>NW_027362763.1:897586089-902386089 GCF_046119375.1 Phyllobates terribilis
AAGCACATGTAAGATTCTGCAACAGTCTCTGCTGATACTCCTGCATGCGTGCATCCCTTTCTATGGCAGGAATAATTTCTGCAAATTTACTTTTGTACCGGGGATCTAACAGTGTGGCAACCCAGTAGTCAGGATTATTTCTAATTCTCACAATTCGAGGGTCATGTTGCAGGTAGTGCAGCAAGAAGGCACTCATGTGTATTGCGCATCCAGGAGCACCAAGTCCCTGTTGTGTTGGTGGCGAGGTAACAATCATGCTTCCTTCCTCTGTCCTCTCCCCCCAACCTCGCACAACAGAAATGTGATCAAGGTCTCCCTCATCTGATGAGTCTTCCATCAGTTCGTCCTCCACTTCTTCCTGGGCTCCTGCACCTTCCTCACTAGTTTGGCTGCTACCATGCGCCCTGGTAAAATCATCTCCCCCACCCTCACATGCCTGCCGCCCTGGTGCTGCCGACCGTCTGGACCTTGCAGATGTTAGCCCTTCCGCATACAACTCCTCCTCCTCTACTTCCTCCACCTCCTCTTGTGCCACCACCTGACTCCGAATTCTGTTTAACATGTGCTCCAGCATGTAAATCACCGGAATAGTCATGCTGATAATGGCATCGTCAGCACTAAACATCTTCGTCGCCATTTCAAAACTGTGCAGAAGGGTGCATAGGTCCCTGATCTGAGACCACTCCTCCAGCGTGATTTGCCCCACCTCTGAATCTCGTTGGCCCAGGCTATACGTCAGAACGTATTGCACCAGGGCTTGTCGGTGCTGCCACAGTCGCTGCAACATGTGCAGAGTTGAATTCCACCGTTAGGCACATCGCATTTTAGCCGGTGAAGTGGCAGGCCCAACGACTTCTGTAGAGATGTAAGTCGCTGAGCTGCGGGATGCGAACGGCGGAAGTGAGCACACAGCGACCGTGCCCTCTGCAGAAGGCCATCTAGTCTGGGATAGTGGGCTAAAAATTGAGGACAACCAGGTTCAACACGTGAGCCATACAAGGCACGTGTGTGACATTGCCCCGGCGAAGGGCCGCACCCAGGTTTGCAGCATTGTCGCACACGGCCTTCCCTGGTTTCAGGTCCAGTGGAGACAACCATTCATGAAATTGGTTCTCCAGAGCTGACCACAACTCCTCAGCTGTGTGACTCACATTTCCCAGACATTTCAATGTAAAAACCGCCTGATGACGTTGAGCCCTACTGCCAGCATAGTAAGGAGGTGTGCAGGATCCCTTCTGCGCAGTTAGAAAGCTTGTGGCATGACCAGACAGGCTTTGGGTGCAGGTGGAAGACCGAGAGGAGGTTGAGGAGGCAGAAGCAGTGGAGGAAAAATGACATAAAGAGGATTGACGCACAACTCGTGGGGACGGCAAGACTTGGACAGCAGCCCCTTGTCCTGCTGTCACCATAGTTACCCAGTGCCCAGTCAGCGACATGTAACGCCCCTGTCCATGCCTACTCGTCCAAGTGTCTGTGGTGAAATGCACCCTGTCACACACAGAGTTCCTCAAAGAAGCGGTGATGTTGTGTGCGACATGCTGGTGGAGCGCAGGCACACCTTTCTTTGAGAAGTAGTGCCGACTGGGCATCTGGTACTGGGGCACTGCGACGGACATAAGGTCTCGAAAATCCTCTGTGTCCACCAGGCGGAAAGGCAGCATTTCTGTAGCCAAGAGCTTGCAGATGGTGAAATTCAACCTCTTAGCTTTCTCATGGCTAGGAGGAAATGGTCTTTTACTTGTCCACATCTGAGGGACCGAGGGCTGGCTATTGTGCTTAGACGGGGTTGATAAGGGTGTCCCCGGCAAACTGCCGGTCTGTGAGGAAGATGCAGGCGGACATGTTAGGTTGCCTTGATCCAAAGGTGGTGCTATCGATGTCGGACAGCGCTCAAGACCAGCTGGTGTTACCACCTCCAAAGAAAATGATGACCTGCCAATCACGCTGGCTGTTGCGGGTAAAGAGGTGGCAGGTCTGCGCCCCAAAACAGGTGTGACTGCTGTCCCCCCAGTCACAGAGGATGAAGAGGCCGCGGATGCACAAGATATGGCAGACGGTGGTTGGCCCGGCCGGCTAGACCGCATTGTAGCACACTGAGCTTCCCACTGCAACTTATGCTTCATGTCCATGTGCCGGTTCATGCATGAAGTACTCAAACTATGTATTTTTTGGCCTCTACTTAGCTTTTGCTGACAAATGTTACAGATAACACGAGTTGGGTCATCTTTATCGATCTGAAAAAATGCCCAGGCTATGCAAGGCTTAGCACCCATGCGACCTGAAGAGCCACCACGACTTGTGGTGAGAGGCAGAGTTGTGTTTGAGGATGCAGTTGTTGACGTGCTTCCAGTACTACGTCTCTGTCCAGGAAGGCGCAACCTGACCTCGTCGTCACTAGCATCTTCCTCCACCTCCTCTGCTGACCTCATCTCTTGGCTGACTGTGGGTTGACAGTAAGTGGGATCTCCGACCTCATCATCATCACCCTGTGCGTTATCACACCCGTCGTCCTCAGAGCCAACCTGTTCCTGCCCTGACAAAAAACTAAAGTTGTCGCTCCAATCAGGTATTTGAGTCTTATCATCGTCTTCCTCATTGTCTCCACCAACAGGAGTTACAGTTTGGGAATGAGGGTCTACATTATGGTCAGAACCTTCTGCGTCTGGTCCTGGATCCGACTCATAAAGATTCTGGGCATCAGTGCAGATCATTTCCTCGTCTGGATTCACAGAAGCGCTGGAGTCGACCTCTGATTCCCAGGCTATAGTATGAGTAAACAGCTCTGCAGACTCAACCATCTGTTCTACCTCATACTCAGACGGGCAGCTGGAGATTTGGGATCTGTGAGGAAGCAAGTGCGATTTGGGTGACACCTTTGAGGACTGGAGTATTTGTGATGTTGAAGTTGATGTGGAGGAGAGCCCACTTAAAGGAGCACTTGATATCCGTTGAAGCACCTGCTGTTTTTGTGCCTCATCTGGAATTTGTAGCGATTGGCGTGGCCGTAAGAAAGGGATCTTAACACATTGTCCGCTAAAAGAAGTAGACATTTTAGTTTGGCTGGAAGATGGTCTTTCTTCTGCACCTACCCCACGGACACAACCTTTTTTCCCCTTCCCAACACGCCTATTCCCCTTTCCACCAGCAGCAGGCCTTTTTCCACTCATTTTGGTGGTTAACTAATTCACAACTCTGGAGTTGTTTGCACAAAAAAACAATGGATGGTAACCGAGCAGAGCTGAGTGGCCAAACTGTGGTATTAGGCCAAAACTATTGGCTGGGTTAGATGCAGAAAAAAATTATTTTTAATTTGCAACCTGATGGAGGTCAGTATAGATGGACTAATAGACCAAGTCCCACACACCGCTAGAAGCCCAAATATTTTTTCAGAGCTAGATGCAGAAAATTTTTTTATTCAATTTGCAACCTGATGGAGGTCAGTATAGATGGACTAATAGACCAAGTCCCACACACTGCTAGAAGCCCAAATATTTTTTCAGAGCTAGATGCAGAAAAAAATTATTTTTAATTTGCAACCTGATGGAGGTCAGTATAGATGGACTAATAGACCAAGTCCCACACACTGCTAGAAGCCCAAATATTTTTTCAGAGCTAGATGCAGAAAAAAATTATTTTTAATTTGCAACCTGATGGAGGTCAGTATAGATGGACTAATAGAACAAGTCCCACACGCTGCTAGAAGCCCAAATATTTTTTCAGAGATAAATGAAGAAAAAAATTATTTTTAATTTGCAACCTGATGGAGGTCAGTATAGATGGACTAATAGACCAAGTCCCACACACTGCTAGAAGCCCAAATATTTTTTCAGAGCTAGATGCAGAAAAAAATTATTTTTAATTTGCAACCTGATGGAGGTCAGTATAGATGGACTAATAGACCAAGTCCCACACACCGCTAGAAGCCCAAATATTTTTTCAGAGCTAGATGCAGAAAAAAATTATATTCAATTTGCAACCTGCTGGAAGTCAGTATAGAAGGACTAATAGAACAAGTCCCACACACTGCTAGAAGCCCAAATATTTTTTCAGAGCTAAATGAAGAAAAAAATTATTTTTAATTTGCAACCTGATGGAGGTCAGTATAGATGGACTAATAGACCAAGTCCCACACACTGCTAGAAGCCCAAATATTTTTTCAGAGCTAGATGCAGAAAAAAATTATATTCAGTTTGCAACCTGATGGAGGTCAGTATAGATGGACTAATAGAATGATGCTATGCCCAAAAGATTTTACTTCACTAGGTGCAGTAAAAAAATTGGTATTCTATACACAGGTGGTATATCTTGCAACACAGATAGGCTACTCCACTGACTAACACACTCTGCAATAGGCCAAAAAGGATTAGCTTTGCTAGATTCAGCCAAATGCTGTGAAAAAAACTTGCACAGCACTGGCACAGACCTGCCTGGCAAAAACTGATAGGAACTGATGTAACCTAGTCCTGAAAAGGACTCCAATTACAATTAGTCTTTACTCCCACAATCTATCTATTTAAGAGCACAGACCTGCCTGATAAAAGACGTAGGAAATGCTGTAACCTAGTCCTTAAAAGGACTGCAATCACAACTATTCCCTACTCCCAAGCTATCTGTATATTTGTGCGAAAATTGGCTTGAAATTAACAAGGTATAGCGCACACAGCAACAGCGGTGCCGTCTAACACGCAGCTGCAGCAGTGAGAAAATGGTGGCGACGGGGAAAATGGCTTGGTCTTATAGGGCAAGGACATGTGACATACACTGCCAATCACACATGCCCTTGCTTGTGTGAAAAAAAGCACTTCGCTCCGTGTGTGCGCTGCTGATAGGCTGACAGATTGCACCTCCCCACTGCAAATGCGGGAAAGAGAAAAAAAAATGGAGATCTTCATTGTTCCTGCAGAGATCCATCCCCTGCCCCTCCCCCCGCCCCGCTGTACACTCAAACTGCGTATTAACATTAATTTTCATTATTACTGAGAAAAAATCCAGTTATGATTTTGGTGCACGAACAGTTATCGAACATAACCTCGAACAGCCGAATTTTTCTCAAATTGTTCGTGTTCGCCGACCGGCTCGAACACCGCCCAAAACAGCTCGAACTTGAGATTGGCGAACAGTTCGAGTAGAACAACGCTCATCTCTAATTCTGACAGAAAAAGTAGGGCCTATGGCATAGAACAGTGTTGTGCACTGGTTGTACTGTCTGTGCTCCATGCAGCCCTTCAATCTATTTTTGCACTTGCTAATGTGGTCAAGCAAGCCCTTGTAGGCCACTTTTTGATTTTGTGGGGTTGAAATTCAGCTATCTGCAGAGCTTGACAGTGCAGAGCTTCAGAGTGCAGAGCAAAAAACCTTTTTTTTTCATTTGCTAATGTGATAGTGCAAGTTGTGTTAGCTCAGTTTGTCATTTTTTTGGTGGATAAACTTCAGCTTTAATCAAAAAGGGCTACGTGGCACTCCATTGTAGCATTTATGCAATTCAAAATGAATCCGGCACTCCAAAGTATGATGAAAAAAAAAAAATATTAATTTTACATGATCCTCCAATATTCAAAATATATTAACATTTCGGCCCGATTCGGCCTTCATCAGAACGGTAAATTGAACAACAAATTATAACATGAATATACAACATATTCACAATGTTTATAGTATTACAATTAATTGAGCAAAAAAAAAATGGATTTAATATGATAAGTCCATAGTTCATCTTTACAATTTTACCAAATGAGTGCAAATAGTCTATAAAAAGCGAAGAGGCTGAATTCATTAGATGTGATTAACAGGCATACAACATCAAATATGGGATATGAGCAGGGCCGGCGTCAGCACCTGGCGCACCCGGGCAAGTGCCGGGGCCCTGAGCAGACGGGGGGGACCCACTCGCTGTCAGGAACCCCGTCGCGCTATGGGACCCGTGAGCCGAGGAGAGTGGTGCCAACGCCTGCTCCACCCGCTTGCTCAGGGCCCCGGCACCCGGCACAAAACTTACCTCTCCTCGTGCCTCCGCAGCAGCACCTGTCTCTTCCGTGGCTGCTGCACTGTGATGTCTCAGGTCAGAGGGCACGGTGACGTCTTTCCACCGCGCTCTCTCCTGAATCGTCACAGCGCAGAGCGGGAAGACGCCGGCTCGCGTGAGGAGTCCGGAGCAGCGGCAGCAGGTGAGAAGTGAGGTGAGTATTTGATTTTTTTATTATTGTATGGGGGCATGGGGCATTATAAAGGAGGGGGGGGTGACATCCTGCATGGGGCATTATAAGGGAGGGGGGGTGACATCCTGCATGGGGCATTATAAGGGAGGGGGGTGTGTGACATCCTGCATGGGGCATTATAAGGGAGGGGGGTGTGTGTGACATCCTGCATGGGGCATTAGAAGGGAGGGGGGGGTGACATCCTGCATGGGGCATTATAAGGGAGCAGGGTGTGTGACATCCTGCATGGAGCACTATAAGGGGTGTGTGACATCCTGCATGGGGCATTATAAGGGGGGTGTGACATCCTGCATGGGGCATTATAAAGGGGGGTGACATCCTGCAAGGGGCATTATAAGGGAGGGGGGGTGACATCCTGTATGGGGCATTATGAGGGGGGTTGACATCCTGCATGGTGCATTATAAGGGGGGGTGACATCCTGCATGGGGCATTATAAGGGGGTGGGTGACATCCTGCATGGGGCATTATAAGGGAGAGGGTGTGTGACATCCTGCATGGGGCATTATAAGGGGGGGACATCCTGCATGGAGAATTATAAGGGGGGGGACATCCTGCATGGGGCATTATATTGAGGGAACAGCCTGCATGGGGCATTATATGGGGGAAACAGCTTGCATGGGGCATTATGTGGGGGGACAGCCTGTGTGGGGCATTATGTGGGGGGAACAGCCTGCATGAGGCATTATGTGGATGGATCAGCCTGAATGGAGCATTACATGGGGGCCAGTATTCTGTATGGAGCGTTATATGGGGGCCAGTATCCTGAATGGAGCATTATATGGGGGCCATTAAACTGTATGGAGCATTATATGGGGGCCAGTATCCTCTATGGAGCGTTATATGGGGGCCAGTATTCTGTTTGGAGCATTATATGGGGGCCAGTATCCTGTATGGAGCGTTATATGGAGGCCAGTATCCTGTATGGAGCGTTATATGGGGGCCAGTATTCTGTATGGAGCATTATATGGGGGCCAATATCCTGTATGGAGCATTATATGGGGGCCAGTATTCTGTATGGAGCATTATATGGGGACCAGTATTCTGTATGGAGCGTTATATGGGGGCCAGTATACTGTATGGAGCGATTCGCCGGTTTCTGAGCTATTGTAGAATTTACAATAGATATCACTCATGTAATGTAAGAAGTGAAATCTTTGCATTGTACTATATCTATATTTATCCGCCGTATCTCTGCATCATGAATCGTGGTATGTGTTAAAGGGGCCCACTGAGACTCTTTCTCCCAGGGCCCACAAAAACCTAGAGCCGGCGCTGGATATGAGAGACAGAAAATACAAAAGATACATCTCAATATTACCAGGATGCTGCCCAATTGATATGTGGATAGTCAATCAAAGCTGCAAAGAAAAGGGGATAACATGAATCACTATCTCTGTGCAAACTAAAATAAATGAGAGAGACTCTAATTAATATGCAGTACTCACCAAGACCAAAAAAAAAAATGTTTTCTGTCGCAAATGTGTTACACTCTGCTATAAGCCACCTAGTCCTTTTAGTGGAGGTAAAATTCAGCTATATTCAGAGCTTGTGCAGAATCAAAAAAATCAATTTTTTGCTGTTGCTAACATTATACAGCAGGATAGATCTGAGTTTGAATTAGTTTGGAGAATATCTCCTTATTAGTGTTGAGCGAGCATGCTCGACACTGCTCAGTACTCGCCCGAGCATCTCACTACTCGTGATGTTCGGCGAGCACCAAGCATTTCCGGGTTACTCGGGAGGGAGCTTGGGTCTCCGCCCTGCACGTTTGGCGCTCTTTACAGAGCCAATGAACATGCAGGGATTGCCAGCCAGTCACTGTAATGCCGCAGCCATGTTGTTTGTGGGCATTACAGTGATTGGCTGGCCGCACAGCATCACCTCGAGTATTTAAAACCGGGCACCGCCATCTTGGACACAGTCGCTCCGGATCAGCCAGTGCAGGGTCAGTGCTGCTGAGCTAGGGAGAGATTTATACTCCAAAATAGTTAGTGTAGGGACTTTAAAGGCAGCCAAATCAAACAAACAGTCCTTCTCAGGACTAATATCCATCCCAGATATCAGGCAGGCAGGCAGGCAGGCTGTATAGGAGACGCAGTGGTTAAACCAGCAAACGCTGCATTACAGTCCTATGTGCTCCAGTTGATCAAATTGCTAGACTTATCACCCCGGTCTCAAGGGCCAGGAATTTTTTTTTTTTTCATCTAAATCCTGAATTTTTTTTTTCCTCAGTCAGACTGTCCAAATAAGCGTCTTATTAACCGTTGTAGAGTCTCCTTGACTGGTCAGACACCAATATATCTGTTTAAAAGAGTCTGGTGTAGGCCAGAAAAATATAACTGTCGTTTTGCAGTTCCACGGTTCAAATCTCTGTATTATCCTGTTTTTTGCAATTTTTGCCGTTAAAAAAAACAGTAATAGTGACTACCTGACTGGTCAGACACCAATATATCTGTTTAAAAGAGTGTGGTGTAGGCCATAAAAATATAACTGTGGTTTTGCAGTTCCACAGTTCAAATCTCTGTATTATCCAGCTTTTGGTATTTTTTCCATAAAGAAAAACAGTAATAGTGTCTCCCTGATTGTTCAGACACAAATATATCTGTTTGAAAGAATCTGGAGTAGGCCAGAAAAATATAACTGTGGTTTTGCAGTTCCCCAGTTCAAATCTCTGTATTATCCAGCTTTTGGATTTTTTTCCGTAAAGAAAAACAGTAATAGTGTCTCCCTGACTGGTCAGACACCAATATAGCTGTTTAAAAGAGTCTGGTGTAAGCCAGAAAAATAAAACTGTGGTTTTGCAGTTCCACGGTTCAAATCTCTGTATTGTCCAGCTTTTGGTATTTTTTCCGTAAAGAAAAACAGTAATAGTGTCTCCTTGATTGATCAGACACAAATATATCTGTTTGAAAGATTCTGGTGTAGGCCAGAAAAAAATAACTGTGGTTTTGCAGTTCCAAAGTTCAAATCTCTGTATTATCCAGCTTTTGGTATTTTTTCCGTAAAGAAAAACAGTAATAGTGTCTCCCTGATTGTTCAGACAAAAATATATCTGTTTGAAAGATTCTGGTGTAGGCCAGAAAAATATAACTATGGTTTTGCAGTTCCACAGTTCAAATCTCTGTATTATCCAGCTTTTGGTATTTTTTCCGTAAAGAAAAACAGTAATAGTGTCTCCCTGATTGTTCAGACACAAATATATCTGTTGAAAAGAGTCTGGTGTAAGCCAGAAAAATAAAACTGTGGTTTTGCAGTTCCACGTTTCAAATCTCTGTATTATCCAGCTTTTTGTATTTTTTCCATAAAGAAAAACAGTAATAGTGTCTCCCTGATTGTTCAGACACAAATATATCTGTTTGAAAGATTCTGGTGTAGGCCAGAAAAATATAACTGTGGTTTTGCAGTTCCGCAGATCAAATCTCAGTATTATCCAGCTTTTGGTATTTTTTCCATAAAGAAAAACAGTAATAGTGTCTCCCTGACTGGTCAGACACCGATATATCTGTTTAAAAGAGTCTGGTGTAAGCCAGAAAAATAAAACTGTGGTTTTGCAGTTCCACGGTTCAAATCTCTGTATTATCCAGCTTTTGGTATTTTTTCCGTAAAGAAAAACAGTAATAGTGTCTCCTTGATTGATCAGACACAAATATATCTGTTTGAAAGATCCTGGTGTAGGCCAGAAAAAAATAACTGTGGTTTTGCAGTTCCACGGTTCAAATCTCTGTATTATCCAGCTTTTGGTATTTTTTCCGTAAAGAAAAACAGTAATAGTGTCTCCCTGACTGTTCAGACAAAAATATATCTGTTTGAAAGAATCTGGTGTAGGCCAGAAAAATATAACTGTGGTTTTGCAGTTCCACGGTTCAAATCTCTGTATTATCCAGCTTTTGGTATTTTTTCCGTAAAGAAAAACAGTAATAGTGTCTCCCTGATTGTTCAGACACAAATATATCTGTTTAAAAGAGTCGGGTGTAAGCCAGAAAAATAAAACTGTGGTTTTGCAGTTCCACAGTTCAAATCTCTGTATTATCCAGCTTTTTGTATTTTTACCGTAAAGAAAAACAGTAATAGTGTCTCCCTGATTGATCAGACACAAATATATCTGTTTGAAAGATTCTGGTGTAGGCCAGAAAAATATAACTGTGGTTTTGCATTTCCACAGTTCAAATCTCTGTATTATCCTGTTTTTGGCAATTTTTGCCGTTAAAAAAACAGTAATAGTGTCTACCTGACCATTTAGACACCAATATATCTGTTTAAAAGAGTCTGGTGTAGGCCTTAAAAATATAACTGTGGTTTTGCAGTTCCACGGTTCAAATCTCTGTATTATCCTGTTTTTGGCAATTTTTGCTGTTAAAAAAATCAGTAATAGTGTCTCCCTGACTGATCAGACACCAATATATCTGTTTAAAAGAGTCTGGTGTAGGCCATAAAAATATAACTGTGGTTTTGCAGTTCCACGGTTCAAATCTCTGTATTATCCATCTTTTGGTATTTTTTCCATAAAGAAAAACAGTAATAGTGTCTCCCTGATTGTTTAGACACAAATATATCTGTTTGAAAGATTCTGGTGTAGGCCAGAAAAATATAACTGTGGTTTTGCAGTTCGACGGTTCAAATCTCAGTATTATGCAGCTTTTGGTATTTTTTCCGTAAAGAAAACAGTAATTGTGTCTCCCTGATTGATCAGACACAAATATATCTGTTTGAAAGATTCTGGTGTAGGCCAGAAAAATATCACTGCGGTTTTGCAGTTCCACAGTTCAAATCTCTGTATTATCCAGCTTTTGATATTTTTTCCGTAAAGAAAAACAGTATTAGTGTCTCCCTGATTGTCCAGACACAAATATATCTGTTTGAAAGAATCTGGTGTAGGCCAGAAAAATATAACTGTGGTTTTGCAGTTCCACAGTTCAAATCTCTGTATTATCCTGTTTTTGGAAATTTTTGCCGTTAAAAAAACAGTAATAGCGTCTCCCTGACCCTTCAGACACCAATATATCTGTTTAAAAGAGTCTTGTGTAGGCCTTAAAAATATAATTGTGATTTTGCAGTTCCACGGTTCAAATCTCTGCATTATCCTGTTTTTGTCAATTTTTGCCGTTAAAAAAATCAGTAATAGTGTCTCCCTGACTGGTCAGACACCAATATATCTGTTTAAAAGAGTCTGGTGTAGGCCATAAAAATATAACTGTGGTTTTGCAGTTCCACGGTTCAAATCTCTGTATTATCCAGATTTTGGTATTTTTTCAGTAAAGAAAAACAGTAATAGTGTCTCCCTGACTGGTCAGACACCAATATATCTGTTTAAAAGAGTCTGGTGTAAGCCAGAAAAATAAAACTGTGGTTTTGCAGTTCCACGGTTCAAATCTCTGTATTATCCAGCTTTTGGTATTTTTTCCATAAAGAAAAACAGTAATAGTGTCTCCCTGATTGTTCAGACACAAATATATCTGTTTGAGAGATTCTGGTGTAGGCCAGAAAAATATAACTGTGGTTTTGCAGTTCCACAGATCAAATCTCAGTATTATCCTGTTTTTGGCAATTTTTGCCATTAAAAAATAGTAAAAGTGTCTCCCTGACTGGTCAGACACCAATATATCTGTTTAAAAGGGTCTGGTGTAAGCCAGAAAAATAAAACTGTGGTTTTGCAGTTCCACGGTTCAAATCTCTGTATTATCCAGCTTTTGGTATTTTTTCCATAAAGAAAAACAGTAATAGTGTCTCCCTGATTGTTCAGACACAAATATATCTGTTTGAAAGATTCTGGTGTAGGCCAGAAAAATTTAACTGTGGTTTTGCAGTTCCCCAGTTCAAATCTCAGTATTATCCAGCTTTTGGCATTTTTTCCGTAAAGAAAAGCAGTAATAGTGTCTCCCTGATTGATCAGACACAAATATATCTGTTTGAAAGATTCTGGTGTAGGCCAGAAAAAAATAACTGTGGTTTTGCAGTTCCACAGTTCAAATCTCTGTATTATCCAGCTTTTGGTATTTTTTCCGTAAAGAAAAACAGTAATAGTGTCTCCCTGATTGTTCAGACAAAAATATATCTGTTTGAAAGATTTTAGTGTAGGCCAGAAAAATATAACTGTGGTTTTTCAGTTCCACAGTTCAAATCTCTGTATTATCCAGCTTTTGGTATTTTTCCCGTAAAGAAAAACAGTAATAGTGTCTCCCTGATTGTTCAGACACAAATATATCTGTTTGAAAGAATCTGGTGTAGGCCAGAAAAATATAACTGTGGTTTTGCAGTTCCATGGTTCAAATCTCTGTATTATCCAACTTTTGGTTTTTTTTCCGTAAAGAAAAAAAGTTATAGTGTCTCCCTGACTGGTCAGACACCAATATATCTGTTTAAAAGAGTCTGGTGTAAGCCAGAAAAATTAAACTGGTTTTGCAGTTCCACGGTTCAAATCTCTGTATTATCCAGCTTTTGGTATTTTTTCCATAAAGAAAAACAGTAATAGTGTCTCCCTGATTGTTCAGACACAAATATATCTGTTTGAAAGATTCTGGTGTAGGCCAGAAAAATTTAACTGTGGTTTTGCAGTTCCCCAGTTCAAATCTCAGTATTATCCAGCTTTTGACATTTTTTCCGTAAAGAAAAGCAGTAATAGTGTCTCCCTGATTGATCAGACACAAATATATCTGTTTGAAAGATTCTGGTGTAGGCCAGAAAAAAATAACTGTGGTTTTGCAGTTCCACAGTTCAAATCTCTGTATTATCCAGCTTTTGGCATTTTTTCCATAAAGAAAAACAGTAATAGTGTCTCCCTGATTGTTCAGACAAAAATATATCTGTTTGAAAGATTTTAGTGTAGGCCAGAAAAATATAACTGTGGTTTTTCAGTTCCACAGTTCAAATCTCTATATTATCCAGCTTTTGGTATTTTTTCAGTAAAGAAAAACAGTAATAGTGTCTCCCTGACTGGTCAGACACCAATATATCTGTTTAAAAGAGTCTGGTGTAAGCCAGAAAAATAAAACTGTGGTTTTGCAGTTCCACGGTTCAAATCTCTGTATTATCCAGCTTTTGGTATTTTTTCCATAAAGAAAAACAGTAATAGTGTCTCCCTGATTGTTCAGACACAAATATATCTGTTTGAAAGATTCTGGTGTAGGCCAGAAAAATATAACTGTGGTTTTGCAGTTCCATGGTTCAAATCTCTGTATTATCCAACTTTTGGTATTTTTTCCGTAAAGAAAAAAAGTTATAGTGTCTCCCTGACTGGTCAGACACCAATATATCTGTTTAAAAGAGTCTGGTGTAAGCCAGAAAAATAAAACTGTGGTTTTGCAGTTCCACGGTTCAAAACTCTGTATTATCCAGCATTTTGTATTTTTTCCGTAAAGAAAAACAGTAACAGTGTCTCCCTGATTGATCAGACACAAATATATCAGGTTGAGAGATTCTGGTGTAGGCCAGAAAAATATAACTGTGGTTTTGCAGTTCCACAGATCAAATCTCTGTATTATCCTGTTTTTGGCAATTTTTGCAGTTAAAAAATAGTAAAAGTGTCTCCCTGACTGTTCAGATACCAATATATCTGTTTAAAAGAGTGTGGTGTAAGCCAGAAAAATAAAACTGTGGTTTGCAGTTCCACGGTTCAAATCTTTGTATTATCCAGCTTTTGGTAATTTTTCCATAAAGAAAAACAGTAATAGTCTCTCCCTGATTGTTCAGACAAAAATACATCTGTTTGAAAGATTCTGGTGTAGGCCAGAAAAATATAACTGTGGTTTTGCAGTTCCAAAGTTCAAATCTCTGTATTATCCAGCTTTTGGTATTTTTTCCGTAAAGAAAAACAGTAATAGTGTCTCCCTGATTGTTCAGACACAAATATATCTGTTTGAAAGAATCTGGTGTAGGCCAGAAAAATATAACTGTGGTTTTGCAGTTCCACGGTTCAAATCTCTGTATTATCCAACTTTTGGTATTTTTTCCGTAAAGAAAAACAGTTATAGTGTCTCCCTGATTGTTCAGACACCAATATATCTGTTTAAAAGAGTCTGGTGTAAGCCAGAAAAATAAAACTGTGGTTTTGCAGTTCCACGGTTCAAATCTCTGTATTATCCAGCTTTTTGTATTTTTTCCGTAAAGAAAAACAGTAATAGTGTCTCCCTGATTGATCAGACACAAATATATCTGTTTGGAAGATTCTGGTGTAGGCCAGAAAAATATAACTGTGGTTTTGCAGTTCCACAGTTCAAATCTCTGTATTATCCAGCTTTTGGTATTTTTTCCGTAAAGAAAAACAGTATTAGTGTCTCCCTGATTGTTCAGACACAAATATATCTGTTTGAAAGAATCTGGTGTAGGCCAGAAAAATATAACTGTGGTTTTGCAGTTCCACAGTTCAAATCTCTGTATTATCCTGTTTTTGGCAATTTTTGCCATTAAAAAAACAGTAATAGCGTCTCCCTGACCCTTCAGACACCAATATATCTGTTTAAAAGAGTCTTGTGTAGGCCTTAAAAATATAACTGTGATTTTGCAGTTCCACGGTTCAAATCTCTGTATTATCCTGTTTTTGTCAATTTTTTCCATTAAAAAAATCAGTAATAGTGTCTCCCTGACTGGTCAGACACCAATATATCTGTTTAAAAGAGTCTGGTGTAGGCCATAAAAATATAACTGTGGTTTTGCAGTTCCACGGTTCAAATCTCTGTATTATCCAGATTTTGGTATTTTTTCAGTAAAGAAAAACAGTAATAGTGTCTCCCTGACTGGTCAGACACCAATATATCTGTTTAAAAGAGTCTGGTGTAAGCCAGAAAAATTAAACTGTGGTTTTTCAGTTCCACGGTTCAAATCTCTGTATTATCCAGCTTTTGGTAATTTTTCCATAAAGAAAAACAGTAATAGTGTCTCCCTGATTGTTCAGACACAAATATATCTGTTTGAAAGATTCTAGTGTAGGCCAGAAAAATTTAACTGTGGTTTTGCAGTTCCCCAGTTCAAATCTCAGTATTATCCAGCTTTTGGCATTTTTTCCATAAAGAAAAGCAGTAATAGTGTCTCCCTGATTGATCAGACACAAATATATCTGTTTGAAAGATTCTGGTGTAGGCCAGAAAAAAATAACTGTGGTTTTTCAGTTCCACAGTTCAAATCTCTGTATTATCCAGCTTTTGGTATTTTTTCCGTAAAGAAAAACAGTAATAGTGTCTCCCTGATTGTTCAGACAAAAATATATCTGTTTGAAAGATTTTAGTGTAGGCCAGAAAAATATAACTGTGGTTTTTCAGTTCCACAGTTCAAATCTCTGTATTATCCAGCTTTTGGTATTTTTCCCGTAAAGAAAAACAGTAATAGTGTCTCCCCGATTGTTCAGACACAAATATATCTGTTTGAAAGAATCTGGTGTAGGCCAGAAAAATATAACTGTGGTTTTGCAGTTCCATGGTTCAAATCTCTGTATTATCCAACTTTTGTTTTTTTTTCCGTAAAGAAAAAAGTTATAGTGTCTCCCTGACTGGTCAGACACCAATATATCTGTTTAAAAGAGTCTGGTGTAAGCCAGAAAAATAAAACTGTGGTTTTGCAGTTCCACGGTTCAAAACTCTGTATTATCCAGCATTTTGTATTTTTTCCGTAAAGAAAAACAGTAATAGTGTCTCCCTGATTGATCAGACACAAATATATCAGTTTGAGAGATTCTGGTGTAGGCCAGAAAAATATAACTGTGGTTTTGCAGTTCCACAGATCAAATCTCTGTATTATCCTGTTTTTGGCAATTTTTGCCATTAAAAAATAGTAAAAGTGTCTCCCTGACTGGTCAGACACCAATATATCTGTTTAAAAGGGTCTGGTGTAAGCCAGAAAAATAAAACTGTGGTTTTGCAGTTCCACGGTTCAAATCTCTGTATTATCCAGCTTTTGGTATTTTTTCCATAAAGAAAAACAGTAATAGTGTCTCCCTGATTGTTCAGACACAAATATATCTGTTTGAAAGATTCTGGTGTAGGCCAGAAAAATTTAACTGTGGTTTTGCAGTTCCCCAGTTCAAATCTCAGTATTATCCAGCTTTTGGCATTTTTTCCGTAAAGAAAAGCAGTAATAGTGTCTCCCTGATTGATCAGACACAAATATATCTGTTTGAAAGATTCTGGTGTAGGCCAGAAAAAAATAACTGTGGTTTTGCAGTTCCACAGTTCAAATCTCTGTATTATCCAGCTTTTGGTATTTTTTCCGTAAAGAAAAACAGTAATAGTGTCTCCCTGATTGTTCAGACAAAAATATATCTGTTTGAAAGATTTTAGTGTAGGCCAGAAAAATATAACTGTGGTTTTTCAGTTCCACAGTTCAAATCTCTGTATTATCCAGCTTTTGGTACTTTTCCCGTAAAGAAAAACAGTAATAGTGTCTCCCTGATTGTTCAGACACAAATATATCTGTTTGAAAGAATCTGGTGTAGGCCAGAAAAATATAACTGTGGTTTTGCAGTTCCATGGTTCAAATCTCTGTATTATCCAACTTTTGGTTTTTTTTCCGTAAAGAAAAAAAGTTATAGTGTCTCCCTGACTGGTCAGACACCAATATATCTGTTTAAAAGAGTCTGGTGTAAGCCAGAAAAATAAAACTGTGGTTTTGCAGTTCCACGGTTCAAAACTCTGTATTATCCAGCATTTTGTATTTTTTCCGTAAAGAAAAACAGTAATAGTGTCTCCCTGATTGATCAGACACAAATATATCAGTTTGAGAGATTCTGGTGTAGGCCAGAAAAATATAACTGTGGTTTTGCAGTTCCACAGATCAAATCTCTGTATTATCCTGTTTTTGGCAATTTTTGCCATTAAAAAATAGTAAAAGTGTCTCCCTGACTGGTCAGACACCAATATATCTGTTTAAAAGGGTCTGGTGTAAGCCAGAAAAATAAAACTGTGGTTTTGCAGTTCCACTGTTCAAATCTCTGTATTATCCAGCTTTTGGTATTTTTTCCATAAAGAAAAACAGTAATAGTGTCTCCCTGATTGTTCAGACACAAATATATCTGTTTGAAAGATTCTGGTGTAGGCCAGAAAAATTTAACTGTGGTTTTGCAGTTCCCCAGTTCAAATCTCAGTATTATCCAGCTTTTGGCATTTTTTCCGTAAAGAAAAGCAGTAATAGTGTCTCCCTGATTGATCAGACACAAATATATCTGTTTGAAAGATTCTGGTGTAGGCCAGAAAAAAATAACTGTGGTTTTGCAGTTCCACAGTTCAAATCTCTGTATTATCCAGCTTTTGGTATTTTTTCCGTAAAGAAAAACAGTAATAGTGTCTCCCTGATTGTTCAGACAAAAATATATCTGTTTGAAAGATTTTAGTGTAGGCCAGAAAAATATAACTGTGGTTTTTCAGTTCCACAGTTCAAATCTCTGTATTATCCAGCTTTTGGTATTTTTCCCGTAAAGAAAAACAGTAATAGTGTCTCCCTGATTGTTCAGACACAAATATATCTGTTTGAAAGAATCTGGTGTAGGCCAGAAAAATATAACTGTGGTTTTGCAGTTCCATGGTTCAAATCTCTGTATTATCCAACTTTTGTTTTTTTTTCCGTAAAGAAAAAAAGTTATAGTGTCTCCCTGACTGGTCAGACACCAATATATCTGTTTAAAAGAGTCTGGTGTAAGCCAGAAAAATAAAACTGTGGTTTTGCAGTTCCACGGTTCAAAACTCTGTATTATCCAGCATTTTGTATTTTTTCCGTAAAGAAAAACAGTAATAGTGTCTCCCTGATTGATCAGACACAAATATATCAGTTTGAGAGATTCTGGTGTAGGCCAGAAAAATATAACTGTGGTTTTGCAGTTCCACAGATCAAATCTCTGTATTATCCTGTTTTTGGCAATTTTTGCCATTAAAAAATAGTAAAAGTGTCTCCCTGACTGGTCAGACACCAATATATCTGTTTAAAAGGGTCTGGTGTAAGCCAGAAAAATAAAACTGTGGTTTTGCAGTTCCACGGTTCAAATCTCTGTATTATCCAGCTTTTTGTATTTTTTCCGTAAAGAAAAACAGTAATAGTGTCTCCCTGATTGATCAGACACAAATATATCTGTTTGGAAGATTCTGGTGTAGGCCAGAAAAATATAACTGTGGTTTTTCAGTTCCACAGTTCAAATCTCTGTATTATCCAGCTTTTGGTATTTTTTCCGTAAAGAAAAACAGTAATAGTGTCTCCCTGACTGGTCAGACACCAATATATCTGTTTAAAAGAGTCTGGTGTAAGCCAGAAAAATAAAACTGTGGTTTTGCAGTTCCACGGTTCAAATCTCTGTATTATCCACCTTTTGGTATTTTTTCCATAAAGAAAAACAGTAATAGTGTCTCCTTGATTGATCAGACACAAATATATCTGTTTGAAAGATTCTGGTGTAGGCCAGAAAAAAATAACTGTGGTTTTGCAGTTCCACGGTTCAAATCTCTGAATTATCCAGCTTTTGGTATTTTTTCCGTAAAGAAAAACAGTAATAGTGTCTCCCTGATTGTTCAGACAAAAATATATCTGTTTGAAAGATTCTGGTGTAGGCCAGAAAAATATAACTGTGGTTTTCCAGTTCCACAGTTCAAATCTCTGTATTATCCAGCTTTTGGTATTTTTTCCGTAAAGAAAAACAGTAATAGTGTCTCCCTGATTGTTCAGACACAAATATATCTGTTTGAAAGAATCTGGTGTAGGCCAGAAAAATATAACTGTGGTTTTGCAGTTCCACGGTTCAAATCTCTGTATTATCCAGCTTTAGGTATTTTTTCCGTAAAGAAAAACAGTAATAGTGTCTCCCTGATTGTTCAGACACAAATATATCTGTTTAAAAGAGTCTGGTGTAAGCCATAAAAATAAAACTGTGGTTTTGCAGTTCCACAGTTCAAATCTCTGTATTATCCAGCTTTTTGTATTTTTTCCGTAAAGAAAAACAGTAATAGTGTCTCCCTGATTGATCAGACACAAATATATCTGTTTGAAAGATTCTGGTGTAGGCCAGAAAAATATAACTGTGGTTTTGCATTTCCACAGTTCAAATCTCTGTATTATCCTGTTTTTGGCAATTTTTGCCATTAAAAAAACAGTAATAGTGTCTACCTGACCATTTAGACACCAATATATCTGTTTAAAAGAGTCTGGTGTAGGCCTTAAAAAAATAACTGTGGTTTTGCAGTTTCACGGTTCAAATCTCTGTATTATCCTGTTTTTGGCAATTTTTGCTGTTAAAAAAATCAGTAATAGTGTCTCCCTGACTGATCAGACACCAATATATCTGTTTAAAAGAGTCTGGTGTAGGCCATAAAAATATAACTGTGGTTTTGCAGTTCCACGGTTCAAATCTCTGTATTATCCAGCTTTTGTTATTTTTTTTATAAAGAAAAACAGTAATAGTGTCTCACTGATTGTTCAGACACAAATATATCTGTGTGAAAGATTCTGGTGTAGGCCAGAAAAATATAACTGTGGTTTTGCAGTTCGACGGTTCAAATCTCAGTATTATCCAGCTTTTGGTATTTTTTCCGTAAAGAAAAACAGTAATAGTGTCTCCCTGATTGATCAGACACAAATATATCTGTTTGAAAGATTCTGGTGTAGGCCAGAAAAATATCACTGTGGTTTTGCAGTTCCACAGTTCAAATCTCTGTATTATCCAGCTTTTGGTTTTTTTTCCGTAAAGAAAAACAGTAATAGTGTCTCCCTGATTGTTCAGACACAAATATATCTGTTTGAAAGAATCTGGTGTAGGCCAGAAAAATATAACTGTGGTTTTGCAGTTCCACAGTTCAAATCTCTGTATTATCCTGTTTTTGGCAATTTTTGCCGTTAAAAAAACAGTAATAGCGTCTCCCTGACCCTTCAGACACCAATATATCTGTTTAAAAGAGTCTTGTGTAGGCCATAAAAATATAACTGTGGTTTTGCAGTTCCACGGTTCAAATCTCTGTATTATCCTGTTTTTGTCAATTTTTGCCGTTAAAAAAATCAGTAATAGTGTCTCCCTGACTGGTCAGACACCAATATATCTGTTTAAAAGAGTCTGGTGTAGGCCATAAAAATATAACTGTGGTTTTGCAGTTCCACGGTTCAAATCTCTGTATTATCCAGATTTTGGTATTTTTTCAGTAAAGAAAAACAGTAATAGTGTCTCCCTGACTGGTCAGACACCAATATATCTGTTTAAAAGAGTCTGGTGTAAGCCAGAAAAATAAAACTGTGGTTTTGCAGTTCCACGGTTCAAATCTCTGTATTATCCAGCTTTTGGTATTTTTTCCATAAAGAAAAACAGTAATAGTGTCTCCCTGATTGTTCACACACAAATATATCTGTTTGAAAGATTCTGGTGTAGGCCAGAAAAATATAACTGTGGTTTTGCAGTTCCACAGTTCAAATCTCAGTATTATCCAGCTTTTGGCATTTTTTCCTTAAAGAAAAGCAGTAATAGTGTCTCCCTGATTGATCAGACACAAATATATCTGTTTGAAAGATTCTGGTGTAGGCCAGAAAAAAATAACTGTGGTTTTGCAGTTCCACAGTTCAAATCTCTGTATTATCCAGCTTTTGGTATTTTTTCCGTAAAGAAAAACAGTACTAGTGTCTCCCTGATTGTTCAGACAAAAATATATCTGTTTGAAAGATTCTAGTGTAGGCCAGAAAAATATAACTGTGGTTTTTCAGTTCCACAGTTCAAATCTCTGTATTATCCAGCTTTTGGTATTTTTTCCGTAAAGAAAACAGTAATAGTGTCTCCCTGATTGTTCAGACACAAATATATCTGGTTGAAAGAATCTGGTGTAGGCCAGAAAAATATAACTGTGGTTTTGCAGTTCCATGGTTCAAATCTCTGTATTATCCAACTTTTGGTATTTTTTCCGTAAAGAAAAAAAGTTATAGTGTCTCCCTGACTGGTCAGACACCAATATATCTGTTTAAAAGAGTCTGGTGTAAGCCAGAAAAATAAAACTGTGGTTTTGCAGTTCCACGGTTCAAAACTCTGTATTATCCAGCATTTTGTATTTTTTCCGTAAAGAAAAACAGTAATAGTGTCTCCCTGATTGATCAGACACAAATATATCAGTTTGAGAGATTCTGGCGTAGGCCAGAAAAATATAACTGTGGTTTTGCAGTTCCACAGATCAAATCTCTGTATTATCCTTTTTTTGGCAATTTTTGCCGTTAAAAAAACAGTAATAGTTTCTCCCTGACTGGTCAGACACCAATATATCTGTTTAAAAGAGTCTGGTGTAAGCCAGAAAAATAAAACTGTGGTTTGCAGTTCCATGGTTCAAATCTTTGTATTATCCAGCTTTTGGTATTTTTTCCATAAAGAAAAACAGTAATAGTGTCTCCCTGATTGTTCAGACAAAAATATATCTGTTTGAAAGATTCTGGTGTAGGCCAGAAAAATATAACTGTGGTTTTGCAGTTCCAAAGTTTAAATCTCTGTATTATCCAGCTTTTGGTATTTTTTCCGTAAAGAAAAACAGTAATAGTGTCTCCCTGATTGTTCAGACACAAATATATCTGCTTGAAAGAATCTGGTGTAGGCCAGAAAAATATAACTGTGGTTTTGCAGTTCCACGGTTCAAATCTCTGTATTATTCAACTTTTGGTATTTTTTCCGTAAAGAAAAACAGTTATAGTGTCTCCCTGACTGGTCAGACACCAATATATCTGTTTAAAAGAGTCTGGTGTAAGCCAGAAAAGTAAAACTGTGGTTTTGCAGTTCCACGGTTCAAATCTCTGTATTATCCAGCTTTTTGTATTTTTTCCGTAAAGAAAAACAGTAATAGTGTCTCCCTGATTGATCAGACACAAATATATCTGTTTGAAAGATTCTGGTGTAGGCCAGAAAAATATAACTGTGGTTTTGCAGTTCCACAGTTCAAATCTCTGTATTATCCTGTTTTTGGCAATTTTTGCTGTTAAAAAACAGTAATTGTGTCTCCCTGACTGGCCAGACACCAATATATCTGTTTAAAAGAGTCTGGTGTAAGCCATAAAAATAAAACTGTGGTTTTGCAGTTCCACGGTTCAAATCTCTGTATTATCCAGCTTTTGGTATTTTTTCAATAAAGAAAAACAGTAATAGTGTCTCATTGATTGTTCAGACACAAATATATCTGTTTGAAAGATTCTGGTGTAGGCCAAGAAATATAACTGTGGTTTTGCAGTTCCACGGTTCAAATCTCAGTATTATCCAGCTTTTGGTATTTTTTCCGTAAAGAAAAACATAATAGTGTCTCCCTGATTGATCAGACACAAATGTATCTGTTTGAAAGATTCTGGTGTAGGCCAGAAAAAATAACTGTGGTTTTGCAGTTCCACAGTTCAAATCTCTGTATTATCCAGCTTTTGGTATTTTTTCCGTAGAGAAAAACAGAAATAGTGTCTCCCTGATTGTTCAGACACAAATATATCTGTTTGAAAGAATCTGGTGTAGGCCAGAATAATATAACTGTAGTTTTGCAGTTCCACAGTTCAAATCTCTGTACTATCCAACTTTTGGTATTTTTTTCCGTAAAGAAAAACAGTTATAGTGTCTCCCTGATTGTTCAGACACAAATATATCTGTTTAAAAGAGTCTGGTGTAAGCTAGAAAAATAAAACTGTGGTTTTGCAGTTCCACGGTTCAAATCTCTGTATTATCCAGCTTTTTCTATTTTTTCCATAAAGAAAAACAGTAATAGTGTCTCCCTGATTGTTCAGACAAAAATATATCTGTTTGAAAGATTCTGGTGCATTCCAGAAAAAAATAACTGTGGTTTTGCAGTTCAACAGTTCAAATCTCTGTATTATTCAGCTTTTGGTATTTTTTCCGTAAAGAAAAACAGTAATAGTGTCTCCCTGACTGGTCAGACACCAATATATCTGTTTAAAAGAGTCTGGTGTAAGCCAGAAAAATAAAAATGTGATTTTGCAGTACCACGGTTCAAATCTCTGTATTATCCAGCTTTTTGTATTTTTTCCATAAAGAAAAACAGTAATAGTGTCTCTCTGACCCTTCAGACACCAATATATCTGTTTAAAAGAGTCTGGTGTAGGCCTTAAAAATATAACTGTGGTTTTGCAGTTCGACAGTTCAAATCTCTGCATTATCCTGTTTTTGGCAATTTTTGCCGTTAAAAAAATCAGTGATAGTGTCTCCCTGACTGGTCAGACACCAATATATCTGTTTAAAAGAGTCTCGTGTAGGCCATAAAAATATAACTGTGGTTTTGTAGTTCCACGGTTAAATCTCTGTATTATCCAACTTTTGGTATTTTTTCCATAAAGAAAAACAGTTATAGTGTTTCCCTGACTGGTCAGACACCAATAAATCTGTTTAAAGGAGTCTGGTGTAAGCCAGAAAAATAAAACTGTGGTTTTGCAGTTCCACAGTTCAAATCTCTGTATTATCCAGCTTTTGGTATTTTTTCCATAAAGAAAAACAGTCATAGTGTCTCCCTGATTGTTCAGACAAAAATATATCTGTTTGAAAGATTCTGGTGTAGGCCAGAAAAATATAACTGTGGTTTTGCAGTTCCACAGTTCAAATCTCTGCATTATCCAGCTTTTGTTATTTTTTCCATAAAAAAAAACAGTTATAGTGTCTCCCTGACTGGTCAGACACCAATATATCTGTTTAAAAGAGTCTGCTGTAAGCCAGAAAAATAAAACTGTGGTTTTGCAGTTCCACGGTTCAAATCTCTGTATTATCCAGCTTTTTGTATTTTTTCCGTAAAGAAAAACAGTAATAGTGTCTCCCTGACTGTTCAGACAAAAATATATCTGTTTGAAAGATTCTGGTGTAGGCCAGAAAAATATAACTGTGGTTTTGCAGTTCAACAGTTCAAATCTCTGTATTATCCAGCTTTTTGTATTTTTTCCGTAGAGAAAAACAGTAATAGTGTCTCCCTGATTGATCAGACACAAATATATCTGTTTGAAAGATTCTGGTGTAGGCCAGAAAAATATAACTGTGGTTTTGCAGTTCCACAGTTCAAATCTCTGTATTATCCTGTTTTTGGTAAGTTTTGCCGTTAAAAAAACAGTAATAGTGTCTCCCTGACCCTTCAGACACCAATATATCTGTTTAAAAGAGTCTGGTGTAGGCCTTAAAAATATAACTGTGGTTTTGCAGCTCCACGGTTCAAATCTCTGTATTATCCTGTTTTTGGCAATTTTTGCCGTTAATAAAATCAGTAATAGTGTCTCCCTGAATGGTCAGACACCAATATATCTGTTTAAAAGAGTCTGGTGTAGGCCATGAAAATATAACTGTGGTTTTGCAGTTCCACGGTTCAAATCTCTGTATTATCCAGATTTTGGCATTTTTTCCGTAAAGAAAAGCAGTAATAGTGTCTCCCTGATTGATCAGACACAAATATATCTGTTTGAAAGATTCTGGTGTAGGCCAGAAAAAAATAACTGTGGTTTTGCAGTTCCACAGTTCAAATCTCTGTATTATCCAGCTTTTGGTATTTTTTCCGTAAAGAAAAACAGTACTAGTGTCTCCCTGATTGTTCAGACAAAAATATATCTGTTTGAAAGATTCTAGTGTAGGCCAGAAAAATATAACTGTGGTTTTGCAGTTCCACAGATCAAATCTCTGTATTATCCTGTTTTTGGCAATTTTTGCCGTTAAAAAAACAGTAATAGTTTCTCCCTGACTGGTCAGACACCAATATATCTGTTTAAAAGAGTCTGGTGTAAGCCAGAAAAATAAAACTGTGGTTTGCAGTTCCATGGTTCAAATCTTTGTATTATCCAGCTTTTGGTATTTTTTCCATAAAGAAAAACAGTAATAGTGTCTCCCTGATTGTTCAGACAAAAATATATCTGTTTGAAAGATTCTGGTGTAGGCCAGAAAAATATAACTGTGGTTTTGCAGTTCCAAAGTTTAAATCTCTGTATTATCCAGCTTTTGGTATTTTTTCCGTAAAGAAAAACAGTAATAGTGTCTCCCTGATTGTTCAGACACAAATATATCTGCTTGAAAGAATCTGGTGTAGGCCAGAAAAATATAACTGTGGTTTTGCAGTTCCACGGTTCAAATCTCTGTATTATTCAACTTTTGGTATTTTTTCCGTAAAGAAAAACAGTTATAGTGTCTCCCTGACTGGTCAGACACCAATATATCTGTTTAAAAGAGTCTGGTGTAAGCCAGAAAAGTAAAACTGTGGTTTTGCAGTTCCACGGTTCAAATCTCTGTATTATCCAGCTTTTTGTATTTTTTCCGTAAAGAAAAACAGTAATAGTGTCTCCCTGATTGATCAGACACAAATATATCTGTTTGAAAGATTCTGGTGTAGGCCAGAAAAATATAACTGTGGTTTTGCAGTTCCACAGTTCAAATCTCTGTATTATCCTGTTTTTGGCAATTTTTGCCGTTAAAAAACAGTAATTGTGTCTCCCTGACTGGCCAGACACCAATATATCTGTTTAAAAGAGTCTGGTGTAAGCCATAAAAATAAAACTGTGGTTTTGCAGTTCCACGGTTCAAATCTCTGTATTATCCAGATTTTGGTATTTTTTCAGTAAAGAAAAACAGTAATAGTGTCTCCCTGACTGGTCAGACACCAATATATCTGTTTAAAAGACTCTGGTGTAAGCCAGAAAAATAATACTGTGGTTTTGCAGTTCCACGGTTCAAATCTCAGTATTATCCAGCTTTTGGTATTTTTTCCGTAAAGAAAAACAGTAATAGTGTCTCCCTGATTGATCAGACACAAATGTATCTGTTTGAAAGATTCTGGTGTAGGCTAGAAAAAAATAACTGTGGTTTTGCAGTTCCACAGTTCAAATCTCTGTATTATCCAGCTTTTGGTATTTTTTCCGTAAAGAAAAACAGTAATAGTGTCTCCCTGATTGTTCAGACAAAAATATATCTGTTTGAAAGATTCTGGTGTAGACCAGAAAAATATAACTGTGGTTTTGCAGTTCCACAGTTCAAATCTCTGTATTATCCAGCTTTTGGTATTTTTTCCGTAAAGAAAAACAGTAATAGTGTCTCCCTGATTGTTCAGGCACAAATATATCTGTTTGAAAGAATCTGGTGTAGGCCAGAAAAATATAACTGTGGTTTTGCAGTTCCACGGTTCAAATCTCTGTATTATCCAACTTTTGGTATTTTTTCCGTAAAGAAAAACAGTTATAGTGTCTCCCTGACTGGATAGACACCAATATATCTGTTTAAAAGAGTCTGGTGTAAGCCAAAAAAATAAAACTGTGGTTTTGCAGTTCCACGGTTCAAATATCTGTATTAACCAGCTTTTGGTATTTTTTCCGTAAAGAAAAACAGTAATAGTGTCTCCCTGATTGATCAGACACAAATATATCTGTTTGAAAGATTCTGGTGTAGGCCAGAAAAATATAACTGTGGTTTTGCAGTTCCACAGTTCAAATCTCTGTATTATCCTGTTTTTGGCAATTTTTGCCGTTAAAAAAACAGTAATAGTGTCTCCCTGATCCTTCAGACACCAATATATCTGTTTAAAAGAGTCTGTTGTAGGCCTTAAAAATATAACTGTGGTTTTGCAGTTCCACGGTTTAAATCTCTGTATTATCCTGCTTTTGGCAATTTTTAAAAAAAACAGTAATAGTGTCTCCCTGACTGGTCAGACACCAATATATCTGTTTAAAAGAGTCTGGCGTAGGCCATAAAAATATAACTGTGGTTTGCAGTTCCACGGTTCAAATCTCTGTATTATCCAGCTTTTGGTATTTTTTCCGTAAAGAAAAACAGTAATAGTGTTTCCCTGATTGTTCAGACACAAATATATCTGTTTGAAAGAATCTGGAGTAGGCCAGAAAAATATAACTGTGGTTTTGCAGTTCAACTGTTCAAATCTCTGTATTATCCAGATTTTGGTATTTTTTCCATAAAGAAAAACAGTAATAGTGTCTCCCTGACTGGTCAGACACCAATATATCTGTTTAAAAGAGTCTGCTGTAAGCCAGAAAAATAAAACTGTGGTTTTGCAGTTCCACGGTTCAAATCTCTGTATTATCCAGCTTTTGGTATTTTTTCCGTAAAGAAAAACAGTAATAGTGTTTCCCTGATTGTTCAGACACAAATATATCTGTTTGAAAGAATCTGGAGTAGGCCAGAAAAATATAACTGTGGTTTTGCAGTTCAACGGTTCAAATCTCTGTATTATCCAGATTTGGGTATTTTTTCCGAAAAGAAAAACAGTAATAGTGTCTCCCTGACTGGTCAGACACCAATATATCTGTTTAAAAGAGTCTGGTGTAAGCCAGAAAAATAAAACTGTGGTTTTGCAGTTCCCCGGTTCAAATCTCTGTATTATCCAGCTTTTGGCATTTTTTCCGTAAAGAAAAACAGTAATAGTGTCTCCCTGATTGATCAGACACAAATATATCTGTTTGAAAGATTCTGGTGCTTGCCAGAAAAAAATAACTGTGGTTTTGCAGTTCCACAGTTCAAATCTCTGTATTATTCTGTTTTTGGCAATTTTTGCCTTTAAAAAAACAGTAATTGTGTCTCCCTGACTGGTCAGACACCAATATATCTGTTTAAACGAGTCTGGTGTAGGCCATAAAAATATAACTGTGGTTTTTCAGTTCCACGGTTCAAATCTCTGTATTATCCAGGTTTTGGTATTTTTTCCGTAAAGAAAAACAGTAATAGTGTCTCCCTGATTGATCAGACACAAATATATCTGTTTGAAAGATTCTGGTGTATGCCAGAAAAAAATAACTGTGGTTTTGCAGTTCCACAGTTCAAATCTCTGTATTATCCAGCTTTTGGTATTTTTTCCGTAAAGAAAAACAGTAATAGTGTCTCCCTGATTGTTCAGACAAAAATATATCCGTTTGAAAGATTCTGGTGTAGGCCAGAAAAATATAACTGTGGTTTTGCAGTTCCACAGTTCAAATCTCTGTATTATCCAGCTTTTGGTATTTTTTCCATAAAGAAAAACAGTAATAGTGTCTCCCTGATTGTTCAGACACAAATATATCTGTTTGAAAGAATCTGGTGTAGGCCAGAAAAATATAACTGTGGTTTTGCAGTTCCACGGTTAAAATCTCTGTATAATCCAGATTTTGGTATTTTTTCAGTAAAGAAAAAACAGTAATAGTGTCTCCCTGATTGATCAGACACATATATCTGTTTGAAATATTCTGTTGTAGGCCAGGAAAATATAACTGTGGTTTTGCAGTTCCACAGATCAAATCTCTGTATTATCCAGCTTTTGGTATTTTTTCTGTAAAGAAAAACAGTAATAGTGTCTCCCTGATTGTTCAGACAAAAATATATCTGTTTGAAAGATTCTGGTGTAGGCCAGAAAAATATAACTGTGGTTTTGCAGTTCCATGGCTCAAATCTTTGTATTATCCAGCTTTTTGTATTTTTTCCATAAAGAAAAACAGTAATAGTGTCTCCCTGACTTGTCAGACACCAATATATCTGTTTAAAAGAGTCTCGTGTAGGCCAGAAAAATATAACTGTGGTTTTGCAGTTCCACGTTTGAAATCTCTGTATTATCCACTTTTGGGCCTTTTTTACATAAAAAAAACAGTTTGAGTGTGTCGCTGACTGTTCAGCCCCAAATATATCTATTAAAAAAAGTCTGGTATATGCCAGTAAATTAGAACTGTGGTTTTGCAGTTTCACGGTTCAAATCTCTGTATTATCCTGCTTTTGGCCTGTTTTACGTAAAAAAAAAAATAGTGTCTCCCTGTCTGTTCAGTCACAAATATATCTGTTTAAAAGATTCTGGTGTAGGCCAGAGAAACAGAACTGTGGTTTTCCTCTTCCACGGTTCTAATCGCCTTTTTGTTACCCTTTTTCCATTGTTAGTGCGTGTGTAAGCTATTTTACTTCATTTACAATGGGCAAGGCGCATGACAAGGGACGTGGAACTGGACGTTCTGGTGATAGTGCGTGTAGAGGATGGGGCCGTGGCCAAGGTGAAAATGTGCCACAACCAACAGCCACATCTTCTTGCTCCCACTTCTTGACCGAATTACTATTGAACCACACTACAACACCAGTATTGAGAACTGATCAGTGTGAACAGGTTATTAATTGGATAGCTGATAATACTTCCAGTTACCTGGGCACCACCACCTCCGGTCTGTCTTCCACACGGTCAAGTTTTAGTAGCCGTGAGTCTCGACCGCACACTCCTCCTCACCCTGATGCTCCTTCCTCCCACGATGCCGAGTGTCGTCAGACAGCAACTGATCCCACACTTGGACACTCTGAAGAGCTGTTCACTGGTCCATTTCCATATTTGTGCCCCTCTCCTGCTCTGCTTGAATTGGTGGAAGAGGAGATCCCATGTAGCGATGCCCAAATATTTGAACAGCCACGGCCAGAGGAAGTCGACTCTGGCAATTTGTCACAAGAGGTTGACGATGACGAGACACAATTGCCGCAAAGTGAAGAGGAGGATCGTGGTGCGCAAGTGGAAGAGGAGGAGGTGGTGGATGATCTAGTAACTGACCCAACGTGGCAGGAGGACACGCAGAGTGAGGCCAGCAGCACACAGGGGGAGGGAGGCAGAGTACCCCAACAGGCAGGAAGAAGCAGTGTGGTGGCCGCACACAGAAGGCGGGCAACAGTTCCCCGTAACACCAACACGAGGGACGTTGCCAGTTCAACCGGTAGGTCTTCCAGAGTCTGGAATTTATTTAAAGACTCTGCTGATAACCCCCAAAAGGCCTTTTGCACCACCTGCCATGGCAGCATCAACAGGGGTGACAAAACTATCAGCCTGACCACCACCAGCATGATCTGGCACATGGCAGCAAAGCACCCGACTTTGTGGGGCGAACCCCAGGGTCCACGACCAGTGTCAGCGAGTGTCACCACTGCTTCCAGCCTCCATTTCAGATATCACCACATCAGTTACATGCTGGAAGCACTGCAGTACTGCCTCAGCCAAGCGGCAACAGGCTGTGCTGAAACTCATAATCTTAGGTGATAAACCTCACACTGCTTGTGAGTTGTGGACAGCTGTGAAAGAGAAGGCAGATCTGTGGCTAAGACCGCTGAACCTACATCCAGGCATGGTCGTGTGTGACAATGGCCGTAACCTGGTGGCGGCTCTGAGGCGAGGCGAGATCACACACGTACCATGCCTGGCTCATTTGCTTAACCTCGAGGTTCAGCGGTTTCTTTAATCGTACCCCGAGTTGCCAGATCTGCTAGTCAAAGTACGCCGCCTGTCAGCTCATTTTGGCAAGGCGGCTAAAGCTTACGCCACCCTTGCTGTGTTGCAGCAGCGTTTGCAGCTTCCTGCACACCGACTGGTGTGTGATGTCCCCACACGTTGGAGCTTTACCCTCCACAAGTTGCAAAGGATTTGTGAGCAGAAGAGAGCAGTTGTGGAGTACCAGCTGCAACAAGGCCGTCGATATTCAGGTCAGACTCCACACATAAGACCTCAGGAGTGGACCTGGATGTCTGACATCTGTACCATCTTGGCAAACTTTGAGGAGTCCACCAAGATGGTGAGTGGTGATGACGCCATCATTAGCGTCAGCATCTCACTTGACTGTCTTTTGCAATGTTCTCTGCAGAGAATTAAAGAGGAGGCATTGCAGCCAGAGTATGATGAGATGAATCAAGAAGCCGTAGCGGGCGATTACACACAGCCCAGCCTCATCTCATTCCATCATGCTTTGGGGGACAATGAGGGAGAGGAGGAGGAGGAGGTGGAGGAGGAAGAACAGGAGCTGGTATCATGCGCTGTAGACTGTAGTACCTGTACAACTGTCATACCGTCGGTTCAGCGTTGGTGGCCTGAGGCCAGGGGGGGGAGGAGGATGAGGAGGAGGAGAGCATGGTCAGTCGTCTTTTTGGTGAAGACACGGAAGTCTTGCCCGTTACCAGTCTGGCACGCATGGCTGACTTTATGTTACGCTGCCTTAACCGTGACCCTCTCGTTGTAAAAATGTTGGGTGACAGTCATTACTGGTTGGTGACACTTTTAGACCCCCGCTACAAGGAGAACTTTCACTCTCTTATTCCTGAGGTGGAGAGGTCAACAAAAATGGGGCAGTACCCGAAGGCCCTTGCTGCAGAACTGTTAAAAAAATTCCCATCTGAACACGCTAGCGGCAGAGGTCACAGTTCGTTGCCCAACCAAGGCATTCAGGCGAGAGAGCCGCAACTCCAATCCAGCAGAGGCAGGGGAACACTGTCAACGTTCTGGGACAGTTTTCTGAGACCCGCCCAGCTTACAGGCCCTGAGGCGTGGGGTACTCTCACAAGGAGTGGAAAGTTTCAAAAGATGGTGAGGGAGTACCTTGCCGACCATACCAGTGTCCTCCGTGATTCCTCTGTGCCTTTTAATTATTGGATATCCAAGCTGGACACTTGGAATGAACTCGCTCTGTACGCCTTGGAGGTCCTGGCCTGCCCTGCCGCTAGCGTGTTATCGGAGCGTGTTTTTAGTGCCGCAGGGGGAATTATAACAGATAAGCGCACTCGCCTGTCAATTGACAATGCTGACAAGCTGACCCTTATCAAAATGAACAAGGACTGGATTGGGCCAGACTTCTCATCACCATCAAATGACAGCAGAGTAACATAAAGTCAAATCCACTGTGTTATTTCGGGAGGTGTATTCCCATGCACCGCTTCACACCCACACATGGGTATACTATATTCCTCATTTCGGCTGTATTTTGCTCTTCTCCTTATCCTCAGCCTCCACCACCACTATACCACCAGTGTGACCTTGGACCGTGTTGCCAGCATTGCAAGTTCCTCCCTCCTAATTTTTGGCAGCTTTTGCTTGGAAGGCATAGGCAAAGACTATGGGAGACCCACTCCCCAATAATGGGAATAATGTTTTTAAGATGCTGTACTGCATGGCTCTTCCAAGGGGCATTTAAACCGTCTTTTTAAGCTACTTCAACCTCCACGTCTCTTCGAAGGGGCATTAAAACCGTCTTGTTAAGCTACTGTGACCTCCACTACTTCTCCAGGGGGCATTTAAACAGTCTTGTTAAGCTACTGTGACCTCCACCACTTTTCCAAGGGGCATTAAAACCATCTTGTTAAGCTACTGCGACCTCCACGTCTCTTCAAAGGGGCATTAAAATCATCTTGTTAAGCTACTGCGACCTCCACCTTTCTTCCAAGGGGCATTAAAACCGTCTTGTTAATCTACTGCGACATCCAGCAATTTTCCCAGGGGCATTAAAACCATCTTGTTAAACTACTGCGACCTCCACGTCTCTTCCAAGGGGCATTAAAACCGTCTTGTTAAGCTACTGTGACCTCAACCACTTTTCCAAGGGGCATTGTATTTCCTCCTAATTTTAATCAGCTTTTGCTTTTCACTGCATAGGCGAACACTAAGGCAGACCCACTCCCCAATAATGGGTAGAAGGTTTTTAGTATGCTGTTATCCACATCTGTTTCAAGGGGCATTGCAGTTCCTCATAATATTTCGAAAGCCTTCTATTCACTGCTTAGGCCAACAGTGCACAGGAGACCCAGTTGTTATAAATGGAAAAAACGGTTTAGTTAAGGCCCTCTGACCTCCATGTCACTTCCAAGGGGCATTTGAGTGCCTCGAAATTTTTGTTAGGCATTGCACTCACTGCATGCCCTTTAACTGTGTAACCGAACCGCTCCTTTTGGTACAGAAACATATCCTACAAGACATGTGTGGTTGACTGGCCTGATATTGATGTGAATGGTCCCTGTTCCTCCTGCTCTTTCTGCTTTGCCACCACCTCATCGATCATTCCTCACCTGAAGCTTTGTTTTAACGGCAGTCATAGAACTGGGATAGTAACAGGAAAACATCCAGCAATCCTCGGAGGAGGTAGGATATGCGCCAAAACGCTGACCACCTCAGGCCTAGCCGCTACTACATACATGTGCTTGCATTCCAAGAAAACAAAGCAGATGCTAACTTCTATCATAATCATCATGCTCCTCATCTTGGCACTCTCAACTCCCCTGATGGAGATGCCAGGGCCCACCGGAGGAGTCTGGTTCTCTGGTGGGCTCGTCCAATGCTGCCCTAAAGCAGGCCGGGCTAAGAAAAGTGTGTGGGGGGATGTTCCAAGGAGAAATGGGGGCGGCTGGGGACCGTTTATGGACACCCGGCCGCCCCCAGGCGGCTGGGGAGCGTGTGTGGACACCCGGCCGCGGGGCGGCTGGGGATTGAGTATGGACACCTGGCTGCCCCCTGGCAGCTGGGGACCGAGCGTGGACACCCGGCCGCCGGGCTGCTGGGGACTGAGTATGGATACCTCATTGCCGAAGCAGCCATGAGGTAGTGGCCAGCTTCGGCCTCCTCCAAACTAAAAGGCCTCACTTCAAGTGCAAGCAAGCTAGCAGTATGGTATTGTAGCCTGGGGCTGGGTGGGTGTTTGGTTGCACACTTACGCTTGCATTCCAAGAAAACAAAGCAGATGCTAACTTCTATCATCATCATCATGCTCCTCACCTTGGCACTCTCAACTCCCCTAATAGAGAAGCCAGGGCCCACCGGAGGAGTCTGGTTCTCTGGTGGGCTCTTCCAATGCTGCCCTAAAGCAGGCCGGGCTAAGAAAAGTGTGTGGGGGGATGTTCCAAGGAGAAATGGGGGCGGCTGGTGACCGTTTATGGACACCCGGCCGCCCCCAGGTGGCTGGGGAGCGTGTGTTGGCACCCGGCCGCGGTGCAGCTGGGGACTGAGTATGGACACCTGGCCGCCCACTGGCGGCTGGGGACCGAGCGTGGACACCCAGCCTTCGAGCGGCTGGGTACTGAGTATGGATACCTCGCTGCCGAAGCAGCCATGAGGTAGTGGCCAGCTTCGGCCTCCTCCAAACTAAAAGGCCCCATTTCAAGTGCAAGCAAGGTATCAGTATGGTATTGCAGCCTGGGGGTGGGTGGATGGGTGGCAGGCTGCATACTTGCACTTGCATTGCAAGGAATGGGGGAGGTACAATTGAACACTGCCCTGGGACAAGGACTTGCACGTGGATAGTTGCAAGTCTGCATCTTCTGATGCAGAAAGGATCACTTCTAATTAGAGATGAGCGTTGTTCTACTCGAACTGTTCGCCAATCTCAAATTCGAGCTGTTTTGGGCGGTGTTCGAGCCGGTCGGCGAACACGAACAATTTGAGAAAAATTCGGCTGTTCGAGGTTATGTTCGATAACTGTTCGTGCACCAAAATCATAACTGGATTTTTTCTCAGTAATGATGAAAATTAATGTTAATACGCAGTTTGAGTGTACAGCGGGGCGGGGGGAGGGGCAGGGGATGGATCTCTGCAGGAACAATGAAGATCTCCATTTTTTTTTCTCTTTCCCGCATTTGCAGTGGGGAGGTGCAATCTGTCAGCCTATCAGCAGCGCACACACGGAGCGAAGTGCTTTTTTTCACACAAGCAAGGGCATGTGTGATTGGCAGTGTATGTCACATGTCCTTGCCCTATAAGACCAAGCCATTTTCCCCGTCGCCACCATTTTCTCACTGCTGCAGCTGCGTGTTAGACGGCACCGCTGTTGCTGTGTGCACTATACCTTGTTAATTTCAAGCCAATTTTCGCACAAATATACAGATAGCTTGGGAGTAGGGAATAGTTGTGATTGCAGTCCTTTTAAGGACTAGGTTACAGCATTTCCTACGACTTTTATCAGGCAGGTCTGTGCTCTTAAATAGATAGATTGTGGGAGTAAAGACTAATTGTAATTGGAGTCCTTTTCAGGACTAGGTTACATCAGTTCCTATCAGTTTTTGCCAGGCAGGTCTGTGCCAGTGCTGTGCAAGTTTTTTTCACAGCATTTGGCTGAATCTAGCAAAGCTAATCCTTTTTGGCCTATTGCAGAGTGTGTTAGTCAGTGGAGTAGCCTATCTGTGTTGCAAGATATACCACCTGTGTATAGAATACCAATTTTTTTACTGCACCTAGTGAAGTAAAATCTTTTGGGCATAGCATCATTCTATTAGTCCATCTATACTGACCTCCATCAGGTTGCAAACTGAATATAATTTTTTTCTGCATCTAGCTCTGAAAAAATATTTGGGCTTCTAGCAGTGTGTGGGACTTGGTCTATTAGTCCATCTATACTGACCTCCATCAGGTTGCAAATTAAAAATAATTTTTTTCTTCATTTAGCTCTGAAAAAATATTTGGGCTTCTAGCAGTGTGTGGGACTTGTTCTATTAGTCCTTCTATACTGACCTCCAGCAGGTTGCAAATTGAATATAATTTTTTTCTGCATCTAGCTCTGAAAAAATATTTGGGCTTCTAGCGGTGTGTGGGACTTGGTCTATTAGTCCATCTATACTGACCTCCATCAGGTTGCAAATTAAAAATAATTTTTTTCTGCATCTAGCTCTGAAAAAATATTTGGGCTTCTAGCAGTGTGTGGGACTTGGTCTATTAGTCCATCTATACTGACCTCCATCAGGTTGCAAATTAAAAATAATTTTTTTCTTCATTTATCTCTGAAAAAATATTTGGGCTTCTAGCAGCGTGTGGGACTTGTTCTATTAGTCCATCTATACTGACCTCCATCAGGTTGCAAATTAAAAATAATTTTTTTCTGCATCTAGCTCTGAAAAAATATTTGGGCTTCTAGCAGTGTGTGGGACTTGGTCTATTAGTCCATCTATACTGACCTCCATCAGGTTGCAAATTAAAAATAATTTTTTTCTGCATCTAGCTCTGAAAAAATATTTGGGCTTCTAGCAGTGTGTGGGACTTGGTCTATTAGTCCATCTATACTGACCTCCATCAGGTTGCAAATTGAATAAAAAAAATTTCTGCATCTAGCTCTGAAAAAATATTTGGGCTTCTAGCGGTGTGTGGGACTTGGTCTATTAGTCCATCTATACTGACCTCCATCAGGTTGCAAATTAAAAATAATTTTTTTCTGCATCTAACCCAGCCAATAGTTTTGGCCTAATACCACAGTTTGGCCACTCAGCTCTGCTCGGTTACCATCCATTGTTTTTTTGTGCAAACAACTCCAGAGTTGTGAATTAGTTAACCACCAAAATGAGTGGAAAAAGGCCTGCTGCTGGTGGAAAGGGGAATAGGCGTGTTGGGAAGGGGAAAAAAGGTTGTGTCCGTGGGGTAGGTGCAGAAGAAAGACCATCTTCCAGCCAAACTAAAATGTCTACTTCTTTTAGCGGACAATGTGATAAGATCCCTTTCTTACGGCCACGCCAATCGCTACAAATTCCAGATGAGGCACAAAAACAGCAGGTGCTTCAACGGATATCAAGTGCTCCTTTAAGTGGGCTCTCCTCCACATCAACTTCAACATCACAAATACTCCAGTCCTCAAAGGTGTCACCCAAATCGCACTTGCTTCCTCACAGCTCCCAAATCTCCAGCTGCCCGTCTGAGTATGAGGTAGAACAGATGGTTGAGTCTTCAGAGCTGTTTACTCATACTATAGCCTGGGAATCAGAGGTCGACTCCAGCGCTTCTGTGAATCCAGACGAGGAAATGATCTGCACTGATGCCCAGAATCTTTATGAGTCGGATCCAGGACCAGACGCAGAAGGTTCTGACCATAATGTAGACCCTCATTCCCAAACTGTAACTCCTGTTGGTGGAGACAATGAGGAAGACGATGATAAGACTCAAATACCTGATTGGAGCGACAACTTTAGTTTTTTGTCAGGGCAGGAACAGGTTGGCTCTGAGGACGACGGGTGTGATAACGCACAGGGTGATGATGATGAGGTCGGAGATCCCACTTACTGTCAACCCACAGTCAGCCAAGCGATGAGGTCAGCAGAGGAGGTGGAGGAAGATGCTAGTGACGACGAGGTCAGGTTGCGCCTTCCTGGACAGAGACGTAGTACTGGAAGCACGTCAACAACTGCATCCTCAAACACAACTCTGCCTCTCACCACAAGTCGTGGTGGCTCTTCAGGTCGCATGGGTGCTAAGCCTTGCATAGCCTGGGCATTTTTTCAGATCGATAAAGATGACCCAACTCGTGTTATCTGTAACATTTGTCAGCAAAAGCTAAGTAGAGGCCAAAAAATACATAGTTTGAGTACTTCATGCATGAACCGGCACATGGACATGAAGCATAAGTTGCGGTGGGAAGCTCAGTGTGCTACAATGCGGTCTAGCCGACCGGGCCAACCACCGTCTGCCATATCTTGTGCATCCGCGGCCTCTTCATCCTCTGTGACTGGGGGGACAGCAGTCACACCTGTTTTGGGGCGCAGACCTGCCACCTCTTTACCCGCAACAGCCAGCGTGATTGGCAGGTCATCATTTTCTTTGGAGGTGGTAACACCAGCTGGTCTTGAGCGCTGTCCGACATCGATAGCACCACCTTTGGATCAAGGCAACCTAACATGTCCGCCTGCATCTTCCTCACAGACCGGCAGTTTGCCGGGGACACCCTTATCAACCCCGTCTAAGCACAATAGCCAGCCCTCGGTCCCTCAGATGTGGACAAGTAAAAGACCATTTCCTCCTAGCCATGAGAAAGCTAAGAGGTTGAATTTCACCATCTGCAAGCTCTTGGCTACAGAAATGCTGCCTTTCCGCCTGGTGGACACAGAGGATTTTCGAGACCTTATGTCCGTCGCAGTGCCCCAGTACCAGATGCCCAGTCGGCACTACTTCTCAAAGAAAGGTGTGCCTGCGCTCCACCAGCATGTCGCACACAACATAACCGCTTCTTTGAGAAACTCTGTGTGTGACAGGGTGCATTTCACCACAGACACTTGGACGAGTAGGCATGGACAGGGGCGTTACATGTCGCTGACTGGGCACTGGGTAACTATGGTGACAGCAGGACAAGGGGCTGCTGTCCAAGTCTTGCCGTCCCCACGAGTTGTGCGTCAATCCTCTTTATGTCATTTTTCCTCCACTGCTTCTGCCTCCTCAACCTCCTCTCGGTCTTCCACCTGCACCCAAAGCCTGTCTGGTCATGCCACAAGCTTTCTAACTGCGCAGAAGGGATCCTGCACACCTCCTTACTATGGTGGCAGTAGGGCTCAACGTCATCAGGCGGTTTTTACATTGAAATGTCTGGGAAATGTGAGTCACACAGCTGAGGAGTTGTGGTCAGCTCTGGAGAACCAATTTCATGAATGGTTGTCTCCACTGGACCTGAAACCAGGGAAGGCCGTGTGCGACAATGCTGCAAACCTGGGTGCGGCCCTTCGCCGGGGCAATGTCACACACGTGCCTTGTATGGCTCACGTGTTGAACCTGGTTGTCCAGCAATTTTTAGCCCACTATCCCAGACTAGATGGCCTTCTGCAGAGGGCACGGTCGCTGTGTGCTCACTTCCGCCGTTCGCATCCCGCAGCTCAGCGACTTACATCTCTACAGAAGTCGTTGGGCCTGCCACTTCACCGGCTAAAATGCGATGTACCTACCCGGTGGAATTCAACTCTGCACATGTTGCAGCGACTGTGGCAGCACCGACAAGCCCTGGTGCATTACGTTCTGACGTATAGCCTGGGCCAACGAGATTCAGAGGTGGGGCAAATCACGCTGGAGGAGTGGTCTCAGATAAGGGACCTATGCACCCTTCTGCACAGTTTTGAAATGGCGACGAAGATGTTTAGTGCTGACGATGCCATTATCAGCATGACTATTCCGGTGATTTACATGCTGGAGCACATGTTAAACAGAATTCGGAGTCAGGTGGTGGCACAAGAGGAGGTGGAGGAAGTAGAGGAGGAGGAGTTGTATGCGGAAGGGCTAACATCTGCAAGGTCCAGACGGTCGGCAGCACCAGGGCGGCAGGCATGTGAGGGTGGGGGAGATGATTTTACCAGGGCGCATGGTAGCAGCCAAACTAGTGAGGAAGGTGCAGGAGCCCAGGAAGAAGTGGAGGACGAACTGATGGAAGACTCATCAGATGAGGGAGACCTTGATCACATTTCTGTTGTGCGAGGTTGGGGGGAGAGGACAGAGGAAGGAAGCATGATTGTTACCTCGCCACCAACACAACAGGGACTTGGTGCTCCTGGATGCGCAACACACATGAGTGCCTTCTTGCTGCACTACCTGCAACATGACCCTCGAATTGTGAGAATTAGAAATAATCCTGACTACTGGGTTGCCACACTGTTAGATCCCCGGTACAAAAGTAAATTTGCAGAAATTATTCCTGCCATAGAAAGGGATGCACGCATGCAGGAGTATCAGCAGAGACTGTTGCAGAATCTTACTTGTGCTTTTCCACAAAATACCAGTGGTGCACGTAGTGAATCTCACAGTTCCAACTTGCCAACCGTGGTCTGTATGGAATTGTTCAATAAAGGGCCCAAAATTAAGATAACATAGATGGGAGAGGTCTCTATGAATAGGAATTCCTAAGTATTTGATACCCTGTGAGGGCCAGGCAAAGGGAAAGTTGGACTGGATGGAATCCTATATGGATTTAGGGAGGGAGACATCGAGGGCCTCAGACTTCGCTGCATTGATTTTAAAATTTTACCATGTAACAAAGTGATCTATTTCAGCCATAACAGCAGGGATGGATATATGTGATTGAGTGATATATACTAGGACATCATCAGCAAATAGAGAGCACTTGTACTCGGTGCCTCCCACCTCAATCCACCTAATATTGGGGTTATGGCGAATTGATGAGAGCAGGTGCTCCGTCACTAGGATGTATAAGAGAGGGGACAGAGGACATCCCTGCCTTGTCCCATTGGTGATTGTGAAAGGTGATGAAAATGTTCTGACGCACCCCCTGGGCCTTGGGACACCCGGAGCCGGACCCTTTTTGGTGGATGCTGGTGGTTGTAGTCTTCGTGGCGGCGATCCGGTTCCGTGGCTCAGGGCGGTCAAACCAGTGGCGGAACTATTTATGTGGTTTTGATGTTTAAATGTCCGACTACGCCACCCGTGGATTGCGGTCAGAGTGAACCGCCGCTACAGGGCAGACCGCTAAGGCTGGTGTTGTGGGTGCAGCAGAGCGTAGCATAACTCCCCACGGGAGGAGTATAGCCTCAGGGCAGTGTATGCGGAGGATGGGGGTGATGGTGCAGGGCAGCAGCAGTAACGACACGGAGTCAGTGATGCAGTTCAGGGCCTTTACTCACAGTTCTTATTATCCAGACCACGTCTGCAGGTAACGGCTGCCCACGTCGTACTGTGCTCACCAGGTGAGGGGCTCAGACAACTCCCAGATAACTTTGGAGCGCTTCACAGGACCCCCTTTGTGTGTCCTTTGTCTGGCCTTTCTTACCAACACTTCTGTCCGGCTGCCTCGGGCCTCCTCTTGGTAAACTTGGCGCCAGTTTCCCTGACCCTATGTGGTGCCTTCCTAGCGGGTGGAGCAAGGGGCTGCGCCACATAAAATGTCAGAGCCTCCGGTTTCTAGCTGAGGGTCGTTTCCTGCCTCCACTAGTTCGGGGACCGGTCTCCCCCTTTGGCCTTACCCCTCCACGCAGGTGGATTCGGGCGTGCGGTGGCGACTCGCCCGTCCGCACCCCTGGGATCCCTTTATTCCTCGTTCCTGGAGCCTTCTCCGCTCCTCTTCCTTCCTTCTCCCTCTTGCAGGCCTGGGCCTCTGTTACTAGGCCCGCCTCCGGAGCAGAGCTCATGCAGAGCCCCTGCTCCCTGCCACTTCTGCTCAGACATCTCTGCACTGAACTAAGATGGTGCCCACCTTTTATACTCCCTTCTCAATGCACCCAGGAACTGCTTCCTCCCTGCTCCTGCACTGCAGGGTTCCCCTTCCTCAGTGTTCCCTCCCCCCACTCCAGCCAGGGACAGGGACTGTCGTGCCCATCTCAGGGGCATATTGGTCGCCCTGCCCCACGGCAATGTGGTGTAATGCATGCAGGTGTCGGGTCCTGATCCACACTCCATCCTTATCTGAGATTGAGATATCACACCTCTGGGTGAGGTGCAATACGTCTGTAGCAACCGAGCCCTCGGTGCTACAGTTCCATTTATCTTCAGCCTAGGTGACGTATTGTGATACAGGGCCGTGATTTTGGCTATAAAAGGGTCCCCTAGACCCCTACCCCAAGCTTTTTAAGAGAATCATATATGGCGTGCCAGGAGACTCTATGGAATGCTTTCTCAGCATCCAACGAGAGTATCTACTTACAAATTTTTAACTGCATCTAGCCCAGGAAATACTTTGTGCCTAGTAGCAGTGTCTGCTAGTCAGCGGATTATCCCGGCTGTTAAGCAAGCTACACCACCTGTAGTTTGGACACTTAATTTTTTCAAAGGAAATGCTTCGGGACCACGGGATACTTAGTGAAGAGCATCAGGAGGCACCCCAAGGCATAGGGGCTGGGACTGGCACTAGGATGCCTTGCGGTGGACAGCCGAGCTCGATCCTTATAAAAGCTTTTTAACTGCAGCAGCTTTAGTGGACGCTACTGGAGCTGGAATTACGCGGCTGCTGGCATGAGACTTGCCCTCCAATAGATCCTTGTGAATGGATTTAAAGTGTATTCATTCAAATTAGAGGGACAATTTAAATTAAAAAGCTTAGAGCTGCCTCCACCACAGGGGGGCTCTCTCGACCCACCAGCGGACAGGCACCAGTATTGGGAGAGGGGGGCTGGCCGTCATGGTTCACCGCGGCTCTGGCACAAACCCGGCGACACGGAGGTGGCACGGGCAGGAGCGGACTGGCCGTCTCGGCTTCTCACTTTTTGGATTTTAGAAGGGCATGACATGCCTATATCTGTGTCTCCCCCTCCTTTTACTCCTCCACCTCTTTTCTTTTCGCATGACTATATGTACTTGTCACTTTTCCATGTGTTAGTTGTGTCTTCTGAGCAGTTTGTCAGCTTTTGGACACCTTTGAAGGTGTTTTCTATGTGTTTCTATGTGTTTTTGTTTGCCTGCCATTGGTTTTAACGGTGTTCGAAGGTGTTCGACGAACAGTTCGACGAACAGTTCGGCGAACACACGGGTGTTCGACGAACCGAACCGAACTCGAACACTACGGGGGTGGCTCAACACTACTTCTAATGGCCACACTTTTAGGCAGTGACCTGGGTGTCAGAGATACTTCCAGGCGTCTTCCCCATGCTGTTCCCAAGTCTTTTCAGCACTGTATACTTGTGTCACACAGCACATGGCCAGATAAGATTGTAAATGTTAAAATGACATTTCCAGGTGAATGCATTTGTCACGGTTGAAAGCAATACAAAAGTGCAAAAACGCATAAAAAATGCTACTTGTGAACATAGCCCAAGGTGTGGAGGAGTATTTTTGTTTTTGGTTATTTATTTTACCTTATACACAAGTCTTTACCCTTGAAAGGAAGTTCCTTAACATATTTCACAGGGAAACCGTTTCAGTTTCGTTTTTGAACGTTTTATTGTGAGCCTATAAAAGTGGCTTAATACCTCTGACCACGTTGTTGACAGCAGTGACCTGGGGGTCAGAAATGCTTCCTGGGGCGATGCCCATGCTATCCCCATGTCTTTTGAGCACTGTCACTATCGTTTTGGGCACTTTTTAGGCTTTCCACAGACTGCTGGGGGTGCCGCCGCAAAAATGCTCGGATCTCCCATAGACTAACATTGGGCTCGTTGCTCAGGTCGAGCACCCAAGTATCACGGCGAGCTCGGCCCGAGCTTTGAGCACCCGAGCATTTTAGTGCTCACTCAACACTACTCCTTATGTTATACAGGCCTCACGCACAGTAAAAAAAATACTTTGGTTCCTAACTAGAAATGGGCGAGTACTAAAAGGCTCGAGTACTCGATGCTCAGGTAGAGCACATTGGAATACTTGGGTGCTTGACCCGAGCAACGAGCCCAATGTAAGTCTATGGGAATCTCGGGCATTTTTCAGGCAGCTCCCCCCGTCGGTCTGCAGAGGGCCTAAAAATTGCCCAAATCAATGGAAACAGTGCTCAAATGACATAGGAACAGCATGGGGAAGACCCCCGGAAGCATTTCTGAGAACCAGGTCACTGCTGTGAACAACATTGTCAGAGGTATTATGCCACTTTAACTGACTCACAATAAAACATACAAAAATGAAACCAAAATGGATTTTTCTGGGAAATATGTTAAGGAACATCCTTTCCAGGGTAATGACTTGTATATAAGGTAAAATAAATATACAAAAAAATACTCCTTCACACCATATGCTATGTTCACTCGTAGTGTTTTTGATGCGTTTTTTCACTTTTTCATTGCTTTCAACCGTGACAAATGCATTCACCGGGAGATGTCATTTTAACATTTTACAACCTTATCTGATCACGTGGTGTGTGACACATCATCAGACACATCCTGTTTCATTTATGAAGGAGGGACTCTGAAAGTCACAAAGCCTATTTTTATAGGGCCTTTACTATTCTTAAAGGGCCAGCAGTCGGCCCTCACTATTCTTAGAGAGCCATCAGCTGGCTATGCTTTGTTGTTACCATTACTAAAGAGTGGGTCTCCTATACTGTTATTGCATTAGCAGTGAGTGGCAGGGCTGCCCAAAATTTGGAAGCACCCCAATAACCCTTTGAAAATTTGGATGCACCCCAATACCCCTTTGAAGAGACTTAGAGGAGGGCCTCCTGAAAACAGTGTTCCCATTATTAGGAAGTGGGTCTCCCATTGTGTTTGCCTATGCAGTGAATGCAAGGGATGCCAAAAATTTGGAGGCACTCCAATGCCCCATGGAAGTGACATGGAGGTCAGAGGGCCTCCTGAAAACAATGTTCCCATTATTAGGAAGTGGATCTCCCATAATGTTGGCCTATGCAGTGAATGCAAGGGCTGAAAAAAAATTTGGAGGCACTCCAATGCCCTTGGAAGAGATGTAGAGGGCCTCATGAAAAAATGTTCTGATTATTAGGAATTGGGTCTCACATCATGTTGGCCTATGCAGTGAATGCAAGGGCTGAAAAAAAAATTGGGAGCCACTCCAATGCCCCTTGGAAGAGACGTAGAGGGCCTCATGAAAAAATGTTCCCATTATTAGGAATTGGGTCTCCCATAGTGTTGGCCTATGCAGTGAATGCAAGTGCTGCCAAAAATTGGGAGGCACGCCAATGCACCTTTGAAAAGATGTGGAGGAGGGCCTTATAAAAAAATGTTCCCATTAGAAAGGAGCGGGTCTCCTATACTTGTAATGCCCATGCACTAAGCGTATGGGCAGACAAACATTTACCCCTGGGGGGTATAGATGAACATACCGTATAAAAAATGTATTTTTACAGGCAGCATAAACACCTTTTAAAAAAATTATGTGGGTGTTGAATCACGGACCACGGTCACCCTGGTGATATGGTGGTGGAGGATGAGGAGAAGGAGGAGGACAAGAGCAAATTGCCAAAATCAGAAAGCGTATACTCATGTGTGGGTGTGAAAAGGTATATGGGAATACACTGCCCAAAAAAAGACACTGGATTTTAGTTTATGTTACGCTGCTATCATTTGGTGGTGTTGAGAAGTCTGGCCCAATCAAGCCCTTGTTCATTTTTATAAGAGTCAGCCTGTCAGCATTTTCAGTTGATAGGTGGATGCGCTTATCAGTTATAATTCCACCAGCGGCACTAAAATCCCGCTCTGATAAAATGCTAGCGGCAGAGCAGGCCAGGACCTCCAAGGCATAGAGAGCCAGTTCATTCCACGTGTCCAACTTGGATACCCAATAATTATAAGGCACAGAGGAATCACGGAGGTCGTTGGTATGGTCGGCAAGGTACTCCCTCAACATCTTCCCAAACTTTGCACTCCTTGTGAGAGTACCCCGCGCCTCAGGGCCTGTGCGATGGGAGGGTCTGAGAAAACTCTCCCAGAACTTTGACAGTGTTCCCCTGCCTCTGTTGGATTTGAGTTTTGTTTCTCTCGGCTGTACTCCTTGATTATGCAACCATCTGTGACCTCTGCCCCAGTGTTTTCAGATGGGAATTTTTCTTAATAGTTCTACAAAAATGGGGCAGTACCAGAAGGCCCTGTCCACCTCAGGAATAAGAGATATAAAGTTATCCTTGTAGCGTGGGTCTAGAATGAGCAACCAGTAATGACTGTCATCCAAAATTTGAAGAATGTAAGGGTCATGGGAAAGGCAGCGTTACAAACTCAGCCATGTGTGCCAGACTGCTAACAGGCAAGACTTCCATATCCTCACCAAGAGGACGACTGACCATGCTCTCCTCCTCCTCCTCCTCCCTGTCCTCAGGCCATCCACTCTGAACAGACAATATGACAGTTTTGCAGGTAGTACCATCTATAGCACATGAAACTAGCTCCTGTTCTTCCTCCTCCTCCTCCTCTTCCTCATTGTTACCCAATCCACATTGGGATGAGATGAGGCTGGGCTGTGTGTAATCACTCTTTATGGTTCCTTGCTCCATCTCATCGTGCTCCGCCTGCAATGCATCCTCATTGATTGTGAGAGCGTTTCAGACAACATAAAAGCGGGATGGTGACGCTAATTATTGTGACATCACCGCTCACCATCTTGGTGAAGTTCTCAAAGTTTTGGAGAATGGTACATATGTCTGACACCCATGTCCACTCCTGAGGTCTTATATGTGGAGTCTGAACTGAATACAGACGGCCTTGTTGATGCTGGTAGTCAACAACTGTTCTCTTCTGCTCACAAATCCTTCCCAACATCTGCAGTGTAGAGTTCCAACGCGTGGGGACATCACACACCAGTCGGTGAGCCAGAAGCTGCAAACGCTGCTATAGCACGACAAGGGCGGCAGAATCTGTAGATGACTTTCTAAAATGGACACACATGTGGAGTACTTTGACAAGCAGATCGGGCAGCTTTGGGTAGGTTTTGAGAAACCGTTGAACCACGAGGTTAATCACTTGGGCCAGGCATGGTACGTGTGTGAGCTCGCCTCGCCTCAGAGCCGCCACCAGGTTCCGGCCATTGTCACACACGACCATGGCTGGCTGTAGGTTCAAGGGTGTCAGCCACAGATCTGCCTGCTCTTTCAGAGCTGTCCACAACTCTTCAACATTGTGCGGTTTGCCACCTAAGCATATTAGCTTCAGCACAGTCTGTTGCCACTTGGCTGAGGCAGTGCTGCAGTGCTTCCAGCTTGTGACTGATGTAGTCATTTCGGATATGGAGTCCGAAAAGGAGGAGGAGGCTGAGGAGGATGCGGTGCAGGAGCTGTAGACTGTGGGGGCAACCCTGATTGACCTAGGGCCCGCAATTCTCGGCTTTGGGAGGATGTGTTCCGTCCCAAGGTCCGACTGGGTCCCAGCTTCCACTATGTTAACCCAGTGTGCAGTCAGCTAGATGTACCGTCCCTGAATCACAAGCATTTGTCCACATGTCCATGGTTAGGTGGACTTTCCCAGTAACTGCATTGTTGAGGGCATGGCTAAAGTTGTGGCACATGTGCTTGTGTAATGCAGGGACGGCACACCATGAGAAATAGTTGCTGCTGGGGACCGAGTACCAAGGGACGGCCGCCTCCATCAGGTTGCGGAAAGCTTCCATCTCCATGAGCCTAAAAGGCAACATTTTGAGTGCAAGCAGTCGCAAAATGTGGGAATTTAGTAGTGTGGCCTGTGGGGCGTGGGCTGCATATTTGCGCTTGCACTCCAAGGACTGGGGTATGAACAACTGAACGCTGCGCTGAGACAAGGACATGCTTGCTGATGGTGCTAGTTGAAAGTGTGCAATGACAGGTGCAGGGCAGGAGGCATCTTCGCATGCACTATAGACAGGGGATTGGCTTGCTCGCACAACAGCGGAAGAAGCAGTGGTGTCACCTGCAGACACTGTTCCCGGACCCACGTTGTTCAACCCACAAAGTCGTGTGCTTTGCTGCCATGTGCCTGATCATGCTGATGGTGGTCAGGCTGGTAGTTTTGCAACCCCTGCTGATGTTGGCCTGGCAGGTGGTGCAAATGGCCTTTTTGGGGTTATTGGCAGAGTCTTTAAAAACAACCTGACTCGGGAAGACATTACAGTTGTACTGGCAACTTCCATTGTGCTGTTGCTTCTGTCTGAGGCCACCACACTGCTTCTTTCTGCCTATTGGGGTGCTCCCTCCCCCTGTGTGCTGCTGTCCTCGCTCTACTTATCCTTCTGCCAAGTTGGGTCAGTTACTATATCATCTACCACCTCGTCTTCCACTTCTGCACCCTTGTCCTCCTCCTGACTTTCTGGCAATTGTCTCACATCATCATCCATCTCTTGTGACACTTTCCCACCGTCGCCTTCATATGACTGTGGCTGCTCAAATATTTGGGCATGGCTACATGCGATCTCCTCTTGCCCCGCATCTATAAATGGAAAACCGAACAGCTCTTTGGAGTGTTAAGTGTGGGATCAGTTGTCTCTGGGCACTCGGCATGGTGGGAGGAAGGAGGATCAGGGTGAGGAATATGCAGTCCAGACTCACGGCTACTGAGACTTGACCGTGTGGAAGACAGGGTGGTGGTGGTGGTAGCTAAGTGACTGGAAGCATTATGTGCTATCCAACCAATAACCTTTTCACACTGCTCTGTGTTCAGTAGTGGTGTTTTGTGGTCCCCTATTAATTGGGACTGAAAGGTTGAGCGAGAAGATGTGGGTGTTTGTTGTGGCACAATTTCTGCTTGCCCACGGCCTTGGCCTCTGCATTCACCAACACCATAACGTCCAGTTCCCCGTCCCTTGCCACGTGCCTTGCCCATTTTAAATGGAGGACAATATCTTCCACGCTCACTACAAATGGCTGAATTTGGAGCGAACTTATATGTGATCCGTGTGACAGACCAACCTACAGTTTTAAATAGCTTGCCTGTAGGTAACTATTTTTAACAGCAAACTGGTGTCAATAGCTCCACTGACACACTGAAAAAATAATTCAATGGAGGTTAGAAATGGCAGTATTTTCAGCGCAATTATATGTGATCTGTGTGATGGATAAACCACAGTTTTAAATAGCTGGCCTTAAGGTAACTCTTTTAAACTGCAAACTGGTGTCAATAGCTTCACTGACACACTGAAACACAACAGACAGTGCTAGGTAGGCAGGCAGGGTATATAGCAGACTGCAGTGCACATAGCAAGAGGGTTCATTCCAGTTCTGATATCTCTGCAGCTGGATTAGTCCTCAGAAGGACTGTTAGTTGAGATGGATATGTCTTTATAGTCTGGTATACCTGCACTATCTAGAAACAAGCAAATCTCTCCCTATCTCGGCAGCACCTCTCCCTACACTGTCTGATTCCAGAGTAGACTGTGACGAGCACGGCGGTGCCAGGTCTGATATAGACCTGAAGACGATGTGTGGCCAGACAATCACTGTAATGCCACAACCAACATGGCTGCGGCATTACAGTGTGTGGCAGACAATCCCTGCATGTTGATCGGGGGTCTAAAGAGCGCCAAACATGCAGGGATGGGACTCGAGCTCCTGCCGAGCAACCCTGGAAATACTCGGAAAGCACCGAGCAGAGGCGAGCATGCTCGCTCATCACTATTCCTAACGTTAAACAGCAGGGACATCTCAGTTTGAAATCGTTTGGAGAAAATCTCCTATGTTATACAGGCGTCATCCACAGTAAAAAAAATACTTTGTTCGGTTCCTAACACTATACAGTAGGAACATCTCAGATTGAAATAGTTTGGAGAAAATCTCTTGTATTATATAGGCGTCACCTTCATTAAAAAAAATACTTTGTTAGTAACGTTATACAGCATGCCATATCTTACCTTGTCACTTAGTGCCACTGAAATTCAGGTGTGAGCAGAGCTGTTGCAGAGGAAAAAATCAATTTTTTTTTGCTAATTGCGTGCTCCTACTACAGTATCAGAGCAACATGAGTGGGAAAAAGAGAGGTCGTGGTGGAAGGGGAATAGGCTTGGTGTTGGCAATGTTACTGAAAGCAAAACCTGCAAAAGACAAAAGACAAAAGACAAAAATATATCTCATACCCTACCATCATTATATATAAATGTAAAGCAAAGTTGCATAATAAATATAGGGTACTTAGTGAACTATTTTTGATCAAAAAAAGTTTACAAGCCGTCCCACCAGCGGCAAGGTGACCCTAAATTGGGACGGTACCTATACTGCCTATATTAAAAACCTTACTGTATATCAAAGTTGAAGCAATGCATATAAAAGGGTAGACAAATAGGACCGGGTCCCAACTCCAGACCACCCAGGCCCGTGGTAAGCTACATATATACCAGTCAGCTCAACAAAAGGGAATGCCACACCCTTAAATTGCACAGAATGCAAACAAGATAAAAAACCAAGCAATGTGAACTGAGGTCTAAGATGGTAGACATGCAAGAATTAGGAGCATGTTCACACTAGCAAAAAGAAGCAAAACCTGCAAAAGACAAAAGACAAAAGACAAAAATATATCTCATACCCTACCATCATTATATATAAATGTAAAGCAAAGTTGCATAATAAATATAGGGTACTTAGTGAACTATTTTTGATCAAAAAAAGTATACAAGCCGTCCCACCAGCGGCAAGGTGACCCTAAATTGGGACGGTACCTATACTGCCTATATTAAAAACCTTACTGTATATCAAAGTTGAAGCAATGCATATAAAAGGGTAGACAAATAGGACCGGGTCCCAACTCCAGACCACCCAGGCCCGTGGTAAGCTACATATATACCAGTCAGCTCAACAAAAGGGAATGCCACACCCTTAAATTGCACAGAATGCAAACAAGATAAAAAACCAAGCAATGTGAACTGAGGTCTAAGATGGTAGACATGCAAGAATTAGGAGCATGTTCACACTAGCAAAAAGAAGCAAAACCTGCAAAAGACAAAAGACAAAAGACAAAAATATATCTCATACCCTACCATCATTATATATAAATGTAAAGCAAAGTTGCATAATAAATATAGGGTACTTAGTGAACTATTTTTGATCAAAAAAAGTATACAAGCCGTCCCACCAGCGGCAAGGTGACCCTAAATTGGGACGGTACCTATACTGCCTATATTAAAAACCTTTTGTTGAGCTGACTGGTATATATGTAGCTTACCACGGGCCTGGGTGGTCTGGAGTTGGGACCCGGTCCTATTTGTCTACCCTTTTATATGCATTGCTTCAACTTTGATATACAGTAAGGTTTTTAATATAGGCAGTATAGGTACCGTCCCAATTTAGGGTCACCTTGCCGCTGGTGGGACGGCTTGTATACTTTTTTTGATCAAAAATAGTTCACTAAGTACCCTATATTTATTATGCAACTTTGCTTTACATTTATATATAATGATGGTAGGGTATGAGATATATTTTTGTCTTTTGTCTTTTGCAGGTTTTGCTTCTTTTTGCTAGTGTGAACATGCTCCTAATTCTTGCATGTCTACCATCTTAGACCTCAGTTCACATTGCTTGGTTTTTTATCTTGTTTGCATTCTGTGCAATTTAAGGGTGTGGCATTCCCTTTTGTTGAGCTGACTGGTATATATGTAGCTTACCACGGGCCTGGGTGGTCTGGAGTTGGGACCGGGTCCTATTTGTCTACCCTTTTATATGCATTGCTTCAACTTTGATATACAGTAAGGTTTTTAATATAGGCAGTATAGGTACCGTCCCAATTTAGGGTCACCTTGCCGCTGGTGGGACGGCTTGTATACTTTTTTTGATCAAAAATAGTTCACTAAGTACCCTATATTTATTATGCAACTTTGCTTTACATTTATATATAATGATGGTAGGGTATGAGATATATTTTTGTCTTTTGTCTTTTGTCTTTTGCAGGTTTTGCTTCTTTTTGCTAGTGTGAACATGCTCCTAATTCTTGCATGTCTACCATCTTAGACCTCAGTTCACATTGCTTGGTTTTTTATCTTGTTTGCATTCTGTGCAATTTAAGGGTGTGGCATTCCCTTTTGTTGAGCTGACTGGTATATATGTAGCTTACCACGGGCCTGGGTGGTCTGGAGTTGGGACCCGGTCCTATTTGTCTACCCTTTTATATGCATTGCTTCAACTTTGATATACAGTAAGGTTTTTAATATAGGCAGTATAGGTACCGTCCCAATTTAGGGTCACCTTGCCGCTGGTGGGACGGCTTGTATACTTTTTTTGATCAAAAATAGTTCACTAAGTACCCTATATTTATTATGCAACTTTGCTTTACATTTATATATAATGATGGTAGGGTATGAGATATATTTTTGTCTTTTGTCTTTTGTCTTTTGCAGGTTTTGCTTCTTTTTGCTAGTGTGAACATGCTCCTAATTCTTGCATGTCTACCATCTTAGACCTCAGTTCACATTGCTTGGAATGTTACTGAAAGCACTAGTGAACCAACATTGTCATGTCCTATCTAAAGACAACTGACAACTTCTGTTACTGGACTGGCTACTCCACTCCCTTTCTTTGGCATCCGCACAGCGATATGCCATGTTGATAAGGGCCAGAAAAGCAGGTGCTCCAGTGGATGGCAAGCGCTGCTTCAAGTGGCTTCTCCTCTTCTTCCTCCACCTCAACATCACACACAGTACAGTCCACAGAGGTGGCACCTCAATTACTCTTGCTGCCCCTGTGTTGCAACTGTCTAAGCGCCCAACTGACTGTAGAGAATCACAGATGGGCGAGTCTGTAGAACTGTTCCATGGGCATCAGAAGTGTACTCCAAACATTCATAGAGTAAAGAAGAAGAGGAAAGCATCTGCACCAATGCCCAAAAAATTTTTACGTTGGATTCGGGGCAGGACAGAGTAGGATCCGAGAAGGTTCATGACACGCGTCACCAGATGTTAACCACCAGGGATGGCGGTGATCCTGATGAGACTCAGATACCTGAGGCTCCTGCGGACTGTACTGTGCTGTCAGGGAAACAAGAGGAGAAGGGTCACTCTGAAGGCGAGGAATGGGATAACATATTGGATGATGATGAGGATTAAGATCCTACTTGGTGTGAACCCAGAGTCACGCAGCCGAGTAGGTCATCTGAGGAGGTGGAGGAGGAAGACGAGGAGGTTACCTTTCACGCTATGGCGCAGACACGGAGTGATGAAAGCACGAGGAGCACTGCATCCTTAGCCACAACTATGGCTGTGGCCGGCAGCGGTCGCGGATCTGCAGCTGGTAGGGGTGGCAAGGGTTGCCTAGTCTGGGCCTTTTATGAGACCGCAAAAGATGAGCCAACTCACATTATCTGTACACTTTGCAAGAAAAACTCAGTAGAGGGAAAAAGTTCAATAATTTGATTACTACATGCATGAACCTTCACATGCGCACACAATTTGCGTTATGCTGGGAATCTCACTGCTCTAAAATGCAGACCAGCGGACCTCAACAACCATCGGATTCCCCATCAACCACATCCGATGCTTCTTCCTCCTCCTCTGTTACCGTGCCAAGTATTGGCATGCAGGTATCCCACCGCAAAACTTCTGGTTCTCTAATCCCTCCAGTCAGGCTGAGTGAGAGCCCATCAGCTGTAACGGAAGCAGACATGCCTACTGTGTTTGTTACACCAAGCACCCACACATTTCTCAACCCACCATAAAATCTGCGCCTGCACCTCCAGCAGTTTGTATGTTTCACCGTACTCCGCCCTCATTCAGCACTGCAGCCAGCCCTCGATCCCTTAGTTGTGGTCACATAAAAGATTGTTTCATCCTACACATGGCAAAGCTAAGTGGTTGAACTCCACCATCTCAAATCTGTTGGCCACGCAAAAACTACCTTTCCGCCTGGTAGATACAGACAATTTTCGAAAGCTGATGGCCGTCGCACTACCCCAGTACCAGTTGCCCAGTCGCCATTACTTCTCTAAGAAAGCTGTGCTTGCACTACACCAGCATGTCGCAGAAAACATCACCTGTTCCTTGACTAAATCTATATCTGCCAGGGTGCATTTCCCCACAGTCACCTAGATAAGTTAGCATGGCCAATGGCATTACATCTCTCTGATTGAGCACTGGGTGACTCTGGTTGCTGTGTGGACAGGCGGGGAAGGGGCTGCTCCACAAATCTTGGAATCGCCAAGGCTTACAGAACAAACCTCTGTATTTCCCGCTTCCTCCACTGCTTCTGAGTCTGCCACCTTCTCTAGGGCCCCCACCTGTGAAATCAACCTCTGCCTTAATGAGACATGCATTCCAACAGTTCAGAGCCAATCCACACCACGTCCATACTACGCAGCCAGGGCTCATTGCAATCAGATAGTCTTCAAGTTATTATGCCTTGGAGATCGAAGTCATACAGCTGAAGAGTTGAGGACAGCTCTCCAGGCTCAATTTCAGCAACGGCTGTCTCCGCTGAACCTGGAGCCAGGGAAGGCTGTGTGCGATAACGGTTCGGACCTGTTGGCAGCCCTACACTGAGGCTAACTCACACACGTGCCTTGCATGGCTCACGTCCTCAACCTGGTGTTACAGCGATTTCACCACCACTATTGTTAGAACTCTCCTGTTGGGTTTTTTCTATCTTGCTGGTCACATGACCTTTTTTGCCTATTTAATCCTGCTCCGCCCTCCTGGCCTTGCTGGACTTCATTGTAATTTCTACTCTTAAGTTAGCCTGGTGCTTAGTTACCTTTCTCAGTCAGTTTAGCTTGGTCTTTGGACCTTTATGTTCTATGTTGTGTGTTTGTCTTTTACTTCTACAATTTCTGCTAGGAGGTGCCCAACTTTATCCCAGTCCCTAGTTCTTGTAGGGATCCCTCCCTTGCATGTATAGGTCTTCGTACAGACTAGCCGAGGACTTTAGCGGGTCTGATCGCAGGATCAGGTTCCCTGTTACATCGTAGGGATCTAGCTTAGTTCTATTGTAGGGACAGATCTCCTTTCTTTCCTTTGTGCTTGTAGCAGATCATAACAGTAAGTCCAGCCCAAAAATATCTCTTAGGAAAGACTTCCAGTTTCCATCATGGTGTCGGTTCAGGATTTGGCTCAACACCTGCAGGGACTCTTTCTGGAGGTGGCCGAGCTCCAACAACACGTGAGTAGCTGTTCTGGAGCACATTTTGTGGAGTCTAAGGTACGTTTGCCTGATTTATTCTTTGGTGATCAACAGGAATTTTTTTCCTTTAAAAATGCTTGTTTATTGTATTTTCGTTTGAGACCCAGATCCTCTGGTGATGAGTCACAGCGCATAGGGTTCATAATGTCACTTTTGCGCGAAGAACCTCAGGAATGGGCCTTTTCTCTCCAACCTAATGATCCATGCTTTAGATCAGTGGATAATTTTTTTTCTGCTTTGGGTTTGTTGTATGATGATCCTGATCGTGTCTCATCAGCTGAGACTGAATTAAGACATTTGAGGCAGGGATCAGGTAATGTGGAAAAATATTGTTCTCACTTCCGTCGGTGGTCTGCCCAGGTGGGGTGGAACGATTCAGCTTTGAAAAGTTTGTTTCTTGCGGGGCTAGGTGAAAGGGTTAAGGATTTGCTGATTGCTTATCCCACACCTGGAATCTTGCAGGAGGCTATGCAATTAGCTATACGGGTGGACAGGAGACTGCGTGCAAGGGTTAATGAAAGTTAATCCTCTGCCATGTCAGCTCTGAGTCTTGAGAGGGTCTGAACTGACATTGGAGAGCCGATGGAGATTGGGCCGATGGCACCCCGCTCTCAGGAAACAGACCGCAGATCTTCTGAAGGTTTGTGCTTTTATTGCGGGAAATCTGACCATTTTATTAAGAACTGTGTGCTTCGTATGAACAAAGAAAAAAAAAAGGTCAGTTACGCCCGTATTGCCTGTTTAAATTCTAAGAGGGTATTTCTTTCTGCTACTACTGCTGCTCAGGAAGAATTAATTGAATTTCGGATATTTGTGGATTGTGGTTCTTCTCTGAATGTGATTGATGGGGGATTCTTGGAAAAACTTAAATTAAAACTCAAACCTTTGTCATCCCCTATTGCTGTGGTTTCTGTCGATGGCTCCCCCGTGAAGAGTGTTAGTCACAAGGTATGTGAATTTCCCCTCACTATTAATGGTATTCACCAAGAAAATTTGGATTTGGTGGTATTAAATAATTTGCCTTCTCCAGTAATTTTGGGGTTACCCTGGTTAACATTGCACAATCCTGTACTGGATTGGTCTACCAATGAAATTAAGTCCTGGAGTCCTAAGTGTTATGACAAGTGTTGTAACGGACGTATTGCAGCGGTGAAAAAAGGGGAATTACCTGTACCTATTCAGGATTTTTGGAGAGTTTTTTCTGAGGAGGAGTCACAAATATTCCCCCCCCATAGAGACTATGATTGTACCATTGAATTTGTCCCTGGAGCGACTCTTCCTAAAAGTTGTTTATTTAATCTTACTATTCCTGAGAGAAAGGCTTTGGAGGAATACATACAGACAAGCTTGGCCGCCGGTCACATTAGGCCTTCCAAGTCTCCTGTGGCTGTTGGATTTTTTTTTGTTAAAAAAAAGGACGGCGGTTTTCGTCCTTGTCTGGATTTTCGTGAGATTAATAAAATTACTGTACGCAATCCTTACCCACTGCCATTGATTCCTGATTTGTTTAACCAGTTAGTGGGGGCCAAGTGGTTCTCTAAAATTGATCTCTGGGGGGCATACAATTTGTTGCGCATGAAGGAGGGTGATGAATGGAAGACTGCTTTTAACACTCCTGTGGGTCATTTTGAGAACCTGGTTATGCCTTTTGGTCTTACCAATGCTCCAGCATTTTTTCAGAATCTTATTAATGACATCCTTAGACCTTTGATCGGCAAAAATGTGGTTGTGTATTTGGATGACATTTTGATTTATTCGCCTGATCTGGAGTCTCATTGGCGGAGCGTACGTGAGGTATTACAGTTATTAATTGACAATTCGCTTTTTGCTAAGCTGGAGAAATGTGAGTTTGCTGTACAGAGAATTAGTTTTTTGGGCTACATTATCTCCAGCGAGGGCTTTGAGATGGACCCAGTGAAGGTTCAGGCGGTTCAGGAATGGCCTAGGCCTATTCGTTTGAAATCGATACAGAGGTTTTTGGGTTTCGCCAATTATTACAGAAAATTCATTAAAAATTTTTCTATTATTGTCAAACCACTGACCGATCTCACCAGGAAAGGTGCTAATGTGGTTCAGTGGACTACTGAGGCCATTGAAGCTTTTGTGTTTCTAAAGGAGAGGTTCAGCTCTGCTCCCATCCTTATGCAGCCTGATGTGACTAAGCCGTTTTTGGTTGAGATTGATGCTTCTTCGGTGGGGGTCGGTGCGGTGTTGTCTCAGAAAAACAAGGATGGAGTACATCCCTGTGCTTTTTTTTCAAAAAATTTTTCTGAGACTGAACTTAATTACGATATTGGTAATCGGGAATTGCTGGCTATTAAACTTGCATTTGAACACTGGCGTCATTTCTTGGAAGGTGCTGAATTTCCCATTCAGGTTTTCACTGATCATAAAAATCTGATCTATCTTGATGCTGCCAAGCGCTTGAATGCCCGTCAGGCTAGGTGGGCACTTTTTTTCTCGCGGTTTAATTTTTCCGTTACTTGCATCCCGGGTACCAAGAATGTTAAAGCTGATGCTTTGTCTCGCAGCTTTTCTCCCATGGTCGGTGCTCAGGAGGAGGGGAGCATTTTACAAGAAGGTATTGTGATTGCTGCATTGGACTCCATTTTGGAAGATGAGATTCTTAAAGCAAAGGAGAAAGCCCCATCTAACACTCCCCATGGGAGGTTGTTTGTGCCTAGGACCTTTAGGAGAGATTTGTTTGTTGAGTGTCATGAGTCTCGGTTGGCAGGTCATCCAGGAATTTCGGAGACCAAGAGACTTGTGGGTCGCAGTTTTTGGTGGCATGGATGGCAGAAGGAAGTCATTAAGTGGGTGCGTCAATGTACGGTGTGTGCTAGATCTAAGTCTTCACATACTCCTGCTGCGGGGTTGCTTTGCCCTCTGGAGGTTCCTAGTGCACCTTGGACACATCTGGCTATGGACTTTATTACTGACCTTCCCCCCTCTGAGGGTTTCACAGTCATCTGGGTGGTCGTGGACCGTTTTAGCAAGATGTGTCACTTGGTTCCTTTCATCAAACTGCCCTGCGCTAAGACACTCGCTAAGGCCTTTGTCAAGGAAATTATCAGACTACATGGCGTTCCTACTGACATTGTTTCGGATAGGGGACCTCAGTTCGTGGCTCGTTTTTGGCATGCTTTTTGTGAAAGGTTGGGAGTTCATCTGTCGTTTTCATCCGGATATTATCCTGAGTCTAATGGCCAGACAGAAAGGAAGAATCAGGATGTTGAGCAGTTCTTGCGTTGTTTTGTGGCAGACAATCAGGAGGGGTGGTCTGAGTTTCTGCCACTTGCTGAGTTTGCTCTTAACAACCATACATCCTCTTCTGCTGGTTGTTCGCCTTTTTTTTGTTGTTCTGGGAGACATCCGTCTTTTGGGTCATTCTCCAAATTGGTATTAGCTGTGCCTGAGGAGGAGAGTTTTTCCGGTGACTTGGAGAGAGTTTGGACGGATGTGCGTGGTAATCTTCAGGAGGCTAACAAAAGATCTAAGAGGTACTTTGATAGGAAACGGAAAGAGGTTTTGTTTGCTATTGGTGACATGGTTTGGTTGTCCTCTAAGAATCTGCGGTTGAGGATTCCTTCTAAAAAATTGGGTCCCAAGTTTGTAGGGCCCTTTAAGGTGCTTCAGGTAGTTAACCAATCTGCTGTTCGGTTGGAGGTTCCTACCTCCTGGAAGATTAATCCTGTCTTTCATGTTTCTCTGTTGAAAAGAGCTTATGTGTCGGATGGAGACGTCTCTGCCACTGTTCCTCAGGTGGTGGAGGATGGGGAATACGAAATTTCCCGCATCCTAAATTCTAGACGATATAGAGGGAGCTTGCAGTATCTCGTCGCTTGGAAAGGTTTCGGACCCGAGGATAACTCATGGGTGAGGGCGGATGATGTTTCTGCTTCCAGACTTGTCAGAGCATTTCACATGAGGTTTCCTGATAAGCCTGGGCCTAGGGGATCCGGAGGATCCTCATAGAAGAGGGGGTACTGTTAGAACTCTCCTGTTGGGTTTTTTCTATCTTGCTGGTCACATGACCTTTTTTGCCTATTTAATCCTGCTCCGCCCTCCTGGCCTTGCTGGGCTTCATTGTAATTTCTACTCTTAAGTTAGCCTGGTGCTTAGTTACCTTTCTCAGTCAGTTTAGCTTGGTCTTCGGACCTTTATGTTCTATGTTGTGTGTTTGTCTTTTACTGCTACAATTTCTGCTAGGAGGTGCCCAACTTTATCCCAGTCCCTAGTTCTTGTAGGGATCCCTCCCTTGCATCTATAGGTCTTCGTACAGACTAGCCGAGGACTTTAGCGGTTCTGATCGCAGGATCAGGTTCCCCGTTACATCGTAGGGATCTAGCTTAGTTCTATTGTAGGGACAGACCTCCTTTCTTTCCTTAGTGCTTGTAGCAGATCATAACAACTATCACAGCCTCGGAGCTGCTTCAGAAAGTACAGAAGCAGTGTGCTCACTTCCGCCGTTTGCATCCCTCATGTCATCGACTTGCATCGATATAGAGGTCTTTGTCCATGCCAGTTAACAGGTTGATATGCGATGTGCCGACACCATGGAATTCCACTCTGCACATGTTGCAGTGATTGTGACAGCAGCAACGAGCCCTGATGCAGTATGTCAAGTCATATAACCTAAGCCAACGCAGTACAGACATGGGGTATATCAAGCTTACAGAGTGGAAACAGATTAAGGACCTCTGCACCCTTCTGCACAGTTTTGAAATAGCTACTAAACTAGTTAGCGCTGACAATGCCATCATCAGCATCACTATTCCGGTCATCTACATGCTGGAGAAGACTTTTAGACATTTTTATCCCTTCCGCATCCTTCTCTTCTTCTGGGACAACCATCTCATGCCGCATGCTATTCAAAGTTCCAGACTGTCGTCACACAAGTGACGGTGACTTCTTGTGACCGAGGGGGTTTGGGGATACTAGACATACTGTTAGTAAAGGTGCAAGAGCCGAGGAAAAAATGGAGGAGGAAGAGGTGATGGGTGAGCAACAGTCAGAAGATGAAGAGGATAATCATCCCCTCTCTGTTGATTGTGCTTTACAGGAGGGGACAGAAAAAACATGCATCAGTGTTACGCAGCCAACAATGGAGTCTGGATTTTGACCACCTGGAAGAGCCTGACATATGAGTGCCTTCTTGCTGCACTATCTGCAACATGATCCACGTATAGTTAGGATTCGAAATAATGCTGACTATTGGGTTGCCACTCTGTTAGATCCACATTATAAGAGTAAATTTTGCCAGATACTTCCCGCCCTGTAAAGGAACACGCTACTGTTGGAGTATCAATACAAGCTTTCAAGCAACCTTAATAAAGCTTTTCCCAAGGATAGGAGTGAGGCACACAGTGTGCGTCGCAGCTGTAGTCTCTCAACCTCCGGCACGTCAGTTCATCAGCTCCAGCTGCATAGTAAGTGGCAGCAGCAATTTCTGTGAGTCATTTCACACATTTTTAGACCAGCTCGTGCACCAGCACAACCGAGTACAAGTCTGACACGTGGAGAACGACTGGAGAGGATGGTGGAGGACTTTCTAGAGCTCAATACGAATACCATCAGTGAGTATATTGACCCTTTTACATTTTGGTCTTCAAAAATGGATGAATGGCCTAAGCTCGCCTGTCACGCCTTGGAGGTTTTATCATGCCCGGCAGCCAGCGTTCTCTCAGAACGTGTGTTCGGCACTGCTGGTGGTGTGCTGACGGATAAGCGCATCCGGCTGTCCCATGAAAGTGTTGATTGCCTAACTTTCATCAAGATGAACAAGTCATGGATCTCAAAGGACTTTTACACCCCAATTGCAGAATGTACACAGTTGGTTGATGTTGTACTTTTTAGTGAGCTGCATTGATCTTGCGGAATTGCAGTCTGTGATATGGCTTGTGTGCCTACTCTGGCTGCGGCTGCAGGTTTTAAGCCCTAATTTTTGGAAATGTGGAGAATACAGATTTGGTCTCTCAATCCATTGGATTGGCTGTAGTGGAAGAGGTGTCAGTCTCCATTATACTACTTAAACCACCAAAGTGGCATCAATTTTACTAGAGTATAAGGTCCAAATGTTTTCCAATGGGAACAGTCCTGATTGAGTCTCCATGTACTGGGTTGGCTGTATGGGAATAGATATCATTCCTAATTCTACAATTTGTACTGTACTGAAATAGATGCCACTTTGTTTTCAAATGGGAACAGTTCTGATTGTGTCTCCATCTACTGGGTTGACTGTAGGGGAAGAGGTGCCGGTCCCCATTATACTACTAATACTCTAGAGAAATTGATGCCACTTTGGTGGTTTTAGGCCTAAATGTTTTCAAATGGGAGCAGTCCTGATTGGTTCTCCATCTACTGGGTTGGCTGTACTGGAAGAGCTTTCGGTCTCCATTAAACTACTTCTACTCTGGTGAAATTGATGCCACTTTGCTGGTGTCTGCCACAAATTTTTGGAAATGTGGAGAATCCTGATTGGGTCTCCATCTACTGGGTTGGCTGTGGTGGACGAGGTGTCTGTCCCCATTATACTACTTCCAATCTACTGAAATTGATGCCTCTTCGGTGATGTCAGGCCCTAATTTTTTTTAATGTGAACACTCCTTGTTGGGTCTCCATTTGTTGGGTTGGCTGTAGTGGAAGAGGTTTTGGTCTCCATTATAATAGATATACTCTAGTGAAACATTTTTTTTGGTGCAGATATTGTTCTCAACACAGGGGAACACAATCATGATAAACTCAGAATTGGCTTTCAATAAACAACCATCAGCCGCCCCTTAAAATGCATCTGTTGCTTCTTCCTCCTCCTCTGTTACCGTGCCAAGTATTGTCACACAGGTCCCTCACCAGAAAACCTCCAGTTGTATACATGCTCCAGTCAGGATGAGTGAGATCCAATCAGATCTAATGGAAGCAGACATGCCTGGTGTGTTTGTTTCACCAAGCACATCACACTCACGGTCCAGCAGTTTGTCCATTTCACCATACTCCGCCCTCTCTTAGCACTGCAGCCAGCCCTCGGTCCCACTGTTGTGTTCATGTAAAAGATTGTTTCCTCCTACACATGACAAAGCTAAAAGGTTGAACTCAACCACCTTCACTCTGTTGGCCACGGAAATGGTAGTCTTAGGTTTTTATATTTTGAAATGTGAACAGTTACGACGGTGTCTCCATCTGCTGGGTTAGCTGTAGTGGAAGAGGTGTTAGTCCCCATTATTCTACTTAAACTCTATTGAAATTGTCGCCACTTTGGTGGTTTTAGGCCCTAATTTATTAAAATGTGAACACTCCTGATTGGATCTCCATCTATTGTGTTGGCTGTAGTGGAAGAGGTTTCTTTCTCCATTAAACTACTTCTACTCTGGTGAAATTGATGCCACTTTGCTGGTGTCTGCCACTAATTTTTGGAATTGTGGAGAATCCTGATAAGGTCTCCATCTACTGGGTTGGCTGTAGTGGAAGAGTTGTCGGTCACCATTATAGTAGTTCTACTCGAGTGAAACTAATTCTTTGGTTCAGATATTTTTGTCACAGGGGTACACATAATCGAAATTGGTTTTCTTAGTACCGTGGTATATAAAGCAGGCTATATTTTATCTTTTAATTTTTCTGTGCTGATATTGTTCTCCATACAGGGGTACACATTAGTAATGAGAGAGCACTAAATGTCCTCAACTTAGTGATTCAGCAGTTTCTCAAAATCTACCCAGATCTGCCAGAGCTGCTTGTTAAAGTACAATGTGTGTGTGCCCATTTCTGAAAGTCAGCTATAGCTTCCGCCACCCTGGCAGTGCTTCAGCAGCAGTTGCATCGTCCAGCTCACCGACTGCTGTGCGATGTCACTACATGTTGGAAATCAACATTGCAGATGTTGGGAAGGATTTGTGAGCAGCAGAGGGTAGTTGTTGAGTACCAGCTTCAACACGCCCATCAACATTCAGGTCAGCCTCTGCAAATAAGAACTGATGAGTGGGCATGGATGTCTGACATCTGTGCCGTCCGCCAAAACTTTGAGGACTCCACCAAGATAGTGAGCAGTGATGACGCCATAATTAGCATTACCATCCTGCTTCTCTGTCTACTGAAACGCTCACAGTTAAAGAAGGAATTAAAGAAGCATTGAAGGCTGAGCAAGTAACTATGCAGCTCAGCCTCAACTCATCTCAATGAGGATTGGGTGATAATAAGGAGGAGAACATGGACAGATGTCCTCTTGGGAAAGACAGGGAATTCTTGGCTGTCTTGGAAGTCTTGATACCCCTCTTTTAGTCTGTGGGAAAGCTGTATGAGTATCGCTTATTGATATTCAGTGGCATAAACCGTGGCTTTGCTTATGCACGTTATTTCTGAAAATGCATTACAGAACAGGCTATTGTTCAACTCTGTAGATTAAATTCAAGGCGTAAAGAAGATCTTTGTCTGTGACTAAGCACCACCGAGAAGTGTGAGCTGATGTTGGACGGGCTGTCATTGCTTATGCAAAAAGCAGCAATAGAAGGCTTCCTGGGAGAAATGACAGCCTGAGTAGATACAGTTTCCCTCTATGCCAGTCATTTTACAGAGCTAAAGAACATGACTGTGGCGAAATACAACTCTCACTGAGTAGCAGTGTCAGACTGAAGAACATTGGGCCCACCAGAAGATTTGATTCTGAGGGACCACCTTTCTCCCCTGCTAAAGAGCCCTATAGCAGCTGCAAGATTTGCACTATGAACTCTCCTGGCAGAGAATCCAGGGCCCACCAAAGTAGTCTCCTGTTCTCTGGTGGGCCCATCCAACACTGCCCAGAAGCATCTCTGGCTAATAAAAGTGTGGAGGAAGGTTCCTGGACACTCTATGGCTGCTTTTTTAATGTGGACTGGCTCCATACCATCCCTGGCCACATTTATTTGTCCACATGTTTCTGGTTAGGCAGTCCTTTCCAGTAAGTGCACTGGGGATGTAACGGGTAATGTTTTGGGACCCATGTTTGTGGAAGGCGGGGACGACACCGGGAGAAATAGTGGTGGCTGGTGGGGACTGAGTATGGAGACCCGACCACCGTCATGAAGTTGTGAAAAGCATCCGCCTCCACGAGCCTAAAAGACAACATTTCAAGTGCAAGCAGCTGTCCAGAAATGTGGCAGTTTAGTATTGCGGACTGTGTGTGGGTGGGTGGCTGGCTGCATACTTGCGGTTGCATTCCAAGTAACAGAAAACTAAGGCGATAGATGGCCTCATCATTACAGATGAGCGGTGTTCGACTCGAACTGTTCGCCAATCTCAAATTCGAGCTGTTTTGGGCGGTGTTCGAGCCGTTCGGCAAACACGAACAATTTGAAAAAAATTCGGCTGTTCGAGGTTACGTTCGATAACTGTTCGTGCACCAAAATCATAACTGGATTTTTTCTCAGTAATGCTGAAAATTAATGTTAATACGCAGTTTGAGTGTACAGCGGAGCGGGGGGAGGGGCAGGGGATGGATCTCTGCAGAAATAATGAAGATCTCTATTTTTTTTCCTCTTTCCCGCATTTACAGTGGGGAGGTGCAATCTGTCAGCCTATCAGCAGCGCACACACGGAGCGAAGTGCTTTTTTTCACACAAGCAAGGGCATGTGTCATTGGCAGTGTATGTCACATGTCCTTGCCCTATAAGACCCAGCCATTTTCCCCATCGCCACCATTTTCTCACTGCTGCAGCTGCATGTTAGACGGCACCGCTGTTGCTGTGTGCGCTATACTTTGTTAATTTCAAGCCAATTTTCGCACAAATCTACAGATAGCTTGGGAGTAGGGAATAGTTATGATTGCAGTCCTTTTAAGGACTAGGTTACATCATTTCCTATGACTTTTATCAGGCATGTCTGTGCTCTTAAATAGATAGGTTGGGAGTAGTGTTGAGCCACCCCCCGTAGTGTTCGAGTTCGGTTCGGTTCGTCGAACACCCGTGTGTTCGCCGAACTGTTCGTTGAACTGTTCGTCGAACACCTTCGAACACCGTTAAAACCAATGGCAGGCAAACAAAAACACATAGAAACACATAGAAAACACCTTCAAAGGTGTCCAAAAGCTGACAAACTGCTCAGAAGACACAACTAACACATGGAAAAGTGACAAGTACATATAGTCATGCGAAAAGAAAAGAGGTGGAGGATAAAAAGGAGGGGGAGACACAGATATAGGCATGTCATGCCCTTCTAAAATCCAAAAAGTGAGAAGCCGACACGTTCAGTCCGCTCCTCCATTTACAAGGATCTATTGGAGGGCAAGTCTCATTCCAGCAGCCGCGTAATTCCAGCTCCAGTAGCGTCCACTAAAGCTGCTGCAGTTAAAAAGCTTTTATAAGGATCGAGCTCGGCTGTCCACCGCAAGGCATCCTACTGCCAGTCCCAGCCCCTATGCCTTGGGGTGCCTCCTGATGCTCTTCACTGAGTATCCCGTGGTCCCGAAGCATTTCCTTTGAAAAAATTAAGTGTCCAAACTACAGGTGGTGTAGCTTGCTTAACAGCCGGGATAATCCGCTGACTAGCAGACACTGCTACTAGGCACAAAGTATTTCCTGGGCTAGATGCAGTTAAAAATTTGTAATTAGATACTCTCGTTGGATGCTGAGAAAGCATTCCATAGAGTCTCCTGGCATGCCATATATGATTCTCTTAAAAAGCTTGGGGTAGGGGTCTAGGGGACCCTTTTATAGCCAAAATCACGGCCCTGTATCACAATACGTCACCTAGGCTGAAGATAAATGGAACTGTAGCACCCTGAGGGCTCGGTTGCTACAGAGGTATTGCACCTCACCCAGAGGTGTGATATCTCACTCTCAGGTAAGGATGGAGTGTGGATCAGGACCCGACACCTGCATGCATTACACCACATTGCCGTGGGGCAGGGCGACCAATATGCCATTGAGATGGGCACGACAGTCCCTGTCCCTGGCTGGAGTGGGGGAAGGGAACACTGAGGAAGGGGAACCCTGTAGTGCAGGAGCAGGGAGGAAGCAGTTCCTGGGTGCATTGAGAGGGAGTATAAAAGGTGGGCACCAACTTAGTTCAGTGCAGAGAAGTCTGAGCAGAAGTGGCAGGGAGCAGGTGCTCTGCATGAGCTCTGCTCCGGAGGCGGGCCTAGTAACAGAGGCCCAGGCCTGGAAGAGGGAGAAGGAAGGAAGAGGAGCGGAGAAGGCTCCAGGAACGAGGAATGAAGGGATCCCAGGGGTGCGGACGGGCGAGTCGCCACCGCACGCCCAAATCCATCTGCATGGAGGGGTCAGGCCAAAGGGGGAGACCGGTCCCCGAAACTAGTGGAGGCAGGAAACGACCCTCAGCTAGAAACCGGAGGCTGTGACATTTTATGTGGCGCAGCCCCTCGCTACACCCGCTAGGAAGGCACCACATAGGGTCAGGGAAACTGGCGCCAAGTTTACCAAGAGGAGGCCCGAGGCAGCCGGACAGAAGGGTTGGTAAGAAAGGCCAGACAAAGGACACACAAAGGGGGTCCTGTGAAGCGCTCCAAAGTTATCTGGGAGTTGTCTGAGCCCCTCACCTGGGGAGCACAGTACGACGTGGGCAGCCGTTACCTGCAGACGTGGTCTGGATAATAAGAACTGTGAGTAAAGGCCCTGGACTGCATCACTGACTCCATCTCGTTACTGCTGCTGCCCTGCACCATCACCCCCATCCTCCGCATTCACTGCCCTGAGGCTATACTCCTCCCGTGGGGAGTTATGCTATGCTCTGCTGCACCCACAACACCAGCCTCAGCGGTCTGCCCTGCAGCGGCGGTTCACTCTGACCGCAATCCACGGGTGGCGTAGTCGGACATTTAAACATCAAAACCACATAAATTGTTCCGCCACTGGTTTGACCACCCTAAGCCACAGAACCGGGTCGCCGCCACGAAGACTACAACCACCAGCATCCACCAAAAAGGGTCCGGCTCCGGGTGTCCCAAGGCCCAGGGGGTGCATCAGAACATTTTCATCACCTTTCACAATCACCAATGGGACAAGGCAGGGATGTCCTCTGTCCCCTCTCTTATACATCCTAGTGATGGAGCACCTGCTCTCATCAATTCGCCATAACCCCAATATTAGGTGGATTGAGGTGGGAGGCACCGAGTACAAGTGCTCTCTATTTGCTGATGATGTCCTAGTATATATCACTCAATCACATATATCCATCCATGCTGTTATGGCTGAAATAGATCACTTTGTTACATGGTCAAATTTTAAAATCAATGCAGCGAAGTCTGAGGCCCTCGATGTCTCCCTCCCCAAATCCATATAGGATTCCATCCAGTCCAACTTTCCCTTTGCCTGGCCCTCACAGGGTATCAAATACTTAGGAATTCCTATTCATAGAGACCTCTCCCATCTATGTTATCTTAATTTTGGGCCCTTTATTGAACAACTCAATACAGTCCACGGTTGGCAAGTTAGAACTGTAAGATTCACTACGTGAACCACTGGTGTTTTGTGGAAAAGCACATGTACACTGTGTTCCAAATTATTATGCAAAAAGTGTTTAGGAGTGATAAGGGAAGAATTTGTTTGTTTGTCAGTTAAACTCATTGATGGTGATGTGTGTCAGGGCTCTTTATATCACTGTAAGCAGTTGCAGACACCTGTGCTAATTAGTTTGGCAGGTGTGTCCAATGAAAGGCAAGACTACTTAAGAAGGCTGTCTCACATTATTAAGCAGCCTACATTTTCTGCCAAAATGGGAAAGAAAAAGGATGTGTCGGCTGCTGAGAAGCAACAAATTGTGGAGTGTTTAGGTCAAGGCATGACTACAATCAACATTGTGCGATGATCAGGATGAAGTGTCTTGGCAATCAAGAAGTATGTAGCTGATTCACAGTACACACGTGTGCATGCTGATAAGGGCAAATTGAGGACTCTTTCCTACAGGCAATTACGTCAGGTTAAAAGAGCAGTGGAAAAAAAGCCTTGTCATAGCAGCAGACAAGTTTTTGAAGCTGCTGGTGCCTCCAACGTCCCCCGAACAACAAGATGCAGGGTCCTTCAGAGGTTTGCAGCTGTGCATACGCCATCCTGTCGACCTCCTCTATCCACTTCACACAAGCAGAAACATCTCCAGTGGGCCAAACATTACATGAAGACTGATTTCAAAACTGTTTTGTTCACGGATGAGTGCCATGCAGCGCTCGATGATCCAGATGGATGGAGTGGAGGATGGCTGGTTAATGGACACCCCACGCAAACACGGCTACAGCGCCAACAAGGAGGAGGTGGAGTAATGTTTTGGGCTGGAATCACGGGGAGAGAGATTGTCGGCCCCTTTAGGATCCCTGAAGGCGCTAAAGATGAACTCCATAATGTATGTGGATTTTCTCAAACAGCACTTCCTGCCATGGTTCAAGAAGAAGAACCGTGTATTTCACAGCAAGATCATTTGCATGATAATGCACCATCTCATGCTGCACATAAAACATCTGCATCTCTGGCTGATATGGGCATAAAAGGGGACAAACTTATGGTGTGACCCCCATGCTCCCCTGACCTCTACCCCATTCAGAACCTCTGGAGCATCATCAAAAGGAGTGTCTATGATGGCGGGAGGCAGTTCACATCTAAGCAACAGCTCTGGGAGGGTATTCTGTCCTCATGCAAAACAATTGAAGCAGAAACCATCCAAAACCTGACAAATTCAATGGACGAGAGAGTTCAGAAGCTCCTTTCGAACAAGGGGTCCTATGTGAAAATGTAACATCACCTAGAATAAAGTTTTGAGTTGAAAACTGTTTGATTTCAGTTTCTAATAACCTGCTAATGCTTATAATTTCAAAAATGACCATTTTTTTGGTCTTTATTAAAATGAAAAGGTTGATCGAAAAGTTTGGGGGATCTAAGAGTGTGGCAACCCAGTAGTCATGATTACTTCGAATTCTGACAATCAGGGTCATGTTGCAGGTAGTGCAGCAAGAAGGCACTTATGTGTCTTGCGCATCTCGGAGCCCCAAAATTATTTTCCGGGCTAGATGCAGCTAAAAATTATTATTAATTTTAAATCTGGTGGAGCTTAGTATAGATGGCCTAATAGGATCAGTGCTGCACACTGCTACAAAGCCCAAATTATTTTCCAGTCAAGATACATATAAACATGATTAGTAATTTTAAATCTGGTGGAGCTTATTATAGATGGCCTAAAAGAATCAGTGGTGCACACTGCTACAAAGCCCAAATTATTTTCCAGCCAAGATACAGATAAACATGATTAGTAATTTGAAAGCTTAAAACGGTTGGTAGGGTGATTTTAACCAATCATCAAGCTTTTACTCTCCCCAGGATGACACAGGGGTAGAAAAGTCGTTTTGGATCCATGATTTGTTCATCTTTATGAACGTGAGTCTGTCTACATTATCAGTGGAGAGCCGCGTGCGCTTATCTGTCAGCACACCACCAGCAGCGCTGAACACACGTTCAGACAGAACGCTGGCTGCGGGGCATGACAAGATCTCCAAGGCGTAAGTGGCTAGCTCCGGCCATTTATCCAGATTGGAAGCCCAAAAAGAGCAAGGGTCCAGTGACACAGTCATGGCTTCAATGTTTACTTGGAGATACTCCTGTACCATCGTCTCTAGGCGTTGACTATGTGTCAGACTTCTTGTCTCCTGTGGCCTTGCAAAGGATGGGCTAAAAAAGTGGTGAAATGATTCCGCAAAATTGATGTTACCAGCAGATACTGTGGTTCTGTTACGGTTTGAGTGCCGAACACTCGACGGTCCCACGGTTGGCAAGTTGGAACTATGAGATTCACTACGTGCACCACTGGTGTTTTGTGGAAAAGCACATGTAAGATTCTGCAACAGTCTCTGCTGATACTCCTGCATGCGTGCATCCCTTTCTATGGCAGGAATAATTTCTGCAAATTTACTTTTGTACCGGGGATCTAACAGTGTGGTAACCCAGTAGTCAGGATTATTTCTAATTCTCACAATTCGAGGGTCATGTTGCAGGTAGTGCAGCAAGAAGGCACTCATGTGTGTTGCGCATCCAGGAGCACCAAGTCCCTGTTGTGTTGGTGGCGAGGTAACAATCATGCTTCCTTCCTCTGTCCTCTCCCCCCAACCTCGCACAACAGAAATGTGATCAAGGTCTCCCTCATCTGATGAGTCTTCCATCAGTTCGTCCTCCACTTCTTCCTGGGCTCCTGCACCTTCCTCACTAGTTTGGCTGCTACCATGCGCCCTGGTAAAACCATCTCCCCCACCCTCACATGCCTGCCGCCTTGGTGCTGCCGACCGTCTGGACCTTGCAGATATTAGCCCTTCCGCATACAACTCCTCCTCCTCTACTTCCTCCACCTCCTCTTGTGCCACCACCTGACTCCGAATTCTGTTTAACATGTGCTCCAGCATGTAAATCACCGGAATAGTCATGCTGATAATGGCATCGTCAGCACTAAACATGTTCGTCGCCATTTCAAAACTGTGCAGAAGGGTGCATAGGTCCCTGATCTGAGACCACTGCTCCAGCGTGATTTGCCCCACCTCTGGATCTCATTGGCCCAGGCTATACGTCAGAACGTATTGCACCAGGGCTTGTCGGTGCTGCCACAGTCGCTGCAACATGTGCAGAGTTGAAATCCACCGGGTAGGCACATCGCATTTTAGCCGGTGAAGTTGCAGGCCCAACGACTTATGTAGAGATGTAAATCGCTGAGCTGCGGGATGCGAACGGCGGAAGTGAGGACACAGCGACCGTGCCCTCTGCAGAAGGCCATCTAGTCTGGGATAGTGGGCTAAAAATTGCTGGACAACCAGGTTCAACACGTGAGCCATACAAGGCACGTGTGTGACATTGCCCCGGCGAAGGGCCGCACCCAGGTTTGCAGCATTGTCGCACACGGCCTTCCCTGGTTTCAGGTCCAGTGGAGACAACTATTCATGAAATTGGTTCTCCAGAGCTGACCACAACTCCTCAGCTGTGTGACTCACATTTCCCAGACATTTCAAAGTAAAAACCGCCTGATGACGTTGAGCCCTACTGCCAGCATAGTAAGGAGGTGTGCAGGATCCCTTCTGCGCAGTTAGAAAGCTTGTGGCATGACCAGACAGGCTTTGGGTGCAGGTGGAAGACTGAGAGGAGGTTGAGGAGGCAGAAGCAGTGGAGGAACTTTGACATAAAGAGGATTGACGCACAACTCGTGGGGACGGCAAGACTTGGACAGCAGCCCCTTGTCCTGCTGTCACCATAGTTACCCAGTGCCCAGTCAGCAACATGTAACGCCCCTGTCCATGCCTACTCGTCCAAGTGTCTGTGGTGAAATGCACCCTGTCACACACAGAGTTTCTCAAAGAAGCGGTGATGTTGTGCGCGACTTGCTGGTGGAGCGCAGGCACACCTTACTTTGAGAAGTAGTGCCGACTGGGCATCTGGTACTGGGGCACTGTGACGGACATAAGGTCTCGAAAATCCTCTGTGTCCACCAGGCGGAAAGGCAGCATTTCTGTAGCCAAGAGCTTGCAGATGGTGAAATTCAACCTCTTAGCTTTCTCATGGCTAGGAGGATATGGTCGTTTACTTGTCCACATCTGAGGGACCGAGGGCTGGCTATTGTGCTTAGACGGGGTTGATAAGGGAGTCCCCGGCAAACTGCCGGTCTGTGAGGAAGATGCAGGCGGACATGTTAGGTTGCCTTGATCCAAAGGTGGTGCTATCGATGTCGGACAGCGCTCAACACCAGCTGGTGTTACCACCTCCAAAGAAAATGATGACCTGCCAATCACGCTGGCTGTTGCGGGTAAAGAGGTGGCAGGTCTGCGCCCCAAAACAGGTGTGACTGCTGTCCCCCCAGTGACAGAGGATGAAAAGGCCGCGGATGCACAAGATACGGCAGACGGTGGTTGGCCCAGCCGGCTAGGCCGCATTGTAGCACACTGAGCTTCCCACTGCAACTTATGCTTCATGTCCATGTGCCGGTTCATGCATGAAGTACTCAAACTATGTATTTTTTGGCCTCTACTTAGCTTTTGCTGACAAATGTTACAGATAACACGAGTTGGGTCATCTTTATCGATCTGAAAAAATGCCCAGGCTATGCAAGGCTTAGCACCCATGCGACCTGAAGAGCCACCACGACTTGTGGTGAGAGGCAGAGTTGTGTTTGAGTATGCAGTTGTTGACGTGCTTCCAGTACTACGTCTCTGTCCAGGAAGGAGCAACCTGACCTCATCGTCACTAGCATCTTCCTCCACCTCCTCTGCTGACCTCATCTCTTGGCTGACTGTGGGTTGACAGTAAGTGGGATCTCCAACCTCATCATCATCACCCTGTGCGTTATCACACCCGTCGTCCTCAGAGCCAACCTGTTCCTGCCCTGACAAAAAACTAAAGTTGTCGCTCCAATCAGGTATTTGAGTCTCATCATCGTCTTCCTCATTGTCTCCACCAACAGGAGTTACAGTTTGGGAACGAGGGTCTACATTATGGTCAGAACCTTCTGCGTCTGGTCCTGGATCCGACTCATAAAGATTCTGAGCATCAGTGAAGATTATTTCCTCGTCTGGATTCACAGAAGCGCTGGAGTCGACCCCTGATTCCCAGGCTATAGTATGAGTAAACAGCTCCGCAGACTCAACCATCTGTTCTACCTCATACTCAAACGGGCAGCTGGAGATTTGGGAGCTGTGAGGAAGCAAGTGCGATTGGGGTGACACCTTTGAGGACTGGAGTATTTGTGATGTTGTAGTTGATGTGGAGGAGAGCCCACTTAAAGGAGCACTTGATATCCGTTGAAGCACCTGCTGTTTTTGTGCTTCATCTGGAATTTGTAGCGATTGGCGTGGCCGTAGACATTTTAGTTTGGCTGGAAGATGGTCTTTCTTCTGCAGATGTTACTGTTGCTTTAACACCTACCCCACGGACACAACCTTTTTTCCCCTTCCCAACACGCCTATTCCCCTTTCCACCAGCAGCAGGCTTTTTTCCACTCATATTGGTGGTTAACTAATTCACAACTCTGGAGTTGTTTGCACAAAAAAAAATGGATGGGAACCGAGCAGAGCTGAGTGGCCAAACTGTGGTATTAGGCCAAAACTATTGGCTGGGTTAGATGCAGAAAAAAATTATATTCAATTTGCAACCTGATGGAGGTCAGTATAGATGGACTAATAGAACAAGTCCCACACACAGCTAGAAGCCCAAATATTTTTTCAGAGGTAGATGCAGATAAAAATTATTTTTAATTTGCAGCCTGATGGAGGTCAGTATAGATGGACTAATAGAGAAAGTCCCACACACTGCTAGAAGGCCAAATATTTTTTCAGAGCTAGATGCAGATATAAATTATTTTTAATTTGCAACCTGATGGAGGTCAGTATAGATGGACTAATAGAGAAAGTCCCACACACTGCTAGAAGGCCAAATATTTTTTCAGAGCTAGATGCAGAAAAAAATTATATTCAGTTTGCAACCTGATGGAGGTCAGTATAGATGGACTAATAGAACAAGTCCCACACACAGCTAGAAGGCCAAATATTTTTCAGAGGTAGATGCAGATAAAAATTATTTTTAATTTGCAGCCTGATGGAGGTCAGTATAGATGGACTAATACAGAAAGTCCCACACACTGCTAGAAGGCCAAATATTTTTTCAGAGCTAGATGCAGATATAAATTATTTTTAATTTGAAACCTGATGGAGGTCAGTATAGATGGAGTAATAGAACAAATCCCACACACAGCTAGAAGGCCAAATATTTTTTCAGAGGTAGATGCAGATAAAAATTATTTTTAATTTGCAGCCTGATGGAGGTCAGTATAGATGGACTAATAGAGAAAGTCCCACACACTGCTAGAAGGCCAAATATTTTTTCAGAGCTAGATGCAGATATAAATTATTTTTAATTTGCAACCTGATGGAGGTCAGTATAGATGGACTAATAGAGAAAGTCCCACACACTGCTGGAAGGCCAAATATTTTTTCAGCAGTAGATGCAGAAAAAAATTATATTCAGTTTGCAACCTGATGGAGGTCAGTATAGATGGACTAATAGAACAAGTCCCACACACAGCTAGAAGGCCAAATATTTTTTCAGAGGTAGATGCAGATAAAAATTATTTTTAATTTGCAGCCTGATGGAGGTCAGTATAGATGGACTAATAGAGAAAGTCCCACACAGTGATAGAAGGCCAAATATTTTTTCAGAGCTAGATGCATACAAAAAATTATTTTGAATTTGCAACCTGATGGAGGTCAGTATAGATGGACTAATAGAGAAAGTCCCACACACTGCTAGAAGGCCAAATATTTTTTCAGAGCTAGATGCAGAAAAAAATTATATTCAGTTTGCAACCTGATGGAGGTCAGTATAGATGGACTAATAGAACAAGTCCCACACACAGCTAGAAGCCCAAATATTTTTTCAGAGGTAGATGCAGATAAAAATTATTTTTAATTTGCAACCTGATGGAGGTCAGTATAGATGGACTAATAGAGAAAGTCCCACACACTGCTAGAAGGCCAAATATTTTTTCAGAGCTAGATGCAGATATAAATTATTTTTAATTTGCAACCTGATGGAGGTCAGTATAGATGGACTAATAGAGAAAGACCCACAAACTGCTAGAAGGCCAAATATTTTTTCAGAGCTAGATGCAGAAAAAAATTATATTCAGTTTGCAACCTGATGGAGGTCAGTATAGATGGAGTAATAGAACAAATCCCACACACAGCTAGAAGGCCAAATATTTTTTCAGAGGTAGATGCAGATAAAAATTATTTTTAATTTGCAACCTGATGGAGGTCAGTATAGATGGACTAATAGAGAAAGTCCCACACACTGCTAGAAGGCCAAATATTTTTTCAGAGCTAGATGCAGATATAAATTATTTTTAATTTGCAACCTGATGGAGGTCAGTATAGATGGACTAATAGAGAAAGACTCACACACTGCTAGAAGGCCAAATATTTTTTCAGAGCGAGATGCAGAAAAAAATTATATTCAGTTTGCAACCTGATGGAGGTCAGTATAGATGGAGTAATAGAACAAATCCCACACACAGCTAGAAGGCCAAATATTTTTTCAGAGGTAGATGCAGATAAAAATTATTTTTAATTTGCAGCCTGATGGAGGTCAGTATAGATGGACTAATAGAGAAAGTCCCACACACTGCTAGAAGGCCAAATATTTTTTCAGAGCTAGATGCAGATATAAATTATTTTTAATTTGCAACCTGATGGAGGTCAGTATAGATGGACTAATAGAGAAAGTCCCACACACTGCTAGAAGGCCAAATATTTTTTCAGAGCTAGATGCAGAAAAAAATTATATTCAGTTTGCAACCTGATGGAGGTCAGTATAGATGGACTAATAGAACAAGTCCCACACACAGCTAGAAGGCCAAATATTTTTTCAGAGGTAGATGCAGATAAAAATTATTTTTAATTTGCAGCCTGATGGAGGTCAGTATAGATGGACTAATAGAGAAAGTCCCACACACTGCTAGATGGACAAATATTTTTTCAGAGCTAGATGCAGACAAAAAATTATTTTGAATTTGCAACCTGATGGAGGTCAGTATAGATGGACTAATAAAGAAAGTCCCACACACTGCTAGAAGGCCAAATATTTTTTCAGAGCTAGATGCAGAAAAAAATTATATTCAGTTTGCAACCTGATGGAGGTCAGTATAGATGGACTAATAGAACAAGTCCCACACACAGCTAGAAGCCCAAATATTTTTTCAAAGGTAGATGCAGATAAAAATTATTTTTAATTTGCAACCTGATGGAGGTCAGTATAGATGGGCTAATAGAGAAAGTCCCACACACTGCTAGAAGGCCAAATATTTTTTCAGAGCTAGATGAAGATATAAATTATTTTTAATTTGCAACCTGATGGAGGTCAGTATAGATGGACTAATAGAGAAAGTGCCACACACTGCTAGAAGGCCAAATATTTTTTCAGAGCTAGATGCAGAAAAAAATTATATTCAGTTTGCAACCTGATGGAGGTCAGTATAGATGGACTAATAGAACAAGTCCCACACACAGCTAGAAGGCCAAATATTTTTTCAGAGGTAGATGCAGATAAAAATTATTTTTAATTTGCAGCCTGATGGAGGTCAGTATAGATGGACTAATAGAGAAAGTCCCACACAGTGATAGAAGGCCAAATATTTTTTCAGAGCTAGATGCATACAAAAAATTATTTTGAATTTGCAACCTGATGGAGGTCAGTATAGATGGACTAATAGAGAAAGTCCCACACACTGCTAGAAGGCCAAATATTTTTTCAGAGCTAGATGCAGATATAAATTATTTTTAATTTGCAACCTGATGGAGGTCAGTATAGATGGACTAATAGAGAAAGACCCACACACTGCTAGAAGGCCAAATATTTTTTCAGAGCGAGATGCAGAAAAAAATTATATTCAGTTTGCAACCTGATGGAGGTCAGTATAGATGGAGTAATAGAACAAATCCCACACACAGCTAGAAGGCCAAATATTTTTTCAGAGGTAGATGCAGATAAAAATTATTTTTAATTTGCAGCCTGATGGAGGTCAGTATAGATGGACTAATAGAGAAAGTCCCACACACTGCTAGAAGGCCAAATATTTTTTCAGAGCTAGATGCAGATATAAATTATTTTTAATTTGCAACCTGATGGAGGTCAGTATAGATGGACTAATAGAGAAAGTCCCACACACTGCTGGAAGGCCAAATATTTTTTCAGCAGTAGATGCAGAAAAAAATTATATTCAGTTTGCAACCTGATGGAGGTCAGTATAGATGGACTAATAGAACAAGTCCCACACACAGCTAGAAGGCCAAATATTTTTTCAGAGGTAGATGCAGATAAAAAATATTTTTAATTTGCAGCCTGATGGAGGTCAGTATAGATGGACTAATAGAGAAAGTCCCACACAGTGATAGAAGGCCATATATTTTTTCAGAGCTAGATGCATACAAAAAATTATTTTGAATTTGCAACCTGATGGAGGTCAGTATAGATGGACTAATAGAGAAAGTCCCACACACTGCTAGAAGGCCAAATATTTTTTCAGAGCTAGATGCAGAAAAAAATTATATTCAGTTTGCAACCTGATGGAGATCAGTTTAGATGGACTAATAGAACAAGTCCCACACACAGCTAGAAGCCCAAATATTTTTTCAGAGGTAGATGCAGATAAAAATTATTTTTAATTTGCAACCTGATGGAGGTCAGTATAGATGGACTAATAGAGAAAGTCCCACACACTGCTAGAAGGCCAAATATTTTTTCAGAGCTAGATGCAGATATAAATTATTTTTAATTTGCAACCTGATGGAGGTCAGTATAGATGGACTAATAGAGAAAGACCCACACACTGCTAGAAGGCCAAATATTTTTTCAGAGCTAGATGCAGAAAAAAATTATATTCAGTTTGCAACCTGATGGAGGTCAGTATAGATGGAGTAATAGAACAAATCCCACACACAGCTAGAAGGCCAAATATTTTTTCAGAGGTAGATGCAGATAAAAATTATTTTTAATTTGCAGCCTGATGGAGGTCAGTATAGATGGACTAATAGAGAAAGTCCCACACACTGCTAGAAGGCCAAATATTTTTTCAGAGCTAGATGCAGATATAAATTATTTTTAATTTGCAACCTGATGGAGGTCAGTATAGATGGACTAATAGAGAAAGTCCCACACACTGCTGGAAGGCCAAATATTTTTTCAGCAGTAGATGCAGAAAAAAATTATATTCAGTTTGCAACCTGATGGAGGTCAGTATAGATGGACTAATAGAACAAGTCCCACACACAGCTAGAAGGCCAAATATTTTTTCAGAGGTAGATGCAGATAAAAATTATTTTTAATTTGCAGCCTGATGGAGGTCAGTATAGATGGACTAATAGAGAAAGTCCCACACAGTGATAGAAGGCCAAATATTTTTTCAGAGCTAGATGCATACAAAAAATTATTTTGAATTTGCAACCTGATGGAGGTCAGTATAGATGGACTAATAGAGAAAGTCCCACACACTGCTAGAAGGCCAAATATTTTTTCAGAGCTAGATGCAGAAAAAAATTATATTCAGTTTGCAACCTGATAGAGGTCAGTACAGATGGACTAATAGAACAAGTCCCACACACAGCTAGAAGCCCAAATATTTTTTCAGAGGTAGATGCAGATAAAAATTATTTTTAATTTGCAACCTGATGGAGGTCAGTATAGATGGACTAATAGAGAAAGTCCCACACACTGCTAGAAGGCCAAATATTTTTTCAGAGCTAGATGCAGATATAAATTATTTTTAATTTGCAACCTGATGGAGGTCAGTATAGATGGACTAATAGAGAAAGACCCACACACTGCTAGAAGGCCAAATATTTTTTCAGAGCGAGATGCAGAAAAAAATTATATTCAGTTTGCAACCTGATGGAGGTCAGTATAGATGGAGTAATAGAACAAATCCCACACACAGCTAGAAGGCCAAATATTTTTTCAGAGATAGATGCAGATAAAAATTATTTTTAATTTGCAGCCTGATGGAGGTCAGTATAGATGGACTAATAGAGAAAGTCCCACACAGTGATAGAAGGCCAAATATTTTTTCAGAGCTAGATGCAGATATAAATTATTTTTAATTTGCAACCTGATGGAGGTCAGTATAGATGGACTAATAGAGAAAGTCCCACACACTGCTAGAAGGCCAAATATTTTTTCAGAGCTAGATGCAGAAAAAAATTATATTCAGTTTGCAACCTGATGGAGGTCAGTATAGATGGACTAATAGAACAAATCCCACACACAGCTAGAAGGCCAAATATTTTTTCAGAGGTAGATGCAGATAAAAATTATTTTTAATTTGCAGCCTGATGGAGGTCAGTATAGATGGACTAATAGAGAAAGTCCCACACACTGCTAGATGGACAAATATTTTTTCAGAGCTAGATGCAGACAAAAAATTATTTTGAATTTGCAACCTGATGGAGGTCAGTATAGATGGACTAATAAAGAAAGTCCCACACACTGCTAGAAGGCCAAATATTTTTTCAGAGCTAGATGCAGAAAAAAATTATATTCAGTTTGCAACCTGATGGAGGTCAGTATAGATGGACTAATAGAACAAGTCCCACACACAGCTAGAAGCCCAAATATTTTTTCAAAGGTAGATGCAGATAAAAATTATTTTTAATTTGCAACCTGATGGAGGTCAGTATAGATGGGCTAATAGAGAAAGTCCCACACACTGCTAGAAGGCCAAATATTTTTTCAGAGCTAGATGAAGATATAAATTATTTTTAATTTGCAACCTGATGGAGGTCAGTATAGATGGACTAATAGAGAAAGTGCCACACACTGCTAGAAGGCCAAATATTTTTTCAGAGCTAGATGCAGAAAAAAATTATATTCAGTTTGCAACCTGATGGAGGTCAGTATAGATGGACTAATAGAACAAGTCCCACACACAGCTAGAAGGCCAAATATTTTTTCAGAGGTAGATGCAGATAAAAATTATTTTTAATTTGCAGCCTGATGGAGGTCAGTATAGATGGACTAATAGAGAAAGTCCCACACACTGCTAGAAGGCCAAATATTTTTTCAGAGCTAGATGCAGACAAAAAATTATTTTGAATTTGCAACCTGATGGAGGTCAGTATAGATGGACTAATAGAGAAAGTCCCACACACTGCTAGAAGGCCAAATATTTTTTCAGAGCTAGATGCAGAAAAAAATTATATTCAGTTTGCAACCTGATGGAGGTCAGTATAGATGGACTAATAGAACAAGTCCCACGCACAGCTAGAAGGCCAAATATTTTTTCAGAGGTAGATGCAGATAAAAATTATTTTTAATTTGCAGCCTGATGGAGGTCAGTATAGATGGACTAATAGAGAAAGTCCCACACACTGCTAGAAGGCCAAATATTTTTTCAGAGCTAGATGCAGACAAAAAATTATTTTGAATTTGCAACCTGATGGAGGTCAGTATAGATGGACTAATAGAGAAAGTCCCACACACTGCTAGAAGGCCAAATATTTTTCAGAGCTAGATGCAGACAAAAAATTATTTTTAATTTGCAACCTGATGGAGGTCAGTATAGATGGACTAATCGAGAAAGTCCCACACACTGCTAGAAGGCCAAATATTTTTTCAGAACTAGATGCAAATATAAATTATTTTTAATTTGCAACCTGATGGAGGTCAGTATAGATGGACTAATAGAGAAAGTCCCACACACTGCTAGAAGGCCAAATATTTTTTCAGAGCTAGATGCAGACAAAAAATTATTTTGAATTTGCAGCGTGATGGAGGTCAGTATAGATGGACTAATAGAACAAGTCCCACACACTGCTAGAAGGCCAAATATTTCTTCAGAGCTAGATGCAGAAAAAAATTATATTCAGTTTGCAACCTGATGGAGGTCAGTATAGATGGACTAATAGAACAAGTCCCACACACTGCTAGAAGCCCAAATATTTTTTCAGAGCTAGATGCAGAAAAAAATTATATTCAATTTGCAACCTGATGGAGGTCAGTATAGATGGACTAATAGAATGATGCTATGCCCAAAAGATTTTACTTCATTAGGTGCAGAAAATAATTGGTATTCTATACACAGGTGGTATATCTTGCAACACAGATAGGCTACTCCACTGACTAACACACTCTGCATTAGGCCAAAAAGGATTAGCTTTGCTAGATTCAGCCAAATGCTGTGAAATAAACTTGCACAGCACTGGCACAGACCTGCCTGGCAAAAACTGATAGGAACTGATGTAACCTAGTCCTGAAAAGGACTGCAATTACAATTAGTCTTTACTCCCACAATCTATCTATTTAAGAGCACAGACCTGCCTGATAAAAGTCATAGGAAATGCTGTAACCTAGTCCTTAAAAGGACTGCAATCACAACTATTCCCTACTCCCAAGCTATCTGTAGATTTGTGCGAAAATTGGCTTGAAATTAACAAGGTAGAGCGCACACAGCAACAGCGGTGCCGTCTAACACGCAGCTGCAGCAGTGAGAAAATGGTGGCGACGGGGAAAATGGCTTGGTCTTATAGGGCAAGGACATGTGACATACACTGCCAATGACACATGCCCTTGCTTGTGTGAAAAAAAGCACTTCGCTCCGTGTGTGCGCTGCTGATAGGCTGACAGATTGCACCTCCCTACTGTAAATGCGGGAAAGAGAAAAAAAAATGGAGATCTTCATTATTCCTGCAGAGATCCATCCCCTGCCCCTCCCCCCACCCCGCTGTACACTCAAACTGCATATTAACATTAATTTTCATCATTACTGAGAAAAAATCCAGTTATGATTTTGGTGCACGAACAGTTATCGAACATAACCTAGAACAGCCGAATTTTTCTCAAATCGTTCGTGTTCGCCGAACGGCTCGAACACCGCCCAAAACAGCTCGAATTTGAGATTGGCGAACAGTTCGAGTCGAACAACGGTCATCTCTAGTTGGGAGTAAAGACTAATTGTAATTGCAGTCCTTTTCAGGGCTAGGTTACATCAGTTCCTATCACTTTTATCAGGCAGGTCTGTGCTCTTAAATAGATAGGTTGGGAGTAAAGACTAATTGTAATGGCAGTCCTTTTCAGGGCTAGGTTACATCAGTTCCTATCACTTTTATCAGGCAGGTCTGTGCTTTTAAATAGATAGGTTGGGAGTAAAGACTAATTGTAATTGCAGTCCTTTTGAGGGCTAGGTTACATCAATTCCTATCACTTTTTGCCAGGCAGGTCTGTGCCAGTGCTGTGCAAGTTTTTTTCACAGCATTTGGCTAAATCTAGCAAAGCAAATCCTTTTTGTCCTCTTGCAGTGTGTGTTAGTCAGTGGAGAAGCCTATCTGTGTTGCAAGCTACACCACCTGTGTATAGAATACAATTTTTTTTACTGCAACTAGTGAAGGAAAACCTTTTGGGCATAGCATAAGTCTATTAGTCCATCTATACTAACCTCCATCAGGTTGCAAATTCAACATAATTTTTTTCTGCATCTAGCTCTGAAAAAATATTTTGGCTTCTAGCAGTGTGTGGGACTTGTTCTATTAGTCCATCTATACTAACCTCCATCAGGTTGCAAATTCAATATAATATTTTTCTGCATCTAGCTCTGAAAAAATATTTGGGCTTCTAGCAGTGTGTGGGTCTTGTTCTATTAGTCCATCTATACTAACCTCCATCAGGTTGCAAATTCAATATAATTTTTTTTTGCATCTAGCTCTGAAAAAAATATTCGGCTTCTAGCAGTGTGTGGGACTTGTTCTATTAGTCCATCTATACTAACCTCCTAGTCCCACACATTGATAGAAGCCGAAATATTTTTTCAGAGCTAGATGCAGAAAAAAATTATATTGAATTTGCAACCTGATGGAGGTTAGTATAGATGGACTAATAGAACAAGTCCCACACACTGCTAGAAGCCAAAATATTTTTTCAGAGCTAGATGCAGATAAAAATTATATTGAATTTTCAACCTGATGAAGGTTAGTATAGATGGACTAATAGAACAAGACCCACACACTGCTAGAAGCCAAAATATTTTTTCAGATCTATATGCAGATAAAAATTATATTGAATTTGCAAACTGATGGAGGTTAGTATAGATGGACTAATAGAACAAGTCCCACACACTGCTAGAAACCGAAATATTTTTTCAGATCTATATGCAGATAAAAATTATATTGAATTTGCAACCTGATGGAGGTTAGTATAGATGGACTAATAGAACAAGTCCCACACACTGCTAGAAGCCGAAATATTTTTTCAGAGCTAGATGCAGAAAAAAATTATGCTTGTAGCAGTGTGTGGGACTTGTCCTATTAGTCCATCTGTAATAACCTCCATCAGGTTGCAAATTCAATATAATTTTTTTCTGCATCTAGCTCTGAAAAAATATTTCAGCTTGTAGCAGTGTGTGGCACTTGTTCTATTAGTCCATCTATACTAACCTCCATCAGGTTGCAAATTCAATATAATTTTTTTCTGCATCTAGCTCTGAAAAACTATTTCGGCTTGAAGCAGTGTGTGGGACTTGTCCTATTAGTCCATCTGTAATAACCTCCATCAGGTTGCAAATTCAATATAATTTTTTTCTGCATCTAGCTCTGAAAAAATATTTCAGCTTGTAGCAGTGTGTGGGACTTGTTCTATTAGTCCATCTATACTAACCTCCATCAGGTTGCAAATTCAAAATAATTTTTATCTGCATCTAACCTAGCCAATACTTTTAGGCTAATACCACAGTTTGGCCACTCAGCTCTGCTCGGTTCCCATCCATTGTTTTTTGCGCAAACAACTCCAGAGTTGTGAATTAGTTAACCACCAAAATGAGTGGAAAAAGGCCTGCTGCTGGTGGAAAGGGGAATAGGCGTGTTGGGAAGGGAAAAAAAGGTTGTGTCCATGGGGTAGGTGTTAAACCAACAGTAACATCTGCAGAAGAAAGACCATCTTCCAGCCAAACTAAGATGTCTACTTCTTTCAGCGGACAATGTGATAAGATCCCATTCTTACGGCCACGCCAATCGCTACAAATTCCAGATGAGGCACAAAAACAGCAGGTGCTTCAACGGATATCAAGTGCTCCCTTAAGTGGGCTCTCCTCCACCTCAACTTCAACATCACAAATTCTCCAGTCCTCAGTGGTGTCACCCCAATCGCACTTGCTTCCTCACAGCTCCTAAGTCTCCAGCTGCCCATCTGAGTATGGGGTAGAACAGATGGTTGAGTCTGCAGAGCTGTTTACTCATACTATAGCCTGGGAATCAGAGGTCGTCTCCAGAGCTTCTGTGAATCCAGACGAGGAAATGATCTGCACTGATGCCCAGAATCTTTATGAGTCGGATCCAGGACCAGACGCAGAAGGTTCTGACCCTAATGTAGACCCTCGTTCCCAAACTGTAACTCCTGTTGGTGGAGACAATGAGGAAGACGATGATGAGACTCAAACACCTGATTGGAGCGACAACTTTAGTTTTTTGTCGGGTCAGGAAGAGGTTGGCTTTGAGGACGACGGGTGTGATAACACACAGGGCGATGATGACGAGGTTGGAGATCTCACTTACTGTCAACCCACAGTCAGCCAAGAGATGAGGTCAGCAGAGGAGGTGGAGGAGGATGCTAGTGATGACGAGGTCAGGTTGCGCCTTCCTGGACAGAGACGTAGTACTGGAAGCACGTCAACAACTGCATCCTCAAACACAACTCTGCCTCTGACCACAAGTCGTGGTGGCTCTTCAGGTCGCATGGGTGCTAAGCCTTGCATAGCCTGGGCATTTTTTCAGATCAATAAAGATGACCCAACTCGTGTTATCTGTAACATTTGTCAGCAAAAACTAAGTAGAGGCCAAAAAATACATAGTTTGAGTACTTCATGCATGGATATGAGGCATAAGTTGCAGTGGGAAGCTCACTGTGCTACAATGCGGCCTAGCCAGCCGGGCCAGCCACTGTCTGCCACATCATGTGCATCCGCGGCCTCTTCATCCTCTGTGACTGGGGGGACAGCAGTCACACCTGTTTTGGGATGCAGATCAGCCACCTCTTTACCCGCAACAGCCAGCATAATTGGCTGGTCATCATTTTCTTTGGAGGTGGAAACACCAGCTGGTGTTCAGCGCTGTCCGACATCGAAAGCACCAACTTTGGATCAAGGCAACCTAACAAGTCTGCCTGCATCTTCCTCACAGACCGGCAGTTTGCCGGGGACACCCTTCTCAACCCCATCTAAGCACAACAGCCAGCCCTCGGTCCCTCAGATGTGGACAAGTAAAAGACCATTTCCACCTAGCCATGAGAAAGCTAAGAGATTCAATTTCACCATCTGCAAGCTCTTGGCTACAGAAATGCTTCCTTTCCGCCTGGTGGACACAGAGGATTTTCGAGACCTTATGTCCGTTGCAGTGTCCCAGTACCAGATGCCCAGTCGGCACTACTTCTCAAAGAAAGGTGTGCCTGCGCTCCACCAGCATGTCGCACACAACATCACCGCTTCTTTGAGAAACTCTGTGTGTGACAGGGTGCATTTCACCAAAGAAACTTGGATGAGTAGGCATGGACAGGGGCGTTACATGTCGCTGACTGGGCACTGGGTAACTATGGTGACAGCAGGACAAGGGGCTGCGGTCCAAGTCTTGCCCTCCCCACGAGTTGTGCGTAAATCCTCTTTATCTCAAAGTTCCTCCACTGCTTCTGCCTCCTCAACCTCTTCTTGGTCCTCCACCTGCACCCAAAGCCTGTCTGGTCATGCCACAAGCTTTCTAACTGCGCAGAAGGGATCCTGCACACCTCCTTACTATGGTGGCAGAAGAGCTCAATGTCATCAGGCAGTTTTTACTTTGAAATGTCTGGGAAATGTGAGTCACACAGCTGAGGAGTTGTGGTCAGCTCTGGAGAACCAGTTTCATGAATGGTTGTCTCCACTGGACCTGAAACCAGGGAAGGCTGTGTGCGACAATGCTGCAAATCTGGATGCGGCCCTTCGCCGAGGCAATGTCACACACGTGCCTTGTATGGCTCACGTGTTGAACCTGGTTGTCCAGCAATTTTTAGCCCACTATCCCAGACTAGATGGCCTTCTGCAGAGGGCACGGTCGCTGTGTGCTCACTTCCGCCGTTCGCATCCCGCAGCTCAGTGACTTACATCTCTACAGAAGTCGTTGGGCCTGCCACTTCACCGGCTAAAATGCGATGTGCCTACCCCGTGGAATTCAACTCTGCACATGTTGCAGCGACTGTGGCAGCACCGACAAGCCCTGGTGCAATACGATCTGACGTATAGCCTGGGCCAACGAGATCCAGAGGTGGAGCAAATCACGCTGGAGGAGCGGTCTCAGATCAGGGACCTATGCACCCTTCTGCACAGTTTTGAAATGGCGAAGAAGATGTTTAGTGCTGATGATGCCATTATCAGCATGACTATTCCGGTGATTTACATGCTGGAGCACATGTTAAACAGAATTCGGAGTCAGGTGGTGGCACAAGAGGAGGTGGAGGAAGTAGAGGAGGAGGAGTTGTATGCGGAAGGGCTAACATCTGCAAGGTCCAGACGGTCGGCAGCACCAAGGCGGCAGGCATGTGAGGGTGGGGGAGATGGTTTTACAAGGGCGCATGGTAGCAGCCAATCTAGTGTGGAAGGTGGAGGACGAACTGATGGAAGACTCATCAGATGAGGGAGACCTTGATCACATTTCTGTTGTGCGAGGTTGGGGGGAGAGGGCAGAGGAAGGAAGAATGATTGTTACCTCGCCACCAATACAACACTGACTTGGTGCTCCTGGATGCGCAACACACATGAGTGCCTTCTTGCTGCACTACCTGCAACATGACCCTTGAATTGTGAGAAATAGAAATAATCCTGACTACTGGGTTGACACACTGTTAGATCCCGGGTACAGAAGTAAATTTGCAGAAATTATTCCTGCCATAGAAAGGGATGCACTCATGCAGGAGTATCAGCAGAGACTGTTGCAGAATCTTACATGTGCTTTTCCCCAAAACATTAGTGGTGCACGTAGTGAATCTCACAGTTCCAACTTGCCAACTGTGAGACCGTCGAGTGTTCAGCTCTCAAAACGTAACAGAAACACAGTATTTGCTGGTAACATCAATTTTGCGGAATCATTTCACCACTTTTTTAGCCCATCCTTTGCAAGGCCACAGGAGACAAGAAGTCTGACACATAGTCAACGCCTAGAGACGATGGTACAGGAGTATCTCCAAGTAAACATTGAAGCCATGACTGTGTCACTGGACCCTTGCTATTTTTGGGCTTCCAATCTGGATAAATGGCCATAGCTCGCCACTTAAGCCTTGGAGATCTTGTCATGCCCCGCAGCCAGCGTTCTGTCTGAACGTGTTTTCAGCGCTGCTGGTGGTGTGCTGACAGATAAGCACACGCGGCTCTCCACTGATAATGTAGACAGACTCACGTTCATAAAGATGAACAAATCATGGATCCGAAGCGACTTTTCTACCCCTGTGTCTTCCTGGGGAGAGTAAAAGCTTGATGATTTGTTAAAATCACCTCACCAACCGTTTTAAGCTTTAAAATTACTAATCATGTTTATCTGTATCTTGGCAGGAAAATAATTTGGGCCTTGTAGCAGTGTGCAGTACTGATTCTATTAGACCATCTATACTAAACTCCACCAGATTTTAAATTACTAATCAGGTTTTTCTGTATCTTGGCTGGAAAATAATTTGGGCCTTGTAGCAGTGTGCAGTACTGATTCTATTAGGCCATCTATACTAAACTCCAAAAGATTTAAAATTACTAATCATGTTTATCTGTATCTTGGCCGGAAAATAATTTGGGCTTTGTAGCAGTTTGCAGTACTGATTCTATCAGGCCATCTATACTAAGCTCCACCAGCTTTCAAATTAATAATAATTTTTAGCTGCATCTAGCCCGGGAAATAATTTTGGGGCTCCTAGATGCGCAAGACACATGAGTGCCTTCTTGCTGCACTACCTGCAACATGACCCTCAGATTGTCAGAATTCGAAGTAATCCTGACTACTGGGTTGCCACACTCTTAGATCCCCCACACTCTTCGATCAACCTTTTCATTTTAATAAAGACCAAAAAAATGGTCATTTTTGAAATTATAAGCATTAGCAGATTATTAGAAACTGAAATCAAACAGTTTTCAACTCAAAACTTTATTCTAGGTGATGTTACATTTGCACATAGGACCCCTTGTTCGAAAGGAGCTTCTGAACTCTCTCGTCCATTGAATTTGTCAGGTTTTGGATGGTTTCTGCTTCAATTGTTTTGCATGAGGACAGAATACCCTCCCAGAGCTGTTGCTTAGATGTGAACTGCCTCTCGTCGTCATAGACACTCCTTTTGATGATGCTCCAGAGGTTCTGAATGGGGTTGAGGTCAGGGGAGAATGGGGGTCACACCATAAGTTTGTCCCCTTTTATGCCCATATCAGCCAGAGATGCAGATGTGTTATGTGCAGCATGAGACGGTGCATTATCATGCATGAAAATGATCTTGCTGCGGAATACACGGTTCTTCTTCTTGAACCATGGCAGGAAGTGCTGTTTGAGAAACTCCATATACATTATGGAGTTCATCTTTACCCCTTCAGGGATCCTAAAGGGGCCGACAATCTCTCTCCCCATGATTCCAGCCCAAAACATTACTCCACCTCCTCCTTGTTGGCGCTGTAGCCGTGTTTGCGTGGGGTGTCCATCAACCAGCCATCCTCCACTCCATCCATCTGGACCACCGAGCGTTGCACGGCACTCATCGGTGAACAAAACAGTTTTGAAGTCAGTCTTCAAGTATTGTTTGGCCCACTGGAGCCGTTTATGCTTGTGTGCAGTGGATAGAGGAGGTCGACAGGATGGCGTATGCACAGCTGCAAAACTCTGAAGGACTCTGCATCTTGTTGTTCGGGGGACGTTGGAGGCACCAGCAGCTTCAAAAACTTGTCTGCTGCTATGACAAGGCTTTTTTGCCGCTGCTCTTTTAACCTGATGTAATTGCCTGTAGGAAAGAGTCCTCAATTTTCCCTTATCAGCACGCACACATGTGTACTGTGAATCAGCTACATACTTCTTGATTGTGCGATGATCAGGATGAAGTGTCTTGGCAATGTTGATTGTAGTCATGCCTTGACCTAAACACTCCACAATTTGTTGCTTCTCAGCAGCCGACACATCCTTTTTCTTTCCCATTTTGGCAGAAAATGTAGGCTGCTTAATAATGTGGGACAGCCTTCTTAAGTAATCTTGCCTTTCATTGGACACACCTGCCAAACTAATTAGCACAGGTGTCTGCAATTGCTTACAGTGGTATAAAGAGCCCTGACACACATCACCATCAATGAGTTTAAAGGCCCCGTCACACTTAGCGACGCTGCAACGATCCCAACAACGGTACTACCTGTCAGGGATCATTGCTGCGTCGCTATGTGGTCGCTGGTGAGCTGTCAAACAGGCAGGCTCACCAACGATCAGGGGAGCAGCGACATCGTGGAAAGAATCTTTCCACGATGTCCTGCTCCTGGTTACGAGCCTGCTGAAGCAGGAGCAGGCTGGTAACTATAGTAAACATCAGGTTACTAGGGGCACATGCGCACCTAGTAACAAGTTGTTTATCTTGGTTACCACTCTGCTACAGAGAGCGGGAGGTTACCGCTCACTTTAGCAGGCTCGTAACCATAATAAATAATGGGTTACTAGGTGCGTGTGTGCCCCTAGTAACCGGATGTTTATCATGGTTACCAGCCTGATCGCTGCTTCCGCTGGTCACACACAGCAATGTGTGCTGACCAGCGGGAGAGCAACAACCAAAAAATGGTCTAGGACACTTTGCAGCGATCAGCGACCTCACAGCAGGGGCCTGATCGTTGAAAAGTGTCACACATAGCGACATCACTGGGGAGGTCGCTGTTGCGTCACCAAAACCGTGACACAGCAGCAATCTCGCTAGCGATCTCGCTATGTGAGACGGGGGCTTAACTGACAAACAAAAAAATTCTTACCTTATCACTCCTAAACACTGTATGCATAATAATTTGGAACACAGTGTACATGTGCTTTTCCACAAAACACCAGTGGTTCACGTAGTGAATCTTACAGTTCTAACTTGCCAACCGTGGTCTGTATGGAGTTGTTCAATAAAGGGCCCAAAATTAAGATAACATAGACGGGAGAGGTCTCTATGAATACGAATTCCTAAGTATTTGATACCCTGTGAGGGCCAGGCAAAGGGAAAATTGGACTGGATGGAATCCTGTATGGATTTGGGGAGGGAGACATCGAGGGTCTAAGACTTCGCCGCATTGATTTTAAAATTTGACCATGTAACAAAGTGATTTATTTCAGCCATAATAGCAGGGATGGATATATGTGATTGAGTGATATATACTAGGACATCATCAGCAAATGCAGAGCAGTTGTTCTCAGTGCCTCCCACCTCTATCCACCTAATATTGAGGTTATGGCAAATTGATGAGAGCAGGTGCTCCGTCACTAGGATGTATAAGAGAGGGGACAGAGGACATCCCTGCCTTGTCCCATTGGTGATTATGAAAGGTGATGAAAATGTTCCATTTATCTTCAGCCTAGGTGACGTATTGCGATACAGGGCCGTGATTTTGCCTATAAAAGGATCCCCTAGACCCCTACCCCAAGCTTTTTAAGGGAATAATATATGGCGTGCCAGGAGACTCTATGGAGTGCTTTCTCAGCATCCAATGAGAGTATCTAATTACAAATTTTTAACTGCATCTAGCCCAGGAAATACTTTGTGCCTAGTAGCAGTGTCTGCTAGTCAGTGGATTATCCCAGCTGTTAAGCAAGCTACACCACCTGTAGTTTGGACATTTAATTTTTTCAAAGGAAATGGTTCGGGCCCCCGGGACACTCAGTGAAGAGCATCGGGGAGGCACCCCAAGGCATAGGGGCTGGGACTGGCGGTAGGATGCCTTGCGGTGGACCGCCAAGCTCGATCCTTATAAAAGCTTTTTAACTGCAGCAGCTTTAGTGGACGCTACTGGAGCTCGAATTACGCGGCTGCTGGCATGAGACATGCCCTCCAATAGATCCTTGTAAAAGGATTTAAAGTGTATTCATTCAAATTAGAGAGACAATTTAAATTAAAAAGCTTTGACTCGCCTCGACCGCAGGGGGGCTCGCTCGACCCACCAGCGGACAGGCACCAGTATTGGGAGAGGGGGGCTGGCCGTCATTGTCCACCGCAGCTCTGGCACAAACCTGCCCGGAGGTCGCACGGGCAGGAACGGACTGGCCGTGTCGGCTTCGCATTTTTTTGGTTTTAGAAGGGCATGACATGACTATATGTGTCTCCCCCTCCTTTTACTCCTCCACCGCTTTTCTTTTCGCATGACTATATGTACTTGTCACTTTTCCATGTGTTAGTTGTGTCTTCTGAGCAGTTTGTCAGCTTTTGGACACCTTTGAAGGTGTTTTCTATGTGTTTCTATGTGTTTTTGTTTGCCTGCTATTGGTTTTAACGGTGCTCGACGGTGTTCGACGAACAGTTCGACGAACAGTTCGGCGAACAAACGGGTGTTCGACGAACCGAACCGAACTCGAACACTACGGGGGTGGCTCAACACTACACATCATCATCACAGCCTGAAAAGTTTGCGCTATGAACTCTCCTGTTGTAGAAGCCAGGGCCCACTGGAGGAGTCTCTGGTTCTTTGGTGGGCCCGTCCAACACTGCCGAGAAGTATCCCTGGCTAAGAAAAGTGTGGGGGAAGGCTCCCGGACACTCCATGGCTGTTTTTTTTAATGTGGACTGTCTCCATACCGTCCCTGGCCTCATTCACTCTTCCACATGTTTGTGGTTAGGTGGTCTTTCCCAGTAAGTGCACTGGGGAGGGCACAGGTAATGTTCTGGGACCCATGCTTGTTTAAGGTGTGGACGACACTAGAAGAAATAGTGGTGACTGGGGGCCTGGTATGGCGATCCGGTCACCTCCGCCGCCATGTGGTTGTCAAAAGCTTCTGCCTCCACAAGCCTAAAAGGCAACATTTCAAGTGCAAGCAACTGTCCAGAAATGTGGCTATTTAGTATTGCTGCCAGTGGGTGTGTGGGTGGCTGGCTGCATACTTGCGGTTGCATTCCAAGTAACAGAAAACTAAGGAGATAGAAGGCCTCATCATCATCACAGCCTGAAAGGTTTGCGCTCTGAACTCTCCTGATGTAGAAGCCAGGGCCCACTGGAGGAGTCTCTGGTTCTTTGGTGGGCCTGTCCAACACTGCCGAGAAGCATCCCTGGCTAAGAAAAGTGTGGGAGAAGGTTCTCGGACACTCCATGGCTGCTTTTTTACTGTGGACTGGCTCTAGCAATCCAAAGATTGCAATCTATAAGATCCCTTCACTGGCTCCCAATTGCCCAGTGTATCCAGTTCAAGCTAATAACACTGACATACAAAGCCATTCATAACCTTTCTTCTCCATACATCTCAGAACTAATCTCCTGATATATTCCCTTACGAAATCCCCTGTCCTTCCAAGACCTCCTTCTTTCCACACTTATTTGTTCCTCATCCAATGCTTCTACCAAATATCCTCCATCCTCTGGAATTCTGTGCTTCAACACGTCCGATTAGCCACTACATTCGGATCCTTCAGACAAAACCTGAAAACCCATCTCTTCAAGACAGCCTATAGCCTGCCATTGCCTCGCTGCCACCTCACCTCAACACCACCTGGGCTAATGCAACTCCATGACCTACTGTCTCCTTCCCCACCAACCTGTAGAATTTAAGGCCACAAGTGCAGGGTCTATAAAGCTTAAGATGTAATATGGCACCTTGGCAAAGTCCAGTTATGTTCTCCCTCTGATATAAAGTACAGACCAAAAGTTTGGACACACCTTCTCAATTAAAGATTCTTCTGTATTTTCATGACTATGAAAATTGTACATTCACACTGAAGGCATCAAAACTATGAATTAACACATGTGGAATTATATACTTAACAAAAATGTGTGAAACAACTGACAATATGTCATATATTCTAGGTTCTTCAAAGTAGCCACCTTTTGCTTTGATGACTGCTTTTGCACACTCTTGGCATTCTCTTGATGAGCTTCAAGTGGTAGTCACTGGAAATGGTCTTCCAACAATCTTGAAGGAGTTCCAGGGATGCTTAGCACTTGTTGGCCCTTTTGCCTTCATTCTGTGGTCCAGCTCACCCCAAACCATCTCGATTGGGTTCAGGTCTGGTGACTGCGGAGGCCAGGTCATCTGGCGTAGCACCCCATCACACTCCTTCTTGGTCAAATAGCCCTTACACAGCCTGGAGGTGTGTTTGGGGTCATTGCCCTGTTGAAAAATAAATGATGGTCCAACTAAACTCAAACCTTATGGAGTAGCATGCCGCTGCAAGATGCTGTTGTAGCCATGCTGGTTCAGTATGCCTTCAATTTTGAATAAATCCCCAACATTGTCACCAGCATATCACCCCCACACCATCACACCTCTTCCATGCTTCACGGTGCAAACCAGGCATGTAGAGTCCATCCGTTCACCTTTTCTGCGTCGCACAAAGACACGGTGGTTGGAACCAAAGATCTCAAATTTGGACTCATCAGACCAAAGCACAGATTTCCACTGGTCTAATGTCCATTCCTTGTGTTCTTTAGCATATAACAAGTCTCTTCTGCTTGTTGCCTGTCCTTAGCAGTGGTTTCCTAGCAGCTATTTTACCATGAAGGCCTGCTGCACAAAGTCTCCCCTTAACAGTTGTTGAACAGATGTGTCTGCTGCTAGAGCTCTGTGTGGCATTGACCTGGTCTCTAATCTGAGCTGCTTTTAACCTGTGATTTCTGAGGCTGGTGACTCGGATAAACTTATCCTCAGAAGCAGAGGTGACTCTTGGTCTTCCTTTCCTGGGGCGGTCCTCATATGAGCCAGTTTCTTTGTAGCGCTTGATGGTTTTTGCAACTGCACTTGGGGATACTTTCAAAGTTTTCCCAATTTTTCAGACTGACTGACCTTCATTTCTTAAGTAATGATGGCCACTTGTTTTTCTTTACTTAGCTGCTTTTTTCTTGCCATAATACAAATTCTAACAGTCTATTCAGTAGGACTATCAGCTGTGTATCCACCAGACTTCTGCACAACACAACTGATGGTCCCAACCCCATTTATAAGGCAAGAAATCCCACTTATAAAACCGGACAGGGCACACCTGTGAAGTGAAAACCATTTCCGGTGACTACCACTTGAAGCTCATCAAGAGAATGCCAAGAGTGTGCAAAGCAGTCATCAAAGCAAAAGGTGGCTACTTTAAAGAACCTAGAATATAAGACATATTTTCAGTTATTTCACACTTTTTTAGTACTGCAAGTTCGCCCGCTCACAGTCAGTGTCTTTTAGCACAGACACGCTGGAGGTCTCCACACCTCCAGCCACAGACACTGAATGAGACACTCGGTCTCTATTTTATACACACACCCTTGGATGGGGATATGTGAGCATCCAATCACTCCAGTCTCATATGACTGCTTGTAAAAAACAGCCCTGATATGACCTATTAGCCCTCTCAAAATTATGTGTGCTGGAGCATGCTTTCCCGGTTTACATCACTGAAGCTACCAACTTCAGCTATAACATCTCCCCTCAAGGACATGTCCGGTGGCCAGCTTACATACCCCACTATCTGACCAAAGCTGGGGGGCTTGGCACCTTCCGCTAACACACAGTGGACCCTTGACAATGAGTCAGCATTGCCATACAGTTTCCCAGACCTATGCTCTACCTGGAAGCTGAACTCCTGAAGAGTTAGGAAAGTGATGAGCGAGCACTAAATTGCTCATGTACTCACTGATCGAGTCGAGGAAATTGGAATGTTCGAGTGCTCGGTCCAAGTAACGAGCCCAATGTAAGTCTTTAGGAAACTCGAGCATTTCTCCGGTGGCTACCCCCGGTGGTTTGCAGAGGGCCTAAAAATTGCCCAAATCGACTGCTATACAGTTATAGGGTATGAAGTGAGTCCAACGGATGCCAAAATTTAGGAAAAACCCCACTAACAATTTATAGACACATAGAGCTGGGCCACAGTAATGACATGTTCCCATTAGATAGGAGAAGGTCTGCTATTCAGTTATAGGGTATGCAGTGAGTACAATGGCTGCCAAAATTTAGGAAAACCCCCACTAACTATTTAAGGACACATAGAGCTGGGACACAGTAATGACATGTTCCCATTAGAAAGGAGAGGGTCTGCTATTCAGTTATAGGGTATGCAGTGAGTGCAACGACTGCCAAAATTTATGAAAATCCCTACTAACAATTTAAAAATACATAGAGGTGGGCCTCAGTAATGACATATTCCCATTAGAAAGGAGAGGGTCTCCTATACTGTTTGCCTATGCAGTGACTGCAATGGCTGTCAAAAATTTGGAGGAACTCCAATGCCCCTTGGAAGAGACGTGGAGGAGGGCCTCATAAAAAAATGTTTCCATTAGAAAGGAGCGGGACTCCTATACTTGTAATGCCCATGCACTAAGTGTATGGGCTGACAAACATTTACCCCTGGGGGGTATACAAGAACATACTGTATAAAAAATTTTTTACGGGCATCATAAACACCCTTTAAAAAAATTATGTGGGTGTTGCATCACGGACCACGGGCCTCCTGAAACAATATTCCCATTATTAGGAAGTGTGTCTCCCATACTTTTTGCCTATGCAGTGAAACAATGGCTGCCAAAAATTTGGAGGAACTCCAAGGCCCCTTGCAAGAGACTTAGAGGTCAGAGGGCTCCCGAAAGCAATGTTCCCATTAGGAAGTGTGTCTCCCATACTGTTTGCCTATGCAGTGAAGCAACGGCTGCCAAAAACTTGGAAGAACTCCAATGCCCCTTGCAAGAGACGTAGAGGTCGAAGGGCCTCCTGAAAACAATATTCCTAGTATTAGGAAGTGGGTCTCCCAGACTGTTTGCCTATGCAGTGAAGCAACGGCTGCCAAAAATTTGGTGGAACTCCAATGTCCCTTGCAAGAAACGTAAATATGTTGATATAGTACATATGGTGGTGGAGGATGAGGATGCAGAGAAGGGGGAGGACAAGAGCAAATAGACAAAATCAGGAAACATATACCCATGTCTGGGTGTGAAGACAGAGGTGCACGGGATTATAGTTAGACCTCTCAAAAAAAGACACTGTATTTGAGTTTAGTTTACGCTGCTATCATTCGGTGGTGTTGAGTAGTCTGGCCCAATCCAGCCCTTTTTCATTTTTATAAGAGTCAGCCTGTCAGCATTTTCAGTTGACAGGCGGATGCACTTATCGGTTACAATTCCACCAGCAGCACTAAAAACCCGCTCTGACAAAACGTTAGCAGCAGGGCAGGTAAGGACCTCCAAGGCATAGAGAGCCAGTTCATACCACATGTCCAGCTTAGATACCCAATATTTATAAGATACAGAGAAATCATGGAGGACGTTGGTACGGTCGGCAAGGTACTCCCTCACCATCTTCCGAAACTTTTTCCTCCTTGGGAGAGTACCCCGCACCTCAGGGCCTGTGCGATGGGAGGGTCTGGGAAAACTGTCCCAGAACTTTGACAGTGTTCCCTTGCTTCTGCTGGATTGCATGTGTGTCACTCTGCCTGTACTTCTTGGATGTCCAACGAACTCTGACCTTTGCCACCAGAGTTTTCAGATGGGAATTTCTTCAAAAATTCTGCAGCAAGGGCCTTCTCGTACTGCCCCATTTTATTAGGCCTGTCCTGCAAATTATTTTTGTAGCATGGGTCTAGAAGTGTCACCAACCAGTAATGACTGTTACCCAAAATTTGGACAACACAAGGGTCATGCGAAAGGAACCATAACACGGACTCTGCCATGTGTGCCAGACTGCAAAGTCAGACTCACCAAGAGGACGACTGACCATGCTCTCCTCCTCATCCTTCTCCTCTTCCTCCACCTCCCTGTCCTAAGGACATCCACGCTGAATAGACGATATGACAGTTGTGCAGGTAGTACTATCGATAGCGCAGGAAACTAGCTCCTGTTCTTCTTCCTCCTCTTCCTCATTGTCACCCAATCCACATTGGGATGAGATGAGCTTGGGCTGTGTGTAATCACCCTGCATGGTTTCTTGCCCCATCTCATCGTGCCCCACCTGCAATGCATCATCTTTAATTGAAAGCAGAGAGCATTTCAGAAGACAGAGAAGCGGGATGGTGATGCTAATTATGGCATCATCGCCGCTCACCATCTTGGTGGAGTCCTCAAAGTTTTGGAGGATGGTACATATGTCTGAAATCCATGTCCACTCCTGAGGTCTTATGCGTGGGGTCTGAACTGAATACCGATGCCCTCTTCTGCTCACAAATCCTTCCCAACATATGCAATGTAGAGCTCCAACGCGTGGAGACATCGCAGATCAGTCGTTGAGCTGGAGCTGCAAATGCTGCTGAAGCATGGCAAGGGCGGCGGAAGCTGTAGCTGACTTTCTAAAATAGCTAGACAGGCGGCGTACTTTGACCAGCAGATCTGACAAATTCAGGTAGGTTTTGAGAAACCGCTGAATCACGAGGTTAAGCACATGGGCCAGGCATGGTACGTGTATGACCTAGCCTCACCTCAGAACCGCCACCATATTTCGGCCATTGTCGCACATGACCATGCCTGGCTGTAGGGTCAGCGGTGTGAGCCACAGATCTGCCTGCTCTTTCAGAGCTGTCCACAACTCTTCAGCGTTGTGCGGTTTGTCACCTAAGCATATTAGCTTCAGCACAGCCTGTTGCCGCTTGGCCGAGGCAGTGCTGCAGTGCTTAGAGCTTGCGACTGATGTGGTCATTTCAGAGATGGAGGCTGAAGAGGAGGAGGAAGCTGTAGAATGTGGGGGCTACTCTGAATGACCTAGGGCCAGCAATCCTTGGCATCGGGAGGACGTGTTCCGTCCCAAGGTCCGACTGGGTCCCGGCTTCCACTATATTAACCCAGTGTGCCATCAGCGAGATGTACCGTCCCTGGCCACAAGCACTTGTCCATATGTTCGTGGTTAGGTGGACTTTCCCGGTAACTGCCTTGTTGAGGGAACGTCTAATGTTGTGGGACACGTGCTCGTGTAATGCACAACACAAGCATTCGCAAAATGTGTGAATTTAATAGTGTGGCCTGTGGGGCGTTGGCTGCGTATTTGTGCTTGTGTTCCAAGGACTGGGGTAGAAACAACTGAACACTGTGCTGGGACAAGGACGTGGACGTGCTGTCAGAGTGTTCAACGTTAGGTGCAGGGCAGGAGGCATCTTAGCATGTGCCATGGACAGGGGATTGGCGTGCACGCTCAACAGTGGAACAAGCAGTGGTGTCACCCGCAGACACTATTGCTGGACACTGGAGTTCGGCCCACTTAATCGGATGCTTTCCTGCCATGTTCTTGATCATGCTGGTGGTGATTAGGCTGCTAGTTTTGCTACCCCTGCTGATGCTGGCCTGGCTGGTGGTACAAATGGCCTTTTTGGAGTTATTTGCAGAGTCTTTAAAAATAAACAGACTCGGGAAGAACAGTTGTACTGGCAACTTCCGATGTGTTGGCGTTACGAGGAACGCTTTCCCGCCTTCTGTCTGCGGCCACCACACTGCTTCTTACTGACTGTTGTGGTGCTACACCTCCCTCCCCCTGTGTGCTGATGTCCTCGCTCTGTATGTCCCCCTGCCAGGTTCGGTCAGTTACTATATCATCCACCGCCTCGTCTTTCACTTCCGCACCCTGGTCCTCCTCCTGAGTTTCTTGCAATTGTGTCTCATCATCATCAATATCCACTTCTTGAGACAGTAATTGCACTTTACCACTGTCGCCTTCGTGTGTCCATGGCTGCTCTAATATTTGGGCATCGCTACACACATTCTCCTCTTGACTGGCTTGAAGCTGGCCAGGCGAGAGGCCTGAATCTACAAATGGAAAAGTGAATAGCTCTTCTGAGTGTCCAAGTGTGGGAATAGTTGTCTCCGGGCACTCGGCATGGTGGGAGGAAAGAGGATCAGGGTGAGGAATATACGGTCCAGACTCTCGGCTACTGAGACTTGACCGTGTGGAAGACAGGGGAGTGGTGGTGGTGGCAAAGTGACTGGAAGCAGTATCCGCTATCCAACCAACAACCTTTTGACACTGCTCTGGGTTCAATAGTGGTGTACTGCTGTCCCCTAGTAATTGGGACAGGGAGGTCTAGCGGCAAGATGTGGGTGTTTGTTGTGCCTCAATTTTATCTTCACGGCCACGTCCTCGGCCTCTGCATGCGTCACCACCATCACGTCCACTTCCCCTTCCCTTGCCACGCACCTTGCCTATTTTTAATGGAGGACAATATTTTCCACGTTCATGAGAAATGGCTGATTTTGGAACGCAGTTATATGTGATATGTCTGGCAGAGATCCACGATTATAAGTAGCAGTCCTGTAATTTCCTTATATTATTCTGCATAGAGACCTAGTGTGAATAGCTTGACTCTGCAATGAAATGAAAATGGAAGAAATGTCTGATTTTGGAACGCAGTTATATGTGATATGTCTGACAGAGAACCACGGTTTTAAATAGCAGGCCTGTAATTTACTAATACAATCCTTCACAGACATCTAGTGTGAACAGCTTGACAGACACACTGCAACAAAATGAAAATGGAAGAAATGGCTTATTTTGGAACACTGTTATAGGTGATATGTCTGACAGAGAACCATGGTTTTAAATATCAGGCCTGTGATTTACTAATACTTTTCTTCACAGACACCAAGTGTGAATAACTTGGCAGACACACTGAAGCAGAATGGAAAGGGAGGCCAATATTTTCCATGTTCGATTCAAATTTCTGGATTTTTATCGCTGAAATATGGAACAGATCTTGCTTTATTCTGCAGTGAGAACAAGCAAATGGATCATAAACATGGTATACTCTGGATTGCAAATAATCAGGATTAAGATAAAAAAAAAATTTGCCCTGGCCACTGATTTCTGGGGCTATGTCTACAAATATCTGTAATTAAGAAAAAACTGGAGAAAATCGAGTATACGGCGTAATTAGAAAAAACTTTATTAAATATTGAAAAGTCACATTAAAAAGTGTAAATTACAAATATATGTAAGTTGCGGAACATATCACAAGGTGAAGAGTATAAAAAGCAGCCAAAGTCATGCTGCACTGAAGGAGAACATACAGACTAGTAGTACGAGGTAATCCAGGACAAAGTCCTAAAATAAATCATCAATAAAAGTGTTCTCCCAAAGTGCAGGTATGACCAGGTTTACATAGATAGTAGTATACTTAGATTGGGAGCAGGGAGTCCATGACTCCAGGGTTCAAAGAGAAACTGGGTGCAAAAAAATTACTTACACATACAATCAGCCCAAAGACATAAAGCATTAGAAAGCATCCAGCATATATAATCATTATGTATAAGGATAACTCACCAATAGAAGTATCAGAGGGAAGGAGGACAAGAGGGTAGACTGGCAAGGCAGGAGAAGACAGGTGTGGAACCCGCAAGCCTCGACGCGCGTTTCGCGTGGATCGCTTTATCAAGAGGCTGTAATTATTACAGCAACAGCAGACAGGACGTTCAATGGATATTACACTGGATGTTAGTTCAGTTGTATATACAGCTCTGGCAAAAATTAAGAGACCACTGCACTGTTTTCTAAAAATCACCATCTCTACATGTCTGACAGTCATTCCATTCCAGCGTCAGTTGAATTACAACTAAAGTACACCTCATTCTGCTTAATGTGCTTCTGATTAGGTGATCACCTGAACCAAATCTTATGTAACGAGGGAAAGTATAAAAAACACTGCTGTGGTCTTCACAATCCTCTTGCAATAGGACAAGCTGGATGGCAAAACAAGTGCTATGAATAGCTCAAAAGTAATTTGAATGACAAAATAACTTTTAACCATGCCAAAGGATTTGAAAAGAAAAGTCTTGAGTGAAGAAAAGAAGGGCTCAATTCTGGCTTTACTAGCAAATGGATACAGTGAGCATCATATTGCCTCCATCCTTAAAATTTTGAAGACGGCAGTCCACTACAACAAGGTCAAGCAGCAGACATTGGGGACAATAAAGCTACAGACCGGCAGAGGGCGAAAGCGACTCTCCACTGACCGGGATGACCGTCATCTTATTCAAATGTCACTCAGCAATAGTGTTGAGCCACCCCCGTAGTGTTCGAGTTCGGTTCGGTTCGTCGAACACCCGTGTGTTCGCCGAACTGTTCGTCGAACTGTTCGTCGAACACCTTCGAACACCGTTAAAACCAATGGCAGGCAAACAAAAACACATAGAAACACATAGAAAACACCTTCAAAGGTGTCCAAAAGCTGACAAACTGCTCAGAAGACACAACTAACACATGGAAAAGTGACAAGTACATATAGTCATGCGAAAAGAAAAGAGGTGGAGGAGTAAAAGGAGGGGGAGACACAGATATAGGCATGTCATGCCCTTCTAAAATCCAAAAAGTGAGAAGCCGACACGTTCAGTCCGCTCCTGCCCGTGCCACCTCCGTGTCGCCAGGATTGTGCCAGAGCCGCGGTGAACCCTGACGGCCAGCCCCCCTCTCCCAATACTGGTACCTGTCCGCTGGTGGATTCAGCGAGCCCCCCTGTGGTGGAGGCAGCTCTAAGCTTTTTAATTTAAATTGTCTCTCTAATTTGAATGAATACACTTTAAATCCATTTACAAGGATCTATTGGAGGGCAAGTCTCATGCCAGCAGCCGCGGTAATTCCAGCTCCAGTAGCGTCCACTAAAGCTGCTGCAGTTAAAAAGCTTTTATAAGGATCGAGCTCGGCTGTCCACCGCAAGGCATCCTACTGCCAGTCCCAGCCCCTATGCCTTGGGGTGCCTCCTGATGCTCTTCACTAAGTATCCCATGGTCCCGAAGCATTTCCTTTGAAAAAATTAAGTGTCTAAACTACAGGTGGTGTAGCTTGCTTAACAGCCGGGATAATCCGCTGACTAGCAGACACTGCTACTAGGCACAAAGTATTTCCTGGGCTAGATGCAGTTAAAAATTTGTAATTAGATACTCTCGTTGGATGCTGAGAAAGCATTCCATAGAGTCTCCTGGCACGCCATATATGATTCTCTTAAAAAGCTTGGGGTAGGGGTCTAGGGGACCCTTTTATAGCCAAAATCATGGCCCTGTATCGCAATACGTCACCTAGGCTGAAGATAAATGGAACTGTAGCACCCTGAGGGCTCGGTTGCTAAAGACCTATTGCACCTCACCCAGAGGTGTGATATCTCACTCTCAGGTAAGGATGGAGTGTGGATCAGGACCCGACACCTGCATGCATTACACCACATTGCCGTGGGGCAGGGCGACCAATATGCCCCTGAGATGGGCACGACAGTCCCTGTCCCTGGCTGGAGTGGGGGGAGGGAACACTGACGAAGGGGAACCCTGTAGTGCAGGAGCAGGGAGGAAGCAGTTCCTGGGTGCATTGAGAAGGGAGTATAAAAGGTGGGCACCATCTTAGTTCAGTGCAGAGAAGTCTGAGCAGAAGTGGCAGGGAGCAGGGGCTCTGCATGAGCTCTGCTCCGGAGGCGGGCCTAGTAACAGAGGCCCAGGCCTGGAAGAGGGAGAAGGAAGGAAGAGGAGCGGAGAAGGCTCCAGGAGCAAGGAATGAAGGGATCCCAGGGGTGCGGACGGGCGAGTCGCCACCGCACGCCCGAATCCACCTGCGTGGAGGGGTCAGGCCAAAGGGGGAGACCGGTCCCCGAACTAGTGGAGGCAGGAAACGACCCTCAGCTAGAAACCGGAGGCTCTGACATTTTATGTGGCGCAGCCCCTCGCTACACCCGCTAGGAAGGCACCACATAGGGTCAGGGAAACTGGCGCCAAGTTTACCAAGAGGAGGCCCGAGGCAGCCGGACAGAAGTGTTGGTAAGAAAGGCCAGACAAAGGACACACAAAGGGGGTCCTGTGAAGTGCTCCAAAGTTATCTGGGAGTTGTCTGAGCCCCTCACCTGGTGAGCACAGTACGACGTGGGCAGCCGTTACCTGCAGACGTGGTCTGAATAATAAGAACTGTGAGTAAAGGCCCTGGACTGCATCACTGACTCCGTGTCGTTACTGCTGCTGCCCTGCACCATCACCCCCATCCTCCGCATACACTGCCCTGAGGCTATACTCCTCCCGTGGGGAGTTATGCTACGCTCTGCTGCACCCACAACACCAGCCTCAGCGGTCTGCCCTGTAGCGGCGGTTCACTCTTACCGCAATCCACGGGTGGCGTAGTCGGACATTTAAACATCAAAACCACATAAATAGTTCCTCCACTGGTTTGACCGCCCTGAGCCACGGAACCGGGTCGCCGCCACGAAGACTACAACCACCAGCATCCACCAAAAAGGGTCCGGCTCCGGGTGTCCCAAGGCCCAGGGGGTGCGTCAGAACATTTTCATCACCTTTCACAATCACCAATGGGACAAGGCAGGGATGTCCTCTGTCCCCTCTGTTATACATCCTAGTGACGGAGCACCTGCTCTCATCAATTCGCCATAACCCCAATATTAGGTGGATTGAGGTGGGAGGCACCGAGTACAAGTGCTCTCTATTTGCTGATGATGTCCTAGTATATATCACTCAATCACATATATCCATCCCTGCTGTTATGGCTGAAATAGATCACTTTGTTACATGGTAAAATTTTAAAATCAATGCAGCGAAGTCTGAGGCCCTCGATGTCTCCCTCCCCAAATCCATATAGGATTCCATCCAGTCCAACTTTCCCTTCGCCTGGCCCTCACAGGGTATCAAATACTTAGGAATTCCTATTCATAGAGACCTCTCCCATCTATGTTATCTTAATTTTGGGCCCTTTATTGAACAATTCCATACAGACCACGGTTGGCAAGTTAGAACTGTAAGATTCACTACGTGAACCACTGGTGTTTTGTGGAAAAGCACATGTACACTGCGTTCCAAATTATTATGCAAAAAGTGTTTAGGAGTGATAAGGGAAGAATTTGTTTGTTTGTCAGTTAAACTCATTGATGGTGATGTGTGTCAGGGCTCTTTATATCACTGTAAGCAATTGCAGACACCTGTGCTAATTAGTTTGGCAGGTGTGTCCAATGAAAGGCAAGACTACTTAAGAAGGCTCTCTCACATTATTAAGCAGCCTACATTTTCTGCCAAAATGGGAAAGAAAAAGGATGTGTCGGCTGCTGAGAAGCAACAAATTGTGGAGTGTTTAGGTCAAGGCATGACTACAATCAACATTGTGCGATGATCAGGATGAAGTGTCTTGGCAATCAAGAAGTATGTAGCTGATTCACAGTACACACGTGTGCGTGCTGATAAGGGCAAATTGAGGACTCTTTCCTACAGGCAATTACGTCAGGTTAAAAGAGCAGCGGCAAGAAAGCCTTGTCATAGCAGCAGACAAGTTTTTGAAGCTGCTGGTGCCTCCAACGTCCCCCGAACAACAAGATGCAGGGTCCTTCAGAGGTTTGCAGCTGTGCATACGCCATCCTGTCGACCTCCTCTATCCACTTCACACAAGCAGAAACGGCTCCAGTGGGCCAAACATTACATGAAGACTGATTTCAAAACTGTTTTGTTCACGGATGAGTGCCGTGCAGCGCTCGATGGTCCAGATGGATGGAGTGGAGGATGGCTGGTTGATGGACACCCCACGCAAACACGGCTACAGCGCCAACAAGAAGGAGGTGGAGTAATGTTTTGGGCTGGAATCATGGGGAGAGAGATTGTCGGCCCCTTTAGGATCCCTGAAGGCGCTAAAGATGAACTCCATAATGTATGTGGATTTTCTCAAACAGCACTTCCTGCCATGGTTCAAGAAGAAGAACCGTGTATTTCACAGCAAGATCATTTTTCAGCATGATAATGCACCATCTCATGCTGCACATAAAACATCTGCATCTCTGGCTGATATGGGCATAAAAGGGGACAAACTTATGGTGTGACCCCCATGCTCCCCTGACCTCTACCCCATTCAGAACCTTTGGAGCATCATTAAAAGGAGTGTCTATGATGGCGGGAGGCAGTTCACATCTAAGCAACAGCTCTGGGAGGGTATTCTGTCCTCATGCAAAACAATTGAAGCAGAAACCATCCAAAACCTGACAAATTCAATGGACGAGAGAGTTCAGAAGCTCCTTTCGAACAAGGGGTCCTATGTGAAAATGTAACATCACCTACAATAAAGTTTTGAGTTGAAAACTGTTTGATTTCAGTTTCTAACAACCTGCTAATGCTTATAATTTCAAAAATGACCATTTTTTTGGTCTTTATTAAAATGAAAAGGTTGATCGAAAAGTTTGGGGGATTTAAGAGTGTGGCAACCCAGTAGTCATGATTACTTCGAATTCTGACAATATGAGGGTCATGCTGCAGGTAGTGCAGCAAGAAGGCACTTATGTGTCTTGCGCATCTCAGAGCCCCAAAATTATTTTCCGGGCTAGATGCAGCTAAAAATTATTTTTAATTTTAAATCTGGTGGAGCTTATTATAGATGGCCTAATAGGATCAGTGCTGCACACTGCTACAAAGCCCAAATTATTTTCCAGTCAAGATACAGATAAACATGATTAGTAATTTGAAAGCTTAAAACGGTTGGTAGGGTGATTTTAACCAATCATCAAGCTTTTACTCTCCCCAGGATGACACAGGGGTAGAAAAGTCGTTTCGGATCCATGATTTGTTCATCTTTATGAACGTGAGTCTGTCTACATTATCAGTGGAGAGCCGCGTGCGCTTTTCTGTCAGCACACCACCAGCAGCGCTGAACACACGTTCAGACAGAACGCTGGCTGCGGGGCATGACAAGATCTCCAAGGCGTAAGTGGCTAGCTCCGGCCATTTATCCAGATTGGAAGCCCAAAAAGAGCAAGGGTCCAGTGACACAGTCGTGGCTTCAATGTTTACTTGGAGATACTCCTGTACCATCGTCTCTAGGCGTTGACTATGTGTCAGACTTCTTGTCTCCTGTGGCCTTGCAAAGGATGGGCTAAAAAAGTGGTGAAATGATTCCGCAAAATTGATGTTACCAGCAGATACTGTGGTTCTGTTACGGTTTGAGTGCTGAACACTTGACGGTCCCACGGTTGGCAAGTTGGAACTGTGAGATTCACTACGTGCACCACTGGTATTTTGTGGAAAAGCACATGTAAGATTCTGCAACAGTCTCTGATGATACTCCTGCATGCGTGCATCCCTTTCTATGGCAGGAATAATTTCTGCAAATTTACTTTTGTACCGGGGATCTAACAGTGTGGCAACCCAGTAGTCAGGATTATTTCTAATTCTCACAATTCGAGGGTCATGTTGCAGGTAGTGCAGCAAGAAGGCACTCATGTGTGTTGCGCATCCAGGAGCACCAAGTCCCTGTTGTGTTGGTGGCGAGGTAACAATCATGCTTCCTTCCTCTGTCCTCTCCCCCCAACCTCGCACAACAGAAATGTGATCAAGGTCTCCCTCATCTGATGAGTCTTCCATCAGTTCGTCCTCCACTTCTTCCTGGGCTCCTGCACCTTCCTCACTAGTTTGGCTGCTACCATGCGCCCTGGTAAAACCATCTCCCCCACCCTCACATGCCTGCCGCCTTGGTGCTGCCGACCGTCTGGACCTTGCAGATGTTAGCCCTTCCGCATACAACTCCTCCTCCTCTACTTCCTCCACCTCCTCTTGTGCCACCACCTGACTCCGAATTCTGTTTAACATGTGCTCCAGCATGTAAATCACCGGAATAGTCATGCTGATAATGGCATCGTCAGCACTAAACATCTTCGTCGCCATTTCAAAACTGTGCAGAAGGGTGCATAGGTCCCTGATCTGAGACCACTCCTCCAGCGTGATTTGCCCCACCTCTGAATCTCGTTGGCCCAGGCTATACGTCAGAACGTATTGCACCAGGGCTTGTCGGTGCTGCCACAGTCGCTGCAACATGTGCAGAGTTGAATTCCACCGGGTAGGCACATCGCATTTTAGCCGGTGAAGTGGCAGGCCCAACGACTTCTGTAGAGATGTAAGTTGCTGAGCTGCGGGATGCGAACGGCGGAAGTGAGCACACAGCGACCGTGCCCTCTGCAGAAGGCCATCTAGTCTGGGATAGTGGGCTAAAAATTGCTGGACAACCAGGTTCAACATGTGAGCCATACAAGGCACGTGTGTGACATTGCCCCGGCGAAGGGCCGCACCCAGGTTTGCAGCATTGTCGCACACGGCCTTCCCTGGTTTCAGGTCCAGTGGAGACAACCATTCATGAAATTGGTTCTCCAGAGCTGACCACAACTCCTCAGCTGTGTGACTCACATTTCCCAGACATTTCAAAGTAAAAACCGCCTGATGACGTTGAGCCCTACTGCCAGCATAGTAAGGAGGTGTGCAGGATCCCTTCTGCGCAGTTAGAAAGCTTGTGGCATGACCAGACAGGCTTTGGGTGCAGGTGGAAGACCGAGAGGAGGTTGAGGAGGCAGAAGCAGTGGAGTAACTTTGACATAAAGAGGATTGACGCACAACTCGTGGGGACGGCAAGACTTGGACAGCAGCCCCTTGTCCTGCTGTCACCATAGTTACCCAATGCCCAGTCAGCGAAATGTAACGCCCCTGTCCATGCCTACTCGTCCAAGTGTCTGTGGTGAAATGCACCCTGTCACACACAGAGTTTCTCAAAGAAGCGGTGATGTTGTGTGCGACATGCTGGTGGAGCGCAGGCACACCTTTCTTTGAGAAGTAGTGCCGACTGGGCATCTGGTACTGGGGCACTGCGACGGACATAAGGTCTCGAAAATCCTCTGTGTCCACCAGGCGGAAAGGCAGCATTTCTGTAGCCAAGAGCTTGCAGATGGTGAAATTCAACCTCTTAGCTTTCTCATGGCTAGGAGGAAATGGTCTTTTACTTGTCCACATCTGAGGGACCGAGGGCTGGCTATTGTGCTTAGACGGGGTTGATAAGGGTGTCCCCGGCAAACTGCCGGTCTGTGAGGAAGATGCAGGCGGACATGTTAGGTTGCCTTGATCCAAAGGTGGTGCTATCGATGTCGGACAGCGCTCAACACCAGCTGGTGTTACCACCTCCAAAGAAAATGATGACCTGCCAATCACGCTGGCTGTTGCGGGTAAAGAGGTGGCAGGTCTGCGCCCCAAAACAGGTGTGACTGCTGTCCCCCCAGTCACAGAGGATGAAGAGGCCGCGGATGCACAAGATATGGCAGACGGTGGTTGGCCCAGCCGGCTAGGCCGCATTGTAGCACACTGAGCTTCCCACTGCAACTTATGCTTCATGTCCATGTGCCGGTTCATGCATGAAGTACTCAAACTATGTATTTATTGGCCTCTACTTAGCTTTTGCTGACAAATGTTACAGATAACACGAGTTGGGTCATCTTTATCGATCTGAAAAAATGCCCAGGCTATGCAATGCTTAGCACCCATGCGACCTGAAGAGCCACCACGACTTGTGGTGAGAGGCAGAGTTGTGTTTGAGGATGCAGTTGTTGACGTGCTTCCAGTACTACGTCTCTGTCCAGGAAGGCGCAACCTGACCTCGTCGTCACTAGCATCTTCCTCCACCTCCTCTGCTGACCTCATCTCTTGGCTGACTGTGGGTTGACAGTAAGTGGGATCTCCAACCTCATCATCATCACCCTGTGTGTTATCACACCCGTCGTCCTCAGAGCCAACCTGTTCCTGCCCAGACAAAAAACTAAAGTTGTCGCTCCAATCAGGTATTTGAGTCTTATCATCGTCTTCCTCATTGTCTCCACCAACAGGAGTTACAGTTTGGGAATGAGGGTCTACATTATGGTCAGAACCTTCTGCGTCTGGTCCTGGATCCGACTCATAAAGATTCTGGGCATCAGTGCAGATCATTTCCTCGTCTGGATTCACAGAAGCGCTGGAGTCGACCTCTGATTCCCAGGCTATAGTATGAGTAAACAGCTCTGCAGACTCAACCATCTGTTCTACCTCATACTCAGACGGGCAGCTGGAGATTTGGGAGCTGTGAGGAAGCAAGTGCGATTTGGGTGACACCTTTGAGGACTGGAGTATTTGTGATGTTGAAGTTGATGTGGAGGAGAGCCCACTTAAAGGAGCACTTGATATCCGTTGAAGCACCTGCTGTTTTTGTGCCTCATCTGGAATTTATAGCGATTGGCGTGGCCGTAAGAAAGGGATCTTATCACATTGTCCGCTAAAAGAAGTAGACATTTTAGTTTGGCTGGAAGATGGTCTTTCTTCTGCAGATGTTACTGTTGCTTTAACACCTACCCCACGGACACAACCTTTTTTCCCCTTCCCAACACGCCTATTCCCCTTTCCACCAGCAGCAGGCCTTTTTCCACTCATTTTGGTGGTTAACTAATTCACAACTCTGGAGTTGTTTGCACAAAAAAACAATGGATGGTAACCGAGCAGAGCTGAGTGGCCAAACTGTGGTATTAGGCCAAAACTATTGGCTGGGTTAGATGCAGAAAAACATTATATTCAATTTGCAACCTGATGGAGGTCAGTATAGATGGACTAATACAACAAGTCCCACACACAGCTAGAAGCCCAATATTTTTTCAGAGGTAGATGCAGAAAAAAATATATTCAGTTTGCAACCTGATGGAGGTCAGTATAGATAGACTAATACAACAATTCCCACACACAGCTAGAAGCCCAATATTTTTTCAGAGGTAGATGCAGAAAAAAATATATTCAGTTTGCAACCTGATGGAGGTCAGTATAGATGGACTAATACAACAAGTCCCACACACAGCTAGAAGCCCAAATATTTTTTCAGAGGTACTGTAGATGCAGATAAAAATTATTTTGAATTTGCAACCTGATGGAGGTCAGTATAGATAGACTAATAGAGAAAGTCCGACACACTGCTAGAAGGCCAAATATTTTTTCAGAGCTAGATGCAGAAAAAAATTATATTCAGTTTGCAACCTGATGGAGGTCTGTATAGATGGATTAATAGAACAAGACCCACACACAGCTAGAAGCCCAATATTTTTTCAGAGGTAGATGCAGAAAAAAATATATTCAGTTTGCAACCTGATGGAGGTCAGTATAGATGGACTAATACAACAAGTCCCACACACAGCTAGAAGCCCAAATATTTTTTCAGAGGTACTGTAGATGCAGATAAAAATTATTTTGAATTTGCAACCTGATGGAGGTCAGTATAGATGGACTAATAGAGAAAGTCCGACACACTGCTAGAAGGCCAAATATTTTTTCAGAGGTACTGTAGATGCAGATAAAAATTATTTTGAATTTGCAACCTGATGGAGGTCAGTATAGATGGACTAATAGAGAAAGTCCGACACACTACTAGAAGGCCAAATATTTTTTCAGAGCTAGATGCAGAAAAAAATTATATTCAGTTTGCAACCTGATGGAGGTCAGTATAGATGGACTAATACAACAAGTCCCACACACAGCTAGAAGCCCAATATTTTTTCAGAGGTAGATGCAGAAAAAAAATATATTCAGTTTGCAACCTGATGGAGGTCAGTATAGATGGACTAATACAACAAGTCCCACACACAGCTAGAAGCCCAATATTTTTTCAGAGGTAGATGCAGAAAAAAATATATTCAGTTTGCAACCTGATGGAGGTCAGTATAGATGGACTAATACAACAAGTCCCACACACAGCTAGAAGCCCAAATATTTTTTCAGAGGTACTGTAGATGCAGATAAAAATTATTTTGAATTTGCAACCTGATGGAGGTCAGTATAGATGGAAAAATAGAGAAAGTCCGACACACTGCTAGAAGGCCAAATATTTTTTCAGAGCTAGATGCAGAAAAAAATTATATTCAGTTTGCAACCTGATGGAGGTCTGTATAGATGGATTAATAGAACAAGACCCACACACAGCTAGAAGCCCAATATTTTTTCAGAGGTAGATGCAGAAAAAAATATATTCAGTTTGCAACCTGATGGAGGTCAGTATAGATGGACTAATACAACAAGTCCCACACACAGGTAGAAGCCCAAATATTTTTTCAGAGGTACTGTAGATGCAGATAAAAATTATTTTGAATTTGCAACCTGATGGAGGTCAGTATAGATGGACTAATAGAGAAAGTCCGACACACTGCTAGAAGGCCAAATATTTTTTCAGAGGTACTGTAGATGCAGATAAAAATTATTTTGAATTTGCAACCTGATGGAGGTCAGTATAGATGGACTAATAGAGAAAGTCTGACACACTACTAGAAGGCCAAATATTTTTTCAGAGCTAGATGCAGAAAAAAATTATATTCAGTTTGCAACCTGATGGAGGTCAGTATAGATGGACTAATACAACAAGTCCCACACACAGCTAGAAGCCCAATTTTTTTTCAGAGGTGGATGCAGAAAAAAATATATTCAGTTTGCAACCTGATGGAGGTCAGTATAGATGGACTAATACAACAAGTCCCACACACAGCTAGAAGCCCAATATTTTTTCAGAGGTAGATGCAGAAAAAAATATATTCAGTTTGCAACCTGATGGAGGTCAGTATAGATGGACTAATACAACAAGTCCCACACACAGCTAGAAGCCCAAATATTTTTTCAGAGGAACTGTAGATGCAGATAAAAATTATTTTGAATTTGCAACCTGATGGAGGTCAGTATAGATGGAAAAATAGAAAAAGTCCGACACACTGCTAGAAGGCCAAATATTTTTTCAGAGCTAGATGCAGAAAAAAATTATATTCAGTTTGCAACCTGATGGAGGTCTGTATAAATGGATTAATAGAACAAGACCCACACACAGCTAGAAGCCCAATATTTATTCAGAGGTAGATGCAGAAAAAAATATATTCAGTTTGCAACCTGATGGAGGTCAGTATAGATGGACTAATACAACAAGTCCCACACACAGCTAGAAGCCCAAATATTTTTTCAGAGGTACTGTAGATGCAGATAAAAATTATTTTGAATTTGCAACCTGATGGAGGTCAGTATAGATGGACTAATAGAGAAAGTCCGACACACTGCTAGAAGGCCAAATATTTTTTCAGAGGTACTGTAGTTGCAGATAAAAATTATTTTTAATTTGCAACCTGATGGAGGTCAGTATATATGGACTAATAGAGAAAGTCCGACACACTACTAGAAGGCCAAATATTTTTTCAGAGCTAGATGCAGAAAAAAATTATATTCAGTTTGCAACCTGATGGAGGTCAGTATAGATGGACTAATACAACAAGTCCCACACACAGCTAGAAGCCCAATATTTTTTCAGAGGTAGATGCAGAAAAAAATATATTCAGTTTGCAACCTGATGGAGGTCAGTATAGATGGACTAATACAACAAGTCCCACACACAGCTAGAAGCCCAATATTTTTTCAGAGGTAGATGCAGAAAAAAATATATTCAGTTTGCAACCTGATGGAGGTCAGTATAGATGGACTAATACAACAAGTCCCACACACAGCTAGAAGCCCAAATATTTTTTCAGAGGTACTGTAGATGCAGATAAAAATTATTTTGAATTTGCAACCTGATGGAGGTCAGTATAGATGGACTAATAGAGAAAGTCCGACACACTGCTAGAAGGCCAAATATTTTTTCAGAGCTAGATGTAGAAAAAAATTATATTCAGTTTGCAACCTGATGGAGGTCTGTATAGATGGATTAATAGAACAAGACCCACACACAGCTAGAAGCCCAATATTTTTTCAGAGGTAGATGCAGAAAAAAATATATTCAGTTTGCAACCTGATAAAGGTCAGTATAGATGGACTAATACAACAAGTCCCACACACAGCTAGAAGCCCAAATATTTTTTCAGAGGTACTGTAGATGCAGATAAAAATTATTTTGAATTTGCAACCTGATGGAGGTCAGTATAGATGGACTAATAGAGAAAGTCCGACACACTGCTAGAAGGCCAAATATTTTTTCAGAGGTACTGTAGATGCAGATAAAAATTATTTTTAATTTGCAACCTGATGGAGGTCAGTATAGATGGACTAATAGAGAAAGTCCGACACACTACTAGAAGGCCAAATATTTTTTCAGAGCTAGATGCAGAAAAAAATTATATTCAGTTTGCAACCTGATGGAGGTCAGTATAGATGGACTAATACAGCAAGTCCCACACACAGCTAGAAGCCCAATATTTTTTCAGAGGTAGATGCAGAAAAAAATATATTCAGTTTGCAACCTGATGGAGGTCAGTATAGATGGACTAATACAACAAGTCCCACACACAGCTAGAAGCCCAAATATTTTTTCAGAGGTACTGTAGATGCAGATAAAAATTATTTTGAATTTGCAACCTGATGGAGGTCAGTATAGATGGACTAATAGAGAAAGTCCGACACACTGCTAGAAGGCCAAATATTTTTTCAGAGCTAGATGCAGAAAAAAATTAGATTCAGTTTGCAACCTGATGGAGGTCAGTATAGATGGACTAATAGAATGATGCTATGCCCAAAAGATTTTACTTCACTAGGTGCAGTAAAAAAATTGGTATTCTATACACAGGTGGTATATCTTGCAACACAGATAGGCTACTCCACTGACTAACACACTCTGCAATAGGCCAAAAAGGATTAGCTTTGCTAGATTCAGCCAAATGCTGTGAAAAAAACTTGCACAGCACTGGCACAGACCTGCCTGGCAAAAACTGATAGGAACTGATGTAACCTAGTCCTGAAAAGGACTCCAATTACAATTAGTCTTTACTCCCACAACCTATCTATTTAAGAGCACAGACCTGCCTGATAAAAGTCGTAGGAAATGCTGTAACCTAGTCCTTTAAAGGACTGCAATCACAACTATTCCCTACTCCCAAGCTATCTGTTTATTTGTGCGAAAATTGGCTTGAAATTAACAAGGTATAGCGCACACAGCAACAGTGGTGCCGTCTAACACGCAGCTGCAGCAGTGAGAAAATGGTGGCGACGGGGAAAATGGCTTGGTCTTATAGGGCAAGGACATGTGACATACACTGCCAATGACACATGCCCTTGCTTGTGTGAAAAAAAGCACTTCGCTCCGTGTGTGCGCTGCTGATAGGCTGACAGATTGCACCTCCCCACTGTAAATGCGGGAAAGAGAAAAAAAAATGGAGATCTTCATTGTTCCTGCAGAGATCCATCCCCTGCCCCTCCCCCCACCCCGCTGTACACTCAAACTGCGTATTAACATTAATTTTCATCATTACTGAGAAAAAATCCAGTTATGATTTTGGTGCACGAACAGTTATCGAACATAACCTCGAACAGCCGAATTTTTCTCAAATTGTTCGTGTTTGCCGAACGGCTCGAACACCGCCCAAAACAGCTCGAAATTGAGATTGGCGAACAGTTCGAGTAGAACAACGCTCATCTCTACTCAGCAACTGCAGGATGATATGAAAAAGCCTTTCATCAATGAGAAGCAAAGGAGAACCAGGCTGAAGTTTGTTAAAGACCCTAAGGATTGTACCATAGAGAACTGGAGTAAGGTAATCATCTCTGATGAGACTAATTTTCAGCTTTGCTCAACACCTAGTAGTCTAATGGTTAGATGGAGACCTGGAGAGGCATACATGCCACAGTGTATTGCATCCACTGTGAAATTTGCTGGAGGATCGGTTATGATCTGGGGATGCTTCAGCAAGGCTGGAATTGGGCAGGTTAATCTTTGCAAAGGACGTATGAATCAAGCCTCAAGGTTATCCTTGAAAAACACTTGCTTCCTTCTGCTCAGGCAATGTTCCCCAACTCTGAGGACTAGTTTTTCCAGCAGGACAATGCCCAATGCCACACAGCTAGGTCAATATACAGTATGTGTGGATTAAGGAGCACCACATCAAGACCCTGTCAAGGCCAGCCCAATCTCCAGACCTGAAGCCCAATGAAAACCTCTGGAATGTAATCAAGAGGAAGATGGATAGTCACAAGACATCAAACAAAGAAGAACTGCTTACATTTTTGTGCCAGGAGTGGCATAAGGTCACCCAAAAGAAGTGTGAAAGACTGGTGAAAAGCATGCCAAGACGCATGAAAGCTGTGATTAAAAATCATGGTTATTCCACCAATTATTGATTTCTGAACTGTTCCTGAGTTAAAACATGAGTGTTGTTGCTTCTAAATGAATAAGAACTTGTTTTCTTTGCATTATTTGAGGTCTGAAAGTACTGTTTCTTTTTTATTTTCATGATTTCTCATTTGCTGCAAATAAATACAAAGTTTTTAGCTTTGAATTTTGGAGACATGTCGTCAGTAGTGTTGAGCCACCCCCGTAGTGTTCGGGTTCGGTTCGGTTCGTCGAACACCGGGATGTTCGAGGAACTGTTCGTCGAACTGTTCGTCGAACACCTTAGAACACCGTCGAACACCGTTAAAACCAATGGCAGGCAAACAAAAACACATAGGAACACATAGAAAACACCTTCAAAGGTGTCCAAAAGCTGACAAACTGCTCAGAAGACGCTTTCTTTAAAAAAGCCGGCCGGCAATTCAGCAGCGGCATACACCGGTACCCGACAATTTAGACATGAAGGAATAGAGCATCACACATAGATTAGATAGATAGAAACATGTCAGTCATATATATATGAAGTACAGTGACAGTGTTGCTTACTGTACTTGTCATTTAGTGTAAAGGATTTATTAAAAAATATAATAGTGTTTTCGTGCACCGTCTCTTTAAAAAAGCCGGCCGGCAATTCAGCAGCGGTACCCGACAATTTATAACAGATAGAATAGAGCTTCACACATAGATTAGATAGATAGAAACATGTCAGTCACATATATATGAAGTACTGTGACAGTGTTGCTTACTGTACTTGTCATTTACTGCAAAGGATTTATTAAAAAAAATAATAGTGTTTTCATGCACCGTCTCTTTAAAAAAGCCGGCTGGCAATTCAGCATCTGTACCCGACAATTTAGAATAGAAGGAATAGAGAATCACACATAGATTAGATAGATAGAAACATGTCAGCCACATATATACGAAGTACAGTGACAGTGTTGCTTACTGTACTTGTCATTTAGTGTAAAGGATTTATTAAAAAATATAATAGTGTTTTCGTGCACCGTCTCTTTAAAAAAGCCGGCCGGCAATTCAGCAGCGGTACCCGACAATTTATAACAGACAGAATAGAGCTTCACACATAGATTAGATAGATAGAAACATGTCAGTCACATATATATGAAGTACTGTGACAGTGTTGCTTACTGTACTTGTCATTTACTGCAAAGGATTTATTAAAAAAAATAATAGTGTTTTCATGCACCGTCTCTTTAAAAAAGCCGGCCGGCAATTCAGCATCTGTACCCGACAATTTATAACAGACAGAATAGAGCTTCACACATAGATTAGATAGATAGAAACATGTCAGTCACATATATAGTAAGTACAGTGACAGTGTTGGTTACTGTACTTGTCATTTAGTATTAAAATAAAGGATTTATTATTAAAAAAAATTGGCGTGGGGTTCCCCGTAATTTTAGTCTCTAGCGGAGGTTAAGCAGACAGCTGGGGCAGATGTTTGAAGCCTGGGAAGGGGGTAATACCCACGGAGCTTCCCAGGCTACTAATATCAGCCCCCAGCTGAATACCTAGCCTTTACTAGCTATTAAAATGGAGGACCCCCCCCAAAAAAATGACGTGGGGTTCCCCCTAATTTAATAGCTAGCAAAGGCTAGGCAGACAGCTGGGGGCTGATATTAATAGCCCAGGAAGGGAGCCATGAATATTGGCCCCCTCCCAGGCTAGAAACACCAGCCGTCAGCCGCCCCAGAAATGGCGCATCCATAGGATGCGCCAATTCTGTCACTTAGCCTCGCTCTTCCACGCTGCCCTGGTGCGGTGGCAGGGGGTAATAGGGTTGGGGTTGATGTCAGCTTATAATGCCAGCTGACATCAAGCCCAGGTTAGTAATGGAGAGGCGTCTATAAGACACCCCCATTACTAACCCCATAGTCAAAGTTTAAAAAAAAACACAAACACCCAGAATAAAGTCCTTTAATTGAAATAAAGACACAATTCTTTATTGTTCTAAATTAAACCATACTTACCATCACGCCCATTCCAGCTGAAGCCAACGATCTCCTGCAATAAAAGAAAAATAATAAAGCAACCTCATCCTTACCTTTCCATGGTTCCCAGGACAGCTTCAGCTCTGCTACATCGAGATGACAGGCTGGACCGCAGCAGAACGCTGCCATCCAGCCTGTCATCCCGCAGACACTGAGAAGCGCAGGCATGCTTGCGCTCCTCAGTGTCTGACTGTGACGGCATCCAGATGAGCCGACAATGAACTCGGCTCACCTCATGTACGTCACTGACAGCGTGGGAAAATTCTCCTGCACTCAGCGCTTCAGCGTGAGAATTTTCCCACGCTGTCAGTGACGTGCATGAGGGGAGCCGAGTTCATTGGACATGACCTCGGCTCATCTGGATGCCGTCACAGCCAGACACTGAGTAGCGCAAGCAAGCCTGCGCTTCTCAGTGTCTGCGGGATGACAGGCTGGATGGCAGCGTTCTGCTGCGGTCCAGCCTGTCATCTCGATGTAGCAGAGCTGAAGCTGTCGTGGGAGCCATGGAAAGGTAAGGATGATGTTGCTTTATTATTTTACTTTTATTGCAGGAGATAATTGGCTTCAGCTGGAATGGGCGTGGCGGTAAGTATGGTTTAATTTAGAACAATAAAGAATTGTGTGTTTATTTCAATTAAAGGACTTTTTTCTGGGTGTTTGTGTTTTTTTTAAATACTTTACTAGAAATTCATGGTGGTCATGTCTAATATTGGCGTGACCCCATGAATTTCGGGCTTAGGGCCAGCTGATAATGCCAAGCTGGCCTTAACCCCTTTATTACCCAGTGAGCCACCGCACCAGGGCCCTGGATGAGTTGGGTACAGCGCCAGAAGATGGCGCTTCTATGAACGCGCCATTTTCCGGGGCGGCTGCGGACTGCAATTTGCAGCGGGTGGGGCCCAGAAAGCTTGGGCCTCCCTGCGCTGCAGATTCCAACCCCAGCTGCCTAGTTGTACCTGGCTGGACACAAAAATAGGGCGAAGCTCCACGTATTTTTTTTTTAAATTCATGAAATTCATGGAATAATTAAGAAAAAAAGGGCTTCCCTATATTGTTGTGTCCGGCTAGGTACAAATAGGCAGCTGGTGGTTGGGAGCAGCCCGTTCCTGCCTGCTGTACCTGACTGGACACAAATATAGGGCGAAGCCCCACATCAATTTTTTTTTCATTATTTCATGTATTTCCTGAAATAATTTAAAAAAAATTGACGTGGGGCTTCGCCCTATATTTGTGTCCAGTCAGGTACAGCAGGCAGGAACGGGCTGCCCCCAACCACCAGCTGCCTATTTGTACCTGGCCAGACACAACAATATAGGGAAGCCCTTTTTTAAAAAAATTATTTCATGAAATAATTTAAAAAAAATTGACGTGGGGCTTCGCACTATATTTGTGTCCAGCCAGGTACAGCAGGCAGGGACGGGCTGCCCCCAACCACCAGCTGCCTATTTGTACCTGGTTGGACACAACAATATAGGGAAGCCCTTTTTTTCTTAATTATTCCATGAATTTCATGAAATAATTTAAAAAAAAAATGCGTGGGGCTTCACCCTATTTTTGTGCCCAGCCAGGTACAACTAGGCAGCTGGGAGCTGGAATCCGCAGCACAGGGAGGCCCAAGCTTTCTGGGCCCCACCCGCTGCAAATTGCAGTCCGCAGCCGCCCCAGAAAATGGCGCGTTCATAGAAGCGCCATCTTCCGGCGCTGTACCCAACTCATCCAGGGCCCTGGTGCGGTGGCTCACTGGGTAATAAAGGGGTTAAGGCCAGCTTGGCATTATCAGCTGGCCCTAAGCCCGAAATTCATGGGGTCACGCCAATATTAGACATGACTACCATGAATTTCTAGTAAAGTATTTAAAAAAACACAACACCCAGAATAAAGTCCTTTAATTGAAATAAACACACAATTCTTTATTGTTCTAAATTAAACCATACTTACCATCACGCCCATTCCAGCTGAAGCCAATGTCTTCTGCAATAAAAGTAAAATAATTAAGCAACCTCATCCTTACCTTTCCATGGTTCCCACGACAGCTTCAGCTCTGCTACATCGAGATGACAGGCTGGACCGCAGCAGAAAGCTGCCATCCAGCCTTTCATCCCGCAGACACTGAGAAGCGCAGGTATGCTTGCGCTCCTCAGTGTCTCGCTGTGACGGCATAAAGATGAGACAAGCTCATGTCCAATGAACTCGGCCACCTCATGCACGTCACTGACAGCGTGGGAGAATTCTCCTGCACTCAGCACTTCAGCGTGAAAATTCTCCCACGCTGTCAGTGACGTACATGAGGTCAGCTGAGTTCATTGGACATGAATGAGCTCACCTCATGCACGTCACTGACAGCGTGGGAAAATTCTCCCACGCTGTCAGTGACGTGCAGGAGGTGAGCCGAGTTCATTGGACATGAACTCGTCTCATCTTTATGCCGTCACAGCCAGACACTGCAGAGCGCAAGCATGCCTGCGCTTCTCAGTGTCTGCGGGATGACAGGCTGGATGGCAGCGTTCTGCTGCGGTCCAGCCTGTTATCTCGATGTAGCAGAGCTGAAGCTGTCGTGGGAACCATGGAAAGGTAAGGATGAGGTTGCTTTATTATTTTTCTTTTATTACAGGAGATCGTTGGCTTCAGCTGGAATGGGCGTGATGGTAAGTATGGTTTAATTTAGAACAATAAAGGAATGTGTCTTTATTTCAATTAAAGGACTTTATTCTGGGTGTTTGTGTTTTCTTTTAACTTTGACTATGGGGTTAGTAATGGGGGTGTCTTATAGACGCCTCTCCATTACTAACCTGGGCTTGATGTCAGCTGGCATTATAAGCTGACATCAACCCCAACCCTATTACCCCCTGCCACCGCACCAGGGCAGCGTGGAAGAGCGAGGCTAAGTGCCAGAATTGGCGCATCCTATGGATGCGCCATTTCTGGGGCGGCTGACGGCTGGTGTTTCTAGCCTGGGAGGGGGCCAATATTCATGGCTCCCTTCCTGGGCTATTAATATCAGCCCCCAGCTGTCTGCCTAGCCTTTGCTAGCTATTAAATTAGGGGGGACCCCACGTCATTTTTTTGGGGGGGGTCCTCCATTTTAATAGCTAGTAAAGGCTAGGTATTCAGCTGGGGGCTGATATTAGTAGCCTGGGAAGCTCCGTGGGTATTACCCCCTTCCCAGGCTTCAAACATCTGCCCCAGCTGTCTGCTTAACCTCCGCTAGAGACTAAAATTACGGGGAACCCCATGCCAATTTTTTTTAATAATAAATCCTTTATTTTAATACTAAATGACAAGTACAGTAACCAACACTGTCACTGTACTTATTATATATGTGACTGACATGTTTCTATCTATCTAATCTATGTGTGAAGCTCTATTCTGTCTGTTATAAATTGTCGGGTACAGATGCTGAATTGCCGGCCGGCTTTTTTAAAGAGACGGTGCATGAAAACACTATTATTTTTTTTAATAAATCCTTTGCAGTAAATGACAAGTACAGTAAGCAACACTGTCACAGTACTTCATATATATGTGACTGACATGTTTCTATCTATCTAATCTATGTGTGAAGCTCTATTCTGTCTGTTATAAATTGTCGGGTACCGCTGCTGAATTGCCGGCCGGCTTTTTTAAAGAGACGGTGCACGAAAACACTATTATATTTTTTAATAAATCCTTTACACTAAATGACAAGTACAGTAAGCAACACTGTCACTGTGCTTCGTATATATGTGGCTGACATGTTTCTATCTATCTAATCTATGTGTGATTCTCTATTCCTTCTATTCTAAATTGTCGGGTACCTCTGCTGAATTGCCGGCCGGCTTTTTTAAAGAGACGGTGCATGAAAACACTATTATTTTTTTTGATAAATCCTTTACACTAAATGACAAGTACAGTAAGCAACACTGTCACTGTACTTCTTATATATGTGACTGACATGTTTCTATCTATCTAATCTATGTGTGAAGCTCTATTCTTTCGGTTCTAAATTGTCGGGTACCGGTGTATGCCGCTGCTGAATTGCCGGCTTTTCATGTTTCACTGTGAGCACTGTTCCCATCGATTTGGGCAATCACTGTAATGCCACAACCACCATGGCTGTGGCATTACAGTGAGTGGCAGACAATCCCTGCATGATTGGTGCTCTAAATAGCGCCAGACATGCAGGACACGCTTTTGGTGCACGAACAGTTATCGAACATAACCTCGAACAGCCGAATTTTTTGCAAATCGTTCGGGTTCGTCGAACAACTCGAACACCACCCAAAACAGCTTGAATTTGAGATTGGCGAACAGTTCTAGTCGAACACCGTTCATCTCTAGTCGTCAGTAGTTTATAGAATTAAACAACAATGTACATTTTACTGAAAAATATACCTATAAAGAGAAAAATCTGAGGAAATTAAAATTTTGCACTGGTCTCTTAATTTTTGCCAGAGCTGTATATATACAGTGGGTGCGGATACTATTCAGACCCCTTTAAATGTTTCACTCTGTTTAATGAGAAAAAAAAATGAACTTTTTAGAATTTACCAAATGGCTGCAATGAAAGTATTCTCTGCATCCCATCTTGACTGAAAAAAAAACAAATGTAGACATTTTTGCAAATTTGTTAAAAAAGTAAAACTGAAATATCACATGGTCATACGTATTCAGATCCTTTGCTCAGTATTGAGTAGAAGCACCTTTTTGAACTAGTACAGCCTTGAGTCTTCTTGTGAATGATGAAACAAGTTTTTCACACCTGGATTTGGGGATCCTCTGCCATTCTTCCTTGCAGATCCTCTCCAGTTCCGTCAGGTTAGATAGTGAACGTTGGTGGAAAACCATTTTCAGGTCTCTCCAGAGATGCTCAATTGGGTTTAGGTCAGGGCTTTGGCTGGGCCAGTCAAGAATGGTCACAGATATGTTCTGAAGCCACTCCTTTGTTATTTTAGTTGTGTGCTTAGGGTCATTGTCTTGTTGGAAGGTGAACCTTCGGCCAAGTCTGAGGTCCAGAGCACTCTGGAAGAGGTTTTCATCCAGGATATCTCTGTACTTGGCCGCATTCATGTTTGTTTCAATTTCAACCAGTTGTCCTGTCTCTGCAGCTGAAAAACACGCCCATAACATGGTGCTGCCACCACCATGTTTCACTGTTGGGATTGTATTGGGCAGGTGCTGAGCAGTGCCTCGTTTTCTCAACAGATACCGCTTAGAATTTTCACCAAAAAGTTCTATCTTCGTCTCATCAGACCAGAGAATCTTATTTCTCATAGTCTGGGAGTCCTTCATGTGTTTTTGAGAAAACTCTATGCGGGCTTTCATATGTCTTACACTGAGGAGAGGCTTTCGTCGGGCCACTCTGCCATAAATGCCCGACTGGTGGAGGGCTGCAGTGATAGTTGACTTTGTGGAACTTTCTCCCATCTCCCTACTGCATCTCTAGAGCTCAGCCACAGTGATCTTGGGGTTCTTCTTTACCTCTCTCCCCGAGGCTCTTCTCCCATGATTTCTCAGTTTGGCTGGATGGCCAGGTCTAGGAAGACTTCTGGAGGTTCCAAACTTCTTCCATTTAAGGATTATGGAGACCACTGTGCTCTTAGGAACCTTAAGTAATACAGAAATACTTTTGTAACCTTGGCCAGATCAGTGCCTTGCCACAATTCTGTCTCTGAACTCCTTGGGCAGTTCCTTTGAGCTCATGATTCTCATTTGGTCTGAACTGTGAGATCTTATATAGACAGGTGTGTGCTTTTCCAAATCAAGTCCTATCAGTTTAATTAAACACAGCTGGACTCCAATGAAAGAGTAGTACCATCTCAATGAGGATCACAAAGAAATGGACAGCATGAGACTTAAATATGACTGTCTGAGCAAATGGTCTGAATACTTATGACCATGTGATATTTCAGTTTTTCTTTTTAAATAAATTTGCAAAAATTTCTACATTTCTGTTTTTTTTCAGTCAAGATGGGGTACAGAGTGTACTTTAATGAGAAAAAAAGGGAACTTTTTAGAATTTACCAAATGGCTGCAATGAAACAAAGAGTGAAAAATTTAAAGGGGTCTGAATACTTTCCGTACCCACTGTATGTTGTGGAATACCTATACTAACTATAAACTAGCAAATCTCTCCCTGACTCAGCAGCAGCTCTCCCTACTCTGCCTGATTCCGGGATAGAATGTGACGAGCATGGCAGCGCCAGGTCTTATATAGACCTGATGATGCTGTGCGGCCAGCCAAACACTGTAACGACCAACAAGGCTACGGCATTACAGTGCATGGCAGGCCATCCCGCATGTCCATTGGCTCTCTAAAGAGTGCCAAACATGCAAGGAGGGGACCAGAGTTCCCGCCTGAGCAACCCAAAAATACTCACCGAGCGCCAGGCTTGTCGAGCACATTATGCTCGGGCGAGCATCACTACTATGAACCACCTTGTCACTACAGCATTGTTCCCCTCCTTCTTGCTCATCCACCTTAGTGGGGCATGGTCTGACACCAGCCTTAACTTCCTGCCTAAGAGGTAGTATCTTAGGGTGTTTAGCGCCCACTTGATGGCCAAACATTCCTTCTCCACTGTGGAGTAATTTCTCTCACAAGAAGTCAGCTTCCAGCTTAAATACACTATGGGGTGCTCTTCGCCGTTCATCTCTTGTGAAAGGACCGCACCCAGCCCGACATCTGATGCGTCCGTCTGGACCACAAGCTCCTTCAAGAAATCAGGTGCTACCAACAGCAACTGTTTACACATAATTGCTTGAGTTCCTGGAAGGCCATCTCGGTTTCTGGAGACCACTTAGCCTTAGCCAATTTTATCCCCTTAAGGACGTCTGTCAAAGGAGCAGCTGTCATGGCGAAGTTAGGGATGAACTGGCAGTAATTGCCCACGATATCTAGGAATGCTCTGACCTGCTTTTTGGAGAGAGGTTGTGGCCAACCCCTGATCGCATCAATTTTATTTTTTGGGGGCTTTATTACGCCTCTACCTATGACATAACCAAAATATCTGGCCTCCTCCATGCCCATGGCACATTTCTTCAGGTTGATGGAAAACTGTGCCTTCCGTAGAGCATTGAATATCGTCTGGACTTTGCTCAAATGGCTACCCCAATCCTGCCTCATATAGGTAGGCTGTTGCATTTCTTCTTGTGGGGAGCTAGGATCCGGTCCATGGCTCTCTGGAAGGTAGCTGGAGCTCTTTGCAACCCAAACAACATTCTGGTATTGGAAACACCAATCTGGCATTGAAAAGGCTATCTTTTCCTTGGCCTCTTGGGACATAAGGATCTGCCAATACCCTTTTGGGAGGTCAAGGGTGGTAATGTACCTGGCCAGCTGTAGTCTCTCAATTTGTTAATTAACCCTGGGCATTAGGTACGAATCAAACTTAGAGACCTCATTCAGTTTCCTATAGTCATTGCAGAACCGCCATTCTCCATCTGGTTTCGGCACTAAGACTATGGGACTGTATCAGCCACTCTTGGGCTCTTTGATGACCCCCAGATTCAGCATGCGCTTCACCTTCTTCGAGATTACCTCTCTTTTGGCTTCAGGAATCTGATATGGCTTCATATTCACTCGGACTTGAGGCTCCGTAAGTGATCTAAGTACAGGTCCCTGTTCTGCTGCAGCAACTCTCATCATTGTTGCTTCTGGGCACGTGACAGCGACTCTGCCACCTTGACTTCCTCCACATCGGTTTCAGTCTTGACTATCAAGCATGGAGCTTCCACAGGCTCCCTGTCTCGCCACGGTTTAATGAGGTTGACGTGGTATACCTGGTAGGGCTTCCTTCTCCCTTGTTGGTGGACCCTATAGTTGAAGTCACCTAGGTTTTCAAACACTGCCACTTGGCCAGTAACTTGCTCTCCACCGTAGGTACCAGCACTAGTACCCGATCCCTGGGGTTGAAGTATCTCACCCTCGCTGATCTATTGTACTCCCTCGTCTGTGCCTCTTGTGCTTTGAGGAGGTGTTCTTTCACAATGGACATCACCTCTGCAATCCTCTCTTGCATCTGGGCTATATGTTCGATTAGACTCCTGTAGGGTATAGACTGCGCCTCCCAGGTCTCCTTTGCTACGTCCAGAGGTCCGCGGGGGTGTCGGCCATATAACAGCTCAAATAGGGAGAACCCAGTAGAGGCCTGTGGGACTTCTCTAATGGAGAACAGGAGGTATGGCAGTAGGCAGTCCCAGTCTTGGCCGTATTTCTCTACTACCTTCTTTAACATGGCCTTCAAGATTTTATTAAACTTCTCCACTAAGCCATCTGTCTGCGGGTGGTAGACTGAGGTCATTAGTTGTGTGATTTGCAGGGTTTTGCACAACTCCATCATCACCCGTGACATAAATGGGGTCCCTTGGTCCGTTAGGATCTCCTTAGGCAACCCCATTCTAGAGAAGATATGGACCAACTCCCGGGCTATACATTTGGCAGAGGAGTTACATAGTGGCACGGCCACAGGATTCTGCGTAGCATAGTCCAGTACCACCAGGACATACTGATGCCCTCTGGCGGACTTGACCAGGGGTCCCACTAGATCCATGGCTATGTGATCAAATGGCACCTCAATGATTGGCAACGGCACTAGGGGGCTACGGAAGTGGGCCACTGGAGAGGTCAGCCTGCAGGTGGGACAAGACCTAAAAAAATTACAATTTCTCGGTGACAACATGGCCAATAGAACCTCTGGAGGATCCTTTCCTGGGTTTTCTCTACCCCCAGATGACTACCCAACACATGTGTATGGGCCATATCTAACACCCTGTGTCTGTACGGCCCTGGCACCAGTAACTGCTCAATTACCTGCCCTCTGAGCTTGGTGACCCAATATAGTAACTCCCCATTTGCAGCAAAGTACGGATATAGGGTGTCAGCCCCCGGCTTTTCAGGAACACCATTCAGGACAGTGACATTAGCAAACGCACCTTTTAGAGTCAAGTCTCTGAGCTGCGTGGTTCCAAAGTTTCCCCCGGACACCTCCAGCTCAGGGATATTGGCCTCCGGGGATGCTGCCTCATCCTCATCCCCAACAAGCACACAAAAAGGAAACCCATCGGCGGCAGCCTGTGATGAGGTTTGTTTAGGAGCGACCTGGTTGGCTTCCTTCCTTTTTCCCACAAGTCCCAAAAAAAGACAAAGTCCTGCCCTATTATAACAGGGCGCAACAGGTCCTTGACTACGCCCACCTCATGGGACTCGGCACCACTTTGTGAGTTTGTGTCTATGACCCCTTAGGCCACAGGGTAATCCTTAGCGTCCCCATGGATACAACAGACGCCGACCTTTTTCCCCGGAACCAGCTGATGAGAAACTGACTAGGGTTACAAAACTTCCCGAGTCTAACATAGTAGGCACTTGCACTCCATTTACTGAGACGAGGCATGCCTGCGGTCCCTCACCTCTTTGAGGAACATTACTCCAGGCTGGATATACAAAGTACAAACAGAGTCGTCCTGTTCTGCAGTCTATTGGTTCATTGGTCATGGGGCAATGGGCAGCTATGTGACCTGGGGTGTGACATCTCCAACATACTATGCTATGGGGCGGGACGCATGTCAGCAACTCAGACCCCGCCTGAGCTCTAGGATGCCCACGATGTGTGGCTCTAGCTCCCCTCTTTTGGGGTCCGCTCCCTTTTTGGGAAACACTGTATGTAGAGACTGCGACCTCTAGTTTCCCCAAGGAATTCTCAACCACCTGGTACCTTTCCACCAACCCCACCAAGTCATTGGCCTTACGGGGATCTCCCTGGGCAACCCAGGATTACACCGACCTCAGAAGGGAATGTATAAACCTGTCTATGATGACTCTATCCACAATCAGAGCTGAGGAGGAAGATTCAGGTTTCAACCACTTTTGGACCAGGTGTAGGAGGTCGAACATTTGAGAGAGGGGAGGTTTGTCACTGCAATAGGCCCAGTGGTGCACCCGTTGCACCCTGACAGTCGCAGTTACCCCCAAGGTACGCCAAGATCTCCATTTTTAATTTGGTGAACTCTTTTGAGTCCTGCAAGCCCAAGTCAAATTATTGGCTTTCTGCAAATTGCCTGTTAAATATGGCACCAAAACCTTCGCCCACTGCTCCGGAGGCAATTTCTCCCACTCTGCCACCCTCTCAAAGACCGTCAGGAATGCCTCAATGTCATCACCCCAGGTCATCTTTTGTAATGATCTTACCGACTTTCTCAAGTGAGAGTCATCACCTGGAGTTGGGGATGGGGCGGTTGTTCTGCCACAGATCTGCTCTGCTAGGAGTTCCATCTGTCTTTGCTGATGTTGGATGCTGCATCAGGAGTATATTTGTCTCCTGCTGCTCCTGTTGCTGCTGCAGCTGATCCAGATGCTGCTGCTGCATGCTCTTCTGGCGCTGCAGGTGCTGCTGTTGGTACTGCGCATGCTGCGCCTACTGTTGCTGTAACTTCAGCTGTTGTTTCGCTTGCTACTGCTGCATTTGCTGCGCCTGCTGTGCCTGCAACAGATGCTTAAGCAGGTTCTCTATTTTGTCTGGCGTCCCTGGCTTGCTGGCGGTCTTCACCCAGGACATAAACGATTTCCTGTAGCAGTCACACTGCCCCTTGGGGTTCTTGCCTGTGCTTATAGCACCAAGTTTAGGGTTTTGTACTCACTCAGCCACGTTAGAGGTAGGCACAGGATACTGTCTTTTTAAAATGTCCAAGGCAGATTTATTCAGGCTTCATAAACTGCACTTTCAAAGAAAACAAAACACAGCCTTCTCTGGCACAAAATAACAAAGCAGGAAAATAAACAGTCCATATAATACTGCTGGTTCACCCGCTGACAGTCAGTGTCTTTGAGTACAGACACGCTGGAGGTCCACACCTCCAGCCACAGACACTGAATGAGACACTCGGTCTCCATTTTATACACACGCCCTGGGGTGGGGATATGTGAGCCGCCAATCCCCCCGTCTCTTATGACTGCTTGTAAAAACTGGTCCTGATATGCCCTATTAACAATCTCAGCACTATGTGTGCTGGAGCATGCTTTCCCAGTTTTACATCACTGAATCTACCAACCTCAGCGATACATATCTCCCCTCAAAGACATGTCCTGTGGCCATCTTACAAAAGGGTTAACAAAACATACATGATTCAGAAAAATCTAGGCAGAAAAGAACTGGGAAAAGAGAGGAGCGCTACCTGAGCGCAGTAAAAAACATCATATATAGAAATATAAAGTGTAGCTTTTGAATTCTCACCTGTAATGGTTGTGCTGATCCAGGCACAACTCTAGTGTGAATTAGAGTATCGCTGTAGAGTATCTACCAGCGGTCTGCCGCTCATCCGAGAACCGTGGTTGTACTTCTTGCCCTGGCCCGACAATTGACCTCCACGTGGGTTTGTAACAAAAAGAAATTCGGAGGAGCTCCCGTGGATGGTGGGAAAGACACTGCAAAGAGTTCAGGAAAAATGTTGTTTTGGTAGGCACTTGGATTACTAGTCAAAAACGCGATAGCAAATTTAAAATTATTTATTTTAAGTAAAAAACACTGAAAATGCTAAAGTGATAGACATAAATTCGCACAACGCATTTCTGCTCTGATGGAGCCTTCATCAGGTGCATTTAGAGCTGAACAATATGCAAGCTTTATATACCCACTTTAAATAGTAAAGGGTGGGGTTCTCCCTACATCTCAAGCTTAACTGCTTCCCGACCGCCCACTGTATATAAACGTCGGCACTGCCTGGGCTCTGTGCAGCGCTGACATTTATAAACGGTCTGTGGTCCCGCAGTACTCAGGACCCCCAGGGTCCTGCAGGCACTGCGGTTGCAGTTCAGATCAGTAGCAGTGACAGTGGACATCATCGGAACCTGATTTGATCAGGTCCCAATGATGTTAACCCTTTTCTATCTTCTAGATTCCGCGATCTATAGCGATCGCGGCATTTAGAAGATAGTGAGAGGAGAGGGGGTCGTCCACTTACCTCTCCAACGGCCCCCTGATGTCTGAGAGGACCTGCCATTGTCATGGCCGCCGGAGGTCACATGACCGCCTCCGGGTCTGCCATGTACGGTGTCCTGCTAGACTCAGCCTGCAGCTGAAATCTAGCAGGAGACAGACAGTGTGAAACTGTCAGCAAAGCTCTCATGCAATGCGATAGACATTGTCTATCGCATTGCATGAGAAAAGTGATTCGAAAAATAAAAATTAATGTCCCATACAGGGAATAAGTAAAAATGTAAAAAATAAGTCTAAAAAATGTTTTCAAATTTAAAAAAAATCTGAAAATAAATAAAAATAAATAAATAAAATATTAAACCATTAAATCGGTATATTTATGCAAAAACAAAAAAAGTACACGTATTTGGTATCGCCGCATCCAACACAACCCAATCTATGAAACTGTCACACTAATTAACTCCTTCTGTGCACACCGTAATAAAAATAAATAAAAAACGGAGTAAAAAACTATGCTTTTTCATCATATCGACAAACAAAAAGTGGAATAAAATGCGATCAAAAAGCAAAATGGAAATAAAAATGGTACCGCTGAAATCGTCATCTTGTTCCACAAAAAAAGCCGCCATACAGCTCCATCAACCGAAAAATAAAAAAGTTATAGCTCTCAGAATAAAGCGATGCAAAAAAAATATTTTTTCTATAAAATTGTTTTATTGTGTAAAAACGCCAAAACATAAAAAAAAAATATACAGTAAGTGTAGTATCGCTGTAAACGTACTGACCTGAAGAATAATGCTGCCTTATCACTTTTACCACACGCAGAACGGCATAAAAAAAAACTCAAAAAACAATTCCTGAATTGTTGGTTTTTGTTAATATTACCTCCCAAAAAACTGAATAGAAAGCGATCAAAAAATGTCACATACCCAAAAATGGTACCAATAAAAATGTCAACTCATCCCGCAAAATGCAAGCCATCACATGACTCTGACGGCCGAAATCTGGAAAAATTATAGCTCTCAAAATATGGCGATGCAAAAACTAGATTTTGCAAAAAAAAGCATCTTTTAGTGTGTGACAGCTGTCAGTCATAAAAACCCGATATAAATCTTGTATCTCTATAAACGCACCGACCCAAAGAATAAAGTAATCTCATCACTTATACCACACGAGGTATGGCGCAAAAAATAAATAAAACCAATTCTTCACTTGCTACTGATTTTTTTATTATGTCTCCCAAAGATCGCAGTAAGGCTCTGCTCACATGTATCCTGCGCTCTGCGCTGAACACTTACACCAGAGTTTCCGAGTAAATCTCTGAAATAAGTGATTCAGACAGAACCCATGACGGAAGATTTCCTGTAATGAGGCAGATATAGGCCACTGTGGATGCCGTATGGCCTGAGATCCCACGGTGTCAGTTTTTTTAGGCGTGCATAAAAGTGCGGTTGGTCACAGTTTTGTGCACTTCTGAAAAAAAGGACACCGCTGAACAGATGCCAGACGGAGTCCAGAGTAACTCCGCTGCCTCATTTCAGTGAACGGATCCCGCAGGGGTTTCATCTGAATTACATCACTTGGAAATTTAGATGGAAATCCCGTTGTAAGTGCTCAGCATAGAGAGCCGGATAAACAATATGTAAAATGTTCCCAATTAAAGCTTTAACTCAGTCCTCAAAAAAAGCTAGTCCCCACTCAGGTCCGTTATCTGTTAAAAATATAAGGGACTTCTAAGTTACTGGAAGCAGAAAGGCTCTGGAAAAGCGAAATGGCCCTTGCCCCCCAAAAGAAATTCAGAAAATTTTGTGCTCCCAAATCCAAATGCCTATTCTACAATAATTTGTTTTCCAATTGTCAAATAGCGCTCCGTCCCTCCCAGATCTCGCCGTATGGCTAAGAGGTATGGTACAGCCACATATGGGGTATTGCCACGTTTAGAAGAAATTGTATGACACATTTCGGCACCATTTTTACCCATTGCCCTGTGTGAAAATGTAAAATCTGAGGGTAAAACATTTTTTTGTGGTAAAAATATAATTATGTTCTATTCACTGACCAATGGTATAAATTAAAAATTAAAATATACTCACTACTTCCCTAGATGAATTCCTTGAGAGGTGTAGTTTACAAAATGGGGTCACTTGTAGGAGTTTCAACCATTTTGGCAGGTCAGCGACTCTTCAAATGTGACATGGTGTCTGCAACCTATCCCAGCCAACATAGTACTCCTTTCTCTTCCGAACCCTGCCGTACACCAAAGCTGTGGTTTCCCCCCCCATATGGGGTATCAGTGTACTCAGTAAAAATTGCACAACAAATTTAATGGTGCAATTTCGCCTGTTATCCTTATGATAATGCAAAATTAGTGTATGAAAAACATTTTTTGTGGGAAAAATGTGAAAATTTTATTTTTATGGCTCAATATTATTAACTTCTGTGAAGCACCTGGGGGTGCAAGGTGCTCACCACGCATCTAGATAAGTTCCCTAAGGGGTCTAGTTTCCGAAATGGGGTCACTTGTGGGGGGTTTCCACTGTTTAGGCACATCAGGGGCTCCCCAAATGCGACATAGCGTCTTCTAATTATTCAAACAAATTTTACATTCAAAAAGTCTAATGGCGCTCCTTCCCTTCCGAACCCTGCAGTGCACCCAAACAGTGGTTTTCCCCCACATATTGGGTATCGGCAAACTCAGGAGAAATTGCACAGCAAATTTCATTGTGCAATTTCTCCTGTTACCTTCATGATAATGCAAAATTAGGGGATGAGAAACATTTTTATGGGAAAAATGTGAAAATGTTATTTTTATGCCTCAATATTACAAACTTCTGTGAAGCACCTGGGGGTGCAAGGTGCTCACCACACATCTAGATAAGTTCCCTAAGGGGTCTAGTTTCCAAAATGGTGTCACTTGTGGGGGGTTTCTACTGTTTAGGCACATCAGGAGCTCTCCAAACGCAACATGGCATCCGCTAATTATTCAAACAAATTTTACATTCAAAAAGTCAAATGGCGCTCCTTCCCTTCCGAACCCTGCAGTGCACCCAAACAGTGGTTTTCCCCCACATATGAGATATCAGCGTGCTCATGAGAAATTGCACTACAAATGTTCATTGTTTTCTTCCACATTCCAAAAATTCCCGTGAAACACCTGAAGGGTTAATAAACTTCTTGAATGTGGTTTTGAGCACCTTGAGGGGTGCCGTTTTTAGAATGGCATCACTTTTGAGTATTTTCTGTCATAAAGGCCCCTCAAAGTCACTTCAAATAAGATGTGGTCCCTAAAAAAATGTTTTTGCTAATTTTGTTGGAAAAATGAGAAATCTCCGGTCAACTTTTAACCCTTAGAACTTCCTAACAAAAAAAAATGTCGGTTCCAAAATTGTGCTGATATAAAGTAGACATGCGGGAAATGTTATTTGTTAACTATTTTGTGTGACATATCTCTCTGATTTAAGGGCATGAAAATTCAAAATTTGAAAATTGCAAAATATTCAAAATTTTCACCAAATTTCAGATTTTTCACAAATAAACGCAAGTGATATCGAAGAAATTTTAAAACTATCATGAAGTACAATATGTCACGAAAAAACAATCTCAGAATCAGGGGAATCCATTGAAGCATTCCAGAGTAATTACTTCATAAAGTGACAGTGGTCAGAATTGAAAAAATTGGCCTGGTCACGAAGGTGAAAACAGGCTCTGGCACAAAGTGGTTAATTTCATTAACACAAACAGCTGAGGGTAACATTAACCCCTTACTGACCGCTGTAACACATTTTCACGGCGGCAGTTAAGGGTACTTATTCCTTGGCATCGGAAAAATGCATCGCTTAGGAATAAGGCTGTAGCACCCCCCAGAGTCAGAAATTATCTGGAGTCTCAGCTACTGGGGGTAGTAACGGCGATCACACAAAAAAAGTGTGCCCACGGTTTACAATCATGTCAGAGGAGAGAGAAATGAAGCCCCCTGAACTGCTCGGTGCCTCTGCCATCCTCTGATCACCCCCCAGATCTTCCCCCGGTACTCTGGCATGTTTGTAGAGAAAAAAGAATGGCGGGTGCATACGCAGCGTGCCCGCCGAGATCTGCCCGGCAACAACAGGGAATTTTCACTATTGGTTCATTTTGATCACTGTGATAAACCATATCACAGTGATCAAAATAAAAACTTAATACATCAAACCCCCTCTTGTACCCCCTTTAGATAAATAAAAATTATAAGATAAAAAATATATATTTTTTGTTAGGGTTAGCCAGGGTTAGGGTTAGGGTTAGGGTTAGCCCAGGGTTGGGGTTAGGGTTACCCCAGGAGTAGGGTTAGGTTTAGCCCATGGTTAGGGTTAGCCCAGGGTTAGGGTTAGGGTTAGCCCTGGGTTAAAGTTAGGGTTAGCCCAGGGTTAAAGTTAGGGTTAGCCCAAGGTTAGGGTTAGCCCAGGGTTAGGTTTAGCCCAGGGTTAGAATTAGGGTTAGCAAAGGGTTAGGGTTAGGGTTTGTCCAGGGTTAGGGTTAGCCCAGGGTTAGGGTAAAGGTAACCCCAGGGTTAGGGTTAGGGTTAGCCTACGGTTAGGTTTAGAGTTAGCCCAGGGTTAGGGTTAGAGTTAGCCCAGGGTTAGGGTTAGCCAAGAGTTATGGTTAGAGTTAACCCAGGGTTAGGATTAGCCCAAAGTTAGTATTAGGGTTAGCCCATGGTTAGTATTAGGGTTGCGGTCAGGATTAGGGCTAGGGTTGTGCTAGGGGTGGGATTTTTTCAAAAGTAAAGAAAAAAAAAATAATGGCGACCACTAATTATTCAAGCAAATTTTACATTCAAAAAGTGAAATGGCGCTCCTTCCCTTACGAGCCCTGCCGTGTGCCGAAACAGTGGTTTTCCCCCATAAATGGGGTATCAGCATGCTCAGGAGAAATTGTACAATAAATTTTGTGGCCCATTTTCTCTTGTTACCCTTGAGAAAATTAAAAATTGGGGCCTGAAGTAAAATTTGTGTGAAAAAAAGTCAAATGTTTATTTTTTCCTTCCCCATTGCTTCAGTTCCTGGGATGTACGTGAAGGGTTAATAAACTTCTTGAATATGGTTTTGAGTACCTTGAGGGGTGCAGTTTTTAGAATGGTGTCAATTTTGGGTATATTCTGTCATGTAGACCCCTCAAAGTCACTTCAAATGTGATGTGGTCCCAAAAAAAAATGGTTTTATAAATTTTGTTGGAAAAATGAGATATTGCTGGTCAACTTTTAACCTTTATAACAAAAAAAATTTTGGTTCCAAAATTGTGCTGATGTAAAGTAGACATGTGGGAAATGTTATATATTAACTATTTTGTGTGATTTACCTCTCTTATTTAAGGGCATAAAAATTCAAAGTTTGAAAACTGCAAAATTTTCAAAATTTTCGTCAACTTTCCTTTTTTTAAACTCAAGTTATATCAAAGAAATGTTACTGCTATCATGAAGTATAATATGTCACGAAAAAACAATCTCGGAATTAGTGGGATCTGTTGAAGCATTCCATAGTTATTACTTCATAAATTGAAACTGGTCAGAATTTTAAAATTTGGCTTTGTCATTAAGTACATAATTGGCTCCGTCCTTAAGGGGTTAAAATGTTTTTCTGCTTACAATTAGAATATATATGAACACTTCATCAGAGATATAGCCGTGAACAATTTCAAAGTGATAAAACAACTTATTCAAACCAAGATTAATTTATAAAAACTCAAACATGTGTACAAATGTATACATGTACAATTTTATATATATATATAAATTGTATAAAATATCATTGTACTGATTTAGAACAATCCTCCTCTAATACAAAAGCCTTTTCCCTAGGTGTTGATTCAATGAATGGTTCAATGGTTGTATCTATTCCATGATTTGGGGGAAAAAAAATCAAAATGCTAAAAATCAAATGAAAATAATTGAATAACTATTTTCATTTAAATTATTTTAATTAATTTCAATAAATAGGAGAAAATTAATGTGTTTGATTTAACTGTATTCTCCTAATTTCTTGTCCACATTAGGGTTATGAATACCCCAAGGATGCATGGCTGAACTGTACTAACTCACCCTGCCGACCCCGCTAATGACCAAACTGACGCCCCTACTCACCCGGGTGGACTAGCATCGAAAGGCTCTGCCGCATGGTGTGAACTAAAAAGCCCCACTAGGGGGAACAACTGACAAGAAAAACCCCTCCCACTAAATCCCCGCATTGGAACATCGCCCCGCTGAGTGGTCAGCACACCCTGGCTACCCTCTCCACGGCGAAGAGATGTCACACGACCAACAGTCCACAGTGTTGACCCCGAGGAGACACACAAGTCTGCTGACAACCAGCAGTGGGTAGGGGCGTCAGTTTGGTCGCTCCGGGAGGTTAGCGGGGTCGGCAGAGTGAGTTAGTACAGTTCAGCAATTTATCCTTGGGGTATTCATACTAATGTGGACAAGGAATTAGGAGAATACAGTTAAATCAAACACATTAATTTTCTCCTATTTATTGTAATTAATTAAAATAATTCAAATAAAAATTGTTATTCAATTATTTTCATTTGATTTTTAGCATTTTGATTTTTTTCCCCCAAATCATGGAATAGATACAATCATGGCTCATTCATTGAATCAACACATAGGGAACAGGCTTTTTTATTAGGGGGGGTTGTTCTAAATCAGTACAGTGATATTTTATACGATCTATTTATATATAAAAATTGTACACATACGCATTTGTACACATGTATGAGTTTTTGTAAATTAAACTTGGTTTGAATAAGTTGTTTTATTATTATGAAATTGTTCATGGCTATATCTCTGATGGAGTGTTCATATATTTTCAAATTGAAAACAAAAAACATTTTTAGGTTACCCTCAGCTGTTTGTATTAATGAAATTCAGCTTGATATGTAGGGAGAACATCACCCTTTACTATTTAAAGTGGGTATATAAAGCTTGTATATTGTACAGCTCTAAATGCATCTGATGAAGGCTCCATCAGAGCAGAAACGCATTGTGCGATTTTATGTCTATCACTCTAGCATTTTGAGTGTTTTTACTTTAAATAAATAATTTTTAATTCCCTATCGCGTTTTTGAGTAGTAATCCAAGTGCCTACCAAAACATTTTTCCTGAAGTCTTTGCGGTGTCTTTCCCACCATCCATGGGAGCGCCTCCAAATTTCTCTCTGTTAGATACACGGTTCAAGTTAGCACAACAAGCAGCTCTATCCTCTGAAGTTAGTCTCTCTAGATACACTGAACAACTAATGCCTCAGCTGGCCGTGTATTTAAACCCCTGACCACACCCTGAAGTGGAGATATGGTGAATGACCTCCCACCCTTCACAATGGTCATTCACAAACATCACTCCCTTTTAAAATGGATGTTTAACCCCTCTTAGCAAATAACATGCAGGAGCAAGCTTAATGGTTTCAATTCACGGAAGCTAAGAGCCTCCGTGAAACATATCTTCCCTCTATCACCTTACCAGTGCCTTTGTAACAGCAGGAAAATCCATTTTGGTATTGTTTTTGTATGTTTTATTGTTATTCCATAAAAGTGGAGTAATACTCTGACAACATTGTTCACATCAGTGACCTGGGAGTCAGAGATGCTTCCAGAGGTCTTCCCCATGCTGTTCCCATGTCATTTGAGCACTGATCCCATCGATTTGGCAAATTTTTAGACCCCCTGCAGACCTCCGGGGGGGGCCGCCGGAAAAATGCTCGAGTTTCCCATTGACCTACATTGGGCTTGGTGCTTGGGTCGAGTATCCGAGCATTACACTTTGCTTGACCAGAGCAACGAGCACCAGAGCATTTTAGTGCTCGCTCATCACTAATAGATATCCATACAGTATCTATATATATGGTATATCTATATATTGTATATACTGTATAATAGCGAAATCTATTTGTTTCTCTTCCTAGTCTGATTATTCATTCTCAAAATTCTCAATCCATGGGTAAAATCTGTATTCAATATAGACAGATTTTTATATTACTTAGACAGGAGATGACAGTTAAGGCCACTGCCCCACTGTCAGTATTTGGTCAATATTCGGTCAGTATTTTTCTCAGGAGTGGAGCCACAACCTGGTGAGGAACAATCAGAGAAAAGGTATAATACAAACAAGTGCACCAATTCTGCATTTATCATCCACTCCTGGTTTTGGCTCACACTCCTGAGAAAAAATACTGACCGAATACTGACCAAATACTGATAGTGAGGTTGTGGCCTAATACTGAGAAGATTCTATGTTGAGGAGGGCTGAGGGAGAAACAAAAGACAGAACTCCTCTTTTCTCCTCCATCTCCCATCTACATAGAATCTTGTCAGTAGTAATGGCCATCTCCTATCGCAGTAATGTAAAATTCTGTGTTTACTGAACACAGATTTTACCCATGGATTGAGAAGTTTGAAAACGAATGATCAGTCCTGGCAAAGAATGAAGAAGGTTTTTTTCATAAGATAGATTACAAGATGCTTATTTTCACATGTACTATTGATTTATGAAATAAAAATTTAAGCAAAAGTTACTCTTTAAATAGAACTTATCAGGTGAAAAAACTCTATTAACCTGCAGATATGGGGTTAATCTGCAGGTTAATAGCATTCTGAACCTGCCCCGTGCCGGCACTTACACACCCGCTGCCAGGAGGAAATTAACTTTATTCCTCCTGGTAGCATTCAGGTTACAGTCATAAGGGCAGCCCTGGCACAAATTTAGTCACCATTCTGTATATAGAGTGATGGCAGTAACCATGCCCCCAGCATTAGACCCAGCTGTCAGTCAATGTCGAGGATGCAGTTTCAGCTACCATTTTCTATACACAGAGTGATGACTAAATCCATTCCAGCACTGCCCCATGACTGAAACCTGTTCTCCTCAAATTTTACAAATATTTGTATTCACCAGAATACTTTTTTTGGTGATTTGCTCCTTGCAAATTCAGCAAAATGGAGGCCAGCTGCTGCCACCATTTTGCTAAACTGATGGCCAGATAAACAGTTAAAAACAATTATAATACTTATCTTGCTACTTCCCTGGCTGGCCATCCCCACAGCACACTATCCAGTCTTCAATGTCTCTTGTTTTCACCTCACTGTTTGCGTGCATCATCTTAGGCCACTTTACTCCATGCCAAGGGTTCCATCACTGAATAGGCCTTCGATGTCAGTATGTGCCATGCCATAGTGGCGCATGTCTTGACGTCATGTTATCACTTGCGTCACCTGAGGCCTAGTCAGAGCAGTACAATAGAGGCCTAGTCAGCTATGGAAGTCATGGCATGGAGTGAAGTGGCCTAAAAGGATGAGTGTGATGGGGAAAGAGAAAGAGTAGAGGCATGGAGGAACAGCAGGCATACTACCTTTATTGTGTTCTGGGTTCTGCAGAGACATAATAAGAAACACTGTAAATCGAATTTCCCTGTAAAATTTACGTAAGTTGCGGAAATAAAATCTTTGCAGATGCAATCATCTCAAATTGTTCTGCATATTAAAGTTTTTAGTATTAGTCATTTATCTTTGTGCATGACAGTAAAGGTGAAAGTTGCCATGTCTCTAGGCAGCAGGAATGCTTAGGAGTAGACAAAAGCAGTTTATCATCCCATCTGCCTTCGATTTTGCAAGCTGCACAGTACTCAATAAGCACTATGTAGTGAACAGAAACATTGGTGAAGCAAAAACTTCAATTGGACCCATCAATTACTTGTCTGCTGGGAGCCTATAAGACTTAGCAGACCCAGATGAATTTTGCCAGTGACATTTGTCTGTTTTTGAGAGTGCTGTGGGTGCCCATGTTAAAGTGAGGGTGGCTTAGGACATATTGCGTAACAAATACAAATGTGTATAAAATATAAAAAAAATATATTAAAAAGTTCCCTCCTTTAAAAATATAAAAAAGTTGACTATATACAAAAATATATTTTATTTTACATACTGTACATAAAAAATTCACATATTAGTCATTCACATAATTGTAATAACCTAAAGAATTACTTTGAGTATTTTGTGTGAATTATGAGTAGTATAAAAAAAGAAAACAATGTTAAAAAAAAACAAAACTTTTTTTTCTATAACATATATTCTGTCAGAAAAATAAAATATAAATTACATGGTAATATATATTTACCAACATCCAGCTCTGAGAAAACAACATAAAACATACCTGCACAAAAAGAAAGTCAGTGGGAAAAATAATAAAAGTTACTGCAGCTAAAATGCAGAAAAGCAAAAACACAAAATAGTTTTAGATCATTATTGCTTTTTCCCTTTTTCAATAAAGGGATAAGCTTTTCCAATGCCTTTGTAACATAGTTATAGCTCAGATAATTAAGTGAACAACTGAAGTACTAAAAGATAGACTTTTAAAGTGTAAATTTCAATTTGGCTGACTGTTTTCGGCTGAAAAATAGCAGTGTTCAAGAATATTTTATAACCGAATCCTGCATTTCTTAAATGATTTTCTCTATTTACCTTTCTTCCTCTTTCTCTACATTCTTCCTCCCTCTACATAAGTTTAGGTGCCCTCAGTATTCTTACTCGTGGTGCTGGGGAGGGAAGCAAGACGACTGCCGTTTCGCATTCGGCTGACGCTTCCTATACAATATAGTGTATAGGACCCGTAGAAGAGTCAGCCGGACATGAAAAAGCCGTCGTCTTCCCTCCCTCCCCTGCATCTACTCCCTGTTTTTACCTGCTTGCCGCATGTTTTCCAGGATTGTCCATATATGATGAAATAAAGGACTTTTAAGTAGAGATGAGCGGTGTTCGAATCTAACTGTTCGCCAATCTCAAATTCGAGTTGTTTTGGGAGGTGTAGTCTGTCAGCCTATCAGCAGTGCACACACGGAGCGAAGTGCTTTTTTTCACACAAGCAAGGGCATGTGTCATTGGCTGTGTATGTCACATGTCCTTGCCCTATAAGACCCAGCCATTTTCCCCATCGCCACCATTTTCTCACTGCTGCAGCTGAGTGTTAGACGGCACCGCTGCTGCTGTGTGCACGCTATACAGTATAACTGTGTGAATTGCAAGCAAATTTTATATGAAATAGACAGATAGCTTGGGAGTAGGGACTAGTTCTAATTGCAGCCCTTTTGAGGGCTAGGTTACAGCATTTCCTACGACTTTAAGCAGGCAGGTCTGTGCTCTTAAATAGACAGATAGGTTGGGAGTAGTGACTAGTTGTAATTGCAGCCCTTTTGAGGGCTAGGTTAAATCAGTTTCTATCAGTTTTTGCCAGGCAGGTCTGTTTTAGTGCTGTGCAAGTGTTTTTCACAGCATTTGGCTAAATCTAGCAAAGCAAATCCTTTTGGGCCTCTTTCAGTGTGTGTTAGTCAGTGGAGTAGCCTATCTGTGTTGCAAGCTACACCACCTGTGTATGTAATACAAATTTTTTTCTGCACCTAGCCAAGTAAAACCTTTTGGGCATATTAGCAGTGTGTGGTACTCATTCTATTAGGCCATCTTTACTAAGCTCCACCAGCTTTCAAATTACTAATAACTTTTAGCTGCATCTTGCCTGGAAAATAATTTTGGGCATATTAGCAGTATGTGGTACTCATTCTATTAGGCCATCTATACTAAGCTCCACCAGCTTTCAAATTACTAATAATTTTTAGCTGCATCTTGCCTGGAAAATAATTTTGGGCCTGTAGCAGTGTGTGGTACTCATTCAATTAGGCCATCTATACTAAGCTCCACCAGCTTTCAAATTACTAATAATCTTTAGCTGCATCTTGCCTGGAAAAAAATTTTGGGCATAGTAGCAGTGTGTGGCACTCATTCTATTAGGCTATCTATAATAAGCTCCACCAGCTTTCAAATTACTAATAATTTTTAGCTGCATCTTGCCTGGATAATAATCTTGGGACTGTAGCAGTGTTTTTCGTACTCATTCTATTAGGCCATCTATACCAAGCCCCACCACCTGTGTATCTAATAAAATTGTTTTACTGCTTCAAACCCAGCCAATCCTTTTGGGCTAGTACCACAATTTGGCCACTCAGGTCTGCTCGGTTTCCATCCATCGTTTTTTTGTGCAAACAACTCCAGAGTTGTCAATTAGTTAACCACCAAAATGAGTGGCAAAAGGCCTGCTGCTGGTGGAAAGGGGAATAGGCATGTTGGGAAGGGAAAAAAAGGTTGTGTCCATGGGGTAGGTGTTAAAGCAACAGTAACATCTCCAGAAGAAAGACCATCTTCCAGCCAAACTAAGATTTTTACTTCTTTTAGTGGACAATCTGAGATGATCCCTTTCTTACGGCCACGCCCATCGCTACAAATTCCAGATGAGGCACAAAAACAGCAGGTGCTTCAACAGATATCAAGTGCTCCTTTAAGTGGGCTCTCCTCCACCTCAACTTCAACATCACAAATACTCCAGTCCTCAGAGATGTCACCCCAATCGCACTTGCTTCCTCACAGCTCCCAAGTCTCCAGCTGCCCATCTGAGTATGGGGTAGAACAGATGGTTCAGTCTGCAGAGCTGTTTACTCAAACTATAGCCTGGGAATCAGAGGTCGGCTCCAGAGCTTCTGTGAATCCAGACAAGGAAATGATCTGCACTGATGCCCAGAATCTTTATGAGTTGGATCCAGGAGCAGATCAAGAAGGTTCTGAGCATAATGTAGACACTAGTTCCCAAACTGTAACTCCTGTTGGTGGAGACAATGAGGAAGACGATGATGAGACTCAAATACCTGATTGGAGCGACAACTTGAGTTTTTTGTCAGGTCAGGAAGAGGTTGGCTCTGAGGACGACGGGTGTGAGAACACACAGGGTGATGATGACGAGGTTGGAGATCCCACTTACTGTCAACCCACAGTCAGCCAGTCGATGAGGTCAGCAGAGGAGGTGGAGGAGGATGCTAGTGACGACGTGGTCAGGTTGCGCCTTCCTGGACAAAGATGTAGTACTGGAAGCATGTCAACAACTGCATACTCAAACACAACTCTTCCTTTGACTACAAGTCATGGTGGCTCTTCAAGTCGCATGGGTTCTAAACCTTGCATAGCCTGAGCATTTTTTCAGATCGATAAGGATGACCCAACTCGTGTTATCTGTAAAATTTGTCACCAAAAGCTAAGTAGAGGCCAAAAAATCCATAGTTTGAGTACTTCATGCATGAACCGTCACATGGATATGAAGCATAAGCTGCAGTGGGAAGCTCACTGTGCTACAATGCGGCCTAGCGGGACGGGCCAACCTCCGTCTGCCCCATATTGTTCATCCGTGGCCTCTTCATCCTCTGTGACTGGGGGGACAGCAGTCACACCTGTTTTGGGACGCAGACCTGCCACCTCTTTACCCGCAAAATGCCAGTGTGATTGGCAGGTCATCATTTCATTTGGAAGTGGAAACACCAGCTGGTGTTGAGCGCTCTCCGACATCGAGAGCACCACCTTTGGATCAAGGCAACCTAACTTTTCCCCCTGCATCTTCCTCATAGACCGGCAGTTTGCTGGGGACACCATACTCAACCCCGTCTAAGCCCAACAGCCAGCCCTCGGTCCCTCAGATGTGGACAAGTAAAAGGCCATTTCCTACTAGCCATGAGAAAGCTAAGAGGTTGAATTTCACCATCTACAAGCTCTTGGCTACAGAAATGCTGCCTTTCCGCCTGGTGGACACAGAGGATTTTCGAGACCTTATGTCCGTCGCAGTGCCCCAGTACCAGATGCCCAGTTGGCCCTACTTCTCAAAGAAAGGTGTGCCTGCGCTCCACCAGCATGTAGCACGCAACATCACCTCTTCTTTGAGAAACTCTGTGTGTGACAGGGTGCATTTCACCACAGACACATGGACGAGTAGGCATGGACAGGGGCGTTACATGTCGCTGACTGGGGACTGGGTAACTATGGTGACATCAGGACAAGGGGCTGCTGTCCAAGTCTTGCCGTCCCCACGAGTTGTGCGTTAATCCTCTTTATCTCAAAGTTCCTCCACTGCTTCTGCCTCCTCAACCTCCTCTCAGTCCTCCACCTGAACCCAAAGCCTGTCTGGTCATGCCACCCGCTTTCTAACTGCGCAGAAAGGATCCTGCACACCTCCGTACTATGCTGGCAGCAGGGCTCAAAATCATCAGGCGGTTTTTACTATGAAATGTCTGGGAAATGTGAGTCACACAGCTGACGAGTTGTGGTCAGCTCTGGAGAACCAGTTTCATGAATGGTTGTCTCCACTGGACCTGCAACCAAGGAAGGCCGTGTGCGACAATGCTGCAAACCTGGGTGCGGCCCTTCGCCGGGGCAATGTCACACACGTGCCTTGTATGGCTCACGTGTTGAACCTGGTTGTCCAGCAATTTTTAGCCCACTATCCTAGACTACATGGCCTTCTGCAGAGGGCACGGTCGCTGTGTGCTCACTTCCGCCGTTTGCATCCCGCAGCTCAGCGACTTACATCTCTACAGAAGTCGTTGGGCCTGCCACTTCACCGGCTAAAATGCGATGTGCCAACATGGTGGAATTCAACTCTGCACATGTTGCAGCGACTGTGGCAGCACCGTCAAGCCCTGGTGCAATACTTTCTGACTTATAGCATGGGCCAACGAGATCCAGAGGTGGGGCAAATGACGCTGGAGGAGTGGTTTCAGATCAGGGACCTATGCACCCTTCTGCACAGTTTTGAAATGGCGACGAAGATGTTTTAGTGCTGACGATGCCATTATCAGCATGAATATTCCGGTGATTTACATGCTGGAGCACATGTTAAACAGAATTCCGAGTCAGGTGGTGGCACAAGAGGAGGTGGAGGAAGTAGAGGAGGAGGAGTTGTATGCGGAAGGGCTAACATCTGCAAAGTCCAGACGGTCGGCAGCACCAAGGCGGCAGGCATGTGAGGGTGGCGGAGAGGGATTAACCAGGGTGCATGGTAGCAGCCAAACTAGTGAGGAAGGTGCAGGAGCCCAGGAAGAAGTGGAGGACGAACTGGCGATGGGCATGGAAGGCTCATCAGATGAGTGAGACCTTGATCTCATTTCTGTTGCGCGAGGTTGGGGGGAGAGGGCAGAGGAAGGAAGCATAATTTTTACCTTGCCACCAACACAACAGGGACTTGGTGCTCCTGGATGTGCAAGACACATGAGTGTCTTCTTGCTGCTCTACCTGCAACATGACCATAGAATTGTCAGAATTCGAAATAATCCTGACTACTGGGTTGCCACACTCTTAGATCCCCGGTACAAAAGTAAATTTGCCGAAATAATTCCTGCCATAGAAAGGGATTCACGCATGCAGGAGTATCAGCAGAGACTGTTGCAGAATCTTACATGTGCTTTTCCACAAAACACCAGTGGTGCACATAGTGAATCTCACAGTTATAACTTGCCAACCGTGGGACTGTCGAGTCTTCAGCACTCAAACCGTAACAGAAACACAGTATCTGCTGGTAACAGCAGTTTTGCGGACTCCTTTCACCACTTCTTTAGCCCATCCTTTGCAAGGCCACAGGAGACAAGAAGTCAGACACATAGTCAACACCTAGAGATGATGGTACAGGAGTATCTCCAAGTGATCATCGATGCCATGACTGTGTCACTGGACCCTTGCTCTTTTTGGGCTTCCAATCTGGATAAATGGCGGGAGCTCGCCAATCATGCCTTGGAGATCTTGTCATGCCCCGCAGCCAGCGTTCTCTCTCAACGTGTGCTCAGCGCTGCTGGTGGTGTGCTGACAGATAAGCACACGCGGCTGTCCACTGACAATGTAGACAGACTCACATTCATAAAGATGAACAAATCATGGATCCGCAAGGACTTTTCTACCCCTGTGTCATCCTGGTGAGAGTAAAAGCTTGAGGATTTGTTAAAATCACCTCACCAACCGTTTTAAGCTTTCAAATTAATAATAATTTTTAGCTGCATCTAGCCCGGAAAATAATTTTGGGCCTATAGCAATGTGTGGTACTCATTCTATTAGACAATCTATACTAAGCTCCACCAGCTTTCAAATTACTCATAATTTTTAGCTGCTTCTTGCCTGGAAAATAATTTTGGGCCTGTAGCAGTGTGTTGTACTCATTCTATTAGGCCATCTATACTAAGCTCCACCAGCTTTCAAATTAATAATAATTTTTGCTCTCTCTGAACGTGTGTTCAGCGCTGCTGGTGGTGTACTGACAGATAAGCGCACGCGGCTGTCCACTGCCAATGTAGACAGACTCACGTTCATAAAGATGAACAAATCATGGATCCGCAAGGACTTTTCTACCCCTGTGTCATCCTGGGGAGAGTAAAAGCTTGAGGATTTGTTAAAATCACCTCACCAACCGTTTTAAGCATCTCTGGGGCAATTGATGCCACTTAAGTGGTGTCTGTGTCCCAAATTTTTGGAAAAAATGGAGACTCTTTTTGGAGTCCCCTTGCTGTGTTTTACGTGACGTTGGCATCGTCAATTACAGGTGGGTTGGGTCTCTCCCCCTTTTAACAGTAAGAAACTACATACACTATGGCTTGGGGTAACACAGATGATCGAGTCTGAAGAGCTGTTTACTCAGAGGTCTGCTCCAAAGCTTCAGTATCTGCTAGTCAGCATAGTAACACAGCTGCGAAGCAAGCTGCACCGCCTGTGTATCTAATAATGATTTTTAACTGCATCTAGCCTAGGCAAACTGTGGTGACCCCCAACCAAACCCAGACGCTCAGCCCCCTACCACCCCCTTTCATTGACAATGCAATCATGTAACTCTTACAACTGGATGGGTGAGGATCGGTCACAGCTCCAGTCTAGACAACGGCAAGTTAGCCAACAAAGTGTAACTCTCCAACATGTCCTTTCTATTTCCAGGACACGGAGGATCCTGCGTACTAGTATGCAGGACTCTGACCCCCACCCATCACTCTTAACGCTTGTTCCACTCCTTCCTAGAGTTCTGACAGGAATATGTCCAGTCCAATATCCATTAAGTGAACACAGTCGGGCCGTATGATGCCTGCTTTATCTCCTTCCTGTTGTCTACCTCTGTCTCTTATAAATTTTGGCATCCAAATATTTATTAGCCGCCTTGTCCGTTCGACGGCCATGATGTCTCGAGCACCTTGCCATACCACGCTCGGCACAATCTCTGACTATTTTTGTGAAAAATTCTCTGAAGTGCTCAGTGTCTAGTTTCATTATTGCCATTAGCTATGCGCTCTTGTGATAACCTAGGTAGTTTCCCCCGGCCTGTATAACTAAGATGACCGGACCTCTTGCCTCTCTCCCTACCTTGATTACCTCCATTAGTACCTGTGGCCATTGCAGGCCTCTAGTACCTCTCCAGTTCAAATATGTGTTATGAAACTCAAATTTCCTCCCGCCTGGGAGGACTTTCAAGCCTTTTTTCTGCCCAATATATATACGAGTGGCCTATGACCCACACTGTTGGCTTAGCGTCACCTGTAAAAGAAACAAACCATGTTAGGATAACAAGTCCGGTCTTATGTATCTCGCCAAACACGTGGATCGCCATCTCCCTATCCTCTGAACTTCTGTTTGTGACAGTCCTGCTCTTGCTGCTTCCGTCGCCGCACCTATGCGGAATGAGTGTGTCCCATAATCTTTGGGGTGGTTCCCTGCCGATGTTATGCATTTATTAAATATAGCTCGGAACTGGTATCTTGATAATGGCGTTCCATCAATGTGTGATAGGAAGAAATTACTTTGTGATCTGATGGTTATATATGTTTTTGCTATTGTTACCCGACTCAGCGTACCATTTGTGGGTTGTAGAAGTACCCAAGTGCCCCTGCCCGCTGGAACCATTTTCGATTTGCATATGCGTAGACGTATTGCATTATTGGCTAGGACTACATCCTGTTGTAATAAGCCTCCACTGGTGTTAATTTTGGATTGAGGGAATAATTTGCTTATGCATAGCGCCCCAAAGAAGGCGATCGCAAATACAGTAGACAGTAGTGTTGCTTCGAATTGTGAGTATCATGTTAATGGTGTTAGGAATATGATGTGAGAAATCAGTTTTAGTGACACGGGATGGGACCTCTACACTTCTGACTTGTCTGACCCCTTTTCCACCCTTTTATGGATTGTCTGATGATGAATCTCTTTGTCACATGTCCCCAATTCAGTAGTTGGAAGTGAAATGCTACTCCGGTCAGCCACCGCTGCGCTGACGCCCCGGATATGCCCCTTATCATTAGCTGGTGGAGAAATTCTATGGTGACTAGTGTTGAGCCACCCCCGTAGTGTTCGAGTTCGGTTCGGTTCGTCGAACACCCGTGTGTTTGCCGAACTGTTCGTCGAACTGTTCGTCGAACACCTTCGAACACCGTTAAAACCAATGGCAGGCAAACAAAAACACATAGAAACACATAGAAAACATCTTCAAAGGTGTCCAAAAGCTGACAAACTGCTCAGAAGACATAACTAACACATGGAAAAGTGACAAGTACATATAGTCATGCGAAAATAAAAGAGGTGGAGGAGTAAAAGGAGGGGGAGACACAGATATAGGCATGTCATGCCCTTCTAAAATCCAAAAAGTGAGAAGCCGACACGGCCAGTCCGCTCCTGCCCGTGCCACCTCCGTGTCGCCGGGTTTGTGCCAGAGCCGCGGTGAACCCTGACGGCCAGCCCCCCTCTCCCAATACTGGTGCCTGTCCGCTGGTGGGTCGAGCGAGCCCCCCTGTGGTGGAGGCAGCTCTAAGCTTTTTAATTTAAATTGTCTCTCTAATTTGAATGAATACACTTTAAATCCATTTACAAGGATCTATTGGAGGGCAAGTCTCATGCCAGCAGCCGCGGTAATTCCAGCTCCAGTAGCGTCCACTAAAGCTGCTGCAGTTAAAAAGCTTTTATAAGGATCGAGCTCGGCTGTCCACCGCAAGGCATCCTACTGCCAGTCCCAGCCCCTATGCCTTGGGGTGCCTCCTGATGCTCTTCACTAAGTATCCCATGGTCCCGAAGCATTTCCTTTGAAAAAATTAAGTGTCTAAACTACAGGTGGTGTAGCTTGCTTAACAGCCGGGATAATCCGCTGACTAGCAGACACTGCTACTAGGCACAAAGTATTTCCTGGGCTAGATGCAGTTAAAAATTTGTAATTAGATACTCTCGTTGGATGCTGAGAAAGCATTCCATAGAGTCTCCTGGCACGCCATATATGATTCTCTTAAAAAGCTTGGGGTAGGGGTCTAGGGGACCCTTTTATAGCCAAAATCACGGCCCTGTATCGCAATACGTCACCTAGGCTGAAGATAAATGGAACTGTAGCACCCTGAGGGCTCGGTTGCTACAGAGGTATTGCACCTCACCCAGAGGTGTGATATCTCACTCTCAGGTAAGGATGGAGTGTGGATCAGAACCCGACACCTGCATGCATTACACCACATTGCCGTGGGGCAGGGCGACCAATATGCCCCTGAGATGGGCACGACAGTCCCTGTCCCTAGCTGGAGTGGGGGGAGGGAACACTGAGGAAGGGGAACCCTGTAGTGCAGGAGCAGGGAGGAAGCAGTTCCTGGGTGCATTGAGAAGGGAGTATAAAAGGTGGGCACCATCTTAGTTCAGTGCAGAGAAGTCTGAGCAGAAGTGGCTGGGAGCAGGGGCTCTGCATGAGCTCTGCTCCGGAGGCGGGCCTAGTAACAGAGGCCCAGGCCTGGAAGAGGGAGAAGGAAGGAAGAGGAGCGGAGAAGGCTCCAGGAACGAGGAATGAAGGGATCCCAGGGGTGCGGACGGGCGAGTCGCCACCGCACGCCCGAATCCACCTGCGTGGAGGGGTCAGGCCAAAGGGGGAGACCGGTCCCCGAACTAGTGGAGGCAGGAAACGACCCTCAGCTAGAAACCAGAGGCTCTGACATTTTATGTGGCGCAGCCCCTCGCTACACCCGCTAGGAAGGCACCACATAGGGTCAGGGAAACTGGCGCCAAGTTTACCAAGAGGAGGCCCGAGGCAGCCGGACAGAAGTGTTGGTAAGAAAGGCCAGACAAAGGACACACAAAGGGGGTCCTGTGAAGTGCTCCAAAGTTATCTGGGAGTTGTCTGAGCCCCTCACCTGGTGAGCACAGTACGACGTGGGCAGCCGTTACCTGCAGACGTGGTCTGGATAATAAGAACTGTGAGTAAAGGCCCTGGACTGCATCACTGACTCCGTGTCGTTACTGCTGCTGCCCTGCACCATCACCCCCATCCTCCGCATACACTGCCCTGAGGCTATACTCCTCCCGTGGGGAGTTATGCTACGCTCTGCTGCACCCACAACACCAGCCTCAGCGGTCTGCCCTGTAGCGGCGGTTCACTCTGACCGCAATCCACGGGTGGCGTAGTCGGACATTTAAACATCAAAACCACATAAATAGTTCCGCCACTGGTTTGACCGCCGTGAGCCACGGAACCGGGTCGCCGCCACGAAGACTACAACCACCAGCATCCACCAAAAAGGGTCCGGCTCCGGGTGTCACAAGGCCCAGGGGGTGCGTCAGAACATTTTCATCACCTTTCACAATCACCAATGGGACAAGGCAGGGATGTCCTCTGTCCCCTCTCTTATACATCCTAGTGACGGAGCACCTGCTCTCATCAATTCGCCATAACCCCAATATTAGGTGGATTGAGGTGGGAGGCACCGAGTACAAGTGCTCTCTATTTGCTGATGATGTCCTAGTATATATCACTCAATCACATATATCCATCCCTGCTGTTATGGCTGAAATAGATCACTTTGTTACATGGTAAAATTTTAAAATCAATGCAGCGAAGTCTGAGGCCCTCGATGTCTCCCTCCCCAAATCCATATAGGATTCCATCCAGTCCAACTTTCCCTTTGCCTGGCCCTCACAGGGTATCAAATACTTAGGAATTCCTATTCATAGAGACCTCTCCTATCTATGTTATCTTAATTTTGGGCCCTTTATTGAACAATTCCATACAGACCACGGTTGGCAAGTTAGAACTTTAAGATTCACTACGTGAACCACTGGTGTTTTGTGGAAAAGCACATGTACACTGCGTTCCAAATTATTAGCAAAAAGTGTTTAGGAGTGATAAGGGAAGAATTTGTTTGTTTGTCAGTTAAACTCATTGATGGTGATGTGTGTCAGGGCTCTTTATATCACTGTAAGCAATTGCAGACACCTGTGCTAATTAGTTTGGCAGGTGTGTCCAATGAAAGGCAAGACTACTTAAGAAGGCTCTCTCACATTATTAAGCAGCCTACATTTTCAGCCAAAATGGGAAAGAAAAAGGATGTGTCGGCTGCTGAGAAGCAACAAATTGTGGAGTGTTTAGGTCAAGGCATGACTACAATCAACATTGTGCAATGATCAGGATGAAGTGTCTTGGCAATCAAGAAGTATGTAGCTGATTCACAGTACACACGTGTGCGTGCTGATAAGGGCAAATTGAGGACTCTTTCCTACAGGCAATTACGTCAGGTTAAAAGAGCAGCGGCAAGAAAGCCTTGTCATAGCAGCAGACAAGTTTTTGAAGCTGCTGGTGCCTCCAACGTCCCCCGAACAACAAGATGCAGGGTCCTTCAGAGGTTTGCAGCTGTGCATACGCCATCCTGTCGACCTCCTCTATCCACTTCACACAAGCAGAAACGGCTCCAGTGGGCCAAACATTACATGAAGACTGATTTCAAAACTGTTTTGTTCACGGATGAGTGCCGTGCAGCGCTCGATGGTCCAGATGGATGGAGTGGAGGATGGCTGGTTGATGGACACCCCACGCAAACACGGCTACAGCGCCAACAAGGAGGAGGTGGATTAATGTTTTGGGCTGGAATCATGGGGAGAGAGATTGTCGGCCCCTTTAGGATCCCTGAAGGCGCTAAAGATGAACTCCATAATGTATGTGGATTTTCTCAAACAGCACTTCCTGCCATGGTTCAAGAAGAAGAACCGTGTATTTCACAGCAAGATCATTTTTCTGCATGATAATGCACCATCTCATTCTGCACATAAAACATCTGCATCTCTGGCTGACATGGGCATAAAAGGGGACAAACTTATGGTGTGACCCCCATGCTCCCCTGACCTCTACCCCATTCAGAACCTTTGGAGCATCATTAAAAGGAGTGTCTATGATGGTGGGAGGCAGTTCACATCTAAGCAACAGCTCTGGGAGGGTATTCTGTCCTCATGCAAAACAATTGAAGCAGAAACCATCCAAAACCTGACAAATTCAATGGACGAGAGAGTTCAGAAGCTCCTTTCGAACAAGGGGTCCTATGTGAAAATGTAACATCACCTACAATAAAGTTTTGAGTTGAAAACTGTTTGATTTCAGTTTCTAACAACCTGCTAATGCTTATAATTTCAAAAATGACCATTTTTTTGGTCTTTATTAAAATGAAAAGGTTGATCGAAAAGTTTGGGGGATCTAAGAGTGTGGCAACCCAGTAGTCATGATTACTTCGAATTTTGACAATATGAGGGTCATGCTGCAGGTAGTGCAGCAAGAAGGCACTTATGTGTCTTGCGCATCTCGGAGCCCCAAAATTATTTTCCGGGCTAGATGCAGCTAAAAATTATTTTTAATTTTAAATCCCGTGGAGCTTATTATAGATGGCCTAATAGGATCAGTGCTGCACACTGCTACAAAGCCCAAATTATTTTCCAGTCAAGATACAGATAAACATGATTAGTAATTTGAAAGCTTAAAACGGTTGGTAGGGTGATTTTAACCAATCATCAAGCTTTTACTCTCCCTAGGATGACACAGGGGTAGAAAAGTCGTTTCGGATCCATGATTTGTTCATCTTTATGAACGTGAGTCTGTCTACATTATCAGTGGAGAGCCGCGTGCGCTTATCTGTCAGCACACCACCAGCAGCGCTGAACACACGTTCAGACAGAACGCTGGCTGCGGGGCATGACAAGATCTCCAAGGCGTAAGTGGCTAGCTCCGGCCATTTATCCAGATTGGAAGCCCAAAAAGAGCAAGGGTCCAGTGACACAGTCGTGGCTTCAATGTTTACTTGGAGATACTCCTGTACCATCGTCTCTAGGCGTTGACTATGTGTCAGACTTCTTGTCTCCTGTGGCCTTGCAAAGGATGGGCTAAAAAAGTGGTGAAATGATTCCGCAAAATTGATGTTACCAGCAGATACTGTGGTTCTGTTACGGTTTGAGTGCTGAACACTTGACGGTCCCACGGTTGGCAAGTTGGAACTGTGAGATTCACTACGTGCACCACTGGTGTTTTGTGGAAAAGCACATGTAAGATTCTGCAACAGTCTCTGCTGATACTCCTGCATGCGTGCATCCCTTTCTATGGCAGGAATAATTTCTGCAAATTTACTTTTGTACCGGGGATCTAACAGTGTGGCAACCCAGTAGTCAGGATTATTTCTAATTCTCACAATTCAAGGGTCATGTTGCAGGTAGTGCAGCAAGAAGGCACTCATGTGTGTTGCGCATCCAGGAGCACCAAGTCCCTGTTGTGTTGGTGGCGAGGTAACAATCATGCTTCCTTCCTCTGTCCTCTCCCCCCAACCTCGCACAACAGAAATGTGATCAAGGTCTCCCTCATCTGATGAGTCTTCCATCAGTTCGTCCTCCACTTCTTCCTGGGCTCCTGCACCTTCCTCACTAGTTTGGCTGCTACCATCTCCCCCACCCTCACATGCCTGCCGCCTTGGTGCTGCCGACAGTCTGGACCTTGCAGATGTTATCCCTTCCGCATACAACTCCTCCTCCTCTACTTCCTCCACCTCTTCTTGTGCCACCACCTGACTCCTAATTCTGTTTAACATGTGCTCCAGCATGTAAATCACCGGAATAGTCATGCTGATAATGGCATCGTCAGCACTAAACATCTTCGTCGCCATTTCAAAACTGTGCAGAAGGGTGCATAGGTCCCTGATCTGAGACCACTCCTCCAGCGTGATTTGCCCCACCTCTGAATCTCGTTGGCCCAGGCTATACGTCAGAACGTATTGCACCAGGGCTTGTCGGTGCTGCCACAGTCGCTGCAACATGTGCAGAGTTGAATTCCACTGGGTAGGCACATCGCATTTTAGCCGGTGAAGTGGCAGGCCCAACGACTACTGTAGAGATGTAAGTCGCTGAGCTGCGGGATGCGAACGGCGGAAGTGAGCACACAGCGACCGTGCCCTCTGCAGAAGGCCATCTAGTCTGGGATAGTGGGCTAAAAATTGCTGGACAACCAGGTTCAACACGTGAGCCATACAAGGCACGTGTGTGACATTGCCCCGGCGAAGGGCCGCACCCAGGTTTGCAGCATTGTCGCACACGGCCTTCCCTGGTTTCAGGTCCAGTGGAGACAACCATTCATGAAATTGGTTCTCCAGAGCTGACCACAACTCCTCAGCTGTGTGACTCACATTTCCCAGACATTTCAAAGTAAAAACCGCCTGATGACGTTGAGCCCTACTGCCAGCATAGTAAGGAGGTGTGCAGGATCCCTTCTGCGCAGTTAGAAAGCTTGTGGCATGACCAGACAGGCTTTGGGTGCAGGTGGAAGACCGAGAGGAGGTTGAGGAGGCAGAAGCAGTGGAGGAACTTTGACATAAAGAGGATTGACGCACAACTCGTGGGGACGGCAAGACTTGGACAGCAGCCCCTTGTCCTGCTGTCACCATAGTTACCCAGTGCCCAGTCAGCGACATGTAACGCCCCTGTCCATGCCTACTCGTCCAAGTGTCTGTGGTGAAATGCACTCTGTCACACACAGAGTTTCTCAAAGAAGCGGTGATGTTGTGTGCGACATGCTGGTGGAGCGCAGGCACACCTTTCTTTGAGAAGTAGTGCCGACTGGGCATCTTGTACTGGGGCACTGCGACGGACATAAGGTCTCGAAAATCCTCTGTGTCCACCAGGCGGAAAGGCAGCATTTCTGTAGCCAAGAGCTTGCAGATGGTGAAATTCAACCTCTTAGCTTTCTCATGGCTAGGAGGAAATGGTCTTTTACTTGTCCACATCTGAGGGACCGAGGGCTGGCTATTGTGCTTAGACGGGGTTGATAAGGGTGTCCCCGGCAAACTGCCGGTCTGTGAGGAAGATGCAGGCGGACATATTAGGTTGCCTTGATCCAAAGGTGGTGCTATCGATGTCGGACAGCGCTCAACACCAGCTGGTGTTACCACCTCCAAAGAAAATGATGACCTGCCAATCACGCTGGCTGTTGCGGGTAAAGAGGTGGCAGGTCTGCGCCCCAAAACAGGTGTGACTGCTGTCCCCCCAGTCACAGAGGATGAAGAGGCCGCGGATGCACAAGATATGGCAGACGGTGGTTGGCCCGGCCGGCTAGGCCGCATTGTAGCACACTGAGCTTCCCACTGCAACTTATGCTTCATGTCCATGTGCCGGTTCATGCATGAAGTACTCAAACTATGTATTTTTTGGCCTCTACTTAGCTTTTGCTGACAAATGTTACAGATAACACGAGTTGGGTCATCTTTATCGATCTGAAAAAATGCCCAGGCTATGCAAGGCTTAGCACCCATGCGACCTGAAGAGCCACCACGACTTGTGGTGAGAGGCAGAGTTGTGTTTGAGGATGCAGTTGTTGACGTGCTTCCAGTACTACGTCTCTGTCCAGGAAGGCGCAACCTGACCTCGTCGTCACTAGCATCTTCCTCCACCTCCTCTGCTGACCTCATCTCTTGGCTGACTGTGGGTTGACAGTAAGTGGGATCTCCAACCTCATCATCATCACCCTGTGTGTTATCACACCCGTCGTCCTCAGAGCCAACCTGTTCCTGCCCTGACAAAAAACTAAAGTTGTCGCTTCAATCAGGTATTTGAGTCTTATCATCGGCTTCCTCATTGTCTCCACCAACAGGAGTTACAGTTTGGGAATGAGGGTCTACATTATGGTCAGAACCTTCTGTGTCTGGTCCTGGATCCGACTCATAAAGATTCTGGGCATCAGTGCAGATCATTTCCTCGTCTGGATTCACAGAAGCACTGGAGTCGACCTCTGATTCCCAGGCTATAGTATGAGTAAACAGCTCTGCAGACTCAACCATCTGTTCTACCTCATACTCAGACGGGCAGCTGGAGATTTGGGAGCTGTGAGGAAGCAAGTGCGATTTGGGTGACACCTTTGAGGACTGGAGTATTTGTGATGTTGAAGTTGATGTGGAGGAGAGCCCACTTAAAGGAGCACTTGATATCCGTTGAAGCACCTGCTGTTTTTGTGCCTCATCTGGAATTTGTAGCGATTGGCGTGGCCGTAAGAAAGGGATCTTATCACATTGTCCGCTAAAAGAAGTAGACATTTTAGTTTGGCTGGAAGATGGTCTTTCTTCTGCAGATGTTACTGTTGCTTTAACACCTACCCCACGGACACAACCTTTTTTCCCCTTCCCAACACGCCTATTCCCCTTTCCACCAGCAGCAGGCCTTTTTCCACTCATTTTGGTGGTTAACTAATTCACAACTCTGGAGTTGTTTGCACAAAAAAACAATGGATGGTAACCGAGCAGAGCTGAGTGGCCAAACTGTGGTATTAGGCCAAAACTATTGGCTGGGTTAGATGCAGAAAAAAATTATAGTCAATTTGCAACCTGATGGAGGTCAGTATAGATGGACTAATACAACAAGTCCCACACACAGCTAGAAGCCCAATATTTTTTCAGAGGTAGATGCAGAAAAAAATATATTCAGTTTGCAACCTGATGGAGGTCAGTATAGATGGACTAATGCAACAAGTCCCACACACAGCTAGAAGCCCAATATTTTTTCAGAGGTAGATGCAGAAAAAAATATATTCAGTTTGCAACCTGATGGAGGTCAGTATAGATGGACTAATACAACAAGTCCCACACACAGCTAGAAGCCCAATATTTTTTCAGAGGTAGATGCAGTAAAAAATATATTCAGTTTGCAACCTGATGGAGGTCAGTATAGATGGACTAATACAACAAGTCCCACACACAGCTAGAAGCCCAATATTTTTTCAGAGGTAGATGCAGAAAAAAATATATTCAGTTTGCAACCTGATGGAGGTCAGTATAGATGGACTAATACAACAAGTCCCACACACAGCTAGAAGCCCAATATTTTTTCAGAGGTAGATGCAGAAAAAAATATATTCAGTTTGCAACCTGATGGAGGTCAGTATAGATGGACTAATACAACAAGTCCCACACACAGCTAGAAGCCCACATATTTTTTCAGAGGTACTGTAGATGCAGATAAAAATTATTTTGAATTTGCAAACTGATGGAGGTCAGTATAGATGGACTAATAGAGAAAGTCCGACACACTACTAGATGGCCAAATATTTTTTCAGAGCTAGATGCAGAAAAAAATTATATTCAGTTTGCAACCTGATGGAGGTCAGTATAGATGGACTAATACAACAAGTCCCACACACAGGTAGAAGCCCAAATATTTTTTCAGAGGTACTGTAGATGCAGATAAAAATTATTTTGAATTTGCAACCTGATGGAGGTCAGTATAGATGGACTAATAGAGAAAGTCCGACACACTGCTAGAAGGCCAAATATTTTTTCAGAGGTACTGTAGATGCAGATAAAAATTATTTTTAATTTGCAACCTGATGGAGGTCAGTATAGATGGACTAATAGAGAAAGTCCGACACACTACTAGAAGGCCAAATATTTTTTCAGAGCTAGATGCAGAAAAAAATTATATTCAGTTTGCAACCTGATGGAGGTCAGTATAGATGGACTAATACAACAAGTCCCACACACAGCTAGAAGCCCAATATTTTTTCAGAGCTAGATGCAGAAAAAAATATATTCAGTTTGCAACCTGATGGAGGTCAGTATAGATGGACTAATACAACAAGTCCCACACACAGCTAGAAGCCCAATATTTTTTCAGAGGTAGATGCAGAAAAAAATATATTCAGTTTGCAACCTGATGGAGGTCAGTATAGATGGACTAATACAACAAGTCCTACAAACAGCTAGAAGCCCAAATATTTTTCAGAGGTACTGTAGATGCAGATAAAAATTATTTTGAATTTGCAACCTGATGGAGGTCAGTATAGATGGACTAATAGAGAAAGTCCGACACACTGCTAGAAAGCCAAATATTTTTTCAGAGCTAGATGCAGAAAAAAATTATATTCAGTTTGCAACCTGATGGAGGTCTGTATAGATGGATTAATAGAACAAGACCCACACACAGCTAGAAGCCCAATATTTTTTCAGAGGTAGATGCAGAAAAAAATATATTCAGTTTGCAACCTGATGGAGGTCAGTATAGATGGACTAATACAACAAGTCCCACACACAGCTAGAAGGCCAAATATTTTTTCAGAGGTACTGTAGATGCAGATAAAAATTATTTTTAATTTGCAACCTGATGGAGGTCAGTATAGATGGACTAATAGAGAAAGTCCGACACACTGCTAGAAGGCCAAATATTTTTTCAGAGCTAGATGCAGAAAAAAATTAGATTCAGTTTGCAACCTGATGGAGGTCAGTATAGATGGACTAATAGAATGATGCTATGCCCAAAAGATTTTACTTCACTAGGTGCAGTAAAAAAATTGGTATTCTATACACAGGTGGTATATCTTGCAACACAGATAGGCTACTCCACTGACTAACACACTCTGCAATAGGCCAAAAAGGATTAGCTTTGCTAGATTCAGCCAAATGCTGTGAAAAAAACTTGCACAGCACTGGCACAGACCTGCCTGGCAAAAACTGATAGGAACTGATGTAACCTAGTCCTGAAAAGGACTCCAATTACAATTAGTCTTTACTCCCACAACCTATCTATTTAAGAGCACAGACCTGCCTGATAAAAGTCGTAGGAAATGCTGTAACCTAGTCCTTAAAAGGACTGCAATCACAACTATTCCCTACTCCCAAGCTATCTGTATATTTGTGCGAAAATTGGCTTGAAATTAACAAGGTATAGCGCACACAGCAACAGCGGTGCCGTCTAACACGCAGCTGCAGCAGTGAGAAAATGGTGGCGACGGGGAAAATGGCTTGGTCTTATAGGGCAAGGACATGTGACATACACTGCCAATGACACATGCCCTTGCTTGTGTGAAAAAAAGCACTTCGCTCCGTGTGTGCGCTGCTGATAGGCTGACAGATTGCACCTCCCCACTGTAAATGCGGGAAAGAGAAAAAAAAATGGAGATCTTCATTGTTCCTGCAGAGATCCATCCCCTGCCCCTCCCCCCACCCCGCTGTACACTCAAACTGCGTATTAACATTAATTTTCATCTTTACTGTGAAAAAATCCAGTTATGATTTTGGTGCACGAACAGTTATCGAACATAACCTCGAACAGCCGAATTTTTCTCAAATTGTTCGTGTTCGCCGAACGGCTCGAACACCGCCCAAAACAGCTCGAATTTGAGATTGGCGAACAGTTCGAGTAGAACAACGCTCATCTCTAATGGTGACTTGTATTCTGGCTTGTTCACATTGGTCAACCCGTCTGCCTGCTACTAGTCGTGTCCACTGTTCCCATGCCTTACCGTATGCTTGCCACATTGACGGGGCAACTGACGCTCTGATTAATGGCATCAACTATTCTCCACTAGATCCCATAGGGAGGCTGGGTAACTGTTGCCCAATGGGTGGGTGTTGGGGAGGAGCTCTGTGAAAATCTGCCAATTGAATTGTGATAAAGCGTTAGCAGCAGCGTTAGACCCCTCAGCATCGTGGCTAGCGCGGACCCATACATTGTGTTTTAGGCACAGGAATGATAGCCGGCGTAGTAGGCCTAGCACTGGGAGAGACGATGATGCCATATTATTAATGAAGTGCGCTAGGCTGGTGTTTTTTGTTATGAAGAGTATAGTTTTGTTAGCCAGGCGCGTGCCCCTTATTTCTATTGCTACCACTATTGGAAACAGTTCCAGGACTGTCTGTTTTTTTGTCTGCACTTGTTCTGCCCAATACGGAGGCCATAAGCATGTGCACCATTGGTTATTAAGTATCACTGCTGATCCGCCTGATTCTGCCGCCCCGGTGAATAATCTTAGTTGAATGTTGGACTGTTCTGCTGACTTAAATAACGTGTGACCGTTGAATTTTTATAAGAAGGTTTGCCACACCTCTAAGTCCACCCGTAGCTGCCTGCTGATTCTGATTGTAGGACTCGGTTTAGATGCCCCTTTTGTTGCGGGCGATAAATAAAGAGAAAAAACCCTTCCGACTGGCATCACCCGGCTCGCAAACATGAGGAGACCTAGTAATACTTGCATCTGCTGTAGTGTTACTTTCCATACTGCGCAAAAAACCTAGATCAGGTGTAATGTTTTGGTATTTTTTCCCATGGGAGGCTGAACAACCTTGCTGTGGTGTCGATTTTGATGCCTAAGAACGATTTTTTTTAGTTGTGGGGCCTATGTTTTTGGTTGGGCATAATGGGACTCCAGACCGACGGGAGATGTTTGTGAATTCGTTGAGTAAGGGGCAGCAAAAGTGGATGACCAATCGCCACATGGCAGAAAAAGAAAGGAAAAAATCAGCTCACCCACCTAGAAGATCAACAGCACAGAGCCAGGAGTGCTACCAGACGAACATGAGGAACCAGGAAGATCCAGCTGAACAAATCTTCTAAAATCCACTTTTTATTTGGTCATACAAAAAATATTTTAAAAGTCCACCTTGGAGAAGAACAGCAAACGCGTTTCAAACTAAAGGTTTTTAATCATTGTATAGCAAAAAACAGCAAGGAAGTGGTATTTATATGTAATGTCCTGCTATGCACCTGTTCAAGGCTGAGTTAATCAGAAATTTAAACACACATACCATGTTAAAATCGTATAGCATAGAAACAATGCATATAAATGTAAATAATCCAAAAGAAAAAGAAAAGAAGAAAAAAGGTACATATATATAATAATAATCTATAAATGATCATTCATAATGATGCATCAAATCATGTCTGATATTTAAACCCGCTGGTACACGTGTATTTAAAGTATAAATCCACCAACTTTCTCTATTATGGAGCTTTCTACTATAATCATCCACCAAATCTCCACCAATCGCCACGGCCCATGGAGGGGCCACCACAGTCAGTGAATCCTTCCTTATTTAGTATAGAGTCTACCAATAATTTGGGCGTATTAGCCCAGCTGCGAAGCAAGCTGCTCCGCCTGTGTATCTAATAATAATTTTTAACTGCATCTAGCCTAGGAAGACTATGGGGACCCCCAACCAAACCCAGACACTCTGCATCTAACCCAGCCAATCATTTGATAGTATTGCTAGTAGCAGAGTCGCATGGGTTCTAAACCTTGCATAGCCTGTGCATTTTTTCAGATCGATAAGGATGACCCAACTCATGTTATCTGTAACATTTGTCACCAAAAGCTATGTAGAGGCCAAAAAATCCATAGTTTAAGTACTTCATGCATGAACCGTCACATGGATATGAATCATAAGTTGCAGTGCGAAGCTCACTGTGCTACAATGCGGCCTAGCGGGCCGGGACAACCACCATCTGCCCCACCTGTGTCATTCTGGGGAGACTAAAAGCTTGAGGACTTTGGAAAATCACCTCACCAACCATTTTAAGCAACTCTGGGACAATTGATGCCACTTTAGTGGTGTCTGTGCCACAATTTTGGGAAAAAATGGAGACTCTTTTTGGAGTCCCCTTGCTGTGTTTTACATGACGTTGCCATCGTCAATTCCAGGTGGGTCGGGTCTCCCCCCCCCTTTTAACCGTAAGAAACTACATACACTATGGCTTGGGGTAACACAGATGGTTGAATCTGATACTATAGCCTGGGAATCAGAGGTCTGCTCCAAAGCTTCAGTGTCTGCTAGTCAGCGGAGTAGCCACTGTCTGTAGATCTAATTACAATTTTTTTTTTCAAATTCAAGTTTTTTTTTATTTTTGTGTTGAAAAAGTGCAAGAAAATACAATATACATAGTAAAAGGGGTAGTATAACTATAAATCTATGCATAACGACAGTACATTGGGGGGGTACAGGGAGGGTTTTCCATCAATATCCAGATCAAGCATGTATTTTTCCATATGAAAGATAGAGAGAGATGGAGCGGACCACGGCAGTCCACCAATCAATAGAGAGAGATTATGATCATTGTTTTGCCGACATCACGGATAACTTTAGTTGGGGGCTAGATGGTAGGCATCAGAGTTTTGCAAATCAATCCAATCTCTCCAAATCACACAGTATCTATCAACATCAGCTGCTGAGATGGCCATCAGATGCTCTATCCTATTAAGGAGGGAGATCTCCGCAAACCATTCCTCCACAGTGGGTGGGTCTCTGCTTTTCCAGTGTCATGGAATGACATTCTTAGCCGCCTGTATTAGGTAGCCTATTGATGACCTTTTATAACTACGTTTACTTATTGGTAACATTGATAAAAGGAGGGCTTCTGGCGTATTAGGGATAGTCAAACCAGTTATTTTCTCAATCATGGGAACCACCTTTGCCCAAAATGCATTTATTATAGGGCATGCCCACCATATTTGTGACATTGTCCTTTCCCCCTTGCCACATCTCCAGCATCTATCTGAGACCACTGGATACCATCTATGAAGGACTGCTGGTACCCGGTACCATCTAGAGATAATTTTGAAGAAGGTTTCCTGAGCTTTGGACCCTATTGAGATTTTATGTGCTAGGAAGAAACATTTATCCCATTGTGAGTCAGAGAAGGACTTCCCCAGTTCCCTTTCCCATGCACCGCAGAATCCTGGCCTATTGTCAGTTACCTGGGCAGTGAGGAAATTATACAGTAGGGAGATGGAGTGTGTAGGGGGTGACAATGATAGGCTCAATTTTTCAAAGTTTGTGAGATCTCTATGAAGATGTGTGCGCTTCTTCACAGTTGAATAGAAGTGTTGTAACTGGCTATATTCCAAATTAGCCTTCGGGGAAGTGGCTCTTCCCTGTTACAAGTCATTGAGGGGGAGCAGCGAAGTATTGGAGATGACATGAGAAAATAATATCGGATGGGATTTATTTGAACCAATTAATCTATTTGCAGATAGTCCTGGTGGGAAATCTGGATTATCTGAAATCGGGAGCAAGGGGCCCTGGGGGCCGATTGAGGATAAACTTTTTTTTGGGGATCTCAAAGCCAAAGGAGTGGCATAAGTACTATATGACATGAGGCAAGAGAGGGGACAATTAAATGGGCGCACCATGGGAGAGTGGTAAGAGCTTTAGAACTAATGGATTGAGCTATTTTGACCCACAATTTCCCCTCCGAATGATGGAAGGAGTCCAGGATTCTAGCGTGTACTGCTGCCATGTAATACCTTCTACAATCCGGAAGGCTAAGGCCCCCCTTTTGTTTGTGTCTGATCAGAACGTCCCCCCGAATGCGTGGACGCCCACTTGCCCAGATAAATCTGCAAACGCTACTGCGTAGTCTTTTCCAAAAATTTACCATGGGAATGGTTTGGAAGAGGTATAAGAGTTTAGGTAGGACGTTCATTTTTAGTATATTTATTCTGCCGAACCAGGAAAAATCCTTCACCATCCAAGAAGTAAGATCTCTATGGAGTTGTTCAATAAAGGGCCCAAAATTAAGATAAAATAGACGGGAGAGGTCTCTATGAATACGAATTCTTAAGTATTTGATACCCTGTGAGGGCCAGGCAAAGGGAAAGTTGGACTGGATGGAATCCTGTATGGATTTGGGGAGGGAGACATCGAGGGCTTCAGACTTCGCTGCATTGATTTTAAAATTTGACCATGTACCAAAGTGATCTATTTCAGCCATAACAGCAGTGATGGATATATGTGGTTGAGTGATATATACTAGGACATCAAATGCAGAGCACTTGTACTCGGTGCCTCCCACCTCAATCCCACTAATATTGGGGTAATCGTAAATTGATGAGAGCAGGTGCTCCATCACTAGGATGTATAAGAGAGGGGACAGAGGACATCCCTGCCTTGTCCCATTGGTGATTATGAAAGGTGATAATAATGTTCCATTTATCTTCAGCCTAGCTGACGGATTGCGATACAGGGCCATGATTTTGGCTATAAAAGGGTCCCCTACCCCAAGCATTTTAAGAGAATAATATATGGCGTGCCAGGAGACTCTATGGAATGCTTTCTCAGCATCCAACGAGAGTATCTAATTACAAATTTTTAACTGCATCTAGCCCAAACAATACTTTGGGCCTAGTAGCAGTGTCTGCTAGTCAGCGGATTAACCCAGCTGTTAAGCAAGCTACACCACCTGTAGTTTGGACACTTAATTTTTTCAAAGGAAATGGTTCGGGCCCCCGGGACACTCAGTGAAGAGCATCGGGGAGGCACCCCAAGGCATAGGGGCTGGGACTGGCGGTAGGACGCCTTGCGGTGGGCTGCCAAGCTCGATCCTTATAAAAGCTTTTTAACTGCAGCAGCTTTAGTGGACGCTACTGGAGCTGGAATTACCGCGGCTGCTGGCATAAGACTTACCCTCCAATAGATCCTTGTAAAAGGATTTAAAGTGTACTCATTCAAATAAGAGAGACAATTTAAATTAAAAAGCTTAGACCTGCCTCCACCGCAGGTGGGCTCGCTCGACCCACCAGCGGACAGGCACCAGTATTGGGAGAGGGAGGCTGGCCATCAGGGTCCACCACAGCTCTGGCACAAATCCGGCGACACAGAGGTCGGACGGGCAGGAACGGACTGGCCGTGTCGGCTTCTCACTTTTTTGTCTCCCCCTCCTTTTACTCCTCCACCTCTTTTCTTTTCACATGACTATATGTTCTTGTCACTTTTCCATGTGTTAGTTGTGTCTTCTGAGCAGTTTGTCAGCTTTTGGACACCTTTGAAATGTTTTCTATGTGTTTTCTATGTGTTTCTATGTGTTTTTGTTTGCCTGCCATTGGTTTTAATGGTGTTTAAAGGTGTTCAACTAACAGTTCGGCGAACATGCGGGTGTTCGACGAACCGAACTGAACTCGAACACTACGGGGGTTGCTCAGCACTGCTTTTAAGCCAAGAAAGGTCTGGTGAGTGCTGTTTGCCACATTTCTTCATATTGACAAACAATTTACAACCCATTGAGGTATTTTAAAACTGTTGTACTTATTAATCAATTCTTAGGTAATTAGGAGCTAACTGCAGGCAAAATGTAAATCTGAAATTACAATTCTTGTGTTTTCTTTCATTTCAACAGAAGTTAGTAATCAGTAATGTATGTTCCATATATGAGGTAATATACACACGGCTTCGGCCATTTCCAGAGCTATTCCTCTCCTCTGCTCGACCAGGCGACCACAGTTGTGACCAGCTGGATCACTCTAGTGTTTGCTGTTCAGACTGGAAGTAATTTCTCATTGTAGGTCTTTGAGACTCAAAACAAGGCTCTCATAGACTTACATGAAGAAAGAAGGTAATGGTTGGCAGTGATATCCTGCCAGTCAAAGCTGTGGTAACAAGATGGTGAAGATGGACCAATGCAGCATTGGAAACAGTAGAAGATGGCCGCAGGTAAGTATTTTACTGTAAACAGAACATACGTTACTAATACCAAACCAGTGGCAAAATAAAATAAATGCAGGAATGATACTTTAATAGAACAAATAATAAAAAAGTATATAGTACCCAACCTCTAATGATGGACCTTGGCACCTACACCTTTACTCTTTTCTTTCATGTTCATGCAAGGTATTGTTAGCTCTGTACCAGACTAATGGAGATTCTGCTGCAATAAAGGGTTATATTAAGAAATTAATCAGCACAGACATAGCATATAAAATACCATGGCAGTAAAATATGTAACTTTAGTGTAAAGAAAACAGAGATTCTACAAGTAAAAGATTTTTCTTTCTCTACAATATGGTGATATGATGGCTGTGACTAAAAACTTGTACTTGTGAAACATGTTTATATGATAATTTTCTGAAACCTGTATATTAAGCATATTACTTTCAAAAAAGCTACTAAAGCAGATAAATAAAGTAGTCACCGGAAAAGATCAGTTTGTCCATCACTTGAGAGAACTGGAATATATTGTGAGTAAAAACTTTAGCTGATTGAACTTATAAAAATCCTAGATTTTCCTGTCTACGTCTGAAGAGCTTCAATTTTCACAAGGTTAGAACTTTCAGCAATGAAATTCTTCTCTTATTCTAGGCACAGACCTCTATGTACTTGACAAAATATTAATGCGCTCCATTTTCTTCTTTCCTGAAAAACACCATTAAATCAGAAAAAAATAATATAAAAGGGAAAAGTCTTAATCTTACAAAATATATGACATTTTGTATTATAAATGTATAAAAACACAGTATATCCATCCCCTCCAAAAACAAACTTTTGTCAAATAGTTTTGACATTATAAATTATATAACTAATTATTGCATTTATAATATAAATGGGAAATTGCATTTATAATATAAAATTGCATTTAATTGTTTTAATTAAAACTGTTATAATACTTTATTTAGACTTTAATGTAAAATATTTAAATACAGTTTGTATTCTTTGCCAGATGATTATGCTGTGCCACATTATGCTGGTTTATTCCAGAAACTTAATTTTGATAAGTTAAATAGTAAAAATTATCTATAATGGGGCATTCCAAAGTTTAAGACCCCCATGGATTCCCAGAACGAGAACTCTGAAGAGCCCCATGTAAATGGAGCGGAAATCGATCATGTGCATTGCTACTCCAGTTTTTTTAGGGGACCACCGGAGATAACCAAGAAAGAATGCAGCGGCATGACTGACCTCCACTCCATTCAAACTGGGCTCTTCAAACTGGTGAAGGTCCCAGTGGTGAGACCTCCAAAAAATGAAAAGTTATCACCTATCCCACAGATAGGGTATATCTTTAAAACTTGAGAAGACCACTTTAATCATTTCATAGAAACTATATGGTTGCACATGGAATGACTTTCCCATGAGACTCCTATCTGTCATGGTAGTATGACTGTAGTGGAGTGAGCAGTGCACATGTTTGACCTGAAAAAAATCTGTATAAAAATGTGACTATTGTGAATGATTTGCACTGAAAACTTTTATATTACTACTTAAAGTTAAATTAAAAGTTCTCTTCAGTGCATGACCTTCTGAAAGTAGATCGACAGTTTGCATAATGCATGGTGAAACGTAAAGTTTGTTAAAGGAAATTTGGACTTTATTAGAAGCTGTTTTTCTCTCAGCGAGAAAGGCCTAAAGTCACTTTCTTTTTTTGTTTTGTAGTATTCTTTGCATATTTTGCACCTAAGGCTTTACAGACAATATGGGCACTGTCCCCATTGGGGCTCACAATCTAGATTCCCTATCAGTATGACTTTGGAATGTGGGAGGAAACCGGAGAACCCGGAGGAAACCCACACAAACACGGGGAGTGCATACAAACTCCTTGCAGATGTTGTCCCAGGACCCCAGCACTGAAAGGTTGCAGTGCTAACAAGTGAGCCACCATGCTGCCACTTTTGAAGCTTTTTAGTGCAAAGATGTAAAAAATGTGCAAAAATTTTAGGCATGGATAAAATCACTCCAAGGAGAGGACTGGAATACATTTGATTAAAATAAATTCTAACTTTTTGAAAAGTCACAAAATATGAATTAGACACAAATGAAAAATAGGCATAAAACCTCCTATACTTGGAAAAAAATGTGAAAATTCAATAATGAATCAGGCCCATAGGCTTTTTGAGTGTTTTCACTGTCATTTATAGCAAGTTTTAATGCTTTTACACATCAAAAAACTATGGAGATTTCATAAAATTTTTTGTCATTTTAAAATTTGTAGGCATTAGGCAATCATTATACTATTTATTTTATAATTTAGTTACTTTTTATTTTATCATGTCCTTTTAATATGTGAAATGGTAGCATTCATATCTTTTAATTAAAAAGTCCAACATAATAAGGATAATTCATCACAGACTCGGTAGCTGAAAAAGAAGAAAAGTTTAACTTTTAACCCTGCTGTTCTTTTCGGTCACAAATGACCCAAAATTTAAATTTGATATTTTTTAAAATATTTATTAAGTGGTTCTGAAACTTGTGGTTAATTGACTTTTCCTCATTTGAGAGGTTCTTACTATAAGTAGTTTTTTTTTGTTTGTTTTCTTTTTTGCCCCAGGCTTTTTTTTACACTTGTACTGTTCGGTAAAAAATGACGATAGCCTTTTATACTAATCTCCAGCCATTTTTTGAGTAAAATAAAGGATTTATAATCTCATTTTGGACTATATATTGCATCTACTACTATTTATCAATTTGTCTAGGTCCTTCTGGTCTGTGCAGATTTACACATACATACATTTTCAAATTACTATACAGCAGATGGACTCGCTTCCAGTATAGCTATGTATCTTATTTACCCTACTGTTCATATAGAAATAGTTCAATTCAGTAGTCAACATTTCACATTGTAAATAAAAAGATTTTCTAATTTTCCTTGTGTTAGCTGGTTACATTACTGTGTTGGGAAAATCACTGGTTAGCCCATATATGTCGAAGAAAGAAAAGTAACACCCAGAAATGATGGAGCGTCAGCCATTGTCCACGGGATCCAACTGCATGCTAAACAACTTTCTATTTATTTATTTATTGTTTTAAATATATTTACATACAGTTTGATGCTATTAGTTATACTTTACAGTTATATAAAGAATGTTTTTGTTATGTGCAAATGTGCAATATGCATTAATATTGCAATAAGGTCATGTAACATTTTTTGATGAAAAAAAAAAATAAAAATTACGTTTTTGATTTCATTTTTTATTTGTTTATGAACAACCACACATAAAGTATGCTAATGCAAAAGGTATTCAAATAAAACACTTAAATAGCTAAAAATCAAGACTTTAATAGGTCCAGTCAAAAAGGACCAGAACATTATAGTATAGTAGACCCGAACAGAACAGTAGGGTTAAGTTAGCAAAAATTTGGGGATTTTTTTCTTAAAATGTTTCAGTATTTTACTCAGCTAGTTTCTAATACATTGAACTTTGAAGCATTGCTATTTGTGCCTGATAGAGATGGGAATTACAGAATTATCCCAGAAAAATCGATTTGTGGCAAAACAATTCTCAACAAAGCTGAAGTACTTCAAAGCCACCAATTGCCTGAAAAGATGCATATATGTGATTGTATTCCAGCAGTCCTATAAAACACTCTGATCAAGCAAGCAACAGCTGCCAATTATGTGGCCCTGGCTCATAGACTTTATCTGCTCTGCTTATCAATAAGGTATTTATTATACTCTTTTTCTCCCACGCTAATCTTCCTCACTAATCTTCTTCACTACTGTGCTGTCATAAACATGCTAGCAGTTTCCTCAGCATCTTAAAGCTTTTTCTTTCTATCTCTTTATCTAAATTGAGTGCAGTCATTTCCACTCACACTCCAGATTCACCACAAAATGGCTGCTGCATTCCCTGCTTTTTTACAGACTGTGATAGTTGGACTTGATTTGCTGTGCTAGCTTCAAAGCATAATATGGAAGCCCGCCCTGATGCACATTTGGTGATATTATCGTTCTCTGGGTAATACACTCTTCTACAACGTGTGAATTGTTAACAAACTAAAGGAATTATTCCACTTAAAACTATTTTTTATTGCATAAAAATATAAAAACTTAACCCAAAAACATAAATAATGACAGTACCCAGAATATTAACAACAGAGCAGTGCATATAACATTATAAGAATGGGTATAATAAAAATGAATATGCAAAGCTCCAAATAGTAAACACAGCGGTTAAAGTGTATATTATGTATACAATCATACAAGTTCCGATTCTTAGGTGTATGGCAACAGTGCTCTTACCCATAGTGTAATGAGATCTGCAAAATTACTACAAGAACATGGTTTTGCGTGTTTACATATCACTTCCTCAGGAGGTCTGATCACCAGATTGTCACCATATTGTCTTCATTTATGTTTTTCACTTCACTTAATATTTTTTAGATATGTATATCCAATAAAAAAATATAGCTTTTAGCTAACAAACTCCTTTTCTTGTTATTGCATACATTTAGCATGGTGTAGCTAATGGTTACTATCAAAACAGTTATGAGCTTGTTTTCAGACATAATGACTGAATTAATATTTTTTAATTGCACCCCGTGGATTTGTATTTTCTAATGTGTAAATGGTGATGGGCATTTTAGACAAATCACATGAATTGAATCACTAACTTTTTGAATTTGCTGGGTTAAGAGAAATCCTAAAATTTAGCACAATTTTAACTTAAATTGAACTGATTCACTTATCTGTTGTACCTGTCCTTGTTTTAAGGCAATAAAGCTTGCCTGTTGTATCATATCATCACCCCTATGGTTGATTGTACTTACTGTGACATGTTGTATCTAATTTACTCAAGACAGAATATTGACCATACTATTCTACTTTTGATTATTGTGTTCAGTATAAAATTCACTTTGAGAACTATGTTTTAGTTCTATAGTTTTTGAATAATTTTGAATGCTGATATCTTTTCTAAGGCTATGTACGCACGATCAGAATTTTCCTGAGCGTTTCTGCATCTCCTTGGCAGGAAAAACGCTGGTGAAAAAACAAGCAGTTTTGCTGCAATTTTGACATGTTTTTGACGCTGTTTTTGATGCATTTTTTCAAGCGCTTTTGAAGCGTTTTTGCACATCAATGAATGCTTTTTGGAGTTAAATAAAGTTATTTGATGGTACATTGCTTTAAACATGGAATTATCATCAGTATTTATTATACTCTTTTTCTCCCACGCTAATCTTCCTCACTAATCTTCTTCACTACTGTGCTGTCATAAACATGCTAGCAGTTTCCTCAGCATCTTATAGCTTTTTCTTTCTATCTCTTTATCTAAATTGAGGGCAGTCATTTCCACTCACTCTCCAGATTCACCACAAAATGGCTGCTGCATTCCCTGCTTTTTTACAGACTGTGATAGTTGGACTTGATTTGCTGTGCTAGCTTCAAAGCATAATATGGAAGCCCGCCCTGATGCACATTTGGTGATATTATCGTTCTCTGGGTAATACACTCTTCTACAACGTGTAAATTGTTAACAAACTAAAGGAATTATTCCACTGAAAACTTTTTTTTAATGGATAAAAATATAAAAACTTTAATTACACCCCGTGGATTTGTATTTTCTAATGTGTGATGGGCATTTTAGACAAATCGCATTAATTGAATCACTAATTTTTTGAATTTGCTGGGTTAAGAGAAATCCTAAAATTTAGCACAATTTTAACTTAAATTGAACTGATTCACTTATCTGTTGTACCTGTCCTTGTTTTAAGGCAATAAAGCTTGCCTGTTGTATCATATCATCACCCCTATGGTTGATTGTACTTACTGTGACATGTTGTATCTAATTTACTCAAGACAGAATATTGACCATACTATTCTACTTTTGATTATTGTGTTCAGTATAAAATTCACTTTGAGAACTATGTTTTAGTTCTATAGTTTTTGAATAATTTTGAATGCTGATATCTTTTCTAAGGCTATGTACGCACGATCAGAATTTTCCTGAGCGTTTCTGCATCCGGGGTGAGTATATTGGTTCATTTAAATTATTAAAAATGGGTCTGTTGTATTTCAAATAAAGTGTTTGCTCTGTTTTGGGGTGTTTATTTAACTCTTTACGTTACTTTAATTAGGTTTGGTCATGAAAGGATCTGATTGACACCTTGTCATCACCAAACAAAAGAGCTAAGTGTCAGCTAGTCCCATTCACCCAATCTTCATTAGCATTTTTATTCACTTAATTTAAGTGGCAGCTATGAGCTGCTATTTTTAGCCTAGGAAGGTGCCATTAGGCAAACATGGTCCCTGGCCATTATTAACAGCTCACAGCTACTTTGTTAGCTGCTACATCCCCACAATCAGCAAGAAGCAGCACGTTGGACGCAGTGTATTCTTGCTGCATCGAAAATGCTGTGTTCTAATGCTGCACTTTTGTCGGTACATGTGAACCACCGCATATAATGACACTTCAGTCTGTCAAAATATCCAGGGGAGACTAGCGTGTATGCTACAGAAATTAACATGCTTTTGGTGAGTTTAGGTACGTGGTCACGGTCAGGAGCAGCTGCAGGTGCTGTGTGTTTATCACAGCATCAAACCCGCAGCATTCCAAATATTACAGCATCGTGGATGGGATCTCTAGAAATCCCATGTCCACTATGCATGCATCAGAGGCTGCGAATCACCCGTGGATAATGGCATGCCTTTCAGGACCACAGCATGTTAAATTTTCTTGCGGAGTCGCTAGTCTCTGCAACAGAAATTTGACCACTAGAAAATATTGAATGTGATAAATCTGCATGGTTCAGTGAACACGTGGATTTACCTGCGTTCAATAGAATGCAATGTTTTGGACGCAGCAAAAAATATGCGTCGAAAGCGCTGCTATGTCCGGATCAAGAGCACGGAGCCTAAAATTAAAAAAAAAAAAATGGCCTGGGCTCCCACATCATTTTAATAACCAGCAGAGGTTAAGTCAACTGCTGGGGGCTGATATTAGTAGCCGGGGAAGGGGCCATTAGCCATCAATATTCCCTGGATATTAATATCAGCCCACAGCTGTTTCTTTAGCCTTTACTGCCTAGATTACAGGGGGACCCCAGACAAAAATGACAAAGGGTGCCCCTATAAAATCTAACCCGAAAAGGCTAAACAGACAGCTGTGGGTTGTTATTAATAGCCAGGGAAGGGGCCATGAATGCTAGCCCACGCCGCAGCTAATAATATCACCCCAGCAGTCCCAGAAATGGCGCATCCATAAGATGTGCCAAGTCTGGCACTTAGCCTCCGCTCTTCACACTGCCCTGTAGCGGTGGCAAGTGGGGTAATGGGGTTACCCTTGTATCGGCAGCTGACGTGAAGCCCAGGTCAGTAATGGAGGGAGTCTTTAAGACACCTCCATTACTAATCGCGTAGTAAAGTTGTCAGTGCTTTTTCAATAAATACACGGCCAGAATAAAGTATTTTAATAAAATAAGAAACACATAGTTCTAAAAAAAAATTATTGTTCTCTCTCCGCAAAGCCGTTGATCTTCTGAAACCAAAGTAAAAAATACAAACAACTATATGCCTCAACTGTCCGCCGTCAATGACGCAGTCCATGATTAGGCCGATTGTCCCTCGGCGATCCGTGTCACTTCTACAGCAGTTGCAAAAAGAACTTCGGCACTCCATACATGAAAATATAAGAAATATTGTATCTAGACTAATGTCACTTTGAAAAATGAAGGTTTTTTGCACATAATTTGGCCAATTTATGTGTGCCCATCAACCACGACAAGGTCACCTTCGTATGATGGGAAACTACGCTACGCTACCACTGGATATGCCACTCTTGGGCTGTAAGCCTCTATGGACAATATGTCTTTGCTTGGGCTTTTAACCTACAATGTATGGGCTGGTAGAGCTAGTTAAAACCACCTGTGACTGAATGGGAGGGACACATGGTCAGAAAAAAGGCTGTCAAACTTCTAATAGTGTGAACACGTACCTGCTGCAATGCTCCAGGAGCGGGATCCCAAAAATGATTAATAGAAAAAAGAGAGGGGTCGCTCACTGGTCTATTCGGGTGCTCTGAAGAAAAGAGTAATATCAATTGCAAAAAGAACTTCGGCACTCCATACATGAAAATATAAGAAATATTGTATCTAGACTAATGTCACTTTGAAAAATGAAGGTTTTTTGCGCATAATTTGGCCAATTTATGTGTGCCCATCAACCACGACAAGGTCACCTTCGTATGATGGGAAACTACGCTATGCTACCACTGGATATGCCACTCTTGGGCTGTAAGCCTGTATGGACAATATGTCTTTGCTTGGGCTTTTAACCTACAATGTATGGGCTGGTAGAGCTAGTTAAAACCACCTGTGACTGAATGGGAGGGACACATGGTCAGAAAAAAGGCTGTCAAACTTCTAATAGTGTGAACACGTACCTGCTGCAATGCTCCAGGAGCGGGATCTCAAAAATGATTAATAGAAAAAAGAGAGGGGTCGCTCACTGGTCTATTCGGGTGCTCTGAAGAAAAGAGTAATATCAATTGCAAAAAGAACTTCGGCACTCCATACATGAAAATATAAGAAATATTGTATCTAGACTAATGTCACTTTGAAAAATGAAGGTTTTTTGCGCATAATTTGGCCAATTTATGTGTGCCCATCAACCACGACAAGGTCACCTTCGTATGATGGGAAACTACGCTACGCTACCACTGGATATGCCACTCTTGGGCTGTAAGCCTGTATGGACAATATGTCTTTGCTTGGGCTTTTAACCTACAATGTATGGGCCGGTAGAGCTAGTTAAAACCACCTGTGACTGAATGGGAGGGACACATGGTCAGAAAAAAGGCTGTCAAACTTCTAATAGTGTGAACACGTACCTGCTGCAATGCTCCAGGAGCGGGATCTCAAAAATGATTAATAGAAAAAAGAGAGGGGTCGCTCACTGGTCTATTCGGGTGCTCTGAAGAAAAGAGTAATATCAATTGCAAAAAGAACTTCGGCACTCCATACATGAAAATATAAGAAATATTGTATCTAGACTAATGTCACTTTGAAAAATGAAGGTTTTTTGCGCACAATTTGGCCAATTTATGTGTGCCCATCAACCACGACAAGGTCACCTTCGTATGATGGGAAACTACGCTACGCTACCACTGGATATGCCACTCTTGGGCTGTAAGCCTGTATGGACAATATGTCTTTGCTTGGGCTTTTAACCTACAATGTATGGGCTGGTAGATCTAGTTAAAACCACCTGTGACTGAATGGGAGGGACACATGGTCAGAAAAAAGGCTGTCAAACTTCTAATAGTGTGAACATGTACCTGCTGCAATGCTCCAGGAGCGGGATCCCAAAAATGATTAATAGAAAAAAGAGAGGGGTCGCTCACTGGTCTATTCGGGTGCTCTGAAGAAAAGAGTAATATCAATTGCAAAAAGAACTTCGGCACTCCATACATGAAAATATAAGAAATATTGTATCTAGACTAATATCACTTTGAAAAATGAAGGGTTTTTGCGCATAATTTGGCCAATTTATGTGTGCCCATCAACCACGACAAGGTCACCTTCGTATGATGGGAAACTACGCTATGCTACCACTGGATATGCCACTCTTGGGCTGTAAGCCTGTATGGACAATATGTCTTTGCTTGGGCTTTTAACCTACAATGTATGGGCTGGTAGAGCTAGTTAAAACCACCTGTGACTGAATGGGAGGGCCACATGGTCAGAAAAAAGGCTGTCAAACTTCTAATAGTGTGAACACGTACCTGCTGCAATGCTCCAGGAGCGGGATCCCAAAAATGATTAATAGAAAAAAGAGAGGGGTCGCTCACTGGTCTATTCGGGTGCTTTGAAGAAAAGAGTAATATCAATTGCAAAAAGAACTTCGGCACTCCATACATGAAAATATAAGAAATATTGTATCTAGACTAATGTCACTTTGAAAAATGAAGGTTTTTTGCGCATAATTTGGCCAATTTATGTGTGCCCATCAACCACGACATGGTCACCTTCGTATGATGGGAAACTACGCTACGCTACCACTGGATATGCCACTCTTGGGCTGTAAGCCTGTATGGACAATATGTCTTTGCTTGGGCTTTTAACCTACAATGTATGGGCTGGTAGATCTAGTTAAAACCACCTGTGACTGAATGGGAGGGACACATGGTCAGAAAAAAGGCTGTCAAACTTCTAATAGTGTGAACACGTACCTGCTGCAATGCTCCAGGAGCGGGATCCCAAAAATGATTAATAGAAAAAAGAGAGGGGTCGCTCACTGGTCTATTCGGGTGCTCTGAAGAAAAGAGTAATATCAATTGCAAAAAGAACTTCGGCACTCCATACATGAAAATATAAGAAATATTGTATCTAGACTAATGTCACTTTGAAAAATGAAGGTTTTTTGCGCATAATTTGGCCAATTTATGTGTGCCCATCAACCACGACAAGGTCACCTTCGTATGATGGGAAACTACGCTACGCTACCACTGGATATGCCACTCTTGGGCTGTAAGCCTGTATGGACAATATGTCTTTGCTTGGGCTTTTAACCTACAATGTATGGGCTGGTAGAGCTAGTTAAAACCACCTGTGACTGAATGGGAGGGACACATGGTCAGAAAAAAGGCTGTCAAACTTCTAATAGTGTGAACACGTACCTGCTGCAATGCTCCAGGAGCGGGATCCCAAAAATGATTAATAGAAAAAAGAGAGGGGTCGCTCACTGGTCTATTCGGGTGCTCTGAAGAAAAGAGTAATATCAATTGCAAAAAGAACTTCGGCACTCCATACATGAAAATATAAGAAATATTGTATCTAGACTAATGTCACTTTGAAAAATGAAGGTTTTTTGCGCATAATTTGGCCAATTTATGTGTGCCCATCAACCACGACAAGGTCACCAAGGTCATACTTCTACAGCAGTGACATCACTGTGACAATCACTGATGTCACTGCTGTAGAAGCCAGCAATGTACACTGACTGGTGTAAAATCACTCCTGTCACTATACATGCTGCTGCAGGAGGTCACTGGGGTTCATCAGCTGAAGATCAGCTGATCAGCCCCAGTGAGCTCACCACCATGGGAACATTCTTGAAAATGTTCCCACAATGAGGTTACGTGAGCGATCAGCTGATTCCTCACGTGACCGCCGATCCTGGCACCACAGTAAACTGCTGGGAGCGAGCACGATCTCCGCAATGTACCGCTGGCCGCCGGGGAGAGAGCATCACCGGGGTAAGGTTCCTGGACACTCTATGGCAGCTTTTTTTAATGTGGTTTGGATGTGCATAATTGCATTTTATTTCTGAAACCGCATTGCAGATCAGGCCGTTGTCCAACTCTGTTGTCATGAAATTAAAGGGCAAAGAAAGATGTTTGTGTGTCGAAGCACCATCAACAAGTGCTAGCTGATCTTGGACGGGCTGCTGCCATTGCTTATGCGCCAAGCTGCATTAGAGGACTTCCTAGGAAAAATGACAGCTCGAGTAGATACGGTTTCCTAAATCCTTTCACCGAGCTAAAAAATATGGCTGGGCAGAAATACAACTCTCACTGACAAGCTGTAGACTGGCTCTGTAGCGTCTCTGGCCACATTCAATTGTCCATGATTTTGTGGTTAGGCGGTCCTTCCCAGTAAGTGCACTGAGGAGGGCACGGGTAATGTTGTGGGACCCGTGCTGGTGGAAGGCAGAGACGATACCAGGAGAAATAGTGGCGGCTGTTCCCATGTTCCCATGTCTTTTCAGCACTGTATGCATGTGTCTGATGATGTGTCACATACTACATGGCCAGATAAGGTTGTAAAATTTTAAAATGACATTTCCCAGTGAATGCATTTATCTTGGTTGAAAGCAATGCAAGAGTGCAAAAACGCATCAAAAACACTTTTTTTTTTTTTTACTGAGGATGAGCTCTGGATACAGCTGAATTTTACCACCAGAAAATTACAAGCTGAAATGTGGCCGGCTGTTTCACATTAGTAACAGAAAAAAATGTATTTTTTTTACTGTGGATGAGCTCTGGATACAGTTGAATTTAACCGCCAGAATATTACAAGCTGATATGTGGCCTGCTATATAACGTTAGTAACAGATGAAATTAGATTTTTTTTTACCGAGGACGAGCTCTGGATACAGCTGAATTTCACCACCAAAAAATTACAAGCTGAGATGTGGCCTTCTGTATCAAGTTTGTAACAGAAGAAATTATCATTTTTTTACTGTAGAAGAGCAGTGGATACAGCTGAATTTCACCTCAAACAAATGTAAGCCAAGATGTGGCCTGCTGTATCATGTTAGTAAAAGAAGAAATTAGATTTTTTTTTTTTTACTGTGGACGAGCTCTGGATACACCTGAATTTCACTGCCAGAAAATTAAAGGCTGAGATGTGGCCAGCTGTATCACGGTAATAACATAAAAAATTAGATTTTTTTGATCTGTGGAAGAGCTATGGATTAAGCTGAATTTCACCGCCAGACTATTACAAGCTGGGATGTGGCCTGCTGTATCACGTTAGTAACAGAAGAAATTAGATTTTTTTTTACTGTGGACGAGCACGGGATACAGCTGAATTTCACCGCCAAAAAATTACAAGTTGAGATGTCTCCTGCTGTATCACGTTAGTAACAAATAATTAGATTTTTTTACTGTGGACAAGCTATAGATACAGCTGAATTTAACAGCCACAAATTACAACCTGAGATATGGCCCGCTGTATCACATTAGTAACAGAAGAAATTCGATTTTTTTTTTACTGTGGATGAGCTCTGGATACAGGTGAATTTCACTGCCAGAAAATTACAAGCTATGATATGGCCTGCTGTATCACATTAGTAACAAAAAAAATAGATTTTTTTTTTACTGTGGATGAGCTCAGGACACAGCTGAATTTAATCGAAAAAATAATACAAGCTGAGATGTGGCCTGCTGTATTACGTTAGTAAAAGAAGTACCAGGCATTTGCCGATACTGATGGCTGTAGGAGAGTTTTGGAGGAATATAAGAGGGACCAGGCGTGTGGTGATATGGTCGTGTTACAGTTTGATTTTCTGGATTTCCATGTGTGCTGGATGTAGCAAATGGCAGCTGTGTTTCAAGGTGGCCAGCTCACCATTGTTCAATTGGTGTAAGAACCTGGCTGGGCTCCTGCTGTTCCTGGCTTGCATCAATGAGGGTCACTATTGCAGCCCATATCCGTTCCTGTCATTCCTAAAAGAACTTTTGCAAGGCATGGAGACAGTGACCTACAAAAGTGATCAACAGACGTTTCTAGTGTGAGGGTATTGATGATGGCTAGAACCCAAGCATCAATCACCTCTTGCAGCTTACGGAGCTCTTCCTGTCACCTGCTTCATCTTCCTCAGACAGTGCAGGCTGTGGTTCTGGTGCATTTGCTATTTGGGCTGATGTTTGTGAAGTTTCTTGTATGCTTACTTCAGCAGCATCAGTGGAGGCTTCAGCTGCATCAGACACATGTTCAACATGTATTTGTGGATTTGGCTCAGCTGGGGGGTCTGGCTCGGATGCTGAGGTACATGTCGCTGATGAAGATTTATCGGAGGCATCCAAGTTGTCATCAGTTCTATGAAGAAATACATTGTCAGAATATTAAATGGTTTTTGACAAACATTACAGCACCTAAGTATTGACATTTTAGAAATGTTAAGAACATATGAAGCTAAAGCGTCTGAGGAAAGGCCTTGCCAATTAGGATGTTGTAATTTAGCTATGTGTTTATACCTTACCACATATGTATTTAGGTAAGCTCTGAATTTGTATGTGACTTTATGATGTTGATGTTACCAGTTTAGGGAACTGGCAAATTTAACTATCACGTTATGGTATGGGTAAAACATTAAAATACATAAGCAGTCACTTACTGGTTGAGTTCCATTATTGGCCTCAGAAAAGCTAAATTTCTGTAGTAGACATATTGCCTCTTTTTGGTGGCAACTGATGATGAGGGTAGGGGAAGAAATTCACTCCTGAAATGATCCTTCGCTGAATACCATCGGCGCTTAACAAAATCAACTATAAGACAATAGTGTACAAAATATCGGAAAAAAAACAAATACAACATTTGTATAATATCATTTTTTAAAAATTTAATTTGCTTTTGTTTTGCCTAGCTAATTCGTTTGTTACCTGAAGACTCAGAAAATAAACATATACAATGTCTGATTATTTTCATAGTATTAGGACTTAGTACTGTGGGACCAATTAAAGGCATGATGTCATCCTTCAAGTGTATTTGTGGACAACATCATAATTCTTAAAGCAGTACTGTATTTGTTGGCAGCAACCTTGGCTGCATGACTCAGGGTATGTAGACCAACATTAATAGTCCCAGCATTAAAGCACGATATGTCTGGCCTTGGCAGGTGCAAGAAATTGTCATGAATGGTCCAAAACAAGTAAAAAGATTTGATTCCTCACAGTGTTTAAAGAAACTGGAGTGAACACCAAAAAAAATTATAAAAATACAAAGGGGTAGTATTATGTAATCCTTGGCATATGCAGAGATAACAATACCAGGCAACACCTGTTCACATAATGATAGATGCCTGTAATTACTGAAAATGTGCGATGTATTACGTGTAACAAATAAAATTACCCTTTCACTTTAAAACTAAAAATAGCATTTTCACATACACTTAACTAACACTTAACACATTTAAAAAGCACAAAACATAGTTATGCATAAGGGGAAAAAATCTGAGGCATCATTATACATATGGTACAATACAATAGTAACTAAAAGAAATGCTAGCAGTAAGTTACAAGGTCAAGGAAGTTTAATCCAAATAATATTGCAGTTTGTATTGGTCAAAATATTGTAAGAGTTCTGTGCGTACACATACATACATACTGTATATGCACATGGCAGATAAGTATCCCTTTACTAAACATTATGGTATTTTTGGGGTGATAAGGAGTTCCCTTTGACCTCCAAACTAGTGTTGAGCCACCCCCATAGTGTTCGAGTTCGGTTCGGCTCGTCGAACACTCGTATGTTCGCCGAACTGTTCGTCGAACTGTTCGTCGAACACCTTCGAACACCGTTAAAACCAATGGCAGGCAAACAAAAACACATAGAAACCCATAGAAAACACTTTCAAAGGTGTCCAAAAGCTGAGAAACTGCTCAGAAGACACAACTAACACATGGAAAAGTGACAAGTACATATAGTCATGCGAAAAGAAAAGAGGTGGAGGAGTAAAAGGAGGGGGAGACACAGATATAGGCATGTCATGCCCTTCTAAAACCAAAATGTGCGAAGCCGACATGGCCAGTCCGTTCCTGTGACATGGCCACCTCCGTGTCACCGGGTTTGTGCCAGAGCCGCGGTGGACCCTGACGGCCAGCCCCCCTCTCCCAATACTGGTGCCTGTCTGCTGGTGGGTCGAGCGAGCCCCCCTGCGGTGAAGGCAGGTCTAATCTTTTTAATTTAAATTGTCTCTCTAATTTGAATGAGAACACTTTAAATCCTTTTACAAGGATCTATTGGAGGGCAAGTCTCATGCCAGCAGTCGTGTAATTCCAGCTCCAGTAGTGTCCACTAAACTGCTGCAGTTAAAAAGCTTTTATAAGGAACAAGCTCGGTGGTCCACCGCAAGGCGTCCTATCGCCAGTCCCAGCCCCTATGCCTTGGGGTGCCTCCCCGATGCTCTTCACTGAGTGTCCCGGGGGCCCGAACCATTTCCTTTGAAAAAATTAAGTGTCCAAACTACAGGTGGTGTAACTTACTTAACAGCTGCGATAATCCGCTGACTAGCAGACACTGCTACTAGGCACAAAGTATTTCCTTGGCTAGATGCAGTTTAAAATTTGTAATTAAATACTCTCGTTGTATGCTGAGAAAGCATTCCATAGAGTCTCCTGGCACGCCATATATTATTCTCTTAAAAAGCTTGGGGTGGGGGTCTAGGGGACCCTTTAATAGGCAAAATCACGGCCCTGTATCGCAATACGTCACCTAAGCTGAAGATAAATGGAACATTTTCATCACCTTTCATAATCACCATTGGGACAAGGCAGGGATGTCCTCTGTCCCCTCTCTTATACATCCTAGTGACGGAGCACCTGCTCTCATCAATTCGCCATAACCCCAATATTAGGTGGATTGAGGTGCGAGGCACCGAGTACAAGTGCTCTGCATTTGCTGATGATGTCCTAGTATATATCACTCAATCACATATATCCATCCCTGCTGTAATGGCTGAAATAGATCACTTTGTTACAGGGTCAAATTTTAAAATCAATGCAGCGAAGTCTGAGGCCCTCGATGTCTCCCTCCCCAAATCCATACAGGATTCCTTCCAGTCCAACTTTCCCTTTGCCTGGCCCTCACAGGGTATCAAATACTTAGGAATTAATATTCATAGAGACCTCTCCCGTCTATGTTATCTTAATTTTGGGCCCTTTATTGAACAACTCCATACAGACCACGGTTGGCAAGTTAGAACTGTAAGATTCACTACGTGAACCACTGGTGTTTTGTGGAAAAGCATATGTACACTGTGTTCCCAATATTATGCAAAAAGTGTTTAGGAGTGATAAGGTAAGAATTTTTTTGTTTTTTAATTAAACTCATTGATGGCGATGTGAGTCAGGGCTATTTATATCACTGTAAGCAATTGCAGACACCTGTGCTAATTAGTTTGGCAGGTGTGTCCAATGAAAGGCAAGACTACTTAAGAAGACTGTCCCACATTATTAAGCAGCCTACATTTTCTGCCAAAATGGGAAAGAAAAAGGATGTATCGGCTGCTGAGAAGCAACAAATTGTGGAGTGTTTAGGTCAAGGCATAACTTCAATTAAAATTGCCAAGACACTTCATCTTGATCATCGCACAATCAAGAAGTATGTAGCTGATTCACAGTACACACGTGTGCGTGCTGATAAGGGAAAATTGAGGACTCTTTCCTACAGGCAATTACGTCAGGTTAAAAGAGCAGCGGCAAAAAAGCCTTGTCATAGCAGCAGACAAGTTTTTGAAGCTGTTGGTGCCTCCAACGCCCCCAGAACAACAAGATGCAGAGTCCTTCAGAGGTTTGCAGCTGTGCATAAGCCATCCGCCATCCTGTCGACCTCCTCTATCCACTGCACACAAGCAGAAACGGCTCCAGTGGGCCAAACAATACATGAAGACTGACTTCAAAACTGTTTTGTTCACCGATGAGTGCCGTGCAACGCTCGATGGTCCAGATGGATGGAGTGGAGGATGGCTGGTTGATGGACACCCCATGCAAACACGGCTACGTCACCAACAAGGAGGAGGTGGAGTAATGTTTTGGGCTGGAATCATAGGGAGAGAGATTGTCGGCCCCTTTAGGATCCCTGAAGGGGTAAAGATGAACTCCATAATGTATGTGGAGTTTCTCAAACAGCACTTCCTGCCATGGTTCAAGAAGAAGAACCGTGTATTCCGCAGCAAGATCATTTTCATGCATGATAATGCACCGTCTCATGCTGCACATAACACATCTGCATCTCTGGCTGATATGGGCATAAAAGGGGACAAACTTATGGTGTGACCCCCATGCTCCCCTGACCTCAACCCCATTCAGAACCTCTGGAGCATCATCAAAAGGAGTGTCTATGATGGCGGGAGGCAGTTTACATCTAAGCAACAGCTCTGGGAGGGTATTGTGTCCTCATGCAAAACAATTGAAGCAGAAACCATCCAAAACCTGACAAATTCAATGGACGAGAGAGTTGAGAAGCTCCTTTCGAACAAGGGGTCCTATGTGCAAATGTAACAGCACCTAGAATAAAGTTTTGAGTTGAAAACTGTTTGATTTCAGTTTCTAATAACCTGCTAATGCTTATAATTTCAAAAATGACCATTTTTTTGTTCTTTTTTAAAATGAAAAGGTTGATCGAAGAGTGTGGGGGATCTAAGAGTGTGGCAACCCAGAAGTCAGGATTACTTCGAAATCTGACAATCTGAGGGTCATGTTGCAGGTAGTGCAGCAAGATGGCACTCATGTGTCTTGAGCATCTAGGAGCCCCAAAATTATTTTCCGGGCTAGATGCAGCTAAAAAAATGTTTTAATTTGTAAGCTGGTGGAGCTTAGTATTGATGGCCTAATAGAATCAGTACTGCAAACTGCTACAAAGCCCAAATTATTTTCCAGCCAAGATACAGATAAACATGAATAGTAATTTTAAATCTGGTGGAGTTTAGTTAGAAGGCCTAATAGAATCAGTACTGCACACTGCTACAAGGCCCAAATTATTTTCCAGCCAAGATACAGATAAACATGATTAGTAATTTTAAATCTGGTGGAGTTTAGTATAGATGGCCTAATAGAATCAGTAATGCACACTGCTACAAGGCCCAAATTATTTTAAAGAAAAGATACAGATAAACATGATTAGTAATTTTAAATCTGGTGGTGTTTAGTATAGATGGCCTAATAGAATCAGTACTGCACACTGCTACAAGGCCCAAATTATTTTCCAGCCAAGATACAGATAAACATGATTAGTAATTTGAAAGCTTAAATCGGTGGGTGAGGTGATTTTAACAAATCATCAAGCTTTTACTCTCCCCAGGATGACACATGGGTAGAAAAGTCGTTTCGGATCCATGATTTGTTCATCTTTATGAACGTCAGTCTGTCTACATTATCAGTGGAGAGCCTCATGCACTTATCTGTCAGCACACCACCAGCAGCGTTGAACACACGTTCAGACAGAACGCTGAATGCGTGGCATGACAAGATCTCCAAGGCGTAAGTGGCGAGCTCCGGCCATTTATCCAGATTGGAAGCCCAAAAAGAGCAAGGTTCCAGTGACACAGTCATGGCTTCAATGTTTACTTGGAGATACTCCTGTACCATCGTCTCTAGGCGTTGACTATGTGTCAGACTTCTTGGCTCCTGTGGCCTTGCAAAGGATGGGCTAAAAAAGTGGTGAAATGATTCCGCAAAATTGATGTTACTAGCAGATACTGTGTTTCTGTTACATTTTGAGTGCTGAACACTCAACGATCCCACGGTTGGCAAGTTGGAACTTTGAGATTCACTACGTGCACCACTAGTGTTTTGGGGAAAAGCACATGTAAGATTCTGCAACAGTCTCTGCTGATACTCCTGCATGCGTGTATCTCTTTCTATGGCAGGAATAATTTCTGCAAATTTACTTTTGTACCGGGCATCTAAGAGTGTGGTAACCAAGTAGTCAGGATTATTTCTCATTCTCACAATTCGAGGGTCATGTTGCAGGTAGTGCAAGAAGAAGGCACTCATGTGTCTTGCGCATCTAGGAGCACCAATTCCCTGTTGTGCTGGTGTCGAGGTAACAATCATGCTTCCTTCCTCTGCCCTCTCCCCCCAACCTCGCACAACAGAAATGTGATCAAGGTCTCCCTCATCTGATGAGTCTTCCATCAGTTCATCCTCCACTTCTTACTGGGCTCCTGCACCTTCCTCACTAGTTTGGCTGCTACCATGCACCCTGGTATAACCATCTCCCCAACCCTCACATGCTTGCCGCCGTGGTGCTGCCGACTGCCTGGACCTTGCAGATGTTAGACCTTCCGCATAGAACTCCTCCTCCTCTACTTCCTCTACCTCCTCTTGTGCCACCACCTGACTCCGAATTCTGTTTAACATGTGCTCCAGCATGTAAATCACCGATATAGTCATGCTGATAATGGCATCTTTAGCACTAAACATCTTCGTCGCCATTTCAAAACTGTGCAGAAGGGTGCATAGGTCTCTGATCTGAGACTACTCCTCCAGCGTGATTTGCCCCACCTCTGGATCTCGTTGGCCCAGGCTATACGTCACAATGTATTGCAACAGGGCTTGTTGGTGCTGCCACAGTCGCTGCAACATGTGCAGAGTTGAATTCCACCGGGTAGGCACATCGCATTTTAGCCGGTGAAGTGGCAGGCCCAACAACTTCTGTAGAGATGTAAGTCGCTGAGTTGCGGGATGCGAACGACGGAAGTGAGCACACAGCGACCGTGCCTTCTGCAGAAGGCCATCTAGTCAGGGATAGTGGGCTAAAAATTGCTGGACAACTAGGTTCAACACGTGAGCCATACAAGGCACGTGTGTGACATTGCCCCGGCGAAGGGCCGCACCGAGGTTTGCAGCATTGTCGCACACGGCATTCCCTGGTTTCAGGTCCAGTGGAGACAACCATTCATGAAACTGGTTCTCCAGAGCTGACCACAACTCCTCAGTTGTGTGACTCACAATTCCCAGACATTTCAAAGTAAAAACCGCCGGATGACGTTGAGCCCTGCTGCCAGCATAGTAAGGAGGTGTGCAGGATCCCTTCTGCGCAGTTAGAAAGCTTGTGGCATGACCAGACAGGCTTTGGGTGCAGGTGGAGGACCGAGAGGAGCTTGAGGAGGCAGAAGAAGTGGAGGAACTTTGAGATAAAGAGGATTGACGCACAACTCGTGGGGATGGCAAGACTTGGACAGCAGCCCCTTGTCCTCCTGTCACCATAGTTACCCAGTGCCCAGTCAGCGACAAGTAACGCCCCTGTCCATGCCTACTCGTCCAAGTGTCTGTGGTGAAATGCACCCTGTCACACACAGAGTTTCTCAAAGAAGCGGTGATGTTGTGTGCGACATGCTGGTGGAGCGCAGGCACACCTTTCTTTGAGAAGTATTGCCGACTGGGCATCTGGTACTGGGGCACTGCGCCGGACATAAGGTCTCGAAAATCCTCTGTGTCCACCAGGCGGAAAGGAAGCATTTCTGTAGCCAAGAGCTTGCAGATGGTGAAATTCAACCTCTTAGCTTTCTCATAGCTAGGAGGAAATGGTCTTTTACTTGTCCACATCTGAGGGACCAAGGGCTGGCTGTTGTGCTTAGATGGGGTTGAGAAGGGTGTCCCCGGCAAACTGACGGTCTGTGAGGAAGATGCAGGCGAACTTGTAAGGTTGCCTTGATCCAAAGGTGGTGCTATCGATGTTGGACAGCGCTGAACACCAGTTGGTGTTTCCACCTCCAAAGAAAATGATGACCTGCCAATCACGCTGGCTGTTGCGGGTAAAGAGGTGGCAGGTCTGTGTCCCAAAACAAGTGTGACTGCTGTCCCCCCAGTCACAGAGGATGAAGAGGCCGTGGATGCACAAGATGTGGAAGACGGAGGTTGGCCCGGCCAGCTAGGCCGCATTATAGCACAGTGAGCTTCCCACTGCAACTTATGCTTCATATCCATGTACCGGTTCATGCATGAAATACTCAAACTATGTATTTTTTGGCCTCTACTTAGATTTTGCTGACAAATGTTACAGATAACACGAGTTGGGTCATCTTTATCGATCTGAAAAAATGCCCAGGCTATGCAAGGCTTAGCACCCATGCGACCTGAAGAGCCACCACGACTTGTGGTGAGAGGCAGAGTTGTGTTTGAGGATGCAGTTGTTGACGTGCTTCCAGTACTACGTCTCTGTCCAGGAAGGCACAACCTGACCTTGTCATCTCTAGCATCCTCCTCCACCTCCTCTGCTGACCTCATCTCTTGGCTGACTGTGGGTTGACAGTAAGTGGGATCTCCAACCTCGTCATCATCACCCTGTGTGTTATCACACCCGTCGTCCTCAGAGCCAACCTGTTCCTGCCCTGACAAAAAACTAAAGTTGTCACTCCAATCAGGTAATTGAGTCTCCTCATCATCTTCCTCATTGTCTCTACCAACAGGAGTTACAGTTTGGGAACGAGGGTCTACATTGTGGTCAGAACCTTCTGTGTCTGGTCCTGGATCCGACTCATAAAGATTCTGGGCATCAGTGCAGATCATTTACTCGTCTTTATTCACAGAAGCTCTGGAGCCGACCTCTGATTCCCAGGCTATAGTATGAGTAAACAGCTCTGCAGACTCAACCATCTGTTCTACCCCATACTCAGACGGGCTGCTGGAGACTTGGGAGCTATGAGGAAGCAAGTGCAATTGGGGTGACACCTCTGAGGACTGGAGTATTTGTGATGTTGAAGTAGAGGTGGATTAGAGCCCATTTAAAGGAGCACTTGATATCCGTTGAAGCACCTGCTGTTTTTCTGCCTCATCTGGAATTTGCAGCGATTGGAGTGGCCGTAAGAAAGGGATCTTCTCACCTTGTCCGCTAAAAGAAGTAGACATCTAAGTTTGGCGGGAAGATGGTCTTTCTTCTGCAGATGTTACCGTTGCTTTAACACCTACCCCACGGACACAACCCTTTTTTCCCTTCCCAACATGCCTATTCCCCTTTCCACCAGCAGCAGGCCTTTTTCCACTCATTTTGGTGGTTAACTAATTCACAACTCTGGAGTTGTTTGCACAAAAAACAATGGATGGGAACCGAGCAGAGCTGAGTGTCCACAATGTGGTATTAGCCCAAAAGTATTGGCTGTGTTAGATGCAGATAAAAATTATATTGAATTTGCAACCTGGTGAAGGTTAGTATAGATGGACTAACAGAACAAGTCCCACACACTGCTACAAGCCGAAATATTTTTTCAGAGCTAGATGCAGAAAAAAATTAGATTGAATTTGCAACCTGGTGGAGGTTAGTATAGATGGACTATTAGAACAAGTCCCATACACTGCTACAAGCCGAAATATTTTTTCAGAACTAGATGCAGATAAAAATTATTTTGAATTTGCAACCTGCTGGAGGTTAGTATAGATGGACTAATAGAACAAGTCCCACACACTGCTACAAGCCGAAATATTTTTTCAGAGCTAGATGCAGAAAAAAATTATATTGAATTTGCAACCTGATGGAGGTTAGTATAGATGGACTAATAGAACAATTCCCACACACTGCTACAAGCCAAAATATTTTTTCAGAGCTAGATGCAGAAAAAAATAGATTGAATTTGCAACCTGGTGGAGGTTAGTATAGATGGACTAATAGAACAAGTCCCACACACTGCTACAAGCCGAAGCCCAAATATTTTTTCAGAGCTAGATGCAGATAAAAATTATTTTGAATTTGCTACCTGCTGGAGGTTAGTATAGATGGACTAATAGAACAAGTCCCACACACTGCTACAAGCCAAAATATTTTTTCAGAGCTAGATGCAGAAAAAAATTATATTGAATTTGCAACCTGCTGGAGGTTAGTATAGATGGACTAATAGAACAAGTCCTACACACTGCTTCAAGCCGAAGCCCAAATATTTTTTCAGAGCTAGATGCAGATAAAAATTATTTTGAATTTGCAACCTGGTGGAGGTTAGTATAGATGGACTAATAGAATGATGCTATGCCCAAAAGGTTTTACTTCACTAGATGCAATAAAAAAATTGGTATTCTATGCACAGGTGGAGTAGCTTGCACTGACTAACACACAATGCGAGAGGACAAAAAGGATTTTCTTTGCTAGATTTAGCCAAATGCTGTGAAAAAAACTTGCACAGCACTGGCACAGACCTGCCTGGCAAAAAGTGATTGGAACTGATGTAACCTAGCCCTGAAAAGGACTGCAATTACAATTAGTCTTTACTCCCAACCTATCTATTTAAGAGCACAGACCTGCCTGATAAAAGTCGTAGAAAATGATGTAACCTAGTCCTTAAAAGGACTGCAATAACAACTATTCCCTACTCCCAAGCTATCTGTAGATTTGTGCGAAAATTGGCTTCAAATTAACAAAGTATAGCGCACACAGCATCAGCGGTGCCGTCTAACATGCAGCTGCAGCTGTGAGAAAATGGTGGCGACGGGGAAAATGGCTGGGTCTTATAGGGCAAGGACATGTGACATACACTGCCAATGACACATGCCCTTGCTTGTGTGAAAAAAATCAGTTCGCTCCGTGTGTGCGCTGCTGATAGTCTGACAGATTGCACCTCCCCACTGTAAATGCGGGAAATAGAAAAAAAAATGGAGATCTTCATTATTTCTGCAGAGATCCATCCCCTGTCCTTCCCCCGGCCCCGCTGTACACTCAAACTGCGTATTCACATTAATTTTCAGCATTACTGAGAAAAAATCCAGTTATGATTTTGGTGCACGAACAGTTATCGAACATAACCTCGAACAGCCGAATTTTTTTCAAATCGTTCGGGTTCGCCGAACGGCTCAAACACCGCCCAAAACAGCTCGAATTTGAGATTAGCGAACAGTTCGAGTCGAACACCGCTCATCTCTACTCCAAACATGGTGTGTATTATGGCATCCAAATAGTTCAATTTTGAATTTATCTGACCAGACTATATTCTCCCAGTATTTCACAGGCTTGTCTAAATGTTGATCAGTAAACTTTAAACGCACTTGGACATGCTTTTTGATCAGCAATGGAGTGTTGCTTGGTGAGCGTGCATACAGGCCATGGAGGTTGAGCGTTTTACATTCTTTCTTTTAACTCCCGTGGCTGAAATTTTACAGGGAGTACCAGGTTGTGACTTGGTTAATTTTGAAATTTTGTTCTTTCCACTCCTGGATTATAACAATCTACATGGAAAAGGGAAAGGAGACAGTAGGTTGACAGGGTTCAGCAGCTCTGGTAGTAGTGAGGTAGCTGTAGGGCTATTGCAGATTTCAGGCTGCTCTGAAGAGTTTTCAGGTTGCGTTTGAAGGTTTTAATTGTGGAAAACATTCGGACATGCTGAGTCACTGAATTTCAAAGGATTGGGTATGCTAGGAGAAAAATTGGGTATGGTTGGGTGAGAACTGTACAGTGGTTGCAGAAAATATTTAGACCCCTTTAAATTGTTCACTCTTTGTTTTGTTGATGACATTTGGTAAATTCTTAATAAGTTATTTTTTTCTCATTAAAGTACACTCTGCACCCCATCTTGACTGAAAACACAGAAATGTAGAAATGTTTGCAAATGTATTAAAAAAGAAAAACTGAAATATCACATGGTCATAAGTATTCAGACCCTTTGCTCAGACACTCATATTTATGTCACATGCTGTCCATTTCCTTGTGATCCTCCTTGAGATGGTTCTACTCCTTCATTGGAGTCCAGCTGTGTTTAATAAAACTGATAGGACTTGATTTGGAAAGGAACACACCTGTCTATATAAAAATTTAAAGGGGTCTGAATACTTTCAGTATCCACTGTACAATGGAAGAAGTGAGAAACAGATATTGTGAAGACCGGAGATTATAAATGGGAAGGTATCTGGAGATTAGTTTGAAGTTGTATGGGGATGACAGGTTATGGACAGCCATTAAAGTCATAGAAAATAATTTCAATTGGATTTTCTAGGGAACTGGAAGCCAGTGAAGGGATTGTCAGAGGAGAGAGGCAGAGGAATAGCAAGCAGATAGGTGTATTAATCAGGCAATAGAATTAATGATCGACTGGAGGTTGGAAATAGTATTAGTCGGGAGGCCACAGAAAAATATATTGCAATAATTGAGGCGAGATATGATGAAGACTGGTACTAACTAGTGATGGGCAAGCACTAAAATGCTCGATGCTCGGGTGGAGCAAATTGGAATGCTCGGGTGCTCGACCTGAGCAACGAGCCCAATGTAAGTCTATGGGAAACTCGAGCATTTTCCTGGCGGCTCCCCCCGGTGGTCTGCTGAGGCCTAAAAATTGCCCAAATCAATGGGAACAGTGCTCAAATAACATGAGAACAGCATGGGGAAGACCCCTGGAAGCATTTCTGACTCCCAGGTCACTGCTGTGAACAACGTTGTCAGAGGTATTACGCCACTCTTATGGACTCACAATAAAACATACAAAAATGAAACCAAAATGGATTTTCCTGGGAAATATGTTAAGGAACATCCTTTCCAGGGTAATGACTTGTATATAAGGCAAAACAAATAACCAAAACCAAAAATACTCCTCCACATCTTGGGCTATGTTCACACGTAGCGTTTCCTTCATAAATGGAACATCCTGTTTCATTTATGAAGGAGGGACTCTGAAAGTCACAAAGCCTATTTTTATAGGGCCATCAGGCGGCCTTTACTATTCTTAAAGGGTCAATAGTCAGCCCTCGCTATTCTTAGAGAGCCATCAGCCGGCTATGCTTTGTTGTTCTCATTAATAAAGAGTGGGTCTCCTATACTGTTATTGCATATTCAGTGAGTTGCAGGGTTGCCCAAAATTTGAATGCAAACTTGAAGAGACTTAGAGGGCCTCCTGAAGACAATGTTCCCATTATTAGTAAGTTGGTCTCGCATACTGTTTGCCTATGCAGTGAATGCAAGGGTTGCCCAAAATTTGGAGGCACTCCAATGCCCCTTGGAAGAGACGTGGAGGTCAGAGGGCCTCCTGAAAGCAATGTTCCCATTATTAGGAAGTGGGTCTCCCATTGTGTTTGCCTATGCAGTGAATGCAAGGGTTGCCAAAAATTTGGAGGCACTCCAATGCCCCTTGGAAGAGAAGTGTAGATCAGAGGGCCTCCTGAAAACAATGTTCCTATAATTAGGAAGTGGGCCTCCCATTGTGTTTGCCTATGCAGTGAATGCAAGGGTTGTCAAAAATTTGGAGGCACTTCAATGCCCCTTGGGAGAGACGTGGAGGTCAGAGAGCCTCCTGAACACAATGTTCCCATTATTAGGAAGTGGGTCTCCCATCGTGTTGGCCTATGCAGTGAATGTAAGGGCAGCCAAAAATTGGGAGGCACTCCAATGCACCTTGGAAAAGATGTGGAGGAGGGCCTCATAAAAACATGTTCCCATTATAAAGGAGCGGGTCTCCTATACTTGTCATGCCCATGCTCTAAGTGTGTGGGCTGACAAACATTTACCCCTAGGGGGTATACATGAACACACTGTATGAAAAAATTTGTTTACGGGCATCATAATCACCTCCAAGGCACAGAGAGCCAGCTCATTCCATGTGTCCTGCTTGGATACCAAATAATTATAAGGCACAGAGGAATCACGGAGTACATTGGTACGTTCGGCAAGGTACTCCCTCAGCATCTTCCCAAACTTTGCACTCCTTGTGAGAGTACCCCGCGTCTCAATGAATGTGCGATGGGTGGGGCTGAGAAAACTCTCCCAGAACTTTGACAGTGTTCCCCTGCCTCTGCTGGATTGGAGTTGTGTCTCTCTTGGCTGTAGTCCTTGGTTGTCAAATGAACTGTGACCTGTGCCGCTAACATTTTCAGATGGGAAGTTTTTAATAGTTCCGCAACAAGGGCCTTCTGGTACTGCCCCATTTTTGTAGACCTGTCCGCCTCAGGAATAAGAGATATAAAGTTCTCTTTATAGCGTGGGTCAAGAAGTGTCACCAACCAGTAATGACTGTCACCCAAAATTTTTAGAACGTGAGGGTCATGGGAAAGGCAGCATAACATAATCTTAGCCATGCGTTCCAGACTGCTAACAGGCAAGACTTTCGTATCCTCACCAAAAGGATGACTGACCATGCTCTCCTCCTCCTCCCTGTCCTCAGGCCATCCACGCTGAACAGACGGTATGACAGTTGTGCAGGTAGTACCGTCTATAGCGCATGAAACTAGCTGCTGTTCCTCCTCATCCTCTTCTTCATTGTCACCCAATCCACGTTGGGATGAGATGAGGCTGGGCTGTGTGTAATCACCCAATATGGATCCTTGCTCCATCTCATCGTGCTCCACCTGCAATGCATCCTCTTTGATTGTGAGCAGAGAGCGTTTCAGAAGACAGAGGAGCGTGATGGTGACTCTAATTATAGCATCATTACCGATTACCATCTTGGTGGAGTCCTCAAAGTTTTGGAGGATGGTACAGATGTCTGAAATCCATGTCCACTCCTGAGGCCTTATGTGTGGAGTCTGAACTGAATACAGATGGCCTTGTTGATGCTGGTAGTCAACAACTGCCCTCTTCTGCTCACAAATCCTTCCCAACATCTGCAGTCTAGAGTTCCAACGCGTGAGGACATTACACACCAGTCTGTGAACCGGAAGCTGCAAAATCTGCTGAAGCACGGCAAAGGCGGCCGAAGCTGTAGTTGACTTTCTAAAATGGGGACACAGGCGGCGTACTTTGACAAGCAGATCTGGCAGCTCTGGATAGGTTTTGAGAAACCGCTGAAGCACGAGGTTAAGCAAATAGGCCAGGCATGGTACATGTGTGAGCTTACCTCGCCTCAGAGCCACCACCAGGTTCCGGCCATTGTCACACACGACCATGCCTGGCTGTAAGTTCAGCGGTGTCAGCCACAGATCTGCCTGCTCTTTCAGAGCTGTCCACAACTCTTCAGCATTGTGCGATTTGTCACCTAAGCATGTTTGCTTCAGCACAGCCTGTTGCCGCTTGGCTGAGGCAGTGCTACAGTGATTCCAGCTTGTTACTGATGTGGTCATTTCGGAGATGGAGTTTGAAGAGGAGAAGGAGGCTGAGGAGGATGAGGTGCAGTAGCTTTAGACTGTGGGGGCAACCCTGAATGACCTATGGCCCGCAATCCTCGGTGTTGGGAGGATCTATTCCATCCCAAGGTCCGACTGGGTCTCAGCTTCCACTATGTTAACCCAGTCTGCAGTTAGCGAGATGTACCATCCCTGCCCACAAGCACTTGCCCACGTGTCCGTGGTTAGGTGGACTTTTCCTGTAACTGCATTGATGAGGGCACGGCTAATGTTGTGGGACACGTTCTTGTGAAATGCGAGGACGGCACACCAGGAGAAATAGTGACGGCTGGGGGCTGAGCACCGAGGGATGGCCGCCGCCATCAGGTTGAGAAAGCTTCCGTCTCCATGAGCCTAAAAGGCAACATTTCGAGCGCAAGCAGTCGCGAAAAGTGGGAATTTAGTATTGTGTCCTGTGGGGCGCTGGCAGCATATTTGTGCTTGCGTTCTAAGGACTGGGGTATGGACAACTGAACACTGCGCTGGAACAAGGACATGCTTGCTGATGGTGGTTGTTGAGAGTGTGCAACGACAGGTGCAGGGCAGGAGGCATCTTCGCATGCACTGTGGACATGGGATTGGTTTGTATGCACAACAGCAGAAGAAGCAGTGGTGTCACCTGCAGACACTGTTCCTGGACCCTGGGGTTCGGCACATAAAGTCAGATGCTTTGCTGCCATGTGCCTGATCATGCTGGTGGTGATCAGGCTGGTAGTTTTGCTACCCCTGCTGATGCTGGCGTGGCAGGTGGTGCAAATAGCCTTTTTGGGGTTATTGACTGTGTCTTTAAAAAACATCCAAAATATAAAAAAAATAAAAAAAATAAAATATAAAAAAAAATATAAAAAAATCACCGCACAGCTGTTAAGGGTGGTGCTCGAGTAGGGGCCGAACCCGTACAATATAAGAATAACCTCGGCACTCAATGGATATGCAAGAAAAAAGGTAATTTTATTATGCAGTCTACACAAAATTAAACGTTTCGGTCACAGTTGACCTTCATCAGTATTGCTGCAAAATATAAGTAATGCAGTAAGGAAAGAATAAATACATGATAATAAATCCAGAAATTATAATGGATACAAAAATTAAACATAAATATAATTTAAAAAACAACCATACTCGGGAAGACCTAACAGTTTTACTGGAAACTTCCGCCGTGTAGGTGTTACGGGGAACGATTGCCCTCCTTCTGTCTGTGGCCGCCACACTGCTTCTCCCTGCCTGTTGGGGTGCTCTGCCTACCTCCCCCTGTGTACTGCTGTCCTCGCTCTACACGCCCTCCTGCCAGGTTGGGTCAGTAACTATATCATCCACCACCCAGTCTTCCACTTCCGCACCCTGGTCCTCCTCCTTACTTTCTGGCAATTGTGTCTCATTATCGTCCACCATTTGTGACACTTTCCCACGATTGCCGTTGTATGCCCGTGGCATCACTACATACGATCTCCTCTTGCTCCGCTTCAAGTGGACCAGGCTAGAGGCCTGAATTTATAAATGGAAAAGTGAACATCTCTTTGGAGTGTCCAAGTGTGGGATCAGTTGTCTCTGGGTACTCGGCATGGTGGGGGGAAGGAGGATCAGGGTGGGGAATATGCGATCCAGACTCATGGCTACTGAGACTTGACCGTGTGGGAGACAGGGTGGTGGTGGTGGTGGTGGCTAAGTGACTGGAAGCATTATCTGCTATCCAACCAATAAACTTTTCACACTGCTCTGTGTTCACTAGTGTTGTTCTACGGTCCCCTATTAATTGATAGGGAGGGATGGGACCCGAGCTACTGCCGAGCAACCCCGGAAATACTCGGCGAATGCCAAGCATCTCGAGCAGTGAGATGCTCAGGCAAGCACCAAGCAGAGCATGCTCGTTCATCACTAGTACTAACTTTTCTGTTGATTCACGGTGAAGCAAAGAGCTGATTATTGAAATATTTTTGTATTGGAGGTGACAGAATTCCGGTTTGAATAGCAGAACAAATTTGAGGTTGACAATAAGGCAGTGGACTTGTGATACAGGGGAAAACATATTTTAATTTATTATAATATATCAGGTAGAGAGGGTAGAGTGACACAGAGGAAAGATGATGAATTCAGCTATGTCCACATTTAGTCTTAGAAAGCGAGATGAGAATTAGGAAGATACAGCTGATAGACACTCTCTGATTCTGGAAAGTAGAAAAGTGAAATCTAGGCCAGAGAGGTAGATTTAAGTATCAACAACATATACAGTAGGATTGGTATTATATATTTGCTTTTCTTCTTTAGACCACTATCACGTCTTCCTGGCAGGACCTGTCTCTTCAGAAAGTAACACACAAACATATATAGCTAATTTTGGGCAGCACGGTGGCTGAGTGGGTGGCACTGCAGCCTTGCAATGCTGGGGTCCTGGGTTCAAATCCCACCAAGGAAAACATCTGCAAGGAGTTTGTATGTTCTCCTTGTGTTTGCGTGGGGTTCCTCAGGGTTCTCAGGTTTCCTCCCACACTCCAAAGACATACTGATAGGGAATTTAGATTGTGAGCACCAATGGGGGCTTTTTATTTAATAATGTCCACTATCCTGGGCCCTTTCCTGTAATAAAGTCTCTCATTCTGGGTCCTTTTATTTATTAATGTTATCCATCCTGTGTCCTCCTACACAAAGGGGGAAGCCGAAGTCAGGTGCTTGCCTCTGATAAGCAGGCAGCCACTTTAATTATTGCGGTGCTGGAAGCCGGTGGCTTTGTGCACTGTAGTACATTTAGACTGAATGTGTGTCCAAGGATGCACATATGGTTGAAACAAGTAGGCCCCTAGTCTTCAGTATGGGTTCGGAGAACTGTTCCTTGCTGATTCAGTGAACAGGTTGCAATTTTAACAACCGGTTCCACAAAACTGGTAAGAACCAGCTGAATGCCCCCTCCTTGCCTTTAGTGACTACAAAAGACCTGGAGCTAAATTTGATGTCAGCAGGCACTAACTTTCAGTTTGCACAGTAAGGATTAAACAACAAAATGTACACGTGTACTTGCTCAAAAGCACAAGAAAACTATTGGCCACTATACTGTTCTTCTGGATTGCTTGTAGAAGCTGTCTTTTGGCTATATATTGCAGTTGCTATAGGTTATAAGAGCCAAAGGATGCTCCGGTAAGTACTAAAGAAGTTTGTTTTGAAGGGGTTGAATAATTCTGAAACTGATATAGTCAATAAAACTGTCATTTTCTGTTGAATTTGAAGAAACTACTTGTTAAATTAGTGTGTAGAGCTCTTTAAATTATTCCTGTTTGGTTTATTGCAAGTAGTATAAAGTTTATAAATTTTACTAATAAACCTAATTTAGAATGAGGGTTGAATAATTTTGATTTCAACTGTACTTTTCAGTAAAAAATGTAACTCTAAATCGAGTTTCTAAGTGTAAATCATTTCAGGGTACTGTGAATTTAATGAATGAGAGCATTTATCCAAACCATAAAAGTCAAGAACAGTATAATGTGTTAATGCTATAATATGGAAGCATTGTAAGGTAGATTACAGTAGTAGTTAATAAAATGTTTTGTTAGATTTTTAATTAGTTGTACACCTCCTGAAATCATAAAACACGTTTGTTTTTTGAGGAAATTACAGTACTTCAAAGGTTTGTAACATAAATCTTTTATTGCTAACCGTTTTATAATAAACCAGTAATAAGATTGATTAACAATGCTGCACTGTGATAAATTGTTTAATATGAAATATGTAATGAAACAATTGGATATTTGCAAGAAACATTTTCTAGAAACATTTTCATCCATTCTGCAGGTAACATTGTGTATTTTATTTTTTTAAACAATGGATACACATAAAAGATTTAAAGGGCTTGTGTGATCCAAGAAAACTAACATTTAAAGATTTATTAATGCATGTTAAGCAAACAGATAATGCCCACTGCTGATGCTAAAGCTGCTTTAACCATTTAATATGGCTCTTGAGGAAGGAAGAAACCCATAAAACAATGGAAAGGCATTGTACAGGTTTGAAGGTTTGAAAATTCCTGGCTGTTTGTTCCCAAAAAATGTTATATCTGTCCATGGGTGATGGAAGTGGAGCTTCGCTGCAATACCACATTGTTTTTGTAATTCTGAGCAACCCTTTTAAAGGGGTTGTCGGATCTAAAACAGCAAGTCTGCCGTCACTCTATGTGACTGCAGACCTGTGAATCTTCACTGCGCATGCTCAGCATGGTCACATCACAAGTATGAGATAAGCATACTCTCAGGGCCTGTCTCCGACCTTGCCCAATACACTTGGTATATAGTGATGTCCCTTGATGTATAAGAATGTGTGAAAAAAATTAGCATGAGGAATGATGCAGGGTAGACTAAGTTTCGGTAGAAAGCGACTGGTAAACAAAGTTGTAAATTGTGCTATGGGGATTTGAAGGCAGAAAATGAGAGTAGAAGCACTAGTGATCAGGGTAGGGCAGAGCTGAATGTAATGGTCTACAAAGGCTTTATTCTCAATTGTAGACTCAGCTATGAAATGTAACCAGCAAGTACATTCGCCAGTTTCTGTGCCGGGAACGGTTGTGATGTATGACTTATAAGTGAACATATAAATCCTCTTAAATCAATGTTTTTATTTACTACTAGTGTTGAGCCACCCCCGTAGTGTTCGAGTTCGGTTCGGTTCGTTGAACACCCGTGTGTTCGCCGAACTGTTCGTCGAACACCTTCGAACACCGTTAAAACCAATGGCAGGCAAACAAAAACACATAGAAACACATAGAAAAAACCTTCACTGGTGTCCAAAAGCTGACAAACTGCTCAGAAGACATAACTAACACATGGAAAAGTAACAAGTACATATAGTCAAGCGAAAAGAAAAGAGGTGGAGGAGTAAAAGGAGGGGGAGACACAGATATAGGCATGTCATGCCCTTCTAAAATCCAAAAAGTGAGAAGCCGACACGGCCAGTCCGTTCCTGCCTGTGCGACCTCCGTGTCGCCGGGCTTGTGCCAGAGCCGTGGTGGACCATGATGGCCAGCCCCCCTCTCCCAATACTGGTGCCTGTCCACTGGTGGGTCGAGCGAGCCCCCCTGTGGTGGAGGCAGCTCTAAGCTTTTTAATTTAAATTGTCTCTCTAATTTGAATGAATACACTTTAAATCCTTTTACAAGGATCTATTGGAGGTCAAGACTCATGCCAGCAGCCGTGTAATTCCAGCTCCAGTAGCGTCCACTAAAGCTGCTGCAGTTAAAAAGCTTTTATAAGGATCGAGCTCGGCTGTCCACCGCAAGGCATCCTACCGACAGTCCCAGCCCTTATGCCTTGGGGTGCCTCCTGATGCTCCTTACTGAGTATCCCATGGTCCCGAAGTATTTACTTTGAAAAAATTAAGTGTTCAAACTACAGGTGGTGTAGCTTGCTTAACAGCCGGGATAATCCGCTGACTAGCAGACACTGCTACTAGGCACAAAGTATTTCCTGGGCTAGATGCAGTTAAAAATTTGTAATTGAATACTCTCGTTGGATGCTGAGAAAGCATTCCATAGAGTCTCCTGGCACGCCATATATTATTCTCTTAAAAAGCTTGGGGTAGGGGTCTAGGGGACCCTTGTATAGCCAAAATCATGGCCCTGTATCGCAATACGTCACCTAGGCTGAAGATAAATGGAACTGAAGCACCCTGAGGGCTCGGTTGCTACAGAGGTATTGCACCTCACCCAAAGGAGTGATATCTCACTCTCAGGTAAGGATGGAGTGTGGATCAGGACCAGACACCTGCATGCATTACACCACATTGCCGTGGGGCAGGGCGACCAATATGCCCCTGAGATGGGCACGACAGTCCCGGTCCCTGGCTGGAGACGGGGGAGGGAACACTGAGGAAGGGGAACCCTGTAGTGCAGGAGCAGGGAGGAAGCAGTTCCTGGGTGCATTGAGAAGGGAGTATAAAAGGTGGGCACCATCTTAGTTCAGTGCAGAGAAGTCTGAGCAGGAGTGACAGGGAGCAGGGGCTCTGCATGAGCTCTGCTCCGGAGGTGGGCCTAGTAACAGAGGCCCAGGCCTGGAAGAGGGAAAAGGAAGGAAGAGGAGCGGAGAAGGCTCCAGGAACGAGGAAGGAAGGAATCCCAGGGGTGCGGACGGGCGAGTAGCCACCGCACGCCTGAATCCACCTGCGTGGAGGGGGTCAGGCCAAAGGGGGAGACCGGTCCCCGAAACTAGTGGAGGCGGGAAACGACCCTCAGCTAGAAACCGGAGGCTGTGAGATTTTATGTGGCGCAGCCCCTCGCTACACCCGCTAGGAAGGCACCACATAGGGTCAGGGAAACTGGCGCCAAGTTTACCAAGAGGAGGCCCGAGGCAGCCGGACAGAAGGATTGGTAAGAAAGGCCAGACAAAGGACACACAAAGGGGGTCCTGTGAAGCTCTCCAAAGTTATCTGGGAGTTGTCTGAGCCCCTAACCTGGTGAGCACAGTACGACGTGGGCAGCCGTTACCTGCAGAAGTGGTCTGGATAATAAGAACTGTGAGTAAAGGCCCTAGACTGCATCACTGACTCCGTGTCGTTACTGCTGCCCTGCACCATCACCCCGATCCTCCGCATACACTGCCCTGAGGCTATACTCCTCCCGTGGGGAGTTATGCTACGCTCTGCTGCACCCACAACACCAGCCTCAGCGGTCTGCCCTGCAGTGGCGGTCCACTCTGACCGCAATCCACGGGTGGCGTAGTCAGACATTTAAACATCAAAACCACATAAATAGTTCCGCCACTTGTTTGACCGCCCTGAGCCACGGAACCGGGTCGCCGCCACGGAAACTACAACCACCAGCATCCACCAAAAAGGGTCCGGCTCCGGATGTCCCAAGGCCCAGGGGGCGAGTCAGAACATTTTCATCACCTTTCATAATCACCAATGGGACAAGGCAGGGATGTCCTCTGTCCCCTCTCTTATACATCCTAGTGACGGAGCACCTGCTCTCATCAATTCGCCATAACCCCAATATTAGGTGGATTGAGGTGGGAGGCTCCGAGTACAAGTGCTCTCTATTTGCTGATGATGTCCTAGTATATATCACTCAATCACATATATCCATCCCTGCTGTTATGGCTGAAATAGATCACTTTGTTACATGATCAAATTTTAAAATCAATGCAGCGAAGTCTGAGGCCCTCGATATCTCCCTCCCCAAATCCATACAGGATTCCATCCAGTCCAACTTTCCCTTTGCCTGGCCCTCACAGGGTATCAAATACTTAGGAATTCCTATTCATAGAGACCTCTACCGTCTATGTTATCTTAATTTTGGGCCCTTTATTGAACAACTCCATACAGACCACGGTTGGCAAGTTAGAACTGTAAGATTCACTACATGAACCACTGGTGTTTTGTGGAAAAGCACATGTACACTGTGTTCCAAATTATTATGCAAAAAGTGTTTAGGAGTGATAAGGGAAGAATTTGTTTGTTTGTCAGTTAAACTCATTGATGGTGATGTGTTTCAGGGCTCTTTATATCACTGTAAGCAATTGCAGACACCTGTGCTAATTAGTTTGGCAGGTGTGTCCAATGAAAGGCAAGGCTACTTAAGAAGGCTGTCCCACATTATTAAGCAGCCTACATTTTCTGCCAAAATTGGAAAGAAAAAGGATGTGTCGGCTGCAGAGAAGCAACAAATTGTGGAGTGTTTAGGTCAAGGCATGACTACAATCAACATTGTGCGATGATCAGGATGAAGTGTCTTGGCAATCAAGAAGTATGTAGCTGATTCACTGTACACATGTGTGCGTGCTGATAAGGGCAAATTGAAGACTCTTTCCTACAGGCAATTACGTCAGGTTAAAAGAGCAGCGGCAAAAAAGCCTTGTCATAGCAGCAGACAAGTTTTTGAAGCTGCTGGTGCCTCCAACATCCCCCGAACAACAAGATGCAGGGTCCTTCAGAGGTCTGCAGCTGTGCGTACGCCATCCTGTCGACCTCCTCTATCCACTGCACACAAGCAGAAACAGCTCCAGTGGGCCAAACATTACATGAAGACTGATTTCAAAACTGTTTTGTTCACCGATGAGTGCCGTGCAACGCTCGATGGTCCAGATGGATGGAGTGGAGGATGGCTGGTTGATGGACACCCCACGCAAACACGGCTACAGCACCAACAAGGAGGAGGTGGAGTAATGCTTTGGGCTGGAATCATGGGGAGAGAGATTGTCGGCCCCTTTAGGATCCCTGAAGGGGTAAAGATGAACTCCATAATGTATGTGGAGTTTCTCAAACAGCACTTTCTGCCATGGTTCAAGAAGAAGAACTTTGTATTCCACAGCAAGATCATTTTCATGCATGATAATGCACCGTCTCATGCTGCACATAACACATCTGCATCTCTGGCTGATATGGGCATAAAAGGGGACAAACTTATGGTGTGACCCCCATGCTCCCCTGACCTCTACCCCATTCAGAACCTCTGGAGCATCATCAAAAGGAGTGTCTATGATGGCGGGAGGCAGTTCACATCTAAGCAACAGCTCTGGGAGGGTATACTGTCCTCATGCAAAACAATTGAAGCAGAAACCATCCAAAACCTGACAAATTCTACGGACGAGAGAGTTCAGAAGCTCCTTTCGATCAAGGGGTCCTATGTGCAAATGTAACATCACCTAGAATAAAGTTTTGAGTTGAAAACTGTTTGATTTCACTTTCTAATAACCTGCTAATGCTTATAATTTCAAAAATGACCATTTTTTTGGTGTTTATTAAAATGAAAAGGTTGATCGAAGAGTGTGGGGGATCTAAGAGTGTGGCAACCCAGTAGTCAGGATTACTTCAAATTCTGACAATCTGAGGGTCATGTTGCAGGTAGTGCAGCAAGAAGGCACTTAAGTGTCTTGCGCATCTCGGAGCCCCAAAATTATTTTCCGAGCTAGATGCAGCTAAAAATTACTATTAATTTTAAATCTGGTGGAGCTTAGTATAAATGGCCTAATAGAATCAGTACTGCACACTGCTACAAAGCCCAAATTATTTTCCAGCCAAGATACAGATAGTTTTAAATCTGTTGGAGCTTAGTATTGATGTCCTAATAGAATCAGTGCTGCACACTGCTACAAAGCCCAAATTATTTTCCAGCCAAGATACAGATAAACATGATTAGTAATTTTAAATCTGGTGGAGCTTAGTATAGATGGCCTAATAGAATCAGTACTGCACACTGCTACAAAGCCCAAATTATTTTCCAGCCAAGATACAGATAAACATGATTAGTAATTTGAAAGCTTAAAACGGTTGGTGAGGTGATTTTAACCAATCATCAAGCTTTTACTCTCCCCAGGATGACACAGGTGTAGAAAAGTTGTTTCGGATCCATGATTTGTTCATCTTTATGAACGTGAGTCTGTCTACATTATCAGTGGAGAGCCGCGTGCGCTAATCTGTCAGCACACCACCAGCAGCGTTGAACACAAGTTCAGACAGAAAGCTGGCTGCGGGGCATGACAAGATCTCCAAGGCGTAAGTGGCTAGCTCCGGCCAATTATCCAGATTGGAAGCCCAAAAAGAGCAAGGGTCCAGTGACACATTCATGGCTTCAATGTTTACTTGGAGATACCCCTGTACCATCGTCTCTAGGCATTGACTTTGTGTCAGACTACTTGTCTCCTGTGGCCTTGCAAAGGATGGGCTAAAAAAGTTGTGAAATGATTCTTCAAAATTGATGTTACCAGCAGATACTGTGTTTCTGTTACGGTTTGAGTGCTGAACACTCGACGGTCCCACGGTTGGCAAGTTGGAACTGTGAGATTCACTACGTGCACCACTGGTGTTTTGTGGAAAAGCACATGTAAGATTCTGCAACAGTCTCTGCTGATACTCCTGCATGCGTGCATCCCTTTCTATGGCAGGAATAATTTCTGCAAATTTACTTTTGTACCGGGGTTGTAACAGTGTGGCAACCCAGTAGTCAGGTTTATTTTCTAATTCTCACAATTCGAGGGTCATGTTGCAGGTAGTGCAGCAAGAAGGCACTCATGTGTCTTGCGCATCCAGGAGCACCAAGTCCCTGTTGTGTTGGTGGCGAGGTAACAATGATGCTTCCTTCCTCTGTCCTCTCCCCCCAACCTCGCACAACAGAAATGTGATCAAGGTCTCCCTCATCTGATGAGTCTTCCATCAGTTCGTCCTCCACTTCTTACTAGGCTCCTGCACTTTCCTCACTAGTTTGGCTGCTACCATGCGCCCTGGTAAAACCATCTCCCCCACCCTCACATGCCTGCCTCCTTGGTGCTGCCGACCGTCTGGACCTTGCAGATGTTAGCCCTTCCGCATACAACTCCTCCTCCTCTACTTCCTCCACCTCCTCTTGTGCCACCACCTGACTCCGAATTCTGTTTAACATGTGCTCCAGCATGTAAATCACCGGAATAGTCATGCTGATAATGGCATCGTCAGCACAAAACATCTTCGTCGCCATTTCAAAACTGTGCAGAAGGGAGCATAGGTCCCTGATCTGAGACCACTCCTCCAGCGTTATTTGCCCCACCTCTGGATCTCGTTGGCCCAGGCTATACGTCAGAACGTATTGCGCCAGAGATTGTCGGTACAGCCACAGTCGCTGCAACATGTGCAGAGTTGAATTCCACCGGGTAGGCACATCGCATTTTAGCCGGTGAAGTGGTAGGCCCAACAACTTCTGTAGAGATGTAAGTCGCTAATGCGAACGGCGGAAGTGAGCACACAGCGACCGTGCCCTCTGCAGAAGGCCATCTAGTCGGGGATAGTGGGCTAAAAATTGCTGGACAACCAGTTTCAACACATGAGCCATACAAGGCACGTGTGTGACATTGCCCCGGCGAAGGGCCGCACCCAGGTTTGCACCATTTTCGCACACGGCCTTCCCTGGTTTCAGGTCCAGTGGAGACAAACATTCATGAAATTGGTTCTCCAGAGCTGACCACAACTCCTCAGCTGTGTGACTCACATTTCCCAGACATTTCAAAGTTAAAACCGCCGGATGACGTTGAGCCCTACTGCCAGCATAGTAAGGAGGTGTGCAGGATCCCTTCTGCGCAGTTAGAAAGCTTGTGGCATGACCAGACAGTCGTTAGGTGCAGGTGGAGGACCGAGAGGAGGTTGAGGAGGCAGAAGCAGTGGAGGAAGTTTGAGATAAAGAGGATTGAGGCACAACTCGTGGGGACGGCAAGACTTGGACAGCAGCCCCTTGTCCTGCTGTCACCATAGTTACCCAGTGCCCAGTCAGGGACATGTAACGCCCCTGTCCATGCCTACTCGTCCAAGTGTCTGTGGAGAAATGCACCCTGTCACACACAGAATTTCTCAAAGAAGCGGTGATGCTGTGTGCGACATGCTGGTGGAGCGCAGGCACACCTTTCTTTGAGAAGTAGTGCCGACTGGGCATCTGGTACTGGGGCACTGCGACGGACATAAGGTCTCGAAAATCCTCTGTGTCCACCAGGCAGAAAGGCAGCATTTCTGAAGCCAAGAGCTTGCAGATGGTGAAATTCAACCTCTTAGCTTTCTCATAGCTAAGAGGAAATGGTCTTTTACTTGTCCACATCTGAGGGGCCGAGGGCTGGCTGTTGTGCTTAGACGGGGGTGATAAGGGTGTCCCCGGCAAACTGCCGGTCTGTGAGGAGGATGCAGGCGGACATGTTGGGTTGCCTTGATCCAAGGGTAGTGCTATCGATGTCGGACAGCGCTCAACACCAGCTGGTGTTACCACCTCCAAAGAAAATGATGACCTGCCAATCACGCTGGCTGTTGCGGGTAAAGAGGTGGCAGGTCTGCGTCCCAAAACAGGTGTGACTGCTGTCCCCCCAGTCACAGAGGATGAAGAGGCCACGGATGCACACGATGTGGCAGACGGTGGTTGGCCCGGCCGGCTAGGCCGCATTGCAGCACAGTGAGATTCCCACTGCAACTTATGCTTCATGTCCATGTGCCGGTTCATGCATGAAGTACTCAAACTATGTATTTTTTGGCCTCTACTTAGCTTTTGCTGACAAATGTTACAGATAACATGAGTTGGGTCATCTTTATCGATCTGAAAAAATGACCAGGCTATGCAAGGCTTAGCACCCATGCGACCAGAAGAGCCACGACGACTTGCGGTGAGAGGCAGAGTTGTGTTTGAGGATGCAGTTGTTGACGTGCTTCCAGTACTACGTCTCTGTCCAGGAAGACGCAACCTGACCTCGTCGTCACTAGCATTCTCCTCCACCTCCTCTGCTGACCTCATCTCTTGGCTGACAGTAAGTGGGATCTCCAACCTCATCATCATCACACTGTGTGTTATCACACCCGTCGTCCTCAGAGTCAAACTCTTCCTGCCCTGACAAAAAACTAAAGTTGTCGCTCCAATCAGGTATTTGAGTCTCATCATCGTCTTCCTCATTGTCTCCACCAACAGGAGTTACAGTTTGGGAATGAGGGTCTACATTATTGTCAGAACCTTCTGCATCTGTTCCTGGATCCGACTCATAAAGTTTCTGGGCATCAGTGCAGATCATTTCCTCGTCTGGAATCACAGACGCGTTGGAGCCGACCTCTGATTCCCAGGCTATAGTATGAGTAAACAGCTCTGCAGACTCAACCATCTGTTCTACCTCATACTCAGACGGGCAGCTGGAGATTTGGGAGCTATGAGGAAGCAAGTGCGATTGGGGTGACACCTCTGAGGACTGGAGTATTTGTGATGTTGAAGTTGATGTGGTTGAGAGCCCACTTAAAGGAGCACTTGATATCCGTTGAAGCACCTGCTGTTTTTGTGCCTCATCTGGAATTTGTAGCGATTGGCGTGGCCGTAAGAAAGGGATCTTATCACATTGTCCGCTAAAAGAAGTAGACATTTTAGTTTGGCTGGAAGACGGTCTTTCTTCTGTAGATGTTACTGTTGCTTTAACACCTACCCCACGGACACAACCTTTTTTCCCCTTCCCAACATGCCTATTCCTCTTTCCACCAGCAGCAGGCCTTTTTCCACTCATTTTGGTGGTTAACTAATTCACAACTCTGGAGTTGTTTGCACAAAAAAACAATTGATGGGAACCGAGCAGAGCTGAGTGGCCAAACTGTGGTATTAGGCCAAAACTATTGGCTGGGTTAGATGCAGAAAAAAATTATATTCAATTTGCAACCTGATGGAGGTCAGTATAGATGGACTAATAGACCAAGTCCCACACACTGCTAGAAGCCCAAATATTTTTTCAGAGATTGATGCAGAAAAAAATTATATTCAATTTGCAACCTGATGGAGGTCAGTATAGATGGACTAATAGACCAAGCCCCACACACTGCTAGAAGCCCAAATATTTTTTCAGAGCTAGATGCAGAAAAAAATTATATTCAATTTGCAACCTGAGGAAGGTCAGTATAGATGGACTATTAGAACAAGTCCCACACACTGCTAGAAGCCCAAATATTTTTTCAGAGCTAGATGCAGAAAAAAATTATATTCAATTTACAACCTGATGGAGGTCAGTATAGATGGACTAATAGAACAAGTCCCACACACTGCTAGAGGCCCAAATATTTTTTCAGAGCTAGATGCAGAAAAAAATTATATTCAATTTGCAACCTGATGGAGGTCAGTATAGATGGCCTAATAGACCAAGTCCAACACACTGCTAGAAGTCCCAATATTTTTTCAGAGCTAGATGCAGATAAAAATTATTTTTAATTTGCAACCTGATGGAGGTCAGTATAGATGGACTAATAGAATGATGCTATGCCCAAAAGGTTTGCAACACAGATAGGCTACCCCACTGACTAACACACTCTGCAATAGGCCAAAAAGGATTAGCTTTTCTTGATTTAGCCAAATGCTGTGAAAAAAACTTGCACAGCACTGGCACAGACCTGCCTGCCAAAAACTGATAGGAACTGATGTAACTTAGTCCTGAAAAGGACTGCAATTACAATTAGTCTTTACTCCCAACCTATCTATTTAAGAGCACAGACCTGCCTGATAAAAGTCGTAGGAAATGCTGTAACCTAGTCCTTAAAAGGACTGCAATCACAACTATTCCCTACTCCCAAGCTATCTCTAGATTTGTGCGAAAATTGGCTTGAAATTAACAAGGTATAGCGCACACAGCAGCAGCAGTGCCGTCTAACACGCAGCTGCAGCAGTGAGAAAATGGTGGCGACGGGGAAAATGGCTGGGTCTTATAGGGCAAGGACATGTGACATACACTGCCAATGACACATGCCCTTGCTTGTGTGAAAAAAAGCACTTCGCTCCGTGTGTGCGCTGCTGATATGCTGACAGATTGCACCTCCCCACTGTAAATGCGGGAAAGAGAAAAAAAAATGGAGATCTTCATTATTCCTGCAGAGATCCATCACCTGCCCATCCCCCCGCCCCGCTGTACACTCAAACTGCGTATTAACATTAATTTTCATCATTACTGAGAAAAAATCCAGTTTTGATTTTGGTGCACGAACAGTTATCGAACATAACCTCGAACAGCCGAATTTTTTTCAAATCGTTCGTGTTCGCCGAACGGCTCGAACACCGCCCAAAACAGCTCGAATATGAGATTGGCGAACAGCACTACTCTTAAAAACAGATCAATACCCGTATATTAAAAACAGTAATGGGATAACTGATAATCCTTGATGGCACATCTTCCTAAACAAAATTATTGCTATAGAGTGTGGACTTAAATTGCCCTAGCAAACCTCTAATATGATCCTGCCTAACGCGGAGGTTGGCACCCTAGTATCGATTTTGGCGCCCCCACTCAACGGCGGCTATCACTCACTATCCCTACTATGCCCTAATGGTGAGCTATAGCAGAAAACAGGGCAATATACAATACAGACTAAAAGTTTGGATACACCTTCTCATTTAAAGATTTTTCTGTATTTTCATGTCTTTGAAAATTGTACATTCACACTGAACGCATCAAAACTATGAATTAACACATGTGGAATTATATACTTAACAAAAAAGTGTGAAACAACTGAAAATATGTCTTATATTCTAGGTTCTTCAAAGTAGCCACCTTTTGCTTTGATGACTGCTTTGCACACTCTTGGCATTCTCTTGATGAGCTTCAAGAGGGAATCACCAGAAATGGTCTTCCAACAATCTTAAAGGAGCTCCCAGAGATGCTTAACACTTGTTGGCCCTTTTGCCTTCACTCTGCGGTCAAGCTCACCCCAAACCATCTAGATTGGGTTCAGGTCTGGTGACTGTGGAGGCCAGGTCATCTGGCGTAGCACCCCATTACTCTCCTTCTTGGTCAAATAGCCCTTACACAGCCTGGAGGTGTGTTTGGGGTCATTGTCCTGTTGAAAAATAAATGATGGTCCAAGTAAACGCATACCGGATAGAATAGCATGCCACTGCAAGAAGCTGTGGTAGCCTTGCTGGTTCAGTATGCCTTCAATTTTGAATAAATCCCCAACAGTGTCACCAGAAAAGCACCCCCACACTATCACACCTCCTCCTCCATCCTTCATGGTGGGAACCAGGCATGTAGATTCCATCCGTTCACCTTTTCTGCGTCGAACAAAGACACAGTGGTTGAAACCAAAGATCTCAAATTTGGACTCATCAGACCAAAACACAGATTTCCACTGGTCTAATGTCCATTCCTTGTGTTCTTTAGCCCAAACAAGTCTCTTCTGCTTGTTGCTTGTCCTTAGCAGTGGTTTCCTAGCAGCTATTTTACCATGAAGGCCTGCTGCACAAAGTCTCCTCTTAACAATTGTTGTAGAGATGTGTCTGCTGCTAGAACTCTGTGTGGCATTGACCTGGTCTCTAATCTGAGCTGCTGTTAACCTGCAATTTCTGAGGCTGGTGACTCGGATAAACTTATCCTCAGAAGCGGTCCTCATGTGAGCCAGTTTCTTTGTAGCGCTTGATGGTTTTTGCAACTGCACTTGGGGACACTTTCAAAGTTTGCCCAATTTTTCGGACTGACTGACCTTCATTTCTTAAAGTAATGATGGCCACTCGTTTTTCTTTACTTAGATGCTTTTTTCTTGCCATAATACAAATTCTAACAGTCTATTCAGTAGGACTATCAGCTGTGTATCCACCAGACTTCTGCACAACACAACTGATGGTTCCAAACCCATTTATAAGGCAAGAAATCCCATTTATTAAACCTGACAGGGTACACCTGTGAAGTGAAAACCATTTCCGGTGACTACCTCTTGAAGCTCATCAAGAGAATGCCAAGAGTGTGCAAAGCAGTCATCAAAGCAAAAGGTGTCTACTTTGAAGAACCTAGAATATAAGACATATTTTCAGTTGTTTCACACTTTTTTGTTAAGTATATAATTCCACATGTGTTAATTCATAGTTTTGATGCCTTCAGTGTGAATGTTCAATTTTCAAAGTCATGAAAATACAGAAAAATCTTTAAATGAGAAGGTGTGTCCAAACTTTTGGTCTGTACTGTACGTCAGATTAATAATCTGCCCCTGATCCATCAGGGCCTTTTTCTCAGATCGTAACCCATAGGTGGTCACCTCCCTAAAAAAGGTAAATGCGAGGACGAGGATGATGGAGATGAGTGTCGGGCAACTGTATCTGTGGTTAGCGGTACTTCCCTCCACCCTGTCTTTTGTTGATATGAGATACCCCGATCGCACATCATATGAGTGGGATGCACAGGGGACACCTGAGTGAAATCTCATTCAGTATGATTGAACTTATAAGGCCAAAAATATGAGGGGGTTATTTGGATAGGGCAATTCTGAGAAAGGATTCCGAATGAATTTTCAGAATGCAATCCTTGTCCCCCAAAGGCCTGAATGAGCATTTGTCCTACACGTGCTTTCTGTGAACCCTTTCCACTCATGGTCTTCTCCATCTCCCTCCTCTTTACTGATTCATCTGGTTTAAGTCTTCTACCTCCAAGAATTAACGTGTTTTGAATATATTGCGCACGAATCTTGCTTTGTTTTTGGCCACCTGAGTGGTGGTCTCCCGATTGAGGGAACTGTGTATATGTACTTTTAATGTTGGGTATACTACCATCTAAACAGTACCACATTTGACCATGTACTGTACATAAATATCATAGGCACCTCATTCTTTGGTGCTATTAAGTTATAACTGAGCTTCTACATGGTAATTTTTCTTCCTCTAACACCCCTTCCCCTCCCTCCTTTTTGTTTGCGGTAGCCCTTGATCCCATTATAGGGCTCCTATACCCCATTAATATTTAGTAAAGGCTTGTAGTTCTCAAATTCTTGTCTCCCTCCCTTGGTATAGACAGCATGATATAGGCTCTAATGGGGGTATGGTTTATTTTTTAAAATGTTACCCACTGGGTGGCCTTATGGTCACTCTTGTGGCACAGAAACTAAAGTGCTGGTTCATTCTCCCCTTCTCTTTAATGCACACCTATGGTGTATCACACTGTGCGTTCAATAATGGACCGCAAGTGTTCCATGCTGAGAGCGCTGACATAATTTCCAGCTATGTTCTGAGTGCTTACGGGTGCGCCACACTGTGTGCCCCTCCGTTGGTGCATATTATGCTTGCGAGCCCGGAAGTGATGTCAGTGTGCGCTCCACCGATGGAGCGCAACTATCACTTCCAGATATGCACTCATGATTATGGCGCGTGCGCTCTGGCATCCATCATAACACGTAGCTGACACTCCAGATTCTGGAGGTTACTTCACCGTGCAAGTGCAAATGTGTTCATCATTGGGCTCTAGGGTTGGGAGCATCGGGCATGCGAAGTTGTGATGTGGGGACAGGAGAATCCCATGTAAAATCATGGGAGTCTCTAATGAATGGGTGTGTGTGCTTTGTATGTGCTCTAATCAGGGGCATATTTAAACCTGGCTCTTTGGCAGTCTATCATTGCCAGCCATCCTGCAGCATGTATCTATTTTTTTAATAAAACTCTATCATTGGCCTCCTGATGAAACTAATGAACGGGGAAACGCGTCGAGGCGACTTTAGATTAAAAGATAAGTTTATCAATTGACTCTCATGCATCTATATACTTCTTGTTAATTTTATGCTAGGAATATTATTGTATTAGCATAGGCAGTCACCTTTTTCCTGCTATAGCTCACCGTTAGGGTATAGCAGGGATTGTGAGGGACAACCGCCGTTGAGCGGGGTCACCAAAATCGCTACTAGGGTGCCAACCTCCGCGTTAGGCAGGATCATATTAAAGGTTTACTAGGGCAATTTAAGTCCACTCTCTATAGCAATAATTTTGTTTAGGGAGATGTGCCATTAAGGATTATCGGTTATCCCATTACTGTTTTTAATACACGGGTATTGGTGTGTTCTTTAAGAGTAGTAAATAAAAACATTGACTTTAGAGGATTTATATGTTCATGTATGTTTATATGTTCCTTCTAGGTTTACCATTTATGTAATTCTCCCAATGGATGAGTTATATATACTCCTGGGCATAAGCCGTCTAGTGGGCGTGGCCTCACTCAACACAAGTGTATGGAGCGAGGCCGTGCCCACTAGGCAGCTTATGCCCGGGAGTATGCATATTGCATACATCACCGCCGTTCCTAAGCGAATCCTTGCTGCACAAGCACAGAGTGGCTTCAGATTTTTCATTTTAGACAACCCCTTTAAGTAATATCTTTATACACTGGACAACATACCCTTGTTGAAGTGAGCAGCGATGGAAGCAGTGCCAGATTGAGACTAAGATTCAGTCCTGGCATTTTCAAGAACACAGGCCTATGTCTTGTAACATCTGTAATCTTGCTCTCAAGATAGTCTATTCTACAGGTTAGCAGCATACAATGAAAATGGTTTGTGCTGCGGATATGTACCGTGGCGATCAAAAGTTTTGCATTTTTTTAAAAGTGTGATTACTTCTGTCTGGTTGTTGTGATGCCATTTCCCTGGCGATGAATTGAAAATGCACAAAGTTGTCATCATGCAGACCTTAATTTTAACCAAAATGCTTTTGAATATAGGTATGGTCATTTAATTAACCCCTTTCCGACCTTGTCAGTAATAGTACGTAGCTGCGCATTATGGACCATCTATGTACTATTACGCGTGCGGCGATCGTGCCCGCACACAAGCGGTGTGGGGCGATCGCCGCCAGGTGTCAGCTGATTGTCACAGCTGACACCTGGTGCTATGTGCAGGGTGTAGTCCTGCACTGCTCCCTGCACTTTACCCCCCGCAATTCTGCGATCGAAGTCGGTGGCAAGGAGGGAGGTGATCGCTATATTCACCTCTCCTGCCGGCGTCCAGCGATGTCTGCGGCGGCTTCCGGATGTTGTCATGACGACCCGATGTCGTTATGACAACATCCGGGGCACAAGGAGGCAGGACTTTACTTTGGTTATGCGCAGTGCATGACCAAAGTAATGTCTCCCCTGTGTGCAGAGCTGACAGGCTGCATGGCATAGAGAGCTATTATGAAAAAAATAAAATAAACAAATAAAAGTACACATATTTGGTATTGCCAAATCCGGAACGACCTGACCTATAAAACTGTCCCACTAGTTAACCCCTTTAGTGAAAACGGTAAAAAAAATAAATAAAAAGCAAAGCAGAAAACAATGCTTTATCATCATACAGCCAAACAAAAAATGGAATAACACGATATCAAAAAGATGATGTAAATAAAAATGGTACCGCTGAAAACGACATCCTGTCCCGCAAAAAACAAGCTGCCATACAGCTCCATTATCCGAAAAATAAAAAAGTAATAGCTCTCACAATAAAGCGATACAAAAAAATATTTTTTCTAGAAAATAGTTTTTATTGTGTAAAAGCACCAAAACAAAGGGTTGGGGTTGGGGTTAGGGTTGGGGTCAAGGGTTGGGCTAGGGTTAGGGTTGGGGCTAGGGTTTGAGTTGGGCTAGGGTTGGGGCTAGGGTTAGGGTTAGGGTTAGGGTTGGGGTTGTATTAGGGTTTGGTCTAGGGTTGGGATTTTTTAAAAGTAAAGAAAAAAAATGATGACGAAAAAAAAACTGCATCGGGTGCTCGTGTACAGTACAGACCAAAAGTTTGGACACACCTCATTTAAAGATTTTTCTGTATTTTCATGACTATGGAAATTGTACATTCACACTGAAGGCATCAAAACTGTGAATTAACACATGTGGAATTATATACTTAACAAAAAAGTGTGAAACAACTGCAAATATGTCTTATATTCTAGGTTCTTTAAAGTAGCCACCTTTTGCTTTGATGACAGCTTTGCACACTCTTGGAATTCTCTTGATCAGCTTCAAGAGGTAGTCACCCGAAATGGTTTTCACTTCACAGGTGTGCCCTGTTAGGTTTAATAAGTGGGATTTCTTGCCTTATAAATGGGGTTGGAACCATCAGTTGTGTTGTGCAGAAGGCAGGTGGATACACAGCTGATAGTCCTATTGAATAGACTGTTAGAATTTGTATTATGGCAAGAAAAAAGCAGGTAAGTAAAGAAAAACGAGTGGCCATCATTACTTTAAGAAATGAAGGTCAGTCAGTCCGAAAAATTGGGCAAACTTTGAATGTGTCCCCGAGTGCAGTTGCAAAAACCATCAAGCGCTACAAAGAAACTGGCTCACATGAGGACCGTCCCAGGAAGGAAGACCAAGAGTCACCTCTGCTTCTGAGGATAAGTTTATCCGAGTCACCAACCTCAGAAATCGCAGGTTAACAGCAGCTCAGATTAGAGACCAGGTCAATGCCACACAGAGTTCTAGCAGCAGTCACATCTCTACAACAACTGTTAAGAGGAGACTTTGTGCAGCAGGCCTTCATGATAAAATAGCTGCTAGGAAACCACTGCTAAGGACAGGCAACAAGCAGAAGAGACTTGTTTGGGCTAAAAAACACAAGGAATGGACATTAGACCAGTGGAAATCTGTGTTTTGGTCTGATGAGTCCAAATTTGAGATCTTTGGTTCCAACCACCGTGTCTTTGTGCGACGCAGAATAGGTGAACGGATGGACTCTACATGCCTGGTTCCCACCGTGAAGCATGGTGGAGGAGGTGTGATGGTGTGGGGGTGCTTTGCTGGTGACACTGTTGGGGATTTATTCAAAACTGATGGCATACTGAACCAGCAAGGCTACCACAGCATCTTGCACCGGCATGCTATTCCATCCAGTTTGCGTTTAGTTGGACCATCATTTATTTTTCAACAGGACAATGACCCCATACACACCTCCAGGCTGTGTAAGGGCTATTTGACCAAGAAGGAGAGTGATGGGGTGCTACGCCAGATTACCTGGCCTCCACAGTCACCAGACCTGAACCCAATCGAGATGGTTTGGGGTGAGCTGGACTGCAGAGTGAAGGCAAAAGGGCCAACAAGTGTTAAGCATCTCTGGGAACTCCTTCAAGATTGTTGGAAGACCATTTCCGGTGACTACCTCTTGAAGCTCATCAATAGAATGCCAAGAGTGTGCAAAGCAGTCATCAAAGCAAAAGGTGGCTACTTTGAAGTACCTAGAATATAAGACATATTTTCAGTTGTTTCACACTTTTTTGTTAAGTATATAATTCCACATGTGTTAATTCATAGTTTTGATGCCTTCAGTGTGAATGTACAATTTTCATAGTCATGAAAATACAGAAAAATCTTTAAATGAGAAGGTGTGTCCAAACTTATGGTCTGTACTGTATGCACTGAGTATCATGGGTGTTCGAGTGACATGCTCGAGTCTGTGCCCCATATGCTTCGCGGCCAAAAAAAATATTGCTGGGATCGCCTGCCATCCACGAACAATGCCATGCCTGAGCAATCCCTGCATGCTTTTTTTTTGGTGTCTAACAACCGTGAAATATGCGGGGCAGGGACTCGAGCATGTCACTCGAGCACCCGTGATACATGGTGCATACCCGAGTACCCGATGCAAACTCAAGTAGTGAGCATTTGCGCTCAAGACTAATGACAATCTATTCAATATGATGACCTAATAATATCAAATTCTGACGTACCTCTGGGTTCAAAATGTACACTATACCCCTTTATAAAATCCTTGAGGGGTCTAGTTTCCAAAATGAAGTCAATAGTGGGGGGGTTTCCACTATTTAGGCACATCACGCCCTTCCGAAATGCGACATGGAGTCCGCTCTTGATTCCAGCCAATTTTGCGTTCAAAAAGTCACACAATGCACCTTCCCTTCTGAACCCTGACGTGCGCACAAACTGTCTATTTTCCCCATATATGGGGTATTGGCGTACTCAGGAGGAATTGCACAACAGTTTTTAGGTTCCATTTTTTCCTCTTACCCTTGTGAAACTAAAAAATTTGGGGCTAAAAGATCATTTTTGTGGAAAAAGTTAGATTTTTTTATTTTCACGGCTTCATGTTCCAAACTTCTGTGAAGCACTTGAGCATTAATGGTGCTCACCACACATCTAAATAAGTTCCCTGAGGGGTATAGTTTCCAAAATGGTGTCACTTGTGGGGGTTTTCCACTGTTTAGGCACATCAGGGGCACATCTGCTAATTATTCAAGCAAATTTTACATTCAAAAAGTCAAATGGCGCTCCTTCCCTTCCGAACCCCGCCGTATGCCCAAGAAGTGGTTTTCCCCCACATATGGGGTATCAGCTTACTCAGGAGAGGTTGCACAACAAATTTTGGGGTCCATTTTTTCTTGTTACCCCTGAAAAAAAAAATAATTGGCGTCTAAAGTAACATTTTTGTGAAAAAAGTTAAATGTTCATTTTTTTCTTCCCCATTCCAAAAATTCATGTGAAGCAAGTGAAGGGTTAATAAACTTCTTGATTGTGGTTTTGAGCACCTTGAGGGATGCATTTTTTAGAATAATGTCACTTTTGGGTATTTTCTGTTATAAAAGCCCCTCAAAGTCACTTCAGATGTGATGTGGTCCCTAAAAAAATGGTTTTGTAAATTTTATTGGAAAAATGAGAAATCGCCGATCAATTTTAACCCTTAGAGCACACTAATAAAAATAATTTTGGTTCCAAAATTGTGCTGATGTAAAGTACACATGTGGGAAATGTTATTTATTAACTATTTTGTGTAACGTTTCTCTCTGATTTAAAGGCATAAAAATTAAAATTTTGAAAATTGTGAAATTTTCAAAATTTTCGCCAAATTTCCGATTCTTTCACAAATAAACACAAGTGATATCAAAGAAATTTTACCACTATCATGAAGTACAATATGTCACCAAAAAACATTCTCAGAATGAGTGGGATCCGTTGAAGCGTTTCAGAGTAATTACCTCATAAAGTGACAGTGGTCAGAATTGTAAAAATTGGCCTGGTCATTAACGTGTAAACCACCCTGGGGTGTAAAGGGGTTAAATAAAACTGACTGCCAAAAGTTTTGCATATACTATTTATTGATCACAACATAGAGAGTAATTAATTGTTTACAATGCCATAACTTAGTATTGTAGCATAACTTCTTGCTTTATTTACTGCATCACACCGACGAGGCATTGAAGCCACTAGGGTATTCAAAACATCTTGAGGGATCTTGCTCCATTCCATTTCCAAATATGCAAATGGGTACGGGCCCCAACTCGTTGCTCTAACTCATCCCAAAGGTGCTCTATAGAGTTTAAATCAAGTGATTGGCTTGGCCATTGCAACAGGCAAACATTTTTCTTTGCTAACCAAATTTTCACTTAATTGGGGGTGTGTTTAGGATCATTGTCTTGCTGGAATTTCCTTCCCCTGCGTACTTTAGTTTTACCATAAGGCAGAATTACATTCTCCAGTATATCCTTGTACATGGTAGCATTCATATTTCCATCAATTCTATGCAGAGGGCCAATGACAGATGCAGAAAAACAGCCCCAAATCATGACATGTTTCACTGTAGGTGTTTGGTACCTTACATCATTATGTTTAACAATTGGGTGGTATATATAGTGCTTGCCATCACTACCAAACAGACTGAACTTGGATTCATCCGACCACAACACATTAGGCCAATCTATCTCTTTCCATTTGTTGTGTTCTTTGACAAACTCAAGTCAGACCTTCTTGTTCTTTGCAGAGATGAAAGGCTTCATGACTGGAACTCGTGCATTCAACCCTATTTCTCTTAGACGTCGCACCACAGTTTGATGACTCACATTGACCACATATTATTCGCTCATTTCGTGTGAAATCTGTACAGCACTTTTATGGACATCAGATACTGACTTTTTATTAATAATGTAATCAACTCTGGAGGAAGTTTTCAATGGTCATCTCCTTCTAGGTTTGTCAGCTGTTCCATAAGCTTCCTTTTCTTTCTTTAATATACATGACACTTGACTCTGAGAACAGTTAAACAGTTGACTTCCATAGCTACCTCTGTTTGGCTTTTGCCTGACTTCACTCATATAATAATTAGCTTCCTGACATCTGGTGATAAATTTGGCTTTGTCTTTGCCATGTTTTAAACTAAAAATCGGTATCCAAGGGGTAATGCTTCTCCTTGTGGAGAGTGACATGTTAAGCTTGTCAAAGTGAGGAGACTTTTAAGCCACAATGCGCCTCTGGAAAATATGCAAACTGTCTCTTCAGAGAGGAGTTAACCTAAAAGCACACACACAAAAAAAAAATTAGGCAAAATTCGATTACCCATGACAAAATATGCAAAACATTTGACCCAGCAAATGTTGAAAACTAACAAAGGGATAAAACAATGTCCAACACAATTTTTGTCCATATACTGATAACCATTTACTTCCACTTTACTAAAATCACCCGGAATAAGTAATCACAACAACCAGACAGAAGTAATCACACTTTTAAAAAAGCGCAAAACTTTTTGTCACCACTGTATAGCTAGTAATAAATAGAGAAAACTTGGCAGTCATAAGGCTCAATAGATTCTATTGAAAGTTATAATAAGGGGAAAATGTACAAAAACACAAACCTTGACCTTCATCAGTGTACTAAAATAAAATAACAATAAAGAAGTATTAAATACAGACAATATGCTCTCATTGTAAGTACATTTTTTCTGGAAATATCATCCTTCAAATAAATGGAAATTTTAATTACACCACACCGATGGAGTCTCCTCACTCACTGGATTTTGGTCTGAAATAAGGGGAAAAAGTACAGAAACACAAATGTTTTGGTCACAGTTGACCTTCATCAGTGTACTAAAATAATACAACAATAAATAAGTATTAAATACAGACAATAATTGAGCAAGATCGTCACAATAATTAGAATCATATATAGGGAGAACCTCTGCTCTAGGACCAGGCGACGTCATCGCGACATCACTTCTGGTTTTGCAGGTCCTATCGTTTACACACATGCGGCATCCCCACCACATGGACACCAATCACAGGACCTTATTTTCCACTGGGTCCCACCCACATTCTATTTAAACACCCCTCCAACAGCATACACCCAGCACTAATAGGAACTAGTGGTGGATACCATGTTCTGACCGCCAGGACTCCCTGTACTACTCCTAATTGCATGGGAGGTAGGTTTTCCCTATATATTCTACTACTCTCCCTGGACATATCCCTTGTATGTATTTACCCGATCCATACACTTAATCTTTGTATAAATCCACAGCTACCGCACCTACTTTGCATTTGTTCTATACAAGCTCACCGGTTACACAATACCGGTACGTTCCTATTCCTTTTTCCAACTTACCTATCGCAATCCTCATTTACCTATTGAAATATATTGTATGTAATCTTGTTTTTCTTCCCCCTCTTCAGCCATATATGATTATATTTATTGTGACCATCTTGCTGAATTATTGTCTATATTTAAAACCTCTTTATTGTTATTTTATTTTAGTACACTGATGAAGGTCAACTGTGACCGAAACATTTATGTTTTTGTACTTTATCCCCTTATTTAAACTTTAAATAGAAACTATTGAGTGTTATGAGTGCCAAATTTTCTCTATTTATTACTGGCTTTAGACCCTACTTGTGCACCGGCCCACTCCATGAGTGTGGTAGTTTTTTGTATACCACTGTATAGCTGACAGCCACTAAATTATGGCCAATTTAGATGAGCCAATAATCGTGAAATGAGTGTTCTTAGAAGCATGCCTTCCTGATTATTAGCTCATTTATATAGATCAGTAATCACCTGATGTAAGGGCAAAATCATTATTCATGAAATGCTATGATTTTTAGCCGGTTTAAAAATCATGGTTCTTAGTACCACATTGCTTCTGAGAACAGCACATTGTACTTGCACAGAACACAAACAATCACTCTGTGCACAGAAGTGCGTTCCTCCTGTGTGAATAGCCAGTATAGGGCACTGACTGACATGTAAAGTATATAGCTGATCGATGGTCATTTACATGTTATAACATTGCAGGGACTACAGCTGCAGCACGCGCCGTCCTGCTTTTCTCCTGGCACATGTAATGGCAGTCAGATCTCATTCAGACCTCCATTCCTCACATTGATATTCTATCTGTGGATTTTATGATTTCATTTCCATTAGTCTATGGTGCTGTTCATATGCCCGTGCTTTTTGGGTTTTTTTGACAGAGCCTCCAAGAAAAAAATCACAGAGACATTTTTGATTTTTATGTAAAATGTTTAAAGAAATATCACAAACTAATCACATATGCTATATATAATGTGGCTTGTTTCATTCCACTTGCGCACACTATACTGTATATGTGTTGTTAGGGCATAAAAAATATGGCATGTGAATCAGATTGACGAACAGAGAACAAGTAATTAACATTAGCACAGATTCCCTGAGATTCCAATGAACTTCATTCTCAAAGAGGAGCTAACCACAATGTCTATGCTGAGCCCCTTAATTGATTGGAATTTGAGTTGCGGCAGAGTTGACATTACACCATAAAGCATACATTTTATTACTGGCAAATGACTGTCACATTCACCATCAGGACTGCCACCAGGAATTTCAGGGCCACATACCTACAAAATTTTTGGGTCCCCTTTAGACTCCACCCCAGCTCCGCCTTCATCCCTCGAACCTTCCACAGTCCCACTGCCCACTCTTGGAAAAACTCCACTTCTGCACCACGTCCACATTAAACACACATTAGGGGCTCACTCTCATTAGCGTATAAAAAATAGCTCCGATGTTGCTCCTGTAAAGTTGGACGAGTGGAATCTAGATGTTTCAACTTATGTCTTGTGTAAGGCAGCGCTAGACATCATAATGGGGGATACTCGCTTCGCTGCGACAATCAATGCACATGGGCAATGTCTTTCCATTTTTAAACAATGCTCAGCAGTTTATTACTTCATAAACCGCATATGACCGGGTCCAACTCAGTGGCACGCCGACACACATATATATAATATTCATGAGCCAAGTGACACCCAGGCCCACTTGCTCCAGGTACAGCCTTCAGCAAGGTAATCATATAGCAATTTCCATAGCAATGTCCATATAACGTAGTGTATTACCTGTGCTGGGTTTAGCTGTCTCAGTCCATTACTCCGCCACCACTGTGGCTTTGCGGCTTCCCAGGTGGGGGTCTCTAGCCGTCGTTCCCTCAAACGCCACTGACATCCACACAGGATCCAGGCTTTGCCTTTCAGGACTCTTCATCAAGCCTCTGCCTTCCAAGGCCACTAGCATCCACTCACAGGATCCAGTCTCGGCCTTTCGGGCTGCCAGGCTTCACTCGGCCTCACTAGGCCTCACACGGTCGGTGTCCCACACACACGGGAACAGGCCTTACGCCTCTCTCACAGAACACACCTGTCTCCCATCAAACAGGGTTTATATATCCATCCCGTGCACACACACAGTCACAGACAGGACCTTTCTGATGTCACAGTCATGTGATCAGACAGACATTCTGTGCGCGCAGGACCTGTGCTATGTCACAGTCATGTGACCAGTCACCTGAGGGGGAAGGTACATGGTCAGGTAAAACACATCCTGGACCATTACTGTAATGCCAGCAAGTCGCTGCATTACATACCCCCCCCTCTGTTCAAACTTGTGGGGTTGAACACATAATATACACAATCACTATAACCCCCAGCTCTGTTCAAACTTGTGGGGTTGAACACATAATATACACAATGACATTATAACCCCCAGTTCACATAGAGACCATGTACTTTACAATTGTGCTACTCAGCCCCTGGAACATTAGTCAACGACATTAGCCCATTCTTTAGGGACCTACCATTTGTCACTGTCACTGACTTCGTCAGGTCACCTTTCCGGGTCGTAACCTTGTCAGAGCTCCCCCGCTCCCAGCGGTCAGTTGTAACCTTGTCAGGTCTCCCCCGCTCCCAGCGGTCAGTCGTAACCTTATCAGTTCTCCCCCGCTCCCAGCAGTCAGTCATAATCTTGTCAGACCTCCCCCGCTCCCAGCGGTCAGTCGTACAGCAGTGTGACTCACATGCCCTGGTATCTAAGGTCCGGTTCGACTGTCCGGTCCTCTATTGGGTCGTTTGTATGGGCTGCTCAAACCTGAGTTACTGGAGGTCTCACTACCTCTAAACCCACGTCGACTACTCTCAGGACATCTTGAAAGGTTCCTAACTCCAGCTAAAACTGTTCTGTTATTTAGGGGGCCTTTTCTCTGTCATAATTTCTAGATGGCTGCCATTTTCTGCTACTCAGATGATGCTGTCTATCCACTCGCAGTCTAGCGAGATTCAACTGTTCTAACTCTCGCAGGTAGGTCACTCGGTACTCCAACAGCATGCGCATATATCCCAGGCTTTCTTCTGTTCCTACAACGGAGAATGATACCATGCCGTCTTCATCTGCTATCCAGTCCTGACGATCACGTGGACTGCTTACTTTCACCACACCAGACTTCTTGACCATCATCTGCATGGCTCGACCATTTCTCCCAACGAGCTTCCTCACCAGAACATGAGGCACTCGGATGACCTCTTCACGCATACTGTAAGCTTTCCTCATCAACTCCAGTTGTCTAACGGCTTGTTCCGTCTTCAACCGGAGAAACCACTTTGTGCAAATACTTCGCCAGTGCATGACACTTAGGATAGCCACCCTCTTCACTGTGACTTCGGTTGTGGACAGGACCACCAGCTGTTTAGCTTCTGAGGTCAAGTACACCTTACAGGCTCCCACGGCCTTCTTAAGCTCCTCATGCACAGACTCACTGGTGCATTCTTCCCTCAAATCCTCGGGCACATCTACGAGGCACTTGTACCAAGACGTTTCGAACTCACCAGTGGTTTCCATACGATCAACCAGCTCAGGGTTCAGCGACAACTGACTTTCAGCTTCTTCCCCCTTTACGCTTCCCCTGAGCTGACTCACAGCTACAAATTCACCAATTTTCGTCTTGACCACTTCCATCTCATATTTATCTGTGGTTAACACTCTTTTAGCTCTCCTCAGGCCCACCCTCTCTTGGTATAAGGGAGTGAGTGCAACGTGTTCGCCCTTTTCCTTCTCCAAGAAGGCCTCATTCACTGAGTGATACTTTGTCAGGCGACTTTTGAGCCCGGAAACTTCTTCCTCTAGCTCCGCCACCCGCCTCTCAGCGGCCTGTCTCTGAATCTCCTCTTGCTTCCAATGGGTTTGTAGCGACTCCTTGATCTCGGCTCCTACATCCACCGAATCATCCGAGCTCACATCACTCGAGGAGGTATCTGCTTCATACCTCCCATCACCAGCAGCCCACTCCTGGCCCTGGTCTGTGGCTTCTCCGATAGACTCCTCCATCTGCTTCTGCTCAGCCTCCATCTTGCTGAGACTTTCCTTAAGGCACGTCTCTGCCCTCTGGAGATTATCACAGAACGTCCGCAGCTCCTTCACCTGAGCTTCCAGACCTAAAGTCTTTCTGCGGAGATCACCATTTTCATTACGGGTGTCCTGCAGAGTGGTCTCAACCACTTGGCTTATGTGCTCTGCATCCACCTTATCATCCTCTAGATTTCCTTTAACCCTGAGGAGATCCTCATAGTCTCTCTTGATTTGTTGCAGTTCCCTATTGAGCTTTTCACCATATTCCTTCTTGGAGTCACATAGCTCGCGGTTGAACTGTTCGCGCAGTCATTTTAGGTTTTGGTCACGTCCGGACACATCAACCTGCAGCACCTCTTTTAAGGCAGATAGCTCTCTATCCCTCTGGTGTAGTCCCTCATCCAGCTTTTGCTTCACTTGTATCAGCTCTACGTGTACAAGGGAGAACCTGTCTTTCAACTCGCACAGCTCATCTTCAAACTCCGCTTTGTCAAGCCCCAACTGAAAAAGCTCCTCTATTTCTCTGGAACTTTTCCTTCCAATTGTTGACTTCCATGCTGTTTTCCTCCAGTTCTCGCTGCAAATTCCTCACAACCTGGTTTATTTTCTGCCGTTCAGACTCCAGGCCCAGCTGGTCTGAGGACACGATCTCCAGGTTTCCACATAGTTGCTGCACGTTACTCTGACCCTGCTGGCTGATAGGCTCCAGCTCTTGGTCACGACTGGCCGCCTCCTCTTTCAGGGCTGTCAGATCCTTCTGACTCGGTACCGTACCGGAGGTTGCTAATGGCAACGTCACCTCCTCTTCTGCCTCGGAATCAGGATCCACCCTTGAAACAAAGGCACACCGTACTACATTTTCCTTATTTTCACTTTCAGCCAAGTCTACAGGAGCAACCTTTTTGTGGTCCTTGCGCCGTCTACGAGATGGGGACTTTCTCACCTCGTCTAACCCCTCCTGACTGACCTCTCCTTCTACTTTCGTAGTGTCACCATCAGCTACGGGGTCTGTGTCACTCCCCATGGTGTTGTGGAGTAACAGGTCACCTCCCACTTTGACATCACCCCCTTCTACTGGAGCTACCCCGTTATCAACGGTCACATTGTCATTTTTAGGAGGTACCAACCCACCACCAGTAATTCCTTTTGATTTTCTATCCTCCACGCTGTTTTGAACAACCGCCTGTTTTTTAGACTCTGCCCCCTTTTCAACAACCACACCGGCAGGGGAATTTTTACAAGAAAAATCAGCAATAGTCTTAGGACTCAGTTCACAACAGCTCTTACCACCTCCCCGGGCACTCTGGGACAACAAGGGCGCCCCCGGAGAGTTCAAGGAATGGTCCGCTACCACCTTTCTGTAAAGGGTCAACAGCTCCTGCCCTTCCTGCACCACGACCTCTTGTCATTTCTCCCATACCTGCTGTTGTTTCTCAAATGCCTGCTGCGAGTCCTGTTGTTGTTTCTCCAATGCCTGCTGCGAGTCCTGTTGTTGTTTCTCCAATGCCTGCTGCTGCGACTCCAACAGGCATTTCAATCGCTCAACAGCTTCAGACTCATCTGCTGCTCCCTTCACAGCCATCATTATCTGCTCCTGCATTTCTTCAGGAAACTCCATTATGCCGAAGAGCGATTGCACACGGTCATCTACCTCCTTCTCCATTCCGTCTGGAGATACTGCACCATTCATGGCCAACACGGTACACACTAGACACTTTACACCGCTCTCCCCGAAAATTTTCATGGCCCCGCTGAGCCCCAGCAAATACGGATTTGAGTGCGACAACAACCTTCGCAACACCTGCCGAGTTGCAGCCAGATGCTTTAAACTTCGTGAGCCCCGCCGAGCCACAGCAAACCAGGTTTGAGTGCGACGACAATCTTCGCAACCCCACCGAGTTGCAGCCAGATGCTTTAATCCACACTCGTCGTCCTGTGCCGTTGCCCCTAGCAACCGGGCTGCAGTTGCCCCTAGCAACCAGCTTGTCATTGCCTCTAGCAACCGGGCTGCAGTTGCCCGCATTCTCGAACCATATGTAAGGCAGCACTAGACATCATAATGGGGGATACTCGCTTTGCTGCGACAATCAATGCACATGGGCAATGTCTTTCCGTTTTTAAACAATGCTCAGCAGTTTATTACTTCATAAACCGCATATGACTGGGTCCAACCCAGTGGCACGCCGACACACATATATATAATATTCATGAGCCAAGTGACACCCAGGCCCACTTGCTCCAGGTACAGCCTTCAGCAAGGTAATCATATAGAAATGTCCATAGCAATGTCCATATAACGTAGTGTATTACCTTTGCCGGGTTTAGCTGTCTCAGTCCATTACTCCGCCACCACTGTGGCTTTGCGGCTTCCCAGGTGGGGGTCTCTAGCCATCGTTCCCTCAAAGGCCACTAACATCCACACAGGATCCAGGCTTTGCCTTTCAGGACTCTTCATCAAGCCTCTGCCTTCTAAGGCCACTAGCATCCACTCACAGGATCTAGTCTCGGCCTTTCGGGCTGCCAGGCTTCACTCGGCCTCACTAAGCCTCACACGGTCGGTGTCCCACACACACGGGAACAGGCCTTACGCCTCTCTCACAGAGCACACCTGTCTCCCATCAAGCAGGGTTTATATATCCATCCCGTGCACACACACACAGACACAGACAGAACCTTTCTGATGTCACAGTCATGTGATCAGACAGACATTCTGTACGCGCAGGACCTGTGCTATGTCACAGTCATGTGACCAGTCACCTGAGGGGGAAGGTACATGGTCAGGTTAAACACATCCTGGACCATTACCGTAATGCCAGCAAGTCGCTGCATTACACATGCTAGTGTGTGATTTTTTTTTTCTCATCTATCATCTGTATGACATCCATATGAAATGCATATGCAATCCGTATGCTTTTGCATCGGATGCTATATGCTAATGTGACCCTGGCCTTGGGAAGAAAAGGACTTTGCCTTCGGACCACTTCTTCAAAAAAGCCTCCCAATAACTTTTTCCCTTAAACCTGTGTGTATGTGCATGTAGTGTACTGATACTGTATTAATATACATCTACTGCCATCTTCCCCAATATCCAGCATCATTCCACTCCTCTTCTCAGTGATGTTACCCCTTTCAGACTCGGCATTACGTTGCGCTTTGTGACCCACAAGTGACTTTTACAATGCAAGTCTTTGGAGGGTCAGAACGAGGCTGCATAGTAATGCCCTGATGGTGGCTCTGTTCACCATGTAAGCACTAGCGAGCTATTCAGATGATCATTTAAATAAGCAATGCAACACATTTTAGATCAGCATGACACCAGTAGCCTATAAAGTACTCTATGTAACTTTAACTGCCCTATATATCCTGCTACAAAGTTCAGTACACAGGGCCTAAAGATTAACTAAACACATAGGGCCATTTATATTGGTACTAGTTTTTAATAAACTAATGTTGCGCTGAATAAACAGTAGCAGAAGTAAAATTATCTAAATTTATTAAAATATTAACTGCTTTTAATAAATGCGGCATATTTTGGGCCATTTAAGGGCTCCTGCAGACAACCGTATTATCTGTCCATGTGCGAGCCTACAAAACATCGAATTAGGTCCAATATTAAACTACACGTCAGATTTTTTCCCGATATTCTGATCGACTGGATCATCAATTACTCCATGGAAACCATCAGACTGTTCTCGGATGACATATGAATGTAGTTTGATTTCCACCGACTGGCACAATAAAAAATTTTCTCCATCTTCTCCTCATTCTTGAGAAACAGATCGCCCTATGCTGACACTATGATCAAACTCTTACACTGTTCAACAAGGTTTTTGTTTCTTGCATGAAATTTGGTGAATCTTATCAGAATTTTCATGCTGAGTTCAGAAGCAAATTCAGAATTGCTCTATCACGTAAGACTTTTGAGAAAAATGCAATTATATGTATCCATTGAATACTGTCAAATTCGTAGTGGCACGTGTTATTCCGAATGCAAAAGTCAGCAACAGCGATCAAGTTTAGAAATGTTTTGCCATTGATTTTCGTTTATAATCACTGTCCAATGATTCATGGACAAGATTCCAACAATAGTCACCACTCAGCATCGAGGGACTTCACCTCCCCTGGTACAGTTTCTCCATCTGGAATATGTCTTGATGAAACCTTTCACCATGTTCATCACTTAAAGTGCCAAGGTTTGGTGGGACAAAGTCAATGTGTGAATGAAGGAAATGTATTTTAAGTGACATGTTGCATTTCATTGACTTTTAAGCCTGAAGAAGACTTTCAACCTGTTCTTCGAGAGGTATCGAAGGGTAGACATTGCCATTGTGTAGCAAGACAGCCTTCAAACTTAATACCGATGAATCAATGAATAGTCGCCATTCCCTTGGGTGATGGTCAACTCCAAGGACAAAAAACAATCCAGTAATATCATTGCAAAAAGTGAGACTGTCAGCTTGACTGAAATATTTGGTCAAATCTTCATGACAACTGCGAAATACTGATTTTTTTTTGTACCTGTCTGCAACAGATTCCACCCTTGCAACCTTGATCCAAAAAGTTCTGCCTGACTCTTTGATAAACCCAAATCTCTGACCAGATCATTGAGTCTTGCTTGAGATATTAAATGTGGAGCAGTTGATATTGATGGTTCGAAATCTGAATCAGCAGCAGCTTCCATCTCTAATGAATCAACTGTCATTTCATTGTCATCTTCTATTCTCCATAACGTGGTGGTTTTGGAGCTGACAGACTTTCATTGTGCGCCACTGGTCTAATTGCAGAATCACCGTTGGCATATTCAATAGACCTCCTGTTCTTAGAAGAAAAAACGGATACATTCGTCATGCAGAAGTAACAATTGGTTATATGGTCCTTCTGCTCACTCCAGATTATTGGAATGGCAAATGACATCAATGGTCGAACACCCTTCATCCAAGATCTCAAACTCGTAGAGCAAGATGAGCAGCGTATGTGAGTAGCCCATGCTCTGTCTTGGTTACCAATTTTGCATCCAAAATATAACTCGTACACCTTCTTAACAACTGCAGTTACATTCTATTTCTGGGCTTTAAGGGTATAATCTCCACATATAAAACAAAAGAGGTCACTGCTATTGTAACATTGACGCACCATTCTGCAACTCGTTACTTTTTAAACAGTTTTGCTCCTTATGAAATTTTCTGCAAAACAGAAGAAACACTTGAAGATTACAGCATTGTTGCTGCTGTTATTATATAATGCTTCTTGGAAATAGATCAAAGTCTGACAGTTGTGTCTGGGCATGCCTGTGAGTGCACAACTAACGCAATGCATGATTGGACAGGGCTTAAGTGCAGTATATTGTAATAAAGAGAGTCCATATTATGAATTTCATTGGTTATTTCTACCAAAAATACACTTCTGAAATAAAAAGTTTAATATAAGTGCCAATTTATTATGCACTATGTACAGTACTTATCTTTATAATCGTAAAAATGAAAATATCTCGGAAATGGTACATGCTACAGAAATTCTGATTACAGTTCTGAAATCAGCTCCTCAAAATACATAAGGATAACATATTTTAAAATAGGAAACAGAAAAAAGGTTAAAATTTGTTGACCAGTATTATCAGAGTTTGACCAGATTGTCATATGCATAATCCACATCATTCTCTCAGATGAAGATCTATGGCCATCTGCAGCTGCACTAAAAGTCATATAATGAAATGTATGCTATGAGCAGACAAAGATTTGCTTTATCAAACTATTTATGGATCATGGCCTGTCCTGCAACACCTACTTTCATATTTTTCAATCAATAACAAAGAAAAATTGCAGATTTTGAATTTATATTTTATATTCCATGTACTGTTTTATGTTGCTCTGTATCCTGTCATATACTGATATACTGTATCATAGCTATAAAACCACCTGTGTAATATTGCTAATTCCCCATTTATGTCACCAAAACAACTCAGAAGCACATATTCTATGAAATCCTTAACATGGTTCTGACAGCTACATGATCCCTTAACTCCTTTACCACTTTGGGTTTTTCCATTTTTGCGTTTTTGTTTCTTGCTCCCCTTCTTCCCAGAGCCATAACTTTTTTATTTTTCTGTCAATATGATCATCTGAGGGCACATTTTTTGTGGGACGAGTTGTACTTTTGAACAACACCATTGCATTGGTTTTTCCATATCTTGTACAGGAAAGCAGGAAAAAAATTCCAAGTGCAGTGAAATTGCAAAAAAAGTGCAATTCCACAATTATTTTTTTTTTACCATGTTGACTAAATGCTAAAACTGACCTGCCACAATGATTCCTCAGGACATTATGAGTTTGTAGATACCAAACATGCATAGGTTCTTTTTTATTTAAGTGACGGGAAAAAAAATCCAAAGTTTGTAAAAAAAAAAATGTCGTAGCGTCTCTATTTTTTGTGATTTGGGGCCAGGTGTAGCCTTATTTTTTGCGCGCTGAGCTGAGGTTTTTATTAATACCAATTTTGGGTAGATATATTGCTTTCATCGCCCATTATTGCATTTCAATGCAATGTTGCAGCATACAAAAAAATTTAATTATTTTCTCGTTACGCCGTTTACCGATCGGATTATTTCTTTTTTTATATTGATAGATCGGGTGATTTTGAAAGCGGTGATGCCAAACATGTGTATTTTTGATTGCTTTTAATAGTGATGAGTGAGCATGCTTGCTACTGCTCAGGGTTCGCCCGAACATCTCACCGCTCGAGATGCTCGGCGCTCGCCGAGTATTTCCGGGGTTGCTCGGCGGGAGTTCGGGTCCCCTCCCTGCATGTTTGGTGCTCTTTTGAGCACCAATCAACATGCAGGGATTGTCTGCCACACACTGTAATGCCGCAGCCATGTTGATTGTGGCATTACAGTGATTGGCTGGCCGCACAGCATCATCAGGTCTATATCAGACCTGGCGCCGCCATGCTCGTCACAGTCTTCTCCGGAATCAGGCAGTGTAGGTAAAGGTGCTGCTGAGCTAGGGAGAGATTTGATTGTTTATTAGTTAGTGTAGGTATTCTACAAGATTATCTACATATCCATCTCAACTAACAGTCCTTCTGAGGACTAATCCAGCTGCAGAGATATCAGTGCTAGGCAGGCAGGGTATATAGCAGATTCCAGTGCACAAAGCAAGAGGGTCCATTCCAGTTCTGTTTGCTGATGCTTTTACAGATATTTGTAGAAATAGCCCCAGGTATCAGGGGCTAGGAATAATTTTTTTTTATCTTAATCCTGATTATTTGCTTAAAAAGCAATCCAGAGAACACAGTTTTTCTGCGCCATTTGCTTGTTGGCACTGCAAAATACAGCCAGATTCTTTCCATATTAAAATGCAAATAATCCAGCTATTTAAAACTGTGGCTTGTCCGTCACACGTCTCACATATAATTGCGGGGAAAATATTGCCATTTCTGGCCTCCATTTAAATTTTGTTGCAGCGTGTCAGTGAACTTATTGACACGAGGTCGACGCTGTTAAAAATAGTTACCTACAGGGCAGCTATTTAAAAACTGTGGTTTGTCCGTCACACGGATCACATATAATTACGTTGAAAATATTACCATTTCTGGCCTCCATTGAAATTTTGTTGCAATGTGTCAGGGAACATATTGACATGAGGTCGGTACTGTTAAAAACAGTTACCTACAGACCAGCTATTTAAAACTGTGGTTTGTCCGTCACACGGATCACATATAATTGCGCTGAAAATATTGCCAAATCTGGCTCCATTGAAATTTTGTTGCTGTTGTCAGCGAACTTATTGACACGAGGTCGGCGCTGTTAAAAATAGTTACCTACAGGCCAGCTATTTAAAACTGTGGTTTGTCAGTCTCACGGATCACATATAAGTTCGCTCCAAATTCAGCCATATGTAGTGAGTGTGGAAGATATTGTCCTCCATTTAAAATGGGCAAGGCGCGTGGCAAGGGACGGGGAACTGGACGTTATGTGATGGTGAATGCAGAGGCCGAGGCCGTGGGCAAGCTGAAATTGTGCCACCACAAAAACCCACATCTTCTCGCTCGACCTTCCTGTCCCAATTAATAGGTGACCGCAGAGCAACACTATTGAACACAGAACAGTGTGAAAAGGTTATTGGTTGGACAACAGATAATGCTTCCAGTCACTTAGCCACCACCACCACCTCCACCAACCATTCCTCCACACGGTCAAGTCTCAGTAGCCATGAGTCAGGATCGCATATTCCTCACCCTGATCCTCATTCATCCCACCATGCCGAGTACCCAGAGACAACTGATCCCACACTTGGACACTCCGAAGAGCTGTTCACTTTTCCATTTATAGATTCGGTCCTCTTACCTGGTCCAATTGAAGCAGGGCAAGAGGAGATCGCATGTAGCGATGCCCAAATATTTGAGCAGCCATGGTCATACAAAGGCGACTGTGGGAAACTGGAACAAGAAGTGGACGATGATGAGACACTATTGCCAGAAAGTCAGGAGGAGGACCAGGGTGCGGAAGTGGAAGATGAGGTAGTGGATGATATAATAACTGACCCAACCTGGCAGGAGGACATGCAGAGTGAGGACAGCAGCATTCAGGGGGAGAGAGGCAGAACACCCCAACAGGCAGGAAGAAGTAGTGTGGTGGCCGCAGACAGAAGGCGGGCAACCGTTCCCCGTTACACCAACATGACGGAAGTTGCCAGTACAACTGATAGGTCTTCTCGAGTATGGTTGTTTTTTAATGATTCTGCCGATGACCCCAAAAAGGGCATTTGCACCACCTGCCAAGCAAGCATCAGCAGGGGTAGCAAAACTACCAGTCTGACCACCACCAGCATGATCAGGCACATGGCAGAAAAGCACATGACTTTGTGGGCCGAACCCCAGGGTCCAGGAACAGTTTCTGTGGGTGACACCACTGCTTCGTCCGCTGTTGTGCGTGCAAGCCAATCCACTGTCCATAGTGCATGCGAAGATGACTCCTGCCCTGCAACTGTCATTGCACACTCTCAACTAACACAATCAGCAAGCACATGCTTGTCCCAGCGCAGCATTCAGTTGTCCATACCCCAGTCCTTGGAACGCAAATGCAAATACGCAGCCAACGCCCCAGAGGCCACATTACTATATTCCCACATTTTGCGACTGCTTGTGCTCGAAATGTTGCCTTTTAGGCTTGTGGAGACGGAAGCTTTCCACAATCTGATGGCGGCCGCTGTCCCTTGGTATACGGTTCCCAGCCGCCACTGTTTCTCCTGGTGTGCCGTTCCCGCATTACACAACCACGTGTCCCACAACATTAGCCATGATCTCAACAATGCACTTACTGGGAAAGTCTACTTAACCACGGACACGTGGACGAGTGCTTGTGGGCAGGGACAGTAAATCTCGCTGATGGCACACTGGGCTAACATACTGGAAGACGGGACTCTGTTGGACCTTGGGATCGAACACATCCTCCCGACGCCGAGGATTGTGGGCCCTAGGTCATTCAGGGTGGCCCCCACAGTCTATAGCTCCTGCACCTCATCCTCCTCAGCCTCCCCCTCCTCTTCAGCCTTCATCTCTGAAATGACCACATCAGTCACAAGCCGGAAGCACTGCAGCACTGCCTCAGCCAAGCGGCAACAGGCTGTGCTGAAGCTAATATGCTTAGGTGACAAACCGCACAATGCTGAAGAGTTGTGGACAGCTCTGAAAGAGCAGACAGATCTGTGGCTGACATCGGTGAACCTACAGCCAGGCATGGTCGCGTGTGACAATGGCCGGAACCTGGTGGCAGCTCTGAGGCGAGGCGAGCTCACACATGTACCATGCCTGGCCCATGTGCTTAACCTCATGGTTCAGCGGTTTCTCAAAACCTACCCGGAGCTGCCGGATCTGCTTGTCGAAGTACTCCACCTGTGTGCCCATTTTAGAAAGTCAGCTACAGATTCCACTACCCTTGTCGTGCTTCAGCAGTGTTTGCAGCTTCCGGCTCACCGACTGGTCTGTAATGTCCCCACGGATTGGAACTCTACACTGCAGATGTTGGGAAGGATTTGTGAGCATAAGAGGGCAGTTGTTGACTACCAGCATCATTAAGGGCATCGGTATTCAGTTCTGACTCCACACATAAGACCTCAGGAGTGGACATGGATGTCAGACATATGTACCATCCTCTAAAACTTTGAGGAGTCCACCAAGATGGTGAGCGGTGATGATGCCATAATTAGCGTCACCATCCTGCTTCACTGTCTTCTGAAATGCTCTCTGCTCACAATCAAAGAGGATGCATTGCAGGCGGAGCATGATGAGATGGAGCAAGGAACCATACAGGGTGATTACACACAGCCCAGCCTCAGCTCATCACAACGTGGATTGAGTGACAATGAGGAAGAGGAGGAGGAGGAGGAACAGGAGCAAGTTTCATTTGCTATAGAAGGTACTACCTGCACAACTGTCATACCGTCTGTTCAGCCTGGATGGCCAGAGGACAGGGAGGAGGAGGAGGAGGAGAGCATAGTCAATCGTCCTCTTGATGAGGACATGGAAGGCTTCCCTGTTAGCAGTCTGGCACACATGGATGAGTTTATGTTATGCTGCCTTTCCTGTTACCCTCACATTCTCCAAATTTTGGGTGACAGTCATTACTGGTTGGTGACACTTCTAGACCCACACTACAAGGAGAACTTTCTATTACTTATTCCTGAGGTGGACAGGTCTACAAACATGGAGCAATACCAGAAGGCCCTTGTTGCGAAACTATAAAAAAAATTCTCATCTGAAAACGCTGGCGGCAGAAGTCACAGTTCGCTGGACAACCAAGTAGTACAGGTGAGAGAGACACAACTCCAACCCAGCAGAGGCAGGAGAACACTGTCAAAGTTCTGGGAGAGTTTTCTCAACCCCTCCCATTGCACAGGCCCTGAGGTGCGGGGTATTTTCACAAGAAGTGCAAAGTTTTGGAAGATGCCGAGAGAGTACCTTGCCGACCGTACCAACGTCCTCCGTGATTCCTCTGTGCCTTATTGGGTATCCAAGCTGAACACGTGGAATGAACTGGCTCTCTACGCCTTTAAGGTCCTGGCCTGCCCTGCCGCTAGCATTTTATCAGAGCGGGGTTTTATTTCATGAATTTCATGAAATAATTAAGAAAAAAGGCATTCTCTATATTGTTGTGTCCGGCCAGGTACAAATAGGCAGCTAGTGGTTGGGGGCAGCCCGTTCCTGCCTGCTGTACCTGGCTGGACACAAATATAGTGCGAAGCCCCACTTCAATTTTTTTTAATTATTTCAGGAAATTCATGAAATAATTAAGAAAAAAAGGCCTTCCCTATATTGTTGTGTCCGGCCAGGTACAAATAGGCAGGTGGTGGTTGGGGGCAGCCCGTTCCTGCCTGCTGTACCTGGCTGGACACAAATATAGTGCGAAGCCCCACTTCAATTTTTTTAAATTATTTCAGGAAATTCATGAAATAATTTAAAAAAAATTGACGTGGGGCTTCGCACTATACTTGTGTCCAGTCAGGTGCAGCAGGCAGGAACAGGCTGCCCCCAACCACCAGCTCCCTATTTGTACCTGGCCGGACACAACAATATAGGGAAGACCTTTTTTTTTTTAATTATTTCATGAAATAATTAAAAAAAAATTGACGTGGGGCTTCGCACTATATTTGTGTCCAGCCAGGTACAGCAGGCAGGAACAGGCTGCCCCCAACCACCAGCTGCCTATTTGTACCTGGCCGGACACAACAATATAGGGAAGACCTTTTTTTTTTAAGTATTTCATGAAATAATTAAAAAAAAATTGACGTGGGGCTTCGCACTCTATTTGTGTCCAGCCAGGTACAGCAGGCAGGAACGGGCTGCCCCCAACCAACAGCTGCCTATTTGTACCTGGCCGGACACAACAATGTAGGGAAGCCCTTTTTTTCTTAATTATTTCATGAAATAATTTAAAGAAAATTGACGTGGGGTTTCGCCCTGTTTTTGTGTCCAGCCAGGTATAACTAGGCAGCTGGGGGCTGGAATCCGCAGCGCAGGGAGGACCAAGCTTTCTGGGCCACCCCCACTGCAAATTGCAGTCCGCAGCCACCCCGGAAAATGGCACGTTCATAGAAGCGCCATCTTCTGGCGCTGTACCAAACTCATCCAGGGCCCCGGTGCGGTGGCTCACTGGGTAATAAAGGGGTTAGGGCCAGCTTGGCATTATCAGTTGGCCCTAAGCCCGAAATTCATGGGGTCACGCCAATATTAGACATGACCACCATGAATTTCTAGTAAAGTATTTAAAAAAAACACACAACCAAGAAAAAAGTCCTTTAATTGAAATAAACACACAATTCTTTATTGTTCTAAATTAAACCATACTTACCGTCACGCCCATTCCAGCTGAAGCCAACGATCTCCTGAAATAAAAGAAAAATAATAAAGCAACATCATCCTTACCTTTCCATGGTTCCAATGACAGCTTCAGCTCTGCTACATCGAGATGACAGGCTGGACCGCAACAGAACGCTGCCATCCAGCCTGTCATCCCGAAGACACTGAGAAGCGCAGGCTTGCTTGCGCTCCACAGTGTCTCTCTGTGAGGGCATCCAGATGAGCTGAGTTAATGTCCAATGAACTCGGCTCACCTCATGCACGTCACTGACAGCGTGGGAAAATTCTCCTGCACTCAGCGCTTCAGCGTGGGAGAATTCTCACGCTGAAGCGCTGAGTGCAGGAGAATTTTCCCACGCTGTCAGTGACGTGCATGAGGTGAACTGAGTTCATTGGACATGAGCTCACCTCATGCATGTCACTGACAGCGTGGGAGAATTCTCCTGCACTCAGCGCTTCAGAGTGAGAATTTTCCCACGCTGTCAGTGACGTGCATGAGGTGTGCCGAGTTCATTGGACATGAACTCGGCTCATCTGGATGCCGTCACAGAGAGACACTGAGGAGCGCAAGCAAGCCTGTGCTTCTCAGTGTCTGCGGGATGACAGGCTGGATGGCAGCTTTCTGCTGCGGTCCAGCCTGTCATCTCGATGTAGCAGAGCTGGAGCTGTCGTGGGAACCATGGAAAGGTAAGGATTATGTTGCTTTATTATTTTTCTTTTATTGCAGGGGATCGTTGGCTTCAGCTGGAATGGGCGTGATTGTAAGTATGGTTTAATTTAGAACAATAAAGAATTGTGTCTTTATTTCAATTAAAGGACTTTATTCTGGGTGTTTGTGTTTTTATTTAACTTTGACTACGGGGTTAGTAATGGGGGTGTCTTATAGACGACTCTCCATTACTAAACTGGGCTTGATGTCAGCTGGCATTATAAGAGACGGTACATGAAAACACTAATATTTTTTTTAATAAATCCTTTACACTAAATGGCAAGTACAGTAATCAACACTGTCACTGTACTTCTTATATGTGTGACTGACATGTTTCTATCTATCTAATCTATGTGTGATTCTCTATTCCTTCCATTCTAAATTGTCGGGTACCGCTGCTGAATTGCCGGCCGGCTTTTTTAAAGAGACGGTGCATGAAAACACTAATATATTTTTTTAATAAATCCTTTACACTAAATGACAAGTACAGTAAGCAACACTGTCACTGTACTTCTTATATATGTGACTGACATGTTTCTATCTATCTAATCTATGTGTGATGCTCTATTCTTTCGGTTCTAAATTGTCGGGTACCGGTGTACGCCGCTGCTGAATTGCCGGCTTTTCATGTTTCACTGTGAGCACAGTTCCTATCGATTTGGGCAATCACTCTAATGCCACAACCACCATGGCTGTGGCATTACAGTGAGTGGCAGACAATCCCTGCATGATTGGTGCTCTAAATAGCGCCAGACATGCAGGACACGCTTTTGGTGCACGAACAGTTATCGAACATAACCTCAAACAGCCGAATTTTTTGCAAATCGTTCGGGTTCGTCGAACAACTGGAACACCGCCCAAAACAGCTCGAATTTGAGATTGGCGAACAGTTCTAGTCGAACACCGCTCATCTCTAGTAATGACTGTCACCCAACAATTTGACAACGCGAGGGTCACGGTTAAGGCAGCATAACAAACTGTAAAGTCAGCCATGCGTGCCAGACTGGTAACCGGCAAGACGTCCGTGTCCTCACCAAGATGACTACTGACCATGCTCTCCTCCCCCTGTCCTCAGGCCACCCAAGCTGAACCGATGGTATGACAGTTGTACAGGTACTACCATCTACAGCACATGATACAAGCTCCTGTTCTTCGTCCTCCTCCTCCTCCTCTCCCTCATTTTCCCCCAATGCACGTTGGGATGAGATGAGGCTGGGCTGTGTGTAACCAACCGCTATGGCTTCTTGATCCATCTCATCATACTCTGGCTGCAATGCCTCCTCTTTAATTCTTTGCAGAGAGCGTTGCAAAAGACAGATAAGTGGAATGCTGACGCTAATGATGGTGTCATCGCCACTCACCATCTGGGTGGACTCCTCAAAGTTTGTCAAGATGGTAAAGATGTCAGACATCCAGGTCCACCCCTGAGGTCTTATGTGTGGAGTCTGACCTGAATATCGACGGCCTTGTTGCATCTGGTACTCCACAACTGCTCTATTCTGCTCACAAATCGTTTGCAACATGTGGAGGGTAGAGTTCCAATGTGTGGGAACATCACACACCAGTCGGTGTGATGTAAGCTGCAAACGCTGCTGCAACACAGCAAGGGCGGCGGAAGCTTTTGCCGACTTGTGAAAATGAGCTGACAGATGGCGTACTTTGATGAGCAGATCTTGCAACTCGGGGTACGATTTAAGAAACCGCTGAACCACGAGGTTAAGCACATGAGCCAGGCATGGTACGTGTGTGATCTCGCCTCGCCTCAGAGCCACCACCGGGTTACGACCATTGTCACACACGACCATGCCAGGATGTAGGTTCAGCAGTCTCAGCCACAGATCTGCCTGCTCTTTCACAGCTGTTCACAACTCACAAGCAGTGTGAGGTTTCTCACCTTAGCTTAGGAGTTTCAGCACAGCATGTTGCCGCTTGGCGGAGGCAGTACTGCAGTGATTCCAGCTTGTAACTGATGTGTTGATATATGAGATGGAGGCTGAACATGAGGAGGAGGATGATTCACAGGAGCTGTACACTGTGGGGGCAACTCTGACTGACATAGGGCCCGCAATCCTCGTTGTGGGAGGATGTTTTCCGTTCCAAGGTCTGACTGGGTCCCGACTTCAACTATGTTTACCCAGTGTGCCGTCAGGGAGATGTACCGTCCCTGGCCACAAGCACTTGTCCACGTGTCCGTTGTCAGGTGGACTCTCCCAGTAACTGCATTGTTGAGGGCACGGCAGATGTTTTGGGACACGTGCTTGTGTAGTGCGGGGATGGCACACCGGGCAAAATAGTGTAGGCTGGGGACCAAGTACCATGGGACGGCCACCGCCATAAGGTTGTGGAAGGATTCCATCTCCACCAGCCTAAAAGGCAGCATTTCCAATGCAAGCAGTCATGAAATGTGCGAATTTAGGACTGTAGCATGTGGGGCATTAGCTGCGAATTTCCGCTTTTGTTCAAAGGTCTGGGATATGGACAATTGAATGCTGCGGTGGGACGTGGATGTGGACGTTGATGCTGTTTCTAGAGAAACTGCCATAACAAGTGAAGACTGAGAGGAGGGGGCATCTTTGCATGCAGTATGGACAGGGGATTGTCTTGCACACACAACAGGGGGTTCTATTGCACGCACAACAGCGGAAGAAGCAGTGGTGACACCCGCTGGCACTGGTCGTGGACCCTGGGGTTCGCCCCACAAAGTCGGGTGCTTTGCTGCCATGTGCCTGATCATGCTGATGGTGGTCAGGCTGGTAGTTTTGTCAACCCTGCTGATGCTGGCATGGCAGGTGGTACAAATGGCCTTTTTGGGGTTATCAGCAGAGTCTTTAAAAAAAATCCAGACTCTGGAAGACCTACAGGTTGTACTGGCAACGTCCCTCGTGTTGGTGTTATGGGGAACGGTTGCCGCCTTCTGTCTGCGGTCACCACACTGCTTATTCCTGCCAGTTGGCGTTTTCTGCCTCCCTCCCCCTGTGTGCTGCTGGCCTCACTCTGCATGTGCTCCTGCCACGTTGGGTCAGTTACTTGATCATCCACCACCTCCTCCTCTTCCACTTGCCCACCACGATCCTCCTCCTCACTTCCTGGCAATTGTGTCTTGTCATCGTCCACCTCTTGTGACAAATTTCCAGCGTCGACTTTCTGTGGCTGTGGCTGTTCAAATATTTGGGCATCGCTACATGGGATCTCCTCTACCACCACTTCAAGCGGAGCTGGCGAGGGGCACAAATCTGGAAATGGACCAGTGAACAGCTCTTCAGAGTGTCCAAGTGTGGGATCAGTTGCTGTCTGACGACACTCGGCATGGTGGGAGGAAGGAGCATCAGGGTGAGGAGGAGTATGCGGTCGAGACTCACGGCTACTAAGAGTCGACCGTGTGGAAGACAGGCCGGAGGTGGTGGTGCCCAGGTAACTGGAAGTATTATCTGCTATCCAATTAATAACCTGTTCACACTGATCAGTTCGCAATACTGGTGTTGTTCTGTGCTTCCCTAGTAATTTGGTCAAGAAGAGGGAGCAAGAAGATGTGGCTGTTGGTTGTCGCACATTTTCACCTTGGCCACGGCCACGCCCTCTGCATGCACCATCACCAGAAAGTCCACTTCCACATCCCTTGCCACGCGCCTTGCCCATTGTAAAGGAAGTAAAATTGCTTATACTCGCACTATCAATGGAAAAAGGGTAATAAAAAGTAGATTAGAACCATGGAAGAGGAAAACCGCAGTTCTATTTCTCTTGCCTACACCCAACTCTTTTAAACAATCTGAACAATCTGGGAGAAACTATTACTGTTTTTCTTTACGGAAAAAATACCAAAAGCTGAATAATAGAGATTTCTTACCGTGGAACAGCAAAATTCCAGTTATAATTTACTGGTGTATACCAGACTTTTTTAAATATATATATTTGCGGCTGAACAGTGAGCGACACACTCAAACTTTTATTTTTAGATACAAATGGCCCAAAAGTGGATAATACAGAGGTTTGAACCGTGGAACTGCAAAACCACACTTGTATTTCCCGGGCCTACACCAGACTATTTTCAACAGATATATTTGTGTCTGAACAATCAGGAGACACTGTTATTTATTTTTTACGGCAAAAAATGCCAAAATCAGGATAATAGAGATTTTTTACAGTGGAACAGCAAATCCACAGTTATAATTGACTGGTGTATACCAGACTTTTTTAAATATATATATTTGCGGCTGAACAGTGAGCGACACACTCAAACTGTTTTTTTAGATACAAATGGCCCAAAAGTGGATAATACAGAGGTTTGAACAGTGGAACTGCAAAACCACACTTGTATTTCTCAGGCCTACACCAGACTATTTTCAACAGATATATTAGTGTCTGAAAAATCAGGGAGACACTATAAGTTTTTTTTTTTTACGGCAAAAAATGCCAAAAGCAGGATAATAGAGATTTTTTGCCGTGGAATAGCAAAACCACACTTCTGTCTCTCTGGCCTACACCAGACTATTTTCAACAGATATATTTGTGTCTGAACAATCAGGACACACTAATATTTATTTTTTACGGCACAAAGTGAGAAATGCAGGATAATAGAGAGATTTGACCCGTGGAAATGCAAAACCACACTTGTATTTCTCGGGCCTACACCAGACTATTTTCAACAGATATATTTGTGTCTGAACAATCAGGAGACACTAGTTTTAGATACAAATGTCCCAAAAGTGGATAATACAGAGGTTTGAACTGTGGAACTGCAAAACCACACTTGTATTTCTCGGCCTACATCAGACGATTTTCAACAGATACATTTGTGCCTGAACAATCAGGAGACACTAGTATTTACTTTTTACGGAAAAAAATGCCAAAAGCAGGATAATACAGAGATTTGACCCGTGGAACTGCAAAACCACACTTGCATTTCTCGGGCCTACACCAGACTATTTTCAACAGATATATTTGTGTCTGAACAATCAGGAGACACTGTTATTTATTTTTTACGGCAAAAAATGCCAAAATCAGGATAATAGAGATTTTTTACAGTGGAACAGCAAATCCACAGTTACAATACACTGGTGAATACCAGACTTTTTAAAATATATATATTTGCGGCTGAACAGTGAGCGACACACTCAAACTGTTTTTTTTAGATACAAATGGCCCAAAAAGTGGATAATGCAGAGGTTTGAACCGTGAGACTGCAAAACCACACTTGTATTTCTCGGGCCTACACCAGACTATTTTCAAAAGATACATTTGTGCCTGAACAATCAGGAGACACTATTATTTACTTTTTACGGAAAAAAATGCCAAAAGCAGGATAATACAGAGATTTGACCCGTGGAACAGAAAAACCACAGTTATATTTGACTGGTGTATACCAGACTTTTTAAAATAAACATATTTGAGGCTGAACAGTGAGCGACACACTCAAACTGTTTTTTTTTAGATACAAATGGCCCAAAAGTGAATAATACAGAGTTTTGGACCATGTAACTGGAAAACTACACTTGTATTTCTCGAGCCTACACCAGACTATTTTCAACAGATATATTTGTGTCTGAACAATCAGAAGACCCTATTATTTATTTTTTCCGTCAAAAATTGCGAAAAGCAGGATAATACAGATATTTGACCCGTGGAACTGCAAAACCACACTTGTATTTCTCAGGCCTACACCAGACTATTTTCAACAAATATATTTGTGCCTGAAAAATCCGTGAGACACCATTATTTTTTTTTATTACGGCAAAAAATGCCAAAAGCAGGATAATAGAGATTTTTTACCGCGGAACAGCAAAACCACAGTTATAATTGACTGGTGTATACCCGACTTTTTTAAATATATATATTTGCGGCTGAACAGTGAGCGACACACTCAAACTGTTTTTTTTAGATACAAATGGCCCAAAAGTGGATAATACAGAGGTTTGATCCGTGGAACTGCAAAACCACACTTGTATTTCTCGGTCATACACCAGACTATTTTCAACAGATTTATTTGTGTCTGAACAATCAGGAGACACTGTTATTTATTTTTTACGGCAAAAAATGCCAAAAGCAGTATAATAGAGATTTTTAACCGTAGAACAGCATAACCACAGTATTATTTTACTGGTGTACACCAGGCTTTTTTAAATATATATATTTGCGGCTGAACACTGAGCGACACACTCAAACTGTTTTTCTTTAGATACAAATGGCCCAAAAGTGTATAATACAGAGGTTTGAACCGTGGAACTGCAAAACCACACTTGAATTTCTTGGGCCTACACCAGATGATTTTCAACAGACACATTTGTGCCTGGACAATCAGGAGACACTAATATTTATTTTTTACGGAAAAAAATGCCAAAAGCAGGATAATACAGAGATTTGACCCATGGAACTGCAAAACCACACTTGTATTTCTCGGGCCTACACCAGACTATTTTCATCAGATATATTTGTGTCTGAACAATCAGGAGACACTGTTACTTATTATTTACGGCAAAAAATACCAAAAGCAGGATATTAGAGATTGTTTACAGTGGAACAGCAAATCCACAGTTACAATACACTGGTGAATACCAGACTTTTTTAAATATATATATTTGCGGCTGAACAGTGAGCGACACACTTAAACAGTTTTTTTTAGATACAAATGGCCCAAAAGTGGATAATACAGAGGTTTGAACCGTGGAACTGCAAAACCACACTTGTATTTCTCGGGTCTACACCAGACTATTTTCAACAGATATATTTGTGTCTGAGCAATCAGGAGACACTATTATTTTTTTTTTACTGCAAAAAATACCAAAAGCAGGATAATAGAGATTTTTTACCGTGAAACAGCAAAACCACAGTTATAATTGACTGGTGTATACCAGAATTTTTTAAATATATATATTTGCGGCTGAACAGTGAGCGACACAGTCAAACTGTTTTTTTTAGATACAAATGGCCCAAAAGTGGATAAAACAGAGGTTTGAACCGTGGAACTGCAAAACCACACTTGTATTTCTCGTGCCTACACCAGACTATTTTCAACAGATATATTTGTGTCTGAACAATCAGGAGACACTAATATTTATTTTTTATGGCAAAAAATGGCAAAAGCAGGATAATACAGAGATTTGACCCATGGAACTGCAAAACCACACTTGTATTTCTCGGGCATACACCAGACTATTTTCAACAGATATATTTGTGTCTGAACAATCAGGAGACACTGTTATTTATATTTTACGGCAAAAAATGCCAAAAGCAGGATAATAGAGATTTTTTACCGTGGAACAGCAAAACCACAGTTATAATTGACTGGTGTATACCAGACTTTTTTAAATATATATATTTCCGGATCAACAGTGAGCGACACACTCAAACTGTTTTTTTTAGATAGAAATGCCCCAAAAGTGGATAATACAAAGGTTTGAACCGTGGAACTGCAAAACCACACTTATATTTCTCGGGCTTACACCAGACTATTTTCAACAGATATATTTGTGTCTGAACAATCAGGAGACACTATTATTTATTTTTTACGTCAAAAATTGCGAAAAGCAGGATAATACAGATATTTGAACAGTGGAACTGCAAAACCACACTTGTATTTCTCAGGCCTACACCAGACTATTTTCAACAGATATATTTCTGTCTGAGCAATCAGGAGACACTATTATTTATTTTTTACGGCAAAAAATGCCAAAAGCAGAATTATAGAGATTTTTGAAAGTGGAGCAGCATAACCACAGTTATAAGTTACTGGTATATACCAGACTTTTTTAAATGTATATATTTGCGGCTGAACAGTGAGCGACACACTCAAACTATTTTTTTTAGATACAAATTGCCCAAAAGTGGATAATACCGAGGTTTGAACCGTGGAACTGCAAAACCACACTCGTATTTCTCAGGCCTACACCAGACTATTTTCAACAGATATATTTGTGTCTGAAAAATCAGGAGACACTATTATTTATTTTTTACGGCAAAAAATGCCAAAAGCAGGATAATAGACATTTTTTACCGTGGAACAGCAAAACCACAGTTATAATTGACTGGTGTATACCCGACTTTTTTAAATATATATATTTGCGGCTTAACAATGAGCGACACACTCAAACTGTTTTTCTTTAGATACAAATGGCCCAAAAGTGGATAATACAGAGGTTTAAACCGTGGAACTGTAAAACCACTCTTGAATTTCTTGGGCCTACACCAGACGATTTTCAACAGACACATTTGTGCCTGGACAATCAGGAGACACTATTATTTATTTTTTATGGAAAAAAATGCCAAAAGCAGGATAATACAGAGATTTGAACCGTGGAACTGCAAAACCAGGGGAGGAGTCCTGAGGAGATAATTTGCATATTCCCACTGCATTTTGGGGTAAGTGAAGAGTCTCCGCGAGCTCAAAGAACACTGGATTTTGGCTGTTGGAGCTGAAAAGAGGACATCGGTAAACCAGGGGAGGAGTCCTGAGGAGATAATTTGCATATTCCCACTGCATTTTGGGGTAAGTGAAGAGTCTCCGCGAGCTCAAAGAACACTGGATTTTGGCTGTTGGAGCTGAAAAGAGGACATCGGTAAACCGCGCGCCTACTGGCGCGCGCATTTTGAAGCTTTTTTTTTAAGCTTTTTTCACTGTTTTCAGAACATTAACAATAAGAACATGGAAGAGTCCAGGAGCCATTTGGTGAGCTGCATATCCTGCTACATGTTCGCAGACTTGCCAGTGGAAAAGCCAAACTTCACATGCCAGAAATGCAAGCTTGTGTCCCTGTTGGAGGAAAAGTTGCGAAATCTAGAAGAGAGGTTAACTACCTTGAAAATCATTAAGGAAGGTGAAGAGTTCTTAGACAGAGCAGAATTATCTCTTCATGATTCAGAAAGAGAAGAAATTCGAACTGCACCTGACGAAACAGAGGAATGGAAGCATGTGACCCACAGAAGCAGGAGGATCGAGAGGCAGTCAGCACCCATACTGCTCAGGAACCAGTACCAGGCTCTCACGCAGGAGAACCATGAAGAAATACAGCAAAATAAGACTTTGTCAGCAATGAATAACCTTGTAAGCCCTCAGAATCCTCCTGGATGGAGAAAGAAGAATGTTGTGAAGAAAAAACGGAGAGTGGTGGTCATGGGGGATTCCCTGTTAAGAGGAACAGAGGCCGCTATCTGCAGACCAGACATAACCTCAAGAGAAATGTGCTGTCTTCCAGGAGCAAAAATTAAAGATGTGTCTGACAGGATATCAAGACTCTTCAGACCTACAGATCACTACCCATTCCTGCTAATACATGTGGGGACAAATGACACCGCAAGAAAGGACCTGGAAACCATCTGCAGTGACTTTGAAGACTTAGGCAAGAAAGTGAAAGAATTGGGAGCGCAGGTGGTCTTCTCATCCATCCTCCCAGTGGATGGCCATGGAACAATGAGGTGGAATAAGATTCTACAGGTGAACAACTGGCTACGTCGATGGTGCCGTCAACAAGGATTTGGATTTCTGGATCACGGAATGAATTACCTATACGATGGACTACTTGCTAGAGATGGGGTGCACCTTACGAAGACTGGAAAACATGTATTTGGAAGTCGCCTTGCTACACTCATCAGAAGAGCTTTAAACTAGAACAATGTGGGAAGGGAAGCAAAAGGCCAGAAAAAGCCATACAGCTGACAAATACTATTGAGATCTCTGCTACTGGAAGTGGAAAGGAAGAACAAAGACAAAACAATTTAAATAATAAAAATATGGGAGGAAGAGAAACCAATCACAAACTAAAATGTTTTTATACAAATGCACAAAGCATGGGCAACAAACAAGGAGAATTGGAACTACTAATGCAGGAAAAGGAATATGATGTCATTGGAATCACTGAAACTTGGTGGGACGATACACATGATTGGAATAAAAGGCTAAAAGGATACAACTTATTTGCAAGAAACAGACTTGATAAACGAGGAGGAGGTGTTGCATTGTATGTTAGAAAAGCGTATATCTGCACAGAGATTGAAGCTTCAGAGACTGGGAGTTCTGTGGAAACTGTTTGGGTAAGAATACAAGGAGAGAACAACGGAAAGGACACCATTGTAGGCATTTACTACAGGCCACCTGGGCAAGCTGAAGATATGGATGAACTCTTTATGTATCAAATGACCAAGTTCTCCAAAAAATATAACGTAGTGGTCATGGGAGATTTCAACTATCCAGACATTTGTTGGGAATCTCTCTCAAGTAAAACTAACAGGTCAAGCAAATTCTTATCCTCTCTTGCTGACAACTTTATCTTCCAAAAGGTAGGGGAGAAAACAAGGGGATCTGCTACTTTGGATCTAATCCTTATAAACAGGGAGGAAATGGTTGAGGAGGTAAAGGTGGCTGGGACCCTAGGAGGCAGCGATCATGCTATTATAGAATTTTGGATAACTAGAGGAGGAAGACATGTGAAGACTCAGACTTCAAGGTTAGATTTTAGAAAGGCATATTTTAAGAGACTCAGAAAGAGAATAGGAGGGATCCAATGGCTGGATGTCCTTAAGGACAAAAATGTCCAGGAAGGATGGGAAATTTTTAAAAATGAGATTCTCAAAGCACAATCGTTAACAATCCCGAAAAGTAGGAAGAATGGGAAGCATTTAAGGAAACCAGGATGGATGAACACAGAACTTAAACACATGCTAAAAAGAAAGAAAGAAATGTTTATTAAATGGAAAGAGGGAGGCATATCTAAAGAAGATTATAATGCAGTCTGCAGATCCTGCAGGGCACGTATCAGGTTAGCTAAAGCTGACAATGAATTAAGGCTTGCAAGAGATGTCAAAAGCAATAAAAAAGGATTTTGGGGGTATGTCAAAAGTAAAAGAAAAGTCAAAGATGCTATAGGATTTTTACAGGATGAAAATGGAGAAATGGTAAGAGAGGATGTTGAGAAGGCCGAACTTTTTAATTCCTATTTTGCATCTGTTTTCTCTCAGAAAGAAAATGTAACATCAACTGATCTTCACTGTCCTTTTAAAGGAATAGAGGAATCCAAGTTATCTGTAAACAGAAAGATTGTGAGGGAATATTTAGCTAACATAAATGAGTTCAAGTCTCCAGGTCCAGATGAATTACACCCCAGAGTACTGAAGGAGATCGTAGAAGAAATTTTAGAACCACTCTCCATAATCTTTGAAAATTCTTGGAGAACAGGAGAAGTCCCAGAAGACTGGAGAAGAGCAAATGTTGTTCCTATCTTCAAAAAGGGGAAGAAGGTGGACCCAGGGAACTATAGGCCGGTGAGTCTGACTTCTATACCAGGAAAGATCTTTGAACAAATTATTAAACAACATGTATGTAAGTACATGGATAAGAATGAAGTGATTAACCAGAGTCAGCATGGGTTTGTAACTAACAAGTCATGTCAGACTAACTTAATTTCCTTCTATGACAGAATCACTGACTGGGTGGATCAGGGAAATGCTGTAGATATAGTATATCTTGACTTCAGCAAAGCATTTTACAAAGTATCTCACACCATCCTTATTGAAAAAATGACCAAGTATGCAATGGACCAGGCAACTGTTAGGTGGATTCATAACTGGCTTAGTGATCGGACTCAAAGGGTGGTTGTAAATGGCTTCACATCCAGCTGGATGAATGTCTCAAGTGGAGTACCACAGGGCTCCGTCCTGGGACCTGTATTGTTCAACATCTTTATCAATGATTTAGATGAAGGAATTGAGGGTAAACTGATTAAATTTGCTGATGACACAAAGCTAGGAGGGATAGCTAATACTAGAGAAGAGAAACAGAGGATTCAAAAAGACCTAAATAAACTGGAGCAGTGGGCAGCAACCAACAGAATGGTTTTTAACAGGGAAAAATGCAAAGTACTACATCTGGGCAATAAAAATGAAAAAAGCATATACAGAATGGGAGGAATAGAGCTAAGCAACAGTACATGTGAAAAAGACTTAGGTATACTAATAGATCATAGACTGAACATGAGTCAACAGTGTGATGCAGCAGCAAAAAAGGCAAATACAATTCTGGGATGTATTAACAGAAGCATACAGTCTAGATCACGTGAAGTCATTATCGGTCTTTACTCCTCTTTGGTCAGACCTCATCTGGAATACTGTGTACAGTTTTGGGCACCACATTTTAAAAAAGACATAGACAAACTGGAGCAAGTTCAGAGAAGAGCGATCAGAATGGTGACTGGTCTGCAAACCATGTCCTATGAGGAACGGTTGCAGGATTTGGGAATGTTTAGCTTGCAAAAAAGAAGACTGAGAGGAGACTTAATAGCTGTCTACAAATATGTCAAGGGCTGTCACATTGTAGAAGGATCATCTTTATTCTCATTTGCACAAGGAAAGACTAGAAGCAATGGGATGAAACTAAATGGGAGGAGACACAGATTAGATATTAGAAAAAACTTTTTGACAGTTAGGGTGATTAATGAGTGGAACAGGCTGCCACGAGAGGTGGTGAGTTCCCCTTCAATGGACGTCTTCAAACAGAGGCTGGACAGACATCTGTCTGAGATGATCTAGTGAATCCTGCTTTGAGCAGGGGGTTGGACCAGATGACCCAGGAGGTACCTTCCAACTCTACCATTCTATGATTCTATGATTCTATGATTCTATGAACCACACTTGTATTTCTCGGGCCTACAGCAGACTATTTTCATCAGATATATTTGTGTCTGAACAATCAGGAGACACTGTTACTTATTATTTACGGCAAAAAATACCAAAAGCAGGATAATAGAGATTTTTTACAGTGGAACAGCAAATCCACAGCTACAATACACTGGTGAACACCAGACTTTTTTAAAATATATTTGCGGCTGAACAGTGAGCGACACACTCAAACTGATTTTTTTAGATACAAATGGCCCAAAAGTGGATAATACAAAGGTTTGAACCGTGGAACTGCAAAACGACACTTGTATTTCTCATGCTTACACCAGACTATTTTCAGCAGATATATTTGTGTCTGAACAATCAGTAGACACTTTTATTTATTTTTTATGTCAAAAATTGTGAAAAGCAGGATAATACAGATATTTGACCCGTGGCACTGCAAAACCACACTTGTATTTCTCAGGCCTACACCAGACTATTTTCAACAGATATATTTGTGTCTGAAAAATCAGGGAGACACTATTATTTTTTTTTACGGCAAAAAATGCCAAAAGCAGAATAATAGAGATTTTTTACCGTGGAACAGCAAAACCACAGTTATAATTGACTGGTGTATACCAGACTTTTTAAAATATATATATTTGCGGCTGAAGAGTGAGCGACACACTCAAACTGTTTTCTTTAGATACAAATGGCCCAAAAGTGGATAAAACAGAGGTTTGAACCGTGGAACTGCAAAACCACACTTGTATTTATCGGGCCTACACCAGACTATTTTCAACAGATATATTTGTGTCTGAACAATCAGGAGACACACTAATATTTATTTTTTATGGCAAAAAATGCCAAAAGCAGGATAATACAGAGATTTGACCCGTAGAATTGCAAAACCACACTTGTATTTCTCGGGCCTACACCAGACTATTTTCAACAGATATATTTGTGTCTGAACAATCAGGAGACACTATTATTTATTTTTTACGTCAAAAATTGCGAAAAGCAGGATAATACAGATATTTGACCCGTGGAACTGCAAAACCACACTTGTATTTCTCAGGCCTACACCAGACTATTTTCAACAGATATATTTGTGTCTGAAAAATCAGGGAGACACTATTATTTAATTTTTACGGCAAAAAATGCCAAAAGCAGAATAATAGAGACTTTTGACCATGGAACATCATAACCACAGTTATAATTTACTGGTATATACCAGACTTTTTTAAATGTATATACAGTACAGACCAAAAGTTTAGACACACCTTCTCATTTAAAGATTTTTCTGTATTTTCATGACTATGAAAATTGTACATTCACACTGAAGGCATCAAAACTATGAATTAACACATGTGGAATTATATACTTAACAAAAAAGTGTGAAACAACTGAAAATATGTCTTATATTCTAGGTTCTTCAAAGTAGCCACCTTTTGCTTTGATGACTGCTTTGCACACTCTTGGCATTCTCTTGATGAGCTTCAAGAGGTAGTCACCGGAAATGGTTTTCACTTCACAGGTGTGCCCTGTCAGGTTTAATAAGTGGGATTTCTTGCCTTATAAATGGGGTTGGGACCATCAGTTGTGTTGTACACAAGTCAAGTGGATACACAGCTGATAGTCCTACTGAATAGACTGTTAGAATTTGTATAATGGCAAGAAAAAAGCAGCTAAGTAAAGAAAAACGAGTGGCCATCATTACTTTAAGAAATGAAGGTCAGTCAGTCCGAAAAATTGGGAAAACTTTGAAAGTGTCCCCAAGTGCAGTTGCAAAAACCATCAAGCGCTACAAAGAAACTGGCTCACATGAGGACCACCCCAGGAAAGGAAGACCAAGAGTCACCTCTGCTTCTGAGGATAAGTTTATCCGAGTCACCAGCCTCAGAAATCGCAGGTTAACAGCAGCTCAGATTAGAGAGCAGGTCAATGCCACACAAAGTTCTAGCAGCAGACACATCTCTTCAACAACTGTTAAGAGGAGACTTTGTGCAGCAGACCTTCATGGTAAAATAGCTGCTAGGAAACCACTGCTAAGGACAGGCAACAAGCAGCAGAGACTTGTTTGGGCTAGCGAATACAAGGAATGGACATTAGGCCAGTGGAAATCTGTGCTTTGGTCTGATGAGTCCAAATTTGAGATCTTTGGTTCCAACCACCGTGTCTTTGTGCGACGCAGAAAAGGTGAACGGATGGACTCTACATGCCTGGTTCCCACCGTGACGCATGGAGGAGGAGGTGTGATGGTGTGGGGGTGCTTTGCTGGTGACACTGTTGGGGATTTATTCAAAATTGAAGGCATACTGAACCAGCATGGCTACCACAGCATCTTGCAGCGGCATGCTATTCCATCCGGTTTGAGTTTAGTTGGACCATCATTTATTTTTCAACAGGACAATGACCCCAAACAAACCTCCCGGCTGTGTAAGGGCTATTTGACCAAGAAGGAGAGTGATGGGGTGCTACACCAGATGACCTGGCCTCCACAGTCACCAGACCTGAACCCAATCGAGATGGTTTGGGGTGAGCTGGACCGCAGGGTGAAGGCAAAATTGCCAACAAGTGCTAAGCATCTCTGGGAACTCCTTCAAGATTGTTGGAAGACTATTTCCCGTGAATACCTCTTGAAGCTCATCAAGAAAATGCCAAGAGTGTGTAAAGCAGTCATCAAAGCAAAAGGTGGCTACTTTGAAGAACCTAGAATATAAGACATATTTTCAGTTGTGTCACACTTTTTTGTTAAGTATATAATTCCACATGTGTTAATTCATAGTTTTGATGCCTTCAGTATGAATGTACAATTTTCATAGTCATGAAAATACAGAAAAATCTTTAAATGAGAAGGTGTGTCCAAACTTTTGGTCTGTACTGTATTTGCGGCTGAACAGTGAGCGACACACTCAAACTATATTTTTTAGATACAAATGGCCCAAAAGTGGATAATACCGAGGTTTGAAACGTGGAACTGCAAAACCACACTCGTATTTCTCAGGCCTACACCAGATTATTTTCAACAGATATATTTGTGTCTGAACAATCAGGAGACACTATTATTTATTTTTTACGGCAAAAAATGCCAAAAGCAGGATAATAGAGATTTTTTACCGTGGAACAGCAAAACCACAGTTATAATTGACTGGTGTATACCCGACTTTTTTAAATATATATATTTGCGGCTGAACAGTGAGCAACACACTCAAACTGTTTTTTTAAGATACAAATGGACCAAAAGTGGATAATACAGAGGTTTGACCTGTGGAACTGCAAAACCACACTTGTATTTTTCGGGCGCACACAAGACTATTTTCAACAGATATATTTGTGTCTGAACAATCAGGAGACACTGTTACTTATTATTTACGGCAAAAAATACCAAAAGCAGGATAATAGAGATTTTTTACAGTGGAACAGCAAATCCACAATTACAATACACTGGTGAATACCAGACTTTTTTAAAATATATTTGCGGCTGAACAGTGAGCGACACACTCAAACTGATTTTTTTAGATACAAATGGCCCAAAAGTGGATAATACAGAGGTTTGAACCGTGGAACTGCAAACCCACACTTGTATTTCTCAGGCCTACACCAGACTATTTTCAAAGATATATTTGTGTCTGAACAATCAGGAGACACTATTATTTATTTTTTACGGCAAAAAATGCCAAAAGCAGGATAATAGAGATTTTTTACAGTGGAACAGCAAAACCACAGTTATAATTTACCGGTGTATACCAGACTTTTTTAAATAGATATATTTGCGGTTGAACAGTGAGCGACACACTCAAACTGTTTTTTTAAGATACAAATGGCCCAAAAGTGGATAATACAGAGGTTTGAACCGTGGAACTCCAAAACCACACTTGTATTTCTCGGGCCTACACCAGACTATTTTCTACAGATATATTTGTGTCTGAACAATCAGGAGACACTTTTATTTATTTTTTATGTCAAAAATTGCGAAAAGCAGGATAATAGAGATTTTTTACACTGGAACAGCAAATCCACAGTTACAATACACTGGTGAATACCAGACTTTTTTAAAATATATTTGCGGCTGAACAGTGAGCGACACACTCAAACTGATTTTTTTAGATACAAATGGCCCAAAAGTGGATAATGCTGAGGTTTGAACCGTGGAACTGCAAAACGACACTTGTATTTCTCATCCTTACACCAGACTATTTTCAAAGATATATTTGTGTCTGAACAATCAGGAGACACTATTATTTATTTTTTACGGCAAAAAATGCCAAAATCAGGATAATAGAGATTTTTTACCCTGGAAGAGCAAAACCACAGTTATAATTTGCCGGTGTATACCAGACTTTTTTAAATATATATATTTGCGGCTGAACAGTGAGCGACACACTCAAACTGTTTTTTTTAGATACAAATGGCCCAAAAGTGGATAATACAGAGGCTTGAACCGTGGAACTCCAAAACCACACTTGTATTTCTCGGGCCTACACCAGACTTTTTTAAACAGATATATTTGTGTCTGAACAATCAGGAGACATTATTATTTATTTTTTGCGTCAAAAATTGCGAAAAGCAGGATAATACAGATATTTGACCCGTGGAACTGCAAAACCACACTTGTATTTCTCAGGCCTACACCAGACTATTTTCAACAGATATATTTGTGTCTGAAAAATCAGGGAGACACTATTATTTAATTTTTACGGCAAAAAATGCCAAAAGCAGAATAATAGAGACTTTTGACCATGAAACAGCATAACCACAGTTCTAATTTACTGGTATATACCAGACTTTTTTAAATGTATATACAGTACAGACCAAAAGTTTAGACACACCTTCTCATTTAAAGATTTTTCTGTATTTTCATGACTATGAAAATTGTACATTCACACTGAAGGCATCAAAACTATGAATTAACAAATGTGGAATTACATACTTAACAAAAAAGTGTGAAACAACTGAAAATATGTCTTATATTTAGGTTCTTCAAAGTAGCCACCTTTTGCTTTGATGACTGCTTTGCACACTCTTGGCATTCTCTTGATGAGCTTCAAGAGGTAGTCACCGGAAATGGTTTTCACTTCACAGGTGTGCCCTGTCAGGTTTAATAAGTGGGATTTCTTGCCTTATAAATGGGGTTGGGACAATCAGTTGTGTTGTGCACAAGTCAAGTGGATACACAGCTGATAGTCCTACTGAATAGACTGTTAGAATTTGTATTATGGCAAGAAAAAAGCAGCTAAGTAAAGAAAAACGAGTGGCCATCATTACTTTAAGAAATGAAGGTCAGTCAGTCCGAAAAATTGGGATAACTTTGAAAGTGTCCCCAAGTGCAGTTGCAAAAACCATCAAGCGCTACAAAGAAACTGGCTCACATGAGGACCACCCCAGGAAAGGAAGACCAAGAGTCACCTCTGCTTCTGAGGATAAGTTTATCCGAGTCACCAGCCTCAGAAATCGCAGGTTAACAGCAGCTCAGATTAGAGAGCAGGTCAATGCCACACAAAGTTCTAGCAGCAGACACATCTCTTCAACAACTGTTAAGAGGAGACTTTGTGCAGCAGACCTTCATGGTAAAATAGCTGCTAGGAAACCACTGCTAAGGACAGGCAACAAGCAGCAGAGACTTGTTTGGGCTAACGAACACAAGGAATGGACATTAGGCCAGTGGAAATCTGTGCTTTGGTCTGATGAGTCCAAATTTGAGATCTTTGGTTCCAACCACCGTGTCTTTGTGCGACGCAGAAAAGGTGAACGGATTGACTCTACATGCCTGGTTCCCTCCGTGAAGCATGGAGGAGGAGGTGTGATGGTGTGGGGGTGCTTTGCTGGTGACACTGTTGGGGATTTATTCAAAATTGAAGGCATACTGAACCAGCATGGCTACCACAGCATCTTGCAGCGGCATGCTATTCCATCCGGTTTGAGTTTAGTTGGACCATCATTTATTTTTCAACAGGACAATGACCCCAAACACACCTCCCAGCTGTGTAAGGGCTATTTGACCAAGAAGGAGAGTGATGGGGTGCTACACCAGATGACCTGGCCTCCACAGTCACCAGACCTGAACCCAATCGAGAAGGTTTGGGGTGAGCTGGACCGCAGAATGAAGGCAAAATGGCCAACAAGTGCTAAGCATCCCTGGGAAATCCTTCAAGATTGTTGGAAGACTATTTCCGGTGACTACCTCTTGAATCTCATCAAGAAAATGCCAAGAGTGTGTAAAGCAGTCATCAAAGCAAAAGGTGGCTACTTTGAAGAACCTAGAATATAAGACATATTTTCAGTTGTTTCACACTTTTTTGTTAAGTATATAATTCCACATGTGTTAATTCATAGTTTTGATGCCTTCAGTATGAATGTACAATTTTCATAGTCATGAAAATACAGAAAAATCTTTAAATGAGAAGGTGTGTCCAAACTTTTGGTCTGTACTGTATTTGCGGCTGAACAGTGAGCGACACACTCAAACTGTTTTTTTTAGATACAAATGGACCAAAAGTGGATAATACAGAGGTTTGACCTGTGGAACTGCAAAACCACACTTGTATTTTTCGGGCGCACACAAGACTATTTTCAACAGATTTATTTGTGTCTGAACAATCAGGAGACACTATTATTTATTTTTTACGGCAAAAAATGCCATAAGCAGGATAATAGAGATTTTTTACCGTGGAACAGCATAACCACACTTATAATTTACTGGTGTATACCAGACTTTTTTAAATATATATATTTGCGGCTGAACACTGAGCGACACACTCAAACTGTTTTTCTTTAGATACAAATGGCCCAAAAGTGTATAATACAAAGGTTTGAACCGTGGAACTGCAAAACCACACTTGAATTTCTTTGGCCTACACCAGACGGTTTTCAACAGACACATTTGTGACTGAACAATCAGGAGACACTATTATTTATTTTTTACGGAAAAAAATGCCAAAAGCAGGATAATACAGAGATTTGACCCTTGGAACTGAAAAACCACACTTGTATTTCTCGGGCCTACACCAGACTATTTTCATTAGATATATTTGTGTCTGAACAATCAGGAGACACAGTTACTTATTATATACAGCAAAAAATACCAAAAGCAGGATAATAGAGATTTTTTACAGTGGAACAGCAAATCCACAGTTACAATACACTGGTGAATACCAGACTTTTTTAAATATATATATTTGCGGCTGAACAGTGAGCGACACACTCAAACTGTTTTTTTTAGATACAAATGGCCCAAAAGTGGATAATACAGAGGTTTGAACCGTGGAACTGCAAAACCACACTTGTATTTCTCGGGTCTACACCAGACTATTTTCAACAGATATATTTGTGTCTGAACAATCAGGAGACACTATTATTTTTTTTTTAAGGCAAAAAATACCAAAAGCAGGATAATAGAGATTTTTTACCGTGAAACAGCAAAACCACAGTTATAATTGACTGGTGTATACCAGACTTTTTTAAATATATATATTTGCGGCTGAACAGTGAGCGACACAGTCAAACTGGTTTTTTTAGATACAAATGGCCCAAAAGTGGATAAAACAGAGGTTTGAACCGTGGAACTGCAAAACCACACTTGTATTTCTCGTGCCTACACCAGACTATTTTCAACAGATATATTTGTGTCTGAACAATCAGGAGACACTAATATTTATTTTTTATGGCAATAAATGGCAAAAGCAGGATAATACAGAGATTTGACCCATGGAACTGCAAAACCACACTTGTATTTCTCGGGCATACACCAGACTATTTTCAACAGATATATTTGTGTCTGAACAATCAGGAGACACTGTTATTTATATTTTACGGCAAAAAATGCCAAAAGCAGGATAATAGAGATTTTTTACCGTGGAACAGCAAAACCACAGTTATAATTGACTGGTTTATACCAGACTTTTTTAAATATATATATTTCCGGATGAACAGTGAGCGACACACTCAAACTGTTTTTTTTAGATACAAATGGCCCAAAAGTGGATAATACAAAGGTTTGAACCGTGGAACCGCAAAACCACACTTGTATACCTCGGGCCTACACCAGACTATTTTCAACAGATATATTTGTGTCTGAACAATAAGGAGACCCTATTATTTATTTTTTACAGCAAAAAATGCCAAAAGTAGGATAATAGAGATTTTTTACCGTGGAACAGCAAAGCCACAATTATAATTTACCGATTTAAACCAGACTTTTTTAAATATATATATTCACGGCTGAACAGTGAGCGACACACTCAAACTGTTTTTTTTAGATAGAAATGCCCCAAAAGTGGATAATACAGAGGTTTGAACCGTGGAACTGCTAAACCACACTTATATTTCTCGGGCTTACACCAGACTATTTTCAACAGATATATTTGTGTCTGAACAATCAGGAGACACTATTATTTATTTTTTACGTCAAAAATTGCGAAAAGCAGGATAATACAGATATTTGAACAGTGGAACTGCAAAACCACACTTGTATTTCTCAGGCCTACACCAGACTATTTTCAACAGATATCTTTCTGTCTGAGCAATCAGGAGACACTATTATTTATTTTTTACGGCAAAAAATGCCAAAAGCAGAATAATAGAGATTTTTGAAAGTGGAGCAGCATAACCACAGTTATAAGTTACTGGTATATACCAGACTTTTTTAAATGTATATATTTGAAGGCTGAACAGTGAGCGACACACTCAAACTATTTTTTTTAGATACAAATGGCCCAAAAGTGGATAATACCGAGGTTTGAACCGTGGAACTGCAAAACCACACTCGTATTTCTCAGGCCTACACCAGACTATTTTCAACAGATATATTTGTGTCTGAAAAATCAGGAGACACTATTATTTATTTTTTACGGCAAAAAATGCTAAAAGCAGGATAATAGACATTTTTTACCGTGGAACAGCAAAACCACAGTTATAATTGACTGGTGTATACCCGACTTTTTTAAATATATATATTTGCGGCTGAACAATGAGCGACACACTCAAACTGTTTTTCTTTAGATACAAATGGCCCAAAAGTGGATAATACAGAGGTTTAAACCGTGGAACTGTAAAACCACTCTTGAATTTCTTGCGCCTACAGCAGACGATTTTCAACAGACACATTTGTGCCTGGACAATCAGGAGACACTATTATTTATTTTTTATGGAAAAAAATGCCAAAAGCAGGATAATACAGAGATTTGAACCGTGGAACTGCAAAACCACACTTGTATTTCTCGGGCCTACAGCAGACTATTTTCATCAGATATATTTGTGTCTGAACAATCAGGAGACACTGTTACTTATTATTTACGGCAAAAAATACCAAAAGCAGGATAATAGAGATTTTTTACAGTGGAACAGCAAATCCACAGCTACAATACACTGGTGAACACCAGACTTTTTTAAAATATATTTGCGGCTGAACAGTGAGCGACACACTCAAACTGATTTTTTTAGATACAAATGGCCCAAAAGTGGATAATACAAAGGTTTGAACCGTGGAACTGCAAAACGACACTTGTATTTCTCTGCTTACACCAGACTATTTTCAACAGATATATTTGTGTCTGAACAATCAGTAGACACTTTTATTTATTTTTTATGTCAAAAATTGTGAAAAGCAGGATAATACAGATATTTGACCCGTGGCACTGCAAAACCACAGTTTTATTTCTCAGGCCTACACCAGACTATTTTCAACAGATATATTTGTGTCTGAAAAATCAGGGAGACACTATTATTTTTTTTTACGGCAAAAAATGCCAAAAGCAGAATAATAGAGATTTTTTACCGTGGAACAGCAAAACCACAGTTATAATTGACTGGAGTATACCAGACTTTTTAAAATATATATATTTGCGGCTGAAGAGTGAGCGACACACTCAAACTGTTTTCTTTAGATACAAATGGCCCAAAAGTGGATAAAACAGAGGTTTGAACCGTGGAACTGCAAAACCACACTTGTATTTATCGGGCCTACACCAGACTATTTTCAACAGATATATTTGTGTCTGAACAATCAGGAGACACACTAATATTTATTTTTTATGGCAAAAAATGCCAAAAGCAGGATAATACAGACATTTGACCCGTAGAATTGCAAAACCACACTTGTATTTCTCGGGCCTACACCAGACTATTTTCAACACATATATTTGTGTCTGAACAATCAGGAGACACTATTATTTATTTTTTACGTCAAAAATTGCGAAAAGCAGGATAATACAGATATTTGACCCGTGGAACTGCAAAACCACACTTGTATGTCTCAGGCCTACACCAGACTATTTTCAACAGATATATTTGTGTCTGAAAAATCAGGGAGACACTATTATTTAATTTTTACGGCAAAAAATGCCAAAAGCAGAATAATAGAGACTTTTGACCATGGAACAGCATAACCACAGTTATAATTTACTGGTATATACCAGACTTTTTTAAATGTATATACAGTACAGACCAAAAGTTTAGACACACCTTCTCATTTAAAGATTTTTCTGTATTTTCATGACTATGAAAATTGTACATTCACACTGAAGGCATCAAAACTATGAATTAACACATGTGGAATTATATACTTAACAAAAAAGTGTGAAACAACTGAAAATATGTCTTATATTCTAGGTTCTTCAAAGTAGCCACCTTTTGCTTTGATGACTGCTTTGCACACTCTTGGCATTCTCTTGATGAGCTTCAAGAGGTAGTCACCGGAAATGGTTTTCACTTCACAGGTGTGCCCTGTCAGGTTTAATAAGTGGGATTTCTTGCCTTATAAATGGGGTTGGGACCATCAGTTGTGTTGTACACAAGTCAAGTGGATACACAGCTGATAGTCCTACTGAATAGACTGTTAGAATTTGTATAATGGCAAGAAAAAAGCAGCTAAGTAAAGAAAAACGAGTGGCCATCATTACTTTAAGAAATGAAGGTCAGTCAGTCTGAAAAATTGGGAAAACTTTGAAAGTGTCCCCAAGTGCAGTTGCAAAAACCATCAAGCGCTACAAAGAAACTGGCTCACATGAGGACCACCCCAGGAAAGGAAGACCAAGAGTCACCTCTGCTTCTGAGGATAAGTTTATCCGAGTCACCAGCCTCAGAAATCGCAGGTTAACAGCAGCTCAGATTAGAGAGCAGGTCAATGCCACACAAAGTTCTAGCAGCAGACACATCTCTTCAACAACTGTTAAGAGGAGACTTTGTGCAGCAGACCTTCATGGTAAAATAGCTGCTAGGAAACCACTGCTAAGGACAGGCAACAAGCAGCAGAGACTTGTTTGGGCTAACGAACACAAGGAATGGACATTAGGCCAGTGGAAATCTGTGCTTTGGTCTGATGAGTCCAAATTTGAGATCTTTGGTTCCAACCACCGTGTCTTTGTGCGACGCAGAAAAGGTGAACGGATGGACTCTACATGCCTGGTTCCCACCGTGAAGCATGGAGGAGGAGGTGTGATGGTGTGGGGGTGCTTTGCTGGTGACACTGTTGGGGATTTATTCAAAATTGAAGGCATACTGAACCAGCATGGCTACCACAGCATCTTGCAGCGGCATGCTATTCCATCCGGTTTGAGTTTAGTTGGACCATCATTTATTTTTCAACAGGACAATGACCCCAAACAAACCTCCCGGCTGTGTAAGGGCTATTTGACCAAGAAGGAGAGTGATGGGGTGCTACACCAGATGACCTGGCCTCCACAGTCACCAGACCTGAACCCAATCGAGATGGTTTGGGGTGAGCTGGACCGCAGAGTGAAGGCAAAATTGCCAACAAGTGCTAAGCATCTCTGGGAACTCCTTCAAGATTGTTGGAAGACTATTTCCGGTGACTACCTCTTGAAGCTCATCAAGAAAATGCCAAGAGTGTGTAAAGCAGTCATCAAAGCAAAAGGTGGCTACTTTGAAGAACCTAGAATATAAGACATATTTTCAGCTGTGTCACACTTTTTTGTTAAGTATATAATTCCACATGTGTTAATTCATAGTTTTGATGCCTTCAGTATGAATGTACAATTTTCATAGTCATGAAAATACAGAAAAATCTTTAAATGAGAAGGTGTGTCCAAACTTTTGGTCTGTACTGTATTTGCGGCTGAACAGTGAGCGACACACTCAAATTATATTTTTTAGATACAAATGGCCCAAAAGTGGATAATACCGAGGTTTGAACCGTGGAACTGCAAAACCACACTCGTATTTCTCAGGCCTACACCAGATTATTTTCAACAGATATATTTGTGTCTGAACAATCAGGAGACACTATTATTTATTTTTTACGGCAAAAAATGCCAAAAGCAGGATAATAGAGATTTTTTACCGTGGAACAGCAAAACCACAGTTATAATTGACTGGTGTATACCCGACTTTTTTAAATATGTATATTTGCGGCTGAACAGTGAGCAACACACTCAAACTGTTTTTTTTTAGATACAAATGGACCGAAAGTGGATAATACAGAGGTTTGACCTGTGGAACTGCAAAACCACACTTGTATTTTTCGGGCGCACACAAGACTATTTTCAACAGATATATTTGTGTCTGAACAATCAGGAGACACTATTATTTATTTTTTACGGCAAAAAATGCCATAAGCAGGATAATAGACATTTTTTACCGTGGAACAGCAAAACCACAGTTATAATTGACTTGTGTATACCCGACTGAACAGTGAGCAACACACTCAAACTGTTTTTTTTAGATACAAATGGCCCAAAAGTGTATAATACAAAGGTTTGAACCGTGGAACTGCAAAACCACACTTGAATTTCTTGGGCCTACACCAGACGGTTTTCAACAGACCCATTTGTGACTGGACAATCAGGAGACACTATTATTTATTTTTTACGGAAAAAAATGCCAAAAGTAGGATAATAGAGATTTTTTACCGTGGAACAGCAAAGCCACAGTTATAATTTACCGGTGTAAACCAGACTTTTTTAAATATATATATTTGCGGCTGAACAGTGAGCGACACACTCAAACTGTTTTTCTTTAGATACAAATGGCCCAAAAGTGGATAATACAGCGGTTTAAACCGTGGAACTGCAAAACCACACTTGAATTTCTTGGGCCTACACCAGACGATTTTCAACAGACACATTTGTGCCTGGACAATCAGGAGACACTATTATTTATTTTTTACGGAAAAAAATGCCAAAAGCAGGATAATACAGAGATTTGACCCCTGGAACTGCAAAACCACACTTGTATTTCTCGGGCCTACACCAGACTATTTTCATCAGATATATTTGTGTCTGAACAATCAGGAGACACTGTTACTTATTATTTACGGCAAAAAATACCAAAAGCAGAATAATAGAGATTTTTTACAGTGGAACAGCAAATCCACAATTACAATACACTGGTGAATACCAGACTTTTTTAAAATATATTTGCGGTTGAACAGTGAGCGACACACTCAAACTGATTTTTTTAGATACAAATATCCCAAAAGTGGATAATACAGAGGTTTGAACCGTGAAACTGCAAAACCACACTTGTATTTCTCAGGCCTACACCAGACTATTTTCAAAGATATATTTGTGTCTGAACAATCAGGAGACACTATTATTTATTTTTTACGGCAAAAAATGCCAAAAGAAGGATAATAGAGATTTTTTACCGTGGAACAGCAAAACCACAGTTATAATTTACCGGTGTATACCAAACTTTTTTAAATAGATATATTTGCGGTTGAACAGTGAGCGACACACTCAAACTGTTTTTTTTAGATACAAATGGCCCAAAAGTGGATAATACAGAGGTTTGAACCGTGGAACTCCAAAACCACACTTGTATTTCTCGGGCCTACACCAGACTATTTTCAACAGATATATTTGTGTCTGAACAATCAGGAGACACTTTTATTTATTTTTTATGTCAAAAATTGCGAAAAGCAGGATAATAGAGATTTTTTTCAGTGGAACAGCAAATCCACAGTTACAATACACTGGTGAATACCAGACTTTTTTAAAATATATTTGCGGCTGAACAGTGAGCGACACACTCAAACTGATTTTTTTAGATACAAATGGCCCAAAAGTGGATAATGCTGAGGTTTGAACCGTAGAACTGCAAAACGACACTTGTATTTCTCATCCTTACACCAGACTATTTTCAAAGATACATTTGTGTCTGAACAATCAGGAGACACTATTATTTATTTTTTACGGCAAAAAATGCCAAAATCAGGATAATAGAGATTTTTTACCCTGGAACAGCAAAACCACAGTTATAATTTGCCAGTGTATACCAGACTTTTTTAAATATATATATTTGCGGCTGAACAGTGAGCGACACACTCAAACTGTTTTTTTTAGATACAAATGGCCCAAAAGTGGATAATACAGAGGCTTGAACCGTGGAACTCCAAAACCACACTTGTATTTCTTGGGCCTATACCAGACTTTTTTCAACAGATATATTTGTGTCTGAACAATCAGGAGACATTATTATTTATTTTTTGCGTCAAAAATTGCGAAAAGCAGGATAATACAGATATTTGACCCGTGGAACTGCAAAACCACACTTGTATTTCTCAGGCCTACACCAGACTATTTTCAACAGATATATTTGTGTCTGAAAAATCAGGGAGACACTATTATTTAATTTTTACGGCAAAAAATGCCAAAAGCAGAATAATAGAGACTTTTGACCATGAAACAGCATAACCACAGTTATAATATACTGGTATATACCAGACTTTTTTAAATGTATATACAGTACAGACCAAAAGTTTAGACACACCTTCTCATTTAAAGATTTTTCTGTATTTTCATGACTATGAAAATTGTACATTCACACTGAAGGCATCAAAACTATGAATTAACAAATGTGGAATTACATACTTAACAAAAAAGTGTGAAACAACTGAAAATATGTCTTATATTTAGGTTCTTCAAAGTAGCCACCTTTTGCTTTGATGACTGCTTTGCACACTCTTGGCATTCTATTGATGAGCTTCAAGAGGTAGTCACCGGAAATGGTTTTCACTTCACAGGTGTGCCCTGTCAGGTTTAATAAGTGGGATTTCTTGCCTTATAAATGGGGTTGGGACCATCAGTTGTGTTGTGCACAAGTCAAGTGGATACACAGCTGATAGTCCTACTGAATAGACTGTTAGAATTTGTATTATGGCAAGAAAAAAGCAGCTAAGTAAAGAAAAACGAGTGGCCATCATTACTTTAAGAAATGAAGGTCAGTCAGTCCGAAAAATTGGGAAAACTTTGAAAGTGTCCCCAAGTGCAGTTGCAAAAACCATCAAGCGCTACAAAGAAACTGGCTCACATGAGGACCACCCCAGGAAAGGAAGACCAAGAGTCACCTCTGCTTCTGAGGATAAGTTTATCCGAGTCACCAGCCTCAGAAATCGCAGGTTAACAGCAGCTCAGATTAGAGAGCAGGTCAATGCCACACAAAGTTCTAGCAGCAGACACATCTCTTCAACAACTGTTAAGAGGAGACTTTGTGCAGCAGACCTTCATGGTAAAATAGCTGCTAGGAAACCACTGCTAAGGACAGGCAACAAGCAGCAGAGACTTGTTTGGGCTAACGAACACAAGGAATGGACATTAGGCCAGTGGAAATCTGTGCTTTGGTCTGATGAGTCCAAATTTGAGATCTTTGGTTCCAACCACCGTGTCTTTGTGCGACGCAGAAAAGGTGAACGGATGGACTCTACATGCCTGGTTCCCACCGTGAAGCATGGAGGAGGAGGTGTGATGGTGTGGGGGTGCTTTGCTGGTGACACTGTTGGGGATTTATTCAAAATTGAAGGCATACTGAACCAGCATGGCTACCACAGCATCTTGCAGCGGCATGGTATTCCATCCGGTTTGAGTTTAGTTGGACCATCATTTATTTTTCAACAGGACAATGACCCCAAACACACCTCCCAGCTGTGTAAGGGCTATTTGACCAAGAAGGAGAGTGATGGGGTGCTACACCAGATGACCTGGCCTCCACAGTCACCAGACCTGAACCCAATCGAGATGGTTTGGGGTGAGCTGGACCGCAGAGTGAAGGCAAAAGGGCCAACAAGTGCTAAGCATCCCTGGGAACTCCTTCAAGATTGTTGGAAGACTATTTCCGGTGACTACCTCTTGATTCTCATGAAGAAAATTCCAAGAGTGTGTAAAGCAGTCATCAAAGCAAAAGGTGGCTATTTTGAAGAACCTAGAATATAAGACATATTTTCAGTTGTTTCACACTTTTTTGTTAAGTATATAATTCCACATGTGTTAATTCATAGTTTTGATGCCTTCAGTATGAATGTACAATTTTCATAGTCATGAAAATACAGAGAAATCTTTAAATGAGAAGGTGTGTCCAAACTTTTAGTCTGTACTGTATTTGCGGCTGAACAGTGAGCGACACACTCAAACTGTTTTTTTTAGATACAAATGGCCCAAAAGTGGATAATACAGAGGTTTGAACCGTGGAACTGCAAAACCACACTTGTATTTCTCGGGCCTACACCAGACTATTTTCAACAGATAAATTTGTGTCTGAACAATCAGGACACACTAATATTTATTTTTTACGGCACAAAATGAGAAATGCAGGATAATACAGAGATTTGACCCGTGGAACTGCAAAACCACACTTGTATTTCTCGGGCCTACACCAGACTATTTTCAAAAGATATATTTGTGTCTGAACAATCAGGAGACACTGTTACTTATTATTTACGGCAAAAAATGCCAAAAGCAGGATAATAGCGATTTTTTACCATGGAACAGCAAAACCACAGTTATAATTGACTGGTGTATACCAGACTTTTTAAAATATATATATTTGCGGCTGAACAGTGAGCGACACACTCAAACTGTTTTTTTTTTTATACAAATGGCCCAAAAGTGAAAAATACAGAGGTTTGAATCGTGGAAATGCAAAACCACACTTGAATTTCTTGGGCCTTCACCAGACGATTTTCAACAGATACATTTGTGTCTGGACAATCAGGAGACACTATTATTTATTTTTTACGGAAAAAAATGCCAAAAGCAGGATAATACAGAGATTTGACCTGTGGAACTGCAAAACCACACTTGCATTTATCGGGCCTACACCAGACTATTTTCATCAGATATATTTGTGTATGAACAATCAGGAGACAATGTTACTTATTATTTATGGCAAAAAAATACCAAAAGCAGGATAATAGAGATTTTTTACAGTGGAACAGCAAATCCACAGTTACAATACACTGGTGAATACCAGACTTTTTAAAATATATATATTTGCAGCTGAACAGTGAGCGACACACTCAAACTGTTTTTTTTAGATACAAATGGCCCAAAAGTGGATAATACAGAGGTTTGAACCGTGGAACTGCAAAACCACACTTGTATTTCTCAAGCCTACACCAGACTATTTTCAAAAGATATATTTGTGTCTGAACAATCAGGAGACACTATTATTTATTTTTTACGGCAAAAAATGCCAAAAGCAGGATAATAGAGATTTTTTTACCGTGGAACAGCAAAACCACAGTCATAATTGACTGGTGTATACCAGACTTTTTAAAATATATATATTTGCGGCTGAACAGTGAGCGACACACTCAAACTGTTTTGTTTAGATACAAATGTACCAAAAGTGGATAAAACAGAGGTTTGAACCGTGGAACTGCAAAACCACACTTGTATTTCTCGGGCCTACACCAGACTATTTTCAACAGATATATTTGTGTCTGAACAATCAGGAGACACTATTCTTTATTTTTTACGGCAAAAAATGCCAAAAACAGGATAATAGAGATTTTTTACCGTGGAACAGCAAAACCACAGTTATAATTGACTGGTGTATACCAGACTTTTTTAAATATATATATTTCCGGATGAACAGTGAGCGACACACTCAAACTGTTTTTTTTAGATACAAATGGCCCAAAAGTGGATAATACAAAGGTTTGAACTGTGGAACCGCAAAACCACACTTGTATTACTCGGGCCTACACCAGACTATTTTCAACAGATATATTTGTGTCTGAACAATAAGGAGACCCTATTATTTATATTTTACGGCAAAAAATGCCAAAAGCAGGATAATAGAGATTTTTTACAGTGGAACAGCAAATCCACAGTTACAATACACTGGTGAATACCAGACTTTTTTAAATATATATATTTGCGGCTGAAAAGTGAGCGACACACTCAAACTGTTTTTTTTAGATACAAATGGCCCAAAAGTGGATAATACAGAGGTTTGAACCGTGGATCTGCAGAACCACACTTGTATTTCTCATGCCTACACCAGACTATTTTCAAAAGATATATTTGTGTCTGAACAATCAGGAGACACTATTATTTATTTTTTACGGCAAAAAATGCCAAAAGCAGGATAATAGAGATTTTTTACTGTGGAACAGCAAAACCACAGTCATAATTGACTGGTGTATACCAGACTTTTTAAAATATATATATTTGCGGCTGAACAGTGAGCGACACACTCAAACTGTTTTGTTTAAATACAAATGGACCAAAAGTGGATAAAACAGAGGTTTGAACCGTGGAACTGCAAAACCACACTTGTATTTCTCGGGCCTACACCAGACTATTTTCAACAGATATATTTGTGTCTGAACAATCAGAAGACACTATTATTTATTTTTTACGGCAAAAAATGCCAAAAGCAGGATAATAGAGATTTTTTACCGTGGAACAGTAAAACCACAGTTATAATTGACTGGTGTATACCAGACTTTTTTAAATATATATATTTCCGGATGAACAGTGAGCGACACACTCAAACTGTTTTTTTTAGATACAAATGGCCCAAAAGTGGATAATACAAAGGTTTGAACCGTGGAACCACAAAACCACACTTGTATTCCTCGGGCCTACACCAGACTATTTTCAACAGATATATTTGTGTCTGAACAATAAGGAGACCCTATTATTTATTTTTTACAGCAAAAAAATGCCAAAAGTAGGATAATAGAGATTTTTTACCATGGAACAGGAAAGCCACAGTTATAATTTACTGGTGTAAACCAGACTTTTTTAAATATATAAATTTGCGGCTGAACAGTGAGCGACACACTCAAACTGTTTTTTTTAGATACAAATGGCCCAAAAGTGGATAATACAGAGGTTTGAACTGTGGAACTGCAAAACCACACTTATATTTCTCGGGCTTACACCAGACTATTTTCAACAGATATATTTGTGTCTGAACAATCAGGAGACACTATTATTTATTTTTTACGGCAAAAAATGCCAAAAGCAGGATAATACAGAGATTTGACCCGTGGAACTGCAAAACCACACTTGCATTTCTCGGGCCTACACCAGACTATTTTCATCAGATATATTTGTGTATGAACAATCAGGAGACAATGTTACTTATTATTTACGGCAAAAAATACCAAAAGCAGGATAATAGAGATTTTTTACAGTGGAACAGCAAATCCACAGTTACAATACACTGGTGAATACCAGACTTTTTTAAATATATATATTTGCAGCTGAACAGTGAGCGACACACTCAAACTGTTTTTTTTAGATACAAATGGCCCAAAAGTGGATAATACAGAGGTTTGAACCGTGGAACTGCAAAACCACACTTGTATTTCTCAAGCCTACACCAGACTATTTTCAAAAGATATATTTGTGTCTGAACAATCAGGAGACACTATTATTTATTTTTTACGGCAAAAAATGCCAAAAGCAGGATAATAGAGATTTTTTACCGTGGAACAGCAAAACCACAGTCATAATTGACTGGTGTATACCAGACTTTTTAAAATATATATATTTGCGGCTGAACAGTGAGCGACACACTCAAACTGTTTTGTTTAGATACAAATGTACCAAAAGTGGATAAAACAGAGGTTTGAACCGTGGAACTGCAAAACCACACTTGTATTTCTCGGGCCTACACCAGACTATTTTCAACAGATATATTTGTGTCTGAACAATCAGGAGACACTATTATTTATTTTTTACGGCAAAAAATGCCAAAAACAGGATAATAGAGATTTTTCACCGTGGAAGAGCAAAGCCACAGTTATAATTGACTGGTGTATACCAGACTTTTTTAAATATATATATTTCCGGATGAACAGTGAGCGACACACTCAAACTGTTTTTTTTAGATACAAATGGCCCAAAAGTGGATAATACAAAGGTTTGAACCGTGGAACCGCAAAACCACACTTGTATTCCTCGGGCCTACACCAGACTATTTTCAACAGATATATTTGTGTCTGAACAATAAGGAGACCCTATTATTTATTTTTTACAGCAAAAAAATGCCAAAAGTAGGATAATAGAGATTTTTTACCATGGAACAGGAAAGCCACAGTTATAATTTACTGGTGTAAACCAGACTTTTTTAAATATATAAATTTGCGGCTGAACAGTGAGCGACACACTCAAACTGTTTTTTTTAGATACAAATGGCCCAAAAGTGGATAATACAGAGGTTTGAACTGTGGAACTGCAAAACCACACTTATATTTCTCGGGCTTACACCAGACTATTTTCAACAGATATATTTGTGTCTGAACAATCAGGAGACACTATTATTTATTTTTTACGGCAAAAAATGCCAAAAGCAGGATAATACAGAGATTTGACCCGTGGAACTGCAAAACCACACTTGCATTTCTCGGGCCTACACCAGACTATTTTCATCAGATATATTTGTGTATGAACAATCAGGAGACAATGTTACTTATTATTTACGGCAAAAAATACCAAAAGCAGGATAATAGAGATTTTTTACAGTGGAACAGCAAATCCACAGTTACAATACACTGGTGAATACCAGACTTTTTTAAATATATATATTTGCAGCTGAACAGTGAGCGACACACTCAAACTGTTTTTTTTAGATACAAATGGCCCAAAAGTGGATAATACAGAGGTTTGAACCGTGGAACTGCAAAACCACACTTGTATTTCTCAAGCCTACACCAGACTATTTTCAAAAGATATATTTGTGTCTGAACAATCAGGAGACACTATTATTTATTTTTTACGGCAAAAAATGCCAAAAGCAGGATAATAGAGATTTTTTACCGTGGAACAGCAAAACCACAGTCATAATTGACTGGTGTATACCAGACTTTTTAAAATATATATATTTGCGGCTGAACAGTGAGCGACACACTCAAACTGTTTTGTTTAGATACAAATGTACCAAAAGTGGATAAAACAGAGGTTTGAACCGTGGAACTGCAAAACCACACTTGTATTTCTCGGGCCTACACCAGACTATTTTCAACAGATATATTTGTGTCTGAACAATCAGGAGACACTATTATTTATTTTTTACGGCAAAAAATGCCAAAAACAGGATAATAGAGATTTTTCACCGTGGAAGAGCAAAGCCACAGTTATAATTGACTGGTGTATACCAGACTTTTTTAAATATATATATTTCCGGATGAACAGTGAGCGACACACTCAAACTGTTTTTTTTAGATACAAATGGCCCAAAAGTGGATAATACAAAGGTTTGAACCGTGGAACCGCAAAATCACACTTGTATTCCTCGGGCCTACACCAGGCTATTTTCAACAGATATATTTGTGTCTGAACAATAAGGAGACCCTATTATTTATTTTTTACGGCAAAAAATGCCAAAAGCAGGATAATAGAGATTTTTTACAGTGGAACAGCAAATCCACAGTTACAATACACTGGTGAATACCAGACTTTTTTAAATATATATATTTGCGGCTGAACAGTGAGCGACACACTCAAACTGTTTTTTTTAGATACAAATGGCCCAAAAGTGGATAATACAGAGGTTTGAACCGTGGATCTGCAAAACCACACTTGTATTTCTCATGCCTACACCAGACTATTTTCAAAAGATATATTTGTGTCTGAACAATCAGGAGACACTATTATTTATTTTTTACGGCAAAAAATGCCAAAAGCAGGATAATAGAGATTTTTTACCGTGGAACAGCAAAACCACAGTCATAATTGACTGGTGTATACCAGACTTTTTAAAATATATATATTTCCGGATGAACAGTGAGCGACACACTCAAACTGTTTTGTTTAAATACAAATGGACCAAAAGTGGATAAAACAGAGGTTTGAACCGTGGAACTGCAAAACCACACTTGTATTTCTCGGGCCTACACCAGACTATTTTCAACAGATATATTTGTGTCTGAACAATCAGAAGACACTATTATTTATTTTTTACGGCAAAAAATGCCAAAAGCAGGATAATAGAGATTTTTTACCGTGGAACAGTAAAACCACAGTTATAATTGACTGGTGTATACCAGACTTTTTTAAATATATATATTTCCGGATGAACAGTGAGCGACACACTCAAACTGTTTTTTTTAGATACAAATGGCCCAAAAGTGGATAATACAAAGGTTTGAACCGTGGAACCGCAAAACCACACTTGTATTCCTCAGGCCTACACCAGACTATTTTCAACAGATATATTTGTGTCTGAACAATAAGGAGACCCTATTATTTATTTTTTACAGCAAAAAAATGCCAAAAGTAGGATAATAGATATTTTTACCAAGGAACAGGAAAGCCACAGTTATAATTTACCGGTGTAAACCAGACTTTTTTAAATATATATATTTGCGGCTGAACAGTGAGCGACACACTCAAACTGTTTTTTTTAGATACAAATGGCCCAAAAGTGGATAATACAGAGGTTTGAACCGTGGAACTGCAAAACCACACTTATATTTCTCGGGCTTACACCAGACTATTTTCAACAGATATATTTGTGTCTGAACAATCAGGAGACACTATTATTTATTTTTTACGGCAAAAAATGCCAAAAGCAGGATAATACAGAGATTTGACCCGTGGAACTGCAAAACCCCACTTGCATTTCTCGGGCCTACACCAGACTATTTTCATCAGATATATTTGTGTATGAACAATTAGGAGACAATGTTACTTATTATTTACGGCAAAAAATACCAAAAGCAGGATAATAGAGATTTTTTACAGTGGAACAGCAAATCCACAGTTACAATACACTGGTGAATACCAGACTTTTTTAAATATATATATTTGCAGCTGAACAGTGAGCGACACACTCAAACTGTTTTTTTTAGATACAAATGGCCCAAAAGTGGATAATACAGAGGTTTGAACCGTGGAACTGCAAAACCACACTTGTATTTCTCAAGCCTACACCAGACTATTTTCAAAAGATATATTTGTGTCTGAACAATCAGGAGACACTATTATTTATTTTTTACGGCAAAAAATGCCAAAAGCAGGATAATAGAGATTTTTTACCGTGGAACAGCAAAACCACAGTCATAATTGACTGGTGTATACCAGACTTTTTAAAATATATATATTTGCGGCTGAACAGTGAGCGACACACTCAAACTGTTTTGTTTAGATACAAATGTACCAAAAGTGGATAAAACAGAGGTTTACCGTGTAACTGCAAAACCACACTTGTATTTCTCGGGCCTACACCAGACTATTTTCAACAGATATATTTGTGTCTGAACAATCAGGAGACACTATTATTTATTTTTTACGGCAAAAAATGCCAAAAACAGGATAATAGAGATTTTTCACCGTGGAACAGCAAAGCCACAGTTATAATTGACTGGTGTATACCAGACTTTTTTAAATATATATATTTCCGGATGAACAGTGAGCGACACACTCAAACTGTTTTTTTTAGATACAAATGGCCCAAAAGTGGATAATACAAAGGTTTGAACCGTGGAACCGCAAAAGCACACTTGTATTCCTCGGGCCTACACCAGACTATTTTCAACAGATATATTTGTGTCTGAACAATAAGGAGACCCTATTATTTATTTTTTACGGCAAAAAATGCCAAAAGCAGGATAATAGAGATTTTTTACAGTGGAACAGCAAATCCACAGTTACAATACACTGGTGAATACCCGACTTTTTTAAATATATATATTTGCGGCTGAACAGTGAGCGACACACTCAAACTGTTTTTTTTAGATACAAATGGCCCAAAAGTGGATAATACAGAGGTTTGAACCGTGGATCTGCAAAACCACACTTGTATTTCTCATGCCTACACCAGACTATTTTCAAAAGATATATTTGTGTCTGAACAATCAGGAGACACTATTATTTATTTTTTACGGCAAAAAATGCCAAAAGCAGGATAATAGAGATTTTTTACCGTGGAACAGCAAAACCACAGTCATAATTGACTGGTGTATACCAGACTTTTTAAAATATATATATTTGCGGCTGAACAGTGAGCGACACACTCAAACTGTTTTGTTTAAATACAAATGGACCAAAAGTGGATAAAACAGAGGTTTGAACCGTGGAACTGCAAAACCACACTTGTATTTCTCGGGCCTACACCAGACTATTTTCAACAGATATATTTGTGTCTGAACAATCAGAAGACACTATTATTTATTTTTTACGGCAAAAAATGCCAAAAGCAGGATAATAGAGATTTTTTACCGTGGAACAGTAAAACCACAGTTATAATTGACTGGTGTATACCAGACTTTTTTAAATATATATATTTCCGGATGAACAGTGAGCGACACACTCAAACTGTTTTTTTTAGATACAAATTCCCCAAAAGTGGATAATACAAAGGTTTGAACCGTGGAGCCGCAAAACCACACTTGTATTCCTCGGGCCTACACCAGACTATTTTCAACAGATATATTTGTGTCTGAACAATAAGGAGACCCTATTATTTATTTTTTACAGCAAAAAATGCCAAAAGTAGGATAATAGATATTTTTTACCAAGGAACAGGAAAGCCACAGTTATAATTTGCCGGTGTAAACCAGACTTTTTTAAATATATATATTTGCGGCTGAACAGTGAGCGACACACTCAAACTGTTTTTTTTAGATACAAATGGCCCAAAAGTGGATAATACAGAGGTTTGAACCGTGGAACTGCAAAACCACACTTATATTTCTCGGGCTTACACCAGACTATTTTCAACAGATATATTTGTGTCTGAACAATCAGGAGACACTATTATTTATTTTTTACGGCAAAAAATGCCAAAAGCAGGATAATAGAGATTTTTTACCGTGGAACAGCAAAACCACAGTTATAATTGACTGGTGTATACCAGACTTTTTTAAATATATATATTTCCGGATGAACAGTGAGTGACACACTCAAACTGTTTTTTTTAGATACAAATGGCCCAAAAGTGGATAATACAGAGCTTTGAACCGTGGAACTGCAAAACCACACTTGCATTTCTCGGGCCAACACCAGACTATTTTCAACAGATATATTTGTGTCTGAAAAACCAGGAGACACTGTCATTTATTTTTTACTGCAAAAAATGCCAAATGCAGGATAATAGAGATTTTTTTACCGTGGAACAACAAAACCATAGTAAAAATTGACTGGTGTATGCCAGACTTTTTTAAATATATATATTTACGGCTGAACAGTGAGCGACACACTCAAACTGTTTTTTTTAGATACAAATGGCCCAAAAGTGGATAATACACTATCCACTTTTGGGCCATTTGTATCTAAAAAAAACAATTTGAGTGTGTCGCTCACTGTTCAGCCGCAAATATATATATTTAAAAAAGTCTGGTATACACCAGTCAATTATAACTGTGGTTTTGCTGTTCCATGGCAAAAAATCTATATCATCAAGCTTTTGGCAATTTTTGCTGTAAAAAATAAATAATAGTGTCTCCTGATTGTTCAGACACAAATATATCTGTTGAATATAGTCTGGTGTAGGCTCGAGAAATACAAGTGTGGTTTTGCAGTTCTACCTTTCAAACCTCTGTATTATCCAGAGATTTGACCCGTGGAACTGCAAAACCACACTTGTATTTCTCGGGCCTACACAAGATGAGACACAGGAGACACTATTATTTATATTTTACGTCAAAAAATGCCAAATGCAGGATAATAGAGATTTTTTTACCGTGGAACAACAAAACCATAGTAAAAATTGACTGGTGTATACCAGACTTTTTTAAATATATATATTTGCGGCTGAACAGTGAGCGACACACTCAAACTGTTTTTTTTAGATACAAATGGCCCAAAAGTGGATAATACAGAGGTTTGAACCGTGTAACAGCAAAACCACAGTTATAGTTGACTTTATACCAGACTTTTTTAAATATATATATTTGCGGCTGAACAGTGAGCGACACACTCAAACTATTTTTTTTTTTATACAAATGGTCCAAAAGTGGATATTACAGAGGTTTGAACCGTGGAACTGCAAAACCACACTTGCATTTCTCGGGCCAACACCAGACTATTTTCAACAGATATATTTGTGTCTGAAAAATCAGGAGACACTGTTATTTATTTTTTACGGCAAAAAATGCAAAAAGCAGGATAATAGAGATTTTTTACCGTGGAACAGCAAAACCACAATTATAATTGACTGGTGTATACCCGACTTTTTTAAATATATATTTGTGGCTGAACAGTGAGCGACACACTCAAACTGTTTTTTTTTATACAAATGGCCCAAAAGTGGATAATACAGAGGTTTGAAAAGGGGAATTGCAAAACCACACTTGTATTTCTCGGGCCTACACCAGACTATTTTCAACAGATATATTTGTGTCTGAACAATCAGGAGACACTATTATTTATTTTTTATGGCAAAAAATGCCAAAAGCAGGATAATAGAGATTTTTTACCGTGGAACTGCAAAACCACAGTTATAATTTACTGGTGTATACCAGACTTTTTTAAATATATATATTTGCGGCTGAACAATGAGCGACACACTCAAACTGTTTTTTTAAGATACAAATGGCCCAAAAGTGGATAATACAGAGGTTTGAACCGTGGAACAGCAAAACCACACTTGCATTTCTCGGGCCTACACCAGACTATTTTCAACAGATATATTTGTGTCTGAAAAATCTGGGAGACACTATTATTTTTTTTTACGGCAAAAAAAGCCAAAAGCAGGATAATAGAGATTTTTTACCGTGGAACAGCAAAAGCACACTTCTGTCTCTCTGGCCTACACCAGACTATTTTCAACAGATATATTTTTGTCTGAAAAATCAGGGAGACTCTTTTATTTTTTTTTTTACTGCAAAAAATGCCAAAAACAGGATAATAGAGATTTTTTACCATGTAACAGCAAAACCACAGTTATATTTTACTGGTGTATACCAGACTTTTTTAAATATATAAATATTTGCGGCTGAACAGTGAGCGACACACTCAAACTTTTTTAGATACAAATGGCCATGGAACTGCAAAACCACACTTCTTTTTCTCTGACCTACACCACACTATATTCAGCAGATATATTTGTGTTTGAAAAATCAGAGACACACTTTTTTTTGGTGGGGGTGGGGGGCGGGGACACCAAAAGGTTAATAAGACGGGTATTTGTACAGTGTGAAGGAGGAAAAAAAAAACAGGATCTAGATGAAAAAAAAAGTATTTTTCTTGGTCCTCTGAGACCTTGAGCTAAGTCCAGCAATTTTAGCAACAGGAGCACTCAGGACTGTAATGCAGCGTTTTCTGGTATAACCACTGCGTCTCCTATACAGCCTGCCTGCCTGATATCCGGGATGGATATTAGTCCTGAGAAGGACTGTTTGTTTGATCTGGCAGCCTTTACAGACCCTACACTAACTAGTTCGCAGGATATATCTCTCCCTAAATCAGCAGCGCTGTCCCTACACTGTCTGATCCGGAGCGACTGTGTCCAAGATGGCAGTGCCTGGTTTTAAATACTCGAGGTTACGCTGTGCGGCCAGCAAATCATTGTAATGCCCACAAACAACATGGCTGCGGCATTACAGTGACTGGCTGGCAATCCCTGCATTTTCATTGGCTCTGTAAAGAGCCCCAAACATGCAGGGGGGAGACCTGAGCTCCCACCCGAGTAACCCGGAAATGCTCGGTGCTCGCCGAACATTGCGAGTAGCTTGATGCTCGGGCGAGTACCGAGCAGTGTCGAGCATGCGTGCTCAACACTAGTCATCATATTGAATAAGTTGTCATTAGTCTTGAGTGTAAGTGCTCGCTACTTGAGTTTGCATCATGTACTCGGATATGCACCGAGTATCGCGGGTGTTCAAGTGACATGCTTGAGTCATGGGGGGTTCGCTCGTGCATGTCAGGCAATCCCCGTGAGGTTTTTTGGGCTGTGTAACAGTGGCAAAACATTTGGGGCGGAGACTCGAGCATGTCATTCGAGCACCCTCTATACTCGGTGCATACTCAAACACCAGATGCAAACTCAACTTGCCCTCAACATTAGTCGTCATATCATCGTCATTTTTTTTTTTTACTTCTGAAAAAATCCCAACCCCAACCCTAATACAACCCCAACCCTAGCCCAACCCTAACCCTTGCCTAACCCTAACCCTAGCCTAACCCTAACCTAACCATAGCCATAGCCTAACCCTAACCCTAGCCTAACCCTAACCCTAGCCTAACCCTAACACAATCCTAACCCTAGCACAAGCCTAACCCTAGCACAACCCTAACCCTAGCACAACCATAACAATAGCCCAACCCTACCCATAGCTCAATCCTAACCCGCTCCCAACCCTAACCCTAGCCCAACCCTAACCCTAGCCCAACCCTAACCCTAACCCTAGCCGAACCCTAACCCTAGCACAACCCAAACCCTAACCCTAGCACAACCCTAACCCTAAGCCTATTTCAATCCAAACCCTAACCCTAGCACAACCCTAACCCTAACCCTAGCACAACCCTAACCCTAAAGATTATTTTTTACGCCGTTCCTTGTGCGGTATAAGTGATTAGATGACTTTATTCTTCGGGTCGGAGCAATTACAGTGATACTAGATTCATATGGGGTTTTTTTGATTGACAGCTGTCACACACTAAAAAACTTCTTTTTTTTGCAAAGACTAGCTTTTGCATCGCCATATTTTGAGAACTATAATTTTTCCTTTTTTCGGCCATAGAGTCATGTGATGGCTTGTTTTTTGTGGGACAAGTTGACGTTTTTATTGGGACCATTTTCGGGCATGTGACATTTTTTGATTGCTTTATATTCCGATTGAGAAGGCAGAATAAACAAAAACCAACAATTCAGGAATTGTTTTTTTTGTTTTTTTTAATGCCGTTCTGGTAAAATTGATAAGGCACCTTTATTCTTTGGGTCAGTACATTTACAGTGATACCACATTAATATTGTTTTTTTTGTCTTGGCACTTTTATACAATAAAAATTATTTTATAGAAAAAAAGAATTGTTTTTGCATCGCTTTATTCTGAGAGCTATAACTGTTTTTATTTTTCGGCTGTTGGAGCTATATGGCGGCTTGTTTTTTACCGAACAAGATGCATTTTCAGTGGTACCATTTTTATTTACATTTGTCTTTTTGATTGTGTTTTACTCCATTTTTTGTTCGGCGGTATAATGTTAAAGCGTCGTTTTATGTTTCATTTTTTTTTTTTTTTTTACCGTGTTCACTAAAGCGGTTAACTAGCAGGACAGATTTATAGGTCAGGCCATTCCAGACGTGGTGATACCAAATATATGTACTTTTATTGTTTTTTTTTTTTTTTTCATAAGATTATTTATTTATGGGTACAATATTTATATATATATTTTTGATTATTTTTTTCATTTTTTAAAAAATATTTTTACAATTTTTTTTTTTCACTTTCTGACATTTTTATTACTTTTACACATTGTCCCACTATGGTACTTTCACTTTTTGCAGCCTGATCGGCTGTATAGCACAAGAATGCAGCACCATACTGTGCTTTGCAGCCTGTCAGCGCTGCACAGGGAGAAGTTACTTTGGTCGCGCACTGCACATGACCAAAGTAACTTCCTGCCTCCTGGTGATGCGGATGTTGTCATGATGACATCGGGTCACCATGACAACATCCGGGACCACACTCAAACGCTGCAGGAGACGCTGGCAGAGAAGGTAAGTATCGCGCTTACCTCCTCTTGCCACCGGAATGCTGTGACCGATTTCTATTGCAGCATTGCGCGGGTTAATATAGAGCGAGCCGGTGCAGGACCACTCCCAACACATAGCACTGGGTGTCAGCTGTGACAGTCAGCTGACAACCGGCAGCGATCTCGCCCGCACCACTTGTTTTTAATAGTGAAGGGATGTGATGTGCACTTTATTTGGTTTACTATCATAGTGACTCCCCATTGTCATTTTTTGACAGTATTACAGTTATATCAATTTTACATTGTTAATGAAATTGTCTTTTGTGACAGAATTACACTTATGATAATTGACAGATGAGAAGCGAACTGTTCTATCTTGCATTATACATAGTAATAAACCTTCCTTATTTCCTACCGCATATAAAAGATATAATCTTTTAATATATAAGATGGGTGACATCGAGACATGCACATTTGTATGCTGTTTCCCGTGACCTGTGAGAGGTTGTCCTTTCAGAACGTGATGGGTGGAGTGATCAGTGGATGCGACCTGGAAATGATGAACAGTGTCATCACAAGTTCTTCCCCACTGATCACACGGTGCTGACATCATCACAGGTCCTTCACCACTTCTCTGTACAGCTCCGCCCTCTGATCACATGGTGCTGACATCATCACAGGTCCTTCACACTTCTCTGTACAGCTCCGCCCCTGATCACATGGTGCTGACATCATCAAAGGTCCTGCACTTTTGCAGTGCAGTGGTGCAGGCTGGGGAGTCCACTAAACCCGGAAGTACTCGAGTGTCTATGGAGCTCCAAGATTGGTAAATGGGACATATATGTTTAAGAGAAGTGCTGTCTTATAGATTGTAGTTAATGAGGGCAGGAGGGAGAATTATCCCATGTTTGGATTGGGATAGCAATAATGAATGACAAAGCTGCTGGACCAATTAGAGAGGATCAGGCTTGGGAAGTAGAGGAGTCTATTGGTCAGTGCAACCTTGTGACTATGAGTACTGATTGCTAGTGGTAGATGATCGGTGCCATATGATTGGATGACCTTTAGATGATGTCATGTGCAAGGGCTTAAAAGGCTGGCAGCCCATGTGTCAGCTCATTTAGCCTCTATTCCCAGATAACGCCAGATCTCTGATGAAACATGTTGGGGAGGCTCTGTGTTTTGTTATAATGGCAGTAGTCAGTATACAAAAGTTATACATAAGCATAGGAGAGTATAGGTAGCGGCCGCACCTTGCTTACCTTAGCATATATAGTAGTCATAAAGATAGATGAAATGAGAGCTCAATGGATCCTCGATAGTTATCTAGTTGCTATACTGACCTCTGCAAACTTTTAAAGTTATATTCCTTTATACTAGTTAAAAGTTATATTTTATGGTCTTTAGGTTGGGGTTTTTGTTGCCTTTGGCAAATAGTGTTTATAGTAATTACCGCACACTGACCTTGGAACAGTATGGTTGGTAATTAACGCCATAATTAGTGTCACCATCCCTCTTCTCTGTCTGCTGAAATGCTCGCTTCTCACATTTGAAGAGGAGGCATTCCAGGTGGAGCATGATGAGATGGAGCAAGGAACTATACACAGTTATGCTACACAGCCCAGACTCCTCTCATCTTAACGTGGATTGGGTGGTAATGAGGAGGAGGAGGAAGAGTCGCTGGTTTCCAGTGCTACAGATGGTACTATTTATATCACATTCATACCGTCTGTTCAATGTGGATGGCCTGAAGAGGGGGAGGATGAGGAGGAGGACCAGGATGAGTATGACGAGGAGCACATGGACAGTTGTCCGCTTGGTATGTAATACATGGCTGACTTTGTTCCGCGGCATTTCCCGTGACACTCACTTTGTATACATTTGGGGCAATAGTAATTACTGATTGGTCACACTTCTAGACCTGCGCTACAAGGAGAACTTTCTAACTTTCCTTCTCGTGGTGGACAAGTGTAATAAAATGTTGCAGTACCAGAAGGCCCTTGTTGAAGAATTATTAAGAAAACTCCCAGCTGACAACGCTGGCAGCAGAAGTCATGGTTCCTTGGACAACCAAGGAGTACAGGCAAGGGAAACACAAACCAGATGCAGCGGAGGCAGGGGAACACTATCAAAGACATGGGACAGTTTCCTCAGACCCTCCCAGCGCCCGGACCCTGATGCGTAGGGTACTCTGAAAAGGAGGACAAGTTTTGGAAGATGCTGAAGGAGAACCTTGCTGACCGTAGCAGCATCCTCCGTTATTCCTCTGTGCTTTATATCTATTGGGTATTCTAGTAGGACACGTGGCATGAACTGTCTCTTTAAGCCTTGGAGGTCGTGGCTAGTGATGAACGAATTTGTTCGAAATCTGATCTTATAAATTAAATTCAACACGAATATGGCACATTCAGATTCGTGATCGGAAATGCAAGCAAAATTTCATAAATTCGGTAAAAAACGGCAATGGTCAGCGAATAAATGCGGGAACGTGATTGCGGGGCAACTACAGTGTTTTTAACTGTTTTGCTAGCATAGTGCTTGCATATGATGAGCAGGGGGACATAGTAGATGAGTGTGGGGGCTGGTGATAGCTTAGAACACTTCAGGTCAGCTGCAGGCTTAAATTTTTTTTTCTTCCTGTAGGGGGTAACTTTAAGTCAGGAAAGCACTGCTAACCAATCAGAGCGCAAGATACATCCACACTGTCCAGACACAAGGGCTTCTGCAATTGGCTGCTGAAATCCCTTGTCCTCACTATATAAAAACTGGCCATGTTTCCTCAGCGTCATTTCATGAATGTCACTGCTGGAGACAGACACTGCTGAGTGTGCCCATATACTGAGAGATATTAGCTAGATAGATGGGCGCTTGTTTGGAAGTCAGACTGTGTAGATAAGTCCTGTGCTGTCTACCTGTTAAATCGACCTTGCAGCACTTTTTTTTTCTTGTGCAATTACTGAGATTCTGACAGAAAGAGCAGGGCCCATGCCATAGAACAGTGTTGTGCATCGGTTGTACTGTGCTCCATGTATACCTGCAATCTATTTTTGCTCTTGCTAATGTAACAAGCAAGCAACCAAGCCCTTGTAGGCCACTTTTTGATTTTGTGGAGTTGAAATTCAGCTATCTGCAGAGCTTGTCAGTGCGGAGCTTCTGAGTGCAGAGCACAAAAACTTCTTTTTTTCCATTTGCTAATGTGAAAGTGCAAGCTGTGTTAGCCCAGTTTGTAATTTTTTTGATAGGTGAACTTCAGCTGTATGCACAGTAAAAAAATTTTTGTTTTCTGTTGGCAGGCAGAGTCCACAAAAGATTTTTTTGTGTGGCAAACGTGATGCACTCTGCTATGCGTCAGCTACTACATTAGTGGCTACTTCAGCTGTTTTCAGAGTAAAAAATTATACATCTTCTGTTGCTAGCCACAGTCCACCAAAGTTTTCTTTTGTCTCGCAAACGTGATACACTCTTCTAAAAGCCACCTTCTATCTTAGTGGCAGTGAACCTCTGCTGTTTTCAGAGTAAAAAAAATGATTTTTTGTCTTGATAGGCAGAGTCCACAAAATAATTTTTTGTGTGGCAAACGTTATACACTGCTACTACGTTAGCAGCAGTGAAATTCAGCTGTTTTCAGAGTAGAAAAAAAAGATTTTTTCTGTTGCTAGGCAGAGTCCAAAAAAATTTTTTTTCTGTCACAAACGTGTTACACTCTGCTAATAGCCATCTAGTCCTTTTAGCGGGGGTGAAATTCAGCTGTATTCAGAGCTTATGCAGAATAAAATATCAATTTTTGCTGTTCCTAACGTGATACAGCAGGCTAGAACTGAGTTTGAAATAGTTTGGAAAATATCTCGTATGTTATACAGGTGTCATCCACACTAAAAAGATACATTGTTTGGTTCCTAACAATATACAGCAGGGACATCTAAGTGTAAAATAGTTTGGAGAATATCTACTATGTTATACAGGCCTCATCAAAAGTAAAAAAAATACTTTGTTCGGTTCTTAACGTTATACAGCAGGGACATCTCAGTTTGAAAAAGTTTGGAGAATATCTGCTATGCTATACAGGCCTCATCCACAGTAAAAAAAAGACTTTGTTCGGTTCCTAACTTCAAACAGCAGGGACATCTCAGTATAAAATAGTTTGGAGAATATCTCCTATGTTATACAGGCCAAAAAATACCTTGTTCGGTTCCTACCGTTATACAGCAGGGACATATCAGTTTGTAATAGTTTGGAGAATAACTCCTATGTTATACAGGCTTCATCCACAGTAAAAAAAAATACTTTATTCTGTTACTAACATGATACAGCAAGCTATATCTTACCTTGTCATTTAGTGCCGCTGAAATTCAGTAGTGTTCAAAGCTGTTGAAGAGGAAAAAATCTAATTTTGTTTTTCTAATAACTTGCTCCTACCACAGTAGCTGAGCAACATGAGTGGGAAAAAGAGAGGTCATGGTGGAAGGGGGAATAGGCTTGGTGTTCAAAGTATATGTGGGGTAGGTGGTAATGTTAGTGAAAGCACTTGTGAACCAACACCATCCTGTCCTATTCGTAGACAACTGACAACTTCTGTTACTGGACGGCTACTCAACTCCCTTTCTTTGGTAGCCGCACAGCAATATGCCTTGTGGATAAGGGTCAGAAAGAGCAGGTGCTCCATTGTATGGCAAGCGCTGCTTCAAGTGTCCTCTCCTATTCTTCCTCCACCTCAACATCACACACAGTACAGTCCACAGAGGTCGCACCTCAATTACCCTTGTTTCCCCCCGCGTCACAACTGTCCAAGTGCCCAACTGACTGCAGTGAACCACAGATGGGTGAGTCTGTAGAACTCTTCACCCATTCTATACCATGGGCATCAGAAGTGTACTCCAAATATTCACATAGTCGCGAAGAAAAAAAAAGCATCTGCACCAATGCCCAACATTTTTTTAGGTTGGATTTGGGGCAGGACGGAGTAGGATCCGAGCAGGTTCCTGACCCTTGTCACCAGATGTTAAACACTAGGGAGGGAGGTGATCCTAATGAGACTCAGATACCTGAGGCTCATGCGGACTGTACTGTTCTGTCAGGGCAACAAGAGGAGAAGGGTCACTCTGAGGGCGAGGAATGGGATAACACATTGGATGATGACGAGGTTAAAGATCCTACTTGGTGTGAACCCAGATTCACGCAGCAAAGAAGATCATCTGAGGAGATGGAGGAGGATGACAAAGAGGAAACCTTTCACCCTACAGTGCAGATATAGAGTGATGCAAGCACGAGAAGCACTGGATCCTTAGCCACAACTGTGGCTGTGGCCAGCAGCGGTCGCGGGTCTGCAGCTCGCATGGGTGGCAAGGGTTACCTAGCCTGGGCCTTTTTTGTCATCGCAAGGGATGAGCCAGCTCACGTTATCTGCAAACTTTGCGATAAAAAACTCAGTAGAGGGAAAAACTGCAATAATTTGACTACTACAAGCGTGAATGTTCACATGCGCAAACAATGTGTTACGCTGGGAATCTCACCTCACTGAAATGCGGACCAGCAGACCTCAACAACCATCAGCTGCCCGATCAATTGCATCCCATGCTTTTTCCTCCTTGGTTACCATGCCAGGCATTGACACGCAGGTCTCCCACCGCAGAACCTCCGGTTCTCTACCCGTTCCAGTCAGGCTGAGTCAGTGATTGTCAGCTGTAACTGAAGCAGATATGCCTGTTGTGTTTGTTTCGTCGAGCACACCACATGTTTCTCAATCCACCGTAACATCTGCACCTCACTCACGGTCAAGCAGTTTGTCCATTTCACTGAACTCCGCCCTCTCTCAGCACTGCAGCCAGCCCTTGGTCCCAAAAGTAATTGGGCAATTGACTCCAAGGCTATTTCATGGACTGGTGTGGGCAATCCCTTCGTTATGTCTTTCTCAATTAAGCAGATAAAAGGCCTGGAGTTGATTTGAGGTGTAGTGCTTGCATTTGGAAGGTTTTGGTGTGAAGTAAACATGCTGTCAAAGGAGCTCTCCATGCAGGTGAAACAAGCCATCCTTAAGCTGCAAAAACAGAAAAGACCCATCCGAGAAATGGCTACAATATTAGGAGTGGCAAAATCTACAGTTTGGTACATCCTGAGAAAGAAAGAAAGCACTGGTGAACTCATCAATGCAAAAAGACCTGGGCGCCCACGGAAGACAACAGTGGTGGATGATCGCAGAATAATCTCCATGGTGAAGAGAAACCCATTCACAACAGCCAACCAAGTGAACAACACTCTCCAGGAGGTAGGCGTATCAATATCCAAATCTACCATAAAGAGATGACTGCATGAAAGTAAATACAGAGGGTTCACTGCATGGTGCAAGCCACTCATAAGCATCAAGAATAAAAAGGCTAGACTGGACTTTGCTTAAAAACATCTATAAAAGCCAGCACAGTTCTGGAAGAACATTCTTTGGACAGATGAAACCAAGATCAACCTCTACCAGAATGATGGAAAGAGAAAAGTATGGCGAAGGCGTGGTACAGCTCATGATCTAAAGCATACCACATCATCTGTAAAACACGGCGGAGGCAGTGTGATGGCTTGGGCATGCATGGCTGCCAGTGGCACTGGGTCACTAGTGTTTATTGATGATGTGACACAGGACAGAAGCAGCCGGATGAATTCTGATGTATTCAGAGCCATACTGTGTGCTCACATCCAGTCAAATGCAGCCAGACTGATTGGTCATCGTTTCATACTACAGATGGACAATGACCCAAAACATAAAGCCAAACCAACCCAGGAGTTTATTAAAGCAAAGAAGTGGAATATTTTGGAATGGCCAAGCCAGTCACCTGATCTCAACCCAATTGAGCATGCATTTCACTTGTTAAAGACTAAACTTCAGACAGAAAGGCCCACAAACAAACAGCAACTGAAAACCACCGCAGTGAAGACCTGGCAGAGCATCAAAAAGGAGGAAACACAGCGTCTGGTGATGTCCATGAGTTCAAGACTTCAGGCAGTCATTGCCAACAAAGGGTTTTCAACCAACTACTAGAAATTAACATTTTATTTACAATTATTTAATCTGTCCAATTACTTTTGGTCCCTTTAAAAACAGGGTGGCACATTTTAAGGAACTGAAACTCCTAAACCCTTCATCCAATTTTAATGTGGATACCCTCAAATGAAAGCTGAAAGTCTGAGCTTCAACTGCATCTGAATTGTTTTGTTTAAAATTCATTGTGGTAAAGTCTAGAACAAAAATTAAAAAAATGTCTCTGTCCAAATATATATGGACCTAACTGTAGCTAAGGTTAGAAATAATGCTGACTACTTGGTTGCCACTCTCTTAGATCCACGTTGTAAGAGTAAATTTTGCCAGATACTTCCCGCCCTGGAAAGGGATCCGCTAATGTTGGAGTATCGAAACAAGCTATTAAGCAACCTTAAGGCTAAGTGCCCACAATGCAGAAATTCGGCAGATTTTTTCCGCATCTCCCTGGCAGGAAAAACGCATGCGGATTTTACATGCGTTTTTCCTGCCAGGTAGAAGCATTTGTCAAGTGTTGTTGCATGCATTTCTGCATGCGGGTTATCAAGCAATTTTCCAAGCGATTTTAGCATCACTTGGAAAAGTGCTTGAGAACTTGATCACACTATATAAATCCATGCAACTGGCATGGATTTATATGGTGTGACCAAGTTAATAGTTGAAAAAAAGAATAAAAATGGTAAAAAATAAAAAAACACATTATACTCACCTTCTGAAGGCCCGCAGCCTTCTCTCCGGTGCGTCCAGTCTCTTGCACGGCTCGCGGTGGTGTGAAAGGACCTTTCATGACGTAATTTAGTCATGTGACAGGTCACGCGACCGCCGACGTCAGTGGTCGCGTGACCTGTCACATGACTAAATGACGTCATGGAAGGTCCTTTTAGTCCATCGAGAGGCGTCGGGGAGCCAGGATGCATCATACTGGAGACCGGGGGACATCGGAAGGTGAGTTTATGTTTATTATTTATTTTAAATTATTTTTTTAACAAGTACCATGGTACCTGGGCCTGGAGGAGAGTCTCCTCTTCTCCAGACCCGGGTACCATCCGCACATTGAATCGCTTAATATCCACATGTGCACATGTAGTCATGCGGATATTAAGCGATTCAATGCAAGTCAATGGCAGCAATTACGCGAAATTAATGGACATGCTACGTATTTTTCAGCAATAATAATCTGCAGCAGAAATTTCTGCAGCATGTGCCAGCACATGCGGATTATCATTAGGGACCATGGGGCACGTATCACCAAGCGTTTTTTTAGCATTTTAACTGCAGAAATTCCGCAGCAAAAACGCTTGAAAAACGCATAGTGTGCATGCAGCTTTATGGAGCTTTTCCCCAAGATAGAATTGTGGCAAACAGTGTGCATCGCAGCTGCTGTCTTTTAACCTCTGGCTCATCAGTTCATCAACGACAAACATTAGCAGAAGCAGCAGAGTAAGTGGCAGAAGCAATTTCTGTGAGCCCTTACACACATTTTTAGACAGTTCATTAACCAGCAAAACAGAGTGCAAGTCTGACACGTGGTGAACAACTGGAGAGGATGGTGGAGGAGTATCTAGAGCTCAATATGAATACCATCAGGGAGGAATCTGACCCTTTTACATTTTGGTCTTAAAAAATGGATGAATGGCCTGAGCTCGCCTGTCACGCCTTGGAGGTTTTATCATGCCTGGCAGCCAGCTTTCCCTCAGAACGTGTCTTCAGCGCCGATGGTGATGTTCTGACGAATAAGCGCAGCCGGCTGTCCCATGAAAGTGTTGATCACCTAACTTTCATCAAGATGAACAAGTCATGGATTTCAAAGGACTTTTGCACCCCTATTACAGACTGTATAGACTAGGCAATGTTGTAGTTTTTAGTGTGCTGCATTGATCTTGCCGAATTGCAGTCTGTGATATGGCTTGTGTGCCTACTCTTGCTGCTGCAGGTTTTAGGCCCTAATTTTTTGAAATGTGGAGAATACGGATTTCGTCTCTCAATCCATTGTGTTGGCTGCAGAGAGAAAGGTGTTGTTCCTAATTGTACAATTTCTACTGTACTCATGTACTCAAATTGATGCCACTTTGCTGGTTTTAGGCCCTAATTTAGGGAAATGTGAGCACTCCAGGTTAGGTGTCCATCTCCTGGATTGGCTGTAGTGGAAAAGGTTTTGTTCCTAATTTTACAATTTCTACTGTACTGAAATTGATGCCACTTTTTGCTTGTGTCTGCCACTAATTTTTGGAAATGTGGGGAATCCTGATTGGTCTATTGGGTTGGCTGTAATGGAAGATATGTCAGTCATATATTTTTTTTGATAGGCATTTTGGTGTAACAATGAATTTTTGGGGAAAACCACATCTGTACGGAATGGGTGCCTTTTAGGCCCCTGCTATTTTTATCATGTACTCAGCAGTGTTTGTGTCTCAAGTTATTTTATTTCTAGTCAGGGTTGCTGGTGGAGGAGCCAGGGGGTGGATCATGCCATGTGAGGATGTCATGTGATTAGGGAGTGATAAGGCCTAGAAGGAAGACATATCGCTTCTGCAAAAAATAAGTACTGGAAAAATATCTCAAAAGAGGAACTTTATGCATATACTGGACTTTTACTGCTGGCAGGGAGTCAAAAATCGTATGATGTTCCAATCAGAGAATTATTTCTTGACCCACTTTCTGATCCACATTATAAAGCAACAATGGCAGTGGCCAGGTATTAGGAAATTACAAGAAACCTTCGATTTGATGATAAGCGAACTCGTGCAGCGAGGTTCCAAACAGACAAATTAGCCCCTATCGGTTATATCTGGAACATATTTATCTAAAATTGCACCAAACTTTACAATCCCAGTACTATTGTTACAGTAGATGAGCAACTTGTACCCTTCAGAGGACGCTGCAAGTTCATACAATACATGCCCAGTAAACCAGCCAAGTATGGAATAAAAATCTTCTGGATGTGTGATTCTTCAAATTATTATGGCATAAATAGGCTTATCTACTGTGGCAAAGAAGTTGATGCACCAGTACAGAAAGATCTAGGGTCTGAGATTGTGAAAACACTTGCTGTACCAATATACACTGCTCAAAAAAATAAAGGGAACACTTAAATAACACATCCTAGATCTGAATGAATAAAATATTCTCATTAAATACTTTGTTCTGTACAAAGTTGATTGTGCTGACAACAAAATCACATAAAAATCATCAATGAAAATCAAATTTATTAACCATTGCCACCCCACACCATTACTGACCCACTGCCAAACCGGTCATGCTGAAGGATGGTGCAGGCAGCAGATCACTCTCCACGGCGTCTCCAGACTCTGTCACGTCTGTCACATGTGCTCAGTGTGAACCTGCTTTCATCTGCTTTCATACGGATGGGCTTGAGGCTGTCCGCCTTTTCCTGGGTGCTTCCGACTTGGACGGCCCTCTTTGTGGCTTTATTCTCGAGCTGCTGCGTTTTATATTGACCCATAACTTCTTTATTTTTAGGGATACGTTTTACCTACAGCAGCGCGGCGTGGCCATGGGCGCGGCCTGCGCGCCCTCGTATGCCAATTTCTTCCTAGGGGCCTGGCGACGATGGTGCGTGGGCCGCTAAGCATGTGCTGTGCTGGTACAGGTACATTGATGATGTCCTGTTCCTCTGGAAGGGTAAAGCGCAGCAGCTCAAGAAATTTATGGAAGGATTGAATGAGAATAGCATGAATATCCGCCTAACCTACAAATTTCATGCGACTAAAATGGATTTTCTAGACGTGGGTCTGAGGGTTGATTCACAATTTGCCATACAGACCGATGTCCATCGAAAACCTATGGCAGTTAATTCATTAATACATGCTTCCTCAGCTCATGACCCAGCCACGTTGAGGGCTGTCCCGGTGGGACAGTACCTGAGGATCAGACGGATTTGTTCATCACCTCATAGTTTTAAAGCCCAAGCTACCGATCTTCGAACTAGGTTCGAACAACGTGGCTCTAGTCGGCGGTCCATTAAAAAAGGATATAATAGGGCAAAAGTAACACCTCGTACTGACCTTTTGTACAATTATAACAGACAAACCAAGTCAAGCCAGGATGTAATACGTTTCATATCTACGTATAATTCCGAGTGGGATAACATGCGTATGATCTCAAAGAAACACTGGCCAATACTTAGGACAGAACTGTCCATTGCTTTATCCCTGGGCCCATACCCGTCAATGACCCCCAGGAGAGCCAGAAACCTACGAGATATGATTGTCTGGAGCCATTATGTTCTGAGCAATGTTACGTTTTTAGCCTCCTCCCAACCAACTATAGGATGTTTTCCATGTGGTCACTGTCTGGCTTGCTCTAATGTCCTACGCTCCCGTACCTTTGACTCTGCCTCAGGAGATCGCCACTTTAAGATTCGCCAGTGGATCTCCTGTGGAACATCCAATGTAATATATTATGCTACCTGCAAGTGTTCCCTCATTTATATTGGACTTACCTCGAGGGAGCTCAGGGTCAGGGTCCGGGAGAACGTTAGGGACATTACAGCAGCCAGACAAGCGACGGACCCTTCAGAACTTAAGACACTTCCACGGCATTTCCGGCAGTTTCATAACTGCGATGCCAGATCTTTATTGGTCAGGGGTATTGAAGTGTTCCATCTCGGAGCCAGGGGTGGGAACATAAAGCAGAGATTAGCCCAACGGGAAGCAAGATGGATCACAATACTGGACACAATGGCCCCTAACGGACTCAATGAATCCCTAAGCTTTGCTTCATTTTTGTGACTTATATGGTTACTACCTGTGCATGTTCTTTTATTTTATGGCTACTATTAATTTACTCTTATTGCTATGTATATTTCCCCATTTTTATTTCCCCTTTGGTGTTATTTTTAACTTACGGCCAGTTATCCTGACTGGTGCAGCACCATTGTGGTTTTATTAAATTTTTGTGTTGTCTGCAAAACTAATATCTTTTATTGTTTGTTTTTCATATTTTTCATATATTTAGATCTGAACTATCCCAGGATAGACCAGTGTGAAAAGAATTTTCTAGACTACCATCCTTTTCTGTTTGGATAAATCAACCTACTGTTATGGGATATTCTGGTTTCCAAGATGATGACACCCTTGTGATGTTGGGATATGGAGACCTTATTAAATGATATTAATAACCCAAGTATATTACATTTAGTATCTGGTTTATAATTTCATAATCTGGTGTCTCTTCTATATAGTATTTATTCAATTATAGTTTCATGCTGGATATACATTTCCTCTGGTCTATTTACCCTCCTGTGATCCCGTTGTGCGCGTGCGCCCATCACATTGGCGCTCCTGTCCCGCGATCTGGCATCTCTCTTGATTGCCGGGCTGCGGTGCAGTACCTGACATGTGACGCGCGTATGCGCCGCCCACACAGGATCAGTGGACGAGATCGAGATAGAGCATTAAGCTTTACAATATTGTTTATATATTCATCTCTTGTGATATACTACTGTTCCTCTCCATCTATCCCTATCGAGTCCCATGCATTCTGATAAACGCAGGATTGTTTGATCGATTCTCTACCTCTATGTGTCCCTGCTGCTTTTCGGTATTGCCATTCTTTTGTACACACATCCCTTGCACTTTCAGACTTTTAAATGTGTATTTTTTGTATCAATAAAGTTGTTATATTTTTGTACCAACCGTTAAAACTTCATTTCCCTTTTTTCTATTCTATGCGCTTGAAGTGGTTGTTTCAGTGAAACCCATCTGCAATTTTTTGTAGAGGTCTGTCCACTGAATATGTTTCTGAGACTTGTGGTTCATTCATCTGTGAAGAGCACAGGGCGCTAGTGGCGACTTTGCCAATCCTGGTTTTCGATGGCATTTCTTTGGAGTGCTGCACAGGTAGCCTGACTGCCATTAGGTACCGAGATGAGATCCTCAGACCCCTTGTGAGACCACATGCTTGTGCGGTTGGTCCTGGGTTCCTCCTAATGCAGGACAATGCCAGATCTCATGTGGCTGGAGTGTGTCAGCAGTTCCTGCAAGATGAAGGCATTGAAGCTATTGACTGGCATGCCCGTTCCCCAGACCTGAATCCGATTGAGCACATCTGGGATATCTTGTCTCGATCCATCCACCAACGTCACTTTGCACCACAGACTGTCCAGGAGTTGGCGGATGCTTTAGTCCAGGTCTGGGAGGAGATCCCATAGGAGACCATCCGCAACCTCAAAGGGAGGATGCCCAGGCATTGTAGGGAGGTCATACAGGCACGTGGAGGCCACACACAATACTGAGCCTCATTTTGACTTGTTTTAAGGACATGACATCAAAGTTGGATCAGCCTGTAGTGTGTTTTTCCACTTTAATTTTGGGGGTGACTCCAAATCCAGGCCTCCATTGGTTAATAAATTTGATTTACATTGATGATTTTTGTGTGATTTTGTTGTCAGCGCATTCAACTTTGTACAGAACAAAGTATTCAATGAGAATATTTCATTCATTCATATTTAGGATGTGTTATTTGAGAGTTCTCTTTTTTTGAGCAGTGTATATTGTGCACTGCTTGGATTATTCTGTATCCACAGTATCCCTTCAATCAATTTTTTCACTTGCTAATGTGATAATGCAAGCAAGCCCTTGTAGCTCACCTTTTGATTTTGTGGGGTTGAAATTCAGGTAGAAACATTACCATGGACAATTATTTTACCAATGTTGCACTGGGCAATTTTCTGCTTGAAAAAGCTGTTACACTTGCTGGTACTATGAAGCCAAACCGACGAGAAAGTCCTCAAGCAATGAAACACAATTCCCAGCGAACACTTTATGAGCGTGTCTTTGGTTTCAACAACATAGCGACACTGGTATTTTACAAAGCGAAGAAGGAGAAATCCGTTATATTACACAGTACCATGCATTATGATTGCAGTATTGGCAGCAATGACAGGAAATTGAAACCAGAAATCATCCTGTATTACAATAAAACGAAAGGAGGTGTAGACAAAATGGATGAAATGGTGGGAGAATATTCATGCGAGAGGCAAACAACACGTTGGCCTGTAGTAATTTTTTCAAATATGCTTGATGTAGCAGCCCTGAACTCATAAATTATTATTAATTTCATCCAGAATTCCATGCAAGGAGGAAGGACAGGAGACGCCTATTCTTGAAGGACCTTTGCCATGAACTTGTAATGCCTCACATGATGTAGCGAAGCAACATGAAATGCTTGCCAAAGCAAACTAAAGAAGCAACTAAATGGTGTGGCGTACAGTTTCAGGATATTCCAGGGCCAGGAGAAAGAAAACAAAAGCTTTTTGATTTGTCCAAGAAACTTAGAAAGGAAAATTGAGCGATATTGTACCACTTGTAGGGAACATGTCTGTAAAGAACATTCTTCAGAAAAGATAACATATGTAAATTGTTTGGAAGACCAATAAAATTGAAAAGAAAAAATTAGAAAAGAAATGTAGCTGCAGCTAGTTTACTCTAGATTTATATACCTTTCTGTGTTTTTCATATCTTTGTTTGAAATTTTGAAAAAAAAATGTTTTTTGGTGTTTTCTATAAAAAATTATAGTTAACCTCTTTACAGTCCAAGGTGGTTTGCATGTTAATGATCAGGCCAATTTTTACAATTCTGACCACTGTCACTTTGAAGTAATTACTCTGGAACGCTTCAACGGATCCCCCTGATTCTGAGATTGGTTTTCCATGACATATTGTTAGTGTTGAGTGAGCACTAAAATGCTCGGGTGCTCGAAGCTTGGGACGAGCTCACCGTGATACTCGGGTACTCGACCCGAGCAACGAGCCCAATGTTAGTCTATGGGAGACCCGAGCATTTTTGCGGCGTCACCCCTGGCAGTCTGTAGAAAGCCTAAAAAGTGCCCAAAACGATAGTGACAGTGTTCAAATGACATGGAGACAGCATGAGGAACGCCCCAGGAAGCATTTATGACCCCCAGGTCACTGCTGCCAACAATGTGGTCAGAGGTATTAAGCCACTTTTACGGGCTCACAATAAAACGTTCAAAAAAGCGAAATTGAAACGGTTTTCCGGTGAAATATGTTAAGGAACTTCCTTTCCAGGCTAAAGACTTGTGTATAAGGTAAAATAAATAACCAAAAACAAAAATACTCCTCCACACCTTGGGCTATGTTTACAAGTAGCATTTTTTATGCGTTTTTGCACTTTTGTATTGCTTTCAACCGTGACAAATGCATTCACCGGGAAATGTCATTTTAACATTTTACAACCTTATCTGACCATGTGCTGTGTGACACATGCATACAGTGCTGAAAAGACATGGGAACAGCATGGGGAAGACCCCTGATAGCATCTCTGACACCCAGGTCACTGCTTAAAAGTGTGCCCATCAGAAGTGATACTTGCCGCATCAGAAGATGCAGACTTGCAACTATCCCCATGCAAGTCCTTGTCCCAGGGCAGTGTTCAATTGTACCTCCCCCATTCCTTGCAATGCTAGCGCAAGTATGCAGCCTGCCACCCACCCACCCCCAAGCTGTAATACCATACTTTGCTTGCACTTGAAATTGGGCCATTTAGGCATGTGGAGGTGGAATCTGGCAACAACGTCATGGCTGCATCGGCGGCCTGGTATCCATACTCAGTCCCCAGCCGCCCGGCGGCCGGTTGTCCACGCTTGGTCCCCAGCTGCCAGGGGGCGGCCGGGTGTCCATACTCAGTCCCCAGCCGCCCCGCGGCCGGGTGCCCACTCAAGGTCCACAGCTGCCTGGGGCAGCCGGGTGTCCATGAACGGTCCCCGGTTGCCCTCATTTGAAGAACAACCTAACCACAAACACATGGACAAGTGAATGTGGCCAGGGATGGTCCATCTGACTGACGCCTTCACACTGGGTTAATATTGTGGAAGCCGGGACACAGTTGGACACTGGGATGCAATACGTCCTCCAGACATAGAGGATTGCGGGTCTTGGATCAATCAGGCTTCAACACAAAGTTCAGAAGGTAGACAGCAGCAGTGGTCGGCCTCCTACACGAGTAAATTATTCATGATCATGAGGCCATCCATCTCCTTAGCTTTCTGTTCCTTGGAATGCAAGCGCATATGTGTAGTAGCGGCTAGGCCTGAGGTGGTCAGCGTTTTGGCGCATAGCCTACCTCCTCCGAGGATTGCTGGATGTTTCCTGCCAATATCCCAGTTCTATGACTCCCGTTAAAACAAAGCATCAGGTGATGAATGATGGATGAGGTGGTGGCAAAGGAGAAAGAGCAGGAGGAACAGGGACCATTCACATCAATATCAGGCCAGTCAACCACACATGTCTTGTAGGATATGTTTCTGTACCAAAAGGAATGGTTCGGCTACACAGTTATAGGGCATACAGTGAGTGCAATGCCTACCAAAAATTTCGAGGCACTCCAATGCCTCTTGGAAGTGAGATGGAGGTCAGAGGGCCTTAACTAAACCTATTTTTCCATTTATAGCAACTGGGTCTCCTGTACACTGTTGGGCTAAGCAGTGAATGGAAGGCTTTCCAAAAATGATGAGAAACTGCAATGCCCCTTGAAACAGATGTGGATTACAGCGTACTAAAAACCTTCTACCCATTATTGGGGAATGGGTCTCCCTTAGTGCTCGCCTATGCATTGAAAATCAAAAGCTGACTAAAATTAGGAGGAAATGCAATGCCCGTTGGAAGAGTCGTGGAGGTTATAGGTAATTAAAAACAACATTTCAATATAAATTCCCCTTGGAAGAGTGGTGGAGGTCACAGTAGTTTAACAAGACGGTTTTAATGCCCCTTGGAAAAGCTGTGGAGTTCAGAGTGGTTTAACATGATGGTTTTAAAGCCCCTTGGAAGAGTGGTGGCGGTCACAGTAGCTTAACAAGACGATTTTAATGCCCCTTGGAAGAGTGGGTGAGGTCGCAGTGGAATAAAAAGACAATATCAATGTCACTTGGAAGAGTGGTGGAGGTCGCAGTATCTCAACAAGACAGTTTAAATACCCCTTGGAATAGTGGTGGAGGTCGCAGTGGAATAAAAATACAATATCAATGCCCCTTGGAAGAGTGGTGGAGGTCGCAGTAGCTTAACAAGACGGTTTTAATGCCCCTTGGAAGAAACGTGGATGTCAAAGTAGCTTAAGACGGTTTTAATGCCCCTTGGAGGAGCGGTGGAGGTCGCAGTAGAATAAAAAGACAATATCAATGCCCCTTGGAAGAGTGGTGGAGGTCGCAGTATCTCAACAAGACAGTTTAAATGCCCCTTGGAAGAGACATGGAGGTCGCCGTTGCTTAAAAAAAGTTTTAATGCCCCTTGGAACAGTGGTGGAAGTCGCAGTGGAATTCAAAGACAATATCAATGCACCTTGGAAGAGTGGTGGAGGTCACAGTAGCTTAACAAGACGATTTTAATGCCCCTTGGAAGAGCTGTGGAGTACAGAGTGGTTTAACAAGATGGTTTTAATGCCCCTTGGAAGAGACGTGGAGATCACAGTAGCTTAACAAGACAGTTTTAATGCCCCTTGGAAGAGTGGTGGAGGTCGCAGTGGAATGAAAAGACAATATCAATGCCACTTGGAAGAGTGGTGGAGGTCACAGTAGCTTAACAAGATGGTTTTAATGCCCCTTGGAATAGTGGTGGAGGTCGCAGTGGAATAAAAAGACAATATCAATGCCCCTTGGAAGAGTGGTGGAAGTCGCAGTAGCTTAACAAGACGGTTTTAATGCCCTTTGGAAGAAACGTGGATGTCAAAGTAGCTTAACAAGACGGTTTTAATGCCCCTTGGAAGAGCTGTGGAGTACAGAGTGGTTTAACAAGATGGTTTTAATGCCCCTTCTAAGAGACGTGGAGATCACAGTAGCTTAACAAGACAGTTTTAATGCCCCTTGGAAGAGTGGTGGAGGTCGCAGTGGAATAAAAAGACAATATCAATGCCCCTTGGAAGAGTGGTGGAGGTCGCAGTAGCTTAACAAGACGGTTTTAATGCCCTTTGGAAGAAACGTGGATGTCAAAGTAGCTTAACAAGACGGTTTTAATGCCCCTTGGAAGAGTGGTGGAGGTCGCAGTGGAATAAAAAGACAATATCAATGCCCCTTGGAAGAGTGGTGGAGGTCACAGTAGCTTAACAAGACGGTTTTAATGCCCCTTGGAGGAGTGGTGGAGGTCGCAGTAGAATAAAAAAACAACATCAATGCCCCTTGGAAGAGTGGTGGAGGTCACATTAGCTTAACAAGACGGTTTTAATGCCCCTTGGAAAAGCTGTGGAGTTCAGAGTGGTTTCACAAGACGGTTTTAATGTCCCTTGGAAGAGTGGTGGCGGTCACAGTAGCTCAACAAGACGGTTTTAATGCCCCTTGGAAGAGTGGTGGAGGTCGCAGTGGAATAAAAAGACAATATTAATGCCCCTTGGAAGAGTGGTGGAGGTCACATTAGCTTAGCAAGATGGTTTTAATGCCCCTTGGAAGAGCTCTGGATTTCAGAGTGGTTGAACAAGATGGTTTTAATGCCCCTTGGAAGAGACAAGGAGGTCACAGTAGCTTAACAATACAGTTTTAATGCCCCTTGGAAGAGTTGTGGAGGTCGCAGTGGAATATAAAGACAATATAAATGCCCCTTGGAAGAGTGGTGGAGGTCACAGTAGTTTAACAAGACGGTTTTAATGCCCCTTGGAAAAGCTGTGGAGTTCAGAGTGGTTTAACAAGACGGTTTTAATGCTCCTTGGAAGAGTGGTGGCGGTCACAGTAGCTTAACAAGACGGTTTTAATGTCCCTTGGAAGAGTGGTGGAGGTCACAGTGGAATAAAAAGACAAAATCAATGCCCCTTGGAAGAGTGGTGGAGGTCACAGTAGCTTAACAAGACGGTTTTAATGCCCCTTGGAAGAGTGGGTGAGGTCGCAGTGGAATAAAAAGACAATATAAATGCCCCTTGGAAGAGTGGTGGAGGTCACAGTAGCTTAACAAGATGGTTTTAATGCCCCTTGGAAGAGCTCTGAAGTTCAGAGTGGTTTAACAAGACGGTTTTAATGCCCCTTGGAAGAGACAAGGAGGTCACAGTAGCTTAACAATACAGTTTTAATGCCCCTTGGAACAGTTGAGGAGGTCGCAGTGGAATAAAAAGACAATATAAATGCCCCTTGGAAGAGTGGTGGAGGTCACAGTAGTTTAATAAGACGGTTTTAATGCCCCTTGGAAAAGCTGTGGAGTTCAGAGTGGTTTAACAAGACGGTTTTAATGCCCCTTGGAAGAGTGGTGGCGGTCACAGTAGCTTAACAAGACGGTTTTAATGCCACTTGGAGGAGTGGTGGAGATCGCAGTAGAATAAAATAACAATATCAATGCCCCTTGGAAGAGTGGTGGAGGTCACATTAGCTTAACAAGCCGGTTTTAATGCCCCTTGGAGGAGTGGTGGAGGTCGCAGTGGAATAAAAAGACAATATCAATGCCCCTTGGAAGAGTAGTGGAGGTCACAGTAGCTGAACAAGACGGTTTTAATGTCCCTTGGAGGAGTGGTGGAGGTCGCAGTAGAATAAAATAACAATATCAATGCCCCTTGGAAGAGTGGTGGAGGTCACATTAGCTTAACAAGACGGTTTTAATGCCCCTTGGAAAAGCTGTGGAGTTCAGAGTGGTTTAACAAGACGGTTTTAATGCCCCTTGGAAGAGTGGTGGCGGTCACAGTAGCTTAACAAGACGGTTTTAAAGCCCTTTGGAAGAGTGGTGGAGGTCGCAGTGGAATAAAAAGACAATATCAATGCCCCTTGGAAGAGTGGTGGAGGTCACAGTAGCTTAACAAGACGGTTTTAATGCCCCTTGGAGGAGTGGTGGAGGTCGCAGTAGAATAAAATAACAATATCAATGCCCCTTGGAAGAGTGGTGGAGGTCACATTAGCTTAACAAGACGGTTTTAATGCCCCTTGGAAAAGCTGTGGAGTTCAGAGTGGTTTAACAAGACGGTTTTAATGCCCCTTGGAAGAGTGGTGGCGGTCACAGTAGCTTAACAAGACGGTTTTAATGCCCCTTGGAAGAGTGGTGGAGGTCACATTAGCTTAACAAGATGGTTTTAATGCCCCTTGGTAGAGCTCTGAATTTCAGAGTGGTTTAACAAGACGGTTTTAATGCCCCTTGGAAGAGACAAGGAGGTCACAGTAGCTTAACAATACAGTTTTAATGCCCCTTGGAAGAGTTGTGGAGGTCGCAGTGGAATATAAAGACAATATAAATGCCCCTTGGAAGAGTGGTGGAGGTCACAGTAGTTTAACAAGACGGTTTTAATGCCCCTTGGAAAAGCTGTGGAGTTCAGAGTGGTTTAACAAGACGGTTTTAATGCCCCTTGGAAGAGTGGTGGCGGTCACAGTAGCTTAAGAAGACGGTTTTAATGTCCCTTGGAAGAGTGGTGGAGGTCACAGTGGAATAAAAAGACAATATCAATGCCCCTTGGAAGAGTGGTGGAGGTCACAGTAGCTTAACAAGACGGCTTTAATGCCCCTTGGAAGAGTGGGTGAGGTCGCAGTGGAATAAAAAGACAATATAAATGCCCCTTGGAAGAGTGGTGGAGTTCACAGTAGCTTAACAAGACGGTTTTAATGCCCCTTGGAAGAGCTCTGAAGTTCAGAGTGATTTAACAAGACGGTTTTAATGCCCCTTGGAAGAGTGGTGGAGGTCGCAGTGGACTAAAAAGACAATATCATTGCCCCTTTGAAGAGTGGTGAGGTCACAGTAGCTTAACAAGACGGTTTAAATGCCCCTTGGAAGAGCTGTGGAGTAGTGTTGAGCCACCCCCGTAGTGTTCGAGTTCGGTTCGGTTCGTCGAACACCCGTATGTTCGCCGAACTGTTCGTCGAACACCTTCGAACACCGTTAAAACGAATGGCAGGCAAACAAAAGCACATAGAAACACATAGAAAACACATAGAAAACACTTCAAAGGTGTCCAAGCTGACAAACTGCTCAGAAGACACAACTAACACATGGAAAAGTGACAAGTACATATAGTCATGCGAAAAGAAAAGAGGTGGAGGAGTAAAAGGAGGGGGAGCCATAGAGATAGGCATGTCATGCCCTTCTAAAATCAAAAAAGTGCGAAACCGACACGGCCAGTCCGTTCCTGCCCGTGCGACCTCCGTGTTGCCGGGTTTGTGCCAGAGCTGCGGTGGACCCCTTCTCCCAATACTGGTGCCTGTCCGCTGGTGGGTCGAGTGAGCCCCCCTGCGGTGGAGGCAGGTCTAATCTTTTTAATTTAAATTGTCTCTCTAATTTGAATGAGTACACTTTAAATCCTTTTATAAGGATCTATTGGAGGGCAAGTCTCATGCCAGCAGCCGCGGTAATTCCAGCTCCAGTAGCGTCCACTAAAGCTGCTACAGTTAAAAAACTTTTATAAGGATCGAGCTTGGCGGTCCTCCGCAAGGCGTCCTACCGCCAGTCCCAGCCCCTGTGCCTTGGGGTGCCTCCCCTATGCTATTCACTGAGTGTCCAGGGGGCCCGAACCATTTCCTTTGAAAAAAATTAAGTGTCCAAACTACAGGTGGTGTAGCTTGCTTAACAGCTGGGTTAATCTGCTGACTGGCAGACACTGCAACTAGGCCCAAAGTATTGCTTGGGCTAGATGCAGTTAAAAAATTGTAATTAGATACTCTCGTTGGATGCTGAGAAAGCATTCCATAGAGTTTCCTGGCATGTCATATATTATTCTCTTAAAAAGCTTGGGATAGGGGACCCTTTTATAGCCAAAATTATGGCCCTGTATCGCAATCCGTCAGCTAGGCTTGTCTTATCACCTTTCATAATCAACAATGGGACAAGTCAGGGATGTCCTCTGTCTCCTCTCTTATACATCCTAGTGATGGAGCACCTGCTCTCATCAATTCACGATTACCCCAATATTAGTGGGATTGAGGTGGGAGGCACCGAGTACAAGTGCTCTGCATTTGCTGATGATGTCCTAGTATATATCACTCAACCACATATATCCATCACTGCTGTTATGGCTGAAATAGATCACTTTGGTACATGGTCAAATTTTAAAATCAATGCAGCGAAGTCTGAGGCCCTCGATGTCTCCCTCCCCAAATCCATACAGGATTCCATCTAGTCCAACTTTCCCTTTGACTGGCCCTCACAGGGTATCAAATACTTATGAATTCGTATTCATAGAGACCTCTCCCGTCTATTTTATCTTAATTTTGGGCCCTTTAATGAACAACTCCATAGAGATCTTACTTCTTGGATGGTGAAGGATTTTTCCTGGTTCGGCAGAATAGATATACTAAAAATGAACATTCTACCTAAACTCTTATACCTCTTCCAAACCATTCCCGTGGTAATTCCCTCAAATTTTTGGAAAAGACTACGCAGTAGCTTTTGCAGATTTATCTGGGCAAGTGGGCGTCCACGCATTCGGGGGGACGTTCTGATCAGACAAAACAAAAGGAGGGCCTTAGCCTTCCGGATTGTAGAAGGTATTACATGGCAGCAGTACACGCTAGAATCCTGGACTTCTTCCATCATTCGGAGGGGAAATTGTGGGTCAAAATAGCTCAATCCATTTTTTGTCCTAAAGCTGTTACCACTCTCCTATGGTGCGCCCATTTAAATGTCCCCTCTCTTGGCCTCATGTCATATAGTACTTATGCCACTGCTTTGGCTTTGAGATCCCAAAAACAAAAGCTTATCCTCAATTGACCCCCAGGGCCCCTTGCTCCCGATTTCAGATAATCCAGATTTCCCACCAGGACTATCTGCAAATAGATTTCTCGGTTCAAATAAATCCCATCCGATATTATTTTCTCATGTCATCTCCAATACTTCGCTCCTCCCCCTCAATGACTTGTTACAGGGAAGAGCCACTTCCCCGAAGGCTAATTTTGAAAATAGCCAGTTACAACACTTCTATTCAACTGTGAAGAAGCGCACACATCTTCATAGAGATCTCACAAACTTTGAAAAATTGCGACTATCATTGTCACGCCCTACACACTCCATCTCCCTACTGTATAATCTCCTCATTGCCCAGGTAACTGACAATAGGCCAGGATTCTGCGGTGCACGGGAAAGGGAACTGGGGAAGTCCTTCTCTGACTCACAATGGTATAAATGTTTCTTCCTAACACATAAAACCTCAATAGGGTCCAAAGCTCTGGAAACCTCCTTCAAAATTATCTCTAGATGGTACCGGGTACCAGCAGTCCTTCATAGATGGTATCCAGTGGTCTCAGTTAGATGTTGGAGATGTGGGGAGGGGGAAGGGACAATGTCACACATATGGTGGGCATGCACTATAATAAATGCATTTTGGGCAAAGGTGGTTCCCATGATTGAGAAAATTACTGGTTTGACTATCCCTAATACGCCAGAAGCCCTCCTTTTATCAATGTTACCAATAAGTAAACGTAGTTATAAAAGGTCATCAATAGGCTACCTAATATAGGCGGCTAAGAATGTCATTCCACAACACTGGAAAAGCAGAAACCCACCCACTGTTGGGTAATGGTTTGCGGAGATCTCCCTCCTTAATAGGATGGAGCATCTGATTGCCATCTCACCGGCTGATGTTGATAGATATTGTGTGATTTGGAGGGATTGGATTGATTTGCAAAACTCTGACACATACCATCTAGCCCCCAACTAAAGTTATCCGTGATGTCGGCACAACAATGATCATAATCGCACTCTATTGATTGGTGGTCTGCCGTGGTCCGCTCCCTCTCTCTCTATCTTTCATATGGAAAAATACATGCTTGATCTGGATATTGATGGAAAACCCTCCCTGTACCCCCCAATGTACTGTCGTTATGCATAGATTTATAGTTATACTACCCCTTTTACTATGTATATTGTATTTTCTTGTACTTTTTCAACACAAAAATAAAAAAAAACTTGAATTTAAAAAAAAAAATTGTAATTAGATCTACAGGCGGTGGCTACTCCACAGACTAGCAGACACTGAGGCTTTGGAGCAGACCACTGATTCCGAGGCTATAGTATGAGTAAACAGCTCTTCAGACTCAACCATCTGTGTTACCCCAAGCCATAATGTTTGTTGTTTCTTACGGTTAAAAGGGGGGGGGTGGAAGACCCAACCCACCTGTAATTGACGATGCCAACTTCACGTAAAACACAGCCAGGGGACTCCAAAAAGAGTCTCCATTTTTTCCAAAAATTTATGGCACAGACACCACTTAAGTGGCATCAATTGCCCCAGAGTTGCTTAAAACGGTTGTTGAGGTGTTTTTAACAAATCCTCAAGCTTTTACTCTCCCCAGGATGACACAGGGGTAGAAAAGTCCATGCGGATCCATGATTTGTTCATCTTTATGAACGTGAGTCTATCTACATTGTCAGTGGACAGCCGAGTGCGCTTATCTGTCAGCACACCACCAGCAGCGCTGAACACACGTTCAGAGAGAACAAAAATTATTATTAATTTGAAAACTGGTAGAGCTTAGTATAGATGTCCTAATAGAATGAGTACCACACACTGCTACTATGCTCAAAAATTTTTTCCAGACAAGATGCAGCTAAAAATTATTAGTAATTTGAAAGCTGGTGGAGCTTAGTATGGATGGCCTAATAGAATGAGTACCACACACTGCTACAGGTCCAAAATTATTTTCCAGGCAAGATGCAGACAAAAATTATTACTAATTTGAAAGCTGGTGGAGCTTAGTATAGATGGCCTAATAGAATGAGTACCACACACTGCTACAGGCCCAAAATTATTTTCCAGGCAAGATGCAGCTAAAAATTATTAGTAAATTGAAAGCTGGTGGAGCTTAGTATAGATGGCCTAATAGAATGAGTACCACACACTGCTACAGGCCCAAAAGATTTTCCGGGCTAGATGCAGCTAAAATTATTATTAATTTGAAAGCTTAAAATGGTTGGTGAGGTGATTTTAACAAATCCTCAAGCTTTTACTCTCCCCAGGATGACACAGGGGTAGAAAAGTCTTGCGGATCCATGATTTGTTCATCTTTATGAACGTGAGTCTGTCTACATTGTCAGTGGACAGCCGCGTGCGCTTATCTGTCAGCACACCACCAGCAGAGCTGAAAACACGTTCAGAGAGAACGCAGGCGGCGGGGCATGTCAAGATCTTCAAGGCGTGAATGGCGAGCTCCGGCCATTTATCCAGATTGGAAGCCCAAAAAGAGCAAGGGTCCAGTGACACAGTCGTGGCTTCAATGTTTACTTGGAGATACTCCTGTACCATCGTCTCTAGGCGTTGACTATGTGTCAGACTTCTTGTCTCCTGTGGCCTTGCAAAGGATGGGCTAAAAAAGTGGTGAAATGATTCCGCAAAATTGCTGTTACCAGCAGATACTGTGTTTCTGTTACCGTTTGAGTGATGACGACTCGACGGTCCCAAGGTTGGCAAGTTAGAACTGTGAGATTCACTACATGCACCACTGGTGTTTTGTGGAAAAGCACATATAAGATTCTGCAACAGTCTCTGCTGATACTCCTGCATGCGTGAATCCCTTTCTATGGCAGGAATTATTTCGGCAAATTTACTTTTGAACGGGGGATCTAAGAGTGTGGCTACCCAGTAGTCAGGATTATTTCGAATTCTGACAATTCGAGGGTCATGTTGCAGGTAGTGCAGCAAGAAGGCACTCATGTGTCTTGCGCATCCAGGAGCACCAAGTCCCTGTTGTGTTGGTAGCGAGGTAATAATCATGCTTCCTTCCTCTGCCCTCTCCCCCCAACCTCGCACAACAGAAATGTGATCAAGGTCTCCCTCATCTGATGAGTTTTCCATGCCAACCGCCAGTTCGTCCTCCACTTCTTCCTCGGCTCCTGCACCTTCCTCAACAGTTTGGCTGCTTCCATGCGCCCTGGTTAATCCATCTCCCCCACCCTCCCATGCCTGCCGCCTTGGTGCTGCCGACCGTCTGGACCTTGCAGATGTTAGCCCTTCCGCATGCAACTCCTCCTCCTCTACTTCCTCCACCTCCTCTTGTCCCACCCCCTGACTCTGAATTCTGTTAACATGTGCTCCAGCATGTAAATCACCGGAATAGTCATGCTGATAATGGCATCGTCAGCACTAAACATCTTCGTCGCCATTTCAAAACTGTGCAGAAGGGTGCATAGGTCCCTGATCTGAGACCTCTCCTCCAGCGTGTTTTGCCCCACCTCTGGATCTCGTTGGCCCAGGTTATACATCACAACCTATTGCACCAGGGCTTGTCGGTGCTGCCACAGTTGCTGCAACATGTTCAGAGTTGAATTCCACCGTGTTGGCACATCGCATTTTAGCTGGTGAAGTGGCAGGCCCAACGACTTCTGTAGAGATGTAAGTCGCTGAGCTGCGGGATGCGAACGGCGGAAGAGAGCGCACAGCGACCGTGCCCTCTGTAGAAGGCCATCTAGTCCAGGATAGTGGGCTAAAAATTGCTGGACCACCAGGCTCAACACTTGAGCCATACAAGGCACGTGTGTGACATTGCACCCAGGTCTGCAGCATTGTCGCACACGGCCTTCCCTGGTTGCAGGTCCAGTGGAGACAACCATTCATGAAACTGGTTCTCCAGAGCTGACCACAACTCCTGAGCTGTGTGACTCACATTTCCCAGACATTTCAAAGTAAAACCAACTGATGATGTTGAGCCCTGCTGCCAGCATAGTAAGGAGGTGTGCAGGATCCCTTTTGCTCAGTTAGAAAGCGGGTGGCATGACCAGACAGGCTTTGGGTGCAGGTGGAGGACCGAGAGGAGGTTGAGGAGGCAGAAGCAGTGGAGGAACTTCGAGATAAAGAGGATTAACGCCCAACTCGTGGGGACGGCAAGACTTGGACAGCAGCCCCTTGTCCTGCTGTCACCATAGTTACCCAGTGCCAAGTCAGCGACATGTAACGCCCCTGTCCATGCCTACTCATCCAAGTGTCTGTGGTGAAATGCACCCTGTCACACACAGAGTTTCTCAAAGAAGCGGTAATGTTGTGTGCGACATGCTGGTGAAGCACAGGCACACCTTTCTTTGAGAAGTAGTGCCGACTGGGCATCTGGTACTGGGGCACTGCGATGGACATAAGGTCTCGAAAATCCTCTATGTCCACCAGGTGGAAAGGCAGCATTTCTGTAGCCAAGAGCTTGCAGATGGAGAAATTCAACCTCTTGGCTTTCTCATGGCTAGGAGGAAATGGTATTTTACTTGTCCACATCTGAGGGACTGAGGGCTGGCTGTTGTGCTTCAACGGGGATGAGTAGGGTGTCCCCGGCAAACTGACGGTCTGTGAGGAAGATGCTGGCGGAAAAGTTAGGTTGGCTTGATCCAAAGGTGGTGCTCTCGATGTCAGAGAGCGCTCAACACTAGCTGGTGTTTCCACTTCCAAATGAAATGATGACCTGCCAATCATACTGGCTGTTGCGGGTAAAGAGGTGTCAGGTCTGCATCTCAAAACAGGTGTGACTTCTGTCCCCCAAGTCACAGAGGATGAAGTGGCCGTGGATGCACAAGATGGGGCAGATGGTGGTTGGCCCGGCCCCCTAGGCCACATTGTAGCACACTGAGCTTCCCACTGCAACTTATGCTTCAAATCCATGTGACGGTTCATGCATGAAGTACTCAAACTATGGATTTTTTGGCCTCTACTTAGCTTTTGGTGACAAATGTTACAGATAACATGAGTTGGGTCATCTTTATCGATCTGAAAAAATGCCCAGGCTATGCAAGGCTTAGAACCCATGTGACCTGAAGAGCCACCACGACTTGTGGTCTGAGGCAGAGTTGTGGTTGAGGATGCAGTTGTTGATGTGCTTCCAGTACTACGTCTCTGTCCAGAAAGGTGCAACCTGACCTCGTCATCACTAGCATCCTCCTCCACCTCCTTTGCTGACCTCATCGACTGGCTGACTGTGGGTTGACAGTAAGTGGGATCTGCAACCTCGTCATCATCACCCTGTGTGTTCTCACACCCGTCGTCCTCAGAGCCAACCTCTTCCTGCCCTGACAAAAAACTAAAGTTGTCGCTCCAATCAGGTATTTGAGTCTCATCATCGTCTTCCTCATTGTCTCCACCAACAGGAGTTATAGTTTTGGGAACGAGGGTCTACATTATGCTCAGAACCTTCTTCATCTGGTCCTGGATCCGACTCATAAAGATTCTGGGCATCAGTGCAGATCATTTCCTCGTCTGGATTCACAGAAGCTCTGGAGCCGACCTCTGATTCCCAGGCTATAGTATGTTCTACCCCATGCTCAGACGGGCAGCTGGAGACTTGGTATAGATGGCCTAATAGAATGAGTACCACACAATGCTAATATGCCCAAAATTAGTTTACAGGCAAGATGCAGCTAAAAATTTAGTAATTTGAAAGCTGGTGGAGCTTAGCATAGATGGCCTAATAGAATGAGTACCACACACTGCTAATATGCCCAAAATTATTTTACAGGCAAGATGCAGCTAAAAATTATTAGTAATTTGAAAGGTGGTGGAGCTTGTAACAAAGATACGCTACTCCACTGACTAACACACACTGCAAGAGGCCCAAAAGGATTTGCTTAGCTAGATTTAGCCAAATGCTGTGAAAAACACTTGCACAGCACTAAAACAGACCTGCCTGGCAAAAAGTGATAGGAACTGATGTAACCTAGCCCTCAAAAGGGCTCGAATTACAACTAGCCTCTACTCCCAACTAGTGTTGAGCCACCCCCGTAGTGTTCGAGTTCGGTTCGGTTCGTCGAACACCCGTGTGTTTGCCGAACTGTTCATCGAACTGTTCGTCGAACACCTTCGAACACCGTTAAAACCAATGGCAGGCAAACAAAAACACATAGAAACACATAGAAAACACCTTCAAAGGTGTCCAAAAGCTGACAAACTGCTCAGAAGACACAACTAACACATGGAAAAGTGACAAGTACATATAGTTATGCGAAAAGAAAAGAGGTGGAGGAGTAAAAGGAGGGGGAGACACAGATATAGGCATGTCATGCCCTTCTAAAATCCAAAAAGTGAGAAGCCGAGACGGCCAGTCCGCTCCTGCCCGTGCCACCTCCGTGTCGCAGGGTTTGTGCCAGAGCCGCGGTGAACCCTGACGGCCAGCCCCCCTCTCCCAATACTGGTGCCTGTCCGCTGGTGGGTCGAGAGAGCCCCCCTGTGGTGGAGGCAGCTCTAAGCTTTTTAATTTAAATTGTCCCTCTAATTTGAATGAATACACTTTAAATCCATTTACAAGGATCTATTGGAGGGCAAGTCTCATGCCAGCAGCCGCGTAATTCCAGCTCCAGTAGCGTCCACTAAAGCTGCTGCAGTTAAAAAGCTTTTATAAGGATCGAGCTCGGCTGTCCACCGCAAGGCATCCTAGTGCCAGTCCCAGCCCCTATGCCTTGGGGTGCCTCCTGATGCTCTTCACTGAGTATCCCGTGGTCCCGAAGCATTTCCTTTGAAAAAATTAAGTGTCCAAACTACAGGTGGTGTAGCTTGCTTAACAGCCGGGATAATCCGCTGACTAGCAGACACTGCTACTAGGCACAAAGTATTTCCTGGGCTAGATGCAGTTAAAAATTTGTAAGTAGATACTCTCGTTGGATGCTGAGAAAGCATTCCATAGAGTCTCCTGGCACGCCATATATGATTCTCTTAAAAAGCTTGGGGTAGGGGTCTAGGGGACCCTTTTATAGCCAAAATCACGGCCCTGTATCACAATACGTCACCTAGGCTGAAGATAAATGGAACTGTAGCACCGAGGGCTCGGTTGCTACAGACGTATTGCACCTCACCCAGAGGTGTGATATCTCACTCTCAGGTAAGGATGGAGTGTGGATCAGGACCCGACACCTGCATGCATTACACCACATTGCCGTGGGGCAGGGCGACCAATATGCCCCTGAGATGGGCACGACAGTCCCTGTCCCTGGCTGGAGTGGGGGGAGGGAACACTGAGGAAGGGGAACCCTGCAGTGCAGGAGCAGGGAGGAAGCAGTTCCTGGGTGCATTGAGAAGGGAGTATAAAAGGTGGGCACCATCTTAGTTCAGTGCAGAGAAGTCTGAGCAGAAGTGGCAGGGAGCAGGGGCTCTGCATGAGCTCTACTCCGGAGGCGGGCCTAGTAACAGAGGCCCAGGCATGCAAGAGGGAGAAGGAAGGAAGAGGAGCGGAGAAGGCTCCAGGAACGAGGAATGAAGGGATCCCAGGGGTGCGGACGGGCGAGTCGCCACCGCACGCCCGAATCCACCTGCGTGGAGGGGTCAGGCCAAAGGGGGAGACCGGTCCCCGAACTAGTGGAGGCAGGAAACGACCCTCAGCTAGAAACCGGAGGCTCTGACATTTTATGTGGCGCAGCCCCTTGCTCCACCCGCTAGGAAGGCACCACATAGGGTCAGGGAAACTGGCGCCAAGTTTACCAAGAGGAGGCCCGAGGCAGCCGGACAGAAGTGTTGGTAAGAAAGGCCAGACAAAGGACACACAAAGGGGGTCCTGTGAAGCGCTCCAAAGTTATCTGGGAGTTGTCTGAGCCCCTCACCTGGTGAGCACAGTACGACGTGGGCAGCCGTTACCTGCAGACGTGGTCTGGATAATAAGAACTGTGAGTAAAGGCCCTGAACTGCATCACTGACTCCGTGTCGTTACTGCTGCTGCCCTGCACCATCACCCCCATCCTCCGCATACACTGCCCTGAGGCTATACTCCTCCCGTGGGAAGTTATGCTACGCTCTGCTGCACCCACAACACCAGCCTTAGCGGTCTGCCCTGTAGCGGCGGTTCACTCTGACCGCAATCCACGGGTGGCGTAGTCAGACATTTAAACATCAAAACCACATAAATAGTTCCGCCACTGGTTTGACCGCCCTGAGCCACGGAACCGGATCGCCGCCACGAAGACTACAACCACCAGCATCCACCAAAAAGGGTCCGGCTCCGGGTGTCCCAAGGCCCAGGGGGTGCGTCAGAACATTTTCATCACCTTTCACAATCACCAATGGGACAAGGCAGGGATGTCCTCTGTCCCCTCTCTTATACATCCTAGTGACGGAGCACCTGCTCTCATCAATTCGCCATAACCCCAATATTAGGTGGATTGAGGTGGGAGGCACCGAGTACAAGTGCTCTCTATTTGCTGATGATGTCCTAGTATTTATCACTCAATCACATATATCCATCCCTGCTGTTATGGCTGAAATAGATCACTTTGTTACATGGTAAAATTTTAAAATCAATGCAGCGAAGTCTGAGGCCCTCGATGTCTCCCTCCCTAAATCCATATAGGATTCCATCCAGTCCAACTTTCCCTTTGCCTGGCCCTCACAGGGTATCAAATACTTAGGAATTCCTATTCATAGAGACCTCTCCCATCTATGTTATCTTAATTTTGGGCCCTTTATTGAACAATTCCATACAGACCACGGTTGGCAAGTTAGAACTGTAAGATTCACTACGTGAACCACTGGTGTTTTGTGGAAAAGCACATGTACACCGCGTTCCAAATTATTATGCAAAAAGTGTTTAGGAGTGATAAGGGAAGAATTTGTTTGTTTGTCAGTTAAACTCATTGATGGTGATGTGTGTCAGGGCTCTTTATATCACTGTAAGCAATTGCAGACACCTGTGCTAATTAGTTTGGCAGGTGTGTCCAATGAAAGGCAAGACTACTTAAGAAGGCTCTCTCACATTATTAAGCAGCCTACATTTTCTGCCAAAATGGGAAAGAAAAAGGATGTGTCGGCTGCTGAGAAGCAACAAATTGTGGAGTGTTTAGGTCAAGGCATGACTACAATCAACATTGTGCGATGATCAGGATGAAGTGTCTTGGCAATCAAGAAGTATGTAGCTGATTCACAGTACACACGTGTGCGTGCTGATAAGGGCAAATTGAGGACTCTTTCCTACAGGCAATTAAGTCAGGTTGAAAGAGCAGCGGCAAAAAAGCCTTGTCATAGCAGCAGACAAGTTTTTGAAGCTGCTTGTGCCTCCAACGTCCCCCGAACAACAAGATGCAGGGTCCTTCAGAGGTTTGCAGCTGTGCATACGCCATCCTGTCGACCTCCTCTATCCACTTCACACAAGCAGAAACGGCTCCAGTGGGCCAAACATTACATGAAGACTGATTTCAAAACTGTTTTGTTCACGGATGAGTGCCGTGCAGCGCTCGATGGTCCAGATGAATGGAGTGGAGGATGGCTGGTTGATGGACACCCCACGCAAACACGGCTACAGCGCCAACAAGGAGGAGGTGGAGTAATGTTTTGGGCTGGAATCATGGGGAGAGAGATTGTCGGCCCCTTTAGGATCCCTGAAGGCGCTAAAGATGAACTCCATAATGTATGTGGATTTTCTCAAACAGCACTTCCTGCCATGGTTCAAGAAGAAGAACCGTGTATTTCACAGCAAGATCATTTTTCTGCATGATAATGCACCATCTCATGCTGCACATAAAACATCTGCATCTCTGGCTGATATGGGCATAAAAGGGGACAAACTTATGGTGTGACCCCCATGCTCCCCTGACCTCTACCCCATTCAGAACCTTTGGAGCATCATTAAAAGGAGTGTCTATGATGGCGGGAGGCAGTTCACATCTAAGCAACAGCTCTGGGAGGGTATTCTGTCCTCATGCAAAACAATTGAAGCAGAAACCATCCAAAACCTGACAAATTCAATGGACGAGAGAGTTCAGAAGCTCCTTTTGAACAAGGGGTCCTATGTGAAAATGTAACATCACCTAGAATAAAGTTTTGAGTTGAAAACTGTTTGATTTCAGTTTCTAACAACCTGCTAATGCTTATAATTTCAAAAATGACCATTTTTTTGGTCTTTATTAAAATGAAAAGGTTGATCGAAAAGTTTGGGGGATCTAAGAGTGTGGCAACCCAGTAGTCATGATTACTTCGAATTCTGACAATATGAGGGTCATGCTGCAGGTAGTGCAGCAAGAAGGCACTTATGTGTCTTGCGCATCTCGGAGCCCCAAAACTATTTTCCGGGCTAGATGCAGCTAAAAATTATTTTTAATTTTAAATCTGGTGAAGCTTATTATAGATGGCCTAATAGGATCAGTGCTGCACACTGCTACAAAGCCCAAATTATTTTCCAGTCAAGATACAGATAAACATTATTAGTAATTTGAAAGCTTAAAACGGTTGGTAGGGTGATTTTAACCAATCATCAAGCTTTTACTCTCCCCAGGATGACACAGGGGTAGAAAAGTCGTTTCGGATCCATGATTTGTTCATCTTTATGAACGTGAGTCTGTCTACATTATCAGTGGAGAGCCGCGTGCGCTTATCTGTCAGCACACCACCAGCAGCGCTGAACACACGTTCAGACAGAATGCTGGCTGCGGGGCATGACAAGATCTCCAAGGCGTAAGTGGCTAGCTCCAGCCATTTATCCAGATTGGAAGCCCAAAAAGAGCAAGGGTCCAGTGACACAGTCGTGGCTTCAAAGTTTACTTGGAGATACTCCTGTACCATCGTCTCTAGGCGTTGACTATGTGTCAGACTTCTTGTCTCCTGTGGCCTTGCAAAGGATGGGCTAAAAAAGTGGTGAAATGATTCCGCAAAATTGATGTTACCAGCAGATACTGTGGTTCTGTTACGGTTTGAGTGCTGAACACTTGACGGTCCCACGGTTGGCAAGTTGGAACTGTGAGATTCACTACGTGCACCACTGGTATTTTGTGGAAAAGCACATGTAAGATTCTGCAACAGTCTCTGCTGATACTCCTGCATGCGTGCATCCCTTTCTATGGCAGGAATAATTTCTACAAATTTACTTTTGTACCGGGGATCTAACAGTGTGGCAACCCAGTAGTCAGGATTATTTCTAATTCTCACAATTCGAGGGTCATGTTGCAGGTAGTGCAGCAAGAAGGCACTCATGTGTGTTGCGCATCCAGGAGCACCAAGTCCCTGTTGTGTTGGTGGCGAGGTAATAATCATGCTTCCTTCCTCTGTCCTCTCCCCCCAACCTCGCACAACAGAAATGTGATCAAGGTCTCCCTCATCTGATGAGTCTTCCATCAGTTCGTCCTCCACTTCTTCCTGGGCTCCTGCACCTTCCTCACTAGTTTGGCTGCTACCATGCGCCCTGGTAAAATCATCTCCCCCACCCTCACATGCCTGCCGCCTTGGTGCTGCCGACCGTCTGGACCTTGCAGATGTTAGCCCTTCCGCATACAACTCCTCCTCCTCTACTTCCTCCACCTCCTCTTGTGCCACCACCTGACTCCGAATTCTGTTTAACATGTGCTCCAGCATGTAAATCACCGGTATAGTCATTCTGATAATGGCATCGTCAGCACTAAACATCTTTGTCGCCATTTCAAAACTGTGCAGAAGGGTGCATAGGTCCCTGATCTGAGACCACTCCTCCAGCGTGATTTGCCCCACCTCTGAATCTCGTTGGCCCAGGCTATACGTCAGAACGTATTGCACCAGGGCTTGTCGGTGCTGCCACAGTCGCTGCAACATGTGCAGAGTTGAATTCCACCGGGTAGGCACATCGCATTTTAGCCGGTGAAGTGGCAGGCCCAACGACTTCTGTAGAGATGTAAGTCGCTGAGCTGCGGGATGCGAACGGCGGAAGTGAGCACACAGCGACCGTGCCCTCTGCAGAAGGCCATCTAGTCTGGGATAGTGGGCTAAAAATTGCTGGACAACCAGGTTCAACACGTGAGCCATACAAGGCACGTGTGTGACATTGCCCCGGCGAAGGGCCGCACCCAGGTTTGCAGCATTGTCGCACACGGCCTTCCCTGGTTTCAGGTCCAGTGGAGACAACCATTCATGAAATTGGTTCTCCAGAGCTGACCACAACTCCTCAGCTGTGTGACTCACATTTCCCAGACATTTCAAAGTAAAAACCGCCTGATGACGTTGAGCCCTACTGCCAGCATAGTAAGGAGGTGTGCAGGATCCCTTCTGCGCAGTTAGAAAGCTTGTGGCATGACCAGACAGGCTTTGGGTGCAGGTGGAAGACCGAGAGGAGGTTGAGGAGGCAGAAGCAGTGGAGGAACTTTGACATAAAGAGGATTGACGCACAACTCGTGGGGACGGCAAGACTTGGACAGCAGCCCCTTGTCCTGCTGTCACCATAGTTACCCAGTGCCCAGTCAGCGACATGTAACGCCCCTGTCCATGCCTACTCGTCCAAGTGTCTGTGGTGAAATGCACCCTGTCACACACAGAGTTTCTCAAAGAAGCGGTGATGTTGTGTGCGACATGCTGGTGGAGCGCAGGCACACCTTTCTTTGAGAAGTAGTGCCGACTGGGCATCTGGTACTGGGGCACTGCGACGGACATAAGGTCTCGAAAATCCTCTGTGTTTACCAGGCGGAAAGGCAGCATTTCTGTAGCCAAGAGCTTGCAGATGGTGAAATTCAACCTCTTAGCTTTCTCATGGCTAGGAGGAAATGGTCTTTTACTTGTCCACATCTGAGGGACCGAGGGCTGGCTATTGTGCTTAGACGGGGTTGATAAGGGTGTCCCCGGCAAACTGCCGGTCTGTGAGGAAGATGCAGGCGGACATGTTAGGTTGCCTTGATCCAAAGGTGGTGCTATCGATGTCGGACAGCGCTCAAGACCAGCTGGTGTTACCACCTCCAAAGAAAATGATGACCTGCCAATCACGCTGGCTGTTGCGGGTAAAGAGGTGGCAGGTCTGCGCCCCAAAACAGGTGTGAGTGCTGTCCCCGCAGTCACAGAGGATGAAGAGGCCGCGGATGCACAAGATATGGCAGACGGTGGTTGGCCCGGCCGGCTAGGCCGCATTGTAGCACACTGAGCTTCCCACTGCAACTTATGCTTCATGTCCATGTGCCGGTTCATGCATGAAGTACTCAAACTATGTATTTTTTGGCCTCTACTTAGCTTTTGCTGACAAATGTTACAGATAACACGAGTTGGGTCATCTTTATCGATCTGAAAAAATGCCCAGGCTATGCAAGGCTTAGCACCCATGCGACCTGAAGAGCCACTACGACTTGTGGTGAGAGGCAGAGTTGTGTTTGAGGATGCAGTTGTTGACGTGCTTCCAGTACTACGTCTCTGTCCAGGAAGGCGCAACCTGACCTCGTCGTCACTAGCATCTTCCTCCACCTCCTCTGCTGACCTCATCTCTTTGCTGACTGTGGGTTGACAGTAAGTGGGATCTCCGACCTCATCATCATCACCCTGTGCGTTATCACACCCGTCGTCCTCAGAGCCAACCTGTTCCTGCCCTGACAAAAAACTAAAGTTGTCGCTCCAATCAGGTATTTGAGTCTTAACATCGTCTTCCTCATTGTCTCCACCAACAGGAGTTACAGTTTGGGAATGAGGGTCTACATTATGGTCAGAACCTTCTGCGTCTGGTCCTGGATCCGACTCATAAAGATTCTGGGCATCAGTGCAGATCATTTCCTCGTCTGGATTCACAGAAGCGCTGGAGTCGACCTCTGATTCCCAGGCTATAGTATGAGTAAACAGCTCTGCAGACTCAACCATCTGTTCTACCTCATACTCAGACGGGCAGCTGGAGATTTGGGAGCTGTGAGGAAGCAAGTGCGATTTGGGTGACACCTTTGAGGACTGGAGTATTTGTGATGTTGAAGTTGATGTGGAGGAGAGCCCACTTAAAGGAGCACTTGATATCCGTTGAAGCACCTGCTGTTTTTGTGCCTCATCTGGAATTTGTAGCGATTGGCGTGGCCGTAAGAAAGGGATCTTATCACATTGTCCGCTAAAAGAAGTAGACATTTTAGTTTGGCTGGAAGATGGTCTTTCTTCTGCACCTACCCCACGGACACAACCTTTTTTCCCCTTCCCAACACGCCTATTCCCCTTTCCACCAGCAGCAGGCCTTTTTCCACTCATTTTGGTGGTTAACTAATTCACAACTCTGGAGTTGTTTGCACAAAAAAACAATGGATGGTAACCGAGCAGAGCTGAGTGGCCAAACTGTGGTATTAGGCCAAAACTATTGGCTGGGTTAGATGCAGAAAAAAAATATTTTTAATTTGCAACCTGATGGAGGTCAGTATAGATGGACTAATAGACCAAGTCCCACACACCGCTAGAAGCCCAAATATTTTTTCAGAGCTAGATGCAGAAAATTTTTTTATTCAATTTGCAACCTGATGGAGGTCAGTATAGATGGACTAATAGACCAAGTCCCACACACTGCTAGAAGCCCAAATATTTTTTCAGAGCTAGATGCAGAAAAAAATTATTTTTAATTTGCAACCTGATGGAGGTCAGTATAGATGGACTAATAGACCAAGTCCCACACACCGCTAGAAGCCCAAATATTTTTTCAGAGCTAGATGCAGAAAAAAATTATATTCAATTTGCAACCTGCTGGAGGTCAGTATAGAAGGACTAATAGAACAAGTCCCACACACTGCTAGAAGCCCAAATATTTTTTCAGAGCTAAATGAAGAAAAAAATTATTTTTAATTTGCAACCTGATGGAGGTCAGTATAGATGGACTAATAGACCAAGTCCCACACACTGCTAGAAGCCCAAATATTTTTTCAGAGCTAGATGCAGAAAAAAATTATTTTTAATTTGCAACCTGATGGAGGTCAGTATAGATGGACTAATACAACAAGTCCCACACGCTGCTAGAAGCCCAAATATTTTTTCAGAGATAAATGAAGAAAAAAATTATTTTTAATTTGCAACCTGATTGAGGTCAGTATAGATGGACTAATAGACCAAGTCCCACACACTGCTACAAGACCAAATATTTTTTCAGAGCTAGATGCAGAAAAAAAATATTTTTAATTTGCAACCTGATGGAGGTCAGTATAGATGTACTAATAGACCAAGTCCCACACACCGCTAGAAGCCCAAATATTTTTTCAGAGCTAGATGCAGAAAATTTTTTTATTCAATTTGCAACCTGATGGAGGTCAGTATAGATGGAATAATAGACCAAGTCCCACACACTGCTAGAAGCCCAAATATTTTTTCAGAGCTAGATGCAGAAAAAAATTATTTTTAATTTGCAACCTGATGGAGGTCAGTATAGATGGACTAATAGACCAAGTCCCACACACTGCTAGAAGCCCAAATATTTTTTCAGAGCTAGATGCAGAAAAAAAATATTTTTAATTTGCAACCTGATGGAGGTCAGTATAGATGGACTAATAGAACAAGTCCCACACGCTGCTAGAAGCCCAAATATTTTTTCAGAGATAAGGGAAGAAAAAAATTATTTTTAATTTGCAACCTGATGGAGGTCAGTATAGATGGACTAATAGACCAAGTCCCACACACTGCTAGAAGCCCAAATATTTTTTCAGAGCTAGATGCAGAAAAAAAATATTTTTAATTTGCAACCTGATGGAGGTCAGTATAGATGGACTAATAGAATGATGCTATGCCCAAAAGATTTTACTTCACTAGGTGCAGTAAAAAAATTGGTATTCTATACACAGGTGGTATATCTTGCAACACAGATAGGCTACTCCACTGACTAACACACTCTGCAATAGGCCAAAAAGGATTAGCTTTGCTAGATTCAGCCAAATGCTGTGAAAAAAACTTGCACAGCACTGGCACAGACCTGCCTGGCAAAAACTGATAGGAACTGATGTAACCTAGTCCTGAAAAGGACTCCAATTACAATTAGTCTTTACTCCCACAATCTATCTATTTAAGAGCACAGACCTGCTTGATAAAAGTCGTAGGAAATGCTGTAACCTAGTCCTTAAAAGGACTGCAATCACAACTATTCCCTACTCCCAAGCTATCTGTATATTTGTGCGAAAATTGGCTTGAAATTAACAAGGTATAGCGCACACAGCAACAGCGGTGCCGTCTAACACGCAGCTGCAGCAGTGAGAAAATGGTGGCGACGGGGAAAATGGCTTGGTCTTATAGGGCAAGGACATGTGACATACACTGCCAATCACACATGCCCTTGCTTGTGTGAAAAAAAGCACTTCGCTCCGTGTGTGCGCTGCTGATAGGCTGACAGATTGCACCTCCCCACTGCAAATGCGGGAAAGAGAAAAAAAAATGGAGATCTTCATTGTTCCTGCAGAGATCCATCCCCTGCCCCTCCCCCCGCCCCGCTGTACACTCAAACTGCGTATTAACATTAATTTTCATCATTACTGAGAAAAAATCCAGTTATGATTTTGGTGCACGAACAGTTATCGAACATAACCTCGAACAGCCGAATTTTTCTCAAATTGTTCGTGTTCGCCGACCGGCTCGAACACCGCCCAAAACAGCTCGAATTTGAGATTGGAGAACAGTTCGAGTAGAACAACGCTCATCTCTACTCCCAACCTATCTATCTATTTAAGAGCACAGACCTGCCTGCTAAAAGTGCTAGGAACTGCTGTAACGTAGCCCTCAAAAGGGCTGCAATTACAAACTAGTCCCTACTCCCTAAACCTTTGTCTATTTAAGACAAAATTCGCTTGCAATTCAGTTACACAATATAGCGCTAACAGCAGCAGCAGTGCCGTCTAACACTCAGCTGCAGCAGTGACAAAAAGGTGGCGACGGGGAAAATGGCTGGGTCTTATAGGGCAAGGACATGAGACATACACAGCCAATGACAAATGCCCTTGCTTGTGTGAAAAAAAGCACTTCGCTCCGTGTGTGCGCTGCTGATAGGCTGACAGACTGCACCTCCCCACTGTAAATGCTGGAAAGAGAAATAAAATGGAGATCTTCATTATTCCTGCAGAGATCCATCCCATACACCTCCACCCGCCCCGCTGTACACTCAAACTGTGTACTAACATTGTTTATCAGCATTACTGTAAAAAAATCCAGTTACAAGTTTGGTTCACGAACAGTTATCGAACATATCCTCGAACAGACAAATTTTTTTCAAATCGTTCGGGTTCGTCGAATGGCTCGAACACCGCCCAAAACAGCTTGAATTTGAAATTGGCGAACAGTTCGATTCGAACACCGCTCATCTCTACTGTGGAGTTCAGAGTGGTTTAACAAGACAGTTTTAATGCCCCTTGGAAGAGACGTGGAGGTCACAGTAGCTTAACAAGATGGTTTCAATGCCTCTTGGAAGAGACGTGGAGGTCACAGTAGCTTAACAAGATGGTTTTAATGCCCCTTGGAAGAGACATGGAGGTCACAGTAGCTTAGCAAGACAGTTTTAATGCCCCTTGGAAGAGACATGGAGGTCACAGCAGCTTAACAAGACAGTTTTAATGACCCCTTGGAAGAGCTGTGGAGTTCAGAGTGGTTTAAGAAAACTGTTTTAATGCCACTTACAAGAGCCATGCAATACAGCATATTAAAAACACTATTCCCATTATTGGAGAGTGAGTCTCCCATAGTCTTTGCCTATGCCTTCCAAGCAAAAGCTGTCAAAAATTAGGAGGGAGGAACTTGCAATGCTGGCAAACAAGAGCCATGCAGTACAGCATATTAAAAACATTATACCCAATATTGGGGAGTGGGTGTCCCACAGTCTTTGCTTATGCCTTCCAAGCAAAAGCTTCCAAAAATTAGGACGGAGGAACTTGCAATGCTGGCAACACGGACCACAGTCCCCCTGGTGGTATAGTGGTGGTGGAGGCTGAGGATAAGGAGAAGAGCAAGAAACAACCGAAATGAGGAAGCATATACCCATGTGTGGGTGTGAATCGGTTTATGGGGATACACCTCATGAAATAACACAGTGGATTTGACTTTGTTACTCTGCTGTCATTTGGTGGTGATGAGAAGTCTGGCCCTATCCAGCCCTTGTTCATTTTGATAAGGGTCAGCTTGTAAGCATTGTCAGTTGACAGGCGAGTGCGCTTATCAGTTTTAATTCCCCCAGCGGCACTAAAAACACGCTCCGATAACATGCTAGCTGCAGGGCAGGCCAGGACCTCCAAAGCGTACAGAGCGAGTTCATTCCAAGTGTCCAGCTTGGATACCCAATAATTAAAAGGCACAGAGGAATCACGGAGGATGCTGGTACGGTCCTCAAGGTACTCCATCACCAACTTTTAAAACTTTCCACTCATTGTGAGAGTACCCCGTGCCTCAGGGCCTGTAAGCTGGGCGGGTCTCAGAAAACTGTCCCAGAACGTTGACAGTGTTCCCCTGCCTCTGCTGAATTGGAGTTGCGTCTCTCTCGCCTGTATGCCTTGGTTGGGCAACGAACTGTGACCTCTGCCGCTAGCGTGTTCAGATGGGAATTTTTTTAACAGTTCTGCAGCAAGGGCCTTCTGGTACTGCCCCATTTTTGTAGACCTCTCCACCTCAGGAATAAGAGAGTGAAAGTTCTCCTTGTAGCGGGGGTCTAAAAGTGTTACCAACCAGTAATGACTGTCACCCAACATTTTAAAAACGTGAGGGTCATGGTTAAGGCAGCGTAACATAAGGTCAGCCATGCGTGCCAGACTGGTAACGGGCAAGACTTCCGTGTCCTCACCAAGATGACTACTGACCATGCTCTCCTCCTCCTCCTCCTCCTCCCCAATGTCCTCAGGCCACCCACGCTGAACTGACGGTAAGACAGTTGTACAGGTATAACCGTCTACAGCGCATGATACCAGCTCCTGTTCTTCCTCCTCCACCTCATCCTCCACCTCTCCCTCCTTGTCCCCCAATGCACATTGGGATGAGATGAGGCTGGGCTGTGTGTAATTACCCGTTATGGCTTCTTGATTAGAGATGAGCGTTGTTCTGCTCGAACTGTTCGCCAATCTCAAATTCGAGCTGTTTTGGGCGGTGTTCGAGCCGTTCGGCGAACACGAACGATTTGAGAAAAATTCGGCTGTTCGAGGTTATGTTCGATAACTGTTCGTGCACCAAAATCATAACTGGATTTTTTCTCAGTAATGATGAAAATTAATGTTAATACGCAGTTTGAGTGTACAGCGGGGTGGGGGGAGGGGCAGGGAATGGATCTCTGCAGGAATAATGAAGATCTCCATTTTTTTTTCTCTTTCCCGCATTTACAGTGGGGAGGTGCAATCTGTCAGCCTATCAGCAGCGCACACACGGAGCGAAGTGCTTTTTTTCACACAAGCAAGGGCATGTGTCATTGGCAGTGTATGTCACATGTCCTTGCCCTATAAGACCAAGCCATTTTCCCCGTCGCCACCATTTTCTCATTGCTGCAGCTGCGTGTTAGACGGCACCGCTGTTGCTGTGTGCGCTATACCTTGTTAATTTCAAGCCAATTTTCGCACAAATCTACAGATAGCTTGGGAGTAGGGAATAGTTGTGATTGCAGTCCTTTTAAGGACTAGGTTACAGCATTTCCTACGACTTTTATCAGGCAAGTCTGTGCTCTTTAATAGATAGGTTGTGGGAGTAAAGACTAATTGTAATTGGAGTCCTTTTCAGGACTAGGTTACATCAGTTCCTATCAGTTTTTGCCAGGCAGGTCTGTGCCGGTGCGGTGCAAGTATTTTTCACAGCATTTGGCTGAATCTAGCAAAGCTAATCCTTTTTGGCCTATTGCAGAGTGTGTTAGTCAGTGGAGTAGCCTATCTGCGTTGCAAGATATACCACCTGTGTATAGAATACCAATTTTTTTACTGCACCTAGTGAAGTAAAATCTTTTGGGCATAGCATCATTCTATTAGTCCATCTATACTGACCTCCATCAGGTTGCAAATTGAACATAATTTTTTTCTGCATCTAGCTCTGAAAAAATATTTGGCCTTCTAGCAGTGTGTGGGACTTTCTCTATTAGTCCATCTATACTGACCTCCATCAGGTTGCAAATTAAAAATAATTTTTGTCTGCATCTAGCTCTGAAAAAATATTTGGGCTTCTAGCTGTGTGTGTTGGACTTGTTCTATTACTCCATCTATACTGACCTCCATCAGGTTGCAAATTGAATATAATTTTTTTCTGCATCTAGCTCTGAAAAAATATTGGGCTTCTAGCTGTGTGTGGGACTTGTTGTATTAGTCCATCTATACTGACCTCCATCAGGTTGCAAACTGAATATATTTTTTTCTGCATCTACCTCTGAAAAAATATTGGGCTTCTAGCTGTGTGTGGGACTTGTTCTATTAATCCACCTATACAGACCTCCATCAGGTTGCAAACTGAATATAATTTTTTTCTGCATCTAGCTCTGAAAAAATATTTGGCCTTCTAGCAGTGTGTGGGACTTTCTCTATTAGTCCATCTATACTGACCTCCATCAGGTTGCAAACTGAATATAATTTTTTTCTGCATCTATCTCTGAAAAAATATTTGGCCTTCTAGCAGTGTGTGGGACTTTCTCTATTAGTCCATCTATACTGACCTCCATCAGGTTGCAAACTGAATTTAATTTTTTTCTGCATCTAGCTCTGAAAAAATATTTGGCCTTCTAGCAGTGTGTGGGACTTTCTCTATTAGTCCATCTATACTGACCTCCATCAGGTTGCAAATTAAAAATAATTTTTATCTGCATCTACCTCTGAAAAAATATTTGGGCTTCTAGCTGTGTGTGGGACTTGTTCTATTACTCCATCTATACTGACCTCCATCAGGTTGCAAATTGAATATAATTTTTTTCTGCATCTAGCTCTGAAAAAATATTGGGCTTCTAGCTGTGTGTGGGACTTCATGTATTAGTCCATCTATACTGACCTCCATCAGGTTGCAAACTGAATATATTTTTTTCTGCATCTACCTCTGAAAAAATATTGGGCTTCTAGCTGTGTGTGGGACTTGTTCTATTAATCCATCTATACAGACCTCCATCAGGTTGCAAACTGAATATAATTTTTTTCTGCATCTAACTCTGAAAAAATATTTGGCCTTCTAGCATTGTGTGTGACTTTCTCTATTAGTCCATCTATACTGACCTCCATCAGGTTGCAAATTAAAAATAATTTTTGTCTGCATCTAGCTCTGAAAAAATATTTGGGCTTCTAGCTGTGTGTGGGACTTGTTCTATTACTCCATCTATACTGACCTCCATCAGGTTGCAATTTGAATATAATTTTTTTCTGCATCTAGCTCTGAAAAAATATTGGGCTTCTAGCTGTGTGTGGGACTTGTTGTATTATTCCATCTATACTGACCTCCATCAGGTTGCAAACTGAATATATTTTTTTCTGCATCTACCTCTGAAAAAATATTGGGCTTCTAGCTGTGTGTGGGACTTGTTCTATTAATCCACCTATACAGACCTCCATCAGGTTGCAAACTGAATATAATTTTTTTCTGCATCTAGCTCTGAAAAAATATTTGGCCTTCTAGCAGTGTGTGGGACTTTCTCTATTAGTCCATCTATACTGACCTCCATCAGGTTGCAAACTGAATATAATTTTTTTCTGCATCTATCTCTGAAAAAATATTTGGCCTTCTAGCAGTGTGTGGGACTTTCTCTATTAGTCCATCTATACTGACCTCCATCAGGTTGCAAACTGAATATAATTTTTTTCTGCATCTAGCTCTGAAAAAATATTTGGCCTTCTAGCAGTGTGTGGGACTTTCTCTATTAGTCCATCTATACTGACCTCCATCAGGTTGCAAATTAAAAATAATTTTTATCTGCATCTACCTCTGAAAAAATATTTGGGCTTCTAGCTGTGTGTGGGACTTGTTCTATTACTCCATCTATACTGACCTCCATCAGGTTGCAATTTGAATATAATTTTTTTCTGCATCTAGCTCTGAAAAAATATTGGGCTTCTAGCTGTGTGTGGGACTTGTTGTATTATTCCATCTATACTGACCTCCATCAGGTTGCAAACTGAATATATTTTTTTCTGCATCTACCTCTGAAAAAATATTGGGCTTCTAGCTGTGTGTGGGACTTGTTCTATTAATCCACCTATACAGACCTCCATCAGGTTGCAAACTGAATATAATTTTTTTCTGCATCTAGCTCTGAAAAAATATTTGGCCTTCTAGCAGTGTGTGGGACTTTCTCTATTAGTCCATCTATACTGACCTCCATCAGGTTGCAAACTGAATATAATTTTTTTCTGCATCTAGCTCTGAAAAAATATTTGGCCTTCTAGCAGTGTGTGGGACTTTCTCTATTAGTCCATCTATACTGACCTCCATCAGGTTGCAAACTGAATATAATTTTTTTCTGCATCTATCTCTGAAAAAATATTTGGCCTTCTAGCAGTGTGTGGGACTTTCTCTATTAGTCCATCTATACTGACCTCCATCAGGTTGCAAACTGAATATAATTTTTTTCTGCATCTAGCTCTGAAAAAATATTTGGCCTTCTAGCAGTGTGTGGGACTTTCTCTATTAGTCCATCTATACTGACCTCCATCAGGTTGCAAATTAAAAATAATTTTTATCTGCATCTACCTCTGAAAAAATATTTGGGCTTCTAGCTGTGTGTGGGACTTGTTGTATTAGTCCATCTATACTGACCTCCATCAGGTTGCAAACTGAATATATTTTTTTCTGCATCTACCTCTGAAAAAATATTGGGCTTCTAGCTGTGTGTGGGACTTGTTCTATTACTCCATCTATACTGACCTCCATCAGGTTGCAAATTGAATATAATTTTTTTCTGCATCTAGCTCTGAAAAAATATTGGGCTTCTAGCTGTGTGTGGGACTTCATGTATTAGTCCATCTATACTGACCTCCATCAGGTTGCAAACTGAATATATTTTTTTCTGCATCTACCTCTGAAAAAATATTGGGCTTCTAGCTGTGTGTGGGACTTGTTCTATTAATCCATATATACAGACCTCCATCAGGTTGCAAACTGAATATAATTTTTTTCTGCATCTAACTCTGAAAAAATATTTGGCCTTCTAGCAGTGAGTGGGACTTTGTCTATTAGTCCATCTATACTGACCTCCATCAGGTTGCAAATTAAAAATAATTTTTATCTGCATCTAGCTCTGAAAAAATATTTGGGCTTCTAGCTGTGTGTGGGACTTGTTCTATTACTCCATCTATACTGACCTCCATCAGGTTGCAAATTGAATATAATTTTTTTCTGCATCTAGCTCTGAAAAAAATATTGGGCTTCTAGCTGTGTGTGGGACTTGTTGTATTAGTCCATCTATACTGACCTCCATCAGGTTGCAAACTGAATATATTTTTTTCTACATCTAGCTCTGAAAAAATATTGGGCTTCTAGCTGTGTGTGGGACTTGTTGTATTAGTCCATCTATACTGACCTCCATCAGGTTGCAAACTGAATATATTTTTTTCTGCATCTAGCTCTGAAAAAATATTGGGCTTCTAGCTGCGTGTGGGACTTGTTCTCTTAATCCATCTATACAGACCTCCATCAGGTTGCAAACTGAAAATAATTTTTTTCTGCATCTAGCTCTGAAAAAATATTTGGCCTTCTAGCAGTGTGTGGGACTTGTTCTATTAGTCCACCTATACTGACCTCCATCAGGTTGCAAATTCAAAATAATTTTTTGTCTGCATCTAGCTCTGAAAAAATATTTGGCCTTCTAGCAGTGTGGGTCTTTCTCTATTAGTCCATCTATACTGACCTCCATCAGGTTGCAAACTGAATATTTTTTTTTCTGCATCTACCTCTGAAAAAGTATTTGGGCTTCTAGCTGTGTGTGGGACTTGTTCTATTAGTCCATCTATACTGACCTCCATCAGGTTGCAAATTGAATATAATTTTTTTCTGCATCTAACCCAGCCAATAGTTTTGGCCTAATACTACAGTTTGGCCACTCAGCTCTGCTCGGTTCCCATGCATTGTTTTTTTGTGCAAACAACTCCAGAGTTGTGAATTAGTTAACCACCAAAATGAGTGGAAAAAGGCCTGCTGCTGGTGGAAAGGGGAATAGGCGTGTTGGGAAGGGGAAAAAATGTTGTGTCCGTGGGGTAGGTGTTAAAGCAACAGTAACATCTGCAGAAGAAAGACCATCTTCCAGCCAAACTAAAATGTCTACTTCTTTTAGCGGACAATGTGATAAGATCCCTTTCTTACGGCCACGCCAATCGCTACAAATTCCAGATGAGGCACAAAAACAGCAGGTGCTTCAACGGATATCAAGTGCTCCTTTAAGTGGGCTCTCCTCCACATCAACTTCAACATCACAAATACTCCAGTCCTCAAAGGTGTCACCCCAATCGCACTTGCTTCCTCACAGCTCCCAAATCTCCAGCTGCCCATCTGAGGATGAGGTAGAACAGATGGTTGAGTCTGCAGAGCTGTTTACTCATACTATAGCCTGGGAATCAGAGGTCGACTCCAGCGCTTCTGTGAATCCAGACGAGGAAATGATCTGCACTGATGCCCAGAATCTCTATGAGTCGGATCCAGGACCAGACGCAGAAGGTTTTGACCATAATGTAGACCCTCATTCCCAAACTGTAACTCCTGTTGGTGGAGACAATGTGGAAGACGATGATGAGACTCAAATACCTGATTGGCGCGACAACTTTAGTTTTTTGTCAGAGCAGGAACAGGTTGGCTCTGAGGACGACGGGTGTGATAACGCACAGGGTGATGATGATGAGGTTGGAGATCCCACTTACTGTCAACCCACAGTCAGCCAAGAGATGAGGTCAGCAGAGGAGGTGGAGGAAGATGCTAGTGACAACGAGGTCAGGTTGCGCCTTCCTGGACAGAGACGTAGTACTGGAAGCACATCAACAACTGCATCCTCAAACAAAACTCTGCCTCTCACCACAAGTCGTGGTGGCTCTTCAGGTCGCATGGGTGCTAAGCCTTGCATAGCCTGGGCATTTTTTTAGATCGATAAAGATGACCCAACTCGTGTTATCTGTAACATTTGTCAGCAAAAGCTAAGTAGAGGCCAAAAAATACATAGTTTGAGTACTTCATGCATGAACCGGCACATGGACATGAAGCATAAGTTGCAGTGGGAAGCTCAGTGTGCTACAATGCGGCCTAGCCGGCCGGGCCAACCACCGTCTGCCATATCTTGTGCATCCGCGGCCTCTTCATCCTCTGTGACTGGGGGGACAGCAGTCGCACCTGTTTTGGGGCACAGACCTGCCACCTCTTTACCCGCAACAGCCAGCGTGATTGGCAGGTCATCATTTTCTTTGGAGGTGGTAACACCAGCTGGTGTTGAGCGCTGTCCGACATCGATAGCACCACCTTTGGATCAAGGCAACCTAACATGTCCGCCTGCATCTTCCTCACAGACCGGCAGTTTGCCGGGGACACCCTTATCAACCCCGTCTAAGCACAATAGCCAGCCCTCGGTCCCTCAGATGTGGACAAGTAAAAGACCATTTCCTCCTAGCCATGAGAAAGCTAAGAGGTTGAATTTCACCATCTGCAAGCTCTTGGCTACAGAAATGCTGCCTTTCCGCCTGGTGGACACAGAGGATTTTCGAGACCTTATGTCCGTCGCAGTGCCCCAGTACCAGATGCCCAGTCGGCACTACTTCTCAAAGAAAGGTGTGCCTGCGCTCCACCAGCATGTCGCACACAACATCACCGCTTCTTTGAGAAACTCTGTGTGTGACAGGGTGCATTTCACCACAGACACTTGGACGAGTAGGCATGGACAGGGGCGTTACATGTCGCTGACTGGGCACTGGGTAACTATGGTGACAGCAGGACAAGGGGCTGCTGTCCAAGTCTTGCCGTCCCCACGAGTTGTGCATCAATCCTCTTTATGTCAAAGTTCCTCCACTGCTTCTGCCTCCTCAACCTCCTCTCGGTCTTCCACCTGCACCCAAAGCCTGTCTGGTCATGCCACAAGCTTTCTAACTGCGCAGAAGGGATCCTGCACACCTCCTTACTATGCTGGCAGTAGGGCTCAACGTCATCAGGCGGTTTTTACTTTGAAATGTCTGGGAAATGTGAGTCACACAGCTGAGGAGTTGTGGTCAGCTCTGGAGAACCAATTTCATGAATGGTTGTCTCCACTGGACCTGAAACCAGGGAAGGCCGTGTGCGACAATGCTGCAAACCTGGGTGCGGCTCTTAGCCGGGGCAATGTCACACACGTGCCTTGTATGGCTCACGTGTTGAACCTGGTGGTCCAGCAATTTTTAGCCCACTATCCCAGACTAGATGGCCTTCTGCAGAGGGCACGGTCACTGTGTGCTCACTTCCGCCGTTCGCATCCCGCAGCTCAGCGACTTACATCTCTACAGAAGTCGTTGGGCCTGCCACTTCACCGGCTAAAATGCGATGTGCCTACCCGGTGGAATTTAACTCTGCACATGTTGCAGCGACTGTGGCAGCACCGACAAGCCCTGGTGCAATACGTTCTGACGTATAGCCTGGGCCAATGAGATCCAGACGTGGGGCAAATCACGCTGGAGGAGTGGTCTCAGATCAGGGACCTATGCACCCTTCTGCACAGTTTTGAAATGGCGACGAAGATGTTTAGTGCTGACGATGCCATTATCAGCATGACTATTCCTGTGATTTACATGCTGGAGCATATGTTAAACAGAATTTGGAGTCAGGTGGTGGCACAAGAGGAGGTGGAGGAAGTAGAGGAGGAGGAGTTGTACCCGGAAGGGCTAACATCTGCAAGGTCCAGACGGTCGGCAGCACCAAGGCGGCAGGCATGTGAGGGTGGGGGAGATGGTTTTACCAGGGTGCATGGTAGCAGCCAAACTAGTGAGGAAGGTGCAGGAGCCCAGGAAGAAGTGGAGGACGAACTGATGGAAGACTCATCAGATGAGGGAGACCTTGATCACATTTCTGTTGTGCGAGGTTGGGGGGAGAGGACAGAGGAAGGAAGCATGATTGTTACCTCGCCACCAACACAACAGGGACTTGGTGCTCCTGGATGCGCAACACACATGAGTGCCTTTTTGCTGCACTACCTGCAACATGACCCTCGAATTGGGAGAATTAGAAATAATCCTGACTACTGGGTTGCCACACTGTTAGATCCCCGGTACAAAAGTAAATTTGCAGAAATTATTCCTGCCATAGAAAGGGATGCACGCATGCAGGAGTATCAGCAGAGACTGTTGCAGAATCTTACATGTGCTTTTCCACAAAACACCAGTGGTGCACGTAGTGAATCTCACAGTTCCAACTTGCCAACCGTGGGACCGTCGAGTGTTCAGCACTCAAACCATAACAGAACCACAGTATCTGCTGGTAACATCAATTTTGCGCAATCATTTCACCACTTTTTTAGCCCATCCTTTGCAAGGCCACAGGAGACAAGAAGTCTGACACATAGTCAACGCCTAGAGACGATGGTACAGGAGTATCTCCAAGTAAACATTGAAGCCATGACTGTGTCACTGGACCCTTGCTCTTTTTGGGCTTCCAATCTGGATAAATGGCCGGAGCTAGCCACTTACGCCTTGGAGATCTTGTCATGCCCCGCAGCCAGCGTTCTGTCTGAACGTGTGTTCAGCGCTGCTGGTGGTGTGCTGACAGATAAGCGCACGCGGCTCTCCACTGATAATGTAGACAGACTCACGTTCATAAAGATGAACAAATCATGGATCCGAAACGACTTTTCTACCCCTGTGTCATCCTGGGGAGAGTAAAAGATGGAAATTGGTTAAAATCACCCTACCAATCGTTTTAAGCTTTCAAATTACTAATCATGTTTATCTGTATCTTGGCTGGAAAATAATTTGGGCTTTGTAGCAGTGTGCAGCACTGATTCTTTTAGGCCATCTCTAATAAGCTCCACCAGATTTAAAATTACTAATCATGTTTATCTGTATCTTGGCTGGAAAATAATTTGGGCTTTGTAGCAGTGTGCAGCACTGATCCTATTAGGCCATCTATACTAAGCTCCACCAGATTTAAAATTAATAATAATTTTTAGCTGCATCTAGCCCGGAAAATAATTTTGGGGCTCCGAGATGCGCAAGACACATAAGTGCCTTCTTGCTGCACTACCTGCAACATGACCCTCATATTGTCAGAATTCGAAGTAATCATGACTACTGGGTTGCCACACTCTTAGATCCGCCAAACTTTTCGATCAACATTTTTATTTTAATAAAGACCAAAAAAATGGTAATTTTTGAAATTATAAGCATTAGCAGGTTATTAGAAACTGAAATCAAACAGTTTTCAACTCAAAACTTTATTCTAGGTGATGTTACATTTTCACATAGGACCCCTTGTTCGAAAGGAGCTTCTGAACTCTCTCGTCCATTGAATTTGTCAGGTTTTGGATGGTTTCTGCTTCAATTGTTTTGCATGAGGACAGAATACCCTCCCAGAGCTGTTGCTTAGATGTGAACTGCCTCCCGCCATCATAGACACTCCTTTTGATGATGCTCTAGAGGTTCTGAATGGGGTAGAGGTCAGGGGAGCATGGGGATCACACCATAAGTTTGTCCCCTTTTATGCCCATATCAGCCAGAGATGCAGATGTTTTATGTGCAGCATGAGATGGTGCATTATCATGCAAAAAAATGATCTTGCTGTGAAATACACGGTTCTTCTTCTTGAACCATGGCAGGAAGTGCTGTTTGAGAAAATCCACATACATTATGGAGTTCATCTTTAGCGCCATCAGGGATCCTAAAGGGGCCGACAATCTCTCTCCCCATGATTCCAGCCCAAAACATTACTCCACCTCCTCCTTGTTGGCGCTGTAGCCGTGTTTGCGTGGGGTGTCCATCAACCAGCCATCCTCCACTCCATCCATCTGGACCATCGAGCGCTGCATGGCACTCATCCGTGAACAAAACAGTTTTGAAATCAGTCTTCATGTAATGTTTGGCCCACTGGAGCCGTTTCTGCTTGTGTGAAGTGGATAGAGGAGGTCGACAGGATGGCATATGCACAGCTGCAAACCTCTGAAGGACCCTGCATCTTGATGTTCGGGGGACGTTGGAGGCACCAGCAGCTTCAAAACTTGTCTGCTGCTATGACAAGGCTTTTTTGCCGCTGCTCTTTTAACCTGACGTAATTGCTTGTAGGAAAGAGTCCTCAATTTGCCCTTATCAGCACGCACACGTGTGTACTGTGAATCAGCTACATACTTCTTGATTGCCAAGACACTTCATCCTGATCATCGCACAATGTTGATTGTAGTCATGCCTTGACCTAAACACTCCACAATTTGTTGCTTCTCAGCAGCCGACACATCCTTTTTCTTTCCCATTTTGGCAGAAAATGTAGGCTGCTTAATAATGTGAGAAAGCCTTCTTAAGTAGTCTTGCCTTTCATTGGACACACCTGCCAAACTAATTAGCACAGGTGTCTGCAATTGCTTACAGTGATATAAAGAGCCCTGACACACATCACCATCAATGAGTTTAACTGACAAACAAACAAATTCTTCCCTTATCACTCCTAAACACTTTTTGCATAATAATTTGGAACACAGTGTACATGTGCTTTTCCACAAAACACCAGTGGTTCATGTAGTGAATCTTACAGTTCTAACTTGCCAACCGTGGTCTGTATGGAGTTGTTCAATAAAGGGCCCAAAATTAAGATAACATAGATGGGAGAGGTCTCTATGAATAGGAATTCCTAAGTATTTGATACCCTGTGAGGGCCAGGCAAAGGGAAAGTTGGACTGGATGGAATCCTATATGGATTTGGGGAGGGAGACATCGAGGGCTCAGACTTCGCTGCATTGATTTTAAAATTTGACCATGTAACAAAGTGATCTATTTCAGCCATAACAGCATGGATGGATATATGTGATTGAGTGATATATACTAGGACATCATCAGCAAATAGAGAGCACTTGTACTCGGTGCCTCCCACTTCAATCCACCTAATATTGGGGTTATGGCGAATTGATGAGAGCAGGTGCTCCGTCACTAGGATGTATAAGAGAGGGGACAGAGAACATCCCTGCCTTGTCCCATTGGTGATTGTGAAAGGTGATGAAAATGTTGTGACGTTCCCCCTGGGCCTTGGGACACGCGGAGCCGGACCCTTTTTGGTGGATGCTGGTGGTTGTAGTCTCTGTGGCGGCGACCCGGTTCCGTGGCTAAGGGCGGTCAAACCAGTGGCGGAACTATTTATGTGGTTTTGATGTTTAAATGTCCGACTACGCCACCCGTGGATTGCGGTCAGAGTGAACCGCCGCTCCAGGGCAGACCGCTGAGGCTGGTGTTGTGGGTGCAGCAGAGCGCAGCATAACTCCCCACGGGAGGAGTATAGCCTCAGGGCAGTGTATGCGGAGGATGGGGGTGATGGTGCAGGGCAGCAGCAGTAACGACACTGAGTCAGTGATGCAGTTCAGGGCCTTTACTCACAGTTCTTATTATCCAGACCACGTCTGCAGGTAACGGCTGCCCACGTCGTACTGTGCTCACCAGGTGAGGGGCTCAGACAACTCCCAGATAACTTTGGAGCGCTTCACAGAACCCCCTTTGTGTGTCCTTTGTCTGGCCTTTCTTACCAACCCTTCTGTCCGGTTGCCTCGGGCCTCCTCTTGGTAAACTTGGCGCCAGTTTCCCTGACCCTATGTGGTGCCTTCCTAGCGGGTGTAGCGAGGGGCTGCGCCACATAAAATGTCACAGCCTCCGGTTTCTAGCTGAAGGTCGTTTCCTGCCTCCACTAGATTCGGGGACCGGTCTCCCCCTTTGGCCTGACCCCTCCACGCAGGTGGATTCGGGCGTGCGGTGGCGACTCGCCCGTCCGCACCCCTGGGATCCCTTCATTCCTTGTTCCTGTAGCCTTGTCCGTTCCTCTTCCTTCCTTCTCCCTCTTCCAGGCCTGGGCCTCTGTTACTAGGCCCGCCTCCGGAGCAGAGCTCATGCAGAGCCCCTGCTCCCTGCCACTTCTGCTCAGACTTCTCTGCACTGAACTAAGATGGTGCCCACCTTTTATACTCCCTTCTCAATGCACCCAGGAACTGCTTCCTCCCTGCTCCTGCACTACAGGGTTCCCCTTCCTCAGTGTTCCCTCCCCCCACTCCAGCCAGGGACAGGGACTGTCGTGCCCATCTCAGGGGCATATTGGTCGCCCTGCCCCACGGCAATGTGGTGTAATGCATGCAGGTGTCGGGTCCTGATCCACACTCCATCCTTACCGGAGAGTGAGATATCACACCTCTGGGTGAGGTGCAATACCTCTGTAGCAACCGAGCCCTCAGGGTAATACAGTTCCATTTATCTTCAGCCTAGGTGACGTATTGTGATACAGGGCCGTGATTTTGGCTATAAAAGGGTCCCCTAGACCCCTACCCCAAGCTTTTTAAGAGAATCATATATGGCGTGCCAGGAGACTCTATGGAATGCTTTCTCAGCATCCAACGAGAATATCTAATTACAAATTTTTAACTGCATCTAGCCCAGGAAATACTTTGTGCCTAGTAGCAGTGTCTGCTAGTCAGCGGATTATCCCGGCTGTTAAGCAAGCTACACCACCTGTAGTTTTGACACTTCATTTTTTCAAAGGAAATGCTTCGGGACCACGGGATACTCAGTGAAGAGCATCAGGAGGCACCCCAAGGCATAGGGGCTGGGACTGGCAGTAGGATGCCTTGCGGTGGACAGCCGAGCTCGACCCTTATAAAAGCTTTTTAACTGCAGCAGCTTTAGTGGACGCTACTGGAGCTGGAATTACGCGGCTGCTGGTATGAGACTTGCCCTCCAATAGATCCTTGTAAATGGATTTAAAGTGTATTCATTCAAATTAAAGAGACAATTTAAATTAAAAAGCTTAGTGCTGCCTCCACCACAGGGGGGCTCGCTCGACCCACCAGCGGACAGGCACCAGTATTGGGAGAGGGGGGCTGGCCGTCAGGGTTCACCGCGGCTCTGGCACAAACCCGGCGACACGGAGGTGGCACGGGCAGGAGCGGACTGAACGTGTCGGCTTCTCACTTTTTGGATTTTAGAAGGGCATGACATGCCTATATCTGTGTCTCCCCCTCCTTTTACTCCTCCATCTCTTTTCTTTTCGCATGACTATATGTATTTGTCACTTTTCCATGTGTTAGTTGTGTCTTCAGAGCAGTTTGTCAGCTTTTGGACACCTTTGAAGGTGTTTTCTATGTGTTTCTATGTGTTTTTGTTTGCCTGCCATTGGTTTTAACGGTGTTCGAAGGTGTTCGACGAACAGTTCGACGAACAGTTCGGCGAACACACGGGTGTTCGACGAACCGAACCGAATTCGAACACTACGGGGGTGGCTCAACACTATTCTTGATCCATCTCATCATAATCTGGCTGCAATGCCTCCTCTTTAATTCTCTGCAGAGAGCATTGCAAAAGACAGACAAGTGGGATGCTGATGCTAATGATGGCGTCATCACCAATCACCATCTTTGTGGACTCCTCAAAGTTTGTCAGAATGGTACATATGTCAGACTTCCAGGTCCACTCCTGAGGTCTTATGTGTGGAGTCTGACCTGAATATCGATGGCTTTGTTGCAGATGGTACTCCACAACTGCTCTCTCTGCTCACAAATCCTTTGCAACATGTGGAGGGTAGAGTTCCAACGTGTGGGGACATCACACACCAGTCAGTGTGCCGGAAGCTGCAAACGCTGCTGCAACACAGCAAGGGCGGCGGAAGCTGCAGCCAACTTGTGAAAATGAGCTGACAGGCTGCGTACTTTGACAGGCAGATCTGGCAACCTGCGGTAAGACTTAAGAAACCGCTGAACCACGAGGTTAAGGACATGAGCCAGGCATGGTACGTGTGTGATCTCGCCTCGCCTCAGAGCCGCCACCAGGTTACGTCCATTGTCACACACGACCATGCCTGGATGTAGGTTCAGCGATCTCAGCCACAGATATGCCTGCTCTTTCACAGCTGTCCACAACTCACAAGCAGTGCGAGTTTTATCACCTAAGCTTATGAGTTTCAGCACAGCCTGTTGCCGCTTGGCTGAGGCAGTACTGCAATGCTTCCAGCTTGTAACTGATGTGGTGATATCTGAGATGGAAGCTGAACATGAGGAGGAGGAGGAGGATGATGCGCAGGAGCTGAACACTGTGGGGGCAACTTTGACTGACATAGGACCCGTAATACTCGGTGTGGGGAGGATGTGTTCCGTCCCAAGGTCCGACGGGGTCCTGGCTTCCACTATGTTTACCCAGTGTGCCGTCATGGAGATGTACCGTCCCTGGCCACAAGAACTGGTCCACGTGTCCGTTGTCAGGTGGACTCTCCCAGTAACTGCATTGTTGAGGGCACGGCAGATGTTTTGGGACACGTGCTTGTGTAGTGCGGGGATGGCACACTGGGCAAAATAGTGTCGGCTGGGGACCGAGTACCGAGGGACGGCCACCGCCATAAGGTTGCGGAAGCATTCCGTCTCCACCAGCCTAAAATGCAGCATTTCCAATGCAAGCAGTCGTGAAATGTGCGAATTTAGGACTGTGGCCTGTGGGGCGATGGCTGCGAATTTGCGCTTTCGTTCAAAGCTCTGGGATATGGACAATTGAACGCTGCGGTGGGACTTGGACATGGACGTTGATGCTGTTTCTTGAGAAACTGCCATAACAAGTGAAGACTGAGAGGAGGGGGCATCTTTGCATGCTGTATGGACAGGGATTGCCTTGCACACAAAATAGGGGGTTCTATTGCACGCACAACAGCGGAAGAAGCAGTTGTGACACCCGCTGACACTGGTCGTGGACTCTGGGGTTCGGCCCACAAAGTTGGGTGCTTTGCTGCCATGTGCCTGATCATGCTGGTGGTGGTCAGGCTGGTAGTTTTGTCACCCCTGCTGATGCTGGCATGGCAGGTAACCCCAAAAAGGCCATTTGGACTATCAGCAGAGTCTTTAAAAAAATTCCAGACTCTGGAAGACCTACCGGTTGTACTGGCAATGTCCCTCGTGTTGGTGTTACGGGGAACTGTTGCCCGCCTTCTTTGTGTGGCCACCACACTGCTTCTTCCTGCCTGTTGGGGTACTCTGACTCCCTCCCCCTGTGTGCTGCTTGCCTTGCTCTGCGTGTCCTCCTGCCACGTTGGGTCAGTTACTAGATCATCCACCACCTCCTCTTCATCCACTTGTGCACCACGATCCTCCTCCTCGCTTCGTGGCAATTGTGTCTCGTCATCATCCACCTCTTGTGACAAATTGCCAGTGTCGCCTTCCTGTGGCCATGGCTGTTCAAATATTTGAAAACATTTTGCCTAGTTGGCAACTAGAACCCCAAACTAAAGCCCTTAAAACTTAACTTTTATTAAAGTATATAACTTTTCCAAAGATAGTGAGTATTAAAATATTTGCATAGGTACAGGCAGCAGAGTGGGGTCAGATATTGTAATCTGCAATATTGCTTTTCCACTATGTGGTTATCTGACCAATTTCTCATTATCATGTATTAGTGGATTTTATGATAAGGCATAGGCAGTGTTAACATGAGATAGGTGGTCCGCTGCCACTAATACATGATAATGAGAATTGGTAAGATAACCACATAGTGGAAAAGCAATATTGCAGATTACAATATCCGACCCCACTCTGCTGCCTGTACCTATGCAAATATTTTAATACTCAGTATCCTTGGAAGAGTTATATACTTTAATAAAAGTTAAGCTTTAAGGGCTTTAGTTTGGGGTTCTAGTTGCCACGGCAACTAGGCAAAATGTTGTTAATGTTATTACCCCTACGCTGTCTTTAGGTTGAACAGTGTTGGTTTGTTCACATATTTGGGCATCGCTACATGAGATCTCCTCTTCCACCACTTCAAGCGGAGCAGGCGAGGGGCCCAAATATGGAAATGGACCAGTGAACAGCTATTCAGAGTGTCCAACTGTGGGATCAGTTGCTGTCTGACGACACTCAGCATGGTGGGAGGAAGGAGTATCAGGGTGAGGAAGAGTATGCGGTCGAGACTCACGGCTACTAAAACTTGACCGTGTGGAAGACAGACTGGATGTGTAGGTGCCCAGGTAACTGGAAGTATTATCTGCTATCCAATTAATGACCTGTTCACACTGATCAGTTCGCAATACTGGTGTTGTAGTGTGCTTCCCTAGTAATTCGGTCAAGAAGTGGGAGCGAGAAGATGTGGATATTGGTTGCGGCACATTTTCACCTTGGCCACGGCCCCGTCATCTACATGCACCATCACCAGAACGTCCAGTTCCACGTCCCTTGAAACGCGCCTTGCCCATTATAAAGGAAGTAAAATAGCTTACACTCGCACTATCAATGGAAAAAGGATAATAAAAAAGGAGATTAGAACCGTGAAAAAGGAAAACCACAGTTCTATTTCTCTGGCCTACATCAGAATCTTTTAAACAGATATATTTGTGTCTGAACACTGAGCGAGACACTCAATTTTTTTTTATGTAAAAAAGGCCAAAAGCAGGATAATACAGAAATTTGAACTGTGGGACTGCAAAACTACAGTTATAGTAATGTGGCCTACACCAGAATCTTTTAAACAGATATATTTGTGTCTGAACAGTCAGGGAGACACTATTGCTGTTTTTTTACGGAAAAAAGGCCAAGAGCTGGATAATACTGAGATTTGAACCGTGGAACTGCAAAACCACAGTTCTAGTAATGTGGCCTACACCAGAATCTTTTAAGCAGATATATTTGTGTTTGAACAGTCAGGGAGACACTATTACTGTTTAATTTTACGGAAAAAAGGCCAAAAGCTGGATGATATAGAGATTTGAACCGTGGAACTGAAAAACCACAGTTATAGTTATCTGGCCTACACCAGAATCTTTTAAACAGATATATTTGTGTCTGAACAGTCAGGGAGACACTAATACTGTATTTTTTTACGGAAAAAATGCTAAAAGCTGGATAATACAGACATTTGAACCATGGAACTGCACAACCACAGTTCTAGTTATCTGGCCTACACCAGAATCATTTAAACAGATATATTTGTGTCTGAACAGTCAGGGAGACACTATTACTGTTTTTTTTAAGGAAAAAAGGCCAAAAGCTGGATGATGTAGAGATTTGAACCGTGGAATTGCAAAACCACAGTTCTAGTTATCTGGCCCACACCAGAATCTTTTAAACAGATATACTTGTGTCTGAACAGTCAGCGAGACACTATTACTGTTTTTTTTCATGGAAAAAAGGACAAAAGCTGGATAATACTGAGATTTGAACCATGGAACTGCAAAACCGTAGTTATAGTTATGATGCCTACACCAGAATCTTTTAAACAGATATATTGGTGTCTGAACAGTTAGGGAGACACTATTACTTTTTTTTGTTATGGAAAAATGGACAAAAGCTGGATAATACTGAGATTTGAACCGTGGAACTGCAAAACCGTAGTTATAGTTATGTGGCCTACACGAGAATCATTGAAACAGATATATTGGTGTCTGAACAGTCAGGGAGACACTATTACTGTTTTTTTTTATGGAAAAAAGGACAAAAGCTGGATAATACTGAGATGTGAAACGTGGAACTGCAAAACCACAGTTATAGTAATGTGGCCTTCACCAGAATCTTTTAAACAGATATATTTGTGTCTGAACAGTCAGGGAGACACTATTACTGTTTTCTTTTTCGGAAAAAAGGCCAAAAGCTGGATGATATAGAGATTTAAACCGTGGAACTGAAAAACCACAGTTCTAGTTATCTGGCCTACACCAGAATCTTTTAAACAGATATATTTGTGTCTGAACAGTCAGCGAGATACTATTACTGTTTTTTTTTACGGAAAAAAGGCCAAAAGCTGGATAATACAGAGGTTTGAAGCGTGGAACTGCAAAACCACAGTTGTAGTTATCTGGCCTACACCAGAATCTTTTAAACAGATATATTTGTGTCTGAATAGTCAGGGAGACACTATTACTGTTTTTTTTTATGGAAAAAAGGCCAAAAGCAGGATATTACAGAGATTTGAACCGCGGAACTGCAAATCCACAGTTCTAGTTATCTGGCCTACTCCAGAATCTTTTAAACAGATATATTGGTGTCTGAACACTCAGGGAGACACTAATACTGTTTTTTTTACGGAAAAAGGCTAACAGCTGGTTAATACAGAGATTTGAACCATGGAACTGCAAAACCACAGCTATAATAATAATAATATAAGTTTTTATTTTTATAGCGCCAACATATTCCGCAGCACTTTACAAATTTTAGGGGGGACATATACAGACAAAACAGAATAAGCATGTCTCATATCGAAAGGAGTGAGGGCCCTGCTCGCGAGCTTACAGTCTATGAGGAAGTGGGGGAGACACAAAAGGTAAAAAGTACATATATTGTATAATGCAGCCTTGATATACTGAATAGGATAAATATTAATACAGTCATGGCCAAAAGTATTGAGAATGAGACAAATAGTAATTTTTCCAAAGTTTACTGCTTCATTTTTTGTAATGGCAATTTGCTTATACTTCTGAATGTCAAAGAGTGATCAGCTTAACAGCAATTACTGTACTTGCAAAGTCAATATTTGCCTAGAAAATGAACTTTAACCCCCAAAACACATTTCAACATCATTGCAGTCCTGCCTTAAAAGGAGCAGCTAACATCGTTTTAGTGATTGATCCATTAACACAGGTGTGGGTGTTGATGAGGACAGGGCTGGTGATCAATCAGTCATGATTAAGTAAGAATGACATAACTGGACACTTTAAAAGGAGGCTGGTTCTTGGTATCATTGTTTCTCTTCAGTTAACCATGGTTATCTCTAAAGAAACACGGGCAGCCATCATTGCACTGCACAAAATTGGCCTAACAGGGAAGAGTATCGCAGCTACAAAGATTGCACCTCAGTCAACAATCTATCGCATCATCAAGAACTTCAAGGAGAGAGCTTCTATTGTTGTCAAAAAGGCTCCAGGGCGCCCAAGAAAGACCAGCAAACGCCAGGACCATATCTTAAAACTGTTTCAGCTGCAGGATCGGACTACCAGCAGTGCCGAGCTTGCTCAGGAATGGCAGCCGGCTGGTGTGAGTGCTTCTGCACGCACTGTGAGGCGGAGACTCTTTGAGCAAGGGCTGGTTTCAAGGAGGGCAGCAAAGAAGCCACTTCTCTCCAGAATAAACATCAGGGACCGATTGATATTCTGCAAAAGGTACAGGGAGTGGACTGCTGAGGACTGGGGCAAAGTCATTTTCTCTGATGAATCCCCTTTTCGATTGTTTGGGACATCTGCAAAATAGCTTATTCGGAGAAGAAGAGGTGAGCGCTACCACCAGTCTTGTCTCATGCCAACTGTAAAGCATCCTGAAACCATTCATGTGTGGGGTTGCTTCTCAGCCAAGGGAATCGGCTCACTTACAGTCTTGCCTAAAAACACAGCCATGAATAAAGAATGGTACCAGAATGTCCTCCAAGAGTAACTTCTCCCAACCGTCCAAGAGCAGTTTGGCGCCCAACAATGCCTTTTCCAGCATGATGGAGCACCTTGCCATAAAGCAAAGGTGATAACTAAATGGCTCATGGAACAAAATATAGAGATTTTGGGTCCATAGCCTGGAAACTCCCCAGATCTTAATCCCATTGAGAACTTGTGGTCAATCATCAAGAGACGGGTGGACAAACAAAAACCAACAAATTCTGGCAAAATGCAAGCATTGATTATGCAAGAATGGACTGCTATCAGTCAGGATTTGGTCCAAAAGTTGATTGAGAGCATGCCAGGGAGAATTACAGAGGTCTTGAAGAAGAAGGGGCAACACTGCAAATATTGACTTGCTGCATTAACTCATTCTAACTGTCAATATAACCTATTGGTACTCATAATATGATTGCAATTATATTTCTGTATGTGATATAAACATCAGACAAACACTAATAAAAACCAGAGGCCAGCAGATCATGTGAAAATATAATTTTGGTGTCATTCTCAAAACTTTTGGCCATGACTGTACATGGACTGGTGGTCAGCCAGTATGTGTGCAGTCCTGACAGAGGCTATTATGTGCATGGTTGGTATGAACCCGAAGTTGAATTAGATTTTAATATGGGGGAAAACTGGGACGGACAGAGTGTGTTTAGGCGATACGCCAGTCTAAAGAAATGTTATAGTTATGTGGCCTACACCAGAATCTTTTAAACAGATATATTTGTGTCTGAACAGTAAGCGAGATACTATTACTGTTTTTTTTTTACGGAAAAAAGGCCAAAAGCTGGATAATACAGAGGTTTGAACCGTGGAACTGCAAAACCACAGTTCTAGTTATCTGGTCTACACCAGAATCTTTTAAACAGATATATTTGCGTCTGAACAGTCAGGGGGACATTATTACAGTTTTTTTTTTACGTAAAAGAGGCCAAAAGCTGGATAATACTGAGATTTGAACCGTGGAACTGCAAAACCACAGTTGTAGTAATGTGGCCTACACCAGAATCTTTTAAACAGATATATTTGTGTCTGAACAGTCAGTGAGACACTATTACTGTTTTCTTTTACAGAAAAAAGGCCAAAAGCTGGATTATATAGAGAATTGAACCATGGAACTGAAAAACCACAGTTCTAGTTATCTGGCCTACACCAGAATCTTTTAAACAGATATATTTGTGTCTGAACAGTCAGGGAGACACTAATACTGTATTTTTTTACGGAAAAAAGGCTAAAAGCTGGATAATACAGAGATTTGAACCATGGAACTGAAAAATCACAGCTATAATAATAATAATATAAGTTTTTATTTTTATAGCGCCAACATATTCCGCAGCACTTTACAAACTTTAGGGGGGACATATACAGACAAAACAGAATAAGCATATCTCATATCGAAAGGAGTGAGGGCCCTGCTCGCGAGCTTACAGTCTATGAGAAAGTGGGTGATACACAAAAGGTAAAAAGTACATATATTGTATAATGCAGCCTTGATATACTGAATAGGATAAATATTAATACATGGACTGGTCGTCAGCCAGTATGTGTGCAGTCCTGACAGAGGCTATTATGTGCATGGTTGGTATGAACCCGAAGTTGAATTAGATTTTAATATGGGGGAAAACTGGGACGGACAGAGTGTGTTTAGGCGATACGCCAGTCTAAAGAAATGTTATAGTTATGTGGCCTACACCAGAATCTTTTAAACAGATATATTTGTGTCTGAACAGTCAGGGAGACACTATTACTGTTTTCTTTTACGGAAAAAACGCCAAAAGCTGGATGATATAGAGATTTGAACCGTGGGACTGAAAAACCACAGTTTTAGTTATCTAACCTACACGAGAATCTTTTAAACAGATATATTTGTGTCTGAACAGTCAGGGAGACACTAATACCGTATTTTTTCACGGAAAAAAGGCTAAAAGCTGGATAATACAGACATTTGAACCATGGAACTGCACAACCACAGTTCTAGTTATCTGGCTTACACCAGAATCTTTTAAACAGATATATTTGTGTCTGAACAGTCAGGGAGACACTATTACTGTTTTTTTTTTATGGAAAAAAGGCCAAAAGCAGGATAATACAGAGGTTTGAACCGTGGAACTGCAAAACCACAGTTCTAGTTATCTGGTCTACACCAGAATCTTTTAAACAGATATATTTGTGTCTGAACAGTCAGGGAGACACTATTACTGTTTTTTTTTACGTAAAAGAGGCCAAAAGCTGGATAATACTGAGATTTGAACCGTGGAACTGCAAAACCACAGTTGTAGTAATGTGGCCTACACCAGAATCTTTTAAACAGATATATTTGAGTCTGAACAGTCAGCAAGTTACTATTACTGTTTTCTTTTACAGAAAAAAGGCCAAAAGCTGGATGATATAGAGAATTGAACCGTGGAACTGAAAAACCACAGTTCTAGTTATCTGGTCTACACCAGAATCTTTTAAACAGATATATTTGTGTCTGAACAGTCAAGGAGACACTAATACTGTATTCTTTTTTGGAAAAAAGGCTAAAAGCTGGATAATACAGAGATATGAACTATGGAACTGCAAAACCACAGCTATAGTTATGTGGCCTACACCAGAATCTTTTCAACAGATATATTTGTGTCTGAACAGTCAGAGAGACACTATTACTGTTTTTTTTCATGGAAAAAAGGCCAAAAGCAGGATATTACAGAGATTTGAACCGCGGAACTGCAAATCCACAGTTCTAGTTACCTGGCCTACACCAGAATCTTTTTAACAGATATATTGGTGTCTGAACAGTGAGGGAGACACTATTTCTGTTTTTTTTCATGGAAAAAAGGACAAAAGCTGGATAATACTGAGATTTGAACCGTGGAACTGCAAAACCGTAGTTATAGTTATGTGGCCTACACCAGAATCTTTAAAACAGTTATATTGGTGTCTGAAGAGTCAGGGAGACATTATTGCTGTTTTTTTTTACGTAAAAAGGCCAAAAGCTGTATAATACTGCGATTTGAACCGTGAAACTGCAAAACCACAGTTCTAGTAATGTGGCCTACACCAGAATCTTTTCAACAGATATATTTGTGTCTGAACAGTCAGGGAGACACTATTACTGTTTTCTTTTACGGAAAAAACGCCAAAAGCTGGATGATATAGAGATTTGAACCGTGGGACTGAAAAACCACAGTTTTAGTTATCTAACCTACACGAGAATCTTTTAAACAGATATATTTGTGTCTGAACAGTCAGGGAGACACTAATACCGTATTTTTTCACGGAAAAAAGGCTAAAAGCTGGATAATACAGACATTTGAACCATGGAACTGCACAACCACAGTTCTAGTTATCTGGCTTACACCAGAATCTTTTAAACAGATATATTTGTGTCTGAACAGTCAGGGAGACACTATTACTGTTTTCTTTTACGTAAAAAATGCCAAAATCTGGATGATATAGAGATTTGAACAGCGGAACTGCAAATACAAGGTTCTAGTTATCAGGCCTACACCAGAATCTTTTAAACAGATTTGTTGGTGTCTGAACACTCAGGGAGACACTAATATTGTTTTTTTTTTACGGAAAAAAGGCTAAAAGCTGGTTAATACAGAGATTTGAACCATAGAACTGCACAACCACAGTTATAGTTATGTGGCCTACACCAGAATCTTTTAAACAGATATATTTGTGTCTGAACAGTCAGGGAGACGCTATTACTGTTTTTTTTAAGGAAAAAAGGCCAAGAGCTGGATGATATAGAGATTTGAACCGTGGAATTGCAAAACCACAGTTCTAGTTATCTGGCCCACACCTCAATCTTTAAAACAGATATACTTGTGTCTGATCAGTCAGCGAGACACTATTACTGTTTTTTTTCATGGAAAAAAGGACAAAAGCTGGATAATACTGAGATTTGAACCGTGGAACTGCAAAACCGTAGTTATAGTTATGTGGCCTACACCAGAATCTTTTAATCAGACATATTGGTGTCTGAAAAGTCCGGGAGACACTATTACTGGTTTTTTTCATGGAAAAAAGGACAAAAGCTGGATAATACAGAGATTTGAACCATGGAACTGCAAAACTACAGTTATAGATATGTGGCCTACACCAGAATCTTTTAAACAGATATATTTGTGTCTGAACAGTCAGCTAGATACTATTACTGTTTTTTTTTTACGGAAAAAAGGCCAAAATCTGGAAAATACAGAGGCTTGAACCGTGTAACTGCAAAACCACAGTTCTAGTTATCTGGCCTACACCAGAATCTTTTAAACAGATATATTTGTGATTGAACAGTCAGGGAGACACTATTACTGTTTTTGTAACGGAAAAAATGGCCAAAAGCAGGATATTACAGAGATTTGAACCGTGGAACTGCAAATCCACAGTTCTAGTTATCTGGCCTACACCAGAATCTTTTAAACAGATATATTGGTGTCTGAACTGTCAGGGAGACACTAATAATGTTTTTTTTTACGGAAAAAAGGCTGCTGGTTAATACAGAGATTTGAACCATGGAACTGCACAACCACAGTTATAGTTATGTGGCCTACACCAGAATCTTTTAAACAGATATATTTCTGTCTGAACTGTCAGGGAGACACTATTACTGTTTTTTTTTAAGGAAAAATGGCCTATAGCTGGATGATATAGAGATTTGAACTGTGGAATTGCAAAACCACAGTTCTAGTTATCTGGCCCACACCAGAATCTTTTAAACAGATATACTTTTGTCAGAAAAGTCAGGGAGACACTATTACTGTTTTTTTTTACGGAAAAAAGGACAAAAGCTGGATTATACAGAGATTTGAACCATGGAACTGCAAAACCCTAGTTATAGTTTTGTGGCCTACACCACAATCTTTTAAACAGATATATTTGTGTCTGAAAAGTCAGGGAGACATTACTACTGTTTTTTTTTTACGTAAAAAAGGCCAAAAGCTGGATAATACTGAGATTTGAACTGTGGAACTGCAAAACCAAATTTGTAGTAATGTGGCCTACACCAGAATCTTTAAACAGATATATTTGTGTCTGAACAGTCAGGGAGACACTATTACTGTTTTCTTTTACGTAACAAAGGCCAAAAGCTGGATGATATAGAGATTTGAACCGTGGAACTGAAAAACCATAGTTCTAGTTATCTGGCCTACACCAGAATCTTTTAAACAGATATATTTGTGTCTGAACAGTCAGGGAGACACTAATACTGTATTTTTTTATGGAAAAAAGGCTAAAAGCTGGATAATAAAGAGATTTGAACCATGGAACTGCAAAACCACAGTTATAGTTATGTGGCCTACTCCAGAATCTTTTAAACAGATATATTTGTGTCTGAACAGTCAGCGAGATACTATTACTTTTTTTTTTTTACGGAAAAAAGGCCAAAAGCTGAAAAATACAGAGGTTTGAACCGTGGAACTGCAAAACCACAGTTCTAGTTATCTGGCCTACACCAGAATCTTTTAAACAGATATATTTGTGATTGAGCAGTCAGGGAGACACTATTACTGTTTTTTTTACAGAAAAAAAGGCCAAAAGCAGGATATTACAGAGATTTGAACCTCGGAACTGCAAATCCACAGTTCTAGTTATCCGGCCTACACCAGAATCTTTTAAACAGATATATTGGTGTCTGAACAGTCAGGGAGACACTAATACTGTTTTTTTTTACGGAAAAAAGGCTGCTGGTTAATACAGAGATTTGAACCATGGAACTGCACAACCACAGTTATAGTTATCTGGCCTACACCAGAATATTTTAAACAGGTATATTTGTGTCTGAACAGTCAGGGAGACACTATAACTGTTTTTTTTTAAGGAAAAAAGGCCAAAAGCTGGATGATATAGAGATTTGAACCGTAGAATTGCAAAACCACAGTTCTAGTTATCTGGTCCACACCAGAATCTTTTAAACAGATATACTTGCGTCTGAACAGTCAGCGAGACACTATTGCTGTTTTTTTTCATGGAAAAAAGGACAAAAGCTGGATAATACTGAGATTTGAACCGTGGAACTGCAAAACCGTAGTTATAGTTATGTGGCCTACACCAGAATCTTTTAATCAGATATATTGGTGTCTGAAAAGTCCGGGAGACACTATTACTGTTTTTTTTTTACGGAAAAAAGGACAAAAGCTGGATAATACAGAGATTTGAACCATGGAACTGCAGAAACGTAGTTATAGTTTTGTAGCATGCACCAGAATCTTTTAAACAGATATATTTGTGTCTGAACAGTCAGGGAGACACTAATACTGTATTTTTTATGGAAAAAAGGCTAAAAGCTGGATAATACAGAGATTTGAACCATGGAACTGCAAAACTACAGTTATAGTTATGTGGCCTACACCAGAATCTTTTAAACAGATATATTTGTGTCTGAACAGTCAGCGAGATACTATTACTGTTTTTTTTTTACGGAAAAAAGGCCAAAAGCTGGAAAATACAGAGGCTTGAACCGTGGAACTGCAAAACCACAGTTCCAGTTATCTGGCCTACACCAGAATCTTTTAAACAGATATATTTGTGATTGAACAGTCAGGGAGACACTATTACTGTTTTTTTAACGGAAAAAAAGGCCAAAAGCAGGATATTACAGAGATTTGAACCGTGGAATTGCAAAACCACAGTTCTAGTTTTCTGGCCCACACCAGAATCTTTTAAACAGATATACTTGTGTCTGAAAAGTCAGGGAGACACTATTACTGTTTTTTTTACGGAAAAAAGGACAAAAGCTGGATAATACAGAGATTTGAACCATGGAACTGCAAAACCCTAGTTATAGTTTTGTGGCCAACACCTCAATCTTTTAAACAGATATATTTGTGTCTGAACAGTCAGGGAGACATTACTACTGTTTTTTTTTTACGTAAAAAAGGCCAAAAGCTGGATAATACTGAGATTTGAACTGTGGAACTGCAAAACCAAAGTTGTAGTAATGTGGCCTACACCAGAATCTTTAAACAGATATATTTGTGTCTGAACAGTCAGGGAGACACTATTACTGTTTTCTTTTACGTAACAAAGGCCAAAAGCTGGATGATATAGAGATTTGAACCGTGGAACTGAAAAACCACAGTTCTAGTTATCTGGCCTACACCAGAATCTTTTAAACAGATATATTTGTGTCTGAACAGTCAGGGAGACACTAATGCTGTATTTTTTTATGGAAAAAAGGCTAAAAGCTGGATAATAGAGAGATTTGAACCATGGAACTGCAAAACCACAGTTATAGTTATGTGGCCTACACCAGAATCTTTTAAACAGATATATTTGTGCTACTATTACTTTTTTTTTTTTACGGAAAAAAGGCCAAAAGCTGAAAAATACAGAGGTTTGAACCGTGGAACTGCAAAACCACAGTTCTAGTTATCTGGCCTACACCAGAATCTTTTAAACAGATATATTTGTGATTGAGCAGTCAGGGAGACACTATTACTGTTTTTTTTACGGAAAAAAGGGCCAAAAGCAGGATATTACAGAGATTTGAACCTCGGAGCTGCAAATCCACAGTTCTAGTTATCCGGCCTACACCAGAATCTTTTAAACAGATATATTGGTGTCTGAACAGTCAGGGAGACACTAATACTGTTTTTTTTTACGGAAAAAAGGCTGCTGGTTAATACAGAGATTTGAACCATGGAACTGCACAACCACAGTTATAGTTATCTGGCCTACACCAGAATATTTTAAACAGGTATATTTGTGTCTGAACAGTCAGGGAGACACTATAACTGTTTTTTTTTAAGGAAAAAAGGCCAAAAGCTGGATGATATAGAGATTTGAACCGTAGAATTGCAAAACCACAGTTCTAGTTATCTGGTCCACACCAGAATCTTTTCAACAGATATACTTGCGTCTGAACAGTCAGCGAGACACTATTACTGTTTTTTTTCATGGAAAAAAGGACAAAAGCTGGATAATACTGAGATTTGAACCGTGGAACTGCAAAACCGTAGTTATAGTTATGTGGCCTACACCAGAATCTTTTAAACAGATATATTGGTGTCTGAACAGTCAGGGAGTCACTATTACTGTTTTCTTTTATGGAAAAATGGCCAAAAGCTGGATAATATAGAGATTTTAACCGTGGAACTGCAAAACCACAATTCTAGTTATCTGGCCTACACCAGAATCTTTTAAACAGATATATTTGTGTCTGAACAGTCAGGGAGACTCCATTACTGTTTTTTTTTATGGAAAAAGGTCAAAAGCTGGATAATACAGAGATTTGAACCGTGGAACTGCAAAACCGTAGTTGTAGTTTTGTGGCCTACACCAGAATCTTTTAAAAAGATATATTTATGTATGAACAGTCAGGGAGACATTATTACTATTTTTCTTTACGTAAAAAAGGCCAAAAACTGGATAATACTGAGATTTGAACTGTGGAACTGCAAAACCACAGTTTTAGTAATGTGGCCTACACCAGAATCTTTTAAACAGATATATTTGTGTCCGAACAGTCAGGGAGACACTATTACTGTTTTCTTTTACGGAAAAATGGCTAAAAGCTGGATGATATAGAGATTTGAACCGTGGAACTGAAAAACCACAGTTCTAGTAATGTGGCCCACACCAGAATCTTTAAAACAGATATATTTGTGTCTGAACAGTCAGCGATATACTATTACTGTTTTTTTTTATGGAAAAAAGGTCAAAAGCAGGATAATACAGAGATTTGAACCGTGGAACTGCAAAGCCACAGTTCTCGTTATCCGGCCTACACCAGAATCTGTTAAACAGATATATTTGTGTCTGAACAGTTAGGGAGACACTATTACTGTATTTTTTTACGGAAAAAAAGGCCAAAAGCTGGATAATACTGAGATTTGAACCGTGGAACTGCAAAACCACAGTTTTAGTTATCTGGCCTACACCACAATCTTTTAAACAGATATATTTGTGTCTGAACTGTCAGCGAGACGCTAATACTGTTTCTTTTATGGAAAAAAGGCCAAAAGCTGGATAAAACAGAGATTTGAACCGTGGAACTGCAAAACCACAGTACTAGTTATCTGGCCTACACCAGAATCTTTTAAACAGATATATTTGTGTCTGAACAGTCAGCGAGATGCTATTACTGTTTTTTTTACGGAAAAAGAGGCCAAACGCTGGATAATACTGAGATTTGAACCGTGGAACTGCAAAATCACAGTTCTAGTTATTTGGCCTACTCCAGAATCTTTTAAACAGATATATTTGTGTCTGAACAGTCAGGGAGACACTATTACTGTTTTTTTTTACAGAAAAAAGGCCAAAAGCTGGATAATACAGAGATTTTATCCTTGGAACTGCAAAACCACAGTTATAGTTATGTGGCCTACATCAGAATCTTTTAAACAGATATATTGGTGTCTGAACAATCACAGACACACTCAATTTTTTTTTTGGGGTGGGGATACCAAAGTGTTAATAAGACGCTTATTTGTACAGTCTGACTGAGGAAAAAAAAAATACAGGATTTAGATGAAAAAAGAAGGATTTTTCCTGGTCCCTGAGACCGGGGGATGAGTCTAGCAATTTGACCAGCAGGAGCACACAGGACTGTAATGCACTGTTTGTTGGTATAACCACTGCATCTCCTATACAGCCTGCCTGATATATGGGAAGGATATTAGTCCTGAGAAGGACTGTTTATTTGATTTGGTAACATAGTAACATAGTAACATAGTTTTTAAGGTTGAAGGAAGACGAAGTCCATCTAGTTCAACCCATAGCCTAACTTGTTGATCCAGAGGAAGGCAAAAAAAAACATGTGGTAAACACTAAGCTCCACATTGGGGAAAAAAATTCCTTCCTGACTCCATACGACAATCAGACTAGTTCCCTGGATCAATGCCCTATCAAGGAATCTAGTATTTATAACCTGTAATATTATACTTTTCAAGGCATCCATGCCCTTCTTAAATTTTAACAGTGAATCACTCATTACAACATCATGCGGCAGAGAGTTCCATAGTCTCACTGCTCTTACAGTAAAGAATCCCCGTCTGTGATTATGTTTAAACCTTCTTTCCTCCAGGCGTAGAAGATGCCCCCTTGTCCCCGTCTCAGGCCTCAGAGTAAAAAGATCAGTAGAAAGGTCTTTGTACTGTCCCCTCATATACTTGTACATAGTAATAAGATCACCCCTAAGCCTTCTTTTTTCCACAGTAAATAACCCCAAGTGTAATAACCTGTCTTGGTATTGCCGACCCCCCAGTCCTCTAATAACTTTGGTCGCTCTTCTCTGCACCCGCTCTAGTTCAGCTATGTCTTCCTTATACACCGGAGACCAGAACTGTACACAGTATTCTAAGTGTGGTCGCACTAATGACTTGTATAGAGGTAAAATTATGTTCTCCTCATGAGCATCTATGCCTCTTTTAATGCATCCCATTATTTTATTTGCCTTTGCAGCATCAGCCTGACACTGGCCACTAAACGTGAGCTTGTCGTCCACCAATACACCCAGGTCTTTTTCAGTTACAGTTTTGCCCAGTGTTTTACAATTAAGCATATAATTATACATTTTATGCCCAAGTGCATCACCTTACATTTATCCCCATTAAAGCTCATTTGCCATTTATCAGCCCAAGCTTCTAGTGTAGATAGATCCTCCTGTAATATAAAATTGTCCTCCTCTGCATTGATTACCCTGCAGAGTTTAGTGTCATCTGCAAATATTGAAATATTACTCTGTATGCCCCCTACAAGGTCATTAATAAATATGTTAAAAAGAAGGGGGCCCAATACTGACCCCTGTTTCCTATCACTGAGCCAATTCTTAACCCACATACATATATTTTCCCCTATCCCCATTGTTCTCATTTTATGTATCAACCTTTTGTGTGGAACCATATCAAAAGCTTTTGAGAAGTCCATATACTCAACATCCACTGCAATTCCTTGGTCCAGTCCAGAACTTGCCTCCTCATAAAAACTGATCAGATTAGTTTGACAGGAACGGTCCCTCGTAAACCCATGTTGATATTGGGTCATGAGGTTATTCTTCTTCAGATACTCTTGTATAGCATCTCTTAGGAAACCCTCCAGGATTTTACCCACAGTAGAGATTAAGCTTACCGGCCTATAATTTCCAAGTTCAGTTTTTGTCCCCTTTTTGAATATTGGCACCACATTTGCTATACGCCAGTCCTGTGGTACAGACCCTGTTATTATGGAATCTTTAAAGATTAAAAATAATGGTGTATCTATGACGTTACTTAATTCCTGCAGTACTCGCAGGTGTATCCCATCCGGGCCCGGGGATTTGTCAACTTTAGTGATTTTTAGACGCCGCCGTACTTCCTGCTGGGTTAAGCAAGTGACATTTACTGGAGAATTTTTGTTATCACTAATCATGTTTTCTGTCATGCGATTTTCTTGTGTAAATACGGTTGAAAAAAAATCATTTAGCATATTGGCTTTTTCCTCATCCTCATCCACCATTTCACCCAGACTATTTTTAAGGTGGCCAACACTATCATTTTTTAGTTTTTTACTATTTATGTAGTTAAAGAATATTTTGGGGTTATTTTTACTTTCTCTGGCAATGATTCTCTCTGCCTCAATCTTTGCTGCTTTGATTTGTTTTTTACATAATTTATTTAATTTTCTATATTTATTTAATGCCTCATCACTACCTACTTGCTTTAGTTCTCTAAATGCTTTCTTTTTGTCACTTATTGCGCCCCTTACAGCTCTATTTAGCCATAGTGGTTTCCTCCTATTTCTACCATGTTTATTCCCATAGAGTATATATTGTACACAGGTCCTATTCAGGAGGTTAATAAATGTCTCCCATTTGCTTTGCGTAGTTTTATGTCTCAGGATATCGTCCCAGTTTATTGCACTAAGATCATCTCTTAACCGTTGGAAATTTGCCTTCCTGAAGTTTAGTGTCCTTGTTACCTCTCTACTACACATCTTATTAAAGGTTACATGAAAACGTATTATTTTGTGATCACTATTACCCAAGTGACCCCCAACTCGTATGTTTCATATGCGGTCTGGCCTATTGGTTAATATTAGGTCTAGCAGTGTCCCCCTTCTTGTTGGGTCCTGAACCAGTTGTGAAAGGTAATTGTCTCTCATAGTTGTCAAAAACCTATTTCCTTTGCTTGAACTACATGTTTCTGTCCCCCAATGTATTTCAGGGTAGTTGAAGTCTCCCATAATAATGACTTCTCCTTGAGTCGCTGCTTCATCTATTTGCTTTACGAGGATATTCTCCGCTACTTCCATAATTTTTGAGACTTATAACAAACTCCTATCAGTAATTTATTATTTTTTCCCCCTCCCCTTATCTCCACGCACAGGGACTCTACATTTTCATTAGATTCACATATATCCTCCCGCAAGACAGGTTTTAAGGATGATTTTACATATAAACACACACCCCCCCCTCGCTTGTTTGTACGGTCATTTCTGAACAGACTATAGCCCTGTAAATTAACTGCCCAGTCATGGCTCTCGCCCAGCCACATCTCAGATATCCCTACCATGTCATAATTATTTTCCAACAAAATTAATTCTAATTCCTCCATTTTGTTGGTGAGGCTTCTGGCATTAGGGTACATGCATTTTATGTATCTCTCTGTACCTCTATTCCTTCTTACTTTATTGACTATTCTAACCTCACCCCCAATATCTTTATTTGTGCCCAGGTCACTATCTGCACTATCTTTCCCACCTATAAAATGAATACCCTCCCCCCCAATCCCTAGTTTAAACACTCCTCCAACCTTCTAGCCATTTTCTCCCTCAGCACAGCTGCACCCTCCCCATTAAGGTGCAGCCGGTCCCTAGCGTAGAGTCTGTAGCCAACTGAGAAGTCGGCCCAGTTCTCCAGGAACCCAAATCCCTCCTTCCTACACCAGTTCTTGAGCCACTTATTTATCTCCCTAATCTCCCGTTGCCTCTCTGGCGTGGCACGTGGTACGGTAGTATTTCAGAGAATACCACCTTGGAGGTCCTTGCTTTCAGCTTGCAGCCTAATTCCCTGAAATCATCTGTAAGGACCTTCCACCAACCTCTAACTTTGTCATTTGTGCCAATGTGCACCATGACCGCTGGGTCCTCACCAGCCCCTCCCAATAATCTGTCAACCCGATCAGCGATGTGCCAGACTCGAGCGCCAGGTAGGCAGCACACTGTTCGACTATCCCTGTCTTTGTGACAGATTGCCCTATCTGTTCCTCTAATAATTGAGTCCCCCACTACCAGCACCTGCCTGGCCTGCCCTACTCTCCTATTTCCCTCTTTACTGGAGCAGACTCTCCTCCGGCTTTCGAGACCCTACACTACCTATTTCGCACTATATATCTCTCTCTAACTCAGCAGCACTGACCCTACATTGTCTGATCCCGGGCGACTGTGTCCAAGATGGCGGCGCCCGGTTTTAAATACTCGAGGTGACGCTGTGCGGCCATCCAATCACTGTAATGCCCACAAACAGCATGGCTGCAGCATTACAGTGACTGGCTGGCAATCCCTGCATGTTCATTGGCTCTGTAAAGAGCGCCAAACGTGCAGGGCGGAGACCCAAGCTCCTGCCCGAGTAAACCGGAAATGCTCGGTGCTCGCTGAACATCCCAAGTAGTGAGATGCTCGGGCGAGTACCGAGCAGTGTCGAGCATGCTTGCTCAACACTACATATTGTACTTCATGATTGTGGTCAAAATTTATTCGATATTGCTTGCATTTATTTGTGAAAAAAATGGAAATTTGTCAAACATTTTGAAAATTTAGCAATTTTCTAAATTTTTATTTTTCTGCCCTTAAAACAGAGAGATATGTCACACAAAATGGTTATTAAATAACATTTCCCACATGTCTACTTTACATCAGCACAATTTTGGTACCAATTTTTTTTATAATTAATGAGCTATAAGGGTTAAAAGTTGACCAGCAATTTCTCATTTTTCCAACAAAATTTACAAAACCATTTTTTTAGGGACCGCATCATATTTGAAGTCACTTTGAGGGGTCTTTGACAGAAAATACCCAAAAGTGACACCATTCTAAAAACTGCACCCCTCAAGGTGCTCAAAACCACATTCAAGAACTTTATTAACCCTTCAGGTGCTTAACAGGAATTTTTGGAATGTGGAAGAAAAAAATGAATATTTAACTTTTTCCACAAAAATGTAACTTTAGACCCAATTTTTTTTTCACAGGGGTAACAGGAAAAAATGGACCCCAAAATTTGTTGTGCAATTTCCACTGGGCACGTAGATACCCCATATGTGGGGAAAAAGCATTGTTTGGGCACACGGCAGGGTCCAGAAGGGAAGGAGCGCCATTTGACTTTTTGAATGTAAAATTTGCTTGAATAATTAGTGGACGCCATGTTGCATTTGGGTAGCCCCTGATGTGCCTGAAAAGTGGCAACCCCCCACAAGTGACAACATTTTGGAAACTAGACTCCTCAGGGAATTAATCTAGATGTGTGGTGAGCACCTTGAATCCCCAGGTGCTTCACAGAAGTTTATAACATTGAGCCGTAAAAATAAAATTTTCACATTTTTCCCACAAAATGTTTTTCAGCCACCAATTTTGTATTTTCATAAGGGTAATAGGAGAAATTGCACCATGCAGTTTGTTGTGCAATTTCTCCAGAGTAAGCAGATACCCCATATGTGGGGGAAAACTACTGCTTGGGCACACGGCAGGGTTCAGAAGGGAAGGAGCGCCATTTGACTTTTTGATTGTAAAATTTGTTTGAATATTTAGCGGACGCCATATTGCGTTTGGAGAGCCCCTGATGTTCCTAAACAGTATAAATCCCCCACAAGTGACACCATTTTGGAAACTAGACCCCTCAGGAAACTTATCTAGATGTGTGGTGAGCACCCTGAACCCCCAAGTCCTTTAGAGAAGTTTATAACATGGAGCCGTGAAAATAAAAAAATCAAACTTTTTCCACAAAAATGATGTTTTAGCCCCAATTTTTTTATTTTCCAAAGGGTAAGAGGAGAAAATGGACCCCAAAAACTTGTGCAATTTCTCCTGAGTACGCCAATACCCCATATGTGGGGAAAATACAGTGTTTGGGTGCACGGCAGAGTTCAGAAGGGAAGGAGCACCGTGTGACTTTTTTAACGCAAAATTGGCTGGAGTTGAGAGCGGACGCCATGTCGCGTTTGGAGAGCCTCTGATGTGCCTAAATAGTGGAAACCCCCCACAAGTGACATCATTTTGGAAACTACCCCCCTCAAGGATTTTATCAAGGGGTATAGTGAACATTTTTAACCCAGAGGTATGACACAGAATTTGATAATATTAGGTCATCATTAGTGTTGAGCGATACCTTCCGATATCAGGAAATATCGTATCGGATTGGATCGGGCCGATACCCAAAAAGTATCAGATATCGCCGATTCCGATACCGGAAACCAATGCAAGTCAATGGGACACAAATATCGGAATGAAAATAAACCCTTTCTTTCCTTGTAGGTTAATTCTACATGAAGTAAAACAACTAAGAATAATGTAGAATGACATGAAAAGCCGGCAATTCATCAGCGGCATTCACCGGTACCCGACAATTTACAACAGAAAGAATAGAGCTTCACACATAGATTAGATAGATAGAAACATGTCAGTCACATATATATGAAGTACAGTGACAGTGTTGCTTACTGTACTTGTCATTTAGTGTAAAGGATTTATTAAAAAAAATATTAGTGTTTTCGTGCACCGTCTCTTTAAAAAAGCCGGCCGGCAATTCAGCAGCGGTACCCGACAATTTATAACAGACAGAATAGAGCTTCACACATAGATTAGATAGATAGAAACATGTCAGCCACATATATAAGAAGTACAGTGACAGTGTTGCTTACTGTACTTGTCATTTAGTGTAAAGGATTTATTTAAAAAAATAATAGTGTTTTCATGCACCGTCTCTTTAAGAAAGCCGGCCGGCAATTCAGCATCTGTACCCGACAATTTAGAATAGAAAGAATAGAGAATCACACATAGATTAGATAGATAGAAACATGTCAGTCACATATATATGAAGTACAGTGACAGTGTTGCTTACTGTACTTGTCATTTAGTGTTAAAATAAAGCATTTATTTAAAAAAAAATTGGCGTGGGGTTCCCCTTAATTTTAGGCTCTAGCGGAGGTTAAGCAGACAGCTGGGGCAAATGTTTGAAGCCTGGGAAGGGGGTAATACCCACGGAGCTTCCCAGGCTACTAATATCAGCCCCCAGCTGAATACCTAGCCTTTACTAGCTATTAAAATGGGGGAACCCCCCCAAAAAAATGACGTGGGGTCCCCCCTAATTTAATAGCTAGCAAAGGCTAGGCAGACAGCTGGGGGCCGATATTAATAGCCCAGGAAGGGAGCCATGAATATTGGCCCCCTCCCAGGCTAGAAACACCAGCCGTCAGCCGCCCCAGAAATGGCGCATCCATAGGATGCGCCAATTCTGGCACTTAGCCTCGCTCTTCCACGCTGCCCTGGTGCGGTGGCAGGGGGTAATAGGGTTGGGGTTGATGTCAGCTTATATTGCCAGCTGACATCAAGCCCAGGTTAGTAATGGAGAGGCGTCTATAAGACACCCCCATTACTAACCCCATAGTCAAAGTTAAAAGAAAACACAAACACCCAGAATAAAGTCCTTTAATTGAAATAAAGACACAATTCTTTATTGTTCTAAATTAAACCATACTTACCATCACGCCCATTCCAGCTGAAGCCAACGATCTCCTGCAATAAAAGTAAAATAATAAAGCAACCTCATCCTTACCTTTCCATGGTTCCCACGACAGCTTCAGCTCTGCTACATCGAGATGACAGGCTGGACCGCAGCAGAACGCTGCCATCCAGCCTGTCATCCCGCAGACACTGAGAAGCGCAGGCATGCTTGCGCTCCTCAGTGTCTCTCTGTGACGTCATCCAGATGAGCCGAGTTCATGTCCAATGAACTCAGCTCACCTCATGCACATCACTGACAGCGTGGGAAAATTCTCCTGCACTCAGCGCTTCAGCGTGAGAATTCTCCCACGCTGTCAGTGACATACATGAGGTGAGGTCATGTCCAATGAACTCAGCTCACCTCATGCACGTCACTGACAGCGTGGGAAAATTCTCACGCTGAAGTGCTGAGTGCAGGAGAATTTTCCCACGCTGTCAGTGACGTACATGAGGTGAGCTGAGTTCATTGGACATGACCTCGGCTCATCTGGATGCCGTCACAGCCAGACACTGAGGAGTGGAAGTATGCCTGCGCTTCTCAGTGTCTGCGGGATGACAGGATGGATGGCAGCGTTCTGCTGCGGTCCAGCCTGTCATCTCGATGTAGCAGAGCTGAAGCTGTCGTGGGAGCCATGGAAAGGTAAGGATGATGTTGCTTTATTATTTTACTTTTATTGCAGGAGATCGTTGGCTTCAGCTGGAATGGGCGTGATGGTAAGTATGGTTTAATTTAGAACAATAAAGAATTGTGTGTTTATTTCAATTAAAGGACTTTTTTCTGGGTGTTGTGCTTTTTTAAATACTTTACTAGAAATTCATGGTGGTCATGTCTAATATTGGCGTGACCCCATGAATTTTGGGCTTAGGGCCAGCTGATAATGCCAAGCTGGCCTTAACCCCTTTATTACCCAGTGAGCCACCGCACCAGGGCCCTGGATGAGTTGGGTACAGCGCCAGAAGATGGCGCTTCTATGAACGCGCCATTTTCTGGGGCGGCTGCGGACTGCAATTTGCAGCGGGGGTGGCCCAGAAAGCTTGGGTCTCCCTGCGCTGCGGATTCCAGCCCCCAGTTGCCTAGTTGTATCTGGCTGGGCACAAAAATAGGGCGAAGCCCCACGCATTTTTTTTTTAAATTATTTCATGAAATTCATGGAATAATTAAGAAAAAAAGGGTTTCCCTATATTGTTGTGTCCAACCAGGTACAAATAGGCAGCTGGTGGTTGGGGGCAGCCCATTCCTGCCTGCTGTACCTGGCTGGACACAAATATAGTGCGAAGCCCCACGTCAATTTTTTTTTAATTATTTCATGAAATAATTTTTTTAAAAAAGGGCTTCCCTATATTGTTGTGTCCGGCCAGGTACAAATAGGCAGCTGGTGGTTGGGGGCAGCCTGTTCCTGCCTGCTGTACCTGGCTGGACACAAATATAGGGCGAAGCCCCACGTCAATTTTTTTTAAAATAAATCCTTTATTTTAACACTAAATGACATTTGAGGAGTTAATAAAGATGCAGTCCCTAAATTATTATTTATTTTTTAATTAATTTTTCCCAAAACTTTTGACGTGGGCTTCGCCATATTTTTGTATGCCAGCCAGGTACAGCATCCAGCTTCTATGAACGCGCCATTTTCCGGGGTGGCTGCGGACTGCAATTTTCAGGGGGGGGGGGGGGCAGAAAGCTTGGGCCTCCCTGCGCTGCAGATTCCATCCCCCAGCTGCCTAGTTGTACCTGGCTGGACACAAAAATAGGGAGAAGCTTCACGTATTTTTTTTTTTTAATTATTTCATGAAATTCATGAAATGATTAAGAAAAAAAGGGCTTCCCTATATTGTTGTGTCCAACCAGGTACAAATAGGCAGCTGGTGGTTGGGGGCAGCCCGTTCCTGCCTGCTGTACCTGGCTGGACACAAATATAGTGCGAAGCCCCACGTCAATTTTTTTTAAATCATTTCAGGAAATTCATGAAAAAATTAAAAAAAATTGATGTGGGGCTTCGCCCTATATTTGTGTCCAGTCAGGTACAGCAGGCAGGAACGGGCTGCCCCCAACCACCAGCTGCCTATTTGTACCTAGCCGGACACAACAATATAGGGAAGCCCTTTTTTTCTTAATTATTCCATGAATTTCATGAATTTAAAAAAAAAAAACGTGGAGCTTCGCCCTATTTTTGTGTCCAGCCAGGTACAACTAGGCAGCTGGGGGCTGGAATCTGCAGCGCAGGGAGGCCCAAGCTTTCTGGGCCCCACCCGCTGCAAATTGCAGTCCGCAGCCGCCCCGGAAAATGGCGCGTTCATAGAAGCGCCATCTTCTGGCGCTGTACCCAACTCATCCAGGGCCCTGGTGCGGTGGCTCACTGGGTAATAAAGGGGTTAAGGCCAGCTTGGCATTATCAGCTGGCCCTAAGCCCGAAATTCATGGGGTCACGCCAATATTAGACATGACCACCATGAATTTCTAGTAAAGTATTTAAAAAAAACACAAACACCCAGAAAAAAGTCCTTTAATTGAAATAAACACACAATTCTTTATTGTTCTAAATTAAACCATACTTACCATCACGCCCATTCCAGCTGAAGCCAACGATCTCCTGCAATAAAAGAAAAATAATAAAGCAACCTCATCCTTACCTTTCCATGGCTCCCACGACGGCTCCAGCTCTGCTACATCGAGATGACAGGCTGGACCGCAGCAGAACGCTGCCATCCAGCCTGTCATCCCGCAGACACTGAGAAGCGCAGGCATACTTCCACTCCTCAGTGTCTGGCTGTGACGGCATCCAGATGAGCCGACAATGAACTCGGCTCACCTCATGTACGTCACTGACAGCGTGGGAGAATTCTCCTGCACTCAGCGCTTCAGCGTGAGAATTTTCCCACGCTGTCAGTGACGTGCATGAGGTGAGGTCATGTCCAATGAACTCGGCGCACCTCATGCACGTCACTGACAGCGTGGGAAAATTCTCACGCTGAAGCGCTGAGTGCAGGAGAATTTTCCCACGCTGTCAGTGACGTGCATGAGGTGAGCTGAGTTCATTGGACATGACCTCGGCTCATCTGGATGCCGTCACAGCGAGACACTGAGGAGCGCAAGCATGCCTGCGCTTCTCAGTGTCTGCGGGATGACAGGCTTGATGGCAGCGTTCTGCTGCGGTCCAGCCTGTCATCTCGATGTAGCAGAGCTGAAGCTGTCCTGGGAACCATGGAAAGGTAAGGATGAGGTTGCTTTATTATTTTACTTTTATTGCAGGAGATCGTTGGCTTCAGCTGGAATGGGCGTGACTGTAAGTATGGTTTAATTTAGAACAATAAAGAATTGTGTCTTTATTTCAATTAAAGGACTTTTTTCTGGGTGTTTGTGTTTTTTTTAAATACTTTACTAGAAATTCATGGTGGTCATGTCTAATATTGGCGTGACCCCATGAATTTCGGGCTTAGGGCCAGCTGATAATGCCAAGCTGGCCTTAACCCCTTTATTACCCAGTGAGCCACCGCACCAGGGCCCTGGATGAGTTGGGTACAGCGCCAGAAGATGGCGCTTCTATGAACGCGCCATTTTCCGGGGCGGCTGCGGACTGCAATTTGCAGCGGGTGGGGCCCAGAAAGCTTGGGCCTCCCTGCGCTGCGGATTCCAGCCCCCAGCTGCCTTGTTGTAACTGGCTGGACACAAAAATAGGGCGAAGCCCCACGTATTTTTTTTTAAAATTATTTCATGAAATTCATGGAATAATTAAGAAAAAAAGGGCTTCCCTATATTGTTGTGTCCGGCTAGGTACAAATAGGCAGCTGGTGGTTGGGGGCAGCCCGTTCCTGCCTGCTGTACCTGACTGGACACATATATAGGGCGAAGCCCCACATAATTTTTTTTAAATTATTTCATGAATTTCCTGAAATAATTAAAAAAAAATTGACGTGGGGCTTTGCACTATATTTGGGTCCAGCCAGGTACAGCAGGCAGGAACGGGCTGCCCCCAACCACCAGCTGCCTATTTGTACCTGGTTGGACACAACAATATAGGGAAGCCCTTTTTTTCTTAATTATTCCATGAATTTCATGAAATAATTAAAAAAAAAAAAAAACGTGGAGCTTCTCCCTATTTTTGTGTCCAGCCAGGTACAACTAGGCAGCTGGGGGATGGAATCTGCAGCGCAGGGAGGCCCAAGCTTTCTGCCCCCCGCTGAAAATTGCAGTCCGCAGCCGCCCCGGAAAATGGCGCGTTCATAGAAGCTGGATGCTGTACCTGGCTGGCATACAAAAATATGGCGAAGCCCACGTCAAAAGTTTTGGGAAAAATTAATTAAAAAATAAATAATAATTTAGGGACTGCATCTTTATTAACTCCTCAAATGTCATTTAGTGTTAAAATAATGGATTTATTTAAAAAAAAAATAGCGTGGGATCCCCCATAATTTTAGTCTCTAGCGGAGGTTAAGCAGACGGCTGGGGCAGATGTTTGAAGCCTGGGAAGGGGGTAAAACCCACGGAGCTTCCCAGGCTACTAATATCAGCCCCCAGCTGAATACCTAGCCTTTACTAGCTATTAAAATGGGGGACCCCCCCAAAATAATGACGTGGGGTCCCCCCTATTTTAATAGCTAGCAAAGGCTAGGCAGACAGCTGGGGGCTGATATTAATAGCCCAGGAAGGGTGTCATGAATATTGGCCCCCTCCCAGGCTAGAAACACCAGTCGTCAGCCGCCCCAGAAATGGCGCATCCATAGGATGCGCCAACTCTGGCACTTAGCCTCGCTCTTCCACGCTGCCCTGGTGCGGTGGCAGGGGGTAATAGTGGTAGGGTTCATGTCAGCGCCAGCTGCCATGAAGCCCAGGTTAGTAATGATGGGCGTCTATAAGACACCCCCATTACTAACCTACAAAGTGTTAAAAAGAAAAAACACACACTACACCCAGAAAAAAATAATTTATTTGAAATAAAACACACCATTTTATTTAATTCTTAGTTTACTAAAAATAATAGTTACCTGTCCACGTTCCTGCGCTGATCTCCCATGCACAGCTGTCACATCTGGAGATGGTGACAGCTGTGCATGGCTGCTGTAAGCTCACGCTGCCGGGAACACGTCCGCTCCCGGCAGCGGGAGCCACTGACTGAGGTCACCGGAGTGCATTCAGGCAGCGCAGCTCCGGAGACCTCCTTTACGGCACTGCTGTACCGTGGGAATTTCTCACGATACAGCAGGGCCGTAAAGGAGCTAACCGGAGCAGCGCTGCCTGAACTCCGGTGAACCCTTACGGCCCCGTCATTCTAGCGGCGGCAGCGGTTCAGAGCGGTCACATTCTATGTGGCTGCTCTGAACTGGAGATCTTCGTGGGACACTCGTGGACTGCTACGGAGGGGTAAGGATAAGGTTGTGGTTTATTATTTTATATTTTATTACAGGAGATCGATGGCTTCGGGGAATTAGGTGTCTTGGTGAGTATAGGTGTAGTTTTTTATTTTTTACTTTATTTTAGGTGGCGATCGGCGGGGACAGGTAATGTATGAACTAATTTCTTTTAGGGAACCACTGACCACCAATGACATGTATTTAACATTTATTGGGGACACAGTAGGGCAATTTAAATAGCAGGATCAGTCTGATGGGAACTACTGCTCCCATTGAGCTGATCCTGCTGGCAGGAGTGGACGGGGGACAGACATAGGCCGATGGGAGTAGTAGTGTCACATCGGCCTATGTCTGCCTGCACGCACACACACCGCACACACCCGCACACATCGCACAGACACCCGCACAGACACCCGCACAGACACCCGCACACACACCCCGCACACACACCCGCACACACACACCCCGCACACACACACCCCGCACACACACACCCCGCACACACACCCGCACACACACCCCGCACACACACCCCGCACACACACCCGCACACACCCCGCACAAACATCGCGCACACACCCCGCACACACACCCCGCACACACACTAATCATGACGGGTCTGGGAGGTGAGGCTGACCTGTGCGGCCGTGGGAAAGTTCATGTGAGTTCATGCAGTCAAGCATGAACTCACATGAACCCTCTGAGGGCAACGCGGCGACTTCAAATGAACAGCTGATCGGCATCAGCTGATACCTCAGCTGTTCATTTGAAATAACCGGCGGGAAAGCGCAGCACAGAACGGGAAAGCTGGCGGTGAAGTCTTTTCACTGCCGGCTTCCCCGCCCGGGTCCTTCACTCCCCGCTCCTTGGAGCTGCGCTCCCCGCCCGGTCCTAACTTACGATCGGGAAGGGAGGTGGCGAGGGGAGCGGAGGATCGGGGTGGGAGGCTTCGGGGAAGCAGTATGGGGCTGTGTGATTGTTTAAAAGCCGGCGGCTTTATACCGCGCGCCGGCTTTTAAACAATCAGGAGAATTCTCCCCCGCTGGGATGGCATTCTGATGACAGGCTGGATCGCGCTGCCATCCAACTTGTCATCCTTCACAGACACTGCAGAGCGCAGGCATTATGGGAACTTCCGATTCCGGTATCCGATATTGTAAAAGTATCGGAATTAAGTATCGGAATTCCGATACCACGAATATCGGCCGATACCCGATATTACAGTATCGGAATGCTCAACACTAGTCATCATATTGATTAAGTTGTCATTAGTCTTGAGCACAAGTTCTCACTAGTTGAGTTTGCATCGGGTACTCAGGTATGCACCATGTATCAATGCAGGCAATCCCAATGTTAGGCGTCGGTTTGGTGCTGGATTCGAAATGGGTCCAGGACCTTCTGTGGTCTCCCATTTCAGTCCAGCTGGGGCTGATGTTGCTCAGCATCGCCGTCAGCCTCAACGACTAGCTGGTCCTCGAGCACTGTTTATCTCCCATGTAGTTGTGCCTAGCAATGTTAAGACTGGGTTGCAGAAGGAGACTGGGCTTGTGGAATCTAAGTTCAGGATTTGCTGAACTGAGCATGTCCGTGACCTGGCGGATCATGATTGGTGGGTTGGCACCCACCTGACCCGATGACCTGGCACCGCCTGATTGGTCCATGGGTAACGTCACCAATGGTGCGTCGGTGGGTAGGGCTTAGTCTTTAAAAGGCCCGCCCACAAACATGGTGACGCGCTCAGATCATTTTGCAAGTGTTGCCGTTGTGTGGACGAGTGTATTCCACGTGCTCTCTAGCTGCTCTCTCCGTGACCTGCCGATGCCAAAGTTAGCTTGGCTGATTAACACAGGTCACTCAGGCAGGCTTAGATTTGCTTAGGCAGGTAGCTACGTCTTGCAGCCTGGCTCAGCCAAAGGGGTCGCCTAACACCTCGAGCAGTCTGCAGACACCCTGTCCACGGCTATCGCCTGTCAGCCACGTGGAGTAGTACCCTTCAGTCCGGTGGCACGCCGGCTGGAGGCACGTGTACCCATCGCGTAGTCACACACGCATCTCAGCGCCAATCCCTACAGGGTAGCGCCTGTATCGAAGACAGGGCTACTGCTTTCCCTCTGGTCGCACGTCTCCCTGCGGTTCTTGGAGATTGTGTGAACCGCTGAAACCCGCTCCGTGTGCATTAACTCGGAGTGGTTCTTCAGTTAAGTAGGTGCTATCCCGGTCACTCTTCTAAGTTGCAGTTAACGGAGATAGAGCGAACCGCTATACCTATTCCTGTGTGCTGAAACACGGAAGGGTTTAACATTTAAGTTGGTTACTTTACTTTCCACCCGGAAAGTGTTTGGCAGCAGCCCTGCAGGCTGCATCGCGGACCCCGGGGTCGGTTGCATTCCATTTTAATAAAGTTGCCTGCAACCGCCCGCCTAACACCCCGTGATGTTTTTTTGGCTGCAAAGCATCTGGGGTGGAGACTCGAGCATGTCATTCGAGCACCCGAGATACTCAATGCATACCCGAGCACCCGATGCAAACTCAAGTAGCGAGCACTTGTACTTAACACTAATTGCCATATCGTCATCTTTTTTTTTTTTATACTTTTGAAAAAAAATACCAACCCTAACCGTAGCCCAACCCAAACCCCAACCCCAACCCTAACCCCAACCATAACCCTACCCTAACCCCAACCCTAACCCTAGCCCAACCCTAACCCTAGCCCAACCCTAACCCCAACACTAGCCCAACGCCAACCCTAACCCCAACACCAACCCTAACACCAACCCTAACCCCAGATTTCATTTTTTACGCCGTTACTCCTGCGGTATAAGTGATAAGACAACTTTATTCTTCGGGTCGGTGTGATTACAGAGATACCAGAATCATATTGGGTTTTTATGATTAGCTGCTGTCGCACACTAAAAGACGCATTTTTTTGTAAAATCTAGTTTACAATTTTTCCAGATTTTGGTCGACAGAGTCATGTGATGACTTGTTTTTTGTGGGATGAGTTGATATTTTTATTGGTGCCATTTTCGGGCACGTGACATTTTTTGATCGCTTTCTATTCCAATTTTTGGGAGGCAGAATAAACAAAAACCAACAATTCAGGAATTGTTTTTTTTTAATTTTTTTATTCTGTTCGCGTGTGGTAAAATTGATAAGGTAGCTTTATTCTTCGGGTCAGTATCTTTACAGCGATACCACATTTATATTGTTTTTCTATGTTTTGGTGCTTTTACATAATAAAAGCAATTTTATAGAATTTTTTTTTTTGCATCACTTTATACTGAGAGCTATAACTTTTTTATTTTTCGCTGATGATGCTGTATGACGGCTTGTTTTTTCGGGACAAGATGACGTTTTTAGCGGTACCATTTTTATTTATATTTGTCTTTTTAATCGTGTGTTATTCCATTTTTTATTTGGCGGTATGATGATAAAGCATTGTTTTTTGCTTCGGTTTTTTTTTTACTGTGTTCACTGAAGAGGTTAACTAGTGGGTCAATTTTGTAAGTCAGGTCTTTCCAAACCAAATGTGTACTTTTATTTTTTTTTGTTTTTGTTTCATAATAATATTTATTGATGGGTACATTATATTTTTATTTTTGGTGGATTATTATTTTTTTTTTTTTAGATTTTTACAATTTTTTTTTCACTTTCTGACACTTTTTTTACTTTTATACTTTGTCCCTCTATGGGACTTTCACTTTTTTTATTTTGATCGCCTGCATAGCACAGAAATGGAGCACCATCCTTGTGCTTTGCAGGCTGTCAGTGCTACACAGGGAGAAGATAGTTTGGTCATGCACTGCGCATGGCCAAACGATCTTCCTGCTGTCTAGTGACCCGTATGTTGTCATGACGACATCGGGTCGTCTTGGCAACATCCGGGAAGCCGCGGCAGACAGCGCTGGAGGCCAGAAGAGGAGGTGAGTATTGCGATCACCTCCCCTTGCCACCACAATACTGCGATCGACTTCGATCAGAGCATTGCGGGGGTTAATGTGCCGGGAGAGGTGCTGGACTGCTCCCTGCACATAGAACCGGGTGTCAGCTGTGACAGTCAGTTTATAACCGTTTGTGCAGACACATGCACATTTGTGGCCTGCTGGAGGTTATTTTGCAGGGCTCTGGCAGTGCTCCTCCTGTTCCTTCTTGTACAAAGGCGGAGGTTGTTCCCCTCCTACGGCCCCCTCCACGTCTCCTAGTGTACTGGTCTGTCTCCTGGTAGCGCCTCCAGCCTCTGGACACTACGCTGACAGACACAGCAAACCTTCTTGCCACAGCTCGCATTGATGTGCCATCCTGGATGAGCTGCACTACCTGAGCAACTTCTGTGGCTTGTAGAGTCCGTCTCATGCTACAACGAGTGTGAAAGCACAATCATCATTAAAAAGTGGTCAAAACATCAGCCAGAAAGCATTGGTACTAAGATGTGGTCTGTGGTCCCCACCTGCAGAACCACTCCTTTATTGAGTGTGTCTTGATAATTGCCAATAATTTCCATCTATTGTCTATTCCATTTGCACAACAGCATGTGAAATTGATTGTCAATCAGTGTTGCTTCCTAATTGGAAAGTTTGATTTCACAGAAGTTTGATTTACTTGGAGCTATATTCTGTTGTTTAAGTGTTCCTTTTATTTTTTTGAGCAGTTTATATGTATACCCCCAGGGGTAAATATTTTTTAGCCCATGTACTTGGTGCATGGGCATTACCGGTCAAGGAGACCCACTCCTTAATAATGGAAAATCTTTTTTTTACTGAGGCCCCCCACTAAGTCTCTTCAATTTGGTATTGGAGTGCTTCCTAATTTTTGGCAGCCCATGCACTTACTGCATACACAATAACATTATAGAAGACACACTCCTTAATATTTTTTAAAAAATTTTTCTTATCCCCTTTACTACATCTCTTCATATTGATATTTGACTGCATTCTAATTTTTGGTAGCCCTTGAACTTGCTGCACACTGAATAACAGTATAGGATACCCACTCCTTAATCATTTTTAAAACAATTTTTATGAGGCCCTTCTCTATGTCTCTTCAAATTGGTATTGGAGTCCGTCCTAATTTTTTGCAGTCCTTTCACTTACGCAATAACAGTGTAGGAGATCCACCTTAATAATTTTTAAAACAATTTTTCTGAGGCCCTTCACTACATCTCTTCAAATTGGTATATGACTGCATCCTAATTTTTGATAGCCCTTGTACTTACTACATGCACAATAACAGTATAGGAGACATGTTAAACAATTTTTCTGAGGCCCTTCGCTATGTCTCTTCAAATTGGTATTTACTGCATCCTAATTTTTGGCAGCCCTTGAACTTGCAGCATATGCAATAACAGTATAGGAGATACACTTCTAAATAATGGGAAAAAAATTGGACTGAGGCCTTCCATTACACCTCTTCAAATTGCTATTGGAGCGCATCCTAATTTTTGCCAGCCCTTGAAGTTGCTGCATATGCAATAACAGTATAGGAGACCCACTCATAAATAATGAGAAGACCAGTTCAAATCTATATTCTACAATATTAACTTTTATCTGAAGTTTGCGTACAAGTGAGCTATCGCACTATGGATAGCATATTACATGGATCCAGACAGGGATTGTTGATACTGGTGTTAGCTGCTTTTAGAATAGGGACAGGTTTCAGGTATCATCAGCTGTAAATGAGTGTTCATATTTTGGTCACATACATATCTTCCACAGTGCATAACTTGATCGAATTTTTCCATGTACCTGATAACCAATTAATCATTCTTAATGGTGATCTATAATTAGAAATTGATGAAAGCAGGCAGGGTTTCTTGCGTTCCTTCACAGGTTGGTGGTGCAACGTACCCAAAAAAACCTCTTCGGAGCCGGTTAAATTCTATTTTTTATTGTACTATATTACTTTACTTATCTGAGATTTGTGTACGGGTGATGACGCGCCCCCTGGGCCGTGAGATACTTGGTGCCGGGCTGGTCATTGCTAGGTGAGATGTCACAGTGGTGGTGACCCGCTCCTTGACCCAGGTTAGTCAATAAAAGGGTTATTTACAGGGGATTTATAGTTTTTTATATAATGTTCATGATGCTACCTGTGGTATGCGGCTAAAGGGAGCCTGTTGTTAATGCAGCAGATTTGGTTTAGCTCTCCACAGGTAGAGCTTAGCTCCAGGGCAGTGTAGATGTTGTAGATATTGAGGTAGCAGTTGTGGTGTAGTGTAGTGCAGGGGGTGATGTCGCAGCAGTAATGATTCACAGAGACAGTGAGGTGCTGTCTTCCGGATTTACACACAGTTCTCACTTTGCTCCTGGTTACAACTGCAGATCATAACTTCCCACGTCGTCCTGTGGTTACTCAGGGAGGGGTTCAGCAAACCCTCAGGCACCTCCGGAGTACATAACGGGACCCCCTTCTGTGTGTTCGTTTGGGCCGTCTCCCTACACCTCAAACCCAGTGTCCCAATCCAGTGACCGCGGACCTTGTCGGGCAACATCTTCTCTGTCCCCTGGGTCCTCTATGGCCACCTTTTCAGTGAGATAGATGTGGCTTTTGGCTGCAGCACCTGAAATACTGCACCCTCCGGTTACCTAGTTGAACGTTGAAATTCTCACTAGTTAGGGGCCGGTCCCCTCTGTGACCCGATCCCTCCACCGCCTGGTAGATTCGGGCATACGGGTGGACTCCGGCACTGCCCGTACCGCTGGGATCCTTTCTTCACTCCTGGAGCCTTCTCTCTGCTCCCGTTCCTTCCTCCTCTAATTCTCCTCCTCCTCGGCATCCTCATTCAGGCCCATGCTTTCCCTGAGCAGAGCTCCTGCTTCCAACTCTTCCTCTGACTGGAACCCTTCTAGATCATTCCATCCCTTTTTATACACCTGCTGACGTGCTCCCCTAAACTCCTTCCTCCACCTACACCCACTACATGGTTCCCCATCTCTTGGTTCCCCCCACTCCAGCCAGGGACAGGGGTCAGCAGAGGAGCACCGCGTCTTGCCCCTCCTGCTGGTCTGGAGTAGTGTAGTGTTGGATGCAGGTGTTTGGGTCCCGGGCAGCACTCTATCCTTACCTGAGAGTGAGATACCACACCTCTGGGTGAGATGCTGTACCTCTGTGGTGACTGAACCCGCAGGGGCACAACAGTGACCTATAGCAGTTGGGATAGTGTCTTACAGGCATCTGGTCAGGGATTATTGTATTATACTCCATGCTGAAAAAAATTCTATTCCCGATTGATAACACTGTTAGCTGCTTTTAGGAGAGGGACAGGTGTTATATGCTACCATAAGTTGGAAAAGGAGGGTTCATTCTGGTCGCATACACATCTTCCGCAGTGCATAACTTGATAGATGTTTTCCATGCACTCATTGACAGATTCATCTTTTTTACGGTGATCTCTACTCAGAAATTAATCAAGGTTGAAAGAAATTTATCCTAAGTCATGTAATAAGGCTCGTTAAAGGGTCACTATTGACTTTTAGGATGGCTACTTCCTGTAGGTGGCATTAGAGTTCTGATCCTCTTCCTCTGAAGAGACAATTTGCATATTTACCAGAGGAGCATTGCGGCTTTAAAAGTTACCTCACCATGACATGCTTAACATGTGGCTCTCCACATGAAGAAATGTTACCCCCTAGATCATAGTTGATAAAAATTCATCGAAGTTGGCAGACATTTTTCAGATTTGACAGAAATTAATTAAACAAAAAAATGTCTTGATTTAATGTGTCCATTTGCAGTTTCTTTGTAGCTTTTGTATGTAAGAGGTAGTGGTGGGAGACTTGACGCTACTGGAGCTGGAAATTCCACTTCAGATCACTCCATTGCTTAGTTTCCATCCTTTTCTGGTTTCTTCTTGAATTATGTTTGGGGTCATTGTCCTGCTGGAAGACCAATGACTTAGGATTAGAGGTGAGCGAAAATTTCAATGTTCGGTTCAGTTTACGATCATCGAATTTGCAATATTTGCTGCTTAATTTATCAAATATTCATCAAACGTATCTGAACCCCATTGGATTCAATGGGCGGAAACACCAAATGCACAACACCTTCAAACGGACCAAAAGCTGCCAAAACAGATCAAATTAGGGGCAGACACCAGAAAAGTGGTATCAATTGACCCAGAGTACAAGTGGTATAATTATTATTTATTATTATTGCGCCATTTATTACATGGCGCTTTACATGTGAAAAGGGATCACCGACTGGTAAAAGAGGAGAGAGGACCCTGCCTGGGAGGGCGCATGAACAATCTACAAGGGATGGGTAAGGATATATTAGGTGATGGTACAGCTGGTCTAACAGTGGTATGGTGGAGCGAGCGTTACTGCAGATTTTAACCTTGTCACAAGAAGTGGATCTACAGCTTCCTTTTGAAGGTTTCCACGGTAGGCGAGAGTCTGATGTTATGGGGAAGAGAGTTCCTCAGTAGGGGGCATGCATGGGACAAATCTTGTAAAGAGATAAGAGGGATGTAGAGAATGAGATCTTGTAAGGATGGGAGGTTGCGTGCAGGTAAGTACAGGGAGACTTGGTCACAGATGTATGGAGAAGAAAGGTTTTGGATGGCTTTGTATGTAAGTTAGGCTTTTCAACTGGTGTCTCAAGGCAATGGGGAGCCAGCACAGGGACTGACAGAAAGGAAAAGCCAGGGAATAGTGGGGTGACAGGTGGATTAGTTGGCCAGCAGAGTTTAGGATAGATTGCAGGTGTGCGAGAGTGGTAGAAGGGAAGCCACAGAGCAGGAGCTTGCAGAAGTCGAGGCAGGAGATGATGAGGGCGTGCACTGGTGTTTTTGTAGATTCATGGTTGAGGAATGTGCAGATCACGGAGATATTTTGGATATGGAGTCAGCAGCAAATGGAAAGGGCTTGGATCTGACATTTGAAGGACAGATCAGAGTCAAGCTTGCGAGACTGGGGAGAGTTGGCAGCCATTCACTTTGATGGATAGGTCAGTTGAAGGGGATGAATGAGATGGTGGAAAGATGATGAATTCGGTTTTATCCATGTTAAGTTTTACAAATCTAGCAGAAACACACATGTGAGATTATGGTTAGTAAGGAGGTAATATCAGGTCGAGAGAAGTAGATCTGTGTGTCATTAGCATACAGGTGATACTGAAAGCTGTGAGACTCTATGAGCTGTCCCAGGCCGAAGGTGTAGATAGAGAAGAGCAGTGGTCATAGAAATGAACCTTGGGGGACACCAACACATAAGGGGCGAGATGAGGAGGTTGTGTGTGAGTGGGAGAAACTGAATGTCCGGACGGTTAAGTGTGAAAATATCCAAGATAGGGCCAAGTCTGTGATGCCGAGAGATGAGAGAGTCTGTAGTGAGAGGGAATGGTTTACTATGTCAAAGGCAGATGACAGGTCTAAGAAGATGAGGACAGAGTATTATCACTTGTATTTGGCAGTTAGTAGGCCGTTAGTGACTCTAGTCAGGGCAGTTTCAGTGGAATGGTGCTGTTGAAGCCAGATTGCAAGCGGTCAAAGAGGGAGCAAGAGAAGAGGTGGGAGGACAGTTCAAAATGGACATGTTGTTCCAGTAGTTTGGAGGTATATGGGAGAAGTGAGATGGGGCAATAGCCAGACACAGTAGATGGGTCAAGGGAGGGCTTTTTGAGGATGGATTTGATTGAGGTATGTCTGAATCATGAGGAGAAGACACCAGTAATTAGTGACAGGTTGAAGAGGAGGGTTAGGCTTGGGATGAAGACTGTGGTACGGTTTGGAATGAGGTGGGATGGTATTGGGTCAAGTTCATAGGTGATGACATGTGATTTGGAGAGTAAATGGCAGAGAAGCTGGTTTTGGAGAAGGAGAGTTGAGTAGTAATGAAGAGGGGCTGTGGCAAAAGCTTTGCTCTACGTTGACAATCTTCTGCTTGAAGAAAGAAATTAAGTCTTCAGCTGAGATAAGAGAAGAGGAAGGAGGAGCTGGTGGACAGAGGAGAGACTTGAAAGTACTGAATAGCTGTTTAGGGTTGTGAGGCAAGTATAATATGAGAGATGAGAACTAGGTTTGTTTTGCTGCAGTGAGCAATTGCACATCATTTTGACAACTTCTGCTATTGGACTCCACTCTCATTCTTTGTCAGCCGCACAGTGGTACGCTTTGTAGATGAGGGCCAGGAAGAACATGTGCTCCAGTAGATGACAAGCGCTGCATCAAGTGAGGTCTGCTCCTCTTCCTCCAACTTAAAATCACACAGTGCAGTCCTCAGAGGTGGCACCCCAATTACCGTTGTTTTCACCTGCATGACAACTCTCCAACCTCCCAACTGACTGTGGGGAATCACAGATGGGCGAGTCTGCAGAGCTGTTCCCACATTCTATTTTGGGGCATCAGAGGTCTGATCCAAAGCTTCACAGACTCGAGAGGGGGAAAGCATGTGCAGCAATGCCCAAAATATTTTTCAGTTGATCCAGGGCCGAATTAAGTTGGGTCCGAGCAGAATCCAAATCCTTGGCACCAGACGTTAACCCCTGGCGGTGGAGGTGATCCTGATAAGACTCAGATACTTGAGGCACACGCAGACTGGACTGTGCTGTCAGGGCAGGAAGAGAAAGAGGGTGACTCTCAGGGCAAGGAGTGGGACAAGAGCGAGGATGACGATGCGGTTGTAGATTCCACTTGGTGTGTACCCAGAGGCATGCAGCAGAGTAGCTAAGCAGAGGAGGTGGAGGAGGTGGCAGACGAGGAGGTTATGTTGTGGTTTCCCGCACAGACACAGAGTTATTCAACCATGACAAGCACTACATCCTCAGCCCCAACTCTGGTGGTGGGCAGCTGTGTTTGCGGGTCTTTTGTTGCCTAGCCTGGGCCTTTTTTGAGACCTCAAAAAATGACACAACTCACGTTATCTTCCAACTTTGTTAAAAACTTCAGAGTAGAGTAAAAAACTGCAATAATTTGAGACTTGCTCGTCCAGGGGTCACAAGTGAATTGCATGCTGGAGCACACTTTGAATAGTCTGTGGAAGGAGGTTATGGTGGTCCCAGGGGAAGCAGAGGAAGATGCGGAAGGGTTAACAATATCTCTAAATTTCGGTCTGTCGCCTCACAGGCGGTTGCCATGGGAGGCATAAATGGAGAAGGATGAGGAGGAAGAGGTGATGGACGCGCAACAGTTAGGAGATGAAGAGGATAATGATTTCCTCTCTGTTGTCCGTGGTTGCCAGGAGGGGATGGAGGAAGCAAGCGTGATTGTTATCCCACCACCAACACACTATGGACTTGGACCTCATGAAAAATACTGACTAATGAGCACCTTCTTGCAGCACTATCTACAACATGATTGTTGCCCATATTGTAAGGATCCAAAGTGCTGACTTCTGGGTTGCCACTCTGTTCGATCAAGGTACAAGAGTAAATTTTGCTAGTTGCATTACCCCTGGAAAGGGAAGTGCCCATGCAGCAGTATCAAAACATGCTTGAAGATAATCTTGAGAGTGGTTTTCCCCAAGACAGCAGTGAGTCACACAGTGTGTATCGCAGTGATAGACTTCCAACCCCGGGAACGTTGAGCCGTCAACACAAAAACATTAGCAGCCTTTCACCGCTGGGGTCCTGGCCCTGGGTTCAAACCCCACCAAGGACAACATTTACAAGGAGTATGTTCTTCCCGTGTTTGCCAGGGTTTCATCCGGGTACTCATTTTTCTTCCCACACTCAAAAGACATACTGAAAGGAGGACAGTGTCACTAATGTCTGTAAAGCCCTGTGGAATTATTGGAGTTATATAAGTGTGTAAAATAAGTAAATAAATAGAAATTTATGCCACTTTAGTGGTATCTGCCCATAATTATTGGAAATGTTTGGTCTCAAAGTTGGGTCTCCTTAAGTTTTGTTGCCTCAATTTGTCAGAGCTCTCAGAGCACCAGGCCTACACCTGCCACTCATGCATCAGTTACTGATTAAACTTTAAGCAAGAAATATTGCTCCAAGCCCTGTCCAATGCTTAAATGTGGCATGGTTTCAGGACCATGCTATTAGCACAAAGAATTTATATTGTGAAATGTGAACTCCTGGCTGGAGCACAATACTAACACAAAATAATTAAAAGATAAAATGTGGCGTGCTTTATGTAGCACGGTAGTAACAGAAAAAAATAGATTTACTGTGGATGAGCATTGTATACAGCCGAATCTCAGCGCAAAAGAATTACAACCTCAGATGTGGCCTACATTTTGTAGCACGGTAGTAACAGAACAAATTTATATTTTATCATGTTAAACCCTGTATGGAGAAGAATATCAGCACCAAAAAATTAAAAGATGAAATGTAGCCTGCTTTATATACCACGGTAGTAAGAAAACCAATTTAGATTTTATCATGTGTACCCTTATGTGGAGAACAATATCAGCACCCAAAAATGTGAAACTGACATCCCACCTGCTGTATGACGTTACTAAAAGAAGAAATAGTTTCTGTTTCACTTTGGATGAGGCCTGTGTAACATAGACTATATGCTCCAAACAATTTCAAACTGAGAACTACCCTACTGTATCACGTTAGTAACAGAAGAATTTTTTTTTTTTTAGTGTGGATGAGGCCTCTATAACATAGAATATATGCTCCAAACAATTTCAAACTGAGATTTCCCCTGCTGTATCACGTTAGTCACAGAAAAATTTTACTCTGCATGAGCTCTGCAAACAGCTGAATTTCACCGCCACAAAGTGACAAGCTGAGATATGACAAGCTGCATCACGTTAGTCAAAGAAAAAAATATTTTTTGTTTACTCTGCAAGAGCTCTGCATATAGCAGAATTCCACTGCCACAAAATGAGAAGGTGAGATATGGCATGCTGAATCGTATTAGTCACAGAAAAAAATTGATTTTTAAAGGTGTACTTGTGCATGGAGTACAATAGAAGCAGCGCACAACAGACTTCTATGAAATGTGCCCTGCTGTCTTTGTCTGGAACTCACTAATGAGACAAGAAAAATAAAATCTGCTGGAAGGTCAATTTAACAGCCACACAGGACCCTATCTATCTAAACTATATGACTTAAAATTAACCGCCAGCTAACTAGCTAAAATCTCTAATGAATCCAAGAGCAGATCAGGAGCATCCTCTCTGTACTGTTCCACTTACAAAATGGCGCAAAGACAACATGTCTGCTCTTTATAGAGAGAGGGACATGTGATTTTAGCAGTCAATGGCACAAGCCCTTGTGTCTGGATATTGTGGATAGTTCTTGTGCCCTGATTGGCTTGGCTAGCTGCAATTTGCACATAAAGTTAGGAAAAAAAAAAGATTACAAGCACGCTGCTCCTCGGAGCTCTCCCCAGCCCCTCCCCTCACCAAACATGTCCCCCCCTGCTCATCATGCACTATCCTAGCCAAAGTGCTAAAAATACTTTAGCTACAATGCAATCATTTCCTGCATTTTTACTGAATTTTGCTGATATTAGGAAAAAATTCTCGTGTATCCGATCACGAATCCGAATGTACTATATTCGTGCTGAATTTCAAATTGGCTATCGTTTTTGGAAGATATTCGCTCAACACTACCTAGATTGCAAAGCCAGTTTTATGATACTGGGCACTACATTGTGAACCAAAATACTTTAGGAATCTTCACATTTCATGATGCCCTGCACACAGTCAAGGCACTTTGTGCCAGAGACAGCAAAATAACCCCTAAATATCTTTGAACCTCCACCATGTTTGACTAGAAGTACTGTGTTCCTTTATTTGTAAGCCACATTCCATTTACTGAAAACAGTTGAATGATGTGCGTTACCAAAAAGCTCTATCTTGTTCTCATCTGTCCCCAAGACGCCTGTTGGCCCTCTAAAAATAGTGGAGGCTACCTGCTGGCCATCTCTAAATTGTGAGGACCGCCTGTTGAACATCTAAATTTCAAACATTACAGAATATATGCAAAAAAGAAAATTTGACCACCTCAGATGGAAACGTTATATTGCAGTAGCAATGTATGGCTATGCAAAGCATAGCCAGCTGATGGCCCTCTAACAATAGTGAGGACAGACTGCTGGCCCTTTAACAATAGTAAGGGCCGCCTGATAGCCCTGTAAAAATAGGTTTTGTGACTTTTAGAAACCCTTTTTCATAAATTAAACAGCATATGTCTGATCATGTCTCACACACTACATGGCCAGATAAGGTAGTAAAATGTTAAAATTACATTTACTGGTGAATGTATTTTTCACCCTTGAAAGCAATGCAAAAGTGCAAAAAAGTATCAAAAACGCTACATGTAAACATAGCCCAAGGTGTGGAGGAGTGTTTGTGTTTTTGATTATATATTTTGCCTTATATACATTTGTGCTCAAAAGTTTACATACCCCGGCAGAATTTTTCCTTTTTTGGCCTTATTTCAGAGAATATGAATGATAACAAAAAAACTTTTTCTCCACTCATGGTTATTGGCTGGGTGAAGCCATTTATTGTCAAACTATTGTGTTTGCTCTTTTTAAATCTTAATGACAACCAAAAACATCCAAATGACCCTGATCAAAAGTTCACATACCTCAGTTCTTAATACCGTGTATTGCCCCCTCTAACATCAATGACAGCTTGAAGTCTTTTGTGGTAGTTGTGGATGAGGTTCTTTATTTTCTCAGATGGTAAAGCTGCTCATTCTTCTTGGCAAAAAGCCTCCAGTTCCTGTAAATTCCTGGGATGTCTAGCATGAACTGCACTCCTGAGATCTCCCTAGAGTACCTCAATGATATTGAGGTCACGAGACTGAGATGTAATAAGGTAACACCAGTTCACCTGAGCAATGACGTCCTGAAGCAAGGTGCAATGAACCATTCGCAGTAGTTCCACAGCATAAGAAGAAAGGATTGCCAGCTTCATGAATAGTTCAAAAAATAGGTTTCTTTTTTATGAAAAAAGCTCTTTAAAAACAGATTCCATAGTCACATAGTATAGCCAGGGCAACGCGTTTCGAACGCTAAAGATGCGTTCTTTGTCAAGACTGGCTTGCAAATGGCATACCCATGGTATATAAACCATTGTTCACCAATCGCATACAAAATGGAAGTCACATGATACATAAATTTGCATACAAAAATATAAAACTAATTTGCAGAGTATATGCATAGTAAAAGCAATCACATGACAAAGAAGAAATCACATCTGCATAGAAAAGTTACTCGCTATAATGAAACAGTAGTTCCCTCTGTAAATTTAGTCCATTTGGTTGGCAAGTGTTCAGATGATACATCCAAAATGCTTCTCGATCAAGTAGGCGTCTCCTATTATCCCCGCCCCGAGGATCAAAGGTAAGTTTTTCAATGCCAAACACCTGAAATGAGGATGTCTCTCTATTATGCTGCTCAATAAAATGCCTGGAGGCATAAGAAATGTTATGATTAGTGACATTAAAAATATCAGAAAAATGTTCTGCCACTCGCTGTTTTAATTTTCTTATAGTGCATCCCACTTATAACAGATCGCAACTGGCACATCTTATAATATAAACAACATAATTACTGTTGGAATTAAGATAGCTTTTTATATTGTGTGTTTCACTAGAATCAGCATTAGTGAAGTTTTTAGTGATTTTTACATAGCGACAAATGCCGCATCTGGTGTAACCACACTTGTAAAACCCTTTACAATTAAGCCAGGTATTCCGTTTTTGTAGATTATTTGGGTGACTAGTTGCCAATAGCCCCCCTATTGTTTGTGCTTTTTTTGTCACCACCAAAACTTCCGAATAAAGAATTTTAGATAATACAGTATCCTCATATAAAATAGGAAGATGTTTCAGTATTATATTTTTAATCAGTTGAAATTGTGAACTATATCTAAAGGAAATAACATTTCGATTTTTATGTGCTGTAATATCATTGCGATTGATCCTTGCCCTAGACAGATCAATTAGATCCAGTCTATTTTTACTCTACACAAATTTTCTGCTCTCTTTAAAGACCAATCCGGATAACCCCTAGATTTCAATTTATTTTTACACCTGATGAATTCTTCATCCAATTTATTTGCATTATTACAGTTACGTTTGATTCTTGTCAGTTCCCCCACAGGTATAGCTTTTATAGTATGGCGCGGATGTCCGTTTTTGGCATGTAAAATGGTATTCCCAGATATGGGTTTGGAAAATATGGAAGTAGTGATGGAACCGTCAAGAATCTCCAATGTTAGATCAAGAAATGATATACACTTAGAATCAAAGGTGTAAGTGAAAGAAAGATTGAATTCATTGTTATTTAAATTCTTGATCAATTCTGGTATGGCAGACACATCCCCACTCCAAATAAAGATCAAATCATCTATGTATCTGCCATACCAGAAAACATCACGAGCCCATGGATTGGCGAAGGTGTACAATGCAACATTTTCCCAATGGGACATTACCATATTTGCCAACGATGGGGAATAGCTAGATCCCATGGATACTCCTCTATATTGGAGATAAAATTCCAGATTGTACATAAAAAAATTATTAGTCATAAGATATTGTGTACAAGACAAAAGATAGTTAATTAAATCCTAGGTATAATTACTATACCTATTAAGATGGAAATCCAATGCTTGCAGAGCGACATCATATGGTATACTTGTGTACAGAGACACTACATCACACCCTAACCATATATATCCCTCCTGCCATGTGATATTTGTTAATTGGTTCAGAACATCTCTTGAATCATTAAGAAAACCTGCAGATCTCTGCACTAACGGTTGAAATAATGTATCCATCCAATTACCAAGATGCTCTGTAACAGAATTAATATTAGAAATGATTGGCCTCATTGGGGGGGGATTGATGCCCTTGTGTGTCTTGGGTAGACCATATAAAAGTGGAAGCATGGGATGCTCAACAATGTTTAGCTGTGATAACCCATAAAACAAAACCTTCGTTTATTATAGCATGGGTTGTTATTTTGTAATCTGTGGAGGGATTTGATGGAATTTTTGTTTAAGTAGTTGTATCAGACAAAAGCTCCAACATTTGGTTGTGATACATGTCTGCATCCATAACTACTACTAGTCCGCCTTTATCTGACATCTTAATAATGACATCCTCCATCCGTTTTAGTTCCTGCAATGCCTTGATTTGTTTTTTGTTCAAATTACTTTTTGAGCTGTTATTTTCCACCTGCATATGGAGATTTCTTAGTTCACGTTGAATAGTTTCCTGAAATTTATCCATTGCTCCCGTTCTCGAGTGTATAGGATTAAAAAAAGGATTCCGCCCTGAAAAAAAACTCTGCTGAATTGATGCTAGGTTGTGGAGAGCGATTTTTATTTCCAAATCTTGAAGGTGTAGTAATGCTGATTGTTCCTGAAAATTAAGAGTCCGAAATTCATTGATTATTTTGTCGTGATCTACAGTACAGACCAAAAGTTTGGACACACCTTCTCATTTAAAGATTTTTCTGTATTTTCTTGACTATGAAAATTGTACATTCACACTGAAGGCATCAAAACTATGAATTAACACATGTGGAATTATATACTTAACAAAAAAGTGTGAAACAACTGAAAATATGTCTTATATTCTAGGTTCTTCAAAGTAGCCACCTTTTGCTTTGATGACTGCTTTGCACACTCTTGGCATTCTCTTGATGAGCTTCAAGAGGTAGTCACCGGAAATGGTTTTCACTTCACAGGTGTGCCCTGTCAGGTTTAATAAGTGGGATTTCTTGCCTTATAAATGGGGTTGGGACCATCAGTTCTGTTGTGCAGAACTCTGGTGGATACACAGCTGATAGTCCTACTGAATAGACTGTTAGCTGCTTTTTTCTTGCCATAATACAAATTCTAAGTAAAGAAAAACGAGTGACCATTATTACTTTAAGAAATTAAGGTCAGTCAGTCCGAAAAATTGGGCAAACTTTGAAAGTGTCCCCAAGTGCAGTTGCAAAAACCATCAAGCGCTACAAAGAAACTGGCTCACATGAGGACCGCCCCAGGAAAGGAAGACCAAGAGTCACCTCTGCTTCTGAGGATAAGTTTATCCGACTCACCAGCCTCAGAAATCGCAGGTTAACAGCAGCTCAGATTAGAGACCAGGTCAATGCCACACAGAGTTCTAGCAGCAGACACATCTCTACAACAACTGTTAAGAGAAGACTTTGTGCAGCAGGCCTTCATGGTAAAATAGCTGCTAGGAAACTACTGCTAAGGACAGGCATCAAGCAGAAGAGACTTGTTTGGGCTAAAGAACACAAGGAATGGACATTAGACCAGTGGAAATCTGTGCTTTGGTCTGATGAGTCCAAATTTGAGATCTTTGGTTCCAACCACCGTGTCTTTGTGCGACGCAGAAAAGGTGAACGGATGGACTCTACATGCCTGGTTCCCACCGTGAAGCATGGAGGAGGAGGTGTGATGGTGTGGGAGTGCTTTGCTGGTGACACTGTTGGGGATTTATTCAAAATTGAAGGCATACTCAACCAGCATGGCTACCACAGCATCTTGCAGCGGCATGCTATTCCATCCAGTTTGCGTTTAGTTGGACCATCATTTATTTTTCAACAGGACAATGACCCCAAACACACCTCCAGGCTGTGTAAGGGCTATTTGACCAAGAAGGAGAGTGATGGGGTGCTACGCCAGACGACCTGGCCTCTACAGTCACCACACCTGAACCCAATCGAGATGGTTTGGGGTGAGCTGGACTGCAGAGTGAAGGCAAAAGGGCCAACAAGTGCTAAGCATCTCTGGGAACTCCTTCAAGATTGTTCGAAGACCATTTCCGGTGACTACCTCTTGAAGCTCATCAAGAGAATGCCAAGAGTGTGCAAAGCAGTCATCAAAGCAAAAGGTGGCTACTTTGAAGAACCTAGAATAAAAGACATATTTTCAGTTGTTTCTCACTTTTTTGTTAGTATATAATTCCACATGTGTTAATTCATAGTTTTTAGGCCTTCAGTGTGAATGTACAATTTTCATAGTCAAGAAAATACAGAAAAATCTTTAAATGAGAAGATGTGTCCATACTTTTGGTCTGTACTGTATATTGTTAGGTGCAGATTCAGTCTCATCAAAAAAATGTCTTTTTAACGTCAGGTTTCTTACAAATTTATTGACATCTTTCAAGGTCCCAAAGAGATCAAATTTTCTATCAGCTGCAAAATTCAGTCCATAGGATAGAACTTGCATTTGTTCACTTGTGAGCTGGTGTTTGGATAAATTCAGGACATTCTTTGTAGGGGATGAATCACATGTCACTTTCTGTAGCGAGTTGTCATTCTTGAGGTGCTTGGAATGTTTCCGTCCACCTCGTTTGCGTTTCTTCTGTGTTTTTTTATATTCTGGTAGTAGGAAAAATCCTTAGTTAAGTGACTGGAATCTGAGTCATTAGTGTTATTATCCGATATATCTGGATCGGATGAACTAAAACTGACATGTGATTTCTGTGGAGTTTTTTTTATTATTATAGGAAGGTGTACGTTTTAGTATTGATCTGGGTGTGTGGACTTTTTCCCACCTTCCCCATTCATACACCTGATCCAGCTGGTAGTCATTATTGTCTCTGATGAATTTAGATTTTTTTCTCAAAGTAATAACTTCTTCTAACTTCGAGACATTGACATATATGTTTTGCATTTTGTTTTCAAAAATAGTTTTATCAAAATGCTCTTTGAGTGAATTTTTAAGGGATTCAATATCAGTATTTAATGTTGACAATTTTAATTCTTCCTCTGCAATAATCAGTTTGATCAGCACTATAGAACAGTCTGAAAGTGCTTGATTCCACTTGTTGAGAAAAGCAGGGGAATAAACTGTAGTTGGCACTTTTTTTAAACGAAGTCCTCTAGGTATCATGTTTTTAGAAACATAATTTTCGAGGGTTTTGTGATCCCACCATATTTTTGTTTCACTCATAATTAATTTTTCTATGTCATAAAATTCATCAGATAATTTTGTTGGTAAACTACTGCTGGAATTTGTGTCCAATGAAAATACTTCCACTGCTTTTCATTTATATCAGTCTTATTTGAACTATTACAAGACGTCTTTGTGAAGAAAAAAAAAAAAACTCTGTTTTTTTGGTATGTCCAAAAAAATAAGCTTAAATAAGCATAATTTCTTCCAACTTAGAATTAGTTATCAGGTTATATACTCTGCAAATTGGTTTTATATTTTTGTATGCAAATTTATGTATCATGTGACTTCCATTTTGTATGCGATTGGTGAACAATAGTTTATATACCATGGGTATGCCATTTTCAAGCCAGTCTTGACAAAGAACGCATCTTTAGCGTTCGAAACGCGTTGCCCTAGCTATACTATGTGACTATGGAATCTGTTTTTAAAGAGCTTTTTTCACAATAAATAAACCTATTTTTTGAAGTATTCATGAAGATGGTAATCCTTCCACGAGACTGAGATGGCCAATCCAGAAGCTTCACGCTGTTCTGCTGTAGCCAATGACAGGTCAACGTGGCCTTGTGTTTTGGATCGTTGTCATATTGGAACGTCCATGTAAGTCCCATGTGCAGTTACTATAGTGGCCATTTTGAAAGCAGGAATGATGGAAAGTGGAGGCTAACAGTTAAGGAGACTATACAAATTAAATGTATGATCACTTTTCATTAGCAGGGTTGAGGGTTGTTTTAATCATTGCATGAGTGAACATTTCAATGTTCGGTTTGGTAAAAGTTCGCCGAACAAATTGATATTCGCTGAATGTTCGTCAAACATTTCCAAATCCCATAAAATTCAATGGAAGGACCAAAAAAATGCATATACAACACCTAGAAACGGGACCAAAAGCTGCCAAAACACATCAAATTAGGTGTAGACACCAGGGAAGTGCCATCAATTGACCCAGAGCACATGTCAAAAGGGGTCACCAACTGGTACAACAGGAAAGAGGACCCTGCCTGCGAGGGCGCACTGTCACGGATGTGGTTTGTGGAACCACTGTGCCACGGACCCCGGAGAGCCTGGGGGGCATGACTAAGCGAGCACGGACTGTTCACTAGAGCCTCTGATGGTAAAGTTATACTTGGCTCCCAATGAACGCCAGGTGCCACTCCAGGAGAGACCAATGGACGCGCAGGAGCTGCACCCAGTAGGACAGACTAGATGGTGCAGCAGGCAGAGTCTGTATCATAGTGCAGCAGGCAAAGTCTGTATCAGAGTGCAGCAGGCAGAGTCTGTATCAGGAGTGCCCAGGCAGAATATGAATCAGGAGTACTGCAGGCAGAGTCTGTATCAGGAGTGCCACAGGCAGAGTCTGTGTCAGGAGAGCAGCAGGCAGAGTCTGTATCAGGAGTGCAGCAAGAACTGGTATGCAACCTTACACAAATTAGACTGCAAAACAGGAAGGTTCCACTACAGCCAACCCAATAGATGGAGACCCAATCAGGATTCCCCAGATTTAAAAAAAAATAGTGGCAGATGTCAGCCAAGTGGCATCAATTTCACTACTGTAGAAATAGTGTAAATAACCACTTCCAGTACAGCCAACCCAGGAGATTGAGACCTAATGAGGTGTGTTCACATTGCCCTAAATGAGGGCCTAACACCAGCAAAGTGGCATCAATGTCATCAGTTTACAAGTAGTTTAACGCAGACCCATGCCTATCCCACTACAGCCAACCCAGGAGATTGAGACTCAATCGAAAGTGTTTACATTTAAAAAAAAATAGGGCCTAAGACCATCATTTCCGTGGCCAACAGCTACAGTTGTGGCTAAGGATGCAGTGCTCCTCGTGCTTGCGTCACTCTGTGTCTGTGCCGTAGGGTGAAATGTTACCTCCTTGTCTTCCTCCTCCACCTCCTCAGATGAGCTATTCGGCTGTGTGACTCTGGGTAAGTAGGATCTTCAACCTCGTCATCATCCAATGTGTTAACCCATTCCTCGCCCTCAGAATGACCCCTCTCCTCTTGTTGCCCTGACAGCACAGTACAGTCCACATGAGCCTCAGGTATCTGAGTCTCATAGGGATCACCTCCCTCCCCTGTGGTTAACGTCTGGTGACGAGGGTCAGGAACCTGCTCAGACCCTACTTCGTCCTGCCCTGGATCCAAGCTAAAAAAATGTTGGACATCGGTGCAGATGCTTTCCTCCCTTTGACTCTGTGACTGTTTGGAGTACACTTCTGATGTCTATGGTGTAGAATGGGTGAAGAGTTCTACAAACTCGCCCATCTGTGGTTTGCTACTGTCAGTTGGGCAGTTGGGCGGTTGTGACGCGGGGGGAAGCAAGGGTAATTGGGGTGCCAACTCTGTGGACTGTACTGTGTGTGATGTTGAGGTGGAGGAAGAAGAGGAGAGGGCACTGGAAGCAGATCTTGCCATCCACTGGAGCTACAGCTCTTTCTGGGCCTTATCAACAAGGCGTGTCGCTGTGCGGCTGCCAAAGGAAGGGAGTGCAGTAGGCCGTCCACTAACATAAGTTGTCAGTTGTCTTTGCATAGGACCTGTTTGTGTTGGTTAACTAGTGCTTTTACTAACATTACCACGTACACCTTGAACACCAAGCCTATTCCCTACATCCTGGCTTATAACTCTGTATGACTTTTGGCACAGGAAAAAATATTTTTTGGACTGGGTGTAGCAAGAGCATTTTTTTTTTTTTTTTACTCTAAAACCACCTGAAGTTCAACTCAGCTAACATAGTATCTGACACTGAAAAAAACATTAGTGCACACTGCTTTCAATATCACAATAGCAGACTGTGCAAATCACAATTTCAACCCCACTAAATGAGAAGGTGCACTGCGTTTGCTTGATCACATTAACAAGTGCAAAAAAAGATTCAAGGCATACTGAGACATGGAGCTCTATACCAGCAGTGCACAGCACTATTGTATGGCATGGGCCCTCTGTTTCTGTCAGAATCTCAGTATTTGCACAAGAACACCAAAAATGTGCTGCACCAGTGGTTGCAGAGGTACACAGGCCAGGAATTATCTACACTATCTGACTACCACACAAGTGCCGATCTATTTAGCTAATATCTCTCATTACACAGGAGAACACTGAGCTGCGTCTGTCTCCAGCAGTGACATGGATATAATGGCGCTGAGGAAACATGGCCACTTTTTATATTGAGAGGACATGTGATTTCTGCAGCCAATTGCAGAAGCCCTTATGTCTGGACAGTGTAGATGCTTCCGGCGCTATGACTGGCTGGCCACACTCTCCTCAGTTAAAGTTACCGCCCACAGGAAAAAAATCAAAACAGTGCACCGCTGATCTGACCTCTTCTAAGCTCTCCATAGCCCCCACACTCACCTGGCACATGTCACTGTTCATCATACACTTGCACTATGCTAAGAAAACAGTTCAAAACGCCATGGTTGCCCTGTATTCGCGGTCCCGCGCAAATTCGTCGAACTTTTCCGATTTTAAGAAAATTTCCTCGCCTTTGCGATCACGAATCCGAATGTGCCATATTCTTGCCAAATTTGAAACTTTCGAACATTCGCCGAACAAATTCGCTCAACACTAATCATTGCCATGAGCTGGAGTCAAAAGCATTGCTCTTGAGTCTGAAAGTCCCTTATTATTGCATTTACTATGTGTGATATTGTGGGAAGGAAGCAGGAACGAAACAGTTAAATGATAAATTCAACTCTTCAACATCCATATAATCCTATTATCAAGGTATTTTAAATCAAAATTCCTAAGTATTCTATTTTGTATTTGTCCCTGCTTGCATCAAATGTTACCTTGACTTTTAATATTTTTACTTGCCAATTTATTTTCTCTACCCTCATCACCAGATTCCAACTTTTTCCATTAGAAAATATCAATTATGCAAATTATCTAAAACGTGTTGCATGGTCATAAAGGGTAAACATTTTTTCTTGCTATATAATGTGCAATATAATGAATGTAAGCAGTAACTCATTGTCTTGTATTCTCACTCTAAACACCCACATGAAGATATTCATCACTGGAAAGAGGGCTCGTTAAATAACCTCAAAGTGATTTGAATAAGGCTATGATTTGCTTGTTGAAATGAAGTACTGTTCAGAAATAAAGGAGTGAAGCAGAAATAATAGGCTTTCATGAATGCTTTAACCTGGGCCTTCAATCTTCCTGCATAAGAGGAGAACAACAAATCTTTTAACATAATGGGAATAATTTAGCCTATACAGATGCAAGATATCAGATTTTTATTTAAATTTTGCAAAGAACATCAACAATTCTCAGCAAATATGTGTTCTGTACACACTGTAGAACAAACTTCTGTGAGACAACCACCCAAAATTCGTGAACCAAAATTTGAAAACCAAGTCTAGGCCAATGATGAGCTGAGTTTAGGAATCCTTCTTGTTTGCCCATGCTGGACTATAGTTTACTGAGCCTGAAACTGTGCAACAGACTTCTCTGAGTAACAAATGAGAACTTTGCTGCAGAGAACAGAACTCATTGGTTAACAAAGCTGTCAGACATAACCTGTAAATGTATAACAATGTGACAAGAGCCTCGTCTAACTTTTTCTTTGAAGTACAGAAAAAATGCTTAATGTACAGTGTCAATTTTAGGACATGATCAGAAATCAAATTCAAACATCAGAATAATGTCAGTTTGAGGCTTAATCCCCTGTCTGAGAACCCACTTTGATATGTGACTTTGATAAGTGACTTTGATATCTGACTTTGATAAGTAACTTGGACATCTGACTTTGACATCTGACTTTTACAGCTGATAATAATAACAATAATAATAATAATAATAATAATAATAAGTTAACTGTATGCTGCTGGGACTTGAAACCAAAACTCTGTCTATAAGCCAGTACACTTACAATTGAGATATACACTCACCATTGTGATATACACTCAGTTGAAGAAACTTAGGCATTCTATTTGGTTATGTGATTTTCAGTTCAAACTTGTCTAAAACTCTTTGGGACTTTGTCACAAACCTCCTCCAAGCCAAATTCAAATGATGTGTGACTTTGATATATGACTCTGATATCACACTTAATTCAAACATCAGAATCACAATGACTTTCAGACACCTTGAGTATTTTCATTGTTGATCCCATTAGCCAAGAAAAACTGCCAGCCACTATCACTTGGCAGTTCTCAGACAGGGTATTTAGCCTCAAACTGACATTATTCTGATGTTTGACTTTGATATCTGATCATGTCCTAAAATGGACACTGTATTAATGGTTACTGAATGGAAGAACCAATTTCATGGCAGTACACGGTCAAAAGAATGAGGTGAGAGGCTCATCCTGCCTCATGGAAAATGTGGCCCTGGCTTCCATATACTTTCAATACAGGTGTGACTGTGTGATCCTAACTTATCCCAGCCAAATGAATACCAATAACACCCTTCAAGCAAAAGGTTTTTTTAATTTTATTTATTTATTTTCCTCGCTTATGTAGCGACATTGATTCCACAGAATTTTACAGACATCCTCATAACCGTCTCCAATAGAAGAAATTATGAAATCTAAATTCCCTATCAGCATGTCTTTGAAGTGTCAGAGGAAACCAGTGTACCCATACAAAAATGTAGAGAACAATGTTTTAATTAGAATAATAAAAAAATATATAAGATCTGATGTCTAGGTTTTTGTTACACGTCTGTTATGGCATCTATATATTGTGTCCAGTGCTGGTGATCACAGATGCTTAACAGCTCAGTCTTAGTTTTGAACTTAATAATTCTGATACAAAGCCTGTTATTATTTGCATGATTCATCAGAGTAAATTAATATTTAATATAGTGCAGCCTCTTCAAAATAAGATATGTCATCCCAGTCAAATGTATTAAGATATTTATAAACAGTTTGAGTGTCAAAGATTGCTATCAGAGATGAGTGGATGAGGCAAAATTCGATTTGGTCTGTGCGCTCTGATTTTCCCAGGAAATTTGATTTGCAGAGATGTTTTTCTCTGTGAAGTTAATGTCTCTTATTATGTTCTTTGTTCTCCCCAGATCCCAATGCATGATAAATGTAAGATGTAAAAAAATAAGAAATATACTTATCTCATTGCTCTCCACTGCTTCTCACTGCCACCCTACTGGTTCTCTCCTCATCTTCTAATTACCAACGCTCCCACTGAAATCGGTGGCTTATCTTGGACTTTGGGCTCTGTGATAGATCCAGATGCCTTGATATTACGACGACTGCCGTAAACTTACGTATGCGCAAAACCCTCCTGGACCTTCAGCCTCCAGGGAATTCAGCTTAAGCAGCAGTTTTAAGAAGATATAGTGAGGACCGGACAGGTGACTTTGAGGTGCAAAATGGCTTGAGAGATGAGTGTTGAGGTCAATATAAGGATTTTTTCTCTTTTAAACCTTCTGATTGTCCTTTACAGCTCAGAAAAATGGCAGCCAGCTGTGCTTTATTCACACAGAAGGGAATCACAAAAAATCCGCAATTTTGAGAATGCCGATCTTTGTAAAATTCGAGTAGAATTCAATTCAATTGGGATGTATTCGCTCATCTCTAAATGCTTTGACCATTTTTTTCTAAGAAAATTAACTTAGGCTATTGGAAAAGTTAGTACAGCAATTTTAAAAAAGGTAAAGCAGAAAATTGTTTAATTAATGTGTTATTCCCAGTTCAGAATCAATTTACCATGAAATTGTGTTTCTTCAAGCAGAAAGCTCACCTGAGTGGTAAATGCATTAGCTCAATATGTTCAACATTAATGGTCCAATAAACCTATATGATGGAAAGATAATGATTAGCCAGAACAGAAACAAGTCTATACTTCATAAATGATTGAAGAAACTTTGAAATGAACAGGAATATGAAATATTGCTTATTATAAATGTAGGCTTTGTTATAAAGAAGCTAATCAGACCTCTCGTGTTTACCTGGCACTTTGGGAATTGTTCTGTTTCTATTATGCTATGGCATTAGCAATTTATTATAGGGAATGGGATAGGAATCAATTTTTGAGCTTGACTTAGACCTACATTCAGGAAATGCACCACAATAGTTTAAAGATGTTAATTATCTTGAATTTTCCACTTGGATAGCAAAATTATATTTATCTATTCAGAGACAAATAGGACAATTTAGAGACGTAGGTCCTTTTATAGATGGAAAAATACTGATGCCTGGAGTAGAGAAGCAAATGATACACACTAGTCAAAGTTGGGGTAGACATACTGCATATCCACCTGACTCATCTACATAGGCGCTTGTGACGGAGGTTAACACAGTCACTTAACAGGTACTTTCTAATACTAGACATTGTACACTGGATTATCCTTTAATTCCAATCATTTTATTAAAATGTTATAAGCAGTTAGAAGTGGAAAGGGTGGGGTATGGGAAAGAAAGTTGATCTTTCTTGGGTAAACTTAGGGAAGATGAAAGAATGGAATAGAGGGAGGGATAGGAGAATCATAATATTGTAATATTATTAACAGTGGTTATAATATTAAATTTGAAATATACTAATAGGGTTTAACATTTTTGCGAACATAAGTTTAAAGTGAAATCACAAAACTTTACAGAGGAGAATACGAAAGTATTACAAAACAAATATACTGTAATATTAGACATAAAATATTAAGAATGAAACCTAACAATATTAGTCAGTAAGTTTCATAAAGTTGTCAATGTCTTAAACAAAACAGCTAATTAGAGGAAAAGTTAATCCAGGGTACCCATCTTTTATAGTACTTTTGATACTAATTGTTTGATATGGCCTGGCTCCTCTCATAAGAATTCTGAAGAGTTATTTTGTCTACAATATCTTCAATGGTGGGAATAGATGTTTATTTTCCCAATTTGCTGCTATGGCATTTTTAGCTACTAGAAAAACGTGAATTAGTATAGATCTCAAAGGTGGATTTACCACATCCAAATCTAAAGATAGTAAAACCATTTGGGGTAGTAAAATAATGTTCTGTCTGGTTATTTGATTAATAAGTAGTGATATTTCTTTCCAAAAATGTTAAAGTTTAGGACATTCCCATAGAATGTGTAATAAATCTCCCTTGAACCCCCAATCCCTCCAACAAAGAGGAGACTGGTTTGGGAAAGCCTTTGCTAGTTTATTTGGAGTACAATACCATCTAGAGATGGTTTTGTAAAAGTCCACGTGTAAGGAGTAGTGTTGAGCCACCCCTGTAGTGTTCGAGTTCGGTTCGGTTCGTCGAACACCCGTATGTTCGCCGAACTGTTCGTCGAACTGTTCGTCGAACACCTTCGAGCACCGTTAAAACCAATGGCAGGCAAACAAAAACACATATAAAACACCTTCAAAGGTGTCCAAAAGCTGACAAACTGCTCAGAAGACACAACTAACACAAGGAAAAGTGACAAGTACATATAGTCATGCGAAAAGAAAAGAGGTGGAGGAGTAAAAGGAGGGGGAGACACAGATATAGGCATGTCATGCCCTTCTAAAACCAAAAAAGTGCGAAACCGACACCGCCAGACCGTTCCTGCCTGTGCGACCTCCATGTCGCCGGGTTTGTGCCAGAGCTGCGGTGGACCCTGATTGCCAGCCCCCCTCTCCCAATACTGGTGCCTGTCCGCTGGTGGGTCGAGCGAGCCCCCCTGTGGTGGAGGCAGGTCTAAGCGTTTTAATTTAAATTGTCTCTCTAATTTGAATGAATACACTTTAAATCCTTTTACAAGGATCTATTGAAGGACAAGTCTCATGCCAGCAGCCGCGTAATTCCAGCTCCAGTAGCATCCACTAAAGCTGCTGCAGTTAAAAAGCTTTTATTAGGATCGAACTCGGCGGTCCACTGCAAGGCGTCCTACCGCCAGTCCCAGTCCCTATGCCTTGGGGTGTCTCCCCGATGCTCTTAACTGAGTGTCCCGGGGTCCCGAAGCATTTCCTTTGAAAAAATTAAGTGTCCAAACTACAGGTGGTGTAGCTTGCTTAACAGCTGGGATAATCCGCTGACTAGCAGACACTGCTACTAGGCACAAAGTATTTCCTGGGCTAGATGCAGTTAAAAATTTGTAATTAGATACTCTCGTTGGATGCTGAGAAAGCACTCCATGGAGTCTCCTGGCACGCCATATATTATTCCCTTAAAAAGCTTGGGGTAGGGGTCTAGGGGACACTTTTATAGGCAAAATTACGGCCCTGTATCGCAATACGTCACCTTGGCTGAAGATAAATGGAGCATTTTCATCACCTTTCATAATCACCAATGGGACAAGGTAGGGATGTTCTCTGTCCCCTCTCTTATACATCCTAGTGACGGAGCACCTGCTCTCATCAATTCACCATAACCCCAATATTAGGTGGATGGAGATGGGAGGCACCGAGTACAAGTGCTCTGCATTTGCTGATGATGTCCTAGTATATATCACTCAATCACATATATCCATCCCTGCTGTTACAGCTCAAATAGATCACTTTGTTACATGGTCAAATTTTAGAATCAATACAGCGAAGTCTGAGGCCCTCGTTGTCTCCCTCCCCAAATCCATACAGGATTCCATCCAGTCCAACTTTCCCTTTGCCTGGCCCTCACAGAGTATGAAATACTTAGGAATTCATATTCATAGAGACCTCTCCCATCTATGTTATCTTAATTTTGGGCCCTTTATTAAACAACTCCATACAGACCACGGTTGGCAAGTTAGAACTGTAAGATTCACTACGTGAACCACTGGTGTTTTGTGGAAAAGCATATGTACACTGTGTTCCACATTATTATGCAAAAAGTGTTTAGGAGTGATAAGGGAAGAATTTGTTTGTTTGTCAGTTAAACTCATTGATGGTGATGTGTGTCAGGGCTCTTTATATCACTGTAAGCAATTGCAGACACCTGTGCTAATTAGTTTGGCTGGTGTGTCCAATGAAAGGCAAGACTACTTAAGAAGGCTGCCACACATTATTAAGCAGCCTACATTTTCTGCCAAAATGGGAAAGAAAATGGATGTGTCGGCTGCAGAGAAGCAACAAATTATGGAGTGTTTAGGTCAAGGCATGACTACAATCAACATTGCCAAGACACTTCATCCTGATCATCGCACAATCAAGAAGTATGTAGCTGATTCACAGTACACACGTGTGCGTGCTGATAAGGGAAAATTGAGGACTCTTTCCTCCAGGCAATTACGTCAGGTTAAAAGAGCAGCAGCGGCAAAAAAGCCTTGTCATAGCAGCAGACAAGTTTTTGAAGCTGCTGGTGCCTCCAACGTCCCCCGAACAACAAGATGCCGGGTCCTTCAGAGGTTTGCAGCTGTGCGTAAGCCATCCTGTCGAACTCCTCTATCCATTGCACACAAGCAGAAACGGCTCCAGAGGGCCAAACAATACATGAAGACTGACTTCAAAACTGTTTTGTTCACCGATGAGTGCTGTGCAATGCTCGATGGTCTAGATGGATGGAGTGGAGGATGGCTGGTTGATGGACACCCCACGCAAACACGGCTACAGCGCCAACAAGGAGGAGGTGGAGTAATGTTTTGGGCTGGAATCTTCGGGAGAGAGATTGTCAGCCCCTTTAGGATCCCTGAAGGGGTAAAGATGAACTCCATAATGTATGTGGAGTTTCTCAAACAGCACTTCCTGCCATGCTTCAAGAAGAAGAACCGTGTATTCCGCAGCAAGATCATTTTCATGCATGATAATGCACCGTCTCATGCTGCACATAACACATCTGCATCTCTGGCTGATATGGGCATAAAAGGGGACAAACTTATGGTGTGATCCCCATGCTCCCCTGACCTCAACCCTATTCAGAACCTCTGGAGCGTCATCAAAAGGAGTGTCTACGATGGCGGGAGGCAGTTCACATCTAAGCAACAGCTCTGGGAGGGTATTCTGTCCTTATGCAAAACAATTGAAGCAGAAACCATCCAAAACCTGACATTCAATGGACGAGAGAGATCAGAAGCTCCTTTCGAACAAGGGGTCCTATGTGCAAATGTAAATCACCTAGAATAAAGTTTTGAGTAGAAAACTGTTTGATTTCAGTTTCTAATAACCTGTTAATGCTTATAATTTCAAAATGACCATTTTTTTGTTCTTTATTAAAATGAAAATGTTGATCGAAGAGTGTGGGGGATCCAAGAGTGTGGCAACCCAGTAGTCAGGATTACTTCGAATTCTGACAATCTGAGGGTCATGTTGCAGGTAGTGCAGCAAGAAGGCACAAATGTGTCTTGCGCATCTAGGAGACCCAAAATTATTTTCCGGGCTAGATGCAGCTAAAAATTATTATTAATTTGAAAGCTGGTGGAGCTTAGTATAGATGGCCTAATAGAATCAGTACTGCAAACTGCTACAAAGCCCAAAGTATTTTCCAGCCAAGATACAGATAAACATGATCAGTAATTTTAAATCTGGTGGAGTTTAGTATAGAAGGCCTAATAAAATCGGTACTGCACACTGCAACAAGGCCCAAATTATTTTCCAGCCAAGATACAGATAAACATGGTTAGCAATTTTAAAGCTTAAAACGGTTGGTAAGGTGATTTTAACAAATCATCAAGCTTTTACTCTCCCCAGGATGACACAGGGGTAGAAAAGTTGTTTGGGATCCATGATTTGTTCATCTTTATGAACGTGAGTCTGTCTACATAATCAGTGGAGAGCCGCGTGCGCTTATCTGTCAGCACACCACCAGCAGCGCTGAACACATGTTCAGACAGAACGCTGGCTGCGGGGCATGACAAGATCTCCAAGGCGTAAGTGGTGAGCTCTGGCCATTTATCCAGACTGGAAGCCCAAAAAGAGCAAGGGTCCAGTGACACAGTCATGGCTTCAATGTTTACTTGGAGATACTCCTGTACCATCGTCTCTAGGCGTTGACTATGTGTCAGACTTCTTGTCTCCTGTGGCCTTGCAAAGGATGGGCTAAAAAAGTGGTGAAATGATTCCGCAAAATTGATTTTACCAGCAGATACTGTGTTTCTGTTACGGTTTGAGTGCTGAACATTCGACGGTCCCACGGTTGGCAAGTTGGAACTGTGAGATTCACTACGTGCACAACTGGTGTTTTGTGGAAAAGCACATGTAAGATTCTGCAACAGTCTCTGCTGATACTCCTGCATGCGTGCATCCCTTTCTATGGCAGGAATTAATTCTGCATATTTACTTTTGTACCTGGGATCTAACAGTGTGGCAACCCAGTAGTCAGGATTATTTCTAATTCTCACAATTCGAGGGTCATGTTGCAGGTAGTGCAGCAAGAAGGCACTCATGTGTCTTGCGCATCCAGGAGCACCAAGTCCCTGTTGTGTTGGTGGCGAGGTAACAATCATGCTTCCTTCCTCTGTCCTCTCTCCCCAACCTCGCACAACAGAAATGTGATCAAGGTCTCCCTCATCTGATGAGTCTTCCATCAGTTTGTCCTCCACTTCTTCCTGGGCTCCTGCACCTTCCTCACTAGTTTGGCTGCTACCATGCGCCCTGGTAAAACCATCTCCCAAAACCTCACATGCCTGCCGCCTTGGTGCTGCCGACCGTCTGGACCTTTCAGATGTTAGCCCTTCCGCATACAACTCCTCCTCCTCTACTTCCTCTACCTCCTCTTGTGCCACCACCTGACTCCGAATTCTGTTTAACATGTGCTCCAGCATGTAATTCACCGGAATAGTCATGCTGATAATGGCATCGTCAGCACTAAACATCTTCGTCGCCATTTCAAAACTGTGCAGAAGGGTGCATAGGTCCCTGATCTGAGACCACTCCTCCAGCGTGATTTGCCCCACCTCTGGATCCCATTGGCCCAGGCTATACTTCAGAACGTATTGCACAAGGGCTTGTCGGTGCTGCCACAGTCGCTGCAACATGTGCAGAGTTGAATTCCACCGGGTAGGCACATCGCATTTTAGCCGGTGAAGTGGCAGGCCCAACGACTTCTGTAGAGATGTAAGTCGCTGAGCTGTGGGATGCGAACGGCGGAAGTGAGCACACAGCGACCGTGCCCTCTGCAGAAGGCCATCTAGTCCGGGATAGTGGGCTAAAAATTGCTGGGCAACCAGGTTCAACACGTGAGCCATACAAGGCACGTGTGTGACATTGCCCCAGAGAAGGGCCGCACTCAGGTTTGCAGCATTGTCGCACACGGCCTTCCCTGGTTTCAGGTCCAGTGGAGACAACCATTCATGAAATTGGTTCTCCAGAGCTGACCACAACTCCTCAGCTGTGTGACTCACATTTCCCAGACATTTCAAAGTAAAAACCGCCTGATGATGTTGAGCCCTACTGCCAGCATAGTAAGGAGGTGTGCAGGATCCCTTCTGCGCAGTTAGAAAGCTTGTGGCATGACCAGACAGGCTTTGGGTGCAGGTGGAGGACCGAGAGGAGGTTGAGGAGGCAGAAGCAGTGGAGGAACTTTGACATTAAGAGGATTGACGCACAACTCGTGGGAACGGCAAGACTTGGACAGCAGCCCCTTGTCCTGCTGTCACTATAGTTACCCAGTGCCCGGTCAGCAACATGTAAAGCCCCTGTCCATGCCTACTCGTCCAAGTGTCTGTGGAGAAATGCATCCTGTCGCGCACAGAGTTTCTCAAAGAAGCGGTGATGTTGTGTGCGACATGCTGGTGGAGAGCAGGCACACCTTTCTTTGAGAAATAGTGCCGACTGGGCATCTGGTACTGGGACACTGCGACGGACATAAGGTCTCGAAAATCCTCTGTGTCCACCAGGCGGAAAGGCAGCATTTCTGTAGCCAAGAGCTTGCAGATGGTGAAATTCAACCTCTTAGCTTTCTCATGGCTAGGAGGAAATGGTCTTTTACTTGTCCACATCTGAGGGACTGAGGCCTGGCTGTTGTGCTTAGACGGGGTTGAGAAGGGTGTCCCCGGCAAACTGCCGGTCTGTGAGGAAGATGCAGGCGGACATATTAGGTTGCCTTGATCCAAAGGTGGTGCTATCGATGTCGGACATCGCTGAACACCAGCTGGTGTTACCACCTCCAAAGAAAATGAAGACCTGCCAATCACGCTGGCTGTTGCGGGTAAAGAGGTGGCAGGCCTGTGTCCCAAAACAGGTGTGACTGCTGTACCCCCAGTCACAGAGGATGAAGAGGCAGCGGATGCACAAGATGTGGCAGACGGCGGTTGGCCCGGCCGGCAAGGCCGCATTGTAGCACAATGAGCTTCCCTATGCAACTTATGCTTCATGTCCATGTGCCGGTTCATGCATGAAGTACTCAAACTATGTATTTTTTGGCCTCTACTTAGCTTTTGCTGACAAATGTTACAGATAACATGAGTTGGGTCATCTTTATCGATCTGAAAAAATGCCCAGGCTATGCAAGGCTTAGCAGCCATGCGACCTGAAGAGCCACCACGACTTGTGGTCAGAGGCAGAGTAGTGTTTGAGGATGCAGTATTGACGTGCTTCCAGTACTACGTCTCTGTCCAGGAAGGCGCAACCTGACCACGTCATCACTAGCATCCTCCTCCACCTCCTCTTCTGACCTCATCTCTTGGCTGACTGTGGGTTGACAGTAAGTGGGATCTCCAACCTCATCATCATCACCCTGTGTGTTATCACACCCGTCGTCCTCAGAGCCAACCTGTTCCTGCCCTGACAAAAAACTAAAGTTGTCGCTCCAAACAGGTATTTGCGTCTCATCATCATCTTCCTCATTGTCTCCACCAACAGGAGTTACAGTTTGGGAATGAGGGTCTACATTATGGTCAGAACCTTCTGCGTCTGGTCCTGGATCCAACTCATAAAGATTCTGGGCATCAGTGCAGATCATTTCCTCGTCTGGATTCACAGAAGCGCTGGAGCCGACCTCTGATTCCCAGGCTATAGTATGAGTAAACAGCTCTGCAGACTCAACCATCTGTTCTACCTCATACTCAGACGGGCAGCTGGAGATTTGGGAGCTGTGAGGAAGCAAGTGCGATTCGGGTGACACCTCTGAGAACTGGAGTATTTGTGATGTTGAAGTTGATGTGGAGGAGAGCCCACTTAAAGGAGCACTTGATATCCGTTGAAGCACCTGCTGTTTTTGTACCTCATCTGGAATTTGTAGCGATTGGCGTGGCCGTAAGAAAGGGATCTTATCACATTGTCCGCTAAAAGAAGTAGACATTTTAGTTTTGCTGGAAGATGGTCTTTCTTCTGCAGATGTTACTGTTGCTTTAACACCTACTCCACGGACACAACCTTTTTCCCCCTTCCCAACACGCCCATTCCCCTTACCACCAGCAGCAGGCCTTTTTCCACTCATTTTGGTGGTTAACTAATTCACAACTCTGGAGTTGTTTGCACAAAAAAACAATGGATGGGAACCGAGCAGAGCTGAGTGGCCAAACTGTGGAATTAGGCCAAAACTATTGTCTGGGTTAGATGCAGAAAAAAATTATATTCAATTTGCAACCTGATGGAGGTCAGTATAGATGGACTAATAGAACAAGTCCCACACACTGCTAGAAGGCCAAATATTTTTTCAGAGCTAGATGCAGAAAAATATTATATTCAATTTGCAACCTGATGGAGGTCAGTATAGATGGAATAATAGAACAAGTCCCACACACTGCTAGAAGCCCAAATATTTTTTCAGAGGTAGATGCAGAAAAAAATTATATTCAGTTTGCAACCTGATGGAGGTCAGTAAAGATGGACTAATAGAACAAGTCCCACACACTGCTAGAAGCCCAAATATTTTTTCAGAGCTAGATGCAGAAAAAAATTATATTCAATTTGCAACGTGATGGATGTCAGTATAGATGGACTAATAGAATGATGCTATGCCCAAAAGGTTTTACTTCTCTAGGTGCAGTAAAAAAATTGGTATTCTATACACAGGTGGTGTAGCTTGCAACACAGATAGGCAACTCCACTGACTAACACACTCTGCAATAGGCCAAAAAGGATTAGCTTTGCTAGATTTAGCCAAATGCTGTGAAAAAAACTTGCACAGACCTGCCTGGCAAAAACTGATAAGAACGATGTAACTTAGTCCTGAAAAGGACTGCAATTACAATTAGTCTTTACTCCCACAACCTATCTATTTAAAAGCACAGACCTGCCTGAAAAAAGTCGTAGGAAATGCTGTAACCTAGTCCTTAAAAGGACTGCAATCACAACTATTCTCTACTCCCAAGCTATCTGTAGATTTGTGCGAAAATTGGCTTGAAATTAACAAGGTATAGCGCACACAGCCACAGCGGTGCCGTCTAACATGCAGCTGCAGCAGTGAGAAAATGGTGGCGAGGGGGAAAATGGCTGGGTCTTATAGGGCAAGGACATGTGACATACACTGCCAATGACACATGCCCTTGCTTGTGTGAAAAAAAGCACTTCGCTCCGTGTGTGCGCTGCTGATAGGCTGACAGATTGCACCTCCCCACTGTAAATGCGGGAAAGAGAAAAAAAAAATGGAGATCTTCATTATTCCTGCAGAGTTCCATCCCCTGCCCCTCCCCCCGCCCCGCTGTACACTCAAACTGCGTATTAACATTAATGTTCATCATTACTGAGAAAAAATCCAGTTATGATTTTGGTGCACGAACAGTTATCGAACATATCCTCGAACAGCCGAATTTTTTTCAAATCGTTCGTGTTCGCCGAACGGCTCGAACACCGCCCAAAACAGCTCGAATTTGAGATTGGCGAACAGTTCGAGTCGAACAACGCTCATCTCTAGTGCTGAACACTCGACGGTCCCACGGTTGGCAAGTTGGAACTGTGAGATTCACTACGTGCACCAGTGGTGTTTTGTGGAAAAGCACATGTAAGATTCTGCAACAGTCTCTGCTGATAGTCCTGCATGCGTGCATCCCTTTCTATGGCAGGAATCATTACTGCAAATTTACTTTTGTACCGGGGATCTAACAGTATGGCAACCCAGTAGTCAGGTTTATTTCTAATTCTCACAATTCGAGGGTCATGTTGCAGGTAGTACAGCAAAAAGGCACTCATGTGTCTTGCGCATCCAGGAGCACCAAGTCCCTGTTGTGTTGGTGGCGAGGTAACAATCATGCTTCCTTCCTCTGTCCTCTCCCCCCAACCTCGCACAACAGAAATGTGATCAAGGTCTCCCTCATCTGATGAGTCTTCCAGCAGTTCGTCCTCCACTTCTACCTGGGCTCGTGCACCTTCCTCACTAGTTTGGCGGCTACCATGCGCCCTGGTAAAACCATCTCCCCCACCCTCACATGCCTGCCGCCTTGGTGCTGCCGACCGTCTGGACCTTGCAGATGTTAGCCCTTCCGCATACAACTCCTCCTCTACTTCCTCCACCTCCTCTTATGCCACCACCTGACTCCAAATTCTGTTTAACATGTGCTCCAGCATGTAAATCACCGGAATAGTCATGCTGATAATAGCATCGTCAGCACTAAACATCTTCGTCGCCATTTCAAAACTGTGCAGAAGGGTGCATAGGTCGCTGATCTGAGACCACTCCTCCAGCGTGATTTGCCCCACCTCTGGATCTCGTTGGACCAGGCTATACATCAGAACGTATTGCACAAGGGCTTTTCGGTGCTGCCACAGTCGCTGCAACATGTGAGTTGAATTCCACCGGGTAGGCACATCGCATTTTACCCGGTGAAGTGGCAGGCCCAACGATTTCTGTAGAGATGTAAATTGCTGAGCTGCGGGATGTGAACCGCGGAAGTGAGCACACAGTGACCGTGCCCTCTGCAGAAGGCCAGCTAGTCCGGGATAGTGGGCTAAAAATTGCCTAACAACCAGGTTCAACACGTGAGCCATACAAGGCACGTGTGTGACATTGCCCCGGCGAAGGGCCGCACCCACGTTTGCAGCATTGTCGCAAACGGCCTTCCCTGGTTTCAGGTCCAGTGGAGACAACCATTCATGAAACTGGTTGTCCAGAGCTGACCACAACTCCTCAGCTGTGTGACTCACATTTCCCAGACATTTCAAAGTAAAAACCGCCTGATGACGTTGAGCCCTGCTGCCAGCATAGCAAGGAGGTGTGCAGGATCCCTTCTGCGCAGTTAGAAAGCTTGTGGCATGACCAGACAGGCTTTGGGTGCAGGTGGAGGACCGAGAGGAGGTTGAGGAGGCAGAAGAAGTGGAGGAACTTTGAGATAAAGAGGATTGACGCACAACTCATGGGGATGGCAAGACTTGGACAGCAGCCCCTTGTCCTGCTGTCACCATAGTTACCCAGTGCCCAGTCAGCAACAAGTAACGCCCCTGTCCATGCCTACTCGTCCAAGTGTCTGTGGTGAAATGCACCCTGTCACACACAGAGTTTCTCAAAGAAGCGGTGATGTTGTGTGCGACATGCTGGTGGAGCGCAGACACACCTTTCTTTGAGAAGTATTGCCGACTGGGCATCTGGCACTGGGGCACTGCGCCGGACATAAGGTCTCAAAAATGCTCTGTGTCCACCAGGCGGAAAGAAAGCATTTCTGTAGCCAAGAGCATGCAGATGGTGAAATTCAACCTCTTAGCTTTCTCATGGCTAGGAGGAAATGGTCTTTTACTTGTCCACATCTGAGGGACCGAGGGCTGGCTGTTGTGCTTAGACGGGGTTGAGAAGGGTGTCCCCGGCAAACTGCAGGTCTTTGAGGAAGATGCAGGCGGACATGTTAGGTTGCCTTGATCCAAAGGTGGTGCTATCGATGTCGGACAGCGCTGAACACCAGCTGGTGTTTTTACCTCCAAAGAAAATGATGACCTACCAATCACGCTGGCTATTGCGGGTAAAGAGGTGGCAGGTCTGCGTCCCAAAACAGGTGTGACTGCTGTCCCCCCAGTCACAGAGGATGAAGAGGCCAGGCTATGCAAGGCTTAGCACTAGTGCTGATCAAGCACTAAAATGCTCGGGTGCTCGAAGCTCGGGCCGATCTCGCCGTGATACTCGGGTGCTCGACCCGAGCAACGAGCCCAATGTGAGTCTATGGGAGACCCGAGCATTTATGCGGTGGCACCCCCGGCAGTCTTTTAAATGCCTAACAAGTGCCCAAAACGATAGTGACAGTGCTCAAATGATCGCCCCAGGAAGCATTTCTGACCCACAAGTCACTGCTGTCAACAACGTGGTCAGAGGTATTAAGCCACTTTTACGGGCTCACAATAAAACGTTCAAAAACGAAACTGAAACTTTTTTCCTGTGAAATATGTTAAGGAATTTCTTTTCCAGGGTAAAGACTTGTGTATAAGGTAAAAAAAATAACCAAAAACAAAAATACTCCTCCACACCTTAGGCTATGTTCACAAGTAGCATTTTTAATGCATTTTTGCACTTTTGTATTGCTTTCAACTGTGACAAATGCATTCACCTGGAAATGTCATTTTAACATTTTACAACCTTATCTGGCCATGTGCTGTGTGACACATGCATACAGTGCTGAAAAGACATGGGAACAGCATGGGGAAGACCCCTGGAAGCAACTCTGACACTCAGGTCACTGTCTAAAAGTGTGCCCATCATAAGTGATCCTTGCCGCATCAGAAGATGCAGACTTGCAACTATCCCCGTGCAAGTTCTAGTCCCAGGGCAGTGTTCAATTGTACCTCCCCCATTACTTGCAATACAAGCGCAAGTATGCAGCCTGCCACCCACCCACCCCCAGGCTGCAATACTATACTGCTTGCTTGCTTGCACTTGAAATTGGACCTTTTAGGCATGTGGAGGCGGAATCTGGCCACCACGTCATGGCTGCGTTGGCGGCCAGGAATCCATACTCAGTCCCCAGCCGCCCAGCGGCCGGGTGTCCATGCTTGGTCCCCAGCCGCCTCGCGGCCAGGTGTCCACACACGGTTCCCAGCCGCCTGGGGGCAACCGGGTGTCCATAAACAGTCCCCAGCCGCCCCTATTTCTCCTTGGAACATCCCCCTACACACTTTTCTTAGCCCGGCCTGCTTTAGGGCTGCATTTGACGAGCCCACCAGAGAACCAGACTCCTCCAGTGGGCCCTGGCTTCTCCATCAGGGGAGTTGAGAGTGCCAAGGTGAGGAGCATGATGATGATGACAGAAGTTAGCATCTGCTTTGTTTTCTTTTACTGCAAGTGTAAGTGTGCAGCCTGCCACCCACCCCCAGACTGAAATGCCGTACTGCTAGCTTGCATTTGAAATGGGGCCTTTTAGTTTGGAGGAGGCCGAAGCTGGCCACTACCTCATGGCTGCTTCGGCAGCGAGGTATCCATACTCAGTCCCCAGCCGCCCCTATTTTTCTTGGTGTGCCTTATACATAAGGTTAGCGCATATACCAAAACATTACCTGTGCCCTCCCCAGTGCATTTAGTGGGAAGGAGAGCCTATTCCGCTGTAGTGTGTGCATGCCAAACCCCTGTTCATGGTACATGCAAAGATGCCTCCCACCCTGCAACTGTCATTGCAGACTTGCAACTATCCCCGTTCAAGTCCTTGTCCCAGGGCAGTGTTCAATTGTACCTCTCTCATTCCTTGCAATGCAAGTGCAAGTATGCAGCCTGCCACCCACACACCCCCAGGCTGCAATACCATACTGCTTGCTTGCACTTTAAATTGGGCCCTATAGGCATGTGGAGGCGGAATCTGGCCACCACACCATGGCTGCGTCGGCGGCCTGCTATCCATACTCAGTCCCCAGCCGCCCGGTGGCCGGATGTCCCCGCTTGCTCCCCAGCCTCCAGGGGGCGGCCAGGTGTCCATACTCGGTCCCCAGCCACCCCTACTTGTCCCGGTAACCTTTCCCACACTTTTCTTAGCCTGGCCTGCTTTAGGGCTGCATTGGCCGATCCCACCAGACAACCAGACTCCTCCGGTGGGCCCTGGCTTCTCCATCAAGGGAGTTGAGAGTGCCAAGGTGAGGAGCATGATGAGGATGATAGAAGTTAGCATCTGCTTTGTTTTGTTGAAATGCAAGCGCATGTATGTAGTAGCTGCTAGGCCTGAGTTGGTCAGCGTTTTGGCGCATATCCTACCTCCTCCGAGGATTGCTGGATGTTTTCCTGCTACTATCCAAGTTCTATGACTTCCGTTAAAACAAAGCTTCAGGTGATAAATGATGGATGAGGTAGTGGCAAAGGAGAAAGAGCAGGAGGAACAGGGACCATTCACATCAATATCAGGCCAGTCAACCAGATATGTCTTGTAGGATATGTTTCTGTAACAAAAGGAGCAGTTTGGCTACACAGTTATAGGGCATACAGTGAGTGCAATGCCTACCAAAAATTTTGAGGCACTCCAATGCCCCTTGGAAATGACATGGAGGTCAGAGGGCCTTAACTAAACCTTTTTTTCCTTTTATAGCAACTGGGTCTCCTGTGCACTGTTGGCCTAAGCAGTGAATGGAAGGCTTTCCAAAAATTATGAGGAACTGCAATGCCCCTTAGAAGAACCATGCAGTACAGCATATTACAAACATAAGTCCCATTATTGGGGAGTGGGTCTCCCATAGGATTTGCTTATGCCTTCCAAGCAAAAGCTTCCAAAAATTAGGATGGAGCAACTTGCAATGCCCCTTACAAGAACCATGCAGTACAGCATATTACAAACATAAGTCCTATTATTGGGGAGTGGGTCTCTCATAGGATTTGCTTATGCCTTCCAAGCAAAAGCTTCTGAAAATTAGGACGGAGCAACTTGCAATGCCCCTTACAAGAGCCATGCTGTACAGCATATTACAAACATAAGTCCCATTATTGGGGAGTGGGTCTCCCACAGTCTTTGCTTATGCCTTCCAAGCAAAAGCTTGCAAAAATAAGGACGGAGGAACTTGCAATGCTGGCACCCTGGTGGTATAGTGGTGGTGGAGGCTGAGGATAAGGAGAAGAACATAAAACAGCCGAAATGAGGAAGCGTATACCCATGTGTGGGTGTGAAGCGGTGCATGTGAATACACCTCCCGAAATAACACAGTGGATTTGACTTTATGTTACTCTGCTGTCATTTGGTGGTGATGAGAAGTCTTGCCCAATTCAGCCCTTGTTCATTTTGATAAGGGTCAGCTTGTCAGCATTGTCAGTTGACAGGCGAGTGCACTTATCGGTTATAATTCCCCCAGCGGCACTAAAAACACGCTCCGATAACACACTAGTGGCAGGGCAGGCCAGGACCTCCAAGGCGTACAGAGCGAGTTCATTCCAAGTGTCCTGCTTGGATACCCAAGAATTAAAAGGCACAGAGGAATCACGGAGGACGCTGGTACGGTCGGCAAGCCACTCCCTCGCCATCTTTTGAAACTCTCCACTCCTTGTGAGAGTACCCCGCGCCTCAGGGCCTGTAAGAAGGGCGGGTGTCAGAAATCTGTCCCAGAACGTTGACAGTGCTCCCCTGCCTCTGCTGGATTGGAGATGCATCTCTCTCGCCTGTACGCCTTGGTTGGGCAACGAACTGTGACCTCTGCCGCTAGCGTGTTCAGATGGGAATTTTTTTAAGAGTTCTGCAGCAAGGGCCTTCTGGTACTGCCCCATTTTTGTAGACCTCTCCACCTCAGGAATAAGAGATTGAAAGTTCTCCTTGTAGCGGGGGTCTAAAAGTGTCACCAACCAGTAATGACTGTCTCCCAACATTTTGACAACATGAGGGTCATGGTTAAGGCAGCGTAACATAAAGTCAGCCATGCGTGCCAGACTGGTAACGGGCAAGATTTCCGTGTCCTCACCAAGATGACGACTGGCCATGCTCTCCTCCTCCTCCTCCTCCTCCCCCCTGTTCTCAGGCCACCCACGCTGAACCGACGGTATGACACTTGTACAGGTACTACCGTCTACAGCGCATGATAGCAGCTCCTGTTCTTCCTCCTCCTCCTCTCCCTCATTGTCCCCCAATGCATGTTGGGATGAGATGAGGCTGGGCTGTGTGTAATCGCCCACTACGGCTTCTTCATCCATCTCATCATACTCTGGCTGCAATGCCTCCTCTTTAATTCTCTGCAGAGAGCGTTGCAAAAGACAGACAAGTGGGATGTTGACACTAATGATGGCGTCATCGCCACTCACCATCTCTGTGACCTCCTCAAAGTTTGTCAGTATGGTACATATGTCAGACATCCAGGTCCACTCCTGAGGTCTTATGTGTGGAGTCTGACCTGAATATCGACGGCCTTGTTGCATCTGGTACTCCACAACTGCTCTCTTCTGCTCACAAATCCTTTGCAACATGTGGAGGGTAGAGTTCCAACGTGTGGGGACATCACACACCAGTCGGTGTGCCGGAAGCTGCCAACGCTGCTGCAACACAGCAAGGGCGGCGGAAGCTGTATCCGACTTGCAAAAATGAGCAGACAGGCGGCGTACTTTCACGAGCTGATCTGGCAACTCGGGGTACGATTTAAGAAACCACTGAACCACGAAGTTAAGCACATGAGCCAGGCATGGTACGTGTGTGATCTCACCTCGCCTCAGAGCCGCCACCAGGTTATGGCCATTGTCACACACGACCATGCCGGCATGTAGGTTCAGCGGTCTCAGCTACAGATCTGCCTGCTCTTTCACAGCTGTCCACAACTCTCAAGCAGTGTGAGGTTTGTCACCTAAGCTTAAGAGTTTCAGCACAGCCTGTTGCCGCTTGGCGGAGGCAGTACTGCAGTGCTTCCAGCTTGTAACGGATGTGGTGATATCTGAGACGGAGGCTGAACATGAGGAGGAGGAAGAGGAGGATGATGCGCAGGAGCTATACACTGTGGGGGCAACTATGACTGACATAGGGCCCACAATCTTCGGTGTGGGGAGGACGTGTTCCATCCCAAGGTCCGACTGGGTACCGGCTTCCACTATGTTTACCCAGTGTGCCGTCAGAGAGATGTACCGTCCCTGGCCACAAGCACTTGTCCACGTGTCCATTGTCAGGTGGACTCTCCCAGTAACTGCGTTATTGAGGGCACGGCAGATGCTTTGGGACACTTGCTTGTGTAGTGTGGGGATGGCACACCGGGCAAAATAGTGTCGGCTGGGGACCGAGTACTGAGGGATGGCCACGGCCATAAGATTGCGGAAGGATTCCGTCTCCACCAGCCTAAAAGGCAGCATTTCAAACGCAAGCAGTCATGAAATGTGCGAATTTAGGACTGTGGCCTGTGGGGAGTTAGCTGTGAATTTCCGCTTTCGTTCAAAGGTCTGGGATATGGACAATTGAACACTGCGGTGGGACGTGGATGTGGACGTTGATGCTGTTTCTAGAGAAACTGCCATAACAAGTGAAGACTGAGAGGAGGGGGCATCTTTACATGCAGTATGGACAGGGGATTGCCTTGCACACACAACAGGGGGTTCTATTGCACGCACAACAGTGGAAGAAGCAGTGATGACACCCGCTGACACTGGTCGTGGACCCTGGGTTTCGCCCCACAAAGTCGGGTGCTTTGCTGGCATGTACCTGATCATGCTGGTGGTGGTGAGGCTGGTAGTTTTGTCACCACTGCTGATGCTGGCATGGCAGGTGGAACATATGGCCTTTTTGGGGTTATCAGCAGAGTCTTTAAAAAAATTCCAGACTCTGGAAGACCTACCGCTTGTACTGGCAACGTCCCTCGTGTTGGTTTTACGGGGAACGGATGCCCGCCTTCTGTCTGCGGCCACCACACTGCTTCTTCCTGCCTTTTGGGGTACTCTGCCTCACTCCCCCTGTGTGCTGCTGGCCTCGCTCTGCATGTCCTCCTGCCCCGTTGGGTCAGTTACTAGATCATCCGCCACCTCCTCCTCTTCCACTTGCGCACTACCTGTTCCTCCTCAGTTCCTGGCAATTGTGTCTCATCATCGTCAACCTCTTGTGACAAATTGCCAGCGTCGACTACCTGTGGCCGTGGCTGTTCAAATATTTGGGCATCGTTACATGGGATCTCCTCTTCCACCACTTCAAACGTATCAGGCGAGGGGCACAAATATGGAAATGGACCAGTGAACAGCTCTTCAGAGTGTCCAAGTGTGGGATCAATTGCTGTCTGACGACACTCAGCATGGTGGGAGGAAGGAGCATCAGGGTGAGGAGGAGTATGCGGTCGAGACTCACGGCTGCTAAGAGTTGACCATGTGGAAGACAGACCGCAGGTGGTGGCGCCCAGGTAACTGGAAGTATTATCTGCTATCCAATTAATAACCTGTTCACACTGATCAGTTTTCAATAATGGTGTTGTTCTGTGCTTCCCTAGTAATTCGGTCAAGAAGTGGGAGCGAGAAGATATGGCTGTTGGTTGTGGCACATTTTCACCTTGGCTACGGCCCCGTCCTCTGCACGAACCATTACCAGAACGTCCACTTCCACGTCCCTTGCCACGCGCCTTGCCCATTGTAAAGGAAGTAAAATAGCTTACACTTGCACTCTCAATGGAAAAAGGGTAATAAAAAGTAGATTAGAACCGTGGAAGAGGAAAACCACAGTTCTATTTCTCTGGCCTACACCCGACTCTTTTAAACAATCTGAAGAATCAGGGAGAAACTATTACTGTTTTTCTTTACGTAAAAAATAACAAAACCTGAATAATAGAGATTTTTCACCGTGGGATGTCAAAACCACAGTTATTGTTTACTGGGATATACCAGACTTTTTTAAATATATAGATTTGCGGCTGAACAGTGAGCGACACACTCTAACTGTTTTTTTTTAGATACCAAAGGCCCAAAACTGGATAGTACAGAGATTTGACCCGAGGAACTGCAAAACCACACTGGGATTTGTCGAGCCTACACCAGACTATTTTCAACAGATATATTTTTGTGTCACAACAGTCAGGAGACACTACTGTTTTTCTTTACGGAAAATATACCAAAACCTGAATAATAGAGATTTTTTACCATGGGATGGCAAAACCACAGTTATTGTTTACTGGGGTATACCAGACTTTTTTAAATATATAGATTTGCAGCTGAACAGTGAGCGACACACTCAAACTGTGTTTTTTTAGATACCAAAGGCCCAAAACTGGATAGTACAGAGATTTGACCCGAGGAACTGCAAAACCACACTAGGATTTGTCGGGCCTACACCAGACTATTTTCAACAGATATATTTTTGTGTCACAACAGTCAGGAGACACTACTGTTTTTCTTTACGGAAAATATACCAAAACCTGAATAATAGAGATTTTTTACCGTGGGATGGCAAAACCACAGTTATTGCTTACTGGGGTATACCAGACTTTTTTAAATCTATAGATTTGCGGCTGAACAGTGAGCGACAAACTCAAACTTTTTTTTTTTTTAGATACAAATGGCCCAAAAGTGGATAATACAGAGGTTTGAACCGTGGAAGTGCAAAACAACACTTCTGTTTCTCTAGCCTACACCTGACTATTTTCAACAGATATATTTGTGTCTGAAAAATCAGAGACACGCTTTTTTTTTGGGGGGGGGAGACACCAAAAGGTTAATAAGATGGGTATTTGCACAGTGCGAAGGAAGAAAAAAGAAAGAGGCTCTAGATGAAAAAAAAAATGATTTTTCCTGTCCCCTGAGACCTGGAGCTAAGTCTAGCAATTTCAGCAACAGGAGCAGCAAACAGGACTGTAATGCAGCGTTTGCTGGTATAACCACTGCTTCTCCTATCCAGCCTGCCTGCCTGATATCTGGGATGGATATTAGTTCTGGGAAGGACTGTTTGTTTGATCTGGTAGCCTTTACAGACCCTACACTAACTATTTTGCAGTTTATATCTCTCCCTAAATCAGCAGCGCTGTCCCTACACTGTCTGATCTGTAGCGACTGTGTTCAAGATGGCGGCGCCCGGTTTTAAATACTCGAGGTGACACTGTGCGGTCAGCCAATCACAGTAATGCCCACAACCAACATGGCTGCGGCATTACAGTGACTGGCTGGCAATCCCTGCATGTTCATTGGCTCTGTAAAGAGTGCCGAACATGCAGGGCGGAGACCCCAGCTCCCGCCCGAGTAACCCGGAAATGCTCGGTGCTCGCTGAACATCCCGAGTAGCGTGATGATCGGGCGAGTACCGAGCAGTGTCGAGCATGTTTGCTCAACACTACATAGCACCCATGCGACCTGAAGAGCCACCACGACTTGTGGTCAGAGGCAGAGTTGTGTTTGAGGATGCAGTTGTTGACGTGCTTCCAGTACTACGTCTCTGTCCAGGAAGGCGCAACCTGACCTCGTCATCACTAGCATCCTCCTCCACCTCCTCTGCTGACCTCATCTCTTGGCTGACTGTGGGTTGACAGGAAGTGGGATCTCCAACCTCATCATCATCACCCTGTGTGTTATCACACCCGTCGTCCTCAGAGCCAACCTGTTCCTGCCCTGACAAAAAACTAATGTTGTCGCTTCAATCAGGCATTTGAGTCTCATCATGGTCTTCCTCATTGTCTCCACCAACAGGAGTTACAGTTTGGGAACGAGGGTCTACATTATGGTCAGAACCTTCTGCGTCTGGTCCTGGATCCGACTCATAAAGATTCTGGGCATCAGTGCAGATCATTTCTTCGTCTGGATTCACAGAAGCTCTGGAGCCGACCTCTGATTCCCAGGCTATAGTATGAGTAAACAGCTCTGCAGACTCAACCATTTGTTCTACCCCATAATCAGACGGGCATCTGGAGACTTGGGAGCTGTGAAGAAGCAAGTGCGATTGGGGTGACACCTCTGAGGACTGTAGTATTTGTGATGCTGAAGTTGAGGTGGAGGAGAGCCCACTTAAAGGAGCACTTGATATCCGTTGAAGCACCTGCTGTTTTTGTGCCTCATCTGGAATTTGTAGCGATTGGCGTGGCCGTAAGAAAGGGATCTTATCACATTGTCCGCTAAAAGAAGTAGACATCTTAGTTTGGCTGGAAGATGGTCTTTCTTCTGCAGATGTTACTGTTGCTTTAACACCTACCCCACGGACACAACCTTTTTTTCCCTTGCCAACATGCCTATTCCCCTTACCACCAGCAGCAGGCCTTTTTCCACTCATTTTGGTGGTTAACTAATTCACAACTCTGGAGTTGTTTGCACAAAAAACAATGGATGGGAACCGAGCAGAGCTGAGTGGCCAAACTGTGGTATTAGCCCAAAAGTATTGGCTGGGTTACATGCAGAAAAAAATTATATTGAATTTGCAACCTGATGGAGGTCAGTATAGATGGACAAATAGAACAAGTCCCACACACTGCTACAAGCTGAAATATTTTTTCAGAGCTAGATGCAGAAAAAAATTATATTGAATTTGCAACCTGATGGAGGTCAGTATAGATGGACTAATAGAACAAGTCCCACACACTGCTAGAAGCCTAAATATTTTTTCAGAGCTTGATGCAGAAAATAATTATATTGAAATTGCAACCTGGTGGAGGTCAGTATAGATGGACTAGTAGAACAAGTCCCACACACTGCTACAAGCTGAAATATTTTTTCAGAGCTAGATGCAGAAAAAAATTATATTGAATTTGCAACCTGATGGAGGTCAGTATAGATGGACTAATAGAACATGTCCCACACACTGCTAGAAGCCTAAATATTTTTTCAGAGCTAGATGCAGAAAAAAATTATATTGAATTTGCAACCCGATGGAGGTCAGTATAGATGGACTAATAGAACAATTCCCACACACTGCTAGAAGCCGAAATATTTTTTCAGAGCTCGATGCAGAAAAAAATTATATTGAATTTGCAACCTGGTGGAGGTTAGTATAGATGGACTAATAGAACAAGTCCCACACACTGCTACAAGCTGAAATATTTTTTCAGAGCTAGATGCAGAAAAAAATTATATTGAATTTGCAACTTGGTGGAGGTTAGTATAGATGGACTAATAGAATGATGCTATGCCCAAAAGGTTTTACTTCACTAGGTGCAGTAAAAAAAATTGTATTCTATACACAGGTGGTGTAGCTTGCAGCACAGATAGGCTACTCCACTGACTAACACACTCTGCAATAGGCCAAAAATTATTTGCTTTGCTAGATTTAGCCAAATGCTGTGAAAAAAACTTGCATAGCACTGGCACAGACCTGCCTGGCAAAAAGTGATAGGAACGGATGCAACCTAGCCCTGAAAAGGACTGCAATTTTAATTAGTCTTTACTCCCAACCTATCTATTTAAGAGCACAGACCTGCCTCATAAAAGTCATAGGAAATGATGTAACCTAGTCCTTAAAAGGACTGCAATCACAACTCTTCCCTACTCCCAAGCTATCTGTAGATTTGTGCGAAAATTGGCTTGAAATTAACAAAGCATAGCGCACACAGCAACAGCGGTGCCGTCTAACACGCAGCTGCAGCAGTGAGAAAATGGTGGTGGCGGGGAAAATGGCTGGGTCTTATAGGGCAAGGACATGTGACATACACTGCCAATGACACATGCCCTAGCTTGTGTGAAAAAAAGCAATTCGCTCCATGTGTGCGCTGCTGATAGGCTGACAGACTGCACTGCCCCACTGTAAATGCGGGGAAGAGAAAAAAAAATGGAGATCTTCATTATTTCTGCAGAGATCCATCCCCTCCCCCCGCCCCGCTGTACACTCAAACTGCGTATTAACATTAATTTTCAGCATTACTGAGAAAAAATCCAGTTATGATTTTGGTGCACGAACAGTTATTGAACATAACCTCGAACAGCTGAATTTTTTTCAAATCGTTCGTGTTCGCCGAACGGCTCGAACACCACCCAAAACAGCTTGAATTTGAGATTGGCAAACAGTTCGAGTCGAACACCGCTCATCTCTAGTAAGGAGGTGCAAATGTTCGATGAGTAAGTGTATTTTAAGCTAGTTTTTCATTGCTCAGGAGAAAAAGTTTCTTTCCTCTTTCCAAAAAAAGTAACTAGATGAGGGGTATCCTAAATATACGTCACAGGTGATTGATGAAAGGTCTGAAAATGACTTTGGGATAATTGAAAGCTTTCTAAATTTGGATATTGATAGAGAATCTGTTAAAATCAAGTCTATATGAGAAGGATTTGTGAGCATCAGAATAAGATGTATATTCAATGGAAGAGCTATTTAAGCAACTAAAAACATCGAGGAGTTCTTGTTTATTTAACCAATTTTTCAATGAAGGGACAGAATGTTGTAAATGGGCAGAAAAATCTAACCATGGATCAGGTACTACATTAAAATCTCAGCGTAAAATGAGATCTCCTTGTTTTTTCTCTTGGATATCTTTTGCTAATGAATCTAAAAATTGGATTTGGGCCTTATTGGGTGGATATATACTGCTCAAAAAAATAAAGGGAACACTTAAACAACAGAATATAACTCCAAGTTAATCAAACTTCTGTGAAATCAAACTGTCCACTTAGGAAGCAACACTGATTGACAATCAATTTCACATGCTGTTGTGCAAATGGAATAAACAATAGATGGAAATTATTGGCATTTATCAAGACACACTCAATAAAGGAGGGGTTCTGCAGGTGGGGACCACAGACCACATGTCAGTACCAATGCTTTCTGGCTGATGTTTTGGTCACTTTTGAATGTTGGTTGTGTTTTCACACTCGTGGTAGCATGAGACGGACTCTACAACCCACAGAAGTTGCTCAGGTAGTGCAGCTCATCCAGGATGGCACATCAAGCGAGCTGTGGCAAGAAGGTTTGCTGTGTCTGTCAGCGTATTGTCCAGAGGCTGGAGGCGCTACCAGGAGACAGGCCAGTACACCAGGAGATGTGGAGGGGGCCGTAGGAGCCAACAACCCAGCAGCAGGACCGCTACCTCCGCCTTTGTGCAAGGAGGAACAGGAGGAGCACTGCCAGAGCCCTACAAAATGACCTCCAGCAGGCCACAAATGTGCATGTGTCTGCACAAACGGTTAGAAACCGACTCCATGAGGGTGGTGTGAGGGTGCGACGTGAGGTTGTGCTCACAGCCCATCACCATGAAGGACGCTTGGCATTTGCCACAGAACACCAGGATTGGCAAAGTCTCCACTGAAGCCCTGTGCTCTTCACAGATGAAAGCAGGTTCACATTGAGCACATGTGACAGACGTGAAAGAGTCTGGAGACACCGTGGAGAGTGATCTTCTGCCTTCAACATCCTTCAGCATGACCGGTTTTGCAGAGGGTCAGTAATGGAGTGGGGTGGCATTTCTTTGGATAGCTGCACAACCCACCATGTGCTCACCAGAGGTAGCCTCACTGCCATTAGGTACCGAGATGAGAATCTCAGACCCCTTGTCAGACCATATGCTGGTGTGGTTGGCCCTGGATTCCTCCTAATGCAGGACAATGCCAGACCACATGTGGCTGGAGTGTGTCAGCAGTTCCTGCAAGATGAAGGCACTGAAGCTGAAGCTATGGACTGACCTGCCCGTTCCCTAGCCCTGAATCGGATTGAGCACATCTGGGACATCATGTCTTGCTCCATCCACCAACGTCACGTTGCACCACAGACTGTCCAGGAGTTGGCGATTGCTTTAGTCCAGGTCTGGGAGGAGATCCCACAGGAGACCATCTGCAACCTCATGAGGAGCATGCCCAGGCGTTGTAGGGAGGTCGTACAGGCACGTGGAGGCCACACACAATACTGAGCCTCATTTTGACTTGTTTTAAGGACATTACATCAAAGTTAGACCAGCCTGTAGTGTGTTTTTCCACTTTTATTTTGGGGGTGACTCCAAATCCAGGTCTCCATTGGTTAATATATTTGATTTTCATTGATGGTGTACAGAACAAAGTATTCAATGAGAATATTTCATTCATTCAGATCTAGGATGTGTTATTTGAGTGCTCCCTTTATTTTTTTGAGCAGTATACTTTAACCAGGGTACATGTATGATTATTAATCTGAGAAATTAGAATATGAAATATACCATCAGAGTCATTATGTTCTGAAATTAACTTGAATGAAACCAAATTTTTTATATTAGTGATAACCCCAGCTCTTTTCTTTTCATTTAACAATTTGAATATGTGTGGGTAGTCATTGTGTTCAAATTTTGGATATGTTCCTTTTGCTAGTTTTGTTTCTTGCAAACAAATTACGAGGGTCAGTCAATAAGTAATGCCTCCTATTTTTTTTTCTCCTTAAATAAGGTAGTTATGTTAAATATTCGAATTTCACAAAATTCCTCAAACCTTCTTCTCCAATCCACATCAATTGCAACTTCCTGCACCAACAGGTGGCAGGACTGTATCCATTAGCAAAATGGCTGACATCGATGTTCATATTAAACAACGTTCTGTGATTGAATTCTTGCATGCAGAAGGTGAAACCCCCATTCGAATTCATTAGAGACTGAATAATGTGTACGGTGATGCAACAGTGGATGTCAGTACTGTTAGACGATGGGTTCGTTGCTGTAGCACAGCTGAAGGGCCATCACCGTTGGCTGACAAAATGCGAAGTGGCAGGCCGTAACCGCAGTGACTGCAAGCAACATTCAGCGAGTCGATGACATCATTCGTGGTGACCGCCGGGTGACTGCAGATGAATTGTGTGGCATTATCTGCCTCAGTAAAGGCAGTGTGATGAAAATTATTGGACAACTGGGATACAGAAAAGTTTGTGCACGGTGGGTCCCAAGAATGCTTTTTACCATGCTGGAATACATGCCCTTGTTAAATGGTGGACCAAGACTGTGGAAATGGATGGAGATTATATTGAAAAAGTGACCAATTAATCGTTAATGTTGTGGTTTTTAACCTATGTAATTGCATTTGAATTTCTTGACAATTAAAAGGAGAAAAAAATTAGGAGGCATTACTTATTGACTGACCCTCGTATGTCGGCTTTACTATCTTTTATTTCCCTCCAGGTTAAAAGTCATCTCTTAGGACTGTTAAGACCTTTCACATTTAATGTAAGCAGTTTTATGTCCGTTCTGAAAGAGAATAATATTAAACCACTGACTAATATATTAAAAAGGATTTAAGGATGCTAGAGTTATTCTTGTAAAGTTAGATTGTAATAAATTTACTATTAAACTTATACTATATATATTTACCTATAACTTATAGTACATAAAATATAAAAGAAATACAGTAAAATATACGATTGAAGTTTACCTAAGTAAAATACATAAACATACAAAAGTTCTAAAGTTCTCCAGGAGGAACCTTACTCTTCAGGTAAGTTACTTCCTAATTGGGGAAAAAAGTTTGTGGGTTTAAACTCCTGAGTCACATCTCCAAAAAAAAAAAAAACATATCTGTTTAAACCAAAAACCAGTTATAATATAAACAGTTTTTTCTGTTTTTTGGGATTCTCCTTTAATGTCACAAAGCCCTTCCATTCCTGCCACTCTGATAATGCATTGTTGATGTCTTTTCCTGCCTTAAGAGCATAAGGTTATGTTCCCACAATCCAGAGCCGCTGCGGCCCCGACACTGCTGAATAGCTGCACCACTTCCGCCCTCATTATGCAAATGAGCGGCTGCAATTTTTTTTTTTCACATGCGGACTTTCCTCATTGATGCAAGTCTATGGGGAAAGTCCCCATGCGAACATGAAAGAGAAATTGGCATGCTGCGGATCTGAAAGACGCGCCGCATGTCAGTTTCCGCGGGTGATCCGCAGGTGCACAGAAACGCATAGTGGACATGGGATTTCTAGAAATCCCATCCACTATGCTGTAACATCTGGCTGCTGCGGGTTTGACGCTGCATAAACATGCAGCGTCAAACCCATATAAGCTCCATATCGTGGGCACATATAAATTTATGCTGAAAACATATAACTCTGCGCTTCACCTATCCAAACAAACCTACTTTAACAACCTCATAATCTCACTTTCCAATAATCCTAAATGACTCTTTGACACGTTTCATTCTCTCCTCAATCAAACAGCACAGGCCCCGATCACCGACCTCAGCGCAGACGATCAGGCCAATTATTTCAAAGAAAAAATTGACCATGTCCGACAGGAAATTTTCTCCCAATCCCCAATCGTTTTGCATGCTCTCCCCCGCCACATTGTATCTTGCTCACTTTCTGATTTCGAACCAGTCATGGAAGACGAAGTGATTAGGCTCCTTGCATCTTCTCGGCCTACCACCTGCACCAGTGACCCTATTCCCTCACATCTCCTTCAGTCCCTTGCTCCAGCTGTCACCACTCACCTAACTAAAATTGTCAACCTCTCCCTCTCATCTGGTATCTTTCCCTCTTCTTTTAAACACGCCAGCATACATCCATTACTTAAAAAACCATCCCTTGACCAGAACTGCATGGCCAACTACAGACTAGTTTCCAATCTTCCCTTTATCTCTAAACTCTTGGAACGCCAGGTCCATTCCCGTCTAATCCGCTATCTCTCAGACAACTCTCTTCTTGACTCTTTACAATCTGGTTTCCGCTCTTTACATTCTACTGAAACTGCCCTCACTAAAGTCTCTAATGATCTACTAACAGCTAAATCTATTGGTCACTATTCCCTGCTGATTCTCCTAGATCTCTCTGCAGCATTTGACACTGTGGATCACCAGCTCCTCCTCACTATGCTCTGCACTATTGGCCTCAAGGACACTGTTCTCTCCTGGTTCTCCTCCTATCTCTCTGACCGCTCCTCCTCTGTCTTTTGCCGGCTCATCCTTCTCTCTCCTTCCCCTTACTGTCGGGGTTCCTCAAGGATCAGTCCTAGGCCCCCTGTTTTTCTCCTTATACACCGCTCCCATTGGACAAACAATCAGCAGATTCGGTTTTCAGTACCATCTCTATGCTGATGACACCCAATTAAACACCTCTGCTCCGGACATCACCCCTGCATTACTACAAAAGACCAGTGATTGTCTTTCTGCTGTGTCTAACATTATGTCCTCCGACTGTCTAAAACTGAATCTGTCAAAAACTGAACTATTCGTATTTCCTCCCTTCACTAACCTACCTGTGCCCGATATTGCCATTTCCATTTGTGGCTCAACTATTACTCCCCAGCAACAACCCACTGTCTTGGGGTCATATTTGATTCAGTTCTTTCCTTCACTCCTCGCATCAAATCACTTGCTCGTTCATGTCATCTACACCTCAAAAACATCTCAAGAATCAGGACTTTTCTCACCTTTGACTCGGCAAAAACTCTTACTGTCGCTCTTATTCATTCTCGTCTGGACTACTGCAACTCTCTACTTATCGGGCTCCCTCTTACTAAACTTTCCCCTCTCCAATCCGTCCTTTACGCAGCAGCCAGGATCATATTCCTCACCAACCGCTACACCGATGCCTCTTCCCTGTGCCTGTCATTGCATTGGTTACCCATCCAATATAGAGTTCAATTTAAACTTATCACGCTTACCCACAAAGCGCTCCATGCTTCAGTACCCCCCCTACATCTTCTCCCTTGTCTCAGTCTACCACCCTATACGTGCCCTCCGTTCTGCCAGTGACTTAAAACTTAAATCCTCCATAATCTGAACTTACCACTCCCGTCTCCAAGATTTCTCGCGTGCTGCGCCAATTCTTTGGAATGCATTAGCCAGGACAGTTCGATTAATTCCCAATACCCACAGTTTCTAGCGGACCCTAAAAACCCATTTCTTTAGACTGGCGTATCACCTCCACACACTATTTGTCCATCCCAGTTGTCCGTCCCAGTTTCCCCCATATTAAAATCTTCTTCAATTTCAGGTTCATACCAACCATGCACATAATAGCCTCGGTCAGGACTGTACACATACTGGCAGGCGACCAGTCCATGTATTATTTATCCTATATAGTATATCAAGGCTGCATTATACAATATACAGTTATATGAAAAAGTTTGGGCACCCCTATTAATCTTAAGCTTAATGTTTTTAAAAAATTGGTGTTTTTGCAACAGCTATTTCAGTTTGATATATGTAATAACTGTTGGACACAGTAATGTTTCTGCCTTGAAATGAGGTTTATTGTGCTAACAGAAAATGTGTACTCTGCATTCAAACAAAATTTGACAGGTGCATAAGTATGGGCACCCTTATCATTTTCTTGTTTTAAATACTCCTAACTAATTTTTACTGACGTACTAAAGCACTTTTTTTGGTTTTGTAACCTCATTGAGCTTTAAACTTCATAGCCAGGTGTATGCAATCATGAGAAAAGCTACTTAAAGTGGCCACTTGCAAGTTGTTCTCCTGTTTGAATCTCCTCTGAAGAGTGGCATCATGGGCTCCTCAAAACAACTGTCAAATGATCTGAAAACAAAGATTATTCAACATAGTTGTTCAGGGGAAGGATACAAAAAGCTGTCTCAGAGATTTAACCTGTCAGTTTTCACTGTGAGGAACATAGTAAGGAAATGGAAGAACACAGGGACAGTTCTTGTTAAGGCCAGAAGTGGCAGGCCAAGAAAAACATCAGAAAGGCAGAGAAGAATAATGGTGAGATCAGTCAAGGACAATCCTCAGACCACATCCAGAGAGCTGCAGCATCAACTTGCTGCAGATGGTGTCACTGTGCATTGGTCAACTATACAACGCACTTTGCACAAGGAGAAGCTGTATGGGAGAGTGATGCGAAAGAAGCCATTTCTGCAAGCACGCCACAAACAGAGTCAGCAGAGGTATGCAAAAGCACATTTGGAGAAGCCAATTTCTTTTTGGAAGAAGGTCCTGTGGACTGATGAAACCAAGATTGAGTTGTTTGGTCATGCAAAAAGGCGTTATGCATGGTGGCAAAAAAACACGGTATTCCAAGAAAAACACTTGCTACCCACAGTAAAATCAGGTGGAGGTTCCATCATGCTTTGGGGCTGTGTGGCCAATGCCGGCTCCGGGAATCTTGTTAAAGTTGAGGGACGCATGGATTCCACTCAGTATCAGCAGATTCTTGACAATAATGTTCAAGAATCAGTGATAAAGTTGAAGTTACGCAGGGGATGGATCTTTCAGCGAGACAATGATCCAAAACACCGCTCCAAATCTACTCAGGCATTCATGCAGAGGAACAATTACAATGCTCTGGAATGGCCATCCCAGTCCCCAGACCTGAATATCATTGAACATCTGTGGGATCATTTGAAGAGGGCTGTCCATGCTCGGCGACCATCAAACTTAACTGAACTGGAATTGTTTTGTAAAGAGGAATGGTCAAAAATACCTTCATCCAGGATCCAGGACTCATTAAAAGCTACAGGAAGCGACTAGAGGCTGTTATTTTTGCAAAAGGAGGATCTACTAAATATTAATGTCACTTTTCTGGTGAGGTGCCCATACTTATGCACCTGTCAAATTTTGTTTGAATGCAGATTGCACATTTTCTGTCAGTACAATAAACCTCATTTCAAGGCAGAAACATTACTGTGTCCAACAGTTATTACATATATCAAACTGAAAGAGCTGTTGCAAAAACACCAATTTTTAAAAAACATTAAGCTTAAGATTAATAGGGGTGCCCAAACTTTTTCATATAACTGTATGTACATTCTACCTTTTGTGTCTCCCCCATTTCCTCATAGACTGTAAGCTTGCGAGCAGGGCCCTCAATCCTTTCTATATGAGTTATGTCTATTCTGTATTGTTTGTTTGTATAAGTCCCCCCTAAAATTTGTAAAGTGCTGCGGAATATGTTGGCGCTATAAAAATAATTTTTTTTATTATTATTATAATGTTATTCTTGCTTATAGGTATATTGTACTGATATCTACAAATATATCTAGTTACACCAAAATATCACATAAAAAGAAAAACTGTTTATTTTTTATAATCTATAAAGTTGCTTAAAAATCTTAGTGCAAAAACATTTACAGCAATGACATTTTAAATACATTAATTAAATCAAGATCACAAAACAGTAGATAATAGAGGCATATGTTTTATCCCTATGATTGTAACAACAAGCACAATACAGTGAACATTTTGGTATGATTGGTAAATGTCATGATTCATGAATACAATTTGTTCAATTTATTGTTTGCTGCATTTAATCCATAATAAAATTTACTTTAAGCATTTATATTATGTATGTGGAAACATAACGCCTACAATGTACAGTTCACCTCACTACATTAATCATTAAGTGATGTTTTCTTAAAAATATAACAAGTTATTGCTGTCATTGATAGAAATACCAAACACCAAAATTTCCATCGTTAAAACAATAACATTACTAACTTTGCTGCTTCTCTTTCTTTCATTCTTTTGTAGATATTACAGGAAAATACATAATAAATTAGGCATGCATGCATTATATTTCATGCACATTGAGTACAAATACATGATATTCATGCGCAATGTGTAGAAAAATGTATTGTGTATATGCATGCGTAATTTAAAATGTGTCTGTAATGTATATGCATGTCCTTATTTTATATGTGTATGTATGTGCGTAATTTAATGAGAATATGTGATTTATATGATTTTTCTTTTTCTCTTCTACTCCCTGTCGTACTATTTTTTCTTTAATGTTTCCAGTTTCCTTTATTGCACTTTAATTGCTACACTAGCAACAATGATCTTTACCACAGAACTCACCATGCACTGCATCTCTGTTAGTTTATTAACCACATATCTCTAATAGAACATTTGTTGCAATAAACATTTCACATGACATTGCTCAGCATTACTATTTGACTTATTGCTATATTGCACTGTTGATTCTCTAATATTGCACCTTTCCTCTATGAGCTATGAACTTAGTCAACTTAGCCATAATTGTTGTTTCTGTCCTATTGATTCATTATTACAATCAAGGGACTATCCACATGAGTCTTCCCTTTGTGCCTTTAAACTATTATATTATTAACCGGTCATTAAGCTTTGTTTATGTGCTGTCATGAGGGTTTGCTATATGTGTTATTTTTCTGTAATACAGCTAATTTTTGTAGTTTTACTCAGGATAACTGGTTTCTGGTTATATGATTATTAAACGTGTTCTAATCTTTTGAAAGTTTAATTTGCTTTCTTAGACATTTTTTCTCAAATAATTCAATTTGAGGCAAATTGATTTACATAAAAATACAAGTACTGATAAGTATATAATTGTTTAGAAAAGTTGTGTACCTTTTTAGATCTGCTAGGAATATATAGAACCCTTTTCAAAATCTGCATTGCAAACATATACCCTTAGAAGTGTCAGTTAAATTTCTCAACATATCTGTATAAGGAAGAACGGATGGTAACAGCAAAAGCCAAAAGCCAACATCCTGTTTAACAACGCAATGCACTAACAAACTTTTTTTAAGCTGTTTAAATGTAATAACAGTCCAAAAATTATGCCATGAGGAGGGATACTTGCCATGAATATACACAGGAGGTGCACATAGAAAAAAACATTGCTTTTTCACAAGCGTGTTTAAAAAATTATTACAGTTTGGGAAGTATAATGAGGTTTGTTCTTCACTAAATTAAGAAGCAATAGCTTTTCACAAGCCATCCAAATATTATACCCTTAATTAGAATCAAAAACAAGTGTGCTGTGTTGAAAGTGAAGAAACAATAGCTTCTTAATGAGGAATGAAAAAGTTATCTTTTTTTGGAATTGAAACAAGTTTGCTATGCCCAAAAAGACTAAACAATTACAGAAGCTATTTCTGAAAAAATATTAGCTGTTTTCAAAGGGGAGAAACCGAATGACTTGCTAACAAACCATGACAAATTTATCTCTATTTGGGATAATTTTTTGTTTGTGACCCTGAAGAAGGTAAGCTTCCCAGCATCAGAGTAGTATAGCTACACAACACATTGTAGGCCCAGCAGCACAGTATAGCACTATAAAACACAATGGGTCGCCAGGGGAATTGTGCTTTGCATGGTGGTGCACAGTGCATCAGTACATCAGTGGCAGAAGCTGAATGGTATAAAAATGTGATTGTGCAGGCAAGGAAATGACTGGAAGTGTAGAGGTAGCAAAGTCATTCCCAGCAGCAACACTTTAGTATAGCACTATAAAATACAGTCGACAGGCAGAAAAAGTGTGGTTTGTGTAGCTGTCTAGTGGTAGTGGCAGTACTCTCATGGGGCAGGCAATGAGATGCCTATCAGTGCAGTGCTATAACTTCCGGGCCCGGCAGCACCAACACAATATAGATGATATTATATTAATTTTAAGCAAAAGTGATGATTTTTATTTGTTTACAGAAGTATAGGCAATGCATTCAAAAGGAAAAATTTGCTTATTGATTGCAACAAGGTATTAATGTTTCAATTCGATGACTTTCTCAAAAATGTCGTTATAGGAATAATATGAAATACGATTAGAATAAATGCAGTACCAGCTAAAAGTGAAATAAAATAGGTGTAGACATGTTTACATGTCTACAGATATACAATATAAAATCCTGAGTCTACGTAAACAAACTTTAGTAGCAATTAAGACACTAAGTAACCCATAGGTGGAAAATAGCAGTTTTGAGGTTGCAACATACGACAAGCTATATGTATACAGTCTACAGATCATTGCATAGAGAGAGCATCTGAGCTTGAGGAAGGGGATTATACATAGGATTAGATATATAGAAAAAGGGGAAAGGGAAATCAAGGTTAGAGGAGGGGGAGGGGAAGAGGGGGGTTTTGGTTGGGAAGAAAGAGTTACACCAGCTTAATATTATCCACAATAGCAGCAGAGGGTGCATAATGACAGAAAGTATATAGTGATGAGATGAGATAGAAGAAGCAATGCATGGATAGGGTAAACTTACCAGGGTATTCCAAAAGCCAGGGTTATGTAGGTTGTTTTGTAAGGACGGAAGGCAGCGCCATGTGTGGGAAAGGGGGAAGGACAGTCTGGTATTTAATGGCCTGTGTCGGGCGGGAAATATGTCATGTGATGCGGGGGGTGGAGAGGGTAACCATGGAAATATTGCTGAGGGGTGTCATGTGATGTGGAAGGAGTGGAGAAGAGGGTGATCAGGGAAGCAGAGCTGTGTTAGCGAAAGTCTAAGGAAGACATCAGTGGGTGGCTGTAGCAACTGGAAAAATGTTGCTAAGGAACGGGTGCTGGGATTGGCTGTGATACATCAGTGGGCAGAGTCAGCAGAGAAGCATTGTATGAGAGACAGAGGATGACAACAGTGGGCAGAATTAGCAACTGTTGCTTATGGGTGGGTACCGGGAATGCCTATGAGGATTCAGTGGGCTGAGTCAGCTGAGAAGAAGCTGTGTATAGGGATACAGTGTGTAGAGAGGCTAAAAAACTAATTTTAATGTTCCAACAAGGTGAAGGGGTGAAACTTAAAACCTGTGGAGCACAAGATTTTTTTTTGGAATAATACTTTATATTCCTGTAGGCCTAGGGAGGTGGTGACCGATTTAATTACTATTTATGTTGGTCCACTGTTTGTATTAGTTTAAAGAAAATCTGTCACCATGAAAATGCAGTGGAATCTGCAGGCAAATGTTGTAGAACAGGGGGAGCTGAGCAGATTGATACATCATTTTGTGAGAAAAGATCTAGTATAAGGCTGTGTGCCCACGATGCAGATTTAATGCGTCTCTGCGGTGTCATTTCCGCTGCGAAAATGCCATAAAAACGCATGTGAAGTTGTCTGCCATGCTTCCCAATGATAATCTGCATGTGCTGTGCACATGCTGTGGAAATTTCCGCTGCGGATTATCTTTGCGGAAAAATCCGCAGCACAGCCATTTCTTGTGCACAATCGCAGCAAAATCGCAGCCATTGGCTTGCATGGAACCGCATAACATTCACATGCATACATGTATGCATGCGGATGTTATGCGGTTCAATGTGCGTATGGTACCTGGGTCTGGAGAAGAGGAGACTCTCCTCCAGACCCGGGTACCATTAGTAAAAAATAAAAAAAACATTATACTCAGCTCTCCGGCGGCCCCCGGTCTCCTCTCCAGTGGCTTCCTCTGTCATTGGTGTCCCGCGGTTTTCAGAAAGGACCTTCGGTGACGTCATTTAGTCATGTGATGGTCACGTGACCTGTCAGCTGACTAAATGACGTCCTCGCAGGTCCTTTCTGAACATCGCGGGACGCCGAGGACAGAGCACGCCACGAGAAGAGGAGACAGGGGGCCGCCGGAGATGTAAGTATAATGTTTTTTTTTATTTTTTACGTTTTAATTCTTTTTTTTTTACTATTGATGCTGCATTTGAAGCAGCATTAGTTGGTCACACACTTGCATGGATTTATATTGTGTGACCAACTTGCCAAGCATTTTTCCAAGTGATGCTCAAAATCGCTTGGAAAAGCGTTTGAAAAAACACATGCAGATATGCATGCAAAAACGATTGAAAAACGCTTATCCCTGGAAGAAAAAACGCATGTAAAATCGGCATGCGTTTTTTCTGCCAAGGAGATGCAGAAATGCTCATGAAATTACTTCTTCATTTCCGCATCGTGGGCACATAGCCTAACTTGTGTTTTCATAATTTAAACCTCTGCTCTTTTTAGGTTTTACGCAGTTCTATCAGTGACATAGGTTTCTCCGGATGTGTGTGCAGTACTGTTTTACTCTGATATCCTTCACTCAAGTCACACACTGCATGATGGTTTGGAAACCATCAACTGACGTAGTAAACAAGGAATATTTTATAAAAATAAAATTAACTTTACTTTTGGAATTGTTGTAATATAAATACAGTAGGTAGCACGTACAAAGCTTGGCTTTCACATCATCTTCTGTTTTACACAGAGGCACAGACATATTAGATTAATGTGATGGCACCTCACTTGTTAGTAACAACATTTCAGCAATACAGCATGCCTGATTTGATTATTTCATCCTTTCTATATGTTCTTCACTGACCAAAGTCCACTTCAGTGCGACATTTGGCCCCTGGCCAGGCAATTCTAATATTTCTTCATTAAGACTCCCAGGTCCAGTCTACTCGTTGCCCCTTCCCACCCACTTCACCTGTGCTGCCCCAGGGTTACCCATAACTAACAGCTATATCTCCTGAGGCTCCTTGATAAACCCACTGCAGCTCAGCTCTTCTTTCTTGTCCAGTCCAATTCACAGGATCCATAATATTTTGCCCATAATAGGGATGTAGACTTGAACATTTTCCATTACAGTTACAAGGCTTGCTACAGTAGAAAATCCTTGCTGTGAACGAACACACACTCATACACACACACATACACACACACACATACACACACAATCACTCCACACCACAAGAAGAGCTAAGAGGCAAGTAGAGGAGGAGATCTTGGAAGATTGGGAGGTTGTTTGCAGGTAATTAGTACAGAGACACTTGGTCACACATATATGGATGAGACAGGTTTTCGATGGCTTGGTATGCTAAAGTTAGGCTTTTCAACTGGAGTGTCGGGGCAACAGGGAACCAGCGCAGGGATTGAAAGAGGGGAGAAGCCTGGGAGCAGCGGGGTAACAGGTCAATTAATTGGCCAGCACAGTCTAGCATAGATTGGAGGGGTGCGAGAGTGGCAGAAGGGAGGCCACAGAGCAGGAGCTTGTAGTAGTCAAAGCGGGAGATAATGAGGGCGTGCACTGGTGTTTTTGTAGATTCATGGTTGAGAAATGTGCTGATCCCCGAGATATTTTGGAGTTGCAGCCAGCAGCAACTGGAAAGGGCTTGGATCTGACTTTTGAAGGAAAGATCAGAGTCAAGCTTGCCGGAGTGGTGACAGTGAGAAGCAATTCACTTTGATGGATAGGTCAGTTGGGGGGGATGAATCAGATGGTGTAAAGATGATGAATTCGGTTTCATCCATGTTAAGTTTTACAAATCTAGCAGAGAAGAAAGATGAAATAGAGGACACACATTGTGGAATTATGGTTAGTAAAGAGTTGATGTCAGGTCCAGGGAGGTAGATCTGTGCATCATCAGCATAGTGGTGATACTGAAAACCATGAGACTATGCGATGTCCCAGACTGAAGGTGTAGATGGAGTAGAGCTGGGGTCCTAGAACTGAACCTTGGGGGACACCGACACATAGGAGGTGAGATGAGGAGGTGGTGTGTGAGTGGGAGACACAATGTCCTGTCGGTTAGGTATGAAAAGATCCAAGATAGTGCCAAGTGTGTGATGCCAAGAGATGAAAGTCTGTAGTAAGAGCGAATGGTCTACTGTGTCGAAGGCAGATGACAGGTCTAGGAGGAGGAGGAGAGAGTAGTGTTGATTGGATTTGGCAGTTAGTAGGACATTAGTGACTTTCGTCAATGCAGTTTCAATGGAATGGTGTGGTCGGAAGCAAGATTGTAAGCTGTCAAAGAGGGGGCAGGAGGAGATATGGGATGACAGTTTAAAATGGACGTGTTGTTCCAGTAGTTTGGAGGCATAGCAGAGAAGTGAGATGGGGCGATAGGTAGACATAGGATTGGTCAAGGGAGGGCTTTTGAGGATGGGTGTGATCGAGGTATGTTTGATTCATGAGGGGAAGACACCAGTTGTTAGTGGCAGGTTGAAGAGGAGGGATAGGCTTGGGATGAAAACTGTGGTATGATTTGGAATTGGGTGGGACGGTATTGGGTCAAGTTCACAGTTGGTGAGATGTGATTTGGAGAGTAAAGATGATCTTCTGTGATGGCAGAGAAGCTGGTTTTGGAGGAGGAGAGTTGAGTAGTTATGAGGACTTGCTACGGGGACTTTAACCTTCTTCCGGCTGAGTAGGCACAATTGTAACTATTCCGTTTTAAAATTGCAGTAACTTTTAATTTTCGAAAAAACGTAGAGGGCTGAAATTTCATGACATCTCTGCAGTTTTGCACCTGAATATATTGGCCAAATTTCAATAAAATATCTCCACCCCCTTCCGAGATAAGGGGTCAAGAGATTTTTGAAAATTATGCAGCCTGACGAAGGTTAAGCAAAAGCTTTGCCCTACGTTGTCAATCTTCTACTTGAAGAATGAGGCTAAGTCTTCAGCTGAGATGAGAGGAGAGGGAGGGGGAGCTGGAGAACAGAGGAGAGACTTGAAAGCACTGAATAGTTATTTAGGGTTGTGAGACACGTATGATATGAGAGATGAGAAGTAGGTTTATTTTGTTGCAGTAAGCAATTGTGCAGCATTTTGAAAACTTCTGTTAATGGACTAGACTCCCTTTATTTGTCAGCCACACAGCGGTATGCCTTGTAGATGAGGGCTAGGAAGAACATGTGATCCAGTAGATGACAAGCGCTACATCAAGTGGCCTCTTCTCCTCTTCCTCCACCTTAACATCACACACAGTACAGTACTCAGAGGTGGCACCCCAATTACCCTTGTTTTCACCCACGTCACAACTCTCCAACCGCCGAACTGACTATGGGGAAGCACAGATGGGCGAATCTGCAGAGCTGTACACACATTCTATTTTGGGGCATCAGAGGTCTAGTCTAAAGCTTCACAGACTCAAGAGGGGGGAAAGCATGTGTTTCATTGCCCAAAATTATTTTCAGTTGATCCTGGCCCGGACGAAGTAGGGTCGAGCAGAATCTAAACCCTCATCACCAGACTTAAACCAACTGGGGGAGGGGCATGGATGGGTTGGAAAATGTAATAAATACACACCAGAACATGGAGAACTAAACTAATACACAAGAGGGATTGGAAAACTAAACTACTAAACAGCTTGGGTTGGAGAACTAAATTACTACACACCAGGGGATGGAGAACCAAACTACTAGACACCAGAAGATGATGAGCCAAACTAATATACAACAGGTGTTGGAGAACTAAACTACTAAACAGCTAAGGTTGGAAAAGGAAATAAATACACACCAGAACATGGAGAACTAAACTAATAAGACAACAAGGGTTGGAAAACTAACCTACTAAACAGCAAAGGTTGGAAAACTAAACACACCAGGGGATGGAGAGCTAATCCACTAGACTCCAAGGTGTCACTATACAGCAAGTGTTGAAATCCCCAAGGCTTGAAGGACAAACCTCTGTATCCAACACTTCCTCCATTGCTTCTACCTCCTCCACCTCCTCTAGGGTCTCTACCTGCGCCCTCAGCCTCTGCCTTAATGAGACACACGTTTCAACATTGCAGAGAAAATCCCCCATCTTCGCACTGCGCAGCCAGGGTTCACCGCATTCAGGCATTGTTAAAATTAATATGCCTTGGAGATCGCAGTCATACAGCTGAAGAGTTTTGGACAGCTCTCCAGGCTGAGTTTGAGCAATGGCTGTCTCCACTGAACCTGGAGCAAGGGAAGGCCATGTGCGATAACGGTGCAAACCTGGTCGTGGTTCTATGATGAGGCAACCTCATACACGTGCCTTGCATGGCTTGCTTCCTCAACCTGATGGTACAGCAATTTCTTTGCCACTATCCTGGCTTAGATGCGCTGCTGCAGAATCCACAGTCTTTGTGTGCTCACTTAAAGCTATAAAAATGAGCAGAATCTTTAGTATATAAAGCCAGACTCGCCAATATAACCTCTTAATCCTTGCAAGCATCAACACAATGCTCACAAGGTAGACAGCAGCGGTGGTCAGTCTCCTAGACAACGAGCAAACTTCTTCATGATGATAGAGGCCACCATTTCCTTAGCTTGCTGGTACTTTTCTTTGGGAATAAGCTTGTCTCCAACCAGCCAAGAATATCCAGTGAATGGCAAGCCATGGTTTGGTATTAGCACCCAGTACCAGAAGCAAAGGCATCCACAATTTCTATACCTCAGGAATTTTATTTGGTAAACTGCCTGCCCAAACATTAGTTTCTCACAAAGGAGCTGAAGACTCTGAGTGGCAGTAGGTGAAAGTTTCTCCAGCATGACCTGTTTGTCATTGTTAGATATCAGAGGGAGAACATAATTGGGTTTTTCCAAGGTGCCTTAATGCATCTAAAGTCTTATAGACCCTGCACTTGCGGGCTTACATTATACAGGATGGTGGGGAAGCAGACAGTAGGTCGTGGAGTTGCAGTAGCTCCAGTTGTGTTGAGATGGCAGCAAGGCAATGGCAGGCTGTAAGCTGTCTTGAAGAGATGGGTTTTCAGGTTCCGTCTGAAGGTTCCGAATGTGGTGGCTAATTGGACATGTTGATGCACAAAATTCCAGAGGATGGGGGATATTTGGTAGAAGTCTTGGAGGTGATTGGAAGAAGAACAAATAAGTGTGGAGGAGAGAAGGAGGTCTTTGAGGACCGGAGATTAGGTAAGGGAATATATCGGGAGATTAAATTCAGAGATGTATGGAGAAGAAAGGTTATGGATGGCTTTGTAGGTCAGTATTAGTAGTTTGAACTGGATACACTGGGCAATTGGGAGCCAGTGAAGGGATCAATTGGACTGCAATCTTATAGTTTGCTGAAGCCAGTCCACAGTAAAAAAGCAGCCATACAGTGTCCAGGAACCTTCACGCAGACTTTTCTTAGCTAGGGCTACTTCTCCGCAGGGTTGGACGGGCCCACCAGAGAACCAGAGACTCATCCGGTGGGCCCTGTCTTCTATTTCAGGAGAGTACATAGCGCAGACCTTGCAGCTGCTATGGGGCCTTCAGAATCAAATCCTCTGGTGGGCCCAATGTTCTTCAGTCTTAGGCTGCATGCCCACTATGCATTTTTCAAGTGTTTTTGTAGCGGAATTTCTGCAGTGAAAATGTTTGAAAAACTCTTGGTAATACATGCCGCATGGTCCCCAATGATAATCCGCAAGTGCTGTGCACATGCTGCGGAAATTTCCGCTGCGGATTATCATTGCGGAAAAATACGCAGCATGTCCATTAATTTTGCGGATGCGCAGCGTAGTCGCCGCCATTGACTTGCATTGGACATCCGCATCACTGCATGTGTACATGCGGATATCACAATGTGCGGATGGTACCCGGGTTTGGAGAATGTGAGACTCTCCTCCAGACCCAGGTACCATAGAACCTGTAAAAAAAAGAATTTAAAATAAAAAATAAAGATTATACTCACCTTCCGATGTCCTCCTGGTGTTTTCTCCCCTCCGCCTGGTCTGCTGTATGGGTCTCATTGTTGTGAAGGACCTGCCATGACGTCATTGAGTCATGTGACCTGTCACATGACTCAATGATGTCATCGCAGGTCCTTCACACCACCGCGAGCTGCCCAAGACACCGGACGCAGCAGAGAAAACACAGGGAGAACATTGTAAGGTAAGTATAATCTTTTTTTTTTAATTTTTACCATTCTCATTCTTTTTTTTTTTAACTATTACTTGGTCACACTATCTAAATCCATGACGTTTGCATGGATTTATATAGTGTGAACAAGTTGTCAAGCACTTTTCCAAGTGATGCTAAAATCTGGAAAAGCGCTTGATAACCCGCATGCAGAAATGCATGCAAAAACGCTTGACTAACGCTTCTACCTGGCGGGAAAAAACGCATGTAAATCCGCATGCATTTTTACTGCCAGGGAGAAGCGGAAAAAATATGCAGCATTTCTGCATCGTGGGCACTTAGCCTTACACTGCTTTTTGGTGACAGTTGTATTTCACCTCAGCCATTTTGTTTAGCTCGGTGAAAGGACTGGCATAGAGGGAAACCATATCTACTCTGGCTGTAATTTCTCCCAGGAAAGTCCTCTAATGCAGCTTGTTCGATAAGCAATGACAGCCCGTCCAACATCAGCTCCCATTTCTCGGTGGTGCTTCGACAGAGAAAGATCTTTCTTTGTGCCTTGAATTTTATGAATAAAGAGTTGGGCAATAGCTTGATCTGCAATGCATTTTGAGAAATAACTTGCATAAGCAAAGCCACGGTTTGCCCACTCAAGGTCATTAGTGATGAGCGAGTATGTTCTGTTAACCCTTTCGCCGAGTATATGAGTATTTACAGTGTGCTCGGGGGTTAAGTTTTCAACGCTCCGTGAACATGATTTGCAACTGTTTGACAGCTTTAATACATGTGAGGAATGTCTGCTTCTTACACATTCCTCACATGTATAAAGCTGTCAAACCATTGCAAATCATGCACACTTGAGTGATTCAAACATATCACCGAGCATGCAGTAAATACTTGGTGCTCGTCCGAGCATACTCGCTCATCACAAAAGGTCATCATTAAGCGAAACTCATACAGCTTTCCCACAGACTGAAAGACGGGTATAAAGGCTTCCAAGACAACCAAGACTTCCCTGTCCTCACCAAGAGGTGACTGTCCATGTTCTCCTCCTCCTCCTCAATATCACCCAACCAGCGTTGAGATGAGATGAGGCTGGGCTGTGTAGTATCACCCCGTATAGCTCCTTGCTCCGCATGCAATGTCTCCTCTTTGATTGTGAGCAGCAAGCATTTCAGTAGAGAGAGAAACTTTATGGTGACGCTAATTATGACATCATCGCCTATCACCATCTTGGTAGAGTCCTCAAAGTTTTGGAGGACAGCACAGATGTCAGACATCCATGTCCACTCAACAGCTCTTATGTGTGGAGGCTGACCTGGATTCCAACGGGCGTGTTGAAACTTGTGCTCAACAACTGCCTTCTGCTGCTCACAATTCCTTCCCAACATCTGCATTGTTGATTTCCAACATGTGGTGACATTTCACACCAGTCAGTCAGCTGCAAGCTGCAAGCGCTGCTGAAGCACTGCCAGGGCGGTGGAAGCTGTAGCTGACTTTCTGAAATGGACACACACGCAGCACACTTTCACAAGCAGCTCTGGCAGATCTGGGTAGGATTTGAGAAACCGCTGAACCATTAAGTTGAGCACATTTAGTGCTCTCTCATTACTAATATTTACCCCTGTATGGAAAACAATATCCGCACCAAAAAATTAAAAGATAAAATATTGCCTGCTTTATATACCACGATACTAAGAAAACCAATTTCTATTATATCATGAGTAGCCCTGTGACAATAATACCTGCACCATAGAATTAATTTCACTAGAGTAGAACTAGTATAATGGTGACCGACAACTCTTCCACTACTGCCAACCCAGCAGATGGAGACCCATCCAGGAGTGTTCACATTTCAAAAAATTAGGGCCTGACACCACCATTTCCATTGCCAACAAATTGGAGATGGTGGAGTTCAATCTCTTAGCTTTGTCCCGTGTAGGAGGAAACAATCATTTACGTGACCACAACTACGAGACTAAGGGATGGCTGCATTGCTGAGAGAGGGCGGAGTATGGTGAACCAGACAAACCGCTGGACCGTGAGTGTGGTGCAGGTGAGAACCAGAGGTTCTGCGGTCAGAGACCTGCATGACAATACTTGGCACGGTAACAGAGGAGGAGGAAGAAGCAGCAGATGTGATTGATGGGGCGGCTGATGGTTGTTGAGATCCGCTGGTCCGCATTTTATCACAGTGAGATTGCCAGTGTAAAGCATGTTGATTGCGCATATGAAGGTTCAAGCATGTAGTAATCAAATTATTGCACTTTATCACCCTATTATTTTCTTGCAAAGTTTGCAGTTAACGTGAGTTGGCTCATCCTTTGCGGTCTCAAAAAAGACCCAGGCTAGGCAACCCTTGCCATCCCTGCGAGCTGCAGACCTGCGACTGCTGCTGGCCACAGCCACAGTTGTGGCTAAGGATGCGGTTTGACCACTCTGTGTGTGCGCCGTAGGACGCAACGTAACCTCCTCATCATCCTCCTCCACCTCCTCAAATGAGCTACTCAGCTGCGTGCCTCTGGGTTCACACCAAGTGGGATCCACAACCTCAACATTATCCAATGTGTTATCCCATTCCTCGCCCTGACAGTCACCCTCCTCCTCTTCTTGCCCTGACAGCATAGTACAGTCCGCGTGACCCTCGGGTATCTGAGACTCTTCTGGATCACCTCCCCCCACCCAGGGATTAATATCTGGGGATGATGGTCAGGAAGCTGCTTGGACCCAACTTTTTTTTTCCCCCTGTAAGGAGAACAATATTTGCCCAAAAGAATTTTAAGCTCAGATGTAGTCTGATTTCTATACCAATTTTGAGTTTATCATATCTGTGTACCTCTGTGTGGAGAACAATATCTGCACCAAAGAATTAAAATATGAAATATAGCCTGTTTTATATTCCACGGTAGAAAGAAAACCAATTTCTATTTTATCATGTGTACCCCTTTGAGAACAATATCTACACCAAAGAATTAATTTCAATAGAGTATAATTATTATAATGGGGACCGACACCTATTTCACTACAGCCATTCCAGTAGATGGAGACTCAATCAGGAGTGTTCACATTTCTCTAAATTAGGGCCTAACTCCACCAAAGTGGCATCAATTTCACCAGAGTAGAAGTAGTTTAATGGAGACTCAAACCTCTTCCACTACATCCAACCCAGGTGAGTCAGACCCAATCAGGATTCTCCACATTTTCAAAAATTGGCAGACACCAGCAAAGTGGCATCATTTTGACTACAGTAGAAATTGTAGAATTAGGAAAGACAACTCTTCCCCTACAGCCAAGCCAGTAGATGGAGACTCAATCAAGATTCTCCACATTTTCAAAAATTAGTGGCAGACACCAGCAAAGTGGCATCAATTTCACTACAGTAGAAATTGTAGAATTAGGAACGACACCTCTTCCACTACAGCCAGCCCATTAGATGGAGACTCAATCAGGAGTGTTCACATTTCAAAAAATTAGGGCCTAAAAACACCAAAATGGCATCAATTTCAGTAGACTAGAAGGTGCAGGTGAAGATGTTACAGTGGATTGAGAAACATGTGGTGTGCTCGGTGAAACAAACACAGCAGGCATGCTTCCGTTAGAGCTGATGGGCTCTCACTCAGCCTTACTGGAGCAGGTATACAATCGGAGGTTCTGCGGTCGGAGACCTTTGTGACAAAACTTGGCACGGTAATAGAGGAAAAGCAGCAGATGCGTTTCATGGGGCTGCTGATGGTTGTTTATTGAAAACCAAGTTTGAGTTTATAATGTTTGTGTACTCCTTTGTGGAGAACAATATCTGCACCAAAAAATAAATTTCACTACAGTATAACTCCTATAATGTAGACCAAACCCTCTTCCACTACAGCCTACCCAGCAAATGGAGACAAACCAAGAATGTTCAGATTAAAAAAATTAGGGCCTGACATCACCGAAGTAGCATCAAATTCAGTAGATTAGAAGTAGTATAATGGGGACAGACAGGATTCTCCACATTTCAAAAAATTAGGGCCTAAAGCCACCAAAGTGGCATCAATTTCAGTACAATAGAAATACAGTAGAAATTGTAGAATTAGGAATGACACCTCTTCCACTACAGCCAACCCAATAGATGGAGACCCAATCAGGATTCTCCACATTATATAAGATATTTCAAGCTAAGATCTAGCCTGCTGTATCATGTTAGTCACAGCAAAAAATAGATTTTTTACTCTGCATAAGCTCTGCATACAGCTGAATTTCACCGCCACTAAAGGATTAGGTGGCTTACAGCAGAGTGTACCCTGTTTGCGACAGAAAAAAATATTTTGTGGACTCTGGCTAGCAACAGAAAAAAATATATTTTTTCACTCTGAAAGCAGCTGAAGTTCAACGCCACTAAAATACTAAATGGCTTATATCAGAGTGTATCACGCTTGCAACAGATAAAAATACTTTTTGTAGTCTGGCTAGAAATGGAAAAAATATATTTTTTTACTCTGAAAATGGCTGAAATTCAACACCACTAAAGTAGTAGTTGGCTTATATCAGAGTATATCACGTTTGTCAAAGAAAAAAATATTTATTGGACTCTGGCTATCAACAGAAAAATATTTTTTTTTCACTCTGAAAACAGCTGAACTTCAACGCCACTAAAATAGCAGATGACTTTTAGCAGACTATATCATGTTTGCGACACAAACAAATCTTTGGTGGACTCTGGCCAGCAACAGAAAAAAAATGTTTTTTTTCTCTGAAAACAGTTAAAGTTCACCGCCACTAATGCAGTAGCTGGTTTATAGCTCAATGTATCATGTTTGCGACACAAAAAAAATCATTTGTAGACTCTGCCTAGCAACAGAAAAAATATATTTTTTACTGTGTATACAGCTGAATTTCACCCACAAAAAATGACAAAGTTGGCTCATTAGCAAATGAAAAATGAAGGTTTTTGTTCTCTGCACTCAAAAGCTCTGCAGAGTCTGCATACAGCTAAATTTCAACCTCACAAAATCAAAAGGTGGGCTGCAAGGGTTTGCTTGCTTTATCACATGAGCAAGTGTAAAAATAGATCGAAGGGATACTAGTAGAAACAGCACAATACAAGCAGTGCACAATATAGTTCTATGTCATGGGCCTTGCTGTTTCTGAATCTCAGTAATTGCACGAGAAAAAAAAAATATGCTGCAAGATCGATTTCACAGGTACACAGCAGAGGACCTAGCTGCACTATCTGACTTCCAAAGAAGTGCTCATCTATCTATCTAGCTAATATCTCTCATTAAACAGGAGCACATTGAGGAGCAGCATCTATCACCGGCAGTGAAATGCATAAAATGGTGCTGAGGGAACATGGTCGCTATTTATATAGAGAGGACATGTGATTTCAGCACCCAATGTCGGAAGCCCTTGTGTCTGGACAGTGTGGATGCTTCCTGCTCTGTCATTGGCTAGCCGTGCTTTCCTCACACTTACAGGAAAAAAAAAAAGATTACAAGCGCGCCGCTGTTCTAACCTCTTCTGAGCTCTCACCAGCCCCTCCACTCATCAAAAACGTCCCCCCCGCTCATCATACACAAGCTCTATGCTAGCCAAACTGTTAAATAGGCTGTAGTTGCCCCGGCATCATGTTCCCTCACTTATTCGCCGAATGGTGACGATTTTCTCAAATTTAAGTAAAAATGCTCGCCTTTATGATCATGAATCCGAAAGTGCCACATTCGTGCTGAAGTTAAAGGGGTATTCCCATTTCCAAGATCCTATCCCAATATGTAGTAGGTATAAAAATAAATATATTAGCAAATAGCTCAAATTAGAAATGTAGTATGGCTTTTCTGATTCGCTATGTCTCTTTCCTCATGTGCAGGGCAATGCAGGACCTTAGCTATCCACTGATATAGTGACAGTTAGTTAGCTAGTTGGTAGTGGTCGTATCCATGGATATCTAAGGTCCTGCAATGCCCTGCACATAAGGAAAGAGACATAGCGAATCAGAAAAGCTACACTACATTTCGTATTGGAGGTATTTGCTAATATTATTATTATTACACCTACTACATATTGGGATAGGATCTTGGATATGGGAATACCCCTTTAACTTTTAAGATCGCATTTCAAATATTTTCGCTTATCTCTATTCTTCACGGATTACAGTATGACTTCTGCTTTGTATATAGTGTGTTTCTGAAAATTTATGAGCCACAAATAGTTCTAGTCAAGCCTTGACTTTAGTCACTATTTGATTCAAGAACATGGGACTAATTTATTAATTTATTAATAATGGATGTGCAGGAGTAAGATGCACGTAATTCATTAAAAGAGGCATACCATTTAATCCATTAAGATTCATCTTACAATTGGCGTGAATTTATCTTGGAGCCTTTAAAGCACATCTGTCAGCAGGATTGTGCTCAGTAAGCTGCATACACTGTCAGGTGGGTGACATTACACTGATTAATATGATATCTTGGTTAATTAAATCCGTCCTGTGGTTTTTGTGTAATCTTTACTTTCAGTTTGGAGATAATGATATTCTTGTGCTTTGGGGCGGCCTGTGGGGTGGGCTGTATCTGGTGTTCTGCTTACATATAGAGATGAGCTTTGTTCGACTCGAACTGTTCGCCAATCTCAAATTCGAGCTGTTTTGGGCGGTGTTCGAGCCGTTCGGCGAACACGAACGATTTGAGAAAAATTCGGCTGTTCGAGGTTATGTTCGATAACTGTTCGTGCACCAAAATCATAACTGGATTTTTTCTCAGTAATGATGAAAATTAATGTTAATACGCAGTTTGAGTGTACAGCGGGGTGGGGGGAGGGGCAGGGGATGGATCTCTGCAGGAATAATGAAGATCTCCATTTTTTTTTCTCTTTCCCGCATTTACAGTGGGGAGGTGCAATCTGTCAGCCTATCAGCAGCGCACACACGGAGCGAAGTGTTTTTTTTCACACAAGCAAGGGCATGTGTCATTGGCAGTGTATGTCACATGTCCTTGCCCTATAAGACCAAGCCATTTTCCCCGTCGCCACCATTTTCTCACTGCTGCAGCTGCGTGTTAGATGGCACCGCGGTTGCTGTGTGCGCTATACCTTGTTAATTTCAAGCCAATTTTCGCACAAATCTACAGATAGCTTGGGAGTAGGGAATAGTTGTGATTGCAGTCCTTTTAAGGACTAGGTTACAGCATTTCCTACGACTTTTATCAGGCAGGTCTGTGCTCTTAAATAGATAGATTGTGGGAGTAAAGACTAATTGTAATTGCAGTCCTTTTCAGGACTAGGTTACATCAGTTCCTATCAGTTTTTGCCAGGCAGGTCTCTGCCAGTGCTGTGCAAGTTTTTTTCACAGCATTTGGCTGAATCTAGCAAAGCTAATCCTTTTTGGCCTATTGCAGAGTGTGTTAGTCAGTGGAGTAGCCTATCTGTGTTGCAAGATATACCACCTGTGTATAGAATACCAATTTTTTTACTGCACCTAGTGAAGTAAAATCTTTTGGGCATAGCATCATTCTATTAGTCCATCTATACTAACCTCCATCAGGTTGCAAATTGAATATAATTTTTTTCTGCATCTAGCTCTGAAAAAATATTTGGGCTTCTAGCAGTGTGTGGGACTTGTTCTATTATTCCATCTATACTGACCTCCATCAGGTTGCAAACTGAATATAATTTTTTTCTGCATCTAGCTCTGAAAAAATATTTGGCCTTCTAGCAGTGTGTGGGACTTATTCTATTAGTCCATCTATACTGACCTCCATCACGCTGCAAATTCAAAATAATTTTTTGTCTGCATCTAGCTCTGAAAAAATATTTGGCCTTCTAGCAGTGTGTGGGACTTTCTCTATTAGTCCATCTATACTGACCTCCATCAGGTTGCAAATTCAAAATAATTTTTATCTGCATCTACCTCTGAAAAAATATTTGGGCTTCTAGCAGTGTGTGGGACTTTCTCTATTAGACCATCTATACTGACCTCCATCAGGTTGCAAATTAAAAATAATTTTTATCTGCATCTAGCTCTGAAAAAATATTTGGCCTTCTAGCAGCGTGTGGGACTTTCTCTATTAGTCCATCTATACTGACCTCCATCAGGTTGCAAATTAAAAATAATTTTTTGTCTGCATCTAGCTCTGAAAAAATATTTGGCCTTCTAGCAGTGTGTGGGACTTTCTCTATTAGTCAATCTATACTGACCTCCATCAGGTTGCAAATTCAAAATAATTTTTATCTGCATCTACCTCTGAAAAAATATTTGGGCTTCTAGCTGTGTGTGGGACTTGTTCTATTAGTCCATCTATACTGACCTCCATCAGGTTGCAAACTGAATATAATTTTTTTCTGCATCTAGCTCTGAAAAAATATTTGGCCTTCTAGCAGTGTGTGGGACTTTCTCTATTAGTCCATCTATACTGACCTCCATCAGGTTGCAAACTGAATATATTTTTTTTCTGCATCTACCTCTGAAAAAATATTTGGGCTTCTAGCTGTGTGTAGGACTTGTTCTATTAGTCCATCTATACTGACCTCCATCAGGTTGCAAACTGAATACAATTTTTTTCTGCATCTACCTCTGAAAAAATATTTGGGCTTCTAGCTGTGTGTGAGACTTGTTCTATTAGTCCATCTATACTGACCTCTATCAGGTTGCAAATTGAATATAATTTTTTTCTGCATCTAACCCAGCCAATAGTTTTGGCCTAATACCACAGTTTGGCCACTCAGCTCTGCTCGGTTCCCATCCATTGTTTTTTTGTGCAAACAACTCCAGAGTTGTGAATTAGTTAACCACCAAAATGAGTGGAAAAAGGCCTGCTGCTGGTGGAAAGGGGAATAGGCGTGTTGGGAAGGGGAAAAAAGGTTGTGTCCGTGGGGTAGGTGTTAAAGCAACATTAACATCTGCAGAAGAAAGACCATCTTCCAGCCAAACTAAAATGTCTACTTCTTTTAGCGGACAATGTGATAAGATCCCTTTCTTACGGCCACGCCAATCGCTACAAATTCCAGATGAGGCAAAAAAACAGCAGGTGCTTCAACGGATATCAAGTGCTCCTTTAAGTGGGCTCTCCTCCACATCAACTTCAACATCACAAATACTTCAGTCCTCAAAGGTGTCACCCCAATCGCACTTGCTTCCTCACAGCTCCCAAATCTCCAGCTGCCCGTCTGAGTATGAGGAAGAACAGATGGTTGATTCTGCAGAGCTGTTTACTCATACTATAGCCTGGGTATCAGAGGTCGACTCCAGCGCTTCTGTGAATCCAGATGAGGAAATGATCTGCACTGATGCCCAGAATCTTTATGAGTCGGATCCAGGACCAGATGCAGAAGGTTCTGACCATAATGTAGACCCTCACTCCCAAACTGTAACTCCTGTTGGTGGAGACAATGAGGAAGACGATGATGAGACTTAAATACTTGATTGGAGCGACAACTTTAGTTTTTTGTCAGGGCAGGAACAGGTTGGCTCTGAGGACGACGGGAGTGATAACGCACAGGGTGATGATGATGAGGTTGGAGATCCAACTTACTGTCAACCCACAGTCAGCCAAGAGATGAGGTCAGCAGAGGAGGTGGAGGAAGATGCTAGTGACGACGAGGTCAGGTTGCGCCTTCCTGGACAGAGACGTAGTACTGGAAGCACGTCAACAACTGCATCCTCAAACACAACTCTGCCTCTCACCACAAGTCGTGGTGGCTCTTCAGGTCGCATGGCTGCTAAGCCTTGCATAGCCTGGGCATTTTTTCAGATCGATAAAGATGACACAACTCGTGTTATCTGTAACATTTGTCAGCAAAAGCTAAGTAGAGGCCAAAAAATACATAGTTTGAGTACTTCATGCATGAACCGGCACATGGACATGAAGCATAAGTTGCAGTGGGAAGCTCAGTGTGCTACAATGCGGCCTAGCCGGCCGGGCCAACCACCGTCTGCCATATCTTGTGCATCCGCGGCCTCTTCATCCTCTGTGACTGGGGGGACAGCAGTCACACCTGTTTTGGGGCGCAGACCTGCCACCTCTTTACCCGCAACAGCCAGCGTGATTGGCAGGTCATCATTTTCTTTGGAGGTGGTAACACCAGCTGGTGTTGAGCGCTGTCCGACATCGATAGCACCACCTTTGGATCAAGGCAACCTAACATGTCCGCCTGCATCTTCCTCACAGACCGGCAGTTTGCCGGGTACACCCTTATCAACCCCGTCTAAGCACAATAGCCAGCCCTCGGTCCCTCAGATGTGGACAAGTAAAAGACCATTTCCTCTTAGCCATGAGAAAGCTAATACGTTGAATTTCACCATCTGCAAGCTCTTGGCTACAGAAATGCTGCCTTTCCGCCTGGTGGACACAGAGGATTTTCGAGACCTTATGTCCGTCGCAGTGCCCCAGTACCAGATGCCCAGTCGGCACTACTTCTCAAAGAAAGGTGTGCCTGCGCTCCACCAGCATGTCGCACACAACATCACCGCTTCTTTGAGAAACTCTGTGTGTGACAGGGTGCATTTCACCACAGACACTTGGACGAGTAGGCATGGACAGGGGCGTTACATGTCGCTGACTGGGCACTGGGTAACTATGGCGACAGCAGGACAAGGGGCTGCTGTCCAAGTCTTGCCGTCCCCACGAGTTGTGCGTCAATCCTCTTTATGTCAAAGTTCCTCCACTGCTTCTGCCTCCTCAACCTCCTCTCGGTCTTCCACCTGCACCCAAAGCCTGTCTGGTCATGCCACAAGCTTTCTAACTGCGCAGAAGGGATCCTGCACACCTCCTTACTATGCTGGCAGTAGGGCTCAACGTCATCAGGCGGTTTTTACTTTGAAATGTCTGGGAAATGTGAGTCACACAGCTGAGGAGTTGTGGTCAGCTCTGGAGAACCAATTTCATGAATGGTTGTCTCCACTGGACCTGAAACCAGGGAAGGCCGTGTGCGACAATGCTGCAAACCTGGGTGCGGCCCTTCTCCGGGGCAATGTCACACACATGCCTTGTATGGCTCACGTGTTGAACCTGGTTGTCCAGCAATTTTTAGCCCACTATCCCAGACTAGATGGCCTTCTGCAGAGGGCACGGTCGCTGTGTGCTCACTTCCGCCGTTCGCATCCCGAAGCTCAGCTACTTACATCTCTACAGAAGTCGTTGGGCCTGGCACTTCACCGGCTAAAATGCGATGTGCCTACCCGGTGGAATTCAACTCTGCACTTGTTGCAGCGACTGTGGCAGCACCGACAAGCCCTGGTGCAATACATTCTGACGTATAGCCTGGGCCAACGAGATCCAGATCCATTTCTGTTGTGCGAGGTTGGGGGGAGAGGACAGAGGAAGGAATCATGATTGTTACCTCGCCACCAACACAACAGGGTCTTGGTGCTCCTGGATGCGCAACACACATGAGTGCCTTCTTGCTGCACTACCTGCAACATGACCCTCGAATTGTGAGAATTAGAAATAATCCTGACTACTGGGTTGCCACATTGTTAGATCCCCGGTACAAAAGTAAATTTGCAGAAATTATTCCTGCCATAGAAAGGGATGCAAGCATGCAGGAGTATCAGCAGAGACTGTTGCAGAATCTTACATGTGCTTTTCCACAAAACACCAGTGGTGCACGAAGTGAATCTCACAGTTCCAACTTGCCAACCGTGGGACCGTTAAGTGTTCAGCACTCAAACCGTAACAGAACCACAGTATCTGCTGGTAACATCAATTTTGCGGAATCATTTCACCACTTTTTTAGCCCATCCTTTGCAAGGCCACAGGAGACAAGAAGTCTGACACATAGTCAACGCCTAGAGACGAAGGTACAGGAGTATCTCCAAGTAAACATTGAAGCCACGACTGTGTCACTGGACCCTTGCTCTTTTTGGGCTTCCAATCTGGATAAATGGCTGGAGCTAGCCACTTACGCCTTGGAGATCTTGTCATGCCCCGCAGCCAGCGTTCTGTCTGAACGTGTGTTCAGCGCTGCTGGTGGTGTGCTGACAGATAAGCGCACGCGGCTCTCCACTGATAATGTAGACAGACTCACATTCATAAAGATGAACAAATCATGGATCCGAAACGACTTTTCTACCCCTGTGTCATCCTGGGGAGAGTAAAAGCTTGATGATTGGTTAAAATCACCCTACCAACCGTTTTAAGCTTTCAAATTACTAATCATGTTTATCTGTATCTTGGCTGGAAAATAATTTGGGCTTTGTAGCAGTGTGCAGCACTGATTCTATTAGGCCATCTATAATAAGCTCCACCAGATTTAAAATTACTAATCATGTTTATCTGTATCTTGACTGGAAAATAATTTGGGCTTTGTAGCAGTGTGCAGCACTGATCCTGTTAGGCCATCTATACTAAGCTCCATCAGATTTAAAATTAATAATAATTTTCAGCTGCATCTAGCCCGGAAAATAATTTTGGGGCTCCGAGATGCGCAAGACACATAAGTGCCTTCTTGCTGCACTACCTGCAACATGACCCTCATATTGTCAGAATTCGAAGTAATCATGACTACTGGGTTGCCACACTCTTAGATCCCCCAAACTTTTCGATCAACCTTTTCATTTTAATAAAGACCAAAAAAATGGTCATTTTTGAAATTATAAGCATTAGCAGGTTATTAGAAACTGAAATCAAACAGTTTTCAACTCAAAACTTTATTCTAGGTGATGTTACATTTTCACATAGGACCCCTTGTTCGAAAGGAGCTTCTGAACTCTCTCGTCCATTGAATTTGTCAGGTTTTGGATGGTTTCTGCTTCAATTGTTTTGCATGAGGACAGAATACCCTCCCAGAGCTGTTGCTTAGATGTGAACTGCCTCCCGCCATCATAGACACTCCTTTTGATGATGCTCCAGAGGTTCTGAATGGGGTAGAGGTCAGGGGAGCATGGGGGTCACACCATAAGTTTGTCCCCTTTTATGCCATATCAGCCAGAGATGCAGATGTTTTATGTGCAGCATGAGATGGTGCATTATCATGCAAAAAAATGATCTTGCTGTGAAATACACGGTTCTTCTTCTTGAACCATGGCAGGAAGTGCTGTTTGAGAAAATCCACATACATTATTGAGTTCATCTTTAGCGCCTTCAGGGATCCTAAAGGGGCCGACAATCTCTCTCCCCATGATTCCAGCCCAAAACATTACTCCACCTCCTCCTTGTTGGCGCTGTAGCCGTATTTGCGTGGGGTTTCCATCAACCAGCCATCCTCCACTCCATCCATCTGGACCATCGAGCGCTGCACGGCACTCATCCGTGAACAAAACAGTTTTGAAATCAGTCTTCATGTAATGTTTGGCCCACTGGAGCCATTTCTGCTTGTGTGAAGTGGATAGAGGAGGTCGACAGGATGGCGTATGCACAGCTGCAAACCTCTGAAGAACCTTGCATCTTGTTGTTCGGGGGACGTTGGAGGCACCAGCAGCTTCAAAAACTTGTCTGCTGCTATGACAAGGCTTTTTTGCCGCTGCTCTTTTAACCTGACGTAATTGCCTGTAGGAAAGAGTCCTCAATTTGCCCTTATCAGCACGCACACGTGTGTACTGTGAATCAGCTACATACTTCTTGATTGCCAAGACACTTCATCCTGATCATCGCACAATATTGATTGTAGTCATGCCTTGACCTAAACACTCCACAATTTGTTGCTTCTCAGCAGCCGACACATCCTTTTTCTTTCCCATTTTGGCAGAAAATGTAGGCTGCTTAATAATGTGAGACAGCCTTCTTAAGTAGTCTTGCCTTTCATTGGACACACCTGCCAAACTAATTAACACAGGTGTCTGCAATTGCTTACAGTGATATAAAGAGCCCTGACACACATCACCATCAATGAGTTTAACTGACAAATAAACAAATTCTTCCCTTATCACTCCTAAACACTTTTTGCATAATAATTTGGAACACAGTGTACATGTGCTTTTCCACAAAACACCAGTGGTTCACGTAGTGAATCTTACAGTTCTAACTTGCCAACCGTGGTCTGTATGGAGTTGTTCAATAAAGGGCCCAAAATTAAGATAACATAGATGGGAGAGGTCTCTATGAATAGGAATTCCTAAGTATTTGATACCCTGTGAGGGCCAGGCAAAGGGAAAGTTGGACTGGATGGAATCCTATATGGATTTGGGGAGGGAGACATCGAGGGCCTCAGACTTCGCTGCATTGATTTTAAAATTTGACCATGTAACAAAGTGATCTATTTCAGCCATAACAGCATGGATGGATATATGTGATTGAGTGATATATACTAGGACATCATCAGCAAATAGAGAGCACTTGTACTCTGTGCCTCCCACCTCAATCCACCTAATATTGGGGTTATGGCGAATTGATGAGAGCAGGTGCTCCATCACTAGGATGTATAAGAGAGGGAACAGAGGACATCCCTGCCTTGTCCCATTGGTGATTGTGAAAGGTGATGAAAATGTTCTGATGCACCCCCTGGGCCTTGGGACACCCGGAGCCGGACCCTTTTTGGTGCATGCTGGTGGTTGTAGTCTTCGTGGCAGCGACCTGGTTCTGTGGCTCAGGGTGGTCAAACCAGTGGCGGAACTATTTATGTGGTTTTGATGTTTAAATGTCCGACTACGCCACCCGTGGATTGCGGTCAGAGTGAACCGCCGCTGCAGGGCAGACCGCTGAGGCTGGTGTTGTGGGTGAAGCAGAGCGTAGAATAACTCCCCACGGGAGGAGTATAGCCTCAGGGCAGTGTATGCGGAGGATGGGGGTGATGGTGCAGGGCAGCAGCAGTAACGACACGGAGTCAGTGATGCAGTCCAGGGCCTTTACTCACAGTTCTTATTATCCAGACCACGTCTGCAGGTAACGGCTGCCCACATCGTACTGTGCTCAGCAGTTGAGGGGCTCAGACAACTCCCATATAACTTTGGAGCGCTTCACAGGACCCCCTTTGTGTGTCCTTTGTCTGGCCTTTCTTACCAACCCTTCTGTCCGGCTGCCTCGGGCCTCCTCTTGGTAAACTTGGCGCCAGTTTCCCTGACCCTTTGTGGTGCCTTCCTAGCGGGTGTAGCGAGGGGCTGCGCCACATAAAATGTCACAGCCTCCGGTTTCTAGCTGAGGGTCGTTTCCTGCCTCCACTAGTTTCGGGGACCGGTCTCCCCCTTTGGCCTGACCCCTCCACGCAGGTGGATTCGGGCGTGCGGTGGCGACTCGCCCGTCCGCACCCCTGGGATCCCTTCATTCCTCGTTCCTGGAGCCTTCTCCGCTCCTCTTTCTTCCTTCTCCCTCTTCCAAGCCTGGGCCTCTGTTACTAGGCCCGCCTCCGGAGCAGAGCTCATGTAGAGCCCCTGCTCCCTGCCACTTCTGCTCAGACTTCTCTGCACTGAACTAAGATGGTGCCCACCTTTTATACTCCCTTCTCAATGCACTCAGGAACTGCTTCCTCCCTGCTCCTGCACTACAGGGTTCCCCTTCCTCAATGTTCCCTCCCCCCACTCCAGCCAGGGACAGGGACTGTCGTGCCCATCTCAGAGGCATATTGGTCGCCCTGCCCCACGGCAATGTGGTGTAATGCATGCAGGTGTCGGTTACTGATCCACACTCCATCCTTACCTGAGAGTGAGATATCACACCTCTGGGTGAGGTGCAATACCTTTGTAGCAACCAAGCCCTCAGGGTGCTACAGTTCCATTTATCTTCAGCCTAGGTGACGTATTGTGATACAGGGCCGTGATTTTGGCTATAAAAGGGTCCCCTAGACCCCTACCCCAAGCTTTTTAAGAGAATCATATATGGCGTGCCAGGAGACTCTATGGAATGCTTTCTCAGCATCCAACGAGAGTATCTAATTACAAATTTTTAACTGCATCTAGCCCAGGAAATACTTTGTGCCTAGTAGCAGTGTCTGCTAGTCAGCGGATTATCCCGGCTGTTAAGCAAGCTACACCACCTGTAGTTTGGACACTTAATTTTTTCAAAGGAAATGCTTCGGGACCACGGGATACTCAGTGAAGAGCATCAGGAGGCACCCCAAGGCATAGGGGCTGGGACTGGCAGTAGGATGCCTTGCGATGGACAGCCGAGCTCGATCCTTATAAAAGCTTTTTAACTGCAGCAGCTTTAGTGGACGCTACTGGAGCTGGAATTACGCGGCTGCTGGCATGAGACTTGCCCTCCAATAGATCCTTGTAAATGGATTTAAAGTGTATTCATTCAAATTAGAAAGACAATTTAAATTAAAAAGCTTAGAGCTGCCTCCACCACAGGGGGGCTCGCTCGACCCACCAGCGGACAGGCACCAGTATTGGGAGAGGGGGGCTGGCCGTCAGGGTTCACCGCGGCTCTGGCATAAACCCGGCGACACGGAGGTGGCACGGGCAGGAGCGGACTGAACGTGTCGGCTTCTCACTTTTTGGATTTTAGAAGGGCATGACATGCCTATATCTGTGTCTCCCCCTCCTTTTACTCCTCCACCTATTTTCTTTTCGCATGACTATATGTACTTGTCACTTTTCCATGTGTTAGTTGTGTCTTCTGAGCAGTTTGTCAGCTTTTGGACACCTTTGAAGGTGTTTCTATGTGTTTCTATGTGTTTTTGTTTGCCTGCCATTGGTTTTAACGGTGTTCGAAGGTGTTCGACGAACCGAACCGAACCGAACTCGAACACTACGGGGGTGGCTCAACACTACTTACATATTCATCTGTATGCTCTTATGTCAGCTCACTGATCATTCACTGACCTGCCTCCTATTTTACCTGGCCCCTCACTGCTAGATGCATTTTGTAAAATAGCCGGAAGGTCAGTGAAGCCACAGTGAGCTGTCATAAGAGCATACAGATGAATATATAAGCAGAGCACCATATAGAGCCTACCCCACAGGCCACCCCAAAGCACGAGCATATCATTATCTCCAAACTGAAAGTAAAGATTACACAAGAACCACAGGGCAGATTTCATCAAGCAAGGTACTGTATCATGTTAATTAGTGTAATGTCGATCACCTGACAGTGTATGTAGCTTACTGAGCACAATCCTGCAGACAGGTATGCTTTAAATTACCAAGTCCTGCCCTGACTCCATCCACTTTGAGTTTATGTATAAATGCAAAAAATCACAACATTTTTGCACGACTTTCATGTTGCATAAAAATGTTACAACATTTTAATGTGTTGTATGCCAGAAAACTGGTAAAAGCAATCAGGCTCTATGCCTTTCAATAAAAGATATTATTACAAACAGTTTAGTTTTCAAACAGACAACATTGTAGGAAATATTATATTTTGTTCTTTCTTTCTAAACTCAAACATTGTTCTAGATCCTAAATGATTCTGATTGTAAAGACATCAAAATTCAAAGAAATTTATGACAGAATATTTTATCTTGCTTCATTAACTTTAATACACATGTTGAGGGAGAACCCAAAAGTACAGAAAGAACGCTTTTTAATTATGTTTCACAGCTTGCAGTTATTACAACATTTTAGAAGGGTTGAAGAGGATTACGTTTACTTGTCAAACCGTCTCTGGACCAGCATTAATTTTAAATATTACATATTGTTATCAGTTTGGTAAATTGTTCATCTTCCACCTTTTTCATCTATTCAAATCTGCAACCCTCTTCATAGAGGCTAGTAAAGAGTTGTCTGTGATGGCAAGCAGCTTCTTCCATTTTAAACTGGAGGAGTTACAAAAAGAGCCTAGCATTTTTTCTGAGACTTCTCTCCATTTTTTCTCCAGGGTCAACTCAGTGGTTAGCACTGCATCCTTGTAGATCTGGGGTCCTGGGTTCAAATCCCACCAAAGACAACATCTGCAAGGAGTGTGTATGTTCTCCCCCCTGTTTGCGTGGGTTTCTTCTGGGTTCTCCGGTTTCCTCCCACACTCCAAAGACATACTGATAGGGAATCGAGATTGTGAGCCCCACTGGGGACAGTGCCCATAATGTCTGAATAGCACTGTGGAATTAATTGCGCTATATAAGTGAGTAAAATAAATACATTTATGCCATGAGCTATGTTGAATAGAAAAATGTCTTTTTGAAGGTGTGGGTCCCTCACTGAACATTCATGGCATATATTGTAGAATACTCTTTTAATGTGTTGTTGCACGCTATAACTCTAAGCAAATACTTTCATCCTGACCTGTGAAATTCTACATTGAGTATATTGTAAGTTGAAAAATAAGTTTTTTATGTTTTTATGTTATGTACAAGTAATGTTCCATTTGAAAGATATTCAGCATTTTGTAATATATGTCAAATATAGCACTGCAAGGTTTAATAAAAAAATATATCCTGGTATTCATCATAGTCCCAGTAAAAAGAGTTCCACATAATGTAGAATACAATATAAAAAAGCTATATTGTATAGTGTCTTAGAGCAAAAACAGTAATAAAAAGAGCAAAGGAAAATAACAGCAGTTGCTTTTCACCTTTCACCGCTGAGACTATGACATTATGGGATATGTTTTTGATATTGATACAAATCAGTCTGACATTCAAAAATAACTCAATATGTGGCATCAAATTGTTATAGAAACATAACTTTAGAGTTAAAATAACACTTTGACCTCAGGGTAGTTTTTATAATAACAACAAAAGCAAAACACTTTAATAGAAATAGAATAAATATACTGCTAATTATTTTTAAATTTTAAAATTCATTGAAACTCAAGAAAATGTAGAATTATATTTCTCAGACTATGAGTAAAGTAGAGACGAAAGATAAGCGAATAGAAATTTACCAGATTTGCTGAATTTTTATTTTGCTGCGAATAGATTTGTCATGCATCAGAAGCTTCTTCATTGTTTTATAGCTTTCTCTCCTTATCTCCATGGCTAAACTGTGCTTGTTGTCATCCTTTCACTATACACATTTATCACTGAAGGGATGCTGCATTTCCTGCTTCTGCTTTTTTCCAGACTACGATAATCCCTCCTGATTGGTTATATTATAATGTGTGAAGTAAAAGCTGCAAGCTTTATGGTGAAAGCCTGGTTGTAAAGTGTAGGGTTGAGCCAATCATCACACACAATGGTAGTCATAGTGAGTTGTATATGTGTCTCAAGGCTGTGTTTAGGCGTTCCTGGAAAATTAGTGACCAATACAGCCCCAAAGTGTTCTAATGCTGAGTACTTGGACTGCTTGGCCTCTTATAGTTAAACTTCAGGATAGATGTCTACTATTAACCTGCATAAATTTTATAAGTTTAGCACAAATAAGCTTAAGCTTACTTTACGTCCAGGGAAGATTGGTACTCCACAGCAAGTGGAGGAGTTCCCAGAGTTGTTCCTTGGTTATGCACATAGAAAAGTATGGGAAGTAATGTATCTGGGATACATTGTTGACAAAGGACCCGGACAAAACCTGGGACCACAGCCGCATGTGCCAAAATGAGTTTTTTAAATGCCAGATGAGGGAGGTGTCTGTAAACTGTACCAAGTATTTAGATATTAATGTATTGCTGTATCAACAACATAGAGCCCACGAGCAAAGAGTTAAACACAAAGGTGGGGGGGGGGGGGCTCATTCTAGATAGGCCCAAGCTGAAACTTTTACAAAGGCAGCATTAGAATTTTCCTTGAGATTTGGAGTAACCACCAGAAACATGACTCAACAAGCCCAATTGGCTGTAAAACAATTGGTTGGGAAAAAAAGGAGGATACTGAATCAGGTCCACTTCTGTAAATTGGCAGTCCCTCTTAAGCACCTAACATATTGGCACCATTAATAGTTGCCACCATAGTAGCATATGATGCCATTTTTATCCAGAATTAGTTTGTCCCTTGGTCAGCCAGCAAACAAAGGACCAAAATAAAAGAAACTCCTCAACAAAAGACAACAAAAATTTGTATGCACTTGCCACAACCTCAGTTGGACAGACATGACTGTAATCCTTAAGGGACCACTCCAGTTATTTTTTTTTAATTCCCCATATGTTTGCACTTATGTTTATATGTGCATGTGTAATGAACAAAGTAATCAGTCGTGGTATACTGATATTTTCAGTGGTGCCTTAGTCTGCTCCAACATTACCTTACCACATTTGTTACCTGCCAAATCACACAGCACTTGTGTGGAGTGGGTGTCTCTTTCTCAATGTAAGTCATTGAGACTCAGAATAAGACTAGAGAGACTCATTCTGAGTTTCATACACTTATGATATCAAAAATAAAAAATGATCTCTGCTCCACAAACTCTCCAGAAATAAAAATTTTGTAAGTGCAAATGTTAGTAGAACTGCATGTTACAAAAATAATGTAGAAAGCCTTTGCTGCTTGTGTAGAAGACCTTTTCCAAACCTTAGAAGTGTTACACAAATTTGATGCCATTCGACTTCAGTGCATGTTAATAGTTGTAGTTCTTTAAATGAGGAACCAGGAAGATCCAGCTGAACAAATCTTCTAAAATCCATACTTTATTGGGTGATGCAAAAAATATTAAAAGTCCACCTTGGAGAGGAACAGCAAACGCGTTTCGAACTATAAGTTCTTAATCATTGCAATCATGCAATGATTAAGAACTTATAGTTCGAAACGCGTTTGCTGTTAATCTCCAAGGTGGACTTTTAATATTTTTTGCATGACCCAATAAAGTATGGATTTTAGAAGATTTGTTCAGCTGGATCTTCCTGGTTCCTCATTGTTCGTCTGGTAGCAATCCTGGCTCCGTGCTGTTGATCTTCTAGGTGGGTGAGCTGATTTTTCCCTTTCCATTTCTTTAAATGGTTGCTTGACGCATGCAACATTTGTATTTAATGACAGCTTGTGAAAGGGGAAAAAAATATGCTCCCAACTTGAGGAATGGATACTGCATGATTCATTTAAACTTCTTACTTGTTTGGAAGTTTTGGAAGATTGTTTTTTTCATGTTTTGTTCTTATTGCAACATATACAGTATATATATACAGTTGAAACCAGAAGTTTACATACGCTGTACAAAAAGACACATATGTATGTTTTTCTCAATATCTGACATGAAATCAGAATAAACCTTTCCTGTTTTAGGTCAATTAGGATTACCATAATTTTTAATATTTGCCAAATTAATATTTGCCAAACTGGCTCTCTACGCCTTGGAGGTCCTGGCCTTCCCTGCCTTTAGCGTTTTGTCAGAGCGAGTTTTTAGTGCCACAGGGGGAATTCTAACTAATAGGCGCATCCGCCTGTCAACTGAAAATGCTGACAGGCTGACTCTTATCAAAATGAACAAGGGCTGGATTGGGCCAGACTTCTCAACACCACCGTATAAGAGCAGCAGAACATAAAGGCAAATCCATTGTTTTTTTGGGGTAGTGAATTCCCATGTACCTTTTCACACTCAGACATGGGTATACATTTCCTGATTTTATCTGTTTTCTGTTGTCCTCCTCCTCCTCATTCTCCTCATCCTTCTCCACATCCTCCACCATCATATCACCAGCATAATCACAAGCATCATCCACATAATTTTTTGAAGTGTTTTTTTGATGCCCGTAGGAAATTATTTTAGAGGCCTACCTCTGACATTCTGTAAGTTAAACAGTATGTTTATGTATGCCCCCCAGGGGTAAATGTTTTTTAGCCCATGCACTTAGTGCATTGGGATTACCATTATAGGAGACCCACTCCTTAATAATGTTAACAATTTTTTTAATGAGGACCTCCTCTACGTCTCTTCAAAGGGATATTGGAGTGCAGCCAAATTTTTGGCAGCCCTTGCAGTCACTACATGATCATTACCACTATAGAAGACCCACTCCTTAATAATGGGAACAATTTTTTTTAATGAAGACCTCCTCTACGCCTCATCAAAGGAGTATTGGAGTGCATCCAAATTTTTTGCAGCCCTTGCAGTCACTGCATGGGCATTACCACGATAGGTGTTCTGCCTATTTATGTGCAGTAAGAGAAAGTATTTGTAGTTTGACACTTCGTACAACTTTTAAGAGGTGATATGTTATCCTTTGATGACATTTAAATATGTTCAGCACAATCTGACAGCTTTCCTATAAATGCAAGTGCCTTCCCCTTTAAGCTCAGTCTTTTAGGACAGCCTCCTGCTCCTCTGTGAAGGAGACGTGTTTTCAGACAAGCCACGTGCCCTTGCTTCTGCTCACTCCTTACAACTATCCCCATCCTTCAGCTAATCTGGTGAGAATTGTAGTCTTGACTGTATTATTATGTTAAAACCTGTTTATTTAAATCATGTTGCAGTCACTGTTTCAGATGTATTGTGTTAGTAGAAGGTAAATGTGCTCTGTAATCCTCCATCTTAGTAGTTCTTGGACTGTACACTGTCAAGGTTGCTTGCTTAGATATATACCTCTGTGTAGAACTATGCTTTCTGCAATGAATATTGTTACAGCGGTTATGATTAATGGATTTAGTGTATACTTCTGTATTGTATTATCATTGCTGTCGATTTCTGTGATGTGCCCAGTATTCATACCATTTGTATTCTTATAGTTTTACCAATACACATCTTCATATCATCGCACCAATAAACCATAGACTACTGAACCTTACAGTCTGTTGACTTGGGATGTGATGGAGGTTTAGCTGTATGCTGGAATCCACATAGCGCCAGATGTGGAAGGATGCAGAACAGTAAAACGGAGTCTAGTCAAAAGCTATAGTGGATTGGACTGTACGGGACCGCTACCACCCACACCGCATCGCATACGGGTACTACAGCAGCCACCATACAGTCGCAAGTGAAGAGAGTGCAGTCCTCCAGAAAGCGCAACACCATTCCCGCCACGCTGAAGTCAGTTATACGGAGACTCAGACCCGCACTAAAGTACCCAGCAGTCTGCAGATAAGCACACAATGTCTGTAAACAGAGCATCTTCACTCAAGACGAGGTCACGAACAGGCTCTGACAAGTCTTCAATAAAAGAGCTTGCTGCTGTCGCTCGTTCCAAAGCCGAGGCGGCCAAAGAGAGGTCCTCCTTCGCTGCCCAAGTGATGCAATTAAAGATGAGACAAGTAGATCAAGAATCAAAAAAAGTTCTTCTACATGCAGAAACCACTTGTTTGCAGGCAGAGCAAGAAGCAGAGAGTGCGCGTCTGCAAGTCTCTCTGGAAAGACTTGCCACCGACAAAGACGCAGCGGCCGAAATAGCCAAGGCAGAGTACTTGGAAGCAATGGAGAATCCTGATTATGAGAAACGCAGCAACGTTCTTGGACCAGATCTAGACCAGCAGGATCCAGTAAAGCGTGTCTCAGAGTACATCCACCAACATCCCGGAATAGATGACAGCCCTGATGCACTACCTCAACCATACTATGCAGATTGCCAGCGATCCAACCTCGAACTGCATTACTGCAAACAAGAAAATATACAGCAAGGAGACGTTTACCGCAGTCTTGACGTTTCAATTTAGTTTAATGGTAGTCCGGTTTCAGCCTCCCTTACCTTGGCCATGTCTCTGAGCACTGAGCACCTTGAACTTCTGTGCAATCCAAGGAGGTTGCAGTTCTGGAATATGGCAGTACTGGAGCATAATGGGTTCCTGGTCACTTCATGTTTTATTTTTCTCACAACATGGCATGTAATGTGCATCTTTTTTTCTCAACATGTAGAAAAACTTTTAATGGTTCTGTGATCACACTCTAATTTTTTATCAATTTCAAGATTTCTCCATATGACTTTTAGAAATGTTTAACTTTTCAAAGTCAGTTAAATCTCTATTTTGCCCAGTTTGCCTAAAGAACACAAACTGCCTAATAATTCTACACACATTGATAAGGGGTGTTGATATTCTTACGTCACACCCTCCCTCATTACACAAATACACATGACCCTATATGCTTCAAACCAATAAGCATTCAAGTTTATACAGCTTGGACTTGGAAAATATGCTTAAAAATGATGATTTGGCTAAAAAACTAACTTGCTTTATAATTCTACACACAATGTATATATATTTTGCTTTTGTGATGTACATTTATACAGAGTTATGTTGTGCAGTTATGCACTTTGCACTTTGATATGTGTAGATTGATAATGTGGTGAGCTAAGGAATGCAGTGCCATGACATGTTAATGCAGATGGCAGAAGAAATGTTATATATACAAAGCAAAAGATCTGCCACTAAGACTGTGTTCAAATCTTCAACTTTATTTTGTCCTAAATAGAGAATATGTATAACTTACATGGTTTTATCTTCACTCACTGCAAATCAATGGGCTCATTATTAGCAAGCAACTTGCACATTTGTATAAGGAGTGTTCAACACCAATTGTGGTCAGCAGGAATGTTGGTTTCCTTGTTGTCAGTTAAAGGAGTACTTGCCATTATCGACATAAGCAAGAGACTGATACTGACATACTAACATGAGTGTAAACACTGTGTCCCTGGGACTTTGAAACCCTAATAGCATCGATGGGGAAACTCTGACCCGCAATGTCCTTTCTTCGGGCACATGAGCAGCTTCCCAGGTATCTCAGTGTTCTGACCATTTTTCCGACCGCCAGCCTTTTACTTCCTCCTAACACTGTGAGCACATGAATGCAGCGTTCACTACTGAATGCTGACACCTGTAACGAAGGATAACATCCTGACATTGGCCAGTACCAGTGTCAAGAAGTTCTGGTGGGTGGAGATAGCTCTATCTGCGCTCCCGTCTCTCTGGTGAAGACAGTAGTTGCAGTGTCTCCTATGTGATGTTTATGTTCCAGTGCCTGTCCCTCCTATGTGATAGATAAGCTCTAGCCTCAGTCTCTACATTGTGATGTATTTACTCCAGCCCATTTCTGCTATGTGATATATATGCTCCAGCCCAAGTATCTCCTATGTGATGCATTTGCTCAAGTCCCAGTGTCCATATAAAATGAATATTTTCCAGCCCGTGTCTCCTATGTGATGTATATGCTCCAGCCACATTGTCTCCAAGGTTATGTATGTGCTCTAACCCAAGTGTCTCCTATTTGATGTACAGTGATGAGCAAAAGATTAACAATGCTTTGAACTTTTGACTTTCGGGCTCCATATCTCACCATCCACTACTGCTTCAAATGTGAGACTATCATCATTTTATAGACAATCATCTTAACTATCTCATGCATAAATTTGACTTGCATATATTTTGCATATGATTAGTTATGCAGATTCTTGTCATGTCTCTGCATCATTACTGTTTTGCTCCTGATGGTGGAAAAATTATTTTCTTCCTGTATAGTACAAAATACAACCTGTTCTCACAATCTCTAATAGCTCAGTGTGTTATTAGGTTGATTCCCAAGCGAAAGGTCACTGGTTTGAATCAAGGAGCAGTCATGAAGAAGTTTTCCCAAGAAAAGAGAAACAGCATCATCAAGCTCATAGATAGCAGTCTTTCGGTCAAGAAAATTGCCAAACTACATCATGTGAGTACCATGACAGTTGGAAAAATCTGAAATGAAATCCATCCATCTATTAAAATGCCATGAGGTGGACGTCCAGGCAAAATATAGGAGTCAACAAGTCAGCTCATCACAAGATCTATCAGTTCTGGCATGACAAACATGGCAGTGGAGGTGACTAGGATTCTTCATAATAGTGAGATCAGAGACACCCATGCAAACACAGTGCAACGCAATTTACACAAGTCTTGAATGGTGACTCGAAAAATTGAGGCTAGCCAAACAGGGCAAAGGAACCATCCACAATGTCCAAACACAAGGGCTTGTGCCATTGGCTGAAATCACATGTGCCTCTCTATACAAAAAGCGGACATGTTGTTTAGCGCCATTTAGTAAGTATAACAGGTCAGAGTGTCAGCTCCTGACACTACTCCTGGATACTGAGCGATTTTAGATATTTAGCTAGGCTGTTGCTTCTAAGTCAGATAGTTTAGATAGTTTAGCCTGTGTGGCTGTGAAATCAACCTTCCAGCAGATTTTTTTTGTTCTGTTGGTGAGGTCCAGACAAAGACAGCAGAGCACATTTCAGAATAGAACTCTGTTGTGCATTGCTTCTATTGTGCTCTATGCACAAGTACACCTTTAAAAAGCTATTTTTTCCTATGATACAGCATGCCACATTTCAGCTAGTCATTTTCTGGCGGTGAAATTCAGCTGTATGCAGAACTCATTCAGAGTAAAAAAACTATTTTTTTTTCTGTTACTAACGTGACACAGCATGCCACATCTCAGATTTTAATTTTCTGGAAGTGAAATTCAGCAGTATGCAGAGTTCATTCAGAGTAACAAAATACATTTTTCCTGTTACTAATGTGATATAGCATGCCACATCCCAGCTTGTCATTTTCTGGCAGTGAAATTCAGCTATATGCAGAGCATGTTCAGAGTAAAAAAATCTATTTTTTTTCTGTTACTAACATGATACAGCACGCCAGCTCTCAGCTTGTCATTTTGTATGCAGAGCTCGATCAGAGTTAAAAAAAATCTAATTTCTTCTGTTAATAACATCATGCAACAGGCCAGATCTCTGTTTGAAATTGTTTGGAGCATATATTCTATTTAATACAGGTCTCATCCACAGTAAAAAAATAAAAATTCTTCTGTTACTAATGTGATACAGCAGGGGAGATCTCAGTTGGAAATTGTTTGGAGCATATATTCTATTTAATACAGGCCTCATCCACAGTAAAAAATCTAATTTTTTGTTGCTAATAGCATGCTCCAACCACACTATCTGAGCAGCATGAGTGGGAAAAAGCGAGGTCGAGGTGGAAGGGGAAATAGGCTTAGTGTTATATGTGGGGTAGGTGGTAATGTTAGTGATAGCAACAGAGAACCAATATTGTCACATGCTGTCCAAAGACAACTAACAACTTCTGCTACTAAACGGGCTACTGCATTCCCTATCTTTGGCAGCCGCACAGTGGTACGCCTTTTACATAAGGGCCCGAAAGAGCATGTGCTCCAGTAGATGGCAAGCACTGTATCAAGTGGCCTCTCCTCCTCTTCCTTAACCTCAACATGACACACAGTACAGCTCTCAGAGTTGGCACCCCAATTACCCTTGTTACCCCCCAAGTCACAACTCTCCACCCGCCAAACTGACTATAGGGAACCACAGATGGGTGAGTCTGCAGAGCTGTTCACACATTCTATGCCATGGTCATCAGAGGTCTGCTCCAAAGATTCCCAGACTAAAGAGGAGGAAAGTATCTGCACCGATGCCCAAATTTATTTTAGGTTGGATCCGGGGCAGGATGGGCTAAGGTCCAAGCAGCATACTGACCCTCATCACCAGAAGTTGACCCCCAGGGGGGAGGTGATCCTGATGAAACTCAGATACCTGAGGCTCATGTGGACTGCACTGTGCTGTCAGGGCATGAAGAGGAGGGGGTGACTCTCAGGGTGAGGAATGGGAGGACAGAGAGGATGAGGTTGTAGTTCCCTCTTAGTGTGAACCCAGAGGCATGCAGCTGAGAAACTCATCTAAGGAGGTGGAAGAGGAAGATGAGGTTACTTTGCACCCTACGGCACAGACACAGAGTAATGCAATCACAATGAGCACTACATCGTTAGACACAACTGTGGCTGAGGCCAGCAGCAATTGCGGGTCTGCAGCTCGCAGGGGCTGCAAGGGTTGCCGAGCCTGGGCCTTTTTTAATACCGTAAAGATGAGCCAACTCACTTCATTTGCCAACTTTGCAAACTATGCCTCTCTCAGCACTGCAGCCAGCCCTCGGTCCTGCAATAGTGGTCATGTAAAAAATTGTTTCCTCCTACACTTGACAAACCTAAGAGGCTTAACTCCACCATCTCCAATCTGTTGGCCACGGAATTGCTGCCTTTCCGCCAGTAGATACAGATGGTTTCTGAAAGGTGATGGCAGTCGCAGTCCCCCAGTACCCGTTGCCCAGTCGCCATCTCTTCTCTAAGCTGTGCTTGCACTACACCAGCATGTTGCAGACAACATCACCCATTTCTTGACTAAATCTATGTCAGCCAGGGTGCATATCATGACAGACACCTGGAAGAGTAAGCATGGCTAGGGGCATTACATCTCGATAAGTGAGCACTGGGTGACTCTGGGGACAGGCGGGCAAGGGGCTGCTCCACAAGTCTTGGAATCCCGAAGGCTTGCAGGATAAACCTCTGTATTTAACACTTTCTCCACTGCTTCTTCCTCCTCCACCTCCTCTAGGGCCTCCACCTGTGCACTCAACCTCTGCCCTAATGAGACACACGTTCCAACAGTGCAGAGAGAATCCCCACCACCTCCGTACTGCTCAGCCAGGGCTCACCTCAATCAGGCAATCTTAAAATTAATAAGCCTTCGAGATTGCAGTCATATAGCTGAAGAGTTGTGGACAGCTATCCAGGCCGAGCTTGAGCAATGGGTGTCTCCGCTGAAGCTGGAGCCAGGGAAGGCCGTGTGTGATAATGGTGCGAACCTGGCGGGGGCCCTATGCCGAGGCAGCCTCACACACCTCAACCTGGTGGTACAGCAATTTCATGGCCACTATCCTGACCTGGATGTGCTGCTGCAGAAACCACGGAAGCTGTGTGATCACTTCTGCTGTTCTCACCCTTTAGGTCATCGACTTGCATCGATACAGAGGTCTATGTCCATGCCAGTTAACAGGTTGATATACAATGTGCCGACATGGTGGTATTCCACTCTGCACATGTTGCAGCGACTGAGTCAGCAGCGACAAGCCCTGATGCAGTATGTCATGTCGTATAGACTGGGCCAACACCGTACGGATGTGGGGCAAATCACGTTTATGGAGTGGGCACAGACTAATGACCTCTGCATCCTTCTGCACAGTTTTGCAAAGGCTACTAAGATGGTTAGCACTGACGATGCCTTCATCAGCATCACTATTACGGTCATCTACATGCAGGAGCAGACTTTGAATAACCTGTAGGAGGAGGTGGTAGTCCCAGAGAAAGAGAAGGAAGCAGAGCAGGATGAGGAAGCGACAACAAGGGAGGATGGATTACAGTGATCAAGGGAGGCTGATTATACCAGACAAACTGTTAATGAAGGTGTCAGTCCCCATTATAATATTTCTACTCTGGTGAAATTGATGCCACTTTGGTGGTGTCAGCCCCTAATTTTTGGAAATGGGGAGACTCTTGGTTGAGTCTCCTTCATGTGTGTTGCCTGTAGCAGTACTACTCTATGAAACTGATTTTTCTGCCATCTGATTGTGGCTGAGCATAAAAGCAGCTTGAGCTGTTGCATGTGATATCAGAGCTCCCAGCACAGCAGGCCTACACCGATCCCTCACCCACCTCGTCTTAATTTGAAGTTCAATTCAAAGCTGTAAATGCAGGCCCAGACCCTGGTACTTCATGCATGGCTAGCATAGTGCCTGTTTATGATGCGCGGGGGTACGTGTTAGATGAGTGGAGGGGCTGGGGAATGCTCAGAAGAGGTCAGAGCAGCGGCGCACTTGTAATCTTTTTTTTTCCTGTAACTTTAAGTGAGAAAAGCGCGGCTAGCCAATCAGAGCGAAGGAAGCATCCAGACTGTCCAGACACAAGGGCTTCTGACATTGACTGCTGAAATCACATGTCCTCTCTATTAGTGATGAGCGAGTATGTTCGGTTAACCTTTCGGCGGTAAGCTCGGGCGAGTACCGAGTATCTTCAGAGTACTCGGTGATATGTTTGAATCACTCCCGTGTGCATGATTTGCGACTGTTTTACAGCTTTAAGACATGTGAGGAATTCTTGTTTCCTAAGCATACTCGCCGAAAGGGTTAACCGAACATACTCGCTTATCACTACTCTCTATATAAAGAGCGGACATGTTCCCTCAGCGCCATTTTATGCATGTCTCTGCTGCCAGATGGTCCTGCTCAGTGTGTCCCTGTGTAATGAGAGATTATAGCTAGATAGATGGTCGCTTTTGTGTAAGTCAGATAATGTAGATAAGTCCTGTGCTGTGTACCTGTGAAATCGAAGTTGCAGCACATTTTTTTTTCTTGTGAAATTACTGAGATTCTGAGAGAAAAAGCAGGGCCCATGCCATAGAACTGTGTTGTGCACCGTTGTATTGTGTTCCATGCACGAGTATGCCCTAAATCTATTTTTTTATATGCTAATGTGATAAACCAAGCAAGCCCTTGCAGCCCACCTTTTGATTTTGTGGGGTTGAAATTGAGCTGAATGCATACTCTGCAGAGCTTCTCAGTGCAGAGCACAAAATCTATTTTTTTTTATGTGCTAATATGATCAAAGATTTGTTTGTGTCACAAACGTGATACACTCTGCTAAAAGCCAACTACTATTTTAGTGGCATTGAAGTTCAGCAGTTTTCAGAGTAAAAAAATATATTTTTTCTCTTGCTAGGCAGAGTCCAAAAATAATTTTTTGTGTGACAAACGTGATACACTGTGCTATAAGCCTGCTACTACATTAGTGATGGTGAACTTTAGCTGTTTTCAGAGTAAAAAATATATTTTTTCTATTGCTAGCCAGAGACCACCAAAGATTTGTTTGTGTCGCAAATGAGATACTCTGCAAAAAGCCATCTACTATATTAGTGCCGTTGAAGTTCAGCTGTTTTCAGAGTAAAAAAAAAGTGCTTTTTTCTCTTGCTAGGCAGAGTCCAAAAAATATTTTTTGTGTGACAAACGTGATACAGTCTGCTATAGGCCTGCTACTACGTTAGTAGCGGTGAACATTAGCTGTTTTCAGAGTAAAAAAATATATTTTTTCTGTTGCTAGCCAGAGCCCACCAAATATTTTTTTTGTGTCGCAAACGTGATCCAGTCTGCTAAAAGCCAGATACTATTTTAGTGGCGTTGAAGTTCAGCTGTTTTCAGAGTAAAAAAAATATTTTTTCTCTTGCTAGGCAGAGTCCAAAAAATAGTTTTTTGTCTGACAAACGTGATACACTGTGCTATAAGCCAGCTACTACATTAGTAGCGGTGAACTTGAGCTGTTTTCAGAGTAAAAAAATAGATTTTTTTCTCTTGCTAGGCAGAGTCCACCAAAGATATATTTGTTTCACAAACATCATACACTCTGCTAAAAGCCACCTACTATTATTGCGGCATTGAAGTTCAGCTGTTTTCAGAGTAAAAAAATAAATTTTTTCTCTTGCTTGGCAGAGTTAAAAAAGTATTTTTTTCTGTCGCAAACGTGTTACATTCTGCTATAAGAAACCTAGTCTTTTGGTGACGGTAAAATTCAACTGTATGCAGAGCTTATGCAGAGTAAAAAATCTATTTTTTGCTGTTCCTAACATTATACAGCAGGGACAATTCAGTTTGAAATAGTTTGGAGAATATCTCGTATGTTATACAGGCCTCATCCACACAAAAAAATACTTTGTCCGGTTCCTAACGTTATACAGCAGGGACATCTCAGTTTGAAACAGTTTGGAGAATATCTCGTATGTAATATCGGCCTCATCCACACAAAAAAAATAGTTTATTCTGTCAGTAACGTTATACAGCAAGCCATATCTTACCTTGTCATTTAGTGCCGCTGAAATTCAGGTGTGTGCAGAGAGCTGTTGCAGAGGAAAAAATCTATTTTTGTTTTGCTTATAGTGTGCTCCTACCACAGTATCTGAGCAACATGAGTGGGAAAAAGAGAAGTCGTTGTGGAAGGGGTAATAGGCTTGATGTTCAATGTATACGTGGGTTAAGTGGTAATGTTAGTGAAAGCACTAGTAAACCAACACCGTCATGTCCTATGCGAAGGCAACTGACAACTTTTGTTACTGGATGGGTTATTCCAATCGCTTTCTTTGGCAGCTGCACAGCGATGCGCCTTGTTGATAAGTGCCAGAAAAAGCAGGTGCTCCAAAGGATGGCAAGCGCTGCTTCAAGTGGCCTCTCCTCTTCCCCCTCCACCTCAACATCACACACAGTACAGAGGTGGCACCCCAATTACCCTTGCTTCCGCCCACGTCACAACTGTCCAACTGCCCAACTAACTGTAGCGAACCACAGATGGGTGAGTCTGTAGAACTGTTCACCCATTCTATACCATGGACATGTGTACCCCAAGCATTCACAGAGTCAAGAGGATGAAAGCATCTGCACTGATGCCTAAAATTTTTTTAGGTTGTATTCGGGGCAAGACGAAGTAGGGTCGGAGCAGGTTCCGGAACCTTGTCACCAGACGTTAACCACGGGGGAGGGAGGTGATCCTGATGAGATTCAGATACCTGAGGCTCATGTGGACTGTACTGTGCTGTCTGGGCAACAAGAGTAGAAGGGTCACTCTGAGGGTGAGGAATGGGATAACATATTAGTTGATGATGAGGTTGAAGATCCTACTTGGTGTAAACCCAGAGTCAACCAGCCGAGTAGCTCATCTGAGGAAGTGAAGGAGGAGGAAGATGAGGAGGTTAAATTTTTCCCTATAGCGCAGACACGGAATGATGCCAGCACGAGGAGCACTGCATCCTTAGTCACAACTGTAGCTGTAGTCAGCAGTGGTCGCGGGTCTGCAGCTTGTAGGGCCAGAAGGGTTGCCTAGCCTGGGCCTTTTTGGTCACCGCAAAGGTTGAGCCAACTTATGTTATCTGCACACTTTTCAATAAAAAACTCAGTACAGGGAAAAACTGCAATAATATGATTACTACATGCATGAACATTCACATGCACAAAAAACATGCATTACACTGGGAATCTCACTGTGCTGAAATGCGGACCAGCAGACCTCAACAACCATCAGCTGCCCCATAAACCGCATCCGCTGCTTCTTCCTCTTCCTCTGTTATCGTGCCAAGTATTGGCACGCAGGTCTCACACCGCAAAGGCTCCAGTTCTCTACCCGCTCCAGTCAGGTTGAGTGAGAGCCCATCAGCTGTAATAAAAGCAGACATGCCTGCTGTGCTTGTTTCTCCGAGCACACCACATGTTTCTCAATCCACTGTAATATCTGCACTTGCACCTCACTCACGGTCCTTTTCACCATATTCCGCCCTCTTTCAGCACTGCAGCCAGCCCTCGGTCCTGCAGTTGTGGTCACATAAAAGATTGCTTCCTGCTACATATGGCAAAGCTAAGAGGTTGAACTCCACCATCTCCAATCAGGTGGCCACGGAAAAGTTGCCTTTCTGCCTGGTATATACAGATGGTTTCCAAAAGCTGATGGCCATCGCAGTCCCCCAGTACCAGTTGCCCAGTTACCATTACTTATCTAAGAAAACTGTACCAGCATGTCGCAGACAACATCACCCATTCCTTGACTAAATCTATATCTGCCAGGATGCATTTCACCACAGATACCTGGACGAGTAAGCATGGCCAATTGCATTACATCTCGCTGACTGGTGTAAGGCGGCGGTGTTCACACCATGCAGTAACTGAGGCAGTGACCCAAGCAAGTCCAACATAAACAGCTTTTATTTCAGCAACTCACGGGTTAACAGAAAGTCCTCCGGTTCGCAGCCGGGTTAACAGAAAGTCCATACACAATGGTTGCCGAGGGCAACGGCCGTGCCGGCCGCTCCGAACCTGACAGGTGCAGAGGGATCCCAGGCAGGGGTTCAGAACCCTCAATCCTGCTGACGTTTCCTGCTGTGCTCCTAGCAGGTTCCAACATAAAACATCACTAATCCTTAGTGCAGGGGTTTTAAAGGACTTGTGGCAAGAGCCACTGGAAAACCCGGGTTGGAGGGAGGAGGCCGCCCCACTGCCTCCTGTGACCTCCTCCCAGAAATGAAGGCCCTGTCAGGTTTTTACTAATCTACCTTAGCTAGATAGCCTGACTAGGTCCATGCTTACCTTCATTCCTGCATTGCAGCCGCAGGTGTGTCTGTGACTGCAATGCACTCCAATGGTTTTAATAGGTTTCTGTGCACATTCTGGGGGAGATATAACATCCCTCGTATACGATCCCGGTCACTGTCTCACACTGGGCACTGGGTGACTCGGGTGCCTGTGGGGGCAGGCAGGGAAGGGGCTGCTCCACAAATCTTGGAATCCCCAAGGCTTGCTGAACAAACCTCTCTAATTCACACTTCCTCCACTGCTTCTGCATCCTCCATCTCCTCTAGGGCCTCCACCTGAGCACTCAACCTCTGCCTTAATGAGACACATGTTCCCACAGTGCAGAGCGAATCCACACCACCTGTGTACTGCATAGTCAGAGCTCACCGCAATCAGGCAGTCTTTAAATTAATGTGCCTTGGAGATCGCAGTCATACAGGTGAAGAGTTGTGGACAGCTCTCCATGCTCAGTTTGTGCAATGGCTGTCTGCGCTGAACCTAGAGCCAGGGAAGACCATGTGTGATAACTAGAGATGAGCGTTGTTCTACTCGAACTGTTCGCCAATCTCAAATTCGAGCTGTTTTGGGCGGTGTTCGAGCCGGTCGGCGAACACGAACAATTTGAGAAAAATTCGGCTGTTCGAGGTTATGTTCGATAACTGTTCGTGCACCAAAATCATAACTGGATTTTTTCTCAGTAATGATGAAAATTAATGTTAATACGCAGTTTGAGTGTACAGCGGGGCGGGGGGAGGGGCAGGGGATGGATCTCTGCAGGAACAATGAAGATCTCCATTTTTTTTTCTCTTTCCCGCATTTGCAGTGGGGAGGTGCAATCTGTCAGCCTATCAGCAGCGCACACACGGAGCGAAGTGCTTTTTTTCACACAAGCAAGGGCATGTGTCATTGGCAGTGTATGTCACATGTCCTTGCCCTATAAGACCAAGCCATTTTCCCCGTCGCCACCATTTTCTCACTGCTGCAGCTGCGTGTTAGACGGCACCGCTGTTGCTGTGTGCGCTATACCTTGTTAATTTCAAGCCAATTTTCGCACAAATATACAGATAGCTTGGGAGTAGGGAATAGTTGTGATTGCAGTCCTTTTAAGGACTAGGTTACAGCATTTCCTACGACTTTTATCAGGCAGGTCTGTGCTCTTAAATAGATAGATTGTTGGAGTAAAGACTAATTGTAATTGGAGTCCTTTTCAGGACTAGGTTACATCCAGTTCCTATCAGTTTTTGCCAGGCAGGTCTGTGCCAGTGCTGTGCAAGTTTTTTTCACAGCATTTGGCTGAATCTAGCAAAGCTAATCCTTTTTGGCCTATTGCAGAGTGTGTTAGTCAGTGGAGTAGCCTATCTGTGATGCAAGATATACCACCTGTGTATAGAATACCAATTTTTTTACTGCACCTAGTGAAGTAAAATCTTTTGGGCATAGCATCATTCTATTAGTCCATCTATACTGACCTCCATCAGGTTGCAAACTGAATATAATTTTTTTCTGCATCTAGCTCTGAAAAAATATTTGGGCTTCTAGCGGTGTGTGGGACTTGGTCTATTAGTCCATCTATACTGACCTCCATCAGGTTGCAAATTAAAAATAATTTTTTTCTTCATTTATCTCTGAAAAAATATTTGGGCTTCTAGCAGTGTGTGGGACTTGGTCTATTAGTCCATCTATACTGACCTCCATCAGGTTGCAAATTAAAAATAATTTTTTTCTGCATCTAGCTCTGAAAAAATTTTTGGGCTTCTAGCAGTGTGTGGGACTTGGTCTATTAGTCCATCTATACTGACCTCCATCAGGTTGCAAATTGAATAAAAAAATTTTCTGCATCTAGCTCTGAAAAAATATTTGGGCTTCTAGCGGTGTGTGGGACTTGGTCTATTAGTCCATCTATACTGACCTCCATCAGGTTGCAAATTAAAAATAATTTTTTTCTGCATCTAGCTCTGAAAAAATTTTTGGGCTTCTAGCAGTGTGTGGGACTTGGTCTATTAGTCCATCTATACTGACCTCCATCAGGTTGCAAATTGAATAAAAAAATTTTCTGCATCTAGCTCTGAAAAAATATTTGGGCTTCTAGCGGTGTGTGGGACTTGGTCTATTAGTCCATCTATACTGACCTCCATCAGGTTGCAAATTAAAAATAATTTTTTTCTGCATCTAGCTCTGAAAAAATATTTGGGCTTCTAGCGGTGTGTGGGACTTGGTCTATTAGTCCATCTATACTGACCTCCATCAGGTTGCAAATTAAAAATAATTTTTTTCTGCATCTAGCTCTGAAAAAATATTTGGGCTTCTAGCAGTGTGTGGGACTTGGTCTATTAGTCCATCTATACTGACCTCCATCAGGTTGCAAATTAAAAATAATTTTTTTCTTCATTTAGCTCTGAAAAAATATTTGGGCTTCTAGCAGTGTGTGGGACTTGTTCTATTAGTCCTTCTATACTGACGTCCAGCAGGTTGCAAATTGAATATAATTTTTTTCTGCATCTAGCTCTGAAAAAATATTTGGGCTTCTAGCGGTGTGTGGGACTTGGTCTATTAGTCCATCTATACTGACCTCCATCAGGTTGCAAATTAAAAATAATTTTTTTCTGCATCTAGCTCTGAAAAAATATTTGGGCTTCTAGCAGTGTGTGGGACTTGGTCTATTAGTCCATCTATACTGACCTCCATCAGGTTGCAAATTAAAAATAATTTTTTTCTGCATCTAGCTCTGAAAAAATATTTGGGCTTCTAGCAGTGTGTGGGACTTGGTCTATTAGTCCATCTATACTGACCTCCATCAGGTTGCAAATTGAATAAAAAAATTTTCTTCGTCTAGCTCTGAAAAAATATTTGGGCTTCTAGCGGTGTGTGGGACTTGGTCTATTAGTCCATCTATACTGACCTCCATCAGGTTGCAAATTAAAAATAATTTTTTTCTGCATCTAACCCAGCCAATAGTTTTGGCCTAATACCACAGTTTGGCCACTCAGCTCTGCTCGGTTACCATCCATTGTTTTTTTGTGCAAACAACTCCAGAGTTGTGAATTAGTTAACCACCAAAATGAGTGGAAAAAGGCCTGCTGCTGGTGGAAAGGGGAATAGGCGTGTTGGGAAGGGGAAAAAAGGTTGTGTCCGTGGGGTAGGTGCAGAAGAAAGACCATCTTCCAGCCAAACTAAAATGTCTACTTCTTTTAGCGGACAATGTGATAAGATCCCTTTCTTACGGCCACGCCAATCGCTACAAATTCCAGATGAGGCACAAAAACAGCAGGTGCTTCAACGGATATCAAGTGCTCCTTTAAGTGGGCTCTCCTCCACATCAACTTCAACATCACAAATACTCCAGTCCTCAAAGGTGTCACCCAAATCGCACTTGCTTCCTCACAGCTCCCAAATCTCCAGCTGCCCGTCTGAGTATGAGGTAGAACAGATGGTTGAGTCTGCAGAGCTGTTTACTCATACTATAGCCTGGGAATCAGAGGTCGACTCCAGCGCTTCTGTGAATCCAGACGAGGAAATGATCTGCACTGATGCCCAGAATCTTTATGAGTCGGATCCAGGACCAGACGCAGAAGGTTCTGACCATAATGTAGACCCTCATTCCCAAACTGTAACTCCTGTTGGTGGAGACAATGAGGAAGACGATGATAAGACTCAAATACCTGATTGGAGCGACAACTTTAGTTTTTTGTCAGGGCAGGAACAGGTTGGCTCTGAGGACGACGGGTGTGATAACGCACAGGGTGATGATGATGAGGTCGGAGATCCCACTTACTGTCAACCCACAGTCAGCCAAGAGATGAGGTCAGCAGAGGAGGTGGAGGAAGATGCTAGTGACGACGAGGTCAGGTTGCGCCTTCCTGGACAGAGACGTAGTACTGGAAGCACGTCAACAACTGCATCCTCAAACACAACTCTGCCTCTCACCACAAGTCGTGGTGGCTCTTCAGGTCGCATGGGTGCTATGCCTTGCATAGCCTGGGCATTTTTTCAGATCGATAAAGATGACCCAACTCGTGTTATCTGTAACATTTGTCAGCAAAAGCTAAGTAGAGGCCAAAAAATACATAGTTTGAGTACTTCATGCATGAACCGGCACATGGACATGAAGCATAAGTTGCAGTGGGAAGCTCAGTGTGCTACAATGCGGTCTAGCCGGCCGGGCCAACCACCGTCTGCCATATCTTGTGCATCCGCGGCCTCTTCATCCTCTGTGACTGGGGGGACAGCAGTCACACCTGTTTTGGGGCGCAGACCTGCCACCTCTTTACCCGCAACAGCCAGCGTGATTGGCAGGTCATCATTTTCTTTGGAGGTGGTAACACCAGCTGGTCTTGAGCGCTGTCCGACATCGATAGCACCACCTTTGGATCAAGGCAACCTAACATGTCCGCCTGCATCTTCCTCACAGACCGGCAGTTTGCCGGGGACACCCTTATCAACCCCGTCTAAGCACAATAGCCAGCCCTCGGTCCCTCAGATGTGGACAAGTAAAAGACCATTTCCTCCTAGCCATGAGAAAGCTAAGAGGTTGAATTTCACCATCTGCAAGCTCTTGGCTACAGAAATGCTGCCTTTCCGCCTGGTGGACACAGAGGATTTTCGAGACCTTATGTCCATCGCAGTGCCCCAGTACCAGATGCCCAGTCGGCACTACTTCTCAAAGAAAGGTGTGCCTGCGCTCCACCAGCATGTCGCACACAACATCACCGCTTCTTTGAGAAACTCTGTGTGTGACAGGGTGCATTTCACCACAGACACTTGGACGAGTAGGCATGGACAGGGGCGTTACATGTCGCTGACTGGGCACTGGGTAACTATGGTGACAGCAGGACAAGGGGCTGCTGTCCAAGTCTTGCCGTCCCCACGAGTTGTGCATCAATCCTCTTTATGTCATTTTTCCTCCACTGCTTCTGCCTCCTCAACCTCCTCTCGGTCTTCCACCTGCACCCAAAGCCTGTCTGGTCATGCCACAAGCTTTCTAACTGCGCAGAAGGGATCCTGCACACCTCCTTACTATGCTGGCAGTAGGGCTCAACGTCATCAGGCGGTTTTTACATTGAAATGTCTGGGAAATGTGAGTCACACAGCTGAGGAGTTGTGGTCAGCTCTGGAGAACCAATTTCATGAATGATTGTCTCCACTGGACCTGAAACCAGGGAAGGCCGTGTGCGACAATGCTGCAAACCTGGGTGCGGCCCTTCGCCGGGGCAATGTCACACACGTGCCTTGTATGGCTCACGTGTTGAACCTGGTTGTCCAGCAATTTTTAGCCCACAATCCCAGACTAGATGGCCTTCTGCAGAGGGCACGGTCGCTGTGTGCTCACTTCCGCCGTTCGCATCCCGCAGCTCAGCGACTTACATCTCTACTGAAGTCGTTGGGCCTGCCACTTCACCGGCTAAAATGCGATGTGCCTACCCGGTGGAATTCAACTCTGCACATGTTGCAGCGACTGTGGCAGCACCGACAAGCCCTGGTGCAATACGTTCTGACGTATAGCCTGGGCCAACGAGATTCAGAGGTGGGGCAAATCACGCTGGAGGAGTGGTCTCAGATCAGGGACCTATGCACCCTTCTGCACAGTTTTGAAATGGCGACGAAGATGTTTAGTGCTGACGATGCCATTATCAGCATGACTATTCCGGTGATTTACATGCTGGAGCACATGTTAAACAGAATTCGGAGTCAGGTGGTGGCACAAGAGGAGGTGGAGGAAGTAGAGGAGGAGGAGTTGTATGCGGAAGGGCTAACATCTGCAAGGTCCAGACGGTCGGCAGCACCAAGGCGGCAGGCATGTGAGGGTGGGGGAGATGGTTTAACCAGGGCGCATGGTAGCAGCCAAACTAGTGAGGAAGGTGCAGGAGCCCAGGAAGAAGTGGAGGACGAACTGATGGAAGACTCATCAGATGAGGGAGACCTTGATCACATTTCTGTTGTGCGAGTTTGGGGGGAGAGGACAGAGGAAGGAAGCATGATTGTTACCTCGCCACCAACACAACAGGGACTTGGTGCTCCTGGATGCGCAACACACATGAGTGCCTTCTTGCTGCACTACCTGCAACATGACCCTCGAATTGTGAGAATTAGAAATAATCCTGACTAGTGGGTTGCCACACTGTTAGATCCCCGGTACAAAAGTAAATTTGCAGAAATTATTCCTGCCATAGAAAGGGATGCACGCATGCAGGAGTATCAGCAGAGACTGTTGCAGAATCTTACATGTGCTTTTCCACAAAATACCAGTGGTGCACGTAGTGAATCTCACAGTTCCAACTTGCCAACCGTGGGACCGTCAAGTGTTCAGCACTCAAACCGTAACAGAACCACAGTATCTGCTGGTAACATCAATTTTGCGGAATCATTTCACCACTTTTTTAGCCCATCCTTTGCAAGGCCACAGGAGACAAGAAGTCTGACACATAGTCAACGCCTAGAGACGATGGTACAGGAGTATCTCCAAGTAAACATTGAAGCCACGACTAGTGTTGAGCCACCCCCGTAGTGTTCGGGTTCGGTTCGGTTCGTCGAACACTGGGATGTTCGAGGAACTGTTCGTCGAACTGTTCGTCGAACACCTTAGAACACCGTCGAACACCGTTAAAACCAATGGCAGGCAAACAAAAACACATAGAAACACATAGAAAACACCTGCAAAGGTGTCCAAAAGCTGACAAACTGCTCAGAAGACACTCTCTTTAAAAAAGCCGGCCGGCAAATTCAGCAGTGGCATACACCGGTACCCGACAATTTAGACAAGAAGGAATAGAGCATCACACATAGATTAGATAGATAGAAACATGTCAGTCACACATATAAGAAGCACAGTGACAGTGTTGGTTACTGCACTTGTCATTTAGTGTAAAGGATTTATTAAAAAAAATATTAGTGTTTTCATGCACCGTCTCTTTAAAAAAGCCGGCCGGCAATTCAGCATCTGTACCCGACAATTTAGAACAGAAAGAATAGAGCTTCACACATAGATTAGATAGATAGAAACATGTCAGTCACATATATAATAAGTACAGTGATAGTGTTGCTTACTGTACTTGTCATTTAGTGTAAAGGATTTATTTAAAAAAATAATAGTGTTTTCATGCACTGTCTCTTTAAAAAAGCCGGCCGGCAATTCAGCAGCGGTACCCGACAATTTAGAACAGAAAGATAGAGCATCACACATAGATTAGATAGATAGAAACATGTCAGTCACATATATATGAAGTACAGTGATAGTGTTGGTTACTGTACTTGTCATTTAGTATTAAAATAAAGGATTTATTATTAAAAAAATTGGCGTGGGGTTCCCCTTAATTTTAGGCTCTAGCGGAGGTTAAGCAGACGGCTGGGGCAGATGTTTGAAGCCTGGGAAGGGGGTAATACCCACGGAGCTTCCCAGGCTACTAATATCAGCCCCCAGCTGAATACATAGCCTTTACTAGCTATTAAAATGGGGGACCCCCCAAAAAAAATGACGTGGGGTCCCCCCTAATTTAATAGCTAGCAAAGGCTAGGCAGACAGCTGGGGGCTGATATTAATAGCCCAGGAAGGGAGCCATGAATATTGTTTTTTTTGATAAATCCTTTACGCTAAATGACAAGTACAGTAAGCAACACTGTCACTGTACTTCGTATATATGTGGCTGACATGTTTCTATCTATCTAATCTATGTATGATGCTCTATTCTGTCTGTTATAGATTGTCGGGTACCGCTGCTGAATTGCCGGCCGGCTTTTTTAAAGAGACAGTGCATGAAAACACTATTATTTTTTTTGATAAATCCTTTACGCTAAATGACAAGTACAGTAAGCAGCACTTTCACTGTACTTCGTATATATGTGGCTGACATGTTTATATCTATCTAATCTATGTGTGAAGCTCTATTCTTTCGGTTCTAAATTGTCGGGTACAGGTGTATGCCGCTGCTGAATTGCCGGCTTTTCATGTTTCACTGTTGGCATTGTTCCCATCGATTTGGGCAATCACTGTAATGCCACAACCACCATGGCTGTGGCATTACAGTGAGTGGCAGACAATCCCTGCATGATTGGTGCTCTAAATAGCGCCAGACATGCAGGACACGCTTTTGGTGCACGAACAGTTATCGAACATAACCTCGAACAGCCGAATTTTTTGCAAATCGTTCGGGTTCGTCGAACAACTCGAACACCGCCCAAAACAGCTCGAATTTGAGATTGGCGAACAGTTCTAGTCGAACACCGCTCATCTCTAGCCACGACTGTGTCACTGGACCCTTGCTTTTTTTGGGCTTCCAATCTGGATAAATGGCCGGAGCTAGCCACTTACGCCTTGGAGATCTTGTCATGCCCCGCAGCCAGCGGTCTGTCTGAACGTGTGTTCAGCGCTGCTGATGGTGTGCTGACAGATAAGCGCACGCGGCTCTCCACTGATAATGTAGACAGACTCACGTTCATAAAGATGAACAAATCATGGATCCGAAACGACTTTTCTACCCCTGTGTCATCCTGGGGAGAGTAAAAGCTTGATGATTGGTTAAAATCACCCTACCAACCGTTTTAAGCTTTCAAATTACTAATCATGTTTATCTGTATCTTGACTGGAAAATAATTTGGGCTTTGTAGCAGTGTGCAGCACTGATCCTATTAGGCCATCTATAATAAGCTTCACCAGATTTAAAATTAAAAATAATTTTTAGCTGCATCTAGCCCGGAAAATAATTTTGGGGCTCCGAGATGCGCAAGACACATAAGTGACTTCTTGCTGCACTACCTGCAGCATGACCCTCATATTGTCAGAATTCGAAGTAATCATGACTACTGGGTTGCCACACTCTTAGATCCCCCAAACTTTTTGATAAACCTTTTCATTTTAATAAAGACCAAAAAAATGGTCATTTTTGAAATTATAAGCATTAGCAGGTTGTTAGAAACTGAAATCAAACAGTTTTCAACTCAAAACTGTATTCTAGGTGATGTTACATTTTCACATAGGACCCCTTGTTCGAAAGGAGCTTCTGAACTCTCTCGTCCATTGAATTTGTCAGGTTTTGGATGGTTTCTGCTTCAATTGTTTTGCACGAGGACAGAATACCCTCCCAGAGCTGTTGCTTAGATGTGAACTGCCTCCCGCCATCATAGACACTCCTTTTAATGATGCTCCAAAGGTTCTGAATGGGGTAGAGGTCAGGGGAGCATGGGGGTCACACCATAAGTTTGTCCCCTTTTATGCCCATATCAGCCAGAGATGCAGATGTTTTATGTGCAGCATGAGATGGTGCATTATCATGCAGAAAAATGATCTTGCTGTGAAATACACGGTTCTTCTTCTTGAACCATGGCAGGAAGTGCTGTTTGAGAAAATCCACATACATTATGGAGTTCATCTTTAGCGCCTTCAGGGATCCTAAAGGGGCCGACAATCTCTCCCCATGATTCCAGCCCAAAACATTACTCCACCTCCTCCTTGTTGGCGCTGTAGCCGTGTTTGCGTGGGGTGTCCATCAACCAGCCATCCTCCACTCCATTCATCTGGACCATCGAGCGCTGCACGGCACTCATCCGTGAACAAAACAGTTTTGAAATCAGTCTTCATGTAATGTTTGGCCCACTGGAGCCGTTTCTGCTTGTGTGAAGTGGATAGAGGAGGTCGACAGGATGGCGTATGCACAGCTGCAAACCTCTGAAGGACCCTGCATCTTGTTGTTCGGGGGACGTTGGAGGCACAAGCAGCTTCAAAAACTTGTCTGCTGCTATGACAAGGCTTTTTTGCCGCTGCTCTTTCAACCTGACGTAATTGCCTGTAGGAAAGAGTCCTCAATTTGCCCTTATCAGCACGCACACGTGTGTACTGTGAATCAGCTACATACTTCTTGATTGCCAAGACACTTCATCCTGATCATCGCACAATGTTGATTGTAGTCATGCCTTGACCTAAACACTCCACAATTTGTTGCTTCTCAGCAGCCGACACATCCTTTTTCTTTCCCATTTTGGCAGAAAATGTAGGCTGCTTAATAATGTGAGAGAGCCTTCTTAAGTAGTCTTGCCTTTCATTGGACACACCTGCCAAACTAATTAGCACAGGTGTCTGCAATTGCTTACAGTGATATAAAGAGCCCTGACACACATCACCATCAATGAGTTTAACTGACAAACAAACAAATTCTTCCCTTATCACTCCTAAACACTTTTTGCATAATAATTTGGAACGCGGTGTACATGTGCTTTTCCACAAAACACCAGTGGTTCACGTAGTGAATCTTACAGTTCTAACTTGCCAACCGTGGTCTGTATGGAATTGTTCAATAAAGGGCCCAAAATTAAGATAACATAGATGGGAGAGGTCTCTATGAATAGGAATTCCTAAGTATTTGATACCCTGTGAGGGCCAGGCAAAGGGAAAGTTGGACTGGATGGAATCCTATATGGATTTAGGGAGGGAGACATCGAGGGCCTCAGACTTCGCTGCATTGATTTTAAAATTTTACCATGTAACAAAGTGATCTATTTCAGCCATAACAGCAGGGATGGATATATGTGATTGAGTGATATATACTAGGACATCATCAGCAAATAGAGAGCACTTGTACTCGGTGCCTCCCACCTCAATCCACCTAATATTGGGGTTATGGCGAATTGATGAGAGCAGGTGCTCCGTCACTAGGATGTATAAGAGAGGGGACAGAGGACATCCCTGCCTTGTCCCATTGGTGATTGTGAAAGGTGATGAAAATCTTCTGACGCACCCCCTGGGCCTTGGGACACCCGGAGCCGGACCCTTTTTGGTGGATGCTGGTGGTTGTAGTCTTCGTGGCGGCGATCCGGTTCCGTGGCTCAGGGCGGTCAAACCAGTGGCGGAACTATTTATGTGGTTTTGATGTTTAAATGTCCGACTACGCCACCCGTGGATTGCGGTCAGAGTGAACCGCCGCTACAGGGCAGACCGCTAAGGCTGGTGTTGTGGGTGCAGCAGAGCGTAGCATAACTCCCCACGGGAGGAGTATAGCCTCAGGGCAGTGTATGCGGAGGATGGGGGTGATGGTGCAGGGCAGCAGCAGTAACGACACGGAGTCAGTGATGCAGTTCAGGGCCTTTACTCACAGTTCTTATTATCCAGACCACGTCTGCAGGTAACGGCTGCCCACGTCGTACTGTGCTCACCAGGTGAGGGGCTCAGACAACTCCCAGATAACTTTGGAGCGCTTCACAGGACCCCCTTTGTGTGTCCTTTGTCTGGCCTTTCTTACCAACACTTCTGTCCGGCTGCCTCGGGCCTCCTCTTGGTAAACTTGGCGCCAGTTTCCCTGACCCTATGTGGTGCCTTCCTAGCGGGTGGAGCAAGGGGCTGCGCCACATAAAATGTCAGAGCCTCCGGCTTCTAGCTGAGGGTCGTTTCCTGCCTCCACTAGTTCGGGGACCGGTCTCCCCCTTTGGCCTGACCCCTCCACGCAGGTGGATTCGGGCGTGCGGTGGCGACTCGCCCGTCCGCACCCCTGGGATCCCTTCATTCCTCGTTCCTGGAGCCTTCTCCGCTCCTCTTCCTTCCTTCTCCCTCTTGCAGGCCTGGGCCTCTGTTACTAGGCCCGCCTCCGGAGCAGAGCTCATGCAGAGCCCCTGCTCCCTGCCACTTCTGCTCAGACTTCTCTGCACTGAACTAAGATGGTGCCCACCTTTTATACTCCCTTCTCAATGCACCCAGGAACTGCCCATCTCAGGGGCATATTGGTCGCCCTGCCCCACGGCAATGTGGTGTAATGCATGCAGGTGTCGGGTCCTGATCCACACTCCATCCTTATCTGAGAGTGAGATATCACACCTCTGGGTGAGGTGCAATACGTCTGTAGCAACCGAGCCCTCGGTGCTACAGTTCCATTCATCTTCAGCCTAGGTGACGTATTGTGATACAGGGCCGTGATTTTGGCTATAAAAGGGTCCCCTAGACCCCTACCCCAAGCTTTTTAAGAGAATCATATATGGCGTGCCAGGAGACTCTATGGAATGCTTTCTCAGCATCCAACGAGAGTATCTACTTACAAATTTTTAACTGCATCTAGCCCAGGAAATACTTTGTGCCTAGTAGCAGTGTCTGCTAGTCAGCGGATTATCCCGGCTGTTAAGCAAGCTACCATACCTGTAGTTTGGACACTTAATTTTTTCAAAGGAAATGCTTCGGGACCACGGGATACTTAGTGAAGAGCATCAGGAGGCACCCCAAGGCATAGGGGCTGGGACTGGCAATAGGATGCCTTGTTGAGGACAGCCGAGCTCGATCCTTATAAAAGCTTTTTAACTGCAGCAGCTTTAGTGGACGCTACTGGAGCTGGAATTACGCGGCTGCTGGCATGAGACTTGCCCTCCAATAGATCCTTGTAAATGGATTTAAAGTGTATTCATTCAAATTAGAGGGACAATTTAAATTAAAAAGCTTAGAGCTGCCTCCACCACAGGGGGGCTCTCTCGACCCACCAGCGGACAGGCACCAGTATTGGGAGAGGGGGGCTGGCCGTCAGGGTTCACCGCGGCTCTGGCACAAACCCGGCGACACGGAGGTGGCACGGGCAGGAGCGGACTGGCCGTCTCGGCTTCTCACTTTTTGGATTTTAGAAGGGCATGACATGCCTATATCTGTGTCTCCCCCTCCTTTTACTCCTCCACCTCTTTTCTTTTCGCATGACTATATGTACTTGTCACTTTTCCATGTGTTAGTTGTGTCTTCTGAGCAGTTTGTCAGCTTTTGGACACCTTTGAAGGTGTTTTCTATGTGTTTCTATGTGTTTTTGTTTGCCTGCCATTGGTTTTAACGGTGTTCAAAGGTGTTCGACGAACAGTTCGACGAACAGTTCGGCGAACACACGGGTGTTCGACGAACCGAACCGAACTCGAACACTACGGGGGTGGCTCAACACTAGTGATAACGGTATGAAACTGTTAGCGGCTCTAGGCCGAGGCAAGCTCACACACGTGCTTTGCATGGCTCACGTCCTCAACCTGGTGGTACAGCGATTTCTCCGCCACTATCCCGGCCTGGATGAGCTGCTTCAAAAAGTAAGGAAGCTGTGTGCTCACTTCCACTGTTCGCACCCCTCATGTCATTGACTTGCATCAATACAGAGGTCTTTGTCCATACCAGTTAGCAGGTTGATATGCGATGTGCCGATACGGTGGAATTCCACTCTGCATGAGCCCTGATGTTGTATAGCCTAGGCCAATGCAGTATGGACGTGGGACATATAACATTTAGGAGTGGGAACAGATTAAGGACCTCTGCACCCTTCTGCACAGTTTTGAAATGGCTACTAAAATGGTTATCTCTGATGATGCCATCATCTGCATCAATATTCCGGTCATCTACATGCTGGAGCAGACTTTGAATAGCATGCAGCAGGAGATGGTTGTCCCAGAAGAAGATGAGGAGGATGCGGAAGGGATAAGAATGTCTCAAAGTTCCTGACTGTCGTCACACAGGGGGATGGCAAGTGACGGTGGATTCCCGCGATTGAGGGAGTTTGGTGATACCAGACAAACTGTTAGTGAAGGTGCAAGAGCGGAGGAACAAATGGAGGAAGAAGAGGTGATGGGCGAGCAACAGTTAGAAGATGAAGAGGATAATCATCCCCTCTGTGTGGCAAGCATGAGCTTGATTCTCATGAAAGAGCCCGAAATATGAGTGCGTTCTTGCTGCACTATCTGCAACATGATCCCCATATAGATAGGATTCAAAATAATGCTGACTACTGGGTTGCCACTCTTAGATCCACGTTATAAGAGTAATTTTGCCAGACGCTTCCCGCCCGAGAAAGGGACCCGCTAATGTTGGAGTATCGAAAAAATGCTTTTAAGCAACCTTAATAGAGCTTTTCCCCAAGATAGGAGTGAGGCACACAGTGTGCACCACTGCTGTAGCCTTTCAACCTCCAGCTCGTCAGTTCGTCGATGCCAAAACATTAGCAGCAGCAGCAGAGTAAGTAGCAGAAGCAATTTCTGTGAGTCCTTTCACACATTTTTTAGACCAGCCCAGATACCAGCACAACTGAGTACAAGTCTGACACGTGGTGAACGACTGGAGAGAATGGTGCAGGAGTATCTAGAGCTCAATATGAATACCATCAGGGAGGATGTGGAAACGTTTACATTTTGGTCTTCAAAAATGAATGAATGACCTGAGCTCGCCTGTCTCACCTTGAAATTTTTATCAAGCCCCGCAGCAAGCGTTCTCTCAGAACGTGTCTTCAGCGATGCTGGTGGCATCTTGACAGATAAGCGCATCCGGCTGTCCCATGAAAGTGTAGACCGCCTAACTTTCATAGAGATGAACAAGTCATGGATTTCAATGGACTTTTGCACCCGAATCACAGACTGTACAGACTAGGCGATGTTGTATTTTTTAGTGTGCTGCATTGATCTTGCGGAATTGCATTCTGTGATATGGCTTGTGTGCCTGCTCTTGCTGCTGCAGGTTTAATTCTTTGAAATGTGGAAAATCCTGATTGGGTCTCCATCTCTTGGGTTGGCTGTAGTGGAAGAAGTGTCATTCCTAATTCTACAATTTCTACTGTACTGAAATTGATGCCACTTTGCTGTTGACTGCCACTAATTTGTTTTAAATGTGGAGAATCCTGATTGGGTCTCCATCTATTGGGTTGGATGTAGAGGAAGAGGAGTCAGTCCCCATTATACTATTTATACTCTACTGAAATTGATGCCACTTCGGTGGTGTTAGACCTTATTTTTTAAAATGTGAACAGTTATGATTGTGTCTCCATCTACTGAGATGGCTGTAGTGGAAGAGGTTTTGGTCTCCTTTACAGTTATACTCTAGGGAAATGAATTTTTTGTTGCAGATATTCTTCTCCACACAGGAGTACACCGACATGAAAAACTCAAAATTGGTATATAAAGCAGGCTACATTTCCGCTTAAAATTGTTTGGGGCAGATATTCTTCTCCACACAGGAGTACACAGACGTGATGAACTCAAAATTGGTATATAAAGCAGGCTAAATCCACACAGGAGTACACAGACATGATAAACTCAAAATTGGTATATAAAGTAGGCTACTTTTCCGCTTAAAAATGTTTGAGGCAGATATTCTTCTCCACACAGGGGTACACAGACATGATAAATTAAAAATTGGTATATAAAGCAAGCCACATCTCCACTTAAAATTGTTTAGGGCAGATATTCTTCTCCACAAAGGAGTACATAGACATGATAAACTCATAATTGGCAAATAAAGCAGGCTACATCTCCGCTTAAAATTGTTTTGGGTCAGATATTCTTCTCATAGGAGTTCACAGACATAATAAACTCAAAATTTTTATATAAAACAGGCTACTAGTGATGAGCGAGCATGCTCGCTGCTGTTAGAACTCTCCTGTTAGGTTTTTTCTAGTTTGCTGGTCACATGACCATTTTTGCCTATTTAATCCGGCTCCGCCCTCCTGGCCTTGCTGGACTTCATGGTATTTACTACTCTTGAGCTAGCTTGGTGCTCTGTTACCGTTCTCTGTTAGTTGTGCTAGGTCTTCGGACCTCTATGTTCTTTGTTGTGTGTTTGTCTTTGACTGCTACAATTTCTGCTAGGAGGTGTCCAACTTTTTCCCAGTCCCTAGTTCTTGTAGGGATCCCTCTCTTGCATCTATAGGTCTTCGTACAGACTAGCCGAGGACTTTAGCGGGTCTGATAGGAGATCTGTCCCTACAATAGAACTAAACTGGATCCCTACGATGTAACGGGGGACCTGATCCTGCGGTCTTTCCTTAATGCTTGTAGTAGATCATAACAGTAAGTCCAGCCCAAAAAATTTCTCTAAGGAAAGACCTCCAGTTTCCATCATGGTCTCGGTTCAAGATTTGGCTCAACGCTTGCAGGGACTCTCTCTGGAGGTGGCCGAGCTCCAACAACACGTGAGTAGCTGTTCTGGAGCACATTTGCTAGAGCCAAAGGTACGTCTGCCTGATCTATTTTTTGGTGAGCAACAAGATTTTTTTTCTTTTAAAAATGCTTGTTTATTGTATTTTCGTTTAAGACCCAGATCCTCTGGTGATGAATCACAGCGCATAGGGTTCATAATGTCACTTTTGCGCAAGGATCCTCAAGGATGGGCTTTTTCTCTCCAACCTAGTGATCCGTGATTTAGATCAGTGGATAGTTTTTTTTCTGCTTTGGGTTTGTTGTACGATGATCCTGATCGTGTCTCATCTGCTGAGTCTGAATTGAGACGTTTGAGGCAGGGATCAGGTAATGTGGAAAAGTATTGTTCTCACTTCCGTCGGTGGTCTGCCCAGGTGGGGTGGAACAATTCAGCTTTGAAAAGTTTGTTTCTTGCGGGGCTAGGTGAAAGGGTTAAAGATTTGCTGATTGCTTATCCCACACCTGGAAACTTGCAGGAGGCTATGCAATTAGCTATGCGGGTGGACAGGAGACTGCGTGCAAGGGTTAATGAGAGCAAATCCTCTGCTATGTCAGCTCCGAGTCTTGAGAGGGTCTGTGCTGACAAAGGAGAGCCGATGGAGATTGGGGCGATGACACCCCGCTCTCAGGAAAAAGACCGCAGGCTTTCTGAAGGTTTGTGCTTCTATTGCGGAAATTCTGGTCATTTTATTAAGAACTGTGTGCTTCGTATGAACAAAGAAAAAAAAACGGTCAGTTATGCACGTATAGCCTGTTTAAATACAAAGGGAGTATTCCTATCTGCTACTACTGCTGCTCAGGAAGAATTAATTGAATTTCGGGTATTTGTGGATTGTGGTTCTACTCTGAATGTGATTGATGGGGGATTCTTGGAAAAACTTACATTAAAACCTAAACCTTTGTCATCCCCTATTGCTGTGGTTTCTGTTGATGGCTCTCCCTTGAACAGTGTTACTCACAAGGTCTGTGAGTTTCCCCTCACTATTAATGGTGTTCATCAAGAGAATTTGGATTTGGTAGTATTGAATAATTTGCCTTCTCCAGTAATATTGGGGTTGCCCTGGTTAAAATTGCATAATCCTGTACTGGATTGGTCTACCAATGAAATTAAGTCCTGGAGCCCTAAATGTTATGACAAGTGTTGTAACGGACATATTGCTGCGGTGGAAAAAGGGGAATTACCTGTACCTATTCAGGATTTTTGGAGAGTTTTTTTCTGAGGAGGAGTCACAAATTTTGCTTCCCCATAGAGACTATGATTGTACCATTGAATTTGTCCTGGAGCGACTCTTCCTAAAAGTCGTTTATTTAATCTTACTATTCCTGAGAGAAAGGCTTTGGAGGAATACATACAGACAAGCTTGGCCGCCGGTCACATTAAGCCTTCCAAGTCTCCTGTGGCTGTTGGATTTTTTTTTGTTAAAAAAAAAGATGGCGGTTTACGTCCTTGTCTGGACTTTCGTGAGATTAATAAAATTACTGTACGCAATCCTTACCCACTGCCATTGATTCCTGATTTGTTTAAGCAGTTAGTGGGGGCCAAGTGGTTCTCTAAAATTGATCTCCGGGGGGCATACAATTTATTGCGCATGAAGGAGGGTGATGAATGGAAGACTGCTTTTAACACTCCTGTGGGTCATTTTGAGAATCTGGTTATGCCTTTTGGTCTTACCAATGCTCCAGCATTTTTTCAGAATCTTATTAATGACATCCTGAGACCTTTGATCGGCAAAAATGTGGTTGTGTATTTGGATGACATTCTGATTTATTCGCCTGATCTGGAGTCTCATTGGCGGAGCGTACGTGAGGTTTTACAGTTATTAATGGACAATTCGCTTTTTGCTAAGCTAGAGAAATGTGAGTTTGCTGTACAGAGAATTAGTTTTTTGGGTTACATTAGCTCCAGTGAAGGTTTTGAGATGGACCCGGTTAAAGATCAAGCTGTGCAGGAATGGCCTAGGCCTATTGGTTTGAAATTGATACAGAGGTTTTTGGGTTTCGCCAATTATTACAGAAAATTCATAAAAAAAATTTCAATTATTGTCAAACCGCTGACCGATCTCACTAGGAAAGGTGCTAATGTGGTTCAGTGGACTTCTGAGGCCATTGAAGCTTTTGTGTTTCTAAAGGAGAGGTTCACCTCTGCTCCCATCCTTATGCAGCCTGATGTGACTAAGCCGTTTTTGGTAGAGGTTGATGCTTCTTCTGTGGGGGTTGGTGCAGTGTTGTCTCAGGAAAGCAAGGATGGAGTACATCCCTGTGCCTTTTTTTCAAAAAAAATTTCTGAGACTGAACTTAATTACGATATTGGTAATCGGGAATTGCTGGCTATTAAACTCGCATTTGAACACTGGTGTCATCTCTTGGAAGGTGCTGAATTTCCCATTCAGGTTTTCACTGATCATAAAAATCTGATCTATCTTGATGCTGCCAAGCGCTTGAATGCCCATCAGGCTAGGTGGGCACTTTTTTTCTCGCGGTTTAATTTTTCCGTTACTTACATCACGGGTACCAAGAATGTTAAAGCGGATGCTTTGTCTCGCAGCTTATCTCCCATGGTCAGTGCTGAGGAGGAGGAGGAGAGCATTTTACAAGAAGGTGTTGTGATTGCTGCTTTGGACTCCGCTTTGGAGGATGAGATTCTTAAAGCTCAGGAGAATGCCCCATCTAACACTCCCCATGGGAGGTTGTTTGTGCCTAGAACCTTTAGGAGAGATTTGTTTGTTGAGTGTCATGAGTCTCAGTTGGCAGGTCATCCAGGAATTTCTGAGACCAAGAGACTTGTGGGTCGCAGTTTTTGGTGGCCTGGATGGCAGAAGGAAGTCATTAAGTGGGTGCGTCAATGTACTGTGTGTGCTAGATCTAAGTCTTCGCATGCTCCTGCTGCGGGGTTGCTTTGCCCTCTGGAGGTTCCTAGTGCACCTTGGACACATCTGGCTATGGACTTTATTACTGACCTTCCCCCCTCTGAAAGTTTCACGGTCATCTGGGTGGTCGTGGACCGTTTTAGCAAGATGTGTCACTTGGTTCCCTTCATCAAACTGCCTTGCGCTAAGACACTCGCTAAGGCCTTTGTCAAGGAAATTGTCAGACTACATGGCGTTCCTACTGACATTGTTTCTGATAGGGGACCTCAGTTCGTGGCTCGTTTTTGGTGTGCCTTTTGTGACAGGTTGGGAGTTCATTTGTCGTTTTCATCTGGATATCATCCTGAGTCTAATGGCCAGAAAGAAAGAACCAGGATGTTGAGCAGTTCTTGCGTTACTTTGTGGCAGACAATCAAGAGGGTGGTCTGAGTTTCTGCCACTTGCTGAATTTGCACTTAACAACCATACATCCTCTTCTGCTGGGTGTTCGCCTTTTTTTTGTTGTACTGGGAGACATCCGTCTTTTGGGTCATTCTCCAAATTGGTGTCGGCTGTGCCGGAGGAGGAGAGTTTTTCCGGTGATTTTGAGAGAGTTTGGACGGATGTGCGTGATAATCTTCAGGAGGCTAACAAAAAATCTAAGAGGTACTTTGATAGGAAACGGCAAGAGGTTTCGTTTGCTATTGGTGACATGGTTTGGTTGTCCTCTAAGAACCTGCAATTGAGGATTCCTTCGAAAAAATTGGGTCCCAAGTTTGTAGGGCCCTTTAAGGTGCTTCAGATAGTTAACCAATCTGCTGTTAGGTTGGAGGTTCCTACCTCCTGGAAGACTAATCCGGTGTTTCATGTTTCTCTGTTGAAAAAAGCTGATGTGTCGGTTGGTGACGCCTCTGCCACTGTTCCTCCGGTGGTGGAGGACGGGGAATATGAAATTTCCCGCATCCTAAATTCTAGACGGTATAGAGGGAGTTTGCAGTATCTCGTCGCTTGGAAGGGTTTCGGACCCGAGGATAACTCATGGGTGAGGGCGGATGATGTTTCTGCTTCCAGACTTGTCAGAGTGTTTCACAGGAGGTTTCCTGATAAGCCCGGTCCTTGGGGATCCGGAGGATCCTCTTAGAAGAGGGGGTACTGTTAGAACTCTCCTGTTAGGTTTTTTCTAGTTTGCTGGTCACATGACCATTTTTGCCTATTTAATCCGGCTCCGCCCTCCTGGCCTTGCTGGACTTCATTGTATTTACTACTCTTAAGCTAGCTTGGTGCTCTGTTACCGTTCTCTGTTAGTTGTGCTAGGTCTTCGGACCTCTATGTTCTTTGTTGTGTGTTTGTCTTTGACTGCTACAATTTCTGCTAGGAGGTGTCCAACTTTATCCCAGTCCCTAGTTCTTGTAGGGATCCCTCACTTGCATCTATAGGTCTTCGTACAGACTAGCCGAGGACTTTAGCGGGTCTGATCGCAGGATCAGCTCCCCCGTTACATCGTAGGGATCCAGTTTAGTTCTATTGCAGGGACAGATCTCCTGTCTTTCCTTAGTGCTTGTAGCAGATCATAACAGCTGCTGCTCGGTGTTCACCCCGAGCATCTCACTGCTCGAGATACTCTTTAGAGTGCCAATCAACATGCAGGGATTTCCTGCCACTCATTGTAATACCGCAGCCATGGTGGTTGTGGCATTACAGTGATTGGATGGCCGCACAGCGTTATCAGGTCTTTATCAGATCAGGCGTCGCTGTGCTCATCACAGTCACTCCGGAATTAGGCAGAGTAGGAAGAGGTGCTGCTGCGTCAGGGAGAGATTTGCTTGTGTATTAGGTAGTGTAGGGAGAAAAACCATACATTATACATATCCATCTTAACAAACAGTCCTTTTGAGGACTAAATAATCCATCTGCAGAGATATCAGGCAGGCAGTGTACATAGGCAGGCAGGCAAAGTATATGACAGACTGCAGTGCATATAACACAAGAAGATCCGTTCCAATTCTGCCTTCTGCTGCTGTTAGATATTTCTATACAAAGGCCCAGGTCTCAGGGGCCAGGAATACTTTTTTTTGGATCTTAATTACTGATGAGTGAACGCGCTCGCCACTGCTCGGTACTCGCCCGAGCATCAGGGTGCTCGACAAGCTCGGCAAGTATTTCCAGGTTGCTCGGGCGGGAACTCGGGTCCCCTCCCTGCATGTTTGGCGCTCTTTAGAGAGCCAATGAACATGCAGGGATTGCCTGCCATGCACTGTAATGCCGTAGCCATGTTGGCTGTGGTCATTACAGTGATTGGCTGGCCGCACAGCGTCATCAGGTCTATATAAGACCTGGCGCCGCCATGCTCGTCACTGTCACTCCGGATCAGACAGTGTAGGGAGAGCTCCTGCTGTGTCAGGGACAGATTTAATCGTGTATTAGGTAGTGTAGGGAGAAAAACCATACATTACAAATATCCATCTTAACAAACAGTCCTTTTGAGGACTAACTAATCCATCTTCAGAGATATCAGGCAGGCAGTGTATATAGGCAGGCAGGCAGGGTATATAACAGACTGCAGTCTCATAGGACAAGAGGCTCCATTCCAGTTCTGCCTTCTGCTGCTGTTATATTTCTAGAAATAGGCCCAGGTCTCAGGGGCCAGGAATAATTTTTTTTGCATTTTAATCCTCATAATTTGCTTAAAAAGCAATCCAGAGAACACAGTTTTTTGAGCCATTTGCTTGTTGGCACTGCAGAATACAGCCAGGTCATTTCCATATTACAGCGCTAAAAATCCAGGTATTTAAAACTGTGTTTTCTCCGTCACACGGATTACATATACGTTTTCACAAAATACTGCCATTTCTGGCCTCCATAAAATAAAGCTTTCAGTGTGTCAGTGAAGCAATTCAAAGCAGTTTGCTGTTCAAACTACTTACCTACAGGCCAGCTATTTAAAACTGTCTTTTGTCCATCACACGGCTCACATATACGTTGTCATAAAATACTGCAATTTCTGGCCTCCATTAAAAATTTCTTTCAGTGTGTCAGCAAAGTTTTTGACACTGGTTTGCTGTTCAAAACAGTTACCTACAGGCCAGGTATTTAAAACTGTGTTTTCTGCGTCACACGGATCACATATACGTTTTCAGAAAATACTGCCATTTCTGGCCTCCATTAAAACAAAATTTCACTGTGTCAGTGAAGCAATTCACAGCAGTTTGCTGTTCAAACTACTTACCTGCAGGCCAGGTATTTAAAACGGTGTTTTCTCCGTCAAACGGCTCACATATAAGTTCACTCCAAACTCAGTCATTTATAGTGAGCGCGGAAAATACTGTCCTCCATTTAAAATGGGCAAGGGATGGGGAACTGGATGTGATGGTAATGGTGCATGCAGAGGACAAGGCCGTGGGCAAGCCAAAATTGTGCCACAACAAACACCCACATCTTCTCACCTGACCTTCTTGTCCCAATTTCTAGGGGGCCGCAGCACACCACTATTGAACCCAGAGGAGTGTCAAAAGGTTGTTGGTTGGATAGCGGATAATGCTTCCAGTTACTTAGCCACTACCACCAGCACCCTGTCTTCCACATGGTCAAGTCTCAGTAGCCATGAGTCAGGACTGCATATACCTCACCCTGATCCTCCTTCCTCCCACCATGACGAGTACCCAGAGACGACTGATCTCACACTTGGACACTGTGAAGAGTTGTTCATTTTTCCATTTATAGATTCGGGCCTCTCGCCTGGTCCACTTGAAGCGGGGCAAGAGGAGATTGCGTGTAGCGATGCCCAAATATTTGAGCAGCCACGGTCACACGAAGGCGACGGTGGGAAAGTGTCACAAGAGGTGGACGATGATTAGACACAATTGCCAGAAAGTCAGGAGGAGGACCAGGGTGCGGAAGTGGAAGACGAGGTGGTGGACGATATAGTAACTGACCCAACCTGGCAGGAGGACATGCAGAGCGAGGAAAGCATCACACAGGGGGAGGGAGACAGAGCACCCCAACAGGCAGGAAGAAGAAGTGTGGTGGCCGCAGACATGAAGGTAGGCAACCGTTCCCAATAAAACCAACACGAAGGAAGTTGCCAGTACAACCGGTAGGTCTTCCCGAGTCTGGTTGTTTTTTAAAGACTCTGCCGATAACCACAAAATGGCCATTTGCACCACCTGCCAGGCCATCATAAGCAGGGGTGGCAAAACGACCAGCCTGACCACCACCAGCATGATCAGGCACATGGCAGCAAAGCACCCGACTTTGTGGACTGAACCCCAGGGTCCAGGAACAGTGGCACCATTGTTTCTTACGCTGTTGTCGATGCAAGCCAATCCCCTGTCCATGGTGCATGAGAAGATGCCTCCTGCCCTGCACCTGTCGTTGCACACTCTCAAGTAGCAGCATTAGGAAACACGTCCAGGTCCTTGTCCCAGCGAAGAGTTCAGTGGTCCATACCCCAGTCCTTGGAGCTCAAGAGCAAATATACAGCCAATGCCCCACAGGCCACACTACTAAATTCTCACATTTCATGACTGCTTGTTGCCTTTTAGGCTCATGGAGACGGAAACATTCCGCAACCTGATGGTGGCGGCCATCCCTCGGTGATCGATCCCCAGCCGCCACTATTTCTCCCGGTGTGCCGTCCCCGCATTACACAAGCACGTATCCCAAAACATTAGCCGTGCTCTCAACAACGCAGTTAACGGTAAAGTCCACCTAACCACGGACACGTGGACAAGTGCTTGTGGGCAGGGATGTTACATCTCGCTGACGGCACACTGGGTTAACATACTGGAAGCCGGGTCCCAGTCGGACCTTGGGACCGAACACGTTCTCCCGACGCCAAGGATTGCGGGCCCTAGGTCAATCAGGGTTGCCCCCATGGTCTACAGCTCCTGCACCTCATTCTCCTTAGCATCCCCCTCCTCTTCAGCCTCCATCTCTGAAATGACCACATCAGTCACAAGCTGGAAGCACTGCACTACTGCCTCGGCCAAGCGGCAACAGGCTGTGCTGAAGCTAATATGCTTAGGTGAAAACTGCACAATGCTGAAGAGTTGTGGACAGCTCTGAAAGAGCAGGCAGATCTGTGTGCTCACACTGCTGAATCTACAGCCAGGCATGGTCGTGTGTGACAATGGCCAGAAACTGGTGGCGGCTCTGAGGCGAGGCGAGCGCACACACGTACCATGCCTGGACCATGTGCTTAACCTCGTGGTTCAGCGGTTTCTCAAATCCTGCCCGGAGCTGCCGGATCTGCTTGTTAAAGTACGCCGCGTTGGAACTCTACACTGCAGATGTTGGGAAGGATTTGTGAGCAGAAGAGGGCAGTTGTGGAGTACCAGCATCAACAAGGCCGTCGCTATTCACTTCAGACTCCACGCATAAGACGTCAGGAGTGGACATGGAAGTCAGACATATGTACCATCCTCCAAAATTTTGAGGACTCCACCAAGATGGTGAGCGGCGATGATGCCATAATTAGCGTCACCATCCTGCTTCTGAAACGCTCTCTGCTCACAATCAAAGAGGATGCATTGCAGGCAGAGCACGATGAGATGGAGCAAGGAACCATACAGGGTGATTACACACAGCCAAGCCTCAGCTCATCCCAACGTGGAATGGGTGACAATGAGGAAGAGGAGGAGGAGGAGGAGGAAGGACAGGAGCTTGTTTCATGCACTATTGACGGTACTACCGGCACAGCTGTCATACCGTCTATTCAGCGTGGATGGCCAGAGGACAGAGAGGAAGAGGAGGAGGAGGAGAGCATGGTCAGTCATCCTCTTGGTGAGGACACGGAAGTCTTGACTGTTAGTAGTTTGGCACGCATGGCTGAGTTTATGTTAAGCTGCCTTTCCCATGACCCTCGCATTCTCAGAATTTTGGGTGACAGCCATTACTGGTTGGTGACACTTCTAGACCCACGCTACAAGGAGAACTTTATATCTCTTATTCCTGAGGCAAACAGGTCTACAAAAATGGGGCTGTACCAGAAGGCCCTTGTTGCAGAACTAGTAAAAAAATTCCCATCTGAAAACGCTGGCGGCAGAGGGCACACTTCGTTGGACAACCAAGGAGTACAGGCGAGAGAGATACAACTTCAATTCAGCAGAGGCAGGGGAACACTGTCAAAGTTCTGGGAGAGTTTTCTCAGACCCTCCCATCGGACAGGCCCTGAGGCGAGGGGTACTCTCACAAGGAGTGCAAAGTTTGGGAAGATGTCAAACTTGTTACTGTGGCCCTGCTCCATGTGTCTTTAAATTCTTACTGGTGTTTTTACTAAAATTGGTCAGCTGTTGGACTCACTGCATACCCTATAACTGTATAGCAGACTCTCTCCTTTCTAATGGGAACATGTCGTACCTTGTTACTGTGGCCCTGATCCATGTGTCTTTAAATTCTTAGTGGTGTTTTTCTAAAATTGGTCAGCCGTTGGACTCACTGCATACCCTATAACTGTATAGCAGACTCTCTCCTTTCTAATGGGAACATGTCGTACCTTGTTACTGTGGCCCTGCTCTATGTGTCCTTAAATTCTTAGTGGGATTTTCCCAAAATTTTCGCAGCCCTTGCAGTCACAGCATGGGCATTACCACTTTTTGGAGACTTGCTCCTTTATAATGAGAACATTTTTTTTACTGAGACCCTCCTCTATGTCTCTTCAAAGGGTATTGGGTTGCATCCAAATTTTTGTCAGCCCTTGCAGTCACTGGATACGCAATAACAGTATAGGAGACCCACTTGTTAATAATGGGAACAACAAAGCATAGCCGGCTGATGGCTCTCTAACAATAGCTAGGGCCGACTGCTGACCTTTTAAGAATAGTAAGGGCCGTCTGTGGCTCTCACCGCTGAACATACAGCCAGGCATGGTTGTGTGTGACAGCCGGGGTAGATATGGTTTCCCTCTATACAAGTCCTTTCACCGAGCTAAAGAATATGGCTGTGGTGAAATACAACTCCCACTGAGAAGCTGTTTCAGATTGAAAAACATTGTGCCCACCAGAGGATTTGATTCTGAGGGCTAACATTTCTCCCCCACTCAAGACCCCCATAGCAGCTGCAAAGTTAGCGCTATCATGAACTTTCCTGAGGTAGAAGCCAAGGCACACCAGAGGATTCTCTGGTGGGACCGTCCAACACTGCGGAGAAGCAGTCCTGGCTAGAAAACTGTGTGGAAAGGTTCCCGGACACTCTATGGCTGCTTTTCTATTGAGGTGGAAACCCACACAAACACAGGGAGAACATACAAAGTCCTTGCAGATGTTGTCCTTGATGGGATTTGAACCCAGGATCCCAGCGCTGCAAGTCTTCAGAGCTAACCACTGATTCTATGTGCTGCCGTTCACCCTCTAATATCTAACAGGCTGGAGAAACTTTCACCTGCTGCCACTCTATCTTCAGCTCCTTTGTGAGTAAATGTATTTGGGCAGTCAATCAGTCTACCAAATAAAATTCATGAGAAGGAAATTGGGGATGGCTTCGCTACTGGTATTGGGGGCAGTGCTAATACTATGGCGTCGTACCATAGTTTGCTGAAAATATTCCAGGCTGGTAGGAGGCAAGCATATTCACCCAGAAAAGTACCAGCAGTAATGTTCAGGGAGCCACGCTTGTAGAAGACGGAGACAAGACCGGGAGAAATAGTGACGGCTGGGGACCGAGTATGGACACGAGGCATGAGGCATGTGGTTGTGAAAAGCTTCCACCTCCACGAGCCTAAAAGGCCACATTTCAAGTGCAAGCAGCTTTACAGGACTTCCTGTGAGAAATTACATGCAGGCTAGATACAGTATCCCTCTATGCCAGTCCTTTCTCCGAGCTAAATACAAATGTCAGCAAAAAAAGTTGTGGACTGGCTCCGTACCGTCCCTGGCCACATTCACCTGTCCAGGTGTTTGTGGTTAGGCCGTCCTTCCCAGTAAGTGCACTGGGCCCACTAGGGCACACCGGAGGACTCTCCAGTTTTCTGGTGGGCCCGTCCAACCCTGCCGAGAAGCAGACCTGCTTAAGAAAAGTATGGGGGAAGGTTCCCGGACACTCTATGGCTGTTTTTTTAATGTGGAACGGACGTGCTTATTAGTGATGAGCGAGCACTAAAATGCTCGGGTACTCATTGCTCGGGTCTAGCAAATTGGAATTCTCAGGTGCTCGAGCCGAGCAATGAGCCCAATATAAGTCTAAGGGAAACCTGACCATTTTTCAGGCTGTTCCCCCCCGGCGGTCTGCAGAGGCCTAAAAATTGCCCAAATCGATGGGAACATTGCTCAAACAACATGGGAACAGCATGGGGAAGACCCCTGGACGCATTTCTGACTCCCAGGTCACTGCTGTCAACAACGTTGTCAGAGTATTATGCCACTTTTACGGATTCACAATAAAACATACAAAAACAAAACCAAAATGGATTTTCCTGGGAAATATATTAAGGAACATCCTTTCCAGGGTAATGACTTGTATATAAGGCAAAATAAATATCCAAAAACAAAAATACTCCTCCTCACCTTGGACTATGTTCACATGTAGCGTTTTTGATTCGTTTTTGCATTTTGAATTGCTTTCAACAAAGACAAATGCATTCACCGGGAAATGTCATTGTAACATTTTACAACCTTATCTGGCCATGTGGTGTGTGACACATCATCAGACACATGCATACAGTGCTGAAAAGACATGGGAACAGCATGGGGATGACCTCTGGAAGCATTTCTGACTCCCGGGTCACTGCCTAAAAGTGTGCCCATCATAAGTAATCCTTGGCGCATGCGAAGATGCCTCCCACCATGCACTTGTCGTTGCTTGACTTGCAACAATCACTGTCCACGTCCTTGTCCCAGTGCAGCGTTCAGTTGTCCCTACCCCATTCCTTGGAATGCAAGCGCAAATATGCAGCCAGCCACCCACCCACAGGCTGCAATACTATACTGCCAAATTTTTGACAGCTGCTTTCACTTGAAATGTGGCCTTTTAGGCTCATGGAGGCGGAAGCTTTTCATAACCTCATGGAGTCGGCGGCCGGGTTTCCATACTCGGTCCCCAGCCGCCAATGTTTCTCCGGGTGTTGTCTCCGCGTTCCACAAGCACGGGTCCCACAATATTACCCATGCCCTACTCAGTGCACTTACTGGGAAGGACCGCCTAACCGCAAACACGTGGTCAGGTGAATGTGGCCAGGGACGGTACGGAGCCAGTCCACAGCTTTTTTCGCTGAGAGTAATTTCACCACAGTCATATTCTTTTGCTTGGTAAAAGGACTTGGAAAACCATGCCTACCCAACTGTCATTTCTCCCAGGAAGTCCTCTAAAGCTTCTTTCACTTGAAATGTGGCCTTTTAGGCTCATGGAGGCAGAAACTTTTCATAACCTCATGCCGGCGGCCGGGTGTTCATACTTGGTCCCCAGCTGCCACTATTTCTCCTGGTATCGTCTCCGCCTTCCACAAGCACGGGTCCCACAACATTACCCGTGCCCTCCCCAGTGTACTTACTGGTAAGGACCGCCTAACCACAAACCCGTGGACAGGTGAATGTGGCCAGGGACGGTACGGAGCCAGTCCACAGCATTTTTTGATGAGAGTTGTATTTAGCTCGGTGAAAGGACTGGCATAGAGGGAAACCGTATTTACTCCGGCTGTCATTCCTCCGTCACCTGGTTCCGCCCATTGTCACACACGACCATGCCTGGCTGTATGTTCAGCGATGAGAGCCACAGATCAGGCTGCTGTGTTACTGCTTTTAACAACTCTGCAGCGCTGGGCGGTTTTGCAATTAATCATTAAGCATGTTATCTTCAGCACAGCCTGTTGCCGCTTGGCCAAGGCAGTGCTGCAGTGCTGTCAGCTTGTGACTGATGTGGTCATTTCGGAGAAGGAGGAGGAGGTGTAGGAACTGAACAATGTGATTACATTGAGGTTAAATTGGTGACGCTGTTTTTTATACTTAAGAAAGATCCTATTGTTTTGTTTTTTTTATGTTATTTTTTAAGACAAATGCATTCACCGGGAAATGTCATTTTAACATTTCACAACCTTATCTGGCAATGTGGTGTGTGACACATCATCAGACATATCCTGTTTTATTTATGATGGAGGGACTCTGAAAGTCATAAAGCCTATTTTTATAGGGCGATCAGACGGCCCTTACTATTCTTAAAAGGCCAGCAGTCGGCCCTCGCTATTGTTAGAGGGCCATCAGCCGGCTATGCTTTGCTGTTCCCATTATTAAAAAGTAGGTTTCCTATACTGTTATTGCGTATGCAGTGACTGCAAGGGCTGCCAAAAATTTGGACACAATCCAATACCCCTTGAAGAGACATAGAGGAGGGTCTCAGTAAAAAAAAAGGTTCCTATTATAAAGGAGCTGGTCTCCTATTGTGGTAATGCCCATGCTGTGACTGCAAGGGCTGCCAAAATTTGGGAAAAACCCCACTAAGAATTTAAAGACACAAAGAGCAGGGCCACAGTAATGATAAATTCCATTTAGAAAGGAGAGGGTTTGCTATACAGTTATAGGGTATGCAGTGAGTCCAACGGCTGACCAATTTTAGGAAAAACCCCACTAAGAATTTAAAAACACACAGAGCAGAGCCACGGTAACAAGTACAACATGTTCCCATTAGAAAGGAGAGGGTCTGCTATACAGCTAAAGGGTATGCAGTGAGTCCAACGGCTGACCAATTTTAGTAAAAACACCACTAAGAATTTAAAGAGACCTAGAGCAGGGCCACAGTAATGACAAATTCCCATTAGAAAGGATAGAGTCTCCCATAGTGCTGGCCTATGCAGTGAAGGCAAGGGCTGCCAAAAATTTGGAGGCACTTCAATGCCCCTTGGAAGAGCTGTGGAGGAGGGCCTCATAAAAAAATGTTCCCATTAGAAAGAAACGGGCCTCCTATACTTGTAATGCCCATGCACTATGTGTATGGGCTGACAAACATTTACCCCTGGTGGGTATACATGAACATACTGTATAAAAAACTTTTTTTACAGGCATCATAAACACCCTTTAAAAAAATTATGTGGGTGTTGCATTATGGACCACGGTCACCCTGGTGATATGGTGGTGGAGGATGAGGAGAAGGAGGAGGACAAGAACAAATAGCCAAATTCAGGAAACGTATACCCATGTGTGGGTGTGAAAAGGTGCATGGGAATACACCTCCCAAGAAAAGATACTGCATTGGAGTTTACTGTATGTTACGCTGCTATCATTTGGTGGTGTTTAGAAGTCTGTCCCAATCCAGCCCTTGTTCATTTTTATAAGAGTCAGCCTGTCAGCATTTTCAGTTGACAGGCGGATGCGCTTATCAGTTATAATTCCACCAGTGGCACAAAAAAACCCGCTTTGATAAAACGCTGGTGGCAGGGCAGGCCATGACCTCCAAGGCATACAGAGCCAGTTCATTCCACGTATTCAGCTTGGATATCCAATAATTATAAGGCACAGCGGAATCACGGAGGACGTTGGTACGGTCGGCAAGGTACTCCCTCAGCATCTTCCCAAACTTTGCACTTCTTGTGAGAGTACCCCGCACCTCAGGTCCTGTGCGATGGGAGGGTCTGAGAAAACTCTCCCAGAACTTTGACAGTGTTCCCCTGCCTCTGCTGGATTGAAGTTGTGTCTCTCTCGCCTGTACTCCTTGGTTGTCCAACGAAGTGTGCCCTCTGCCGCCAGTGTTTTCAGATGGGAATTTTTTTAATAGTTCCTCAACAAGGGCCTTCTGGTACAGCCCCATTTTTGTAGTCCTGTTCGCCTCAGGAATAAGAGATATAAAGTTCTCTTTTTAGTGTGGGTCTAGGAGTGTCACCAACCAGTAATGACTGTCACCAAAATTTTGATAACGCGAGGGTCATGGGAAAGACTGCGCAACATAAACTCAGCCATGCGTGCCAGCATACTAACAGGCAAGACTTCCGTGTCCTCACCAAGAGGAAGACTGACCATGATCTCCTCCTCCTCGTCCTCCTCCTCGTCCTCCTCCTTGTCCTCCTCCTTGTCCTCCTCCTTGTCCTCCTCCTTGTCCTCCTCCTTGTCCTCCTCCTCGTCCTCCTCCTCCTCCTCATCCTCCTCGTCCTCATCCTCCTCCTCTTCCTCATCCTCCTCCTCTTCCACCTCCTCCACCTCTTCCTCCTCCACCTCCTCCACCTCCTCGTCCTCCTCCTCCACCTCCTCGTCCTCCTCCTCCACCTCCTCGTCCTCCTCCTTCACCTCCTCGTCCTCCTCCTCCACCTCCTCGTCCTCCTCCTCCACCTCCTCCACCTCCTCGTCCTCCTCCTCCACCTCCTCGTCGTCCTCCTCCACCTCCTCGTCCTCCTCCTCCACCTCCTCGTCCTCCTCCTCGTCCTCCTCCTCCACCTCCTCCTCCACCTCCTCCACCTCCTCATCCTCCTCCTCCTCGTCCTCGTCCTCCTCCTCCCCCTCCCCCTCCTCCTCGTCCTCGTCCTCCTCCTCATCCTCGACCTCCACCTCATCATCCTCCCCCTCCTCATCCTCCCCCTCCCCCTCCTCCCCCTCCCACTACTCCCGCTCCCACTCCTCCCCTATCCCCTCCTCCTCCCCCTCCTCCCCCTTCTCCTCCTCCTCGTCTTCCTCCTCCTCGTCCTCCTCGTCCTCCTCCTCCTCGTCCTCCTCCTCCTCGTCCTCCTCCTCCTCGTCCTCCTCCTCCTCGTCCTCCTCCTCCTCGTCCTCCTCATATTCCTCCTCGTACTCCTCATCCTCCTCCTCCTCGTACTCCTCATCCTCCTCCTCCTCCTCATCCTCCTCCTCCTGCTCATCCTCCCCCTCCTGCTCATCCTCCTCCTCATCCTCCTCCTCATCCTCCTCATCCTCCTCCTCGTCCTCCTCCTCGTCCTCCTCCTCGTCCTCCTCCTTGTCCTCCTCCTCGTCCTCCTTCTCCTCCTCGTCCTCCTCCTCATCCTCCCCCTCATCCTCCTCCTCATCCTCCTCCTTATCCTCGTTCTCCTCCTCCTCCTCCTCATCCTCCTCGTCCTCCTCCTCGTCCTCCTCCTCGTCCTCCTCCTCCTCATCCTCCTCCTCATCCTCCTCCTCGTCCTCCTCCTTCTCATCCTCCTCATGCTCCTCGTCCTTATCCTCCTTGTCCTCCTCCTCATCCTCATCCTCCTCCTCCTCCGCCTCCTCTTCTTCCTCGTTCTCGTCCTCCTCCTCCTTGTCCTCCTCCACCTCGTCCTCCACCTCCTCCTCGTCCTCCTCCTCCTCGTCCTCCTCCTCGTCCTCCTCCTCCTCGTCCTCCTTGTCCTCGTCCTCCTCGTCCTCATCCTCATTGTCCTCATCATCCTTGTCCTCCTCCTCGTCCTCCTCCTCCTCGTCCTCCTCCTCCTCATCCTCCTCCTCGTCCTCCTCCTCATCCTCCTCCTCCTCGTCCTCCTCATCCTCCTCCTCCTCATGCTCCTCGTCCTTATCCTCCTTGTCATCTTCCTCCTCCTTGTCCTCCTCCTCATCCTCATCCTCCTCCTCCTCCGCCTCCTCTTCTTCCTCCTCCTCCTTGTCCTCCTCCTCCTTGTCCTCCTCCACCTCGTCCTCCACCTCCTCCCCCTCATCCTCCTCCTCGTCCTCCTCCTCCTCGTCCTCCTTGTCCTCGTCCTCCTCGTCCTCATCCTCATCGTCCTCATCCTCATCGTCCTCATCATCCTTGTCCTCCTCCTTCTCGTCCTCCTCCTCATCCTCCTCCTCATCCTACTCCTCCTCGTACTCATCCTCCATCTCGCCCTTGTCCTCCTCCTCGTCCTCCTCCTCATCCTCCTCCTCCTCCTCGTCCTCGTCATCATCCTCCTCCTCTTCCTTGTCCTCATCCTCTTCCTCATCCTTGTCCTCCTCCTCGTCCTTGTCCTCCTCCTCATCCTTGTCCTCCTCCTTGTCCTCCTCATCGTCCTCCTCATCATCCTCCTCCTTGTCCTCCTCGTCCTCCTCGTCCTCCTCGTTCTCGTCCTCCTACTCCTCGTCCTCCTACTCCTCGTCCTCCTCCTCTTCGTCCTCCTCCTCATCGTCCTCCTCCTCATCGTCCTCCTCCTCCTCCTCCATGTCCTCTTCCTCGTCCTCCTCCTCCACGTCCTCTTCCTCATCCTCCTCCTCGTCATCCTCCTCATCATTCTCCTCATCATCCTCCTCCTCGTCCACGTCCTCCTATTCTTCCTACTACTCCTCGTCCTCCTCCTCCTCGTCCTCCTCCTCCTCGTCTTCCTCCTCCATATCCTTCTCCTCGTCCTCCTCGTCCTCGTCCTCCTCTTCCTCCTCGTCCTCGTCCTCCTCTTCCTCCTCATCCTCGTCCTCGTCCTCCTCATCCTCGTCCTCGTCCTCCTCGTCCTCCTCCTCCTCATCCTCGTCCTCCTCCTCATCCTCGTCCTCCTCCTCCTCGTCCTTCTCATTCTCATCCTCCTCCTCGTCCTCCTCCTCATCCTACTCCTCATTTTAATAGTTCCTCAACAAGGGCCTTCTGGTACAGCCCCATTCTTGTAGACCTGACCGCCTCAGGAATAAGAGATGTAAAGTTCTCCTTTTAGCGTGGGTCTAGAAGTGTTACCAAACAGTAATGACTGTCACCCAAAGTTTTGAGAACGCGAGGGTCATGAGAAAGACAGCTTAACATAAACTCAGCCATGCGTGCCAGACTACTAACGGGCAAGACTTCCGTGTCCTCACAAAGAGGATGACTGACCATGCTCTCCTCCTCGTCCTCCTTGTCCTCCTCCTCATCCTCCTCCTCCTCGTCCTTCACCTCCTCGTCCTCCTCTTCCTTCACCTCCTCGTCCTCCTCTTCCTCCCCTCCCCCTCCTCCCCCTCCCCCTCCGCCTCCTCGTCCTCGTCCTCCCCCTCCTCGTCCTCGTCCTTGTCCTCCTCCTCCTCGTCCTTGTCCTCCTCCTCCTTGTCCTCGTCCTTGTCTTCCTCCTCCTCCTCATCCTCCTTCTCATCCTCATCCTCCTACTCATCCTCGTCCTCCTAATCATCCTCGTCCTCCTTCTCGTCCTCCTCCTCATCGTTCTCTTCGTCCTCCTCCTCATCGTTCTCTTCGTCCTCCTCCTCCTTTTCCTTCTGGTCCTCCTCATCATTCTCTTCATCCTCCTCCGCCTTCTCGTCCTCTTCCTCTTCCTCCTCATCTTCCTCCGCCTCCTCGTCCTCCTCCTTGTCCTCCTCCTTGCCCTCCTCCTCATCCTCGTCCTCCTCGTCATCATCCTCCTTGTCCTCCTCCTCCTCCTCCTCCTCCTCATCCTCATCCTCCTCCTCCTCATCCTCCTCCTCGTCCTACTCCTCCTCGTCCTCCTCCTCGTCCTCCATCTCGTCCTCCATCTCGTCATCCATCTTGCCCACGTCCTCCTCCTCATCCTCCTCCTCCTCGTCCTCCTCCTCATTCTCCTCCTCCTCCTCATCCTCGTCCTCCTCATCCTCATCCTCCTCCTCATCCTCCTCATCCTCATCCTCCTCCTCGTTCTCCTCCTCCTCGTCCTCCTCCTCCACGTGCTCCTCCTCCACCTGCTCCTCCTCAAACTCGTCCTTCTCCTCGTCCTCCTCATCCTCCTCATCCTCCTTGTCCTCCTCCTCATCCTCCTTGTCCTCCTCCTCATCCTCCTCCTCGTCCTTCTCCTCGTCCTCCTCCTCATCCTTCTCCTTGTCCTCCTCCTCGACGTCCTCCTCCACGTCCTCCTACTCCACGTCCTCTTCCTCATCCTCCTCCGCATTGTCCTCCTTCTTGTTCTCCTCCTACACGTCCTCCTCCTCATCCTCCTCGTCCTACTCTTCCTCATCCTCCTCCTCCTCGTCCTCCTCCTCTTCCTCCTTCTCATCCTCCTCCTCTTCCTCCTCCTCATCCTCCTCTTCATCCTCTTCCTTGTCCTCCTCCTTGTCCTCCTCCTCCTTGTCCTCCTCCTTTTCCTCCTCCTCCTTGTCCTCCTCCTCCTTGTCCTCGTCCTCCTCGTCCTCCTTCTCCTCGTCCTCCTTCTCCACATCCTCCTTCTCCTCCACGTCCTCCTTCTCCTCCATGTCCTCCTTCTCCTCCACGTCCTCCTTCTCCTCCATGTCCTCCTTCTCCTCCACATCCTCCTCCTTGTCCTCCACCTGATCCACCTCCTCATCCTCCTCCTCCTCGTCCTCCTCCTCCTTGTTCTCCTCCTCGTCCTTCTCATCCTCCTCCTCCTCATCCTCCTCCTCCTCGTCCTCCTTCTCCTCCATGTCCTCCTTCTCCTCCACATCCTCCTCCTTGTCCTCCACCTGGTCCACCTCCTCATCCTCCTCCTCCTCGTCCTCCTCCTCCTTGTTCTCCTCCTCGTCCTTCTCATCCTCCTCCTCCTCATCCTCCTCCTCCTCCTCGTCCTCCTTCTCCTCCATGTCCTCCTTCTCCTCCACATCCTCCTCCTCGTCCTCCTCCTCCTCGTCCTCCTCCTGGTCCACCTCCTCATCCTCCTCCTGGTCCACCTCCTCATCCTCCTCCTTGTCCTCCTCCTCCTCCTCCTCCTCGTCCTCCTCCTCCTCATCCTCCTCCTTGTTTTCCTCCTTGTCCTTCTCATCCTCCTCCTCCTCGTCCTTCTCATCCTCCTCCTCCTCGTCCTTCTCATCCTCCTCCTCCTCATCCTCCTCCTCCTCATCATCATCCTCCTCCTCGTCATCATCCTCCTCCTCGTCATCCTCCTCCTCGTCTTCCTCCTCATCCTCCTCCTCCTCGTCTTCCTCCTCATCCTCCTTGTCCTAGTCCTCGTCCTCCTCCTACTCCTCCTCCTCATCCTCCTTCTCCTCCTCCTTGTCCTCCTCCTCATCCTCCTCATCCTCTTCCTCATCCTCCTCCTTGTCCCACTCGTCTTCTCCCTCGTCGTCCTCATCCTCCTCCTCGTCCTCCTCCTCGTCCCCTTCGTCGTCTCCCTCGTCCTAGTCGTCATCCTCGTCCTCCTCGTCTTCTTCCTCATCGTCGTCCTCGTCATCCTCTACCTCATTCTCCTCCTCGTCCTCCTTCTCCCCGTCCTCCTCCACCTCATCCTCGTCCTCCTCCTCATCCTCCTCCTCATCCTCGTCCTCGTCCTCCTCATCCTCCTTGTCCTCCTCCTCATCGTTCTCGTCCTCCTCCTCATCGTTCTCATCCTCCTCCTAGTCCTCCACGTCCTCCTCCTAGTCCTCCACGTCCTCCTCCTAGTCCTCCTCCTCCTCGTCCTCATCCTCCTCATCCTCCTCCTCATCCTCGTCCTCCTCCTCATCCTCCTCTTCATCCTCCTACTCCTCATCATCCCCCTCGTCGTCTCCCTCGTCGTTCTGCTCGTCGTCCTCCTCGTCCTAGTCGTCGTCATCGTCCTAGTCGTCATCCTCGTCCTCCTCATCATCCTTGTCCTCCTCCTCGTCCTCGGCCTCATCCTCCTCCTCCTCGTCCTCCTCCTCATCCTTCTTCTCCCCATCCTCCTCCTCCTCGTCCTCCTCCTACTGCTCCTCCTCCTTGTCCTCCTCCTCCCCATCCTCCTCCTCATCTTCCTCCTCGTCCTCCTCCTCATCCTCCTCGTCCTCCTCCTCGTCCTCCTCCTCGTCCTCGTCCTCCTCCTCGTCCTCCTTGTCCTACTCATCCTCCTCATCGTACTCCTCCTAGTCCTCCTCCACCTGCTCCTCCTCCTCATCCTCCTCCTCATCCTCCTTCTCCTCATCCTCCTCCTCGTCTTCGTCCTCGTCCTCGTCCTCATCCTCCTCCTCGTCCTCCTCCTCGTCCTCCTCCTCATCCTCCTTCTCATCCTCCTCCTCGTCCTCCTTCTCGTCCTCCTCCTCGTCCTCCTCCTCGTCCCCCTCCTCGTCCTCCTCCTCCTCGTCCTCCTCATCCTCCTCCTCATCCTCCTGCTCCTCATCCTCCTCATCCTCCTCCTCATCCTCCTCCTCGTTCCCCTTGTCTTCTCCCTCGTCGTCCTCCTCATCCTCCTCCTCGTCCTCTTCCTCGTCACCATCGTTGTTTCCCTCGTCATCCTCCTCGTCGTCCTCCTCCTCCTCCTCATCCTCCTCATCATTCTCTTCGTCCTCCTCGTCCTTGTCATTGTCCTCGTCCTCCTTGTCGTCCTCTACCTCATCCTCCTCGTCGTCGACTTCCTCATCGTCCTCCTCATCGTCCTCTACCTCATCCTCCTCCTCGTCCTCCTTCCCCCCGTCCTCTTCCACCTCGTCCTCCTCCTCCTTGTCCTCCTCATGCTCCTCCTCCTTGTCCTCCTCCTTGTCCTCCTCCTCCTCGTCCTCCTCATCCTCCTCCTCGTCCTCCTCCTCGTCCTCCTCCTCTTCCTCGTCCCCATCGTCGTCTCCCTCGTCGTCCTCCTCCTCGTCCTCCTCATCATTCTCCTCGTCGTCCTCGTCCTAGTCGTCCTCGTCCTCCTTGTCGTCTTCCTCCTCGTCTTCCTTGTCGTTTTCCTCCTCGTCCTCCTCGTCGTCCTCTACCTCATCCTCCTCCTCGTCCTCCTTCTCCCCGTCGTCCTCCACCTCATCCTCGTCCTCCTTCTCATCCTCGTTCTCCTCCTCATCCTCGTCCTCCTTGTCCTCCTCCTCATCCTCCTCCTCCTCCTCGTCTTCCTCCTAGTCCTCCTCATCCTCCTCCTAGTCCTCCTCGTCCTCCTCCTAGTCCTCCTCGTCATCCTCCTCGTCCTCCTCGTCCTCCTCCTCGTCCTCCTCTTCATCCTCCTACACCTCATCATCCCCCTCGTCCTCCTCCTCGTCGTCGTCCTCCTCGTCGTCCTCCTCCTCGTCGTCGTCGTCCTCCTCATCCTCCTCCTCCTCATCCTCGTCCTCCTCCTCGTCCTCATCCTCCTCCTCGTCCTCATCCTCCTCCTCTTCCTCCTCCTTTTCCTCCTCCTTGTCCTCCTTCTCCCCATCCTCCTCCTTCTCGTCCATGTCCTCCTTGTCTTCCTCCTCCTCGTCCTCCTCCTACTCGTTGTCCTCCTCGTTGTTGTCCTCCTCCTCCTCGTCCTCCTCGTCCTCCTCCTTCTCGTCCTCCTCATCCTCATCCTCCTCCTCATCCTTCTCTTCCTCCTCGTCCTCCTCATCCTTCTCCTCATCCTCCTCCTCCTCATCCTCCTTCTCGTCCTCCTCCTCCTAGTACTGCTCCTCTTTGTTGTCCTCCTCTTTGTCGTCCTCCTCTTCATCGTCCTCCTCTTCGTCATCCTCCTCCTCTTCGTCGTCCTCCTCCTATTCGTCGTCCTCCTCCTCCTAGTCCTCGTCCTCCTCCTCCTAGTCCTCATCCTCCTCCTCGTCCCGCTCCTTGTCCTCCTCCTCCTCCTCCTCGTCTTCCTCCTCCATGTCCTCCTCCTCATCTTCCTCCTTCATATCCTCCTCCTCGTCCTCGTCCTCCTCTTCCTCCTCATCCTCCTAGTCCTCGTCCTCATCCTCCTCGTCCTCATCCTCCTCCTCGTCCTCCTCCTCCTCCTCCTCGTCCTCCTCCTCGTCCTCGTCCTCCTCCTCGTCCTCCTCCTCGTCCTCGTCCTCCTCCTCCTCGTCCTTCTCGTCCTCGTCCTTCTCGTCCTCTTCCTCCTCGTCCTTCTCATTCTCATCCTCCTCGTCTGCCTCCTCCTCGTCCTCCTCCTCATCCTACTCCTCCTTTTAATAGTTCCTCAACAAGGGCCTTCTGGTACAGCCCCATTCTTGTAGAACTGACCGCCTCAGGAATAAGAGATGTAAAGTTCTCCTTTTAGCGTGGGTCTAGAAGTGTCACCAACCTGTAATGACTGTCACCCAAAATGTTGAGAACGCGAGGGTCATGAGAAAGACAGCGTAACATAAACTCAGCCATGCATGCCAGACTGCTAACAGGCAAGACTTCCGTGTCCTCACCAAGAGGATGACTGACCATGCTCTCCTCCTCGTCCTCCTTGTCCTCCTTGTCCTCCTCCTCATCCTCCTCCTACTTGTCCTTCACCTCCTCATCCTCCTCTTCCTCCCCTCCCCCTCCTCCCCCTCCCCCTCCGCCTCCTCGTCCTCCCCCTCCCCCTCCCCGTCCTCGTCCTCCCCCTCCCCCTCCTCGTCCTCGTCCTCGTCCTCCCCCTCCCCCTCCTCGTCCTCGTCCTTGTCCTCCTCCTCCTCGTCCTTGTCCTCCTCCTCCTCATCCTCCTTCTCCTCGTCCTACTCCTCCTTGTCCTACTCCTCCTCGTCCTCCTCCTCCTCATCCTCCTTCTCCTCGTCCTACTCCTCATCATCCTCCTCCTCATCCTCGTCCTCCTTATCCTCCTCCTCGCCCTCCTCCTCGTCCTCCATCTCGTCCTCCTCCTCATCCTCGTCCTCCTACTCATCCTCGTCCTTCTCCTCGTCCTCCTCTTCATCGTTCTCTTCGTCCTCCTCCTCCGTTTCCTCCTTGTCCTCCTCTTCCTCGTCCTCCTCCTCCTCGTCTTCCAACGCCTCCTCATCCTCCTCCTCCTCGTCCTCCTTGTCCTCCTCGTTCTCCTCCTTGTCCTCCTCCTCATCCTCCTCCTCCTCATCCTCCTCCTCGTCCTCCATCTTGTCCTCCATCTCGTCATGCATCTCGCCCTCGTCCTCCTCCTCATCCTCGTCCTCCTCCTCATCCTCGTCCTCCTCCTCATCCTCGTCCTCCTCATCCTCGTCCTCCTCCACGCACTCCTCCTCCTCCTCCTCGTCCTCCTCCTCCACATGCTCCTCCTCCACCTGCTCCTCCTCGAACTCATCCTTCTCCTCGTCCTCCTCATCCTCCTCATCCTTGTCCTCCTCCTCGTCCTCCTCCTCGTCCTTCTCCTCGTCCTTCTCCTCGTCCTTCTCCTCATCCTTCTCCTCGTCCTCCTCCTCATCCTCCTCCTCGTCCTCCTCCTCGTCCTCCTCCTTGTCCTCCTCCTCCTCGTCCTCCTCCTCGTCCTCCTCCTCCTCGTCCTCCTTCTCGTCCTCCTTATCCTCCTACTCGTCCTCCTCCTCATCCTCCTTCTCCTCGTCCTCCTCCTCATCCTCCTTGTCCTAGTCCTCGTCCTCCTCCTACTCCTCCTCCTCATCCTCCTTCTCCTCCTCCTTGTCCTCCTCCTCGTCCTCCTCATCCTTTTCCTCATCCTCCTCCTTGTCCCACTCGTCTTCTCCCTCGTTGTCCTCCTCATCCTCCTCCTCGTCCTCCTCCTCGTCCCCTTCGTCGTCTCCCTCGTCCTAGTCGTCGTCCTCGTCCTCCTCATCTTCTTCCTCATCGTCGTCCTCGTCATCCTCTACCTCATTCTCCTCCTCGTCCTCCTTCTCCCCGTCCTCCTCCACCTCATCCTCGTCCTCCTCCTCATCCTCCTCCTCATCCTCGTCCTCCTCATCCTCATCCTCCTTGTCCTCCTCCTCATCGTTCTCGTCCTCCTCCTAGTCCTCGTCCTCCTCCTCATCCTCCTCTTCATCCTCCTACTCCTCATCATCCCCCTCTTCGTCTCCCTCGTCATTCTGCTCATCGTCCTCCTCGTCCTAGTCGACGTCATCGTCCTAGTCGTCATCCTCGTCCTCCTCATCATCCTCGTCCTCCTCCTCGTCCTCGGCCTCATCCTCCTCCTCCTCGTCCTCCTCCTCATCCTCCTTCTCCCCATCCTCCTCCTCCTCGTCCTCCTACTGCTCCTCCTCCTTGTCCTCCTCCTCCCCATCCTCCTCCTCATCTTCCTCCTCGTCCTCATCCTCCTCCTCGTCCTCCTCCTCGTCCTCCTCCTCGTCCTCCTCCTCGTCCTCCTCCTCGTCCTCCTTGTCCTACTCATCCTCCTCATCGTACACCTCCTAGTCCTCCTCCACCTGCTCCTCCTCCTCATCCTCCTCCTCATCCTCCTTCTCCTCATCCTCCTCCTCGTCTTCGTCCTCCTCCTCGTCCTCGTCCTCATCCTCCTCCTCGTCCTCCTCCTCATCCTCCTTCTCGTCCTCCTCCTCGTCCTCCTTCTCGTCCTCCTCCTCGTCCTCCTCCTCGTCCTCCTCATCCTCCTCCTCGTCCTCCTGCTCCTCATCCTCCTCCTCATCCTCCTCCTCGTTCCCCTTGTCTTCTCCCTCGTCGTCCTCCTCATCCTCCTCCTCCTCTTCCTCGTCCCCATCGTTGTTTCCCTCGTCATCCTCCTCGTCGTCCTCCTCCTCCTCCTCATCCTCCTCATCATTCTCTTCGTCCTCCTCGTCCTTGTCATTGTCCTCGTCCTCCTCGTCGTCCTCTACCTCATCCTCCTCGTCGTCGACTTCCTCATCGTCCTCCTCATCGTCCTCTACCTCATCCTCCTCCTCGTCCTCCTTCCCCCCGTCCTCTTCCACCTCGTCCTCGTCCTCCTCCTCCTTGTCCTCCTCGTGCTCCTCCTCCTTGTCCTCCTCCTTGTCTTCCTCCTCCTCGTCCTCCTCCTCATCCTCCTCCTCCTCCTCGTCCTCCTCCTCTTCCTCGTCCCCATCGTCGTCTCCCTCGTCGTCCTCCTCGTCGTCCTCCTCATCATTCTCCTCGTCGTCCTTGTCCTAGTCGTCCTCGTCCTCCTTGTCGTCTTCCTCCTCGTCCTCCTTGTCGTTTTCCTCCTCGTCCTCCTCGTCGTCCTCTACCTCATCCTCCTCCTCGTCCTCCTTCTCCCCGTCGTCCTCCACCTCATCCTCGTCCTCCTCCTCATCCTCGTTCTCCTCCTCATCCTCGTCCTCCTTGTCCTCCTCCTCATCATCCTCCTCCTCCTCGTCTTCCTCCTAGTCCTCCTCATCCTCCTCCTAGTCCTCCTCGTCCTCCTCCTAGACCTCCTCGTCCTCCTCCTCGTCCTCCTCGTCCTCCTCCTCGTCCTCCTCTTCATCCTCCTGCACCTCATCATCCCCCTCGTCCTCCTCCTCGTCGTCCTCCTCCTCGTTGTCGTCCTCCTCATCCTCCTCCTCCTCATCCTCGTCCTCCTCCTCGTCCTCATCCTCCTCCTCGTCCTCATCCTCCTCCTCCTCTTCCTCCTCCTTTTCCTCCTCCTTGTCCTCCTTCTCCCCATCCTCCTCCTTCTCGTCCATGTCCTCCTTGTCTTCCTCCTCCTCGTCCTCCTCCTCCTCGTTGTCCTCCTCATTGTTGTCCTCCTCTTCCTCATCCTCCTCGTCCTCCTCCTTCTCGTCCTCCTCATCCTCATCCTCCTCCTCATCCTTCTCTTCCTCCTCGTCCTCCTCATCCTTCTCCTCCTCATCCTCCTCCTCCTCATCCTCCTTCTCATCCTCCTCCTCCTAGTACTCCTCCTCTTTGTCGTCCTCCTCTTTGTCGTCCTCCTCTTCATCGTCCTCCTCTTCGTCATCCTCCTCCTCTTCGTCGTCCTCCTCCTCTTCGTCGTCCTCCTCCTCGTCCTCCTCCTCCTAGTCCTCGTCCTCCTCCTCCTAGTCCTCATCCTCCTCCTCGTCCCGCTCCTTGTCCTCCTCCTCCTCGTCCTCCTCCTCGTCTTCCTCCTCCATGTCCTCCTCCTCATCTTCCTCCTTCATATCCTCCTCCTTGTCCTCCTCCTCCTCTTCCTCCTCATCCTCCTAGTCCTCGTCCTCATCCTCCTCGTCCTCGTCCTCCTCCTCTTCGTCCTCCTCCTCCTCGTCCTCCTCCTCGTCCTCCTCCTCCTCGTCCTTCTCGTCCTCGTCCTCCTCGTCCTTCTCATTCTCATCCTCCTCGTCTGCCTCCTCCTCGTCCTCCTCCTCATCCTACTCCTCCTTTTAATAGTTCCTCAACAAGGGCCTTCTGGTACAGCCCCATTCTTGTAGAACTGACCGCCTCAGGAATAAGAGATGTAAAGTTCTCCTTTTAGCGTGGGTCTAGAAGTGTCACCAACCTGTAATGACTGTCACCCAAAATGTTGAGAACGCGAGGGTCATGAGAAAGACAGCGTAAAATAAACTCAGCCATGCATGCCAGACTGCTAACAGGCAAGACTTCCGTGTCCTCACCAAGAGGATGACTGACCATGCTCTCCTCCTCGTCCTCCTTGTCCTCCTTGTCCTCCTCCTCATCCTCCTCCTACTTGTCCTTCACCTCCTCATCCTCCTCTTCCTCCCCTCCCCCTCCTCCCCCTCCCCCTCCGCCTCCTCGTCCTCCCCCTCCCCCTCCTCGTCCTCGTCCTCGTCCTCCCCCTCCCCCTCCTCGTCCTCGTCCTTGTCCTCCTCCTCCTCGTCCTTGTCCTCCTCCTCCTCGTCCTCCTTCTCCTCATCCTACTCCTCCTTGTCCTACTCCTCCTCGTCCTCCTCCTCCTCATCCTCCTCATCCTCCTTCTCCTCGTCCTACTCCTCATCATCCTCCTCCTCATCCTCGTCCTCCTCCTTATCCTCCTCCTCGCCCTCCTCCTCGTCCTCCATCTCGTCCTCCTCCTCATCCTCGTCCTCCTACTCATCCTCGTCCTCCTCCTCGTCCTCCTCTTCATCGTTCTCTTCGTCCTCCTCCTCGGTTTCCTCCTTGTCCTCCTCTTCCTCGTCCTCCTCCTCCTCGTCTTCCAACGCCTCCTCATCCTCCTCCTCCTTGTCCTCCTTGTCCTCCTCGTCCTCCTCCTTGTCCTCCTCCTCTTCCTCGTCCTCCTCCTCATCCTCCTCCTCGTCCTCATCCTCCTCCTCCTCATCCTCCTCCTCGTCCTCCATCTTGTCCTCCATCTCGTCATGCATCTCGCCCTCGTCCTCCTCCTCATCCTCCTCCTCCTCGTCCTCCTCCTCATCCTCGTCCTCCTCATCCTCGTCCTCCTCCTCGCACTCCTCCTCGTCCTCCTCCTCCTCGTCCTCCTCCTCCACGTGCTCCTCCTCCACCTGCTCCTCCTCGAACTCGTCCTTCTCCTCGTCCTCCTCATCCTCCTCGTCCTCCTCCTCGTCCTTCTCCTCGTCCTTCTCCTCGTCCTTCTCCTCGTCCTTCTCCTCGTCCTCCTCCTCGTCCTTCTCCTCGTCCTCCTCCTCGTCCTTCTCCTCCACGCCCTCCTCCACGTCCTCCTCCTCCACGTCCTCTTCCTCATCCTCCTCCGCATTGTCCTCCTCCTTGTCCTCCTCCTACACGTCCTCCTCCTCATCCGCCTCCTACACGTCCTCCTCCTCATCCTACTCTTCCTCATCCTCCTCCTCCTCGTCCTCCTCCTTGTCCTCCTCCTCCTTGTCCTCCTCCTTGTCCTCCTCCTCCTTGTCCTCCTCCTCGTCCTCCTTCTCCTCCACGTCCCCCTTCTCCTCCACGGCCCCCTTCTCCTCCACGTCCTCCTTCTCCTCCTTTTCCTCCTTCTCCTCCACATCCTCCTCCTCGTCCTCCTCCTCCTCGTCCTCCTCGTCCTCCTCCTCCTCCTGGTCCACCTCCTCGTCCTCCTCCTCCTCATCCTCCTCCTCCTCCTTGTTCTCCACCTCATCTTTCTCATCCTCCTCATCCTCCTCCTCCTCGTCATCCTCCTCCTCCTCCTCATCTTCCTCCTCATCCTACTCCTCATCCTCCTCCTCGTCCTCCTCCTTGTCCTCCTCCTCCTTGTCCTCCTCCTCCTTGTCCTCCTCATCCTCCTCGTCCTCCTCCTCCTCGTCCTCCTCCTCCATGTCCACCTCCTCGTCCTCCTCCTCATCCTCCTCCACCTCCTCTTCCTCGTTCTCCACATCCTTTTCCTCATCTTCCTCGTCCACATCCTCCTCCTCATCCACGTCCTCCTCCTCGTCCACGTCTTTCTCCTCCTCATCCTCCTCCTCCTCATCCAACTCCTCCTTGTCCTCCTCGTCCTCCTCCTCCTCGTCCTCCTCATCCTCCTTCTCGTCCTCCTCCTCGTCCTCCTCCTCGTCCTCCTCCTCATCCTCCTCGTCCTCCTCCTCGTCCTCGTCCTACTTCTCGTCCTCGTCCTCCTCATCCTCCTACTCGTCCTCCTCCTCGTCCTCCTTCTCCTCATCCTCCATCTCCTCCTCCTTGTCCTTGTCCTCCTCCTTGTCCTCCTCCTCGTCCTCCTCGTCCTCCTCATCCTCCTCCTCGTCCTCGTCCTACTTCTCGTCCTCCTCATCCTCCTACTCGTCCTCCTCCTCGTCCTCCTTCTCCTCGTCCTCCATCTCCTCCTCCTTGTCCTCGTCCTCCTCCTAGTCTTCCTCCTCATCCTCCTCCTCCTCCTCCTCGTCCCCCTCGTCATCTCCCTCATCCTAGTCGTCGTCCTCGTTCTCCTCGTCTTCTTCCTCATCGTCGTCCTCATCATCCTCTAATTCATCCTCCTCCTCATCCTACTTCTCCCTGTCCTCCTCCACCTCATCCTCGTCCTCCTCCTCATCCTCATCCTCGTCCTCCTCATCCTCGTCCTCCTCCTCATCATTCTCGTCCTCCTCCTCATCCTCCTCCTCCTCATCCTCCTCCTTGTCCTCCTCCTCCTCCTCATCCTCGTCCTCCTCCTTATCCTCCTCCTCGCCCTCCTCCTCGTCCTCCATCTTGTCCTCCTCCTCATCCTCATCCTCCTACTCATCCTCGTCCTCCTCCTCGTCCTCCTCTTCATCGTTCTCTTTGTCCTCTTCCTCCGTTTCCTCCTTGTCCTCCTCTTCCTCGTCCTCCTCCTCCTCCAACGTCTCCTCATCCTCCTCCTCCTCGTCCTCCTTGTCCTCCTCGTCCTCCTCCTTGTCCTCCTCCTCTTCCTCCTCCTCTTCCTCCTCCTCCTCCTCATCCTCCTCCTCGTCCTCCTCATCCTCCTCCTTGTCCTCCATCTCGTCCTCCATCTCGTCATCCATCTCGCCCTCCTCCTCGTCCTCCTCCTCATCCTCCTCATCCTCGCACTCCTCCTCGTCATCCTCCTCCTCGTCCTCCTCCTCCACGTGCTCCTCCTCCACCTGCTACTCCTCGAACTCGTCCTTCTTCTCGTCCTCCTCCTCGTCCTCCTCCTCATCCTTATCCTCGTCCTCCTCTTCGTCCTTCTTCTCGTGCTCCTCCTCGTCCTTCTCCTCGTCCTCCTCCTCGTCCTTCTCCACGCCCTCCTCCACGTCCTCCTCCTCCACGTCCTCTTCCTCATCCTCCTCCGCATTGTCCTCCTCCTTGTCCTCCTCCTACACGTCCTCCTCCTCATCCTCCTCCTACAAGTCCTCCTCCTCATCCTCCTCATCCTACTCTTCCTCATCCTCCTCCTCCTCGTCCTCCTCCTTGTCCTCCTCCTCGTCCTCCTCCTTGTCCTCCTCCTCCTTGTCCTCCTCTTTGTCCTCCTCCTCCTTGTCCTCCTGCTCGTCCTCCTTCTCCTCCACGTCCCCCTTCTCCTCCACGTCCCCCTTCTCCTCCACGTCCCCCTTCTCCTCCACGTCCTCTTTCTCCTCCATGTCCTCCTTCTCCTCCTTTTCCTCCTTCTCCTCCACATCCTCCTCCTCGTCCTCCTCCTCCTCGTCCTCCTCCTCCTCGTCCTCCTCCTCCTCTTCCTCCTCCTGGTCCACCTCCTTGTCCTCCTCCTCCTCATCCTCCTCCTCATCCTCCTCCTCCTCCTTGTTCTCCTCCTGATCTTTCTCATCCTCCTCATCCTCCTCCTCCTCCTCTTCGTCATCCTCCTCCTCCTCCTCATCTTCCTCCTCATCTTCCTCCTCATCCTACTCCTCATCCTCCTCATCCTACTCCTCATCCTCCTCCTCGTTCTCCTCCTTGTCCTCCTCCTCCTTGTCCTCCTCATCCTCCTCATCCTCCTACTCGTCCTCCTCCTCCTCGTCCTCCTCCTCCACGTCCTCCTCCTCCATGTCCTCCTTCTCCACGTCCTCCTACTCCATGTCCTCCTCCTCCACGTCCTCCTCCTTCATGTCCTCCTCCTCCATGTCCTCCTCCTCGTCCTCCTCCTCATCCTCCTCCTCCACCTCCTCTTCCTCGTTCTCCACGTCCTCTTCCTCATCTTCATCGTCCACCTCCTCCTCCTCGTCCACGTCCTCCTCCTCGTCCACGTCCTCCTCCTCGTCCTCCTCCGCCTCATCCAACTCCTCCTTGTCCTGCTCGTCCTCCTCCTCCTCGTCCTCCTCATCCTCCTTCTCGTCCTCCTCCTCGTCCTCCTCCTCGTCCTCCTCATCCTCCTCCTTGTCCTCCTCGTCCTCCTCATCCTCCTCCTCGTCCTCGTCCTACTTCTCGTCCTCGTCCTCCTCATCCTCCTACTCGTCCTGCTCCTCGTCCTCCTTCTCCTCGTCCTCCATCTCATCCTCCTTGTCCTCGTCCTCCTCCTCGTCCTCCTCCTCGTCCTCTACCTCATCCTCCTCCTTGTCCCCCTCGTCTTCTCCCTCGTCGTCCTCCTCATCCTCCTCCTCCTCCTCCTCGTCCCCCTCGTCATCTCCCTCATCCTAGTCGTCGTCCTCGTTCTCCTCGTCTTCTTCCTCATCGTCGTCCTCATCATCCTCTACCTCATCCTCTTCCTCATCCTACTTCTCCCTGTCCTCCTCCACCTCATCCTCGTCCTCCTCCTCATCCTCGTCCTCGTCCTCCTCATCCTCGTCCTCCTTGTCCTCCTCCTCATCATTCTCGTCCTCCTCCTAGTCCTCCTCGTCCTCCTCCTCATCCTCCTCCTCCTCATCCTCCTCCTTGTCCTCCTCCTCCTCGTCCTCGTCCTCCTCCTCATCCTCCTCTTCATCCTCCTACTCCTCATCATCCCCCTCGTCGTCTCCCTCGTCGTCCTCCTCCTCGTCGTCCTCCTCGTCCTAGTCGTCGTCCTCATCCTAGTCGTCCTCCTCGTCCTCATCGTCCTCGTCCTCCTCCTCATCCTCCTCCTCATCCTCCTTCTCCCCATCCTCCTCCTCCTCGTCCTCCTCCTACTGCTCCTCCTCGTGCTCCTCCTCCTCGTTCTCCTCCTCGTCCTCCTCCTCATCCTCCTCCTCGTCCTCCTCCTCGTCCTCCTCCTCATCCTCCTTGTCCTACTCATCCTCCTCCTTGTCCTCCTCATCCTCCTTGTCCTCCTCCTCATCGTCCTCCTCCTCGTGCTCCTCCTCCTCATGCTCCTCCTCCTCATCCTCCTCCTCCTCGTCCTCCTCCTCATCCTCCTCCTCCTCATCCTCCTCCTCGTCCTCGTCCTCCTCCTCATCCTCGTCCTCCTCCTCGTCCTCCTCCTCCTCGTCCTCCTCCTCCTCCTCCTCATCCTCCTCCTCGTCCTCCTCATCCTCCTCCTCATCCTCCTCATCCTCCTCCTCGTCCTCCTCCTCGTTCCCCTTGTCTTCTCCCTCATCGTCCTCCTCATCCTCCTCCTCGTCCTCTTCCTCGTCCCCATCGTCGTCTCCCTCGTCGTCCTCTTCGTCCTCCTCCTCGTCCTCCTCATCATTCTCGTCGTCCTCCTCGTCCTACTCATCGTTCTCGTATTCCGCGTTGTCCTCTACCTCATCCTCCTCATCATCGTCTTCCTCATCGTCCTCCTCATCGTCCTCTACCTCATCCTCCTCCTCGTCCTCCTTCTCCCCGTCTTCCTCCACCTCGTCCTCGTCCTCGTCCTCCTCGTCCTCCTCGTGCTCCTCGTCCTCCTCCTCCTCATCCTCCTCGTCCCCCTCGTCGTCTCCCTCGTCGTTCTCCTCGTCGTCCTCCTCCTCCTCGTCCTCCTCATCAGTCTCATCGTCATCTTCATCCTAGTCGTTGTCCTCATCCTCCTTATCGTCTTCCTCATCGTCCTCCTCGTCGTCCTCGTCGTCCTCTACCTCATCCTCCTCCTCGTCCTCCTTCTCCCCGTCGTCCTCCACATCATCCTCGTCCTCCTCCTCATCCTCGTCCTCCTCGTCCTCCTCCTCCTCGTCCTCCTCCTCCTCTTCATCCTCCTCCTCCTCGTCTTCCTCCTAGTCCTCCTCGTCCTCCTCCTAGTCCTCCTCCTCCTCGTCCTCCTCCTTGTCCTCCTCATCCTCCTCCTAGTCCTCCTCTTCATCCTTCTACTCCTCATCGTCCTCCTCGTCCACCTCGTCGTCCTCATCCTAGTCGTCGTCCTCGTCCTCCTCCTCGTCCTCGTCGTCGTCCTCATCCTCCTCCTCGTCCTCGTCGTCATCCTCATCCTCATCCTCCTCCTCGTCCTCATCCTCCTCCTCCTCGTCCTCATCCTCCTCCTCCTCATCCACGTCCTCCTCGTCTTCCTCCTCCTCGTCCTCCTCCTCCTCATTGTCCTCCTCGTTGTTGTCCTCGTCCTCCTCGTCCTCCTCATCCTTCTCCTCCTCCTCATCCTCCTCCTCCTCCTCCTCATCCTCCTCCTCATTCTCGTCATCCTCCTCCTTGTCCTCCTCCTCCTCCTCTTTGTCATCCTCCTCTTCGTCGTCCTCCTCCTCTTCGTCATCCTCCTCCTCCTCATCGTCCTCCTCCTCCTCATCGTCCTCCTCCTCCTCGTCCTCCTCCTTCTAGTCCTCATCCTCCTCCTAGTCCTCGTCCTCCTCCTCGTCCTCCTCCTCGTCGTCCTCTTCCTCGTCCTCCTCCTCGTCCTCCTCCTCCTCATCCTCCTCCTCGTCCTCATCCTGCTCCTCGTCCTCATCCTCGTCCTCCTCCTCCTCCTTTCTGTGCTCTGGCCATCCACGCTGAACAGACTGTATGACAGCTGTGCAGGTAGTACCGTCTATAGTGCATGAAACTAGCTCCTGTCCTTCCTCCTCCTCCTTTTCCTCATTGTCACCCAATCCACGTTGGGATGAGATGAGGCTTGGCCATGTGTAATCACCCTGTATGGTTCCTTGCTTCATCTCATCATGCTCCACCTGCAATGCATCCTCTTTGATTGTGAACAAGGAGTATTTCAGAAGACAGAGAAGCGGGATGGTGACGCTAATTATGGCGTCATCGCCACTCACAATCTTGGTGGAGTCCTCAAAGTTTTGGAGGATGGTACATATGTCTGACATCCATGTTCACTCCTGAGGTCTTATGTGTGGAGTCCAAACTGAATAGCGACGGCCTTGTTAATGCTGGCACTCAACAACTGCCCTCTTCTGCTCACAAATCCTTCCCAACATCTGCAGTGTACAGTTCCAACGCGTGGGGACATCACACACCAGTCTGTGAGCCGGAAGCTGCAAACGCTACTGAAACACGGCAAGGGCGGCGGAATCTGTAGCTGACTTTCTAAAATGGGCACACAGGCGGCGTACTTTAACAAGCAGATCCGGCAGCTCCGGGGAGGATTTGAGACACCGCTGAATCACGAGGTTAAGCACATGGGCCAGGCAAGGTACGTGTGTGAGCTCTCCTCGCCTCAGAGGCGCCACCTTTTGTAGGTTCAGCAGTGTGAGCCACAGATCTGCCTGCTCTTTCAGAGCTGTCCTCAACTCTTCTTCATTGTGCGGTTTGTCACCTAAGCATATTAGCTTCAGCACGGCCTTTTGCCGCCTGGCCGAGGCAGTGCTGCAGTACTTCCAGCTTGTGACTGATGTGGTCATTTCGGAGATGGAGGCTGAAGAGGAGGATGAGGGGCAGGAGTTGTAGACTGCGGGGGCAACCCCGATTGACCTAGGGCCCATAATCCTTGGCGTCGGGAGGGCGTATTCTGTCCCAAGGTCCGACTGGATCCCGGCTTCCACTATGTTAACCAAGTGTGCCGTCAGCGAGATGTACCGTCCCTGCCCACAAGCACTTGTCCACATGTCCGTGCTTCCTGATGCTGCTACTTGAGAGTGTGCAACGACAGGTGCAGGGCAGGAGGCATCTTCGCATGCACCATGGACAGGGGATTGGCTTGCATGCACAACAGCTGAAGAAGCAATGGTGCCACCTGCAGACACTGTTCCTGGACCCTGGGGTTCAGTCCACAAAGTCGGATGCTTTGCTGCCATGTGCCTGATCATGCTGGTGGTGGTCAGGCTGGTCGTTTTGCCACCCCTGCTTATGATGGCCTGGCAGGTGGTGCAAATGGCCTTTTTGGGGTTATCGGCAGAGTCTTTAAAAAACAACCAGACTCGGGAAGACCTACCGGTTGTACTGGCAACTTCCTTCGTGTTGGTGTTATTGGGAACGGTTGCCTACCTTCATGTCTGCGGCCACCACACTTCTTCTTCCTGCCTGTTGGGGTGCTCTGTCTCCCTCCCCCTGTGTGATGCTGTCCTCGCTCTGCATGTCCTCCTGCCCGGTTGGGTCAGTTACTAAATCATCCACCACCTCGTCTTCCACTTCCGCACCCTGGTCCTCCTTCAGATTTTCTGTCAATTGTGTCTCATCATCGTCCACCTCTTGTGATACTTTCCCACCGTCGCCTTCGTTTGACCATGGCTGCTCAAATATTTGGGCATCGTTACACGTGATCTCCTCTTGCCCCACTTTAAGTGGACCGGGCGAGAGGCCCGAATCTATAAATTGAAAAATGAACAACTCTTCACAGTGTCCAAGTGTGAGATCAGTCGTCTCTGGTTACTCGGCATGGTGGGAGGAAGGAGGATCAGGGTGAGGTATATGCGGTCCAGACACACGGCTACTGAGACTTGACCGTGTGGAAGACAGGGTGCTGGTGGTAGTGGCTAAGTAACTAGAAGCATTATCTGCTATCCAACCAACAACCTTTTGACACTCCTCTGGGTTCAATAGTGGTGTGCTGCGGTCCCCTAGGATTTGGGACAGGAAGGTCAGGCGAGAAGATGTGGGTGTTTGTTGTAGCTCAATTTCAGCCTGCCACGGCCTTGTCCTTGGTCTCTGCATTCACAATCACCATCACGTTCAGTTCCCCTTCCCTTGCCACGTGCCTTGTCCATTTTAAATTGAGGACAATATCTTCCACGCTCACTACAAATGACTGATTTTGAAGCGAACTTATATGTGATCCGTGTGACGGATAAAACAGAGTTTTAAATACCTGGCCTGTAGGTGAGTAGTTTGAACCGCAAACTGGCGTGAATTGCTTCACTGACACACTAAAGGAAATTTTTAATGGAGGCCAGAAATGGCAGTATGTGATCCGTTTGACGGAGAAAACACATTTTTAAATAGTTGGATTTCTAGCGCTGTATATGGAAAGGACATGGCTGTATTCTGCAGTGCCAGCAAGTAAATGGTGCAAAAAAACGGTGTTCTCTGGATTGCTTTTTAAGCAAATAATGAGGATTAAGATCCAAAAAAAAGTATTCCTGGCCCCTGAGACCAGGGCCTTTGTATAGAAATATCTAACAGCAGCAGAAGGCAGAATTGGAATGGAGCCTCTTATGCTATATGCACTGCAGTCTGTCATATACTCTGCCTGCCTGCCTATATACACTCCCTGCCTGATATCTCTGCAGATGGATTAGTTAGTCCTCAAAAGGACTGTTTGTTAAGATGGATATGTGTAATGTATGGTTTTTCTCCCTACACTACTTAATACACAAGCAAATCACTCCCTGACGCAGCAGCACCTCTCCCTACACTGTCTGATTCCGGAGTGACTGTGATGAGCATGGCGGCGCCAGGTCTGATATAGACCTGATGACGCTGTGCGGCCAGCCAATCACTGTAATGCCACAACCAACATGGCTACGGCATTACAGTGAGTGGCAGGCAATCGCTGCATGTTCATTGGCTCTCTAAGGAGCGCCAAAAATGCAGGGAGGGGACCCGAGCTCCCGCCGAGCAACTTCTGAAATACTCCATGAGCGCCGAGCATCTCGAGCAGTGAGATGCTCGGGCGAGCACCAAGCAGTAGCGAGCATGCTCGCTCATCACTAGTGCTTATGCATGTTATTTCTCAAACTGCATTGCAGATCAAGCCATTGCCCAAGTCTGTAGTCATGAAATTAAATGTGCAAAGAAAGATGTTTGTGTGTCAAAGCACCACCGAGAAGTGTGAGTTGATGTTGGACTGGCTGCCATAGCTTCTGCAACAAGCTGCTTTAGAGGACTTCCTGGGAGAAATGACACCCAGAGTAGATGCGGCTTCCCTCTATGCCAGTCCTTTCACCGAGTTAAATACAACTCTCAGCAAAAAAAAACTGTGGACTGGCTCCGTACCGTCCTGGCCACATTCACCTGTCCACGTGTTTGTGGTTAAGCGGTCCTTCCCAGTAAGTGCACTGGGGAGGGCACGGGTAATGTTGTATAACCCAAGCTTGTGGAAGGTGGAGACGATACCGGGAGAAATAGTTGCGGCTGGGGACCAAGTATGGACACCCGGCCGCCGCCGGCATGAGGTTATGAAAAGCTTCCGCCTCCACGAGCCTAAAAGGCCACATTTCAAGTGAAAGCAGCTTTAGAGGACTTCCTGGGAGAAATGACAGCTGGGTAGGTATGGTTTCCCAAATCATTTCATCAAGCGAAAGAATATGGCTGTGGTGAAATACAACTCAGCAAAAAAAGCTGTGGACTGGCTCCGTACCGTCCCTGGCCACATTCACCTGTCCACGTGTTTGTGGTTAGGCGGTCCTTCCCAGTAAGTGCACTGGGGAGGGCACGGGCAATGTTGTGGGACCCTTGCATGTCGAAGGCGGAGACAACACTGGGACAAATAGTGGAGTCTTAAGATTGTGGACAGCATCCGCCTCCATGAGCCTAAAAGGCCACATTTCAAGAGCAAGCAGTTGTCCAAAATTTATCAGTATAGTATTTCAGCCTGTAGGTGGGTGGCTGGCTGCATACTAGCTCTTGCATTCCAAGGAATGGGGTAGGGACAACTCAACCATGCACTGGGACAAGGATTTGGATGGTGATTGTTGCAAGTTTGCAATGACAGGTGCATGGTAGGAGGCATCTTCCCATGCGCCAAGGACCACTTATGATGGGCACACTTTTAGGCCTGGGACCTGGGAGTCAGAGATGCTTCCAGAGAACTTCCCCATGCTGTTCCCATGTCTTTTCAGCACTGTATGCATGTGTCTGATGATGTGTCACACACCACATGGCTAGATAAGGTTGTAAAATGTTAAAATGACATTTCCTGGTGAATGCATTTGTCTTGGTTGAAACCAATGCAAAAGTGTAAAAACGCATCAAAAAGGCTACGTGTGAACATAGCCCAAGGTATGGAGGAGTATTTTTGTTTTTGGATATTTATTTTGCCTTATATACAAGTCATTACCCTAGAAAGGATGTTCCTTAACATATTTCCCAGGAAAATCCATTTTGGTTTCGTTTTTGTATGTTTTATTGTGAGTCCATCAAAGTGGCGTAATACTCTGACAGCGTTGTTGACAGTAGTGACCTGGGAGTCAGAAATGCTTCCAGGGGTCTTCCCCATGCTGTTCACATGTCATTTGTTCAATGTTCCATCGATTTGGGCAAATTTTAGGCCCTCTACAGACCGCCGGGGGGAGTCGCCTGAAAAATGCTTGAGTTTCCCATAGACTTACATTGTGCTCGATGCTCGGTTCAAGCACCCGAGTATTCCAATGTGCCCGACCCGAGCAACGAGTACCCGTGCATTTTACTGCTCGCTCATCACTATAGGCTACCTCTCCGCTTAATATTGTTTTGGGGAATATATTCTTCTCCACGCAGGAGTACACAGACATGATAAACTCAAAATTGGTATATAAAGCAGGCTTTATCTCTGCTTAAAATTGTTTGGGGCAGATACTGTTCTCCATACAGGGGGAAAAAAAAAGGTTGGGTCCAAGCAGCTTTCTGACCCTCCTTTGTACTGTGCTGTTAGGACAAGAATAGGAGGAGGGTGATTCTGAGGGCGAGGAATGGGATAACACATTGGATGATGATGAGGTTGTACATCCAACTTTGTGTGAACCCCGAGGCACACAGCTGAGTAACTCATATGAGAAGTAGAGATGAGCGTTGTTCTACTCGAACTGTTCGCCAATCTGAAATTCGAGCTGTTTTGGGCGGTGTTCGAGCCGTTCGGCGAACACGAACAATTTGAGAAAAATTCGGCTGTTCGAGGTTATGTTCGATAACTGTTCGTGCACCAAAATCATAACTGGATTTTTTCTCAGTAATGATGAAAATTAATGTTAATACGCAGTTTGAGTGTACAGCGGGGTGGGGGGAGGGGCAGGGGATGGATCTCTGCAGGAACAATGAAGATCTCCATTTTTTTTTTCTCTTTCCCGCATTTACAGTGGGGAGGTGCAATCTGTCAGCCTATCAGCAGCGCACACACGGAGCGAAGTGCTTTTTTTCACACAAGCAAGGGCATCTGTCGTTTGCAGTGCATGTCACATGTCCTTGCCCTATAAGACCAAGCCATTTTCCCCGTCGCCACCATTTTCTCACTGCTGCAGCTGCGTGTTAGACAGCACCGCTGTTGCTGTGTGCGCTATACCTTGTTAATTTCAAGCCAATTTTCGCACAAATCTACAGATAGCTTGGGAGTAGGGAATAGTTGTGATTGCAGTCCGTTTAAGGACTAGGTTACAGCATTTCCTACGACTTTTATCAGGCAGGTCTGTGCTCTTAAATAGATAGATTGTGGGAGTAAAGACTAATTGTAATTGGAGTCCTTTTCAGGACTAGGTTACATCAGTTCCTATCAGTTTTTGCCAGGCAGGTCTGTGCCAGTGCTGTGCAAGTTTTTTTCACAGCATTTGGCTGAATCTAGCAAAGCTAATCCTTTTTGGCCTATTGCAGAGTGTGTTAGTCAGTGGAGTAGCCTATCTGTGTTGCAAGATATACCACCTGTGTATAGAATACCAATTTTTTTACTGCACCTAGTGAAGTAAAATCTTTTGGGCATAGCATCATTCTATTAGTCCATCTATACTGACCTCCATCAGGTTGCAAATTGAATATAATTTTTTTCTGCATCTAGCTCTGAAAAAATATTGGGCTTCTAGCTGTGTGTGGGACTTGTTGTATTAGTCCATCTATACTGACCTCCATCAGGTTGCAAACTGAATATATTTTTTTCTGCATCTACCTCTGAAAAAATATTGGGCTTCTAGCTGTGTGTGGGACTTGTTCTATTAATCCATCTATACAGACCTCCATCAGGTTGCAAACTGAATATATTTTTTTCTGCATCTACCTCTGAAAAAATATTGGGCTTCTAGCTGTGTGTTGGACTTGTTGTATTAGTCCATCTATACTGACCTCCATCAGGTTGCAAACTGAATATATTTTTTTCTGCATCTACCTCTGAAAAAATATTGGGCTTCTAGCTGTGTGTGGGACTTGTTCTATTAATCCATCTATACTGACCTCCATCAGGTTGCAAACTGAATATATTTTTTTCTGCATCTACCTCTGAAAAAATATGTGGCCTTCTAGCAGTGTGTGGGACTTTCTCTATTAGTCCATCTATACTGACCTCCATCAGGTTGCAAACTGAATATAATTTTTTTCTGCATCTAGCTCTGAAAAAATATTTGGCCTTCTAGCAGTGTGTGGTACTTTCTCTATTAGTCCATCTATACTGACCTCCATCAGGTTGCAAATTGAATATAATTTTTATCTGCATCTAGTTCTGAAAAAACATTTGGCCTTCTAGCAGTGTGTGGGACTTTCTCTATTAGTCCATCTATACTGACCTCCATCAGGTTGCAAATTAAAAATAATTTTTATCTGCATCTACCTCTGAAAAAATATTTGGGCTTCTAGCTGTGTGTGGGACTTGTTCTATTACTCCATCTATACTGACCTCCATCAGGTTGCAAACTGAATATATTTTTTTCTGCATCTACCGCTGAAAAAATATTGGGCTTCTAGCTGTGTGTGGGACTTGTTGTATTAGTCCATCTATACTGACCTCCATCAGGTTGCAAATTAAAAATAATTTTTATCTGCATCTAGCTCTGAAAAAATATTTGGCCTTCTAGCAGTGTGTGGGACTTTCTCTATTAGTCCATCTATACTGACCTCCATCAGGTTGCAAATTAAAAATAATTTTTATCTGCATCTACAGTACCTCTGAAAAAATATTTGGGCTTCTAGCTGTGTGTGGGACTTGTTCTATTAGTCCATCTATACTGACCTCCATCAGGTTGCAAATTGAATATAATTTTTATCTGCATCTAGCTCTGAAAAAATATTTGGCCTTCTAGCAGTGTGTGGGACTTTCTCTATTAGTCCATCTATACTGACCTCCATCAAGTTGCAAACTGAATATAATTTTTATCTGCATCTAGCTCTGAAAAAATATTTGGCCTTCTAGCAGTGTGTGGGCCTTTCTCTATTAGTCCATCTATACTGACCTCCATCAGGTTGCAAATTGAATATAATTTTTATCTGCATCTACCTCTGAAAAAATATTGGGCTTCTAGCTGTGTGTGGGACTTGTTCTATTACTCCATCTATACTGACCTCCATCAGGTTGAAAACTGAATATATTTTTTTCTGCATCTACCTCTGAAAAAATATTGGGCTTCTAGCTGTGTGTGGGACTTGTTGTATTAGTCCATCTATATTGACCTCCATCAGGTTGCAAACTGAATATATTTTTTTCTGCATCTACCTCTGAAAAAATATTGGGCTTCTAGCTGTGTGTTGGACTTGTTGTATTAGTCCATCTATACTGACCTCCATCAGGTTGCAAACTGAATATATTTTTTTCTGCATCTACCTCTGAAAAAATATTGGGCTTCTAGCTGTGTGTGGGACTTGTTCTATTAATCCATCTATACAGACCTCCATCAGGTTGCAAACTGAATATATTTTTTTCTGCATCTACCTCTGAAAAAATATGTGGCCTTCTAGCAGTGTGTGGGACTTTCTCTATTAGTCCATCTATACTGACCTCCATCAGGTTGCAAACTGAATATAATTTTTTTCTGCATCTAGCTCTGAAAAAATATTTGGCCTTCTAGCAGTGTGTGGTACTTTCTCTATTAGTCCATCTATACTGACCTCCATCAAGTTGCAAATTGAATATAATTTTTATCTGCATCTAGCTCTGAAAAAATATTTGGCCTTCTAGCAGTGTGTGGGACTTTCTCTATTAGTCCATCTATACTGACCTCCATCAGGATGCAAATTAAAAATAATTTTTATCTGCATCTACCTCTGAAAAAATATTTGGGCTTCTAGCTGTGTGTGGGACTTGTTCTATTACTCCATCTATACTGACCTCCATCAGGTTGAAAACTGAATATATTTTTTTCTGCATCTACCTCTGAAAAAATATTGGGCTTCTAGCTGTGTGTGGGACTTGTTGTATTAGTCCATCTATACTGACCTCCATCAGGTTGCAAATTAAAAATAATTTTTATCTGCATCTACAGTACCTCTGAAAAAATATTTGGGCTTCTAGCTGTGTGTGGGACTTGTTCTATTAGTCCATCTATACTGACCTCCATCAGCTTGCAAATTGAATATAATTTTTATCTGCATCTAGCTCTGAAAAAATATTTGGCCTACTAGCAGTGTGTGGGACTTTCTTTATTAGTCCATCTATACTGACCTCCATCAGGTTGCAAATTAAAATTTATTTTTATCTGCCTATAGCTCTGAAAAAATATTTGGCCTTCTAGCAGTGTGTGGGACTTTCTTTATTAGTCCATCTATACTGACCTCCATCAGGTTGCAAATTAAAATTAATTTTTATCTGCATATAGCTCTGAAAAAATATTTGGCCTTCTAGCAGTGTGTGGGACTTTCTCTATTAGTCCATCTATACTGACCTCCATCAGGTTGCAAATTAAAAATAATTTTAATCTTCATCTACAGTACCTCTGAAAAAATATTTGGGCTTCTAGCTGTGTGTGGGACTTGTTCTATTAGTCCATCTATACTGACCTCCATCAGGTTGCAAATTGAATATAATTTTTATCTGCATCTAGCTCTGAAAAAATATTTGGCCTTCTAGCAGTGTGTGGGACTTTCTCTATTAGTCCATCTATACTGACCTCCATCAGGTTGCAAATTGAATATAATTTTTATCTGCATCTAGCTCTGAAAAAATATTTGGCCTTCTAGCAGTGTGTGGAACTTTCTCTATTAGTCCATCTATACTGACCTCCATCAGGTTGAAAATTAAAAATAATTTTTATCTGCATCTACCTCTGAAAAAATATTTGGGCTTCTAGCTGTGTGTGGGACTTGTTCTATTACTCCATCTATCCTGACCTCCATCAGGTTGCAAACTGAATATGTTTTTTTCTGCATCTACCTCTGAAAAAATATTGCGCTTCTAGCTGTGTGTGGGACTTGTTGTATTAGTCCATCTATACTGACCTCCATCAGGTTGCAAATTAAAAATAATTTTTATCTGCATCTACAGTACCTCTGAAAAAATATTGGGCTTCTAGCAGTGTGTGGGACTTTCTCTATTAGTCCATCTATACTGACCTCCATCAGATTGCAAATTAAAAAATTTTTTTATCTGCATCTACCTCTGAAAAAATTTTTGGGCTTCTAGCTGTGTGTGGGACTTGTTCTATTACTCCATCTATCCTGACCTCCATCAGGTTGCAAACTGAATATAATTTTTTTCTGCATCTAGCTCTGAAAAAATATTTGGCCTTCTAGCAGTGCGTGGGACTTGTTCTATTAGTCCATCTATACTGACCTCCATCAGGTTGCAAATTCAAAATAATTTTTTGTCTGCATCTAGCTCTGAAAAAATATTTGGCCTTCTAGCAGTGTGTGGGACTTTCTCTATTAGTCCATCTATACTGACCTCCATCAGGTTGCAAACTGAATATATTTTTTTTTCTGCATCTACCTCTGAAAAAATATTGGGCTTGTAGCTGTGTGTGGGACTTGTTCTATTAATCCATCTATACAGACCTCCATTAGGTTGCAAACTGAATAAAAATTTTTCTTCATCTACCTCTGAAAAAATATTTGGGCTTCTAGCTGTGTGTGGGACTTGTTCTATTAGTCCATCTATACTGACCTCCATCAGGTTGCAAATTGAATATAATTTTTTTCTGCATCTAACCCAGCCAATAGTTTTGGCCTAATGCCACAGTTTGGCCACTCAGCTCTGCTCGGTTCCCATCCATTGTTTTTTTGTGCAAACAACTCCAGAGTTGTGAATTAGTTAACCACCAAAATGAGTGGAAAAAGGCCTGCTGCTGGTGGAAAGGGGAATAGGCATGTTGGGAAGGGGAAAAAAGGTTGTGTCCGTGGGGTAGGTGATAAGGCAACAGTAACATCTGCAGAAGAAAGACCATCTTCCAGCCAAACTAAAATGTCTACTTCTTTTAGCGGACAATGTGATAAGATCCCTTTCTTACGGCCACGCCAATCGCTACAAATTCCAGATGAGGCACAAAAACAGCAGGTGCTTCAACGGATATCAAGTGCTCCTTTAAGTGGGCTCTCCTCCACATCAACTTCAACATCACAAATACTCCAATCCTCAAAGGTGTCACCCCAATCGCACTTGCTTCCTCACAGCTCCCACATCTCCAGCTGCCCGTCTGAGTATGAGGTTGAACAGATGGTTGAGTCTGCAGAGCTGTTTACTCATACTAAAGCCTGTGAATCAGAGGTCGACTCCAGCGCTTCTGTGAATCCAGACGAGGAAATGATCTGCACTGATGCCCAGAATCTTTATGAGTCGGATCCAGGACCAGACGCAGAAGGTTCTGACCATAATGTAGACCCTCATTCCCAAACTGTAACTCCTGTTGGTGGAGACAATGAGGAAGACGATGATGAGACTCAAATACCTGATTGGAGCGACAACTTTAGTTTTTTGTCAGGGCAGGAACAGGTTGGCTCTGAGGACGACGGGTGTGATAACGCACAGGGTGATGATGATGAGGTTGGAGATCCCACTTACTGTCAACCCACAGTCAGCCAAGAGATGAGGTCAGCAGAGGAGGTGGAGGAAGATGCTAGTGACGACGAGGTCAGGTTGCGCCTTCCTGGACAGAGACGTAGTACTGGAAGCACGTCAACAACTGCATCCTCAAACACAACTCTGCCTCTCACCACAAGTCATGGTGGCTCTTCAGGTCGCATGGGTGCTAAGCCTTGCATAGCCTGGGCATTTTTTCAGATCGATAAAGATGACCCAACTCGTGTTATCTGTAACATTTGTCAGCAAAAGCTAAGTAGAGGCCAAAAAATACATAGTTTGAGTACTTCATGCATGAACCGGCACAAGGACATGAAGCATAAGTTGCAGTGGGAAGCTCAGTGTGCTACAATGCGGCCTAGCCGGCCGGGCCAACCACCGTCTGCCATATCTTGTGCATCCGCGGCCTCTTCATCCTCTGTGACTGGGGGGACAGCAGTCACACCTGTTTTGGGGCGCAGACCTGCCACCTTTTTACCCGCAACAGCCAGCGTGATTGGCAGGTCATCATTTTCTTTGGAGGTGGGAACACCAGCTGGTGTTGAGCGCTGTCCGACATCGATAGCACCACCTTTGGATCAAGGCAACCTAACATGTCCGCCTGCATCTTCCTCACAGACCGGCAGTTTGCCGGGGACACCCTTATCAACCCCGTCTAAGCACAATAGCCAGCCCTCGGTCCCTCAGATGTGGACAAGTAAAAGACCATTTCCTCCTAGCCATGAGAAAGCTAAGAGGTTGAATTTCACCATCTGCAAGCTCTTGGCTACAGAAATGATGCCTTTCCGCCAGGTGGACACAGAGGATTTTCGAGACCTTATGTCCGTCGCAGTGCCCCAGTACCAGATGCCCAGTCGGCACTACTTCTCAAAGAAAGGTGTGCCTGCGCTCCACCAGCATGTCGCACACAACATCACCGCTTCTTTGAGAAACTCTGTGTGTGACAGGGTGCATTTCACCACAGACACTTGGACGAGTAGGCATGGACAGGGGCGTTACATGTCGCTGACTGGGCACTGGGTAACTATGGTGACAGCAGGACAAGGGGCTGCTGTCCAAGTCTTGCCGTCCCCACGAGTTGTGCGTCAATCCTCTTTATGTCAAAGTTCCTCCACTGCTTCTGCCTCCTCAACCTCCTCTCGGTCTTCCACCTGCACCCAAAGCCTGTCTGGTCATGCCACAAGCTTTCTAACTGTGCAGAAGGGATCCTGCACACCTCCTTACTATGCTGGCAGTAGGGCTCAACATCATCAGGCGGTTTTTACATTGAAATGTCTGGGAAATGTGAGTCACACAGCTGAGGAGTTGTGGTCAGCTCTGGAGAACCAATTTCATGAATGGTTGTCTCCAGTGGACCTGAAACCAGGGAAGGCCGTGTGCGACAATGCTGCAAACCTGGGTGCGGCCCTTCGCCGGGGCAATGTCACACATGTGCCTTGTATGGCTCACGTGTTGAACCTGGTTGTTCAGCAATTTTTAGCCCACTATCCCAGACTAGATGGCCTTCTGCAGAGGGCACGGTCGCTGTGTGCTCACTTTCGCCGTTCGCATCCCGCAGCTCAGCGATTTACATCTCTACAGAAGTCGTTGGGCCTGCCACTTCACCGGCTAAAATGCGATGTGCCTACCCGGTGGAATTCAACTCTGCACATGTTGCAGCGACTGTGGCAGCACCGACAAGCCCTGGTGCAATACGTTCTGACGTATAGCCTGGGCCAACGAGATCCAGAGGTGGGGCAAATCACGCTGGAGGAGTGGTCTCAGATCAGGGACCTATGCACCCTTCTGCACAGTTTTGAAATGGTGACGAAGATGTTTAGTGCTGACGATGCCATTATCAGCATGACTATTCCGGTGATTTACATGCTGGAGCACATGTTAAACAGAATTCGGAGTCAGGTGGTGGCACAAGAGGAGGTGGAGGAAGTAGAGGAGGAGGAGTTGTATGCGGAAGGGCTAACATCTGCAAGGTCCAGACGGTCGGCAGCACCAAGGCGGCAGGCATGTGAGGGTGGGGGAGATGGTTTTACCAGGGCGCATGGTAGCAGCCAAACTAGTGAGGAAGGTGCAGGAGCCCAGGAAGAAGTGGAGGACGAACTGATGGAAGACTCATCAGATGAGGGAGACCTTGATCACATTTCTGTTGTGCGAGGTTGGGGGGAGAGGACAGAGGAAGGAAGCATGATTGTTACCTCGCCACCAACACAACAGGGACTTGGTGCTCCTGGATGCGCAACACTCATGAGTGCCTTCTTGCTGCACTACCTGCAACATGACCCTCGAATTGTGAGAATTAGAAATAATCCTGACTACTGGGTTGCCACACTGTTAGATCCCCGGTACAAAAGTAAATTTGCAGAAATTATTCCTGCCATAGAAAGGGATGCACGCATGCAGGAGTATCAGCAGAGACTGTTACAGAATCTTACATGTGCTTTTCCACAAAATACCAGTGGTGCACGTAGTGAATCTCACAGTTCCAACTTGCCAACCGTGGGACCGTCAAGTGTTCAGCACTCAAACCGTAACAGAACCAGAGTATCTGCTGGTAACATCAATTTTGCGGAATCATTTCACCACTTTTTTAGCCCATCCTTTGCAAGGCCACAGGAGACAAGAAGTCTGACACATAGTCAACGCCTAGAGACGATGGTACAGGAGTATCTCCAAGTAAACATTGAAGCCACGACTGTGTCACTGGACCCTTGCTCTTTTTGGGTTTCCAATCTGGATAAATGGCCGGAGCTAGCCACTTACGCCTTGGAGATCTTGTCATGCCCCGCAGCCAGCGTTCTGTCTGAACGTGTGTTCAGCGCTGCTGGTGGTGTGCTGACAGATAAGCGCACGCGGCTCTCCACTGATAATGTAGACAGACTCACGTTCATAAAGATGAACAAATCATGGATCCAAAACGACTTTTCTACCCCTGTGTCATCCTGGGGAGAGTAAAAGCTTGATGATTGGTTAAAATCACCCTACCAACCGTTTTAAGCTTTCAAATTACTAATCATGTTTATCTGTATCTTGGCTGGAAAATAATTTGGGCTTTGTAGCAGTGTGCAGCACTGATTCTATTAGGCCATCTATAATAAGCTCCACCAGATTTAAAATTACTAATCATGTTTATCTGTATCTTGACTGGAAAATGATTTGGGCTTTGTAGCAGTGTGCAGCACTGATATTATTAGGCCATCTATACTAAAGCTTCACCAGATTTAAAATTAATAATAATTTTTAGCTGCATCTAGCCCGGAAAATAATTTTGGGGCTCCGAGATGCGCAAGACACATAAGTGCCTTCTTGCTGCACTACCTGCAGCATGACCCTCATATTGTCAGAATTCGAAGTAATCATGACTACTGGGTTGCCACACTCTTAGATCCCCCAAACTTTTCGATCAACCTTTTCATTTTAATAAAGACCAAAAAAATGGTCATTTTTGAAATTATAAGCATTAGCAGGTTGTTAGAAACTGAAATCAAACAGTTTTCAACTCAAAACTTTATTCTAGGTGATGTTACATTTTCACATAGGACCCCTTGTTCGAAAGGAGCTTCTGAACTCTCTCGTCCATTGAATTTGTCAGGTTTTGGATGGTTTCTGCTTCAATTGTTTTGCATGAGGACAGAATACCCTCCCAGAGCTGTTGCTTAGATGTGAACTGCCTCCCGCCATCATAGACACTCCTTTTAATGATGCTCCAAAGGTTCTGAATGGGGTCAGGGGAGCATGGGGGTCACACCATAAGTTTGTCCCCTTTTATGCCCATATCAGCCAGAGATGCAGATATTTTATGTGCAGCATGAGATGGTGCATTATCGTGCAGAAAAATGATCTTGCTGTGAAATACACGGTTCTTCTTCTTGAACCATGGCAGGAAGTGCTGTTTGAGAAAATCCACATACATTATGGAGTTCATCTTTAGCGCCTTCAGGGATCATAAAGGGGCCGACAATCTCTCTCCCCATGATTCCAGCCCAAAACTTTACTCCACCTCCTCCTTGTTGGCGCTGTAGCCGTGTTTGCGTGGGGTGTCCATCAACCAGCCATCCTCCACTCCATCCATCTGGACCATCGAGCGCTGCACGGCACTCATCCGTGATCAAAACAGTTTTGAAATCAGTCTTCATGTAATGTTTGGCCCACTGGAGCCGTTTCTGCTTGTGTGAAGTGGATAGAGGAGGTCGACAGGATGGCTTATGCACAGCTGCAAACCTCTGAGGGACCCTGCATCTTGTTGTTCGGGGGACGTTGGAGGCACAAGCAGCTTCAAAAACTTGTCTGCTGCTATGACAAGGCTTTTTTGCCGCTGCTCTTTCAACCTGACGTAATTGCCTGTAGGAAAGAGTCCTCAATTTGCCCTTATCAGCACGCACACGTGTGTACTGTGAATCAGCTACATACTTCTTGATTGCCAAGACACTTCATCCTGATCATCGCACAATGTTGATTGTAGTCATGCCTTGACCTAAACACTCCACAATTTGTTGCTTCTCAGCAGCCGACACATCCTTTTTCTTTCCCATTTAGGCAGAAAATGTAGGCTGCTTAATAATGTGAGACAGCCTTCTTAAGTAGTCTTGCCTTTCATTGGACACACCTGCCAAACTAATTAGCACAGGTTTCTGCAATTGCTTACAGTGATATAAAGAGCCCTGACACACATCACCATCAATGAGTTTAACTGACAAACAAACAAATTCTTCCCTTATCTCTCCTAAACACTTTTTGCATAATAATTTGGAACACAGTGTACATGTGCTTTTCCACAAAACACCAGTGGTTCACGTAGTGAATCTTACACTTCTAACTTGCCAACCGTGGTCTGTATGGAGTTGTTCAATAAAGGGCCCAAAATTAATATAACATAGATGGGAGAGGTCTCTATGAATAGGAATTCCTAAGTATTTGATACCCTGTGAGGGCCAGGCAAAGGGAAAGTTGGACTGGATGGAATCCTATATGGATTTGGGGAGGGAGACATCGAGGGCCTCAGACTTCGCTGCATTGATTTTAAAATTTGACCATGTAACAAAGTGATCTATTTCAGCCATAACAGCATGGATGGATATATGTGATTGAGTGATATATACTAGGACATCATCAGCAAATAGAGAGCACTTGTACTCGGTGCCTCCCACCTCAATCCACCTAATATTGGGGTTATGGCGAATTGATGAGAGCAGGTGCTCCGTCACTAGGATGTATAAGAGAGGGGACAGAGAACATCCCTGCCTTGTCCCATTGGTGATTGTGAAAGGTGATGAAAATGTTCTGACGCGCCCTCTGGGCCTTGGGACACCCGGAGCCGGACCCTTTTTGGTGGATGCTGGTGGTTGTAGTCTCCGTGGCGGCAACCCGGTTCCGTGGCTCAGGGCGGTCAAACCAGTGGCGGAACTATTTATGTGGTTTTGATGTTTAAATGTCCGACTACGCCACCCGTGGATTGCGGTCAGAGTGAACCGCCGCTCCAGGGCAGACCGCTGAGGCTGGTGTTGTGGGTGCAGCAGAGCGTAGCATAACTCCCCACGGGAGGAGTATAGCCTCAGGGCAGTGTATGCGGAGGATGGGGGTGATGGTGCAGGGCAGCAGCAGTAATGACACGGAGTCAGTGATGCAGTCCAGGGCCTTTACTCACAGTTCTTATTATCCAGACCACGTCTGCAGGTAACGGCTCCCCACGTCGTACTGTGCTCACCAGGTGAGGGGCTCAGACAACTCCCAGATAACTTTGGAGTGCTTCAGAGGACCCCCTTTGTGTGTCCTTTGTCTGGCCTTTCTTACCAACCCTTCTGTCCGGCTGCCTCGGGCCTACTCTTGGTAAACTTGGTGCCAGTTTCCCTGACCCTATGTGGTGCCTTCCTAGCGGGTGTAGCGAGGGGCTGCGCCACATAAAATGTCACAGCCTCCTGTTTCTAGCTGAGGGTCGTTTCCTGCCTCCACTAGTTTCGGGGACCGGTCTCCCCCTTTGGCCTGACCCCTCCACGCAGGTGGATTCGGGCGTGCGGTGGCGACTCGCCCGTCCGCACCCCTGAGATCCCTTCGTTCCTCGTTCCTGGAGCCTTCTCCGCTCCTCTTCCTTCCTTCTCCCTCTTCCAGGCCTGGGCCTCTGTTACTAGGCCCGCCTCCGGAGCAGAGCTCATGCAGAGCCCCTGCTCCCTGCCACTTCTGCTCAGACTTCTCTGCACTGAACTAAGATGGTGCCCACCTTTTATACTCCCTTCTCAATGCACCCAGGAACTGCTTCCTCCCTGCTCCTGCACTACAGGGTTCCCCTTCCTCAGTGTTCCCTCCCCCCACTCCAGCCAGGGACAGGGACTGTCGTGCCCATCTCAGGGGCATATTGGTCGCCCTGCCCCACGGCAATGTGGTGTAATGCATGCAGGTGTCGGGTCCTGATCCACACTACATCCTTACCTGAGAGTGAGATATCACACCTCTGGGTGAGGTGCAATACCTCTGTAGCAACCGAGCCCTCAGGGTGCTACAGTTCCATTTATCTTCAGCCTAGGTGACGTATTGCGATACAGGGCCGTGATTTTGGCTATAAAAGGGTCCCCTAGACCCCTACCCCAAGCTTTTTAAGAGAATCATATATGGCGTGCCAGGAGACTCTATGGAATGCTTTCTCAGCATCCAACGAGAGTATCTAATTACAAATTTTTAACTGCATCTAGCCCAGGAAATACTTTGTGCCTAGTAGCAGGGTCTGCTAGTCAGCGGATTATCCCGGCTGTTAAGCAAGCTACACCACCTGTAGTTTGGACACTTCATTATTTCAAAGGAAATGCTTCGGGACCACGGGATACTCAGTGAAGAGCATCAGGAGGCACCCCAAGGCATAGGGGCTCGGACTGGCAGTAGGATGCCTTGCAGTGGACAGCCGAGCTCGATCCTTATAACAGCTTTTTAAATGCAGCAGCTTTAGTGGACGCTACTGGAGCTGGAATTACGCGGCTGCTGGCATGAGACTTGCCCTCCAATAGATCCTTGTAAATGGATTTAAAGTGTATTTATTCAAATTAGAGACAATTTAAATTAAAAAGCTTAGAGCTGCCTCCACCACAGGGGGGCTCGCTCGACCCACCAGCGGACAGGCACCAGTATTGGGAGAGGGGGGCTGGCCGTCAGGGTTCACTGCGGCTCTGGCACAAACCCGGCGACACGGAGGTGGCACGGGCAGGAGCGGACTGAACGTGTCGGCTTCTCAATTTTGGATTTTAGAAGGGCATGACATGCCTATATCTGTGTCTCCCCCTCCTTTTACTCCTCCACCTCTTTTCTTTTCGCATGACTATATGTACTTGTCACTTTTCCGTGTGTTAGTTGTGTCTTCTGAGCAGTTTGTCAGCTTTTGGACACCTTTGAAGGTGTTTTCTATGTGTTTCTATGTGTTTTTGTTTGCCTGCCATTGGTTTTAACGGTGTTCGAAGGTGTTCGACGAACACACGGGTGTTCGACGAACCGAACCGAACTCGAACACTACGGGGGTGGCTTAACACTACCCAGGGCCAACCGCACCAGCATATGGTCTCACAAGGGGTCTGAGGATCTCATCTCGGTAGCTAATGGCAGTCAGGTTACCTCTGGCAAGCACATGGAGGGCTGTGAGGCCCTCCCAAGAAATGCCAGCCCACACCATTCCAGACCCACTGCCAAACCGGTCATGCTGAAGGATGTTGCAGGCAGCAGATCATTCTTCACAGCGTCTCCAGACTCTGTCACGTCTGTCACATGTGTTCAGTGTGAACCTGCTTTCATCTGTAAAGAGCACAGGGTGCCAGTGGCGACTTTGCCAATCCTGATGTTCTGTGGCAAATGCCAAGCTTCCTGCATGGTGTGAGCACAACCCCCATCTGTGGACGGTGGGCCCTCATACCACCCTCATGGAGTCAGTTTCTAACCGTTTGTGCAGACACATGCACATTTGTGGCCTGCTGGAGGTCATTTTGCAGGGTTCTGGCAGTGCTCCTACTGTTCCTCCTTGCACAAAGCGGTCCTGCTGCTGGGTTGTTGCCCTCCTGCAGCCCCTCCACGTCTCCTGGTGTACTGGCCTGTCTCCTGGTAGCGCCTCCAGCCTCTGGACACTACGCTGACAGACACAGCAAACCTTCTTGCCACAGCTTGAATTGATGTGCTATCCTGGATGAGCTGCACTAACTGAGCAACTTCTGTGGGTTGTAGAAAGAGTCCGTCTCATGCTACCACGAGTGTAAAAGCACAACCAATATTCAAAAGTGACCAAAACATCAGCCAGAAAGCATTGGTACTGACACGTGGTCTGTGGTCCCCACCTGCAGAACCCCTCCTTTATTGAGTGTGTCTTGATAATTGCCATTAATTTCCATCTATTGTTTATTCCATTTGCACAACAGCATGTGAAATTGGTTGTCAATCAGTGTTGCTTCCTAAGTGGACAGTTTGATTTCACAGAAGTTTGATTTACTTGGAGTTATATTCTGTTGTTTGTGTTCCCTTTATTTTTTTGAGCAGTGTATTATCATGTAACTAATAAATATTGACTTTTTAAGAGTGGCTTAGTACTCCTGTCTTTTGTAGGATTTATGTCTCTCAGTTTGGAAAGTCATTTAAATAACGTTATGGTCATTAATAGGAATACAACCCCTGGCAAAAATTATGGAATCACCGGGGTCAGAGGATGTTTATTCAATTGTTTAATGTTGATGAAAGAAAGCAGATCACAGACATGGCACAAAACTAAAGTCATTTCAAATGGTAACTTTAGGGCTTTAAGAAACACTAAAAGAAATCAAGATAAAAAATGTGGTACTCAGTAAGAGTAATTTTTTTCAGACGAAGCAAAGGGAAAAAATTATGGAATCACTCAATTCTGAGGAAAAAATTATGGAATCATGAAAAACAAAGACACAAAAGAACACTCCAATACATCACTAGTATTTTGTTGCACCACCACTGGCTTTAATAACAGCTTGCAGTATCTGAGGCATGGACTTAATGAGTGACAAACAGTACTCTTCATCAATCTGGCTCCAACTTTCTCTCATTGCTGTTGCCAGATCAGCTTTGCAGGTCGGAGCCTTGTCATGGACCATTTTCTTCAACTTCCACCAAAGATTTTCAATTGAATTGAGATCCGGACTATTTGCAGGCCATGACATTGACCTTATGTGTCTTCTTTCAAGGAATATTTTCACAGTTTTTGCTCTATGGCAGGATGCATTATCATCTTGAAAAATCATGTCATCATCCCCAAACATCCTTTCAATTGATGGGATTAGAAAACTGTCCAAAATATCAATGTAAACTTGGGCATTTATTGCAGATGTAATGACAGCCATCTTCCTAGTGCCTTTAACTGACATGCAGTCCCATATCATCAATGACTGTGGAAATGTGCATGCTCTCTTCATGCAGTCATCTTTATAAATCTCATTGGAACGGCACCAAAGAAAAGTTCCAGCATCATCACCTTGCCCAATGCAGATTTGCGATTTATCACTGAAAATGACTTTCATCTAGTCATTCACAGTCCACCATTGCTTTTCCTTAGCCCACTGTAATCTTGTTTTTTTCTGTTTTGGTGTTAATGAAGGCTTATGTTTAGTTTTTCTGTATGTAAATCCCATTTCCTTTAGACGGCTTCTTACAGTTTGGTCACAGACATTGACTCCAGTTTCCTCCCATTCGTTCCTCATTTGTTTTGTTGTGCATTTCCTGTTTTGGAGACATATTGCTTTAAGTTTCCGGTCTTGACACTTTTATGTCTTCCTTGGTCTACCAGTATGTTTGCCTTTAACAAACTCCCCATGTTGTTTGTATTTGGTCCAGATTTTAGACACAGCTGACTGTGAACAACCAACATCTTTTGCAACATTGCGTGATGATTTACCTTATTTTAAGAGTTTGATAATCCTCTCCTTTGATTCAATTGACATCTCTTGTATTGGAGCCATAATTCATGTCAGTCCACTTGGTGCAACAGCTCTCCAAGGTGTGATCACTCCATTTTAGATGCAGACTAACGAGCAGATCTAATTTGATGCAGGTGTTAGTTTTGGAAATTAAAATTTACAGGGTGATTCCATAAGTTTTTCCTCAGAATTGAGTGATTCCATAATTTTTTCCCTCTGCTTGGTCTGAAAAATATTACACTTACTGAGTAACACATTTTTAATCTTGATTTCTTTTAGTGTTTCTTAAAGCCCTAAAGTTGCCTTTTGAAATGACTTTAGTGACAAACCGTTTTCTTTCCCACCCTATTTAGGGCACTGCGTGATGTTTCTATTTAATCATCACGCAAGCTGAATTACACTAATGGTGACCCGATGGACCCGGGGAATAGTATGTTTACCTGTGGTTCCACAGCTGTGTCCGGATGGTTTACAGCGGGTTGCCATCACGACACAGCAAGCATCTGATCAGTTGGAGGCTTACGTCATCGGAAATGATGCTTGCGTGTCATCTGCTGGCTTATGCGCTCCAAACACCGGAAGTTGAGGGGCCGAAAAACGGAAGTGACGCTACCGCTATAGCGCGGTATCACCGGTACATTTAAAAGAAGCACGGGTGCCACTTAGCAGCCGTGCCATTTCCACTGCTGGCCGATAGACCCATCTGCATTATCGCTCTCTCCCCTGATGAATCATTAGCATGAGGAAACGCGTCGGGAGGGCACCCCTCACTCTGTTGGTTTAGGTCCTTCCAGAAGAAACGAGTCCTGTACTCTACTGGATAATGCCACTTCCAAAGGGTCCTCTTTAGAACTGCATAGATACGAGTCAACAGTGATGACATTGACATTCTAACGGTGAGATTGTTCCATATCTTAATTATCTTTCACCAGGTATTTTATGTCACATCTAGACTCTACATTGCAGTTGGTCTATCTTTTTCTTCTCCCTACCCATCTTTGAGCTGAAGTTATGGGTGCTGGGGATTCTTGACTCATGCCTGCATGTCCAATATGTTCTAATACTTACTGCATGACAGGATTTTCTTTGGTATAGACCAAGACCACCTAGTTGGAATTGAGGTGGTGGTCTATAGTGTTATACACCTGTGGTCCATTAAGTTCCCTAGTTAGAGGGAACTATATTAGGCGTGTTACTAGTTCCACAGATACACCCACTTCTTAGGCTGCTAAGTACCGTTTGAAATATTTGCTATCGTTCGTTTTTATATTCTATATATTTATTGAATCTTTTTTAAAATAGATAAATAAAAGTTACTTTTTATTATACTTCGCCACTTTTTGCAGAGTGTAAGCTGTGATTAAAACTGCCACTGTCTGATTGGTGGAGTGATCATCCAGAAGGCCTGTGTATACAATATCAAAGACTGACCATCACTTCTAATGTTATTTTGCATTACAAGGTAGGTAAACAATTAGAGAACTGAAAATATAATATAAACATGAGATGTATGGGAGAACCTAAACATCTCTGCAGAAAATAAGCTGTATATGTGTCCTGTGTATTCAGAGAGTGCATTCAGTACATTGTGTGCTTGGCAAAGGGACTTGTTACTGCCCTTTCAATAAGTGGTGGTATGCATTGTTCTCAATTTGTAGATAGAGAAATGCAAGGCAGTGATACATTGTATTAAAATTTTCAGTATCATATGAATAAAGCTATACAGATTTGAAGATATTGTAAAAACAGAGTATTGTAATGATTTCTGGCCTTCATAGAACACAAGTCCCATAACTTATATCAAAATGGACAACTCATTATGGTTCCTGGCTTTGCAATCCAGTAAAGACGGACCTGTTGTTTGTCCTTCCTTCCATTTGTACATCCTGTAACTCGTGGGATATTTTCTGCATGGCTTGCTAATAATGCAGCTCATCTAAAGAAGGGAATCTTATACAGGTTTTTTTCACCTGATAATAAATTGCATGAGTCCTACCTGAGCTGGGTGTCCTCTTACTCACAGTCCCATAGCACCCATATAGTCTTCTATTAAGGTACTTAATAACTAAACCAATGACAAACAAACTCCCTTATTGTTGAATCAGCCATGCGTCCCTGGTAAATGCTTTATTATATTAAAGTATTCTATAAATGTAATATATAGGCATTTTAAAATATCTTGTAAATGCAAACATATTATACTATTCATGAAAACTGTATTACAATTCTAAACCGTTATTGCATTGCTGAGGGATTATCCCTGAATTTTTACACTACGTGACTGGAAATGCAAAATATTTAGCATAATGATTAATGGATCCTACGTGTGATACAAATCATGATATATTGCAAAGAAATGGTGAAGAAGTATAATTAGATTTATGGATGTGGAATACAATGCAAGTGGTAACGTGTAAGAGCGACATAAATTCAATTTTAATGTGAGTTTACATTTATAAAGAGGTGAAAGGATAAGTTTGCCATATAAAATGTACACTGATTTTGATAAAATAAAGAAGACAAAGATAATCTACTATTTTTGCCATATTTGTTTCCTATTGTTTTTAATGTAGTATTACAGATTAGAAAATTGGAGATCCCACATACTACAAAATAGTTATTATATCATAGTGCAGCAAAGATTTTCAATGGGCCCATCTTCACTTTAACCCCTTTAAGAAGTTTTATTGCTTAAACTTGTGAAAATGTATATGTAATTTAGTGTAAGTGAATTAATATAGTATCAGAATCACCTTTTTCCCAGTTTCCAATACCACTCCTTTCCTCTTCTGGGTCATGTGACACCATTTCTGACTTGCCAGATCACACTGGGGCATATGAGTTAGCCAGAAGTCACTTTGAGGCTATATGCACACAAAGTGTTTTTGATGCGCTTTCGTGGCGGTTTTCCTGCAAAAATGCTTGTTAATATTAGTGTTGAGCCACCCCCGTAGTGTTCGAGTTCGGTTCGGTTCGTCGAACACCCGTGTGTTCGCCGAACTGTTCGTCGAACTGTTCGTCGAACACCTTCGAACACCGTTAAAACCAATGGCAGGCAAACAAAAACACATAGAAACACATAGAAAACACCTTCAAAGGTGTCCAAAAGCTGACAAACTGCTCAGAAGACACAACTTACACATGGAAAATTGACAAGTACATATAGTCATGCGAAAAGAAAAGAGGTGGAGGAGTAAAAGGAGGGGGAGACACAGATATAGGCATGTCATGCCCTTCTAAAATCCAAAAAGTGAGAAGCCGACACGTTCAGTCCGCTCCTGCCCGTGCCACTTCCGTGTCGCCGGGTTTGTGCCAGAGCCGCGGTGAACCCTGACGGCCAGCCCCCCTCTCCCAATACTGGTGCCTGTCCGCTGGTGGGTCGAGCAAGCCCCCCTGTGGTGGAGGCAGCTCTAAGCTTTTTAATTTAAATTGTCTCTCTAATTTGAATGAATACACTTTAAATCCATTTACAAGGATCTATTGGAGGGCAAGTCTCATGCCAGCAGCCGCGTAATTCCAGCTCCAGTAGCGTCCACTAAAGCTGCTGCAGTTAAAAAGCTTTTATAAGGATCGAGCTCGGCTGTCCACCGCAAGGCATCCTACTGCCAGTCCCAGCCCCTATGCCTTGGGGTGCCTCCTGATGCTCTTCACTGAGTATCCCATGGTCCCGAAGCATTTCCTTTGAAAAAATTAAGTGTCTAAACTACAGGTGGTGTAGCTTGCTTAACAGCCGGGATAATCCGCTGACTAGCAGACACTGCTACTAGGCACAAAGTATTTCCTGGGCTAGATGCAGTTATAAATTTGTAATTAGATACTCTCGTTGGATGCTGAGAAAGCATTCCATAGAGTCTCCTGGCACGCCATATATGATTCTCTTAAAAAGCTTGGGGTAGGGGTCTAGGGGACCCTTTTATAGCCAAAATCACGGCCCTGTATCACAATACGTCACCTAGGCTGAAGATAAATGGAACTGTAGCACCCTGAGGGCTCGGTTGCTACAGAGGTATTGCACCTCACCCAGAGGTGTGATATCTCACTCTCAGGTAAGGATGGAGTGTGGATCAGGACCCGACACCTGCATGCATTACACCACATTGCCGTGGGGCAGGGCGACCAATATGCCTCTGAGATGGGCACGACAGTCCCTGTCACTGGCTGGAGTGGGGGGAGGGAACACTGAGGAAGGGGAACCCTGTAGTGCAGGAGCAGGGAGGAAGCAGTTCATGGGTGCATTGAGAAGGGAGTATAAAAGGTGGGCACCATCTTAGTTCAGTGCAGAGAAGTCTGAGCAGAAGTGGCAGGGAGCAGGGGCTCTGCATGAGCTCTGCTCCGGAGGCGGGCCTAGTAACAGAGGCCCAGGCCTGGAAGAGGGAGAAGGAAGGAAGAGTAGCGGAGAAGGCTCCAGGAATGAGGAACGAAGGGATCTCAGGGGTGCGGACGGGCGAGTCGCCACCGCACGCCCGAATCCACCTGCGTGGAGGGGTCAGGCCAAAGGGGGAGACCGGTCCCCGAAACTAGTGGAGGCAGGAAACGACCCTCAGCTAGAAACAGGAGGCTGTGACATTTTATGTGGCGCAGCCCCTCACTACACCCGCTAGGAAGGCACCACATAGGGTCAGGGAAACTGGCGCCAAGTTTAATAAGAGGAGGCCCGAGGCAGCCGGACAGAAGGGTTGGTAAGAAAGGCCAGACAAAGGACACACAAAGGGGGTCCTGTGAAGCACTCCAAAGTTATCTGGGAGTTGTCTGAGCCCCTCACCTGGTGAGCACAGTGCGACGTGGGCAGCCGTTACCTGCAGACGTGGTCTGGATAATAAGAACTGTGAGTAAAGGCCCTGGACTGCATCACTGACTCCGTGTCATTACTGCTGCTGCCCTGCACCATCACCCCCATCCTCCGCATACACTGCCCTGAGGCTATACTCCTCCCGTGGGGAGTTATGCTACGCTCTGCTGCACCCACAACACCAGCCTCAGCGGTCTGCCCTGGAGCGGCGGTTCACTCTGACCGCAATCCACGGGTGGCGTAGTCGGACATTTAAACATCAAAACCACATAAATAGTTCCGCCACTGGTTTGACTGCCCTGAGCCACGGAACCGGGTTGCCGCCACGGAGACTACAACCACCAGCATCCACCAAAAAGGGTCCGGCTCCGGGTGTCCCAAGGCCCAGGGGGCGCGTCAGAACATTTTCATCACCTTTCACAATCACCAATGGGACAAGGCAGGGATGTTCTCTGTCCCCTCTCTTATACATCCTAGTGATGGAGCACCTGCTCTCATCAATTCACCATAACCCAAATATTAGGTGGATTGAGGTGGGAGGCACCGAGTACAACTGCTCTCTATTTGCTGATGATGTCCTAGTATATATCACTCAATCACATATATCCATCCATGCTGTTATGGCTGAAATAGATCACTTTGTTACATGGTCAAATTTTAAAATCAATGCAGCGAAGTCTGAGGCCCTCGATGTCTCCCTCCCCAAATCCATATGGGATTCCATCCAGTCCAACTTTCCCTTTGCCTGGCCCTCACAGGGTATCAAATACTTAGGAATTCCTATTCATAGAGACCTCTCCCATCTATGTTATCTTAATTTTGGGCCCTTTATTGAACAACTCCATACAGACCACGGTTGGCAAGTTAGAACTGTAAGATTCACTACGTGAACCACTGGTGTTTTGTGGAAAAGCACATGTACACTGTGTTCCAAATTATTATGCAAAAAGTGTTTAGGAGTGATAAGGGAAGAATTTGTTTGTTTGTCAGTTAAACTCATTGATGGTGATGTGTGTCAGGGCTCTTTATATCACTGTAAGCAATTGCAGACACCTGTGCTAATTAGTTTGGCAGGTGTGTCCAATGAAAGGCAAGACTACTTAAGAAGGCTTTCTCACATTATTAAGCAGCCTACATTTTCTGCCAAAATGGGAAAGAAAAAGGATGTGTCGGCTGCTGAGAAGCAACAAATTGTGGAGTGTTTAGGTCAAGGCATGACTACAATCAACATTGCCAAGACACTTCATCCTGATCATCGCACAATCAAGAAGTATGTAGCTGATTCACAGTACACACGTGTGCGTGTTGATAAGGGCAAATTGAGGACTCTTTCCTACAGGCAATTACGTCAGGTTGAAAGAGCAGCGGCAAAAAAGCCTTGTCATAGCAGCAGACAAGTTTTTGAAGCTGCTTGTGCCTCCAACGTCCCCTGAACAACAAGATGCAGGGTCCTTCAGAGGTTTGCAGCTGTGCATATGCCATCCTGTCGACCTCCTCTATCCACTTCACACAAGCAGAAACGGCTCCAGTGGGCCAAACATTACATGAAGACTGATTTCAAAACTGTTTTGTTCACGGATGAGTGCCGTGCAGCGCTCGATGGTCCAGATGGATGGAGTGGAGGATGGCTGGTTGATGGACACCCCACGCAAACACGGCTACAGCGCCAACAAGGAGGAGGTGGAGTAATGTTTTGGGCTGGAATCATGGGGAGAGAGATTGTCGGCCCCTTTAGGATCCCTGAAGGCGCTAAAGATGAACTCTATAATGTATGTGGATTTTCTCAAACAGCACTTCCTGCCATGGTTCAAGAAGAAGAACCTTGTATTTCACAGCAAGATCATTTTTTTGCATGATAATGCACCATCTCATGCTGCACATAAAACATCTGCATCTCTGGCTGATATGGGCATAAAAGGGGACAAACTTATGGTGTGACCCCCATGCTCCCCTGACCTCTACCCCATTCAGAACCTTTGGAGCATCATTAAAAGGAGTGTCTATGATGGCGGGAGGCAGTTCACATCTAAGCAACAGCTCTGGGAGGGTATTCTGTCCTCATGCAAAACAATTGAAGCAGAAACCATCCAAAACCTGACAAATTCAATGGACGAGAGAGTTCAGAAGCTCCTTTCGAACAAGGGGTCCTATGTGAAAATGTAACATCACCTAGAATAAAGTTTTGAATTGAAAACTGTTTGATTTCAGTTTCTAACAACCTGCTAATGCTTATAATTGTAAAAATGACCATTTTTTTGGTCTTTATTAAAATGAAAAGGTTGATCGAAAAGTTTGGGGGATCTAAGAGTGTGGCAACCCAGTAGTCATGATTACTTCGAATTCTGACAATATGAGGGTCATGCTGCAGGTAGTGTAGCAGGAAGGCACTTATGTGTCTTGCGCATCTCGGAGCCCCAAAATTATTTTCCGGGCTAGATGCAGCTAAAAATTATTATTAATTTTAAATCTGGTGAAGCTTTAGTATAGATGGCCTAATAGGATCAGTGCTGCACACTGCTACAAAGCCCAAATTATTTTCCAGTCAAGATACAGATAAACATGATTAGTAATTTTAAATCTGGTGGAGCTTATTATAGATGGCCTAATAGAATCAGTGCTGCACACTGCTACAAAGCCCAAATTATTTTCCAGCCAAGATACAGATAAACATGATTAGTAATTTGAAAGCTTAAAACGGTTGGTAAGGTGATTTTAACCAATCATCAAGCTTTTACTCTCCCCAGGATGACACAGGGGTAGAAAAGTCGTTTCGGATCCATGATTTGTTCATCTTTATGAACGTGAGTCTGTCTACATTATCAGTGGAGAGCCGCGTGCGCTTATCTGTCAGCACACCACCAGCAGCGCTGAACACACGTTCAGACAGAACGCTGGCTGCGGGACATGACAAGATCTCCAAGGCGTAAGTGGCTAGCTCCGGCCATTTATCCAGATTGGAAGCCCAAAAAGACCAAGTGTCCAGTGACACAGTCGTGGCTTCAATGTTTACTTGGAGATACTCCTGTACCATCGTCTCTAGGCGTTGACTATGTGTCAGACTTCTTGTCTCCTGTGGCCTTGCAAAGGATGGGCTAAAAAAGTGGTGAAATGACTCCGCAAAAATGATGTTACCAGCAGATACTGTGGTTCTGTTACGGTTTGAGTGCTGGACACTTGACGGTCCCACGGTTGGCCAGTTGGAACTGTGAGATTCACTACGTGCACCACTGGTATTTTGTGGAAAAGCACATGTAAGATTCTGCAACAGTCTCTGCTGATAATCCTGCATGCGTGCATCCCTTTCTATGGCAGGAATAATTTCTGCAAATTTACTTTTGTACCGGGGATCTAACAGTGTGGCAACCCAGTAGTCAGGATTATTTCTAATTCTGACAATTCGAGGGTCATGTTGCAGGTAGTGCAGCAAGAAGGCACTCATATGTGTTGCGCATCCAGGAGCACCAAGTCCCTGTTGTGTTGGTGGCGAGGTAACAATCATGCTTCCTTCCTCTGTCCTCTCCCCCCAACCTCGCACAACAGAAATGTGATCAAGGTCTCCCTCATCTGATGAGTCTTCCATCAGTTCGTCCTCCACTTCTTCCTGGGCTCCTGCACCTTCCTCACTAGTTTGGCTGCTACCATGCGCCCTGGTAAAACCATCTCCCCCACCCTCACATGCCTGCCGCCTTGGTGCTGCCGACCATCTGGACCTTGCAGATGTTAGCCTTCCGCATACAACTCCTCCTCCTCTACTTCCTCCACCTCCTCTTGTGCCACCACCTGACTCCGAATTCTGTTTAACATGTGCTCCAGCATGTAAATCACCGGAATAGTCATGCTGATAATGGCATCGTCAGCACTAAACATCTTCGTCGCCATTTCAAAACTGTGCAGAAGGGTGCATAGGTCCCTGATCTGAGACCACTCCTCCAGCGTGATTTGCCCCACCTCTGGATCTCGTTGGCCCAGGCTATACGTCAGAACGTATTGCACCAGGGCTTGTCGGTGCTGCCACAGTCGCTGCAACATGTGCAGAGTTGAATTCCACCGGGTAGGCACATCGCATTTTAGCCGGTGAAGTGACAGGCCCAACGACTTCTGTAGAGATGTAAGTCGCTGAGCTGCGGGATGCGAACGGCGGAAGTGAGCACACAGCGACCGTGCCCTCTGCAGAAGGCCATCTAGTCTGGGATAGTGGGCTAAAAATTGCTGGACAACCAGGTTCAACACGTGAGCCATACAAGGCACATGTGTGACATTGCCCCGGCGAAGGGCCGCACCCAGGTTTGCAGCATTGTCGCACACGGCCTTCCCTGGTTTCAGGTCCAGTGGAGACAACCATTCATGAAATTGGTTCTACAGAGCTGACCACAACTCCTCAGCTGTGTGACTCACATTTCCCAGACATTTCAATGTAAAAACCGCATGATGACGTTGAGCCCTACTGCCAGCATAGTAAGGAGGTGTGCAGGATCCCTTCTGCGCAGTTAGAAAGCTTGTGGCATGACCAGACAGGCTTTGGGTGCAGGTGGAAGACCAAGAGGAGGTTGAGGAGGCAGAAGCAGTGGAGGAACTTTGACATAAAGAGGATTGACGCACAACTCGTGGGGACGGCAAGACTTGGACAGCAGCCCCTTGTCCTGCTGTCACCATAGTTACCCAGTGCCCAGTCAGCGACATGTAACGCCCCTGTCCATACCTACTCGTCCAAGTGTCTGTGGTGAAATGCACCCTGTCGCACACAGAGTTTCTCAAAGAAGCGGTGATGTTGTGTGCGACATGCTGGTGGAGCGCAGGCACACCTTTCTTTGAGAAGTAGTGCCGACTGGGCATCTGGTACTGGGGCACTGCGACGGACATAAGGTCTCGAAAATCCTCTGTGTCCACCAGGCGGAAAGGCAGCATTTCTGTAGCCAAGAGCTTGCAGATGGTGAAATTCAACCTCTTAGCTTTCTCATGGCTAGGAGGAAATGGTCTTTTACTTGTCCACATCTGAGGGACCGAGGGCTGGCTATTGTGCTTAGACGGGGTTGATAAGGGTGTCCCCGGCAAACTGCCGGTCTGTGAGGAAGATGCAGGCGGACATGTTAGGTTGCCTTGATCCAAAGGTGGTGCTATCGATGTCGGACAGCGCTCAACACCAGCTGGTGTTACCACCTCCAAAGAAAATGATGACCTGCCAATCACGCTGGCTGTTGCGGGTAAAGAGGTGGCAGGTTTGCGCCCCAAAACAGGTGTGACTGCTGTCCCCCCAGTCACAGAGGATGAAGACGCCGCGGATGCACAAGATATGGCAGATGGTGGTTGGCCCGGCCGGCTAGGCCGCATTGTAGCACACTGAGCTTCCCACTGCAACTTATGCTTCATGTCCATGTGCCGGTTCATGCATGAAGTACTCAAACTATGTATTTTTTGGCCTCTACTTAGCTTTTGCTGACAAATGTTACAGATAACACGAGTTGGGTCATCTTCATCGATCTGAAAAAATGCCCAGGCTATGCAAGGCTTAGCACCCATGCGACCTGAAGAGCCACCACGACTTGTGGTGAGAGGCAGAGTTGTGTTTGAGGATGCAGTTGTTGACGTGCTTCCAGTACTACGTCTCTGTCCAGGAAGGCGCAACCTGACCACGTCGTCACTAGCATCTTCCTCCACCTCCTCTGCTGACCTCATCTCTTGGCTGACTGTGGGTTGACAGTAAGTGGGATCTCCGACCTCATCATCATCACCCTGTGCGTTATCACACCCGTCGTCCTCAGAGCCAACCTGTTCCTGCCCTGACAAAAAACTAAAGTTGTCGCTCCAATCAGGTATTTGAGTCTTATCATCGTCTTCCTCATTGTCTCCACCAACAGGAGTTACAGTTTGGGAATGAGGGTCTACATTATGGTCAGAACCTTCTGCGTCTGGTCCTGGATCCGACTCATAAAGATTCTGGGCATCAGTGCAGATCATTTCCTCGTCTGGATTCACAGAAGCGCTGGAGTCGACCTCTGATTCCCAGGCTATAGTATGAGTAAACAGCTCTGCAGACTCAACCATCTGTTCTACCTCATACTCAGACGGGCAGCTGGAGATTTGGGAGCTGTGAGGAAGCAAGTGCGATTGGGGTGACACCTTTGAGGACTGGAGTATTTGTGATGTTGAAGTTGATGTGGAGGAGAGCCCACTTAAAGGAGCACTTGATATCCGTTGAAGCACCTGCTGTTTTTGTGCCTCATCTGGAATTTGTAGCGATTGGCGTGGCCGTAAGAAAGGGATCTTATCACATTGTCCGCTAAAAGAAGTAGACATTTTAGTTTGGCTGGAAGATGGTCTTTCTTCTGCAGATGTTACTGTTGCTTTAACACCTACCCCACGGACACAACCTTTTTTCCCCTTCCCAACATGCCTATTCCCCTTTCCACCAGCAGCAGGCCTTTTTCCACTCATTTTGGTAGTTAACTAATTCACAACTCTGGAGTTGTTTGCACAAAAAAACAATGGATGGGAACCGAGCAGAGCTGAGTGGCCAAACTGTGGTATTAGGCCAAAACTATTGGCTGGGTTAGATGCAGAAAAAAATTATATTCAATTTGCAACCTGATGGAGGTCAGTATAGATGGACTAATAGAGAAAGTCCCACACACTGCTAGAAAGCCAAATATTTTTTCAGAGCTAGATGCAGATAAAAATTATTTTTAATTTGCAACCTGATGGAGGTCAGTATAGATGGACTAATAGAGAAAGTCCCACACACTGCTAGAAGGCCAAATATTTTTTCAGAGCTAGATGCAGATAAAAATTATTTTTAATTTGCAACCTGATGGAGGTCAGTATAGATGGACTAATAGAGAAAGTCCCACACACTGCTAGAAGGCCAAATATTTTTTCAGAGGTAGATGCAGAAAAAAATATATTCAGTTTGCAACCTGATGGAGGTCTGTATAGATGGATTAATAGAACAAGTCCCACACACAGCTAGAAGCCCGATATTTTTTTAGAGGTAGATGCAGAAAAAAATATATTCAGTTTGCAACCTGATGGAGGTCAGTATAGATGGACTAATACAACAAGTCCCACACACAGCTAGAAGCCCAATATTTTTTCAGAGGTAGATGCAGAAAAAAATATATTCAGTTTGCAACCTGATGGAGGTCTGTATAGATGGATTAATAGAACAAGTCCCACACACAGCTAGAAGCCCAATATTTTTTCAGAGGTAGATGCAGAAAAAAATATATTCAGTTTGCAACCTGATGGAGGTCTGTATAGATGGATTAATAGAACAAGTCCCACACACAGCTAGAAGCCCAATATTTTTTCAGAGGTAGATGAAGAAAAAAATATATGCAGTTTGCAACCTGATGGAGGTCAGTATAGATGGACTAATACAACAAGTCCCACACACAGCTAGAAGCCCATTATTTTTTCAGAGCTAGATGCAGAAAAAAATTATATTCAATTTGCAACCTGATGGAGGTCATTATAGATGGACTAATAGAATGATGCTATGCCCAAAAGATTTTACTTCACTAGGTGCAGTAAAAAAATTGGTATTCTATACACAGGTGGTATATCTTGCAACACAGATAGGCTACTCCACTGACTAACACACTATGCAATAGGCCAAAAAGGATTAGCTTTGCTAGATTCAGCCAAATGCTGTGAAAAAAACTTGCACAGCACTGGCACAGACCTGCCTGGCAAAAACTGATAGGAACTGATGTAACCTAGTCCTGAAAAAGACTCCAATTACAATTAGTCTTTACTCCCACAATCTATCTATTTAAGAGCACTGACCTGCCTGATAAAAGTCGTAGGAAATGCTGTAACCTAGTCCTTAAAAGGACTGCAATCACAACTATTCCCTACTCCCAAGCTATCTGTAGATTTGTGCGAAAATTGGCTTGAAATTAACAAGGTATAGCGCACACAGCAACAGCGGTGCCGTCTAACACGCAGCTGCAGCAGTGAGAAAATGGTGGCGACGGGGAAAATGGCTTGGTCTTATAGGGCAAGGACATGTGACATACACTGCCAATGACACATGCCCTTGCTTGTGTGAAAAAAAGCACTTCGCTCCGTGTGTGCGCTGCTGATAGGCTGACAGATTGCACCTCCCACTGTAAATGCGGGAAAGAGAAAAAAAAAATGGAGATCTTCATTGTTCCTGCAGAGATCCATCCCCTGCCCCTCCCCCCACCCCGCTGTACACTCAAACTGCGTATTAACATTAATTTTCATCATTACTGAGAAAAAATCCAGTTATGATTTTGGTGCACGAACAGTTATCGAACATAACCTCGAACAGCCAAATTTTTCTCAAATTGTTCGTGTTCGCCGAACGGCTCGAACACCGCCCAAAACAGCTCGATTTTGAGATTGGCGAACAGTTCGAGTAGAACAACGCTCATCTCTAGTTAATATGTCTGCCAGGTATAGCAATGGTAATCCGAATGTGTTGTGCACATGAAGTGAAAAAAAACGCAGCATGACCATTGTTCGGGCGTTTCCGCAGCGAATTCGAGCCCATTGACGTGCATTGAACTGCAGCAAACTGCAGCAAACCCGCAGGTACAATATCTATACCTGCAGATTTGCTGGGTTTCAATTAAAGCCAATGGGCGCAAATTCGCGCCGGAAATGCGCTGCGGGTGGTACCCAGGTTGAGAGAGGAGGACTACAACTCCTCTCATCTGACCACCGTTCCCGCTGATAGCAGTGAGAGTGGTGTGGCTGGGAGGAGCAGTAGACTGCTCTGCCCAACCTGCGTGTCCGCTGTGAAAAAAAAAAAATGTAAAAATAAGAAACCTCTAAACTCACCTGTCTGGCGGCCCCCAGTGTCCTCCTGGTCCTCAGTGGCAAAACGCTACTCCCAGCAGCTGGATGTACATTGTGGGAGCGCGCTCGCTAACAGCAGTGTACTGAGGAGCCAAGACCAGCGGTGACTTGGGCGATCAGCTGATCGGTCACGTGACGTCACCATGGTAACCTTCAGAAGAAAGTTCCCAGGGTGATAACGGTCAGAGCTCACCGGGGCTCATCAGCTGATCTTTAGCTGATGAACCCCAGTGACCTCCTGCAGCAGCATGTATACTGTCAGGGGTGATTTTACACCCCAGTCAGTATACACTGCTGTCTTCTACAGCAGTGACATCAGTGATTGCTGATGTCACTGCTGTAGAAATTACACAAACCGTCGTGGGACACTCGTTGGCGGTGCTCGTGGACTATGTCATTGACGGCAGACAGGTGAGGGATACGGTTGTTTGTTATTTTACGTTTTTTTCAGAAGATCTATGGCTTCGCGGACGGAGTGTAATAAAAAAAAATTGTAGAACCGCGTGTTTTTTATTTCATTAAAATACTTTATTCTAGCCATGTATTTATTGAAAAAGCGGCGACCATTTTACTATGTGGTTAGTAATGGGACATCTTATAGACGCTCTTCATTACTAATAGAGATGAGCGTTGTTCTACTCGAACTGTTCGCCAATCTCAAATTCGAGCTGTTTTGGGCGGTGTTCGAGCCGGTCGGCGAACACGAACAATTTGAGAAAAATTCGGCTGTTCGAGGTTATGTTCGATAACTGTTCGTGCACCAAAATCATAACTGGATTTTTTCTCAGTAATGATGAAAATTAATGTTAATACGCAGTTTGAGTGTACAGCGGGGCGGGGGGAGGGGCAGGGGATGGATCTCTGCAGGAACAATGAAGATCTCCATTTTTTTTTCTCTTTCCCGCATTTGCAGTGGGGAGGTGCAATCTGTCAGCCTATCAGCAGCGCACACACGGAGCGAAGTGCTTTTTTTCACACAAGCAAGGGCATGTGTGATTGGCAGTGTATGTCACATGTCCTTGCCCTATAAGACCAAGCCATTTTCCCCGTCGCCACCATTTTCTCACTGCTGCAGCTGCGTGTTAGACGGCACCGCTGTTGCTGTGTGCGCTATACCTTGTTAATTTCAAGCCAATTTTCGCACAAATATACAGATAGCTTGGGAGTAGGGAATAGTTGTGATTGCAGTCCTTTTAAGGACTAGGTTACAGCATTTCCTACGACTTTTATCAGGCAGGTCTGTGCTCTTAAATAGATAGATTGTGGGAGTAAAGACTAATTGTAATTGGAGTCCTTTTCAGGACTAGGTTACATCAGTTCCTATCAGTTTTTGCCAGGCAGGTCTGTGCCAGTGCTGTGCAAGTTTTTTTCACAGCATTTGGCTGAATCTAGCAAAGCTAATCCTTTTTGGCCTATTGCAGAGTGTGTTAGTCAGTGGAGTAGCCTATCTGTGTTGCAAGATATACCACCTGTGTATAGAATACCAATTTTTTTACTGCACCTAGTGAAGTAAAATCTTTTGGGCATAGCATTATTCTATTAGTCCATCTATACTGACCTCCATCAGGTTGCAAACTGAATATAATTTTTTTCTGCATCTAGCTCTGAAAAAATATTTGGGCTTCTAGCAGTGTGTGGGACTTGGTCTATTAGTCCATCTATACTGACCTCCATCAGGTTGCAAATTAAAAATAATTTTTTTCTTCATTTAGCTCTGAAAAAATATTTGGGCTTCTAGCAGTGTGTGGGACTTGTTCTATTAGTCCTTCTATACTGACCTCCAGCAGGTTGCAAATTGAATATAATTTTTTTCTGCATCTAGCTCTGAAAAAATATTTGGGCTTCTAGCGGTGTGTGGGACTTGGTCTATTAGTCCATCTATACTGACCTCCATCAGGTTGCAAATTAAAAATAATTTTTTTCTGCATCTAGCTCTGAAAAAATATTTGGGCTTCTAACAGTGTGTGGGACTTGGTCTATTAGTCCATCTATACTGACCTCCATCAGGTTGCAAATTAAAAATAATTTTTTTCTTCATTTATCTCTGAAAAAATATTTGGGCTTCTAGCAGCGTGTGGGACTTGTTCTATTAGTCCATCTATACTGACCTCCATCAGGTTGCAAATTAAAAATAATTTTTTTCTGCATCTAGCTCTGAAAAAATATTTGGGCTTCTAGCAGTGTGTGGGACTTGGTCTATTAGTCCATCTATACTGACCTCCATCAGGTTGCAAATTAAAAATAATTTTTTTCTGCATCTAGCTCTGAAAAAATATTTGGGCTTCTAGCAGTGTGTGGGACTTGGTCTATTAGTCCATCTATACTGAACTCCATCAGGTTGCAAATTGAATAAAAAAATTTTCTGCATCTAGCTCTGAAAAAATATTTGGGCTTCTAGCGGTGTGTGGGACTTGGTCTATTAGTCCATCTATACTGACCTCCATCAGGTTGCAAATTAAAAATAATTTTTTTCTGCATCTAGCTCTGAAAAAATATTTGGGCTTCTAGCAGTGTGTGGGACTTGGTCTATTAGTCCATCTATACTGACCTCCATCAGGTTGCAAACTAAAAATAATTTTTTTCTTCATTTAGCCCTGAAAAAATATTTGGGCTTCTAGCCGTGTGTGGGACTTGTTCTATTAGTCCTTCTATACTGACGTCCAGCAGGTTGCAAATTGAATATAATTTTTTTCTGCATCTAGCTCTGAAAAAATATTTGGGCTTCTAGCGGTGTGTGGGACTTGGTCTATTAGTCCATCTATACTGACCTCCATCAGGTTGCAAATTAAAAATAATTTTTTTCTGCATCTAGCTCTGAAAAAATATTTGGGCTTCTAGCAGTGTGTGGGACTTGGTCTATTAGTCCATCTATACTGACATCCATCAGGTTGCAAATTAAAAATAATTTTTTTCTGCATCTAGCTCTGAAAAAATATTTGGGCTTCTAGCAGTGTGTGGGACTTGGTCTATTAGTCCATCTATACTGACCTCCATCAGGTTGCAAATTAAAAATAATTTTTTTCTTCATTTAGCTCTGAAAAAATATTTGGGCTTCTAGCAGTGTGTGGGACTTGTTCTATTAGTCCTTCTATACTGACCTCCAGCAGGTTGCAAATTGAATATAATTTTTTTCTGCATCTAGCTCTGAAAAAATATTTGGGCTTCTAGCGGTGTGTGGGACTTGGTCTATTAGTCCATCTATACTGACCTCCATCAGGTTGCAAATTAAAAATAATTTTTTTCTGCATCTAGCTCTGAAAAAATATTTGGGCTTCTAGCGGTGTGTGGGACTTGGTCTATTAGTCCATCTATACTGACCTCCATCAGGTTGCAAATTAAAAATAATTTTTTTCTGCATCTAGCTCTGAAAAAATATTTGGGCTTCTAGCAGTGTGTGGGACTTGGTCTATTAGTCCATCTATACTGACCTCCATCAGGTTGCAAATTAAAAATATTTTTTTTCTGCATCTAACCCAGCCAATAGTTTTGGCCTAATACCACAGTTTGGCCACTCAGCTCTGCTCGGTTACCATCCATTGTTTTTTTGTGCAAACAACTCCAGAGTTGTGAATTAGTTAACCACCAAAATGAGTGGAAAAAGGCCTGCTGCTGGTGGAAAGGGGAATAGGCGTGTTGGGAAGGGGAAAAAAGGTTGTGTCCGTGGGGTAGGTGCAGAAGAAAGACCATCTTTCAGCCAAACTAAAATGTCTACTTCTTTTAGCGGACAATGTGATAAGATCCCTTTCTTACGGCCACGCCAATCGCTACAAATTCCAGATGAGGCACAAAAACAGCAGGTGCTTCAACGGATATCAAGTGCTCCTTTAAGTGGGCTCTCCTCCACATCAATTTCAATATCACAAATACTCCAGTCCTCAAAGGTGTCACCCAAATCGCACTTGCTTCCTCACAGCTCCCAAATCTCCAGCTGCCCGTCTGAGTATGAGATAGAACAGATGGTTGAGTCTGCAGAGCTGTTTACTCATAATATAGCCTGGGAATCAGAGGTCGACTCCAGCGCTTCTGTGAATCCAGACGAGGAAATGATCTGCACTGATGCCCAGAATCTTTATGAGTCGGATCCAGGACCAGATGCAGAAGGTTCTGACCATAATGTAGACCCTCATTCCCAAACTGTAACTCCTGTTGGTGGAGACAATGAGGAAGACGATGATAAGACTCAAATACCTGATTGGAGCGACAACTTTAGTTTTTTGTCAGGGCAGGAACAGGTTGGCTCTGAGGACGACGGGTGTGATAACGCACAGGGTGATGATGATGAGGTCGGAGATCCCACTTACTGTCAACCCACAGTCAGCCAAGAGATGAGGTCAGCAGAGGAGGTGGAGGAAGATGCTAGTGACGACGAGGTCAGGTTGCGCCTTCCTGGACAGAGACGTAGTACTGGAAGCACGTCAACAACTGCATCCTCAAACACAACTCTGCCTCTCACCACAAGTCGTGGTGGCTCTTCAGGTCGCATGGGTGCTAAGCCTTGCATAGCCTGGGCATTTTTTCAGATCGATAAAGATGACCCAACTCGTGTTATCTGTAACATTTGTCAGCAAAAGCTAAGTAGAGGCCAAAAAATACATAGTTTGAGTACTTCATGCATGAACCGGCACATGGACATGAAGCATAAGTTGCAGTGGGAAGCTCAGTGTGCTACAATGCGGTCTAGCCGGCCGGGCCAACCACCGTCTGCCATATCTTGTGCATCCGCGGCCTCTTCATCCTCTGTGACTGGGGGGACAGCAGTCACACCTGTTTTGGGGCACAGACCTGCCACCTCTTTACCCGCAACAGCCAGCGTGATTGGCAGGTCATCATTTTCTTTGGAGGTGGTAACACCAGCTGGTCTTGAGCGCTGTCCGACATCGATACCACCACCTTTGGATCAAGGCAACCTAACATGTCCGCCTGCATCTTCCTCACAGACCGGCAGTTTGCCGGGGACACCCTTATCAACCCCGTCTAAGCACAATAGCCAGCCCTCGGTCCCTCAGATGTGGACAAGTAAAAGACCATTTCCTCCTAGCCATGAGAAAGCTAAGAGGTTGAATTTCACCATCTGCAAGCTCTTGGCTACAGAAATGCTGCCTTTCCGCCTGGTGGACACAGAGGATTTTCGAGACCTTATGTCCGTCGCAGTGCCCCAGTACCAGATGCCCAGTCGGCACTACTTCTCAAAGAAAGGTGTGCCTGCGCTCCACCAGCATGTCGCACACAACATCACCGCTTCTTTGAGAAACTCTGTGTGTGACAGGGTGCATTTCACCACAGACACTTGGACGAGTAGGCATGGACAGGGGCGTTACATGTCGCTGACTGGGCACTGGGTAACTATGGTGACAGCAGGACAAGGGGCTGCTGTCCAAGTCTTGCCGTCCCCACGAGTTGTGCGTCAATCCTCTTTATGTCATTTTTCCTCCACTGCTTCTGCCTCCTCAACCTCCTCTCGGTCTTCCACCTGCACCCAAAGCCTGTCTGGTCATGCCACAAGCTTTCTAACTGCGCAGAAGGGATCCTGCACACCTCCTTACTATGCTGGCAGTAGGGCTCAACGTCATCAGGCGGTTTTTACATTGAAATGTCTGGGAAATGTGAGTCACACAGCTGAGGAGTTGTGGTCAGCTCTGGAGAACCAATTTCATGAATGGTTGTCTCCACTGGACCTGAAACTAGGGAAGGCCGTGTGCGACAATGCTGCAAACCTGGGTGCGGCCCTTCGCCGGGGCAATGTCACACACGTGCCTTGTATGGCTCACGTGTTGAACCTGGTTGTCCAGCAATTTTTAGCCCACTATCCCAGACTAGATGGCCTTCTGCAGAGGGCACGGTCGCTGTGTGCTCACTTCCGCCGTTCGCATCCCGCAGCTCAGCGACTTACATCTCTACAGAAGTCGTTGGGCCTGCCACTTCACCGGCTAAAATGCGATGTGCCTACCCGGTGGAATTCAACTCTGCACATGTTGCAGCGACTGTGGCAGCACCGACAAGCCCTGGTGCAATACGTTCTGACGTATAGCCTGGGCCAACGAGATTCAGAGGTGGGGCAAATCACGCTGGAGGAGTGGTCTCAGATCAGGGACCTATGCACCCTTCTGCACAGTTTTGAAATGGCGACGAAGATGTTTAGTGCTGACGATGCCATTATCAGCATGACTATTCCGGTGATTTACATGCTGGAGCACATGTTAAACAGAATTCGGAGTCAGGTGGTGGCACAAGAGGAGGTGGAGGAAGTAGAGGAGGAGGAGTTGTATGCGGAAGGGCTAACATCTGCAAGGTCCAGACGGTCAGCAGCACCAAGGCGGCAGGCATGTGAGGGTGGGGGAGATGATTTTACCAGGGCGCATGGTAGCAGCCAAACTAGTGAGGAAGGTGCAGGAGCCCAGGAAGAAGTGGAGGACGAACTGATGGAAGACTCATCAGATGAGGGAGACCATGATCACATTTCTGTTGTGCGAGGTTGGGGGGAGAGGACAGAGGAAGGAAGCATGATTGCTACCTCGCCACCAACACAACAGGGACTTTGTGCTCCTGGATGCGCAACACACATGAGTGCCTTCTTGCTGCACTACCTGCAACATGACCCTCGAATTGTGAGAATTAGAAATAATCCTGACTACTGGGTTGCCACACTGTTAGATCCCCGGTACAAAAGTAAATTTGCAGAAATTATTCCTGCCATAGAAAGGGATGCACGCATGCAGGAGTATCAGCAGAGACTGTTGCAGAATCTTACATGTGCTTTTCCACAAAATACCAGTGGTGCACGTAGTGAATCTCACAGTTCCAACTTGCCAACCGTGGGACCGTCAAGTGTTCAGCACTCAAACCGTAACAGAACCACAGTATCTGCTGGTAACATCAATTTTGCGGAATCATTTCACCACTTTTTTAGCCCATCCTTTGCAAGGCCACAGGAGACAAGAAGTCTGACACATAGTCAACGCCTAGAGACGATGGTACAGGAGTATCTCCAAGTAAACTTTGAAGCCACGACTGTGTCACTGGACCCTTGCTCTTTTTGGGCTTCCAATCTGGATAAATGGCCGGAGCTAGCCACTTACGCCTTGGAGATCTTGTCATGCCCCGCAGCCAGCGTTCTGTCTGAACGTGTGTTCAGCGCTGCTGGTGGTGTGCTGACAGATAAGCGCACGCGGCTCTCCACTGATAATGTAGACAGACTCACGTTCATAAAGATGAACAAATCATGGATCCGAAACGACTTTTCTACCCGTGTGTCATCCTGGGGAGAGTAAAAGCTTGATGATTGGTTAAAATCACCCTACCAACCGTTTTAAGCTTTCAAATTACTAATCATGTTTATCTGTATCTTGACTGGAAAATAATTTGGGCTTTGTAGCAGTGTGCAGCACTGATCCTATTAGGCCATCTATAATAAGCTTCACCAGATTTAAAATTAAAAATAATTTTTAGCTGCATCTAGCCCGGAATATAATTTTGGGGCTCCGAGATGCGCAAGACACATAAGTGCCTTCTTGCTGCACTACCTGCAGCATGACCCTCATATTGTCAGAATTCGAAGTAATCATGACTACTGGGTTGCCACACTCTTAGATCCCCCAAACTTTTCGATCAACCTTTTCATTTTAATAAAGACCAAAAAAATGGTCATTTTTGAAATTATAAGCATTAGCAGGTTGTTAGAAACTGAAATCAAACAGTTTTCAACTCAAAACTTTATTCTAGGTGATGTTACATTTTCACATAGGACCCCTTGTTCGAAAGGAGCTTCTGAACTCTCTCGTCCATTGAATTTGTCAGGTTTTGGATGGTTTCTGCTTCAATTGTTTTGCATGAGGACAGAATACCCTCCCAGAGCTGTTGCTTAGATGTGAACTGCCTCCCGCCATCATAGACACTCCTTTTAATGATGCTCCAAAGGTTCTGAATGGGGTAGAGGTCAGGGGAGCATGGGGGTCACACCATAAGTTTGTCCCCTTTTATGCCCATATCAGCCAGAGATGCAGATGTTTTATGTGCAGCATGAGATGGTGCATTATCATGCAGAAAAATGATCTTGCTGTGAAATACACGGTTCTTCTTCTTGAACCATGGCAGGAAGTGCTGTTTGAGAAAATCCACATACATTATGGAGTTCATCTTTAGCGCCTTCAGGGATCCTAAAGGGGCCGACAATCTCTCTCCCCATGATTCCAGCCCAAAACATTACTCCACCTCCTCCTTGTTGGCGCTGTAGCCGTGTTTGCGTGGGGTGTCCATCAACCAGCCATCCTCCACTCCATTCATCTGGACCATCGAGCGCTGCACGGCACTCATCCGTGAACAAAACAGTTTTGAAATCAGTCTTCATGTAATGTTTGGCCCACTGGAGCCGTTTCTGCTTGTGTGAAGTGGATAGAGGAGGTCGACAGGATGGCATATGCACAGCTGCAAACCTCTGAAGGACCCTGCATCTTGTTGTTCGGGGGACGTTGGAGGCACAAGCAGCTTCAAAAACTTGTCTGCTGCTATGACAAGGCTTTTTTGCCGCTGCTGTTTCAACCTGACGTAATTGCCTGTAGGAAAGAGTCCTCAATTTGCCCTTATCAGCACGCACACGTGTGTACTGTGAATCAGCTACATACTTCTTGATTGCCAAGACACTTCATCCTGATCATCGCACAATGTTGATTGTAGTCATGCCTTGACCTAAACACTCCACAATTTGTTGCTTCTCAGCAGCCGACACATCCTTTTTCTTTCCCATTTTGGCAGAAAATGTAGGCTGCTTAATAATGTGAGAGAGCCTTCTTAAGTAGTCTTGCCTTTCATTGGACACACCTGCCAAACTAATTAGCACAGGTGTCTGCAATTGCTTACAGTGATATAAAGAGCCCTGACACACATCACCATCAATGAGTTTAACTGACAAACAAACAAATTCTTCCCTTATCACTCCTAAACACTTTTTGCATAATAATTTGGAACGCGGTGTACATGTGCTTTTCCACAAAACACCAGTGGTTCACGTAGTGAATCTTACAGTTCTAACTTGCCAACCGTGGTCTGTATGGAATTGTTCAATAAAGGGCCCAAAATTAAGATAACATAGATGGGAGAGGTCTCTATGAATAGGAATTCCTAAGTATTTGATACCCTGTGAGGGCCAGGCAAAGGGAAAGTTGGACTGGATGGAATCCTATATGGATTTAGGGAGGGAGACATCGAGGGCCTCAGACTTCGCTGCATTGATTTTAAAATTTTACCATGTAACAAAGTGATCTATTTCAGCCATAACAGCAGGGATGGATATATGTGATTGAGTGATATATACTAGGACATCATCAGCAAATAGAGAGCACTTGTACTCGGTGCCTCCCACCTCAATCCACCTAATATTGGGGTTATGGCGAATTGATGAGAGCAGGTGCTCCGTCACTAGGATGTATAAGAGAGGGGACAGAGGACATCCCTGCCTTGTCCCATTGGTGATTGTGAAAGGTGATGAAAATGTTCTGACGCACCCCCTGGGCCTTGGGACACCCGGAGCCGGACCCTTTTTGGTGGATGCTGGTGGTTGTAGTCTTCGTGGCGGCGATCCGGTTCCGTGGCTCAGGGCGGTCAAACCAGTGGCGGAACTATTTATGTGGTTTTGATGTTTAAATGTCCGACTACGCCACCCGTGGATTGCGGTCAGAGTGAACCGCCGCTACAGGGCAGACCGCTAAGGCTGGTGTTGTGGGTGCAGCAGAGCGTAGCATAACTCCCCACGGGAGGAGTATAGCCTCAGGGCAGTGTATGCGGAGGATGGGGGTGATGGTGCAGGGCAGCAGCAGTAACGACACGGAGTCAGTGATGCAGTTCAGGGCCTTTACTCACAGTTCTTATTATCCAGACCACGTCTGCAGGTAATGGCTGCCCACGTCGTACTGTGCTCACCAGGTGAGGGGCTCAGACAACTCCCAGATAACTTTGGAGCGCTTCACAGGACCGCCTTTGTGTGTCCTTTGTCTGGCCTTTCTTACCAACACTTCTGTCCGGCTGCCTCGGGCCTCCTCTTGGTAAACTTGGCGCCAGTTTCCCTGACCCTATGTGGTGCCTTCCTAGCGGGTGGAGCAAGGGGCTGCGCCACATAAAATGTCAGAGCCTCCGGTTTCTAGCTGAGGGTCGTTTCCTGCCTCCACTAGTTCGGGGACCGGTCTCCCCCTTTGGCCTGACCCCTCCACGCAGGTGGATTCGGGCGTGCGGTGGCGACTCGCCCGTCCGCACCCCTGGGATCCCTTCATTCCTCGTTCCTGGAGCCTTCTCCGCTCCTCTTCCTTCCTTCTCCCTCTTGCAGGCCTGGGCCTCTGTTACTAGGCCTGCCTCCGGAGCAGAGCTCATGCAGAGCCCCTGCTCCCTGCCACTTCTGCTCAGACTTCTCTGCACTGAACTAAGATGGTGCCCACCTTTTATACTCCCTTCTCAATGCACCCAGGAACTGCTTCCTCCCTGCTCCTGCACTGCAGGGTTCCCCTTCCTCAGTGTTCCCTCCCCCCACTCCAGCCAGGGACAGGGACTGTCGTGCCCATCTCAGGGGCATATTGGTCGCCCTGCCCCACGGCAATGTGGTGTAATGCATGCAGGTGTCGGGTCCTGATCCACACTCCATCCTTATCTGAGAGTGAGATATCACACCTCTGGGTGAGGTGCAATACTTCTGTAGCAACCGAGCCCTCGGTGCTACAGTTCCATTTATCTTCAGCCTAGGTGACGTATTGTGATACAGGGCCGTGATTTTGGCTATAAAAGGGTCCCCTAGACCCCTACCCCAAGCTTTTTAAGAGAATCATATATGGCGTGCCAGGAGACTCTATGGAATGCTTTCTCAGCATCCAACGAGAGTATCTACTTACAAATTTTTAACTGCATCTAGCCCAGGAAATACTTTGTGCCTAGTAGCAGTGTCTGCTAGTCAGCGGATTATCCCGGCTGTTAAGCAAGCTACACCACCTGTAGTTTGGACACTTAATTTTTTCAAAGGAAATCCTTCGGGACCACGGGATACTTAGTGAAGAGCATCAGGAGGCACCCCAAGGCATAGGGGCTGGGACTGGCACTAGGATGCCTTGCGGTGGACAGCCGAGCTCGATCCTTATAAAAGCTTTTTAACTGCAGCAGCTTTAGTGGATGCTACTGGAGCTGGAATTACGCGGCTGCTGGCATGAGACTTGCCCTCCAATAGATCCTTGTAAATGGATTTAAAGTGTATTCATTCAAATTAGAGGGACAATTTAAATTAAAAAGCTTAGAGCTGCCTCCACCACAGGGGGGCTCTCTCGACCCACCAGCGGACAGGCACCAGTATTGGGAGAGGGGGGCTGGCCGTCAGGGTTCACCGCGGCTCTGGCACAAACCCGGCGACACGGAGGTGGCACGGGCAGGAGCGGACTGGCCGTCTCGGCTTCTCACTTTTTGGATTTTAGAAGGGCATGACATGCCTATATCTGTGTCTCCCCCTCCTTTTACTCCTCCACCTCTTTTCTTTTCGCATGACTATATGTACTTGTCACTTTCCCATGTGTTAGTTGTGTCTTCTGAGCAGTTTGTCAGCTTTTGGACACCTTTGAAGGTGTTTTCTATGTGTTTCTATGTGTTTTTGTTTGCCTGCCATTGGTTTTAACGGTGTTCGAAGGTGTTCGACGAACAGTTCGACGAACAGTTCGGCGAACACACGGGTGTTCGACGAACCGAACCGAACTCGAACACTACGGGGGTGGCTCAACACTAATTACTAACCTGGGCTTCACGTCAGCCGCCAATGCAAGGCTGACGTGAACCCCAATCCCATTACCCCACTCGCCACCGCTACAGGGCAGTGGGAAGAGTAGAGGCTAAGCTCCAGATTTGGCGCATCTTATGGATGCGCCATTTATAGGACTGCTGAGGGGTGATATTAATAGCCGCGGAGGGGTCTAGTATCCTTGGCCCCTTCCCTGGCTATTAATATCAGCCCGCAGTTGTCTAGTTTAGCCTTTTCTGGCTAGATTTTATAGGGGGACCACACATCAATTTTTTTCTGAGGTCCCCTTATAATCTGGCCATGATTCGCAGTGTTAGAACCCTCCTGTTTGTTTTTTCCATCTTGTGTTTTACGGTCACGTGACCATCTGCCTTTATATTTCAGCTCTGCCCTTTTGGCTGTGCTGGACTTTGGTGTTTGACTGTTTCTCTAGCCAGGTGCTTTGGTGCCTTTCTCAGTCAGTTCGCTTAGTCCTTCTGGGACCTCTAGTACCTTTTTGTCAGTTTGTCTTTTTGTGTTCTGCAACTACTTTTCTGTTTAGGAGGTGTCCCATTTTTGTCCCAGTCCTTAGTTCTTTTAGGGACCCCTCCCTTTATGCTATAGGTCTTCATTCAGACTAGCTGAAGACTAAGGCGGGTCTGTTCGCTAGGAACAGGCAGCCCGCGATATCATAGGAATTCAGCTTAGACTTACTGTAGGGACAGCTTTCCCCTATCTTTCCTTAGTTCATGCTGCAGATCATAACACGCAGCCTCTGATGCATGCAAGTGTAGATGGGATTTCTAAACATCCCATCCACTATGCTGCAACATCTGGACTCAGCAACATCTGGACACTGCGGTTTTGACACTGTGTAAACACACAGCAGCAAACCTGCAGCGGCTCTTGATCGTGGTCACATACCCAAACTCACCTGCAGCATGTCAATTTCTATAGGGGACACGCTAGTCTCCCCTGCAGATTTTGTCCGATTGAAGTGTCATTATATGCGGTGGTTTCACATGTACTGACAGCAAAAGTGAGGCATTAGAACACCCCGTTTTATACGCAACAAAAGTACACTGCGTCCAAAGCGCTGCTAAGTGCTGATTCGGGGACGTAGTGGTCACTGAAACAACTGTGAGCTGTTAATTATGGTCAGAGACCATGTTTGAAAATGGCACCTTCCCAGGCTAAAAATAGCAGCTCACACCTGCCGCATGAATTACATGAATAGAAATGCTAATTTAGATTGGGTGAATGGGACTAGATGACATCTAGCTCTTTTGTTTGGGGATGTCAAGGTGTCAATCAGACCTTTTCATGACCAAACCTAATTAAAGTGAAGTAAAGAGTTAAAGTGTTTACTCTGTCGGTGTGTTTATTTATTTTAAATACAACAGACACATTCTTTAATCATTCAAATTAACCAATAGACTCACCCCAGTTCTGATGGTAATCCACGGTTTAAACAATATCCCACCAAATAACTTGATTTAGCTCCCAAAAGCATTCATTGATGTACAAAAATGCTTCAAAAAACGCTTAAAAAAACACATGCAAAAAATGCATCAAAAATGCGTCAAATACGTGTCAAAAACGCGCGGAAAATCTGCATGTGTTTTTCTTGCCAAGGAGATGCAGAAACGCAAAGGAAATTTTGGCTTCAAATCCTGACCATGCGCACATAGCTTAACTGCAAATCTGTGGAGCATCAGAATGAGGCTTCATACTCTTATGTTGTAAAAGCGACTTCAAGCTCACACACAGACTCCAGTGTGATTTGGTTTAAGGTACTTACTTTGCATGACTGTAAAGCAGACATATTGTTCCCGACTCCACAAACAGCAGACAGACTAGTTTCTTGGATCAACATCATCCCATCACAAAATTTGGACCCATAACCTATAATATTATATTTTTCAAGAAAGGCATCCAGGTCTCCCTTGTACTTTTGTAGTGAATCAACCATTACAACATCATGTGGCAGATATTTCCTTAGTGTCACTGCTCTTTCAGTAAACAATCACCTTATGTGATTGTAATTAAACCTTCTTTCCTCTAGATGTCGAGGATGCTCCCTTGTCAACTTTTTACATCTAGGTGTAAAAAGATCATTAGAAAGATCTATTTACTGTCCTTTGTAGAAAAATATATTGTAATAAAATCGCCTATAAGTAGTGATGTGAGTAACGTAATATTCGTTATCGCTATACTCGTAACGAGTACTTTGTAATAATCGCGTATTCGTTCCGAAAAGTGAGTACAATGTAAGTCAATGGGAAATGCGAGTAATTTTCTGCTGGACCCTACAAAGGGGACTGGGGGCCAGAGGAAAAGGCTGAAATAGATGGGAAAGTGATGAAACAGAATAGGAAGAACCTGGAGAATATGCCTGCATGCATTTCTGACTCACATATGGTTTCTTGGAATAAGTTTGTCGCAGTATTATGCCTCTTCTACAGAAACACAAGAACAACTACCAAACCTAACCTAAATTGCATTTAACAGGCCAAAAAGGTTAAAAAACAGTTTTTCCTGCATAATCACTTGTATATAAGGCTAAATAAACCAGAGAAACCCAACAATATTCCTTTTAGCATTTGTTCACACATACTGTTGGGGCTTTTTTTCACCTTTTACAATTGGGAGGGCCCTGACTTATACATTTTGTAGGTCCTATTGTCATACATAATTTTTAGTTCGCTATTCCCCAGCACTTTACAAGCACAGCTAGAACGCACCAGTAGGTATGTTGATCTTTGACCTGAGAGGCCTCAGGTGGCTCTGTAACATACGTTTTGGAGGGACAGCTGTTACTTAGACATTTGGGCGGTCCCTCCATCATTGATATTCAGATAGTGAAATACATATTCCATAGCAGTTTACAATGTGCCCATTGTAGCGTTGGGCTTGACCCTCGTGCTCCTCCTCCAACACCATGTGATACTGCGCCCCTAAATTCAAATGTTCAGAGGGCCTGCAGTAGGCAGGAAAGCTGAGTTTTGTGAGAGCCCTCGTATGGCCCTGTAACATACATTTTGAAGTGCCCGCCTCTTGAAATTTTGGAGGTCCCTCTTGTGTACATTTGAGAGTGCCTTCACTTAATCATATTGTAGGGCCCTCATTCTATTATTTAACTTATTTAAGTGCAGAGACTACAGAGAAAAAGGCCAAGAGACATGGAGTACTAGAAGGTAGCAGTGAGTGCGGCCTATGATCCTCAGGTATGGCTGAACTCTGTGAACCAGAAAAATGAAGCTGCACTAGTCAACTGGATGACGAGCTCAAATATATCACTGGTGCAAGTCAATGGATAAAATATATATGGTGCCTTCCCTCCAGGATGGGTTGGAGTAGCTTCTCAAAATGGCTCAGAGATTTTGATTGTCAATATTCCCCAGATTATATAGCAAGAGAAGATTTCTTGATGCTGTACTTCTTGTTCCAGTGCAGAATGTGCATCGTATTTCAAAAAATTAATCCTGGGGGCTGTGTCATAGGCGCAGGAAGATTCCATGACAAGGGCCTCCCTTGACAAACATTATCTACGATGGGGTAGGAGTTGTGGCCCTCAATTCAAGTTTTCAGAGGGCCATCAGTCGGCCATCAACAGTCAGTGTAAATTTCTATTGAATATGTATCTCCTATCTCAGTCACAATGTGGCACAAGCCAGGCATGTCTTTTTGCCAAATAGGGTGACTGACAATACATTTCTATTGAATATGTATCACCTATCTCAGTTACAATGTGGCACAACCTGTGACAAGGGCCTCCAATGACATCTATAAATTTGGCAGGACCACTGTACATTCCAGATTTGTCCACTGCACAATGTGCATAGGGTTTTTAAAAATTAGCCCTATGGGCTGATTCATGATTGACTCACTATTTTGCTGTGACAGCTAGCTTGGCTTGTGCCATTAACATCTGAAAATCTGTCAACAAAACCCAAAATGCCCAAAAATCCTGTTGTTAAGGGACGTGGATGTGGTGTTGTTAGTGGTGCGTGAGAAGGCACTCAGTCTGTCAGGTCAGAAGAAGCTTGATGCATCCACTATGTTCCTGGGAAAATTTCCCGGTCTGGAACATAAACGTGTGTGGAAGCCAGAAGAGCGAGAGCAGATTCTGTCTTGAATAGCAGACAAGGCCTCTACGCATTTCTCAAGCAGCAACAAATCTTCCACGACCACACAGTCTACTGTGGATACACAGAAGGCTGACCCATCCAATCCTGAAGCTGGTTCTCCTTCCTCCTGCCATTATCAGTCACAGGAGACATATGAACCAAAGCTTGGCCACTCTGAGGATCTGTTTGGTACGTATCCTTTGGTTGGATGTGACCTATAACCGTGCAGCATTTTGAGGGACAAGAGGAGGTGGCGTGCATTGATGCTCAAGTATTTGAGGACCTACGGCCAGAAGAAAGACACTTGGAGGAATGTCATTTACTGTCTCCAGAGGTGGAGGCTGATGATGATGAGACACAGTTGCCATCAGGTCAGCCTACAATGTCAACTGGGAAGGATGGTCGATGATGAGTCCACTGATCCGACCTGGACCGTTGGCATGCATAGCCATCACAGAAACACAGAGGAAGATGGATAGGTAACACGAACACAGGCACCAAGGGGTCGTGGTTTGCCCAGAGTGAGAACTGGGTCAACTGTTCCCAAGAGCACCCCCGCTGTGTGCCAAGTCAGGGCAAGGGTTCGTTCAGCTGCTGTGTGGAATTATTTTTCTGAAAGTCCTTCAGAGAAAAACATTGTAGTCTGTAGCATCTGCCATACCAAGTTAAGCAGAGGCCAGGGCTAAGGCAACTTGAGCAGTACCAGTATGTGAAACCACATGGCATCCAAGCACCCCAGTAGGTGGACGGAACACTAGGGTACCAAATCTGCATTTGCAGGTCAAACCACTGCCATGTCACCTAGGCTATGTACTTCAGTATCTGCTGTTCAGGAAGCAGGCCCTCATACCTACTGTCCACCAGCTGCGATTGCTCACACACAACAAACATCAACCACATCCACTTCCTTGTCCCAGCGAAGCTTCCAATTGTCCGTGCATGAGAGCTTGGAAAGAAAGCGTAAATACCCAGCCATGCACCCACAGGCACAAATACATACTAAACTCGCAAATTGCCAAATTGCTAACTATGGAGATATTGCCATTTAGGCTAGTGGGAACACAGTCTTTCCATGATCTCTTGGCTGTGGCTCCCCACGATAGTGATCCCTGCTGCCACTATTTTGCCCGGTGAGCCTTCCTTGTGTTACACAAGCACGTGTTAAACAATCTGAACCGTACTCTCACCAACGCCATAACCGGGAAGGTCCACCAAACAACAGACACCTGGACAAGTTGTTGTGGACAGGGAGGATACATTTCTGTCATGGCACACTGCGTGAACCTAATGGAGGGTGAGACAAAGGCTCAAACAGGAACATCACACATCCTACACACGCCAAGCATAGCGGGCCCAACTTCTGTCAGGGTTTTCGCCTCTTCATATTCCACTTCCTCTCTCCCCTCCTCCTGCTCCTCATCCTCTGCTGAATTACCCTCCTCATCACTGCTAAGCTGGGACCTGTGCAGTAGTACATCGGCAAAGCGGCAACACGCTCTGCTGAAGCTGATCTGTTTAGGTCAGAAAGCACACACTGCAGCAAAGCTATGGCAAGCTTTAAAACAACAGACCAATCAGTGGCTCTCCCCGCTGCAACTCCAACCCAGTCTGGTCGTCTGAAATAATGGGCCTAACCTGGTGGTGGCTTTAAAGGTCGGCAAGCTGGTACACGTGCCATGCATGGCTCACGTGCTGAACCTAGTTGTTCAGAAATTTCTGAAAACTTGCCGTACCTACTTGAGAAGGAGTGCCATATTAGCACACATTTCCGACATTCCTCTACCTATTTTGCTGCTCTTACAGTGCTCCAAAAGCGCTTGAATTTGCCCAGTCAGCGACTCATTTGCGACCTGCCCAGGCGGTGGAACTCAACCTATCATACGTTGCCAAGGATTAGTGAACAGCAGAGGGCAGTAGCTGAATACCAGCTTCAACATGCCCGTCAGACTGAGAGTCAGCCACCACACATAACTGTCGAGTGGGTATGGATCGCTGACATTTATGAGGTTCTTGAGAATTTTGAGTACTGCACCAACCTCGTGAGCAGTGATCAGGCTATTATCAGCGTAACCATCCCGCTGCTGTGTCTCTTGAAACAATCACTGCAAAATCTCAAAGAGGAACCTTTGAGAGCCCAACATGTTGGTATGAAGCCAGATTTCCCAATGGGTGATACTACCCAGCCCAGCCAATATTCTGAGGCAACATTGGGTGATGAGGAGGATGAGGAGGGAGAGGACTTGATTTTCTGTGCTACCGAGGGGACTCGAATTGCTACAGAGGGGACACCCAACCCAAGCTTCATGTCTGTCCAGCCTGGATGGGCTGGTGGAGGAGGAGGAGGCGAGTCAGCGTAAGGAGAGTATGGGTACTGTTTCTACTGTTGGGGACACAGAACATTTGCCTTTTTGCAGCTTGGCCAACATGGCACAGATCATGTGTAAGTGTCTGTGGCAAGACCCTCGCATGATACACATTTTATCCATCAATAATAATAATAATTTTTATTTATATAGCGCCAACATATTCCGCAGCACTTTACAATTAAGTGGGGACATGTACATACATTAAATTCAATACACGGTAAGACAGTTTTAATATTTAGAAGGAGGAAACAGGGGAAAGTTAGTTAACTGAGTAGTAGAGGTGGTAGGCTTGTTTAAAGTGAGAGGATTTTAAAGAGCGCTTGAAGACGTGGGGGCTAGGCATCAGTCGAATCATCTGGGGTAGAGCATTCCAGAGAAGTTGTGCAGCACAAGAGAAGTCTTGTAGATGGAGTTGCGAGGTTCAGAATATGGGGGATGTTAGTCTTGGGTCATTTGTAGAACGGAGGGCACGTTTAGGGCAATAGACAGAGATGATAGAGGAGATATAAGGCGGTGCAGAACTGTGGAGAGCTTTGTGGGTGAGAGTGATGAGTTTATATTGGACCCTGTGGCGAATGGGCAACCAGTATAATGACTGGCACAAGATGGAGGCATCGGTGAAGTGGATGGACAGAAATACAACCCTAGCTGCCGCATTCAGGATGGATTGCAGAGGAGAAAGTTTGGTAAGAGGGAGACCGATCAGAAGAGAGTTGCAGTAGTCTAGACGACAGTGAATAAGAGCGACAGTAAGAGTTTTAGCAATTTCAAAGGTGAGAAAAGGCCGGATTCTGGAGATGTTTTTAAGGTGCAGGTGAGAAGAGCGACCTATACTGGTTGGCCACCTTTCTCGATCCACGGTACAAGGAAAAATTTCCTTCTCTCCTTTTGGAGTCACCAAAGAGTTTTACAATGGAATCGTTCAAGAGAGCCATTGTAGACCAGTTGCTGAAAACATCACCCACAAACAATGCTGGTGGCAGAGGTACCAGCTCTTTTCAACACCAAGGGATAATGGGGAGAGACACGAACACCAGCTCCAACACAGGTGGGGGGAAAATGTGCACAAATTGGGCAATTTTCAATAAACCAGCACAACAGCAAGGGCTATCTGTGCCTGTAACAATGCCAAGGAGGGATAAGTTGCAGAACATGGTCAAGGGGTACTTAAGTGACCATACGTGCATCCTTTCTGATGCTTCAGTTCCCTTTATTTATTGGGTGTCTAAGCTGATCACTTGGCCGGACCTCTCCTTATATGCCTTGGAAGTGCTGGCCAGCCCAGCTGCTAATGTGGTGTCAGAGCATGTTTTCAGCTCTGCTGGGGCAATCATCACTAATAGGCACACACGCCTCTCCACTGAAAATGCAGACAGACTTACTCTGATTAAATTCAACAAAGACTCGAAAATGGCCTGGTGCGTGCTTGGTAGCAGGCAGTAGGAAATTTTTGAACTACTTCTTTGTGTAGAGCACTAAACGCCTTTTTAAGCGGATTAATGTGGACAGCAGAAGGCAGGTTGTCCCCCAAAAACAGTGGGGAAAATGTCTTAGTGCATGCTTTGTAGCAGGCAGTAGGAAATGTTTGGACTACTGCTTTGTGTAGGGCACTAAACACCTTTTTAAGTGGACTAATGTGGACAGAAGGCAGGCTGTCACCCCAAAAACAGCGGGGAAAATAGACCGGTGCTTTTTTAAAAAAGGCAGCACAAAGTGCTACTACTCTGTGTGCTGGAAAAATATTGCTTTGCCTCTGACAAGAGCTGTTTTACGACGGACACTGGAAGAACACTTTAATCTCTCCCTACCTAATACACAATCTCTCCCTCTCTATACTCTGACTTTTGTTGTGTGTCTTCAGCTCTGAAAAGAGCTATTTTTTGGTGGTATTATGGAGCTAATGAGCAGCTGCTTTAAACACTAACCCTGTATACATTGCAGGTAGCCCTTAAAAGGGCCTAAACACTCTCCCTAGCAGCTCAGAGATCTCTCCCTATCTCTCCTTTTTGGCTGCAAAGGAGATGCCAAAAGTGCAGGGCAGGACATCCGAATATAGCGAGGCGAGTACACAAATACTTGCAATATAACAAGTAACCCCAATACCGTACTATCCATGCGAATAGCGAATAGTAACGAATACACTCGCTCATCACTACCTATAAGCCTTCATTTTTCCTAACTGAATAACCCCAGGCTTGATAACCTGTCTTGGTACTGCAGTTCACCCATTCATTTAATAATCTTGGTTGCTATTCTCTGTACCTGCTCTTGTTCAGCTATGTGCTTCTAATACACCGGAGCCCAAAATTGTACACAATATTGTAAGTGTGGCTACATTAGTAGAGATGAGCGTTGTTCTACTCGAACTGTTCGCCAATCTCAAATTCGAGCTGTTTTGGGCGGTGTTCGAGCCGTTCGGCGAACACGAACGATTTGAGAAAAATTCGGCTGTTCGAGGTTATGTTCGATAACTGTTCGTGCACCAAAATCATAACTGGATATTTTCTCAGTAATGATGAAAATTAATGTTAATACGCAGTTTGAGTGTACAGCGGGGTGGGGGGAGGGGCAGGGGATGGATCTCTGCAGGAATAATGAAGATCTCCATTTTTTATTCTCTTTCCCGCATTTGCAGTGGGGAGGTGCAGTCTGTCAGCCTATCAGCAGCGCACACACGGAGCGAACTGCTGTTTTTCACACAAGCAAGGGCATGTGTCATTGGCATTGTATGTCACATGTCCTTGCCCTATAAGACCAAGCCATTTTCCCCGTCGCCACCATTTTCTCACTGCTGCAGCTGCGTGTTAGACGGCACCGCTGTTGCTGTGTGCACTATACCTTGTTAATTTCAAGCCAATTTTCGCACAAATCTACAGATAGCTTGGGAGTAGGGAATAGTTGTGATTGCAGTCCTTTTAAGGACTAGGTTACAGCATTTCCTACGACTTTTATCAGGCAGGTCTGTGCTCTTAAATAGATAGATGGTGGGAGTAAAGACTAATTGTAATTGCAGTCCTTTTCAGGACTAGGTTACATCAGTTCCTATCAGTTTTTGCCAGGCAGGTCTGTGCCAGTGCTGTGCAAGTTTTTTTCACAGCATTTGGCTGAATCTAGCAAAGCTAATCCTTTTTGGCCTATTGCAGAGTGTGTTAGTCAGTGGAGTAGCCTATCTGTGTTGCAAGATATACCACCTGTGTATAGAATACCAATTTTTTTACTGCACCTAGTGAAGTAAAATCTTTTGGGCATAGCATCATTCTATTAGTCCATCTATACTGACCTCCATCAGGTTGCAAATTGAATATAATTTTTTTCTGCATCTAGCTCTGAAAAAATATTTGGGCTTCTAGCAGTGTGTGGGACTTGTTCTATTAGTCCATCTATACTGACCTCCATCAGGTTGCAAACTGAATATAATTTTTTTCTGCATCTAGCTCTGAAAAAATATTTGGCCTTCTAGCAGTGTGTGGGACTTTCTCTATTAGTCCATCTATACTGACCTCCATCAGGTTGCAAATTAAAAATAATTTTTATCTGCATCTAGCTCTGAAAAAATATTTGGCCTTCTAGCAGTGTGTGGGACTTTCTCTATTAGTCCATCTATACTGACCTCCATCAGGTTGCAAATTGAAAATAATTTTTATCTGCATCTACCTCTGAAAAAATATTTGGGCTTCTAGCTGTGTGTGGGACTTGTTCTATTAGTCCATATATACTGACCTCCATCAGGTTGCAAATTAAAAATAATTTTTATCTGCATCTAGCTCTGAAAAAATATTTGGCCTTCTAGCAGTGTGTGGGACTTTCTCTATTAGTCCATCTATACTGACCTCCATCAGGTTGCAAATTAAAAATAATTTTTATCTGCATCTACCTCTGAAAAAATATTTGGGCTTCTAGATGTGTGTGGGACTTGTTCTATTAGTCCATCTATACTGACCTCCATCAGGTTGCAAACTGAATAGAATTTTTTTTTGCATCTAGCTCTGAAAAAATATTTGGCCTTCTAGTAGTGTGTGGGACTTTCTCTATTAGTCCATCTATACTGACCTCCATCAGGTTGCAAATTAAAAATAATTTTTATCTGCATCTAACTCTGAAAAAATATTTGGGCTTCTAGCTGTGTGTGGGACTTTTTCTATTAGTCCATCTATACTGACCTCCATCAGGTTGCAAACTGAATATAATTTTTTTCTGCATCTATCTCTGAAAAAATATTTGGCCTTCTAGCAGTGTGTGGGACTTTCTCTATTAGTCCATCTATACTGACCTCCATTAGGTTGCAAATTAAAAATATTTTTTTTTCTGAATCTACCTCTGAAAAAATATTGGGCTTCTAGCTGTGTGTGGGACTTGTTCTATTAATCCATCTATACAGACCTCCATCAGGTTGCAAACTGAATATAATTTTTTTCTGCATCTACCTCTGAAAAAATATTTGGGCTTCTAGCTGTGTGTGGGACTTGTTGTATTAGTCCATCTATACTGACCTCCATCAGGTTGCAAACTGAATATAATTTTTTTCTGCATCTAGCTCTGAAAAAATATTTGGCCTTCTAGCAGTGTGTGGGACTTGTTCTATTAGTCCACCTATACTGACCTCCATCAGGTTGCAAATTCAAAATAATTTTTTGTCTGCATCTAGCTCTGAAAAAATATTTGGCCTTCTAGCAGTGTGTGGGACTTTCTCTATTAGTCCATCTATACTGACCTCCATCAGGTTGCAAACTGAATATATTTTTTTCCTGCATCTACCTCTGAAAAAATTTTTGGGCTTCTAGCTGTGTGTGGGACTTGTTCTATTAGTCCATCTATACTGACCTCCATCAGGTTGCAAATCGAATATAATTTTTTTCTCCATCTAACCCAGCCAATAGTTTTGGCCTAATACCACAGTTTGGCCACTCAGCTCTGCTCGGTTCCCATCCATTGTTGTTTTTGTGCAAACAACTCCAGAGTTGTGAATTAGTTAACCACCAAAATGAGTGGAAAAAGGCCTGCTGCTGGTGGAAAGGGGAATAGGCGTGTTGGGAAGGGGAAAAAAGGTTGTGTCCGTGGGGTAGGTGTTAAAGCAACAGTAACATCTGCAGAAGAAAGACCATCTTCCAGCCAAACTAAAATGTCTACTTCTTTTAGCGGACAATGTGATAAGATCCCTTTATTACGGCCACGCCAATCGCTACAAATTCCAGATGAGGCACAAAAACAGCAGGTGCTTCAACGGATATCAAGTGCTCCTTTAAGTGGGCTCTCCTCCACATCAACTTCAACATCACAAATACTCCAGTCCTCAAAGGTGTCACCCCAATCGCACTTGCTTCCTCACAGCTCCCAAATCTCCAGCTGCCCGTCTGAGTATGAGGTAGAACAGATGGTTGAGTCTGCAGAGCTGTTTACTCATACTATAGCCTGGGAATCAGAGGTCGACTCCAGCACTTCTGTGAATCCAGACGAGGAAATGATCTGCACTGATGCCCAGAATCTTTATGAGTCGGATCCAGGACCAGACGCAGAAGGTTCTGACCATAATGTAGACCCTCATTCCCAAACTGTAACTCCTGTTGGTGGAGACAATGAGGAAGACGATGATGAGACTCAAATACCTGATTGGAGCGACAACTTTAGTTTTTTGTCAGGGCAGGAACAGGTTGGCTCTGAGGACGACGGGTGTGATAATGCACAGGGTGATGATGATGAGGTTGGAGATCCCACTTACTGTCAAAGCACAGTCAGCCAAGAGATGAGGTCAGCAGAGGAGGTGGAGGAAGATGCTAGTGACGACGAGGTCAGGTTGCGCCTTCCTGGACAGAGACGTAGTACTGGAAGCACGTCAACAACTGCATCCTCAAACACAACTCTGCCTCTCACCACAAGTCGTGGTGGCTCTTCAGGTCGCATGGGTGCTAAGCCTTGCATAGCCTGGGCATTTTTTCAGATCGATAAAGATGACCCAACTCGTGTTATCTGTAACATTTGTCAGCAAAAGCTAAGTAGAGGCCAAAAAATACATAGTTTGAGTACTTCATGCATGAACCGGCACATGGACATGAAGCATAAGTTGCAGTGGGAAGCTCAGTGTGCTACAATGCGGCCTAGCCGGCCGGGCCAACCACCGTCTGCCATATCTTGTGCATCCGCGGCCTCTTCATCCTCTGTGACTGGGGGGACAGCAGTCACACCTGTTTTGGGGCGCAGACCTGCCACCTCTTTACCCGCAACAGCCAGCGTGATTGGCAGGTCATCATTTTCTTTGGAGGTGGTAACACCAGCTGGTGTTGAGCGCTGTCCGACATCGATAGCACCACCTTTGGATCAAGGCAACCTAACATGTCCGCCTGCATCTTCCTCACAGACCGGCAGTTTGCCGGGCACACCCTTATCAACCCAGTCTAAGCACAATAGCCAGCCCTCGGTCCCTCAGATGTGGACAAGTAAAAGACCATTTCCTCCTAGCCATGAGAAAGCTAAGAGGTTGAATTTCACCATCTGCAAGCTCTTGGCTACAGAAATGCTGCCTTTCCGCCTGGTGGACACAGAGGATTTTCGAGACCTTATGTCCGTCGCAGTGCCCCAGTACCAGATGCCCAGTCGGCACTACTTCTCAAAGAAAGGTGTGCCTGCGCTCCACCAGCATGTCGCACACAACATCACCGCTTCTTTGAGAAACTCTGTGTGTGACAGGGTGCATTTCACCACAGACACTTGGACGAGTAGGCATGGACAGGGGCGTTACATGTCGCTGACTGGGCACTGGGTAACTATGGTGACAGCAGGACAAGGGGCTGCTGTCCAAGTCTTGCCGTCCCCACGAGTTGTGCGTCAATCCTCTTTATGTCAAAGTTCCTCCACTGCTTCTGCCTCCTCATCCTCCTCTCAGTCTTCCACCTGCACCCAAAGCCTGTCTGGTCATGCCACAAGCTTTCTAACTGTGCAGAAGGGATCCTGCACACCTCCTTACTATGCTGGCAGTAGGGCTCAACGTCATCAGGCGGTTTTTACATTGAAATGTCTGGGAAATGTGAGTCACACAGCTGAGGAGTTGTGGTCAGCTCTGGAGAACAAATTTCATGAATGGTTGTCTCCACTGGACCTGAAACCAGGGAAGGCCGTGTGCGACAATGCTGCAAACCTGGGTGCGGCCCTTCGCCGGGGCAATGTCACACACGTGCCTTGTATGGTTCACGTGTTGAACCTGGTTGTCCAGCAATTTTTAGCCCACTATCCCAGACTAGATGGCCTTCTGCAGAGGGCACGGTCGCTGTGTGCTCACTTCCGCCATTCGCATCCCGCGGCTCAGCGACTTACATCTCTACAGAAGTCGTTGGGCCTGCCACTTCACCGGCTAAAATGCGATGTGCCTACCCGGTGGAATTCAACTCTGCACATGTTGCAGTGATTGTGGCAGCACCGACAAGCCCTGGTGCAATACGTTCTGACGTATAGCCTGGGCCAACGAGATCCAGAGGTGGGGCAAATCACGCTGGAGGAGTGGTCTCAGATCAGGGACCTATGCACCCTTCTGCACAGTTTTGAAATGGCGATGAAGATGTTTAATGCTGACGATGCCATTATCAGCATGACTATTCCGGTGATGTACATGCTGGAGCACATGTTAAACAGAATTCCGAGTCAGGTGGTGGCACAAGAGGAGGTGGAGGAAGTAGAGGAGGAGGAGTTGTATGCGGAAGGGCTAACATCTGCAAGGTCCAGACGGTCGGCAGCACCAAGGCGGCAGGCATGTGAGGGTGGGGGAGATGGTTTTACCAGGGCGCATGGTAGCAGACAAACTAGTGAGGAAGGTGCAGGAGCCCAGGAAGAAGTGGAGGACGAACTGATGGAAGACTCATCAGATGAGGGAGACCTTGATCACATTTCTGTTGTGCGAGGTTGGGGGGAGAGGACAGAGGAAGGAAGCATGATTGTTACCTCGCCACTAACACAACAGGGACTTGGTGCTCCTGGATGCGCAACACACATGAGTGCCTTCTTGCTGCACTACCTGCAACATGACCCTCGAATTGTGAGAATTAGAAATAATCCTGACTACTGGGTTGCCACACTGTTAGATCCCCGGTACAAAAGTAAATTTGCAGAAATTATTCCTGCCATAGAAAGGGATGCACGCATGCAGGAGTATCAGCAGAGACTGTTGCAGAATCTTACATGTGCTTTTCCACAAAATACCAGTGGTGCACGTAGTGAATCTCACAGTTCCAACTTGCCAACCGTGGGACCGTCAAGTGTTCAGCACTCAAACCGTAACAGAACCACAGTATCTGCTGGTAACATCAATTTTGCGGAATCATTTCACCACTTTTTTAGCCCATCCTTTGCAAGGCCACAGGAGACAAGAAGTCTGACACATAGTCAACGCCTAGAGACGATGGTACAGGAGTATCTCCAAGTAAACATTGAAGCCACGACTGTGTCACTGGACCCTTGCTCTTTTTGGGCTTCCAATCTGGATAAATGGCCGGAGCTAGCCACTTACGCCTTGGAGATCTTTTCATGCCCCGCAGCCAGCGTTCTGTCTGAACGTGTGTTCAGTGCTGCTGGTGGTGTGCTGACAGATAAGCGCACGCGGCTCTCCACTGATAATGAAGACAGACTCATGTTCATAAAGATGAACAAATCATGGATCCGAAATGACTTTTCTACCCCTGTGTCATCCTGGGGAGAGTAAAAGCTTGATGATTGGTTAAAATCACCCTACCAACCGTTTTAAGCTTTCAAATTACTAATCATGATTATCTGTATATTGGCTGGAAAATAATTTGGGCTTTGTAGCAGTGTGCAGCACTGATTCTATTAGGCCATCTATAATAAGCTCCACCAGATTTAAAATTACTAATCATGTTTATCTGTATCTTGGCTGGAAAATAATTTGGGCTTTGTAGCAGTGTGCAGCACTGATCCTATTAGGCCATCTATACTAAGCTCCACCAGATTTAAAATTAATAATAATTTTTAGCTGCATCTAGCCCGGAAAATAATTTTGGGGCTCCGAGATGCGCAAGACACATAAGTGCCTTCTTGCTGCACTACCTGCAACATGACCCTCATATTGTCAGAATTCGAAGTAATCATGACTACTGGGTTGCCACACTCTTAGATCCCCCAAACTTTTCGATCAACCTTTTCATTTTAATAAAGACCAAAAAAATGGTCATTTTTGAAATTATAAGCATTAGCAGGTTATTAGAAACTGAAATCAAACAGTTTTCAACTCAAAACTTTATTCTAGGTGATGTTACATTTTCACAAAGGACCCCTTGTTCGAAAGGAGCTTCTGAACTCTCTCGTCCATTGAATTTGTCAGGTTTTGGATGGTTTCTGCTTCAATTGTTTTGCATGAGGACAGAATACCCTCCCAGAGGTGTTGCTTAGATGTGAACTGCCTCCCGCCATCATAGACACTCCTTTTGATGATGCTCCAGAGGTTCTGAATGGGGTAGAGGTCAGGGGAGCATGGGGGTCACACCATAAGTTTGTCCCCTTTTATGCCCATATCAGCCAGAGATGCAGATGTTTTATGTGCAGCATGAGATGGTGCATTATCATGCAGAAAAATGATCTTGCTGTGAAATACACGGTTCTTCTTCTTGAACCATGGCAGGAAGTGCTGTTTGAGAAAATCCACATACATTATGGAGTTCATCTTTAGCGCCTTCAGGGATCCTAAAGGGGCCGACAATCTCTCTCCCCATGATTCCAGCCCAAAACATTACTCCACCTCCTCCTTGTTGGCGCTGTAGCCGTGTTTGCGTGGGGTGTCCATCAACCAGCCATCCTCCACTCCATCCATCTGGACCATCGAGCGCTGCACGGCACTCATCCGTGAACAAAACAGTTTTGAAATCAGTCTTCATGTAATGTTTAGCCCACTGGAGCCGTTTCTGCTTGTGTGAAGTGGATAGAGGAGTTCGACAGAATGGCGTATGCACAGCTGCAAACCTCTGAAGGACCCTGCATCTTGTTGTTCGGGGGACGTTGGAGGCACCAGCAGCTTCAAAAACTTGTCTGCTGCTATGACAAGGCTTTTTTGCCGCTGCTCTTTTAACCTGACGTAATTGCCTGTAGGAAAGAGTCCTCAATTTGCCCTTATCAGCACGCACACGTGTGTACTGTGAATCAGCTACATACTTCTTGATTGCCAAGACACTTCATCCTGATCATCGCACAATGTTGATTGTAGTCATGCCTTGACCTAAACACTCCACAATTTGTTGCTTCTCAGCAGCCGACACATCCTTTTTCTTTCCCATTTTGGCAGAAAATGTAGGCTGCTTAATAATGTGAGACAGCCTTCTTAAGTAGTCTTGCCTTTCATTGGACACACCTGCCAAACTAATTAGCACAGGTGTCTGCAATTGCTTACAGTGATATAAAGAGCCCTGACACACATCACCATCAATGAGTTTAACTGACAAACAAACAAATTCTTCCCTTATCACTCCTAAACACTTTTTGCATAATAATTTGGAACACAGTGTACATGTGCTTTTCCACAAAACACCAGTGGTTCACGTAGTGAATCTTACAGTTCTAACTTGCCAACCGTGGTCTGTATGGAGTTGTTCAATAAAGGGCCCAAAATTAAGATAACATAGATGGGAGAGGTCTCTATGAATAGGAATTCCTAAGTATTTGATACCCTGTGAGGGCCAGGCAAAGGGAAAGTTGGACTGGATGGAATCCTATATGGATTTGGGGAGGGAGACATCGAGGGCCTCAGACTTCGCTGCATTGATTTTAAAATATGACCATGTAACAAAGTGATCTATTTAAGCCATAACAGCATGGATGGATATATGTGATTGAGTGATATATACTAGGACATCATCAGCAAATAGAGAGCACTTGTACTCGGTGCCTCCCACCTCAATCCACCTAATATTGGGGTTATGGTGAATTGATGAGAGCAGGTGCTCCGTCACTAGGATGTATAAGAGAGGGGACAGAGGACATCCCTGCCTTGTCCCATTGGTGATTGTGAAAGGTGATGAAAATGTTCTGATGCACCCCCTGGGCCTTGGGACACCCGGAGCCGGACCCTTTTTGGTGGATGCTGGTGGTTGTAGTCTTCGTGGCGGCGACCCTGTTCCGTGGCTCAGGGTGGTCAAACCAGTGGCGGAACTATTTATGTGGTTTTGATGTTTAAATGTCCGACTACGCCACCCGTGGATTGCGGTCAGAGTGAACCGCCGCTGCAGGGCAGACCGCTGAGGCTGGTGTTGTGAGTGCAGCAGAGCGTAGCATAACTTCCCATGGGAGGAGTATAGCCTCAGGGCAGTGTATGCGGAGGATGGGGGTGATGGTGCAGGGCAGCAGCAGTAACGACACGGAGTCAGTGATGCAGTCCAGGGCCTTTACTCACAGTTCTTATTATCCAGACCACGTCTGCAGGTAACAGCTGCCCACGTCGTACTGTGCTCACCAGGTGAGGGGCTCAGACAACTCCCAGATAACTTTGGAGCGCTTCACAGGACCCCCTTTGTGTGTCCTTTGTCTGGCCTTTCTTACCAACCCTTCTGTCCGGCTGCCTCGGGCCTCCTCTTGGTAAACTTGGCGCCAGTTTCCCTGACCCTATGTGGTGCCTTCCTAGCGGGTGTAGCGAGGGGCTGCGCTACATAAAATGTCAGAGCCTCCGGTTTCTAGCTGAGGGTCGTTTCCTGCCTCCACTAGTTTCGGGGACCGGTCTCCCCCTTTGGCCTGACCCCTCCACGCAGGTGGATTCGGGCGCGCGGTGGCGACTCGCCCGTCCGCACCCCTGGGATCCCTTCATTCCTCGTTCCTGGAGCCTTCTCCGCTCCTCTTCCTTCCTTCTCCCTCTTCCAGGCCTGGGCCTCTATTACTAGACCCGCCTCCGGAGCAGAGCTCTTGCAGAGCCCCTGCTCCCTGCCACTTCTGCTCAGACTTCTCTGCACTGAACTAAGATGGTGCCCACCTTTTATACTCCCTTCTCAATGCACCCAGGAACTGCTTCCTCCCTGCTCCTGCACTACAGGGTTCCCCTTCCTCAGTGTTCCCTCCCCCCACTCCAGCCAGGGACAGGGACTGTCGTGCCCATCTCAGAGGCATATTGGTCGCCCTGCCCCACGGCAATGTGGTGTAATGCATGCAGGTGTCGGGTCCTGATCCACACTCCATCCTTACCTGAGAGTGAGATATCACACCTCTGGGTGAGGTGCAATACCTCTGTAGCAACCGAGCCCTCAGGGTGCTACAGTTCCATTTATCTTCAGCCTAGGTGACGTATTGTGATACAGGGCCGTGATTTTGGCTATAAAAGGGTCCCCTAGACCCCTACCCCAAGCTTTTTAAGAGAATCATATATGGCGTGCCAGGAGACTCTATGGAATGCTTTCTCAGCATCCAACGAGAGTATCTAATTACAAATTTTTAACTGCATCTAGCCCAGGAAATACTTTGTGCCTAGTAGCAGTGTCTGCTAGTCAGCGGATTATCCCGGCTGTTAAGCAAGCTACACCACCTGTAGTTTGGACACTTAATTTTTTCAAAGGAAATGCTTCGGGACCACGGGATACTCAGTGAAGAGCATCAGGAGGCACCCCAAGGCATAGGGGCTGGGACTGGCAGTAGGATGCCTTGCGGTGGACAGCCGAGCTCGATCCTTATAAAAGCTTTTTAACTGCAGCAGCTTTAGTGGACGCTACTGGAGCTGGAATTACGCGGCTGCTGGCATGAGACTTGCCCTCCAATAGATCCTTGTAAATGGATTTAAAGTGTATTCATTCAAATTAGAGAGACAATTTAAATTAAAAAGCTTAGACCTGCCTCCACCACAGGGGGGCTCGCTCGACCCACCAGCGGACAGGCACCAGTATTGGGAGAGGGGGGCTGGCCGTCAGGGTTCACCGCGGCTCTGGCACAAACCCGGCGACACGGAGGTGGCACGGGCAGGAGCGGACTGAACGTGTCGGCTTCTCACTTTTTGGATTTTAGAAGGGCATGACATGCCTATATTTGTGTCTCCCCCTCCTTTTACTCCTCCACCTCTTTTCTTTTCGCATGACTATATGTACTTGTCACTTTTCCATGTGTTAGTTGTGTCTTCTGAGCAGTTTGTCAGCTTTTGGACACCTTTGAAGGTGTTTTCTATGTGTTTCTATGTGTTTTTGTTTGCCTGCCATTGGTTTTAACGGTGTTCGAAGGTGTTCGATGAACAGTTCGACGAACAGTTCGGCGAACACACGGGTGTTCGACGAACCGAACCGAACTCGAACACTACGGGGGTGGCTCAACACTATACATTAGTGACATGCATAGAGACAAAATTATGTTCTTGTCATGAGTATCTATGTCTACTTTAATGCATCCCATTATGGTATTTGACTTATCAGCAGCTGCCTGGTACTGGTCACTAAAGTTTGCCATTGAGCCATACCCCTGACTTAATCAGTGACAGTTTTACCCAGTGCTTTACAACTTAGTACATAATTGTACATTTCATTTCCTCTGCCCAAGTGCATAAACATTACATTTATGTATATTAAAGTTCAATTACCATTTCTTAGCCTAAGCCTCAGCTTACACAAAGCCTTCTGTAATACTAAATTATCCTCCTATGTGTTGATTACCTTGGAAAGTTTAGTATTGTCTGCAAATATTGAAATTCTACCATGTAAGGTCATTATAAATATGTTAAAAAGAAGAGAGCCCAATGCTGACTCCTGTAGTACCCTACTGTTAAATGAGACCTTATCCGAGTGTGTCCCACTAATAACTACACTCCGTTTTCTATCACTAAGCCAGTTGTTAACCCAGTTACACAACCTTTTGTGTGACACTATATTAGATGCCTTTGAAATGTCCAGATAAACAACATCCATGGCATTACATTGGTCCAGTCTGCAACTTACCTCCTCAAAGAAGCTGATCAAATTAGTTTGACGAGTCTGATCCCTCATAAACCCATGTTATTATTGAGATAGTCCCGGAAAGGATCTTTTAAAGTCCATCCCAGATTTTGCCCATAGTAAAAGTTAATATGCACCTGTTCAGCACCTCCCATTGTCTGTTGGGGACCCAAAAAGTCCTTGCTACATGCTGCAGGATTTGAAGTAAGAAGATGAGTAATCGGCGGATGTGGAGGGGGACATGGACACAGTGCAGACAAGTCTGACAGTGAGTGAACATGATGAAAACGATTATGCTGGCCATGACTTCCAAACATTGCAGCGGTGTGATGACAGTGATAATAATGATAATTTTATGCGATTTATAGAATATAAGTAGCCTACAAAGTCTAAAACTGTAGTGTGTATTTAAATAGTCTGTTTTCCATGGGGATACCACAACAGAAAGGGGTCAGAAGAAAGCGGCATCTGGTTACACAGACTACTGTACTGATTAGAACTGCTTCACCATCTTATTAAACAGTGCAGGTTTTCATTGCTTTGTCATTGCAAGGGTTAATCAGTTCAGTTGATCATAGCGCTCTCCATCCTGAATTGTCTCAGCTGTTCTGTTTTAGCTACTCCCCTAAGGTATATATGCTATCCACTGGCACTTGGGAGTTGCAAGTGATAGTTTTTCTACTTCCTGGTTTGGAGTTGAAGGAGAAGTTCAGTGTTTGGAGTAGGCGGTTAGAGAGTTTTTCAGGAGATTTCTGCATGGAGTTGTTTTGTATTTATCCTTATCCTCTCTCATTTATTTGTGCTTCCTATTTCTCCACTGTTTTCCACTCTGTTGTTTTGTGAGTGTATTTGTATGATTGTACTTTTCTTTTATCCCTGTCTGCTTACCCCGCCTGTTTAGTGTTTTCCTATACACTTCAGCCTCGCATCTCCATGGGTGGGGGAAGGTTACAGATAAAGGTTAAGGTAGAAGTATAGGAAGGTACTGCCCCAGCATCTTCACAATCCGGGGTAATGCAGGGACAGGCATAGCCTAGGGTGCCCCTAGTTTGAGGGATCGGGTAAGTGACCACAGTCCCTTGTCACTATGTGACACTGTTGATTACCACCACATTCGATCCAGGTAGCCACACAGAATAATCCACTGGTAGACCAAGATCAATTCAAGGTGAAAACCTGCCTCAGAAATGTGATACGGAGCCCCAAATTTCTGCTGTGTTCTAAAGGAAAAATCAATTGTATTTTATGAAACTGATTTTTCCCATTTAAATATACCCTGATAATTCCACTGAGCCTGCTACCTCTACAAATGCAGTAACTACATGGGAGCTCCTTAAATGTCCTCTCTTCCAGAGCTTGCTACAGCATATCAACCTGACACAGCCATGGTGGTGATGATGATGTTGATTACTCACTGTATCTAGAGCCTATGCTGCTGGCAACTTTCTGGTTGGCTTTTTTCAGTCCTACCCTATTCTTATTCCTATTAAGAAAATGGTGAGCTTCCTGCCGTAGCTGAATTTTATAACAATTCTGTCATCTCATATTGATGCAGAAAGATTTTTGAGTGGAAGAGTGAGGCAGGCTTGAAGTCGTATCCGCATCAGGAAATGTACTACAAGTTATTCGAAAGGGAGGGATAAAGTTACTGGTGCGTTTGTCATTTTGTCCGGTCCGTGCAGTACTGTCAGTATGCCCTGGCGACAGATAGTAATTAAAAATTAATTAAAAGGAAGCATGTTGGAATTTAAGTTATGAAGGAAAGGCAATTTGTGCAGCTAAATAAAAGCAGTCTGTGGAATACCCTACCACAAGAGTTTTTCTTTTTTTAATCTTTTGAAGTTCATATTCACTGGGTTTGCTGAATTTTTCCCAAAAATGTGATTTACAGTACGTTGAATAGATTTGATGTGAATTGCCATACTGAAAAGCCACTAATTGCCTACAAAAAAAGAGGGAAAGACAGGCTGAGAGAGAGAAAAAGAGGGAGAGAGAGAAAGAGAGAGAGAGAAAATGAATGAACAGCGGGTTTGATGTTGTCCTTCTTGTTTGCAGTGTGAATAATAAAAAATGGTTGCAGCATATATCAGATTAATCAACTCAGTCAAATAGTTGACTACAAAGGTACAACATTTCCCTATATAGCACTTGAATCTTTGACATAATATTCACAGACTGAGACTAGCACTCCCATTTTAACTCCCATTTAGCACTGAAAGTAATACACGACAATTAGATTAGAGCTTTTTCTAACCGTAGCTCTAATGAGCTGTGTGCTCCTTGGTTGACCCCAATTTTCTATATTGCCTGTAATTGATGCGTGGCATAATGGTAAAGCCAGCAGAGCCATGCTTGACACCATTGGCCCATTAGATGAGTCAACTTTTTGGCCAATCCTTACAAATTGAATTGTAGTTTTTTGCCTTTTTTTCTTTTTATAGTGTCACAGTTTTATAGATAGGATTGTTCTGGATGCAGAAATACCAATTATGTGTACATTTTTTGTTTAGCCTTGTTTCTGCATAAAAATGCATATTTATTAGTGATGAGCAAGCATGCTCACCACTATTCCTTACTTGCCCGAGCATCACCATGCTCGAGATGCTTGTTACTCTGTGAATATTTTTTGAATGTTGGTGAGGGAGCTCGAGTCCCTGCCCCGCATTTTTGGCACATATTATCCAGCCAATAAACATGCAGGGATTGCATGACAATCACTGTAATGCCATGTTGGTTGTGGCATTATAGTGATTGGCTAACTGCATAGTGTCATTGGGTCTATATAAGACCTGGGACCCTATGCTTGTCACAGTCTACCGGTCAAAGACACAGAGTAGGGAGAGAATTGGCGGTTATTTTAAACAGAGATTCCACACAACTATTAGAAATCTACTCTAACAGTCCTTGTAAGGGCTTATTCTGAAGAAAATCCTGCTGATAGCACTGGTTAGGCAGAGTTTGTGGAGAGCTAGTATAGTACAGAATAGGGTCCATTGCACGTTCTTTTTGTTGCTGGAACGCCTATCAATAGCCCTAGATACCAGGCTAATAATATTCTTTTTGCTCTTAATCCTGCTAATTTTGGTGAAAAGCAATATAATACACCATTTTTACTGCTCTATTTGGTTGATTTGAATAGCATTGCAGTATTGTGGAAGCAGAGAAACTTGTCCATCATCTCAGGTGGTCAAATATTACTGCAGTATTAATCCTGATTTTCTTTGCAAGCTGCAAAATATTATACTCCATTTAAAGTCTGCTACTTGTGTGTCCAAAATATATTCACACTTGTTCGCTGACCAATAGCATCGGTATACCGTCACTATGTTGTTGAAAAAAAGCAGATCACAGACATGGCACAAAACTAAAGTCTTTTTATCTTGATTTATTTTAGTGTTTCTTAAAGCCCTAAAGTTGCCATTTGAAATATGTGGTACTCCGTAAGAGTAATTTTTTTCAGACCAAGCAGAGGGAAAAATTATGGAATCATGAAAAGCAAACACAAAAGAACACTCCAATACATCACTAGTATTTTGTTGCACCACCTCTGGCTTTGATAACAGCTTGCAGTCTCTGAGGCATGGACTTAATGTGTGACAAACAGTACTCTTCATCAATCTGGCTCCAACTTTCTCTGATTGCTGTTGCCAGATCAGCTTTGCAGGTTGGAGCCTTGTCATGGACCATTTTCTTCAACTTCCAACAAAGATTTTCAATTGGATTGAGATCCGGACTATTTGCAGGCCATGACATTGACCTTATGTGTCTTCATTCAAGGAATGTTTTCACAGTTTTTGCTCTATGGCAGGATGCATTATCATCTTGAAAAATGATGTCATCATCCCCAAACACCCTTTCAATTGATGGGATTAGAAAACTGTCCAAAATATCAATGTAAACTTGGGCATTTATTGAAGATGTAATGACAGCCATCTCCCCAGTGCCTTTACCTGACATGGAGCCCCATATCATCAATGACTGTGGAAATTTGCATGTTCTCTTCATGCAGTCATCTTTATTAATCTCATTGGAACAGCACCAAACAAAAGTTCCAGCATCATCACCTTGCCCAATGCAGATTTGCGATTTGTCACTGAATATGACTTTCATCCAGTCATCCACAGTCCACGATTGCTTTTCCTTAGCCCATTGTAACCTTGTTTTTTTCTGTTTAGGTATTAATGATGGCTTATGTTTAGCTTTTCTGTATGTAAATCCCATTACCTTTAGGCGATTTCTTACAGTTCGGTCACAGACATTGACTCCAGTTTCCTCCTATTCGTTCCTCATTTGTTTTGTTGTGCATTTCCTGTTTTGGAGACATATTGCTTTAAGTTTCCGGTCTTGACTCTGTGATGTCTTCCTTTGTCTACCAGTATGTTTGCCTTTAACAACCTTCCCATGTTGTTTGTATTTGGTCCAGATTTTAGACACAGCTGACTGTGAACAACCAACATATTTTGCAACATTGCGTGATTATTTACCTTTTTTAAGAGTTTGATAATCCTCTCCTTTGTTTCAATTGACATCTCTCATGTTGGAGGCATGATTCATGTCAGTCCACTGGGTGCAACAGCTCTCTAAGGTGTGATCACTCCTTTTTAGATGCAGACTAACGAGCAGATATAATTTGATGCAGATGTTAGTTTTGCAAATGAAAATTTACAGGGTGATTCCAAATTTTTTTCCTCAGAATTGAGTGATTTCATAATTTTTTCCCTCTGCTTAGTCTGGAAAAAAATACCCTTACTGAGTACCACATTTTTTATCTTGATTTCTTTTAGTGTTTCTTAAAGCCCTAAAGTTGCCATTTGAAATAACTTTAGTTTTGTGCCATGTCTGTGATCTGCTTTTTTTCAACAACATTAAACAACTGAATGAACATCCTCCGAGCCCGGTGATTCCATAATTTTTGCTAGGGGTTATATTACACTCCAGTTAAAGTCTGCCAGTTGTGTGTTGTTCAACCTATCCATTCTTAGTCACTGACCAATACCATATCTCTAACGCCACTGCCTAAAACCATGGTCATAAGACGGGATCAGATATTACTGCGCTAACAATCCAGAATTTTTTGGGAGTGTGCCAGATCTTACACTCCATTTAAAGTCTGCCAGTTATGTGTTGTTCAAACCTATTCACACTTGGTCGCTGACCAAAAACATACTAATAGGCCACTGCTTAAAACCGTTGTAATCAGACATGATCCCATATTATTGTGCTAATAATTGGGACATTTTTTGGAGTGTGCCAAATTTTACAGTCCAGTTAAAGTCTGCGAGCTGTGTGTTGTTCAACATATTCACACTTGGTCGCTGAGCAATACCATATCTCTAACGCCACTACTTCGGATGGGATCAGATATTACTGCACTAATAATCCAGAATTTTTGGGGTGAATACCAAATATTATACTCCATTTAAAATGGGCAAGGTGCATGGCAAGGGACGGGGAAGTGGACGTGATGGTGCACACAGAGGCTGAGGCCATGGACAAGATGAAACTGTGCCTGCTGAGGGAGCACAACAAACACCCACATCATGTCGAACTACCTTCCTGCCCAATTTCTAGGTGGCCGCGGAACACAACTCTTGAAGCCAGAGGTTGTTTGGATACCAGATAATAAATCCAGTCAGTTTTCCACATGGTGCAGTCTCAGTAGCCGTGAGTCTGGACCACATATTCCTCACCCTGATTCTCCTTCCTCCCACCATGCCGATTGGCCAGAGACAAGTGATCCCACATTTGGACACTCTGATTAACTGTTCACTTTTCCATTTATAGATTAGGGCCTCTCGCCCGGCCTGCTTCAAGCGGGACAAGAGGAGATTGAATGTAGCGGTGCCCAAATATTTGAGCAGCCACGGTCACATGATGGCAACAGTGGGAAACTGTCGCAAGACGTGGATGATGAGGATGAGACACAATTTCACTAAGTAAGGAGGGGGCCCAGGGTGCGAACGTGGAAAACGAGGTGGTGGATGATGAAGTCACTGACCCAACCTGGCAAGGTGACATGCATAGCAAGGACAGCAGCACAGAGGGGGAGAGAAGCATAGCACCACAACAGGCAGGAACAAGCAGTGGGGTGGCCACTGACAGAAGGCAGGCAACTGCTACCCGGAACACCAACACGAGGGAAGTTGCCAGTCCAACTGTTAGGTTTTCCAGAGTTTGGCTCTTTTTTAAAGACTGTCCAGATAACCCCAAAAAGCCCATTTGTAACCTCTGAAATGCCAGCATCAGCAGGGACAGCAAATCTACCTGCCTGACCACCACCAGCATGCACATGACAGCAAAGCACCTGACTAGTTGGGGTCCATAAACAGTGTCTGCGGGTGACACCATGGCCTCTTCCCCTGTTGTAAGTGCACGCCAATCGTCTGTCCATGGTGCCTCCCGCCCTTGACCTGTCATTGCACACTCTCAACCACCACCATCAGCAACCACATCCACTTGTCCCATGGAAGAGTTCAGTTGTCCCTACCCCTTTCCTTTGAACGTCAGCGCAAATATAGAGCCAATGCTCCATAGGCCACACTACTAAACTCCCACATTTCTCGAATGCTTGCACTTGAAATGTTGCCTTTTAGGCTTGTGGAGATGGATTCTTTCCACAACCTGATGATGACGGCTGTCCCTCGGTATTCGGTCCCCAGCCGACACTATTTCTCCTGCTGTGCTATCCCCACCTTATGCAAGCACGTGTCCCAGAACATTACCCGTGCCCTCAACAACGCAGATACTGGGAAGATTCACATAACCACGGACACGTGGACAAGTGCTTGGGGTGAGGGACGGTACATCTCGCTGACGGCACACTGGGTTAATATAGTGGAAGCCAGGACCCAGTCTGACTCTAGGATGGAACACATCCCCCCGACACCGAGGATTGTGGGCCCTAGGTCAATCAGGGTTGCCCCCACATTCTACAGCTCCTGCACCTCCTCCTCCTCCTGGAATCACTGCAGCTCTGCCTTGGTCAAGCGGCAACAGGCTGTGCTGAAGCTAATATGCTTAGGTGAAAAACTGCACACCACTGCAGAGTTGTTGACAGCTGTAAAAGAGCAGGCAGATCTGTGGCTGTCACCACTGAACCTACAGCCATGCATGGTCGTGTATGACAATGGCCAGAACCTGGTGGCAACTCTGAAGCTAGGCAAGCTCACACACGTTCCATGCCTGGCCCATGTGCTCAACCTAGTGGTTCAGCGGTTTCTCAAAATCTACTCGGATCTGCTAGAGCTGCTTGTCAAAGTATGCCGCGTTTGTGCCCATTTTTGAAAGTCACCTACAGCTTCTGACACCCTCGCCGTATTTCAGCAGCGTTTGCAGCTTCCAGCTCACCTACTGGTGTGTGATGTCACCACGCATTGGAACTCAACATTACAGATGTTGGGAAGGATTTGTGAGCAGCAGAGGGCAGTTGTTGGGTACCAGCTTCAACACGCCCATTGTTATTAAGGTCAGCCTCTGCACATAAGAGCTGATGAGTGGGCATGGATGTCAGACATCTGTGCCATCCTCCAAAACTTTGAGGACTCCATCACCAATTAGCGTTACCATCCTGCTTCTCTGTCTACTGAAATGCTCACTGCTCACAATTAAAGAGGAGGCATTGAATGTGGAGCACGATGAGATAGAGCAAGAAACCATACAGGGTGATGCTACATAGCCCAGCCTCATCTCATCCCAATGCAGATTGGGTGATAATGAGGAGGAGGAAGAGGTGGAGGAGGAACAGGAGCTGGTTTCCTGCACTACAGATGGTATTACCCACGCAACTGTCATACCGTCTGTTCAGCATGTATGGCCTGAGGAGAGGGAGAATGAGGAGGAGGAAGATGAAGTGCAGAGCATGGACAATCATCCTGTTGATCAGGAAAGGGAAGTCTTGCCTGTTGGCAGTTTGTCACACATGTCTGAGTTTATGTTCCACTGCCTTTCCCATGACCCTTGCATTGTACGCATTTTGGGTGACAGTAATTGCTGGTTGGTCACACTTCTAGACCCACGCTTCCTGTGGCAGAAAGGTCTACTAAAATGTTGCATTACCAGAAGGAGCTTGTGGAGTTATTAAAATAATTCCTATCTGAAAACGCTGGTGGCAGAGGTCACAGTTTGTTGGACAACCAAGGAGTACAGGCAAGGGAGACACAGATATGATGCTGCAGAGGCAGTGGAACACTGTCAAAAGTCTGGGACAGTTTTCTCAGCCCCGCCCAGCACCCAGGCCCTGTTGCGTGGGGTACTCTGGCAAGGAGGGAAAATTTTTGGAAGATGCTGAAGTAGTACCTTGCCGACAGTACAAACTTCCTCTGTGATTCCTATCTGCATTATAACTATTGGGTATCCAAGCAGGACAGGTGACATGAACTGGCTCTTTACACCTTGGAGGTCCTGGCCTTCCCTGCCACTAGCGATTTGTCAGAGCGGGTTTTTAGTGCCGCCGGGGGTATTATAACTGATATGCGCATACGGCTGTCAACTGAAAATGATGACAAACTGACTCTTATAAAAATGAACAAGGGCTAGATTAGGCCAGACTTCTCAATACCACCGGATGATAGCAGCGGAACATAATGTCAAATCCAGTGTGTTTTTTTGGGGGTCTATTCCCATGCACCTCTTCACACCCAGACATGGTTATATGCTTCCTGATTTTATCTATTTTCTTTTGTCTTCCTCCTTCTCGTTCTCCTCATCCTCCACCACCATATGACCAGAGTGACCGTGATGCAACACCCACATGATTTTTTTAAGGGTGTTTATGATTAGAGATGAGCGTTGTTCTACTCGAACTGTTCGCCAATCTCAAATTCGAGCTGTTTTGGGCGGTGTTCGAGCCGTTCGGCGAACACAAACAATTTGAGAAAAATTCGGCTGTTCGAGGTTATGTTCGATAACTGTTCGTGCACCAAAATCATAACTGGATTTTTTCTCAGTAATGATGAAAATTAATGTTAATACGCAGTTTGAGTGTACAGCAGGGTGGGGGGAGGGGCAGGGGATGGATCTCTGCAGGAACAATGAAGATCTCCATTTTTTTTTCTCTTTCCCGCATTTGCAGTGGGGAGGTGCAATCTGTCAGCCTATCAGCAGCGCACACACGGAGCGAAGTGCTTTTTTTCACACAAGCAAGGGCATGTGTCATTGGCAGTGTATGTCACATGTCCTTGCCCTATAAGACCAAGCCATTTTCCCCGTCGCCACCATTTTCTCACTGCTGCAGCTGCGTGTTAGACGGCACCGCTGTTGCTGTGTGCGCTATACCTTGTTAATTTCAAGCCAATTTTCGCACAAATATACAGATAGCTTGGGAGTAGGGAATAGTTGTGATTGCAGTCCTTTTAAGGACTAGGTTACAGCATTTCCTACGACTTTTATCAGGGAGGTCTGTGCTCTTAAATAGTCTTTACTCCCACAATCTATCTAATTGTAATTGGAGTCCTTTTCAGGACTAGGTTACATCAGTTCCTATCAGTTTTTGCCAGGCAGGTCTGTGCCAGTGCTGTGCAAGTTTTTTTCACAGCATTTGGCTGAATCTAGCAAAGCTAATCCTTTTTGGCCTATTGCAGAGTGTGTTAGTCAGTGGAGTAGCCTATCTGTGTTGCAAGATATACCACCTGTGTATAGAATACCAATTTTTTTACTGCACCTAGTGAAGTAAAATCTTTTGGGCATAGCATCATTCTATTAGTCCATCTATACTGACCTCCATCAGGTTGCAAACTGAATATAATTTTTTTCTGCATCTAGCTCTGAAAAAATATTTGGCCTTCTAGCAGTGTGTCGGACTTTCTCTATTAGTCCACCTATACTGACCTCCATCAGGTTGCAAATTAAAAATAATTTTTATCTGCATCTACAGTACCTCTGAAAAAATATTTGGGCTTCTAGCTGTGTGTGGGACTTGTTGTATTAGTCCATCTATACTGACCTCCATCAGGTTGCAAACTGAATATATTTTTTTCTGCATCTACCTCTGAAAAAATATTGGGCTTCTAGCTGTGTGTGGGACTTGTTGTATTAGTCCATCTATACTGACCTCCATCAGGTTGCAAACTGAATATATTTTTTTCTGCATCTACCTCTGAAAAAATATTGGGCTTCTAGCTATGTGTGGGACTTGTTGTATTAGTCCATCTATACTGACCTCCATCAGGTTGCAAACTGAATATATTTTTTTCTGCATCTATCTCTGAAAAAATATTGGGCTTCTAGCTGTGTGTGGGACTTGTTGTATTAGTCCATCTATACTGACCTCCATCAGGTTGCAAACTGAATATATTTTTTTCTGCATCTACCTTTGAAAAAATATTGGGCTTCTAGCTGTGTGTGGGACTTGTTGTATTAGTCCATCTATACTGACCTCCATCAGGTTGCAAACTGAATATATTTTTTTCTGCATCTACCTCTGAAAAAATATTGGGCTTCTAGCTGTGTGTGGGACTTGTTGTATTAGTCCATCTATACTGACCTCCATCAGGTTGCAAACTGAATATATTTTTTTCTGCATCTACCTCTGAAAAAATATTGGGCTTCTAGCTGTGTGTGGGACTTGTTGTATTAGTCCATCTATACTGACCTCCATCAGGTTGCAAACTGAATATATTTTTTTCTGCATCTACCTCTGAAAAAATATTGGGCTTCTAGCTGTGTGTGGGACTTGTTGTATTAGTCCATCTATATTGACCTCCATCAGTTTGCAAACTGAATATATTTTTTTCTGCATCTACCTCTGAAAAAATATTGGGCTTCTAGCTGTGTGTGGGACGTTCTCTATTAGTCCATCTATACTGACCTCCATCAGGTTGCAAATTAAAAATAATTTTTATCTGCATCTACAGTACCTCTGAAAAAATATTTGGGCTTCTAGCTGTGTGTGGGACTTGTTGTATTAGTCCATCTATACTGACCTCCATCAGGTTGCAAACTGAATATATTTTTTTCTGCATCTACCTCTGAAAAAATATTGGGCTTCTAGCTGTGTGTGGGACTTGTTGTATTAGTCCATCTATACTGACCTCCATCAGGTTGCAAACTGAATATATTTTTTTCTGCATCTACCTCTGAAAAAATATTGGGCTTCTAGCTGTGTGTGGGTCTTGTTCTATTAATCCATCTATACAGACCTCCATCAGGTTGCAAACTGAATATAATTTTTTTCTGCATCTAGCTCTGAAAAAATATTTGGCCTTCTAGCAGTGTGTGGGACTTTCTCTGTTAGTCCATCTATACTGACCTCCATCAGGTTGCAAACTGAATATAATTTTTTTCTGCATCTAGCTCTGAAAAAATATTTGGCCTTCTAGCAGTGTGTGGGACTTTCTCTGTTAGTCCATCTATACTGACCTCCATCAGGTTGCAAACTGAATATAATTTTTTTCTGCATCTAGCTCTGAAAAAATATTTGGCCTTCTAGCAGTGTGTCGGACTTTCTCTATTAGTCCATCTATACTGACCTCCATCAGGTTGCAAATTAAAAATAATTTTTATCTGCATCTACAGTACCTCTGAAAAAATATTTGGGCTTCTAGCTGTGTGTGGGACTTGTTGTATTAGTCCATCTATACTGACCTCCATCAGGTTGCAAACTGAATATATTTTTTTCTGCATCTACCTCTGAAAAAATATTGGCCTTCTAGCTGTGTGTGGGACTTGTTGTATTAGTCCATCTATACTGACCTCCATCAGGTTGCAAATTGAATATAATTTTTTTCTGCATCTAACCCAGCCAATAGTTTTGGCCTAATACCACAGTTTGGCCACTCAGCTCTGCTCGGTTACCATCCATTGTTTTTTTGTGCAAACAACTCGAGAGTTGTGAATTAGTTAACCACCAAAATGAGTGGAAAAATGCCTGCTGCTGGTGGAAAGGGGAATAGGCGTGTTAGGAAGGGGAAAAAAGGTTGTGTCCGTGGGGTAAGTGTTAAAGCAACAGTAACATCTGCAGAAGAAAGACCATCTTCCAGCCAAACTAAAATGTCTACCTCTTTTAGCGGACAATGTGATAAGATCCCTTTCTTACGGCCACGCCAATCGCTACAAAATCCAGATGAGGCACAAAAACAGCAGGTGCTTCAACGGATATCAAGTGCTCCTTTAATTGGGCTCTCCTCCACATCAACTTCAACATCACAAATACTCCAGTCCTCAAAGGTGTCACCCCAATCGCACTTGCTTCCTCACAGCTCCCAAATCTCCAGCTGCCCGTCTGAGTATGAGGTAGAACAGATGGTTGAGTCTGCAGAGCTGTTTACTCATACTATAGCCTGGGAATCAGAGGTCGACTCGAGCGCTTCTGTGAATCCAGACGATGAAATGATCTGCACTGATGCCCAGAATCTTTATGAGTCGGATCCAGGACCAGACGCAGAAGGTTCTGACCATAATGTAGACCCTCATTCCCAAACTGTAACTCCTGTTGGTGGAGACAATGAGGAAGACGATGATAAGACTCAAATACCTGATTGGAGCGACAACTTTAGTTTTTTGTCAGGGCAGGAACAGGTTGGCTCTGAGGACGACGGGTGTGATAACGCACAGGGTGATGATGATGAGGTTGGAGATCCCACTTACTGTCAACCCACAGTCAGCCAAGAGATGAGGTCAGCAGAGGAGGTGGAGGAAGATGCTAGTGACGACGAGGTCAGGTTGCGCCTTCCTGGACAGAGACGTAGTACTGGAAGCACGTCAACAACTGCATCCTCAAACACAACTCTGCCTCTCACCACAAGTCGTGGTGGCTCTTCAGGTCGCATGGGTGCTAAGCCTTGCATAGCCTGGGCATTTTTTCAGATGGATAAAGATGACCCAACTCGTGTTATCTGTAACATTTGTCAGCAAAAGCTAAGTAGAGGCCAAAAAATACATAGTTTGAGTACTTCATGCATGAACCGGCACATGGACATGATGCATAAGTTGCAGTGGGAAGCTCAGTGTGCTACAATGCGGCCTAGCCGGCCGGGCCAACCACCGTCTGCCATATCTTGTGCATCCGCGGCCTCTTCATCCTCTGTGACTGGGGGGACAGCAGTCACACCTGTTTTGGGGCGCAGACCTGCCACCTCTTTACCCGCAACAGCCAGCGTGATTGGCAGGTCATCATTTTCTTTGGAGGTGGGAACACCAGCTGGTGTTGAGCGCTGTCCGACATCGATAGCACCACCTTTGGATCAAGGCAACCTAACATGTCCGCCTGCATCTTCCTCACAGACCGGCAGTTTGCCGGGGACACCCTTATCAACCCCGTCTAAGCACAATAGCCAGCCCTCGGTCCCTCAGATGTGGACAAGTAAAAGACCATTTCCTCCTAGCCATGAGAAAGCTAAGAGGTTGAATTTCACCATCTGCAAGCTCTTGGCTACAGAAATGCTGCCTTTCCGCCTGGTGGACACAGAGGATTTTCGAGACCTTATGTCCGTCGCAGTGCCCCAGTACCAGATGCCCAGTTGGCACTACTTCTCAAAGAAAGGTGTGCCTGCGCTCCACCAGCATGTCACACACAACATCACCGCTTCTTTGAGAAACTCTGTGTGTGACAGGGTGCATTTCACCACAGACACTTGGACGAGTAGGCATGGACAGGGGCGTTACATGTCGCTGACTGGGCACTGGGTAACTATGGTGACAGCAGAACAAGGGGCTGCTGTCCAAGTCTTGCCGTCCCCACGAGTTGTGCGTCAATCCTCTTTATGTTAAAGTTCCTCCACTGCTTCTGCCTCCTCAACCTCCTCTCGGTCTTCCACCTGCACCCAAAGCCTGTCTAGTCATGCCACAAGCTTTCTAACTGCGCAGAAGGGATCCTGCACACCTCCTTACTATGCTGGCAGTAGGGCTCAACGTCATCAGGCGGTTTTTACATTGAAATGTCTGGGAAATGTGAGTCACACAGCTGAGGAGTTGTGGTCAGCTCTGGAGAACCAATTTCATGAATGGTTGTCTCCACTGGACCTGAAACCAGGGAAGGCCGTGTGCGACAATGCTGCAAACCTGGGTGCGGCCCTTCGCCGGGGCAATGTCACACACGTGCCTTGTATGGCTCACGTGTTGAACCTGGTTGTCCAGCAATTTTTAGCCCACTATCCCAGACTAGATGGCCTTCTGCAGAGGGCACGGTCGCTGTGTGCTCACTTCCGCCGTTCGCATCTCGCAGCTCAGCGACTTACATCTCTACAGAAGTCGTTGGGCCTGCCACTTCACCGGCTAAAATGCGATGTGCCTACCCGGTGGAATTCAACTCTGCACATGTTGCAGCGACTGTGGCAGCACCGACAAGCCCTGGTGCAATACGTTCTGACGTATAGCCTAGGACAACGAGATTCAGAGGTGGGGCAAATCACGCTGGAGGAGTGGTCTCAGATCAAGGACCTATGCACCCTTCTGCACAGTTTTGAAATGGTGACGAAGATGTTTAGTGCTGACGATGCCATTATCAGCATGACTATTCTGGTGATTTACATGCTGGAGCACATGTTAAACAGAATTCGGAGTCAGGTGGTGGCACAAGAGGAGGTGGAGGAAGTAGAGGAGGAGGAGTTGTATGCGGAAGGGCTAACATCTGCAAGGTCCAGACGGTCGGCAGCACCAAGGCGGCAGGCATGTGAGGGTGGGGTAGATGGTTTTACCAGGGCGCATGGTAGCAGCAAAACTAGTGAGGAAGGTGCAGGAGCCCAGGAAGAAGTGGAGGACGAACTGATGGAAGACTCATCAGATGAGGGAGACCTTGATCACATTTCTGTTGTGCGAGGTTGGGGGGAGAGGACAGAGGAAGGAAGCATGATTGTTACCTCGCCACCAACACAACAGGGACTTGGTGCTCCTGGATGCGCAACACACATGAGTGCCTTCTTGCTGCACTACCTGCAACATGACCCTCGAATTGTGAGAATTAGAAATAATCCTGACTACTGGGTTGCCACACTGTTAGATCCCCGGTACAAAAGTAAATTTGCAGAAATTATTCCTGCCATAGAAAGGGATGCACGCATGCAGGAGTATCAGCAGAGACTGTTGCAGAATCTTACATGTGCTTTTCCACAAAATACCAGTGGTGCACGTAGTGAATCTCACAGTTCCAACTTGCAACCGTGGGACCGTCAAGTGTTCAGCACTCAAACCGTAACAGAACCACAGTATCTGCTGGTAACATCAATTTTGCGGAATCATTTCACCACTTTTTTAGCCCATCCTTTGCAAGGCCACAGGAGACAAGAAGTCTGACACATAGTCAACGCCTAGAGACGATGGTACAGGAGTATCTCCAAGTAAACATTGAAGCCACGACTGTGTCACTGGACCCTTGCTCTTTTTGGGCTTCCAATCTGGATAAATGGCCGGAGCTAGCCACTTACGCCTTGGAGATCTTGTCATGCCCCGCAGCCAGCGTTCTGTCTGAACGTGTGTTCAGCGCTGCTGGTGGTGTGCTGACAGATAAGCGCACGCGGCTCTCCACTGATAATGTAGACAGACTCACGTTCATAAAGATGAACAAATCATGGATCTGAAACGACTTTTCTACCCCTGTGTCATCCTGGGGAGAGTAAAAGCTTGATGATTGGTTAAAATCACCCTACCAACCGTTTTAAGCTTTCAAATTACTAATCATGTTTATCTGTATCTTGGCTGGAAAATAATTTGGGCTTTGTAGCAGTGTGCAGCACTGATCCTATTAGGCCATCTATACTAAAGCTTCACCAGATTTAAAATTAAAAATAATTTTTAGCTGCATCTAGCCCGGAAAATAATTTTGGGGCTCCGAGATGCGCAAGACACATAAGTGCCTTCTTGCTGCACTACCTGCAGCATGACCCTCATATTGTCAGAATTCGAAGTAATCATGACTACTGGGTTGCCACACTCTTAGATCCCCCAAACTTTTCGATCAACCTTTTCATTTTAATAAAGACCAAAAAAATGGTCATTTTTGAAATTATAAGCATTAGCAGGTTGTTAGAAACTGAAATCAAACAGTTTTCAACTCAAAACTTTATTCTAGGTGATGTTACATTTTCACATAGGACCCCTTGTTCGAAAGGAGCTTCTGAACTCTCTCGTCCATTGAATTTGTCAGGTTTTGGATGGTTTCTGCTTCAATTGTTTTGCATGAGGACAGAATACCCTCCCAGAGCTGTTGCTTAGATGTGAACTGCCTCCCGCCATCATAGACACTCCTTTTAATGATGCTCCAAAGGTTCTGAATGGGGTAGAGGTCAGGGGAGCATGGGAGTCACACCATAAGTTTGTCCCCTTTTATGCCCATATCAGCCAGAGATGCAGATGTTTTATGTGCAGCATGAGATGGTGCATTATCATGCAGAAAAATGATCTTGCTGTGAAATACACGGTTCTTCTTCTTGAACCATGGCAGGAAGTGCTGTTTGAGAAAATCCACATACATTATGGAGTTCATCTTTAGCGCCTTCAGGGATCCTAAAGGGGCCGACAATCTCTCTCCCCATGATTCCAGCCCAAAACATTACTCCACCTCCTCCTTGTTGGCGTTGTAGCCGTGTTTGCGTGGGGTGTCCATCAACCAGCCATCCTCCACTCCATCCATCTGGACCATCGAGCGCTGCACAGCACTCATCCGTGAACAAAACTGTTTTGAAATCAGTCTTCATGTAATGTTTGACCCACTGGAGCCGTTTCTGCTTGTGTGAAGTGGATAGAGGAGGTCGACAGGATGGCGTATGCACAGCTGCAAACCTCTGAAGGACCCTGCATCTTGTTGTTTGGGGGACGTTGGAGGCACAAGCAGCTTCAAAAACTTGTCTGCTGCTATGACAAGGCTTTTTTGCCGCTGCTCTTTCAACCTGACGTAATTGCCTGTAGGAAAGAGTCCTCAATTTGCCCTTATCAGCACGCACACGTGTGTACTGTGAATCAGCTACATACTTCTTGATTGCCAAGACACTTCATCCTGATCATCGCACAATGTTGATTGTAGTCATGCCTTGACCTAAACACTCCACAATTTGTTGCTTCTCAGCAGCCGACACATCCTTTTTCTTTCCCATTTTGGCAGAAAATGTAGGATGCTTAATAATGTGAGAGAGCCTTCTTAAGTAGTCTTGCCTTTCATTGGACACACCTGCCAAACTAATTAGCACAGGTGTCTGCAATTGCTTACAGTGATATAAAGAGCCCTGACACACATCACCATCAATGAGTTTAACTGACAAACAAACAAATTCTTCCCTTATCACTCCTAAACACTTTTTGCATAATAATTTGGAACGCAGTGTACATGTGCTTTTCCACAAAACACCAGCGGTTCACGTAGTGAATCTTACAGTTCTAACTTGCCAACCGTGGTCTGTATGGAGTTGTTCAATAAAGGGCCCAAAATTAAGATAACATAGATGGGAGAGGTCTCTATGAATAGGAATTCCTAAGTATTTGATACCCTGTGAGGGCCAGGCAAAGGGAAAGTTGGACTGGATGGAATCCTATATGGATTTGGGGAGGGAGACATCGAGGGCCTCAGACTTCGCTGCATTGATTTTAAAATTTGACCATGTAACAAAGTGATCTATTTCAGCCATAACAGCATGGATGGATATATGTGATTGAGTGATATATACTAGGACATCATCAGCAAATAGAGAGCACTTGTACTCGGTGCCTCCCACCTCAATCCACCTAATATTGGGGTTATGGCGAATTGATGAGAGCAGGTGCTCCGTAACTAGGATGTATAAGAGAGGGGACAGAGGACATCCCTGCCTTGTCCCATTGGTGATTGTGAAAGGTGATGAAAATGTTCAGACGCACCCCCTGGGCCTTGGGACACCCGGAGCCGGACCCTTTTTGGTGGATGCTGGTGGTTGTAGTCTTCGTGGCGGCGACCCGGTTCTGTGGCTCAGGGCGGTCAAACCAGTGACGGAACTATTTATGTGGTTTTGATGTTTAAATGTACGACTACGCCACCCGTGGATTGCAGTCAGAGTGAACCGCCGCTACAGGGCAGACCGCTGAGGCTGGTGTTGTGGGTGCAGCAGAGCGTAGCATAACTCCCCACGGGAGGAGTGTAGCCTCAGGGCAGTGTATGCGGAGGATGGGGGCGATGGTGCAGGGCAGCAGCAGTAACGACACGGAGTCAGTGATGCAGTTCAGGGCCTTTACTCACAGTTCTTATTATCCAGACCACGTCTGCAGGTAACGGCTGCCCACGTCGTACTGTGCTCACCAGGTGAGGGGCTCAGACAACTCCCAGATAACTTTGGAGCACTTCACAGGACCCCCTTTGTGTGTCCTTTGTATGGCCTTTCTTACCAACACTTCTGTCCGGCTGCCTCGGGCCTCCTCTTGGTAAACTTGGCGCCAGTCTCCCTGACCTTATGTGGTGCCTTCCTAGCGGGTGTAGCGAGGGGCTGCGCCACATAAAATGTCAGAGCCTCCGGTTTCTAGCTGAGGGTCGTTTCCTGCCTCCACTAGTTCGGGGACCGGTCTCCCCCTTTGGCCTGACCCCTCCACGCAGGTGGATTCGGGCGTGCGGTGGCGACTCGCCCCTCCGCACCCCTGGGATCCCTTCATTCCTCGTTCCTGGAGCCTTCTCCGCTCCTCTTCCTTCCTTCTCCCTCTTCCAGGCCTGGGCCTCTGTTACTAGGCCCGCCTCCGGAGCAGAGCTCATGCAGAGCCCCTGCTCCCTGCCACTTCTGCTCAGACTTCTCTGCACTGAACTAAGATGGTGCCCACCTTTTATACTCCCTTCTCAATGCACCCAGGAACTGCTTCCTCCCTGCTCCTGCACTACAGGGTTCCCCTTCCTCAGTGTTCCCTCCCCCCACTCCAGCCAGGGACAGGGACTGTCGTGCCCATCTCAGGGGCATATTGGTCGCCCTGCCCCACGGCAATGTGGTGTAATGCATGCAGGTGTCGGGTCCTGATCCACACTACATCCTTACCTGAGAGTGAGATATCACACCTCTGGGTGAAGTGCAATACCTCTGTAGCAACCGACCCCTCAGGGTGCTACAGTTCCATTTATCTTCAGCCTAGGTGACGTATTGCGATACAGGGCCGTGATTTTGGCTATAAAAGGGTCCCCTAGACCCCTACCCCAAGCTTTTTAAGAGAATCATATATGGCGTGCCAGGAGACTCTATGGAATGCTTTCTCAGCATCCAACGAGAGTATCTAATTACAAATTTTTAACTGCATCTAGTCCAGGATATACTTTGTGCCTAGTAGCAGTGTCTGATAGTCAGCGGATTATCCCGGCTGTTAAGCAAGCTACACCACCTGTAGTTTGGACACTTAATTTTTTCAAAGGAAATGCTTCGGGACCACGGGATACTCAGTGAAGAGCATCAGGAGGCACCCCAAGGCATAGGGGATCGGACTGGCAGTAGGATGCCTTGCGGTGGACAGCCGAGCTCGATCCTTATAAAAGCTTTTTAACTGCAGCAGCTTTAGTGGACGCTACTGGAGCTGGAATTACGCGGCTGCTGGCATGAGACTTGCCCTCCAATAGATCCTTGTAAATGGATTTAAAGTGTATTTATTCAAATTAGAGAGACAATTTAAATTAAAAAGCATAGAGCTGCCTCCACCACAGGGGGGCTCGCTCGACCCACCAGCGGACAGGCACCAGTATTGGGAGAGGGGGGCTGGCCATCAGGGTTCACCGCGGCTCTGGCACAAACCCGGCGACACGGAGGTGGCACGGGCAGGAGCGGACTGGCCGTGTCGGCTTCTCACTTTTTGGATTCTAGAAGGGCATGACATGCCTATATCTGTGTCTCCCCCTCCTTTTACTCCTCCACCTCTTTTATTTTCGCATGACTATATGTACTTGTCACTTTTCCATGTGTTAGTTATGTCTTCTGAGCAGTTTGTCAGCTTTTGGACACCTTTGAAGGTGTTTTCTATGTGTTTCTATGTGTTTTTGTTTGCCTGCCATTGGTTTTAACGGTGTTCGAAGGTGTTCGACGAACAGTTCGACGAACAGTTCGGCGAACACACGGGTGTTCGACGAACCGAACCGAACTCGAACACTACGGGGGTGGCTCAACACTATTTATGATGCCCGTAGGAAATTTTTTCAGAGGCCTACCTCTAACATTCTGTATGTTATACAGTATGTTCATGTATACCCCCCAGGGGTAAATATTTTTCAGCCCATGCACTTAGTGCATAGGCATTACCAGTATAGAAGACCAACTCCTTAACAATGGTAACAATTTTTTTTTAATGAGGACCTCCTCTACGTCTTTTCAAATGGGTATTGGAGTGCATCCAATTCTTTGGCAGCCCCTGCAGTCACTGCTTGGGCAATACAAGTGTAGGAGACCTACTCCTTTATAATGGGGACATTTTTCTTACTGAGGTCCTCCTCTATGTCTCTACAAAGGGGTATTGGGGTGCATCCATATTTTTGGCAGCCCGTGCAGTCACTTCATGCACAATAACAGTATAGGAGACCCACTCCTTTACAATGAAAATTTTTTTTACTGAAGCCCTCCTCTATGTCTCTTCAAGGGGGTATTGAAGTGACATGGCAGCTGACTAACCTGGCTGTGTGAGTACTGAGCTCCCTCTCACCCAGAGCCTGTTCAACAATGTATGCAGCATTCATTCTACTTTTTATGGCTCATCCCTCTCACCTAACACCTGGCATGATGACCCAAGGTAAAAGAAATTAGAAGAACCAAGGAAAATTGGAGTTTTACTTCACAGAAGACTGGAGCAAAGATGGCACCGAGACCTCCATTCTCTTCTGATGGCGTGTTGTCCCCTGTGACTGGGACACCTCCAGAGGAGTTGCGCTCCCTGTCCGCAGTGAGTACAGGATCCCCGGTCCCTCTGTGCAGCAAAATCACTCACCAGGTTCAAGATATAGTCTCCTGGTAGACATGGAGGAGAGGATGTAGTCACGTCGGGGAGGCAGAGGCATAATTCTTCTCTTACAGTTATCCCAGCTACACACAGACAGACGCTGGAGGATGAGCTGCAAGTGTCAGCAGGGAAGACTTCTAGCTCTGCTACATCTAGCACTTCAATAGCACTGGCACAGTTCACCACATCAAATGAACCAGCATCAGGCAACTTACTTGGAGATATGCTGGCAGCTTTCAGCAGGTCTATGCAAAAGGACTTTGCCACTTTATTATTGCCTATGCAAACTCTAACTAAGGAAGAGTATCTCATATGGAAAATGAAATGGGAGACTTTGCCAAATCACACAGCCAGCTGATAGCTGCACATAATCAACTTTCAGATGAATTGGAAGCCATTCAAACTAAACTAGTGGATTTAGAGGATAGCTCTCGGTGAAACAATGTAAAATTGTGAGGGATACCAGAAGATGTGCCTCATCAAGAACTGAGGGAAATCCTTCAAAGTCTAATTAAAGCAGCTATCCCTAACTGCTCTCCAATAGATACTATCATTTACAGAATCCACAGGATACAGCGCCCAAAACATCTACCTGAATCAATGCCCAGAGATATCTTGGCCCACATCCATTTCTTTCATATAAAATAATGCCTACTACTCTTTTCTAGAAAAAATGAGAGAACTCCAACACCCTTATCAACAAATTAAAATCTTTGCAGATGTCTCGGCAGCGACTCTTCGTTTCTGCAGATTATTGAATCCCATCACTTTAACTCTGATAGAAAAGGAAGTGGCATATAGATGGGGTTTCCCGCTGAAGCTTCTCATAAGTTACAGAGGTGAGTGGCACATGGTTACCTCCTTTGAAGAAGGAGAAAACCTAATGCGTAATTGGAACTTTACACTAATAGAACCCACTCGCCCTAGCAGACACCACCCACAAATCGTGGAAATCAGCTGGCAACTTTCTTCAACAAAAACAAGTCTAAGTGCTGAATGATAGAATCTTCTTCATCTCGGAAGAAAGGGAATCATGTGCCTTTTTCGGCCAATCCGGCAGAACTTTTCCCTTCTTCTGAGTTACTAACTAGTCAGTCACACAGAATAAGTAGATCCTTTTAGTTGATCTGCTACTTAATTGTTAATGTTGGTCAAATTAATGTTTTGTTGTCAGTGGAATTTTCTTCCTTACCAATTAGAAATCGTCCACATCTGAATTTGTAAGATAATTTGTTATTTATTGATCATGCAAGCAAGGAGACAAATTGACAGCCCAAACAAATTTACAGCATGATCAAAATGTCTACCTGTTGTCATTATGTTCATGTTTAAATACACACAATTAAAGGCGTATATGCTAGTTATGGAAAGTCACAAAGAGAGAAAATCAACATATGGGTAGATAAGATATGAAAACCCTGTAGTCTGACCTTAAGCATTCAGTTAAAGAGATAAGTAAGAGAAGACATTTCTGAACAGGTCTGCAGATATTCACAAACATTAAGGTACACTTGTCATGCTTATTTCAACTGAATGTCATTATACAGAGTGGTCCAAAAGTAGGTGGCCAGAAAATAATAACATTTATTTTGATTTATATATAAAATTATATTTACTAACACAAGCATAACATTGACAATTAAATTTTATTCTGATCAATAATACAAAAGCCCTTACATTTTATCAGTGCAGGTGCTCAAACTGTTTTCCATTACAATTGGCACAGCTTTGAACTCTGCCTCTAACGCTTCGACAAACTTTTTTGCACAAGTCTCTTTGGGTATTAATTTCTTGAAATGCATCTCTTATGTAATTTTTCAAATCACTGACACTTTTTGGTTTTCGACTATAAACTTTGTCCTTGAGTATTCCCCAAAAGAAAAAATCCATTGGGGTCAAATCTGGTGAACGTGCCGGCCAATCAAGTGGGCCTCTTCGGCCAATCCATTTATTAGGAAATGTTTCATCAACATACTCGCGGATTACTCTTCAATAATGTGGAGTGGCCCCATCTTGTTGGAAATAAAGGTCATTTGAATTAGGCTGCTGCTGTAACTGGGGAACAACTTGATTCATTAGAATTTCGAGATACTTATCTCCTGTGACTGTTCCATCAAAAAATATTGGTCCTAAAACACCAGAACTTGAAATACCACTCCAAACATTGACACCAGGCTCATTTAGTTGTTGCTCTAATGTTAAATGCATGTTCTCATTATACCAGTAAATACAATTATGTCTGTTAATATGGCCGGATAATTTGAAAGAAGCTTCATTACTCCACATAATGTTATCTAAAATTACTGGATTTTCTTCAATTCTCACTAAATTGCAGCCGCCTGTCAGGATCATCCTCCAATAAACCATGAATTAGACATGGACGATAAGCTTTCCACCCAATAGATTTCAGGATTTGCATGATAGAAGCTCGTGAAATTCCCAATTCCAAAGAGGCTCTTCTGGTGGACTTGTGAGGAATGAAAGTGGAATCTGATTGGTTGCTAAGGGCAACTAAGCCAGCTTCACTTTACACCATGTTTGATAAATCTCCCCCTTCATAACCTTAATACACTTTCTGTCCACCTACTTTTGGACCACCCTGTATATCTAAAGTGCCGTTTATATATTCTAATATATCAATAAACATTAAAATAAGCAAGGACTTAATTACAATATTTATTGTGGCGCCCCTTTGGTATCACCTCCCTAACGGGGGGTGGTATCATGTCTGGAGGTAATGGAGTTCCCTGCATCAGGTAACCACTAGCAACATTAAAATCAGCCAAGTATTTCTCAACTCTAGACTTAACCAGTGGGTATTGGCAGGTTCCTGTAGCAGAGACAGACAAAGAGAAGACTACTTTCACCACACCAATGGGGCTATGTGAATTCAACTGTATGCCATTCGGGTTGTGTAATGCACCTGGAACCTTCCACAGATTAATGGAGTGCTGCCTCCGGCACAAGAACTTTGAGACTGTGCTGTTGTATCTGGACGATGTCATTGTTTATTCCAGGACGTATGAGGACCACCTGAAAGACATGGCAGAAGTCTTTGAAGCACTGTCCACCTTTGCTTGAAGTGAAACCATCAAAGTGTCACCTCCTGAAGCCCAAGGTGCAGTACTTAGGCCATGTCGTAAGTGCAGAAGGAGTGGCACCGGATCCAGACAAGGTGACTGTCATGCAAGACTGGCAAGTACCCACTACCGTACGTGAGGTTCGACAATTCTTGGAGTTAGTCAGCTATTACAGGCGCTTCATTAAAGGCTTCATGAAAATGGCGGCTCCCCTTCAAGACCTCATAGTGGGCCACTCCAAAAAGGCAAGAACAAAGAGTCCCCCGATTGAGTGGAATGCCACATTGAAAGAGTCCTTCAACAACCTCAAGCAGGCTCTCACCGGAGAAGAGATCCTGGCTTATGCAGACTATGGTCAGCCATTCATTCTCTACACTGATGCCTGCAACATCGGTTTAGGAGCTGTCCTTTCTCAAGTACAGCAAGGCAAAGAGAAAGTCATCACCTATGCCAGTAGGAAGGTTCGTTCTACTGAGAGAAATCCTGCCAATTACAGTTCCTTCAAGTTAGAGTTCCTGGCTATCATATGGGCAGTGATGGAGAGGTTCAAGCACTACCTCGCCTCTTGCAAGTTCATCATCTACACCTACAACAACCCGCTGACGCATCTGGAGACTGCAAGGCTCAGTGCCTTAGAGCTATGGTGGATGGCGCGGTTGTCCAACTATGAATTTGTCATCAAGTATTGAGCTGGTAACAGAAACGCCAACGTCGATGCCTTATCCCGCATGCCGAACCCTCCAGACTCGGAAGAAGACCCAGCAGGCCTGGAAGAGATTGAGATGCCAGCATTCCATCGCCGGGGAGCTTCCCAATGCTCCCACTGTGTGAATAACAAGCGCTCAGCAGTCTGAGAGTTCTCTCTCAATCCACTACCTCATCATGGTTGGGCAGAGATATAGAACAGCGATCCAGCCATCCGCAAGGTGAAGGAACTGCTTAGGACAGCTGATTCATCTCCCACTTCTGATGCACCACCAGAAGTCTTACAGCTGTGGAAAGAAAGGAAGAAGTTCTTCTTCTATAAAGGCAAACTGTGCCGAAGTACTATCAACTCCTGTATGCATGAGCTGGTGTGGCAGATCGTGGTCCCAAGAGAGTATATACCGATGGTCCTTGAAGCCTACCCCAACCAGGCAGGACACTTCGGATGGAAGAAGTTAGAAATCATTATCTGTGCTCGCTTCTTCTGGACGTGTATGAGACGGTCCATTTGCAACCTCAGAAGAAAAGATTTCAACAGCCAGATGGCCCCATTGCAGCCCATCATCACCAAGAAGCCACTCGAAATAGTGGCTCTCGACCACGTGAAATTGTCCCCGAGTTGGTTAGGATACACCTATGCCTTGACGATAGTGGACCACTACTCACACGTCCTAGTGGTGGTGCCACTAAAAGATCAGATGGCAAGAACAACTGTCAAGGCCTTTCAAGAGTACTTCTGCAGACCCCACGGTTACCCCGATCAAGTCTTGACAGACAGAGATTCAGCTTTCAAAGCAGAAGTCTTCCAGGAATTCTGCACTCTGTACGACTGTAAGAAGATCTGGACAACACCGTACCATTTGCAAGGTAACGGCCTGTGCGAGAAAATGAACCAGGTGGTGATCGACTTACTAAAGATAATGCCATTAGAAGAGCGCAACCAATGGCATGAGAAGTTACCACACCTAGTCGAGATGTATTTCCACATTCCTACCAAATCGACTAACTTCACCCCGGCTTATTTGATGCGAGCAAAACCAGGTAAACTCCCCATCGACCTGAAGATGGGTGTCCTAACACAAGAAACCATACATATAGCAAGCCAGATACAGACTGGGATACTGAGACAATTACAGTACTGCAAAGTCCAGCAGTGTGTAGAAAAAAGCCTGTGACAGGCCCGGAAAAAACAAGAGAAAGACTAAAATCAACATGCCAATGCCACTCCTTTGTTACCAGGAGAGCAAGTGTTGAAAAGGAAAAGAAGAACACATAAGCTAGATGATCAGTGGAAAGCTGTACCCTACACAGTCCTACCATCCAACTTTGACAACAGCAAAGTGTGCTTCATCACCAAGGATGGAGGAAAAAACTCGGCTACTGTATCCAGAGATCACCTGAAAGTGTGCCCAATCCAATTGCGCAAGAAAGATGGAAGTCCAGAAGTTCCTCAGCAAATAGAAGAGACTGAAGCAAAGTTTCACACAATCCTAGGTGAATTTCCCCAGTCCTGGACACAAGTAAACAATGCAGTAGTAGTGTCAGTACTAACATTCCCGCAGTTGACCACGCCAGACACATCAGAGACAGCAAATCCTCAAGAAGAAAAGCAGTTAACTCTAGCAACAGACACTTTACCTGCTTTGGATCAAGAGAATTTGCCTCCTGTTGGCAGTGCGCCTGTCATACCCAAGATAAACTCAGAGACACAGAAAGCTGCCACGTATCCCCATAGTGCGCAGGACACAGCGTAGCACATAAGGACAAATAACTAGTCGCCATAGACAGGACACATAGAACACTCTGTAAACCTGTACATATGTTAAAGTGTGCTTTATTGTAACATTGTTTACAAATGTTGAAAAGGTTTGCGTCCACACGGACTAATGTGAGACACAGTAACCAATACGCTTAAGTTGCCTACAAAGACTATTGTAAAGATTTATAAGCTAAACTAAGTGTACCCAAAGGTGGACTAATGTACTTGCTGTGCACTGGACTCAATGCACCTTTCGGGGACTATTGCTCTTTTCTTTCTTTTTACCTTAACGTGTCGAAAAATCGTCGGCGTGGCAAAAGAAAATATGCAAATACGGTCTGTGTGCCCTGTAGCCATGCCCAGGGACGATACCTCAAATTAAAAGGTGGTTTGGGGCGTTAATACACCAATGCACTACAACGCACTGTTCAATGTTTTTACAATGTTTTTATAATTTCATGCCACGTTATTTGTTCAATTAGGGTGCCTTCCGGAAGGAAAGGTGTTATTTGTTAGTATGAAAATGTTTGTTATTTTCCAATACCCTGTATATTATGTCTGTACAGTCCGGGACGTACTGTGATCCACTAGGGGGGAATGTGGCTCCCCTGCAGTCCGGCAGCCACAATGGTATCGCCTCCCTAACGGGGGGTGGTATCATGTCTGGAGGTAAATGGAGCTCCCTGCATCAGGTAACCACGCATCCACACACAGGCCTCATCCTTGACCAGCAGGGGATGCAAAAGCACCTAGTTCTGGCTGGGGGGAGGAGAGAGTAAAGTGTGAGGAAGGGAAGGGAGAAGAAGCAAGAGGAGACAAGAGCTCTGGGGGGGTCAGGGTTTTCGGCAGGCTGACCCCAAGCTCATGCTGAGAGGAGGACACCAGAGTCCTGGGCTATTCAGGGAATTGCAAGCCCAGTCAGCCAAGTCTGGAGACCAGAGGAAAACCAGTCTTCTGGTCACACATGTAGACTCAAAAGAACTGCAGTATAGAGAGCCTGGAGCTGTAAGAAACAGAACAACTCCCCTGAGAGGCTCACACAGACTGCTGGTTGAGAAAACTACAGAGAGAAGGGAGCACAAAGAGGAACAGATCAGCTCACAGGGATCTGTTACATGCACGCCGCTAGGTTCAGATAGGGGTGAGACAGGTTACATGAATTCTTTGGAATCCTGGGGGAACCGTTACTCAGGGCGACCATAGACTATGTGCTGCAGCTTCTCTCAGGCACACAGGGGTATTGACCCTCAGGCACAGACACGTAGGTTGTTTCACTTACTGACCAGACACACTTGACAAGAGTAGTGTTGAGCCACCCCCGTAGTGTTCGAGTTCGGTTCGGTTCGTCGAACACCCGTGTGTTCGCCGAACTGTTCGTCGAACTGTTCGTCGAACACCTTCGAACACCGTTAAAACCAATGGCAGGCAAACAAAAACACATAGAAACACATAGAAAACACCTTCAAAGGTGTCCAAAAGCTGACAAACTGCTCAGAAGACACAACTAACACATGGAAAAGTGACAAGTACATATAGTCATGCGAAAAGAAAAGAGGTGGAGGAGTAAAAGGAGGGGGAGACACAGATATAGGCATGTCATGCCCTTCTAAAATCCAAAAAGTGAGAAGCCGAGACGGCCAGTCCGCTCCTGCCCGTGCCACCTCCGTGTCGCCGGGTTTGTGCCAGAGCCGCGGTGAACCCTGACGGCCAGCCCCCCTCTCCCAATACTGGTGCCTGTCCGCTGGTGGGTCGAGAGAGCCCCCCTGTGGTGGAGGCAGCTCTAAGCTTTTTAATTTAAATTGTCCCTCTAATTTGAATGAATACACTTTAAATCCATTTACAAGGATCTATTGGAGGGCAAGTCTCATGCCAGCAGCCGCGTAATTCCAGCTCCAGTAGCGTCCACTAAAGCTGCTGCAGTTAAAAAGCTTTTATAAGGATCGAGCTCGGCTGTCCACCGCAAGGCATCCTAGTGCCAGTCCCAGCCCCTATGCCTTGGGGTGCCTCCTGATGCTCTTCACTAAGTATCCCGTGGTCCCGAAGCATTTCCTTTGAAAAAATTAAGTGTCCAAACTACAGGTGGTGTAGCTTGCTTAACAGCCGGGATAATCCGCTGACTAGCAGACACTGCTACTAGGCACAAAGTATTTCCTGGGCTAGATGCAGTTAAAAATTTGTAAGTAGATACTCTCGTTGGATGCTGAGAAAGCATTCCATAGAGTCTCCTGGCACGCCATATATGATTCTCTTAAAAAGCTTGGGGTAGGGGTCTAGGGGACCCTTTTATAGCCAAAATCACGGCCCTGTATCACAATACGTCACCTAGGCTGAAGATAAATGGAACTGTAGCACCGAGGGATCGGTTGCTACAGACGTATTGCACCTCACCCAGAGGTGTGATATCTCACTCTCAGATAAGGATGGAGTGTGGATCAGGACCCGACACCTGCATGCATTACACCACATTGCCGTGGGGCAGGGCGACCAATATGCCCCTGAGATGGGCACGACAGTCCCTGTCCCTGGCTGGAGTGGGGGGAGGGAACACTGAGGAAGGGGAACCCTGCAGTGCAGGAGCAGGGAGGAAGCAGTTCCTGGGTGCATTGAGAAGGGAGTATAAAAGGTGGGCACCATCTTAGTTCAGTGCAGAGAAGTCTGAGCAGAAGTGGCAGGGAGCAGGGGCTCTGCATGAGCTCTGCTCCGGAGGCGGGCCTAGTAACAGAGGCCCAGGCCTGCAAGAGGGAGAAGGAAGGACGAGGAGCGGAGAAGGCTCCAGGAACGAGGAATGAAGGGATCCCAGGGGTGCGGACGGGCGAGTCGCCACCGCACGCCCGAATCCACCTGCGTGGAGGGGTCAGGCCAAAGGGGGAGACCGGTCCCCGAACTAGTGGAGGCAGGAAACGACCCTCAGCTAGAAACCGGAGGCTCTGACATTTTATGTGGCGCAGCCCCTTGCTCCACCCGCTAGGAAGGCACCACATAGGGTCAGGGAAACTGGCGCCAAGTTTACCAAGAGGAGGCCCGAGGCAGCCGGACAGAAGTGTTGGTAAGAAAGGCCAGACAAAGGACACACAAAGGGGGTCCTGTGAAGCGCTCCAAAGTTATCTGGGAGTTGTCTGAGCCCCTCACCTGGTGAGCACAGTACGACGTGGGCAGCCGTTACCTGCAGACGTGGTCTGGATAATAAGAACTGTGAGTAAAGGCCCTGAACTGCATCACTGACTCCGTGTCGTTACTGCTGCTGCCCTGCACCATCACCCCCATCCTCCGCATACACTGCCCTGAGGCTATACTCCTCCCGTGGGGAGTTATGCTACGCTCTGCTGCACCCACAACACCAGCCTTAGCGGTCTGCCCTGTAGCGGCGGTTCACTCTGACCGCAATCCACGGGTGGGGTAGTCGGACATTTAAACATCAAAACCACATAAATAGTTCCGCCACTGGTTTGACCGCCCTGAGCCACGGAACCGGATCGCCGCCACGAAGACTACAACCACCAGCATCCACCAAAAAGTGTCCGGCTCCGGGTGTCCCAAGGCCCAGGGGGTGCGTCAGAACATTTTCATCACCTTTCACAATCACCAATGGGACAAGGCAGGGATGTCCTCTGTCCCCTCTCTTATACATCCTAGTGACGGAGCACCTGCTCTCATCAATTCGCCATAACCCCAATATTAGGTGGATTGAGGTGGGAGGCACCGAGTACAAGTGCTCTCTATTTGCTGATGATGTCCTAGTATATATCACTCAATCACATATATCCATCCCTGCTGTTATGGCTTAAATAGATCACTTTGTTACATGGTAAAATTTTAAAATCAATGCAGCGAAGTCTGAGGCCCTCGATGTCTCCCTCCCTAAATCCATATAGGATTCCATCCAGTCCAACTTTCCCTTTGCCTGGCCCTCACAGGGTATCAAATACTTAGGAATTCCTATTCATAGAGACCTCTCCCATCTATGTTATCTTAATTTTGGGCCCTTTATTGAACAATTCCATACAGACCACGGTTGGCAAGTTAGAACTGTAAGATTCACTACGTGAACCACTGGTGTTTTGTGGAAAAGCACATGTACACCGCGTTCCAAATTATTATGCAAAAAGTGTTTAGGAGTGATAAGGGAAGAATTTGTTTGTTTGTCAGTTAAACTCATTGATGGTGATGTGTGTCAGGGCTCTTTATATCACTGTAAGCAATTGCAGACACCTGTGCTAATTAGTTTGGCAGGTGTGTCCAATGAAAGGCAAGACTACTTAAGAAGGCTCTCTCACATTATTAAGCAGCCTACATTTTCTGCCAAAATGGGAAAGAAAAAGGATGTGTCGGCTGCTGAGAAGCAACAAATTGTGGAGTGTTTAGGTCAAGGCATGACTACAATCAACATTGTGCGATGATCAGGATGAAGTGTCTTGGCAATCAAGAAGTATGTAGCTGATTCACAGTACACACGTGTGCGTGCTGATAAGGGCAAATTGAGGACTCTTTCCTACAGGCAATTACGTCAGGTTGAAACAGCAGCGGCAAAAAAGCCTTGTCATAGCAGCAGACAAGTTTTTGAAGCTGCTTGTGCCTCCAACGTCCCCCGAACAACAAGATGCAGGGTCCTTCAGAGGTTTGCAGCTGTGCATATGCCATCCTGTCGACCTCCTCTATCCACTTCACACAAGCAGAAACGGCTCCAGCGGGCCAAACATTACATGAAGACTGATTTCAAAACTGTTTTGTTCACGGATTAGTGCCGTGCAGCGCTCGATGGTCCAGATGAATGGAGTGGAGGATGGCTGGTTGATGGACACCCCACGCAAACACGGCTACAGCGCCAACAAGGAGGAGGTGGAGTAATGTTTTGGGCTGGAATCATGGGGAGAGAGATTGTCGGCCCCTTTAGGATCCCTGAAGGCGCTAAAGATGAACTCCATAATGTATGTGGATTTTCTCAAACAGCACTTCCTGCCATGGTTCAAGAAGAAGAACCGTGTATTTCACAGCAAGATCATTTTTCTGCATGATAATGCACCATCTCATGCTGCACATAAAACATCTGCATCTCTGGCTGATATGGGCATAAAAGGGGACAAACTTATGGTGTGACCCCCATGCTCCCCTGACCTCTACCCCATTCAGAACCTTTGGAGCATCATTAAAAGGAGTGTCTATGATGGCAGGAGGCAGTTCACATCTAAGCAACAGCTCTGGGAGGGTATTCTGTCCTCATGCAAAACAATTGAAGCAGAAACCATCCAAAACCTGACAAATTCAATGGACGAGAGAGTTCAGAAGCTCCTTTCGAACAAGGGGTCCTATGTGAAAATGTAACATCACCTAGAATAAAGTTTTGAGTTGAAAACTGTTTGATTTCAGTTTCTAACAACCTGCTAATGCTTATAATTTCAAAAATGACCATTTTTTTGGTCTTTATTAAAATGAAAAGGTTGATCGAAAAGTTTGGGGGATCTAAGAGTGTGGCAACCCAGTAGTCATGATTACTTCGAATTCTGACAATATGAGGGTCATGCTGCAGGTAGTGCAGCAAGAAGGCACTTATGTGTCTTGCGCATCTCGGAGCCCCAAAATTATTTTCCGGGCTAGATGCAGCTAAAAATTATTTTTAATTTTAAATCTGGTGAAGCTTATTATAGATGGCCTAATAGGATCAGTGCTGCACACTGCTACAAAGCCCAAATTATTTTCCAGTCAAGATACAGATAAACATGATTAGTAATTTGAAAGCTTAAAACGGTTGGTAGGGTGATTTTAACCAATCATCAAGCTTTTACTCTCCCCAGGATGACACAGGGGTAGAAAAGTCGTTTCGGATCCATGATTTGTTCATCTTTATGAACGTGAGTCTGTCTACATTATCAGTGGAGAGCCGCGTGCGCTTATCTGTCAGCACACCACCAGCAGCGCTGAACACACGTTCAGACAGAACGCTGGCTGCGGGGCATGACAAGATCTCCAAGGCGTAAGTGGCTAGCTCCGGCCATTTATCCAGATTGGAAGCCCAAAAAGAGCAAGGGTCCAGTGACACAGTCGTGGCTTCAATGTTTACTTGGAGATACTCCTGTACCATCGTCTCTAGGCGTTGACTATGTGTCAGACTTCTTGTCTCCTGTGGCCTTGCAAAGGATGGGCTAAAAAAGTGGTGAAATGATTCCGCAAAATTGATGTTACCAGCAGATACTGTGGTTCTGTTACGGTTTGAGTGCTGAACACTTGACGGTCCCACGGTTGGCAAGTTGGAACTGTGAGATTCACTACGTGCACCACTGGTATTTTGTGGAAAAGCACATGTAAGATTCTGCAACAGTCTCTGCTGATACTCCTGCATGCGTGCATCCCTTTCTATGGCTGGAATAATTTCTGCAAATTTACTTTTGTACCGGGGATCTAACAGTGTGGCAACCCAGTAGTCAGGATTATTTCTAATTCTCACAATTCGAGGGTCATGTTGCAGGTAGTGCAGCAAGAAGGCACTCATGTGTGTTGCGCATCCAGGAGCACCAAGTCCCTGTTGTGTTGGTGGCGAGGTAACAATCATGCTTCCTTCCTCTGTCCTCTCCCCCCAACCTCGCCCAACAGAAATGTGATCAAGGTCTCCCTCATCTGATGAGTCTTCCATCAGTTCGTCCTCCACTTCTTCCTGGGCTCCTGCACCTTCCTCACTAGTTTGGCTGCTACCATGCGCCCTGGTAAAACCATCTCCCCCACCCTCACATGCCTGCCGCCTTGGTGCTGCCGACCGTCTGGACCTTGCAGATGTTAGCCCTTCCGCATACAACTCCTCCTCCTCTACTTCCTCCACCTCCTCTTGTGCCACCACCTGACTCCGAATTCTGTTTAACATGTGCTCCAGCATGTAAATCACCGGAATAGTCATGCTGATAATGGCATCGTCAGCACTAAACATCTTCGTCGCCATTTCAAAACTGTGCAGAAGGGTGCATAGGTTCCTGATCTGAGACCACTCCTCCAGCGTGATTTGCCCCACCTCTGAATCTCGTTGGCCCAGGCTATACGTCAGAACGTATTGCACCAGGGCTTGTCGGTGCTGCCACAGTCGCTGCAACATGTGCAGAGTTGAATTCCACCGAGTAGGCACATCGCATTTTAGCCGGTGAAGTGGCAGGCCCAACGACTTCTGTAGAGATGTAAGTCGCTGAGCTGCGGGATGCGAACGGCGGAAGTGAGCACACAGCGACCGTGCCCTCTGCAGAAGGCCATCTAGTCTGGGATAGTGGGCTAAAAATTGCTGGACAACCAGGTTCAACACGTGAGCCAAACAAGGCACGTGTGTGACATTGCCCCGGCGAAGGGCCGCACCCAGGTTTGCAGCATTGTCGCACACGGCCTTCCCTGGTTTCAGGTCCAGTGGAGACAACCATTCATGAAATTGGTTCTCCAGAGCTGACCACAACTCCTCAGCTGTGTGACTCACATTTCCCAGACATTTCAATGTAAAAACCGCCTGATGACGTTGAGCCCTACTGCCAGCATAGTAAGGAGGTGTGCAGGATCCCTTCTGCGCAGTTAGAAAGCTTGTGGCATGACCAGACAGGCTTTGGGTGCAGGTGGAAGACCGAGAGGAGGTTGAGGAGGCAGAAGCAGTGGAGGAACTTTGACATAAAGAATATTCACGCACAACTCGTGGGGACGGCAAGACTTGGACAGCAGCCCCTTGTCCTGCTGTCACCATAGTTACCCAGTGCCCAGTCAGCGACATGTAACGCCCCTGTCCATGCCTACTCGTCCAAGTGTCTGTGGTGAAATGCACCCTGTCACACACAGAGTTTCTCAAAGAAGCGGTGATGTTGTGTGCGACATGCTGGTGGAGCGCAGGCACACCTTTCTTTGAGAAGTAGTGCCGACTGGGCATCTGGTACTGGGGCACTGCGACGGACATAAGGTCTCGAAAATCCTCTGTGTCCACCAGGCGGAAAGGCAGCATTTCTGTAGCCAAGAGCTTGCAGATGGTGAAATTCAACCTCTTAGCTTTCTCATGGCTAGGAGGAAATGGTCTTTTACTTGTCCACATCTGAGGGACCGAGGGCTGGCTATTGTGCTTAGACGGGGTTGATAAGGGTGTCCCCGGCAAACTGCCGGTCTGTGAGGAAGATGCAGGCGGACATGTTAGGTTGCCTTGATCCAAAGGTGGTGCTATCGATGTCGGACAGCGCTCAACACCAGCTGGTGTTACCACCTCCAAAGAAAATGATGACCTGCCAATCACGCTGGCTGTTGCGGGTAAAGAGGTGGCAGGTCTGCGCCCCAAAACAGGTGTGACTGCTGTCCCCCCAGTCACAGAGGATGAAGAGGCCGCGGATGCACAAGATATGGCAGACGGTGATTGGCCCGGCCGGCTAGGCCGCATTGTAGCACACTGAGCTTCCCACTGCAACTTATGCTTCATGTCCATGTGCCGGTTCATGCATGAAGTACTCAAACTATGTATTTTTTGGCCTCTACTTAGCTTTTGCTGACAAATGTTACAGATAACACGAGTTGGGTCATCTTTATCGATCTGAAAAAATGCCCAGGCTATGCAAGGCTTAGCACCCATGCGACCTGAAGAGCCACCACGACTTGTGGTGAGAGGCAGAGTTGTGTTTGAGGATGCAGTTGTTGACGTGCTTCCAGTACTACGTCTCTGTCCAGGAAGGCGCAACCTGACCTCGTCGTCACTAGCATCTTCCTCCACCTCCTCTGCTGACCTCATCTCTTGGCTGACTGTGGGTTGACAGTAAGTGGGATCTCCGACCTCATCATCATCACCCTGTGCGTTATCACACCCGTAGTCCTCAGAGCCAACCTGTTCCTGCCCTGACAAAAAACTAAAGTTGTCGCTCCAATCAGGTATTTGAGTCTTATCATCGTCTTCCTCATTGTCTCCACCAACAGGAGTTACAGTTTGGGAATGAGGGTCTACATTATGGTCAGAACCTTCTGCGTCTGGTCCTGGATCCGACTCATAAAGATTCTGGGCATCAGTGCAGATCATTTCCTCGCCTGGATTCACAGAAGCGCTGGAGTCGACCTCTGATTCCCAGGCTATAGTATGAGTAAACAGCTCTGCAGACTCAACCATCTGTTCTACCTCATACTCAGACGGGCAGCTGGAGATTTGGGAGCTGTGAGGAAGCAAGTGCGATTTGGGTGACACCTATGAGGACTGGAGTATTTGTGATGTTGAAGTTGATGTGGAGGAGAGCCCACTTAAAGGAGCACTTGATATCCGTTGAAGCACCTGCTGTTTTTGTGCCTCATCTGGAATTTGTAGCGATTGGCGTGGCCGTAAGAAAGGGATCTTATCACATTGTCCGCTAAAAGAAGTAGACATTTTAGTTTGGCTGGAAGATGGTCTTTCTTCTGCACCTACCCCACGGACACAACCTTTTTTCCCCTTCCCAACACACCTATTCCCCTTTCCACCAGCAGCAGGCCTTTTTCCACTCATTTTGGTGGTTAACTAATTCACAACTCTGGAGTTGTTTGCACAAAAAAACAATGGATGGTAACCGAGCAGAGCTGAGTGGCCAAACTGTGGTATTAGGCCAAAACTATTGGCTGGGCTAGATGCAGAAAAAAATTATTTTTAATTTGCAACCTGATGGAGGTCAGTATAGATGGACTAATAGAACAAGTCCCACACGCTGCTAGAAGCCCAAATATTTTTTCAAAGATAAATGAAGAGAAAAATTATTTTTAATTTGCAACCTGATGGAGGTCAGTATAGATGGACTAATAGACCAAGTCCCACACACCGCTAGAAGCCCAAATATTTTTTCAGAGCTAGATGCAGAAATTTTTTTTATTCAATTTGCAACCTGATGGAGGTCAGTATAGATGGACTAATAGACCAAGTCCCACACACTGCTAGAAGCCCAAATATTTTTTCAGAGCTAGATGCAGAAAAAAATTATTTTTAATTTGCAACCTGATGGAGGTCAGTATAGATGGACTAATAGAACAAGTCCCACACGCTGCTAGAAGCCCAAATATTTTTTCAGAGATAAATGAAGAAAAAAATTATTTTTAATTTGCAACCTGATGGAGGTCAGTATAGATGGACTAATAGACCAAGTCCCACACACTGCTAGAAGCCCAAATATTTTTTCAGAGCTAGATGCAGAAAAAAATTATTTTTAATTTGCAACCTGATGGAGGTCAGTATAGATGGACTAATAGACCAAGTCCCACACACTGCTAGAAGCCCAAATATTTTTTCAGAGCTAGAAGCAGAAAAAAATTATTTTTAATTTGCAACCTGATGGAGGTCAGTATAGATGGACTAATAGACCAAGTCCCACACACCGCTAGAAGCCCAAATATTTTTTCAGAGCTAGATGCAGAAAAAAATTATATTCAGTTTGCAACCTGATGGAGGTCAGTATAGATGGACTAATAGAATGATGCTATGCCCAAAAGATTTTACTTCACTAGGTGCAGTAAAAAAATTGGTATTCTATACACAGGTGGTATATCTTGCAACACAGATAGGCTACTCCACTGACTAACACACTCTGCAATAGGCCAAAAAGGATTAGCTTTGCTAGATTCAGCCAAATGCTGTGAAAAAAACTTGCACAGCACTGGCACAGACCTGCCTGGCAAAAACTGATAGGAACTGATGTAACCTAGTCCTGAAAAGGACTCCAATTACAATTAGTCTTTACTCCCACAATCTATCTATTTAAGAGCACAGACCTGCCTGATAAAAGTCGTAGGAAATGCTGTAACCTAGTCCTTAAAAGGACTGCAATCACAACTATTCCCTACTCCCAAGCTATCTGTATATTTGTGCGAAAATTGGCTTGAAATTAACAAGGTATAGCGCACACAGCAACAGCGGTGCCGTCTAACACGCAGCTGCAGCAGTGAGAAAATGGTGGCGACGGGGAAAATGGCTTGGTCTTATAGGGCAAGGACATGTGACATACACTGCCAATCACACATGCCCTTGCTTGTGTGAAAAAATGCACTTCGCTCCGTGTGTGCGCTGCTGATAGGCTGACAGATTGCACCTCCCCACTGCAAATGCGGGAAAGAGAAAAAAAAATGGAGATCTTCATTGTTCCTGCAGAGATCCATCCCCTGCCCCTCCCCCCGCCCCGCTGTACACTCAAACTGCGTATTAACATTAATTTTCATCATTACTGAGAAAAAATCCAGTTATGATTTTGGTGCACGAACAGTTATCGAACATAACCTCGAACAGCCGAATTTTTCTCAAATTGTTCGTGTTCGCCGACCGGCTCGAACACCGCCCAAAACAGCTCGAATTTGAGATTGGCGAACAGTTCGAGTAGAACAACGCTCATCTCTAGACAAGAGTCCTCATAAATGGTAGAACAGTAACATTTAATAGGAAGCCGCACAGCCAGTACAAGTCAAGTATTATGAGCAACAGTACAGTTTCCTTAGTAGCACAGCAGTTCACAGTCTTCCCAGTAGTACAGAACAGCACAGTTCTGATGCAAAGGCACATTAATGAACACAGCACAGTGAGACGGAGGGGGGGGGGGTTCTGCAGGAGATGATCCCTGTGACACCATTTCTTACAGTCCTTATCTTTCTGCTTGACAATACTCTGCACTGTTAGTTCAGGAACTCTACCTGACCTGTGCTTAGATTCACTCCTGACTTGAATCCTTTTCACTTGCATGAGTGCTTCTGTCAGATGCAGAACACACACACCACCTTTCTCCTTGGCTCCAGCCAGACAGTAAACAACTTCCCCACAATCCCCCTGGGGCTCTGCTAAAACACTCCACTTCTCCTGTGTTAAGCCTTCTAGTTGCTGGATGCTTCTGGAGCACAACACTTCCTGTTTCAAGTGCTTGTGTTAATGCTAATAGTTGCTGAATGCTTTTAAAGCAACAGCGACAATTCTGCATGTCACACTCTGCAACAGCACTACTTCTGCATGTCACACTCTTCCCTCCTTTTTGAATGTCGTCCTCAACAATCATCTTAATTGGTCAATCTGACCATTTCTGAGACAGTGGTGTAAATTGGATAGCTTTATATACAAATTTGCATTGAAAAATTGGTATAACGTTCATAAACATTGATAACAACCTATTCTTACAACCTTTTTCTTGTAGGACGCTGGTAAAAAATAAACACTTAACACAATTAAAACAAACAATCAGCATCTCTTCAGTAATGTTGAGCCTCCCCCGTAGTGTTGGGGTTCGGTTCATCGAACACCGGTGTGTTCGCCGAACGGTTCGTCGAACACCATCGAACACCGTTAAAACCAATGACAGGCAAACAAAAACACATAGAAACACATAGAAAACACATAGAAAACACATTCAAAGGTGTCCAAAGGCTGACAAACTGCTCAGAAGACACAACTAACACATGGAAAAGTGACAAGTACATATAGTCATGCAAAAAGAAAAGAGGTGGAGGAGTAAAAGGAGGAGGAGACACAGATATAGGCATGTCATGCCCTTCTAAAACCAGGAAAGGCTGGAGTAAAAATCTAAAATCAGCCTACCAACACCCAGAAGTCGTGACAAGAAAATTAAATAAATAAATATCTTTAGGTATACTGGCGGTTCCATTCAGAACACTTTCCTTACTAGACGTAGTGGTATCCCCGTTGGGAGTCGTGCCAAAAACGGAACCCAATACATTCGGACTAATCCACCATTTGTCATATCCAAGGGGCAGGTCAGTAAACGACAACATTGACGCGGAACCAAGTACAGTAGTATATACTGTACATCCTTTGAAAAGGCAATCAGGCGGGTCAAGAAGTTGGGAAGGGGCACCCTAATGGCCAAAACTGACATTGAGGGGGCATTCTGGTTACTTACTACCTGTGCCTCCGAATAGTGTACGCCTATTGGGCTGCTTCTGGGAAGGAGCATACTATATAGATCGCTGTTTGCCCATGGGGTGCTCCATATCCTGCTTACTATTTGAGGCGTTTAGCTGCTTCCTCGAATGGGTCGTCATGGATGTTTCTAAGGGGGCACATATTATCCATTACCTCGATGACTTCTTATGCCTGGGCCCAAAAGATTCGCCACAGTGTGAATACACGCTGTAGTCCACCTGTGAGAAGGAGAGAGCTGGAGGGAGAGCGGACACCACAGAGCCGAGGGGTTAGATGGAGAACGGAAGAAGGAAACAGGGTGAGTGAGGTAAGGGAGTACAGTGGAAGGCCGACCTGAGCTCCCCCACATTCCTGCTGGGCGGGGAACTGCCCTGGGAAGAAAAGCCGCTTGCGCATCCCTTTGAGGTTACGGGCGCGAGCGGACAGAGGGACTATGCTGGAGTGCGAAGCCGGCATGGCCAGGCTGTTCCTGCCCGTGCAACCTCCTTGTCACCGGGTTTGTGCCAGAGCCGCGGTGGACCCTGACAGCCAGCCTCCCTCTCGCAATACTGGTGCCTGTCCGCTGGTGGGTTGAGACCTCCCGCGGTGGAGGCAGGTCTAAGCTCTGTAAATTAAATTGGCTCTGTAATTTGAATGAGTACACTTTAAATCCTTTTACATGGATCTATTGGAGGGCAAGTCTGGTGCCAGCAGCCGTGGTAATTCCAGCTCCAGTAGCGTCCACTAAAGCTGCTGCAGTTAAAAAGCTTTTATAAGGATCGAGCTTGGCGGTTCGCCGCAAGGCGTGCTACCGCCAGTCCCAGCCCCTTTTCCTTGGCGCGCCTCCCCAATGCTCTTGACTGAGTGTCCCGGGGGCCCGAAGTGTTTCCTTTAAAAAAATTAAGTGTCCAAAGCACAGGTGGTGTAGCTTGCTTAACAGCTGGGCTTCTCCGCTGACTAGCAGACACTGCTACTAGGCCCAAAGTATTGCCTGGGCTAGATGCAGTTAAAAATTTGTAATTAGATCTACAGGCGTTGTAGCTTGCTTAACAGCTGGGCTACTCTGCTGACTAGCAGACACTGCTATTAGGCCCAAAGTATTGCCTGGGCTAGATGCAGCTAAAAATTTGTGATTAGATCTACAGGCAGTGTAGCTTGCAAAGCACCTGGGCTACTCCGCTGATTATGAGACACTGCTACTAGCCCAAAAGGATTTACTGGGTTAGATTCAGTAAAAAATTAGAATTAGATACACAGGCGGTGTAGCTTCCTTCACAGGTGGGCTACTCCGCTGACTACGCGACACTGCTACTAAGCCCAAAAGGATTTACTGGGTTAGATGGAGTAAAAAATTGTTATTAGATACACAGGTGGTGTAGCTTGCTTCAGATGGGCTACTGCACTGACTACCAGACACTGCTACTAGACCCATAAGGATTTCCTGGGTTATATGGAGTAAAAAAGTAGAATTAGATACACAGGCGGTGTAGCTTCCTTCACAGGTGGGCTACTCCGCTGACTAGCAGACACAGCTACTAGGCCCCAAAATATTTCCTGGGTTAGATGCAGTAAAAAAATAGAATTAGATACACAGGCGGTGTAGCTTCCTTCACAGGTGGGCTACTCCGCTGACTACCAGACACTACTACTAGGCCAAAAAAGATTTCCTGGGTTAGATGCAGTAAAAAATTTGAATTAGATACACAGGCGGTGTAGCTTCCTTCACAGGTGGGCTACTACGCTGACTACCAGACACTGCTACTAGGCCCAAAAAGATTTCCTGGGTTAGATGCAGTAAAAAATTAGAATTAGATACACAGGCGGTGTAGCTTCCTTCACAGGTGGGCTACTCCACTGACTATGAGACACTGCTACTATGCCCAAAAGGATTTACTGGGTTAGATGCAGTAAAAAATTGTTATTTTATACACAGGTGGTGTAGCTTGCTTCAGATGAGCTACTCCACTGACTACCAGACACTGCTACAGGCCCAAAAGGATTGGCTGGCTTAGATGCAGTAAAAAATTGGTATTAGATACACAGGTGGTGTAGCTTGCAACACAGATAGGCTACTCCAATGACTAACAGACACTGCTACAGGCCCAAAAGGATTGGCTGAGCTACATTTCTGCAAATGCTGTGAAAAACACTTGCACAGCACGTGCACAGCCTGGCAAAAAGTGCTATGAACTGCTGTAACCTAGCCCTCAAAAGGGCTGCAATTACAAATAGTCCCTACTCCCTAAACCTATCTCTCTATGTAAATGGAAATTCGCTCACAATTCACACTGTTATGCTGTATAGCACCCACAGCAGCAGCGGTGTCATCTAACACTCATCTGCAGCAGTGAGAAAATGGTGGCGACGGGGAAAATGGCTGGGTCTTATAGGGCAAGGACATGTGACATACACATCCAATGTCACATGCCCTTGCTTGTGTGAAAAAAAAGCACTTCGCTGCGTGTGTGCGCTGCTGATAGGCTGACACTGTAAATGCGGGAAAGAAAAAAAAAAATGGAGATCGGCATTATTTATGCAGAGATCCATCCCCTGCTTCCCCCCCCCCCGCCCACTCTACACTGAAACTGTCTATTAACATTGATTAACAGTATTACTGTGAAAAAAATCCAGCTACCCTTTTGGTGCACGAACAGTTATCGAACATAACCTCGAACAGCCGAATGTTTTGCAAATCGTTCGAGTTCGTCGAACGACTCGAACACCGCCCAAAACAGCTCAAATTTGAGATTGGCGAACAGTTCGAGTCGAACACCGCTCATCTCTACTCTTCAGCTGGAGCTTTTCGTACGTCTTCAACCAGCTCTCTATCTATGCTTTAACAGTTCTTTGTTTCTACAAAGTCTTTTAAGAAAAATCAAAGCATGAAAACAAGTCTTTCCAGTGAGCAACATCTTCCATACTGCCTCTCGGTGGTGAATACCACTCAAGTGGGCGTACTTGGTCAGAAGGCAGAGATACCTGTTTCCAGTCGACAGTCCTTCGCACTTGACTCGGTTCACCAAGTGTCTCATACGTCATCATCACTGGCCTCCTCACTTCTTGAGTTGACATCCCCCTGGTGGATATTTCCTCAGATACCACGGGTTCTTCTGTCACAGAAGTTTTTTCTGCCGCACTCATTTCCTGTGCTTCCTCAGATGCTCTTGGAGCTGCCTCTCTGAGTTCCTGTACTTCTCCTGAGTCCCTTGTTTCCGCAAGGTCTGGTAATTCCGCTCCTCCCGAGTGTCGATCGGTCTCTTCAGGGGTGGATGTTCGATCATCAGATCTGAATTGGACTTCATCTGTACTCCTTGGTACGAACTCTGGAGCCTCAGGACTTAGTTCACTCTCCTGAGGATGGTACATTCCTCTCCTTGCCGGTCCGAGAAATACAATGGTGTGTTCTTCTCCATCGGAACGTTCAAGGTCACTATCCACCTCCGGAGCTTCAGTCTGTGGTCGTCCTTTAGTCGATCTCGGACGATGTCGGTTTACTTTTGGTAAGTCTTGTTGTGGTGGGAGATAATCACAGGGTAGTAGTAAATTCTGATGGACTATTCTTGTCTCCCATTTACAATTGGATTTCATAAACTGGGCTGTCATCTGCTTTCCTCCTTACAACCACATACACCTTATCTTCCTTGTACGAACAAAGTTTTCCTGAACCCCCTTTCTCATGTACGCTCTTAACTAGCACCCAGCTTCCCGGTGCCAATTCTGCTCCATAACATTTTCAATCATAGTACTCCTTGCTCTTGCTCTGTCCTTGCGTAACCACTTTGGACGCTATGTTGTCTACCTCTGCCATCCGTTCCTTCTATTTCCGAACGTACTCCGGATACATTCTGTAAGTCTCTTACACCGGAATCTCGAACATGATGTTGATTGGCAGTCTTGGCAATCGTCCATACAATAGGAAAAAGGGTGAGTAACCCGTTACATCGCTCTTTGTACAGTTAAAGGCATGTACCACTTTTGACAGAGAACTCTTCCAGTCATTCTTCTCATCAGCTGTTAAAGTACGCAACATCGACAATAATGTCCGGTTAAAATGTTTCACTTGTCAATTGCCCTCTGGGTGATAGGACGTAGTGTGAGATCTCTGAATTCTACAGTACTTTCCTAGCTTGGCAAAGAGCTGCTTCTCAAATTCTCTTCCTTGGTCATGGTGTAACCTCGTAGGGAATCCAAACCTCAAAGCAAAATCATTGAAGATCTTCTCTGCCGCTGTTCGACCCGATTTATTGGTGATGGCATATGCTTGAACAAATCGAGTGAAATGGTCTATCAACCACCAAGATGTATTCGTATCGACCCTTGCATGTTTCAAGATGTATAAAGTCTATTGAGACCATCTCAAATAGATACGTAGTTTGGATGCTGCCCATAGGTGCCTGGGTTCACGTGTTGCGACATTTATCTTTCAGACACCCACACTCCCTGGTCACGTACCTCTCAATATCTCTCTGCATGTACGGCCAGAAGAAACATTCATGGATCAAGATGGTTCTCCTTTCCACTCCCAGGTGTCCCATGTTTTCATGGAGTTCTTTGAAGACCAACCTACAGAATACTCTGGGTAGTATCAACTGTTGGTTTTGTCCTCCTTTATGGAACAGGATACCGTCTTCACTGAGGTAGAGCTTCGTCCATTCTTTAATTAAAACAGTTACTGTTTGTGACTCATTGTCTCTCTCTCATTTACTTGGAAAACGTTTTTTTTCCACATAAAGTAGTAGTCTTCGAATTATCTGATCTTCCCATTGTGCTCTACGGATTTTCCCTTTCGGTAGTTGTTGAATAGACCTGGGGTGATCTTGTTCTTTCACTTTTATGGTGGTTTCCTCCGTCAACGGACACCACAATGGTGTGTCCTCCTCCTGATAAGCTTGTACTGCTTGGGTAGTGCTCTCAATTGCTTTCAGACTGACTTCCTTGTAGCATTCTTGCATGAGCTCCTCAGGCTCTAGTGGCATTCTTGACAATTCGTCAGCATCCGCATTGCATTTTCCTGGCCTGTACTTGATGCAGAAATTGAAGTCAGCTAGTTCAGCGACCCATCTCTGACCCATTGCATTCAGTTTGGCTGTAGTAAGGACATAGGTCAAAGGGTTGTTGTCGGTGTATACCTCAAACTCTTTGCTGTAGTAGAGATAGTTACATAGTTACATTGTTACATAGTTTATAAGGCCGAAAAAAGACAAGCGTCCATCCAGTTCAGCCTATTTCTTGTGCATTGCAGCTATTCCGCAGCGTTGATCCAGGGGAAGGCAAAAAAAAAAACATTCGGTATAGGCCAATTTACAACATTGAGGAAAAATTCGCTTCCCGACTCCAATCTGGCAGTCAGATTAAATCCCTGGATTAATTAACTATCACTAAGCATAAGATGTAATTTTATTGTTCTCAAGAAAGGCGTCCAGGCCTCTCTTGAACTCATTAAGTGAGTTGGACATCACCACTTCCTCTCCCAGAGAGTTCCAGAGTCTCACGGCTCTGACCATAAAGAATCCCCTTCTATGCTGGTGCAGGAACCTCCTTTCCTCCAGACGCATAGTGTGCCCCCTCGTCTTTGTCACCATCCTTGGTATAAACAGGTCATGGGAGAGATCTCTGTACTGCCCCCCTGATGTATTTATACATGTTTATGAGGTCTCCCCTAAGCCTTCTCCCTTTGCAACGTAAATAGGCCTAATTTTGACAACCTCTCTGGGTATTCTAGTCCCTCCATTCCCTTTATTACTTTAGTCACCCTCCTTTGTACCCTCTCTAGCTCCAATATATCTTTCCTGAGAACCGGAGCCCAGAACTGTGCACAATATTCTAAGTGCGCTTTATACAGAGGAAGAACAGTGTTCTCATCATATGCCCCTATTCCTCTTCTGATGCATGCCATGACTCTATTTGCCTTCGCAGCTGCTGCCTGACACTGGGCACTCCAATTTAATTTGCTGTTAACCAAGACGCCCAGGTCCTTCTCCATTTCAGATTTCCCCAATGGTTTCCCATTTAATATGTATGGGTAACTGCTGTTTTTCTTTCCCATGTGCATTACCTTACATTTATCGGCATTGAACCCCATTTGCCATTTTTTGGCCCAACTCCCCAATTTATCTAAATCCTCCTGTAGCTGTGCCCTATCCTCATCTGTATTAACTACTTTACAAAGTTTAGTATCATCTGCAAATACTGCTATTTTACTATGCAACCCTTCCACTAGATCATTAATAAATATAATCAATAATATAGGGCCCAAGACAGATCCTTGAGGCACCCCCGCTAGTAACCCTGACACACCCTGAGCTTACTCCATTGATAACCACCCTCTGCTTTCTATCACTCAGCCAGCTATTTACCCACTTGCACACATTATCCCCCAGACCAAGCATTCTCATTTTATATACCAACCTTTTGTGTGGCACGGTATCAAACGCTTTGGAGAAGTCAAGGTATACAACATCCACTGACTCTCCCCGGTCCAGCTGTGAGCTCACCTCCTCGTAGAAGGCCATCAGGTTTGTTTGGCAGGAGCAATCCCTCATGAATCCATGTTGATATGGAGTTAGACAGTTATTATCATTAAGATATTCTACAATAGTATCTTTAAGAAATCCTTCAAACAATTTACGCACAAGAGACGTTAAGCTTACTGGTCTATAGTTCCCAGGGTCACTTTTAGACCCCTTTTTGAATATTGGTACCACATTTGCTTGGCGTCAGTCTAGTGGGACAGTCCCTGTCCATAAAGAGTGCTTGAATATAAGATACAGCGGCCTGTCTATCACATTACTTAATTCTTTTAGTACCCGGGGGTGTATGTCATCTGAGCCTGGTGACTTGTCTATTTTGATATTATTTTGGCGTTTCTGAACTTTCTCCTGGGTTAGGTGGGTGATATTTAGCGGAGAGTTTACTTTATCACTCTGCATTTCCTCCGATAAATTGTTTTCTTTTGTGAAAACAGTGGAGAAGAAGCTATTGAGTAGGTTTGCTTTACCCTCATCGCCCTCTATGATTTTACCCAAGTTATTTTTCAATGGGCCAACTCCATCAGTTTTAATCCTTTTACTGTTTATATAGTTAAAGAACAGTTTGGGATTCGTTTTACTTTCCTTGGCAATTAGTCTCTCTGTCTCCTCTTTTGCTATTCTTATTTGTTTCTTACAGATTTTGTTTTTTTCCCTGTAAGATATTAGCGCTTCCTCGCTGCCTTCTTGTTTAAGTTTACCGAAAGCCCTTTTTTTGTTTTTCATTGCCCTCTTGACTTCCTTATTTAGCCACATTGGTTTCCTCATATTCCTAGCCCTTTTATTCCCATAAGGTATGTACCTTCTACAGTGACTATGTAGGACTGTTTTGAAAATTTCCCATTTTCTATCCGTGCTCCTATTACTGAAGATACTATCCCAGTCTATAAGGTGAAGGGCATCTCTTAGCTGATCAAACTTTGCCCTCCTGAAGTTCAGTGTTTTTGTGACTCCCTTGCTGGGCACCCTACTGAAGCACATGTGGAATTGTATAATATTGTGGTCACTATTTCCCAGGTGCCCCTCAACCTGCACCTCAGTTATTCTGTCTGGCCTGTTAGTTAATATTACGTCTAAAAGGGCCGTCCCTCTAGTTGGTTCCTGCACAAGTTGTGACAAATAGTTGTCTTTGATAATTGACAGAAACCTGTTTCCTTTCTGAGATCTACAGCTTTTGGTTTCCTTGTCTATATCGGGGTAGTTGAAGTCCCCCATAATAATCACCTCGTTATTTTTTGCTACTTCGTCTATTTGTCTCATTAATAGACTTTCCGTGGCTTCTGCTATATTTGCTGGTTTATAACAGACTCCTATGATAATTTTATTATTATTTTTTGCCCCATGTATCTGCACCCATAAGGACTCGACCTCCTCATTTCCCTCCCATACATCCTCCCGTATTGTAGGCTTTAGACACGTCTTTACATATAGACAGACTCCACCCCCTTTCCGATTTCTTCGATCCCTTCTGAACAGACTGTAACCCTGTAAGTAACTGCCCAGTCATAGCTTTCATCTAACCATGTCACGGTTATTCCCACTATGTCATAGTTACCTGCAGATATTTCTGCTTCCAGAATACCAATACCTAAATCGTTCCCAGATAGCCCATTTCAGTTCCAGGAACTCCAATTTTGCAGAATGTAGATGGTAATTCTTCTTGGCATCTGTCAATGTTCTAGAAATCTAACCGATGACTCTCAATTTTCCATCTTGATGCTGATACAGGGCAGCTCCCAGTCCAACTTGAGAAGTGTCACAATGAAGAACAAATGGTACATTGAAATCAGGATATCCCAAGATGGGTGGTTTTACCAGGTAGTTCTTCCAATACCTCCTGGTGGTCTGCTGTCCAGAGAATGGGCTGTTGGGACGAAACGGCGTTGTTTCTTTTAAGCCCGGTCCTACCTGCGTTCTTCTTTTTCTCTGTGGGTGTTGTTGTCTCTGTCGTCCCCCCCAAGAGGAGGTATAGTGGAGCGGCAATCCTGGAGAAGTTCCAAATGTAAGTATGACAGTAGGAGAGGAATCCTAATATCTGCCTCAACTCCCTGACAGTAGAAGGCCACTTGTCTTTTAATGCCAGTACCGGAGCGATTTATGCTGGGTCCATGGTATATAGTTCTCCGGACACAATTTTCCCTAGAAATCGGACTTGCCTTTTGAACTGTTCACACTTCTTTGGGGTCAACTTAACTCCATGTTGTTGATACCGGCGTAATACGGTCCTCACGTGTTTAACATGCTCCCAGAAGGTTTTGCTGTGTACCACATTGTCATCCAAGTACGGCTGGCAGATATCGTCCCTCAATCCTTCTAAAAATGTCTCCATGCTCCTCTGGAATTCTGCTGGTGCTGAACTGAGCCCAAACGGTATGCGGATCCACTCATATAATTCCCACGGTGTGATGAATGCTGTCAAGGGTGTACTGGACTCTTCGACAAACTCTTGGTGGTATGTGTTAGGAGGGCGTTTGCAGACACCTTTATTACAATGGAACGCAACCGACCCCGGGGTCCACGATGCAGCCTGGTGGACTGCTGCCGAACACTTTCCGGATGAAAAGGAAAGCAACCAACTAAAATTATAAACCTTTCCGTGTTACTGCACACAGGAACGGGTATAGCGGTTCACTCTATCTCCGTTAACTGCACGGGAGATGCGTGACCGGGGAAGTAGCAGTAGCCCTGTAAACTACACAGGGACTACACTGGCGGCGCTAGGATGCGTGTGTGACTACGCCGACGGGTACACGTGCCTCCAGCCGGCTTGCTACCAGACTGAAGGGTATTACTCCATGTGGCTGACAGGCGATAGCCATGGACAGGACGTCTGCAGGCTGCTCGGCGTGTTAGGCGACCCCTTTGGCAGAGCCAGACTGCAAGACGGAGCTACCTGCCTATTTCCACTACACCTGCCTATGGAAACTACGTGGAACACAGTCGTCCACACATCAGCATCACTGCTCAATGATCAGAGCAAGCCGCCATGTTTGTGGGCGGGTCTTTTAAAGACTAAGCCCTGCCCACCTTTGCACCATTGGTGGCGTCACCCGCGACCAATCAGGCGGTGCCAGGTCACCGGATCAGGTGGTTGCCAAACCACCAATCACGGTCCGCCAGGTCACGGACATGCTCAGTGCGGAGAATCCTGGACTTAGGCTCCAACAGCCTTGTCTCCCTCAGCAACCTATGCTTAACATTGCTAGGCACAAATACCTGAGAGACACTCTGTACATCTCGTGGACCAGCTAGGCATTGGGGCTGACAACAATGCGGAGCAGCATCAGCCCTGGCTGGACTGAAATGGGAGAGCACAGAAGGTTCTGGACCCTTTTCGAATCCAGCAACAGCCCGACACCTAACAGTATGTCTTACCCTGATCGAGGACAGAGAACCAGGTACTTCCTTATAGGCTATCCAGCATATCTTGGATCTTTGGTATTGGGTGCCAATCAGGTACTGACTTTTGGTTTAGTTCACGGTAATCACAGCAGAGTCTCAACGTACCGTCCTTCTTCCTAACACAAACAATAGGAGAGGAATAAGACGACTTCAACTTTTGGACCCAACCTCTGTTGATTAGGTCTTGTAAATACTCTGTCACTGCACGGTGTAATGGTTTCGGCACAGACATGTAACTTTTGGTTACTGGGGTCGTGTCTTTCAAATTGATTTTGCAACTGCAACGATAGGATACAGCCTATATCAGAGTCATCTTTGGAGAATGCATGACACTCTTCTCTCAGCATCTGTTTTGCTACCACTCGATCTTCAGCACACAAGTGTTCCAGGGGTACTGAGGGATCCCAGTACTCCGAGGTGGGTCATGCAATTTCTTCCCCTGGGCAACTCCTATTGCTTGGTGGGGAGACTGAATTCACTGTAGACCGCTGAGCGGGTCTCAGACTGTCTGGATATACCGTTTTAACAGTTTCAATGTGACCTTATGCAGTCTTTGGATGCAGTCTAATTTCATGTTTCATAGTATTCATCACTGGTACTGTCAGTTGAACAAACCCACCAGTAGGAATCGTAAGCACAGTCTCACCTTGAACTAGGCCTTCCGGAAGTTCTGAGGAGTCTTTTGGCACAAAGTCTTTTCTGGACTTTTCTTCCCGGTTCTACCCGGACTCCACACCTCACCCCCACCATTTGGTTTGCAGGGATGATGGCTGGGCACCAGCCTACCTTGACTTATTTTAGGTCCATTGTATTCTGTGCTTTCTTTACTCTATGAATCACATTTTCCACCATGGCGTTGAGTATGGCAAGTGATGTGGCAATTGCATCCACCACCAGCATCCCTGACTTGTGTTTCGTGATGACCTCACTTATTACATTATAACCCAGGATAGGATCCTCTGCCAAGTTTTGATCACTGGTCACGAGAAAAGGTACCAAAAGCTCGATGGTTTTGCTGTTCTTCGTGGCCCTCAGTTGGAAAGTCACTTCCACCCAGCCTATGAAAGGGATTTCGGTCTGGTTGACATCTTTGCTGTGGAGTTCCACTGGTCCTAAGAGTTCTTTTAGCGACCAAAGGCAGGTATGTGGCAGGTAGCGCCTTCTCCATTCTTCATTTAAAAGGCTCGCTTGGGCTCCTTTGTCCCACAGTGCTTTTACCAGGAGTCCATCTAGCTGGCACTGTATAAAGCACCTCTCACCGATTAGGCTGATGAGGCTATCTTTACTGACCAAGGAATCCTCCTCCCAGGAGTACATCGTTTGACCTCCACACTGGGCATTAAGCAACTGATCCCCCTGTCTCTATTGCAGCTGTTTCAGACGGGAATACACTTGGGGATAGTACTGACGCAGCCATTTTACCTCATGTGCCGTTCTGGGGTTTGGTGAAATTTGGATTTGCTTCTGGGGTCTCCTCCGTGTCGTGGTTACCAGTCATCCCGCATTCCTTGGCATAATGTCCTTCATCACCACATTTTAGACAGTGGACACACACCATACTCTGATTTGATGAATGGCACGCTTCACAAGCTGGGTATCTTCTGTTTTAGAACCCACTCCTGAGTCTGAGGGATACAAATTCTGGCCAGAAACAAATCAACTTTTTCACCTCAATCAACTCTGCTTGCAGGTCTCCTCTTAATTCCTCCCAGTCAGCGTTGGCGGTTCTCTCTTTTGTTGGTGATTTAAGGTTCCCTCTCAGAGGTGGCACTGGAGGGTCTCCATGATGATCTTCGGACTGGCCACTGGGGGTCTCCAACTTCAGCTGACTCATTTTGGTGATTTTAGGAGCAGAGCCTTTCTTTAACTTCTTTTCGCTCTCTGGCTCCAAACTAGCTGCCTCATTCATTTTTTCAATTAGGACTTCGTCCAGAATGCCAGTATCTTCCAGGTACTGTTTCAGCTGCAATTTGATGTCTTTGCTGATTAACAACGTTCCCAATGATCTCAAGAACTTCTTCTGGACTACTCCATCATCAAACTTCTCTTCCGCTTCTACATCTCTGGATGCAAACAACAGTCTATCCTTCAGTTCAATTGCTCTGAACAAGAAACTTTGGGGTGATTCATTATTTTTCTGTGAGAGGTTAATGAGTCAGTGTAGCAATTCTGAAGTACTTTCTTCTTTATAGTGCTCTTTTAAAATCATCTTCAGCTGTTTTAGGGTCAGTTGACTCTTCATTTCTAGTATACTATGGAGGTTCAGTCCTGGGCTGATCGCTTTCACCACCCCCTCAACAAAACAATCTCATCTGGCTGGTAGCCTTTCTGTAATCCTGCATCGATCTGGTGCAACAAGGTCATAAAAGACAGTCTCTCATTCTGTTCACAATCTCCAATCTGTCCCAGGATCTTGAATTCTTTCCTTATGGTGATTTGTGGTGTTAGAAAGGACAGTCTCCCTGATTTATCTAACCGGAGCCGGTTAGAGGTCCTGTCTGAGGCTGTCACCCGTTCAGAGGTTTTGGTTAATTCCTGCAAGGCTGTTGTTAGGGCTTTGAATTTTTCTTTCAATTCCTGTAGTTCAATCTGTGGACGGAGATTCCCGCTTTTGGTAATTGGTGCTGTCCCTCAATCCTACAACTTCAACCTGGTTAGAAACTGTGTTAGTTCCTGGAGGAACATCCCCATGACGTCTTCAGATTCTTTCTCCCCCAGCTCATTCTTGTTTGCATTAATGGCAGCTAACAATTGCCTGTGGTTGTGTGCTTTCGAAATCTGTTCTTCTGACATCTTTATATGTTCTGCTACTGTTCTCAATTCTTCACAGGTTAACTGAAGAAGCAGTTCACTAATTCTGTCCATTTGTATTTCCACATCAATTGCTGCTAGTGAGTTTTCTTTAGGGCTGGTCCTCTTTAACTGGTGTAGCAGCGTTGAATTGAGGTGCTGTGCTGCTGTGTTTTTCCAGACACTTTTCCTCTTCTCCCTCTACACGCTAATTCCTGCTCAGAACTCCTCGTACAGGTCACCAATGTTACATGCACGCCTCTAGGTTCAGATAGGGGCAAGACAGGTTACATGAATTCTTTGGAATCCTGGGGGAACCGTTACGCAGGACAACCATAGACCATGTGCTTCAGCTTCTCTCAGGCACACAGGGGTATTGACCCTCAGACACAGACACGTAGGTTGTTTCACTTGCTGACGAGACACACTTGACAAGAGTCCTCATAAACGGTAGAATAGTAGCATTTGATAAGAAGCCGCACAGCCAGTGCAAGTCAAGTCTTATGAGCAACAAGCTCCAGGGACAAACAGGACAGTTTCCTTAGTAGCACAGCAGTTCACAGTCTTCCCAGTAGTACACGACAGCACAGTTCTGATGCAAAGGGACATTAATGAACACAGCAGTCTTTACAGCACAGTGAGATGGAGGAGGGGGCAGGGTTTGCTGAAGGAGATGATCCCTGTGGCACCATTTTTTACAGTCCTTATCTTTCTGCTTGACAATACTCCGCACTGTTAGTTCAGGAACTCTACCTGACCTGTGCTTAGCTTCACTTCTGATTGAATCCTTTTCACTTGCAGGGGCGCTTCTGTGAGATACAGAGCACACACACCACCTTTCTTTTCGGCTCCAGCCAGACAGTAAACAACGTCCCCACAATCCCCCTGGGGCTCTGCTAAAACACTCCCCTTCTCGTGTGACTGCGCTAACCCCTCTAGTTGCTAGATGCTTCTGGAGTACAACATTTCCTGTCCCATGTGCTTGCGTTAATGCTAATAGTTGCTGAATGCTTTTAAAGCAACAGAACTACTTCTGCATGTCACACTCTGCAACAGCACTATGTCTGCATGTCACACACACTGATCCCACCTGGTGGAGTGGACTCTAGCTGCTTCCAGGCTGGCTGGACCCTCGACCTAGTGACCAGTACTCCTTGAATCAACTTGACATCCATCATCAGTAAAGGTAAAGACTGAATTAATTTGCCTCTTTGCTTCTTTCTGCTGCACTGCTCATCACAACCCCCATCATCACCCCTGGTGCCCGCTTCGGCTGAGGGGAATGATCTACCTTGCTGCACTACCATCTATTCCCTGGGGACACCATATGCAGCACTGGCCATCCCTGGCCAGATACCCCTGCTGGCGTCACAGATTATACATAAAATATAATCCCCTATAAATAATTCCCCCTTTCACTTGCTTGACAGATTTCAGAGAAGTTCTTCATATAACAGAGTCTTAGTAATCTTGAGGGAGATTATTATGTCTGGGATCATAATCATAGAATTCCAAATTTTCCATTCCTTCATTGGATTTCAAAGTTTTTATTATAGCAGAGTCAATCAGTTTTTGAACAAGTCCTCTAATGCACGGAATAGCACAGCATCCACAAACGATCAAAACACTAGTCACGATGGCAAGAGACATCAATGCAGAAGTGAATAATCCGGATCATTTCCCAAACCATTCTTCAATTCAGGAAGTAAATATATCATCATATCCAGAGTTTTCAGCTAATTCATTAGACAGGGCAGCCAGTCCATCAAGAGTTTTGGAGATACTTCCATCAGGAGCTGTATTATTAGGAATAAAGGTTCAACAAAATCCTCCAAACATTTTACATGCATCTCCTTTTTCTGCTAAGAGCATGTCCAGTGCCATTCTATTCTACCAAGCCATGAGAGAAGTTGGTCCTAATTGCTCAGCTATCCTTTTAACTGCATCTCAGGTATAATTAGAAATCTCTGCTGGTTGTAATATATGTAATTAATCCAATCTACATTCTTATTTATAGCCACCCACCAAATTATGGATTCCCACCCTGCTGCTACCTTGTTCCTAGCTTTGTACTCATTGAGCACTCCACTGGGAACTCCAATGTCATCTATGTAGATACTAGAATCAAAGGATCTTCGGGGGGTACACACTTCATCCGTGTAAGTAAGAAGATAAATAGCACTCACCAGCTGTAAAAATACCAGTCTTTATTTCATCTCTTTAAAACCAAAGAGCGGGGGAGTAGGAGCAACACAAGATCTTGAGACCCGTAGAAGCGCAAGGAAGCGCGAAACGGCCGTCGTCCACGATGTGTTTCTACTACTCCCCCTCTCTTTGGTTTTAAAGAGATGAAATAAAGACTGGTATTTTTACAGCCCGTGAGTGCTCTCTATGTTCTTACTTACACGGATGACTGCTTTCTGTTTCCATTGAGATATGCACCCAGCTTGTGTAGGATGAGGTGTCCTGACTGCGTCTTGTAACACTGCTGATTAAGGAGGCTCTGGAATACACAGGTGCCGGCTTTCTGTCTTTATTTCCGAGGTTTCACGCTTCAGTCTCTTTCCACTATGTATCTTTGGCCATATTCCTGTTGACAACAGGTAGAACGGCATGATTAGCTGGACCACCGCACAATCTCCTCTGGAATCATGTGGTAATCAGGCTCTTATCCTTTTATCACCGCATAGCCACCATATATCCGCTCTCAGGGTAGTTTGGTTTACCATATGGCTGAGTACTTGGCACTGTGGAAGACATTGATTCGTTCTCTACAAAAGTCGTCCTGGAGCTCACTGAAGTCTGCCCATTCCCTGGAAGACTAAAACAAGTATAGTTACCAGGATAAGCAATCACCTGGGATATCTGGTTTCTCAAGTGGGGAAAATAAATATGATAACGTTTTGCATTTTCCTTCCATTTTTGAGGAGACATAAGTTGTACTATATAACTTAATTATACACTGTTCCTTATTCATCAGCTCCTATGGCATTTAACCTTTGATCAGTTATCAGTAGCTGGTAACAATTATCCTTATTTGTGCAAGGGGAGGTTTCTTTTTTTCCTAATGGAGAGTTGGATTTTTAAGTCTATGTAGCCCTAAGGCTTATTTATACTCATAATCTCGGGCCACTATTGTCCATGCTGCTTTATGCCAGTCAACATACATTCGTTCTCTTCTGCTATTTGAACTTATGATACAAACATGCTTATCGGACTCTGCTAATTTCACAGCTTGTTCTTTATCTCTGCATCCTTTATATAACAGGCAAAAGTCCATTAGCATAGTAGCCTCCTGTGCGATTTCAAAAGTAAGATTTAAGGTCTTAAATCCAAAACCATTCCACCGCCCTGGACTTTCCTTACCTGCTGGATCCATTATTCTCCAATCTCCCATTACCCTGGACATACAGTTAGGTCCATATATATTTGGACAGAGACAACATTTTTCTAATTTTGGTTCTAGACATTACCACAATGAATTTTAAACAAAACAATTCAGATGCAGTTGAAGTTCAGACTTTCAGCTTTCATTTGAGTGTATCCACATTAAAATTGGATGAAGGGTTTAGGAGTTTCAGCTCCTTAACATGTGCCACCCTGTTTTTAAAGGGACCAAAAGTAATTGGACAATTGTCTCCAAGGCTATTTCATTGACAGGTGTGGGCAATCCCTTTGTTATGTCATTCTCAGATAAGCAGATAAAAGGCCTGGAGTTGATTTGAGGTGTGGCGCTTGCATTTGGAAGGTTTTGCTGTTAAGTAAACATGTTCTCTAAGGAGCTCTCCATGCAGGTGAAAAAAGCCATCCTTAAGCTGCAAAAACAGAAAAAACCCATCCGAGAAATTGCTACAATATTAGGAGTGGCAAAATCTACAGTTTGGTACATCCTGAGAAAGAAAGAAAGCACTGGTGAACTCATCAATGCAAAAAGACCTGGGCGCCCACGGAAGACAACAGTGGTGGATGATCACAGAATAATCTCCATGGTGAAGAGAAACCCCTTCACAACAGCCAACCAAGTGAACAACACTCTCCAGGATGTAGGCGTATCAATATCCAAATCTACTATAAAGAGAAGACTGCATGAAAGTAAATACAGAGGGTTCACTGCACGGTGCAAGCCACTCATAAGCATCAAGAATAAAAAGGCTAGACTGGACTTTGCTAAAAAACATCTTAAAAAGCCAGCACAGTTCTGGAAGAACATTCTTTGGACAGATGAAACCAAGATCAACCTCTACCAGAATGATGGAAAGAGAAAAGTATGGCGAAGGCATGGTACAGCTCATGATCCAAAGCATACCACATCATCTGTAAAACAAGGCAGAGGCAGTGTGATGGCTTGGGCATGCATGGCTGCCAGTGGCACTGGGTCACTAGTGTTTATTGATGATGTGACACAGGACAGAAGCAGCCGAATGAATTCTGATGTATTCAGAGCCATACTGTGTGCTCAGATCCAACAAAATGCAGCCAAACTGATTGGTCGTTGTTTCATACTACAGATGGACAATGACCCAAAACATAAAGCCAAAGCAACCCAGGAGTTTATTAAAGCAAAGAAGTTCTATATTCTTGAATGGCCAAGTCAGTCACCTGATCTCAACCCAATTGAGCATGCATTTCACTTGTTAAAGACTAAACTTCAGACAGAAAGGCCCACAAACAAACAGCAACTGAAAACCACCTCAGTGAAGGCCTGGCAGAGCATCAAAAAGGAGGAAACACAGCGTCTGGTGATGTCCATAAATTCAAGACTTCAGGCAGTCATTGCCAACAAAGGGTTTTCATCAAAGTAATAGAAATGAACATTTTGTTTACAATTATTTAATCTGTCCAATTACTTTTGGTCCCTTTAGAAACAGGGTGGCACATGTTAAGGAGCTGAAACTCCTAAACCCTTCATCCAATTTTAATGTGGATAACTTCAAATGAAAGCTGAAAGTCGGAACTACAACTGCATCTGAATTGTTTTGTTTAAAATTCATTGTGGTAATGTCTAGAACCAAAATTAGAAAAATGTTGTCTCTGTCCAAATATATATGGACCTAACTGTATATATACAGTACAGACCAAAAGTTTTTCCAATTTTTCAGACTGACTGACCTTCATTTCTTAAAGTAATGATAGCCACTCATTTTTCTTTACTTAGCTGCTTTTTTGTTGCCATAATACAAACTCTAACAGTCTATTCAGTAGGACTATCAACTGTGTATCCACCTGACTTCTGAACAACACAACTGATGGTCCCAACCCCATTTATAAGGCAAGAAATCCCACTTATTAAACCTGAGAGGGCACACCTGTGAATTGAAGACCATGTCTGGTGACTACCTCTTGAAGCTCATCAAGAGAATGCCAAGAGTGTGCAAAGCAGTCATCAAAGCAAAAGGTGGCTACTTTGGCTACTTTGACGAACCTAGAATATAAGACATATTTTCAGTTGTTTCACACTTTTTTGTTAAGTATATAATTCCACATGTGTTAAAATTCATAGTTTTGATGCCTTCAGTGTGAATGTACAATTTTCATAGTCAAGAAAATACAGAAAAATCTTTAAATGAGGAGGTGTGTCCAAACTTTTGGTCTGCACTGTATATACATGTAACTAACCCTGATATACACATCCTAGCTCTGACTGTCCTGTCCGGGAAGGGGATAGGAGTCTTCACCAGTTTGAAACAAGCTTCCCCTTGTGGAAATACCCCCCTTTGTAGATGGTCTTTGACAAGCAAGTCAGATCCTACTCTGTCCCTTCCTCTCTGACAAGTTTACAGTGTGACAGATAGATCCAAGAGGAGCACTCAGCAATCTTCACCGCAGTAGGAGTAGTCAACAGGTTAAACAAAAAATTTGTTTTAATAGTTGGTAAAGCCATACATCGTAAATACCTTAGATAAGAGCTCTACCATCCCTCCTGTTGAGACATGGCTAATGTCATGGCTCAATACTACGCCATATCTGATGAGCTTACTGGGCAGTATATTTTTATTTTCTGTAGATACATATAGACCATCTTTTTGTCACATGTATGTGCTGCACATTTACATATTGCTATTTTCTTGGGAGGCTGTATTGGCTCTAACAGGTATAAAATAAGATTTTCATGCTTTATTTCTTTACCTGTGGAAGTAACAATACCCCTATTCTTCCACTGTAGTCCAAACACATGTGTGCTAGAAATGGCTTATTGACTATCAGCGTATATAGTCACAATTTTATCTTTAGCAAGTTTACAAGTTCTGCTGCTTGTACTGATAAGTGTTTTCCTTGCTCCCATAAGAACCATAGCAAGGCTTTAGTTTCTGTTTCACAAATTTCCTCATTTTCTGATGCCAATGGAATGTCATCCATATATAAGAGTATCTGGCTACTGTCTGGGGCTCTAATTGAGCTACATTAGCCAACATTACCTGGAAGAAAATGGTAGGAGATTCACAGTACCCTTGAGGGATTCTGGTGAATGTATACTCTTTTCCTTACATGTAAATGCAAACCAAAACTGGCTATCTGGTTGTACAGGGATGCTGAAGAAGGCATCACTGATATCTATCACTGTAAAGACCTTAATTTCCGGTCTCAAGTCATTTAGCAGAGTATGGGGGCCTGGTACTGTGGGAGCTCTTGGAATTACAGCCTTATTTACAGCTTGAAGGTCCTGCACCAAGCGCCATCCAACAGATGGGGGCGCCTTCTTTAATGGAAACAAGGGTGTGTTACAAGTTGAGCTGGGACAGGGTATAATCACCCCTGCCTGGAGGAGGTTCTGTAAAATGGGTTCTATACCCTGCTCAACTTCTGGCTTAAGGGAATACTGTCTTTGATGGGGCCTAAAAGTGGATTTTGGTATTATAGAGACAGGTTCAACCCCTTTTATCAATCCCACATCTGCAGGTCCTGTGGACCACAAAGATTCTAGATATGAAGTCAATTCCTCCTCTAGTTCTGGGGAGAGGATCAACATTTCTCAACCAGTTGCCCTGCCTTGCTGCAGGTGGACACTGGGTTTAGAAATGGTGTTCCAATTCAGCACTTTTAAATATGCCTGAAGTTTGGCATTGTAAAATGAGTCATCACCCAAATCCTCCCATTGTTTGCTTTTAGAGGTACCAAGTTACATGTTTCCCTCTCCAGATTTAAAGATAGAACATGGAAATCCCTAGGTAATTTTGTGGAAGAATGTAAGGAAAGTAATTTCATTTGTTCTGAGAGTATACAGCTGGCAGCACAGTTCCCTTTCTGATCCCAGTATAGGGTGTCCAAGAACAGACTCGAGCATGCTTCATGGAAAAACCTATTTTCATATTTTAAATCAAGACCCTTAAAATACCTGTAATACATGGTGCAGTGTAGTTCTTCAGGTGTGTGAAAATCTGCACCCAGATTCCCTTTATCTCTTGCTTTCTTTATTAAGGACTCAGTATCTGAGGATGGTCCTGCAGTTATTAGATCTAGACTATAATAATATCAGAGTTCCCCATACCCTTGGAGGACCATTGTGTCAGCCATGGATTTTACCTGAAGTCCTGCAGCAGTAGGAATTATTCCCAGGCTCAGGGCTTGCATCATATCCCTCCCAAGCAGATTACAGGGACACGCCGTTGAGAATGTAATTTGTGCAATTGCACTTTTACCTGTGCCAGGGTCCCGTATCTCCTCTGGTGTAGAAAATGGTTCTCTGTGTGCCTTACCATTTGCTCCTTTTACCACTATGCAGGCAGCAGACAGTTCAATAGTGGGTATCTCTTCTGGATGTACTAAGGTTCTAGTGGCTCCCGAATCAACAAGAAAAGTGACCTCATGGCTTCCCACTAGGAGGGTTACTTCTGGAAGTGAAATGTTTTGTGAATGCATTTCTATTTCAGCCAAATTAAATATTTCCTCAAAGTAATTTTACCATCAAATCTAAACTTTTTATGCCATTTATCAAGGTACTTCACACATTCAGGGTCTATTTTATGCATATAGTTAATATCCTCTTCTAGTGATCCCTTCTTATCACAACACAAGACACAACCACATTCAACACTTTTGCCTGAAATATTTCCCATGTTCACAGCTTATATCCAAAATTCAAGACTGTTTATTCAGCTTCGGTGGTATTCCCATGATTAAAGGGACAAGTGAATGGTCTATTTTAAGAAACATACAATTTTTCACTCTCTATTTGTGTAAGAGTTAGGCCTATATGTTTATGGCCAACAAGAACACAAAATATATTTAATCTGAAGGCTGTTATTTCCATATACCATGATGAAAAAGGACAATATCCAGTTTCATTCAAGGGATACCCTGTTGATACAATCTTAACAACTTCCCAGCCTTCAGATGAAATACATCATAACAATCCTGTCTTACAATGAGGACAAGACATTAAAATATAGCTATCTACGTCCAATAAGGATATTACATAAAATCCTTATGCACAATAATGTAAAACAACAAGATGAGAGATATATGTACAATGCAAATCCTTACACAATAGATGTCTACCCACTTGTAAGAAGTCTGACAAATATCAGTGGAATTCATATGTCATCAAGAAGATAAGAAACCAGTAGCAACAATTCTATTACTGTTACTGACAACTGAACTTCAAAGGAAGGAAACATAATTGAAAGTAATGGGGGGATAACCTTGAAAGCACATTGTGATGAAAAGAACACCTCTTCCTTGTCTGTTCTCAGGTCTGGGGGTAGGTGAAAATTATAGCCCACTGTATGAGTGAGCAGCAGCAACATTGGTGTCAGACTGTTGGATCCAGGTTTCAGTGAGAGCCAGAATGTCAAGGTAATTGGAAAGAAAGAAGTGTTGGATGTAGAGGAGTTTGTTGCAGAGTTCCAGAGGGCACAATTAAAAGAGACAGGAGAAGGTGAGCATTGATCATTCTCAGTCCTTCAGATTATGTAATCTAGTGTGTATGGATGCCTAGATATGTAGCCTTTAAACAAAAAATAGCAGAATTTGTCTGTCATCTGATTCATGCTTTAGAAGCTGCAGGCAGCATGAATGAGAACCTGGTTACATGTTTGCAGTTAAGTATATCTCTCTTTGAAATTCTCCATCATTTCAGAGTAAATAGACTTTAAAAATCTGGCCAAGGACCATAGCTGGAGATGAGACTAGTCTGGCTCCATCCCCAGCCAGCTTCTTCCAGCACCACTGCAGGTGATTAACAGGTCTCTCTTGTATGGGTACAAAGGGAGAAACCTGTCAATCACCTTGAGTAGAAAATAATCAGCCGCACTCTTCGAGGGTTACGGAAGCATTTGTCTTTAATTGGAAATCTCCATTAACATTGGAATTCTCCAGTCCAGCCGACACCCCCATATTTGCTGAGTGCACATCTTGTCTATTGCTTAATCACCTGGAGTGGCGCTCAGAGAAGCCAGCAGAAGGTGATCCCCGATTTGTCTCATCTCCAGCTACAGTATGGTCATCTGATATTGTAGTATATTTTCTATGGGATGCCAGAGCATACCTAGCCACAATAATGAAGCCAGGATCTGATTCATCATGCCTGCAGTTTGGTCAACAATAATCAGGTGACAGGTTCATTTTAAGGTAAAAGAAGTAACTAATATGTAAAAGAAGACATCAAAAGCGAAGAAGAATCATGCTTTCCTATTTTGTACTGTTGGATACTGATCCTGTTCCTGTCTTATAGAACTTCCATAGTGATCTGTATTGTGGCCATTTAAATCTAACCTAGATCTAGAGGACAAAATCACCTTTGCAGGAATCAATTATTGTTAATACCCACTTCAGACTGTATCAATACTCAGATTTTCCAAAAATATAAAAAATCAAGAACAGTCCTTCTGCAGGAAAATTCAATTCAGTAGATAACCTGACCTGCCTGATCACTCATGTGTTGTTAGATTATACAGTTTATAACCTACTGTTTTGTCCACATGCCCCAACCATTCTTAGCAGTGACACTGCTGTGCATTAAACTTGTTTTTTTTTTTTTACTAGTCAGAAGAAAATTCTGTTCTTATATGTTGTGTATGAATTATATTTGGATGAATGATTAAGAGTGTTAATGACTTCTTTCAGAATGTGGGAAAAACACTTTTCATTTCTCTCTATTTCACAAAAGATGCTGTAAATGGAATAGCACTTAAAAATAGCAACCTGTAAGTCAAGTTAATAATGACTATTTCTAATAATGTTTTCAGTTATGATTTTCCTTTTTAACACTCCTTTTTCATCTCTGTTCACAGTTGGATACATTTTATAGAAAAATGATGTCATTATTTCTATTTATTTTAAATTATTATAACAACTAATATGGGTATCATATACAGGTGCATCTCACAAAATTAGAATATCATCAAAAAGTTAATTTATTTCAGTTCTTCAATACAAAAAGTGAAATTCCTATATTATATAGAGTCATTACAAACAGAGTGATCTATTTCAAGTATTAATTTCTGTTAACCTTGCTGTTTATGGCTTACAGCCAATGAAAACACAAAAGTCATTATCTCAATAAATTAGAATACATTATAACAACAGCTTGAACAAAGTTTTTAAAATCCGAAATGTTGGTCTAATGAAATGTATGTTCAGTAAATGCCCTCAATACTTGGTCGGGGCTCCTTTTGCATCAGTTACGGCATCAATGCGGTGTGGCATGGAGGCGATCAGCCTGTGGCACTGCTGAGGTGCTATGGAAGCCCAGGTTGCTTTGATAGCAGCCTTCAGCTCGTCTGCATTGTTAGGTCTGGTGTCTCTCATCTTCCTTTAGACAATACCCTATAGATTCTCTATGGGGTTAAGGTCAGGCGAGTTTCCTGGACAACCAAGCACAGTGATGCTGTTGTTTTTAAACCAGATATTGGTACTTTTGGCAGTAGGATGAGAAGCGTTTTGTATCTCCTACTTCAAAGAAATACTAATATTAAAATAAGGTTCAAAGGGGATGGGGAGGAGACAAATGATTGACATAATTGGTATAGGTAAATATTGTGTGTGATAAGAAAACATGAGGGGAGAATCTGACAGTCACCTGATAATTTTGTAGCAAGTGTAGGAATGTAGTGAGGAAGCTGATTGCTGAGATAAGTGTCTGATCAGTGGGTGCAGAGAAAGGAGCAAAGCAAAAACAGACTGCAAAACATGCATTGGAGTGGTGTGAGGTATCTGTGGTGGGTCCATTATTGGTATGCGGTCTTTTGTCATTGGAATTTTCATATTAACCCTTCTTGTTTTATGCATCATTGGAGGATTGTGTAAACACTTTGATCTTCAGCCTGGAGCCATCTACAGCCTTACCTATTTTAGTGCCTACAATAATAATAATCTTAATTTATATAGCATAGGGCGGCATAGTGGCACAGTGGTTAGCACTGCAGCCTTGCAGCACTGGGGTCCTGGGTTCAAATCCCACCAAGGACAACATCTGCAAGGAGTTTGTATGTTCTCCCTGTGTTTGCGTGGGTTTCCTCCCACACTCCAAAGACATACTGATAGGGAATCTAGATTGTGAGCCCCGATGGGGACAGTGACAATAATGTATGCAAAGCACTGCGGAATATGTTAGCGCTATATAAAAATAAATATTATTATAGCGCCAACATATTCCGCAGCGATTTACAATTCAGAGGTTCATATACAACAGTCATTAGCTATGTTACTTAAGATAATACAATAATGAAAGCAAAAATAATCATGACCCTGCTCATAAGAGCTTACAATCTCCAATGAGGTGGGGGTAACACAAAGTACAGGGGCTTGTTATCCTCCACTTGGATATTGATTTTGGCTATGTACTTTGTATAGCCCTCTCTTGTGTGTATTTATATTGTGACCATTATATCTTATGATATTTTGTGGCCTGCACATTGCACTTTTTTATCTATATATCATATATGTCATATATCTTCCACTTAGGGATTATATACATCTTGAGATATATGATCATATTTAGGTGTGTTTTTGTTTAGTGCTATTTGCTGCTATTTCCTAATTTGCACTACATATTTATTATTAAATTATAAATTTTTCACTTGGTCTTTAAATTTATACCCTTTTTTCACATATATATTTATTTCCAGATATGCACATTGCAGTTTGCTTTGCATATTCAGCACTTTATATGTTTTACTGATTAATTTTTTTGATCATGCATGTAGTTTTAGGGATTATTCTTTTTTGATATTTTGTGCATTGTTCCACCAATTTAACTGCATGCAGGCCAATTATATACATCCTCTTTGACACACCTGATCCCCTCATTTTTATATTTCATGTTTTTATATTGTGTGTTGTGTTTGGACTTTAAAAAATGTTGATCTTGCTTATTGATATTGCCTTGTTTTGAATATATATATATATTTTTTTTTCAAAAATAGACTGTGGCTGTACATTGGAGGATTGCTATAGTGATGAGGAAGCTACTAGAACAGCCCGCAGGAGTCAGAGAAAAGTGGTATATGTAACAGCCAATGGAGGAGCAATGAGGGTGAAGTTATAAGGCTATAAGAAGTAGAACCAGAAGGAGTCGGGAGGAAGAACGAGAAAGAAGATTGGTAGAGACTGAAAAAAAAAACCAATAGCAGTAGAAATTGCTAAAGATATCAGAGGAGACAAGAGGTGATAGTGAGATGGAAAAATGATAACCAAGGAAATTAATGGCAGCGTAAAGGAGAACAATCTCTGATCGTGCTCAGATCGAAGGAAAGCTAATAAAAAGCTAGGCTTGCCAGTGGTGAGTGAATGTCAGTGAACAGTAATATAGATGTACTGTAGGCTCAGCTTGCAATATTATTATAATTATTATTATTATTATTATTATTATAGTGCCATTTATTCCATGGCACTTTACATGTGAGCAATAGTAGTATAGTAAACAAGGATAATAAAAGTGATTACATACAAAAATAGATAAATAAATTAACCCTAGAACGCGCAACCATAGAAATCTACACTTTCACATACCTGGGGCCTTTTAGGCCTGTGTGCAAATAACATGGAGTAACTCAAATAGAAATACTTTTCAAAGTTTATTTGAGATGTGAATATTTCAAAACATTATAATTATGTGAATAAAACAAAAAAAAGTAATTACACCGGCCTAAAACGCCCAATATATGCATTCTATATAATTCCTTATATATATATATATATATATATATATATAAAACGATTTTTTTATCAAAGTTTTTTATATAAAAGTTGTAGTAAACATGGTGCAGGAATATTTATTTTTCAAAAACTTTCCTTTTCAACTTTACTGATTGCCCCAACAATTTTCACATATTTTTTCGGAAGAATGTTCCTTGCAGACATTTTGTCCACAACTAGTACAGAAACGCTCAGATTTCCTTTCCTTCTTTGCTGGACAAATATAACTGCGCTTTCTTTTTTTATCCCTTGGCTCTGGATTTTCCTGAAAACGTATACCACATCAGATCATAGCTTCTGTTGTTTGCCTTTGTAAGCATTTTGTTCTGCTTCTCTCCATCATGTTAGGCATCAAAAGTTCATAGCAAAGTTCCGTCAAGAATAGATGTCTCTTGTCCTTCCTGTTGGCATGGAATTCGGGATGAGTTTCACTATAAACAATATAGGTATTGAGGGCTGACACATCAAGGATATAATAAAAAATGACTACAGGCCAACGTTTTGTCTGCCTCTTGCACGAATACTCTCCAATCATTTCATCCATCTTGTCCACACCTCCTTTTGTTTTATTATAATGCAGTATGATTTCAGGTTTCTGTTTCCTGTCATCGGTGTCAATACTTCCATCATGATGCATTGTACTCAGTAATATCACGGATTTTTATTTCTTTGCTTTATAAGATACCATTGTCTCTTGATTGCAGAAACCAAAGACACTTTCATAAAGTGGTCGCTTGGGATTGTGCTTCATGATTGGAGGAATTTTGCGGCGGTTTAGCCTAATAGTACCAACAAGTGTTAGTCTTTTCTGAAGCAAAAATTTGCCCAGTTCCAGATTGGTAAAGTAGTTGTCCATTGTTATATTTTTTCCAGAATTGAAAATTGGTACTGCAAGTTTTTTTTACTATGTCAGAACATAGGACTTTCTGGACTGGAACATCAGCTTCTTTGCCACAGTAAATCAGACTATTCATGCCATAATAGCTTGCAGAATCACACATCCAGAAATTTTTTATGCCATACTTGGCAGGTTTACTGGGCATGTACTGAATGAATTTGCAACGTCCCCTAAAGGCAAGAAGTTGCTCATCCACTGTCACATTGTCATTAGAATGGTAAAGCTTTGTACAGTTTTTGATGAAAAGATTCCAGATTTAGCTAATAGGGGCTAATGTATCTGTTTCCAACCTCACAGGACGAGTTCTCTTATCATCAAAACGAAGGCTTCTCTGAATATTCTCAAATCTATTGACTGACATTGTAGCTTTGTAGTGTGGATCTGAAAAAGGGTTCAGAAATAATTCTCTGATTGGAACATCGTACGATTTTGTACACCCTGCCAGAAGAGTAAGGGCAATATAACCATATAGTTCCTCTTTTATTATATTTTTCCATGTTTTTTTTCTTCCTGAAGCAATATGTTTTCCATCTAAGTAACAGTACAGACAAAAAGACTGAAGATCACATGTAAACCAAGTACGGGCCTAAAGGCCCCAGGTATGTGAATATGGGGTAGTCCCAAAAAAGAGTTGTTTTACCGAAATGCCTATAACATAAAAATATATGAACAACTGGAAATTACTAACAACTATATACCTGAGGAATACCTAGAGTTTCAAAATTCTAACTAAAGTAATCTTGCAGAAAATAGAAAACAAGTAACCAAGCAGTCCTGCGAGGCCCCAGGTATGCGTTCTAGGGTTAAATATGCAAAAGAATGGTTAGAACACTGCAAAGAAAAATGTACTTATTTAAATAAAATCTCATGACTGCGTGTATGTACAGTAACTGTATACACATATCACTTGCACAATCACACACATCCATTACGTGAATAAGTTAGCTAAAACTCCAGAAAAGTGTTAAACTTATGAGGGTAGATTAATAGGAAACCAGCACCAACACTGTAAAATACATACACAGGGGAATAAACACACATGTTAGATAAAAATGAGAGGACGGTGTGTTAGCCGGATTAAAATGAAGTTTCTATAGTTTCATTGAGGCTATAACGCTGGAGACATGATCACTTGAATATCCAGTATGACTCACATTGTCTCAGTTTTAACAACCTATTGGGGAAATTTGTTCAGTGGTTAAAACTGTAATATGTTTAAAATTATTGTTGTGTACTAATGAACTGTAGAGCTTCCAACTGGGTACCCAGCTACAAGAAAAAAACAGATCATTAATGTTTCGACGGTATAGGAGAATATATTTTAAAAAATATGTGGGGGTTCCATAAATGTTAGGTTTCGAAGAGGCCCATGTACAGGTTGGCATAAAAAAGTACAAATTTAGAACCCATTGCACAGTTTTTCTTCTGTATATACTGTATAATGTGTACTGATATTCACAACTTTTGTGCTCCAATAAGAAGGCTATTTTTTTGAGTGAAAACTATTTCTGCATTTGGAGCATATTGGAGTTAAATGAAAGGAAATGATTACTGCTTTTATGCCCTAGGACTGTGGGATGTTTGTGCAGAGGGCTGAGACATCTCCACTAAGAAAACTTTTTGGACCTGATCTAATGCTAATTGTCTTGTTGAATGACTGCAGTTACCTAATGAGTTGGGTGAAATCTTTTAATTATGAAGGCAGTGGTGTCACCCATTTTTCTAACTGTAGATCAATTAAATGTGATAAATGCGAGTAGGAGACCATGTTCCATATATGATCATTCACCTTGGGGGGTTTTGCATGCATTTATGGATCTTTGGTATTTGGTTAAAAAGGTAAGGAAATGGACAAATTTATTTTCTTTTTTAGTTTGTAGTAGGTTGGTAAATGCATATTTAATATATTGATCATATTGTCTACTGTCATTAAGCAGATAGCTTGGAACAGGATTATTTATTATTTATTGTGCTTTGCTTATATAGTGCCATCATATTCCACAGCCCTTTACAGATATTAACATCACTGTCCCCATTAGGGATCACAATCTAAATTCTATCAGTATTTCTTTGAAGTGCGAGAAAAAACCCACATAAACACAGGGAGAAAATAAAAGCAACTTGCAGATGTTGTTCTTAGTGTTATTTGAACACAGGTCTCCAGCACTGCAAAGCAACAGTGCTAACCTGTGAGCCACCATGATGTTTATAGAGCTCAGTCTCAGATAATATTCTATAGGCCTTGGCCACATAGTCTTTCTTAACCTATTTTTCAGTATTCTTAGACAAGCTCCCCAGTGCTTGTTTTTCGTTGATGGACAGATTATTTGCTGCTTTATAAGGTTTTATTAAGCTGAAAATGTCATTAAAAACTAAAGAAAAAAAAAAATCAATGGCTGAGCTCCTATCAAGAGAAGCAAGAATATCAGATTTTGGCCACGGCCCCACTATCAGTATTTGGTCAGTATTCGGTCAGTATTTTTTATCAGGAGTGGGAGCCAAAACCAGGTGAGGAACAATCAGAGAAAATGTATAATAGATACAAATGCATCAATTCTGCATTTATCACCCACTCCTGGTTTTGGCTCCCACTCCGGAGAAAAAATACTGACCGAATACTGACTAAATACTGATAGTGGGTCCGTGGCGTTAGGGTGGACATCCACAGTGATGGAAGATGAAATTGAATTGGATATAACAAGAACCTTATCGTTGATGTTCTTCACAGTGCCTGAGGTTGATTAGCTAAAAAAATGAATTGTCAGGATAAGCTTCCAAGTAAAGATATTGAGATCTAAGAAAAAATGAAAAGAATCAGGTGGAGCTCAGGGGCAGTATGACAAACCTTTGAACAGGGGCGAACATAGAAATCATGGAACCACATAGCAGAAGCTCTAATTGGGCCACCCACCTCAAAAAAATGTCGGAGTCACAGAAGAGCATATCTCACAACTTTCCAGCCTTAGGCTATGTGCCCATGATGCAGAAATGCTCCGGATTTTTCCTGAGCGTTTCTAAATCTCCCTGGCAGAAAAAAACGCATGCGGATTGTACATGCGTTTTTCCTTCCAGGGACATGCGGATGTGAAGCATTCTTCACATGCATTTCCGCATGCGGGTTGACAAGTGCTTTCCAAGCGATTTTAGCATCACTTGGAAAGTGCTTGTCAACTTGGTCACACTTTATAAATCCATGCTATCGGCATGGATTTATATAGTGTGACCGAAAGAATGTTTAAAAATAAAAAATAAATCTATACTTACCTTCTGATGTCCCCCGGTGTCTTGCTCCCCCCCATTTCTCTCATGCCAGCTGATCGCGGTACAATGAAGGACCTGCCGACATCAGTGTCGCGTGATCCGTCACATGACTATGACATCAGCGCAGGTCCTCCAGTCCATCGCGATCTGCCGGCATGAGAGGACGGAGTGAAGCAAGACACCGCGGGCTGTAAGAAGGTAAATATCATATTTATTTTTTATTTTATTCTTTTTTTACAGTTTTCTATGGTACCCGGGTCTGGAGGAGAGTCTCCTCTCCTCCACACCAGGGTACCATCCGCACATTGAGCGCATGTATTCCGCAAGTGCTTATCTAGTGAAGCGGAATACATGCGTTCTAACGTAGCGCTTCCGCAAGATAATTGGTAGTGCTGCGTTTTTTTTCCGCAATGATTATCATTGGGGAACATGGCAGACTTTCTACCATGCATTTTTTAAGCGTTTCTGCAACATTTTTGCCGCTGCGGAAATGCTTAAAAAACGCATCGTGGGCACACAGCCTCACATAGTAATTTTCTTCCTGCTGAATTCCTAGATACAGGTGCTTCTCACAAAATTAGAATATCATCAAAAAGTTAGTTTATTTTAGTTCTTCAATACAAAAAGTGAAACTCCTATATTATATAGAGTCATTTCAAACAGAGTGATCTATTTCAAGTGTTTATTTCTGTTAATGTTGATGATTATGGCTTACAGCCACAGAAAACACAAAAGTCATTATCTCAGTAAATTATATTAATTAAAAAAAACACCTGCAAAGGCTTCCTACGTGTTTTAAAAGCTTCCTTAGTCTGTTTCAGTAGGCTTCACAATCATGGGGAAGACTGCTAACGAGACAGATGTCTAGAAGGCAGTCATTGCCACACTGCTAAAGAAGCTGGCTGTTCTCAGAGTGCTGTATCCAAGCATATTAATGGAAAATTGAGTGGAAGGAAAAAGTTTGGAAGGAAAAAGTGCACAAGCAACTAGTATAACCGCAGCCTTGAAAGGAATGTTAAAAAAAAGCCATTCAACAATTTGGGGGACATTTGCAAGGAATGGACTGCTGCTGGAGTCATTGCTTCAATAGCCACCACACACAGACATATCCAGGACATGGGCTACAAGTGTCGCGTTATTTGTGTCAAGCCACTCGTGGCCAATAGACAACACCAGAATCTTACCTGGGCCAATAAGAAAAAGATCTGGACTGATATTCAGTGGTCCAAGGTGTTGTTTTCAGATGAAAGTAGATTTTGCATTTCATTTGGAAATCAAGGTCCCAGAGTGAGGAGGAAGAGTGGAGAGGCACACAATCCAAGTTGCTTGAGGTCTAGTGTGAAGTTTCCACAATCAGTGATGGTTTGGGGAGCCATGTCATCCGCTTGTGTAGGTCCACTGTGTTTTATCAAGACCAAAGTCAGCTCTACCAGGAGATTTTAGAGAACTTCATGCTTTCCTCTGCCAACAAGCTTTATGGAGATGGAAATTTCATTCTCCAGCAGGACATGGCACCTGTCCACACTGCCAAAAGTACCAATACCTGGTTTAAAAACAACAGTATCACTGTGCATGATTGGCCAGCAAACTCGCTGACCTTAATGGGGTATTGTCAAGAGGAAGATGAGAGACACCAGACCCAACAATGCAGACGAGCTGAGGGCGGGTATCAAAGCAACCTGGGCTTCCTTAACACCTCAGCAGTGCTACAGGCTGATCGCCTCCATGCTACTCTACATTGATGCAGTAATTGATGCAAAATGAGCCCCGACCAAGTATGAGTGCATTGACTGAACATTTCAGATTTTAAAATCATTTTTCAAGCTCGTGTTATAAAGTATTCTAATTTACTGAGATAATTACTTTTGTGTTTTCATTGGCTGTAAGCCATAATCATCAAAATTATCAGAAATAAACACTTGAAATAGATCACTCTGTTTGTAATGACTGTATATAATATGAGTTTCACTTTTTGTATTGAAGAACTGAAATAAATTAACTTTTTGATGATATTCTAATTCTTTCATTGCCCCCATTCTTTCATTGCCCCTATTGTACCTCTTTCATTGCCCCCATAAAGTATGATGCCAACAAAAGTGCCACCCAAGCATAGTATGATACCCCCATGGAGAATTCCTCCACATTAGCCTGCACATGCACAGTATAATGACCCTACTATACCCCACTTCAACTCCCAAGGTTGGTGATCCTAACACCGTATGATCCCCCAACTGTGAAGCCCACACAGTGCAGTATAATGAGCTTACATACAATATAATGACCTTATACTGTATGATGGCCTGCACTAGACCTACAAACAGTATAATGGCCTCCACATAGCCCCCCACACAGTATAATGGCCCCCACACTGTCCTCCACACAGTATAATTACTTACATACAATATAATGCGCTCCCCATGGTCCTACACAGAGTATAATTCACTGCCTTTGGTCCTCCACAGAGTATAATGTACTTCCCATGGTCCTCCACAGAGTATAATGTACTCCCCATGGTCCTCCACAGAGTATAATGCACTCCTCATGGTCCTCCACAGAGTATAATACACTCCCCATGGTCCACCATCATTGCTTTCAACTGTATCGGCATCTACCCCGATGCAGACACTGACACCGGGCCCCTGTCACATGGGCCCCACAGCTGTTGTGTGGCCTGCTGCCATTGGTTTTATGCCACTGCATTTAAATAACAGAGAAATGTCATGTCCGTTCAATAAATAATCTAATAAATTGAACATTTCTACAGTTTGATGGAGTTATTTTTGGCTAGGCAGTATCTTAGTTCTGGGTTCTCTATTCCTGTTCCCCTCTACCCATCCCCCACTCATTTTCTTCTTGTTCTATTTTTCTTTCTGATGACAACTTGTGAGTAAGTAGAAATAATTTACTTATTGTCTGACATTTTCTACTGGTGATAAGAGTTAAGAGTGTTATCATAGAGTGTAAAGGAGAAATCATTATTGGAGGCATTATAGGTGCTACAGGAAGCAGTGGTGACTGAGCCCTCAGTTGGTAGCATTACAAGAAGTACAGGATTATGCATGACCTCAACTGTGTTGGCAGGTGGGTTATCATAGACTCAGATTTGAAATAAATTAATGAGATCATTTATATTGACAGTAAGGGGTATAGTGATATTAACTACTTCATCCCGAAGCCTGTAAGCATGTTTTCACCTTCCTGTTCAGGTAAATGTTTTTAATTATGACCAGTGTCAGTTTATAAGGTAATAACTCTGGAAGGCTTCAACGGATCCCAGTGATTCAGAGAATGCTTTTTCGTGACATATTGTACTTCATGATAGTGGTAAAATTTATTTGATATGACTTAAGTTTATTTGGGAAAAAATCTGAAATTTGGCAAATATTGTGAAAATTTAGCAATTTTAAAACTTTTAGGGTATGTGCGCACGATCAGAATTTGCTTGCAGAAATTACTGCAGTGTTTCTGCAAGGTTCTGCACCTCTTAGCAGCAAAAATGCTGCAGACGTTTTTGAGGTGTTTTGCCTGCTGATTTGCCATGCGTTTTTTCCAATGCATTGTATAGGAAAAACGCAAAAAGAATGGACTTGCCTGCTTCTTTTAATGCACATGAAATTCTGTAAGGAAAAATCCTGATCAGGTGCAAAATCTCATAGAAAATGCTGGGTTAAGGTTTGTGATGGATTTTTGTAAGGAAGTTATAAGGGTTAAAAGTTGGCCATCGATTTCTAATTTTTCCAACAAAATTTTCAAATCCATTTTTTTTAGGGACCACATCACATTTGAAATGACTTTGAGAGGTCTATATGACAGAAAATACCCAGAAATGACACCATTCTAAAAACGACACCCCTCAGGCTGCTCAAAACCACATTAGTGAAGTTTATTAACCCTTCAGTTGCTTCACAGGAATTAATGTAATGTGGAAGGAAAAAATAAGCATTTAACTTTTTTTCACAAAAATTGTATTTAGACCCAATTTGTTTTACTTTTACGAGGGTGACAGGAGAAAATTGACCTCCAAATTTGTTGGGCAACTTCTCCTGAGCACACCGATACCCAAAATGTGGGGAAAAAACTGTTTGGGTGCACGCAGGGCTCGGAAAGGGATGAGGGCCATTTGACTTTTTGAGTGTAAAATTTGCTGGCATAATTAACGGATGCCATCTCGCGTTTGGAGGGCCACCGATGTGCCTAAACAGTGGAAACTCCCCACAAGTGACAGCATTTTGGAAACTAGACCCCTCAGGGAACTTATCTAGATTTGTGGTGATCACCTTGAACCCCCAGGTGCTTCACAGAAGTTTATAACATTGAGCCATGAAAATAAAGAAATCACATTTTTCCACAAAAATATTGTTTTAGCCCCAAATTTTGCATTTTTACTAGAATAACAGGAAAAACTGCACCATTCAATTTATTTGGAAATTTCTCCTGAGTATGCAGATACACAATATGTGGAGGTAAACTACTGGTTGGGTGCACAAAAGGGTTTGGAACTAAAGGAGTGCCATTTTGACTTTTTGAATGTAAAATTTGCTGTAATAATTAGCAGACGCCATGTCGCGTTTGGCGAGCCCCTGACGTGCCTAAAGAGTACAAACCCCCCACAAGTGTCACCATTTTGGAAATTAGACCCCTCAGGGAACGTATATAGATGTGTGATGAGCACTTTGAACCCCCGGGTGTTTCACAGAAGTTTATAACATTGAGCCATGAAAATAAAAAAAAAAACACATTTTTCTCCCAAGAATGTTCTTTAGCACAAAGTTTTGTATTTTCACAAGGGTAACAGGAGAAAATGGACCACTAAATTTGTTGTGAAATTTCTCCTGAGTACGCAGATACCCCATATGTGGCCGTAAACTACTTTTGAGGCATAGTGTAGAGCTCAGAAGGGATGAAGCGCCATATTGGAGTTCAGATTGTGCTAGACTGGTTTGAGGGTGCCATGTCACATTGGCAAAGCCCCTGAGGTGCCAGATCAGCCAAATCCCCCATAATTGACCCCATTTTACAAGCTACACCTCTCAATGATTTAATCTAGGGGTGTAGTGCTTATATTGAAAAAACAGATGTGTCACAGAATTATATATTATTGGGCAATGATGAAAAAATAATTACATTTTTACCACCAAAATTTTGAGTTTTGGGTAAAAATGGCACAAAAATTTGTCCCTCAATTTCTGCTGAATGTAGAAATACTCCATATGGCTGTACAGTTTTGCTTAGCCACACGGCGAAGCTCAGGAGAGACAGAGCACTTTTTGCCTCCTGGAGCACAAAGCCTATTTTCTTACAATAGTTTGCGGACTCCATATACCGAACCCCTAAGTGCTAGAAGAGCAGAATCTCGCTTCAGGTGACCCCATTTTGAAAAATAAATTCCTTTGGGAATTTATCTACAGGTGTAGTGATGATTTTGACATCATTGTTGTTTTAAAGAAACAAGCTGCAGTGGATATTGCGGAGTGAAAATTGTAAACTGCCATTGTAGTGTCCAGTACGTTGTGGTCCCAACTACATTGTAGTGTCTAGTACATTGTAGTGCCCAGCTCATGTTTCTGGAGACATACACAAATAAATTAAGTGGGCTCTCACTGTTACAGACATGCCAAACATTATATAAACCAGAGAGACCATAGGTATTTTCAAAACCCCAAAATAACATAATTAAAACACCATATTTGACTAAAAGAGATAAATGCTTTATTTATGTATTTTTTAAGAAATAACACATAGGTATAAATAACATGTGTGAAAAGACATAACATGGGCATGTGAGGCAGCAGGGGGTAGATAGAGACACAGCTGGTATCAAATTCACATTGAACCTATAATAGGTCACAAAGTCCAAAACATACAATCCATTAGTCACAAACAATGTGTGTAGAAAAAGTTAAATAACATAGATCAAGTGACCTACAACAGGTCACAGTATAAACAACCATCAGAGGTTTTTTCAGCAACACATAAAAAGTACAAACATCACATGGAAAGGGTTAAGTAAGACATACTTAGTGAAAGTAAACAGGTGACCAGCAGTGCCAGGGGAGGCCCTGACACGTGTTTCCATACTTCCTCAGGGATGCTAAATGTGGTTTAAGCACACTGGAAGGATAACTGTGAGCTTAGCCATACTGCGATCTTTGGGGGGCAGAATGAACAAATCAACAGCAGGTCAAGAATTGGTTTTATTTATTTTTTACGCAGCTCTATTTGTGGTATAAGTGTTTAGACTACTTTATTGTCTGGGTCGGTGTTATTACAGCAATTTGGCTGCTGTCACACACTAAAAAATGCTTTTCATTGCAAACACAACTTTTTGCACCTCCATATTTTGAGAGCTATAATTTTTCCATATTTTTGCCGACAGAGTCATGTGAGGGCTTGTTTTTTGCAGGACGAGTTCACGTTTTTATTAGTGCCATTTTTGGGCACATAACATTTTTTAATCGCTTTCTATTCCACTTTTTGGGAGGCAGAATGAACAAAAACCAGCAATTCAGGAATTGTTTTTTATGTCGTTCCGCATGTGGTAAAATTGATAAAGCAGCTTTATTCTTCAGGTTAGTATGATTGCAGCGATACCACATTGATATACTTTTTATGTTTTGCTGCTTTTACACCATAAAAAGTAGTTTATAGAAAAAAATATTTTGCATCGCTGTATTCTGAGAGCTATAGCTTTTTTTTTAGATGGATGCAGCTTTATGGCAGCTTAGTTTTTGTGGGACAAGATGTCGTTTTCAGTGATACCATTTTTATTTGCATCCATGTTTTTTTCCACTTTTTGTTTGGTAATATGATGAAAAAGAAAATATAGCACAAAAACGCCCGCATTATAATGTCAATCATGAAGTGCTAATATGCAGACATAAGGATATAAATATATAGGTAAAGGAGGCATCGCAAAGAAACATGAAAAAATAAGGAAAAAAGGAAAGCGACAACAAAGCCCCAGATAAGCATAGAAAAAATATAATTTTATTGAATGCACATATCAAGAATATACAAAAATAGTTCATTAAAGAGCTTAAAGGCACAAAGTACCACATATGTAATTAAAAAACAAAGGACACCAAAGAGCCCCCACAGTAACCCAATTTAGATAGCAGTTCAAGGGTGTATAATAATAACACCACAAATACATACATCAGTAGCAACACCAGAAGAGACAATTCCCAAATATCTGATAGTATACAAGAAAAGGGTAAGTAGAGCCTATAGGAAATGAAAAGCAAAATATATAAGTAAACAGCCAATAGTTACCCAAATTGCAAGTACCGATGGTAAGTAAAAGAGGGGGAAAGAGGGGAGGCTTTATAGTGTCACCCCTACGCGCGTTTCGGCAGGCCTTCGTCAGGGGGCATGAGGGTATACAGCACTGAGGCCTCTTAAATAGCCAGTCCAATGAGTAACAGATGGTGTCCTTTGTTTTTTAATTACGTATGTGGCACTTTGTGCCTTTAAGCTCTTTAATGAACAATTTTTGTATATTCTTGATATGTGCATTCAATAAAATTATATTTTTTCTATGCTTATCTGGGGCTTTGTTGTCGCTTTCCTTTTTTCCTTATTTTTAATATGATGAAAAAGCATTGTATTTTGCCCTGTTTTTTTTATGATGTTCACTCAAGGGGTTAACTAGTGTGACAGTTTCATGGAAGAAATCGTTCCCGATGCGCTGATACATTTGTGCTTTTTTTGTTTATTTTTTTTAAATAAAAATAAAAATTTATGGATACAATATATTTTCATTTTTTTTTTATTAATTTGTACTAAAAAAAAAAAAAATATATTTTTACTTATTCCCTCAATGGAACGTTCACTTTTACGTGCCTGATCACTTTTATAAACCATTGCAATGCACGAGCACTGTCAGTGCTGCACTGACAAAAGCCCCTTAGACCATGATCTGCGCATGGTCTAAGGCGGTTGACGTAGCCTGGTAACCTGTATGTCATCACTACCGTTGAGCGAATTTGTTCGACATTTCTATTTCGGGTTCGTGTTCGGGGTTCCGGCTTGTTCGCACCAAAAAAATTGGCTCCGCCCATGAACATCCCTGATTTGCCACACTTTCATGCAGATGTTATCTTCGTGACAGCGTGGCAAATCAGGGATGTTCACGGGCGGAGCCGATTTTTTGGCGCGAACGAGCCAGAACCCCGAACACAAACCCGAATTTGAAATGCCGAACAAATTCTCTCAACACTAGTCATCATGATGACTTTGGGTCACCATGGCAATAATTGGGCCCCCGTGATGACACCACAGGGGTGCAGATCAGGGGTAAAGGTAGGCTCCCTCCCTCTCTTTGCATTCTAAATTCTGAAATCGATATCGATCGCAGCAATCAGTGGGTTAAACTGACGGGAGCGGTGTGGGCAAAGCTCCTTTGCACACAAAATCACCAGGATGTACCCAGTGCGTCCAAGATCATGAAGTCATTCCTTTCCATGACGTACCGGGTACGTCCAAGGTCAATAGGGGTTAATAGATCAAATCGACCAAAATTTACCACTAACATGAAGTACAACATGTCTCGAAAAAATATTCTCAGAATCACTGGGATATGTTGAAAAGTTCCAGAGTTATTATCTCTTAAATTGAGGCTGGTCAGAATTTTAAAATTTGGCCTGTTCATGAAGGTGAAAACAGATTTGGAGTTGAAGGGGTTAAGACTTAAGACGACTTCTGTTCAGATTTCTCTGAACAAAATATGGATGTACCTAGCTTATACTTGGTTGCTTGCAGTTATGAGCTGATGACTTCTTGACAGCTTCCAATTTTGTCGGGCACTAAGTATGATGTTTCTTTCATCTGCTGCACCGAGCTTCGTTATGTTTCTATAGTCTTCAACTTTTCCCATTTCTTTGTCTTCTCAAAGCTGAGAAATACAAGCAGATAATTATCCGTCACGCAATATGAACATTTGATTGGCACCAAATTTATTCTGCATCAGGACAACAATCCCAATTCCCAAGCCAAAGTGATGAAGATTAATTTTCAGCATAAATAAGAACAAAGTAACCTGGAAGTAATGATATGGCTCCCACAGCACTTGTCTGGGATTACATGAAGAGATAGTAAGATAAGTGCAAGCATACATCCACGGAAGATCTGTGGTTAATTCTCCAAAAAGTTTAAAAAAACCTCCCTGCTGAGTAACTTTCATAAACTGTGTGCAAGTTTATCTAGAAGAATTGATTCATTTATGTTGTTTTGAAGACAAAATGTGATCACACCAAAAATGTACAGTATTTGATTTACATTACATTTATCTTTTGATCATTTACTTTACTTTGTGTTTTGTTCTTTTATAAAAAAAAGAAACCAATAGCACTTTTATTTTTTAAAGCAATCTTAGCAGCATTTTTTTCAAACCTAACATTTATGCACAGTTCTGTATATTTGTGTGTATATGTAATTACTGTATATAAGTGTTTATTGTAGGTGACAATTATTAATGGAAATCTGTCAGCAGGTTTTTACAATGTTATTTGAAAACAGCATGAGGAAGGGGTTAAAACAGAGAATTCAATGATGTGTCACATATCCAGCTGTGTGCTGTTGTTTACTTACACTGAAAGTTTTATCAACTGGTGATTATCATTGCTATGAAGTGCTGTGATTTTCTACATTTATACTATACATTTGTGCACTGTGTTTCACAGTATATGCTTAGTCCAGTAAGCAATAAAAAAAATATTAGCAGAATACAGTATTAGAAAAAAAAAATAATGATCACCTGATAAAACTGCTTAAGTCATTCTTATTGATTTTTGTTTACTTTTGCTGCAATGAAGACATTAAAAACACCCATGTGAACACTGCAGCCAATCACTGGCTTCTGCACTTTTATTCAGTATACTTAGACATTTTCCTTAAGGACAGTGGTTAGCTGCAGTGTTCAAGTTGGTTCATGATATGTAATTGTTGCAACAATTTTAACAAAGAATGACTAGGAACATTGGAGTCGCACTGGAGAGAGGAAGGATTTACAGGTGAGTATAATGTTTGTATGTTTGACCATACCTCTAAAGTGAAATCTGAAAGAAAAAAATCTCTTTAGAAACTTCAATGGAATATAGATATTATTCTCAGTTGTAATATTTCCCATAAAAATAGCAAAGGAATAGGTTATCTTCTGGGGGTCAAAAACTGCATTGCTTTTGGAAGATTTGCTGAGGAGGAAATTAGATTTAAAAAATATTTTACCATTTTAGTAGGATTTTACAAGGTCTATACCCTTGCATATAAAAATTCAATTTTAACTGCATTAATGTTTTATTTCTATAGTCCCTTTATGTGGTTTTGAGGTCATCTACAGGGTTAGACTACATTAAGATCTCATGAAAGTGAATTACTGACAAGAATCTATTTCTTTTTATCTCTCCTCTTTTGCTCAGTCAACAAGTTGAATAAATACGTTTCTTGTGTAAGCGTTATATGTACACCAAAGTATTTCTGGATAAGAATCTCAAGGAAAGTTAAAGTCAAAGAATTCCTTCAAAGCTGCCTTAATGCAATTTTCATAGGGAAGGGATATTAATTAAAAAATTACCTTCCAAGGAGATTTTGGGGGTACTGTATGGTAAACGTATTGCCTTTTTTTAACTACACAGGTACATTGTACAACAGCTATACTAACCCAATTTAGGATATACCAGAATTTACTTCCCTCCAAATTGATTAAAAAATACATTCTTGTATATGTTGTATGGGGAGAAGAGAAGTAGAGGGGTATAAATTTTTACCCTGAAAGATGGTGTGATACAGTCATAAAGTAATGTGCCATGGCTCACTATGCTATTAATGTAGTGCGATATTCGAATGTGTGACAAGCTTTGAAAGTCATTTGTAACAACTTTATTGAAATTTGTACATGTCAACCATCCAAGATGGATATTTCTGATTTGGATAAAGTTTTCTTAATAAAGAAAATCTTATATTATAAAATTGAAATGCATATAATGGTAACAATAGTATAACGGACTACACTCAGATCTAAGATTAAAGTTATTCTGCCTTTGAGGTCTAATAATGAGTCTATGTCAATATAAACCACTGAATTTATTTGCAATATCTATACCTTCTTTTTTAACAGTTTTTCAGTTCTGGTTAAGATGACACTAGAAAATATAAGATATTTGAGAGAAACTGAGATGATTATGCAAAGCTGGGGCTCAGGGATACAAGTGAATTGAGTGAGGCCGAGCATATCTAGTCAGAATTTGGCCAGAAATAAGCAAATCGCATACTTGTGGTTATGTGACCTCCCGGTCTTTGCAGCAATACCGGGGAATCCTCACAGTGAGATGTGAATTTATACAAAGTTTTTAAGGGCAAGGAGGAATTCATCTTTAACATTAGGGCTGTACTTGCCAATAACATTGTTCCAGTGCCCAAGGCAATGCTTTGTCCAAGTCTATGGCAACAGCATTTTTTTGCAACCCTAAAACCAGAGTTATGCACAGGCCACATACAAGATCAAGGAAGAGAGAAGAAATTCTCCTCCTTATCTGCATTGCATAGTTCAGTGTACTCTGACGGGTAGAACAGAAGTTTTATTCTGTTACTTAACCAATCAACACTACCACCTAAGGCTGCACACACAACTAAAGAAGCTGTAGTCCCTTAAGGCTGTGTGCACACGATGCGTTTTTAATGCGTTTCCGCAGCATTTTTGCAGCTGCGGAAACGCATTAAAAACGCATTAAAAACACATGGTAGAAGGGCAGCAATGCTCCCCAATGATAATCTGCATGTGCTGTGCACATGCTGCGGAAATTTCCGCTGCGGATTATCATTGCGGAAAAAAATGCAGCACTACCAATTATTTTGTGGAAGTGCTGCGTCTTCGCCGCCATTGACTTGCATTAAACCGCATGGATTACGCATCACTGTATATGTACATGCGGAATCCACACGTTCTAATGTGCAGATGGTACCCAGTTGTAGATGAGAGGAGAGTCTCCTCCACACCCAGGTACCATTAAAAAAATCTGTAAAAAAAGAATAACATAAAAAATAAATGTATACTTACCTTCTGTTGGCCCGCGCACCGCTCCTGCTTGGTTCCCAGCACTTTGCAGTGAGTTGAAGGAGCTGCGCTGATGTCAGAGCCATGTGACGGTTCCCGTGACGCTGACGTCGGCAGGTCTTTCAAATCACTGCTGCCGGCAAGGGAGAACGGAGTGAGCAGGACACCGGGGGCCATTGGAGGGTAAGTATACATTTATTTTTTATTTTTACCAATCTCACGGGTCACACTATATAAATCCATGCTGTTTGCATGGATTTATATAGTGTGACCTAGTTGTCACAAACACATTCCAAGTGATGCTAATCGATTGGAAAGTGCTTGTCAATCCGCATGCAGAAATGTCAGTGGGTAACCGCTCCATTTCCGCATGTCCCTGGCAGGAAAACGCATGTACAATCCGCATGCATTTTTTTCTGCCAGGGAGATGCAGAAACGCTCAGGAAAAAATCCTGAGCATTTCTGCATCGTGTGCACATAGCCTAAAACTTGTAAAGACCTGCTTTGTCAGTAGAGGTACGAGGAACAGCAAATATGTAGGAGGATATTAGCAGAAGTATGATAGACATAGACAGGGTAGAGTCAGGAGTCAAATAGAAATTTAATGCAAAAGGAACAGGGGAAGTAAAGGCCGCTGATGGCATTGGCCGCATGGTGCTGATGACATTGGTCACATAGCACACTCTTTAGGCAGGGAAACGTAGACCTGCTAAATTTGAGGTTTTAGATAAGGGCCATGGGCCACACAGAAAGAGTCAATCAATCCGGGCAGGGCTCATTTATAATGGACTAGTGAACTTTAGTATCTTGCGTGCCATTCACTATATGTCATGTCTATATGGAACAGTATATAGACTATTTCATAATTTGATATTGTGAACTTTGGTTGTCACTATGTAGGGTACTATATTTGCACAACTTTACTTGGTGTACTTAGGGGGACACATACAGCTTTTATATGGGGCACTTCAAGGGCAGTGCATTATGGAAATATTTACTTTAGCTGGAACTTTTTATTAGGGTTACTACTAGTGATGATTGAGCATGCTCGTTGCTCGAGATTTACGAGCATGCTCGGGCAAGCCTCTATTATCTTCAGCTTGCTCGGGGGTTAAGTTTTCGTTGCTTCGTGAACATGATTTGCGACTGCTTGACAGCTTTAATACATGTGAGGAATGCTGGAAAAACAGGCATTCCACACATGTATTAAAGCTATCAAACAGTCACAAATCATGTTCACGGAGCGATGAAAACTTAACCCCGAGCTCGTGATGCGCCCCCTAGGACTGTGGGGTATTCGCCTTCAGGTCGGTTGGTTCCTTGGGATTGTCACAGGGCTGTGACCTGTCCCTAGGCGGTCAATAAAAAGGACAGTTTATTTATGGGAAAAGTTTTGTGACACCACCAGTGGTATGCGACTATAGGTTGCCGCTGCTGCTGAAAGAGACTGCCGGGGCCCTTGGTGACGCAGATGGGACGGATTTTCTCCCCACTGGTAGAGCGGGGCCCCAGGGCTACCGGTACGGTTTTTGTAGGGGATTGTGGATGTTGGGATCCAGGACTAAGGGTGCAGATAATGACCAGACAACACAGGAATGGCGGTTTCCTCTACGTTTATGTTGATGTTGATGGTGCAGACAGGGGCACTGGTAACAGAAGGTAATGGAGAACCGGGCAGCCTAGAAGCAATTTGGGATCCACCTCACTAGGTGGGGTTGTAGGCATTCCTTCTGCGCTGTCATCTTTGGCCCTGCTGCCTAAAGCTGTGCTGCAGCCTTCTTTCCTGAGAGATCATTAAATCCTCGCCCATATGGCAGACATCTCCAGCCTTTTACAGGTGTCACTCCTTCGTGGCATCTCCAGGCTCTAGTATGCTGCTGAGCCACCAGGTGTTTGCAGTCTCCTGCCCTCCGGATTTAGTTGCTGGGACTTCAGTATCCGAGCAACCACGGAGTCCGGTGTCTGGTTTCTGGCGCTTTTCTCTGGGGCGAGCTTGGTCACAGCTCCCCTCCCCTGGTTCTCCCGCATCTCTCTCTCCTCCGTCCCAAACTGACTTTTCTCACTCCAACTGACTTTTCTAACCCCTGCCTCTGGGCTCCAATTTAAAGGGGAAGCTCCCCTGAAACCGGGTGAGAGCTCCCCCTTCGGGTCTGGAGCCAGGAAAAGTGTTGGATGCTGGTGTTACCTGATAAGAGGACCCCTCCTTGTTTCCAGGCATGGCATCACCCCCTGTGAGGAAGGCAATGCCAATGTGACAACCGGACTCCTGGGGCACCACATTCCCCCCTAGTTAAATTCAGTACTCCCGGACTGAGGACACCTTTAGAGCTAAACAATTAACAACAACAACGATTCATATTACTAAAAATTTACTAAGTCTCAAAAAGGCAGAAATTACAGAACAAAAAAAAAAATTGGGAGCAGTCAGTGCGGCACTTATTCTTTACTCCGCTATCCGTGAATTGTCTTTTTCCGGGTACCTGAAGGTTGGTGGGAACTTCGTGTATTGTCCCTGGGCATGGCTTCAGGTAGGCCTGTCTTTCGGCCATGCCTGCGGTTTTCTTTCAAGGCTAACAATTAACTCTACTCAATATTGTTCTGACCACATCTAGTCCTGTGGTCCATTTGTCCATAAATATAATAACTATATACACTCATAATTGCTTAAAAGTTCTTACAGGATGTCTCTGTAGGCTCTCATGCTTAACAGTTGCAATTATATACTATACACTATCTTATTACACCTTAGTCCCTATAATGGGCAGGGAGCTGACCTCTGATACTATGGGTTGATCTACCCAGTACAGTTATTGCTAATGACCTACCTGGGTCTCTAGTGTCTACCGCTGGTTTGGTGGGTGCACTATTCACTACGCTACTTTTGGACCTACGTAGTACTGGCATACCATATTGCCTTCTTCGAACTCCTAAACTCACCATGGGACTGACAGAGTCACCTCTAGCAGGGGTAGATTCACTTGTTCCACTGCGTCTTGGCATATGTTGCTGGGGCCGTCTGGTCTCCCAGCTGTTCTAGAGTCTCTGCTGCTTCTGGTAAGGCTACTTGGAAAACGGTCAGGACAGGTACCATGATTGCTTGGTTTACCTGCGTCCAAGACTGGAGAAATTCTCCAAGGATGGTTTGGACCGTCTCCTCCATCTTTTTTGTGTGCTAGGGGCTGTTTTGTTCTTCCTCTTGGTGTCTCAATTGATCAGGGCATATCTTTAGGTGGTCTCTTGAGACTGCTGCCAAAGTCACTCATCCATCTTTCTGATGAGGCATACCTTGGTGTTGTCGAAATTTGAAGGTAAGACGGTGTATGGCTCAACCTCCCACTGATCGTCTAATTTGTGAACTCGTCTCTTTCATTTGAGTACCTGTTCTCCAGGTGACAAGGGAACTGCAGGTGCGTGCTGATTATCGCCTGGGACAAACTTCTCTCTACACATTCTTGCACCTAGCGGTACTGTTGCTGCCGCTCCGTATACCAGTCTGCATCTGGTATTGTCGTCTCAGATGTTAAAACTCCGATGTCTTAGTCAATGAGTAACTTGCCAGGTCTTGCCCTCATCAGGTAGGCGGGTGTACAGTTGGTGGTGTTCACCAGGATGTGGTTTTATAGGTCTACCAAATCCAGTAACTTCTCTTGCCACAGGCTGCGCTATTCAAGTGGCAGCATCTTCAACAGGTCTATTACTACCTGGTTCATTTTCTCGCATAACCCGTTAGTCCGGGGATGATATGGAATCGTCCTTATTTTCTTGCAGCCGTACAAGTTAAAAAATTCCTGAAACACTTCTGCTTCAAAGGCTGTGCCTTGGTCGGTAAGTACTCGTTCAGGGTAACCGTGCGGGTGACAAAAGTTTTGTTGCAACGCTTTGGCTGCCTTCTTAGCTGTCTGATCCTTCACTGGCACTACTACCAGGAACCGGGAGTAGTGGTCTACTATGATGAGAGCATAGACATAGCCTGACCGGCTTGGGGCTAGCTTCATGTGGTCGAAGGCTACCAGTTCAAGTGGTTGTTTGGTGACTATGGGTTGCAGGGGAGCCCTCTGGCTATCACGGTCTTTCCGTCTCAGGTTGCATGGACCACATTCTTGACATCATCTCTCGATTGCTTTCCTCATGCCAACCCAGTAGAATCGCTCACGTAGCAAGACTTCAAACTTCTTCCACCCGAAGTGTCCTGCTCCATCGTGGTTTGTCTCTAAGACCATTGGGGAATCCTGCTTCGGGACTACCACCTGCCAAACCTGTTTGTGTGTCTGGGAGTTGATGCTTCTCCTACACAGCTTTCCCTTGTAGATGAACAGCTTGTCCTTCTCCTTCCACAACTGTTGGATTTCCTGTGGAGCATCTGGACCAGGGAGCAAGTCAGCTTGTGTCAGCAACTCCTTTACTAGGGGGACAGCTGTGTCGCTATCCTGCATCTCTGCCCATCCATGGTGGGGCAATGGGTTAAACGTGGCCTCTCTGTTGGCGGAGCGCTTGTCCCTCACACAGTGGTAGCACTGGGTCACCCCATGACGATAGAAAGTCGGTAGCTCTATCTCCTCCAGCTCTTCCGGGTCTTCTCCCCCATCTGGCAAGTCGGGCATCCTGGACAGCGCATCAGCATTAGCGTTTTTATGCCCCACCCGATACTTGATGGTAAACTCGTAGTTGGACAGCCGGGCCATCCATCACTGCTCCAGCGCATCTAGCTTCACCGTTTCAAGGTGGGTCAGCGAATTATTGTCTGTGAAAATGGAAAACTTCAATAAAACCAGGTAGTGTTTGAAGTGCTCCGTTACAGCGCAGACTATGGCTAGAAACTCCAACTTAAAGGAACTACAGTTATATGAAAAAGTTTGGGCACCCCTATTAATCTTAAGCTTATTGTTTTATAAAAATTGTTGTTTTTGCAACAGCTATTTCAGTTTGATATATGTAATAACTGTTGGACACAGTAATGTTTCTACCTTGAAATGAGGTTTATTGTACTAACAGACAATGTGCAATCTGCATTCAAACAAAATTTGACAGGTGCATAAATATGGGCACCCTTATCATTTTCTTATTTTAAATACTCCTACCTACATTTTACTGATGTACTAAAGCACTTTTTTTGGTTTTGTAACCTCGTTGAGCTTTGAACTTCATAGCCAGGAGTATGCAATCATGAGAAAAGCTTCTTAAAGTGGCCATTTGCAAATTGTTCTCCTGTTTGAATCTCCTCTGAAGAGTGGCATCATGGGCTCCTCAAAACAACTGTCAAATGATCTGAAAACAAAGATTATTCAACATAGTTGTTCAGGGGAAGGATACAAAAAGCGGTCTCAGTTTCCTCTGTGAGGAACATAGTAAGGAAATGGAAGAACACAGGGACAGTTCTTGTTAAGGCCAGAAGTGTCAGGCCAAGAAAAACATCAGAAAGGCAGAGAAGAAGAATGGTGAGATCAGTCAAGGACAATCCTCAGACCTCAGACAATCCTCAGACTGATGAAACCAAGATTGAGTTGTTTGGTCATACAAAAAGGCGTTATGCATGGCGGCAAAAAAACACAGCATTCCAAGAAAAACACTTGCTACCCACAGTAAAATTTGGTGCAGGTTCCATCATGCTTTGGGGCTGTGTGGCCAATGCCGGCACCGGGAATCTTGTTAAAGTTGAGGGACGCATGGATTCCACTCAGTATCAGCAGATTCTTGACAATATTATTAAAGAGTCAGTGATAAAATTGAAGTTACGCAGGGGATGGATCTTTCAGCAAGACAATGATCCAAAACACCGCTCCAAATCTACTCAGGCATTCATGCAGAGGAACAATTACAATGTTCAGGAATGGCCATCCCAGTCCCCGGACCTGAATATCATTGAACATCTGTGGGATCTTTTGAAGAGGGCTGTCCATGCTCGGCGACCATCAAACTTAACTGAACTGGAATTGTTTTGTAAAGAGGAATGGTCAAAAATACCTTCATCCAGGATCCAGGAACTCATTAAAAGCTACAGGAAGTGACTAGAGGCTGTTATTTTTGCAAAAGGAGGCTTTGCTAAATATTAATGTCACTTTTCTGGTGAGGTGCCCATACTTATGCACCTGTCAAATTTTGTTTGAATGCAGATTGGACATTTTCTGTTAGTACAATAAACCTCATTTCAAGGCAGAAACATTACTGTGTCCAACACTTATTACATATATCAAACTGAAATAGCTGTTGCAAAATCACCAATTTTTATAGAACATTAAGCTTAAGATTAATAGGGGTGCCCAAACTTTTTCATATAACTGTATAGTTGTCGGGGTTAATTTCCATGTGATGGAGCTTCCTGCTGGCCTAGGCAATCACTCTCTCTCTGCCTTGCTGTACCTGGGACAGCACCGCTCCCAATCCCACGTTGTTGGCATCCGTATTGAGTATAAAGGGTTGGCCATAGTCTGGGTAGGCCAGGATTCGTCTCCCGTAAAAGCTACCTTCAGTCGAGTGAAGGATTCTTCTTCTTTTTTACTCCACTCGAACGGAGGATTCGGGTTCTTGGCCTTCTTGGATTGGCCCACTAAGAGGTCCTGCATGGGTGCCGCTATCTTGGTGAAACCCTTGATGAATCTCCAGTAGTAGCCTACCAGCCCGAGGAACTGCCGCACTTCCTTGATAGTGGAGGGTCTTGGCCAGTGCTTGATCACGGTGACTTTTTCAGGGTCTGGTGCTACACCTTCGGCGCTTACCACATGACTTAGGTACTGCACCTTGGGTTTCTACAGGTGGCACTTGGATGGCTTCTCTTTCAGGACAAAACCGGAAAAGGCCTCGAACACCTTGGCCAGGTGCTCCGGTTGGTCTTCATATGTCTTTGAGTAGACAATTATGTCTTCCAGGAACAGCAGAACGATTTTGAAGTTTTTGTGTAATAGGCAACACTCCATTAACCACTGGAATATTCAGGGGTGTTGCAGAGCCCGAATGGCATGCAGATGAACTCACAGAGGCCCATTGGTGTCGTAAACACGGTCTTCTCTCTGTCCGCCTCTGCCACGGGAACCTGCCAATACCCACTGGTGAGATCTAAAATGGCAAAATAGTTAGCGGATCTCAGTGCAGCTAATGATTCCTCAATTCTGGGTAATGGGTAGGTGTCCTTATGTGTAATGTAGTTAATCTGCCAAGAATCAACACACATTCTCATTGTACCATCTTTCTTTCTAACGAGGATTAATGGAGCTGCCCAGGGGCTACAACTATCTCTGATCACCCCAGCCTCCTTCATCTCAAGTAACATTCCCTTGGCACATTGATAGTGAGCTGGGGGTACAGGCTGGTAGCTCTCTTTAATGGGCGGATGATTTCCTGTAGGGATATGATGTTGGACCCCTTTTACCTGCCCAAAGTCTAGTGGGTGTCTGCTAAAGACTCAATCATATTCTTGGACCACCCATTACACCCCATGCTTTTGGTGCGATGGGGTGGAGTCAGTGCCTACTTGTAGCTTCTGACACCAATCCTCCATCTGCCCCTTGGAGCCATTGTCCTTCATCTGTTAGAGCGGAGGCAAGGGTTCCACTGCCTTTATTGCATTGTTACTGACAGTGAACAGCTTAGCAAGGGTGGCATACCGGGGTAAATGGACCTCTTTCTCCCCACAATTCAGGATGCGTATTGGTACTTTCCCCTAGCTGACATCGACTACCCCCCTGGTCGTCAAGATGGTGGGTCTACTATCAGAGTACACCGGTTCTACCAGGGTCTGATAATCTTGACTCCTGAGACCTATTGCTGCCCGACACCATGTTAACATTTCACTCCTAGGGGGTATTGCAATGGGGAATGGATCACTTACTCTGACACTGCCGACTTCTCCACCAGACAGCTCTACCTGTTGTCTCTGCATCAGGGCTTTGATCTCCTTCTGCAGAACTCACTGCTGACTAGAACTGGCAGTTTCTGCGACCTGTTGCAACAAAACAATAATTTCCCCAAGACAATTCTCTATCACATTGGTGCCTAAGGTTATCATAGGATGGCTTTCTCGGTGATCAATATCTACAATAATCAACCCTTGTGATGGCAATTCTACTCGGCCAACCTTTATGGTCACCTCTTTATACCCCACCTGAGGCAAGGGCTGACCATTACTGGCAAAGATGTTAAAGTGTTCATCTAGACTGCGGGTAATGTCTGAATCAACCCAGTACTGTTTAAAAAGGATATATGGCATCGTTGTCACCTGGGAACCTGTGTCCAGTAACGCGTTCACCGGGATGCCATCAAGCACGACAGGCAGGACCGGTCATCCTCCCATGTACTTGTCTCGCTAGCTATGTGGGCCTGGTTATCTTACTCCTGGGGGTTGACGCTCTGCCCCAGAGGTTGCGATGTGCCCCATCTTTTGACAGCGGCAGCAGATGGGTTGCCCGTTCTGGTCGTAGCAATCGCCATTGGACGTCATCTGGATTGGAAGCCGAATACAAAGAAATAGTCGGCACTCCGTAGTCCTCGTTAGTAATAGTGGTGCACATGGAGAGATTACAAATAAAATGAAGAAATCCCGGCAGTGAGTGCCGGGATTTCTTCATTTTAACTGGATTGGAAGCCAGCTGGATACTTTCCTTTGGAGACACTTGCATGGCCTGCATGGTTTTGGTTATTGTAGCCACACTTTTGGTCAGCTCCTGGACCTGAAGGCATAGGTCTGCAGAGGGGTCATTATCTAGGGTCTGCGCGTCAGCCTCCACAGGTGCCGGGGAAAAGGATGCCACCTCCTGGTGGTATGTGATAGCTGGGCACCGGAGGGGTGCAGTGCCATTTGGGGTTGATTCTCGCAGGTCCCGGGTGGCCCAGTCTTTAAATTGCGCAAAGTCTAGATCAGGGTTTTGCAGAGCCATAATGCGCAGCTGTGTCCGGTGAGTGTTAGACAGGAGCCCCTCAATAAACTGTTCGCTTAGCAATCTGTCCTCATCTCGCACAATGTTGGGGTCTACCAGTTTAATGGCCCGCAGCGCCTCCTGCAGGTTTAGAGCATAGTCCCGTACACTGTCCTGCACCCTTTGTTTTCACCCGTAGAACTTCATTTCAATCTCTGCTGCTGTGCGGGTGTCAAAGGTATTCTTCAATCTGGCCAGAATTTGTTCAAAGTGTTCCCCCTGTCTGAGAAGCAAAAAGTCAGCATCCTTATAGGCCAGATAATAGGTGCAGCCCAGAGAGAGGTGAAAGACAAAAAGGGGGTGGGGTGGAAAAGCGCAGTGCTTGTGTGAACCTGTATGGAAGTAGAATATACGTGCAGATACAGTGGTCTGCTCACCTGAGTGGGTTGTGCAGACCACACAACCCTGGTTAAACAGCTACTAGCGCTGATAGCGCTGCCACGATGCCTTCAGTGTCTCCTCTGGATTAGCAGATGGAGCTTCCAATCATGTGATTCCGGGTGGGGTCACATGGGTGATGACATCATCGCAGGTCCTACAGGTCCTGCAGCTGAAATTGTATCCAGTTCTCTGCAGCCTCCAGCCACAACTCCCAAAGGAAAAGTGAACAGTGTGCAAATTGAAGTGGTCAGTGGGGCGCTAAAGACTGGATAAGGCGCTGGAAAAGGATAAAACAAACCTCTTTATTGAAGTATTAATGCCCACAATGCGTTTCTGCAGCGGTCTGCTGCCTAACTCCACCTGATGAAGGCAGCAGACCGCTGCCGAAATGCGTTGTGGGCATTAATACTTCAATAAAGAGGTTTGTTTTATCCTTTTCCAGCGCCTTATCCAGTCTCTAGCGCCCCACTGACCACTTCAATTTGCACACAGAGAGAGGTGAAGTCCTGGCCGGGCAGGGACAAAAGAACTGTGAAGCAAACTATGCAGTCTCTCCTCAAATTCGCTCAGGTTGTGCGACTCCCCTGAGTACTGAGGCAACCATGCTGCCCCTGGGATATACAGCATGGATAAAGGCATTACTGATGCTGCGGCCGCACCCGCAGCTGGACCCTCTTCTAGGCTAGGCATCTTCCTCCCCCCATAGTAAACCTCAGCTAGGTCCTGGGTTACTGCTGGCGTACCAGGGATCGCTTACCCGGCGGTTCCGGGTCGGGGCCTCTTGCTTCCCCCCGGCTGTCGTCAAATGACGCGATTATACAGTTCAGCAAAGTCTATAGCACACAGTACCTGGTTATACCGGGCTACGACAATCCTGTTTGTGACACCAAAAATGACACGACCCCTAGGACCATGGGGTACTCACCACCGGGTCGGTCGGTTCCTAGGGATTGTCACGGGTCTGGGGCCCTAGGCGGTCAATAAAAAGGACAGTTTATTTAGGGGAAAAGTTTTGTGACGCCACCAGTGGTATGCCGCAATAGGTGGCCGCCGCTGCTGAAAGAGACCGCTGGGGCCGTTGGTGACGCAGCTGGGATGGATTTGCTCCCCACTGGTAGAGCGGGGCCCCAGGGCTACCGGTACTGTTTATGTAGGGGATTGTGGATTTTGGGGTGCAGGACTGAGGGTGCAGATAATGACCAGACGACACAGGAATGGCAGTTTCCTCTACATTTACTTGATGTGTGATGGTGCAGACCGGGGCACTGGTAACAGAAGGTAATGGAGATATGGGCAGCCTAGAAGCAATTTGGGATCCACCTCACTAGGTGGGGTTGTAGGCCTTCCTTCTGCACTGTCCTCTTTGGCCCTGCTGCCTAAAGCTTTGCTGCGGCCCAGTTTCCTGAGTGATCATTAAATCCCAGCCCGTAGGGCAGGCAGCTCGAGCCTTTTACAGGTGTCGCTCCTTCGTGGTGGCTCCAGGTTCTAGTATGCTGCTGAGCCACTGGGTGTTTGGTGGGGCCACAAAACCTGCAGTCTCCTGCCCTCCACATTTAGTTACCGGGACTTCAGTACCCGAGCAACCACGGACTCCGGTGTCCAGTTTCTGGCGCTATTCTCTGGGGCGATCTTGGTCACAGCTCCCATCCCCAGGTTCTTCCTCGTCTCTCTCTCCTCCATCCCCAACTGACTTTTCTCGCTCTAACTGACCTTTTCTAACCCCCACCTCTGGGTTCCAATTTAAATGGGAAGCTCCCCTGAAACCGGGTGAGAGCTCCCCCTTTGGGTCTGGAGCCAGGAAAAGTGATGGATGCTGGTTTTACCTGATAAGGGGACACCTCCTGGCTTCCAGGCATGGCATCACCCCCAGTGAGTGAGGCAATGCCAATGTGGCAACCGGTCTCCTGGGGTGCCACACACGCTGAAGATAATAGGTGCTCACCCGAGCATGCTCGTAAATCTCGAGCACCGAGCATGCTCGATCATCACTAGTTACTACCTGTAGAGATTTACTGCAGACAATTTAAATGATGTCATTTTTATGGATTCTTTGAAGGGATAATTTGTTAACCAACTTATCTAGTTGAGCTTTTCCAGTTCTGTGCGACTGGGCAAAACTTCATACAAGTGTATGTAGCAAACACTTCTTCTATATTACTTTGCTCCCAGAAAAAAAAAAAAACATCATGTTACAAAAGGGCAGAAATATCTAATTCAAAATCTACCTTATAGGGGAGCTATTGTAACAAGTTCAAGGGAGTTTCCAAATAACAATCACAAGTCCATCAGGATTTATTTATAATTAGTGTTGAGCTAGCACGCTTGACACTGCTCGTACTCGCCCGAGCATCACGCTACTCGGGATGCTCGGTGAGCACCGAGCATTTCCGGGTTACTCGGGCGAGAGCTCGGGTCTCCGCCCTGCACGTTTGGTGCTCTTTACAGAGCCAATGAACATGCAGGGATTGCCAGCCAGTCACTGTAATGCTGCAGCCATGTTGTTTGTGAGCATTACAGTGATTGGCTGGCCGCACAGCGTCACCTCGAGTATCTAAAACCGGGCGCCCCCATCTTGGACACAGTCGCTCCGGATCAGCCAGTGTTGGGTCAGTGCTGCTGAGTTAGGGAGAGATATATAGTGCGAAATAGGTAGTGTAGGGTCTCTAAAGCCTGCCAAATCAAACAAACAGTCCTTCTCAGGACTAATATCTATCCCAGATATCAGACAGGCAGGCAGTCTGCATAGGAGACGCAGTGGTTATACCAGCAAACGCTGCATTACAGTCCTGTGAGCTCCTGTTGGTCAAATTGCTAGACTTATCACCCCGGTCTCAGGGGCAAGGAAAAATTACTATTTTTTTCATCTAATTCCTGTATTTTTTTTTTTCCTCAGTCAGACTGTCCAAATACGCATCTTATTTACCTTTTGGTATTACCCCCCCCCCAAAAAAAAAATTGAGTGTGTCTGTTACTGTTCAGACACCAATATATCTGTTTAAAAGAGTCTGGTGTAGGCCAGAAAAGTAGAACTGTGGTTTTGCAGTTCCACGTGTCAAATCTCTGTATAATCCTGCTTTTGGCATTTTTTGCCATAAAAAAAAACTGTAATAGTGTCTCCCTGACTGTTCAGACACCAATATATCTGTTTAAAAGTGTCTGGTGTACGCCACATAACTATAACTGTGGTTTTGCAGTTCAATGGGTCAAATATTGTATTATCCTGCTTTTTGCATTTTTTGCCATAAAAAAAAACTGTAATAGTGTCTCCCTGACTGTTCATACACCAATATATCTGTTTAAAAGAGTCTGGTGTACAACACATAACTATAACTGTACTGTGGTTTTGCAGTTCCACGGGTCAAATCTCTGTATTATTCTGCTCTTGGCATTTTTTGCCATAAAAAAAAAAAATAATATAGTGTCTCCCTGACTGGTCAGACACCAATATATCTTTTCAAAAGAGTCTGGTGTATGCCACATAACTATAACTGTGGTTTGCAGTTCCACGGGTCAAATCTCTGTATTATCCTGCTTTTAGCAATTTTTGACGTAAAAAAAACTGTAATAGTGTCTCCCTGACTGGTCAGACACCAATATATCTGTTTAAAAGAGTCTGGTATATACCATATAACTATAACTGTGGTTTTGCAGTTCCACAGGTCAAATCCCTGTATTATCCTGCTTTTAGCATTTTTGTCGTTATAAAATCACTAATAGTGTCTCCCTGACAGGTCAGACACCAATATATCTGTTTAAAAGAGTCTGGTGTACGCCACATAACTATAACTGTGGTTTTGCAGTTCAACCGGTCAAATCTTTGTATTATCCTGCTTTTTGTACTTTTTGCCATAAAAAAAAGTAATAGTGTCTCCCTGACTGTTCAGACAGCAATATATCTGTTTAAAAGAGTCTGGTGTAGGCCAGAAAAATAGAACTGTGGTTTTGCAGTTCCACGGGTCAAATCTCTGTATTATTCTGCTTTTGGCATTTTTTTCCCTAAAGAAACTGTAATCATGTCTCCCAGACTGTTCAGACACCAATATATCTGTTTAAAAGAGTATGGTGTATGCCACATAACTGTAACTGTGGTTTTGCAGTTCCACGGGTCAAATCTCTGTATTATCCTGCTTTTAGCAATTTTTGCCGTAAAAAAAGAGTAATAGTGTCTCCCTGACTGGTCAGACACTAATTTATCTGTTTAAAAGAGTCTGGTGTATGGCACATAACTATAACTGTGGTTTTGCAGTTCCACGGGTTAAATCTCTGTGTTATCCTGCTTTTGGCATTTTTTGCCATAAAAAGAAACAGTAATAGTGTCTCCCTGACTGTTCAGACACCAATATATCTGTTTAAAAGAGTCTGGTGTAGGCCAGAAAAATAGAACTGTGGTTTTGCAGTTCCACGGGTCAAATCTCTGTATTATCCTGTTTTGGGAATTTTTTGCCCCCAAAAAAACAATAATAGTATTTCCCTGACTGTTCAGACACCAATATATCTGTTTAAAAGAGTCTGGTGTACGCCACATAACTATAACTGTGGTTCCACGGGTCAAATCTCTGTACCATCCTGTTTTTGGCATTTTTTGCCGTAAAAAAAACTGTAATAGTGTCTCCCTGACTGGTCAGACACCAATACATCTGTTTAAAAGAGTCTGGTGTACGTCACATAAGTACAGTTATATGAAAAAGTTTGGGCACCCCTATTAATCTTAAGCTTAATGTTTTATAAAAATTGGTGTTTTTGCAATAGCTATTTCAGTTTGATATATGTAATAACTGTTGGACACAGTAATGTTTCTGCCTTGAAATGAGGTTTATTGTACTAGCAGAAAATGTGCAATCTGCATTAAAAAAAAAAATTTGACCGGTGCATAAGTATGGGCACCTCACCAGAAAAGTGACATTACTATTTAGTAGAGCCTCCTTTTGCAAAAATAACAGCCTCTTTTCGCTTCCTGTAGCTTTTAATGAGTTCCTGGATCCTGGATGAAGGTATTTTTGACCATTCCTCTTTACAAAACAATTCCAGTTCAGATAAGTTTGATGGTCGCCGAGCATGGAGAGCCCTCTTCAAATGATCGCACAGATGTTCAATGATATTCAGGTCTGGGGACTGGGATGGCCATTCCAGAACATTGTAATTGTTCCTCTGCATGAATGCCTGAGTAGATTTTGAATGGTGTCTTGTATCATTGTCTTGCTGAAAGATCCATCCCATACGTAACTTCAACTTTATCACTGATTCTTGAACATTATTGTCAAGAATCTGTTGATACTGAGTGGAATCCATGCGTCCCTCAACTTTAGCAAGATTCCCGGTGCCGGCATTTGCCACACAGCCCCAAAGCATGATGGAACCTGCACCAAATTTTACTGTGGGTAGCAAGTGTTTTTCTTGGAATGCTGTGTTTTTTTGCCGCCATGCATAACGCCTTTTTGTATGACCAAACAACTCAGTCTTGGTTTCATCAGTCCACAGGACCTTCTTCCAAAAAGAAATTGGCTTCTCCAAATGTGCTTTTGCATACCTCAGCCGACTCTGTTTGTGGCGTGCTTGCAGAAACGGCTTCTTTCGCATCACTCTCCCATACAGCTTCTTCTTGTGCAAAGTGCGTTGTATAGTTGACCGATGCACAGTGACACCATCTGCAGCAAGTTGATGCTGCAGCTCTCTGGAGGTGGTCTGAGGATTGTCCTTGACTGAACTCACCATTCTTCTTCTCTGCTTTTCTGATGTTTTTCTTGGCCTGCCACTTCTGGCCTTAACAAGAACTGTCACTGTGTTCTTCAATTTCCTTACTATGTTCCTCACAGTGGAAACTGAGACAGCTTTTTGTATCCTTCCCCTGATCAACTATGTTGAATAATCTTTGTTTTCAGATCATTTGACAGTTGTTTTGAGGAGCCCATGATGCCACTCTTCAGAGGAGATTCAAACAGGAGAACAACTTGCAAGTGGCCACTTTAAGTAGCTTTTCTCATGATTGCATACTCCTGGCTATGAAGTTCAAAGCTCAATGAGGTTACAAAACCAAAAAAGTGCTTTAGTACGTCAGTAAAATGTAGGTAGGAGTATTTAAAAATTGAAAATGATAAGGTGGCCCATACTTATGCACCTGTCAAATTTTGTTTGAATGCAGATTGCACATTGTCTGTTAGTACAATAAACCTCATTTCAAGGCAGAAACATTACTGTGTCCAACAGTTATTACATATATCAAACTGAAATAGCTGTTGCAAAAACAACAATTTTTATAAAACAATAAGATTAAGATTAATAGGGGTGCCCAAACTTTTTCATATAACTGTATAACTGTGGTTTTGCAGTTCCACGGGTCAAATCTCTGTATTATCCTGCTTTTGGCATTTTTTGACGTAAAAAAAAACTGTAATAGTGTCTCCCTGACTGGTCAGACACCAATATATCTGTTTAAAAGAGTCTAGTGTACGCCACATAACTTTAACTGCGGTTTTGCAGTTCCACAGGTCAAGTCTCTATATTATCCTGCTTTTGGCATTTTTTGCCGTAAAAAAAAACAGTAATAGTGTCTACCTGACTGTTCAGACACCAATATATCTGTTTAAAAGAGTCTGGTTTACGCCACATAACTGTAACTGTGGTTTTGCAGTTCCACGGGTCAAATCTCTTTATTATCCTGCTTTTGGCAATTTTTGCCGTAATAAATTGTAATTGTGTCTCCCTGACTGGTCAGACACCAATATGTCTGTTTAAAAGAGTCTGGTGTATGCCACATAACTATAACTGTGGTTTTGCAGTTCCACGGGTTAAATCTCTGTATTATCCTGCTTTTGGCATTTTTTGCCGTAAAAACAAACAGTAATAGTGTCTCCCTGACTGTTCAGACTCCAATATATCTGTTTAAAAGAGTCTGGTGTAGGTCAGAAAAATAGAACTGTGGTTTTGCAGTTCCACGAGTCAAATCTCTGTATTATCCTGTTTTGGGCATTTTTTGCCCTAAAAAAACTGTAATAGTGTCTCCATGACTGTTCAGACACCAATATATCTGTTTAAAAGAGTCTGGTGTTCGCCACATAGCAATAACTGTGGTTTTGCAGTTCCACGGGTCAAATCTCTGTATGATCCTGCTTTTGGCATTTGTTGCCGTAAATAAAACTGTAATAGTGTCTACTTGACTGGTCAGGCACCAATATATCTGTTTAAAAGATTCTGGTGTAGGCCAGAATAATAGAACTGTGATTATGCAGTTCCACGGGTCAAATCTCTGTATTATCCTATTTTTGGCATGTTTTGCCGTAAAAAAAAAACTGTAATAGTGTCGACCTGACTGTTCAGACACCAATATATCTGTTTAAAAGATTCTGGTGTAGGCCAGAATAATAGAACTGTGATTATGCTGTTCCACGAGTCAAATCTCTGTATTATCCTGTTTTTGGCATTTTTTGCAGTGAAAAAAACTGTAATAGTGTCTCCCTGACTGTTCAGACACCAATATATCTGTTTAAAAGAGTCTGGTGTACGCCACATAACTATAACTGTGGTTTTGCAGTTCCACGGGTCAAATCTCTGTATTATCCTGTTTTTTGGTAATTTTTTCCATAAAAAAAAAAAAATAATAGTGTTTCCCTGATTGTTCAGACACCAATACATCTGTTTAAAAGAGTCTGGTGTACGCTACGTAAATATAACTGTGGTTTTGCTGTTCCACGCGTCAAATCTCTGTATGATCCTGCTTTTGGCATTTTTTGCCTTAAAAAATACTGTAATAGTGTCTCCCTGACTGGTCAGACACCAATATAACTGTTTAAAAGAGTCTGGTATAGGCCACATAACTATAACTGTGGTTTTGCAGTTCCAAGGTTCAAATCTCTGTATTACCCAGCTTTTGGCCTGTTTTACGTAAAAAAAAACAGTAATAGTGTCTCCCTATCTGTTCAGTTACAAATATATCTGTTTAAAAGATTCTGGTGTAGACCAGACAAATAGATCTGTGGTTTTCCTCTTCCACGGTTCTAATCACCTTTTTATTACCCATTATCCATTGATAGTGCGAGTGGAAAGGGACGTGGAACTGTACGTTCTGATGATGGTGTGTGGAGAGGACGGGGCCGTGGCCAAGGTGAAAATGTGCCACAACCAACAGCCACATCTTCTCGCTCCCACTTCTTGACCAAATTACTAGGGAAGTACACTACAACTGTTAGAACTCTCCTGTTAGGCTTTTTTAGTTTGCTGGTCACATGACCATTATTGCCTAGTTTATCCGGCTCCACCCTCCTGGTCTTGCTGGACTTCATTGTATTTACTACTCTTGAGCTAGCTTGGTGCTCTGTTGCCGTTCTCTGTTAGTTTTGCTAGGTCTTCTGACCTCTAAGCTTTTTGTTGTGTGTTTGTCTTTGACTGCTACTATTTCTGCTAGGAGGTGTCCAACTTATCCCAGTCCCTAGTTCTTGTAGGGATCCCTCCCTCACATCTATAGGTCTTCGTTCAGACTAGCCGAGGACTTTAGTGGGTCTGATCGCAGGATCAGGTTCCCCGTTACATCGTAGGGATCTAGTTTAGTTCTATTGTAGGGACAGTTCTCCTGTCTTTCCTTAGTCCCTGTAGCAGATCATAACAGTAAGTCCAGCCCTAAAAGAAAAAAAAATAAATAAATTTCTCTAAGGAAAGACCTCCAGTTTTCCATCATGGTCTCGGTTCAAGATTTGGCTCAACGCTTGCAGGGACTCTCTCTGGAGGTGGCCAAGCTCCAACAACACGTGAGTAGCTGTTCTGGAGCACATTTTGTGGAACCAAAGGTACGTCTGCCTGATTTATTTTTTGGCGAACAACAAGATTTTTTTTCTTTTAAAAATGCTTGTTTATTGTATTTTCGTTTGAGACCCGGATCCTCTGGTGTTGAATCACAGCGCATAGGGTTCATAATGTCACTTTTGCGCAAAGATCCTCAGGGATGGGCCTTCTCTCTCCAACCTAGTGATCCGTGTTTTAGATCAGTGGATAGTTTTTTTTCTGCTTTGGGTTTGTTATATGATGATCCTGATCGTGTCTCATCTGCTGAGTCTGAATTGAGACGTTTGAGGCAGGGATCAGGTAATGTGGAAAAATATTGTTCTCACTTCCGTCGGTGGTCTGCCCAGGTGGGGTGGAACGATTCAGCTTTGAAAAGCTTGTTTCTTGCAGGGCTAGGTGAAAGGGTTAAGGATTTACTGATTGCTTATCCCACACCTGGAAACTTGCAGGAGGCTATGTAATTAGCTATACGGGTGGACAGGAGACTGCGTGCAAGGGTTAATGAGAGCAAATCCTCTGCTATGTCAGCTCCGAGTCTTGAGAGGGTCTGTGCTGACAATGGAGAGCCGATGGAGATTGGGGTGATGCCACCCCGCTCTCAGGAAAAAGATCGCAGGCTTTCTGAAGGCTTGTGCTTCTATTGCGGAAATTCTGGTCATTTTATTAAGAACTGTGTGCTTCGTTTGAAGAAAGAAAAAAAAAATGGTCAGTTATGCCCGTATTGCCTGTTTAAATTCTAAGGGAGTATTCCTATCTGCCACTACTGCTGCTCAGGATGAATTAATAGAATTTCGGGTATTTGTGGATTGTGGTTCTACTCTGAATGTGATTGATGGGGGATTCTTGGAAAAACTTAGATTAGAACCTAAAACTTTGTCATCCCCTATTGCTGTGGTTTCTGTTGATGGCTCTCCCTTGAAGAGTGTTACTCATAAGGTCTGTGAATTTCCCCTCACTATTAATGGTATTCACCAAGAAAATTTGGATTTGGTGGAATTGGATAATTTGCCTTCTCCAGTAATATTGGGGTTACCCTGGTTAAAATTGCACAATCCTGTACTGGATTGGTCTACCAATGAAATTAAGTCCTGGAGCCCTAAGTGTTATGACAAGTGTTGTAACGGACGTATTGCTGCTGTGGATAAAGGGGAATTGCCTGTACCTATTCAGGATTTTTGGAGAGTTTTTTCTGAGGAGGAGTCACAAATTTTGCCTCCCCATAGAGACTATGATTGTACCATTGAATTTGTCCCTGGAGCGACTCTTCCTAAAAGTCGTTTATTTAATCTTACTATTCCTGAGAGAAAGGCTTTGGAGGAATACATACAGACAAGCTTGGCCGCCGGTCACATTAGGCCTTCCAAGTCTCCTGTGGCTGTTGGATTTTTTTTTGTAAAAAAAAAAGATGGCGGTTTACGTCCTTGTCTGGACTTTCGTGAGATTGATAAAATTACTGTACGCAATCCTTACCCACTGCCATTGATTCCTGATTTATTTAACCAGTTAGTGGGGGCCAAGTGGTTCTCTAAAATTGATCTCCGGGGGGCATACAATTTGTTGCGTATGAAGGAGGGTGATGAATGGAAGACTGCTTTTAACACTCCTGTGGGTCATTTTGAGAACATGGTTATGCCTTTTGGTCTTACCAATGCTCCAGCATTTTTTCAGAATCTTATTAATGACATCCTTAGACCTTTAATCGGCAAAAATGTGGTTGTGTATTTGGATGACATTCTGATTTATTCGCCTGATCTGGAGTCTCATTGGCGGAGCGTACGTGAGGTATTACAGTTATTAATGGACAATTCGCTTTTTGCTAAGTTGGAGAAATGTGAGTTCGCTGTACAGAGAATTAGTTTTTTGGGCTACATTATCTCCATTGAAGGTTTTGAGATGGACCCATTTAAAGTTCAAGCTGTGCAGGAATGGCCTAGGCCTATTGGTTTGAAATCGATACAGAGGTTTTTGGGTTTCGCCAATTATTACAGAAAATTCATAAAAAATTTTTCTATTATTGTCAAACCGCTGACCGATCTCACCAGGAAAGGTGCTAATGCGGTTCAGTGGACTTCTGAGGCCATCGAAGCTTTTGTGTTTCTAAAGGAGAGGTTCACCTCTGCTCCCATCCTTATGCAGCCTGATGTGACTAAGCCGTTTTTGGTTGAGGTTGATGATTCTTCGGTGGGGGTCGGTGCGGTGTTGTCTCAGGAAAACAAGGATGGAGTACATCCCTGTGCCTTTTTTTCAAAAAAATTTTCTGAGACTGAACTTAATTACGATATTGGTAATCGGGAATTGCTGGCGATTAAACTCGCATTTGATCACTGGCGTCACCTCTTGGAAGGTGCTGAATTTCCCATTCAGGTTTTCACTGATCATAAAAATCTGATCTATCTTGATGCTGCCAAGCGCTTGAATGCCCGTCAGGCTAGGTGGGCAATTTTTTTCTCGCGGTTTAATTTTTCCGTTACTTACATCCTGGTTACCAAGAATGTTAAAGCGGATGCTTTGTCTCGCAGCTTTTCTCCCATGGTCGGTGTTGAGGAGGAGAGCATTTTACAAGGAGGTGTTGTGATTGCTGCTTTGGACTCCGTTTTGGAGGATGAGATTCTTAAAGCTCAGGAGAATGCCAGATCTAACACTCCCCATGGGAGGTTGTTTGTGCCTAGGACCTTTAGGAGAGATTTGTTTGTTGAGTGTCCTGAGTCTCGGTTGGCAGGTCATCCAGGAATTTCTGAGACCAAGAGACTTGTGGGTCGCAGTTTTTGGTGGCCTGGATGGCAGAAGGAAGTCATTAAGTGGGTGCGTCAATATACTGTGTGTGCTAGATCCAAGTCTTCGCATGCTCCTGCTGCGGGGTTGCTTTGCCCTCTGGAGGTTCCTAGTGCACCTTGGACACATCTGGCTATGGACTGTATTACTGACCTTCCCCCCTCTGAAGGTTTCACGGTCATCTGGGTGGTCGTGGACCGTTTTAGCAAGATGTGTCACTTGGTTCCCTTCATCAAACTGCCTTGCGCTAAGACACTCGCTAAGGCCTTTGTCAAGGAAATTGTCAGACTACATGGTATTCCTACTGACTAGAGATGAGCGGTGTTCGACTAGAACTGTTTGCCAATCTCAAATTCGAGCTGTTTTGGGCGGTGTTCGAGTTGTTCGAAGAACCCGAACGATTTGCAAAAAATTCGGCTGTTCGAGGTTATGTTCGATAACTGTTCGTGCACCAAAAGCGTGTCCTGCATGTCTGGCGCTATTTAGAGCACCAATCATGCAGGGATTGTCTGCCACTCACTGTAATGCCACAGCCATGGTGGTTGTGGCATTAGAGTGATTGCCCAAATCGATGGGAACTGTGCTCACAGTGAAACATGAAAAGCCGGCAATGCAGCAGCGGCGTACACCGGTACCTGACAATTTAGAACCAAAAGAATAGAGCTTCACACATAGATTAGATAGATAGAAACATGTCAGTCACATATATAATAAGTACAGTGACAGTGTTGCTTACTGTACTTGTCATTTAGTGTAAAAGATTTATTAAAAAAATATATTAGTGTTTTCATGCACCGTCTCTTTAAAAAAGCCGGCCGGCAATTCAGCAGCGGTACCCGACAATTTAGAATGGAAGGAATAGAGAATCACACATAGATTAGATAGATAGAAACATGTCAGTCACACATATAAGAAGTACAGTGACAGTGTTGATTACTGTACTTGCCATTTAGTGTAAAGGATTTATTAAAAAAAATATTAGTCTTTTCATGCACCATCTCTTTAAAAAAGCCGGCCGGCAATTTAGCAGGGTACCCGACAATTTAGAATGGAAGGAATAGAGCATCACACATAGATTAGATACATAGAAACATGTCAGTCAGATATATAATAAGTACAGTGATAGTGTTGGTTACTGTACTTGTCATTTAGTGTTAAAATAAAGGATTTATTTAAAAAAAAAGTGGCGTGGGGTTCCCCGTAATTTTAGGCTCTAGCGGAGGTTAAGCAGACAGCTGGGGCAGATGTTTGAAGCCTGGGAAGGGGTAATACCCACGGAGCTTCGCAGGCTACTAATATCAGCCCCCAGCAGTTCACCCCATGCACGTCACTGACAGCGTGGGAAAATTCTCCTGCACTCAGCGCTTCAGCGTGAGAATTCTCCCACGCTGAAGCGCTGAGTGCAGGAGAATTTTCCCACGCTGTCAGTGACGTGCATGAGGTGAGCCGAGTTCATTGGACATTAACTCGGCTCATCTGGATGCCCTCACAGAGAGACACTGTGGAGCGCAAGCAAGCCTGCGCTTCTCAGTGTCTTCGGGATGACAGGGTGGATAGCAGCGTTCTGCTGCGGTCCAGCCTGTCATCTCGATGTAGCAGAGCTGAAGCTGTCATGGGAACCATGGAAAGGTAAGGATGATGTTGCTTTATTATTTTTCTTTTATTGCAGGAGATCGTTGGCTTCAGCTGGAATGGGCGTGACGGTAAGTATGGTTTAATTTAGAACAATAAAGAATTGTGTGTTTATTTCAATTAAAGGACTTTTTTCTTGGTGTTGTGTTTTTTTTAAATACTTTACTAGAAATTCATGGTGGTCATGTCTAATATTGGCGTGACCCCATGAATTTCGGGCTTAGGGCCAGCTGATAATGTCAAGCTGGCCCTAACCCCTTTATTACCCAGTGAGCCACCGCACCAGGGCCCTGGATGAGTTGGGTACAGCGCCAGAAGATGGCGCTTCTATGAACGCGCCATTTTCCGGGGTGGCTGCGGACTGAAATTTTCAGCGGGGGTGGCCCAGAAAGCTTGGTCCTCCCTGCGCTGCGGATTCCAGCTCCCAGCTGCCTAGTTATACCTGGCTGGACACAAAAACAGGGCGAAGCCCCACGTCAATTTTCTTTAAATTATTTCATGAAATAATTAAGAAAAAAAGGGCTTCCCTACATTGTTGTGTCCGGCCAGGTACAAATAGGCAGCCGGTGGTTGGGGACAGCCCGTTCCTGCCTGCTGCACCTGACTGGACACAAGTATAGTGCGAAGCCCCACGTCAATTTTTTTTAAATTATTTCATGAATTTCCTGAAATAATTTAAAAAAATTGAAGTGGGGCTTCGCACTATATTTGTGTCCAGCCAGGTGCAGCAGGCAGGAACGGGCTGCCCCCAACCCCCAGCAGCCTATTTGTACCTGGCCGGACACAACAATATAGGGAAGGCCTTTTTTTCTTAATTATTTCATGAATTTCCTGAAATAATTAAAAAAAATTGAAGTGGGGCTTCGCACTATATTTGTGTCCAGCCAGGTACAGCAGGCAGGAACGGGCTGCCCCCAACCACCAGCTGCCTATTTGTACCTGGCCGGACACAACAATATAGAGAAGGCCTTTTTTTCTTAATTATTTCATGAATTTCATGAAATAATTAAAAAAAAAATACGTGGGGCTTCGCCCTATTTTTGTGTCCAGCCAGGTACAACTAGGCAGCTGCCGGCTGGAATCTGCAGTGCAGGGAGGCCCAAGCTTTCTGGCCCCCCCCCGCTGCAAATTGCAGTCCGCAGCCACCCCGGAAAATGGCGCGTTCATAGAAGCGCCATCTTCTGGCGCTGTACCCAACTCATCCAGGGCCCTGGTGCGGTGGCTCACTGGGTAATAAAGGGGTTAGGGCCAGCTTGGTATTATCAGCTGGCCCTAAGCCCAAAATTCATGGGGTCACGCCAGTATTAGACATGACCGCCATGAATTTCTAGTAAAGTATTTAAAAAAAACACAACACCCAGAATAAAGTCCTTTAATTGAAATAAACACACAATTCTTTATTGTTCTAAATTAAACCATACTTACCATCACGCCCATTCCAGCTGAAGCCAACGATCTCCTGAAATAAAAGAAAAATAATAAACCAACATCATCCTTACCTTTCCATGGTTCCCATGACAGCTTCAGCTCTGCTACATCGAGATGACTGGCTGGACCGCAGCAGAACGCTGCCATCCAGCCAGTCATCCCGCAGACACTGAGAAGAGCAGGCATGCTTGCGCTCCTCAGTGTCTCTCCGTGACGGCATCCAGACGAGCCGAGGTCATGTCCAATGTACTTGGCTCACCTCATGCACGTCACTGACAGCGTGGGTAAATTCTCACACTGAAGCGCTGAGTGCAGGAGAATTCTCCCACGCTGTCAGTGACGTGCATGAGGTGAGCTCATGTCCAATGAACTCAGTTCACCTCATGCACGTCACTGACAGCGTGGGAAAATTCTCCTGCACTCAGCGCTTCAGCGTGAGAATTCTCCCACGCTGTAAGTGACGTGCATGAGGTGAGCTGAGATCATTGGATATGAACTCACCTCATGCACGTCACTGACAGCGTGGGAAAATTCTCACGCTGAAGCGCTGAGTGCAGGAGAATTTTCCCACGCTGTCAGTGACGTGCATGAGGTGAGCTGAGTTCATTGGACATGAGCTCACCTCATGCACGTCACTGACAGCGTGGGAGAATTCTCCTGCACTCAGCGCTTCAGCGTGAGAATTTTCCCACGCTGTCAGTGACGTGCATGAGGTGAGTTCATGTCCAATGATCTCAGCTCACCTCATGCTCGTCACTGACAGCGTGGGAAAATTCTCCTGCACTCAGCGCTTCAGCGTGAGAATTCTCCCACGCTGTAAGTGACGTGCATGAGGTGAGCTGAGATCATTGGACATGAACTCACCTCATGCACGTCACTGACAGCATAGGAAAATTCTCACGCTGAAGCGCTGAGTGCAGGAGAATTTTCCCACGCTGTCAGTGACGTGCATGATGTGAGCTGAGTTCATTGGACATGAGCTCACCTCATGCACGTCACTGACAGCGTGGGAGAATTCTCCTGCACTCAGCGCTTCAGCATGAGAATTTTCCCACGCTGTCAGTGACGTGCATGAGGTGAGTTCATGTCCAATGATCTCAGCTCACCTCATGCTCGTCACTGACAGCGTGGGAAAATTCTCCTGCACTCAGCGCTTCAGCGTGAGAATTCTCCCACGCTGAAGCGCTGAGTTCAGGAGAATTTTCCCACGCTGTCAGTGACGTGCATGAGGTGAGCCGAGTTCATTGGACATGACCTCGGCTCATCTGGATGCCGTCACAGCGAGACACTGAGGAGCGAAGCAAGCCTGCTCTTCTCAGTGTCTGCGGGTTGACAGGCTGGATGGCAGCGTTCTGCTGCGGTCCAGCCTGTCATCTCGATGTAGCAGAGCTGGAGCTGTCCTGGGAACCATCGAAAGGTAAGGATGATGTTGGTTTATTATTTTATTTTTATTGCAGGAGATCGTTGGCTTCAGCTGGAATGGGCGTGACGGTAAGTATGGTTTAATTTAGAACAATAAAGAATTGTGTGTTTATTTCAATTAAAGGACTTTATTCTGGGTGTTTGTGATTTTTTTATCTTTCACTATGGGGTTAGTAATGGGGGTGTCTTATAGACGCCTCTCCATTACTAACCTGAGCTTGATGTCAGCTGGCATTATAAGCTGACATCAACCCCAGCCCTATTACCCCACTGCCACCGCTACAGGGCAGTGGGAAGAGCGAGGCTAAGTGCCAGAATTGGCGCATCCATAGGATGCGCCATTTCTGGGGCGGCTGACGGCTGGTGTTTCTAGCCTGGGAGGGGGCCAATATTCATGGCACCCTTCCTGAGCTATTAATATCAGCCCCCAGCTGTCTGCCTAGCCTTTGCTAGCTATTAAAATAGGGGGGACCCCACGTCAATTTTTTGGGGGGTCCCCCATTTTAATAGCTAGTAAAGGCTAGGTATTCAGCTGGGGGCTGATATTAGTAGCCTGGGAAGCTCCGTGGGTATTACCCCCTTCCCAGGCTTCAAACATCTGCCCCAGCCATCTGGTTAACCTCCGCTAGAGACTAAAATTACGGGGAACCCCACGCTAATTTTTTTTTTAATAAATCCTTTATTTTAACACTAAATGACAAGTACAGTAACCAACACTATCACTGTACTTATTATATATCTGACTGACATGTTTCTATCTATCTAATCTATGTGTGATGCTCTATCTTTCTGTTCTAAATTGTAGAGTACAGATGCTGAATTGCCGGCCGGCTTTTTTAAAGAGACAGTGCATGAAAACACTATTATTTTTTTAAATAAATCCTTTACACTAAATGACAAGTACAGTAAGCAACACTGTCACTGTGCTTATTATATATGTGACTGACATGTTTCTATCTATCTAATCTATGTGTGAAGCTCTATTCTTTCTGTTCTAAATTGTCGGGTACCGCTGCTGAATTGCCGGCCGGCTTTTTTAAAGAGACGGTGCATGAAAACACTAATATTTTTTTTAATAAATCCTTTACACTAAATGACAAGTGCAGTAACCAACACTGTCACTGTGCTTCTTATATGTGTGACTGACATGTTTCTATCTATCTAATCTATGTGTGATGCTCTATTCCTTCTTGTCTAAATTGTCGGGTACCGGCTTTTTTAAAGAGAGTGTCTTCTGAGCAGTTTGTCAGCTTTTGGACACCTTTGAAGGTGTTTTCTATGTGTTTTTGTTTGCCTGCCATTGGTTTTAACGGTGTTCGACGGTGTTCTAAGGTGTTCGACGAACAGTTCGACGAACAGTTCCTCGAACATCCCGGTGTTCGACGAACCGAACCGAACCTGAACACTATGGGGGTGGCTCAACACTACTACTGACATTGTTTCTGATAGGGGACCTCAGTTCGTGGCTCGTTTTTGGCGTGCCTTTTGTGACAGGTTGGGAGTTCATTTGTCGTTTTCATCTGGATATCATCCTGAGTCTAATGGCCAGACAGAAAGGAAGAACCAGGATGTTGAACAGTTCTTGCGTTGTTTTGTGGCAGACAATCAAGAGGGGTGGTCTGAGTTTCTGCCACTTGCTGAATTTGCTCTTAACAACCATACATCCTCTTCTGCTGGGTGTTCGCCTTTTTTTTGTTGTTTTGGGAGACATCCGTCTTTTGGGTCATTCTCCAAATTGGTTTCGGCTGTGCCTGAGGAGGAGAGTTTTTCCGGTGATTTGGAGAGAGTTTGGACGGATGTGCGTGGTAATCTTCAGGAGGCTAACAAAAAATCTAAGAGGCACTTTGATAGGAAACGGCAAGAGGTTTTGTTTGCTGTTGGTGACATGGTTTGGTTGTCCTCTAAGAATCTGCGATTGAGGATTCCTTCTAAAAAATTGGGTCCCAAGTTCGTAGGGCCCTTTAAGGTGCTTCAGATAGTTAACCAATCTGCTGTTAGGTTGGAGGTTCCTACGTCCTGGAAGATTAACTCGGTGTTTCATGTTTCTCTGTTGAAAAAAGCTGATGTGTCTGATGGTGACGACTCTGCCACTGTTCCTCCGGTGGTGGAGGATGGGGAATATGAAATTTCCCGCATCCTAAATTCTAGACGGTATAGAGGGAGTTTGCAGTATCTCGTCGCTTGGAAGGGTTTCGGACCTCAGGATAACTCATGGGTGAGGGCGGATGATGTTTCTGCTTCCAGACTTGTCAAAGCGTTTCACAGGAGGTTTCCTGGTAAGCCTGGGCCTAGGGGATCCGGAGGATCCTCTTAGAAGAGGGGGTACTGTTAGAACTCTCCTGTTAGGTTTTTTTTAGTTTGCTGGTCACATGACCATTTTTGCCTATTTTATCCGGCTCCGCCCTCCTGGTCTTGCTGGACTTCATTGTATTTACTACTCTTGAGCTAGCTTGGTGCTCTGTTGCTGTTCTCTGTTAGTTTTGCTAGGTCTTCTGACCTCTATGCTTTTTGTTGTGTGTTTGTCTTTGACTGCTACTATTTCTGCTAGGAGGTGTCCAACTTATCCCAGTCCCTAGTTCTTGTAGGGATCCCTCCCTCACATCTATAGGTCTTCGTTCAGACTAGCCGAGGACTTTAGCGGGTCTCATCGCAGGATCAGGTTCCCCGTTACATCGTAGGGATCTAGTTTAGTTCTATTGTAGGGACAGTTCTCCTGTCTTTCCTTAGTCCCTGTAGCAGATCATAACAACACCACCAGTATTGCGAACTGATCAGTGTGAACAGGTTATTAATTGGATAGCAGGTAATACTTCCAGTTACCTGAGCACCACCCCCTCTGGTCTGTCTTCCACACGGTCAAGTTTTGGTAGCCGTGAGTTTCGACGCATGCTCCTCCTCACCCTGATGCTCCTTCCTCCCACCATGCCGAGTGTCGTCAGACAGCAACTGATCCCACATTTACTGGTCCATTTCCATATTTGTGCCCCTCGCCTGCTCCGCTTGAAGTGGTGGAAGAGGAGATCCCATGTAGTGATGCCCAAATATTTTAACAGCCACGGCCACAGGAAGTCGACGCTGGCAATTTGTCACAAGAGGTGGACGATGATGAGACACAATTGCCATGAAGTGAGGAGGAAGATCGTTGTGTGCAAGTGGAAGAGGAGGAGGTGGTGGATGATCTATTAACTGACCCAACGTGGCAGGAGGACACGCAGAGCGAGGCCAGCAGCACACAGGGGGAGGGAGGCGGATTACCCTAACAGGCAGGAAGAAGCAGTGTGGTGGCCGCACACAGATGTTGGACAACAGTTCCCCATAACACCAACATGATGGACGTTGCCAGTACTACCGGGAGGTCTTCCAGAGTCTGGAATTTTTTTAAAGACTCTGCTGACAACCCCAAAAAGGCCATTTGTACCACCTGCCATGCCAGCATCAGCAGGGGTGACAAAACTACCAGCCTGACCACCACCAGCATTATCAGGCACATGGCAGCAAAGCACCCGACATTATGGGGTGTACCCCAGGGTCCACGACCAGTTTCAGTGGGTGTCACCACTGCTGCTTCTCATGTTGTGCGTGTAATAGAACCCCCTGTTGTGCGTGCAAGGCAATCCCCTGTCCATACTGTATGCAAAGATGCCCACTCCTCTCAGTCTTCACTTGTTATGGCAGTTTCTCAAGAAACAGCATCAATGTCCACGCCCACGTCCCACCGCAGCATTCAATTGTCCATATCCCAGAGCTTTGAACAAAAGCACAAATTCGCAGCCAACGCCCCACAGGCCACAGTCCTAAATTCGCACATTTCACAACTGCTTGCGTTGGAAATGCTGCCTTTTAGGCTGGAGACGGAATCCTTCCGCAACCTTATGGCGGTGGCCGTCCCTCGGTGCTCGGTCCCCAGCCGACACTATTTTGCCCAGTGTGCCATCCCCGCACTACACAAGCACATGTCCCAAAACATCTGCAGTGCCCTCAACAACGCAGTTACTGGGAGAGTCCACCTGACAACGGACACGTGGACAAGTGCTTGTGGCCAGGGACGGTACAACTCCCTGACAGCACACTGGATAAACATAGTGGAAGCCGGGACCCAGTCAGACCTTGGGACGGAACACATCCTCCCCACACTGAGGATTGCGGGCCCTATGTCAGTCAGAGCTGCCCCCACAGTGTACAGCTCCTGCGCATCCTCCTCCTCCTCCTCCTCATGTTCAGCCTCCATCTCAGATATCACCACATCAGTTACAAGCTGGAAGCACTGCAGTACTTCCTCAGCCAAGCGGCAACAGGCTGTGCTGAAACTCATAAGCTAAGGTGATAAACCTCACACTGCTTGTGAGTTGTGGACAGCTGTGAAAGAGCAGGCAGATCTGTGTGACAATGGCTGTAAACTGGTGGTGGCTCTGAGGCAAGGCGAGATGACACACGTACCATGCCTGGCTCATGTGCTTAACCTCGTGGTTCAGTGGTTTCTTAAATCGTACCCCGAGTTACCAGATCTGCTCGTGAAAGTACGCCGCCTGTCAGCTCATTTTCGCAAGGTCAGCTACAGCTTCCGCCGCCCTTGCTATGTTGCAGCTTCCGGCACACTGACTGGTGTGTGATATCCCCACATGTTGAAACTCTACCCTCCACATTTTACAAAGGATTTGTGAGCAGAAGAGAGCATTTGTGGAGTACCAGCTGCAACAAGTCCGTCGATATTCAGGTCAGACTCCACACAAAAGACCTCAGGAGTGGACCTGGATGTCTGACATATGTACCATCCTGACAAACTTTTAGGAGTCCACCAAGATAGTGAGTGGCGATGACGCCATCATTAGTGTCAGCATCTCACTTGTCTGTCTTTTGCAATGCTCTCTGCAGAGAATTAAAGAGGAGGTATTGCAGCCAGAGTATGATGAGATGGATCAAGAAGCCATAGTGGGCGATTACACACAGCCCAACTTCATCTCATCCCAAGGTGCATTGGAGGACAATGAAGTAGTGGAGGAGGAGGAGGAGGAGGAAGAACAGGAGCTGGTATCATGCGCTGTAGATGGTAGTACCTGTACAACTGTCATACCGTCGGTTCAGCGTGGGTAGCCTGAGGGCAGGGGGGAGGAGGAGGAAGAGGAGAGCATGGTCAGTCGTCATCTTGGTGAGGACATGGAAGTCTTGCCCGTTACCAGGCTGGCACACATGGCTGACTTTATGCTACGCTGCCTTAACCGTGACCTTCGCGTTGTCAAAATGTTGGGTGACAGTCATTACTGGATTGTGACACTTTTAGACCCCCGTTACAAGGAGAACTATCACTCTCTTATTCCTGAGGTGGAGAGGTCTACAAAAATGGGGCAGTACCAGAAGGCCCTTGCTGCAGAACTGTTAAAAAAATTGCCATCTGAACACGCTAGCAGCAGAGGTCACAGTTCGTTGCCCAACCAAGGCGTACAGGCGAAAGAGATGCAACTCCAATCCAGCAGAGGCAGAGGAACACTGTTAACGTTTTGGGACAGTTTTCTGAGACCCGCCCAGCTTAGAGGCCCTGAGGTGGGAGTACTCTCACAAGGAGTGGAAAGTTTCAAAATATGGTGAGGGAGTACCTTGCCGACCGTACCAGTGTCCTCCGTGAGTCCTCTGTGCCTTTTAATTATTGGGTATCCAAGCTGGACAATTGGAATGAACTCGCTCTGTACGCCTTGGAGGTCCTGGCCTGCCCTGCCACTAGCGTGTTATCGGAGCGTGTTTTTACTGCTGCTGGGGGAATTATAACTGATAAGCGCACTCGCCTGTCAACTGACAATGCTGACAAGCTGACCCTTATCAAAATGAGCAAGGGCTGGATTGGGCCAGACTTCTCATCACCACCAAATGAAAGCAGAGTAAAATAAAGTTAAATCCACAGTGTTATTTCGGGAGGTGTATTCCCATGCACCGCTTCACACCCACACATGTGTATACGCTTTTTCATTTTGGCTGTATTTTGCTCTTCTCCTTATCCTCAGCCTCCACTACCACTATACCACCTGGGTGACCTTGGTCCGTGTTGCCAGCATTGCAAGTTCCTCCGTCCTAATTTTTGTCAGCTTTTGCTTGGAAGGCATAGGCAAAGACTATGGGAGACCCACTACCCAATAATCGGAATAATGTTTTTAAGATGCTGTACTGCATGGCTCTTCCAAGGGGCATTTAAACTGTCTTGTTAAGCTACTGCAACCTCCACGTCTCTTCCAAGGGGCATGAAAACCGTTTTGTTAAGCTACTGCGACCACCACCAATTTTCCCAGGGGGATTGAATTTCCTCCTAATTTTAGTCAGCTTTTGTTTTTCAATGCATAGGTGAACACTAAGGGAGACCCACTCCCCAATAATGAGTAGAAGGTTTTTAGTATGCTGTAATCTACGTCTGTTTCAAGGGGCATTGCAATTCCTCATAATTTTTGGAAAGCCTTCCATTCACTGCTTAGGCCAACAGTGCACAGGAGACCCAGTTGCTATAAATGGATAAAACAGTTTAGTTAAGGCTCTCTGACCTCCATGTCACTTCCAAGGGGCATTGGAGTGCCTCAAAATTTTTGTTGGGCATTGCACTCACTGCATGCTCTCTGTGTAGCCGAACCGCTCATTTTGGTACAGAAACATATCCTACAAGACATGTGTAGTTGACTGGCCTGATATTGATGTGAATGGTCCCTGTTCCTCCTGCTCTTTCTCCTTTGCCACCTCCTCATCCATCATTCATCACCTGAAGCTTTGTTTTAACGGGAGTCATAGAACTGGAATAGTAGCAGGAAAACATCCAGCAATCCTCGGAGGAGGTAGGATATGCGCCAAAACGCTGACCACCTCAGGCCTAGCCGCTACTACATACATTCGCTTGCTTTCCAAGAAAACAAAACAGATGCTAACTTCTATCATCATCATAATGCTTCTCACCTTGGCACTCTCAACTCCCCTGATGGAGAAGCCAGGGCCCACCAGAGGAGTCTGGTTCTCTGGTGGGCTCGTCCAATGCTGCCCTAAAGCAGGCCAGGCTAAGAAAAGTGTGGGGGAAGTTTCAAGGAGAAATAGGGGCGGCTGGGGACTGTTTATGGACACCCGGCCGCCCCCAGGCGGCTGTGGACTGTGTGTGGACACCCGACCACGGGGTGGCTGGGGACCGAGTAAGGACACCCGGCCGCCCCCTGGTGGCTGGGGACCGAGCGTGGACACCCGGCCGCAGGGCAGCTGGGGAATGAGTATGGATACCTCGCTGCCGAAGCAGCCATGAGGTAGTGGCCAGCTTTGGCCTCCTCCAAACTAAAAGGCCCCATTTCAAGTGCAAGCAAGCTAGCAGTATGGTATTGCAGCCTGGGGGTGGGTGGGTGGCAGGCTGCATACTTGCGCTTGCTTTGCAAGGAATGGGGGAGGTACAATTGAACACTGCCCTGGGACAACGACTTGCACGGGGATAGTTACAAATCTTCATCTTCTGGTGTGGAAAGGATCACTTCTGATGGGCACACTTTTAGGCAGTGACCTGGGTGTCAGAGATGCTTCCAAGGGTCTTACCCATGCTGTTCCCATGCCTTTTCAGCACTGTATGGATGTGTCACACAACACATGGCCAAATAAGATTGTAAAATGTTAAAATGGCGTTTCCCGGTGAATGCATTTGTCACGTTTGAAAGCAATACAAAAGTGCAAAAGCACATAAAAAATGCTACTTGTGAACATAGCCCAAGGTGTGGAGGAGTATTTTTGTTTTTAGTTATTTATTTTACCTTATACACAAGTCTTTACCCTGGAAAGGAAGTTCCTTAACATATTTCACAGGAAAACTGTTTCAGTTTCGTTTTTGGACGTTTTATTGTGAGCCCGTTGAAGTGGCTTAATACCTGTGACCATGTTGTTGTCAGCAGTGACATGGGGGTCAGAAATGCTTCCTGGGGCGATGCCCATGCTGTCCCCATGTCTTTTGAGCACTGTCACTATCGTTTTGGGCACTTTTTAGGCTTTCTACAGACTGCCAGTGGCGCCGCCGCAAAAATGCTCGGGTCTCCCATAGACTAACATTGGGCTCGTTGCTTGGGTTGAGCACCCGAGTATCACGGTGAGCTCAGCCCGAGCTTCGAGCACCTGAGCATTTGAGTGCTCGCTCAACACTATTTATAATTATTCAATTGTTTCCCCACTGGTTGAATTTTAAAAGTGTTTGAGCATAAGGTATAATTAGAGATACCTACTGCATGTTTAATGACACCCCTTGGATTGCCTGCTGCCTGAGGAATTCAGGGAAGATGGTGATGGTGGTTACGACTGAAGCCACCCCTGACCTGGCAGAGATTTGTACTGCTGGGCAGGCTTCATTCATGTAAAGGGAAAGTTTTTGTTGAATGAACTTTTGTCTTACAGGTGTCTTGTACTACCCGGCAGGCTCTGAGTTTAGGCAGGGACTTGATATTACTATGGATGTAAATATTCGTTTGTGTCAATTTATGATCTCAACATAATGGGGGAAGAATTGTGTTGGTAAAAGTGGTTTATTTTTACAAATTGACCTTGAGAACAGCCACTCATACATGGGTTCCTTTGTAGGTCCTTTCAATGTCTCTTATTGATCAATCACTTAATATTTTAAGTAAAGGCTTTTGTACACACAGTGTAGTGTATAAATAAAATAGAGATACACATCATGTGAGAGATATATGAGAGTACAATATATGTAGTCCAAACTATGAAAATATGTTTATTATCATCTTACTTTAGGCCTAGGCACTAAATGTAAAGGATGGCTTTTACATTATTGTGATCAAAATTATGTTAACTAAATACCCTTTATTATTTATCATTATTTTTGCACTGTGCGATCTATCCATTTACTTCCAATTATTTGGGTATTTTGCTTGTTTTTGGTTTTTCTCTGTCTAGTGGCCTTATGTGAACATGCATTTACATTTTGCATGCACATCAATTTACGTTTCAGTTCACACTCCCAGGTTTTTTCTTTGCAGTTTAGTGTGCTTTAGTGCATTTAAGGGTGTGGCCGCCCTTTGTCTGAGCTGAAAGGTTTATTCTGCCTCTCAGGTCTATGCCTCTACTACGGGTTCAGTCTCTCTGCCCTTGTCCATATGTATGTCACTTGACAAATGATAAGGTTTTAATATTAAAGTTAGGACTGTCCCATAAAGGTTACCGTGACATGGTGGGATGGCTTTTACATTATTTTGATCAAAATTATGTTAACTAAATACCATTTATTATTTTCATTATTTTTGCACTGTGTGATCTATCCATTTACTTCCAGTTATTTGGATATTTTGCTTGTTTTTGGTTGTTCATTAAATGTAAAAGAGTAGGCTATGTTTTATCACACAATTGTCAGCATCCCTCTGTATATTATAAAACTGGCTCATTTTACTCCTTGTACCCGTTTAATGTGTTTTATATCCACCTGTTCCTTCAATTGACTGTTGGTGGAATAATACATAACTCTTTCCAGGTAAACACTGAACAATGCTAGACACTTATACACTGCTCAAAAAAATAAAGGTAATACTAAAATAACACATCCTAGATCTGAATGAATGAAATATTCTCATTGAATACTTTGTTCTGCACAAAGTTGAATGTGCTGACAAGAAAATCACACAAAAATCATCAATGGAAATCAAATTTATTAACCAATGGAGGCCTGGATTTGGAGTCACCCAAAAAATTAAAGTAATGTAATGTCCTTAAAACAAGTCAAAATGAGTCTCAGTATTGTGTGTGGCCTCCACGTGCCTGTATGACCTCCCTACAACGCCTGGGCATGCTCCTGATGAGGTTGCAGATGGTCTCCTGTGGGATCTCCTCCCAGACCGGGAGTAAAGCATCCGCCAACTCCTGGACTGTCTGTAATGCAACATGATGTTGGTGGATGGAGCGAGATATGATGTCCCAGATGTGCTCAATCGGATTCAGGTCTGGGGAACGGGCGGGCCAGTCCATAGCTTCAATGCCTTCATCTTGCAGGAACTTCTGACACTCCAGCCACATGAAGTCTGGCGTTGTCCTGCATTAGGAGGAACCCAGGGCCAACCGCACCAGCATATGGTCTCACAAGGGGTCTGAGGATCTCATATCGGTACCTAATGGCAGTCAGGATACCTCTGGCGAGCACGTGGAGGGCTGTGCGGCCCTCCAAAGAAATGCCACCGCATACCATTACTGACCCACTGCCAAACCGGTCATGCTGAAGGATGTTGCAGGCAGAAGATCGCTCTCCAGGGTGTCTCCAGACTCTATCACGTCTGTCACATGTGCTCAGCGTAAACGTGCTTTCATCTGTGAAGAGCACAGGGTGCCAGTGGCGACTTTGCCAATCCTGGTTTTCTGTGGCAAATACAAAGCATCCTGCACGGTGTTGGGCTGTGAGCACAACCCTCATCTGTGGACGTCGGGCCCTCATACTACCCTCATGGAGTCGATTTCTAACCGTTTGTGCAGACACAAGCACATTTGTGGCCTGCTAGAGGTCATTTTGCAGGGCTCTGGCAGTGCTCCTCCTAATCCTCATTGCACAAAGGCAGAGGTAGTGTGTCCTGCTGCTGGGTTGTTGCCCTCCTGCGGCCCCCTCCACGTCTCCTCGTGTACTGGCCAGTCTCCTGGTAGCGCCTCCAGCCTCTGGACACTACGCTGACAGACACAGCAAACTTTCTTGCCACAGCTCGCATTGATGTGCCATCCTGGATGAGCTGCACTACCTGAGCAACTTCTGTGGATTGTTGAGCTGTCTCATGCTACCACGAGTGTGAAAGCACAACCAAAATTCAAAAGTGACTAAAACATCAGCCAGAAAGCATTGGTACTGAGATGTGTTCTGTGGTCCCCACCTGCAGTACCACTCTTTTATTGAGTGTGTCTTGATAATTGCCAATAATTTCCATCTATTGTCTATTCCATTTGCATAACAGCATGTGAAATTGATTGTCAATCAGTGTTGCTTCCTAAGTGGACAGTTTGATTTCACAGAAGTTTGATTTACTTTGAGTTATATTCTGTTGTTTAAGTGTTCCATTTATTGTTTTGAGCAGTGTATATACAGTGGTGGCCAAAAGTATTGGCACCCCTGCAATTCTGTCAGATAATACTCAGTTTCTTCCTGAAAATGATTGCAATCACAAATTCTTTGGTATTATTATCTTCATTTAATTTGTCTTCAGTGAAAAAACACAAAAAGAATTGTCCTAAAGCCAAATTGGATATAATTCCACACCAAACCTAAAAAAGGGGGTGGACAAAAGTATTGGCACTGTTTCAAAAATCATGTGATGCTTCTCTAATTCGTGTAATTAATAGCACCTGTAACTTACCTGTGGCAAATAACAGGTGTTGGCAATAACTAAATTACACTTGCAGCCAGTTAACATGAATTAAAGTTGACTCAACCTCTGTCCTGTGTCCTTGTGTGTACCACATTGAGCATGGAGAAAAGAAAGAAGACCAAAGAACTGTCTGAGGACTTGAGAAACCAAATTGTGAGGAAGCATGAGTAATCTCAAGGCTACAAGTCCATCTCCAAACACCTGAATGTTCCTGTGTCTTCCGTGCGCAGTGTCATCAAGAAGTTTAAAGCCCATGGCACTGTGGCTAACCTCCCTAGATGTGGACGGAAAAGAAAAATTGACGAGAGATTTCAACGCAAGATTGTGCGGCTGGTGGATAAAGAACCTCGACTAACATCCAAACAAGTTCAAGCTGCCCTGCAGTCCGACGTACAACAGTGTCAACCCGTACTATCTGAATGAAAAGGGACTGTATGGTAGGATACCCAGGAATACCCCACTTCTTACCCCGAGACATAAAAAAGCCAGGCTGGAGTTTGCCAAAACTTACCTCAGAAAGCCTAAAACGTTTTGGAAGAATGCTCTCTGGTCTGATGAGACAAAAGTAGAGCTTTCTGGGAAAAAGCATCAACATAGAGTGTACAGGAAAAAAAAAGAGGCATTCAAAGAAAAGAACACGGTCCCTACAGTCAAGCATGGCGGAGGTTCCCTGATGTTTTGGGGTTGCTTTGCTGCCTCTGGCACTGGACTGCTTGACTGTGTGCATGGCATTATGAAGTCTGAAGACTACCAACAAATTTTGCAGCATAATGTAGGGCCCAGTGTGAGAAAGCTGGGTCTCCCTCAGAGGTCATGGGTCTTCCAGCAGGACAATGACCCAAAACACACTTCCAAAAGCACTATAAAATGGTTTGAGAGAAAGCACTGGAGACTTCTAAGGTGGCCAGCAATGAGTCCAGACCTGAATCCCATACAACACCTGTGGAGAGATCTCAAAATGGCAGTTTGGAGAAGGCACCCTTCAAATATCAGGGACCTGGAGCAGTTTGACAAAGAAGAAAGGTCTACAACTCCAGCAGAGCTTTGTAAGAAACTCATTGATGGTTACCGGAAGCGGTTGTTCGCAGTTATTTTGGCTAAAGGTTGTGCAACCAAGTATTAGACTGAGGGTGCCAATACTTTTGTCTGGCCCATTTTTGGAGTTTTGTGTGAAATGATCAATGATTTGATTTTTTCTTCATTCTCTTTTGTGTTTTTTCCTTGGAAGCAAATTAAATGAAGATAATAATACCAAAGAATTTGTGATTGCAATCATTTTCAGGAAGAAGCTGAGTATTATCTGACAGAATTGCAGGGGTGCCAATACTTTTGGTCACCACTGTATATCTTATGCACCAAAATCCCTACAGGTCATTATCACGGCCCAGGGCAAAAGAGACGCTAGCTCCAATTATCATAAAAATACAAAATTTTATTGATATAAATTAAAACGACAAAAATAAAAGCAAGGAAAAGGGAACCTCCAATGGAAGGGAGGACATCAAAGAATTACACGTGCCAAATGGTGGAGTACAGAAAACAATGCAATAGTGATGAGCTATTTAGGACTACAGCACAGTAAGGAGTATCTAACAAGGCTGTCACCCCCTCAGCTGCTAAATAGAAGAACCCCTAGAGGTATGACTGAGTAAAATGCATTGTGCCATCAATATCAACATAAGGAAAGCAGCCTGTGGAGTAAATTGATCACAGATCAGTCAAGGCAATACTGGTAGCTGGAAGCTACCATCAGTAAATACAAATAACAATATATATGAATGATCACATGCCCATAAAGTAGTAATCCGATATATAAAATACAATTATAAACCGCACTTTTACCTATAATAGGAACCACCAGGAGGATAGTATTGTGAAGTGTCTCCCTCGCCCCCAGGCCGTTTCACATTCACTTGTTCTGGAAGAAGCAAATGCAAAACGGCATTGTCATGTGATGTCATGCCATCACAAATAATCTGAAGAGGTGCTCAAGAGGCTTGCATTTTAATGCCAGCTAATGAAGTTTGCCTGACTCTAGTACAGCTGGCATGGAATACTGACATGGATGCCGGTACTAAGATACTAAGAATATTTTTGTTGAACTTTAGTTGTGCTGCATCTAGTTGTGCTGTCTTGTATTTCTATGGTTTGTATTTACTTTATGTGCTGTTTTTTATGTCTACTGTCTTTGCAATGTGCACTTTGAGTGTTACTACTTTGCATTACTTCATTGCATACATGTAGTTTTCGCTTATTTTTCTGTGTAGATCTGCCTTGCATATTATTCTTTTTTTATGTTTTTATATGTATTATGATAATAAAGTATCCACTTTACAACCATAGTTCGAAAACAGTTGAAACACTGTGTAAAATATAGAAAACAACAATGCAATGATGTAGAAATCTCTTGTAGCCATATTTCATTTAGAGCAAATAAAACATTAGTTAAAAATTAGACACTAGAGATGAGCGTTGTTCTACTCGAACTGTTCGCCAATCTCAAATTCGAGCTGTTTTGGGCGGTGTTCGAGCCGGTCGGCGAACACGAACAATTTGAGAAAAATTCGGCTGTTCGAGGTTATGTTCGATAACTGTTCGTGCACCAAAATCATAACTGGATTTTTTCTCAGTAATGATGAAAATTAATGTTAATACGCAGTTTGAGTGTACAGCGGGGCGGGGGGAGGGGCAGGGGATGGATCTCTGCAGGAACAATGAAGATCTCCATTTTTTTTTCTCTTTCCCGCATTTGCAGTGGGGAGGTGCAATCTGTCAGCCTATCAGCAGCGCACACACGGAGCGAAGTGCTTTTTTTCACACAAGCAAGGGCATGTGTGATTGGCAGTGTATGTCACATGTAATTGCCCTATAAGACCAAGCCATTTTCCCCGTCGCCACCATTTTCTCACTGCTGCAGCTGCGTGTTAGACGGCACCGCTGTTGCTGTGTGCGCTATACCTTGTTAATTTCAAGCCAATTTTCGCACAAATATACAGATAGCTTGGGAGTAGGGAATAGTTGTGATTGCAGTCCTTTTAAGGACTAGGTTACAGCATTTCCTACGACTTTTATCAGGCAGGTCTGTGCTCTTAAATAGATAGATTGTGGGAGTAAAGACTAATTGTAATTGGAGTCCTTTTCAGGACTAGGTTACATCAGTTCCTATCAGTTTTTGCCAGGCAGGTCTGTGCCAGTGCTGTGCAAGTTTTTTTCACAGCATTTGGCTGAATCTAGCAAAGCTAATCCTTTTTGGCCTATTGCAGAGTGTGTTAGTCAGTGGAGTAGCCTATCTGTGTTGCAAGATATACCACCTGTGTATAGAATACCAATTTTTTTACTGCACCTAGTGAAGTAAAATCTTTTGGGCATAGCATCATTCTATTAGTCCATCTATACTGACCTCCATCAGGTTGCAAACTGAATATAATTTTTTTCTGCATCTAGCTCTGAAAAAATATTTGGGCTTCTAGCAGTGTGTGGGACTTGGTCTATTAGTCCATCTATACTGACCTCCATCAGGTTGCAAATTAAAAATAATTTTTTTCTTCATTTAGCTCTGAAAAAATATTTGGGCTTCTAGCAGTGTGTGGGACTTGTTCTATTAGTCGTTCTATACTGACCTCCAGCAGGTTGCAAATTGAATATAATTTTTTTCTGCATCTAGCTCTGAAAAAATATTTGGGCTTCTAGCGGTGTGTGGGACTTGGTCTATTAGTCCATCTATACTGACCTCCATCAGGTTGCAAATTAAAAATAATTTTTTTCTGCATCTAGCTCTGAAAAAATATTTGGGCTTCTAGCAGTGTGTGGGACTTGGTCTATTAGTCCATCTATACTGACCTCCATCAGGTTGCAAATTAAAAATAATTTTTTTCTTCATTTATCTCTGAAAAAATAATTGGGCTTCTAGCAGCGTGTGGGACTTGTTCTATTAGTCCATCTATACTGACCTCCATCAGGTTGCAAATTAAAAATAATTTTTTTCTGCATCTAGCTCTGAAAAAATATTTGGGCTTCTAGCAGTGTGTGGGACTTGGTCTATTAGTCCATCTATACTGACCTCCATCAGGTTGCAAATTAAAAATAATTTTTTTCTGCATCTAGCTCTGAAAAAATATTTGGGCTTCTAGCAGTGTGTGGGACTTGGTCTATTAGTCCATCTATACTGACCTCCATCAGGTTGCAAATTGAATAAAAAAATTTTCTGCATCTAGCTCTGAAAAAATATTTGGGCTTCTAGCGGTGTGTGGGACTTGGTCTATTAGTCCATCTATACTGACCTCCATCAGGTTGCAAATTAAAAATAATTTTTTTCTTCATTTAGCTCTGAAAAAATATTTGGGCTTCTAGCAGTGTGTGGGACTTGTTCTATTAGTCCTTCTATACTGACCTCCAGCAGGTTGCAAATTGAATATAATTTTTTTCTGCATCTAGCTCTGAAAAAATATTTGGGCTTCTAGCAGTGTGTGGGACTTGGTCTATTAGTCCATCTATACTGACCTCCATCAGGTTGCAAATTGAATAAAAAAAATTTCTGCATCTAGCTCTGAAAAAATATTTGGGCTTCTAGCAGTGTGTGGGACTTGGTCTATTAGTCCATCTATACTGACCTCCATCAGGTTGCAAATTAAAAATATTTTTTTTCTTCATTTAGCTCTGAAAAAATATTTGGGCTTCTAGCAGTGTGTGGGACTTGTTCTATTAGTCCTTCTATACTGACCTCCAGCAGGTTGCAAATTGAATATAATTTTTTTCTGCATCTAGCTCTGAAAAAATATTTGGGCTTCTAGCGGTGTGTGGGACTTGGTCTATTAGTCCATCTATACTGACCTCCATCAGGTTGCAAATTAAAAATAATTTTTTTCTGCATCTAGCTCTGAAAAAATATTTGGGCTTCTAGCGGTGTGTGGGACTTGGTCTATTAGTCCATCTATACTGACCTCCATCAGGTTGCAAATTAAAAATAATTTTTTTCTGCATCTAGCTCTGAAAAAATATTTGGGCTTCTAGCAGTGTGTGGGACTTGGCCTATTAGTCCATCTATACTGACCTCCATCAGGTTGCAAATTGAATAAAAAAATTTTCTGCATCTAGCTCTGAAAAAATATTTGGGCTTCTAGCAGTGTGTGGGACTTGGTCTATTAGTCCATCTATACTGACCTCCATCAGGTTGCAAATTAAAAATAATTTTTTTCTGCATCTAACCCAGCCAATAGTTTTGGCCTAATACCACAGTTTGGCCACTCAGCTCTGCTCGGTTACCATCCATTGTTTTTTTGTGCAAACAACTCCAGAGTTGTGAATTAGTTAACCACCAAAATGAGTGGAAAAAGGCCTGCTGCTGGTGGAAAGGGGAATAGGCGTGTTGGGAAGGGGAAAAAAGGTTGTGTCCGTGGGGTAGGTGCAGAAGAAAGACCATCTTCCAGCCAAACTAAAATGTCTACTTCTTTTAGCGGACAATGTGATAAGATCCCTTTCTTACGGCCACGCCAATCGCTACAAATTCCAGATGAGGCACAAAAACAGCAGGTGCTTCAACGGATATCAAGTGCTCCTTTAAGTGGGCTCTCCTCCACATCAACTTCAACATCACAAATACTCCAGTCCTCAAAGGTGTCACCCAAATCGCACTTGCTTCCTCACAGCTCCCAAATCTCCAGCTGCCCGTCTGAGTATGAGGTAGAACAGATGGTTGAGTCTGCAGAGCTGTTTACTCATACTATAGCCTGGGAATCAGAGGTCGACTCCAGCGCTTCTGTGAATCCAGACGAGGAAATGATCTGCACTGATGCCCAGAATCTTTATGAGTCGGATCCAGGACCAGACGCAGAAGGTTCTGACCATAATGTAGACCCTCATTCTCAAACTGTAACTCCTGTTGGTGGAGACAATGAGGAAGACGATGATAAGACTCAAATACCTGATTGGAGCGACAACTTTAGTTTTTTGTCAGGGCAGGAACAGGTTGGCTCTGAGGACGACGGGTGTGATAACGCACAGGGTGATGATGATGAGGTCGGAGATCCCACTTACTGTCAACCCACAGTCAGCCAAGAGATGAGGTCAGCAGAGGAGGTGGAGGAAGATGCTAGTGACGACGAGGTCAGGTTGCGCCTTCCTGGACAGAGACGTAGTACTGGAAGCACGTCAACAACTGCATCCTCAAACACAACTCTGCCTCTCACCACAAGTCGTGGTGGCTCTTCAGGTCGCATGGGTGCTAAGCCTTGCATAGCCTGGGCATTTTTTCAGATCGATAAAGATGACCCAACTCGTGTTATCTGTAACATTTGTCAGCAAAAGCTAAGTAGAGGCCAAAAAATACATAGTTTGAGTACTTCATGCATGAACCGGCACATGGACATGAAGCATAAGTTGCAGTGGGAAGCTCAGTGTGCTACAATGCGGTCTAGCCGGCCGGGCCAACCACCGTCTGCCATATCTTGTGCATCCGCGGCCTCTTCATCCTCTGTGACTGGGGGGACAGCAGTCACACCTGTTTTGGGGCGCAGACCTGCCACCTCTTTACCCGCAACAGCCAGCGTGATTGGCAGGTCATCATTTTCTTTGGAGGTGGTAACACCAGCTGGTCTTGAGCGCTGTCCGACATCGATAGCACCACCTTTGGATCAAGGCAACCTAACATGTCCGCCTGCATCTTCCTCACAGACCGGCAGTTTGCCGGGGACACCCTTATCAACCCCGTCTAAGCACAATAGCCAGCCCTCGGTCCCTCAGATGTGGACAAGTAAAAGACCATTTCCTCCTAGCCATGAGAAAGCTAAGAGGTTGAATTTCACCATCTGCAAGCTCTTGGCTACAGAAATGCTGCCTTTCCGCCTGGTGGACACAGAGGATTTTCGAGACCTTATCTCCGTCGCAGTGCCCCAGTACCAGATGCCCAGTCGGCACTACTTCTCAAAGAAAGGTGTGCCTGCGCTCCACCAGCATGTCGCACACAACATCACCGCTTCTTTGAGAAACTCTGTGTGTGACAGGGTGCATTTCACCACAGACACTTGGACGAGTAGGCATGGACAGGGGCGTTACATGTCGCTGACTGGGCACTGGGTAACTATGGTGACAGCAGGACAAGGGGCTGCTGTCCAAGTCTTGCCGTCCCCACGAGTTGTGCGTCAATCCTCTTTATGTCATTTTTCCTCCACTGCTTCTGCCTCCTCAACCTCCTCTCGGTCTTCCACCTGCACCCAAAGCCTGTCTGGTCATGCCACAAGCTTTCTAACTGCGCAGAAGGGATCCTGCACACCTCCTTACTATGCTGGCAGTAGGGCTCAACGTCATCAGGCGGTTTTTACATTGAAATGTCTGGGAAATGTGAGTCACACAGCTGAGGAGTTGTGGTCAGCTCTGGAGAACCAATTTCATGAATGGTTGTCTCCACTGGACCTGAAACCAGGGAAGGCCGTGTGCGACAATGCTGCAAACCTGGGTGCGGCCCTTCGCCGGGGCAATGTCACACACGTGCCTTGTATGGCTCACGTGTTGAACCTGGTTGTCCAGCAATTTTTAGCCCACTATCCCAGACTAGATGGCCTTCTGCAGAGGGCACGGTCGCTGTGTGCTCACTTCCGCCGTTCGCATCCCGCAGCTCAGCGACTTACATCTCTACAGAAGTCGTTGGGCCTGCCACTTCACCGGCTAAAATGCGATGTGCCTACCCGGTGGAATTCAACTCTGCACATGTTGCAGCGACTGTGGCAGCACCGACAAGCCCTGGTGCAATACGTTCTGACGTATAGCCTGGGCCAACGAGATTCAGAGGTGGGGCAAATCACGCTGGAGGAGTGGTCTCAGATCAGGGACCTATGCACCCTTCTGCACAGTTTTGAAATGGCGACGAAGATGTTTAGTGCTGACGATGCCATTATCAGCATGACTATTCCGGTGATTTACATGCTGGAGCACATGTTAAACAGAATTCGGAGTCAGGTGGTGGCACAAGAGGAGGTGGAGGAAGTAGAGGAGGAGGAGTTGTATGCGGAAGGGCTAACATCTGCAAGGTCCAGACGGTCGGCAGCACCAGGGCGGCAGGCATGTGAGGGTGGGGGAGATGATTTTACCAGGGCGCATGGTAGCAGCCAAACTAGTGAGGAAGGTGCAGGAGCCCAGGAAGAAGTGGAGGACGAACTGATGGAAGACTCATCAGATGAGGGAGACCTTGATCACATTTCTGTTGTGCGAGGTTGGGGGGAGAGGACAGAGGAAGGAAGCATGATTGTTACCTCGCCACCAACACAACAGGGACTTGGTGCTCCTGGATGCGCAACACACATGAGTGCCTTCTTGCTGCACTACCTGCAACATGACCCTCGAATTGTGAGAATTAGAAATAATCCTGACTACTGGGTTGCCACACTGTTAGATCCCCGGTACAAAAGTAAATTTGCAGAAATTATTCCTGCCATAGAAAGGGATGCACGCATGCAGGAGTATCAGCAGAGACTGTTGCAGAATCTTACATGTGCTTTTCCACAAAATACCAGTGGTGCACGTAGTGAATCTCACAGTTCCAACTTGCCAACTGTGGTCTCTATGGAATTGTTCAATAAAGGGCCCAAAATTAAGATAACATAGATGGGAGAGGTCTCTATGAATAGGAATTCCTAAGTATTTGATACCCTGTGAGGGCCAGGCAAAGGGAAAGTTGGACTGGATGGAATCCTATATGGATTTAGGGAGGGAGACATCGAGGGCCTCAGACTTCGCTGCATTGATTTTAAAATTTTACCATGTAACAAAGTGATCTATTTCAGCCATAACAGCAGGGATGGATATATGTGATTGAGTGATATATACTAGGACATCATCAGCAAATAGAGAGCACTTGTACTCGGTGCCTCCCACCTCAATCCACCTAATATTGGGGTTATGGCGAATTGATGAGAGCAGGTGCTCCGTCACTAGGATGTATAAGAGAGGGGACAGAGGACATCCCTGCCTTGTCCCATTGGTGATTGTGAAAGGTGATGAAAATGTTCTGACGCACCCCCTGGGCCTTGGGACACCCGGAGCCGGACCCTTTTTGGTGGATGCTGGTGGTTGTAGTCTTCGTGGCGGCGATCCGGTTCCGTGGCTCAGGGCGGTCAAACCAGTGGCGGAACTATTTATGTGGTTTTGATGTTTAAATGTCCGACTACGCCACCCGTGGATTGCGGTCAGAGTGAACCGCCGCTACAGGGCAGACCGCTAAGGCTGGTGTTGTGGGTGCAGCAGAGCGTAGCATAACTCCCCACGGGAGGAGTATAGCCTCAGGGCAGTGTATGCGGAGGATGGGGGTGATGGTGCAGGGCAGCAGCAGTAACGACACGGAGTCAGTGATGCAGTTCAGGGCCTTTACTCACAGTTCTTATTATCCAGACCACGTCTGCAGGTAACGGCTGCCCACGTCGTACTGTGCTCACCAGGTGAGGGGCTCAGACAACTCCCAGATAACTTTGGAGCGCTTCACAGGACCCCCTTTGTGTGTCCTTTGTCTGGCCTTTCTTACCAACACTTCTGTCCGGCTGCCTCGGGCCTCCTCTTGGTAAACTTGGCGCCAGTTTCCCTGACCCTATGTGGTGCCTTCCTAGCGGGTGGAGCAAGGGGCTGCGCCACATAAAATGTCAGAGCCTCCGGTTTCTAGCTGAGGGTCGTTTCCTGCCTCCACTAGTTCGGGGACCGGTCTCCCCCTTTGGCCTGACCCCTCCACGCAGGTGGATTCGGGCGTGCGGTGGCGACTCGCCCGTCCGCACCCCTGGGATCCCTTCATTCCTCGTTCCTGGAGCCTTCTCCGCTCCTCTTCCTTCCTTCTCCCTCTTGCAGGCCTGGGCCTCTGTTACTAGGCCCGCCTCCGGAGCAGAGCTCATGCAGAGCCCCTGCTCCCTGCGACTTCTGCTCAGACTTCTCTGCACTGAACTAAGATGGTGCCCACCTTTTATACTCCCTTCTCAATGCACCCAGGAACTGCTTCCTCCCTGCTCCTGCACTGCAGGGTTCCCCTTCCTCAGTGTTCCCTCCCCCCACTCCAGCCAGGGACAGGGACTGTCGTGCCCATCTCAGGGGCATATTGGTCGCCCTGCCCCACGGCAATGTGGTGTAATGCATGCAGGTGTCGGGTCCTGATCCACACTCCATCCTTATCTGAGAGTGAGATATCACACCTCTGGGTGAGGTGCAATACGTCTGTAGCAACCGAGCCCTCGGTGCTACAGTTCCATTTATCTTCAGCCTAGGTGACGTATTGTGATACAGGGCCGTGATTTTGGCTATAAAAGGGTCCCCTAGACCCCTACCCCAAGCTTTTTAAGAGAATCATATATGGCGTGCCAGGAGACTCTATGGAATGCTTTCTCAGCATCCAACGAGAGTATCTACTTACAAATTTTTAACTGCATCTAGCCCAGGAAATACTTTGTGCCTAGTAGCAGTGTCTGCTAGTCAGCGGATTATCCTGGCTGTTAAGCAAGCTACACCACCTGTAGTTTGGACACTTAATTTTTTCAAAGGAAATGCTTCGGGACCACGGGATACTTAGTGAAGAGCATCAGGAGGCACCCCAAGGCATAGGGGCTGGGACTGGCACTAGGATGCCTTGCGGTGGACAGCCGAGCGCGATCCTTATAAAAGCTTTTTAACTGCAGCAGCTTTAGTGGACGCTACTGGAGCTGGAATTACGCGGCTGCTGGCATGAGACTTGCCCTCCAATAGATCCTTGTAAATGGATTTAAAGTGTATTCATTCAAATTAGAGGGACAATTTAAACTAAAAAGCTTAGAGCTGCCTCCACCACAGGGGGGCTCTCTCGACCCACCAGCGGACAGGCACCAGTATTGGGAGAGGGGGGCTGGCCGTCAGGGTTCACCGCGGCTCTGGCACAAACCCGGCGACACGGAGGTGGCACGGGCAGGAGCGGACTGGCCGTCTCGGCTTCTCACTTTTTGGATTTTAGAAGGGCATGACATGCCTATATCTGTGTCTCCCCCTCCTTTTACTCCTCCACCTCTTTTCTTTTCGCATGACTATATGTACTTGTCACTTTTCCATGTGTTAGTTGTGTCTTCTGAGCAGTTTGTCAGCTTTTGGACACCTTTGAAGGTGTTTTCTATGTGTTTCTATGTGTTTTTGTTTGCCTGCCATTGGTTTTAACGGTGTTCGAAGGTGTTCGACGAACAGTTCGACGAACAGTTCGGCGAACACACGGGTGTTCGACGAACCGAACCGAACTCGAACACTACGGGGGTGGCTCAACACTATTAGACACTCCATTTCATTTGAAAACATTAATTCCTTTAGTATTTTATGTTAATAGCACATCTCAAAAACATGATTAAAAAAAGACTGGAAAAGTAAGTAGTACAAATGAAAAACAGCTGAAGAGTCAATTTTCAACTAAGTCACATGAATGTGAATAAAAAGAGCATATTAGAGATTCACAGTCTCACAGAAGAAAAGATGGTCAGAGTTCACCAAATTGTGGACAGTTATGACTAAAAATTGTGGAACAATTTCACAAAACTGTTCCTCAGTGTAAAATTGCAAATACTGAATATTCCAATATGCAGTACTTAATATCATCAAAAGATTCAGAGATTCTGGGGAAACCCATGTGCACAAGGGACAATGTCAATGATCAATATTAGATGCTCATGATCTATGGGCCCCCCTGCATCACTGATGACATAGCTTTAGCTTTCACATCTTGAAAGACACTATGAATGCTCAGCAATATACAGAGGTTTTACAACATTATATGCTCCCATCCAGACAATTTCTATTTCAGGGAAGTTCATATATATTTCAGTACAGAATTATAAACCACATACTGCATACATCATAATATCATGGCTTCATAGAAGAAGAGTTCTGGTAGTGAACTGACCACCTGAAGTCCAGTCCTTTGACCAATAGAAAACATTTGTGCATAATAAAATGAAAAATCCAACAAAGAGGATGCAGGACTGTTGAGCAACAGAATCCTACATCAGACAAGAATTGGACAATTTTCCAAAACACCAACAAATGGTCTACTCACTTCTCAAACATTTAAAAGCTGTTGTAGTCTAAGGGATAATATTTCCCCTAGTGGAAAGAGACATATCGGCCCTGGCTCTAAAAGAGCCAATTTGAGTATTACATTTTCCAGAGGAGCATTGTATGGCGAATAAGCCTCCTTACATTTGCATGCCAGGGCTGGTATGTCACTCTCCATAAGGAAAAATGTTACCCTCCCTTAGACCTTAGTTCATAGTCTCTCACCTAGCCAAATCAGTTCTCATACTGTGCACTGACAAGGGGCAGTCATAAGCAAAAACTTTACCCCCCTTAGACCTTATTTCATAGTCTCTCACTTGGCCAAATCAGTTCTCATACTGTGCACTGACAAGGGGCAGTCATAAGCAAAAACTTTACCCCCCTTAGACCTTATTTCATAGTCTCTCACCTAGCCAAATCAGTTCTCATACCGTGCACGGACGATGGGCAGTACCCCAAAACATCGTATCTGCAAACTGAGATTGTGATTTGGCTATTATCCTAAGTCATTTTGCAAGGCTCTTCAAAGGGTTGATAGTGACTTGTTGGATTGCTGCTTCCAACAGATAGAGTTCAAGTCCTCTTCCTCTCTGAAGGGGCAATTTGCAACAACTATTGTAAAAAAAAGAGGGGATGCTGCACAATGATAGACAAGGCCCTGTCCCAAAATTTTTGAAATATGTTGCTGCTATCTATTCCTTAACAAGTTATTTTTTCCAATGAAATGGAAAAATGTGTAACTTTCAAATTCTGATCTATGTTTTATGTTTTGTTGTGAATATTGATGAGCAAATGTGCATGCCACTGCTCTGCATTTGCCCGAGCATCTCACTGCTCGAGATGCTCGGTGCTCGACAAGTATTTCCGAGTTGCTCGGGCGGGAGCTCGGGCCCCCTCCCTGAATGTTTGGCACTTTTTAGAGAGCCAATGAACATGCAGGGATTGCCTGCCACGCACTGTAATGCCGTAGTGTTAAGGGGACGGTTGCAAACAACTTTATTAAATAATGGAAAGCAACCGAACCCGGGGTCCGTGATGCAGCCTGGTGGACTGCGGCTGAACACCTTCCGGGTGAGAAGGTAAAACAACCAACTTAAATAACAATCCCCTCCGTGTTACTGCACACTGGAACGGGAATACGGATTCGCACTATCTCTGTTAACAGCACGAGAGATGTGCGATAAATAATGCATCTGTAGTCCTGTTACAGCACAGGGACTACACAGTTGGCGCTAGGATGCGTGTGTGACTCACGCCTGCAAATACGTGCTCCCAGCCGGCATGCTACCAGACTAAGGAGTATCTCTCCACGTGGCTTACAGGTGGTACCGGGAATAGGGTGTCTGCAGACTGCTCGGGGTGTAAGGCGACCCCTTTGTCGGAGCCAGACTGTCAGATGAAGCTACCTGCCTATTTCATCTAAGCCTGCCTATTTCCACTAAACCTGCCTGCCAGAAACTAAAGTACACATGGAGCCCAAGAGACCAAGCGTCCACACAACACCATCACAGCTCAATGATCAGACGGCGCCACCATGTTTGTGGGCGGGCTTTTTAAAGATTAAGCCCTGCCCACTGTTGCACCATTGGTGACGTCACCCGTGACCAATCATGCGGTGCCAGGTCACTGGATCAGCTGACTCCCAAACCACCAATCACGGTCCGCAATGTCACAGGCATGCTCAGTACAGAGAATCAAGGACTTAGGCTTTAGCAGCCATGTCTCCCACCTCAACCTATCCTTAATGTTGCTAGGAACAAAGAGCCAAGAAACAACCTGTACATCTCGTGCACCAGTTGGGCGTTGGGACTGATGATGATGCTGAGCAGCATCAGCCCTGGCTGGACTGGAATGGGAGACCACAGAATCCACTGATGGTTCTGAACCTATTTCAAATCCAGCAAACACCCAACACCTAACATTATCCCCCCTCCACTTGACGCTCATTTTCCTCAATGAGCAGGGGAGCATGAATGTGGCCAACCGGTTCCCACGGAGGATCCTCAGATCTATGGCCCATCCAATGTACTGGGTAACCTTTTTTTCCACGAACCATCTTAGACCCCATAATAGCCAGCAGCTAGAGATTATCACCCCTGGTGTCTGTAGCAGGTTGGGGTTTAGCGAGTTTTGTCAGGCGAACGGGTTTAAGGAGCGACACATGGAAAGTGTTGTGACTCCTCAGTAGTGTTGAGCCACCCCCGTAGTGTTCGAGTTCGGTTCGGTTCTTCAAACACCCTTGTGTTCGCCGAATTGTTCGTCGAACTGTTCGTCGAACACCTTCGAACACCGTTGAAACCAATAGCAGGCAAACAAAAACACATAGAAAAACATAGAAAACACCTTCAAAGGTGTCCAAAAGCTGACAAACTGCTCAGTAGACATAACTAACACATGGAAAAGTGACAAGTACATATAGTCATGCGAAAAGAAAAGAGGTGGAGGAGTAAAAGGAGAGCGAGACACAGATATAGGCATGTCATGCCCTTCTAAAATCCAAAAAGTGACAAGCCGACACAGCCAGTCCGTTCCTGCCCGTGCCACCTCCGTTTGTGCCAGAGCCGCGGTGGACCCTGACGGCCAGCCCCCTCTCCCAATACTGGTGCCTGTCCGCTGGTGGGTCGAGCGAGCCCCCGTGTGTGTGGTGGAGGCAGCTCTAAGCTTTTTAATTTAAATTGTCTCTCTAATTTGAATGAATACACTTTAAATCCTTTTACAAGGATCTATTGAAGAGCAAGTCTCATACCAGCAGCAGCGTAATTCCAGCTCCAGTAGCGTCCACTAAAGCTGCTGCAGTTAAAAAGCTTTTATAAGGATCGAGCTCGGCTGTCCACCGCAAGGCGTCCTACCGCCAGTCCCAGCCCCTATGCCTTGGGGTGCCTCCTGATGCTGTTCACTGAGTATCCCGTGGTCCCGAAGCATTTCCTTTGAAAAAATTAAGTGTCCAAACTACAGGTGGTGTAGCTTGCTTAACAGCCGGGATAATCCGCTGACTAGCAGACACTGCTACTAGGCACAAAGTATTTCCTGGGCTAGATGCAGTTAAAAATTTGTAATTAGATACTCTCGTTGGATGCTGAGAAAGCATTCCATAGAGTCTCCTGGCACGCCATATATTATTCTCTTAAAAAGCTTGCGGTAGGGGTCTAGGGAACCCTTTTATAGCCAAAATCACAGCCCTGTATCGCAATGCGTCACCTAGGCTGAAGATAAATGGAACTGTAGCACCCAGAGGGCTCGGTTGCTGCAGAGGTATTGCACCTCACCCAGAGGTGTGATATCTCACTCTCAGGTAAGGATGGAGTGTGGATCAGGACCCGACACCTGCATGCATTACACCACATTGCCGTGGGGCAGGGCGACCAATATGCCCCTGAGATGGGCACGACAGTCCCTGTCCCTGGCTGGAGTGGGGGGAGGGAACACTGAGGAAGGGGAACCCTGAAGTGCAGGAGCAGGGAGGAAGCAGTTCCTGGGTGCATTGAGAAGGGAGTATAAAAGGTGGGCACCATCTTAGTTCAGTGCAGAGAAGTCTGAGCAGAAGTGACAGGGAGCAGGGGCTCTGCATGAGCTCTGCTTCAGAGGCGGGCCTAGTAACAGAGGCCCAGGCCTGGAAGAGGGAGAAGGAAGGAAGAGGTTATGTGGCGCATCCCCTCGCTACACCCGCTAGGAGGGCAGCACATAGGGTCAGGGAAACTGGCTCCAAGTTTATCAAGAGGAGGCCCGAGGCAGCCGGACAGAAGGGTTGGTAAGAAAGGCCATACAAAGGACACACAAAGTGGGTCCTGTGAAGCGCTCCAAAGTTATCTGGGAGTTGTCTGAGCCCCTCACCTGGTGAGCACAGTACGACGTGGGCAGCCGTTACCTGCAGAAGTGGTCTGGATAATAAGAACTGTGAGTAAAGGCCCTGGACTGCATCACTGACTCCGTGTCTGCTGCCCTGCACCATCACCCCCATCCTCCGCATACACTGCCCTGAGGCTATACTCCTCCTGTGGGGAGTTACGCTACGCTCTGCTGCACCCAAAACACCAGCCTCAGCGGTCTGCCCTGCAGCGGCGGTTCACTCTGACCGCAATCCACGGGTGGCGTAGTCGTACATTTAAACATCAAAACCACATAAATAGTTCCGCCACTGGTTTGACTGCCCTGAGCCACGGAACCGGGTCGCCGCCACGGAGATTACAACCACCAGCATCCACCAAAAAGGGTCCGGCTCCGGATGTCCCAAGGCCCAGGGGGTGCATCAGAACATTTTCATCACCTTTCATAATCACCAATGGGACAAGGCAGGGATGTCCTCTGTCCCTTCTCTTATACATCCTAGTGACGGAGCACCTGCCCTCATCAATTCGCCATAACCCCAATATTAGGTGGATTGAATTGGGAGGCACTGAGTACAAGTGCTCTGCATTTGCTGATGATGTTAAACACATATACCCATCAGCAGGCTGTTATGGCTGAAATAGATCACTTTGTTACATGGTCAAATTTTAAAATCAATACAGCGAAGTCTGAGGCCCTCGATGTCTCCCTCCCCAAATCAATACAGGATTCCATCCAGTCCAACTTTCCCTTTGCCTGGCCCTCACAGGGTATCAAATTCTTAGGAATTCCTATTCATAGAGACCTCTCCCATCTATGTTATCTTAATTTTGGGCCCTTTATTGAACAACTCCATACAGACCACGGTTGGCAAGTTAGAACTGAAAGATTTACTACGTGAACCACTGGTGTTTTGTGGAAAAGCACATGTACACTGTGTTCCAAATTATTATGCAAAAATTGTTTAGGAGTCATAAGGGAAGAATTTGTTTGTTTGTCCGTTAAACTCATTGATGGTGATGTGTGTCAGGGCTCTTTATATCACTGTAAGCAATTGCAGACACCTGTGCTAATTAGTTTGGCAGGTGTGTCAAATGAACGGCAAGACTACTTAAGAAGGCTGTCCCACATTATTAAGCAGCCTACATTTTCTGCCAAAATGGGAAAGAAAAAGGATGTGTCGGCTGCTGAGAACCAACAAATTGTGGAGTGTTTAGGTCAAGGTATGACTACAATCAACATTGTGCGATGAACAGGATGAAGTGTCTTGGCAATCAAGAAGTATGTAGCTGATTCACAGTACACACGTGTGCGTGCTGATAAGGGCAAATTGAGGACTCTTTCCTACAGGCAATTACGTCAGGTTAAAAGAGCAGTGGCAAAAAAGCCTTGTCATAGCAGCAGACAAGTTTTTGAAGCTGCTGGTGCCTCCAACGTCCCCCGAACAACAAGATGCAGGGTCCTTCAGAGGTTTGCAGCTGTGCATACGCCATCCTGTCGACCTCCTCTATCCACTGCACACAAGCAGAAATGGCTCCAGTGAGCCAAACATTACATGAAGACTGATTTCAAAACTGTTTTTTTCACGGATGAGTGCCGTGCAACGCTCGATGGTCCAGATGGATGGAGTGGAGGATGGCAGGCTGATGGACACCCCACGCAAACACGGCTATAGCGCCAACAAGGAGGAGGTGGAGTAATGTTTTGGGCTGGAATCATGGGGAGAGAGATTGTCGGCCCCTTTAGGATCCCTGAAGGCGCTAAAGATGAACTCCATAATGTATGTGGAGTTTCTCAAACAGCACTTCCTGCCATGGTTCAAGAAGAAGAACCGTGTATTCCACAGCAAGATCATTTTCATGCATGATAATGCACCGTCTCATGCTGCACATAACATATCTGCATCTCTGGCTGATATGGGCATAAAAGGGGACAAACTTATGGTGTGACCCCCATGCTCCCCTGACCTCTACCCCATTCAGAACCTCTGGAGCATCATCAAAAGGAGTGTCTATGATGGAGGGAGGCAGTTCACATCTAAGCAACAGCTCTGGGAGGGTATTCTGTCCTCATGCAAAACAATTGAAGCAGAAACCATCCAAAACCTGACAAATTCAATGGACGAGAGAGTTCAGAAGCTCCTTTCGAACAAGGGGTCCTATGTGCAAATGTAACATCACCTAAAATAAAGTTTTGAGTTGAAAACTGTTTGATTTCAGTTTCTAATAACCTGCTAATGCTTATAATTTCAAAAATGACCATTTTTTTGGTCTTTATTAAAATGAAAAGGTTGATCGAAGAGTATGGGGGATCTAAGAGTGTGGCAACCCAGTAGTCAGGATTACTTTGAATTCTGACAATCTGAGGGTCATTTTGCAGGTAGTGCAGCAAGAAGGCACTAATGTGTCTTGCGCATCTCGGAGCCCCAAAATTATTTTCCGGGCTAGATGCAGCTAAAAATTATTATTAATTTTAAATCTGGTGGAGCTTAGTATAGATGGCCTAATAGAATCAGTACTGCACACTGCTACAAAGCCCAAATTATTTTCCAGCCAAGATACAGATAAACATGATTAGTAATTTTAAATCTGGTGGAGCTAAGTATAGATGGCCTAATAGAATCATTACTGCACACTGCTACAAAGCCCAAATAATTTTCCAGCCAAGATACAGATAAACATGATTAGTAATTTTAAATCTGGTGGATCTTAGTATAGATGGCCTAATAGAATCATTACTGCACACTGCTACAAAGCCCAAATAATTTTCCAGCCAAGATACAGATAAACATGATTAGTAATTTGAAAGCTTAAAACGGTTGGTGAGGTGATTTTAAACAATCATCAAGCTTTTACTCTCCCCAGGATGACACAGGGGAAGAAAAGTTGTTTCGGATCCATGATTTGTTCATCTTTATGAACGTGAGTCTGTCTACATTATCAGTGGAGAGCCGCTTGCGCTTATCTGTTAGCACACCACCAGCAGCGCTGAACACACGTTCAGACAGAACGCTGGCTGCGGAGCATGACAAGATCTCCAAGGCGTAAGTGGCTAGCTCCGGCCATTTATCCAGATTGGAAGCCCAAAAAGAGCAAGGGTCCAGTGACACAGTCATGGCTTCAATGTTTACTTGGAGATACTCCTGTACCATCGTCTCTAGGCGTTGACTATGTGTCAGACTTCTTGTCTCCTGTGGCCTTGCAAAGGATGAGCTAAAAAAAGTGGTGAAATGATTCCGCAAAATTGATGTTACCAGCAGATACTGTGTTTCTGTTACGGTTTGAGTGCTGAACACTTGACGGTCCCACGGTTGGCAAGTTGGAACTGTGAGATTCACTACGTGCACCACTGGTGTTTTGTGGAAAAGCACATGTAAGATTCTGCAACAGTCTCTGCTGATACTCCTGCATGCGTGCATCCCTTTCTATGGCAGGAATTATTTCTGCAAATTTACTTTTGTACCGGGGATCTAACACTGTAGCAACCCAGTAGTCAGGATTATTTCTAATTCTCCCAATTCGAGGGTCATGTTGCAGGTATTGCAGCAAAAAGGCACTCATGTGTCTTGCACATCCAGGAGCACCAAGTCCCTGTTGTGTTGGTGGCGAGGTAACAATCATGCTTCCTTCCTCTGTCCTCTCCCTCCAACCTCGCACAACAGAAATGTGATCAAGGTCTCCCTCATCTGATGAGTCTTCCATCAGTTCGTCCTCCACTTCTTCCTGGGCTCCTGCACCTTCCTCACTAGTTTGCCTGCTACCATGCGCCCTGGTAAAACCATCTCCCCCACCCTCACATGCCTGCCGCCTTGGTGCTGCCGACCGTCTGGACCTTGCAGATTGCAGTTAGCCCTTACGCATAGAACTCCTCCTCCTCTACTTCCTCCACCTCCTCTTGTGCCACCACCTGACTCCAAATTCTGTTTAACATGTGCTCCAGCATGTAAATCACCGGAATAGTCATGCTGATAATGGCATCGTCAGCACTAAACATCTGTGTCGCCATTTCAAAACTGTGCAGAAGGGTGCATAGGTCCCTGATCTGAGACCACTCCTCCAGCGTGATTTGCCCCACCTCTGGATCCCGTTGGCCCAGGCTATACGTCAGAACGTATTGCACCAGGGCTTGTCGGTGCTGCCACAGTCGCTGCAACATGTGCAGAGTTGAATTCCACCGGGTAGGCACATCGCATTTTAGCCGGTGGAGTGGCAGGCCCAACGACTTCTGTAGAGATGTTAGTCGCTGAGCTGAGGGATGCGAACGGCGGACGTGAGCACACAGCGACCGTGCCCTCTGCAGAAGGCCATCTAGTCCGGGATAGTGGGCTAAAAATTGCTGGACAACCAGGTTCAACACGTGAGCCATACAAGGCACATGTGTGACATTGCCCGGCAAAGGGCCGCACCCAGGTTTGCAGCATTATCGCACACGGCCTTCCCTGGTTTCAGGTCCAGTGGAGACAACCATTCATGAAATTGGTTCTCCAGAGCTGACCACAACTCCTCAGCTGTGTGACTCACATTTCCCAGACATTTCAAAGTAAAAACCGCCTGATGACGTTGAGCCATACTGCCAGCATAGTAAGGAGGTGTGCAGGATCCCTTCTGCGCAGTTAGAAAGCTTGTGGCATGACCAGACAGGCTTTGGGTGCAGGTGGAGGACTGAGAGGAGGTTGAGGAGGCAGAAGCAGTGGAGGAACTTTGACATAAAGAGGATTGACGCACAACTCGTGGGGACGGCAAGACTTGGACAGCAGCCCCTTGTCCTGCTGTCACCATAGTTACCCAGTGCCCAGTCAGCGACATGTAACGCCCCTGCCCATGCCTACTCGTCCAAGTGTCTGTGGTGAAATGCACCCTGTCACACACAGAGTTTCTCAAAGAAGCGGTGATGTTGTGTGCGACATGCTGGTGGAGCGCAGGCACACCTTTCTTTGAGAAGTAGTGCCGACTGGACATCTGGTACTAGGGCACTGCGACGGAGATAAGGTCTCGAAAATCCTCTGTGTCCACCAGGCGGAAAGGCAGCTTTTCTGTAGCCAAGAGCTTGCAGATGGTGAAATTCAACCTCTTAGCTTTCTCATGGCTAGGAGGAAATGGTCTTTTACTTGTCCACATCTGAGGGACTGAGGGCTAGCTGTTGTGCTTAGACGGGGTTGATAAGGCTGTCACCGGCAAACTGCCGGTCTGTGAGGAAGATGCAGGCGGACATGTTAGTTTGCCTTGATCCAAAGGTGGTGCTATCGATGTCGGACAGCGCTTAACACCAGCTGGTGTTACCACCTCCAAAGAAAATGATGACCTGCCAATCACGCTGGCTGTTGCGGGTAGAGATTTGGCAGGTCTGCGTCCCAGAACAGGTGTGACTGCTGTCCCCCCAGTCACAGAGGATGAAGAGGCCGCAGATGCACAAGATGGGGCAGACGGTGGTTGGCCCGGCCGGCTAGGCCGCATTGTAGCACAGTGAGCTTTCCACTGCAACTTATGCTTCATGTCCATGTGCCGGTTCATGCATGAAGTACTCAAACTATGTATTTTTTGGCTTCTACTTAGCTATTGTTGACAAATGTTACAGATAACACGAGCTGGGTCATCTTTATTGATCTGAAAAAATGCCCAGGCTATGCAAGGCTTAGCACCAATGCGACCTGAAGAGCCACCACGACTTGTGGTCAGAGGCAGAGTTGTGTTTGAGGATGCAGTTGTTGAAGTGCTTCCAGTACTACGTCTCTGTCCAGGAAAGCACAACTTGACCTCGTCGTCACTAGCATCCTCCTCCACCTCCTCTGCTGACCTCATCTCTTGGCTGACTGTGGGTTGACAGTAAGTGGGATCTCCAACCTCATCATCATCACCCTGTGTGTTATCACACCCGTCGTCCTCAGAGCCATCCTGTTCCTGCCCTGACAAAAAACTAAAGTTGTCGCTCCAATCAGGTATTTGAGTCTCATCATCGTCTTCCTTCTTGTCTCCACCAACAGGAGTTACAGTTTGGGAATGAGGGTCTACATTATGGTCAGAACCTTCTGCGTCTGGTCCTGGATCCGACTCATAAAGATTCTGGGCATCAGTGCAGATCATTTCCTCGTCTGGATTCACAGAAGCGCTGGAGCCGACCTCTGATTCCAAAGCTATAGTATGAGTAAACAGCTCTGCAGACTCAACCATCTGTTCTACCTCATACTCAGAAGGGCAGCTGGAGATTTGGGAGCTGTGAGGAAGCAAGTGCGATTGGGGTGACACCTCTGAGGACTGGAGTATTTGTGATGTTGAAGTTGATGTGGAGGAGAGCCCACTTAAAGGAGCACTTGATATCCATTGAAGCACCTGCTGTTTTTCTACTTCATCTGGAATTTGTAGTGATTGGCGTGGCCGTAAGAAAGGGATCTTATCACATTGTCCGCTAAAAGATGTAGACATTTTAGTTTTGCTGGAAGATGGTCTTTCTTCTGCAGATGTTACTGTTGCTTTAACACCTACTCCACGGACACAACCTTTTTTCCCCTTCCCAACACGCCTATTCCCCTTTCCACCAGCAGAAGGCCTTTTTCCACTCATTTTGGTGGTTAACTAATTCACAACTCTGGAGTTGTCTGCACAAAAAAACAATGGATGGGTGCCGAGCAAGGCTGAGTGGCCAAACTGTGGTATTAGGCCAAAACTATTGTCTTGGTTAGATGCAGAAAAAAATTATATTCAGTTTGCAACCTGATGGAGGTCAGTATAGATGGACTAATAGAACAAGTCCCACACACAGCTAGAAGCTAAATATTTTTTCAAATCAAGATGCAGAAAAATATTATATTCAATTTGCAACCTGATGGAGGTCAGTATAGATGGACTAATAGAACAAGTCCCACACACAGCTAGAAGCCCAAATATTTTTTCAGAGGTAGATGCAGAAAAAAATTATATTCAGTTTGCAACCTGATGGAGGTCAGTATAGATGGACTAATAGAACAAGTCCCACACACTGCTAGAAGGCCAAATATTTTTTCAGAGCTAGATGCAGAAAAAAATTATATTCAATTTGCAACCTGATGGAGGTCAGTATAGATGGACTAATAGAACAAGTCCCAGACACTGTTAGAAGGCCAAATATTTTTTCAGAGCTAGATGCAGAAAAAAATTATATTCAATTTGCAACCTGATGGAGGTCAGTATAGATGGACTAATAGAACAAGTCCCACACACTGCTAGAAGGCCAAATATTTTTTCAGAGCTAGATGCAGAAAAATATTATATTCAATTTGCAACCTGATGGAGGTCAGTATAGATGGACTAATAGAACAAGTCCCACACACTGCTAGAAGGCCAAATATTTTTTCAGAGCTAGATGCAGAAAAATATTATATTCAATTTGCAACCTGATGGATGTCAGTATACATGGACTAATAGAACAAGTCCCACACACAGCTAGAAGCCCAAATATTTTTTCAGAGGTAGATGCAGAAAAAAATTATATTCAGTTTGCAACCTGATGGAGGTCAGTATAGATGGACTAATAGAACAAGTCCCACACACTGCTTGAAGGCCAAATATTTTTTCAGAGCTAGATGCAGAAAAAATTATATTCAAATTGCAACCTGATGGAGGTCAGTATAGATGGACGAATAGAACATGTCCCACACACTGCTAGAAGGTCAAATATTTTTTCAGAGCTAGATGCAGAAAAATATTATATTCAGTTTGCAACCTGATGGAGGTCAGTATAGATGGACTAATAGAACAAGTCCCACACAATGCTAGAAGCCCAAATATTTTATCAGAGCTAGATGCAGAAAAATATTATATTCAATTTGCAACCTGTTGGAGGTCAGTATAGATGGACTAATAGATCAAGTCCTACACACTGCTAGAAGGCCAAATATGTTTTCAGAGCTAGATGCAGAAAAAAATTATATTCAATTTGCAATCTGATGGAGGTCAGTATAGATGGACTAATAGAACAAGTCGCAAACACTGCTAGAAGCCCAAATATATTTTCAGAGGTAGATGCAGAAAAAAATTATGTTCAGTTTGCTACTTGATGGAGGTCAGTATAGATGGACTAATAGAACAAGTCCCACACACTGCTAGAAGGCCAAATATTTTTTAAGAGCTAGATGCAGAAAAATATTATATTCAATTTGCAACCTGATGGAGGTCAGTATAGATGGACTAATAGAACAAGTCCCACACACAGCTAGAAGCCCAAATATTTTTTCAGAGGTAGATGCAGAAAAAAATTATATTTAGTTTGCAACCTGATGGAGGTCAGTGTAGATGGACTAATAGAACAAGTCCCACACACTGCTTGAAGGCCAAATATTTTTTCAGAGCTAGATGCAGAAAAAAATTATATTCAATTTGCAACCTGATGGAGGTCAGTATAGATGGACTAATAGAACAAGTCCCACACACTGCTAGAAGGCCAAATATTTTTTCAGAGCTAGATGCAGAAAAAAATTATATTCAATTTGCAACCTGATGGAGGTCAGTCTAGATGAAGTAATAGAACAAGTCCCACACACTGCTAGAAAGCCAAATATTTTTTCAGAGCTAGATGCAGAAAAAAATTATATTCAATTTGCAACCTGATGAAGGTCAGTATAGATGGACTAATAGAACAAGTCCCACAAACTGCTAGAAGGCCAAACATTTTTTCAGAGCTAGATGCAGAAAAAAATTATATTCAATTTGCAAACTGATGGAGGTCAGTATAGATGGACTAATAGAACAAGTCCCACACACTGCTAGAAGGCCAAATATTTTTTCAGAGCTAGATGCAGAAAAATATTATATTCAATTTTCAACCTGATGGAGGTCAGTATAGATGGACTAATAGAACAAGTCCCACACACTGCTAGAAGCCCAAATATTTTTTCAGAGGTAGATGAAGAAAAAAATTATATGCAGTTTGCAACCTGATGGAGGTCAGTATAGATGGACTCATAGAACAAGTCCCACACACTGCTAGAAGGCCAAATATTTTTTCAGAGCTAGATGCAGAAAAATATTATATTCAATTTGCAACCTGATGGAGGTCAGTATAGATGGACTAATAGAACAAGTCCCACACACAGCTAGAAGCCCAAATATTTTTTCAGAGGTAGATGCAGGAAAAAATTAGATTCAGTTTGCAACCTGATGGAGGTCAGTATAGATGGACTAATAGAACAGTCCCACACACAGCTAGAAGGCCAAATATTTTTTCAGAGCTAGATGCAGAAAAAAATTATATTCAATTTGCAACCTTATGGAGGTCAGTTTATATGGACTAATAGAATTATGCTATGCCCAAAAGGTTTTACTTCACTTGGTGCAGTAAAAAAATTGGTATTCTATACATAGGTGGTGTAGCTTGCAACACAGATAGGCTACTCCACTGACTAACACACTCTGCAATAGGCCAAAAAGGATTAGCTTTGCTAGATTTAGCCAAATGCTGAGAAAAAAACTTGCACAGCACTGGCACAGACCTGCCTGGCAAAAACTGTTAGGAACTGATGTAACTTAGTCCTGAAAAGGACTGCAATTACAATTAGTCTTTACTCCCACAACCTATCTATTTAAGAGCACAGACCTGCCTGATAAAAGTCGTAGGAAATGCTGTAATCTAGTCCTTAAAAGGACTGCAATCACAACTATTCCCTACTCCCAAGCTATCTGTAGATTTATGCGAAAATTGGCTTGAAATTAACAAGGTATAGCACACACAGCAACAGCGGTGCAGTCTAACACGCAGCTGCAGCAGTGAGAAAATGGTGGCTACGGGGAAAATGTCTGGGTCTTATAGGGCAAGGACATGTGACATACACTGCCAATGACACATGCCCTTGCTTGTGTGAAAAAAAGCACTTCGCGCCGTGTGTGCGCTGCTGATAGGCTGACAGATTGCACCTCCCCACTGTAAATGCGGGAAAGAGGAAAAAAAAATGGAGATCTTCATTATTCCTGCAGAGATCCATCCCCTGCCCCTCTCCCCGCCCCGCTGTACACTCAAACTGCGTATTAACATTAATTTTCATTATTACTGAGAAAAAATCCAGTTATGATTTTGGTGCACGAACAGTTATCGAACATAACCTCGAACAGCCGAATTTTTTTCAAATCGTTCGTGTTCGCCGAACGGCTCAAGCACCGCCCAAAACAGCTTGAATTTGAGATTGGTGAACAGTTTGAGTCGCACAACGCTCATCTCAACTCCTCAGGTGTCGTGGTAACTGTAAACGGTTCGTTTCAGGGTTTACTTGAGCCAAAATTTTGAAAGGACCAATAAAGCGGGCGGCAAACTTAGCAGATTCCTCGCGTACTTTAATATTGTGAGCCGTGAGCCACACTCTGTCGCCCGGATAGAATACGGGAGCAGGACGACGAAGAGTGTCAGCCGACTCTCTCATTCGATTCTTGGAGGCCAATATAGCATCCTGGGTATGTTCCCAAACCTCCCGCGCCCCCAGAGCCAAATCTCTGACCCCAGGTTCCAATAAGGGAACTGGCATAGGAACCAGAACTCGCGGATGCTGGCCATTATTCAGAAGAAGCGGAGTCAGATCTGTGGAGTCCGCAACGGGTAACAGGTGGAGAAGACCAGCCGGACTTTGATGGGATGATTTTTGTCTCGCACAGGAGACACACACAAGAATATATTCCTTAACATCCTGGCGCCACTGGGGCCACCAATAGGACACTTGAAGGAACTTTGTGGTACGTTTGACCCCAAAATGAGCTCCGATTTTACGGGCATGTGCCCAGGAGAGCACCTCATTTTGTAGATTAGGGGGAACGAACGTCCTCCCCAAAGGAACCTGGTTCTTTTTGACATAATCTGATAAAACCTGGGTCTCGGGGACAGACAAAGGATCTGTGCCGGGGGCCACATCGGTAGAAGGGTCAGAGACTACCCTCCAGGTGACTGTAACCATACACTGAGACACACAATTCTCACTCCAGGAAGAAATTCTCCCCGTATTCCAGTCACTGTGTGGAGTGTGACAACGTAACCATGGAAGACCCAATAACACCTCATCTAATCCACCGGGAATAATAAGAAAGGAGATAACCTCCCGGTGACCCTGAGGAAATGACATGGTGAGGGGAATCGACTGGTGGGTGATTTGCATGTCCAGGAGTGAACCGTTGACTACCCTAATGTACATTGGTCTTGGCAGTAACTATTCCCGACTGCTTGGAACCCTTATTAACGGGGTACTCCAAGAGATGTGCAGGTCGGGAACGAGAGGGGCTAGACTCAGTCCGGGATATATGCATAGCCTCAGGCTCCGGGTCAGGAGTTGCGGGTTTGGAAATGGGTCTAGAGAAGGATGGTGCCAACCAAAACTGAGATCTGGCGACCTCCAGCTCTAACTTGTGTTCTGCATGACGCAAATCTATTCGGTTAGCGAGAGAGATTAACTCCTCCAGGGAGGTTGGGATCTCTCTGGTAGATAGAGCATTTTTAATATGCCCAGCCAGACCCTTCCAGAACACCGGGATTAAAGACCGCTCAGACCAATCCAATTCAGCCGCTAAGGTTCTGAACTGGATGGCATAGTGGCTGGCGGTGACCGAAACCTGGACCAACGCAAGAAGCTTAAGAGCCGTATCATGCGTGACCTGAGGACCTAGGAAGACATTTTAGGGCTTTAAGAAAGAGACCCGCATTAGCCACTACCGGGTCACTCCGCTCCCACAGGGGTGTAGCCCACTCCAAGGCCCTGTGAGAAAGTAATGAAATGACAAAACCCACTTTGGCCATTTCGGAGGGGAACCGTGCCTCCATCATCTCCAACTGAATGAAGCACAGATTTATAAAACCTCTGCAGGATTTGCTGTCACAAGAAAATTTTTCCGGGAGAGCAAAACAGGGTAATGGGGCGCTTGCAGCTGCCGCAGCATTCGCCGCAGCCGAGTTAACCAGATTGGCTGCTTGAGAAGCTGCCTGGGTAGCTACTGCGTTGATATCAGCCACCGGGGCAGCTTGTTCCAGAGTCCTAAGTCTGGCCTCAAGTTGCTGTATATAGCGCTGCAGTTGCTGGTTGTCAGCCATGTTCGGCAAGACCCTGGTGCTCTGATACTGTTAAGGGGATGGTTGCACACAACTTTATTAAAAAATGGAAAGCAACCGAACCCAGGGTCCGTGATGCAGCCTGGTGGACTGCGGCCGAACACCTTCCGGGTGAGAAGGTAGAACAGCCAACTTAAATAACAATCCCCTCCGTGTTACTGCACACTGGTATGGGAATAGGGATTCGCACTATCTCCGTTAACTGCACGAGAGATGTGCGATAAATAATTTATCTGTAGTCCTGTTACAGCACAGGGACTACACAGTTGGCGCTAGGATGCGTGTGTGATTCACGCCGGCAAATATGTGCTCCCAGCCGGCATGCTACCGGACTAAGGAGTATCTCTCCACGTGGCTTACAGGTGATACCAGGAATAGGGTGTCTGCAGACTGCTCGGGGTGTAAGGCGACCCCTTTGTCGGAGCCAGACTGTCAGATGAAGCTACCTGCCTATTTCATCTAAACCTGCCTATTTCCACTAAACCTGCGTGCCAGAAACTAAAGTACACATGGAGCCCAAGAGACCAAGCGTCCACACAACACCATCACAGCTCAATGATCAGACGGCGCCGCCATGTTTGTGGGCGGGCTTTTTAAAGATTAAGCCCTGCCCACCGTTGTTCTAAACCCATTTCGAATCCAGCAAACACCTGACGCCTAACATGTAGCCATGTTGGTTGAGGGCATTATAGTGATTGGCTGGCCACACAGCATCATCAGGTGTATATAAGACCTGGCACTGTCATGCTCATCACAGTGTACCCCGGAATCAGGCAGAGTAGGGAGAGGTGCTGATGTGCCAGAGAGAGATTTGCTTGTTTAGAGTTAATATAGGTATTCCACATTATATATCTAGAATATCCATCTGAACTAACAGTCCTTCTGAGGACTAATCCTGCTGCACATAACCAGTGCTAGGCAGGAAGGCAGAGAATGTAGCAGACTGCAGTGCATATAGTGCAAGAGGGTCCATTGAATGGCAAGGGGACATTTTTTTTTATCTTAATCCTGGTTATATGCTTAAAAAGCAATCCGGAGTACACAATTTTTCTGCTCCATTTGCTTGTTGGCACTGCAGAATATACCAAGATCCTTTCCATATTACAGCAATAAAAAACAGAAATTTGTAGTGAACGTGGAAAATATTGACCTCCATTTAAATTTTGTTGCAGTGTGTCAGTGAACTTATTTAAACTAGGTCGCTTTGAAAAATAGTAAACTACTGGCCAGCTATGTAAAACTGTGGTTTTTGGTCACACGTATCACATATAAGTGCGCTCCAAATTCAGGCATTTCCCAGCCTCCATTTAAATTTTGTTGAGGTGTGTCAGTGTAGTTATTGACATGAGGTTGCTGTGAAAAATAGTAACCAACAGGCCAGCTATGTAAAACTGTGGCTTTTCGTCACACGTATCACATATCACTGCGGTTCAAATCCAGCCATTTTTAGTGAACATGGAAAATATTTTCCTCCATTTAAAATGGGCAAGGCGCGTGGCAAGGGACAGGAAAGTGGACGTGATGGTGATGGCGCATGTAGAGGACAAGGCTGAGGCAGTGGGTAAGCTGAAATTGTGCCACAACAAACACAAACATCTTGTCGCTCGACCTTCCTGTCCCAATTAAAAGGGGACTGCAGAACACCGCTATTGAACACACAGCAGTGTGAAAAGGATATTAGTTGGATAGCAGATAATGCTTTCAGTCACTTAGCCACCACCACCACCCTGTTTCCCACACTGTCTAGTCTCAGTAGCAGTGAGTCTGCACTGCATATTCCGTACCCTGATCCTCCTTCCTCCCACCATGCCGATTGCCCGGAGACAAATGATCCCACACTTGGACACTCTGGAGAGCTGTTCACTTTTCCATTTATAGATTCGGGCCTCTCGCCCGGTCCACTTGAAGCAGGGCAAAAGGAGATCGCATGTAGCGATGCCCAAATATTTGAGCAGCCACGGTCACACAAAGGCGACTGTGGGAAACAGTCACATGAGGTGGATGATGATGAGACACAAATGCCAGAAAGTCAGGAGGAGGACCAGGGTGTGGAAGTAGAAGATGAGGTGGTGGACGATGAAGTCACTGTCCCAACCTGGAAAGGTGACATGCAGAGTAAGGACAGCAGGACACAGGGGGAGGGAGGCATAGCACCACAACAGGCAAGAACAAGCAGTGTGGTGGCCGCAGAAGAAGGCGGGCAACTGTTCCCCAAAACATCAACACGACGGAAGTTGCCAGTACAACTGTTAGATCTTCCCGAGTCTGGTTGTTTTTTAAAGACTCTGTCGATAACCCCAAAAAGGCTATTTGCACCTCCTGCCAGGCCAGCATCAGCGGGGGTAGCAAAACTAGCAGCCTGACCACCACCAGCATGATGAGGCACATGGCAGCAAAGCACCCGACTAAGTGGGCCGAACCCCAGGGTCCAGCAACAGTGGCTGCGAGTGACACCACTGCTTCTTCCACTGCTGTACGTGCATGCCAATCCCCTGTCCATGGCACATGCCAAGATGCCTCCCGTCCTGCACCTGTCGTTGAACACACTCAACCAGCACCATCAGTAAGTATGTCAACATCCTTGTCCCAGCGCAGTGTTCAGTTGTCCCTACCCCAGTCTTTGGAACACAAGTGCAAATACGAAGCTAACGCCCCACAGGACACACTACTAAATTCACAAACTTTGCGAATTCTTTACCTCGAAAAGCTGCCTTTTAGGCTCGTGATGGAAGCTTTCCGCACAACCTGATGGCAGCAGCCGTCCCTCAGTATTCAGTCCCCTGCCACCACTCTTTCTCCCAGTGTGCCGTCCCCGCATTAAACAAACACGTGTCCCATAACATTAGCCGACCCTCAACAATGCAGTTACTGGGAAAGTCCAAGTAACCACGGACACGTGGACAAGTGCTTGTGGGCAGGGACTGTACATCTTGCTGACGGCACACTGGGTTAACATAGTGGAAGCCGGGACCCAGTAGGACCTTGGGACGGAACAGGTCCTCCCAGCGCTGAGGATTAAGGGCCCTAGGTCAATCAGGATTGCCCACACATTCTACAGCTCCTTCACCTCATCCTCCTCCTCCTTCTCTTCAGCCTCCATCTCCAAAATGACCACATCAGTCACAAGCTGGAAGCACTGCAGCACTGCCTCAGCCAAGCGGCAGCAGGCTGTGCTGAAGTTAATATGCTTGGGTGACAAAACCCACAATGCTGAAGAGTTGTGGACAGCTCTGAAAGAGCAGGCAGATCTGTGGCTGACACCGCAAAACCGACAGCCAGGCATGGTCGTGTGTGACAATGGCCAGAACCTGGTGGCGGCTCTGAAGCAAGGCAAACTCACACACGTGTCATGCCTGGCCCATGTGCTTAACCTCATAGTTCAGTGGTTTCTCAAAACTTACCCGGATCTGCCGGATCTGCTTGTCAAAGTACACCACCTGTGTACCCATTTTAGAAAGTCAACTACAGCTTCCATTACCCTTGCCGTGCTTCAGCAGCATTTGCAGCTTCCAGCTCACTGACCAGTGTGTGATGTCCCCATGCATTGGAACTCTACATTGCAGATGTTGGGAAGGATTTGTGAGTAGAAGAGGGTAGTTGTTGACTACCATCATCAACATGGCCATCGGTATTCAGGTCAGACTCCACACATAAAGGAATAACTTCGGCACTCAAAGGAGGATTAAGTCAACAATAAATTTTATTGCAGTCCCAAAGCAAATCAAAACGTTTCGGTCAAATTGACCTTCCCATCCACTTTTTCAAGCACATTCTGTAACATGGAAAAGATTCATAGATTACATTTTTTGCATTTGGGATGGCCCATTGGAGTCCTTAGAATCCTTCTATACCTTCTTGAATTCTGCCTGGCCTGACCTGGGCTTTACCATGACACACGATCGACATGGGGTTAGTTTTTTGGACACCATGGTGTTGAAGGATACCGAAGGGTACATGACCACTGATCTTTTCTGCAAACTGACTCATCGCAATGGCCTATTACATTTTGCAAGTAATCACCCCAGGCCCATGAAAATGTCCATACCAAAATCCCAGTTCAAAAGGGTTGAACGTATCGTAACGGACCCAAATACTAGAGCCCTACGATTACAAGAAATGCAATCTAAATTTGGAGAACGAGGCTATCCGTCCTCAGTCCTACAAACACAGAGGGTCAGTCCGATAAGGAGGGGAACTGGGAACAAAGACCGGATCCCCTTCGTTCACACATTCCATCCCTACGCCTACATCCTACACAAAACGATCCGAAAACATTGAAACTTGTTAAAAACAGCCTATCCCACTATTACTTCCTTCCAACAGCCCTTCATGCCCTGTTTCAAAAGAGCCCCCAATCTGAAAGATTCATTTATACGTGCGGACATCGGGACTAGTAAACCTAGATACAGACAACGCTTTCTTCAAAACCCCAAAACAGGCACCTTTCCTTGTCTACAATGTCGTCAGTGCAACAATATTCAAAAGGGTAGCATTGTCCACCATCCCCACACCGGCAAAGGGTACAACATCAAAGACTATTTCACATGTGACAGTTCCTTTGTCGTCGACCTCATTAAATGTCCATGTGGTCTACTTTACATTGGTGAAACCACTCAACCGGTGAAGGATAGAATATCGAAACACAAGTCTACAATCCATTGTAAAAACATGTTACTGCCCATTCCCTATCATTTTATCACCATGGGCCATAACATATCCCAGCTTAAGTTCCAGGTCCCAGAGCAAGTACTACCACCACGCTGGGGAGGGGATCGAGTTCGCCTCCTAAAACAAAGAGAGGCATACTGGATCCATGAATTGGAATCCTTGTCACCCAAGGGACTTAACAGGGAATACGACTTACTAGCTTTCATGTAGGGGCCCACTGACCTCTGCAACAGTTCATTCATTCACATATATACCATCTGAGCCAGTTGGATTCAGGTCAAATACTGAGCCTTCATGGCATCTTTATGCCCTTTTTATGCCTGCTTATGTCCTTTACACCTTTGGTATATACATGTATTAGGTGAGAACTCTCATGTTATCTGAGTTCATCAACAGTTGCATATGAACTTAATCGGTTTGGTGTACAGTACAGACCAAAAGTTTGGACACACCTTCTCATTTAAAGAAATTTCTGCATTTTCATGACTATGAAAATTGTACACTCACACTGAAGGCATCAAAACTATGAATTAACACATGTGGAATTATATACTTAACAAAAAAAGTGTGAAACAATGGAAAATATGTCTTATATTCTAGGTTCTTTAAAGTAGCCACCTTTTGCTTTTATGACTGCTTTGCACACTCTTGGCATTCTCTTGATGAGCTTCAAGAGGTAGTCGCCGGAAATGGTTTTGACTTCACAGGTGTGCCCTGTCAGGTTTAATAAGTGGGATTTCTTGCCTTATAAATGGGGTTGGGACCACCAGTTGTGTTGTGCAGAAGTCTGGTGGAAACACAGCTGGTAGTCCTACTGAATAGACTGTTAGAATTTGTATTATGGCAAGAAAAAAGCAGCTAAGTAAAGAAAAACGAGTGGCCATCATTACTTTAAGAAATGAAGGTCAGTCAGTCTGAAAAATTGGGAAAACTATGAAAGTATCCCCAAGTGCAGTTGCAAAAACCATCAAGCGCTACAAAGAAACTGGCTCACATGAGGACCGCCCCAGGAAAGGAAGACCAAGAGTCACCTCTGCTTCTGAGGATAAGTTTATCCGAGTCACCAGCCTCAGAAATTGAAGGTTAACAGCAGCTCAGATTAGAGACCAGGTCAATGCCACACAGAGTTCTAGCAGCAGACACATTTCTCCAACAACTGTTAAGAGGAGACTTTGTGCAGCAGACCTTCATGGTAAAATAGATGCTAGGAAACCACTGCTAAGGACAGGCAACAAGCAGAAGAGACTTGCTTGGGCTAAAGAACACAAGGAATGGACATTAGACCAGTGGAAATCTGTGCTTTGGTCTGATGAGTCCAAATTTGAGATCTTTGGTTCCAACCACCGAGTCTTTGTGAGACGCAGAAAAGGAGAACGGATGGACTCTACATGCCTGGTTCCCACCGTGAAGCATGGAGGAGGAAGTGTGATGGTGTGGGGGTGCTTTGCTGGTGACACTGTTGGGGATTTATTCAAAATTGAAGGTTTACAGAACCAGCATGGCTGCCACATCATCTTGCAGCGGCATGTTATTCCATCCGGTTTGCGTTTAGTTAGACCATCATTTATTTTTCAACAGGACAATGACCCCAAACACACATTCAGGCTGTGTAAGGGCTATTTGACTAAGAAGGAGAGTGATGGGGTGCTACGCCAGAAGACCTGGCATCCACAGTCACCAGACCTGAACCCAATCGAGATGGTTTGGGGTGAGCTGGACTGCAGAGTGAAGGCAAAAGAGCCAACAAGTGCTAAGCATCTCTGGGAACTCCTTCAAGATAGTTGGAAGACCATTTCCGGCGACTACCTCTTAAAGCTCATCAAGAGAATGCCAAGAGTGTGCAAAGCAGTCATCAAAGCAAAAGGTGGCTACTTTGAAGAACCTAGAATATAAGACATATTTTCAGTTGTTTTACAATTTTTTTGTTAAGTATATAATTCCACATGTGTTAATTCATAGTTTTGATGCCTTCAGTTTGAATGTACAATTTTCATAGTCATGAAAATACAGAAAAATCTTTAAATGAGAAGGTGTGTCCAAACTTTTGGTCTGTACTGTATATAAAGTGATTTCCATATACCTGTTGTGTACATTTACTTGTCTAATGGTACATTAACTATATTGTAATTGACTTGTACTGGAGTTCGGAATACCGCCCTATATACCACGTTTTACTTATAGTTCCCTTCTCTTGCAGATTTCCCTACCCTCTGATCCCATCCTCCCTCTTGTCAGTCTCCACCACATTCAGCGCTTTGGCTGCAGCTCACTCACATCCTCACAGCACGTGAGAAAGGTCCTCCTAGACAGGCACGCCCACTTCCTACTGCGTGGAACGCAAGCCTCAGCGCCTTGGACCGCACGCATCAGCGATACGTCACATCCGGTGACGTCACTCGGGCACTTCCGCTTCTCCGCGGTTACGTGTTCTGCAGCCCTAGCCCTCATTGGTCAGTTTACCTCTCACTCACATATATAGAGGGGCCGCCCCCATAACATGATAGCATGAGGAACAAGCGGTGGACACAGCGTTCGCTACCAGGCTCCCTAGATGCAGTTTCCAAGGTATAGTGCATATATGGCTGACCAGCTTCACTAATTAGACACCACTTTTTATCCTCTCAGTAATCCGGCCTTTTGTACCTTACAGATTTTCTGAGTGACACTAAGTCCTGGCACCCATGCCTTGAACCCCTATACAGTCATTCTGGTATGTGACATATGGGTTATTACACGAGCAAGCTATAGCCCTCCACTTCACTAGGCAGGATCCTGTACCCCTTCCCTGTGATCTTTCCTCTTATCCACTATCCCTCCCTACCCTATGGATAAATCAATTTTACAGTTGCATTTTGAATGTACTAGACTGAATATTCAGTGTATAATGATTCACTCACTTTGTGCTGTATTCTCACGTTTATATTCTGCAGTTTTGCTGATGAAGGTCAATTTGACCGAAACGTTTTGATTTGCTTTGGGACTGCAATAAAATTTATTGTTCACCTAATCCTGCTTTGAGTGCCGAGGTTATTCCTCTATATAGTACAGGTTCGGCCCCTACTCGAGCACCTACTAAAACAGCTGTGCAGCGTTTTTTTCTTGTAGACTCCACACATACGACCTCAGGAGTGGACTTGGATGTCAGACATCTGTACCACCCTCCAAAACTTTGCAGACTCCACCAAGATGTTGAGAGACGATGATGCCATAATTAGCGTCACCATCCCGCTACTCTGTCTTTTGAAACGCTCTCTGCTCTCAATTAAAGAGGATGCATTGCAGGCAGAGCACGATGAGATGGAGCAAGGAACCATACAGGGTGATTACACACAGCCAAGCCTCATCTCATCCCAACGTGGATTGGGTGAAAATGAGGAAGAGGAGGAGGAAGAACTAGTTTCCTGCACTATAGATGGTACTACCTGCACAACTGTCATACTGTCTGTTCAGCGTGGATGGTCTGAGGGCAGGAGGAGGGGGAAGAGGAGGAGGATGAGGAGGAGAGCATGGTCAGTCATCCTCTTGGTGAGGACACAGAAGTCTTGCCTCTTTGAAGTCTGGCACACATGGGTGAGTTTATGTTACGCTGCCTTTCCCGTGACCCTCGCATTGTCCAAATTTTGGGTGACAGTCATTACTGGTTGGTGATGCTTCTAGAATCACGCTACAGGGAAAACTTTATGACTCTTATTACCTTGTACGACAGGTCTAATAAAATGGGGAGATACGAGAAGGCCCTTGTTGTGTTATTATTAAAAAAAAATCCCATCTGAAAACGCTGGCGGCAGAGGTCACAGTTCGTTGGACAACCAAGGAGTACAGGCAAAAGAGCCACAAATCCAACCCAGCAGAGGCAGGGGAACACTGTCAAAGTTCTAGGACAGTTTTCTCAGACCTTCCTATCCCACAGGCCCTGAGGTTCGGGATATTCTCACAAGGAGAGCAGCGTTTCAGAAGATGGTGAGGGAGTACCTTGCCAAATGTTCCAACGTCCTCCATGATTCATCTGTGCCTTATAATTATTGGGTATCCAAGCTGGACGCGTGGCATGAACTGGCTCTCTACGTCTTGGAGGTCCTGGACTGCCTTGCCGCTCTCGTTTTGTCAAAGCAGGGTTTTAGTGCTGCGGTGGAATTATAAAGGATAGGCGCATCCGCCTGTCAACTGAAAATGCTGACAGGCTGACTCTTATAAAAATGAGCAAGGGCTGGATTGGGCCAGACTTCTCAACACCGCTGAATGATGGCAGCGTAACATAAACTCAAATACAGTGTCTTTTTGAGGAGGTCTAACTCTATTCCCATGCACCTCTTACTTCACACCCAGACATGGGCATATGCTTCCTGATTTTGTCTATTTGCTCTTGTCCTCCTACTTCTCCACATCCTCATCCTCCACCACCATGTCACAAACATATGTACCATATCTACATCTCTTTCAAGGGGCATTGGAGTTCCTCCAAATTTTTGTCAGCCGTTGCTTCACTGCTTAGGCAAACAGTATAGGAGACCCACTTCCTAATAATGGGAGCATTTTTTGCAGGAGGCCCTCCCACCTCTACGTCTCTTGCAAGGGGCATTGGAGTTCCTCCAAATTTTTGTCAGCCATTGCAGTCACTGCATACGCAATAACAGTATAGGAGACCCACTCGTTAATAATGCTAACAACAAAGCATAGCCGGCTGATGGCTCTCTAATAATAACGAATGCCGACTGCTGGCACTTTAAGAATAGTAATGGCCGCCTGGTGGCCCTATAAAAATAGTTTTTGTGACTTTCAGAGTCCCTCCATCATAAATGAAACAGGATGTGTCTGATGATGTTTCACACTCCACATGGCCAGATAAGGTAGTAAAATGTTAAAATGACATTTCCCAGTGAATGCATTTGTCTTGGTTGAAAGCAATGCAAAAGTGCAAAAACGCATCAAAAACGCTACATGTGAACATAGCCCAAAGTATGGAGGAACATTTTTGTTTTTGGGTATTTATTTTGCCTTATATACAAGTCATTACCCTAGAAAGGATGTTCCTTAACATATTGCCCAGGAAAATCCATTTTGGTTTAGTTTTTGTATGTTTTATTATGAGTCCATAAAAGTGGCGTAATACTCTGACAACGTTGTTGACAGCAGTGACCTGGGAGTCAGAAATGTTTCCAGAGGTCTTCCCCATGCTGTTCCTATGTCATTTGAGCACTGTTCCCATCAATTTGGGCAAATTTTAGACCCTCTGCAGACCGCCAGGGGAGCCGCTGGAAAAATGCTCGAGTTTCCCATAGACTTACATTGGGCTCGCGGCTCGGATTGAGCACCAGAGTAATCCAATTTGCTCGACTCGAACGAGTACCCGAGCATTTTAGTGCTCACTCATCACTAGTTGTGAATAAAATATGGCTATAAAAGATTTCCAAATCATTGTATTCTTGTTTTCTTTACATTTCACTTAGCATCACAGCATTTTTAGAATTGGGGTTGTACATCAGCAATAATATTGTGTGCAATATTTGCATTATCATTGTAATATGTATAATGCTCATAGTACTGCTTAATACATATATTTGCAGGCTCTAATTTGTGCATATGGATTATGCCAGTCAAGATTTGTTATGCTTATACGAAAAATTATTGATTTATTTTATTATCATTTTGGATCAGATTTTCATCAGCATGTCAGTTTTCCCCATCAGTCTTTCATAAGTTTTTCTAGTATGCAAGCATCTCCTAGAAATTAGTCAGTGAAAAAAATATGCAGCACTTCAATGAAACTAGAATTAAGGTGTTGCACAAGTATTTTCCTGACCCATTGACTTGCATGAGTGATTTTGATCTGTGACTGGCATAAAAATCAGTAAGATCCACACTTTTATTCGCGGACTTTTTTTTTGTAAATATCCTCACAGAGCTATAATGTTTTTTTGTTATTTAAATTAAAAAACAGAACGTATGAGAAAATTGAATGTGAAAGAGCCCTTTTTACATAGAGAGGATAACACATGTAGTACAACCAAAGAGCGGTACAATACATGTCATGCAGGTAGAGAGAAGTGGAGAAAATGTACTACAGGTAAAGGCCAGTACAGTACTTCTAGCTCAGGAATATAAAGTACAATACATGCAGTACAAGTTAGTAACTACTAGATAAACTCTAATTAGTGATTTACCATATGAGACTTGTATGCTGATTTGCTGAATTTTCCAGAAAATCCCTATTGTTTTGCCATTTAATTGTGTTTATGTAATATTAAAAGTAATAATGGAAAAATATATACCAACTTGCCATGTACACATCATTCCATGATATAATTACAAGTGCTAATGTCTCATTTGTTGTGGTACTTTTCAATATGTTCTAGTTAGTGTTTCTCTTTCTTTGGAAGAGGTTCAGTTTTGGCATTGAACACTTTATGGATGGCAGAAAAGCAAATAATTACAATATTTGGACCCAGGCTCTTTTTTCTCCTCTTCTAGTATAAACCTTGCCAAGCACATATCCATGTGGATTAAATATTTTATCACAATGAATAGAACAGAATACATGTTATGCTGAGCTTCGAAAGTATAATTTCAAAAGAATATTAAACACAATGAACACTAAGAAAATATAGACCAGTACTTCTTTCCTTATCTCTAATCACTGTGACTAGCTCTGCTGCCAAACACAGCATTGCCTGTGATAGCCTATAAAGTACCATTGCTTAAAGGGAACCTGTCATGTCAGATGGAACATGTAAACTTCCCCCAGGTTGTTGTTAGTGATTAGTGATGAGCGAATTTTTTCAATATCCTATCTTGCAACTCAAATACGACACAAACATGGCATATTCGGATTCGTGATCGGAAATGCGAGCAAAATTTCTTAAATTAGGGAAAAATCGGCAACGTTCGGCAAATAAATGGGGGAACGTGATTGCGGGGCAACTACAGCATTTTTAACAGTTTTGCTACATAGTGCTTGTGTATGATGAGCGGAGAGACGTGGTATATGAGTGGGGGGGCTGGTGATAGCTCAGAACAGGTCAGATCAGTGGCGAGCTTGTAATTTTTTATTACTTAATTTTTCTTCCTGTAGGCGGTAACTTTAAGTCAGGAAAGTGCGGCCAGCCAATCAGAGCACAGGAAGCATCCACACTGTCCAGACACAAGGGCTTCTGCAATTGGCTGCTGAAATCACATGTTCTCTCTATATAAAAACCGCCAATGTTCCCTCAGTGCAATTTTATCCATGTTACTGCTGGTGACAGACACTGCTGAGTGTGCGCCTGTGTACTGAGAGATATTAACTAGATAGATGGGCGCTTCTGTGGAAGTCAGATAGTGTAGATAAGTCCTGTGCTGTGTACCTGTTCAATCGACCTTGCAGAACATTTTTTTTCTTGTGCAATTACTGATATTCTGACAGAAAGAGCAAGGCCCATGCCATAGAAAAGTGTTGTGCACCGGTTGTACTGAGCTCCATGCAGGACTATACCTTCTATCTATTCTTGCACTTTGCTAATGTGATAAAGAAAGCAGGCAAGCCCTTGTAGGTCACTTTTTGATTTGATGGGGTTGAAATTCAGCTAATTGCAGAGCTTGTCAGTGCAGAGCACAAAAACCTTTTTTTTTCATTTGCTAATGTGATAGTGCAAGCAGTGATAGCACAGTTCGTTATTTTTTTGGTGGGTGAACTTCAGCTGTATGCAGAGTAAAACAATTTTTTTTTTCTATTGGCAGGCAGAGTCCACAAAAGTTTTTTTTCCGTCGCAAACATGATACACTCTGCTATACGTCAACTACTATGTTAGTGCCGGTGAATTTCTGATTTTTTCAGAGTAAAAAAATTTTTTTTTTCTGTTGCTAGCCACAGTCCACCAATGTTTTCTTTTGTGTGGCAAATATCATACACTCTTCTGTACATCAGCTTCTAAGTTAGTGGTGGTGAACTTCAGCTGTTTTCAGAGTAAAAAAAATATATTTTTTCTGTTGCTAGACACAGTCCACCAAAGATTTTTTTGGGCGGCAAATGTCATACACTTTGCTAAAAGCCACCTACTATCTTACTGGCGGTGAACCTCAGCTGTTTTCAGAGTAAAAAAAATATATTTTTTTATCTTGCTATTAAGAGTCCACAAAAGATTTTTTGTGTGGCAAACGTCATACACTCTGCTATACGTCAGCTACTATGTTATTGGCGGTGAACTTCAGCTGTTTTCAGAGTAAAAAAAAATTTTTTTCTGTCGCAAACGTGTTACACTCTGCTATAAGCCACCTAGTCCTTTTACTGGTGGTGAAATTCAGCTTTATTCAGAGCTTATGCAGAGTAAAAAATCTATTTTTTGTTGCTCCTAATGTGGTACAGCAGGCTAGATCTCAGTTTGAAATAGTTTGGAGAATATCTCATATGTTATACAGGCATCATTCACATTAAAAAAATACTTTGTTTGGTTCCTAACGTTATACAGCAGGAACATCTCAGTTTGAAATAGTTTGGAGAATATCTCCTATGTTATGCAGGCCTTATCCATAGTAAAAAAAAATACTTTGTTCGGTTCCTAACGTTACACAGCAAGCCATATCTTAACTTGTCATTTAGTGCCGCTGAAATTTGGGTGTGTGCAGAGCTGTTGCAGAGGAAAAAAAATCTAATTTTGTTTTGCTAATAGCATGTTCCTACCACAGTATCTGAGCAGCATGAGTGGGAAAAAGAGGGGTAGTGGTGGAATGGGGAATGGGCTTAGTGTTCAAGGTATACAAGGGGTAGGTGGTAATGTTAGTGAAAGCACTAGTGAACCAACAACATCATGTCCTATCCGAAGACAACTGACAACTTCTGTTAGTGGATGGGCTACTCCACTCCCTTTCTTTGGCAGCTGCACAGCAATTTGCCTTGTTGATAAGGGCCAGAAAGAGCAGGTGCTCAGGTGGATGGCAAGCGCTGCTTCAAGTGGCCTCTCCTCTTCTTTCTCCACCTCAACATCACACAGTACAGTCCACAGAGGTGGCACCCCAATTACCCTTGCTTCCCCCCGTGTCTCTACTGTCCAAGTGCCCAAATGACTGTAGCGAACCACAGATGGGCGAGTCTGTAGAACTGTTCACCCATTCTATACCATGGGTATCAGAAGCGTACTCCAAACACTCCCAAAGTCAAGAAGATGAGGAAAGCATCTGCACCAATGCCCTAAATTTTTTTAGTTTGGATTTAGGGCAGGACGGAGTAGGGTCCGAGCAGGTTCCTGACCCTCGTCACCAGACGTTAACCACTGGGGAGGGAGGTGATCCTGATGAGACTCAGATACCTGAGGCTCATGCAGACTGTACTGTGCTGTCAGGACAACAAGGGGAGAAGGGTCACTCTGAGGGTGAGGAATGGGATAACACATTGGATGATGACAAGGTTGAATATCCTACTTGGTGTGAACCCAGAGTTACGCAGCAGAGTAGCTCATCTGAGGTGGTGGAGCAGAAAGACGAGGAGGTTACTTGTCATCCTACGGTGCATACACAGAGTGATGCAAGCACGAAGATCACTGTATCCTTAGCCACAACCTTGGATGTGGCCAGCAGATGTTTCAAGTCTGCAGCTCGTGGGGGCTGCAAGGGTTGCCTAGTCTGGGCCTTTTTTGTCACCGCTAGAGATGAGCGAACATGCTCGCCACTGCTCAGTACTCGCCCGAGCATCACGGTGCTCGACAAGCTCTGCGAGTATTTCTGGGTTGCTCGGACAGGAACTCGTGTCCCCACCTTGCATGTTTGGTGCTCTTTAGAGAGCCAATAAACATGCAGGGATTGCTTGCCACACACTGTAATGCCGTAGCCATGTTGGTTGAGGTCATTACAGTGATTGGCTTGCCGCACGGCGTCATCAGGTCTATATAAGACCAGGCACTGCTATGCTCATAACAGTCTACCCCGGAAACATGCAGAGTAGGGAGAGATGCTGCTGAGTCAGGGAGAGATTTCCTTGTTTAGAGTTAGTATAGGTATTCCATAAAATATATCTATATATCCATTAGAACTAACAGTCCTTCTGAGGACTAATCCAGGTGCATATTTTCAGTGGTGAAGATGATAGCAGGAGCTAGGCAGGCAGGCAGTGTATGTGGCAGACTGCAGTGCATATACTGCAAGAGGGTCCATAGCATGTTCCTGCTGACGCTGTTCTTACAGATATTTGTAGACGTAGCCCCATATATCAGGGGCCAGGGACATTTTTTTTTATCTTAATCCTGGTTATTTGCTTAAACAGAAATCCAGAGTTCACATTTTTTCTGCTCCATTTGCTTGTTAGCACTGCAGAATACAGCCAGATCTTTTCCATATTACAGCGATAAAAATCCAGAAATTTGATCTGAATGCGGAAAATATTGGCTTACATTTTAATTTTGTTGCAGTGTGTCAGTCAAGCTATTCACACTAGGTCTCTGTCAAGAATAGTATTAGTAAATTACAGGCCCGCTATTTAAAACCGTGGTTCTCTGTCAGACGTATCACATATACAGTGCATTGTGAAAGTATTTGGCCCCCTTGAACTTTTCTAACTTTTGCAATATTTCTGGCTTCAAACATAAAGATAGAAAATTCTAATTTTTTGGGGAAGACTCAACAACAAGTGGGACACAATCGTGAAGTGGAACGAAATTTATTGGATATTTTAAACTTTTTTAACAAATTAAAAGCTGAAAAGAGGGGCGTGCAATATTAATCGGCCCCTTTACTTTCAGTGCAGCAAACTCACTCCAGAAGTTCAGTGAGGATCTCTGAATGATCCAATGTTGTCCTAAATGACTGGTAATGATAAATAGAATCCACCTCTGTGTAATCAATAGAGATGAGCGGTGTTCGACTCGAACTGTTCGCCAATCTCAAATTCGAGCTGTTTTGGGCGGTGTTCGAGCAGCTCGGCGAACACGAACAATTTGAAAAAAATTTGGCTGTTCAAGGTTATGTTCGATAACTGTTCATGCACCAAAATCATAACTGGATTTTTTCTCAGTAATGCTGAAAATTAATGTTAATACGCAGTTTGAGTGTACAGCGGGGCGGGGGTAGGGGCAGGGGATGGATCTCTGCATAAATAATGAAGATCTCCATTTTTTTTTCTCTTTCCCGCATTTACAGTGGGGAGGTGCAATCTGTCAGCCTATCAGCAGCGCACACACGGAGCAAACTGCTTTTTTTCACACAAGCAAGGGCATGTCTCATTGGCAGTGTATGTCACATGTCCTTGCCCTATAAGACCCAGCCATTTTCCCCATCGCCACCATTTTCTCACTGCTGCAGCTGCGTGTTAGACGGCACCGCTGTTGCTGTGTGTGCTATACTTTCAGTGTTAATTTCAAGCCAATTTTCGCACAAATCTACAGATAGCTTGGGAGTAGGGAATAGTTGTGATTGCAGTCCTTTTGAGGACTAGGTTGCATCATTTCCTACGACTTTTAACAGGCAGGTCTGTGCTCTTAAATAGATAGGTTGGGAGTAAAGACTAATTGTAATTGCAGTCCTTTTGAGGGCTAGGTTACATCAGTTCCTATCACTTTTATCAGGCAGGTCTGTGCTCTTAAAGAGATAGGTTGGGAGTAAAGACTAATTGTAATTACAGTCCTTTTGAGGGCTAGGTTACATCAGTTCCTATCACTTTTATCAGGCAGGTCTGTGCTCTTAAATAGATAGGTTGGGAGTTAAGACTAATTGTAATTGCAGTCCTTTTGAGGGCCAGGTTACATCAGTTCCTATCACTTTTTGCCAGGCAGGTCTGTGCCAGTGCTGTGCAAGTTTTTTTCACAGCATTTGGCTAAATCAAGCTAAGCATATCCATTTTGGCCTCTTGCAGTGTGTGTTAGTCAGTGGAGTAGCCTATCTGTGTTGCAAGCTACACCATCTGTGTATAGAATACAAATTTTTTTACTGCACCTAGCCAAGTAAAACCTTTTGGGCATAGCATCATTCTATTAGTCCATCTATACTAACCTCCACCAGGTTGCAAATTCAAAATAAATTTTATCTGCATCCAGCTCTGAAAAAATATTTGGGCTTCGGCTTATAGCTGTTAGAACTCTCCTGTTGGTTTTTTTCTAGTTTGCTGGTCACATGACCCTTTTTGCCTATATAATCCGGCTCCGCCCTCCTGGCCTTGCTGGACTTCATTGTATTACTACTCTTGAGCTAGCTTGGTGCTCTGTTACCGTTCTCTGTTAGTTTTGCTAGGTATTCTTACCTCTATGTTCTATGTTGTGTGTTTGTCTTTTACTGCTACAATTTCTGCTAGGAGGTGTCCAACTTTATCCCAGTCCCTAGATCTTGTAGGGATCCCTCCCTTGCATCTATAGGCCTTCATACAGACTAGCTGAGGACTTTAGCGGGTCTGATCGCAGGATCAGATTCCCTGTTACATCATAGGGATCCAGTTTAGTTCTATTGTAGGGACAGATCTCCTGTCTTTCCTTAGTGCTTGTAGCAGATCATAACAATAACAGTGTGTGGGACTTGTTCTATTAGTCCATCTATACTAACCTCCACCAGGTTGCAAATTCAAAATAATTTTTATCTGCATCTAGCTCTGGAAAAATGTTTGGGCTTCAGGTTGTAGCAGTGTGTGGGACTTGTTCTATTAGTCCATCTATACTAACCTCCTCCAGGTTGCAAATTCAAAATAATTTTTATCTGCATCTAGCTCTGAAAAAATATTTGGGCTTCGGCTTGTAGCAGTGTGTGGGATTTGTTCTATTAGTCCATCTATACTAACCTCCACCAGATTGCAAATTCAAAATAATTTTTATCTGCATCTAGCTCTGAAAAAATATTTGGGCTTCAGCTTATAGCTGTGTGTGGGACTTGTTCTATTAGTCCATCTATACTAACCTCCACCAGGTTGCAAATTCAAAATAATTTTTATCTGCATCTAGCTCTGAAAAAATATTTGGGTTTCGGCTTGTAGCAGTGTGTGGGACTTGTTCTATTAGTCCATCTATACTAACCTCCACCAGGTTGCAAATTCAAAATAATTTTTATCTGCATCTAGCTCTGAAAAAAATATTTGGGCTTGGGCTTGTAGCAGTGTGTGGGACTTGTTCTATTAGTCCATCTATACTAACCTCCACCAGGTTGCAAATTCAAAATAATTTTTATCTGCATCTAGCTCTGAAAAAATATTTGGGCTTGGGCTTGCAGCAGTGTGTGGGACTTATTCTATTAGTCCATCTATACTAACCTCCACCAGATTGCAAATTCAAAATAATTTTTATCTGCATCTAGCTCTGAATAAATATTTGGGTTTCGGCTTGTAGCAGTGTGTGGGACTTGTTCTATTAGTCCATCTATACTAACGTCCACCAGGTTGCAAATTCAAAATAATTTTTATCTGCATCTAGCTCTGAAAAAATATTTGGGCTTGGGCTTGAAGCAGTATGTAGGACTTGTTCTGTTAGTCCATATATACTCACCTCTACCTGGTTGCAAATTCAAAATAATTTTTATCTGCATCTAGCTCTGAAATAATATTTGGGCTTTGGCTTGTAGCAGTGTGTGCGAATTGTTCTATTAGTCCATCTATACTAACCTCCACCAGATTGAAAATTCAAAATAATTTTTATCTGCATCTAGCTCTGAAAAAATATTTGGGCTTTGGCTTGTAGCAGTGTGTGGGACTTGTTCTATTAGTCCATCTATACTAACCTCCACCAGGTTGCAAATTCAAAATAATTTTTATCTGCATCTAGCTCTGAAAAAATATTTGGGCTTGGGCTTGTAGCAGTGTTTGGGACTTGTTCTATAAGTCCATCTATACTAACCTCCACCAGGTTGCAAATTCAAAATAATTTTTATCTGCATCTAGCTCTGAAAAAATATTTGAGCTTCGGCTGGTAGCAGTGTGTGGGACTTGTTCTATTTGTCTATCTATACTAACCTCCACCAGGTTGCAAATTCAAAATGATTTTTATCTGCATCTAGCTCTGAAAAAATATTTGGGCTTGTAGCAGTGTGTGGTACTCATTGTATTAGGCCATCTATACCAAGCTCCACCAGCTTTCAAATTAATTATAATTTTAAGCTGCATCTTGCCTGTAAACTAATTTTGGGCATATTAGCAGTGTGTGGTACTCATTCTATTAGGCCATCTATACTAAGCTCCACCAGCTTTCAACTTAATAATAATTTTTAGCTGCATCTTGCCTGGAAAATAATTTTGGGCATAGTAGCAGTGTGTGGTACTCATTGTATTAGGCCATCTAGACCAAGCTCCACCAGCTTTGAAATTAATAATAATTTTTAGCTTCATCTTGCCCGGAAAATTTTTTTTCTTCCCAATAGTGGTAGCAATAGAAATATGGGGCGCGCTCCTGGCTAACAAAAATATACGCTTCATAACAAAAAACACCAGCCTAGCGTACTGCATTAATAAGATGGCATCATCGTCTCTCCCAGTGCTAGGCCTACTATGCCGGCTGGCATTCCTGTGCCTAAAACACAATGTATGGGTCCGCATCAGCCACGATGCTGAGGGGTCTAAAGCTGCTGCTAATGCTTTATCACAATTCAATTGGCAGATTTTTACAGAGCTCCTCCCCAACGCCCACCCATCGGGAAACAGTTGCCCACCCTCCCTATGGGATCTAGTAGCGAATAGTTGATGCCATTAATCAGAGCGTCAGTTGCCCCGTCGATGTGGCAAGCATACGGTAAGGCATGGGAAGAGTGAACACGACTAGTGGCAGGCAGACGGGTTGACCAATGTGAACAAGCCAGATTACAAGTCACCATAGAATTTCTCCACCAGCTAATGATGAGGGGCATATCAGGGGCGTCAGCGCAGCGGTGTCTGACCGGAGTAGCATTTCACTTCCAACTACTGAATTGGGGAGATGTGACAAAGAGATTCATCATCAGACAATCCATAAAAGGGTGGAAAAGGGGTCAGCCAAGTCAGGAGTGTAGATGCCCCGTCCCGTGTCACTAAAACTGATTTCTCACATCATATCCCTAACACCATTAAAATGACACTCACAATTTGAAGCAACACTACTGTCTACTGCATTTGCGATCGCCTTCTTCGGGGCGCTATGCATAAGCGAATTAGTCCCTCAATCCAAAATTACCACCAGTGGAGGCTTATTACACCAGGACGTAGTCATAGCCAATAATGCAATACGTCTACGCATATGCCAATCGAAAATGGTTCCAGCGGGCAGGGGCACTTGGGTACTTCTACAACCCACAAATGGTACACTGAGTCGGGTAACAATAGTAAAAACATATTTAACCATCAGATCACAAAGTAATTTCTTCCTATCACACATTGATGGAACGCCATTATCAAGATACCAGTTCCAAGCTATATTTAATAAATGCATAACATCGGCAGGGAACCACCCCAAAGATTAAGGGACACACTAATTCCGCATAGGCGCGGCCACGGAAGCAGCAAGAGCAGGACTGTCAGAAACGGAAGTTCAGAGGATAGGGAGATGGCGATCCATGTGTTTGGCGAGATACATAAGACCGGACTTGTTATCCTAACGCCGTTTGTTTCTTTTACAGGTGACGCTAAGCCAACAGTGTGGGTGATAGGCCACTCGTATATATATTGGGTAGAAAAAAGGGCGAAAGTCCGCCCAGGAAGGAAATTAGAGTTTCATAACACATATTTCAACTGGAGAGGTATTAGAGGCCTTCTATGGCCACAGGTACTAATGGAGGTAATCAAGGTAGGGAGAGAGGCAAGAGGTCTGGTCATCTTAGTTATACAGGCCGGGGGAAACGACCTAGGTCATCACAAGAACGCATAACTAATGGCAATAATGAAACTAGACACTGAGCGCTTCAGAGAATTTTTCACAAAACTAACTATAGTATGGTCAGAGATTGTGCCGATAGCGGTATGGCAAGGTGCGCGAGACATCACGGCCATCGAACGGACAAGGCGGGTAATAAATATTCAGATGCCAAAATTTAGAAGAGACAGAGGTGGCGTAGTGATACAACACCGACAACTGGAAGGAGATAAAGCAGGCCTCATACGGCCCGACTGTGTTCACTTAATGGATATTGGACTGGACATATTCCTGTCAGGACTCAAGGACGGAGTGGAACAAGCGTTAAGAGTGATGGATGGGGGTCAGAGTCCTGCATACGAGTACGCAGGATCCTCCATGGCCTGGAAATAGAAAGGACATGTTGGAGAGTTACACTGGTTGGCCAACTTGCCGGTGTGGAGACCCAGGGCATGCTGCAACAAGCTGAATTATTTTAGAAATAAAATGCCTTTCTAATGGAATGAGTATAAAGAGTTAATAAAGCTGTGATTGATCCTCACCCATCCAGTTGTAAGAGTTACATTATTGTATTGTCAAGGAAAGGAAGGCGGTAGGGGGGCTGAGCGTCTGGGTTTGGTTGGGGGTCCCCACGGTCTGCCTAGGCTAGATGCATTTAAAAATTCTTATTAGATACACAGGCGATGCAGCTTGCTTCGCAGCTGGGCTACTACGCCCAAAGTATTGCCCAGGCTAGATGCAGTTAAAAATTCTACGCTGACTAGCAGACACTGAAGCTTTGGAGCAGACCTCTGAGTAAACAGCTCTTCAGACTCAACCATCTGTGTTACCCCAAGCCATAGTGTATGTAGTTTCTTACAGTTAAAAGGGTGGGGGGGCGACCCAACCCACCTGGAATTGACGATGCCAACTTCACTTAAAACACAGCAAGGGGACTCCAAAAAGAGTCTCATTTTTTCAAAAAATTGTGGCACAGACACCACTAAAGTGGCATCAATTGCCCCAGAGTTGCTTAAAACGGTTGGTGAGGTGATTTTACCAAATCCTCAACCTTTTAGTCTCCCCAGGATGATACAGGGGTAGAAGAGTCCTTGCGGATCCATGATTTGTTCATCTTTATGAACGTGAGTCTGTGTACATTCTCAGTGGACAGCCGTGTGCGCTTATCTGCCAGCACACCACCAGCAGCGCTGAACACACGTTCAGTTAGAACGCTGGCTGCAGGGCATGACAAGATCTCCAAGGCGTGAGTGGCGAGCTCCGGCCATTTTTCCAGATTGAAAACCCAAAATGAGCAAGGGTCCAGTGACACAGTCATAGCTTCGATGTTCACTTGGAGATACTCTTGTACCATCCTCTCTAGGCATTGACTATGTGTCAGACTTCTTGTCTCCTGTGGCCTTGCAAAGGATGGTCTAAAAAAGTGGTGAAACGATTCCACAAAATTGCTGTTACCAGCAGATACTGTGTTACTGTTACGGTTTGAGTGATGAAGACTCGACAGTCCCACGGTTTGCAAGTTAGAACTGTGAGATTCACTACGTGCACCACTGGTGTTTTGTGGAAAAGCACATGTAAGATTCTGCAACAGCCTCTGCTGATACTCCTGCATGCGTGAATCTCTTTCTATGGCAGGAATTATTTCAGCAAATTTACTTTTGTACCGGGGATCTAAGAGTGTGGCAACCCAGTAGTCGGGATTACTTCGAATTCTGACAATCCGGGGGTCATGTTGCAGGTAGTGAAGCAAGAAGGCACTCATGTGACTTGCGCATCCAGGAGGACCAAGTCCTTGTTGTGTTGGTAGCGAGGTAAGAATCATGCTTCCTTTCTCTGCCCTCTCCCCCCAACCTCGCACAACAGAAATGTGATCAAGGTCTCCCTCATATGATGAGTCTTACATGCCCATCGCCAGTTCGTCCTCCACTTCTTCCTCGGCTCTAGCACCTTCCTCAACAGTTTGGCTTCTACCATGCGCCCTGGTTAATCCCTCTCCCCCACCCTCCCATGCCTGCCGCCTTGGTGTTGCCGACCGTCTGGACCTTGGAGATGTTATCCCTTCCCCATACGACTCCTCCTCTACTTCCTCCACCTCCTCTTGTCCCACCACCTGACTCTGAATTCTGTTTAACGTGTGCTCCAGCATGTAAATCACCAGAATAGTCATGCTGATAATGGCATCGTCGTCAGCACTAAACATCTTCGTCGCCATTTTAAAACTGTGCAGAAGGGTGTGTGGCACTCCTGAGGGTTCAGTCGCCACAGAGGTACTGCATCTCACCCAGAGGTGTGGTATCTCACCCTCAGGTAAGGAAGGAGTATGGCTCGGGGCCCTAACACCTGCATCCAACACATACCCGCAGTGGGGGTAGGGCGAGATTGCTCCTAAGGGAGAGCACAGTCCCAGGTCCCTAGCTGGTGGGAGGGTATATGTAGTGGGTGTGGGTGGAGAAAGCAGCTTAGGGGAGCACATGACAGGGAGAGAATAAATAGGAAGCCATCTTAGAAAGAGCAAGCCAGTCAGAGGAGGAGAAGTGACAGGAGCAGAGGCTCTGCATGAGCTCTGCTCCGGAGGCGGGCCTAGACTGGGAGGCCCAGGACTGAAGGAGAGAAGAGAGGAGTGAGAGCAGGAAGGCTCCAGGAACCGAAGGGACCCTAGGGGTACGGGCCATGCAGAAGGCCACCCGTACGCCCGCTGCTACCAGGAGGTAGAGGGGTCAGGCCAGATAATGGGAACCGGTCCCTCAACTAGCGGAAAAACAGCAAGGCTCAACTAGAAACCGGAGGCTGCAGCATTTCATGTACTGCAGGCCAAAGTCCACACCAGTCTCATTAAGAAGGTAGCCACATAGGACCCAGGGGATGAAACACACGTCGCCATCCAAGGCCCGAGGATGCCGGATAGAAGTGTCACTGGGTGTGAGGTGCAGGGAGAACGCCAGAGAAAGGACACACAGAAAGGGGTCCTGCTAAGTACTCCGGAGCTATCTGGGGGTGGACTGAGCCCCTCACTGAGTATGTACAGCACGACGGGGGAGATTGCTCTGGTACCTGTAATCTGGACTGCAACAACTGTGAGTAAAGATCTTGGGACTGCATCACACGGACTCTGTGTTCATTACTGACTCCCTGCACTACAACCACCATCATCCACCTACACTGCCCTGAAGCTACACTCTTCCTGTGGGAAGTAATAATACCATTGTTGCAAAACCACCAGCTTCAGAGTACTGTTCCGCAGCCGCGGCCCCTTTGGCCGCACTCCACAGGTGGCATAGTCGGACATTATAAAACCCATATATACAAATTACCCTTGGATTGACAGCCCTGGGTCACGGACCGGGTCACCCCCACAGTGACTATAACCCCCAGCATCTACCGGCCAGGCTCTGGGTACCCCATGGCCCAGGGGGCGTGTCAACTTCATAGGTCCCTGATCTGAGACCACTCCTGCAGCGTGATTTGCCCCACCTCTGGATCTCGTTGGCCCAGGCTATACGTCACAACGTATTGCACCAGGGCTTGGCGGTGCTGCCACAGTCACGGCAACATGTGCAGAGTTGAATTCCACCGTGTGGGCACATCGCATTTCAGCCTGTGAACTGGCAGGCCTAACGACTTCTGTAGAGATGTAATTTGTTGAGCTGCGGGATGCGAAAGGTGGAAGTGAGCACACAGCGACCGTGCCCTCTGCAGAAGGCCATCTAGTCAGGGATAGTGGGCTAAAAATTGCTGGACAACCAGATTCAATACATGAGCCATACAAGGCACGTGTGTGACATTGCCCCGGCGAAGGCCCGCACGCAGGTTTGCAGCATTGTCGCACACGGCCTTCCCTGGTTGCAGGTCCAGTGGAGACAACCATTCATGAAACTGGGTCTCCAGAGCTGACCACAACTTCTCAGCTGTGTGACTCACATTTCCCAGACATTTCAAAGTAAACACCGCCTGATGCCGTTGAGCCCTGCTGCCAGCATAGTAAGGAGGTGTGCAGGATTACTTCTGCGCAGTTAGAAAGCGGGTGGCATTAACACACAGGCTTTGGAGGACCGAGAGGAGGTTGAGGAGGCAGAAGCAGTAGAAGAACTTCTAGATAAAGAGGATTGACGTACAACTCGTGGGGATGGCAAGACTTGGACAGCAGCCCCTTGTCCTGCTGTCACCATAGTTACCCAGTGCCCAGTCAGCGACATGTAACGCCCCTGTCCATGCCTACTCACCCAAGTGTCTGCGGTGAAATGCACTCTGTCACACACAGAGTTTCTCAAAGAAGCGGTGATGTTGTGTGCGACATGCTGGTGGAGCGCAGGCACACCTTTCTTTGAGAAGTAGTGCCGACTGGGCATCTGGTACTGGGGCACTGCGACGGACATAAGGTCTCGAAAATCCTCTGTGTCCACCAGGCGGAAAGGCAGCATTTCTGTAGCCAACAGCTTGCAGATGGTGAAATTCAACCTCTTAGCTTTCTCATGGCTAGGAGGAAATGGTCTTTTACTTGCCCATATCTGAGGGACCGAGGGCTGGCTGTTGTGCTTAGACGGGGTTGAGTAGGGTGTCCCCGGCAAACTTGTCGGTCTGTGAGGAAGATGCAGGCAGAAAAGTTAGGTTGCCTTGATCCAAAGGTGGTGCTCTCGATGTCGGAGAGCGCTCAACACCAGCTGGTGTTTCCACTTCCAAATGAAATGATGACCTGCCAATCATACTGGCTGTTGTGGGTAAAGAGGTAGCAGGTCTGCATCCAAAAACATGTGTGACTGCTGTCTCCCCAGTCACAGAGGATGAAGAGGCCGCGGATGCACAAGATGGGGCAGACGGTGGTTGGCCCGGCCCGCTAGGCCGCACTGCAGCACAGTGAGCTTCCCACTGCAACTTATGCTTCATATCCATGTGACGGTTCATGCATGAAGTACTCAAACTATGGATTTTTTGGCCTCTACTCTGCTTTTGGTGACAAATATTACAGATAACACGAGTTGGGTCATCCTTATCGATCTGAAAAAATACCCAGGCTATGCAAGGCTTAGAGCCCATGCGACCAGAAGAGCCACTACGACTTGTGGTCAGAGGCAGAGTTGTGGTTGAGGATGCAGTTGTTGACGTGCTTCCAGTACTCCGTCTCTGTCCAGGAAGGCGCAACCTAACCTTGTCGTCAATAGCATCTGTGACGCCCAGCTGCGCTTGGTATCACAGATCCTAGAAGAGTGCATTGATGTTTACAAGAGGCCCCCGTAAACATTCACACATCTCCACCTTCCACCTCAGACCAGCAGAGGGAGCCCGATAGGGATATTAAAAGGGAAGGTGGAGCTAGGCAGTTCAGTTCCTCTGAAGAGTTCCTGCAGTAGAGAAGCCTAAGAGAGGTCAGTCTGCAGTGGAGCTCAGTCTAGTCTAGAGAACTCAGTTAATAGTTCAGCAGTGGAGCACGAGGCTCCTGTTAGCTAGATTCAGGGAGCCCAGTTAAAGCTTAAGGTGTGCCGACGCCATAAGATCGGTGAAGTGCGGCAAGCTGCCGTTAGTGTGTATAGCCTAGTGAGGGCCCGAGCAGGCCGAAGGTGAGTGGAGAGTTAGTACATAGTGGGAAGAGGAGCTTAACTAGCTCACCCCGAAGCATTTACCAGACACCGGATCCGAGCTTACTGGGATCTCTATGACCCAGTAAGGCATAACCGGAATCCCTGGAGAACTACAAGTCCCAGGATCGCTAAGGTGCTGATACGTAACAGAGCCAGGAGACGCTTAGTCTCTGCATACTGGGAGCGTGAACTCCAAGAGAAGGCCCTACCACAAGGTCAGCCAGCGCAGGACAGAGACAAAGTTAGGCCTAGCTCCAGGCAGGTCAGAAACTTACTATGCAGAGGCAAGAAACAGGAGGCCCTACACCTGCCCATTGGGGAGGATCCTGATATGCACCCTTCACCCTACAGTGCTCCGGGATGTGCCTGCATTTCCACCAGTAAAAGGTACTGAAGTGACTACCGTGTCCGTTCCCATTCTTGCTCTGACCCAGTGGGTCTCGCCTGTCCTGCATTCTCCCTGCATAAGCTTTTCTGTGGCCTAGCTCCACCTGTGGGGAGCTGTACCATCGAGCTGCCTTATCACCGGCCTCAGTGGACTACTGCAGCGCTTGTGCTTCTCACCAGATACCACAGGTGGCGTCACGAACTCTTATAAAATTAACAATTATCCACCCTTTTAAAGAGTGACCCCAGGGTACGGGCCCGGGAGCCGACCACCGCGACATCCCAAAGGCCAGGCAAAGGCCCGGGTACTGAGTCATCCCCATCCCCTGGGCTAGTCACATCCTCCTCCACCTCCTCTGCTGACCTCATCAACTGGCTTACTGTGTGTTGACAGTAAGTGGGATCTCCAACCTCGTCATCATCACCCTGTGTGTTCTCACACCCGTCGTCATCAGAGCCAACCACTTCCTGCCCTGACCGAAAAGTCAAGTTGTCGCTCCAATCAGGTATTGAGTCTCATCATCGTCTTCATCATTGTCTCCACCAACAGGAGTTACAGTTAGGGAACGAGGGTCTACATTATGCTCAGAACCTTCTTCATCTGGTCCTGGATCCGACTCATAAAGATTCTGGGCATCATTGCAGATCATTTCCTCATCTGGATTAACAGAAGCTCAGGAGCAGACCTCCATTTCCCAGGCTATAGTATGAGTAAACAGCTGTGCAGGCTCAACCATCAGTGTTACCCCATACTCAGACGGGCAGCTGGAGACTTGGGAGCTGTGAGGAAGCAAATGCGATTGGGGTGACACCTCTGAGGACTGGAGTATTTGTGATGTTGAAGTTGAGGTGGAGGAGAGCCCACTTGAAGGAGCACTTGATATCCGTTGAAGCACCTGCTGTTTTTGTGCCTCATCTGGAATTTGTAGCGATGGGCGTGTCGGTAAGAAATGGATCGTATCATATTGTCCACGAAATGAAGTAGACATCTTAGTTTGGCTGAAAGATGGTCTTTCTTCTGCAGATGTTACTCCCCCCCACCGCGGGGGGGTTCGACCCACCAGCGGACAGGCACCAGTATTGGGAGAGGGGGCTCTCGCACAAACCCGGCGACACGGAGGTCGCATGCGCAGGAATGAACTGCCCATGTCGGCTTGGCACTCCAGCGTAGTCCCTCTGCCCGCTCACGCCCGTAACCTCAAAGGGATGCGCAAGCGGCTTTTCTTCCCAGGGCTGTTCCCCGCCCAGCAGGAACGTGGGGGAGCTCAGGTCGGCCTTCCACTGTACTCCCTTACCTCCCTCGCCCTCTTTCCTTCTTCCGTTCTCCATCTAACCCCTCAGCTCTGTGGTGTCCGCTCTCCCTCCAGCTCTCTCCTTCTCACAGGTGGACTACCGTGTGTATTCACACTGTGGCAAATCTTTTAGGCCCAGGCATAAGAATTTGTCGAGGTAATGGATAATATGTGTGGCCTTAGAAACGTCCATTACAACCCATTCAAGGAAACAACTAAACGTCTCAAATAGTGAGCAGGATCTGGAGCACCCCATGGCCAAACAGAGATCTATATAGTATGCTCCTTCCCAGAAGCAGCCCAATAGGTGGACACTATTCGGAGGCACAGGTAGTAAGTAACCGGAACGCCGCATCAATGTCTGTTTTGGCCATTAGTGTGACCCTTCCAAACTTCTTGATCCGCCTGATTGCCTTGTCAAAGGATGTACAGTATATACTACTGTACTTGGTTTCGTGTCGATGTTGTCGTTTACTGACCTGCCCCTTGGATATGACAAATAGTGGATTAGTCCGAATGTATTGGGTTCCGTTTTTTGACACAACTCACAACGGGGATACCACTACGTCTTGTAAGGAAAGTGTTCTGAATGGAACCGCCATTCTACCTAAAGATATTTCTTTTTTTAATTTTCTTGTCACGACGTCAGGGTGTTGGTAGGCTGATTTTAGATTTTTACTCCAGCCTTTCTTGATTTTAGAAGGGCATGACATGCCTATATCTGTGTCTCCCCCTCCTTTTACTCCTCCACCTCTTTTCTTTTCGCATGACTATATGTACTTGTCACTTTTCCATGTGTTAGTTGTGTCTTCTGAGCAGTTTGTCAGCTTTTGGACACCTTTGAAGTGTTTTCTATGTGTTTTCTATGTGTTTCTATGTGTTTTTGTTTGCCTGCCATTGGTTTTAACGGTGTTCGAAGGTGTTCGACGAACAGTTCGACGAACAGTTCGGCGAACATACGGGTGTTTGACGAACCAAACCAAACTCGAACACTACGGGGGTGGCTTAACACTAGTAATCAAGTCTCCGTATAAATGCACCTGCTCTGTGATAGTCTCAGGGTTCTGTTTCAAGTGCTGAGAGCATCATGAAGACCAAGGAACACACCAGGCAGGTTACGAGATACTGTTGTGGCGAAGTTTAATGCCGAATTTGGATACAAAAAGATTTCCCAAGTTTTTAACATCTCAAGGAGCACTGTGCAAGCGATCATATTGAAATGGAAGGAGTATCAGACCACTGTAAATCAACCAAGACCCGGCCGTCCCTCTAAACTTTAATCTCGAACAAGGAGAAGACTGATCAGAGATGCAACCAAAAGGCCCCTGATCACTCTGGATGAACTGCAGAGATCTACAGCTGAGGTGGGAGAGTCTGTCCATAGGACAACAATAAGTCGTGCACTGCACAAATCTGGCCTTTATGGAAGAGTGGCAAGAAGAAAGGCATTTCTCAATGATATCCATGAAAAGTCTCGTTTGAAGTTTGCCTCAAGCCACCTGGGAGACACACCAAACATGTGGAATAAGGTGCTCTGGTCAGATGAAACCAAAATCGAACTTTTTGGCCACAATACAAAACGATATGTTTGGCGTAAAAGCAACCCTGCTCATCACCCTGAAAACACCATCCCCACTGTCAAACATTTTGGTGGGAGCATCATGGTATGGGCCTGTTTTTCTTCAGCAGGGACAGGGAAGATGGTTAAAATTGATGGAAAGATGGATGGAGCTACATATAGGACCATTCTGGAAGAAAACCTGTTGGAGTCTGCAAAAGACCTGAGACAGGGACGGAGATTTATCTTCCAACAAGACAATGTTCCCAAACATAAAGCAAAATCTACAATGGAATGGTTCAAAAATAAACGTATCCAGGTGTTAGAATGGCCAAGTCAAAGTCCAGACCTGAATCCAATCGAAAATCTGTGGAAAAAGCTGAAAACTGCTGTTCAAAAACGCCCTCTGTCCAACCTCAATGAGCTCGAGCTGTTTTGCAAGGAAGAATGGGCAAGAATTTAAGCCTCTCGATGTGCAAAACTGATAGAGACATACCCCAAGCGACTTCCAGCTGTAATCGCATCAAAAGGTGGCACTACAAAGTATTAACTCAAGGGGGCCGAATAATATTGCACGCCCCTCTTTTCAGTTTTTAATTTGTTAAAAAAGTTTAAAATATCCAATAAATTTCGTTCCACTTCACGATTGTGTCCCACTTGTTGTTGATTCTTCCCAAAAACTTAGAATTTTATATCTTTATGTTTGAAGCCATAAATGTGGCAAAAAGTAGAAAAGTTCAAGGGGGCCAAATACTTTCACAATGCACTGTATAACTGAGTTCAAAAATTAGCCATTTCTGTCTTCCATTTCATTGAAGTGTGTCAGTCAAGCTATTCACACTCAGTCTCTGTGAAGAATAGTATTACTAAATTACAGGCCAGCTATTTAAAACCGGGGTTCTCTGTCAGGCGTATCACATATAACAGCTTTCAAAAATCAGCCATTTCTGCCTTCCATTTCATTGCAGTGTGTCAGTCAAGCTATTCAAACTAGGTCTCTGGGAAGAATAGTGTTAGTAAATTACAGGCCTGCTATTTAAAACCGTGGTTCTCTGTCAGACGTATCACATACAGCGTTCCAAAATCAGCCATTTCTAGTGAACATGGAAAATATTGGCCTCCATTTAAAATGGCCAAGGTGCGTGGCAAGGGACAGGGAAGTGGACGTGATGGTGATGGTGCATGCAGAGGCCAAGACAAGGGCCGAGGCCGTGGGCAAGCTGAAATTGTGCCACAACAAACACCCACATCTTGTCGCCCCACTTTCCTGTCCCAACTGCTAGGGGAACGCAGCACACCACTATTGAGCCCAGAGCAATGTCAAAATGTTGTTGGTTGGATACCAGATAATGCTTCTAGTCACTTTGTCACCAACACTACCACCCTGTCTTACACACGGTCAAGTCTCTGTAGTCGTAAGACTATACCGCATATTCCTCACCCTGATCCTCCTTCCTCCCACCATGCCGAGTGCCTGGAGACAACTGATCCCACACTTGGACACTCAGAATAGCTGTTCAAGCGAGTCAAGAGGAGAATGTGTGTAGCAATGCCCAAATATTTGAACAGCCACGGTCAGATGAAGGCAGTGGTGGGAAAGTGCAATTAATGTCGCAAGAGGTGGATGATAATGATGATGAGACAAATTGCCAGAAAGTCAGGAGGAGAACCAGAGAGCGAAAGTGTAAGACGAGGTGGTGGATGATATTGTAACTGACCCAAACTGGCAATGGGACATGTAGAGCGAGGACAGAAGCACACAGGGGGAGGTAGGTGTAGCATCACAACAGGCAGGAAGAAGCAGTGTGGTGGCCAGAGACAAAAGGCAGGAAAGTGTTTCCCGTGACACCAACACTATGGAAGTTGCCATTACAATTGTTAGATCTTCCCAAGACTGGTTGTTTTTTAAAGACTCTGCAGATAACCCCAAAAAAGCCATTTGCACCACCTACCAGGCCAGCATCAGCAGGGGTAGCAAAACTAGCAGCCTGACGACCACCAGCATGATCAGGCACATAGCAGCAAAGCACCCTACTAAGTGGGCCATACCCCAGGGTCCAGAAACAGATTCCCTGGGTGACACCACAGCTTATTCCGCTGTTGTGCGTGCACGCCAATCCCCTCTCCATGGTGCATGCCAAGATGCCTCCTGCCCTGCACGTGTCTTTGCACACTCTCAGCCAACACCATCAACAAGCACGTCCATGTCCTTGTCGAAGCGCAGTGTTCAATTGTCCCTATCCCAGTCCTTGGAACGCAAGCGCAAATATGCAGCCAACGCCCCACAGGCCACACTACAAAATTCCCACATTTTGCAACTGCTTTCGCTTGAAATGTTACATTTTAGGCTCGTGGAGACAGAAGCTTTAGGCAACCTGATGGCGGCGGCCGTCCCTCGGTACTCGGTCCCCAGCCCCCACAATTTCTCCTGGTGTGCCGTCCCCTTGTTACACTATCACATGTCCCACAACATTAGCCATGCCCTCAACAATGTAAATACTGGAAAGGTCCACCTAACCACGGACACGTGGACAAGTGTTTGTGGGCAGGGAAGGTACATCTCGCTGATGGCACACTGGGTTTGCAAAGGACATATTGATATTCATGCTATAGCAACTCCATTTTGTCTGCTTGTTTCAAAATCATGTTATTATCACTCCTTGTATAGCATACATTCTTTCCTTCTTTTCTCTCGCTTCATCTTTCCAACACTAACTGTTCTCACAAGAACATTTTGTATTTTGTCAGACACTCCGCTCCTGTTATCTAACTAGTTTAGGCCAGGATTGACCTTGTAAAATTTCCATAGTGCTTCGAACTAACAATGATAATATGACCATATATGTGTTTCCGTAATAATTGTACTAACATTGGTTAGCCTGTAGTACTGTAGAATGGCTGCAGAGTTGATTGGCTACTAAAATACTCAAAACAATATAAAATGCTAAGCAAAATAAACGGGATCAGAGATTCTTTGAACCTTCCCATACAGAGCACACATTGCCTCCGTTTGGTTTTCTGTGGATTGCGCAGTCAACATAATAATTTGACACTCACTTGGTCAACCGTGAAGGGTTATTGCCCTCCCTCAACAGCTGGTGCCGTGACTCAGATACCTAACCAGGGACGTCCCTCCACCTCTGGATGTCCACAAAGAGAGACTTGCTTTCAGCCTCCCTCATTGGAATTGGGACTGATCATCCCCCACAAAAGCCACGGTAAGTGCACCAGTTCTTTACTGATGATACTGACCGTTTGGCATGGTTTTCACGTTGTGTGTGGTTGTTTTCAGCGTCTCCGGATGTCCTGGTAGGATATAGTCAAAGGTGAGACTATAAAGGGTGTAGTCCCATTAGGGGTCTGATATTATTTACTTTCAAAGCAGTATCACCTCGGATTGACAAGTGAATATTGCGTGAATCTTTCTCAACTTCTGACAAAGGTCCTTAGGAGACTGAACACTGTTAGGTTCAGTCGAGGCAGGTGATCGAAGATTGGGTAGGACATGCACACAGATATACATATATCTAGTGTCCGGAGAACTGCGGACGAGAGTTCTCCTCCTTTCATCTGGCCGTTCGAGACTCCCCGATGGGAAGGGGTGAAATAAAGTCAGTGAAACAGCAGCTGAGGTCCGGACTCGTGCTGTGCACAAATTTAGGATCTTTTTGTCAGTTGTAGTGCTTAATCAATGTTTCCGTGGAGCAGAAAGAATTTGTCTTCCCCGCAGGAGGGTGAAGACGTGAGGGGAACTGATCATTTAAGAATGCACTGAAAGTGTTTAAGTTTAGAAAAGTTTAAGAAAGTTGCACATGAGATTTGTGAATAATGGATATGTTGAAATAGAACAAAGGAAATATGTAGAGAAAACCAAAAGAGTAATGTCATTGTGTAAGATTACAGTACAAGATGTTAAATGCAGCAAGGAAGATAATGGAATGTTGAAATGTTGAAAAGTGAATGCATGTGAGAAAAGGTTGCGCTGAGTTTGTCGACAGAAGGAAAAAAAATGTATGTGCAGGATCTTAAACGGTTAACTAAAATATGCGCGATGCCAGATAAGCGCCCAGTTACAGCTGCTAGGATAGCAAAACGGCCTTTGCTTGATATGGAACAGCAGAGAATTTGTCCAAAAAAAAAAGGATAAAAAAAGGGTGAATGGAGGAAGAAAATACAGACAATAAGGGAAAGATGCCATGTTATGCATGTTATGTGTATTACAAGATACTGCTCTCCAGCCACTGTCCGATAATGGCGGACGGGGGGATGTACCTGTACAAATTCCTGTGAAAAGATTATTGTGTTGCATGTCACGTGCCCCGTCCAGGAGCCCCACCCCTTGCTACTACCCAAGCCACTCCTAGTGCCCCATCCTCATGTGTTATACCTATGTCCACCCAAAGTTCCAACCCTTCCTGCAGCGGCCATGTTGCTACACCCATTGCACCACCTCCGGCCTCTGACCAGATGTCCCTTTGGTGGTGGCCATCTTGGTGCACCCTTCCTGTAGTATACTTCCTTCTGGTGGCGGCCATCTTGGCACACCCAGAATACAGGCAGCAATACACATTACACCCAGAATGTGTATGAGGAAGATCATCTTGATCAGTGTGTGACAGAGCATTAGACGCCAATACGTATGAGAGTGGGGTTAACTTCTGTCAAGCCCTTAAAATATGGGCTCAGGATAAGTTGGCTGATCAATCCACTACCCTCAACAGCACATATTTATGTCCACTTTGACATTAGGGCTAAAATATGGTGATGTAAACTAATTCTCTAGATGGTCATATATCCTTAAGTTTCTAATAGATGCACATACACGTTGTCTGGTTTACAGTAATTGATTTAGCAAACGCTTTTTTTTCAGCATTCCACTACGCAAAGACTGTCAGTTTCTGTTTGCAATTATATATCAGGGCAGGCAATTGACTTGGACAGTGATGTCGCAGAATATCCCTAATCAGTTTGCAAAGAACAATTCTAGCTGTCTGCTGCCAGGGCAGCTGGACAACTCTGAGGTAGTACTTTTTGGCTGTGTGCACACGATGCCTTTTTCATGCGTTTATGCTGCGGAATTTCCGCAGCGGAAACGCATCAAAAACGCATGGTAATCTGCACACCATGGTTCCCAATGGCATTCCGCAATGTCAATGCACATGCTGCGGATTTTTCCGCAGCGTTTCAGCAGTGCAAATAAATCCGCAGCATGTTCATTAATTTTGCGGAAGCGCAGCGGAAGCGCCGCCATTGACTTGCATTGAGATGCATAGAATCCGTGTCTGTAAATTTGTACAAGCGGATTTTATGCATCTCTATGTGCGGATGGTACCCAGTTCTGGAGGAGAGACAACTCTCATCCAGACCTGGGTACCATTGTACCTGTAAAAAAAATAATAAAATAATAAATAAAGTTTATATTCACCTGTCCGGCGGCCCCTGCAGCGCTTCTCCTTCCAGGACCTGAGATGACGTCGCAGGCTGTCTCGCGAGATGCCGGCAACCCGGAAGAAGTCAGGATGAGCGCGACAGCACACGCGGCGGGGGATCGGGGGTAAGTATAGCTTTATTTTTTTATTTTTACGGTCACACTATATAAATCCATGCCTTTTGCATGGATTTATATAGTGTGACCTAGTTGTCAAGCAGTTTCCAAGTGATGCTATCGCTTGGAAAGTGCTTGTCAGTCCGCATGCGGAAACACATGCGTTAACGCATGTGGGTACGCATGTGAATCCGCATGTATTCTGCAGGAAAAACGCATGCACAATCTGCATGCGTTTTTTCTGCCAGGGAGATGCAGAAATGCTGCAGAAATTTTCTGCTTTATTTCGGCATCGTGGGCACATAGCCTTACAATATGTGGATGATCTTCTCTTGTGTGCCCCCACGGAGCAAGTGTCCATCAGGGCCAGTGTTAGCCTCCTCAAGCATCTAGCAAAACTGAATTGTCGAGTCTCAGCCTCGAAACTTCAGTTTTGTCTTTGTCAAGTGGTCTTCTTAGGCCATTGCCTTACACAGGGTGCCAGACATCTCACAGAAGAAAGGAAGATGGCCATCTACCTACAACCTTTCCCACAGACCCAATATGATGCATTAAAAGAAGACACTCTGGCTGATGTAAACAACAAGGACCACCAAGAACAGCTGCAACAAGCCTTTTACCAACTAAAGTCAAGGATAATGACAGCCCCTGCCCTTGGAAATCCGGACTATGCTCAACCTTTCCATTTGTATGTCTCTGAAACAGGAGGGCATGCAGCTGGAATACTCACGCAGAAACACTGTACAAAGCAGCGCCCAGTCGGGTATTACTCAGCACATCTGGACCCGGTAGCCAGGGCCTCCCCCAGCTGTCTACGAGCGGTTCACGCCACACAGCAACCTAAACATCTGTCTACACAGAGACACCTGCGGCTGCAGTGTTCGTTGATTTTGCTAGAAAATGTGAAGTTACACCGGTGCACCACCATCAACCCAGCCACCCTGCTGCCTGCACCTGAAGGAGAGGGGAAAGAGGCTCCACCGCATGATTGTCTGGAACAAATTACTGCGGAGTCAACTTCACTTGTTTTGGTGGGGGAAGTACCCTTGGATGACCCAGAACTTACGTTATATATGGAGGGATCAAGATATGCTGACACCTCTGGCAGGTTCCATACTGGATATGCTGTCACAACTGAAGATACATTGGTAGAGGCTGCAGCCTTACCTCCCAGTATGTCAGCACAGGAAGCCGAGCTCAAAGCTCTGATTGCTGCTTGTCAACAGGCCGAAGGAAAACGTGTGAATATATTTACTGACTCGAGATACGCATTCGAGATTGCACATGATTTTGGGGAAATCTGGGCAAGGAGAGGCTTTGTCATGACTGCAGGTTCTCCAGTGAAAAATGCTGAAAGCGTCAGACAATTGATGGAAGCGGTGCAACTACCAAGACAGTTGGCTGTGGTAAAGGTAAAAGCTCATTCCCGACCAGATGCCCCTGAAGCAAGAGGTAATGCACTTGCTGATCTCCATGCTAAGCAAGCAGCTCTTCTTCCGACATCCATGTCCATGGCTGTTACGTGGCAACAGGCCAAAGAGCTAAATTCCGTGCCAACCCAGGATCAACCAGCAGAAGAGCATCAACCGGTCCCTCCAATCACAAAGCTACGCTCCACACAGCAAAAAGTCTCTAAAGAAGAACGCCAGTCGTGGAAGGAGGCGGGTGCTAAGTTGATAGATGGGCTATGGAAGAAGGAATAAATGTATTGTTTGCCTCGACTTCTATGTCCAGCCATTGCGGCCTGGGCCCATGGACCGGTTCATCAAAGGAAGAATCAAGCTTTGCTACTGGTACAGAAACTCTATTGGGCTCCAGGAATTTCCACCGTGTTGAGTGCGCAGAACAAAGGTTGCATAATATGCCAAACCTGCAACCCAGGTAGATTACAGAATGTACCGACAAAACACCTTGCCAAACCAAAGTATCCTTTCCAACGATTGCAAGTTGATCACATCACTCTCCCTAAAGCAGGACGATATGAATACTGCTTAGTGGTAGTGGATATGTTTTCCAGTTGGCAAGAAGCATTCGCCGTTCCAAACATGACTGCCCAGACCCTCGCCAAGAAGCTGGTCTCTGAAGTTGTTCGCCAGTATGGAGTCCCAGAAGTTATCAAAAGTGATCAAGGACCAGCCTTTTCCTCATGCGTATATCAAGAAATACTTACCATGATCGGATCAACAGTGTCGTTACATACTGTTTACCATCCACAGTCAAGTGGCAAGGTGGAGAGATTGAATGGCACACTGAAAAGGCAGTTAACCAAAATGATGCAGGAGACTATGGCCCAGTGGCCTGAGCTCCTTCCCATTGCACTATATCACATACACACCACCCCCATAGGGAAACACAAACTGTCACACTATGAGATACTATTTGGGTCACAACCAGCCATAGCTAGATTTACCCCACAACAATTATCAGAAGAAACAGATCATGTTGTGCAATATGTGATTCAGCTTGCCAAAGCACTAACTAATAGAGATGAGCGTTGTTCTACTCGAACTGTTCGCCAATCTCAAATTCGAGCTGTTTTGGGCGGTGTTCGAGCCGGTCGGCGAACACGAACAATTTGAGAAAAATTCGGCTGTTCGAGGTTATGTTCGATAACTGTTCGCGCACCAAAATCATAACTGGATTTTTTCTCAGTAATTATGAAAATTAATGTTAATACGCAGTTTGAGTGTACAGCGGGGCGGGGGGAGGGGCAGGGGATGGATCTCTGCAGGAACAATGAAGATCTCCATTTTTTTTTCTCTCTCCCGCATTTGCAGTGGGGAGGTGCAATCTGTCAGCCTATCAGCAGCGCACACACGGAGCTAAGTGCATTTTTTCACACAAGCAAGGGCATGTGTGATTGGCAGTGTATGTCACATGTCCTTGCCCTATAAGACCAAGCCATTTTCCCCGTCGCCACCATTTTCTCACTGCTGCAGCTGCGTGTTAGACGGCACCGCTGTTGCTGTGTGCGCTATACCTTGTTAATTTCAAGCCAATTTTCGCACAAATATACAGATAGCTTGGGAGTAGGGAATAGTTGTGATTGCAGTCCTTTTAAGGACTAGGTTACAGCATTTCCTACGACTTTTATCAGGCAGGTCTGTGCTCTTAAATAGATAGATTGTGGGAGTAAAGACTAATTGTAATTGGAGTCCTTTTCAGGACTAGGTTACATCAGTTCCTATCAGTTTTTGCCAGGCAGGTCTGTGCCAGTGCTGTGCAAGTTTTTTTCACAGCATTTGGCTGAATCTAGCAAAGCTAATCCTTTTTGGCCTATTGCAGAGTGTGTTAGTCAGTGGAGTATCCTATCTGTGTTGCAAGATATACCACCTGTGTATAGAATACCAATTTTTTTACTGCACCTAGTGAAGTAAAATCTTTTGGGCATAGCATCATTCTATTAGTCCATCTATACTGACCTCCATCAGGTTGCAAACTGAATATAATTTTTTTCTGCATCTAGCTCTGAAAAAATATTTGGGCTTCTAGCGGTGTGTGGGACTTGGTCTATTAGTCCATCTATACTGACCTCCATCAGGTTGCAAATTAAAAATAATTTTTTTCTGCATCTAGCTCTGAAAAAATATTTGGGCTTCTAGCAGTGTGTGGGACTTGGTCTATTAGTCCATCTATACTGACCTCCATCAGGTTGCAAATTAAAAATAATTTTTTTCTTCATTTATCTCTGAAAAAATATTTGGGCTTCTAGCAGCGTGTGGGACTTGTTCTATTAGTCCATCTATACTGACCTCCATCAGGTTGCAAATTAAAAATAATTTTTTTCTGCATCTAGCTCTGAAAAAATATTTGGGCTTCTAGCAGTGTGTGGGACTTGGTCTATTAGTCCATCTATACTGACCTCCATCAGGTTGCAAATTAAAAATAATTTTTTTCTGCATCTAGCTCTGAAAAAATATTTGGGCTTCTAGCAGTGTGTGGGACTTGGTCTATTAGTCCATCTATACTGACCTCCATCAGGTTGCAAATTGAATAAAAAAAATTTCTGCATCTAGCTCTGAAAAAATATTTGGGCTTCTAGCGGTGTGTGGGACTTGGTCTATTAGTCCATCTATACTGACCTCCATCAGGTTGCAAATTAAAAATAATTTTTTTCTTCATTTAGCTCTGAAAAAATATTTGGGCTTCTAGCAGTGTGTGGGACTTGTTCTATTAGTCCTTCTATACTGATGTCCAGCAGGTTGCAAATTGAATATAATTTTTTTCTGCATCTAGCTCTGAAAAAATATTTGGGCTTCTAGCGGTGTGTGGGACTTGGTCTATTAGTCCATCTATACTGACCTCCATCAGGTTGCAAATTAAAAATAATTTTTTTCTTCATTTATCTCTGAAAAAATATTTGGGCTTCTAGCAGCGTGTGGGACTTGTTCTATTAGTCCATCTATACTGACCTCCATCAGTTTGCAAATTAAAAATAATTTTTTTCTACATTTATCTCTGAAAAAATATTTGGGCTTCTAGCAGTGTGTGGGACTTGGTCTATTAGTCCATCTATACTGACCTCCATCAGGTTGCAAATTAAAAATAATTTTTTTCTGCATCTAGCTCTGAAAAAATATTTGGGCTTCTAGCAGTGTGTGGGACTTGGTCTAATAGTCCATCTATACTGACCTCCATCAGGTTGCAAATTGAATAAAAAAATTTTCTGCATCTAGCTCTGAAAAAATATTTGGGCTTCTAGCGGTGTGTGGGACTTGGTCTATTAGTCCATCTATACTGACCTCCATCAGGTTGCAAATTATAAATAATTTTTTTCTGCATCTAACCCAGCCAATAGTTTTGGCCTAATACCACAGTTTGGCCACTCAGCTCTGCTCGGTTACCATCCATTGTTTTTTTGTGCAAACAACTCCAGAGTTGTGAATTAGTTAACCACCAAAATGAGTGGAAAAAGGCCTGCTGCTGGTGGAAAGGGGAATAGGCGTGTTGGGAAGGGGAAAAAAGGTTGTGTCCGTGGGGTAGGTGCAGAAGAAAGACCATCTTCCAGCCAAACTAAAATGTCTACTTCTTTTAGCGGACAATGTGATAAGATCCCTTTCTTACGGCCACGCCAATCGCTACAAATTCCAGATGAGGCACAAAAACAGCAGGTGCTTCAACGGATATCAAGTGCTCCTTTAAGTGGGCTCTCCTCCACATCAACTTCAACATCACAAATACTCCAGTCCTCAAAGGTGTCACCCAAATCGCACTTGCTTCCTCACAGCTCCCAAATCTCCAGCTGCCCGTCTGAGTATGAGGTAGAACAGATGGTTGAGTCTGCAGAGCTGTTTACTCATACTATAGCCTGGGAATCAGAGGTCGACTCCAGCGCTTCTGTGAATCCAGACGAGGAAATGATCTGCACTGATGCCCAGAATCTTTATGAGTCGGATCCAGGACCAGACGCAGAAGGTTCTGACCATAATGTAGACCCTCATTCCCAAACTGTAACTCCTGTTGGTGGAGACAATGAGGAAGACGATGATAAGACTCAAATACCTGATTGGAGCGACAACTTTAGTTTTTTGTCAGGGCAGGAACAGGTTGGCTCTGAGGACGACGGGTGTGATAACGCACAGGGTGATGATGATGAGGTCGGAGATCCCACTTACTGTCAACCCACAGTCAGCCAAGAGATGAGGTCAGCAGAGGAGGTGGAGGAAGATGCTAGTGACGACGAGGTCAGGTTGCGCCTTCCTGGACAGAGACGTAGTACTGGAAGCACGTCAACAACTGCATCCTCAAACACAACTCTGCCTCTCACCACAAGTCGTGGTGGCTCTTCAGGTCGCATGGGTGCTAAGCCTTGCATAGCCTGGGCATTTTTTCAGATCGATAAAGATGACCCAACTCGTGTTATCTGTAACATTTGTCAGCAAAAGCTAAGTAGAGGCCAAAAAATTCATAGTTTGAGTACTTCATGCATGAACCGGCACATGGACATGAAGCATAAGTTGCAGTGGGAAGCTCAGTGTGCTACAATGCGGTCTAGCCGGCCGGGCCAACCACCGTCTGCCATATCTTGTGCATCCGCGGCCTCTTCATCCTCTGTGACTGGGGGGACAGCAGTCACACCTGTTTTGGGGCGCAGACCTGCCACCTCTTTACCCGCAACAGCCAGCGTGATTGGCACGTCATCATTTTCTTTGGAGGTGGTAACACCAGCTGGTCTTGAGCGCTGTCCGACATCGATAGCACCACCTTTGGATCAAGGCAACCTAACATGTCCGCCTGCATCTTCCTCACAGACCGGCAGTTTGCCGGGGACACCCTTATCAACCCCGTCTAAGCACAATAGCCAGCCCTCGGTCCCTCAGATGTGGACAAGTAAAAGATCATTTCCTCCTAGCCATGAGAAAGCTAAGAGGTTGAATTTCACCATCTGCAAGCTCTTGGCTACAGAAATGCTGCCTTTCCGCCTGGTGGACACAGAGGATTTTCGAGACCTTATGTCCGTCGCAGTGCCCCAGTACCAGATGCCCAGTCGGCACTACTTCTCAAAGAAAGGTGTGCCTGCGCTCCACCAGCATGTCGCACACAACATCACCGCTTCTTTGAGAAACTCTGTGTGTGACAGGGTGCATTTCACCACAGACACTTGGACGAGTAGGCATGGACAGGGGCGTTACATGTCACTGACTGGGCACTGGGTAACTATGGTGACAGCAGGACAAGGGGCTGCTGTCCAAGTCTTGCCGTCCCCACGAGTTGTGCGTCAATCCTCTTTATGTCATTTTTCCTCCACTGCTTCTGCCTCCTCAACCTCCTCTCGGTCTTCCACCTGCACCCAAAGCCTGTCTGGTCATGCCACAAGCTTTCTAACTGCGCAGAAGGGATCCTGCACACCTCCTTACTATGCTGGCAGTAGGGCTCAACGTCATCAGGCGGTTTTTACATTGAAATGTCTGGGAAATGTGAGTCACACAGCTGAGGAGTTGTGGTCAGCTCTGGAGAACCAATTTCATGAATGGTTGTCTCCACTGGACCTGAAACCAGGGAAGGCCGTGTGTGACAATGCTGCAAACCTGGGTGCGGCCCTTCGCCGGGGCAATGTCACACACGTGCCTTGTATGGCTCACGTGTTGAACCTGGTTGTCCAGCAATTTTTAGCCCACTATCCCAGACTAGATGGCCTTCTGCAGAGGGCACGGTCGCTGTGTGCTCACTTCCGCCGTTCGCATCCCGCAGCTCAGCGACTTACATCTCTACAGAAGTCGTTGGGCCTGCCACTTCACCGGCTAAAATGCGATGTGCCTACCCGGTGGAATTCAACTCTGCACATGTTGCAGCGACTGTGGCAGCACCGACAAGCCCTGGTGCAATACGTTCTGACGTATAGCCTGGGCCAACGAGATTCAGAGGTGGGGCAAATCACGCTGGAGGAGTGGTCTCAGATCAGGGACCTATGCACCCTTCTGCACAGTTTTGAAATGGCGACGAAGATGTTTAGTGCTGACGATGCCATTATCAGCATGACTATTCCGGTGATTTACATGCTGGAGCACATGTTAAACAGAATTCGGAGTCAGGTGGTGGCACAAGAGGAGGTGGAGGAAGTAGAGGAGGAGGAGTTGTATGCGGAAGGGCTAACATCTGCAAGGTCCAGACGGTCGGCAGCACCAAGGCGGCAGGCATGTGAGGGTGGGGGAGATGGTTTAACCAGGGCGCATGGTAGCAGCCAAACTAGTGAGGAAGGTGCAGGAGCCCAGGAAGAAGTGGAGGACGAACTGATGGAAGACTCATCAGATGAGGGAGACCTTGATCACATTTCTGTTGTGCGAGGTTGGGGGGAGAGGACAGAGGAAGGAAGCATGATTGTTACCTCGCCACCAACACAACAGGGACTTGGTGCTCCTGGATGCGCAACACACATGAGTGCCTTCTTGCTGCACTACCTGCAACATGACCCTCGAATTGTGAGAATTAGAAATAATCCTGACTACTGGGTTGCCACACTGTTAGATCCCCGGTACAAAAGTAAATTTGCAGAAATTATTCCTGCCATAGAAAGGGATGCACGCATGCAGGAGTATCAGCAGAGACTGTTGCAGAATCTTACATGTGCTTTTCCACAAAATACCAGTGGTGCACGTAGTGAATCTCACAGTTCCAACTTGCCAACCGTGGGACCGTCAAGTGTTCAGCACTCAAACCGTAACAGAACCACAGTATCTGCTGGTAACATCAATTTTGCGGAATCATTTCACCACTTTTTTAGCCCATCCTTTGCAAGGCCACAGGAGACAAGAAGTCTGACACATAGTCAACGCCTAGAGACGATGGTACAGGAGTATCTCCAAGTAAACATTGAAGCCACGACTGTGTCACTGGACCCTTGCTCTTTTTGGGCTTCCAATCTGGATAAATGGCCGGAGCTAGCCACTTACGCCTTGGAGATCTTGTCATGCCCCGCAGCCAGCGTTCTGTCTGAACGTGTGTTCAGCGCTGCTGGTGGTGTGCTGACAGATAAGCGCACGCGGCTCTCCACTGATAATGTAGACAGACTCACGTTCATAAAGATGAACAAATCATGGATCCGAAACGACTTTTCTACCCCTGTGTCATCCTGGGGAGAGTAAAAGCTTGATGATTGGTTAAAATCACCCTACCAACCGTTTTAAGCTTTCAAATTACTAATCATGTTTATCTGTATCTTGACTGGAAAATAATTTGGGCTTTGTAGCAGTGTGCAGCACTGATCCTATTAGGCCATCTATAATAAGCTTCACCAGATTTAAAATTAAAAATAATTTTTAGCTGCATCTAGCCCGGAAAATAATTTTGGGGCTCCGAGATGCGCAAGACACATAAGTGCCTTCTTGCTGCACTACCTGCAGCATGACCCTCATATTGTCAGAATTCGAAGTAATCATGACTACTGGGTTGCCACACTCTTAGATCCCCCAAACTTTTCGATCAACCTTTTCATTTTAATAAAGACCAAAAAAATGGTCATTTTTGAAATTATAAGCATTAGCAGGTTGTTAGAAACTGAAATCAAACAGTTTTCAACTCAAAACTTTATTCTAGGTGATGTTACATTTTCACATAGGACCCCTTGTTCGAAAGGAGCTTCTGAACTCTCTCGTCCATTGAATTTGTCAGGTTTTGGATGGTTTCTGCTTCAATTGTTTTGCATGAGGACAGAATACCCTCCCAGAGCTGTTGCTTAGATGTGAACTGCCTCCCGCCATCATAGACACTCCTTTTAATGATGCTCCAAAGGTTCTGAATGGGGTAGAGGTCAGGGGAGCATGGGGGTCACACCATAAGTTTGTCCCCTTTTATGCCCATATCAGCCAGAGATGCAGATGTTTTATGTGCAGCATGAGATGGTGCATTATCATGCAGAAAAATGATCTTGCTGTGAAATACACGGTTCTTCTTCTTGAACCATGGCAGGAAGTGCTGTTTGAGAAAATCCACATACATTATGGAGTTCATCTTTAGCGCCTTCAGGGATCCTAAAGGGGCCGACAATCTCTCTCCCCATGATTCCAGCCCAAAACATTACTCCACCTCCTCCTTGTTGGCGCTGTAGCCGTGTTTGCGTGGGGTGTCCATCAACCAGCCATCCTCCACTCCATTCATCTGGACCATCGAGCGCTGCACGGCACTCATCCGTGAACAAAACAGTTTTGAAATCAGTCTTCATGTAATGTTTGGCCCACTGGAGCCGTTTCTGCTTGTGTGAAGTGGATAGAGGAGGTCGACAGGATGGCATATGCACAGCTGCAAACCTCTGAAGGACCCTGCATCTTGTTGTTCGGGGGACGTTGGAGGCACAAGCAGCTTCAAAAACTTGTCTGCTGCTATGACAAGGCTTTTTTGCCGCTGCTCTTTCAACCTGACGTAATTGCCTGTAGGAAAGAGTCCTCAATTTGCCCTTATCAGCACGCACACGTGTGTACTGTGAATCAGCTACATACTTCTTGATTGCCAAGACACTTCATCCTGATCATCGCACAATGTTGATTGTAGTCATGCCTTGACCTAAACACTCCACAATTTGTTGCTTCTCAGCAGCCGACACATCCTTTTTCTTTCCCATTTTGGCAGAAAATGTAGGCTGCTTAATAATGTGAGAGAGCCTTCTTAAGTAGTCTTGCCTTTCATTGGACACACCTGCCAAACTAATTAGCACAGGTGTCTGCAATTGCTTACAGTGATATAAAGAGCCCTGACACACATCACCATCAATGAGTTTAACTGACAAACAAACAAATTCTTCCCTTATCACTCCTAAACACTTTTTGCATAATAATTTGGAACGCGGTGTACATGTGCTTTTCAACAAAACACCAGTGGTTCACGTAGTGAATCTTACAGTTCTAACTTGCCAACCGTGGTCTGTATGGAATTGTTCAATAAAGGGCCCAAAATTAAGATAACATAGATGGGAGAGGTCTCTATGAATAGGAATTCCTAAGTATTTGATACCCTGTGAGGGCCAGGCAAAGGGAAAGTTGGACTGGATGGAATCCTATATGGATTTAGGGAGGGAGACATCGAGGGCCTCAGACTTCGCTGCATTGATTTTAAAATTTTACCATGTAACAAAGTGATCTATTTCAGCCATAACAGCAGGGATGGATATATGTGATTGAGTGATATATACTAGGACATCATCAGCAAATAGAGAGCACTTGTACTCGGTGCCTCCCACCTCAATCCACCTAATATTGGGGTTATGGCGAATTGATGAGAGCAGGTGCTCCGTCACTAGGATGTATAAGAGAGGGGACAGAGGACATCCCTGCCTTGTCCCATTGGTGATTGTGAAAGGTGATGAAAATGTTCTGACGCACCCCCTGGGCCTTGGGACACCCGGAGCCGGACCCTTTTTGGTGGATGCTGGTGGTTGTAGTCTTCGTGGCGGCGATCCGGTTCCGTGGCTCAGGGCGGTCAAACCAGTGGCGGAACTATTTATGTGGTTTTGATGTTTAAATGTCCGACTACGCCACCCGTGGATTGCGGTCAGAGTGAACCGCCGCTACAGGGCAGACCGCTAAGGCTGGTGTTGTGGGTGCAGCAGAGCGTAGCATAACTCCCCACGGGAGGAGTATAGCCTCAGGGCAGTGTATGCGGAGGATGGGGGTGATGGTGCAGGGCAGCAGCAGTAACGACACGGAGTCAGTGATGCAGTTCAGGGCCTTTACTCACAGTTCTTATTATCCAGACCACGTCTGCAGGTAACGGCTGCCCACGTCGTACTGTGCTCACCAGGTGAGGGGCTCAGACAACTCCCAGATAACTTTGGAGCGCTTCACAGGACCCCCTTTGTGTGTCCTTTGTCTGGCCTTTCTTACCAACACTTCTGTCTGGCTGCCTCGGGCCTCCTCTTGGTAAACTTGGCGCCAGTTTCCCTGACCCTATGTGGTGCCTTCCTAGCGGGTGGAGCAAGGGGCTGCGCCACATAAAATGTCAGAGCCTCCGGTTTCTAGCTGAGGGTCGTTTCCTGCCTCCACTAGTTCGGGGACCGGTCTCCCCCTTTGGCCTGACCCCTCCACGCAGGTGGATTCGGGCGTGCGGTGGCGACTCGCCCGTCCGCACCCCTGGAATCACTTCATTCCTCGTTCCTGGAGCCTTCTCCGCTCCTCTTCCTTCCTTCTCCCTCTTGCAGGCCTGGGCCTCTGTTACTAGGCCCGCCTCCGGAGCAGAGCTCATGCAGAGCCCCTGCTCCCTGCCACTTCTGCTCAGACTTCTCTGCACTGAACTAAGATGGTGCCCACCTTTTATACTCCCTTCTCAATGCACCCAGGAACTGCTTCCTCCCTGCTCCTGCACTGCAGGGTTCCCCTTCCTCAGTGTTCCTCTCCCCCCACTCCAGCCAGGGACAGGGACTGTCGTGCCCATCTCAGGGGCATATTGGTCGCCCTGCCCCACGGCAATGTGGTGTAATGCATGCAGGTGTCGGGTCCTGATCCACACTCCATCCTTATCTGAGAGTGAGATATCACACCTCTGGGTGAGGTGCAATACGTCTGTAGCAACCGAGCCCTCGGTGCTACAGTTCCATTTATCTTCAGCCTAGGTGACGTATTGTGATACAGGGCCGTGATTTTGGCTATAAAAGGGTCCCCTAGACCCCTACCCCAAGCTTTTTAAGAGAATCATATATGGCGTGCCAGGAGACTCTATGGAATGCTTTCTCAGCATCCAACGAGAGTATCTACTTACAAATTTTTAACTGCATCTAGCCCAGGAAATACTTTGTGCCTAGTAGCAGTGTCTGCTAGTCAGCGGATTATCCCGGCTGTTAAGCAAGCTACACCACCTGTAGTTTGGACACTTAATTTTTTCAAAGGAAATGCTTCGGGACCACGGGATACTTAGTGAAGAGCATCAGGAGGCACCCCAAGGCATAGGGGCTGGGACTGGCACTAGGATGCCTTGCGGTGGACAGCCGAGCTCGATCCTTATAAAAGCTTTTTAACTGCAGCAGCTTTAGTGGACGCTACTGGAGCTGGAATTACGCGGCTGCTGGCATGAGACTTGCCCTCCAATAGATCCTTGTAAATGGATTTAAAGTGTATTCATTCAAATTAGAGGGACAATTTAAATTAAAAAGCTTAGAGCTGCCTCCACCACAGGGGGGCTCTCTCGACCCACCAGCGGACAGGCACCAGTATTGGGAGAGGGGGGCTGGCCGTCAGGGTTCACCGCGGCTCTGGCACAAACCCGGCGACACGGAGGTGGCACGGGCAGGAGCGGACTGGCCGTCTCGGCTTCTCACTTTTTGGATTTTAGAAGGGCATGACATGCCTATATCTGTGTCTCCCCCTCCTTTTACTCCTCCACCTCTTTTCTTTTCGCATGACTATATGTACTTGTCACTTTTCCATGTGTTAGTTGTGTCTTCTGAGCAGTTTGTCAGCTTTTGGACACCTTTGAAGGTGTTTTCTATGTGTTTCTATGTGTTTTTGTATGCCTGCCATTGGTTTTAACGGTGTTCGAAGGTGTTCGACGAACAGTTCGACGAACAGTTCGGCGAACACACGGGTGTTCGACGAACCGAACCGAACTCGAACACTACGGGGGTGGCTCAACACTACTAACTAACACCCATGCGTTAGTGTCATCTTCTATTCCAGATCCAGCTGATTCAGAAGGTTGTCATACCCTCAGGCCTGGAGATTATGTGTATGTGAAGAAGCATGTTCGGAAACACGGACTAGAATCATTGTATGACGGACCATACCAAGTGCTCCTGACAACCCCAACAGCTGAGATGTTTTATGATAACATGTATGGTTGGACTAGTCAATACCTGGAATAGCCTACAACAGAGTACTGACCCTTTTAATAACAAGTTCATTAACACAGTTTTTATCGATTTGGTACATAAATTAGTATTACAGCACTCTGCTTTATGGGATTTACCATCAGCCACATATTGGGACTGTGGGAATAATGCATATAAGTAGCTCCCAGTCGGAGTAGGGGGGACTTGTACGTTGGCCCGGCTAACTCCAGCCACTTATCTTATTCCCCATAGTAAAGAAGATATGAGAGCCATCGCTCTTCATACCATTTATAAACATGCCAAAGACAACATCCCACGCCCATCAGGAAGACCTCATTTAGTACAAATGAGTATACCCAATAAGATAGCCAGTACTGTCTTCCTCTACCCTATGGTAACACAAATGTGGGATAAATTAGTGGAGGTCACTGATTACTTAGATGACCAGATTTGGAATATTTTGGAAGTAATTAATACTACTGTTGCGGTGCAGAATCAGCTTATCATAGTGGCCAATCAAAATACTTTAGTGCTGGACTATTTGACAGCAGCTCAAGTAGGGATGTGTCAGGTTATAGGCCCAGCCTGTTGTCACTATATTGACCCCGACTCTACCATATGGTTAAAGACTAAAATAGAAGACATTAGGAAACTCAGGGAAGAATATAACAAACATAATGAATTGACCAAAGACAGTTGGTGGTCTGATACGTTCTCCTTTTTAAATCCTGCTAATTGGTTTAAAGGGATTGGTGGATGGATTGCTGGAATATTACAAGGAATGTTGCATATTGTTGCTTGCATCTTGTTAATATATGTCTTACTAAAACTAGTCTTTTATTGTATCCCATTTTGCATGAGGAAAACCTGCCAGTCATCAGGGAGCAAGGAGGACGCTGTCAACCAACATCCCGTGCTACTGTACATGGACCTCCCAGATGTAACCAGCATTGAGGACCTGAACGACAAGGGAATGATGACCTTTACCCGCATGCCCCAACCAACCTCACGTCTGAAGATCAGAGCTTTATGATTATGTCAACAAACAAGGGGGGATGGACATGCCGCGACAGCCTCAATTGGTAACAAGGGCACTAATTGAGTGAAGACCAATGTCCCTCAGGCTCAAAACATGACCCTGGGAAAGCACCTCTATTGTTGAAAATAACATAATTTTTAGGGGGGAATGTAAAGGACATATTGATATTCATGCTCTGGCAACTCCATTTTGTCTGCTTGTTTCAAAATCATGTTATTATCACTCCTTGTATAGCATACATTCTTTCCTTCTTTTCTCTCGCTTCATCTTTCCCACACTAACTGTTCTCACAAGAACATTTTGTAATTTGTCAGACACTCCGCTCCTGTAATCTAACTAGTTTAGGCCAGGATTGACCTTGTAAAATTTCCATAGTGCTTCGAACTAACAATGATAATATGACCATATATGTGTTTCCTTAATAATTGTACCAACATTGGTTAGCCTGTAGTACTGTAGTATGGCTGCAGAGTTGATTGGCTATTAAAATACTCAAAACAATATAAAATGCTAAGCAAAATAAACGGGATCAGAGATTCTTTGAATCCTCCCATACAGAGCACGCATTGCCTCCGTTTGGTTTTCTTTGGATTGCGCAATCAACAAAATAATTTGACACTCACTTGGTCAACCGTGAAGGGTTATTGCCCTCTCTCAACAGGTTAATATAATAGAAGCCGAGACCCAGTTGTTATGAGCTGCTACAAACACTAAGGAAAGATAGGAAAACTGTCCCTACAATAGGGCTAAGCTGATTCCCTACGATGCATCGGGGGACCTGTTCCTTGTGGACAGACCCGCCTAAGTCCTCAGCTAGTCTGAACGCAGACCTATAGTTATAAGGGAGGGGTCCCTACAAGAACTAAGGACTGGGATATAGTTGGACACCTCCTAGCAGAAATTGTAGCAGAGCAAAGACAAACAAACAAACAAGTACTAGTGGTCAAAAGACCAAACAAACTACAGAGTAAGGTACAAGACACCTGGCTAGCTTAAGAGTAAATGTAACACTGAAGTCCAGCAAGGCCAGGAGGGCGGAGCTGGATTAAATAGGCAAAAAGTCATGTGACAAGAAAAATAGAAAAAACTAACAGGAGGGTTCTAACAGTACCCCCTCTTCTATGAGGATCCTCCGGATCCTCCAGGCCCAGGTCTATCAGGAAACCTCCTGTGAAACGCTCCGACAAGTCTAGGAGCAGAGACATCATCCGCCCTTACCCAGGAGTTATCCTCGGGACCGAAACCTTTCCAAGTGACGAGATACTGCAATCTCCCTCTAAGCCATCTAGAATTAAGAATGCGAGAAATTTCATATTCACCGTCTTCCTCCACCGGAGGAACAGAGACAGTGGCGTCCCTATCAGAAACATCAGCTTTTTTCAATAAGGAAACATGAAACACCGGATTAATCTTCCAGGAGGTAGGAACCTCCAACCTAACAGCAGATTGGTTAACTACCTGAAGCACCTTAAACGGACCCACAAACTTCGGGCCCAATTTCTTAGAAGGAATCCTCAACCGCAGATTCCTAGAGGACAACCAAACCATGTCGCCAACAGTAAACAAAACCTCTTGACGTTTCCTGTCAAAGTACTTCTTGGATTTTTTGTTAGCCTCTTGAAGGTTACGACGTACATCAGTCCAAACTCTCTCCAAATTACCGGAAAAATTCTCCTCCTCCGGCACAGCCAATACCAATTTGGAGAATGACCCAAACGACGGATGTCTCCCAGTACAACAAAAAAAAGAACACCCAGCAGAAGAGGATGTATGGTTGTTAAGAGCAAATTCAGCCAGTGGCAGAAACTCAGACCACCCCTCTTGATTGTCAGCCACAAAACAACGCAAAAACTGTTCAACATCCTGGTTCTTTCTTTCTGTCTGTCCATTAGACTCAGGATGATAACCAGATGAAAATGACTAATGGACTCCCAACCTGTCACAAAAGGCACGCCAAAAACGAGCCACGAACTGAGGTCCCCTATCGGAAACAATGTCGGTAGGAACGCCATGGAGCCTGACAATTTCTTTAACAAAAGCCTTAGCGAGTGTCTTGGCACTGGGCAGTTTGATCAAGGAAACCAAGTGACACATCTTGCTAAAATGGTCCACGACCACCCAGAAAACAGTGAAACCCTCAGAGGCAGGAAGGTCAGTAATAAAATCCATAGCAAGATGCGTCCAAGGAGCACTAAGAACCTCCAGAGGACAAAGCAACCCCGCAGCAGGAGCATATGAAGACTTAGATCTAGCACACACAGTACATTGACGCACCCACTTAATGACTTCCTTCTGCCACCCAGGCCACCAAAAACTGCAACCTACAAGTCTCTTAGTCTCCAAAATTCCTGGATGACCTGCCAACCGAGACTGATGACACTCCACAAACAAATCTCTCCTAAAGTTCCTAGGCACAAACAACCTCCCATGGGGTGTGTTAGATGGGGCACCCTCCTGGGCTTTCAGAATCCCATCTTCCAAAACGGAGTCCAATGCTGCTATCACAACACCTTCCTGTAAAATGCTCTCCTCCTCCTCAGTACCAACCATGGGAGAAAAACTGCGAGATAAAGCATCAGCTTTTACATTCTTGGTACCCAGAATGTAAGTAACAGAAAAATTAAACCGCGAAAAAAAAAGTGCCCACCTAGCTTGATGGGCATTCAAGCGCTTGTCAGCATCAAGATAGATCAGATTCTTATGATCAGTAAAACCCTGAATGGGAAATTTAGCACCTTCCAAGAGATGGCACCAATGTTCAAATGCGAGTTTAATCGCCAGCAATTCCCGATTACCGACATCGTAATTAAGTTCGGTCTCAGAAAATTTTTTTGAAAAAAAAGCACAGGGATGTACTCCATCCTTGTTTTCCTGAGACAAAACAGCACCGACCCCCACTGAAGAAGCATCAACCTCGACCAAAAAAGGCTTGGTCTCATCAGGCTGCATAAGGATGGGGGCAGAACTGAACCTCTCCTTGAGATACACAAAAGCTTCAATGGCCTCAGTAGTCCACTGGACCGTATTCGCACCTTTCCTGTTGAGATCTGTCAGCGGCTTAACAATTATAGAAAAATTCTTAATGAATTTTCTGTAATAATTGGCGAAACCCAAAAATCTCTGTATTGGTTTCAAACCAATAGGCCTAGGCCATTCCTGAACCGCCTGAACCTTCACCGGGTCCATCACAAAGCCCTCGCTGGAGATAATGTAGCTCAGAAAACTAATTCTCTGCACAGCGAACTCACATTTCTCCAGCTTAGCAAAAAGTGAATTGTCGCTTAACAACTGCAATACCTCACGTACGCTCTGCCAATGAGACTCCAGATCTGGTGCAAAAATCAAAATGTCATCCAAATACACCACCACATTCTTACTGATCAACGGTCTCAGGATGTCATTAATAAGGTTCTGAAAAAACGCTGGTGCGTTGGTAAGACCAAAGGGCATAACCAGATTCTCAAAATGACCCACTGGAGTGTTAAAAGCAGTTTTCCACTCATCACCTTCCTTCATACGTAACATATTGTATGCCACCCGGAGATCAGTTTTAGAGAACCACTTGGCCCCCACTAACTGGTTGAACAAGTCAGGAATTAATGGCAGTGGGTAGGAATTGCGTACTGTAATTTTATTAGTTTTGCGAAAGTCCAGACATGGACGTAAACCGCCGTCCTTTTTTTTTACAAAAAAGAATCCAACAGCCACAGGTGACTTAGAAGGTCTAATGTGACCGGCGGCCAAGCTTGTCTGTATGTATTCCTCCAAGGCCTTTCTCTCAGGAATAGTAAGATTAAATAAGCGACTCTTGGGAAGAGTTGCTCCAGGGACAAATTCAATAGTACAATCATAGTCCCTATGAGGAGGCAAAACTTGCGACTCCTCCTCAGAAAAAACTTCCAAAAATCCTGAATAGGTACAGGTAATTCCCCTCTTTCCACAGCAGCAATGCAACCGTTGCAACATCTATCATAACACTTAGGACTCCAAGACTTAATTTCATTGGTAGACCAGTCCAGTACAGGATTGTGCAATTTAAAAAAAACCAAGGTAACCCCAAAACCACTGGAGCAGGCAAATTATTTAATACCGCCAAATCCAAATTCTCTTGGTGGATACCATTAATGGTGAGGGGAAATTGAAAAACCTTGTGAGTAATACCTTTCAAGGGAGAGCCATCAACAGCAACAACAGAAATAGGAGATGACAAAAGTTTGGATTCGAATTTAAATTTTTCCAAAAAACCCTCATCAATCACATTGAGTGTAGAACCACAATCCACAAATACCCGAAATTCAATCAACTCCTCTTGGAATGAGGTGCTTCCAGAAATAAATACTCCTTTTGAGTTTAAACAAGCTATGCGGGCGTAACTGACCTCTTTTTTTTTTTCTTTGTTCAAATGAAGCACACAGTTCTTAATAAAGTGGTCAGATTTACCGCAATAAAAACACAATCCTTTAGCAAACCTGCGGTGTTTTTCCTGAGAGTGGGGTGACATTGCCCCAATCTCCATCGGTTCTCCACCCTCCGAACAGAATCTCTGAAAACTAGGAGCTGCCATAGCAGTAGATTTCTCTTCATTGCTCCTAGCACGCAGTCTCCTGTCCACACGTATGGCTAATTGCATTGCCTCCTGCAAGGTTCCAGGTTTTGGGAAGGCAATCAGCAGATCCTTAACCCTTCCACCTAGACCATCAAGAAACAAATATTTTAATGCTGAGTCATTCCATTCCACTTCAGCCGACCATCTTCTGAAGTATGTACAATAATTTTCCACATCACCTGATCCCTGCTTCAAACGTCTTATTTCAGTTTCAGCAAATGAGACTCGATCAGGATCATCATACAACAACCCCATAGCAGAAAAAAAATCTTCCACAGATCTAAAACACGGATCATTAGGTTGTAGAGAAAAGGCCTATCCCTGTGGTTCTTTGCGCAAAAGTGACATTATAAACCCAATGCACTGTGATTCATTCCCCGAGGATCTGGGTCTTAAACGAAAATATAATAAACAAGCGTTTTTAAAGGAAAAAAAATCTTGCCGTTTTCCATAAAAAAAATCTGGCAGTCCTACCTTCGGTTCGTCAAAATGCGCTCCAGGACAGCTACTCACATGTTGCTGGAGCTCGGCCACCTCCAAAGACAGTCCCTGCAGGCGTTGAGCCAACTCCTGAACCGACACCATGCTGAAATCAGGATTTCTTTCCTTAGAGTGTATTATTTTTTGGCTGGACTTACTCTTATGAGCTGCTACAAACACTCAGGAAAGATAGGAAAACTCTCAGCTAGTCTGAGCACAGACCTATAGATTTAAGGGAGGTGTCCCTACAAGAACTAAGGACTGGGATATAGTTGGACACCTCCTAGCAGAAATTGTAGCAGAGCAAAGACAAGCAAACAAACAGAAATACTAGTGGTCAAAAGACCAAGCAAACTACAGAGTAAGGTTCAAGGCACCTGGCTAGCTTAAGAGTAAATGTAACACTGAAGTCCAGCAAGGCCAGGAGGATGGAGCTGGATTAAATAGGCAAAAAGTCATGTGACAAGCAAAATAGAAAAAACTAACAGGAGGGTTCTAACACCAGTCAGACCTTGGGAAGGAACACGTCTTCCTGACAGTGAGGATTGTGTGCCCTGGGTCAATTAGGGTTGCCCCCACATTCTTATCTCCTGCACCTCCTCCTCCTCTTCAGCCTACATCTACGAAATGACCACATCAGTCAGAAGCTGGAAGCACTGCAGCACTGCCTCGGCCAAGCGGAAAAAGGCTGTGCTGAAGCTATTATTCTTAGGTGACAAACTGCACACCGCTGAAGAGTTGAGGAAAGCCCTGAAATAGAATGCAGATTTGTGGCTGACACCACTGAACCTACAGCCAGGTATGGTCATGTGTGACATAGGCTGGATCAATGAGGCGGCTCTGAAGTGAGGCGAACTCACACACGTACCATGCCTTGCTCATGTGCTTAACCTCGTGGTTCAGTGGTTTCTCAAAAGCTACCCAGATCTGTCGCATCTGCTTGTCAAAGTATGCCACGTGTGTGCCCATTTTAGAAAGTCATCTTCAGCTTCCGCCACTCTTGCTGTGCTTTAGCAGCGTTTTCAGCTTCCAGCTCACCGACTGGTGTGCGATGTCCCCACGCATTGGAACTCTACATTGCAGATGTTGGGAAGGATTAGTGAGCAAAGAAGGGCAGTTGTTGACTACCATCATCAACATGGCCATCTGTATTCAGGTCAGACTCCACACATAAGACCTCAGGAGTGGACATGGATGTCAGACATATGTACCATCCTCCAAAATTTTGAGAATTCCACCAAGATGGTGAGCGGCGTTTACGCCATAATTAGCATCACCATCCCGCTTCTCTGACTTCTGAAACGCTCTCTACTCCGAATCAAAGAGGATGCATTGCAAGCAGAGCGCAATGAGATGCAGCAAGGAACCATACATGGTGACTACACACAGCCCAGCCTCATCTCATCCCAACGTGGATTGGGTGACAATGAGGAAGAGAAGGAGGAAGAACAGGAGCTTGTTTCATGCGCTATTGAAGGTACTAACTGCACAACTGTCATACTGTCTGTTCAGCGTTGATGGCCTGAGAACAGGGAGGAAGAAGAAGAGGAGGAGGATGAGGAAGAGAACATGGTCAGTCATCCTCTTGGTGAGGACACTGAAGACTTGCCTCTTTGCAGTCTGCCACACATGGCTGAGTTTATGTTACGCTGCTTTTCCCGTTACCCTTGCGTTGCCAAATTTTGGGTGACAGTCATTATTGGTTGGTGACACTTCTAGACCCAAGCTACAAGGAGAACTTTCTTTTTTTTATTCCCTTGCCGAATATGCCTAATAAAATGGGGCAGTACCAGAATGCCCTTGTGTGTAATTATTAAAAATATTCCCATCTGAAAACGCTGGCGGCAGAGGTTACAGTTCATTGGACAACCAAGGTGTACAGGTGAGAGAGACATATATTCATTCCAGCAAAGACAGGGGAATACTGTCAAAGTTCTGGGACAGTTTTCTCAGACCCTCCCATTGCACAGGGCCTGAGGCGCGGGGTACTCTCACAAGGAGGGAAAAGTTTCGGAAGATGGTGAGGGAGTACCTTGCCGACCGTACTAATTTCCTCCGTAATTCATCTGTGCCGTATAATTATTGGGTATCCAAGCTGGACACATGGCATGAACTGCCTCTCTACACCTTGGAGGTCATGGCCTGCCCTGCCTCTAGCATTTTGTCAGAGCGGGTTTTTAGTGTCACTGGTGGTATTATAACCAATTGGCGCATCCGCCTGTCAACTGTAAATGCTGACAGGCTGACTCTTATAAAAATGAACAAGGGCTGGATTGGGCCAGACTTCTAAACACTACCTAATGATAGCAGAGTAGTATAAACTCAAATACGGTGTCTTTTTTGGGGGGAGGTCTAACTCTATTCACATGCACCTCTGTCTTCACACCCAGACATGGGTATAAGCTACCTGATTTTCTCTATTTGCTCTTGTCCTCCTCCTTCTCCTCCTCCTTCTCCTCATCCTCATCCTCCACCACCATATCAACACAATATCTACCATATCGCCATATCTACGTCTCATGTAAGGGGCATTGGAGTTCCTTCAAATTTTTGGCAGCTGTTGAATTCACTGCATAGGCTCACAGTATGGGAGACCCACTTCCTAATAATGGAGGGCCTCCTGAAAACAATGTTCCCGACTCCTACGTCTCTTACAAGGGGCATTGGAGATCCTCCAATTTTTTGGCAGCTGTTGCATTCATTGCATAGGCAAACAGTATGGGAGACCCACTTTTTAATAATGTGAACATTGTTTTTAGGAGGCCCTCCGACCTTTGCATCTCTTGCAAGGGACATTTGAGTTCCTCCAAATTTATAGGCAAAAAGTATGGGAGACCCACTCCTTTCCAATGGGAATATGTTGTTACTGTGGATCAGCTCTGTCTTTAATTTGTTATTGGGGTATTTCCTAATTTTTGGCAGTCATTGGACTCACTGCATACCTTATAACTGTATAGCAGACTCACTCCTTTCTAATGTTAACATGTCGTTACTAAGGCCCACCTCTATGTGTCTTTAAATTGTTATTGGGGTTTTTCCCAAATTTTGGCAGCCCTTGCAGTTGCTGCATGGGCATTACCACTATAGGAAACTCACTGTTTTAAAAAGGGAACATTTTTTTATACTGAGACCCTCCTCTATGTCTCTTCAAAGAGGTATTGTGGTGCGTCCAAATTTTTGGCAGCCCTTTCAGTCACTGCATAAGCCATAACAGTATAGGAGACCCACTCTTTAATAATGGCAAAAACAAAGCATAGCCAACTGCTGGCCCTTTAAGAATAGTAAGCGCCGCGTGATGGCTCTATAAAAATAATGTTTGTGACTTTCAGAGTCCCTCCTTCATAAATGAAACAGGTTGTGTCTGAAGATGTCTTACATACCACATTGCCAGATAAGGGAGTAGAATGCATTTTTCACAGTTGAAAGCAATACAAAAGTGCAAAATCGCATCAAAAACGCTACGTGTGAACATAGTCCAAGATGTGGAGGAGCATTTTTGGGGGGGGGTATTTATTTTGCCTTATATACAAGTCATTACCCTGGAAAGGATGTTCCTTAACATTTTTCCCAGGAAAATCCATTTTGGTTTAGTTTTTGTAAGTTTTATTGTGAGTCCTTAAAATGTTGTTGACGGCAGTGACCTGGGAGTCAGAAATGCTTCCAGGGTTCTTCCCCATGCTGTTCTCATGACCTTTGAGCACGGTTCGCATCGATTTGGACAATTTTTAGGCCCTCTGCAGACCGCCGGGGGGGGGGAGCCGCTGGAAAAATGCTTGTAACTTGGACCGAGCACTCCAGCATTCCAATTTGCTCGAATCGAGCAACGGGTACCCGAGCATTTTAGTGCTCGCTCATCGCTAGTCACCGCAAAGGATGAGCCAACTCACTTTGTCTGCAAACTTTGCAAAAAAAAAAACTCAGTAGATTGAAAAACTGCAATAATTTGACTACTACATGCATGAATGTTCACATGCGCAAACAACATGTGTTACATTGGGAATCACACCGCCCTGAAATGCGGTCCTCAACAAGCATCAGCTACCCCATCAATTGCACCTGCTGCTTCTTATTCTTCCTCTGTTACTGTGCCAAGTATTGGCACACAGGTCTCCCACCGCAGAACCCCAAGTACTCTACCCGCTCCAGTCAGGCTGAGTGAGAGCCCGTCAGCTGTAACTGAAGCGGATATGCCTGCTGTGTTTGTTTCACCGAGCACACCACATGTTTCTCAATCCACCGTAACATCTCTGCCTGCACCTCACTCACGGTCCAGCAGTTTGTCCGTTTCACTGCACTCAGCCCTCTCTCACCACTGCAGCCAGCCTTTTATCCCACATTTGTGGTCACGTAAAAGATTGTTTCATCCTACACATGACGAAGCTAAGAGGTTGAACTACACCATCTCCAATCTGTTGGCCACAGAAATGCTGCTTTTCCGTCTGGTAGATTCAGACGGTTTCCGAAAGCTGATGGCCGTTGCAGTCCCCTAGTATCAGTTGCCCAGTCGCCATTACTTCTCTAAGAAAGCTGTGCCTGCGCTACACCAGCATGTCTCAGACAACATCACCCGTTCCTTGACTAAATCTATATCTGCAAGGGTGCATTTCACCACAGACACCTGGACGAGTAAGCATGGCCAAGGGCATTACATCTCGATGACAGGTCACTGGGTGAATCTGGTGACTGTGGGGACAGGCGGGGAAGGAGCTGCTCCACAAATCTTGGAATCCCCAAGGATTGAAGAACAAACCTCTGTATTTCACACTTCCTCCACTGCTTCTGCCTCCTCCATCTCCTCTAGGGCCTACAAATGCGCAGTCAACCTCTGCCATAATGAGACATGCTTTCCAACAGTGTAGAGCGAATCCTCACCACCTCCGTACTGCTTTGCCTGGGCTCACCGCAATCAGGCAGTCTTCAAATTAATATGCCTTGGAGATCGCAGTCATACAGCTGAATAACTGTGGACAGCTCTCCATGCTCAGTTTGAGCAATGGCTGTCTCCACTGAATATGGAGCCAGGGAAGGCCGAGTGCGATAATTGTGTTTACCTGTTGGCGGCCCTACGCCGAAGTGAGCTCACACACGTACCTTGTATGGCTCTCATCCTCAACCTGGTGGTACAGTGATTTCTCCGCCATTATCCCGGCCTGGATGAGCTGCTTGAGAAAGTACAGAAACTGTGTACTCACTTCCGCCGTTAGCATCCCTCATGCCACTGACTTGCTTTGATATAGAGGTCTTTCTCCATGTCAGTTAACAGGTTGGTATGCGATGTGCTGACAAGGAGGAATTCCACTCTGCACATGTTGCAGCGACTGTGTAAGCAGCAATGAGCCCTGATGCAGTATGTCATGTCGTGTAGCCTGGGCCAACGCAGTATGAATGTGGTGCATATAATGTTTATGGAGTGGGAACAAATTAAGGACCTCTGCACCCTTCTTCACCGTTTTGAAATGGCTACAAAAATAGTTAGCGGTGACGATGCCATCATCAGCATCACTATTCCGGTCATCTACATTCTGGAGCAGACTTTGAATAGCGTGCTGCACAAGATGGTTTTCCCAGAAGAAGAGGAGGATGCGGAAGGGATAAGAATGTCTCAAAGTTCCAGACTGTCATCACACAGGAAGATGCCAAGTGACTGTGGATTCCTGCGATTGAGGGGGTTTGGTGACACCAGACATACTGTTAGGGAAGGTGCAAGAGACAAGGAAGAAATGAAGGAGGAAGAGGTGATAGGTGAGCAACAGTCAAAAGATGAAGACGGTAATGATCCCCTCTCTGTTGGCAGGAGGGGACGGGGGAAAACAAGCATCAGTGTTAAGCAGCCAACAAAAGAGCCTGGCCTTGGAACACCTGGAAGAGCCCGACATATGAGTGCCTTCTTGATGCACTATCAACAACATGATCCCCATTATAGTTAGGATTCGAAATAATGCTGACTAATGGGTTGCCACTCTGTTAGATCTACATTATAAGAGTAAATTTTGCCAGATGCTTCCTACCTTGGAAAGGCATCCGCTAATGTTGGAGTATCGAAAAAAGCTTTTAAGCAACCTTAATAGAGCTTTTCCACAAGATAGGAGTGAGGCACACAGTTTGCTTTGCTGCTGTAGTCTTTCAACCTTCGGCACGTCAGTTCGTCAAGTACAAAATATTAGCAGCAGCATAGTAAGTGGCAGAAGCAATTTCTGTGAGTCCTTTCACACATTTTTTAGACCAGCTCGTGCACCAGAACAACATAGTACAAGTCTGACGACTGGAGAGGATGGTGAAGGACTATCTAGAGCTCAATGCGAATACCATCAGTGAGGATTTTGACCATTTTTCATTTTGGTCTTCAAAAATGGATTAATGGCCTGAGGTCTCCCGTCACTCCTTGGAGGTTTTATCATGCACGGCAGTCAGCGTTCTCTCAGAATGTGTCTTCAGCGCTGCTGTTGGTGTCCTGACGGTAAGTGCAGCTGACTGTCCCCTGAAAGTTTTGACCACTAGTGATGAGCTTGTGTATTTGTTACTATTTTCTATTCGCACGGATAGTATGGTATTTGGGTTACTCGTTATATTGCGAATATTTGTGTACTCGCCTTGCTATATTCAGATGTGCCGTCCTGCAGATTTGGCACCTCCTTTGCAGCCACTAAACATGCTGGGCATCTTAACCAATCACAGTAATGCTGCAGACATGTTTTTTTTGGCATTATTGTGATTGGCTGGCCGCCCAGCATCTGTCATAGGGTCTATTTAAACCCTGGTGCCGCCATTTTGTGCACCTGTCTATTTTCCCCGCTGTTTTAGGGGTCAGAGCCTGGCTTCTGCTGTCCACATTAGTCCACATAAAAAGGCGGTTAGTGCCCAAAGCAGTAGTCCAAACATTTCCTACTGCCTGCTACCAAGCAAGCACCAACTCATTTTCCCTGCTGTTTTTGAGGTGACAGCCTGCCTTCTGTCCACATTAGTCCACTTAAAATAGCGTTTAGTGTGCTACACAAAGCAATAATCCAAAAATTTCCTACTGCCTGCTACCAAGCATGCACCAGCCCATTTTCCACGCTGTTTTTAGTGTGACAGCTTGCTTTCTGTCCACATTAGTCCACTTAAAAAAGCGTTTAGTGTGCTACACAAAGCAGTAGTCCAAACATTTCTTACTGCCTGCTATCAAGCACGCACCAGGCCATTTTACCAACTATTTTGGCTGTGACAGTTCGCTTGGCTTGTGCCATCAACATTTGAATATCTGTCAACAAAACCCAAAATGCTAAAAAAGTCTGGTGTTAAGGGACGTGGACGTGGTGTTGTCAATGGTGCGCAAAAAGGCACTTAGTCTGTGTAAGGTCAGAAGAAGCTTGATGCATCTACTATGTTCCTGGAAAAATTTCCCAGTCTTAAACGTAAACGTGTGTGGAAGCCAGAAGAGCAAGAGCAGATTCTCTCTTGGATAGCAGACAAGGCCTATATGCAATTGCCAAGCAGAAACAAATCTTCCACGACCACACAGTCTACTGTCGATACACAGAAGGCTTGTCCGTCCAATCCTGAAGCTGGTTCTTCTTCCTCCCACCATTATCAGTCACAGGAGACATAAGACCCCAAGCTTGGCCACTCCAAGGATCTGTTTGGTACGTATCCCTTGGTTGGCTCTGGCCAATCACCGTGCAGCATTGAAGAGGGACAAGAGGAGGTGGCGTGCGTTGATGCTCAAGTATTTGAGGACCTATGACCAGAAGAAAGCCACTTGGAGGAACGTCATTTACTGTCTCTAGAGGTGGAGGCTGATGATGATTAGACAAAGTTGCCATCAGGTCAGCCTACAATGTCAACTGGGAAGGAGGATGAGATGAAAGACAAGGTGGTCGATGATGAGTCCACTGATCTGACCTGGACTGTTGGCATGCATTGCCATGACAGCATCATAGAGGAAGATAGATATGTAGCTCCAACACTGGCACCAAGGGGTCGTGGTTTTCCCAGAGTGAGAACTGGGTCAACTGTTCCCAAGAGCAACCCCGCTTGTCCGTGCCTGAGAGCTTGGAAAGAAAGCATAAATACCCAGCCAAGCACCCACAGGCACAAATACTAAACCCGCACATTGTCAAATTGCTAGCTGTGGAGATGTTGCCTTTTAGGCTTGTGGGAACACAGTCTTTCCGTGATCTCTTGGCTGTGGCTGCCTCCATGATACAGTGTTTTCAGCCCCCACTATTTTGCCGAGTGTGCCATCCCTGCATTACACAAGCACGCGTTAAACAATCTGAACCGTGCTCTCACCAATGCCGTGACCGGTAAAGTTCACCTAACAGACACCTGGACAAGTATGATACATTTCTGTCATGGCACACTGGGTGAACCTGGTGGTGGCTGGGACAAATATGCTAACTGGAACCTCACACATCCTACCCACGCCAAGAATAGCGAGCCCAACTTCTGTCAGGGTTTCCGCCTCTTCATATTCTACTTCCTTTCTCCCCTTCTCCTGCTTCTCATCCTCTGCTGAATTACCCTCCCCATTACTGCCAACCTGGGACCTGTACATCAGCGCATCGGCAAAGTGGCAACATGCTCTGCTGAAGCTGATCTGTTTAGGTAATAAAGCACACACTGCAGTAGAGCTGTGGCAAGCTTTAAAACAACAGACCGCTCAGTGTCTCTCCCCACTGCACCGCCAACTCTTTTGCTGCTTTTACAGTGCTGGAAAAGAGCTTGAATTTGCCAAGTCACCGACTCATTTGCAACCTGCCCACATGATGGAACTTAACATATCATATGTTGGAGAGGATTAGTGAACAGCAGAGGGCAGTAACTGAATACCAGCTTCAACATGCCCCTCAGACTGAGAGTCAGCCACCACACATAACAACTGTCAAGTGGGTGTGGATCGCTGACATTTGTGAGGTTCTTGAGAGCTTTGAGTACTGCACCAACCTCGTAAGCGGTGATCAGGCTATTATCAGTGTAACCATCCCTCTGCTGTGTCTCTTGAAACAATCACTGCATAATCTCAAAGAGGAAGCCTTGAGTGCCCATCATGTTGGTATGGAGCCAGATTAACCTATGGGTGATACTACCCAGCCCAGCCAATATTCTGAGGCAACATTGGGTGATGAGGAGGAAGATGAGGATGATGAGGAGGGAGAGGACTTGTTTTTCTGTGCTACCAAGGGGACTTGAGCAGTGGACAAATCTGGAATCTACTGTGGTGCTACCAAACTAATATTTGTCATTGGAGGCCCTTGTCACAGGTTGTGCCACATTGTGACTGAGATAGGGGATACATATTCAACAGAAATGTACTGTCAGTCACACTATTTGGCAAAAAAACATGCCTGACTTGTGCCACATTGTGACTGAGATAGGGGATACGTATTCAATAGAAATTTACACTGACTGTTGATGACCGACTGATGGCCCTCTGAAAACTTGAATTGGGGGCCACAACTAACATCGTAGATAATGTTTGTCAAGGGAAACCCTTGTCATGGAATATTCCTGCACCAATGACACAGCCCCCAGGAGTAATTTTTGGAAATACGATGCACATTCTGCACTGGACCAAGTAGTACAGTATCAAGAAGTCTTCTCTTGCTATATAGTCTGGGGCATATTGACAATCAAAATCTCCTTTTGGAGAAGCTTCTCTAATACATGCTGGAGGAGGGGCACCCTATATCCTTTGTCCATTGACTTGCACAAATGATAAATTTGAGCTTGTCATCCAGTTGACTAGTGCAGCTTTATTTTTCCAGTTCACAGAGTTCAGCCATACCTGAGGATTGCAGGCGGCACTCACTGCTACTTTATAGTACTCCTTGTCTTTTGGCCTTTTTCTCTGTAGACTCTGCCCTTAAATGAGTTAAATAATAGAGTGAGGGCCCTACAATATGAATAAGCGAGGGCACTTTCAAATGTACATAAGAGGGACCTCCAAAATTTCAAGAGGAGGGCACTTCAAAATGTATGTTACAGGGTCACACGAGGGCTCTCACAAAACTCAGCTTTCCTGCCTACTGCAGGCCCTCTGAACATTTGAATTTAGGGCCGCAGTATCACAAGGTGGTGGAGGAGGTGGAGGAGGAGGAGGAAGAGGAGGAGGGTCAAGACCAATGCTACAATGGGCACATTGTAAACTGCTATGGAATATGTATTCCACTATCTGAGTTTCAATGATGGAGAGACAGCCCAAATGTCTAAGTAACAACTTTCCCTACAAAACTTATGTTACAGAGTCACCTGAGGCCTCTCAGGTCAAAGATCAACATGCCTACTGATATGTTCTAGCTGTGCTTGTATAGTGCTGGGGAATAGCGAACTAAAAATTATGTATGACAGAGGGACCTTCAAAATGTATAAGTCAGGGCCTTCTCAATTGTAAAAGGCGAAAAAAAGCCACAGCAATATGTGTGAACAAACACTAAAAGGGATATTTTTTGGTTTCTCTGGTTTATTTAGCCTTATATACAAGTGATTATGCAGGAAAAACTATTTCTTAACTTTTTTGGCCTGTTAAATGCAATTTAGGTTAGGTTTGGTAGTTGTTCTTGTGTGTCTGTAAAAGTGGCGTAATACTGCAACAAATTTATTCCCAGAAACCATACGTGAGTCAGAATGCATGTGACGCGCCCCCTGGGCCAGTGCTGTAGGGGATACCCGGAGCCGGATCTCGATGGGGGTAGTAGTCCTTGTGGCGGTGACCCGGTCCGTGCCCAGGGTGTCAAACTAAGTGGCAGTCTATGGCAGTAGATGTTAACTTGATTGTCGACTACGCCACCCGTTGAGTGCGGCTTTGAAGCCGCCGCTGCAGAGCAGTCCACTGAGGCCGGTGGTATATGTGCAGCAGTGATGGTATAACCCCCAACGGGAGGGGTATGGCCTCAGGGCAGCAGGTGTAGATGATGGGGGTTGTGCTGATGCAGAAAGAAGATTCAGAGTCAGGAGATGCAGTTCAGGGTTTTTACTTACTGGTGTTCTCTTGGTCACTCTGGCCTTGAGTGACCACCCGAGCCGTGCTGCGTCCACCAGGTCCTGGACTCGGCCAACCCCCAGGCAATTCCGGAGCGTGGTCCTGAGCTCCTTTCTGACTCTCCCTTCCTCTGGCCGTTCCCACCAGGGATCCACTTTTGGCCGGCTCCCTCGGGTCTCTTGGTGGTCAAGCCTCCTTTGGGCTCCCTGACCCTATACTCGGTGTGCCTTTCTAGTGGATTTGGTGAGGGTCGTGGCAGATCCTGACCACGACCTCCGGTTCCTGGCTAAGGTTGGTTTTGGCCTCTGCCAGCTTGGGATCCGGTACCCTTGTCCGCCAACCCTTCACCCTTTTGTCTTTATTCTGGGATCTTGGGGTTCCCTTCTTGTCTCCTCTCTCCCTCTGCAGGCTGTGCTCTGGAGCTGGGCCCAGCCGGAGCCACAGCTCACTGTCAGCCCTCCTGGCTGAGCTCCTCTGCTCTGCTCCTCAGGCTAAACTCTGACCCTGTTCTAAGATGGTGCCCACCTTATATACTCCCTCTATGTGTGAGCTCAGGTGACCAGCACCCAATGAGCTCCTATCTTTACCCAGACTACTCCCCCTATCTGCCCCTACACTACTGGGATGTTCCACCCCCCTCCCACTCCAGCCAGGGACAGACGCTGTCGTACCTGCACATATACTGGTGGGAGTACCGTAGTTCTGTCCCCCGGAAATGGGATGTATGTAGTGCATGCAGCCTACTGAGCTCAGTCCCACACTCTATCCTTACCCGGGAGTGGAATACCACACCTCTGGAGTGAGGTGCAATACCCCTGTAGCAGCCGAATCCTCAGGGTGCTACATTCCCCCCTGGTAAATCACAGCACGTCCTCGGGCTGTAAAAGAATAAACATCCAAAAACATACAATTTTTTTCAAAACATCATAAACATATAAAACATTATAAACATTATCCTTCAATCATCCCTTTATGGGAGGTACTTCTTACTTATAATGTTACCAGCATCAAATGTTACGGACACATCATATAATAATATTAACTCTTTCAGCATAATAAAACTTTTCCTATAAAACATTTTTGACCTCTGGCCACTTGTGCAAATTGTGACCAGGGAAGTGCCACAGTCTCTGGTAGAAAAAACAGTTTCCTATAAAACCGGTAGGGGGCACCTTAGAAAGCGCAACTATATACAAGGGATATGGCCGCTCTCAGTCCTCGGCCAGTGGGGAAAAAGGGATGGCTGCTCACAGTCCTCAGCCTGTGGGGAGATATGGGACACACTGGAACAGTTCACTGGTCCCAACGGGGACTATAATGGTAACAGTTCCTGTACCCTTCACGGGTAACTATTTTACAGTTCCATTTACCATACTTTAGTAGCGGCGTCCTCCTGATGCTTCCTCCCTGTATTCTTCAGACCCGTCCGGGTCCTCTTGCTCCTCCTGACACCTCAGCTCTTTCTCTGTCAGTCGGTGCACATGAAGGGCATAGGGTCCTTTGGCACATTGGTGCCGGGTGAAGGTGACCTCATCACCCAGGTAAAGGTCACGACCTCTGTGTCCCTCCGGTAGGTGGGACTCGACATCTCTTCTGGTCACAAAGACGTCGCCGGGGGTGTGATGATCTCAAATGAAGCCCCAACCATGCTGCAACTGGAATTTAATTACAGTCCCGGTGGCACGGGGACCGTGGGCTGCACGGGGGTTCCTCCTGGTCCGGCTCTTCTGTTCTGCACTTTTTATTTGCAGCCGCTGCTCGCGGACCCGCCTCTCTCTTCATTCTCGGTCAAAGGCTTCCAACTGCTGGCGGCAGCACTCTGCACGCTCCGCTGCAGCCGCCCGGGTTTCTTGAGTGAACCCGATGAGGTCTCCTCCTGCGGGGTCCCACTCAAACTGCGCCTCCTCTAACGAGAGCGGGGTCATCTTGACGGGCGCCGGTGCCGGGATCAGGGGCTCATCCAGAGGTCTTTCTTTCCGGAGTCGGGGATGGTGGAACTCCGGTGGCCACACAAAGGGCTGCCCATCCGGGCATGTGTGCTGGGCAAATAGGTCTTCACGCAGGTGTGGCGCTGTGGACGTTGAGGGCGCTGTTGTGGTGGCGGCGCCCGGGTTCACCAGGCCTTGCGACCAGGCTTGGGGCACCCTGAATGTAAAGGGCACCGTGAAGACGGCGGCGCCCGGGGTTACTTGGCCCAGCGACCAGGCCGGTGGCGTCTCCTGCTTGGCCGCGCTCAGGGTTGAGGCGCGTGACGTCACAGGGGGCGTGGTCGCGGCTCCTGCCGCTTGAGGCCTAGCTTGGAGCGGTGACGATGCAGCAACGTGAGTGGTGAGTGGGGTCTCGGGCTCTGCGACGGGGAGTTGGGGCAGGCTTGCGACCATCGGGCACGGGATGTTGTCGTCCCCATTACCTGCTCCCTTATCTTCAACTCCCTCCGCGGCGTCGTCTCCGGCCGTCGTTCCTCCTGCACCGTCCTCAGAGGCGGACATGCTCCTTGTTGTGGGTGGCGTGCTTCGCTGGCGGGTTCCAGCCTGCTGGGCCATCTCTCTGCTCCATGCGGCCAGTACGTCCCACTGCACTCGGGCCATCCTCTGAGCCAAGCCCTCCAGTGCGGTCCGTGCATGCTCCCGATCTCTGGGGAGCTGCGCCAGGATCTCCACCAGGCCTTCTGAGGTTGTCGCTTGCAACAGGCTCCTGACCACTGGGTCGGTGCTGCCTGCCTCTCCCTCCATCTCCGGGTACGGCTCCTCCAGACTCCTCCAGGCTGCACCCATCTTCTCTGTTTTGTTCTGTATACGCCCATACTGAGGGCGGTCCTGGGGCAACTTGGTGATTGTCAGTTCCAGGGGCAGACCCCCCACGCTGATGGACATCTCAATCATTGCAGTCTCTGCTGGTGGGGGCGGTCTTCGTTTTTGGCGCCACTCTTGGTCCTGGCCCACGATGGGAGGTCGTCTCTTACCACCCTCTGGCACGCCCATAATGGCGTCCGCTCTGCCAGGGCGGGAAACTGTCCAAGATGGCGGGAATCGCCTCCCAGTGGCAGGAAACACTGCAGATGGCGGGAAAAGACTGCAGATGACGGGCAAATGGCGGGAACCGATCCGAGATGGCGTCCGATGGCGGGGACCCTCCGGAACCGGCGGGAGACTTCTTTTTGAGGTAAATGTGAACTTTTCTTCAGGCACGCAGTACCCGGTGGTTGCAGGCACGTTATCCTGCCGACTACGCCAAAGTTGACGCGCCCCCTGGGCCAGTGCTGTAGGGGATACCCGGAGCCGGATCTCGATGGGGGTAGTAGTCCTTGTGGTGGTGACCCGGTCCGTGCCCAGGGTGTCAAACTAAGTGGCAGTCTATGGCAGTAGATGTTAACTTGATTGTCGACTACGCCACCCGTTGAGTGCGGCTTTGAAGCCGCCGCTGCAGAGCAGTCCACTGAGGCCGGTGGTATATGTGCAGCAGTGATGGTATAACCCCCAACGGGAGGGGTATGGCCTCAGGGCAGCAGGTGTAGATGATGGGGGTTGTGCTGATGCAGAAAGAAGATTCAGAGTCAGGAGATGCAGTTCAGGGTTTTTACTTACTGGTGTTCTCTTGGTCACTCTGGCCTTGAGTGACCACCCGAGCCGTGCTGCGTCCACCAGGTCCTGGACTCGGCCAACCCCCAGGCAATTCCGGAGCGTGGTCCTGAGCTCCTTTCTGACTCTCCCTTCCTCTGGCCGTTCCCACCAGGGATCCACTTTTGGCCGGCTCCCTCGGGTCTCTTGGTGGTCAAGCCTCCTTTGGGCTCCCTGACCCTATACTCGGTGTGCCTTTCTAGTGGATTTGGTGAGGGTCGTGGCAGATCCTGACCACGACCTCCGGTTCCTGGCTAAGGTTGGTTTTGGCCTCTGCCAGCTTGGGATCCGGTACCCTTGTCCGCCAACCCTTCACCCTTTTGTCTTTATTCTGGGATCTTGGGGTTCCCTTCTTGTCTCCTCTCTCCCTCTGCAGGCTCTGCTCTGGAGCTGGGCCCAGCCGGAGCCACAGCTCCCTGTCAGCCCTCCTGGCTGAGCTCCTCTGCTCTGCTCCTCAGGCTAAACTCTGACCCTGTTCTAAGATGGTGCCCACCTTATATACTCCCTCTATATGTGAGCTCAGGTGACCAGCACCCAATGAGCTCCTATCTTTACCCAGACTACTCCCCCTATCTGCCCCTACACTACTGGGATGTTCCACCCCCCTCCCACTCCAGCCAGGGACAGACGCTGTCGTACCTGCACATATACTGGTGGGAGTACCGTAGTTCTGTCCCCCGGAAATGGGATGTATGTAGTGCATGCAGCCTACTGAGCTCAGTCCCACACTCCATCCTTACCCGGGAGTGGAATACCACACCTCTGGAGTGAGGTGCAATACCCCTGTAGCAGCCGAATCCTCAGGGTGCTACACATGCAGACATATTCGCCATGCTCTTCCCATTTTCTTTCATCACTTTCCCATCCATTTCAGCCTTTTCCTCAGGCCCCCAGATCCTTTTGTAGGGTCCAACAGAAAATTACTCACATTTCCCATTGACTTACATTGTACTCGCTATTCGTAACGAATACGCGATTATTACAAAGTACTTGTTACAAGTATAGTGATTCCGAATATTACGGAACTCGCTCATCACTATTGACCACCTAATTTTCATCAAGATGAACAAGTCATGGATCTCAATGGACTTTTGCACCCCAATTTCAGACTGTACAGACTAGGCGATGTTGTAGTTTTTAGTGTGCTGCATTGATCTTGCAGAATTGCAGTCTGTGATATGGCTTGTGGGCCTGCTTTTGCTGCTTCTGCAGGTTTTAGGCCCTAATTTTTTGAAATGTGGAGAATATGTGCAGATTTTGTCTCTCAATCCATTGAGTTGGCTGTAGTGGAAGAGGTGGTGTTCCTAATTATACTACTTATACTCTAGTGAAATTGATGCCACTTTGGAAGTGCATTGAGGTGAAGGGTGCATTGCTGGAAAAGGGAAAAAAAAAACTCTTTAAATCTCTTAATTTGCGAGTGTGAACGAGTTGAGTGTGACTGGAGCGTAAGTGCGAACGAAAGTAAGTGTGTGACTTGTTTTTCAGTGAAGAGGTGTTTGGGAATCCTGCAGAAAATACCTGTGTGATTGCGGTGAGCTGCTGCATTGTGACCTGCTGAGTGATTTTCTACCTCTTTAGTTTTATTGGGCTTTTTAAAACCTATTTTCTCACTACAGTTTTAGTTTCTTTGTTAACTACCTGTGTATTTAAGGGTTAGCTACATTGCACTAAAATCCTGTGGTGTAGCTTTACTCGCAAGGGGTTAATAAAGGGGAAGGGGTCATAATTAAGGGTTTATAAGGGGCAGCTGGTTGGGCATCCCGTCCTTTGGAAGTGCATTGAGGTGAAGGGTGCATTGCTGGAAAAGGGAAAAAAAAAAAAAAAACTCTTTAAATCTCTTAATTTGTGAGTGTGAACGAGCTGAGTGTGACCAGAGCGCAAGTGCGAACGAAAGTAAGTGTGTGACTTGTTTTTCAGTGAAGAGGTGTTTGGGAATCCTGCAGAAAATACCTGTGTGAATTGTGGTGAGTTGCTGCATTGTGACCTGCTGAGTGCTTTTCTACCTGTTTAGTTTTATTTGGCTTTTTAAAACCTATTTTCTCACTACAGTTTTAGTTTCTTAGTTTACTACCTGTGTATTTAAGGGTTAACTACATTGTGTTAGAACCTTGCTGTTAGGTTTTTTTTCCTTTGCTGGTCACATGACCTTGTTGGCCTATTTAATCCTGCTCCGCCCTTCTGGCTTTGCTGGACTTCATTGTATATCTAATTTCTAGCTAGCCTGTGCTCTGTATCTAGCTCTGTTAGTTTGCTTGGTCTACGGACCTCTATGTTCTATCTATTTTGTTTGTTCGTCTGTCTGCTACTATTTCTGTTAGGAGGTGTCCCATATTCCTCCCAGTCCTTAGTACTTGTAGGGATTCCCTCCCCACATCTATAGGTCTCCGTACAGACTAGATTAGGACTTTAGCAGGTCTGATCGCAGGATCAGGTTCCCTGTTACATCGTAGGGATTCAGCTGAGTCCTATAGTAGGGACAGATCTCCTCTCTTTCCTTAGCTTTGGTAGCAGAACATAACAGTAAGTCCAGCCTGCAAATTCTCTAAGGAAAGATTTTTTTTTTTTTTTTTTTTTGTTCCATCATGGTGTCGGTTCAGGATTTGGCTAAACACCTGCAGGGACTCTCTCTGGAAGTGGCCGAGCTCCGTCAGCACGTGAGTAACTGTCCTGGAGCATATTTCTTGGAGCCTAAGGTATGTTTGCCGGATTTATTTTTTGGTGAACATCGAGAATTTTTTTCATTTAAAAATGCTTGCTTATTGTATTTTCGTTTGAGACCCAAGTCCTCTGGGGATGAATCCCAGAGCGTAGGGTTCATAATGTCACTTTTGCGCAAAGAGCCTCAGGAGTGGGCCTTTTCTTTGCAACCTAGTGATTAGAGATGAGCGTTGTTCTACTCGAACTGTTCGCCAATCTCAAATTCGAGCTGTTTTGGGCGGTGTTCGAGCCGGTCGGCGAACACGAACAATTTGAGAAAAATTCGGCTGTTCGAGGTTATGTTCGATAACTGTTCGTGCACCAAAATCATAACTGCATTTTTTCTCAGTAATGATGAAAATTAATGTTAATACGCAGTTTGAGTGTACAGCGGGGCGGGGGGAGGGGCAGGGGATGGATCTCTGCAGGAACAATGAAGATCTCCATTTTTTTTTCTCTTTCCCGCATTTGCAGTGGGGAGGTGCAATCTGTCAGCCTATCAGCAGCGCACACACGGAGCGAAGTGCTTTTTTTCACACAAGCAAGGGCATGTGTGATTGGCAGTGTATGTCACATGTCCTTGCCCTATAAGACCAAGCCATTTTCCCCGTCGCCACCATTTTCTCACTGCTGCAGCTGCGTGTTAGACGGCACCGCTGTTGCTGTGTGCGCTATACCTTGTTAATTTCAAGCCAATTTTCGCACAAATATACAGATAGCTTGGGAGTAGGGAATAGTTGTGATTGCAGTCCTTTTAAGGACTAGGTTACAGCATTTCCTACGACTTTTATCAGGCAGGTCTGTGCTCTTAAATAGATAGATTGTGGGAGTAAAGACTAATTGTAATTGGAGTCCTTTTCAGGACTAGGTTACATCAGTTCCTATCAGTTTTTGCCAGGCAGGTCTGTGCCAGTGCTGTGCAAGTTTTTTTCACAGCATTTGGCTGAATCTAGCAAAGCTAATCCTTTTTGGCCTATTGCAGAGTGTGTTAGTCAGTGGAGTAGCCTATCTGTGTTGCAAGATATACCACCTGTGTATAGAATACCAATTTTTTTACTGCACCTAGTGAAGTAAAATCTTTTGGGCATAGCATCATTCTATTAGTCCATCTATACTGACCTCCATCAGGTTGAAAACTGAATATAATTTTTTTCTGCATCTAGCTCTGAAAAAATATTTGGGCTTCTAGCGGTGTGTGGGACTTGGTCTATTAGTCCATCTATACTGACCTCCATCAGGTTGCAAATTAAAAATAATTTTTTTCTGCATCTAGCTCTGAAAAAATATTTGGGCTTCTAGCAGTGTGTGGGACTTGGTCTATTAGTCCATCTATACTGACCTCCATCAGGTTGCAAATTAAAAATAATTCTTTTCTTCATTTATCTCTGAAAAAATATTTGGGCTTCTAGCAGCGTGTGGGACTTGTTCTATTAGTCCATCTATACTGACCTCCATCAGGTTGCAAATTAAAAATATTTTTTTTCTGCATCTAGCTCTGAAAAAATATTTGGGCTTCTAGCAGTGTGTGGGACTTGGTCTATTAGTCCATCTATACTGACCTCCATCAGGTTGCAAATTAAAAATAATTTTTTTCTTCATTTATCTCTGAAAAAATATTTGGGCTTCTAGCAGCGTGTGGGACTTGTTCTATTAGTCCATCTATACTGACCTCCATCAGGTTGCAAATTAAAAATAATTTTTTTCTGCATCTAGCTCTGAAAAAATATTTGGGCTTCTAGCAGTGTGTGGGACTTGGTCTATTAGTCCATCTATACTGACCTCCATCAGGTTGCAAATTAAAAATAATTTTTTTCTTCATTTAGCTCTGAAAAAATATTTGGGCTTCTAGCAGTGTGTGGGACTTGGTCTATTAGTCCATCTATACTGACCTCCATCAGGTTGCAAATTGAATAAAAAAATTTTCTGCATCTAGCTCTGAAAAAATATTTGGGCTTCTAGCGGTGTGTGGGACTTGGTCTATTAGTCCATCTATACTGACCTCCATCAGGTTGCAAATTAAAAATAATTTTTTTCTGCATCTAGCTCTGAAAAAATATTTGGGCTTCTAGCAGTGTGTGGGACTTGGTCTATTAGTCCATCTATACTGACCTCCATCAGGTTGCAAATTAAAAATAATTTTTTTCTGCATCTAGCTCTGAAAAAATATTTGGGCTTCTAGCAGTGTGTGGGACTTGGTCTATTAGTCCATCTATACTGACCTCCATCAGGTTGCAAATTGAATAAAAAAATTTTCTGCATCTAGCTCTGAAAAAATATTTGGGCTTCTAGCGGTGTGTGGGACTTGGTCTATTAGTCCATCTATACTGACCTCCATCAGGTTGCAAATTAAAAATAATTTTTTTCTGCATCTAGCTCTGAAAAATATTTGGGCTTCTAGCAGTGTGTGGGACTTGGTCTATTAGTCCATCTATACTGATCTCCATCAGGTTGCAAATTAAAAATAATTTTTTTCTGCATCTAGCTCTGAAAAAATATTTGGGCTTCTAGCAGTGTGTGGGACTTGGTCTATTAGTCCATCTATACTGACCTCCATCAGGTTGCAAATTAAAAATAATTTTTTTCTGCATCTAGCTCTGAAAAAATATTTGGGCTTCTAGCAGTGTGTGGGACTTGGTCTATTAGTCCATCTATACTGACCTCCATCAGGTTGCAAATTAAAAATAATTTTTTTCTGCATCTAGCTCTGAAAAAATATTTGGGCTTCTAGCAGTGTGTGGGACTTGGTCTATTAGTCCATCTATACTGACCTCCATCAGGTTGCAAATTGAATAAAAAAAATTTCTGCATCTAGCTCTGAAAAAATATTTGGGCTTCTAGCGGTGTGTGGGACTTGGTCTATTAGTCCATCTATACTGACCTCCATCAGGTTGCAAATTAAAAATAATTTTTTTCTGCATCTAGCTCTGAAAAAATATTTGGGCTTCTAGCAGTGTGTGGGACTTGGTCTATTAGTCCATCTATACTGACCTCCATCAGGTTGCAAATTAAAAATAATTTTTTTCTGCATCTAGCTCTGAAAAAATATTTGGGCTTCTAGCAGTGTGTGGGACTTGGTCTATTAGTCCATCTATACTGACCTCCATCAGGTTGCAAATTAAAAATAATTTTTTTCTGCATCTAGCTCTGAAAAAATATTTGGGCTTCTAGCAGTGTGTGGGACTTGGTCTATTAGTCCATCTATACTGACCTCCATCAGGTTGCAAATTAAAAATAATTTTTTTCTGCATCTAGCTCTGAAAAAATATTTGGGCTTCTAGCAGTGTGTGGGACTTGGTCTATTAGTCCATCTATACTGACCTCCATCAGGTTGCAAATTGAATAAAAAAATTTTCTGCATCTAGCTCTGAAAAAATATTTGGGCTTCTAGCGGTGTGTGGGACTTGGTCTATTAGTACATCTATACTGACCTCCATCAGGTTGCAAATTAAAAATAATTTTTTTCTGCATCTAACCCAGCCAATAGTTTTGGCCTAATACCACAGTTTGGCCACTCAGCTCTGCTCGGTTACCATCCATTGTTTTTTTGTGCAAACAACTCCAGAGTTGTGAATTAGTTAACCACCAAAATGAGTGGAAAAAGGCCTGCTGCTGGTGGAAAGGGGAATAGGCGTGTTGGGAAGGGGAAAAAAGGTTGTGTCCGTGGGGTAGGTGCAGAAGAAAGACCATCTTCCAGCCAAACTAAAATGTCTACTTCTTTTAGCGGACAATGTGATAAGATCCCTTTCTTACGGCCACGCCAAACGCTACAAATTCCAGATGAGGCACAAAAACAGCAAGTGCTTCAATGGATATCAAGTGCTCCTTTAAGTGGGCTCTCCTCCACATCAACTTCAACATCACAAATACTCCAGTCCTCAAAGGTGTCACCCAAATCGCACTTGCTTCCTCACAGCTCCCAAATCTCCAGCTGCCCGTCTGAGTATGAGGTAGAACAGATGGTTGAGTCTGCAGAGCTGTTTACTCATACTATAGCCTGGGAATCAGAGGTCGACTCCAGCGCTTCTGTGAATCCAGACGAGGAAATGATCTGCACTGATGCCCAGAATCTTTATGAGTCGGATCCAGGACCAGACGCAGAAGGTTCTGACCATAATGTAGACCCTCATTCCCAAACTGTAACTCCTGTTGGTGGAGACAATGAGGAAGACGATGATAAGACTCAAATACCTGATTGGAGCGACAACTTTAGTTTTTTGTCAGGGCAGGAACAGGTTGGCTCTGAGGACGACGGGTGTGATAACGCACAGGGTGATGATGATGAGGTCGGAGATCCCACTTACTGTCAACCCACAGTCAGCCAAGATATGAGGTCAGCAGAGGAGGTGGAGGAAGATGCTAGTGACGACGAGGTCAGGTTGCGCCTTCCTGGACAGAGACGTAGTACTGGAAGCACTTCAACAACTGCATCCTCAAACACAACTCTGCCTCTCACCACAAGTCGTGGTGGCTCTTCAGGTCGCATGGGTGCTAAGCCTTGCATAGCCTGGGCATTTTTTCAGATCGATAAAGATGACCCAACTCGTGTTATCTGTAACATTTGTCAGCAAAAGCTAAGTAGAGGCCAAAAAATACATAGTTTGAGTACTTCATGCATGAACCGGCACATGGACATGAAGCATAAGTTGCAGTGGGAAGCTCAGTGTGCTACAATGCGGTCTAGCCGGCCGGGCCAACCACCGTCTGCCATATCTTGTGCATCCGCGGCCTCTTCATCCTCTGTGACTGGGGGGACAGCAGTCACACCTGTTTTGGGGCGCAGACCTGCCACCTCTTTACCCGCAACAGCCAGCGTGATTGGCAGGTCATCATTTTCTTTGGAGGTGGTAACACCAGCTGGTCTTGAGCGCTGTCCGACATCGATAGCACCACCTTTGGATCAAGGCAACCTAACATGTCCGCCTGCATCTTCCTCACAGACCGGCAGTTTGCCGGGGACACCCTTATCAACCCCGTCTAAGCACAATAGCCAGCCCTCGGTCCCTCAGATGTGGACAAGTAAAAGACCATTTCCTCCTAGCCATGAGAAAGCTAAGAGGTTGAATTTCACCATCTGCAAGCTCTTGGCTACAGAAATGCTGCCTTTCCGCCTGGTGGACACAGAGGATTTTCGAGACCTTATGTCCGTCGCAGTGCCCCAGTACCAGATGCCCAGTCGGCACTACTTCTCAAAGAAAGGTGTGCCTGCGCTCCACCAGCATGTCGCACACAACATCACCGCTTCTTTGAGAAACTCTGTGTGTGACAGGGTGCATTTCACCACAGACACTTGGACGAGTAGGCATGGACAGGGGCGTTACATGTCGCTGACTGGGCACTGGGTAACTATGGTGACAGCAGGACAAGGGGCTGCTGTCCAAGTCTTGCCGTCCCCACGAGTTGTGCGTCAATCCTCTTTATGTCATTTTTCCTCCACTGCTTCTGCCTCCTCAACCTCCTCTCGGTCTTCCACCTGCACCCAAAGCCTGTCTGGTCATGCCACAAGCTTTCTAACTGCGCAGAAGGGATCCTGCACACCTCCTTACTATGCTGGCAGTAGGGCTCAACATCATCAGGCGGTTTTTACATTGAAATGTCTGGGAAATGTGAGTCACACAGCTGAGGAGTTGTGGTCAGCTCTGGAGAACCAATTTCATGAATGGTTGTCTCCACTGGACCTGAAACCAGGGAAGGCCGTGTGCGACAATGCTGCAAACCTGGGTGCGGCCCTTCGCCGGGGCAATGTCACACACGTGCCTTGTATGGCTCACGTGTTGAACCTGGTTGTCCAGCAATTTTTAGCCCACTATCCCAGACTAGATGGCCTTCTGCAGAGGGCACGGTCGCTGTGTGCTCACTTTCGCCGTTCGCATCCCGCAGCTCAGCGTCTTACATCTCTACAGAAGTCGTTGGGCCTGCCACTTCACCGGCTAAAATGCGATGTGCCTACCTGGTGGAATTCATCTCTGCACATGTTGCAGCGACTGTGGCAGCACCGACAAGCCCTGGTGCAATACGTTCTGACGTATAGCCTGGGCCAACGAGATCCAGAGGTGGGGCAAATCACGCTGGAGGAGTGGTCTCAGATCAAGGACCTATGCACCCTTCTGCACAGTTTTGAAATGGCGACGAAGATGTTTAGTGCTGACGATGCCATTATCAGCATGACTATTCCGGTGATTTACATGCTGGAGCACATGTTAAACAGAATTCGGAGTCAGGTGGTGGCACAAGAGGAGGTGGAGGAAGTAGAGGAGGAGGAGTTGTATGCGGAAGGGCTAACATCTGCAAGGTCCAGACGGTCGGCAGCACCAAGGCGGCAGGCATGTGAGGGTGGGGGAGATGGTTTTACCAGGGCGCATGGTAGCAGCCAAACTAGTGAGGAAGGTGCAGGAGCCCAGGAAGAAGTGGAGGACGAACTAATGGAAGACTCATCAGATGAGGGAGACCTTGATCACATTTCTGTTGTGCGAGGTTGGGGGGAGAGGACAGAGGAAGGAAGCATGATTGTTACCTCACCACCAACACAACAGGGACTTGGTGCTCCTGGATGCGCAACACACATGAGTGCCTTCTTGCTGCACTACCTGCAACATGACCCTCGAATTGTGAGAATTAGAAATAATCCTGACTACTGGGTTGCCACACTGTTAGATCCCCGGTACAAAAGTAAATTTGCAGAAATTATTCCTGCCATAGAAAGGGATGCACGCATGCAGGAGTATCAGCAGAGACTGTTGCAGAATCTTACATGTGCTTTTCCACAAAATACCAGTGGTGCACGTAGTGAATCTCACAGTTCCAACTTGCCAACCGTGGGACCGTCAAGTGTTCAGCACTCAAACCGTAACAGAACCACAGTATCTGCTGGTAACATCAATTTTGCGGAATCATTTCACCACTTTTTTAGCCCATCCTTTGCAAGGCCACAGGAGACAAGAAGTCTGACACATAGTCAACGCCTAGAGACGATGGTACAGGAGTATCTCCAAGTAAACATTGAAGCCACGACTGTGTCACTGGACCCTTGCTCTTTTTGGGCTTCCAATCTGGATAAATGGCCGGAGCTAGCCACTTACGCCTTGGAGATCTTGTCATGCCCCGCAGCCAGCGTTCTGTCTGAACGTGTGTTCAGCGCTGCTGGTGGTGTGCTGACAGATAAGCGCACGCGGCTCTCCACTGATAATGTAGACAGACTCACGTTCATAAAGATGAACAAATCATGGATCCGAAATGACTTTTCTACCCCTGTGTCATCCTGGGGAGAGTAAAAGCTTGATGATTGGTTAAAATCACCCTACCAACCGTTTTAAGCTTTCAAATTACTAATCATGTTTATCTGTATCTTGACTGGAAAATAATTTGGGCTTTGTAGCAGTGTGCAGCACTGATCCTATTAGGCCATCTATAATAAGCTTCACCAGATTTAAAATTAAAAATAATTTTTAGCTGCATCTAGCCCGGAAAATAATTTTGGGGCTCCGAGATGCGCAAGACACATAAGTGCCTTCTTGCTGCACTACCTGCAGCATGACCCTCATATTGTCAGAATTCGAAGTAATCATGACTACTGGGTTGCCACACTCTTAGATCCCCCAAACTTTTCGATCAACCTTTTCATTTTAATAAAGACCAAAAAAATGGTCATTTTTGAAATTATAAGCATTAGCAGGTTGTTAGAAACTGAAATCAAACAGTTTCATCTCAAAACTTTATTCTAGGTGATGTTACATTTTCACATAGGACCCCTTGTTCGAAAGGAGCTTCTGAACTCTCTCGTCCATTGAATTTGTCAGGTTTTGGATGGTTTCTGCTTCAATTGTTTTGCATGAGGACAGAATACCCTCCCAGAGCTGTTGCTTAGATGTGAACTGCCTCCCGCCATCATAGACACTCCTTTTAATGATGCTCCAAAGGTTCTGAATGGGGTAGAGGTCAGGGGAGCATGGGGGTCACACCATAAGTTTGTCCCATTTTATGCCCATATCAGCCAGAGATGCAGATGTTTTATGTGCAGCATGAGATGGTGCATTATCATGCAGAAAAATGATCTTGCTGTGAAATACACGGTTCTTCTTCTTGAACCATGGCAGGAAGTGCTGTTTGAGAAAATCCACATACATTATGGAGTTCATCTTTAGCGCCTTCAGGGATCCTAAAGGGGCCGACAATCTCTCTCCCCATGATTCCAGCCCAAAACATTACTCCACCTCCTCCTTGTTGGCGCTGTAGCCGTGTTTGCGTGGGGTGTCCATCAACCAGCCATCCTCCACTCCATTCATCTGGACCATCGAGCGCTGCACGGCACTCATCCGTGAACAAAACAGTTTTGAAATCAGTCTTCATGTAATGTTTGGCCCACTGGAGCCGTTTCTGCTTGTGTGAAGTGGATAGAGGAGGTCGACAGGATGGCGTATGCACAGCTGCAAACCTCTGAAGGACCCTGCATCTTGTTGTTCGGGGGACGTTGGAGGCACAAGCAGCTTCAAAAACTTGTCTGCTGCTATGACAAGGCTTTTTTGCCGCTGCTCTTTCAACCTGACGTAATTGCCTGTAGGAAAGAGTCCTCAATTTGCCCTTATCAGCACGCACACGTGTGTACTGTGAATCAGCTACATACTTCTTGATTGCCAAGACACTTCATCCTGATCATCGCACAATGTTGATTGTAGTCATGCCTTGACCTAAACACTCCACAATTTGTTGCTTCTCAGCAGCCGACACATCCTTTTTCTTTCCCATTTTGGCAGAAAATGTAGGCTGCTTAATAATGTGAGAGAGCCTTCTTAAGTAGTCTTGCCTTTCATTGGACACACCTGCCAAACTAATTAGCACAGGTGTCTGCAATTGCTTACAGTGATATAAAGAGCCCTGACACACATCACCATCAATGAGTTTAACTGACAAACAAACAAATTCTTCCCTTATCACTCCTAAACACTTTTTGCATAATAATTTGGAACGCGGTGTACATGTGCTTTTCCACAAAACACCAGTGGTTCACGTAGTGAATCTTACAGTTCTAACTTGCCAACCGTGGTCTGTATGGAATTGTTCAATAAAGGGCCCAAAATTAAGATAACATAGATGGGAGAGGTCTCTATGAATAGGAATTCCTAAGTATTTGATACCCTGTGAGGGCCAGGCAAAGGGAAAGTTGGACTGGATGGAATCCTATATGGATTTAGGGAGGGAGACATCGAGGGCCTCAGACTTCGCTGCATTGATTTTAAAATTTTACCATGTAACAAAGTGATCTATTTCAGCCATAACAGCAGGGATGGATATATGTGATTGAGTGATATATACTAGGACATCATCAGCAAATAGAGAGCACTTGTACTCGGTGCCTCCCACCTCAATCCACCTAATATTGGGGTTATGGCGAATTGATGAGAGCAGGTGCTCCGTCACTAGGATGTATAAGAGAGGGGACAGAGGACATCCCTGCCTTGTCCCATTGGTGATTGTGAAAGGTGATGAAAATGTTCTGACGCACCCCCTGGGCCTTGGGACACCCGGAGCCGGACCCTTTTTGGTGGATGCTGGTGGTTGTAGTCTTCGTGGCGGCGATCCGGTTCCGTGGCTCAGGGCGGTCAAACCAGTGGCGGAACTATTTATGTGGTTTTGATGTTTAAATGTCCGACTACGCCACCCGTGGATTGCGGTCAGAGTGAACCGCCGCTACAGGGCAGACCGCTAAGGCTGGTGTTGTGGGTGCAGCAGAGCGTAGCATAACTCCCCACGGGAGGAGTATAGCCTCAGGGCAGTGTATGCGGAGGATGGGGGTGATGGTGCAGGGCAGCAGCAGTAACGACACGGAGTCAGTGATGCAGTTCATGGCCTTTACTCACAGTTCTTATTATCCAGACCACGTCTGCAGGTAACGGCTGCCCACGTCGTACTGTGCTCACCAGGTGAGGGGCTCAGACAACTCCCAGATAACTTTGGAGCGCTTCACAGGACCCCCTTTGTGTGTCCTTTGTCTGGCCTTTCTTACCAACACTTCTGTCTGGCTGCCTCGGGCCTCCTCTTGGTAAACTTGGCGCCAGTTTCCCTGACCCTATGTGGTGCCTTCCTAGCGGGTGGAGCAAGGGGCTGCGCCACATAAAATGTCAGAGCCTCCGGTTTCTAGCTGAGGGTCGTTTCCTGCCTCCACTAGTTCGGGGACTGGTCTCCCCCTTTGGCCTGACCCCTCCACGCAGGTGGATTCGGGCGTGCGGTGGCGACTCGCCCGTCCGCACCCCTGGGATCCCTTCATTCCTCGTTCCTGGAGCCTTCTCCGCTCCTCTTCCTTCCTTCTCCCTCTTGCAGGCCTGGGCCTCTGTTACTAGGCCCGCCTCCGGAGCAGAGCTCATGCAGAGCCCCTGCTCCCTGCCACTTCTGCTCAGACTTCTCTGCACTGAACTAAGATGGTGCCCACCTTTTATACTCCCTTCTCAATGCACCCAGGAACTGCTTCCTCCCTGCTCCTGCACTGCAGGGTTCCCCTTCCTCAGTGTTCCCTCCCCCCACTCCAGCCAGGGACAGGGACTGTCGTGCCCATCTCAGGGGCATATTGGTCGCCCTGCCCCACGGCAATGTGGTGTAATGCATGCAGGTGTCGGGTCCTGATCCACACTCCATCCTTATCTGAGAGTGAGATATCACACCTCTGGGTGAGGTGCAATACGTCTGTAGCAACCGAGCCCTCGGTGCTACAGTTCCATTTATCTTCAGCCTAGGTGACGTATTGTGATACAGGGCCGTGATTTTGGCTATAAAAGGGTCCCCTAGACCCCTACCCCAAGCTTTTTAAGAGAATCATATATGGCGTGCCAGGAGACTCTATGGAATGCTTTCTCAGCATCCAACGAGAGTATCTACTTACAAATTTTTAACTGCATCTAGCCCAGGAAATACTTTGTGCCTAGTAGCAGTGTCTGCTAGTCAGCGGATTATCCCGGCTGTTAAGCAAGCTACACCACCTGTAGTTTGGACACTTAATTTTTTCAAAGGAAATGCTTCGGGACCACGGGATACTTAGTGAAGAGCATCAGGAGGCACCCCAAGGCATAGGGGCTGGGACTGGCACTAGGATGCCTTGCGGTGGACAGCCGAGCTCGATCCTTATAAAAGCTTTTTAACTGCAGCAGCTTTAGTGGACGCTACTGGAGCTGGAATTACGCGGCTGCTGGCATGAGACTTGCCCTCCAATAGATCCTTGTAAATGGATTTAAAGTGTATTCATTCAAATTAGAGGGACAATTTAAATTAAAAAGCTTAGAGCTGCCTCCACCACAGGGGGGCTCTCTCGACCCACCAGCGGACAGGCACCAGTATTGGGAGAGGGGGGCTGGCCGTCAGGGTTCACCGCGGCTCTGGCACAAACCCGGCGACACGGAGGTGGCACGGGCAGGAGCGGACTGGCCGTCTCGGCTTCTCACTTTTTGGATTTTAGAAGGGCATGACATGCCTATATCTGTGTCTCCCCCTCCTTTTACTCCTCCACCTCTTTTCTTTTCGCATGACTATATGTACTTGTCACTTTTCCATGTGTTAGTTGTGTCTTCTGAGCAGTTTGTCAGCTTTTGGACACCTTTGAAGGTGTTTTCTATGTGTTTCTATGTGTTTTTGTTTGCCTGCCATTGGTTTTAACGGTGTTCGAAGGTGTTCGACGAACAGTTCGATGAACTGTTCGGCGAACACACGGGTGTTCGACGAACCGAACCGAACTCGAACACTACGGGGGTGGCTCAACACTACTAGTGATACATGCTTCAGATCAGTGGATAGTTTTTTTTCTGCTTTAGGATTATTATATGATGATCCTGACCGTGTGGCATCAGCTGAGACTGAGTTGAGACGTTTAAAACAAGGATCAGGTAATGTGGAAAAATATTGTACTCATTTTCGTCGTTGGTCCACTCAAACAGGGTGGAACGATTCTGCTCTGAAAAGTCTATTTCTTGCTGGGCTCGGTGAAAGGGTTAAAGACCTGCTAATTGCGTATCCTACACCTGAGGATTTGCAACAGGCTATGTAATTAGCTATACGGGTGGATAGAAGACTGCGTGCTAGGGTTAATGAGAGCAAATCCTCTGCTATGTCAGTTTCTGGTTATGATAATGTGTGTACTAACAGTGGTGAACCGATGGAGATTGGATCGGTGGCACCTCGCTCTCAAGAAAAAGACCGTCGTTTTTCGGAAGGCTTGTGTTTCTATTGCGGAAAATCTGGTCATTTGATTAAAGGCTGTGAGCTTCGTATGAAGAAAGAAAAAAAAATGGTCAGTCACGCCCGTATTGCCTGTTTAAATTCCAAGGGTATATTTTTAGCTGCTTCCACGATTGCTCGGGAAAAATTAATGGAATTTCGGGTGTTTGTTGATTGCGGGTCTACACTGAATGTAATTGATGGGGGATTCGTGGAAAAACTCAATTTAAAACCTGAACCTTTATCATCCCCCATTGCTGTGGTTTCTGTGGATGGCTCCCCTTTGAAGAATATTACTCTCAAGGTCAGTGAATTTCCTCTCACTATTAATGGTGTTCACCATGAGAAATTGGATTTGGTAGTGTTGAATAACTTGCCTTCTCCAGTAATATTTGGTTTGCCCTGGTTAAAATTTCACAATCCTGTACTGGATTGGTCTACCAGTGAAATTAAATCCTGGAGCCATAAATGTTATGACAAGTGTTGTAACGGGCGTATTGCAGCTTTGGATAGGGGAGAATTGCCTGTTCCTATTCAGGATTTTTGGAGAGTTTTTTCTGAGAAAGAATCGCAGGTTTGCCTCCCCATAGAGACTATGATTGTTCTATTGAATTTGTCCCTGGAGCGATTCTTCCTAAAAGTCGTTTATTTAACCTTACTATTCCTGAGAGGAAGGCTTTGGAGGAATACATACAGACAAGTTTGGCCGCCGGTCACATTAGGCCCTCTAAGTCTCCTGTGGCGGTTGGATTTTTTTTTGTAAAAAAAAAAGGACGGCGGTTTACGTCCTTGTCTGGATTTTCGTGAGATTAACAAAATTACGGTACGCAATCCTTACCCACTGCCATTGATTCCTGATCTGTTTAACCAGTTATTGGGGGCCAAGTGGTTCTCGAAAATTGACCTTAAGGGGGCATACAATCTGTTGCGCATGAAGGAGGGTGATGAATGGAAGACTGCTTTTAACACTCCTGTGGGTCATTTTGAGAATCTGGTTATGCCTTTTGGTCTTACTAATGCTCCTGCATTTTTTCAGAATCTGATTAATGACATCCTTAGACCTTTGATCGGTAAAAATGTGGTTGTGTATTTGGATGACATTTTGATTTATTCGCCAGATCTGGAGTCTCATTGGCGGAGCGTGCGTGAGGTATTACAGTTATTAATGGACAATTCGCTTTTTGCTAAGCTGGAGAAATGTGAGTTCGCTGTACAGAGAATTAGTTTTTTGGGCTACATTATCTCCAGCAAAGGTTTTGAGATGGATCCGGTTAAGGTTCAGGCTGTGCAGGAATGGCCTAGGCCTATTGGTTTGAAATCGATACAGAGGTTTTTGGGTTTCGCCAATTACTATAGAAAATTCATAAAAAATTTTTCTAGTATTGTCAAACCTCTGACTGATCTCACCAGGAAAGGTGCTGATGCGGTTCAGTGGTCTTCTGAGGCCATTGAAGCTTTTGTGTATCTCAAGGAGAGGTTCACCTCTGCTCCCATCTTTATGCAGCCTGATGTTACTAGGCCGTTTTTGGTTGAGGTTGATGCTTCCTCTGTGGGGGTTGGCGCAGTATTGTCTCAGGATAACGGGGATGGATTACATCCCTGTGCCTTTTTTTCAAAAAAATTTTCGGAGACTGAATTGAATTACGATATTGGTAATCGGGAATTATTGGCTATTAAACTCGCATTTGAACACTGGCGCCACTTCTTGGAACGTGCGGAATTTCCCGTTCAGGTTCTTACGGATCATAAAAATCTGATATATCTTGATGCTGCCAAGCGCCTGAATGCCCGTCAGGCTAGGTGGGCACTGTTTTTCTCGCGGTTTAATTTCTCCGTTACTTACATCCCTGGTACTAAGAATGTTAAGGCGGATGCCTTGTCTCGCAGTTTTTGTCCCATAGTCGGTGCTGAGAAAGAGGAAAACATTTTACAAGAAGGTGTTGTGATAGCTGCTTTAGACTCCGTTTTGGAAGATGAGATTCTTAAAGCTCAGGAGAATGCCCCATCTAACACTCCTCATGGGAGGTTGTTTGTGCCTGGGACCTTTAGGAGAGATTTGTTTGTTGAGTGTCACGAATCTCGGTTGGCAGGTCATCCCGGAATCTCTGAGACCAAGAGACTGGTGGGTCGCAGTTTTTGGTGGCCTGGATGGCAGAAGGAAGTCATTAAGTGGGTGCGCCAATGTACTATATGTGCTAGATCTAAGTCCTCACATACTCCTGCTGCGGGGTTGCTTTGTCCTTTGGAGGTCCCCAGTGCTCCTTGGACACATTTGGCTATGGACTTTATAACTGACCTTCCGCCCTCTGAGGGTTTTACTGTCATCTGGGTGGTCGTGGACCGTTTTAGCAAGATGTGCCACTTGGTTCCCTTCGTCAAACTGCCCTGCGCTAAAACTCTCGCTAAGGCCTTTGTCAAGGAAATTGTCAGACTTCATGGCGTTCCTACTGACATTGTTTCTGATAGGGGTCCTCAGTTCGTGGCTCGTTTTTGGCGTGCCTTTTGTGACAGGTTGGGAGTTCATTTGTCGTTTTCGTCCGGATATCATCCTGAATCTAATGGCCAGACAGAAAGGAAAAACCAGGATGTTGAGCAGTTCTTGCGTTGTTTTGTGGCAGACAATCAAGAGGGGTGGTCTGAGTTTCTGCCACTTGCCGAATTTGCTCTGAACAATCATACATCTTCTTCTGCTGGTTGTTCGCCTTTTTTTTGTTGTTCTGGGAGACATCCGTCGTTTGGGTCGTTCTCCAAGTTGGGATCTGCCGTGCCTGAGGAGGAGAATTTTTCCGGTGATTTGGAAAGAGTTTGGACGGATGTGCGTGGTAATCTTCAGGAGGCCAACAGAAAATCTAAAGACTACTTTGATAGGAAACGACAGGAGGTTTTGTTCGCTGTTGGTGACATGGTTTGGTTGTCCTCTAGGAATCTGCGGTTGAGGATTCCTTCTAAGAAATTGGGTCCCAAGTTTGTAGGGCCCTTTAAGGTGCTTCAGGTTGTCAACCAATCTGCTGTTAGGTTGGAGGTTCCTACCTCCTGGAGAATTAATCCGGTCTTTCATGTCTCTCTGTTAAAAAAAGCTGTTGTGTCGGATGGTGACGCCTCTGCCTCTGTTCCTCCGGTGGTGGAGGACGGGGAATATGAAATTTCTCGCATCCTTGACTCTAGACGGTATAGAGGTAGTTTGCAGTATCTTGTGGCCTGGAAAGGTTTCGGACCCGAGGATAACTCTTGGGTGAGGTCAGATGATGTTTCCGCGTCCAGACTTATCAGAGCGTTTCACAGGAGATTTCCTGATAAGCCTGGTCCTAGGGGATCCGGAGGATCCTCTTAGAAGGGGGGGTACTGTTAGAACCTTGCTGTTAGGTTTTTTTTCCTTTGCTGGTCACATGACCTTGTTGGCCTATTTAATCCTGCTCCGCCCTTCTGGCTTTGCTGGACTTCATTGTATATCTAATTTCTAGCTAGCCTGTGCTCTGTATCTAGCTCTGTTAGTTTGCTTGGTCTACGGACTTCTATGTTCTATCTATTTTGTTTGTTCGTCTGTCTGCTACTATTTCTGTTAGGAGGTGTCCCATATTCCTCCCAGTCCTTAGTACTTGTAGGGATTCCCTCCCCACATCTATAGGTCTCCGTACAGACTAGATTAGGACTTTAGCAGGTCTGATCGCAGGATCAGGTTCCCTGTTACATCGTAGGGATTCAGCTGAGTCCTATAGTAGGGACAGATCTCCTCTCTTTCCTTAGCTTTGGTAGCAGAACATAACACATTGCACTAAAATCCTGAGGTGTAGCTTTACTCGCAAGGGGTTAATTAAGGGAAGGGGTCATAATTAAGGGTTTATCAGGGGCAGCTGGTTGGGCATCCAGTCCTTTGGAAGTGCATTGAGATGAAGGGTGCATTGCTGGAAAAGGGAAAAAAAAACTCTTCAAATCTCTTAATTTGTGAGTGTGAACGAGCTGAGTGTGACCGGAGTGCAAGTGCGAACGAAAGTAAGTGTGTGACTTGTTTTTCAGTGACTTTGGTTTCAGGGAGTTTGGAAGGGAGGACTTTGGACTGAATTGCTGTCTATATTTTATTAATTCTTTACTTGTCTTTTTACTTAACATTCTGTCTATTGCAATCCCCATTAGGAAATGAGCTCCATTATTGACAATGCTATCCAGTGTATATCCTGCCACATGTATGCATTCCTTGAACAGCCGGTCGGGGTTGCTTACTGCTGCGCGAGATGTGTGCACGTTGTACGTTTGGAAGCACAGATACTGGATCTAAATGAGCAGCTGGCAACACTGAGATCCATTGACAACATGGAAAGGAGTCTGCTGCTCACTGAGCAGCAGCTCACTGGGGTAGATGTGGGGGAGGGTGGTAGTCGGGAGCTGCAGGACAGTGAGGCTGCTAGTTGGGTGACAGTTAGAAGGGGGGGTAGAGGGAAGAGTGCCAGAGAGGCTAGTCCTGATCTGGCACACCCCATTAAGTTTGCAAAGTTGGCAGATGAGGGGAGTGACGGTACAGGGGTAGCACTGCTGCAGAAAGGCTTGTCCCCTGAAAGCCGGAGGAGTGTCAGCTCCAGCAAAGAGGGAAATAGGAGAGTAGGGCAGGCCAGGCAGGTGCTGGTAGTGGGGGACTCAATTATTAGGGGAACAGATAGGGCAATCTGTCACAAAGACAGGCATTGTCGAACAGTGTGCTGCCTACCTGGCGCTCGAGTCCGGCACATCGCTGATCGGGTTGACAGATTACTGGGAGGGGCTGGTGAGGACCCAGCGGTCATGGTGCACATTGGCACAAATGACAAAGTTAAAGGTAGGTGGAAGGTCCTTAAACATGATTTCAGGGAATTAGGCTGCAAGCTGAAAGCAAGGACCTCCATGGTGGTATTCTCTGAAATACTACCGGTACCACGTGGCACACCAGAGAGGCAACGGGAGATTAGGGAGATAAATAAGTGGCTCAAGAACTGGTGTAGGAAGGAGGGATTTGGGTTCCTGGAGAACTGGGCCGACTTCTCAGTTGGCTACAGACTCTACGCTAGGGACCGGCTGCACCTTAATGGGGAGGGTGCAGCTGTGCTGAGGGAGAAAATGTCTAGAAGGTTGGAGGAGTGTTTAAACTAGGGATTGGGAGGGAGGGTATTCATTTTATTGGTGGGGAAGAGAGTGCAGATAGTGACCTGGGCACAAATAAAGAAATTGGGGGTGGGGTTAGAACAGTCAATAAAGTAAGAAGGAATAGAGGTACAGAGAGATACATAAAATGCATGTACACCAATGCCAGAAGCCTCACCAACAAAATGGAGGAATTAGAATTAATTTTGTTGGAAAATAATTATGACATGGTAGGGATATCTGAGACGTGGCTAGACAAGAGCCATGACTGAGCAGTTAATTTACAGGGCTATAGTCTGTTCAGAAATGACCGTACAAACAAGCGAGGGGGGGTGTTAATATGTAAAATCATCCTTAAAACCTGGCTTGCGGGAGGATATATGTAAATCTAATGAAAATGTAGAGTCCCTCTGGGTGGAGATAAGGGGAGGGGGAAAAAATAATAAATTACTGATAGGGGTTTGTTATAAGTCTCCAAAAATAATGGAAGTAGCGGAGAATATCCTCGTAAAGCAAATAGATGAAGCAGCGACTCAAGGAGAAGTCATTATTCTGGGAGACTTCAACTACCCTGAAATACATTGGGGGACAGAAACATGTAGTTCAAGCAAAGGTAATAGGTTTTTGACAACTATGAGAGACAATTACCTTTCACAACTGGTTCAGGACCCAACAAGAAGGGGGGCACTGCTAGACCTCAGGCACTGCTAGACCTCATAATAACCAATAGGCCAGACCGCATATCAAATATACGAGTTGGGGGTCACTTGGGTAATAGTGATCACAAAATAATACGTTTTCATGTAACCTTTAATAAGATGTGTAGTAGAGGGGTTACAAGGACACTAAACTTCAGGAAGGCTAATTTCCAACGGTTGAGAGATGATCTTAGTGCAATAAACTGGGACGATATCCTGAGACATAAAGCTACACAAAGCAAATGAGAGACATTTATTAACATCCTGAATAGTACCTGTGCACAATAAATACCCTTTGGGAATAAACATGCTAGAAATAGGAGGAAACCACTATGGCTTAATAGAGCTGTAAGGGGCGCAATAAGTGACAAAAAGAAAGCATTTAGAGAACTAAAGCAAGTAGGTAGTGATGAGGCATTAAATAAATATAGAAAATTAAATAAATTATGTAAAAAACAAATCAAGGCAGCAAAGATTGAGGCAGAGAGAATCATTGCCAGAGAAAGTAAAAATAACCACAAAATATTCTTTAACTACATAAATAGTAAAAAACTAAAAAATTATAGTGTTGGCCCCCTTAAAAATAGTCTGGGTGAAATGGTGGATGAGGATGAGGAAAAAGCCAATATGCTAAATGATTTTTTTTCAACCGTATTTACACAAGAAAATCGCATGACAGAAAACATGATTAGTGATAACAAAAATTCTCAATTAAATGTCACTTGCTTAACCCAGCAGGAAGTACGACGGCGTCTAAAAATCACTAAAGTTGACAAATCCCCGGGCACGGATGGGATACACCCGCGAGTACTGCAGGAATTAAGTAACGTCATAGATAGACTATTATTTTTAATCTTTAAAGATTCCATAATAACAGGGTCTGTACCACAGGACTGGCGTATAGCAAATGTGGTGCCAATATTCAAAAAGGGGACAAAAACTGAACTTGGAAATTATAGGCCGGTAAGCTTAACCTCTACTGTGGGTAAAATCCTGGAGGGTTTCCTAAGAGATGCTATAATAGAGTATCTGAAGAAGAATAACCTCAGGACCCAATGTCAACATGGGTTTACGAGGGACCGTTCCTGTCAAACTAATCTGATAAGATTTTATGAGGAGGCAAGTTCTTGACTGGACCAAGAAAATGCAGTGGATGTTGTGTATATGGACTTTTCAAAAGCTTTTGATACGGTTCCACACAAAAGGTTGATACATAAAATGAGAACAATGGGGATAGGGGAAAATATATGTATGTGGGTTAAGAATTGGCTCAGTGATAGGAAACAAAGGGTGGTTATTAATGGAAAACACTCAGACTAGGTCTCAGTTAACAGTGGGGTACCACAGGGGTCAGTATTGGGCCTCCTTCTTTTTAGCATATTTATTAATGACCTTGTAGGGGGCATACAGAGTAATATTTCAATATTTGCAGATGACACTAAACTCTGCAGGGTAATCAATACAGAGGAGGACAATTTTATATTACAGGAGGATCTATGTAAACTAGAAGCTTGGGCTGATGAATGGCAAATGAGCTTTAATGGGGATAAATGTAATGTAATGCACTTGGGCAGAGGAAATAAAATGTATAATTATATGCTTAATTGTAAAACACTGGGCAAAACAGTAAGTGAAAAAGACCTGGGTGTATTGGTGGACGACAAGCTCACGTTTAGTGGCCAGTGTCAGGCAACTGCTGCAAAGGCAAATAAAATAATGGGATGCATTAAAAGAGGCATAGATGCTCATGAGGAGAACATAATTTTACCTCTATATAAGTCATTAGTGCAACCACACTTAGAATACTGTGTACAGTTCTGGTCTCCGGTGTATAAGAAAGACATAGCTGAACTAGAGCGGGTGCAGAGAAGAGTGACCAAGGTTATTAGAGGACTGGGGGGTCTGCAATACCAAGACAGGTTATTACACTTGGGGTTATTTACTGTGGAAAAAAGAAGGCTTAGGGGTGATCTTATTACTATGTACAAGTATATGAGGGGACAGTACAAAGACCTTTCTACTGATCTTTTTACTCTGAGGCCTGAGACGGGGACAAGGGGGCATCGTCTACGTCTGGAGGAAAGAAGGTTTAATCATAATCACAGACGGGGATTCTTTACTGTAAGAGCAGTGAGACTATGGAACTCTCTGCCGCATGATGTTGTAATGAGTGATTCACTTTTAAAATTTAAGAAGGGCATGGATGCCTTTCTTGAAAAGTATAATATTACAGGTTATAAATACTAGATTCCTTGATAGGGCGTTGATCCAGGCAACTAGTCTGATTGTCATATGGAGACGGGAAGGAATTTTTTTCGCCAATGTGGAGCTAAGTGTTTGCCACATGTTTTTTTTTTGCCTTCCTCTCGATCAACATGTTAGGCTATGGGTTGAACTAGATGGACTTAGTCTTCATTTAACCTTAAAAACTATGTTACTATGTTACTATGTTAATTTGGTGGTTTTAGGTCCAAATATTTTCAAATGTGAACACTCCTGATTGGGTCTCCATCGACTGGGTTGGCTGTAGGGGAAGAGGTGTCGTTCCTAATTCTACAATTTCTACTGTAGTGAAATTGATGCCACTTTGTTGGTGTCTGCCACTAATATTTGGAAATATGGGTAATCCTGGTTGGTTCTCCAGGTGACTCCCATTGGTCAGATGACAGGAGCTGACCGGTACAGCGGATGAGCACGGCAGGAAGGCTGATGGGTGGTCCGGGGAGATCAGCAGGCAGGTACAGCAGATAGTCAGACAGGTGCTCCGGGTAGGCAAGCAGGCGGGTACGGCGGATAGCCAGACAGGTGCTCCGGGTAGGCAGGCTGACAGGCTCGGCAGGTTGCCATCTTCCACTTGTCTCCCTGGCGGATCAGGACCAAATTGTACACCCCACGAAGATCGAGCTTGGTGAAGATCTTTGCACCTTTAATGCGGTCAAACAGCGGATGAGCACGGCAGGAAGGCTGATGGGTGGTCCGGGGAGATCAGCAGGCAGGTACAGCAGATAGTCAGACAGGTGCTCCGGGTAGGCAAGCAGGCGGGTACGGCGGATAGCCAGACAGGTGCTCCGGGTAGGCAGGCTGACAGGCTCGGCAGGTTGCCATCTTCCACTTGTCTCCCTGGCGGATCAGGACCAAATTGTACACCCCACGAAGATCGAGCTTGGTGAAGATCTTTGCACCTTTAATGCGGTCAAACAGCTCCGAGATAAGCAGGGGGTACTTATTTTTGATGGTAATCTGGTTTAGGCCCCTGTAATTGATACAGTGATGTAGAGAGCCATCTTTCTTCTTGACGAAGAAGAATCCTGCTCCAGCCGGAGAGGTGGATTTCTGGATAAATCCCCTAGCAAGATTCTCCTCTATGTACTCAGACATAGCCCGGTTCTCAGCCAGCGACAAAGTGTAGAGGGGAGGAGAAGCACCAGGTACCAGGTCGATGGGGCAATCATACGGCCTATGAGGTTGTAGTGTCTCCGCTACCTTTTTGTCAAAGCCGTCCGCATAGGACCAGTAGGGTGCCGGCAGACCAGGTAGATTAGCCGGAGTAGACGGGGGTCGAGCAGCATGAACCGGAACCAGACAGGACTCAAGGCATTCCTGACCCCAACGGAGCACTTCACCAGATCTCCAATTCAGGACGGGCTCATGTCTTTGTAATCAGGGTAGACCAAGCAAGAGGAAGTGAGAGAGAGTGAACAGCACATGAAAGGAAATCTTCTCCGAGTGCAGCATTCCCACCTGAAGGGTTACAGGCTCTGTGAGCAAGATGGTATCTGGAAGAAGCCTCCCATCCATGGAGGCAACCACCAACGGTTCAGCCAGATGTACGGTAGGAATCTGATACCGCTCCACAACAGCCTGCTGAATGAGATTCCCAGCGGCTCCGGAATCCAGATGGGCAGTCTCGAAGAAGCGGGTCTCACCACTGGAAATAGAAACACACAGAGTCAAGGATGGAGAGGATTTACTCTTGCCTAGGATGACCTCTCCGAGCGGTCCTAGACACTGGAGTTTCTCGGCCTCACCGGGCAGGAATGGATCAGATGCTCTATACTGCCACAGTAGAAGCAACTCCCCTCGGCTCGGGGTGTCTCCAGGCGTGACTTCACCATCTTGGTTTGGTCAATTTGCATAGGCTCAGGCAAACATGCCCGGGGAATTGCTGGTTGCGAGGCTGGCCTCCTTTGAAATGTTGGAGCGATACGTGGAAATCTTCTCTCCCAGGTAGTCTCCTTAGCATGTTCCAGAAAACAGATGTCAATCCGGGTAGCTAATGACACCAGGTCGTCCAGGGTGGAAGGCATGTTACGACCGGCTAGCTGATCCTTGATCCGTCCGTAAAGACCCTCCCAAAAGGTGGACACCAGGGCCTCGTTGTTCCAGGCAAGTTCAGATGCGAGGGTTCGGAAACGTATGGCAAACTGGCCCACAGTGAGAGTCCCTTGGCAGAGATGGAGAAGTGAGGAGGCAGTAGAAGATTTTTGTCCAGGCTCATCGAAGACCTTCCGGAAGGCAGTGAGGAAAGCCAGAAGATCGGACACCAGGGGATCCCCTCTTTCCCACAGAGGGTTTAGCCATGCCAATGTCTCCCCAGTGAGGTGAGATGAGATATGATGAACTCCACCTTGGCCCGGTCGGAGGTGAACTGGAGTGCCAGGAGTTCAAAGTGCAGCGTGCACTGATTTATGAAGCTCCGATATAAGACTGGGTCACCACCAAAGCATGGAGGCGCAGAGAGCCAGGGTCCAAAGCCGGGTGCCAAAGCGCCACTGGGTTGAGGTGCCGCTCGGCTAGAGACGGACGTAGACAGAGTGGACAGCATGTCCAGGCGGGAGTTGACAGTCCGCAGATAGGACAGGATAGTTTTCTGTTGGAATCTCTGACGTGAGCCCTCCTTATACAGGTTAGAGAGCCTGGGGACCATCGGGTTCCATGGCCTGTGCAAACTGTCACGGGTCCGGGTGGTGGAACCTCTGTGCTTCGGTGCAAGGAGGGACCAGAGGAGCGTGACTAAGTGCGTACTCGGCCTGACCCAGGTCACACAGCAGCTTAGTCGACTCCGTGAACCAGGGAGAGACCTGACAGGTGAACCAGGTGCCACTCTGAGGCTGACCTTGTGTGAAAGCAGGTGACTCCCACGGGTCAGATGATAGGAGCTGACCGGTACAGCGGATGAGACAACCAGCAGACACACAGCCCCCCTAAAAAATAACTTTTATTAATAATCTCTAAAAAGGACCTAAAAGTCCATAGACAAACAACAATAATACTCTAAATGATAGGACATATAGAATCAGGTAATACACCGACCGGGAGTGAATACAAACTAAAGCTGTCCCTGTTATGTCCCTAAATCCTGTCCCTGCCTGACAGCGGAGGTTGGCACCCTAATTTGTACTTCGTGGCGCCCCCGCTCAACGTCGGTATCCCTAATGTCCCTACAAGGACCCTTGTCTTAAATTAAACAAAACCACAATAGTGAGAAAGGGTAGAAAAAGTGAACGTATAAGTACAGAAGCCGATAATAAATCAATGATTATAGATGGCCAAATTCATTTGGTCGGGTAAACATAAATGCTCTAGGGTAGAGGAGCACAGTGCTTGTTTTCCATAGCTAAATCAAATCAAATAGCAGCCAGAGCAGTCAAATATGAACACATGCTCCACTTTGATAATCCAGCTATATACCTCAAAAGGGGCTCCAAAAAACAGAATCCCACCCAGGTAAATGTCTCCCCATACATCAAATGGGATTTAAGTATTGGTATTTGAAAAAGCATAATATCTATATCAGAGTATCAGGTCCAAACTCTATCTGTCATAGATGTACATAATAGTAGACAGAAAGAAAGACACTTATCATTATTAGTCCCTATACCTTTTCAAATAACTAGAAAATAGGAATCAGAATATAAATATCCATTAGTAAGTAAACAATAGCACTTAGCCTTGATGGTCCCTAGTCCCAACAGTCAAAAAATAGATTATCAAAAGAGAGACACTCATCATTGTTAGTCCCTATTCAAAACACTAGAAAATGGCAATCAGAATATACATTTTCATTAGTAAATAAACAGTAACACTAAACCTTAATGGTCCCCAATTCCAGCAGTCAGAAAGTAGATATCATTAATAAGTAAAAAAAAAACAAAATGACACTTATCCTTAGTAGTCCCAACGCGTTTCCCCCTAGTTTCCACCAGGGTTCATCAGGGGATCTGGGGAGGACTTCAATCCCTCACCCCAGATTGCCAGACAATACTGCATGCCAGTACAGTGGATGAGCATGGCAGGAAGGCTGACAGGTGGTCCATGTAGATTTGCAGGCAGGTACGGCAGATAGTCAGACAGGTGCTCCGGGTAGGCAAGCAGGCGGGTACGGTGCATAGCCAGACAGGTGATCTGGGTAGGCAGGCTGGCGGGCTCGACAGGTTACTGGCAGGTCTCCAGGTAGACAGGCTGGCGGGCATGGCAGGTTACTGGCAGGTGCTCCGGGTAGGCAGGCTGGCGGGCACTGCAGGTAACTGGCAGGTGCTCCAGGTAGGCAGGCTGGCGGGCACGGCTGTTAGGCAGACTAGCGAGCTGGACTGTAAGACAGACTGGCAGGCTGGACTTTAAGACAGACTGGCGGGCTGGACTGTTAGACAGACTGGCGGGCAGGACTGACAGACAGAGGGACCTGAGGGCTGAGGAAAGTGTTAGCACACAAAACAACAACCTTGCACAGGCACCTCCACTTTGGAGGAGGTGCCTTATAAAGGGGAAGTCCTCCAGCCATTGGCCGGGGACTCTATAGGACGGCATGCGTGGCCCCTTTAAGAGGGAGGGAGCATGCACATGCCCTAAGCACAGACCCCGGGAAGCTGTGCGCAGTGCGTGCCACAGCAGCAGCAGGAGAGCAGGAAGACGCCGGACCGGGACCGCGGCGGTGAGGGGAACAACGTCTCTGCCCGGCAGGAGGCAGAGACGCCGATGCTACATATTACTTATACTCTAGTGACATTGATGCCACTTTGGTGATTTTAGGCCCAAATGTTTTCAAATGTGAACATTCCTGGTTGGGTCTCCATTGACTGGGTTGGCTGTAGGGGAAGAGATGTTGTTCATGATTCTACAATTTCTACTGTAGTGAAATTGATGGCATTTCGGTGGTGTTAGGCCTTAATTTATGGAAATGTGAACACTCCTGGTTAGGTCTCCCTCTACTGGGTTGGCTGTAGGGGAAGAAGTGTCGGTCCTAATTATACTATTTCTATTGCAGTGAAATTGATGCCACTTCATTAGTGTTAGGCCCTAATTTAGGGAAATGTGAACACTCCTAATTGGGTCTCCATTTGCTGGGTTGGCTGTAGTGGAAGAGGTTTTGGTCTTCATTATAATAGTTATTCTCTGGTGAAATATTTTTTTTTTGGTGCAGATATTGTTCTCAACACAGGGGTACACAGACCTGATAAACTCAAAATTGTTATAAAAAGTAGGCTACATCTCCGCTTAAAATTGTTTGGGGCATATATTGTTCTCCATACAGGAGAAAAAAAAAAGTTGGGTACGAACAGCTTCCTGACTTCTTGACGCTAGACTGTACTGTGCTGTCAGTGAAAGAAGAGGAGGAGGGTGACTCTTAAGGCGAGGAATGGGATAATACAATGGATGATAAAGAGGTTGCACATCCAACTTGGTTTTAACCCAGAGGCATGCAGCTGAGTAGCTCATCTGAGGAGGTGGAGAAGAAGGAAGAAGAGGAGGTTACATTGCATCCTATGGTTCAGACACGGAGTGATGCAAGCACGAGGAGCACTGGATCAGGCTGAGTGAGAGCCCATCAGCTGTAATGGAAGTGGACATGCCTGCTGTTTTTTAACCAATCTCAGAGAACAAGCACACCACATCGTTATCAATCCATCACAACATCTCCGCCTAAACCTCACTCACGGTCCAGCAGTTTGTCCGGTTCACCATACTCCGCCCTCTCTCAAAACTGCACTCAGCCCTCAGTCCCTCATTTGTGGTCACGTCAAAGATTGTTTCATCCTACACATGACAAAGCTAAGAGGTTTAATTCCATCATCTCCAATCTGTTGGCCACGGAAATGGTGGTCTTAGGCCCTAATTTTTTTTAAACTCCTGATTGTGTTTCCATCTGCTGGTTTGGCTGTAGTGGAAGAGGTGTCGGTCCTCATAATACTTATACTCAATTTAAATTAATTTTTTGGTGCAGATATTGTTCTACCGTGGTATATAAAATAAGCTATATCTCCCCTTAAAATTATATGGGGCAGATATTCTTCACACAGGGGTACAAAGACCTGATAAACTCAAAATGGGTATATAAAGCAGGCTACTTCTCAGCTTAAAATTGTTTGGGGCAGATATTGTTCTCCATACAGGGGGAAAGAAAAGGTTGGGTATGAGCAGCTTCTTGAACCTCAACTGTACTGTGCTGTTAGAGCAAGAAAAGGAGGAGAGTGACTCTAAGGGCATGGAATGGGATAACACATTGGATGATGATGAGGTTGTACATCAGACTTAGTGTGAACCCAGAGGTATGCAGATGAGTAGCTCATCTGAGGAGATGGAGGAGGAGGAAGATGAGGAGGTTACATTGCGTCTTATGGCACAGACATGGAGAGATGCAAGCACGAGGAGCACTTCATCTTTACCCACAACTGTGGAAGTGACCAGCAGTGGTCGTGGGTCTGCAGCTCGCAGGGGTGGCAAGGGTTGCCTAGCTTGGGCCTTTTTTGAGACTGTAAAGATGAGCCAGCTCACTTTATCTGCAAACTTTGCAATAAAAAACTCAATAGAGGGAAAAAGTACAATAATTTGCCAGAGTAACTCATGTTGATTGTGCATGTGAAGGTTCATGCATGTAGTTGTCAACCTCACTGCGACAAAATATGGACCTCAACAACCATCAGCCTCCCCATCAACCGCATCCACTGCTTCTTCCTTCTCCTCTGTTACTGTGCCAAGTATTGTCAAGCAGGTCTCCCACCGCAGAACTTCTGGTTCTCTACCCACTCCAGTCAGGCTGAGTGAGAGCCCTTCAGCTGTAATGGAAGCGGACATGCCTGCTGTGTTTGTTTCACCAAGCACACCATGTTTCTCCATCCACCATAACATCTGCGCCTGCACCTCACTCATGGTCCAGCAGTTTGTCCATTTCACCATATTCCGACCTCTCTCAGCACTGCAGCCAGCTCTCTGTCCCACAGTTATGGTGATGCAAAAGATTGTTTCCTCCCACACATGACAAAGCTAAAAGGTTTAGCTCCACCATCTCCAATCTGTTGGCCATGGAAATGGTGGTGGCAGGCCCTAATTTTTTGAACTGTGAACACTGCTTTATAGCTGCATTTTTACTGAAGAGGTAACCGGAGACCCTGGGGGAAGCCTCCGCAAACGCGGGGAGAACATACAAACTACTTGCAGATGTTGTCCTCTATCATCATAAAGGAGTTAGCTCATTGTCTAGGAGACAGACCACTGCTGCTGTGTGCATTGTGAACATTGTGTTGAAGTTTGCAAGGTGTCACGGGTTTACAGTGACAGAGAGGAGCCAGAAGGCTGCAGGGTCTGATTCCTCCCACTCCTGCAGTCATTAGAAGCCTTTTGCCTTCATATTAATTGGAGCAGGGGTTAATCTGCTCAGTTGTGAGCTCCTGGGAGCTTACTGTGATTTAGGCTCTCTGCAGATTTGTCCCATGCATCTCCCCTGCTGTAATAACAATGTACCCCAACACATCAGACTGTCATCTACTGTTGAAAACCTTGAAAAGGAAGCTGGAGATCGACTTCTTGTGACAAGCATACAATCTGCGGTAACCCTCACTCCAGCATACCGCTGCACGACTAGCTGTAGGTGTTGTATATGCTTTTTTTTGTCCCCCATTGAATCCTATGGTGTTTGGCAATGTTCGGTGAACATTCGATGAATAAATTTGGCGAATGTCTAAAAATTCGGCGAACATTTCCTAACTGAACATTGAAATGTTCGCTCATCTCTATTAGTGATGCAATGTGCATCACTAACACGCTTTTTGCATTAAAATCAGTGCTGTAATATTTTGTAAAATCCATTTTATATACTTATATCTTACTTTCTTGTTTAATCATAAGGGTGTTCCTTTCTTTATTCAGTCCGGCTTGTCGCCAACCACTCAATTTGAATTGTCCCCGGTTTGCGCTGATGTCACATGAATAGCCTTGTTTGTGGTCCCACACTTGTGCACTGTATGCTGTCACCCACGCTTGCGCAATGTGTATTGTAAAGCCTCACATCACCGCACATTGCTTCAAACCAATAATCATTGAAGTTTATACAGCTTGGAGTTGAGAAATCTGCATTAAAATGATATGGTCAAAACACTCACTTGCAAAATAATTGAGCACCCATTGTAAATGGGTTCATATATGTGTCCATATATGTGGTGAACATCTATATGAATTTGTATGGTAAGCATGAATGTGAGTTCATCCATGTATGTTTGTATGATTGTGTACATGTATGTGGTAAATGTGTGAATGAGAGTTAGATGCACAGTGACATGTAAAAGTTTGGGCACGCCTGTCAAAATTACTGTTATTGTGAACATTTAAACAAGTTGAAGATGAAATGATCTCTAAAGAGGGGTAAAGGTAAATATGACATATTTACTTTGCATTTTAGAAAAAAAAAATATTGTCATTTTTTACATTTTAAAAATTACAACGAAAATGTGTCGATGCAAAAGTTTGGGCATACTTGGAGATTTTTGTGCTTAGATAACTTTGACCAAGGTTTTAGACCTTAATTAGCCTGTTAGGGTTATGGCTTGCTCGCTATCATCTTTAGGAAAAGTCAAGTGATGCAAATTTCCCAACTTTATAAAAAATCTAGCCTCCTCAAACCTTGTGCCAAAAATCAGAAGCCTTGGGTTCTTCTAAGTGGCTGCCTAGCACTCTGAAGATTAAAATGGTGGAGGTCCACAAAGCAGAAGGCTATAAGAAAATAGCAAAGTGTTTTCAAGTTGCCCTTTCCTCAGTTCAAAATGTAATTTAGAAATAGCAGTTAACATCAACATTGGAGGCCAAGATAAGGTCTGGAAGACCAAGCAAAGTTTCAGTGAGAACTGCTCATAGGATTGCTAGAGAGGCAAAACCGAAACACCGCTTGACTGCAAAAGATCTTCAGAAAGATTTAACAGACTCTGAAGTTGTGGTACATTGTTCTACTGTTCAGAGACACCTGCACAAATATGGCCTTCATGGAATAGTCATCAGAAGAAAACCTCTCCTTCGTCCTTACCATAAAAATCAGCATCAGAAGTAAGCAAAAGAAGATATAAACAAGCCTAATGCATTTTGAGATAAGTCCTGTGTACAAATGAGGTTAAAATAGAACTCCTTTGCCACAATGATCAAAGGTATGTGTAAAAAGAGCACAGAAATACAGAAAAGAACATCTTGCAAACCAGTAAGCATGGGGATAGATCAATCATTTTTTTTGGGCTGTGTTGCAGCCAATGACATGGGGAACATCTCACGGGTAGAGAAAAGAATGGATAAAATGAAATTTCAACAAATTATTGATGCAAACATAAACCATCTGTAAAAAAATCAGAAGTTGAAAAGAGTATGGCTTCTACAAATGAATAATAATCCTAAACACACATCAAAATCCACAATAGACTACTTCAAAAGGTGCAAGCTGAAGGTTTTACAATGGCCCTCACAGTACCCTGATCTGAATATCATTGAAAATGTTTGGCTATACCTCAAAATAGCAGTGCATGCAAGATGACCCTGGAACTTCACAGAACTGGAAGAATTTCCAAAGGAAAAGTGGATGTAAATTCCTCAAACAAGAATTGAAAGACTTGGCTGACTTCCAAAAAGGTTTACAAGCTGTTGCAAGCTGTTATACTTGCCCATTACTCTTTCTGTAATTTTTTAAATGCAAAACATGACTATATATGTACATATATATATATATATATATTATATATATATATATATAAATTGTAAGGCAGCGGTGTTCACACCGTGCAGTAACTGAGGCAATGACCCAAGCAAGTCCAATATAAGCAGCTTTTATTCAGCAGACTCACAGGTAAACAGAAAAGTCCTCTGGTTCACAGCCAGGTTAACACAAGTCCACAACAATGGTTGCCAGGGGCCGTTCAGAGCCTGACGGGTGCAGGGCATTGCTAGGTGTGGGTTCAGATACACACAGGCCCGCCGAGCTTTCCCACTATGCTCCTAGCAGGTCCCAACACTGAACAACACTAATCCTTAATGCAGGGTTTTTAAAGGACCTGTTGCAAGAGCCACTGGAAAACCAAGGTTGGAGGGAGGAGGCCACCCCACTGCATTCCTGTAACCACCTCCAAGAAATGAAGGCCCTGCCGGGTTTTACTTATTCTGCCTTAGCCAGATAGCCTGACCAGGTCAATGCTCACCTTCATTCCTGCATTGCAGCCGCAGGTGTGTCTGTGACTGCAATGCAATCCAATGGGTTTAATAGGTCTCTGTACACATTCTGGGGGATATATAATGTCCCTCGTATACGATCCAAGTCACTGCCTAACAATATATATATATATATACATATATATATATGTATATATGTACACTGTATATACAGTACAGAGCAAAAGTTTGGACACACCTTCTCATTTAAAGATTTTTCTGTATTTTCATGACTATGAAAATTGTATATTCACACTGAATGTATCAAAACTATGAATTAACACATGTGGAATTATATACTTAACAAAAAAGTGTGAAACAACTGAAAATATGTCTTATATTCTAGGTTCTTCAAAGTAGCCACCTTTTGCTTTGATGTCCAGTGTACTCTGGACTCTGATCTCTCCTTCAAGCCACATATCCAAGCCCTTTCCACTTCCTGCTGACTCCAACTCAAAAATATCTCCCGGATCCCCGGGGATTCCTCACAAAGACACTGCAAAAACACTAGTGCATGCCCTCATCATCATCTGCCTCCACTACTGCAACCTCCTGCTCTGTGGCCTCCCTTCCAAGTATATAATTCCATATGTGTTAATTCATAGTTTTGATGCCTTCAGTGTGAATGTACAATTTTCATAGTCATGAAAATACAGAAAAATCTTTAAATGAGAAGGTGTGTCCAAACTATTGGTCTATACTGTATATTGTAGAGGTAAAGTAAAAGTGAGATTTTTCTCTTCCTATAAAATTACTAAAAAAATAATGAAAAACTATACAGTACAGACCAAGAGTTTGGACACACCTCATTTAATGATTTTTCTGTATTTTCTTGACTATGAAAATTGTACATTCACACTGAAGGCATCAAAACTATGAAATAACACATGTGGAATTATATACTTAACAAAAAAGTGTGAAACAACTGAAAATATGTATTTTATTCTAGGTTCTTCAAAGTAGCCACCTTTTGCTTTAATGACAACTTTGCAAACTCTTGGCATTCTCTTAATGAGCTTCAAGAGGTAGTCACCGGAAATGGTCTTCCAACAATCTTGAAGAAGTTCCCAGAGATGCTTAGCACTTGTTGGCCCTTTTGCCGATTGGGTTCAGGTCTGGTGACTGTGGAGGCCAGGTCATCTGTCATAGCACCCCATCACTCTCCTTCTTGGTCAAATAGCTCTTACACAGCCTGGAGGTGTGTTTGGGGTCATTGTACTGTTGAAAAATAAATGATGGTCCAACTAAACGCAAACCGGATGGAATAGCATGCCGCTGCAAGATGCTGGGGTAGCCATGATGGTTCAGTATGCCTTCAATTTTGAATAAATCCCCAACAGTGTCACCAGCAAAGCACCCCCACACCATCACACCTCCTCCTCCATGCTTCACGGTTGGAACCAGGCATGTAGAGTCCATCCGTTCACCTTTTCTGCGTCGCACAAAGATACGGTGGTAAGAACCAAATGTAGCATCGGCGTCTCTGCCCCGTACTAGGCAGAGACGCTGTCCCTCTCACCTCCCCGCTCCTGGCACGGCGTCTTCCAGCACTTCTCTCCCCGCTGCTTCCGGCACTCGCTCCTTCCCCGGCAGTGTGCTTAGTGCGCGCACGCTCCCCCTCTCTTAAAGGGACCGCGCACGCCGTCCTAAGGAGTCCCCGGCCAATTGCCGGAGGACCTCCCATATATAAGGCACCTCCTCCAAAATGGAGGTGCCCCAGCAATGTTGTTGCAAAGCCTTCACTCTGCTTCAGCCCTCAGGTCCCGTTAACAGTTACCAGCCAGTTACCTGCCAGATTCCTGCTTGATACCTGCCTGATATCCGTTTACCTGCTTGCTAGGTCCAACGGTCTGCCTTCCGACACCTGTCAGTCTGTCTATGGACCAGCCTGCCTGCTCACCTGGGAGCGCTCATCTGCTACCTGCCTGCTAGCCTACCTGGAGGCTCCGCCGTCACTTGCCGTGACCACCTGCCTGTCCAGAGACTCTTGCCTGCTCACCTGGGAGCGCTCATCTGCTACCTGCCTGCTAGCCTACCTGGAGGCTCCGCCGTCACTTGCCGTGACCACCTGCCTGTCCAGAGACTCTTGCCTGCTCACCTGGGAGCGCTCACCTGCTACCTGTCTGCTAGCCTACCTGGAGGCTCCGCCGTCACTTGCCGTGACCACCTGCCCGTCCAGAGACTCTCGCCCGCTCACCTGGGAGCGCTCACCAGCCACCTGCCTGCTGTCCTTCTACCCAGAGACTGTCCCTGTCACTTGCCGTGAGTACCCGTCCTACTACCCAGAGACTGTCCCTGTCACTTGCCGTGACTACCTGCCCCTCTACCCAGAGACTGTCCCTGTCACTTGCCGTGACTACCTGCCTCTCAACCCAGAGACTGTCCCTGTCACTTGCCGTGACTACCTGCCCGTCTTCCCTGGGAGCCACCCGCTTCCTTACAAGGACTGCCCCCTTGTATAGTTGCACAGAGGTTCCACCTCCCAGACCCGTTACAGTTTGCTCGGGCCATGGAACCCGGTGGCCCCCAGATCTCCGATCTGCACCAGGAAGTCTTACATCAGAAAACTCAGCAAGAGGTGGTACTGTCCTATCTACGGTCCGTTAACTCTCGTCTAGGCGCATTGTGTGACTTGTCTATGTCTACCTCTGGTCCAGCCGTGCCCATTCCTGCGGTACCGCAATCCAGTCCCTTCCTGGTACCCGACTATGGACCTCGGCTTCTGGCACCTCCACGCTTTGCCGGCGAACCTACTTTAGCTCGGGGTTTCATAAACCAGTGCACCCTGCACTTTGAGCTATTGGCATACCAGTTCATCTCCGACCGGGCCAAGGTGGCCTTCATCATGTCCCATCTCACTGGGGAGGCACTGGCATGGCTAAATCCCCTGTGGGAGAGAGGGGATCCCCTGGTGTCCGACCTGCCGTCTTTCCTCGCTGCTTTCCGGAAAGTCTTCGATGAACCTCGACGGAAAACCTCTTCTGCCTCCTCTCTGCTACGTCTTCGCCAAGGGAGTCTCACCGTGGGCCAATATGCCATACGGTTCCGCACCCTCGCTTCTGAGCTTGCCTGGGAAAATGAGGCCCTGGTGTCCGTCTTCTGGGAGGGTCTTTCCGGTCGGATTAAGGACGAGTTAGCTGGTCGGGACATTCCTACCACTCTGGATGACCTGGTGTCACTAGCTACCCGGATTGGCATCCGGTTCCAAGAACGTGCCAAAGAGACTACCTGGGAAAAAGACTTTTCTTGCTCTGCTCCTACTTCCCTGAGACCTGCCTCTCAATTGGTCACTCCGCAGGCGCTCTCGCCTGAACCTATGCAGATCGACCAGACCAAGATGGTCAGATCTCGCCAAGAATCTCGCTGAGCCGAGGGAAGCTGTTTCTATTGTGGCAGTATGGAGCACTTCATCCGTTCCTGCCCGGAGAAGCCGGGAAACGCCAGTGTCTAGGACCGCTCGGAGAGGTCGTCCTAGACAAAAGTAAGCCCTCTCCGTCTCTGACTTTACCGGTCTCTATTGCTTGGGGAGAAAACCGTCACTTTGAACTCGCCCACCTGGATTCTGGAGCTGCTGGAAACCTCATCTCCCAGTCTCTGGTAGAGAGATACCATATTCCTACCAAGTCCCTGGCTGAACCATTATCAGTCGCCTCCGTGGATGGAAGACTTCTCCATCGGAGACCATCCTGCTCGTCACTGAACCCATAACTAGTGTTGAGCCACCCCCGTAGTGTTCGAGTTCGGTTCGGTTCGTCGAACACCCGTGTGTTCGCCGAACTGTTCGTCGAACACCGTTAAAACCAATGGCAGGCAAACAAAAACACATAGAAACACATAGAAAACACCTTCAAAGGTGTCCAAAAGCTGACAAACTGCTCAGAAGTCACAACTAACACATGGAAAAGTGACAAGTACATATAGTCATGCGAAAAGAAAAGAGGTGGAGGAGTAAAAGGAGGGGGAGACACAGATATAGGCATGTCATGCCCTTCTAAAATCCAAAAAGTGAGAAGCCGAGACGGCCAGTCCGCTCCTGCCCGTGCCACCTCCGTGTCGCCGGGTTTGTGCCAGAGCCGCGGTGAACCCTGACGGCCAGCCCCCCTCTCCCAATACTGGTGCCTGTCCGCTGGTGGGTCGAGAGAGCCCGCCTGTGGTGGAGGCAGCTCTAAGCTTTTTAATTTAAATTGTCCCTCTAATTTGAATGAATACACTTTAAATCCATTTACAAGGATCTATTGGAGGGCAAGTCTCATGCCAGCAGCCGCGTAATTCCAGCTCCAGTAGCGTCCACTAAAGCTGCTGCAGTTAAAAAGCTTTTATAAGGATCGAGCTCGGCTGTCCACCGCAAGGCATCCTAGTGCCAGTCCCAGCCCCTATGCCTTGGGGTGCCCCCTGATGCTCTTCACTAAGTATCCCGTGGTCCCGAAGCATTTCCTTTGAAAAAATTAAGTGTCCAAACTACAGGTGGTGTAGCTTGCTTAACAGCCGGGATAATCCGCTGACTAGCAGACACTGCTACTAGGCACAAAGTATTTCCTGGGCTAGATGCAGTTAAAAATTTGTAAGTAGATACTCTCGTTGGATGCTGAGAAAGCATTCCATAGAGTCTCCTGGCACGCCATATATGATTCTCTTAAAAAGCTTGGGGTAGGGGTCTAGGGGACCCTTTTATAGCCAAAATCACGGCCCTGTATCACAATACGTCACCTAGGCTGAAGATAAATGGAACTGTAGCACCGAGGGCTCGGTTGCTACAGACGTATTGCACCTCACCCAGAGGTGTGATATCTCACTCTCAGATAAGGATGGAGTGTGGATCAGGACCCGACACCTGCATGCATTACACCACATTGCCGTGGGGCAGGGCGACCAATATGCCCCTGAGATGGGCACGACAGTCCCTGTCCCTGGCTGGAGTGGGGGGAGGGAACACTGAGGAAGGGGAACCCTGCAGTGCAGGAGCAGGGAGGAAGCAGTTCCTGGGTGCATTGAGAAGGGAGTATAAAAGGTGGGCACCATCTTAGTTCAGTGCAGAGAAGTCTGAGCAGAAGTGGCAGGGAGCAGGGGCTCTGCATGAGCTCTGCTCCGGAGGCGGGCCTAGTAACAGAGGCCCAGGCCTGCAAGAGGGAGAAGGAAGGAAGAGGAGCGGAGAAGGCTCCAGGAACGAGGAATGAAGGGATCCCAGGGGTGCGGACGGGCGAGTCGCCACCGCACGCCCGAATCCACCTGCGTGGAGGGGTCAGGCCAAAGGGGGAGACCGGTCCCTGAACTAGTGGAGGCAGGAAACGACCCTCAGCTAGAAACCGGAGGCTCTGACATTTTATGTGGCGCAGCACCTTGCTCCACCCGCTAGGAAGGCACCACATAGGGTCAGGGAAACTGGCGCCAAGTTTACCAAGAGGAGGCCCGAGGCAGCCGGACAGAAGTGTTGGTAAGAAAGGCCAGACAAAGGACACACAAAGGGGGTCCTGTGAAGCGCTCCAAAGTTATCTGGGAGTTGTCTGAGCCCCTCACCTGGTGAGCACAGTACGACGTGGGCAGCCGTTACCTGCAGACGTGGTCTGGATAATAAGAACTGTGAGTAAAGGCCCTGAACTGCATCACTGACTCCGTGTCGTTACTGCTGCTGCCCTGCACCATCACCCCCATCCTCCGCATACACTGCCCTGAGGCTATACTCCTCCCGTGGGGAGTTATGCTACGCTCTGCTGCACCCACAACACCAGCCTTAGCGGTCTGCCCTGTAGCGGCGGTTCACTCTGACCGCAATCCACGGGTGGCGTAGTCGGACATTTAAACATCAAAACCACATAAATAGTTCCGCCACTGGTTTGACCGCCCTGAGCCACGGAACCGGATCGCCGCCACGAAGACTACAACCACCAGCATCCACCAAAAAGGGTCCGGCTCCGGGTGTCCCAAGGCCCAGGGGGTGCGTCAGAACATTTTCATCACCTTTCACAATCACCAATGGGACAAGGCAGGGATGTCCTCTGTCCCCTCTCTTATACATCCTAGTGACGGAGCACCTGCTCTCATCAGTTCGCCATAACCCCAATATTAGGTGGATTGAGGTGGGAGGCACCGAGTACAAGTGCTCTCTATTTGCTGATGATGTCCTAGTATATTTCACTTAATCACATATATCCATCCCTGCTGTTATGGCTGAAATAGATCACTTTGTTACATGGTAAAATTTTAAAATCAATGCAGCGAAGTCTGAGGCCCTCGATGTCTCCCTCCCTAAATCCATATAGGATTCCATCCAGTCCAACTTTCCCTTTGCCTGGCCCTCACAGGGTATCAAATACTTAGGAATTCCTATTCATAGAGACCTCTCCCATCTATGTTATCTTAATTTTGGGCCCTTTATTGAACAATTCTATACAGACCACGGTTGGCAAGTTAGAACTGTAAGATTCACTACGTGAACCACTGGTGTTTTGTGGAAAAGCACATGTACACCGCGTTCCAAATTATTATGCAAAAAGTGTTTAGGAGTGATAAGGGAAGAATTTGTTTGTTTGTCAGTTAAACTCATTGATGGTGATGTGTGTCAGGGCTCTTTATATCACTGTAAGCAATTGCAGACACCTGTGCTAATTAGTTTGGCAGGTGTGTCCAATGAAAGGCAAGACTACTTAAGAAGGCTCTCTCACATTATTAAGCAGCCTACATTTTCTGCCAAAATGGGAAAGAAAAAGGATGTGTCGGCTGCTGAGAAGCAACAAATTGTGGAGTGTTTAGGTCAAGGCATGACTACAATCAACATTGTGCGATGATCAGGATGAAGTGTCTTGGCAATCAAGAAGTATGTAGCTGATTCACAGTACACACGTGTGCGTGCTGATAAGGGCAAATTGAGGACTCTTTCCTACAGGCAATTACGTCAGGTTGAAAGAGCAGCGGCAAAAAAGCCTTGTCATAGCAGCAGACAAGTTTTTGAAGCTGCTTGTGCCTCCAACGTCCCCCGAACAACAAGATGCAGGGTCCTTCAGAGGTTTGCAGCTGTGCATACGCCATCCTGTCGACCTCCTCTATCCACTTCACACAAGCAGAAACGGCTCCAGTGGGCCAAACATTACATGAAGACTGATTTCAAAACTGTTTTGTTCACGGATGAGTGCCGTGCAGCGCTCGATGGTCCAGATGAATGGAGTGGAGGATGGCTGGTTGATGGACACCCCACGCAAACACGGCTACAGCGCCAACAAGGAGGAGGTGGAGTAATGTTTTGGGCTGGAATCATGGGGAGAGAGATTGTCGGCCCCTTTAGGATCCCTGAAGGCGCTAAAGATGAACTCCATAATGTATGTGGATTTTCTCAAACAGCACTTCCTGCCATGGTTCAAGAAGAAGAACCGTGTATTTCACAGCAAGATCATTTTTCTGCATGATAATGCACCATCTCATGCTGCACATAAAACATCTGCATCTCTGGCTGATATGGGCATAAAAGGGGACAAACTTATGGTGTGACCCCCATGCTCCCCTGACCTCTACCCCATTCAGAACCTTTGGAGCATCATTAAAAGGAGTGTCTATGATGGCGGGAGGCAGTTCACATCTAAGCAACAGCTCTGGGAGGGTATTCTGTCCTCATGCAAAACAATTGAAGCAGAAACCATCCAAAACCTGACAAATTCAATGGACGAGAGAGTTCAGAAGCTCCTTTCGAACAAGGGGTCCTATGTGAAAATGTAACATCACCTAGAATAAAGTTTTGAGTTGAAAACTGTTTGATTTCAGTTTCTAACAACCTGCTAATGCTTATAATTTCAAAAATGACCATTTTTTTGGTCTTTATTAAAATGAAAAGGTTGATCGAAAAGTTTGGGGGATCTAAGAGTGTGGCAACCCAGTAGTCATGATTACTTCGAATTCTGACAATATGAGGGTCATGCTGCAGGTAGTGCAGCAAGAAGGCACTTATGTGTCTTGCGCATCTCGGAGCCCCAAAATTATTTTCCGGGCTAGATGCAGCTAAAAATTATTTTTAATTTTAAATCTGGTGAAGCTTATTATAGATGGCCTAATAGGATCAGTGCTGCACACTGCTACAAAGCCCAAATTATTTTCCAGTCAAGATACAGATAAACATGATTAGTAATTTGAAAGCTTAAAACGGTTGGTAGGGTGATTTTAACCAATCATCAAGCTTTTACTCTCCCCAGGATGACACAGGGGTAGAAAAGTTGTTTCGGATCCATGATTTGTTCATCTTTATGAACGTGAGTCTGTCTACATTATCAGTGGAGAGCCGCGTGCGCTTATCTGTCAGCACACCACCAGCAGCGCTGAACACACGTTCAGACAGAACGCTGGCTGCGGGGCATGACAAGATCTCCAAGGCGTAAGTGGCTAGCTCCGGCCATTTATCCAGATTGGAAGCCCAAAAAGAGCAAGGGTCCAGTGACACAGTCGTGGCTTCAATGTTTACTTGGAGATACTCCTGTACCATCGTCTCTAGGCGTTGACTATGTGTCAGACTTCTTGTCTCCTGTGGCCTTGCAAAGGATGGGCTAAAAAAGTGGTGAAATGATTCCGCAAAATTGATGTTACCAGCAGATACTGTTGTTCTGTTACGGTTTGAGTGCTGAACACTTGACGGTCCCACGGTTGGCAAGTTGGAACTGTGAGATTCACTACGTGCACCACTGGTATTTTGTGGAAAAGCACATGTAAGATTCTGCAACAGTCTCTGCTGATACTCCTGCATGCGTGCATCCCTTTCTATGGCAGGAATAATTTCTGCAAATTTACTTTTGTACCGGGGATCTAACAGTGTGGCAACCCAGTAGTCAGGATTATTTCTAATTCTCACAATTCGAGGGTCATGTTGCAGGTAGTGCAGCAAGAAGGCACTCATGTGTGTTGCGCATCCAGGAGCACCAAGTCCCTGTTGTGTTGGTGGCGAGGTAACAATCATGCTTCCTTCCTCTGTCCTCTCCCCCCAACCTCGCACAACAGAAATGTGATCAAGGTCTCCCTCATCTGATGAGTCTTCCATCAGTTCGTCCTCCACTTCTTCCTGGGCTCCTGCACCTTCCTCACTAGTTTGGCTGCTACCATGCGCCCTGGTTAAACCATCTCCCCCACCCTCACATGCCTGCCGCCTTGGTGCTGCCGACCGTCTGGACCTTGCAGATGTTAGCCCTTCCGCATACAACTTCTCCTCCTCTACTTCCTCCACCTCCTCTTGTGCCACCACCTGACTCCGAATTCTGTTTAACATGTGCTCCAGCATGTAAATCACCGGAATAGTCATGCTGATAATGGCATCGTCAGCACTAAACATCTTCGTCGCCATTTCAAAACTGTGCAGAAGGGTGCATAGGTCCCTGATCTGAGACCACTCCTCCAGCGTGATTTGCCCCACCTCTGAATCTCGTTGGCCCAGGCTATACGTCAGAACGTATTGCACCAGGGCTTGTCGGTGCTGCCACAGTCGCTGCAACATGTGCAGAGTTGAATTCCACCGGGTAGGCACATCGCATTTTAGCCGGTGAAGTGGCAGGCCCAACGACTTCTGTAGAGATGTAAGTCGCTGAGCTGCGGGATGCGAACGGCGGAAGTGAGCACACAGCGACCGTGCCCTCTGCAGAAGGCCATCTAGTCTGGGATAGTGGGCTAAAAATTGCTGGACAACCAGGTTCAACACGTGAGCCATACAAGGCACGTGTGTGACATTGCCCCGGCGAAGGGCCGCACCCAGGTTTGCAGCATTGTCGCACACGGCCTTCCCTGGTTTCAGGTCCAGTGGAGACAACCATTCATGAAATTGGTTCTCCAGAGCTGACCACAACTCCTCAGCTGTGTGACTCACATTTCCCAGACATTTCAATGTAAAAACCGCCTGATGACGTTGAGCCCTACTGCCAGCATAGTAAGGAGGTGTGCAGGATCCCTTCTGCGCAGTTAGAAAGCTTGTGGCATGACCAGACAGGCTTTGGGTGCAGGTGGAAGACCGAGAGGAGGTTGAGGAGGCAGAAGCAGTGGAGGAAAAATGACATAAAGAGGATTGACGCACAACTCGTGGGGACGGCAAGACTTGGACAGCAGCCCCTTGTCCTGCTGTCACCATAGTTACCCAGTGCCCAGTCAGCGACATGTAACGCCCCTGTCCATGCCTACTCGTCCAAGTGTCTGTGGTGAAATGCACCCTGTCACACACAGAGTTTCTCAAAGAAGCGGTGATGTTGTGTGCGACATGCTGGTGGAGCGCAGGCACACCTTTCTTTGAGAAGTAGTGCCGACTGGGCATCTGGTACTGGGGCACTGCGACGGACATAAGGTCTCGAAAATCCTCTGTGTCCACCAGGCGGAAAGGCAGCATTTCTGTAGCCAAGAGCTTGCAGATGGTGAAATTCAACCTCTTAGCTTTCTCATGGCTAGGAGGAAATGGTCTTTCACTTGTCCACATCTGAGGGACCGAGGGCTGGCTATTGTGCTTAGACGGGGTTGATAAGGGTGTCCCCGGCAAACTGCCGGTCTGTGAGGAAGATGCAGGCGGACATGTTAGGTTGCCTTGATCCAAAGGTGGTGCTATCGATGTCGGACAGCGCTCAAGACCAGCTGGTGTTACCACCTCCAAAGAAAATGATGACCTGCCAATCACGCTGGCTGTTGCGGGTAAAGAGGTGGCAGGTCTGCGCCCCAAAACAGGTGTGACTGCTGTCCCCCCAGTCACAGAGGATGAAGAGGCCACGGATGCACAAGATATGGCAGACGGTGGTTGGCCCGGCCGGCTAGACCGCATTGTAGCACACTGAGCTTCCCACTGCAACTTATGCTTCATGTCCATGTGTCGGTTCATGCATGAAGTACTCAAACTATGTATTTTTTGGCCTCTACTTAGCTTTTGCTGACAAATGTTACAGATAACACGAGTTGGGTCATCTTTATCGATCTGAAAAAATGCCCAGGCTATGCAAGGCTTAGCACCCATGCGACCTGAAGAGCCACCACGACTTGTGGTGAGAGGCAGAGTTGTGTTTGAGGATGCAGTTGTTGACGTGCTTCCAGTACTACGTCTCTGTCCAGGAAGGCGCAACCTGACCTCGTCGTCACTAGCATCTTCCTCCACCTCCTCTGCTGACCTCATCTCTTGGCTGACTGTGGGTTGACAGTAAGTGGGATCTCCGACCTCATCATCATCACCCTGTGCGTTATCACACCCGTCGTCCTCAGAGCCAACCTGTTCCTGCCCTGACAAAAAACTAAAGTTGTCGCTCCAATCAGGTATTTGAGTCTTATCATCGTCTTCCTCATTGTCTCCACCAACAGGAGTTACAGTTTGGGAATGAGGGTCTACATTATGGTCAGAACCTTCTGCGTCTGGTCCTGGATCCGACTCATAAAGATTCTGGGCATCAGTGCAGATCATTTCCTCGTCTGGATTCACAGAAGCGCTGGAGTCGACCTCTGATTCCCAGGCTATAGTATGAGTAAACAGCTCTGCAGACTCAACCATCTGTTCTACCTCATACTCAGACAGGCAGCTGGAGATTTGGGAGCTGTGAGGAAGCAAGTGCGATTTGGGTGACACCTTTGAGGACTGGAGTATTTGTGATGTTGAAGTTGATGTGGAGGAGAGCCCACTTAAAGGAGCACTTGATATCCGTTGAAGCACCTGCTGTTTTTGTGCCTCATCTGGAATTTGTAGCGATTGGCGTGGCCGTAAGAAAGGGATCTTATCACATTGTCCGCTAAAAGAAGTAGACATTTTAGTTTGGCTGGAAGATGGTCTTTCTTCTGCACCTACCCCACGGACACAACCTTTTTTCCCCTTCCCAACACGCCTATTCCCCTTTCCACCAGCAGCAGGCCTTTTTCCACTCATTTTGGTGGTTAACTAATTCACAACTCTGGAGTTGTTTGCACAAAAAAACAATGGATGGTAACCGAGCAGAGCTGAGTGGCCAAACTGTGGTATTAGGCCAAAACTATTGGCTGGGTTAGATGCAGAAAAAAATTATTTTTAATTTGCAACCTGATGGAGGTCAGTATAGATGGACTAATAGACCAAGTCCCACACACTGCTAGAAGCCCAAATATTTTTTCAGAGCTAGATGCAGAAAATTTTTTTATTCAATTTGCAACCTGATGGAGGTCAGTATAGATGGACTAATAGACCAAGTCCCACACACTGCTAGAAGCCCAAATATTTTTTCAGAGCTAGATGCAGAAAAAAAATATTTTTAATTTGCAACCTGATGGAGGTCAGTATAGATGGACTAATAGACCAAGTCCCACACACCGCTAGAAGCCCAAATATTTTTTCAGAGCTAGATGCAGAAAAAAATTATATTCAATTTGCAACCTGCTGGAGGTCAGTATAGAAGGACTAATAGAACAAGTCCCACACACTGCTAGAAGCCCAAATATTTTTTCAGAGCTAAATGAAGAAAAAAATTATTTTTAATTTGCAACCTGATGGAGGTCAGTATAGATAGACTAATAGACCAAGTCCCACACATGGCTAGAAGCCCAAATATTTTTTCAGAGCTAGATGCAGAAAAAAATTATTTTTAATTTGCAACCTGATGGAGGTCAGTATAGATGGACTAATAGACCAAGTCCCACACACTGCTAGAAGCTCAAATATTTTTTCAGAGCTAGATGCAGAAAAAAATTATTTTTAATTTGCAACCTGATGGAGGTCAGTATAGATGGACTAATAGACCAAGTCCCACACACCGCTAGAAGCCCAAATATTTTTTCAGAGCTAGATGCAGAAAAAAATTATATTCAATTTGCAACCTGCTGGACGTCAGTATAGAAGGACTAATAGAACAAGTCCCACACACTGCTAGAAGCCCAAATATTTTTTCAGAGCTAAATGAAGAAAAAAATTATTTTTAATTTGCAACCTGATGGAGGTCAGTATAGATGGACTAATAGACCAAGTCCCACACACTGCTAGAAGCCCAAATATTTTTTCAGAGCTAGATGCAGAAAAAAATTATTTTTAATTTGCAACCTGATGGAGGTCAGTATAGATGGACTAATAGACCAAGTCCCACACACCGCTAGAAGCCCAAATATTTTTTCAGAGCTAGATGCAGAAAATTTTTTTATTCAATTTGCAACCTGATGGAGGTCAGTATAGATGGACTAATAGACCAAGTCCCACACACTGCTAGAAGCCCAAATATTTTTTCAGAGCTAGATGCAGAAAAAAATTATTTTTAATTTGCAACCTGATGGAGGTCAGTATAGATGGACTAATAGACCAAGTCCCACACACTGCTAGAAGCCCAAATATTTTTTCAGAGCTAGATGCAGAAAAAAATTATTTTTAATTTGCAACCTGATGGAGGTCAGTATAGATGGACTAATAGAACAAGTCCCACACGCTGCTAGAAGCCCAAATATTTTTTCAGAGATAAATGAAGAAAAAAATTATTTTTAATTTGCAACCTGATGGAGGTCAGTATAGATGGACTAATAGACCAAGTCCCACACACTGCTAGAAGCCCAAATATTTTTTCAGAGCTAGATGCAGAAAAAAATTATTTTTAATTTGCAACCTGATGGAGGTCAGTATAGATGGACTAATAGACCAAGTCCCACACACCGCTAGAAGCCCAAATATTTTTTCAGAGCTAGATGCAGAAAAAAATTATATTCAATTTGCAACCTGCTGGAGGTCAGTATAGAAGGACTAATAGAACAAGTCCCACACACTGCTAGAAGCCCAAATATTTTTTCAGAGCTAAATGAAGAAAAAAATTATTTTTAATTTGCAACCTGATGGAGGTCAGTATAGATGGACTAATAGACCAAGTCCCACACACTGCTAGAAGCCCAAATATTTTTTCAGAGCTAGATGCAGAAAAAAATTATATTCAGTTTGCAACCTGATGGAGGTCAGTATAGATGGACTAATAGAATGATGCTATGCCCAAAAGATTTTACTTCACTAGGTGCAGTAAAAAAATTGGTATTCTATACACAGGTGGTATATCTTGCAACACAGATAGGCTACTCCACTGACTAACACACTCTGCAATAGGCCAAAAAGGATTAGCTTTGCTAGATTCAGCCAAATGCTGTGAAAAAAACTTGCACAGCACTGGCACAGACCTGCCTGGCAAAAACTGATAGGAACTGATGTAACCTAGTCCTGAAAAGGACTCCAATTACAATTAGTCTTTACTCCCACAATCTATCTATTTAAGAGCACAGACCTGCCTGATAAAAGTCGTAGGAAATGCTGTAACCTAGTCCTTAAAAGGACTGCAATCACAACTATTCCCTACTCCCAAGCTATCTGTATATTTGTGCGAAAATTGGCTTGAAATTAACAAGGTATAGCGCACACAGCAACAGCGATGCCGTCTAACACGCAGCTGCAGCAGTGAGAAAATGGTGGCGACGGGGAAAATGGCTTGGTCTTATAGGGCAAGGACATGTGACATACACTGCCAATCACACATGCCCTTGCTTGTGTGAAAAAAAGCACTTCGCTCCGTGTGTGCGCTGCTGATAGGCTGACAGATTGCACCTCCCCACTGCAAATGCGGGAAAGAGAAAAAAAAATGGAGATCTTCATTGTTCCTGCAGAGATCCATCCCCTGCCCCTCCCCCCGCCCCGCTGTACACTCAAACTGCGTATTAACATTAATTTTCATCATTACTGAGAAAAAATACAGTTATGATTTTGGTGCACGAACAGTTATCGAACATAACCTCGAACAGCCGAATTTTTCTCAAATTGTTCGTGTTCGCCGACCGGCTCGAACACCGCCCAAAACAGCTCGAATTTGAGATTGGCGAACAGTTCGAGTAGAACAACGCTCATTTCTACCCATAACCCTGCAGTTGGGAATGCTGCACTCTGAGGAAATCTCATTCCATGTGTTGTCCGGACTTTCTCACTCCCTGTTGCTAGGTCTACCTTGGCTCCAGACACACGAACCCGTATTGAACTGGCGATCCGGTGAAGTACTCCGATGGGGTCCAGACTGCCATAGGACCTGCCTGGTTCCGGTCCGCCCAGCTCGCCCTCCGCCAACTCCAGCTAATTTACCAGGTCTCCCGGCTCCTTACTGGCCCTATGCGGATGTCTTCGGTAAGAAGGAAGCAGAGACGTTGCCACCCCATAGGCCATATGACTGCCCGATCGACCTGGTACCTGGCACCACTCCTCCCCGTGGGCGTATCTACCCGTTGTCTGCAGCCGAGACCCGGGCCATGTCTGAGTACATTGAAGAGAATCTGGCTAGGGGATTTATCCGGAAATCTACCTCCCCGGCTGGAGCCGGATTCTTCTTTGTCATAAAGAAAGACGGCTCGCTACGCCCCTGTATTGACTATAGAGGACTCAATCTGATCACGGTTAAAAATAAATACCCCCTTCCGCTCATCTCTGAGTTATTTGATCGTCTTAAAGGCACCAGGATCTTCTCCAAGCTGGATCTACGTGGAGTGTATAACCTGGTCCGTATCCGTCAGGGAGACGAGTGGAAAACAGCCTTTAATACCCAGGACGGACACTATGAGTACCGTGTGATGCCCTTCGGTCTCTGCAATGCTCCCGCTGTCTTCCAAGAACTGGTCAACGACATCTTCCGTGACCTTCTTTACTCCTGCGTGGTGGTATACCTGGACGACATCTTGGTCTTCTCTCCGGATCTTCCCACACACCGGAGGGATGTTCGTCAGGTCCTGCTTAGGCTCAGGCAGAACCACCTCTATGCTAAATACGAGAAGTGCCTTTTTGAGCAGACATCTCTTCCTTTCCTGGGCTATGTTATCTCCCAGACAAGCTTGCGAATGGATCCCGAGAAGCTCTCTGCTGTCCTAAAGTGGCCCCGACCAGAGGGCTTGAAGGCGATACAGCGATTCCTGGGCTTCGCTAATTACTATCGTCTCTTCATTCCTCACTTCTCGTCACGGACTGCGCCCATATCTGCGCTCACGTGTAAGGGAGCAAATCCCAAGGTATGGTCATCAGAAGCTGAGGAGGCCTTCCTTTCCCTGAAACAAGCCTTCTCCTCTGCCCCTGTGCTGCACCGTCTGGACTGCAACAAACAGTTCTTCCAGGAGGTTGATGCCTCCTCCTTTGGAGCCGGAGCGGTGCTCACCCAGAAGTCTTCCTCTGGGAGAATGGTAACCTGCGGCTTTTTCTCTAAAATTTTCTCCTCCTCTGAGCGCAATTACTCTATAAGAGACCGAGAACTGCTTGCCGTTAAATTGGCGCTGGAGGAGTGGCGTTACCTGCTTGAAGGGGCTCTATACCCGGTGATCATCTATACGGATCACAAGAACCTGGCATATCTCCAAAATGCCCAGAGACTTAATCCACGTCAGGCCCGGTGGTCTTTGTTCTTTGCCCACTTCGATTTCATCCTTCATTTCCGCCCGGCGGACAAAAATGTCAAAGCTGATGCCTTGTCCCGATCCTTCCTGTCCTCCGACCAAGAGGAGGAGCCTATGCACATTATCGACCCCTCCAAGGTGATGAATGTGGCCCCCTTGGATTTGACTCGTCTTCCACCCGGCAAGACGTTCGTGGCGCCTCCAGACCGTGAGAGGGTTCTTCACTGGGGTCATTCTTCTAAACCAGCTGGCCATGCCGGCCAAAAGAAGACCTTCCTACTCATTTCCCGGCATTACTGGTGGTCTACCCTGCGTAAGGATGTGGTAGACTTCGTCTCTGCCTGTTCTTCTTGTGGCCGCAACAAAATTCCCAGACACTTACCAGCTGGTCATCTCCTGCAGCTTCCCATACCCGTTGCCCCGTGGCAACACATCGCTATGGACTTCATTACCGATCTTCCTGTCTCTGCCGGGTGTACTGTCATTTGGGTGGTCGCGGACCGCTTCTCTAAAATGGCCCACTTCATTCCCCTGCCTGGTCTTCCGTCTGCACCTGAGCTGGCTAAGGACTTTATTCGCCATATCTTCCGTCTCCATGGCCTACCCCTCCACATCGTGTCGGATCGAGGGGTTCAGTTTACCTCACGCTTCTGGAGAGCCACATGTAAACTGCTGGACGTCACCCTGGACTTCTCCTCCGCTTACCACCCTCAGTCCAATGGTGAAGTGGAGCGGATCAATCAGATCCTTACCATCTATCTCCGACACTTTGTTAATGCCCACCATTCTGATTGGGTGGACCTCCTTCCTTGGGCCGAGTTCTCTTATAATAACCACGAGAGCGAATCCTCTTCCAAGTCCCCGTTCTTTATTGTCTATGGCCAGCACCCCCGGATTCCGCTTCCTGTCTCCGTTTCTGTGGACAACCCTGCTGCAGAGTCTCTTGTCAGCAAATTTTCTACTATTTGAGAGAGTACCAGGTCCGCTCTTCTTCTGTCCTCTGAGCGGATGAAGAGATATGCTGATAAGAGACGTCTGGATCTGCCTCAATTCCGTCCGGGAGACAAGGTTTGGCTCTCGTCCAAACATGTGCGGCTCAAAGTACCCTCCTACAAGCTGGGCCCTCGATTCATTGGTCCCTTCGAAGTCCTCAGGCAAATTAACCCTGTGGCCTACAAATTAAAACTCCCGGCCACCCTACGGATTCCCAACTCCTTCCACGTATCTCTCCTCAAACCCGTTGTCTTTAACTCTTTTTCCAATAATCCAGGTGCTCCTCCTGCTCCGGTTTCCGCTGATGACGTCTTTGAGGTAGAGAGTATTCTGGCCTCCAAGAGGGTAAGAGGAAAGACCTTTTTTCTGGTAGATTGGAGGGGGTTTGGTCCTGAGGAGAGAACTTGGGAACCCAGGGAGAACATCAACGCCCCGCTTCTCCTTGAAAAATTTCTTTCTGGCCAAAAAAAGAGGGGGCCTAAAGGGGGGGGTACTGTAGCATCGGCGTCTCTGCCCCGTACTAGGCAGAGACGCCGTCCCTCTCACCTCCCCGCTCCTGGCGCGGCCTCCTCCAGCACTTCTCTCCCAGCTGCTTCCGGCACGCGCTCCTTCCCCGGCAGTGTGCTTAGGGCGCGCGCGCGCGCGCTCCCCCTCTCTTACAGGGACCGCGCGCGCCGTCCTAAGGAGTCCCCGGCCAATTTCCGGAGGACCTCCCATATATAAGGCACCTCCTCCAAAATGGAGGTGCCCCAGCAATGTTGTTGCAAAGCCTTTACTCTGCTTCAGCCCTCAGGTCCCGTTACCAGTTACCAGCCAGTTACCTGCCAGATTCCTGCTTGATACCTGCCTGATATCCGTTTACCTGCTTGCTAGCCTGCGGTCCGATGGTCTGCCTTCCGACACCTGTCAGTCTGTCTATGGACCAGCCTGCCCGCTCACCTGGGAGGGCTCATCTGCTACCTGCCTGCTAGCCTACCTGGAGGTTCCGCCGTCAATGGCCGTGACCACCTGCCTGTCCAGAGACTCTTGCCTGCTCACCTGGGAGCGCTCACCTGCTACCTGTCTGCTAGCCTACCTGGAGGCTCTGCCGTCACTTGCCGTGACCACCTGCCCGTCCAGAGACTCTCGCCCGCTCACCTGGGAGCGCTCACCAGCCACCTGCCTGCTGTCCTTCTACCCAGAGACTGTCCCTGTCACTTGCCGTGAGTACCCGTCCTACTACCAAGAGACTGTCCCTGTCACTTGCCGTGACTACCTGCCCCTCTAGCCAGAGACTGTCCCTGTCACTTGCCGTGACTACCTGCCCCTCTACCCAGAGACTGTCCCTGTCACTTGCCGTGACTACCTGCCCGTCTTCCCTGGGAGCCACCCGCTTCCTTACAAGGACTACCCCCTTGTATAGTTGCACAGAGGTTCCACCTCCCAGACCCGTTACACCAAAGATCTCAAATTTGGACTCATCAGACCAAAGCACAGATTTCCACAGGTCTAATGTCCATTTCTTGTGTTCTTTAGCCCAAACAAATCTCTTCTGCTTGTTTCCTGTCCTTAGCAGTGGTTTCCTAGCAGCTATTTTACCATGAAGGCCTGCTGCACAAAGTCTCCTCTTAACAGTTGTTGAAGAGATGTGTCTGCTGCTAGAACTCTGTGTGGCATTGACCTGGTCTCTAATCTGAGCTGCTGTTAACCTGCGATTTCTGAGGCTGGTGACTCGGATAAACTTATCCTCAGAAGCAGAGGTGACTCTTGGTCTTCCTTTCCTGAGGCGGTCCTCATGTGAGCCAGTTTCTTTGTAGCGCTTGATGGTTTTTGCAAATGCACTTGGGGACACTTTCAAAGTTTGCCCAATTTTTCAGACTGACTGACCTTCATTTCTTAATGTAATGATGGCCACTTGTTTTTCTTTACTTAGCTGCTTTTTTCTTGCCATAATATAAATTCTAGCAGTCTATTCAGTAGGACTATCAGCTGTGTATCCACCAGACTTCTGCACAACACCACTGATGGTCCCAACCCCATTAATAAGGTAAGAAATCCCACTTATTAAACCTGACATGGCACACCTGTGAAGTGAAAACCATTTCCGGAGACTACCTCTTGAAGCTCATCAAGAGAATGCCAAGAGTGTGCAAAGCAGTCATCAAAGCAAAAGGTGGCTACTTTGAAGAACCTAGAATATAAGAGATATTTTCTGCTGTTTCACACTTTTTTGTTAAGTATATGACTCCACATGTGTTAATTCATAGTTTTGATGCCTTCAGTGAGAATGTACAATTTTCCAATTCATGAAAATACAGAAAAATCTTTAAATGAGCAGGTGTGTCCAAACTTTTGGTCTGTACTGTATATATATATATATATATATATAAATATATATATATATATATATATATATATATATATATATATATAAATATATACACATTGTAAAGCGGTGGTGTTCACACCGTGCAGTAACTGAGGCAATAACCCAAGCAAGTCCAACATAAGCAGCTTTTATTCAGCAGACTCACAGGTAAACAGAAAAGTCCTCTGGTTCACAGCCAGGTTAACACAAGTCCACAACAATGGTTGCCAGGGGCCATTCAGAGCCTGACGGGTGCAGGGCATTGCTAGGTGTGGGTTCAGCTACACACAGGCCCGCCGAGCTTTCCCGCTATGCTCCTAGCAGGTCCCAACACTGAACAACACTAATCCTTAATGCAGGGTTTTTAAAGGACCTGTGGCAAGAGCCACTGGAAAACCCAGGTTGGAGGGAGGAGGCCACCCCACTGCCTTCCTGTAGCCACCTCCAAGAAATGAAGGCCCTGCCGGGTCTTACTTATTCTGCCTTAGCCAGGTAGCCTGACCAGGTCAATGCTCACCTTCATTCCTGCATTGCAGCCGCAGGTGTGTCTGTGACTGCAGTGCAATCCAGTGGGTTTAATGGGTCACTGTACACATTCTGCAGGATATATAATGTCCCTCATATACGATCCAAGTCACTGCCTCACTATATATATATACATATATACATATGTATATATGTACATATGTATATACTGTGTATATATATATATATATATATATATATATATATATATATATATATATATATATATATACATACACTGCTCAAAAAAATAAAGGGAACACTCAAATAACACATCCTAGATCTGAATGAATGAAATATTCTCATTGAATACTTTGTTCTGTACAAAGTTGAATGTGCTGACAACAAAATCACACAAAAATCATCATTGGAAATCAAATTTATTAACCAATGGAGGCCTGGATTTGGAGTCACCCCCAAAATTAAAGTGTTAAAACACACTACAGGCTGATCCAACTTTGATGTAATGTCCTTAAAACAAGTCAAAATGAGGCTCAGTATTTTGTGTGGCCTCCATGTGCCTGCATGACCTCCCTACAACGCCTGGGCATGCTCCTGATGAGGTTGCAGATGGTCTCCTGTGGGATCTCCTCCTAGACCTGGACTAAAGCAATCCCCAACTCCTGGACAGTCTGTGGTGCAACGTGATGTTGGTGGATGGAGCAACACAATGATGTCCCAGATGTGCTCAATCGGATTCAGGTCTGCGGAACGGGAGGGGCAGTCCATAGCTTCAATGCCTTCATCTTGCAGGAACTGCTGACACACTCCAGCCACATGAGGTCTGGCATTGTCCTGCATTAGGAGGAACCCAGGGCCAACCACACCAGCATATGTTCTCACAAGGGGTTTGAGGATCTCATCTCGGTAGCTAATGACATTCAGGCTACCTCTGGCAAGCACATGGAGGGCTTGCGGCCCTCCAAAGAAATGCCACCCCACACTATTACTGACCCACTGCCAAACGGGTCATGCTGAAGGATATTGCAGGCAGCAGATCGCTCTCCACGGCGTCTCCAGACTCTGTCACGTCTGTCACATGTGCTCAATGTGAACCTGCTTTCATCTGTGAAGAGCACAGGGCGCCAGTGGCGACTTTGCCAATCCTGGTGTTCTGTGGCAAATGCCAAGCATCCTGCACTGTGTTGGGCTGTGAGCACAACCCCCATCTGTGGACGTCAGGCCCTCATACCACCCTCATGGAGTCGGTTTCTAACCGTTTGTGCAGACAAATGCACATTTGTGGCCTGCTGGAGGTCATTTTGCAGGGCTCTGGCAGTGCTCCTCCTGTTCCTCCCTGCAGAAGGGCGGAGGTAGCAGTCCTGCTGCATGGTTGTTGCCCTCCTACGGCCCCCTTCACGTCTCCTGGTTTACTGGCCTGTCTTCTGGTAGCGCCTCCAGCCTCTGGACACTACGCTGACAGACACAGCAAACCTTCTTGCCACAGCTCGCATTGATGTGCCATGCTGGATGAGCTGCACTACCTGAGCAACTTCTGTGGGTTGTAGAGTCTGTCTCATGCTACCACGAGTGTGAAAGCACAACCAACATTCAAAAGTGACTAAACATCAGCAAGAAAGCATTGGTACTGAGATGTGGTCTGAGGTCCCCACCAGCAGAACCACTCCTTTATTGAGTGTGTCTTGACAATTGCCAATAATTTCCATCTATTGTCTATTCCATTTGTACAACAGTATGTGAAATTGATTGTCAATCAGTGTTGCTTCCTAAGTGAACAGTTCGATTTCACAGAAGCTTGATGTACTTGGAGTTATATTCTTTTGTTTAAGTGTTTCCTTTATTTTTTTGAGCAGTGTATATCTAACAGGAGATGCGTGTCTCTGCCTGAAGCCTTTATAGACTGCGCATGTGCGATGCGCAGCCTGTCTCTGGACAGAAGCACCTATCCAGCAGTTACAGGTAAGAGGAGTGTATGGCGCCGGAGATCGCGGTATGCGTAGACACTGAACGCATCTCCGGCGCTGTACTTACATACTTACCTGACCGGGAGGAGCGTTGCTGCAGCGCCTCTCTTTGCCGGAGACCGGGGCAAGGGTGAGGAGTTGGATTGGCGCATGCGCATAGCGCTATACGGCGCCATTTTACTGATGACACATTTGCTATGTGTCTTCAGCAAAATGGCGCCGGACAGTGCGGTATGGTCACGAGCGTACTCCGGCACCACACTCCTCCCCCGGCCTCCGGCAGAACAGGACGCAGCAGCGTTGGAACACAGGGAAGAAAGGTGATTATAAGTATTTATTTTCTTGCATGTGTGTAAAGCGTGAAAGGGATGAGGGGTGCCAGCCATACATACCAGGTTTTGGGGATGAGGGGGCCACACATACCAGGATTGGGGGATGAGGGGTGCCATGCATACCAGGATTGGAGGGTGAGGGGTTCACACATACCAGGATTTGGGGGTGAGGGGTCAACACATACCAGGATTTGGTGGATGAGGGGTACCAAGCATACCAGGATTGTGGGGTGAGGGGACCATGTATACCAGGATTGTGGGGTGAGGGGATCATGCATACCAGGATGAGGGGTACCACACAACAGGATAAGGGTATGAGGGGACCATGCATGCCAGGATTTGGGGGTGAGGTGACCATGCATACCAGGATTGGGGGAGTGAGGGGTACCATGCGTGCAAGGATTGCAGGGTGAGGGGACCATGCATACCAGGATTGTGGGGTGAGGGGACCATGCTTACCAGGATGGAGGGGTATCACAAATACCATTATTGTGGGGTGAGTGGACCATGTATACCAGGATTGTGGGGTGAGGGGATCATGCATACCAGGATTGGGGGGTGAGGGGACCACGAATACCAGGATTGGGGGGTGAGGGGTGCCTTGCATATCAGGATTGCAGGGTGAGGGGACCATGCATACCAGGATTGGGGGTGAGGGGTGCCACACATACCAGGATTTGGGGGATGATTAGTGGTACCAAGCATACTAGGATTGTGGGGTGAGGGAACCATACATACCAGGATTGTGGGGTGAGGAGATCATGCATACCATGATGAGGGGTACCACACATACCAGGATTGGTGGGTGAGGGGTCAATGCATACCAGGATTGTGGGGTGAGGGAACCATGCATACCAGGATTGTGGGGTAAGGGGACCATGCATACCAGGATTGGGGTGGTGAGGGGTGTCACACATAACAGGATTGGAGAGTGAGGGGTCCACGCATACCAGGATTTGGGGGATGAAGGGTACCAAGCATACCAGGATTGTGGGGTGAGAGGACCATACATACCAGGATTGGGGGGATGAAGGGTACCAAGCACACCAGGATTGTGGGGTGAAAGGACCATACATACCAGGATTGGGGGGTGAGGGGACCATGCATACCAGGATTGTGGGGTGAGGGGACCATGCATACTATGATTGGGGGGTGAGGGGTTCCACATATACCAGGATTGGGGGTTGAGGGGTCCACACACACCAGGTTTTGGGGATGATGGGTCCACAAATACCAGGATTAGGGGGTGAGGGGTCCACAAATACCAAGATTTGGGGGATGAGAGGTACCAAGCATACTAGGATGGAGGGGTACCACACATACCAGGATTGTGGGGTGAGGGGACCATGCATACCAGGATTGGGGGGTGAGGGGACCATGCATACCAGGATGAGGGGTACCACACATACCATTATTGGGGGGTGAGGGGACCATGCATACCAGGATTTGGAGATGAGTGGACCGTGTATACCTGGATTGGGGGGAGAGGGGACCATGTATACCAGAATTGGGGGTGAGGGGACCATGCATACCAGGATTGGGGGTGAGGGGACCATGCATACCAGGATGAGGGGTACCACACATACAATTATTGGGGGGTGAGGGGACCATGCATACCAGGATAGGAATGCGGGGTACCATGCATATCAGGATGAGGGATGGAGTGTCATGCATACCAGGATGAGGATGAGGGGTGCCATGCATTCTAGGATGAGGGATTGGGTGCCATGCATACCAGGTTTCTGGGATGAGGAGGCCATACATATCAGAATTGGGATGAGGGGTGCCATGCATTTCAGGATGAGGGGTACCATACATACCAGAATAGGGATGAGGGGTACCATGCATACCAGGATGAGGGAAGGGGTGCTATGCATATCAGGATGAGTGGTACCATACATACCAGGATAGGGAAGAGGGGTACCATGTATACCAGGATTGGGGATGAGGGGCCCATGCATACTGGGATAGGGATGAGGAGTGCCATGCATACCAGGATAGGGATGAGGAGTGCCATGCTTACCAGGATTGGGGATGACGTAGCCTTGCATACCAGGATTGGGGATGAAGGTTGCCATGCATACCAGGATTGGGGATGTGGGGGTGCCATGCATACCAGGATTGGGGATGAGGGGTGCCACACATACCAGGAATGGGGATGAGGGGTGCACACATACCAGGATTTGGGGGATGAAGGGTACCAAGCATACCAGGATTGTGGGGTGAGAGGACCATACATACCAGGATTAGGGGGTGAGGGGACCATGCATACCAGAATTGGGGATGAGGGGTGCCATGCATGCCAGGATTGGGGATGAGGGGTGCTATGCATACCAGGATTGGGGTGGTGAGGGGTGCCACACATACCACAAATGGGGATGAGGGGTGCACATATACCAGGATTTGGGGGATGAAGAGTACCATGCATATCAGGATTGGGGACGAGGCGTGCCTTGCATACCAGGATTGGGGATTAGGGGTGCCATTCATACCAGGATTGGGGAAGAGGGGTGCCATGCATGCCAGTATTGGGGATGAGGGGTGCCATGCATGCCAGGATTGGGGATGAGGGGTGCCATGCATAACAAGATTGGGGATGAGGGGTGCCATGCATGCCAGGATTGGGGATGAGGAGTGCCATGCATACTAAGATTGGGGATGAGGGGTGCCATACATACCAGGATTGGGGATGAGGGAGCCATGCATACCAGGATTGGGGATGAGGGGTGCCATGCATACCAGGATTGGGGATGAGGGGTGCCATGCATACCAGGATTGAGGATGAGGGGAGCCATGCATACCAGGATTGGGGACGAGGCGTGCCATGCATACTAGGATTGGGGACGAGGGGTGCCATGCATGCCAGAATTGTGGATGAGGGGTGCCACGCATAGCAGGATTGGGGATGAAGGGTGCCATACCTGCCAGGATTGAGGATGAGGGAGCCATGCATACCAGGATTGGGGATGAGGGGTGCCATGCATACCAGGATTGGGGATGAGGGAGCCATGCATAAGAGGATTGGGGATGAGGGAGCCATGTATACAAAGATTGGGGATGAGGGAGCCGTGCATACCAGGATTGGAGGGTGAGGGAGCCATGTATTCCAGGATTGGGGATGAGGGAGCCATGCATACCAGGATTCGGGATGACGGAGACATGCATACCAGGATTGGGGGGTGAGGGGTGCCATGCATATCAGGATTGGGGGGTGAGGGGTGCCATGTACACCAGGATTGGGGATGAAGGGTGCCATGCATACCAGGATTAGGGATGAGGGGTGCATGCATACCAGGATTTGGATGAGGAGCCATGCATACCAGAATAAAGATGAGGAGTGCCATGCATACCAGGATGGGGGTGAGGGGTACTAGGCATACCAGGATGTGGGTGAGGGGTGCCATGCATACCAGATGACAGGAAAGGGATGATGAGTACCACACATATCAGGATTGAGACCTGGAGCAGTGTGCAAAAGAAGAGTGGTCCAAAATTTCAGTTGAGGTGTAAGACGCTTGTTAAAAGTTATTTAACGTGATTGATTGCGGTTATTTATTCCAAAGGGTGTGCAAATATTAAGTTTTGTCTGTTAGATTTTTGGGGTTTTATGTGAAATTATGTCCAATTTTTATTTTTTTCTCAGTTTTTTTTGTTTTTATCCAATGCACACACAGGAAAAAAAATTGTGCATAACGAAACATATGTGATTGCAATAATTTTCTGGTAGAAATACTTAATTTTCTGGAATAATTCCAATGGTGCCAACAATTTAGGCCATGACTGTATATATGTACTGTATGAATAGAATGGAATTCATGTTTTCCATTGTGCTGAAATACAGTGTATGTGCAAAAGAGTGAAAAAGTTGTTGACACACCTTCTGAAAAATATTTTTATGAAGGCCATAAGTGGAGAGTATTTTTAATCCAGACTAATTAAAGATAGCAAGTTTGAGAACAAGATTTAAAAGCAACTTAATATTACCATATGGCCGAAAAGTGGAGTTAGAGCGAAACCATCTACTTACTGCAGTAAGTACGGCCATAGCTTAGGACAGCTGTGGGAGGCAAAATTCCCAATGGAAGCTAGAAGGAGTGGGCTATAAGTGCACCATGTTAGCCAGTCCTGAAAGATAGTTCCTATTTGGACCAGGAGGGAACGTGGAGGTAGACCTGTAACAGTGGTAGATAAAAAAGGTGAAGACCAGAATAGGAAAGCTTGCCTGCTATTGATTGTTGCAGTTCTATTTAAGAATTCCAGTAGAGATGTTTTTATTTTTTACATAGGATTCTGGTCACCTTGATTCCTCGTATATTTTTAGGGTCCCCATAGCATCAACACACTTGTGACCTAAATAGGGGTTAACAACAAACCCGCCAGATTGTTTACACACACTTAGAGGTATCGTAACTGGCTGCTTTGGGACATAAAGCAAACCTCGCCACAAATGGTCTCGTATATATATAAATATATGTTTGTATATTGGCCAACAACAAATTCGCGCATCTGCATATTAATTTGATATTAAAGGTGTGATGGCTCGTTTTCATTGTTTTTTGTCAAACAAAATAATGTCATATCCTTTCAATGTTCTTTACTTTCTGTGATGGGCAAACCCTTAGAAGGGCAAGGGCCATAGTGACTAATAAAATAAGCAAAAAGGTGCCATGCAATACTGAGTAGATTAATATGAAAAGTAGAGCAGAAGTCTCTGAAAAAGCTAATATATGTTTGCCTTCTTCAGGCACACACAGCTCCCTGATTTAATCACCATGGCTGTATTATATTGTATAAAGTCATGACCATCAATTAGAAATGCTTGGTAAGCAAGATTTCATCGGTATAGACTCTGAGATTGTAATAAATAATATACTGTATGTTTGCATATCTATGAATTTTATGAATTTGAGGTGTTTACTAGATAAACTGTACTATTAAATTTGCATTAGAAATGCATGTTCTACACATGCTTCCTGTTTGGAAAATTCCCACCTTTACAACCATAGCTTGCTACACTGATTATTGAACTTAGTAGTGGCATAGGTCATGTACAGTCAGCATGGCTCTGAAAGGTAATGATTACATGTTCAGGACAAGGCTCTGGTAAATTTCATAAGACTCTTCCAGAGAATCTGACAAGAAAATCTGACTTTAAACTTTGATATCAACTGAGCATGTCAAACATATTTCTGCCGATTGGGCACTAAATCTTTTAAGACTACAATAATGCTCATGCATGTCTCCCCTCCTCCTCCTCCTTTTTTTTTTTTATGAATGGCTTTAGCATACCTCCCAACTGTATAGAACAGAAAGAGAGAAAATCTATGTGGCACGTGTAGTGTGCTGCAGCAAATTTTGACCATGCCACTATCCAAACCAAGGTCATATCCATTTACTATTTCTTTTAACCTTGACAGGAGGAGATGCCAGAGTGGGCAGTGAAAGTGAGGAACATTCAGAAGAAATCCGAGACTGCAGGGCTAAGGCCACTGCCCCACTATCAGTATTTGGTCAGTATTCGGTCAATATTTTTTCTCAGGAGTTGGAGCCAAAACCAGGTGAGGAGCAATCAGAGAAAAGGTATAATAGAAACAAGTCACCAATTCTGCATTTATCACCAACTCATGGTTTTGTCTCCCACTCCTGAGAAAAAATACTGACCAAATACTGATAGTAGGGCTGTCGTCTAAGACCCTTAGTTTGCCATTGACTTGCATTGTACTAGTTACTCAGGTCGAGCACCCGAGCATTACGATTTACTCGACCCCAGTAACGAGTACCCGAGCATTTTAGTGCTCGTTCATCACTAGTGCTCATTCATGCTTTCATAGTTATAGTGGCCAGAACTTTCTAATTTTTACATAAATTTCACTACATAACATCTTGTTTTTTTGCCTCTGTAAGACCTTGTTCACAAATTATTTAAATAGTATTTTTTTTGCTTTCTGTGTGTTTTCTGGAGGTGTCCACTATTGATGAGCGAACGTGCTCGCCACTGCTCGGTACTCGCCCGAGCATTACGGTGCTCGACAAGCTCGGCGAGTATTTCCGGGTTGCTCGGATGTATGCCTTGCTTTGCCTGCATGTTCAGCACTCTTTAGAGAGCCAATGAGAATGCAGGGATTGTTTGCCATGCACTGTAATGCTGTGGCCATGTTGGTTGTGGGCATTACAGTGATTGACTGGCGGCACAGCGTCATCAGGTCTATATAAGACCTACGCTGCTATGCTCATCACAATCTACCCCGGAACCAGGCAGAGTAGGGAGAGATGCTGCCGAGTCAGGGAGAGATTTGCTTATTTACAGTGGGTACGGAAAGTATTCAGACCCCTTTAAATTTTTCACTCTTTGTTTCATTGCAGCCATTTGGTAAATTCTAAAAAGTTCATTTTTTTCTCTTTAATGTACACTCTGCTCCCCATCTTGACTGAAAAACACAGAAATTTGTAGAGGTACTTATATGATTCCCTCTCACATTACTAGCTGAACTTGGGATACAATCCCTGACTCACGTTTCGCCGGTATACCGGCATTTTCTAAGGGCCTACCCCTAGAATACAGCACGTTGCTCATGTATAGAACAAAACTGACCGGACTGTTAACTAGCACAGCCTCCGCATGTGTGTGATCATATCAGCAGTGATCAACTGTGCCGGTGTTTCTTGTGGCCGGACAAGCTGATTTCAACATTCAGAGCAGAGTTTAGGAGGTGTATTTTGTGGTCTGGTATCCTACAGACCATTCCACATCCCTAGAATACTTCCCTATGGGTCAGGTTTTTCTAGTTGGGGAATGTCATACTCATCAGCAGAGATTAGACACGCTGATTAGCTCGTGCGGCTTTACAGATTGACCCCATGTTACAGGCTATAAATCAGATAGACGGTGTGACCTGTGAGCAATGAGGCTATATCACTAAGACTATTACTGCCTCCATGTGCTTAGAGCTATATATATACTGACGACATTGGTGACTATATGGTTTTGCGCTCTGAATTAAGGGCGACCATACTATAATGCTGAACTGTCCTGTTAAAAAAGTGCTTTACTGATGTGACAATCTATGACAAACAATACATTTATATTCCATGTATATAACACATTTGGATTGCACATGGGTGTTTTTGTTTGTGTGATGGGACAGATATTAATCTATATATAATATCTCTGATGGAAGATCAACTTTAATAAATACAGCCATTATTTATATTTGGGGAAAATTGATGTGTGTAATATACAGCCATAACCATTTATTATGAAGGAACTGGGTTAAGCATTCCCATTAACATCTTTCTCACATTTCTATGCATCGGGATTTTTTGTGGGTTATCGTCATTAACGGTGACCTTATATGCATCTGTAGATGCTTGTGATTTGTATATTTTAGAATTATGCCTTTTAATATTTTTTTCTAATAAAGATCAAATTTTTTTTTACTTAATTCACATCTTTTCTTCTTCTCCCACCCTTATAGTGTCGGTGACAGACAGTCACCCTGCAGTTGGTTGCTGGAGATCTCTACGTTTGACATTACAGACATCTTTTTAGATGAGAGGCTATCTCTAGGACCTAGCGACTACTGTCCTCTGGTAATTAGCTCCATGGCCTTTATGTATATATACCTGGTGTGTCTGAGAGGGAGGTGATGGCTATATTCATTTCTACTTGTGAAGGCTTAGCAAGAGCAGTACTTCATCCTCTCTGGAGCTCAAGGCCGAGTTCGCATTTGTCTGGAGTCATCTAAAGCTTAGCATTCTCCCCCTGTTTGTCTACCCTGTTGTCTATAGAGTTTAGTGGAGATCGACTAGGGCTCATCTCCTCCTATCCCTAGCCTTAGCTATAAGCCAGGGAAAGACCAGGCGAGGTACGCGTATGGTGATTGCTGAAGAGGCAATATAGGGACAGTAGTTGAGACAAGATGACACTAGACCAGACTAGGAGGTCTCCACTTCCCCCTTTCCATAGTGTCTTGGCCTCCTTTCCCTCTTCCCTCTGTGTTGCACTAAGTATTTCCCTCACCTTGCCTGACATTATAGCCAGCCGAGCATGTTTTGAAAAGGAAAATAAAACAAAAACTGACAGTGTGGGTTTTTTTTCTGTGTGTTTTTGGGCGTGGACCTTTTTTTTTTCCTTTCTCCCTTGGTATTGGTTCAGTTGCAGAGCTCGCAGAGCAAATCTGTCTCTGGAAGTGAATGACCTCCGCTGTGAGGGTCAGCAGCCGCATCAGAGGCTACAGGTCACCAATGTGGGGGTCTGTGCAGGTAGACCTGTCCAGCCTGAACCCAAGGTTGCCCTGCCGGACAGGTTTTCAGGAGGTAGGGACAAGTTTTTTGTATTTAAAGAGGCATGCAAATTGTATTGCAAACTTCGTCCTTAATTCCTCCGGTAATGAGGAGCAATGGGTTGGTATTGTGATATCTCTATTGCAGGGAGATCCTCAGTATTGGACATTTTCGTTACTGCAGGACTCGGTTTGTCTCCAGTTTGTGGAGGGGTTATTCAGAGCTCTGACCCTCATCTATGATGACCCTGACAGAGTCACCTTGGCTGAGTCTAGGCTACGTCGTCTTCAGCAGAGGAATCGGTCAGTGGAGACGTACAGTTCGGAATTCCGTAGATGGGCAACGAATTCCAAATGGAATGACTCAGCACTTAGAAGTCAATTTTGTGAAGATCTTATGGAAAGGTTGAAGGGTGCCTATGAATAGTGTAGTATATGAAACCCCTCAGTCCTTGAAGGCTGCCATGTCTTTGGCCATACGTCTTGATAGACGCCTTTGGGACAGACGGGTGAGACCACCTTCTCCGGGGTCTTCTTTTCTGGGTTGTGTACCTCTGCCAGGGGAGTGGTCTGGGGGTGAACCAGTACTGGGGGAGGTGAAGGAACCCATGCAGTTAGGGGCTGTCTCTACATCATACATCTCCCCAGAGACTCGCAAGAAAAAAGGCGTATTTTTTTAGTGGGAAAAAGAGACTTTTTGTTGGGACCTGTCCTTCAATTCCTAAACAAAAGGAGACTCGATTAACTCTTAGTAGTCTGGAGTTGGACAAAACAAGGGGTGCATTTGTGGCCAAACTGCAGTTCCCGCTTTGTCCTGACAGCTGAGGTGGTGCTAGAGAGCAAAACCGAGAAAATGTCTGTGTTTGCTGACAGTGGAGTTGGAGTCAGCATGGCTGATGCTGAGTTTGTGAATGCTCATGGTCTTGCTTGCTGTGCTTTAGCAGAGCCTATTTCAATCTTTGCCATTGACTCAGCGCCATTTGCACAGAAAGTATTTACTCAGATTCTACATAATGTAAAACTGAGGGTGGGGTTAGTTCATTGTGAACTAATTCCTTGCTATGTTCTGAACAATTTTCTCACACCGATTCTCTTGGGTAAACCTTGGCTAGTTAAACATAATCTGCTGGTGGATTGGCAAACCAAGGAGATTATTGAATGGGGAGATTACTGCCATGAGAACTGTCTGAATGTTTCTATTGCTCCTGTCTCTAAGAAGATACTGCCTGCTTTTCTGTCTGGTGTTGAGGACGTTTTTTCTGAGAGGGGGTATCAGGATTTGCTTCCTCATTGTGCTTATGACTGTCCTATTAACCTGACGAAGTTAAACTACTGAAGTCCAGACTATATAATCTTTCTGGTCCTGAGACACAAGCCATGAAGGATTTCATTGTGAAAAGTCTGGAGAAGGGTCATATCAGACCCTCATCTTCGCAGGTGGCGGCAGGGTTCTTCTTTATGAAGAGAAAAGATGGCGGTCTATGTCCCTGTTTAGATTTCCGGGAATTTTATCAAATTACCATCCGAGATCCATACCCTCTTCCTCTGATTCCTGATTTGTTCAGCCAGGTTGTGGAAGCTAAGGTATTCTCCAAGTTGGATTTAAGGGGAGCCTACAACCTGGCTAGAATCAGAGAAGGGGATCAATGGAAAACAGTGTTCAATACCACGGAAGGACATTTCAAGAGTGTGGTTATGCCTTTTGATGTAACCAATGGACCTGCGGTATTCCAGCATTTCATAAATGATATTTTCCATCATTTGGTGGCGATGTTTCTGGTGGTCTATCTGGATAATATTTTAGTTTACTCACATGATTTTGAGACTCATCGAGGGCATGTTAAGCAGGTGCTTCCGATATTAAGGGATAACAAACTAATGTGTTTTTGCTCTTCAGGAGGTGCAATTTTTGGAGTACTTGTTGTCATCTTCAGGTTTTCGGATGGATCGAGAGACGATCCGTGCAGTTCTTGACTGGGAACATCCCGAGAACCTGAAGGCTCTACAACTTTTTCCGTGCTCTAATTTTTATCGTAAATTGATCCAAAATTACTCTGTTATTGTGAAACCCCTTACTGACATGACTAAGAAGGGGTTTGATTTGTCCAATGCTTCCCTCCAGGCTTTTTCTTCCTTAAACAATAATTTTGCCACTGCACCTCAACTCAGTCAACCCGATGTTTCTCAACCCTTTATTGTGGAGGTTGATTTGTCGGATGTTGGGGTTTGGGCTGTGTTTTCTCAGGGTTCGTCCCCTGGTAAATGGCGTCCATACTCCTTCTATTCTAAAAAATTATCTTCTTCTGAGAGCAATTATGACGTGGGTGATAGGGAACTTTTGGCGATCAAATTGGCATTCGAGGAATGGCAAAATTGGTTGGAGGAGGCTGTTCATCCTATTACTGTTATTACTGACCATAAGAACCTGTCATATCTCCAGTCAGCTAAGCGTCTCAACCCTAGGCAAGCCAGATGGTCCCTGCTTTTTATTAGGTTGAATTTTGTTGTCACTTTTCGTCCAGGGGTCAAAAACGTCAAGGCTGATGCTTTGTCCCGGAGCTTCCCTGGTGGTGGTGACCATGAGAACCCTGCCCTGATATTACAGAAAGGGGTAGTTATTTCAGCTCTTTTTCCTGAACTGGAGGGGGAGGTGCTGGAGGCTCAGGGGGACCCCCCTGCCTCCTTCCCTTCAGGAAAGTTATTCGTACCAACTGATCTGCACCGTAAAGTAATCAAGGAACATCATAACTCTGTGCTTGCTGGGCATCCAGGTGGTAAGGCAACCGCGGATTTCCTCTCTCGTCATTTTTGGAGGCCAGGGTTGCGTCGGGATGTAATTGAACTGCTTGTAGTATTTGTGCACGTTCTACGATTTCGCAGTTTCGCACACCCGTCCGTCTGGTACTCTTCTTCCTCTACTTATCCCTAGTAGGCCATGGACACAATTGTCCATGGATTTTATTACTGACCTACTGATTTCTGCAGGCACAACAGTGGTTTTCGTGGTAGCAGATAGGTTCAGTAAAATGGTTCACTTTGTCGCATTGCCTGCACTTCCAAATGCCAAGACACTTGCTTAGGTGTTCATAAATGAGATTGTGAAGCTTCACGGGGTTCCCTCCAATGTGGTGTCAGATCGGGGGACCAAGTTTGTTTCCAAGTTCTGGAAGGCATTCTGTTCTCAACTGGGGGTGCAGCTGTCCTTTTCCTCTGCCTTCCACCCTCAGTCGAATGGTCAGACCGAGTGTGTCAATCAGAACTTGAAAACCTACTTAACATAGTTTGTAAAGCCGAATAAAGACTTGCGTCCATCAAGTTCGACCTGTTAGTTCTGTAATTGCTAAAGTTGATCCAGAGGAGGGCAAAAACCCCAAATGATTTAGCCAATCTTCACCTGAGGAAAAATTCCCTCCCGACTCTGAAACCTGCAGTCAGAATAAATCCCTGTATCAACCTACTATTTTATTTTATTTTTAAGTATATGCTGAAATCTGCCTGGTATCTAGAAATGCATCCAGTCCCCGCTTGAACTGGTGTAGTGAATCTGACATTACCGACTCCTCACTCAGTGAATTCAATATTCTCACTGCTCTTACCGTAAAGAACCCCTTCCTATGCTGGTGCTGAAACCTTTTCTCTTCCAGTCTTAGTGAATGCCCTCTTGTTACCGTAATATCCCTCCTTTTGAACAAATCCCGGGCAAGATCTCTATACTGTCCCCTAACATATTTGTACACATTTATTATGTCCCCCCTCAACCTTCTCTTTTCCAGGCTGAATAGTCCTAGTTTTGCCAACCTCTCTGGGTATTGCAGTCCCTCCATTCCCTTTATTAATTTTGTTGCCCTCCTTTGTACCTTTTCAAGCTCATTTATATCCTTTCTATATATTGGAGCCCATAACTGAGCACAGTATTCCAAGTGTGGTCTGACCAGTGCTTTGTACAGTGGAAGAACAATGTTCTCATCCTTTGCAGCTATACCTCTTCTGATACATCCCATTACCCTGTTTGCCCTTACAGCAGCGGCCTGACTTTGGGCACTCCAATTTAGTTAGCTATCAATCAAGATGCCCAAGTCCTTCTCCATCTCTGAATTCCCCAATGATTTCCCATTCAGTGAGTACTGGTGACTTCCATTTTTCCTTTCCATATGTATGACCTTACATTTCTCCTCATAAAACCTCATTTGCCATTTAATGCTCCACCTACCCAGCTTATCCAAATCCCTCTGTAGGTCTGCACTGTCCTCTTTTGTATTAATTGTTTTACATAACTTTGTGTCATCTGCAAATATTGATATTTTACTATTTATCCCGTTGACTATGTCATTAATAAAGATGTTAAATAACATTGGGCCTAGTACAGACCCCTGTGGTACCCCACTAGTGACGCTTACCCAATCTGAGTATATTCCATTTATAACCACCCTCTGCCTTCTATCCTTTAGCCAGTTAGCTACCCACTTGCAGACATTTTCCCCCAGCCCCATCATTCCCATTTTGTATACCAACCTATTATGTGGCACGCTATCGAACGCTTTTGAGAAGTCGAGATACACGACATCCACTGGTTCCCCCTGATCTACTCGAGAGCTAACCTCCTCATAGAAGTCAATCAGGTTTGTTTGGCAGGAGCGATTCCTCATGAATCCATGTTGGTTCGGGATTAAAAGATTATTAGCATCAAGATGCTCCGTAATTGCCTCTTTAATGAAGCTTTCAAAAATTTTGCCCACAACGGACGTCAGACTCACCGGCCGATAGTTTCCGGCGTCACTTTTCGCTCCTTTTTTGAATATTGGCACTACATTCGCCTGTCGCCAATCAAGTGGCACAGACCCAGTCTCAACAGAGTCCTTAAATATAAGATATAACGGTCTGTCTATCACATTACTTAGTTCCCTTAGTACCCGTGGGTGTATGCCATCAGGTCCTGGTGATTTGTTTATTTTAATGTTACTGAGGCGTTTCTGTACCTCAACTTGGGTTAGATTTGTCATACTTAGTGGAGGATTAAGCTTGTCACTTCTCATTTCTCCTGTTAGTTCTATTTCCTTTGTGAAAGTTGTCGAAAAAAAATTATTTAATAGATTAGCTTTATCCTCATCTTTCTCTATGATTTTGCCTTCCTCACTTTTTATCGGTCCAATATTATCCGATTTAATCCTTTTACTATTTATATACGTAAAGAACAGTTTGGGATTTGATCTACTTTCCCTAGCAATACGTTTCTCTGTTTCCTCCTTCGCTATTTTTATTTGTTTTTTACAGGTTCTCGTTTTTTCCTTGTAACACATTAGTGCCTCCTTACTGTTTTCCTGTTTTAATCTCTTGAATGCCTCTTTTTTGCTATTTAATGCCCCTTTTGCGTTCTTGTTCAACCATATTGGTTTCCTCTTATTTCTGGCCCTTTTATTCCCATACGGTATATACCTCTCGCACTGAGTATTCAGAATTCTTTTGAAGGTTTCCCATTTACTATTCGTATTCCATTGATTAAGTACTTTGTCCCAGTCAATAAGTTGAAGGTTTTCTATCAGCTGATCAAACTTCGCCCTCCTAAAGTTTAATGTTTTTGTTGTTCCCTTATTGATAACCCTACTGAAGGGCATTTTGAAGTCGATAATATTATGATCGCTATTACCTAGGTGCCCCCCTATCTGTACCTCAGTTATTCTATCAGGCCTATTAGTCAATATTAAGTCCAACACGGCCTTCCCTCTCATTGGTTCCTGCACTAGTTGGGAGAGATAATTATCCTTAATACTTCAGTTGTTTCGTCTCCGAAAATCAGGAGGATTGGGCATCCTACTTACCGCTGGCAGAATTTGCCATTAATAATCATCGGCAAGAATCCACTGGCAGGTTAACATTCTTTGGTGCATACGGTTATCACCCACAATTTGGTGCCTTTAGTGGGGGGAGGAGCTTCAGGAGTTTCTAAGGAGTAACAGTTAGCTTCGTCGCTCTCCTCGGTATGGCAGGATGATCTGAGTAATTTAGAGATTAGAGATGAGCGTTGTTCTACTCGAACTGTTCGCCAATCTCAAATTCGAGCTGTTTTGGACGGTGTTCGAGCCGTTCGGCGAACACGAACAATTTGAGAAAAATTCGGCTGTTCGAGGTTATGTTCGATAACTGTTCGTGCACCAAAATCATAACTGGATTTTTTCTCAGTAATGATGAAAATTAATGTTAATACGCAGTCTGAGTGTACAGCGGGGTGGGGGGAGGGGCAGGGGATGGATCTCTGCAAGAACAATGAAGATCTCCATTTTTTTTTTCTCTTTCCCGCATTTACAGTGGGGAGGTGCAGCCTGTCAGCCTATCAGCAGCGCACACACGGAGCGAAGTGCTTTTTTTCACACAAGCAAGGGCATGTGTCATTGGCTGTGTATGTCACATGTCCTTGCCCTATAAGACCCAGCCATTTTCCCCGTCACCACCATTTTCTCACTGCTGCAGCTGAGTGTTAGACGGCACCGCTGCTGCTGTGTGCGCGCTATACAGTATAACTGTGTGAATTGCAAACAAATTTTATCTGAAATAGACAGATAGGTTGGGAGTAGTGACTAGTTGTAATTGCAGCCTTTTTGAGGGCTAGGTTACATCAGTTCCTATCACTTTTTGCCAGGCAGGTCTGTTTTAGTGCTGTGCAAGTGTTTTTCACAGCATTTGGCTAAATCAAGTTAAGCAAAACCTTTTGGGCCTCTTGCAGTGTGTGTTAGTCAGTGGAGTAGCCTATCTGTGTTGCAAGCTACACCACCTGTGTATGTAATACAAATTTTTTACTGCACCTAGCCAAGTAAAACCTTTTGGGCATATTAGCAGTGCGTGTTAGTCAGTAGAGTAGCCTATCTGTGTTGCAAGCTACACCATCTGTGTATGTAATACAAATTTTTTACTGCTCCTAGCCAAGTAAAACCTTTTGGGCATATTAGCAGTGTGTGGTACTCATTCTATTAGGCCATCTATACTAAGCTCCACCAGCTTTCAAATTACTAATACTTTTAGCTGCATCTTGCCTGGAAAATAATTTTGGGCATAGTAGCAGTGTGTGGTACTCATTCTATTAGGCCATCTATACTAAGCTCCACAAGCTTTCAAATTACTAATAATTTTTAGCTTCATCTTGCCTTGAAAATAATTTTGGGCCGGTAGCAGTGTGTGGTACTCATTCTATTAGGCCATCTATACTAAGCTCCACCAGCTTTCAAATTACTAATAATTTTTAGCTGCATCTTGCCTGGAAAATAATTTTGGGCATATTAGCAGTGTGTGGTACTCATTCTATTAGGCCATCTATACGAAGCTCCACCATCTTTCAAATTACTAATAATTTTTAGCTGCATCTTGCCTGGAAAATTATTTTGGGCATAGTAGCAGTGTGTGGTACTCATTCTATTAGGCCATCTATACGAAGGTCCACCAGCTTTCAAATTACTAATAATTTTTAGCTGCATCTTGCCTGGAAAATAATTTTGGGCATAGTAGCAGTGTGTGGTACTCATTCTATTAGGCCATCTATAGTAAGCTCCACCAGCTTTCAAATTACTAATAATTTTTAGCTGCATCTTGCCTGGAAAATAATTTTGGGCATATTAGCAGTGTGTGGTACTCATTCTATTAGGCCATCTATACTAAGCTCCACTAGCTTTCAAATTACTAATAATTTTTAGCTGCATCTTGCCTGTAAAATAATTTTGGGCATAGTAGCAGTGTGTAGTAATCATTCTATTAGGCCATCTATACTAAGCTCCACCAGATTTCAAATGACTAATTATTTTTAGCTGCATCTTGCCTGGAAAATAATTTTGGGCATATTAGCAGTGTGTGGTACTCATTCTATTAGGCCATCTATACTAAGCTCCACCAGCTTTCAAATTACTAATAGTATTTTAGCTGCATCTTGCCTGTAAAATAATTTTGGGCATAGTAGCAGTGTGTGGTACTCATTCTATTAGGACATCTATACTAAGCTCCACCAGCTTTCAAATTAATAATCATTTTTGTTCTCTCTGAACGTGTGTTCAGCGCTGCTGGTGGTGTGCTGACAGATAAGCACACGCGGCTGTCCACTGACAATGTAGACAGACTCAAGTTCAAAAAGATGAACAAATCATGGATCCGCAAGGACTTTTCTACCCCTGTGTCATCCTGGGGAGAGTAAAAGCTTGAGGATTTGTTAAAATCACCTCACCGACCATTTTAAGCAACTCTGGGGCAATTGATGCCACTTAAGTGGTGTCTGTGCCCCAAATTTTTGGAAAAAATGGAGACTCTTTTTGGAGTCCCCTTGCTGTGTTTTACGTGATGTTGGCATCGTCAATTACAGGTGGGTTGGGTCTCCCCCCCCCCTTTAACCGTAAGAAACTACATACACTATGGATTGGTGTAACACAGATGGTTGAGTCTGAAGAGCTGTTTACTCAGAGGTCTGCTCCAAAGCTTCAGTGTCTGCTAGTCAGCGTAGTAACCTAGCTGCGAAGCAAGCTGCACCGCCTGTGTATCTAATAATGATTTTTAACTGCATCTAGCCTAGGCAGACTGTGGTGACCCCCAACCAAACCCAGACGCTAAGCCCCCTACAGCTCCCAGTTCATTGACAATACAATCATGTAACGCTTACAACTGGTTGGGTGAGGATCGGTCACAGCTTTATTAACTGTTTATACTCATTACATTAGAAAGGCATTTTATTTCTAAAATAATTCAGCTTGTTGCAGCATGCCCTGTGCCTCCAGTCTCCACAGCGACAAGTTGGCCAACAAGTGTAACTCTCCAACATGTCCTTTCTATTTCCAGGCTACGGAGGATCCTGCATACTTGTATGCAGGACTCTGACCCCCATCCATCACTCTTAACGCTTGCTCCACTCTGTCCTGGAGTCCTGACAGGAATATGTCCAGTCCAATATCCATTAAGTGAACACAGTCGGGCCGTATGAGGCCTGCTTTATCTCCTTCCAGTTGTCCGACTCTGTCTCTTATAAATTTTGGCATCCAAATATTTATTAGCTGCCTTGTCTGTTCGATGGCCGTGATGTCTCTTGCATCTTGCCATACCGCGCTTGGCACAATCTCTAACTATTTTTGTGAAAAATTCTCTGAAGCGCTCAGTGTCTAGTTTCATTATTGCCATTAGTTATGCGCTCTTGTGATAACCTAGGTCGTTTCCCCCAGTAGGTATGATTAAGATGACCGGACCTCTTGCCTCTCTCCCTACCTTGATTACCTCCATTAGTACCTGTGGCCATTGCAGGCCTCTAATACCTCTCCAGTTCAAATATGTGTTATGAAACTCTAATTTCCTCCCGCCTGGGCGAACTTTCGCCCTTTTTTCTGCCCAATATATATACAAGTGGCCTATCACCCACACTGTTGGCTTAGCGTCACCTGTAAAAGAAACAAACCATGTTAGGATAACAAGTCCGGTCTTATGTATCTCGCCAAACACGTGGATCGCCATCTCCCTATGCTCTGAACTTCCGTTTGTGACAGTCCTGCTCTTGCTGCTTCCGTGGCCGCTCCTATGCGGAATGAGTGTGTCCCATAATCTTTGGGGTGGTTCCCTGCCGATGTTATGCATTTATTAAATATAGCTTGGAACTGGTATCTTGATAATGGCGTTCCATCTATGTGTGATAGGAAGAAATTACTTTGTGATCTGATGGTTATATATGTTTTTACTGTTGTTACCCGACTCAGCGTACCATTTTTGGGTTGTAGAAGTACCCAAGTGCCCCTGCCAGCTGGATCCATTTTCGATTTGTGTATGCGTAGACGTATTGCATTATTGGCTATGACTATGTCCTGGTGTAATAAGCCTCCACTGGTGTTAATTTTGGATTGAGGGACTAATTCACTTATGCATAGCGCCCCGAAGAAGGTGATCGCAAATACAGTAGACAGTAGTGTTGCTTCGAATTGTGAGTATCATGTTAATAGTGTTAGGGATATGATGTGAGAAATCAGTTTTAGTGACACGGGACGGGACGTCTACACTACTGACTTGGCTGACCCCTTTTCCACCCTTTTATGGATTGTCTGATGATGCATCTCTTTGTCACATGTCCCCAATTCAGTAGTTGGAAGTGAAATGCTACTCCGGTCAGTCACAGCTGCGCTGATGCCCTGATATGCCCCTCATCCTTAGCTGGTGGAGAAATTCCATGGTGACTTGTAATCTGGCTTGTTCACATTGGTCAACCTGTCTGCCTGCTACTAGTCATGTCCACTGTTCCCATGCCTTACCGTATGCTCGCCACATCGACGGGGCAACTGACGCTCTGATTAATGGCATCAACTATTCTCCACTAGATCTCATAGGGAGGCTGGGCAACTGTTGACCAATGGGTGGGCGTTGGGGAGGAGCTCTGTTAAAATCTGGCAATTGAATTGTGATAAAGCATTAGCAGCAGCGTTAGACCCCTCAGCATCGTGCCTAGCGCGGACCCATACATTGTGTTTTAGGCACAAGAATGCTAGCCGGCATAGTAGGCCTAGCACTGGGAGAGACGATGATGCCATATTATTAATGAAGTGCGCTAGGCTGGTGTTTTTTGTTATGAAGATTATATTTTTGTTAGCCAGGCGCGCGCCCCATATTTCTATTGCTGCCACTATTGGAAACAGTTCCAGGACTGTCTGTTTTTTTGTCAGCACTTGTTCTGCTCAATACAGAGGCCATAAGCTTGTACACCATTGGTTTTTTAGTATCGCTGCATATCCGCCTGATTCTGCCGCCCCGGTGAATAATCTTAGTTGAATGTTGGACTGTTCTGCTGACATAAATAACGTGTGACCGTTGAATGATTTTAAGAAGGTTTTCCACACCTCTAAGTCCGCCCGTAGCTGCCTGCTGATTCTGATTGTATGACTCGGTTTATATGCCCCTTTTGTTGCGGGCGATAAATGAAGAGAAAAAACCCTTCCGACTGGCATCACCCGGCTCGCAAACACGAGGAGACCTAGTAATACTTGCATCTGCTGTAGTGTTACTTTCCATACTGCGCAAAAAACCTAGATCAGGTGTAATGTTTTCGTATTTTTTCCCATGGGAGGGGGAACAACCTTGCTGTGGTGTCAATTTCGATGCCTAAGATTGATTTTTTTTAGTTGTGGGGCCTATGTTTTTGGTTGGGCATAATGGGACTCCAAACTGACGGGAGATGTTTGTGAATTCGTTGAGTAAGGGGCAGCGAAAGTGGATGACCAATCGCCACATGGCAGAAAAAGAAAGGAAAAAATCAGCTCACCCACCTAGAAGATCAACAGCACGGAGCCAGGAGTGCTACCAGACGAACATGAGGAATCAGGAAGATCCAGCTGAACAAATCTTCTAAAATCCACTTTTTATTGGGTCATACAAAAAATATTTTAAAAGTCCACCTTGGAGTAGAACAGCAAACACGTTTCGAACTAAAGGTTCTTAATCTTTGCATAGCAAGAAAACAGCAAGGAAGTGGTATTTATATGTCATGTCCTGCTATGCACCTGTTCAAGGCTGAGTTAATCATAAATTTAAACACACATACCATGTTAAAATCGTATAGCATAGAAACAATGCATATAAATGTAAATAATCCAAAAGAAAAAGAAAAGAAGAAAAAAGGAACATATATATAATAATAATCTATAAATGATCATTCATAATGATACATCAAATCATGTCTGATGTTTAAACCCGCTGGTACACGTGTATTTAAAGTATAAATCCACCAACTTTCTCTATTAAGGAGCTATCTCCTATAATCATCCACCAAATCTCCACCAATCGCCACGGCCCACGCTGGGGCCACCACAGTCAGTGAATCCTTCCTTATTTAGTATAGAGTCTACCAATACTTTGGGCGTATTTGCCCAGCTGCGAAGCAAGCTGCACCGCCTGTGTATCTAATAATAATTTTTAACTGCATCTAGCCTAGGCAGACTATGGGGACCCCCAACCAAACCCAGACGCTCTGCATCTAACCCAGCCAATCATTTGATAGTATTGCTAGTAGCAGAGTCGCATGGGCTCTAAACCTTGCATAGCCTGTGCATTTTTTCAGATCGATAAAGATGACTTAACTCGTGTTATCTGTAACATTTGTCACCAAAAGCTAAGTAGAGGCCAAAAAATCCATAGTTTGAGTACTTCATGCATGAACCATCACATGGATATGAAGCATAAGTTGCAATGCGAAGCTCACTGTGCTACAATGCGGCCTAGCGGGCCGGGACAATCACCATCTGACCCACCTGTGTCATTCTGGGGAGACTAAAAGCTTGAGGATTTTGGAAAATCACCTCACCAACCATTTTAAGAAACTCTGGGACAAATGATGCCATTTAAGTGGTGTCTGTGCCACAATTTTTGGAAAAAATGAAGACTCTTTTGGAGTCCCCTTGCTGTGTTTTACATGACGTTGCCATTGTCAATTCCAGGTGGGTCGGGTCTCTCCCCCACCTTTTAACCGTAAGAAACAACATACACTATGGCTTGGGGTAACACAGATGGTTGAGTCTGAAGAGCTGTTTACTCATACTATAGCCTGGGAATCAGAGGTCTGCTCCAAAGCTTCAGTGTCTGCTAGTCAGCGGAGTAGCCACCGCCTGTAGATCTAATTACAATTTTTTTTTTCAAATTCAATTTTTTTTTATTTTTGTGTTGAAAAAGTACAAGAAAATACAATATACATAGTAAAAGCGGTAGTATAACTATAAATCTACGCATAACGACAGTACATTGGGGGGTACAGGGAGGGTTTTCTATCAATATCCAGATCAAGCATGTATTTTTCCATATGAAAGATAGAGAGAGAGGGAGCGGACCACGGCAGACCACCAATCAATAGAGTGCGATTATGATCATTGTTGTGCCGACATCACGGATAACTTTAGTTGGGGGCTAGATGGTAGGCGTCAGAGTTTTGCAAATCAATCCAATCCCTCCAAATCACACAGTATCTATCAACATCAGCCGGTGAGATGGCAATCAGATGCTCCATCCTATTAAGGAGGGAGATCTCCGCAAATCATTCCTCCACAGTGGGTGGGTCTCTGCTTTTCCAGTGTCGTGGAGTGACATTCTTAGCCGCCTGTATTAGGTAGCCTATTGATGACCTTTTATAACTACGTTTACTTATTGGTAACATTGATAAAAGGAGGGCTTCTGGCGTATTAGGGATAGTCAAACCAGTTATTTTCTCAATCATGGGAACCACCTTTGCCCAAAATGCATTTATTATAGGGCATGCCCACCATATGTGTGACATTGTCCCTTCCCCCTCCCCACATCTCCAACATCTAACTGAGACCACTGGATACCAACTATGAAGGACTGCTGGTACCCGGTACCATCTAGAGCTAATTTTGAAGGAGGTTTCCTGAGCTTTGGACCCTATTGAGGTTTTATGTGTTAGGAAGAAACATTTATCCCATTGTGAGTCAGAGAAGGACTTCCCCAGTTCCCTTTCCCATGCACCGCAGAATCCTGACCTATTGTCAGTTACCTGGGCAATGAGGAGATTATACAGTAGGGAGATGGAGTGTGTGGGGGGTGACAATGATAGGCTCAATTTTTCAAAGTTTGTGAGATCTCTATGAAGATGTGTGTGCTTCTTCACAGTTGAATAGAAGAGTTGTAACTGGATATATTCAAAATTAGCATTCGGGGAAGTGGCTCTTCCCTGTAACAAGTCATTGAGGGGGAGCAGCGAAGTATTGGAGATGACATGAGAAAATAATATCAGATGGGATTTATTTGAGCCGAGAAATCTATTTGCAGATAGTCCTCGTGAGAAATCTGGATTATCTGAAATCGGGAGCAAGGGGCCCTAAGGGTCGATTGAGGATAAGCTTTTTTTGGGGGATCTCAAAGCCAAAGCAGTGGCATAAGTACTATATGACATGAGGCCAAGAGAGGGGACAATTAAATTGGCGCACCATGGGAGAGTGGTTAGAGCTTTAGGACAAATGGATTGAGCTATTTTGACCGACAATTTCCCCTCCGAATGATGGAAGAAGTCCAGCATTCTAGCGTGTACTGCTGCCATGTAATACCTTCTACAATCCGGAAGGCTAAGGCCCCCCTTTTGTTTGTGTCTGATCAGAACGTCCCCCCGAATGCGTGGACGCCCACTTGCCCAGTAAATCTGCAAAAGCTACTGTGTAGTCTTTTCCAAAAATTTGAGGGAATTACCACGGGAATGGTTTGGAAGAGGTATAAGAGTTTAGGTAGGACGTTCATTTTTAGTATATTTATTCTGCCGAACCAGGAAAAATCCTTCACCGTCCAAGAAGTAAGATCTCTATGGAGTTGTTCAATAAAGGGCCCAAAATTAAGATAAAATAGACGGGAGATGTCTCTATGAATACGAATTCCTAAGTATTTGATACCCTGTGAGGGCCAGGCAAAGGGAAAGTTGAACTGGATGGATTCCAGTATAGATTTGGGGAGGGAGACATCGAGGGCCTCAGACTTCGCTGCATTGATTTTAAAATTTGACCATGTACCAAAGTGATCTATTTCAGCCATAACAGCAGTGATGGATAGATGTGGTTGAGTGATATATACTAGAACATCATCAGCAAATGCAGAGCACTTGTACTTGGTGCCTCCCACCTCAATCCCCCTAATATTGGGGTTATCGTGAATTGATGAGAGCAGGTGCTCCATCACTTGGATGTATAAGAGAGGGGACAGAGGACATCCCTGCCTTGTCCCATTGGTGATTATGAAAGGTGATGATAATGTTCCATTTATCTTCAGCCTAGCTGACGGATTGCGATACAGGGCCATGATTTTGGCTATAAAAGGGTCCCCTACCCCAAACTTTTTAAGAGAATAATATATGGCGTGCCAGGAGACTCTATGGAATGCTTTCTCAGCATCCAACAAGAGTATATAATTACAAATTGTTAACTGCATCTAGCCCAAGCAATACTTTGGGCCTAGTAGCAGTGTCTGCTAGTCAGCGGATTAACCCAGCTGTTAAGCAAGCTACACCACCTGTAGTTTGGACACTTCATTTTTTCAAAGGAAATGGTTCGGGCCCCCGGGACACTCAGTGAAGAGCATTGGGGAGGCACCCCAAGGCACAGGGGCTGGGAATGGCGGTAGGACGCCTTGCGGTGGACCGCCAAGCTTGATCCTTATAATAGCTTTTTAACTGTAGCAGCTTTAGTGGACGCTACTGGAGCTGGAATTACCGCAGCTGCTGGCATGAGACTTGCCCTCCAATAGATCCTTGTAAAAGGATTTAAAGTGTACTCATTCAAATTAGAGAGACAATTTAAATTAAAAAGATTAGACCTGCCTCCACCGCAGGGGGGCTCGCTCGATCCACCAGCAGACAGGCACCAGTATTGGGAGAGGGGGGCTGGCCATCAGGGTCCACCGCAGCTCTGGCACAAACCCGGCGACGGAGGTAGCACGGGCAGGAACGGACTGGCCATGTCGTCTTCGCACTTTTTTGGTTTTAGAAGGGAATGACATGCCTATATCTGTGACTCCCCCTCCTTTTACTCCTCCACCTCTTTTCTTTTCGCATGACTATATGTACTTGTCACTTTTCCATGTGTTAGTTGTGTCTTCTGAGCAGTTTGTCAGCTTTTGGACACCTTTGAAGTGTTTTCTATGTGTTTTCTATGTGTTTCTATGTGTTTTTGTTTGCCTGCCATTGGTTTTAACGGTGTTCGTAGGTGTTCGACGAACAGTTCGGCGAACATACGGGTGTTCGACAAACCGAACCGAACTCGAACACTACGGGGGTGGCTCAAAACTAATGTCCATGTCCTTGTTCTAGCACAGCGTTCAGTTGTCCCTACGCCAGTCAATGGAACGCAATTGCAAATACGAAGCCAATGCCCCACAGGCCACACTACTAAATTCAGACATTTTGCGCCTTCCTGTGCTCAAAATGTTGCCTTTGAGGCTCATGGAGATGGAAGAATTCCACAACCTGATGGCGGCAGCAGTCCCTCTGTACTCGGTCCCCAGCTGCCACTATTTCTCCCGGTGTGCCGTCCCCGCATTACACGAGCACATGTCCCACAACATTAGCCATGCCGTCAATAATGCAATTAATGGGAAAGTTCACTTAACCATGGACACATGGGCAGGTACTTGTGGACAGGGACGGCACATCTTGGTGAAGGCACACTTGGTTAATATAGAGGAAAACGGGACCGAGCTGGACCTTGGGACAGAACACTTCCTTCCGACGCTGAGGATTCTGGGCCTTGGGTCAGTCAGGGTTGCCCCCACATTCTACAGCTCCTGCACCTCCTCCTCCTCTAAAATCTCCATCTCCGAAATGACCACATCAGTCGCAGGCTGGAAGCACTGCAGCACTGCCTTGGTCAAGCGGCAACAGGCTGTACTGAAGCTAATATGCTTAGGTGACAAACCGCACAAAGCTGAAGAGTTGTGGACAGCTCTGAAAGAGCAGGCAGATCTGTGGCTGACACCGCTGACCCTACAGCCAGGCATGGTAGTGTGTGACAATGGCCGGAACCTGGTGGCGGCTCTGAAGTGAGAGGAGCTCACACATGTACCATGCCTGGCCCTTGTGCTTAACCTCGTGGTTCAGCGGTTTCTCTAAATCTACCCAGTTCTGTCGGATCTGTTTGTCAAAGTATGCTGCACGTGTGCCCATTTTAGAGAGTCAGCTACAGCTTCCGGCATGCTTGTTGTGTCCCAGCAGCGTCTGCAGCTTCCAGCTAACTGACTAGTGTGCGATGTCCCCACTTGTTGGAACTCTACACTACAGATGTTGGGAAGGATATGTGAGCAGAAGAGTGCAATTGTTGACTACCAGCATCAACAAAGCATTCGGTATTCAGGTCAAACTCCACACATAAGACCTCAGGAGTGGACTTGGAGTGCCCAAAGTTTTGGAGGATGGTACAAATGTCTGACATACACCAAGATGGTGAGTGGTGATGAAGCCATAACTAGCGTCACAATACCGCTTCTCTATCTTATGAATTTCTCTCTGCTCCCAAATAAAGAGGATGCCGAGCAAGATGAGATGGAGCAAGGAACAAGACACGGTGATTCCACACAGCCCAACCTCATCTCATTCCAATGTGGATTGGGTGACAATGAGGAAGAGGAGGAAGAACAGGAGCTAGCTTCCTGCGATATAGACAGTACTACCTGCACAACTGTCATACCATCTGTTCAGCATGGATGGGCTGAGGACAGAGATGAGGAGGAGGTGAAGGATGAGGAGGAGAGCATGGTCAGTCATCCTCTTGGTGAGGACACAGAAGTCTTGCTTGTTAGCAGTCTGGCACACATGGCTGAGTTTATGTTACGCTGCCTTTCCTGTCACCCTTGCATTGACCAAATTTTGGATGACAGTCATTACTCGTTGGTGACACTTCTAGACCTATGATACAAGGAGAACTTTCTGTCTATTATTCCCATGCTGGACAGGCCTAATAAAATGAGACAGTTCCAGAAGGCCCTTGTTGCAGAATTACTAAAAAAATTTCCATCTGAAAACGCTGGCGGCAGAGGTCACAGTTCGTTGGACAACCAAAGAGTACAGATGAGAGAGCCACAAATGCAATCCAGCAGAGACAGGGGAACACTGTCAAAGTTCTGGGACAGTTTTATCAGACCCTCCTATCGCACAGGCCCTGAAGCACGGGGTACTCTCACAAGGAAGGAAAAGTTTCGGAAGATGCTGAGGGAGTACCTTGCTGACCGTACCAACATCCTCCATGATTCCTCTGTGCCTTATAATTATTGGGTTTCCAAGCTGGACACATGGCATGAACTGGCTCTCTACGCTTTGGAGGTCCTGACCTGCCCTGCCGCTAGCGTTTTGTCAGAGCAGGTTTTAATTGCCGCTGGTGAAATTATAACCGATATGCACATCCGCCTATCAACTGAAAATGCCCACTGCATACCCTATAACTGTATAGCTGACCCTCTCCTTTTAAATGGGAACATGTTTTTACAGTGTGACCCAGCTCTTTGTGTCTCTAACTTGTTAGTGGGGTTTTTCCTAAATTTTGGCAGCCGTTGGACCCACTGCATACTCTATAACTGTATAGCAGACCCTCTCCTTTAAGGGGAACATGTTGTTACTGAGGCCCAGCTCTATGTGCCTTTAAATTGTTATTGGCGTTTTTCCCAAATCTTGGCAGTCCTTGCAGCCATTGATGGGCATTACTGCTGTAGGAGACCCAGTCCTTTATAATGGGAACATTTTTTATTACTGAGACCCTGCTATATGTCTCTTCAAAGGGGTATCGGGGTGCATTCAAATTTTTGGCAGCCCTTGTAGTTACTGCATACGCAATAACAGTATAGGAGACCTACTCTTTAATAATGGGAACAACAAAGCATAGCCGACTGCTGGCCTTTTAAGAATTGTAAGGGCAGCATGAAGGCCCTATAAAAATAGTGTTTATGACTTTCAGAGTCCCTCCTTCATAAATTAAACAGGATGTGTCTGATGATGTCTCACACACCACATGGCCAGATAAGATAGTAAAATGTTAAAATTACATTAATACACAGCAAAAGTGCAAAAACGCATCAAAAACGCTACGTGTGAACATAGCTCAAGGTGTGAAGGAGCATTTTTGTTTTTCGTTATTTATTTTGCCTGATATACAAGACATTGCCCTGGAAAGGATGTTCCTTAACATTTTTCCAAGGAAAATCCATTTTGGTTTTGTTTTCGTATGTTTTATTGTGAGTCTGTAAAAGTGCCGTAATACTCTGACAACGTCAGAGATGCTTCCAGGTCTTCCCCATGCTGTTCCCATGTAATTTTAGCACTGTTCTCATTGATTTGGGCAATTTTTAGACCTTCTGCAGACCGCCGGGGGGGGGGGGGGGCGCTGTAAAAATGCTTGCGCTTCCTTGGGCTCATTGCTCAGACCGAGCACTCGAGCATTTCAATTTACTCAACCCGAGCAACAAGTACCCGAACATTTTTGGTGCTCACTCATCATTAGTGTCCACTCCATACTACACAATAACAATCTTCTCTGGTTATTGCATTCTTGATGCATTTTACGCGTTTTCCCCTTATTTGAAGCTTTTTGGAGCAGATTTGAAGCAGCATTTTTATGTATTTTTTATAGTACAGAAAATCTTTGATTTTGCACTGAAAAAAGTAACTGCAGTTTTTAACATGCATTTTTTTTCATTTAATTGAAGCTTGCAGAAAAGAAGCACCAAAGCTCAGTTCAGCAGTGTCTTTAGAAGCATAGTGGGCTGAGTTTTCATGAAATACAATCCACTTTGTTTAGACAGTTAAATGCAGCAGATATTCTAAGCAAAAGAGCAGCAGAAAAAATGCAGCTACGCTACGTATGAACACGGCCTAAATTTCAAAGTAAAATGTATATGATTTCATGAAAACTCCTGCCCACTGTGCATCTAAAGACACACCTGAATTGTGTTTTTTGTGCATTTATTCTCTATAGGCTTCAATGTTGAGCCTCAAAAAAGATGCATGTAAAGAAACATTGCTTTGCATTCTTAAATATAAAATGTGTCAAACATGCAATAATTGGAGAAGATTTTTATTGTGTTGTGTGCTGCAGAAAACATGCAGAATAAAAGCAGTAAAAAACAGCATTTAAGGTACATCCGAATATGGCCTCAGTGTTACAATTTTATTATATTTTTTCATCGTTTTAATGGAGAAAAAAATGATCAGGTGCTGCATTTTTTTTCACCACTTACTGATCACCGTAAATAATCTGATCACTGTATTTTATGGGTTGTTACGATTGTAGGGGTTACCAAATATACCTGCAAAAAAGAGAAAATGAAAGCGGCACTCACCAGTCTCTTAAAAACTTCACGTCCTTTATTTCATACCAATTTTAATAGTGGCAAGCAGAGGGAGCTGGGAGGAAAAAGGCTGGCACCTTTTTTCCTCCCCACTCTCCCTGCTTGCCACTTTTAAAATTGCCACTTTTCTCTTTTTTGCTAGATGATTGCTTTCTATGCTTTGAGCAGAGCACCAGGTAATCTTGGTATATATGTTTATGATAACAGGTGGATATATTCACGCATCAACGAGGTGGTGCAGGAACCTTTACTAGTTACCGAATATATTCATGTTACTTGCTGATTTGTGATGTTTATTATTTATTTAAAGAGCACATTAAAAATTTAAAGTTTTGTTTTTCATTATTTTTATAGTAATTTTATAGGAAGAGAAAAATCTCACTTTTACTTTATCTCTACAATATACATTATAGACCAATAGTTTGGACACAACTTCTCATTTAAAGATTTTTCTGTATTTTCAAGACTTTGAAAATAGTACATTCACACTGAAGGCATCAAAACTATGAAGTAACACATGTGGAATTATATACTTAACAAAAAAGTGTGAAACAACTGAAAATATGTCTTATATTCTAGGTTCTTCAAAGTAGCCACCTTTTGCTTTGATGACTGCTTTGAACACTTTTGGCATTCTCTTGATGAGCTTCAAGAGGTAGTCACCAGAAATGTTCTTCCAACAATCTTGAAGGAGTTCCTAGAGATGCTTGGCACTTGTTGGCCCTTTTGCCTTCACTCTGCGGTCCAGCTCACCCCAAACCTTCTCGATTGGGTTCAAGTCTGGTGACTGTGGAGGCCTGGTCATCTGGCATAGCACCCCATCACTCTTCTCCTTGGTCAAGCAGCCCTTACACAGCCTGGAGGTGTGTTTGGGGTCATTGTCCTGTTGAAAAATAAATGATGGTCCAACTAAACGCAAACCAGATGGAATAGCATGCCGCTGCAAGATGCTGTGGTAGCCTTGCTGGTTCAGTTTGCCTTCAATTTTGAATAAATCCCCAACAGTGTCACCAGCAAAGCACCCCCACACCATCACACCTCCTCCTCCATGCTTCACGGTGGGAACCAGGCATGTAGAGTCCATCCGTTCACCTTTTCTGCGTCGCACAAAGACACGGTGGTTGGAACCAAAGATCTCAAATTTGGACTCATCAGACCAAAGCACAGATTTCCACTGGTCTAATGTCTGTTCCTTTTGTTCTTTAGCCCAAACAAATCTCTCTGCTTGTTGTCTGTCCTTAGCAGTGGTTTCCTAGCAGCTATGTTACCATGAAGGCCTGCTGCACCAAGTCTCCTCTTAACAGTTGTTGTAGAGATGTGTCTGCTGCTAGAACTCTGTGTGGCATTGACCTGGTCTCTAATCTGAGCTTCTGTTAACTTGCGATTTCTGAGGCTGGTGACTCAGATAAACTTATCCTCAGAAGCAGAGGTGACTCTTGGTCTTCCTTTCCTGGGGTGGGCCTCATGTGAGCCAGATTCTTTGTAGCGCTTGATGGTTTTTGCAACTGCACTTGGGGACACTTTCAAAGTTTTCCCAATTTTTCGTACTGACTGACCTTCATTTCTTAAAGTAATGATGGCCACTCGTTTTTCTTTACTTAGCTGCTTTTTTCTTGCCATAATACAAATTCTAACAGTCTATTCAGTCGGACTATCAGCTGTGTATCCACCTGACTTCTGCACAACACAACTGATGGTCCCAACCCCATTTATAAGGCAGGAAATCCCACTTATTAAACCTGACAGGGCACATCTGTGAAGTGAAAACCATTTCCGGTGACTACCTCTTGAAGCTCATCAAAAGAATGCCAAGAGTGTGCAAAGTTTAAAAAAAAACACTTTTTTGTTAAGTATATAGTTCCACATGTGTTAATTCATAGTTTTGATGCTTCAGTGTGAATGTACAATTTTCATAGTCATGAAAAAACAGAAAAATCTTTAAATGAGGAGGAGTGTCCAAACTTTTGGTCTGTACTGTAGGTACATAGAAATACACTGCGATATACAGTTTTATCTCTATGCACCTGTACATTTTGCCTGTGATTTCAATGCCTACAATGCATATTCAAGTATAGAAAATTCTCCCACACTTGTCAGTGCAGTCTATGGTGCATAGGTTTAGTTACTACCTACATTGATGCAAGTTGTGGGTTCGATTTCCAGGGAGTCCAGATCACAAGAAAATATATATTTTTTATGCAATTCCATGTAAGTGTATGCAGAGCAGAGAGATTGCAATTCTGTCCCCCAAGGAGGAGGAGTTACAGAGGTATGAAGACAGTAGAAGAGAAAAAATTGCACAGAGAGAGTGAGTGGAAGTTGGTACACAGCACTGACGTGTCATGACAGTGGGGCTGCCCCCTCAAATTGGGAAAGTCCCGCTAGATCCTGGATGGTTGAAATATATGGCTTTAGGGCATCTAGTAGGAGTCTTATGCTCCTGTCTACATTAGGTTCATCATGCAGGCTTAGTATCAGCAGTAGGTGTCAGCTATAATGTATAACTGATACCTGGTAGCAATGGCTAGAGTTAGAATCACTGTGATGCATACGCACACAGCTGTCAACATGAGGCAAGAGAAAAAGTGATTAACTAGACCAGGACATTTTGTTCATTTGCTGCATTGTCCAGTTCTGATGCTCATAAATCCCTTTTAGACTGTTTGGCAGGAAACTGGAACCATCGTGGGCATTCTAAAAGTTCAGCAAATATGCCACATTCCTATCATAGCCTGTGTTAATAACTTTTGTGTAACGGGTCTGGGAGGCGGAACCTCTGAGCTACTATACAAGGGGGCGGTCCTTGTAAGGGAGCGGGTGGCGACCAGGGAAGACGGGCAGGCAGTCACAGCAGGTGACCGGGACAGTCTCTGAGTGAACGGGCTGGAGGTCACGGCAAGTGACCGGGGCAGTCTCTGGATGAACGGGCAGGAGGTCACGGCAAGTGACCGGGGCAATCTCTGGATGAACGGGCAGGAGGTCACGGCAAGTGACCGGGGCAGTCTCTGGATGAACGAGCAGGAGGTCACGGCAAGTGACCGGGGCAGTCTCTGGGTAAAGAGTAGGTACGACCTGTGATGGCAGAGCCTCCAGGTAGGCTAGCAGGCAGATGGTTGATGTGTGCTCCCAGGTGAGCAAGCGAGAGTCTCTGGAATGGCAGGTGGTCACAGCACGTGATGGCGGAGCCTCTAGGTAGGCTAGCAGGCAGGTAACAGGTGTGCGCTCCCAGGTGAGCGGGCAGGAGTCTCTGAAATGGCAGGTGGTCACAGCACGTGACGGCGGAGCCTCCAGGTAGGCTAGCAGGCAGGTAGCTGATGTGCGCTCCCAGGTGAGCGGGCAAGCTGGTCCATAGACAGACTGACAGGAGTTGGAGGGCAGACCGTCGGACCTCAGGCTAGCAGGCAGGTAGCAGAGGAGAGCTCCCAGGTGAGCGGGCAAGCTGGTCCTTAGACAGACTGACAGGAGTCGGTAGGCAGACCGTCGGACCTCAGGCTAGCAGGCAGGTAAGTAGAATATCAGGCAGGAATCAGACAGCAAACTGGCAGGAATCTGGCAGGTAACTGGCAACGGGACCTGAGGGCTGAAGCAGAGTAGTGAACAGTGCAACAACATTGCTCGGGCACCTCCATTTTGGAGGAGGTGCCTTATATATGGTGAAGTCCTCCGGCCATTGGCCGGGGACTCCTTAGGACGGCGCGCGCGGCCCCTTTAAGAGGGAGGGAGCGCGCGCGCGCCCTAAGCACAGTGGCCGGGAAGGAGCGCGCGCTGCCAGCAGAGCGGGAGGAGGACGCCGGGCTCGGAGCAGAGAGGTGAGGGGAACAGCGTCAATGCCTAGCAGAGGGCAGGGACGCCGGCGCTACAGTACCCCCCGTTTAGGCCCCCCCTTTTTTAGGCCAGACAGAAATTTAGCTAGGATGAGAGGGGCATGGATGTTCTCCCGGGGCTCCCACGTTCTCTCCTCAGGACCAAACCCCTTCCAATCTACTAGAAAAAAGGTCTTTCCTCTTACCCTTTTGGTGGCAAGAATGTTCTCTACCTCAAACTCGTCCTCAGCAGAAACCGGAGCAGGAGGCGTACCTGTAGACTTGGAAAAAGAGTTAAGTACCACAGGTTTGAGGAGAGATACATGGAAGGAGTTAGGGATCCGTAAGTTGGCCGGGAGTTTCAATTTATAGGCCACCGGGTTGATCTGACTGATGACCTCCAGAGGACCGATGAACCGAGGCCCTAACTTGTAAGAAGGTATCTTGAGTCGGACATATTTAGATGAGAGCCAGACTTTATCTCCAGGACGAAATTGTGGAGGATCCAGGCGTTTTTTGTCAGCGTGTCTTTTCATCCGTTCGGACGACTGAAGGAGTGCGGATCGGGTACTCTCCCAAATGGAGGAAAATTTGCTAACAAGAGATTCCGCAGCCGGGTTGTCCACAGAGGTGGAGACAGGAAAAGGAATCCGAGGATGCTGACCGAAGACTACAAAAAACGGGGATTTGGAGGAGGATTCGCTCTCGTGAACTCGGCCCATGGTAGGAGATCCACCCAGTCTGAATGATGGGCATTAACGAAGTGCCGGAGGTAAGTGGTCAGGTTCTGATTGATCCGCTCCACTTGACCATTGGACTGTGGGTGGTAAGCGGAAGAGAAGTCCAGGGTGACGTCTAGCAGTTTACAAGTGGCTCTCCAGAAGCGTGAGGTGAACTGTACCCCACGATCCGACACGATGTGGAGGGGCAGGCCATGAAGACGAAAGATGTGACGAATAAAGTCTTTAGCTAGCTCGGGTGCAGACGGGAGGCCTGGCAGGGGAACGAAATGAGCCATCTTGGAGAAGCGGTCAGCGACCACCCAAATGACCGTACAACCGGCAGAGACTGGGAGGTCAGTTATAAAGTCCATTGCTATATGCTGCCAGGGGGCAGCAGGTACAGAAAGCGGAAGGAGGCGACCGGCTGGCAGATGTCTCGGAACCTTGTTGCGGGCGCAGGACACACAGGCAGAAACAAAGTCTATTACGTCCTTGTGCAGGGTAGGCCACCAGTAGTGCCGGGTAATAAGCTGGAGGGTCTTTTTCTGACCGGCGTGGCCAGCCAGTTTAGACGAGTGACCCCAGTGAAGGATCTTCTCCCGATCAGGTACAGATACGAACGTCTTTCCGGGAGGGAGACGATCTAGACTCACGGGAGCCACCTGCATTACTCTGGCGGGATCGATGATGTGTTTCGGATCTTCCTCGAGATCAGACACCAGAAAGGATCGAGACAAGGCGTCCGCCTTGACGTTTTTGTCAGCCGGGCGAAAATGAAGAACAAAATCAAAGCGAGCAAAAAACAAGGACCACCGGGCTTGGCGCGGGTTAAGTCTCTGGGCATGCTGGAGGTAAGCCAAGTTCTTGTGGTCAGTGTAAATTATTACCGGGTGAAGAGCCCCCTCGAGCAGGTAATGCCACTCCTCCAATGCCAGTTTGATGGCCAATAACTCTCGGTCTCCTATGGAATAATTGCGTTCTGAGGAGGAGAAGAGTTTAGAGAAGAAGCCACAAGTTACCATCCTCCCGGAAGATGATTTTTGAGTAAGTACCGCTCCGGCTCCAGAGGAGGTGGCGTCAACTTCCAGGAAGAACTGCTTGTTGCCGTCCGGGCGATGCAGCACCGGGGCGGAAGAGAAGGCCTGTTTTAAGGAAAGAAAGGCCTCCTCTGCTTTGGGCGGCCACTCTTTGGGATTAGTACCCTTACGGGTGAGCGCGGAAATTGGGGCAGTCCGGGAAGAGAAGTGTGGTATGAAGAGGCGGTAGTAGTTGGCGAAGCCCAGGAATCGCTGAATGGCCTTCAACCCCTCCGGTCGAGGCCATTTCTCGATGGCAGACAGTTTCTCTGGATCCATTCGTAGGCCGGTCTGAGAAATAATGTAGCCCAAAAACGGAAGCGAGGTCTGCTCAAAGAGGCACTTCTCGTATTTAGCGAAGAGGTGATTCTGCCTGAGCCTGAGCAGGACCTGACGAACGTCCCTCCGGTGAGTCTGGAGATCCAGAGAGAAGACCAAGATGTCGTCCAGGTACACCACTACGCAGGAGTAGAGAAGGTCCCGGAAGATGTCATTGACCAACTCTTGAAAGACGGCAGGAGCGTTACAGAGACCAAAGGGCATTACCAGATATTCATAGTGGCCGTCCCGGGTGTTGAATGCCGTCTTCCATTCATCCCCCTGACGGATACGAACCAGGTTGTACGCCCCACGGAGGTCCAGTTTGGTGAAGATTCTAGCCCCCCTCAGACGATCAAATAACTCCGGAATGAGCGGAAGGGGTACTTATTCTTCACCGTGATCTGGTTAAGGCCTCTATAGTCTATACAGGGACGGAGAGAGCCGTCCTTCTTTTTGACGAAGAAGAAGCCTGCTCCCGCCGGGGAGGTAGATTTCCGGATGAACCCCCTGGCCAGATTCTCCTCAATATATTCGGACATCGACCGGGTCTCAGCAGCGGATAATGGATAAATACGCCCATGGGGAGGAGTAGTACCGGGTAACAGGTCGATAGGGCAGTCGTATGGTCTATGAGGGGGTAGTGTCTCTGCCTCCTTTTTATTAAAGACATCAGCATAAGACCAATAAGGAATTGGAAGTCCAGGTAGATTAGCTGGGGTAGGAGAAGGACGGACGGGATGAATGGGAACCAGACAGGTCTTATGGCAGTCCTGTCCCCAGCGAAGGACTTCTCCGGTCTGCCAGTCAAGCACGGGTGCATGTCTCTGGAGCCAAGGTAGGCCTAGCAAGAGGGCGTGAGAGAGTCCAGGCAGAACATGAAAGGAGATACTCTCAGAATGCAGCATTCCCACCTGCAGAGTAATGGATTCGGTGATGAGTTGGATGGGGCGTGGTAAGAGACCCCCATCCACGGCAGCAACAGACAAGGGTACAGCCAGAGGTTTGGTGGGGATGCGGTATTTCTCTACCAGGGACTGTGAAATAAGATTCCCGGCTGCTCCAGAGTCAAGTTGGGCTAGTTCGAAATAACGGTTCTCCCCGCAGACGATTGAGACTGACAACAGCAGAGATGGAGAGGATTTATTCTTGTCTAGGTCGACCTCTCTGAGCGAACCTAGACACAGGCGTTTCCCGACCTCTCCGGGCAGGCATGGATCCGGTGCTCCTTACTGCCACAGTAGAAGCAGCTCCCCTCGGCACGGCGTAAGTCCTGACGGGTTTTGACCATCTTGGTCTGGTCGACCTGCATAGGCTCAGGAGAGTGTACCTGGGAAGAGACGGAGGGAGTGACGGGTCTCTGAAAAGTAGGAGCTAGACGTGGAAACCTCCTCTCACGGGTGACCTCTTTGGCACGCTCCTGGAACCGTAGGTCAATCCGGGTGGCAAGAGTTATTAGGTCATCGAGGGTGGTAGGAATGTCCCGACCGGCAAGTTCATCTTTAATACGGCCGGACAGACCCTCCCAGAAGACGGATACCAGAGCGTCGTTATCCCAGGCCAGCTCCGAGTCAAGGGTACGGAACCGTATGGCATATTGGCCCACGGTGAGACTTCCCTGACGGAGGCGTAGCAGTGATGATGCGGATGAGGTCTTCCGTCCGGGTTCGTCGAAGACTTTCCGGAAGGCCGTGAGAAAGGCAGGCAAGTCGGACACCAGGGGGTCTCCTCTCTCCCATAGAGGATTTAGCCAGGCCAGGGCCTCCCCGGTGAGATGGGACATGATGAAGGCAATTTTGGCCCGGTCGCTACATTTTGCAGTAGTTTCTACTACAGTAGCTCTTTTTTAGGAATGGACCAAATGAGCTAGCATTTGCTTTTCTACTACAGTAGTTCTTTTTTAGGATTGGACCACATGAGCTAGACTTCGCTCCTTTTCCGGGACAAAAATCATGAAATATCTCTAGCTGATTTAGCACTGTGTCTCCTCTGTTTTCATTGCACTAAGGTGCACTAATTTGATGTTCAAGCCCCTTTATTGTGAAAATCAGTGAGATTTCTGGAGGAAGTCTTTCACCTATTATATTATGATGGCATATTATAGCAATCACTTTATCAATTGGAAATACCCAGTAAATGACGATAAATTGGGGCATTCATTTATGTAATGTAAAGAGAATTAATAGGCACCCTTTTAAAATGGCAAAATGAGTAGCGGATCAGTGGGATAGGAAGTTTAGATATAAAAATCTGCAATTATCCCACACCATATTAAGAAAAAGCAAAAAACTTCTCCAGAACTAATAAGCACACCAATTAATGCGGATAAATTAGTTAATATCTTTATATACCAGAAAATCACCCAAATATTCAATCATTTATAATATTTAAATATCCAAAATCATAGTAGGTGTGGTTCTCTATTCTTGTGTTTTTTTGTATAACCAACATTATAGAAATGTTTCTGTGCAAAATGCTGTAGTATCACCTACAAGATTACTACATTTTTCATAGCAACATACCAAATTCCAATTGTATTTATGTTCATAATGTGCCATAAGTAGTACACTGGTTAATGTATACTATACCAGTTTTAGATTTTCAAAGTATAAATATGTCTATTGATGAAATGTATTTTTCATCAAAATATAATTTGCTCAATTTATATTGATGGTCTACAGAGAATATACTGTAAAAGCATGGATTCATAGAATACAGATACTGTGCAGCTCTCAGCAGTAGAGATGAGCGTTGTTCTACTCGAACTGTTCGCCAATCTCAAATTCGAGCTGTTTTGGGCGGTGTTCGAGCCGGTCGGCGAACACGAACAATTTGAGAAAAATTCGGCTGTTCGAGGTTATGTTCGATAACTGTTCGTGCACCAAAATCATAACTGGATTTTTTCTCAGTAATGATGAAAATTAATGTTAATACGCAGTTTGAGTGTACAGCGGGGCGGGGGGAGGGGCAGGGGATGGATCTCTGCAGGAACAATGAAGATCTCCATTTTTTTTTCTCTTTCCCGCATTTGCAGTGGGGAGGTGCAATCTGTCAGCCTATCAGCAGCGCACACACGGAGCGAAGTGCTTTTTTTCACACAAGCAAGGGCATGTGTGATTGGCAGTGTATGTCACATGTCCTTGCCCTATAAGACCAAGCCATTTTCCCCGTCGCCACCATTTTCTCACTGCTGCAGCTGCGTGTTAGACGGCACCGCTGTTGCTGTGTGCGCTATACCTTGTTAATTTCAAGCCAATTTTTGCACAAATATACAGATAGCTTGGGAGTAGGGAATAGTTGTGATTGCAGTCCTTTTAAGGACTAGGTTACAGCATTTCCTACGACTTTTATCAGGCAGGTCTGTGCTCTTAAATAGATAGATTGTGGGAGTAAAGACTAATTGTAATTGGAGTCCTTTTCAGGACTAGGTTACATCAGTTCCTATCAGTTTTTGCCAGGCAGGTCTGTGCCAGTGCTGTGCAAGTTTTTTTCACAGCATTTGGCTGAATCTAGCAAAGCTAATCATTTTTGGCCTATTGCAGAGTGTGTTAGTCAGTGGAGTAGCCTATCTGTGTTGCAAGATATACCACCTGTGTATAGAATACCAATTTTTTTACTGCACCTAGTGAAGTAAAATCTTTTGGGCATAGCATCATTCTATTAGTCCATCTATACTGACCTCCATCAGGTTGCAAACTGAATATAATTTTTTTCTGCATCTAGCTCTGAAAAAATATTTGGGCTTCTAGCGGTGTGTGGGACTTGGTCTATTAGTCCATCTATACTGACCTCCATCAGGTTGCAAATTAAAAATAATTTTTTTCTGCATCTAGCTCTGAAAAAATATTTGGGCTTCTAGCAGTGTGTGGGACTTGGTCTATTAGTCCATCTATACTGACCTCCATCAGGTTGCAAATTAAAAATAATTTTTTTCTTCATTTATCTCTGAAAAAATATTTGGGCTTCTAGCAGCGTGTGGGACTTGTTCTATTAGTCCATCTATACTGACCTCCATCAGGTTGCAAATTAAAAATAATTTTTTTCTGCATCTAGCTCTGAAAAAATATTTGGGCTTCTAGCAGTGTGTGGGACTTGGTCTATTAGTCCATCTATACTGACCTCCATCAGGTTGCAAATTAAAAATAATTTTTTTCTGCATCTAGCTCTGAAAAAATATTTGGGCTTCTAGCAGTGTGTGGGACTTGGTCTATTAGTCCATCTATACTGACCTCCATCAGGTTGCAAATTAAAAATAATTTTTTTCTTCATTTAGCTCTGAAAAAATATTTGGGCTTCTAGCAGTGTGTGGGACTTGTTCTATTAGTCCTTCTATACTGACGTCCAGCAGGTTGCAAATTGAATATAATATTTTTCTGCATCTAGCTCTGAAAAAATATTTGGGCTTCTAGCGGTGTGTGGGACTTGGTCTATTAGACCATCTATACTGACCTCCATCAGGTTGCAAATTAAAAATAATTTTTTTCTGCATCTAGCTCTGAAAAAATATTTGGGCTTCTAGCAGTGTGTGGGACTTGGTCTATTAGTCCATCTATACTGACCTCCATCAGGTTGCAAATTAAAAATAATTTTTTTCTTCATTTATCTCTGAAAAAATATTTGGGCTTCTAGCAGCGTGTGGGACTTGTTCTATTAGTCCATCTATACTGACCTCCATCAGGTTGCAAATTAAAAATAATTTTTTTCTGCATCTAGCTCTGAAAAAATATTTGGGCTTCTAGCAGTGTGTGGGACTTGGTCTATTAGTCCATCTATACTGACCTCCATCAGGTTGCAAATTAAAAATAATTTTTTTCTGCATCTAGCTCTGAAAAAATATTTGGGCTTCTAGCAGTGTGTGGGACTTGGTCTATTAGTCCATCTATACTGACCTCCATCAGGTTGCAAATTAAAAATAATTTTTTTCTTCATTTAGCTCTGAAAAAATATTTGGGCTTCTAGCAGTGTGTGGGACTTGTTCTATTAGTCCTTCTATACTGACGTCCAGCAGGTTGCAAATTGAATATAAATTTTCTGCATCTAGCTCTGAAAAAATATTTGGGCTTCTAGCGGTGTGTGGGACTTGGTCTGTTAGTCCATCTATACTGACCTCCATCAGGTTGCAAATTAAAAATAATTTTTTTCTGCATCTAGCTCTGAAAAAATATTTGGGCTTCTAGCGGTGTGTGGGACTTGGTCTATTAGTCCATCTATACTGACCTCCATCAGGTTGCAAATTAAAAATAATTTTTTTCTGCATCTAGCTCTGAAAAAATATTTGGGCTTCTAGCAGTGTGTGAGACTTGGTCTATTAGTCCATCTATACTGACCTCCATCAGGTTGCAAATTAAAAATAATTTTTTTCTTCATTTATCTCTGAAAAAATATTTGGGCTTCTAGCAGCGTGTGGGACTTGTTCTATTAGTCCATCTATACTGACCTCCATCAGGTTGCAAATTAAAAATAATTTTTTTCTTCATTTATCTCTGAAAAAATATTTGGGCTTCTAGCAGCGTGTGGGACTTGTTCTATTAGTCCATCTATACTGACCTCCATCAGGTTGCAAATTAAAAATAATTTTTTTCTGCATCTAGCTCTGAAAAAATATTTGGGCTTCTAGCAGTGTGTGGGACTTGGTCTATTAGTCCATCTATACTGACCTCCATCAGGTTGCAAATTAAAAATAATTTTTTTCTGCATCTAGCTCTGAAAAAATATTTGGGCTTCTAGCAGGGTGTGGGACTTGGTCTATTAGTCCATCTATACTGACCTCCATCAGGTTGCAAATTAAAAATAATTTTTTTATTCATTTATCTCTGAAAAAATATTTGGGCTTCTAGCAGCGTGTGGGACTTGTTCTATTAGTCCATCTATACTGACCTCCATCAGGTTGCAAATTAAAAATAATTTTTTTCTGCATCTAGCTCTGAAAAAATATTTGGGCTTCTAGCAGTGTGTGGGACTTGGTCTATTAGTCCATCTATACTGACCTCCATCAGGTTGCAAATTAAAAATAATTTTTTTCTGCATCTAGCTCTGAAAAATATTTGGGCTTCTAGCAGTGTGTGGGACTTGGTCTATTAGTCCATCTATACTGACCTCCATCAGGTTGCAAATTAAAAATAATTTTTTTCTGCATCTAGCTCTGAAAAAATATTTGGGCTTCTAGCGGTGTGTGGGACTTGGTCTATTAGTCCATCTATACTGACCTCCATCAGGTTGCAAATTAAAAATAATTTTTTTCTGCATCTAACCCAGCCAATAGTTTTGGCCTAATACCACAGTTTGGCCACTCAGCTCTGCTCGGTTACCATCCATTGTTTTTTTGTGCAAACAACTCCAGAGTTGTGAATTAGTTAACCACCAAAATGAGTGGAAAAAGGCCTGCTGCTGGTGGAAAGGGGAATAGGCGTGTTGGGAAGGGGAAAAAAGGTTGTGTCCGTGGGGTAGGTGCAGAAGAAAGACCATCTTCCAGCCAAACTAAAATGTCTACTTCTTTTAGCGGACAATGTGATAAGATCCCTTTCTTACGGCCACGCCAATCGCTACAAATTCCAGATGAGGCACAAAAACAGCAGGTGCTTCAACGGATATCAAGTGCTCCTTTAAGTGGGCTCTCCTCCACATCAACTTCAACATCACAAATACTCCAGTCCTCAAAGGTGTCACCCAAATCGCACTTGCTTCCTCACAGCTCCCAAATCTCCAGCTGCCCGTCTGAGTATGAGGTAGAACAGATGGTTGAGTCTGCAGAGCTGTTTACTCATACTATAGCCTGGGAATCAGAGGTCGACTCCAGCGCTTCTGTGAATCCAGACGAGGAAATGATCTGCACTGATGCCCAGAATCTTTATGAGTCGGATCCAGGACCAGACGCAGAAGGTTCTGACCATAATGTAGACCCTCATTCCCAAACTGTAACTCCTGTTGGTGGAGACAATGAGGAAGACGATGATAAGACTCAAATACCTGATTGGAGCGACAACTTTAGTTTTTTGTCAGGGCAGGAACAGGTTGGCTCTGAGGACGACGGGTGTGATAACGCACAGGGTGATGATGATGAGGTCGGAGATCCCACTTACTGTCAACCCACAGTCAGCCAAGAGATGAGGTCAGCAGAGGAGGTGGAGGAAGATGCTAGTGACGACGAGGTCAGGTTGCGCCTTCCTGGACAGAGACGTAGTACTGGAAGCACGTCAACAACTGCATCCTCAAACACAACTCTGCCTCTCACCACAAGTCGTGGTGGCTCTTCAGGTCGCATGGGTGCTAAGCCTTGCATAGCCTGGGCATTTTTTCAGATCGATAAAGATGACCCAACTCGTGTTATCTGTAACATTTGTCAGCAAAAGCTAAGTAGAGGCCAAAAAATACATAGTTTGAGTACTTCATGCATGAACCGGCACATGGACATGAAGCATAAGTTGCAGTGGGAAGCTCAGTGTGCTACAATGCGGTCTAGCCGGCCGGGCCAACCACCGTCTGCCATATCTTGTGCATCCGCGGCCTCTTCATCCTCTGTGACTGGGGGGACAGCAGTCACACCTGTTTTGGGGCGCAGACCTGCCACCTCTTTACCCGCAACAGCCAGCGTGATTGGCAGGTCATCATTTTCTTTGGTGGTGGTAACACCAGCTGGTCTTGAGCGCTGTCCGACATCGATAGCACCACCTTTGGATCAAGGCAACCTAACATGTCCGCCTGCATCTTCCTCACAGACCGGCAGTTTGCCGGGGACACCCTTATCAACCCCGTCTAAGCACAATAGCCAGCCCTCAGTCCCTCAGATGTGGACAAGTAAAAGACCATTTCCTCCTAGCCATGAGAAAGCTAAGAGGTTGAATTTCACCATCTGCAAGCTCTTGGCTACAGAAATGCTTCCTTTCCGCCTGGTGGACACAGAGGATTTTCGAGACCTTATGTCCGTCGCAGTGCCCCAGTACCAGATGCCCAGTCGGCACTACTTCTCAAAGAAAGGTGTGCCTGCGCTCCACCAGCATGTCGCACACAACATCACCGCTTCTTTGAGAAACTCTGTGTGTGACAGGGTGCATTTCACCACAGACACTTGGACGAGTAGGCATGGACAGGGGCGTTACATGTCGCTGACTGGGCACTGGGTAACTATGGTGACAGCAGGACAAGGGGCTGCTGTCCAAGTCTTGCCGTCCCCACGAGTTGTGCGTCAATCCTCTTTATGTCATTTTTCCTCCACTGCTTCTGCCTCCTCAACCTCCTCTCGGTCTTCCACCTGCACCCAAAGCCTGTCTGGTCATGCCACAAGCTTTCTAACTGTGCAGAAGGGATCCTGCACACCTCCTTACTATGCTGGCAGTAGGGCTCAACGTCATCAGGCGGTTTTTACATTGAAATGTCTGGGAAATGTGAGTCACACAGCTGAGGAGTTGTGGTCAGCTCTGGAGAACCAATTTCATGAATGGTTGTCTCCACTGGACCTGAAACCAGGGAAGGCCGTGTGCGACAATGCTGCAAACCTGGGTGCGGCCCTTCGCCGGGGCAATGTCACACACGTGCCTTGTATGGCTCACGTGTTGAACCTGGTTGTCCAGCAATTTTTAGCCCACTATCCCAGACTAGATGGCCTTCTGCAGAGGGCACGGTCGCTGTGTGCTCACTTCCGCCGTTCACATCCCGCAGCTCAGCGACTTACATCTCTACAGAAGTCGTTGGGCCTGCCACTTCACCGGCTAAAATGCGATGTGCCTACCCGGTGGAATTCAACTCTGCACATGTTGCAGCGACTGTGGCAGCACCGACAAGCCCTGGTGCAATACGTTCTGACGTATAGCCTGGGCCAACGAGATTCAGAGGTGGGGCAAATCACGCTGGAGGAGTGGTCTCAGATCAGGGACCTATGCACCCTTCTGCACTGTTTTGAAATGGCGACGAAGATGTTTAGTGCTGACGATGCCATTATCAGCATGACTATTCCGGTGATTTACATGCTGGAGCACATGTTAAACAGAATTCGGAGTCAGGTGGTGGCACAAGAGGAGGTGGAGGAAGTAGAGGAGGAGGAGTTGTATGCGGAAGGGCTAACATCTGCAAGGTCCAGACGGTCGGCAGCACCAAGGCGGCAGGCATGTGAGGGAGGGGGAGATGGTTTAACCAGGGCGCATGGTAGCAGCCAAACTAGTGAGGAAGGTGCAGGAGCCCAGGAAGAAGTGGAGGACGAACTGATGGAAGACTCATCAGATGAGGGAGACCTTGATCACATTTCTGTTGTGCGAGGTTGGGGGGAGAGGACAGAGGAAGGAAGCATGATTGTTACCTCGCCACCAACACAACAGGGACTTGGTGCTCCTGGATGCGCAACACACATGAGTGCCTTCTTGCTGCACTACCTGCAACATGACCCTCGAATTGTGAGAATTAGAAATAATCCTGACTACTGGGTTGCCACACTGTTAGATCCCCGGTACAAAAGTAAATTTGCAGAAATTATTCCTGCCATAGAAAGGGATGCACGCATGCAGGAGTATCAGCAGAGACTGTTGCAGAATCTTACATGTGCTTTTCCACAAAATACCAGTGGTGCACGTAGTGAATCTCACAGTTCCAACTTGCCAACCGTGGGACCGTCAAGTGTTCAGCACTCAAACCGTAACAGAACCACAGTATCTGCTGGTAACATCAATTTTGCGGAATCATTTCACCACTTTTTTAGCCCATCCTTTGCAAGGCCACAGGAGACAAGAAGTCTGACACATAGTCAACGCCTAGAGACGATGGTACAGGAGTATCTCCAAGTAAACATTGAAGTCACGACTGTGTCACTGGACCCTTGCTCTTTTTGGGCTTCCAATCTGGATAAATGGCCGGAGCTAGCCACTTACGCCTTGGAGATCTTGTCATGCCCCGCAGCCAGCGTTCTGTCTGAACGTGTGTTCAGCGCTGCTGGTGGTGTGCTGACAGATAAGCGCACGCGGCTCTCCACTGATAATATAGACAGACTCACGTTCATAAAGATGAACAAATCATGGATCCGAAACGACTTTTCTACCCCTGTGTCATCCTGGGGAGAGTAAAAGCTTGATGATTGGTTAAAATCACCCTACCAACCGTTTTAAGCTTTCAAATTACTAATCATGTTTATCTGTATCTTGACTGGAAAATAATTTGGGCTTTGTAGCAGTGTGCAGCACTGATCCTATTAGGCCATCTATAATAAGCTTCACCAGATTTAAAATTAAAAATAATTTTTAGCTGCATCTAGCCCGGAAAATAATTTTGGGGCTCCGAGATGCGCAAGACACATAAGTGCCTTCTTGCTGCACTACCTGCAGCATGACCCTCATATTGTCAGAATTCGAAGTAATCATGACTACTGGGTTGCCACACTCTTAGATCCCCCAAACTTTTCGATCAACCTTTTCATTTTAATAAAGACCAAAAAAATGGTCATTTTTGAAATTATAAGCATTAGCAGGTTGTTAGAAACTGAAATCAAACAGTTTTCAACTCAAAACTTTATTCTAGGTGATGTTACATTTTCACATAGGACCCCTTGTTCGAAAGGAGCTTCTGAACTCTCTCGTCCATTGAATTTGTCAGGTTTTGGATGGTTTCTGCTTCAATTGTTTTGCATGAGGACAGAATACCCTCCCAGAGCTGTTGCTTAGATGTGAACTGCCTCCCGCCATCATAGACACTCCTTTTAATGATGCTCCAAAGGTTCTGAATGGGGTAGAGGTCAGGGGAGCATGGGGGTCACACCATAAGTTTGTCCCCTTTTATGCCCATATCAGCCAGAGATGCAGATGTTTTATGTGCAGCATGAGATGGTGCATTATCATGCAGAAAAATGATCTTGCTGTGAAATACACGGTTCTTCTTCTTGAACCATGGCAGGAAGTGCTGTTTGAGAAAATCCACATACATTATGGAGTTCATCTTTAGCGCCTTCAGGGATCCTAAAGGGGCCGACAATCTCTCTCCCCATGATTCCAGCCCAAAACATTACTCCACCTCCTCCTTGTTGGCGCTGTAGCCGTGTTTGCGTGGGGTGTCCATCAACCAGCCATCCTCCACTCCATTCATCTGGACCATCGAGCGCTGCACGGCACTCATCCGTGAACAAAACAGTTTTGAAATCAGTCTTCATGTAATGTTTGGCCCACTGGAGCCGTTTCTGCTTGTGTGAAGTGGATAGAGGAGGTCGACAGGATGGCGTATGCACAGCTGCAAACCTCTGAAGGACCCTGCATCTTGTTGTTCGGGGGACGTTGGAGGCACAAGCAGCTTCAAAAACTTGTCTGCTGCTATGACAAGGCTTTTTTGCCGCTGCTCTTTCAACCTGATGTAATTGCCTGTAGGAAAGAGTCCTCAATTTGCCCTTATCAGCACGCACACGTGTGTACTGTGAATCAGCTACATACTTCTTGATTGCCAAGACACTTCATCCTGATCATCGCACAATGTTGATTGTAGTCATGCCTTGACCTAAACACTCCACAATTTGTTGCTTCTCAGCAGCCGACACATCCTTTTTCTTTCCCATTTTGGCAGAAAATGTAGGCTGCTTAATAATGTGAGAGAGCCTTCTTAAGTAGTCTTGCCTTTATTGGACACACCTGCCAAACTAATTAGCACAGGTGTCTGCAATTGCTTACAGTGATATAAAGAGCCCTGACACACATCACCATCAATGAGTTTAACTGACAAACAAACAAATTCTTCCCTTATCACTCCTAAACACTTTTTGCATAATAATTTGGAACGCGGTGTACATGTGCTTTTCCACAAAACACCAGTGGTTCACGTAGTGAATCTTACAGTTCTAACTTGCCAACCGTGGTCTGTATGGAATTGTTCAATAAAGGGCCCAAAATTAAGATAACATAGATGGGAGAGGTCTCTATGAATAGGAATTCCTAAGTATTTGATACCCTGTGAGGGCCAGGCAAAGGGAAAGTTGGACTGGATGGAATCCTATATGGATTTAGGGAGGGAGACATCTAGGGCCTCAGACTTCGCTGCATTGATTTTAAAATTTTACCATGTAACAAAGTGATCTATTTCAGCCATAACAGCAGGGATGGATATATGTGATTGAGTGATATATACTAGGACATCATCATCAAATAGAGAGCACTTGTACTCGGTGCCTCCCACCTCAATCCACCTAATATTGGGGTTATGGCGAATTGATGAGAGCAGGTGCTCCGTCACTAGGATGTATAAGAGAGGGGACAGAGGACATCCCTGCCTTGTCCCATTGGTGATTGTGAAAGGTGATGAAAATGTTCTGACGCACCCCCTGGGCCTTGGGACACCCGGAGCCGGACCCTTTTTGGTGGATGCTGGTGGTTGTAGTCTTCGTGGCGGCGATCCGGTTCCGTGGCTCAGGGCGGTCAAACCAGTGGCGGAACTATTTATGTGGTTTTGATGTTTAAATGTCCGACTACGCCACCCGTGGATTGCGGTCAGAGTGAACCGCCGCTACAGGGCAGACCGCTTAGGCTGGTGTTGTGGGTGCAGCAGAGCGTAGCATAACTCCCCTCGGGAGGAGTATAGCCTCAGGGCAGTGTATGCGGAGGATGGGGGTGATGGTGCAGGGCAGCAGCAGTAACGACACGGAGTCAGTGATGCAGTTCAGGGCCTTTACTCACAGTTCTTATTATCCAGACCACGTCTGCAGGTAACGGCTGCCCACGTCGTACTGTGCTCACCAGGTGAAGGGCTCAGACAACTTCCAGATAACTTTGGAGCGCTTCACAGGACCCCCTTTGTGTGTCCTTTGTCTGGCCTTTCTTACCAACACTTCTGTCCGGCTGCCTCGGGCCTCCTCTTGGTAAACTTGGCGCCAGTTTCCCTGACCCTATGTGGTGCCTTCCTAGCGGGTGGAGCAAGGGGCTGCGCCACATAAAATGTCAGAGCCTCCGGTTTCTAGCTGAGGGTCGTTTCCTGCCTCCACTAGTTCGGGGACTGGTCTCCCCCTTTGGCCTGACCCCTCCACGCAGGTGGATTCGGGCGTGCGGTGGCGACTCGCCCGTCCGCACCCCTGGGATCCCTTCATTCCTCGTTCCTGGAGCCTTCTCCGCTCCTCTTCCTTCCTTCTCCCTCTTGCAGGCCTGGGCCTCTGTTACTAGGCCTGCCTCCGGAGCAGAGCTCATGCAGAGCCCCTGCTCCCTGCCACTTCTGCTCAGACTTCTCTGCACTGAACTAAGATGGTGCCCACCTTTTATACTCCCTTCTCAATGCACCCAGGAACTGCTTCCTCCCTGCTCCTGCACTGCAGGGTTCCCCTTCCTCAGTGTTCCCTCCCCCCACTCCAGCCAGGGACAGGGACTGTCGTGCCCATCTCAGGGGCATATTGGTCGCCCTGCCCCACGGCAATGTGGTGTAATGCATGCAGGTGTCGGGTCCTGATCCACACTCCATCCTTATCTGAGAGTGAGATATCACACCTCTGGGTGAGGTGCAATACGTCTGTAGCAACCGAGCCCTCGGTGCTACAGTTCCATTTATCTTCAGCCTAGGTGACGTATTGTGATACAGGGCCGTGATTTGGGCTATAAAAGGGTCCCCTAGACCCCTACCCCAAGCTTTTTAAGAGAATCATATATGGCATGCCAGGAGACTCTATGGAATGCTTTCTCAGCATCCAACGAGAGTATCTACTTACAAATTTTTAACTGCATCTAGCCCAGGAAATACTTTGTGCCTAGTAGCAGTGTCTGCTAGTCAGCGGATTATCCCGGCTGTTAAGCAAGCTACACCACCTGTAGTTTGGACACTTAATTTTTTCAAAGGAAATGCTTCGGGACCACGGGATACTTAGTGAAGAGCATCAGGAGGCACCCCAAGGCATAGGGGCTGGGACTGGCACTAGGATGCCTTGCGGTGGACAGCCGAGCTCGATCCTTATAAAAGCTTTTTAACTGCAGCAGCTTTAGTGGACGCTACTGGAGCTGGAATTACGCGGCTGCTGGCATGAGACTTGCCCTCCAATAGATCCTTGTAAATGGATTTAAAGTGTATTCATTCAAATTAGAGGGACAATTTAAATTAAAAAGCTTAGAGCTGCCTCCACCACAGGGGGGCTCTCTCGACCCACCAGCGGACAGGCACCAGTATTGGGAGAGGGGGGCTGGCCGTCAGGGTTCACCGCGGCTCTGGCACAAACCCGGCGACACGGAGGTGGCACGGGCAGGAGCGGACTGGCCGTCTCGGCTTCTCACTTTTTGGATTTTAGAAGGGCATGACATGCCTATATCTGTGTCTCCCCCTCCTTTTACTCCTCCACCTCTTTTCTTTTCGCATGACTATATGTACTTGTCACTTTTCCATGTGTTAGTTGTGTCTTCTGAGCAGTTTGTCAGCTTTTGGACACCTTTGAAGGTGTTTTCTATGTGTTTCTATGTGTTTTTGTTTGCCTGCCATTGGTTTTAACGGTGTTCGAAGGTGTTCGACGAACAGTTCGACGAACTGTTCGGCGAACACACGGGAGTTCGACGAACCGAACCGAACTCGAACACTACGGGGGTGGCTCAACACTACTCAGCAGTAGGCCAGATTTAAAGTGAATAGCCTCGCTTAAATACAATTTCAGTTTTTGGTCCACAATGCTTTGTCAATTAATTTAAAAATGTATCTTTTCTGGTGGAGAGCTCAAAATTGTCGGCATTTGTTTGCTTGTTCATACTGATTAAAGACAAAATTCTTGCTGCTTACCAGCAGTTTACTAGGTTATTAGTGGGAGTCTAGGAGATTGCCAATTATGGATTGAAAGCCTACACACATATGTACTAGGTTTCTTAGAAACTCTCTCAGAATTTGATTATGTAACTCAATGGCTGGGTAAATGAAAGTAGAAGGATAAGGAATTTTGTTATGTTTTATCGGCATGTGTGACCTCTTAGCAATGGAGTTATTTTTTTAATTGCTTAATATTGTTTTTTTATTTACATGCAATTAGTCATTGGATTCTAGGAAGTTTAAATGGCTGTACCTATTACCTTTAATGTAGATTAGTGAAAGGCTAAGGAAAAACAGAGGACTGGGAAATAATTAAAATTATTATCTGCTCTTTATGTAATGAACTGGCTTGGTGCTAACGGTGGTCACGGTTTTTGCATGCAGCTACTGGTTATTCAACTTGTGGTTAATAAATCACATTCCTTTCTACTCCTTTCTTATTTCATGTCAGAGGACTCTCCCTCTGATTTTCAGGAACTCTGCCTTAGGCTAAGTTCACACTATCAGTATTTGGTCAGTATTTTACATTTAATTTAATTTATTTATTTTTCTCACTTATTTACTCATGCCATTTTTACTTATTTTACTCACGCCATTAATTCCACAGCACTTTACAGACATTATCGGCACTGTCCCCATTGGGGCTCACAATCTACATTCTCTATCAGTATCCGTATGTCTTTGGAGTGTTGGAGGAAACCAGAGTACTCAAAGGAAACCCTTGCAAACACAGGGAGAACATAGAAACTCCTTGCAGATGTTGTTCTTGGGGGGATTTGAACACAGGACTCCAGCACTGCAGTGCTAACCACTGAGCCACCATCAGTATTTGTAAGCCGAAACCAGGAGAGTAACAATCAGAGAAAAAGGGCTCATACCCATATGTGTTAAACAATATGCTCTGAGTTCTGGACCGAAAAAACGGACGAGTGTCATACAAGTGCCATGCGAATGTCATGCGAGTACAACCCCTGGAAAAATTATGGAATCACCGGGCTCGGAGGATGTTCATTCAGTTGTTTAATGCTGTTGAAAAAAAGCAGATCACAGACATGGCACAAAACTAAAGTCATTTCAAATGGCAACTTTAGGGCTTTAAGAAACACTAAAAGAAATCAAGATTAAAAAAGTGGTGCTCAGTAAGGGTAATTTTTTTCAGACCAAGCAGAAGGAAAAAATTATGGAATCACTCAATTCTGAGGAAAAAATTATGGAATCACCCTGAAATTTTTCATTTCCAAAACTAACACCTGAATCAAATTAGATCTGCTCCTTAGTCTGCATCTAAAAAGGAGTGGTCACACCTTGGAGAGCTGTTTCACCCAGTGGACTGACATGAATCATGGCACCAACACAAGAGATGTCAATTGAAACAAAGGAGAGGATTATGAAACTCTTGAAAGAAGGTCAATCATCACGCAATGTTGCAAAAGATGTTGGTTGTTCACAGTCAGCTATGTATAAAATCTGGACCAAATACAAATAACATGGGAAGGTTGTTAAAGGCAAACATACTGGTAGACCAAGGAAGACAACAAAGCGTCAAGACCGGAAACTTAAAGCAATATGTCTCCAAAACAGGAAATGCACAACAAAACAAATTAGGAACGAATGGGAGGAAACTGGAGTCAATGTCTGTGACCGAACTGTAAGAAACCGCCTAAAGGAAATGGGATTTACATACAGTAAAGCTAAACATTAGCCATCATTAACACCTAAACAGTAAAAAAACAAGGTTACAATGGGCTAAGGAAAAGCAATCAGAGACTGTGGATGGCTGGATGAAAGTCATATTCAGTGATGCATCGCGAATCTGCATTGGGCAAGGTGATGATGCTGGAACTTTTGTTTGGTGCCATTCCAATGAGATTTATAAAGATGACTGCATCAGGAGAACATGCAAATTTCCACATTCATTGATGATATGGGGCTCCATGTCAGGTAAAGGCACTGGGGAGATGGCTGTCATTACATCTTCAATAAATGCCCAAGTTTACATTGATATTTTGGACAGTTTTCTTATCCCATCAATTGAAAGGATGTTTGGGGATGATGACATCATTTTTCAAGATGATAATGCATCCTGCCATAGAGAAAAAACTGTGAAAACATTCCTTGAAAGAAGACACATAAGGTCAATGTCATGGCCAACAAATAATATGGATCTCAATCCAATTGAAAATTTTTGGTGGAAGTTGAAGAAAATGGTCCATGACAAGGCTCCAACCTGCGAAGCTGATCTGGCAACAGCAATCAGAGAAAGTTGGAGCCAGATTGATGAAGAGTACTGTTTGTCACTCACTAAGTCCATGCATCAGAGACTGCAAGCTGTTATAAAGCCAGAGGTGGTGCAACAAAATACTAGTGATGTATTGGAGTGTTCTTTTGTGTGTTTGTTTTTCTGGATTCCATATTTTTTTTCCTCAGAATTGAGTGATTCCACAATTTTTTCCCTCTGCTTGATCCAAAAAAATTACACTTACTGAGTATCACATTTTTTATCTTGATTTCTTTTAGTGTTTCTTAAAGCCCTAAAGTTGCCATTTGAAATGACTTAAGTTTTGTGCCATGTCTATGATATGCTTTTTTTCAACAACATTAAACAACTGAAAGAACATCCTCCGATCCCGGTGATTCCATAATTTTTGCCAGGGGTTGTATAATGTGATTTTAAAAACAGACCATCTGTATATCATCTGTATTTCATGCGTATGCAATCCGTATGCGATGCGTTTTTCACAGAAGTTAAAAATTCCCAATCAACCTGTTCTTTTAGGTAATTGCTGTATGCTAGCCATATATAAATCTCTTTAGTAACACATGCGATGCTGAGCACATCCATATATTATTCTGGATAGAATTGACAGAATAAACTTTTTTGCCTAATGCCATTAACACCATGGAAGTATAGCTGGTATGAATCTGACTGTGGATCTACAGAGCAGCTCCTCTTCAACTGGGTCTTATCCCGGGAGCATGTTATTGCTGCGAGCAGGCAGCGTAGATTTTGGGTGCATCCATTCATCACCCACCGTTCTGTAACAGGGCATTTATGGCCTATACAGGAATGACACTTAAGACCTTTGCCCTTCTACTGACAGAGCTTCAGCCAACCATAACATTTAAAAATTTAAGTTTTCACCCATGCATTTCAAATGAAGAATGGCTGCTGCTTACACTGAGGTATTTTGCAATCTCTATTTGACATATCTCAAACATACTTGTCATCTATGTGTTCAAACAACAGAATTAGCATAAGTGTTTTTTTAAAAAGATATTTAGAACTGCAAAATTTAAAAAACCCTTCAGGTAATGGATGCCATTCCTCTAAATCAATGTATATGTTCCCTTAATTTAAAATGTCTGTACATTTTGGGTTTCTGGCAACGGGAGAGTCTTATTCTGCCCTCCATTTAGACTTTCTTCTTGGATGAACAACCATATCCAATATTGTGAAGCACACCTGTTCACAAATCTGGGATTGCCTTAAGGAGAAAGTAATGCCGGAGCCAACCCCTGAACACTGGAAATGCATCTCAGTTGGGATGTACCAGAGGTGTCAGTTTCCCGATTGTTTGGGTGCTTTAGATGGGAAGAACATTTGGGTCAAGAAGCCGCTGAACTCAGGGTCCCAATGCTGCAATTTTAAAAAAAATTGCGCTCAGAAGTGTCTCTGAAGGATGACAAGCTGGATGGCAGCGCTCAGCTGCGATCCAGCCTGTCATCTCAATTCTATCCCAGCATGGGAGAATTCTCCCGCTCAAGCGCTGAGCGCAGGAGAATTCTCCCACGCTGTCAGTGACGTGCATGAGGTGAGCTGAGTTCATTGGACATGAACTCAGCTCATCTGGATGTGGTCACAGCGAGACACTGAGGAGCTTCACTGAAGAGCTTCTCAGTGTCTGCGGCATGGCAAGCTGGATGGCAGCGTTCTGCTACGATCCAGCCTGTCTTGTCAATGTAGCAGAGCTGAAGCTGTCCTGGGAACCATGGAAAGGTAAGGATGAGGTTGGCTTATTATTTTACTTTTATTGCAGAAGACATTGGCTTCAGCTGGAATGGGCGATACGGTAAGTAGGGTTTAATTTAGAACATTAAAGGAATGTGTCTTTATTTTAATTAAAGGACTTTGTTCTGGGTGTTGTGTTTTTTTTAAATACTTTACTAGAAATTCATGGCGGTCATATCTAATATTGGCGTGACCCCATGAATTTCGGGCTTAGGGCCAGCTGATAATACCAAGCTGGCCCTGACCCCTTTATTACGCAGTGAGCCACCGCACCAGGGCCCTGGATGAGTTGGGTACAGCGCCAGATGATGGCACTTCTATGAACATGCCATTTTCTGGGGTGGCTGTGGACTGCAATTAGCAGCAGGGGGGGCCCAGAAAGCTTGAGCCACCCAGTGCTGCGGATTCCAGTCCCCAGCTGCTTAGTTGTACCTGGCTAGACATTCCTCACATGTAATAAAACTGTCAAACAGTCGCAAATCATGCACACGGGAGCGATTCAAACATATCACCGAGCAGCTGTAAATACTCGGAGCTCGACCCAAGCATACTCGGCGAAAGGGTTAATAGAACATACTCGCTCAACACTAATTACTGTGAAAAAATCCAGTTACTCTTTTGGTGCACGAACAGTTATCGAACATAACCTCGAACAGCCGAATTTTTTGCAAATCGTTCGAGTTCGTCGAACGACTCGAACACTGCCCAAAACAGCTCGAATTTGAGATTGGCGAACAGTTCGAGTCGAACACCGCTCATCTCTACTAACCACATTACCTTCTCCCATGCCTCCTTGTAGTGCTAAGATGTTAATGGCCATCAGGAACCCATAGTAATAGCCTGTCTTTAAAGACCCATTTAAGATATTAAACAGTAATAGTTTAGCTTTGTATCTTCTATAATTTTTCTAACACCTGGATGCTGCAATATTTAATGAGAACGTGCATGTTTACAGAATCACCCAATACCACATAGTTCTTTTATCACTGTTTAGTGAGAATGATGTATGTTTATATTATCACATAGCTTTTTAGTGGGAACGTAGCAATGTTTAGTGGTAAAGTGCATGTTTATATTATCATCCAATTACTGCATAGTTTTGGTATCCATTTTTAATAAGAAATTATATGTTTATGTGACACCCCAGGGGTCTGGTTGCCACAGTAACGTAATGTTATGTCTGAGAGCAGGTGGGAGGTCCTTTGGTCAGGGATCCTGTGCATGCCACACCTCCTGCCCAGTCTTGGGAGGGGAAGAACTTCCCCTATAAAAACCTGGGGCTGAGGCAGGGTGAGTGAGTAGAAGAAGAGAAGAAGTAGAGACAGCATAGGAAGAAACAGCAGTTACAAGGAGTCAGGGGCTGGCAGCTGCAGAGTTCGCCCTGACTAAGAAGACTTTTTACCGGACCCGGAGTCCGAGGCTGTGGGGACTAATTCCTACCTAGCAGCAGAATCCGTCAGGCAGGGGATTTCAGGTCCTCTGGCCCAGAAGCCCGAAGGCACGGTCACACGCGTGGGACCAGCACCGCCATCGTGGAGCGGAAGCCATTAGAAGGCCCCGAGTCACCGGCCATACGGGTGAGCACCACACGGTACACTCAGGGACGTGGGCTACTTACATCAGCTCCTAGCAAGGTAGCCAGAAGAGTACAGTCAGTTTGGGAGGCCTACAACTACGCCTGGCCAGGGGAGATCCCATCTGCTCAAGGACTGACCAGGCCCCATCCGCTAGCAAGTACTCCGGGAGGGTCTTTTGTTGTTACCAGTAAAGACCCTGAACTACACCGTACCGTCTCTGAGTGGTTCCTGCTACCCCCATCATCCACGTCGGCTGCCCTGAGGCCATACCCCTCCCGTTGGGGGTTATACTATCACGCTGCACAATCCCACCATCGGCCTCAGCGGTCTGCCCTGCAGCAGCAGCCCCCTGGCTGCACTCAACGGGTGGCGTAGTCATCAACCATTTACCGCTAACAGACTGCCGTCCAGTTTGACTCCCTGGGCACGGACCGGGTCACCGCCACGAGACTACAACCCTCAACAGATCCGGCTCCGGGTAAGCTCACGCAGCGCGACACAGGCCCAGGGGCGCGTCAACTTTGGCGTAGTCGGCAGGATTTCGTGCCCGCAACCACCGGGTACTGCGTGCCTGAAAAAGAGACTTTTCAAACTTACCAGTGGTGAAGATTCCCGCCATCCGGCGCCATCTTCAGCCTTCTTCCCGCCATCGGTGAAGTTTCCCGCCATCCGGCGCCATCTTCGGCCTTCTTCCCGCCATCCGTGGAGTTTTCCCGCCGTTGGACGCCATCTTGAGGACGCCGCGCGGGAAGAAGAGGGGCGTGGACTCCGAAAGCGCGCGAGAACAGAAGCTCCGCCTCACGTCCGGACGTTGCGTAAGGTCCTGGAAGGAGCCCAGCAGACGCCGACGTCACAGGAGCGCGACGGAAGGTCCTCAACCCTGACGATCCACTGCGGAGCCGCGGCCTACGGAAGAGGATCATCGCAAGGTAGGCCACGGTCCACTAGGGGGGAGGAAGATGTCGGATACGGAGGAGAGCTTCACTACCTCGACCCCCGCCAGCGCCACCGCTGCTGCAGTTATGCCCTTCACCATGCCATATATCCCGGGAGCAGCTTGGCTACCCCAGTACTCAGGGGAGTCACATACCCTGCATGACTTTAGAGAAAAGCTGGATAGCCTCTTCCAGGTGTACCCCCTCACAGAAGAGCAAAAAGCGAGCATCCTGGTGGCCCAACTAACCGGGGCAGCCAAAAGAGAAGTAAAATCTTGGCCACCTGGGAGGAGGACTGTCGCAGAGATACTAACCCGGCTGAGGGACACCTTCGATACCCGCACCTCAGCCGAGATCAAGCTTAGATTCTACGGGTGCAAGCAGCGAGCGCATGAGAGTATAAGGGACTATGCACTAAACCTACAAGAGGCCCTGAGGGCCATAAAGCAGACCGACCCTGATGGGGTGGGAAACGAGGACAGGCTGTTGACTGAACAATTTATAGAGGCTTTATATTGCAATGCCCACCGAACCCAGTTGCGGGCAATGGCCTTACAGGATCCCCATCTGGACTTTGCACAGTTCAAGGATAGAGCTATCCGGGTGCTCCGAGAACCAGCACCGGGTGGCGTTGTGACCCACAGGCGCCCAGCTATCACTTACCACCAGGAGGCGGCGCCCTTGTCGGCAGGGCCTGTGGGAGCTGATGCGCAGGCTTTGGACAATGACCCGGCTCCAGACCTACACCATCAGGTCCAAGAGCTAGTTAAGAGCGTTGCTGCGCTAACCCGAACTGTGCAGTCTTTACAGGTTTCCACCCCAGGGAAGATCCAGCTGGCATCCGGACCGGAGGACATCCCGTGGCGTCGACCAAGGAGGACCCCACCGGCCAGAGGAAGACCCAGTGACCGATACAGCGAGGACGGACGACCCATCTGCCGCCGCTGCAATCAACCCGGACATATGGGAAGGTACTGTTCTTTAAACGGGCACAACCTGGGGTAGAGGGCCAACCCCCAGGAAAAAGATCACCAGGCCCATCGAACTGGCGCGACAAATATGTGGGAGGACGTCCAGTCTTGCCTGTGGTACTGGATGGCATTCCCATGAGTGCCCTACTGGATACCGGGTCACAGGTCACCACCATCCCGTACGTGCTCTTCAAGCAGTACTGGAATGACTCGGATATTACCCGCTACCCTGACGACGACTTGAGTATCATCACCAGCAATGGCCAGCCCGTGCCACAGATCGGATTTAAAGAGGTGACCCTCAAAATCGGTAGAGTCGAACTGGCCGCACAGGGACTGATCATTGTAGATATTGATAAACATGAGAGTCACCCAAAAATAACTCTAGGAACTAACGTAATTGAAAATTGTCTTGCAGAGGTGATTTTCCTTTTACAGCAGGTTGCCAAGAACGCCAGCTCCGGCGAGCAGCGGGTGCTCCAGAAAGAGATCCGGGCACTGATGCAACGGCAACAAGTGGAACTCTCCGGCGGTGAGATTGGTAGCGTAAGAATGTGTGACCCTTTTCCTATTGCCATGCCCCCAAAAAGTGAAATGATGATTTGGTGCCGGGCAGCTATTGGTCTGAGAGGTAGAGATTACCAGGCAATGGTAGAACCAGTTTACTCAGACAGTAGGCCCACCATTTTGACAGCACGGGGGGTGGTCAATGTACGCCATGGGAGGGTGCCCGTTCGCATAATAAATATCGGGGAGAGGGAAGTGTACCTGCCCCGGTATGCCACGCTAGCCAAATTATATACCACTAATCAAAATTCTATACAATCTGTGGAACCCTTGCCTCCATCTCACCCGGAGGAAGGTAACGGCTCTAAGAAAGACATGGAGGACTGGTGTCAGCAACTACATCTGGGTACTGACTCCACTCCCTCACATCAGAAACAAGGAGTCTATCGGGTGGTTCAAGAGTATGAGAGAGTGTTTAGTAAACACCCGTTAGACTTCGGGCGAGTCAAGGGGGTAGAACACCGCATCCCCACGGGAGATCATCCTCCCATAAAAGAGAGGTATCGACCCGTACCCCCTGCACATTACCAACACGCCAAGGGGATGCTTAGAGACATGAAGGAGGCTGGGGTAATCCGGGATAGCTGTAGCCCCTGGGCAGCCCCACTAGTTTTAGTCAAAAAGAAAGACAACACCATGAGGATGTGTGTAGATTACCGGAAAATCAACCGTATCACACACAAGGATGCGTACCCCTTACCAAGGATAGAGGAGTCATTGGCTGCTTTAAGATCTGCTAACTTCTTCTCTACCTTGGATCTCACTAGCGGGTACTGGCAGGTTCCTGTAGCAGAGGCGGACCGGGAGAAGACCGCATTCACCACCCCGATGGGACTTAGCGAGTTCACCTGCATGCCATTCGGACTCTGCAACGCCCCAGGAACCTTCCAACGATTAATGGAGTGCTGTCTGGGCCACAGAAACTTCGAGACGGTCCTGTTGTACCTGGACGATGTCATCGTATACTCCAAAACTTATGAGGACCACCTGAAACACCTGGCGGAGGTGTTCGAAGCTCTGGCGAGTTACGGCCTAAAGGTGAAACCCTCCAAGTGTCACCTCCTGAAACCAAAGGTGCAATACCTGGGACACGTGGTGAGCGCTGACGGAGTGGCTCCCGACCCCGATAAGATCACCGCAATTAAGGGATGGCCAAGCCCCTCCAGCGTAAAAGAAGTGCGGCAGTTCCTAGGGTTGGTAGGCTACTACCGAAGGTTTATTCCCGGTTTCACCAAAAAGGCAGCGCCTATGCAGGACCTCCTGATAGGCCAGTCCCGGAAGGCCAAGAACCAGAAGCCGCCCTTCAAATGGGAAGAGCTAGAAGAAGAGTCCTTCCGCCAGCTGAAGATGGCCCTCACGGGGGATGAAATCTTGGCGTACCCGGACTATAGCCAGCCCTTCATCCTCTACACCGACGCCAGTAACATCGGGCTAGGAGCCGTACTGTCCCAGATTCAGCAGGGGAGAGAACGAGTAATCTCCTATGCCAGCCGAAAACTGCGACCCACCGAAAGGAACCCCGAGAATTACAGCTCATTTAAGCTAGAGTTCCTGGCCGTGGTATGGGCAGTCACCGAGCGCTTTAGGCATTACCTCGCTTCTTCCCGGTTCACCGTATACACGGATAACAACCCGTTGACACACCTGGACACGGCAAGACTCGGTGCCCTGGAGCAGAGGTGGATGGCCCGTCTGTCCAACTACGAGTTCACAATCAAATACCGGGCAGGACGCTCCAATACTAACGCGGACGCCCTGTCCAGGATGCCCAACCTGCCGGACGAAGGAGAAGATCCGGAGGGACTGGAAGAAGTTGAACTCCCTGTGTTCCACCGTCATGGGACTATCCAGTATTCCCACCGGGTAAGGGGTAAGCAGGCTGCTACGTTGAACCCCTTACCCCACTACAACTGGGCGGAAACGCAAGACAGCGACCCTGCCGTCCGACTGGTGAAGGAGATGCTGACTCGGCCGGAGGCTCGCCTTGAACCAGACGCTCCGGAGGAAGCCAAACAACTATGGGCGGAGAAGAGTCGACTATTCCTTTACAAGGGGAAGTTGTGCCGCAGAATGGTCAACTCCCGGACGCATGAACTACTCTGGCAAGTAGTGGTGCCCCGAAGAGACGCAGCCATGGTGATGGAGGCATACCACGACGGAGCTGGACACTTCGGGTGGAAAAAGCTGGAGTTCCTGCTGCGCGAGCGGTTCCACTGGGTAGGCATGAGGGGAACCATCGAGAAGTGGTGCAGAGACTGTGGCCCGTGCAATCTGAGAAGGAAGGACCGGGCCAGCCAGAAGACTCCCCTGCAGTCCATCGTCACCCGGCAACCGTTGGAACTGGTAGCCTTGGATCATGTAAAACTGACCCCAAGCAGAAGTGGCTACGTCTACGCGTTAACCATCGTGGATCATTACTCCCGGTTCTTGGTTGTCGTCCCCGTCAAGGACTTAACGGCTCAAACAGCAGCTAGAGCCTTCCAGCAGCACTTCTGCCGTCCACACGGGTACCCGGACCAAGTGCTGACGGACCAGGGACCTGCCTTTGAAGCGGAGGTCTTCCAGGAATTCTGCAATCTGTATGGCTGCCGGAAGATAAGGACGACACCCTACCATCCGCAAACTAATGGACTTTGTGAAAAAATGAACCAGGTGGTAATGGATCTTCTAAAAACATTGCCCCTGGAAGAACGCAGTCTGTGGCCTGAGAAGTTGCCCGATCTGGTGGACCTATACAACCACATCCCGGTAGGTTCCACCAACTGTACCCCGGCTTACCTAATGAGGGCAAGACCTGGTAAGTTACCTGTTGACCTGGAAATGGGAGTCCTGACACCCGAGGACACTTCACCAGAAACAGACTGGGACACAGAGAGGCAGCAGCAGTACCGGAGAGTACAGGAGAGCGTGGAGCGAAGTCTCTGTCAGGCTAGGGAAAGACAAGAGAAGACATACAACCAGTATGCTCCCGCTGTTCCCCTGGTACCCGGAGAGCAGGTCTTGAAGAGGAAGAGACGGCTCCACAAGTTGGACGACCAGTGGGAGAAGGACCCGTACACCGTACTGCCCTCAAGCCACGAAAACCCGAAGGTCTGTACCATCAGTAAAGACGGAGGGGAAACCACAGCCATTGTATCCCGGGACCACCTGAAGAAGTGTCCCGAACAACTGAGGAACCCTGAAGAAGAACAAGAAGACCATCGACCCATAGAGGAAAGGGAAGATATGGTTAGTACCGTGCTCGGGGACTTCCCTCGGTCTTGGACTCAAGTCAATGGTGCAGTTGTGGTACCCGTACTCACCTTCCTCCAACCATCATCCCAAGAACCTACGGAGCAACGGGTAGAGCTGGAAGAACAGCCGGTCCAGGAGGCAGAAGACTCCACACGAGTAGAACAGGAGAATCAACCCTCTGCTTATAGTGAGCCTGCCGTACCCTTAGTGAGACAAAGAGCCGGTAGACAGCTGCCCAGTTTACCCTTGACAGCTCCTACACCCTGTAGTTCAGGGCCAGACAGTCAGCTCCGTAGGTCCACTAGGGCCACTAGAGGCCAGTTACCCGCACGTTGGAGGATCTAAATGTTTAAGCTATTTTGTATGTTTACCTGTCTATAGTTGCTTGTGTGTAATTTTGTGTTTCTAGTTGTTTTTAGGAATCCTTGGTGGATTTACCGGGAATCCTTGTACATAGTTGGAGCGTAACCCAGGATGGACTAAAGACTGTCAAGGACTCGGGGTAGAACAGACCCCTACCTGGTTACGTCTCCCTGTTTCGGTGAAATGGACACCTTTGCTTTTCTTCAAAGACTGCACCCGGTTGCGGATACGCCATGACCATCTTATTGTGTTTCCTTATTGTATTTTAGTGTTGTTGTTTTTACCTTGTTATGTTTTCTATAATGTGTTTAGTCCCGGAGTACTAAATTTTACTAGGGGGGAATGTGACACCCCAGGGGTCTGGTTGCCACAGTAACGTAATGTTATGTCTGAGAGCAGGTGGGAGGTCCTTTGGTCAGGGATCCTGTGCATGCCACACCTCCTGCCCAGTCTTGGGAGGGGAAGAACTTCCCCTATAAAAACCTGGGGCTGAGGCAGGGTGAGTGAGTAGAAGAAGAGAAGAAGTAGAGACAGCATAGGAAGAAACAGCAGTTACAAGGAGTCAGGGGCTGGCAGCTGCAGAGTTCGCCCTGACTAAGAAGACTTTTTACCGGACCCGGAGTCCGAGGCTGTGGGGACTAATTCCTACCTAGCAGCAGAATCCGTCAGGCAGGGGATTTCAGGTCCTCTGGCCCAGAAGCCCGAAGGCACGGTCACACGCGTGGGACCAGCACCGCCATCGTGGAGCGGAAGCCATTAGAAGGCCCCGAGTCACCGGCCATACGGGTGAGCACCACACGGTACACTCAGGGACGTGGGCTACTTACATCAGCTCCTAGCAAGGTAGCCAGAAGAGTACAGTCAGTTTGGGAGGCCTACAACTACGCCTGGCCAGGGGAGATCCCATCTGCTCAAGGACTGACCAGGCCCCATCCGCTAGCAAGTACTCCGGGAGGGTCTTTTGTTGTTACCAGTAAAGACCCTGAACTACACCGTACCGTCTCTGAGTGGTTCCTGCTACCCCCATCATCCACGTCGGCTGCCCTGAGGCCATACCCCTCCCGTTGGGGGTTATACTATCACGCTGCACAATCCCACCATCGGCCTCAGCGGTCTGCCCTGCAGCAGCAGCCCCCTGGCTGCACTCAACGGGTGGCGTAGTCATCAACCATTTACCGCTAACAGACTGCCGTCCAGTTTGACTCCCTGGGCACGGACCGGGTCACCGCCACGAGACTACAACCCTCAACAGATCCGGCTCCGGGTAAGCTCACGCAGCGCGACACAGGCCCAGGGGCGCGTCATTTACATTATGGTAAAACATTTGGTACCAGGAGTTTTTGGTATGTTTCATCTGGTGACGTATTTGTCCGGTGTAGATTGACATCTGAAGAGCTGGCCACTCAGAAGAGAGATACTATACTGGACAAATAGAATTTGTTAGAGTTTGTGTAACACTTGGTTGGGCAAGCATTTGTTTCTAAACAATATATCAGTTGGGGAAGACTTCAGCTAAGACAGAAGTCTGTTAACCTGTGGACTGGAGGGGACGCCCATGTGGGTCCACAGTGTGGATATCCCAGGAATCTCTCTGTCTTTGCTGTTTGCTTCTCACAGCTGATGTTTCCGGACATATGATGTGTACACTTGAGGGTGAAGTTTCTTTTCTTTCTTCCTGTGTAGTATGCAGTGTAAGTACTTTACCTTGGTGATTTATATTATGCAAAAATGTACACAATATCACTAGAGATGAGCGTTGTTCTACTCGAACTGTTCGCCAATCTCAAATTCGAGCTGTTTTGGGTGGTGTTCGAGCCGTTTGGCGAACACGAAGAATTTGAGAAAAATTCGGCTGTTCGAGGTTATGTTCGATAACTGTTCGTGCACCAAAATCATAACTGGATTTTTTCTCAGTAATGATGAAAATTAATGTTAATACGCAGTTTGAGTGTACAGCGGGGTGGGGGGAGGGGCAGGGGATGGATCTCTGCAGGAACAATGAAGATCTCCATTTTTTTTTTCTCTTTCCCGCATTTACAGTGGGGAGGTGCAATCTGTCAGCCTATCAGCAGCGCACACACGGAGCGAAGTGCTTTTTTTCACACAAGCAAGGGCATGTGTCATTGGCAGTGTATGTCACATGTCCTTGCCCTATAAGACCAAGCCATTTTCCCCGTCGCCACCATTTTCTCACTGCTGCAGCAGCGTGTTAGACGGCACCGCTGTTGCTGTGTGCGCTATACCTTGTTAATTTCAAGCCAATTTTCGCACAAATCTACAGATAGCTTGGGAGTAGGGAATAGTTGTGATTGCAGTCCTTTTAAGGACTAGGTTACGGCATTTCCTATGACTTTTATCAGGCAGGTCTGTGCTCTTAAATAGATAGATTGTGGGAGTAAAGACTAATTGTAATTGGAGTCCTTTTCAGGACTAGGTTACATCAGTTCCTATCAGTTTTTGCCAGGCAGGTCTGTGCCAGTGCTGTGCAAGTTTTTTTCACAGCATTTGGCTGAATCTAGCAAAGCTAATCCTTTTTGGCCTATTGCAGAGTGTGTTAGTCAGTGGAGTAGCCTATCTGTGTTGCAAGATATACCACCTGTGTATAGAATACCAATTTTTTTACTGCACCTAGTGAAGTAAAATCTTTTGTACATAGCATCATTCTATTAGTCCATCTATACTGACCTCCATCAGGTTGCAAATTGAATATAATTTTTTTCTGCATCTAGCTCTGAAAAAATATTGGGCTTCTAGCTGTGTGTGGGACTTGTTGTATTAGTCCATCTATACTGACCTCCATCAGGTTGCAAACTGCATATATTTTTTTCTTCATCTACCTCTGAAAAAATATTGGGCTTCTAGCTGTGTGTGGGACTTGTTCTATTAATCCATCTATACAGACCTCCATCAGGTTGCAAACTGAATATATTTTTTTCTGCATCTACCTCTGAAAAAATATTGGGCTTCTAGCTGTGTGTGGGACTTGTTGTATTAGTCCATCTATACTGACCTCCATCAGGTTGCAAACTGAATATATTTTTTTCTGCATCTATCTCTGAAAAAATATTGGGCTTCTAGCTGTGTGTGGGACTTGTTGTATTAGTCCATCTATACAGACCTCCATCAGGTTGCAAACTGAATATATTTTTTCTGCATCTACCTCTGAAAAAATATTGGGCTTCTAGCTGTGTGTGGGACTTGTTGTATTAGTCCATCTATACTGACCTCCATCAGGTTGCAAACTGAATATATTTTTTTCTGCATCTACCTCTGAAAAAATATTGGGCTTCTAGCTGTGTGTGGGACTTGTTCTATTAATGCATCTACACAGACCTCCATCAGGTTGCAAACTGAATATATTTTTTTCTGCATCTACCTCTGAAAAAATATTGGGCTTCTAGCTGTGTGTGGGACTTGTTGTATTAGTCCATCTATACTGACCTCCATCAGGTTGCAAACTGAATATATTTTTTTCTTCATCTACCTCTGAAAAAATATTGGGCTTCTAGCTGTGTGTGGGACTTGTTCTATTAATCCATCTATACAGACCTCCATCAGGTTGCAAACTGAATATATTTTTTTCTGCATCTACCTTTGAAAAAATATTGGGCTTTTAGCTGTGTGTGGGACTTGTTGTATTAGTCCATCTATACTGACCTCCATCAGGTTGCAAACTGAATATATTTTTTCCTGCATCTACCTCTGAAAAAATATTGGGCTTCTAGCTGTGTGTGGGACTTGTTCTATTAATCCATCTATACAGACCTCCATCAGGTTGCAAACTGAATATATTTTTTTCTGCATCTACCTCTGAAAAAATATTGGGCCTCTAGCTGTGTGTGGGACTTGTTGTATTAGTCCATCTATACTGACCTCCATCAGGTTGCAAACTGCATATATTTTTTTCTTCATCTACCTCTGAAAAAATATTGGGCTTCTAGCTGTGTGTGGGACTTGTTCTATTAATCCATCTATACAGACCTCCATCAGGTTGCAAACTGAATATATTTTTTTCTGCATCTACCTCTGAAAAAATATTGAGCTTCTAGCTGTGTGTGGGACTTGTTGTATTAGTCCATCTATACTGACCTCCATCAGGTTGCAAACTGAATATATTTTTTTCTGCATCTACCTCTGAAAAAATATTGGGCTTCTAGCTGTGTGTGGGACTTGTTCTATTAATCCATCTATACAGACCTCCATCAGGTTGCAAACTGAATATATTTTTTTCTGCATCTACCTCTGAAAAAATATTGGGCTTCTAGCTGTGTGTGGGACTTGTTGTATTAGTCCATCTATACTGACCTCCATCAGGTTGCAAACTGAATATATTTTTTTCTGCATCTACCTCTGAAAAAATATTGGGCTTCTAGCTGTGTGTGGGACTTGTTCTATTAATCCATCTATAAAGACCTCCATCAGGTTGCAAACTGAATATATTTTTTTCTGCGTCTACCTCTGAAAAAATATTGGGCTTCTAGCTGTGTGTGGGACTTGTTGTATTAGTCCATCTATACTGACCTCCATCAGGTTGCAAACTGAATATATTTTTTTCTGCATCTACCTCTGAAAAAATATTGGGCTTCTAGCTGTGTGTGGGACTTGTTCTATTAATCCATCTATACAGACCTCCATCAGGTTGCAAACTGAATATATTTTTTTCTGCATCTACCTCTGAAAAAATATTGGGCTTCTAGCTGTGTGTGGGACTTGTTGTATTAGTCCATCTATACTGACCTCCATCAGGTTGCAAACTGAATATATTTTTTTTTGCATCTACCTCTGAAAAAATATTGGGCTTCTAGCTGTGTGTGGGACTTGTTCTATTAATCCATATATACAGACCTCCATCAGGTTGCAAACTGAATATATTTTTTTCTGCATCTACCTCTGAAAAAATATTTGGCCTTCTAGCAGTTTGTGGGACTTTCTCTATTAGTCCATCTTTACTGACCTCCATCAGGTTGCAAATTAAAAAAAAATTTTATCTGCATCTAGCTCTGAAAAAATATTTGGCCTTCTAGCAGTGTGTGGGACTTTCTCTATTAGTCCATCTATACTGACCTCCATCAGTTTGCAAATTAAAAATAATTTTTATCTGCATCTAGCTCTGAAAAAATATTTGGCCTTCTAGCAGTGTGTGGGACTTTCTCTATTAGTCCATCTATACTGACCTCCATCAGGTTGCAAATTGAATATAATTTTTTTCTGCATTTAACCCAGACAATAGTTTTGGCCTAATACCACAGTTTGGCCACTCAGCTCTGCTCGGTTCCCATCCATTGTTTTTTTGTGCAAACAACTCCAGAGTTGTTAATTAGTTAACCACCAAAATGAGTGGAAAAAGGCCTGCTGCTGGTGGAAAAGGAATAGGCGTGTTGGGAAGGGGAAAAAAGGTTGTGTCCGTGGGGTAGGTGTTAAAGCAACAGTAACATCTGCAGAAGAAAGACCATCTTCCAGCCAAACTAAAATGTCTACTTCTTTTAGCGGACAATGTGATAAGATCCCTTTCTTACGGCCACGCCAATCGCTACAAATTCCAGATGAGGCACAAAAACAGCAGGTGCTTCAACGGATATCAAGTGCTCCTTTAAGTGGGCTCTCCTCCACATCAACTTCAACATCACAAATACTCCAGTCCTCAAAGGTGTCACCCCAATCGCACTTGCTTCCTCACAGCTCCCAAATCTCCAGCTGCCCATCTGAGTATGAGGTAGAACAGATGGTTGAGTCTGCAGAGCTGTTTACTCATACTATAGCCTGGGAATCAGAGGTCGACTCCAGCGCTTCTGTGAATCCAGACGAGGAAATGATCTGCACTGATGCCCAGAATCTTTATGAGTCGGATCCAGGACCAGACGCAGAAGGTTCTGACCATAATGTAGACCCTCATTCCCAAACTGTAACTCCTGTTGGTGGAGACAATGAGGAAGACGATGATAAGACTCAAATACCTGATTGGAGCGACAACTTTAGTTTTTTGTCAGGGCAGGAACAGGTTGGCTCTGAGGACGACGGGTGTGATAACGCACAGGGTGATGATGATGAGGTTGGAGATCCCACTTACTGTCAACCCACAGTCAGCCAAGAGATGAGGTCAGCAGAGGAGGTGGAGGAAGATGCTAGTGACGACGAGGTCAGGTTGCGCCTTCCTGAACAGAGACGTAGTACTGGAAGCACGTCAACAACTGCATCCTCAAACACAACTCTGCCTCTCACCACAAGTCGTGGTGGCTCTTCAGGTCGCATGGGTGCTAAGCCTTGCATAGCCTGGGCATTTTTTCAGATCGATAAAGATGACCCAAATCGTGTTATCTGTAACATTTGTCAGCAAAAGCTAAGTAGAGGCTAAAAAATACATAGTTTGAGTACTTCATGCATGAACCGGCACATGGACATGAAGCATAAGTTGCAGTGGGAAGCTCAGTGTGCTACAATGCGGTCTAGCCGGCCGGGCCAACCACCGTCTGCCATATCTTGTGCATCCGCGGCCTCTTCATCCTCTGTGACTGGGAGGACAGCAGTCACACCTGTTTTGGGGCGCAGACCTGCCACCTCTTTACCCGCAACAGCCAGCGTGATTGGCAGGTCATCATTTTCTTTGGAGGTAGTAACACCAGCTGGTGTTGAGCGCTGTCCGACATCGATAGCACCACCTTTGGATCAAGGCAACCTAACATGTCCGCCTGCATCTTCCTCACAGACCGGCAGTTTGCCGGGGACACCCTTATCAACCCCGTCTAAGCACAATAGCCAGCCCTCGGTCCCTCAGATGTGGACAAGTAAAAGACCATTTCCTCCTAGCCATGAGAAAGCTAAGAGGTTGAATTTCACCATCTGCAAGTTCTTGGCTACAGAAATGCTGCCTTTCCGCCTGGTGGACACAGAGGATTTTCGAGACCTTATGTCCGTCGCAGTGCCCCAGTACCAGATGCCCAGTCGGCACTACTTCTCAAAGAAAGGTGTGCCTGCGCTCCACCAGCATGTCGCACACAACATCACCGCTTCTTTGAGAAACTCTGTGTGTGACAGGGTGCATTTCACCACAGACACTTGGACGAGTAGGCATGGACAGGGGCGTTACATGTCGCTGACTGGGCACTGGGTAACTATGGTGACAGCAGGACAAGGGGCTGCTGTCCAAGTCTTGCCGTCCCCACGAGTTGTGCGTCAATCATTTTTATGTCAAAGTTCCTCCACTGCTTCTGCCTCCTCAACCTCCTCTCGGTCTTCCACCTGCACCCAAAGCCTGTCTGGTCATGCCACAAGCTTTCTAACTGCACAGAAGGGATCCTGCACACCTTCTTACTATGCTGGCAGTAGGGCTCAAAGTCATCAGGCGTTTTTTACATTGAAATGTCTGGGAAATGTGAGTCACACAGCTGAGGAGTTGTGGTCAGCTCTGGAGAACCAATTTCATGAATGGTTGTCTCCACTGGACCTGAAACCAGGGAAGGCCGTGTGCGACAATGCTGCAAACCTCGGTGCGGCCCTTCGCCGGGGCAATGTCACACACGTGCCTTGTATGGCTTACGTGTTGAACCTGGTTGTCCAGCAATTTTTAGCCGACTATCCCAGACTAGATGGCCTTCTGCAGAGGGCACGGTCGCTGTGTGCTCACTTTCGCCGTTCGCATCCCGCAGCTCAGCGTCTTACATCTCTACAGAAGTCGTTGGGCCTGCCACTTCACCGGCTAAAATGCGATGTGCCTACCTGGTGGAATTCATCTCTGCACATGTTGCAGCGACTGTGGCAGCACCGACAAGCCCTGGTGCAATACGTTCTGACGTATAGCCTGGGCCAACGAGATCCAGAGGTGGGGCAAATCACGCTGGAGGAGTGGTCTCAGATCAAGGACCTATGCACCCTTCTGCACAGTTTTGAAATGGCGACGAAGATGTTTAGTGCTGACGATGCCATTATCAGCATGACTATTCCGGTGATTTACATGCTGGAGCACATGTTAAACAGAATTCGGAGTCAGGTGGTGGCACAAGAGGAGGTGGAGGAAGTAGAGGAGGAGGAGTTGTATGCGGAAGGGCTAACATCTGCAAGGTCCAGACGGTCGGCAGCACCAAGGCGGCAGGCATGTGAGGGTGGGGGAGATGGTTTTACCAGGGCGCATGGTAGCAGCCAAACTAGTGAGGAAGGTGCAGGAGCCCAGGAAGAAGTGGAGGACGAACTAATGGAAGACTCATCAGATGAGGGAGACCTTGATCACATTTCTGTTGTGCGAGGTTGGGGGGAGAGGACAGAGGAAGGAAGCATGATTGTTACCTCACCACCAACACAACAGGGACTTGGTGCTCCTGGATGCGCAACACACATGAGTGCCTTCTTGCTGCACTACCTGCAACATGACCCTCGAATTGTGAGAATTAGAAATAATCCTGACTACTGGGTTGCCACACTGTTAGATCCCCGGTACAAAAGTAAATTTGCAGAAATTATTCCTGCCATAGAAAGGGATGCACGCATGCAGGAGTATCAGCAGAGACTGTTGCAGAATCTTACATGTGCTTTTCCACAAAATACCAGTGGTGCACGTAGTGAATCTCACAGTTCCAACTTGCCAACCGTGGGACCGTCAAGTGTTCAGCACTCAAACCGTAACAGAACCACAGTATCTGCTGGTAACATCAATTTTGCGGAATCATTTCACCACTTTTTTAGCCCATCCTTTGCAAGGCCACAGGAGACAAGAAGTCTGACACATAGTCAACGCCTAGAGACGATGGTACAGGAGTATCTCCAAGTAAACATTGAAGCCACGACTGTGTCACTGGACCCTTGCTCTTTTTGGGCTTCCAATCTGGATAAATGGCCGGAGCTAGCCACTTACGCCTTGGAGATCTTGTCATGCCCCGCAGCCAGCGTTCTGTCTGAACGTGTGTTCAGCGCTGCTGGTGGTGTGCTGACAGATAAGCGCACGCGGCTCTCCACTGATAATGTAGACAGACTCACGTTCATAAAGATGAACAAATCATGGATCCGAAACGACTTTTCTAGCCCTGTGTCATCTTGGGGAGAGTAAAAGCTTGATGATTGGTTAAAATCACCCTACCAACCGTTTTAAGCTTTCAAATTACTAATCATGTTTATCTGTATCTTGGCTGGAAAATAATTTGGGCTTTGTAGCAGTGTGCAGCACTGATTCTATTAGGCCATCTATAATAAGCTCCACCAGATTTAAAATTACTAATCATGTTTATCTGTATCTTGACTGGAAAATAATTTGGGCTTTCTAGCAGTGTGCAGCACTGATCCTATTAGGCCATCTATACTAAAGCTTCACCAGATTTAAAATTAATAATAATTTTTAGCTGCATCTAGCCCGGAAAATAATTTTGGGGCTCCGAGATGCGCAAGACACATAAGTGCCTTCTTGCTGCACTACCTGCAGCATGACCCTCATATTGTCAGAATTCGAAGTAATCATGACTACTGGGTTGCCACACTCTTAGATCCCCCAAACTTTTCGATCAACCTTTTCATTTTAATAAAGACCAAAAAAAATGGTCATTTTTGATATTATAAGCATTAGCAGGTTGTTAGAAACTGAAATCAAACAGTTTTCAACTCAAAACTTTAATCTAGGTGATGTTACATTTTCACATAGGACCTGTTGTTCGAAAGGAGCTTCTGAACTCTCTCGTCCATTGAATTTGTCAGGTTTTGGATGGTTTCTGCTTCAATTGTTTTGCATGAGGACAGAATACCCTCCCAGAGCTGTTGCTTAGATGTGAACTGCCTCCCGCCATCATAGACACTCTTTTAATGATGCTCCAAAGGTTCTGAATGGGGTAGAGGTCAGGGGAGCATGGGGGTCACACCATAAGTTTGTCCCCTTTTATGCCCATATCAGCCAGAGATGCAGATGTTTTATGTGCAGCATGAGATGGTGCATTATCATGCAGAAAAATGATCTTGCTGTGAAATACACGGTTCTTCTTCTTGAACCATGGCAGGAAGTGCTGTTTGAGAAAATCCACATACATTATGGAGTTCATCTTTAGCGCCTTCAGGGATCCTAAAGGGGCCGACAATCTCTCTCCCCATGATTCCAGCCCAAAACATTACTCCACCTCCTCCTTGTTGGCGCTGTAGCCGTGTTTGCGTGGGGTGTCCATCAACCAGCCATCCTCCACTCCATTCATCTGGACCATCGAGCGCTGCACGGCACTCATCCGTGAACAAAACAGTTTTGAAATCAGTCTTCATGTAATGTTTGGCCCACTGGAGCCGTTTCTGTTATGTTCTGCTACCAAAGCTAAGGAAAGAGAGGAGATCTGTCCCTACTATAAGACTCAGCTGAATCCCTACGATGTAACAGGGAACCTGATCCTGCGATCAGACCTGCTAAAGTCCTAATCTAGTCTGTACGGAGACCTATAGATTTGGGGAGGGAATCCCTACAAGTACTAAGGACTGGGAGGAATATGGGACACCTCCTAACAGAAATAGTAGCAGACAGACGAACAAACAAAATAGATAGAACCTAGAGGTCCGTAGACCAAGCAAACTAACAGAGTTAGATACAGAGCACAGGCTAGCTAGAAAGTAGATATACAATGAAGTCCAGCAAAGCCAGAAGGGCGGAGCAGGATTAAATAGGCCAACAAGGTCATGTGACCAGCAAAGGAAAAAAAACCTAACAGCAAGGTTCTAACAGTACCCCCCCTTCTAAGAGGATCCTCCGGATCCCCTAGGACCAGGCTTATCAGGAAATCTCCTGTGAAACGCTCTGATAAGTCTGGACGCGGAAACATCATCTGACCTCACCCAAGAGTTATCCTCGGGTCCGAAACCTTTCCAGGCCACAAGATACTGCAAACTACCTCTATACCGTCTAGAGTCAAGGATGCGAGAAATTTCATATTCCCCGTCCTCCACCACCGGAGGAACAGAGGCAGAGGCGTCACCATCCGACACAACAGCTTTTTTTAACAGAGAGACATGAAAGACCGGATTAATTCTCCAGGAGGTAGGAACCTCCAACCTAACAGCAGATTGGTTGACAACCTGAAGCACCTTAAAGGGCCCTACAAACTTGGGACCCAATTTCTTAGAAGGAATCCTCAACCGCAGATTCCTAGAGGACAACCAAACCATGTCACCAACAGCGAACAAAACCTCCTGTCGTTTCCTATCAAAGTAGTCTTTAGATTTTCTGTTGGCCTCCTGAAGATTACCACGCACATCCGTCCAAACTCTTTCCAAATCACCGGAAAAATTCTCCTCCTCAGGCACGGCAGATCCCAACTTGGAGAACGACCCAAACGACGGATGTCTCCCAGAACAACAAAAAAAAGGCGAACAACCAGCAGAAGAAGATGTATGATTGTTCAGAGCAAATTCGGCAAGTGGCAGAAACTCAGACCACCCCTCTTGATTGTCTGCCACAAAACAACGCAAGAACTGCTCAACATCCTGGTTTTTCCTTTCTGTCTGGCCATTAGATTCAGGATGATATCCGGACGAAAACGACAAATGAATTCCCAACCTGTCACAAAAGGCACGCCAAAAACGAGCCACGAACTGAGGACCCCTATCAGAAACAATGTCAGTAGGAACGCCATGAAGTCTGACAATTTCCTTGACAAAGGCCTTAGCGAGAGTTTTAGCGCAGGGCAGTTTGACGAAGGGAACCAAGTGACACATCTTGCTAAAACGGTCCACGACCACCCAGATGACAGTAAAACCCTTAGAAGGGGGGGTACTGTTAGAACCTTGCTGTTAGGTTTTTTTTCCTTTGCTGGTCACATGACCTTGTTGGCCTATTTAATCCTGCTCCGCCCTTCTGGCTTTGCTGGACTTCATTGTATATCTACTTTCTAGCTAGCCTGTGCTCTGTATCTAACTCTGTTAGTTTGCTTGGTCTACGGACCTCTAGGTTCTATCTATTTTGTTTGTTCGTCTGTCTGCTACTATTTCTGTTAGGAGGTGTCCCATATTCCTCCCAGTCCTTAGTACTTGTAGGGATTCCCTCCCCAAATCTATAGGTCTCCGTACAGACTAGATTAGGACTTTAGCAGGTCTGATCGCAGGATCAGGTTCCCTGTTACATCGTAGGGATTCAGCTGAGTCTTATAGTAGGGACAGATCTCCTCTCTTTCCTTAGCTTTGGTAGCAGAACATAACAGTAAGTCCAGCCTGTAAATTCTCTAAGGAAAGATTTTTTTTTGTTCCATCATGGTGTCGGTTCAGGATTTGGCTAAACACCTGCAGGGACTCTCTCTGGAAGTGGCCGAGCTCCGTCAGCACGTGAGTAACTGTCCTGGAGCATATTTCTTGGAGCCTAAGGTATGTTTGCCGGATTTATTTTTTGGTGAACATCGAGAATTTTTTTCATTTAAAAATGCTTGCTTATTGTATTTTCGTTTGAGACCCAAGTCCTCTGGGGATGAATCCCAGCGCGTAGGGTTCATAATGTCACTTTTGCGCAAAGAGCCTCAGGAGTGGGCCTTTTCTTTGCAACCTAGTGATACATGCTTCAGATCAGTGGATAGTTTTTTTTCTGCTTTAGGACTATTATATGATGATCCTGACCGTGTGGCATCAGCTGAGACTGAGTTGAGACGTTTAAAACAAGGATCAGGTAATATGGAAAAATATTGTACACATTTTCGTCGTTGGTCCACTCAAACAGGGTGGAACGATTCTGCTCTGAAAAGTCTATTTCTTGCTGGGCTCAGTGAAAAGGTTAAAGACCTGCTAATTGCTTATCCTACACCTGAGGATTTGCAACAGGCTATGCAATTAGCTATACGGGTGGACAGAAGACTGCGTGCTAGGGTTAATGAGAGCAAATCCTCTGCTATGTCAGTTTCTGGTTATGATAATGTGTGTACTAACAGTGGTGAACCGATGGAGATTGGATCGGTGGCACCTCGCTCTCAAGAAAAACACCGTCGTTTTTCAGAAGGCTTGTGTTTCTATTGCGGGAAATCTGGTCATTTGATTAAAGGCTGTGAGCTTCGTATGAAGAAAGAAAAAAAAATGGTCAGTCACGCCCGTATTGCCTGTTTAAATTCCAAGGGTATATTTTTAGCTGCTTCCACGATTGCTCAGGAAAAAAAACCTAACAGCAAGGTTCTAACAGTTTCTGCTTGTGTGGATAGAGGAGGTCGACAGGATGGCGTATGCACAGCTGCAAACCTCTGAAGGACCCTGCATCTTGTTGTTCGGGGGACGTTGGAGGCACAAGCAGCTTCAAAAACTTGTCTGCTGCTATGACAAGGCTTTTTTGCCGCTGCTCTTTCAACCTGACGTAATTGCCTGTAGGAAAGAGTCCTCAATTTGCCCTTATCAGCACGCACACGTGTGTACTGTGAATCAGCTACATACTTCTTGATTGCCAAGACACTTCATCCTGATCATCGCACAATGTTGATTGTAGTCATGCCTTGACCTAAACACTCCACAATTTGTTGCTTCTCAGCAGCCGACACATCCTTTTTCTTTCCCATTTTGGCAGAAAATGTAGGCTGCTTAATAATGAGAGACAGCCTTCTTAAGTAGTCTTGCCTTTCATTGGACACACCTGCCAAACTAATTAGCACAGGTGTCTGCAATTGCTTACAGTGATATAAAGAGCCCTGACACACATCACCATCAATGAGTTTAACTGACAAACAAACAAATTCTTCCCTTATCACTCCTAAACACTTTATGCATAATAATCTGGAACACAGTGTACATATGCTTTTCCACAAAACACCAGTGGTTCACGTAGTGAATCTTACAGTTCTAACTTGCCAACCGTGGTCTGTATGGAGTTGTTCAATAAAGTGCCCAAAATTAAGATAACATAGATGGGAGAGGTCTCTATGAATAGGAATTCCTAAGTATTTGATACCCTGTGAGGGCCAGGCAAAGGGAAAGTTGGACTGGATGGAATCCTATATGGATTTGGGGAGGGAGACATCGAGGGCCTCAGACTTCGCTGCATTGATTTGAAAATTTGACCATGTAACAAAGTGATCTATTTCAGCCATAACAGCATGGATGGATATATGTGATTGAGTGATATATACTAGGACATCATCAGCAAATAGAGAGCACTTGTACTCGGTGCCTCCCACCTCAATCCACCTAATATTGGGGTTATGGCGAATTGATGAGAGCAGGTGCTCCGTCACTAGGATGTATAAGAGAGGGGACAGAGAACATCCCTGCCTTGTCCCATTGGTGATTGTGAAAGGTGATGAAAATGTTCTGGCGCGCCCCCTGGGCCTTGGGACACCCGGAGCCGGACCCTTTTTGGTGGATGCTGGTGGTTGTAGTCTCCGTGGCAGCAACCCGGTTCCGTGGCTCAGGGCGGTCAAACCAGTGGCGGAACTATTTATGTGGTTTTGATGTTTAAATGTCCGACTACGCCACCCGTGGATTGCGGTCAGAGTGAACCGCCGCTCCAGGGCAGACCGCTGAGGCTGGTGTTGTGGGTGCAGCAGAGCATAGCATAACTCCCCACGGGAGGAGTGTAGCCTCAGGGCAGTGTATGCGGAGGATGGGGGTGATGGTGCAGGGCAGCAGCAGTAATGACACGGAGTCAGTGATGCAGTCCAGGGCCTTTACTCACAGTTCTTATTAACCAGACCACGTCTGCAGGTAACGGCTGCCCACGTCGTACTGTGCTCACCAGGTGAGGGGCTCAGACAACTCCCAGATAACTTTGGAGTGCTTCACAGGACCCCCTTTGTGTGTCCTTTGTCTGGCCTTTCTTACCAACCCTTCTGTCCGGCTGCCTCGGGCCTCCTCTTGGTAAACTTGGCGCCAGTTTCCCTGACCCTATGTGGTGCCTTCCTAGCGGGTGTAGCGAGGGGCTGCGCCACATAAAATGTCACAGCCTCCTGTTTCTAGCTGAGGGTCGTTTCCTGCCTCCACTAGTTTCGGGGACCGGTCTCCCCCTTTGGCCTGACCCCTCCATGCAGGTGGATTCGGGCGTGCGGTGGCGACTCGCCCGTCCGCACCCCTGAGATCCCTTCGTTCCTCGTTCCTGGAGCCTTCTCCGCTCCTCTTCCTTCCTTCTCCCTCTTCCAGGCCTGGGCCTCTGTTACTAGGCCCGCCTCCGGAGCAGAGCTCATGCAGAGCCCCTGCTCTCTGCCACTTCTGCTCAAACTTCTCTGCACTGAACTAAGATGGTGCTCACCTTTTATACTCCCTTCTCAATGCACCCAGGAACTGCTTCCTCCCTGCTCCTCCACTACAGGGTTCTCCTTCCTCAGTGTTCCCTCCCCCCACTCCAGCCAGGGAAAGGGACTGTCGTGCCCATCTCAGGGGCATATTGGTCGCCCTGCCCCACGGCAATGTGGTGTAATGCATTCAGGTGTCGGGTCCTGATCCACACTACATCCTTACCTGAGAGTGAGATATCACACCTCTGGGTGAGGTGCAATACCTCTGTAGCAACCGAGCCCTCAGGGTGCTACAGTTCCATTTATCTTCAGCCTAGGTGACGTATTGCGATACAGGGCCGTGATTTTGGCTATAAAAGAGTCCCCTAGACCCCTACCCCAAGGTTTTTAAGAGAATCATATATGGCGTGCCAGGAGACTCTATGGAATGCTTTCTCAGCATCCAACGAGAGTATCTAATTACAAATTTTTAACTGCATCTAGCCCAGGAAATACTTTGTGCCTAGTAGCAGGGTCTGCTAGTCAGCGGATTATCCCGGCTGTTAAGCAAGCTACACCACCTGTAGTTTGGACACTTCATTTTTTCAAAGGAAATGCTTCGGGACCACGGGATACTCAGTGAAGAGCATCAGGAGGCACCCCAAGGCATAGGGGCTCGGACTGGCAGTAGGATGCCTTGCGGTGGACAGCCGAGCTCGATCCTTATAAAAACTTTTTAACTGCAGCAGCTTTAGTGGACGCTACTGGAGCTGGAATTACGTGGCTGCTGGCATGAGACTTGCCCTCCAATAGATCCTTGTAAATGGATTTAAAGTGTATTTATTCAAATTAGAGAGACAATTTAAATTAAAAAGCTTAGAGCTGCCTCCACCACAGGGGGGCTCGCTCGACCCACCAGCGGACAGGCACCAGTATTGGGAGAGGGGGGCTGGCCGTCAGGGTTCACCGCGGCTCTGGCACAAACCCGGCGACACGGAGGTGGCACGGGCAGGAGCGGACTGAACGTGTCGGCTTCTCACTTTTTGGATTTTAGAAGGGCATGACATGCCTATATCTGTGTCTTCCCCTCCTTTTACTCCTCCACCTCTTTTCTTTTCGCATGACTATATGTACTTGTCACTTTTCCATGTGTTAGTTGTGTCTTCTGAGCAGTTTGTCAGCTTTTGGACACCTTTGAAGGTGTTTTCTATGTGTTTCTATGTGTTTTTGTTTGCCTGCCATTGGTTTTAATGGTGTTCGAAGGTGTTCGACGAACAGTTCGACGAACAGTTCGGCGAACACACGGGTGTTCGACGAACCGAACCGAACTCGAACACTACGGGGGTGGCTCAACACTAAATATCACACTATTTCCTATTTTCTGTAATCATTTCTGTAACCATTTAATTATAATAAAAATTAATCACCTTCTTTAAAGCCGTATTCGAGCCCTTTAAATGCTTGGCAAAACACTCCTCTGAATCATCCAGATGGTCATTGTCGAACTTTAAATGGGCCTGGACATGTGCTGGTTTGAGCAGGGGGGTTTTGTGTGCCCTGCAGGATTTTAATCCATGAAAGCGAAGTGTGTTACTAACGGTAATGTTTGAGACTGTGGTCCCAGCTCTCTTCAGATCACTGACCAGGTCCTCCCATGTAGTTCTGGGCTGATTCTTGACCTTTCTCAGAATCATTCTTACCCCAAGAGGTGAGATCTTGCATGGCCAAGAAAGATTGACAACATTGTCATCTTGTGTTTCTTCCACTTTCTAATAATTGTGCCAACAGTTGCTGCATTCTAAACAAGCTGCTTGACTGACTGTTGTCCTGTAGCCCATCCCAGCCTTGTGCAGGTCTACAATTTTTGTCCCTGGTGTCCCTGGTGTCCTTGATTGAGTGTGTGGACAGGTGTCTATTATACAGATAACAAGTTCAAACAGGTGCAATTAATGCAAGTAATGAATGCAGAGTAGGAGGGCTTCTTACTAACAGGTCAGTGAGAGACAGAATTTTTTGCTGGTTGGTTGGTAGGTGATCAAATACTTATTTCATGCAATAAAATGCTATTTAATTATTTAAAAATCATACAATGTGATTTCCTGTTTTTTCTTTTTAGATTCTGTCTCTCACAGCTGAAGTGTACCTACCATAAAAATGACAGACCTCTCCATTCTTTGTTGGTGGAAAAACTTGAAAAATCATCAGTGTATCAAACACTTATTTTCTCCACTGTATATCTATATATCTATATATATCTACATATTTCATATAAAAGGTTTATCTTTACATTTTGACTACCTGTTTTTATTGTCTATGACAGATGCCATACACGCCACATGCATACTTGCCAGTGTTATTTATTATTATAGCGTCATTTATTCCATGGCGCTTTACATGTGAAAAAGGGGGTATATATAGCAAAAACATTTACATAATCTTAACAAAACAAGTCAGCAACTGGTACAGGAGGAGAGAGGACCCTGCCCGTGAGGGCTCACAATCTACAAGGGATGGGTGGGGATACAGTAGGTGAGGGTAGAGGAGGTCATGCAGTAATGTGGTGGAGTGGTGGTTACTGCAGGATATAGGCTTGTCGGAAGAGGTAGGTCTTCAGGTTTCTTTTGAAGGCTTCCACGGTAGGCGAGAGTCTGATGTGTTGGGGTAGAGAGTTCCAGAGTAGGGGGGATGCGCGGGAGAAATCTTGTATGCGATTGTGGGAAGAGGAAAAAAGAGTGGAGTAGAGAAGGAGATCTTGTGAGGATCGGAGGTTGTGTGCAGGTAGGTACCTGGAGACTAGATCACAGATGTATGGAGGAGACAGGTTGTGTATGGCTTTGTATGCCATGGTTAGAGTTTTGAACTTGAGTCTCTGGGCAATGGGTAGCCAGTGAAGGGATTGACAGAGGGGAGAGGCTGGGGAATAGCAGGGGACAGGTGGGTTAGTCGAGCAGCAAAGTTTAGGATAGATTGGAGGGTCGCGAGAGTGTTGGAAGGGAGGCCACAGAGCAGGAGGTTGCAGTAGTGAAGGCGGATGATGATGAGGGCATGCACTAGTGTTTTTGCAGTGTCTTTGTGAGGAATCCGGGGATCCGGGAGATATTTTTGAGTTGGAGTCAGCAGGAAGTGGAAAGGGCTTGGATATGTGGCTTGAAGGAGAGATCAGAGTCCAGAGTACACTAATAAAGCATGTTCATTTCCAGTCATGAAACTACATTTCGCAACATTGCAGCCTATTCTTTTCAGCTTACTTAAATTACATGTCACGGGTTTACTGCAACAGAGAGGAGCCAGAAAGACTACAGCGTCTTATTTCATATACTCCTGCACTGATTAGAAGCACTTCATCAACATATTAAATGACACAGGTTTCTTTAAGCAATGCAGGGGTTAAACTTTTAAGTTGAGAACTTCTGGAGCTTTCCAGCTTTAATGGTCTCATCTGTTCAGTATTGGTCACTCCCCTCTCCTATATATATATACTCATCTCTGGCAATCAGGATTGCTAGTATTAGTTTTATACTGCCTGGTTCTGGAGTAGAAGGTGTTGGTTGTTTGAGGAGGCGTTTGGAGAGTTATTCTACAGACTGTTGCTTGGTATTTGTCTGTGTGCATATTCTCATCCTCTCATCCTCTCCTATTCCTACTTCTTCTCCTGGTAAATGCTCACGGACGCCATTTACTAGGAGATGCCCCCTGGAAACTGTCGTCCGCTGAGAAAAACTATGAAATTGGTAATAGGGAGATACTGGCAATTAAATGGGCTATTGAAGAGTGGTGTCATTTTCTGGAGGGGGCAGTACATCTATTCATGGTAATTAGTGATGAGCGAACGTGTTCGCCACTGCTCGTTTCTTGCCCAAGCATCACTGTGCTCATCGAGCTCGGCGAGTATTTCCAAGTTGCTCGGGTGGGAACTCGAGACCCCTCCCTGAATATTTGGCACGCTTTACAGAGCCAATGAACATGCAGAGATTGCCTCCCATGCACTGTAATGCCGTAGCCATGTTGGTTGTGGGTATTACAGTGATTGGCTTGCCGCACAGCATCATCAGGTGTATATAAGACCAGACCCCGTCACAATCTACCCCAGAATCAGGCAGAGTAGAGAGAGCTGCTGCTGCGTCAGGGAGAGATTTTCTTCTTCATAGTTAGTGTAGGTATTCCACAACATATATATATATATATATATATCCAACTGAACCAACAGTTCTTCTAAGGACCAATCCAGCTGCATATATTCTGTGGTGATAGCAGGAGTTAGGCAGGCAGGCAGTGTATGAGGCAAACTGCAGTGCATGATACAGCCCAAGAGGGTCTATTGAATGTCCTGTTAGTATAGGTATTCCACTACATATATATAAATCCATCTGAACTAACAGTCCTTCTGAGGACTTATCCAGCTGCATATATTCAGTGGTTATGGCAGGCAGGCAGTGTATGTGGCAGACTGCAGTGCATATAGTGCAAGAGGGTCCATTGAACGTTCCTGCTGCTGCTGTTCTTACAGATATTTGTCCCAGATATCAGGGGCCAGGGAAAAATTCTTTTGATCTTATTCCTGGTTATTTGTTTAAAAAGCAATCCAGAGTACACCATTTTTCTGCTCCATTTGCTTGTTCTCACTGCAGAATAAAGCTTGATCTGTTCCATATTTCAGCGATAAAAATCCAGAAATTTAAACTGAATGTGGAAAATATTGGCCTCCTTTTTCATGGTGTTGAGGTATGTCGGTCAAGCTATTCACACTAGGTGTCTGTGAAGGATAATATTAGCAAATTACAGGCCTGCTATTTAAAACCGTTGTGCTCTGTCAGACATAACACCTATAAGAGTGTTCCAAAATCTGACATTTCTTCCATTTTCATTCCATTGCGGTGTGTCGGTCACGCTATTCACACTAGGTGTCTGTGAAGGATAGTATTACCAGATTACAGGTCTGCTATTTAAAATTGTGTTTCTCTGTCAGACGTATCACATATAACTGCGTTCCAAAATCAGCCATTTCTCGTGAATGTGGAAAATATTGTCCTCCAATAAAAGTGGGCAAGGTGCGTGGCAAGAGACGGGGAAGTGGACGTGATGGTGCACGCAGAGGCCAAGGCCGAGGACGTGGCCGTAGACAAGCTGAAATTGTGCCACAACAAACACCCACATCTTATCGCTCGACCTTCCTGTCCCAATTAATAGGGGACAGCAGAACGCCACTATTGAACACAGAGCAGTTTAAAACTGTGGTTTGTCTGTCATACGGATCATATATAAGTTTGCTCCAAATTCAGCCATTTGTAGTGAGCGTGGAAGATATTGTCCTCCATTTAAAATGGGCAAGGCAGGCACGTGGCAAGGGAGGGGAGACTGGACATGATGGTGATGATGCATGCCAAGGCTGTGGGCAAGCTGAAATTGTGCCACAACAAACAATCACATCTTCTCTCTCAACCTTCCTGTCCCAATTAATAGGGGACCACAGAACACCACTATTGAACACAGAGCAGTGTGAAAAGGTTATTGGTTAGATAGCAGATAATGCTTCCAGTCACTTAGCCACCACCACCACCACCACCCTGTCTTCCACACAGTCAAGTCTCAGTAGCCCTGAGTCTGGACCGCATATTCCTCACCCTGATCCTCCTTCCTACCACCATGCCGAGTGCCCGGAGACAACTGATCCCACACTTGGACACTCCGAAGAGCTGTTCACTATTCCATTTGCAGATTCGGGCCTCTCTCCCAGCTAGCTTCAAGCGAGTCAAGAAGAGAATGCGTGCAGAGATGCCCAAATATTGGAGCAGCCACGGTCACACGAAGGTGAAGGTGGGAAAGTGTAATTACTGTCACAAGAGGTGGATGATGATGATGATGAGACACAATTGCCAGAAAGTCAGGAGGATGACCAGGGTGTGGAAGTAGAGGACGAGGTGATGAATGATATAGTAACTGACCCAACCTGGCAGGGGGACATACAGAGCGAGGACAGCAGCACACAGGGGGAGGGAGGCGTAGCACCACAACAGGCAGGAAGAAGCAGCATGGTGGCCGCAGACACAAGGCGGGAAAGTGTTTCTCGTAACGTCAACACGACGGAAGTTGTCAGTACAACTGTTAGGTCTTCCCGAGTCTGGTTATTTTTTAAAGACTCTGCAGATAACCCCAAAAAGGCCATTTGCACCACATGCCAGGCCAGCATCAGCATGGGTAGCAAAACTATGAGCTTGACCACCACCAGCATGATCAGGTACATTGCAGCAAAGTACCCGACTAAGTGGGCCAAACCCCAAGGTCCAGCCACAGTGTCTGCAGGTGACACTACTGCTTGTTCCGCTGTTGTGCGTGCACGCCAATACCTATTCATGGCACATGCCAAGATGCCTCCCGCACTGCACCTGTCATTGCACACTCTCAAGTAGCACCATCAGCCAGCACGTCCACATCTTTTTCCCAGCACAGCATTCAGTTGTCCTTACTCTAGTCCTTTGAACACAAGCACAAATACGCAGCCAAAGCCCCACAAGCCACACTACTAAATTCACACATTTCATGAATGCTTGTGCTCAAAATGTTGCCTTTTAGGCTCATGGAGATGGAAGCTTTCCGCAAGCTGATGGAGACAGCGGGCCCTCGGTACTCAGTCACCAGCCGCCACTATTTCTCCCAGTGTGCTGTCCCCGCATTACACGAGCACGTGTCCCACAATATTAGATATGCCCTCAGCAATGCAGTTACTGGGAAAGTGCACCTAACCACGGACACGTGGACAAGTGCTTGTGGTCAAGGATGGAACATCTTGTTGATGGCACATAGGGTTTATATAGTGATAGTCGGGACCTAGTCGGACCTTGGGACGGAACAAGTCCTCCCTATGCCGAGGATTGCGGGCCCTGGGTCAATCAGGTTTACCCCCACATTCTACAGCTCCTGCACCTCCTCCTCCTCTTTAGCCTCCATCTCCGAAATGACCTCAACAGTTGCAAGCTGGAAGCACTGAAGCACTGCCTCGGCCAAGGGGAAACAGGCTGTGTTGAAGCTAATATGCTTAGGTGACAAACCGTACAATGCTGCAGAGTTGTAGACAGCTTTGAAACAGCAGGCATATCTGTGTCTGACACTGCTGAACCTACAGCCATTAAACACAAAAACACAATGAGTATAGCCGCATGTAGAAGGGATTTCATCAAGGACCAGATGGTCAATATAAAATACCCGTAAAATCAAAATTGAGTGCTATATGGACAAAAATAAATAGAAGCCCATTTAGATGAAAGCACAACAAACAAGAGAACCACCTAACGTCGGGTCCAAATACCAGTATGATAATGATTGGGATAAATAAAAAACTTTATTAAAGTACTGGTTATAGTGACACTACAAGCACAAGAATGCGCGCATTCAAACATACATACAAATACAAAAATTAGATGTGTAAATCATGATTAAAGGACCAAATAGAAAATGAACATATGGACAATGTTGTAAAAGTGGTATATAGAAACCAAGATAATAGTACTACCACCAGGTGCAAAAAATGGTAGTGTGCAGTGCCCATATGGTACACCTATATAATACTTCAATAATTTTGTGTATAGAGATATAAATAATTGAATCAATCAAGTATTAAACTACTGAGTAGAAAATGGTGTGTCAATAGGCAGCGCATAAAAATCTGTAATCAATGGTGGTGTATCAATGCCTAACCCCAACAGTACACGTGATGTGTGATTGCTGATGCATGATGCCCTCACAGCAGAGGAAGTGGAGGGAGGAGGGGGAGTTGAGGTGGAAGGTGTGTGTGGTGGGGGGAGGTTGGGAAGTTGGATAGTGTGGCTAGGAGAGGGAAGGAAGGAACTTGTGATCAGTGATGAATGGTAAGGAGGGCTAATACTGAGAGGCATACCTGATAGGACGGTCCTGTGTATGAATTCAGAGCAGCCCCGATGCGCGTTTCGAACGGGGTGTCCTTCGTCAAGGGGTAATGTTCCTTAGAACCAGAGGAGTTTAAAAAAGGGGTATGTGGCTAATCAAATGAAAGCCGGTAAGTATCCGGCCGCCAAAGTGAAACCGGAAGCATAGCTGTGTATGGGCAGGAAGGGGCGGGTACCTAGGGTGATGGATGGTGATTCTGGCGATGCATACTGGCAGATACCAGATGGTCAGACAAGATGATCATGCATGTGCCATCAGGAGGGACTGGAAACTGCTGGCGCCCGCGTCATGTGACCGGTGACGTCGGGAACGTGACCCGAGTCACCTGACACAGAAACACAGAGCCAGCAGATAACAGGAGCACAGTCGGCGCATGCGCACATGACTGACCAAAATACATAGGCACACCAGTTAGACCCCTACAGACAGGGGCAATTGTATGTTTGATGTTTGATACTGTTGAGTGAGGACATGCCTGGTAGATGAGGTACAGAAATGTAACTAAACAAATAGTGGAATGAGTATAACATAACGTGCAAATATGCTGAAGTGCAATTGTGCTGAGCCGTATGTAATATATATTAAAATAGATATACACATATAATACACGAGAAAGATAATATGCCAATGTATAAATAGATTATATATATATATATTTATATATACTGTATACAGTACAGACCAAAAGTTTGGACACACCTTCTCATTTAAAGATTTTTTCTGTATTTTCTTGACTATGGAAATTGTGCATTCACACTGAAGGCATAACATCTATGAATTAACACATGTGGAATTATATACTTAACAAAAAAGTGTGAAACAACTGAAAATATATCTTATATTCTTGGTTCTTCAAAGTAGCCACCTTTTGCTTTGATGACTGCTTTGCACACTCTTGGCATTCTCTTGATGAGCTTCAAGAGGTAGTCACCGGAAATGGTCTTCCAACAATCTTGAAGGAGTTCCCAGAGATGTTTAGCACTTGTTGCTCTTTTGCCTTCACTCTGCGGTCCAGCTCACCCCAAACCATCTCGATTGGGTTCAGGTCTGGTGACTGTGGAGGCCAGGTCATCTGGTGTAGCACCCCATCACTCTCTCTCTTGGTTAAATAGCCCTTACACAGCCTGGAGGTGTGTTTGGGGTCATTGTCCTGTTGAAAAATACATGATGGTCCAACTAAACGCAAACTGCATGGAATAGCATGCTGCTGCAAGATGCTGTGGTAGCCGTGCTGGTTCAGTATGCCTTCAATTTTGAATAAATCCCCAACAGTGTCACCAGAAAAGCACCCCCACACCATCACCCCTCCTCCTCCATCCTTCACGGTGGGAACCAGGCATGTAGAGTCCATCCGTTCACCTTTTCTGCGTCGCACAAAGACACGGTGGTTGGAACCAAAGATCTCAAATTTGGACTCATCAGACCAAAGCACAGATTTCCACTGGTCTAATGTCCATTTATTGTGTTCTTTAGCCCAAACAAGTCTCTTCTGCTTCTTGAATGTCCTTAGCAGTGGTTTCCAAGCAGCTATTTTACCATGAAGGCCTGCTGCACAAAGTCTCCTTTTAATAGTTTTTGAAGAGATGTGTCTGCTGCTAGAACTCTGTGTGGCATTGACCTGGTCTCTAATCTGAGCTGCTGTTAACCTGCGACTTCTGAGGCTGGTGACTCGGATAAACTTATCCTCAGAAGCAGAGGTGACTCTTGGTCTTCCTTTACTGGGGCAGTCCTCATGTGAGTCAGTTACTTTGTAGCGCTTGATGGTTTTTGCAACTGCACTTGGGGACACTTTCAAAGTTTTCCCAATTTTTCGGACTGACTGACCTGCATTTCTTAAAGTATTGATGGCCACTTGTTTTTCTTTACTTAGCTGCTTTTTTCTTGCCATAATACAAATTTTAACAGCCTATTCAGTAGGACTATCAGCTGTGTATCTACCAGAGTTCTGCACAACACAACTGATGGTCCCAACCCCATTTATAAGGCAAGAAATCCCACTTATTAAACCTGACAGAGCACACCTGTGAAGTGAAAACCATTTCCGGTGACTACAACTTGAAGCTCATCAAGAGAATGCCAAGAGTGTGCAAAGCAGTCATCAAAGCAAAAGGTGGCCACTTTGAAGAACCTAGAATATAAGACATATTTTCAGTTATTTCACACTTTTTTGTTAAGTATATAATTTCACATGTGTTAATTCATAGTTTTGATGCCTTCAGTGTGAATGTACAATTTTCATAGTCATGAAAATACAGAAAAATCTTTAAATGAAAAGGTGTGTCCAAACTTTTGGTCTGTACTATATATATATATATATATATATATATATATATATATATATATAATAATAAAATAAACATATGACATAATTGGAAGGAAAAATGTGCAAAATGCAATTAAAGTGATGACATACATATAAATGTGAAATATATTATATTGTGACATGACGTGAAACAAGGGAGAAGGGGTGGGGGGGGAGGGGAAGGAAGAGGGAAAGGAAAGGAAACCCACATGAAAATGTGAAGTGTATAATGGGACAAAGTCACAGGAAGACACACAATGGCATAAGGTGTGACAAAAAGTGAATAAATAAATGAATTCATGATGGAAAAAAGGGAAAGAGAAGGTGCAGGGGGAAAGGAAAGGGGGAGGGGAAGGAAGGAGGAAGGAAAAAAGGGGGGGGCGGAATAAGTCACAAAAATGAAGACTATTGTGTGAAAGACTAAGTATCCAAACATACCAATATGCACTGCTCAAAAAAAAAAAGGGACAAGTATAACTCCAAGTAAATCAAACTTCTGTGAAATCAAACTGTCCACTTAGGAAGCAACACTGATTGACAATCAATTTCACATGCTGTTGTGCAAATGGAATAGACAATAGATGGAAATTATTGGCAACTATCAAGACACCCTCAATAAAGGAGTGGTTCTGCAGGTGGGGACCACAGACCACATATCAGTACCAATGCTTTCTGGCTGATGTTTGGTCACTTTTGAATGTTGGTTGTGCTGTCACACTCGTGGCAGCATGAAACGGGCTCTACAACCCACAGAAGTTACTCAGGTAGTGCAGCTCATCCAGGACGGCACATCAATGCGAGCTGTGGCAAGAAGGTTTGCTGTGTCTGTCAGCGTAGTGTCCAGAGGCTGGAGGCTCTACCAGGAGACAGGCCAGTACACCAGGAGACGTGGAAGGGGCCGTAGGAGGGCAACCACCAGGCAGCAGGACCGCTACCTCCGCCTTTGTGCAACGAGGAACGGGAGGAGCACTGCCAGAGCCCTGCAAAATGACCTCCAGCAGGCCACAAATGTGCATGTGTCTGCACAAACGGTTAGAAACCGAATCCATGAGGGTAGTATGAGGGCCCAACGTCCACAGATGGGGGTTGTGCTCACAGCCCAACACCATGCAGGACGCTTGGCATTTGCCATAGAATACCAGGATTGGAGAAGTTGCCACTGGCGCCCTGCGCTCTTCACAGTTGAAAGCAGGTTCACACTGAACACATGCGATATTCGTGACAAAGTCTGGAGACGCCGTGGAGAGCGATCTGCTGCCTGCAGCATCCTTCAGCATGACCGGTTTGGCAGTGGGTCAGTAATGGAGTCGGGTGGCATTTCTTTGGAGGGCCATACAGCCCTCCATGTGCTCACCAGAGGTAGCCTGACTGACATTAGGTACCGAGATGAGATCCTCAGACCCCTTGTGAGACCATATGCTGGTGAGGTTGGCCCTGGGTTCCTCCTAATGCAGGACAATGCCAGACCTCATGTGGCTGGAGTGTGTCAGCAGTTCTTGCAAGATGAAGGCCTTGAAGCTATGGACTGGCCCGCCCGTTCTCCAGACCTGAATCCAATTGAGCACATCAGGGACATTATATCTCGCTACATCCACCAACGTCACGTTGCACCACAGACTGTCCAGGAGTTGGCAGATGCTTTAGTCCAGGTCTGGGAGGAGATCCCACAGAAGACTATACGCAACCTCATCAGGAGCATGCCCATTTTGACTTGTTTTAAGGACATTACATCAAACTTGGATCAGCCTGTAGTTTGTTTTCCCACTTTAATTTTGGGGGTGACTCCAAATCCAGGACTCCATTGGTTAATAAATTTGATTTCCATTGATGATTTTTGTGTGATTTTGTTGTCAGCACATTCAACTTTGTACAGAACAAAGTATTCAATGAGAATATTTCATTCATTCAGATCTATGATGTGTTATTTGAGTGTTCCCTTTATTTTTTTGAGCAGTGTATAATGTGATACATAATTAAATATACACAAAGAATTCAGTACACCACTCAAGTCATCCAAAAATGGCCAATATGTCTTCACTCAAGATGGACATCCGCAGTTCAAAATGTAGAATAGGGACCTATCAACGCACGGCACAGCCACTGAAGAGAGATGCCGGAAGATCATCTATAACCCAGAAGAATGGATGGACCATTTTTAAAAAGCAATATCACATAAGGGCTAACACCATATTAGGAACTAAATAAAAACAGAAAAAATAAATACATAAGTTAAAAGCAACACACATAAAATAATTAAAAACGGTTCAAGGACCAAACATCGGTTTACAAGAAGAGAACATAACCAATATTTTCGTTCAGACCTAGGGGACATACCGTTTTAAGTGTCCAAATCCATCTTGTTTCCATTTTTGCCAACGATTTACTGATTATGCCACGTCTAATGTTTGGTGGAATATGGTCAATTCCAATAACCTGCAGTAAAGAGGCATCACAATCATGGTGTTGCTTAAAATGCCGTGGCAGCGTTTTCAAAAGAGAAACATCATTGATTCCTCTGCCGCACCAATCCCCAATACGTGTTCATGTACATGAACTTTAAGCTGACGAGTAGTCAATCCCACGTAGATCAAAGGGCTAGTGGCATAGTATACCACTACTGACGTTGTGCAGGTTATTTGATGTTGGATGTGATATATCATTTGCCCGTCCAGCTACAGAAAGTTTGAGCACATCCAATATTAGGACACGCCACACATTTACCACAGGGCTTACAGCCTTGAGGTTGCTTGGAGTTAGACAAGAAGGTGGTTAATTCATTGGTATAGTGGCTACTTACCAAATTATCGCGTAAATTGCGAGACCTCCTAAATGTGATATTGGGTTTCGAATCCAAATAATTAGAAAGAATAGAATCAGACAATAAAATTGGCCAAGACTTTTCCAGAAAATGTCGCATTAAGTGCGTTTGGCCATGATATTATGTTATGAATCGAATGCACTTATTGGAGGACGGTGTCCTATTTGAGTCTAAGGCTGCATGCGGTGTGTTTGGCTCTGTTATATGCCCTTTTAATGGAACAGCGACCATATCCCCTATTTAGGAATCTGTTTTTAAGGTCGTCCGCTTGTTGCTCAAAATCTCGGTCATCAGAACAAATCCGACGTAACCTCAAAAATTGGCTTATTGGTATAGACCGTATCATGGCAGGGGGATGTGAGGAGGAGGCTAACAAAAGGGAGTTCACTGCTGTCGTTTTTCGGAACAAGTCAATTTGTAGGCAGTTTTGATTGTCCCTTTTGACTTTTACATCCAAAAATTCAATAGAGTTCCTATCAAAATGGTAAGTAAGATGGATATTAAATGAATTTTGATTAAGAGTTGTCATAAAAAATTTTAATTCAATCTCAGATCCCTGCCATATCAAAAATACGTCGTCAATGTACCCCGCCCAAAAAAGAACGCGGTCCATTGACACGTACCAATCTGACAAAGAGGTCTTAGGACAAGTTGGCATAAGATGGTGCAAAGGATGCGCCCATAGCAGTCCCCTGGAGCTGCAGGTAGAAGGACCCCTTGAACAAAAAGAAATTGTGAGATAACGTGAACTGTAATAGTTGAATAATGAAATTTCCCATAGTGGGTAGCATGGGAGAAGTATGTAAGAAGAATTAAGTTGCCTGAACACCATCCATATGCAGGATATTGATGTAAAGGGTCTCCACATCACATGTAACCAGCAAAGTATCCATGTCAAGTTCCTTCCTTCCCTCTCCTACCCACACTATCCAACTTCCCAACCCCCCCACAGACACACCTTCCCCCTCCCCCCACACACACACACCTTCCCCCTCAACTCCCCCCTCGTCCCTCCATTTCCTTTGCTGTGAGGGCATCACGCATCAGCAATCACACATCACGTGTACTGCAACTCAGCAGAGGCAGATGAACAATGTCAAAGTTCTGGGACAGTTTCCCCAGACCCTTCCATCGCACAAGCCCTGATGCGCGGGGTACTCTCTTAAGGAAGGAAAAGTTTCAGAAGATGGTGAGGGAGTACCTTGCCGACCGCACCAATGTCCTCAGTGATTCCTCTGTGCCTTATAATTATTGGGTATCCAAGCTGGACATGTGGCATGAACTGGCTCTCTATTCCTTGGAGGTCCAGGCCTGCCCTGCTTCTAGCATTTTGTCAGAGAAGATTTTTTGCTGGTGGAATTATAACCGATAGGCGCAGCTGCCTGTCAGCTGAAAATGCTGACAGGCTGACTCTTATAAAAACGAACAAGGGCTGGATTGGGCCAGACTTCTCAACATCACCGAATGATAGCATTTTAACTTAAACTCAAATACAATGTCTTTTTTTGGAGATCTAACTCTGTTCCCATGCACCTCTGTCTTCACACCCAGACATGGGTATACGCTTCTTGATTTTGTCTATTTGCTCTCGTCCTCCTCCTTCTCCGCATCCTCATCCTCCACCACCATATCACCACCATATGTACCATATCAACATATCTATGTCTCTTTCAAGGGACATTGGAGTTCCTCCAAATTTGTGGAAGCCGTTGCTTCACTGCATAGGCAAACAGTATGGGAGACCCACTTCCTAATAACACAGGTCTACAAAAAAATATTTTTTATAATCATCGCAGTTGATCTTGTACTTTTCTGAATATTTTTTTTGTTCTGATTTCAAAAATGTATATGTTTTTTTTTAGCAGGTAAAGTTTCCACGGAGCAGCATCATTATAATAAGGTATAGGAAATATACTGGCGACGTTAATAAAACATTAATCTATATATCAGAACAAAATGCTTGATCTTACAAAACAGTTTTTATTGAACCAAAATAATTTCACATGCAAAATGGAAACCAAAATATGAGCAAAAATTAAAAGTGCTTGACATTAGACTGTCGTTGGTACAGTTTTTCAGGGTTGTCCCTTTATAACATCCAATAGTAATCTGCCATCAATGAGTCATTCCAAAAACCCTGGTAGCAGTGTTCCATTACTTTAATGTCCTGGTGAAACTCCTCGCCTTGTTCATCGCTTGCATCCTCAAGATTTTGAGGGAAGAAATCTAAATGTGAATGCAGAAAGTGCATTTTCAGAGACATGCGACAATGGTATGTTGAAGGTGTTCAGTACCTCAACACCTTAAACATATTGTAAGGCGGCGGTGTTCACAAAATGCAGTAACTGAGGCAGTGACCCAAGCAATAAACAGCTTTATTGAGCAACTCACGGGTAAACAGGACCGTCCTCCGGTTCACAGCCGGTTTAACACAAGTCTTTAAACAATGGTTGCCGGGGGCAACGGCCACGCAGGGCCGCTCAGAGCCTGACAGGTGCAGAGGCTTCCCAGGCGTGGGTTCAGCCACCCTCAATCCAGCTGAGCTTCCCTGCTATGCTCCTAGCAGGTTCCAACATATAACACCACTAAACCTTAGTACAGGGATTTTAAAGGACCTGTGGCAAGAGCCACTGGAAAACCCGGGTTGGAGGGAGGAGGCCGCCCCACTGCCTCCTGTAACCTCTTCCAAGAAATGAAGGCCCTGCCGGGTTTTACTTAATTTGCCTTAGCCAGGTAGTCTGACCAGGTCATTGCTCACCTTCATTCCTGCATTGCAGCCGCAGCTGTGTCTGTGACTGCAATGCACTCCAATGGATTTAATAGGTCTCTGTACACATTCTGGGGGATATATAACATCCCTCATATACGATCCCGGTCACTGCCTCAGATATCCCCCCCCCCTCTGTTCAAACTTGTGGGGTTGAACATTTGCCACCATACAGGGTGCCCAGGACAGGGCATCCGCGTTTGCTTGCAACTTCCCAGTGCGATGTTCTACAGAGAAACTGAAATTTTGCAGTGACAGGAAACACCTGGTGACTCGTGCATTCCTCTCCTTGGCGTTCCTCATCCATACCAAGGGTGAGTGGTCCATCACCAAGCGGAACTGATGCCTGAGAAAATAATAACGTAGTGATTCCAAGGCCCACTTTATAGCCAAACTCTCCTTCTCTACCACGCTATAGTTTTTCTCTGCCGGGACAAGTTTCCTACTCAAGTAGGTGACCGGGTGCTCTTCAACATTCACTTTTTGTGACAATACTGCCCTTAGGCCTACCTCCGAGGCATCTGTCTGTACAATGAAGGTTTCCTTGAAGTTGGGACTGATGAGGACCGGCTGTTCACACAGAGCCAACTTCATGGACTGAAAAGCTTCTTCACCCTGAGGGTTCCACCGAACCATTACCGATTTTTTTCCTTTCAAGAGATCAGTCAGGGCCGCCATTCGCCCAGCAAAATTAGGTATAAACCGGCGGTAATTCCCAAGGATGCCAAGGAACGCCCTCACCTGTTTTGTACTTGACGGTTTAGGCCAGTTTTTTATGGCCTCAACTTTATTGATTTGGGGCTTGATAGCTCCTCGGCCTATCACATACCCCAAATATCGGGCTTCCTCTAGCCTTATCACACATTTTTTGGGGTTTGCCATTAACCCCGCGGCTCTGAGAGAATCCAACACCACTTGTACCTGTGATAGGTGCGTATGCCAGTCGGTGCTAAAGATGATAATATCATCTAGATACGCGGACGCGTACTCCTTATGAGGCTTGAGCACTATGTCCATTAACCTCTGGAATGTAGCCGGGGCCCCATGCAACCCAAAAGGTAAGACTAACTCACCCCCTGGGCCGTGGGGTACCCGGAACCGGGCCTTCTGGTGTACGGTGCTGATGGGGGCAGTAGTGGCAACCCGATCCCGTGGCTCAGGGTGGTCAGACCAAATTGTGGCAGTCTATTTATCAGTGTTTTGAATGTCCGACTACGCCACCCGTGGATTGCGGTCAGGGATAAACGCCGCTGCGAGGCAGACCGCTGAGGCTGGTGTTGGTGTGCAGCACAGGGATAGAATAACTCCCCACGGGAAGAGTGTAGCTTCAGGGCCGTGTAGGTGGATGCTGGGGGTGATGGTGCCGGCGCAGCAGAAATCTCACAGAGTCCAATGATGCAGTCCAGGGTCTTTTACTCACAGTTGTTATCCAAGTCACTTCTGTCAGCAATGACTGCCCAAGCCGTGCTGCGTCCACCAGGTGAGGAGCTCGGTCAACCCCCAGGCAATTCAGGAGTATGGCACAGGACCCCCTTCTGTCCTTTCTCTGGCCTCTCGTGCCCCATCAGTGACCAAACTTCTGTCCAGCTACCGCGGACCGTGTCGGGTAAGTGTTGGCCTCCGCTTCCCGCTATCCTATATGGTGCCTTCCTAGCAGGTTTGGCGGGGGGTCGCACCAATAAATGATCACAACCTCCGGTTCTTGGCTGAGGGATGATTTACCTCCACCAACTTGGGAATCTGGTACCCTTCCACAGCCTGACCCTTCACCCGATATAACGCGGGTTTGCAACGGTTGCTGTCCGTTCTGCTCTCTTAGGGTCCCTTCTGCCTTCTTGTTTCTGGAGCCTTTCTACTCCTCTGTCTCTTCTCCTTCCTTCCTTCTCCTTCTTCTCTTCTCCTCTCTGGCCCCAGCCTTCTCTCCAGGCCTGCCTCGTGGAGCTGAGCTCAGGCTGAGCCTCGGCTCCCTGTCAGCTCTGACTTAACTGAACTCTGAGCTGGACTTCTCTCTTGACTAAGATGGCTCCCACCTTTTATCTGCTTCTCTGTGTCTGAGCTCAGGTGACCTGCGCCCAATGAGCTCCTTACTATGCTCCAGAAACCGTCCCCTTCTGCTCCTACATCACTGGGTTCTCTCCCCCCTCCCCACTCCAGCCAGGGACATGGTCAGTTGTGCCTGCATAAATGGGAGCTCCGTCGAGCTGTCCCCCGGAAATGGGGTGAGTGTGTGTATGCAGCCCTGGTCCACACTCCATCCTTACCTGGGAGAGGAATATCACACCTCTGGTTGAGGTGCAATACCCCTGTAGCAACCGAACCCTGGTATAGACCCTCCGGAGTTACGAAGGCAGTCTTTTCCTTTGCCGAATCTGTGAGAGGTACCTGCCAGTAACCCTTGGTGAGATCGAGCGTGGTAAAGTACTTGGGCCTGCCCCAGTCTCTCAATCAGCTCGTCCACCCTGGGCATTGGATAAAGGTCAAACTTTGACACTTCATTCAATTTCCGGAAATCGTTACAGAAGCGTAACGATCCGTCTGGTTTTGGAATCAGTACAATGAGGCTAGTCCACTCACTCTGTGATTCCTCTATGACGCCTAACTGAAGCATTTGTTTTACCTCAGCCGTGATGGCTTGCCTCCGTGCTTCGGGTACCCGGTACGGTCTTATTCGCACCCTTACCCCAGGTTCGGTGACAATGTCATGTTGGATAATCGTAGTCCTACCTGGTAGCTCTGAGAACACGTCGGTATTGTGATGCACCAGCGAGCGAGCCTCCCGTCGCTGCTGTTTAGTGAGGGCATCACTTATCCTGACCTCCCCCTCAGACGCTTCCCTGGCTAAAGGTAGAAAACTCTCTGGCGATATGCCCGGAGTGAAGTCTGTAACTAAACACTCTCGATCTTTCCAAGGCTTTAGCAGGTTGACATGGTAAAGCTGCTCAGGTTTCCCCCTTCCGGGCTGATACACCCGGTAATTTACCTCCCCCACTTTTTCTCGAACCTCATATGGCCCTTGCCACTTGGCCATGAGCTTTCTCTCAGCTGTGGGTACCAGTACTAACACCCGATTGCCCTTGTTAAAAGACCTGACTCTGGCTCTTTAATTATATGTGCGCCTCTGGGCTGCCTGGGCATCTAACAGATGTTCTTTCATGATGGGCATGACTGCCGCGATCCTGTCCTGCATACTAGCCACATATTCAATTATACTTCTATGTAGAGTCGGCTCTTGTTCCCTTGTCTCTTTGGCTACGTCCAACAGACCCCTAGGGTGTCTGCTGTACAATAACTCAAAGGGAGAGAACCCTGTGGAAGCCTGGGGTACCTCACGGACGGCGAACATCAAATAGGGTAGCAACATGTCCCAATCCCTTCCGTCCTTAGAAACCACCTTTTTTAACATGGACTTGAGGGTTTTATTGAACCATTCTACTAGCCCGTCGGTTTGAGGGTGGTACACCGAGGAGCGCAATTGTTTAATTTTTAGGAATTTGCGCAGTTCCCTTGTCACTTTGGACATAAAAGGGGCTCCCTGATCCGTCTGGATCTCCTTAGGTAGTCCAAAGTGAAAGAACAAGGCAAACAGCTCCCGTGCAATCAGTTTTGCCGAGGTGTGGCGTAGTGGTATAGCCTCCGGGTACCGGGTGGCATAGTCGACGACCACTAGTATATGTTGGTGGCCACGGGCAGATTTTACAATGGGTCCTACCAAGTCCATTGCAATCCGTTCAAAAGGTACCTCTATCACTGGCAGGGTTAACAATGGGCTACGGAAACTTGCATGGGTGTGGTCAACTGACATTCGGGGCAGGATTCGCAGTACCTTTTGACCTCCGCATAAACCCCAGGCCAAAAGAATCCCTGCAAGATACATTCTTGTGTCTTTTTTACCCCTAAGTGTCCACCCAGCAAGTGTGTGTGTGCCAAATCTAGAACCACCCTACGGTACGACTGAGGTACAACCAACTGTTCAACGACCTCATCCCTGATCTTATCTATCCTATAGAGCAACTCACCATTGACTACCCTGTGCGGAAATTCAGTATCTGCACCGGGCTGTTGGGCTATGCCGTTTACCTCTGCCACCCTTTCCCGCGCCTGAGTCAGGGTGGGATCCTGTAGCTGAGCAGTCCCAAATGTGTCCCGGGACACATCCAGCTCGGGGATCAATGGGGTCTCCTCGACCTCTCCTGCCAGCACCTCTAATGGAAACCTATCAGGATCACACTCTGTCCCTAGGTTGGACACCCCTACAGCAGGTTCGTCGGGTACAGCTTCTGTAATACATTTTACCGGGGGAGAGTGGATTTTGTTTTTCCACAGAGTCAAGAACAGGGGCAAGTTTCTTCCCAACACAGTCCCATAGGTAAGAGTTTTTACCACCCCACCACATGTTTTATATCTCCACATGGCGTGGACAAAACTACCTCCGCAGTGGGTACTCTCGGAGGTCCCCATGGATACACACAACCCCGACTAGCCGTCCACTGGGGTTGCCTCCTTCCACCAGCAACCCATGTACCAGAGTCACGAGGCTCCCTGAGTCCAGGAGGGACTCCGTGGGGTACCCATTAACCAGTACCTGGCATAGTTGGAGTTCACTGTCCCTGGGGTCGGCGCTTGTTGTGCAGATGGTCTGGGCATACATTGAGACCCAGCAGCTATATCCGCAGTCCATGGGTTCCGTAGTCAGGGGACAATTAGCAACCACATGTCCTGGCCCCTGACACCGCCAGCACCTAAGGGTGGAGGTACTGTTAGGTCTTATGACAGTTTGGGAGGGAATCGATCTCCTGCCACTCTCACTCCGAGGTTCCCCTTCAGCACAGGTACGGTGCTGACCCCTTTCCTGACTCCTGGGTTGGCAGGGATCGGCGTGACAGCCGTGAGGGGGCAGAGTCCCGGATAAAGTCCTGAGTGGCCGAGTAGAGCTCGATCAGGCTGACCACCTGGTCAAGTGTGCCGGGGTCCCCTTGACCCACCCAATATTGGATAGTGGCTGGCAGAGTCCTCACCAGCTGGGTTAACCACCACCCTCTCCACCATCTGGGCTGGAGACAAAGTCTCAGGCTGGAGCCATCTCTTTGCCAGCTGCAGGAGATCATAAGCTTGAGACCGGGTGGGTCGGTTCTCCACATAGGCCCATGAAAACACACACTGAGCCCTCACGTATGTATTGACCCCCAGCCGGGCACGGATCTTACCTTTGAGCCTCTGGTAGTCCTGGTCAGCTTCTCGACTTAGGTCGAAGTATGCCTTTTGGGCATCGCCGACCAGAAACGGAGCCACCACTTCTGCCCACTGGCCAGTCGGTAGGTTTTCCCGCTCCGCTGTACGCTCATAAATGGTCAGGAAGGATTCCACTTCGTCCTCTGGTCCCATCTTCCTCAATGCTGAGCGAACCTTGTCCCGGGCCTCTCGACGTTCCGGGGCTAATGCCATCAGTGTCTCCTGCAGGGCAGCAATCTGTTGCAGCATCAGTTTGTTTGTTTCTTTCTGCTGCTGGTATAATAGCTGTTGCTGCTGATTACGTTGCTGCTCCCGCTCCTGCTGTTGCCGTTCCCGCTTCTGCTGAGACTGCAGCAGCTGCTGCTGGGAAAGTGTCAGGTGCTTTAATAGCTTGTCCATTTTGTCCACGGGGTAGAACTGAAAGGTGACAAGCCGGATTGTGGTCATGCAGCTCCCGGTGGGGTATGCCTCAGTCACAATGCCCGCATTCTCCACCAAGCTGTAAGGCGGCGGTGTTCACACCATGCAGTAACTGAGGCAGTGACCCAAGCAAGTCCAACATAAACAGCTTAATTCAGCAACTAACGGGTAAACAGGACAGTCCTCTGGTTCGCAGCCGGGTTAACACAAGTCTTTAAACAATGGTTGCCGGGGGCAGCGGCCGCGCCGGGCCGCTCAGAGCCTGACAGATGCAGAGGTTGGAGGGAGGAGGCCGCCCCACTGCCTCCTGTAACCTCTTCCGAGAAATGAAGGCCCTGCCGGGTTGTACATAATCTGCCTTAGCCAGGTAGTCTGACCAGGTCATTGCTCACCTTCATTCCTGCATTGCAGCCGCAGCTGTGACTATGACTGAAATGCACTCCAATGGATTTAATAGGTCTCTGTACACATTCTGGGGGATATATAACGTCCCTCGTACACGATCCCAGTCACAGCCTCACAATATTCAGGAGATTTTTTTTTCCTAAGAAGTTTTCACAGATCCACTTGAAGCTTTTCCAAGCACTCAATTCATTATCATTTAGAGTTCCTTCAAACACATCATCTCTCATAAGCTCTCTGATGTGAGGGCCAACAAATACCCCTTCCTTCAGTTTTACTGGTGAAATGCTGGAGAATTTCTGAGAAATGTACTGGAACCCTTGTGAATTTGTCTTTGCCATGACTTTCACAAAGTTTTTAATCAATCCCAACTTTATATGTAGTGGAGGAAGAAAGATTTTTGTAGGAGCAACTAAAGGATTATGCTGTACATTGTGTCTACCTGGAGCAAAAATGTTTTTCTGTTCCCAATCACGTCAAACATAGTGCTCTACTGTATTTCTACTGTCTCATAAACACAATAAGCAACAATATTTTGTGAAACCCCCTTGCATTCCTATTAGCAGACCAATCACTTTTAAATCTCCACTGATATTCCATTGATGATGCTTATATTGTATAGCATGCAAAACAACTGACAGATTTTCATAACTTTCCTTTAGATGGCATGAGTGAGCAATGGTTTCATATTTCTATTGTGAAGCCACACTGCTTTCAAACTTCTGTGGGATGTGTAGTGAGCTGGCAGGCTCTGGCTGTTTGGTGATTATTGATATAGAGCCTGTTACAGAAGTGATTACACAGGATGATGTTGCCACCTTGTGGCCAGAGGTTGCACCTGCGCAGGGTGTGATGACAGAGAAAAAGACTGAGCCTCCTGTGTCCGGCCCTAGAGAGTCACGTGACCAAAGTGGGAAGCAGAAAAAAGCACGCGAGGAGTTTGCTGTGGTCTGTGAAAAGAGCCAGGACTGTGTGCAGGCCCTCGTGCGTGGCTCAGGAGAGACTCTCAACGGGATTTCTTTTACCTGACACCATATCCTCGGGGCCTTCCCCAGCTTCTTCACTGCTGAGGGATACTGCTATTACACTCCCTGCTACTGGAGTGTGGACTACATAAGGGATCCACCAAAGCTGCTATCCGGATCAGAGAGACTGTAAGCGGGTCCTCTGGCGAGAGGCCGAAGTATTCCCTCCTTTCAGCGTAATTTGTTGTTCCTGTTTTTTTTTCTCCGGCTGGGACCCCTTCCTGCAAAGACAGACAGGCCTGCGACGGGGGACACATTCTTCTGGAGTAAAGGACTGGTAACGTGTGAGTAGGGACAGTGAGGGTCAGCTTATCAGTACACGTTATTACTGTGCATATTTACGGTTGTCATTTATTGTTTTTCTTTGCTGTTAAAAATGTATACGAGTAAAGATACGGTTATCAAGATAGAGTCTGTGTGTGGGGATCTTGCTGGGCCAGATTATAGATACCAATGCGCGGCCTTGCCCGCGGTCACTTCATCTGGCGTAGTCGGCAGGATCTGTGACCAACAAGATTCCCACCCAGGCCACGTGTACAGTCAGAAACCCCCGCCGGTGTCTATTGTGAATCAGGTCAGGAAATTTGGCGGATGAAACTACCCTGTACCAGAGTGGGCGGAACAAGTCCGGATACTGGAGGAAATGTATAATATTGACCCTAAGACCTTGGCAGAAATGGCGGTACTGATGCTAGAGGGGGAGGCATGGACGACAGTCAGACTGGAGACGGTCAGGGGCCAGCATACAGTAGATGATTTGGTGCGGGTGCTGGAGAACACCTATGGGCCGACCACATACCAGGGAACACTGCGACACATGTTCTTTAGACGGATGCAGCTTGAATGGGAGGATATTCCCCAATATGCGAACGCCCTTCAGGTACTCCTTGAACAAACCTGTGGAAAAGGGGAGCAACTAGCTGGTATGGCTTCTCGTGACCTGGTACTGAGAGACCAATTTGTAATAGGACTGAGAGACCAGTATCTTAACCGCACGTTACAGGACTTGATCCGGAAGATGCTGGCTCTTACTTTTGCTGAAGTCAAACAGGAAGCCATAGAACGTTCAAGGGGACCCGTCATGGATGTGGGGATTCAAGGTGCTGCGTGCAGATCCATATCTGACATTAAAAATCCGAACAGTGACACGGAAGACCTGAAACAGATGGTAGCAGACTTACAGAGACAGATATTACAGTTAACATTAGACCGACAGGGAGACCAGCGAAGACAGCCTAGTCATCCCGTGGGACAGTGTTGGTCATGCGGTGATCCTCGCCATAGGGCAAATCGTTGTCCTCAACACTTCCCTCCGCAACAACCTCCGTCGCACCAACGAACAAACCCTCAGTCACCCCAGCGAAGGGAATTTCGATCAGACCAGCGAATTGAACCCCAGCCATATCCACAAGCAGAGCTACCACGCCGGGCCTCACCACAATGGCCGCCGTTAAACTAGACACCCCTGCAGCTGAGGCTCGCGCAGCAGGGGAGGCCAAGGAGAGGGGTGTGGAAAAACAGAGCCAATGGCGGAGTGCTCTTGCTTCGAATAGCCCGACACTTGAAGTTGTCCTGGAAGGAATTGCCGTACAGGGACTGATGGACACCGGGTCACAAGTGACCACGATCTCTGAACAGTTTTACGAAAATTACCTCAAACCAAGAACTGCTCGTGACCCAGACACCGCCATTAAGATTATTGCGGCTAATAATCTACCCATTCCGGTGACCGGAGTTGCTTGGATGGACACAAAGGCCTGCGGACAGGACTTAGGGAAACGAGGGATCGTCATCGTCAAGGAAGGTTTCGGCTCCGAGACCCCAGTGATAGTAGGAATAAACATCTTGAAAGACCTGGATCTTATGCTGTTGACAAGAAAAGGACCCAAATACTGGCAGAAGGTCACCAAACATAAGCCGACTCGTCTGGCGTTCCAGCGCGTAATCCAGACCGTTGGACTTCAACAGATGGCAGAGGAACAACTACCCCTAGCCGCCATTACGGTGCCACGCCATACTCGGATTACTTTGCCCGCTGAAAAAGAGACAGTCATTTCCTTACCCCTTAACACCCACCGACAACTTGAGGGGGTTGAAGTGTTGATCGAGCCGAGGACCCCAAGTGGGGGTAAGCTAAACCCACTAGTTGCTCGCACTCTAGCCATCGTGAGGAACGGGAGAGTCCCCGTCAGGCTAAACAACACTGCGGACGTAGGCCTAGCCCTTGAAGCCGGCACTCAACTTGCCCGGGTATATGCTCTACCCACGGAAGTGAATCCCATTGGACCCCTAGAATTCACCCCGTCTACAGAAGGCGACTGGACGGTAACCATCTCAGCCATAAGCGCTCAAGTAGACGATGAAGACATTGGGCGAAAACTACGGGAAAAAGTGCAGCTAGACACGTCTCAGTACACCAAACAAGAAGTGTCTCAAGTGGAGGAACTCCTGCGGGAACACCAATACTCCTTTGCAAAGCATGACACAGACTTTGGGTGTACCACCAGTATCCAGCACGAGATACCCACGGGCAATACCCCCCCATCCGCGAGAGGTACCGGCAGATAGCACCTCAGCAATACCAGGAGGTGAAAAGCCTGTTAGAATCTATGCTACACATCGGAGTGGTACGTGAAAGCCAGAGCCCGTGGGCTGCACCCGTGGTGATAGTCAAAAAGAAAGATGGTTCCCTAAGGTTTGCGTGGACTACCGTAGGCTGAACGCTTGCACTATCCGGGACTCATATCCACTTCCTCGGATCGAAGAGTCACTGACCGCCCTGAAGAAGGCCAAATATTTTTCGTCCCTAGACCTGGCCAGTGGATATTGGCAGGTTCCAATGAGTGAGAAGGACAGGGAAAAGACCGCCTTCATCCTTCCCATGGGCCTGTATGAGTTCGACCGGATGCCGTTCGGCTTGAATAACGCATCGGGGACCTTTCAGAGACTAATGGAACGCTGTCTGGGGGACTTCAACTTTGAGTTTACGCTGATATACCTTGACGACATCGTGGTATACTCTGCCACCTTTGAGGATCATCTTCACAAGCTTGGCCAAGTGTTCCAGCGCTTGAGGAGACACGGCTTGAAGTTGAAGCCCAGCAAGTGCCGTCTGTTCCAGCAGGAAATCGACTACTTGGGCCACCGGATCTCGGCCGAAGGCGTCCAGCCCTCTCCGGAGAAGATAGCAGCCGTTCAAGAGTGGCCGCAGCCAACTACCGTCAAAGAAGTCCGGGCTTTTCTGGGGCTGGGGTTCGGCAAGCCGACTTTGCTCGGCTTGCTGAACCACTGCATGAGGTTCTCCGAGGGACCGCGAACAGCCCCAGAGGACGACGCATCAGTTGGGGGCCTGACCTAGAAAAATCCTTTCAGGCACTTAAGGCTGCTCTAACATCACCCCCTGTTCTGGCATATGCAGACTACACATTACCGTTTCAGTTGCACACCGACGCCAGCCTTCAAGGTCTAGGGGCGGTCCTCTCTCCAGTTCAAGATAATAAAGAACGCGTGATAGCCTATGCCAGTAGGTCTCTCCGTGACATCGAAAAGAATCCCGTCAATTACAGCACCTTCCGCTTGGAACTCCTGGCTCTGACTTGGGCTATGACGGAGAAATTTGCTGGCTATCTGACAGGAGCGGAAGTGCTGGTCATGACGGACAACAATCCTCTTGCCCACCTAGAGAATGCCAAACTAGGGGCAATGGAACAGCGCTGGATGGCCAGGCTCTCTAGATTCCAGTACAAAATTAAATACAGAGCGGGAAATGAGAATCAGAATGCTGACAGCCTGTCTAGAGTGACATCATCCCCGCCAGTGGGGGACCGGGATGAAGAGTTGGAGGAAGATGAGATGCCTGACTTTGCCCGGCTCGCAAAGCAAATAGAAGATAGCCGCCAGTATGCGGTAGGAGGGATTGAAGCCGTAGTGGGATCTCCCCTGTCCCAGCAAGAATGGGCCAAGCTTCAAGATCGAGATCCCGAGCACGTCTTACTGAAACAGTATGTGAATAAACAAGAGAAACCGCCCTCCGAAGTGAGAGCCCGACTATCGACCGGAGCCTTGGCTCTGCTTGCCCAGTGGGATCGGCTGATCGTGAAAGATGGAGTCCTGTGTCGCAGGGCCCTTTTATCCCATATGCTGGAGGAGTGTTTGCAGATTGTCGTCCCGGTGCAGTTGGCCCATGAGATGGTGGGCGAAGCTCACAGAAGGAACGGCCACTTCGGCATAGACAAGACCCTCCGGTGGACCCAGCAGTTCATTTTTTGTCCGGGGCTCCGTAAGTTGGTTGAAAACGTCTGTCAAGTATGCCGTACCTGCGAATTCCACAAGTCCGCGGAGCAGCGTGCCCCCGTCCAGACTATTAAGATGTCGAGGCCCCTCGAGCTGTTGATGGTGGACTATCTATTGATCGGAACGGTGAATAGTGGCTACCAGTACTGTCTGGTGATGGTGGACCACTTCACGAAATTCGCTGTCGCTGTTGCTACGAAGGATCAGACTGCTGAATCAGCTGCACAGGCTATCTGTCAGCAATTCGTTCGGGTCTACGGGTGTCCGGAGCGGCTACACTCTGATCAGGGGGCTTGTTTCGAAGGGCGAGTCATTGAAGAACTCCAACCGATGTATGGAATCAAGAAGTCCAGGACCACCCCTTACCATCCACAAGGGAATGGCGCGTGTGAACGCTTTAACCGGACCCTCTTACAACTGATACGGACTTTGGCTGAAGACAAAAAGCCCGACTGGCCTCGATTCCTCCCGGAACTGCTGTGGGCCTATAATAATCAGGTCCATTCCGTCACCGGATACACCCCATACACCCTTCTCTTTGGCCGTCCAGGCAAAGACATCCATGAGTTGCAACTGTCTAGCTCCGAAGAAGATACCTGTGGTACCTATCCTTCCTGGCTACAAACACACCGCCAGAGAATGGAGACTGTCTACCGGCTAGTAGGCCGACAAATTCAGGATCAAGTACACGCTGACCCACTTCCGGTACAAGAAGACCCACTGAATGTAGGTCAACTGGTCCTAGTCCGAATAAAGAAGCCGAAAGGGAAACTCCGGCCCAAGTGGGAGACCGAAGTCTATCGAGTAATTGGACAGCCGTACCCCAGTGGCCCCGTCTATCGAGTGCAGGGCGAAGACAGCGGCAGCATTCGAACTTTGCACCGTAATATGTTGCGCCCCTGCCGTTCCCAGCCTGACTCCCCTACTGTGATACCTAGAGAGATGGATATAACTAATACTGTCGGAGACACTGACCCCGGGGATGTAGAGACTGAATGCATGCCTACCCCTGTCCGTCCGACTGACGCACTTGAACCGATTACCTCCTCTACTGACATGTCGACTGGGAAAGAGAGTGGGGTGACTGATAGGAGAGAGGGGATCCAACCCGTTAGGCGGACAACGAGGACCACTGCAGGGGTACCTCCAGGACAGTCCTACAGAGACCAATATGTGTGGCCCTCTTCCCAGCCGCCCCCTGTCACATCCACAGCCATCGCTGCCCTGGAGCCGGTCGTTGACAGGGACTGCCAACCTTTGAGTGGGGGGGCGTGTAGTGAGCTGGCAGGCTCTGGCTGTTCGGTGATTATTGATATAGAGCCTGTTACAGAAGTGATTACACAGGATGATGTTGCCACCTTGTGGCCAGAGGTTGCACCTGCGCAGGGTGTGATGACAGAGAAAAAGACTGAGCCTCCTGTGTCCGGCCCTAGAGAGTCACGTGACCAAAGTGGGAAGCAGAAAAAAGCGCGCGAGGAGTTTGCTGTGGTCTGTGAAAAGAGCCAGGACTGTGTGCAGGCCCTCGTGCGTGGCGCAGGAGAGACTCTCAACGGGATTTCTTTTACCTGACACCATATCCTCGGGGCCTTCCCCAGCTTCTTCACTGCTGAGGGATACTGCTGTTACACTCCCTGCTACTGGAGTGTGGACTACATAAGGGATCCACCAAAGCTGCTATCCGGATCAGAGAAACTGTAAGCGGGTCCTCTGGCGAGAGGCCGAAGTATTCCCTCCTTTCAGCGTAATTTGTTGTTCCTGTTTTTTTTTCTCCGGCTGGGACCCCTTCCTGCAAAGACAGACAGGCCTGCGACGGGGGACACATCCTTCTGGAGTAAAGGACTGGTAACGTGTGAGTAGGGACAGTGAGGGTCAGCTTATCAGTACACGTTATTACTGTGCATATTTACGGTTGTCATTTATTGTTTTTCTTTGCTGTTAAAAATGTATACGAGTAAAGATACGGTTATCAAGATAGAGTCTGTGTGTGGGGATCTTGCTGGGCCAGATTATAGATACCAATGCGCGGCCTTGCCCGCGGTCACTTCATCATGAGTCAATAAACAATCTCCAATCTGCAACAAAATACCCTTGATTCCATTCTTCAAAGAGGCCATTCACATTGATACAGTACACCAATAGTCCATCAACTGTGAAAAATTATGTTACACTGTTATTTTTGTTTTGGTAATAACACACTTTGACATCATCATGAAGAAGATTTTTCAGTTTCAACCTAGATGTAAGAAGTTCAGCTTTATCTTTTGACAATGACAGGTCTCTGATTAGATCACTTAATTTTTGATGAGTAAAGTGTTCTGGCTGCTCGGCTGCTCCATCAGGTATATACTCATCTTGACTTGAGGTCTCCATGCCTTTCGCTAGTAGCTTCAGCTCCATATTCTACTTCAATTTCATCCAATCCAGTAAACGGTGGTACAGGAACTGGCAAGGTATCATCATGTGGAACTGGTCTAATCGCAGATTCAAGTTCAGGGTAATTAATCTTATGTTTGTTCTTTGCAGAAAAGCCCTTCAGTTTGACAAAACAAAAGTAGCAGTCATCACTATGATTTTTGTGTTCTCTCCAAATCATGGAAACAGCAAATGGCATAGCCACTTTCCTCATATTCAACCAGTCACGAAGACCATTTGAACAACTTGAGCATATCACATGAGGTGCCCAGCTTCTGTCTTGATCACCAAGTGGACAGGTAAAGTACATCTGGTACACATTTTAATATCACGAGTGATTGAACGTATTTGGCCATTTTGTGTAAAAGAACCACACACATAGCAGAATCTGTCCGGCTAATTGATACACTGACTGGGCATTTTTCTCCTTTAAATCAGATCAAACAGTAGAGTAAGTTAAGTTCAATGGTGGTGACAAACTAAAAAAAAAATGCAATGAGCCGGTATGTAGATATTTCCCCAGAGATGACAGAGGCAGCATGTACTTAGAACTGATTTTACTGGAGGTAATCTGGTAGATAACTATATACAGGTGTGAGATAAATGGGTCAGCCTATTCCTTACAGATGAACACTTGCAGACAGGCAGTTTCTCAGTGTGATATTGGCTGCTGTCAGGTTCTCTCTCTGTGGAGACCCTCACTCAGTTACACCTCAGTGTAAGAGGCCTGTAGAGGCCTGTCTCCTGTCACAGTCCTTGCTGCTATCACTATCCTTTTCTGACTGACTCAAATCTTACCACCTCATAATAGTTAGCTCCTCCCCATAACATGTGACCTTCCGAGAAGCAGTCATTGGCTGACTGCACTATACATAGTCCTTCCCATAAAACTCTCTAAAAACTTTACTGATGTTGTCCCTGTAAGAAAATTCACAATTAAGTACGACAAGCAAAGAAATGGGAATAACATAGAAAAATACATTGAAAATGTAGAAATAACGTAATAACAAAAATGCTTCTATATCAGAAACTTTATGAGATAGAGCAAAACTAAGCATTATTTTGGAATCAGCACATCAAACTCCATAAAACAGACATATTACCCTTGCTGATGATTTTTTTGTGTTGACCAGTGTAATGGGAACATTGTTTTCAGGAGGCCCTCCAACCTCTACCTCTCTTGCAAGGGGCATTGGAGTTCCTCCAAATTTTTGGCAGCCATTGCTTCACTGCATAGGCAAACAGTATGGAAGACACACTTCCTAATAATGGGAGCATTTTTTGCAGGAGGCCCTCCAACCTTTATGTCTCTTGCAATGGTAGAAAACACTTTGGCCAGCATTTTTAAAGTAGCGGGTAAGTGGTGTGGAGGGGACACCACTCACACCCCATAGCCGCAAGGCAGCGCCTACTCAAAACAATAGATGGAAAGATGAGGAGAGCGAATGAGAAAACTGGCATAAATAAGCTTTATTATTAAAAATTCTTTGACATATCAAAACATATAAAGACAATATATAGACATGCAGATCAAAAAAAGGTCCCACCATATCCTTAACCCCATAGAAAAGTAGAAAACTGAATGTCTAAACAATACGTAATAAATATAAGATGAAAAAATGAACATCAAAAGAAATGACTATAAGTACTCATGGGTCCCCTAAGGAAAGATGTCCTGAGGGAACCACCAACATATATAACTACACAGGATGGACTCAAGTAAGAGGCTGTGAAATAACACTACACCTAACGATGCCACCCCAAAAAAAAAATAAAAAATTGTTTGGATAGAAAGTGAAGACAAGAAAATGGGAAAAGGAGAGGGCGGGTAATATGGTATAAGCAAACATTGGAAGTACTAAAAAGTCTCTTGCAATGGGCATTGGAGTTCCTCCAAATTTTAGGCAGCCATTGCTTCACTGCATAGGCAAACAGTATGGAAGACACACTTCCTAATAATGGGAGCATTTTTTGCAGGAGGCCCTCCGACTTCTACGTCTCTTGCAAGGGGCATTGGAGTTCCTCCAAATTTTTGGCAGCCATTGCTTCACTGCATAGGCAAACAGTATGGAAGACACACTTCCTAATAATGGGAGCATTTTTTGCAGGAGGCCCTCCAACTTCTACGTCTCTTGCAATGGGCATTAGAGTTCCTCCAAATTTTTGGGAGCCGTTGCTTCACGGCATAGGCAAACACTATGGGAGTATGGAAGACACACTTCCTAATAAGAGGAACATTATTTTCAGGAGGCCCTCCAACCTCTACATCTCTTACCAGGGGCATTGGAGTTCCTCAAATTTTTTGGCAGCCGTTGCTTCACTGCATAGTCAAACAGTATGGAAGACACACTTCCTAATAATGGGAGCATTTTTAGCAGGAGGCCCTCTGACCTCTACGTCTCTAGCAAAGGGCATTGGAGTTCCTCCAAATTTTTGGCAGCCGTTGCAGTCACTGCATACCCAATAACAGCATAGGAGACCAAATCGTTAATAATGGGAGCAACAAAGCATCGCCGTCTGATGGCTCTCTAACAAAAGCGAGGGCCAACTGCTGGCCTTTTAAGGATAGTAAGGGCCGCCTGATGGCCCTATAAAAATAGGCTTTGTGACTTTCAGAGTCCCTCCATCATAAATGAAACAGGATGTGTCTGATGATGTGTCACACACCACATGGCGAGATAAGGTTGTAAAATGTTAAAATGACATTTCCTGGTGAATGCATTTGTCTTGATTGAAAGCAATGCAAACTGCAAAAACGCATCAAAAACGATATGTGTAAGCATAGCCCAACGTGTAGAGGAGCATTTTTGTTTATGTATATTTATTTTGCCTTATATACAAGTCATTACCCTGGAAAGGATGTTCCTTAACATATTTCCCAGGAAAAAACATTTTGGTTTAATTTTTGTATGTTTTATTGTGAGTCCGTAAAAGTGGTGTAATACCTTTGACAACATTGTTGACAACAGTGACCTGGGAGTCAGAAATGCTTCCAGGGGTCTTCCCCATGCTGATCCCATGACATTTGAGCACTGTTTCCATCGACTTGGGCAATTTTTAGGCCCTCTGCAGACCGCCGAGGGAGCTGCCGGAAAAATGCATTCGAGCATTCCAATTTGCTCGACTCGAACAATGAGTACCCGAGCATTTTAGTGCTTGCTCATCACTAATGGTAATCACTGATCATAATAATTTTTCATATTTAGAATCTGCTAAGAGTCTAAGACATAGACAGGCAAGATGGTCATTGTTCTTCACCAGATTCAAGTTTTTTGTGACGTATAGGCCAATGAACAAGAACGTTAAGGTGGATACCATATCTTGTTGTTTTCCTGGGGATGGAGAAAAATAGTGAACCGCTTCCTATAATACACAAAGGAGTAGTTATTGCTTCTATAGGTTCTGATCTTGAGAAAGAGGTTGTGTAACATCCCTGGCGGTTTGCTGGCATGGCTTACCACCTCCCACTATGCAAGACCACCATCTTACCTATCAGTCCTGGCTGCAAAATTTGCTCCAGTACTTGCTGTGTGCATGTCTCTTGTCTGATTGCTTAAGGCGGCGGCGCTGTTAATGCCTGATTCTTATAGATACTGTGCGCGCACTCCTAATGCGTACCCAGCCTATTGTTGTGAGTCACTGGATACTTAGTCCCCCCCCACCCAGTAGGAGGTGCCTGAGAAACACTTTCTTTCAGTGTGTTCTGTGCAACTGAGTTGCCAGGTCCTGTCCTGTATCTTGTCTGTTTCCGCCACCCTGGGGGCGGGTTTTGCTCTGCTTTGCTTATCTACGCACCTGTGGGTTTTGCTCTGCTCTGCTTGTCTACCGCATCTGCGGGTTTTGCTCTGCTCTGCTTGTCTACCACGCCTGCAGGTTTTGCTCTGCTCTGCTCGTCTACCACGCCTGCGGGTTTTGCTCTGCTCTGTTTGTCTGCCGCACCTGCAGCTCTGTTCCTGTATCCCAGTCTGTACTGGTTCCTATCCTGCCTGAGTTCCTACCTGCCAGTACCCACCTGTCTGCATACCAGCCGTGCCTGCCAGTACCCACCTGTCTGCGTACCAGCCATACCTGCCAATACCCACCTGTCTGCATACCAGCTGTGCCTGCCAGTACCCACCTGTCATTATGCCAGCCTAACCGGCCTTTTCCTGCATTCCCCGGTGTGCGTGAACAGTTGTGACCGGGGTCTGACCTAGAGTAGCACCTGGTCAATCTGCTCGGTTCCTCCCTGGTTCACAGAGTTGACTGAACTGCCGTGCGACCTTGGTCGGACCGAGTTGATACTTAGACACGCCCCTCCAGGCACTCCTTGGTTCATGGTCCAGTGGGATCACTAACCACGCTCACGTCAGTCAGTCAGGGCGTGTGCGTAACAGGTTGTAGAGGCTGAGGAAAATGCCCCTGCTGCCAATCCATTAGGTAAACTGTTTGTACCTGTGAATATTCATCTCAAAGTTATAAGTGAACATCATTATTTGGTCTTGGCCGGACACTCTGGTAGTCAAATCCCCTTACCCAGCGTTTTTGGTGGTCTGGGGTGAACCAGGATGTTTGGGAGTATGTAGCTGCCTGTAGTGTATGTGTGTGCATTCTAAGACCCCTCATACTCGTCCGTCTGAGTCTCTCCAACCATTGGGGATTCCTAGTAGACCTTGGACTCATTTATCAGTAGATTTATTACTGATCTACCTGTATCTGCAGGTAATAGTGTTATTTTGGTGGTAGTGAACAGGTTTAGCAAGATGTCCCATTTCATTGCGCTATCTGCCTTACCCAACGCCAAGACCTTGCCACAAATTTACATCAAATAAATTGTGAAATTACATAGGATTCCTTCTGATATTGTTTCTGACCGGGTGGGGGGTGCAATTTATTTCCAAGTTTTGGAAAGTGTTTTGTGCTTGTTTAGGGATCCATATGTCATTTTTCTCAGCCTTTCATCCAGACTAATTGGCAAACTGAATGTCCAGGCAAGAGAATGAAGTGAGCCATCTTGGAGAAGTGGTCAGCGACCACCCAAATGACAGTACAACCTGAATCTTGCGACTAATCTTAGGTGTTTTGTGTCTGAGAATCAGGAGAACTGGGTTATTTACTTACCTCTAGCTGAATTTGTGGTGAATAACCATTGTCATAAGTCTACTGGTAAGTCCCAATTCTTCGGGATCTACGAGTTTCATCCTCAGTTCAACTCTTTTAACAGGAATTGTTCTTCAGGAATACCTGAAGAGGAATGTTTTTCATCATCTATTACATTGGTATGGCAAGGTTTTTTTTAATAATTTGAAGAAGATTATGTTCAAATATAATAGTATGGCTGATCGGAGATGTTTGGTGGGTCTGGACCTGTGTGTTGGAGATTTGGTGTGATTGTCCTCTAGGAACATTAAGTTAAAGGTCCCTTCTTGGAAATGGGGTCCCAGGTTCATTGGTGTGTATAAGACTGTGGCTGCTATCAATCCTGTAGCATTCCGGCTTGCTTTGCCACATACTTTTAGGATTCATAATGTGTTTCACAGGTCTCAAAAAATGTGTTTCATCCTCTGAAACATCACCACCACCCCTATCTCCAGTCATTGTTGATGGGAAATTGCAATTTTAGATAGCTAAGATCATTGATTCTCACTTGGTTAGTCGGTGTCTTCAGTATCTGGTACACGGGTTATGGACCTGAAGAGAGAATGTGGGTACCAGCATCTGATGTCCATGTGGTCAGGTTGATCTGCTCTTTTCACATGTCACACCCTGATAGACCTGGCCCTGAGGTACCGAAGGTCCCGATTAGAGGGGGGTACTGTCATGGGTTAACCGCAACAGAGAGGGGCCAGAAGACCGCAGCATCTGATTTCACGTACTCCTGCATTGATTAGAAGCACTTCATCATCGTATTAAATGGTACAGGTATTTGTTAGCAATGCAGGGGTTAAACTGTTCGGTTTAGAACTTCTGGAGCTTTCCAGAATTGATGGTCTCAGTTGTTCAGAATTGGCCACGCCTCTCTCCTACACTGTATGTACTCGGCTCTTGCAATCAGGTTTGCAAGTGTTAGTTTTATACTGCCTGGTTCTGGAGTAGGAGGTGTTGGTTGTTTGAGGAGGGGGTGGTTATTTGAGGAGGCATTTGGAGTGGTGTTTGTCTGTGTGTGACTCGCCCAGGGGGATGGGGACGACTCGGTACCCGGCCTTTGCCTGGCCTTGAGGATGTCGTGGTGGTCGGATCCCGGGCCCGTACCCTGGGGTCAGCTTTAAAAAAGGGGATTGTTAGTTAATTTTATGAAAGTTCGTGATGCCACCTGTGGCTTCTGGTGAGAATCACCAGCGCTGCGCAGTCCACTGAATCCGGTGATAAGGCAGCTCGATGGTATAGCTCCCCACAGGTGGAGCTAGGCCTCAGGGCAGCGTACGAAGAGGGGAATGCAGGACAGGCGAGACCCAGCCGGGTCAGAGCAAGAACAAGGACCGACACGATAGTCACTTCTGTACCTTTTACTGATGGAAATTCAGGCACATCCCGGAGCACTGTAGGGTGAAGGGTGCATATCAGGATCCTCCCCAATGAGCGAGTGTAGGGCCTCCTGTTTCTTGCCTCTGCGTAGTAAGTTTTTGACCTGCCTGAAGCTAGGCCTAACTTTATCTCTGTCCTGCACCGGCTGAAGTTGTGGTAGGGCCTTCTCCTGGAGTGCACGCTCCCAGCTTACAGGGCCTATGTGTCTCCTGGCTCTGTTACGTATCAGCTCTCTGGTGAACCTGGGACCTGTAGTTCTCCAGGGATTCTGATTATGCCTTACTGGGTAGTAGAGATCCCGGTAAGCTCGGACCCGGTGTCCGGTAGATTCTTCGGGGTGAGCTGGTTAAGCTCCTCTGCCCCCACTGCTACTAACTTTCCACTCGCCTTCGGCCTACTTGGGCCCTCACTAGGCTATACACACTAACGGTAGCTTGCCGCGCTTCACCGATCTTATGGTGCCAGCACACCTTAAGCTCCCTATTCTGAGCTTCAACTGAGTCTGGACTATGCTCCACTGCAGCTGACTCCTCTCAGGTACGTTTACTGCAGGAACTCGCTCAACAGACTGTACTGGGCTAGACTGCAAACTGAAACTAGACTCAGCTACCTAGCTCCACCTTCCCTATTTATATCCCTAATGGGCTCCCTCTGCTGGTCTGAGGTGGAAGGTGGAGATGTGTGAATGTTTATGGGGGCCTCTTGTGGAGGAATCCATCAATGCACTCTTCCAGGATCTGTGATACCAAGCGCAGCTGGGCTTCACATGTGCATATCCTCATCATCTCATATTTGTTTTTTTACTTCCTTTACTTTGCGGTGTTCCACTCTGTTGTTTCTTAGTGCATATTTGTATGATTGGTATTTTCATTTATCATTGTACGTCTTCTCTTGTTAGTTTGGGTTGTGTATTCTTATACACTACTATTCCCCACTTCCCTCGGTGGGGGAGGGAACAGTTTAGGGCTGATTTAGGAGCTCAGGAAGGTATGTGGCCCAGGCGTTTTCACCATTAGAAGTAATCCAGGGAGCAGGGATAGCTAGGGTGCCCCTAGCTTTAGGGATAGGGGAGGAGCCCCTAGCCCCGGGATATCAGACAACAGAGCTGTGACATTAACACTGGCCATAACATTTTTTGATCCATCATGGATCCAAATACTGCTCTGGATGGGTAACTGCAGCAGCTCAGCTTGGAGGTGGCAGATCTTCACACTGTTGTTTCACAACACCCTAACACATCTGGTTTAGAGACTGCAACTCCCATGCAACCCCAAGTGGAGCCCAACATCACTTTGCCTGACAGGTTTTCTGGTGAGTGAGACAAGTTTGTTGTTTTCAGAATGGCTTGTAAGCTGTCCTTTAAATTACATTGTCACTCCTCAGGCAAAGAGTGGGGATCATAATTTTCATTCCTTCAGGGTGACCCTCAAGCCTGGGCATTCTCTCTCTGGCAGACTCTCTTTTCTTTGGAAAATCGAAGATTTTTTTCAGGAGCTGGGTCACATATATAGCGACCCCGACTCTCCCTGGCAAATTCTACGCTACCTCAGCTTCGGCAGGGAGACCAGCCAACGGAGGAGTATTGCTCCTAATGTCAGAGATGTTCAACAGACATTAAAGGGGTTGTGCACTACTTTATGTTATCCCCACAAAGTATCCCCCCGGGGACCCTAAGACTTTTTGTAAATACCTTATGTTGCAGATATTGCCTGTGAGCGGTGCTATCACTAGCAGCTCACAGGCATCTGTCTTCTGCATTCCAGGTGGATGCCAGGCTGTAGGTGGGGTTACTCCCGTGTTACACGCGTCATCAACTGCGCGCTCTGCCTCTCCCCATTCATAGCGAAAGCGCACGGTGGATGCTGGGTGAGACGCAGGTGGTAACCCCTCCCACAACCCAGCTGCCACCGTGGGACCCCAGCGCTGAGTCACGCCTCACTTTTTGTGATGTCAGTGTGGGGTCACGTGATGCCTGTGAGTGGCCACCGATAGCACCGCTCACAGGCATTATCAGCAACATAAGGTATTTACAAAAAGTCTTAGGGGCCCCGCAGGGATACATTGGGGGGGGGGGTAATATAAAGTAGTGTACTACTTCATTAAGTGGAATAACCTCACGCTGCTTTGCCAGTTCAGTCAAGGGCTATTGGTAAGGGTAAAGGATGCTTTCGCCCTGTATGATACTCCAGTTTCCCTCGAGGCGGCCATGTCTCTGGCTATTCGGCTAGACCGACATCTTCGCCAAAGACATAAGGAGACACTCCAATTTCCGTGGGGCCTGGGGTCAAGGACCCATTCAGGACCCTGTCCTGCTCAGCCCTTATTCACACATACGTCACTATGCTGCATGTTAAGGTTTTAAAACTAGAGGACAGGACCATTATGAATTTGTGTACACCTTGCCCCTGTGGGATAGCTTTTACCCTTTTTTTGATCATAGTGGTGTTTACAAAGTACCCTATGTTATTTATATGAACTATTGCTTTTACTTATTTACTTATAGTATCGTATATGTGTTACGCTGCCGGGTGGTGAAACCATTGTGCCGTTGTACAAGGAGGGACCAGAGGGGCATAACCAGGGACCTACTCGGTCCGACCTTGGCTACATGGCGGCTTAGTCGACTACGTGAACCAAGGAGGGACCGAGAAGGCGGACCAGGTGCTACTCTGGGACCGACATCGTGTGAGAGAAGGCGACTCCAACGGGACTGACAGCTGACACAGACTGGCACGGCAGATAGGCTGGTAGACGGGCATGGTTGGTAAGCAGGTAGGCAGACTCGGCAGGTAGGCAGGCAGTTACGACTTGATGGACAGGCAGACGTAAACAGCTAATGGACAGGCTGGTGAGCAAGGCTGATGGATAGGCTGGCGAGCAAGGCTGATAGACAGGCTGGTGGGCAGCACTGGGACCTGAGGGCTGGAGAGCGTGTTTAGCAAACAAACTTCAACATTGCATAGGCACCTCCATCTTGGGGGAGATGCCTTAAAAAGATGATCACATATAATTGCGCTGAAAATATTGCCATTTCAGGCCTCCATTGAAATTTTGTTGCAGTGTGTCAGTGAACTTATTGACACGAGGTTGGCGCTGTTAAAAATAGTTACCTACAGGCCAGCTATTTAAAACTGTTGTTTGTCCATCACACGGATCACATATAATTGCACTGAAAATTTTGCCATTTCTGGCCTCCATTAAAATTTTGTTATAGTGTGTCAGTGAAGTTCTTAACACCAGTTTGTTGTTAAAAATAGTTACTTACAGGCCAGTTATTTAAAACTGTGGTTTGTCCATCACACAGATCATAGCTGAAAATATTGCCATTTCTGGCCTCCATTTAAAAGGACGTGATGGTGATGGTGCATGCCGAGGCCGAGGCCATAGGCAAACTTAAATTGTACCACAACAAACACCCACATCTTCTCGCTCAACCTATCTGTCTCAATTAATACGGGACCGCAGTACACCACTATTGAACACAGAGCAGTGTGAAAAGGTTATTGGTCGGATAGCAGATAATGCTGCCACATGGTCAAGTCTCAGTAGTGGTGAGTCTGGACCGCATATATTTCACCCTGGTCCTCCTTCCTCCCACCATGCCGACTGCCCAGAGACAACTGATCCCACACTTGGACACTCCGAAGAGCTTTTCACTTTTCCATTTATAGATTCGGGCCTCTCACCCGGTCCACTTGAATCGGGGCAAGAGGAGATCGCATGTAGCGATGCCCAAATATTGGAGCAGCCACAGTCACACGAAGGCGATGGTGGGAAAGTATCACAAGAGGTGGACGATGATGAGACACAATTGCCAGAAAGTAAGGAGGAGGACCAGGGTGCGGAAGTGGAAGACGAGGTGGTGGATGATATAGTAACTGACCCAACCTGACAGGAGGACATGCAGAGTGAGGAGAGCAGCACACAGGGGGTGGGAGGCAGATCACCACAACAGGCAGGAAGAAGCAGTGTGGTGGCCGCAGAAAGAAGGCAGGCAACCATTCCCCGTAACACCAACACGAATGAAGTTGCCAGTACAATAGTTAAGTCTGGTTGTTTTTTAAAGACTCTGCCGATAACCCCAAAAAGGTCATTTGCACCACCTGCTATGCCAGCATCAGCAGGGGTGGCAAAACTACCAGCCTGACTACCACCAGCATGGTCAGGCACATGGCAGCAAAGCACCCGACTTTATGGGCCGAATGCCAGGGTCCAGGAACAGTGTCTGTTGGTGGCACCACTGCTTCTTCCGCTGTTGTGCATGCAAGCCAATCCCCTGTCCATGGTGCATGCGAAGATGCCTCCTGCCCTGCCCCTGTCATTGCACACTCTCAAGTAGCTGCATCAGGAAGCACGTCCACGTCCTTGTCCCAGCTCAACGTTCAGTTGTCCATACCCCAGACTTTGGAATGCAAGCGCAAATACGCAGCCAGCACCCCACAGGCCACACTACTAAATTCTCACATTTTGCGACTGCTTGCGCTCGAAATGTTGCCTTTTAGGCTCGTGAAGATGGAAGAATTCCGCAACCTGATGGCGGCGGCCATTCCTCGGTACTCGATCCCCAGCCGCCACTATTTCTATCGGTGCGCCATCCCCGGACTTCCTGAGTAAGTCTATGTTTGGGGTTCATGCATGAACAGTAGGTGTTCAGTACGGACCCCGATCTTTACTGTTCGGGTTCGCCCATCTCTAATGTTAATCAATAGATCTTGGAATTAAATAAGTTCCACAATTAGATGTCATTATAAAAAATGTTCCTGTGCTGAGATAATCTTATAAATGTGCTCCTGCTGTGTACTGTGTAATGGAAGTGTCTTACCGTGCAGCTACATGGTCGAATATACCACTGCCCCTGGCCAGGGAAGGAAGCAAAAGATTATACAGACATTACAGCAGGGGATCGCAAATTATTCTTTCTTTGAGGTAAACCATTGCTTTAAAACAGGCAGTGAAATATTTTACCTTCCAAAAACAATAATTTGTGATCCCCTGCTGTAATGTCTATATCCTCTCTTTTGCTTCTTCCTCTGCCCAGGGGATGTGGTATGATCAGACCATGTACCTGCATGGTCAGACACAGCCATTACACAGTACACAGCAGGGGCACATTTATGAGATTATCTCGGCAAAATTTTTTTTTAATCACATCCAATTGTGGAACTTACTTTTCTTCCAAGATCTATTTATTAACAAGAACTTTGCTTGTGGGAAAACCCCTTTATCTCAAACAACTAGCACTAAACACAGTGTTGGAATAAAAACAATATTTTAAACGCATGGTTACTAGTCCATTTGCAATTGATGCATCCTTTCTATTGTAAAGGTGTTATTGGAACAGTAATAGTTGCAGTATTGGTCCTTAGTGTTACGTCATTAGTGTTTCTAGTGAGAAGCACTGAAACTATACAGAAATGTCCAAAAAATAAGTTTTTCCACGAAAAGTAAAAGGAGAGCTATTTAAATCATGTGCAATGCAGCCTCACAAATTGGTTATGCTACAATAGATTTGTAAGCAGGTTTGAAACTGAAATATAACACAGCTGGCTGATGATGACTTGATGATTTGATTCCCTTCCTGAAACATTAAGCCAATTTGAGTGAGCAGATGAAAAATTTATTTCAATTTATCGAAACGGAAAATGAACATATTCGTTGCTAAAGGATAATCAAGGATTTTACCGCATGGTCATAAATAAAACCTTAATGTGTAACTTTCATATTTCAAAATGGAGTTATTTCATGAATTTTTATTCCTGAATTTATGATGTAAAACTAAACCCAAATAGTCTGAAAAAGATTCAAAGTATAAAAGCATCACTATAGAAATATAGACCCTAAGCACAAATCATATTGAATCAATAACAGAAAAAAACGAGAAATGATAGTATTACTATTTATTTAAGGAAACAAATTGTGACCATGGATTATCTTGCTGAAATACAGTGGGTATGGAAAGTATTCAGACCCCTTTAAATTTTTCACTCTTTGTTTCATTGCAGTCATTTGGTAAATTCTAAAAAGTTCATTTTTTCTCAATAAAGTACACTCTGCACCCCATCTTGACTGAAAAAAAAACAGAAATGTAGAAATTTTTGCAAATTTATTAAAAAGATAAACTGAAATATCACATGGTCATAAGTATTCAGACCCTTTGCTCAGACACTCATATTTAAGTCACATGTTGTTGATTTCCTTGTGATCCTCCTTGAGATGGTTCTACTCATTCATTGGAGTCTAGCTGTGTTTAATTACACTGATAGGACTTGATTTGGAAAGGCACACACCTGTCTATATAAGACCTCACAGCTCACAGTGCATGTCAGACCAAATGAGAATCATGAGCTCAAAGGAACTGCCCAAGGAGCTCAGAGAAAGAATTGTGTCAAGGCACAGATCTGGCCAAGGTTACAAAAGAATTTCTGCAGTACTCAAGGTTCCTAAGAGCACAGTGGCTTCCATAATCCTTAAATGGAAGAAGTTTGGGACCACCAGCAGTCTTCCTAGACCTGGCCGTCCAGCCAAACTGAGCAATCGTGGGAGAAGAGCCTTGGTGAGGGAGGTAAAGAAGAACTCCAAGAACACTGTGACAGAGATGCAGTAGGGAGATGGGAGAAAGTTCCTCAAAGTCAACTATCACTGCAGCCCTCCATCAGTTGGGCCTTTATGGCAGAGTAGCCCAATGGAAGCCTCTCCTCAGTGCAAGACATATGAAAGCCCGCATAGAGTTTGCTCAAAAACACATGAAGGACTCCCAGACTATGAGAAATAAGATTCTCTGGTCAGATGAGACAAAGATAGAACTTTTTGGAGATAATTTTAAGGGGTATGTGTGAAGAAAGCAAGGCACTGCTCGTCACCTGCCCAATATAATCCCAACAGTGAAACATGGAGGTGTCAGCATCATGCTATGGGGGTGATTTTCAGCTGCAGGGACAGGATGACTGGTTGCAATTGAAGGGAACATGAATAGTGTTGAACGAATTTGTTTGGTGATTGTTCGAAAGTTTCAAATTCGGCACGAATATGGCACATACGGATTCGTGATTGCAAAGGTGAGCAAATTTTTTTAAAATCTGAAAAATTTGATGAATTTTAATACAGGGCAACCACGGCGTTTTGAACAGTTTTGTTAGCATAGTGCAAGTGTATGATTAGCGGTGACATGTGCCAAGCGAGTGTGGGGGCTGTGGAGAGCTTAGAACAGGTCAGATCAGTGGCGCACTCTTTTTTTTTTTCTGTGGGCGGTAACTTTAACTGAGGAAAGCGCTGCCAGCCAATCATTGCACAGGTAGCATCAACACTGTCCAGACATAAGGGTTTCTGCAATTGGCTGTAGAAATCACATGTCTTCTCAATATAAAAAGTGGCCATGTTCCCTCAGCGCCATTATATCCATGTCACTGCTGGAGACAGACACAGCTCAGTGTTCTCCTGTGTTTTGAGAGATATTAGCTAAATAGATGGGCGCTTGTGTGGTAGTCAGAGAGTGTAAATAATTCCTGGCCTGTGTACCTCTGCAACCGCTGGTGCAGCACATTTTTGGTGTTCTTGTGCAAGTACTGAGATTCTGACAGAAACAGAGGGCCCATGTCATACAATAGTGCTGTGCACCGCTGGTATAGAGCTCCATGTCTCAGTATGCCTTGAATCTTTTTTTGCACTTGCTAATGTGATCAAGCAAGCGCAGTCAACCTTCTCATTGAGTGGAGTTGAAATTGTGCTCTGCACAGTCTGCAGAGCTTCTTATTGCAGAGCACAAAATCTTTTTTTTCCTGTTATTGTGATATTGAAAGCTGTGTGCACTAAAGTTTTTTTTAGTGTCAGATACTATTTTGTGGAGTTGAACTTCAGGTAGTTTCAGAGTAAAAAAATACATTTTTTCCGTTGCTACACCCAGTCCAAAAAATGATTTTTCCTGTGCCAAAAGTCATGCAGTGCTATAAGCCAGCTACTACGTCAGTGGCAGTCAAATTCAGCTTGTATGCACAGTCAAACCTATAAATATTTTTGGTTGGCAGGCAGAGTCCACCAAAGGTTTTTTACTGTGGCAAAGTTGATACAGTCTGCTAAAAGGCAGATCCTATTTTAGTGGCATTGAACTTGTCCTGGTTTCACAGTAAAAAAAAAAAAAAACTTCTCTTACTAGGCCCAGTCCAATAAATATTTTTTCCTGTGCCAAAAGTTATACAGTGCTATAAGCCAGCTACTACGTCAGTGGCAGTCAAATTCAGCTTGTATGCACAGTCAAACCTATAAATATTTTTGGTTGGCAGGCAGAGTCCACCAAAGGTTTTTTACTGTGGCAAAGTTGATCCAGTCTGCTAAAAGGCAGATCCTATTTTAGTGGCATTGAACTTGTCCTGGTTTCACAGTAAAAAAAAAAAAAACTTCTCTTACTAGGCCCAGTCCAATAAATATTTTTTCCTGTGCCAAAAGTCATACAGTGCTATAAGCCAGCTATTATGTCAGTGGTGGTCAAAGTCAGCTGGACACAGAGCATATGCAGAGTAACCCAAAAATATTTTTTGATCTGAGTAAAGTGATACTGCTGGCTAGATCTGAGTTTGAAATATTTTGAAGCATACAGTATATTCTATGTCATACTTGCATCCATATTTAAAAAAAAAAATTCTCCTATTCCTAAAGTAATACAGCATGGGACATCTCAGTTTGAAATTGTTTTGAGAATATCTCGTAGGTTTTATCGGCCTCATGCACACTAACAAATTTATTTTGTCTGTTAGTAACGTTATACGTCATGCCATATCTTACCTTGTCATTTAGTGTCGCTGAAATTCAGGTGTGTGCTGAGCTATTGCACAAGAAAAAGCATATTTTTCTTTAGTTAATTGCATGCTTCTACCACTGTATCTGAGCACATGAGTAGGAAAAAGAGAGGGCGTGGTGGAAGGGGAAATAGGCTTGGGGTTCAAGGTGTACGTGGGGTACTTGGTAATTTTAGTGAAAGCACTAGTGAACAACACAAACAGATCCTATCCAAAGACAACTGAAAACTTATGTTAGTGGATGACCTACTGCACTTAGCAGTTGCACAGTGATGCGCCTCATTGATAAGGCCCAGAAAGAGCAGGTGCTCCAGTGGTGGCAAGCTCTGCTTCCAGTGGCCTCTCCTCTTCTTCCTCCACCTCATCATCACACGCAGTACAGTCCACAGAGGTGGCACCCCAATTACCCATGCTTTCCCCCGCATCAGAACTGGCCAACCGTCCAACTGACTGTAGCGAACCACAGATGGGTGTGTCTGTAGATCTTTTCACCCATTCTACACCATGGGCATCAGAAGTGTATTCCAAACAGTCACAGAGTCAAGGGGAGGAAAGCATCTGCACCAATGGCCAACATTTTTTTTAGCTTGGATTCGGGGCAGGACGAAGTAGGGTCCGAGCAGGTTCCTGACACTTGTCACCAGACGTTAACCGCAGGGGAGAGAGGTAATCCCGATGAGACTCAGAAACCTGAGGCTCATGCGGACTGTACTGTGCTGTCAGGGCAACAAGAGGAGAGGGGTCATTCTGAGGGTGAGGAATGGGATAACACATTGGATGATGATGAGGTTGAAGATCCTACTTGGTGTGAACCCAGAGTCACATAGCCGAGTAGCTCATCTGAGGAGGTGGAGGAGGAAGATGAGGTTACATTTCGCCCTACGGCACAGACATGGAGATATGCATGCACAAGGAGCACTGCATCCTTAGCCAACAGCAGTCATGGGTCTGCAGCTCGCAGGGGCAGCAAGGGTTGCCTAGCATGGGCCTTCTTTGTCACTGCAAAGGATGAGACAGCTCATGTTACCGGCAAACTTTGTGATAAAAAACTCAGTAGAGGGAAAAACTGCAATAATTTGACAACTACATGCATGAACATTCACATGCTCAAACAACATTCTTTATGCTGGGAATCTTACCGTGCTGAAATGCCGACCAGCGCACCTCAACTACCATCAGCTGCCCCATCAAACGCATCTGCTGCTTCTACCTCCTCCACTGTTACTGTGCCAAGTAATGTCATGCAGGTCTCCCATCGCAGAAACTGCGGTTCTTTACTCGCTCCGGTCAGTCCTCGGCTAGTCTGAACGAAGACCTATAGCATAAGGGGAGGGGTCCCTAAAAGAACTAAGGACTGGAACAAAAATGGGACACCTCCTAAACAGAGAAGATGTTGCAGAGCACAAAAAGACAAACTGACAAAAGGTACTAGAGGTCCTAGAAGGACCAAGCGAACTGACAGATATAGGCACAGAAGCACCTGGCTAGAAAAACAGTCAAACAACACTGAAGTCCAGCACAGCCAAAAGGGCAGAGCTGAAATATAAAGGCAGGTGGTCACATGACCACAAAACACAAGATGGAAAAAACAAACAGGAGAGTTCTAACAGTACCACCTCTTTTATGAGGATCCTCCGGATCCTCCAGGCCCAGGCCTATCCGGAAACCTCCTGTGGAAAGCTCTAACAAGCCTAGGAGTAGAGACATCATTCACCATTACCCAGGAGTTATTTTTGGGACTGAAACCCTTCCAGGAGACAAGATACTGTAATCTCCCTCTATGCCATCTAGATTTCAAAATACGAGAAATTTCATATTCGCCATCTTCCACAACAGGAGAAACTGTGACAGTGGAATCCCTCTCAGATACATCAGCCTTTTTCAACAAGGAAACATGAAACACAGGATTCATCTTCCAGGAAGTAGGGACATCCAACCTAACAGCAGATGGGTTAACAACCTGAAGCACTATAAATTAACCCACAAACTTTGGACCCAGTTTTCTAGAGGGAATCCTCAACCGCAGGTTCTTTGAGGACAACCAAACCATGTCACCCACAGTAAACAAAGCATCCTTACATTTCCTGTCAAAACACTTCTTGGACTTCTTGTTAACCTCTTCAAAAATTGCAACGTACATTAGTCCACACTCTCTCCAAATCACCGGAAAAGTTCTCCTACTCCGGCACCGCCGACCCCAATTTGGAGAACGAACCAAAAGACGGATGTTTCCCAGTACAACAAAAAAAAAACTCCCAGCTTAGGAGGATGTATGATTGTTAAGAGCAAATTCTGTGAGAGACAGAAACTCAGACCACACCTCTTGATTGTCTGCCACAAAACAACGCAAAAACTGTTCAACATTCTGGTTCTTTCTTTCAGTCTGTCCATTAGACTCAGGATGATACCCAGATGAAAGTGACAAATGGACTCCCAACCTGTCACACAAAGCACGCCAAAAGCGAGCCACAAACAGAGGTCCTCTATCAGAAACAATATCCGTGGGAACGCCATGAAGCTTGACAATCTCCTAAACAAACGCCTTAGCAAGTGACTTGGCGCAGGGCAACTTAATGAATGGAACCAAATGACACATCTTACTAAAATGGCCCACGACCACCCAGATGACAGTAAAACCCTCGGAACACCACTATTGAACACACAGCAGTGTGAAAAAGTTATTGGTTGGATGGCTGATAATGCTTCCAGTCACTTAGCCACCACCACCTTGTCTTCCACATGGTCAAGTCTCAGTAGCTGTGGGTCTGGACTGCATATTCCTCACCGTGAATCTCCTTCCTCCCATCATGCCGAGTGCCCAGAGACAAGAGATCCCACAGTTGGAAATTCCGAAGAGCTGTTCACTTTCCCATTTATAGATTCGGGCCTCTCGCCCGGTCCACTTGAAGCGGGGCAAGAGGAGATCACATGTAGCAATGCCCAAATATTTTAGCAGCCATGGTCACACAAAGGTGACGGTGAGAAAGTGTCACAAGAGGTGGACGATGATGAGACACAATTGCCAGAAAGTCAGTAGGAGGACCAGAGTGCAGAAGTGGAAGACGAGGTGGTGGATGATATAGTAACTGACCCAAACCTGGCAGGAGGACATGCAGAGTGAGGAGAGCAGCACACGGGGGGGAGGGGTGGGCAGAGCACCCCAACTGGCAGAAAGAAGCAGTGTGTTGGCCGCAGAAAGTAGGCAGGCAACCGTTCCCCGTAACACCAACCCAAAGGAAGTTGCCAGTACAACTTCCCGTTTCTGGTTGTTTTGTAAAGACTCTGCCGATAACCACAAAAAGGCCATTTGCACCACCTGCTAGGCCAGCATCAGCAGGAGTGGCAAAACGACCAGCCTGACCACCACCAGCATGATCGGGCACATGGCAGCAAAGCACCCGACTTTGTGGGCCGAACCCCAGGGTCCAGGAACAGTGTCTGCAGGTGGCACTATTGCTTCATCCACTGTTGTGCATGCAGGCCAATCTCCTGTCCATGGTGCATGCGAAGATGCCTCCTGCCCTGCATCTGTCGTTGCACACTCTCAAGTAGCAGCGTCAAGTAGCAGCGTTAGGAAGCACGTCCACATCCTTGTCCCAGCGCAGCATACAGTTGTCCATACCCCAGTCCTTGGAATGCAAGCGCAAATATGCAGCCAATGCTCAACAGGCCACAGTACTAAAATCCCACATTTCATGACTGCTTGCGCTCGAAATGTTGCCTTTTAGGCTCGCGGAGACGGAAGCATTCCGCAGCCTAATGGCGGCGGCCGTTCCTCGGTACTCGGTCCCCAGCTGCCACTATTTTTCCCGGTGTGCCATCCCTCATTACACAAGAACGTGTCCCAAAACATTAGCCATGCCCTCAACAGCGCAGTTACCGGGAAAGTCCACCTAACCACATACACATGGACAAGTGCTTGTGGGCAGGGACGGTACACTGGATTAACATAGTGGAAGCCGGGACCCAGTCTGACCTTGGGACGGATCATGTCCTCCTGACGCCAAGGATTGCGGGCCCTAGGTCAATCAGGGTTGCCCCCACAGTCTACAGCTCCTGCACCTCATCCTCCTCAGCCTCCTCCTCCTCTTCAGCCTCCATCTCCGAAATGACCACATCAGTCTCAAGCTGGAAGCACTGCAGCACTGCCTCGGCCAAGCGGCAACAGGCTCTGCTGAAGGTAATATGCTTAGGTGACAAACGGCACAATGCTGAAGAGTTGTGGACAACTCTGAAAGAGCAGGCAGATAGGTGGCTCACACCGCTGAACCTACAGCCAAGCATAGTCGTGTGTGACCATGGCGGGAACCTGGTGGCGGCTCTGAGGCGAAGCGAGCTCACACACGTACCATGCCTGGCCCATGTGCTTAAACTCGTTGTTCAGCGTTTTCTCAAATCCTACCCGGAGCTGCCGGATCTGCTTGTTAAAGTACGCCGCCTGTGTGCCCATTTTAGAAAGTCACCTAGAGCTTCCGCCGCCCTTGCCATGTTTCATCAGCATTTGAGGCTTCCGGCTCAATGACTGGTATGTGATGTCCCCACGCATTGGAACTATACACTGCAGATGTTGGGAAGCATTTGTGAGCAGAAGAGGGCAGTTGTTGAGTACCAGCATCAACAAGGCCGTCGGTATTCAGTTCAGACTCCACACATAAGACCTCAGGAGTGGACATGGATGTCAGACAAATGTGCCATCCTCCAAAACTTTGAGGATTCCACCAAGAGGGTGAGCGGCGATTACGCCATAATTACCATCCCGCTTCTCTGACTTCTGAAACGCTCTTTGCTCAGAATCAAAGAGGATGCATTGCAGGCAGAGCACGATGAGATGGAGCAAGGAACCATACAGGGTAACTACACACAGTCCAGCCTCATCTCATCCCAACATGGATTGGGTGACAATGAGGAAGAGGAGGAGGAAGAACAGGAGCTAGTTTCATGCACTATAGACGGTACTACCTGCACATCTGTCATACCGTCTGTTCAGCTTGGATGGCCAGAGGACATAGAGGAGGACGAGGAGCAGAGCATGGTTTGTCATTTGCTTGGTGAGGACACGGAAGTCTTGCCTGTTAGCAGTCTGGCAGTCATGGCTGAGTTTATGTTACGCTGCCTTTCCCATGACCCTCGCGTTCTCAAAATTTTGGGTGACAGTCATTACTGGTTGGTGACACTTCTAAACCCATGCTACAAGGAGAACTTTATATCTCTTATTCCTGAGGCGGACAGGTTTACAAAAATGGGGCAGTACCAGAAAGCCCTTGTTGTGGAACTATTAAAAAAATTCCCATCTGAAAACGCTGGCGGCAGAGCACACAGTTCATTGGACAACCAAGGAGTACAGGTGAGAGAGACACAAATGCAATCCAGCAGAGGCAGGGGAACACTGTCAAAGTTCTGGGACAGTTTTTTCAGACCCTCCCATCGCACAGGCCCTGAGGTGCGCGGTACTCTTACAAGGAGTGCAAAGTTTAGGAAGATGCTGAGAGAGTACCTTGCCGACCGTACCATCCGTGATTCCTCTGTGCCTTTTAATTATTTGGTATCCAAGCTGGATACGTGGAATGAACTGGCTCTCTATGGCTTGGAGGTCCTGGGCTGCCCTGCCACTAGCAGTTTATCAGAGCGGGTTTTTAGTGCCGCCGGTGGAATTATAACTGATAAGCGAATCCAACTGAAAATGCTGAAAGGCTGACTCTTATAGAAATGAACAAGGGCTGGATTGGGCCAGACTTCTCAACATCACCGAATGATATCAGCGTAATATAAACTCAAATCCAGTGTCTTTTTTTGGGAAGTGTATTTCCATGCACCCCTTCACACCCACACATGAGTATGCGCTTCCTTATTTTGGCTATTTGCTCTTGTCCTCCTTCTTCTTCTCATTCTCCACCACCATATCACCAGGGTGACCGTGGTCCGTGATGGTACACCCACATAATTTTTTTAAAGGGTGTTTAAGATGCCTGTAAAAAAATGTTTTTATACAGTATGTTCATGTATACCCCCCAGAGATAAATGTTTGTCAGCCCATACACTTAGTGCATGGGCATTACAAGTATAGGAGGCCCGCTCCTTTCTAATGAGAACATTTTTTTATGAAGCCCTCTAAGTCTCTTCCAAGGGGAATTGGAGTGCCTCCCAATTTTTTGCAGCCCTTGCATTCACTGCATAGGCCAACAATATGGGAGAACCTCTGCTTTCTAATGGGAATTTGTCATTACTGTGGCCCTGCTCTATGTGTCTTTAAATTTTTAGTGGGGTTTTTCCTAAAATTGGTCAGCCGTTGGACTCACTGCATACCCTATAACTGTATAGCAGACCCTTTCCTTTCTAATGGGAACATGTACTTGTTACTGTGGCCCTGCTCTTTGTGTCTTTAAATTCATAGTGGTGTTTTTCCTAAAATTGGTCAGCTGTTGGACTCACTGCATACCCTATAACTGTATAGCATACCCTTTCCTTTCTAATGGGAACATGTCGTACTTGTTACTGTGGCCCTGCTCTATGTGTCTTTAAATTCTTAGTTGGGTTTTTCCTAAAATTGGTCAGCTGTTGGACTCACTGCATACCCTATAACTGTATAGCACTTCTAATGGAAATTTGTCATTACTGTGGCCCTGCTCTATGTGTCTTTAAATTCTTAGTGGGGTTTTTCCCAAATTTTTGCAGCTCTTGCAGTCACAGCATGGGCTTTACCACTATAGGAGACTCGCTCGTTTTATAATGGGAACATTTTTTTTACTGAGACCCTCCTCTATGTCTCTTCAAAGGGGTATTGGGTTACGTCCAAATTTTCGACAGCCCTTGCAGTCACTGCATACGCAATAAAAGTATAGGAGACCCACTTGTTAATAATGGGAACAACAAAGCATAGCCGGCTGATGGCTCTCTAGCAACAGCAAGGGCCGACTGCTGGCCTTTTAAAAATAGTAAGGGCCGTCTGATGGTCCTATAAAAACAGACTTTATGACTTTCAGAGTCCCTCCATCATAAATTAAACAGGATGTGTCTGATGATGTGTCACACAACACATTGCCAGATAAGGTTGTAAAGTGTTAAAATGACATTTCCCGGTGAATGCATTTGTCTTAAAAAGTAACGTAAACAAAAAAGCCATTAGGATCTTCCTTTAGTATAAAAAACAGCATCACCAATTTAACCTCAATGTAATCACATTATTCAGCTCTTGCACCGCCTCCTCCATCTCCAAATAACCACATCAGTCACAAGCTGACAGCAGTGCCTTGGCCAAGTGGCAACAGGCTGTGCTGAAGATAACATGCTTAATGCTTAGGTGACAAACCGCCCAGCGCTGCAGAGTTGTTGAAAACTCTTACACAGCAGCCTGATCTGTGGCTCTCACCTCTGAACATACAGCCAGGCATGGTCGTGTGCGACAATGGACGGAACCTGGTGACGGAGAAATGACAGCCGGAGTTGATACGGTTTCCCTCTATGCTAGTCCTTTCACCAAGCTAAAGAATATGGCTCTGGTGAAATTCAACTCCCACTAAGAAGCTGTTTCAGATTGAAAAACATTGTGCCAACCAGGGGAATTAATTCTGAGGGCTCACCTTTTTCCCCCACTCAAGAGCACCATAGCAGCTGCAAAGTTAGCGCTATCATCAACTCTCCTCAGGTAGAAGCCAGGGCACACAAGAGGATTCTCTGGTCGGACCGTCCAACCCTGCCGAGAAGCAGTCCTGGCTAAGAAAAGTGTTTGGGAAGTTTCCCGGACACTCTATGGCTGCTTTTTTACTGAGGAGGAAACACACGCAAACATGGGGAGAACATACAAAGTCCTTGCAGATGTTGTCCTTGCTGAGATTTGAACCCAGGATCCCAGCGCTGCTAGGCTTCAGTGCTAACCACTGATCCAATGTGTTGCCATTTACCCTCTAATATCTAACAGGCTGGAGAAACTTGCACCTACTGCCACTTTATCTTCAACTCCTTTGTGAGAAACTAATGTATTTGGGCAGCCACTCAGTCTACCACATAAAATTCCTGAGAAGGAAATTGGGGATGGCTTCGTTACAGGTACTAGGGGCAGTGCAAATACCATGGCGTCGTACCATAGTTTACTGTAAATATTCCCGGCTGGTAGGAGGCAAGCAAATTCCCACAGAAAAGTACCAGCAGTAATATTCAGGGACCCACCCTTGTAGAAGGCGGAGACAACACTGGGAGAAATAGTGACGGCTGATGACTAGTGTTGAGCATTCCGATACTGAAATATCGGGTATCGGCCGATATTCGCGGTATCGGAATTCCGATACTTAATTCCGATACTATTGCAATATCGTATACCGGAATCGGAAGTTCCCATAATGCAATGAGACATTTTCATTTTATTCAGCCAATGAGGATCCTAAGAAGTGTGGGCACATCCTGTTAGGCATGTAGGCATCTTAACTAATGGCATGGCTGTGATTGGCTGCTGAAATGATGTCATGATGCACTATAAAAGCCACCGCCGCCATTTTGAGCTCACTCTGCTGTGAATTCAGTTAGGGATAGGACGCTGTTGTTCTGAGGGACAGTTTTAGCTACCTATTTGCTCTATACTGCTTTACCCAAGCTACTTTCTAAATCACTGTGCCTTGCAGTGCTAGTGCACAGTTCCCTGTGCTGTTCACCGCTATCTGCAAGGTCTGTGTGTGTGAGTGCAGCTCACCCTGTAGTGTGTGCTTCAGCCAAGTCTGGTTGTAGTGCACTCAGTGTGTGTCACTGCCTCATACATTGTCCTTTTTTGCCAATTCATAATTTTTCCTGATATCTCCTATTAGTGTGGTGGTTCCATCTGTATTCAGCTAAATTGGTTCCAAACACACTATATAGGAGTAGATAGAGAAATTTTTTTCCGTCTTGCAGCACTAGTGCACAGTGCTCTGCATCTGTACTGTTCACCGCTGTCTGCAAGGTCTGGTGTGTGAGTGCAGCTCACCCTGTAGTGTGTGCTTCAACCCCGTCTGGTTGTAGTGCACTCAGTGTGTGTCACTGCCTCATACATTGTCCTTTATTGCCAATTCATAATTTTTCCTGATATCTCCTATTAGTGTGGTGGTTCCATCTGTATTCAGCTAAATTGGTTCCAAACACACTATATAGGAGTAGATAGAGAAATTTTTTTCCGTCTTGCAGCACTAGTGCACAGTGCTCTGCATCTGTACTGTTCACCGCTGTCTGCAAGGTCTGGTGTGTGAGTGCAGCTCACCCTGTAGTGTGTGCTTCAACCCCGTCTGGTTGTAGTGCACTCAGTGTGTGTCACTGCCTCATACATTGTCCTTTATTGCCAATTCATAATTTTTCCTGATATCTCCTATTAGTGTGGTGGTTCCATCTGTATTCAGCTAAATTGGTTCCAAACACACTATATAGGAGTAGATAGAGAATTTTTTTTCCGTCTTGCAGCACTAGTGCACAGTGCTCTGCATCTGTACTGTTCACCGCTGTCTGCAAGGTCTGGTGTGTGAGTGCAGCTCACCCTGTAGTGTGTGCTTCAACCCCGTCTGGTTGTAGTGCACTCAGTGTGTGTCACTGCCTCATACATTGTCCTTTATTGCCAATTCATAATTTTTCCTGATATCTCCTATTAGTGTGGTGGTTCCATCCATATTCAGCTAAATTGATTCCAAACACACTATATAGGAGTAGATAGAGGAGCCTTTCTGCAGCATTGGGCCCTGCAGCCCCAGCCAGATTAGTATTAGCCTATTTTTTGCAGCCTCATCTATTGCATTGTAGGTTACCTTCCTACATTGTAATAGCTACAAAAAGTTTGTGATACTATCGTTATTACATCTTTAGGCACATCCAGTGTCTTTTTGTGACAAAAAAAACCTAAATAAAGTTCACCAAACACTCCACTTTACAGTTGTGTAGGCCACATTAGCTCATATTAAAGTCTAGTCCACACTTTATAAAATTAGTGTTTCTTATACCTGTTAGCAGCTGTTCAGGAATAAGCACACTAAGCCCTTAGTACTTTTCTGCCTATCTTTATCAGTCTACCAAGATGAAGAAGGCAGGGAGTAAGGCATGTGGTCGTGGGCGTGGGCGTGGGCGTGGAGTTTCTGCAGGGAGAGGACGTGAGGATTCTGTGCCTGCAGGGAGAGGACGTGGGGATTCTGTGCCTGCTGCGGGCACCAGTGACTCAGCATCCCCCAGTTTTACCAGGGAACAGTCCTTTATGCGCAGCTTTGTAGGAGCTAGCCGTACCCCACTGCTGCGCGAGGACCAAATTGAAGCCGTTGTCGGATGGATGGCAGCTAACGCATCGACTTCAATTAGTTCCAGATCCTCTCAGGTCCTGAGCACTGAAGAGCACCCATCTGTCTCTTCACCACCTGCCAAATTGCCCAGGCAGTCAGAGAGCCCTGGACAGGAGCCATCTCTACTTCTGTTCTCTGAATCTCTTGGCTTGGAAAGAGGGGGCCAGCCAAGCAGAATTCGAGAATTTGAAGAAGAGGTAGTATGCAGTGATGCGCAACCGTTTTGTCTCTCTGAATCTGAAGAGGCGGGTGGGCCAGTGCCTATGGTCAGCAGCACACCTCAGTACGCATCTGATGATGAGACTCAGGTGCCACTTTCTGGTGCGTACTGTGCTGTCGAGACTACCCAGGAGAAGCAGTTGTTTGAAGAGGGTGGTGTAGATGATGAGGTCCTTGACCCATCATGGCGTGAGGGACAGGAAGGTGGTGGGAGCAGCTCTGAGGAAGAGATTCCCCGAACGGCCCAAAAAGGAGGGAGAGGGAGGGGGCAGACTTGGTTGCCTGTAGCCTCCACTTCGGCACCCATTAGGAGCATGGCTCTTCCAAAATCCAAAGCGGGCGCTCCCAAGACTTGCAGTGCCTGGTCCTTTTTTGACACAGTTGCAGATGACATTTGCTTTGTCAAATGCAAGCTGTGTAATCAGAAGGTGAAAAGAGGGAAAAGTGTCAGCAACCTCAATACCACAAATATGTGGAAACATGTGCGGACCAAGCACGTGGTAGAGTTACACAAACACACTGAAGACCTAGGCCAACCTACAGCGCCACCTACCACCTCTTCAGCTCGTGTTGTAGCCTCTTCCTCCAGCTCACACACAGCTGGTTCGGCTTCCTCACAGGATCGCCATGGAAGAATCTCTGGCACTGTTGTACAGAGACACAGTGTAATTCCACCCACAGCACCACTTTCCCAGTCATCCTCACACTCCCAGGCCAGTCTACAGCCATCGTTAGCACAGGCATGGGAGAAAAGGCGCCCATACTCGGCAAACCACCCCCGAGCACAGGCTCTGAATGCTGGCATTGCTAAACTACTGGCCCTTGAAATGCTATCATTCAGGCTGGTGGAGACTGACACATTCCGTAACTTTATGGCATTGGCAGTCCCACAATACAACGTGCCCAGCCGCTTTTATTTCAGCAGGCAAGCCGTCCCTGCCCTGCAACATCATGTGGAGGGAAAAATTAAACATGCGCTACAAAACGCCGTCAGTAGCAAGGTCCACCTGACCACTGATGCGTGGACCAGTAAGCATGGACAGGGACGATACCTTTCCCTCACTGCCCATTGGGTAAATGTTGTGGAGCCGGGTACAGATCTTGAGAGTGGCGCTGTACGTGTTCTGCCAACTCCAAGGATTGCAGGAATCCAGTCTGTACACATTGACTCCTCCTCATACTCCAGTTACTCTGAATCAGCGCTGCAGGAGCCGTCACGGTCTACCTCCACATCGACCCGTGAACGGTTACCTGTTATGATGACCGATATGAGCACAGCCGTGGCCAAACGTCAACAGGCCGTATTAAAATTAATTTCTTTGGGGAATCGAAGCCACACAGCGCAGGAGCTCTGGAATGCCATCAAGCAGCAGAGTGACGTGTGGTTTGTGCCAGCGAATCTCCAGCCAGGCATGGTAGTGTGTGACAATGGCCGAAATCTGGTGGCAGCTCTGGGCCTAGGCAACCTCACTCACATCCCATGTCTGGCACATGTGCTCAACTTGGTCGTGCAGAGTTTTTTGAGGGACTATCCGGATCTTGATGCACTGCTTCACAAGGTCCGCATAGAGTGCGCTCACTTGCGGCGTTCCAGCAATGCAAGATCACGCATTGCAGCTCTGCAGCGCCGATTATGTCTTCCGGAACATCGCATCATATGTGACCTACCCACCAGGTGGAATTCAACGTTACATATGTTGGAGAGGTTGTGTGAGCAGCAGGCAGCAGTAATGGAGTACCAGCTGCAGCAGGCGCAAACAAGTCGCAGTGCGCGCCGTTCACACTTCACCACCACTGAGTGGGCCTCTATGAAGGACATTTGCCACGTTTTGCGTGCCTTCGATTATTCCACGCGGATGGCGAGTGCAGATGATGCACTAGTCAGCATGACTATCCCCCTTATCTGCCTGCTTGAAAAAACACTGCAAGCACTAAGGGACGAGGTTTTGGAAGAGGTGGAGGATGAGGAGTCACAAATGCCATCTGCTTCTCTACAGTCTGCGCAACGTGGTTCCTCACAAAGGCCTAGGCAGGGGACACTTTGTGAGGAGGATGAGGAGGAGTCAATGGATGAGGAAGACATCTGTCCAGAGGAGGGAGGTACACAATGCTCTAGTAGTCAGTATCTAGAGCGAGGGTGGGGTGATGCAGAGCAGGCAGAGATCACGCCTCAAGCAGGGGACAGCGTTTCTTGGCCAGTTGGCAGTCTGCAGCACATGGTTGATTTCATGCTGCAGTGCCTCAGAAACGACCGCCGCATCGCCCACATTCTCAACACGGCTGATTATTGGGTGTCCACCCTCCTAGATCCTCGCTACCGGGACAACTTACAAAGCCTCATAACACCATTGAACCGGGAGCGTAAAATGCGGGAGTACCAAGACGCACTGGTGCATTCCATCATGTTCTCCATTCCAACCGAGAGCAGTGCTGCTAGTGCTTTACAAAGCAGCTCAGTGCGTCGAGGCAGTGGAGGAAGCTCTGCACAAAGAGGGAGCAGAAGCAGCGCCTCAGCACAAGGCAAGACCAGTATGGCCGAAATGTGGCAAAGTTTTGTGTCCCCGCCGCCACAAATGTCTACACCATCACAGACAGCTCCAGTCAGCAGGAGGCAACGTTTCCGTCAGATGGTGACAGACTACATGTCTTGCCCTCTTAGTGTACTCCCAGACGGCTCTTCTCCCTTCAAGTTTTGGGTCTGTAAGCTGGATACATGGCCAGAGCTTAGTCAGTATGCACTGGAGGTGCTAGCTTGCCCTGCTGCTAGTGTATTATCGGAACGCGTCTTTAGTGCCGCAGGTGGTGTACTAACAGACCGTCGCATGCGACTATCCTCCGATAACGTTGACCGGCTTACTTTTCTCAAAATGAACAAGGCCTGGATCTCTCATGAATTTGCCAGTCCTCTTCCAGAATAAATAATTGGTTGGCAACAGTATCCAGGTCTCCTGTTCTGTTCATGTTTCTACCACCTGAACTGTAATCCCTGAGCTCCAACACCGCCAGTTGGCGCTCGGAAGTGCCGTCTGCACAGTCAACACTTGCTGCCGTGTTATTGGGGTTCAGTAACGTCAGCTGTTCTCCTGCTGTGCGGACGGCAATTTCTCCTGATTTGTCCACATCCACTGTACTACACATTTTAAAGTTGCTCCAATTACTCCTCTGGCTCCTCTGTTTTCATTCTTATCCCTGGGCTCCAGCACCGCCAGTTGGCGCTCGGAAGTGCTGTCTGCACAGTCAACACTTGCTACCATGTTATTGGGGTTCAGTAACGTCAGCTGTTCCCCTGCTGTGCGGACGGCAATTTCTCCTGCTCTGTCCACATTCTCACTACTACAGATTTTAAAGTTGCTCCAATTACACCTCTGGCTCCTCTGTTTTCAGTATTATCCCTGAGCTCCAACACCGCCAGTTGGCGCACGGAAGTGCCGTCTGCACAGTCAACACTTGCTGCGGTGTTATTGGGGTTCGGTAACGTCAGCTGTTCCCCTGCTGTGTTCACGGCAATTTCTCCTGCTCTGTCCATATTCACTGTGCTACTTATTTAAAACTTGCTCCAATTACACCTCTGGCTCCTCCGTTTTTAGTATTTACCCTGGGCTCCAACACCGCCAGTTGGCGCTCGGAAGTGCTGTCTGCACAGTCAACACTTGCTGCCGTGTTATTGGGGTTCAGTAACGTCAGCTGTTCTCCTGCTGTGCGGACGGCAATTTCTCCTGCTTTGTCCACATCCACTGTACTACACATTTTAAAGTTGCTCGAATTACACCTCTGGCTCCTCTGTTTTCATTCTTATCCCTGGGCTCCAGCACCGCCAGTTGGCGCTCGGAAGTGCCGTCTGCACAGTCAACACTTGCTGCGGTGTTATTGGGGTTCGGTAACGTCAGCTGTTCCCCTGCTGTGTTCACGGCAATTTCTCCTGCTCTGTCCATATTCACTGTGCTACTTATTTAAAACTTGCTCCAATTACACCTCTGGCTCCTCCGTTTTTAGTATTTACCCTGGGCTCCAATACCGCTAGTTGCTGCTCAGAAGTGCCGTCTGCACAGTCAACGCTTGCTCCAGTGTTATTGGGATTCAGTAACGTCAGCTGATCCCCAGCTGTGTGTCCGGCAAATTCTCCTGCTTTGTCCACATCCACTGTAGTACGGATTTAAAACCTCCTCCAAATACACCTCTGGCTCTTCTGTTTTTAGTATTTACCCTGGGCTCCAGCACCGCCAGCTGGTTCTCGGCAGTTCCATTGGCTCTTGTACCTTCTGCTACCCATCCGGGTTCCAGTACCGTCAGCTGGTTCTCGGCAGTGTCTTTGGCACGGGTACTCCCTCCTGCCCAGCCTGGTTCCAGCACGCCAGCTGTTTCCGGGTAGTGTCAACGTCACTTTGCTTCCAATGCGTTGTCCTGTCGTGTTGCGGTCGGGTTAGCCGACTCTATGGTGCCTGCAGTTTAGGTGACTCCTATGTGGGCTGCGGGATCTGGCAATGAAGGCTGGTTCCATAGTGCCAATAGGACAAGCACCCTCTGTAGGACTGTGGGTTTTGGTAACTGCGGCCGGCTCGCGGCCTTGAACTTTTTTTTTACATGGGTACCTTCTGCTACCCATCCGGGTTCCAGTACCGTCAGCTGGTTCTCGGCAGTGCCTTTGGATTAGGTGCCTCCTTCTCGGTATCCAAGTTCCACCAACGTCTGCTGGTCCTTGGTAGTGCTTTCTGGCACAGGTACCTCCTGCTTAGTAACCGAGTTCCAGTAACATCAGCTGGTCCTCGGTAGTTCCATTGGCTCTTGTACCTTCTGCTACCCATCCGGGTTCCAGTACCGTCAGCTGGTCCTCGGTAGTTCCATTTGCTCTTGTATCTTCTGCTACCCATCCGGGTTCCAGTACCGTCAGCTGGTTCTCGGCAGTGTCTTTGGCACGGGTACTCCCTCCTGCCCAGCCTGGTTCCAGCACGCCAGCTGTTTCCGGGTAGTGTCAACGTCACTTTGCCTCCAATGCGTTGTCCTGTCGTGTTGCGGTCGGGTTAGCCGACTCTATGGTGCCTGCAGTTTAGGTGACTCCTATGTGGGCTGCGGGATCTGGCAATGAAGGCTGGTTCCATAGTGCCAATAGGACAAGCACCCTCTGTAGGACTGTGGGTTTTGGTAACTGCGGCCGGCTCGCGGCCTTGAACTTTTTTTTTACATGGGTACCTTCTGCTACCCATCCGGGTTCCAGTACCGTCAGCTGGTTCTCGGCAGTGCCTTTGGATTAGGTGCCTCCTTCTCGGTATCCAAGTTCCACCAACGTCTGCTGGTCCTTGGTAGTGCTTTCTGGCACAGGTACCTCCTGCTTAGTAACCGAGTTCCAGTAACATCAGCTGGTCCTCGGTAGTTCCATTGGCTCTTGTACCTTCTGCTATCCATCCGGGTTCCAGTACCGTCAGCTGGTCCTCGGTAGTTCCTCAGCTTTCTTGTACCTTCTGCTACATTTCCAAGTTCAAGCTTTTTGAAATGGTTCTTGGTAATCACTCTGGATCTCCCTGACGAGGACCCTGAAGACGAGGACCCTGAAGACCAACCCTAAGAAGACGAGGACCCCGAAGACAATGACCCTGAAGACGAGGACCCTGAAGACCACCCCGAAGAAGACGAGGACCCTGAAGACCACCCCGAAGAAGACGAGGACCCTGAAGACCACCCCGAAGAAGACGAGGACCCCGAAGACGAGGACCCAGAAGACCAACCCGAAGAAGACGAGGACCCCGAAGACGAGGACCCCCGAAGACGACGACCCTGAAGACCACCCCGAAGAAGACCAAGAAGATGACCCTGAAGAAGTTGACCAAGAAGACAAAGAAGAGAAGACAAGCACCAAGATACAGAAAAACAAGAGACAGAAAACCAAGAAGCAGAAATACAAGAAGCTGCAGAACAAAAAGCGGAAGAACATTAAGCATAAGACTAAAAATCAGAGCAAAAGATAATATCTAAATTATAAGCAGAAGATGACTAAGCAGTGTATGGGGGTGAGTCCGTTCCTCCTCGTGGTGCCCCTGGAAAAGACCTGCTGCTGCAGGCCAAACTGAACGCGGACAAATCCTGTTGTAAATCTTTTGTGACGGGCAGAACGAAAGGTGTAATGTCCAACCTTTTATAGATAACAACTACAGGAATGCCTGTCACAAATAAGAATATGATGAAGAAGAAGAATATGAAGAAGATGAAGAAGTAGAATATGAAGAATGTAAAAAAAAGAATAATACGAAGAAGGTGAAGAAGAAGAAGGTGAAGAAGAAGTGGATGAAAAAGATGCTGAGGATGATGAAGGAGAAAGTGTGGGAGAAGTAAAAAAGAAGGTGAAGAGCATGGAAGTAGTGAAACATAAATATCTGACAAAATATAAAAATACTTAACATAGTTAATATTTCCGTAACTCAGAACATAATAAAAAAATATTAATTCCTGCTATTCCATTTGACTGGGCTAAACCTCTATGCCTTTTTTGTCTCCCCCACCTCCCCCAATACATTCTACATTATTCTTAGTTGTTTTCCTTCATGTAGAAATAACCTACAAGGAAAGAAAGGGTTTATTTTAATTCCGATATTTATGTCCCATTGACTTGCATTGGTTTCCGGTATCGGAATCGGCGATATCCGATACTTTTTCGGTATCGGTCCGATCCAATCCGATCCGATATTTCCCGATATCGGAAGGTATCGCTCAACACTACTGATGACCGAGCATGGACAAGAGGCATGAGGTAGTGAAAAGCTTCCCCCTCCACGAGCCTAAAAGGCCACATTTCAAGTGAAAGAATCTTTAGAGGACTTCCTGGGAGAAATTAAAGCTGGAGTGGATATGGTTTCCCAAGTCCTTTCACTAAGCTAAATAATATGGCTGTGGTGAAATACAACTCAGCAGAAAAAGCTGTGGACTTGCTTTGTACCGTCCCTGGCCACATTAACTTGACCACGTGTTTGTGGGTAGGTGGTCCTTCCCAGTAAGTTCACTGGGGAGGGCATGGGTAATGTTGTGGGACCCGTGCTTGTGGAAGGCAGAGACGACACCGTGAGAAATAGTGGCGGATGGGGACAGAGTATGGACACCCGGCTGCCGCCGGCATGACGTTATGAAAAGCTTCCGCCTCCATGAGCCTAAAAGTCCACATTTCAAGTGCAAGCAGCTACACAAAAATCTGTCAGTTTAGTATTGCGGCCTGTGGGTGGGCGGGTGGCTGGCTGGCAGCATTCTTGCGCTTGCATTTCAAGTAACAGAAAACTAAGCAGATGGTGGCCTCTATCATCATCATGGCCTCACCTCGGCACTATGAACTCTCCTGAAAGAGAAGCCAAGGCCCACCTGAGGAGTCACCGGTTCTCTGTTGGGCCTGTCCAACCCTGCCGAGAATCAGCACTGAATAAGAAAAGTGTGGGGGAAGGTTCCCGGACACTCTATTGCTGCTTTTTTAATGTGGATCAGACGTGCTTATGCATGTTATTTCTCAAACCGCATTGCGATGAGGCCATTGCCCAACTCTGTAGTCATGAAATTAAATGTGCAAAGAAAGATGTTTGTGTGTCAAAGCACCACCGACAAGTGCAAGTTGATTTTGAACAGGCTGCCATTGCTTCTGCAACAAGCTTCATTAGAGGACTTCCTGGGAGAAATGACACCCAGAGTAGATACGGTTTCCCTCTGTGCCAGTCCTTTCACCGAGCTAAATACAACTCTCAGCAAAAAAAGCTGTGGACTGGCTCCGTACTGTCCCTGGCCACATTCACCTGTCCACGTATTTGTGGTTAGGTGGTCCTTCCCAGTAAGTGCACTGGGGAGGGCACTGGTAATGTTGTGGGACCCGTGCTTGTAGAAGGAGGAGACGATACCGGGATAAATAGTGGCTGCTGGGGACCAAGTATGGACTTCCGGCCGCCGCCCACATGACTTTATGAAAAGCTTCCACTTCCATAAGCCTAAAAGGCCACATTTCAAGTGAAATCAGCTTTAGAGGACTTGCTGGGAGAAATTACACCCAGAGTAGATATGGTTTCCCTCTATGCCAGTACTTTCACTGAGTTAATTACAACTCTCAGCAAAATAGCTGTGGACTAGTGTTGAGCCACCCCCATAGTGTTCGAGTTCGGTTCGTCGAACACCCATATGTTCGCCGAACTGTTCGTCGAACTGTTCGTCGAACAACGTCGAACACCATTAAAACCGATGGCAGGCAAGCAAAAAAACATAGAAACACATAGAAAACACATAGAAAACACTTCAAAAGGTGTCCAAAAGCTGACAAACTGCTCAGAAGACACAACTAACACATGGAAAAGTGACAAGTACATATAGTCATGCGAAAAGAAAAGAGATGGAGGAGTAAAAGGAGGGGGAGACACAGATATAGGCATGTCATGCCCTTCTAAAACCAAAAAAGTGCGAAGCCGACACGGCCAGTTCGTTCCTGCCCGTGCGACCTCCGTGACGCTGGGTTTGTGCCAGAGTCACGGTGGACCCTGACGGCCAGCCCCCTACTCCCAATACTGGTGCCTGTCCGCTGGTGGGTCGAGCCCCCCCGCCGTGGGGGGAGTAACATCTGCAGAACAAAGACCATCTTCCAGCCAAACTAAGATGTCTACTTCTTTTCATGGACAATGTGATACGATCCCTTTCTTACGAACACGTCCATCGCTACAAATTCCAGATGAGGCACAAAAACAGCAGGTGCTTCAATGGATATCAAGTGCTCCTTCAAGTGGGCTCTCCTCCACCTCAACTTCAACATCACAAATACTCCAGTCCTCAGAGGTGTCACCCCAATCGCACTTGCTTCCTCACAGCTCCCAAGTCTCCAGCTGCCCGCCTGAGTATGGGGTAACACAGATGGTTGAGTCTGCACAGCTGTTTACTCATACTATAGCCGGGGAAACGGAGGTCTGCTCCAGAGCTTCTGTTAATCCAGATGAGGAAATGATCTGCACTGATGCCCAGAATCTTTATAAGTCGGATCCAGAACCAGATGAAGAAGGATCTGTGCATAATGTAGACCCACGTTCCCAAACTGTAACTCCTGTTGGTGGAGACAATGATGAAGACGATGATGAGACTCAAATACCTGTTTGGAGCGACAACTTGACTTTTCGGTCAGGGCAGGAAGAGGTTGGCTCTGAGGACGATGGGTGTGAGAACACACAGGGTGATGATGACGAGGTTGGAGATCCCACTTACTGTCAACCCACAGTCAGCCAGTCGATGAGGTCAGCAGAGGAGGTGGAGGAGATTGTGACTAGCCCAGGGGATGGGAATGACTCGGCACCCGGGCCTTTGCCTGGCCTTGGGGATGTCGCGTTGGTCGGCTCCCTGGCCCGTACCCTGGGGTCACTCTTTAAAAGGTTGGATAATTGTTAATTTTATAAAAGTTCGTGACGCCACCTGTGGTATCTGATGAGAAGCACCAGCGCTGCAGCAGTCCACTGAGGCCGGTGATAAGGCAGCTCGATGGTATAGCTCCCCACAGGTGGAGCTAGGTCTCAGGGCAGCGTATGCAGGGGGAATGCAGGACAGGCGAGACCCAGCTGGGTCAGAGCAAGAACGGGAACGGACACGGTAGTCACTTCAGTAAATTTTACTGGTGGAAATTCAGGCACATCCCGGAGAACTGTAGGGTGAAGGGTGCATATCAGGATCCTCCCCAATGAGCGGGTGTAGGGCCTCCTGTTTCTTGCCTCTGCGTAGTAAGTTTCTGACCTGCCTGGAGCTAGGCCTAACTTTGTCTCTGTCCTGCGCTGGCTGACCTTGTGGTAGGGCCTTCTCTTGGAGTTCACGCTCCCAGTATGCGGGGCCTAAGCGTCTCCTGGCTCTGTTACGTATCAGCACCTTAGCGATCCTGGGACTTGTAGTTCTCCAGGGATTCCGGTTATGCCTTACTTGGTCACAGAGATCCCGGTAAGCTCGGATCCGGTGTCCGGTAAATGCTTCGGGGTGAGCTGGTTAAGCTCCTCTTCCCCTTATGCCCTAACTCGCCACTCGCCTTCGGCCTACTCGTGCCCTCACTAGGCTATACACACTAACGGCAGCTTGCCGCACTTCACCGAACTTACGGTGCCGGCACACCTTAAGCTCTATCTGGGCTCCCTGAATCTAGCTAGCAGGAGCCTCGTGCTCCACTGCTGAACTATTAACTGAGTTCTCTAGACTAGACTGAGCTCCACTGCAGACTGACCTCTCTTAGGCTTCTCTACTGCAGGAACTCTTCAGAGGAACTGAACTGCCTAGCTCCACCTTCCCTATTTACATCCCTAACGGGCTCCCTCTGCTGGTCTGAGGTGGAAGGTGGAGATGTGTGAATGTTTATGGGGGCTTCTTGTGGAGGATTCCATCAATGCACTCTTCTACGATCTGTGATACCAAGCGCAGTGGGGCGTCACAGATGCTATTGATGATGAGGTTAGGCTGCACCTTTCTGGACAGAGACGGAGTACTGGAAGCACGTCAACAACTGCATCCTCAACCACAACTCTGCCTCTGACCACAAGTCGTAGTGGATCTTCAGGTCGCATGGGCTCTAAGCCTTGCATAGCCTGGGCATCTTTTCAGATCGATAAGGATGACCCAACTCGTGTTATCTGTAATATTTGTCACCAAAAGCTAAGTAGAGGCCAAAAAATCCATAGTTTGAGTACTTCATGCATGTACCGTCACATGGATATGAAGCATAAGTTGCAGTGGGAAGCTCACTGTGCTACAATGTGGCCTAGCGGGCCGGGCCAACCACCGTCTGCCCCATCTTGTGCATCCGCAGCCTCTTCATCCTCTGTGATTGGGGGGACAGCAGTCACACATGTTTTTGGACGCAGACATGCCACCTCTTTACCCGCAACAGCCAGTGTGATTGGCAGGTCGTCAGTTCATTGGGAAGTGGAAACACCTGCTGGTGTTGAGCGCTCTGCAACATCGAGAGCACCAACTTTGGATCAAGGATACCTAACATGTCCGCCTGCATCTTCCTCACAGACCGGCAGTTTGCCGGGGACACCCTACTCAACCCCGTCTAAGCACAACAGCCAGCCCTCGGTCCCTCAGATGTGGAAAAGTAAAAGACCATTTCCTCCTAGCCATGACAAAGCTAAGAGGTTGAATTTCACCATCTGCAAGCTGTTGGCTACAGAAATGCTGCCTTTCCGCCTGGAGGACACAGAGGATTTTCAAGACCTTATGTCCGTCGCAGTGCCCCAGTACCAGATGCCCAGTCGGCACTACTTCTCAAAGAAAGGTGTGCCTGCGCTCCACCAGCATGTCGCACACAACATCACTGCTTCTTTGAGAAACTCTGTGTGTGACAGGGTGAATTTCACCACAGACACTTGGACGAGTAGGCATGGACAGGGGCATTACATGTTACTGACTGGGCACTGGGTAACTATGGTGACAGCAGGACAAGGGGCTGCTGTCCAAGTCTTGCCATCCCCACGAGTTGTGCGTCAATCCTATTTATCTCGAAGTTCCTCCACTTCTTCTGCCTCCTCAACCTCCTCTCGGTCCTCCACCTGCACCCAAAGCCTGTCTGGTAATGCCACCTGCTTTCTAACTGTGCAGAAGGAATCCTGCACACCTCCTTACTATGCTGGCAGCAGGGCTCAACGGCATCAGGGTTTACTTTGAAATGTCTGGGAAATGTGAGTCACACAGCTGAGGAGTTGTGGTCAGCTCTGGAGACCCAGTTTCTTGAATGGTTGTCTCCACTGGACCTGCAACCAGGGAAGGCCGTGTGCGACAATGCTGCAAACCTTGGTGCGGCCCTTCGCAGGGGCAATGACACACACGTGCCTTGTATGGCTCAGGTGTTGAACCTGGTATTCCATCAATTTTTAGCCCACTATCCCAGACTAGATGGCCTTCTGCAGAGGGCACGGTCTCTGTGTGCTCACTTCCGCCGTTCGCGTCCCTCAGCTCAATGACTTACATCTCTACAGAAGTCTTTGGGCCTGCCAGTTCACCGGCTGAAATGCGATGTGCCGACACGGTGGAATTCAACTCTGCACATGTTGCAGCAACTGTGGCAGCACCGACAAGCCCTGGTGCAATACGTTCTGACTAGTGTTGAGCGAGCACTAAAATGCTCGGGTGCTCGAAGCTCGGGCCGAGCTCGCCGTGATACTCGGGTGCTCGACCCGAGCAACGAGCCCAATGTTAGTCTATGGGAGACTCCAGCATTTTTGCGGTGGCACCCCCGGCAGTCTTTTAAAAGCCTAACAAGTGCCCAAAACAATAGTGACAGTGCTCAAATGACATGGGGACAGCATGGGGATCGCCCCAGGAAGCATTTCTGACCCACAGGTCACTGCTGTCAACAATGTGGTCAGAGGTATTAAGCCACTTTTACAGGCTCACAATAAAACGTTCAAAAACGAAAGTGAAACTTTTTTCCTGTGAAATATGTTAAGGAACATCCTTTCCAGGGTAAAGACTTGTGTATAAGTTAAAATAAATGACCAAAAACAAAAATACTGCTCCACACCTTCGGCTATGTTCACAAGTAGCATTTTTTATGCGTTTTTGCACTTTTGTATTGCTTTCAACTATGATAAATGCATTCACCGTGAAATGTCATTTTAACATTTTACAACCTTATCTGGCCATGTGCTGTGTGACACATGCATAAAGTGCTGAAAAGACAAGGGAACAGCATGGGGAAGACCCCTGGAAGCATCTCTGACTCCCAGGTCACTGTCTAAAAGTGTGCCCATCATAAGTGATCCTTACCTCATCAGAAGATGCAGACTTGCAACTATCCCCATGCAAGTTCTAGTCCCAGGGCAGTGTTCAATTGTACCTCCCCCATTCCTTGCAATACAAGCTCAAGTATGCAGCCTGCCACCCACCCACCCCCAGGCTGCAATACCATACTGCTTGCTTGCTTGAACTTGAAATTGGGCCTTTTAGGCATGTGGAGGCGGAATCTGGCCACCACGTCATGGCTGTGTTGGCGGCCTGGAATCTATTCTCATTCCCCAGCCGCCCGGCGGCCAGGTGTCCATACTCGGTCACCAGCCGCCCCGCGACCGGGTGTCCACACACAGTCCCCAGCCGCCTGGGGGCAGCCGGGTGTCCATAAACGGTCCCCAGCCGCCCCTATTTCTCCTTGGATCATCCCCCCACACACTTTTCTTAGCCCGGCCTGCTTTAGGCAGCATTGGACGAGCCCACCAGAGAACCAGACTCCTCCAGTGGGCCCTGACTTCTCCATCGATGGAGTTGAGGGTGCCAAGGTGAGGAGCATGATGATGATGACAGAAGTTAGCATCTGCTATGTTTTCTTTTAATGCAAGTGTAAGTGTGCAGCCTGCCACCCACCCACCCCCAGACTGCAATTCCAAACTGCTAGCTTGCACTTGAAATGGGGCCTTTTAGTTTGGAGAAGGCTGAAGCTGGCCACTATCTCATGGCTGCTTCGGCTGCGAGGTATCCATTGTAACGGGTCTGGGAGGCGGAACCTCTGAGCAACTTATACAAGGGGGCGGTCCTTGTAAGGAAGCGGGTGGCGACCAGGGAAGACAGGCAGGTAGTCACAGCAGGTGACCGGGACAGTCTCTGGGTAAACGGGCAGGAGGTCACGGCAAGTGACCGGGACAGTCTCTGGGTAAAGGGTAGGTACGACCTGTGATGGCTGAGCCTCCAGGTAGGCTAGCAGGCAGATGGCAGAAGTGTGCTCCCAGATGAGCAGGCGAGAGTCTCTGGACTGGCAGGTGGTCACAGCACGTGACGGCGGAGCCTCCAGGTAGGCTAGCAGACAGGTAGCAGGTGAGCGCTCCCAGGTGAGCAGGCAAGAGTCTCTGGACTGGCAGGTGGTCACAGTACGTGACGGCGGAGCCTCCAGGTAGGCTAGCAGACAGGTAGCAGGTGAGCGCTCCCAGGTGAGCAAGCAAGAGTCTCTGGACTGGCAGGTGGTCACAGCACGTGACGGCGGAGCCTCCAGGTAGGCTAGCAGACAGGTAGCAGGTGAGCGCTCCCAGGTGAGCGGGCAAGCTGGTCCATAGACAGACTGACAGGTGTTGGAAGGCAGACCGTCGGACCTCAGGCTAGCAAGCAGGAAAGCGGATAACAGGCAGGAATCAGACAGCACACTGGCAGGAAACTGGCAGGTAACTGGCAGGTAAATGGAAACGGGACCTGAGGGCTGAAGCAGAGTAGTGAACAGTGCAAGAACATTGCTCGGGCACCTCCATTTTGGAGGAGGTGCCTAATATATGTTGAAGTCCTCCGGCCATTGGCCGGGGACTCCTTAGGATGGCGCGCGCGGCCCCTTTAAGAGGGGGGAGTGCGTGCGCGCCCTAAGCACCGTGGCCGGGAAGGAGCGCGCGCTGCCAGCAGAGCGGGAGGAGGGCGCCGGGCTCGGAGCGGAGAGGTGAGGGGAACAGCGTCCCTGCCTAGCAGAGGGCAGGGACGCCGACGCTACATCCATACTCAGTCCCCAGTCGCCCATATTTGTCCTGGTGTGCCTTATACATAAGATTAAGCGCGTATACCAAAACATTACCTGTGCCCTCCCCAGTGCATTTAGTGGGAAGGAGAGCCTATTCCGCTGTAGTGTGTGCATGCCAAACCCCTGTTCATGGTAAATGCAAAGATGCCTACCACCTTGCACCTGTCATTGCAGACTTGCAACTATCCCCATTCAAGTCCTTGTCCCAGGGCAGTGTTCAATTGTACCTCTCCCATTCCTTGCAATGCAAGCGCAAGTATGCAGCCTGCCACCCACCCACCCCAGGCTGCAATACCATACTGCTTGCTTGCTTGCACTTTAAATTGGGCCTTTTAGGCATGTGGAGGTGGAATCTGGCCACCACGCCATGGCTGTGTCGGCGGCCTGGTATCCATACTCAGTCCCCAGCCGCCTGGTGGCCGGGTGTCCCCGCTTGCTCCCCAGCCTCCAGGGGGTGGCTGGGTGTCCATACTCGGTCCCCAGCCACCCCTATTTGTCCTGGTAACCTTTCCCACACTTTTCTTAGCCTGGCCTGCTTTAGCGCAGCATTGGCCGAGCCCACCGGACTATCAGATTCCTCCGGTGGGCCCTGGCTTCTCCATCAGGGAAGTTGAGAGTGCCAAGGTGAGGAGCATGATGAGGATGGTAGAAGTTATCATCTGCTTTGTTTTGTTGTAATGCAAGCGCATGTATGTAGTAGCGGCTAGGCCTGAGGTGGTCAGCGTTTTGGCGCATATCCTACCTCCTCCGAGGATTGCTGGATGTTTTCCTGCTACTATCCAAGTTCTATGACTCCCGTTAAAACAAAGCTTCAGGTGATTAATGATGGATGAGGTAGTGGCAAAGGAGAAAGAGCAGGAGGAACAGGGACCATTCAAATCAATATCAGGACAGTCAACCAGATATGTCTTGTAGGATATGTTTCTGTAACAAAAGGAGCGGTTCGGCTACACAGTTATAGGGCATACAGTGAGTGCAATGCCTACCAAAAATTTCGAGCCACTCCAATGCCCCTTGGAAATGACATGGAGGTCAGAGAGCGTTAACTAAACCTTTTTTTCCATTTATAGCAACTGGGTCTCCCATGCACTGTTGGCCTAAGCAGTGAATGGAAGGCTTTCCAAAAATTATGAGGAACTGCAATGCCCCTTACAAGAGCCATGTGTGGCACCCCAGGGGTCTGGTCACCACAGTAATAGAGATATTACGTCGGAGAGCAAGTGGGAGGTTTCCTGGTCAGGATCCCTTAAACATGCAAGATCCTCCTGCCCCAATCCTGGGAGGGGAGAATTCTGCGGGGTTGAGTGAGTCAGAGAACAGTCAGAGTCAGAGTGAGAGCAAGGGAAAGTAACAGCAAGGAGCTCTGTAGGTGCTAGGAGCTAAACACCAGGGGCTGGAAGCTGAGCAGAGCTCGCCCTGGCAGAAGACAATAAGAACCGGACACAGGAGTCCGAAGCTGTGAGGACTTATATATCCAGCAGCTGAAACCAGCCGGCAGGGGATTTCAGGTCCTCTGGCCATAGAAGCCCGGAGGCTCAGTCACAAGCAAGGGACCAGCACCGCCGTCGTGGAGCGGAGGCTAACAGAAGGCCCCAAGTCACCAGCCATACGGGTGAGCACTACACGGTACACTCAGGGACGTGGGCTACTTCTACCCGCTTACAGCAAGGTAGCCAGGAAGAGTGCAGACAGACGGGGAGGCCTACAACTCCACCTGGCCAGGGGAACTCCTGCTTGCTCACAGACTGACCAGGCCTCTTATGCTAGCCAGTACTCCCGGGAGGGTCTACCTTATAATCATTAGTAAAGACCCTGAACTGCACTGCAAAGACTCTGAGTCATTCCTGCTGCGCTCGTGCACCATCACCCCCATCATCCAAACTCACTGCCCTGAGGCTATACTCCTCCCGAGGGGAGTTATCCCATTCTATGCTGCGCACACAACACCAGCCTCAGCGGTCTGCCTCACAGCGGTGGTACTCCCTGACCGCAATCCATGGGTGGCGCCGTCGGACAATTAACCTCAAAACCTAAGAAAGACTGCCACTGGTTTGACCAGCCTGAGCCACGGGACCGGGTCACCGCCACGGAGACTACAGACCCCAGAGACCCGGCACCGGGTATCCCACACACGTGTACACACGGCCCAGGGGGCGCGTCACATGCAGTACAGCATATTACAAACATAAGTCACATTATTGGGGAGTGGGTGTCCCATGGTATTTGCTTATGCTTTCCAAGCAAAAGCTGCCAAAAATTAGGACGGAGCAACTTGCAATGCCCCTTACAAGAGCCATGCAGTACAGCATATTACAAACATAAGTCCCATTATTGGGGAGTGGGTGTCCCATAGTATTTGCTTATGCCTTGCAAGCAAAAGCTGCCAAAAATAAGGACGAAGGAACTTGCAATGCTGGCACCCTGGTGGTATAGTGGTGGTGGAGGCAGAGGATAAGGAGAAGAAGATTAAACAGCCGAAACGAGGAAGCGTATATCCATGTGTGGGTTTGAAGCGGTGCATGTGAATACACCTCCCGAAATAACACAGTGGATTTGACTTTATGTTACTCTGCTGTCACTTGGTGGTGATGAGAAGTCTGGCCTAATCCAGCCCTTGTTCATTTTGATAAGGGTCAGCTTGTCAGCATTGTCAGTTGACAGGCGAGTGCGCTTATCAGTTATAATTCCCCCAGCGGCACTAAAAACACGCTCCAATAACACGCTAGGGGCAGGGCAGGCCAGGACCTCCAAGGCGTACAGAGCGAGTTCATTCCAAGAGTCCAGCTTGGATACCCAATAATTAAAAGGCACAGAGGAATCACGGAGGACGCTGGTACGATCGGCAAGGTACTCCCTCATCATCTTTTGAAACTTTCCACTCCTTGTGAGAGTATCCCGCGCCTCAGGGCCTGTAAGCTGGGCGGGTGTCAGAAAACTGTCCCAGAACGTTGACAGTGTTCCCCTGCCTCTGCTGGATTGGAGTTGCATCTCTCTCGCCTGTACGCCTTGGTTGGGCAATGAACTGTGACCTCTGCCGCTAGCGTGTTCAGATGGGAATTTTTTTAAGAGTTATGCAGCAAGGGCCTTCTGGTATTGCCCCATTTTTGTAGACCTCTCCACCTCAGGAATAAGAGAGTGAAGCTTCTTCTTGTAGCGGGGGTCTACAAGTGTCACCAACCAGTAATGACTGTCACTCAACATTTTGACAACGCGAGGGTCACGGTTAAGGCAGCGTAACATAAAGTCAGCCATGCGTGCCAGACTGGTAACGGGCAAGATTTCCGTGTCCTCACCAAGATGATGACTCACCATGCTCTCCTCCTCCTCTTCCTCCTCCCCCCTGTCCTCAGGCCACGCACGCTGAACCAACGGTATGACACTTGTACAGGTACTACTGTCTACAACGCATGATAGCAGCTCCTGTTCTTCCTCCTCCTCCTCCTCCTCCTCCTCTCCCTCATTGTCCCCCAATGCACGTTGGGATGAGATGAGGCTGGGCTGTGTGTAATCGCCCGCTACGGCTTCTTGATCCATCTCATCATACTCTGGCTGCAATGCCTCCTCTTTAATTATCTGCAGAGAGCGTTGCAAAAGACAGACAAGTGGGATGCTGACACTAATGATGGCGTCATCGCCACTCACCATCTTGGTGGCCTCCTCAAAGTTTGTCAGGATGGTACATATGTCAGACATCCAGGTTCACTCCTGAGGTCTTATGTGTGGAGTCTGACCTGAATATCAACGGCCTTGTTGCAGCTGGTGCTCCACAACTGCTCTCTTCTGCTCACAAATCCTTTGCAACATGTGGAGGGTAGAGTTCCAACGTGTGGGGACATCACACACCAGTCGGTGTGCCGGAAGCTGCAAACGCTGCTGCAACACAGCAAGGGCGGCGGAAGCTGTAGCCGACTTGCGAAAATGAGCTGACAGGCGGCGTACTTTCACGAGCAGATCTGGCAACTCAGGGTACGATTTAAGAAACCGCTGAACCACGAGGTTAAGCACATGAGCCAGGCTTGGTGCTTGTGTGATCCCACCTCGCCTCAGAGCCGCCACCAGGTTACGGCCATTGTCACACACGACCATGCCGGGATGTAGGTTCAGCAGTCTCAGCCACAGATCTGCCTGCTCTTTCACAGCTGTCCACAACTCACAAGCAGTGTGAGGTTTATCACCTAAGCTTATGAGTTTCAGCACAGCCTGTTGCCACTTGGCGGAGGCAGTACTGCAATGCTTCCAGCTTGTAACTGATGTGGTGATATCTGAGATGGAGGCTGAACATGAGGAGGAGGAGGAGGAGGAGGATGCGCAGGAGCTGTACACTGTGGGGCAACTCTGACTGACATAGGGCCCGCAATCCTCGGTGTGGGGAGGATGTGTTCCGTCCCAAGGTCCGACGGGGTCCCGGCTTTCACTATGTTTACCCAGTGTGCCGTCAGAGAGATGTACCGTCCCTGGCCACAAGCACTTGTCCACATGTCCGTTGTAAGGTGGACTCTCCCAGTAACTGCGTTGTTGAGGGCACGGCAGATGCTTTGGGACACGTGCTTGTGTAGTGCGGGGATGGCACACCGGGAAAAATAGTGTCGGCTGCGGACCGAGTACCGAGGGACGGCCACCGCCATAAGATTGCGGAAGGATTCCGTCTCCACCAGCCTAAAAGGCAGCATTTCCAATGCAAGCAACCTTGAAATGTGCGAATCTAGGACTGTGGCCTGTGGGGCGTTAGCTGCGAATTTCCGCTTTCGTTCAAAGGTCTGGGATATGGACAATTGAACGCTGCGGTGGAACGTGGACGTAGACGTTGATGCTGTTTCTTGAGAAACTGCCATAACAAGTGAAGACTGAGAGGAGGGGGCTTCTTTACGTGCAGTATGGACAGGGGATTGCCTTGCACACATAACAGGGGGTTCTATTGTACTCACAACAGTTAAAGAAGCAGTGGTGACACCCGCTGACACTGGTCGTGGACCCTGGGTTTCGCCCCACAAAGTCGGGTGCTTTGCTGCCGTGTGCCTGATCATGCTGGTGGTGGTCAGGCTTGTAGTTTTGTCACCCCTGCTGATGGTGGCATGGCAGGTGGAACATATGGCCTTTTTGGGGTTATCAGCAGTCTTTAAAAAAACTCCAGACTCTGGAAGACCTACCGCTTGTACTGGCAACCACCCTCGTGTTGGTGTTACGGGGAACGGTTGCCTGCCTTCTGTCTGTGGCCACCACACTGCTTCTTCCTGCCTGTTGGGGTACTCTGCCTCCCTCCCCCTGTGTGCTGCTGGCCTCACTCTGCATGTCCTCCTTCCACGTTGGGTCAGTTACTAGATCATCCACCACCTCCTCCTCTTCCACTTGCGCACAACGATCCTCCTCCTCACTTCCTGGCAATTGTGTCTCGCCATCGTCCACCTCTTGTGACAGATTGCCAACGTCGACTTCCTGTGGCCGTGGCTGTTCAAATATTTGGGCATCACAACATGGGATCTCCTCTTCCACCACTTCAAGCGTATCAGGCGAGGGGCCCAAATATGGAAATGGACCAGTGAACAGCTCTTCAGAGTGTCCAAGTGTGGGATCAGTTGCTGTCTGACAACACTCGGTATGGTGGGAGGAAGGAGCATCAGGGTGAGGAGGAGTATGCGGTCGAGACTCACGGCTACTAAGAGTTGACCGTGTGGAAGACAGACCGGAGGTGGTGGTGCCCAGGTAACTGGAAGTATTATCTGCTATCCAATTAATAACCTGTTCACACTGATCAGTTCTCAATACTGGTGTTGTTCTGTGCTTCCCTAGTAATTCGGTCAAGAAGTGAGAGCGAGAAGATGTGGCTGTTGGTTGTGGCACATTTTCACCTTGGCCACGGCCCCGTCCTCTGCACGAACCATCACCAGAATGTCCACTTCCACGTCCCTTGCCATGAGCCTTGCCCATTGTAAATGAAGTAAAATAGCTTACACTTGCACTATCAATGGAAAAAGGTTAATAAAGAGTAGATTAGGACAGTGGAAGAGGAAAGCCACAGTTATTGTTTACTGGGGTATACCACACTTTTTTAAATAGAGATATTTGCGGCTGAACAGTGAGCGACACACTCAAACTGCTTTTTTTTTAGATACCAAAGGCCCAAAACTGGATAGTACAGCGATTTGACCCGTGTAAACTGCAAAACCACACTGGGATGTCGGGCCTACACAAGACTATTTTCAACAGATATATTTTTGTGTCTCTATTATTCAGGTTTGGTAGTTTTTTCCGTAAAGAAAAACAGTAGTGTCTCCTGACTGTTGTGACACAAAAATATATCTGTTGAAAATAGTCTTGTGTAGGCCCGACATCCCCCAGTGTGGTTTCGCAGTTCCACGGGCAAATCGCTGTACTATCCAGTTTTGGGCCTTTGGTATCTAAAAAAAAAGCAGTTTGAGTGTGTCACTCACTGTTCAGCCGCAAATATCTCTATTTAAAAAAGTGTGGCATACCCCTGTAAACAATAACTGTGGTTTTGCCATCCCACGGTAAAAAATCTCTATTATTCAGGTTTGGTAGTTTTTTCCGTAAAGAAAAATAGTATTGTCTCCTGACTGTTGTGATTTTTTACCGTGGGATGGCAAAACCACAGTTATTGTTTACAGGGGTATGCCACACTTTTTTAAATAGAGATATTTGCGGCTGAACAGTGAGCGACACACTCAAACTGCTTTTTTTTTAGATACCAAAGGCCCAAAACTGGATAGTACAGCGATTTGCCCGTGGAACTGCGAAACCACACTGGGGGATGTCGGGCCTACACAAGACAATTTTCAACAGATATATTTTTGTGTCACAACAGTCAGGAGACACTACTGTTTTTCTTTACGGAAAAAACTACCAAAAGCTGAATAATAGAGATTTTTTACCGTGGGATGGCAAAACCACAGTTATTGTTTACTGGGGTATACCACACTTTTTTAAATAGAGATATTTGCGGCTGAACAGTGAGCGACACACTCAAACTGCTTTTTTTTTATATATATCAAAGGCCCAAAACTGGATAGTACAGCAATTTGACCCCTGGAACTGCGAAACCACATTGGGATGTCGGGCCTACACAAGACTATTTTCAACAGATATATTTTTGTGTCACAACAGTCAGGAGACACTACTGTTTTTCTTTACGGAAAAAACTACCAAAAGCTGAATAATAGAGATTTTTTATCGTGGGATGGCAAAACCACAGTTATTGTTTACTGGGGTATGCCACACTTTATTAAATAGAGATATTTGCGGCTGAACAGTGAGCGACACACTCAAACTGCTTTGTTTTTAGATACCAAAGGCCCAAAAACTGGATAGTACCACGATTTGACCCGTGGAACTGCGATACCACACTGGGATGTCGGGCCTACATATGACTATTTTCAACAGATATATTTTTGTGTCACAACAGTCAGGAGACACTACTGTTTTTCTTTACGGAAAAAACTACCAAAACCTGAATAGTAGAGATTTTTTACCGTGGGATGGCAAAACCACAGTTATTGTTTACTGTGGTATACCACACTTTTTTAAATAGAGATATTTGCGGCTGAACAGTGAGCGACACACTCAAACTGCTTTTTTTTTTAGATACCAAAGGCCCAAAACTGGATAGTACAGCGATTTGACCCGTGGAACTGCGAAACCACACTGGGATGTCGGGCCTACACAAGACTATTTTCAACAGATATATTTTTGTGTCACAACAGTCAGGAGACACTACTGTTTTTCTTTACGGAAAAAACTACCAAAATCTGAATAATAGAGATTTTTTATCGTGGGGTGGCAAAACCACAGTTAATGTTTACTGGGGTATACCACACTTTTTAAATAGAGATATTTGCGGCTGAACAGTGAGCGACACACTCAAACTGCTTTTTTTTTTAGATACCAAAGGCCCAAAACTGGATAGTACAGCGATTTGACCCGTGTAAACTGCAAAACCACACTGGGATGTCGGGCCTACACAAGACTATTTTCAACAGATATATTTTTGTGTCACAACAGTCAGGAGACACTACTGTTTTTCTTTACGGAAAAAACTACCAAACCTGAATAATAGAGATTTTTTACCGTGGGATGGCAAAACCACAGTTATTGTTTACAGGGGTATGCCACACTTTTTTAAATAGAGATATTTGCGGCTGAACAGTGAGCGACACACTCAAACTGCTTTTTTTTTAGATACCAAAGGCCCAAAACTGGATAGTACAGCGATTTGCCCGTGGAACTGCGAAACCACACTGGGGGATGTCGGGCCTACACAAGACTATTTTCAACAGATATATTTTTGTGTCACAACAGTCAGGAGACACTACTGTTTTTCTTTACGGAAAAAACTTCCAAAAGCTGAATAATAGAGATTTTTTACAGTGGGATGGCAAAACCACAGTTATTGTTTACTGGGGTATACCACACTTTTTAAAATAGAGATATTTGCGGCTGAACAGTGAGCGACACACTCAAACTGCTTTTTTTTTAGATACCAAAGGCCCAAACTGGATAGTACAGCGATTTGACCCATGGAACTGCAAAACCACACTGGGATGTCGGGCCTACACAAGACTATTTTCAACAGATATATTTTTGTGTCACAACAGTCAGGAGACACTACTGTTTTTCTTTACGGAAAAAACTTCCAAAAGCTGAATAATAGAGATTTTTTACCGTGGGATGTCAAAACCACAGTTATTGTTTACTGGGGTATACGACACTATTTTAAATAGAGATATTTGCGGCTGAACAGTGAGCGACACACTCAAACTGCTTTTTTTTTTAGATACCAAAGGCCCAAAACTGGATAGTACAGCGATTTGACCCGTGGAACTGCGAAACCACACTGGGATGTCGGGCCTACACAAGACTAATTTCAACAGATATATTTTTGTGTCACAACAGTCAGGAGACACTACTGTTTTTCTTTACGGAAAAAGCTACCAAAACCTGAATAATAGAGATTTTTTACAGTGGGATGGCAAAACCACAGTTATTGTTTACTGGGGTATACCACACTTTTTTAAATAGAGATATTTGCGGCTGAACAGTGAGCTACACACACAAACTGCTTTTTTTTTTAGATACCAAAGGCCCAAAACTGGATAGTACAGCGATTTAACCTGTGGAACTGCGAAACCACACTGGGATGTCGGGCCTACACAAGACTATTTTCAACAGATATATTTTTGTGTCACAACAGTCAGGAGACACTACTGTTTTTCTTTACGGAAAAAACTACCAAAAGCTGAATAATAGAGATTTTTTACCGTGAGATGGCAAAACCACAGTTATTGTTTACTGGGGTATACCACACTTTTTTAAAAAGAGATATTTGCGGCTGAACAGTGAGCACACACTCAAACTGCTCTTTTTTTAGATGCCAAAGGCCCAAAACTGGATAGTACAGCGATTTGACCCGTGGAACTGCGAAAGCACACTGGGATGTCGGGCCTACACAAGACTATTTTCAACAGATATATTTTTGTGTCACAACAGTCAGGAGACACTACTGTTTTTCTTTACGGAAAAAACTACCAAAAGCTGAATAATAGAGATTTTTTACCGTGGGATGGCAAAACCACAGTTATTGTTTACTGGGGTATACCACACTTTTTTAAATAGAGATATTTGCGGCTGAACAGTGAGCGACACACTCAAACTGCTCTTTTTTTATATGTCAAAGGCCCAAAACTGGATAGTACAGCGATTTGACCCCTGGAACTGCAAAACCACATTGGGATGTCGGGCCTACACAAGACTATTTTCAACAGATATATTTTTGTGTCACAACAGTCAGGAGACACTACTGTTTTTCTTTACGGAAAAAACTACCAAAAGCTGAATAATAGAGATTTTTTATCGTGGGATGGCAAAACCACAGTTATTGTTTACTGGGGTATGCCACACTTTATTAAATAGAGATATTTGCGGCTGAACAGTGAGCGACACACTCAAACTGCTTTGTTTTTAGATACCAAAGGCCCAAAAACTGGATAGTACCACGATTTGACCCGTGGAACTGCGATACCACACTGGGATGTCGGGCCTACATATGACTATTTTCAACAGATATATTTTTGTGTCACAACAGTCAGGAGACACTACTATTTTTCTTTACGGAAAAAACTACCAAAACCTGAATAGTAGAGATTTTTTACCGTGGGATGGCCAAACCACAGTTATTGTTTACTGTGGTATACCACACTTTTTTAAATAGAGTTATTTGCGGCTGAACAGTGAGCGACACACTCAAACTGCTTTTTTTTTAGATACCAAAGGCCCAAAACTGGATAGTACAGCGATTTGACCCGTGTAAACTGCAAAACCACACTGGGATGTCGGGCCTACACAAGACTATTTTCAACAGATATATTTTTGTGTCACAACAGTCAGGAGACACTACTGTTTTTCTTTACGGAAAAAACTACCAAAAGCTGAATAATAGAGATTTTTTAACGTGGGATGGCAAAACCACAGTTATTGTTTACTGGGGTATACCACACTTTTTTAAATAGAGATATTTGCGGCTGAACAGTGAGCGACACACTCAAACTGCTTTTTTTTTATATATCAAAGGCCCAAAACTGGATAGTACAGCAATTTGACCCCTGGAACTGCGAAACCACATTGGGATGTCGGGCCTACACAAGACTATTTTCAACAGATATATTTTTGTGTCACAACAGTCAGGAGACACTACTGTTTTTCTTTACGGAAAAAACTACCAAAAGCTGAATAATAGAGATTTTTTATCGTGGGATGGCAAAACCACAGTTATTGTTTACTGGGATATGCCACACTTTATTAAATAGAGATATTTGCGGCTGAACAGTGAGCGACACACTCAAACTGCTTTGTTTTTAGATACCAAAGGCCCAAAAACTGGATAGTACCACGATTTGACCCGTGGAACTGCGATACCACACTGGGATGTCGGGCCTACATATGACTATTTTCAACAGATATATTTTTGTGTCACAACAGTCAGGAGACACTACTGTTTTTCTTTACGGAAAAAACTACCAAAACCTGAATAGTAGAGATTTTTTACCGTGGGATGGCAAAACCACAGTTATTGTTTACTGTGGTATACCACACTTTTTTAAATAGAGATATTTGCGGCTGAACAGTGAGCGACACACTCAAACTGCTTTTTTTTTTAGATACCAAAGGCCCAAAACTGGATAGTACAGCGATTTGACCCGTGGAACTGCGAAACCACACTGGGATGTCGGGCCTACACAAGACTATTTTCAACAGATATATTTTTGTGTCACAACAGTAAGGAGACACTACTGTTTTTCTTTACGGAAAAAACTACCAAAATCTGAATAATAGAGATTTTTTATCGTGGGGTGGCAAAACCACAGCTAATGTTTACTGGGGTATACCACACTTTTTAAATAGAGATATTTGCGGCTGAACAGTGAGCGACACACTCAAACTGCTTTTTTTTTTAGATACCAAAGGCCCAAAACTGGATAGTACAGCGATTTGACCCGTGTAAACTGCAAAACCACACTGGGATGTCGGGCCTACACAAGACTATTTTCAACAGATATATTTTTGTGTCACAACAGTCAGGAGACACTACTGTTTTTCTTTACGGAAAAAACTACCAAACCTGAATAATAGAGATTTTTTACCGTGGGATGGCAAAACCACAGTTATTGTTTACAGGGGTATGCCACACTTTTTTAAATAGAGATATTTGCGGCTGAACAGTGAGCGACACACTCAAACTGCTTTTTTTTTAGATACCAAAGGCCCAAAACTGGATAGTACAGCGATTTGCCCGTGGAACTGCGAAACCACACTGGGGGATGTCGGGCCTACACAAGACTATTTTCAACAGATATATTTTTGTGTCACAACAGTCAGGAGACACTACTGTTTTTCTTTACGGAAAAAACTTCCAAAAGCTGAATAATAGAGATTTTTTACAGTGGGATGGCAAAACCACAGTTATTGTTTACTGGGGTATACCACACTTTTTAAAATAGAGATATTTGCGGCTGAACAGTGAGCGACACACTCAAACTGCTTTTTTTTTAGATACCAAAGGCCCAAACTGGATAGTACAGCGATTTGACCCATGGAACTGCAAAACCACACTGGGATGTCGGGCCTACACAAGACTATTTTCAACAGATATATTTTTGTGTCACAACAGTCAGGAGACACTACTGTTTTTCTTTACGGAAAAAACTACCAAACCTGAATAATAGAGATTTTTTACCGTGGGATGGCAAAACCACAGTTATTGTTTACTGGGGTATGCCACACTTTTTTAAATAGAGATATTTGCGGCTGAACAGTGAGCGACACACTCAAACTGCTTTTTTTTTAGATACCAAAGGCCCAAAACTGGATAGTACAGCGATTTGCCGGTGGAACTGCGAAACCACACTGGGGGATGTCGGGCCTACACAAGACTATTTTCAACAGATATATTTTTGTGTCACAACAGTCAGAAGACACTACTGTTTTTCTTTACGGAAAAAACTTCCAAAAGCTGAATAATAGAGATTTTTTACCGTGGGATGTCAAAACCACAGTTATTGTTTACTGGGGTATACGACACTATTTTAAATAGAGATATTTGCAGCTGAACAGTGAGCGACACACTCAAACTGCTTTTTTTTTAGATACCAAAGGCCCAAAACTGGATAGTACAGCGATTTGACCCGTGGAACTGCGAAACCACACTGGGATGTCGGGCCTACACAAGACTAATTTCAACAGATATATTTTTGTGTCACAACAGTCAGGAGACACTACTGTTATGCTTTACGGAAAAAACTACCAAAAGCTGAATAATAGAGATTTTTTACCGTGGGATGGCAAAACCACAGTTATTGTTTACTGGGGTATACCACACTTTTTTAAATAGAGATATTTGCGGCTGAACAGTGAGCGACACACTCAAACTGCTTTTTTTTTAGATACCAAAGGCCCAAAACTGGATAGTACAGCGATTTGACCTATGGAACTGCGAAACCACACTGGGATGTCGGGCCTACACAAGACTATTTTCAACAGATATATTTTTGTGTCACAACATTCAGGAGACACTACTGTTTTGCTTTACGGAAAAAACTACCAAAAGCTGAATAATAGAGATTTTTTACCGTGGGATGGCAAAACCACAGTTATTGTTTACTGAGGTATACCACACTTTTTTAAATAGAGATATTTGCGGCTGAACAGTGAGCGACACAATCAAACTGCTTTTTTTTAGATACCAAAGGCCCAAAACTGGATTGTACAGCGATTTGACCCGTGGAACTGCGAAACCACACTGGGATGTCGGGCCTACACAAGACTATTTTCAACAGATATATTTTTGTGTCACAACAGTCAGGAGACACTACTGTTTTTCTTTACGGAAAAAACTACCAAAAGCAGAATAATAGAGATTTTTTACCGTGGGATGGCAAAACCACAGTTATTGTTTACTGGGGTATACCACACTTTTTTAAATAGAGATATTTGCGGCTGAACAGTGAGCGACACAATCAAACTGCTTTTTTTTAGATACCAAAGGCCCAAAACTGGATTGTACAGCGATTTGACCCGTGGAACTGCGAAACCACACTTGGATGTCAGGCCTACACAAGACTATTTTCAACTGATATATGTTTGTGTCACAACAGTCAGGAGACACTACTGTTTTTCTTTACGGAAAAAACTACCAAAAGCTGAATAATAGAGATTTTTTACCGTGGGATGGCAAAACCACAGTTATTCTTAACTGGGATTTACCACATTTTTTTAAAATAGAGATATTTGCGGCTGAACAGTGAGCGACACACTCAAACTGCTTTTTTTTTAGATACCAAAGGCCCAAAACTGGATAGTACACCGATTTGACCCATGGAACTGCAAAACCACACTGGGATGTCGGGCCTACACAAGACTATTTTCAACAGATATATTTTTGTGTCACAACATTCAGGAGACACTACTGTTTTGCTTTACGGAAAAAACTACCAAAAGCTGAATAATAGAGATTTTTTACCGTGGAATGGCAAAACCACAGTTATTGTTTACTGAGGTATACCACACTTTTTTAAATAGAGATATTTGCGGCTGAACAGTGAGCGACACACTCAAACTGCTTTTTTTTTAGATACCAAAGGCCCAAAACTGGATAGTACAGCGATTTGACCTATGGAACTGCGAAACCACACTGGGATGTCGGGCCTACACAAGACTATTTTCAACAGATATATTTTTGTGTCACAACAGTCAGGAGACACTACTGTTTTTCTTTACGGAAAAAACTACCAAAAGCTGAATAATAGAGATTTTTTACCGTGGGATGGCAAAACCACAGTTATTGTTTACTGGGGTATACCACACTTTTTTAAATAGAGATATTTGCGGCTGAACAGTGAGCACACACTCAAACAGCTCTTTTTTAGATACCAAAGGCCCAAAACTGGATAGTACAGCGATTTGACCCGTGGAACTGCGAAACCACACTGGGATGTCGGGCCTACACAAGACTATTTTCAACAGATATATTTTTGTGTCACAACAGTCAGGAGACACTACTGTTTTTCTTTACGGAAAAAACTACCAAAAGCAGAATAATAGAGATTTTTTACCGTGGGATGGCAAAACCACAGTTATTGTTTACTGGGGTATACCACACTTTTTTAAATAGAGATATTTGCGGCTGAACAGTGAGCGACACAATCAAACTGCTTTTTTTTAGATACCAAAGGCCCAAAAACTGGATAGTACCACGATTTGACCCGTGGAACTGCGATACCACACTGGGATGTCGGGCCTACATATGACTATTTTCAACAGATATATTTTTGTGTCACAACAGTCAGGAGACACTACTGTTTTTCTTTACGGAAAAAACTACCAAAACCTGAATAGTAGAGATTTTTTACCGTGGGATGGCAAAACCACAGTTATTGTTTACTGTGGTATACCACACTTTTTTAAATAGAGATATTTGCGGCTGAACAGTGAGCGACACACTCAAACTGCTTTTTTTTTTAGATACCAAAGGCCCAAAACTGGATAGTACAGCGATTTGACCCGTGGAACTGCGAAACCACACTGGGATGTCGGGCCTACACAAGACTATTTTCAACAGATATATTTTTGTGTCACAACAGTAAGGAGACACTACTGTTTTTCTTTACGGAAAAAACTACCAAAATCTGAATAATAGAGATTTTTTATCGTGGGGTGGCAAAACCACAGCTAATGTTTACTGGGGTATACCACACTTTTTAAATAGAGATATTTGCGGCTGAACAGTGAGCGACACACTCAAACTGCTTTTTTTTTTAGATACCAAAGGCCCAAAACTGGATAGTACAGCGATTTGACCCGTGTAAACTGCAAAACCACACTGGGATGTCGGGCCTACACAAGACTATTTTCAACAGATATATTTTTGTGTCACAACAGTCAGGATACAATACTCTTTTTCTTTACGGAAAAAACTACCAAACCTGAATAATAGAGATTTTTTACCGTGGGATGGCAAAACCACAGTTATTGTTTACAGGGGTATGCCACACTTTTTTAAATAGAGATATTTGCGGCTGAACAGTGAGCGACACACTCAAACTGCTTTTTTTTTAGATACCAAAGGCCCAAAACTGGATAGTACAGCGATTTGCCCGTGGAACTGCGAAACCACACTGGGGGATGTCGGGCCTACACAAGACTATTTTCAACAGATATATTTTTGTGTCACAACAGTCAGGAGACACTACTGTTTTTCTTTACGGAAAAAACTTCCAAAAGCTGAATAATAGAGATTTTTTACAGTGGGATGGCAAAACCACAGTTATTGTTTACTGGGGTATACCACACTTTTTAAAATAGAGATATTTGCGGCTGAACAGTGAGCGACACACTCAAACTGCTTTTTTTTTAGATACCAAAGGCCCAAACTGGATAGTACAGCGATTTGACCCATGGAACTGCAAAACCACACTGGGATGTCGGGCCTACACAAGACTATTTTCAACAGATATATTTTTGTGTCACAACAGTCAGGAGACACTACTGTTTTTCTTTACGGAAAAAACTACCAAACCTGAATAATAGAGATTTTTTACCGTGGGATGGCAAAACCACAGTTATTGTTTACTGGGGTATGCCACACTTTTTTAAATAGAGATATTTGCGGCTGAACAGTGAGCGACACACTCAAACTGCTTTTTTTTTAGATACCAAAGGCCCAAAACTGGATAGTACAGCGATTTGCCGGTGGAACTGCGAAACCACACTGGGGGATGTCGGGCCTACACAAGACTATTTTCAACAGATATATTTTTGTGTCACAACAGTCAGAAGACACTACTGTTTTTCTTTACGGAAAAAACTTCCAAAAGCTGAATAATAGAGATTTTTTACCGTGGGATGTCAAAACCACTGTTATTGTTTACTGGGGTATACGACACTATTTTAAATAGAGATATTTGCAGCTGAACAGTGAGCGACACACTCAAACTGCTTTTTTTTTAGATACCAAAGGCCCAAAACTGGATAGTACAGCGATTTGACCCGTGGAACTGCGAAACCACACTGGGATGTCGGGCCTACACAAGACTAATTTCAACAGATATATTTTTGTGTCACAACAGTCAGGAGACACTACTGTTATGCTTTACGGAAAAAACTACCAAAAGCTGAATAATAGAGATTTTTTACCGTGGAATGGCAAAACCACAGTTATTGTTTACTGAGGTATACCACACTTTTTTAAATAGAGATATTTGCGGCTGAACAGTGAGCGACACAATCAAACTGCTTTTTTTTAGATACCAAAGGCCCAAAACTGGATTGTACAGCGATTTGACCCGTGGAACTGCGAAACCACACTGGGATGTCGGGCCTACACAAGACTATTTTCAACAGATATATTTTTGTGTCACAACAGTCAGGAGACACTACTGTTTTTCTTTACGGAAAAAACTACCAAAAGCAGAATAATAGAGATTTTTTACCGTGGGATGGCAAAACCACAGTTATTGTTTACTGGGGTATACCACACTTTTTTAAATAGAGATATTTGCGGCTGAACAGTGAGCGACACAATCAAACTGCTTTTTTTTAGATACCAAAGGCCCAAAACTGGATTGTACAGCGATTTGACCCGTGGAACTGCGAAACCACACTTGGATGTCGGGCCTACACAAGACTATTTTCAACTGATATATGTTTGTGTCACAACAGTCAGGAGACACTACTGTTTTGCTTTACGGAAAAAACTACCAAAAGCTGAATAATAGAGATTTTTTACCGTGGGATGGCAAAACCACAGTTATTCTTAACTGGGATTTACCACATTTTTTTAAAATAGAGATATTTGCGGCTGAACAGTGAGCGACACACTCAAACTGCTTTTTTTTTAGATACCAAAGGCCCAAAACTGGATAGTACAGCGATTTGACCCATGGAACTGCAAAACCACACTGGGATGTCGGGCCTACACAAGACTATTTTCAACAGATATATTTTTGTGTCACAACATTCAGGAGACACTACTGTTTTGCTTTACGGAAAAAACTACCAAAAGCTGAATAATAGAGATTTTTTACCGTGGAATGGCAAAACCACAGTTATTGTTTACTGAGGTATACCACACTTTTTTAAATAGAGATATTTGTGGCTGAACAGTGAGCGACACACTCAAACTGCTTTTTTTTTAGATACCAAAGGCCCAAAACTGGATAGTACAGCGATTTGACCTATGGAACTGCGAAACCACACTGGGATGTCGGGCCTACACAAGACTATTTTCAACAGATATATTTTTGTGTCACAACAGTCAGGAGACACTACTGTTTTTCTTTACGGAAAAAACTACCAAAAGCTGAATAATAGAGATTTTTTACAGTGGGATGGCAAAACCACAGTTATTGTTTACTGGGGTATACCACACTTTTTTAAATAGAGATATTTGCGGCTGAACAGTGAGCACACACTCAAACAGCTCTTTTTTAGATACCAAAGGCCCAAAACTGGATAGTACAGCGATTTGACCCGTGGAACTGCGAAACCACACTGGGATGTCGGGCCTACACAAGACTATTTTCAACAGATATATTTTTGTGTCACAACAGTCAGGAGACACTACTGTTTTTCTTTACGGAAAAAACTACCAAAAGCAGAATAATAGAGATTTTTTACCGTGGGATGGCATAACCACAGTTATTGTTTACTGGGGTATACCACACTTTTTTAAATAGAGATATTTGCGGCTGAACAGTGAGCGACACAATCAAACTGCTTTTTTTTAGATACCAAAGGCCCAAAACTGGATTGTACAGCGATTTGACCCGTGGAACTGCGAAACCACACTTGGATGTCGGGCCTACACAAGACTATTTTCAACTGATATATGTTTGTGTCACAACAGTCAGGAGACACTACTGTTTTTCTTTACGGAAAAAACTACCAAAACCTGAATAATAGAGATTTTTTACCGTGGGATGGCAAAACCACAATTATTGTTTACTGGGGTATACCACACTTTTTTAAATAGAGATATTTGCGGCTGAACAGTGAGCGACACACTCAAACTGCTTTTTTTTTAGATACCAAAGGCCCAAAACTGGATAGTACAGCGATTTGACCCGTGGAACTGCGAAACCACACTGGGATGTCGGGCCTACACAAGACTATTTTCAACAGATATATGTTTGTGTCACAACAGTCAGGAGACACTACTGTTTTTCCTTACGGAAAAAACTACCAAAAGCTGAATAATAGAGATTTTTTACCGTGGGATGGCAAAACCACAGTTATTGTTAACTGGGGTTTGCCACATTTTTTTAAATAGAGATATTTGCGGCTGAACAGTGAGCGACACACTCAAACTGCTTTTTTTTTAGATACAAATGGCCCAAAATGGATAATACAGAGGTTTGAACCTTGGAAGTGCAAAACAACACTTCTGTTTCTCTAGCCTACACCAGACTATTTTCAACAGTTATATTTGTGTCTGAAAAATCAGAGACACGCTTTTTTTTGGGGGGAGGGGCGACACACCAAAAGGTTAATAAGACGGGTATTTGTACAGTGTAAGGAGGAAAAAAAAGGAGGATTTAGATGAAAAAAAAAGGATTTTTCCTGGCCCCTGACACCTGGTGCTAAGTCCAGCAATTTCAGCAACAGGAGCACACAGGACTGTAATGCAGCGTTTGCTGGTATAACCACTGTGTCTATTATACAGCCTGCCTGCCTGGTATCTGGGATGGATATTAGTCCTGAAAAGGACTGTTTGTTTGTTCTGGCAGCCTTTACAGACCCTACACTAACTATTTCGCAGTTTGTATCTCTCCCTAAATCAGCAGCGCTGTCCCTACACTGTCTAATCCGGAGCGACTGTGTCCAAGAAGGCGGCGCCCCATTTTAAATACTCGAGGTGACGCTGTGCGGCCAGCCAATCACTGTAATGCCCACAACCAACATGGCTGCAGCATTACAGTGACTGGCTGGCAATCCCTGCATGTTCATTGGCTCTGTAAAGAGCGCCAAACATGCAGAGCGGAGACCCGAGCTCCCGCCCGAGTAACCCGAAAATGCTAGGTGCTCGCCGAACATCCCGAGTAGCGTGATGCTCGGGCGAGTACTGAGCAGTGTCGAGCATGTTCACTCTGCACTAGTTCTGACGTATAGCCTGGGCCAACGAGATCCAGAGGTGGGGCAAATCATGCTGCAGGAGTGGTCTCAGATCAGGGACCTATGAAGTTGACGCGCCTTCTGGGCCGTGGGGTACCCAGAGCCGGGCCGGTAGACGCTGGGGGTTGTAGTCACTGTGGCGGTGACCCGGTCCGTGACCCAGGGCGGTCAATCCAATTGTAATTTGTATATATGGGTTTTATAATGTCCGACTGCGCCACCTGTGGAGTGCAGCCAAAGGGGAACAGTCCTCTGAAGCTGGTGGTTTTGCAGCAATGGTATTATTACTCCCCACAGGAAGAGTGTAGCTTCAGGGCAGTGTGGGTGGATGATGGTGGTTGTAGTGCAGGGAGTCAGTAATGAACACAGAGTCCATGTGATGCAGTCCCAAGATCTTTACTCACAGTTGTTGCAGTCCAGATTACAGGTACCAAAGCAATCTCCCCCGTCGTCCTGTGAGTACTCATTGAGGGGCTCAGTCCACCCCCAGATAGCTCCGGAGTACTTAGCAGGACCCCCTTCAGTGTATCCTTTCTCTGGCCTTCTCCCTACACCTCACACCCAGTGACACTTCTATCCAGTATCCTCGGGCCTTGGCGGGCGACGTGTGTTCCGTCCACTGGGTCCTATGTGGCTACCTTCTTAGTGAGACTGGTGTGGACTTTGGCCTGCAGTACATGAAATGCTGCAGCCTCCGGTTTCTAGTTGAGCCTTGCTTTTTCTCCGCTAGTTGAGGGACCGGTTCCCTTTATCTGGCCTGACCCCTCTACCTCCTGGTATCAGCGGGAGTACGTGTGGCCTTTTGCACAGCCCGTAGCCCTAGGGTCCCTTCGGTTCCTGGAGCCTTCCTGCTCCCACTCTTCTCTTCTCTCCTTCAGTCCTGGGCCTCCCAGGCTAGGCCCGCCTCCGGAGCAGAGCTCATGCAGAGCCTCTGCTCCTGTCACTTTTCCTCCTCTGACTGGCTTGCTCTTTCTAAGATGGCTTCCTATTTATACTCTCCCTGAAATGTGCTCCCCTAAGCTGTTCCCCTAAGCACCCACTACATAGGACCCTCCCGCCAGATAGGGACCTGGGACTGTGCTCTCCCTTAGGAGCAATCTCGCCCTACCCCCACTGCGGGTATGTGTTGAATGCAGGTGTTAGGGTACCGAGCCATATGCCTTCCTTACCTGAGGGTGAGATACCACACCTCTGGGTGAGATGCAGTAACTCTGTGGCAACTGAACCCTCAGGGGCGCCACACACCCTTCTGCACAGTTTTGAAATGGCTGCGAAGATGTTTAGTGCTGACGACGATGCCATTATCAGCATGACTATTCCGGTGATTTACATGCTGGAGCAAACATTAAACAGAATTCAGAGTCAGGTGGTGGGACAAGTGGAGGTGGAGGAAGTAGAGGAGGAGTCGTATGCGGAAGGGATAACATCTCCAGGGTCCAGACGGTCAGCAGCACCAAGGCGGCAGGCATGGGAGGGTGGGGCAGAGGGATTAACCAGGGCGCATGGTAGCAGCCAAACTGTTGAGCAAGGTGCAGGAGCCAAGGAAGAAGAGGAAGACGAACTGGCGATGGGCATGGAAGACTCATCAGATGAGGGAGACCTTGATCACATTTCTGTTGTGCGAGGTTGGGGGGAGAGGGCAGAGGAAGGAAGCATGATTCTTACCTCGCTACCAACACAACAAGGACTTGGTCCTCCTGGATGCGCAACACACGAGTGCCTTCTTGCTGCACTCACTGCAACATGACCCTCGGATTGTCAGAATTCGAAGTAATCCTGACTACTGGGTTGCCACACTGTTAGATCCCCGGTACAAAAGTAAATTTGCCGAAATAATTCCTGCCATAAAAAGGGATTTACGCATGCAGGAGTATCTGCAGACGCTGTTGCAGAATCTTACATGTGCTTTTCCACAAAACACCAGTGGTGCACGTAGTGAATCTCACAGTTCTAACTTGCCAACCGTGGGACTGTCGAGTCTTCATCACTCAACCCGTAACAGTAACACAGTATCTGCTGGTAACAGCAATTTTGTGGAATCGTTTCACCACTTTTATAGACCATCCTTTGCAAGGCCACAGGAGACAAGAAGTCTGACACATAGTCAACGCCAAGAGAGGATGGTACAGGAGTATCTCCAAGTGAACATCGAAGCCATGACTGTGTCACTGGACCCTTGCTCATTTTGGGATTCCAATATGGAAAAATGGCCGGAGCTCGCCACTCACGCCTTGGAGATCTTGCCATGCCGTTCAGCCAGCTTTCTCTCTGAACGTGTGTTCAGCGCTACTGGTGGTGTGCTGACAGATAAGCGCACGCGGCTGTCCACTGAGAATGTAGACAGACTCACGTTCATAAAGATGAACAAATCATGGATTCACAAGGACTTTTCTACCCCTGTGTCATCCTGGGGAGACTAAAAGCTTGAGGATTTGGTAAAATCACCTCACCAACCGTTTTAAGCAACTGTGGGGCAATTGATGCCACTTAAACCTAGAATGCATGACCATAAAAATCTACACTTTCACATACCTGGGGCCTTTTAGGCCTGTGTGCAAATAGCATGGAATAACGCAAACTCAAATGACAAAAAACTCTATTCATGAAGAATACCTAGGGTTTCAAAATTCTAACTAAAGTAATCTTGCAGAAAATAGAAAACAATTAACAGGGCGGGCCAGGCCCCCGGTGTGCGTACTAGGGTTAAGTGGTGTCTGTGCCACAATTTTGGGAAAAAATGGAGACTCTTTTTGGAGTCCCCTTGCTGTGTCTTACGTGACGTTGGCATCGTCATTTCAAGGTGGGTTGTGTCGCCCCCCCCCCTTTTAACTGTAAGAAACTACATACACTATTGCTTGGGGTAACACAGATGGTTGAGTCTGAAGAGCTGTTTACCCAGAGGTCTGCTCCAAAGCTTCAGTGTCTGCTAGTCAGCGTAGAATTTTTAACTGCATCTAGCCTAGGCAATACTTTGGGCGTAGTAGCCCAGCTGCGAAGCAAGCTGCACCGCCTGTGTATCTAATAAGAATTTTTAAATGCATCTAGCCTAGGCAGACTGTGGGGACCCCCAACCAAACCCAGACGCTCAGCCCCCCTACCGACCCCTTTCCTTGACAATGCAATAATGTAACTATTACAACTGGATGGGTGAGGATCGGTTACAGCTTTATTAACTCTTTATACTCATTCCATTAGAAAGGCATTTTATTTCTAAAATAATTCAGCTTGTTGCAGCATGCCCTTGGTCTCCACTCCGGCAAATTGGCCAACAAGTGTAACTCTCCAACATGTCCTTTCTATTTCCAGGCCACGGAGGATCCTGCGTACTCGTATGCAGGACTCTGACCCCCACCCATCACTCTTAACGCTTGTTCCACTCCATCCTGGAGTCCTGACAGGAATATGTCCAGTCCAATATCCATTAAGTGAACACCGTCGGGCCGTATGAGGCCTGCTTTATCTCCTTCCAGTTGTCGGTGTCGTATCACTACACCGCCTCTGTCTCTTCTAAATTTTGCCATCTGAATATTTATTACCCGCCTTGTCTGTTCGATGGCCGTGATGTCTCGCGCACCTTCCCTTACCGCTATCGGCACAATCTCTGACCATACTATAGCTAGTTTTGTGAAAAATTCTCTGAAGTGCTCAGTGTCTAGTTTCATTATTGCTATTAGTTATGCACTCTTGTGAAGACCTAGGTTGTTTCCCCCGGCCTGTATAACTAAGATGACCAGACCTCTTGCCTCTCTCCCTACCTTGATTACTTCCATTAGTACCTGTTGCCATAGCAGGCCTCTAATACCTCTCCAGTTGAAATATGTGCTATGAAACTCTAATTTCCTCCCACCTGGCGGACTTTCGCCCATTTTTCTGCCCAATATATATATGAGTGGCCTATCACCCACACTGTTGGCTTAGCGTCACCTGTAAAAGAAACAAACCACGTGAGGATAACAAGTCCGGTCTTATGTATCTTGCCAAACACGTGGATCGCCATCTCCCTATCCTCTGAACTTCCGTTTCTGACAGTCCTGCTCTTGCTGCTTCCGTGGCCGCGACTATGCGGAATGAGTGTGTCCCTTAATCTTTGGGGTGGTTCCCTGCCGATGTTATGCATTTATTAAATATAGCTTGGAACTGGTATCTTGATAATGGCGTTCCATCAATGTGTGATAGGAAGTAAATTACTTTGTTGTCTGATGGTTAGATATGTTTTTACTATTGTTTCCCGACTCAGTGTACCGTTTGTGGGTTGTAGAAGTACCCAAGTGCCCCTGCCCACTGGAACCATTTTCGATTGGCATATGCGTAGATGTATTGCATTATTGGCTATGACTACGTCCTGGTGTAAAGCCTCCACTGGTGGTAATTTTGGATTGAGGGACTAATTCGCTTATGCATAGCGCCCCGAAGAAGGCGATCACAAATGCAGTAGACAAAAGTGTTGCTTCAAATTGTTGGAAGTGAAATGCTATTCCGGTCAGACACCGCTGTGCTGACGCCCCTGATATGCCCCTCATCATTAGCTGGTGAAGAAATTCCATGGTGACTTGTGATCTCGCTTGTTCACATAGGTCAACCTGTCTGCCTGTTACTACTCGTGTCCACTATTCCCATACCTTACCGTATGCTTGCCACGTCGACGGGGCAACTGACGCACTGATTAATGGCATCAACTATTCACCACTAGATCCCATAGAGAGGGTGGGCAACAGTTGCCCGATGGGTGGGTGTTGGGGAAGAGCTCTATGAAAATCTGCCAATTGAATTGTTATAAAGCGTTGGCAGCAGCTTTAGACCCCTCAGCATTGTGGCTAGCGCGGACCCATACATTGTGTTTTAGGCACAGGAATGCTAGCCGGCGTAGTAGGCCTAGCACTGGGAGAGACGATGATGCCATCTTATTAATGCAATGCGCTAGGCTGGTGTTTTTTGTTATGAAGCGTATATTTTTGATAGCCAGGCGCGCGTCCCATATTTCTATTGCTACCACTATTGGGAAGAAAAATTATTTTCAGGGCTAGATGCAGCTAAAACTTATTAATAATTTCAAAGCTGGTGGAGCTCGGAATAGATGGCCTAATACAATGAGTACCACACACAGCTACAAGCCCAAATATTTTTTCAGAGCTAGATGCAGATAAAAATTATTTTTAATTTGCAACCTGGTGGTGGTTAGTATAGATGGACTAATAGACCAAGTCCCACACACTGCTAGAAGCCTAAATATTTTTTCAGAGTTAGATGCAGAAAAAAATTATATTGAATTTGCAACCTGAGGGAGGTCAGTATAGATGGACTAATAGAACAAGTCCCGCGCAGTGCTAGAAGCTGAAATATTTTTTCAGAGCTAGATGCAGAAAAAAATTATATTGAATTTGCAACCTGATGGAGGTCAGTATAGATGGACTAATAGAACAAGTCCCACACACTGCTAGAAGCCTAAATATATTTTCAAAGCTAGATGCAGAAAAAAATTATATTGAATTTGCAACCTGATGGAGGTCAGTATGGATGGACTAATAGTCCAAGTCACACACACTGCTAGAAGCCTAAATATTTTTTCAGAGCTAGATGCAGATAAAAATTATTTTTAATTTGCAACCTGATGGAGGTCAGTATAGATGGACTAATAGAACAAGTCCCACACACTGCTAGAAGCTGAAATATTTTTTCAGAGCTAGATGCAGAAAAAAATTAGATTGAATTTGCAACCTGATGGAGGTCAGTATAGATGGACTAATAGAACAAGTCCCACACACTGCGAGAAGCCTAAATATATTTTCAAAGCTAGATGCAGAAAAAAATTATATTGAATTTGCAACCTGATGGAGGTCAGTATAGATGGACTAATAGACCAAGTCCCACACACTGCTAGAAGCCTAAATATTTTTTCAGAGCTAGATGCAGATAAAAATTATTTTTAATTTGCAACCTGATGGAGGTCAGTATAGATGGACTAATAGAACAAGTCCCACACACTGCTAGAAGCTGAAATATTTTTTCAGAGCTAGATGCAGAAAAAAATTATACTGAATTTGCAACCTGATGGAGTCAGTATAGATGGACTAATAGAACAAGTCCCACACACTGCTAGAAGCCTAAATATATTTTCAAAGCTAGATGCAGAAAAAAATTATATTGAATTTGCAACCTGATAGAGGTCAGTATAGATGGACTAATAAACCAAGTCCCACACACTGCTAGAAGCCTAAATATTTTTTCAGAGCTAGATGCAGATAAAAATTATTTTTAATTTGCAACTTGATGGAGGTCAGTATAGATGGACTAATAGAACAAGTCCGACACACTGCTCGAAGCTGAAATATTTTTTAAGAGCTAGATGCACAAAAAAATTAGATTGAATTTGCAACCTGATGGAGGTCAGTATAGATGGACTAATAGACCAAGTCCCACACACTGCTAGAAGCTGAAAAATTTTTTCAGAGCTAGATGCAGATAAAAATTATATTGAATTTGCAACCTGATGGAGTCAGTATAGATGGACTAATAGAACAAGTCCCACACACTGCTAGAAGCCTAAATATATTTTCAAAGCTAGATGCAGAAAAAAATTATATTGAATTTGCAACCTGATAGAGGTCAGTATAGATGGACTAATAAACCAAGTCCCACACACTGCTAGAAGCCTAAATATTTTTTCAGAGCTAGATGCAGATAAAGATTATTTTTAATTTTCAACCTGATGGAGGTCAGTATAGATGGACTAATTGAACAAGTCCCACACACTGCTAGAAGCTGAAATATTTTTTCAGAGCTAGATGCAGAAAAAAATTAGATTGAATTTGCAACTTGATGGAGGTCAGTATAGATGGACTAATAGACCAAGTACCACACACTGCTAGAAGCCTAAATATTTTTTCAGAGCTAGATGCAGATAAAAATAATTTTTAATTTGCAACCTGATGGAGGTCAGTATAGATGGACTAATAGAACAAGTCCCACACACTGCTAGAAGCCTAAATATTTTTTCAGAACTAGATGCAGATAAAAATTATTTTTAAGTTGCAACCTGATGGAGGTCAGTATAGATGGACTAATAGAACAAGTCCCACACACTGCTAGAAGCTGAAATATTTTTTCCGAGCTAGATGCAGAAAAAAATTATACTGAATTTGCAACCTGATGGAGGTCAGTATAGATGGACTAATAGAACAAGTCAAACACACTGCTAGAAGCCTCAATATATTTTCAAAGCTAGATGCAGAAAAAAATTATATTGAATTTGCAACCTGATGGAGGTCAGTATAGATGGACTAATAGAACAAGTTCCACACACTGCTAGAAGCCTAAATATATTTTCAAAGCTAGATGCAGAAAATAATTATATTGATTTGCAACCTGATGGAGGTCAGTATAGATGGACTAATAGACCAAGTCCCACACACTGCTAGAAGCCTAAATATTTTTTCAGAGCTATATGCAGATGAAAATTATTTTTAATTTGCAACCTGATGGAAGTCAGTATAGATGGACTAATAGAACAAGTCCCACACACTGCTAGAAGCTGAAATATTTTTTCAGAGCTAGATGCAGAAAAAAATTATATTGAATTTGCAACCTGATGGAGGTCAGTATAGATGGACTAATAGACCAAGTCCCACACACTGCTAGAAGCCTAAATATTTTTTCAGAGCTAGATGCAGATAAAAATTATTTTTAATTTACAACCTGATGGAGGTCAGTATAGATGCACTAATAGAACAAGTCCCACACACTGCTAGAAGCCTAAATATTTTTTCAGAGCTAGATGCAGAAAAAAAATATATTGAATTTGCAACCTGATGGAGGTCAGTATAGATGGACTAATAGACCAAGTCCCACACACTGCTAGAAGCCTAAATATTTTTTCAGAGCTAGATGCAGAAAAAAATTATATTGAATTTGCAACCTGATAGAGGTCAGTATAGATGGACTAATAAACCAAGTCCCACACACTGCTAGAAGCCTAAATATTTTTTCAGAGCTAGATGCAGATAAAAATTATTTTTAATTTGCAACTTGATGGAGGTCAGTATAGATGGACTAATAGAACAAGTCCGACACACTGCTCGAAGCTGAAATATTTTTTAAGAGCTAGATGCACAAAAAAATTAGATTGAATTTGCAACCTGATGGAGGTCAGTATAGATGGACTAATAGACCAAGTCCCACACACTGCTAGAAGCTGAAAAATTTTTTCAGAGCTAGATGCAGATAAAAATCATTTTTAATTTGCAACCTGATGGAGGTCAGTATAGATGGACTAATAGACCAAGTCCCAAACACTGCTAGAAGCCTAAATATTTTTTCCGAGCTAGATGCAGAAAAAAATTATACTGTATTTGCAACCTGATGGAGGTCAGTATAGATGGACTAATAGAACAAGTCAAACACACTGCAAGAAGCCTAAATATATTTCCAAAGCTAGATGCAGAAAAAAATTATATTGAATTTGCAACCTGATGGAGGTCAGTATAGATGGACTAATAGAACAAGTCCCACACACTGAAAGAAGCCTAAATATTTTTTCAGAGCTAGATGCAGAAAAAAATTATATTGAATTTGCAACCTGATGGAGGTCAGTATAGATGGACTAATAGACCAAGTCCCACACACTGCTAGAAGCCTAAATATTTTTTCAGAGCTAGATGCAGATAAAAATTATTTTTAATTTGCAACCTGATGGAGGTCAGTATAGATGGACTAATAGAACAAGTCCCACACACTGCTAGAAGCTGAAATATTTTTTCCGAGCTAGATGCAGAAAAAAATTATACTGTATTTGCAACCTGATGGAGGTCAGTATAGATGGACTAATAGAACAAGTCAAACACACTGCAAGAAGCCTAAATATATTTTCAAAGCTATATGCAGAAAAAAATTATATTGAATTTGCAACCTGATGGAGGTCTGTATAGATGGACTAATAGACCAAGTCCCAAACACTGCTAGAAGCTGAAATATTTTTTCAGAGCTAGATGCAGATAAAGATTATTTTTAATTTTCAACCTGATGGAGGTCAGTATAGATGGACTAATTGAACAAGTCCCACACACTGCTAGAAGCTGAAATATTTTTTCAGAGCTAGATGCAGAAAAAAATTAGATTGAATTTGCAACTTGATGGAGGTCAGTATAGATGGACTAATAGACCAAGTCCCACACACTGCTAGAAGCCTAAATATTTTTTCAGAGCTAGATGCAGATAAAAGATATTTTTAATTTGCAACCTGATGGAGGTCAGTATAGATGGACTAATAGAACAAGTCCCACACACTGCTAGAAGCCTAAATATTTTTTCAGAGCTAGATGCACAAAAAAATTATATTGAATTTGCAACCTGATGGAGGTCAGTATAGATGGACTAATAGAACAAGTCCCACACACTGCTAGAAGCTGAAATATTTTTTCAGAGCTAGATGCAGATAAAAATAATTTTTAATTTGCAACCTCATGGAGGTCAGTATAGATGGACTAATAGACCAAGTCCCACACACTGCTAGAAGCCTAAATATTTTTTCAGAACTAGATGCAGATAAAAATTATTTTTAAGTTGCAACCTGATGGAGGTCAGTATAGATGGACTAATAGAACAAGTCCCACACACTGCTAGAAGCTGAAATATTTTTTCAGAGCTAGATGCAGAAAAAAATTATACTGAATTTGCAACCTGATGGAGGTCAGTATAGATGGACTAATAGAACAAGTCAAACACACTTCTAGAAGCCTCAATATATTTTCAAAGCTAGATGCAGAAAAAAATTATATTGAATTTGCAACCTGATGAAGGTCAGTATAGATGGACTAATAGAACAAGTCCCACACACTGCTAGAAGCCTAAATATATTTTCAGAGCTAGATGCAGATAAAAATTATTTTTAATTTGCAACCTGATGGAGGTCAGTATAGATGGACTAATAGATCAAGTCCCACACACTGCTAGAAGCTGAAATATTTTTTCAGAGCTAGATGCAGAAAAAAATTATATTGAATTTGCAACCTGATGGAGGTCAGTATAGATGGACTAATAGAACAAGTCCCACACACTGCTAGAAGCCTAAATATATTTTCAGAGCTAGATGCAGATAAAAATTATTTTTAATTTGCAACCTGATGGAGGTCAGTATAGATGGACTAATAGATCAAGTCCCACACACTGCTAAAAGCCTAAATATTTTTTCAGAGCTAGATGCAGATAAAAAAATACTAGTGATGTATTGGAGTGTTCTTTTGTGTGTTTGTTTTTCATGATTCCATAATGTTTTCCCTCTGCTTGGTCTGAAAAAAATTACCCTTACTGAGTATCACATTTTTTATCTTGATTTCTTTTAGTGTTTCTTTTAAGCCCTAAAGTTGCCATTTGAAATTATTTTAGTTTTGTGCCATGTCTGTGATCTGCTTTTTTTCAACAACATTAAACAACTGAATGAACATCCTCCGAGCCCGGTGATTCCATAATTTTTGCCAGGGGTTGTATTACTGCAGTAATATTGGATCACGTCGGATGGCCACAGTTTTAGGCAGTGACTGTCACGCGTGTGTCAGAGGTGACAGACAGTCGTCCTGCAGTGGTTTTCAGGAAAACTCCACATTTGGCAATGCAGACAGCTGCCTAGATAAGATGCTGTCTTTAGGACCCAGCGACTACCTACCTCTGGCCTGGGTGTACATATACCTGATCTCTCCAGGTGGGCGTCGCCGGTTATACTCATTTCTACTTGGAACTTGGCTGAAGTAGCATCACGTCCTCTCTGGAGTCTTGAGGCCGTGTGCCCTGTTGGAGTTTCTTCTATAGCTAAGTTGTTATTCCCCTGTGGTGTCTTCCCCTTTTGTCTTTAGAGTGCTAGCGGAGGTTGACTAGTGCTCATCTCTTTCCACCCCTAGCTATAGTCTTACGCCAGGGATAGTAGGGCGAGGCACGTGATCGGCGACAGCTGCAGAGGCTGTATAGGGATGTTAGGGGGAGACAGGGTGACGCTAGACCAGTTTAGGAGGTAACCTCATCCCCCTTTCCCCCGTGTCTGGGCTCCCTTTCCCTTTCTTCTCTGTGTTGCACTCACACCTAGCGTGACATTATAATCGGCCGAGCACGTTTTGGAAAAAAGAAAAAAAGACACAAGATTGACATTTTGTTTTTTTTCTTTGTGCGTTTTTGGGCCTGCACCTTTTTTTCCTTACTCCCTTTAGTATGGGATCAGTTGCAGAGCTCGCAGAGCAGTTACGCTATCTGTCTCTGGAGGTGAATGACCTCCACTGTGAGGTTCAGCAGCAGTATCAGCGGTTGCAGGCTGCCAATGTGGGGGTCTCTGCTGGTAGGCCTGTCCAGCCTGAACCCAAGGTTGCTCTCCCGGACAGGTTTTCAGGAGGTAGGGACAGGTATTTTGTGTTTAAGGAGGCATGCAAATTGTATTTCAAGCTTCATCCCTACTCCTCCGGTAATGAGGAGCAACGGGTTGGCATTGTGATCTCTGTACCGCAGGGAGATCCTCAGTCGTGGGCATTTTCGTTACTGTAGGATTTGGTTTGTCTCCAATCTGTGGAGGTTTTTTTTGGAGCTCTTGCCCTCATCTATGATCAATGACCAAGTTGCCTTAGCTGAGTCTAAAATAAGTCTCATTCAGCAGGGGATTCAGTCAGTGGAAACATACAGTTCGGAATTCCGCAGTTGGGCAACGGATTCCAAATGGAATGATTCAACCCTTAAAATTCAATTTTGTGAGGGGCTAACGGAAAGGTTAAAAGATGCCTTAGCTGTATATGATACCCATCAGTCCTTGGAGGCTGCCATGTCTTTGGCCATACGCGTGGATAGGTGCCTTTGGGATAGACCGGTGCGACCTCCTTCTCTGGGGCCTTCTTGTCAGGGATGTGTACCTTTGCCAAGGGAGCAGTCTGGGGGTGAACCAGTACTGGGGGAGGTGGAAGAACCTATGCAGTTAGGGGGTGTCTCTACATCATACATCTCCCTAGAGATTCGCAAGAAAAAAGGCGTATGTTTTTCTTGTGGGAAAAAGGGACGCTTTGTTGGGGCCTGTCCTTCAATTCCTAAACAAAAAGAGACTCAATTAACTCTCGGTAGTCTGGAGCTGGATAAACAAGGGGTGCATTTGTGGCCAAACTGCAGGTCCCACTTTGTCCTGACTGCAGAGGTGGTGCTAGAGAGCAAAATAAAAAAAAATTTGCGGAGAAACTGCCTGCTTTTCTGTCTGGTTTTGAGGATGTTTTTTCTGAGAAGGGGTGTCAGGATTTGCCTCCTCATCATGCTTATGACTGTCTTATTTATCTGACCCCCGGAGCTAAACTACCCAAGTCCAGACTGTATAATCTTTCTGGCCCCGAGAGACAAGCCATGAAGGATTTCATTGCGGAAAGTCTGGAGAAGGGACATATCAGACCCTCATCTACGCCCGTGGCAGCACGGTTCTTCTTTGTGAAGAAAAAAGATGGTTGTCTACGTCCCTGTTTAGATTTCCGGTAATTAAATCAAATTACCATCCGTGATCCATACCCACTTCCTCTGATTCCTGATTTGTTCAGCAAGGTTGTGGGCGCTAAGGTATTCTCCAAGTTGGATTTAAGGGGATGAATGGAAGACAGCAGTGTTCAATATCCCAGAAGGTCATTTCGAGAGTCTTGTTATGCCTTTTGGCTTGACCAATGCACCTGCGGTATTCCAGCATTTCATAAATGATATTCTACATCATTTGGTGGGGAGGTTTGTGGTGGTCTATCTGGATGATATTTTGGTTTATTCACCTTATTTTGAGACCCATCAGGAGCATGTTAAGCAGGTGCTCTAGATATTAAGGGATTGCAAACTCTATGCCAAACTAGAGAAATGTGTTTTCATTGTTCAGGAGATGCAGATTTTGGTGTACTTGTTGTCATCTTCTGGTTTTTGGATGGATCTGGAGAAGATCAGTGCAGTCCTTGACTGGGAACATCCAGAGAACCTGAAGGCTCTACAACGTTTTCTAGGCTTTAATAATTTTTACAGGAAATTCGTCCAAAATTACACTGTTGTAGTGAAACCCCTTACTGACATGACTAAGAAGGGGTCTGATTTTTCCAAATGGTCGGAGGCTTCCCTCCAGGCTTTTTCTTCCTTAAAGAATCACTTTGCCACTGCACCTCTACTCAGTCAACCCGATGTTTCTCAACCCTTTATTGTGGAGGTTGATGCTTTGGATGTGGGGTTTGGGGCTGTGCTGTCTCAGGGTTCGTCCCCTGGTAAATTGCATCCTTCTTTTCTAAAAAATTGTCTTCGGCTGAGAGAAATTATGACGTGGGTAATAAGGAAGTTTTGGTGATCAAATTGGCGTTTGAGGAATGGCGACACTGGTTTGAGGGGGCTGTCCATCCTACTACTGTTATTACTGACCATAAGAACCTGTCATACCTCCAGTCAGCTAAACGTCTCAACCCTTGGCAAGCCAAATGATCCCTGTTTTTTACTAGGTTCAATCTTGTTGTCACTTTTCATCCAGGGGTCAAAAACGTCAAGGCTGATGCTTTGTCCCGGAGCTTCCCTGGTGGTGGTGACCATGAGAACCCTGCCCCGATATTACAGAAAGGGGTAGTTATTTCAGCTCTTTTTCCTGAACTGGTAGGGGGAGGTGCTGGAGGCTCAGGGGGACGCCCCTGCCTCATGCCCTTCAGGAAAGTTATTCGTACCACCTCATCTGCGCCGTAAAGTAATCAAGGAACATCATAACTCTGTGCTTGCTGGGCATCCAGGTGGTAAGGCAACCGCGGATTTCCTCTCTCATCATTTTTGGAGGCCGGGGCTGCATCGGGATGTAATAGAACACGTAGCTGCTTGTAGTATTTGTTCTACGGTTTCGCACACCCGTCCATCTGGTACTCTTCTTCCTCTACCTATCCCTAGTAGGCCATGGACACACTTGTCCATGGATTTTATTACTGACCTACCGGTTTCTGCAGGCAAAATGGTGGTTTTGGTAGTAGCAGATAGGTTCAGTAAAATGGTTCACATTTACAGCTTTACCTGCACTTCCCAATGCTAAGACACTTGCCCAGGTGTTCATAAATGAGATTGTGAAGCTTCATTGGGTTCCCTCCGATGTGGTTTCTGATTGGGGGACCCAGTTTGTTTCCAAGTTCTGGAAGGCATTCGTTCTCAACTGTGGTTGTAGCTGTCCTTTTCCTCTGCCTTCCACCCTCAGTCGAATGGTCAGACTTAGCGTGTCAATCAGAACTTGGAGACATACCTCAGGTGTTTTGTCTACGAAAGTCAGGAGAATTGGGCATCCTACTTACTGCTGGCAGAATTTGCCATCAATAAACATCGTCAATAATCCACTGGCAGGTCACCGTTCTTTGGTGCATATGGTTATCATCCACAGTTTGGTACCTTCAGTGGGGGTGGAGCTTCAGGAGTTCCTGAGGAGGAACGGTTTGCTTCGTCGTTCTCCTCTGTATGGCAGGGTGTTCTGTGTAAAGACCATAGGTGACAGGTATAAACATAAGGCTGACAGAAAACGCTTGCCAGGTCCAAACCTGGATGTGAATAACTTTGTGTGGTTGTCTACCAAGAATATAAGATTGAAAGTTCCTTATTGGAAGCTGGGACCTAGGTTTATTGGTCCCTACAAAATAACTGCCATCATTAACCCAGCAGCGTTTCGTCTTGAGCTTCCTCGGGCCCTTAATGTCCATGATGTGTTTCATAGGTCCTTACTCAAAAGGTATGTAGAACCTCTTGAGCCCTCATCTCTACCACCTCCCCCAGTAATGGTTGATGGTAACCTGGAGTTCGAGATTTAGAGGATTGTAGATTCTCGTCTCCAACGTCATTCTCTACAATACTTGGTGCACTGGAAAGGCTATGGTCCAGAGGAGAGGATGTGGGTTTCAGCATCAGAAGTAAACACTCCCCAATTGGTTCGCTCTTTTCACACCTCTTTTCCTGAGAAACCTGGTCCTGAGTGTCCGGAGGCCACTCGTAGAGGAGGGGGTACTGTCACGGGTGTGTCAGAGGTAACAGTTGTCCTGCAGTGGTTTGCAGGAGAGCTCCACTTTTGGCAATGCAGACAGCTGCCTAGATAAGAGGCTGTTTTTAGGACCCAGCAACTACCTCCCTCTGGTCTGATCTCTCCAGGTGGGCATCGCCGGTTATACTCATTTCTTGTTGGAACTTGGCTGAAGCAGCATCACGTCCTCTCTGGAGTCTTGCGGCCGTATGCGCTGTTAGAGTTTCTGCTGTAGTTAAGTTTTTATTCCCCTTTTGTCTTTAGAGTGCCAGCGGAGGTTGACAAGTGCTCAACTCCTTCCACTCCCAGCTATATCCTTACGCCAGGGATAGTAGGGCGAGGCACATGATCGGCGACAGCTGCGGAGGCTGTATAGGGATGTTAGGGGGAGACAAAGTGACGCAAGTCCAGGTTAGGAGGTCACCTCTTCCCCCTTTCTCTAGTGTCTGGGCTCCCTTTCCATTTCCCGTCTGTGTTGCACTCACACCTGGCGTGACTCTCTGTGCTTCTCTCACATCTAGCGTGACATTATAACCGGCCGAGCACATTTTTGGAAAAAAAAAAACGACACAAGATTGACATTTTTTTTTTCTTTGTGCGGTTTTGGGCACACACCTTTTTTTTCCTTACTCCCTTTAGTATGGGATCAGTTGCCCTTTCCCCTCTGTGTTGCACTTACACCTGGGATGACTCTCTGTGTTGCACTCACACCTGGCATTATAGTTACCTCGTAGTCAGAGATGCTTACAGGGGTCTTCCCCATGCTGTTCCCATTTCTTTTCAACACTGTATGGATGTGTCTGATCATGTCTCACATAACACATGGCCAGATAAGGTAGTAAAATGTTAAAATGACTTTTACTGGAGAATGTATTTTTCATCGTTGAAAGCAATGCAAAAGTGCAAAAACACATCAAAAACGCTACGTGTGAACATAGCCAAAGGTGTGGAGGAGCATTTTTGCTTTTTGTTATTTATTTTGCCTTATATACAAGTCATTACCCTGGAAAGGATGTTCCTTAACATTTTTCCCAGGAAAATAAATTTTGGTTTCGTTTTTGTATGTTTTATTGTGAGCCTGTAAAAGTGACAACATTATTCACAGCAGTGACCTGGGAATCAAAGAAGCTTCCAGGAGTCTTCCACATGATGTTACCATGTCATTTTAGTACTGTTCCCATCGAATTGGGCACTTTTTAGGCAGACCACCTGCAGACGTCCGGGAGAGGGGGCCGCCCCGGAAAAATGCTTGAGTTTCCCATAGACTTACATAGGGCTCGTTGCTCGGGTCGAGCACCTGAGCATTCCAATTTGCTTGAGTCAAGCAAAGAATTCCCGAGCATTTTAGTGCTCGCTCATCACTAATAAGGATACAAGTTCAGGCAAATCCAAATCAAAGTCCAAAAAGTCAGTAGGTAGTTAACATAACCAAAGAATGCTAATAAGGAACAGAAACCACTATAATGACTCACAAAGACATAATAGAAGATTATGAGGCCCAACATGGAAAAAGCAAAAATATGGCATACTCCTTCGAACTCCATAGGCAACATGTATTAAGACTTTTGAGCAAGTTTTTCTATAGACAAAGAAATCTCACTTTTGTGCACATCTTTTTTGCATAAAACTGTGAAAAGTTTTGTGAATTTGCGACACTAATGTCACTTTTCAAAAGTGCAGTTAATTATGCAGTTGAGGTTTCAACCATATTTATTATTTGTTGCTTTTAAAAAAGAAAAAATTAAATAGAAGTATGATGTAAAAGTAGAGAAACTTTGATAAATTTTCAAAAATAACAGCAAAGCAGCAACAAAGAAGAGTGACTTTAAAAATGGCTATGACAATAAATGACCCTGTATACATAGGAAATCTGGATTTACAGAGCATGGAGAACCCTGCATGGCTTTTTACCAAGGACATTACACTTTTAATGGCATAAGACTTGTGTCATTAAGAAATTCTATTAATGCAGATAATTTCAATACATAATGAGCTATTGAGTCTTAATATTTTCGCTCGCCCCACTTACTAGTTATACTTTTCTGAATCTAAGCCAGAAGTATATCCAAAAGGAAAAGGAGAAATAAAGGACTTTACTTTGACTTCCTGAAGAATATTCTGTTCTACTTAACTCTCAAAAAGAAAATTAAAAAAAAGTTGTTAATAAAAAAAAGATCAAAATTAGACCAATATCCTGTTTAGTTGCTAAATAAACACATTGATTTTCAAATCACTGATCTTAATCTTATAAGCTTGGCTATTTTTTTTTAAATATAATTATTTTTTTTTTTTTTGCTTTGAAGTGTTATTTCATCATTTCTAACATGATATTTACCATCCTCCCAAGCATCACTGGAAATAAAAAAACAATAAGTCAGAGGTAGTAAAAAGCAATAATAATCCAATTCCAACTTCTCACCTCTTGCCCTCAGCACTATAACTGAAATATTATTAGTTTCATTTCAAAAAAAATTTTGATAAAAGGATATTTGCCTTTAAGTCATAGGTTAAAAACATGCTATTTTCTTACGTATAAAAGCATTATATGTGCTGCTTCCAGCAAATATTATCAAGGTATAATGAAACACTATTTAAAAAAAAAATTCATGTGAATTGTAACTATGTCTTTTTATAAAGAAAAATGGAACGTTTCATAATAATTTCAGTAACTAACTTTGATTCTCAGTAAGAAAGGGCAGAATTTCATATTTCTTGTATCTTTCTTCTACTGTGACTATAAATATGTGCTGGCTGGCATGAAAGTTATGCATAAGTTTTTGTACCATATAAAATGAGTAGTATGTAAATAGTATGTTCCTGAAGAAAGAAAATAATATAACCCCATACATGAAATAATATCCATTTGACTGCATATTAGTGATGAGTGGATCTTTTGAAATTCAATTCTTTTGGTTTTGCCGAATTATTCCAAAGTATTTGTTTTGAATTTCAATCCTGGAATGCTTGTAATTGCTCAGAAAATTCATATGAGTGAAGAGGATAACTGTGCTGATAAGTGTCCCTATTCCACCACTTACTTTGTCAGGACATTGTGAGTGACAGCTCAGCTGCCATAAAGGATCAAGGGACGTGCTGGGCTGGCAGCAGGACCATATTTGGTGTACATGCTGCCCTAGGCACTCTAAGTCGTGATGCCCCCTACTGATAAGTCAGACTAAACGTGCCCATACCCTTTAGATAATAGTTAAAGTTCCCCATACACACCAGACTAATGTCATCCAAACTTGCAGGTATTATTAGGTTTGGCTGACAGCCTAAGGTTATGTGCACATAGTGTGTTTTTTATGCGTTTTTGCTTCGGCAAATCCGTGCGGATTTGGCCCCAAAAATGCATTGCGAACCTTATCCCAGCATTTTCTACGGGATTTTGGAAGATCTGTGCACATGATCAGGAACTTTCCTGACATGATTTCATGTGCGTTAAAAGAAGCAGCATGTCCATTCTTTGCGCGGATTTGCCTGCATTTTTCCTGCACAATGCATTGGAAAAAACGCATGGCAAATCCGCAGGCAAAACACAAAAACGCATGTAAGCGCAAAAAAATGCATCAAAAACATGCGGAATTTCCACAGCGTTTTTGATGCCAAGAGGTGCAGAACCTTGCATAAACACTGCAAAATTTTCTGCAAGCAATTCGTGATTGTGTGCACATAACCTAAAGTTACCTGCAGACAAGCGTATGGGAAATCACATGAGTTTCATCCAGAAAACTCAGACGATTTTTTTCTAATTTTCATCTGATTTCAATCCATGTGCCATCCATGTATCAGTTTTTTTATATAACTACATCATCAAATACAGTTTCCTAGGTTTATAATAGAAATCTATCTATAAAAATTGGATGCCATTTGGATGTTCCGTGTGCAGATTTTTTTCTCGCACCCATAGACTTGAATGTGTAAGTCCCATCCTAGACTCGGTAGAAAGTAGTGCATAGAAAGTAGTGCATACTGAAATTTTTTTCCCATGGACAATCGGACCGAGAAAAAAATCATTAATTAGAACAGTGCTATCGAGTAACATTGATCAGTGTGCTGTTTGTGTGCAATCTGATCAAAAAGTCACGATTTAAATGCTCGTCTGCATGAGCCCTAAGGCTGCATACACATCCGTGTGAGTGTTAACCCCTTTACCCCCGAAGGTAGTTTGCACATTAATGACCAAGCCAATTTTTACAATTCTGACCAGTGTCACTTCATGAGGTAATAACTCTGGAACACTTCAATGGATCCCACTGATTCAGAGATTGTTTTTTCATGACATATTGCACTACATGACAGTGGTAAAATTTCTTCAATATGACTTGCGATTATTTGTAAAAAAATCGGAAATTTGGTGACAATTTTTAAAATTTTGCAATTTTCAAACTATGAATTTTCATGCCCTTATATCAGAGAGATACTGTATGTTACACAAAATAGTTAATAATAATATTTCCCATATCTCTACTTTACATAAGCATAATTTTGGAACCAAATTTTTTTTTGTTAGGAAGTTATAAGGGTTAAAAGTTGACCAGTAATTTCTAATTTTTGCAACAAAATTTACAAAAACATTTTTGTAGGGACCACATCACATTTGAAGTGACTTTGAGGGGCCGTTATGACAGAAAATACCCTAAAGTGACAACATTCTAAAAACTGCACCCATTAAGGTGCTCAAAACCACATTCAAGAAGTTTATTAACCCTTCAGGGGCTTCACAGGAATTTTTGGAATGTGGAAGAAAACAATCAACATTTAACTTTTTTCACAAAAATGTTACTTTACACCCAATATTTTTTTTATTTTTGCAAGAATAACAGGAAAAAATGAACCACAAAATTTGCAATTTTTCCTGAGCTTGCTGATACCCCATATGTGGGGGAAAACCACTGTTTGGGCACATGGCAGGGTTCATAAGGGAAGGAGCGCCATTTGACTTTTTGAATGTAAAATTTGTTTGTATAATTAGCAGATGCCATGTCGCATTTGGGGAGCCCCTGATGTGCCTAAACAGTGGAAAACCCCCACAAGTGACACCATTTTGGAAACTAGACCCCTTGGGGAACTTATCTAGATGTGCTGAGCACCTAGAACCTCCAGGTGCTTCATAGAAGTTTATAACATTGAGCCATAAAAATAAAATGTTCACAGTTTTGCCACAAAAATGTTTTTCAGCCCCCAATTTAGCATTTTCATAAGGGTAACAGGAGAATGTTACACCATTGGGCAGGGAAGAAAGAATAATTACATTTTCACAAAGTTTTGTTTTAGCCCCAGATTTTACATTGGGAGATAGGTAAAAATGGCAGCAAAATTTGTCACACATTTTTTGCTAAATATAGACATACCCCATATGTGGCTGTACAGTACTGCTTAGCCACACGATGAGACTCGGGAGGGACAGAGCGCTATCTGCCTTCTGGAGTGCAGATAACCCCCCCGAGGGATCCATTCGCTATAATGAGGCAGCAGAGTTAGGCCTCTTTCACACATCAGTGTGTCCATTACGTGTGGTGATAGTTTCCACACGTACCGGAGACACATACACATGCAGACCCATTCAAATGAATGGGTCTGTACACATGTCAGTGTGTTTCCACGGACTGTGTGTCTCTGGGCAAAACACGTTGACAAGTCCATTTTTTTTGCACTGTATGGGCCGCAAAATTTCCCACACTGATGACTCAGTGTATATATATAATCTCTGACAAAGATTGTACATGATATAAGACTGAGGATAGAGCCCCTTCATTATGAAGTAATTCCTTATTATGTCCTGGAGGGCCTTCCCACTCCTGTTGTACTGGGTCTACCCTGGTTGGTGAAACATTATCCTGTAGTGGATTGGCAAGCCAAGGAAATTGAGGAATGGGGAGGTTACTGTCATGAAAACTGCTTGACCACTTCTCTTTCTGTGATCTCTAGGGAGACCTTACCTGCATTTCTGTCTGGTTTTGAGGATGTATTTTCTGAGAAGGGGTGTCAGAATTTGTCTCCTCATCATATGTATGAATGTCCCATTAATTAGACTCCCGGAGCTAAACTACCCAAGTCCAGACTGTATAATCTTTCTGGCCCTGAGAGACAAGCCATGAAGGATTTCATTGCTGAGAGTCTGGAGAAGGGACATATCAGACCCTCCTCTTTGCCCGTGGTGGCAGGGTTCTTGTTCGTTAAGAAGAAAGATGGGTGTCTCCGTCCCTGTTTAAATTTCTGGGGATTTAATCAAATTACCGTCAGAGATACATATCCTCTTCCTCTGATTTCGACTTTATTCAACCAGATTGTGGGAGCTAAAGTGTTTTCCAAGTTGGATTTAAGGGGAGCCTACAGTCTGGTTAGAATCAGAGAGGGGATGAATGGAAAACAGCTTTCAATACCACTGAGAGGTATTTCGAGAGTCTGGTTATGCCTTTTGGTCTCATCAATGCACCTGTGGTTTTCCAGCATTTCGTAAACAATATTTTCCACCATTTGTGGTGGTCTATTTGGATGATATTTTGATTTACTCATCTGATTTAGAGACACATAAGGGTTATGTTAAACAGGTACTACAGATTTTAAGTGATAACAAACTTTATGCCAAACTAGAGAAATGTGTTTTCGCTGTCCATGAGGTACAATTTTTGGGGTACCCATTATCACCGCCGGGTTTTCGGATGGATCCGGAGAATATCCGTGCTATACTTGATTGGTATCATCCTGAGAACTTGAAGGCATTGCAGTGCTTTCTGGGGTTTACTAATTTTTACTAGAAATGTATCCAAAATTATTTGGTAATAGTGAAACCCCTCACTGACATGACAAAAAAAGGGTTGGATTTTTCTGATTGGTTGAATGCCACCCAGCAGGCTTTTTTCTCTTTAAAGGTATGTTTTGCCACAGCACCTATACTCAGTCAATCCGAAGTTCCTCAACCTTTCATGGTTGAAGTTGACACGTCGGAGGTGGGGGTTGGGGCTGTGTTATCTCAGGGTCCATCCCGTGGTAAATGACGTCCATGCGCTTTCTTTTCCAAGAAGCTGTCTTCGGCTAAGAGAAATTATGATGTGAGTAATAGGGAGCTTTTGGAGATTAAATTGCCTTTCCAGGATTGGCAACATTGGTTCGAGGGGGAAGTCCATCCTTTTACTGTTAACCATAAGTACTGTGGACCATAAGAACCTATCATATCTCCAATTTGCTATGCGTCTAAACCTTAGGCAGGCAAGATGGTCTTTGCTTTTTAATAGGTTCAATTTTGTTACCACTTTCCATCTAGGGGTTAAAAACATCAAGGCTGATGAATTGTCCCAGAGCTTCCCTGGTGGTAGTGCCCATGAGAATCCTGTCCCTAATTTTCAGAAGGGGGTGGTCAATTTGGCCTTGCACCTTGACCTGGAAGGGGAGGTGTTGAAGGCTCAGGGGGACGCCCCTGTCTCCTGTCCTTCGGATTTGTTTTTGCCATCTAATCTGCGCCGTTAACTAATCCAAGTGATAAGGCAATTGCGGACCTCCTCTCTCATAGTTTTTGGTGGCCGGGGTTGTATTGAGATGTGATTGAACACGTATCTGCTTGTAGTATTTGTGCACATTCTAAGGTTTCGCATACCCATCTATCTGGTACTCTTCTTCCGCTACCTATCCCCAGTAGGCCATAGACACACTTGTCCATGGATTTTATTACTGACATATTGGTTTCTGTAGGCAAAATGGTGGTTTTGGTGGTAGTAGATAGGTTCAGTAAAATGTTTCACTTCATCGTAATACCTGCACTTCCAAATGCGAAGACACTTGCTCAGGTGTTTATAAATTAGATTGTGCAGCTTCACTGGGTTCCCTCCGATGTGGTGTCAGATCGGGGGACCCAGTTTGTTTCCAAGTTATGGAAAGCATTCTGTTCTCGACTGGGGGTGCAGCTGTCCTTTTCCTCTGCCTTCCACCCTCAGTGGAAATGACAGACCGAGCGTGTCAGTCAGAATTTGGAGACTTACCTCAGGTGTTTTGTCTCCGAAAATCAGGAGGATTGGGCATCCTACTTACCGCTGGCAGAATTTGCCATTATTAATCATCATCAAGAATCCACTGGCAGGTCACCGTTCTTTGGTGCATACGGTTACCAGCCCCAGTTTGATAAATTTAGTGAGGGAGGAGCTTAGGGAATTCCTGAGGAGGAATGTTTTGCTTTGTCACTCTCCTCGGTGTGGCCGGGGGGTGCTGAGTAATTTAAAGATCATGGGAGACTGGTATAAACGCATGGCTGACAGAAAACGCTTGCCAGGTCTGGACCTGAATGTGAATGACTTTGTGTGGTTATCTACCAGGAATATTAAGTTGAAAGTCCCTTCCTGGAAGCTGGGACCTAGGTTTATTTGTCCCTATAAAATAACTGCTGTCATTAACCCAACAGCATTTCGTCTTGAGCTTCCTCAAACTCTTTAAGTCTACAATATTTTCCACAGGTCCTTACTCAAGAAATATGTGGAACCTCTTGAGCCCTCACCTCTACCGTCGCCCCCAGTAATGGTTGATGGTAATCTGGAGTTTCAGATTTCGAGGATTGTAGATTCTCGTCTCCAACGTCGTTCTCTACAATACTCTACAATACTATGTGCACTGAAAGGGTTATGGTCCAGAGGAGAAGATGTCGGTTTCAGCATCAGAGGTGAACGCTCACAGGTTGGTTTGTTCATTCCACACCTCTTATCATGAGAAACCTGGTCCTGAGTGTTGGAGGCCCCTCGTAGAGGGAGGTACTGGCACGGTTATGTCAGATGTGACAGACAGTCACCCTGCAGTTGGTTGCAGAAAATCTCTTTGTTTGGCATTACAGACACATTCTTAGCTGTTTCACACTAGTACCCAGCGGCTGCCTCCCTCTTGCTCTAATTGACACCCTTGCCTCGGTGTTTAAATAGTTTCACTTTGCCGGTGATATTCACATAATTCCTTGTTAAAGCTTGGAATGAGTGCAGACTGTTTTTTCTCTCTCTGGTGCTAAGATGACGTGTGTGTTATCTCTCTGAAGTTAGCTCAAGCTAAGTTATTTTTCCCGTGTGACTGTCTACCTTGTTTTCTTTAATTGTTAGTGGGGATCGACTAGTGCTCATCCCCCCTCTTCCCTATCCAGGGCCAAGCACTAGCGAAATACAGGGGTATGTTCCTGGGTGCCCGGCAGGAGGCAGAGACGCCGATGCTACATCGGCCATTGTTGCTGTGGTGTTTTGCTTGTGGGGCGGTGCAATAGAAGACGCGTTTCAGAACCAGGTTCCTTATTCATTGCTTGTTCTAGCCATGCGCAGGTCAGCATTTTATATCATATCCTGACCTTGCACGTGGTTGAGCATAGCCAATCCCATCTAACTATTTTTTAATTATATTTTAATCTGCATATGAGTGCTTTTGTATTTTTCTTAGATAGATGGGATTGGCTGTGCTCAACCACGTGCAAGGTCAGGATATGACATAAAACGCTGACCTGCACATGGCTTGAACAAGCAATGAACACATCTGCTATAGCACCCCCTGAGTGTTTTTCAATTATGTCCATTGTCTCTAAAATATTCAAGATTTGAATTTTAAAGAACTACTATAAAATTTTTAACTTTTATTGTTTTTTCTACGCTGAATTTCCTTTTTTCCCGAATACTTACCCTGCGGCATTTCCAGTTTCCATGCGTCGAGCTTCAATTTTCTTCAGCAAAGGGTGAGCTGATCATTTCCCTTTATTTCTCTGCTCATCTGTGATGTCCCAGGTACTGACTACAATTATACACAGTATGAAAATATGTAAGATGTCACAGATGCAGGGCATTATGGGGAAGCTCGCATGGAAATGCAAAATGATGTTAGCCCACTCTCTGATGCTTCAACAGTGTTGGAAATGGTTCATTTTTTGGCTCAATTCAAACTGAATCTCCGCGGATCGATGTGCACCCCACTACTGGATATGTAAAACATCTACTTACAGTACAGACCAAAAGTTTGGACATACCTCCTCATTTAAAGATTTTTTGGTATTTTCATGACTATGAAAATTGTACATTCACACTGAAGGCATCAAAACTATGAATTAACACATGTGGAATTAAATACTTAACAAAAAGTGTGAAACAACTGAAAATATATCTTATATTCTAGGTTCTTCAAAACAGCCACCTTTTGCTTTTGATGACTGCTTTGCACACTCTTGGCATTCTCTTGATGAGCTTCAAGAGGTAGTCACCGGAAATGGTCTTCCAACAATCTTGAAGGAGTTCCCAGAGATGCTTATCACTTGTTGGCCCTTTTGCCTTCACTCTGCGGTCCAGCTCACCCCAAACCATCTCAATTGGCTTCAGGTCTGGTGACTGTGGAGGCCAGGTCATCTGGCGTAGCACCCCATCACTTTCCTTCTTGGTCAAATAGCCCTTTCACAGCCTGGAGGTGTGTTTGGGGTCATTGTCCAGTTGAAAAATAAATGATGGTCCAACTAAACGCAAACCAGATGGAATAGCATGCCGCTACAAGATGCTGTGGTAGCCATGCTGGTTCAGTATGCCTTCAATTTTGAATAAATCCCCACACCATCACACCTCCTCCTCCATGCTTCACGGTGGGAACCAGGCATGTAGAGTCCATCCGTTCACCTTTTCTGCGTCGCACAAAGACACGGTGGTTGGAACCAAAGATCTCAAATTTGGACTCATCAGACCAAAGCACAGATTTCCACTGGTCTAATGTCCATTCCTTGTGTTCTTTAGCCCAAACAAGTCTCTTCTGCTTGTTGCCTGTCCTTAGCAGTGGTTTCCTAGCAGCTATTTTACCATGAAGGTCTGCTGTACAAAGTCTCCTCTTAACAGTTGTTGAAGAGATCTCTGCTTCTAGAACTCTGTGTGGCATTGACCTGGTCTCTAATCTGAGCTGCTGATAATCTGCGATTTCTGAGGCTATTGACTCGGATAAACTTATCCTCAGATGCAGAGGTGAATCTTGGTCCTCTTTTCCTGGGGCGGTCCTCATGTGAGCCAGTTTCTTTGTAGTGCTTGATGGTTTTTGCAACTGCACTTGGGGACACTTTCAAAGTTTGCCCAATTTTTCACACTGACTGACCTTCATTTCTTAAAGTAATGATGGCCACTAGTTTTTCTTTACTTAGAATTTTTATCATGGCAAGAAAAAAGCAGCTAACAGTCTATTCAGTAGGACTATCAGCTGTGTATCCACCAGACTTCTGCACAACACAACTGATGGTCCCAACCCCATTTTTAAGGCAAGAAATCCCACTTATTAAACCTGACAGGGCACACCTGTGAAGTGAAAACCATTTCTGGTGACTACCTCATGAAGCTCATCAAGAGAATGCCAAGAGTGTGCAAAGCAGTCATCTAAGCATAAGGTTGCTACTTTGAAGAACCTTTAATATAAGACATATTTTCAGTTGTTTCACACTTTTTGTTAAGTATATAATTCCACATGTGTTAATTCATAGTTTTGATGCCTTCAGTGTAAATGTACAATTTTCATAGTCATGAAAATACAGAAAAATCTTTAAATGAGAAGGTGTGTCCAAACTTTTGGTCTATACTGTATAAAAGAATATATTTGACTAAAGGGGTATTTCCAGCTAAAATATTTATAGCACAAAAAGAAAAGTACAAACTGTATCTAGATGCTCTCAAGATTATGCCACCAAAAATCAAATAATTTTCCTTTTGTTACCTGCCTTTATTTCACTACGGTTTTCTATGAGCAACATTACCAATGTAAACGACTAGAGTAATCCTAATTCCTCTTTCGGCTCATCAGTAATTGCAGTAATTGCTCAGTTTTTTTCACACACAACACTAATCTGATACTGCACAATTTATTGCCCAGGATGTAAACAGGATCACTTGAGAAAAAAAGTGTGTGTAGAGGAACACTGAAAGTAATAGGCATGTGTTATGTGTCTTCCTACATATTAATCTGAGACCTGCAATCTGAGACAAGCAAGAGATAAACACCAGGTACATGGTCATATGACTATGTGAAACTTATAATGGCATTTAAAGGAATGTGTTTTTTTCATTAATATAGTCATAAGAAAAAATGTAAAAACATTATCAATTAAAAAAAATACATTTCCTATAAAAACAGACCATTTTCTGAGGAACTGTTCCCTATACAGCAAAAAAGTTAAACCATTTGCAAACAGTAAGGCAGTAGTTCTCACATGGCTATTTAAATGTAAATGTCACAACCTCAGAAACATACAGATAAACGCAGCTACTAAGGCAGGGTTTAGAGCGTACAGGTACTGGTGGCAGGCACGGTATTGAAAGGCACAGAGAAGACAAAAATGTCTGAACAACAAACTCTAAAACACAATGTGACAGCTCCAGAGATCATAGATTATACTCTACGCGTGTTCTATCTGTGAAAACATGGATATGTGCGAGAAAATCGGACTTCTGAATAAGGCCTTAATTTCACAAATAAAGGATAAAACCAGCAAAAAACTGAACATGACGCAAATAAAAATTAAACATACAGTAGGATTAGAATCAAGCAAAAACACTAGGGTATTTGCAAAATAATTTTTTTTGTGCTAAATGTTTGCCCCTTAAAATTTAACAACACAGGAAATTCTGCTTTGCTCTGTTTAAAAAAGGTATGCAGAAAATGTTGTCTACCGAGCTTTAAACTTTTTTTTGCTATTCTACAAATTAAACTGTGAAAAGCACAATATTGGTAGAATGATTTCCAATATATAAGGTAATTTATTTACAGCATAAATTTTGTTATTTTATTTCTCTTTTTTTAGCATTACAATTAAGAGATTCTACACTTTTGTATCCATTGATTATGTATATTGCATATATAATATGTATCATCGATATATTAGTTATAAAGTATTCATATTATTTCTTGGAATTAGCACTGTAAAAGCTATTTAAGTCTGGAACTAGCAATTTTATTATACAGAATTTAATTACACTAATGACCATTATAGCTAATTACACATTTTAAATAAACTACAATGGCTACTGGAAAAATTAATAAAAGCACTCAAAGAAAAATGTTACACTTAAAATAGGTAATTAATCCAATTCGAAGTTACAGTATATAAACTGTATATTCATTATTGACCTGAACATAAAGTGGATCATTGTATTAATCATATATTTTGGCCTTGGTCCACTAAAAAAACGAATGTGCAATGTCAAGGATATCATTAAATTTTAGCGAAAGTCCCTTATCAAATTAATTGGCTAAACTGAGGGATAACACTGTTCTACATATTTTCAAAAGTTGTCATGTTTAGTTATGAAATAAAGGATTTCTCAATGATTTTGACCTCCTGAATTCAAATCTGACAATACAAATCTTTAGTTGGCTCCTGTTTCTATGATATCAAAGTGTTTTCCTTTTACTGCTACATATAATTAATGCATAAATGTTTCAGCATTTTGTAACATTATTATTTTTACAAATATAATGATGCATAATATTTTGCTATGCTAATTTTCTGATATTTATTTAGAGGAAACTTAGCAAAAATTCAAATAACTAAAACATGTCTAAACACTTTTGCGAAATATAAACAGGTGCAGAAATTGCAGTACAAAATATGTTCCTCATCCAGTGACAACTCTTTTTTTGCTTGTTTCTTGCACTACTACATCTGCTCATTTCTATCAATTGTCCAATAGTAATCTTCAAGCGTTGATAGATTAAATTTTTCTTGATATATTTTCTCCAAAGCCGTCATATCTTGGTGAAATCTCTCACCGTGCTCATCTCTCACTGCGCTGCAGTTTAGTGGAAAAAGGTCTATATGCGAATGTAAGAAATGAATCTTTAAGGACATGTTACAGCCAAGATGCTTATATGTTTTGAGGAGATGTTCCACCAACTCTTTATAGTTATCTTGAGTTTCCCCAAAAAATTGTTGCCACTATTGCAAATGCTGTCCATTCAGCCTTTTTATTGCCTTGCAACAAACGGAGAAACTCCTCATTTTGAAGAAGCTTACGAATCTAAGGTCCAATAACGACTCCTCCCTTTATCTTTGCTTCATTCAATCCTGGAAATGTTCCAACAAGGTACTTGAATGCTTTTAGATTTTTATCCATTGCCTTTACAAAGTTCTTCATAAGACCCAACTTGATATGCAATGGTGGTAAAAAAATCTTATGTGGCTCACTTCAGCCAAGGGACATTTTTACTCCCTGGCTGAAGTGAATGTCAGAGATGCCAGTCTCTTTTATTGTGATATTCTCTTACACAACTATCCCACTCATAAAGAAAGCAGCAGTACTTTGAGTATCCACCCTGGAGTCCAAGTAAGATGGCAACCAGATTTAAGTCACCAGAGAGGGGCCACAAATATTGGTCATAGTTCAGGCACCTCCACAGCTGTTTTATGTTGTCAGAGATTCCTTGCACCTCCACAGCTTTTTCATGTTGTCATAGGTTTCTTTCATGTGGGCTGCATACCCAACTGAAATTGAAGGTAACACATTGCCATTATGCAGCAAGATGGCTTTTAGGAAGAATTGATGTAGAGCCTCCTTTCCTCTGGATTATGGTTTATCGTCAAAGCTTACATTAAACTGTGGATGTTGTTGCATGCCAGAAGATCACCCTCCATGAAGACATATTGGACAAGAATCCAAGATCTTTATCATGGTTGCGGAACAAAAATACAAACATCGCCCACTAGATTATAGTATTGTTGTAGCCAGGAACCTAAGAGTTCAGCCTTACTCTTGTTAAGATACAAATCTCTAGCAAGATCATTCAGTTCATTTTGTGCTATAAGGTGTGGTTCAGTTGAGGTTTCTGGCAGAAAGTCTGGGTCATGAGAGGAAGATACTTCATGACATGACTCTATTGAAAATGTTTAAAAAATGGTGTTTTTGGAACCGGCAGTTCTTCTGTATGTTGTACTGGGTGTATTGCAGATGGAATTGTTAGATACTGTAAAGTCCACTTCTTCTTCCTTGAAACTCCTTTCCTAATGGGGGGCACCATGCAGAAATAGCAATTGGTAGTGTGATCAGTTTGCTCTCTCCAGATCATTGGGACTCCAAAAGGCATAGATTGCCTCTTCCAATGCAACCACTGGGTAAGATGTGATGTACATCTATAGCAGCATATATGTGTTGCCCAACTCTTGTCCTGATCTCCTATTCTGCAGCCAAAACACAGGCTTTCCTTCTCATGGTAGTCCAGTTTCACCTTTGTGACACAAAAGTGACTTCTCTACATACACTGTGTGCAGAATTATTAGGCAAATGAGTATTTTGATCACATGATACTTTTTATACATGTTGTCCTACTCCAAGCTGCATAGGCTTGAGAGCCAACTACCAATTAAGTAAATCTGGTGATGTTCATCTCTGTTTATTTTACCTTTTTTTTCTTAAACAAATAGTTTTTAATGAGTTTTAACAAATAAAACTAAATTAAACAAAAAGTCACACAGATATTTAACTAGGGATGTAATTAGAGGAAAAAGGGAAGGAAATGGAGTAGAGGGCAGGAAATGAGGCAAATGTATTAGTTTAGAAATACACTGTGTGCCGAATTATTAGGCAAATGAGTATTTTGATCACATGATACTTTTTATACATGTTGTCCTACTCCAAGCTGCATAGGCTTGAGAGCCAACTACCAATTAAGTAAATCTGGTGATGTGCATCTCTGTAATGAGGAGGGGTGTTGACTAATGACATCAACACCCTATATAAGGAGTGCTTTATTTTTAGGCAACTTACTTTCCTTTGGCAAAATGGGTCAGAAGAGAGATTTGACGGGCTCTGAAAAGTCCAAAATTGTAAGATGTCTTGCAGAGGGATGCAGCAGTCTTGAAATTTCCAAACTTTTGAAGCGTCATAACCGAACAATTAAGCGTTTCATGTCAAATAGCCAACAGGGTCGCAAGAAGCGTGTTGGCCAAAAAAGGCGCAAAATAACTGCCCATGAATTGAGGAAAATCAAGCGTGAAGCTGCCAAGATGCCATGCGCCACCAGTTTTGCCATATTTTAGAGCTGCAACATTACTGGAGTACCAAAAAGCACAAGGTGTGCGATACTCAGGGACATGGCCAAGGTAAGGAAGGCTGAAAAACCACCACCTTTGAACAAGAAACATAAGATAAAACGTCAAGAATGGGCCAAGAAATATCTTAAGACTGATTTTTCAAAGGTTTTAAAGACTGATGAAATGAGGGTGACTCTTGATGGGCCAGATGGATGGGCCAGAGGCTGGATCAGTAAAGGGCAGAGAGCTCCACTCTGACTCAGATGCCAGCAAGGTGGAGGTGGGGTACTGGTATGGGCTGGTATCATCAAAGATGAACTTGTGGGACCTTTTCGGGTTGAGGATGGAGTGAAGCTCAACTCCCAGACCTACTGCCAGTGTCTGGAAGACAACTTCTTCAAGCAGTGGTACAGGAAGAAGTCGGTATTGTTCAAGAAAAACATTATTTTCATGCAAGACAATGCTCCATGACATGCATCCACCTACTCCACAGCGTGGCTGGCCAGTAATGGTCTAAAAGAAGAAAAAATAATGACATGGCCCCCTTGTTCACCTGATCTGAACCCCATAGAGAACCTGTGGTCCACCATAAAATGGGAGATTTACAGGGAGGGAAAATAGTACACCTCTCGGAACAGTGTCTGGGAGGCTGTGGTGGCTGCAGCACTCAATGTTGATCGAAAACAGATCAAGCAACTTGCAGAATCTATGGATGGAAGGCTGTTGAGTGTCATCATGAAGAAAGGTGGTTATATTGATAACTAATTTTTTGGGTTTTTGTTTTTGCATGTCAGAAATGTTTATTTCTAAATTTTGTGCACTGATATTGGTTTACCTGGTGAAAATAAACAAGTGAGATGGGATTATATTTGTTTTTTATTATGTTGCCTAATAATTCTGCACAGTAATAGTTAACTGAACAAGCAGATATCCTCCTAAGATAGCCAAATCTAAAAAAAACCCACTCCAACTTCCAAAAATATTAAGCTTGGATATTTATGTGTCTTTTGGGTTGATTGAGAACATAGTTGTTGATCAATAGTGTTGAGCAAGCATGCTCGACACTGTTCGGAACTCTCCCGAGTATCTCACTACTAGAGATGAGCGTTGTTCTACTCGAACTGTTCGCCAATCTCAAATTCGAGCTGTTTTGGGCGGTGTTCGAGCCGTTCGGCGAGCACGAACGATTTGAGAAAAATTCGGCTGTTCGAGGTTATGTTCGATAACTGTTCGTGCACCAAAATCATAACTGGATTTTTTCTCAGTAATGATGAAAACTAATGTTAATACGCAGTTTGAGTGTACAGCGGGGTGGGGGGAGGGGCAGGGGATGGATCTCTGCAGGAATTATGAAGATCTCCATTTTTTTTTCTCTTTCCTGCATTTACAGTGGGGAGGTGCAATCTGTCAGCCTATCAGCAGCGCACACACGGAGCGAAGTGCTTTTTTCACACAAGCAAGGGCATGTGTCATTGGCTGTGTATGTCACATGTCCTTGCCCTATAAGACCAAGCCATTTTCCCCGTCGCCACCATTTTCTCACTGCTGCAGCTGCGTGTTAGACGGCACCGCTGTTGCTGTGTGCGCTATACCTTGTTAATTTCAAGCCAATTTTCGCACAAATCTACAGATAGCTTGGGAGTAGGGAATAGTTGTGATTGCAGTCCTTTTAAGGACTAGGTTACAGCATTTCCTACGACTTTTATCAGGCAGGTCTGTGCTCTTAAATAGATAGATTGTGGGAGTAAAGACTAATTGTAATTGCAGTCCTTTTCAGGACTAGGTTACATCAGTTCCTATCAGTTTTTGCCAGGCAGGTCTGTGCCAGTGCTGTGCAAGTTTTTTTCACAGCATTTGGCTGAATCTAGCAAAGCTAATCCTTTTTGGCCTATTGCAGAGTGTGTTAGTCAGTGGAGTAGCCTATCTGTGTTGCAAGATATACCACCTGTGTATAGAATACCAATTTTTTTACTGCACCTAGTGAAGTAAAATCTTTTGGGCATAGCATCATTCTATTAGTCCATCTATACTGACCTCCATCAGGTTGCAAATTGAATATAATTTTTTTCTGCATCTAGCTCTGAAAAAATATTTGGGCTTCTAGCAATGTGTGGGACTTGTTCTATTAGTCCATCTATACTGACCTCCATCAGGTTGCAAACTGAATATAATTTTTTTCTGCATCTAGCTCTGAAAAAATATTTGGCCTTCTAGCAGTGTGTGGGACTTTCTCTATTAGTCCATCTATACTGACCTCCATCAGGTTGCAAACTGAATATACTTTTTTTCTGCATCTACCTCTGAAAAAATATTGGGCTTCTAGCTGTGTGTGGGACTTGTTCTATTAATCCATCTATACAGACCTCCATCAGGTTGCAAACTGAATAGAATTTTTTTCTGCATCTACCTCTGAAAAAATATTTGGGCTTCTAGCTGTGTGTGGGACTTGTTCTATTAGTCCATCTATACTGACCTCCATCAGGTTGCAAACTGAATATAATTTTTTTCTGCATCTAGCTCTGAAAAAATATTTGGCCTTCTAGCAGTGTGTGGGACTTGTTCTATTAATCCATCTATACAGACCTCCATCAGGTTGCAAACTGAATATAATTTTTTTCTGCATCTACCTCTGAAAAAATATTTGGGCTTCTAGCTGTGTGTGGGACTTTCTCTATTAGTCCATCTATACTGACCTCCATCAGGTTGCAAACTGAATATAATTTTTTTCTGCCTCTAGCTCTGAAAAAATATTTGGCCTTCTAGCAGCGTGTGGGACTTTCTCTATTAGTCCATCTATACTGACCTCCATCAGGTTGCAAACTGAATATATTTTTTTTCTGCATCTACCTCTGAAAAAATATTGGGCTTCTAGCTGTGTGTGGGACTTGTTCTATTAATCCATCTATACAGACCTCCATCAGGCTGCAAACTGAATATAATTTTTTTCTGCATCTACCTCTGAAAAAATATTTGGGCTTCTAGCTGTGTGTGGGACTTGTTCTATTAGTCCATCTATACTGACCTCCATCAGGTTGCAATCTGAATATAATATTTTTCTGCATCTAGCTCTGAAAAAATATTTGGCCTTCTAGCAGTGTGTGGGACTTTCTCTATTAGTCCATCTATACTGACCTCCATCAGGTTGCAAATTAAAAATAATTTTTATCTGCATCTACCTCTGAAAAAATATTTGGGCTTCTAGCTGTGTGTGGGACTTTCTCTATTAGTCCATCTATACTGACCTCCATCAGGTTGCAAACTGAATATATTTTTTTTCTGCATCTACCTCTGAAAAAATATTGGGCTTCTAGCTGTGTGTGGGACTAGTTCTATTAATCCATCTATACAGACCTCCATCAGGTTGCAAACTGAATATAATTTTTTTCTGCATCTACCTCTGAAAAAATATTTGGGCTTCTAGCTGTGTGTGGGACTTGTTCTATTAGTCCATCTATACTGACCTCCATCAGGTTGCAAACTGAAAATAATTTTTTGTCTGCATCTAGCTCTGAAAAAATATTTGGCCTTCTAGCAGTGTGTGGGACTTTCTCTATTAGTCCATCTATACTCACCTCCATCAGGTTGCAAATCAAAAATAATTTTTATCTGCATCTACCTCTGAAAAAATATTTGGGCTTCTAGCTGTGTGTGGGACTTGTTCTATTAGTCCATCTATACTGACCTCCATCAGGTTGCAAACTGAATATAATTTTTTTCTGCATCTAGCTCTGAAAAAATATTTGGCATTCTAGCAGTGTGTGGGACTTTCTCTATTAGTCCATCTATACTGACCTCCATCAGGTTGCAAATTAAAAATAATTTTTATCTGCATCCAGCTCTGAAAAAATATTTGGCCTTCTAGCAGTGTGTGGGACTTTCTCTATTAGTCCATGTATACTGACCTCCATCAGGTTGCAAATTAAAAATATTTTTTATCTGCATCCAGCTCTGAAAAAATATTTGGCCTTCTAGCAGTGTGTGGGACTTTCTCTATTAGTCCATCTATACTGACCTCCATCAGGTTGCAAATTAAAAATAATTTTTTGTCTGCATCTAGCTCTGAAAAAATATTTGGCCTTCTAGCAGTGTGTGGGACTTTCTCTATTAGTCCATCTATACTGACCTCCATCAGGTTGCAAACTGAATATATTTTTTTTCTGCATCTACCTCTGAAAAAATATTGGGCTTCTAGCTGTGTGTGGGACTTGTTCTATTAATCCATCTATACAGACCTCCATCAGGTTGCAAACTGAATATAATTTTTTTCTGCATCTACCTCTGAAAAAATATTTGGGTTTCTAGCTGTGTGTGGGGCTTGTTCTATTAGTCCATCTATACTGACCTCCATCAGGTTGCAAACTGAAAATAATTTTTTGTCTGCATCTAGCTCTGAAAAAATATTTGGGCTTCTAGCAGTGTGTGGGACTTTCTCTATTAGTCCATCTATACTGACCTCCATCAGGTTGCAAATGAAAAATAATTTTTATCTGCATCTAGCTCTGAAAAAATATTTGGCCTTCTAGCAGTGTGTGGGACTCATTGTATTTGTCCATCTATACCAAGCTCCACCAGCTTTTAAATTATTAATAATTTTTAGCTGCATCTAGCCCTGAAAATAATTTTTCTTCCCAATAGTGGTAGCAATAGAAATATGGGGTGCGCGCCTGGCTTACAAAAATATACGCTTCATAACAAAAAACACCAGCCTAGTGCACTGCATTAATAAGATGGCATCATCGTCTCCCCCAGTGCTAGGCCTACTACCCAGGCTAGCATTCCTGTGCCTAAAACACAATGTATGGGTCCGCGCTAGCCACTATGCTGAGGGGTCTAAAGCTGCTGCTAACGCTTTATAACAATTCAATTGGCAGATTTTCACAGAGCTCTTCCACAACGCCCACCCATCGGGCAACAGTTGCCCACCTTCCCTATGGGATCTAGTGGCGAATAGTTGATGCCATTAATCAGAGCGTCAGTTGCCCCGTCGACGTGGCAAGCATACGGTAAGGCATGGGAAGAGTGGACACGACTAGAAGCACGCAGACGGGTTGACCAATGTGAACAAGCCAGATCACAAGTCACCATAGAATTTCTCCACCAGCTAATTATGAGGGGCATATCAGGGGCGTCAGCGCAGCGGTGTCTGACCGGAGTAGCATTTCACTTCCAACTACTGAATTGGGGAGATGTGACAAAGGTTCATCATCAGACAATCCATAAAAGGGTGGAAAAGGGGTCAGCCAAGTCAGGAGTGTAGACGTCCCGTCCCATGTCACTAAAACTGATTTCTCACATCATATCCCTAACACCATTAACATGACACTCACAATTTGAAGCAACACTACTGTCTACTGCATTTGTGATCGCCTTCTTCGGGGCGCTATGCATAAGCGAATTAGTCCCTCAATCCAAAATTACCCCCAGTGGAGGCTTATTTCACCAGGACGTAGTCATAGCCAGTAATGCAATACGTCTACGCATACACAAATCGAAAACGGTTCCAGCGGGCAGGGGCACTTGGGTACTTCTACAACCCACAAACGGTACACTGAGTTGGGTAACAATAGTAAAGGCATATCTAACCATCAGATCACAAAATAATTTCTTCCTATCACACATTGATGGAATGCCATTATCAAGATACCAGTTCCAAGCTATATTTAATAAATGCATAACATCGGCAGGGAACCACCCCAAAGATTACGGGACACACTCATTCCGCATAGGCGCGGCCACGGAAGCAGCAAGAGCAGGACTGTCAGAAACGGAAGTTCAGAGGATAGGGAGATGGCGATCCACGTGTTTGGCAAGATACATAAGACCGAACTTGTTATCCTAACGTGGTTTGTTTCTTTTACAGGTGACGCTAAGCCAACAGTGTGGGTGATAGGCCCCTCGTATATGTATTGGGCAGAAAAAAGGGCGAAAGTCTGCTCAGGCGGGAGGAAATTAGAGTTTCATAACACATATTTCAACTAGAGAGGTATTAGAGGCCTGCTATGGCCACAGGTACTAATGGAGGTAATCACGGTAGGGAGAGAGGCAAGATGTCCGGTCATCTTAGTTATGCAGGCCGGGGGAAACAACCTAGGTCATCATAACAGCGCATAACTAATGGCAATAATGAAACTAGACACTGAGCGCTTCAGAGAATTTTTCACAAAACTAGCGATAGTATGGTCAGAGATTGTGCCGATAGCTGTATGGCAAGGTGCGCGAGACATCACGGCCATCGAACGGACAAGGCGGGTAATAAATATTCGGATGGCAAAATTTAGAAGAGACAGAGGCGGTGTAGTGGTACGACACCGACAACTGGAAGGAGATAAAGCAGGCCTCATACGGCCCGCCGTTGTTCACTTAATGAATATTGAACTGGACATATTCCTGTCAGGACTCCAGGACGGAGTGGAACAAGCGTTAAGAGTGATGGGTGGGGGTCAGAGTCCTGCATACGAGTACGCAGGATCCTCCGTTGCCTGGAAATAGAAAGGACATGTTGGAGAGTTACACTTGTTGGCCAACTTGCCGGAGTGGAGACCCAGGGCATGCTGCAACAAGCTGAATTATTTTAGAAATAAAATGCCTTTCTAATGGAATGAGTATAAAGAGTTAATAAAGCTGTGACCGATCCTCACCCATCCAGTTGTAAGAGTTACATTATTGTATTGTCAAGGAAAGGGGGGCGGTAGGGGGGCTGAGCGTCTGGGTTTGGTTGGGGTTCCCCACAGTCTGCCTAGGCTAGATGCATTTAAAAATTCTTATTAGATACACAGGCGGTGCAGCTTGCTTCGCAGCTGGGCTACTACGCCCAAAGTATTGCCTAGGCTAGATGCAGTTAAAAATTCTACGCTGACTAGCAGACACTGAAGATTTGGAGCAGACCTCTGAGCTCTTCAGACTCAACCATCTGTGTTACCCCAAGCCATAGTGTATCTAGTTTCTTACAGTTAAAAAGGGGGGGGGGAGCGACCCAACCCACCTGGAATTGACGATGCCAACGTCACGTAAGACACAGCAAGGGGACTCCAAAAAGAGTCTCCATTTTTTCCCAAAATTGTGGCACAGACACCACTTAACCCTAGAACGCATACCTGGGGCCTCGCAGGCCTGCCCTGTTAATTGTTTTCTATTTTCTGCAAGATTACTTTAGTTAGAATTTTGAAACTCTAGGTATTCTTCATGTATATAGTTGTTTGTCATTTGAGTTTGAGTTATTCCATGTTATTTGCACACGAGCCTAAAAGGCCCCAGTTATATGAAAGTGTAGATTTTTATGGTCATGCGTTCTAGGGTTAAGTGGCATCAATTGCCCCACAGTTGTTTAAAACGGTTGGTGAGGTGATTTTACCAAATCCTCAAGGTTTTAGTCTCCCAAGGATAACACAGGGGTAGAAAAGTCCTTGCGAATCCATGATTTGTTCATCTTTATGAACGTGAGTCTGTCTACATTCTCAGTGGACAGACGCGTGCGCTTATCTGTCAGCACACCACCAGCAGCGCTGAACACACGTTCAGAGAGAACACTGGCTGCAGAGCATGACAAGATCTCCAAGGCGTGAGTGGCGAGCTCCGGCCATTTTTCCAGATTGGAATACCAAAATGAGCAAGGGTCCAGTGACACAGTCATGGCTTCGATGTTCACTTGGAGATACTCCTGCACCATCCTCTCTAGGCGTTGACTATGTGTCAGACTTCTTGTCTCCTGTGGCCTCGCAAAGGATGGTCTAAAAAAGTGGTGAAACGATTCCACAAAATTGCTGTTACCAGCAGATACTGTGTTACTGTTACGGTTTGAGTGATGAAGACTCGACAGTCCCACGGTTGGCAAGTTAGAACTGTGAGATTCACTACGTGCACCACTGGTGTTTTGTGGAAAAGCACATGTAAGATTCTGCAACAGCGTCTGCAGATACTCCTGCATGCGTCAATCCCTTTTTATGGCAGGAATTATTTCGGCAAATTTACTTTTGTACCGGGGATCTAAAAGTGTGGCAACCCAGTAGTCGGGATTACTTCGAATTCTGACAATCTGAGGGTCATGTTGCAGGTAGTGCAGCAAGAAGGCACTCATGAGTCTTGCGCATCCAGGAGGACCAAGTCCTTGTTGTGTTGGTAGCGAGGTAAGAATCATGCTTCCTTCCTCTGCCCTGTCCTCTCAACCTCGCACAACAGAAATGTGATCAAGGTCTCCCTCATCTGATGAGTCTTCCATGCCCATCGCCAGTTCGTCCTCCACTTCTTCCTCGGCTCCTGCACCTTCCTCAACAGTTTGGCTGCTACCATGCGCCCTGGTTAATCCCTCTCCCCCACCCTCCCATGACTGCCGCCTTGGTGCTGCCAACCGTCTGGACCTTGGAGATGTTATCCCTTCCGCATACGACTCCTCCTCTACTTCCTCCACCTCCTCTTGTCCCACCACCTGACTCTGAATTCTGTTTAGTGTGTGCTCCAGCATGTAAATCACCGGAATAGTCATGCTGATAATGGCATCGTCGTCAGCACTAAACATCTTCGTCGCCATTTCAAAACTGTGCAGAAGGGTGTGTGGCGCCCCTGAGGGTTCAGTCGCCACAGAGTTACTGCATCTCACCCAGAGGTGTGGTATCTCACCCTCAGGTAAGGAAGGCATATGGCTCGGGACCCTAACACCTGCATCCAACACATACCCGCAGTGGGGGTAGGGCAAGATTGCTCCTAAGGGAGAGCACAGTCCCAGGTCCCTAGCTGGTGGAAGGGTCCTATGTAGTGGGTGCTTAGGGGAGCAGCTTAGCGGAGCACATGACAGGGAGAGTATAAATAGGAAGCTATCTTAGAAAGAGCAAGCCAGTCAGAGGAGGAAAAGTGACAGGAGCAGAGGCTCGGCATGAGCTCTGCTCCAGAGGCGGGCCTAGCCTGGGAGGTCCAGGACTGAAGGAGAGAAGAGAGGAGTGGGAGCAGGAAGGCTCCAGGAACCGAAGGGATCCTAGGGCTATGGGCCGTGCAGAAGGCCACCCGTACTCCTGCTGCTACCAGGAGGTAGAGGGGTCAGACCAGATAAGGGGAACCGGTCCCTCAACTAGCGGAGAAACAGCAAGGCTCAACTAGAAACGGGAGGCGGCAGCATTTCATGTACTGCAGGTAAAAGTCCACACCAGTCTCACTAAGAAGGTAGCCACATAGGACCCAGGGGATGGAACACAAGTCGCCCGCCAAGGCCCGAGGATACCGGATAGAAGTGTCACTGGGTGTGAGGTGCAGGTAGAAGGCCAGAGAAAGGACACACAGAAGGGGGTCCTGCTAAGTACTCCGGAGCTATCTGGGGGTGGACTGAGCCCCTCACTGAGTACGCACAGCACGACTGGTGAGATTGCTCTGGTACCTGTAATCTGGACTGCAACAACTGTGAGTAAAGATCTTGGGACTGCATCACACGGACTCTGTGTTCATTACTGACTCCCTGCACTACAACCACCATCATCCACCCACACTGCCCTCAAGCTACACTCTTCCTGTGGTGAGTAATAATACCATTGCTGCAAAACCACCAGCTTCAGAGGACTGTTCCGCAGCGGCGGCCCTTTTGCCCCACTCCAGAGGTGGCGTAGTCGGACATTATAAAACCCATATATACAAATTACCCTTGGATTGACCGCCCTGGATCACGGACCGGGTCACTGCCACAGTGACTACAACCCCCAGCGTCTACCGACCCGGCTCAGGGTACCCCACGGCCCAGGGGGCGCGTCAACTTCATAGGTCCCTGATCTGAGACCACTCCTGCAGCGTGATTTGCCCCACCTCTGGATCTCATTGGCCCAGGCTATACGTCAGATCGTATTGCACCAGGGCTTGTCGGTGCTGCCACAGTCGCTGCAACATGGTCAGAGTTGAATTCCACCATGTCGGCACATCGCATTTCAGCCGGTGAACTGGCAAGCCCAACGACTTCTGTAGAGATGTAAGTCATTGAGCTGCGGGATGCGAACGGCAGAAGTGAGCACACAGCGACCGTGCCCCCTGCAGAAGGCCATCTAGTCCGGGATAGTGGGCTAACAATTTATGAACAACCAGGTTCAACACGTGAGCCATACAAGGCACGTGTGTGACATTGCCCCGGCGATGCAGCATTGTCGCACACGGCCTTCCCTGGTTGCAGGTCCAGTGGAGACAACCATTCATGAAACTGGGTCTCCAGAGCTGACCACAACTCCTCAGCTGTGTGACTCACATTTCCCAGACATTTCAAAGTAAACACTGATGCCTTGAGCCCTGCTGCCAGCATAGTAAGGAGGTGTGCAGGATTCCTTCTGCGCAGTTAGAATGCAGGTGGCATTACCAGACAGGCTTTGGGTGCAGGTGGAGGACCGAGAGGAGGTTGAGGAGGCAGAAGCAGTGGAGGAACTTCGAGATAAAGAGGATTGATGCACAACTCGTGGGGACGGTAAGACTTGGACAGCAGCCCCTTGTCCTGCTGTCACCATAGTTACCCAGTGCCCAGTCAGCGACATGTAACGCCCCTGTCCATGCCTACTCGTCCAAGTGTCTGTGGTGAAATGCACCCTGTCACACACAGAGTTTCTCAAAGAAGCGGTGATGTTGTGTGCGACATGCTGGTGGAGCACAGGCACACCTTTCTTTGAAAAGTAGTGCCGACTGAGCATCTGGTACTGGGGCACTGAGACGGACATAAGGTCTCGAAAATCCACTGTGTCCTCCAGGCGGAAAGGCAGCATTTCTGTAGCCAAGAGCTTGCAGATGGTGAAATTCAATCTCTTAGCTTTCTCATGTCTAGGAGGAAATGGTCTTTTACTTTTCTACATCTGAGGGACCGAGGGCTGGCTGTTGTGCTTAGACGGGGTTGAGTAGGATGTCCCCGGCAAACTGCCGGTCTGTGAGGAAGATGCAGGCGGACATGTTAGATTGCCTTGATCCAAAGCTGGTGCTCTTGATGTCAGAGAGCGCTCAACACCAGCAGGTGTTTCCACTTCCCAATGAACTGATGACCTGCCAATCACACTGGCTGTTGCAGGTAAAGAGGTGGCAGGTCTGCATCCAAAAACATGTGTGACTGCTGTCCCCCCAGTCACAGAGGATGAAGAGGCCGCGGATGCACAAGATGGGGCAGACGGTGGTTGGCCCAGCCTGCTAGGCCACATTGTAGCACAGTGAGCTTCCCACTGCAACTTATGCTTCATATCCATGTGCCGGTTCATGCATGAAGTACTCAAACTATGGATTTTTTGGCCTCTACTTATGTTTTGGTTACAAATATTACAGATAACACGAGTTGGGTCATCCTTATCATTCTGAATAAATGCCCAGGCTATGCAAGGCTTAGAGCCCATGCGACCTGAAGAGCCACTACGACTTGTGGTCAGAGGCAGAGTTGTGGTTGAGGATGCAGTTGTTGACGTGCTTCCAGTACTCCATCTGTGTCCAGGAAGGCGCAACCTAACCTCGTCGTCAATAGCATCTGTGACGCCCCGCTGTGCTTGGTATCACATATCCTAGAAGAGTGTATTGATGGAATCCTCCACAAGAGGCCCCCATAAACATTCACACATCTCCACCTTCCACCTCAGACCAGCAGAGGGAGCACGTTAGGGATATAAATAGGGAAGGTGGAGCTAGGCAGTTCAGTTCCTCTGAAGAGTTCCTGCAGTAGAGAAGCCTAAGAGAGGTCAGTCTGCAGTGGAGCTCAGTCTAGTCTAGAGAACTCAGTTAATAGTTCAGCAGTGGAGCACGAGGCTCCTGCTAACTAGATTCAGTAAGGCATAACCGGAATCCCTGGAGAACTACAAGTCCCAGGATGGCTAAGGTGCTGATACGTAACAGAGCCAGGAGATGCTTAGGCCCCGCATAGTGGGAGCGTGAACTCCAAGAGAAGGCCCTACCACAAGGTCAGCCAGCGAAGGACAGAGACAAAGTTAGGCCTAGCTCCAGGCAGGTCAGAAACTTACTACGCAGAGGCAAGAAACAGGAGGCCCTACACCCGCTCATTGGGGAGGATCCTGATATTCACCCTTCACCCTACAGTGCTCCGGGATGTGCCTGAATTTCCTCCAGTAAAAGGTACTGAAGTGACTACCGTGTCCATTCCCGTTCTTGCTCTGAACCAGCTGGGTCTCGCCTGTCCTGCATTCCCCCTGCATACGCTGCCCTGAGACCTAGCTCCACCTGTGGGGAGCTATTCCATCGAGCAGCCTTATCACGGGTCTCAGTGGACTGCTGCAGCGCTGGTGCTTCTCACCAGATACCACAGGTGGCGTCACAAACTCTTTTAAAGAATGACCCCAGGGTACGGGCCAGGGAGCCGACCACCGCGACATCCCCAAGGCCAGGCAAAGGCCCGGGTACCGAGTCATCCCCATCCCCTGGGCTAGTCACATCCTCCTCCACCTCCTCCGTTGACCTCATCGACTGGCTGACTGTGGGTTGACAGTAAGTGGGATCTCCAACCTCGTCATCATCACCCTGTGTGTTATCACACCCGTCGTCCTCAAAGCCAACCTCTTCCTGCCCTGACCGAAAAGTCAAGTTGTCGCTCCAATCAGGTATTTGAGTCTCATCATCGTCTTCATCATTGTCTCCACCAACAGGAGTGACAGTTTGGGAACGAGGGTCTACATTATGCTCAGAACCTTCTTCATCTGGTCCTGGATCCGACTTATAAAGATTCTGGGCATCAGTGCAGATCAATTCCTCGTCTGGATTAACAGAAGCTCTGGAGCAGACTTACGTTTCCCAGGCTATAGTATGAGTAAACAGCTCTGCGGACTCAACCATCTGTGTTACCCCATACTCAGACGGGCAGCTGGAGACTTGGGAGCTGTGAGGAAGCAAGTGCGATTGGGGTGACACCTCTGAGGACTGGAATATTTGTGATGTTGAAATTGAGGAGGAGGAGAGCCCACTTGAAGGAGCACTTGATATCCGCTGAAGCACCTGCTGTTTTTGTGCCTCATCTGGAATTTGTAGCGATGGGCGTGTCTGTAAGAAAGGGATTGTATCACATTGTCCACGAAAAGAAGTAGACATCTTAGCTTGGCTGGAAGATGGTCTTTCTTCTGCAGATGTTACCCCCCCCCCACTGCGGGGGGGCTCGACCCACCAGCGGACAGGCACCAGTATTGGTAGAGGGGTGCTGGCCGTCAGGGTCCACCGCGGCTCTGGCACAAACCCGGCGACTCGGAGGTGGCACGGGCAGGAACGAACTGGCCGTGTCGGCTTCTCACTTTTTGGATTTTAGAAGGGCATGACATGCCTATATCTGTGTCTCCCCCTCCTTTTACTCCTCCACCTCTTTTCTTTTCGCATGACTATATGTACTTGTCACTTTTCCATGTGTTAGTTATGTCTTCTGAGCAGTTTGTCAGCTTTTGGACACCTTTGAAGGTGTTTTCTATGTGTTTCTATGTGTTTTTGTTTGCCTGCCATTGATTTTAACGGTGTTCGAAGGTGTTCGACGAACAGTTCCACGAACAGTTCGGCGAACACACGGGTGTTCGACGAACCGAACCGAACTCGAACACTACGGGGGTGGCTCAACACTATTCACTACTCGGAATGTTCGGCGAGCGCCGAGCATTTTCGGGTTACTGAGGCGGGTGCTCGGGTCTCCGCCCTGCACGTTTGGCGCTCTTTACAGAGCCAATGAGCATGCAGGGATTGCCAGCCAGTCACTGCAATGCCGCTGCCATGTTGGTTGTGGGCATTACAGTGATTGGCTGGCCGCACAGCGTCACCTCGAGTATTTAAAACTGGGTGCCGCCATCTTGGACACAGTCGCTCCGGATCAGATAGTGTAGGGAGAGTACTGCTGAGCTAGGGAGAGATTTATACTGCAAAATAGGTAGTGTAGGGTCTCTAAAGCCTGCAAAATCAAGCAAACAGTCCTTCTGAGGACTAATATCCATCCCAGATATCAGGCAGGCAGGCTGTATAGGAGACAAAGTGGTTATACCAACAAACACTGCATTACAGTCCTGTGTGCTGCTGCTGCTCAAATTGCTAGACTTAGCCCCAGGTCTCAGGGGCCAGGAAAAATCCTTTTTTTTCATCTAAATCCTCTTTTTTTTTTCCTTAGTCAGACTGTACAAATACCCATCTTATTAACCTTTTGGTATTTTTTACCCCCCCAAAAAAACATTGAGTGTGTCTGTGAGTGTTCAGAAACAAGTATATCTGTTTAAAAGAGTCTGGTTTAGGCCAAATAACTAGAACTGTGGTTTTGTAGTTCCACAGTTCAAATCTCTGTATTATCCACTTTTTTGCCTTTTTTCCATAAAAAATAACATTTTGAGTGTTTCGCTGACTGTTTAGACACAAATATATCTATTTAAAAAAGTCTGGTATACGCCAGGAAATTAGAACTGTGGTTTTCCTCTTCCACGGTTCAAATCTGGGTGTAATCGACCTCGCTGACTGTTCAGACACAAATATATCTGTCTAAAAGATTCTGGTGTAGGCCAGAGAAATAGAATTGCCTCTTTCATGGTTCAAATTTCCTTTTTATTACCCTTTTGCCATTGATAGTGCGAGTGTAAGCTATTTTACTTCATTTACAATGGGCAAGGCGCGTGGCAAGGGACGTGAAACTGGACGTTCTGGTGATGGTCCGTGCAGAGGACGGGGCCGTGGCCAAGGTGAAAATGTGCCACAACCAAGAGCCACATCTTCTCGCTCCCAGTTCTTGACCGAATTACTAGGGAAGCACAAAACAACATCACTATTGCAAACTGATCAGTGTGAACAGGTTATTAATTGGATAGCAGATAATTCTTCCTGTCACCTGGGCACCACCAACTCCGGTCTGTGTTCCACAGGATCAAGTCTTAGTAGCCGTAAGTCTCGACCGCATACTCCTCCTTACCCTGATGCTCATTCCTCCCACCATGCCGAGTGTCGTCAGACAGCAACTGATCCCACAGTTAGACACTCTGAACAGCTGTTCACTGGTCCATTTTCATATTTGGGCCCCTCGCCTGCTCCGCTTGAAGTGGTGGAAGAGGAGATCCCATGCAGCGATGCCCAAATTTTTGAACAGCCACGGCCACAGGAAGTTGACGCTGGCAATTTGTCACAAGAGGTGGACGATGACGAGACACAATTGCCACGAAGTGAGGAGGAGGATTGTGGTGTGGAAGTGGAAGAGGAGGAGGTGGTGCATGATCTAGTAACTGACCCAACGTGGCAAGATGACACGCAGATTGAGGCCAGCAGTACACAGGGGGGGGAGGCAGAGTACCCCAATAGGCAGGAAGAAGCAGTGTGGTGGCCGCAGACAGAAGGTGGTCAACTGTTCCCCGAAAAACCAATACGAGAGACGTTGCAAGTACAACGGGTAGGTCTTCCAGAGTCTGGAAATTTTTTAAAGACTCTGCTGATAACCCCAAAAAGGCAATTTGTACCGCCTGCCAGGCCAGCATCAGCAGGTGTGACAAAACTACCAGTCTGACCACCACCAGCATGATCAGGCGCATGTCAGCAAAGCACCCGACTTTCTGGGGCGAACCCCAGGGTCCACGACCAGTGTCAGCGGGTGTCACCGCTGTTTCTTCTGCTGTTGTGCGTGTAAGAGAACCCCCTGTTGTGCATGCAAGGAAATCCCCTGTCCATACTGTATGCAAACATGCCCCCTCCTCTCAGTCTCCACTTGTTATGGCAGTTTCTCAAGAAACAGCATCAACGTCCACGTGCACGTCCCACCGCCGCATATCCCAGACCTTTGAACGAAACCGCAAATTTGCAGCCAACGCCCAACGGGCCACAGTCCTAAATTCGCACATTTTACGACTGCTTGCGTTGGAAATGCTGCCTTTTAGGCTGGTGGAGATGGAATCCTTCCACAACCGTATGGCGTCGGCCATCCCTCGGTACTCCGTCCCCAGCCGACACTATTTTGCCCGGTGTGCCATCCCCGCACTACACAAGCATGTGTCCCAAAACATCTGCCGTGCCCTCAACAACGTAATTACTGGGAGAGTCCACCTGACAACAGACACGTGGACAAGTGCTTGTGGCCAGGGATGGTACATCTCCCCGACGGCACACAGGGTAAACATAGTGGAAGCCTGGACGCAGTCAGACCTTGGGACGGAACACATCCCCCCCACACCGAGGATTGCTGGCCCTATGTCAGTCAGAGTTGCCCCCACAGTGTACAGCTCCTGTGCATAACCCTCCTCCTCCTCATATTCAGTCTCCATCTCAGATATCACCACATCAGTTGCCAACTGGAAGCACTGCAGTACTGCCTCAGCCAAGCAGCAACAGGCAGTGCTGAAACTGATAAACTTAGATAATAAACCTCACACTGCTTGTGAGTTGTGGACAGCTGTGAAAGAGCAGGCAGATCTGTGGCTGAGACCGCTGAACCTGCATCCAGGCATGGTCGTGTGTGACAATGGCCGTAACCTGGTGGCGGCTCTGAGGTGAGGCGAGATCGCACACATACCATTCCTGCCTCATGTGCTTAACCTCGTGGTTCATCGGTTTCTTAAATCGTACCCCGAGTTGCCAGATCTGCTCGTCAAAGTACGCCGCCTGTCAGCTCATTTTCGGAAGTCGGCTACAGCTTGCTGTGTTGCAGCAGCGTTTGCAGCTTCCACCACACCGACTGATGTGTGATGTCCCCACATGTTGGAACTCTACCCTCCACATGTTGCAAAGGATTTGTGAGCAGAAGAGAGCAGTTATGGAGTACCAGCTACAGCAAGGCTGTCAATATTCAGGTAAAACTCCACACTTAAGACCTCAGGAGTGAACCTGGATGTCTGACATATGTACCATCCTGACAAATTTTGAGGAGTCCACCAAGATGGTGAGTGGCGATGACGCCATCATTAGCGTCAGCATCCCAATTGTCTGTCTTTTGCAACGCTCTCTGCAGAGAATTAAAGAGGAGGCATTGCAGCCAGAGTATGATGAGATGGATCAAGAAGCTGTAGCGGGCGATTACACACAGCCCAGCCTCATCTCATCCCAATGTGCATTGGGGGACAATGAGGGAGAGGAGGAGGAGGAGGAAGAACAGGAGCTGGTATCATGCTCTGTAGACGGTAGTACCTGTAAAACTGTCATATCGTCGGTTCAGCGTGAGTGGTCTGAGGACAGGGGGGAGGAGGAGGAGGAGAGCATGGTCAGTCGTCATCTTGGTGAGGACACCGAATTCTTGCCCGTTACCAGTCTGGCACGCATGGCTTACTTTATGTTACGCTGCCTTAACCATGACCCTCGCGTTGTCAAAATGTTGGGTCAGTCATTACTGGTTTAGACCCCCTCTACAAGGAGAACTTTCACTCTCTTATTCCTGAGGTGGAGAGTAGAGATGAGCGGTGTTCGACTAGAACTGTTCGCCAATCTCAAATTCGAGCTGTTTTGGGCGGTGTTCGAGTTGTTCGACGAACCCGAACGATTTGCAAAAAATTCGGCTGTTCGAGGTTATGTTCGATAACTGTTCGTGCACCAAAAGCGTGTCCTGCATGTCTGGCGCTATTTAGAGCACCAATCATGCAGGGATTGTCTGCCACTCACTGTAATGCCACAGCCATGGTGGTTGTGGCATTACAGTGATTGCCCAAATCGATGGGAACAGTGCCAACAGTGAAACATGAAAAGCCGGCAATTCATCAGCCGCATACACCGGTACCCGACAATTTAGAACCGAAAGAATAGAGCTTCACACATAGATTAGATAGATAGAAACATGTCAGTCACATATATATGAAGTACAGTGACAGTGTTGATTACTGTACTTGTCATTTAGTGTAAAGGATTTATTAAAAAAAATAATAGTGTTTTCATGCACCGTCTCTTTAAAAAAGCCGGCCGGCAATTCAGCATCTGTACCCAACAATTTAGAATAGAAGGAATAGAGAATCACACATAGATTAGGTAGATAGAAACATGTCAGTCACATATATATGAAGTACAGTGACAGTGTTGCTTACTGTACTTGTCATTTAGTATAAAGGATTTATTAAAAAAAATAATAGTGTTTTCATGCACTGTCTCTTTAAAAAAGCCGGCCGGCAATTCAGCATCTGTACCCGACAATTTAGAATAGAAGGAATAGAGAATCACACATAGATTAGATAGATAGAAACATGTCAGTCACATATATATGAAGTACAGTGACAGTGTTGATTACTGTACTTGTCATTTAGTGTTAAAATAAAGGATTTATTTAAAAAAAATTGGCGTGGGGATCCCCATAATTTTAGGCTCTAGCGGAGGTTAACCAGACGGCTGGGGCAGATGTTTGAAGCCTGGGAAGGGGGTAATACCAACGGAGCTTCCCAGGCTACTAATATCAGCCCCCAGCGGAATACCTAGCCTTTACTAGCTATTAAAATGGGGGACCCCCCAAAAAAATGACGTGGGGTCCCCCCTATTTTAATAGCTAGCAAAGGCTAGGCAGACAGCTGGGGGCTGATATTAATAGCCCAGGAAGGGTTCCATGAATATTGGCCCCCTCCCAGGCTAGAAACACCAGCCGTCAGCCGCCCCAGAAATGGCGCATCCTTAGGATGCGCCAATTCTGGCACTTAGCCTCGCTCTTCCCACTGCCCTGTAGCGGTGGCAGTGGGGTAATAGGGCTGGGGTTGATGTCAGCTTATAATGCCAGCTGACATCAAGCCCAGGTTAGTAATGGAGAGGCGTCTATAAGACACCCCCATTACTAACCCCATAGTCAAAGTTAAAAGAAAACACAAACACCCAGAATAAAGTCTTTTAATTGAAATAAAGACACATTCCTTTATTGTTCTAAATTAAACCATACTTACCGTCACGCCCATTCCAGCTGAAGCCAACGATCTCCTGCAATAAAAGAAAAATAATAAAGCAACCTCATCCTTACCTTTCCATGGTTCCCACGACAGCTTCAGCTCTGCTACATCGAGATGACAGGCTGGACCTGCAGAACGCTGCCATCCAGCCTGTCATCCCGCAGACACTGAGAAGCGCAGGCTTGCTTGCGCTACTCAGTGTCTGGCTGTGACGGCATCCAGATGAGCTGAGGTCATGTCCAATGAACTCGGCGCACCTCATGCACGTCACTGACAGCGTGGGAAAATTCTCACGCTGAAGCGCTGAGTGCAGGAGAATTTTCCCACGCTGTCAGTGACGTACATGAGGTGAGCCGAGTTCATTGTCGGCTCATCTGGATGCCGTCACAGTCAGACACTGAGGAGCGCAAGCATGCCTGGGCTTCTCAGTGTCTGCGGGATGACAGGCTGGATGGCAGCGTTCTGCTGCGGTCCCGCCTGTCATCTCGATGTAGCAGAGCTGAAGCTGTCCTGGGAACCATGGAAAGGTAAGGATGAGGTTGCTTTATTATTTTTCTTTTATTGCAGGAGATCGTTGGCTTCAGCTGGAATGGGCGTGATGGTAAGTATGGTTTAATTTAGAACAATAAAGAATTGTGTCTTTATTTCAATTAAAGGACTTTATTCTGGGTGTTTGTGTTTTTTTTTTAACTTTGACTATGGGGTTAGTGATGGGGGTGTTTTATAGACGCCTCTCCATTACTAACCTGGGCTTGATGTCAGCTGGCATTATAAGCTGACATCAACCCCAACCCTATTACCCCCTGCCACCGCACCAGGGCAGCGTGGAAGAGCGAGGCTAAGTGCCAGAATTGGTGCATCCTATGGATGCGCCATTTCTGGGGCGGCTGACGGCTGGTGTTTCTAGCCTGGGAGGGGGCCAATATTCATGGCTCCCTTCCTGGGCTATTAATATCAGCCCCCAGCTGTCTGCCTAGCCTTTGCTAGCTATTAAATTAGGGGGGACCCCACGTCATTTTTTTCGGGGGGGTCCTCCATTTTAATAGCTAGTAAAGGCTAGGTATTCAGCTGGGGGCTGATATTAGTAGCCTGGGAAGCTCCGTGGGTATTACCCCCTTCCCAGGCTTCAAACATCTGCCCCAGCTGTCTGCTTAACCTCCGCTAGAGACTAAAATTACGGGGAACCCCACGCCAATTTTTTTTAATAATAAATCCTTTATTTTAATACTAAATGACAAGTACAGTAACCAACACTATCACTGTACTTATTATATATGTGACTGACATGTTTCTATCTATCTAATCTATGTGTGAAGCTCTATTCTGTCTGTTATAAATTGTCGAGTACAGATGCTGAATTGCCGGCCGGCTTTCTTAAAGAGACGGTGCATGAAAACACTATTATTTTTTTTGATAAATCCTTTACACTAAATGACAATTACAGTAAGCAACACTGTCACTGTACTTCATATATATGTGGCTGACATGTTTCTATCTATCTAATCTATGTGTGATTCTTTATTCCTTCTATTCTAAATTGTCGGGTACAGATGCTGAATTGCCGGCCGGCTTTTTTAAAGAGACGGTGCATGAAAACACTATTATTTTTTTTAATAAATCCTTTGCAGTAAATGACAAGTACAGTAAGCAACACTGTCGCAGTACTTCATATATATGTGACTGACATGTTTCTATCTATCTAATCTATGTGTGAAGCTCTATTCTGTCTGTTATAAATTGTCGGGTACCGCTGCTGAATTGCCGGCCGGCTTTTTTAAAGAGACGGTGCACGAAAACACTATTATATTTTTTAATAAATCCTTTACACTAAATGACAAGTACAGTAAGCAACACTGTCACTGTACTTCATATATATGTGACTGACATGTTTCTATCTATCTAATCTATGTGTGATGCTCTATTCCTTCATGTCTAAATTGTCGGGTACCGGTGTATGCCGCTGCTGAATTGCCGGCCGGCTTTTTTAAAGAAAGCGTCTTCTGAGCAGTTTGTGAGCTTTTGGACACCTTTGAAGGTGTTTTCTATGTGTTCCTATGTGTTTTTGTTTGCCTGCCATTGGTTTTAACGGTGTTCGACGGTGTTCTAAGGTGTTCGATGAACAGTTCGACGAACAGTTCCTCGAACATCCCGGTGTTCGACGAACCGAACCGAACCCGAACACTACGGGGGTGGCTCAACACTAGTGGAGAGGTCTACAAAAATAGGGCAGTAGCAGAAGGCCCTTGCTGCAGAACTGTTAAAAAAATTCCCATCTTAACACGCTAGCGACAGAGGTCACAGTTCGTTGCCAAACCAAGGCGTACAGGCGAGAGAGACGCAACTCCAATCCAGCAGAGGCAGGGGAACACTGTCAATGTTCTGGGACAGTTTTCTGAGACCTGTCCAGCTTACAGGCCCTGAGACGCGGGGTACTCTCACAAGGAGTGGAAAGTTTCAAAAGATGGTGAGGGAGTACCTTGCCGACCGTAGCAGCATCCTCCGTGATTCCTCTGTGCCTTTTAATTATTGGGTATCCAACTGGACACTTGGAATGAACTTGCTCTGTACGCCTTGGAGGTCCTGGCCTGCCCTGCCGCTAGCGTGTTATCGGAGCATGTTTTTAGTGCAGCTGGGAGAATGATAACTAATAAGCGCACTCGCCTGTCAACTGACAGTGCTGACAAGCTGACCCTTATCAAAATGAACAAGGGCTGCATTGGACCAGACTTCTCATCACCACCAAATGACAGCAGAGTAACATAAAGTCAAATCCACTGTGTTATTTTCGGAGGTGTCTTCCCATGCACCGCTTCACACCCACACATGGGTATACGTTTCCTCATTTCAGCTGTTTTTTGCTCTTCTCCTTATCCTCAGCCTCCACCACCCCTATACCACCAGGGTGACAGTGGTCCGTGTTGCCATCATTGCAAGTTCCTCTGTCCTAATTTTTGGCAGCTTTTGCTTCGAAGGCATAGGCAAAGACTATGGGAGACCCACTCCCCAATAATGGAAATAATGTTTTTAATATGCTGTACAGCATGGCCCTTGTAAAGGGCATTGCAAGTTCCTCTGTCCTAATTTTTGGCAGCTTTTTCTTTGAAGGCATAGGCAAAGACTATGGGAGACCCACCCCCCAATAATGGGAATAATGTTTTTAATATGCTGTACTGCATGGCTCCTGCAAGGGGCATTAAAATCGTCTAGTTAAGCTACTGTGACCTCCACGTCTCTTCCAAGGGTAATTGATATTGTCTTTTTATTCCACTGGGACCTCCACCACTCTTCCAAGGGGCATTGATATTGTCTTTTTATTCCACTGCGACCTCCACCACTCTTCCAAGGGGCATTGATATTTTCATTTTATTCCACTGTAACCTCCACCACTCTTCCAAGGGGCATTAAAACTGTCTTGTTAAACCACTCTGAACTCCACAGCTCTTCCAAGGGTCATTAAAACCATCTTGTTAAGCTACTGTGACCTTGACGTCTCTTCCAAGGGACATTAAAACCGTCTTGTTGAACCACTCTGAACTCCACAGCTCTTCCAAGGGGCATTGAAATGTTGTTTTTAATTACCTCTAACCTCCAAGACTCTTCCAACGTGCATTGCATTTCCTCCTAATTTTAGTCAGCTCTTGCTTTTCAATGCTTAGGCGAACCATAAGGGAGACCCACTCCCTAATAATGGGTAGAAGGCTTTTAGTACGCTGTAATCCACGTCTGTTTCAATGAACATTGCAGTTCCTCATAATTTTTGGAAAACTTTCCATTCACTGCTTAGGTCAACAGTGTACAGGAGACACAGTTGCTATAAATGGAAAAAACGGTTTAGTTAAGGCCCTCTGACCTGCATGTCACTTCCAAGGTGCATTGGAGAGCCTCAAAATTTTTGGTAGGCATTGCACTCACTATATGCCCTATAACAGTGTAGCCAAACCGTTCCTTTTGGTACAGAATCATATTCTACAAGACATGTGTGGTTGACTGGCCTGATATTTATGTGAATGGTCCCTGTACCTCCTACAGTTTTTCCTTTGCCACTACATCATTCATCATTCATCACCTGAAGCTTTGTTTTAACGGAAGTCATAGAACTGGGATAGTAGAAGGAAAACATCCAGCAATCCGCGGAGGAGGTAGGATATGCGATAAAACACTGACAACCTCAGGCCTAGCAGCTACTACTTACATGCGCTTGCATTCCAAGGAACAGAAAGCTAAGGAGATGGATGGCCTCATGATCATGAATAATTTACTCGTTGTGTAGGAGGCTGACAGCTGCTGCTGTCTACCTTCTGAAGTTTGTGTTGAAGCCTGATTGACCCTGGACCCGTAATCCTTTATGTCTGGAGGACGTGTTGCATCCCAGTGTCCAACTGTGTCCCGGCTTCCACAATATTAACCCAGTGTGAAGGCGTCAGAGAGATGGACCATCCCTTGCCACATTCACCTGTCCATGTGTTTGTGGTTAGGCTGTCCTTCCCACTAAATGCACTGGGGAGGGCACAGGTAATGTTTTGGTATGCGTGTTTGTGTATAAGGCTCACCGGGACAAATAGGGGCGGCTGGGGACCAAGTGTGGGCACCCGGCCGCGGGGCGGCTTTGGACCGAGTTTGGATACCAGGCTGCTGACACAGCCATGACGTGGTGGCCAGATTCCACCTCCACAAGCCTAAAAGGCCCAATTTCAAGTGCAAGCAAGCAAGGAGTATGGTATTGCAGCCTGGGATGGGTGGATGCATACTTGCGCTTGCATTGCAAGGAATGGGGGAGGTACAATTGAACACTGCCCTGGGACAAGGACTTGAACGGGGATAGTTGCAAGTCTGCAACGACAGGTGCAGGGAAGGAGGCATCTTCGCATGTGCCATGCACAGGGGGTTGGCGTGCACACACTACAGCGGAATAGGCTGTCCTTCCCACTAAATGCACTGGGGAGGGCACAGGTAATGTTTTGGTATGTGCACTTGTGTATAAGGTGCACCGGGATAAATAGGGGCGGCTGAGGACCGAGTATGGACACCCGGCTGCCCCCTGGCGGCTATGGACCGAGTGCGGACACCCGGCCGCCGGGCGGCTGGGGACTGAGTATGGATACCAGGCCGCCGACGCAGCCATGACATGGTGGCCGGCGTCTGCCTCCACAAGCCTAAAAGGCCTCATTTCTAGTGCAAGCAAGCTAGCAGTCTGGTATTGCAGCCTGGGGGTGGGTGGGTAACAGGCTGCACACTTACGCTTGCATTCCAAGAAAACAAAGCAGATGCTAACTTCTATCATCATCATCACGCTCCTCACCTTGGCACTCTCAACTCCCATGATGGAGAAGCCAGGGCCCACTGGAAGAGTCTGGTTGTCTGGTGGGCTCATCCAATGCTGCCCTAAAGCAGGCCAGGTTAAGAAAAGCGTGGGGAATGTTACCTGGACAAATAGTGGCGGATGGGGACTGGGTATGGAGACCTCGCTGCCGATGCAGCCATGAGGTAGTGGCCAGCTTCGGCTTCCTCCAAACTAAAAGGCCCCATTTCAAGTGCAAGCTAGTAGTATGGTTTTGCAGCCAGGGGGTGGGTGGGTGGCAGGCTGCTCACTTACGCTCGCATTCCAAGAAAACAAAGCAGATGCTAACTTCTATCATCATCATCACGCTCCTCACCTTGGCACTCTCAACTCCCCTGATGGAGAAGCCAGGGCCCACCGGAGGAGTCTGGTTGTCTGGTGGGCTCATCCAATGCTGCCCTAAAGCAGGCCAGGCTAAGAAAAGTGTGAGGAAGGTTCCCGGGACAAATAGTAGCGGCTGGGGACTGAGTATGGAGACCTCGCCGCCGACGTTGCCATGAGGTAGTGACCAGCTTCGGCCTCCTCCACACTAAAAGGCCCCATTTCAAGTGCAAGCTAGCAGTATAGTATTGCAGCCTGCGGGTGGATGGGTGGCTGGCTGCATATTTGTGCCTGCATTGCAAGGAATGGGGGAGGTACAATTGAACTCTGCCCTGGGACAAGGACTTGCACGGGGATAGTTGCAAGTCAGCATCTTCTGATGCGGCAAGGATCACTTCTGATGGGCACACTTTTAGGCAGTGACCTGGGTGTCAGAGATTCTTCCCCATACTGTTCCCATGTTTTTTCAGCACTGTATGCCTGTGTCACACAGTACATGGCCAGATAAGGTTGTAAAATGTTAAAATGACATTTCCCGGTGAATGCATTTGTCACGGTTGAAAGCAATACAAAATTGCAAAAACGCATAAAAAATGCTACTTGTGAACATAGCCCAAGGTGTGGAGGAGTATTTTTTGTTTTTGGTTATTTATTTTACCTTATACACAAGTCTTTACCCTGGAAAGGATGTTCCTTAACATATTTCACAGGAAAACAGTTTGACTTTCGTTTTTGAACGTTTGATTGTGAGCCCGTAAAAGTGGCTTCATACCTCTGACCACGTTATTGACAGCAGTGACCTGGGGGTCAGAAATGCTTCCTGGGGCGATCCCCATGCTGTATCACGGTGAGCTCGGCCCGAGCTTCGAGCACCCGAGCATTTTAGTGCTCGCTCAACACTATTGATCAATAATAAAAATAATCCTCTAAAATACAAATTGCCTAATAATTCTGCACGCAGTGTATGTAGCAAAAAATATCCTCTTTGTTAATGCAAGAATGAGGCATAGCTGAAAAAACATATAGAAGCATGTCAATATGCTAAGATACTAAGCTAAGAAATCCTAAAACGGTATACCTTACACGGAGAGCATTTATATATAAATTAGGTGATACTACTGTAATTAGGATTACGTTATCGGAGCAGAGTTGGTGTTTTTTAATAGGTCACCATAAGATGATAAAACAGTAGCCTAGCTACTATCAATGCAATAATGATGATGAAATAATAAAGACACAATTTTTCTATAATCCTGCACAAAGGGTGTCATAAGTAATTACAACTTCCTCTGGATCTTAAAAATTAGAGCCAATCAGGAAATTTAAGCATCATATTAATTTTAAGCACAACAAAATTAGTTAAGCTCAACTGTTTTCATCTCTGAACCAATTTGGCTGTAGAACAGTGTAATTTAATCAGTTTATTATCTACTACAAAGCCTATTTTTATAGGGCCATGGGGCGGCCCTTACTATTAAAGGGCCAGCAGCCGGCTATGCTTTGTTGTTCCCATTATTAAGGAGTGGGTCTCCTATACTGTTATTGCGTATGCAGTTACTGCAACAGCAGCCAAAAAATTGGAGGAACTCCAATGTCCCTTGCAAGAGACGTAGAGGTGAGAGGGCCTCCTGCAAAAAAATGCTCCCATTATAAGGAATTGTGTCTCCCATACTTTTTGACTATGCAGTGATGCAACGGCTGCCAAAAACTTGTAGGAACTCCAATGCCCCTTACAAGAGACATAGAGGTAGGGGAGCCTCCTGCAAAAAATGCTCCCATTATTAGGAAGCATATCTCCCATACTGTTTGCCTATGCAGTGAAGCAACGGCTGCCAAAAATTTGGAGGAACTCCAATGCCCCTTGTAAGAGACGTAGAGGTCAGAGGGGCCCCTGAAAACAATGTTCCCATTATTAGAAAGTGGGTTTCCCATACTGTTTGCCTATGCAGTGAAGCAGCGACAAAAATTTTGAGGAACTCCAATGCCCCTTGCAAGAGATGTAGATATGTTGATATGGTACATATGGTGGTGAATTGGTGGTTGAGGATGCGGAGAAGGAGGAGGACAAGAGCAAATAAACAAAATCAGGAAGCGTATACCCATGTCTGGGTGTGAAGACAGAGGTACATAGGAACAGAGTTAGACCTCCCAAAAAATGGACACTGTATTTGAGTTTATGTTACGCTGCTATCATTCGGTGGTGTTGAGAAGTCGGGCCCAATCCAGCACTTGTTTATTTTTATGAGTCAGCCTTTTCAGTTGACAGGCGGATGCGCCTATTGGTTATAATTTCAACGGCGGCACGAAAAACCCGCTTAGACAAAACGCTAGTGGCAGAGCAGGCCAGAGAGTAAGTTTCGTGTCACATGTCCAGCTTGGATACCCAATAAACATAGGGCACAGAGGAATCACGGAGGACGTTGGTACTGTCGGCAAGGTACTCCCTCACCATCTTGCGAAAATTTTCACTCGTTGAGAGAGTAACTCGCACATCAGGGCTTGTGCAATGGGAGGGTCTGAGAAAACTGTCCCAGAACTTTGACAGTGTTCCTCTACCTCTCCTCGATTGCATTTGTGTCTCTCTCGCCTGTACTCCTTGGTTGCCCAACGAACTGTGACCTCTGCCGCCAGCATTTTCAGATGGGAATTTTTTTAATAATTCCGCAACAAGGGCCTTCTTGTACTGCCCAATTTTATTAGGCCTGTCCTGTGCAGGAATAAGAGACAGAAAGATCTCCTTGTAGCGTGGGTCTAAAAGTGTCACCATCTAATAATGACTATCACCTGCGAGGGTCACGGGAAAGGCAGGGTAAAATAAACTCAGCCATGTGTGCCAGATTGCAAAGAGGATGACTGACCATGCTCTCCTCCTCATCCTCCTCCTCCCTGTCCTCAGGCCATCCAGTTTGAACAGACGATATGACAGTTGTGCAGGTAGTACCGTCTATAGTGGAGGAAACTAGCTCCTGTTCTTCCTCCTCCTCCTCTTCCTCATTGTCACCCAATCCACTTTGGGATGAGGCTGGGCTGTGTGGAATGACCCTGTATGGTTCCTTGCTCCATCTCATCGTGCTCTGCCTGCAATGCATCCTCTTTAAGTGTGAGCAGAGAGCGTTTCAGAAGACAGAGAAGCAGGATGGTTACACTACTTATGGTGTCATCGCCGCTCACCATCTTGGTGGAGTCCTCAAAGTTTTGGAGGATGGTACATATGACACATCCATGTCCACTCCTGAGGTTTTATGTGTGGAGTCTGACCTGAATACCAACGGCCTTGTTGATGCTGGTAGTCAACAACTGCCCTCTTCTGCTCTCAAATCCTTCCCAATATCTGCAATGTAGAGTTCCAACGCGTGGGGACATCGCAGATCAGTCGGTGAGCTGCAATCTGCAAACGCTGCTGTAGCACGGCAAGGGCGGCGGAATCTGTAGCTGACATTCTAAAATGGGCGCACAGGCGGCGTACTTTGACAAGCAGATCCAAGAGATCCAGGTAGGTTTTGTGAAACCACTGTACCACGAGGTTAAGCACATGGGCCCGGTATGTGAGCTCGCCTCAGAGCCGCCACCTGGTTCCGGCCATTGTGACACACGACCAAGCCTGGCTGTAGGTCCAGCGGTGTCAGCCACAGATCTGCCTGCTCTTTCAAAGCTGTCCACAACTCTTCAGCCTTGTGACGTTTGTTACTTAAGCATATTAGCTTCAGCACAGCCTGTTGCCACTTGGCTGAGGCAGTGCTGCAGTGCTTCCAGCTTGCGACTGATGTGGTCATTTCGAAGATGGAGCCTAAGGAGGAGGAGGTGCAGGAGCTGTAGAATTTGTGGGCAACCCTGATTGACCTAGGGACCACAATCCTCAGCTTCAGAAGGACGAGTTCCGTCCCAAGGTCCAACTCGGTCCCGGCTTCTACTATATTAACTCAGTGTGTCATCAGTGAGAAGTACCATCCCTGCCCACAAGCACTTGTTCACGTTTCCGTGGTTAGGTGGACTTTCCCAATAACTGCGTTGTTGAGGGCATGTCTAATATTTGTTGGACACGTGCTCGTGTAGTGCGAGGATGGCACATCGGGAGAAATAGTGGCGGCTGGGGACTGAGTACAAAGGAATGGCCGCCGCCATCAGGTTGTGGAAAGCTTCTGTCTCAACGAGCCTAAAAGGCAACATTTTGAGTGCAAGCAGTCGTGAAACCTGTGAATTTAGTAGTGTGGCCTGTGGGGCATTGGCTGTGTATTTGTGCTTGCATTCCAAGGACTGTGGTAGGGACAACTGAACGCTGTGCTGGGACAAGGAACGTGGACGTGCTTTCTGATGATGCTAGTTGAGAGTGTGCAACAACAGGTGCAGGGTGGGAGGCATCTTGGCATGCGCTATGGACAGGGGATTGGCATGCACGCACAACAGCGGAAGAAGCAGTGATGTCATCTGCAGACACTGTTGCTGGACCCTGGGGTTCTGCCCACTTAGTCGAGTGCTCTGCTGCCATGTGCCTGATCATGCCGGTGGTGGTCAGGCTAATAGTTTTGCTACCCCTGCTGATGCTGGCCTGGCAGATGGTGCAAATGGCATTTTGGAGGTTCTGCAGAGTCTTGAAAAAATAACCAGACTTAGGAAATCCTAACAGTTGTACCGGCAACTTTCGCTGTGTTGGTGTTACGAGGAACACTTTCCCGCCTTGTGTCTGCGGCCACCATGCTGCTTCATTCTGCCTATTGTGGTGCTTTGCCTCCCTCCGCCTGTGTGCTGCTGTCCTCTCTCTGTATGTCCACCTGCTATGTTGGGTCAGTTACTATATCATCCACCACCTCTTCTTCCACCTCTGCACCCTGGTCCTCCTCCTGACCATCTGGCAATTGTGTCTCATCATCATCATCATCCTCCTCTTGTGACAAGAATTGCACTTTCCCACCGTTGCCTTCATGTGACCGCGGCTGCACCAATATTTGGGCATCACAACACGCGTTCTCCTCTTGACTCATTTGAAGCTGGCCGGGCTAGAGGCCTGAATCTATAAATGGAAAAGTGAACAGCTCTTCAGAGTGTCCAAGTGTGGGATCAGTTGTCTCCGGGCACTCAGTATCGTGGGAGGAAGGAGGATCAGGGTGAGGAATAAGCGGTCCAGACTCACAGCTACCGAGACTTGACTGTGTGGAAGACACCCTGGTGGTGGTGGTGGCTAAGTGGCTGGAAGCATTATCTGCTATCCAATCAATAACATTTTGACACTGCTCTGTGTTCAATACTGGTGTTCTGCGGTCCCCTATTAATTGTGACAGGAAGGTCGAGCGACAAGATATGGATGTTTGTTGTGGCACAATTTCAGCTTGCCTATGGCCACGTCCTCGGCCTTGGCCTCTCCATGCACCATCATATCCACTTCCCCGTCCCTTGCCACATTCACAAGAAATGGCTGATTTTGGAACGCAGCTATATGTGATACGCCTGACAAAGAACCACAATTTTAACCCCTTTACAACCCAAGGTGGTTTGCACGTTAATGACCAGGCCAATTTTTACAAATCTGACCACTGTCACTTTATGAGGTAATTACTCTGGAAATCTTGAGCAGATCCCCCGGATTCTGAGACTGTTTTTTCATGACATATTGTGCTTCATGATTTTGGTAAAATTTCTTCGATATCACTTGCGTTTATTTGTGAAAAAATGGAAATTTGGCAAATTTTTTAAAAATTTTGCAATTTTCAAAATTTGAATTTTTATGCCCTTAAATCAGAGAGATGTCACACAAAATAGTTAATAAATACAATTTACCACATGTCTCCTTTATATCTGCCCAATTTTGGAACCAAATTTTTTTTTTATTAGGGAGCTATAAGGGTTAAAAGTTGACCAGCGATTTCTCATTTTTCCAACAAAATTTACAAAACCATTTTTTTAGGGACCACATCATATTTGAAGTCACTTTGAGAGGTCTTTATGACAGAAAATACCAAAAAGTGACACCATTCTAAAAACTGCACCCCTCAAGGTGCTCAAAACCACATTAAAGAACTTTATTAACCCTTCAGGTGCTTCACGGGAATTTTTGGAATGTGGAAGAAAAAAATGAACATTTAACTTTTTTCACAAAAATATTACTTTTTTTTTATTTTCTCAGGGGTAACAGGAAAAAATGTACCCCAAAATTTGTTGTGCAATTTCCCCTGGGCACGCAGATACCCCATTTGTGGGGAAAAACCACTGTTTGGGCGCACGGCACGGTTCGGAAGGGAAGGAATCGCTTTATTCTCAGAGCTATAACTATTTTCTTTTTCGGCTGATGGAGCTATATGGTGGCTTGCTTTTTGCAGGACGAGATGACGTTTTCAGCTGTACCATTTTTATTTATATTTGTCTTTTTAACCGCGTGTTATTCCATTTTTGTTTGGCGGTATGATGATAAAGCATTGTTTTTTGCTTTGTTTTTATTTATTTTTTTTACCGTGTTCACTGAAGGGGTTAACTAGTGGGACATTTTTATAGGGACCGCTCCCTGCACCTAGCATCGGGTGTCAGCTGTGACAATCAGCTGACACCCGGTGGCGATCGCGCCCGCACAGCCTGTGTGCGGGCGCGATCGCCATGACATACTATTCCGTACCTGGCTCTTAAGTCCCAGGGCGCAGGTACGGAATAGTACGTCATGGTCTATGAAAGGGGTTAAATAGCAGGCCTGTAATTATCTAATACTATCCTTCACAGACACCTAGTGTGAATAGCTTGACCGACACACTGCAATGGAATGAAAATGGAAGAAATGTCTGAATTTGGAACACTCTTTTAGGTGTTATGTCTGACAGAGAAGTATGGTTTTAAATAGCAGGCCCGTAATTTGCTAATGCTGTCCTTCACAGACACTTAGTGTGAATAGCTTGACCAACACACTGCAATGGAAGGAAAATGGAAGAAATGTCTGATTTTGGAACACTCTTATAGGTGTTATGTGTGACAGAGAACCACGATTTTAAATCGCAGGCCCGTAATTTGCTAATACTATTTTTCACAGACAGCTAGTGTGACTAGCTTGACCGACACTGCAACGGAATAAAAATGGAAGAAATGACTGATTTTGGAACACTCTTATAGGTGTTATGTTTGACAAAGAACCACGGTTTTAAATAGCAGGCCTGTAATTTGCTAATACTATCCTTCACAGACACCTAGTGTGAATAGCTTGACCGACACACTGCAACAGAATGGAAAAGGAGGTCAATATTTTCATTTTAAATTTCTGAATTTTTTTATCGCTGAAATATGGAACAGATCTGGCTTTATTCTGCAGTGAGATCAAGCAAATGGAGCAGAAAAATGATGTACTCTGGATTGCTTTTTAAGCAAATAACCAGGATTAAGATCAAATTTTTTTTTCACTGGCCTCCGATATCTGGGGCTATGTCTACAAATATCAGGAAGACCAGCAGCAGCAGGAACGTTCAATGGACCCTCTTGCACTATATGCACTGCAGTCTGCCACATACACTGCCTGCCTGCCTAACTCCTGCTATCACCACTGAATATATGCAGCTGGATTTGTCATCAGAAGGACTGTTAGCTCAGATGGATATATATGTATATATATATATATATATATACATATATATATATATATATACATATATAAATATATATATAATATGTTGTGGAATACCTATACTAACTATGAAGAAGCAAATCTCTCCCTGACGCCGCAGCTCTCACTACTCTGCCTGATTCCAGGGTAGACTGTGACAAGCATGGTGGCGCCCAGTGTTATATACACCTGAGGATGCTGTGCGGCCAGCCAATCACTGTAAAGCCTACAAACAACATGGCTATGGCATTAGAGTGCATGGCAGACAATTCCTGCATGTTCCTTTGCTCTCTAAAGAGCGCCAAACATGCAGAGAGGAGACCCGAGTTTCCGCCCGAGCAACCTGGAAATACTCGCTGGAGGCTGTGTTCAATTGCTGTTTTGGTCTTAAGTAGGCACAATTTCTCTTTGAGACAAACTTAAAATGGCACCAATGTTTGGGGCTTTCTGAGGCTCAAAAAGAGGGTATTATTATAATTTCCAAAATATCCAAGCAGGGGAAGGGGGGAGAAGAGACTAAGCTCACCAGACATGTTGCAGCAGGGATGCCTTTGAAGCCTTAGCACGGGGCCAGGCGCCGCAGGTAGGAAAATGAAAAGAGTCCCCCAATGAAGCAGCAGGTAAAGTAGATAAAACTTGAACTTTATTCATACGCAAAAACTTGGAGGTTCTTCTAGTAGCAAGAAAACCAACGCATTTCAGCTAACAAGCATAACCATGAGTAAGGCTTGTTAGCTGAAACACATTGATTAATATAATTTTGGACATTATTAAAAAACTAGGGAAGTTGTTTCTTCAGGGCATGGATGTTCAGTGGCATGTAGAAGTTTGGTCACCCCTGATTAAAATTTCTGTTATTGTGAACAGTTAAGCAAGTTGAAGATGAAATTATCTCTAAAAGACCTAATGTTAAAGATGAAACATTTCGAATGTAATTTAGGCAAAAAAAATAGTCATATTTTACATTTTAAAAATTAACAAAAAATTAAAATGGTCCAATGCAAAAGTTTGGACACCTTTGGATATTTGTGTGCTCAGATAACTTTGACCAAGATTTCAGACTCTAATTAGCCCGGTTATGGCTCGTTCACGATCATCGCTAGGAAACGTCAGGTGATGCAAATTTCCCAGCTTTATAAAAATCCAGCCTCCTCTAACCTTGTGCCAAAGAACATCCGCCATGAGTTCTTCTAAGTAGCTGCCTAGCACTCTGAAAATAACAAAGGTGGAGGCCCACAAAGAAAGAGAAGGCTATATGAAGATAAAAAATAATTTTTAAGATGCCTTTTCCTCAATTTAAATTGTAATTAAGAAATGGCAGTTCACAGGAGCAGTGAAGGTCAAGATAAGGTCTGAAAGATCAAACAAAATTACACTGAGAGATGCTTGTAGGATTGTTAGAGAGGCAAATCAGAACCCCCGATTGACTGCAAAAGACCTTCAGAAAGATTTAGCAGACTCTGGAGCTGTGGTACATTGTTCTACTCTTCAGAGACACCTGCACAAATATGGCCTTCATGGAAGACTCATCAAAAGAATACCTCTTCTGCACCCTCACAATAAAATTGAGCTTCAGAAGTATGCAAAAGAACATCTAAACAAGCCTGATGCATTTTGGAAACTAGTCCTGTGGACTGAGGAGGTTAAAATACAACTCTTTGGCCACAATGATCTAAGGTTTGTGTGGAGAAAAAACGGCAGAGAATTTCAGGAAAGGAACAACTCGACAGTCATTAAACATTGCGGTGGATCAATAATGCTTTGGGTTTGTGTTGCAGCCAATGGCATGGGGAAAATTACACAGGTAGGGGGAAGAATGTATTCAATCAAATCTCAACAAATTCTTGATGCAAACAAAACACAAACTGTAAATGTAAAGAAACTGAAGTTGAAAGAGGATGGCTTCTACGAATCGATAATAAACTTAAACACAAGTCAAAATCCACAATAGACTACCTCAAAAGGCGCAAGCTGAAGGCTTTACAATGGCCCTTACCGTCCCCAGATCTTAACATCATTAAAAATCTTTGGCTACACCTCAAAATAGCAGTGCATGCAAGACGACCCAGGAGACTCACAAAACTGGAAGAATGGATAAAAATCCCTGAAACACGAATTGAAAGACTTTTGGCTGGCTACAAAAAGCTTTTACAAGCTGTGATACTTTCAAATGGGGGTGCTATTAAGTACTACCATGCAGGGTGCCCAGACTTAAAAAATGACAATATATATATTTTTTTGTCTAAAATACAAAGGATGTGTGTCATTTTCAGGCCTTTTAGAAAGCATTTCATCTTCAGCTTGATTAACTGTTCACAATAACAGTACTTTTGACCAGGGGTGATCAAACCTTTACATGCCACTGTATATAAAATCTAAATAGCAGAGAGCCATTGGCTGAACATTTTCTTATGACCTTCTCAATGTCCCTGGTTATTAGGTGGATATACCAGATATGTCTCCAATTTATATCAGTGATGTGGACATGCTGGAGCATGGAATGAGACATTTTACAATTTAAAGATGTAAATTGTTTAAAAGGTATCATAGAAACAATCCATAATATCATAAATTGTCATGTGAACAAAATATTAAATACTTTGTGAAGGGAAAACGTTTACATCATTCTTATATTAACCGTGTATATCTAAAGTCTATTCAACCTGTTTTTTTGTTCATAGACACGGTGTACATTCTGTTCATTTATTTATTTTTTATATATTTTGTTATAGGCTTCTAAGAAAAATACAATCAATTCTTTTTACTATATTTTTTCAGCTAGAAAAGTTATTTACTTGACTGCTAATGGATTATCTATTGATTTTTTTCTCTGCACCAACTGATACAGCTGCAGGTATTACTCTTAAAAGTGTATTTTCAGAGTGTATAATTAACTTTCTAGCATACAGATAAATCCCACAGCCCAAATAGAAAAGCATACAATTATGTATTGTTATAAAACACTGTAAGCAATCTAAGCTACTCCAAATTGTCTAGAATTTTGTAAAATGCAAGATATATTTGTAAACTAATTGCAGATAGTATATATACTTCAATCACAGCTAGCATGTCATGTATATATTTCTTATGCCTATTATACAGAAATATAATTATTCTATGTTGCTGTAAAACTGTGTGGGTTAGTGGAAAATTAAACTGAGTTAAAATGTTTGCAATTTTAAAGGGTTAGTTACATGGGATTTGAGAGGAATTCTGTGCATTATGGGGATGTAAGAGGGTAGCAATATATTAGATCTGTGATAAAATTGAGTTGTATCATAGGAAAATTTAAAGGTAACTTGTCATGTGAAAAAACACTATTACCGTGCAGATATGGGGTTAATCTGCAGATTTAGAGCGTTCTGAAGCTGCTCGGTGCCAGCACTGAAAGCCCTGGCTACCGAAGGAAATAAAATGTATTCCTCCTGGCAGCCTCGGACTTTCATTTATAGAGATTTTGCCCGCGTGACTTCAGTAACTGCTCAGTACATATGGACAAGCGGCTGAAATCATGCCCCGGCTGTAATGTCTGACTGAGGCCAGAGGTTCAAATGGCTGCCTCGGACAGACTTGGTACAAGCTACCCCGTCTTGCAGACTCTAAAGAAATCCCAATACCCTTTAACCCATGAACAGGGATCTGGTTTTACTAAAGGACCCAGTAGAATGCTACCATGAAAGGGCTGTCATTTAGGGGTAGGAATGGTTGCCAAGCAGGGCCAGAGCTGTCACGTCATGTCAAGGACAAAATCATGATATGTAAGAATACTCAGAAAAAAGCCGTGGTCAAAACAGGAATACACTAAACAAAACAGGAGCATAATAACTTTAGGTGGAAAGCACACACACCCATACTGTCAGACTGGATGGCAGTACAGTACAAATCTTAGTGGCTGGACAGAGCACGCCTTCCAAAGCTTTTGGCTCTGACAACTCTATCACTTGTGCCGCCCGAAGAGTGAATGCGGCAGCGCCTGGCGATAGAAGCAAAAGTTGCAGGAGCAGGTTATGGTGGAGAGGTGACACTGGCACTCACTGACAGCCAGCTTTACAGTGCATCAGTGCTGAACTGGCTGTGAGTCTGTTAAGGGGCATGGTTGCAGCCGACGCTCACTATGTACTGAGCGGTGACTGAATTTGAACCTGTTACACTGGCCTCCTAGTGCAGTGGTCACACAACTTCAGAATGCTACCCGTAGTTTAACCCCACATCCTCAGTTTAATAGTGTTTTTTCACATGATAGGTTCCTTTTAATTCTGTATTTAAATAAAAAAAGGAGAAATCTTGCAAATTTCTCACTGGCTGCTAGGTCTAATATTAGACTCAAACTTCCTGTTCTGTACAAATGATTTCAATCATGATAGACAGGAGTACTGGATTATAATGAATGGTGACACATCTATATTCAGTAGATAAAACTGTATTCACTATTTAAAAACAGATTATATTATGGCTCCCCTCCATGCCTCCTTTTACAATGATCCTTTCCCTGATGAGAGGCTCTAATACTCACCTGTCTGTGCATATGTGCAGAGCATGGCTCCCTTCTTTTATCATAGTTTGCGCCTAGTTTTTCAGGTATTCAGGTGAATATTATTACCCCTAACCCTTTAAAACCAGCTTTGGAAAAGGTCAGGTTCTTGGGTATTAAGTAGCACTGAGCACAGTTGCCTCAAGTTGGTCAGGAGATTTAGTCTACTTAACTTAGTTCTGCTCCAGCCTAGTATCTATCATCTTCTCTTCTACTAGAGGTCTTGTTGCTGTGAAATGTCATTTTATTCAATTAAGTTTTTGATGCTTGCAGGCCCGGGGACTGGAAGAAATCCCTGCCTCCTGTGTGAATTACAATGATTTCCCCCTCCCTTGCATGTCACAGTGCCTGGATTTGGCTGCTGCAACTGCACATCACAGGACACTGTGACATTAAGGGAAGGGGAAAACATTATAATTACCACAGGAGGTCACCTGGACTAAAACACAACAGAAAAGACATTTCACAGCATCAAGACCAGGTAGGTATAGATTTACATTTCTATCACCAGTATGCCCATATTAAAGATCATATAAGTGCCAGGAGGTGACAGATTCTCTTTAAATGCTATAACCAGCATTATTTACAAGCTAAGTCCAACTTATTTGTCCACACCAACTTCTCAGCATGCAAGTTATCAACTCTTCACAACTGTTCTTAGTCCTGTTCACACCTGGCCTCTGCAGTCAAGGTAACATATATCTTCAAATGTGTCTCTAGTTTGCATTTGGCACATCACTGCTTTCAACCAATGCCTTGCTGGAAGATACAAAACTGCATTTACTTCCCTGTTAAAACACTGCTATTAACCATTGTCTTCCTGGAAGAAAGACTACATTTTCTTCTCTGTTACACTGTTGCTATTAATCATTGCCCAGCTGAAAGATTTCGGACAGCATTTGCTTCTCTGTTGCATTGCTGCTATTAACAATTGCCCTGCCAGAAAATATTATGCTGTACTCCTGTGGTTAACAGCTTCTCTGCAAGAGGATATCTGTTTCCTCTATAGTTATTGTTTCCATATTTATGCACACACCTGGTCATGCATCATTTTTGCTTCCTGCTCCTCTTGTTTATCTGTCATCTGCATATCCTCCTGTCCTGGTACTGATTGATCCTTGTGCCACCTGTCAAGATCCGCTTCACTACACCATTGCCACTGGTCCTTGCTGCTCATCTAGATCTATGGCTCAGAGAATACATCCTCTCAGACCATAACAATATCAATGCCAAAAACACTGCAAGACTTTTTTTTTTTTAATATAGCTAGTGAAATGGAAAATTTAAAAAAATCAACATTTTTTAAACTAAACATTAACCTTAAAACTATTTGAAACCATAGGTCACTTTACTTTGAAAGGAATCCGTTTACTTTGACAGATTCCATTCAAAGTAAATAGCAGAATAGGAAATAGCTATTTAGTGTTATGAGTATTAAGTGATTGTAAATATCTCAATCATTTTCTCTTTGAATTTTCTTCATTAAAATAATTCAAAATACAGGGTATTCAAGACAAATTAATACTAAGGTAAAGTAGTTCAATATTGTTTCTAAAACACAAGATAAGCAAAACAAACCTGACACTTCTCTTACCTTCCAGTGTAACATAAATGAGTTTTAGACTGATATTATAATAGACAATACAAGTCAAATGAAACTGAATGGGAAATTGATTGTAATAATGCTTATGACATAAATTGATTAAATTGACTCGCTCATGTCTATAATTTAAATGGACAGCAAAAATATTTAGATAGACCCCAGAGCTTACAATAAATTACAATTGTTTTCATTTTGCTTCTAAGGCCTCAACTTAAAGGACCACTCCAGATTTTTTTTAGGTTCCTTTTTGTTAGCAATCAGTAATGTGTTTTCAGTGTGTGCATTATACTAATTTCGGTCAGATGTGCCCCCAGTCTTCTTGGGTCCTAAACCAGTTGTGAAAGGTAATTGTCTTTCAATGTTGTAATAAAACAATTTCCTTTGCTGTACCTGCAGGTTTGTGCTCCCCAATTTCATATCAGGGTAGTTAACGTCCTCCATAATAATTACTTCTTTCTGATTCACTGCCTCATCTATTTGCCTTATGAGGCTATTTTCTGCCAGTTCCATTATATTTGGAGACTTATAACAAACCCTCTCAGTAATTTATTATTTTTTTCTGTCACTTTTTCTCCATTCAGAGGGACTCTACATTTCCATTAGCCTCACATATATTATCACATAGGATTGGTTTAAGGGGGGATTTTACATATAAACAAACCTCTCCACCTTCTTTATTTGTAAGGTCATTCCTGAAAAGACTATAGCCCTGTAAATTAACAGATCAGTCATAGCTTTCATCCACCCATGTCTGCATATTCCCCACCATATCATAATTTTCTTTCAACAATATTAATTCCAATTCCCCCATCTTGTTGGTGAGGCTTCTTACATTAGTGTACATGCACTTTATGTATTTCACTGTACCTCTATTCCTGCTTAGTGTATTAACTATCCTTACCCCTCCAGCCTTGGCACCCCCAATTTCATTACTTATGCCCAGGTCACTATCTATAATATCTTCCTCAGTTGTACAGTAATTGCCCCCCAGTCCCTAGTTTAAACACTCCTCCATCCTTCTAGCCATTTACCCCCAGCACAGCTGCAGTGTCTCCATTCAGGTGCAGCCCATGCCTACCATAGAGGTTGTAGCCAACAGAAAAGTCAGCCCAGTTCTTCAAAAAGCCCAAACCCTCCTTGCTACACCAAGTTCTGAACCCCTTATTCATCTCCCTAATTGCCTCTACCTTTCCGGCGTGGCTCGTGGTACAGGCAGTATTTCAGAAAATACTACCTTCAAGGTCCTTGCTTTAAGCTTACAGCATAATTCTCTGAAACTATCTTTAAGGACCTTTCACCTACCTATAACTTTGTCATTGGTGCCGATGTGCATCATGACCGCTGGGTCCTCACCAGCCCCTAACAGATAAGGTTACCTACTTCAAGCATAGAAAATATGACATTTGTCAAATGAATCAGGCATGGACCAGTGCCAAATTTAATTTACCTATGGCTTATGCCAATTATTATTTTGGCCATACTACCTGCCTGCCTGCCTGTCTGTTGTCTTATACAGTGGCATGTAAAAGTTTGGGCACCCCTGGTCAAAGTTAGTGTTATTGTGAACAATTAAGCAAGTTGAAGATGAAATGATCTCTAAAAGGCCTGAAGTTAAAGATAACAGATTTCCTTTGTATTTTAGGCAAAAAAATATATGTTTTAATCTTTTACATTTTAAAAATGACGAAAAAGGAAAATGGACCAATGCAAAAGTTTGGGCATCCTGCATGGTTAGTACCTAGTAGCACCCCCTTTTGAAAGTATCACAGCTTGTAAAAGCTTTTTGTAGCAAGACAAGAGTCTTTCAATTCTTGTTTGAGGGATTTTCATACATTCTTCCTTGGAAAATCCTTCCAGTTCTGTGAGATTCCTTGGTCATCTTGCATGCACTGCTATTTTGAGGTCTAGCCACAGGTTTTCATTGATGTTCAGAAGAGGGGACTGTGAGGGCCATTGTAAAACCTTCAGCTTGCACCTTTTGAGGTAGCCTATTGTGGATTTTGTTGTTTGTTTAGGATCATTAACCATTTGTAGAAGCCATCCTCTTTTCAACTTCAGCTTTTTTACAGATGGTGTTATGTTTGCATCAAGAATTTATTGAAATTTCATTGAATCCATTGTTCCCTCTACCCGTGAAATGTCCCCTGTATGATCGGCTGCAACACAACTCCAAAGCATGATTGATCCACCCCCATGCTTAATAGTTGGCGAGATGTTATTTTCCTGAAATTTGTTGGCCTTTTTTCTCCACACATACCTTTGATCATTGTGGCCAAAGACTTCTATTTAAACCTTTTCGGTCGACAGGACTTGTTTCCAAAATGTATCAGGCTTGTTTAGATGTTCTTTTGCATACTTCTGATGCTGAATTTTATGGTGAGGCTGCAGGAGAGGTTTTCTTCTGATGACTCTTCCATGAAGGTCATATTTGTGCAGGTGTCTCTGAACAGTAGAACAATGAACCACAAAGCTAGAGTCTGCTAAATCTTTCTGTAGGTCTTTTGAGGTAAAGCCGGGGTTCTGATTTGCCTCTCTAGAAATCGTACGAACAGCTCTCACTGAAATTTTGCTTGGTCTTCCAGACCTTATCTAGACCTTCACTGTTCCTGTTAACTGCCATTTCTTAATTACATTTAAAACTGAGGAAAGGGCAACTTGAAAATACTTTGCTATCTTCTTTTAGCCTTCTCCTGCTTTATGGGCCTCCACCATTTCCATTTTCAGAGTGCTAGGCAGCTGCATAGAATAACCCATGGGTGCTATTTTTTTGGAATAAAGTTAGAGGAGGCTTGGTTTTTATAAAGCTGGGAAATTTTCATCACCTGGCCTTTCCTAACGATGGTAGTGAACAAGCCATAACCCTAACAGGCTAATTAAGGTCAGAAACCTTGGTCAAAATTATCAAAGCACACAAATCTCCAAGGGTGCCCAATCTTTTGCATAGGCCCATTTCCCTTATTGTAATTTTTTAAAATGAAAAAAAAAGACAATATATATATTTATTGGCCTAAAATACAACTGAAATATGTCATATTTAACAATATGCCTTTTAGAGATCATTTCATCTTCAACTTGCTTAACTGTTCACAATAACAGTGATTTTGACCAGGGGTGCCCAAACTTTTACATGCCACTGTACATAGTCCTGCTGCTGCGAATGCCGGTGGCCCAAGTTCAGCTAGCCATCTACTCTCTGTTTATCCTGTCATCTATTTTAGTGCTGCTACTGCAATTCTGAAATTGTTGGTCTTAAACTGCCAGACATCATCTTGTCAGCCCCATTCTATTATTCCTACTGAATTCATCCAAGCCAATGAACAATACTAATCAAAATGACTGGCAACTTTTAGATGCTGTTACTGCTGCACAAAAGAGTTTCTGGTTCTGGCTTATATCCTTAGTCATGTGATAAGGCATGTTAAAGGGTCACTATTGACTTTTAGGATTGCTACTTCCTGTAGGTGGCAATAGAGTTCTGGTCCTCTTCCTCTCTGAAGAGACAATTTGCATATTTTCCAGAGGAGCATTGCGGCTTTAAAAGTCTCCTCACCATGACATGCTTAACATGTTGCTCTCCGCAAGGAGAAATGTTACCCCTTAGATACCGATCTGATGCCTCTCACCCAGCCAAACCAGAACTCACACTTTGCACTGACGAGGGGTAGTACCCCAAAACACAGTGTATCTTCAAATTGAGTTTCTGGTTCTGGCTTATATCCTAAGTCATGTGACAAGACTCGTTAAAGGGTCACTATTGACTTTTAGGATTGCTACTTCCTTTAGGTGACAATAGAGTTTTAGTCCTTTTCCTTTCTGAAGAGACGATTTGCTGCGCAAAAGGTCACACAGGTACTCAAAGTAAAGGTTGACATAAGCTGTTTGATTTGGATTGGAAAATCTGATGTACTTTTCAGCGAAATTTATGCAGAAACATGAAAAATTCAAAAGGGTTCACAAACTTTAAAGCACCACAGTAAGTGCTAATAATTATTGAAAAAAAGTAAAAGAAAAAATTAACTTTTTACCAGTAATACATTTATTTGGTGTGCCAAGTTTGCTTTTAGCGTCATCTGGAATTAAGTCTGTTCAACTTCACATCATGCAGATGTGAGTGTTTATATCTATTGTAATTTAGCCAGAAAGGAAAAAAAAGTAAAAGATGGGGGAAATATTAAGAAATCTGAAAGATGATGTATCTTAATGAAAGTTAGTTTCCGATACATATTAATTCAAATTTCAAAACAATAGAAAAAACAGTGACATGATAGAGATAAGGAGAATTTAATGAAGATAATAATAGAACAAAAGTAACTGAAATAAATATTTATAGCTTGTGGTAAATTAGAGTATTGGTAAAGTTTTTTCCATTGTTGTCACTGTAACGTTTCAAAACACCTGAATCTGGAAGCACTTCATGTCCAATTTCTGAAGAAATATATCTGCTGAAAAAAATAAGTAATCAGTTGTTTACTTTTAGCTACAAATAAAATAGTTTCTCCCTAGTCTGTGTGACATTACCTGCTGTGACACAGACACTGCGGATGGATAACAAATGTGTATTCTAGTTGTTGTATCAATCCAGAAAACGTATTTTTAAAAAGAAATGTGTTTTACTATAGAATAGCTACAGACCGTTCTTGAAAGGGTTGTCCAAGACTTATAAATTGATCATATGTCCACAGGATGGCTCATTAACCTCTTAACAACCTTGAGATTTTCCATTTTTGCTTTTCATTTTTTGCTCCCCTTCTTCCTTGAGCCATAGCCTTTTTATTTTTCTGTCAATATGGCCATGTGGGGGCTTATTTTTTGTGGGACAAGTTGTACTATTAAATGCCATCACTGGTTTTTCCATATCATGTACGGGAAATGGGAAAAAAAATTACAAGTGCGGTGAAATTGCAAAAAAAAATGCAATTTCACAGTTGATTTTTGGGTATTTTTTCTTACCACATTCACTGGATGCTAACACTGACTTTCCATTATTATTCTCCAGGTTATTACGAGTTCGTAGACACCAAACATGTATAGGTTCTTTTTTATTTAAGGTTATGTGCCCACGTAGCGTTTTACAAGCGTATATGCTGCGGAATTTCCGCAGCGTAAACTCTTGTGAAACGCTTGGTAATCCGTTCCCCCATGGTCCCCAATGAGAATTCGCAATTTCAATGCCTATGTTGCGGATTTCTCCACAGCGTTTTTGATGTGCTCAAAAATCCGCAGCATGTCCATTAATTTTGCGTTTACGCATGCGGAATTGCCTTGTCAATGCAATAAAAAACGCAAGGCAATTCCGCATGTCCAAAACACTTCTAAAATGCACGAAAAACGCTTGCCAAATTCCGCAAGCGTTTTTCCGGAAAAGGACATGTAGAAATGAAGCAGAAATTTTCTGCTTCATTTCCGCATCGTGGGCACATACCCTTAGTGGTGAAAAAAAAACAAAACAAAGTTTGCTAAAAAAAAAAAAAAAAAAAAAAAAGGCCCCATTTTCTGAGACCTGTAGCGTCGAGCTGACGTTTTTATTAATACCATTTTGGGGTAGATCCGATGTTTTAATCACCCGTTATAGCATTTTATTGCAATGTTGTGATGACCAAAAAAATCTAATTCTGGCACTTAGAATTTTTTTCTCGTTACGCCGTTTACTGATCGGATTAATTATTTTTTTATATTGATAGATCAGGCGATTCTGAACACAGCGATATTATATATGTGTATGTGTTTTTTTTTTTATTATTTTATTTTGAATGGGGTCAAAAGGGGGTGATTTAAACTTATATTTTTAAAAACTTTTTTTTACACTTTCTGCTTGCTTCAATAGTCTCCATAGGAGACTAGAAGCAGCAGTTGTCAGATTACCTCTGCTGCATATCAGCGATGAGCAGATCGCTTGTATGCAGCAGAAATGCTCACTTGCTATGAGCACCGACCAATGGGTGACGCTCATAGCAATCGAGACATGACAAACACAGGAGTCTGCTGCAGACCCTGGGTTGTCATGCCCACCAATCGGTGACCCGCTATCATGTGACGGGGTCGCACTTCCGGCCGCACTTCCGGCGCGACGATGTTTAATGCCTCTGTCAGAGGTTGACAGCGGCATTTGACTGGTTAACAGCCACGGGTGGATGGCGATTCCACCCACGGCTCTTGCGGGCACATGTCAGCTGTATAAATCAGCTGACATGCGCCCAGTTCAGTGCGGGCATCAGCGCCAGAGCCCGCACTGAACAGGGCGAGATTGCCTTGGGCGTACTAATATGCCCCAGGCAAGAAAGAAGTTAATATTGACATCCAACACCCCTTTGGTGGCCAGATGTGCACACCATACATTGTGGAACATGTTTTAGGTTCTGCAGCTCAGCTTTCATTCACTTCATTAGGAGCTGAAATACACTACCCAAAAGTCAGACCCCCAGAAATAAACCAATGACTAGAGATGAATGAATCAGGCAAAAAAAATGTCAGTTTGCGCTGTTTATCCCTGGAAATAATATTCGCGGAGATGTTATTTTACAAAAATTTAATTTCCCTTTTTATGCTCTGGAGTCTCTCCAGACACCAAAGCATATTAAATGTAATATGTAAAAAATTCTATAAATCTCTATACTCTCTTCACCGCTCACCTCACCAACCGGTCCTCATTGCATCTTCAGATCGGTTCTGGCAGCGCATGTTCTGCACTTGTGTCCGCAATTTTTGCCAATAGGAAGATGCAATGAGGACCGCACTGGTGGTGGTGAAGAGTGGGGGATCCAGAGAGGTGAGTATAAGGGTTTTGTTTTTTTAAAGACTGTGATGGCTTTTTATGGTTCAGAAAAATGGCAGCAAGCGGCCACCATTTTGCTGAATACGCTTGGAAGTAAATAACAAAAAATCCGCATTTTGGTGAATGAGAGGTTTTGTAAAATTCTAGTAGAATTGAATTCCATTCAAATTTACTCGCTCATCTCTACTGATGACTTATCCAAAAGATAATTAATCAATTTATATCTTGGACAACCGTTTTAAAGTAGCCGTTCAGATTTAGAAAACTATAGCAGCTTTATTGTAAGCATATCTGATGAATGTTTGTGTAATTTTACAGCTGAACTTCACAGAAAGTTGACAATAGTTTAGTCTTCTTTTTTTCAATCCTGTGCAACCCTTTTAACTCAAACTTAAAGGGGTGTTCTTAAGTTTGCTTTTGAGGAGTGCACTGTTCCACAGGCTCTTACACTTTTGGGTTTGACTGACACTTCAAATCAATGGAATAGAGCACTCCCAATTCTAATATGTTAACTTTGTATCTTCAGAACTGGAGCTAGAAAAAGGATTGTGACTAGTGATCAGCAAGTGTATTTGTTGCAATTCGCTATTCGCACGGATAGTACGGTATTCGGGTTACACGTTATATTGCGAGTATTTGTGCACGCGCCTCGCTATATTTGGATGTCCCGCCCTGCAGTTTTGGCGCTTCCTTTGCAGCCACTAAACATGCTGGGCTTCTTAACCAGTCACAGTAATGCCGCAGACATCTTGGTTGTGGCATTACTGTGATTGGTTGACCGCCCAGCATCATAGGGTCTATTTAAGCCCTGCCACAGCCATTTTGTGCACATTGCATCTGGAGCCTGCGTTCTATAAGCATAGGGAGAGATCGCTGAGCTGCTATGGAGAGTGTTTAGGCCTCTTGATAAAACAAAGCCCTTTTAATGGCTACCTGCAGTGTATACTAGTTCTGTGTTTAAAGGAGCCGCTCACTAGCTCCATAATACCACCAAAAAATAGCTCTTTTCAGAGATGAAGGCTCACAACAAAGTCAGAGTACAGGGAGGGAGAGATTGTGTATTAGGTAGGGAGAGGTTAAAGTGTTCTTCCAGTGTCCATCTTAAAACAGCTCTTGTCAGAGGCAAAGCAATATTTTTCCAGCACATTGAGTTGTAACATTTTGTGCTGTGTTTCTTTTTTTTAAAAGAATTGGTCTATTTTCCCTGCTGTTTTAGGGGTCAGAGACTGGCTTCTGCTGTCCACATCAGTCCACTTAAAAAGACTGTTATTGCCTTACGCATAGCAGTAGTCCAAACATTTCCTACTACCTGATACCAAGTACGAACCAGGCCATTTTCCCCGCTGTTTTGGGGGTGATAGCCTGGCTTTGGACCACATTAGTCCACTTAAAAAGGCGTTTAGTGCCCTACGTAAAGCAGTAGTCCAAACATTTCCTACTGCCTGCTACAAAGCACGCACCAGGCCATTTTCCCCGCTGTTTTGGGGTGATAGCCTGCCATTGGTCCACTTAAAAAGGCATTTAGTGCCTTACGCAAAGCAGTAGTCTAAACATTTCCTACTGTCTGCTACAAAGCACACACCAGGCAATTTTCCCCGATGTTTTTTGGGGTGACAGCCTGCCTTCTGTCCACATTAGTCCACTTAAAAAGGCATTTAGGGACCTACGCAAAGCAGTAATCCAAACATTTCCTACTGCCTGCTACCAAGCACGCACTAGGCCATTTACCCACTAATTTGGAAGCCACCATCACAAGGGCCACCAATCACAAATAGTAGCTAGGCTGGAGTAGGAATACTGTCCTGGCTTGTCCACTGCACAATGTGCATAGGGTTTTTAAAAATTAGCACTATGGGCTGAGTCATGATTGACAAAGGAAGGAAACAGGTTTTTATGGGAAGGTAGTGACGTTAACAGCAGTAGCATGAATGTGCATTTTTGGTGAATTTAGGTTGGCTTGCTGTCATCTGGAGGGATTACAAACTGTGGAGATATCCAGTCCTGGTTGAATTTAATCAGAGTAAGTTTGCCTGCATTTTCCATGGAAAGGCATATGCGCTTATCAGTGATGATTGCCCCAGCGGAACTGAAAACACTCGCAGACACCACACTAGCAGCCGAGCAGGCCAGCACCTCCGTAGCATATAAGGAGAGGTTGGAAAAAGCGTTCAGCTTAGACACCCAGTAATTAAAGTGAACTGAAGCGTCAGAAAGGAGGCACGTATGGTCATTTAACTACCCCTTGACCATGTTCTGCAACTTATCCCTCCTTGGCATTGTTATAGGCAGAGATAGCCATTCCTGTTGTGCTGGTTTATTGAAAATTGGGCAGTTTGTGCACATTTTCCCCAACCTCTGTTGGAGCTGGAGTTTGTGTCTCTCCCCATTATCCCTTGGTGTTGAAAATAGCCACCAGCATTGCCTGAGGGTGATGTTTTCAGCAACTGATCTACAATGGCCCTCTTGAAGGATTCTATTGTAAAACTCTTTGGTGACTCCAAAAGGAGAGAAGGAAATTTCTCCTTGTGCTGTGGATCAAGAAAGGTGAGCAACCAGTATAGGTCGCTCTTGTTACCTGCACCTTAAAAACATCTCCAAATTCCGACCTTTTCTCACCTTTGAAACTGCTAAAACTCTTACTGTCGCTCTTATACACTCTCGTCAGGACTACTGCAACTCTTCTGATTGGTCTCCCTCTTACCAAACTTTCTCCTCTCCAATCTGTCCTGAATGCGGCAGCCAGGGTCGTATTTCTGTCCATCTGCTTCACCCATGCCTCCATCTTGTGCCAGTCATTACAATGGTTGCCCATTCGCTACAGGGTCCAATATAAACTTATCACTCTCACCCACAAAGCTCTCTACAGTTCTGCACCACTTTATATCTCCTCTCATATCTCTGTCTATTGCCCTACACGTGCCCTCTGTTCTACAAATGACCTAAGACTAACATCCCCCATAATCCAACTTCGCACCTCTGGTTCCAAGACTTCTCTCGTGCTGCACCAATTCTCTGGAATGCTCTACCACTGACAATCCGACTGATGCCTAGCCCCTATGTCTTCAAGCGCGCTTTAAAAATCCATCTCTTTAAACAAGCCTACCACCTCAACTACTCAGTAAACTAACTTTCCCCTGCTCCCTGCATCTAAATATTATTCAGAATCTGCACCCTACTATTCACCATACTAGTCTCCACACCCTCCATGCACATGATAACTGCACTCAATACTTATTGCACTTAAGCATACTGGATGATGACCGGATTATGCAGCTTTATATGAAAATCCCTACTTATTATAATTGCCAGACCTGAAATAACAAGCACTTTTCACCTATTGTGTCCACCCATTTTCTCGTTGAATGTAAGCGAGCGGGGACCTCACTCCTAATGTAACTGTTTAATCTTTCTTACCTTGTATTGAATTTATTGTATGTGCATGCCCCCGCTTAATTGTAAAGTACTGCGGAATATGTTGGGGCTATATAAATAAAAATTATTATTTTTATTATTGTTGGATAAAATGTGTATCACGCGAGGGTCTTGCCACAGACACTTACATATGAACTCTGCCATGTGGGCCAAGCTGCAAAAATGCAAATGTTCTGTATCCCCAAGAGTAGAAACAGTACCCATCCTCTCCTCACGCTGACTCACCTCCTCCTCCTCCTCCACCCCCTCCTATCCAGCCCATCCAGGCTGGACAGACATGAAGCTTGGGTTGGGTGTCCCCTCTGTAGCATTACAAGTCCCCTCGGTAGCACAGAAAAAACAGTTCTCTCCCTCCACGTCCTCCTCCTCTTCCTCCTCATCACCCAATGTTGCCTCAGAATATTGGCTGGGCTGTTTAGTATCACCCATTGGGAAATCTGGCTCCATACCAATATGCTGAGCACTAAAAGCTTCCTCTTTGAGATTATACAGTGATTGTTTCAAGAGACACAGCAGTGTGATGCTTACGCTGATAATAGCCTGATCACTGCTCACGAGGTTGGTGCAGTACTCAAAGTTCTCAAGAGCCTCACAAATGTCAGCGATCCACACAGTCTCGACAGTTGTTATGTGTGGTGGCTGACGGGCATGTTGAAGCTGGTATTCAGCTACTGCCCTCTGCTGTTCACTAATCCTCACCAACATATCATAGGTTGAGTTCCACCGCATGGGCAGTTCGCAAATGAGTCGGTGACTTGGCAAATTCAAGCGCTTTTGCAGTGCTGTAAGAGCAGCAAAAGTGGTAGAGGAATGGCGGAAATGGGCACTAATACGGCGCACCTTCTCAAGTAGGTACGGCAAGTCATGGTAAGTTTTCAGAAATTTCTGAACAACTAGGTTTAGCACGTGAGCCATGCATGGCACATGTACCAGCTTGCTGACATTTAAAGCCGCCACCAGGTTACTCCCATTATCGCAGATGACCAGACCGGATTGGAGGTGCAGCAATGATGTTCCAGTTTGAACCTTTGTCCCAGCCTCCACCAGGTTCATCCAGTGTGCCATGACAGAAGTGTATTGTCCCTGTCCACAACAACTTGTCCAGGTGTCTGTTGTTACATGGACCTTCCCGTTTACGGCGTTGGTGAGAGCATGGTTCAGATTGTTTAACACGTGCTTGTGTAACGCAGGGACGACACACCGGGCAGAATAGTGGCGGCTGGGAACACTGTATCCGTGGGGCAGCCACAGCCAAGAGATCACGGAAAGACTCTGTTCCCACAAGCCTAAACGGTAACATCTCCACAGCTAACAATTTGGCAATGTGCGAGTTTAGTATTTGTGCCTGTGGGTGTGTGGCTGGGTATTTCTTTTCAAGCTCTCAGGCATGGACAATTGGATGCTTCGCTGGGACAAGGAAGTGGATGTGATTGATGTTTGTTGTGTGTGAGCAACCGCAGCTTGTGGGCAGGAGGTATGAGCGCCTGCTTCCTGAATAGCAGATTCTGAAGGACATAGCTCAGACGACATGGCATTGGTTTGACCTGCAGACGCAGATTTGGTACCCTGGTGTTCCGCCCACCTACTGGGGTGCCTGGCTGCCATGTGGTTTCGCATACTGGTGGTGCTCAGGTTGCCTTTGCCCTGGCCTCTGCTCAACTTGGTATGGCAGATGTTACAGACTACAAAATTATTCTCTGAATGACTTTCAGAAAAAAAATTCCACACAGCAGCTGAACGCCCCCCCGCCCTGACTTGACACACAGCGGCGGTGCTCTTGAGAACAGTTGACCCAGTTCTCACTCTGGGCAAACCACGACCCCTTGGTGCCTGTGTTGGTTCTACATATCCATCTTCCTCTGTGTTGCTGTCATGGCTATGCGTGCCAATGGTCCAGGTCAGATCAGTGGACTCATCATCGACCACCTCGTCTTCCATCTCATCCTCCTTCCCAGTTGATATTGTAGGCTGACCTGATGACAACTGTGTCTCTTCATCATCAGCCTCCACCTCTGGAGACAGTAAATGACGTTCCGCCAAGTTGGCTTCTTCTGACCGTAGGTCCTCAAATACTTGAGCATCAATGCACACCACCCCCTCTTGTCCCTCTTCAGTGCTGCACGGTGTTAGGCCAGAGCCAACCAAAGGATACCTACCAAACAGATCATCGGAGTGGCCAAGCTTGGGGTCATATGTCTCCTGATAATGGCGGGAGGAAGGAGAAGAAACTTCAGGAGACCACAGTAGACTGTGTGATCGTGGAAGATTTGTTTCTGCTTGACCAATGCGTAGAGGCCTTGTCTACTATCCAAGATAGACTCTGCCCTCGCTCTTCAGGCTTCCACACACGTTTACACTGACTAATGATGATTGACTGATGCCCTCTGAAAACTTGAAATGAGGGCCACAACTAGAAAAGTACTCCATCGTAGATAATGTTTGTCAAGGGAGACCCTTGTCATGGAATCTTCCTGCACATATGACACAGCCCCCAGGAGTAATTTTTGGAAATACGATGCACATTCTGCACTGGACAAAGTAGTACAGTATCAAGAAGTCTTCTCTTGCTATATAATCTGGGGAATAATGACAATCAAAATCTCTGAGCCATTTTTTAGAAGCTTCTCCAACCCATCCTGGAGGGGGGGCACCATATATCCTTTGTCCATTGACTTGCACAAGTGATATATTTGAGCTTGTCATCCAGTTGACTTCTCTGTAGACGCTGCCCTTAAATGAGTTAAATAATAGAGTGTGGGCCCTGCAATATGAATAAGTGAGGGCACTCTCAAATATACACAAGAGGGACCTCCAAAATATCTAGAGGAGGGCACTTCAAAATGTATGTTAAGGGGCCACACGAAGGCTCTCACAAAGCTCATCTTTCCTGCCTACTACATGCCCTCTGAACATATGAATTTAGTGCCGCAGTATCACATGGTGGTTGTGGAGGAGGAGGAGGATCAAGCCCAACACTACAATGGGCACATTGTAAACTGCTATGGAATATGTATTCCACTATTTGAGTGTCAATAATGGAGGGACCACCCAAATGTCTAAGTAACAGCTGTCCCTTCAAAACGCATGTTACAGAGCCACCTGAGGCCTCTAAGGTCAAAGATCAACATACCTACTGGTACGTTCTAGCTGTGCTTGTAAAGTACTAGGGAATAGCAAACTAAAAATTATGTATGACGGAGGGACCTTCAGAATGTATAAGTCAGGGCCCTCCCAATTGTAAAAGGCGAAAAAAGCTACAACAGTATGTGTGAACAAACGCTAAAAGAGATATTTATTTGGTTTCTCTGTTTTATTTAGCCTTATATACAAGTGATTATGGAGGAAAAACTTATTTCTTAACCTTTTTGGCCTGTTAAATGCATTTTAGGTTAGGTTTGGTAGTTTTTCTTTTGTGTCTGTAAAAGTGGCGTAATACTGCGACAAACTTATTCCCAGAAACCATATGTGAGTGAGAAATGCATGCAGGCATATTCGCCAGGCTCTTCCCATTCTGTTTCATTACTTTCCCATCCATTTCAGCATTTTCCTCAGTCCCCCAGACTCTTTTGTAGGTTCCAACAGAAAATTATTCGCATTTCCCATTGACTTACCTTGTACTTGCTATTCGGAACGAATACGCGATTATTATAAAGTATTTGTTACGAGTATAGCGATTACGAATATTACGGTACTCGCTCATCATTAATTGTGACAACCAGCATTGATAAGTATGTAAGTTACGAGCTCTCCTGTCTCCCAGTAACAAAACTGCAATCATCAATGATATTTCACTTGACGAATGGCAGTTTTCATGCAATAAGTACCACACCATCTGATGTGTCTGTCTGTGTCTACATAACTGATCTATATTTCCAATCTATCTGATTGATTGATCTATCTGATCCATCTATCTGATCCATCTATTTTATCTATCCAATGTATATCTCAATTTATCTATCTCATCTATCTACAAATGAAAAAAAAAAAGCAGCACAATCTTCAAATTAAAAAGATGGTGACAGCCTACAGGTTGTGGCCCAACAATCACATCTTAAAAAAATAAAAAAGGTACGTGGCAAACAAAATTGAAATTATGAAAAGTGAAGATAAACTTTTAATTAATCCATATGTGCAGAGGCCTTTGTCAAGCAATGCTCATAGTTCTACAAGCTGGTACATATAAATAAGAGGATTATCATAACAGCATAAAGCAATCAATCAAGTGTTTTATAATAGTATATTGGAATAAGATGCTTAGATGGATATATCACATACAATGTAAACCATACAGTGATAACGTGCAAAGGATATACAGGTCATATATAGATAAAAATATATAAAGTGTATAGAGAGGTAATTACTTTAAATACAAATACAGGTGTACTATGATTAATAAGGTGGCTCACCAATTAGAGAGAATATAATATACAAATGAGATCGCAGAGCATACATGTACCGCAGCAGGGATTTGGTGCCTCTGACTATAGATGAGTGAATGTTTCAATATTCGATTCGGATTACGATCGCGAAATTTGCGATATTCGCCGATTTATTCGTCGAATGTTCGATGAACGCTACCGAATGCCATAGGATTCAATGGGGGGACAAAAAAATCGCATACGCAACACTTTAAAACCAACTCAAAAGCTGCCAAAACACTTCAAATTAGGGGTATACACCTGGAAAGTGCCATCAATTGACCTAGAGAACAAGTACTATAATTATTATTACTATTATAGCGACATTTATTCTGTGGTATGTTACATGTCGGGGTCATCAACTGGTAAGAGGAGAGAGGACCCTGCCCGCCAGGGCGCACAAACAATCTACAAGGGTTGGGTGAGGATACAGTAGGTCAGGGTACAGCTAGCCATGCAGCGGTATGCTGGAGCGATGCTTACCACAGATTGTATGCTTGTCACAAGAAGTGGGTCTTCATCTTTCTTTTCAAGGTTTGCACGGTAGGCGAGAGTCTGATGTGTTGTGGTACAGCAATACACAGTAGCGGAGATGCACGGGACAAATCTTGTATGCGATCATGACAAGAAGATATAAGAGGGAAGTAGAGAAGGAGATCTTGGAAGGATGGGAAGTTGCTTGCAGGAAATGAAAACAGGGAGACTAGGTCACCCATGTATGGAGAAGACAGGTTTTCGATGGCTTGGTAAGCCAAAGTTAGGCTTTTCAACTGGAGTCTCTGGGTAACAATGAGCCAGCGCAGGGATTGAAAGAGGGGAGAAGCCTGAGAATAGCGGGGTGACAGGTGGATTAATCGTCCATCAAAGTTTAGGATAGATTGGAGCGGTGTGAGAGTGGAAGAAGGGAGTTTACAGATCAGGAGCTTGTAGCAGTCGAGGCGGGAGATGATTAGGATGTGCACTGGTGTTTTTCTACATTCATGGTTCAGGAATGTGCGGATCCTCAAGATACTTTGGAGTTGGAGTCAGCAGCAAGTGGAACGGATCTGACATTTGAAGGACAGATCAGAGTCAAGCTTGCGTGACTAGGGAGAATGGGCAGCCATTCACTTTGATAGATGGGTCAGTTTGGGGGGGGGTGAATGAGATGGTGGAAAGATGATGCATTCTGTTTTATCTATGTTACTTTTTACAAATCTAGCAGAGAATAAAGATGACATATAGGACACACATTGTGGGATTATGGTTAGTAAGGAGGTGATATCAAGTCTAGAGAGGTAGATCTGTGTGTCATCAGCATAGAGGTGATACTGAAAGCCGTGAGACCATGAGATGTCCCAGGCCGAAGGTGTAGATGGAGAAGAGCAGGGGTCCTACAGCTGAAGCTTAGGGGACACCGACACATAGGGGATGAGATGAGGGTGGTGTGTGAGTTGGAGACACTGAATGTCCTGTCAGTTAGGTATGAAAAGATCAAAGACAGGGCCAAGTCTGTGATGCCGAGAGTCTGCAGTAAGAGGGTATTGTCTACTGTGTCGAAGGCAGATGACAGGTCTAGGAGTAGGAAGACAGAGTAGTCTGGATTGGATTTGTCAGTTAGTAGGTCGTTAGTGACTTTAGTCAGGGCAGTTTCAGTGGAATGGTGAGGTTGGAAGCCTGATAGTAAGCGATCAAAGAGGGAGCAAGAGGAGAGGGGGGAGGACAGTTCATAATAGACGTGTTGATCCTGTAGTTTGGAGGCATAGGGGAGACGTGAGATGGGGCGATAGCTAAACATAGGATGGGTTAAAGGAGGGGTTTTGGAGGATGGGTGTGATCGAGGTATGTTTGAATCATGAGGGGAAGATGCCAGTTGTTAGTGACAGGTAGAAGAGGAGGGTTAGGCTTGGGATGAAGACTCTGGTACGGTTTGGAATGAGCTGTATTAGGTCAAGTTCACAGGCGGTGAGATGAGATTTGGAGCATAAATATGATCTTCTTTGATGGCGAAGAAGCTGGTTTTGGAGGAGGAGAGTTTAGGTGTTATGAGAGAGAAAGGGCTGTTGTGATTTTAAGCAAAAGCTTTGTCCAATGTTGTCAATATTTTGCTTCAAGAATGAGGCTAAGTCTTCAGCTGAGATGAGAGGAGAGGTAGGCGGGAGCTGGTGGTCAGGAGAGGGATTTGAAAGAACTTCAATAGCTGTTTATGGTTGTGAAACACGTATGATATGAGAGATGAAAAGTAGGTTTGTTTTGCTGCAGTGAGCAATTATGCAGCATTTTGAAAACTTCTGTTACTGGACTACAATCCCTTTCTTTGGCAGTCGCACAGCAGTACGCCTTGTAGATGAGGGGTAGGAAGAACATGTGCTCCAGTAGATGACAAGCGCTGCATCAAGTGGCCTCTGCTCCTCTTCCTCCACATTAACATCACACACAGTACAGTCATCAGAGGTGGCACCCCAATTACCCTTGTTTTCACCCACGTCACCACTCTCCAACTGGCCAACTGATTGTAGAGAAGCACAGATGGATGAGTCTGCAGAGCTGTTCACACATTCTATTCCAGGGCATTAGAGATCTGATTCAAAGCTTCACAGACTCAAGAGGGGGATAGCATGTGTAGCGATGCTCAAATTTTTTTTCAGTTGATCCGGGCCTGGACGAAGTAGGGTCCAAGAAGAATCCAAACACTCGTCACAAGACGTTTACCCCTGAAGGGTGGCATGGATGGGTTGGAGAAAGAAATAAATACACACCAGAACATGGAGAACTAAACTAATAGAAAACAGGTGTTGGAGAACTAAACTAATAAGACAACATGGATTGGAAAACTAACCTACAAAACAGCTAAGGTTGGAGAACTAAACCACTACACACTAGTAGAGATGAGCGTTGTTCTACTCGAACTGTTCGCCAATCTCAAATTCGAGCTGTTTTGGGCGGTGTTCGAGCCGTTCGGCGAACACGAACAATTTGAGAAAAATTCGGCTGTTCGACGTTATGTTCGATAACTGTTCGTGCACCAAAATCATAACTGGATTTTTTCTCAGTAATGATGAAAATTAATGTTAATACGCAGTTTGAGTGTACAGCGGGGTGGGGGGAGGGGCAGGGGATGGATCTCTGCAGGAACAATGAAGATCTCCATTTTTTTTTCTCTTTCCCGCATTTGCAGTGGGGAGGTGCAATCTGTCAGCCTATCAGCAGCGCACACACGGAGCGAAGTGCTTTTTTTCACACAAGCAAGGGCATGTGTCATTGGCAGTGTATGTCACATGTCCTTGCCCTATAAGACCAAGCCATTTTCCCCGTCGCCACCATTTTCTCACTGCTGCAGCTGCGTGTTAGATGGCACCGCTGTTGCTGTGTGCGCTATACCTTGTTAATTTCAAGCCAATTTTCGCACAAATATACAGATAGCTTGGGAGTAGGGAATAGTTGTGATTGCAGTCCTTTTAAGGACTAGGTTACAGCATTTCCTACGACTTTTATCAGGCAGGTCTGTGCTCTTAAATAGATAGATTGTGGGAGTAAAGACTAATTGTAATTGGAGTCCTTTTCAGGACTAGGTTACATCAGTTCCTATCAGTTTTTGCCAGGCAGGTCTGTGCCAGTGCTGTGCAAGTTTTTTTCACAGCATTTGGCTGAATCTAGCAAAGCTAATCCTTTTTGGCCTATTGCAGAGTGTGTTAGTCAGTGGAGTAGCCTATCTGTGTTGCAAGATATACCACCTGTGTATAGAATACCAATTTTTTTACTGCACCTAGTGAAGTAAAATCTTTTGGGCATAGCATCATTCTATTAGTCCATCTATACTGACCTCCATCAGGTTGCAAACTGAATATAATTTTTTTCTGCATCTAGCTCTGAAAAAATATTTGGCCTTCTAGCAGTGTGTCGGACTTTCTCTATTAGTCCATCTATACTGACCTCCATCAGGTTGCAAATTAAAAATAATTTTTATCTGCATCTACAGTACCTCTGAAAAAATATTTGGGCTTCTAGCTGTCTGTGGGACTTGTTGTATTAGTCCATCTATACTGACCTCCATCAGGTTGCAAACTGAATATATTTTTTTCTGCATCTACCTCTGAAAAAATATTGGGCTTCTAGCTGTGTGTGGGACTTGTTGTATTAGTCCATCTATAATGACCTCCATCAGGTTGCAAACTGAATATATTTTTTTCTGCATCTACCTCTGAAAAAATATTGGGCTTCTAGCTGTGTGTGGGACTTGTTGTATTAGTCCATCTATACTGACCTCCATCAGGTTGCAAACTGAATATATTTTTTTCTGCATCTACCTCTGAAAAAATATTGGGCTTCTAGCTGTGTGTGGGTCTTGTTCTATTAATCCATCTATACAGACCTCCATCAGGTTGCAAACTGAATGTAATTTTTTTCTGCATCTAGCTCTGAAAAAATATTTGGCCTTCTAGCAGTGTGTGGGACTTGTTCTATTAGTCCACCTATACTGACCTCCATCAGGTTGCAAATTCAAAATAATTTTTTGTATGCATCTAGCTCTGAAAAAATATTTGGCCTTCTAGCAGTGTGTGGGACTTTCTCTGTTAGTCCATCTATACTGACCTCCATCAGTTTGCAAACTGAATATAATTTTTTTCTGCATCTAGCTCTGAAAAAATATTTGGCCTTCTAGCAGTGTGTCGGACTTTCTCTATTAGTCCATCTATACTGACCTCCATCAGGTTGCAAATTAAAAATAATTTTTATCTGCATCTACAGTACCTCTGAAAAAATATTTGGGCTTCTAGCTGTGTGTGGGACTTGTTGTATTAGTCCATCTATACTGACCTCCATCAGGTTGCAAACTGAATATATTTTTTTCTGCATCTACCTCTGAAAAAATATTGGGCTTCTAGCTGTGTGTGGGACTTGTTGTATTAGTCCATCTATACTGACCTCCATCAGGTTGCAAACTGAATATATTTTTTTCTGCATCTACCTCTGAAAAAATATTGGGCTTCTAGCTGTGTGTGGGACTTGTTGTATTAGTCCATCTATACTGACCTCCATCAGGTTGCAAACTGAATATATTTTTTTCTGGATCTACCTCTGAAAAAATATTGGGCTTCTAGCTGTGTGTGGGACTTGTTGTATTAGTCCATCTATACTGACCGACATCAGGTTGCAAACTGAATAAATTTTTTTCTGCATCTAGCTCTGAAAAAATATTTGGCCTTCTAGCAGTGTGTCGGACTTTCTCTATTAGTCCATCTATACTGACCTTCATCAGGTTGCAAATTAAAAATAATTTTTATCTGCATCTACAGTACCTCTGAAAAAATATTTGGGCTTCTACCTGTGTGTGGGACTTGTTGTATTAGTCCATCTATACTGACCTCCATCAGGTTCCAAACTGAATATATTTTTTTCTGCATCTACCTCTGAAAAAATATTGGGCTTCTAGCTGTGTGTGGGACTTGTTGTATTAGTCCTTCTATACTGACCTCCATCAGGTTGCAAACTGAATATATTTTTTTCTGCATCTACCTCTGAAAAAATATTGGGCTTCTAGCTGTGTGTGGGACTTGTTGTATTAGTCCATCTATACTGACCTCCATCAGGTTGCAAACTGAATATATTTTTTTCTGCATCTACCTCTGAAAAAATATTGGGCTTCTAGCTGTGTGTGGGACTTGTTGTATTAGTCCATCTATACTGACCTCCATCAGGTTGCAAACTGAATATATTTTTTTCTGCATCTACCTCTGAAAAAATATTGGGCTTCTAGCTGTGTGTGGGTCTTGTTCTATTAATCCATCTATACAGACCTCCATCAGGTTGCAAACTGAATATAATTTTTTTCTGCATCTAGCTCTGAAAAAATATTTGGCCTTCTAGCAGTGTGTCGGACTTTCTCTATTAGTCCATCTATACTGACCTCCATCAGGTTGCAAATTGAATATAATTTTTTTCTGCATCTAACCCAGCCAATAGTTTTGGCCTAATACCACAGTTTCGCCACTCAGCTCTGCTCGGTTACCATCCATTGTTTTTTTGTGCAAACAACTCCAGAGTTGTGAATTAGTTAACCACCAAAATGAGTGGAAAAAGGCCTGCTGCTGGTGGAAAGGGGAATAGGCATGTTAGGAAGGGGAAAAAAGGTTGTGTCCGTGGGGTAGGTGTTAAAGCAACAGTAACATCTGCAGAAGAAAGACCATCTTCCAGCCAAACTAAAATGTCTACTTCTTTTAGCGGACAATGTGATAAGATCCCTTTCTTACGGCCACGCCAATCGCTACAAATTCCAGATGAGGCACAAAAACAGCAGGTGCTTCAACGGATATCAAATGCTCCTTTAAGTGGGCTCTCCTCCACATCAACTTCAACATCACAAATACTCCAGTCCTCAAAGGTGTCACCCCAATCGCACTTGCTTCCTCACAGCTCCCAAATCTCCAGCTGCCCGTCTGAGTGTGAGGTAGAACAGATGGTTGAGTCTGCAGAGCTGTTTACTCATACTATAGCCTGGGAATCAGAGGTCGACTCCAGCGCTTCTGTGAATCCAGACGAGGAAATGATCTGCACTGATGCCCAGAATCTTTATGAGTCGGATCCAGGACCAGACGCAGAAGGTTCTGACCATAATGTAGACCCTCATTCCCAAACTGTAACTCCTGTTGGTGGAGACAATGAGGAAGACGATGATAAGACTCAAATACCTGATTGGAGCGACAACTTTTGTTTTTTGTCAGGGCAGGAACAGGTTGGCTCTGAGGACGACGGGTGTGATAACGCACAGGGTGATGATGATGAGGTTGGAGATCCCACTTACTGTCAACCCACAGTCAGCCAAGAGATGAGGTCAGCAGAGGAGGTGGAGGAAGATGCTAGTGACGACGAGGTCAGGTTGCGCCTTCCTGGACAGAGACGTAGTACTGGAAGCACGTCAACAACTGCATCCTCAAACACAACTCTGCCTCTCACCACAAGTCGTGGTGGCTCATCAGGTCGCATGGGTGCTAAGCCTTGCATAGTCTGGGCATTTTTTCAGATCGATAAAGATGACCCAACTCGTGTTATCTGTAACATTTGTCAGCAAAAGCTAAGTAGAGGCCAAAAAATACATAGTTTGAGTACTTCATGCATGAACCGGCACATGGACATGAAGCATAAGTTGCAGTGGGAAGCTCAGTGTGCTACAATGCGGCCTAGCCGGCCGGGCCAACCACCGTCTGCCATATCTTGTGCATCCGCGGCCTCTTCATCCTCTGTGACTGGGGGGACAGCAGTCACACCTGTTTTCGGGCGCAGACCTGCCACCTCTTTACCCGCAACAGCCAGCGTGATTGGCAGGTCATCATTTTCTTTGGAGGTGGTAACACCAGCTGGTGTTGAGCGCTGTCCGACATCGATAGCACCACCTTTGGATCAAGGCAACCTAACATGTCCACCTGCATCTTCCTCACAGACCGGCAGTTTGCCGGGGACACCCTTATCAACCCCGTCTAAGCACAATAGCCAGCCCTCGGTCCCTCAGATGTGGACAAGTAAAAGACCATTTCCTCCTAGCCATGAGAAAGCTAAGAGGTTGAATTTCACCATCTGCAAGTTCTTGGCTACAGAAATGCTGCCTTTCCGCCTGGTGGACACAGAGGATTTTCGAGACCTTATGTCCGTCGCAGTGCCCCAGTACCAGATGCCCAGTCGGCACTACTTCTCAAAGAAAGGTGTGCCTGCGCTCCACCAGCATGTCGCACACAACATCACCGCTTCTTTGAGAAACTCTGTGTGTGACAGGGTGCATTTCACCACAGACACTTGGACGAGTAGGCATGGACAGGGGCGTTACATGTCGCTGACTGGGCACTGGGTAACTATGGTGACAGCAGGACAAGGGGCTGCTGTCAAAGTCTTGCCGTCCCCACGAGTTGTGCGTCAATCCTCTTTATGTCAAAGTTCCTCCACTGCTTCTGCCTCCTCAACCTCCTCTCGGTCTTCTACCTGCACCCAAAGCCTGTCTGGTCATGCCACAAGTTTTCTAACTGCGCAGAAGGGATCCTGCACACCTCCTTACTATGCTGGCAGTAGGGCTCAACGTCATCAGGCGGTTTTTACATTGAAATGTCTGGGAAATGTGAGTCACACAGCTGAGGAGTTGTGGTCAGCTCTGGAGAACCAATTTCATGAATGGTTGTCTCCACTGGACCTGAAACCAGGGAAGGCCGTGTGCGACAATGCTGCAAACCTGGGTGCGGCCCTTCGCCGGGGCAATGTCACACACGTGCCTTGTATGGCTCACGTGTTGAACCTGGTTGTCCAGCAATTTTTAGCCCACTATCCCAGACTAGATGGCCTTCTGCAGAGGGCACGGTCGCTGTGTGCTCACTTTCGCCGTTCGCATCCCGCAGCTCAGCGACTTACATCTCTACAGAAGTCGTTGGGCCTGCCACTTCACCGGCTAAAATGCGATGTGCCTACCCGGTGGAATTCAACTCTGCACATGTTGCAGCGACTGTGGCAGCACCGACAAGCCCTGGTGCAATACGTTCTGACCTATAGCCTGGGCCAACGAGATCCAGAGGTGGGGCAAATCACGCTGGAGGAGTGGTCTCAGATCAGGGACCTATGCACCCTTCTGCACAGTTTTGAAATGGCGACGAAGATGTTTAGTGCTGACGATGCCATTATCAGCATGACTATTCCGGTGATTTACATGCTGGAGCACATGTTAAACAGAATTCGGAGTCAGGTGGTGGCACAAGAGGAGGTGGAGGAAGTAGGGGAGGAGGAGATGTATGCGGAAGGGCTAACATCTGCAAGGTCCAGACGGTCGGCAGCACCAAGGCGGCAGGCATGTGAGGGTGGGGGAGATGGTTTTACCAGCGTGCATGGTAGCAGCCAAACTAGTGAGGAAGGTGCAGGAGCCCAGGAAGAAGTGGAGGACGAACTGATGGAAGACTCATCAGATGAGGGAGACCTTGATCACATTTCTGTTGTGCGAGGTTGGGGGGAGAGGACAGAGGAAGGAAGCATGATTGTTACCTCGCCACCAACACAACAGGGACTTGGTGCTCCTGGATGCGCAACACACATGAGTGCCTTCTTGCTGCACTACCTGCAACATGACCCTCGAATTGTGAGAATTAGAAATAATCCTGACTACTGGGTTGCCACACTGTTAGATCCCCGGTACAAAAGTAAATTTGCAGAAATTATTCCTGCCATAGAAAGGGATGCACGCATGCAGGAGTATCAGCAGAGACTGTTGCAGAATCTTACATGTGCTTTTCCACAAAATACCAGTGGTGCACGTAGTGAATCTCACAGTTCCAACTTGCCAACCGTGGGACCGTCAAGTGTTCAGCACTCAAACCGTAACAGAACCACAGTATCTGCTGGTAACATCAATTTTGCGGAATCATTTCACCACTTTTTTAGCCCATCCTTTGCAAGGCCACAGGAGACAAGAAGTCTGACACATAGTCAACGCCTAGAGACGATGGTACAGGAGTATCTCCAAGTAAACATTGAAGCCACGACTGTGTCACTGGACCCTTGCTCTTTTTGGGCTTCCAATCTGGATAAATGGCCGGAGCTAGCCACTTACGCCTTGGAGATCTTGTCATGCCCCGCAGCCAGCGTTCTGTCTGAACGTGTGTTCAGCGCTGCTGGTGGTGTGCTGACAGATAAGCGCACGCGGCTCTCCACTGATAATGTTGACAGACTCACGTTCATAAAGATGAACAAATCATGGATCCAAAACGACTTTTCTACCCCTGTGTCATCCTGGGGAGAGTAAAAGCTTGATGATTGGTTAAAATCACCCTACCAACCGTTTTAAGCTTTCAAATTACTAATCATGTTTATCTGTATCTTGGCTGGAAAATAATTTGGGCTTTGTAGCAGTGTGCAGCACTGATCCTATTAGGCCATCTATACTAAAGCTTCACCAGATTTAAAATTAAAAATAATTTTTAGCTGCATCTAGCCCGGAAAATAATTTTGGGGCTCCGAGATGCGCAAGACACATAAGTGCCTTCTTGCTGCACTACCTGAAGCATGACCCTCATATTGTCAGAATTCGAAGTAATCATGACTACTGGGTCGCCACACTCTTAGATCCCCCAAACTTTTCGATCAACCTTTTCATTTTAATAAAGACCAAAAAAATGGTCATTTTTGAAATTATAAGCATTAGCAGGTTGTTAGAAACTGAAATCAAACAGTTTTCAACTCAAAACTTTATTCTAGGTGATGTTACATTTTCACATAGGACCCCTTGTTCGAAAGGAGCTTCTGAACTCTCTCGTCCATTGAATTTGTCAGGTTTTGGATGGTTTCTGCTTCAATTGTTTTGCATGGGGACAGAATACCCTCCCAGAGCTGTTGCTTAGATGTGAACTGCCTCCCGCCATCATAGACACTCCTTTTAATGATGCTCCAAAGGTTCTGAATGGGGTAGAGGTCAGGGGAGCATGGGGGTCACACCATAAGTTTGTCCCCTTTTATGCCCATATCAGCCAGAGATGCAGATGTTTTATGTGCAGCATGAGATGGTGCATTATCATGCAGAAAAATGATCTTGCTGTGAAATACACGGTTCTTCTTCTTGAACCATGGCAGGAAGTGCTGTTTGAGAAAATCCACATACATTATGGAGTTCATCTTTAGCGCCTTCAGGGATCCTAAAGGGGCCGACAATCTCTCTCCCCATGATTCCAGCCCAAAACATTACTCCACCTCCTCCTTGTTGGAGCTGTAGCCGTGTTTGCGTGGGGTGTGCATCAACCAGCCATCCTCCACTCCATCCATCTGGACCATCGAGCGCTGCACGGCACTCATCCGTGAACAAAACTGTTTTGAAATCAGTCTTCATGTAATGTTTGGCCCACTGGAGCCATTTCTGCTTGTGTGAAGTGGATAGAGGAGGTCGACAGGATGGCGTATGCACAGCTGCAAACCTCTGAAGGACCCTGCATCTTGTTGTTCGGGGGACGTTGGAGGCACAAGCAGCTTCAAAAACTTGTCTGCTGCTATGACAAGGCTTTTTTGCCGCTGCTCTTTCAACCTGACGTAATTGCCTGTAGGAAAGAGTCCTCAATTTGCCCTTATCAGCACGCACACGTGTGTACTGTGAATCAGCTACATACTTCCTGATTGCCAAGACACTTCATCCTGATCATCGCACAATGTTGATTGTAGTCATGCCTTGACCTAAACACTCCACAATTTGTTGCTTCTCAGCAGCCGACACATCCTTTTTCTTTCCCATTTTGGCAGAAAATGTAGGCTGCTTAATAATGTGAGAGAGCCGTCTTAAGTAGTCTTGCCTTTCATTGGACACACCTGCCAAACTAATTAGCACAGGTGTCTGCAATTGCTTACAGTGATATAAAGAGCCCTGACACACATCACCATCAATGAGTTTAACTGACAAACAAACAAATTCTTCCCTTATCACTCCTAAACACTTTTTGCATAATAATTTGGAAAGCAGTGTACATGTGCTTTTCCACAAAACACCAGCGGTTCACGTAGTGAATCTTACAGTTCTAACTTGCCAACCGTGGTCTGTATGGAGTTGTTCAATAAAGGGCCCAAAATTAAGATAACATAGATGGGAGAGGTCTCTATGAATAGGAATTCCTAAGTATTTGATACCCTGTGAGGGCCAGGCAAAGGGAAAGTTGGACTGGATGGAATCCTATATGGATTTGGGGAGGGAGACATCGAGGGCCTCAGACTTCGCTGCATTGATTTTAAAATTTGACCATGTAACAAAGTGATCTATTTCAGCCATAACAGCATGGATGGATATATGTGATTGAGTGATATATACTAGGACATCATCAGCAAATAGAGAGCACTTGTACTCGGTGCCTCCCACCTCAATCCACCTAATATTGGGGTTATGGCGAATTGATGAGAGCAGGTGCTCCGTCACTAGGATGTATAAGAGAGGGGACAGAGGACATCCCTGCCTTGTCCCATTGGTGATTGTGAAAGGTGATGAAAATGTTCTGACGCACCCCCTGGGCCTTGGGACACCCGGAGCCGGACCCTTTTTGGTGGATGCTGGTGGTTGTAGTCTTCGTGGCGGCGACCCGGTTCCGTGGCTCAGGGCGGTCAAACCAGTGGCGGAACTATTTATGTGGTTTTGATGTTTAAATGTACGACTACGCCACCCGTGGATTGCGGTCAGAGTGAACCGCCGCTACAGGGTAGACCGCTGAGGCTGGTGTTGTGGGTGCAGCAGAGCGTAGCATAACTCCCCACGGGAGGAGTATAGCCTCAGGGCAGTGTATGCGGAGGATGGGGGTGATGGTGCAGGGCAGCAGCAGTAACGACACGGAGTCAGTGATGCAGTTCAGGGCCTTTACTCACAGTTCTTATTATCCAGACCACGTCTGCAGGTAACGGCTGCCCACGTCGTACTGTGCTCACCAGGTGAGGGGCTCAGACAACTCCCAGATAACTTTGGAGCACTTCACAGGACCCCCTTTGTGTGTCCTTTGTCTGGCCTTTCTTACCAACACTTCTGTCCGGCTGCCTCGGGCCTCCTCTTGGTAAACTTGGCGCCAGTTTCCCTGACCCTATGTGGTGCCTTCCTAGCGGGTGTAGCGAGGGGCTGCGCCACATAAAATGTCAGAGCCTCCGGTTTCTAGCTGAGGGTCGTTTCCTGCCTCCACTAGTTCGGGGACCGGTCTCCCCCTTTGGCCTGACCCCTCCACGCAGGTGGATTCGGGCGTGCGGTGGCGACTCGCCCGTCCGCATCCCTGGGATCCCTTCATTCCTTGTTCCTGGAGCCTTCTCTGCTCCTCTTCCTTCCTTCTCCCTCTTCCAGGCCTGGGCCTCTGTTACTAGGCCCGCCTCCGGAGCAGAGCTCATGCAGAGCCCCTGCTCCCTGCCACTTCTGCTCAGACTTCTCTGCACTGAACTAAGATGGTGCCCACCTTTTATACTCCCTTCTCAATGCACCCAGGAACTGCTTCCTCCCTGCTCCTGCACTACAGGGTTCCCCTTCCTCAGTGTTCCCTCCCCCCACTCCAGCCAGGGACAGGGACTGTCGTGCCCATCTCAGGGGCATATTGGTCACCCTGCCCCACGGCAATGTGGTGTAATGCATGCAGGTGTCGGGTCCTGATCCACACTCCATCCTTACCTGAGAGTGAGATATCACACCTCTGGGTGAGGTGCAATACCTCTGTAGCAACCGAGCCCTCAGGGTGCTACAGTTCCATTTATCTTCAGCCTAGGTGACGTATTGTGATACAGGGCCATGATTTTGGCTATAAAAGGGTCCCCTAGACCCCTACCCCAAGCTTTTTAAGAGAATCATGTATGGCGTGCCAGGAGACTCTATGGAATGCTTTCTCAGCATCCAACGAGAGTATCTAATTACAAATTTTTAACTGCATCTAGCCCAGGAAATACTTTGTGCCTAGTAGCAGTGTCTGCTAGTCAGCGGATTATCCCGGCTGTTAAGCAAGCTACACCACCTGTAGTTTAGACACTTAATTTTTTCAAAGGAAATTCTTCGGGACCATGGGATACTTAGTGAAGAGCATCAGGAGGCACCCCAAGGCATAGGGGCTGGGACTGGCAGTAGGATGCCTTGCGGTGGACAGCCGAGCTCGATCCTTATAAAAGCTTTTTAACTGCAGCAGCTTTAGTGGACGCTACTGGAGCTGGAATTACGCGGCTGCTGGCATGAGACTTGCCCTCCAATAGATCCTTGTAAATGGATTTAAAGTGTATTCATTCAAATTAGAGAGACAATTTAAATTAAAAAGCTTAGAGCTGCCTCCACCACAGGGGGGCTCGCTCGACCCACCAGCGGACAGGCACCAGTATTGGGAGAGGGGGGCTGGCCATCAGGGTTCACCGCGGCTCTGGCACAAACCCGGCGACACGGAGGTGGCACGGGCAGGAGCGGACTGGCCGTGTCGGCTTCTCACTTTTTGGATTTTAGAAGGGCATGACATGCCTATATCTGTGTCTCCCCCTCCTTTTACTCCTCCACCTCTTTTATTTTCGCATGACTATATGTACTTGTCACTTTTCCATGTGTTAGTTATGTCTTCTGAGCAGTTTGTCAGCTTTTGGACACCTTTGAAGGTGTTTTCTATGTGCTTCTATGTGTTTTTGTTTGCCTGCCATTGGTTTTAACGGTGTTCGAAGGTGTTCGACGAACAGTTCGACGAACAGTTCGGCGAACACACGGGTGTTCGACGAACCGAACCGAACTCGAACACTACGGGGGTGGCTCAACACTACACACTAGGGGATGGAGAACTAAGCCACTAGACACTAAGGTGTCACTACACAGTAAGTGTTGCAATCCCCAAGGCTTGCGGGACAAATCTCTGTATCTAACACTTCCTCCGGTGCTTCTGCATCCTCCTCCTCTAGGGCCTCCACCTGCACCCTCAACCTCTGTGTTACTGAGACTCATGTTCCAACAGTTCAGAGAGAATCCCCCCCCCCACCTCCATACTGCGCAGCCAGATCTCACCACAATCAGGCAGTATTAAGATTAATATGCCTTGGAGATCACAGTCATACAGCTGAAGAGTTGTGGACAGCTCTCCAGGCCGAGTTTGAGCAATGGCTGTCTCCACTGAACCTGGAGCAAGGGAAAGCCGTGTGTGATAATGGTGCAATCTCGGTGGCGGCCCTATATCCTCAACCTGATGGTACAGCAATTTCTCCACTACTATCCTGGCCCGGTGCGTTGCTGCAGAAACCACGGTCTCTGCATGCTCACTTAAAACTATAAAAATGAGCAGGATCTTTAGTATAAAAGCCAGACTAGTAGACAACGAGCAAATGCCTTCATGATGATAGAGGCTACCATCTCCTTGTCTTGCTGGTGCTTTTCTGTGGAAATGAGAATGTCTCCAACCAGCCAGGAATATCCAGTGAATGGCACACCACGGTTTGTATTAGCACCCAGTACCAGAAGCAAAGCCATCCACAATTTCCATACCTCAGGAATTTTATTTAATTGACTGGCTGAGCAAACATTAGTTTCTCACAAAGGAGCTGAAGACACTGAGTTGCAGTAGGTGCAAGTTTCTCCACCATGACCTGTTTGTTATTGTTAGATATTCGAGGGAGAACATATGTGGGCTTTGCCAAGGTGCCATATTGCAACTTAAGTCTTATAGACCCTGCAATTGCAGCCTTACATTCTACAGGATGGTGGGGAAGGAGACAGTAGGTCATGGAGTTCCATTAGCTCCAGGGGTGTTGAGGTGAGGTGGCAGCGAGACATTGGCAGGCTGTAGGCTGTCTTGAAGAGATGGGTTTTCAGGTTGTGTCTGAAGGATCCGAATGTGGTGGCTAATTGGACGTGTTGAGGCACAGAATTCCAGAGGATGGAGGATATTTGGTAGAAGTATTGGAGGTGATTGGGTGAGGAACAAATAATTGTAGAAAGAAGGAGGTCTTGGGAGGACCGGAGATTACGGAAGGGAATATATCTGGAGATTAGTTCAGAGATGTATGGAGAAGAAAGGTTAGGGATGACTTTGTATGTCAGTGTTAGTAGTTTGAACTGGATATGCTGGGCATTTGGGAGACAGTGAAGTGATCTCATAGATTGCAATCTTATGGAGCCAGTCCACAGTAAAAAAGCAGCCATAGAGTGTCTGGGAACCTTCCCACACACTTTTCTTAGCCAGGGATGCTTCTCAGCAGGGTTGGACTGGCCCACCAGAGAACTGGAGACTCCTCCGGTGGGCCCTGGCTTCTTCATCAGGAGAGTTCAAAGTGCAAACTTTGCAGCTTGTGATGATGATGAGTCCTTTCATCTCCTTAGTTTTCTGTTACTTGGAATGGAAGTGCAAGTGTGCAGCCATAAAGGCCACAATACTAAACTGCCACATTTCTGGACAGCTGCTTGCACTTGAAATATTGTCTTTTAGACTCGTGGAGGCAGAAGCTTTTCACAACCTCATGGTGGCGGCGGCCAGGTCTCCATACTCAGTCCCCAGCCGCCACTATTTCTCATGGTGTCGTCCCCGCCTGTCACAAGTCATGGGTCCCAGAACATTACCCGTACCCTCCCCAGTGCACTTAGTGGGAAGGACTACAAATGCATTTACAAGTGAATGTGGCCAGCGATGGTGCATCTCACTGGAGCCAAGCCACAGCAAAAAAGCAGCCATAGAGTGTCCAGGAACCTTCCCACACACTTTCCTTAGCCAGGACTGCTTCCTGGCAGGGCCAGTGGGTCCTAGCTTCTCCATCAGGAGAGCTCATAGCTAGTGATGAGCGAGCATGCTCACCACTGCTCGGTACTCGCCCAAGCATCTCAGTACTCGAGATGCTCGGAGCTCGCCGAGTACTTGCGCGATGCTCGGGCGGGAGCTCGGGTCCCCATCTTGCATGTTTGGCACTATTTAGAGCGCCAATCAACATGCAGGAATTGCCTGCCACTCACTTTAATGCCGCAGCCATGTTGGTTGTGGCATTATAGCGATTTCCCAAATCAATGGGAACAGTGCTCAGTGAAACATGAAAAACCGGCAATTCATCAGCGGCATACAGTTATAACATCGGTACTCGACACTTTAGAACAGAAAGAATAGAGTATCACACATAGATTAGATAGATAAAAACATGTCAGTCACATATATAATAAGTACAGTGACAGTGTTGGTTACTGTACTTGTCATTTAGTGTTAAAATAAAGGATTTATTGAAAAAAAAATTGGCGTGGGGTCCCCTGTAATTTTAGTCTCTAGCGGAGGTTAAGCAGACGGCTGGGGCAGATGTTTGAAGCCTGGATAGGGGGTAATACCCACGGAGCTTCCCAGGCTACTAATATCAGCCCCCAGCTGAATACCTAGCCTTTACTAGCTATTAAAATGGGGGACCCCAAAAATAATTATGTGGGGTCCCTCAATTTTAATAGCTAGCAAAGGCTAGACAGACAGCTGGGGGTTGATATTAATAGCCCAGGAAGGGTGCCATGAATATTGCCCCCCTCCCAGGCTAGAAAAAAAACAGCCAACAGCTACCCCAGAAATGGCGCATCCATGGCACTGTACTCTTTATATATGTGACTGACATGTTTCTATCTAATCTATGTGTGATGCTCTATTCTTTCTGTTCTAAATTGTCGGGTACCAATTTTATAACTTGTGAGGAGCTGCCCATTTTCTAAAGACTATGATACTTTTCCAGCAACGGATGACCATTTTTGTTAATATTATTATTGTGTTTTATTAGTGATTTACTTGTCATGTTTTATATAGTTCTGCTAACTTGTCAGTATGTACACTAGATTCACTTGTAAAATGTCCAGCATTCCATTAATCTGTATCTCAGGAGTCCATTGTTTCAATAGCCAATGGTCTCATAAGGTGAGTTTGGATTGAGACACAGTGGAGCCGTCATCACAGGGGGTCTTACATGTAGTATCAGATGAAGGCTTCTAGAATATTCTTCATTGTTTAGCGAACAGTGAATGCTTGAGGGGGAGGGTGATCACTTCTGTGCTGGGAGGGGGCTGACCCCAGGGATGTGGAGGAGTTGATGGAAGGACACTGGAGGGATAGGACCTATGGCTGTGGACGAGGAGCTGATGGATGGATGGCTTATGGAGTGTTGGAGATCAGTTATCAACTGGGCTGGATAAACGTACTACAGTTGTGGATATGTCGTTGGATATCAACTTTATTCTAGGACTGTTGCTACTGGATATCTGTGCTTCTGTTGTTTATCCGTCATCTGGAGGATCGTGGACTGTGGCAACAGACTATACTGGCTGGAGATGCAAAATCTGTGGGCCAACCAAAAGTTGGGAGACAGTGAGTATGGTCTGATACAAAGCAAGTGGAACTACTGATACCAGGTTGAGAACTTAAGAACTGAGAGAACTGTATTTTGGCCATTTACTTGGAATTGCTGCATTACCATGGATGTGATTAATAAAATATTGTTGCATTGTTAACCTGCCTAGGTGATTACTTACAACCCACAACCGCGCATCTTTACATCTTTACTGCTGAATTGCCGGCTTTTTTTAAAGAGACTGGTGCATGAAAATCGGAGGGCATCAGTGTGTTACGAGTGCCCTGCTATGTTTTTCATGCACCCTCCTATATACCCTGCCTGCCTGTCTGCTTATATATTCTGCCTGTCTGCCTGACATGTTTAATTGTGCACTATTCCCATCGGTTTGGGCAATTTTTGACCATCTGCAGAGCGCCGGGGGGGACCGCCAGAAAAATGCTCGAATTTCCCATAGACTTACATTGGGCTCGTTGCTCGGGTCGAGCACCCAGGTATCACGATGTGCTCGGTTCGAGCTTCGAGCACTCGAGCATTTTAGTGCTCGCTCATCTCTACTCTAGTGGGGTGAAAGGTGGTCCCTCACAATCAAATCTTCTGGTGGGCCCAATGTTCCTCAGTTTGACACTGCTTTTTGGTGAGAGTTGTATTTCACCACAGCCATATACTTTAGCTCGGTGAAAAGACTGGTATATAGGGAAGCCGTATCTACTCCGGCTGTAATTTCTCCCAGGAAGTCCTCTAATGCGGCTTGTGCATAAGCAATGGCTGCCCATCCAATGTCAGCTCACACTTCTCTGGGGTGCTTAGTCACAGACAAAGATTTTTCTTTATGCCTTGAATTTAATCACTACAGAGTTAGACAATGGCCTGATCTGCAATGCGTTTAGAGAAATAATGTGCATTAGAAAAGCCACGGTTTAGGCCACTGAAGGTCATTAAGCGAAACTCATATCGTTTTCCCACAGACTGAAAGAGGGGTATCAAGACTTTCAAGACAGTCAAGACTTCCCTGTTCTCTGCAAAAGGATGACTGTCCATGCTCTCCTCATCATCATCCTTCTCCTCCTCATTATTACCCAATCCACATTGAGATGAGATGAGGCTGGGCTGCATAGTTTCTTGCTCTGCCTGCAATGCCTCCTCTTTAACTGTGAGCACCAAGCTTTTCAGTAGACAGAGAAGCTGGATGGTGATGCTAATTATGGCGTCATCGCTGCTCACCATCTTGGTGGAGTCCTGGCACACCGGGAGAAATAGTGGCAGCTTGGGACCTAGTAAGGAGGGATGGCCACCGTCATCAGGTTGCGGAATGCTTCCATCTGCACGAGCCTAAAAGGCAACATTTCAAGCACAAGCAGTCGCGAAATGTGGGAATTTAATAGTGTGGCCTGTGGGGCGTTAGCTATGTATTTGTGCCTGCGTTCCAAGGACTGGGGTATGGACAACTGAACGCTGCGCTGGAACAAGGACGTGGATGTGCTTCCTAATGCTGCTACTTGAGAGTGTGCAATGACAGGTGTAGGGCAGGAGGCATCTTCGCATGCACCATGGACAGGGGATTGGCTTGCATGCACAACAGCGGAACAAGCAATGGTGCCACCTGCAGACACTGTTCCTGGACCCTGGGGTTCGGCCCACAAAGTCGGGTGCTTTGCTGCCATGTGCCTGATCATGCTGGTGGTGATCAGGCTGGTAGTTTTGCCACCCCTGCTGATGCTGGACTGGCAGGTGGTGCAAATGGCCTTTTTGAGCTTATCGGCAGAGTCTTTAAAAAACAACCAGACTCTGGAAGACCTAACAGTTGTACTGGCAACTTCCTTCATGTTGGTGTTATGGGGAATAGTTGCCTGCCTTCTGTCTTCGGCCACAACACTGCTTCTTCCTGCCTGTTGGGGTGCTCTGCCTCCCACCCCCTGTGTGCTGCTGTCCTCGCTCTGCATGTCCTCCAGCCAGGTTGGGTCAGTTACTATATCATCCACCACCTCATCTTCCACTTCCGCACCCTGGTCCTCCTCCTGACTTTCTGGCAATTGTGTCTCATCACTGTCCACCTCTTGTGACACTTTCCCACCGTCACCTTCGTGTGACCGTGGCTGCTCAAATATTTGGGCATCGCTACATGCGATCTCCTCTTGCCTCGCTTCAAGTGGAACGGGTGAGAGGCCCGAATCTATAAATGGAAAAGCTCTTCGTTGGTCGTTACTATTTGCTAATAATAATAATAGTTACTCATTATATTGCGAGTATTTGTATACTCGCCTCGCTATATTCGGATGTCCCGCCCTGCAGTTTTGGCACCTCCTTTGCAGCCACCAAACATGCTGGTCTTCTTAACCAAACACAGTAATGCCGCAGACATCTTAGTTGTGGCATTACTGTGATTGGCTGGCCACCCAGCATCATAGTGTCTATTTAAGCCCTGCCACCCCCATTTTGTGCACATTGCATACGAAGCCTGCGTTCTCCAAGCATAGGGAGAGATCGCTGAGCTGCTAGGGAGAGTGTTTAGGCCTCTGGATAAAACAAAAGCCCTTTTAAGGGCTGCCTGCAGTGCACACTAGTTCAGTGTAGAGTAGGGAGGGAGAGATACTCGAGCAGGGACAGTTTAAAGGAGCCGCTGACTTGCTCCATAATACCACCAAAAAATAGCTCTTTTTAGAGATGAAGACACACAACAAAGTCAGGGAACAGGAAGGGAGAGATTGTGTATTAGGTAAGGAGATGTTAAAGTGTTCTTCCAGTATCCATCTCAAAACAGCTCTTGTCAGAGGCAAAGCAATATTTTTCCAGCACACAGAGTAGTAGCATTTTGTGCTGCCTTTTTTTTTAAATGCACCAGTCTATTTTCCCCGCTGTTTTAGGGGTCAGAGCCTGGCTTCTGCTGTCTACATTAGTCCACATAAAAAGGCGTTTAGTGCCTTACGCAAAGCAGTAGTCCAAACATTTCCTACTGCCTGCTACCAAGCACACACAAGGCCATTTTCCCCGCTGTTTTGGGGGTGACAGCCTGCCTTTTGTCCTCAATAGTCCACCTAAAAAGGCGTTTAGTGCCCTACGCAAAGCAGTAGTCCAACAATTTCCTACTGCCTGCTACCAAGCACGCATCATGCTATTTTCCCCGCTGTTTTTGTGGTCACAGCCTGCCTTCTGCTGTCCACATTAGTCCACTTAAAAAGGCAGTTAGTGCCCAACGCAAAGCAGTAGTCCAAAAATTTCCTACTGCATGCTACCAAGCAAGCACAAGGCCATTTTCCCCACTGTTTTTGGGGTGACAGCCTGCTTTCTGTCCATATTAGTCCACTTAAAAGGTGTTTAGTGCCCTACACAAAGCAGTAGTCCAAACATTTCCTACTGCCTGCTACCAAGCACGTACCAGGCCATTTTACCCACTATTTTGGAAGCCACCATCCCAAGGGCCACCAATCACAAATAGTAGTTAGGTTGGAGTAGGAATACTGTCCTGCTTTGTCTACTGCATAATGTTCATAGGGTTTGTAAAAATTAGCCCTATGGGCTGAGTCATGGTTGACACAGGAAGCCATCATCCCAAGGGCCTACAATCACAAACAGTAGTTAGGCTGGAATAGCTCTATGGGCTGAGTAATGATTGACAAAAGAAGGAAACGGGATTTAATGAGAAGGGGGTGACGTTAACAGCTGTAGCATGAATCTGCATTTTTGGTGAATTTAGGTTGGTTTGCTGTCATCTGGAGGGATTACACACTGTGGAGATATCAGGTCCTTGTTGAATTTAATCAGAATAAGTCTGTCTGCATTTTCCATAGAGAGGCGTGTGCGCCTATCAGTAATGATTGCCCCAGCGGAACTGAAAACACGCTCTGACACCACACTAGCAGCCGAGAAGGCCAGCACCTCCAAGGCATACAAGGAGAGTTCCGGCCAAGTGTTCAGCTTAGACACCTAATAATTAAAGGGAATTGAAGCGTCATAAAGGACGCACGTATGGTCACTTAAGCCCCCTTTGATCATGTTCTGTAACTTATCCCTCCTTTGAATTGCTACAGGCACAAATAGCCTTTGCTGTTGTGCTGGTTTATTGAAAATTGACCAATTTGTGCACATTTTCCCTCCACCTCTGTTGGATCTGGTGTTCACGTCTCTCCCCATTATCTCTTGGTGTTGAAAAGAGCCGGTACCTCTGCCACCAGCATTGTCTGAGGGTGATGTTTTCAGCAACTGATCTGCAACGGCCCTTTTGAACTATTCCATTGTAAAACTCTTTGGTGACTCCAAAAGGAGAGAAGGAAATTTCTCCTTGTACAGTGAATCGAGAAAGGTGGCCAACCTGTATAGGTCGCTCTTGTCACCTGCACCTTAAAAACATTTCCAAATTCCGACCTTTTCTCACCTTTGAAATTGCTAAAACTCTTTCTGTCACTCTTATTCACTCTCGTTAGGACTACTACAACTCTCTTCTGATCGGTCTCCCTCTTGCCAAACTTTCTCCTCTCCAATCTGTCCTGAATGCGGCAGCCAGGGTCGTATTTCTGTCCATGTGCTTCACTGATGCCTCCATCTTGTGCCAGTCATTACATTGGTTGCCCATTCGCTACAGGGTCCAATATAAACTCAACACTCTAACCTACAAAGCTCTCCACAGTTCTGCACCGCCTTCTATCTCCTCTCTCATTCTGTCGCCCTACATGTGCCCTCCGTTTTACAAATGACCTAAGTCTAACATCCCCCATAATCCGAACCTCGCACCTCTGTCTCCAAGACTTCTCTCGTTCTGCACCAGTTCTCTGGAATACTCTACCCCAGATGATCCAACTGATGACTAGCCCCCACGTCTTCAAGCGCGCTTTAAAAACCCATCACTTTAAACAAGCCTACAACCTAAACTACTCAGTAAACAATCTTTACCCTGTTCCCTCCTTCTAAATATTATTCAGAATCTGCACCCTACTATTCATCTGTCTCCACACCCTCCATGCACACGATAACTGCACTCAATACTTATTGCACTTAAGCATACTGGATGATGACCGGATCATGCAGCTTTATATGAAAATCCATACTTATTATAATTGCCAGACCTGAAATAACAAGCACTTTTCACCTATTGTGTCCACCCAATTCATTGTAGAATGTAAGCTTGCGAGCAGGGACCTCACTCCTAAATAACTGTTTAAACAGTTTTACCTTGTATTGAATTTATTGTATGTACATGGCCCCGCTTAATTGTAAAGTGCTGCGGAATATGTTGGTGATATATAAATAAAAATTATTATTATTATTATTGTTGGATAAAATGTGTACCATGCGAGAGTCTTGCCACAGATACTTACACATGAACTGTGCCATGTGGGCCAAGCTTCAAAAAGGCTAATGTTCTGTATCCCCAACAGTAGAAACAGTACCCATCCTCTCCTCACACTGACTCACCTCATCCTCCTCCTCCACCTCCTCTTCTCCAGCCCATCCAGGCTGGACAGACATGAAGCTTGGGTTGGGAGTCCCCTCTGTAGCATTACGAGTCCCCTCGGTAGCACAGAAAAACAAGTCCTCTCCCTACTCATTCTCCTCATCTTCCTCCTTATCACCCAATGTTGCCTCAGAATATTGACTGTGCTGGGTAGTATCACCCATTGGGATATCTGGCTCCATACCAACATGATGGGCACTCAAAGCTTCCTCTTTTGAGATTATGCGTAGAGGCCTTGTCTGCTACCTAAGACAGAATCTGCTTTCGCTCTTCTGGCTTCCACACACGTTTACGTTCCAGACTGGGATTTTTTTCCAGGAACATAGTGTATGCATCAAGTCTTCTCTTGCTATATAATCTGGGGAATATTGACAATCAAAATCTCTGAGCCATTTGGAGAAGCTTCTCCAACCCATCCTGGAGTGGGGGCACCATATATCCTTTGTCCATTGACTTGCACAAGTGATATATTTGAACTCGTCATCCTGTTGACTAGTGCAGCTTTATTTTTCCGGCTGACAGAGTTCAGCCATACCTGAGGATCACAGGCTACACTCACTGCTACCTTCTAGTACTCCATATCTCTTGGCCTTTTTCTCTTTAGTCTCTGCCCCTAAATGAGTTAAATAATAGAGTGAGGGCCCTGCAATATGAATAACTGAGGGCACTCTCAAATGTACACAAGAGGGACCTCCAAAATTTCTAAAGGAGGGCACTTCAAAATCTATGTTACAGGGCCACACGAGGGCTCTCACAAAACTCAGCTTTCCTGCCTACTGCAGGCCCTCTGAACAATTGAATTTAGGGCCGCAGTATCACATGGTGGTGGAGGAGGAGGAGGAGGAGGGTCAAGCCCAATGCTACAATGGATATATTGTAAACTGCTATGGAATATGTATTCCACTATCTGAGTGTCAATGATGGAGGGACCGCCCAAATGTCTAAGTAACAGCTGTCCCTCCAAAACGCTTGTTACAGAGCCACCTGAGGCTTCTCAAGTCAAAGAACTGCGTTCTAGCTGTGCTTGTAAAGTGATGGGGAATAGCGAACTAAAAATGATGGATGTCAGAGGGACTTACGAAATGTATAAGTCAGGGCCCTCCCAATTGTAAAAGGTGAAAAAAAAGCCACAACAGTATGTGTGAAAAAACGCTAAAAGAGATATTTTTTTGGTTTCTCTGGTTTATTTAGCCTTATATACAAGTGATTATGCAGTAATCACTTGAATATAAGTGATTCTAAACTTATTTCTTAACCTTTTTGGCATGTTAAATGCAATTTAGGTTAGGTTTGGTAGTTGTTCTTGTGTGTCTGTAAAAGTGGCATAATACTGCATGCAGGCATATACTCCAGGCTCTTCCCATTCTGTTTCATCACTTTCCCATCCATTTCAGCCTTTTCCTCAGGCCCTCAGACCTCTTTGTAGGGTCCAGCAGAAAATTACTCGCATTTCCCATTGACTTACATTGTACTCGCTATTCGAAACGAATACGTGATATTTACAAAGTCCTCGTTACCAGTATAGCGATTACGAATATTGCGCTACTTGCTCATCACTAATGGATACCCAATCAGGATTCCCCATATTTTCAAAAATTAGTGCCAGACACCAGTAAAGTGGCATGAATTTCAGTAGAGTAGAAATTGTAGAATTAGGAATGACACGTTTTCCCCTAAAGCAAATCCAGTAGATGGAGACTCAATCAGAAGTGTTTACATTTCTCTAAACTAGGGCATCACACCACCAAAGTGGCATGAATTTCACCAGAGTAGAAGTAGTTTAATGGAGACAGAAACCTCTTCAACTACAGCCAAACCCAATAGATGGAAACCCAATTAGGATCCCCCTCATTTCCAAAAATTAGTGGCAGACACCAGCAAAGTGGCATCAATTTCACCAGAGTAGAAGTCGTTTAATGAAGACAGAAACCTCTTCCACTACAGCCAAACCCAATAGTTGGAGACACAATCAGGAGTGTTCACTTTTAAAAACATAAGGGCCTAAAACCATCAAAGTGGTATAAATGTTAGAACCCTCCTGTTTGTTTTTCCATCTTGTGTTTTGCGGTCACGTGACCACCTGCCTTTATATTCCAGCTCTCCTGGCTGTGCTGGACTTCAGTGTTTGACTGTTTCTCTAGCCAGGTGCTTCTGTGCCTTTCTTTGTCAGTTCATTTGGTCCTTCTGGGATTCAGCTTAGTCTTACTGTAGGGACAGCTTTCCCCCATCTTTCCTTAGTACTTGTTGCAGATCATAGCAATAAATTTCACTAGAGTTTACGTAGTATAATGGGGACCGACACCGTTTCCACTACAGTCAACCCAATAGATGGAGACCCAATCAGGATTCTCCACATTTCCAAAAATTAATGGCAGACACGAGCAAGGTGGCATCAATTTCACCAGAGTAGAAGTAGTGCAATGGAGATAGAAACCTCTTCCACTACAGCCAAACCCAATAGATGGAGACCCAATCAGGATTCTCCACATTTGCAAAAATTAGTGGCAGACACCAACAAAGTGACATTAATTTCACTAGAGTAGAAATTGTAGAATTAGGAACCAAAACCTCTTCCACTACAGTTAACCCAGCAGATGGAGACTCAATCAGGAGAGCACCATCCTCTTCAGTCATTTACTACGTGTCAGACTTGTATTCTATTGTACAGGTGCATGAGCTGGTCTAAAAAAATGTGTGAAAGGGCGTAGGTTGAAAGTGTGGAGCTGCGATGAACTCTGTGTGCCTCACTGCTGGCTTGGAGAAAATGTATGTTAAGATTGTGTAAAAGCCAGCATTCGCAGATCCCTTTCCAGAGCGGGAAGGATCTGGCAAAATTTACTCTTATAATATGGATAAAACAGAGTGGCAACCCAGCACTATTTTGAATCATAACTATACAGGGATCAATATTGCAATTATTTCCCCATAGAAATAACAGGGTAAGCCCTAGGTGACCGTGTGCAAATAGACACCAGAGGCATAAAAGACCCCCCAACCCCATGAGTATTGCCACTACCAGGGTGGCTTCATCAGGGGAGGAATAGTGCTATTCCTGGTGTGTATCACACGGTCACCTATGGCTTACCCTGTTATTTCTATGGGGAAATAATTGCAATAATTTGTTTTCTGATGTACTCCTCTGACAGACATTACCACAGGTCATTTTCTAGTGGACAGAGCATAGACACTAATGGGATCAATGGTGTGAGTATGATTCTGTCTTGCACTGTTACTCTTTGACTTGGATAAAATGTACCATGTTATTAGATCTCTTTTGAGTGTTTAAGCCATTTTGCACTTTTCTTCTGGTGGTGACATTTTCTGAGGCTCAGCCAATACAAATCTATGTTGCGGCTGGTTATGTGGTTTGAGCATTGTGCTTTTTAAATGTTTTTAACTCTGTCAAGTTCAGTGTTTAATAAACATTTATTCTGAATTTATATGGTTTGGTGATCCCCGTCTATGCATACTGCTTTTTCTGTTTATATATTATGATTTCGAGCATCATAGTATACAGTTTTAGGTGGTGCCCTCCTGTTTCTTTTCCTCTACTAGAGTATAAGTAGTATAATGGGGACCAACACCTCTTCCACTACAGCCAGCCCAATAGCTGGAGACCCAATCAGGATTCCCCACATTTCAATGCAACAATGTTGCATCAATTTCAGTACATTAGAAATTGTACAATTAGGAACGACACTTCTTCCCCATACAGCCAACAGAGTAGATGGAGACCCAATCAGGATTCCCCACATTTCCAAAAATTCCTGGCAGAGACCAATAAAGTGGCATCAATTTCAGTAAACAAGCAATTGTACAATATGGAATGACACCTCTTCCCCTACAGCCAACACAGTAGATGGAGACCCAACCAAGACTGTTCCCATTTGAAAACATTTGGGCCTAAAACCACCAAAGTGGCATCAATTTCACTAGAGTATAAGTAGTATAATGGGGATCGACACCTCTTCCACGACAGCCAGCCCAATAGATGGAGACCCAAACAGGATTCCCCACATTTCCATAAATTAGGGCTTAAAATCTGCAGCAGCAGCAAGAGCAGGTGCACGAGCAATATCAGAGTGCAATTCCGCAAGATCAATGCTGCACATTAAAAACTACAACATCGCCTACTCTGTACAGTCTGTTTGGGGTACAAAAGCCCTTTGAGATCCATAACTTGTTCATTTTCATGAAAATTAGGCGGTCAACACTTTCAAAGGACTGCCAGGTGCTCTTATCTGTCAGGATACCAGCAGCAGAGCTGAACACACGTTCTGAGAGAACGCTGGTTGCCAAGCATGATAAAACCTTCAAGGTGTGACAGGCTAGCTCAGGCCATTCATCCATTTTTCAAGACCAAAATGTAAAAGGGCAAAATCCTCACTGATTGTATTCATATTGAGCTCTAGATACTCCTCCATCATCCTCTTCAGTCGTTCAGACTTGTACTCTGTTGTGCTGGTGCACGAGCTAGTCTAAAAAATGTGTGAAAGGACTCACAGAAATTGCTTCTGCCAATTCCTCTGCTGCTGCTAATGATTTGGCTTGACAAACTGATGTGATGGAGGTTGAAAGACTATCGCAGTGATGCACACTGTGTGCCTCACTCCTATCTTGGGGAAAAGCTCTATTAACCCCTTTACAACCCAAGGTGGTTTGCACGTTAATGACAAGGCCAATTTTTGCAATTCTGACCACTGTCACTTTATGAGGTAATTACTCTGGAACGCTTCAACAGATCCCCCTGATTATAAGATTGTTTTTTCGTGACATATTGTACTTCATGATTGTGCTAAAACTTCTTCGATATCACTTGCGTTTATTTGTGAAAAAACAGAAATTTGGCAAAAATTTTTCAATTTTCAAAATTTGAATTTTTATGCCCTTAAATGAGAGAGATATGTCACACAAAATAGTTAATAAATAACATTTCCCACATGTCTACTTTACATCAGCACAATTTTGGAACCAAATTTTTTTTTATTAGGTAGCTATAAGGGTTAAAAGTTGACCAGCGATTTCTCATTTTTCCAACAAAATTTACAAAACCATTTTTTTAGGGACCACATCATATTTGAAGTCACTTTGAGGGGTCTTTATGACAGAAAATACCCAAAAGTGACACCATTCTAAAAACTGCACCCCTCAAGGTGCTCAAAACCACATTCAAGAACTTTATTAACCCTTCAAGTGCTTCATAGTAATTTTTGAAATGTGGAAGAAAAAAATTAACATTTAACTTGTTTCATAAAAATATTACTTTAGACCCAATTTTTTTATTTTCGCACGGGTAACAGGAAAAAATGGACCCCAAAATTTGTTGTGCAATTTCCCCTGGGCACGCAGATACCCCATATGTGGGGAAAAAACACTGTTTGGGTGCACGGCAGGGTTCGGAAGCGAAGAAGCGCCATTTGACCTTTTGAATGTAAAATTAGCTTGAATAAGTAGGGGACGCCATGTTGCATTTGTAGAGCCCCTGATGTGCCTAAACAGTGGAAACCCACCACAAGTGACACAATTCTGGAAACCATACCCCTCAGGGAACTTATCTAGATCTGTGATGTGCCCCTTGAACCCCCAGGTGCTTCACAGAAGTTTATAACATTGAGCCGTAAAAATAAAATTTTCACATTTTTCCCACAAAATTTTTTTTCAGCCTTTTGCATTTTCATAAGGGTAACAGGAGAAATTGCACCATTTAATTTGTTGTGCAATTTCTCCTGAGTAAGAAGATTCCCCATATGTGGGGGAAAACCACTGATTGGGCATACGGCAGGGTTCGGAAGGGATGGAGCACCATTTGACTTTTTGAATGTACAATTTGCTTGAATAATTAGCGGATGTGCCCCTGTTGTGCCTAAACAGTGGAAACCCCCCACAAGTGACACCATTTTGGAAACTAGACCCCTCAGGGAACTTATATAGATGTGTGGTGAGCACCCTGAACCCCCAAGTCCTTTACAGAAGTTTATAACATGGAGCCGTGAAAATAAAAAAATCTAACTTTTTCCACAAAAATTATGTTTTAGCCCCAATTTCTTTATTTTCACAAGGGTAAGAGGAGAAACTGGACCCCAAAAACTATTGGGCAATTTCTCCTGAGTACGCCAATACCCCATATGTTGGGAAAATACTGTGTTTGGGCGCACAGCAGAGTTCAGAAGGGAAGGAGCACCGTGTGACTTTTTGAACGCAAAATCGCGTGGAATCGAGAGCGGATGCCATGTCGCATTTAGAGAGCCCCTGATGTGCCTAAATAGTGGAACCCCCCCCACAAATGACATAATTTTGGAAACTACAGCCCTCAAGGATTTTTTCAAGGGGTATAGTGAACATTTTGAACCCAGAGGTAGGACACAGAATTTGATAACATTAGGTCATCATATTGAATAAGTTGTCATTAGTCTTGAGCGCAAGTGCTCGCTACTTGAGTTTGCATCGGGTACTCTGGTATGCACCATGTATCAAAGGTGCTCGAGTGACATGCTTGAGTCCCCACCTGCATGTTTCACGGTTATTAGACATCCAAAAAAAAACATGCGGGGATCGCTCGTGCATGGCAGGCAATCCCTGAGAGTTTTTTTTGGCCGTGAAGCATAAAGGGCGGAGACTCGAGCATATCACTTGAGCACCCACGATACTCAATGCATACCCGAGCACCCGATGCAAACTCAAGCAGCGAGCACTTGTGCTCAACACTAGTTGCCATATCGTCATCTTTTCTTTTTTTTTACTTTTGAAAAAAATCCCAACCCTAACCATAGCTCAACCCTAAACCCAACCCCAACCCCAACCCTAACCCTAGCCCAACCCTAACCCCAACCCAAACCCTAACCCCAACCCTAACCCTAGCCCAACCCAAACACCAACCCTAACCCCAACTCTATCCCAAACCTAGCCCTAACCCCAACACTAACTCTAACCCTAACACAACCCTAGCCCAACCCTAGCCCAACCCTAACCCTAGCCCAACCCTAACCCCAACCATAACCCTAACCCTAGCACAACCCTAGCCCAACCCTAACCCTAGCCCAACCCTAACCCTAACCCCAACCCTAACCCTAGCACAACCCTAACCCGAGAGTTTATTTTTTACGCCGTTCCTCGTGTGGTATAAGTGATTAGACGACTTTATTCTTCGGGTCTGTGCGACTACAGAGTTACCAGAATCATATCGGGCTTTTATGATTGACAGCTGTCACACTAAAAGACGCATTTTTTTGTAAAATCTAGTTTTTGCAAGGCCATATTTTGAGAGTTATAATTTTTCCATATTTTGGCCGACAGAGTCATGTGATGGCTTGTGTTTTGCGGGATGAGTTGACGTTTTTACTGGTGCCATTTTCAGGCACGTGACATCTTTTGATCACTTTATATTCTGATTTTTGAGAGGCAGAATAAATAAAAACCAACAATTCAGGAATTGTTTTTTTTTTATTTTTTTATTTTGCTCCGCGTGTGGTAAAATAATAGCTTTATTCTTTGGGTCATTACGTTTACAGCGGTACCACATTTATATAGTTTTTCTATATTTTGGCGCTTTTACATAATAAAATAAATTTTATAGAAATTTTTTTTTTTTGCATCGCTTTATTCTGAGAGATATAACTTTTTTATTTTTCAGCTGATGGAGCTGTATGGCAGCTTGTTTTTTGCAGGACGACATGATGTTTTCAGCGGTACCATTTTTATTTATATTCGTCTTTTTGATCGCGTGTTATTCCATTTTTTGTTTGGCGGTATGTTGATAAAGCATTGTTTTTTGCTTTGTTTTTTAGTTATTTTTTTAACCGTATTCACTGAAGGGGTTAACTAGTGGGACTATTTTATAGGTCAGGTCATTCCGGACGCGGCAATACCAAATATGTGTACTTTTATTGTTTGTTTTTTGTTTATTTCATAATAATATTTATTGATGGGTACATTATATTTTTATTTTTGGTGGATTATTTATTTTATTTCTTTTTTAATATTTTTAAAAAAAAATTTTTTTTTCCACTTTCTGACAGTTTTTTCACTTTTTTACTTTGTACCACTATGGGACTTTCACTTTTTTTATTCTGATCACCTCTATAGCACAGGAATGCAGCACCATTCCTGTGCTATACAGGCTGTCAGCGCTGCACAGGGAGAAGATAATTTGCACATCGGGTCGACATGGCAACATCAGGGAAGTTGCGGAAGACAGCGCTGGAGGCTGGAAGAGGAGGTGAGTATTGCGATCACCTCCCCTTAGCCACCGCAATGCTGCGATCGACTTTGATCGCAGCATTGTGGGGGTTAATGTGCCGGGAGTGGTGCGGGACCGCTCCCTGCACATAGTACCGGGTGTCAGCTGTGACTACCAGCTGACACCCGGCGGTGATCGCGCCAGCACAGCCTGTGTGCACGCGCGATCGCAATGACATATTAATATGGGTCAGGCTCTTAAAGCCCAGGGCACAGATGTGTATAAATACGTCTTGGGCTTTAAAGGGGTTAAGGTTGCTTGAAAGCTTGTTTCGATACTCCAACATTAGCATTTCCCGTTTCAGGACGTGAAGCATTTAGCAAAATATAATCTTATAACGTGGATCTAACAGAGTGGCAACCCAGTAGTCAGCATTATTTTGAATAGAGACGAGCGTTGTTCTACTCGAACTGTTCGCCAATCTCAAATTCGAGCTGTTTTGGGCGGTGTTCGAGCCGTTCGGCGAACACGAACGATTTGAGAAAAATTCGGCTGTTCGAGGTTATGTTCGATAACTGTTCGTGCACCAAAATCATAACTGGATTTTTTCTCAGTAATGATGAAAATTAATGTTAATACGCAGTTTGAGTGTACAGCGGGGCGGGGGGAGGGGCAGGGGATGGATCTCTGCAGGAATAATGAAGATCTCCATTTTTTTTTCTCTTTCCCGCATTCACAGTGGGCAGGTGCAATCTGTCAGCCTATCAGCAGCGCACACACGGAGCGAAGTGCTTTTTTTCACACAAGCAAGGGCATGTGTCATTGGCAGTGTATGTCACATGTCCTTGCCCTATAAGACCAAGCCATTTTCCCCGTCGCCACCATTTTCTCACTGCTGCAGCTGCGTGTTAGACGGCACCGCTGTTGCTGTGTGCGCTATACCTTGTTAATTTCAAGCCAATTTTCGCACAAATCTACAGATAGCTTGAGAGCAGGGAATAGTTGTGATTGCAGTCCTTTTAAGGACTAGGTTACAGCATTTCCTACGACTTTTATCAGGCAGGTCTGTGCTCTTAAATAGATAGGTTGTGGGAGTAAAGACTAATTGTAATTGGAGTGCTTTTCAGGACTAGGTTACATCAGTTCCTATCAGTTTTTGCCAGGCAGGTCTGTGCCAGTGCTGTGCAAGTTTTTTTCACAGCATTTGGCTGAATCTAGCAAAGCTAATCCTTTTTGGCCTATTGCAGAGTGTGTTATTCAGTGGAGTAGCCTATCTGTGTTGCAAGATATACCACCTGTGTATAGAATACCAATTTTTTTACTTCACCTAGTGAAGTAAAATCTTTTGGGCATAGCATCATTCTATTAGTCCATCTATACTGACCTCCATCAGGTTGCAAATTGAATATAATTTTTTTCTGCATCTAGCTCTGACAAAATATTTGGCCTTCTAGCTGTGTGTGGGACTTGTTGTATTAGTCCATCTATACTGACCTCCATCAGGTTGCAAACTAAATATATTTTTTTCTGCATCTACCTCTGAAAAAATATTGGGCTTCTAGCTGTGTGTGGGACTTGTTCTATTAATCCATCTACACAGATCTCCATCAGGTTGCAAACTGAATATAATTTTTTTCTGCATCTAGCTCTGAAAAAATATTTGGCCTTCTAGCAGTGTGTGGGACTTTCTCTATTAGTCCATCTATACTGACCTCCATCAGGTTGCAAACTGAATATAATTTTTTTCTGCATCTAGCTCTGAAAAAATATTTGGCCTTCTAGCAGTGTGTGGGACTTGTTCTATTAGTCCACCTATACTGACCTCCATCAGGTTGCAAATTCAAAATAATTTTTTGTCTGCATCTAGCTCTGTAAAAATATTTGGCCTTCTAGCAGTGTGTGGGACTTTCTCTATTAGTCCATCTATACTGACCTCCATCAGGTTGCAAACTGAATATATTTTTTTCTGCATCTACCTCTGAAAAAATATTTGGGCTTCTAGCTGTGTGTGGGACTTGTTCTATTAGTCCATCTATACTGACCTCCATCAGGTTGCAAATTGAATATAATTTTTTTCTGCATCTAACCCAGCCAATAGTTTTGGCCTAATACCACAGTTTGGCCACTCAGCTCTGCTCGGTTCCCATCCATTGTTTTTTTGTGCAAACAACTCCAGAGTTGTGAATTAGTTAACCACCAAAATGAGTGGAAAAAGGCCTGCTGCTGGTGGAAAGGGGAATAGGCGTGTTGGGAAGGGGAAAAAAGGTTGTGTCCGTGGGGTAGGTGTTAAAGCAACAGTAACATCTGCAGAAGAAAGACCGTCTTCCAGCCAAACTAAAATGTCTACTTCTTTTAGCGGACAATGTGATAAGATCCCTTTCTTACGGCCACGCCAATCGCTACAAATTCCAGATGAGGCACAAAAACAGCAGGTGCTTCAACGGATATCAAGTGCTCCTTTAAGTGGGCTCTCCTCCACATCAACTTCAACATCACAAATACTCCAGTCCTCAAAGGTGTCACCCCAATCGCACTTGCTTCCTCACAGCTCCCAAATCTCCAGCTGCCCGTCTGAGTATGAAGTAGAACAGATGGTTGAGTCTGCAGAGCTGTTTACTCATACTATAGCCTGGGAATCAGAGGTCGACTCCAGCGCTTCTGTGAATCCAGACGAGGAAATGATCTGCACTGATGCCCAGAATCTTTATGAGTAGGATCCAGGACCAGACGCAGAAGGTTCTGACCATAATGTAGACCCTCATTCCCAAACTGTAACTCCTGTTGGTGGAGACAATGAGGAAGACGATGATGAGACTCAAATAACAGATTGGAGCGACAACTTTAGTTTTTTGTCAGGGCAGGAACAGGTTGGCTCTGAGGACGACGGGTGTGATAACGCACAGGGTGATGATGATGAGGTTGGAGATCCCGCTTACTGTCAACCCACAGTCAGCCAAGAGATGAGGTCAGCAGAGGAGGTGGAGGAAGATGCTAGTGACGACGAGGTCAGGTTGCGCCTTCCTGGACAGAGACGTAGTACTGGAAGCACGTCAACAACTGCATCCTCAAACACAACTCTGCCTCTCACCACAAGTCGTGGTGGCTCTTCAGGTCGCATGGGTGCTAAGCCTTGCATAGCCTGGGCATTTTTTCAGATCGATAAAGATGACCCAACTCGTGTTATCTGTAACATTTGTCAGCAAAAGCTAAGTAGAGGCCAAAAAATACATAGTTTGAGTACTTCATGCATGAACCGGCACATGTACATGAAGCATAAGTTGCAGAGGGAAGCTCAGTGTGCTACAATGCGGCCTAGCCTGCCGGGCCAACCATCGTCTGCCATATCTTGTGCATCCGCGGCCTCTTCATCCTCTGTGACTGGGGGGACAGCAGTCACACCTGTTTTGGGGCGCAGACCTGCCACCTCTTCACCCGCAACAGCCAGCGTGATTGGCAGGTCATCATTTTCTTTGGAGGTGGTAACACCAGCTGGTGTTGAGCGCTGTCCGACATCGATAGCACCACCTTTGGATCAAGGCAACCTAACATGTCCGCCTGCATCTTCCTCACAGACTGGCAGTTTGCCGGGGACACCCTTATCAACCGCGTCTAAGCCCTCGGTCCCTCAGATGTGGACAAGTAAAAGACCATTTCCTCCTAGCCATGAGAAAGCTAAGAGGTTGAATTTCACCATCTGCAAGCTCTTGGCTACAGAAATGCTGCCTTTCCGCCTGGTGGACACAGAGGATTTTCGAGACCTTATGTCCGTCGCAGTGCCCCAGTACCAGATGCCCAGTCGGCACTACTTCTCAAAGAAAGGTGTGCCTGCGCTCCACCACCATGTCGCACACAACATCACCGCTTCTTTGAGAAACTCTGTGTGTGACAGGGTGCATTTCACCACAGACACTTGGACGAGTAGGCATGGACAGGGGCGTTACATGTCGCTGACTGGGCACTGGGTAACTATGGTGACAGCAGGACAAGGGGCTGCTGTCCAAGTCTTGCCGTCCCAACGAGTTGTGCGTCAATCCTCTTTATGTCAAAGTTCCTCCACTGCTTCTGCCTCCTCAACCTCCTCTCGGTCTTCCACCTGCACCCAAAGCCTGTCTGGTCATGCCACAAGCTTTCTAACTGCGCAGAAGGGATCCTGCACACCTCCTTACTATGCTGGCAGTAGGGCTCAACGTCATCAGGCGGTTTTTACATTGAAATGTCTGGGAAATGTGAGTCACACAGCTGAGGAGTTGTGGTCAGCTCTGGAGAACCAATTTCATGAATGGTTGTCTCCACTGGACCTGAAACCAGGGAAGGCCGTGTGCGACAATGCTGCAAACCTGGGTTCGGCCCTTCGCCGGGGCAATGTCACACACGTGCCTTGTATGGCTCAAGTGTTGAACCTGGTTGTCCAGCAATTTTTAGCCCACTATCCCAGACTAGATGGCCTTTTGCAGAGGGCACGGTCGCTGTGTGCTCACTTCCGCCGTTCGCATCCCACAGATCAGCGACTTACATCTCTACAGAAGTCATTGGGCCTGCCACTTCACCGGCTAAAATGCGATGTGCCTACCCGGTGGAATTCAACTCTGCACATGTTGCAGCGACTGTGGCAGCACCGACAAGCCCTGGTGCAATACGTTCTGACGTATAGCCTGGGCAACGAGATCCAGACGTGGGGCAAATCACGCTGGAAAAGTGGTCTCAGATCAGGGACCTATGCACCCTTCTGCACAGTTTTGAAATGGCGACGAAGATGTTTAGTGCTGACGATGCCATTATCAGCATGACTATTCCGGTGATTTACATGCTGGAGCACATGTTAAACAGAATTCGGAGTCAGGTGGTGGCACAAGAGGAGGTGGAGGAAGTAGAGGAGGAGGAGTTGTATGCGGAAGGGCTAACATCTGCAAGGTCCAGATGGTCGGCAGCACCAAGGCGGCAGGCATGCGAGGGTGGGGGAGATGGTTTTACCAGGGCGCATCGAACTGATGGAAGACTCATCAGATGAGGGAGACCTTGATCACATTTCTGTTGTGCGAGGTTGGGGGGAGAGGACAGAGGAAGGAAGCATGATTGTTACCTCGCCACCAACACAACAGGGACTTGGTGCTCCTGGATGCGCAACACACATGAGTGCCTTCTTGCTGCACTACCTGCAACATGACCCTCGAATTGTGAGAATTAGAAATAATCCTGACTACTGGGTTGCCACACTGTTAGATCCCCGGTACAAAATTAAATTTGCAGAAATTATTCCTGCCTTAGAAAGGGATGCACGCATGCAGGAGTATCAGCAGAGACTGTTGCAGAATCTTACATGTGCTTTTCCACAAAACACCAGTGGTGCACGTAGTGAATCTCACAGTTCCAACTTGCCAACCGGGGGACCGTCAAGTGTTCAGCACTCAAACCATAACAGAACCACAGTATCTGCTGGTAACATCAATTTTGCGCAATCATTTCACCACTTTTTTAGCCCATCCTTTGCAAGGCCACAGGAGACAAGAAGTCTGACACATAGTCAACGCCTAGAGATGACCGTACAGGAGTATCTCCGAGTAAACATTGAAGCCATGACTGTGTCACTGGACCCTTGCTCTTTTTGGGCTTCCAATCTGGATAAATGGCCGGAGCTAGCCACTTACGCCTTGGAGATCTTGTCATGCCCCGAACCAAGCGTTCTGTCTGAACGTGTGTTCAGCGCTGCTGGTGGTGTGCTGACAGATAAGCGCACGCGGCTCTCCACTGATAATGTAGACAGACTCACGTTCATAAAGATGAACAAATCATGGATCCGAAACGACTTTTCTACCCCTGTGTCATCCTGGGGAGAGTAAAAGATGGATGATTGGTTAAAATCACCCTACCAACCGTTTTAAGCTTTCAAATTACTAATCATGTTTATCTGTATCTTGGCTGGAAAATAATTTGGGCTTTGTAGCAGTGTGCAGCACTGATTCTATTAGGCCATCTATAATAAGCTCCACCAGATTTAAAATTACTAATCATGTTTATCTGTATCTTGGCTGGAAAATAATTTGGGCTTTGTAGAAGTGTGCAGCACTGATCCTATTAGGCCATCTATACTAAGCTCCACCAGATTTAAAATTAATAATAATTTTTAGCTGCATCTAGCCCGGAAAATAATTTTGGGGCTCCGAGATGCGCAAGACACATAAGTGCCTTCTTGCTGCACTACCTGCAACATGACCCTCATATTGTCAGAATTCGAAGTAATCATGACTACTGGGTTGCCACACTCTTAGATCCCCCAAACTTTTCGATCAACCTTTTCATTTTAATAAAGACCAAAAAAATGGTCATTTTTGAAATTATGAGCATTAGCAGGTTATTAGAAACTGACATCAAACAGTTTTCAACTCAAAACTTTATTCTAGGTGATGTTACATTTTCACATAGGACCCCTTGTTCGAAAGGAGCTTCTGAACTCTCTCGTCCATTGAATTTGTCAGGTTTTGGATGGTTTCTGCTTCAATTGTTTTGCATGAGGACAAAATACCCTCCCAGAGCTGTTGCTTAGATGTGAACTGCCTCCCGCCATCATGGACACTCCTTTGATGATGCTCCAGAGGTTCTGAATGGGGTAGAGGTCAGGGGAGCATGGGGGTCACACCATAAGTTTGTCCCCTTTTATGCCCATATCAGCCAGAGATGCAGATGTTTTATGTGCAGCATGAGATGGTGCATTATCATGCAAAAAAATGATCTTGCTGTGAAATACACGGTTCTTCTTCTTGAACCATGGCAGGAAGTGCTGTTTGAGAAAATCCACATACATTATGGAGTTCATCTTTAGCGCCTTCAGGGATCCTAAAGGGGCCGACAATCTCTCTCCCCATGATTCCAGCCCAAAACATTACTCCACCTCCTCCTTGTTTGCGCTGTAGCCGTGTTTGCGTGGAGTGTCCATCAACCAGCCATCCTCCACTCCATCCATCTGGACCATCGAGCGCTCCACGGCACTCATCCGTGAACAAAACAGTTTTGAAATCAGTCTTCATGTAATGTTTGGCCCCCTGGAGCCGTTTCTGCTTGTGTGAAGTGGATAGAGGAGGTCGACAGGATGGCGTACGCACAGCTGCAAACCTCTGAAGGACCCTGCATCTTGTTGTTCGGGGGACGTTGGAGGCACCAGCAGCTTCAAAAACTTGTCCGCTGCTATGACAAGGCTTTTTTGCCGCTGCTCTTTTAACCTGACGTAATTGCCTGTAGGAAAGAGTCCTCAATTTGCCCTTATCAGCACGCACACGTGTGTACTGTGAATCAGCTACATACTTCTTGATTGCCAAGACACTTCATCCTGATCATCGCACAATGTTGATTGTAGTCATGCCTTGACCTAAACACTCCACAATTTGTTGCTTCTCAGCAGCCGACACATCCTTTTTCTTTCCCATTTTGGCAGAAAATGTAGGCTGCTTAATAATGTGAGACAGCCTTCTTAAGTAGTCTTGCCTTTAATTGGACACACCTGCCAAACTAATTAGCACAGGTATCTGCAATTGCTTACAGTGATATAAAGAGCCCTGACACACATCACCATCAATGAGTTTAACTGACAAACAAACAAATTCTTCCCTTATCACTCCTAAACACTTTTTGCATAATAATTTGGAACACAGTGTACATGTGCTTTTCCACAAAACACCAGTGGTTCATGTAGTGAATCTTACAGTTCTAACTTGCCAACCGTGGTCTGTATGGAGTTGTTCAATAAAGGGCCCAAAATTAAGATAACATAGATGGGAGAGGTCTCTATGAATAGGAATTCCTAAGTATTTGATACCCTGTGAGGGCCAGGCAAAGGGAAAGTTGGACTGGATGGAATCCTATATGGATTTGGGGAGGGAGACATCGAGGGCCTCAGACTTCGCTGCATTGATTTTAAAATTTGACCATGTAACAAAGTGATCTATTTCAGCCATAACAGCATGGATGGATATATGTGATTGAGTGACATATACTAGGACATCATCAGCAAATAGAGAGCACTTGTACTCGGTGCCTCCCACCTCAATCCACCTAATATTGGGGTTATGGCGAATTGATGAGAGCAGGTGCTCCGTCACTAGGATGTATAAGAGAGGGGACAGAGAACATCCCTGCCTTGTCCCATTGGTGATTGTGAAAGGTGATGAAAATGTTCTGATGCACCCCCTGGGCCTTGGGACACCCGGAGCCGGACCCTTTTTAGTGGATGCTGGTGGTTGTAGTCTCCGTGGCGGCGACACGGTTCCGTGGCTCAGGGCGGTCAAACCAGTGGCGGAACTATTTATTTGGTTTTGATGTTTAAATGTCCGACTACGCCACCCGTGGATTGCGGTCAGAGTGAACCGCCGCTCCAGGGCAGACCGCTGAGGCTGGTGTTGTGGGTGCAGCAGAGCGTAGCATAACTCCCCACGGGAGGAGTATAGCCTCAGGGCAGTGTATGCGGAGGATGGGGGTGATGGTGCAGGGCAGCAGCAGTAACGACACGGAGTCAGTGATGCAGTCCAGGGCCTTTACTCACAGTTCTTATTATCCAGACCACGTCTGCAGGTAACGGCTGCCCACGTCGTACTGTGCTCACCAGGTGAGGGGCTCAGACAACTCCCAGATAACTTTGGAGCGCTTCACAGGACCCCCTTTGTGTGTCCTTTGTCTGGCCTTTCTTACCAACCCTTCTGTCCGGCTGCCTCGGGCCTCCTCTTGGTAAACTTGGCGCCAGTTTCCCTGACCCTATGTGGTGCCTTCCTAGCGGGTGTAGCGAGGGGCTGCGCCACATAAAATGTCACAGCCTCCTGTTTCTAGCTGAGGGTCGTTTCCTGCCTCCACTAGTTTCGGGGACCGGTCTCCCCCTTTGGCCTGACCCTTCCACGCAGGTGGATTCGGGCGTGCGGTGGCGACTCGCCCGTCCGCACCCCTGGGATCCCTTCGTTCCTCGTTCCTGGAGCCTTCTCCGCTCCTCTTCCTTCCTTCTCCCTCTTCCAGGCCTGGGCCTCTGTTACTAGGCCCGCCTCCGGAGCAGAGCTCATGCAGAGCCCCTGCTCCCTGCCACTTCTGCTCAGACTTCTCTGCACTGAACTAAGATGGTGCCCACCTTTTATACTCCCTTCTCAATGCACCCAGGAACTGCTTCCTCCCTGCTCCTGCACTACAGGGTTCCCCTTCCTCAGTGTTCCCTCCCCCCACTCCAGCCAGGGACAGGGACTGTCGTGCCCATCTCAGGGGCATATTGGTCGCCCTGCCCCATGGCAATGTGGTGTAATGCATGCAGGTGTCGGGTCCTGATCCACACTCCATCCTTACCTGAGAGTGAGATATCACACCTCTGGGTGAGGTGCAATACCTCTGTAGCAACCGAGCCCTCAGGGTGCTACAGTTCCATTTATCTTCAGCTTAGGTGACGTATTGCGATACAGGGCCGTGATTTTGGCTATAAAAGGGTCCCCTAGACCCCTACCCCAAGCTTTTTAAGAGAATCATATATGGCGTGCCAGGAGACTCTATGGAATGCTTTCTCAGCATCCAACGAGAGTATCTAATTACAAATTTTTAACTGCATCTAGCCCAGGAAATACTTTGTGCCTAGTAGCAGTGTCTGCTAGTCAGCGGATTATCCCGGCTGTTAAGCAAGCTACACCACCTGTAGTTTTGACACTTAATTTTTTCAAAGGAAATGCTTCGGGACCACGGGATACTCAGTGAAGAGCATCAGGAGGCACCCCAAGGCATAGGGGCTGGGACTGGCAGTAGGATGCCTTGCGGTGGACAGCCGAGCTCGATCCTTATAAAAGCTTTTTAACTGCAGCAGCTTTAGTGGACGCTACTGGAGCTGGAATTACGCGGCTGCTGGCATGAGACTTGCCCTCCAATAGATCCTTGTAAATGGATTTAAAGTGTATTCATTCAAATTAGAGAGACAATTTAAATTAAAAAGCTTAGAGCTGCCTCCACCACAGGGGGGCTCGCTCGACCCACCAGCGGACAGGCACCAGTATTGGGAGAGGGGGGCTGGCCGTCAGGGTTCACCGCGGCTCTGGCACAAACCCGGCGACACGGAGGTGGCACGGGCAGGAGCGGACTGAACGTGTCGGCTTCTCACTTTTTGGATTTTAGAAGGGCATGACATGCCTATATCTGTGTCTCCCCCTCCTTTTACTCCTCCACCTCTTTTCTTTTCGCATGACTATATGTACTTGACACTTTTCCATGTGTTAGTTGTGTCTTCAGAGCAGTTTGTCAGCTTTTGGACACCTTTGAAGTTGTTTTCTATGTGTTTCTATGTGTTTTTGTTTGCCTGCCATTGGTTTTAACGGTGTTCGAAGGTGTTCGACGAACAGTTTGACGAACCGAACCGAACTCGAACACTACGGGGGTGGCTCAACACTAATTTTGAATCCTAACTATAAAGGGATCATGTTGCAGAAAGTGCAGCAAGAAGGCACTCATATGTCGGGCTCTTACAGGTGGTCCATAGCCAGACTCTATTGTTGGCTGCATAACACTGATGCATGTTTCCTCTGTTCCCTCCTACCAACCATGTTCAACAGAGAGAGGATGATTCACTGACTGTTGCTAGCCCATCACCTCTTCCTACTCCATTTGTTCCTTGGCTCTTGCACCTTCACTAACAGTATGTCTGGTATCACCAAACCCCCTCGATCACAGGAAGCCACCGTCATTTGGCATCTGCCTGTGTGACGACAGTCTGGAACTTTGAGACATTCTTATCCCTTCCGCATCCTCCTCCTATTCTGGGACAACCACCTCCTGCAGCATGCCATTCAAAGTCTTCTCCAGCATGTAGATGACCGAAATAGTGATACTGATGATGGCATTGTCAGCGCTAACTAGTTTAGTAGCCATTTCAAAATTGTGCAATAGGGTGCAGAGGTCCTTAATCTGCTCCCACTCCGGAAACGTGATATGCCCCAAGTCCGTACCGCGTTGTCTCAGGCTATACGACATGACATATTGCGTCAGGGCTCGTTGCTGCATACACAGTCGCTGCAAAATGTGCATAGTGGAATTCCACCCCATCAGCACATTGCATATCAACCTGTTAATTGGCATGGAGAAAGACCGCTGTATCGATGCAAGTCGATGACATGAGGGAGACGAATGGCGGAAGTGAGCACACAGCTTCCGTACTTTCTGAAGCAGCTCATCCAGGCAGGGATAGTGGCAGAGAAATCGCTCTACCACCAGGTTCAGGATGTGAGCCATGCAAGGCACGTGTGTGAGTTCACCTCAGCGTAGGGCCGCCAACAGGTTTGCACTGTTATCGCACACGGCCTTCCCTGGCTCCAGGTTCAGCGGAGACAGCCATTGCTGAAACAGAGCCTGGAGAGCTGTCCCCAACTCTTCAGCTGTATGACTGCGATCTCCAAGGCATATTAATTTGTAGTGCCATGTCTGTGATCTGCTTTTTTTCAACAACATTAAACAACTGAATGAACATCCTCCGAGCCCGGTGATTCCATAATTTTTACCAGGGGTAGTAGATTTAGTCAAGGAGCAGGTAATGTTGTCTGCAACATGCTAGTGTAGCACAGACACAGCTTTCTTAGAGAATTAATGGAGACTGGGCAACTGGTACTGGGGGACTGCGTTGGCCATCGGCTTTCAGATACCGTCTGTATCTACCAGGCAGAAAGGCAGCATTTCCGTGGCCAACAGTTTTGAGATGGTCGAGTTCAACCTCTTAGCTTTGTCATGTGTAGGATGAAACAATCTTTTACGTGACTACAACTGTGGGACCGAGGGCTGGCTGCAGTGGTGAGAGAGGGCGGAGTACAGTGAAACTGACAAACTGATGGACTGTGAGTGAGATGCAGGCGCAGATGTTACGGTGGATTGAGAAACGTGTTGTATGCTTGGTGAACCAAACACTTAAGGCATGTCTGCTTCCGTTACAACTGATGAGCTCTCACTCAGCCTAACTGGAGTGGGTAGAGAACCAGAAGTTTTGTGGTGAAAGACCTGCGTGCCAATACTTGCCAAAGTAACAGAGGAGGAAGAAAAAGCAGCGGATGCAGTTGATAGGGCAGCTCATGGTTGTTGAGGTCCGCTGGTCTGCACTTTAGCGCAGTGAGATTCCCAGCATAACGCATGTTGTGTGCACATGTGAAGGTTCATGCATGTAGTAGTGATATTATTGCACTTTTTCCCTCTATTGAGTTTTTTCTTACAAAGTGTGCAGATAATGTGAGTTGGCTCATCATTTGCGGTCTCAAAAAAGGCCCAGGCTAGGCAACCCTTGCCACCACTGTGAGCTGCAGACCCACGACTGCTGCTGGCCACAGCCACAGTTGTGTCTAAGAATGCTGTGCTCCTCGTGCTTGCATCACTCCGTGTCTACGCCGTAGGGTGGAAGGTAACCTCTTCGTCTTCCTCCTCCACCTCCTCAGATGAGCTTCTTTGCTGTGTGACTCTGGGTTCACACCAAGTAGGATCTTCAACCTCATCATCATCCAATATGTTATCCCATTCCTCCCTCTCGGAGTGACCCTTTTTCTCTTGTTGCCCTGACAGCACAGTACAGTCCACATGAGCCTCAGGGATCTGAGTCTCATCAGGATCACCTCCCTCCTTGGTGGTTAACGTCTGGTGACGAGGGTCAGGAACCTGCTTGGATCCAACTCCGTCCTGCCCCAAATCCAACGTAAAAAAGTTTTGGGCATCGGTGCAGAGGCTTTCCTCCTCTTCTTGACTCTGTGAATGTTTGGAGTACACTTCTGATGCCCATGGAAGATAGGAGAACCACCGAATGTCCAGTCCAAATTACAAGAAACATAAATCAATATGAATATAAAAGGACCTTTATTGAAAATTGGTCAAAGTGGTGCTGCAAACACATGCAATCCCACCGTATCACAAACCAAGAAATGCAACGTACTAGTGATAGCAATATACATAGAAACATGCAATGGGCAAGATATGTTACAAATCCACAAAATAAATAATCAATACGTATGTCAGAAGCAAAAGAATATGTCGGAAAAAATCACCAATTATTATATCAGTGTGACTATGCTGTTATAGTGGCACATATTTAAATATGGTGTGCCCAATATAAAGCATAAGCAGAAAGCCTGACATACCTGTATATGAGAAATGGAGGGATCACAGAGAAGGCCCCGAAGCGCGTTTCGGACTGAAGTGTCCTTCGTCAGGGGTCACTCCAGACAGACGTGTCTCTATGACATATTCCCATTGTTTTGATGTGGATTTTTCTAAGTGTATTTGCGTTCTGATGCCCATGGTATAGAATGTGTGAACAGTTCTACAGACTCGCCCATCTGTGGTTCGCTGCAGTTAGTTGGGCACTTGGACAGTTGTGGCACAAGGGGAAGCAAGGGTAATTGGGGTGCCACCTCTGTGGACTTTACTGTGTGTGATGTTGGGGTGGAGGAAGAAGAGAAAAGGCCACTTGGAGCAGCGTTTGCCATCCACTAGAGCACCAGCTCTTTCTGGCCCTTATCAACAAGGCATATCGCTGTGCGGCTGTCAAAGAAAAGGAGTGGGGTAGCGCGTCCAGTTACAGAAGTTGTCAGTTGTCTTTGGATAGGACATGACGGTGTTGGTTCACCAGTGCTTTCACTAACATTGCCACCTACCCCACATATACCTTGAACACAAAGCCTATTCCCCCTTCCACCACGACTTCTCTTTTTGCTATTAGCAAAACAAAATTTATTTTTTCCTCTGTAACAGCTCTGCACACACCTGAATTTCAGTGGCACTAAATGACAAGGTAAGATATGGCTTGCTGTATAACGTTACTAAATGAACAAAGTATATTTTTTTACTGTGGATGACGCTTATATAGCATAGGAGATTTTCAGTATTTCAAACTGAGATGTTCCTGCTGTAAAGTGTTAAAATCCGAACAAAGTATTTTTTTTTGGGGGGGGGATGATGCCTGTATAACATAGGAGATATTCTCCAAACTATTTCAAACTCAGATCTAGATTGCTGTATAACATTAGCAACAGCAAAAAATAGATTTTTTTTGACTCGGCACAAGCTCTGAATACAGCTGAATTTCACTGCCACTAAAAGCACTAGGTGGCTTATAGCAGAGTGGAACAAGTCTGCGACATAAAAAAATTATTGGTGGACTGTGGCTAGCAACAGAAAAAATCTATGTTTTTATTCTGAAAAAAGTTGAATTTCACCACCACTAAAACCACTAGGTGGCTTATAGAAGAATGTAACATGTCTGCGACACAAAAAGAAACTTTGGTGGACTGTGACTAGCAACAGAAAAAAACTATTTTTTACTCTGAAAACAGTTGAATTTCACCGCCACTAAAAGCACAAGGTGGCTTATACCAGAGTGTAACACGTCTTTGACACAAAAAACTTTGGTGGACTGTGGCTAGCAACAGAAAATATCTATTTTTTTCCTCTGAAAACAGCTGAATTTCACCGCCACTAAAAGCACTAGGTGGCTTATAGAAGAGTGTAACACGTCTGCGACACAAAAAAATCTTTGGTGGACTGTGGCTAGCAACAGCAAAAAAATATTTATTTTACTGTGCATAAAGGTGAAGTTCATCCACCAAAAAATGACAAACTGGGCTAACACAGCTTGCACTATCATATTAGCAAATTAAAAACAAAAAGTTTTTTGTGCTCTGCACTCAGAAGCTCTGCACTGACAAGCTCTGCAGATAATTGAATTTCAACCACACAAAAACAAAAAGTTTGATTGCTTTATTATATTAGCAAGTGCAAAAATAGATTGAAGGTCTGCATGGAGCACAGTACAACCGATGCACAGCACTGTTCTGAGCTATAGACCCTGCTCTTTCTGTGAGAAACTCAGTAATTGCACAAGAAAAAAAAGTCTGCAAGATCAATTGAACAGGTACACAGCACAGGACTTATCTACACTAACTGACTTCCACAGAAGCGCCCATCTATCTAGCTAATATCTTTCATTAAATAGGACACAGCACACTGAGCAGTGCCTGTCTCCTTCAGTGACATGCATAAAAAGGCGCTGAGGGATCATGGCCGGTTTTTATATGGAGAGGACATGAGATTTCAGCAAACAATTGCATAAGCCCTTGTGTCTGGGACACTGTGGATGCTTCCTGCGCTCTGATTGGCTAGCCGCACTTTCCTGCCATTTCTGGCCTCCATTAAATTTTTGTTTCAGTGTGTCAATGAAGTTATTGACACCAGTTTGCTGTTAAAAATAGTAACCTACAGGCCAGCTATTTAAAACTGTGGTTTGTCTGTCACACGGATCACATATAGGTTTGCTGAAAATTCTGCCATTTCTAGCCTCCATTGAAATTTTGTTGCTTTGTGTCAGCAAAGTTATTGACACAAGGTCGCTGTTAAAAATAGTTACCCACAGGCCAGCTATTTAAAACTGTGGTTTGTCCGTCGCATGGATCACATATAAGTTTGCTCAAAATTCTGCCATTTCTGGTCTCCATTAAAATTTTGTTTCAGTGTGTCAGCGAAGTTATTGACACCAGTTTGCTGTTAAAAATAGTTACCTACAGGCCAGCTATTTAAAACTGTGGTTTGTCCATCACACAGATCACATAAAAGTTGACTCCAAATTCAGCCATTTGTAGTGAGCGTTGAAGATATTATCCTCTATTTAAAATGGGCAAGACACGTGGCAAGGGACGGGGAACTGGACGTGATGGTGATGGTGCATGCATAGGCCGAGGACATGGGCAAGCTGAAATTGTGCCACAACAAACACCCACATCTTCTTGCCCGAAATTCCTGTCTCAATTCCTAGGAGACAGCAGCACAACACTATTGAACCCAGAGCAGTGTCAAAAGGTTGTTGGTTGGATAGCGGATAATGATTCCAGTCACTTTGCCACCACCACTGCCCTGTCTGGACCGCATATTCCTCATCCTGATCCTCCTTCCTCTCACCATGCCGAGTGCCCAGAGACAACTGATCCCACATTTGGACACTCTAACTAGCTGTTCACTTTTCCATTTATAGATTCAGGCCTCTTGCCTGGTCCACTTGAGGCGGGGTAAGAGGAGATCGCATGTAGCGATGCCCAAATATTTGAGCAGCCACGGTCACGATGGCGACCGTGGGAAAGTGTCACAAGAGGTGGACGATGATGAGACACAATTGCCAGAAAGTCAAGAGGAGGACCAGGATGCGGAAGTAGAAAACGAGGTGGTGGATGATATAGTAACTGACCCAACACAGCAGGAGGACATGCAGAGTGAAGACAGCAGCACACAGGGGGAGGGAGGCAGAGCACCCCAACAGGCAGGAAGAAGCAATATGGTGGCCACAGATAGAAGGCGGACAGCCGTTCCCCATAACACCAAAATGACAGAAGTTGCCATTACAACTGTTAGGTCTTCCCTGCCAGGCCACCATCAGCAGGGGTAGCAAAACTACAAGCCTGACCACCACCAGCATGATCAGGCACATGGCAGCAAAGCACCTGACTTTGTGGGCCGAACTCCAGGGTCCAGGAACAGTGTCTGCAGGTGACATCAATGCTTCTTCCGCTGTTGTGCAGGCAAGCCAATCCCCTGTCCATAGTGCATGCAAAGATGCCTCCAGCCCTGCACCTGTCGTTGCACACTCTCAACTAGCACCATCAGCAGGCACGTCCTTGTCCCAGCGCAGCGTTCAGTTGTCCATACCCCAGTTCTTGGAATGCAAGCGCAAATACGCAGCCAACACACACAGGCCACACTACTAAATTCCCACATTTCGCGACTGCTTGCGCTCGAAATGTTGCATTTTGGGCTAGAGGAGATGGAAGCTTTCCGCAATCTAGTCGCGGCGACTGTCCCTCGGTCCCCAGATGCCACTATTTCTCCCGGTGTGCCGTCCAAGCATTACACAAGCACCTGTCCCACAACATTAGCCGTGCCCTCAACAATGCAGTTACTGGGAATGTCCACCTAACCACGGACATGTGGACAAGTGCTTGTGTGCAGTGACGGTACATCTCGCTGACGGCACACTGGGTTAACATAGTGGAAGGCAGAACCCGGTCGGACCTTGGGACAAAACACATCCTCCCAAATCCGAGGATTGCGGGCCCTAGGTCAATCAGGGTTGCCCCCACAGTCTAAAGCTCCTGCACCTCATCCTCCTCAGCCTGCTTCTCTTATTCAGCCTCCATCTCTGAAATGACTACATAAGTCACAAGCCTGAAGCACTGCAGCACTGCCTCAGTCAAGCGAAAGCAGACTGTGCTGAAGCTAATATGCTTAGATGACAAACAGCACAATGCTGAAGAGTTGTGAACAGCAGATCTGTGGCTGACACCACTGAACCTACAGCCAGACATTGTCATGTGTGACAATGGCCGGAACCTGGTGGCGGCTCTGAGGTGAGGCGAGCTCACACATGTACTATGCCTGGCCCATGTGCTTAACCTTGTGGTTCAGCGGTTTCTCAAAACCTAACCGGATCTGCCGTATCTGCTTGTCAAAATACGCCGCCTGTGTGCCCATTTTAGAAAGTCAGCAACAGCTTCCGCCTCCCTTGCCGTACTTCAGCAGCATATGCAGATTCTGGCTCACCGACTGGTGTGTAATGTCTTCACGCATTGAAAATCTACACGGCAAATATTGGGATGGATTTGTGAGCAGAAGAGGGCAGTTGTTGAGTACCAGCATCAACAAGGCCGTCGGTATTCAATTCAGACTCCACACATAAGACCTCAGGAGTGGACATGGACATGTCAGATGTTTGTGCCATCATCCAAAACTTTGAGGACTCCACAAGGTGGTGAGCGGCAATGACGCCATAATTAGCGTCACCATCCCTCTTTTCTCTCTTCTGAAATGCTCTCTGCTCACAATCAAAGAGGATGCATTGCAGGCCCAGCATGATGAGATGGAGCAAGGAACCATACAGGGTGATTACACACAGCCCAGCCTCATCTCATCCCAACATGGATTGGGTGACAATGAGGAAGAGGAGGAGGAGGAGAAGGAAGAACAGGAGCTTGTTTCATGCGCTATAGACGGTACTACCTGCACAACTGTCATACCGTCTGTTCAGCGTGGATGGCCTGAGAACAGGGAGGAGGAGGAGAAGGAGGAGGAGAAGGAGGAGGAGAGCATGGTCAGTCATCTTCTTAGTGGGGACAAGGAAGTATTGCCTGATGGCAGTCTGGCATGCATGGTTGAGTTTATGTTACGCTGCCTTTCCCGGGACCCTCACGTTCTCAAAATTTTGGGTGACAATCCCATGCTACAAGGAGAACTTTATATCTCTTATTCCTGAGGCGGACAGGTATACAAAAATGGGGCAGTACCAGAAGGCCCTTGTTGAGGAACTATTAAAAAAATCCCATCTGAAAACGCTGGCGGCAAATGTCACAGTTTGCTGGACAAACAAGAAGTACAGGCGAGAGAGACAACTCCAATCCAGCAGAGGCAGGGGAACACTGTCAAAGTTCTGGGAGAGTTTTCTCAGCCTCTCCCATCGCACAGGCCCTGAGGCGCTAGGTTCTCTCACAAGGAGTGCAAAGTTTGGGAAGATTCTGAGGGAGGTCCTTGCCGACTGTAAAAACGTCCTCCGTGATTCCTCTGTGCCTTATAATTATTGGGTATCTTGCTGGACATGTGGCATGAGGTCCTGTCCTTGGAGGTCCTGTCCTGCCCTGCCGCTAGCATTTTGTCAGAGTGGGTTTTAGTTCCGCTGGTGGAATTATAACTGATAAGTGCATCCACTTGTCAACTGAAAATGCTAACAGGCTGACTCTTAGAAAAATGAACAAGGGCTGGATTGGGCCAGACTTCTCAACACCACCGAACGATAGCAGCGTAACATAAACTCAAATTCAGTGTCTTTTTTTGGGAGGTGTATTCCCATGCACCTCTTCACACCCACACATGGGTATACGCTTCCTGATTTTGGCTATTTGCTCTTGTCCTCCTCCTTCTCCTCATCCTCATCCTTCACCACCATATCATCAGGGTGACCGTGGTCCGTGTTGCAACACCCACATAATTTTTTTAAAGGGTGTTTATGATGCCTGTAACAAAAAATTGCTTTACAGTATGGTCATGTATACCCACTAGAGGGTAAATGTATGTCAGCCCATACTCTTAGTGCATGGGCATTACAAGTATAGGAGACTCGCTCCTTTCTAATGGGAACTATTTTATGAAGCCCTCCTCCACGTCTTTTCCAAGGGGCATTGGAGTGCCTCCCAATTTTTGGCAGCCCTTGCATTCACTGCATAGGCTAGCACTATGGGAGACCCACTTCCTAATAATGGGAACATTTTTTCATGAGGCCCTCTACGTCTCTTCCAAGGGGTATTGAAGTGCCTCCCTATTTTTGGCAGCCCTTGCATTCACTGCATAGGCCAACACTATGGGAGACCCACTTCCTATTAACGGGAACATTGTTTTTCAGGAGGCCCTCCTCTACATCTCTTCCAAGGGGCATTGGAGTAGGTCCTAATTTTTGGCAGCCCTTGCATTCACTTTATAGGCCAACACTATGGGAGACCCACTTCCTATTAATGGGAACATTTTTTCATGAGGCTCTCTGTGTTTCTTCCAAGGGGCATTGGAGTGCCTCCCAAATTTTGGCAGCCCTTGCATTCACTGCATAGGCCAACATTATGGGAGACCCACTTTTTAATAATGGGAACATTTTTTTCAGGAGGCCCTCTGACCTCCACATCTCTTCCAAGGGGCATTGGAGTGCCTCCAAATTTTTGGCAACACTTGCATTCACTGCATACGCAAACACAATGGGAGACCCACTTCCTAATAATGGGAAAATTGTTTTCAGGAGACCCTCCTCTAAGTCTCTTGGGTATTGGGGTGCATCCAAATTTTCAAAGGGGTATTGGGGTGCATCTAAGTTTTGGGCAGCCCTGCCACTTACTGCAATAACAGTATAGGAGACCCACTCTTTAGTAATGGTTACAACAAAGCATAGTCGGCTGATGGCTCTCTAAGAATAGTGAGGGCCGACTGCTGGCCCTTTAAGAATAGTTAAGGTCACCTGATGGCCGTATAAAAATAGGTTTGGGACTTTCAGAGTTCATCCTTCATAAATGAAACAGGATGTGTCTGATGATATCTCATACACCATATGGCCAGATAAGGTTGTAAAATGTTAAAATGATCGCGTGATCATAACCAAAAACAAAAATACTCCTCCACACCTTGGGCTATTTATTTTGCCTTATATACAAGTCATTATCCTGGAAAGGATGTTCCTTAACATATTTCCTAGGAAAATCCATTTTTGTTTCATTTTTGAATGTTTTATTGTCCGTAAAAGTGGCGCAATACCTCTGACAACATTGTTCACAGCAGTGACCTGGGAGTCGGAAATGCTTCCAGGGGTCTTCCCCATGCTGTTCCCTTGTCATTTGAGCACTTTTCATATAGATTTCTGCACTTTCCAGTGCCTCTGTAGACCGCCGGGGGGCCGTCGGAAAAATGCTCGAGTTTCCCATAGACTTACATTGGGCTCGTTGCTCGGGTCGAGTATTCCAATGTGCTCGTGACGCGCCCCCTGGGCCATATTCTTTAGGGGGAATATCCGGAGCCGGATCAGATGGGAGTTGTAGTCTTCCGAGTGGCTGTGACCTGGTCCGTGCCCAGGGTGTCAAACTGAGTTGTATGTGGCAGTCCTACAGATGTTGCTAAGTTCTTAATGTCGACTACGCCACCCGTTGTGTTGCGGTCACTGTGGCCGCCGCTGCAGCAGGGTCCGCTGAGGCTGATGGTGTAGGTGCAGCTTTGATGATATAACCCCCAACGGGTGGGGTATAGCCTCAGGGGGATCAGGTGCAGAGGATGGGGGTTGTGGTGATGCAGTGTAGACGGCAATCAGAGACAGAGTCGGGTTATGCAGTTTAGGATGTTTACTCACTGCTGATGTTCTGGTCACTCCAGCTTCGAGTGACCTCCCGAGCCGTGCTGCGTCCACCAGGTTCTGGATCCAGCCAACCCCCAAATAAGTCCGGAGCGTGACCCTGAGCTCTCCTTCTGTCCGTTCTCTGGCCGTCCCCACTATTGATCCACCCAGGTCCAGCTCCCTCGGGCCTTCTGTTGGGAGACCCTTGGCCTCGGGTTCCCTGACCCTCCACGTGGTATGCCTTCGTGGTGGATGTGGTGGGTGACCGTGACAAACGCTGCCCACGGTCTCCGGTCTCTGGCTGGGGTGTGTTTTTGCCCCCACCAGCTTGGGTTCCGGTACCCTGTGCCGACTCTTCACCCGGGGATTTAAGTTGGGTTCTTGGAGTCCTTTTCTGCTGTTTCCCCCTCTGGGTCTCTCTCTCTCTTCTCCTCTCTCACTCTGGGTCTTTCTTCTCCTCTGCTCACTGACTTCCTCTCTGCAACTGACCCTGTTCTTAGTTGGTGCCCACCTTATATACACCCTCTATGTGTGAGCTCAGGTGACCAGCACCCAATGAGCTCCTATCTTTACCCAGGCTGCTCCCCCTATCTGCCCCTACACTACTTGGGATGTACCACCCCCCTCCCACTCCAGCCAGGAACAGACTCGGTCGTACCTGCACATTTCTAAGTGGGAGTACCGTCGGTCTGCTCCTCGGAAATGGGATGTATGTAGTGCATGCAGCCTACCGAGCTCAGTTCCACACTCCTTCCTTACTCGGGAGTGGAATATCACACCTCTGGGTTGAGGTGCAATACCCCTGTAGCAGCCGAATCCTCAGGGTGCTACATTCCCCCCTGGTAAATCACAGCACGTCCTCGGGCTGTAAGACATAACACCAAAAACATACAAAATTTTTCATAAACATATAAAATATATAAAACATTATATATATAAAACTTTCTCGTCGCCTCTGGCTCCTCCTCCGGTCACTGTGCAACGTGTGACCGGGTACAATGCGACAGTCTTTCTAGAAAACATGGTTTTCCTATAAAACCGGTAGGGGGCGCTTTAGGAAGCGCAACTATGTACAAGGGGTATGGCCGCTCTCAGTCCTCGGCCAGTTAAGGAGGGAAAGGGAATGGCTGCTCACAGTCCTCAGCCTGTGGAATTAAGGGTAAACGGGTAAACAGTTCACTCAGCTGGTCCCAACGGGGACTATATTTGCAGTAACAGTTTCTTTATACCCCGATCGGGTAACTATTTACAGCACCTGCTCCGCTGTACCCAACAACGTCTTCCTCCTGCTCCTTCTTTGGGGATCTCAGCTTCAGACCCGTCCGGATCCTCTTGCTCTTCCTCCTCACATCGCAGCTCCTCCTCTGTCAGGCGATGCACATGGAGGGCGTAAGGTCCTTTGGCACACTTGTGCCGGGTAAAGGTGACCTCGTCCCCGATATAAAGGTCACGACCTCTGTGCCCCTCCGGCAGATGGGACTCCACGTCTCTGCGCGTGACAAAGACGTCGCCGGGGGTGTTGTTGTCTCTGATGAAGCCCCACCCATGCTGCAGGTTAAACTTTATTACAGTCCCGGTGGTGCGGGGACTGTGCGCTGCACGGGGGTCCCTCCTGGTTCGGCTCTTCTGCTCGGCGCTCTTTATTTGGGCCTGTTGTTCCCGGACCCGCCTCTCTCTCCGCTCCCTCGCAAACTCCTCGAGCTGCTGTCGGCAACACTCAGCACGCTCCGCTGCAGCTGCCCTGGTTTCCTGAGTGAACCCCATTAGGTCTTCTCCGGTGGGGTCCCACTCAAATTGGGCCTCTTCAAGCGGGGGCGAGATCCTTATCACGGGCTTCGGAGCCGGAATCAGGGGTGCACACATGGCCCCAACTCTCCTCTGGTGCTCCAGTTCATAATACCTCTGAGGCCAGATGAAAGGCTGCCCGTCCGGCCACGTGTGCTGGGCAAACAAGTCCTCTCCCAGACGCGGCACCCTTGGTTTTACGGGTGCGGGCGCGGTGGTGGTGGCGCCCGGGTTGCCCAGGCCTTGCGGCCAGGCCTGGGGCACCTGGAAGGTGAAGGGCACCGTTAGGACGGCGGCGCCCTGGGCTACCTGGCCTTGCGGCCAGGCCGGAGGCTCCGCGGAGGTAGGGGGCGCTGTTGGTGATGCGACGCCCGGGAATTCTAGGCCCTGCGACCAGGCTGGTGTTACTTCCTGTTTTGCCACGCTCGGGGTCGGTGCGCATGGCGTCACAGGGGTCGCGGCGGCGGCTTCCGGTTGGGGCCTAGTCTGCGTCGGTGACATGGCGTTTTCGGGCACAGCAGGGGGACTTTCGGGCTCTGCGACGGGGAGCTGGGGCAGGTAAGCGGTGTCCTGGTTTGGGGTATAGACGTCCCCTTTACCTGCCTCCATGCGTTCGGCTCCCTTCTCGGCGCCGTCTCCGGCCTTGGGTCCTCCCGCGCCGTCCTCAGAGGCGGTCTGTCTCCTCATCTTGGCTGGCGTGCTCCGGGTCTTGGTTTGCTGGGCCATCTCTCGGCTCCACTCCGCCAATGTCTCTCGCTGTACCCGGGCCATCCTCCGTGCGAGGCCCTCCAAGGCAGTCTGTGCACACTCCCGGTCTTGGGGGAGCTGTGGAAGGACCTCCACTAGGCCTAGTGGGGTCGTGGTTTCTAGCAGGCTCCTGACCAACGGGTCGGTGCTGCTCTGCTCTTCTTCCAGCAGGCTCCTGGCCAGCGGGCCGGTGCTGCTCTGCTCTCTCGCCATCTCCGGGTGAGCTTCTCTGCTACTCCTTTCCAGGCTTCCTGCCTCCGGGTGCGCTCGCTCCAGACTGCTCCAGGCGGCACCCATCTTCGTTCTTTTCTTTCGTCTCCTCCCACTTCGAGGGCGGTCCCGGGGCCTCTGGGTGACTGTCAGCTCCAGGGGCGGTTCTTTCACGCTGACAGACACCTCTAGCATCACAGTCTCTGTTGGTGGGGGCGGTTTCCACTTTTGGCGCCATTTTCGGTCCTGGCCCACGATGGGAGGTGGCCTCTCGCCACCCTCTGGCACGCCCATAATGGCGTCCGCTCTTCCAAGGCGGGAAACCTTTGGAAATGGCGGGAATCACTTCCCAGTGGCGGGAAACTCTGCAGATGGCGGGAAAAAGTTGTTAATGGCGGACACCCGGCGGGAATCGATCTGTGATGGAGTCCGATGGCGGGGACCCTCCGGAACCGGCAGGAGACTTCTTTTTGAGGTAAATGCGATCTTTTCTTCAGGCACGCAGTACCCGGGTGTTGCGGGCACGTAATCCTGCCGACTACGCCAAAGTTGACGCGCCCCCTGGGCCATATTCTTTAGGGGGAATATCCGGAGCCGGATCAGATGGGAGTTGTAGTCTTCCGAGTGGCTGTGACCCGGTCCGTGCCCAGGGTGTCAAACTGAGTTGTATGTGGCAGTCCTACAGATGTTGCTAAGTTCTTAATGTCGACTACGCCACCCGTTGTGTTGCGGTCACTGTGGCCGCCGCTGCAGCAGGGTCCGCTGAGGCTGATGGTGTAGGTGCAGCTTTGATGATATAACCCCCAACGGGTGGGGTATAGCCTCAGGGGGATCAGGTGCAGAGGATGGGGGTTGTGGTGATGCAGTGTAGACGGCAATCAGAGACAGAGTCGGGTTATGCAGTTTAGGATGTTTACTCACTGCTGATGTTCTGGTCACTCCAGCTTCGAGTGACCTCCCGAGCCGTGCTGCGTCCACCAGGTTCTGGATCCAGCCAACCCCCAAATAAGTCCGGAGCGTGACCCTGAGCTCTCCTTCTGTCCGTTCTCTGGCCGTCCCCACTATTGATCCACCCAGGTCCAGCTCCCTCGGGCCTTCTGTTGGGAGACCCTTGGCCTCGGGGTCCCTAACCCTCCACGTGGTATGCCTTCGTGGTGGATGTGGTGGGTGACCGTGACAAACGCTGCCCACGGTCTCCGGTCTCTGGCTGGGGTGTGTTTTTGCCCCCACCAGCTTGGGTTCCGGTACCCTGTGCCGACTCTTCACCCGGGGATTTAAGTTGGGTTCTTGGAGTCCTTTTCTGCTGTTTCCCCCTCTGGGTCTCTCTCTCTCTTCTCCTCTCTCACTCTGGGTCTTTCTTCTCCTCTGCTCACTGACTTCCTCTCTGCAACTGACCCTGTTCTTAGTTGGTGCCCACCTTATATACACCCTCTATGTGTGAGCTCAGGTGACCAGCACCCAATGAGATCCTATCTTTACCCAGGCTGCTCCCCCTATCTGCCCCTACACTACTTGGGATGTACCACCCCCCTCCCACTCCAGCCAGGAACAGACTCGGTCGTACCTGCACATTTCTAAGTGGGAGTACCGTCGGTCTGCTCCTCGGAAATGGGATGTATGTAGTGCATGCAGCCTACCGAGCTCAGTTCCACACTCCTTCCTTACTCGGGAGTGGAATATCACACCTCTGGGTTGAGGTGCAATACCCCTGTAGCAGCCGAATCCTCAGGGTGCTACACTCGACCCGAGCAACGAGCACCCGAGCATTTTAGTGCTCGCCAATCACTAATTCAGAGGATAAAAACTTTGGTGTTAGCGCTTTTTTGCGATTTTGTATTGTCAGCAGCAGAGCTTTAGGAAAGCTCCCTGCCTTGAGATATGCACCACCGATTGTAGCATACAAATCATTTCTGTGAGGGCAATATTGCCATGGACCGCCCTTGAGCCCTGTAACCTAGGTGGTAGCCCAGATTGTTCACATTATCACCCACTTATGAATGCAACATGAGACAAAGTGCATAGTGACTTAACAAAGAGCCGTAGCTAGCATTTATTTTACCAGGAGCAAAGGTTCCATTAGTGGTCCAAACTCTGTCCCATACTTCTGCTAGCTACTTTGCTGCATAACTATGCTGTGACTGAATTTATGTCTAGAGCCCAGGTTTGGTTAGGTTGTAAGTAGAGTTGAGCGAGCACTAAAATGCTCGGGTGCTCGAAGCTCGGGCCAAGCTCGCCGTGACACTCGGGTGCTCGCCCGAGCAACGAGCCCAATGTTAGTCTATGGGAGACCCGAACATTTTTACGGCGGCACCCCCGGCAGTCTTTTAAAAGCCAACAAGTGCCCAAAGCGATAGTAACAGTGCTCAAATGACATGGGGACAGCATGGGGATCGCCAAAGGAAGCATTTCAGACCCCCTGGTCACTGATGTCAACAACGTGGTCAGAGTTATTAAGCCACTTTTACGGGCTCACAATAAAACGTTCAATAACGAAACTGAAACTGCTTTCCTGTGAAATATGTTAAAGAAGTTCCTTTCCAGGGTAAAGACTTGTGTATAAGGTAAAATAAATAACCAAAAACAAAAATACTCCTCCACACCTTCGGCTATGTTCACAAGTAGCATTTTTTATGTGTTTTTGCACTTTTGTATTGCTGTCAACCTTGACAAATGCATTCACCGGGAAATGTCATTTTAACATTTTACAATCTTATCTGGCCATGTGCTGTGTGACACATGCATACAGTGCTGAAAAGACATGGGAAGACCCCTGGAAGCATCTCTGACACCCAGGTCACTGCATAAAAGTGTGCCCATTAGAAGTTATCCTTGCCGCATCAGAAGATGCAGACTTGCAACTTTCCCCGTGCAAGTCCTTGACCCAGGGCAGTGTTCAATTGTACCTCCCCCTTTCCTTGCAATGCAAGCGCAAATGTGCAGCCAACCAACCACCCACCCACCCACAGGCTGCAATACCATACTGCGAGCTTTCACTTGAAATGGGGCCTTTTAGTTTGGAGGAGGCCGAAGCTGGCCACTACCTCATGGCTGCTTCGGCAGCGAGGTATCCATACTCCGTCCCCAGCCGACCAGCGGCCTGGTGTCCACGCTCTGTCCCCAGCCGCCAGGGGGCGGCCGGGTGTCCATACTTGGTCCCCAGCCGCCCCGCGGCCGGGTGTCCACACATGGTCCCCAGCCGCCTGGGGGTGGCCGGGTGTCCATAAACGGTCCCCAGCCGCCCCTATTTCTCCTGAAAACTTCCCCCCTCACACTTTTCTTAGCCTGCCAGCTTTAGGACAGCATTGGACCAGCCCACCAGAGAACCAGACTCCTCCCGTGGGCCCTGGCTTCTCCATCAGGGGAGTTGAGAGTGCCAAGGTGAGGAGCATGATGATGATGATAGAAGTTAGCATCTGCTTTGTTTTCATGGAATGCAAGTGCATGTATGTTGTAGCGGCTAGGCCTGAGGTGGTCAGCGTTTTGGCGCATATCCTACCTCCTCCGGGGATTGCTGGATGGTTTCCTGCTACTATCCCAGTTGTATTACTCCCGTTAAAACAAAGCTTCAGGTGATAAATGATGGATGAGGTAGTGGCAAAGGAGAAAGATCAGGAAGAACAGGGACCATTCACATCAATATCAGGCCACTCAACCACACATGTCTTGTAGGATATGTTTCTGTACCAAAAGGAGCGGTTCGGCTACACAGTTATAGGGCATACAGTGAGTGCAATGCCTACCAAAAATTTAGATGCACTCCAATGCCCCTTGGAAGTGACATGGAGGTCAAAGGGCCTTAACTAAACAATTTTTTTCATTTTATACCAAATGGGTCTCCTGTGCACTGTTGGCCTAAGCAGTGAATGGAAGGCTTTCCAAAAATTATGAGAAACTGCAATGCCCCTTGAAACCGACGTGGATTACAGCGTACTAAGAACCTTCTACCCATTATTGGGGAGTGGGTCTCCCTTAGTGTTCATCTATGCATTGAAAAGCAAAAGCTGACTAAAATTAGGAGGAAACGCAATGCCCATTGGAAGAGTCGTGGAGGTCGCAGTAGCTTAACAAGACGGTTTTAATGCCCCTTGGAAGAGACGTGGAGGTCGCAGTAGCTTAACAAGACGGTATTAATGCCCCTTGGAAAAGTGGTGGAGTTCACAGTAGCTTAAAAAGACGGTTTTAATGCCCCTTGGAAAAGTGGTGGAGGTTGCAGTAGCTTAACAAGACGGTTTTATTGCCCCTTACAAGAGCCATACAGTACAGCATCTTAAAAACATTATTCCCATTATTGGGGAGTGGGTCTTCCATAGTCTTTGCTTATGCCTTCCACGCATAAACTGCCAAAAATTAGGATGGAGGAACTTGCAATGCCCCTTACAAGATCCATGCAGTACAGCATATTAAAAACATTATTCCCATTATTGGGGAGTGGGTCTCCCATAGTCTTTGCCTATGCCTTCCAAGCAAAAGCTGCCAAAAATTAGGACGGAGGAACTTACAATGCCCCTTACAAGAGCCATGCAGTACAGCATACTACAAACATTATTCCCATTATTTGGGAGTGGGTCTCCCATAGTCTTTGCTTATGCTTTCCAAGCAAAAGCTGCCAAAACTTAGGATGGAGGAACTTGCAATGCCCCTTACAAGAGCCATGCAGTACAGCATATTACAAACATTATTCCCATTATTGGGGAGTGGGTATCCCATAATCTTTGCCTATGCCTTCCAAGCAAAAGCTGCCAAAAATTAGGAGGAAATGCAATGCCCGTTCGGAGAGTCGTGGAGGTTAGAGTTAATTAAAAGCAACATTTCAATGCCCCTTGGAAGAGCTGTGGAGTTCAGAGTGGTTTAACAAGATGCTTTTAATGCTGCACGGAAGAGACGTGGAGGTCCCAGTAGCTTAACAAGCCGCTTTTAATGCCCCTCGGAAGAGACGTGGTGGTCCCAGTAGCTTAACAAGACGGTTTAATGCCCCTTGGAAAAGTGGTTGAGGTCACAGTAGCTTAACAAGACGGTTTTAATGCCCCTTGGAAAAGTGGTGGAGGTCATAATAGCTTAACAAGACGGTTTTAATGCCCCTCGGAAGAGACGTGGAGGTCCCAGTAGCTTAACAAGATGGTTTTAATGCCCCTCGGAAGAGACGTGGAGGTCGCAGTAGCTTAACAAGACGCTTTTATTGCCCCTCGGAAGAGACGTGGAGGTTCCAGTAGCTTAACAAGACGCTTTTAATGCCCCTCGGAAGAGACGTGGAGGTCCCAGTAGCTTAACAAGATGAATTTAATGCCCCTTGGAAAAGTGGTTGAGGTCACAGTAGCTTAACAAGACGGTTTTAATGCCCCTTGGAAAAGTGGTAGAGGTCACAATAGCTTAAGAAGACGGTTTTAATGCCCCTCGGAAGAGACGTGGAGGTCCCAGTAGCTTAACAAGATGGTTTTAATGCCCCTCGGAAGAGACGTGGAGGTCGCAGTAGCTTAACAAGACGCTTTTAATGCCCCTCGGAAGAGACGTGGAGGTCACAGTAGCTTAACAAGACGGTTTATTGCCCCTTGGAAAAGTGGTGGCAGTCACAGTAGCTTAAGAAGACGGTATTAAGGCCCCTTGGAAGAGATGTGGAGGTCACAGTAGCTTAACAAGACGGTATTAAGGTCCCTTGGAAGAGATGTGGAGGTCACAGTAGCTTAACTAGACGGTTTTAATGCCCTTCGGAAGAGACGCGGAGGTCACACTATCTTTACAAGACTGTTTTAATGCCCCTCGGAAGAGACGTGGAGGTCACAGGAGATTAACAAGATGGTTTTAATGCCACTTGGAAAAGTGGTGGAGGTCACAGTAAATTAACAAGACGGTTTTAATGCCCCTTGGAAAAGTGGTGGAGGTCGCAGTATCTTAACAAGATGGTTTTAATGCCCCTTACAAGAACCATGCAGTACAGCATATTGAAAACATTATTCCCATTATTGGGGAGTGGGTATCCCATAGTCTTTGCCTATGCCTTCCAATCAAAAGCTGCCAAAAATTAGGACGGAGTAACTTGCAATGCCCCTTACAAGAGCCACGCAGTACAGCATATTACAAACATTATTCCCATTATTGGGGAGTGGGTCTCCCATAGTCTTTGCCTATGCCTTCCAAGCAAAAGCTGCCAAAAATTAGGAGGAAATGCAATGCCTGTTCGAATAGTCGTGGAGGATAGAGTTAATTAAGAAGAACATTTCAATGCCCCTTGGAAGAGCTGTGGAGTTCAGAGTGGTTTAATAAGACGCTTTTAATGCCACTCGGAAGAGACGTGAAGGATCCAGTAGCATAACAAGACAGTTTAATGCCCCTTGGAAAAGTGGTGGAGGTCACAGTAGCTTAACAAGACGGTTTTAATGCACCTTGGAAAAGTGGTGGAGGTCACAATAGCTTAACAAGACGGTTTTAATGCCCCTCGTAAGAGACGTGGAGATCCCAGTAGCTTAACAAGATGGTTTTAATGCCCCTCGGAAGAGACGTGGAAGTCGCAGTAGCTTAACAAGACGCACTTAATGCCCCTCGGAAGAGACGTGGAGGTCCCAGTAGCTTAACAAGATGCTTCTAATGCCCCTCGGAAGAGACGGGAGGTCACAGTAGCTAAACAAGATGGATTTAATGCCCCTTGGAAAAGTGGTTGAGGTCACAGTAGCTTAACAAGACGGTTTTAATGCCCTTGGAAAAGTGGTAGAGGTCACAATAGCTTAAAAAGACGATTTAATGCGCCTCAGAAGAGACGTGGAGGTCCCAGTAGCTTAACAAGATGGTTTTAATGCCCCTCGTAAGAGACGTGGAGGTCACAGTAGCTTAACAAGACGTTTTTAATACTCCTCGGAAGAGACGTGGAGGTCACAGTAGCTAAACAAGACGGTTTTAATGCCCCTTGGAAAAGTTGTGGCGGTCACAGTAGCTTAAAAAGACGGTTTTAATGCCCCTTCGAAAAGTGGTGGAGGTCACAGTAGCTTAACATGACGGTACTAAGGCCCCTTGGAAGAGATGTGGAGATCACAGCTGGTTAAGAAGACGGTTTTAATGCCCTTCGGAAGAGACGCGGTCGTCACAGTATCTTTACAAGACAGTTTTAATGCCCCTCGGAAGAGACGTGGAGGTCCCAGTAGCTTAACAAGACAGTTTTAATGCCCCTCAAAAGAGACGTGGAGGTCGCAGTAGCTTAACAAGATGGTTTTAATGCCCCTCGGAAGAGATGTGGAGGTCACAGTAGCTTAAAAAGACAGTTTTAATGCCCCTCAGAAGAGACGTGGAGGTCCCAGTAGCTTAAGAAGACAGTTTTAATGCCCCTCGGAAGAGACGTGGAAGTCACAGTAGCTTAACAAGACGGTTTTAATGCCCCTCGGAAGAGACGTGGAGGTCCCAGTGGCTTAACAAGACGGTATTAATGCCCCTCGGAAGAGACTTGGAGGTCACAGGAGCTTAACAAGACGGTTTTAATGCCCCTTGGAAAAGTGGTGGAGGTCACAGTAGCTTAACAAGATGGTTTTAATGCCCCTTGGAAAAGTGGTGGAGGTCGCAGTATCTTAACAAGACGGTTTTACTGCCCCTTACAAGAGCCATGCAGCATATTGAAAACATTATTCCCATTATTGGGGCGTGGGTCTCCCATAGTCTTTGCCTATGCCTTCCAAGCAAAAGCTGCCAAAAATTAGGACGGAGTAACTTGCAATGCCCCTTACAAGAGCCATGCAGTACAGCATATTACAAACATTATTCCCATTATTGGGGAGTGGGTCTCCCATAGTCTTTGCCTATGCCTTCCAAGCAAAAGCTGCCAAAAATTAGGAGGAAATGCAATGCCCGTTCGAAGAGTCGTGGAGGTTAGAGTTAATTAAAAACAATATTTCAATGCCCCTTGGAAGAGCTGTGGAGTTCAGAGTGGTTTAACAAGACACTTTTAATGCCACTCGGAAGAGACATGGAGGTCACAGTAGCTTAACAAGAAGGTTTTAATGCCCCTTGGAAAAGTGGTAGAGGTCACATTAGCTTAACAAGATGGTTTTAATGCCCCTTGGAAAAGTGGTGGAGGTCACAGAAGCTTAAAAAGACAGTTGTAATGCCCCTCAGAAGAGATGTGGAGGTCGCAGTAGCTTAACAAGACCGTTTAAATGCCCCTTACAAGAGCCATACAGTAAAGCATCTTAAAAATATTATTCCCTTTATTGGGGAGTGGGTCTCCCACTGTCTTTGCTTATGCCTTCCAAGAAAAAGCTGACAAAAATAAGGACAAAGGAACTTTCAATAATGGCAACACGGACCACAGTCACCCTGGTGGTATAGTGGTGGTGGAGGCTGAGGATAAGGAGAAGAACATAAAACAGCCGAAATGAGGAAGCATATACCCATGTGTGCGTGTGAAGCGGTGCATGTGAATACAGCTCCCGAAATAATACAGTGGATTTGACTTTATGTTACTCGTCATTTGGTGGTGATGAGAAGTCTGGCCCAATCCAGCCCTTGTTCATTTTGATAAGGGTCAGCTTGTCAGCATTGTCAGTTGACAGGCGAGTGCGCTTATCAGTTATAATTCCCCCAGCGGCACTAAAAACACGATCCGATAACACGCTAGCGGCAGGGCAGGCCAGGACCTCCAAGGCGTACAGTGCGAGTTCATTTCAAGTGTCCAGCTTGGATACCCAATAATTAAAAGGCACAGAGGAATCACGGAGGACGCTGGTGCGGTCGGCAAGGTACTCCCTCACCATCTTTTGAAACTTTCCACTCCTTGTGAGTAGTGTTGAGCCACCCCCGTAGTGTTTGAGTTCGGTTCGGTTCGTCGAACACCCGTGTGTTCACACCTTCGAACACCGTTAAAACCAATGGCAGGCAAACAAAAACACATAGAAACACATAGAAAACACCTTCAAAGGTGTCCAAAAGCTGACAAACTGCTCAGAAGACACAACTAACACATGGAAAAGTGACAAGTACATATAGTCATGCGAAAAGAAAAGAGGTGGAGGAGTAAAAGGAGGGGGAGACACAGATATAGGCATGTCATGCCCTTCTAAAATCCAAAAAGTGAGAAGCCGACACGGCCAGTCCGCTCCTGCCCGTGCCACCTCCGTGTCGCCGGGTTTGTGCCAGAGCCGCGGTGATCCCTGACGGCCAGCCCCCCTCTCCCAATACTGGTGCCTGTCCACTGGTGGGTCGAGCGAGCCCCCCTGTGGTGGAGGCAGCTCTAAGCTTTTTAATTTAAATTGTCTCTCTAATTTGAATGAATACACTTTAAATCCATTAACAAGGATCTATTGGAGGGCAAGTCTCATGCCAGCAGCCGCGTAATTCCAGCTCCAGTAGCGTCCACTAAAGCTGCTGCAGTTAAAAAGCTTTTATAAGGATCGAGGTCGGCTGTCCACCGCAAGGCATCCTACTGCCAGTCCCAGCCCCTATGCCTTGGGGTGCCTCCTGATGCTCTTCACTGAGTATCCCGTTGTCCCGAAGCATTTCCTTTGAAAAAATTAAAGTGTCCAAGCTACTGGTGGTGCAGCTTGCTTAACAGCCGGGATAATCCGCTGACTAGCAGACACTGCTACTAGGCACAAAGTATTTCCTGGGCTAGATGCAGTTAAAAATTTGTAATTAGATACTCTCGTTGGATGCTGAGAAAGCATTCCATAGAGTCTCCTAGCACGCCATATATGATTCTCTTAAAAAGCTTGGGGTAGGGGTCTAGGGGACCCTTTTATAGCCAAAATCACGGCCATGTATCGCAATACGTCACCTAGGCTGAAGATAAATGGAACTGTAGCACCCTGAGGGCTCGGTTGCTACAGAGGTATTGCACCTCACCCAGAGGTGTGATGTCTCACTCTCAGGTAAGGATGGAGTGTGGATCAGGACCCGACACCTGCATGCATTACACCACATTGCCGTGGGGCAGGGTGACCAATATGCCCCTGAGATGGGCACGACAGTCCCTGTCCCTGGCTGGAGTGGGGGGAGGGAACACTGAGGAAGGGGAACCCTGTAGTGCAGGAGCAAGGAGGAAGCAGTTCCTGGGTGCATTGAGAAGGGAGTATAAAAGGTGGGCACCATCTTAGTTCAGTGCAGAGAAGTCTGAGCAGAAGTGACAGGGAGCAGGGGCTCTGCATGAGCTCTGCTCCGGAGGCGGGCCTAGTAACAGAGGCCCAGGCCTGGAAGAGGGAGATGGAAGGAAGAGGAGCGGAGAAGGCTCCAGGAATGAGGAACGAAGGGATCCGAGGGGTGTGGACGGGCGAGTCGCCACCGCACGCCCGAATCCACCTGCGTGGAGGGGTCAGACCAAAGGGGGAGACCGGTCCCCGAAACTAGTGGAGGCAGGAAACGACCCTCAGCTAGAAACCGGAGGCTGTGACATTTTATGTGGCGCAGCCCCTCGCTACACCCGCTAGGAAGGCACTACATAGTGTCAGGGAAACTGGCGCCAAGTTTACCAAGAGGAGGCCCGAGGCAGCCGGACAGAAGGGTTGGTAAGAAAGGCCAGACAAAGGACACACAAAGGGGGTCCTGTGCAGCGCTCCAAAGTTATCTGGGAGTTGTCTGAGCCCCTCACCTGGTGAGCACAGTACGACGTGGGCAGCCGTTACCTGCAGACGTGGTCTGGATAATAAGAACTGTGAGTAAAGGCCCTGGACTACATCGCTGACTCCGTGTCGTTACTGCTGCTGCCCTGCACCATCACCCCCATCCTCCGCATACACTGCACTGAGGCTATACTCCTCCCGTGGGGAGTTATGCTACGCTCTGCTGCACCCACAACACCAGCCTCAGCGGTCAGCCCTGCAGCGGCGGTTCGCTCTAACCGCAATCCATGGGTGGCGTAGTCAGACATTTAAACATCAAAACCACATAAATAGTTCCGCCACTGGTTTGACCGCCCTGAGCCACGGAACCGGGTCACCGCCACGGAGACTACAACCACCAGCATCCACCAAAAAGTGTCCGGCTCCGGGTGTCCCAAGGCCCAGGGGGTGCATCAGAACATTTTCATCACCTTTCACAATCACCAATGGGACAAGGCAGGGATGTCCTCTGTCCCCTCTCTCATACATCCTAGTGACGGAGCACCTGCACTCATCAATTCGCCATAACCCCAATATTAGGTGGATTGAGGTGGGAGGCACCGAGTACAAGTGCTCTCTATTTGCTGATGATGTCCTAGTATATATCACTCAATCACATATATCCATCCATGCTGTTATGGCTGAAATAGATCACTTTGTTACATGGTCAAATTTTAAAATCAATGCAGCGAAGTCTGAGGCCCTCGATGTCTCCCTCCCCAAATCCATACAGGATTCCATCCAGTCCAACTTTCCCTTTGCCTGGCCCTCACAGGGTATCAAATACTTAGGAATTCCTATTCATAGAGACCTCTCCCATCTATGTTATCTTAATTTTGGGCCCTTTATTGAACAACTCCATACAGACCACGGTTGGCAAGTTAGAACTGTAAGATTCACTCCGTGAACCACTGGTGTTTTGTGGAAAAGCACATGTACACTGTGTTCCAAATTATTATGCAAAAAGTGTTTAGGAGTGATAAGGGAAGAATTTGTTTGTTTGTCAGTTAAATTCATTGATGGTGATGTGTGTCAGGGCTCTTTATATCACTGTAAGCAATTGCAGACACCTGTGCTAATTAGTTTGGCAGGTGTGTCCAATGAAAGGCAAGACTACTTAAGAAGGCTGTCCCACATTATTAAGCAGCCTACATTTTCTTCCAAAATGGGAAAGAAAAAGGATGTGTCGGCTGCTGAGAAGCAACAAATTGTGGAGTGTTTAAGTCAACGCATGACTACAATCAACATTGTGCGATGATCAGGATGAAGTGTCTTGGCAATCAAGAAGTATGTAGCTGATTCACAGTACACACGTGTGCGTGCTGATAAGGGCAAATTGAGGACTCTTTCCTACAGGCAATTACGTCAGGTTAAAAGAGCAGCGGCAAAAAAGCCTTGTCATAGCAGCAGACAAGTTTTTGAAGCTGCTGGTGCCTCCAACGTCCCCCGAACAACAAGATGCAGGGTCCTTCAGAGGTTTGCAGCTGTGCATACGCCATTCTGTTGACCTCCTCTATCCACTTCACACAAGCAGAAACGGCTCCAGTGGGCCAAACATTACATGAAGACTGATTTCAAAATTGTTTTGTTCACGGATGAGTGCCGTGCAACGCTCGATGGTCCAGATGGATGGAGTGGAGGATGGCTGGTTGATGGACACCCCACGCAAACACGGCTACAGCGCCAACAAGGAGGAGGTGGAGTAATGTTTTGGGCTGGAATCATGGGGAGAGAGATTGTCGGCCCCTTTAGGATCCCTGAAGGGGTAAAGATGAACTCCATAATGTATGTGGAGATTCTCAAACAGCACTTCCTGCCATGGTTCAAGAAGAAGAACCGTGTATTCCACAGCAAGATCATTTTTATGCATGATAATGCACCATCTCATGCTGCACATAAAACATCTGCATCTCTGGCTGATATGGGCATAAAAGGGGACAACTTATGGTGTGACCCCCATGCTCCCCTGACCTCTACCCCATTCAGAACCTCTGGCGCATCATCAAAAGGAGTGTCTATGATGGCGGGAGGCAATTCACATCTAAGCAACAGCTCTGGGAGGGTATTCTGTCCTCATGCAAAACAATTGAAGCAGAAACCATCCAAAACCTGACAAATTCAATGGACGAGAGAGTTCAGAAGCTCCTTTCGAACAAGGGGTCCTATGTGAAAATGTAACATCACCTAGAATAAAGTTTTGAGTTTGAAAACTGTTTGATTTCAGTTTCTAATAACCTGCTAATGCTTATAATTTCAAAAATGACCATTTTTTTGGTCTTTATTAAAATGAAAAGGTTGATCGAAAAGTTTGGGGGATCTAAGAGTGTGGCAACCCAGTAGTCAGGATTACTTCGAATTCTGACAATATGAGGGTCATGTTGCAGGTAGTGCAGCAAGAAGGCACTTATGTGTCTTGCGCATCTCGGAGCCCCAAAATTATTTTCCGGGCTAGATGCAGCTAAAAATTATTATTAATTTTAAATCTGGTGGAGCTTAGTATAGATGGCCTAATAGAATCAGTGCTGCACACTGCTACAAAGCCCAAATTATTTTCCAGCCAAGGTACAGATAAACATGATTAGTAATTTTAAATCTGGTGGAGCTTATTATAGATGGCCTAATAGAATCAGTGCTGCACACTGCTACAAAGCCCAAATTATTTTCCAGCCAAGATACAGATAAACATGATTAGTAATTTGAAAGCTTAAAACGGTTGGTGAGGTGATTTTAACCAATCATCAAGCTTTTACTCTCCCCAGGATGACACAGGGGTAGAAAAGTCATTTCGGATCCATGATTTGTTCATCTTTATGAACGTGAGTCTGTCTACATTATCAGTGGAGAGCCGCGTGCGCTTATCTGTCAGCACACCACCAGCAGCGCTGAACACACGTTCAGACAGAACGCTGGCTGCGGGGCATGACAAGATCTCCAAGGAGTAAGTGGCTAGCTCCGGCCATTTATCCAGATTGGAAGCCCAAAAAGAGCAAGGGTCCAGTGACACAGTCATGGATTCAGTGTTTACTTGCAGATACTCCTGTACCATCGTCTCTAGGCGTTGACTATGTGTCAGACTTCTTGTCTCCTGTGGCCTTGCAAAGGATGGGCTAAAAAAGTGGTGAAATGATTCCGCAAAATTGATGTTACCAGCAGATACTGTGGTTCTGTTACGGTTTGAGTGCTGTGAGATTCAATACGTGCACCACTGGTGTTTTGTGGAAAAGCACATGTAAGATTCTGCAACAGTCTCTGCTGATACTCCTGCATGCGTGCATCCCTTTCTATGGCAGGAATAATTTCTGCAAATTTACTTTTGTACCGGGGATCTAACAGTGTGGCAACCCAGTAGTCAGGATTATTTCTAATTCTCACAATTCGAGGGTCAAGTTGCAGGTAGTGCAGCAAGAAGGCACTCATGTGTAGAGGTGAGCGTTGTTCTACTCGAACTGTTCGCCAATCTCAAATTCGAGCTGTTTTGGGCGGTGTTCGAGCCGTTCGGCGAACACGAACGATTTGAGAAAAATTCGGCTGTTCGAGGTTATGTTCGATAACTGTTCGTGCACCAAAATCATAAGTGGATTTTTTCTCAGTAATGATGAAAATGAATGTTTATACGCAGTTTGAGTGTACAGCGGGGTGGGTGGAGGGGCAGGGGATGGATCTCTGCAGGAATAATGAAGATCTCAATTTTTTTTTCTCTTTCCCGCATTTGCAGTGGGGAGGTGCAGTCTGTCAGCCTATCAGCAGCGCACACACGGAGAGAACTGCTGTTTTTCACACAAGCAAGGGCATGTGTCATTGGCAGTGTATGTCACATGTCCTTGCCCTATAAGACCAAGCCATTTTCCCCCTGCTGCATCTGCGTGTTAGACGGCACCGCTGTTGCTGTGTGCGCTATATCTTGTTAATTTCAAGCCAATTTTCGCACAAATCTACAGATAGCTTGGGAGTAGGGAATAGTTGTGATTGCAGTCCTTTTAAGGACTAGGTTACAGCATTTCCTACGACTTTTATCAGGCAGGTCTGTGCTCTTAAATAGATAGATTGTGGGAGTAAAGACTAATTGTAATTGCAGTCCTTTTCAGGACTAGGTTACATCAGTTCCTATCAGTTTTTTCCAGGCAGGTCTGTGCCAGTGCTGTGCAAGTTTTTTTCACAGCATTTGGCTGAATCTAGCAAAGCTAATCCTTTTTGGCCTATTGCAGAGTGTGTTAGTCAGTGGAGTAGCCTATCTGTGTTGCAAGATATACCACCTGTGTATAGAATACCAATTTTTTTACTGCACCTAGTGAAGTAAAATCTTTTGGGCATAGCATCATTCTATTAGTCCATCTATACTGACCTCCATCAGGTTGCAAATTGAATATAATTTTTTTCTGCATCTAGCTCTGAAAAAATATTTGGGCTTCTAGCAGTGTGTGGGACTTGTTTTATTAGTCCATCTATACTGACCTCCATCAGGTTGCAAACTGAATATAATTTTTTTCTGCATCTAGCTCTGAAAAAATATTTGGCCTTCTAGCAGTGTGTGGGACTTTCTCTATTAGTCCATCTATACTGACCTCCATCAGGTTGCAAATTAAAAATCATTTTTATCTGCATCTAGATCTGAAAAAATATTTGGCCTTCTAGCAGTGTGTGGGACTTTCTCTATTAGTCCATCTCTACTGACCTCCATCAGGTTGCAAATTAAAAATAATTTTTATCTGCATCTACCTCTGAAAAAATATTTGGGCTTCTAGCTGTGTGTGGGACTTGTTCTATTAGTCCATCTATACTGACCTCCATCAGGTTGCAAACTGAATATAATTTTTTTCTGCATCTAGCTCTGAAAAAATATTTGGCCTTCTAGCAGTGTGTGGGACTTTCTCTATTAGTCCATCTATACTGACCTCCATCAGGTTGCAAACTGAATATATTTTTTTTCTGCATCTACCTCTGAAAAAATATTGGGCTTCTAGCTGTGTGTGGGACTTGTTCTATTAATCCATCTATACAGACCTCCATCAGGTTGCAAACTGAATATATTTTTTTTCTGCATCTACCTCTGAAAAAAATATTGGGCTTCTAGCTGTGTGTGGGACTTTTTCTATTAATCCATCTATACAGACCTCCATCAGGTTGCAAACTGAATATAATTTTTTTCTGCATCTAGCTCTGAAAAAATAGTTGGCCTTCTAGCAGTGTGTGGGACTTTCTCTATTAGTCCATCTATACTGACCTCCATCAGGTTGCAAATTAAAAATAATTTTTATCTGCATCTACCTCTGAAAAAATATTTGGGCTTCTAGCTGTGTGTGGGACTTGTTCTATTAGTCCATCTATACTGACCTCCATCAGGTTGCAAACTGAATATAATTTTTTTCTGCATCTAGCTCTGAAAAAATAGTTGGCCTTCTAGCAGTGTGTGGGACTTTCTCTATTAGTCCATCTATACTAACCTCCATCAGGTTGCAAATTAAAAATAATTTTTATCTGCATCTAGCTCTGAAAAAATATTTTGCCTTCTAGCAGTGTGTGGGACTTTCTCTATTAGTCCATCTATACTGACCTCCATCAGGTTGCAAATTAAAAATATTTTTTATCTGCATCTACCTCTGAAAAAATATTTGGGCTTCTAGCTGTGTGTGGGACTTGTTCTATTAGTCCATCTATACTGACCTCCATCAGGTTGCAAACTGAATATAATTTTTTTCTGCATCTAGCTCTGAAAAAATATTTGGCCTTCTAGTAGTGTGTGGGACTTTCTCTATTAGTCCATCTATACTGACCTCCATCAGGTTGCAAATTAAAAATAATTTTTATCTGCATCTAGCTCTGAAAAAATATTTGGCCTTCTAGCAGAGTGCGGGACTTTCTCTATTAGTCCATCTATACTGACCTCCATCAGGTTGCAAATTAAAAATAATTTTTATCTGCATCTACCTCTGAAAAAATATTTGGGCTTCTAGCTGTGTGTGGGACTTGTTCTATTAGTCCATCTATACTGACCTCCATCAGGTTGCAAACTGAATATATTTTTTTTCTGCATCTAGCTCTGAAAAAATATTTGGCCTTCTAGCAGTGTGTGGGACTTTCTCTATTAGTCCATCTATACTGACCTCCATCAGGTTGCAAATTAAAAATAATTTTTATCTGCATCTAGCTCTGAAAAAATATTTGGCCTTCTAGCAGTGTGTTGGACTTTCTCTATTAGTCCATCTATACTGACCTCCATCAGGTTGCAAATTAAAAATAATTTTTATCTGTATCTACCTCTGAAAAAATATTTGGGCTTCTAGCTGTGTGTGGGACTTGTTCTATTTGTCCATCTATACTGACCTCCATCAGGTTGCAAACTGAATATAATTTTTTTCTGCATCTAGCTCTGAAAAAATATTTGGCCTTCTAGCAGTGTGTGAGACTTTCTCTATTAGTCCATCTATACTGACCTCCATCAGGTTGCAAATTAAAAATAATTTTTTTTCTGCATCTACCTCTGAAAAAATATTGGGCTTCTAGCTGTGTGTGGGACTTGTTCTATTAATCCATCTATACAGACCTCTATCAGGTTGCAAACTGAATATAATTTTTTTCTGCATCTACCTCTGAAAAAATATTTGGGCTTCTAGCTGTGTGTGGGACTTGTTCTATTAGTCCATCTATACTGACCTCCATCAGGTTGCAAACTGAATATAATTTTTTTCTGCATCTAGCTCTGAAAAAATATTTGGCCTTCTAGCAGTGTGTGGGACTTGTTCTATTAGTCCACCTATACTGACCTCCATCAGGTTGCAAATTCAAAATAATTTTTTCTCTGCATCTAGCTCTGAAAAAATATTTGGCCTTCTAGCAGTGTGTGGGACTTTCTCTGTTAGTCCATCTATACTGACCTCCATCAGGTTGCAAACTGAATATATTTTTTTTCTGCATCTACCTCTGAAAAAATATTTGGGCTTCTAGCTGTGTGTGGGACTTGTTCTATTAGTCCATCTATACTGACCTGCATCAGGTTGCAAATCGAATATAATTTTTTTCTCCATCTAACCCAGCCAATAGTTTTGGCCTAATACCACAGTTTGGCCACTCAGCTCTACTCGGTTCCCATCCATTGTTTTTTTGTGCAAACAACTCCAGAGTTGTGAATTAGTTAACCACCAAAATGAGTGGAAAAAGGCCTGCTGCTGGTGGAAAGGGGAATAGGCGTGTTGGGAAGGTGAAAAAAGGTTGTGTCCGTGGGGTAGGTGTTAAAGCAACAGTAACATCTGCAGAAGAAAGACCATCTTCCAGCCAAACTAAAATGTCTACTTCTTTTAGCGGACAATGTGATAAGAACACTTTCTTACGGCCATGCCAATCGCTACAAATTCCAGATGAGGCACAAAAACAGCAGGTGCTTCAACGGATATCAAGTGCTCCTTTAAGTGGGCTCTCCTCCACATCAACTTCAACATCACAAATACTCCAGTCCTCAAAGGTGTCACCCCAATCGCACTTGCTTCCTCACAGCTCCCAAATCTCCAGCTGCCCGTCTGAGTATGAGGTAGAACAGATGGTTGAGTCTGCAGAGCTGTTTACTCATACTATAGCCTGGGAATCAGAGGTCGACTCCAGCGCTTCTGTGAATCCAGACGAGGAAATGATCTGCACTGATGCCCAGAATCTTTGAGTCGGATCCAGGACCAGACGCAGAAGGTTCTGACCATAATGTAGACCCTCATTCCCAAACTGTAACTCCTGTTGGTGGAGACAATGAGGAAGACGATGATGAGACTCAAATACTTGATTGGAGCGACAACTTTAGTTTTTTGTCAGGGCAGGAACAGGTTGGCTCTGAGGACTACGGGTGTGATAACACACAGGGTGATGATGATGAGGTTGGAGATCCCACTTACTGTCAACCCACAGTCAGCCAAGAGATGAGGTCAGCAGAGGAGGTGGAGGAAGATGCTAGTGACGACGAGGTCAGGTTGCGCCTTCCTGGACAGAGACGTAGTACTGGAAGCACGTCAACAACTGCATCCTCAAACACAACTCTGCCTCTCACCACAAGTCGTGGTGGCTATTCAGGTCGCATGGGTGCTAAGCCTTGCATAGCCTGGGCATTTTTTCAGATCGATAAAGATGACCCAACTCGTGTTATCTGTAACATTTGTCAGCAAAAGCTAAGTAGAGGCCAAAAAATACATAGTTTGAGTACTTCATGCATGAACCGGCACATGGACATGAAGCATAAGTTGCAGTGGGAAGCTCAGTGTGCTACAATGCGGCCTAGCCGGCCGGGCCAACCACCGTCTGCCATATCTTGTGCATCCGCGGCCTCTTCATCCTCTGTGACTGGGGGGACAGCAGTCACACCTGTTTTGGGGCGCAGACCTGCCACCTCTTTACCCGCAACAGCCAGCGTGATTGGCAGGTCATCATTTTCTTTGGAGGTGGTAACACCAGCTGGTGTTGAGCGCTGTCCGACATCGATAGCACCACCTTTGGATCAAGGCAACCTAACATGTCCGCCTGCATCTTCCTCACAGACCGGCAGTTTGCCGGGGACACCCTTATTAACCCCGTCTAAGCACAATAGCCAGCCCTCGGTCCCTCAGATGTGGACAAGTAAAAGACCATTTCCTCCTAGCCATGAGAAAGCTAAGAGGTTGAATTTCACCATCTGCAATTTCTTGGCTACAGAAATGCTGCCTTTCCGCCTGGTGGACACAGATTATTTTCGAGACCTTATGTCCGTCGCAGTGCCCCAGTACCAGATGCCCAGTCGGCACTACTTCTCAAAGAAAGGTGTGCCTGCGCTCCACCAGCATGTCGCACACAACATCACCGCTTCTTTGAGAAACTCTGTGTGTGACAGGGTGCATTTCACCACAGACACTTGGACGAGTAGGCATGGACAGGGGCGTTACATGTCTCTGACTGGGCACTGGGTAACTATGGTGACAGCAGGACAAGGGGCTGCTGTCCAAATCTTGCCGTCCCCATGAGTTGTGCGTCAATCCTCTTTATGTCAAAGTTCCTCCACTGCTTCTGCCTCCTCACCCTCCTCTCGGTCTTCCACCTGCACCCAAAGCCTGTCTGGTCATGCCACAAGCTTTCTAACTGCGCAGAAGGGATCCTTCACACCTCCTTACTATGCTGGCAGTAGGGCTCAACGTCATCAGGCGGTTTTTACTTTGAAATGTCTGGGAAATGTGAGTCACACAGCTGAGGAGTTGTGGTCAGCTCTGGAGAACCAATTTCATGAATGGTTGTCTCCACTGGACCTGAAACCAGGGAAGGTCGTGTGCGACAATGCTGCAAACCTGGGTGCGGCCCTTCGCCGGGGCAATGTCACACACGTGCCTTGTATGGCTCACGTGTTGAACCTGGTTGTCCAGCAATTTTTAGCCCACTATCCCAGACTAGATGGCCTTCTGCAGAGGGCACGGTCGCTGTGTGCTCACTTCCGCCGTTCGCATCCCGCAGCTCAGCGACTTACATCTCTACAGAAGTCGTTGGGCCTGCCAGTTCACCGGCTAAAATGCGATGTGCCTACCCGGTGGAATTCAACTCTGCACATGTTTCAGCGACTGTGGCAGCACCGACAAGACCTGGTGCAATACGTTCTGACGTATAGCCTGGGCCAACGAGATCCAGAGGTGGGACAAATCACGCTGGAGGAGTGGTCTCAGATCTTGGACCTATGCACCCTTCTGCACAGTTTTGAAATGGCGACGAAGATGTTTAGTGCTGACGATGCCATTATCAGCATGACTATTCTGGTGATTTACATGCTGGAGCACATGTTAAACAGAATTCGGAGTCAGGTGGTGGCACAAGAGGAGGTGGAGGAAGTAGAGGAGGAGGAGTTGTATGCGGAAGGGCTAACATCTGCAAGGTCCAGACGGTCGGCAGCACCAAGGCGGCAGGCATGTGAGGGTGGGGGAGATGGTTTTACCAGGGCGCATGGTAGCAGCCAAACTAGTGAGGAAGGTGCAGGAGCCCAGGAAGAAGTGGAGGACGAACTGATGGAAGACACATCAGATGAGGGAGACCTTGATCACATTTCTGTTGTGCGAGGTTGGGGGGAGAGGACAGAGGAAGGAAGCATGATTGTTACCTCGCCACCAACACAACAGGGACTTGGTGCTCCTGGATGCGCAACACACATGAGTGCCTTCTTGCTGCACTACCTGCAACATGACCCTCGAATTGTGAGAATTAGAAATAATCCTGACTACTGGGTTGCCACACTGTTAGATCCCCGGTACAAAAGTAAATTTGCCGAAATTATTCCTGCCATAGAAAGGGATGCACGCATGCAGGAGTATCAGCAGAGACTGTTGCAGAATCTTACATGTGCTTTTCCACAAAACACCAGTGGTGCACGTAGTGAATCTCACAGTTCCAACTTGCCAACCGTGGGACCGTCAAGTGTTCAGCACTCAAACCGTAACAGAATCACAGTATCTGCTGGTAACATCAATTTTGCGGAATCATTTCACCACTTTTTTAGCCCTTCCTTTGCAAGGCCACAGGAGACAAGAAGTCTGACACATAGTCAACGCCTAGAGACGATGGTACAGGAGTATCTCCAAGTAAACATTGAAGCCATGACTGTGTCACTGGACCCTTGCTCTTTTTGGGCTTCCAATCTGGATAAATGGCCGGAGCTAGCCACTTACTCCTTGGAGATCTTGTCATGCCCCGCAGCCAGCGTTCTGTCTGAACGTGTGTTCAGCGCTGCTGGTGGTGTGCTGACAGATTAGCGCACGCGGCTCTCCACTGATAATGTAGACAGACTCACGTTCATAAAGATGAACAAATCATGGATCCGAAATGACTTTTCTACCCCTGTGTTATCCTGGGGAGAGTAAAAGCTTGATGATTGGTTAAAATCACCCTACCAACCGTTTTAAGCTTTCAAATTACTAATCATGTTTATCTGTATCTTGGCTGGAAAATAATTTGGGCTTTGTAGCAGTGTGCAGCACTGATTCTATTAGGCCATCTATAATAAGCTCCACCAGATTTAAAATTACTAATCATGTTTATCTGTATCTTGGCTGGAAAATAATTTGGGCTTTGTAGCAGTGTGCAGCACTGATCCTATTAGGCCATCTATACTAAGCTCCACCAGATTTAAAATTAATAATAATTTTTAGCTGCATCTAGCCCGGAAAATAATTTTGGGGCTCCGAGATGCGCAAGACACATAAGTGCCTTCTTGCTGCACTACCTGCAACATGACCCTCATATTGTCAGAATTCGAAGTAATCATGACTACTGGGTTGCCACACTCTTAGATCCCCCAAACTTTTCGATCAACCTTTTCATTTTAATAAAGACCAAAAAAATGGTCATTTTTGAAATTATAAGCATTAGCAGGTTATTAGAAACTGAAATCAAACAGTTTTCAACTCAAAACTTTATTCTAGGTGATGTTACATTTTCACATAGGACCCCTTGTTCGAAAGGAGCTTCTGAACTCTCTCGTCCATTGAATTTGTCAGGTTTTGGATGGTTTCTGCTTCAATTGTTTTGCATGAGAACAGAATACCCTCCCAGAGGTGTTGCTTAGATGTGAACTGCCTCCCGCCATCATAGACACTCCTTTTGAGGATGCTCCAGAGGTTCTGAATGGGGTAGAGGTCAGGGAAGCATGGGGGTCACACCATAAGTTTGTCCCCTTTTATGCCCATATCAGCCAGAGATGCAGATGTTTTATGTGCAGCATGAGATGGTGCATTATCATGCAAAAAAATGATCTTGCTGTGAAATACACGGTTCTTCTTCTTGAACCATGGCAGGAAGTGCTGTTTGAGAAAATCCACATACATTATGGAGTTCATCTTTAGCGCCTTCAGGGATCCTAAAGGGGCCGACAATCTCTCTCCCCATGATTCCAGCCCAAAACATTACTCCACCTCCTCCTTGTTGGCGCTGTAGCCGTGTTTGCGTGGGGTGTCCATCAACCAGCCATCCTCCACTCCATCCATCTGGACCATCGAGCGCTGCATGGCACTCATCCATGAACAAAACAGTTTTGAAATCAGTCTTCATGTAATGTTTAGCCCACTGGAGCCGTTTCTGCTTGTGTGAAGTGGATAGAGGAGGTCGACAGGATGGCGTATGCACAGCTGCAAACCTCTGAAGGACCCTGCATCTTGTTGTTCGGGGGACGTTGGAGGCACCAGCAGCTTCAAAAACTTGTCTGCTGCTATGACAAGGCTTTTTTGACGCTGCTCTTTTAACCTGACGTAATTGCCTGTAGGAAAGAGTCCTCAATTTGCCCTTATCAGCACGCACACGTGTGTACTGTGAATCAGCTACATACTTCTTGATTGCCAAGACACTTCATCCTGATCATCGCACAATGTTGATTGTAGTCATGCCTTGACCTAAACACTCCACAATTTGTTGCTTCTCAGCAGCCGACACATCCTTTTTCTTTCCCATTTTGGCAGAAAATGGAGGCTGCTTAATAATGTGAGACAGCCTTCTTAAGTAGTCTTGCCTTTCATTGGACACACCTGCCAAACTAATTAGCACAGGTGTCTGCAATTGCTTACAGTGATATAAAGAGCCCTGACACACATCACCATCAATGAGTTTAACTGACAAACAAACAAATTCTTCCCTTATCACTCCTAAACACTTTTTGCATAATAATTTGGAACACAGTGTACATGTGCTTTTCCACAAAACACCAGTGGTTCACGTAGTGAATCTTACAGTTCTAACTTGCCAACCGTGGTCTGTATGGAGTTGTTCAATAAAGGGCCCAAAATTAAGATAACATAGATGGGAGAGGTCTCTATGAATAGGAATTCCTAAGTATTTGATACCCTGTGAGGGCCAGGCAAAAGGAAAGTTGGACTGGATGGAATCCTATATGGATTTGGGGAGGGAGACATCGAGGGCCTCAAACTTCGCTGCATTGATTTTAAAATTTGACCATGTAACAAAGTGATCTATTTCAGCCATAACAGCATGGATGGATATATGTGATTGAGTGATATATACTAGGACATCATCAGCAAATAGAGAGCACTTGTACTTGGTGCCTCCCACCTCAATCCACCTAATATTGGGGTTATAGCGAATTGATGAGAGCAGGTGCTCCGTCACTAGGATGTATAAGAGAGGGGACAGAGGACATCCCTGCCTTGTCCCATTGGTGATTGTGAAAGGTGATGAAAATGTTCTGATGCACCCCCCGGGGCCTTGGAACACCCGGAGCCGGACCCTTTTTGGTGGATGCTGGTGGTTGTAGTCTTCGTGGCGGCGACCCGGTTCCGTGGCTCAGGGTGGTCAAACCAGTGGCGGAACTATTTATGTGGTTTTGATGTTTAAATGTCCGACTACGCCACCCGTGGATTGCAGTCAGAGTGAACCGCCGCTGCAGGGCAGACCGCTGAGGCTGGTGTGGGTGCAGCAGAGCGTAGCATAACTCCCCACGGGAGGAGTATAGCCTCAGGGCAGTGTATGCGGAGGATGGGGGTGATGGTGCAGGGCAGCAGCAGTAATGACACGGAGTCAGTGACGCAGTCCAGGGCCTTTACTCACAGTTCTTATTATCCAGACCACGTCTGCAGGTAACAGCTGCCCACGTCGTACTGTGCTCACCAATTGAGGGGCTCAGACAACTCCCAGATAACTTTGGAGCACTTCACAGGACCCCCTTTGTGTGTCCTTTGTCTGGCCTTTCTTACCAACCCTTCTGTCCGGCTGCCTCGGGCCTCCTCTTATTAAACTTGGCGCCAGTTTCCCTGACCCTATGTGGTGCCTTCCTAGCGGGTGTAGCGAGGGGCTGCGCCACATAAAATGTCAGAGCCTCCGGTTTCTAGCTGAGGGTCGTTTCCTGCCTCCACAAGTTTCGGGGACCGGTCTCCCCCTTTGGCCTGACCCCTCCACGCAGGTGGATTCGGGCGTGCGGTGGCGACTCGTCCGTCTGCACCCCTGGGATCCCTACATTCCTCGTTCCTGGAGCCTTCTCCACTCCTCTTCCTTCCTTCTCCCTCTTCCAGGCCTGGGCCTCTGTTACTAGGCCCGCCTCTGGAGCAGAGCTCATGCAGAGCCCCTGCTCCCTGCCACTTCTGCTCAGACTTCTCTGCACTGAACTAAGATGGTGCCCACCTTTTATACTCCCTTCTCAATGCACCCAGGAACTGCTTCCTCCCTGCTCCTGCACTACAGGGTTCCCCTTCCTCAGTGTTCCCTCCCCCCACTCCAGCCAGGGACAGGGACTGTCGTGCCCATCTCAGAGGCATATTGGTCGCCCTGCCCCACGGCAATGTGGTGTAATGCATGCAGGTGTCGGGTCCTGATCCACACTCCATCCTTACCTGAGAGTGAGATATCACACCTCTGGGTGAGGTGCAATACCTCTGTAGCAACCGAGCCCTCAGGGTGCTACAGTTCCATTTATCTTCAGCCTAGGTGACGTATTGTGATACAGGGCCGTGATTTTGGCTATAAAAGGGTCCCCTAGACCCCTACCCCAAGCTTTTTAAGAGAATCATATATGGCGTGCCAGGAGACTCTATGGAATGCTTTCTCAGCATCCAACGAGAGTATCTAATTACAAATTTTTAACTGCATCTAGCCCAGGAAATACTTTGTGCCTAGTAGCAGTGTCTGCTAGTCAGCGGATTATCCCGGCTGTTAAGCAAGCTACACCACCTGTAGTTTGGACACTTAATTTTTTCAAAGGAAATGCTTCGGGACCACGGGATACTCAGTGAAGAGCATCAGGAGGCACCCCAAGGCATAGGGGCTGGGACTGGCAGTAGGATGCCTTGCGGTGGACAGCCGAGCTCGATCCTTATAAAAGCTTTTTAACTGCAGCAGCTTTAGTGGACGGTACTGGAGCTGGAATTACGCGGCTGCTGGCATGAGACTTGCCCTCCAATAGATCCTTGTAAATGGATTTAAAGTGTATTCATTCAAATTAGAGAGACAATTTAAATTAAAAAGCTTAGAGCTGCCTCCACCACAGGGGGGCTCGCTCGACCCACCAGCGGACAGGCACCAGTATTGGGAGAGGGGGGCTGGCCGTCAGGGTTCACCGCGGCTCTGGCACAAACCCGGCGACACGGAGGTGGCACGGGCAGGAGCGGACTGAACGTGTCGGCTTTTCACTTTTTGGATTTTAGAAGGGCATGACATGCCTATATTTGTGTCTCCCCCTCCTTTTACTCCTCCACCTCTTTTCTTTTCGCATGACTATATGTACTTGTCACTTTTCCATGTGTTAGTTGTGTCTTCTGAGCAGTTTGTCAGCTTTTGGACACCTTTGAAGGTGTTTTCTATGTGTTTCTATGTGTTTTTGTTTGCCTGCCATTGGTTTTAACGGTGTTCGAAGGTGTACAACGAACCGAACCGAACTCGAACACTACGGGGGTGGCTCAACACTACTCATGTGTGTTGTGCATCCAGGAGCACCAAGTCCCTGTTGTGTTGGTGGCGAGGTAACAATCATGCTTCCTTCCTCTGTCCTCTCCCCCCAACCTCGCACAACAGAAATGTGATCAAGGTCTCCCTCATCTGATGAGTCTTCCATCAGTTCGTCCTCCACTTCTTCCTGGGCTCCTGCACCTTCCTCACTAGTTTGGCTGCTACCATGCGCCCTGGTAAAACCATTTCCCCCACCCTCACATGACTGCCGCCTTGGTGCTGCCGACCGTCTGGACCTTGCAGATGTTAGCCCTTCCGCATACAACTCCTCCTCCTCTACTTCCTCCACCTCCTCTTGTGCCACCACCTGACTCCGAATTCTGTTTAACATGTGCTCCAGCATGTAAATCACCGGAATAGTCATGCTGATAATGGCATCGTCAGCACTAAACATCTTCGTCGCCATTTCAAAACTGTGCAGAAGGGTGCATAGGTCCCTGATCTGAGACCACGCCTCCAGATTGATTTGCCCCACCTCTGGATCTCGTTGGCCCAGGCTATACGTCAGAACGTATTGCACCAGGGCTTGTCGGTGCTGCCACAGTCGCTGCAACATGTGCATTGTTGAATTCCACCGGGTAGGCACATCGCATTTTAGCCAGTGAAGTGGCAGGCTCAGCAACTTCTGTAGAGAAGTAAGTCGCTGAGCTGCGGGATGCGAACGGCGGAAGTGAGCACACAGCGACCGTGCCCCCTGCAGAAGGCCATCTAGTCCGGGATAGTGGGCTAAAAATTGCTGGACAACCAGGTTCAACACGTGAGCCATACAAGGCACGTGTGTGACATTGCCCCGGCGAAGGGCCGCACCCAGGTTTGCAGCATTGTCGCACACGGCCTTCCCTGGTTTCAGGTCCAGTGGAGACAACCATTCATGAAATTGGTTCTCCAGAGCTGACCACAACTCCTCAGCTGTGTGACTCACATTTCCCAGACATTTCAAAGTAAAAACCGCCTGATGACGTTGTGCCCTACTGCCAGCATAGTAAGGAGGTGTGCAGGATCCCTTCTGCGCAGTTAGAAAGCTTGTGGCATGACCAGACAGGCTTTGTGTGCAGGTGGAGGACCGAGAGGAGGTTGAGGAGGCAGAAGCAGTGGAGGAACTTTGAGATAAAGAGGATTGACGCACAATTCGTGGGGACGGCAAGACTTGGACAGCAGCCCCTTGTCCTGCTGTCACCATAGTTACCCAGTGCCCAGTCAGCGACATGTAATGCCCTTGTCCATGCCTACTCGTCCAAGTGTCTGTGGTGAAATGCACCCTGTCGCACACAGAGTTTCTCAAAGAAGCGGTGATGTTGTGTGCGACATGCTGGTGGAGCGCAGGCACACCTTTCTTTGAGAAGTAGTGCCGACTGGGCATCTGGTACTGGGGCACTGCGACGGACATAAGGTCTCAAAAATCCTCTGTGTCCACCAGGCGGAAAGGCAGCATTTCTGTAGCCAAGAGCTTGCAGATGGTGAAATTCAACCTCTTAGCTTTCTCATGGCTAGGAGGAAATGGTCTTTTACTTGTCCACATCTGAGGGACCGAGGGCTGGCTATTGTGCTTAGACGGGGTTGATAAGGATGTTCCCGGCAAACTGCCGGTCTGTGAGGAAGATGCAGGCGGACATGTTAGGTTGCCTTGATCCAAAGGTGGTGCTATCGATGTCAGACAGCGCTCAACACCAGCTGGTGTTACCACCTCCAAAGAAAATGATGACCTGCCAATCACGCTGGCTGTTGCGGGTAAAGAGGTGGCAGGTCTGCGCCCCAAAACAGGTGTGACTGCTGTCCCCCCAGTCACAGAGGATGAAGAGGCTGCAAATGCACAATATATGGCAGATGGTGGTTTGCCCAGCCGGCTAGGCTGCATTGTAGCACAGTGAGCTTCCCACTGCAACTTATGCTTCATGTCCATGTGCCGGTTCATGCATGAAGTACTCAAACTATGTATTTTTTGGCCTCTACTTTGCTTTTGCTCACAAATGTTACAGATAACACGAGTTGGGTCATCTTTATCGATCTGAAAAAATGCCCAGGCTATGCAAGGCTTAGCACCCATGCAACCTGAAGAGCCACCACGACTTGTGGTGATTGGCAGAGTTGTGTTTGAGGATGCAGTTGTTGACGTGCTTCCAGTACTACGTCTCTGTCCAGGAAGGCACAACCTGACCTCCTCCGACTCCTCTGCTGACCTCAGCTCTTGGCTGACTGTGGGTTGACAGTAAGTGGGATCTCCAACCTCATCATCATCACCCTGTGCGTTATCACACCCGTCGACCTCAGAGCCAAGGTGTTCCTGCCCTGACAAAAAACTAAAGTTGACGCTCCAATCAGGTATTTGAGTCTCATCATCGTCTTCCTCATTGTCTCCACCAACAGGAGTTACAGTTTGGGAATAAGGGTCTACATTATGGTCAGAACCTTCTGCGTCTGGTCCTGGATCCGACTCATAAAGATTCTGGGCATCAGTGCAGATCATTTCCTCGTCTGGATTCACAGAAGCGCTGGAGTCGACCTCTGATTCCCAGGCTATAGTATGAGTAAACAGCTCTGCAGACTCAACCATCTGTTCTACCTCATACTCAGACGGGCAGCTGGAGATTTGGGAGCTGTGAGGAAGCAAGTGCGATTGGGGTGACACCTATGAGGACTGGAGTATTTGTGATGTTGAAGTTGATGTGGAGGAGAGCCCACTTAAAGGAACACTTGATATCCGTTGAAGCACTTGCTGTTTTTGTGCCTCATCTGGAATTTGTAGCGATTGGCGCGGCCGTAAGAAAGGGATCTTATCACATTGTCCGCTAAAAGAAGTAGACATTTTAGTTTGGCTGGAAGATGGTCTTTCTTTTGCAGATGTTACTGTTGCTTTAACACCTACCCCACGGACACAACCTTTTTTCCCCTTCCCAACACTCTTATTCCCCTTTCCACTCATTTTGGTGGTTAACTAATTCACAAATCTGGAGTTGTTTGCACAAAAAAACAATGGATGGGAACCGAGCAGAGCTGAGTGGCCAAACTGTGGTATTAGGCCAAAACTATTGGCTGGGTTAGATGCAGAAAAAAATTATATTCAATTTGCAACCTGATGGAGGTCAGTATAGATGGACTAAGAGAACAAGTCCAACACACAACTAGAAGCCGAAATATTTTTTCAGAGGTAGATGCAGAAAAAATATATATTCAGTTTGCAAACTGATGGAGGTAAGTATAGATGGACTAATAGAGAAAGTCCCACACACTGCTAGAAGGCCAAATATTTTTTCAGAGCTACATGCAGATAAGAATTATTTTTAATTTGCAACCTGATGGAGGTCAGTATAGATGGACTAATAGAACAAGTCCCACACACAGCTAGAAGCCCAAATATTTTTTCTGAGGTAGATGCAGATAAAAATTATTTTTAATTTGCAACCTGATGGAGGTCAGTATAGATGGACTAATAGAGAAAGTCCCACACACTGCTAGAAGGCCAAATATTTTTTCAGAGCTAGATGCAGAAAAAAATTATATTAAGTTTGCAGCCTGATGGAGGTCAGTATAGATGGACTAATAGAACAAGTCCCACACACTGCTAGAAGGCCAAATATTTTTTCAGAGATTGATGCAGATAAAAATTATTTTTTATTTGCAACCTGAGGAGGTCAGTATAGATGGACTAATAGAGAAAGTCCCACACACTGCTAGAAGGCCAAATATTTTGTCAGAGCTAGATGCAGAAAAAAATTATATTCAGTTTGCAACCTGATGGAGGTCAGTATAGATGGACTAATAGAACAAGTCCCACACACAGCTAGAAGCCCAAATATTTTTTCAGAGGTAGATGCAGATAAAAATTATTTTTAATTTGCAACCTGATGGAGGTCAGTATAGATGGACTAATAGAGAAATTCCCACACACTGTTAGAAGGCAAAATATTTTTTCAGAGCTAGATGCAGATAAAAATTATTTTTAATTTGCAACCTGATGGAGGTCAGTATAGATGGACTAATAGAGAAAGTCCCACACACTGCCAGAAGGCCAAATATTTTTTCAGAGCTAGATGCAGAAAAAAATTATATTCAGTTTGCAACCTGATGGAGGTCAGTATAGATGGACTAATAGAACAAGTCTCACACACTGCTAGAAGCCCAAATATTTTTTCAGAGCTAGATGCAGAAAAAAATGAAATTCAATTTGCAACCTGATGGAGGTCAGTATAGATGGACTAATAGAGAAAGTCCCACACACTGCTAGAAGGCCAAATATTTTTTCAGAGCTAGATGCAGACAAAAAATTATTTTGAATTTGCAACCTGATGGAGGTCAGTATAGGTGGACTAATAGAACAAGTCCCACACACTGCTAGAAGGCCAAATATTTTTTCAGAGCTAGATGCAGAAAAAAATTATATTCAGTTTGCAACCTGATGGAGGTCAGTATAGATGGGCTAATAGAACAAGTCCCACACACAGCTAGAAGCCCAAATATTTTTTCAGAGGTAGATGCAGAAAAAAATTATATTCAGTTTGCAACCTGATGGAGGTCAGTATAGATGGACTAATAGAACAAGTCCCACACACTGCTAGAAGCCCAAATATTTTTTCAGAGCTAGATGCAGAAAAAAATGAAATTCAATTTGCAACCTGATGGAGGTCAGTATAGATGGACTAATAGAGAAAGTCCCACACACTGCTAGAAGGCCAAATATTTTTTCAGAGCTAGATGCAGACAAAAAATTATTTTTAATTTGCAACCTGATGGAGGTCAGTATAGGTGGACTAATAGAACAAGTCCCACACACTGCTAGAAGGCCAAATATTTTTTCAGAGCTAGATGCAGAAAAATATTATATTCAGTTTGCAATCTGATGCAGGTCAGTATAGATGGGCTAATAGAACAAGTCCCACACACAGCTAGAAGCCCAAATATTTTTTCAGAGGTAGATGCAGAAAAAAAATATATTCAGTTTGCAACCTGATGGAGGTCAGTATAGATGGACTAATAGTGAAAGTCTCACACACTGCTAGAAGGCCAAATAGTTTTTCAGAGCTAGATGCAGACAAAAAATTATTTTTAATTTGCAACCTGATGGAGGTCAGTATAGATGGACTAATAGAGAAAGTCCCACACACTGCTAGAAAGCCAAATATTTTTTCAGAGCTAGATGCAGACAAAAAATTATTTTGAATTTGCAACGTGATGGAGGTCAGTATAGATGGACTTATAGAACAAGTCCCACACACTGCTAGAAGGCCAAATATTTTTTCAGAGCTAGATGCAGAAAAAAATTATATTCAGTTTCCAACCTGATGGAGGTCAGTATAGATGGACTAATAGAACAAGTCCCACACACTGCTAGAAGCCCAAATATTTTTTCAGAGCTAGATGCAGAAAAAAATTATATTCAGTTTGCAACCTGATGGAGGTCAGTATAGATGGACTAATAGAATGATGCTATGCCCAAAAGATTTTACTTCACTAGATGCAGTAAAAAAAATTGGTATTCTATACACAGGTGGTATATCTTGCAACACAGATAGGCTACTCCACTGACTAACACACTCTGCAATATGCCAAAAAGGATTACCTTTGCTAAATTCAGCCAAATGCTGTGAAAAAAACTTGCACAGCATTGGCACAGACCTGCCTGGCAAAAACTGATAGGAACTGATGTAACCTAGTCCTGAAAAGGACTGCAATTACAATTAGTCTTTACTCCCACAACCTATCTATTTAAGAGCACAGACCTGCCTGATAAAAGTCGTAGGAAATGCTGTAACCTAGTCCTTAAAAGGACTGCAATCACAACTCTTCCCTACTCCCAAGCTATCTGTAGATCTGTGCGAAAATTGGCTTGAAATTAACAAGGTATAGCACACACAGCAACAGCGGTGCCGTCTAACACGCAGCTGCAGCAGTGAGAAAATTGTGGCGACGGGGAAAATGGCTTGGTCTTATAGGGCAAGGACATGTGACATACACTGCCAATGACACATTCCCTTGCTTGTGTGAAAAAAAGCACTTCGCTCCGTGTGTGCGCTGCTTATAGGCTGACAGATTGCACCTCCCCACTGTAAATGCGGGAAAGAGAAAAAAAAATGGAGATCTTCATTATTCCTGCAGAGATCCATCCCCTGCCCCTCCCCCGCCCCGCTGTACACTCAAACTGCGTATTAACATTTATTTTCAGCATTACTGAGAAAAAATCCAGTTATGATTTTGGTGCACGAACAGTTATCGAACATAACCTCGAACAGCCGAATTTTTCTCAAATCATTCGTGTTCGCCGAACGGCTCGAACACCGCCCAAAACTGCTCGAATTTGAGATTGGCTAACAGTTCGAGTCGAACAACGCTCATCTCTACTTGTGAGACTACCCCGCGCCTCAATGTCTGTCCGAAGGGAGGGTCTGAGAAAACTGTCCCAGAACGTTGACAGTGTACCCCTGCCTCTGTTGGATTGAAGTTGCGTCTCTCTCACCTGTACACCTTGGTTGGGCAACGAACTGTGACCTCTACCGCTAGCGTGTTCAGATGGGAATTTTTTTAACAGTTCTGCAGCAAGGGCCTTCTGGTACTGCCCCATTTTTGTAGACCTCTCCACCTCAGGAATAAGAGAGTGAAAGTTCTCCTTGTAGCGTGGGTCTATAAGTGTCACAAACCAGTAATGACTGTCACGCAACATTTTGACAACGCGAGGGTCACGGTTAAGGCAGCGTAACATAAAGTCAACCAGCGGTGCCAGACTGGTAACGGGCAAGACTTCCGTGTCCTCACCAAGATGATGACAGACCATGCTCTCCTCCTCCTCCCCCCCCCCCTGTCCTCAGGCCACCCATGCTGAAGCAACGGTTTGACAGTTGTACAGGTACTACCATCTACAGTGCATGATACAAGCTCCTGTTCTTCCTCCTCCTCCTCTCCCTCATTGTCCCCCAATGCACGTTGGGATGAGATGAGGCTGGGCTGTGTGTATTCGACCGCTACGGATTCTTGATCCATCTCATCATACTCTGGCTACAATGCTTCCTCTTTAATTCTCTGCAGAGAGCATTGCAAAAGACAGACAAGTGGAATGCTCACGCTAATGATGGCGTCATCACCACTCACCATCTTGGTGGACTCCTCAAAGTTTGTCAAGATGGTACATATTTCAGACATCCAGGTCCACTCCTGATGTCTTATGTGTGGAGTCTGACCTGAAAATCGACGGCCTTGTTGCAGCTGGTACTCCACAACTGCTGTCTTCTGCTCACAAATCCATTGCAACTTGTGGAGGGTAGAGTTCCAATGGGTGGGGACATCACACACCAGTCGGTGTGACGGAAGCTGCAAACGCTGTTGCAACACAGCAAGGGCAGCGGAAGCTGTAGCCGACTTGCGAAAATGAGCTGACAGGCGGTGCACTTTAATGAGCAGATCTGGCAACTCGGGGTATGATTTAAGAAACCGCTGAACCATGAGGTTAAGCACATGAGCCAGGCATGGTAAGTGTGTGATCTCGCCTCGCCTCAGAGCCGCCACCAGGTTACGGCCATTGTCACACACGACCATGCCTGGATGTGGGTTCAGCTGTGTCAGACACAGATCTGCCTTTCTTTCACAGCTGTCCACAACTCACAAGCAGTGTGAGGTTTCTCACCTAAGCTTATGAGTTTCAGCACAGCCTGTTTGCCGCTTGGCGGAGGCAGTACTGCAGTGCTTCCAGCTTGTAACTGATGTGGTGATATATGAGATGGAGGCTGAACATGAGGAAGAGGAGGAGGATGATGCGCAGGAGCTGTACACTGTGGGGGCAACTCTGACTGACATAGGGCTCGCAATCCTCGGTATGGGGAGGATGTGTTCCGTCCCAAGGTCCAATTGCGTCCAGGCTTCCACTATGTTTACCCAGTGTGCCGTCCGGGAGATGTACCATTCCTGGCCACAAGCACTTGTCCACGTGTCCATTGTCAGGTGGACTCTCCCAGTAACTGCATTGTTGAGGGCACGGCAGATGTTTTGGGACACGTGCTTGTGTAGTGCGGGGATGGCACACCGGGCAAAATAGTGTCGGCTGGGGACCGAGTACCGAGGGACGGCCACTGCCATAAAGTTGCGGAAGGATTCCGTCTCCACCAGCCTAAAAGGCAGCATTTCCACCACAAGCAGTCGTGAAATGTGCGAATTTAGGACCGTGGCCTGTGGGGCCTTAGCTGCGAATTTCCGCTTTCGTTCAAAGGTCTGGGATATGGACAATTGAACGCAGCGGTGGGACGTTGATGTGGACGTTGATGCTGTTTCTTAAGAAACTGCCATAACAAGTGAAGACTGAGAGGAGGGGGCATCTTTGCATGCAGTATGGACAGGGGATTGCCTTGCACACACAACAGGGGGTTCTATTGCACGCACAACAGTGGAAGAAGCAGTGGTGACACCCGCTGACACTGGTCGTGGACCCTGGGGTTCACCCCACAAAGTCGGGTGCTTTGCTGCCATGTGCCTGATCATGCTGGTGGTGGTCAGGCTGGTAGTTTTGTCACTCCTGCTAATGCTGGCATGGCAGGTGGTACAAATGGCCTTTTTGGGGTTATCAGCAGAGTCTTTAGAAAAATTCCAAACTCTGGAAGACCTACAGGTTGTACTGGCATAGTCCCTCGTGTTGGTGTTACGGGGAACTGTTGCCTGACTTCTGTGTGCGGCCACCACACTGCTTCTTCCTGCCTGTTGGGCTACTCTGCCTCCCTCATCCTGTGTGCTGCTGGCCTCGCTCTGCATGTCCTTCTGCCACGTTGGGTCAGTTACTAGATCATCCACCACCTCCTCCTCTTCCACTTGCGCACCACGATCCTCCTCCTCACTTCCTGGCAATTGTGTCTCGTCATCATCCACCTCTTGTGACAAATTGCCTGCGTCGCCTTCCTTTGGCCGTGGCTGTTCAAATATTTGGGCATCGCTGCATGGGATCTCCTCTTCCACCACTTCAAGTGGAGCAGGCGAGGGGCACAAATATGGAAATGGACCAGTGAACAGCTCTTCAGAGTGTCCAAGTGTTGGATTAGTTGCTGTCTGACGACACTCGGCATGGTGGGAGGAAGAAGCATCAGGGTGAGGAGATGTATGCGGTCGAGACTCACGGCTACTAAGATTTGACCATGTGGAAGACAGACGGGAGGTGGTAGTGCCCAGGTAACTGGAAGTATTATCTGCTATCCAATTAATAACCTGTTCACACTGATCAGTTCGCAATACTGGTGTTGTTCTGTGCTTCACTAGTAATTCGGTCAAGAATTGGGAGCGAGAATATGTGGCTGTTGGTTATGCCACATTTTCACCTTGGCCACGGCCTCGTCCTCTGCACGCACCATCACCAGAATGTCCAGTTCCACGTCCCTTGCCACGCACCTTGCCCATTGTAAAGGAAGTAAAATAGCTTACACTCGCACTATCAATGGAAAAAGGGTAATAAAAAGTAGATTAGAACTGTGGAAAAGGAAAACCACAGTTCGATTTCTCTGGCCTACACCCGACTCTTTTAAACAATCTGAACAATCAGGGAGAAAAAATTACTGTTTTCTTTACGGAAAAAATACCAAAAGCAGAATAATAGAGATCTTTTACCGTGGAATGGCAAAACCACAGTTATTGTTTACTGGGGTATACCATAAAATTTTAAATATATACAGTATATTTGCGGCTGAACAGTGAGCGACACACTCAAACAGTTTTTTTTTAGGCACAAATGGCCCAATAGTCGATAATACAGAGGTTTGAACTGTGGAAATGCAAAACCACACTTCTGTTTCTCTGGCCTACACCAGACTATTTTAAACAGATATATTTGTATCTGAACAATCACGGAGACACTATTACAGTTTTTTTTTACAGCAAAAAATGCCAAAAGCTGGATAATAGAGATTTTTTACCGTGGAACAGCAAAACCACAGTTATAATTTACTGGTGTATACCAGACTTTTTTAAATATATATATTTGTGGCTGAACAGTGAGTGACACACTCAAACTGTTTTTTTTAGGTACAAATGGCCCAAAAGTTGACAATACAGAGGTTTCAACCGTGGAACTGCAAAACCGCACTTCTGTTTCTCTGGCCTACACCAGACTATTTTAAACAGATATATTTGTGTCTAAACAATCAGGGAGACACTATTACAGTTTTTTTTTATGGCAAAAAATGCCAAAAGCAGGATAATAGAGATTTTTTACCGTGGAACAGCAAAACCAGAGTTATAATTTACTGGTGTATACCAGACTTTTTTAAAATATATATATTTGCGGCTGAACAGTGAGCGACACACTCAAACTGTTTTTTTTTAGGTACAAATGGCCGTAAAGTCGATAATACAGAGGTTTGAACCGTGGAACTGCAAAACCATACTTCTGTTTCTCTGGCCTACACCAGACTATTTTAAACAGATATATTTGTGTCTGAACTGTCCCAGACACACTTTTTATTTATTTTTTTTTTTTTGGGGGGGGGACACCAAAAGGTTAATAAGACAGGTATTTGTACAGTGTGAAGGAGGAAAAAAAAAAGATTTAGATGAAAAAAAAGGATTTTTCCTGGCCCCCGAGATCTGGAGCTAAGTCCAGCAATTTCAGCAACAGGAGCACACAGGACTCCTGGTTTGCTGGTTTAACCACTGCGTCTCCTATACAGTCTGCCTGCCTGCCTGATATCTGGGATGTATATTAGTCCTGAGAAGGACTGTTTGTTTGATCTGGCAGCCATTACAGACCCTACACTAACTATTTTGCAGTATGTATCTCTCCCTAAATCACCAGCGCTGTTCCTACACTGTCTGATCCCAGCCGTCTCTGTCCAAGATGGTGGGGCCCGGTTTTAAATACTCGAGGTGACGCTGTGCGGCCAGCCAATCAATGTAATGCCCACAACCAACATGTCTGCTGCATTACAGTGACTGGCTGGCAATCCCTGCATGTTCATTGGCTCTGTAAAGAGCGCCAAACATGCAGGGCGGAGACCCGAGCTCCCACCCGAGTAACCCGGAAATGCTCTGTGCTCGCCGAACATCCCGAGTAGCGTTATGCTCCAGCGAGTACTGAGCAGTGTTGACCATGTTCGCTCAACACTAGTGGTAAGGAGAATGCGATGAGCATATGAAAATGAGTCAGGCAGATCAGAGGAAAAGGAATGCAAAAGAAATTCTATTTGCATTAAAGGGGTTTTCCCAGGAACAAAAGTTAATTTGAATCAATAGATCTTGGAATGATAATAAGTTTCACAATTGAATGTATTTAAATAAAATGTTCCTGTGCTAAGATAATCTTGTAATTGTGCCCCTGCTGTGTACTGTGTAATGGCTGTGTCTGCCCATGTACGGAAAATGGTCTGATCATACCACTGCTCCTGGGCAGGAGAGGAAGCAAAAGAGTATACAGACATTTCAGCATGGGATTGCAGCTGATTCTTTCTTTGAATTAAAACATTGTATGAAAACAGGCAGTTAAATAATTTGCCTTGCAAAAAGAATCAGCTGTGATCCCATACTGTCCTGTCTGTATACTCTTTTGCTTCCTCCCCTGCCCAGGAGCTGTGGTATAATCAGACCATGTTCCATACACGGTCAGACACAGCCATTACACAGGGGAACATTTATAAGATTATCTCAGCACAGGAACGTTTTATGTAAACAAATCCAACTGTGGAACTTATTATTATTTCAAGATCTATTGATTAAAATGAACTTTTGCTTCTGGGAAAACCCCTTTAGGATTCTAAAAGATTATTGACATATTTTATGCAGGCTATGAATGCTGTTTGTCCATGTAAGTTAAAGAATGCTAGATTGTGGCCTCAAAGAGAAATAGGAAACCTAGCAAGAATTTTTTACACTCCTAATCTTTATTTTGAACTATGTGTTTGTTTGTCGTTGTTTTTTAACTGTGAGTAGCACTTTCAATTAAATAAGTAAGAAGAATAACTAAAAACAAGCAAATATCCAAAGAAATTTAGATTAACTGCAGTAGGAGGAATTGTTATTGTTTTAGCCAATAAAAAAATTAACTCTATACTTCAAAACTTCAAGTATGCACTCTCATGCAGCAGTCAAACTGTAGCTAAAAGCTGCAACAGTTCTGTGCTGCTTCTGTCTTGCCACTGTCTTCCTGCACAATCACTTAATCTTAAAGGAAAACCGCTGTTTTGCCTTCAAGACCTTGTGGCCAAATATAATGGTACCAAAGTTTTGCAGATGAAACAGCTGTTACCCTGCTAAATAAAGGGATTGTGCGTGAAATCTGTGTAAATACCACAGTGGCACAGCACTGCTGTGGATTTCAGCAATATCCTGACCACTATGCCTTATGGAATCAAGTTTATAATAGCTGGTGTTAATTAAAGAAATCACTTAAGAATAGACTCTTAACTAGTGATGAGCGAGCACTAAAATGCTCGGGTGCTCGTTGCTTGGGTCGAGAAAATCATAATGCTCAGGTGCTTGACCCGAGTAACAAGCCCAATGTAAGTCAATGGGAAAGTCAAGCATTTTTCTGTTGCCCACCCCCCCTGGAGGTATAGAGGGGGCCTAAAAATAGGTCAAATCAATAGAAACAATAATCAAATGATGTGGGAACAGCATGGGGAAGACCCCTGGAAGCATCTCTGACTCCCAGGTCACTTCTGTGAACAATGTTGTCAGAGTATTAAGCAACTTTTCTGACAACAAAACATACAAAAACGAAGCCAAATTAGATTTTCCTGGAAAAAATGTTAAGGAACATTCTTTCCAGGGTAATGACTTGTATATAAGGCAAAATAAATAACTGAAAACAAAAATGCTCCTCCACACCTTGGGCTATGTTCTCGTGTAGCATTTTGCACTTTTGCATTGTTTTCAACTGTGAAAAATACATTCACCAATAAATGTAATTTTAACATTTTTTACTACTTTATCTGGCCATGTCATGTGTGAGACATGATCAGACACATCCAGAATGAACACTCATTTCCAGCTGATAATACACTCTAGCACTTGTTCCTATTTTAAAAGCAGCTAACAGCATTATCAATATGGAATATATATATATTTTTTCAGCACGGAGTATACAATATATTACAATAATCCCTGACTAGACGCCCGTAAGACACAATCCAAACTATTATAGGCCACCCGTACACGAATCTTAGATAAGAGAGGTAATATAGTATAATAGAGAATAGAATTTAACCGGCTCCAAAAAGGTTTTTTTGGTACGTTACACCATCAAACTGTGAAGGATCACAAGCAACCCTGTCTGCTTTCATCATTTTCTAATTACAGATCACCGTTAAAAATTATGAATAGGTCAACGAGTGCATGGAAAAAATCTATCAAGTTATGGATTGTTGTACTGATGTATGCGACCAGATTGAACACTCATTTCCAGCGTTATCAATAGGGAATAATTTTTTTTTCAGCACGAAGTATAATGCAATAATCCCTGACTAGATGCCTGTAAGACGCTATCCAAGCTGTTATATGTCACCCGTACATGGATCTCAGATAAGAGAGGTAGTATAGTACAACAGAGAATAGAATTTAACCGGCTTCGAAGAGGTTTTTCACCGTTAAAAATTATGAATCAATCAATGAGTGCATGGAAAATATCAAGTCATGCACTGTGGAATAGATGTATTCAAAGACAATGAAAAACACTCATCACCAGCTGATGATACCTTGCACCGGTCTCTATTGTAAATGCAGCTAACAGCAGTATCATTGGGAATAGAATATATTTTTTTTGCAGCAACAGCAGCAGTGCACAGTATAAGGCAATAATACCTGGCCGGATAGATGTAATATGCTATCCATACTGTGATAGCTCACCCGTAAATGGATTTCAGATAAGAGAGGTAATATTGCAGAATATAGAATCAATTTGAATCGGCCTTCCCATTATAAAGGAGTGGCTCTCCTATAGTGTTATTGCGTATATGTTATAATAACCCCAGTGGCACTAAAAACATTTCTGACAAAACACTAGCTGCCAGGACCTCCAAGGCATAGAGAGACAGTTCATGTCACGTGTCCAGCTTGGATAACCAATAGTTGTAAGGCACAGAAGAATCATGGAGGATGCTGGTATGGTCGCCAAGGTCCTTCAGCATCTTCCAAAACTTTTCCCTCCTTGTCAGAGTAACCAATTCATCAGGGCCGGGTGCTGGGAGGCGCTGAGAAAACTGTCCCAGACCTTTGAAAGCATTCCCCTGCCTCTGCTGCATCTGCCTCTGCTGATTTTCTTTTTAATAATTCTTCAACAAGGGCCATCTGATACTGAAACATACAACATAGGGGTGGGTCTCCTATACTGTTCTTGCGTACAAAGTAAGTGCAATGTCTGATAAAAATGAAGATGTACTCCAATACCACTTTGAATAGATGTAGTGAGAGGCCTCAGTCGTTTGTTTTTCCCTTATTAAGAAGTTGGTCTCCTCTACTGTTATTACATATGCAGCAAGTTCAAGGGCTGCCAAAAAATAGGACACACTCCAATACCCCTTTGAAGAGAGGTAGAGGAGAGCCTCAGTGAAAAAAACGTTCCCATCATAACGGAGTGGGTCTCCTATACTGTTATTGCGTATGCAGCAAGTTCAAGGGATGCCAAAAATTTGGACGCACTCCAATACCCTTTGAAGAGACGCAGAGGAGTTTCTCATTATAAAAATTAGGAAGTGGGTCTCCCATAGTGTTGGCCTATGCAGTGAAAGCAAGGGCTGTAAAAATTGGGAGGCACTCCAATGGCCATTGGAAAAGTCGTGGAGGAGAGCCTCATAAAAAAAATGTTCCCATTATTAAGGAGTGGGTCTCCTATATGCACTAAGTGTATGGGCTGGAAAACATTTACCCCTGGGGGAAATACATGAACATACTGTATACAAGAACATACTGTATAACATACAGAATGTTAGAGGTAGACCTCTAAAAATATTTCCTATAATATGGGCATCATAAACACATTTAAAAAAAATGTGCGTGTTGCATGATGGTCAACCAGTTGATATGTTGGTGGAGGTTGAGGAGAAGGAGAAGGAGGAGGGTGACATAAAATAGACAAAATCATTAAGCGTATATTCATGCCTGGATGTGAATGGAAATAGACCTCCAAAAATAACCGCTGGATTTGACTTTATGTTCTGCTGCAATAATTCGGTGCGTGATGAAGTCTGTCCCAATCCAGCCCTTTTTCATTTTTATAAGAGTCAGCCTGCCAGCATTTTCAGTTGACAGGCAGATGCAACTATCAGATATAATACCCCCGCCGGCACTAAAAACCTGCTCTGACAAAACACTAGCGGCAGGGCAGGCCAGGACCTCCAAGATGTAGAGAGCCAGTTCATGCCACGTGCCCAGCTTGGATACCCAATAGTTATAAGGCACAATGGAATCACAGAGGATGTTGGTACTGTCAGCAAGGTACTCCTTCAGTATCTTCCAAAACTTTTCCCTCATTGTCAGAGTACCCCACGCATCATGGCCTGGGTGCTGAGAAGGGCTATGAAAATTGGCCCAGACCTTTGACAGTATTTCTCTGCCTCTGCTGCATCTGGTTTGTGTCTCCCTCGCTTATACTCCTTGGTTGTCCAAGGAACTGTGACCTCTTCTGCCAGCGTTGTCAGCTGTGAATTTTTTTAAGAATTCTTAAACAAGGGCCTTTTGGTACGGCAACATTTTATTAGTCCTCTCCGTCATGGGAAGTAGAGATAGAAAGTTCTCCTTGTAGTCTAGAAGGGTCTAGAAGTGTGACCAACCAGTAATAACAGTAGCTCAAAATGTGTACAACGCGAGGGTCACAGGAAAGCCAGTGGAACATAAAGTCAGCCATGTGTGCCAGACTGCCAACAGCCAAGACTTCCCTTTCCTGACCCAGAGGACAACTGTCCATGCTCTCCTCGTCATCCTCCTCCTGGTCCTCCTCCTCATTCTCCCTGCCCTCAGGCCATCTATGCTGAACAGAAGGATTGAATGTTGTTTGGGTTGTATCGACTGTAACGCAGGAAACCAGCTCATGTTCCTCCTGCGTCTCCTCCTCTTCCTACTCCTCCTCATTATCACCCAATCTGCATTGAGATGAGATGAGGCTGAGCTGTGTAGCATCACCCTGTATAGTTCCTTGCTCCATCTCATCGTGCACCGCCTGCAATGCCTCCTCTTTACTTGTGAGCAGTGAGTGTTTCAGTAGACAGAGAAGTGGGATGGTGACGCTAATTATGGGGTCATCGTCACTCACCATCTTGATGGAGTCCTCAAAGTTTTGGAGGACGGCACAGATGTCAGGCATCCATGCCCACTCATCAGTTCCTATGTGCAGAGGCTGACCTGAATACCGATGGGTGTGTTGTAGCTGGTACTCAACAACTGCCCTCTGCTGCTCACAAATCCTTCCCAACATACGCAATGTTGAGTTCTTACACGCGATGACATCTCACACCAATGAGGGAGGTAGAAGCTGCAAACGCTGCTATTCACCAACAACCTTTTCACACTGCTCTGGGTTCAAGAGTGGACAGTAAGGTAGGTCGACATGATGTGGGTGTTTGTTGTGCTACCTCAGCAGGCACAGTTTCATCTAGCCCATGGCCTCGGCCTCTGCATGCACCATTAGCATCATGTCCACGTCCTTGTCCCTTGCAACATGCCTTACCATTTTTAAATGGACTACAATATTTTGCAGTTGCAAAAAAAATCAGGATCAATACCACAGTATTTGATCACATCTGATGACTAGTGTTGAGCGAGCACTAAAATGCCCGGGTGCTCGAAGCTCGGCCCGAGCTCACCATGATACTCGGGTGCTCGACCCGAGCAACGAGCCCAATGTTAGTCTATGGGAGATCCGAGCATTTTTGCGGCGGCACCCCCGGCAGTCTGTAGAAAGCCTAAAAAGTGCCCAAAACGATAGTGACAGTGCTCAAATAAAATGGAGACAGCATGGGCATCGCCCCAGGAAGCATTTCTGACCCCCAGGTCACTGCTGTCAACAACGTGGTCAGAGGTATTAAGCCACTTTTACGGGCTCACAATAAAACCTTCAAAAACGAAACTGATACTGTTTTCCTGTGAAATATGTTAAGGAACATCCTTTCCATGGTAAAGACTTGTGTATAAGGTAAAATAAATAACCAAAAACAAAAATACTCCTCCACACCTTGGGCTATGTTCACAAGTAGCATTTTTTATGCGTTTTTTGCACTTTTGTATTGCTTTCAACCGTGACAAATGCATTCACTGGAAATGTAATTTTAACATTTTACAATCTTATCTGTCCATGTGCTGTTTGACACATGCATACAGTGCTGAAAAGACATGGGAACAGCATGGGGAAGACCCCTGGAAGCATCTCTGACACCCAGGTCACTGCCTAAAAGTGTGCCCATCAGAAGTGATTCTTGTGGCATCAGAAGATGCAGACTTGCAACTATCCCCGTGCAAGTGCTTCTCCCAGGGTAGTGTTCAATTGTACTTCCCCCATTCCTTGCAATGCAAGCGCAAGTATGCAGCCTGCCACCCACCCACCCCCAGGCTGCAATACCATAATGCTTGCTTGCACTTGAAATTGGGCCATTTAGGCATGTGGAGGAGGAATCTGGCCACCACTTCATGGCTGCGTCGGCGACCTGGTATCCATACTCATTCCCCAGCCACCCGGCAGCCGGGTATCCATGCTTGGTCCCCAGCTGCCAGGGGGCGGCCGGGTGTCCATACTCGGTCCCCAGCCGCCCCGTGGCCGGGAGCCCACACACGGTCCCCAGCTGCTTGGGGGCGGCCGGATGTCCAAAAACGGTCCCCAGCCACCCCTATTTGAAGGACAGCCTAACCACAAACACGTGGACAAGTGAATGTGGCCAGGGATGGTCCATCTCACTGACGCCTTCACATATTGTGGAAGCCGGGACACAGTTGGACACTGGGATGCAACACGTCCTCCAGAAATAGAGGATTGCGGGTCCTGGGTCAATCAGGCTTCAGCACAAAGTTAAGAATGTAGACAGCAGCAGTGGTCGGCCTCCTACACAATGAGTAAATTATTCATGATCATGAGGCCATCCATCTCCTTAGCTTTCTGTTCCTTGGAATGCAAGCGCATGTATGTAGTCACGGCTAGGCCTGAGGTGGTCAGCGTTATGGCGCATATCCTACCTCCTCCGATGATTGCTGGATGTTTTCCTGCTATTATCCCAGTTCTATGACTCCCATTGAAACAAAGCTTCAGGTGATGAATGATGGATGAGGTGGTGGCAAAGGAGAAAGAGCAGGAGGAACAGGGACCATTCACATCAATATCAGGCCAGTCAACCACACACGGCTTGTTGGATATGTTTCTGTACCAAAAGGAGCGGTTCGGCTACACAGTTATAGGGCATACAGTGAGTGCAATGACTACCAAAAATTTCGAGGCACTCCAATGCCCCTTGTAAGTGACATGGAGGTCAGAGGGCCTTAACTAAACCATTTTTTCCATGTATTGCAACTGGGTCTCCTGTCCACTGTTGGCCTAAGCAGTGAATGAAAGGCTTTCCAAAAATTATGAGGAAATACAATGCCCCTTGAAATTGACATGGATTACAGCGTACTAAAAACCTTCTACCCATTATTGGGGAGTGGGTCTCCCTTAGTGTTCGCCTATGCATTGAAAAGCAAAAGCTGACTAAAATTAGGAGGAAATGCAAAGCCCGATGGAATAGTCGTGGAGGTTAGAGTTAATTAAAAACAACATTTCAATGCCCCTTGGAAGAGCTGTGGAGTTCAGAGTGGTTTAACAAGACAGTTTTAATGCCCCTTGGAAGAGACGTGGAGGTCAGAGTGGTTTAACAAGACGGTTTTAATGCCCCGTAGAAGAGACATGGAGGTCACAGTAGCTTAACAAGATGATTTTAATGCCCCTTGGAAGAGACGTGGAGGTCATAGTGGAATAAAAAGATTTATACCCCTTGGAAGAGTGGTGGAGGTCGCAGTAGCTTAGCAAGATGGTTTTAATGCCCCTTGGGAGAGACGTGGAGGTCACAGTAGCTTACCAAGACGGTTTTAATGCCTCTTGGAAGAGTGATGGAGGTCGCAGTAGCTTAACAAGATGGTTTTAATGCCCCTTGGAAGAGACGTGGAGGTCACAGTAGTTTAACAAGACAGTTTTAATGCTCCTTGGAAGAGTGGTGGAGGTCGCAGTAGCTTAACAAGACGGTTTTAATGCCCCTTGGAAGAGTGGTGGAGGTCGCAGTAGCTTAACATGATGGTTTTAATGCCCCTTGGAAGAGTGGTGGAGGTCACAGTGGAATAAAAAGACAATATCAATGCCCCTTGGAAGAATGGTGGAGGTTGCAGTAGCTTAACAAGACGGTTTTAATGCCCCTTGGAAGAAAAGTGGAGGTCACTGTAGCTTAACGTGACGGTTTTAATGCCCCTTGTAAGAGACGTGGAGGTCATAGTGGAATAAATAGACAATATCAATACCCCTTGGAAGAGTGGTGGAGGTCGCAGTTGCTTAACAAGACAGTTTTAAAGCCCCTTGGAAGAGTCGTGGAGGTCAGAGTAGCTTAACAAGACGGTATTAATGCCCCTTGGAAGAGTCGTGGAGGTCGCAGTGGAATAAGAAGACCAAATCAATGTCCCTTGGAAGAGTGGTGGAGGTCACAGTAGCTTAACAAGATGGTTTTAATGCCCCTCAGAAGAGTGGTGGAGGTCGCAGTAGCTTAACAAGATGGTTTTAATGCCCCTTGGAAGAGTGGTGGAGGTCGCAGTTGCTTAACAAGACGTTTTTAATGCCCCTTGGAAGAGACATGGAGGTCACAGTGGAGTAAAAAGACAATATCAATGCCCCTTGGAATAGTGGTGGAGGTCGCAGTAGCTTAACAAGACGGTTTTAATGTCCCTTGGAAGAGACGTGGAGGTCACAGTAGCTTAACAAGACGGTTTTAATGCCCCTTTCTAGAGCCATGCAGTAGAGCATATTAAAAACATTATTTCCATTATTGGGGAGTGAGTCTCCCATAGTCTTTGCCTATGCCTTAAAAGGAAAAGCTGCCAAAAATTAGGACGGAGTAACTTGCAATGCTGACAAGATGGACCACAGTCACCCTGGTGGTTTAGTGGTGGTGGAGGCTGAGGATAAGGAGAAGAGCAAAAAACTGCCGAAATGAGGAAGCGTATACCCATGTGTGGATGTGAAGCGGTGCATGGGAATACACCTCCCGAAACAACACAATGGATTTGTCTTTGTTACGCTGTTGTCATTTGGTGGTGATGAGAAGTCTGGTCCAATCCAGTCCTTGTTCATTTTGATAAGGGTCAGCTTGTCAGCATTGTCAGTTGACAGGCGAGTTTGCTTATCAGTAGTGTTGAGCGATACCTTACGATATCGGGAAATATTGGATCGGATTGGATCGGACCGATACCCAAAGAATATCGGATATCGCCGATTCCGATACCGGAAACCAATGCAAGTCAATGGGACACAAATATCGGAATGAAAATAAACCCTTCCTTTCCTTGTAGGTTAGTTCTACATCAAGGAAAACAACTAAGAATAATATAGAATGTATAGGGGGAGGTGGAGGAGACATTAAAGGCATAGAGGTTTAGCCCAATCAAATGGAATAGCAGGAATTAATATTTTTTTTAAGACGTTCGGAGTTACAAAGATATTGACTATGTTAAGCTTTTTTATATTTTGTCAGATATTTATGTTTAACTACTTCCATGCTCTTCACCTTCTTTTTTACTTCTCCCACACTTTATCCTTCATCATCCTCAGCAGCAGCATCTTTTTCATCAACTTCTTCTTCACCTTATTCATCTTCTTCTTCTTCACCTTCTTCCTATTATTCTTTATTTTTACATTCTTCATATTTTTCTTATTCAACTATTATTCTTCTTCATATTCTACTTCTTCATCTTCTTCATCTTCTTCTTCTTCATCATATTCTTATTTGTGCCAGGCATTCCTGTAGTTGTTATCTATAAAAGTTTGAAGATTACACCTTCCATTCTGCCTGTCACAAAAGATTTACAACAGGATTTGTCCGCTTTCAGTTTGGCCTGCAGCAGCAGATATTTTCCAGGGGCACCACAAGGAGGAACGGACTCACCCCCATACACTGCTTAGTCTTCTTCTGCTTATAATTTAGATAATATCTTTTGCTCTGATTTTTAGTCTTATGCTTAATGGTCTTCTGCTTTTTGTTCTGCAGCTTCTTGTTCTTCTGCTTCTTTGTCTTCTGTCTCTTGTTCTTTTGTATCTTGGTGGTTGTCTTCTTGTTCTTTGTCCTCTTGGTCATCTTCTTCAGGGTCATCTTCTTGGTCTTCTTCGGGGTGGTCTTCAGGGTCGTCGCCTTCAGGGTCATCGTCTTCGGGGTCCTCGTCTTCTTCGTGGTGGTCTTCAGGGTTTTCGTCTTCAGGGTCGTCGTCTTCAGGGTCCTCGTCTTCTTCGGGGTGGTCTTCAGGGTCGTCGTCTTCAGGGTCGCCATCTTCGGGGTCCTCGTTTTCTTCGGGGTGGTCTTCAGGGTCGTCGTCTTCAGGGTAGTCGTCAGGGAGATCCAGAGTGATTACCAAAAAACATTTAAAAAAGCTTGAACTTGGATATGAAGCAGAAGGTACAAGAATGCTGAGGAACTGCCGAGAACCAGCTGACGGTTCTGGAACCCGGATGGGTAGCAGAAGGTACAAGAAGGTACAGAAGGTACAGAAGGTACAAGGTATAGTCCCTGTCCATGCTTACTGGTCCACGCATCGGTGGTCAGGTGGACCTTGCTACAGACGGCGTTTTGTAGCTCATGTTTAATTTTTCCCTCCACATGCTGTTGTAAGGCAGGGACGGCTTGCCTGCTGAAATAAAAGTGGCTGGGCACATTGTATTGTGGGACTGCCAATGCCATCAAGTTACGGAAGGTGTCAGTCTCCACCAGCCTGAATGATAGCATTTCAAGGGACAGTAGTTTTGCAATGCCAGAATTCAGAGCCTGTGCTCGGGGGTGGTTTGCCGAGTATGGGCGCCTTTTCTCCCATGCCTGTGCTAACGATGGCTGTAGACTTGCCTGGGAGTGTGAGGATGACAGGGAATGTGGTGCTGTGGGTGGAATGACACTATGTCTCTGTACAACAGTGCCAGAGGTTCTTCCATGGCGATCCTGTGAGGAAGCCGAACCAGCTGTGTGTGAGCTGGAGGAAGAGGCTAGAACACGAGCTGAAGAGGTGGTAGGTGACGCTTTAGGTTGGACTAGGTCTTCAGTGTGTCTTTGTAACTCCACCACGTGCTTGGTCCGCACATGTTTCCACATATATGTGGTATTGAGGTTGCTGACACTTTTCCCTCTTTTCACCTTCTGATTACACAGCTTGCATTTGACAAAGCAAATGTCATCTGCAACTGTGTCAAAAAAGGACCAGGCACTGCAAGTCTTGGAAGCGCCCGTTTTGGGTTTTGGAAGATGCATGCTCCTAATGGATGCCGAAGTGGAGGCTACAGGCAACCAAGTCTGCCCCCTCCCTCTCCCTCCTTTTTGGGCCGTTTGGGGAATCTCTTCCTCAGAGCTGCTCCCACCACCTTCCTGTACCTTATTCCATGATGGGTCAAGGACCTCATCATCTACACTACCCTCTTCAAACAACTGCTTCTCCTGGGTAGTCTCGCGAGCACAGTATGTACCAGAAAGTGGCACCTGAGTCTCATCATCAGATGCATACTGAGGTGTGCTGACCATAGGCACTGGCCCATCCGCCTCTTCAGATTCAGAGAGACAAAGTGGTTGCGCATCACTGCATACTACCTCTTCTTCAAATTCTAGAATTCTGCTTGGCTGGCCCCCTCTTTCCAAGCCAAGAGATTCAGTGAACAGAAGTAGAGATGGCTCCTGTCCAGGGCTCTCTGAGTGCCTGGGCAATATGGCAGGTGGTGAAGAGACAGATTGGTGCTCTTCAGTGCTCAGAACCTGAGAGGATCTGGAACTAATTGAAGACGATGCGTTAGCTGCCATCCATCTGACAACGGTTTCAATTTGGTCCTCCCCCAGCAGTGGGGTACGGTGATCTCCTACAAAGCTGCGCATAAAGTACTCTTCCCTGGTAAAACTGGGGGATGCTGAGTCACTGGTGCCCGCAGCAGGCACAGAAACCCCACGTCCTCTCCCTGCAGGAACTCCATGCCCACGCCCATGACCACATGCCTTACTCCCTGCCTTCTTCATCTTGGTAGACTGATAAAGATAGGCAGAAAAGTATTAAGGGCTTAGTGTGCTTAATCCTGAACAGCTGCTAACAGGTATAAGAAACACAAATTTTATAAATTGTGGACTAGACTTTAATATGAGCTAATGTGGCCTACACAACTGTAAAGTGGAGTGTTTGGTGAACTTTATTTCCGTTTTTTTTTTTTCACAAAAAGACACTGGATGTGCCCAAAGATGTAAAACCGATAGTATCACAAACTTTTTGTAGCTATTACAATGCAGGAAGGTAACCTACAATGCAATAGATGAGGCTACAAAAAATAGGCTAATACTAATCTGGCTGGGGCTACAGGGCACAAGGCTGCAGAAAGGCTCCTCTATCTACTCCTATATAGTTTGTTTGCAAGCAATCTAGCTGGATACGGATGGAACCACACTAATAGGAGAAATCAGGAAAAATGAGCAGCACTAATGCAAAAAAGGACAATGTATGAGGCAGTGAGGCACGCTGAGCGGACTACAACTGGACATGGCTGCAGAACACACTACAGCATGAGCTGCACTCACACACAGAGACCTCGCAGACAGCCGTGAACAGTGCAGAGAACTGTGCACTAGCGCTGCAAGGCAAAAGAAAGCTTCTCTATCTACTCCTATATAGTGTGTTTGGAAGCAATCTAGCTGGATACGGATGGAACCACACTAATAGGAGAAATCAGGAAAAATGAGCAGCACTAATGCAAAAAAGGACAATGTATGAGGCAGTAACGCACACTGAACGGACTACAACCGGATGTGGCTGCAGAACACACTACTGCATGAGCTGTGCTCACACACAGAGACCTCGCAGACAGCTGTGAACAGTGCAGAGAACTGTGCACTAGCGCTGCCAGGCAAAAAAAAGCTTCTCGCACAGCGGTTTATAGAGTAGCCTGGGTAAAGCACAATAAAGCAAATCGCTAGCTCAAACTATCCCTCAGAACAGCAGCGTCCTGTCCCTAACTGAATTCACAGCAGAGTGAACCCAAAATGGCGCCGGCGGCTTTTATAGTGCATCATGACATCATTTCAGCAGCCAATCACAGCCATGCCATTAGTTAACATGCCTAACATGCCTAACAGGATGAGCCCACACTTCTTAGGATCCTCATTGGCTGAATAAAATCAAACTGGCTCATTGCATAATGGGAACTTCCGATTCCGGTATTCGATATTCTAAAAGTATCGGAACTCAGTATCGGAACTCCGATAGAGCGAATATCGGTCGATACCCGATATTTCAGTATCGGAATGCTCAACACTACTTATCAGTTATAATTCCCCAAGCGGCACTAAAACCACGCTCCGATAACACCCTAGCGGCAGGGCAGGCCAGGACCTCCAAGGCATACAGAGCGAGTTCATTCCAAGTGTCCAGCTTGGATACCCAATAATTAAAAGGCACAGAGGAATCACAGAGGACGCTGGTACGGTCGGCAAGGTACTCCCTCACCATCTTTTGAAACTTTCCACTCCTTGTGAAAGTACCCCGCGCCTCATGGCCTGTAAGCTGGGCAGATCTCAGAAAATTGCCCCAGAATGTTGCCAGTGTTCCCCTGCATGTGATGGATTGGAGATGAGTCTCTCTTGCCTGTACACCTTGGTTGGTCAACGAACTGTGACCTCTGCCGCTAGCGTGTTCAGATGGAAATTTTTTAACAGTTCTGCAGCAAGGGCCTTCTGGTACTGCCCCATTTTTGTAGACCTCTCCACCTCAGGAATAAGAGAGTGAAATTTCTCCTTGTAGCGGGGCTCTAAAAGTGTCACCAACCATTAATGACTGTCACCCAACATATTGACAACGCGAGGGTCACGGTTAAGGAAGCGTAACATAAAGTCATCCATGCGTGTCAGACTGGTAATGGGCAAGATTTCCGTGTCCTCACCAAGATGACGACTTACCATCCTCTCCTCCTCCTCCTACTCCCCCCTGTCCTCAGGCCACCCACGCTGAACCGGCGGTATGACAGATGTACAGGTCTACAGCGCATGATACCAGCTCCTGTTCTTCCTCCTCCTCCTCCTCTCCCTCATTGTCCCCCAATGCACTTTAGGATGAGATGAGGCTGGGCTGTGTGTAATTGACCGCTACGGCTTCTTGATCCATCTCATCATACTCTGGCTGTAATGCCTCCTCTTTAATTCTCTGCAGAGATCGTTGCAAAAGACAGACAAGTGGGATGCTGACGCTAATGATGGCATCATCGCCACTCACCATCTTGGTGGACTCCTCAAAGTTTGTCAGGATGGTACATATGTCAGACATTCAGGTCCACTCCTGAGGTCTTATGTGTGAAGTCTGACCTGAATATCGACGGCCTTGTTGCAGCTGGTACTCCACAACTGCTCTCTTCTGCTCACAAATCCTTTGCAACATGTGCAGGGTAGAGATCCAACGTGTGGGGACATCACACACCATTCAGGGTGCCGGAAGCTGCAAACGCTGCTGCAACACAGCAAGGGCGGTGGAAGCTGTAGCAGACTTCCAAAAATGAGCTGATAGGCGGCGTACTTTGACGAGCAGATCTGGCAACTCGGGGTATGAATTAAGAAACCGCCAAATCACGAGGTTAAGCACATGAGCCAGGCATGGTACGTGTGTGTTCTCGCCTTACCTCAGAGCCGCCACCAGATTGCGGCCATTGTCACACACGACCATCCCTGAATGTAGGTTCAGCGGTCTCAGCCAGAGATCTGCCTGCTCTTTCACAGCTGTCCACAACTCACAAGCAGTGTGAAGTTTATCACGTAAGATTATGAGTTTCAGCACAGCCTGTTGCCGCTTGGCTGAGGCAGTACTACAGTGCTTCCAGCTTGTAACTGATGTGGTGATATCTGAGTTGGAGGCTGAACATGAGGAGGAGGATGATGCACAGGATCTGTACACTGTGGGGGCAACTCTGACTGACATAGGGCCCGCAATCCTCGGTGTGGGGAAGATGTGTTCCGTCCCAAGGTCCAACTGGGTCCCGGCTTCCTCTATGTTTACCCAGTGTGCCGTCAGGGAGATGTACCATCACTGGCCACAAGCACTTGTCCACGTGTCCGTTGTCAGGTGGAGTCTCCCAGTAACTGCGTTGTTGAGGGCAGGGCAGATGTTTTGGGACACGTGTTTGTGTAGTGCGGGGCTTACACACCGGGCAAAATAGTGTCGACTGGGGACCGAGTACCGAGGGATGGCCGACGCCATACGGTTGTGGAAGGATTCCATCTCCACCAGCCTAAAAGGCAGCATTTCCAACGCAAGCAGCCGTGAAATGTGCAAATTTAAGACTGTGGCATGTGGGGCGTTGGCTGCGAATTAGAGCTTTTGTTCAAAGCTCTGGGATATGGACAATTGAACGTTGCGGTGGGACATGGACGTTGATGCTGTTTCTTGAGAAGCTGCCATAACAAGTGAAGACTGAGAGGAGGGGGCATCTTTGCATGCAGTATGGACAGGGGATTGCCTTGAACGCACAACAGGGGGCTCTCTTACATGCACAACAGCGGAAGTAGCAGTGGTGACACCCGCTGACACTGGTCATGGACCCAGGGGGCTCGCCCCACAAAGTGGGGTGCTTTGCTGCCATGTGCCTGATCATGCTGGTGGTGGTCAGGCTGGTAGTTTTGTCACCCCTGCTGATGCTGGCCTGGCAGGTGGTATAAATTGCCTTTTTGGTGTTATCAGAGAGTCTTTAAAAAAATTCCATACTCTGGAAGACCTACCGCTTGTACTGGCAACGTCCCTCGTGTTGGTGTTACGGGGAACGGTTGCCCGCCTTCTGTCTGCTGCCACCATACTGCTTCTTCCTGCCTGTTGGGGTTCTCTTCCTCCCTCCCCCAGTGTGCTGCTGGCCTCGCTCTGCATGTCCTCCTGCAACGTTGGGTCAGTTACTAGATCATCCACCACCTCCTCCTCTTCCACTTCCGCACCATGGTCCTCCTCCTCACTTCGTGGCAATTGTGTCTCGTCATCGTCCACCTCTTGTGACAAATTTCCAGGGTCGCCTTTCTGTGGCCGTGGCTTTTCAAATATTTGGCCATCGCTAAATGGGATCTCCTCTTCCACCTCTTCAAGCGGAGCAGGCTAGGTGCCCAAATATGGAAATGGACCAGTGAACAGCTCTTCAGAGTGTACAACTGTCGGATCAGTTGCTGTCTGAAAACACTCGGCATGGTGGGAGGAAGGAGCATCAGAGTGAGGAGGAGTATGCAGTTGAGACTCACGGCTACTAACACTTGACCATGTGGAAGACAGATCGGAGGTGGTGGTGCCTAGGTGACTGGAAGTATTATCTGCTATCCAAGTAATAACCTGTTCACACTGATCAGTTCGCAATAGTGGTGCTGTTGTGTGCTTCCCTAGTAACTCGGTCAAGAACTGGGAGCGAGAAGATGTGGCTGGTGGTAGAGTTGAGCGAGCACTAAAATGCTCGGGTGCTCGAAGCTCGGCCCGAGCGAGCCGTGATACTCGGGTGCTCGACCCGAGCAACGAGCCCTGTGTTAGTCTATGAGAGACCCGAGCATTTTTGCGGCGGCACCCCCGGCAGTCTGTAGAAAGCCTAAAAAGTGCCCAAAACGAAAGTGACAGTGCTCAAATGACATGCGGACAGCATGGGGATTGCCCCAGGAAGCATTTCTGACCCCCAGGTCACTGTTGTCAACAACGTGTTCAGAGGTATTAAGCCACTTTCACAGGCTCATAATAAAACGTTCAAAAACTAAAGTGAAACTTTTTCCTGTGAAATATGTGAAGGAATTTCTTTTCCAGGGTAAAGACTTGTGTATAAGGTAAAATAAATAACCAAAAACAAAAATACTCCTCCACACCTTGGGCTATGTTCACACGTAGCATTTTTTATGCGTTTTTTGCTCTTTTGTATTGCTTTCAACTGTGAAAAATGCATTCGCCGGGAAATGTCATTTTAACATTTTACAACCTTATCTGGCCATGTGCTGTGTGACACATGCATATAGCGCTGAAAAGACATGGGGACAGCATGGTGAAGACCCCTGGAAGCATCTCTGACACCCAGGTCACTGCCTAAAAGTGTGCCCACCAGAAGTGATTCTTGTGGCATCAGAAGATGCAGACTTGCAACTATCCCCGTGCAAGTCCTTGTCCCAGGGTAGTGTTCAATTGTACCTCCCCCATTCCTTGCTATGCAAGTGCAAATATGCAGCCTGCCACCCACCCACCCCCTGGCTGCAATACCATACTGCTTGCTTGCACTTGAAATGGGGCCTTTTAGTTTTGAGAAGGCCGAAGCTGGCCACTACCTCATGGCTGCTTCGGCAGTGAGATATCCATACTCAGTACCCAGCCGCCCAGCAGCCGGGTGTCCACGCTCGGTCCCCAGCTGCCAGGGGGCGGCCGGGTGTCCACACTCGGTCCCCAGCCGCCATGCAGTCGGGTGTCCACACTCGGTCCCCATCCTCCCAGTCTCCGGGTGTCCACACATGGTCCCCAGCCGCCAGTGGGCGGCCGGGTGTTCACACTCGGTCCCCAGTCGCCCTGCGGCCGGGTGTCCACACACGGTCCCCAGCCGCCCCGATTTCTCCGCGGAACATCCACACAGACTTTTCTTAGACTGGCCTGCTTTAGGGCAGCATTTTACGAGCCCACCAGAGAACCCGACTCCTCCGGAGGGCCCTGGCTTCTCCATCAGGGGAGTTGTTTATGCCAAGGTGAGGAGCATGATGATGATAGAAGTTAGCATCGGCTTTGTTTTCTTGGAATGCAAGCATAAGTGTGCAACCTGCCACCCACCCACCCCCAGGCTGCAATTCCATACTGCTAGCTTGCTTGCACTTGAAATTGGACTTTTAGGCATGTGAAGGAAGACGCCGGCCACCATGTCATGGCTGCGTCGGCGGCCCTTTTATCCATACTCAGTCCCCAGCCGCCCGGCGGCCGGGTGTCCACGCTCAGTCCCCAGCCGCCAGGGGGCGGCCGGGTGTCCACACTCGGTCCCCAGCCGCCCCGCAGCCGGGTGTCCACACACGGTCCCCAACCGCCTGGGGGCGGCCGGGTGTCCATAAACGGTCCCCAGCCACCCCGATTTCTCCGCGGAACATCCCCACATACTTTTCTTAGACTGGACTGCTTTAGGGCAGCATTGGACGAGCCCACCAGAGAACGCGACTCGTCCGGTGGGCCCTGGCTTCTCCATCAGGGGAGTCGTTTGTGCCAAGGTGAGGAGCATGATGATGATAGAAGTTAGCATCTGCTTTGTTTTCTTGGAATGCAAGCGGAAGTGTGCAACCTGCCACCCACATACCCCCAGGCTGCAATACCATACTGCTAGCTTGCTTGCACTTGAAATTGGGCCTTTTAGGCATGTGGAGGCAGACGCTGGCCACCATGTCATGGATGCGTCGGCGGCCCTTTTATCCATACTCAGTCCCCAGCCGCCCGGCGGCTGGGTGTCCACGCTCGGTCCCCAGCCGCCCCACGGCTGGGTGTCCACACACGGTCCCCAGCTGCCAAGGGACGGCTGGGTGTCCACACTAGGTCCTCAGCCGCCTGGGGGTGGACGGGTGTCCATAAACGGTACCCAGCCACACCGATTTCTCCGAGGAACAGCCCCACACACTTTTCTTAGACTGGCCTGCTTTAGGGCAGCATTGGACGAGCCCACCAGAGAACCCGACTCCTACGGTGGGCCCTGGATTCTCCATCAGGGGAGTTGAGAGTGCCAAGGTGAGGAGCAAGATGAGGATGATAGAAGTTAGCATCTGCTTTGTTTTCAAGGAATGCAAGCGCATGTATGTAGTAGCGGCTAGGCCTGAGGTGGTCAGTGTTTTGGCTCATATCCTACCTCCTCCGAGGATCGCTGGATGTTTTCCTGCTACTATCCAAGTTCTATGACTCCCGATAAAACAAAGCTTCAAGTGATAAATGATGGATGAGTTAGTGGCAAAGGAGAAAGAGCAGGAGGGACAGGGACCATTCACATCAATATCAGGCCAGTCAACCACATATGTCTTGTAAGATATGTTTCTGTAACAAAAGGAGCAGTTTGGCTACACAGTTATAGGGCATACAGTGAGTGCAATGCCTACCAAAAATTTTGAGGCATTCCAAAGCCCCTTTGAAATGACATGGAGGTCAAAGGGCCTTAACTAAACCTTTTTTTCCATTTATAGCAACTGGGTCTCCTGTGCACTGTTGGCCTAAGCAGTGAATGGAAGGCTTTCCAAAAATTATGAGGAACTGCAATGCCCCTTGAAACATATGTGGATTACAGCATACTAAAAACCTTCTACCCATTATTGGGGAGTGTGTCTCCCTTAGTTTTCACCTTTGCATTGAAAAGCAAAAGCTGACTAAAATTAGGAGGAAATGCAATGCCCGTTGGAAGAGTCATGTAGATTAGAGGTAAGGTAAATAAAAACAACATTTCAATGCCCCTTGGAAGAGCTGTGGAGATCAGAGTGGCTTAAGAAGATGCTTTTAATGCCCCTTTGTAGAGACGTGGAGGTCACAGTAGCTTAACAAGATGGTTTTAATGCCCCCTACAAGAGCCATACAGTGCAGCATCTTAAAAACATTATTCCCATTATTGGGGAGTGGGTCTCCCATAGTATTTGCTTATGCCTTCCAAGCAAAAGCTTCCAAAAAGTAGGACGGAGCAACTTGCAATGCCCCTTACAAGAGCCATGCAGTACAGCATATTACAAACATAAGTCCCATTATTGGGGAGTGGGTCTCCCATAGTATTTGCTTATGCCTTCCAAGCAAAAGCTTCCAAAAATTAAGATGGAGCAACTTGTAATGCCTATTACAAGAGCCATGCAGTACAGCATATTACAAACATAAGTCCCATTATTGAGGAGTGGGTCTCCCATAGTATTTGCTTATGCCTTCCAAGCAAAAGCTTCCAAAAATTAGGACGGAGCAGCTTGCAATGCCCCTTACAAGAGCCATACAGTACAGCATATTTCAAACATAGGTCCCACTATTGGGGTGTGGGTCTCCCATAGTATTTGCTTATGCCTTCCAAGCAAAAGCTTCCAAAAATTAAGACAGAGCAACTTGTAATGCCTATTACAAGAGCCATGCAGTACAGCATATCATAGAATCATAGAATGGTAGAGTTGGAAGGGACCTCCTGGGTCATCTGGTCCAACCCCCTGCTCAAAGCAGGATTCACTAAATCATCTCAGACAGATGTCTGTCCAGCCTCTGTTTGAAGACGTCCATTGAAGGGGAACTCACCACCTCTCGTGGCAGCCTGTTCCACTCATTAATCACCCTAACTGTCAAAAAGTTTTTTCTAATATCTAATCTGTGTCTCCTCCCATTTAGTTTCATCCCATTGCTTCTAGTCTTTCCTTGTGCAAAAGAGAATAAAGATGATCCTTCTACAATGTGACAGCCCTTGACATATTTGTAGACAGCTATTAAGTCTCCTCTCAGTCTTCTTTTTTGCAAGCTAAACATTCCCAAATCCTGCAACCGTTCCTCATAGGACATGGTTTGCAGACCAGTCACCATAATGCCCCTCGGAAATGTGGTGGAGGTCCCAGTAGCTTAACAAGATGCTTTTAATGCCCCTCAGAAGAGACATGGAAGTCCCAGGAGCTTAACAAGACGCTTTTAATGCCCCTCAGAAGAGATGTGGAGGTCAGAGTGGCATAACAAGACTCTTTTAATGCCCCTCAGAAGAGATGTGGAGGTCAGAGTGGTATAACAAGACGGTTTTAATGCCCCACAGAAGAGATGTGGAGGTCAGAGTGGTATAACAAGATGCTTTTAATGCCCCTTGAAAGAATGATGGAGGTCCCAGTAGCTTAACAAGATGCTTTTAATGCCCCTCGGAAAAGTGGTGGAGGTCCCAGTAGCTTAACAAGATGCTTTTAATGCCCCTCAGAGGAGACGTGGAGGTCAGAGTGGTAAAACAAGACGCTTTTAATGCCCCTCAGAAGAGATGTGGAGGTCAGAGTGGTATAACAAGACACTTTTAATGCACCTCAGAAGAGACATGGAGGTCAGAGTGGTATAACAAGATGCTTTTAATGCCCCTTGAAAGAATGATGGAGGTCCCAGTAGCTTAACAAGACGCTTTTAATGCCCCTCAGAAGAGACGTGGAGGTCAGAGTGGTATAACAAGTCGCTTTTAATGCCCCTCAGAAGAGATGTGGAGGTCAGAGTGGTATAACAAGACGCTTTAAATGCCCCTTGGTAGAGTCATACAGTACAGCATCTTAAAAATATTATTCCCATTATTGGGGAGTGGGTCTCCCACAGTCTTTGCTTATGCCTTCCAAGCTAAAGCTGACAAAAAACAGGATGGAGGAACTTTCAATAATGGCAACACGGACCACGGTCACCCTGGTGGTATAGTGGTGGTGGAGGATGAGGATAAGGAGAAGAGCATAAAACAGCTGAAATGAGGAAGTTCATACCCATGTGTAGGTGTGAAGCGGTGCATGTGAATACACCTCCCGAAATAACACAGTGGATTTGACTTTATGTTACTCTGCTGTCATTTGGTGGGGATGAGAAGTCTGGCCCAGTCCAGCCCTTGTTCATTTTGATAAGGGTCAGCTTGTCAGCATTGTCAGTTGACAGGCAGGTGCGCTTATCAGTTATAATTCCCCCAGCGGCACTAAAAACACGCTCCGATAACACGCTAGCGGCAGGGCAGGCCAGGACCTCCAATGCGTACAGAGCGAGTTCATTCCAAGTTTCCAGCTTGGATAACCAATAATTAAAAGGCACAGAGGAATCACGGAGGACGCTGGTACGGTCGGCAAGGTACTCCCTCACCATCTTTTGAAACTTTCCACTCCTTGTGAGAGTACCCCGCGCCTCAGGGTCTGTCTGAAGGGAGGGTCTGAGAAAACTGTCCCAGAACTTTGACAGTGTTCCCCTACCTCTGCTGGATTGGAATTGCGTCTCTCTCGCATGTACGCCTTTGTTGGGCAACAACGAACTGTGACCTCTGCCGCTAGTGTGTTCAGATGGGAATTTTTTTAACAGTTCTGCAGCAAGGGCCTTCTGGTACTGCCCCATTTTTGTAGACCTCTCCACTTCAGAAATAAGAGAGAGAAAGTTCTCCTTGTAGCAGGGTTCTACAAATGTCACCAATCAGTAATGACTGTCACCCAACATTTTGACAACGCGAGGGTCACGGTTAAGGCAGCGTAACATAAAGTCAGCCATGCATGCCAGACTGGTAACGGGCAAGATTTTCATGTCCTCACCAAGATGACGACAGACTATCTTCTCCTCCTCCTCCTCCTCCCCCCTGTCCGCAGGCCACCCATGCTGAACTGACGGTATGACAGTTGTAGAGGTACTACCGTCTACAGCCCATGATACCAGCTCCTGTTCTATTTCCTCCTCCTCCTCCTCCTCTTCCTCATTGTCCCCCAATGCACATTGGGATGATATGAGGCTGCAATGCCTCCTCTTTAATTCTCTGCAGAGAGCGTTGCAAAAGACAGACAACAAGTGGGATGCTGACGCTAATGATGGCGTCATCGCCACTCAACATCTTGGTGGCCTCCTCAGAGTCTGTCAGGATGGAACATATGTCAGACATCTAGGTCCACTCCTGAGGTCTTATGTGTGGAGTCTGACCTGAATATCGACGGCCTTGTTGCAGCTGGTACTCCACAACTGATCTCTTCTGCTCACAAATCTTTAGCAACATGTGGAGGGTAGAGTTCCAATGTGTTGGGACATCACACACCATTCAGTGTGCCGGAAGCTGCAAACACTGCTGCAACACAGCAAGGGCGGAGGAAGCTGTAGCCGACTTCCGAAAATGAGCTGAGAGGTGGCGTACTTTCACGGGAAGATCTGGCAACTCGGGGTATGATTTAAGAAACCGCTGAACCACGAGGTTAAGCACATGGGCCAGCCATGATACGTGTGTGATCTCGCCTCGCCTCAGAGCCGCCACCAGGTTACGGCCATTGTCACACATGACAATGCCTGGATGTAGGTTCAGCGGTGTCAGCCACAGATCTGCCTGCTCTTTCACAGCTGTCCACAACTCACAAGCAGTGTGAGGTTTCTCACCTAAGCTTATGAGTTTCAGCACAGCCTGTTGCCGCTTGGCGGAGGCAGTACTGCAGTGCTTCCAGCTTGTAACTGATGTGGTGATATCTGAGATGGAGGCTGAACATGAGGAGGAGGATGATGAGCAGGAGCTGTACACTGTGGGGGCAACTCTGACTGACATAGTGCCCGCAATCCTCAGTGTGGGGAAGATGTGTTCCGTCCCAAGGTCCGACTGGGTCCCGGCTTCCACTATGTTTACCCAGTGTGCCGTCAGGGAGATGCACCGTCACTGGCCACAAGCACTTGTCCACGTGTCCGTTGTCAGTTGGACTCTCACAGTAACAGCGTTGTTGAGGGCACGGCAGATGTTTTGGGACACGTGCTTGTGTAGTGCGAGGATGACACACCGGGCAAAATAGTGTCGGCTGGGGACCGAGTACCGAGGGGCGGCCACCGCCATAACATTGCGTAAGGATTCCGTCTCCACCAGCCTAAAAGGCAGCATTTCCAACGCAAGCAGTCGTGAAATGTGTGAATTTAGGACTGTGGCCTGTGGGGCGTTAGCTGGGAATTTACGCTTTCGTTCGAAGATCCGTGATATGGACAATTGAACGCTCCGGTGGGACGTGGACGTGGACATTGATGCTGTTTCTTGAGAAACTGCCATAACAAGTGAAGACTGAGAGGAGGGGGCATCTTTACATGCAGTATGGACAGGGGATTGCCTTGCACACACAACAGGGGGTTCTATTGCACGCACAACAGTGGAAGAAGCAGTGGTGACACCCGCTGACACTGGTCGTGGACCCTGGGGTTCGCCCCACAAAGTTGGGTGCTTTGCTGCTATGTGCCTGATCATGCTGGTGGTGGTCAGGCTGGTAGTTTTGTCACCCCTGCTGATGCTGGCCTGGCAGGTGGTACAAATGGCCTTTTTGGGTTATCAGCAGAGTCTTTAAAAAAATTCCATACTCTGGAAGACCTACCGGTTGTACTGGCAACGTCCCTCGTGTTGGTGTTACGGGGAACGGTTGCCCACCTTCTGTCTGCGGCCACCACACTGCTTCTTCCTGCCTGTTGGGGTATTCAGCCTCCCTCCCCCTGTGTGCTGCTGGCCTCACTCTGCATGTCCTCCTGCCACGTTGGGTCAGTTACTAGATCATCCACCACCTCCTCCTCTTCCACTTGCGCACCACGATTCTCCTCCTCACTTCCTGGCAATTGTGTCTCGTCATCGTCCACCTCTTGTGACAAATTGCCAGCGTCGACTTCCTGTGGCCGTGGCTGTTCAAATATTTGGGCATCGCTGCATGATATCTCCTCTTCAACCACTTCAGGCGGAGCAGACGAGGGCATAAATATGGAAATGGACCAGTGAACAGCTCTTCAGAGTGTCCAAGTGTGGGATCAGTTGCTGTCTGATGACACTCGGCATGGTGGGAGGAAGGAGCATCAGGGTGAGGAGGAGTATGCGGTCGAGACTCATGGCTACAAAGAGTTGACCGTGTGGAAGACAGACCGGAGGTGGTGGTGCTCAGGTAACTGGAAGTATTATCAGCTATCCAATTAATAACCTGTTCACGCTGATCAGTTCGCAATACTGGTGTTGTTCTGTGATTCCCTAGTAATTCGGTCAAGAAGTGGGAGTGAGAAGATGTGGCTGTTGGTTGTGGCACATTTTAACCTTGGCCACGGCTCTGTCCTCTGCACGCACCATCACCAGAATGTCGACTTCCACGTCCCTTGCCACGCTCCTTGCCCATTGTAAAGGAAGTAAAATAGATTACACTCGCACTATTAATGGAAAAAGGGTAATAAAAAGTAGATAAGAACTGTGGAAGAGGAAACCAGAGTTCTATTTCTCTGGCCTACACCCGACTCTTTTAAACAATCTGAACAATCAGGGAGAAACTATTACTGTTTTTCTTTACGGAAAAAATACCAAAACCTGAATAATAGAGATTTTTTGCCGTGGAATGGCGAAACCACAGTTATTGTTTACTGGGGTATACCATAAAATTTTAAATATATACAGTATATTTCCAGCTGAACAGTGAGCGACACACTCAAACTGTTTTTTTATAGATACAAAAGGCCCAAAAATGGATACTACTATTTTCAACAGATATATTTTTGTGTCAGAACAGTCAGGAGAAACTACTGTTTTTTTTAAGGCAAAAAATGCAAAAAACAGGATAATAGAGATTTTTTACAGTGGAACAGCAAAACCACAGTTATAATTTACTGGTGTATACCAGACCTTTTTAAATATATATATTTGCGGCTCAACAGTGAGCAAAACAGTCAAACTTTTTTTTTTACATACAAAAGGCCCAAAACTGGATACTACAGCGATTTGACCCATGGAACTGCAAAACCACACTGGGATTTGTCGGGCCTACAACAGACTATTTTCAACAGATATATTTGTGTCTGAAAAATCAGGGAGATGCTATTATTTTTTATTTTTACGGCAAAAAATGCCAAAAGCAGGATAATAGAGATTTTTTACCGTGGAACAGCAAAACGACAGTTATAATTTACTGGTGTATACCAACCTTTTTTAAATATATATATTTGAGGCAGAACAGTGAGCGACACACTCAAACTGTTTTTTTTTTACATCCAAAAGGTCCGAAACTGGATACTACAGCGATTTGACCCATGGAACTGCAAAACCACACTGGGATTTGTCGGGCCTACAACAGACTATTTTCAACAGATATATTTGTGTCTGAAAAATCAGGGAGACGCTATTATTTTTTATTTTTACGGCAAAAAATACCAAAAGCAGGATAATAGAGATTTTTTACCGTGGAACAGCAAAACGACAGTTATAATTTACTGGTGTATACCAACCTTTTTTAAATATATATATTTGAGGCAGAACAGTGAGCGACACACTCAAACTGTTTTTTTTTTACATCCAAAAGGTCCGAAACTGGATACTACAGCGATTTGACCCATGGAACTGCAAAACCACACTGGGATTTGTCGGGCCTACAACAAACTATTTTCAACAGATATATTTTTGTGTCAGAACAGTCAGGAAACACTACTGGTTTTTTTAAAGCCAAAAAATGCAAAAAACAGTATAATAGAGATTTTTTACCGTGGAACAGCAAAACCACAGTTATAATTTACTGGTGTATACCAGCCTTTTTGAAATATATATTTTTGCGGCTGAACAGTGAGCGACACACTCAAACTGTTTTTTTTTTACATACAAAAGGCCCAAAACTGGATACTACAGAGATTTGACCTGTGGAAATGCAAAACCACACTTGGATTTGTCGGGCCTACAACAGACTATTTTCAACAGATATATTTGTGTCTGAAAAATCAGGGAGACTCTATTATTTATTTTTTTATAGCAGAAAATTCCAAAAGCAGGATAATAGAGATTTTTTACCGTGGAATAGCAAAACCACACTTATAATTTACTGGGGTATACCAGACATTTTTAAATATATATATTTGCGGCAGAACAGTGAGCGACACACTCAAACAGTTTTTTTTATATACAAATGGCTCAAAAGTGGATAATACAGAGGTTTGCACCGTGGAAATGCAAAACCACACTTCTGTTTCTCTGGCCTACACCAGACTATTTTCAACAGATATATTTGTGTCTGAAAAATCTGAGAAAAACTGTTTTTTTTTTGGTGGGGGAGGGGACACCAAAATGTTAATAAGATGGGTATTTGTACAGTGTGAAGGAGGAAAAAAAAAAGAGGATTTAGATGAAAGAAAAGGATTTTTCCTGGCCCCCTGAGACATGGAGCTAAGTCCATAAACTTCAGCAACACGAGCAGCACACAGGACTGTAATGCAGCGCTTGCTGGTATAACCCCTCTGCGTCTCCTATACAGCCTGCCTGCCTGATATCTGGGATAGAAATTAGTCCTGAGAAGGACTGTTTGTTAGATCTGGCAGCCTTTAGAGACCCTACACTAACTTTTTCGCACTACAAATCTCTCCCTAGCTCAGCAGCGCTTTCCCTACACTGTCTGATCCCGTGCGTCTGTGTCCAAGATGGCGGCGCCCAGTTTTAAGTACTCGAGGTGACACTGTGCAGCCAGAAAATCAATGTAATGCCCACAACCAACATGGCTGCGGCATTACAGTGACTGGCTGGCAATCCCTGCATGTTCATTGGCTCTGTAAAGAGCGCCAAACATGCAGGGCGGAGACCCGAGCTCCCACCCGAGTAACCCGGAAATGATCGGTGCTCGCCAAACATCCCGAGTAGCGTGATGCTCTGTCGAGTACCGAGCAGTGTCGAGCATGTTCGCTCAACACTAGCTCTTGGTTGTGGCACATTTTCACCTTGGCCACGGCCCCATCCTCTGCAAGCACAATCACCAGAACGTTCAGTTCCACGTCTCTTGCCACGCGCCTTGCCCATTGTAAATGAAGTAAAATAGCTTACACTCGCACTATCAATGGTGAAAGGGCAATAAAAAGGAGATTTGAACCATGGAACTGCAAAACTACCGTTATAATTTCCTGGTGTATACCAGACTTGTTAAAATAGATATATTGGTGTTTGAACAGTCAGCGACACACTCAAACTGTTTTTTTTTATGGAAAAAAGGCAAGCAGGTTGATAACACCCAGATTTGAACCGTGGAAGAGGAAAAACACAGTTCTAGTTCTCTGGCTTACACCAGACTCTTTTAAACAGATATATTGGTGTCTGAACAGTCAGCGAGACACTGAAAATGTTTTTTTTATGCAAAAAAGACAAAAAAGTGGATAATACAGAGTTTTGAACCGTGGAACTTCCAAATAGAGTATAGCCACCCCCGTAGTGTTCGAGTTCGGTCCGGTTCGTCGAACACCCGTATGTTCGTCGATCTGTTCATCGAACACCTTTGAACACCGTTAAAACCAATGGCAGGCAAACAAAAACACATAGGAACACATAGAAAACACATAGAAAACACTTCAAAGGTGTCCAAAAGCTGACAAACTTCTCAGATGACACAACTACCACATGGAAAAGTGACAAGTACATATAGTCATGCGAAAAAAAAAGAGGTGGAGGACTAAAAGGAGGGGGAGGCACAGATATAGGCATGTCATGCCCTTCTAAAACCAAAAATGTGCGAAGCTGACAAGGCTAGTCCGTTCCTGCCCGTGCGACCTCCGTGTCGCCGGGTTTGTGCCAGAGCTGCGGTGGACCTGGACGGCCAGCCCCCCTCTGGTGCCTGTCTACTGGTGGGTCGAGCGAGCCCCCCTGCGGTGGAGGCAGGTCTAAGCTTTTCATTTACATTGTCTCTCTAATTTGAATGAGTACACTTTAAATTCTTTTACAAGGATTTATTGGAGGGCAAGTCTGAAGCCAGCAGCCGCGGGAATTCCAGCTCCAGTAGCGTCCATTAAAGCTGCGGCAGTTAAAAAGATTTTATAAGGATCGAGCTTGGCGGGCCACCGCAAGGTGTCCTACCGCCAGTCCCAGCCCCTGTGCCTTGGGGTGCCTCCCGATGCTCTTCACTGAGTGTCCCGGGGGCCCGAAGCATTTCCTTTGAAAAAATTAAGTGTCCAAACTACAGGTGGTGTAGCTTGCTTAACAGCTGGGATAATCCGCTGACTAGCAGACACTGCTACTAGGCACAAAGTATTTCCTGGGCTAGATGCAGTTAAAAAATTGTAATTAGATACTCTCGTTGGATGCTGAGAAAGCATTCCATAGAGTCTCCTGGCAGGCCATATATTATTCTCTTAAAAAGCTTGGGGTAGGGGTCTAGGGGACCCTTTTATAGCCAAAATCACGGCCCTGTATCGCAATACGTCACCTAGGCTGAAGATAAATGGTACATTTTCATCACCTTTCATAATCACCAATGGTACAAGGCAGGGATGTCCTCTGTTCTCTCTTTTATACATCCTAGTGACGGAGCACCTGCTCTCATCAATTCGCCATAACCCCAATATTAGGTGGATTGAGGTGGGAGGCACCGAGTACAAGTGCTCTTCATTTGCTGATGATGTCCTAGTATATATCACTCAATCACATATATCCATCCCTGCTGTTATGGCTGAAACAGATCACTTTGTTACATGGTCAAACTTTAAAATCAATGCAGCGTAGTCTGAGTCCCTCGATGTCTCACTCCCCAAATCCATACAGGATTCCATCCAGTCCAACTTTCCCTTTCCCTGCCCCTCACAGGGTATCAAATACTTAGGAATTCATATTCATAGAGACCTCTCCCATCTATGTTATCTTAATTTTGTGCCCTTCATTGAACAACTCCTTACAGACCACGGTTGGCAAGTTAGAACTGTAAGATTCACTACGTGAACCACTGGTGTTTTGTGGAAAAGCACATGTACACTGTGTTCCAAATTATTATGCAAAAAGTGTTTAGGAGTGATAAGGGAAGAATTTGTTTGTTTGTCAGTTAAACTCATTGATGGTGATGTGTGTCAGGGCTCTTTATATCACTGTAAGCAATTGCAGGCACCAGTGCTAATTAGTTTGGCAGGTGTGTCCAATGAAAGGCAAGACTACTTAAGAAGGCTGTCCCACATTATTAAGCAGCCTACATTTTCTGCCAAAATGGGAAAGAAAAAGGATGTGTCGGCTGCTGAGAAGCAACAAATTGTGGAGTGTTTAGGTCAAAGCATGACTACAATCAACATTGCCACGACACTTCATCCTGATCATCGCACAATCAAGAAGTATGTAGCTGATTCACAGTACACACATGTGCGTGCTGATAAGGGCAAATTGAGGACTCTTTCCTACAGGCAATTACGTCAGGTTGAAAGAGCAGCGGCAAAAAAGCCTTGTCATAGCAGCAGACAAGTTTTTGAAGCTGCTGGTGCCTCCAACGTCCCCCGAACAACAAGATGCAGGGTCCTTCAGCGGTTTGCAGCTGTGCATAAGCCATCCTGTCGACCTCCTCTATCCACTGTACACAAGCAGAAATGGCTCCAGTGGGCCAAACAATACATAAAGACTGACTTTAAAACTGTTTTGTTCACCGATGAGTGCCGTGCAACGCTCGATGGTCCAGATGGATGGAGTGGAGGATGGCAGGTTGATGGACACCCCATGCAAACACGGCTACGGCGCCAACAAGGAGGAGGTGGAGTAATGTTTTGGGCTGGAATCATGGGGAGAGAGATTGTCTGCCCCTTTAGGATCCCTGAAGGGGTAAACATGAGCTCCATAATGTATGTGGAGTTTCTCAAACAGCACTTGCTGCCACGGTTCCAGAAGAAGAACCGTGTATTCCGCAGCAAGATCATTTTCATGCATGATAATGCACCATCTCATGCTGCACATAACACATCTGCATCTCTGGCTGATATGGGCATAAAAGGGGACAAACTTATGGTGTGACCCCCATGCTCCCCTGACCTCAACCCCATTGAGAACCTCTGGAGCATCATCAAAAGGAGTGTCTATGATGGTGGGAGGCAGTTCACATCTAAGCAACAGCTCTGGGATGGTATTCTGTCCTCATGCAAAACAATTGAAGGAGAAACCATCCAAAACCTGACAAAGTCAATGGACGAGAGAGTTCAGAAGCTCCTTTCGAACAAGGGGTCCTATGTGCAAATGTAACATCACCTAGAATAAAGTTTTGAGTTGAAAACTGTTTGATTTCAGTTTCTAATAACCTGCTAATGCTTATAATTTCAAAAATGACCACTTTTTTGTTCTTTATTAAAATGAAAAGGTTGATCAAAGAGTTTGGGGGATCTAAGAGTGTGGCAACCCAGTATTCAGGATTATTTCGAATTCTGACAATCTGAGGGTCATGTTGCAGATAGTGCAGCATGAAGGCACTCATGTGTCTTGCGCATATAGGAGCCCCAAAATTATTTTCTGGGCTAGATGCAGCTAAAAATTATTATTAATTTGAAAACTGGTGGAGCTTAGTATACATGGCCTAATAGAATCAGTACTGCATACTGCTACAAGGCCAAAATTATTTTACAGGCAAGATAGAGATAAACATGATTACTAATAATTTGAAATCTGGTCGAGCTTAGTATAGATGGCCTAATAGAATCAGTACTGCAAACTGCTACAAGGCCAAAATTATTTTACAGGCAAGATACAGATAAACATGATTAGTAATAATTTGAAATCTGGAGGAGCTTAGTATAGATGGCCTAATAGAATCAGTACTGCAAACTGCCACAAGTCCAAAATTATTTTACAGGCACGATAGAGATAAACATGATTAGTAATAATTTGAAATCTGGTGGAGCTTAGTAAAGATGGCCTAATAGAATCAGTACTGCACACTGCTACTATGCCCAAAATTATTTTCCAGGCAAGATACAGATAAAAATGATAATTAATTTGAAAGCTTAAAACGGTTGGTGAGGTGATTTTACCAAATCCTCAAGCTTTTACTCTCCCCAGGATTACACAGGGGTAGAAAAGTCCTTGCGGATCCATGATGTGTTCATCTTTGTGAACATGAGTCTATCTACATTGTCAGTGGACAGCCGCGTATGCTTATCTGTCAGCACACCACCAGCAGCGTTGAACACACGTTCAGAGAGAACAAAAATTATTATTAATTTGAAATCTGGTGGAGTTTTGTATAGATGGCCTAATAGAATCAGTACTGCAAACTGCTACAAGGCCAAAATTATTTTACAGGCAAGATACAGATAAACATGACTATTAATAACATTGGTGTACAAAAAAATAAAAAAATTTCTGGCATGGACTCTAAGAACAGTTTTAGACTAATTTGAGGGTGTTGAATTCAAATCTGATCTTATAATTTCTCTATCACATCACTGTTACGGGTCCGGGTGGTGAAACCTCTGTGCCGAGGTGCAAGGAGGGACCCAGAGGGGCGTGACTAATTATCCACCTGAACCGACCCTGGCCGTACGGCAGCTAACGACACAGTGACCAGGGAGGATCCGGGCTGAGGGACCAGGTGCCACTCTGGGGATGACCTTGTAAGAGAGCAGGTGGCTCCCACGGGTCAGATGGCTGGGACTGACCGGTATGGCGGATGGACACGGCAAGCAGGCGGAAGTCTCTGGTAGCAGACAGGTGGTCACTGTTCGAGAAAGCAGGGCAAGTAGCAGTCTTTAGGTCTACCAGGAAGGTGGTCACAGCAAATGACGGCAGGGTCTCCAGGCAGGCTGGCAGGAAACAGGCAGGTGCTCCCAGGTGAGCGGGCAGACAGACGAGGCAGGTAATTGGCAGGTAACTGGTGGGCGCTCCCAGGTGAGCGGGCAGACAGACGAGGCGGGTAACTGGCAGGTAACTGGTGGGCGCTCCCAGGTGAGCCGGCAGACAGGCGAGGCAGGTAACAGGCGGGTGCTTTCAGGTGAGCGGGCTGACGGACACAGCAGGTAACAGGTGGGTGCTCCCAGGTGAGCGGGCAGACAGACGCAGCAGGTAACAGGTGGGTAACAGGTGAGCGCTCCAGGTGAGCAGGCTGGCAGGCTCAGCAGGTAACAGACAGATAACAGGCTGGCAGGACGAGAAGTCAGGCTAGCAGCGGGACCTGAGGGCTGAAGCACAGATCAGACACAGTGCAAACAATTGTTGCTCGGGCACCTCCATTTTGGAGGAGGTGCCTTATATATGAGAAGTCCTCTGGCAATTGGCCGGGGACTCCTTAGGACGAGGCGCGCGGCCCCTTTAAGAGAGGGGGAGCGCGCGCGCGCTAAGCACAGTGCCCGGGAAGGGGCGCGCGCCGGTAGCAGCTAGGGAAGGAGCGCTGGAGGACGGCGCGCGCTGAACAGGAAGGTGAGGGGGACGATGCTATAATCACGTTTTTGCGCTATAGGTATATAGCCCATTTTCAATAATTCCAAGAAAATATAAGTAGTGTATGAAAAGTACCGGTTTATACGGTTCACTAAGGTAAATTTAGTTTTCATTTAGTCTCCCAATAAATGTGAGAATATCTTTGTTTTCTTTGAACATGCATAATTCCCATTTGTTATGATAAAAAGTAAAAAAACAGTTTTCAAACACCCTTGTTTTCTGTGCTACTGGGACAGTAGAGCTACAACAGAGCATTGGGTAAAAACTGAATGGCCTCAGTGACAGAGTTTGGCATCTGGCGATAAGAATGTCATCCATGATCCTCTAGTGGATAGGAAGAACATTGTCTTTCCTCCCTTGCACATAAAACTTGGATTGATGAAGCAGTTTGTCAAAGCTCTCAATCACAGTGGAGAATGCTTTAACTATATATGTTCCAGTTTTCCTGGTCTTAGTGAAGAGAAGAAAAGGGCTGCAATATTTGATGTACCTCAAATAAGAACACTTATGAGAGACCCAATCTTTATCACATCAATGAATGAGACAGAAGAAAGAGCTTGGAATGCATTTTGTAATGTGGTGCAGAATTTTCTAGGGAATAAGAAAGCAGACAACTATGAAGAGATTGTGGAAGAGCTACTAATGAGTCTGCAAAATCTTGGATGTAGAATGAGTATCAAGATTCACTATTTACACAGCCATTTGGACTTTTTTCCAGAGAACCTTGGGGATGTGAGCGAGGAACAAGGGGAGCGTTTTCATCAGGACATTAAAACAATAGAAGAACAGTATCAAGGCCGGTGGGACTCACATATGATGGCTGACTATTGCTGGAGCTTGATGAGAGACAACCCAGAAGCTGTACATCACAGATCAGCTAAGAAAAGAAAGTTCAAATAACTGCCATTTGCCATTCATCTCTGTGCCATATATATGTGTTTTTATATTTTGTAGTTTAATTTTGTAAGTATATTTGATTTGCTGTACACAGACTTTGTAATTTTTGTTATTCCTTGATTAAAAATATACAAAATGTAGTAACCAAAATCATGAGGTTTTTATCAAAAAACATTCGATAGGAGTAATTTCCATCAAAAATATCTCGAAATACTGATGTGATAGCCAAAAATGGAGTTCGTATTAGTAATCAGCAGCCAAAATTGACTTAAAATATGTTTTAAAACCTTTTGACAGAAAAATTGCGTTGACCAGTGTAATTTTAAATACGGTGGAGCTTAGTATAGATGGCCTAATAGAATCAGTACTGCAAACTGCTACAAGGCCCAAATTATTTTCCAGCCAAGATACAGATAAACTTGATTAGTAATTTTAAATATGGTGGAGTTTAGTATAGATAGCCTAATAGAATCAGTACTGCACACTGCTACAAGGCCCAAATTATTTTCCAGCCAAGATACAGATAAACATGATTAGTAATTTTAAATCTGGTGGAGTTTAGTATAGTGTCACGCTGTCTCTGTGTACTGGAGGTAGGGGGCCTAATCTGACCCTAAGCTGGGGCCCTGACTAATCCCTCTACCTGGAGGTACTGTTAAAGGTACAGAGGTCCAGGCCGCCAGCGTAACCCCTACCTCCTGAGGATCCCTGCACCTAAGTAATCTAGTCCTGAGAAGGACCCCGATCACAACAAAAGGGGACAGGTAATAATATGCCCACACTCAGTACTTAGACGAACGAGACAGTACAAGGGTAAAACCAAAACCACCTTGCATACAAAAACTACACAACTACAACAGAGGGAACACCAACGGGAAAGGAGATAAATGATAAAGCGAGGAAGGGAAAAAACACTCCAAATACACTTATCTCTGAAACTCCAAATACCACGATCCGCTCTGTTAGTCTGCATGAAATGCTTTCACCGACAACTTCCCTAACAGAGCAGCAGACATATGAAGGAATCTCACTACTGCAGAATTGATTGCAGCTGGGCGAGGCTGGACCTCGTCTAGCACAGAGAGAGAGAGTTAACTCCCTCACTGCCGAAAAGCACAAAACACCAAAAACTCAGCTGCGAGAAGTCAGGCTGTGCAATCGTGACGATCTTCGTGGCGACACAACCATGACATATAGATGGCCTAATAGAATCAGTACTGCACACTGCTACAAGGCCCAAATTATTTTCCAGCCAAGATACAGATAAACATGATTAGTAATTTGAAAGCTTAAAACGGTTGGTGAAGTGATTTTAACAAATCATCAAGCTTTTACTCTCCGCAGGATGACACAGGGGTAGAAAAGTCCTTTCGGATCCATAATTTGTTCATCTTTATGAACGTGAGTCTGTCTACATTATCAGTGGAGAGCTGCATGCGCTTATCTGTCAGCACACCACCAGCAGCGCTGAACACACGTTCAGAGAGAACTCTGGCTGCGGGGCATGACAAGATCTCCAAGGCGTAAAAGGCGAGCTCCGGCCATTTATCCAGATTGGAAGCCCAAAAAGAGCAAGGGTCCAGTGACACAGTCATGGCTTCAATGTTTACTTGGAGATACTCCTGTACCATCGTCTCTAGGCGTTGACTATGTGTCAGACTTCTTGTCTCCTGTGGCCTTGCAAAGGATGGGCTAAAAAAGTGGTGAAATGATTCCGCAAAATTGACGTTACTAGCAAATACTGTGTTTCTGTTACGTTTTGAGTGCTGAACACTCGAAGGTCCCACGGTTGGCAAGTTGGAACTGTGAGATTCACTACGTGCACCACTGGTGTTTTGTGGAAAAGCACAAGTAAGATTCTGCAACAGTCTCTGCTGATACTCCTGCATGCATGTATAACTTTCTATGGCAGGGATAATTTCTGCAAATTTAATTTTGTACCGGGGATCTAACAGTGTGGCAACCCAGTAGTCAGGATTATTTCTAATTCTCACAATTCGAGGGTCATGTTGCAGGTAGTGCAGCAAGAAGGCATTCATGTCTCTTGCGCATCCAGGAGCACCAAGTCCCTGTTGTGTTGGTGGCGAGGTAACAATCTTGCTTCCTTCCTCTGCCCTCTCCCCTCAACCTCGCACAACAGAAATGTGATCAAGGTCTCCCTCATCTGATGAGTCTTCCATCAGTTTGTCCTTCACTTCTTCCTGGGCTCCTGCACCTTTCTCACTAGTTTGGCTGCTACCATGTGCCCTGGTAAATCCATCTCCCCCACCCTCACATGCCTGCCGCCTTGGTGCTGCCGACCGTCTGGACCTTGCAGATGTTAGCCCTTCCGCATACAACTCCTCCTCCTCTACTTCCTGCACCTCCTCTTGTCGCACCACCTGACTCCGAATTCTGTTTAACATGTGCTCCAGCATGTAAATCACCGAAATAGTTATGCTGATAATGGCATCGTCAGCACTAAACATCTTCATCGCCATTTCAAAACTGTGCAGAAGGGTGCATAGGTCCCTGATCTGAGACCACTCCTCCAGTGTGATTTGCCCCACCTCTGGATCTCGTTGGCCCAGGCTATACGTCAGAACATATTGCACCAGGGCTTGTCGGTGCTGCCACAGTCGCTGCAACATGTGCAGAGTTGAATTCCACCTGCTAGGCACATCGCATTTTAGCCTGTGAAGTGGAAGGCCCAACGACTTCTGTAGAGATGTAAGTCGCTGAGCTGCGGGATGCGAACGGCGGAAGTGAGCACACAGTGACCGTGACCACTGCAGAAGGCCATCTAGTCCGGGATAGTGGGATAAAAATTGCTGGACAACCAGGTTCAACACGTGAGATGTGTGACATTGACCCGGCGAAGGGCCGCACCCAGGTTTGCAGCATTGTCGAACACGGCCTTCCCTGGTTTCAGGTCCAGTGGAGACAACCATTCATGAAACTGGTTCTCCAGAGCTGACCACAACTCCTCAGGTGTGTGACTCACATTTCCCAGACATTTCAAAGTAAAAACCGCCTGATGACGTTGAGCCCTGCTGCCAGCATAGTAAGATGTGCAGGATCCCTTCTGCGCAGTTAGAAAGCTTGTGGCATTACCAGACAGGCTTTGGGTGCAGGTGGAGGACCGAGAGGAGGATGAGGAGGCAGAAGCTGTGGAGGAACTTCGAGATAAAGAAGATTGATGCACAACTCATGGGGACTGGAAGACTTGGACAGCAGCCCCTTGTCCTGCTGTCACCATAGTTACCCAGTGCCCAGTCAGCGACATGTAACGCCCCTGTCCATGCCTACTCATCCAAGTGTCTGTGGTGAAATGCACCCTGTCACACACAGAGTTTCTCAAAGAAGCGTTGATGTTGTGTGTGACATGCTGGTGGAGTGCAGGCACACCTTTCTTTGAGAAGTAGTGCCGACTGGGCATCTGGTACTGGGGCACTGCGACGGACATAATGTTTCGAAAATCCTCTGTGTCCACCAGGCGGAAAGGCAGCATTTCTGTAGCCAAGAGCTTGCAGATGGTGAAATTCAACCTCTTAGCTTTCTCATAGCTAGGAGGAAATGGTCTTTTACTTGTCCACATCTGAGGGACCGAGGGCTGGCTGTTGTGCTTAGACAGGGTTGAGAAGCGTTTGCCCGGCAAACTGACTGTCTGTGAGGAAGATGCAGGCGGACATGTTAGGTTGACTTGATCCAAAGGTGGTGCCATCGATGTCGGACAGCGCTCAACACCAGCTGGTGTTTCCACCTCCAAAGAAAATGATGACCTGCCAATCACGCTGGCTGTTGCGGGTAAAGAGGTGGCAGGTCTGCATCCCAAAACAGGTGTGACTGCTGTCCCCCCAGTTACAGAGGATGAATAGGCTGCGGATGAACAAGATGTGGCAGACAGTGGTTGGCCCGGCTGGCTAGGCCGCATTGTAGCACAGTGAGCTTCCCACTGTAACTTATGCTTCATATCCATGTGCCGGTTCATGCATGAAGTACTCAAACTATGTATTTTTTGGCCTCTACTTAGGATTTGCTGACAAATGTTACAGATAACACGAGTTGGTTCATCCTTATCGATCTGAAAAAATGCCCAGGCTATGCAAGGCTTAGCCCCAAGGCGACCTGAAGAGCCACCACGACTTGTGGTCAGAGGCAGAGCTGTGTTTGAGGATGCAGTTGTTGACGTGCTTCCAGTACTACGTCTCTGTCCAGGAAGGCGCAACCTGACCTCGTCATCACTAGCATCCTCCTCCACCTCCTCTGCTGACCTCATCGACTGGCTCACTGTGGGTTGACAGTAAGTGAGATCTCCAACCTCGTCATCATCACCCTCTGTGTTATCACACCTGTCGTCCTCAGAGCCAACCTCTTCCTGCCCTGACAAAAAACTAAAGTTGTCACTCCAATCAGGTATTTGAGTCTCATCATCGTCTTCCTCATTGTCTCCACCAACAGGAGTTACAGTTTGGGAACGAGGGTCTACATTATGGTCAGAATCTTCTGTGTCTGTTCCTGGAACCGACTCATAAAGATTCTGGCCATCAGGGCAGATCATTTCCTCGTCTGGATTCACAGAAGCTCTGGAGCCGACCTCTGATTCCCAGGCTATAGTATGAGTAAACAGCTCTGCAGACTCAACCATCTGTTCTACCCCATACTCAGATGGGCAGCTGGAGACTTGGGAGCTGTGAGGAAGCAAGTGCGATTGGGGTGACACCTCTGAGGACTGGAGTATTATTGATGTTGAAGTTGAGGTGGAGGAGAGCCCACTTAAAGGAGCTCTTGATTTCTGTTAAAGCACCTGCTGTTTTTGTGCCTCATCTGGAATTTGTAGTGATTGGCGTGGCCGTAAGAAAGGGATCTTATCACATTGTCCGTTGAGAGAAGTAGACATCTTAGTTTGGCTGGAAGATGGTCTTTCTTCTGCAGATGTTACTGTTGCTTTAACACCTACCCCACGGACACAACCTTTTTTTCCCTTCCCAACATGCCTATTCCCCTTTCCACCATCAGCAGGCCTTTTTCCACTCATTTTGGTGGTTAACTAATTGACAACTCTGGAGTTGTTTGCACCAAAAACAATGGATGGGAACCGAGCAGAGATGAGTGGCCAAACTGTGGTATTAGCCAAAAAGTATTGGCTGTGTTAGATGCAGTAAAAAAATTTTGTGTGTGCGCTGCTGATAGGCTGAAAGATTGCACCTCCCCACTTTAAATGTGGGAAGGAGAAAAAAAATGGAGATCTTCATTATTTATGCAGAGATCCATCCCCTGCCCCTCCCCCCGCCACGCTGTACACTCAAACTGCGTACTAACATTAATTTTCAGCATTACTGAGAAAAAATCCAGTTATGATTTTGGCGCACGAACAGTTATCGAACATAACCTCAAACAGCCGGATTTTTTTTAAATCGTTCGTGTTCACCGAAAGGCTCGAACAGCGCCCCAAACAGCTCGAATTTGAGATTGGCGAACAGTTTGAGTCGAACACCGCTCATCTCTACTGCAAAACCACCGTTATAATTTCCTGGTGTATACCAGACTTGTTAAAATGGATATATTGGTGTCTGAACAGTCAGAGACACACTCAAACTGTTTTTTTTAATGGAAAAAAGGCAAGCAGGTTGAACTGTGGAAGAGGAAAAACACAGTTCTAGTTCTCTCGCCTAAACAAGACTCTTTTAACCCTAGAAAGCATACCTGGAGCCTCGCAGTCCCGCCCTGTTAATTGTTTTCGATTTTCTGCAAGATTTCTTTAGTTAGTATTTTGAAACTCTAGGTATTCCTCAGGTATATAGTTGTTTGTCATTTCCAGTTGGTCATTTATTTATTATTTGCACATGGGCCTAAAAGGCCCCAGGTATGTGAAAGTGTAGATTTTTATGGTCATACGTTCTAGGTTTAAACAGATATATTGGCGTCTGAACAGTCAGCGAGACACTGAAAATGTTTTTTTAATGCAAAAAAACACAAAAAAGTGGATAATACAGAGATTTGAAACATGGAACTGCAAAACCACAGTTATAATTTACTTGTGTATACCAGACTTGTTAAAATAGATATATTTTTGTCTGAACAGTCAGCGACACACTCAAACTGGGTTTTTTTATGGAAAAAAGGCAAGCAGGTTGATAACACCCAGATTTGAAACGTGGAAGAGGAAAACACAGTTCTAGTTCTCTCGTCTACAGAAGACTCTTTTAACCCTAGAAAGCATACCTGTGGCCTCACAGGCCAGCCATGTTAATAGTTTCCGATTTTCTGCAAGATTTCTTTAGTTAGAATTTTGAAACTCTAGGTATTCCTCAGGTATATAGTTGTTTGTCATTTCCAGATGATCATTTATTTATTATTTGCACACGGGCCTAAAAGGCCCAAGGTATGTGAAAGTGTACATTTTTATGGTCATGCATTCTAGGGTTAAACAGATATATTGGTGTCTGAACAGTCAGCGAGACACTGAAAATGTTTTTTTTTTATGCAAAGCAGACAAAAAAGTGGATAATACAGAGATTTGAACCGTGGAACTGCAAAACCACAGTTATAATTTCCTGGTGTATACCAGACTTGTTAAAATTGAAATATTGGTGTCTGAACAGTCAGAAACACACTCAAACTGTTTTTTTTAGTGGAAAAAAGGAAAGCTGGTTGATAACACCCAGATTTGAACTGTGGAAGAGGAAAACCACAGTTCTAGCCCTCTGGCCTACACCGGACTCTTTTAAACAGATATATTGTTGTCTGAACAGTCAGCAAGACACTGAAACTGTTTTTTTCATGCAAGATACACAAAAAAGTGGATAATACAGAGATTTGAACCATGGAACTGCAAATCCACAGTTATAATTTCCTGGTGTATACCAAACTTGTTAAAATAGATATATTGGTGTCTGAACAGTCAGCGACACACTCAAACTGTTTTTTTTTTTATGGAAAAAAGGCAATAAGGTTGATAGCACCAAGATTTGAATCGTGGAAGAGGAAAAACACAGTTCTAGTTCTCTGGCCTACAACAGACTCTTTTAAACAGATATATTGGTGTCTGAACAGTCAGCAAGACACTGAAAATGTTTTTTTTATGCAAGAAACACAAAAAAGTGGATAATACAGAGATTTGAACCGTGGAATTGCAAAACCACCGTTACAATTTCCTGGTGTATACCAGACTTGTTAAAATAGATATATTGGTGTCTGAACAGTCAGCAACACATTCAAACTGTATTTTTTCATGGTAAAAGGCATGCAGGTTGATAACACCCAGATTTGAATCGTGGAAGAGGAAAAACACAGTTCTAGTTCTCTGGCCTACACCAGACTCTTTTAGACAGATATATTGGTGTCTGAACAGTCAGCGAGACACTCAAAATGTTTTTTTCATGCAAGAAACACAAAAAAGTGGATAATACAGAGATTTGAACCGTGGAACTGTAAATCCACAGTTATAATTTCCTGGTGTATACCAGACTTGTTAAAATAGAAATATTTGTGTCTGAACAGTCAGCAACACACTCAAACTGTTTTTTTTTATGGAAAAAAGGCAAGCAGGTTGATAACACCCAGATTTGAACCGTGGAAGAAGAAAACCACAGTTCTAAATCTCTGGCCTACACCAGACTCTTTTAAACAGATATATTGGTGTCTGAACAGTCAGAGAGACACTGGAAAAAAAAAATTATGCAAAAAAGGCAAAAAAGTGGATAATACAGAGATTTGAACCTTGGGACTGCAAAACCACCGATATAATTTCCTGGTGTATACCAGAATTGTTAAAATAGATATATTGGTGTCTGAACAGTCAGCGACACACTCAAACTGTTTTTTTCAATGGAAAAAAGGCAAGCAGGTTGATAACACCCAGATTTGAAACGTGGAAGAGGAAAACCACAGTTTTAGTTCTCTGGCCTACACCAGACTTTTTTAAACAGATATATTGGTGTCTGAACAGTCAGCAAGACACTGAAAAGGTTTTTTTTAAGCAAAAAACACAAAAAAGTGGATAATACAGAGATTTGAACCGTGGAACTGCAAAACCACCGTTATAATTTCCGGGTGTATACCAGACTTGTTAAAATAGATATATTGGTGTCTGAACAGTCAGCGACACACTCAAATTGATTTTTTTATGGAAAGAAGGCAAGCAGGTTGATAATACTCAGATTTGGACCCGGGAAGAGGAAAAACACAGTTCTAGTACTCTGGCCTACAACAGACTCTTTTAAACACATATATTGGTGTCTGAGCAGTCAGCGGGACACTGAAAAAGTTTTTTTTATGCAAAAAAGACAAAAAAGTGCATAATACAGAGATTTGAACCGTGGAACTGCAAAACCACCGTTATAATTTCCTGGTGTATACCAGACTTGTTAAAATAGATATATTGGTGTCTGAACAGTCAGCGACACACTCAAACTATTCTTTTTTATGGAAAAAAGGCAAGCAGGTTGATAACACCCAGATTTGGACCCTGGAAGAGGAAAAACACAGTTCTAGTTCTCTGGCCTACACCAGACTCTTTTAAACAGATATATTGGTGTCTGAACAGTCAGCGGGACACTGAAAATGTTTTTTTTTATGAAAAAATCTCTAAAAAGTGGATAATACAGAGATTTGAACTGTGGAACTGCAAAACCACCGTTATATTTTCCAGGTGTATACCAAACTTGTTAAAATAGATATATTGGTTTCTGAACTGTCAGCGAGACACTGAAAATGTTTTTTAAAAGCAAAAAACACAAAAAAGTGGATAATACAGAGATTTGAATGGTGGGACTGCAAAACCACCGTTATAATTTCCTTGTGTATACCAGACTTGTTAAAATAGATATATTGGTGTCTGAACAGTCAGCGACACACTCAAACTGTATTTTTTTATGGAAAAAGGCAAGCAGGTTGATAACACCCAGATTTGAACCGTGGAAAAGGAAAACCACAGTTCAAGTTCTCTGGCCTACACCAGACTCTTTTAAACAGATTTATGGGTGACTGAACAGTCAGCGAAATGCTGAAAATGTTTTTTTTATGCAAAAAAGTCAAAAAAGTGGATAATACAGAGATTTGAACCGTGGAACTGCAAAACCACAGTTATAATTTCCTGGTGTATACCAGACTTGTTAAAATAGATATATTTGTGTCTGAACAGTCAGCGACACACTCAAACTATTCTTTTTTATGGAAAAAAGGCAAGCAGGTTGATAACACCCAGATTTGAACCATTTAAGAAGAAAACCACAGTTCTAAATCTCTGGCTTACACCAGACTATTTTAAACAGATATATTGGTGTCTGAGCAGTCAGCGAGACACTGAAAATGTTTTTTTTACGCAAAAAAGACAAAAAAGTGCATAAGACAGAGATTTGAACCGTGGAACTGCACAACCAGAGTTATAATTTCCTGGTGTATACCAGACTTGTTAAAATAGATATATTGGTGTCCGAACAGTCAGCGACACATTCAAACTGTTTTTTTTATGGAAAAAAGTCAAGCAGGTTGATAACACCCAGATTTGGACCCTGGAAAAGGAAAAACACAGTTCTAGTTCTCTGGCCTACAACAGACTCTTTTAAACAGATATATTGGTGTCTGAACAGTCAGCGGGACACTGAAAATGTTTTTTTTTATGAAAAAATCTCTAAAAAGTGGATAATACAGAGATTTGAACTGTGGAACTGCAAAACCACCGTTATATTTTCCAGGTGTATACCAAACTTGTTAAAATAGATATATTGGTTTCTGAACTGTCAGCGAGACACTGAAAATGTTTTTTAAAAGCAAAAAACACAAAAAAGTGGATAATACAGAGATTTGAATGGTGGGACTGCAAAACCACCGTTATAATTTCCTTGTGTATACCAGACTTGTTAAAATAGATATATTGGTGTCTGAACAGTCAGCGACACACTCAAACTGTATTTTTTTATGGAAAAAGGCAAGCAGGTTGATAACACCCAGATTTGAACCGTGGAAAAGGAAAACCACAGTTCAAGTTCTCTGGCCTACACCAGACTCTTTTAAACAGATTTATGGGTGACTGAACAGTCAGCGAAATGCTGAAAATGTTTTTTTTATGCAAAAAAGTCAAAAAAGTGGATAATACAGAGATTTGAACCGTGGAACTGCAAAACCACAGTTATAATTTCCTGGTGTATACCAGACTTGTTAAAATAGATATATTTGTGTCTGAACAGTCAGCGACACACTCAAACTATTCTTTTTTATGGAAAAAAGGCAAGCAGGTTGATAACACCCAGATTTGAACCATTTAAGAAGAAAACCACAGTTCTAAATCTCTGGCTTACACCAGACTATTTTAAACAGATATATTGGTGTCTGAGCAGTCAGCGAGACACTGAAAATGTTTTTTTTACGCAAAAAAGACAAAAAAGTGCATAAGACAGAGATTTGAACCGTGGAACTGCACAACCAGAGTTATAATTTCCTGGTGTATACCAGACTTGTTAAAATAGATATATTGGTGTCCGAACAGTCAGCGACACATTCAAACTGTTTTTTTTATGGAAAAAAGTCAAGCAGGTTGATAACACCCAGATTTGGACCCTGGAAAAGGAAAAACACAGTTCTAGTTCTCTGGCCTACAACAGACTCTTTTAAACAGATATATTGGTGTCTGAACAGTCAGCGAGACACTGAAAGTGTTTTTTTTATGCAAAAAAGACAAAAAAGTGGATAATACAGAGATTTGAATGGTGGGACTGCAAAACCACCGTTATAATTTCCTGGTGTATACCAGACCTGTTAAAATAGATATATTGGTGTTTTAACAGTCAGCGACACACTCAAACTGTTTTTTAAATGGAAAAAAGGCAAGCAGGTTGATAACACCCAGACTTGAACCATGGAAGAGGAAAAACACAGTTCTAGTTCTCTGGCCTACACCAGACTCTTTTAAACAGATATATTGGTGTCTGAACAGTCAGCGAGACACAGAAAATGTTTTTTTTTATGCAAAAAATGGATTATACAGAGATTTGAACCATGTAAATGCAATACCACAGTTATAATTCCCTGGTGTATTTCAGACTCGTTAAAATAGATATATTGTTGTTCGAACAGTCAGCGACACACTCAAACTGTATTTTTTTATGGAAAAAAGGCAAGCAGGTTGATAACACCCAGATTTGAACCGTGGAAGAGGAAAACCACAGTACTACTTCTCTGGCCTACACCAGACTCTTTTATACAGATATATTGGTGTCTGAAAGTAAGCGAGACGCTGAAAATGTTTTTTTCATGCAAAAAAGACAAAAAAGTGGATAATACAGACATTTGAACCGTGGAACTGCAAAACCACAGATTTAATTTCCTGGTGTATACCAGACTTGTTAAAATAGATATATTGGTGTCTGAAAAGTCAGCGACACACTCAAACTGTATTTTTTTATGGAAAAAATGCAAGCAGGTTGATAACACCCAGGTTTGAACCGTGGGAGAGGAAAAACACAGTTCTAGTTCTCTGGCCTACAACAGACTCTTTTAAACAGATATATTGGTGTCTGAACAGTCAGCGAGGCACTGAAAATGTTTTTTTTATGAAAAAAACTCAAAAAGTGGATAATACAGAGATTTGAACCGTGGAGCTGCAAAACCACCGTTATAATTTCCTGGTGTATATCAATCTTGTTACAATTCATATATTGGTGTCTGAACAGTCAGAGACACACTCAAGCTGTTTTCTTTTATGGAAAAAGGGCAAGCAGGTTGATAGCACCCAGATTTGAAACGTGGAAGAAGAAAACCACAGTTCTAAATCTCTGGCCTACACCAGACTATTTTAAACAGATATATTGGTTTCTGAGCAGTCAGCGAGACACTGAAAATGATTTTTTTTATGCAAAAAAGACAAAAAAGTGCAGAATACAGATATTTGAACCGTGGAACTGCAAAACCACAGTTATAATTTCCTGGTGTATACCAAACTTGTTAAAATAGATATATTTGTATCTGAACAGTCAGCGACACACTCAAACTGTTTTTTTTATGGAAAAAAGGCAAGCAGGTTGATAACACCCAGATTTGGACCCTGGAAGAGGAAAAACACAGTTCTAGTTCTCTGGCCTACACAAAACTCTTTTAAACAGATATATTGGTGTCTGAACAGTCAGCAGGACACTGAAAATGTATTTTTTTTATGAAAAAAACTCTAAAAAGTGGATAATACAGAGTTTTGAACCATGGAACTGCAAAACCACCGTTATAATTTCCTGGTGTATACCAAACTTGTTAAAATAGATATATTGGTTTCTGAACAGTCAGCGAGATGCTGAAAATGTTTTTTTTATGCAAAAAAGACAAAAAAGTGGATAATACAGAGTTTTGAACCGTGGAACTGCAAAACCACCGTTATAATTTCCTGGTGTATACCAGACTTGTTAAAATAGATATAATTGTATCTGAACAGTCAGCGACACACTCAAACTATTTTTTTTTATGGAAAAAAGGCAAGCAGGTTGATAACACCCAGATTTGAACCGTGTAAGAAGAAAACCACAGTTCTAAATCTCTGGCTAACACCAGACTATTTTAAACAGATATATTGGTGTCTGAGCAGTCAGCGAGACACTGAAAATGTTTTTTTTATGCAAAAAAGACAAAAACGTGCATAATACAGAGATTTGAACCATGGAACTGCAAAACCACAGTTATAATTTCCTCATGTATACCAGACTTGTTAAAATAGATATATTGGTGTCCGAACAGTCAGCGACACATTCAAACTGTTTTTTTATGGAAAAAAGGCAAGCAGGTTGATAACACCCAGATTTGGACCCTGGAAGAGTAAAAACATCTTTTAAACAGATATATTGGTGTCTGAACAGTCAGCGAGACACTGAAAGTGTTTTTTTTATGCAAAAAAGACAAAAAAGTGGATAATACAGAGATTTGAACGGTGGAACTGCAAAACCACAGTTATAATTCCCTGGTGTATTCCAGACTTGTTAAAATAGATATATTGTTGTCTGAACAGTCAGCGACACACTCAAACTGTATTTTTTTATGGAAAAAGGCAAGCAGGTTGATAACACCCAGATTTGAACCGTGGAAGAGGAAAAACACAGTTCTAGTTCTCTGGCCCACACCAGACTCTTTTAAACAGATATATTGGTGTCTGAACAGTCAACGAGACACTGAAAATGTTTTTTTTATGCAAAAAAGACAAAAAAGTGGATAATACAGAGTTTTGATCCATGTAACTGCAAAACCACCGTTATAATTTCCTGGTGTATACCAGACTTGTTAAAATAGATATATTTGTATCTGAACAGTCAGCGACACACTCAAACTATTTTTTTTTATGGAAAAAAGGCAAGCAGGTTGATAACACCCAGATTTGAACCGTGTAAGAAGAAAACCACAGTTCTAAATCTCTGGCTAACACCAGACTATTTTAAACAGATATATTGGTGTCTGAGCAGTCAGCGAGACACTGAAAATGTTTTTTTTATGCAAAAAAGACAAAAACGTGCATAATACAGAGATTTGAACCATGGAACTGCAAAACCACAGTTATAATTTCCTCGTGTATACCAGACTTGTTAAAATAGATATATTGGTGTCCGAACAGTCAGCGACACATTCAAACTGTTTTTTTTTATGGAAAAAAGGCAAGCAGGTTGATAACACCCAGATTTGGACCCTGGAAGAGGAAAAACACAGTTCTAGTTCTCTGGCCTACAACAGACTCTTTTAAACAGATATATTGGTGTCTGAACAGTCAGCGAGACACTGAAAGTGTTTTTTTTATGCAAAAAAGACAAAAAAGTGGATAATACAGAGATTTGAACGGTGGAACTGCAAAACCACCGTTATAATTCCCTGGTGTATACCAGACTTGTTAAAATAGATATATTGTTGTCTGAACAGTCAGCGACACACTCAAACTGTATTTTTTTATGGAAAAAGGCAAGCAGGTTGATAACACCCAGATTTGAACCGTGGAAGAGGAAAAACACAGTTCTAGTTCTCTGGCCCACACCAGACTCTTTTAAACAGATATATTGGTGTCTGAACTGTCAACGAGACACTGAAAATGTTTTTTTTATGCAAAAAAGTGGATTATACAGAGATTTGAACCGTGGAAATGCAAAACCACCGTTATAATTCTCTGGTGTATTCCAGACTTGTTAAAATAGATATATTTTTGTCTGAACAGTCAGCGACACACTCAAACTGGGTTTTTTTATGGAAAAAAGGCAAGCAGGTTGATAACACCCAGATTTGAAACGTGGAAGAGGAAAACACAGTTCTAGTTCTCTCGCCTACAGAAGACTCTTTTAACCCTAGAAAGCATACCTGTGGCCTCACAGGCCAGCCCTGTTAATAGTTTCCGATTTTCTGCAAGATTTCTTTAGTTAGAATTTTGAAACTCTAGGTATTCCTCAGGTATATAGTTGTTTGTCATTTCCAGTTGATCATTTATTTATTATTTGCACACGGGCCTAAAAGGCCCAAGGTATGTGAAAGTGTAGATTTTTATGGTCATGCATTCTAGGGTTAAACAGATATATTGGTGTCTGAACAGTCAGCGAGACACTCAAAATGTTTTTTTTATGCAAGAAACACAAAAAAGTGGATAATACAGAGATTTGAACCGTGGAACTGTAAATCCACAGTTATAATTTCCTGGTGTATACCAGAATTGTTAAAATAGAAATATTTGTGTCTGAACAGTCAGCAACACAGTCAAACTGTTTTTTTTAATGGAAAAATGGCAAGCAGGTTGATAACACCCAGATTTGAACCGTGGAAGAAGAAAACCACAGTTCTAAATCTCTGGCCTACACCAGACTCCTTTAAACAGATATATTGGTGTCTGAACAGTCAGCGAGACACTGGAAAAAAAAATGTATGCAAAAAAGGCAAAAAAGTGGATAATACAGAGATTTGAACCTTGGGACTGCAAAACCACCGTTATAATTTCCTGGTGTATACCAGAATTGTTAAAATAGATATATTGGTGTCTGAACAGTCAGCGACACACTCAAACTGTTTATTTCAATGGAAAAAAGTCAAGCAGGTTGATAACACCCAGATTTGAAAAGTGTAAGAGGAAAACCACAGTTTTAGTTCTCTGGCCTACACCAGACTTTTTTAAACAGATATATTGGTGTCTGAACAGTCAGCGAGACATTGAAAATTATTTTTTTATGTAAAAAAGACAAAAAAGTGCATAATACAGAGATTTGAACCGTGGAACTGCAAAACCACCGTTATAATTTCCTGGTGTATACCAGACTTGTTAAAATAGATATATTGGTGTCTGAACAGTCAGCGACACACTCAAACTGTATTTTTTTTATGGAAAAAGGCAAGCAGGTTGATAACACCCAGATTTGAACCGTGGAAAAGGAAAACCACAGTTCTAGTTCTCTGGCCTACACCAGACTCTTTTAAACAGATTTATGGGTGTCTGAACAGTCAGCGAAATGCTGAAAATGTTTTTTTTATGCAAAAAAGACAAAAAAGTGGATAATACAGAGATTTGAACCGTGGAACTGCAAAACCACAGTTATAATTTCCTGGTGTATAACAGACTTGTTAAAATAGATATATTTGTGTCTGAACAGTCAGCGACACACTCAAACTATTCTTTTTTATGGAAAAAAGGCAAGCAGTTTGATAACACCCAGATTTGAACCGTTTAAGAAGAAAACCACAGTTCTAAATCTCTGTCTTACACCAGACTATTTTAAACAGATATATTGGTGTCTGAGCAGTCAGCGAGACACTGAAAATGTTTTTTTTACGCAAAAAAGACAAAAAAATGCATAAGACAGAGATTTGAACCGTGGAACTGCACAACCAGAGTTATCATTTCCTGGTGTATACCAGACATGTTAAAATAGATATATTGGTGTCCGAACAGTCAGCGACACATTCAAACTGGTTTTTTTATGGAAAAAAGTCAAGCAGGTTGATAACACCCAGATTTGGACCCTGGAAAAGGAAAAACACAGTTCTAGTTCTCTGGCCTACAACAGACTCTTTTAAACAGATATATTGGTGTCTGAACAGTCAGCGAGACACAGAAAATGTTTTTTTTTATGCAAAAAAATGGATTATACAGAGATTTGAACCATGGAAATGCAAAACCACAGTTATAATTCCCTGGTGTATTTCAGACTTGTTAAAATAGATATATTGTTGTCCGAACAGTCAGCGACACACTCAAACTGTATTTTTTTATGGAAAAAAGGCAAGCAGGTTGATAACACCCAGATTTGAACCGTGGAAGAGGAAAACCACAGTACTACTTCTCTGGCCTACACCAGACTCTTTTAAACAGATATATTGGTGTCTGAACAGTCAGCGAGACTTGAAAGTGTTTTTTTTATGCAAAAAAGACAAAAAGTGGATAATACAGAGATTTGAATGGTGGGACTGCAAAACCACCGTTATAATTTCCTGTTGTGTACCAGACTTGTTAAAAAAGATATTTTGGTGTCTGAACAGTCAGCGAGACACTGAAAATGTTTTTTTTATGCAAGAAACACAATAACGTGGATAATACAGAGATTTGAACCGTGGAACTGCAAAACCACCGTTATAATTTCCTTGTGTATACCAGACTTGTTAAAACAGATATATTGGTGTCTGAACAGTCAGCGACACACTCAAACTGTTTTTTTTTATGGAAAAAAGGCAAGCAGGTTGATAACACCCAGCTTTGAACCGTGGAAGAGAAAAACCACAGTTCTAGTACTATGACCTACACCAGACTCTTTTAAACAGATATATTGGTGTCTGAACAGTCAGCAAGACACTGAAAATATTTTTTTTATGCAAAAAACACAAAAAAGTGGATAATACAGAGATTTGAACCGTGGAACTGCAAAACCACTGTAATAATTTCCTTGTGTATACCAGACTTGTTAAAATAGATATATTGGTGTCTGAACAGTCAGCGACACACTCAAAATGTTTTTTTTATGGAATAAAGGCAAGCAGGTTGATAACACCCAGATTTGAACCGTGGAAGAGGAAAAACACATTTCTAGTTCTCTGGTCAACACCAGACTCTTTTGAACAGATATATTTGTGTCTGAATAGTCAGCGAGACACTGAAAATGTTTTTTTTGTTATGGAAAAAAGGTAAGCAGGTTGATAACACCCAGATTTGAACCGTGGAAGAGGAAAAACACAGTTCTAGCTCTCTGGCCTACACCACACTCTTTTAAAAGATTTATTTGTGTCTGAACACTCACAGACACACTAAATTTTTTTTTTTGGGGGGGGAGGGAAATACCAAAAGCTTAATAAGATGGGTATTTATACAGTCTGACTGAGGAAAAACAAAACAAAACAGGATTTAGATGGAAAAAAAAGGATTTTTCCTGGCCCCTGAGACCTGGGGCTAAGTCTAGAAATTTGACAAGCAGGAGAACACAGGACTGTAATGCAGTGTTTGTTGGTATAGCCACTGCATTTGCTATACAGCCTGCCTGCCTGCCTGATATCTGGGATGGATATTAGTCCTGAGAAGGACTACTTGTTTGATTTGGCAGACTTTAGAGACCCTATACTAACTGTTTTGCAGTATAAATCTCTCCCTAGCTCTGCAGCACTGACCCTACACTATCTGATCCGGAGCGACTGTGTCCAAGATGGCGGCGCCCGGTTTTAAATACTCGAGGTGACGCTGTGCGGCCAGCCAATCACTGTAATGCCCACAAACAACATGACTGCGGCATTACAGTGACTGGCTGGCAATCCCTGCATGTTCATTGGTGTTGAACGAACATGCTCGACACTGCTCGGTACTCGCCCGAGCATCACGCTACTCGGGAAGTTCGGCGAGCACCGAGCATTTCCGGGTTACTCAGGTGGGAGCCCGGGTCTCCGCCCTGCATGTTTGGCGCTCTTTACAGAGCCAATGAACATGCAGGGATTGCCAGCCAGTCACTGTAATGCCGCAGCCATGTTGGTTGTAGGCATTACATTGATTGGCTGGCCGCACAGCTTCACCTCGAATATTTAAAACCGGGAAAAGCCATATTGGACACAGGCAGCTGGGATCAGACAGTGTAGGGACAGCACTGCTGATTTAGGGAGAGATATATACTGCGAAATAGTTATTGTAGGGTCTGTAAAAGCTGCCAGGTCAAACAATCAGTCCTTCTCAGGACTAATATCCATCCCAGATATCAAGCAGGCAGGCTGTTTAGGAGACGCAGTGGTTATACCAGCAAATGCTGCATTACAGTCCTGTGTGCTCCTGTTGCTGAAATTGCTCGACTTAGCTCCAGATCTAGGGGGCCAGGAAAAATCCTTTTGTTTTCATCTAAATCCTTTTTTTTTTCCCTCCTTCATACTGTACAAATACACGTCTTATTAACCTTTTGGTGTCCCCCAACCCCCCCAAAAAAAAAAAAAAAAGTGTGTCTGTGACAGTTCAGACACAAATATATATGTTTAAAATAGTCTGGTGTAGGCCAGAGAAACAGAAGTGTGGTTTTGCAGTTCCACGGTTCAAACCTTTGTATTATCCACTTTTGGGCCATTTGGCAAGGGACGTGGAACTGGACGTTCAGGTGATGTTGCGTGCAGAGGACGGGGCCGTGGCCAAGGGGAAAATGTGCCACAACCAACAGCCACATCTTCTCGCTCCTACTTCTTGACTGAATTACTAGGGAAGCACAGAACAACACTAGTATTGCGAACTGATCAGTGTGAACGGGTTATTAATTGGATTGCAGATAATACTTCCAGTTACATGGGCACCACCACCTCCGGTCTGTCTTCCACACGGTCAAATCTTAGTAGCCGTGAGTCTCAACCGCATACTCCTCCTCACCCTGATGCTCCTTCCTCCCACCATGCCGAGTGTCGCCAGAACGCAACTGATCCCACAGTTGGACACTCTGAAGAGCTGTTCACTGGTTCATTTCCATATTTGTGCCCCTCGCCTGCTCCACTTGAAGTGGTGGAAGAGGAGATCCCATGTAGCGATGCCCAAATATTTGAACAGCCACGGCCACAGGAAGTCGACGCTGGCAATTTGTCACAAGAGGTGGACGATGATGAGACACAATTGCCAGGAAGTGAGGAGGAGGATCGTGGTGCGCAAGTGGAAGAGGGGGAGGTGGTGGATGATCTAGTAACTGACCCAACGTGGCAGGAGGACATGCAGAGCGAGGCCAGAAGCACACAGGGTGAGGGAGGCAGAGTACCCCAACAGGCAGGAAGAAGCAGTGTGGTGGCCGCACACAGAAGGCAGGCAACAGTTCCACATAACACCAACATGAGGGACGTTGCCAGTACAACCTGTTGGTCTTGCAGAGTCTGGAATTTTTTTAAAGACTCTGCAGATAACCCCAAAAAGGCCATTTGTACCACCTGCCATGCCAGCATCAGCAAGGGTGACAAAACTACCAGCCTGACCACCACCAGCATGATCAGGCACATGGCAGCAAAGCACCCGACTTTGTGGGGCGAACCCCAGGGTCCACGACCAGTGTCAGAGGGTGTCACTACTGCTTCTTTCGCTGTTATGCGTGCAATAGTACCCCCTGTTGTGTGTGCAAGGCAATCCCCTGTCCATACTGCATGCAAAGATGCCCCCTCCTCTCAGTCTTCACTTGTTATGGCAGTTTCTCAAGAAACAGCATCAACGTCCACGTCCCACCGCTGCGTTCAATTGTCCATATCCCAAACCTTTGAGCGAAAGCGGAAATTCGCAGCTAATGCCCCACAGGCCATAGTCCTAAATTCGCACATTTCACGACTGCTTGCATTGGAAATGCTGCCTTTTAGGCTGGTGGAGATGGAATTATTTCGTAACCTTATGGCAGTGGCCGTCCCTGAGTACTCGGTCCCCAGCCGACACTATTTTTCCCGGTGTGCCATCCCCGCACTACACAAGCACGTGTCCCAAAACATCTGCCACGCCCTCAACAACGCAGTTACTGGGAGAGTCCACCTGACAACGGACACGTGGACAAGTGCTTGTGGCCAGGGACGGTACATCTCCCTGACGGCACACTGGTTAAACATAGTGGAAGCCGGGACCCAGTCGGACCTTGGGACGGAACACATCCTCCACACACCGAGGATTGTGGGCCCTATGTCAGTCAGAGTTGCCCCCACAGTGTACAGCTCCTGCGCATCATCCTCCTTCTCCTCCTCATGTTCAGCCTCCATCTCAGATATCAGCATATCAGTTACAAGCTGGAAGCACTGCAGTACTGCCTCAGCCAAGCGGCAACAGGCTGTGCTGAAAATCATAAGCTTAGGTGATAAACCTCACACTGCTTGTGAGTTGTGGACAGCTGTGAAAGAGCAGGCAGATCTGTGGCTGAGACCGCAGAACCTACATCCAGGCATGGTCGTGTGTGACAATGGCTGTAACCTGGTGGCGGCTCTGAGGTTAGGCAAGATCACACACGTACCATGCCTGGCTCATGTGCTTAACCTCGTGGTTCAGCGGTTTCTTAAATCGTACCCCGAGTTGCCAGATCTGCTCGTCAAAGTACGCCGCCTGTCAGCTCATTTTCGCAAGTCGGCTACAGCTTCCGCCGCACTTGCTGTGTTGCAGCAGCGTTTGCAGTTTCCGTCACAACGACTGGTGTGTGATGTCCCCACACTTTGAGACTCTACCCTCCATATGTTGCAAAGGATTTGTGAGCAGAAGAGAGCAGTTGTGGAGTACCAGCTGCAACAAGGTCAGACTCCACACATAAGACCTCAGGAGTGGACATTGGATGTCTGACATATGTACCATCTTGACAAACTTTGAGGAGTCCACCAAGATGGTGAGTGGCGATGACGCCATCATTAGCGTCAGCATTCCACTTGTCTGTCTTTTGCAGCACTCTCTGCAGAGAATTAAAGAGGAGGCATTGCAGCCAGAGTATAATGAGATGGATCAAGGAGCCGTAGCGGTCGATAACACACAGCCCAGCCTCATCTCATCCTAACGTGCATTGGGGGACAATGAGGGAGAGGAGGAGGAGGAAGAACATCAGCTTGTATCATGCTCTGTAGACAGCAGTACCTGTACAACTGTCATACCGTCGGTTCAGCGTGGGTGGCCTGAGGACAGGGGAGCATGGTCAGTCGTCATCTTGGTGACGACACGGAAGTCTTGCCCATTACCAGTCTAGCACGCATGGCTGACTTTATGTTACGCTGCCTTAACCGTGACCCTCGCGTTGTCAAAATGTTGGGTGACAGTCATTACTGGTTGGTGACACTTTTAGACCCCTGCTACAAGAAGAACTTTCACTCTCTTATTCCTGAGGTGGAGAGGTCTACAAAAATGGGGCAGTACCAGAAGGCCCTTGCTGCAGAACTGTTAAAAAAATTCCCATCTGAACATGCTAGCGGCAGAGGTCACAGTTCGTTCCCAACCAATGCGTACATGGGAGAGAGACGCAACTCCAATACAGCAGAGGCAGGGGAACACTGTTAACGTTCTGGGACAGTTTTCTCAGACCCTCCCTTCGGACAGACCCTGAGGCGCGGGGTACTCTCACAAGGAGTGGAAAGTTTCAAAAGATGGTGAGGGAGTACCTTGCCGACCGTACCAGCGTCCTCCGTGATTCCTCTGTGCCTTTTAATTATTGGGTATCCAAGCTGGACACTTGGAATGAACTCGCTCTGTATGCCTTGGAGGTCCTGGCCTGCCCTGCCGCTAGCGTGTTATAGGAGTGTGCTTTTAGTGCCGCTGGGGGAAATATAGCTGATAAGCGCACTCGCCTTTCAACTGACAATGCTGACAAGCTGACCCTTATCAAAATGAACAAGGGCTGGATTGGGCCAGACTTCTCATCACCACCAAATGACAGCAGAGTAACATAAAGTCAAATCCACTGTGTTATTTCGGGAGGTGTATTCACATGCACCGCTTCACACCCACACATGGGTATACGCTTCCTCATTTCGGCTGTTTTATGTTCTTCTCCTTCTCCTAAGCCTCCACCACCACTATACCACCAGGGTGACCGTGGTCCTTGTTGCCATTATTGAAGGATCCTCTGTCCTTATTTTTGTCAGCTTTTGCTTGGAAGGCATAAGCAAAGACGGTGGGAGACCACTCCCCAATAATGGGAATAATATTTTTACATAGTTACATAGTTACATAGTTACATAGTTACATAGTTTATAAGGCCGAAAAAAGACAAGCGTCCATCCAGTTCAGCCTACTTCTTGTGCACTGCAGCTATTCCGCTATTCCTATACCATGCGGTATAGGCCAATTTACATAATTGACGAAAAATTCACTTCCCGACACCAATCTGGCAGTTAGATTAAATCCCTGGATTAATTAACTATCACTAAGCATAAGATGTAATTTTATTGTTCTCAAGAAAGGCGTCCAGGCCTCTCTTGAACTCATTAAGTGAGTTGGACATCACCACTTCCTCTCCCAGAGAGTTCCAGAGTCTCACGGCTCTGACCGTAAAGAATCCCCTTCTATGCTGGTGCAGGAACCTCCTTTCCTCCAGACGCATAGTGTGCCCCCTCGTCTTTGTCACCATCCTTGGTATAAACAGGTCATGGGAGAGATCTCTGTACAGCCCCCTGATGTATTTATACATGTTTATGAGGTCTCCCCTAAGCCTTCTCTTTTCCAATGTAAATAGGCCTAATTTTGACAACCTCTCTGGGTATTCTAGTCCCTCCATTCCCTTTATTACCTTAGTCGCCCTCCTTTGTACCCTCTCTAGCTCCAATATGTCTTTCCTGAGCACCGGAGCCCAGAACTGTGCACAATATTCTAAGTGCGGCCTTACCAGCGCTTTATACAGAGGAAGAACAATGTTCTCATCATATGCCCCTATTCCTCTTCTGATGCATGCCATGACTCTATTTGCCTTCGCAGCTTCTGCCTGACACTGGGCACTCCAATTTAATTTGCTATTAACCAAGACGCCCAGGTCCTTCTCCATGTCAGATTTCCCCAACGGTTTCCCATTTAATATGTATGGGTGACTGCTGTTTTTCTTTCCCATGTGCATGACCTTACATTTATCGGCATTGAACCCCATTTGCCATTTTTTGGCCCAACTCCCCAATTTATCTAAATCCTCCTGTAGCTGTGCCCTATCCTCATCTGTATTAACTACTTTACAAAGTTTAGTATCATCTGCAAATATTGCTATTTTACTGTGCAACCCTTCCACTAGATCATTAATAAATATATTAAATAATATAGGGCCCAAGACAGACCCTTGAGGCACCCCGCTAGTAACCCTGACACACCCTGAGCTTACTCCATTGATAACCACCCTCTGCTTTCTATCACTCAGCCAGCTATTTACCCACTTGCACACATTATCCCCCAGACCAAGCATTCTCATTTTATATACCAACCTTTTGTGTGGCACGGTATCAAACGCTTTGGAGAAGTCAAGGTATACAACATCCACTGACTCTCCCCGGTCCAGCTGTGAGCTCACCTCCTCGTAGAAGGCGATCAGGTTTGTTTGGCAGGAGCGATCCCTCATGAATCCATGTTGATATGGAGTTAGACAGTTATTATCATTAAGATATTCTACAATAGCATCTCTAAGAAATCCTTCAAACAATTTACCCACAACAGACGTTAAGCTTACTGGTCTATAGTTCCCAGGGTCACTTTTAGACCCCTTTTTGAATATTGGTACCACATTTGCTTGGCGCCAGTCAATTTAAGATGCTGTACTGTATGGCTCTTATAAGGAGCATTAAAACCATCTTCTTAAGCTACTGGGACCTCCACGTCTCTGCCGAGGGTCATTAAAAACGTCTTGTTAAGCTACTGTGACCTCCACGTCTCTTCCGAGGGGCATTAAAAGTGTTTTGTTAAGCTACTGTGACCTCCACGTCTCTTCTGAAGGGCATTAACACCGTCTTGTTAAGCTACTGTGACCTCCACCACTATTCCAAGGGGCATTAAAACCGTCTTGTTAAGCTAATTTGACCTCCACCACCTTTCCAAGGGGCATTAAAACCGTCTTGTTAAGCTGCGGTGACGTCCACCACTTTTACAAGGGGCATTAAAACTGTCTTGTTAAGCTACTGTGACCTCCACCACTTTTCCAAGGGGCATTAAAAACGTCTTGTTAAGCTACTGGGACCTCCACGTCTCTTCCGAGTGGCATTAAAACCGTCTTGTTAAGCTACTGGGACCTCCACGTCTCTTACGAGTGGCATTAAAACCGACTTGTTTTGCTACTGTGACCTCCACGTCTCTTCCGAGGAGCATTAAAACTCTCTTGTTAAGCTACTGTGATCTCCACGTCTCTTCCGAGGGGCATTAAAACCGTCTTGTTAAGCTACTGCGACTAGTGTTGAGCCACCCCCGTAGAGTTCGAGTTCGGTTCGGTTCGTCGAACACCCATATGTTTGCCGAACTGTTCATCGAACTGTTAGACGAACACCTTCGAACACCGTTAAAACCAATGGCAGGCAAACAAAAACACATAAAAACACATAGAAAACACCTTCAAAGGTGTCCAAAAGCTGACAAACTGCTCAGAAGACACAACTAACACATGGAAAAGTGACAAGTACATTTAGTCATGTGAAGAGAAAAGAGGTGGAGGAGTAAAAGGAGGGGTATACACAGATATAGGCATGTCATGCCCTTCTAAAACCAAAAAGTGCGAAGCCGACATGGCCTGTCCTTTCCTGCCCGTGCGACCTCCGTGTCTCCGGGTTTGTGCCAGATCCGCGGTGGACCCTGACGGCCAGCCCCCTCTCCCAATACTGGTGCCTGTCCGCTGGTGGGTCGAGCCCCCCCGCGGTGGGGGGCGGGGAGTAGCATCTGCAGAAGAAAGACCATCTTCCAGCCAAACTAAGATGTCTACTTCTTTTCGTGGACAATGTGATACGATCCCTTTCTTACAGACAAGCCCATCGCTACAAATTCCAGATGAGGCACAAAAACAGCAGGTGCTTCAACGGATATCAAGTGCTCCTTCAAGTGGGCTCTCCTCCACCTCAACTTCAACATCACAAATACTCCAGTCCTCAGAGGTGTCACCCCAATCGCACTTGCTTCCTCACAGCTCCCAAGTCTCCAGCTGCCCGTCTGAGTATGGGGTAACACAGATGGTTGAGTATGCACAGCTGTTTACTCATACTATAGCCTGGGAAATGGAGGTCTGTTCCAGAGCTTCTGTTAATCCAGACGAGGAAATGATCTGCACTGATGCCCAGAATCTTTATAAGTCAGATCCAGGACCAGATGAAGAAGGTTCTGAGCATAATGTAGACCCTCATTCCCAAACTGTAACTCCTGTGGGTGGAGACAATGATGAAGACGATGATGAGACTCAAATACCTCATTTGGAGCGACAACTTGACTTTTCGGTCAAGGCAGGAAGAGGTTGGCTCTGAGTGCGACGGGTGTGAGAACATACAGGGTGAAGATGACGAGGTTGGAGATCCCAGTTACTGTCAACACACAGTCAGCCAGTCGATGAGGTCAGCAGAGGAGGTGGAGGAGGATGTGACTAGCCCAGGGGATGGGGATGACTAGGTACCCGGGCCTTTTCCTGGCCTTGGGGATGTTGCAGTGGTCGGCTCCCGGGCCCGTACCCTGGGGTCACTCTTTAAAAGGGTGGATAATTGTTAATTTTATAAGAGTTCGTGATGCCACCTGTGGTATCTGGTGAGAAGCACCAGCGCTGCAGCAGTCCACTGAGGCCGGTGATAAGGCAGCTCGATGGTATAGCTGCCCACAGGTGGAGCTAGGCCTCAGAAAAGCGTTTGCAGGGGGAATGCAGGACAGGCGAGACCCAGCTGGGTCAGAGCAAGAACGGGAACGGACACGGTAGTCACTTCAGTACCTTTTACTGGTGGAAATTCAGGCACATCCCGGAGCACTGTAGGGTGAAGGGTGCATACCAGGATCCTCCCCAATGAGCGGGTGTAGGGCTTCCTGTTTTTTGCCTCTGCGTAGTAAGTTTCTGACCTGCCTGGAGCTAGGCCTAACTTTGTCTCTGTCCTGAGCTGGCTAACCTTATGGTAGGGCCTTGTCTTGGAGTTCACGCTCCCAGTAGGTGGGGCCTAAGCGTCTCCTGGCTCTGTTACGTATCAGCACCGTAGCGATCCTGGGAATTGTAGTTCTCCAGTGATTCCGGTTATGCCTTACTGGGTCATAGAGATCCCGGTAAGCTCGGATCCGGTGTCTGGTAAATTCTTCGGGGTGAGCTCGTTAAGCTCCTCTGCCCCTTATGTACTAACTCGCCACTCGCCTTCGGCCTACTCGGGCCCTCACTAGGCTATACACACTAACGGCAGCTTGCCGTGCTTCACCGATTTTATGGCGCCGGCACACCTTAAGCTGTAACTGGGCTCCCTGAATCTAGCTAGCAGGAGCCTCGTGCTCCACTGCTGAATTATTAACTGAGTTCTCTAGATTAGACTGAGATCTCTTAGGCTTCTCTACTGCAGGAACTCTTCAGAGGAACTGAACTGACTAGCTCCACCTTCTCTATTTATATCCCTAACGGGCTCCCTCTGCTGGTCTGAGGTGGAAGGTGGAGATGTGTGAATGTTTATGGGGGCCTCTTGTGGAGGATTCCATCAATGCACTCTTCTAGGATCTGTGATACCAAGCGCAGCGGGGCGTTACAGATGCTATTGACGACGAGGTTAGGTTGCGCCTTCCTGGACAGAGACGGATTACTGGAAGCACGTCAACAACTGCATCCTCAACCACAACTCTGCCTCTGACCACAAGTCATGGTGGCTCTTCAGGTCGCATGGACTCTAAGCCTTGCATAGCCTGGGCATTTTTTCAGATTGATAAGGATGACCCAACTAGTATTATCTGTAATATTTGTCACCAAAAGCTAAGTAGAGGCCAAAAAATCCATAGTTTGAGTACTTCATGCATGAACCGTCACATGGATATGAAGCATAAGTTGCAGTGGGAAGCTCACCCTTGCTACAATGCGGCCTAGCGGGCCGGGCAAACCACCGTCTGCCCCATCTTGTGGATCCGCGGCCTCTGCATCCTCTGTGACTGGGGGGACAGCAGTCACACATGTTTTTGGACGCAGACCTGCCACCTCTTTACCCGCAACAGCCAGTTTGATTGGCAGGTCGTCAGTTCATTTGGAAGTGGAAACACCTGCTGGTGTTGAGCGCTCTCTGACATCGAGAGCACCACCTTTGGATCAAGGCAACCTAACATGTCCGCCTGCATCTTCCTCACAGACCGGCAGTTTGCGGGGACACCCAACTCAACCCTGTCTAAGCACAACAGCCAGCCCTCGGTCCCTCAGATGTGGACAAGTAAAAGACGATTTCCTCCTAGCCATGACAAAGCTAAGAGGTTGAATTTCACCATCTGCAAGCTCTTGACCACAGAAATGCTGCCTTTCCGCCTGGTGGACACAGAGGATTTTCGATACCTTATGTCCGTCACAGTTCCCCAGTACCAGATGCCCATTCGGCACTACTTCTCAAAGAAAGGTGTGCCTGCGCTCCACCAGCATGTCGCACACAACATCACCGCTTCTTTGAGAAACTGTGTGTGTGACAGGGTGCATTTCACCACAGACACTTGGACGAGTAGGCATGGACAGGGGCGTTACATGTCGCTGACTGGGCACTGGGTAACTATGGTGACAGCAGGACAAGGGGCTGCTGTCCAAGTCTTACCATCCCCACGAGTTGTGTGTCAATCCTCTTTATCTCGAAGTTCCTCCACTGCTTCTGCCTCCTCAACCTCCTCTCGGTCCTTCACCTGCACCCAAAGCCTGTCTGGTAATGCCACCTGCTTTCTAACTGCACAGAAGGAATCCTGCACACCTCCTTACTATGCTGGCAGCAGGGCTCAACGACATCAGTGTTTACTTTGAAATGTCTGGGAAATGTGAGTCACACAGCTGAGGATTAGTGGTCAGCTCTGGAGACCCAGTTTCATGAATGGCTGTCTCCACTGGACCTGCAACCATGGAAGGCCAAGTGCGACAATGCTGCAAACCTGGGTGCGGCCCTTCGCCGGTGCAATGTCACACACGTGCCTTGTATGGCTCACGTGTTGAACCAGGTTGTCCAGCAATTTTTAGCCCACTATCCCGGACAAGATGGCCTTCTGTAGATTGCACGGTCGCTGTGTGCTCACTTCCGCCGTTCGCATCCCGCAGCTCACCGACTTACATCTCTACAGAAGTCGTTGGGCCAGCCAGTTCACCGGCTGAAATGTGATGTGCCGACATGGTGGAATTCAACTCTGCACATGTTGCAGCGACTGTGGCAGCACGAACAAGCCCTGGTGCAATACGTCCAGATGTATAGCCTGGGCCAACGAGATCCAGAGGTGGGGCAAATCACGCTGCAGGAGTGGTCTCAGATCAGGGACCTATGAAGTTGACGCGCCCCCTGGGCCGTGGGGTACCTGGAGCCGGCCCGGTAGACGCTGGGGGTTGTAGTCACTGTGGCGGTGACCCGGTCCGTGACCCAGGGCGGTCAATCCAAGGGTAATTTGTATATATGGGTTTTATTATGTCCAACTACTCCACTTGTGGAGTGCGGCCAAAGGGGCCGTCGCTGCGGAACAGTCCTCTGAAGCTGGTGGTTTTGCAGCAGTGGTATTATTACTCCACACAGGAAGAGTATAGCTTCAGGACAGTGTGGGTGGATGATGGTGGCTGTAGTGCAGGGAGTCAGTAATGAACACAGAGTCCGTGTGATGCAGTCCCAAGATCTTTACTCACAGTTGGTGCAGTCCAGATTACAGGTACCAGAGCAATCTCCCCCGTCGTGCTGTGCATACTCAGTGAGGGGCTCAGTCCACCCCCAGATAGATCCAGAGTACTTATCAGGACTAGAGATGAGCGTTGTTCTACTCGAACTGTTCGCCAATCTCAAATTCGAGCTGTTTTGGGCGGTGTTCGAGCCGGTCGGCGAACACGAACAATTTGAGAAAAATTCGGCTGTTCGAGGTTATGTTCGATAACTGTTCGTGCACCAAAATCATAACTGGATTTTTTCTCAGTAATGATGAAAATTAATGTTAATACGCAGTTTGAGTGTACAGCGGGGCGGGGGGAGGGGCAGGGGATGGATCTCTGCAGGAACAATGAAGATCTCCATTTTTTTTTCTCTTTCCCGCATTTGCAGTGGGGAGGTGCAATCTGTCAGCCTATCAGCAGCGCACACACGGAGCGAAGTGCTTTTTTTCACACAAGCAAGGGCATGTGTGATTGGCAGTGTATGTCACATGTCCTTGCCCTATAAGACCAAGCCATTTTCCCCGTCGCCACCATTTTCTCACTGCTGCAGCTGCGTGTTAGACGGCACCGCTGTTGCTGTGTGCGCTATACCTTGTTAATTTCAAGCCAATTTTCGCACAAATATACAGATAGCTTGGGAGTAGGGAATAGTTGTGATTGCAGTCCTTTTAAGGACTAGGTTACACCATTTCCTACGACTTTTATCAGGCAGGTCTGTGCTCTTAAATAGATAGATTGTGGGAGTAAAGACTAATTGTAATTGGAGTCCTTTTCAGGACTAGGTTACATCAGTTTCTATCAGTTTTTGCCAGGCAGGTCTGTGCCAGTGCTGTGCAAGTTTTTTTCACAGCATTTGGCTGAATCTAGCAAAGCTAATCCTTTTTGGCCTATTGCAGAGTGTGTTAGTCAGTGGAGTAGCCTATCTGTGTTGCAAGATATACCACCTGTGTATAGAATACCAATTTTTTTACTGCACCTAGTGAAGTAAAATCTTTTGGGCATAGCATCATTCTATTAGTCCATCTATACTGACCTCCATCAGGTTGCAAACTGAATATAATTTTTTTCTGCATCTAGCTCTGAAAAAATATTTGGGCTTCTAGCGGTGTGTGGGACTTGGTCTATTAGTCCATCTATACTGACCTCCATCAGGTTGCAAATTAAAAATAATTTTTTTCTGCATCTAGCTCTGAAAAAATATTTGGGCTTCTAGCAGTGTGTGGGACTTGGTCTATTAGTCCATCTATACTGACCTCCATCAGGTTGCAAATTAAAAATAATTTTTTTCTTCATTTATCTCTGAAAAAATATTTGGGCTTCTAGCAGCGTGTGGGACTTGTTCTATTAGTCCATCTATACTGACCTCCATCAGGTTGCAAATTAAAAATAATTTTTTTCTGCATCTAGCTCTGAAAAAATATTTGGGCTTCTAGCAGTGTGTGGGACTTGGTCTATTAGTCCATCTATACTGACCTCCATCAGGTTGCAAATTAAAAATAATATTTTTCTGCATCTAGCTCTGAAAAAATATTTGGGCTTCTAGCAGTGTGTGGGACTTGGTCTATTAGTCCATCTATACTGACCTCCATCAGGTTGCAAATTAAAAATAATTTTTTTCTTCATTTATCTCTGAAAAAATATTTGGGTTTCTAGCAGCGTGTGGGACTTGTTCTATTAGTCCATCTATACTGACCTCTATCAGGTTGCAAATTAAAAATAATTTTTTTCTGCATCTAGCTCTGAAAAAATATTTGGGCTTCTAGCAGTGTGTGGGACTTGGTCTATTAGTCCATCTATACTGACCTCCATCAGGTTGCAAATTAAAAATAATTTTTTTCTTCATTTAGCTCTGAAAAAATATTTGGGCTTCTAGCAGTGTGTGGGACTTGTTCTATTAGTCCTTCTATACTGACGTCCAGCAGGTTGCAAATTGAATATAATTTTTTTCTGCATCTAGCTCTGAAAAAATATTTGGGCTTCTAGCGGTGTGTGGGACTTGGTCTATTAGTCCATCTATACTGACCTCCATCAGGTTGCAAATTAAAAATAATTTTTTTCTGCATCTAGCTCTGAAAAAATATTTGGGCTTCTAGCAGTGTGTGGGACTTGGTCTATTAGTCCATCTATACTGACCTCCATCAGGTTGCAAATTGAATAAAAAAATTTTCTGCATCTAGCTCTGAAAAAATATTTGGGCTTCTAGCGGTGTGTGGGACTTGGTCTATTAGTCCATCTATACTGACCTCCATCAGGTTGCAAATTAAAAATAATTTTTTTCTGCATCTAGCTCTGAAAAAATATTTGGGCTTCTAGCAGTGTGTGGGACTTGGTCTATTAGTCCATCTATACTGACCTCCATCAGGTTGCAAATTAAAAATAATTTTTTTCTTCATTTAGCTCTGAAAAAATATTTGGGCTTCTAGCAGTGTGTGGGACTTGTTCTATTAGTCCTTCTATACTGACGTCCAGAGGGTTGCAAATTGAATATAATTTTTTTCTGCATCTAGCTCTGAAAAAATATTTGGGCTTCTAGCGGTGTGTGGGACTTGGTCTATTAGTCCATCTATACTGACCTCCATCAGGTTGCAAATTAAAAATAATTTTTTTCTGCATCTAGCTCTGAAAAAATATTTGGGCTTCTAGCAGTGTGTGGGACTTGGTCTATTAGTCCATCTATACTGACCTCCATCAGGTTGCAAATTAAAAATAATTTTTTTCTTCATTTAGCTCTGAAAAAATATTTGGGCTTCTAGCAGTGTGTGGGACTTGTTCTATTAGTCCTTCTATACTGACGTCCAGGAGGTTGCAAATTGAATATAATTTTTTTCTGCATCTAGCTCTGAAAAAATATTTGGGCTTCTAGCGGTGTGTGGGACTTGGTCTATTAGTCCATCTATACTGACCTCCATCAGGTTGCAAATTAAAAATAATTTTTTTCTGCATCTAGCTCTGAAAAAATATTTGGGCTTCTAGCAGTGTGTGGGACTTGGTCTATTAGTCCATCTATACTGACCTCCATCAGGTTGCAAATTGAATAAAAAAATTTTCTGCATCTAGCTCTGAAAAAATATTTGGGCTTCTAGCGGTGTGTGGGACTTGGTCTATTAGTCCATCTATACTGACCTCCATCAGGTTGCAAATTAAAAATAATTTTTTTCTGCATCTAGCTCTGAAAAAATATTTGGGCTTCTAGCAGTGTGTGGGACTTGGTCTATTAGTCCATCTATACTGACCTCCATCAGGTTGCAAATTAAAAATAATTTTTTTCTTCATTTAGCTCTGAAAAAATATTTCGGCTTCTAGCAGTGTGTGGGACTTGTTCTATTAGTCCTTCTATACTGACGTCCAGCAGGTTGCAAATTGAATATAATTTTTTTCTGCATCTAGCTCTGAAAAAATATTTGGGCTTCTAGCGGTGTGTGGGACTTGGTCTATTAGTCCATCTATACTGACCTCCATCAGGTTGCAAATTAAAAATAATTTTTTTCTGCATCTAGCTCTGAAAAAATATTTGGGCTTCTAGCAGTGTGTGGGACTTGGTCTATTAGTCCATCTATACTGACCTCCATCAGGTTGCAAATTGAATAAAAAAATTTTCTGCATCTAGCTCTGAAAAAATATTTGGGCTTCTAGCGGTGTGTGGGACTTGGTCTATTAGTCCATCTATACTGACCTCCATCAGGTTGCAAATTAAAAATAATTTTTTTCTGCATCTAGCTCTGAAAAAATATTTGGGCTTCTAGCAGTGTGTGGGACTTGGTCTATTACTCCATCTATACTGACCTCCATCAGGTTGCAAATTGAATAAAAAAATTTTCTGCATCTAGCTCTGAAAAAATATTTGGGCTTCTAGCGGTGTGTGGGACTTGGTCTATTAGTCCATCTATACTGACCTCCATCAGGTTGCAAATTAAAAATAATTTTTTTCTGCATCTAGCTCTGAAAAAATATTTGGGCTTCTAGCAGTGTGTGGGACTTGGTCTATTAGTCCATCTATACTGACCTCCATCAGGTTGCAAATTAAAAATAATTTTTTTCTTCATTTAGCTCTGAAAAAATATTTGGGCTTCTAGCAGTGTGTGGGACTTGTTCTATTAGTCCTTCTATACTGACGTCCAGCAGGTTGCAAATTGAATATAATTTTTTTCTGCATCTAGCTCTGAAAAAATATTTGGGCTTCTAGCGGTGTGTGGGACTTGGTCTATTAGTCCATCTATACTGACCTCCATCAGGTTGCAAATTAAAAATAATTTTTTTCTGCATCTAGCTCTGAAAAAATATTTGGGCTTCTAGCAGTGTGTGGGACTTGGTCTATTAGTCCATCTATACTGACCTCCATCAGGTTGCAAATTGAATAAAAAAATTTTCTGCATCTAGCTCTGAAAAAATATTTGGGCTTCTAGCGGTGTGTGGGACTTGGTCTATTAGTCCATCTATACTGATCTCCATCAGGTTGCAAATTAAAAATAATTTTTTTCTGCATCTAACCCAGCCAATAGTTTTGGCCTAATACCACAGTTTGGCCACTCAGCTCTGCTCGGTTACCATCCATTGTTTTTTTGTGCAAACAACTCCAGAGTTGTGAATTAGTTAACCACCAAAATGAGTGGAAAAAGGCCTGCTGCTGGTGGAAAGGGGAATAGGCGTGTTGGGAAGGGGAAAAAAGGTTTTGTCCGTGGGGTAGGTGCAGAAGAAAGACCATCTTCCAGCCAAACTAAAATGTCTACTTCTTTTAGCGGACAATGTGATAAGATCCCTTTCTTACGGCCACGCCAATCGCTACAAATTCCAGATGAGGCACAAAAACAGCAGGTGCTTCAACGGATATCAAGTGCTCCTTTAAGTGGGCTCTCCTCCACATCAACTTCAACATCACAAATACTCCAGTCCTCAAAGGTGTCACCCAAATCGCACTTGCTTCCTCACAGCTCCCATATCTCCAGCTGCCCGTCTGAGTATGAGGTAGAACAGATGGTTGAGTCTGCAGAGCTGTTTACTCATACTATAGCCTGGGAATCAGAGGTCGACTCCAGCGCTTCTGTGAATCCAGACGAGGAAATGATCTGCACTGATGCCCAGAATCTTTATGAGTCGGATCCAGGACCAGACGCAGAAGGTTCTGACCATAATGTAGACCCTCATTCCCAAACTGTAACTCCTGTTGGTGGAGACAATGAGGAAGACGATGATAAGACTCAAATACCTGATTGGAGCGACAACTTTAGTTTTTTGTCAGGGCAGGAACAGGTTGGCTCTGAGGACGACGGGTGTGATAACGCACAGGGTGATGATGATGAGGTCGGAGATCCCACTTACTGTCAACCCACAGTCAGCCAAGAGATGAGGTCAGCAGAGGAGGTGGAGGAAGATGCTAGTGACGACGAGGTCAGGTTGCGCCTTCCTGGACAGAGACGTAGTACTGGAAGCACGTCAACAACTGCATCCTCAAACACAACTCTGCCTCTCACCACAAGTCGTGGTGGCTCTTCAGGTCGCATGGGTGCTAAGCCTTGCATAGCCTGGGCATTTTTTCAGATCGATAAAGATGACCCAACTCGTGTTATCTGTAACATTTGTCAGCAAAAGCTAAGTAGAGGCCAAAAAATACATAGTTTGAGTACTTCATGCATGAACCGGCACATGGACATGAAGCATAAGTTGCAGTGGGAAGCTCAGTGTGCTACAATGCGGTCTAGCCGGCCGGGCCAACCACCGTCTGCCATATCTTGTGCATCCGCGGCCTCTTCATCCTCTGTGACTGGGGGGACAGCAGTCACACCTGTTTTGGGGCGCAGACCTGCCACCTCTTTACCCGCAACAGCCAGCGTGATTGGCAGGTCATCATTTTCTTTGGAGGTGGTAACACCAGCTGGTCTTGAGCGCTGTCCGACATCGATAGCACCACCTTTGGATCAAGGCAACCTAACATGTCCGCCTGCATCTTCCTCACAGACCGGCAGTTTGCCGGGGACACCCTTATCAACCCCGTCTAAGCACAATAGCCAGCCCTCGGTCCCTCAGATGTGGACAAGTAAAAGACCATTTCCTCCTAGCCATGAGAAAGCTAAGAGGTTGAATTTCACCATCTGCAAGCTCTTGGCTACAGAAATGCTGCCTTTCCGCCTGGTGGACACAGAGGATTTTCGAGACCTTATGTCCGTCGCAGTGCCCCAGTACCAGATGCCCAGTTGGCACTACTTCTCAAAGAAAGGTGTGCCTGCGCTCCACCAGCATGTCGCACACAACATCACCGCTTCTTTGAGAAACTCTGTGTGTGACAGGGTGCATTTCACCACAGACACTTGGACGAGTAGGCATGGACAGGGGCATTACATGTCGCTGACTGGGCACTGGTTAACTATGGTGACAGCAGGACAAGGGGCTGCTGTCCAAGTCTTGCCGTCCCCACGAGTTGTGCGTCAATCCTCTTTATGTCATTTTTCCTCCACTGCTTCTGCCTCCTCAACCTCCTCTCGGTCTTCCACCTGCACCCAAAGCCTGTCTGGTCATGCCACAAGCTTTCTAACTGCGCAGAAGGGATCCTGCACACCTCCTTACTATGCTGGCAGTAGGGCTCAACGTCATCAGGCGGTTTTTACATTGAAATGTCTGGGAAATGTGAGTCACACAGCTGAGGAGTTGTGGTCAGCTCTGGAGAACCAATTTCATGAATGGTTGTCTCCACTGGACCTGAAACCAGGGAAGGCCGTGTGCGACAATACTGCAAACCTGGGTGCGGCCCTTCGCCGGGGCAATGTCACACACGTGCCTTGTATGGCTCACGTGTTGAACCTGGTTGTCCAGCAATTTTTAGCCCACTATCCCAGACTAGATGGCCTTCTGCAGAGGGCACGGTCGCTGTGTGCTCACTTCCGCCGTTCGCATCCCGCAGCTCAGCGACTTACATTTCTACAGAAGTCGTTGGGCCTGCCACTTCACCGGCTAAAATGCGATGTGCCTACCCGGTGGAATTCAACTCTGCACATGTTGCAGCGACTGTGGCAGCACCGACAAGCCCTGGTGCAATACGTTCTGACGTATAGCCTGGGCCAACGAGATTCAGAGGTGGGGCAAATCACGCTGGAGGAGTGGTCTCAGATCATGGACCTATGCACCCTTCTGCACAGTTTTGAAATGGCGACGAAGATGTTTAGTGCTGATGATGCCATTATCAGCATGACTATTCCGGTGATTTACATGCTGGAGCACATGTTAAACAGAATTCGGAGTCAGGTGGTGGCACAAGAGGAGGTGGAGGAAGTAGAGGAGGAGGAGTTGTATGCGGAAGGGCTAACATCTGCAAGGTCCAGACGGTCGGCAGCACCAAGGCGGCAGGCATGTGAGGGTGGGGGAGATGGTTTAACCAGGGCGCATGGTAGCAGCCAAACTAGTGAGGAAGGTGCAGGAGCCCAGGAAGAAGTGGAGGACGAACTGATGGAAGACTCATCAGATGAGGGAGACCTTGATCACATTTCTGTTGTGCGAGGTTGGGGGGAGAGGACAGAGGAAGGAAGCATCATTGTTACCTCGCCACCAACACAACAGGGACTTGGTGCTCCTGGATGCGCAACACACATGAGTGCCTTCTTGCTGCACTACCTGCAACATGACCCTCGAATTGTGAGAATTAGAAATAATCCTGACTACTGGGTTGCCACACTGTTAGATCCCCGGTACAAAAGTAAATTTGCAGAAATTATTCCTGCCATAGAAAGGGATGCACGCATGCAGGAGTATCAGCAGATGCTGTTGCAGAATCTTACACGTGCTTTTCCACAAAACACCAGTGGTGCACGTTGTGAATCTCACAGTTCTAACTTGCAAACTGTGTGACTGTCGAGTCTTCATCACTCAAACCGTAACAGTAACACAGTATCTGCTGGTAACAGCAATTTTGTGGAATCGTTTCACCACTTTTTTAGACCATCCTTTGCAAGGCCACAGGAGACAAGAAGTCTGACACACAGTCAACACCTAGAGTGGATGGTACAGGCGTATTTCCAAGTGAACATCGAAGCCATGACTGTGTCACTGGACACTGGCACATTTTGGGATTCCAATCTGTAAAAATGGTCGGAACTCGCCACTCACGCCTTGGAGATCTTGTCATGCCCTGCAGCCAGCGTTCTCTTTGAACGTGTGTTCAGCACTGCTGGTGGTGTGCTGACAGATAAGCACACGCCGCTGTCCACTGAGAATATAGACAGACTCACGTTCATAAAGATGAACAAATCATGGATCTGCAAGGACTTTTCTACCTCTGTGTCATCCTGGGGAGACTAAAAGCTTGACGATTTGGTAAAATCACCTCACCAACCGTTTTAAGCAACTGTGGGGCAATTGATACCACTTAACCCTAGAACGCATGACCATAAAAATCTACACTTTCACATACCTGGGGCCTTTTAGGCCCGTGTGCAAATAACATGGAATAACTCAAAGTCAAATGACAAACAACTATATACATGAAGAATACCTAGAGTTTCAAAATTCTAACTAAAGTAATCTTGCAGAAAATAGAAAACAATTAACAGGGCGGGCCTGCGAGGCCCCAGGTATGCGTTCTAGGGTTAAGTGGTGTCTGTGCCACAATTTTGGGAAAAAAAGGAGACTCTTTATGGAGTCCTCATGCTGTGACGTTGGCATGGTCAATTTCAGGTGGGTTGGGTCGCTCCCCCCCCCCCTTTTAACTGTAAGAAACTACATACACTATGGCTTTGGGTAACACAGATGGTTGACTCTGAAGAGCTGTTTACTCAGAGGTCTGCTCCAAAGCTTCAGTGTCTGCTAGTCAGCGTAGAATTTTTAACTGCATCTAGCCTAGGCAATACTTTGGGCGTAGTAGCACAGCTGCGAAGCAAGCTGCAACACCTGTGTATCTAATAAGAATTTTTAAATGCATCTAGCCTAGGCAGACTGTGGGGACCCCCAACAAAACCCAGACGCTCTGCCCCCCTACCGCCCCCCTTTCCTTGACAATACAATAATGTAACTCTTACAACTGGATTGGTGAGGAACGGTCACAGCTTTATTAACTCTTTATACTCATTCCATTAGAAAGTCATGTTATTTCTAAAATAATTCAGCTTGTTGCAGCATGCCCTGGGTCACCACTCCGGCAAGTTGGCCAACAAGTGTAACTCTCCAACATGTCCTTTCTATTTCCAGGCCACGGAGGATCCTGCGTACTCGTATGCAGGACTCTGACCCCCACCCAAGACTCTTAACGCTTGTTCCACTCCGTCCTGGAGTCCTGACAGGAATATGTCCAGTCCAATATCCATTAAGTGAACACCGTTGGGCCGTATGAGGCCTGCTTTATCTTCTTCCAGTTGTCGGTGTCATATCACTACACCGCCTCTGTCTCTTATAAATTTTGCCATCCGAATATTTATTACCCGCCTTGTCTGTTCGATGGCCGTGATGTCTCACGCACCTTGCCATACCGCTATCGGCACAATCTCTGACCATACTATAGTTAGTTTTGTGAAAAATTCTCTGAAGCCCTCAGTGTCTAGTTTCATTATTGCCATTAGTTATGCGCTCTTGTGATGACCTAGGTTGTTTTCCCAGGCCTGTATAACTAAGATGACCAGACCTCTTGCCTCTCTCCCTACCTTGATTACCTCCATTAGTACCTGTTGCCATAGCAGGCCTCTAATACCTCTCCAGTTGAAATATGTGTTATGAAACTCTAATTTCCTCCCGCCTGGGCGGACTTTCACCCTATTTTCTGCCCAATATATATACGAGTGGCCTATCACCCACACTGTTGGCTTAGCGTCACCTGTAAAAGAAACAAACCATGTTAGGATAACAAGTCCGGTCTTATGTATCTCGCCAAACACGTGGATCGCCATATCCCTATCCTCTGAACTTCCGTTTCTGACAGTCCTGCTCTTGCTGCTTCCAGGGCCGCACCTATGCAGAATGAGTGTGTCCCGTAATCTTTGGGGTGGTTCCCTGCTGATGTTATGCATTTATTAAATATAGCTTGGAACTGGTTTCGTGATAATGGCGTTCCATCAATGTGTGATAGGAAGAAATTAATTTGTGATCTGATGGTTATATATGTTTTTACTATTGTTACCCGACTCAGTGTACCGTTTGTGGGTTGTAGAAGTATCCAAGTGCCCCTGCCCACTGGAACCGTTTTCGATTGGCGTATGCGTAGACGTATTGCATTATTGGCTATGACTACGTCCTGTTGTAATAAGCCTCCACTGGTGGTAAATTTGGATTGAGGGACTAATTCGCTTATGCATAGCGCCCCGAAGAAGGCGATCGCAAATGCAGTAGACAGTAGCGTTGCTTCAAATTGTGAGTGTCATGTTAATAGTGTTAGGGATATGATGTGAGAAATTTGTTTTAGTGACACGGGATGGGACGTCTACACTCCTGACTTGGCTGACCCCTTTTCCACCCTTTTATGGATTGTCTGATGATGAATCTTTGTCACATCTCCCCAATTCAGTAGTTGGAAGTGAATTGCTTCTCTGGTCAGACACCGCTGCACTGATGCCCCTGATATGCCCCTCATTAGCTGGTGGAGAAATTCTATGGTGACTTGTGATCTGGCTTGTTCACATTGGTCAACCCGTCTGCCTCCTACTAGGTGAGTCCACTCTTCCCATGCCTTACCGTATGCTTGCCACACCGACGGGGCAACTGACGCTCTGATTAATGGCATTAACTATTTGCCACTAGATCCCATAGGGAGGGTGGAAAACTGTTGCCCGATGGGTGGGCGTTGGGGAAGAGCTCTGTGAAAATCTGCCAATTGAATTGTGATTAAGCGCTAGCAGCAGCTTTAGACCCCTCAGCATCGTGACTAGCGCGGACCCATACATTGTGTTTTAGGCACAGGAATGCTAGCCGGCATAGTAAGCCTAGCACTGGGAGAGACGATGATGCCATCTTATTAAGGCAGTGCGCTAGGCTGCTGTTTTTTGTTATGAAGCGTATATTTTTGTTAGCCAGGCGCGTGCCCCATATTTCTATTGCTACCACTATTAGGAAGAAAAATTATTTTCAGGGCTAGATGCAGATAAAAATTATTATTAATTTCAAAGCTGGTGGAGCTTGGTATAGATGGCCTAATACAATGAGTACCACACACTGCTACAAGCCGAAATATTTTTTCAGAGCTAGATGCAGAAAAAAATTATATTGAATTTGCAAAATGATGGAGGTCAGTATAGATGGACTAATAGAACAAGTCTCACACACTGCTAGAAGCCTAAATATTTTTTCAGAGCTAGATGCAGAAAAAAATTATATTGAATTTGCAACATTATGGAGGTCAGTATAGATGGACTAATAGAACAAGTCCCACACACTGCTACAAGCCGAAATATTTTTTCAGAGCTAGATGCAGAAAAAAATTATATTGAATTTGCAACCTGATGGAGGTCAGTATAGATGGACTAATAGAACAAGTCCCGCACACTGCTAGAAGCCTAAATATTTTTTCAGAGCAAGATGCAGAAAAAAATTATATTGAATTTGCAACCTGATGGAGGTCAGTATAGATGGACTAATAGAACAAGTTCCACACACTGATAGATGCCGAAATATTTTTTCAGAGCTAGATGCAGAAAAAAATTATATTGAATTTGCAACCTGATGGAGGTCAGCATAGATGGACAAATAGAACAAGTCCCACACATTGCTAGAAGCCGAAATATTTTTTCAGAGCTAGAAGCAGAATAAAATTATATTGAATTTTAAACCTGATGGAGGTCAGTATAGATGGCCTAATAGAACAAGTCCCACACACTGCTACAAGCCGAAATATTTTTTCAGAGCTAGATGCAGAAAAAAATTATATTGAATTTGCAACCTGATGGAGGTCAGTATAGATAGACTAATAGAACAAGTCCCACACACTGCTAGAAGCCTAAATATTTTTTCAGAGCTAGTTGCAGAAAAAAATTATATTGAATTTGCAACCTGATGGAGGTTAGTATAGATGGACTAATAGAACAAGTCCCACACACTGCTAGAGGCCTAAATATTTTTTCAGAGCTAGATGCAGAAAAAAATAATCTTGAATTTGCAACCTAATGGAGGTTAGCATAGATGGACTAATAGAACAAGTACCACACACTGCTACAAGCTGAAATATTTTTTCAGAGCTAGATGCAGAAAAAAATAATATTGAATTTGCAACCTGATGGAGGTAAGTATAGATGGACTAATAGAACAAGTCCCACACACTGCTAGAATCCTAAATATTTTTTCAGAGCTAGATGCAGAAAAAAATTAAATTGAATTTGCAACCTGATGGAGGTTAGTTTAGATGGGCTAATACAACAAGTCCCACACACTGCTAGAAGCCTAAATATTTTTTCAGAACTAGATGCAGAAAAAAATTATATTGAATTTGCAACCTGATGGAGTTCAGTATAGATGGACTAATAGAACAAGTCCCACACACTGCTTCAAGCCGAAATATTTTTTCAGAGCTAGATGCAGAAAAAAATTATATTGAATTTGCAACCTGATGGAGGTTAGTATAGATGGACTAATAGAACAAGTCCCACACACTGCTTGAAGCGTAAATATTTTTTCAGAGCTAGATGCAGAAAAAAATAATATTGAATTTGCAACCTGATGGAGGTCAGTATAGATGGACTAATAGAACAAGTCCCACACACTGCTAGAATCCTAAATATTTTTTCAGAGCTAGATGCAGAAAAAAATTAAATTGAATTTGCAACCTGATGGAGGTTAGTATAGATGGACTAATACAATAAGTCCCACACACTGCTAGAAGCCTAAATACTTTTTCAGAACTAGATGCAGAAAAAAATTATATTGAATTTGCAACCTGATGGAGTTCAGTATAGATGGACTAATAGAACAAGTCCCACACACTGCTACAAGCCGAAATATTTTTTCAGTGCTAGATGCAGAAAAAAAGTATATTGAATTTGCAACCTGATGGAGGTCAGTATAGATGGACTAATAGAACAAGTCCCACACATTGCTTGAAGCCTAAATAATTTTTCAGAGCTAGATGCAGAAAAAAATTATATTGAATTTGCAACCTGATGGAGGTTAGTATAGATGGACTAATAGAACAAGTCACACACACTGATAGAAGCAGAAATATTTTTTCAGAGCTAGATGCAGAAAAAAATTATATTGAATTTGCAACCTGATGGAGGTCAGTATAGATGGACTAATAGAACAAGTCGCACACACTGCTACAAGCTGAAATATTTTTTCAGAGCTAGATGCAGAAAAAAATTATGTTGAATTTGCAACATGATGGAGGTCAGTATAGATGGACTAATAGAACAAGTCCCACACACTGCTACAAGCCGAAAAAAAAATTCAGAGCTAGATGCAGAAAAAAATTCTATTGAATTTGCAACCTGATGGAGGTCAGTATAGATGGACTAATAGAGCAAGTCCCACACACTGCTAGAAGCCTAAATATTTTTTCAGAGCTAGATGCTGAAAATTTTTTTATTGAATTTGCAACCTTATGGAGGTTAGTATAGATGGACTAATAGAACAAGTACCACACAATGCTAGAAGCCTAAATATTTTTTTAGAGCTAGGTGCAGAAAAAAATTATATTGAATTTGCAACCTGATGGAGGTCAGTATAGATGGACTAATAGAACAAGTCCCACACACTGCTAGAAGCAGAAATATTTTTTCAGAGCTAGATGCAGAAAAAAATTATATTGTATTTGCAACCTGATGGAGGTCAGTATAGATGGACTAATAGAACAAGTCCCACACACTGCTACAAGCTGAAATGTTTTTTCAGAGCTAGATGCAGAAAAAAATTATATTGAATTTGCAACCTGATGGAGGTCAGTATAGATGGACTAATAGAACAAGTCCCACACACTGCTTCAAGCTGAAATATTTTTTCAGAGCTAGATGCAGAAAAAAATTATATTGAATTTGCAACCTGATGGAAGTCAGTATAGATGGACTAATAGAACAAGTCCCACACACTGCTACAAGCCAAAATATTTTTTCCGAGCTAGATGCAGAAAAAAATGATTTTGAATTTGCAACCTGATGGAGGTTAGTATAGATGGACTAATAGAACAAGTCCCACACACTGCTACAAGCTGAAATATTTTTTCAGAGCTAGATTCAGAAAAAAATTATGTTGAATTTGCAACATGATGGAGGTCAGTATAGATGGACTAATAGTACAAGTCCCACACACTGCTACAAGCCGAAAAAAAATTTCAGACCTAGATGCAGAAAAAAATTCTATTGAATTTGCAACCTGATGGAGGTCAGTATAGATGGACTAATAGAGCAAGTCCCACACACTGCTAGAAGCCTAAATATTTTTTCAGAGCTAGATGCTGAAAATTTTTTTATTGAATTTGCAACCTTATGGAGGTTAGTATAGATGGACTAATAGAACAAGTACCACACAATGCTAGAAGCCTAAATATTTTTTTAGAGCTAGATGCAGAAAAAAATTATATTGAATTTGCAACCTGATGGAGGTCAGTATAGATGGACTAATAGAACAAGTCCCACACACTGCTAGAAGCAGAAATATTTTTTCAGAGCTAGATGCAGAAAAAAATTATATTGTATTTGCAACCTGATGGAGGTCAGTGTAGATGGACTAATAGAACAAGTCCCACACACTGCTACAAGCCTAAATATTTTTTCAGAGCTAGATGCAGAAAAAATATATATTGAATTTGAAACCTGATGGAGATCAGTATAGATGGACTAATAGAACAAGTCCCACACACTGCTAGAAGCGTAAATATTTTTTCAGAGCTAGATGCAGAAAAAAATTATATTGAATTTGCAACCTGATCGAGGTCAGTATAGATGGACTAATAGAACAAGTCCCACACACTGCTACAAGCTGAAATATTTTTTCAGAGCTAGATGCAGAAAAAAATTATATTGAATTTGCAACCTGATGGAGGTTAGAATAGATAGACTAACAGATCAAGTCCCACACACTGCTACAAGATGAAATATTTTTTCAGAGCTAGATGCAGAAAAAATTATATTGAATTTGCAACCTGATGGAAGTCAGTATAGATGGACTAATAGAACAAGTCCCACACACTGCTACAAGCCGAAATATTTTTTCCGAGCTAGATGCAGAAAAAAATGATTTTGAATTTGCAACCTGATGGAGGTTAGTATAGATGGACTAATAGAACAAGTCCCACACACTGCTACAAGCTGAAAAATTTTTTCAGAGCTAGATGCAGAAAAAAATTATATTGAATTTGCAACCTGATGGAGGCCAGTATAGATGGACTAATAGAACAAGTCCCACACACTGCTAGAAGCCTAAATATTTTTTCCGAGCTAGATGCAGAAAAAAATTATATTGAATTTGCAACCTGATCGAGGTCAGTATAGATAGACTAACAGAACAAGTCCCACACACTGCTACAAGCTGAAATTTTTTTTCAGAGCTAGATGCAGAAAAAAATTATATTGAATTTGCAACCTGATGGAGGTCAGTATAGATGGACTAATAGAACAAGTCCCACACACTGCTAGAAGCTGAAATATTTTTCCAGAGCTAGATGCAGAAAAAATATATTTTGAATTTGCAACCTGATGGAGGTTAGTATAGATGGACTAATAGAACAAGTCCCACACACTGCTAGAAGCCTAAATATTTTTTCAGAGCTAGATGCAGAAAAAAATTATATTGCATTTGCAACCTGATGGAGGTCAGTATAGATGGACTAATAGAACAAGTCCCACACACTGCTAGAAGCAGAAATATTTTTTCAGAGCTAGATGCAGAAAAAAATTATAATGAATTTGCAACCTGATGGAGGTTAGTATAGATGGACTAATAGAACAAGTCCCACAAACTGCTAGAAGCAGAAATATTTTTTCAGAGCTAGATGCAGAAAAAAATTATAATGAATTTGCAACCTGATGGAGGTCAGTATAGATGGACTAATAGAACAAGTCCCACACACTGCTACAAGCTGAAATATTTTTTCAGAGCTAGATGCAGAAAAAAATTATGTTGAATTTGCAACATGATGGAGGTCAGTATAGATGGACTAATAGAACAAGTCCCACACACTGCTACAAGCCGAAAAAATTTTTCAGAGCTAGATGCAGAAAAAAATTATATTGAATTTGCAACCTGACCGAGGTCAGTATAGATGGACTAATAGAACAAGTCCCACACACTGCTAGAAGCTGAAATATTTTTTCAGAGCTAGATGCAGAAAAAAATTATATTGAATTTGCAACCTGATGGAGGTTAGTATAGATGTACTAATAGAACAAGTTCCACACGCTGCTAGAAGCCTAAATATTTTTTCAGAGCTTGATGCAGAAAAAAATTATATTGAACTTGCAACCTGATGGAGGTTAGTATATATGGACTAATTGAACAAGTCTCACACACTGCTAGAAGTCTAAATATTTTTTCAGAGCTCGATGCAGAAAAAAATTATATTGAATTTGCAACCTGGTGGAGGTTAGTATAGATGGACTAATAGAATGATGCTATACCCACAAGGGTTTACTTCACTAGGTGCAGTAAAAAAATTTGTACTCTATACACAGGTGATGTAGCTTGCAACAAAGATCGGCTACTCCACTGACTAACTCACTCTGCAATAGGCCAAAAAGGATTTGCTTTGCTAGATTTAGCCAAATTCTGTGAAAAAAACTTGCACAGCACTGGCACAGACCTGCCTGGCAAAAAGTGATAGGAACTGATGTAACCTAGCCCTGAAAAGGACTTCAATTACAATTAGTCTTTACTCCCAACCTATCTATTTAAGAGCACAGACCTGCATGATAAAAGTCGTATGAAATGATGTAACCTAGTCCTTAAAAGGACTGCAATCACAACTCTTCCCTACTCCCAAGCTATCTGTAGATTTGTGCGAAAATTGGCTTGAAATTAACAAAGTATAGCGCACACATCAACAGCGGTGCCGTCTAACACGCAGCTGCAGCAGTGAGAAAATGGTGGCGACGGGTAAAATGGCTGGGTCTTATAGGGCAAGGACATGTGACATACACTGCCAATGACACATGCCCTTGCTTGTGTGAAAAAAAACAGTTCGCTCCGTGTGTGCGCTGCTGATAGGCTGACAGACTGCACCTCCCCACTGTAAATGCGGGAAAGAGAAAAAAAAATGGAGATCTTCATTATTCCTGCAGAGATCCATACCCTGCCCCTCCCCCCGCCCCGCTGTCCACTCAAACTGCGTATTAACATTAGTTTTCAGCATTACTGAGAAAAAATCGAGTTATGATTTTGGTGCATGAACAGTTATCGAACATAACCTCGAACAGCCAAATTTTTTTCAAATCGTTCGTGTTCGCCGAGCGGCTCGAACACCGCCCAAAACTTTGAGATTGGCGAACAGTTCAAGTCGAACACCGCTAATCTCTAACTGAGACCTCCACGTCTCTTCCAAGGAGCATTAAAACCGTTTTTTTAAACTACTGCGACCTTCACCACTTTTCCAAGGGGCATTAAAACCGTCTTGTTAAGATACTGTGACCTTCAATACTTTTCCAAGGGGCATTAAAACCGTTTTCTTAAGCTACTGTGACCTCCACGTCTCTTCTGAGGGGCATTAAAACCATCTTGTTAAGCTACTCGGACCTCCACATCTCTTCCGAGGGGCATTAAAACCATCTTGTTAAGCTACTGTGACCTCCACGTCTCTTCCGATGGGCATTAAAACCGTCTTCTTAAGCTACTGGGACCTCCACGTCTCTTCCGAGGGGCACTAAAAGCGTCTTGTTAAGCTACTGTGACCTCCACCACTATTCCAAGGGCATTAAAACCATCTTGTTAAGCTACTGTGACCTCCACGTCTCTTCCGAGGGGCATTAAAATCGTCTTGTTAAGATACTGCGACCTCCACGTCTCTTCCGAGGGGCATTAAAACCATCTTGTTAAGCTACTGGGACCTCCACGTTTCTGCCGAGGGGCATTAAAACCATCTTTTTAAGCTACTGGGACCTCCACATCTCATGCGAGGGGCATTAAAACCGTCTTGTTAAGCTACTGTTACCGCCACCACTTTTCCAAGGGGCATTATTACCGTCTTGTTAAGCTACTGTGACCTCCACCACTTTTCCAAGGGGCATTAACACCGTCTTGCTCAGCTACTGGGACCTCCACGTCTCTTTCGAGGGGCATTAAAAGCATCTTGTTAAACCACTCTGAACTCCACAGTTCTTCCAAGGGGCATTGAAATGTTGTTATTTAATTAACTCTAACCTCCACGACTCTTCGAACGGGCATTGCATTTCCTCCTAATTTTTGGCAGCTTTTGCTTGGAAGGCATAGGTAAAGACTATGGGAGACCCACTCCCCAATAATGGGAATAATGTTTTTAATATGCTGTACTGCATGGCTTTTGTAAGGGGCATTGCAAGTTCCTCCGTCCTAATTTTCGGCAGCTTTTGTTTGGAAGGCATAAGCAAAGACTATGGGAGACCCAGTCCCCAATAGTGGGAATAATGTTTTTAAGATGCCGTGCTGTATGGCTTTCGTAAGGGGCATTAAAACCGTCTTGTGAAGCTACTGCGACCTCCTCCACTTTTCCAAAGGGCATTAAAACCGTCTTGTTAAGCTACTGTTAGGAATAACCTTGGCACTCGAAAGTATATTCAAGTAGTGAAAATTTATTGCAGTCCATTATATACAATACAAAACGTTTCGGTCACTTTGGACCTTCTTCAGTTGACTGCAGAGAGCGCAAAATACTGTGAGTAATTCATTTAACAAAAATGACAAAACTGAGAATCAATTTAACATAATGTCATTGTACATTTAAGTAATATCTTTCATCAATGGGGTAACAGGAGCAAGGGAAGAGGAAAAAGAACATGAGGAATTCCATAATGTGAATAAAACCGTCTCTACCTGTATGTGGGTATTTAGAGAAAAGTACCTACTAGTATATAGACTGTAGTAGGATTAGTAGACAAAAGCAGGTATCTTAAGTGGGTGCATAAAGGACTGCCTGAGAGTGAGATAAGATTTGTAGAATAAGTTTTAAAGATAAGGCAGTAAGGTATCTTATGAAATCTAAACGTACATTTACCTGGTTAAGTGGAATAGAAAGTAACGGCGTCACAACGCGGTATCCACCGCTGGTTGTTCAGGCAATCTGGCTAAGGGAGGGACCTTAAATAGGGGAAGTGATGGTTGGATAAGCCAATCACCGCTAGAATGCTTACAGCCCGGCCGTGCGAAAACCGGAAGTGATGTACTGACATCACTGGAAGTGACGTTTCCTGATTGCGTGTGCGTTCCAAGTGAGGTGAGCTTGCGTTCCAAGGTGCAGGAAGTGTCTGCGCTGGCTCTGTGACTAAGAGTAATGCTTCTTGGAAGTACTCAGTGGCTCTGAGACCCTAACGGAGGACTTGGGGAAGGACCAGAGGGATGGGAAAAATCTGTAAACAAAAGAGAAAACAGTCAGGAGGAGACAAAAACATTTTGAAGCATAACATCTAGTATTTGCTGTGATTAGCCAGGTATAATACTGTTTAAACCCTATACAATACATTTCAGAACAGGTATGTCGCGGGCAGCCCTATGAGGGATAAGAAGATATTAGACAAAAGACAAGAGATCATAATCCCTATTTAACCCCTTAGGAATAAGGGCATCCATCTCGTGGATCCAAAACGCCTCCCTGTGTTTAAGGAGGCGAATACGGTCACCTCCGCGACGTGGTGGTGGAACTTGCTCCAAGACGTGGAACCTCAATTGGGAGATGTTATGGCCCATGGTGACGAAGTGGTGAGGGATGGGCAGAAGCAGATTTTTGCACCTTATCGTGGACTTATGCTTAGATATTCTATCCCTGATGCGCTGTGTGGTCTCTCCTATATATATAAGTCCACAGGGGCATTTAATAAGGCATATTACAAATGCGCTGTCACAGGTATAGCAACCTTTGATGTTATATTTCTTGCCCGTATGTGGATGGTATACTACATTGCCTTTGAGGACATTGTAACATTGTCTACATTGTAGACATGGAAGGGTACCCATCTTAGGATTTTGGAGGAACCGTTCTGTGGGTCCTGGTTTACTAGTGCCGATGTCGGCCCGAATAAGGGAGTCCTTAAAGTTCGGGGCTCACTTGAAGCAGGGCATGAATGGTTTTTGAAAGCTGGTGATTGATGGGTAACCGGTGCATAAAATACTCCAATGTTTGCGAATGGTTTTATGTAGTGTGTAAACAAAGGGGTGATATGTGTGGACGAACGGAATATGATCAGAGTTATCTGGGCGTGTCCTTGAAGGGTCTCCTTGTAAGGGCTGTAGGATAGATGGAGGGTAGCCTCTTTCAATAAATTTGGTGCCCATCTCCTGCTGTCTCTGTCGACGGGTAGAGAGGTCTGTGACTATGCGTTCGACCCTACTGAATTGCGATTTCGGTATTGATTTCTTTATGTGTGCCGGATGGTTGCTCGTGTAATGTAGCAGACCATTACGGTCTGTCGGTTTGGTGTAGAGATCCGTGGTAAGAAAGCCCTCCTCGTCTTTGATAACGACTGTATCTAGAAAGCTCACTCTGTGGAGGTCAGAAGTAATTGTAAACCCCAAACCTGGCCAAGCAGTGTTTAAAGCGGTATAAAAGGTTTCCAGGGCTTCCATGGGGCCATTCCAGATACAAAAGATATCGTCTATAAATCTCTTCCAAATGATTGAATGAGATTGGAAGAGAGGGTGAACATAGACAATTGAGCTCTCAAAGGCTGACATAAAACAATTAGCGAAAGGAGGCGATACATTTGAGCCCATCGCGTTGCCTTTATTCTGTAAAAAATACCTGTCCTGGAAAAGAAAGTAATTTTTGCTGAGTACTAGAGTCAATAGGTCTAAGACAAGTTCAATTATTCGTGGATCCATCTGAGATTCTGTCAGGAGGGTCTTAACCGTGTGAATACCTCGGTCATGCGGTATGGAGGTATAAAGATTCTTTGCGTCAAAGGACACCAGTAGGGCAGTTGTGGGGACCTTTTTAAGGTCTGTCAATGTTTTAAGGAATGAACCCATGTCCAACAGTAAGGATGGGCTCTTTTGTATTAGTGGTGTGATGATTTTCTCTAGAAACATAGATAGGGGGGAGAATACCGAATCGGTCGAGGCTACAATAGGACGTCCAGGGGCTCAGTAAGATTCTTATGTATTTTTGGTAGAACATAAAACACAGGAGTAATTGGGTGTGTTTTGATAAGAAACTCGCCAGTTTTGGCGTCTATCGTACCTGCCATCATATGTCTATTGATAGTGGTCCGTATAAGAATACTGAACTGGGAAGTGGGGTCCTGGGAAAGCTGGCAATAGGTGGTGGTGTCACTGAGTTGGCGCTCTATTTCTCTATATATTTGACTCTATCCATAATGACAATGGCGCCCCCTTTGTCTGTCGGTTTGATAACCAGATCTTTATCGTCCCTGAGGCTAGTAAGAGCCTGTTGGTCCAAGGTAGACAGGTTGGGTTCATAGTGGAGTTTCCTCCTGTCTACCCTGGATCAAAGGTCCCTAAAGGCTGTGTCCACAAAGCCAATAAAAGTTTCCAGGGAATGGGAACCCTGGGGTGGCCTATAGACCCAGGCTCCTTGCCGTAATTGCTACATCTGGATTAGTAGCAGGAGGAACCACACCGTTATCAGAGGGGGAAGGAATCTTAGCAAAGTGAGTTTTCAATCTTAAGCAACGATAAAAGCGTTGTAGCTCCATATCAAATTTGAAGGTATTATACCTTCCTGTAGGGAAAAATGAAAGGCCCTTCTGCGATATAGATAATTGAGCTATACTCAGAGTCTTAGAAGAGATATTATGTGGTTCCTCCTGCTACTAATCCAGATGTAGTAATTACGGAAAGGAGCCTGGGTCTATATAGTAAAAGCACATATAGGCCACCCCAGGGTTCCCATGCCCTGGAAACTTTTATTGGCTTTGTGGACACAGCCTTTACGGACCTTCGATCCAGGGTAGACAGGAGGAAACTCCACTATGAACCCAGCCTGTCTACCGTGGACCAACAGGCTCTTACTAGCCTCAGGGACGATAAAGATCTGGTTATCAAACCGGCAGACAAAGGGGGCGCCATTGTCATTATGGATAGAGTCAAATATATTAGAGAAATAGAGCGCCAACTCAGCGACACCACCACCTATTGCCAGCTTTCCCAGGACCCCACTCCCCAGTTCAGTAATCTTATACGGACCACTATCAATAGACATATGATGGCAGGTACGATAGATGCCAAAACTGGCGAGTTTCTTTTCAAAACACACCCAATTACTCCTGTGCTTTATGTTCTACCAAAAATACATAAGAATCTTACTGAACCCCCTGGACGTCCTATTGTAGCCTCGACCGATTTGGTATTCTCTCCCCTATCAATGTTTCTAGAGAAAATCATCACACCACTAATACAAAAGAGCCCATCTTTCCTGTTGGACATGGGTTCATTCCTTAAAACATTGACAGACCTTAAACAGGTCCCCACAACTGCCCTACTGGTGTCCTTTGACGTAAAGAATCTTTATACCTCCATACCGCACGACCGAGGTATTCACACGGTTAAGACCCTCCTGATAGAATCTCAGATGGATCCACGAATAATTGAACTTGTCTTAGACCTATTGACTCTAGTGCTCAGCAAAAATTACTTTCTTTTCCAGGACAGGTATTTTTTACAGATTAAAGGCACCACGATGGACTCAAATGTAGCGCCCCCTTTCGCTAATTGTTATATGTCAGCCTTTGAGAGCTCAATTGTCTATGTTCACCCTCTCTTCCAATCTCATTCAATCATTTGGAAGAGATTTATAGATGATATCTTTTGTACCTGGAATGGCCCCATGGAAGCCCTGGAAACCTTTTTTACCGCTTTAAACACTGCTTGGCCAGGTTTGGGGTTTACAATTACTTCTGAACTCCACAGAGTGAGCTTTCTAGATACAGTCATTATCAAAGACGAGGAGGGCTTTCTTACCAAGGATCTCTACACCAAACCGACAGACCGTAATGGTCTGCTACATTACTCGAGCAACCATCCGGCACACATAAAGAAATCAATACCGAAATCGCAATTCAGTATGGTCGAACAGCCCATCAGGGATAGAATATCTAAGCATAAGTCCACGATAAGGTGCAAAAATCTGCTTCTGCCCATCCCTCACCACTTCATCACCATGGGCCATAACATCTCCCAATTGAGGTTCCAGGTCTTGGAGCAAGTTCCACCACCACGTCGCGGAGGTGACCTTATTCGCCTCCTTAAACACAGGGAGGCGTTTTGGATCCACGAGATGGATGCCCTTACTCCTAAGGGGTTAAATAGGGATTATAATCTCTTGTCTTTTGTCTAATATCTTCTTATCCCTCATAGGGCTGCCCGCGATATACCTGTTCTGAAATGTATTGTATAGGGTTTAAACAGTATTATACCGGGCTAATCACAGCAAATACTGAATGTTATGCTTCAAAATGTTTTTGTCTCCTCCTGACTGTTTTCTCTTTTGTTTCCAGATTTTTCCCATCCCTCTGGTCCTTCTCCAAGTCCTCCGTTAGGGTCTCAGAGCCACTGAGTACTTCCAAGAAGCGTTACTCTTAGTCACAGAACCAGCACAGACACTTCCTGCACCTTGGAACGCAAGCTCACCTCACTTGGAACGCACACGCAATCCGGAAACGTCACTTCCAGTGATGTCAGTACATCACTTCCGGTTTTCGCACGGCCGGGCTGTAAGCATTCTAGCGGTGATTGGCTTATCCAACCATCACTTCCCCTATTTAAGGTCCCTCCCTTAGACAGATGGCCTGAACAACCAGCGGTGGATACCGCGTTGTGACGCCGTTACTTTCTATTCCACTTAACCAGGTAAATGTACCTTTAGATTTCATAAGATACCTTACTGCTTTATCTTTAAAACTTATTCTACATATCTTATCTCACTCTCAGGCAGTCCTTTATGGACACACTTAAGATACCTGCTTTTGTCTACTAATCCTACTACAGTCTATATACTGGTAGGTACTTTTCTCTAAATACCCACATACAGGTAGAGACGGTTTTATTCACATTATGGAATTCCTCATGTCATTTTTCCTCTTCCCTTGCTCCTGTTACCCCATTGATGAAAGATATTACTTAAATGTACAATGACATTATGTTAAATTCATTCTCAGTTTTGTAAATTTTGCTACATGAATTACTCACAGTATTTTGCGTTCTCTGCAGTCAACTGAAGACGGTCCAAAGTGACCGAAACGTTTTGTATTGTATATAATGGACTGCAATAAATTTTCACTACTTGAATATACTTTCGAGTGCCAAGGTTATTCCTACTAGATTCAGGGCTCGGTCCCTTCTTGAGCACCACATTACGGTTGTGCAGCGATTTAATTATAATTGTTAAGCTACTGTGACCTCCACCACTTTTCCAAGGGGCATTAAAACCGTCTTGTTAAGCTACTGCGACCTCCACGTCTCTTCCAAGGGGCATTAAAACCATCTTGTTAAGCTACTGCGACCTCCACGTCTCTTCCAAGGGGCATTAAAACCATCTTGTTAAGCTGCTGCGACCTCCACGACTCATCCAACGGGCATTGCATTTCCTCCTAATTTTAGTCAGCTTTTGCTTCTCAATGCATTGGCAAACACTAAGGGAGACTCACTCCCCAATAATGGGTAGAAAGTTTTTAGTACGCTGTAATCCATGGCTGTTTCAAGGGGCATTGCAGTTCCTCATAATTTTTGAAAAGCCTTCCATTCACTGTTTAGGCCAACAGTGCACAGGAGACCCAGTTGCTATGAATGGAAAAAATGGTTTAGTTAAGGCCCTCTGACCTCCATGTCATTTCCAAGAGGCATTGGAGTGCCACTAAATTTTTGGTAGGCATTCGACTCACTGTATGCCCTATAACTGTGAAGCCGAACCGCACCTTTTGGTACAGAAACATATCCTACAAGACATGTGTGGTTGATTGGCCTGATATTGATGTGAATGGTCCCTGTTCCTCCTGCTCTATCTCCTTTGCCACCACCTCATCCATTATTCATCACCTGAAGCTTTGTTTAAACGGGAGTCATAGAACTGGGATAGTAGCAGGAAAACATCGAGCAATCCACCTCAGGCCTAGCCGCTACTACATACATGCGCTTGCATTTCAAGAAAACAAAGCAGATTCTAACTTCTATCATCATCATCATGCTTCTCACCTTGACACTCTAGACTCCCCTGATGGAGAAGGCAGGGCCCACCAGAGGAGTGTGGTTCTCTGGTGGGCTCGTCCAATGCTGCCATAAAGCAGTCCAGGCTAAGAAAATTGTGTGGGGGGAAGTTTACAGGAGAAATAGGGGTGGCTGGGGACCGTTTATGGACACCCGTCCACCCCCAGGCGGCTGGGGAGCGTGTGTGGACACCCGGCCGCGGGGCGGCTGGGAACCGAGTATGGACACCCGGCCGCCCCCTGGCGGCTGGGGACCGTGCATGGACACCCGGCCGCCGGGCGGCTGGGGACTGAGTATGGATACCTCGCTGCCGAAGCAGCCATGAGGTAGTGGCCAGCTTCGGCCTCCTCCAAACTAAAAGGCCCCATTTCAAGTTAAAGCTAGCAGTATGGTATTGCAGCCTGCGGGTGGGTGGGTAGTTGGTTGGCTGCATATTTGCGCTTGCATTGCAAGGAATGGGGAGGTACAATTGAACACTGCCCTGGGACAAGGACTTGCGCGGGGATAGTTGCAAGTCTGCATCTTCTGATGCGGAAAGGATCACTTCTGATGGGCACACTTTTAGGCAGTGACCTGGGTGTCAGAGATGCTTCCAGGGGTCTTCCCATGTCTTTTTTCAGCACTGTATGCATATGTCACACAGCACATGGCCAGATAAGATTGTAAAATGTTAAAATGACATTTCCCGGTGAATGCATTTGTCACCGTTGAAAGCAATACAAAAGTGCAAAAACGCATAAAAAATGCTACTTGTGAACATAGCCCAAGGTGTGGAGGAGTATTTTTTTGGTGGGGTTATTTATTTTACCTTATACACAAGTCTTTATCCTGGAAAGGAACTTCTTTAACATATTTCACAGGAAAGCAGTTGCAGTATCGTTTTCAAATGTTTTATTGTGAGCCTTTAAAGTGGCTTAATACCTCTGACCACGTTGTTGACAGCAGTGACCTGGGGGTCAGAAATGCTTCCTGGGGCGATCCCCATGCTGTCCCTAAGTCATTTGAGCACTGTCACTATCGTTTTGGGCACTTGTTAGGCTATTAAAAGACTGCCGGAGGTGCCGCTGCAAAAATGTTCGGGTCTCCCATAGACTAACATTGGGCTTGTTGCTCGGATCGAGCACCCGAGTATCACGGTGAGCTCGGCCCGAGCTTCGAGCACCCGAGCATTTTAGTGCTCGCTCAACACTACTGATGACCAATTCTTTTGCCCAGTGAGGGTAAAGCGATGCTATTGCTCAATGAACCAGTGTGAATATATTTTTGACACACAAGTGGCAGACTTTAAATGCAGTATAATATTTTGCAGCTTGCAAAAAGAAACAGGATTGACACTTTTGTAATATTTAACCACCTGAGATGAGTTTATCTGCTTCCACAATACAGCAATGATATTAAAATCAACCAAATCTAGTTGTTTGCTGCTAACAAGCAAATGGAGCAATATAAATTGTGGATTATATTGCTTTTCACCAAAATTAACAGGATTAAGAGCAAAAAGAATATTATCAGCCCTGATATCTAGGGCTATTGATAGAAGTTTCTGCAGCAGATAGAATGTGCAATGGACCCTATACTGTACTATACTAGCTCTCCACAAACTCTGCCTAACTTTCGCTTTCAGCAGAATTAATATTTTCATCAGAATTAATATTTTCATCAGAATTAGTCATTACAAGGACTGTTAGAGTAGATTTCTAATAGTGGTGTGGAATCTCTGTTTGAAATAACCACTAGCGATGGGCGAGCACTAAAATGCTCGGGTGCTCGATGCTCGGGTCGAGCACATTGGAAAACTTGGGTGCTCGACCCGAGCAACGAGCCCACTGTAAGTCTATGGGAAACTCGAGCATTTTTCAGATGGTTTCCCCCAGCAGTCTGCAGAGGGCCTAAAAATTGCCCAAATCCATGGGAAAAGTGCTCAAATGACAAGGGAACAGAATGGGGAAGACCTCTGGAAGCATTTCTGACTCCAAGGTCACTTCTGTCAACAACGTTGTCAGAGGTATTACGCCACTTTTACGGACTAACAACAAAAACGAAACCAAAATGAATTTTCCTGGGAAATATGTTAAGGAACATTCTTTCCAGGATAATGACTTGTATATAACGCAAAATAAATGTCCAAAAACAAAAATACTCCTCCACACCCTTCGCTATGTTCACACTTAGCGTTTTTGATGCATTTTTGCACTTTTGCATTGCTTTCAACCGTGACAAATTAATTCACCAGGAAATGTAATATTAACATTTTACAACCTTATCTGGCCATGTGGTGTGTGAGATATCATCAGACACATCCTGTTTCATTTATGAAAGAGGGACTCTGAAAGTCACAAAGCCTATTTTTATAGGGCCATCGGGTGGCCTTTACTATTCTTAAATGGCCAGCAGTCGGCCCTCATTATTCTTAGAGAGCCATCAGCCGGCTATGTTTTATTGTTCCCATTACTGTTATTGCGTATGCAGTGAGTGGCAGGGCTGCCCAAAATTTGGATGCACCCTAATACCCCTTTGAAGAGACTTAGAGGAGGGCCTCCTAAAAACAATGTTCCCATTATTAGGAAGTGGGTCTCCCATTGTGTTTGCCTATGCAGTGAATGCAAGGGTTGCCAAAAATTTGGAGGCACTCCAATGCCCCTTGGAAGAGACGTAGAGGAGGGCCTCCTGAAAAAAAATGTTCCCATTATTAGGAAGTGGTTCTTCCATAGTTTTTGCCTATGCAATGAATGCAAGGGCTGCCAAAAATTGGGAGACACTCCAATGCCCCTTGTAAGAGACGTGGAGGAGGGCCTCATAAAAAATGTCCCCATTAGAAAGGAGCGGGTCTCATATACTTGTAATGCCCATGAACTAAGTGTATGGGCTGACAAATATTTACCCCTGGGGGTATACATGAACATTTTTTTTTCTACGGGCATCATAAACACCCTTTATAAAAATTATGTGGGTGTTGCATCATGGACCATGGTCACCCTGGTGATATGGTGGTGGAGGATGAGGATGAGGAGAAGGAGGAGGACAAAAGCAAATAGCCAAAATCAGGAAGCGTATACCCATGTGTGGGTGTGAAGAGGTGCATGAGAATACACCTCCCAAAAAAGACACTGGACTTGAGTTTGTGTTACGCTGCTATCATTCGGTGGTGTTGAGAAGTCTGGCCCAATCTAACCCTTGTTAATTATTAGAAGAGTCAGCCTGTCAGCATTTTCACTTGACATATGGATGCGCTTATCAGTTATAATTCCACCAGCGGCACTAAAAACCCGCTCTGATAAAACATTGGCAGCAGGGCAGGACAGGACCTCCAAGGCGTAGAGAGCCAGTTCATTCCACGTATCCAGCTTGGATACCCAATAATTATAAGGCACAGAGGAATCACGGAGGACATTGGTATGGTCGGCAATGTACTCCCTCAGCATCTTCTCAAACTTTGCACTCCTTGTGAGAGTACCCCGTGCCTCAGGGCCTGTGAGATGGGAGGGGCTGAGAAAATTCTCCCAGAACTTTGACAGTGTTCCTCTGCCTCTGCTCGATTGAAGTTGTGTCTCTCTTGTCTGTACTACTTGGTTGTCCAACAAATTGTGACCTCCTGCGCCAGTGTTTTCAGATGGGAATTTTTTTAATAGTTCCGCAACAAGGGCCTTCTGGTACTGCCCCATTTTTGTAGACCCGTCCGCCTCAGGAATAAGAGATATAAAGTTTTCCATGTAGCATGGGTCTAGAAGTGTCACCAACCAGTAATGACTGTCACCCAAAAATTTGAGAACTCGAGGGTCATGGGAAAGGCAGTGTAACATAAACTTAGCCATGTGTGCCAGACTGCTAACAGGCAAGACTTCAGTGTCCTCACCAAGAGGATGACAGACCATGCTCTCCTCCTACTCCTCTCTGTCCTCTGGCCATCCATGCTGAACAGATGGTATGACAGTTGTGCAGGTAGTACCGTCTATAGAGCTTGAAACTAGCTCAAGTTCTTTCTCCTCCCCTTCCTCATTGTCACCCATTCCACGTTGGGATGAGATGAGGCTGGGCTGTGTGTAATCATCCTGTATGGTTCCTTGCTCCATCTCAGCGTGCTCCGCCTGCAATGCATCCTCTTTGAATGTGAGCGGAGAGAATTTCAGAAAACAGAGAAGTGGGATGGAGACGCTAATTATGGCGTCATCGCCGCTCACCATCTTGGTGGAGTCCTCAAAGTTTTGGAGGATGGTACATATGTCTGACATCCATGTCCACTCCTGAGGTCTTACGTGTGGAGTCGGAAATGAATACCGACGGCCTTGTTGATGCTGGTTCTCAACAACTGCCCTCTTCTCATCACAAATCCTTCCCAACATCTGCAGTGTAGAGTTCCAACACGTGGGGACATCACACACCAGTCTGTGAGCCGGAAGCTTCAAACGCTACTGAAACATGGCAAGGGCGGCGGAAGCTGTAGGTGACTTTCTAAAATGGGCACACAGGCGGCATACTTTAACAAGCAGATCCGGCAGCTCCGGGTAGGATTTGAGAAACTGCTGAACCACGAGGTTAAGCACATGGGCCAGGCATGGTATGTGTGTGTTTGCCTCACCTCAGAGCCGCCATTAGGTTCCTGCCATTGTCACACACGACCATGCCTGGCTGTAGATTCAACGGTGTGAGCCACAGATCTGCCTGCTCTTTCAGAGCTGTCCACAACTTTTAAGCATTGTGCGGTTTTTCAGCTAGGCATATTAGCTTCAGCACAGCCTGTTGCCGCTTGGCCGAGGCAGTGCTGCAGTGCTTCCAGCTTGTGACTGATGTGGTCATTTTGGAGATAGAGACTGAAGAGGAGGAGAAGGCTGAGGAGGATGAGGTGCAGGAGCTGTAGACTGTGGGGGCAACCATGATTGACCTAGGGCCCGCAATCCTTGGCGTCGGGAGGACGTGTTCTGTCCCAAGTTCTGACTGGGTCTCGGCTTCGACTATGTTAACCCAGTGTGCCATCAGCAAGATGTACCATCCCTGCCCACAAGCACTTTTCCACGTGTCCGTGGTTAGGTGGACATTCCCAGTGACTGCGTTGTTGAGGGCACGGCTAATGTTTTGGGACACGTGCTTGTGTAATGCTGGGATGCATTGAGAACAATAAAACATAAAAATTATTATTCTAAATCAAAATTAATATCCCATGGAGGTGTAGATTTAGAATGATACTATAAATCAAAGTGTAAAATCAAATTACAGGTTGATCCAACATCAGTGGAAATGCTTCAAGACAAGGAAATGATGCTCAGTAGTGTGTGTGGCCTCCATCTGCATGTATGACCTCCCTACAATGCCGGGTCATGCTCCTGATGAGGCGACGGATGTTCTCTTGTGGAATATCCTCCCAGACCTGTATTAAAGCGTCAGTCACTTCCTGGACAGTCTGTGGTGCAACGTGGTATTGGTAGATAAAACGAGAAATGATGTCCCAGATGTGCTCCATTGGATTGTGGCCTGGGGAATGGGCAGGCCAGTTCAAAGCATCAATATCTTCATCATGCAGGAACTGCTGACACACTTCAACCACATGAGGCCTAGTATTGTCATGCATCAGAAGGAACCCAGGGACCATTGTACCTGCTTATGGTCTCACAATAGGTTTGAGGATCTTATCCTGGTACCTAAAGGCAGTCAGGGAACCTATGGCTAGCACATAGAGGGCTGTGATGCCCTCCAAAGAATGACACCTCACACTATTTATGATCCACTGTCAAACCGGTCACGCTGGAGGATGTTGCAGGCAGCAGTTCTCCACGGTGTCTCCAGACTCTGTCACGTTTGTAACATGTGCTCAGAGTGAACCTGCTCTCATCTATGAAGAGCACATTGCGCCAATGTCGAATATGCCAATCTCGGTGTTCTCTGGCAAATGCCAATCACTCTGCATGGTGTTTGTCTGTAAGCACAACACCCACTTGTAGATGTCGGGCCCTCATATTACCCTCATGAAGTCTGTTTCTGACTGTGAGCAGGCACATGAATGTTGTTGGCCTGCTGGAGGTCATTTTGTAGGGCTCTGGCACTGTTCCTCCTTGCTCAAAGGAGGAGGTAGAGGTCCTGATTCTGGGTTGTTGCCCTCCTACGGCCCCTCCACATCTCCTGATGTACAGTATCTGCTCCATGTTCTGGACATTGTGCTGACAGACACAGCTACCCTTCTTGTCACAGCTCTCATTGATGTGCCATCCTGGAGGAGCTGCACTACTTGAGCAACTTCTGTGGGTTGTAGACACCACCTCACACTATTGTACCTCTAGGGGTGAGAGCAATGGCAAAATGCAAAAGTGACCAAAACAACAGCCAAAAAGGATGAAAACAGAGAAATGGTCTGTGGTCACCACCTGCAGAACCACTCCTTTAGAGTGGTTGTCTTGCTAGTTGCCTATCATTTCTACCTGTTATCTGTTCCATTTTCACAACAGCAGGAGAAATTGATTCATAATCAGTGTTGCTTCATAACTGGACATATTAATTTCACAGAAGTGTGATTGACTTGGAGTTACATTGTGTTGTTTATGTGTTCCCTTTATTTTTTTGAGCAGTGTAAACACATGTATACACAAAGCACCTTTTACAGACACATGCATACAGAGAGCCCATACATACAGACACATATATACCAACCATGAGCCCAAACATTCTGATGTGCTTAGTAATATATACCTACAAGGACCCCATACATTCTGCTGTCGTCACAAATATATACCAACAGGACCCCATACATTCTAATCTTGTCACTAATATATACTGTCACAATTCCGCCTATCGGTGTGTCTGGAGGCAATAAGTGACAGTTCAGCCATCCAATATAGGACATGGGCACTGCCATGGGAATACCGCGACAGAGTGGGGTCAGACAATCTCAGCGGTAGTTAGAACTGCTTCACCGTCCTATTAGCAGTTCTGACTTTCTTTGCTGTGGTGCTGCAAGGGTTAAACTGCTTAGTTGGACTCTTGGAATTCTCTTTCTTGGGTTGTATCAGCTGTTCTGAGTTTGTTACTCCCAGCAGGTATAAAAATAAAACCCCTCCTCCTTGCTTCTCACCTTGCCAGGGTTTGTTTCCAAGTAAATGATGTCTGTGTGCATATTTCTCAAAAAAATTGTCGTCCATCGAAAATAATTATGACAATAATAGGTAATAGACAATAAAGTTGGCCTTTGAAAAATTGAGTAATTTTTTGGAGGGGGGCAGTTCATCCAGTTATGGTCACAAAAATCTATTGTATCTTGAATCAGCTAAACATCTGACAACTAGATAGGCAAGGTGGTCATTGTTTTTTTTACCAGATTCAACTTTTCTGTGATTGGGAGATAAGAATATTAAGGCGGATTCATTGTCTTGTTGTTTTCCAAGGGGAAGGAAGTCTTAGAGGCTCTTTGGGTTGGGGAGGGAACAGATAAGGGTAAGAGACGAGCATAGCATGGAACAAGACCCCTGAAAATTTTGTTTGAATGCAGATTGCACATTTTCTGTTAGTACAATAAACCTCATTTCAAGGCAGAAACATTACTGTGTCCAACAGTTATTACATATATCAAACTGAAATAGCTGTTGCAAAAACACCAATTTTTATAAAACATTAAGCTTAAGATTAATAGGGGTGCCCAAACTTTTTCATATAACTGTATTTATGATGAGCTGTCTTGGTATCTGACCCCGGACCTTTTGACTACCCAGCTTCATGGCTTGTCCGTGAGTAGTGATTAGCGTCACATACTGAATATCACAGGGAGCCCATAAATTCTGATGTCCTCACTAATATATACTACAAGGAGCTCATACATTCTAATGTCCTCACTAATATATACCACCAGGAACCAATACATTTTTATTTCTTCACTAATATATACCACCAGGATCCCATACATTCTGATGTCCTCACTAATAAATACCACCAGGAGCCCATACATTCTGATGTCCTCACTAATATATTCCACCAGGAGCCCATATATTCTAGGCTTAGCCACACACTCAGAGACATACACACAGATAGATACAAAGACAGACAGAGACACACAGACACACAAACAAGAGGACTTACCACCAGTGCATCAGCTCTTCAGACTCCCGCAGAGTCTAGGACCTGTGGTGATATCATGGTCACATGACCAGTCACATTATTATGAGGTCACCAAAGGTTTTGAAGTCCCCCAGAGTACAAGACCTGTGGTCACATCACAGTCACATGACTGGTCAGTTGATAGTGATGTCACCAAAGGTCATAAAGCAGTTTCCACATCGGAAGCTACACTGGTAAAGCTAATATCAGAACAGTTGCTGGCCCTGCTGCTGCTGATGAATAAGAACCTGATCGGGAGCCAAGGAGTTGTGTCATCAAAGGGGAGAGAGGTGTAGTTGGCGTTAAAGAACATATTGGCCAGCAAATCTTGTGATGGAAGATCTGCTTCTTCTGCTGTCAACTCAAGAGCCGGTGATGGTGGGACTGATTTTGGTATAGGAGGTTTGATAATGCCTGTAAGCCCTGTTGGTGATAATAATGTTGGTTCTATGTGCGATCATTTCAGATAAGGGAATTATTTTCCTCCTTTCTGGAAGACCAATCTGTTGAGATTCAAGGTTAACATATTCACCACATATCAATTTTTGGAGGAGAATTTGTCAAAGCTGGTGAATTCAAATTTAAAAATATTCATTTATCTCTAATTTTAAACTATCACTGAAAACAGGGGTCCTGAGAAATCAAAACAAAAGAGAAAAAAAGGTTTGTTGGGCTACTTTAATGTAAATTTGTTATGCACTCAAAGCAACCTTTCTCCCTAAAGCTTCCTCTATTGATTACTTTTCCTTCCCATCTTACTCTTGTTAATTATAGTTTGTATATCACTCCATAGTGATTTTCACTTTGCTTACCAGTTATTTTCATGAATAAAATATTTCTGTGGCTAATCATGATATCTTTGATCAATATAAGAGGAAAATATAGTGGTTTCTCACTCCTTCTCATGAGGTTGCATTATAAATGCAGTGTAATCAGATATTTCAAGCTACCTGTAGCAACTTAAATATACATTATTTACATTAAATTCAGAATGGGTTGTAGATTACACCTGGATGATCAAAGAGATGTTGCTTGTGGAGGCAAAAATAAGACCCATGTTTTCTGTTATGCAAGCAAGAAATTAAACTAATTCTTCAACTGTACAAAATTATATTAATATTTAAAATGTATCCGCTAAACACAAAAAGTGTAGAACAATGATGAATTAAAAAAATAATAAAAAAATGCTGTTAAAAGCACTATCAATAGTGACTGCATGGAGATTTAAATTTACTGTTAAATATGGACCACATTGTGCTAGTGTTATCAAAATGGCACAAAAAAAATAAAATGCAGAAGTAGTAAAATTAACTATACATAAAACACATCATCTTGATAACTTACTGAGAAGAGTTATTTAACTTAAGTGGATTACCAAAAATTCACATTGCAAAAGCCATTGACTGATCTCAAGTTAGGTATCACGGGTGTGTCAGAGGTGACAGTCGCCCTGCAGTTGGTTGCAGGAGATCTCTACGTTTGGCGTTACAGACATATACTTAGAAGCTGTCTGTGTCTAGGACTCAGTGGCTACCTCCCTCTGGCTAATTAGCTCCCTAGCCTGAGTATATAAATACCTGGTGTGTCTGTGAGGGAGGTGCCGGTGATATTCATTGCTACTTGTGAGGCTTTAGCAAGAGCAGTACTTCGTCATCTCTGGAGCTTGAGGCCGTGTGCGCATTTGGTTGGAGTCGTCTAAAGCTAAGCAATCTCCACCCTGTTTGTCTACCATTGTTGTCTATAGAGTTTAGTGGAGATCGACTAGTGCTCATCTCCTCCCTTCCCTAGCCTTAGCCATACGCCAGGTAAAGTCAGGGCGAGGCACTCGTGCGGCGATTGGTGAAGAGCCAATATAGGGACGGTAGTTGAGACAGGGTGACACTAGAACAGACTAGGAGGTCTCCACTCCCCCCTTTCCCTAGTGTCTGGGCTCCCTTTCCCTCTTCCCTTTGTGTTGCACTAAGTCTGTCCCACACCCTGTGTGACATTATTGCCGGACGATCATGTTTTGAAAAGGAAACCTCTCTGTGTGTTTTTGGGAGTGGACCTTTTTTTTTTCCTTTCTCCCTTGGTATGGGTTCAGTTACAGAGCTCGCAGAGCAGCTGCACAGGCTGTCTCTGGAGGTGAATGACCTCCGAGGTAAGGTACAGCAGCAGCATCAGCGGCTGCAGGTCATCAATGTGGGGGTCTCTGCAGTTGGGCCTGTCCAGCCTGAACCCAAAGTTGCCCTCCCGGACAGGTTTTCTGGAGGTAGGGATAAGTCAAGGAGGCCTGCAAACTGTATTTTAAACTTCATCCCTATTCCTCCAGAAATGAGGAGCAAAAGGTTGGTATTGTGATCTCTCTATTGCAGGGAGATCCTCAGTCATTACCACAGGACTCGGTTTGTCTCCAGTCTGTGGAGATGTTTTTTGGGGCTCTGGCCCTCATCTATGATGACCCTGACCGAGTCGTCTTGGCTGAGTTTAGGCTACGTCGCCATCAGGAGGGGAATCGGTCAGTGGAAACATACTGTTCGGAATTCCATAGATGGGCAACGGATTCCAAATGAAATGACTCAGCCCTTAGAAGTTAATTTTGTGAGGTGCTTCCTGAAAGGTTTAAAGATGCCTTTGCAGTATATGAAACCCCTCAGTCCTTGGAGGCTGCCATGTCATTGGCCATATGTCTTGATAGACGCCTTCGGCATAGACGGTTAAGACCACCTTCTCTGATGCCCTCTTGTCGGGGTTGTGTACCTCTGCCATGGGAGCGGTCTGTGGTTGAACCGGTACTGGTGGAGGTGGAGGAACCCATGCAGTTAGGGGTGTTTCTACATCATACATCTCCACAGAGACTTGCAAGAAAAAAAGCATATGTTTTTTTGAGGGAAAAAGGGACATTTTGTTGGGACCTGTCCTTCAATTCCTAAACAAAAGGAGACTCGATTAACTCTTGATAGTCTAGAGTTGGATAAACAAGGGATGCATTTGTGGCCAAACTGCAGTTCCCGCATTGTCCTGACAGCAGAGGTGGTGCTAGAGAACAAAACCGAGAACATTTCTGTGTTAGTTGACAGTGGAGCAGGAGTCAGCATGGTTGATGCTGAGTTTGTGAAAATTCATGGTCTTGCTTGTTGTGCTTTAGCTGAACCTATTTCCATATTTGCCATTGACTCGGTGCCACTTGCACAGAAAGCAATTACTCAGATTGTACATAATGTAAAACTGAGGGTGGGGTCAGGTAATTGTGAAATAATCCCTTGCTATGTTCTGGACAATCTTCCCACACAAATTGTCTTGGGTATCCCTTGGCTTGTTAAACATAATCTGTTGGTGGATTGGCAAACCGGGGAGATTATTGAATGGGGAGATTACTGCCATGAGAACTGTTTAGAGATTTCCCTTACTACTGTCTCTATGGAAATCTTACTTGCTTTTCTGTCTGGTTTTGAGGACGTTTTTTTCTAAGAGGGGGTGTCAGGATTTGCCTCCTCATCGTGTTTATGACTGTCCTATTAACCTGACCCACAGAGCTAAACTGCCAAAGTCCAATTTTTCTGGCCCTGAGAGACAAGCCATGAAGGATTTCATTGCATAAGGTCTGAAGAAGGGACATATCAGACCCTGATTTTCACCCTTGGCAGCAGTGTTCTTCTTTGTGAAAAAAAAGATGGCGGTCTTCGTCCCTGTTTAGATTTCTGGGAATTAAATCAAATTACCATCCGTGATACATACCCTCTTCCTCTGATTTCTGATTTGTTCAGCCAGGTTGTAGGAGCTATGGTAGTCTCTAAGTTGGATTTAAGGGGAGCCTACAACCTGGGTAGAATCAGAGAAGGGGACGAATGGAAAACAGCGTTCGATACAACGGAAGGACATTTCGAGAGTCTGGTCAAACCAAAAGGCATAACCAATGCTCCTGCGGTATTCCAGAATTTCATAAATGATATTTTCCATTATTTGGTGGGGAGGTTTGTGGTGGTCTATCTGGACAATATTTTGGTTTACTCACCTGATTTTGAGACTCATCGGGGGCATGTTAAGCAGGTGCTCAAGATTTTAATTATAACAAACTTTATGCTAAACTAGAAAAATGTGTTTTCGCTGTCCAGGAGGTGCAGTTTTTGGGGTACTTGTTGTAATTTTTGGGTTTTCGGATAGATCCGGAGAAGATACGTGCAGTCCTTGACTGGGAATGTCCCGAGAACTTGAAGGCTTTACAACGTTTTCTGGGCTTTACTAATTTTTACCTGAAATTCATCCAAAATGACTCTGCTATAGTGAAACCCCTTACTGACATGATTAAGAAGGGGTCTGATTTTTCCAAATGGTCAGATACTTCCCTCCAGGCATTTTCTTCCTTAAAGAATCATTTTGCCACTGCACCTATACTCATTCAACCCAATGTTTCTCAACCCTTTATTGTGGAGGTTGATGCGTTGGATGTCGGGGTTGGGGCTGTTTTGTCTCAGGGTTCGAACCCTGGTAAATGACGCCCATGCGACTTCTTTTCTAAAAAATTGTCTTCAGCTGAGAGAAATTATGACATGGGTAATAGGGAACTTTTGGTGATCAAATTGGCATTCGAGGAATGGAAACATTGGTTAGAGGGGGCTGTCCATCCTATTACTGTAATTACTGACCATAAAAACCTGTCATATCTCCAGTCAGCTAAGTGTCTCAACCCTAGGCAAGACAGATGGTCCCTGTTTTTTATTAGGTTCAATTTTGTTGTCACTTTTCGTCCAGGGGTCAAAAATGTCAAGGCTGATGCTTTGTCCCGGACCTTCCCTGGTGGTGGGGACTTTGAGAACCCTGCCCTGATATTACAGAAAGGTGTAGTCATTTCGGTACTTTATCCTGAATTGGAGGGTGAGGTGTTGGAGGCACAGGGGGACGCCCCTGCCTCCTGCTCTTCAGGAAAGTTATTTGTAAAATCTAATTTGCACTGCAAAGTTATTAAGGAACATCATAACTCTGTGCTTGCTGGGCATCCAGGTGGTAAGGCAACCGCGGACCTCCTCTCTTATCGTTTTTGGTAGCCGAGGTTGCATCGGGATGTAATTGAACACGTAGCTGCTTGTATTTGCGGGCTTTCTAAGGTTTTGCATACCCGTCCGTTTGGTACTCTTCTTCCGCTACCTATCCCTAGTAGGCCATGGATACACTTGTCCATAGATTTTATTACTGACCTACCGGTTTCTGCAGGCAAAACGGTGGTTTTGGTGTTAGTAGATATTTTCAGTAAAATAGTTCATTTTGTCGCATTGCCTGCACTTCCAAATGCCAAGACACTTGCTCAGGTGTTCATAATTGAGATTGTGAAGCTTCACGGGATTCCCTCTGATGTGGTGTCAGATCGGGGGACTTAGTTTGTTTCCAAGTTCAGGAAGGCATTCTGTTCTCGACTGGGGATGCAGCTGTCCTTTTCCTCTGCCTTCCACCCTCAGTCAAATGGACAGACCGAGAGTGTCAATCAGAATTTGGAGACCTACCTCAGGTGTTTCGTTTCCGAAAATCAGGAGGATTGGGCATCCTACCTACCGCTGGCAGAATTTGCCATTAATAATCATCATCAAGAATCCACTGGCAGGTTACCGCTCTTCGGCTAAGGAAAAGCAATCGTGGACTGTGGATGACTGGATGAAAGTCATATTCAGTGATGAATCGCGAATCTGCATTGGGCAAGGTGACGATGCTGGAACTTTTGTTTGGTGCCCTTCCAATGAGATTTATAAAGATGACTGCATGAAGAGAACAAGCAAATTTCCACAGTCATTGATGATATGGGGCTGCATGTCAGGTAAAGGCACTGGGGAGATGGCTGTCATTGCATCTTCAATAAATGCCCAAGTTTACATTGATATTTTGGACAGTTTTCTTATCCTATCAATTGAAAGGATGTTTGGGGATGATGACATCATTTTTCAAGATGATATTGCATCCTGCCATAGAGCAAAAACTGTGAAAACATTCCTTGAAAGAAGACACATAAGGTCAATATCATGGCCTGCAAATAGTCCGGATCTCAATCGAATTGAAAATCTTTGGTGGAAGTTGAAGAAAATGGTCCATGACAAGGCTCCAACCTGCAAAGCTGATCTGGCAACAGCAATCAGAGAAAGTTGGAGCCAGATTGATGAAGAGTACTGTTTGTCACTCATTAATTCCTTGCCTCAGAGACTGCAAGCTGTTATTAAAGCCAGAGGTGGTGCAACAAAATACTAGTGATGTATTGGAGTGTTCTTTTGTGTGCTTGTTTATCATGATTCCATATTTTTTTCCTCAGAATTGAGTGATTCCATAATTTTTTCCCTCTGCTTGGGCTGAAAAAAATTACCCTTATTGAGTATTACATTTTTTATCTTGATTTATTTTAGTTTTTATTAAAGCCCTAAAGTTGCCATTTGAAATGACTTTAGTTTTGTGCCATGTCTGTGATCTGCTTTTTTTCAACAACATTAAACAACTGAATGAACATCCTCCGAGCCCCGTGATTCTATAATCTTTGCCAGGGGTTGTATAAATGCCTGGTGTGTCTGTGAGGGAGGTGCCGGCAATATTCATTACTACTTGCGAGGCTTTAGCAAGAGCAGTACTTTGTCCTCTCTGGAGCTTGAAACCATGATCGCATTGGCTGGAGTCATCTAAAGTTAAGCAATCCCCACCTGTTGGTCTACCCTTGTTGTCTATAGAGTTCAGTGGAGATGGACAAGTGCTCATCTCCTCCCTTTTCAAGCCTTAGCCATATGCCAGGGAAAGTCAGGGCGAGGCAAGCGTGCGGTGATTGGTGAAGAGCCAATATAGGGACAGTAGTTGAGACATTGTGACACTAGACCAGACTAGGAGGTCTCCACTCCTCCCTTTCCCTGGTGTCTGAGTTCCATTTCCCTCTGTGTTGCACTAAGTCTTTCCCACACCCTCTGTGACATTAAGTGTCCGATTGCACTTAAACTGTGACATGATATTGCATATCTGTGTTGTCTGCGTTTTTTCAACCGTGGCAACATCTTGCACATTAGAGATAAATAACATATTTACCTTTGAATGTCAGTTCGTAGTTTCTCTTTTTATAGAGACTTTTCAAAAGTGTTTAGGCAGTTGGGAAAATATATTTGCCACAACTGGAAAAAATTTCTGGCGCAAATGTCTATAGGTGTTTTTGAATGCGATTTGTAAAATAATTTGGTGAAATTTGCTTAAAATATCTCAATATGGGCTTATGCACATGATCGTAAAAATTGAACAAGTGCTATACGTTGTTTTGACTGAGAACAATCATCAATATATATCTATGTTATTATGTTATCCTATAGGGCTGTGCATGTCCGATATTTTCCTTGGACAGAGGCAGTCACATGCAAGAGTTCATTCTCCACATCCGAGAACATTAGATCCCACTCTGATCAAACTGTAATCAAACTCTCATAAGGGTATGTGCCCACGTAGCGTTTTACAAGCGTATTTGATGCAGAATTTCCGCAGCGGAAACGCTTGTAAAACACTTGGTATTCCGCACCCCATGGTCCCCAATTAGTTTCCGCAAGTTCTATGCCCATACTGCGGATTTTTCCACAGCGTTTTTGATGCGCACAAAAATCCGCAGCATGTTAGTTAATTTTGCGTTTCCGCATGCGGAATTGTCTTTGCAATACAATAAAAAACGCAAGGCAATTCCACATGTCGAAAACGCGTGAAAAACGCGTGATAAACGCTTGCGGAATTCCGCATGCGTTTTTCCAGGAAAAGACATGCAGAAATGAAGCAGAAATTTTCTGCTTCATTTCCGCAACGTGGGCACATAGCCTAAGAGTTTGATCAAAGTGTGATTAGCATAATTGGACCGATTTTCTCACAAGAGAAAATTGGTTGTGTGACTCTAACCTATTTGTAATCACTAATATCAATTTTAGTCATTGAGACCCAAAATATAAATTCAAGGGTCTTTGCATAACATAATGAAACCTCTGTTGCAGATTCAATCTGTGAATGACCTTGGATAAGTGCAAACAGAAAATTAATTTATTATTTTTTTACCAAAATGAACAATACAAATTGCTAAAATTCAAAAAAGGATCAAACTGACTAACCAAAGTTCAAGAGATCTAATATGGCCCAGGATCTGACAGAAAAATGAGCTACAACATAACATGCCCCATAAAGGTCAATCCGAAGACAACTTCAATAGAAGCTGACATAGGATTTCATTATAAATAATCTAGACCTTGTTGATGATTTAGTAATAATAGGAGCAAAATCTGCAGGTAAAATTTGGCACATATATCTTTTGTGGCGATAAAGACACCACAAACCTATTTTTCCTAGTGATTCCATGGAATCTGAATTTAATATTGCATCAAAAGAACTGAAAGAATACGGTTGAACTTTGAAAGAATAATGTGCGCTGGGCTATATCCAGCAGATCTTTATCACCTACAAATTGAAAATCAATTTTCCTCTTTAAATTTTCCAGTTCAAGGAAAAAATTAATATGTCACATGAAAAGCTATATTCCAATGTAAGCCACAAAAAAGCTGCATGACATAGTAAATACTGTTGGTTCATTCAATATTACAAACATGTAACATACACATAGCCAATAGCCAGTATTTCTTCTAATAATCAGTTAGAACTGCCTTTGCCTACCAAAGGGAATATGTCAGGAAGTTTTCACACTTAAAACTTTTTATATGTGCATGCAGCTCTTTCAAGGACAAGTCCAGCAATAACTTTATATGACCAGTCCGTTCCTCTGTTACTAAGAAATCAGCATTTGAGTTGACATGTAAATGACGTGCCCCCTGGGCCGTGTGTACCCGGAGCCGGGTCTCTGTGTAATGCTAGGGGTTGTAGTCTCCGTGCCGGCGACCCGCTCCCGTGGCTCAGGGTGGTCAAACCAATGGCGGATCTGTTTATTTGGTTTTGTAATGTTTAAATGTCCGACTACGCCACCCGTGGATTGCGGTCACTGAGAACCGCTGCTGCAGGCAGACCACTGAGGCTGATGTTGTATGTGCAGCAGGGGGTAGTATAACTCCCCACGGGAGGAGTATAGCCTCAGGGCAGTGAGTGCAGATGGTGGGGGTGATGGTGCGCGGGAGCAACAGTAATGACTCAGAGTCCAGTGATGCAGTCCAGGGTCTTTACTCACAGTTTTACACTCCAAGCCACTTCTGCAGTTAATGGCTGCCCATGTCGTGCTGTGCTCACCAGGTGAGGGTCTCGGCCAACTCCCAGGTACCTTTGAAATGCTTTTCAGAACCCCCTTCGTGTGTCCTTTCTCTGGCCTGTCGTACACCACAATTGACCACATTTCTGTCCAGCTGCCTCGGGCCTTGGTGGGCAAACGTATGTTCCGTTTCCCTGGGTCCTATATGGTGCCTTCCTAATGGGTGTAGTGAGGGGCCGTGCACGTACAATGCCACGGCCTCCGATTACTAGCTGAGGGTAGTTGCTCTCCTCCACTAGATGAGGGATCCGGTTCCCTTTCTTGGCCTGACCCCCCTACTCTGGTAGCGGCGGGCGTGCGGTGGCGGCTGGCTGGTCCGCACCCCTGGGGTCCCTTCACTCCACTCCTGGAGCCTCCTCCATTCCTCTCCTCTCCTTTCTTCTCCTCCAGGCTCAGGCCTTGAGACTTGGCCTGCCTGCGGAGAAGAGCCCATGCAGAGCCTCTGCTCCCAGCCTCCTTCTCTCTCTGCTCTCTCTGACGGAACTCCCCTGAACTAAGATGGTGCCCACCTTATATATCTTCTACCCACTGCACCCAGGATCTACTCTCCCCACCCACACACTACTGGGTTCCCCCTTTCTAGGTGTTCCCTCCCCCCATTCCAGCCAGGGACAGGGGCAGTTGTGCTCACACCCGGGAGCATTGTCGCCCTGTCCCCCAGAAATGTGGTGTAGTGCATTTGGGTTTTAGGGTCCTGAGCCACACTCCATCCTTACCTGGAAGTGAGATCTCACACCTCTGGGTGAGATGCAATACCTCTGTAGCGACCGAACCCTCGGGGCGCTACATTCCCCCCTGGTAAATCACAGCACGTCCGCAAGCTGGAACAGAGCAAAAGACATGCAAAAACATTTTAAATGCCACTATATATAAGCAATTCAACATTTTTCTCTTTCCCTTTATGGGAGATAACTTTTCCTGTTACTTTCAGCATTATTAAGCTTTACTTTTTAATATATATAAAATTTTCTTTCAAATGTATAACTCTCGGCATATATATGTATATAAAACATCTCTTCAAGTAAGAAACACAAACTATTCTCAGCAACATCCTTGCGACGACGTCTCTTTAGCAGGTCACAGTCCTTACCGCGACCAGGTGTCCATGTCACCCAACAAGGTGCAATTTTTACTAAGTGCAAATTTTCAAACACCTTCAGGTGTCCGTTGAGGTAGGTGTTTATAAAACCAATAGGGGGCACTTTAAAATGTGCAACTATTTACAAAATTTGGCTGCTCCCAGTCCTCAACCGGATAGAAAAGGGTTGGCTGCTCCCAGTCCTCAGCCGGATAGTAAAGGGTTGGCTGCTCCCAGTCCTCAGCCGGATAGTTCACTGACCCTTTTCGGGTAACTTTAGTAAACAAATAAACTTGACAACAATCCCGATCCGGGTAAACTTTTTGTAATCCGCAAAACGGCGTGTCTTGAAACTTTTTCTCCCTGGCGGGTAACTATGTACAGTTCCTGCTGAGCGGTCTCCCTGTAGTGGCGGTGTCCACCTCGTGGACATTCCTGCTCCTCGTAGTCTTCAGACCCGTCCGGGTCCTCGGTGTAGCAGGGTTCAGGGTAGTGCTGTTCCTCTACCCGCTGAACGTTGAGGGCTTACCACCCTCGCAGGCCTCGATGTCGGGTATATGACACTTGATCCCCCGGGAATAGATCCCGTTTCTGGTTACCCGCGGGCAGGCGACTCTCCACATCCCTCCGATTGACAAAGAGGTCTGTGTCGGTTGTCGGGTCCCGAATGAACCCCCTCCCCTTCTCCTGGTGGAACCTGACCATGATCCCGGTGACTGTGAGACCGCGTGCAGCCTGGGGGTCTCGGCGGGTCTGGGTCTGTAGCTGTTCCTGTCTCTGGCGCCGTGCCCGCTTCTCCTTCTCCAGCTGCTCTATTTCCTGGCGGCAAAATTCCCGCCAGCGAGCTGCGTCCGCCCGCGTCTCCTGTGAGAACCCCATCAGGTCCTCCCCAGTCTGGTCCCACTCCATCTGGACCTCTTCACCAGGGAGCTGGGGGATGGTGACTGGCTGCGGAGCGGGCAGGAGCGGTGGAAGTGGGGCTTTTGGCCCCTGCGGACAGGTCCCTCTGATGGCAAGGGTGAACCCATCCGCATAGCAGGGGGACCGGCTCTCCCTCAGGACCGGCAAGTTGACTGTAAAAATCAGTCCCCAGGGGTGGTAGTGTTGGGACCGGGGGCGCTCGTTGTTGGAAGGCGCCTGGGGGCATCAGGCCTTGCGACCGGGCCTGGAGCGGGCCGCTTCCGGCCGCACCCTGGATCAAGGGGCACAGCGTGGGACGTTGTCCGGCGGCTGCGCTTGGGGCTTTGGGCCTAGGTGCAGGCGGCGGGAGCGGAGGAGAGGTGCAGCGACTTCCGGGGCGATCGGCTCCGCGACGGGTTCCAGGGGCAGGTTAGTGGCGTCCGGGCTGGTATCAGGAGCGTCCCCCTTACCTGCTCCCTTTGCAGTGCTACTCTCAGCCTCCAGTGGTCCTCCTCTGTCCTCAGGGGCAGGCACACTGTCGGGGGCTTGCAGCGCCACTTGCTGCCGGGCCGCGACCCGCTGGCCCATCTCTTCTCTCCACCCCGCAATGGCCTCCCGCTGCGCCTGGACCATCCTCTGGTCCAAATCCTCCAGTCCAGCCTGGAGAAATTCAGGGTCCTCTCCAGGGAGCTGGGCCATCAGCTACCTGAGGCTGCACGGAGCCGCTTCGGCCTGCAGTAGGCCACTGTTCAGGGTACTGGGACTGGCGCTCCCCGCCATCTCCGGTTGTGGTCTGCCAAGACTGATCCAAACCACACCCTGCCCTTCAGTTTTCTTTCCCTTCCGCCCCTGTTGGGGATGGTCCCGGGGCAATCTGCTGGCAATCACTCTCAGTGGCAGCCCCCGCACATTGATGGACATCTCTACAGCCGCACTCATGGCCGTTGGGGGTGGGCTCCGTCTTTGGCGCCATTCTGGGACCTGGCCTACGATGGGAGGTGGCTTCTTGTTGTCTTTTGGCGTGCACATAATGGCGTCTGTTCTTCTGGGTGGCGCCACATTCAATACAGTGAAACAATCTCTAGGCACACAATACCCGATGATAACGGGTTGGTTTCGATCCTGCCGACTATGCCAAAGTTGACGCGCCCCCTGGGCCGTGTGTACCCGGAGCCGGGACTCTGTGTAATGCTAGGGGTTGTAGTCTCCGTGGCGGCGACCCGGTCCCGTGGCTCAGGGTGGTCAATCCAGTGGCGGATCTGTTTATTTGGTTTTGTAATGTTTAAATGTCCGACTACGCCACCCATGGATTGCGGTCACTGAGAACCGCCTCTACGGGCAGACCACTGAGGCTGATGTTGTATGTGCAGCAGGGTTAGTATAACTCCCCACAGGAGGAATATAGCCTCAGGGCAGTGAGTGCAGATGGTGGGGGTGATGGTGCTCGGGAGCAACAGTAATGACTCAGAGTCCAATGATGCAGTCCAGGGTCTTTACTCACAGTTTTATACTCCAAGCCACTTCTGCAGGTAATGGCTGCCCACGTCGCGCTGTGCTCACCCGGTGAGGGGCTCGGCCAACTCCCAGGTACCTTTGGAATGCTTTTCAGGACGCCCTTAGTGTGTCCTTTCTCTGGCCTATCGTACCCCACAATTGACCACGTTTCTGTCCAGCTGACTCGAACCTTGGCGGGCAAACGTATGTTCCGTTTCCCTGGGTCCTATATGGTGCCTTCCTAACAGGGGTAGTGAGGGGCCGTGCACGTACAATGCCACGGCCTCTGGTTACTAGCTGAGGGTAGTTGCTCTCCTCCACTAGATGAGAGATCCGGTTCCCTTTCTTAGCCTGACCCCCCTACTCTGGTAGCGGCGGGTGTGCGGTGGCGGCTGGCCAGTCCGCACCCGTGGGGTCCCTTCATTCCACTCCTGGAGCCTCCTCCATTCCTCTCCTCTCCTTTCTTCTCCTCCAGGCTCAGGCCTTGAGACTTGGCCTGCCTGCGGAGAAGAGCCCATGCAGAGCCTCTGCTCCCAGCCTCCTTCTCTCTCTGCTCTCTCTGACTGAACTCCCCTGAACTAAGATGGTGCCCACCTTATATATCTTCTACCCAGTGCACCCAGGATCTACTCTCCCCACCCACACACTACTGGGTTCCCCCTTTCTATGTGTTCCCTCCCCCCACTCCAGCCAGGGACAGGGGCAGTTGTGCTCACACCCGGGAGCATTGTCGCCCTGTCCCCCGGAAATGTGGTGTAGTGCATGTGGGTGTTAGGGTCCTGATCCACACTCCATCCTTACCTGGAAGTGAGATATCACACCTCTGGGTGAGATGCAATACTTCTGCAGCGACCGAACCCTCGGGACGCTACATAAATATGTCTGTAGATCTGAAGTCTCTGTCACTCCAGCTCTATTCACTGCCCAGAGCCGCCTCCTTCTGCTTGACTGACACCATCTTTGCTGAAAGAGGCGCTAGGTGGTGAAAAGAGCTGGAGTGAAGAAGCAATAGTTTTGCATAAGCCCTACAAAAATTATCTTTTTAATAAGGAAAGAAAACAATCATATTGTCTTCTATTGAATGTGAAGAAGTAATGTCTTCTAAAAAAGAATTGAAAAAAATATATCCCTTTTTGTGGTATGTAACTGATTTGCTAATTACAAAATGATTAGCAATTACGAAGGCTTTTTATCAAACTGTTAAAAAGAGAGACAAAACAGTTGCTGTGTTTTGAACATGTCGAAGTTATGGCTTACTGTCATTGAGCCTTTTCAAAAATTAGCCCTATTTTTAGAGCTGTTTATTGAGTTTTCAAAGACATGGGAGCACATTTCCCAGCATCAGTAGTACTGACTAGCACTAAAAAACAAAGGGTGCATCAAGTAGTTATGTGGCTGGTGTGACAGTGTAGTGGATAGGGCAGAAGCAGCACGATAGAGAGTTAAAATGGACAGTCAAGCAAATGCTTTGCAGTTTAGAACCAGCCAATGCAACCCTGTCAGGAATAAAGTCACACACAATGAAAAACAAAGCCAAAAGGTGTGTGCCTGGAGTTGCTGTTACATTGCTGTGGCATGAGCAGCACTGCAGAGAGTTAGGATGGGTCAAGCGATGAAATGTTTAATAAAATAGGGCTAGCAACAGCAGCCCTGGCTCCAGTAGTACTACGGTATAGACAGTGTGAATGGCAGGGAGTAGACGCCCAGCAGGGAGTGGTCAATCAGCACTGGTGGCAGTGGACCAGTGTAACCGACAGTCAAAGGACATTTAGGCAGGCTGACATATGGTATCTTGATCCATACCTGATTCACTTTGAAAAATATTAGGGTTTTCACGTTTGCAGTGGATAACCTGGTCTGGTTTGATGTGACAAATCCGCCGGTGATGCTGAACAACCTATCTGACATTCCTTTGGAGGCTGGACATAATAGTTAACCCATAGCAAACTGGGTCAGTTCTTGCCACTGGTCCAGCTTGTTGACCCAAAAATCCATGGAATCAGGATTTATCTGCTTGAAAAAGAACACCGTCTAGGTGGGATTGAACCTGGCTGTTCATGTGGTGCAACTCTGTTTCCTGATGTGCATCAGCCCCGGTAGATAAACCAACTGGTCCATCATTCTGTATACAGTTGTGCTCAAAACTTTACATACCCCAGCAGAATTTTTCCTTTCTTGGCCTTGTTTCAAAGAATATGAATGATAACAAAAAACTTTTTCCCCACTCATGGTTATTGGTTAGATGAAGCCATTTATTGTCAAACTACTGTGTTTTCTCTATTTAAATCTTAATGACAACCAAAATCATCCAAATGACCCTGATCATAAGTAGTGTTGAGCCACCCCCGTAGTGTTCGAGTTCGGTTCGGTTCGTCGAACACCCGTGTGTTCGCCGAACTGTTCGTCGAACTGTTCGTCGAACACCTTCGAACACCGTTAAAACCAATGGCAGGCAAACAAAAACACATAGAAACACATAGAAAACACCTTCAAAGGTGTCCAAAAGCTGACAAACTGCTCAGAAGACATAACTAACACATGGAAAAGTGACAAGTACATATAGTCATGCGAAAATAAAAGAGGTGGAGGAGTAAAAGGAGGGGGAGACACAGATATAGGCATGTCATGCCCTTCTAAAATCCAAAAAGTGAGAAGCCGACACGGCCAGTCCGCTCCTGCCCGTGCCACCTCCGTGTCGCCGGGTTTGTGCCAGAGCCGCGGTGAACCCTGATGGCCAGCCCCCCTCTCCCAATACTGGTGCCTGTCCGCTGGTGGGTCGAGCGAGCCCCCCTGTGGTGGAGGCAGCTCTAAGCTTTTTAATTTAAATTGTCTCTCTAATTTGAATGAATACACTTTAAATCCATTTACAAGAATCTATTGGAGGGCAAGTCTCATGCCAGCAGCCGCGTAATTCCAGCTCCAGTAGCGTCCACTAAAGCTGCTGCAGTTAAAAAGCTTTTATAAGGATCGAGCTCGGCTGTCCACCGCAAGGCATCCTACTGCCAGTCCCAGCCCCTATGCCTTGGGGTGCCTCCTGATGCTCTTCACTAAGTATCCCATGGTCCCGAAGCATTTCCTTTGAAAAAATTAAGTGTCTAAACTACAGGTGGTGTAGCTTGCTTAACAGCCGGGATAATCCGCTGACTAGCAGACACTGCTACTAGGCACAAAGTATTTCCTGGGCTAGATGCAGTTAAAAATTTGTAATTAGATACTCTCGTTGGATGCTGAGAAAGCATTCCATAGAGTCTCCTGGCACGCCATATATGATTCTCTTAAAAAGCTTGGGGTAGGGGTCTAGGGGACCCTTTTATGGCCAAAATCACGGCCCTGTATCACAATACGTCACCTAGGCTGAAGATAAATGGAACTGTAGCACCCTGAGGGCTCGGTTGCTACAGACGTATTGCACCTCACCCAGAGGTGTGATATCTCACTCTCAGGTAAGGATGGAGTGTGGATCAGGACCCGACACCTGCATGCATTACACCACATTGCCGTGGGGCAGGGCGACCAATATGCCCCTGAGATGGGCACGACAGTCCCTGTCCCTGGCTGGAGTGGGGGGAGGGAACACTGAGGAAGGGGAACCCTGTAGTGCAGGAGCAGGGAGGAAGCAGTTCCTGGGTGCATTGAGAAGGGAGTATAAAAGGTGGGCACCATCTTAGTTCAGTGCAGAGAAGTCTGAGCAGAAGTGGCAGGGAGCAGGGGCACTGCATGAGCTCTTCTCCGGAGGCGGGCCTAGTAACAGAGGCCCAGGCCTGGAAGAGAGATAAGGAAGGAAGAGGAGCGGAGAAGGCTCCAGGAACGAGGAATGAAGGGATCCCAGGGGTGCGGACGGGCGAGTCGCCACCGCACGCCCGAATCCACCTGCGTGGAGGGGTCAGGCCAAAGGGGGAGACCGGTCCCCGAACTAGTGGAGGCAGGAAACGACCCTCAGCTAGAAACCGGAGGCTCTGACATTTTATGTGGCGCAGCCCCTCGCTACACCCGCTAGGAAGGCACCACATAGGGTCAGGGAAACTGGCGCCAAGTTTACCAAGAGGAGGCCCGAGGCAGCCGGACAGAAGTGTTGGTAAGAAAGGCCAGACAAAGGACACACAAAGGGGGTCCTGTGAAGTGCTCCAAAGTTATCTGGGAGTTGTCTGAGCCCCTCACCTGGTGAGCACAGTACGACGTGGGCAGCCATTACCTGCAGACGTGGTCTGGATAATAAGAACTGTGAGTAAAGGCCCTGAACTGCATCACTGACTCCGTGTCGTTACTGCTGCTGCCCTGCACCATCACCCCCATCCTCCGCATACACTGCCCTGAGGCTATACTCCTCCCGTGGGGAGTTATGCTACGCTCTGCTGCACCCACAACACCAGCCTCAGCGGTCTGCCCTGTAGCGGCGGTTCACTCTGACCGAAATCCACGGGTGGCGTAGTCGTACATTTAAACATCAAAACCACATAAATAGTTCCGCCACTGGTTTGACCGCCCTGAGCCACGAAGACTACAACCACCAGCATCCACCAAAAAGGGTCCGGCTCCGGGTGTCCCAAGGCCCAGGGGGTGCGTCAGAACATTTTCATCACCTTTCACAATCACCAATGGGACAAGGCAGGGATGTCCTCTGTCCCATCTCTTATACATCCTAGTGACGGAGCACCTGCTCTCATCAATTCGCCATAACCCCAATATTAGGTGGATTGAGGTGGGAGGCACCGAGTACAAGTGCTCTCTATTTGCTGATGATGTCCTAGTATATATCACTCAATCACATATATCCATCCATGCTGTTATGGCTGAAATAGATCACTTTGTTACATGGTCAAATTTTAAAATCAATGCAGCGAAGTCTGAGGCCCTCGATGTCTCCCTCCCCAAATCCATGTAGGATTCCATCCAGTCCAACTTTCCCTTTGCCTGGCCCTCACAGGGTATCAAATACTTAGGAATTCCTATTCATAGAGACCTCTCCCATCTATGTTATCTTAATTTTGGGCCCTTTATTGAACAACTCCATACAGACCACGGTTGGCAAGTTAGAACTGTAAGATTCACTACGTGAACCGCTGGTGTTTTGTGGAAAAGCACATGTACACTGCGTTCCAAATTATTATGCAAAAAGTGTTTAGGAGTGATAAGGGAAGAATTTGTTTGTTTGTCAGTTAAACTCATTGATGGTGATGTGTGTCAGGGCTCTTTATATCACTGTAAGCAATTGCAGACACCTGTGCTAATTAGTTTGGCAGGTGTGTCCAATGAAAGGCAAGACTACTTAAGAAGGCTCTCTCACATTATTAAGCAGCCTACATTTTCTGCCAAAATGGGAAAGAAAAAGGATGTGTCGGCTGCTGAGAAGCAACAAATTGTGGAGTGTTTAGGTCAAGGCATGACTACAATCAACATTGTGCGATGATCAGGATGAAGTGTCTTGGCAATCAAGAAGTATGTAGCTGATTCACAGTACACACGTGTGCGTGCTGATAAGGGCAAATTGAGGACTCTTTCCTACAGGCAATTACGTCAGGTTGAAAGAGCAGCGGCAAAAAAGCCTTGTCATAGCAGCAGACAAGTTTTTGAAGCTGCTTGTGCCTCCAACGTCCCCCGAACAACAAGATGCAGGGTCCTTCAGAGGTTGCAGCTGTGCATACGCCATCCTGTCGACCTCCTCTATCCACTTCACACAAGCAGAAACGGCTCCAGTGGGCCAAACATTACATGAAGACTGATTTCAAAACAGTTTTGTTCACGGATGAGTGCCGTGCAGCGCTCGATGGTCCAGATGGATGGAGTGGAGGATGGCTGGTTGATGGACACCCCACGCAAACACGGCTACAGCGCCAACAAGGAGGAGGTGGAGTAATGTTTTGGGCTGGAATCATGGGGAGAGAGATTGTCGGCCCCTTTAGGATCCCTGAAGGCGCTAAAGATGAACTCCATAATGTATGTGGATTTTCTCAAACAGCACTTCCTGCCATGGTTCAAGAAGAAGAACCGTGTATTTCACAGCAAGATCATTTTTCTGCATGATAATGCACCATCTCATGCTGCACATAAAACATCTGCATCTCTGGCTGATATGGGCATAAAAGGGGACAAACTTATGGTGTGACCCCCATGCTCCCCTGACCTCTACCCCATTCAGAACCTTTGGAGCATCATTAAAAGGAGTGTCTATGATGGCGGGAGGCAGTTCACATCTAAGCAACAGCTCTGGGAGGGTATTCTGTCCTCATGCAAAACAATTGAAGCAGAAACCATCCAAAACCTGACAAATTCAATGGACGAGAGAGTTCAGAAGCTCCTTTCGAACAAGGGGTCCTATGTGAAAATGTAACATCACCTAGAATAAAGTTTTGAGTTGAAAACTGTTTGATTTCAGTTTCTAACAACCTGCTAATGCTTATAATTTCAAAAATGACCATTTTTTTGGTCTTTATTAAAATGAAAAGGTTGATCAAAAAGTTTGGGGGATCTAAGAGTGTGGCAACCCAGTAGTCATGATTACTTCGAATTCTGACAATATGAGGGTCATGCTGCAGGTAGTGCAGCAAGAAGGCACTTATGTGTCTTGCGCATCTCGGAGCCCCAAAATTATTTTCCGGGCTAGATGCAGCTAAAAATTATTTTTAATTTTAAATCTGGTGAAGCTTTAGTATAGATGGCCTAATAGGATCAGTGCTGCACACTGCTACAAAGCCCAAATTATTTTCCAGTCAAGATACAGATAAACATGATTAGTAATTTGAAAGCTTAAAACGGTTGGTAGGGTGATTTTAACCAATCATCAAGCTTTTACTCTCCCCAGGATGACACAGGGGTAGAAAAGTCGTTTCGGATCCATGATTTGTTCAACTTTATGAACGTGAGTCTGTCTACATTATCAGTGGAGAGCCGCGTGCGCTTATCTGTCAGCACACCACCAGCAGCGCTGAACACACGTTCAGACAGAACGCTGGCTGCGGGGCATGACAAGATCTCCAAGGCGTAAGTGGCTAGCTCCGGCCATTTATCCAGATTGGAAGCCCAAAAAGAGCAAGGGTCCAGTGACACAGTCGTGGCTTCAATGTTTACTTGGAGATACTCCTGTACCATCGTCTCTAGGCATTGACTATGTGTCAGACTTCTTGTCTCCTGTGGCCTTGCAAAGGATGGGCTAAAAAAGTGGTGAAATGATTCCGCAAAATTGATGTTACCAGCAGATACTGTGGTTCTGTTACGGTTTGAGTGCTGAACACTTGACGGTCCCACGGTTGGCAAGTTGGAACTGTGAGATTCACTACGTGAACCACTGGTATTTTGTGGAAAAGCACATGTAAGATTCTGCAACAGTCTCTGCTGATACTCCTGCATGCGTGCATCCCTTTCTATGGCAGGAATAATTTCTGCAAATTTACTTTTGTACCGGGGATCTAACAGTGTGGCAACCCAGTAGTCAGGATTATTTCTAATTCTCACAATTCGAGGGTCATGTTGCAGGTAGTGCAGCAAGAAGGCACTCGTGTGTTGCGCATCCAGGAGCACCAAGTCCCTGTTGTGTTGGTGGCGAGGTAACAATCATGCTTCCTTCCTCTGTCTTCTCCCCCCAACCTCGCACAACAGAAATGTGATCAAGGTCTCCCTCATCTGATGAGTCTTCCATCAGTTCGTCCTCCACTTCTTCCTGGGCTCCTGCACCTTCCTCACTAGTTTGGCTGCTACCATGCGCCCTGGTAAAACCATCTCCCCCACCCTCACATGCCTGCCGCCTTGGTGCTGCCGACCGTCTGGACCTTGCAGATGTTAGCCCTTCCGCATACAACTCCTCCTCCTCTACTTCCTCCACCTCCTCTTGTGCCACCACCTGACTCCGAATTCTGTTTAACATGTGCTCCAGCATGTAAATCACCGGAATAGTCATGCTGATAATGGCATCGTCAGCACGTGTGTGACATTGCCCCGGCGAAGGGCCGCACCCAGGTTTGCAGCATTGTCGCACACGGCCTTCCCTGGTTTCAGGTCCAGTGGAGACAACCATTCATGAAATTGGTTCTCCAGAGCTGACCACAACTCCTCAGCTGTGTGACTCACATTTCCCAGACATTTCAATGTAAAAACCGCCTGATGACGTTGAGCCCTACTGCCAGCATAGTAAGGAGGTGTGCAGGATCCCTTCTGCCCAGTTAGAAAGCTTGTGGCATGACCAGACAGGCTTTGGGTGCAGGTGGAAGACCGAGAGGAGGTTGAGGAGGCAGAAGCAGTGGAGGAACTTTGACATAAAGAGGATTGACGCACAACTCGTGGGGACGGCAAGACTTGGACAGCAGCCCCTTGTCCTGCTGTCACCATAGTTACCCAGTGCCCAGTCAGCGACATGTAACGCCCCTGTCCATGCCTACTCGTCCAAGTGTCTGTGGTGAAATGCACCCTGTCACACACAGAGTTTCTCAAAGAAGCGGTGATGTTGTGTGCGACATGCTGGTGGAGCGCAGGCACACCTTTCTTTGAGAAGTAGTGCCGACTGGGCATCTGGTACTGGGGGACTGCGACGGACATAAGGTCTCAAAAATCCTCTGTGTCCACCAGGCGGAAAGGCAGCATTTCTGTAGCCAAGAGCTTGCAGATGGTGAAATTCAACCTCTTAGCTTTCTCATGGCTAGGAGGAAATGGTCTTTTACTTGTCCACATCTGAGGGACCGAGGGCTGGCTATTGTGCTTAGACGGGGTTGATAAGGGTGTCCCCGGCAAACTGCCGGTCTGTGAGGAAGATGCAGGCGGACATGTTAGGTTGCCTTGATCCAAAGGTGGTGCTATCGATGTCGGACAGCGCTCAACACCAGTTGGTGTTCCCACCTCCAAAGACAATGATGACCTGCCAATCACGCTGGCTGTTGCGGGTAAAGAGGTGGCAGGTCTGCACCCCAAAACAGGTGTGACTGCTGTCCCCCCAGTCACAGAGGATGAAGAGGCCGCGGATGCACAAGATATGGCAGACGGTGGTTGGCCCGGCCGGCTAGGCCGCATTGTAGCACACTGAGCTTCCCACTGCAACTTATGCTTCATGTCCATGTGCCGGTTCATGCATGAAGTACACAAACTATGTATTTTTTGGCCTCTACTTAGCTTTTGCTGACAAATGTTACAGATAACATGAGTTGGGTCATCTTTATCGATCTGAAAAAATGCCCAGGCTATGCAAGGCTTAGCACCCATGCGACCTAAAGAGCCACCACGACTTGTGGTGAGAGGCAGAGTTGTGTTTGAGGATGCAGTTGTTGACGTGCTTCCAGTACTACGTCTCTGTCCAGGAAGGCGCAACCTGACCTCGTCGTCACTAGCATCTTCCTCCACCTCCTCTGCTGACCTCATCTCTTGGCTGACTGTGGGTTGACAGTAAGTGGGATCTCCAACCTCATCATCATCACCCTGTGCGTTATCACACCCGTCGTCCTCAGAGCCAACCTGTTCCTGCCCTGACAAAAAACTAAAGTTGTCGCTCCAATCAGGTATTTGAGTCTTATCATCGTCTTCCTCATTTTCTCCACCAACAGGAGTTACAGTTTGGGAATGAGGGTCTACATTATGGTCAGAACCTTCTGCGTCTGGTCCTGGATCCGACTCATAAAGATTCTGGGCATCAGTGCAGATCATTTCCTCGTCTGGATTCACAGAAGCGCTGGAGTCGACCTCTGATTCCCAGGCTATAGTATGAGTAAACAGCTCTGCAGACTCAACCATCTGTTCTACCTCATACTCAGACGGGCAGCTGGAGATTTGGGAGCTGTGAGGAAGCAAGTGCGATTGGGGTGACACCTTTGAGGACTGGAGTATTTGTGATGTTGAAGTTGATGTGGAGGAGAGCCCACTTAAAGGAGCACTTGATATCCGTTGAAGCACCTGCTGTTTTTGTGCCTCATCTGGAATTTGTAGCGATTGGCGTGGCCGTAAGAAAGGGATCTTATCACATTGTCCGCTAAAAGAAGTAGACATTTTAGTTTGGCTTGAAGATGGTCTTTCTTCTGCAGATGTTACTGTTGCTTTAACACCTACCCCACGGACACAACCTTTTTTCCCCTTCCCAACACGCCTATTCCCCTTTCCACCAGCAGCAGGCCTTTTTCCACTCATTTTGGTGGTTAACTAATTCACAACTCTGGAGTTGTTTGCACAAAAAAACAATGGATGGTAACCAAGCAGAGCTGAGTGGCCAAACTGTGGTATTAGGCCAAAACTATTGGCTGGGTTAGATGCAGAAAAAAATTATATTCAATTTGCAACCTGATGGAAGTCAGTATAGATGGACTAATACAACAAGTCCCACACACAGCTAGAAGCCCAATATTTTTTCAGAGGTAGATGCAGAAAAAAATATATTCAGTTTGCAACCTGATGGAGGTCAGTATAGATGGACTAATACAACAAGTCCCACACACAGCTAGAAGCCCAATATTTTTTCAGAGGTAGATGCAGAAAAAAATATATTCAGTTTGCAACCTGATGGAGGTCAGTATAGATGGACTAATACAACAAGTCCCACACACAGCTAGAAGCCCAATATTTTTTCAGAGGTAGATGCAGAAAAAAATATATTCAGTTTGCATGCTGATGGAGGTCAGTATAGATGGACTAATACAACAAGTCCCACACACAGCTAGAAGCCCAATATTTTTTCAGAGGTAGATGCAGAAAAAAATATATTCAGTTTGCAACCTGATGGAGGTCAGTATAGATGGACTAATACAACAAGTCCCACACACAGCTAGAAGCCCAATATTTTTTCAGAGGTAGATGCAGAAAAAAATATATTCAGTTTGCAACCTGATGAAGGTCAGTATAGATGGACTAATACAACAAGTCCCACACACAGCTAGAAGCCCAATATTTTTTCAGAGGTAGATGCAGAAAAAAATATATTCAGTTTGCAACCTGATGGAGGTCAGTATAGATGGACTAATACAACAAGTCCCACACACAGCTAGAAGCCCAAATATTTTTTCAGAGGTACTGTAGATGCAGATAAAAATTATTTTTAATTTGCAACCTGATGGAGGTCAGTATAGATGGACTAATAGAGAAAGTCCGACACACTGCTAGAAGGCCAAATATTTTTTCAGAGCTAGATGCAGAAAAAAATTATATTCAGTTTGCAACCTGATGGAGGTCTGTATAGATGTATAAATAGAACAAGACCCACACACAGCTAGAAGCCCAATATTTTTTCAGAGGTAGATGCAGAAAAAAATATATTCAGTTTGCAACCTGATGGAGGTCAGTATAGATGGACTAATACAACAAGTCCCACACACAGCTAGAAGCCCAAATATTTTTTCAGAGGTACTGTAGATGCAGATAAAAATTATTTTTAATTTGCAACCTGATGGAGGTCAGTATAGATGGACTAATAGAGAAAGTCCGACATACTGCTAGAAGGCCAAATATTTTTTCAGAGCTAGATGCAGAAAAAAATTATATTCAGTTTGCAACCTGATGGAGGTCTGTATAGATGGATTAATAGAACAAGACCCACACACAGCTAGAAGCCCAATATTTTTTCAGAGGTAGATGCAGAAAAAAATATATTCAGTTTGCAACCTGATGGAGGTCAGTATAGATGGACTAATGCAACAAGTCCCACACACAGCTAGAAGCCCAATATTTTTTCAGAGGTAGATGCAGAAAAAAATATATTCAGTTTGCAACCTGATGGAGGTCAGTATAGATGGACTAATACAACAAGTCCCACACACATTTAGAAGCCCAATATTTTTTCAGAGGTAGATGCAGAAAAAAATATATTCAGTTTGCAACCTGATGGAGGTCAGTATAGATGGACTAATACAACAAGTCCCACACACAGCTAGAAGCCCAAATATTTTTTCAGAGGTACTGTAGATGCAGGTAAAAATTATTTTTAATTTGCAACCTGATGGAGGTCAGTATAGATGGACTAACAGAGAAAGTCCGACACACTGCTAGAAGGCCAAATATTTTTTCAGAGCTAGATGCAGAAAAAAATTATATTCAGTTTGCAACCTGATGGAGGTCTGTATAGATGGATTAATAGAACAAGACCCACATTCAGCTAGAAGCCCAATATTTTTTCAGAGGTAGATGCAGATAAAAATATATTCAGTTTGCAACCTGATGGAGGTCAGTATAGATGGACTAATACAACAAGTCCCACACACAGCTAGAAGCCCAATATTTTTTCAGAGGTAGATGCAGAAAAAAATATATTCAGTTTGCAACCTGATGGAGGTCAGTATAGATGGACTAATACAACAAGTCCCACAAACAGCTAGAAGCCCAAATATTTTTTCAGAGGTACTGTAGATGCAGATAAAAATTATTTTTAATTTGCAACCTGATGGAGGTCAGTATAGATGGACTAATAGAGAAAGTCCGACACACTGCTAGAAGGCCAAATATTTTTTCAGAGCTAGATGCAGAAAAAAATTATATTCAGTTTGCAACCTGATGGAGGTCAGTAAAGATGGACTAACAGAGAAAGTCCCACACACTGCTAGAAGGCCAAATATTTTTTCAGAGCTAGATGCATACAAAAAATTATTTTGAATTTGCAACCTGATCGAGGTCAGTATAGGTGGACTAATAGAACAAGTCCCACACACTGCTAGAAGGCCAAATATTTTTTCAGAGCTAGATGCAGAAAAAAATTATATTCAGTTTGCAACCTGATGGAGGTCTGTATAGATGGATTAATAGAACAAGACCCACACACAGCTAGAAGCCCAATATTTTTTCAGAGGTAGATGCAGAAAAAAATATATTCAGTTTGCAACCTGATGGAGGTCAGTATAGATGGACTAATAAACCAAGTCCCACACACAGCTAGAAGCCCAATATTTTTTCAGAGGTAGATGCAGAAAAAAATATATTCAGTTTGCAACCTGATGGACGTCAGTATAGATGGACTAATACAACAAGTCCCACACACAGCTAGAAGCCCAATATTTTTTCAGAGGTAGATGCAGAAAAAAATATATTCAGTTTGCAACCTGATGGAGGTCAGTATAGATGGACTAATACAACAAGTCCCACACACAGCTAGAAGCCCAAATATTTTTTCAGAGGTACTGTAGATGCAGATAAAAATTATTTTTAATTTGCAACCTGATGGAGGTCAGTATAGATGGACTAATAGAGAAAGTCCGACAAACTGCTAGAAGGCCAAATATTTTTTCAGAGCTAGATGCAGAAAAAAATTATATTCAGTTTGCAACCTGATGGAGGTCAGTATAGATGGACTAATAGAATGATGCTATGCCCAAAAGATTTTACTTCACTAGGTGCAGTAAAAAAATTGGTATTCTATACACAGGTGGTATATCTTGCAACACAGATAGGCTACTCCACTGACTAACACACTCTGCAATAGTCCAAAAAGGATTAGCTTTGCTAGATTCAGCCAAATGCTGTGAAAAAAACTTGCACAGCACTGGAACAGACCTGCCTGGCAAAAACTGATAGGAACTGATGTAACCTAGTACTGAAAAGGACTCCAATTACAATTAGTCTTTACTCCCACAATCTATCTATTTAAGAGCACAGACCTCCCTGATAAAAGTCGTAGGAAATGCTGTAACCTAGTCCTTAAAAGGACTGCAATCACAACTATTCCCTACTCCCAAGCTATCTGTATATTTGTGCGAAAATTGGCTTGAAATTAACAAGGTATAGCGCACACAGCAACAGCGGTGCCGTCTAACACGCAGCTGCAGCAGTGAGAAAATGGTGGCGACGGGGAAAATGGCTTGGTCTTATAGGTCAAGGACATGTGACATACACTGCCAATGACACATGCCCTTGCTTGTGTGAAAAAAAGCACTTCGCTCCGTGTGTGCGCTGCTGATAGGCTGACAGATTGCACCTCCCCACTGCAAATGCGGGAAAGAGAAAAAAAAATGGAGATCTTCATTGTTCCTGCAGAGATCCATCCCCTGCCCCTCCCCCCACCCCGCTGTACACTCAAACTGCGTATTAACATTAATTTTCATCATTACTGAGAAAAAATCCAGTTATGATTTTGGTGCACGAACAGTTATCGAACATAACCTCGAACAGCCGAATTTTTCTCAAATTGTTCGTGTTCGCCGAACGGCTCGAACACCGCCCAAAACAGCTCGAATTTGAGATTGGCGAACAGTTCGAGTAGAACAACGCTCATCTCTAATCATAAGTTCACATACCCTGGTGATTTTGGCCTGATAACACGTACAGAATTTGACACAAATGGGTTTCAATGGCTACTAAAGGTAACATCTTCACCTGTGACTGTTTGCTTGTAATCAGTGTGTGTGCATAAAAGCTGAGTGAGTTTCTGGGATCCAGAGAGACTCTTGCATCTTTCATCCAGCCACTGACGTTTCTGGATTGTGAGTCATGGGGAAAGCAAAAGAATTGTCAATGGATCTACAGGAAAAGGTAGTTGAACTGTATAACACAGGAAAGGGATACAAAAAAGTATCTAACGAATTGATAATGCCAGTCAGCAGCGTTCAAACTGTGATTAACAAATGGAAAATCAGGGGCTCTGTAAAAACAAAACCACGGTCAGGTAGATCAACAACTGCCAGGAAAATTGTTCTGGATACAAAGAATAACCCATAAATAACATCACCTAAAGTTCAGGACTTTCTGAAAACTAGCGATGTGGCTGTTTCAAGATGCACAATAAGGAGACACTTGAAGAAAAATGGGCTGCATGTTCAAGTCGCCAGAAGAAAGCTATTACTGCTAAAATGCCTCGAAGCATCTTGCCTATAATACACCAAACAGCACCGAGACATGCCTCAAAACTTCTGTAACAAGGTAATTTGGAGTGATGAGATCAAAATTTTAATTTTTGGCCACAACCATAAATGTTACATTTGGAGAGAGGTCAACAAGGCCTATGATGAAAGGAACACCATTATTATAATAAAGCACGGAGGTGGATCGCTGATGTTTTGGGGATGTGTGAGCTACAAAGGCACAGACAACTTGGTAAAAGTTGAAGGAAAGATGAATGCAGCACGTTATCAGCAAATACTGGAGGTAAATTTGCACTCATTAGCCCGGGAGCTGCGCATGGGACGTACTTGGACATTCCAACATGACAACGATCCAAAACACAAGGACAAGTCGACCTGTCAATGGCTAGAGCAGAACAAAGTGAAGCTTCTGGAATGGCCATCTCAGTCTCGTGACTAGAGATGAGCGTTGTTCTACTAAAACTGTTCACCAATCTCAAATTCGAGCTGTTTTGGGCGGTGTTCGAGCCGTTCGGCGAACACGAACAATTTGAGAAAAATTCGGCTGTTCGAGGTTATGTTCGATAACTGTTCGTGCACCAAAATCATAACTGGATATTTTCTCAGTAATGATGAAAATTAATGTTAATACACAGTTTGAGTGTACAGCGGGGTGGGGGAGGGGCAGGGGATGGATCTCTGCAGGAACAATGAAGATCTCCATTTTTTTTTTCTCTTTCCCGCATTTACAGTGGGGAGGTGCAATCTGTCAGCCTATCAGCAGCGCACACACGGAGCGAAGTGCTTTTTTTCACACAAGCAAGGGCATGTGTCATTGGCAGTGTATGTCACATGTCCTTGCCCTATAAGACCAAGCCATTTTCCCCGTCGCCACCATTTTCTCACTGCTGCAGCTGCGTGTTAGACGGCACCGCTGTTGCTGTGTGCGCTTTACCTTGTTAATTTCAAGCCAATTTTCGCACAAATCTACAGATAGCTTGGGAGTAGGGAATAGTTGTGATTGCAGTCCTTTTAAGGACTAGGTTACAGCATTTCCTACGACTTTTATAAGGCAGGTCTGTGCTCTTAAATAGATAGATTGTGGGAGTAAAGACTAATTGTAATTGGAGTCCTTTTCAGGACTAGGTTACATCAGTTCCTATCAGTTTTTGCCAGGCAGGTCTGTGCCAGTGCTGTGCAAGTTTTTTTCACAGCATTTGGCTGAATCTAGCAAAGCTAATCCTTTTTGGCCTATTGCAGAGTGTGTTAGTCAGTGGAGTAGCCTATCTGTGTTGCAAGATATACCACCTGTGTATAGAATACCAATTTTTTTACTGCACCTAGTGAAGTAAAATCTTTTGGGCATAGCATTATTCTATTAGTCCATCTATACTGACCTCCATCAGGTTGCAAATTGAATATAATTTTTTTCTGCATCTAGCTCTGAAAAAATATTGGGCTTCTAGCTATGTGTGGGACTTGTTGTATTAGTCCATCTATACTGACCTCCATCAGGTTGCAAACTGAATATATTTTTTTCTGCATCTACCTCTGAAAAAATATTGGGCTTCTAGCTGTGTGTGGGACTTGTTCTATTAATCCATCTATACAGACCTCCATCAGGTTGCAAACTGAATATATTTTTTTCTGCATCTACCTCTGAAAAAATATTGGGCTTCTAGCTGTGTGTGGGACTTATTGTATTAGTCCATCTATACTGACCTCCATCAGGTTGCAAACTGAATATATTTTTTTCTGCATCTACCTCTGAAAAAATATTGGGCTTCTAGCTGTGTGTGGGACTTGTTCTATTAATCCATCTATACAGACCTCCATCAGGTTGCAAACTGAATATATTTTTTTCTGCATCTACCTCTGAAAAAATATGTGGCCTTCTAGCAGTGTGTGGGACTTTCTCTATTAGTCCATCTATACTGACCTCCATCAGGTTGCAAACTGAATATAATTTTTTTCTGCATCTAGCTCTTAAAAAATATTTGGCCTTCTAGCAGTGTGTGGGACTTTCTCTATTAATCCATCTATACTGACCTCCATCAGGTTGCAAATTAAAAATAATTTTTATCTGCATCTGCAGTACCTCTGAAAAAATATTTGGGCTTCTAGCTGTGTGTGGGACTTGTTCTATTAGTCCATCTATACTGACCTCCATCAGGTTGCAAATTGAATATAATTTTTGTCTGCATCTAGCTCTGAAAAAATATTTGGCCTTCTAGCAGTGTGTGGGACTTTCTCTATTAGTCCATCATTACTGACCTCCATCAGGTTGCAAATTAAAAATAATTTTTATCTGCATCTACCTCTGAAAAAATATTTGGGCTTCTAGCTGTGTGTGGGACTTGTTCTATTAATCCATCTATACAGACATCCATCAGGTTGCAAACTGAATATAATTTTTTTCTGCATCTACCTCTGAAAAAATATTGGGCTTCTAGCTGTGTGTGGGACTTGTTGTATTAGACCATCTATACTGACCTCCATCAGGTTGCAAACTGAATATATTTTTTTCTGCATCTACCTCTGAAAAAATATTGGGCTTCTAGCTGTGTGTGGGACTTGTTCTATTAATCCATCTATACAGACCTCCATCAGGTTGCAAACTGAATATATTTCTTTCTGCATCTACCTCTGAAAAAATAATGGGCTTCTAGCTGTGTGTGGGACTTGTTCTAGTAATCCATCTATACAGTCCTCCATCAGGTTGCAAACTGAATATATTTTTTTCTGCATCTACCTCTGAAAAAATATTTGGCCTTCTAGCAGTGTGTGGGACTTTCTCTATTAGTCCATCTATACTGACCTCCATCAGGTTGCAAATTAAAAATAATTTTTATCTGCATTTAGCTCTGAAAAAATATTTGGCCTTCTAGCAGTGTGTGGGACTTTCTCTATTAGTCCATCTATACTGACCTCCATCAGGTTGCAAATTAAAAATAATTTTTATCTGCATCTACCTCTGAAAAAATATTTGGGCTTCTAGCTGTGTGTGGGACTTGTTCTATTAATCCATCTATACAGACCTCCATCAGGTTGCAAACTGATTATGATTTTTTTCTGCATCTAGCTCTGAAAAAATATTTGGCCTTCAAGCAGTGTGTGGGACTTGTTCTATTAGTCCACCTATACTGACCTCCATCAGGTTGCAAATTCAAAATAATTTTTTGTCTGCATCTAGCTCTGAAAAAATATTTGGCCTTCTAGCAGTGTGTGGGACTCTCTCTATTAGTCCATCTATACTGACCTCCATCAGGTTGCAAACTGAATATATTTTTTTTCTGCATCTACCTCTGAAAAAATATTGGGCTTGTAGCTTTGTGTGGGACTTGTTCTATTAATCCATCTATACAGACCTCCATCAGGTTGCAAACTGAATATATTTCTTTCTGCATCTACCTCTGAAAAAATAATGGGCTTCTAGCTGTGTGTGGGACTTGTTCTAGTAATCCATCTATACAGTCCTCCATCAGGTTGCAAACTGAATATATTTTTTTCTGCATCTACCTCTGAAAAAATATTTGGCCTTCTAGCAGTGTGTGGGACTTTCTCTATTAGTCCATCTATACTGACCTCCATCAGGTTGCAAATTAAAAATAATTTTTATCTGCATTTAGCTCTGAAAAAATATTTGGCCTTCTAGCAGTGTGTGGGACTTTCTCTATTAGTCCATCTATACTGACCTCCATCAGGTTGCAAATTAAAAATAATTTTTATCTGCATCTACCTCTGAAAAAATATTTGGGCTTCTAGCTGTGTGTGGGACTTGTTCTATTAATCCATCTATACAGACCTCCATCAGGTTGCAAACTGATTATGATTTTTTTCTGCATCTAGCTCTGAAAAAATATTTGGCCTTCAAGCAGTGTGTGGGACTTGTTCTATTAGTCCACCTATACTGACCTCCATCAGGTTGCAAATTCAAAATAATTTTTTGTCTGCATCTAGCTCTGAAAAAATATTTGGCCTTCTAGCAGTGTGTGGGACTCTCTCTATTAGTCCATCTATACTGACCTCCATCAGGTTGCAAACTGAATATATTTTTTTTCTGCATCTACCTCTGAAAAAATATTGGGCTTGTAGCTTTGTGTGGGACTTGTTCTATTAATCCATCTATACAGACCTCCATCAGGTTGCAAACTGAATAAAAAAATTTTCTGCATCTACCTCTGAAAAAATATTTGGGCTTCTAGCTGTGTGTGGGACTTGTTCTATTAGTCCATCTATACTGACCTCCATCAGGTTGCAAATTGAATATAATTTTTTTCTGCATTTAACCCAGCCAATAGTTTTGGCCTAATACCACAGTTTGGCCACTCAGCTCTGCTCGGTTCCCATCCATTGTTTTTTTTGCAAACAGCTCCAGAGTTGTGAATTAGTTAACCACCAAAATGAGTGGAAAAAGGCCTGCTGCTGGTGGAAAGGGGAATAGGCGTGTTGGGAAGGGGAAAAAAGGTTGTGTCCGTGGGGTAGGTGTTAAAGCAACAGTAACATCTGCAGAAGAAAGACCATTTTCCAGCCAAACTAAAATGTCTACTTCTTTTAGCGGACAATGTGATAAGATCCCTTTCTTATGGCCACGCTAATCGCTACAAATTCCAGATGAGGCACAAAAACAGCAGGTGCTTCAACGGATATCAAGTGCTGCTTTAAGTGGGCTCTCCTCCACATCAACTTCAACATCACAAATACTCCAGTCCTCAAAGGTGTCACCCCAATCGCACTTGCTTCCTCACAGCTCCCAAATCTCCAGCTGCCCGTCTGAGTATGAGGTAGAACAGATGGTTGAGTCTGCAGAGCTGTTTACTCATACTATAGCCTGGGAATCAGAGGTCGACTCCAGCGCTTCTGTGAATCCAGACGAGGAAATGATCTGCACTGATGCCCAGAATCTTTATGAGTCGGATCCAGGACCAGACGCAGAAGGTTCTGACCATAATGTAGACCCTCATTCCCAAACTGTAACTCCTGTTGGTGGAGACAATGAGGAAGACGATGATAAGACTCAAATACCTGATTGGAGCGACAACTTTTGTTTTTTGTCAGGGCAGGAACAGGTTGGCTCTGAGGACGACGGGTGTGATAACGCACAGGGTGATGATGATGAGGTTGGAGATCCCACTTACTGTCAACCCACAGTCAGCCAAGAGATGAGGTCAGCAGAGGAGGTGGAGGAAGATGCTAGTGACGACGAGGTCAGGTTGCGCCTTCCTGGACAGAGACGTAGTACTGGAAGCACGTCAACAACTGCATCCTCAAACACAACTCTGCCTCTCACCACAAGTCGTGGTGGCTCTTCAGTAGAGATGAGCGTTGTTCTACTCGAACTGTTCGCCAATCTCAAATTCGAGCTGTTTTGGGCGGTGTTCGAGCCGTTCGGCGAACACGAACAATTTGAGAAAAATTCGGCTGTTCGAGGTTATGTTCGATAACTGTTCATGCACCAAAATCATAACTGGATTTTTTCTCAGTAATGATGAAAATTAATGTTAATACGCAGTTTGAGTGTACAGCGGGGTGGGGGGAGGGGCAGGGGATGGATCTCTGCAGGAACAATGAAGATCTCCATTTTTTTTTCTTTTTCCCGCATTTGCAGTGGGGAGGTGCAATCTGTCAGCCTATCAGCAGCGCACACACGGAGCGAAGTGCTTTTTTTCACACAAGCAAGGGCATGTGTCATTGGCAGTGTATGTCACATGTCCTTGCCCTATAAGACCAAGCCATTTTCCCCGTCGCCACCATTTTCTCACTGCTGCAGCTGCGTGTTAGACGGCACCGCTGTTGCTGTGTGCGCTATACCTTGTTAATTTCAAGCCAATTTTCGCACAAATATACAGATAGCTTGGGAGTAGGGAATAGTTGTGATTGCAGTCCTTTTAAGGACTAGGTTACAGCATTTCCTACGACTTTTATCAGGGAGGTCTGTGCTCTTAAATAGATAGGTTGTGGGAGTAAAGACTAATTGTAATTGGAGTCCTTTTCAGGACTAGGTTACATGAGTTCCTATCAGTTTTTGCCAGGCAGGTCTGTGCCAGTGCTGTGCAAGTTTTTTTCACAGCATTTGGCTGAATCTAGCAAAGCTAATCCTTTTTGGCCTATTGCAGAGTGTGTTAGTCAGTGGAGTAGCCTATCTGTGTTGCAAGATATAACACCTGTGTATAGAATACCAATTTTTTTACTGCACCTAGTGAAGTAAAATCTTTTGGGCATAGCATCATTCTATTAGTCCATCTATACTGACCTCCATCAGGTTGCAAACTGAATATAATTTTTTTCTGCATCTAGCTCTGAAAAAATATTTGGGCTTCTAGCAGTGTGTGGGACTTGGTCTATTAGTCCATCTATACTGACCTCCATCAGGTTGCAAATTAAAAATAATTTTTTTCTTCATTTAGCTCTGAAAAAATATTTGGGCTTCTAGCAGTGTGTGGGACTTGTTCTATTAGTCCTTCTATACTGACCTCCAGCAGGTTGCAATTTGAATATAATTTTTTTCTGCATCTAGCTCTGAAAAAATAGTTGGGCTTCTAGCGGTGTGTGGGACTTGGTCTATTAGTCCATCTATACTGACCTCCATCAGGTTGCAAATTAAAAAAATTTTTTTTCTGCATCTAGCTCTGAAAAAATAGTTGGGCTTCTAGCAGTGTGTGGGACTTGGTCTATTAGTCCATCTATACTGACCTCCATCAGGTTGCAAATTAAAAATAATTTTTTTCTGCATCTAGCTCTGAAAAAATATTTGGGCTTCTAGCAGTGTGTGGGACTTGGTCTATTAGTCCATCTATACTGACCTCCATCAGGTTGCAAATTAAAAATAATTTTTTTCTGCATCTAGCTCTGAAAAAATATTTGGGCTTCTAGCAGTGTGTGGGACTTGGTCTATTAGTCCATCTATACTGACCTCCATCAGGTTGCAAATTAAAAATAATTTTTTTCTTCATTTAGCTCTGAAAAAGTATTTGGGCTTCTAGCGGTGTGTGGGACTTGGTCTATTAGTCCATCTATACTGACCTCCATCAGGTTGCAAATTAAAAATAATTTTTTTCTGCATCTAGCTGTGAAAAAATATTTGGGCTTCTAGCAGTGTGTGGGACTTGGTCTATTAGTCCATCTATACTGACCTCCATCAGGTTGCAAATTAAAAATAATTTTTTTCTGCATCTAGCTCTGAAAAAATATTTGGGCTTCTAGCGGTGTGTGGGACTTGGTCTATTAGTCCATCTATACTGACCTCCATCAGGTTGCAAATTAAAAATAATTTTTTTCTGCATCTAGCTCTGAAAAAATATTTGGGCTTCTAGCAGTGTGTGGGACTTGGTCTATTAGTCCATCTATACTGACCTCCATCAGGTTGCAAATTAAAAATAATTTTTTTCTTCATTTAGCTCTGAAAAAATATTTGGGCTTCAAGCAGTGTTTGGGACTTGTTCTATTAGTCCTTCTATACTGACCTCCAGCAGGTTGCAAATTGAATAAAAAATTTTTCTGCATCTAGCTCTGAAAAAATAGTTGGGCTTCTAGCCGTGTGTGGGACTTGGTCTATTAGTCCATCTATACTGACCTCCATCAGGTTGCAAATTAAAAATAATTTTTTTCTGCATCTAGCTCTGAAAAAATATTTGGGCTTCTAGCAGTGTGTGGGACTTTCTCTATTAGTCCATCTATACTGACCTCCATCAGGTTGCAAATTAAAAATAATTTTTATCTGCATTTAGCTCTGAAAAAATATTTGGCCTTCTAGCAGTGTGTGGGACTTTCTCTATTAGTCCATCTATACTGACCTCCATCAGGTTGCAAATTAAAAATAATTTTTATCTGCATCTACCTCTGAAAAAATATTTGGGCTTCTAGCTGTGTGTGGGACTTGTTCTATTAATCCATCTATACAGACCTCCATCAGGTTGCAAACTGATTATGATTTTTTTCTGCATCTAGCTCTGAAAAAATATTTGGCCTTCAAGCAGTGTGTGGGACTTGTTCTATTAGTCCACCTATACTGACCTCCATCAGGTTGCAAATTCAAAATAATTTTTTGTCTGCATCTAGCTCTGAAAAAATATTTGGCCTTCTAGCAGTGTGTGGGACTCTCTCTATTAGTCCATCTATACTGACCTCCATCAGGTTGCAAACTGAATATATTTTTTTTCTGCATCTACCTCTGAAAAAATATTGGGCTTGTAGCTTTGTGTGGGACTTGTTCTATTAATCCATCTATACAGACCTCCATCAGGTTGCAAACTGAATAAAAAAAATTTCTGCATCTACCTCTGAAAAAATATTTGGGCTTCTAGCTGTGTGTGGGACTTGTTCTATTAGTCCATCTATACTGACCTCCATCAGGTTGCAAATTGAATATAATTTTTTTCTGCATTTAACCCAGCCAATAGTTTTGGCCTAATACCACAGTTTGGCCACTCAGCTCTGCTCGGTTCCCATCCATTGTTTTTTTTGCAAACAGCTCCAGAGTTGTGAATTAGTTAACCACCAAAATGAGTGGAAAAAGGCCTGCTGCTGGTGGAAAGGGGAATAGGCGTGTTGGGAAGGGGAAAAAAGGTTGTGTCCGTGGGGTAGGTGTTAAAGCAACAGTAACATCTGCAGAAGAAAGACCATTTTCCAGCCAAACTAAAATGTCTACTTCTTTTAGCGGACAATGTGATAAGATCCCTTTCTTATGGCCACGCCAATCGCTACAAATTCCAGATGAGGCACAAAAACAGCAGGTGCTTCAACGGATATCAAGTGCTGCTTTAAGTGGGCTCTCCTCCACATCAACTTCAACATCACAAATACTCCAGTCCTCAAAGGTGTCACCCCAATCGCACTTGCTTCCTCACAGCTCCCAAATCTCCAGCTGCCCGTCTGAGTATGAGGTAGAACAGATGGTTGAGTCTGCAGAGCTGTTTACTCATACTATAGCCTGGGAATCAGAGGTCGACTCCAGCGCTTCTGTGAATCCAGACGAGGAAATGATCTGCACTGATGCCCAGAATCTTTATGAGTCGGATCCAGGACCAGACGCAGAAGGTTCTGACCATAATGTAGACCCTCATTCCCAAACTGTAACTCCTGTTGGTGGAGACAATGAGGAAGACGATGATAAGACTCAAATACCTGATTGGAGCGACAACTTTTGTTTTTTGTCAGGGCAGGAACAGGTTGGCTCTGAGGACGACGGGTGTGATAACGCACAGGGTGATGATGATGAGGTTGGAGATCCCACTTACTGTCAACCCACAGTCAGCCAAGAGATGAGGTCAGCAGAGGAGGTGGAGGAAGATGCTAGTGACGACGAGGTCAGGTTGCGCCTTCCTGGACAGAGACGTAGTACTGGAAGCACGTCAACAACTGCATCCTCAAACACAACTCTGCCTCTCACCACAAGTCGTGGTGGCTCTTCAGTAGAGATGAGCGTTGTTCTACTCGAACTGTTCGCCAATCTCAAATTCGAGCTGTTTTGGGCGGTGTTCGAGCCGTTCGGCGAACACGAACAATTTGAGAAAAATTCGGCTGTTCGAGGTTATGTTCGATAACTGTTCATGCACCAAAATCATAACTGGATTTTTTCTCAGTAATGATGAAAATTAATGTTAATACGCAGTTTGAGTGTACAGCGGGGTGGGGGGAGGGGCAGGGGATGGATCTCTGCAGGAACAATGAAGATCTCCATTTTTTTTTCTTTTTCCCGCATTTGCAGTGGGGAGGTGCAATCTGTCAGCCTATCAGCAGCGCACACACGGAGCGAAGTGCTTTTTTTCACACAAGCAAGGGCATGTGTCATTGGCAGTGTATGTCACATGTCCTTGCCCTATAAGACCAAGCCATTTTCCCCGTCGCCACCATTTTCTCACTGCTGCAGCTGCGTGTTAGACGGCACCGCTGTTGCTGTGTGCGCTATACCTTGTTAATTTCAAGCCAATTTTCGCACAAATATACAGATAGCTTGGGAGTAGGGAATAGTTGTGATTGCAGTCCTTTTAAGGACTAGGTTACAGCATTTCCTACGACTTTTATCAGGGAGGTCTGTGCTCTTAAATAGATAGGTTGTGGGAGTAAAGACTAATTGTAATTGGAGTCCTTTTCAGGACTAGGTTACATGAGTTCCTTTCAGTTTTTGCCAGGCAGGTCTGTGCCAGTGCTGTGCAAGTTTTTTTCACAGCATTTGGCTGAATCTAGCAAAGCTAATCCTTTTTGGCCTATTGCAGAGTGTGTTAGTCAGTGGAGTAGCCTATCTGTGTTGCAAGATATAACACCTGTGTATAGAATACCAATTTTTTTACTGCACCTAGTGAAGTAAAATCTTTTGGGCATAGCATCATTCTATTAGTCCATCTATACTGACCTCCATCAGGTTGCAAACTGAATATAATTTTTTTCTGCATCTAGCTCTGAAAAAATATTTGGGCTTCTAGCAGTGTGTGGGACTTGGTCTATTAGTCCATCTATACTGACCTCCATCAGGTTGCAAATTAAAAATAATTTTTTTCTTCATTTAGATGTGAAAAAATATTTGGGCTTCTAGCAGTGTGTGGGACTTGTTCTATTAGTCCTTCTATACTGACCTCCAGCAGGTTGCAATTTGAATATAATTTTTTTCTGCATCTAGCTCTGAAAAAATAGTTGGGCTTCTAGCGGTGTGTGGGACTTGGTCTATTAGTCCATCTATACTGACCTCCATCAGGTTGCAAATTAAAAATAATTTTTTTCTGCATCTAGCTCTGAAAAAATATTTGGGCTTCTAGCAGTGTGTGGGACTTGGTCTATTAGTCCATCTATACTGACCTCCATCAGGTTGCAAATTAAAAATAATTTTTTTCTGCATCTAGCTCTGAAAAAATATTTGGGCTTCTAGCAGTGTGTGGGACTTGGTCTATTAGTCCATCTATACTGACCTCCATCAGGTTGCAAATTAAAAATAATTTTTTTCTGCATCTAGCTCTGAAAAAATATTTGGGCTTCTAGCAGTGTGTGGGACTTGGTCTATTAGTCCATCTATACTGACCTCCATCAGGTTGCAAATTAAAAATAATTTTTTTCTTCATTTAGCTCTGAAAAAGTATTTGGGCTTCTAGCGGTGTGTGGGACTTGGTCTATTAGTCCATCTATACTGACCTCCATCAGGTTGCAAATTAAAAATAATTTTTTTCTGCATCTAGCTCTGAAAAAATATTTGGGCTTCTAGCAGTGTGTGGGACTTGGTCTATTAGTCCATCTATACTGACCTCCATCAGGTTGCAAATTAAAAATAATTTTTTTCTGCATCTAGCTCTGAAAAAATATTTGGGCTTCTAGCGGTGTGTGGGACTTGGTCTATTAGTCCATCTATACTGACCTCCATCAGGTTGCAAATTAAAAATAATTTTTTTCTGCATCTAGCTCTGAAAAAATATTTGGGCTTCTAGCAGTGTGTGGGACTTGGTCTATTAGTCCATCTATACTGACCTCCATCAGGTTGCAAATTAAAAATAATTTTTTTCTTCATTTAGCTCTGAAAAAATATTTGGGCTTCTAGCAGTGTTTGGGACTTGTTCTATTAGTCCTTCTATACTGACCTCCAGCAGGTTGCAAATTGAATAAAAAATTTTTCTGCATCTAGCTCTGAAAAAATAGTTGGGCTTCTAGCCGTGTGTGGGACTTGGTCTATTAGTCCATCTATACTGACCTCCATCAGGTTGCAAATTAAAAATAATTTTTTTCTGCATCTAGCTCTGAAAAAATATTTGGGCTTCTAGCAGTGTGTGGGACTTGGTCTATTAGTCCATCTATACTGACCTCCATCAGGTTGCAAATTAAAAATAATTTTTTTCTGCATCTAGCTCTGAAAAAATATTTGGGCTTCTAGCGGTGCGTGGGACTTGGTCTATTAGTCCATCTATACTGATTTCCATCAGGTTGCAAATTAAAAATATTTTTTTTCTGCATCTAGCTCTGAAAAAATATTTGGGCTTCTAGCAGTGTGTGGGACTTGGTCTATTAGTCCATCTATACTGACCTCCATCAGGTTGCAAATTAAAAATAATTTTTTTCTGCATCTAGCTCTTTAAAAATATTTGGGCTTCTAGCAGTGTGTGGGACTTGGTCTATTAGTCCATCTATACTGACCTCCATCAGGTTGCAAATTAAAAATAATTTTTTTCTTCATTTAGCTCTGAAAAAATATTTGGGCTTCTAGCAGTGTGTGGGACTTGTTCTATTAGTCCTTCTATACTGACCTCCAGCAGGTTGCAAATTGAATATAATTTTTTTCTGCATCTAGCTCTGAAAAAATAGTTGGGCTTCTAGCGGTGTGTGGGACTTGGTCTATTAGTCCATCTATACTGACCTCCATCAGGTTGCAAATTAAAAATAATTTTTTTCTGCATCTAGCTCTGAAAAAATATTTGGGCTTCTAGCAGTGTGTGGGACTTGGTCTATTAGTCCATCTATACTGACCTCCATCAGGTTGCAAATTAAAAATAATTTTTTTCTTCATTTAGCTCTGAAAAAATATTTGGGCTTCTAGCAGTGTGTGGGACTTGTTCTATTAGTCCTTCTATACTGACCTCCAGCAGGTTGCAAATTGAATATAATTTTTTTCTGCATCTAGCTCTGAAAAAATAGTTGGGCTTCTAGCGGTGTGTGGGACTTGGTCTATTAGTCCATCTATACTGACCTCCATCAGGTTGCAAATTAAAAATAATTTTTATCTGCATCTACAGTACCTCTGAAAAAATATTTGGGCTTCTAGCAGTGTGTGGGACTATTTGTATTAGTCCATCTATACTGACCTCCATCAGGTTGCAAATTCAAAATAATTTTTTTCTGCATCTAACCCAGCCAATAGTTTTGGCCTAATACCACAGTTTGGCCACTCAGCTCTGCTCGGTTACCATCCATTGTTTTTTTGTGCAAACAACTCCAGAGTTGAGAATTAGTTAACCACCAAAATGAGTGGAAAAAGGCCTGCTGCTGGTGGAAAGGGGAATAGGCGTGTTGGGAAGGGGAAAAAAGGTTGTGTCCGTGGGGTAGGTGTTAAACAACAGTAACATCTGCAGAAGAAAGACCATCTTCCAGCCAAACTAAAATGTCTACTTCTTTTAGCGGACAATGTGATAAGATCCCTTTCTTATGGCCACGCCAATCGCTACAAATTCCAGATGAGGCACAAAAACAGCAGGTGCTTCAACGGATATCAAGTGCTCCTTTAAGTGGGCTCTCCTCCACATCAACTTCAACATCACAAATACTCCAGTCCTCAAAGGTGTCACCCAAATCGCACTTGCTTCCTCACAGCTCCCAAATCTCCAGCTGCCCGTTTGAGTATGAGGTAGAACAGATGGTTGAGTCTGCTGAGCTGTTTTCTCATACTATAGCCTGGGAATCAGAGGTCGACTCCAGCGCTTCTGTGAATCCAGACGAGGAAATGATCTGCACTGATGCCCAGAATCTTTATGAGTCGGATCCAGGACCAGACGCAGAAGGTTCTGACCATAATGTAGACCCTCATTCCCAAACTGTAACTCCTGTTGGTGGAGACAATGAGGAAGACGATGATAAGACTCAAATACCTGATTGGAGCGACAACTTTAGTTTTTTGTCAGGGCAGGAACAGGTTGGCTCTGAGGACGACGGGTGTGATAACGCACAGGGTGATGATGATGAGGTCGGAGATCCCACTTACTGTCAACCCACAGTCAGCCAAGAGATGAGGTCAGCAGAGGAGGTGGAGGAAGATGCTAGTGACGACGAGGTCAGGTTGCGCTTTCCTGGACAGAGACGTAGTACTGGAAGCACGTCAACAACTGCATCCTCAAACACAACTCTGCCTCTCACCACAAGTCGTGGTGGCTCTTCAGGTCGCATGGGTGCTAAGCCTTGCATAGCCTGGGCATTTTTTCAGATCGATAAAGATGACCCAACTCGTGTTATCTGTAACATTTGTCAGCAAAAGCTTAGTAGAGGCCAAAAAATACATAGTTTGAGTGCTTCATGCATGAACCGGCACATGGACATGAAGCATAAGTTGCAGTGGGAAGCTCAGTGTGCTACAATGCGGCCTAGCCGGCCGGGCCAATCACCGTCTGCCATATCTTGTGCATCCGCGGCCTCTTCATCCTCTGTGACTGGGGGGACAGCAGTCACACCTGTTTTGGGGCGCAGACCTGCCACCTCTTTACCCGCAACAGCCAGCGTGATTGGCAGGTCATCATTTTCTTTGGAGGTGGTAACACCAGCTGGTGTTGAGCGCTGTCCGACATCGATAGCACCACCTTTGGATCAAGGCAACCTAACATGTCCGCCTGCATCTTCCTCACAGACCGGCAGTTTGCCGGGGACACCCTTATCAACCCCGTCTAAGCACAATAGCCAGCCCTCGGTCCCTCAGATGTGGACAAGTAAAAGACCATTTCCTCCTAGCCATGAGAAATCTAAGAGGTTGAATTTCACCATCTCCAAGCTCTTGGCTACAGAAATGCTGCCTTTCCGCCTGGTGGACACAGAGGATTTTTGAGACCTTATGTCCGTCGCAGTGCCCCAGTACCAGATGCCCAGTCGGCACTACTTCTCAAAGAAAGGTGTGCCTGCGCTCCACCAGCATGTCGCACACAACATCACCGCTTCTTTGAGAAACTCTGTGTGTGACAGGGTGCATTTCACCACAGACATTTGGACGAGTAGGCATGGACAGGGGCGTTACATGTCGCTGACTGGGCACTGGGTAACTATGGTGACAGCAGGACAAGGGGCTGCTGTCCAAGTCTTGCCGTCCCCACGAATTGTGCGTCAATCCTCTTTATGTCAAAGTTCCTCCACTGCTTCTGCCTCCTCAACCTCCTCTCGGTCTTCCACCTGCACCCAAAGCCTGTCTGGTCATGCCACAAGCTTTCTAACTGCGCAGAAGGGATCCTGCACACCTCCTTACTATGCTGGCAGTAGGGCTCAACGTCATCAGGCGGTTTTTACATTGAAATGTCTGGGAAATGTGAGTCACACAGCTGAGGAGTTGTGGTCAGCTCTGGAGAACCAATTTCATGAATGGTTGTCTCCACTGGACCTGAAACCAGGGAAGGCCGTGTGCGACAATGCTGCAAACCTGGGTGCGGCCCTTCGCCGGGGCAATGTCACACACGTGCCTTGTATGGCTCACGTGTTGAACCTGGTTGTCCAGCAATTTTTAGCCCACTATCCCAGACTAGATGGCCTTCTGCAGAGGGCACGGTCGCTGTGTGCTCACTTCCGCCGTTCGCATCCCGCAGCTCAGCGACTTACATCTCTACAGAACTCGTTGGGCCTGCCACTTCACCGGCTAAAATGCAATGTGCCTACCCGGTGGAATTCAACTCTGCACATGTTGCAGCGACTGTAGAAGCACCGACAAGCCCTGGTGCAATACGTTCTGACGTATAGCCTGGGCCAACGAGATCCAGAGGTGGGGCAAATCACGCTGGAGGAGTGGTCTCAGATCAGGGACCTATGCACCCTTCTGCACAGTTTTGAAATGGCGATGAAGATGTTTAGTGCTGACGATGCCATTATCAGCATGACTATTCCGGTGATTTACATGCTGGAGCACATGTTAAACAGAATTCGGAGTCAGGTGGTGGCACAAGAGGAGGTGGAGGAAGTAGAGGAGGAGGACTTGTATGCGGAAGGGCTAACATTTGCAAGGTCCAGACGGTCGGCAGCACCAAAGCGGCAGGCATGTGAGGGTGGGGGAGATGATTTTACCAGGGCGCATGGTAGCAGCCAAACTAGTGAGGAAGGTGCAGGAGCCCAGGAAGGAGTGGAGGACGAACTGATGGAAGACTCATCAGATGAGGGAGACCTTGATCACATTTCTGTTGTGCGAGGTTGGGGGGAGAGGACAGAGGAAGGAAGCATGATTGTTACCTCGCCACCAACACAACAGGGACTTGGTGCTCCTGGATGCGCAACACACATGAGTGCCTTCTTGCTGCACTACCTGCAACATGACCCTCGAATTGTGAGAATTAGAAATAATCCTGACTACTGGGTTGCCACACTGTTAGATCCCCGGTACAAAAGTAAATTTGCCGAAATTATTCCTGCCATAGAAAGGGATGCACGCATGCAGGAGTATCAGCAGAGACTGTTGCAGAATCTTACATGTGCTTTTCCACAAAATACCAGTGGTGCACGTAGTGAATCTCACAGTTCCAACTTGCCAACCGTGGGACCGTCAAGTGTTCAGCACTCAAACCGTAACAGAACCACAGTATCTGCTGGTAACATCAATTTTGCGGAATCATTTCACCACTTTTTTAGCCCATCCTTTGCAAGGCCACAGGAGACAAGAAGTCTGACACATAGTCAACGCCTAGAGACGATGGTACAGGAGTATCTCCAATTAAACATTGAAGCCATGACTGTGTCACTGGACCCTTGCTCTTTTTGGGCTTCCAATCTGGATAAATGGCCGGAGCTAGCCACTTACGCCTTGGAGATCTTGTCATGCCCCGCAGCCAGCGTTCTGTCTGAACGTGTGTTCAGCGCTTCTGGTGGTGTGCTGACAGATAAGCGCACGCGGCTCTCCACTGATAATGTAGACAGACTCACGTTCATAAAGATGAACAAATCATGGATCCGAAACGACTTTTCTACCCCTGTGTCATCCTGGGGAGAGTAAAAGCTTGATGATTGGTTAAAATCACCCTACCAACCGTTTTAAGCTTTCAAATTACTAATCATGTTTATCTGTATCTTGGCTGGAAAATAATTTGGGCTTTGTAGCAGTGTGCAGCACTGATTCTATTAGGCCATCTATAATAAGCTCCACCAGATTTAAAATTAATAATAATTTTTAGCTGTATCTAGCCCGGAAAATTATTTTGGGGCTCCGAGATGCGCAAGACACATAAGTGCCTTCTTGCTGCACTACCTGCAGCATGACCCTCATATTGTCAGAATTCGAAGTAATCATGACTACTGGGTTGCCACAATCTTAGATCCCCCAAACTTTTCAATCAACCTTTTCATTTTAATAAAGACCAAAAAAATGGTCATTTTTGAAATTATAAGCATTAGCAGATTGTTAGAAACTGAAATCAAACAGTTTTCAACTCAAAACTTTATTCTAGGTGATGTTACATTTTCACATAGGACCCCTTGTTCGAAAGGAGCTTCTGAACTTTCTCGTCCATTGAATTTGTCAGGTTTTGGATGGTTTCTGCTTCAATTGTTTTGCATGAGGACAGAATACCCTCTCAGTGCTGTTGCTTAGATGTGAACTGCCTCCCGCCATCATAGACACTCCTTTTAATGATGCTCCAAAGGTTCTGAATGGGGTAGAGGTCAGGGGAGCATGGGGGTCACACCATAAGTTTGTCCCCGTTTATGCCCATATCAGCCAGAGATGCAGATGTTTTATGTGCAGCATGAGATGGTGCACTATCATGCAAAAAAATGATCTTGCTGTGAAATACACTGTTCTTCTTCTTGAACCATGGCAGGAAGTGCTGTTTGAGAAAATCCACATACATTATGGAGTTCATCTTTAGCGCCTTCAGGGATCCTAAAGGGGCCGACAATCTCTCTCCCCATGATTCCAGCCCAAAACATTACTCCACCTCCTCCTTGTTGGCGCTGTAGCCGTGTTTGCGTGGGGTGTCCATCAACCAGCCATCCTCCACTCCATCCATCTGGACCATCGAGCGCTGCACGGCACTCATCCGTGAACAAAACAGTTTTGAAATCAGTCTTCATGTAATGCTTGGCCCACTGGAGCCGTTTCTGCTTGTGTGAAGTGGATAGAGGAGGTCGACAGGATGGCGTATGCACAGCTGCAAACCTCTGAAGGACCCTGCATCTTGTTGTTCGGGGGACGTTGGAGGCACCAGCAGCTTCAAAAACTGTCTACTGCTATGACAAGGCTTTTTTGCCGCTGCTCTTTCAACCTGACGTAATTGCCTGTAGGAAAGAGTCCTCAATTTGCACTTATCAGCACACACACGTGTGTACTGTGAATCAGCTACATACTTCTTGATTGCCAAGACACTTCATCCTGATCATCGCACAATGTTGATTGCAGTCATGCCTTGACCTAAACACTCCACAATTTGTTGCTTCTCAGCAGCCGACACATCCTTTTTCTTTCCCATTTTGGCAGAAAATGTAGGCTGCTTAATAATGTGAGACAGCCTTCTTAAGTAGTCTTGCCTTTCATTGGACACACCTGCCAAACTAATTAGCACAGGTGTCTGCAATTGCTTACAGTGATATAAAGAGCCCTGACACACATCACCATCAATGAGTTTAGCTGACAAACAAACAAATTCTTCCCTTATCACTCCTAAACACTTTTTGCATAATAATTTGGAACACAGTGTACATGTGCTTTTCCACAAAACACCAGTGGTTCACGTAGTGAATCTTACAGTTCTTACATGCCAACCGTGGTCTGTATGGAGTTGTTCAATAAAGGGCCCAAAATTAAGACAACATAGATGGCAGAGGTCTCTATGAATAGGAATTCCTAAGTATTGGATACCCTGTGAGGGCCAGGCAAAGGGAAAGTTGGACTGGATGGAATCCTATATGTATTTGGGGAGGGAGACATCGAGGGCCTCAGACTTCGCTGCATTGATTTTAAAATTTGACCATGTAACAAAGTGATCTATTTCAGCCATAACAGCATGGATGGATATATGTGATTGAGTGATATATACTAGGACATCATCAGCAAATAGAGAGCACTTGTACTCGGTGCCTCCCACCTCAATCCACCTAATATTGGGGTTATGGCGAATTGATGAGAGCAGGTGCTCCGTCACTAGGATGTATAAGAGAGGGGACAGAGAACATCCCTGCCTTGTCCCATTGGTGATTGTGAAAGGTGATGAAAATGTTCTGACGCACCCCATGGGCCTTGGGACACCCGGAGCCGGACCCTTTTTGGTGGATGCTGGTGGTTGTAGTCTCCGTGGCGGCGACCCGGTTCAGTGGCTCAGGGCGGTCAAACCAGTGGCGGAACTATTTATGTGGTTTTGATGTTTAAATGTCCGACTACGCCACCCGTGGATTGCGGTCAGAGTGAACCACCGCTCTAGGGCAGACCGCTGAGGCTGGTGTTGTGGGTGCAGCAGAGCGTAGCATAACTCCCCACGGGAGGAGTATAGCCTCAGGGCAGTGTATGCAGAGGATGGGGGTGATGGTGCAGGGCAGCAGCAGTAACGACACGGAGTCAGTGATGCAGTCCAGGGCCTTTACTCACAGTTCTTATTATCCAGACCACGTCTGCAGGTAACGGCTGCCCACGTCGTACTGTGCTCACCAGGTGAGGGGCTCAGACAACTCCCAGATAACTTTGGAGCACTTCACAGGACCCCCTTTGTGTGTCCTTTGTCTGGCCTTTCTTACCAACCCTTCTCTCCGGCTGCCTCGGGCCTCCTCTTGGTAAACTTGGCGCCAGTTTTTCCTGACCCTATGTGGTGCCTTCCTAGCGGGTGTAGCGAGGGGCTGCGCCACATAAAATGTCAGAGCCTCCGGTTTCTAGCTGAGGGTCGTTTCCTGCCTCCACTAGTTTGGGGACCGGTCTCCCCCTTTGGCCTGACCCCTCCACGCAGGTGGATTCGGGCGTGCGGTGGCGACTCGCCCGTCCGCACCCCTGGGATCCCTTCGTTCCTCATTCCTGGAGCCTTCTCCGCTCCTCTTCCTTCCTTCTCCCTCTTCCAGGCCTGGGCCTCTGTTACTAGGCCCGCCTCCGGAGCAGAGCTCATGCAGAGCCCCTGCTCCCTGCCACTTCTGCTCAGACTTCTCTGCACTGAACTAAGATGGTGCCCACCTTTTATACTCCCTTCTCAATGCACCCAGGAACTGCTTCCTCCCTGCTCCTGCACTACAGGGTTTACCTTCCTCAGTGTTCCCTCCCCCCACTCCAGCCAGGGACAGGGACTGTCGTGCCCATCTCAGGGGCATATTGGTCGCCTTGCCCCACGGCAATGTGGTGTAATGCATGCAGGTGTCGGGTCCTGATCCACACTACATCCTTACCTGAGAGTGAGATATCACACCTCTGGGTGAGGTGCAATACCTCTGTAGCAACCGAGCCCTCAGGGTGCTACAGTTCCATTTATCTTCAGTCTAGGTGACGTATTGCGATACAGGGCCGTGATTTGGGCTATAAAAGGGTCCCCTAGACCCCTACCCCAAGCTTTTTAAGAGAATCATATATGGCGTGCCAGGAGACTCTATGGAATGCTTTCTCAGCATCCAACGAGAGTATCTAATTACAAATTTTTAACTGCATCTAGCCCAGGAAATACTTTGTGCCTAGTAGCAGTGTCTGCTAGTCAGCGGATTATCCCGGCTGTTAAGCAAGCTACACCACCTGTAGTTTGGACACTTAATTTTTTCAAAGGAAATGCTTCGGGACCACGGGATACTCAGTGAAGAGCATCAGGAGGCACCCCAAGGCATAGGGGCTGGGACTGGCAGTAGGATGCCTTGCGGTGGACAGCCAAGCTCGATCCTTATAAAAGCTTTTTAACTGCAGCAGCTTTAGTGGACGCTACTGGAGCTGGAATTACGCGGCTGCTGGCATGAAACTTGCCCTCCAATAGATCCTTGTAAATGGATTTAAAGTGTATTCATTCAAATTAGAGAGACAATTTAAATTAAAAAGCTTAGAGCTGCCTCCACCACAGGGGGGCTCGCTCGACCCACCAGCGGACAGGCACCAGTATTGGGAGAGGGGGGCTGGCCGTCAGGGTTCACCGCGGCTCTGGCACAAACCCGGCGACGCGGAGGTGGCACGGGCAGGAGCGGACTGAACGTGTCAGCTTCTCACTTTTTGGATTTTAGAAGGGCATGACATGCCTATATCTGTGTCTCCCCCTCCTTTTACTCCTCCACCTCTTTTCTTTTCGCATGACTATATGTACTTGTCACTTTTCCATGTTTTAGTTGTGTCTTCTGAGCAGTTTGTCAGCTTTTGGACACCTTTGAAGGTGTTTTCTATGTGTTTCTATGTGTTTTTGTTTGCCTGCCATTGGTTTTAACGGTGTTCGAAGGTGTTCGACGAACAGTTCGACGGACAGTTCGGCGAACACACGGGTGTTCGACGAACCGAACCGAACTCGAACACTACGGGGGTGGCTCAACACTACTCGTGACCTCAATATCATTGAAACACTCTGGGGAGATCTCAAGTGCACAATTCATGCTAGACAGTCCAGAAATTTACAGGAACTGGAGGCTTTTTGCCAAGAAGAATGGGCAGCTTTACAATCTGAAAAAATAAAGAACCTCATCCACAACTACCACAAAAGACTTCAAGCTGTCATTGATGTTAGAGGGGGCACTACACGGTATTAAGAACTGGGGTATGTGAACTTTTGATCAGGGTCATTTGGATGTTTTTGGTTGTCATTAAGATTTAAAAAGAGAAAACACAGTAGTTTGACAATAAATGGCTTCACCCAGCCAATAACCATGAGTCAAGAAAAATTTTTTTTGTTATCATTCATATTCTCTGAAACAAGGCCAAGAAAGGAATAATTCAGCTGGGGTATGTAAACTTTTGAGCACAACTGTATATTTTAATTGGTGCTGCTAATGCTTCATAAATTTGTAAAATTCTTAATTTTGCTGAAGAAAATTGTACTTATTAAAGTGAAAAAATTGGATTTGAACATTTAAAGGAATTTGGCCTTTTCTGATAATGTTATCGTTTCAGACCCTTGCCAAACACTCAGGGGAAGTGTTGACTCTGGGGAGAGTGCATAGTGGTCACATGCTTACCCATGTGACCAGCAAATGAGCAAAAGTTTTAAAAAATGAGGGAACTCATATTACACTGTAAATATAACAATTTCCCATCCAAAAAAAATCTTAACAATTTAGGAAAAAATGAGTCATTTTTGACAGAAAATAAGGACTAGCCCAACCCCTGAAACAAAGGTCAATAATGAAGCTTCATTTCAGGGAAGGGGTAGAGGTGGCGGCAATGATCATTGAGGCCACCTAATGATGCTTTATTTGAGTATCCCAGCACGCACTGGGATTCTTAAGAGAAGCATTATTAAAAATGAAGTAGTGAAAATATATAAAACATTTCATTATTTAACTACATTAGATTATGTAATTAGGAGGGAATATGAACTTTTAAATTAAAGTACTTTAGAAAATCAATTGGATTATGGCATTATATAAATAAGGTAGATATTCAAAATGAATCTTAATTTGTGTTTCAAACCAACCCTTTAAAGAATTGAAATAATTTTGGTATAATAATTTTTTTTTTTTTTTAAAAAAAAACGATTTTGCCCTTTCTGATCTGCTCTGCGCAGGGGCCGCAGACCCGGAGAAGTGTTAACTCAGCAGAGAGTGCATAGTTTTTACCTAGTCATACAGGTTGGAAACTGACTACTGTGCAAATAGTTTACCAATTAGGGAATAAATATTATATATATATATTTATTTTTTTTTTTTTATTTCACTTACAAAGTTTAAATAGTTTTGGTTTGAACAGTTTCAAAATTTTTCCGTTTCTGCCAAATTTCCCTTTTCTGACCTGCCTCGTGCAGGGGCTGCACACAATTGGAAGTGTTGACGTTTCAAGGACTGGAAAAAGCTGGTCAGACATATGGTCGGAAACTGTTTGCTGTGCAAAAGCTTCACCAATTAGGGAACACAGATTTTTCCATATTTTCTAATATGCCAAATTTAAACAATTTTGAAAAAAAAATTATTTATTTTTGTTTGATAGTCTTCTGCCAGGATGGTTGGTGCCACTGATGTTAGAATTGCTGATAGCAGCAACCACATTCTTATTCTTGATCTTATTATTTTTTTCCAACCTCCTGCCATGTCCATCACTTATACCATATTTGGGTGTCCAGTAGTCGGGGCCTCGGTCCTGCTTGGCCCTTCTTCATATTTACGTAATTTGAAATATGGTAGGGTTTTAATACTAGACGTAAGGACTTTCCCTAATAGGGTAACCTTGACGTGGTGGGATGGCTTTTACATTTTTGGGATCAAAACATTTTAAACTAAATACTCTGTTATTTACATGCACTATTGCTATTTATTTACTTACTGCAGGGTATTTGCTCATTTTTTTATCTTTGGTTTTGTCTGTTTAGTGGCCAGTGTGATCATGCGCCTACACATTGCATGCATACAAACTTATATTCCAGTTCATATATTTTGGTTCATGTTTGGGTTTAGCTTATATTTTGGTCAAAAATATAATGCTTAATTTGTTTCTAAACGTTGTCAACAAACGTAACAAATTTTTCATTTAAACCCTTTTTAACGTGAGGCGTAATATTACATCTCTGCGACCTGGCCTTAATGACCAGGTATGTGTTATTACGCCTCAGCGATCGTGCTTGCACAAAGGCTGTGCGGGCGCAAATTGCCGTTGGGTGTCAGCTGATTCTGAGAGCTGGCACCCGGTACTCTGTGCCAGGAGCGGTCCCGCACCACTCCCGGCACATTAACCCCCAAAATGCTGTGATCTAAGTCGATAGCAGCTTTTCCAGAGAAGACAAAGATAAGAGAGCCTTTCATGTCATCCAGGTCACCAGGCATCAAGAAGTTAGTTAGATCATGCGCAGTGGACGATCTAACTTGTGCCAGTGCAGAGCAGCCAGCCTGCATAGCATAGGGATGCTATACAATCAATAAGCATGCAAAAAATGAAAGTCCAATAGTGGGACAAAGTGTAAAAGTAAAAGAAAATGAAAAAAAAAGTGAAAAAAAATAAAAAAATATAAAAAAAATGAAAAAATAATCTAAAAAAATAAAAATATACTGTACCCAAAATTAAATATTATTATGATAAAAAAAAACAATAAAAGTACACAAATTTGGTATTGCCGCATCCGGAACGACCTGACCTATAAAACTGTCCCACTAGTTACCCCTTTAGTGAACATGGTAAAAAAATAAATAAAATGCTTTATCATCATACTGCCGAACAAAAAATGGAATAAAACGTAATAAAAAAGATGAATGGAATTGAAAATGGTACCGCTGAAAACGTTGTTTTGTACCACAGAAAACAAACTGCCATACAGCTCCATCAGCAGAAAAATAAAAAAGTTATAGCTCTCAGAATAAAACAATGCAAAAAAAAATATTTTTTCTATAAAAGTTTTTATTGTGTAAAAATGCCAAAACATAAAAAAATATATAAATGTAGTATCGCTGTAAACGTACTGACCTGAAGAATAAAGCTGTCTTATCAATTTATCACACACGGAACGGCATAAAAAAATTATTCCTGAATTGTTGGTTTTTGTTTATTCTGCCTCCCAAAAATTAGAGTAGAAAGTGATCAAAAAATGTCACGTGCCTAAAATGGTACCAATAAAAACGTCAACTTGTCCCACAAAAAACAAGCCCTTACATGACTCTTTTGGCTGAAATATGGAAAAATGATTTCAAAAACTAGTCTTTGCAAGAAAAAAAGCGTCTTGAAGTGTGTGACAGCTGCCAAACATAAAAACCTGATATGAATCTGGTATCGCTGTAATCTCACCGACCCGAAGAATAAAATTATCTAATCACTTATACTGCATGATGAACAGCATAAAAAAATAAACTCTAGGATTAGAGTTACGGTTAGTATTAGGGTTGTGTTAGGGTTAGGGTTGTGTTAGGGTTAGGGTTCTGTTAGGGTTAGGGTTGTGATAGGGTTAGGGTTGTGATAGGGTTAGGGTTGTGATAGGGTTAGGGTTGTGTTAGGGTTAATGTTGTGTTAGGGTTGTGTTAGAGTTATGGTTAGGGTTGTGTTAGCATTAGGGTTGTGTTAGGGTTGTGTTAAGGTTATATTAGGGTTGTGTTAGGGTTAGGATTATGGTAACAGTTAGGATTAGGGTTACGCTTAGGGTTAGGGTTGTGTTAGGGTTGTATTGGGGTTGGGATTTTTTTAAAAATAAATAAATAAATAAATAAATGATGACAATATGGCGACCAGTGTTGAGAGTAAGTGCTCACTAGTTGAGATTGCATTGGGTGCTCGGGTATGCACCGGGTATCTTGGGTGCTCGAGTGACATGCTTGAGACTCCGCCTCATATGTTTTGTAGCTGTTATACAGCCAAAAAAACCACTCGGATATTGCTTGCCATGCACGGGCAATTCCCGCATGTTTTTTTTTAGGTGTCTAACAACCATGAAACATGCGGGGACTTGAGCAATTGAGAAATTGCACAACAGTTTTTCAGGTACATTTTCTCCTCTTACCCTTGTGAAAATAAAAATTTGGGGCAAAAAGATCATTTTTTGTGGAAAAAGTTAGATTTTTTTATTTTCACAGCTCTACGTTATAAACTTCTATGAAGCACCTTGGGGTTCAGGGTGCTCACCACACATCTAGATAAGTTCTTGAGGGGTCTAGTTTTGAAAATGGGGTCAATTGTGGGCGGTTTCCACTGTTTAGGCACATCAGGGGCTCCTCAAATGTGACATGGCATCCGCTAATTATTCAAGCAAATTTAGCATTCAGAAAGTAAAATGGTGCTCCTTCCTTTCCAATCCCTGCCGTGCGCCCAAACAGTGGTTTTCCTCCATATATGGGGTATCAGCTTACTCAGGAGAAATTGCACAACAAATGGTATGGTGCATTTTTTTCTGTTAACCTTATGAAAATGCAAAATTGGGGTCTGAAAAACATTTTTGTGGGAAAAATGTGAATATTTTATTTTTACAGCTCAATGTTATTAACTTTTGTGAAGCATCTGTGGTCTCAAGGTGCTCATCACACATCTGGATAAGTTCCATGAGGGGTCTATTTTCCAAAATGGTGTCACTTGTGAGGGTTTTCCACTGTTTAGGCACATCAGGGGCTCCCCAAGCATGACATGGCTTCCGTTAATTATTCAAGCAAATATTACATTCAAAAAGTCCAATGGCGCTCCTTCCCTTCCCAGCCCTACCGTGCACCCAAACAGTGGTTCAGCGTGCTCAGGAAAAGTTGCAGAACAAATTTTGTGGTCCATTTTCTCCTGTTACCCTTGCAAAAATAAAAAAAATGGGTCTAAAGTAACATTTTTTTGAAAAAAAGTTAAATGTTCATTGTTTTCTTCCACATTCCAAAAATTCGTGTGAAGCCCCTGAAGGGTTAATAAACTTCTTGAATGTGGTTTTGAGCACCTTGAGGGGTGCAGTTTTTAGAGTGGTGTCACTTTTGGGTATTTACTGTCATAAAGGCCCCTCAAAGTCACTTTAAATGTGATGTGGTCCCTAAAAAATTATTTTGTAAATTTTGGTGGAAAAATGAGAAATCGCTGATCAACTTTTAACCCTTATAACTTCCTAACAACAAAAAAAATTGGTTCCAAAATTGTGCTGATGTAAAGTAGACATGTGGGAAATTGTATTTATTAACTATTTAATGTGACAAATCTCTCTAATTTAAGGGCATGAAAATTCAGAGTTTGAAAATTGCAAAATTTTCCAAAATTTCCGATTTTTTCACAGAGTATTGCAAGTCATATCGAAGAAATGTTATCACTATCATGAAGTATAATATGTCTCGAAAAAATAATTTCATGTGCAGTGACACTGAAACGGTGACCGCATGATGCATTGACCGTGCACGCGTCGGGAGCCACAGGTCACAGCGCGTGCGCACTGAACCTGGTATTCACACAGCCTCAGTGCAAACGAGCCGGACCAGTGGCCCGACGTGTGCAAATGCGCATGCGCCCCTCAAACCTAGCACTTGCCAGGAGCATTATTCAAATGTCATAAGAGGCTCCTGCACTAACTGAACGCGGCGACCGCCCATGACTGAATCTGAGTATCACATCCCTATGACTGAATACGAGCAGATAAGACAAAGTATATAAAATGTTATAACATCATTATACTACCACCGATTTTCATGAAAACAGCTTGTTAGTGATACCCATTGCATCACTAACAATGCTATGGGTATTGTACATAGCAACTAGGATGTGACAGGTTCCCTTTAATGAAACCTAAATTCCTAGGTTGTGAAGTTGCTACACATAGGTTTACAAGTGGTAACAAATATACAGCAACAACAGCAGCATGGTCGTGGTGTGTACTGTAACTAGACTAGACAGTTAAAACAGGTAAAGATGAGGGGGTCGATCTGCAGAGGATAGCATTTGAATTGCATTTCTTGAAATTTGTGGCTTCCTGCAAATTTGAACATTTTGAGATTGGATTTGGGATTTGCCAAGAAAAAAATAACCTTTCCCGGCATAATTTTCCACACTGCTGAAGCATCAGGGAGTGGGCTAACTTAATTTTCTGTTGCCTCTCAGACCAATTTATAATTACTTGAAGCTATGACATCTTACAGATTACCTTATCTTGGGGGAAACAGTAGCTGGGCCATTAGAGATCATCAGTTTCCAATGTAGCACAGCTTGTATGGTGTTATTTTCTATCTCCGAAGCCAGTGAGTAAGTCTCTCACTACTGTAGCGTATAAATACTTTTGGTTCTCTCTCTCTTCTTTCTATATTTTCCAAGCAATTGCAAGCTTTTCAGTATTGATATCCGTGCAAATTTATTTGCCACAAATGAATTTTTTGGTGAAAATTTGGAGAATTTGTTTTTCAAAAAATTTGTTCATTTCTAAAAACAGGTATTCCAAAAAAACAAGTAAAATAAAGTTAGTCATTTTATATTAAAGATGAAGAAATAAAACAGGCTATGTGCCTTTACAAAAGAGGATAAAACCGCAAAATTTAGATAAAATGTACTGTAACTTACATAAGCAAGCACATGTAACTGACTGCTGTTTTCAGGTGGTGTGTATACATGTGTAATTTTAGATTAATTAGGAAAATGAGGAGGGAATGAAAATTTTATTTAAAACACTTTACCAAATAGAATGGAATTAGGAAATCAAGGCAGAATCACATCTCGATAGCAAGCACAGGCAACTGGCTGCTGTGGTGCATCTAAAATAACACCTGGAGTGGGGAACCTTTTTTCTGCCAAAGGCCACTTCGATATACAGTATATACCGTCATTCGGGGGCTGTACAAGATTATCAACTTGAAATTTACCCTACTATATTTGGTTAAAAATGTAATTAACTCAGCCATAATGTGATGGCTGGAATTGCTTCTCTTGGTTAGATGTGCAATGTTGCGTGGTGTAGGTTATACTATCAGCAACTGCTTTTCTAAATTTGCATCGGTGGGGAGAGCAGTCAACTCTTTGCGATGAATTTGGATAAGAACTCGCGGCAGCAAGTTCAGATCACAGATACATATTACTCTGCAGGTCACCTCAGAGTGAGAAATTCATCACAGCTCATGTAACATTTATAGAACTCAAGCAGTGGGAGTTCTGTAGTATACATGACATAGCAGACACCAAGACTGCAGTATACAACACATAGTGTACACAGGGGCTGATATATATACATCACCTAGGAGACACCAACATTGCTCTTTACACATCACATAGGAAACACTGAGACTGCTCTATATATATCATTCACGATACGCTGTGGCTGCGTCATATACAGGTGCATCTCATTAAATGAGAAAAGCAAAAGGGTTTTACAGAATAACCGCTAAATCCAATTTATGTGACTCATTCAGATTAGTCAATGTCACTTTCTTTTCCTCTAGTAAAAGTTTTATGAATCTAAGAGAACTCTCTGTTGCCTCTTTCTCCCATAGATTAAACAAACCTGGGTTCTTGTAACAAAATGAGGGCAGCAAAGTGATACGGAGGTTTCGTGGGACATTACCTGCCTTAATATAGTTATCTAGGGACTGAGCCTCCCACCAAGATGTGATCTGTTCTTTGTATATTTAAGTTAACTCTTTGAAGGCTGCTGCAAATGATGGTGTATATTTTTTCTGGGTGAACGTGCGTTCAGAGAACACTTCCCTTGCCTCTGTCCCCCATTGATTAGGGCCGATACCTGCTGACAAAAATCCAGCCATTCCACGTTTAAATGAGAAAAGCAAAAGGGTTTTACAGAATAACCACTAAATCCAATCAAGCCAAAGTAGCAATGTGGTAGAGAAAATTAAAACATAACCTTTAATTTAAATAGCTAAAAAGTTTTAATAAAAGCATGAACAAGAAGTGCAAATAAATGTGCAATCACTACCTGCCGGGGGTAATGACATAAGATATCCTGAGGTATATCAACCAAGCCGTACACCGAATGACAAAGGATCAAAGTCTATGTAACATACACTTCAATGACGGATATACGCAGGGAAGTGATGAAAAGAGCACTGAGAGGCACAATTTGTCAAATACCAAGAACTACAGGGTGGTCCAAAAGTAGGTGGACAGAAAGTATAATAAGGTTATGAAGGGGGAGATTTATCAAACACTAAATTGCAGCCGCCTGTCTGGATCATCCTCCAACAAACCATGATTTAGACGTGGACGATAAGCTTTCCACCCAATAGATTCAGGATTCACATGATAGAAGCTTGTGAAATTCCCAATTCCAAAAAGGCTCTTCTGGTGGACTTTTTTGAACTCTGAACAAATGTTTCAGCAACAAGTTGTTTATTATCTTCTGTACAGACTGTTTTGGGTCGACCAGATTTTGGAGCATTAAGGATTGAGCCAGTGGCATTGAATTTGTCACGAATGCGGTAAATGGTTTGTTTCTTTGGGGCTTGAGTACCAAATGTTTCAACCCAATTTGCTCCAATGGTTTCAGCATTTTGAGATTTCCAATACTCTGTTAAAATCCATTTTCTTTGATCTGTATTTAAATTATTTGCTATTATGTGTTATCTGAATTATCTGAAAAGAAAACATATTTGGGGGAGATCTATCTGTGAAAATTAGATCTGTGAAACTGGCTCAGTTGCCCTTAGCAGCCAATCAGATTCCACCAATCATTTTCCAAAGAGTCTGTGAGGAATAAAAAGTGGAATCTGATTGGTTGCTAAGGGCAACTGAGCCAGTTTCACTTTACACCATGTTTGATAAATCTCCCCCTTCATAACATTATTACACTTTCTGTCCACCTACTTTTGGACCACCCTGTATATATAACATGCAATCATAACATATGAGAGTTCACATTTTAACTTTATAATGGAATGGTCTCACCAATCACTATGTTAGCTCAATGGAAATGTTGCTCTCATTAGCACTCAGATCTGGGGCATTACATGTCCTAGGCCTCCAGAAATCGGCGGAACACTACTCCTGACGCGTTTCTTCACATGAGTGGATCATCGGGGGAGAGTAACAGTGGAGTGTCATAGAGGACACAGTGTTCCTTATGTCGTGTCGCCGGTCAATTCATAACCGCAGCGCCACGTATAAATCATGTCCATCCTTTTTAAATACCTGATCGTCTTCACAGGCAACAATCGCGTCACTTCCGGTCGCGGCTCCATCATTTCCGATCCATGGAGCACATCTCCCGGCGGTGACAAGCACGCATAATGTCCGGTCTGTGCGTGTTGAAATGCAAGCGACCGTGATGAGACGCAAATAGTAGGTGTGATGATGACAGACACGTGGGATCAAGAGTGGTCACGTGGGAGCATGCTCAAAAGGAGGGGGGATAGTTTGTCCCCGCACATCAATTAAACACGTCATCACTTTACAGGGAATTATCCAAAAGTGGCCCTCGATCCATCAGGTATCGGGACACGGAAAAGGACAAATTCTGGATGCGATGAAGTATAGGCATTAACATTGCCACTGAATACCCATATGGCATATGACGCAAGAGAAATGCCACAGAATCAATTAAATCAGCAGGCAACAGGCAAATCAATTGTATAGAATGAAGGCACGTTTAACCCAGAAAAAGAAGGGGGCAGTAGAAGGGGTGGTGCCATATTTGAAGGTAGGCAATAAGGTAAGACAGCACAGGGACGGCAAAACAAGATGGGGAATAGGGGGAGAGTGAAAGGAGCCTATTACACCCTAGTAAAGTACTAACCTTACTGCTCCCTACCTGACAGTGGAGGTTGGCACCCTACAACATGTGCAATGGCGCCCCTACTCCACGACAGCTGTTATGATAGGCTACAAGCACTAAGGAAAGACAGGAGATCTGTCCCTACAATAGAAATAAGCTAGATCCCTACGATGTAACGGGGAACCTAATCTTGCGATCAGACCCGCTAAAGTCCTCAGCTAGTCTGAACGAAGACCTATAGATGTGACGGATGGATCCCTACAAGAACTAGGGACTGGGAGAAAGATGGACACCTCCTAGTAGAAATTGTAGCAGTAAAAAGACAAACACACAAACATAGAACATAAAGGTCAAAAGACCAAGCTAAACTGACTGAGAAAGGTTACAAAGCACCTGGCTAGCTTAAGAGTAGGAATTACAATGAAGTCCAGCATGGCCAGAAGGGCAGAGCAGGATTAAATAGGCAAAAAGGTCATGTGACCAGCAAAATAGAAAAAATACTAACAGGAGAGTTCTAACAGTACCCCCTCTTCTAAGAGGATTCTCCGGATCCCCTAGGACCAGGCCTATCAGGAAACCTCCTGTGAAATGCTCTGACAAGTCTGGAAGCAGAAACATCATCCACCCTCACCCATGAGTTATCCTTGGGACCGAAACCCTTCCAAGCGACGAGATACTGCAAACTCCCCCTATACCGTCTAGAATTAAGGATGCAGGAAATTTCATATTCCCCGTCCTCCACCACCGGAGGAACAGTGGCAGTGGCGTCTCTATCTGATACATCAGCTTTTTTCAATAGAGAAACATGAAACACCAGATTAATCTTCCAGGAGGTAGGAACCTCCAACCTAACAGCAGATTGGTTAACTACCTGAAGCACCTTAAAGGGCCCTACAAACTTGGGACCCAATTTTTTAGAAGGAATCCTCAACCGCAGATTCTTAGAGGACAACCAAACCATGTCACCAACCGTAAACAAAACCTCTTGACGTTTCCTGTCAAAGTACCTCTTAGATTTTTTGTTAGCCTCCTGAAGATTACCATGCACATCCGTCCAAACTCTCTCCAAATCACCGGAAAAACTCTCCTCCTCAGGCACAGCCGATATCAATTTGGAGAATGACCCAAAAGACGGATGTCTCCCAGAACAACAAAAAAAAAGGTGAACACCCAGCAGAGGAGGATGTATGGTTGTTAAGAGCAAATTCAGCAAGCGACAGAAACTCAGACCACCCCTCTTGATTGTCTGCCACAAAACAACGCAAGAACTGCTCAACATCCTGATTCTTCCTTTCTGTCTGGCCATTAGACTCAGGATGATATCCAGATGAAAACGACAAATGAACTCCCAACCTGTCACAAAAGGCACGCCAAAAATGAGTCACGAACTGAGGTCCCCTATCAGAAACAATGTCAGTAGGAACTCCATGGAGTCTGACAATTTCCTTGACGAAGTCCTTAGCGAGTGTCTTAGCGCAGGGCAGTTTGATGAAGGGAACCAAGCGACACATCTTGCTAAACCGGTCCACGACCACCCAGATGACCGTGAAACCCTCAGAGGAGGGAAGGTCAGTAATAAAGTCCATAGCCAGATGTATCCAAGGTGCACTAGGAACCTCCAGAGGGCAAAGCAACCCCGCAGCAGGAGTATGAGAAGACTTAGATCTAGCACACACAGTACATTGACGCACCCACTTAATGACTTCCTTCTGCCATCCAGGCCGCCAAAAACTGCGACCCACAAGTCTCTTGGTCTTAGAAATTCCTGGATGAACTGCCAACCGAGACTCATGACACTCAACAAACAAATCTCTCCTAAAGGTCCTAGGCACAAACAACCTCCCATGGGGAGTGTTAGATGGGGCATTCTCCTGTGCTTTAAGAATCTCATCTTCCAAAATGGAGTCCAATGCAGCAATCACAACACCTTCTTGTAAAATGCTTTCCTCCTCCTCAGCACCGACCATGGGAGAAAAGCTGCGAGACAACACATCAGCTTTAACATTCTTGGAACACCGGGATGTAAGTAACGGAAAAATTAAACCGCAAAAAAAAAAGTGCCCACCTAGCCTGACGGGCATTCAAGCGCTTGGCAGCATCAAGATAGATCAGATTTTTATGATCAGTGAAAACCTGAATGGGAAATTCAGCACCTTCCAAGAGATGACGCCAGTGTTCAAATGCGAGTTTAATAGCCAGCAATTCCCAATTATCAATATCGTAATTAAGTTCAGTCTCAGAAATTATTTTTTTGAAAAAAAGGCACAGGGATGTACTCCATCCTTGTTTTCCTGAGACAACACCGCACCGACCCCCACAGAAGAAGCATCAACCTCAACCATAAACGGCTTAGTCACATCAGGCTGCATAAGGATGGGGGCAGAGCTGAACCTCTCCTTTAGAAACACAAATGCCTCAATGGCCTCAGTAGTCCACTGAACCATATTAGCACCTTTCCTGGTGAGATCGGTCAGTGGTTTAACAATAATAGAAACATTTTTAATGAATTTTCTGTAATAATTGGCGAAACCCAAAAACCTCTGTATCGATTTCAAACCAATAGGCCTAGGCCATTCCTGCACAGCTTGAACTTTCACGGGGTCCATCTCAAAGCCCTCACTGGAGATAATGTAGCCCAAAAAACTAATTCTCTGTACAGCGAACTCACATTTCTTTAGCTTAGCAAAAAGCGAATTGTCAATTAATAACTGTAATACCTCACGTACGCTCCGCCAATGAGACTCCAGATCAGGCGAATGAATCAAAATGTCATCCAAATACACAACCACATTTTTGCCGATCAAAGGTCTAAGGATGTCATTAATAAGATTCTGAAAAAATGCTGGTGCATTGGTAAGACCAAAAGGCATAACCAGATTCTCAAAATGACCCACAGGAGTGTTAAAAGCAGTCTTCCATTCATCACCCTCTTTCATGCGCAACAAATTGTATGCCCCCCGGAGATCAATTTTAGAGAACCACTTGGCCCCCACTAACTGGTTAAACAAATCAGGAATCAATGGCAGTGGGTAGGGATTACGTACAGTAATTTTATTAATCTCGCGAAAGTCCAGACAAGGACGTAAACCGCCATCCTTTTTTTTAACAAAAAAAAATCCAACAGCCACAGGTGACATAGAGGGTCTGATATGACCGGCGGCCAAACTCGTCTGTATGTATTCCTACAAAGCCTTTCTCTCAGGAATAGTAAGATTAAATAAACGACTTTTAGGAAGAGTCGCTCCAGGGACAAATTCAATGGTACAATCATAATCTGTATGGGGAGGCAAAATTTGCGACTCCTCCTCACAAAAAACTTTCCAAAAATCCTGAATAGGTACAGGTAATTCCCCGCTATCCACAGCCGCAATGCGCCCGTTACAACACTTGTCATAACACTTAGGGCTCCAGGACTTAATTTCATTAGTAGACCAATCCAGTACAGGATTGTGCAATTTTAACCAGGGTAACATCAAAATTACTGGAGAAGGCAAATTATTTAATACTACCAAATCCAAATTTTCTTGGTGAATACCATTAATAGTGAGGGGAACTTCATAAACCTTGTGTGTAACACATTTCAAGGGAGAGCCATCGACAGAAACCATGGCAATAGGGGATGACAAAGGTTTGGGTTTTAATTTAAGTTTTTCCAAAAATCCCTTGTCAATCACATTGAGTGTAGAACCACAATCCACAAATACCCGAAATTCAATCAATTCCTCCTGGACTGAGATGCTTCCAGAAAGAAATAACCCCTTAGAATTTAAACAGGCAATACGGGCGTAACTGACCTTTTTTTTTTCTTTGTTCAAACGAAGCTCACAGTTCTTAATAAAGTGGTCAGATTTTCCGCAATAAAAGCACAAACCTTCAGAAAAACTGCGGTCTTTTTCCTGAGAGCGGGGTGACATCGCCCCAATCTCCATCGGCTCTCCAATGTCAGTACAGACCCTCTCAAGACTAGGAGCTGACATGGCAAAGGATTTACTCTCATTAACCCTTGCACGCAGTCTCCTGTCCACCCGTATAGCTAATTGCATTGCCTCCTGCAAGTTCCCAGGTGTAGGATAAGCAATGAGCAGATCTTTAACCCTTTCACCTAGCCAAGCAAGAAACAAACTTTTCAGAGCTGAATCGTTCCACCCCACCTGAGCAGACCACCGACGGAAATGAGTACAATAATTTTCCACATAACCTGATCCCTGTCTCAAACGTCTCAATTCCGTCTCAGCTGATGAGACACGATCAGGATCATCATACAACAACCCCAAAGCAGATAAAAAAACTATCCACTGATCTAAAGCACGGATCACTAGGTTGGAGAGAAAAGGCCCATCCCTGAGGTTCTTTGCGCAAAAGTGACATTATGAACCCTATGCGCTGTGATGCATCCCCAGAGGATCTGGTTCTCAAACGAAAATACAATAAACAAGCATTTTTAAAGGAAAAAAAATCTTGTTGTTCACCAAAAATAAATCAGGCAATCGTACCTTTGGCTTCACAAAATGCGCTCCAGAACAGCTACTCACGTGTTGTTGGAGCTCGGCCACCTCCAGAGAGAGTCCCTGCAGGGGTTGAGCCAAATCCTGAACCGACACCATGATGGAAACTGGAGGTCTTTCCTTAGAGATATTTTTGGGCTGGACTTACTGTTATGATAGGCTACAAGCACTAAGGAAAGACAGGAGATCTGTCTCTACAATAGAACTAAGCCAGATCCCTATGATGTAACGGGGAACCTGATCCTGCGATCAGACCCGCTAAAGTCCTCAGCTAGTCTGAACGAAGACCTATAGATGTGATGGAGGGATCCCTACAAGAACTAGGGACTAGGAGAAAGATGGACACCTCCTAGCAGAAATTGTAGCAGTAAAAAGACAAACACACAAACATAGAACATAAAGGTCAAAAGACCTAGCTAAACTGACTGAGAAAGGTTACAAAACACCTGGCTAGCTTAAGAGCAGAAATTACAATGAAATCCAGCATGGCCTGAAGGGCGGAGCAGGATTAAATAGGCAAAAAGGTCATGTGACCAGCAAAATAGAAAAAACCTAACAGGAGAGTTCTAACAACAGCTTTCCCCACACTCCTCACCCTAACAGTCCCTATATTTATAAGAAAGACCTAAAGGTCAATTGTTCATTAAGACTGTTCGTGACAACTGTCAGTAGTCTATAAATCCATTTCGTCTATCTCTGAAAAATCAACTTGTCCCAGTCACCCCCACTAGGTTGGACCATGACTTTAACAATCCCCATAAACTGCATGACATCAGGGTGGTCTGGGTGCATAGTGGTACATGTTTTGCTATGGGGGTATCTCTTTTCAAGATGATGTCCCATTGGTGCATAAACATTACAGGAGATGCTGGGGCATCAAAGGAACCAATGGAGCATATACATCACAGGAGATGCTGGGGCATATACATCACAGCAAGAGATGGGGCATATACATCACAGAAAGAGATGCTGGGGTATATACATTACAGCAGGAGACATTGGAGCATATACATCACAGCAAAATATGTTGTGGCATCCTGGGAGATGCTGGGGCATCCCAGGAGACACTGGGACATGTACATTCCAGGAGACACTGGTGCATATAAATAACAGCTGGAGACGCTGCAGTATATCCGCCACAGCAGGAGATGCTGACGCATATACATCATAGGAGACACTGGAGCATCACAGAAGATGCTGGGACATATACTGTACATCACATGAAATGCTGGGGCTGAGGTATCACAGGAGATGCTGGGGCTGGGTGCATCACAGGAGATGCTGGAGCTGGGGCATCACAGGAGATGCTGGGATTGGGGCATCATGGGATATGCTGGAACATATACATCACAGGAGATGCTGAGGCACACACATCACAGCAGGAGACCCTAGGGCATATACATCACAGCAGGAAATGCTGGAGGAAATAAAGTGGTGTGAAAAAGTGTTTGCCCCCTTCCTGAAATCTTATTGTATGTTTGTCATACATTAATGTTTCAGATCACAAAGCACATTTAAATATTAGACAAAGATAACACAAGTAAGCACAAAATACATTTTTTAAATGAAGGTCTTTATTATTAAGGGAAAAAAATCCAAACCTACAGGGCCCTGTGTGAAAAAGTGATTTGACCCCAACAAAAACATAAATTAACTGTGGTTTATCACATCTTTGGGAAGCTGAGTTCAATTTCCCTAGCCACACACATGCCTGATTACTGCCACACCTCCTCTCAATCTAGAAATCACTTAAATAGGACCTATCTGAAAACATTAAGTATACCAAAATATCCTTAAAAGCTTCACATCATGCTGTGATCCAAAGAGATTCAGAAACAAATGAGAAACAAAGTAATTGAGATTTATCAGTCTGGAAAAAGTTATAAAGCTATTTCTAAAGCTTTGGGACTTCATTATCCACAAAAGGCACAAACATGGAACAGTGGTGAATGTTCCCAGGAGAGGTCGGCCAACCAAAATTACCCCAAGAGCGCAGTGATGGCTCATTCAAGAGGTCGCAAAAGACCCCACAACAACATCTAAACAACTGCAGGCCTCAGTTAAGGTCAGTGTTCATGACTCCACCATAAGAAAGAAACTGGACAAAAATGGCATGTATGACAAAGTTCCAAGATGAAGATCACTACTGAGAAAAAAGAACATAAAGGCTCATCTCAGTTTTGCCAGAAAACATCTTGATGATCATCAAGACTTTTGGGATAATACCCTGTGGACTGACAAGACAAAAGTTTAACTTTTTGGAAGGTCTATGTCCCATGACATCTGGCATAGAAGTAACACAGCATTTCAGAAAAGGAGCGCCATACCAATAGTAAAATATGGTGGTTCTAGTGTGATTGTCTGGGGCTGTTTTGCTGCTTCAGGACCAGCAATACTTGTTATGGTAAATGGAATTATGAATTCTGCTGTCTACCAAAATGTCCTGAAGGGAAATGTCCAGCCATTCATTTGTGACCTCAAGCTGAAGCGAACTTGGCTTATGCAGAAGGACAATGATCCAAAACACACCAGCAAGTCCACCTCTGAATGGCTTAAGAAAAACAAAATTAAGACTTTTGAGTGGCCTCCTAAAAGTCCTGACCTTAATCCGATTGAGATGCTGTGGCATGACCTTGAAAACGCGGCTCATGCATGGAAACTATTGTGTCTGAATTACAACAATTTTGCAAAGATGAGTGGGCCAAAATTCTTCCAGAGAGTTGAAAAAAACTCATTGCCAGTGTGAAGACACGGGGTCTTCCGTGGGCGTAACTCTACTCAGACAATGCAGGGTACAGGCAAAACAGCGTGGCAATACTTTATCGAACCACAAAGTGGACAATAAACACATAGAACAGTCCCAGCAAATACCCAAGATGGTACAACATTACACAGTCTCACCCTTCCTTCTCTGCCAGCCTGGAATAGAACAGCTGTGGCTTTGGAGACTTCTAGGGACGACTACCACAATCAGTGGCTCATCGCTTCTGGCGGGACCCTACAGAGAGAAGGTAGAGGAAAGCTTAGGAAGCTAGCAGTCCATCGAGGTACAAGACAAGGAGACCCAAGGGTTCCAATCTGGCATGTACACTACAAACCAAAAGTTTGGACGCACCTCCTCATTTAAAGATTTTTCTGTATTTTCATGACTATGAAAATTGTACATTCACACTGAAGGCATCAAAACTATGAATTAACACATGTGGAATTATATAGTTAACAAAAAAGTGTGAAACTATTGAAAATATGTCTTATATTCTAGGTTCTTCAAAGTAGCCACCTTTTGCTTTGATGACTGCTTTGCACACTCTTGGAATTTTCTTGATGAGCTTCAAGAGGTAGTTACCGGAAATGGTTATCACTTCACAGGTGTGCCCTGTCAGGTTTAATAAGTGGGATTTCGTGCCTTATAAATGGAGTTGGGACCATCACTTGTGTTGTGCAGAAGTCAGGTGGATACACAGCTGATAGTCATACTGAATAGACTGTAGAATTTGTATTATGGCAAGAAAAAAGCAGCTAAGTAAAGAAAAACGAGTGGTCATCATTATTATAAGAAATGAAGGTCAGTCAGTGCGAAAAATTGGGAAAACTTTGAAAGTGTCTCCAAGTGCAGTTGCAAAAACCATCAAGCGCTACAAAGAAACATGCTCACATGAGGACCGCCCCAGGAAAAGAAGACCAAGTGTCACCTCTGCTTCTGAGGAAAAGTTTATCTGAGTCACCAGCCTCAGAAATTGTTGGTTAACAGCAGCTCAGATTAGAGACCAGGTCAATGCCACACAGAGTTCTAGCAGCAGACACATCTCTGCAACAACTCTTAAGAGGAGACTTTGTGCAGCAGGCCTTCATGGTAAAATAGCTGCTAGGAAGCCACTGCTAAGGACAGGCAACAAGCAGAAGAGACTTGTTTGGGCTAAAGAACACAAAGAATGGACATTAGACCAGTGGAAATCTGTGCTTTTGTCTGATGAATCCAAATTTCAGATCTTTGGTTCTAACCACCGAGTCTTTGTGCGACGCAGAAAAGGTGAACGGATGGACTCTACATGCTTGGTTCCCACCGTGAAGCAAGGAGGAGGAGGTGTGATAGTGTGAGGGTGCTTTGCTGGTGACACTGTTGGGGATTTATTCAAAATTGAAGGCATACTGAACCAGCATGACTACCACAGCATCTTGCAGCGGCATGCTATTCCATCCGGTTTGTGTTTAGTTGGACCATCATTTATTTTTCAACAGGACAATGACCCCAAACACACCTCCAGTCTGTGTAAGGGCTATTTGACCAAGAAGTAGAGTGATGGAGTGCTACACCAGATGACCTGGCCTCCACAGTCACCAGACCTGAACCCAATCGAGATGGTTTGGGGTGAGCTGGACCGCAGAATGAAGGCAAAAGGGCCAACAAGTGCTAAGCATCTCTGGGAACTCCTTCAAGATTGTTAGAAGACCATTTCCGTTGACTACCTCTTGAAGCTCATCAAGAGAATGCCAAGATTGTGCAAAGCAGTCATCAAAGCAAAAGGTGGCTACTTTGAAGAACCTAGAATATAAGACATATTTTCAGTTCTTTCACACTTTTTTGTTAAGTGTATAATTTCACATGTGTTAATTCATAGTTTTGATGCCATCATTGTAAATGTACAATTTTCATAGTCATGAAAATACAGAAAAATCTTTAAATGAGAAGGTGTGTCCAAACTTTCGGTCTGTACTGTACTTCACAGCAGGAGACACTGGCATATATACATCACAGCAGGAGACGCCGGGGCATACAGCTAGTTCCATATATATTTGGACAGAGACAACATTTTTGTAATTTTGGTTCTAGACATTACTACAATGAATTTTAAACAAAACAATTCAGATGCAGTTGAAGTTCAGACTTTCAGCTTTCATTTTAGGGTATCCACATTAAAATTGGATGAAGGGTTTAGGAGTAGTGTTGAGCCACCCCCGTAGTGTTCGAGTTCGGTTCGGTTCGTCGAACACCCGTGTGTTCGTCGAACTGTTCGTCGAACACCTTCGAACACCGTTAAAACCAATGGCAGGCAAACAAAAACACATAGAAAACACCTTCAAAGGTGTCCAAAAGCTGACAAACTGCTCAGAAAACACAACTAACACATGGAAAAGTGACAAGTACATATAGTCATGCGAAAAGAAAAGAGGTGGAGGAGTAAAAGGAGGGGGAGACACAGATATACGCATGTCATGCCCTTCTAAAATCCAAAAAGTGAGAAGCCGACACGTTCAGTCCGCTCCTGCCCGTGCCACCTCCGTGTCGCCGGGTTTGTGCCAGAGCCGCGGTGAACCCTGACGGCCAGCCCCCCTCTCCCAATACTGGTGCCTGTCCGCTGGTGGATCGAGCGAGCCCCCCTGTGGTGGAGGCAGCTCTAAGCTTTTTAATTTAAATTGTCTCTCTAATTTGAATGAATACACTTTAAATCCATTTACAAGGATCTATTGGAGGGCAAGTCTCATGCCAGCAGCCGCGTAATTCCAGCTCCAGTAGCGTCCACTAAAGCTGCTGCAGTTAAAAAGCTTTTATAAGGATCGAGCTCGGCTGTCCACCGCAAGGCATCCTACTGCCAGTTCCAGCCCCTATGCCTTGGGGTGCCTCCTGATGCTCTTCACTGAGTAGCCCGTGGTCCCGAAGCATTTCCTTTGAAAAAATTAAGTGTCCAAACTACAGGTGGTGTAGCTTGCTTAACAGCCGGGATAATCCGCTGACTAGCAGACACAGCTACTAGGCACAAAGTATTTCCTGGGCTAGATGCAGTTAAAAATTTGTAATTAGATACTCTCGTTGGATGCTGAGAAAGCATTCCATAGAGTCTCCTGGCACGCCATATATGATTCTCTTAAAAAGCTTGGGGTAGGGGTCTAGGGGACCCTTTTATAGCCAAAATCACGGACCTGTATCACAATACGTCACCTAGGCTGAAGATGAATGGAACTGTAGCACCCTGAGGGCTCGGTTGCTAGAGAGGTATTGCACCTCACCCAGAGGTGTGATATCTCACTCTCAGGTAAGGATGGAGTGTGGATCAGGACCCGACACCTGCATTCATTACACCACATTGCCGTGGGGCAGGGCGACCAATATGCCTCTGAGATGGGCACGACAGTCCCTGTCCCTGGCTGGAGTGGGGGGAGGGAACACTGAGGAAGGGGAACCCTGTAGTGCAGGAGCAGGGAGGAAGCAGTTCCTGGGTGCATTGAGAAGGGAGTATAAAAGGTGGGCACCATCTTAGTTCAGTGCAGAGAAGTCTGAGCAGAAGTGGCAGGGAGCAGGGGCTCTGCATGAGCTCTGCTCCGGAGGCGGGCCTAGTAACAGAGGCCCAGGCCTGGAAGAGGGAGAAGGAAGGAAGAGGAGCGGAGAAGGCTCCAGGAACGAGGAATGAAGGGATCCCAGGGGTGCGGACGGGCGAGTCGCCACCGCACGCCCGAATCCACCTGCGTGGAGGGGTCAGGCCAAAGGGGGAGACCGGTCCCCGAAACTAGTGGAGGCAGGAAACGACCCTCAGCTAGAAACCGGAGGCTGTGACATTTTATGTGGCGCAGCCCCTCGCTACACCCGCTATGAAGGCACCACATAGGGTCAGGGAAACTGGCGCCAAGTTTACCAAGAGGAGGCCCGAGGCAGCCGGACAGAAGGGTTGGTAAGAAAGGCCAGACAAAGGACACACAAAGGGGGTCCTGTGAAGCGCTCCAAAGTTATCTGGGAGTTGTCTGAGCCCCTCACCTGGTGAGCACAGTACGACGTGGGCAGACGTTACCTGCAGATGTGGTCTGGATAATAAGAACTGTGAGTAAAGGCCCTGGACTGCATCACTGACTCCGTGTCGTTACTGCTGCTGCCCTGCACCATCACCCCCATCCTCCGCATACACTGCCCTGAGGCTATACTCCTCCCGTGGGGAGTTATGCTATGCCCTGCTGCACCCACAACACCAGCCTCAGCGGTCTGCCCTGCAGCGGCGGTTCACTCTGACCGCAATCCACGGGTGGCGTAGTCGGACATTTAAACATCAAAACCACATAAATAGTTCCGCCACTGGTTTGAGCACCCTGAGCCACGGAACCGGGTCGCCGCCACGAAGACGACAACCACCAGCATCCACCAAAAAGGGTCCGGCTCCGGGTGTCCCAAGGCCCAGGGGGTGCATCAGAACATTTTCATCACCTTTCACAATCACCAATGGTACAAGGCAGGGATGTCCTCTGTCCCCTCTCTTATACATCCTAGTGACGGAGCACCTGCTCTCATTAATTCGCCATAACCCCAATATTAGGTGGATTGAGGTGGGAGGCACCGAGTACAAGTGCTCTCTATTTGCTGATGATGTCCTAGTATATATCACTCAATCACATATATCCATCCATGCTGTTATGGCTGAAATAGATCACTTTGTTACATGGTCAAATTTTAAAATCAATGCAGCGAAGTCTGAGGCCCTCGATGTCTCCCTCCCCAAATCCATATAGGATTCCATCCAGTCCAACTTTCCCTTTGCCTGGCCCTCTCAGGGTATCAAATACTTAGGAATTCCTATTCATAGAGACCTCTCCCATCTATGTTATCTTAATTTTGGGCCCTTTATTGAACAACTCCATACAGACCACGGTTGGCAAGTTAGAACTGTAAGATTCACTACGTGAACCACTGGTGTTTTGTGGAAAAGCACATGTACACTGTGTTCCAAATTATTATGCAAAAAGTGTTTAGGAGTGATAAGGGAAGAATTTGTTTGTTTGTCAGTTAAACTCATTGATTGTGATGTGTGTCAGGGCTCTTTATATCACTGTAAGCAATTGCAGACACCTGTGCTAATTAGTTTGGCAGGTGTGTCCAATGAAAGGCAAGACTACTTAAGAAGGCTGTCTCACATTATTAAGCAGCCTACATTTTCTGCCAAAATGGGAAAGAAAAAGGATGTGTCGGCTGCTGAGAAGCAACAAATTGTGGAGTGTTTAGGTCAAGGCATGACTACAATCAACATTGTGCGATGATCAGGATGAAGTGTCTTGGCAATCAAGAAGTATGTAGCTGATTCACAGTACACACGTGTGCGTGCTGATAAGGGCAAATTGAGGACTCTTTCCTACAGGCAATTACGTCAGGTTAAAAGAGCAGCGGCCAAAAAAGCCTTGTCATAGCAGCAGACAAGTTTTTGAAGCTGCTGGTGCCTCCATCGTCCCCCGAACAACAAGATGCAGGGTCCTTCAGAGGTTTGCAGCTGTGCATATGCCATCCTGTCGACCTCCTCTATCCACTTCACACAAGCAGAAACGGCTCCAGTGGGCCAAACATTACATGAAGACTGATTTCAAAACTGTCTGGTTCACGGATGAGTGCCGTGCAGCGCTCGATGGTCCAGATGGATGGAGTGGAGGATGGCTGGTTGATGGACACCCCACGCAAACACGGCTACAGCGCCAACAAGGAGGAGGTGGAGTAATGTTTTGGGCTGGAATCATGGGGAGAGAGATTGTCGGCCCCTTTAGGATCCCTGAAGGCGCTAAAGATGAACTCCATAATGTATGTGGATTTTCTCAAACAGCACTTCCTGCCATGGTTCATGAAGAAGAACCGTGTATTTCACAGCAAGATCATTTTTTTGCATGATAATGCACCATCTCATGCTGCACATAAAACATCTGCATCTCTGGCTGATATGGGCATAAAAGGGGACAAACTTATGGTGTGACCCCCCATGCTCCCCTGACCTCTACCCCATTCAGAACCTCTGGAGCATCATCAAAAGGAGTGTCTATGATGGCGGGAGGCAGTTCACATGTAAGCAACAGCTCTGGGAGGGTATTCTGTCCTCATGCAAAACAATTGAAGCAGAAACCATCCAAAACCTGACAAATTCAATGGATGAGAGAGTTCAGAAGCTCCTTTCGAACAATGGTTCCTATGTGAAAATGTATGTAACATCACCTAGAATAAAGTTTTGAGTTGAAAACTGTTTGATTTCAGTTTCTAATAACCTGCTAATGCTTATAATTTCAAAAATGACCATTTTTTTGGTCTTTATTAAAATGAAAAGGTTGATCGAAAAGTTTGGGGGATCTAAGAGTGTGGCAACCCAGTAGTCATGATTACTTCGAATTCTGACAATATGAGGGTCATGTTGCAGGTAGTGCAGCAAGAAGGCACTTATGTGTCTTGCGCATCTCGGAGCCCCAAAATTATTTTCCGGGCTAGATGCAGCTAAAAATTATTATTAATTTTAAATCTGGTGGAGCTTAGTATAGATGGCCTAATAGGATCAGTGCTGCACACTGCTACAAAGCCCAAATTATTTTCCAGTCAAGATACAGATAAACATGATTAGTAATTTTAAATCTGGTGGAGCTTATTATAGATGGCCTAATAGAATCAGTGCTGCACACTGCTACAAAGCCCAAATTATTTTCCAGCCAAGATACAGATAAACATGATTAGTAATTTGAAAGCTTAAAACGGTTGGTAGGGTGATTTTAACCAAACATCAAGCTTTTACTCTCCCCAGGATGACACAGGGGTAGAAAAGTCGTTTCGGATCCATGATTTGTTCATCTTTATTAACGTGAGTCTGTCTACATTATCAGTGGAGAGCCGCGTGCGCTTATCTGTCAGCACACCACCAGCAGCGCTGAACACACGTTCAGACAGAACGCTGGCTGCAGGGCATGACAAGATCTCCAAGGCGTAAGTGGCTAGCTCCGGCCATTTATTCAGATTGGAAGCCCAAAAAGAGCAAGGGTCCAGTGACACAGTCATGGCTTCAATGTTTACTTGGAGATACTCCTGTACCATCGTCTCTAGGCGTTGACTATGTGTCAGACTTCTTGTCTCCTGTGGCTTTGCAAAGGATGGGCTACAAAAGTGGTGAAATGATTCCGCAAAATTGATGTTACCAGCAGATACTGTGGTTCTGTTACGGTTTGAGTGCTGAACACTTGACGGTCCCACGGTTGGCAAGTTGGAACTGTGAGATTCACTACGTGCACCACTGGTGTTTTGTGGAAAAACACATGTAAGATTCTGCAACAGTCTCTGCTGATACTCCTGCATGCGTGCATCCCTTTCTATGGCAGGAATAATTTCTGCAAATTTACTTTTGTACCGGGGATCTAACAGTGTGGCAACCCAGTAGTCAGGATTATTTCTAATTCTCACAATTCGAGGGTCATGTTGCAGGTAGTGCAGCAAGAAGACACTCATGTGTGTTGGTCATCCAGGAGCACCAAGTCCCTGTTGTGTTGGTGGCGAGGTAACAATCATGCTTCCTTCCTCTGTTCTCTCCCCCCAACCTCGCACAACAGAAATGTGATCAAGGTCTCCCTCATCTGATGAGTCTTCCATCAGTTCGTCCTCCACTTCTTCCTGGGCTCCTGCACCTTCCTCACTAGTTTGGCTGCTTCCATGCGCCCTGGTAAAACCATCTCCCCCACCCTCACATGCCTGCCGCCTTGGTGCTGCCGACCGTCTGGACCTTGCAGTTGTTAGCCCTTCCGCATACAACTTCTCCTCCTCTACTTCCTCCACCTCCTCTTGTGCCACCACCTGACTCCGAATTCTGTTTAACATGTGATCCAGCATGTAAATCACCGGAATAGTCATGCTGATAATGGCATCATCAGCACAAAACATCTTCGTCGCCATTTCAAAACTGTGCAGAAGGGTGCATAGGTCCCTGATCTGAGACCACTCCTCCAGCGTGATTTGCCCCACCTCTGTATCTCGTTGGCCCAGGCTATACGTCAGAACGTATTGCACCAGGGCTTGTCGGTGCTGCCACAGTCGCTGCAACATGTGCAGAGTTGAATTCCACCGGGTAGGCACATCGCATTTTAGCCGGTGAAGTGGCAGGCCCAACGACTTCTGTAGAGATGTAAGTCGCTGAGCTGCGGGATGCGAACGGCGGAAGTGAGCACACAGCGACCGTGCCCTCTGCAGAAGGCCATCTAGTCTGGGATAGTGGGCTAAAAATTGCTGGACATCAAGGTTCAACACGTGAGCCATACAAGGCACGTGTGTGACATTGCCCCGGCGAAGGGCCGCACCCAGGTTTGCAGCATTGTCGCACACGGCCTTCCCTGGTTTCAGGTCCAGTGGAGACAACCATTCATGAAATTGGTTCTCAAGAGCTGACCACAACTCCTCAGCTGTGTGACTCACATTTCCCAGACATTTCAAAGTAAAAACCGCCTGATGACGTTGAGCCCTACTGCCAGCATTGTAAGGAGGTGTGCAGGATCCCTTCTGCGCAGTTAGAAAGCTTGTGGCATGACCAGACAGGCTTTGGGTGCAGGTGGAAGACCGAGAGGAGGTTGAGGAGGCAGAAGCAGTGGAGGAACTTTGACATAAAGAGGATTGATGCACAACTCGTGGGGACGGCAAAACTTGGACAGCAGCCCCTTGTCCTGCTGTCACCATAGTTACCCAGTGCCCAGTCAGCGACATGTAACGCCCCTGTCCATACCTACTCGTCCAAGTGTCTGTGGTGAAATGCACCCTGTCACACACAGAGTTTCTTAAAGAAGCGGTGATGTTGTGTGCGACATGCTGGTGGAGCGCAGGCACACCTTTCTTTGAGAAGTAGTGCCGACTGGGCATCTGGTACTGGGGCACTGCGACGGAAAAAAGGTCTCGAAAATCCTCTGTGTCCACCAGGCGGAAAGGCAGCATTTCTGTAGTCAAGAGCTTTCAGATGGTGAAATTCAACCTCTTAGCTTTCTCATGGCTAGGAGGAAATGGTCTTTTACTTGTCCACATCTGAGGGACCGAGGGCTGGCTATTGTGCTTAGGCGGGGTTGATAAGGGTGTCCCCGGCAAACTGCCGGTCTGTGAGGAAGATGCAGGCGGACATGTTAGGTAGCCTTGATCCAAAGGTGGTGCTATCGATGTCGGACAGCGCTCAACACCAGCTGGTGTTACCACCTCCAAAGAAAATGATGACCTGCCAATCACGCTGGCTGTTGCGGGTAAAGAGGTGGCAGGTCTGCGCCCCAAAACAGGTGTGACTGCTGTCCCCCCAGTCACAGAGGATGAAGAGGCCGCGGATGCACAAGATATGGCAGACGGTGGTTGGCCCGGCCGGCTAGGCCGCATTGTAGCACACTGAGCTTCCCACTGCAACTTATGCTTCTTGTCTATGTGCCAGTTCATGCATGAAGTACTCAAACTATGTATTTTTTGGCCTCTACTTAGCTTTTGCTGACAAATGTTACAGATAACACGAGTTGGGTCATCTTTATCGATCTGAAAAAATGCCCAGGCTATGCAAGGCTTAGCACCCATGCGACCTGAAGAGCCACCACGACTTGTGGTGAGAGGCAGAGTTGTGTTTGAGGATGCAGTTGTTGACGTGCTTCCAGTACTACGTCTCTGTCCAGGAAGGCGCAACCTGAACTCATCGTCACTAGCATCTTCCTCCACCTCCTCTGCTGACCTCATCTCTTGGCTGACTGCGAGTTGACAGTAAGTGGGATCTCCAACCTCATCATCATCACCCTGTGCGTTATCACACCCGTCGTCCTCAGAGCCAACCTGTTCCTGCCCTGACAAAAAACTAAAGTTGTCGCTCCAATCAGGTATTTGAGTCTCATCATCGTCTTCCTCATTGTCTCCACCAACAGGAGTTACAGTTTGGGAATGAGGGTCTACATTATGGTCAGAACCTTCTGCGTCTGGTCCTGGATCCGACTCATAAAGATTCTGGGCATCTGTGCAGATCATTTCCTCGTCTGGATTCACAGAAGCGCTGGAGTCGACCTCTGATTCCCAGGCTATAGTATGAGTAAACAGCTCTGCAGACTCAACCATCTGTTCTACCTCATACTCAGACGGGCAGCTGGAGATTTGGGAGCTGTGAGGAAGCAAGTGCGATTGGGGTGACACCTTTGAGGACTGGAGTATTTGTGATGTTGAAGTTGATGTGGAGGAGAGCCCACTTAAAGGAGCACTTGATATCCGTTGAAGCACCTGCTGTTTTTGTGCCTCATCTGGAATTTGTAGCGATTGGCGTGGCCGTAAGAAAGGGATTTTATCACATTGTCCGCTAAAAGAAGTAGACATTTTAGTTTGGCTGGAAGATGGTCTTTCTTCTGCAGATGTTACTGTTGCTTTAACACCTACCCCACGGACACAACCTTTTTTCCCCTTCCCAACACGCCTATTCCCCTTTCCACCAGCAGCAGGCCTTTTTCCACTCATTTTGGTGGTTAACTAATTCACAACTCTGGAGATGTTTGCACACAAAAAACAATGGATGGGAACCGAGCAGAGCTGAGTGGCCAAACTGTGGTATTAGGCCAAAACTATTGGCTGGGTTAGATGCAGAAAAAATTATATTCAATTTGCAACCTGATGGAGGTCAGTATAGATGGACTAATAGAACAAGTCCTACACACAGCTAGAAGCCCAAATATTTTTTCAGAGGTAGATGCAGAAAAAAATTGTATTCAGTTTGCAACCTGATGGAGGTCAGTATAGATGGACTAATAGAACAAGTCCTACACAAAGCTAGAAGCCCAAATATTTTTTCAGAGGTAGATGCAGAAAAAAATTATATTCAGTTTGCAACCTGATGGAGGTCAGTATAGATGGACTAATAGAACAAGTCCCACACACAGCTAGAAGCCCAAATATTTTTTCAGAGGTAGATGCAGAAAAAAAATATATTCAGTTTGCAACCTGATGGAGGTCAGTATAGATGGACTAATAGAGAAAGTCCCACACACTGCTAGAAGGCCAAATATTTTTTCAGAGCTAGATGCAAACAAAAAATTATTTTGAATTTGCAACCTGATGGAGGTCAGTATAGGTGGACTAATAGAACAAGTCCCACACACTGCTAGAAGGCCAAATATTTTTTCAGAGCTAGATGCAGAAAAAAATTATATTCAGTTTGAAACCTGATGGAGGTCAGTATAGATGGACTAATAGAACAAGTCCCACACACAGCTAGAAGCCCAAACATTTTTTCAGAGCTAGATGCAGAAAAAAATTATATTCAGTTTGCAACCTGATGGAGGTCAGTATAGATGGACTAATAGAACAAGTCCCACACACAGCTAGAAGCCCAAACATTTTTACAGAGCTAGATGCAGAAAAAAATTATATTCAGTTTGCAACCTGATGGAGGTCAGTATAGATGGACTAATAGAGAAAGTCTCACACACTGCTAGAAGGCCAAATATTTTTTCAGAGCTAGATGCAGAAAAAAATTATATTCAGTTTGCAACCTGATGGAGGTCAGTATTGATGGACTAATAGAGAAAGTCCCACACACTCCTAGAAGGCCAAATATTTTTTCAGAGCTAGATTCAGATAAAAATTATTTTTAATTTGCAACCTGATGGAGGTCAGTATAGATGGACTAATAGAACAAGTCCCACACACTGCTAGAAGGCCAAATATTTTTTCAGAGCTAGATGCAGAAAAAAATTATATTCAGTTTGCAACCTGATGGAGGTCAGTATAGATGGAATAATAGAACAAGTCCCACACACAGCTAGAAGCCCAAACATTTTTACAGAGCTAGATGCAGAAAAAAATTATATTCAGTTTGCAACCTGATGGAGGTCAGTATAGATGGACTAATAGAGAAAGTCTCACACACTGCTAGAAGGCCAAATATTTTTTCAGAGCTAGATGCAGAAAAAAATTATATTCAGTTTGCAACCTGATGGAGGTCAGTATAGATGGACTAATAGAGAAAGTCTCACACACTGCTAGAAGGCCAAATATTTTTTCAGAGCTAGATGCAGAAAAAAATTATATTCAGTTTGCAACCTGATGGAGGTCAGTATAGATGGACTAATAGAGAAAGTCTCACACACTGCTAGAAGGCCAAATATTTTTTCAGAGCTAGATGCAGAAAAAAATTATATTCAGTTTGCAACCTGATGGAGGTCAGTATAGATGGACTAATAGAACAAGTCCCACATACAGCTAGAAGGCCAAATATTTTTTCAGAGGTTGATGCAGATAAAAATTATTTTTAATTTGCAGCCTGATGGAGGTCAGTATAGATGGACTAATAGAGAAAGTCCCACACACTGCTAGAAGGCCAAATATTTTTTCAGAGCTAGATTCAGATAAAAATTATTTTTAATTTGCAACCTGATGGAGGTCAGTATAGATGGACTAATAGAACAAGTCCCACACACTGCTAGAAGGCCAAATATTTTTTCAGAGCTAGATGCAGAAAAAAATTATATTCAGTTTGCAACCTGATGGAGGTCAGTATAGATGGTCTAATAGAACAAGTCCCACACACAGCTAGAAGCCCAAACATTTTTTCAGAGGTAGATGCAGAAAAAAATTATATTCAGTTTGCAACCTGATGGAGGTCTGTATAGATGGATTAATAGAACAAGTCCCACACACAGCTAGAAGCCCAATATTTTTTCAGAGGTAGATGCAGAAAAAAAATATATTCAGTTTGCAACCTGATGGAGGTCAGTATAGATGGACTAATAGAGAAAGTCTCACACACTGCTAGAAGGCCAAATATTTTTTCAGAGCTAGATGCAGAAAAAAATTATATTCAGTTTGCAACCTGATGGAGGTCAGTATAGATGGACTAATAGAACAAGTCCCACATACAGCTAGAAGGCCAAATATTTTTTCAGAGGTAGATGCAGATAAAAATTATTTTTAATTTGCAGCCTGATGGAGGTCAGTATAGATGGACTAATAGAGAAAGTCCCACACACTGCTAGAAGGCCAAATATTTTTTCAGAGCTAGATTCAGATAAAAATTATTTTTAATTTGCAACCTGATGGAGGTCAGTATAGATGGACTAATAGAACAAGTCCCACACAGTGCTAGAAGGCCAAATATTTTTTCAGAGCTAGATGCAGAAAAAAATTATATTCAGTTTGCAACCTGATGGAGGTCAGTATAGATGGTCTAATAGAACAAGTCCCACACACAGCTAGAAGCCCAAACATTTTTTCAGAGGTAGATGCAGAAAAAAATTATATTCAGTTTGCAACCTGATGGAGGTCTGTATAGATGGATTAATAGAACAAGTCCCACACACAGCTAGAAGCCCAATATTTTTTCAGCGGTAGATGCAGAAAAAAAATATATTCAGTTTGCAACCTGATGGAGGTCAGTATAGATGGACTAATAGAGAAAGTCCCACACACTGCTAGAAGGCCAAATATTTTTTCAGAGCTAGATGCAGATAAAAATTATTTTTAATTTGCAACCTGATGGAGGTCAGTATAGATGGACTAATAGAACAAGTCCCACACACTGCTAGAAGGCCAAATATTTTTTCAGAGCTAGATGCAGAAAAAAATTGTATTCAATTTGCAACCTGATGGAGGTCAGTATAGATGGACTAATAGAATGATGCTTTGCCCAAAAGATTTTACTTCACTAGGTGCAGTAAAAAAATTGGTATTCTATACACAGGTGGTATATCTTGCAACACAGATAGGCTACTCCACTGACTAACACACTCTGCAATAGGCCAAAAAGGATTAGCTTTGCTAGATTCAGCCAAATGTTGTGAAAAAAACTTGCACAGCTCTGGCACAGACCTGCCTGGCAAAAACTGATAGGAACTGATGTAACCTAGTCCTTAAAAGGACTGCAATTACAATTAGTCTTTACTCCCACAATCTATCTATTTAAGAGCACAGACCTGCCTGATAAAAGTCGTAGGAAATGCTGTAACCTAGTCCTTAAAAGGACTGCAATCACAACTATTCCCTACTCCCAAGCTATCTGTAGATTGGCTTGAAATTAACAAGGTATAGCGCACACAGCAACAGCGGTGCCGTCTAACACGCAGCTACAGCAGTGAGAAAATGGTGGCGACGGGGAAAATGGCTTGGTCTTATAGGGCAAGGACATGTGACATACACTGCCAATGACACATGCCCTTGCTTGTGTGAAAAAAAGCACTTCGCTCCGTGTGTGCGCTGCTGATAGGCTGACAGATTGCACCTCCCACTGTAAATGCGGGAAAGAGAAAAAAAAATGGACATCTTCATTATTCCTGCAGAGATCCATCCCCTGCCCCTTCCCCCACCCCGCTGTACACTCAAACTGCGTATTAACATTAATTTTCATCATTACTGAGAAAAAATCCAGTTATGATTTTGGTGCACGAACAGTTATCGAACATAACCTCGAACAGCCGAATTTTTCTCAAATCGTTCGTGTTCGCCGAACGGCTCGAACACCGCCCAAAACAGCTCGAATTTGAGATTGGCGAACAGTTCGAGTCGAACAACGCTCATCTCTATTTAGGAGGTTCAGCTCCTTAACATGTGCCACCCTGTTTTTAAAGGGACCAACAGTAATTGGACAGATTAAATAATTGTAAATAAAATGTTCATTTCTAGTACTTGGTTGAAAACCCTTTGTTGGCAATGACTGCCTGAAGTCTTGAACTTATGGACATCAGCAGACACTGTGTTTCCTCCTTTTTGATGCTCGGCCAGGCCTTCACTGTGGTGGTTTTCAGTTGATGTTTGTTTGTGGGCCTTTCTGTCTGAAGTTTAGTCTTTAACAAGTGAAATGCATGCTCAATTGAGTTGAGGTCAGGTGACTGACTTGGCCAATCAAGAATATTCCACTTCTTTGCTTTAATAAACTCCTGGGTTGCTTTGGCTTTATGTTTTGGGTCATTGTCCATCTGTAGTATGAAACGACGACCAATCAGTTTGGCTGCATTTGGCTGGATCTGAGCACACAGTATGGCTCTACATCAGAATTCATTCGGCTGCTTCTGTCCTGTGTCACATCATCAATAAACACTAGTGACCCAGTGCCACTGGCAGCCATGCATGCCCAAGCCATCACACTGCCTTTGCCGTGTTTTACAGATGATGTGGTATGCTTTGGATCATGAGCTGTACCACGCCTTCGCCATACTTTTCTCTTTCCATCATTCTGGTAGCGGTTGATCTTGGTTTCATCTGTCCAAAGAATGTTCTTCCTGAACTATGCTGGCTTTTTTCGATGTTTTTTAGCAAAGTCCAGCCTAGCCTTTTTATTCTTAATGCTTATGAGTGGCTTGCACCGTGCAGTGAACCCTCTGTATTTACTTTCATGCAGTCTTCTCTTTATGGTAGATTTGGATATTGATACTCCTACCTCCTGGAGAGTGTTGTTCACTTGGTTGGCTGTTGTGAAGGGGTTTCTCTTCTCCATGGAGATTATTCTGTGATCATCCACCACTGTTGTCTTCCGTGGGCGCCCAGGTCTTTTTGCATTGATGAGTTCACCAGTTCTTTCTTTCTATCTCAGGATGTACCAAATTGTAGATTTTGCGACTCCTAATGTTGTAGCAATTTCTCAGATGGGTTTTTTCTGTTTTTGCAGCTTAAGGATGGCTTGTTTCACCTGCATGGAGAGCTCCTTTGACCGCATGTTTACTTCACAGTAAAACCTTCCAAATGCAAGCACCACACCTCAAATCAACTCCAGGCCTTTTATCTGCTTAATTGAGAATGTCATAACGAAGGGATTACCCACACCTGTCCATGAAATAGCATTGGAGTCAATTGTCCAATTACTTTTGGTCCCTTTAAATACATGGTGACACAGGTTAAGTAGCTGAAACTCCTAAACCCTTCATCCAATTTTAATGTGGATACCCTCAAATGAAAGCTGAAAGTCAGAACTTCAACTGCATCTGAATTGTTTTGTTTAAAATTCATTGTGGTAATATCTAGAATCAAAATTAGAAAAATGTTGTCTCTGTCCAAATATATATGGACCTAACTGTATGCATCACAGCAAGAGATGCTGGGCATCCTGGGAGATGCTGATGCATATATATCACAGGAGGAGACTCTGATGCACATACATCACAGGAGGAGCCACTGGGGCATATACATCACAGGAGGAGATGCTGGAGCATAAACATCACAGCAGGGAAACCTGCGGCAGATACATCATAGCAGGAGATGATGGGGCATATACATCAAAAGCAGAGAGACACTGGGGCATACATATCCAAAGCAGGGAAAACGGGATAATCACAGGAGATGCTGGGGCATGGCACGAGAAGCTTGGGCATTACAGGAGATGCTGTGGCACATACATCATAGCAGGAGATGCTAGGGTTGTTGTTTTGAGCTGAGAGACTGAAGCGCAGAGCGCGCTGATTCCTCCCACAAAGTACATCCTGATTCTGCCACTGAACAGCATCAGAACATACTTCTTTATTGCATGGACTGCATTGTTCAGCATTGAACACTACCTGCGCGTGCTCGCTGTGTAAAGAACAATTAAAGGGCCGGCAGCCAATAAAACGTTTTGTCGGCTGCTGGGCAGAGCACTGCACTCCCTGAGAATCTGCCTGTGGGCTGGAGTAAAGGACATCACAGGTAATAAATGGCCCTCGGGCCGGAGGTTCCCCACCCTTGTAATATACTATTGAAGCAATGAAGAGATCTCAAAAATGTATTTTAAACAATGTACACACTTTGGTATGTGCATATACAGGTACACAGGTATTCATATAACAACCATCACATTATTCAGTTGCCAGACTTCCATTTGTTTCTGGCATTCAACACACCCTCCCTTCACAGAGATGTAGCTGTACAGACTCTAATCGTTTACACTATCCCCTAAAAAACCCACTGTAAAATTTAAATAGTAAACATTGTAAACATTAGAAAACTATTATGGTAAACATTAGCAAAAATATTAAACATTAGAATAGCATGTAGATGAAGGGCAAAAAAGGGAATGACAGAAAAATAAACTGTCATGCACCTGGGTTTGAACCCTTGAACCTGTGCTTGGCTTCTCTGTCCGCCATGCCACAGAAGATACACCTTTTCTCTGGGAGTTTAGTTTCTGTTATCTGTGCCTTGGTCTTTTCGGGGCAACAGTTGTTTTTATTTACTCATTTGTTTGCTCTGTTACCTTTCGGGTACAGCTTTATATACTTTTCCCCTGCTGATATTTCCTGCTGGTGATAGCTTCACTTGGATGTTCAGCCTTACTGCTGTAATTTAAACCAGTCAGTCAAAGACCAGCTAGGGTTTATCTCTCTGCTGTTTATGTTATTTACCCTGCACCTATCTTTTGTTTTGTTTTAGGAAGTAGGTGGCATATTCTGTAACAGTACATACTTAATCTTTTGTTTTGTATTTAATGGTTTTTTTTTAAATCACTATTTGTCAGATATGGCTGGGACTAGATGACGACTTTGATCATAACACAGGTTACGTGGCCAAATAGTGCAAAGTGCTGCTGATAATAAATTGAATAAGGTCATGTTGTGTCTGTCTAGAGGAACAATGATAAAGAAGAGCAAGTTACAAATACCAGGTGATGTTCAAGAAGGTTGGCAATACTGTCCAACATATAAAGTTAAAGGGAAATTGTCAGCAGATTTGAGAGCAGCATGAAGTAAAGACAGAGATCTTGATTGAAGCAACGTGTCACTTATTAGGCTACTTGTTGTAGTTTCAATAAAATCAGTGTTTTATCAGAAGGAGATTACCACAAGAGGACTAGCTGTCTTATGCCTTGTAGTCCTCTTACTCAATGTAACCCCATCCCTACCACTGATTATCAGCTTTCTGCCTATGTACAGTGTACGTAGTAAGCAATGTGTAACTTACTCGTCTGCTTAATGTAGTTTTTATAAAATCATTGTTTTATCAACAGGAGATTATCACTAGATGAATATTAAAAATGCTAAAATGTAGTAAAACTACACCCCCACCACTGATTCCTAGCTTTCTACTTATGAACAGTGTACACAGGAAGCCAATCTGTGGTGTGGGTGAGGTTATACAGCACTCATAGAACTACAAGATTTGCAGCCGATAAAACAGTGATATTATTTGAACTGTAAGTGACTCACTGCTGGAATCAGGGTGTCTGCTCCTACATTATGTTGCTCTCAGAATACATGGCAAAAACCTTATGACCAGTCCCTTTAGGGATGAATAGCTATAATACTGATATAGTAACTTGTCACAGAAAACATACTGTTTTACCCACGCTTCAAATTTCTCACTTCAGATGCTTATTTACATAGAGTGTATAGTCCTAATGTGTCCAGTTGTCCATTAGATAAAATCTATGACTGTTGTAAGCTTCCAGATCGACAGAATTTTCCTTCTATTTTCGTCCTAGGGTATACCATCTGGACTAAGTGTTTTCCTGGGCATGAGTTCTTGTTTCAGTTTTTAACATATTTATCATCTATCAGCCAGTATAGAAATAAAGCAAATAAACTGTTTTTTTATAGACTTGTTCTTACTTTCTGACAAGCACTTATTTTACTGTACATTGCAAAATGTTCAAAATCTCCTGTATAAATCACCTTTAAAATTCAACTCTCAGCAGATATACAGTGAAGTTTCCAATTAGAATTTGATAGTAGTATAGCAGACTACAGCATAACCCAAAGCCTTATTGATGAATGCAATTTAGAGCTCTTTTGAAACAAGGTCAAACTACTTCTACTTGTGTGTGTTTTTCTCTACATAAGCTCTTCAAATATGCTTCTAACATACAGTGACCAGGAGGAGTTCTAAGAGAAATAATATTTTTTCTATTTGAAACAATATGCAAAAGTTCTAATATACAGCTAACCAATCTCTATAGTTACTGTATGATTTTTAAGAATAGTTTTCCATAAATATTTCAAAAATCAGTATTCTCAAAAATGAGGATTTTTTTTTAGATTCAAGTAAAATCTAAAAAACAGCAGTTCAAATTCAGCATCTTGCTCAAATTTGTTCAAGAAATTTGATTTGCATTAACATTTTTGGTGTATTGCAAATGACGTTTATTATGCCTTAAGGGGCTCTTGAAAAACCCAAAAGAATAAATACAGGATGCAAAAAAAAATCACCTCACTAGCTTCCGTGCCCACTTCCGCAGACCCATGCCTAGTTCTCTGCACAGCTCACTCTGACAGCCCCCAAATCTCCACAAACAACGCCTTTTTCAAGTCTTCAGGCATCTTCACTTTGCATTGTTGCTTCATAATGATATTATTATGCATATTATGATTTTATGACTGCCTACGTGGTGCTAGAAGCCCCGGCACTGAGTGAAGTTGGAGGAAGACCTGAAGTGGATATTATCTGCATGGTGTTGTGTGGATGACCGGATAGGGGGCTTAATCCAGACAGGTGAACAACGAGGTGAGTATTTTTCCCCTTTTTCTGTCACTCTACAAATCAGCAAAATAGTGGCCACCATTTTACTGAATATGCGCAATGTGAAGAAAAATTTAGACAATTCAGTTGTTTTCATTTAAAGTGACTGTGAGCACAGAATGACTTTTGAAACCAAGTACATTTCCTTGGTGCATAATGGTGGGATCAATCATTTAATGCATCTTCCCATCTACTTGCTTTCCCTCCCTCTTCAGCGCTCTCTTACTCTATAAAACCAGAGCTGTCAATCAAAGAAGCAGAAGGGGTGGATATAGAAGGAAAACAAGCAGGTGGGAAGGTATATTTAAATGATGGCCCCGTTATGATTCACTGAACACCAATTCTTGGTTTGAACAGTCATCCTGTTCAGACAGCGTCCCTTTAACCCTTTCACAACCTTGATGTATCCATACGTCCTGGCTGGGAACGACTACCCGACTTTGGACGTAAGGATAGGTATTAGATAAAATGCGTCACCGTTAGTGATGAGCGAATTTGTTCGCAATCCGAACATACTACTTAGATTCAACACGAATATGGCACATTCGGATTCGTGATCGAAAATGCGAGCAAACTTTCTTAAATTCGAGAAAAATCAGCAACGTTCTGCGAAAAAATGCGGGACCTTGTGTTAAGCATTAGACTGTTGCTGGATTTGAAATGGATCCAGAACCTTCTATGGTCTCCCATTCTGGTCCAGCCAGGGCTGATGCTGCTCAGCATCATCATCAGCCCCAATGCCTAGCTGGTCCACAAGAGGCACAGATTGTCTCTTGGATATTTGTGCCTAGCAATGTTAAGCATAGGTTGCGGAGGGAGACAGGGCTGTTGGAGTCTAAGTCCAGGATTCACCGCACTGAGCATGCCCGTGACCTAGCGGACCGTGATTGGTGGTTTGGCAACCACCTGACCCGGTGACCTGGCACCGCCTGATTGGTCCACGAGTGGTGTCACCAATGGTGCGACAGTGGGCAGGGCTTAGTCTTTAAAAGGCCTGCCCACAAACATGGCGGCGCGCTCTGATCATTGAGCATGTGATGCTGTTGTGTGGACGACTGTGTTCTACGTAGTTTCCATAGGCAGGTGTAGGGGAAATAGGCAGGCTAGTGGAAATAGCCAGGTAGCTTCATCTTGCAGTCTGGCCCCACCAAAGGGGTCGCTTAACACCCCCAGCAGCCTGCAGATGTCCTATCCACGGCTATCGCCAGTCAGCCACGTGGAGTAGTACCCTCCAGTCCGGTAGCATGCCGGCTGGAAGCACGTGTTCCCGTCGGTGTAGTCACACACGCATCCTAGCACCGCCAGTGTAGTCCCTGTGCAGTAACAGGACTACAGATAGTTTTTCACCGCACATCTCTCGTGCTGCTAACGGAGATAGTGCGAATTGCTATACCCGTTCCAGTGTGCAGTAACACGGAAGCGTTTATCATTTAAGTTGGTTACTTTCCTTTTCACCCGGAAAATGTTCAGCAGCAGTCCACCAGGCTGCATCGCGGACCCCGGGGTCGGTTGCGTTCCATTATATTAAAGTTGTTTGCAACCGCCCTCCTAACACCGTGGTTGCGGGTCAACTACAGTGTTTTTAACAGTTTTGCTGGCATAGTGCTTGCGTATGATGAGCAGGGGGATGTTGTAGATGACTGGGGGGGCTGGTGATAGCTCAGAAGAGGTCAGATCAGTGCTTGTCATTTTTTTTTCCTTCCTGTAGGCTGTAACTTTATGTTAGGAAAGCGCGGCTAGCCAATCAAAGCGCAGAAGCATCCACAGTGTCCAGACACAAGGGCTTCTGCAATTGGCTGCTGAAATTACATGTTCTCTCTGTATAAAAATCGGCCTTGTTCCCTCAGCGCCATTTTATCCATGTCACTGCTGGAGACAGATACTGCTCAGTGTGCTCCTCCTGTGTAATGAGAGATATTAGCTAGATAGATGGGCACTTGTGTGAAAGTCAGATAGTGTAGATAATTCCAGACCTGTGTACCTGTTCAATCGACCTCGCAGCACTTATTTTTTTCTTGTGCAATTACTGAGATTCTGACAGAAAGAGCAGGGACCATGACATAGAACAGTGTGGTGCACTGGTTGTACTGTGGTCCATGCAGGAGTATACCTTCAATCAATTTTTACACTTGCTAATGTGATAAAACAAGCAAGCCCTTGTAGGCCACTGATTTTGTGGGGTTGAAATTCAGCTATCTGCAGAGCTTGTCAGTGCAGAGCTTCTGCGTGCAGAGCACAAAAAATTTTTTTTTTTCATTTGCTAATATGATAGTGCAAGCTGTGTTAGCTCAGTTTGTCATTTTTTTGGTGGGTGAACTTCAGCTGCATGCACAGTCAAACAAATATATTTTTTCTGTTGGCAGGCAGAGTCCACCAAAGATTTTTTTGTGTGGCAAACATGATACACTCTGCTATACGTCAGCTACTACGTTAGTGGAGGTGAACGTCAGCTGTTTTCAGAGTGAAAAAATAGATTTTTTTTGTCTTGGTAGGCAGAGTCCACCAAAGATTTTTTTGTGTGGCAAACGTGATACTCTGCTAAAAGCCACCTACTATCTTAGTGGCGGTGAACCTCAGCTGTTTTCAGAGTAACAAAATTGATTTTTTTGTCTTGCTAGGCAGAGTCCACCAAAGATTTTTTTGTGTGGCAAACGTCATTCACTCTTCTGTACATCAGCTACTACATTAGTGGCTGTTAACTTCAGCTGTTGTTAGAGTAAAAAAAAGATTTTTTTACTGTTGTTAGGCAGAGTCCAAAAAATATTTTTTTCTGTCGCAAACGTGTTACACTCTGCTATAAGACACCTAGTCCTTTAACCCCTTTAAAGCCCATGATGTACTAATACGCGTCTGTGCCCTGGGCTTTAAAAGCCTGACCCGTATTAGTACGTCATCGCGATCGGGCGCGATCGCCGCCGGGTGTCAGCTGATTGTCACAACTGACACCTGGTACTGTGTGCAGGGAGCAGTCCCGCACCGCTCCAGGCACATAAACCCCCGCAATTCAGCGATCGAAGTCGATCGCAGCATTGCGGTGGCAAGGGGAGGTGATCGGTATACTCACCTCCTCTTCCGGTCTCCAGCGCTGTCTGCCACGGCTTCCCGGGTGTTGCCATGACAAAATCCAGGTCACCAGGCAGCAGGAACATTGCTTGGTCATGCGCAGTGCACGACCAAACAATGTTATCACTGTGCAGCGCTGACTTCCTGCATGGCACAGGGATGGTGCTCCATCCCTATGCTATGCAGGCGATCAGAATAAAAAAAGTTAAAGTCCCAGAGTGGTACGAAGTAAAAAAGTGTAAAAAGTCTCAGAAAGTGAAAAGAAAAAATTGTAAAAATATTTTTAAAAAAATAATCCACCAAAAATAAAAATATAATGTACCCATCAATAAATATTATTATGAAAAAAAAGCAAACAAACAATAAAAGTACACATATTTGGTATTGCCACGTCCGGAATGACCTGACCTATAAAACTGTCTCACTAGTTAACCCCTTCAGTGAACACGGTTAAAAAAAAAAAATGCAAACAACGATGCATTATCATCATACTGCCAAACAAAAAATGGAATAACACGCGATCAAAAACACGAATATAAATAAAAAATGGTACCGCTGAAAATATCATCTTGTCCCGCAAAAAACAAGCTGCCATACAGCTCCATCATCCAAAAAATCAAAAAGTTATATCTTTTAGAATAAAGCGATGCAAAAAAATATTTTTTTCTATAAAATAGCTTTTATTGTGTAAAAGCGCCAAAACATAGAAAAACGATATAAATGTGGTTCCGTTGTAAACGTACTGACCCAAAGAATAAATCTGCTTAATCAATTTTACCACACGCGGAACAGAATAAATAAAAAAAAAAAAAACAATTCCTGAATTGTTTGTTTTTGTTTATTCTGCCTCCCAAAAATCGGAATAGAAAGCGATCAAAAAATGTCACGTGCCTGAAAATGGCATCAATAAAAACGTCAACTCATCCTGCAAAAAAAAAAAAAGTCACATGAATGTCTGCCAAAATATGGCAAAATTATAGATCTCAAAATATGGCGAAAAACTAGATTTTACAAAATGCGTCGTTTATTGTGTGACAGCTGTCAATCATAAAAACCCCATATGATTCTGGTATCACTGTAATCGCACCGACCCGAAGAATAAAGTCGTCTAATCACTTATACCACACGAGGAACGGCGTAAAAAATAAACTCTCGGGTTAGGGTTGTGCTAGGGTTAGGGTTGTGCTAGGGTTTGGGTTGGGGTTAGGGTTGGGGTTGGGATTTTTTTCAAAAGTAAGAAAAAAAGATGACGATATAGCGACTAGTGTTGAGCGCAAGTGCTCGCTACTTGAGTTTGCATCGGGTGCTCTGGTATGCATTGAGTATCGTGGGTATTTGAGTGACATGCTCGAGTCTCCGCCCCATATGCTTCGCGGCCAAAAAAACTTTGCGGGGATTGCCTGCAATGCACGAGTGATCCCCAGATGTTTTTTTTTGGGTGTCTAATAACCGTGAAACATGCGGGGCAGGGACTCGAGCATGTCACTCAAGCACATGCAGTACATGGTGCATATCTGAGTACCTGATGCAAACTCAAGTAGTGAGCACTTGCGCTCAAGACTAATGACAACTTATTCAATATGAAGACCTAATGTTATTAAATTCTGTGTCGTACCTCTGGGCTCAAAATGTTCACTAAACCCCTTGATAAAATCCTTGAGTGGTCTAGTTTCCAAAATGGGGTCACTTGTGGGGGGTTTCCACTGTTTAGGCACACAGGGGCTCTCCAAATGCGACATGGTGTCCGCTAACAAATTGAATGGAAAATCGGCTCAAATTGTTAGCGGACACCAAGTTGCGTTTAGAGAGCCCCTGTGTGCCTAAACATTGGAGCTCCCCCACAAGTGACCCCATTTTTGAAACTAGACCCCCGAAGGCACCTGTCTAGATGCATAGTGAGCACTTGGAACCCCCAGGTGCTTCACAAATTGATTCGTAAAAATGAAAAAGTGGAAAAAAAATACTTTTTAATTTTTACGAATAAATTTGTGAAGCACCTAGGGGTTCAAAGTGCTCACTATGCATCTAGAAAGGTGCCATGGGGGGTCTAGTTTCCAAAATGGGTTCACTTAAGGGGGAACTCCAAAGTTTAGACACACAGGGGCTCTCCAAATGCAACATGGTTCCAATTTGTTAGCGGACACCATGTCACATTTGGAGAGCCCCTGTGTGCCTAAAGATTGGAGCTCCCCCACAAGTGACCCCATTTTGGAAACTAGACACCCCCAAGGCACCTATCTAGATGCATAGTGAGCACTTGGAACCCCCAGGTGCTTCACAAATTAATCCGTAAAAATAAAAGTGTTTTTTTCCACTTTTTCATGTTTACGAATCAATTTGTGAAGCACCTGGGGGTTACTAGTGCTCACTATGCATCTAGATAGGTGCCTTGGGGGTCTAGTTTCTAAAATGGGGTCACTTGTGGGGGAGCTCCAATGTTTAGGCACACAGGGGCTCTCCAAACACAACATGGTGTCCGCTAACAGTTTGAGCCAATTTTCCATTCAATTTGTTAGCGGACACCAGATCGCGTTTGGAGAGCCCCTATGTGCCTAAACATTGGAGCTCCCCCACAAATGACCCCATTTTGGAAACTAGACCGCCAAAGGCACCTATCTAGATGCATAGTGAGCACTTGGAACCCTCAGGTGCTTCACAAATTGATTTGAAAAATGAAAAACTGGAAAAAAAAAATAATTTTTCATTTTTACGGATTAATTTGTGAAGCACCTGGGGGTTCAAAATGCTCACCACCCATCTAGATAAGTTCCCAGGGGGGTCTAGTTTCCAAAATGGGGTCACTTGTGGGGGGTTTCTACTGTTCAGGCACATCAGGGGCTCTCCAAACGCAACATGGCGTCCGCTAATTATTCAAGCAAATTTTGCAATCGAAAATTCAAATGGCGCTCCTTCCCTTCCGAGCCCTGCCGTGCGCCTAAACAGTGTTTTTTCCCCACATATGGGGTATCTGCGTGCCCAGTGGAAATTGCACAACAAATTTTGGGGTCCATTTTTCCTGTTACCCCTGTGAAAATAAAAAAAATTGGGTCTAAAGTAACATTTTTGTGAAAAAAGTTAAATGTTAATTTTTTTCTTCCACATTCCAAAAATTCATGTGAAGCACCTGAAGGGTTAATAAAGTTCTTGAATGTGGTTTTGAGCACCTTGAGGGGTGCAGTTTTTAGAATGGTGTCACTTTTGGGTATTTTCTGTCATAAAGACCTCTCCAAGTGACTTCAAATGTGATGTGGTCCCTAGAAAAACGGTTTTGTAAATTTTGTTGGAAAAATGAGAAATCGCTGGTCAACTTTTAACCCTTATAGCTCCATAACAAAAAAAAATTTGGGTTCCAAAATTGTGCTGATGTAAACTAGACATGTGGGAAATGTTATTTATTAACTATTTTGTGTGACATATCTCTCTGATTTAAGGGCATAAAAATTCAAATTTTGAAAATTGCAAAATTTTCGCTATATTTTCTGTTTTTTCACAAATAAACGCAAGTGATATAGAAGAAATTTTACCACAATCATGAAGTACTATATGTCACGAAAAAACAATCTCAGAATCAGGGGGATCCTTTGAAGCGTTCTTGAGTAATTACCTCATAAAGTGACAGTGGTCAGAATTGTAAAAATTGGCCTGGTTATTAACGTGCAAACCACCTTGGGTTGTAAAGGGGTTAAGTGACGGTGAAATTCAGCTTATGCAGAGTAAAAAAAGCGATTTTTTGCTGTTCCTAACGTGATACAGCGAGCTAGATCTGAGTTTGAAATAGTTTGGAGAATATCTTGTATGTTATACAGGCATCATTCACACAAAAAAAAATACTTTGTTCGATTCCTAACGTTATACAGCAGGGACAACTCAGTTTCAAATAGTTTGGATAATATCTCCTATGTTATACAGGCCACATCCATAGTAAAAAAAATACTTTCTTCTGTTAGTAATATGATACAGTAGGGGACATCTCAGTTTGGAATTGTTGGTAGCATATCTCCTATGTTATACAGGCCTCATCCACAGTAAAAAAAATACTTTCTTCGATTCCTAGCTAGTGTTGAGCCACCCCCGTAGTGTTCGAGTTCGGTTCGGTTCGTCGAACACCCTTGTGTTCGCCGTACTGTTCGTCGAACTGTTCGTCGATCACCGTTTAAACCAATGACAGGCAAACAAAAACACAGAGAAACACATAGAAAACACCTTCAAAGGTGTCCAAAAGCTGACAAACTGCTCAGAAGACATAACTAACACATGGAAAAGTGACAAGTACATATAGTCATGCGAAAAGAAAAGAGGTGGAGGAGTAAAAGGAGGGGGAGACACAGATATAGGCATGTCATGCCCTTCTAAAATCCAAAAAGTGAGAAGCCGACACGGCCAGTCCGCTCCTGCCCGTGCCACCTCCGTTTGTGCCAGAGCCGCGGTGGACCCTGACGGCCAGCCCCCCTCTCCCAATACTGGTGCCTGTCCGCTGGTGGGTCGAGCGAGCCCCCCTGTGGTGGAGGCAGCTCTAAGCTTTTTAATTTAAATTGTCTCTCTAATTTGAATGAATACAATTTAAATCCTTTTACAAGGATCTATTGAAGGGCAAGTCTCATGCCAGCAGTCGCGTAATTCCAGCTCCAGTAGCGTCCACTAAAGCTGCTGCAGTTAAAATGCTTTAATAAGGATCGAGCTCGGCTGTCCACCGCAAGGCGTCCTACCGCCTTTCCCAGCCCCTATGCCTTGGGGTGCCTCCTGATGCTCTTCACTGAGTATCCCGTGGTCCCGAAGCATTTCTTTTGAAAAAATTAAGTGTCCAAACTACAGGTGGTGTAGCTTGCTTAACAGCCGGGATAATAAGTTGACTAGCAGACACTGCTACTAGGCACAAAGTATTTCCTGGGCTAGATGCAGTTAAAAATTTGTAATTAGATACTCTCGGATGCTGAGAAAGCATTCCATAGAGTATCCTGGCACGCCATATATTATTCTCTTAAAAAGCTTGGGGTAGGGGTCTAGGGGACCCTTTTATAGCCAAAATCACGGCCCTGTATCGCAATGCTTCACCTAGGCTGAAGATAAATGGAACTGTAGCACCCCGAGGGCTCGGTTGCTGCAGAGGTATTGCACCTCACCCAGAGGTGTGATATCTCACTCTCAGGTAAGGATGGAGTGTGGATCAGGACCCCGACACCTGCATGCATTACACCACATTGCCGTGGGGCAGGGCATCCAATATGCCCTTGAGATGGGCACGACAGTCCCTGTCCCTGGCTGGAGTGGGGGGAGGGAACACTGAGGAAGGGGAACCCTGTAGTGCAGGAGCAGGGAGGAAGCAGTTCCTGCGAGCATTGAGAAGGGAGTATAAAAGGTGGGCACCATCTTAGTTCAGTGCAGAGAACTCTGAGCAGAAGTGACAGGGAGCAGGGGCTCTGCATGAGCTCTGCTCCAGAGGCGGGCCTAGTAACAGAGGCCCAGGCCTGGAAGAGGGAGAAGGAAGGAAGAGGAGCGGAGAAGGCTCCAGGAACGAGGAACGAAGAGATCCCAGGGGTGTGGACGGGCGAGTCGCCACCGCACGCCCTAATCCACCTGCGTGGAGGGGTCAGGCCAAAGGGGGAGACGTGTCCCCAAAACTAATGGAGGCGGGAAATGACCCTCAGCTAGAAACCGGAGGCTGTGACATTTTATGTGGCGCAGCCCCTCGCTACACCTGCTAGGAGGGCAGCACATAGGGTCAGGGAAACTGGCGCCAAGTTTACCAAGAGGAGGCCTGAGGCAGCTGGACAGAAGGGTTGGTAAGAAAGGCCAGAAAAAGGACACACAAAGGGGGTCCTGTGAAGCGCTCCAAAGTTATCTGGTAGTTGTCTGAGCCCCTCACCTGGTGAGCACAGTACGACGTGGGCAGCCGTTACCTGCAGAAGTGGTCTGGATAATAAGAACTGTGAGTAAAGGCCCTGGACTGCATCACTGACTCCGTGTCGTTACTGCTGCTGCCCTGCACCATCACCCCCATCCTCCGCATACACTGCCCTGAGGCTACACTCCTCCCGTGGGGAGTTATGCTACGCTCTGCTGCACCCACAACACCTGCCTCAGCGGTCGGCCCTGCAGCGGCGGTTCACTCTGACCGCAATCCACGGGTGGCGTAGTCGGACATTTAAGCATCAAAACCACATAAATAGTTCCGCCACTGGTTTGACCGCCCTGAGTCACGGAACCGGGTCGCCGCCACGGAGACTACAACCACCAGCATCCACCAAAAAGGGTCCGGCTCCGGATGTCCCAAGGCCCAGGGGGCACGTCAGAACATTTTCATCACCTTTCATAATCACCAATGGGACAAGGCAGGGATGTCCTCTGTCCCCTCTCTTATACATCCTAGTGACGGAGCACCTGGTCTCATCAATTCGCCATAACCCCAATATTAGGTGGATTGAGGTGGGAGGCACCGAGTACAAGTGCTCTCTATTTGCTGATGATGTCCTAGTATATATCACTCAATCACATATATCCATCCCTGCTGTTATGGCTGAAATAGATCACTTTGTTACATGGTCAAATTTTAAAATCAATACAGCGAAGTCTGAGGCCCTCGATGTCTCCCTCCCCAAATCCATACAGGATTCCATCCAGTCCAACTTTCCCTTTGCCTGGCCCTCACAGTGTATCAAATTCTTAGGAATTCCTATTCATAGAGACCTCTCCCGTCTATGTTATCTTAATTTTGGGCCCTTTATTGAACAACTCCATACAGACCACGGTTGGCAAGTTAGAACTGTAAGATTCACTACGTGAACCACTGGTGTTTTGTGGAAAAGCACATGAACACTGAGTTCTAAATTATTATGCAAAAAGTGTTTAGGAGTGATAAGGGAAGAATTTGTTTGTTTGTCAGTTAAACTCATTGATGGTGATGTGTGTCAGGGCTCTTTATATCACTGTAAGCAATTGCAGACACCTGTGCTAATTAGTTTGGCAGGTGTGTCCAATGAACGGTAAGACTACTTAAGAAGGCTGTCCCACATTATTAAGCAGCCTACATTTTCTGCGAAAATAGGAAAGAAAAAGGATGTGTCGCCGGCTGAGAAGCAACGAATTGTGGAGTGTTTAGGTCAAGGCATGACTACAATCAACATTGTGCGATGATCAGGATGAAGTGTCTTGGCAATCAAGAAGTATGTAGCTGATTCACAGTACACACGTGTGCGTGCTGATAAGGGCAAATTGAAGACTCTTTCCTACAGGCAAGTACGTCAGGTTAAAAGAGCAGCGGCAAAAAAGCCTTGTCATAGCAGCAAACAAGTTTTTGAAGCTGCTGGTGCCTCCAACGTCCCCCGAACAACAAGATGCAGGGTCCTTCAGATGTTTGCAGCTATGCGTATGCCATCCTGTCGACCTCCTCTATCCACTGCACACAAGCAGAAACGGCTCCAGTGGGCCAAACATTACATGAAGACTGATTTCAAAACTGTTTTGTTCACGGATGAGTGCCGTGCAACGCTCGATGGTCCAGATGGATGGAGTCTAGGATGGCTGGTTGATGGACACCCCACGCAAACACGGCTACAGCGCCAACAAGGAGGAGGTGGAGTAATGTTTTGGGCTGGAATCACGGGGAGAGAGATTGTCAGCCCCTTTAGGATCCCTGAAGGGGTAAAGATGAACTCCATAATGTATGTGGAGTTTCTGAAACCTCACTTCCTGCCATGGTTCAAGAAGAAGAACCGTGTATTCCGCAGCAAGATCATTTTCATGCATGAAAATGCACCGTCTCATGCTGCACATAACACATCTGCATCTCTGGCTGATATGGGCATAAAATGGGACAAACTTATGGTGTGACCCCCATGCTCCCCTGACCTCAACCCCATTCAGAACCTCTGGAGCATCATCAAAAGGAGTGTCTATGATGGCGGGAGGCAGTTCACATCTAAGCAACAGCTCAGGGAGGGTATTCTGTCCTCATGCAAAACAATTGAAGCAGAAAGCATCCAAAACCTGTCAAATTCAATGGATGAGAGAGTTCAGAAGCTCCTTTCGAACAAGGGGTCCTATGTGCAAATGTAACATCACCTAGAATAAAGTTTTGAGTTGAAAACTGTTTGATTTCAGTTTCTAATAACCTGCTAATGCTTATAATTTCAAAAATGACCATTTTTTTGGTCTTTATTAAAATGAAAAGGTTGATCGAAGAGTGTGGGGGATCTAAGAGTGTGGCAACCAAGTAGTCAGGATTACTTCGAATTCTGACAATCTGAGGGTCATGTTGCAGGTAGTGCATCAAGAAGGCACTTATGTGTCTTGCGCATCTCGGAGCCCCAAAATTATTTTCCGGGCTAGATGCAGCTAAAAATTATTTTTAATTTTAAATCTGGTGGAGCTTATTATAGATGGCCTAATAGGATCAGTGCTGCACACTGCTACAAAGCCCAAATTATTTTCCAGTCAAGATACAGATAAACATGATTAGTAATTTGAAAGCTTAAAACGGTTGGTAGGGTGATTTTAACCAATCATCAAGCTTTTACTCTCCCCAGGATGACACAGGGGTAGAAAAGTCGTTTCGGATCCATGATTTGTTCATCTTTATGAACGTGAGTCTGTCTACATTATCAGTGGAGAGCCGCGTGCCCTTATCTGTCAGCACACCACCAGCAGCGCTGAACACACGTTCAGACAGAACGCTGGCTGCGGGGCATGACAAGATCTCCAAGGCGTAAGTGGCTAGCTCCGGCCATTTATCCAGATTGGAAGCCCAAAAAGAGCAAGGGTCCAGTGACACAGTCGTGGCTTCAATGTTTATTTGGAGATACTCCTGTACCATCGTCTCTAGGCGTTGACTATGTGTCAGACTTCTTGTCTCCTGTGGCCTTGCAAAGGATGGGCTAAAAAAGTGGTGAAATGATTCCGAAAAATTGATGTTACCAGCAGATACTGTGGTTCTGTTACGGTTTGAGTGCTGAACACTTGACGGTCCCACGGTTGGCAAGTTGGAACTGTGAGATTCACTACGTGCACCACTGGTGTTTTGTGGAAAAGCACATGTAAGATTCTGCAACAGTCTCTGCTGATACTCCTGCATGCGTGCATCCCTTTCTATGGCAGGAATAATTTCGGCAAATTTACTTTTGTACTGGGGATCTAACAGTGTGGCAACCCAGTAGTCAGGATTATTTCTAATTCTCACCATTCGAGGGTCATGTTGCAGGTAGTGCAGCAAGAAGGCACTCATGTGTGTTGCGCATCCAGGAGCACCAAGTCCCTGTTGTGTTGGTGGCGAGGTAACAATCATGCTTCCTTCCTCTGTCCTCTCCCCCCAACCTCGCACAACAGAAATCTGATCAAGGTCTCCCTCATCTGATGAGTCTTCCATCAGTTCGTCCTCCACTTCTTCCTGGGCTCCTGCACCTTCCTCACTAGTTTGGCTGCTACCATGCGCCCTGGTAAAACCATCTCCCCCACCCTCACATGCCTGCCGCCTTGGTGCTGCCGACCGTCTGGACCTTGCAGATGTTAGCCCTTCCGCACACAACTCCTCCTCCTCTACTTCCTCCACCTCCTCTTGTGCCACCACCTGACTCCGAATTCTGTTTAACATGTGCTCCAGCATGTAAATCACCGAAATAGTCATGCTGATAATGGCATCATCAGCACTAAACATCTTCGTCGCCATTTCAAAACTGTGCAGAAGGGTGCATAGGTCCCTGATCTGAGACCACTCCTCCAGCGTGATTTGCCCCACCTCTGGATCTCGTTGGCCCAGGCTATACGTCAGAACGTATTGCACCAGGGCTTGTCGGTGCTGCCACAGTCGCTGCAACATGTGCAGAGTTGAATTCCACCGGGTAGGCACATCGCATTTTAGCCGGTGAAGTGGCAGGCCTAACGACTTCTGTAGAGATGTAAGTCGCTGAGCTGCGGGATGCGAACGGCGGAAGTGAGCACACAGCGACCGTGCCCTCTGCAGAAGGCCATCTAGTCTGGGATAGTGGGCTAAAAATTGCTGGACAACCAGGTTCAACACGTGAGCCATACAAGGCACGTGTGTGACATTGCCCCGGCGAAGGGCCGCACCCAGGTTTGCAGCATTGTCGCACACGGCCTTCCCTGGTTTCAGGTCCAGTGGAGACAGCCATTCATGAAATTGGTTCTCCAGAGCTGACCACAACTCCTCAGCTGTGTGACTCACATTTCCCAGACATTTCAAAGTAAAAACCGCCTGATGACGTTGAGCCCTACTGCCAGCATAGTAAGGAGGTGTGCAGGATCCCTTCTGCGCAGTTAGAAAGCTTGTGGCATGACCAGACAGGCTTTGGGTGCAGGTGGAAGACCAAGAGGAGGTTGAGGAGGCAGAAGCAGTGGAGAAACTTTGACATAAAGAGGATTGACGCACAACTCGTGGGGACGGCAAGACTTGGACAGCAGCCCCTTGTCCTGCTGTCACCATAGTTACCCAGTGCCCAGTCAGCGACATGTAACGCCCCTGTCCATGCCTACTCGTCCAAGTGTCTGTGGTGAAATGCACCCTGTCACACACAGAGTTTCTCAAAGAAGCGGTGATGTTGTGTGCGACATGCTGGTGGAGCGCAGGCACACCTTTCTTGAGAAGTAGTGCCGACTGGGCATCTGGTACTGGGGCACTGCGACGGACATAAGGTCTCGAAAATCCTCTGTGTCCACCAGGCGGAAAGGCAGCATTTCTGTAGCCAAGAGCTTGCAGATGGTGAAATTCAACCTCTTAGCTTTCTCATGGCTAGGAGGAAATGGTCTTTTACTTGTCCACATCTGAGGGACCGAGGGCTGGCTATTGTGCTTAGACGGGGTTGATAAGGGTGTCCCCGGCAAACTGCCGGTCTGTGAGGTAGATGCAGGCGGACATGTTAGGTTGCCTTGATCCAAAGGTGGTGCTATCGATGTCGGACAGCGCTCAACACCAGCTGGTGTTACCACCTCCAAAGAAAATGATGACCTGCCAATCACGCTGGCTGTTGCGGGTAAAGAGGTGGCAGGTCTGCGCCCCAAAACAGGTGTGACTGCTGTCCCCCCAGTCACAGAGGATGAAGAGGCCGCGGATGCACAAGATATGGCAGACGGTGGTTGGCCCGGCCGGCTAGGCCGCATTGTAGCACACTGAGCTTCCCACTGCAACTTATGCTTCATGTCCATGTGCCGGTTCATGCATGAAGTACTCAAACTATGTATTTTTTGGCCTCTACTTAGCTTTTGCTGACAAATGTTACAAATTACACGAGTTGGGTCATCTTTATCGATCTGAAAAAATGCCCAGGCTATGCAAGGCTTAGCACCCATGCGACCTGAAGAGCCACCACGACTTGTGGTGAGAGGCAGAGTTGTGTTTGAGGATGCAGTTGTTGACGTGCTTCCAGTACTACGACTCTGTCCAGGAAGGCGCAACCTGACCTCGTCGTCACTAGCATCTTCCTCCACCTTCTCTGCTGACCTCATCTCTTGGCTGACTGTGGGTTGACAGTAAGTGGGATCTCCAACCTCATCATCATCACCCTGTGTGTTATCACACCCGTCGTCCTCAGAGCCAACCTGTTCCTGCCCTGACAAAAAACTAAAGTTGTCGCTCCAATCAGGTATTTGAGTCTTATCATCGTCTTCCTCATTGTCTCCACCAACAGGAGTTACAGTTTGGGAATGAGGGTCTACATTATGGTCAGAACCTTCTGCGTCTGGTCCTGGATCTGACTCATAAAGATTCTGGGCATCAGTGCAGATCATTTCCTCGTCTGGATTCACAGAAGTGCTGGAGTCGACCTCTGATTCCCAGGCTATAGTATGAGTAAACAGCTCTGCAGACTCAACCATCTGTTCTACCTCATACTCAGACGGGCAGCTGGAGATTTGGGAGCTGTGAGGAAGCAAGTGCGATTTGAGTGACACCTTTGAGGACTGGAGTATTTGTGATGTTGAAGTTGATGTGGAGGAGAGCCCACTTAAAGGAGCACTTGATATCCGTTGAAGCACCTGCTGTTTTTGTGCCTCATCTGGAATTTGTAGCGATTGGCGTGGCCGTAAGAAAGGGATCTTATCACATTGTCCGCTAAAAGAAGTAGACATTTTAGTTTGGTTGGAAGATGGTCTTTCTTCTGCAGATGTTACTGTTGCTTTAACACCTACCCCACGGACACAACCTTTTTTCCCCTTCCCAACACGCCTATTCCCCTTTCCACCAGCAGCAGGCCTTTTTCCACTCATTTTGGTGGTTAACTAATTCACAACTCTGGAGTTGTTTGCACAAAAAAACAATGGATGGTAACCGAGCAGAGCTGAGTGGACAAACTGTGGTATTAGGCCAAAACTATTGGCTGGGTTAGATGCAGAAAAAAATTATATTCAATTTGCAACCTGATGGAGGTCAGTATAGATGGACTAATAGAGAAAGTCCGACACACTGCTAGAAGGCCAAATATTTTTTCAGAGCTAGATGCAGAAAAAAATTATATTCAGTTTGCAACCTGATGGAGGTCTGTATAGATGGATTAATAGAACAAGACCCATACACAGCTAGAAGCCCAATATTTTTTCAGAGGTAGATGCAGAAAAAAATATATTCAGTTTGCAACCTGATGGAGGTCAGTATAGATGGACTAATACAACAAGTCCCACACACAGCTAGAAGCCCAATATTTTTCAGAGGTAGATGCAGAAAAAAATATATTCAGTTTGCAACCTGATGGAGGTCAGTATAGATGGACTAATACAACAAGTCCCACACATAGCTAGAAGCCCAAATATTTTTTCAGAGGTACTGTAGATGCAGATAAAAATTATTTTTAATTTGCAACCTGATGGAGGTCAGTATAGATGGACTAATAGAGAAAGTCCGACACACTGCTAGAAGGCCAAATATTTTTTCAGAGCTAGATGCAGAAAAAAATTAGATTCAGTTTGCAACCTGATGGAGGTCAGTATAGATGGACTAACAGAGAAAGTCCCACACACTGCTAGAAGGCCAAATATTTTTTCAGAGCTAGATGCATACAAAAAATTATTTTGAATTTGCAACCTGATGGAGGTCAGTATAGGTGGACTAATAGAACAAGTCCCACACACTGCTAGAAGGCCAAATATTTTTTCAGAGCTAGATGCAGAAAAAAATTATATTCAGTTTGCAACCTGATGGAGGTCTGTATAGATGGATTAATAGAACAAGACCCACACACAGCTAGAAGCCCAATATTTTTTCAGAGGTAGATGCAGAAAAAAATATATTCAGTTTGCAACCTGATGGAGGTCAGTATAGATGGACTAATACAACAAGTCCCACACACAGCTAGAAGCCCAATATTTTTTCAGAGGTAGATGCAGAAAAAAATATATTCAGTTTGCAACCTGATGGAGGTCAGTATAGATGGAGTAATAGAACAAGTCCCACACACAGCTAGAAGCCCAAATATTTTTTCAGAGGTAGATGCAGATAAAAATTATTTTTAATTTGCAACCTGATGGAGGTCAGTATAGATGGACTAATAGAGAAAGTCCGACACACTGCTAGAAGGCCAAATATTTTTTCAGAGCTAGATGCAGAAAAAAATTAGATTCAGTTTGCAACCTGATGGAGGTCTGTATAGATGGATTAATAGAACAAGACCCACACACAGCTAGAAGCCAAATATTTTTTCAGAGCTAGATGCAGAAAAAAATTAGATTCAGTTTGCAACCTGATGGAGGTCAGTATAGATGGACTAATAGAATGATGCTATGCCCAAAAGATTTTACTTCACTAGGTGCAGTAAAAAAATTGGTATTCTATACACAGGTGGTATATCTTGCAACACAGATAGGCTACTCCACTGACTAACACACTCTGCAATAGGCCAAAAAGGATTAGCTTTGCTAGATTCAGCCAAATGCTGTGAAAAAAACTTGCACAGCACTGGCACAGACCTGCCTGGCAAAAACTGATAGGAACTGATGTAACCTAGTCCTGAAAAGGACTCCAATTACAATTAGTCTTTACTCCCACAACCTATCTATTTAAGAGCACAGACCTGCCTGATAAAAGTCGTAGGAAATGCTGTAACCTAGTCCTTAAAAGGACTGCAATCACAACTATTCCCTACTCCCAAGCTATCTGTATATTTGTGCGAAAATTGGCTTGAAATTAACAAGGTATAGCGCACACAGCAACAGCGGTGCCGTCTAACACGCAGCTGCAGCAGTGAGAAAATGGTGGCGACGGGGAAAATGGCTTGGTCTTATAGGGCAAGGACATGTGACATACACTGCCAATGACACATGCCCTTGCTTGTGTGAAAAAAAGCACTTCGCTCCGTGTGTGCGCTGCTGATAGGCTGACAGATTGCACCTCCCCACTGTAAATGCGGGAAAGAGAAAAAAAAATGGAGATCTTCATTGTTCCTGCAGAGATCCATCCCCTGTCCCTCCCCCCACCACGCTGTACACTCAAACTGCGTATTAACATTAATTTTCATCATTACTGAGAAAAAATCCAGTTATGATTTTGGTGCACGAACAGTTATCGAACATAACCTCGAACAGCCGAATTTTTCTCAAATTGCTCGTGTTCGCCGAACGGCTCGAACACCGCCCAAAACAGCTCGAATTTGAGATTGGCGAACAGTTCGAGTAGAACAACGCTCATCTCTATTTGTGGCTTTCAGAGTCCCTCCTTCATAAATGAAACAGGATGTGTCTGATCATGTCTCACTCACCACATGGCCAGATAAGATTGTAAAATGTTAAAATGACATTTCCCGATGAATGCATTTGTCACGGTTGAAAGCAATACAAAAGTGCAAAAACGCATCAAAAACGCTACTTGTGAACATAGCCCAAGGTGTGGAGGAGTATTTTTGTTTTTGGTTATTTATTTTGACTTATATACAAGTCATTACCCTGGAAAGGATGTTCCTTAACATATTTCCCAGGAAAATCCATTTTGTTTTTGTATGTTTTATTGTGAGTCCATAAAAGTGGCGTAATACCTCTGACAACATTGTTGACAGCAGTGACCAGGGAGTCAGAAATGCTTCCAGGGGTCTTCCCCATGCTGTTTCCATGCCATTTGAGCACTGTTCCTATCGTTTTGGGCAATTTTTAAGCCCTCTGCAGACCGCCGGGGAGGAGCCGCCAGAAAAATGCCAGAGTTTCCCATAGACTTACATTGGGCTCGTTGCTAGGGTCGAACACCCAAGTATTCCAATGTGCTCGCCCATCACTAAAAGTCAACAAAATTTACTGATTTAATGTGTCATTAGTAGTTTCTCTTCAGCATCTGTACGTAAGAGTTAGTGGTGGGATACTTGACGCTACTGGAGCTGGAATTACCACTTCAGATCACTCAAGTACTTTGCTTCCATCCATTTCTGGGTGCTTCTTGAAGTATATTTGGGGTCATTGTCCTGCTGGAAGACCCATGACCTAGGATGGTAACCCATCTTTCTAACACTAGGCAGTACATTGCAACCCAAAATTCTTTGGAATCTTCACATTTCATGATGCCTTGTACACAGTCAAGGCACCCACTGCCAGAGGTGGCAAAATAACCCCTAAATATCTTTGAGCCTCCTCCATATTTGACTATAAGTACTCTGTTCTTTTATAGGTAGGCCTAATTCCATTTACCGTAAACAGTTTAATGATGTGCTTTAACAAAAAGCTCTACCTTAGTCTCATCAGTCCACTGCCTTTTGGCTCTCTAAGTTTCAAACTGTACATAATATATATGAAGAATAAAATTTAACCACCTCAGATGGATACATTATATTGCAGTAGCAATATATGGCTATGCTTTGCATAGCTGGCTGTTGGCTCTCCAAAAAGGCTAAGTGAGGGCTGGCTGCTAGCCCTTTAAAAATGTTGAGTGAGGGCCAGCTGCTGTACCTGTAAAATTTGAGTGAGGTCCGCCTGCTGGCCCTCTAACATTAGAGAGGACAATTTGATGGCCCTCTACAAATAGCGAGGGCCACCCTGAATAAAAAAAATGGGACTTTCAGAGTGCCACATTCATGAATTAAACAGTATGTGTCTGATCATGTATCACACACCACATGGCCAGATAAGGTAATAAAATGTTAAAATTTCATTTACTTGTGAATGTTTTTTTTACCATTGAAAGCAAAGAGAATGTGCAAAAATGCATCAAAAACACTACGTGTGAACATCGACTAAGGTGTAGAAGAACATTTTTTTCTCTTATTTATTTTGCTTTATATACAAGTCATTATCCCGGAAAGAATGTTTATTTAACATTTTTTCCAGGAAAATCCATTTGTATGTATTATTTTTGGTCCGTAAAAGTGGCATAATACTCTGACAACATTGTTTACAGTAGCAATCTGAGATTCAGAGATGCTTCCAGGGGTCTTCCCCATGTTGTCTCCATGCCATATAAGTACTGTTTCCATCAATTTGACCACTTTTAGACACCCCCTAGACCTCTGGGGGAAAGCTGCCGAAAAAATGCTTGAGTTTTCCATTGACTTCCATTTTACTCGTTTCTTGGGTCGAGCACCTGAGCATTACGATTTGCTCCAGTGGAGTAATGAGTACACAAGTGCTCGCCCATCACTACAGGATATTCTACTGAACAGTGTATACACAACAGAGTCTGGCTGATCAGATTGTCACTAGAGATGAGCGGTGTTTGACTCGAACTGTTCGCCAATCTCAAATTCGAGCTGTTTTGGCGGTGTTCGAGCCGTTCAACGAACCCGAGCGATTTGCAAAAAATCCGACTGTTCGAGGTTATGTTCCATAACTGTTCGTGCACCAAAATCGTAACTGGATTTTTTCGCAGTAATACTGTAAATCAATGTTAATACACATTTTCAGTGTACAGTGGGCGGGGGGAGGGGCAGGGGATGGATCTCTGCAGAAATAATGCCGATCTCCATTTTTTTTTCATTCCCACATTTACAGTGGGGCTGTGCAGTCTGTCAGCCTATCAGCAGCCCACACATGCAGCAAAGTGCTTTTTTTTCACACAAGCAATGGCATGTGTCATTGGCTGTGTATATCACATGTCCTTGCCCTATAAGACCCAGCCATTTTCCCCGTCGCCACCATTTTCTCACTGCTGCAGCTGAGTGTTAGAAGGCACCGCTGCTGCTGTTAGCGCTATATTGTGTAACTGTGAATCGCAAGCAAATTTTCTCTTAAATAGACAGAAAGGTTTAGGGAGTAGTGACTAGTTTGTAATTGCAGCCATTTTGAGGGCTAGGTTACAGCAGTTCCTAGCACTTTTTGCCAGGCAGGTCTGTGCCAGTGCTGTGCAAGTGTTTTTCACAGCATTTGGCTAAATCTAACTAAGCCAATCCTTTTGGGGCTCTAGCAGTGTGTGCTAGTCAGTGGAGTAGCCTATCTGTGTTGCAAGCTACACCACCTGTGTATCTAATACCATTTTTTTACTGCACCTAGCCAAGTAAAACCTTTTGGGCATAGTAGCAGTGTCTGTTACTCACTGTAGTAGCCCATCTCTACCAAGCTACACCACCTTTGAATTTAATAAAAAATTTTTACTGCATCTAGCCCAGTAAATAATTTTGGGCCTGTAGCAGTGTCTGTTACTCATTGTAGTAGCCCATCTGTACCAAGCTACACCACCTTTGAATTTAATAATAATTTTTTACTGCATCTAGCCCAGTAAATAATTTTGGGCCTGTAGCAGTGTCTGTTGCTCATTGTAGTAGCCCATCTGTACCAAGGTACACCACCTTTGAATTTAATAACAATTTTTTACTGCATCTAGCCCAGTAAATAATTTTGGGCCTGTAGCAGTGTCTGTTACTCATTGTAGTAGCCCATCTGTACCAAGCTACACCACCTTTGAATTTAATAACAATTTTTTACTGCATCTAGCCCAGTAAATAATTTTGGGCCTGTAGCAGTGTCTGTTACTCATTGTAGTAGCCCATCTGTACCAAGCTACACCACCTTTGAATTTAATAACAATTTTTTACTGCATCTAGCCCAGTAAATAATTTTAGGCATAGTAGCAGTGTCTGTTACTCATTGGAGTAGCCCATCTGTACCAAGCTACACCACCTTTGTATTTAATAACAATTTTTTACTGCATCTAGCCAAATAAAACCTTTTGAGCCTGTAGCAGTGTCTGTTACTCATTGTAGTAGCCCATCTGTACGGATATGCAGCGATACTAAATAACCAAGGGTGCACAAGCTTATGGCCTCCGTATTGGGCAGAACAAGTGCTGGCAAAAAAACAGACACTCCTGGAACTCTTCCCAATAGTGGTAGCAATAGAAATATGGGGCGAAGCCTGGCTAACAAAAATATACGCTTCATAACAAAAAACACCAGCCTAGCGCACTTCATTAATAAGATGGCATCATCGTCTCTCCCAGAGCTAGGCCTACTACGCCAGCTAGCAATCCTGTGCCTAAAACACAATGTATGGGTCCGCGCTAGCCACAATGCTGAGGGGTCTAATGCTGCTGCTAACGCTTTATCACAATTCAATTGGCAGATTTTCACAGAGCTTCTCCCCAACGCCCACCCATCGGGCAACAGTTGCCCACCCTCCCTATGAGATCTAGTGGCGAATAGTTGATGCCATTAATCAGAGTGTCAGTTGCCCGTCGACGTGGCAAGCATACGGTAAGGCATGGGAAGAGTGGACACGACTAGTAGCAGGCAGACGAGTTGACCAATGTGATCAAGCCAGATTACAAGTCACCATAGAATTTCTCCACCAGCTAATGATGAGGGGCATATCAGGAGTGTCTGCACAGCAGTGTCTAACTGGAGTAGCATTTCACTTCCAACTACTGAATTGGGGAGATGTGACAAAGAGATTCATCATCAGACAATCCATAAAAGGGTGGAAAAGGGGTCAGCCAAGTCAGGAGTGCAGATGTCCCATCCCGTGTCACTAAAACAGATTTCTCACATCATATCCCTAACACCATTAACATGACACTCACAATTTGAAGCAACATTACCGTCTACTGTATTTGCGATCGCCTTCTTCGGGGCGCTATGCATAAGCGAATTAGTCCCTCAATCCAAAATTACCACCAGTGGAGGTTAATTACACCAGGACGTAGACATAGAAAATAATGCAATACGTCTACGCATACGCAAATCTAAAACGGTTCCAGCGGGCAGGGGCACTTGGGTACTTCTACAACCCACAAACGGTACACTGTCGGGTAACAATAGTAAAAACATATGTAACCATCAGATCACAAAGTAATTTCTTCCTATCACACATTGATGGAACGCCATTATCAAGATACCAGTTCCAAACTATATTTAATAAATGCCTAGCATCGGCAGGGAACCACCCCAAAGATTACAGGACACACTCATTCCGCACAGGCGCGGCCATGGAAGCAGCAAGAGCAGGACTGTCAGAAACGGAAGATCAGAGGATAGGGAGATGGCGATCCATGTGTTTGCTGAGATACATAAGACAGGATTTGTTATCCTAACGTGGTTTGTTTCTTTTACAGGTGACGCTAAGCCAACAGTGTGGGTGATAGGCCACTCGTATATATATTGGGCATAAAAATGGGTGAAAGTCCGCCCAGGCGGGAGGGAATTAGAGTTTCATAACACATATTTCAACTGGAGAGGTATTAGAGGCCCGCAATGGCCACAGGTACTAATGGAGGTAATCAAGGTAGGGAGAGAGGCAAGAGGTCTGGTCATCTTAGATATACAGGCCGTGGGAAACGACCTATGTCATCACAAGAGCGCATAACTAATGGCAATAATGAGACTAGACACTGAGCGCTTCAGAGAATTTTTCACAAAACTAACTATAGTATGGTCAGAGATTGTGCCGATAGCGGTATGGCAAGGTGCGCGAGACATCACGGCCATCGAACGGACAAGGCGGGTAATAAATATTTGGATGGCAAAATTTAGAAGAGACAGAGGCGGTGTAGTGATACGACACCGACAACTAGAAGGAGAAAAAGCAGGCATCATACGGCCCGACGGTGTTCACTTAATGGATATTGGACTGGACATATTCGTGTCAGGACTCCAGGTCTGAGTGGAAAAAGCGTTTAGAGTGATGGAAGGGGGTCATAGTCTTGCATATGAGTACGCAGAATCCTCCGTGGCCTGGAAATAGAAAGGACATGTTGGAGAGTTACAATTGTTGGCCAACTTGCCTGTGTAGAGACACAGGGCATGCTGCAAAAAGCTGAATTATTTTAGAAATAAAATGCCTTTCTAATGGAATGAGTATAAAGAGTTAATAAAGCTGTGACCGATTCTCACCGAGCCAGTTGTAAGAGTTACATTATTGTATTGTCAACGAAAGGGGGGCAGTAGGGGGCTGAGTGTCTGGGTTTGGTTGGGGGTCCCCACAGTCTGCCTAGGCTAGATGCAATTAAAAATTCTTATTAGATACACAGGCGGTGTAGCTTGCTTCAGAGCTGGGCTACTACACTGACTAGCAGACATTGAAGCTTTGGAGCAGACATCTGAGTAAACAGCTCTTCAGACTCAACCATCTGTGTTACCCCAAGCCATAGTGTATGTAGTTTCTTACGGTTAAAAGGGGGAGGGGGAGCGACCCAACCCACCTGGAATTGACAATGCTAACATCACGTAAAACACAGCAAGGGGACTCCAAAAAGAGTCTCCATTTTTTCCAAAAATTGTGGCACAGACACCACTTCAGTGGCATCAATTGCACCAGAGTTGCTTAAAACGGTTGGTGACGTGATTTTACCAAATCCTCAAGCTTTTTGTCTCCCCAGGATGACACAGGGGTAGAAAAGTCCTTGCTGATCCATGATTTGTTCATCTTTATGAACGTGAGTCTGTCTACATTCTCAGAGGAGAGCCGCGTGCGCTTATCTGTCAGCACACCACCAGCAGCGCTGAACACACGTTCAGAGAGAACGCTGGCTGCAGGGCATGACAAGATCTCCAAGGCGTGAGTGGCGAGCTCCAGCCATTTTTCCAGATTGGAATCCCAAAATGAGCAAGGGTCCAGTGACACAGTCATGGCTTCGATGTTCACTTGAAAATACTCCTGTACCATCCTCTCTAGGCTTTGACTATGTGTCAGACTTCTTGTCTCCTGTGGCCTTGCAAAGGATGGTCTAAAAAAGAGGTGAAACGATTCCACAAAATTGCTGTTACCAGCAGATACTGTGTTATTGTTATGGTTTGAGTGATGAAGACTCGACAGTCCCACGGTTGGCAAGTTAGAACTGTGAGATTCACTACGTGCACCACTGGTGTTTTGTGGAAAAGCACATGTAAGATTCAGCAACAGCCTCTGCTGATACTTCTGCATGAGTGAATCCCTTTCTATGGCAGGAATTATTTTGGCAAATTTACTTTTGTACCAGGGATCTAAGAGTGTGGCAACCCATTAGTCGGGATTACTTCGAATTCTGACAATCCAAGGGTCATGTTGCAGGTAGTGCAGCAAGAAGGCACTCATGTGTCTTGCGCATCCACGAGGACCAAGTCCTTGTTGTGTTGGTAGCGAGGTAAGAATCATGCTTCCTTCCTCTTCCCTCTCCCCCCAACCTCGCACAACTGAAATGTGATCAAGGTCTCCCTCATCTGATGAGTCTTCCATGCCCATCGCCAGTTCATCCTCCACTTCTTCCTCGGCTTCTGCACCTTCCTCAACAGTTTGGCTGCTACCATGTGCCCTGGTTAATCCCTCTTCTCCACCCTCCCATGCCTGCTGCCTTGGTGCTGCACACCGTCTGGACCTTGGAGATGTTATCCCTTCCGCATACGACTCCTCCTCTACTTCCTCCACCTCCTCTTGTCCCACCACCTGACTCTGAATTCTGTTTAACGTGTGCTCCAGCATGTAAATCACTGGAATAGTCAAGCTGATAATGGCATCGTCAGCATGAAACATCTTCGTCGCCATTTCAAAACTGTGCAGAAAGATGCATAGGTCCCTGATCTGAGACCACTCCTGCAGCGTGATTTGCCCCACCTCTGGATCTCGTTGGCCCAGGCTATACGTTAGAACGTACTGCACCTGGGCATGTCGGTGCTGCCACAGTCGCTGCAACATGTGCAGGCCCAACGACTTCTGTAGAGATGTAAGACGTTGATCTGCGGGATGCGAATGGCGGAAGTGTGCATACAGCGACCGTGCCCTCTGCAGAAGGCCATCTAGTCCAGGATAGTGGGCTAAAAATTGCTGGACAACCAGGTTCAACACGTGAGCCATACAAGGCACGTGTGTGACATTGCCCTGGCGAAGGGCCGCACCCAGCTTTGCAGCATTGTCGCACACGACCTTCCCTGGTTGCACATCCAGTGGAGACAACCGTTCATGAAACTGTGTCTCCAGAGCTGACCACAACTCCTCAGCTGTGTGACTCACATTTCCCAGACATTTCAGAGTAAACACCGCCTGATGCCATTGAGCCCTGCTGCCAGCATAGTAAGGAGATGTGCAGGATTCCTTCTGCGCAGTTAGAAAGCGGGTGGCATTACCAGACAGGCTTTGGGTGCAGGTAGAGGACCGAGAGGAGGTTGAGGAGGCAGAAGCAGTGAAGGAACTTCTAGATAAAGAGGATTGACGCACAGCTTGTGGGGACGGCAAGAATTGGACAGTAGCCCCTTGTCCTGCTGTCACCATAGTTAGCCAGTGTCCAGTCAGCGACATGTAACGCCCCTGTCCATGCCTACTCATCCAAGTGTATGTGGTGAAATGCACCCTGTCACACACAGAGTTTCTCAAAGAAGCGGTCATGTTGTGTGCGACATGCTGGTGTAGCGCAGGCACACCTTTCTTTGAGAAGTAGTTCCGACTGGGCATCTGGTACTGGGGCACTGCGACGGACATAAGGTCTCGAAAATCCTCTGTGTCCACCAGGCAGAAAGGCAGCATTTCTGTAGCCAACAGCTTGCAGATGGTGAAATTCAACCTCTTAGCTTTGTCATGGATAGGAGTAAATGGTCTTTTACTTGTCCACATCTGAGGGACCGAGGGCTGGCTGTTGTGCTTAGACGGGATTGAGTAGGGTGTCCCCGGCAAACTTCCGGTCTGTGAGGAAGATGCAGGCGGAAAAGTTAGGTTGCCTTGATCCAAAGGTGGTGCTCTCGATGTCAGAGAGCGCTCAACACCAGCTGTTGTTTCCACTTCCAAATGAAATGATGACCTACCAATCACACTGGCTGTTGCGGGTAAAGAGGTGGCAGGTCTGCGTCCAAAAACATGTGCGACTGCTGTCCCCCCCAGCCACAGAGGATGAAGAGGCCGCGGATGCACAAGATGGGGCAGACGGTGGTTGGCCCGGCCCTCTAGGCGGCATTGTAGCACAGTGAGCTTCCCACTGCAACTTATGCTTCATATCCGTGTGCCGGTTCATGCATGAAGTACTCAAACTATGTATTTTTTGGCCTCTACTTAGCTTTTGCTGACAAATGTTACAAATAACACGAGTTGGGTCATCTTTATCGATCTGAAAAAATGCCCAGGCTGTGCAAGGCTTAGCACCCATGCAACCTGAAGCGCCACCACGACTTGTGGTCAGAGGCAGAGTTGTGTTTGAGGATGCAGTTGCTGACGTGCTTCCAGTACTACGTCTCTGTCCTGAACTAACCTCATCATCAATAGCATCCTCCTCCACCTCCTCTGCTGATCTCATCGACTGGCTGACTGTGGGTTGACAGTCAGTGGGATCTCCAACCTCGTCATCATCACCCTGTGTGTTATCACACCCGTCGTCCTCAGAGCCAACCTCTTCCTGCCCTGACCAAAAAGTCAAGTTGTCTCTCCAATCAGGTATTTGAGTCTCATCATCGTCTTCATCATTGTCTCCACCAACAGGAGTTACACTTTGGGAACGAGGGTCTACATTATGGTCAGAACCTTCTTCATCTGGTCCTGGATCCGACTCATAAAGGTTCTGGGCATCAGTGCAAATCATTTCCTCGTCTGGATTAACAGAAGCTCTGGAGCAGACCTCCGTTTCCCAGGCTATAGTATGAATAAACAGCTCTGCAGACTCAACAATCTGTGTTACCCCATACTCAGACCGGCAGCCGGAGACTTGGGAGCTGTGAGGAAGCAAGTGCGATTGGGGTGACACCTCTGAGGACTGGAGTATTTGTGATGTTGAAGTTGAGGTGGAGGAGAGCCCACTTGAAGGAGCACTTGATATCCGTTGAAGCACCTGCTGTTTTTGTGCCTCATCTGGAATTTGAAGCGATGGGCGTGTCCGTAAGAAAGGGATCTTATCACATTGTCCACGAAAAGAAGTAGACATATTAGTTTGGATGGAAGAAGGTCTTTCTTCTGCAGATGTTACTCCAACCCCACCGCGGGGGGGCTCGACCCACCAGGGGACAGGCACCAGTATTGTTAGAGGGGGCTGTTCATCAGGGTCCACCGCGGCTCTGGCACAAACCCGGCGACATGGAGGTCGCACGGGCAGGAACGGACTGGCCATGTCGGCTTCGCACTCCAGCGTAGTCCCTCTGCCCTCTCGCGCCCGTAACCTCAAAGGGATGCGCAAGCGGCTTTTCTTCCCAGGGCTGTTCACCGCCCAGCAGGAACGTGGGGGGAACTCAGTTCAGCCTTCCACTGTACTCCCTTACCTCCCTCGCCCTCTTTCCTTCTTTCGTTCTCCATCTAACCCCTCGGCTCTGTGGTGTCCGCTTTCCCTCCAGCTCTCTCCTTCTCACAGGTGGACTACCGTGTGTATTCACACTGTGGCGAATCTTTTGGGCCCAGGCATAAGAAGTTGTCGAGGTAATGGATAATATGTGCCCCATTAGAAATGTCCATTACAACCCATTCGTGGAAGCAACTAAACGCCTCAAATAGTGAGCAGGATCTGGACCACCCCATGGGCAAACAGCGATCTATATAGTATGCTCCTTCCCAGAAGCAGCCCATTAGGTGGACACTATTCGGAGGCACAGGTAGTAAGTAACCGGAACGCCGCTTCAATGTCTGTTTTGGCCATTAGGGTGACCCTTCCCAATTTCTTGATCCGCCTGATTGCCTTGTCAAAGCATGTACAGTATATACTACTGTACTTGGTTCCACGTCGATGTTGTCATTTACTGACCTGCCCCTTGGATATGACAAGTGGTGGATTAGTCCAAATGTATTGGGTTAGATTTTTGGCACAACTCACAACGGGGATACCACTACGTCTTGTAAGGAAAGTGTTCTGAATGGAACCGCCATTCTACCTAAAGATATTTCTTTTTTTAATTTTCTTGTCACGACGTCTGGGTGTTGGTAGGCTGATTTTAGATTTTTACTCCAGCCTTTCTTGATTTTAGAAGGGCATGACATGCCTATATCTGTGTCTCCCCCTTCTTTTACTCCTCCACCTCTTTTCTTTTCGCATGACTATATGTACTTGTCACTTTTCCATGTGTTAGTTGTGTCTTCTGAGCAGTTTGTCAGCTTTTGGACACCTTTGAAGTTGTTTTCTATGTGTTTCTATGTGTTTATGTTTGCCTGTTCATTGGTTCTAATGGTGTTCGACGAACAGTTCGACAAACAGTTCGGTGAACATACCGGTGTTTGACGAACCGAACCGAACCAGAACACTATGGGGGTGGCTCAACTCTAATTGTCACAAAGGCAGATAAAACAGCTGGTCCATCATGTCAAATGTAAAATAGCTGTTGCTGATGCTGCCTGAACTACTTTCTGTAGCTGTATTGCTAGCACATGTGCAGAAGTGTTGTGTCTACAGGGACCGCAGAGGAGGTCTGCTGATCAACCATGCAGGCAGCAGGTGCTCACTTGAAGAAAGCTTAGGTAAAATAGCTTATTATGGTAGTAATTTGGACTCTAGAATAAATTCTCCCATTTTGTTTTGATAGCAAGTTTCGAAAAATTTGGCTATCCTATACCCATCCCTTGGCTTGATGGTAACAATACGCCTGTCATCACACAAGTATTCCCGCATTCATATTGCCATGCTGGGCAGCATGTACAGTGAAGGAAATAATTATTTGATCCCTAGCTGTTTTTGTAAGTTTGCCCACTGACAGACATAAACAGTCTATAATTTGAAGGGTAGGTTAATTTTAATATTGAGAGATAGAATATCCCAAAAAAAATCAATAAAATCGCATTGTATAAATTAGATACATTTATTTGCACTTTGAAGTTAGAAATAAGTATTTTATCCCCTACAAACCATTATGAGTTCTGGCTCCTACAGTCCAGTTAGATGCTCCTAATCAACTCGTTACTTGCATTAAACACAGCTGTCTTACATAGTCACCTGTATAAAAGACTCCTGTTCAATTAATCAGTCAGACTCTAACCTCTACAATATGGGCAAGACCAAAGAGCTTTCTAAGGATGTCAGGGACAAGATCATAGACTTGCACAAAGCTGGAATTGGCTATAAAACGATAAGTAAGACGCTGTGTGAGAAGGAGACAACTGTTGGTGCAATAGTAAGAAAATGGAAGAAATACAAAATGACTGTCAATCGACATTGATCTGGGTCACCATGCAAAATCTCACCTCGTGGGGTATCCTTGATCATGAGGAATGTGAGAGATCAACCTAAAACTACATGGTGGAAACTTGATCTCAAGGCAGCTGGGAACACCGTTACAAAGAAAACCATTGGTAACGGTGACATGCAGAAGTAATGCTGTTGCTTCAAAAGCATCCAGCAACTACAGGGGTTAGCACAGTCAAAGGAGATAGGGAGTGTTTTAGCAGAGCCCCAGGGGGATTGTGGGGAACTTATTATTGTAGTCTGGCTGAAGCCGAAGAGAAAGGTGGTGTGTTATCTGGATCAGACAGAAGGCAATTGAACAGGATTCAGAGCAGGAGAGAAACTAAACACAGGTCAGATAAACTCCCTGAACTAACATTGCAGAGTATTATCAGGCAGGAAGATAAGGACTGGAATGAATTGTGTCACAGGGATCATCTCCCTCATCAAACCCTCCCCGCTCCATCTCCATGCAGGATAATGAATGCTGTGTACTATTATGTCCTTGTGAAGGAAAAGCCTGCGGTTGTGTATGCATAGAAGTGTGCTGGTAAGAGACCTAATCTATGCAGAATTATGCTACTGAAGAGACTGTAATACTGTGCCTTGTGAAGAAACTACTTTATTGTTACTGGAGCTGGTTGCTCAAGAAGCTTAGACTGTACTGTAATGAATATTGTTGCTGTAATATCCATGAATTGAACTGGATCTGCTTCAGATTAAATTCCACTTTTAAACTGTTGAAAAACACTCTTGTCAGATGTGTCTGGTCAGCAATTGAATCTATTGTGTGCCTTAGAGAATCTGCAGCCTATGTTTGCCCTGAGAAACGGTTCCCCCAGGATTCCAAAGAATTCATGAAACCCGTCTCGCCCTATCTGAACCTAGTGGTGTGTGTATAAGATTGGTGGCCCATATGGGGAATCCTGAGCAGGAATTAGCATTTAGAAGGAGAAGAGGAAATGTGTCTGGAAAAATACAGCAGCACCTCAATTCAACTCTGCTACACCAGTTAAAGAGGACCAGCCCGAAAGAAAACTCACTAGCAGCAATGGGTGTGGAAATACATATGGACAGAATTAGTGAGCTACTTCTTCAGTTAACCCGTAAAGAATTGAGAACAGTAGCAGAACATACAAAGATGTCAGAAGAACAGTTTTCTAAAGCACACAACCGCAGGCAACTGTTAGCTGCCATTAATGCAAAAATGGATGAGCTGGGGAAGAAAGAAGCTGAAGACAACATGGGGACGTTCCTCCAGGTGTTAACACAGTTTCAAACAAGGTTGAAGTTGGAGGATGGAGGGGCGGCACCAATTACCAAAAGTGTTAATCTACGTAGGCAGACAGAACTACAGGAATTGAAAGAATAATTCAAAGCCCTAACAACAGCCCTGCAGAAATCAACCAAAACCTCTGAACGGGTGACAGACTCAGACAGAACCTTTGCCCTGCTCGGGTTAGATAAATCAGGAAGACAGTCCTCTCTAACACCACAAATCACTATAAGGAAAGAATTCAAGATCCGGGGACAGATTGGAGAGTGTGAACAGAAAGAGAAACTGTCTAATATAAACTTGTTGCACCAGATCGATGCAGGTTTACAGAAAGGCTACCAGCCAGATGAGATCGTTGAAGGGGTGGTAAAAGAGATCAGCCCAGGACTGAACCTACGTAGTATGCTAGAAATGAAGAGTCAATTGACCTTGCAACAGCTGAAAATGATTTTAAAAGGGCACTATAAAGAAGAGAGTACTTCAGAATTGTTCCACCGACTCATTAACCTCTCACAGAAAAATAATGAATCACCCCAAAGTTTTTTGTTCAGAGCATTTGAACTGAAGGATAGACTGTTGTTTGCATGCAGAGATATTGAAGCGGAGGAGAAGTTTGATGCTGGACTAGTCCAGAAGACTTTCTTGAGATCATTGAGAACATTGTTAATCAGCAAAGACATCAAGTTGCAGCTGAAACAGTACCTAGAAGATCCTGGCATTCTGGATGAAGTCCTAATTGAAAAATTGAATAAGACAGCTAGTTTGGAGTCAGAGAGCGAACAGAAGTTAAAGAAAGGCCCTGCTCCTAAAATAACCAAAATAAGTCAGCTGAAGTTGGAGACCCCCGGTGGCCTGTCCGAAGATCATCATGGAGACCCTCCAGTGCAACCTCTGAGAGAGAACCTTAATTCACCAGCAAAAGAGAGGACCACCAGGGCTGACTGGGAGGAAGTAATAGGAGAACTGCGAGCCGAGTTGATCGAGGTAAAAAAGTTCCAGACCAGAACCTGTATCCCTCAGACCGAGGAGTGGGTTCCAAAACAAAAGATACCCGGCTTGAGAAGCGTGCCATTCATCAAATCGGAGTACGGTGTGTGTCCACTGTCTAAGATGTGGTGAGGAAGGACATTATGCCAAGGAATGTCAATGGTCATGGTCATTTGGGTTAAAAGACAGGAGGTTGCCAGTGTGGGATGACTGTTAACTGTGACACGGAGGAGGCCCCAGAAGCAAATCCAAATCTCACCACACCGCAGAACGGCACATGAGGTAAAACGGATGCGTCAGTACTATCTCCAAGTGTGTTCCCGTCTACAACAGCTGCAAGAGAGTCAGGGGCATCAGTTACTTGATGCCCAGTGTGGAGGTCAAACAATATATTCCTGGGAGGAGATTTCCTCGGTCATTAAAGATAGCCTCATCAGCCTTATTGGTGAAAGGTGCTTTATACAGAGCCAGCTAGATGGACTCCTGGTAAAAGTACTGTGGGACACAGGAGCCCAGGCGAACCTTTTAAATGAAGAATGGAAAGGCGCTACCTGCCACATACCTGCCTTCGATCACTAAAATAACTCTTAGGACCAGTGAGACTACATGGCAAAGATGTCAACCAGACCGAAATCCCTGTCATGGGCTAGGTGGAAGTGACTTTCCAACTGAGGGCCACGAAGAACAGCAACACCATGGAGCTTTTGGTACCTTTTCTCGTGACCAGTGATCAGAACGTGGCAGAGGATCGTATCCTGGGTTATAATGTTATCAGTGAGGTCATCAGGAAGCACAAGTCAGGGATGCTGGTGGTGGATGCAATTGCCACATCACTTGCCATACCCAACGCCGTGGCAGAAAATGTGATCCATAGAGTAAAGAAAGCACAGATTTCAATGGACCTAAAAGAAGTCAAAGTAGACTGGAGCCCAACCATCATCCCTGCAAACCAAATGGTGGGGGTGAGGTGTGGAGTCCAGGTTGATCCAGGACTAAAAGTCCAGAAAAGACTGTTCATGCCAAACGACTCCTCAGAACTTCCGGAAGGCCTAGTTCAAGGTGAGACTGTGCTTACAATTCCTACTGGTGGGTTTGCTCGAGTGACAGTAACGGTGATGCATACTACGAAGCTCGAAATTAGACTGGATCCAAAGACTGTGTTAGGTCACATTGAAACCGTTACAACGGTATATCCAGCCAGTGTGAGACCTACCCTGCTGAGTAGTGATGAGCGAGTATGTTTTGTTAACCCTCGAGCACCGAGTAGTTACAGCTGCTCGGTGTTATGTTTGAATCACTCCCGTGTGCATGATTTGCAACTGTTTGACAGCTTTAATACATGTGAGGAATGTGTAAGAAATAGACATTCCTCACATGTATTAAAGCTGTCAAACAGTCGCAAATCATGCACACGGGAGTGATTCAAACATAACACCGAGCAGCTGTAACTACTCGGTGCTCGCCTGAGAATACTCAGAGAAAGGGTTAACAAAACATACTCGCTCATCACTAATGCTGAGAGAAGAGTGTCATGAATTCTCTAAAGATGACTCTGATATAGGCTGTATCCAATCGTCGCAGTTGAAAATCAATTTGAAAGACACGACCCCAATAACCAGAAGTTACATGTCTGTACCGAAACCATTACTCTGTGAAGTGGAAGAGTATTTACAAGATCTAATCAACAGAGGTTGGGTCCAAAAGTCGAAGTCGTCTTTTTCCTCTCCTATTGTTTGTGTTAGGAAGAAGGACGGTACGTTGAGACTCCGATGTAATCACCGGGAACTAAACCGAAAGTCAGTACCTGATCGGCACCCGATACCAAAGATTCAAGATATGCTGGATAGCCTATCAGGAAGTACCTGGTTCTCTGTCCTCGATGAGGGTAAAGCAATACATCAAGGGTTTGTTGAAGAGTCAAGTAGACCCTTGACAGTACTCATCACACGTGGGGGTTATATGAGTGGATCCGCATAACGTTTGGGCTCAGTTCAGCTCCAGCAGAATTTCAGAGGAGCATGGAGACCTGTTTGGAAGGATTGAGGGACGATATCTACCAGCTGTACTTGGATGACAATGTGGTACACAGCAAAACTTTCCGGGAGCATGTTGAACACATGAGGACCGTGTTACAGCGGTATCAACAGCACAGACTTAAGTTGACCCCAATGAAGTGTGAACTGTTCACAAGGCAAGTCCGATTTCTAGGGAAAATTGTGTTTGGAAACGGATATACCATGGACCGAGCAGAAATCGCTCCGGTACTGGCCTTAAAAGACAAGTGGCCCTCTACTGTCAGGGAACTGAGGCAGATCTTAGGATTCCTCTCCTACTATCGTACTTACGTTCGGAACTTATCCGGGATTGCCGCCCCACTATACCTCCTCTTGGAGTATCCTGATTTCAATTTACCATTTGTTCTTCATTGTGACGCTTCTCAAGTTGGACTTGGAGCTGCCCTGTATCAGCATCAAGATGTAAAATTGAGAGTCATTGGTTACGGTTCTAGAATGTTGATAGACGCCGAGAAGAATTACCATCTAAATTCTGGAAAAATTGGAGTTCCTGGCGTTGAAATTAGCTATCTGTGTATGATTTAGAGATTATCTCTACTACAGCAAAGAGTTTGAGGTATACACTGACACCAACAGGCCAGGAAAATGCAATGCGAATGTTGACGGATTGTCGAGAATGCAACCAGAGCCTGAGGAGCTCATGCAAGAATGCTTGGAGGAAGTCAGTCTGGAAGCAATTGAGAGCACTACCCAAGTAGTGCAAGCTTATCAAGAGGAAGACACACCATTGTGGTGTCCGTTGACGGTGGAAATCACCATAAAAGCGAGAGAACAAGATAACCCCCTGTCCAATCAACAACTACCCAGATGTAAGTCCATAGAGCACAACAGGACGATCATATAATTGGTAAAATACTACTTTTTGTGGACCAAAATCGGTTTCCAAGTAAACGGGAGAGAGATAATGAGTCACCAGCAGTATCTCTTTTAGTTAAAGAATGTACGAAGCTCTACCTCTGTGAAGACAGCATCCTGTATCGTAAAGGAGGACAAAACTGGCAGTTGGTACTACCCAGAGTATTCCGTATGTTGGTCTTCAAAGAACTCCATGAAAAAATGGGACACCTGGGAGTGGAAAGGACAACCAACTTGATTCGTGAAAGTTTCTTCTGGACATGCATGCAGAGAGACATTGAGAGGTACGTGACCAGGGAGTGTGGGTGTCTGAAAGATAAACTTCCAAACACATCAACCCGGGCACCTATGGGCAACATCCCAACTACTTATCCGTTTGAGATGGTCTCAATAGACTTTTTACATCTCGGGACGTGCAAGGGTGGTTACGAATACATATTAGTGGTGATGGACCATTTTACTTGATGTGCCCAAGCATATGCCACCACTAATAAAGCTGGTCAAACAGCGGCAGAGAAAATCTTCAATGATTTTGCTTTGAGGTTTTGGTTCCCTACGAGGTTACACCACGACCAAGGAAGAGAATTTGCAAAGATAGGAGAGTAGAGTAGAATTTAGAGATCTCACACAATGCCGTATCACCCAGAGGGTGATGGACAAGTGGAATGTTTTAACAGGACATTATTGTTGATGTTGAGCTCTTTAACAGCTGATGAGAAGAAAGGTTGGAAGAGTTCTCTATCAAAAGTGGTACATGCCTATAACTGTACAATGAGCAATGCAACGGGCTACTCACCCTTCTTCCAATTGTATGAACGATCGCCAAGACTGGCAATCGACATCATGTTCATTACTCCAGTGTCAAAGACTTATAGAATGTATCCGGAGTACGGTCAGTAATGGAAGGAATGGATGGCAGAGGCATACAACATAGCGTCCAAAGTGGTTACGTAAGGACAGAGCGAGAGTAAGGAGTACTATGATTAGAGATGGCGGTGTTCGACTCGAACTGTTCGCCAATCTCAAATTCGAGCTGTTTTGGGCGGTGTTCGAGCCGTTCGGCGAACACGAACGATTTGAAAAAAAATCGGCTGTTCGAGGTTATGTTCGATAACTGTTCGTGCACCAAAATCATAACTGGATTTTTTCTCAGTAATGCTGAAAATTAATGTTAATACGCAGTTTGAGTGTACAGCGGGGCGGGGGGGAGGGCAAGGAATGGATCTCCGCAGGAATAATGAAGATCTCCATTTTTTTTTCTCTTTCCCGCATTTACAGTGGGGAGGTGCAGTCTGTCAGCCTATCAGCAGCGCACACACGGAGCGAACTGCTTTTTTTCACACAAGCAAGTGCATGTGTCATTGGCAGTGTATGTTACAAGTACTTGCCCGATAAGACCCAGCCATTTTCCCCGTCGCCACCATTTTCTCACTGCTGCAGCTGCGTGTTAGACGGCACCGCTGTTGCTTTTTGCGCTATACTTTGTTAATTTCAAGCCAATTTTCGCATAAATCTACAGATAGCTTGGGAGTAGGGAAGAGTTGTGATTGCAGTCCTTTTAAGGACTAGGTTACATCATTTCATACGACTTTTATCAGGCAGGTCTGTGCTCTTAAATAGATAGGTTGGGAGTAGAGATGAGCGGTGTTCGACTAGAACTGTTCGCCAATCTCAAATTCGAGCTGTTTTGGGCGGTGTTCGAGTTGTTCGACGAACCCGAACGATTTGCAAAAAATTCGGCTGTTCGAGGTTATGTTCGATAACTGTTCGTGCACCAAAAGCGTGTCCTGCATGTCTGGCACTATTTTGAGCACCAATCATGCAGGGATTGCCTGCCACTCACTGTAATGCCACAGCCATGGTGGTTGTGGCATTACAGTGATTGCCCAAATCGATGGGAACAGTGCCAACAGTGAAACATGAAAAGTGGCAATTAAGCAGCGGCATAGACCGATACCCGACAATTTAGAACAGAAAGAATAGAGCATCACACATAGATTAGATAGATAGAAACAAGTCAGCCACATATATACGAAGTACAGTGACAGTGTTGCTTACTGTACTTGTCATTTAGTGTAAAGGATTTATCAAAAAAAATAATAGTGTTTTCATGCACCGTCTCTTTAAAAAAGCCGGCCGGCAATTCAGCAGCGGTACCCGACAATTTAGAATAGAAAGAATAGAGAATCACACATAGATTAGATAGATAGAAACATGTCAGTCACATATATGAAGTACAGTGACAGTGTTGCTTAATGTACTTGTCATTTAGTGTAAAGGATTTATTAAAAAAAATAATAGTGTTTTCATGCACTGTCTCTTTAAAAAAGCCGGCCGGCAATTCAGCAGCGGTACCCGACAATTTAGAATAGAAGGAATAGAGAATCACACATAGATTAGATAGATAAACATGTCAGTCACATATATATGAAGTACAGTGACAGTGTTGCTTACTGTACTTTTCATTTAGTGTTAAAATAAAGGATTTATTTTAAAAAAAATTGGCGTGGGGGTCCCCATAATTTTAGGCTCTAGCGGAGGTTAAGCAGACGGCTGGGGCAGATGTTTGAAGCCGGGGAGGGGGGTAATACCCATGGAGCTTCCCAGGCAACTAATATCAGCCCCCAGCTGAATACCTAGCCTTTACTAGCTATTAAAATGGGGGACCCCCCAAAAAAATGACGTGGGGTCCCCCCTATTTTAATAGCTAGCAAAGGCTAGGCAGACAGCTGGGGGCTGATATTAATAGCCCAGGAAGGGTGCCATGAATATTGGCCCCCTCCCAGGCTAGAAACACCAGCCGTCAGCCGCCCCAGAAATTCTGGCACTTAGCCTCGCTCTTCCCACTGCCCTGTAGCGGTGGCAGTGGGGTAATAGGGCTGGGGTTGATGTCAGCTTATAATGCCAGCTGACATCAAGCCCAGGTTAGTAATGGAGAGGCGTCTATAAGACACCCCCATTACTAATCTCATAGTCAAAGTTAAAAGAAAACACAAACACCCAGAATAAACTCCTTTAATTGAAATAAATACACATTCCTTTATTGTTCTAAATTAAACCATACTTACCATCACGCCCATTCCAGCTGAAGCCAACGATCTCCTGCAATAAAAGTAAAATAATAAAGCAACATTATCCTTACCTTTCCATGGTTCCCACGACAGCTTCAGCTCTGCTACATCGAGATGACAGGCTGGACCGCAGCAGAACGCTGCCATCCAGCTTGCCATGCCGCGGACACTGAGAAGCGCAGGCATGCTTGCGCTCCTCAGTGTCTCGCTGTGACGGCATAAAGATGAGACGAGTTCATGTCCAATGAACTCAGCTCACCTCATGCACGTCACTGACAGCGTGGGAGAATTCTCCTGCACTCAGCGCTGCAGCGTGAGAATTTTCCCACGCTGTCAGTGACGTGCATGAGGTGAGCTCATTCATGTCCAATGATCTCAGCTCACCTCAAGCATGCCTGCCCTTCTCAGTGTCTGCGGGATGACAGCCTGGATGGCAGCGTTCTGCTGCAGTCCAGCCTGTCATCTCGATGTAGCAGAGCTGAAGCTGTCGTGGGAACCATGGAAAGGTAAGGATGAGGTTGCTTTATTATTATACTTTTATTGCAGAAGACATTGGCTTCACCTGGAATGGGCGTGACGGTAAGTATGGTTTAATTTAGAACAATAAAGAATTGTGTGTTTATTTCAATTAAAGGACTTTTTTCTGGGTGTTGTTTTTTTTAAATACTTTACTAGAAATTCATGGCAGTCATGTCTAATATTGGCGTGACCCCATGAATTTCGGGCTAAGGGCCAGCTGATAATGCCAAGCTGGCCCTAACCCCTTTATTACCCAGTGAGCCACCGCACCAGGGCCCTGGATGAGTTGGGTACAGCGCCAGAAGATGGCGCTTCTATGAACGCGCCATTTTCCGGGGTGGCTGCGGACTGCAATTTGCAGCGGGGGGGACCCAGAAAGCTTGGGCCTCCCTGCGCTGCAGATTCCAGCCCCCAGCTGCCTAGTTGTACCTGGCTGGACACAAAAATAGGGCGAAGCCCCACGTATTTTTTTTTTAAATTATTTCATGAAATTCATGAAATAATTAAGAAAAAAAGGGCTTCCCTATATTGTTGTGTCCAACCAGGTACAAATAGGCAGCTGGTGGTTGGGGGCAGCCCGTTCCTGCCTGCTGTACCTGGCTGGACACAAATATAGTGCGAAGCCCCACATCAATTTTTTTTTTAATTATTTCATGAAACTAGATGGTGGCCCGATTCTAACGCATCGGGTATTCTAGAATATGTATGCGGCAGACCCGGCGCAATCAGCAGAGCGGTGTTTAAATTTGGCGCCAAAATCGCTGACTGGTCGCGGCCAGCAACCGCGACCAATCAGCAAAGCGGTGTTGAAATTTGGCGACTATATCGCTGATTGGTCACGGTCGGCGGTCACGACTAATCAGCAGAGCGGGGTTTAAATTTTGCGCCAATAATGCTGATTGGTCGCAGTCGCGACCAATCAGCAAAGCGGTGTTTAAATTTTGCGCCAATAATGCTGATTGGTTGCGGTTGCGACCAATCAGCAAAGCGGTGTTTAAATTTGGCGCCAATAATGCTGATTGGTCGCAATCGCCGGCCGCGACCAATCAGCAGAGCGGTGTTTCAATTTGGCGCCAAAATCGCTGATTGGTCGCGGCCGGCAACCGTGACCCATCAGCAGAGCGGGGTTTAAATTTGGCGCCAATACTGCTGATTGGTCGCGGCCGGCAACCGTGACCAATCAGCCGAACAGGGTTTAAATTTGGCGCCAATACTGCTGATTGGTTGCGGACGGCGACCGCGATCAATCAGCAGAGCGGTGTTTAAATTTGGCGCCAATAATGCTGATTAGTCGCGGCCGGCATCCACGACCAATTAGCAGAGCAGGGTTTAAATTTGGCGCCAATCTCGCTGATTGGTCGCGGCTGGAGTCCGCGACCAATCAGCAGAGCGTTGTTTAAATTTGGCGCCAATCTCACTGATTGGTCGCGGCCGCTATTTAAATGTGGCGCCCAAATCGGTGATTGGTCGCGGGCAGTTTCCGCGACCAATCAGCAGAGCGGTGTTTAACTTTAGCGCCAAGATCACTGATTGGTCGCGTGCGGAGAGCGCGACCAATCAGCGAATCGTATTGGTGAGGACCGGGGAGCGCCGCTGCCTGGTCGGATACTTCCGCTGCGAGAAGCCGGGAGATGAGCGACTGCTCGCAGCAGATGTATCCCGACCCGAAGCTCCGCTCTCCGGTCCTCCCTTGACACCCTAGCTGCTGATCTCCCCACAGTATCCGCATGGTGTTGCAAAGATCCGGACATTTGTGTTAAAAATCGCTGATTGGTCGCTGGCGCTGCCCGCGACCAATCACCGATTTGGGCGCCAAATTTAAATATCGGCCGCAACCAATCACCGATCTTGGCTCCACATTTAAACACCGCTGTGCTGATTGGTCGCCGACGCTGGGCGCGACCAATCACCGATTTTGGCGCCACATTTAAATAGCGTCCGCGACCAATCAGTACAGCAGTGTTTAAATGTGGAGCCAAGATGGGTCATTGGTCGCGGCCGATATTTAAATTTGGCGCCCAAATCGGTGATTTTTAACACAAATGTCCGGACCTTTGTAACACTATGCAGATACTGTGGGGACATCAGCGGCTAGGGTGTGAAGGGAGGACCGTGGAACGGCGCTGCGGGTCGGGATACTTCTGCTCCGAGCGCCCGCTCATGTCCCGGGTTCTCGCAGCGGAAGTATCCGCACAGGCAGCGCCGCTGACATCCATGCGGCTAGGGCGTGAAGGGAGGACCGGGGAGCGGCGCTGACATCCATTTGGTCGCGGCCGCTATTTAAATGTGCTGCACAAATCGGTGATTGGCCGCCGTCTTGACTGCGACCAATCACTGATCTTGCCGCCAAAGTTAAACACTACTGTGCTGATTGGTCGCGGACGCTGCCCGCGACCAATCACCGATTTGTGCGCCAAATTTAAATATCAGCCTCATGCACGTCACTGACAGCGTGGGAAAATTCTCCTGCACTCAGCGCTTCAGCGTGAGAATTCTCCCACGCTGTCAGTGACGTGCATGAGGTGAGCCGAGCTCATTGGACATGACCTCGGCTCATCTTTATGCCGTCACAGCCAGACACTGAGGAGCGCAAGCATGCCTGCGCTTCTCAGTGTCTGCGGGATGACAGGCTGGATGGCAGCGTTCTGCTGCGGTCCAGCCTGTCATCTTGATGTAGCAGAGCTGAAGCTGTCGTGGGAACCATGGAAAGGTAAGGATGAGGTTGGTTTATTATTTTACTTTTATTGCAGGAGATCGTTGGCTTCAGCTGGAATGGGCGTGATGGTAAGTATGGTTTAATTTAGAACAATAAAGAATTGTGTGTTTATTTCAATTAAAGGAGTTTATTCTGGGTGTTTGTGTTTTCTTTTAACTTTGACTATGGGGTTAATAATGGGGGCGTCTTATAGACGCCTCTCCATTACTAACCTGGGCTTGATGTCAGCTGGCATTATAAGCTGACATCAACCCCAGCCCTATTACCCCACTGCCACCGCTACAGGGCAGTGGGAAGAGCGAGGCTAAGTGCCAGATTTGGCGCATCCTACGGATGCGCCATTTCTGGGACGGCTGACAGCTGGTGTTTCTAGCCTGGGAGGGGGCCAATATTCATGGCACCCTTCCTGGGCTATTAATATCAGCCCCCAGCTGTCTGCTTAGCCTTTGCTAGCTATTAAAATAGGGGGGACCCCACGTCATTTTTTTGGGGGGGTCCCCCATTTTAATAGCTAGTAAAGGCTAGGTATTCAGCTGGGGGCTGATATTAGTAGCCTGGGAAGCTCTGTGGGTATTACCCCCTTCCCAGGCTTCAAACATCTGCCCCAGCTGTCTGCTCAACCTCCGCTAGAGACTAAAATTACGGGGAACCCCACGCCAATTTTTTTTTTTAATAAATCCTTTATTTTAACACTAAATGACAAGTACAGTGATCAACACTACCACTGTACTTCTTATATATGTGACTGACATGTTTCTATCTATCTAATCTATGTGTGATGCTCTATTCCTTCCATTTTAAATTGTCGGGTACCGCTGCTGAATTGCCGGCCGGCTTTTTTAAAGAGACGGTGCATGAAAACACTATTATTTTTTTAAATAAATCCTTTACACTAAATGACAAGTATAGTAACCAACACTGTCACTGTACTTATTATATATGTGATTGGCATGTTTATATCTATCTATGTGTGATGCTCTATTCTTTCTGTTATAAATTGTCGGGTACCACTCCTGAATTGCCGGCCGGCTTTTTTAAAGAGACGGTGCACGAAAACACTATTAATTTTTTTAATAAATCCTTTACACTAAATGACAAGTACAGTAAGCAACACTGTCACTGTGCTTCTTATATGTGTGACTGACATGTTTCTATCTAATCTATGTGTGATGCTCTATTCCTTCTTGTTTAAATTGTCGCGTACCGGTGTATGCTGCTGCTGAATTGCCGGCCGGCTTTTTTAAAGAGAGTGTCTTCTGAGCAGTTTGTCAGCTTTTGGACACCTTTGAAGGTGTTTTCTATGTATTTCTATGTGTTTTTGTTTGCCTGCCATTGGTTTTAACGGTGTTTGATGGTGTTCTAAGGTGTTCGACGAACAGTTCGACGAACAGTTCCTCGAACATCCCGGTGTTCGACGAACCGAACCGAACCCGAACACTACGGGGGTGGCTCAAAACTAGTTGGGAGTAAAGACTAATTGTAATTGCAGTCCTTTTCAGAGCTAGGTTACATCAGTTCCTATCACTTTTTGCCAGGCAGGTGCAAGTTTTTTTAACAGCATTTGGGTAAATCTAGCAAAGCAAATCCTTTTTGGCCTATTGCAGAGTGTGTTAGTCAGAGGAGTAGCCTATCTGTGTTGCAAGCTACACCACCTGTGTATAGAATACAAATTTTTTTACTGCACCTAGTGAAGTAAAACCTTTTGGGCATAGCATCATTCTATTAGTCCATCTATACTAACCTCCACCAGGTTGCAAATTCAATATAATTTTTTTCTGCATCGAGCTCTGAAAAAATATTTAGGCTTCTAGCAGTGTGTGGGACTTGTTCTATTAGTCCATCTATACTAACCTCCATCAGGTTGCAAATTCAATATAATTTTATTCTGCATCTAGCTCTGAAAAAATATTACAGATTGTAGCAGTGTGTGGGACTTGGTCTATTAGTCCATCTATACTGACCTCCATCAGGTTGCAAATTCAATATAATTTTTTTCTGCATCTAGCTCTGAAAAATTATTTCGGCTTGTAGCAGTGTGTGGGACTTGTTCTATTAGTCCATCTATACTGACCTCCATCATGTTGCAAATTCAATATAATTTTTTTATGGCTCTAGCTCTGAAAAAATATTTCGGCTTGTAGCAGTGTGTGGGACTTGTTCTATTAGTCCATCTATACTAGCCTCCATCAGGTTGCAAATTCAATATATTTTTTTTCTGCATGTAGCTCTGAAAAAATATTTCAGCTTGTAGCAGTGTGTGGGACATGTTCTATTAGTCCATCTATACTGACCTCCATCAGGTTGCAAATCCAATTTGATTTTTTTCTGCATCGAGCTCTGAAAAATTATTTTGGCTTCTAGCAGTTTGTGGGACTTGTTCTATTAGTCCATCTATACTAACCTCCATCAGGTTGCAAATTCAATATAATTTTTTTCTGCATGTAGCTCTGAAAAAATATTTCAGCTTGTAGCAGTGTGTGGGACTTGTTCTATTAGTCCATCTATACTGACCTCCATCAGGTAGCAAATGAAATATAATTTTTTTCTGCATCTAGCTCTGAAAAAATATTTCGGCTTCTAGCTGTGTGTTGGACTTGTTCTATTAGTCCATCTATACTAACCTCAATCAGGTTGCAAATTCAATATAATTTTTTTCTGCATCTAGCTCTGAAAAAATATTTCAGCTTGTAGCAGTGTGTGGGACTTGTTCTATTAGTCCAGCTATACTAACCTCCATCAAGTTGCAAATTCAATATAATTTTTTTCTGTATCTAGCTCTGAAAAAATATTTCAGCTTCTAGCAGTGTGTGGGACTTGTTCTATTAGTCCATCAATACTGACCTCCATCAGGTTGCAAATTCAATCTAATTTTTATCTGCATTTAACCCAGCCAATACTTTTGGCCTAATACCACAGTTTAGCCACTCAGTTCTGCTTGGTTTCCATCCATTGTTTTTTTGCGAAAACAATTCCAGAGTTGTGAATTAGTTAACCACCAAAATGAGTGGAAAAAGGCCTGATGCTGGTGGAAAGGGGAATAGGCATGTTGGGAAGGGGAAAAAAGGTTGTGTCCGTGGGGTAGGTGTTAAAGCAACAGTAACATCTGCAGAAGAAAGACCATCTTCCAGCCAAACTAAAATGTCTACTTCTTTTAGCGGACAATGTGATAAGATCCCTTTCTTACGGCCACGCCAATAGCTACAAATTCCAGATGAGGCACAAAAATAGCAGGTGCTTCAACGGATATCAAGTGCTCCTTTAATTGAGCTCTCCTCCACCTCAACTTCAACATCACAAATACTCCAGTCCTCAGAGGTGTCACCCCAATCGCACTTGCTTCCTCACAGCTTCCAAGTCTCCAGCTGCCCGTCTGAGTATCGTGTAGAACAGATGGTTGAGTCTGTAGAGCTGTTTACTCATACTATAGCCTGGGAATCAGAGGTCGGCTCCAGTGCTTCTGTGAATCCAGACGAGGAAATGATCTGCACTGATGCCCAGAATCTTTTAGCCGGATCCAGGACAAGACGCAGAAGGTTCTGACCATAATGTAGACCCTCGTTCCCAAACTGTAACTCCTGCTGGTGGAGACAATGAGGAAGACGATGATGAGACTCAAATACCTGATTGGAGCGACAACTTTAGTTTTTTGTCAGGGCAGGAACAGGTTGGCTCTGAGGACGACGGGTGTGATAACACACAGGGAGATGATGATGAGATTTGAGATCCCAGTTACTGTCAACCCACAGTCAGCCAAGAGATGAGGTCAGCAGAGGAGGTGTAGGAGGATGCTAGTGACGACGAGGTCAGGTTGCGCCTTCCTGGACAGAGACGTAGTACTGGAAGCACGTCAACAACTGCATCCTCAAACACAGCTCTGCCTCTGACCACAAGTCGTGGTGGCTTTTCAGGTCGCATGGGTGCTAAGCCTTGCATAGCCTGGGCATTTTTTCAGATCGATAAAGATGACCCAACTCGTGTTATCTGTAACATTTCTCAGCAAAAGCTAAGTAGAGGCCAAAAAATACATAGTTTGAGTACTTCATGCATGAACCGGCACATGGACATGAAGCATAAGTTGCAGTGGGAAGCTCACTGTGCTACAATGCGGCCTAGCCGGCCGGGCCAACCACCGTCTGCCACATCTTGTGCATCCGCGGCCTCTTCATCCTCTGTGACTGGGGGGACAGCAGTCACACCTGTTTTGGGATGCAGACCTGCCACCTCTTTACCCGCAACAGCCAGTGTGATTGGCAGGTCATCATTTTCTTTGGAGGTGGTAACACCAGCTGGTGTTGAGCGCTCTCCGACATCGATAGCACCACCTTTGGATCAAGGCAACCTAACATGTCCGCCTGCATCTTCCTCACAGACCGGTAGTTTGCCGGGGACATCATACTCAACCCCGTCTAAGCACAACAGCCAGCCCTCGGTCCCTCAGATGTGGACAAGTAAAAGACCATTTCCTTCTAGCCATGAGAAAGCTAAGAGGTTGAATTTCACCATCTGCAAGCTGTTGGCTACAGAAATGCTGCCTTTCCGCCTGGTGGACACAGAGGATTTTCGAGACCTAATGTCCGTCGCAGTGCCCCAGTACCAGATGCCCAGTCGGCACTACTTCTCAAAGAAAGGTGTGCCAGCGCTACACCAGCATGTCGCACACAACATCACCGCTTCTTTGAGAAACTCTGTGTGTGACAGGGTGCATTTCACCACAGACACTTGGACGAGTAGGCATGGACAGGGGCGTTACATGTCGCTGACTGGGCACTGGGTGAGTATGGTGACAGCAGGACAAGGGGCTGCTGTCCAAGTCTTGCCGTCCAAACGAGTTGTGCGTCAATCCTCTTTATCTCAAAGTTCCTCCTCTGCTTCTGCCTCCTCAACCTCCTCTCGTTACTCCACCTGCACCCAAAGCCTGTCTGGTCATGCCACAAGCTTTCTAACTGCGCACAAGGGATCCTGCACACCTCCTTACTATGCTGGCAGCAGGGCTTAACGTCATCAGGCGATTTTTACTTTGAAATGTCTGGGAAATGTGGGTCACACAGCTGAGGAGTTGTGGTCAGCTCTGGAGAACCAGTTTCATGAATGGTTGTCTCCACTGGACCTGAAACTAGGGAACGCCATGTGCGACAATGCTGCAAACCTGGGTGCGGCTCTTCGCTGGGGCAATGTCACACACGTGCCTTGTATGGCTCACGTGTTGAACCTGGTTGTCCAGCAATTTTTAGCCCACTATCCCAGACTAGATGGCCTTCTGCAGAGGGCACGGTCGCTGTGTGCTCACTTCCGCCGTTCGCATTCCGCAGCTCAGCGACTTACATCTCTACAGAAGTCGTTGGGCCTGTCACTTCACTGGCTAAAATGCGATGTGCCTATCCGGTGGAATTAAACTCTGCACATGTTGCAGCGACTGTGGCAGCATCGACAAGCCCTGGTGCAATACGTTTTGATTTATAGCCTGGGCCAACGAGATCCAGAGGTGGGGCAAATCATGCTGGAGGAGTGGTCTCAGATTAGGGACCTATGCACCCTTCTGCACAGTTTTGAAATGGCGACGAAGATGTTTAGTGCTGACTAGTGTTGAGCGATACCTTCCGATATCAGGAAATATCGTATCGGATTGGATCGGGCCGATACCCAAAAAGTATCGGATATCGCCGATTCCGATACCGGAAACCAATGCAAGTCAATGGGACACAAATATCGGAATGAAAATAAACCCTTTCTTTCCTTGTAGGTTAATTCTACATGAAGTAAAACAACTAAGAATAATGTAGAATGACATGAAAAGCCGGCAATTCATCAGCGGCATTCACCGGTACCCGACAATTTACAACAGAAAGAATAGAGCTTCACACATAGATTAGGTAGATAGAAACATGTCAGTCACATATATAAGAAGTACAGTGACAGTGTTGCTTACTGTACTTGTCATTTAGTGTAAAGGATTTATTTTAAAAAATATTAGTGTTTTCGTGCACCGTCTCTTTAAAAAAGCCGGCCGGCAATTCAGCAGCGGTACCCGACAATTTATAACAGACAGAATAGAGCTTCACACATAGATTAGATAGATAGAAACATGTCAGTCACATATATATGAAGTACAGTGACAGTGTTGCTTACTGTACTTGTCATTTAGTGTAAAGGATTTATTTAAAAAATTATAGTGTTTTCATGCACCGTCTCTTTAAAAAAGCCGGCCGGCAATTCAGCATCTGTACCCGACAATTTAGAATAGAAAGAATAGAGAATCACACATAGATTAGATAGATAGAAACATGTCAGTCACATATATATGAAGTACAGTGACAGTGTTGATTACTGTACTTGTCATTTACTGTTAAAATAAAGGATTTATTTAAAAAAAAAATTGGCGTGGGGTTCCCCTTAATTTTAGGCTCTAGCGGAGGTTAAGCAGACAGCTGGGGCAGATGTTTGAAGCCTGGGAAGGGGGTAATATCCACGGAGCTTCCCAGGCTACTAATATCAGCCCCCAGCTGAATACCTAGCTTTTATTAGCTATTAAAATGGGGGACCCCCCCAAAAAAATAACGTGGGGTCCCCCCTAATTTAATAGCTAGCAAAGGCTAGGCAGACAGCTGGGGGCTGATTTTAATAGCCCAGGAAGGGTGCCATGAATATTGGCCCCCTCCCAGGCTAGAAACACCAGCCGTCAGCCGCCCCAGAAATGGCGCATCCATAGGATGCGCCAATTCTGGCACTTAGCCTCGCTCTTCCCACTGCCCTGTAGCGGTGGCAGTGGGGTAATAGGGCTGGGGTTGATGTCAGCTTATAATGCCAGCTGACATCAAGCCCAGGTTAGTAATGGAGAGGCGTCTATAAGACACCCCCATTACTAACCCCATAGTCAAAGTTAAAAGAAAACACAAACACCCAGAAAAAAGTCCTTTAATTGAAATAAAGACACAATCCTTTATTGTTCTAAATTAAACCATACTTACCGTCACGCCCATTCCAGCTGAAGCCAACGATCTCCTGCAATAAAAGAAAAATAATAAAGCAACCTCATCCTTACCTTTCCATGGTTCCCACGACAGCTTCAGCTCTGCTACATCGAGATGACAGGCTGGACCGCAGCAGAACGCTGCCATCCAGCCTGTCATCCCGCAGACACTGAGAAGCGCAGGCATGCTTGCGCTCCTCAGTGTCTCTCTGTGACGTCATCCAGATGAGCCGAGTTCATGTCCAATGAACTCAGCTCACCTCATGCACGTCACTGACAGCGTGGGAAAATTCTCACGCTGAAGCGCTGAGTGCAGGAGAATTTTCCCACGCTGTCAGTGACGTGCATGAGGTAAGCTCATGTCCAATGAACTCAGCTCACCTCATGCACGTCACTGACAGCGTGGGAAAATTCTCACGCTGAAGTGCTGAGTGCAGGAGAATTTTCCCACGCTGTCAGTGACGTACATGAGGTGAGCTCATGTCCAATGAACTCGGCGCACCTCATGCACTTCACTGACAGCGTGGGAAAATTCTCACGCTGAAGTGCTGAGTGCAGGAGAATTTTCCCACGCTGTCAGTGACGTGCATGAGGTGAGCTGAGTTCATTGGACATGACCTCGGCTCATCTTTATGCCGTCACAGCCAGACACTGAGGAGTGGAAGCATGCCTGCGCTTCTCAGTGTCTGCGGGATGACAGGCTGAATGGCAGCGTTCTGCTGCGGTCCAGCCTGTCATCTCGATGTAGCAGAGCTGGAGCTGTCGTGGGAACCATGGAAAGGTAAGGATGAGGTTGCTTTATTATTTTACTTTTATTGCAGGAGATCGTTGGCTTCAGCTGGAATGGGCGTGATGGTATGTATGGTTTAATTTAGAACAATAAAGAATTGTGTGTTTATTTCAATTAAAGGACTTTATTCTGGGTGTTGTGTTTTTTTAAATACTTTACTAGAAATTCATGGTGGTCATGTCTAATATTGGCGTGACCCCATGAATTTGGGGCTTAGGGCCAGCTGATAATGCCAAGCTGGCCTTAACCCCTTTATTACCCAGTGAGCCACCGCACCAGGGCCCTGGATGAGTTGGGTACAGCGCCAGAAGATGGCGCTTCTATGAACGCGCCATTTTCTGGGGCGGCTGCGGACTGCAATTTGCAGCGGGGGTGGCCCAGAAAGCTTGGGTCTCCCTGCGCTGCGGATTCCAGCCCCCAGCTGCCTAGTTGTACCTGGCTGGGCACAAAAATAGGGCGAAGCCCCACGCATTTTTTTTTTTAATTATTTCATGAAATTCATGAAATAATTAAGAAAAAAAGGGCTTCCCTATATTGTTGTGTCCAACCAGGTACAAATAGGCAGCTGGTGGTTGGGGGCAGCCCGTTCCTGCCTGCTGTACCTGGCTGGACACAAATATAGTGCGAAGCCCCACGTCAATTTTTTTAAAATCATTTCAGGAAATTCATGAAATAATTAAAAAAAATTGATGTGGGGCTTAGCCCTATATTTGTGTCCAGTCAGGTACAGCAGGCAGGAACGGGCTGCCCCCAACCACCAGCTGCCTATTTGTACCTAGCCGGACACAACAATATAGGGAAGCCCTTTTTTTCTTAATTATTCCATGAATTTCATGAATTTAAAAAAAAAATACGTGGAGCTTCGCCCTATTTTTGTGTCCAGCCAGGTACAACTAGGCAGCTGGGGGCTGGAATCTGCAGCGCAGGGAGGCCCAAGTTTTCTGGGCCACCCCCGCTGCAAATTGCAGTCCGCAGCCGCCCCGGAAAATGGCGCGTTCATAGAAGCGCCATCTTCTGGCGCTGTACCCAACTCATCCAGGGCCCTGGTGCGGTGGCTCACTGGGTAATAAAGGGGTTAAGGCCAGCTTGGCATTATCAGCTGGCCCTAAGCCCGAAATTCATGGGGTCACGCCAATATTAGACATGACCACCATGAATTTCTAGTAAAGTATTTAAAAAAAACACAAACACCCAGAAAAAAGTCCTTTAATTGAAATAAACACACAATTCTTTATTGTTCTAAATTAAACCATACCTACCATCACGCCCATTCCAGCTGAAGCCAACGATCTCCTGAAATAAAAGAAAAATAATAAACCAACATCATCCTTACCTTTCCATGGTTCCCACGACAGCTTCAGCTCTGCTACATCGAGATGACAGGCTGGACCGCAGCAGAACGCTGCCATCCAGCCTATCATCCCGCAGACACTGAGAAGCGCAGGCATGCTTGCGCTCCTCAGTGTCTGGCTGTGACGGCATCCAGATGAGCCGAGGTCATGTCCAATGAACTCAGCTCACCTCATGCACGTCACTGACAGCGTGGGAAAATTCTCCTGCGCATGCGGTGAGCGTGAGAGACTCGGCTTATCGGGATGCCGTCACAGCCTGACACTGAGGAGCGCAAGCATGCCTGCGCTTCTCAGTGTCTGCGGGATGACAGGCTGGATGGCAACTTTCTGCTGCGATCCAGGCTGTCATCTCGATGAAGCAGAGCTGAAGCTGTCGTGGGAGCCATGGAAAGGTAAGGATGATGTTGCTTTATTATTTTACTTTTATTGCAGGAGATCGTTGGCTTCAGCTGGAATGGGCGTGACGGTAAGTATGGTTTAATTTAGAACAATAAAGAATTGTGTCTTTATTTCAATTAAAGGACTTTTTTCTGGGTGTTTGTGTTTTTTTTAAATACTTTACTAGAAATTCATGGCGGTCATGTCTAATATTGGCGTGACCCCATGAATTTCGGGCTTAGGGCCAGCTGATAATGCCAAGATGGCCTTAACCCCTTTATTACCCAGTGAGCCACCGCACCAGGGCCCTGGATGAGTTGGGTACAGCGCCAGAAGATGGCGCTTCTATGAACGCGCCATTTTCCGGGGCGGCTGCGGACTGCAATTTGCAGCGGCTGGGGCCCAGAAAGCTTGGGCCTCCCTGCGCTGCGGATTCCAGCCCCCAGCTGCCTTGTTGTACCTGGCTGGACACAAAAATAGGGCGAAGCCCCACGCATTTTTTTTTTTTAATTATTTCATGAAATTCATGGAATAATTAAGAAAAAAAGGGCTTCCCTATATTGTTGTGTCCGGCTAGGTACAAATAGGCAGCTGGTGGTTGGGGGCAGCCCGTTCCTGCCTGCTGTACCTGGCTGGACACAAATATAGAGCGAAGCCCCACGTCAATTTTTTTTTAATTATTTCATGAATTTCCTGAAATAATTAAAAAAAATTGACGTGGGGCTTTGCACTATATTTGTGTCCAGCCAGGTACAGCAGGCAGGAACGGGCTGCCCCCAACCACCAGCTGCCTATTTGTACCTAGCCGGACACAACAATATAGGGAAGCCCTTTTTTTCTTAATTATTCCATGAATTTCATGAAATAATGAAAAAAAAAAAAAACGTGGAGCTTCTCCCTATTTTTGTGTCCAGCCAGGTACAACTAGGCAGCTGGGGGCTGGAATCCGCAGCGCAGGGAGGCCCAAGCTTTCTGCCCCCCTCCCCCCCCCCCGCTGAAAATTGCAGTCCGCAGCCGCCCCGGAAAATGGCGCGTTCATAGAAGCTGGATGCTGTACCTGGCTGGCATACAAAAATATGGCGAAGCCCACGTCAAAAGTTTTGGGAAAAATTAATTAAAAAATAAATAATAATTTAGGGACTGCATCTTTATTAACTCCTCAAATGTCATTTAGTGTTAAAATAAAGGATTTATTTAAAAAAAAAATGGCGTGGGATCCCCCATAATTTTAGTCTCTAGCGGAGGTTAAGCAGACGGCTGGGGCAGATGTTTGAAGCCTGGGAAGGGGGTAAAACCCACGGAGCTTCCCAGGCTACTAATATCAGCCCCCAGCTGAATACCTAGCCTTTACTAGCTATTAAAATGGGGGACCCCCCCCAAAAAAATGACGTGGGGTCCCCCCTATTTTAATAGCTAGCAAAGGCTAGGCAGACAGCTGGGGGCTGATATTAATAGCCCAGGAAGGGTGCCATGAATAATGGCCCCCTCCCAGGCTAGAAACACCAGCCGTCAGCCGCCCCAGAAATGGCGCATCCGTAGGATGCGCCAATTCTGGCACTTAGCCTCGCTCTTCCACGCTGCCCTGGTGCGGTGGCAGGGGGTAATAGTGGTGGGGTTCATGTCAGCGCCAGCTGCCATGAAGCCCAGGTTAGTAATGATGGGCGTCTATAAGACACCCCCATTACTAACCTACAAAGTGTTAAAAAGAAAAAACACACTACACCCAGAAAAAAATAATTTATTTGAAATAAAACACACCATTTTATTTAATTCTTAGTTCACTAAAAATAATAGTTACCTGTCCACGTTCCTGTGCTGATCTCCCATGCACAGCTGTCACATCTGGAGATGGTGACAGCTGTGCATGGCTGCTGTAAGCTCACACTGCCGGGAACACGTCCGCTCCCGGCAGCGGGAGCCACTGACTGAGGTCACCGGAGTGCATTCAGGCAGCGCAGCTCCGGAGACCTCCTTTACGGCAGTGCTGTACCGTGGGAATTTCTCACGATACAGCAGGGCCGTAAAGCAGCTAACCGGAGCAGCGCTGCCTGAACTCCGGTGAACCCGCTTATGCAATGACGGGGCTGCTTTACGGCCCCGTCATTCTAGCGGCGGCAGCGGTTCAGAGCGGTCACATTCTATGTGGCTGCTCTGAACTGGAGATCTTCGTGGGACACTCGTGGACTACTCCGGAGGGGTAAGGATAAGGTTTTGGTTTATTATTTTATATTTTATTACAGGAGATCGATGGCTTCGGGGAATTAGGTGTCTAGGTGAGTATAGGTGTAGTTTTTTATTTTTTACTTTATTTTAGGTGGCGATCGGCGGGGACAGGTAATGTATGAACTAATTTATTGTAGGTAACCACTGGCCACCAATGACATGTATTTAACATTTATTGGGGCACAGTAGGGCAATTTAAATAGCAGGATCAGACTGATGGGAACTACTGCTCCCATCGAGCTGATCCTGCTGGCACGAGTGGACGGGGGACAGACATAGGCCGATGGGAGTAGTAGTGTCACATCGGCCTATGTCTGCCTGCACGCACAGACACCCGCACAGACACCCGCACAAACATCGCACAGACACCCCGCACACAGACACCCCGCACACAGACACCCCGCACACAGACACCCCGCACAGACACCCCGCACACACACTAATCATGACCGGTCTGATGGTCTGTGAGGTGTGGCTGACCTGTGCGGTCGTGGGAAAGTTCATGTGAGTTCATGCAGTCAAGCATGAACTCACATGAACCCTCTGAGGGCACCGCGGCTACTTCAAATGAACAGCTGATCGGCATCACCTGATACCTCAGCTGTTCATTTGAAATAACCGGCGGGAAAGCGCAGCACAGAACGGGAAAGCCGGCGGTGAAGTCTTTTCACTGCCGGCTTCCCCGCCCGGGTCCTTCGCTCCTTGGTGCTGCGCTCCCTGCCCGGTCCTAACTTACGATCGGGATGGGAGGTGGCGAGGGGAGCGGAGGATCGGGGTGGGAGGCTGTGGGGAAGCAGTATGGGGCTGTGTGATTGTTTAAAAGCCGGCGGCTTTTTACCGCGCGCCGGCTTTTAAACAATCAGGAGAATTCTCCCCCGCTGGGATGGCATTCTGATGACAGGCTGGATCGCGCTGCCATCCAGCTTGTCATCCTTCACAGACACTGCAGAGCGCAGGCATTATGGGAACTTCCGATTCCGGTATTCAATATTGTAAAAGTATCGGAATTAAGTATCGGAATTCCGATACTGCGAATATCGGCCGATACCCGATATTACAGTATCGGAATGCTCAACACTAGTGCTGACGATGCCATTATCAGCATGACTATTCCGGTGATTTACATGCTGGAGCACATGTTAAACAGAATTCGTAGTCAGGTGGTGGCACAAGAGGAGGTGGAGGAAGTAGAGGAGGAGGAGTTGTATGCGGAAGGGCTAACATCTGCAAGGTCCAGACGGTTGGCAGCACCAAGGCAGCAGGCTTGTGACGGAGGGGGAGATGGTTTTACCAGGGCGCATGGTAGCAGCCAAACTAGTGAGGAAGGTGCAGGAGCCCTGGAAGAAGTGGAGAACGAACTGATGGAAGACTCATCAGATGAGGGAGACCTTGATCACATTTCTGTTGTGCGAGGTTTGGGGGGGAGGACAGAGGAAGGAAGCATGCATGATTGTTACCTCGCCACCAACACAACAGGGACTTGGTGCTCCTGGATGCGCAGGACACATGAGTGCCTTCTTGCTGCACTACCTGCAACATGACCCTCGAATTGTGAGAATTAGAAATAATCCTGACTACTGGGTTGCCACACTGTTAAATCTCCGGTACAAAAGTAAATTTGCAGAAATTATTCCTGCCATAGAAAGGGATGCACGCATGCAGGAGTATCAGCACAGACTGTTGCAGAATCTTACATGTGTTTTTCCACAAAACACCAGTGGTGCACGTAGTGAATCTCACAGTTCCAACTTGCCAACCGTGGGACCGTCGAGTGTTCAGCACTCAAACCGTAACAGAAACACAGTATCTGCTGGTAACATCAATTTTGCAGAATCATTTCACCACTTTTTTAGCCCATCCTTTGCAAGGCCACAGGAGACAAGAAGTCTGACACATAGTCAACGCCTAGAGACGATGGTACAGGAGTATCTCCAAGTAAACATTGAAGCCATGACTGTGTCACTAGACCCTTGCTCTTTTGGGCTTCCAATCTGGATAAATGTCCGGAGCTCGCCACTTACGCCTTGGAGATCTTGTCATGCCCTGCAGCCAGTGTTCTGTCTGAACGTGTGTTCAGCGCTGCTGGTGGTGTGCTGACAGATAAGCGCACTCGGCTCTCCACTGATAATGAAGACAGACTCATGTTCATAAAGATGAACAAATCATGGATCCGAAACGACTTCTCTACCCCTGTGTCATCCTGGGGAGAGTAAAAGCTTGATGATTTGTTAAAATCACCTCACTAACCGTTTTAAGCTTTAAAATTACTAATCATGTTTATCTGTATCTTGACTGGAAAATAATTTGGGCTTTGTAGCAGTGTGCAGTACTGATTCTATTAGGCCATCTATACTAAGCTCCACCAGCTTTCAAATTAATAATAATTTTTTGCTGCTTCTAGCCTGGAAAATAATTTTGGATCTCCTAGATGCGCAAAACACATGAGTGCCTTCTTGCTGCACTACCTGCAACATGACCCTCAGATTGTCAGAATTCGAAGTAATCCTGACTACTGGGTTGCCACACTCTTAGTTCCCCCACACTCTTCGATCAACCTTTTCATTTTAATTAAGAACAAAAAAATGGCAATTTTTGAAATTATAAGCATTAGCAGGCTATTAGAAACTGAAATCAAACAGTTTTCAGCTCAAAACTTTATTCTAGGTGATGTTACATTTGCACATAGGACCCCATGTTCGAAACGAGCTTCTGAACTGTCTCGTCCATTGAATTTGTCAGGTTTTGGATGGTTTCTGCTTCAATTGTTTTGCATGAGGACAGAATACCCTCCCAGAGCTATTGTTTAGGTGTGAACTGCCTGCCACCATCATAGACACTCCTTTTAATGATGCTCCAGAGGTTCTGAATGGGGTTGAGGTCAGCGGAGCATGGGGGTCACACCGTAAGTTTGCCCCTTTTATGCCCACCTCAGCCAGAGATGCAGATGTGTTATGTGCAGCATGAGACGGTGCTTTTTCATGCATGAAAATGATCTTGCTGTGGAATACACGGTTCTTCTTCTGGAACCATGGCAGGAAGTGCTGTTTGAGAAACTCCACATACAATATGGAGTTCATCTTTACCCCTTCAGGGACCCTAAAGGGGCCGACAATCTCTCTCCCCATGATTCCAGCCAAAAACATTACTCCACCTCCTCCTTGATGGCGCTGTAGTCGTGTTTGCGTGCGGTGTCCATCAACCAGCCATCCTCCACTCCATCCATCTGGAACATCGAGCGTTGCACGGCACTCATCGGTGAACAAAACAGTTTTGAAGTCAGTCTTCATGTATTGTTTGGCCCACTGGAGCCGTTTCTTCTTGTGTGCAGTGGATAGAGGAGGTCGACAGGATGGCTTACGCACGGCTGCAAACCTCTGAAGGACTCTGCATCTTGTTGTTCGGGGGACGTTGGAGGCTCCAGCAGCTTCAAAAACTTGTCTGCTGCTATGACAAGGCTTTTTTGCCGCTGCTCTTTTAACCTGATGTAATTGCCTGTAGGAAAGAGTCCTCAACTTTACCTTATCAGCATGCACACGTGTGTACTGTGAATCAGATATATACTTCTTGATTGTGCGATGATCAGGATGAAGTGTCTTGGCAATGTTGATTGTAGTCATGCCTTGACCTAAACACTCCAGAATTTGCTTCTCAGCAGCCGACACTTCCTTTTTCTTTCCCATTTTGGCAGAAAATGTAGGCTGCTTAATAATGTGGGACAGCCTTCTTAAGTAGTCTTGCCGTTCATTGGACACACCTGCCAAACTAATTAGCACAGGTGTCTGCAATTGCTTACAGTGATATAAAGAGCCCTGACACACATCACCATCAATGAGTTTAACTGACAAACAAACAAATTCTTCCCTTATCACTCCTAAACACTTTTTTGCATAATAATTTGGAACACAGTGTACATGTGCTTTTCCACAAAACACCAGTGGTTCACGTAGAGAATCTTACAGTTCTAACTTGCCAAACATGGTCTGTATGGAGTTGTTCAATAAAGGGCCCAAAATTAAGATAACATAGACGGGAGAGGTCTCTATGAATAGGAATTCCGAAGTATTTGATACCCTGTGAGGGCCAGGCAAAGGGAAAGTTTGACTGGATGGAATCCTGTATGGATTTGGGGAGGGAGACATCGAGGGCCTCAGACTTCGCTGCATTGATTTTAAAATTTGACCATGTAACAAAGTGATCTATTTCAGCCATAACAGCAGGGATGGATATATGTGATTGAGTGATATATACTAGGACATCATCAGCAAATGCAGAGCACTTGTACTCGGTGCCTCCCACCTCAATCCACCTAATATTGGGGTTATGGCGAATTGATGAGAGCAGGTGCTCTGTCACTAGGATGTATAAGAGAGGGGACAGAGGACATCCCTGCCTTGTCCCATTGGTGATTAAGAAAGGTGATGAAAATGTTCTGACAAGCCCCCTGGGCCTTGGGACAGCCGGAGCCGGACCCTATTTGGTGGATGCTGGTGGTTGTAGTCTCCGTGGCGGCGACCCGGTTCCGTGGCTTAGGGCGGTCAAACCAGTGGTGGAACTATTTATGTGGTTTTGATGTTTAAATGTCCGACTACGCCACCCGTGGATTGCGGTCAGAGTGAACCGCCGCTCCAGGGCAGACCGCTGAGGCTGGTGTTGTGGGTGCAGCAGAGCGTAGTATAACTACCCACGGGAGGAGTATAGCCTCTGGGCAGTGTATGCGGAGGATGGGGGTGATGGTGCAGGGCAGCAGCAGTAACGACACGGAGTCAGTGATGCAGTCCAGGGCCTTTACTCACAGTTCTTATTATCCGGATCACTTCTGCAGGTAACGGCTGCCCACGTAGTACTGTGCTCACCAGGTGAGGGGCTCAGACAACTCCCAGATAACTTTGGAGCGCTTCACAGGACCCCCTTTGTGTGTCCTTTGTCTGGCCTTTCTTAACAATGCTTCTGTCCAGCTGCCTCAGGCCTCCTCTTGGTAAACTTGGCGCCAGTTTCCCTGACCCTATGTGGTGCCTTCCTAGCGGGTGTAGCGAGGGGCTGCGCCACATAAAATGTCACAGCCTCCTGTTTCTAGCTGAGGGTCGTTTCCCGCCTCCACTAGTTTCGGGGACCGGTCTCCCCCTTTGGCCTGACCCCTCCACGCAGGTGGATTCGGTCGTGCGGTGGTGACTCGCCCGTCCGTACCCCTGGGATCCCTTCGCTCCTCGTTCCTGGAGCCTTCTCCGCTCCTCTTCCTTCCTTCTCCCTCTTCCAGGCCTGGGCCTCTGTTACTAGGCCCGCCTCCGGAGCAGAGCACATGCAGAGCCCCTGCTCCCTGTCACTTCTGCTCAGACTTCTCTGCACTGAACTAAGATGGTGCCCACCTTTTATACTCCCTTCTCAATGCACCCAGGAACTGCTTCCTCCCTGCTCCTGCACTACAGGGTTCCCCTTCTTCGGTGTTCCCTTCCCCCACTCCAGCCAGGGACAGGGACTGTCGTACCCATCTCAGGGGCATATTGGTCGCCCTGCTCCCACGGCAATGTGGTGTAATGCATGCAGGTGTCGGGGTCCTGATCCACACCCCATCTTTACCTGAGAGTGAGATATCACACCTCTAGGAGAGGTGCAATACCTCTGTAGCAATCAAGCCCTCGGGGTGCTACAGTTCCATTTATCTTCAGCTTAGGTGACGTATTGCGATACAGGGCTGTGATTTTGGCTATAAAAGGGTCCCCTAGACCCCTACCCCAAGCTTTTTAAGAGAATAATATATGGCGTGCCAGTAGACTCTATGGAATGCTTTCTCAGCATCCAACGAGAGTATCTAATTACAAATTTTTAACTGCATCTAGCCCAGGAAATACTTTGTGCCTAGTAGCAGTGTCTGCTAGTCAGCAGATTATCCCAGCTGTTAAGCAAGCTACACCACCTGTAGTTTGGACACTTAATTTTTTCAAAGGAAATGCTTCGGGACCCTGGGATACTCAGTGAAGAGCATCAGGAGGCACCCCAAGGCATAGGGGCTGGGACTGGCGGTAGGATGCCTTGCGGTGGACCGCCGAGCTCGATCCATATAAAAGCTTTTTAACTGCAGCAGCTTTAGTGGACGCTACTGGAGCTGGAATTACGTGGCTGCTGGCATGAGACTTGCCCTCCAATTCATCCTTGTAAAAGGATTTAAAGTGTATTCATTCAAATTAGAGAGACAATTTAAATTAAAAAGCTTAGACCTGCCTCCACCACAGGGGGGCTCACTCGACCCACCAGCGGACAGGCACCAGTATTGGGAGAGGGGGGCTGGCCGTCAGGGTCCACCGCAGTTCTGGCACAAAGCCGGCGACACGGAGTTCGCACGGGCAGGAACGCACTGGCCGTGTCGGCTTCGCACTTTTTTGGTTTTAGAAGGGCATGACATGCCTATATCTGTGTCTCCCCCTCCTTTTACTCCTCCACCTCTTTTCTTTTCGCATGACTATATGTACTTGTCACTTTTCCATGTGTTAGTTGTGTCTTCTGAGCAGTTTGTTAGCTACGGGGGTGGCTCAACACTAACTATGATCGAAAATGTTATTGAGCAGAATTGGCACCGGGAAGCCGGGTGCTAGTCAAGAACATACGTGAGAAAGGTGGTCCAGGAAAACTTTGTTCATACTGGAAAGATAAGGTGTATGTGGTCGTAAAGAGGAAAGCCGATGACAGTCCTGTGTATGAAATCCGATTGGAAAGAGGGGACAAGAAAACCAGAATTGTCCGTCGGAATTTATTACTACTCTGTGATCTTCAACCATGACAAGACTTTCCAGAAGCAGACCGCCATCCACCGAGATCGAATGAGGGACCACCACAGAATGAAGCTCCGGTGATGGATAGTGACCTTGAAAGTTCCGATGAACAAGTGCACACCATTGTATTTCTCAGACCGGCAAAGATAGGGATTTACCATCCTCAGGAAAGTGAGCTAAGTCCCGAGGCTTCATAGTTTGTACCAACTGTAAAGTTACTCAACTTTCACCACTGTCTCAGAATTGGTCAGATTGACCAATTAAGATGAATGTCGAGGACGACATTCAAAAAGGAAGAGTGTGACATGCAGAAGTAGTGCTTTTGCTTCAAAAGCATTCAGCAGCTAGAGGAGTTGACACAGTAACAGGAGACTGGAGTGTTTTAGCAGAGCCCCAGGGGGCTTGTGGGGAACTTGTTATTGTAGTGTGGCTGAAGCCGAAGAGAAAGGTGGTGTGTTATCTAGATCTGACAGAAGGCAACTGAACAGGATTCAGATCAGGAGAGAAACTAAACACTGGTCAAATAAACTGCCTGAACTAACAGTGCAGAGTATTATCGGGCAGGAAGATAAGGACTGGAATGAATTGTGTCACAGGGATCATCTCCCTCATCAAACCCTCCCCCCCTCCATCTCCATGCAGGATAAAGAATGCTGCGTAGTATTATGTCCTTGTGCATGAAAAGCCTGTGGTTGTGCATGCATAGAAGTGTGCTGCTAAGAAATCTAATCTATGCTGAATTATGCTACTGAAGAGACTAATACTGTGCCTTGTGAAGAAACTACTGTATTATCACTGGAGCCGGTTGCTCAAGAAACTCAGACTGTACTGTAATGAAGATTGTTGCTGTAATATCCCTGAATTGCACTGGCCGTGCTTCAGATTAAATTCCACTGTTAAACTGTTGCAAAAGACTCTTGTCAGATGTGTCTAGTCAGCAATTGAATCTATCGTGTGCCTGAGAGAATCTGCAGTCTATGTTTGCCCTGAGTAACGGTTCCCCCAGGATTCCAAAGATTTCATGGAACCCGTCTCGCCCTATCTGAACCTAGCGGCGTGCATGTAGCATAACACATTAAGCCTGAAAAGTTTAAAATCCTGCAGTACCCACAAGGTCCCCCTGCTCAAGAAGGCACATGTGCAGGCCTATCTGAAGTTTGCCAATGAACACCTGGATGATTCTGTTAGTTATTGGGAGTAGTTGCTGTGGTCAAATGAGACAAAAATTGAACTCTTTGGCATTAACTCAACTCGTCGTATTTGGAGGAAGAGAAATGCTGCCTATGACCCAAAGAACACGGTCTCCACTATCAAGCATGAGGTGGAAACATTATGTTTTGGGGGTGTTTCTCTGCTAAGGGCACAAGACTGCTTCACCGCATCAATGGGAGAATGGATGGAGCCATGTACCGTAAAATCCTGAGTGACATCCTCCTTCCCTCCACCAGTACATTAAAAATGGGTCATGGCTGGGTCTTCCAGCAAGACAATGACCTAAAACATACAGCTAAGGCAACAAAGGAGTGGCTAAAAAAGAAGTACATTAAGGTCATGGAGACCTTACCTTAATCCCATAGAAAACTTATGGAGGGAGTTGAAGCTCCGAGTTGCCAGCGACAGCCTCAAAATCTGAATGATTTAGAGATGATCTGCAAAGAGGAGTGGACCAAAATTCCTCTTGACATGTGCGCAACCCTCATCATCAACTACAAAAAAACGTCTGACTGCTGTGCTTGCCAACAAGGGTTTTGTCACCAAGTATTAAGTATTCTTTGCCAGAGGAATCAAATACTTATTTCTCACTGCAAAATGCAATTAAATTTTTCTAATTTATACAATGTGATTTTCTTGATTGTTTTTGGATATTCTATCTCTCAATGTTAAAATTAACCTACCCTTAAAATTATAGACTGTTCATGTCTTTGCCAGTGGGCAAACTTACAAAACAGCAAGAGATCAAAGAATTATTTCCTTCACTGTATAAGGGCTTGACTGGTTTAGTTTTTTTGCACAATGGTTATTTTTTATTTTCAGCATTGTTGTCATCATCAACTTCGCTCATATCCTACCTTTGCCAACTTTATGCTCCCTCCACATCCATACACGGTTGCTTCCCTTCCTTTTCTGACTCCTCCTCCCTCTCTTGCTCCAATCTTACAGAATATAACATGGACATTGAAGGTAACCAACAAACACAGCATTGTGGTTTAAATGTGAAAATTGCTGTTTTTCCCTATCCTCACTTGTATTGTTGTGAGTGTTTTTATGAGGTTAAATATAAGAGGGATGAAATTGCTGATTCTACACCTGTCCCAAGTGACATATTTTGATGTCTCTTCAAAAGACTTTGGTAGACGACATAAGATGGATCTCAAAGTAGACTAAGCTTTGACTGCTGCATAATATAGTAAACACCTAGTTTAAGCTGTTGATACAGACATTTCAACATTAGCATAATTGAAATCCAGCATGTTATTACATAACATATTATGCATTCTGTATTTGCAAAGCCAAGAGGGCATGCTTTGCCATGTAAGAGTAGTTGTAATAAGACACTTTCATGTGACATTGCCACCACCTTCTTCAAGAACTTATATTTCTAAAAGAAATAAAGTACAACTAAATTCAGGACTTATTCCATGCGCGGAGTGTGAATTACATTGTCTGATCATAAGGATGCCACCATTTTCCTGGGATGGCTGATCTCAACAGTTGCCAGCTGCAGTCCATAGGAAGCTAGCTAGCTTGAGTGTTGCTGCAAGGGATACAATAGCAACATCAGCTGTATGGTGTTTCCAAACTTTACTTTCAAACTGTAAAACCTCTTGGCAGCACTTAGTCTTACATAAATGAAAAAAATTAAGTCTATATGTGGATTCAAAGCTATGCCCTGTGGCTATTGGTGATGGGGTTATGTCTGTTGGGCAGGATTTAAAGAAGGTGTAGAAAGAGGTAAATAACTGGCGGTGAAAATGAATATAGGTTCCAGTCATGGAGGATTCACCACCTGTCCCTGTTGTGGTGGTGCATCATTGGCACCTTTAGTTCATACCCGTTAAGTCCAGGTGTTGACAGTTCAGTGTTCACTTTAAAACACATAGAGAAATTGAGACAGCATTATTATTTCAGCAACAAATAATGGTGACTGTGTATATTTCAGCAAGACTGAGTGCACAATATTATTTATCAAATGGTAGCAGATTCCACAAGGTTGTAGTGCAGTGATTGCACCACCAGCAATTGATAAGGTGAGAGTTTATTTAGGAAATCATTGGATGACTTGGGAGCGAACGCCTTTTTCCTTGACACAGAATCAGTATTGCTATTTGCTGGTATGATGGAGAAGAAGAAGGAATACTTGATGTATGATCAGCAGTAGTGTTGGATGACAATGGTGTCATGATGACACTAGCCTATATTACACAAAGGCGTGGCCTAGATGATGGAAAGCTTAGCGTGACAAGAAAAGGTTATAAGGCAATTTTAGATTTTCACTGATGGCTGGTCGTTTTGATTTTCCCAAATGAGCAGGTGATGGTGGTATATTTGCTGAAAGAGTGCCATACTTACAAGTCTATATGAGCCAGTACAGCCAAGGCTTATTTTCCACCAGTTAAACCCGAAGATTGTCAAAGAATCATCTGACGGCAACATGCAAAAGAACCTCCATACACAAGATGCCATACATGCAACTCACTGCCACCACCATCAGGTGTTGTTGAGGCTCCTTCACCAAGAGAACATGAAGCATCACCTATTTCAGAGCTGAACACAAAGCAAATTTAGCCCCATAGTGCATTTTAGGTGCACTTCTTCTGCTCTTGGTATTACTATTACTAAAGGCTGACACCCTGCTCCTCTGGTGACATCACCTCTTTGTCACCCCTGTCTGTTTCCTACATCTTGTCTACCACATAATCATCATCATCATTGTCATCTCTGATTCAGGTTCAGTGTGGGAAATGACCTGAGCTCTGTGCATCACTTCCTAATTGCCACCTAGAGATGTGACCTGGCTCACAGTGTTACTTCCACTGCAGGTACCCCCACGGTTTTCAGAGCCAGCAAGAAAGCTTAGCGTAAGAATCATGTCCTCCATACTCTCTGGCCTCATTACATCCAAGTACAAAGGCTGACTGTTCATCTCTTCCAATACATCAACTGGGGAAAGTTCTTCTGGTGTATTATATTCCTTAGCCCCTGGAGTTCTGTAGGTTAGGGTGGTTAGGGAAGAGAACAGAATCAGCAGTTATTAACAGAATGGAAATTCCGCCATGTACAGCAATAAAGGGTTTTTCTCATGTTATTAAATTGCTTTCATTAGTTATACAGCATAAAACTAAGCAAGTTTGCAATGATTTGCCATTCATATCTGCTTTTATTATCCTGTTGTGAGAGATTTTACACTGTACAGTTTGTTGCTAAGGAGATTAACCACCGCCGCCTTGCTACGTTCCAGGCTGAGGATTTAACTTCTGAGATAATAGTTGTCTCTCTAGCCCATTGATTTCTATACAGAATTTAGTTGCTCATTTCCCTCCTCCTTCATGTCAGCACCTGACCAAGTTGCTATCAGTTATGCAAAATCATCAACCCCAGCATCTGTATTTTTCAGAACAGGTCTCCTAATCATTGTTCTCACTTTCCCCAGAGCCATGTGTTTGTGTTATCTCTATATGCAAATATAAATACATTTCAGAATAAGTGCACTGACAGACAAAATGAACTGTAAACCTAAAATTCTACATTGTTAAAAGAAGGTACATGCGTGCTCAAAACCGGAAATAAACATGTAACAACAGCATACAGTATAGTCATGGTGTGTACAGTTGCTAAATTAGATCATTAAGACAGTTATTCAAAAATTAAATTGTTTCCTCTCTTTCAAAGATTAAAAATTAATAACATTAAAGAGATAACATCCCCAGCCCTTTGCAAAAATTGACGGGACAAGAAGAGCCAGGTAAGTTCATGTGTAAAAAGTATATATATATATATATTGAGTGGCATGAGCAAGTCTAATATTGCACTATTACAATAACAAAGTGTGCAAAAAAAATTTGTGAGATAGACAGTTGTTTCAATTATGGATTATGGAGTTTTTCATCTTCTCTTAAAAAAAATCTTTGCTTTCACGTGTCACAATTCAGGAAGCACACTTTGTGTGACATATATGCTTGGGTTCTCAGATTTTCATCTAATAGAAAAATAGGACAAGGGGGTATTAACCCCTTAAGCCCCGCGGGTGGTTTGCACGTTAATGACCGGGCCAATTTTTACAATTCTGACCACTGTCACTTTATGAGGTAATTACTCTGGAACGCTTCAACGGATCCCCCTGATTCTGAGATTGTTTTTTCGTGACATATTGTACTTCATGATTGTGGAAAAATTTCTTCGATATAACTTGCGTTTATTTGTGAAAAAAACGTAGATTTGGCGAAAATTTTGAAAATTTTGCAATTTTCAAAATTTGAATTTTTAAGCCCTGAAATCAGAGCGATATGTCACACAAAAGAGTTAATAAATAACATTTCCCACATGTCTACTTTACATCAGCACAATTTTGGAACCAAAATTTTTTTTGTTAGGGAGCTATAAGGGTTAAAAGTTGACCAGCGATTTCTCATTTTTCCAACAAAATTTACAAAACCATTTTTTTAGGGACCACATCACATTTGAAGTCACTTTGAGAGGTCTTTATGACAGAAAATACCAAAAAGTGACACCATTCTAAAAACTGCACCCCTCAAGGTGCTCAAAACCACATTCAAGAACTTTATTAACCCTTCAGGTGCTTCATAGGAATTTTTTGAATGTGGAAGAAAAAAATGAACATTTAACTTTTTTCACAAAAATGTTACTTTAGACCCAATTTTTTTTATTTTCACAGGGGTAACAAGAAAAAATGGACCGCAAAATTTGTTGTGCAATTTCCCCTGGGCACGCAGATACCCAATATTTGGGGAAAAAACACTGTTTGGGCGCACTGTAGGGCTCGGAAGGGAAGGAGCACCATTTGACTTTTTGATTGTAAAATTTGCTTGAATAATTAGCGGACACCATGTTGCGTTTAGAGAGCCCCTGTGTGCCCAAACATTGGAGCTCCCCCACAAGTGACCCCATTTTGGAAACTAGACCCCCCAAGGCACCTATCTAGATGCATAGTGAGCAGTTGCAACCCCCAGGTGCTTCACAAATTGATTCGTAAATATGAAAAAGTGAAAAAAAAACACTTTTTCATTGTTACGAATCAATTTGTGAAGCACCTGGGGGTTTCAACTGCTCACTATGCATCTAGATAGGTGCCTTGGGGGGTTTAGTTTCCAAAATGGGGTCACTTGTGGGGGAGCTCCAATGTTTGGGCACACAGGGACTCTCTAAATGCAACATGGTATCCGCTAACAAATTGAATGGAAAATAGGCTCAAATTGTTAGCGGACACCACATTGCGTTTGGAGAGCCCCTCTGTGCCCAAACTTTGGAGCTCCCCCACAAGTGACCGCATTTTGGAAACTAGACCCCCCAAGGCACCTTTCTAGATGCATAGTGAGCACTTGGAACCCCCAGGTGCTTCACAAATTGATTCGTAATAATGAAAAAGTGAAAAAAAAACACTTTTTCATTTTTACGAATCAATTTGTGAAGCACCTAGGCGTTCCAAGTGCTCACTATGCATCTAGGTAGGTGCCTTGGGGTGTCTAGTTTCCAAAATGGGGTCACTTGTGGGGGAGCTCCAATGTTTGGGCACACAGGGACTCTCTAAATGCAACATGGTATCCGCTAACAAATTGAATGGAAAATCGGCTCAAATTGTTAGCGGACACCACATTGCATTTGGAGAGCCCCTCTGTGCCCAAACTTTGGAGCTCCCCCACAAGTGACCCCATTTTGGAAACTAGACCCCCCAAGGCACCTTTCTAGATGCATAGTGAGCACTTGGAACCCCCAGGTGCTTCACAAATTGATTCGTAATAATGAAAAAGTGAAAAAAAAAACACTTTTTCATTTTTACGAATCAATTTGTGAAGCACCTAGGCGTTCCAAGTGCTCACTATGCATCTAGATAGGTGCCTTGGGGTGTCTAGTTTCCAATATGGGGTCACTTGTGGGGGAGCTCCAATGTTTGGGCACACAGGGACTCTCTAAATGCAACATGGTATCCGCTAACAATTTGAGCCGACAATTTGTTAGCAGATATCATGTTGCATTTGGAGAGTCCCTGTGTGCCCAAACATTGGAGCTCCCCCACAAGTGACCCCATTTTGGAAACTAGACCCCCCAAGGCACCTATCTAGATTCATAGTGAGCACTTGGAACCCCAGGTGCTTCACAAATTGATTCATAAAAATGAAAAAGTGTTTTTTTTTTCACTTTTTCATTATTACGAATCAATTTGTGAAGCACCTGGGGGTTCCAAGTGCTCACTATGCATCTAGAAAGGTGCCTTGGGGGGTCTAGTTTCCAAAATGGGGTCATTTGTGGGGGAGCTCCAAAGTTTGGGCACAGAGGGGCTCTCCAAACGCAATGTGGTGTCCGCTAACAATTTGAGCCTATTTTCCATTCAATTTGTTAGCGGATACCATGTTGCATTTAGAGAGTCCCTGCGTGCCCAAACATTGGAGCTCCCCCACAAGTGACCTCATTTTGGAAACTAGACCCCCCAAGGCACCTATCTAGATTCATAGTGAGCACTTGGAACCCCAGGTGCTTCACAAATTGATTCATAAAAATGAAAAAGTGGTTTTTTTTTCACTTTTTCATTTTTACAAATCAATTTGTGAAGCACCTGGGGATTCCAAGTGCTCACTATGCATCTAGATAGGTGCCATGGGGGGTCTAGTTTCCAAAATGGGGTCACTTGTGGGGGAGCTCCAATGTTTGGGCACACAGGGGCTCTCCAAACGCAACATGGCGTCCGCTAAAAATTTGAGCCGATTTTCCATTCAATTTGTTAGCGGACACCATGTCGCGTTTGGAGAGCCCGTGATGTGCCTAAACAGTGGAGCTCCCCCACACGTGTCCCCATTTTGGAAACTATACCCCTCAAGGATTTTATTAAGGTGTATAGTGAACATTTTGAACCCAGAGGTACGGCACAGAATTTGTTTACAATAGGTCATCATATTGAATAAGTTGTCATTATTCTTGAGCGCAAGTGCTCGCTACTTGAGTTTGCATCGGGTACTCAGGTATGCACCATGTACAGCGTGTGCTCGAGTGACATGCTCGAGTCCCTGCTCCGCATGTTTCATGGTTATTAGACACCCAAAAAAAAACATGCGGGGATCGCTCGTGCATGGCAGGCAATCCCCGTAAAGTTTTTTGGCCGCGAAGCATATGGGGCAGAGACTCGAGCATGTCACTCAAATACCCACGATACTCAATGCATACCAGAGCACCCGATGCAAACTCAAGTAGCGAGCACTTGCTCTCAACACTAGTCGCCATATCGTCATCTTTTTTTCTTACTTTTGAAAAAAATCCCAACCCCAGCCCTAGCCCTAGCACAACCCTAGCCCTAGCACAACCCTAACCCTAGCACAACCCTAGCCCCAGCACAACCCTAGCCCCAGCACAACCGTAGCCCCAAACCCAGCCCTAACCCTAGCCCAATCCTAACCCAAGAGTTTATTTTTGACGCCGTTCCTTGTGCGGTATAAGTGATTAGACGACTTTATTCTTCGGGTCGGTGTGATTACAGCAATGCCAGAATCATATGGGGTTTTTATGACTGACAGCTGTCACACACTAAAAGATGCATTTTTTGTAAAATCTAGTTTTTGCATCGCCATATTTTGAGAGCTATAATTTTTCCAGATTTTGGCAGACAGTCATGTGACGGCTCGTTTTTTGCGGGATGACTTGACGTTGTTATTGGTGCCATTTTCAGGCACGTGACATTTTTTGATCGCTTTCTATTCCGATTTTTGGGAGGCAGAATAAACAAAAACCAACAATTCAGGAATTGTTTTTTTTTTTTTTTTTTATTCTGTTCCGCGTGTGGTAAAATTGATGAGGTAGCTTTATTCTTCGGGTCAGTACGTTTACAGCGGTACCACATTTGTATCATTTTTCTATGTTTTGGCGCTTATACACAATAAAAGCTATTTTATAGAAAAAAATATTTTTTAGTATCGCTTTATCCTGAGAGCTATAACTTTTTTATTTTTCGGCAGATGGAGCTGTGTGGCGGCTTGTTTTTTGCAGGACGAGATGATGTTTTCAGCGGTATCATTTTTATTTATATGCGTCTTTTTGATCGCTTGTTATTCCACTTTTTGTTTGGCAGTATGGTGATAAAGCATTGTTTTTTGCTTCGTTTTTTTTTTTTTTTTTTTTTTACTGTGTTCACTGAAGGGATTAACTAGTGGGACAGTTTTATAGGTCAGGTTGTTCCGGACGCGGCGATACCAAATATGTGTACTTTTATAGTTTTTTTTTTATTTTTTTTATAATAATATTTATTGATGGGTACATTATATTTTTATTTTTGGTGTATTATTTTTTTTATTTTTTTATAATATTTTTGCACATTTTTTTTTTTTTTCCACTTTCACACAGTTTATACACTTTATTACTTTGTCCCACTCTGGGACTTTCACTTTTTTTTTCTGATCGCCTGCATGGCACAGGAATGGAGCACCATCCCTATGCCATGAAGGCTGTCAGAAGTGCACAGTGTGAAGATTGCTTGGAGATGCACTGCGCATGTCCAAGCAATCTTCCTGCTCTCTGGTGACCCGGATGTTGTCATGACGACATCGGGTCGTCATGGCAACACCCGGGAAGCCTTTGCAGACTGCGCTGGAAGCCGGAAGAGGAGGTGAGTATCGCCGATCACCTCCCCTTGCCCCCGCAATGCCGCGATCGACTTCGATCGCGGCATCGCGGGGGTTAATGTGCTGGGAGCGATGCAGGACCGCTCCCTGCACATAGTACCGGGTGTCAGCTGTGACAATCAGCTGACACCCGGCGGCGATCGCGCCCGCACAGCCTGTGTGCGCGCGCGATCGCGATGACGTACTAATACGGGTCTGGCTCTTAAGTCCCAGGGCACAGACACGTATTAGTACGTCAGATGTTATTAAGGGGTTAAAAGGCCCTCTGTTTTCACTGTGTGTGAAGGATAAAAAAATGTTGTTATTAAGGTGCTGTGACTGCAGTATGTCAGAGATCAATCAATTCATTGTCTTGAGTGATTATGCAGTACAGCTCCTCCCTATATCACTTGAATCTTTCACTGGTCAATGCAATTTTTCTGGCAAAAGGTTTTAAAATATATTTTAAGTCAATTTTTGCTGCTGATTACGAATACGAACTCCATTTTTGGCTATCACATCAGTATTTAGAGATATTTTCTATTTTTGATGAAAATTACTCCTATCGAATGTTTTTTTATAAAAACACATGATTTTCGGTACTACATTTTGTATATTTTTAATCAAGGAATAACAAAGATTACAAAGTCTATGTACAGCAAATCAAATATACTTACAGAATTAAACTACAAAATATAAAAACACATATATATGGCACACAGGTGAATGGCAAATGGCAGTTATTTGAACTTTCTTTTCTTGGCTGATCTGTGATGTACAGCTTCTGGGTTGTCTCTCTTCAAGCTCCAGCAATAGTCAGCCATCATATGTGAGTCCCACCGGCCTTGATACCGTTCTTCCATTGTTTTAATGTCCTGATGTAAACGCTCCCCTTGTTCCTCGCTCACATCCCCAAGGTTCTCTGGAAAAAGTCCAAATGGCTGTGTAAATAGTGAATCTTGATATTCATTCTACATCCAAGATTTCGCAGACTCATTAGTAGCTCTTCCACAATCTTTTCATAGTTGTCTGCTTTCTTATTCCCTAGAAAATTCTGCACCACATTACAAAATGCATTCCAAGCTCTTTCTTCTGTCTCATTCATTGATGTGATAAAATTTGGGTCTCTCATAAGCGTTCTTATTTTAGGTCCATGAAATATTCCAGCCTTTTTCTTCTCTTCACTAAGACCAGGAAAAGTTGAACATATATAGTTAAAGCATTCTCCACTGTGATTGAGAGCTTTGACGAACTGCTTCATCAATCCAAGTTTTATGTGCAAGGGAGGAAAGACCATGTTCTTCCTATCCACTAGAGGATCATGGATGACATTATCGGCAGATGCCAAACTCTGTCGCTGAGACCATTCAGTTTTCACCCAATGCTCTGCTGTAGCTCTACTGTCCCAGTAGAACAGAAAACAAGGGTGTTTTGTGTACCCTCCTTGCAGACCCAAAAGAAAGTTAACCATTTTCAAATCAACACAAATTAACCACCCATGAACATTATATTGTAACCTCTCTAGAACAATCTTGATGTTTTTATATTCTTCTTTAAGTTTTACAGAATGACCTATTGGTACAGAGCCATACTTATTTCCATTGTGTAACAGAACACATTTTAAACTTCTTTTGGAACTATCAATAAAAAGCCTCCAATCCCTTGAATCATATGCTGGAAGTCCCATAAAGAGAAGTAGCCCTTCAACATCAGTACAATAGACAAGCTGGCCATCTGAATGGAAGTACTTCTGCAGTTCTACTTCCCTGTTACGATAAAATGAGACACTTGTACCGGGTTTCAACATTTGATTCTCTTGTATTCTTGAAGCCAATAGTTCAGCAGACTCTTTTGGTAGATAGAGATCTCTAACCAGATCATTCAAAGCAGAATTAGTAAACAGAATTGGGTTGTCACAATCTTCATCACATGGCTGAAAAATATCTGGACTGTCTTTTTCATCAGTATAACAATGTGAGGAGAGATCTGTGTCAACGTTTTCTGCAAGCGCAGTAAATTTTGGAACAGGTATGTCTTCACTATGGGCAACTGGTCGAATAGCTGAAGGGATACTCGGGTATTGCAAATATTGCTTGTTTTTCTTATTGAAACCTTTTACATCGACAAGGCAGGAATAGCAGTCTTCTAAATGATTTCTTGGTTCTCTCCAAACCATAGGAACTCCAAACTGAAGTTTAGCATTCTTTCCTTGAGACCATGATCTCAAGCTGTAAGTACAGGTTTTGCACACTTTGTGAGGAGCCCAATGCTTGTCTTGGTCTCCAAGTTTTACTTTGAAGTACACAAAATAAACCCTCTTAACAAAGTCAGTAATGTTGCGCCTCTGAGTCTTCACAGTAAAGTTTCCACAGATATAACAAAAAATATTTGGATCATTTGAGTACTGTCTTCTACGAGATGTAGAGGCCATTGAATTTCTGCCCCCCCCACACACACACACCTTAGGTATTGATTCACAAACAAAAAACAGAAAACCAGCAGGATAAAAACAATAAATATCAAAATTCATTGAAAATTTCAATAAATAAAACAGTACCTGCACACGACAGTTGTGTACGTTGAAAACTGTTTTTTTACTTTCTTATCATAACAAATGGGAATTATGCATGTTCAAAGAAAACAAAGATATTCTCACATTTATTGGGATACTAAATGAAAACTAAATTTACCATTCTGAACCGGCACTTTTCATAAACTGCTTATATTTTTCATGGAATTCCTGAAAATGGGCTATATACCTATAGCGCAAAAACGTGATGCGATAGAGAAATTATAGGATCATATTTGAATTCAGCACCCTCAAATTAGTCTAAAACTGTTCTTAAAGTCCATGCCAGAAAATTTTATTTTTTTTGTAGACCAATTTATTATTCATAAACTGAGATGAGCTCTCCCACTTCCAATGTGCTTCAACACTGTAGTAGTATACCACAATCTGATTTAGCCTATCCTTATGCTGTAAAAGCCAAAAGTGGTTCTGCTTGATTATTTGCCGGTCCTTACAAATTTGTGGAGATTTGAAAATTTAAGAAAGTTTGGCTAGAAGTCGATCATGGATCAATGCGTTCATCTATTCAGCTACTATTGTTACAGGTATCAGTAAAGAAAATGTTATGTTACATTTGAGACATTTTCAGATTTTTTATTATTATGTTTATACAGATTGAGTAAAATAAATGGGAAGTGGGGAACAACCTTCTATTTTGGTCTCTCTGGTTGAAACAGATTTCTTATGAGAACAAAGAATCAGGTATTTCAACCAATTCTGGAGGTTTGTGTTGATGTTCAAACTATTTTGCATAGGCAGGAATAAAGCAAGTTTGCTAAAAAATAGCAAGATTTGTCTATTTACTTGCCTTTTTCATAAATATTTTTTATTTAATGTTTATATTTCATTTTTATTTATTATAATATATTGAGAATGTCAATTTTTTTTAACTGTATACTGTATTATCATTATCTATTAAATGAATCTGAATTGTAGTGTGCTGCGGAATATATTAATGCTATATAAATAACAATTATTATTTTTATATAATATAATTGGATAAACTGATATATCTGGTATGCATATCTGTACTGTGCATTTGTGTATGCATATAAGGTAAATGTTTTTATATGTGCGCACTGTATATTGCATGTTATGATTGTATTATACAATATTTTGAGATAATTGAATCATTAGAGGTATAACAAATTATTCTCTAATTTTAAAAAGCAAAACAAATGGATTCTTCTAAATGTATTATTGCACTGTATGGTTATATTCTTTTGGCATTGTTTAGCATAAATAATATAACACTTTTTGTTGGAAGCATACATTTTCTAGTATTAAAGTATTTGACAAGGTATAATTATAACATTGTGGTATTATTTAAGCATTAGTATTGTAATATTATTTTGATACGGCATAATTATAATGCTGTACCACTTTTTTTCAAGCCACACAGATAAGTTGCTATAATGTTATCCCCTTGAAACAGCTTTTTCAGTTTGACACTTCTGACTGTTCTAGATTAGATGTAATTCACTAGGGTTTTGAAAAATGTTTATTACACTTTCAGTACCACCTATGACATTGGGCAAGAACACCAGATGGTTGAATGTCTCTTGCAGTAATCAATATGGTACATTTTGAATGTTATTTCGTCATTAAGGGAAAACATAGTTAAACCCTCATTCCTTTTGAATATATATTATTTATATCATATAAAATTTAATTAGACTTAATTTACAAATATGCTTTGTTAATCATGTCTACCCTAAAATTAATTATGGACACAGTGCACTAAGTATATCTTTGCAGATGCTGGGAATTGAAGCGTATTTGAAACTATGCAAAATTATGCATCTATGCAACGAAGCTAATGTAGTTTTTATGATGACCAAGAATGTCCTGGAACATTTTGTGTGCATTGTAAATACAATAAAGAGATCAAGACTTATCATACATCCCCTGGAGAAAAGGAGCAAGAAAAAGATGCAATTTTGAAAATGATTCTGATTTTCATGGACGTTGAGCCCCTTTGATAGCTTTAGTATCTTAATACCAAAGTTGGGACGCATAAATAAAATACAGATGAATATAATATATAATGATCTAAAATATTGGTATTGTGTTGATGGATAATAGAGGTATGCAAAATAGAAAAGGACACGTTTTGATTTTCTCACACCTGAATATTAATATAATATGTAGCTTGGGGTTGGAGCACAGGATAACTGTGAGCTTAGCCTTGAAGGTGATCCAAAATGTTATGTATAGCAAAAAAGAAAATCACCAACTCAATCAAGGTCTAAGGGGTAACGTTTCTCCTTATGGAGAGTGACACACCAGCTCTGGCACCTCAAAGTAAGGAGGCTTAATCGCCATGCAATGCTCCTCTGGGAAATTTAATATGCAAATTGCCTCTTCAGAGAAAAAGAGGACTTGTACTCTATAGCGCCACCTATTGGGAGGCAATTTGTAACTCAATCAACAAACTCAACTAGCCCAAACTCGGGTCCCTCATGTGTCAACAAAAATATAAGAGTTTCCATGTTACTGGTAGCACAAAAGCTCTGGAAAAGCGAGATATTTTACCATCTCACAAAAATTGCAGTGAAATCTGCACTCCCAAATCCAAATGCACCCCTTCCTTGTTAGACCCTGGTGCAGTTAGTGGCACTGCAGTTAGTGGCACTAAAATGGAAACTTTTAAATTTTCACTTTGTAACACCAACTCATGCTTATTTCTGGAATAAACTTGTGGGTTCAAAACTGTCACTGCACCCTCCATATTAATTCCCAGAGAGGTTTCATTTCTAGTATGTGGTCACATTTTTTTTACTGTTCTTGCACCTCAGGCATGCTGAAAATGGCACATGCTCTAGGAAAATCTGTACTCCAAAAGTCAAACAGCACCCCTTCCCAAACTAGACTGTAAGTCCATATATGGGGTACTGCTGATTGAGTAACAAGTTATACAGTCCATTTTTAACTGTTACTTTTGTGAAAATAAAAAACCTGGGGCTAAAGCCTTCTCACATCCTAACAAAAAAGCCATAAAAAAATAATCCTGACGTGAAATAGTATGGTAGATCAGCTCGCTTGGCTGAGGTAGACACAGGATTGCTGTCTCTTTCAATTTCTTATTGGTTTATTAAAATGAGACATAAACCAATGTAAAGTTCATCAAAATAAACATGGCCCTTCTGGCATAATGGCAAAGCAAAAGCAAATGTACAGCACAGTCCTTACATCTGCGGCGATCCGGACGCTGAGGATTAGCAAAAACACAGTGTCCACGTGAGCACAAACACAAGCTCCCCTCTCTGGAGCTTGCCTCTCCAGATACACCAAGCACCACACGACTCAACAGGCTGGCTATTTATATCCCAGCCCACACACTGGGGTGGAGATCTGGTGAATAGCCTCCAACCCACTCTACAGCTGTTCACATAAAACCTGGCCCATTAAAAATGGCTGATTAGCCCTCTCGGCACATAACATGCTGGAGAAAACTTCCAGGTTTCACATAACTGAAGCCAAAAGCCTCAGTGAAACATATCTCCCCTCCAGCACTCTGTTAGTGACTTTGTCACAGTAGACATATAGTAATTTTTATTATACAACAACCCATTTGGATCACAAACATGATGATTAGAGGTTCAAAAGTGGGAACAGTGCCTCTTTTGTCCACCAAAAACAACTCCATATACTTGCCATAATTTATAACAAGAAGAAAAATGGAGCCTTCAATAGCTTAGAACAATTATTCAAATTTTATTACATATAAAGATTAAAATCAATAACAAGAAACACACCATGTAACATTTATGCACAAAAAAGTGATCAACACAGACCTCAAGCTGTGAGTAGCCAGTGGCGCCAATTACAATGTGGTATCATGAATAGTGACAATGCCACAAGGGCATTCCTATATGTAGTACATACTGATAGTATCTAATGAGTCCATAAGTTAAACCCTGAGCCAAAGTACATCTTGGCAGATATCAATAGGCTCAAGGGAGAATACATATTAAATAATTGAAATCATGAACATACCCAGCAGTTGGAGATGGACGCCAATGGTGCCGTCAACCTGGTGAGAAGATTCCCCACGTCCCCTACTCACGTTTCGCTTGTATAAATGAATATCATATATTCCCCCATGATGAAGCGGTCATTTATACAAGCGAAACGTGCATAAGGGACGTGGAGAATCTTCTCACCAGGTTGACGGTCCCATTGGCATCCATCTCCAACTGCTGGGTATGTCCACAAAATTTAAAAAAAAATTTAACTCATGAAATAGGCCTGGACAGAAATGATGGTACCCCTGAAAATAATGTGACAAAAGGTACATGTTACATCAAGTTGTGTCCACTAATTAGCATCACAGGGTGTCTACAATCTTGTAATCAGTCAGTGGGCCTGTATATAGGGCTGCAGATACTCACTGTGCTGTTTGGTGACATGGTGTGTAACAAACTCAAAATGGACCAGAGGAAGCAAAGGAAAGAGTTGTCTCAGGAGATTAGAAAGAAAATTATAGACAAGCAGGTTAGTGGTAAAGGTTATAAGACCATCTCCAAGCAGCTTTATGTTCCTGTGACTATATTTACACATATTAACATATTATTCAGAAATTTAAGATCCATGGGACTGTTGTCAACCTCCCTGGACGTGGCTGCAGGAGGAAAATTGATGACAAATCAAAGAGACGGATAATACGAATGGTAACAAAAGAGCCCAGGATAACTTCTAAAGAGATTAAAGGTGAACTTCAAGCATCAGTGTCAGATCACACCATCCGTCGTTGTTTGATCCAAAGTGGACTTCATGGGAGACGACCAAGGAGACCACCATTGTTGGACAAAAATCATTGAAAAGCCAGACTGGAATTTGCCAAACTACATGTTGACAAGCCACAAAGCATCTGGGAGAATGTCCTATGGACAGATGAGACAAAAATGGAAGTTTTTGGTGAGGCACATCAGCTCAATGTTCACAGACGGAAAAATGAAGCATATCAAGAAAAGAAAACTGTCCCTACTGTGAAACATGGAGGAGGCTCTGTTATGTTCTGAGGGTGCTTTGCTGCATCTAGCACAGGGTGTCTTGAATCTGGGTAAAATGAAATCTCAAGACTATCAAGGGATTCTAGAGAGAAATTGGCTGCCCAGTGTCATAAAGCTTGGTCGCAGTCGCAGGTCATGGGTCATGCAACAGGATAATGACCCAAAACACACAGCTAAAAACACCCAAGAATGGCTAAGAGGACTGGACACTGGACTATTCTGAAGTGGCCTTCTATGAGCCCTGACCTAAATCCTATTGAGCATCTTTGGAAAGAGCTGAAACATGCCGTCTAGAAAAGGCAACCTTCAAACACGAGACAACTGGAGCAGTTTGCTCATGAGGAGTGGGCCAAAATACATGTGGAGAGGTGCAGAAGTCTCATTGACAGTTACAGGAATTGTTTGATTGCCCCAACAGGTTGTTCAACAAAATATTAAGTTAAGAGTACCATCATTTCTGTCCAGGCCTATTTTATGAGTTTAATTTTTTTTTAATTCTGTGGAAGCAGGGTTGAAAAGCAATGTCTGGCTTTCATTTGTTCATTTTCATAGATTTTTAATTTATTATTACTTTTGTCTAGTGTTGAGCATTCCGATACTGAAATATCGGGTATCGGCTGATATTCGCGGTATCGGAATTCCGATACTTAATTCCGATACTTTTACAATATCGAATACCGGAATCGGAAGTTCCCATAATCCCTGCGCTCTGCAGGGTCTCTGAAGGATGACAAGCTGGATGGCAGCGCTCAGCTGAGATCCAGCCTGTCATCAGAATGCCATCCCAGCGTGGGAGAATTCTCCTGATTGTTTAAAAGCCGGCGGGCGGTAAAAAGCCGCCGGCTTTTAAACAAGCACACAGCCCCATACTGCTTCCCCGCAGCCTCCCACCCCGATCCTCCGCTCCCCTCGCCACCTCCCATCCCGATCGTAAGTTAGGACCGGGCGGGGAGCACAGCACCAAGGAGAGGGGAGCGAAGGACCCGGGCGGGGAAGCCAGCAGTGAAAAGACTTCACCGCCGGCTTTCCCGTTCTGTGCTGCGCTTTCCCGCCGGTTATTTCAAATGAACAGCTGAGGTATCAGGTGATGCCGATCAGCTGTTCATTTGAAGTCGCCGCGGTGCCCTCAGAGGGTTCATGTGAGTTCATGCTTGACTGCATGAACTCACATGAACTTTCCCACGGTCGCACAGGTCAGCCTCACCTCCCAGACCCGTCATGATTGGTGTGTGTGGGTGTCTGTGCGATGTCTGCGGGTGTGCGCGATGTCTGTGCGATGTCTGCGGGTGTGTGTGCGCGGTGTCTGTGCGATGTCTGGGGGTGTGTGCGGGTGTGCGCTGTGTCTGTGCGATGTGTGCGGGTGTGCGCGGTGTCTGTGCAATGTCTGCGGGTGTGTGTGCGCGGTGTCTGTGCGATGTGTGCGGGTGTGTGTGCGTGCAGGCAGACATAGGCCGATGTGACACTACTACTCCCATCGGCCTATGTCTGTCCCCCGTCCACTCGTGCCAGCAGGATCAGTTCGATGGGAGCAGTAGTTCCCATCAGCCTGATCCTGCTATTTAAATTGCCCCATGGTCCCCAATAAATGTTAAATACATGTCATTGGTGGCCAGTGGTTGCCTACAATAAATTAGTTCATACATTACCTGTCCCTGCCGATCGCCACCTAAAATAAAGTAAAAAATAAAAAAATACACCTATACTCACCTAGACACCTAATTCCCCGAAGCCATCGATCTCCTGTAATAAAATATAAAATAATAAATCACAACCTTATCCTTACCCCTCCGTAGTAGTCCACGAGTGTCCCACGAAGATCTCCAGTTCAGAGCAGCCACATAGAATGTGACCGCTCTGAACCGCTGCCGCCGCTAAAATGATGGGGCCGTAAAGCAGCCCCGTCATTGCATAAGCGGGTTCGCCGGAGTTCAGGCAGCGCTGCTCCGGTCAGCTCCTTTACGGCCCTGCTGTATCGTGAGTAATTCCCACGGTACAGCAGTGCCGTAAAGGAGGTCTCCGGAGCTGCGCTGCCTAAATGCACTCCGGTGACCTCAGTCAGTGGCACCCGCTGCCGGGAGCGGACGTGTTCCCGGCAGTGTGAGCTTACAGCAGCCATGCACAGCTGTCACCATCTCCAGATGTGACAGCTGTGCATGGGAGATCAGCGCAGGAACGTGGACAGGTAACTATTTTTTTTTTAGTAAACTAAGAATTAAATAAAATTGTGTGTTTTATTTCAAATAAATTATTTTTTTCTGGGTGTAGTGTGTTTTTTCTTTTTAACACTTTGTAGGTTAGTAATGGGGGTGTCTTATAGACGCCCATCATTACTAACCTGGGCTTCATGGCAGCTGGCGCTGACATGAACCCCAGCCCTATTACCCCCTGCCACCGCACCAGGGCAGCGTGGAAGAGCGAGGCTAAGTGCCAGAATTGGCGCATCCTATGGATGCGCCATTTCTGGGGCGGCTGACGGCTGGTGTTTCTAGCCTGGGAGGGGGCCAATATTCATGGCACCCTTCCTGGGCTATTAATATCAGCCCCCAAGCTGTCTGCCTAGCCTTTGCTAGCTATTAAATTAGGGGGGACCCCACGTCATTTTTTTGGGGGGGTCCCCCATTTTAATAGCTAGTAAATAGTGTTGAGCCACCCCCGTAGTGTTCGAGTTCGGTTCGGTTCGTCGAACACCCGTGTGTTCGCCGAGCTGTTCGTCGAACTGTTCGTCGAACACCTTCGAACACCGTTAAAACCAATGGCAGGCAAACAAAAACACATAGAAACACATAAAAAACACCTTCAAAGGTGTCCGAAAGCTGACAAACTGCTCAGAAGACATAACTAACACATGGAAAAGTGACAAGTACATATAGTCATGCGAAAATAAAAGAGGTGGAGGAGTAAAAGGAGGGGGAGACACAGATATAGGCATGTCATGCCCTTCTAAAATCCAAAAAGTGAGAAGCCGAAATGGCCAGTCCGCTCCTGCCCGTGCCACCTCCGTGTCGCCGGGTTTGTGCCAGAGCCGCGGTGAACCCTGACGGCCAGCCCCCCTCTCCCAATACTGGTGCCTGTCCGCTGGTGGGTCGAGCGAGCCCCCCTGTGGTGGAGGCAGCTCTAAGCTTTTTAATTTAAATTGTCTCTCTAATTTGAATGAATACACTTTAAATCCATTTACAAGGATCTATTGGAGGGCAAGTCTCATGCCAGCAGCCGCGGTAATTCCAGCTCCTGTAGCGTCCACTAAAGCTGCTGCAGTTAAAAAGCTTTTATAAGGATCGAGCTTGGCTGTCCACCGCAAGGCATCCTACTGCCAGTCCCAGCCCCTATGCCTTGGGGTGCCTCCTGATGCTCTTCACTAAGTATCCCATGGTCCCGAATCATTTCCTTTGAAAAAATTAAGTGTCTAAACTACAGGTGGTGCAGCTTGCTTAACAGCCGGGATAATCCGCTCACTAGCAGACACTGCTACTAGGCACAAAGTATTTCCTGGGCTAGATGCAGTTAAAAATTTGTAATTAGATACTCTCGTTGGATGCTGAGAAAGCATTCCATAGAGTCTCCTGGCACGCCATATATGATTCTCTTAAAAAGCTTGGGGTAGGGGTCTAGGGGACCCTTTTATAGCCAAAATCACGGCCCTGTATCGCAATACGTCACCTAGGCTGAAGATAAATGGAACTGTAGCACCCTGAGGGCTCGGTTGCTACAGACGTATTGCACCTCACCCAGAGGTGTGATATCTCACTCTCAGGTAAGGATGGAGTGTGGATCAGGACCCGACACCTGCATGCATTACACCACATTGCCGTGGGGCAGGGCGACCAATATGCCCCTGAGATGGGCACGACAGTCCCTGTCCCTGGCTGGAGTGGGGGGAGGGAACACTGAGGAAGGGGAACCCTATAGTGCAGGAGCAGGGAGGAAGCAGTTTCTGGGTGCATTGAGAAGGGAGTATAAAAGGTGGGCACCATCTTAGTTCAGTGCAGAGAAGTCTGAGCAGAAGTGGCAGGGAGCAGGGGCTCTGCATGAGCTCTGCTCCGGAGGCGGGCCTAGTAACAGAGGCCCAGGCCTGGAAGAGGGAGAAGGAAGGAAGAGGAGCGGAGAAGGCTCCAGGAACGAGGAATGAAGGGATCCCAGGGGTGCGGACGGGCGAGTCGCCACCGCACGCCCGAATCCACCTGCGTGGAGGGGTCAGGCCAAAGGGGGAGACCGGTCCCCGAACTAGTGGAGGCAGGAAACGACCCTCAGCTAGAAACCGGAGGCTCTGACATTTTATGTGGCGCAGCCCCTCGCTACACCCGCTAGGAAGGCACCACATAGGGTCAGGGAAACTGGCGCCAAGTTTACCAAGAGGAGGCCCGAGGCAGCCGGACAGAAGTGTTGGTAAGAAAGGCCAGACAAAGGACACACAAAGGGGGTCCTGTGAAGTGCTCCAAAGTTATCTGGGAGTTATCTGAGCCCCTCACCTGGTGAGCACAGTACGACGTGGGCAGCCGTTACCTGCAGACGTGGTCTGGATAATAAGAACTGTGAGTAAAGGCACTGAACTGCATCACTGACTCCGTGTCGTTACTGCTGCTGCCCTGCACCATCACCCCCATCCTCCGCATACACTGCCCTGAGGCTATACTCCTCCCGTTGGGAGTTATGCTACGCTCTGCTGCACCCACAACACCAGCCTCAGTGGTCTGCCCTGTAGCGGCGGTTCACTCTGACCGCAATCCACGGGTGGCGTAGTCGGACATTTAAACATGAAAACCACATAAATAGTTCCGCCACTGGTTTGACCGCCCTGAGCCATGGAACTGGGTCGCCGCCACGAAGACTACAACCACCAGCATCCACCAAAAAGGGTCCGGCTCCGGGTGTCCCAAGGCCCAGGGGGTGCGTCAGAACATTTTCATCACCTTTCACAATCACCAATGGGACAAGGCAGTGATGTCCTCTGTCCCCTCTCTTATACATCCTAGTGACGGAGCACCTGCTCTCATCAATTCGCCATAACCCCAATATTAGGTGGATTGAGGTGGGAGGCACCGAGTACAAGTGCTCTCTATTTGCTGATGATGTCCTAGTATATATCACTCAATCACATATATCCATCCATGCTGTTATGGCTGAAATAGATCACTTTGTTACATGGTAAAATTTTAAAATCAATGCAGCGAAGTCTGAGGCCCTCGATGTCTCCCTCCCCAAATCCATATAGGATTCCATCCAGTCCAACTTTCCCATTGCCTGGCCCTCACAGGGTATCAAATACTTAGGAATTCCTATTCATAGAGACCTCTCCCATCTATGTTATCTTAATTTTGGGCCCTTTATTGAACAACTCCATACAGACCACGGTTGGCAAGTTAGAACTGTAAGATTCACTACGTGAACCACTGGTGTTTTGTGGAAAAGCACATGTACACTGCGTTCCAAATTATTATACAAAAATGTTTAGGAGTGATAAGGGAAGAATTTGTTTGTTTGTCAGTTAAACTCATTGATGGTGATGTGTGTCAGGGCTCTTTATATCACTGTAAGCAATTGCAGACACCTGTGCTAATTAGTTTGGCAGGTGTGTCCAATGAAAGGCAAGACTACTTAAGAAGGCTCTCTCACATTATTAAGCCGCCTACATTTTCTGCCAAAATGGGAAAGAAAAAGGATGTGTCGGCTGCTGAGAAGCAACAAATTGTGGAGTGTTTAGGTCAAGGCATGACTACAATCAACATTGTGCGATGATCAGGATGAAGTGTCGTGGCAATCAAGAAGTATGTAGCTGATTCACAGTACACACGTGTGCGTGCTGATAAGGGCAAATTGAGGACTCTTTCCTACAGGCAATTACGTCAGGTTGAAAGAGCAGCGGCAAAAAAGCCTTGTCATAGCAGCAGACAAGTTTTTGAAGCTGCTTGTGCCTCCAACGTCCCCCGAACAACAAGATGCAGGGTCCTTCAGAGGTTTGCAGCTGTGCATGCGCCATCCTGTCGACCTCCTCTATCCACTTCACACAAGCAGAAACGGCTCCAGTGGGCCAAACATTACATGAAGACTGATTTCAAAACTGTTTTGTTCACGGATGAGTGCCGTGCAGCGCTCGATGGTCCAGATGGATGGAGTGGAGGATGGCTGGTTGATGGACACCCCACGCAAACACGGCTACAGCGCCAACAAGGAGGAGGTGGAGTAATGCTTTGGGCTGGAATCATGGGGAGAGAGATTGTCGGCCCCTTTAGGATCCCTGAAGGCGCTAAAGATGAACTCCATAATGTATGTGGATTTTCTCAAACAGCACTTCCTGCCATGGTTCAAGAAGAAGAACCGTGTATTTCACAGCAAGATCATTTTTCTGCATGATAATGCACCATCTCATGCTGCACATAAAACATCTGCATCTCTGGCTGATATGGGCATAAAAGGGGACAAACTTATGGTGTGACCCCCATGCTCCCCTGACCTCTACCCCATTCAGAACCTTTGGAGCATCATTAAAAGGAGTGTCTATGATGGCGGGAGGCAGTTCACATCTAAGCAACAGCTCTGGGAGGGTATTCTGTCCTCATGCAAAACAATTGAAGCAGAAACCATCCAAAACCTGACAAATTCAATGGACGAGAGAGTTCAGAAGCTCCTTTCGAACAAGGGGTCCTATGTGAAAATGTAACATCACCTAGAATAAAGTTTTGAGTTGAAAACTGTTTGATTTCAGTTTCTAACAGCCTGCTAATGCTTATAATTTCAAAAATGACCATTTTTTTGGTCTTTATTAAAATGAAAAGGTTGATCGAAAAGTTTGGGGGATCTAAGATTGTGGCAACCCAGTAGTCATGATTACTTCGAATTCTGACAATATGAGGGTCATGCTGCAGGTAGTGCAGCAAGAAGGCACTTATGTGCCTTGCGCATCTCGGAGCCCCAAAATTATTTTCCGGGCTAGATGCAGCAAAAAATTATTTTTAATTTTAAATCTGGTGAAGCTTTAGTATAGATGGCCTAATAGGATCAGTGCTGCACACTGCTACAAAGCCCAAATTATTTTCCAGTCAAGATACAGATAAACATGATTAGTAATTTGAAAGCTTAAAACGGTTGGTAGGGTGATTTTAACCAATCATCAAGCTTTTACTCTCCCCAGGATGACACAGGGGTAGAAAAGTCGTTTCGCATCCATGATTTGTTCATCTTTATGAACGTGAGTCTGTCTACATTATCAGTGGAGAGCCGCGTGCGCTTATCTGTCAGCACACCACCAGCAGCGCTGAACACACGTTCAGACAGAACGCTGGCTGCGGGGCATGACAAGATCTCCAAGGCGTAAGTGGCTAGCTCCGGCCATTTATCCAGATTGGAAGCCCAAAAAGAGCAAGGGTCCAGTGACACAGTCGTGGCTTCAATGTTTACTTGGAGATACTCCTGTACCATCGTCTCTAGGCGTTGACTATGTGTCAGACTTCTTGTCTCCTGTGGCCTTGCAAAGGATGGGCTAAAAAAGTGGTGAAATGATTCCGCAAAATTGATGTTACCAGCAGATACTGTGGTTCTGTTACGGTTTGAGTGCTGAACACTTGACGGTCCCACGGTTGGCAAGTTGGAACTGTGAGATTCACTACGTGCACCACTGGTATTTTGTGGAAAAGCACATGTAAGATTCTGCAACAGTCTCTGCTGATACTCCTGCATGCGTGCATCCCTTTCTATGGCAGGAATAATTTCTGCAAATTTACTTTTGTACCGGGGATCTAACAGTGTGGCAACCCAGTAGTCAGGATTATTTCTAATTCTCACAATTCGAGGGTCATGTTGCAGGTAGTGCAGCAAGAAGGCACTCATGTGTTTTGCGCATCCAGGAGCACCAAGTCCCTGTTGTGTTGGTGGCGAGGTAACAATCATGCTTCCTTCCTCTGTCCTCTCCCCCCAACCTCGCACAACAGAAATGTGATCAAGGTCTCCCTCATCTGATGAGTCTTCCATCAGTTCGTCCTCCACTTCTTCCTGGGCTCCTGCACCTTCCTCACTAGTTTGGCTGCTACCATGCGCCCTGGTAAAACCATCTCCCCCACCCTCACATGCCTGCCGCCTTGGTGCTGCCGACCGTCTGGACCTTGCAGATGTTAGCCCTTCCGCATACAACTCCTCCTCCTCTACTTCCTCCACCTCCTCTTGTGCCACCACCTGACTCCGAATTCTGTTTAACATGTGCTCCAGCATGTAAATCACCGGAATAGTCATGCTGATAATGGCATCGTCAGCACTAAACATCTTCGTCGCCATTTCAAAACTGTGCAGAAGGGTGCATAGGTCCCTGATCTGAGACCACTCCTCCAGCGTGATTTGCCCCACCTCTGAATCTCGTTGGCCCAGGCTATACGTCAGAACGTATTGCACCAGGGCTTGTCGGTGCTGCCACAGTCGCTGCAACATGTGCAGAGTTGAATTCCACCGGGTAGGCACATCGCATTTTAGCCGGTGAAGTGGCAGGCCCAACGACTTCTGTAGAGATGTAAGTCGCTGAGCTGCGGGATGCGAACGGCGGAAGTGAGCACACAGCGACCGTGCCCTCTGCAGAAGGCCATCTAGTCTGGGATAGTGGGCTAAAAATTGCTGGACAACCAGGTTCAACACTTGAGCCATACAAGGTACGTGTGTGACATTGCCCCGGCGAAGGGCCGCACCCAGGTTTGCAGCATTGTCGCACACGGCCTTCCCTGGTTTCAGGTCCAGTGGAGACAACCATTCATGAAATTGGTTCTCCAGAGCTGACCACAACTCCTCAGCTGTGTGACTCACATTTCCCAGACATTTCAATGTAAAAACCGCCTGATGACGTTGAGCCCTACTGCCAGCATAGTAAGGAGGTGCGCAGGATCCCTTCTGCGCAGTTAGAAAGCTTGTGGCATGACCAGACAGGCTTTGGGTGCAGGTGGAAGACCGAGAGGAGGTTGAGGAGGCAGAAGCAGTGGAGGAACTTTGACATAAAGAGGATTGACGCACAACTCGTGGGGACGGCAAGACTTGGACAGCAGCCCCTTGTCCTGCTGTCACCATAGTTACCCAGTGCCCAGTCAGCGACATGTAACGCCCCTGTCCATGCCTACTCGTCCAAGTGTCTGTGGTGAAATGCACCCTGTCACACACAGAGTTTCTCAAAGAAGCGGTGATGTTGTGTGCGACATGCTGGTGGAGCGCAGGCACACCTTTCTTTGAGAAGTAGTGCCGACTGGGCATCTGGTACTGGGGCACTGCGACGGACATAAGGTCTCGAAAATCCTCTGTGTCCACCAGGCGGAAAGGCAGCATTTCTGTAGCCAAGAGCTTGCAGATGGTGAAATTCAACCTCTTAGCTTTCTCATGGCTAGGAGGAAATGGTCTTTTACTTGTCCACATCTGAGGGACCGAGGGCTGGCTATTGTGCTTAGACGGGGTTGATAAGGGTGTCCCCGGCAAACTGCCGGTCTGTGAGGAAGATGCAGGCGGACATGTTAGGTTGCCTTGATCCAAAGGTGGTGCTATCGATGTCGGACAGCGCTCAACACCAGCTGGTGTTACCACCTCCAAAGAAAATGATGACCTGCCAATCACGCTGGCTGTTGCGGGTAAAGAGGTGGCAGGTCTGCGCCCCAAAACAGGTGTGACTGCTGTCCCCCCAGTCACAGAGGATGAAGAGGCCGCGGATGCACAAGATATGGCTGACGGTGATTGGCCCGGCCGGCTAGGCCGCATTGTAGCACACTGAGCTTCCCACTGCAACTTATGCTTCATGTCCATGTGCCGGTTCATGCATGAAGTACTCAAACTATGTATTTTTTGGCCTCTACTTAGCTTTTGCTGACAAATGTTACAGATAACACGAGTTGGGTCATCTTTATCGATCTGAAAAAATGCCCAGGCTATGCAAGGCTTAGCACCCATGCGACCTGAAGAGCCACCACGACTTGTGGTGAGAGGCAGAGTTGTGTTTGAGGATGCAGTTGTTGACGTGCTTCCAGTACTACGTCTCTGTCCAGGAAGGCGCAACCTGACCTCGTCGTCACTAGCATCTTCCTCCACCTCCTCTGCTGACCTCATCTCTTGGCTGACTGTGGGTTGACATGGGATCTCCGACCTCATCATCATCACCCTGTGCGTTATCACACCCGTCGTCCTCAGAGCCAACCTGTTCCTGCCCTGACAAAAAACTAAAGTTGTCGCTCCAATCAGGTATTTGAGTCTTATCATCGTCTTCCTCATTGTCTCCACCAACAGGAGTTACAGTTTGGGAATGAGGGTCTACATTATGGTCAGAACCTTCTGCGTCTGGTCCTGGATCCGACTCATAAAGATTCTGGGCATCAGTGCAGATCATTTCCTCGTCTGGATTCACAGAAGCGCTGGAGTCGACCTCTGATTCCCAGGCTATAGTATGAGTAAACAGCTCTGCAGACTCAACCATCTGTTCTACCTCATACTCAGACGGGCAGCTGGAGATTTGGGAGCTGTGAGGAAGCAAGTGCGATTTGGGTGACACCTTTGAGGACTGGAGTATTTGTGATGTTGAAGTTGATGTGGAGGAGAGCCCACTTAAAGGAGCACTTGATATCCGTTGAAGCACCTGTTGTATTTGTGCCTCATCTGGAATTTGTAGCGATTGGCGTGGCCGTAAGAAAGGGATCTTATCACATTGTCCGCTAAAAGAAGTAGACATTTTAGTTTGGCTGGAAGATGGTCTTTCTTCTGCAGATGTTACTGTTGCTTTAACACCTACCCCACGGACACAACCTTTTTTCCCCTTCCCTACACGCCTATTCCCCTTTCCACCAGCAGCAGGCCTTTTTCCACTCATTTTGGTGGTTAACTAATTCACAACTCTGGAGTTGTTTGCACAAAAAAACAATGGATGGTAACCGAGCAGAGCTGAGTGGCCAAACTGTGGTATTAGGCCAAAACTATTGGCTGGGTTAGATGCAGAAAAAAATTATTTTGAATTTGCAACCTGATGGAGGTCAGTATAGATGGACTAATACAAATAGTCCCACACACTGCTAGAAGCCCAAATATTTTTTCAGAGGTACTGTAGATGCAGATAAAAATTATTTTTAATTTGCAACCTGATGGAGGTCAGTATAGATGGACTAATAGACCAAGTCCCACACACTGCTAGAAGCCCAAATATTTTTTCAGAGCTAAATGAAGAAAAAAAATATTTTTAATTTGCAACCTGATGGAGGTCAGTATAGATGGACTAATAGACCAAGTCCCACACACTGCTAGAAGCCCAAATATTTTTTCAGAGCTAGATGCAGAAAAAAATTATTTTTAATTTGCAACCTGATGGAGGTCAGTATAGATGGACTAATAGACCAAGTCCCACACACTGCTAGAAGCCCAAATATTTTTTCAGAGCTAGATGCAGAAAAAAATTATTTTTAATTTGCAACCTGATGGAGGTCAGTATAGATGGACTAATAGACCAAGTCCCACACACCGCTAGAAGCCCAACTATTTTTTCAGAGCTAGATGCAGAAAAAAATTATATTCAATTTGCAACCTGCTGGAGGTCAGTATAGAAGGACTAATAGAACAAGTCCCACACACTGCTAGAAGCCCAAATATTTTTTCAGAGCTAAATGAAGAAAAAAATTATTTTTAATTTGCAACCTGATGGAGGTCAGTATAGATGGACTAATAGACCAAGTCCCACACACTGCTAGAAGCCCAAATATTTTTTCAGAGCTAGATGCAGAAAAAAATTATATTCAGTTTGCAACCTGATGGAGGTCAGTATAGATGGACTAATAGAATGATGCTATGCCCAAAAGATTTTACTTCACTAGGTGCAGTAAAAAAATTGGTATTCTATACACAGGTGTTATATCTTGCAACACAGATAGGCTACTCCACTGACTAACACACTCTGCAATAGGCCAAAAAGGATTAGCTTTGCTAGATTCAGCCAAATGCTGTGAAAAAAACTTGCACAGCACTGGCACAGACCTGCCTGGCAAAAACTGATAGGAACTCATGTAACCTAGTCCTGAAAAGGACTCCAATTACAATTAGTCTTTACTCCCACAACCTATCTATTTAAGAGCACAGACCTCCCTGATAAAAGTCGTAGGAAATGCTGTAACCTAGTCCTTAAAAGGACTGCAATCACAACTATTCCCTACTCCCAAGCTATCTGTATATTTGTGCGAAAATTGGCTTGAAATTAACAAGGTATAGCGCACACAGCAACAGCGGTGCCGTCTAACACGCAGCTGCAGCAGTGAGAAAATGGTGGCGACGGGGAAAATGGCTTGGTCTTATAGGGCAAGGACATGTGACATACACTGCCAATGACACATGCCCTTGCTTGTGTGAAAAAAAGCACTTCGCTCCGTGTGTGCGCTGCTGATAGGCTGACAGATTGCACCTCCCCACTGCAAATGCGGGAAAGAGAAAAAAAAATGGAGATCTTCATTGTTCCTGCAGAGATTCATCCCCTGCCCCTCCCCCCACCCCGCTGTACACTCAAACTGCGTATTAACATTAATTTTCATCATTACTGAGAAAAAATCCAGTTATGATTTTGGTGCACGAACAGTTATCGAACATAACCTCGAACAGCCGAATTTTTCTCAAATTGTTCGTGTTCGCCGAACGGCTCGAACACCGCTCAAAACAGCTCGAATTTGAGATTGGCGAACAGTTCGAGTAGAACAACGCTCATCTCTACTAGTAAAGGCTAGGTATTCAGCTGGGGGCTGATATTAGTAGTCTGGGAAGATCCGTGGGTATTACCCCCTTCCCATGCTTCAAACATCTTCCCCAGCCGTCTGCTTAACCTCCGCTAGAGACTAAAATTATGGGGGATCCCACGCCAATTTTTTTTTTAAATAAATCCTTTATTTTAACACTAAATGACATTTGAGGAGTTAATAAAGATGCAGTCCCTAAATTATTATTTATTTTTTAATTAATTTTTCCCAAAAATTTTGACGTGGGCTTTGCCATATTTTTGTATGCCAGCCAGGTACAGCATCCAGCTTCTATGAACGCGCCATTTTCCGGGGTGGCTGCGGACTGCAATTTGCAGCGCGGGGAGGGGCCCAGAAAGCTTGGGCCTCCCTGCGCTGCGGATTCCAGCCGCCAGCTGCCTAGTTGTACCTGGCTGGACACAAAAATAGGGAGAAGCCCCACGTATTTTTTTTTTAATTATTTCATGAAATTCATGAAATAATAAAGAAAAAAAGTGCTTCCCTATATTGTTGTGTCCGGCCAGGTACAAATAGGCAGCTGGTGGTTGGGGGCAGCCCGTTCCTGCCTGCTGTACCTGGCTGGACACAAATATAGTGCGAAGCTCCACGTCAATTTTTTTTTAATTATTTCAGGAAATTCATGAAATAATTAAAAAAAAATTGATGTGGGGCTTCGTCCTATATTTGTGTCAAGCCAGATACAGCAGGCAGGAACGGGCTGCCCCCAACCACCAGCTGCCTATTTGTACCTGGCCGGACACAACAATATAGGGAAGCCCTTTTTTAAAAAAATTATTTCATGAAATAATTTTAAAAAAATTGACGTGGAGCTTCGCACTATATTTGGGTCCAGCCAGGTACAGCAGGCAGGAATGGGCTGCCCCCAACCACCAGCTGCCTATTTGTACCTGGCCGGACACAACCATATAGGGAAGCCCTTTTTTTCTTAATTATTTCATGAATTTTATGAAATAATTAAAAAAAAAAATATGTGGGGCTTCGCCCTATTTTTGTGTCCAGCCAGGTACAGCTAGGCAGCTGGGGGCTGGAATCCGCAGCACAGGGAGGCCCAAGCTTTCTGGGCCCCACCCGCTGCAAATTGCAGTCCGCAGCCGCCCCGGAAAATGGCGCCTTCATAGAAGCGCCATCTTCTGGCGCTGTACCCAACTCATCCAGGGCCCTGGTGCGGTGGCTCACTGGGTAATAAAGGGGTTAAGGCCAGCTTGGCATTATCAGCTGGCCCTAAGCCCGAAATTCATGGGGTCACGCCAATATTAGACATGACCACCATGAATTTCTAGTAAAGTATTTAAAAAAAACACAACACCCAGAATAAAGTCCTTTAATTGAAATAAAGACACAATTCTTTATTGTTCTAAATTAAACTATACTTACCATCACGCCCATTCCAGCTGAAGCCAACGATCTCCTGCAATAAAAGAAAAATAATAAACCAACCTCATCCTTACCTTCCCATGGATCCCACGACAGCTTCAGCTCTGCTACATCGAGATGACAGGCTGGACCGCAGCAGAACGCTGCCATCCAGCCTGTCATCCCGCAGACACTGAGAAGCGCAGGCATGCTTGCGCTCCTCAGTGTCTCTCTGTGACGGCATAAAGATGAGCCGAGTTCATGTCCAATGAACTCAGCTCACCTCATGCACGTCACTGACAGCGTGGGAAAATTCTCCTGCACTCAGCGCTTCAGCGTGAGAATTCTCCCACGCTGTCAGTGACGTACATGAAGTGAGCTGAGTTCATTGGACATGAGCTCACCAAATGCACGTCACTGACAGCGTGGGGAAATTCTCACGCTGAAGCGCTGAGTGCAGGAGAATTTTCCCACGCTGTCAGTGACGTGCATGAGGTGAGGTCATGTCCAATGAACTCGGCTCACCTCATGCACATCACTGACAGCGTGGGAAAATTCTCCTGCACTCAGCGCTTCAGCGTGAGAATTCTCCCACGCTGTCAGTGACGTGCATGAAGTGAGCTGAGTTCATTGGACATGAGCTCACCAAATGCACGTCACTGACAGCGTGGGGAAATTCTCACGCTGAAGCGCTGAGTGCAGGAGAATTTTCCCACGCTGTCAGTGACGTGCATGAGGTGAGGTCATGTCCAATGAACTCGGCTCACCTCATGCACGTCACTGACAGCGTGGGAAAATTCTCCTGCACTCAGCGCTTCAGCGTGAGAATTCTCCCACGCTGTCAGTGACGTACGTGAAGTGAGCTGAGTTCATTGGACATGAGCTCACCAAATGCACGTCACTGACAGCGTGGGGAAATTCTCACGCTGAAGCGCTGAGTGCAGGAGAATTTTCCCACGCTGTCAGTGACGTGCATGAGGTGAGGTCATGTCCAATGAACTCGGCTCACCTCATGCACATCACTGACAGCGTGGGAAAATTCTCCTGCACTCAGCGCTTCAGCGTGAGAATTCTCCCACGCTGTCAGTGACGTGCATGAGGTGAGCTGAGTTCATTGGACATGAACTCGTCTCATCTTTATGCCGTCACAGCCAGACACTGCAGAGCGCAATCATGCCTGCGCTTCTCAGTGTCTGCGGGATGACAGGCTGGATGGCAGCGTTCTGCTGCGGTCCAGCCTGTCATCTCGATGTAGCAGAGCTGAAGCTGTCGTGGGATCCATGGGAAGGTAAGGATGAGGTTGCTTTATTATTTTTCTTTTATTGCAGGAGATCGTTGGCTTCAGCTGGAATGGGCGTGATGGTAAGTATGGTTTAATTTAGAACAATAAAGAATTGTGTCTTTATTTCAATTAAAGGACTTTATTCTGGGTGTTTGTGTTTTTTTTTTTAACTTTCACTATGGGGTTAGTAATGGGGGTGTCTTATAGACACCTCTCCATTACTAACCTGGGCTTGATGTCAGCTGGCATTATAAGCTGACATCAACCCCAGCCCTATTACCCCACTGCCACCGCTACAGGGCAGTGGGAAGAGCGAGGCTAAGTGCCAGAATTGGCGCATCCTATGGATGCGCCATTTCTGGGGCGGCTGACGGCTGGTGTTTCTAGCCTGGGAGGGGGCCAATATTCATGGCTCCCTTCCTGGGCTATTAATATCAGCCCCCAGCTGTCTGCCTAGCCTTTGCTAGCTATTAAAATAGGGGGGACCCCACGTCATTTTTTTGGGGGGGTCCCCCATTTTAATAGCTAGTAAGGGCTAGGTATTCAGCTGGGGGCTGATATTAGTAGCCTGGGAAGCTCCGTGGGTATTACCCCCTTCCCAGGCTTCAAACATCTGCCCCAGCTGTCTGCTTAACCTCCGCTAGAGACTAAAATTAAGGGGAACCCCACGCCAATTTTTTTTAAAATAAATCCTTTATTTTAACACTAAATGACAAGTACAGTAATCAACATTATCACTGTACTTCATATATATGTGACTGACATGTTTCTATCTATCTAATCTATGTGTGATCCTCTAATCTTTCTATTCTAAATTGTCGGGTACCACTGCTGAATTTGCGGCCGGCTTTCTTAAAGAGACGGTGCATGAAAACACTATTATTTTTTTAAATAAATCCTTTACACTAAATGACAAGTACAGTAAGCAACACTGTCACTGTACTTCATATATGTGACTGACATGTTTCTATCTATCTAATCTATGTATGATTCTCTATACCTTCTATTCTAAATTGTCAGGTACAGATGCTGAATTGCCGGCCGGCTTTTTTAAAGAGAGGGTGCATGAAAACACTATTATTTTTTTAAATAAATCCTTTACACTAAATGACAAGTACAGTAAGCAACACTGTCACTGTACTTCATATATATGTGACTGACATGTTTCTATCTATCTAATCTATGTGTGAAGCTCTATTCTTTCTGTTGTAAATTGTCGGGTACCGGTGTATGCGCTGATGAATTGCCGGCTTTTTGCATAATACATTCTACATTATTCTTAGTTGTTTTACTTCATGTAGAATTAACCTACAATGAAAGAAAGGGTTTATTTTCATTCCAATATTAGTGTCCCATTGACTTGCATTGGTTTCCGGTATCGGAATCGGCGATATCCGATACTTTTTGAGTATCGGTCCGATCCAATCCGATACGATATTTCCTGATATCGGAAGGTATCGCTCAACACTACTTTTGTCAGATTCAAGTTATTTCTGTGACCATTGTGGGTTTTCTTTTCATTAAACGAGGGGTACCAACAATTTTGACCACGCATGTAACTGATCTGAATGTAAAAAATTGTTAAACGTCTTATAGAACGATGCAGCACTCTTGAAATTCTTAAGATATAAAGTTGCATAAAATGTGTTGAGAAAAAAAGATGCATATTAACTGCCAAAGATTTGAGAAAAGTTGAATGTGAAGTGACCACGAACCCACGATCCTCCAGAGCTGCCATTTTACAGAACTGCAATCATCCTGGAATACTCAGAAGTACAAGGTGTTCCGTGCTCAGAGACATGGCCCAAGTAAGGGAGGCTGAAATCCGACAACAACTGAGCAAGACACATAAGTTGAAATGTCAAGAAGGGCTAAGAAATATTCGAGGTCAGGTTTTTCAAAGGTTTTATGGACTGATGAGTAGGGATAAGCGAACCCGAACTGTAAAGTTCGGGTTCATACCGGACAAATACTGTTCTTTTATTTTTATTTTGAAAATAATAAATGGGTAAAAGAGGTTTGGGGAGTTGTTATTTCAAATAAAGGCTTTTACTCTGTGTGAGTGTTTTTTAACTTAAACTTAAGGAGTTAGTAATTGGGGCGTCTGATAGATCCCTCTCCATTACTAACCCCTGGATTTGATGTCAGCTGACATTACAAAGCTGACATTACCCCACTTGCCACAGCACCAGGGGAAGTTTAAAGAGCAAAGCTCTAGAATTGGTGCATCTAAAAGACATGCCTCTTCCGGGGCGGCTGCGGGCTGCTATTTTAGGATGGGAAGGTCCAATATCGATTGCCCCTTCCCAGTCTGAGAATACCAGCCTCCAGCTGCCCCGAAAAAGGCATGTCTTTTAGAATGAAAGAATAATGGCATGACTCTTTTTCACATCTAACCTAAACCATAGAAAAAAGCTCACTTTTACTTTATTAACCTTTTGGACTGATTGACAGCATTGTAGTTGTGCCATAATAAAATTAATTATTAAAAATACAAATTGCTTTAAAATTGTGAGCCCCACACTCTTGGCTGGATCCCACCTCATTACAGGTATTACCTTTTGCCATTTTTTGCGTATTTTAACTTCTCTATGTATACTAAACGGGCAGTGCAATAATATCTTGTGGACAATGCAATAACATTTTCTACTTCACATGGGAGATATATACTTTATATATGCACTGTATATTCTAGTCCTCAATTATATTGCATGGAGGACCATGGGGGGTGCATTATATTGTATGGAGGATCAGGGGGAGTGCATTATATTTTATGTAGGACCATTGGGATTGCATTATATTTTATGGAGGACCATTGAGAGTGCACTGTATTCTATGGCGGACCATGGGGAGTGCATTATACTGTATGGAGGATTATGGGGGGTGCATTATACCATATGGAAGGCTACAGGGGGCCATTATAATATGTGGGGGTCCATTATACTGTATGCAAGCAGTTATACAGTGTGAATGTTTGTGTGGGTCCATCATACTGTGTGGGGGCCATTATTCTGCTTGGAGGGCTAGTAGTGTCCATAATAATGTATGTAGGCCCATTAATGTGCATGGAGAGCAGTGTGGGGGTCACAGTTGGGGGATCATACTGTACTGGGGTCACCATACTTTGCATTATACTGTATGGAGGACAATGGGTGGGTGGATTATATTGTATGCAGGACCATGGGGGTGCATTATATTGTAAGCAGGACCATGGGCGGTGCATTATATTGTATGGAGGACTATGGGGGGTGCATTATATTGTATGAAGGACCATGGGGAGAGCATTTTATTTTATGGAGGACCATGAGGAGAGCATTTTATTATATGGAGGACCACGGGGGGGCATTATATTGTATAGAGGGTCATGGGGAGTGCATTATATTCTATGGAGGACCATGGGGAGTGCACTATATTTTATGGAGGCCCATGGGGAGTGCACTATGTTTTATGAAGGACCATGGTGAGTGAATTATATTCTATGGAGGACCACGGGGATTATACTGGATGGAAGATTTTGGGGGACGCATTATACTATATGGAAGGCTATGTGGGGCCATTATAATATGTGTGGGTCCATTATACTGTATGTAGGCAATTATACAGTGTAATTGTTTGTGTGGGTTCATAATACTGTGTGGGAGCTGGGGGGCTAGTGCGGGTCATTATAACGTATGTAGGCCCATTAAAATGCATAGAGAGCAGTGTGGTGATCACAGTTGGGGAATCATACTGTGCTGGGGTCACCATACTTTGCCTTGGGAGTTGAGGTGGGGAACAATAGGGTCATTATACCGTGCATGTGGAGGAATTGACCATGAGGGTATCATACTGTGTTTTGCTGGCACTTTTGTTTGCATAATACTTTATGGGGGCAATAAAAGAGGAATTTAGGACTTCAACAGGAAGAAAATTACTATGGAAAAGCTGCAAAGTTGTGAGATTTGGTTTTCTGTGACCTCGACAATTATTTTTTATTTGTATTGGGGAGAGGGCCCCAACTAGAACTTCTGCCCCATGATTTCTATGTTTGCCCCTGCCCAACACTTTAGAATTCTATCTGCCTCTGCCTCTGCTCATTCTGTGGCATTTCTATTTTGATTATCCTTAGGTATGTTATCTGTTATATTACCTGACATAATATTTATTTTGTTTTTTTATATGGTGTGGGATCTTCAGAAATGATTTTATTCTACTGTATTTTATCACTATATACCTTGTATATTTTTACTGTGTGTCCACGCTCCATCTTTTGCCACCTGTACGGCAGCGGTGTTCACACCGTGCAGTTACTGAGGCAGTGACCCAAGCAAGTCCAACATATGCAGCTTTTATTCAGCAACTCACAGGTAAAATAGAAAGTCCTCCGGTTCGCAGCCAGGTTAACACAAGTCTATAAAGAACGGTTTAACGGTTTTAACTGGGGCAACGGCCGCGCCGGGCCGCTCAGAGCCTGACAGGTGCAGAGCCTTCCCAGGTGTGGGTTCAGCTACACACAGGCCCGCCGAGCTTTCCTGCTATGCTCCTAGCAGGTCCCAACAATGAACAACACTAACCATTAATGCAGGGTTTTTAAAGGACCTGTGGCAATAGCCACTGGAAAACCCTGATTGGAGGATGCCGTCCCACTGCCTTCCTGTAGCCTCCTCCAAGAAATGAAGGCCCTGCCAGGTTTTACTTAATCTGCCTTAGCCAGGTAGTCTGACCAGGTCAATGCTCACCTTCATTCCTGCATTTCAGCCGCAGCTGTGTATGTGACTGCAATGCACGCCAACGGGTTTAATAGGTCTCTGTACACATTCTGAGGGATATATAATGTCCCTCGTATACGATCCCAGTCACTGCCTCACACACCTCATACCCACTTGTATTGTTAATAAAGGTATTTTAATTTATTCATCTATGTTCAAACCACTTATCTGGCTGTGGTGGAGCGGGGTCCCTGGAGACAGGTTCACTGCTGCAGGAAACTGGTTGGCGGCAGGGGGGCGATGTTGCAGTCTCTGGGCTGGGAGGAGGGGGTGATCAGTGGTGGGAGGCTGCAGCGGACTCTGGGCTTTCTGAAAATGTCAAAGGAGTCTCCTCACATCCCATTGTTTTCATGGAGGCGGCACATATGAAGATTGAGATCTCAATCTGCACATGAGCTGCCTCCAGCGGTTATTTTCCCAAAGTCCACTGCAGTGAAAATAATGGGAAGTGCGGGGTCTCCGCTGACATTATGTGAAATCCTGAGTCCCGGCATGGCCTCGCACTGCTGAACACCCTCTCCTCCCAGCCCGGGGTCTGCAGCATTGCGTCACTCCTGCTGTCGCTGCCAGCTTCCTGCAGCAGCGACCCTGCCTCCTGGAACCCCGCTCTAGTGTAGCCAGCCCCACACCCACCCGGAAAGCTACATTCGGATTATCAGACACACCCATATTCTCCCCAAAATTGAGGGGAAAAGTGCATTTTATAATCAAAAAAATATAGTAGTTGCTGGAGGCTAAAAAGGACAATTGTGGCCTGCATTTGATAGTACTACTCCCCAGACTGCTGGTTCCAGTAGTAGTGATTCTGGTGCTGTTTTTTGCAGACCTCATTCTTATTGCTAGGTAGTGTAGTATTGTTTTTTTGGATTTTACATTATGTTGCCTTTTATATTTTTCATATATTTTTTCTACACTAAAATGATCACTGTTACATTTCTTCTTTTTCCAAAAAGACTCTCCAAGAAATACTAAGTACACAAAAAAACAGCAGCAGTGACAGGTTGCAATATTGATGTGGCATGTACATACCATACTTTAAATTGTCTAACAAAATGGGTGTGATGAAAAATTAATAGTTTGTGACATGCACACTTTGTGAGTCAGACTGACACAAAGTTAAATGTCTGTATTTTTTTTACTTTTCTATAAATTCCCCCTTCCCAAAAGAATGAACCAAGAAATGTTAGGTATATGGAACATCCGAAAAACAATAGCTGCACCAGGTCAGAACATTGGGTGTGGTATGCAATAAAATGAGTAAGAAAAAACAATCAGAAGTTTGATGAATGCTCATTTTGGAGTTTATTTTATTATGAACTTCGGCTAGAGCAGGTGGTCACGTTTGTATTCAGTAAGGTCATACACATCTAGTCTGAATGTAAGTATGCAAATCGCATAATTGCAGGCAGGTGACCACACACTCTCCCCATCCACACTTGGAGAATCCTGACAGTGTGCAGTGCACATGCTGTGATTATTCAGAAGTCTGCAGTCAATAGACAGCAGACTATTATCAAAAGACCAGTCAACCTCTAATAATTATAAATATGCAAAAAAAGTAGAAGTTTGGGACATACTCAGTTTGTGAAGCAGTTACAGAGTTAAATGTTTTTGCCAGAGAGCTGATTAATCACTGCCAGCTTTCCTATTTCACTTTCCCTGTCAATTAAATCTGTATCATTATACTTTTTTTCATACACTAATCTTCATCACTGCTGCGCTATATCACACACGATCTGCAATAATAGTTCACTGTTTTATCGCTTTTTCTTCCTATCTCTATGGTTTAGCTGTGAGCTACAACATCCTCTCACTATCTAGATTCACGACTATTTGGCTGTTGAAGTCCCTGTTTTTGCTTTTATACAGGCTATGATAGCACCTCTTAATTGGCTGTGCTATACCATGTAATGTTATAACCTCAAGGCTTTATGGGCCAGCCGTGAGGTCATTTGATCCTACTTCTGGATGATGGAATCTATGTGTAAAAATAGTGGTGGCTATTTTAGACGATTTATGCAATGCCATTGAATCAAAGAGAGGGACTGTTTTTTCTTTGAGAGATTTGCTGAATATGGAGGCTCGGAAAAAAATTGTGTGAATTATGTGAATTAGCTCTCATGCTTGTCAGATCCTTATCTAAACTGATAAAAGTGCAATACTACAGATTAGCTCCTGTTTTGGCATTTATCTCTGGTCATGTTGCAAGACTAACTAAAGCTTCGAACATTGAGTTACAATATACAGTGAAGGAAATAATTAATTGATCCCTTGCTGTTTTTGTAAGTTTGCCCACTGACAAAGACATGAACAGTCTAAATTTTAAGGGTAGATTAATTTTAACATTGAGAGATAGAATATCCCAAAAAAATCAAGAAAATCAAAATTGTCAATTTCTAAACTCATCAGATCCACTCATCTCTACTAGTTATGTCTCCTAGATGGTACTTGAGACAATGAGATAGTTTCCTTCATTCTGCTAGAGAGAGATTTTGCATAACTACTAGTGTTGAGCGAACATGCTCGACACTGCTCGGTACTCGCCCGAGCATCACGCTACTCGGGATGTTCGGCGAGCGCCGAGCATTTCCGGGTTACTCGGGCGGGAGCTCGGGTCTCCGCCCTGCATGTTTGGTGCTCTTTACAGAGCCAATGAACATGCAGGGATTGCCAGCCAGTCACTGTAATGCCGCAGCCATGTTGTTTGTGGGAATTACAGTGATTTGCTGGCTGCACAGCGTCACCTCGAGTATTTAAAACCGGGCGCCGCCATCTTGGACACAGTCGCTCCGGATCAGACAGTGTAGGGACAGCGCTGCTGATTTAGGGAGAGATATATCCTGCAAAATAGTTAGTGTAGGGTCTATAAAGGCTGCCAGATCAAACAAACAGTCCTTCTCGGGACTATTATCCATCCCAGGTATATCAGGCAGGCAGGCAGGCAGGCTGTATAGGAAACGCAGTGGTTATACCAGCAAACGCTGCATTACAGTCCCGTGTGCTGCTCCTGTTGCTGAAATTGCTGGACTTAGCTCCAGGTCCCGGGGGCCAGGAAAAATCCTTTTTTTTTATCTAAATCCTCTTTTTTTTTCCTCCTTCACAATTTACAAATACCCATCTTATTACCCTTTTGGTGCCCCCCCCCCAAAAAAAAAGTGTGCCTCTGATTTTTCAGACACAAATATATCTGTTGAAAATAGTCTGGTGTAGGCCAGAGAAATAGAAGAGTGGTTTTGCAGTTCTATGGGCCATTTGTATCTAAAAAAAACAGTTTGAGTGTGTCGCTCACTGTTCAGCCACAAATATATATATATTCAAAAAAGTCTGGTATACACCAGTAAATTATAACTGTGGTTTTGCTGTTCCACGGTAAAACATCTCTATTATCCTGCTTTTGGCATTTTTTGCCGTAAAAAATAAATAGTGTCTCCTGATTGTTCAGACAGAAATATATCTGTTGAAAATAGTCTGGTGTAGGCCCGAGAAATACAAGTGTGGCTTTGCAGTTTCACGGTTCAAACCTCTGTATTATCCACTTTTGGACCATTTGTATCTAAAAAAAAGCAGTTTGAGTGTGTCGCTCACTGTTCAGCCACAAATATCTCTATTTAAAAAAGTGTGGTATACCCCAGTAAACAATAACTGTGGTTTTCCTCTTCCACGGTTCTAATCTACTCTTTATTACCCTTTTTCCATTGATAGTGCAAGTGTAAGCTATTTTACTTCATTTACAATGGGCAAGGCGCGTGGCAAGGGACGTGGAACTGGACGTTCTGGTGATGGTTCGTGCAGAGGACGGGGCCGTGGCCAAGGTGAAAATGTGCCACAACCAACAGCCACATCTTCCCGCTCCCACTTCTTGACCGAATTACTAGGGAAGCACAGAACAACACCAGTATTGAGAACTGATCAGTGTAAACAGGTTATTAATTGGATAGCAGACAATACTTAGTAGCCGTGAGTCTCGACCGCATACTCCTCCTCACCCTGATGCTCCTTCCTCCCACCATGCCGAGTGTCGTCAGACAGCAAGTGATCACACACTTGGACACTCTGAAGAGCTGTTCACTGGTCCATTTCCATATTTGGGCCCCTCGCCTGATACGCTTGAAGTGGTGGAAGAGGAGATCCCATGTTGCGATGCCCAAATATTTGAACAGCCATGGCCACAGGAAGTCGATGTTGGCAATCTGTCACAAGAGGTGGACGTTGACGAGACACAATTGCCAGGAAGTGAGGAGGAGGATCGTGGTGCGCAAGTGGAAGAAGAGGAGGTGGTGGATGATCTAGTAACTGAGCCAACGTGGAAGGAGGACATGCAGAGTGAGGCCAGCATCACACAGGGGGAGAGAGGCAGAGTACCCCAACAGGCAGGAAGAAGCAGTGTGGTGGCCGCAGACAGAAGGCAGGCAACCGTTCCCCGTAACACCAACACGAGGGACGTTGCCAGTACAAGCGGTAGGTCTTCCAGAGTCTGGAATTTTTTTAAAGACTCTGCTGATAACCCCAAAAAGGCCATATGTTCCACCTGCCATGCCAGCATCAGCAGGGGTGACAAAACTACCAGCCTGACCACCACCAGCATGATCAGGCACATGGCAGCAAAGCACCCGACTTTGTGGGGCGAAACCCAGGGTACACGACCAGGGTCAGCGGGTGTCACCACTGCTTCGTCCACTGCTGTGCGTGCAATAGAACCCCCTGTTGTGTGTGCAAGGCAATCCCCTGTCCATACTGCATGTAAAGATGCCCCCTCCTCTCAGTCTTCACTTGTTATGACAGTTTCTCAAGAAAAAGCATCAACGTCCACGTCCACGTCCCACCGCAGCGTTCAATTGTCCATATCCCAGACCTTTGAATGAAAGCGGAAATTCGCAGCTAATGCCCCACAGGCCACAGTCCTAAATTCGCACATTTCACGACTGCTTGCATTGGAAATGCTGCCTTTTAGGCTGGTGGAGAGGGAATCCTTCCGCAATCTTATGGCGGTGGCCATCCCTCGGTACTCGGTCCCCAGACGACTCTATTTTGCCCGGTGTGCCATCCCCGCACTACACAAGCACGAGTCCCAAAGCATCTGCCGTGCCCTCAACAACACAGTTACTGGGAGAGCCCACCTGACAATGGACACGTGGATAAGTGCTTGTGGCCAGGGACGGTACATCTCTCTGACGGCACACTGGGTAAATATAGTGGAAGCCGGGACCCAGTCGGACCTTGGGACGGAACACATCCTCCCCACACCGAGGATTGCGGGCCCTATGTCAGTCAGAGTTGCCCCCACCGTGTACAGCTCCTGCGCATCCTCCTCCTCCTCCTCCTCATGTTCAGCCTCCATCTCAGATATCACCACTAGTGTTGAGCCACCCCCGTAGTGTTCGAGTTCGGTTCGGTTCGTCGAACACCCGTGTGTTCGCCGAACTGTTCGTCGAACTGTTCGTCGAACACCTTCGAACACCGTTAAAACCAATGGCAGGCAAACAAAAACACATAGAAACACATAGAAAACACCTTCAAAGGTGTCCAAAAGCTGACAAACTGCTCAGAAGACACAACTAACACATGGAAAAGTGACAAGTACATATAGTCATGCGAAAAGAAAAGAGGTGGAGGAGTAAAAGGTGGGGGAGACACAGATATAGGCATGTCATGCCCTTCTAAAATCCAAAAAGTGAGAAGCCGAGACGGCCAGTCCGCTCCTGCCCGTGCCACCTCCGTGTCGCCGGGTTTGTGCCAGAGCCGCGGTGAACCCTGACGGCCAGCCCCCCTCTCCCAATACTGGTGCCTGTCCGCTGGTGGGTCGAGAGAGCCCCCGTGTGGTGGAGGCAGCTCTAAGCTTTTTAATTTAAATTGTCCCTCTAATTTGAATGAATACACTTTAAATCCATTTACAAGGATCTATTGGAGGGCAAGTCTCATGCCAGCAGCCGCGTAATTCCAGCTCCAGTAGCGTCCACTAAAGCTGCTGCAGTTAAAAAGCTTTTATAAGGATCGAGCTCGGCTGTCCACCGCAAGGCATCCTAGTGCCAGTCCCAGCCCCTATGCCTTGGGGTGAATCCTGATGCTCTTCACTGAGTATCCCGTGGTCCCGAAGCATTTCCTTTGAAAAAATTAAGTGTCCAAACTACAGGTGGTGTAGCTTGCTTAACAGCCGGGATAATCCGCTGACTAGCAGACACTGCTACTAGGCACAAAGTATTTCCTGGGCTAGAGGCAGTTAAAAATTTGTAAGTAGATACTCTCGTTGGATGCTGAGAAAGCATTCCATAGAGTCTCCTGGCACGCCATATATGATTCTCTTAAAAAGCTTGGGGTAGGGGTCTAGGGGACCCTTTTATAGCCAAAATCACGGCCCTGTATCACAATACGTCACCTAGGCTGAAGATAAATGGAACTGTAGCACCGAGGGCTCGGTTGCTACAGACGTATTGCACCTCACCCAGAGGTGTGATATCTCACTCTCAGATAAGGATGGAGTGTGGATCAGGACCCGACACCTGCATGCATTACACCACATTGCCGTGGGGCAGGGCGACCAATATGCCCCTGAGATGGGCACGACAGTCTCTGTCCCTGGCTGGAGTGGGGGGAGGGAACACTGAGGAAGGGGAACCCTGCAGTGCAGGAGCAGGGAGGAAGCAGTTCCTGGGTGCATTGAGAAGGGAGTATAAAAGGTGGGCACCATCTTAGTTCAGTGCAGAGAAGTCTGAGCAGAAGTGGCAGGGAGCAGGGGCTCTGCATGAGCTCTGCTCCGGAGGCGGGCCTAGTAACAGAGGCCCAGGCCTGCAAGAGGGAGAAGGAAGGAAGAGGAGCGGAGAAGGCTCCAGGAACGAGGAATGAAGGGATCCCAGGGGTGCGGACGGGCGAGTCGCCACCGCACGCCCGAATCCACCTGCGTGGAGGGGTCAGGCCAAAGGGGGAGACCGGTCCCCGAACTAGTGGAGGCAGGAAACGACCCTCAGCTAGAAACCGGAGGCTCTGACATTTTATGTGGCGCAGCCCCTTGCTCCACCCGCTAGGAAGGCACCACATAGGGTCAGGGAAACTGGCGCCAAGTTTACCAAGAGGAGGCCCGAGGCAGCCGGACAGAAGTGTTGGTAAGAAAGACTAGACAAAGGACACACAAAGGGGGTCCTGTGAAGCGCTTCAAAGTTATCTGGGAGTTGTCTGAGCCCCTCACCTGGTGAGCACAGTACGACGTGGGCAGCCGTTACCTGCAGACGTGGTCTGGATAATAAGAACTGTGAGTAAAGGCCCTGAACTGCATCACTGACTCCGTGTCGTTACTGCTGCTGCCCTGCACCATCACCCCCATCCTCCGCATACACTGCCCTGAGGCTATACTCCTCCCGTGGGGAGTTATGCTACGCTCTGCTGCACCCACAACACCAGCCTTAGCGGTCTGCCCTGTAGCGGCGGTTCACTCTGACCGCAATCCACGGGTGGCGTAGTCGGACATTTAAACATCAAAACCACATAAATAGTTCCGCCACTGGTTTGACCGCCCTGAGCCACGGAACCGGATCGCCGCCACGAAGACTACAACCACCAGCATCCACCAAAAAGGGTCCGGCTCCGGGTGTCCCAAGGCCCAGGGGGTGCGTCAGAACATTTTCATCACCTTTCACAATCACCAATGGGACAAGGCAGGGATTTCCTCTGTCCCCTCTCTTATACATCCTAGTGACGGAGCACCTGCTCTCATCAATTCGCCATAACCCCAATATTAGGTGGATTGAGGTGGGAGGCACCGAGTACAAGTGCTCTCTATTTGCTGATGATGTCCTAGTATATATCACTCAATCACATATATCCATCCCTGCTGTTATGGCTGAAATAGATCACTTTGTTACATGGTAAAATTTTAAAATCAATGCAGCGAAGTCTGAGGCCCTCGATGTCTCCCTCCCTAAATCCATATAGGATTCCATCCAGTCCAACTTTCCCTTTGCCTGGCCCTCACAGGGTATCAAATACTTAGGAATTCCTATTCATAGAGACCTCTCCCATCTATGTTATCTTAATTTTGGGCCCTTTATTGAACAATTCCATACAGACCACGGTTGGCAAGTTAGAACTGTAAGATTCACTACGTGAACCACTGGTGTTTTGTGGAAAAGCACATGTACACCGCGTTCCAAATTATTATGCAAAAAGTGTTTAGGAGTGATAAGGGAAGAATTTGTTTGTTTGTCAGTTAAACTCATTGATGGTGATGTGTGTCAGGGCTCTTTATATCACTGTAAGCAATTGCAGACACCTGTGCTAATTAGTTTGGCAGGTGTGTCCAATGAAAGGCAAGACTACTTAAGAAGGCTCTCTCACATTATTAAGCAGCCTACAATTTCTGCCAAAATGGGAAAGAAAAAGGATGTGTCGGCTGCTGATAAGCAACAAATTGTGGAGTGTTTAGGTCAAGGCATGACTACAATCAACATTGTGCGATGATCAGGATGAAGTGTCTTGGCAATCAAGAAGTATGTAGCTGATTCACAGTACACACGTGTGCGTGCTGATAAGGGCAAATTCAGGACTCTTTCCTACAGGCAATTACGTCAGGTTGAAAGAGCAGCGGCAAAAAAGCCTTGTCATAGCAGCAGACAAGTTTTTGAAGCTGCTTGTGCCTCCAACGTCCCCCGAACAACAAGATGCAGGGTCCTTCAGAGGTTTGCAGCTGTGCATATGCCATCCTGTCGACCTCCTCTATCCACTTCACACAAGCAGAAACGGCTCCAGTGGGCCAAACATTACATGAAGACTGATTTCAAAACTGTTTTGTTCACGGATGAGTGCCGTGCAGCGCTCGATGGTCCAGATGAATGGAGTGGAGGATGGCTGGTTGATGGACACCCCACGCAAACACGGCTACAGCGCCAACAAGGAGGAGGTGGAGTAATGTTTTGGGCTGGAATCATGGGGAGAGAGATTGTCGGCCCCTTTAGGATCCCTGAAGGCGCTAAAGATGAACTCCATAATGTATGTGGATTTTCTCAAACAGCACTTCCTGCCATGGTTCAAGATGAAGAACCGTGTATTTCACAGCAAGATCATTTTTCTGCATGATAATGCACCATCTCATGCTGCACATAAAACATCTGCATCTCTGGCTGATATGGGCATAAAAGGGGACAAACTTATGGTGTGACCCCCATGCTCCCCTGACCTCTACCCCATTCAGAACCTTTGGAGCATCATTAAAAGGAGTGTCTATGATGGCGGGAGGCAGTTCACATCTAAGCAACAGCTCTGGGAGGGTATTCTGTCCTCATGCAAAACAATTGAAGCAGAAACCATCCAAAACCTGACAAATTCAATGGACGAGAGAGTTCAGAAGCTCCTTTCGAACAAGGGGTCCTATGTGAAAATGTAACATCACCTAGAATAAAGTTTTGAGTTGAAAACTGTTTGATTTCAGTTTCTAACAACCTGCTAATGCTTATAATTTCAAAAATGATCATTTTTTTGGTCTTTATTAAAATGAAAAGGTTGATCGAAAAGTTTGGGGGATCTAAGAGTGTGGCAACCCAGTAGTCATGATTACTTCGAATTCTGACATTATGAGGGTCATGCTGCAGGTAGTGCAGCAAGAAGGCACTTACGTGTCTTGCGCATCTCGGAGCCCCAAAATTATTTTCCGGGCTAGATGCAGCTAAAAATTATTTTTAATTTTAAATCTGGTGAAGCTTATTATAGATGGCCTAATAGGATCAGTGCTGCACACTTCTACAAAGCCCAAATTATTTTCCAGTCAAGATACAGATAAACATGATTAGTAATTTGAAAGCTTAAAACGGTTGGTAGGGTGATTTTAACCAATCATCAAGCTTTTACTCTCCCCAGGATGACACAGGGGTAGAAAAGTCGTTTCGGATCCATGATTTGTTCATCTTTATGAACGTGAGTCTGTCTACATTATCAGTGGAGAGCCGCGTGCGCTTATCTGTCAGCACACCACCAGCAGCGCTGAACACACGTTCAGACAGAACGCTGGCTGCGGGGCATGACAAGATCTCCAAGGCGTAAGTGGCTAGCTCCGGCCATTTATCCAGATTGGAAGCCCAAAAAGAGCAAGGGTCCAGTGACACAGTCGTGGCTTCAATGTTTACTTGGAGATACTCCTGTACCATCGTCTCTAGGCGTTGACTATGCATCAGACTTCTTGTCTCCTGTGGACTTGCAAAGGATGGGCTAAAATAGTGGTGAAATGATTCCGCAAAATTGATGTTACCAGCAGATACTGTGGTTCTGTTACGGTTTGAGTGCTGAACACTTGACGGTCCCACGGTTGGCAAGTTGGAACTGTGAGATTCACTACGTGCACCACTGGTATTTTGTGGAAAAGCACATGTAAGATTCTGCAACAGTCTCTGCTGATACTCCTGCATGCGTGCATCCCTTTCTATGGCAGGAATAATTTCTGCAAATTTACTTTTGTACCGGGGATCTAACAGTGTGGCAACCCAGTAGTCAGGATTATTTCTAATTCTCACAATTCGAGGGTCATGTTGCAGGTAGTGCAGCAAGAAGGCACTCATGTGTGTTGCGCATCCAGGAGCACCAAGTCCCTGTTGTGTTGGTGGCGAGGTAACAATCATGCTTCCTTCCTCTGTCCTCTCCCCCCAACCTCGCACAACAGAAATGTGATCAAGGTCTCCCTCATCTGATGAGTCTTCCATCAGTTCGTCCTCCACTTCTTCCTGGGCTCCTGCACCTTCCTCACTAGTTTGGCTGCTACCATGCGCCCTGGTAAAACCATCTCCCCCACCCTCACATGCCTGCCGCCTTGGTGCTGCCGACCGTCTGGACCTTGCAGATGTTAGCCCTTCCGCATACAACTCCTCCTCCTCTACTTCCTCCACCTCCTCTTGTGCCACCACCTGACTCCGAATTCTGTTTAACATGTGCTCCAGCATGTAAATCACCGGAATAGTCATGCTGATAATGGCATCGTCAGCACTAAACATCTTCGTCGCCATTTCAAAACTGTGCAGAAGGGTGCATAGGTCCCTGATCTGAGACCACTCCTCCAGCGTGATTTGCCCCACCTCTGAATCTCGTTGGCCCAGGCTATACGTCAGAACGTATTGCACCAGGGCTTGTCGGTGCTGCCACAGTCGCTGCAACATGTGCAGAGTTGAATTCCACCGGGTAGGCACATCGCATTTTAGCCGGTGAAGTGGCAGGCCCAACGACTTCTGTAGAGATGTAAGTCGCTGAGCTGCGGGATGCGAACGGCGGAAGTGAGCACACAGCGACCGTGCCCTCTGCAGAAGGCCATCTAGTCTGGGATAGTGGGCTAAAAATTGCTGGACAACCAGGTTCAACACGTGAGCCATACAAGGCACGTGTGTGACATTGCCCCGGCGAAGGGCCGCACCCAGGTTTGCAGCATTGTCGCACACGGCCTTCCCTGGTTTCAGGTCCAGTGGAGACAACCATTCATGAAATTGGTTCTCCAGAGCTGACCACAACTCCTCAGCTGTGTGACTCACATTTCCCAGACATTTCAATGTAAAAACCGCCTGATGACGTTGAGCCCTACTGCCAGCATAGTAAGGAGGTGTGCAGGATCCCTTCTGCGCAGTTAGAAAGCTTGTGGCATGACCAGACAGGCTTTGGGTGCAGGTGGAAGACCGAGAGGAGGTTGAGGAGGCAGAAGCAGTGGAGGAACTTTGACATAAAGAGGATTGACGCACAACTCGTGGGGACGGCAAGACTTGGACAGCAGCCCCTTGTCCTGCTGTCACCAAAGTTACCCAGTGCCCAGTCAGCGACATGTAATGCCCCTGTCCATACCTACTCGTCCAAGTGTCTGTGGTGAAATGCACCCTGTCACACACAGAGTTTCTCAAAGAAGCGGTGATGTTGTGTGCGACATGCTGGTGGAGCGCAGGCACACCTTTCTTTGAGAAGTAGTGCCGACTGGGCATCTGGTACTGGGGCACTGCGACGGACATAAGGTCTCGAAAATCCTCTGTGTCCACCAGGCGGAAAGGCAGCATTTCTGTAGCCAAGAGCTTGCAGATGGTGAAATTCAACCTCTTAGCTTTCTCATGGCTAGGAGGAAATGGTCTTTTACTTGTCCACATCTGAGGGACCTCGGGCTGGCTATTGTGCTTAGACGGGGTTGATAAGGGTGTCCCCGGCAAACTGCCGGTCTGTGAGGAAGATGCAGGCGGACATGTTAGGTTGCCTTGATCCAAAGGTGGTGCTATCGATGTCGGACAGCGCTCAAGACCAGCTGGTGTTACCACCTCCAAAGAAAATGATGACCTGCCAATCACGCTGGCTGTTGCGGGTAAAGAGGTGGCAGGTCTGCGCCCCAAAACAGGTGTGACTGCTGTCCCCCCAGTCACAGAGGATGAAGAGGCCGCGGATGCACAAGATATGGCAGACGGTGGTTGGCCCGGCCGGCTAGGCCGCATTGTAGCACACTGAGCTTCCCACTGCAACTTATGCTTCATGTCCATGTGCCGGTTCATGCATGAAGTACTCAAACTATGTATTTTTTGGCCTCTACTTAGCTTTTGCTGACAAATGTTACAGATAACACGAGTTGGGTCATCTTTATCGATCTGAAAAAATGCCCAGGCTATGCAAGGCTTAGCACCCATGCGACCTGAAGAGCCACCACGACTTGTGGTGAGAGGCAGAGTTGTGTTTGAGGATGCAGTTGTTGACGTGCTTCCAGTACTACGTCTCTGTCCAGGAAGGCGCAACCTGACCTCGTCGTCACTAGCATCTTCCTCCACCTCCTCTGCTGACCTCATCTCTTGGCTGACTGTGGGTTGACAGTAAGTGGGATCTCCGACCTCATCATCATCACCCTGTGCGTTATCACACCCGTCGTCCTCAGAGCCAACCTGTTCCTGCCCTGACAAAAAACTAAAGTTGTCGCTCCAATCAGGTATTTGAGTCTTATCATCGTCTCCACCAACAGGAGTTACAGTTTGGGAATGAGGGTCTACATTATGGTCAGAACCTTCTGCGTCTGGTCCTGGATCCGACTCATAAAGATTCTGGGCATCAGTGCAGATCATTTCCTCGTCTGGATTCACAGAAGCGCTGGAGTCGACCTCTGATTCCCAGGCTATAGTATGAGTAAACAGCTCTGCAGACTCAACCATCTGTTCTACCTCATACTCAGACGGGCAGCTGGAGATTTGGGAACTGTGAGGAAGCAAGTGCGATTTGGGTGACACCTTTGAGGACTGGAGTATTTGTGATGTTGAAGTTGATGTGGAGGAGAGCCCACTTAAAGGAGCACTTGATATCCGTTGAAGCACCTGCTGTTTTTGTGCCTCATCTGGAATTTGTAGCGATTGGCGTGGCCGTAAGAAAGGGATCTTATCACATTGTCCGCTAAAAGAAGTAGACATTTTAGTTTGGCTGGAAGATGGTCTTTCTTCTGCACCTACCCCACGGACACAACCTTTTTTCCCCTTCCCAACACGCCTATTCCCCTTTCCACCAGCAGCAGGCCTTTTTCCACTCATTTTGGTGGTTAACTAATTCACAACTCTGGACTTGTTTGCACAAAAAAACAATGGATGGTAACCGAGCAGAGCTGAGTGGCCAAACTGTGGTATTAGGCCAAAACTATTGGCTGGGTTAGATGCAGAAAAAAATTATTTTTAATTTGCAACCTGATGGAGGTCAGTATAGATGGACTAATAGACCAAGTCCCACACACCGCTAGAAGCCCAAATATTTTTTCAGAGCTAGATGCAGAAAATTTTTTTATTCAATTTGCAACCTGATGGAGGTCAGTATAGATGGACTAATAGACCAAGTCCCACACACTGCTAGAAGCCCAAATATTTTTTCAGAGCTAGATGCAGAAAAAAATTATTTTTAATTTGCAACCTGATGGAGGTCAGTATAGATGGACTAATAGACCAAGTCCCACACACTGCTAGAAGCCCAAATATTTTTTCAGAGCTAGATGCAGAAAAAAATTATATTCAATTTGCAACCTGCTGGAGGTCAGTATAGAAGGACTAATAGAACAAGTCCCACACACTGCTAGAAGCCCAAATATTTTTTCAGAGCTAAATGAAGAAAAAAATTATTTTTAATTTGCAACCTGATGGAGGTCAGTATAGATGGACTAATAGACCAAGTCCCACACACTGCTAGAAGCCCAAATATTTTTTCAGAGCTAGATGCAGAAAAAAATTATTTTTAATTTGCAACCTGATGGAGGTCAGTATAGATGGACTAATAGAACAAGTCCCACACGCTGCTAGAAGCCCAAATATTTTTTCAGAGATAAATGAAGAAAAAAATTATTTTTAATTTGCAACCTGATGGAGGTCAGTGTAGATGGACTAATAGAACAAGTCCCACACGCTGCTAGAAGCCCAAATATTTTTTCAGAGATAAATGAAGAAAAAAATTATTTTTAATTTGCAACCTGATGGAGGTCAGTATAGATGGACTAATAGACCAAGTCCCACACACTACTAGAAGCCCAAATATTTTTTCAGAGCTAGATGCAGAAAAAAATTATTTTTAATTTGCAACCTGATGGAGGTCAGTATAGATGGACTAATAGACCAAGTCCCACACACCGCTAGAAGCCCAAATATTTTTTCAGAGCTAGATGCAGAAAAAAATTATATTCAATTTGCAACCTGCTGGAGGTCAGTATAGAAGGACTAATAGAACAAGTCCCACACACTGCTAGAAGCCCAAATATTTTTTCAGAGCTAAATGAAGAAAAAAATTATTTTTAATTTGCAACCTGATGGAGGTCAGTATAGATGGACTAATAGACCAAGTCCCACACACCGCTAGAAGCCCAAATATTTTTTCAGAGCTAGATGCAGAAATTTTTTTTATTCAGTTTGTAACCTGATGGAGGTCAGTATAGATGGACTAAGAGACCAAGTCCCACACACTGCTAGAAGCCCAAATATTTTTTCAGAGCTAGATGCAGAAAAAAATTATTTTTAATTTGCAACCTGATGGAGGTCAGTATAGATGGACTAATAGACCAAGTCCCACACACTGCTAGAAGCCCAAATATTTTTTCAGAGCTAGATGCAGAAAAAAATTATTTTTAATTTGCAACCTGATGGAGGTCAGTATAGATGGACTAATAGAACAAGTCCCACACGCTGCTAGAAGCCCAAATATTTTTTCAGAGATAAATGAAGAAAAAAATTATTTTTAATTTGCAACCTGATGGAGGTCAGTATAGATGGACTAATAGACCAAGTCCCACACATTGCTAGAAGCCCAAATATTTTTTCAGAGCTAGATGCAGAAAAAAATTATTTTTAATTTGCAACCTGATGGAGGTCAGTATAGATGGACTAATAGAATGATGCTATGCCCAAAAGATTTTACTTCACTAGGTGCAGTAAAAAAATTGGTATTCTATACACAGGTTTTATATCTTGCAACACAGATAGGCTACTCCACTGACTAACACACTCTGCAATAGGCCAAAAAGGATTAGCTTTGCTAGATTCAGCCAAATGCTGTGAATAAAACTTGCACAGCACTGGCACAGACCTGCCTGGCAAAAACTGATAGGAACTGATGTAACCTAGTCCTGAAAAGGACTCCAATTACAATTAGTCTTTACTCCCACAATCTATCTATTTAAGAGCACAGACCTGCTTGATAAAAGTCGTAGGAAATGCTGTAACCTAGTCCTTAAAAGGACTGCAATCACAACTATTCCCTACTCCCAAGCTATCTGTATATTTGTGCGAAAATTGGCTTGAAATTAACAAGGTATAGCGCACACAGCAACAGCGGTGCCGTCTAACACGCAGCTGCAGCAGTGAGAAAATGGTGGCGACGGGGAAAATGGCTTGGTCTTATAGGGCAAGGACATGTGACATACACTGCCAATAACACATGCCCTTGCTTGTGTGAAAAAAAGCACTTCGCTCCGTGTGTGCGCTGCTGATAGGCTGACAGATTGCACCTCCCCACTGCAAATGCGGGAAAGAGAAAAAAAAATGGAGATCTTCATTGTTCCTGCAGAGATCCATCCCCTGCCCCTCCCCCCGCCCCGCTGTACACTCAAACTGCGTATTAACATTAATTTTCATCATTACTGAGAAAAAATCCAGTTATGATTTTGGTGCACGAACAGTTATCGAACATAACCTCGAACAGCCGAATTTTTCTCAAATTGTTCGTGTTCGCCGACCGGCTCGAACACCGCCCAAAACAGCTCGAATTTGAGATTGGCGAACAGTTCGAGTAGAACAACGCTCATCTCTAATCACCACATCAGTTACAAGCTGGAAGCATTGCAGTACTGCCTCCGCCAAGCGGCAACAGGCTGTGCTGAAACTCATAAGCTTAGTCGATAAACCTCACACTGCTTGTGAGTTGTGGACAGCTGTGAAAGAGCAGGCAGATCTGTGGCTGAGACCGCTGAACCTACATCCCGGCATGGTCGTGTGTGACAATGGCCGTAACCTGGTGGCGGCTCTGAGGCGAGGTGAGATCACACACGTACCATGCCTGGCTCATGTGCTTAACCTCGTGGTTCAGCGGTTTCTTAAATCGTACCCCGAGTTGCCAGATCTGCTCGTGAAAGTAAGCCGCCTGTCAGCTCATTTTCGCAAGTCGGCTACAGCTTCCGCTGCCCTTGCTGTGTTGCAGCAGCGTTTGCAGCTTCCGGCACACCGACTGGTGTGTGATGTCCCCACACGTTGGAACTCTACCCTCCACATGTTGCAAAGGATTTGTGAGCAGAAGAGAGCAGTTGTGGAGTACCAGCTGCAACAAGGCCGTCGATATTCAGGTCAGACTCCACACATAAGACCTCAGGAGTGGACCTGGATGTCTGACATATGTACCATCCTGACAAACTTTGAGGAGGCCACCAAGATGGTGAGTGGCGATGACGCCATCATTAGTGTCAGCATCCCACTTGTCTGTCTTTTGCAACGCTCTCTGCAGAGCATTAAAGAGGAGGCATTGCAGCCAGAGTATGATGAGATGGATCAAGAAGCCATAGCGGGCGATTACACACAGTCCAGCCTCATCTTATCCCAACGAGCATTGGGGGACAATGAGGGAGAGGAGGAGGAGGAGGAGGAAGAACAGGAGCTGCTATCATGCGTTTTAGACGGTAGTACCTGTACAAGTGTCATACCGTCGGTTCAGCGTGGGTGGCCTGAGGACAGGGGGGAGGAGGAAGAGGAGGAGAGCATGGTCAGTTGTCATCTTGGTGAGGACACGGAAATCTTGCCCGTTACCTGTCTGGCACGCATGGCTGACTTTATGTTACGCTGCCTTAACCGTGACCCTCGCGTTGTCAAAATGTTGGGTGACAGTCATTACTGGTTGGTGACACTTGTAGACCCCGCTACAAGGAGAACTTTCACTCTCTTATTCCTGAGGTGGAGATGTCTACAAAAATGGGGCAATACCAGAAGGCCCTTGCTGCAGAACTCTTAAAAAAATTCCCATCTGAACACGCAAGCGGCAGAGGTCACAGTTCGTTGCCCAACCAAGGCATACTGGCGAGAGAGATGCAACTTCAATCCAGCAGAGGCAGGGGAACACTGTCAATGTTCTGGGACAGTTTTCTGACACCCGCCCAGCTTACAGGCCCTGAGGCGCGGGGTACTCTCACAAGTAATGGAAAGTTTCAAAAGATGGTGAGGGAGTACCTTGCCGATCGTACCAGCGTCCTCCGTGATTCCTCTGTGCCTTTTAATTATTGGGTATCCAAGCTGGACCCTTGGAATGAACTCGCTCTGTACTCCTTGGAGGTCCTGGCCTGCCCTGCCGCTAGCGTGTTATCGGAGCATGTTTTTAGTGCCGCTGGGGGAATTATAACTGATAAGCGCACTCGCCTGTCAACTGACAATGCTGACAAGCTGACCCTTATCAAAATGAACAAGGGCTGGATTGGGCCAGACTTCTCATCACCACCAAATGACAGCAGAGTAACATAAAGTCAAATCCACTGTGTTATTTCGGGAGGTGTATTCACATGCACCTCTTCACATCAACACATGGGTATACGCTTCCTCGTTTCGGCTGTTTAATCTTCTTCTCCTTATCATCAGCCTCCACCACCACTTTACCACCAGGGTGACAGCATTGCAAGTTCCTCTGTCCTAATTTTTGGCAGCTTTTGCTGGGAAAGCATAAGCAAATACCATGGGACTCCCACTCCCCAATAATGGGACTTATGTTTGTAATATGCTGTACTGCATGGCTCTTGTAAGGGGCATTGCAAGTTGCTCCGTCCTAATTTTTGGCAGCTTTTGCTGGGAAAGCATAAGGAAATACTATGGGAGACCCACTCCCCAATAATGGGACTTATCTTTGTAATATGCTGTACTGCATGGCTCTTGTAAGGGGCATTGCAAGTTGCTCCGTCCTAATTTTTGGCAGCTTTTGCTGGGAAAGCATAAGCAAATACTATGGGAGACCCACTTCCCAATAATGGGACTTATCTTTGTAATATGCTGTACTGCATGGCTCTTGTAAGGGGCATTGCAAGTTGCTCTGTCCTAATTTTTGGCAGCTTTTGCTGGGAATGCATAAGCAAATACTATGGGAGACCCACTCCCCAATAATGGGACTTAATTTTGTAATATGCTGTTCTGCATGGCTCTTGTAAGGGGCATTGCAAGTTGCTCCGTCCTAATTTTTCGCAGATTTTGCTGGGAATGCATAAGCAAATACTATGGGACACCCACTCCCCAATAATGGGACTTATGTTTGTAATATGCTGTACTGCATGTGACGCGCCCCCTGGGCCGTGTGTACACGTGTGTGGGATACCCGGTGCTGGGTCTCTGGGGTCTGTAGTCTCCGTGGCGGTGACCCGGTCCCGTGGCTCAGGCTGGTCAAACCAGTGGCAGTCTTTCTTAGGTTTTGAGGTTAATTGTCCGACTGCGCCACCCGTGGATTGCGGTCAGGGAGTACCACCGCTGCGAGGCAGACCGCTGAGGCTGGTGTTGTGTGCGCAGCATAGAATGGGATAACTCCCCTCGGGAGGAGTATAGCCTCAGGGCAGTGAGTGTGGATGATGGGGGTGATGGTGCATGAGCGCAGCAGGAACGACTCAGAGTCTTTGCAGTGCAGTTCAGGGTCTTTACTGATGATTATAAGGTAGACCCTCCCAGGAGTACTGGCTAGCATAAGAGGCCTGGTCAGTCTGTGAGCAAGCAGGAGTTCCCCTGGCCAGGTGGAGTTGTAGGCCTCCCCGTCTGTCTGCACTCTTCCTGGCTACCTTGCTGTAAGCGGGTAGAAGTAGCCCACGTCCCTGAGTGTACCGTGTAGTGCTCACCTGTATGACTGGTGACTTGGGGCCTTCTGTTAGCCTGCGCTCCACGACGGCGGTGCTGGTCCCTTGCTTGCGACTGAGCCTCCGGGCTTCTATGGCCAGAGGACCTGAAATCCCCTGCCGGCTGGTTTCTGCTGCTGGATATATAAGTCCTCACAGCTTCGGACTCCTGTGTCCGGTTCCTATTGTCTTCTGCCAGGGCGAGCTTTGCTCAGCTTCCAGCCCCTGGTCTTTAGCTCCTAGCTCCTACAGAGCTCCTTGCTGTTACTTTCCCTTGCTCTCACTCTGACTCTGACTGTTCTCTGACTCACTCAACCCCACCCAAGATCCAGTTTATAAGGACAGAATTCTCCCCTCCCAGGACTGGGGCAGGAGGATATTGCATGTTTAAGGGATCCTGACCAGGAAACCTCCCACTTGCTCTCCGACGTAATATCTCTATTACTGTGGTGACCAGACCCCTGGGGTGCCACACATGGCTCTTTTAAGGGGCATTGCAGTTCCTCATAATTTTTGGAAAGCCTTCCATTCACTGCTTAGGCCAAAAGTGCACGGGAGACCCAGTTGCTATAAATCGAAAAAAAGGTTTAGTTAACGCCCTCTGACCTCCATGTCATTTCCAAGGGGCATTGGAGTGGCTCGAAATTTTTGGTAGGCATTGCACTCACTGTATGCCCTATAACTGTGTAGCCAAACCGCTCCTTTTGTTACAGAAACATATCCTACAAGACATATCTGGTTGACTGGCCTGATATTGATGTGAATGGTCCCTGTTCCTCCTGCTCTTTCTCCTTTGCCACCACCTCATCCATCATTTATCACCTGAAGCTTTGTTTTAACGGGAGTCATAGAACTGAGATAGTAGCAGGAAAACATCCAGCAATCCTCGGAGGAGGTAGGATATGCGCCAAAACGCGGACCACCTCAGGCTTAGCCGCTACTACATACATGCGCTTGCATTCCAAGAAAACAAAGCAGATGCTAACTTCTATCATCATCATCATGCTCCTCACCTAGGCACTCTCAACTCCCCTGATGGAGAAGCCAGGGCCCACCGGAGGAGTCTGGTTCTCTGGTGGGCTCGTCCAATGCTGCCCTAAAGCAGGCCAGGCTAAGAAAAGTGTGGGGGAAGATGACAGGAGAAATCAGGGCGACTGGGGACCGAGTATGGACACCTGGCCGCCACCTTGCGGCTGGGGACCGAGCGTGGACACCCGGCCGCCGGGCGGCTGGGGACAGAGTATGGATACCTCGCTGCCGAAGCGGCCATGAGGTAGTGGCCAGCTTCGGCCTCCTCCAAACTAAAAGGCCCCATTTCAAGTGAGAGCTAGCAGTATGGTATTGCCGCCTGCGGGTGGGTGGGTGGTTGGCTGCATATTTTCGCTTGCATTGCAAGGAATGGGGGAGGTACAATTGAACACTGCCCTGGGACAAGGACTTGCACGGGGATAGTTGCAAGTCTGCATCTTCTGATGCGGCAAGGATCACTTCTGATAGGCACACTTTTAGACAGTGACCTGGGGGTCAGAGATGCTTCCAGGGGTCTTCCCCATGCTGATCCCTTGTCTTTTCAGCACAGTATGCATGTGTCACACAGCACATGGCCAGATAAGGTTGTAAAATGTTAAAATGACATTTCCCTGTGAACGCATTTGTCACGGTTGAAAGCAATACAAAAGTGCAAAAACGCATGAAAAATGCTACTTGTGAACATAGCCCAAGGTGTGGAGGAGTATTTTTGTTTTTGGTTATTTATTTTACCTTATACATAAGTTTTTACCCTGGAAAGGAAATTCCTTAACATATTTCACAGGAAAACCGTTTCAGTTTCGTTTTTAAACGTTTTATTGTGAGCCCGCAAAAGTGGCTTAATACCTCTGACCACATTGTTGACAGCAGTGACCTGGGGGTCAGAAATGCTTCCAGGGGCGATCCCCATGCTGCCCCCATGTCTTTTGAGCACTGTCACTATCGTTTTGGGCACTTTTTAGGCTTTCTACAGACTGCCGGGGGTGCTGCCGCAAAAATGCTCGGGTCTCTCATAGACTAACATTGGGCTCGTTGCTCGAGTATCACGGTAAGCTCGGCCCGAGCTTCGAGCGCCTGAGCATTTTAGTGATCGCTCAACACTATCAGTCGTCATCTTGGTGAGGACACGGAAGTCTTGCCCGTTACCAGTCTGGCACCATGGCTGACTTTATGTTACGCTGCCTTAACCGTGACCCTCGCATTTTCAAAATGTTGGGTGACAGTCATTACTGGTTGATGACACTTTTAGACCCCCTCTACAAGGAGAACTTTCACTCTCTTATTCCTGAGTTGGTGAGGTCTACAAAAATGGGGCAGTACCAGAAGGCCCTTGCTGCAGAACTATTAAAAAAAATTCCCATCTGAACACGTTAGCGGCAGAGGTCACAGTTCGCTGCCCAACTAAGGCATACAGGCAAGAGAGACGCAACTCCAATCCAGCAGAGGCAGGGGAACACTGTCAATGTTCTTGGACAGTTTTCTGAGACCTGCCCAGCTTACAGGCCCTGAGGCGCAGGGTACTCTCACAAGGAGTGGAAAGTTTCAAAAGATGGTGAGGGAGTACCAGCGTCCTCCGTGATTCCTCTGTGCCTTTTAATTATTGGGTATCCAAGCTGGACACTTGGAATGAACTCACTCTGTATGCCTTGGAGGTCCTGGCCTGGCCTGCCGCTAGCGTGTTATCGGAGCGTGTTTTTAGTGCCGCTGGGGGAATTATAACTGATAAGCGCACTCGCCTGTCAACTGACAATGCAGACAAGCTGACCCTTATCAAAATGAACAAGGGCTGGATTGGGCCAGACTTCTCATCACCACCAAATGACAGCAGAGTAACATAAAGTCAAATCCACTGTGTTATTTCGGGAGCTGTATTCCCATGCATCGCTTCACACCCACACATGGGTATACGCTTCCTCATTTTGGCTGTTTTTTGCTCTTCTCCTTATCCTCAGCCTCCACGACCACTATACCACCAGGGTGACCATGGTCCATGTTGCCAGCATTGCAAGTTCCTCTGTCCTAATTTTGGCAGCTTTTGCTTGGAAGGCATAGGCAAAGACTATGGGGGACCCACTCCCCAATAATGGGAATAATGTTTTTATATGCTGTACTGCATGGCTCTTGTAAGGGACATTGCAAGTTCCCCCTTCCTAATTTTTGGCAGCTTTTGCTTGGAAGGCATAGGCAAAGACTATGGGAGACCCACTCCCCAATAATGGGAATAATGTTTTTAATATGCTGTACTGCATGGCTCTTGTAAGGGGCATTAAAATCGTCTTGTTAAGCTACTGTGACCTCCACGTCTCTTCTAAGGGTCGTTAATAGTGTCTTTCTATTCCACTGTGACCTCCACCACTCTTCCAAGGGGCATTAAAAGCGTCTTGTTAAGCTACTGTGACCTCCACGTCTCTTCCACAGGGCGTTGATATTGTCTTTTTATTCCACTGTAACATCCAACACTCTTCCAAGGGGCATTGATATTGTCTTTTTATTCCACTGCGACCTCCACCACTCTTCCAAGGGGCATTAAATCCGTCTTGTTAAGCTACTGTGACCTCCACGTCTCTTCCACGGGGCATTGATATTGTCTTTTTATTCCACTGTAACCTCCACCACTCTTCCAAGGGGCATTAAAACTGTCTTGTTAAACCACTCTGAACTCCACGTCTCTTCCAAGGGGCATTAAAACCATCTTGTTAAGCTACTGTGACCTCCACATCTCTTCCAAGGGGCATTAAAACTGTCTTCTTAAACCACTCTGAACTCCACGTCTCTTCTAAGGGGCATTAAAACCGTCTTCTTAAACCACTCTGAACTCCACAGCTCTTCCAAGGGGCATTGACATGTTGTTTTTAATTACATCTAACCTCCATGACTCTTGCAACGGGCATTGCATTTCCTCCTAATTTTTGTCTGCTTTTGCTTTTCAATGCATAGGCGAACACTAAGGGAGACCCACTCCCCAATAATGGGTAGAAGGTTTTTAATACGCTGTAATCCACGTCTGTTTCAAGGGGCATTGCAGTGCCTCATAATTTGTGGAAAGCCTTCCAATCCCTGCTTAGGCCAACAGTGTACAGGAGACCCAGTTGCTATAAATGGAAAAAACGGTTTAGTTAAGGCCCTCTGACCTCCATGTCACTTCCAAGGGGCATTGGAGTGCCTCGAAATTTTTGGTAGGCATTGCATTCACTGTATGCCTTATAACTGTGTAGCTGAACCGCTCCTTTTGGTACAGAAACATATCCTACAAGACATGTGTGGTTGGCTGGCCTGATATTGATGTGAATGGTCCCTGTTCCTCCTGCTCTTTCTCCTTTGCCACCACCTCATCCATCATTCATCACCTGAAGCTTTGTTTTAACGGGAGTCATAGAACTGGGATAATAGCAGGAAAACATCCAGCAATCCTCGAAGGAGGTAGAATATGCGCCAAAACGCTGACCACCTCAGGCATAGCTGCTACTACATACATGCGCTTGCATTCCAAGGAACAGAGAGCTAAGGAGGTGGATGGCCTCATGATCATGAATAATTTACTCGTTGTGTAGGAGGCCGACCACTGCTACTGTCTACCTTCTGAACTTTGTGTTGAAGCCTGATTGACCCAGGACCCGCAATCCTCTATGTCTGGAGGACGTGTTGCATCCCAGTGTCCAACTGTGTCCCGGCTTCCACAATATTAACCCAGTGTGAAGGCGTCAGTGAGATGGACCATTCCTTGCCACATTCACTTGTCCACGTGTTTGTGGTTAGGCTGTCCTTCCCACTAAATGCACTGGGGAGGGCACAGGTAATGTTTTGGTATGCGAGCTTGTGTATAAGGCGCACCGGGACAAATAGGGGCGGCTGGGGACCGTTTATGGACACCCGGCCACCCCCACGCAGCTGGGTACTGTGTGTGGGCACCCGGTCGCGGGGCGGCTGGGGACTGAGTATGAATACCAGGCTACCGACGCAGCCATGACGTGGTGGCCAGATTCCACCTCCACATGCCTAAAAGGCCCAGTTTCAAGTGCAAGCAAGCTAGCAGTATGGTATTGCAGCCTGGGGGTGGGTGGGTGGCAGGCTGCATACTTGCGCTTGTATTGCATGTTATGGGGGAGGTACAATTGAACACTGCCCTGGGACAAGGACTTGCACGGGGATAGTTGCAAGTCTGCATCTTCTGATGCGGCAAGGATCACTTCTGATGGGCACACTTTTAGGCAGTGACCTGGGTGTCAGAGATGCTTCCAGGGGTCTTCCCCATGCTGTTCCCATGTCTTTTTAGCACTGTATGCATGTGTCACACAGCACATGGCCAGATAAGGTTGTAAAATGTTAAAATGACATTTCCCAGTGAATTCATTTGTCACGGTTGAAAGCAATACAAACGTGCAAAAACGCATAAAAAATGCTACTTGTGAACATAGCCCAAGGTGTGGAGGAGTATTTTTGTTTTTGGTTATTTATTTTACCTTATACACAAGTCTTTACCCTGGAAAGGATGTTCCTTAACCCCTTTCCGACCTGGTCAGTAATAGTACGCACCAGGTCGGGAAGGCCGGTTCAGCGGGGTCTCCGGCGGTGAGCCCGCACTGAAGCGAGCACATGTCAGCTGATTATTGGAATCGCAATCCACCCGCGGCTGTTAACATGTTAAATATCTGACAGTGGCATTTAACTCGCGCTTCCGGGAGTCCTAAGCCCCGCCCATCAGTGACCCCGTCACGTGATCGCGGGTCACCAATTGGTGGGCATAACAACTCAGGGTCTGCAGCAGACGCCTGTGGTTGTCATGTCTCAATTGCTATGAGCACCACATAGTGGTCAGCGCTCATAGCAAGTGAGCATTTCTCCTGCATACAAGCGATCTGCTCATTGCTTGTATGCAGTATAAGCAATCAGACAACTGCTGCTTCTAGTCTCCTCTGGAGACTATAGAAGAAAGCAGAAAGTGTAAAAATAAAGTTTTTAAAAAAATAAAAAAAATAAAAAATATATAAAAGTTTGTCACCCCCCTTTCGCCCCATTCAAAATAAAAAATATATATATAAAAAAAAAAAAACACATACACATATTTGGTATCGCTGCGTTCAGAATCGCCCGATCTATCAATATAAAAGAAGAATTAATACAATCAGTAAACGGCGTAACGAGAAAAAAATTTTAAACGCCAGAGTTACGTTTTTTTGGTCGCTACAACTTTGCAATAAAATGCAATAACGGGCGATCAAAACATCGGATTTACCCCAAAATGGTATCAATAAAAACGTCAGCCCGGCACGCAAAAAATAAGCCCTCACCTGGCCCCAGATCACAAAAAATGGAGAAGCTAAGGGTCTCGGAAAATGGTGTCATTTTTTTTGCTTTTTTTAGCAAGCTTTGGATTTTTTTTTCACCACTTAAATAAAAAATAACCTATACATGTTTGGTGTCTATGAACTCGTAACGACCTGGAAAATAATGATGGCAGGTCAGTTTTAGCAATCTGTGAACGTGGTAAAAAAAGGACCCAAAAAACAACTGTTGAATTGCATTTTTTTGCAGTTTCACTGCACTTGGATTTTTTTTCCCATTTTCCAGCACATGATATGGTAAAACCAGTGATGGTGTTTAAAAGTACAACTCGTCCCGCAAAAAATAAGCCCTCACATGGCCATATTGAATGAAAATTAAAAAAGTTCTGGCTCTGGGAAGAAGGGGAGCAAAAAAGGAAAACACAAAAACAGAAAGACCCATGGTCGTTAAGAGGTTAACATATTTCACAGGAAAGCACTTTCACTTTCGTTTTTGAACGTTTTATTGTGAGCCTGTAAAAGTAGCTTAATACCTCTGACCACGTTGTTGACAGCAGTGACCTGGGGGTCAGAAATGCTTCCAGGGGCGATCCCCATGTTGTCCCCATGTCATTTGAGCACTCTCACTATCGTTTTGGGCACTTTTTAGGCTTTCTACAGACTGCCGGGGGAGCCGCCGCAACAATGTTCGGTTCTCCCATAGACTAACATTGGGCTCGTTGCTCGGGTCGAGCACCCGAGTATCACAGTGAGCTCGGCCCGAGCTTCGAGCACCCGAGCATTTTAGTGCTCGCTCAACACTAATAACTACATAACAAGTTGGTTAACTGTGGTATGCACTCTTATTTTTTTAAAAATTGCAAACACAAGATGAATATACTGTAAATTAAGTTGAATGCTTTTGTCAGACGGAAGGATTTTGTCATTATTCTTGATATATCAAGGTGGGTGAATCATTTAATTGGTAAATGGACTGTCAAAAGAATGTATTTAATCAATAATTATTTGACTCATTCTGAATAGGAAATTCTTGAACTTATACCAGGAAAAATTGTAAGTGGAAGGACCTACACATGTTAGCAAGGACCACATTGAGATGGCTAGTCAACCGGGTCAGAGAATCTCCAAAATGACATGTCTTGTAGGACATTCCTGGTTTGCAGTGATTTATGATAAATAAAGGTTATTTGAATTTGGTTTATGGTAAAGATTATTTGTATAAAGGTTATTTTGTATTTTTTTTATTGAATCACTGATGGATTTTTGCTAAACAGCAGTTGAAAGCAGATTCTTTGGGTGCTTGAATTAGGCAGTTAAATAATACTGGAGCATGATGGAGTCAAAATAAGGTAATGATATATGCTAGGAAAACTCAAAACTGTGGAAAGGCTGAATAATAAATAGACTTTAATGCAAATTTCATAAAATTTGCTCAAAATCCTGCAGAATTGAACACTCTGCAATTTTAACAGCAAAGCATGCCCCCCCCCCAAGAAAAAGTGTATAAAGCATTTTATATAATGCTGAAGACTAAGTGAGCGGGCTAATCACATTAATTATGTCCACACAGGATTAGAAGCTATCATATCCCATGTCCAGACCAATTAATTAGGGTGGTCTAATATAGCCAGTATAAAAGATGATTGGCTGCTAAACAGCACCATTTTAGAATTCTCCATCATAGAGAAGGTCATAGGGCATAGTTTATTCTACATAGGAATAGAAAAAAAATTGAATCTGTTTGTAATGTACTACTGCTGAAATACAGTGAAAATGGGAATGATGGACTGAGTCTCATTATGTAAATAATAATCCAAGGATTCAAGTGATATAGGGAAATACTGTACTGTGAATCTATGATCTATTGCAGTAACAGCATCTTAACAGCTTATTTTTATTCTTCACACACTACAATCAAGGACAGAAAAATTAAAACCATCAGTGTTAATTTTGATACCAAACCAAAATCCTGAAAATCATGGCTTCTGTGTCACAGAAAATGTGCTTCCTGTATTGTGAGATAAGCAAGCCATACTTTTTTATTTTTAAGAGCCAAAAGAAAAATCTCCATAATCCAGAAATTTAAACACAATTGTCTGTTTTACAAAGAGTCTGTGTTGTAAAAAAATGTATATTTTTTATATACAGCACACTTCCTTGTTGTAGTCCAATATTAGACATGTACACACAACCCAAAAAACACTGTTGGTTACCACTGGTTAACATTCATTTTCCCCTAGCCAGATGGTTAGAGGTCACTTGGACATAAATAAGGCTGATCAGCCCAATTTTAGGAGGAACTATAAAAACCTGTATAAAAGCTGGGAATGCAGCAGTCATCAGCAGTCATTTTAGAGTTACTTTAGGATAGTGATAGATTGATATATAGTGTCATAGACCATAGCTCAGCAACTGAGACAGGAAGAGAAAGCATCAAAACGTCTGAGAAATATTTCAGACACCATATTTCAGAACCAGGGGAGGAGTCCTGAGGAGACAATTTGCATATTCTCACTGCATTTTGGGATAAGTGAAGAGTCTCCGCGAGCTCAAAGAACACTGGATTTTGGCCATTGGAGCTGAAAGGAGGACATCGGTGAACCAGGGGAGGAGTCCTGAGGAGACAATTTGTATATTCTCACTGCAGTTTGGGATAAATGAAGAGTCTCCGCAAGCGGTGAACCGCGTGCCGTTTTGGAGCGTTTTTCGCTGTTTTCATAAAATATCAACAATAAGAACATGGAAGAGTCCAGGAGCCATTTGGTGAGCTGCATATCCTGCTACATGTTCACAGACTTGCCAGTGGAAAAGCCAAACTTCACATTCCAGAAATGCAAGCTTGTGTCCCTGTTGGAGGAAAAGTTGCAAAATCTAGAAGAGAGGCTAACTACCTTGAAAATCATTAAGGAAGGTGAAGAGTTCTTAGACAGAGCAGAAATATCTCTTCATGATACAGAAAGAGATGAAATTCGAACTGCACGTGACGAAACAGAGGAATGGAAGCATGTGACCCAGAGAAGCAGGAGGATCGAGAGGCAGTCAGCACCTATACTGCTCAGGAACCAGTACCAGGCTCTGACGCAGGAGAACCATGAAGAAATACAGCCAGATAAGACTTTGCCCACACTGAAGAACCTTGTCTTGGATGGAGAAAGAAAAATGTTGCGAAGAAAAAATGGAGAGTTGTGGTCATGGGGGATTCCCTGTTGAAAGGAACAGAGGCCGCTATCTGCAGACCAGACATAACCTCAAGAGAAATATGCTGTCTTCCAGGAGCAAAAATTAAAGATGTGTCTGACAGAATATCAAGACTCTTCAGACCTACAGATCACTACCCATTCTGCTAATACATGTGGGGACAAATGACACCACAAGAAAGGACCTGGAAACTATCTGCAGTGACTTTGAAGACTTAGGCAAGAAGGGGAAAGAATTGGGAGCGCAGGTGGTCTACTCATCCATCCTCCCAATGGATGGCCATGGAACAATGAGGTGGAATAAGATTCTACAGGTGAACGACTGGCTACGTCGATGGTGCCGTCAACAAGGATTTGGATTTCTTGATCACGGAATGAATTACCTATGTGATGGACTACTTGCTAGAGATGGGGTACACCTTACGAAGACTGGAAAACATGTATTTGGAAGTCGCCTTGCTACACTCATCAGGAGAGCTTTAAACAGAACAATGTGGGAAGGGAAGCAAAAGGCCAGAAAAAGATATACAGCTGACAAATACTATTGAGATCTCTGCTACTGGAAGTGGAAAGGAAGAACAAAGGCAAAAAAATTTAAATAGTAAAAATATGGGAGGAAGAGAAACCAATCAGAAACTAAAATGTTTTTATACAAATGCACAAAGCATGGGCAACAAACCAGGAGAATTGGAACTACTAATGCAGGAAAAGGAATATGATGTCATTGGAATCACTGAAACTTGGTGGGACGATACACATGATTGGAATAAGAGGCTAAAAGGATGCAACTTATTTGCAAGAAACAGACTTGATAAACGAGGAGGAGGTGTCGCATTGTATGTTAGAAAAGCGTATATCTGCACAGAGATTGAAGCAGAGACTGGGAGTTCTGTGGAAACTGTTTGGTTAAGAATAAAAGGAGAGAACAACGGAAAGGACACCATTGTAGGCATTTACTACATGCCACCTGGGCACCTGGGCACCTGGATGAACTCTTTATGTATCAAATGACCAAGTTCTAAAAATATGACGTAGTGGTCATGGGAGATTTCAACTATCCAGACATTTGTTGTGAATCTCTCTCAAGTAAAACTAACAGGTCAAGCAAATTCTTATCCTCTCTTGCTGACAACTTTATATTCCAAAAGGTAGGGGAGAAAACAAGGGAATCTGCTACTTTGGATCTAATCCTTATAAACAGGGATGAAATGGTTGAGGAGGTAAAAGTGGCAGGGACCCTAGGAGGCAGAGATCATGCTATTATAGAATTTTGGATAACTAGAGGAGGAAGACATGTGAAGACTCAAACTTCAAGGTTAGATTTCAGAAAGGCTGATTTTAAGCGACTCAGAAAGAGAATAGGAGGGATCCAATGGCTGGATGTCCTTAAGGACAAAAATGTCCAGGAAGGATGGGAAATTTTTAAAAATGAGATTCTCAAAGCGCAATCGTTAACAATCCCGAAAAATAGGAAGAATGGGAAGCATTTAAGGAAACCAGGATGGATAAACACAGAACTTAAAAACACGCTAAAAAAGAAAGAAAGAAATGTTTATCAAATGGAATGAGGGAGGCATATCTAAAGAAGATTATATTGCAGTCTGCAGATCCTGCAGGGCACGTATCAGGTTAGCTAAAGCTGACAATGAATTAAGGCTTGCAAGAGATGTCAAAAGCAATAAAAAAGGATTTTGAGGGTATGTCAAAAGTAAAAGAAAAGTCTGTAGACAGAGAGATTGTGAGGGAATATTTAGCTAACATAAATGAGTTCAAGTCTCCAGGTCCAGATGAATTACACCCCAGAGTACTGAAGGAGATCATAGAAGAAATTTTAGAACCACTCTCCATAATATTTGAAAATTCTTGGAGAACAGGAGATGTCCCAGAAGACTGGAGAAGAGCAAATGTTGTTCCTATCTTGAAAAAGGGGAAGAATGTGGACCCAGGGAACTATAGGCCGATGAGTCTGACTTCTACACCAGGAAAGATCTTTGAACAAATTATTAAACAACATGTATGTAAGTACCTGGATAAGAATGAAGTGATTAACCAGAGTCAGCATGGGTTTGTAACTAACAAGTCATGTCAGACTAACTTAATTTCCTTCTATGACAAAATCATTGACTTGGTGGATCAGGGAAATGCTGTAGATATAGTATATCTTGACTTTAGCAAAGCATTTGACAAAGTATCTCACACCATCCTTATTGAAAAAATGACCAAGTATGGAATGGACAAGGCAACTGTTAGGTGGATTCATAACTGGCTTAGTGATTGGACTCAAAGAGTGGTCGTAAATGGCTTCACATCCAGTTGGATGAATGTCTCAAGTGGGGTACCACAGGGCTCTGTACTGGGACCTGTATTGTTCAACATCTTTATCAATGATTTAGATGAAGGAATTGAGGGTAATCTGATTAAATTTGCTAATGACACAAAGTTAGGAGGGATAGCTAACACTAGAGAAGAGAGAGAGAGAGGATTCAAAAAGACCTAAATAAACTGGATCAGTGGGCAGTAACAAACAGAATGTTTTTTAACAGGGAAAAATGCAAAGTACTACATCTGGGCAATAAAAATGAAAAAAGCATATACAAAATGGGAGGAATAAAGCTAAGCAACAGTACATGTGTAAAAGACTTAGGTATACTAATAGATCATAGACTGAACATGAGTCAACAGTGTGATGCAGCAGCAAAAAAGGCAAATACAATTCTGGGATGTATTAACAGAAGCATACAGTCTAGATCATGTGAAGTCATTATCGGACTTTACTCCTTCTTGGTCAGACCTCATCTGGAATACTGCGTCCAGTTTTGGGCACCACATTTTAAAAAAGACATCGACAAACTGGAGCAAGTTCAGAGAAGAGTGACCAGAATGGTGACCGGTCTATAAACCATGTCCTATGAGGAACAGTTACAGGATTTGGGAATGTTTAGCTTGCAAAAAAGAAGACTGAGAGTAGACTTAATAGCTGTCTACAAATATCTCAAGGGCTGTCACATTGAAGAAGGATTATCTTTATTCTCATTTGCACAAGGAAAGACTAGAAGCAATGGGATGAAACTGAATGGGAGGAGACACAGATTAGATATTAGAAAAAACTTTTTGACAGTTAGGGTGATCATTGAGTGGAACAGGCTGCTACGAGAGGTGGTGAGTTCCCCTTCAATGGACGTCTTCAAACAGAGGCTGGACAGACATCTGTCTGAGATGATTTAGTGAATCCTGCTTTGAGCAGGAGGTTGGACCAAATGGCCCAGGAGAGGAGGTCCCCTCCAACTCTACCATTCTATGATTCTATGAATAACAGGATAGAAATCTGACAAAAATATAGAGATTCATTTGATAGTAGTAAGATAGATAGAATTGCTGGCATAATCTGTGCTAGACTCAGTGTGTTTGATCAGCAATGTGATGTAGCTGGCAGCTGTCCTGTTTAGGAAATAGTTGGTTTTTAACACAAAATGCAAACGAAATACAAAATCCAAAAGAAAATCCCATAAAATTAAGACATTTATTTGCAATTAGCAACCTCAAAAAATGTTGCATATTGCAAGTCAAATTTTACATTCAAACATGCCATAATAATGTAGTGCTCTGTTGCAGGTGCTGGCTATTTGATCATGTACTTACCTTGCATTTATTATGTTATGATATTTTGGAGAAAAGCACTTTTTTTTTTCAAAAGAAATTAACCTATCTGTTTATGCACATGTGTGTTTCTAGTCCACTTTGTCAACCATACACACCACACCTATAATGAAGTCTAATGCCATATTTTGCTTTCTGTAGATGTACTGTCCCTACCTAACCTTTTTTTACCTCCTTTATGGCAAGGGTTCTTTCAATAAATGGTGTTGAAAAGATTGTCAAAATTTAATTTTTAATCTACAATCTTCATTCCTTCATTCATTTTCAGATCTCCTTGGATTTAGTGTATAACCTATTCCAAGTTTTAGATTACAAACTATTTGCACCGAAATAGTAGAAAATTTTTATTAAAGAATATTAAGAAAAAATCGTATTTTTGCATTTAAGAAGCATATGAAAAGTAAAAGAGATCAGTGCAAAGATGTAAACAGCCATTGAAGGATCTGCTGGCTATGTTTTGCTGCCAGATACCATAGGACACCTCAATTGATCCTAAGCCTTGATGGGATAGGGCTGTTTTGGATGCGCAAATAGAACCTATATTATTTTAGGCAGGTGAGTGTAATGTTTTAATTATATATATATATATATATATATATATATATATATATATATATATATATATAAAACATTTTTTTATCATTTCTTTTGTTATTTCTAAGCCATCACTTTGTTCCCTATTCTACATTGCTTGTGCAATAATATCTTGGTTACTTATGCTTTACATTACATGTCCCCATAAATAAAACAAGAGAACACACACAATTTTAGATTATGCAGATAAATAGGCACATTGCAGTCACCAAGTTCAAGTGACTGAGACAAACTCAGCAGTTCTTAAGATAGGGAGTACATTGCAATCAGTGTAAATTGTTCTCACTTCCAGGTAATAGCTGCTTCTGCAATTTTCTCTCTCTTCAGTCCATACCAATGAATATATTATTTCCTCTATTACATCTTTTGTATTTAGAATTTCCATCTTACACAAGACTTTGACGTCTTGTAGATAAGTGTCAAAAATATGGTACAACCAAAACTGTTGGCCACTTATCATTCAGAAGTTTTAGATATAAACTTGTGTTTCTAAAAGTAAAGCTTCACCTTGGAGCAAAACAGAGCTACTAGTACAGGTACAATATATTGATCAGGACCCCATCTACCATGTGCCAGTTATAATATTGTAGATCTCTTTGACCACACCTTTGTCATGATTAAGGCTTAACCCCAAAATGCATTGGTTTTTCTGGATTATATGTGGTCTGCTGTGAATATAAATTTAAAAGGAATCAAAGAAATATGGAGTTTTATACTTTTCATCATTGCTGGAAACTTTGGCTTTTTCTGCAGATTTTTTTTTAAAAGACTTTTCTAGGAGTGATCCAATGGTAACTTTGTTTTATCAAGGATGAAAAATAATAGCTGGAAATATTCAGCCCTCCCAAGCCACCATTTAATTTTCTTTTTTAAATGTTTTGTTGGCACCTTGCTGATTTTTGATTCTCCACTCAAAATCAAACCTATTATCCATGATGTCATCGGATGTCATATTTCATTTGCTCCATATTTGGCAATGCTTTCTTTGGGTATTGATAAGCTACTAAAAGATCATCAACATATTGTTTTCCACATCCTTATCACTACCAATCATCTAATAGCCACATTTTGAAAACGTAAAAAAAACCTGCAGTCGAGGATATCATTGAAAGAGTTGCAGTACATAACATATATAAGCATATCTATGCTCTCAAAAATGGTAATACACAAAAATATGAGAGATTGTTCTCTTTGAAATAAAAAAAAATGTAACCTCTGTGACCTAAATTTGTAGTGTTGTGTTTATTTTTAACTGAATTTACCTCTGGAGCAGCTGGAAGTTCACTATGGATGTTACTTAAACTCAATTCTGCATACAATACATTTATTCTATGTGTACTATTTTATTTGTCAATTTTTTCATTGTCACCATATTTTTTAGTTTTCAATGATTCCTCTTCCATTGTTCCTAACCTACCACTTACTTTTCCCTCTCTTCCCTCCTTTTTAAAATCAACTGTATTTCAAAACTAATACTTTTGCCTCATTTCCTGCCCTCTACTCCATTTCCTTTCCTTTTTCCTCTAATTACATGCCTAGTTAAATATCTGTGTGACTTTTTGTTTAATTTAGTTTTATTTGTTAAAACTCATTAAAAACTATTTGTTTAAGATAAAAAAAAGGTAAAATAAACATATGCAAGTTCTCACTGCTCAATATATCTACATGATGCGGAAACAATGTCACTAATGTCACTGTCATGTAAAAACATAATTTAAAGAAAATTAAATAGCTGCAAGGCATGTTTTAAGAATAAGACATTCAATGCAAGAAAAATATCTTTCGCAGTTTTGGCCATTTTGTTTTTCTACAAGTATTTTATTAAAAGGATTTGCATATATTATTCCCAAGACAGCAAAGCAGGGAAAATATTAGCGAATAGAATAAAATCCAGAGAAATGAAAGCAAAAATCTCAAAAATGGCCCTCAACAACATAAATTATACAGCCCTAAAGATATTGCAAACAAATTTAAGGAATATTATTACTCACTTTATAACTTATCTTCTGAGCCTGACCATACTCGTCCCAGTTTATGGGACATTGAGTCCTTTCTATTAGTGATGAGCGAGCACGCTTGCTACTGCTCGGTGCTCGCCCGAGCATCTCACTGCTCGAGATGCTCAGCGCTCGCCGAGTATTTCCGGGGTTGCTCGGTGGGAGCTCGGGTCCCCTCCTTGCATGTTTGGCACTCTTTAGAGCGCCAATCAACATGCAGGGATTGTCTGCCACACACTGTAATGCTGCAGCCATGTTGGTTGTGGCTTTACAGTGATTGGCTGGCTGCACAGCGCAATCAAGTCTGTATCAGACCTGGCACCGCCATGCTCGTCACAGTCACTCCGGAATCAGACAGTGTAGGGAGAGCTGCTGCTGAATTAGGGAGAGATTTGCTTGTTTCTAGTTAGTGTAGGCATACCAGGCTATAATAGAGACACATATCCATTTCAACTAACAGTCCTTCTGAGGACTAATCCAGCTGCACAGATATCAGTGCTAGGCAGGCAGGCAGGGTATATAGCTGACTGCAGTGCACATAGCAAGAGGGTCCATTCCAGTTCTGTCTGCTGCTGGTGCTTTTACAGATATTTCTATAAATAGCCCCAGGTATCAGGGGTCAGGAATATTTTTTTTATCTTAATCCTGATTACTTGCTTAAAAAGCAATCCAGAAAACACCATTTTTTTGTGTCATTTGCTTGTTGGCACTGCAGAATACAGCCAGGTCCTTTCCATATTACTGCGCTAAAAATCCAGCTATTTAAAACTGTGGTTTGTCCGTCTCATGGATCACATATAATTGCACTGAAAATATTGCCATTTCTGGCCTCCATTGAAATATTGCTTCATTGTGTCAGTGAAGTTATTGTCACGATGTCGGCACTGTTAAAAATTATTACCTACAGGCCAGCTATTTAAAACTGTGGTTTGTCCGAAACACTGATCACATATAATTGTGCTGAAAATACTGCCATTTCTTGCCTCCATTAAAATTTTCTTTGTGTGTCAGTGAAGTTATTGACACCAATTTGCTGTTAAAAATAGTTACCTACAGGCCAGCTATTTAAAAATGTGATTTGTCCGTCACACGGATCACATACAATTGTGCTGAAAATATTGCCATTTCTGGCCTCCATTGAAATTTTGTTGCAGTGTGTCAGCGTACTTATTGACACGAGGTCGTCGCTGTTAAAAATAGTTACCTACAGGCAAGCTATTTAAAACTGTGGTTTGTCCATAACTTGGAGCACATATAATTGCGCTGAAAATTCTGCCATTTCTTGCCTCCATTATAATTTTGTTTCAGTGTGTCAGTGAAGTTATTGACACCAGTTTGCTCTTAAAAATAGTTACCTACAGGCCAGCTATTTAAGACTGTGGCTTGTCCGTCACACGGATCACATATAAGTTTGCTCCAAATTCAGCCATTTCTGGCTTCCATTAAAATTTTGTTTTCGTGTGTCAGTGAAGTTATTGACACCAGTTTGCTGTAAAAAATAGTTACCTACATGCCAGCTATTTAAAACTGTGGTTTGTCCGTCACACGTATTACATATAAGTTTGCTTCAAATTCAGACATTTTTAGTGAGCGTGGAAGATATTGTCCTTGATTTAAAATGGGAAAGGCACGTGGCAAGGGACGGGGAACTGGATGTGATGGTGGTGGTGCATGCAGAGGCCGAGGCTGTGGGCAATCTGAAATTGTGCCACAACAAACACCCACATCTTCTTGCACAACCTTCCTGTCCCAAATAATAGGGGACCGCAGAACACTACTATTGAAAACAGAGCAGTGTGATAAGGTTATTGGTTGGATAGCAGATAATGCTTCCAGTCACTTAGCCACCACCACCCTGTCTTTCACATGGTCAAGTCTCAGTAGCTGTGAGTCTGGACCGCATATTCCTCACCGTTATCCTCCTTCCTCCCACCATACCAAATGCCCAGAGACAACTGATCCCACACTTGGACACTCCGAAGAGCTGTTCACTTTTCTATTTATAGATTCGGGCCTCTAGCCTAGTTCACTTGAAGCGGGGCAAGAGGAGATCGCATGTAGCAATGCCCAAATATTTGAGCAGCCACGGTCATACGAAGGTGATGATGGGAAATTGTCACAAAAGGTGGACGATGATGAGACACAATTGCCAGAAAGTCAGGAGGAGGACCAGGTTGCGGAAATGGAAGACGAAGTGGTGGATGATATATTAACTGATCCAACATGTCTGGAGGACATGCAGAGCGAGGACAGCAGCTCACAGGCGGAGGGAGGTAGAGCACCCCAACAGGAAGAAAGAAGAAGTGTGGTGGCCTCAGACAGAAGGTGGGCAACTGTTCCCTGTAACACCAACACAACGGAAGTTGCCAGTACAACTGTTAGGTCTTCCCGAGTCTGCTTGTTTTTTAAAGACTCTGCCGATAACCCCAAAAAGGCAATTTGCAACCCCTGCAAGACCAGCATCAGCAGGAGTAGCAAAACTGCCAGCCTGACCACCACCAGCTTGCTCAGGCACATGGCAGCAAAGCACCCGACTTTGTGGGCCGAACCCCAGGGTCCAGGAACAGTGTCTGCGGTTGACACCACTGCTTGTTCCGCTCTTGTGCGTGCAAGCCAATCCCCTGTTCATAGTGCATGTGAAGATGCCTCCTGCCCTGCACCTGTCATTGCACACTCTCAACTGGCACTATTATCAAGCATGTCCTTGTATCAGCGCAGCGTTCGGTTGTCTATACACCAGTCCTTGGAACGCAAGTGCAAATACGCAGCCAACGCCCCACAGGCCACACTACTAAATTACCACATTTTGCGACTGCTTGTGATCGAAATGTTGCCTTTTAGGCTCATGGAGACCGAAGCTTTCGGCAACCTGATGGCGACGGCCGTCCCTCGGTACTTAGTCCACACCACTATTTCTCCCGGTGTGCCATCGCCGCATTACACAAGCACGTGTCCCAAAACATTAGCTGCTGATGACACACTGGGTTAACATAGTTGAAGCTGGAACCCAGTTGAACCTTGGGATGGAACACATCCTCCCGACGCCAAGGATTGCGGGCCCTAGGTCTATCAGGGTTGCCTACACAGTCTACAGCTCCTGCACCTCCTCCTCCTCAGCCTCCTCCTCCTCTTCAGCCTCCTTTTCCGAAATGACCACATCAGTCACAAGCTGGAAGCACTGCAGCACTGCCTCAGCCAGGTGGCAACAGGCTGTGCTTTAGCTAATATGCTTAGGTGACAAACCGCACAGTGCTGAAGAGTTGTGGACAGCTCTGAAAGAGTAGGCAGATCTGTGTCTCACACCGCTGAACCTACAGTCAGGCATGGTCATGTGTGACAATGGCCGAAACCTGTCCGAAACCTTGTGGCGGCTCTGAGGCGAGTCGAGCTCACACATGTACTATGCCAGGCCCATGTGCTTAACCTCGTGGTTCAATGGTTTCTCAAAAACTACCCGGAGCTGCTGGATCTGCTAGTCAAAGTATCCTGCCTGTGTGTCCATTTTAGAAAGTTAGCTAAAGCTTCCGCCCCCATTGCCGTGCTTCAGCAGCATTTGCAGCTTCCGGCTCACCGACTGGTGTGTGATGTCCCCATGCATTGGAACTCTACACAGCAGATGTTGGGAAGGATTTGTGAGCAGAAGAGGGCAGTTGTTGACTAACAGCATCAACAAGGCCATCGGTATTCATCTCAGACTCCACACATAAGACCTCAGGAGTGGACATCGATGTCAGACATCTGTACCATCCTCCAATACTTTGAGGACTCCACCAAGGTGGTGAGCGGCGATGATACCATAATTAGTGTCACCATCCCACTTCTCAGTCTTCTGAAATGCTCTCTGCTCACAATCAAAGAGGATGCATTGCAGGCGGAGCCCGATGAGATAGAGCAAGGGACCATACAGGGTGATTACACACAGCTCAGGCTCATCTCATTCCAATGTGGATTGGGTGACAATGAGGAAGAGGAGTAAGAACAGGAGCTAGTTTTATGCGCTATAGATGGTACTACCTGCTCAACTGCCGTCTGTTCAGCGTGGATGGCCTGAGGACAGGGAGGAGAAGGATGTGGAGGAGGAGGAGAGCATGGTAAGTCATCCTCTTGGTGAGGACACAAAAGTCTTGCGTCTTAGCAGTTTGGCACGCATGGCTGAGTTTATGTTACGCTGCCTTTCCAGTGACTCTCGCATTCTCAAAATTTTGGGTGACATTACTAGTTGGTGAAACTTCTAGACCCACGCTACAAGGAGAACTTTATATCTGATAAAGAGGAGACCCAGCACCACCATATAAATAGACCTATGCCTGTGCCGAAAAACCCCCAAACAGATAAATTGAGAACAAGAAAAAAGGGGGCAAAGCAGGCACCAAGCAAGCAAAATTATGAGGTATAGAGGCAGAGTGTTGAAAAAAATTCGGAAATTTTATTATGACTGGGACAAGCAACACCACTAATTAAAAACATGATAAAAAGCATATACAACAAAGACAAGTGAAAATATGACCCCTTATAGAGTTTTTGGTATGAATATCCAATAAATATTAAATAAATATTGAATAAATATTAATTCATATATTCAAAATATCTGCACAGGTATGGTATTTAAAAATTTAATTTTGTTCCTGATAGTATAGATGTACATAAGTAGAGTATGCTTTCAAAATATGTCACAGGAAAGCCAAATATATACTGATATTCTCCCTAACATGGACAAATGCCCAATAGAGGATAGTGAGGAAGAAAGAGAAGCATGTAAATCAATTATAAAGAGAACAAAATATACCAACCATGTGAGAGTCATAAATGGAGCAAGGGGGATATCAAAGAAATGCCTGACCCTACGTGTTACGCCATTAGAGTCTGCCTTCCTCAGGGGTATGAAGTCAGTGTCCCAAGTGTCCAATATATATATCCCAAAACACACCAACATCCATTGGTCAAACGAAAGAGCCTAAATATACAACCCGGACCAGGAAGAGACATTCCTCCTGTATAATGGGTCTATTCTTTGTTTAGTGGAAAGATCAATGGTATTCCAGATACCAGGTTTTGCACAATTTCCTCCCAGCATAAAATTAACACGAGGTGAGGCATGTGTGTAGTCAGGGTGCGTGTCACTTTGGAGCGTACCGTTAGTGATCCAGTTATCACAGTATGATCCACATATGTAGAGTCTGGAACGCACCACCAGAAGTGCAAAAAACTGGAAATAGATGTCTAAGGGAGAGAATTCCATCCCCAAGTAGTGTGCGTGTCAGCGTGGAACGCATAACCAGGGAAAACCCCGGAAATGACATCCCACGTCGACCATTAGTGGTAACAGCGCATGTTAACGCTGTGACCACACAGGACTGTCAAAGAGTACAAAGCTCCATAGATATATGCCCCGTAAGAGTATGTAAAGATCTACTCGGCTAGGGGCTAAGAACCGAGGTAGGCAAAGCACTATGGGGAGTGACTCCCACACTGCACAAGGGCTATACAGGGGAATAAAGGGACTCCATAGGGGAATAAAGAAATATATCTATACCCCATCTAAGTAAACTCCAATAAGCAAAATTTGTGCACATCACCCAAGGATAATGAGCTATATAATAGCCTCAAGAAGAGTATATATATATATATATATATATATATATATATATGCATATAGAGAAGGAAACTGTTAGACAGAACAAGGAAAATAACCCCCATAGATCGCTCACAGATAGACTATATAGCACAAATAAATATGTCACTCCAAAAGAGACATGAGTATATATCAAGAGTTTCAAATATATTACAACATAGTTGGATACAATCCCATTTGCTTCAGACATCAACCAGATGCCCAAACAAAATTTAATCAGTACTGATTTATTAATAAGACTCTAACGTTTATAGAAACCAGTAAACAATAAGTCCTCGTTAATCCCTCTTGGCGACACACAGTTCATCATATAGATCTATCTGGACTCCAGGCGTAATAATGCTGGCGTAGCATTACCCCCACGAATATTTGGCAAGAGTCGATCAGGGCCATAAATTTTGGTTCCAATAATCTTGCAATGATGAAATTGTAAAAAATGCATTGCCACAGTCGAGATTTGCTTTTGTGCTTTCAAATGAATTTCCGCCAAGGCAATATTCGATAGATGTTGTTGTATTCGTTTGCGCAATTCTTGTGACGTCTGACCTATGTATACAAGAGGACATGGGCAAACTAGAGCGTAAATAACATTTTTGGTCCGGCAATTGATAAAGTTTTTCAACTTGAACTCATGTTTATCCATCGGGTTAATAAATATATAAGTGGATGGCACATAAGCACATATATTACAGCCTCCACATGCATGAGATCTTTTGTGGACAATGGCCCTATTTAATTTGGCCGTAGGCCAAACAAAGTGGCTCTCAACCAACTTATCCTTAAGGCTTCTGGCTCTCCTTGCGGTGAGTGATGGTTTTCTGGATATCAAGTGCTGGAGCTTTGGTTCTGACAAAATGATAGACCAATTCTTATGCAGTATATATTGAAGATCCCTCCACTGATTATTGTAATTGGTTATTAAACGAGTTGTAGAGTCCTCGTTTTTTAATCTAGGTTGTAGTAGATTGGATCTTTCCGGGTTATTACCCCTATTCCAAGCAGTTTTTAGTTTTTTTTTAGGATAGCCTCTTGCTCTCAACCGACATGTTAAATCGTTGGCCTGAAACATAAAGTCGTCAATATTACTGCAATTACATTTGGTCCTTATGTATTGATTAAAGGGTAAACCATGTTTCAAATGTGGCGGGTGAAAGCTGCTATAATGCAAGATATTATTTGTTGATGTGTCCTTACGATACAAACAGGTCCGAATGTGACCATACTCCAATGTAAGTTTCACATCAAGAAAATCAATGCTTTCTGACGAGATCTTGTGAGTAAGTTGTATATTGAATGCATTATTGTTAAGATGTGTAATATATTCAACACATTGTTCTCTAGTGCCTGTCCAAAGTAGTAGAACATCATCGATGTACCTAAACCACCTGTGGGCATGTGCCTGGAAAGCCGGCAATGGGTACACATGCCCCCCCTCCCACCAACCCAAAAAAAGGTTGGCATAGGAGGGGGCACAACGGGCACCCATCGCGGTCCCAGACACCTGTCTGTGGTAGGTACAATCGAAGAAGAAATAGTTATGTTTCAAAATTAAAGATAATAAATCTAGAAAAAAAGAGTCATGCATGGGCTCACTGGATTCGGAACCACATAAAAATGACACAACCGACTCAAGTCCTAAAGTATGTGGAATGATAGTATAGTGGGGCTTCACATCCCAGGAAACCTAAAGGGTATCCTGTTGGACATGGAGTCCCTCCAACTGATTCAACAAGTGCTTTGTGTCGCGAACATAAGATTGCAATTTGAGAACATGTGGCTGAAGGTAAAAATCTAGATACTCACAAGGTCTTTCGTTGAGGCCACCAATACCAACCACTATCGGTCGACCCGGAGGTGCAGAAAGAGATTTATGCACCTTCAGAAGAAGGTAGAATGTAGGTATGACTGGTTTGGGAGTTGGAAAAAATCTCTCTCACTTTTGTCAATGACCCCCCCACCAAAAGCTCGTTCAAGGAGAGAGTCCAGTTTTTTCTTAAACACTGGCGTGGGATCTGAAGGAAGAATTGTATATACCTCTCTATTACCCAATTGCCTCTTGGCTTCAAGAAGATAAGATTCTATAGACCACAGAACTATATTTCCGCCCTTGTCCGCCTCTTTTATAATAAACTTTATATCTCTTATTCCTAAGGCGGACAGGTCTACAAAAATAGGGCAGTATCAGAAGGCCCTTGTTGCGAAACTATTAAAAAAAATTACCATCTGAAAACACTGGCGGCAGAGGTCACAGTTCGTTGCACAACCAAGGAGTAGAGCAGAGAGAGACACAACTCCAATCCAGCAGAAGCAGGGTAACACTGTCAAAGTTCTGGGAGAGTTTTTCAGCCCCTCCCATCGCACAGGCCCGGAGGCGCGGGGTACTCTCATAAGGAGTGCAAAGTTTGGGAAGATGCTGAAGGAGCACCTTGCAGACCATACCAACGTCCTCCGGGATTCCTCTGTGGCTTATAATTATTGGGTATCCAAGCTGGATACCTGAAATGAACTGGCTCTCTATGCCTTGAAGGTTCTGGTCTGCCCTGCCCCTAGCGTTTTATCAGAGCAGGTTTTAGTGCCGCTGGTGTAATTATAAGTGATAAGCGCATCCGCCTGCCAACTGAAAATGCTGACAGGCTGACTCTAATAAAAATAAACAAGGGCTGGATTGGGCCAGACTTCTCAACACCACTGAATGATAGCAGCATAACATAAACTCAAATCCAGTGTCTTTTTTTTGGAAGGGGTATTCCCATGCACCTTTTCACATGCACACATGCATATATGCTTCCTGATTTTGGCTATTTGCTCTTGTCCTCCTCCTTCTCCTCATCCTCCACCACCACTTTGAGGACTACACCAAGATGGTGAGCGGCGATGACACCATAATTAGTGTCACCATCCCGCTTCTCTGTCTTCTGAAATGCTCTCTGCTCACAATCAAAGAGTATGCATTGCAGGTGGAGCACGATGAGATGGAGCAAGGAACCATACAGGGTGATTACACACAGCCCAGCCTCATCTCATCCCAATGTGGATTGGGTCACAATGAGTAAGAGGAGTAGGAGAAAGAACAGGAGCTAGTTTCATGCACTATAGACCTCCTCTTCCTCATTGTCACCCAATCCAGACCAGGGTGACCGTGGTCCGTAATGCAACACCCACATAATTTTTTTAAAGGGTGTTTATGATGCTCGTAAAATAATTTTTTTATACAGTATGTTCATGTATACCTCCCAGGGGTAAATATTTGTGAGCCCATTCACTTAGTGCATGGGCATTACAAGTATAGGAGACCCGCTCCTTTCTAATGGGCAAAAAAAATTATGAGGCCCTCCTCTACGTCTTTTCCAAGGTGCATTGGAGTACCTCCCAATTTTTGGCAGCCCTTGCATCCACTGCATAGGCCAACACAATGGGAGACCCACTTCCTAATAATGGGAACATTGCTTTCAGGAGGCCCTCTTCTAAATCTCTTCAAAGGGGTATTGAGGTGCGTCCAAATTTTCAAAGGGGTATTGGGGTGTGTTCAAATTTTGGGCAGCCCTGCCTCTCACTGCATACGCAATAACAGTATAGGAGACCCACTCTTTAGTAATGGGAACAACAAAGCATAGGCGGCTGATGGCTCTCTAAGAATAGTGAGGGCCGACAGCTGGCCCTTTAAGAATAGTAAAAGCCGCCTGATGGCACTATAAAAATAGGCTTTGTGACTTTCAGAGTCCCTCCTTCATAAATTAAACAGGATGTGTCTGATCATGTGTCACACACCACATGACCAGATAAGGTTGTAAAAAGTTAAAATGACATTTCCCGGTGAATGCATTTGTAACGGTTGAAAGCAATGCAAAAGTGCAAAAATGCATCAAAAACGCTACATGTGAACATAACCCAAGGTGTGGAGGAGTATTTTTGCTTTTATGGTTATTTATTTTGCCTTATATACAAGTCATTACCCCGGAAAGGATGTTCCTTAACATATTTCCCAGGAAAATCCATTTTGGTTTTGTTTTTGTATGTTTTATTGTGAGTTCATAAAAGTGGCGTAATACCTCTGACAATGTTGTTGACAGCAGTGACCTGGGAGTCAGAAATGCCTCCAGGGGTCTTCCCCATGCTGTTCCCATGTCATTTGAGCACTGTTCCCATCGATTTGGGCAAATTTTTGGCCCTCTGCAGACCACCAGGGGGAGCCACCTGAAAAATGCTCAAGTTTCCCATAGACTTGAGTACCCGAGCATTCCAATTTGCTCGACCTGAACATTGAACACCCTAGCATTTTTGTGCTCGCCCATCACTACTTCCTATCTAATATTTGTCTTCCTTCTCTGTCTAAGGATCAGTTGAAGCAGTTGAGTGCACCTCTTATTAATGCAGAAATAAAGAATACCATCTTATCTCTATCATCACATAAGGCACCGGGCCCTGATGGTTTTTCAAATATGTATTATAAAGTCTTTATAAATCAGTTAATGTCTGACAGAAACTCTTCAGCATGCCGTATCTCAGAGTTCATTTCCCAAAGTGTTGTTATCAGCCACAATAATAATATCACCAAAACCCAGCAAGCAGCCGTACATCCCACAAAATTATGGACCCATATCCTTATTAAATATTGACCTTAAGATCTATGCTAAATGCCTAGCGGCACGCCTAGCCACTCTTCTCCCATCCTTAATATCATTAGATCAAATTGGCTTTATCAAAGGGAGAAAAGAGGTGGATAACACAAGGAGAGTCATAGACTTGATTGATGTCATAAACAATAGGAGGGCTCTGGCGGTCCTGGTGACTTTGGATGCCGACAAGGTGTTTGACCCAGTTAACTGGTCGTTCGCTTTCTCGGTTTTGGTTCGAATGGGTTTTGGGGGCCCAATACTAAATTCCATTAAAGCCCTTTACTCCACACCCTCAGCAAGAGTTTACGCTAATGGCACCTTATCGGAAGAATTTTTAAATAACAAACAGAACAAGACAGGGATACCCTCTGTTCCCCCTAGTGTTTGTGCACTCTATTGAACCTTTGGCACAGGCAATTAGGCAAAATGAAAGAATATAGGGGGTTGAGATTTCTGGAACTTCACATTGCATCTCATTATATGCTGATGACTTGATTTTAACCTTAGCCTGAGACTTCACTTGGGGATGCCCTAGAGACAATTAAACATTTCAGAAACATGTCATACTATAAAGTAAATGAAAACAAATCCCAGATTCTGTCTTTAAAAACACCAGTTGAGGTTCTATTACATCTACAAAAGAATGTTCCTACAAAAGAATGTTCCTCTTGATTGGCGTCAGGACCAAATTACATAATTAGAAACGTCAATAACTATATCTACATCAACCTTATATAAATCAAATTATCTTTATTACAGACTCTAGAATCTGACCTAAATAAAATAGGCGAATACAAGGTTTCATGGGTGGGATGTGTTGCGGCCTTTCAGATGTTCTCACTACCCAAATTATTATACAGGTTTCGCACTGTTCAACTTTCCCTTCCAAAAACTTTTTTCCACTAGGTACACAGAATCTTAAGCATTTTTGTGTGGAGGAAACAAAGACCTCGCTTATCTAATCACCTCATGAAAAGACTTAAGAAATTTGGGGAGCTCAACCTCCCTAATATTCAAGATTACTATCTAGCTACTAGTGTTGAGCGAGCATGCTCGAAACTGCTCGGTACTCGCCCGAGCATCTCACTACTCGGGATGTTCGGTGAGCACCGAGCAATTTCGGGTTACTCTGGCGGGAGCTCAGGTCTCCGCCCTGCACGTTTGGCGCTCTTTACAGAGCCAATGAACATGCAGGGATTGCCAGCCAGTCACTGTAATGCCGCAGCCATGTTGGTTGTGAGCATTACAGTGATTGGCTGGCCGCACAGCGTCACCTCGAGTATTTAAAACAGGGCGCCGCCATCTTGGACACAGACGCTCCGGATCAGACAGTGTAGGGAGAGTGCGGCTGAGCTAGGGAGAGATTTATACTGCGAAATAGGTAGTGTAGGGTCTCTAAAGCCTGCAAAATCAAACAAACAGTCCTTCTCAGGACTAATATCCATCCCAGATATCAGGCAGGCAGGCAGGATGTATAGGAGACTCAGTGGTTATACCAACAAACACTACATTACAGTCCTGTGTGCTGCTTTTCAAATTGCTAGACTTAGCCCCAGGTCTCAGGGGCCAGGAAAAATCCTTTTTTTTCATCTAAATCCTGTTGTTTTTTTTTCTCAGTCAGACTGTACAAATACCAGTCTTATTAACCTTTTGGTATCCCCCCACCCCTCCAAAAAAATTGAGTGTGTCTGTGAGTGTTCAGACACAAATATATCTGGTTTTGCAGTTCCACGGTTCAAATCTCTGTATTATCCACTTGTTTGCCTTTTTTCCATAAAAAAATCAGTTTGAGTGTCTCGCTGACTGTTCAGACACAAATAGATCTGTTTCAAAGATTCTGGTGTAGGCCAGAGAACTAGAACTGTGGTTTTCCTCTTCCACGGTTCAAATCTTGGTGTAATCTGTAGGCAGAGACGCCATCCCACTTACCGCCACGCTCCCTGCCCAGCGTCCTTCGGCACTCCTGCCTCTGCTGCTGCTGGCACACGCAGCTTCCCGGGCACTGCGCTTAGGGCACGCGCGCGCGCGCGCGCGCGCTCCCTCCCTCCCTCTTACATGGGCCGTGCGTGCTGTCCTAAGGAGTCTCCGGCAAATGGCCGGAGGACCTCTCATATAAAAGGCACCTCCTCTAAAATGGAGGTGCCCATGCAAGGTTGTAGCTTTGTGTGTTAAACTCTGCTTCAGCCCTCAGGTCCCGCTGCTAGCCTGACTACCAGTCCAGCCCACCAACCTGACTACAAGTCCAGCCCACCAGCCTGACTACAAGTCCAGCCAGCCTGACTACGAGTCCAGTCCGTCAGCCTGACTACAAATCCAGTCCGTCAGCCTGACTACAAGTCCAGTCCGCCAGCCTGACTACCAGCCCTGTCCGCCAGCTTGTCTACTCTCCAGCCCGACAGTCTGTCTACAGTCTAGTCCGCTAGTCTGTCTATGGGCCCTGCCCGCCTGCTTACCTGGAAGCACCTGCCTGTTACCTGCCGTGCCTGCCAGCCCACCTACCTGGAGGCTCCTGCCTGTTACCTGCCGTGCCTGCCTGCCCGCTTACCTGGAAGCACCTGCCTGTTACCTGCTGTGCCTACCAGCCTGCCTACCTGGAGGCTCCTGCTTGTTACCTGCCGTGTCTGCCAGTCCGTCTGCCCGGATCACCTGTCAGCCTGCCTGCCGTGCTCATCTGCTGTAACGGTCAGTCCCTGCCCTTCTGACCCGTGGGCGTCACCTGCTCTCATACAAGGTCGGTCCCAGAGTAGCACCTGGTCCCTCTGCTCGGTCCTTCCCTGGTCACAGAGTCGATTGAGCTGCCGTACAACCTTGGTCGGTCCGAGTTGATACCTAGTTACGCCCCTCTGGTCCCTCCTTGCACCGCAGCACAGAGGTTCCACCACCTGGATTCGTAGCATAATCCACCTTTTTGCATAAAAAAAACAGTTTCAGTGTCTCGCTGACTGTTCAGACACAAATATATCTGTTTAAAAGATTCTGGTGTAGGCCAGAGAAATAGAACTGTGGTTTTCCTCTTTCACGGTTCAAATCTGGGTGTAATCCAACTTTTTGCATAAAAAAAAAAAAAAACATTTTCAGCGTCTCGCTGACTGTTCAGACACAAATATATCTGTTTAAAAGATTCTGGTGTAGGCCAGAGAACTAGAACTGTGGTTTTCCTCTTCCACGGTTCAAATCTGGGTGTAATCCACTTTTTTGCATAAAAAAACAGCTTCAGTATCTCGCTGACTGTTCAGACACAAATATATCTGTGTAAAAGATTCTGGTGTAGGCCAGAGAAATAGAACTGTGGTTTTCCTCTTTCACGGTTCAAATCTGGGTGTAATCCAACTTTTTGCATTAAAAAAAACAGCTTCAGTGTCTCGCTGACTGTTCAGACCCAAATATATCTGTTTAAAAAATTCTGGTGTAGGCCAGAGAACTAGAACTGTGGTTCTCCTCCTCTACGGTTCAAATCAGGGTGTAATCCACCTTTTTGCAAAAAGAAAAAAAAAAACTGTTTCAATGTCTCGCTGACTGTTGAGAGACAAATATATCTGTTTAAAAGATTCCAGTGTAGGCCAGAGAACTAGAACTGTGGTTTTCCTCTTCCACGGTTCAAATCTCCTTTTTGTTACCCTTTTGCCATTGATAGTGCGAGTGTAAGCTATTTTACTTCATTTACAATGGGCACGGCGCGTGGCAAGGGACATGGAACTGGACGTTCTGATGATGGTGCGTTAAGAGGACAGGGCCGTGGCCAAGGTGAATATGTGCCACAACCAACAGCCACATCTTCTCGCTCCCAGTTCTTGACCGAATTACTAGGGAAGCACACAACAGCACCACTATTGCTTACTGATCAGTGTGAACAGATAATTAATTGGATAGCAGATAATACTTCCTGGGCACCACCACCTCCGGTCTGTCTTCCACATGGTCTAGTCTTAGTAGCGCATACTCCTCCTCACCCTGATGCTCCTTCCTCGCACCATGCCGAGTGTCGTCAGACAGCAACTGATCCCACAGTTGGACACACTGAAGAGCTGTTCACTGGTCCATTTCCATATTTGGGCCCCTTGCCTGCTCCGCTTGAAGTGGTGGAAGAGGAGATCTCATGTAGCGATGTCCAAATATTTGAACAGCCACGGCCACAGGAAGGCGACGTTGGCAAGAGGTGGACGATTATGAGACACAATTGCCACGAAGTGAGGAGGAGGACCTTGGTGTGGAAGTGGAAGGGTAGCAGGTGGTGGATGATCTAGTAACTGACCCAACGTGGAAGGAGGACACGCAGAGCGAGGCCAGCAGCACACAGGGGGAGGGAGGCAGAGTACCCCAACAGGCAGGAAGAAGCTGTGTGGTGGCCACAGACAGATGGCAGGCAATCATTCCCCGTACCACCAACACGAGGGACGTTGCCAGTACAACCTGTAGGTCTTCCAGAGTCTGGGATTTTTTTAAAGTCTTTGTTGATAACCCCAAAAAGGCCATTTATACCCCCTGCCAGGCCAGCATCAGCAGGGGTGACAAAACTCCCAGCCTGACCACCACCAACATGATCAGGCACATGTCAGCAAAGCAACCGACTTTGTGGGGTGAACCGCAGGGTCCACGACCAGTGTCAGCGGGTGTCACCACTGCTTCTTCGACTGTTGTGCATGTTAGAGAATCCCCTGTTGTGCATGCAAGGCAATCCCCTGTCCATACTGCATGCAAAGATGCTCCCTCCTCTCAGTCTTCAATTGTTATGGCAGTTTCTCAAGAAACAGCATCAATGTCCACGTCCCGCCGCAGCGTTCAATTGTCCATATCCCACACCTTTGAACGAAAGTGCAATTTCGCAGCCAACGCCCCACAGGCCACAGTCCTAAATTGGCACATTTCACGACAGCTTGCATTGGAAATGCTGCCTTTGAGGCTGGTGGAGACGGAATCCTTCCGCAACCTTATGGCGGTGGCCGTCCATCAGTACTCGGTCTCCAGCCGACACTATATTGCCCTGTGTGCCATCCCCGCACTACACAAGCATGTTTCCCAAAACATCTGCCGTGCCCTCAACAACGCAGTTACTGGGACAGTCCACCTGACAACGGACATGTGGACAAGTGCTTGTGGCCAGGGATGGAACATCTCCCTGATGGCACACATTGGTAAGCATAGTGGAAGCCGGGACCCAGTCGGACCTTGAGACGGAACACATCCTCCCCACACCGAGGATTGCGGGCCCTATGTCAGTCAGAGTTGCCTCCACCGTGTACAGCTCCTGTGCATCATCCTCCTCCTCATGTTCAGCCTCCATCTCAGATATCACCACATCAGTTACAAGCTGGAAGCACTGCACTACTGCCTCAGCCAAGCGGCAACAGGCAGTGCTGAACCTCATAAGCTTAGGTGATAAATCTCACACTGCTTGTGAGTTGTGGACAGCTGTGAAAGAGCATGCAGACCTGTGGCTGAGACCGCTGAACCTACATCCAGGCATGGTCGTGTGTGACAATGGCCGTAACCTTGTGGCGCCTCTGAGGCAAGGCGAAATCACACACGTACCATGCCTGGCTCATGTGCTTAACCTCGTGGTTCAGTGGTTTCTTAAATCGTACCCCGAGTTGCCAGATCTGCTTGTCAAAGTACGCCGCCTGTCAGCTCATTTTCGGAAGTCGGCTACAGCTTCCGCCGCCCTTGCTGTGTTGCAGCAATGTTTGCAGCTTCCAGCACACTGACTGGTGTGTGATGTCCCCACATGTTGGAACTCTACCCTCCACATGTTGCAAAGGATTTTTGAGTAGAAGAGAGCAGTTGTGGAGTACCAGCTGCAAAAAGGCTGTCGATATTCAGTTCAGGCTGCACACATAAGACCTCAGGAGTGGACCTTTATGTCTGACATATGTACCATCCTGACAAACTTTGAGGAGTCCACCAAGATGGTGAGTGGCGATGACACCATCATTAGCATCAGCATCCCACTTGTCTGTCTTTTGCAACGTTCTCTGCAGAGAACTAAAGAGGAGGCATTGAAGCCAGTGTATGATGAGATGGAAGAAACAGTAGCGGGCAATTACACACAGCCCAGCCTCATCTCATCCCAATATGCATTGGGGGACAACGAGGGAGAGGAGGAGGAAGAACAGTAGCTGGTATCATGCGCTGTAGATGGTAGTACCTGTACAACTGTCATACCGTCGGTTCAGCGTGGGTGGCCTGAGGACAGGGGAAAGGAGGAGGAGGAGGATAGAGCATGGTCAGTCGTCATCTTGGTGAGGACATGGAAGTCTTGCCCGTTATCAGTCTGGCACGCATGGCTGACTTTATGTTACGCTGCCTTAACCATGACCCTTGCGTTGTCAAAATGTTGGGTGACTGTCATTACTGGTTGGTGACACTTTTATACCCCCGCTACAAGGAGAACTTTCACTCTATTATTCCTGATGTGGAGAGGTCTACAAAAATGGACCAGTACCAGAAGGCCCTTGCTGCAGAACTGTTAAAAAAATTCCCATCTGAACACGCTAGCGGCAGAGGTCACAGTTTGTTGCCAAACCAAGGCATACAGGCGAGAGAGATGCAACTCCAATCCAGCAGAGGCAGGGGAACACTGTCAACGTTCTGGAACATTTTCTGAGACCCGCCCAGCTTACAGGCCCTGAGGCGTGGGATACTCTCACAAGGAGTGGAAAGTTTCAAAAGATGGTGAGGGAGTACCTTGCCGACCGTACCAGCATCCTCCGTGATTCCTCTGTGCCTTTTAATTATTGGGTATCCAATCTAGACACTTGGAATGAACTCACTCTGCATGCCTTGGAGGTCCGGGCCTGCCCTGCCGCTAGCGTGTTATCGGTGTTTTTAGTGCTGCAGGGGGAATTATAGCTGATAAGCGCACTCGCCTGTCAACTGACAATGCTGACAAGCTGACCCTTATCAAAATGAACAAGGGCTGGATTGGGCCAGACTTCTCATCACCTCCAAATGACAGCAGAGCAACAAAGTCAAATCCACTGTGTTATTTTGGGAGGTGTATTCCCATGCACCGCTTCACACCCACACATGGGTATACGCTTCCTCATTTGTTTTTTGCTCTTTTCCTTATCCTCAGCCTCCACCACCACTACACCACCAGGGTGACTGTGGTCCGTGTTGCCAGTATTGCAAGTTCCTCCGTCCTAATTTTTGGTAGCTTTTGCTTGGAAGGCATAGGCAAAGACTATGGGAGACCCACTCCCCAATAATGGGAATAATGTTTTTAATATGCTGTACTGCATGGCTATTGTAAGGGTCATTGCAAGTTCCTCCATCCTAATTTTTGGCAGCTTTTGCTTGGAAGGCATAGGGAAAGACTATGGAAGACCCACTCCCTAATAATGGGAATAATGTTTTTAATATGCTGCACTGCATGGCTCTAGTAAGGGGCATTAAAATCATCTTGTTAAGCTACTGTGACCTCCACGTCACTCCCAAGGGGCATTAAAACCGTCTTGTTAAGCTACTGTGACCTCCTCCACTCTTCCAACGGGCATTGATATTGTCTTTTTATTCCACTGCGACCTCCACCACTCTTCCAAGGGGCATTGATATTGTCTTTTAATTTCACTGGGACCTCCTCGTCTCTTCCATGGGGCATTAAAACCGTCTTGTTAAACCACTCTGAACTCCACGTCTCTTCCAAGGGGCATTAAAACCATATTGTTAAGCTACTGTGACCTCCACGTCACTCCCAAGGGGCATTAGAACCATCTTGTTAAGCTACTGTGACCTCCTCCACTCTTCCAAGGGGCATTAAAACCATATTGTTAAGCTACTGTGACCTCCACCACTCTTCCAAGGGGCAATAAAACGGTCTTATTGAGCTACTGTGACCTCCACGTCTCTTTCAAGGGCATTAAAACCGTCTTGTTAAACCACTCTGAACTCTACAGCTCTTCCAAGGGGCATTGAAATGTTGTTTTAATTACCTCTAACCTCCACGACTCTTCCAACGGGCATTACATTTCCTCCTAATTTTAGTCAGCTTTTGCTTTTCAATGCATAGGTGAACACTAATGGAGACCCACTCCCCAATAATGGGTAGAAGGTTTTTAGTACGCTTTAATCCACGTGTGTTTCAAGGGGCATTGCAGTTCCTCATAATTTGTGGAAAGCCTTCCATTCACTGCTTAGGCCAACAGTGTACAGGAGACCCAGTTGCTATAAATGGAAAAAACAGTTTAGTTAAGGCCCTCTGACCACTATGTCACTTCCAAGGGGCATTGGAGTGCCTCGAAATTTTTGCTAGGCATTGCACTCACCGTATGCCCTATAACTGTGTAGCCAAACCGCTCCTTTTGTTACAGAAACATATCCTACAAGACATGTCTGGTTGACTGGCCTGATATTGATGTGAATGGTCCCTTTTCCTCCTGCTCTTTCTCCTTTGCCACCACCTCATCCATCATTGATCACCTGAAGCTTTGTTTTAACGGGAGTCATAGAACTGGGATATAGTGTTGAGCCACCCCCGTTGTGTTCGAGTTCGGTTCGGTTCGTCGAACACCCGTGTGTTCGCCGAACTGTTCGTCGAACTGTTCGTCGAACACCTTCGAACACCGTTAAAACCAATGGCAGGCAAACAAAAACACATAGAAACACATAGAAAACACCTTCAAAGGTGTCCCAAAGCTGACAAACTGCTCAGAAGACACAACTAACACATGGAAAAGTGACAAGTACATATAGTCATGCGAAAAGAAAAGAGGTGGAGGAGTAAAAGGAGGGGGAGACACAGATATAGGCATGTCATGCCCTTCTAAAATCCAAAAAGTGAGAAGCCGACACGTTCAGACCGCTCCTGCCCGTGCCACCTCCGTGTCGCCGGTTTTGTGCCAGAGCCGCGGTGAACCTTGACGGCCAGCCCCCCTCTCCCAATACTGGTGCCTGTCCGCTGGTGGGTCGAGCGAGCCCCCCTGTGGTGGAGGCAGCTCTAAGCTTTTTAATTTAAATTGTCTCTCTAATTTGAATGAATACACTTTAAATCCATTTACAAGGTTCTATTGGAGGGCAAGTCTCATGCCAGCAGCCGCGTAATTCCAGCTCCAGTAGCGTCCACTAAAGCTGCTGCAGTTAAAAAGCTTTTATAAGGATCGAGCTCGGCTGTCCACCGCAAGGCATCCTACTGCCAGTCCCAGCCCCTATGCCTTGGGGTGCCTCCTGATGCTCTTCACTGAGTATCCCGTGGTCCCGAAGCATTTCCTTTGAAAAAATTAAGTGTCCAAACTACAGGTGGTGTAGCTTGCTTAACAGCCGGGATAATCCGCTGACTAGCAGACACTGCTACTAGGCACAAAGTATTTCCTGGGCTAGATGCAGTTAAAAATTTGTAATTAGATACTCTCGTTGGATGCTGAGAAAGCATTCCATAGAGTCTCCTGGCACGCCATATATGATTCTCTTAAAAAGCTTGGGGTAGGGGTCTAGGGGACCCTTTTATAGCCAAAATGACGGCCCTGTATCACAATACATCACCTAGGCTGAAGATAAATGGAACTGTAGCACCCTGAGGGCTCGGTTGCTACAGAGGTATTGCACCTCACTCAGAGGTGTGATATCTCACTCTCAGGTAAGGATGTAGTGTGGATCAGGACCCGACACCTGCATGCATTACACCACATTGCCGTGGGGCAGGGCGACCAATATGCCTCTGAGATGGGCACGACAGTCCCTGTCCCTGGCTGGAGTGGGGGGAGGGAACACTGAGGAAGGGGAACCCTGTAGTGCAGGAGCAGGGAGGAAGCAGTTCCTGGGTGCATTGAGAAGGGAGTATAAAAGGTGGGCACCATCTTAGTTCAGTGCAGAGAAGTCTGAGCAGAAGTGGCAGGGAGCAGGGGCTCTGCATGAGCTCTGCTCCGGAGGCGGGCCTAGTAACAGAGGCCCAGGCCTGGAAGAGGGAGAAGGAAGGAAGAGGAGCGGAGAAGGCTCCAGGAACGAGGAATGAAGGGATCCCAGGGGTGCGGACGGGCGAGTCGCCACCGCACGCCCGAATCCACCTGCGTGGAGGGGTCAGGCCAAAGGGGGAGACCGGTCCCCGAAACTAGTGGAGGCAGGAAACGACCCTCAGCTAGAAACCGGAGGCTGTGACATTTTATGTGGTGCAGCCCCTCGCTACACCCGCTAGGAAGGCACCACATAGGGTCAGGGAAACTGGCGCCAAGTTTACCAAGAGGAGGCCCGAGGCAGCCGGACAGAAGGGTTGGTAAGAAAGGCCAGACAAAGGACACACAAAGGGGGTCCTGTGAAGCGCTCCAAAGTTATCTGGGAGTTGCCTGAGCCCCTCACCTGGTGAGCACAGTACGACGTGGGCAGCCGTTACCTGCAGACGTGGTCTGGATAATAAGAACTGTGAGTAAAGGCCCTGGACTGCATCACTGACACCGTGTCGTTACTGCTGCTGCCCTGCACCATCACCCCCATCCTCCGCATACACTGCCCTGAGGCTATACTCCTCCCGTGGGGAGTTATGCTACGCTCTGCTGCACCCACAACACCAGCCTCAGCGGTCTGCCCTGCAGCGGCGGTTCACTCTGACCGCAATCCACGGGTGGCGTAGTCGGACATTTAAACATCAAAACCACATAAATAGTTCCGCCACTGGTTTGACCACCCTGAGCCATGGAACCGGGTCGCCGCCACGAAGACTACAACCACCAGCATCCACCAAAAAGGGTCCGGCTCCGGGTGTCCCAAGGCCCAGGGGGTGCGTCAGAACATTTTCATCACCTTTCACAATCACCAATGGGACAAAGCAGGGATGTCCTCTGTCCCCTCTCTTATACATCCTAGTGACGGAGCACCTGCTCTCATCAATTCGCCATAACCCCAATATTAGGTGGATTGAGGTGGGAGGCACCGAGTACAAGTGCTCTCTATTTGCTGATGATGTCCTAGTATATATCACTCAATCACATATATCCATCCATGCTGTTATGGCTGAAATAGATCACTTTGTTACATGGTCAAATTTTAAAATCAATGCAGCGAAGTCTGAGGCCCTCGATGTCTCCCTCCCCAAATCCATATAGGATTCCATCCAGTCCAACTTTCCCATTGCCTGGCCCTCACAGGGTATCAAATACTTAGGAATTCCTATTCATAGAGACCTCTCCCATCTATGTTATCTTAATTTTGGGCCCTTTATTGAACAACTCCATACAGACCACGGTTGGCAAGTTAGAACTGTAAGATTCACTACGTGAACCACTGGTGTTTTGTGGAAAAGCACATGTACACTGTGTTCCAAATTATTATGCAAAAAGTGTTTAGGAGTGATAAGGGAAGAATTTGTTTGTTTGTCAGTTAAACTCATTGATGGTGATGTGTGTCAGGGCTCTTTATATCACTGTAAGCAATTGCAAACACCTGTGCTAATTAGTTTGGCAGGTGTGTCCAATGAAAGGCAAGACTACTTAAGAAGGCTGTCTCACATTATTAAGCAGCCTACATTTTCTGCCAAAATGGGAAAGAAAAAGGATGTGTCGGCTGTTGAGAAGCAACAAATTGTGGACTGTTTAGGTCAAGACATGACTACAATCAACATTGTGCGATGATCAGGATGAAGTGTCTTGGCAATCAAGAAGTATGTAGCTGATTCACAGTACACACGTGTGCGTGCTGATAAGGGCAAATTGAGGACTCTTTCCTATAGGCAATTACGTCAGGTTAAAAGAGCAGCGGCAAAAAAGCCTTGTCATAGCAGCAGACAAGTTTTTGAAGCTGCTGGTGCCTCCAACGTCCCCCAAACAACAAGATGCAGGGACCATCAGAGGTTTGCAGCTGTGCATATGCCATCCTGTTGACCTCCTCTATCCACTTCACACAAGCAGAAACGGCTCCAGTGGGCCAAACATTACATGAAGACTGATTTCAAAACTGTTTTGTTCACGCATGAGTGCCGTGCAGTGCTCGATGGTCCAGATGGATGGAGTGGAGGATGGCTGGTTGATGGACACCCCACGCAAACACGGCTACAGCGCCAACAAGGAGGAGGTGGAGTAATGTTTTGGGCTGGAATCATGGGGAGAGAGATTGTCGGCCCCTTTAGGATCCCTGAAGGCGCTAAAGATGAACTCCATAATGTATGTGGATTTTCTCAAACAGCACTTCCTGCCATGGTTCAAGAAGAAGAACCGTGTATATCACAGCAAGATCATTTTTTTGCATGATAATGCACCATCTCATGCTGCACATAAAACATCTGCATCTCTGGCTGATATGGGCATAAAAGGGGACAAACTTATGGTGTGACCCCCATGCTCCCCTGACCTCTACCCCATTCAGAACCTCTGGAGCATCATCAAAAGGAGTGTCTATGATGGCGGGAGGCAGTTCACATCTAAGCAACAGCTCTGGGAGGGTATTCTGTCCTCATGCAAAACAATTGAAGCAGAAACCATCCAAAACCTGACAAATTCAATGGACGAGAGAGTTCAGAAGCTCCTTTCGAACAAGGGGTCCTATGTGAAAATGTAACATCACCTAGAATAAAGTTTTGAGTTGAAAACTGTTTGATTTCAGTTTCTAATAACCTGCTAATGCTTATAATGTGAAAAAATGACCATTTTTTTGGTCTTTATTAAAATGAAAAGGTTGATCGAAAAGTTTGGGGGATCTAAGAGTGTGGCAACCCAGTAGTCATGATTACTTCAAATTCTGACAATATGAGGGTCATGTTGCAGGTAGTGCAGCAAGAAGGCACTTATGTGTCTTGCGCATCTCGGAGCCCCAAAATTATTTTCCGGGCTAGATGCAGCTAAAAATTATTATTAATTTTAAATCTGGTGGAGCTTAGTATAGATGGCCTAATAGGATCAGTGCTGCACACTGCTACAAAGCCCAAATTATTTTCCAGTCAAGATACAGATAAACATGATTATTAATTTTAAATCTGGTGGAGCTTATTATAGATGGCCTAATAGAATCAGTGCTGCACACGGCTACAAAGCCCAAATTATTTTCCAGCCAAGATACAGATAAACATGATTAGTAATTTGAAAGCATAAAACGGTTGGTAGGGTGATTTTAACCAATCATCAAGCTTTTACTCTCCCCAGGATGACACAGGGGTAGAAAAGTCGTTTCGGATCCATGATTTGTTCATCTTTATGAACGTGAGTCTGTCTACATTATCAGTGGAGAGCCGCGTGCGCTTATCTGTCAGCACACCACCAGCAGCGCTGAACACACGTTCAGACAGAAAGCTGGCTGCGGGGTATGACAAGATCTCCAAGGCGTAAGTGGCTAGCTCCGGCCATTTATCCAGATTGGAAGCCCAAAAAGAGCAAGGGTCCAGTGACACAGTCATGGCTTCAATGTTTACTTGGAGATACTCCTGACTCCGAATTCTGTTTAACATGTGCTCCAGCATGTAAATCACCGGAATAGTCATGCTGATAATGGCATCGTCAGCACTAAACATCTTCGTCGCCATTTCAAAACTGTGCAGAAGGGTGCATAGGTCCCTGATCTGAGACCACTCCTCCAGCGTGATTTGCCCCACCTCTGAATCTCGTTGGCCCAGGCTATACATCAGAACGTATTGCACCAGGGCTTGTCGGTGCTGCCACAGTCGCTGCAACATGTGCAGAGTTGAATTCCACCGGGTAGGCACATCGCATTTTAGCCGGTGAAGTGGCAGGCCCAACGACTTCTGTAGAGATGTAAGTCGCTGAGCTGCGGGATGCGAACGGCGGAAGTGAGCACACAGCGACCGTGCCCTCTGCAGAAGGCCATCTAGTCTGGGATAGTGGGCAAAAAATTGCTGGACAACCAGGTTCAACACGTGAGCCATACAAGGCACGTGTGTGACATTGCCCCGGCGAAGGGCCGCACCCAGGTTTGCAGCATTGTCGCACACGGCCTTCCCTGGTTTCAGGTCCAGTGGAGACAACCATTCATGAAATTGGTTCTCCAGAGCTGACCACAACTCCTCAGCTGTGTGACTCACATTTCCCAGACATTTCAAAGTAAAAACCGCCTGATGACGTTGAGCCCTACTGCCAGAATAGTAAGGAGGTGTGCAGGATCCCTTCTGCGCAGTTAGAAAGCTTGTGGCATGACCAGACAGGCTTTGGGTGCAGGTGGAAGACCGAGAGGAGGTTGAGGAGGCAGAAGCAGTGGAGGAACTTTGACATAAAGAGGATTGATGCACAACTCGTGGGGACGGCAAGACTTGGACAGCAGCCCCTTGTCCTGCTGTCACCATAGTTACCCAGTGCCCAGTCAGCGACATGTAACGCCCCTGTCCATGCCTACTCGTCCAAGTGTCTGTGGTGAAATGCACCCTGTCACACACAGAGTTTCTCAAAGAAGCGGTGATGTTGTGTGCGACATGCTGGTGGAGCGCAGGCACACCTTTCTTTGAGAAGTAGTGCCGACTGGGCATCTGGTACTGGGACACTGCGACGGACATAAGGTCTCGAAAATCCTCTGTGTCCACCAGGCGGAAAGGCAGCATTTCTGTAGCCAAGAGCTTGCAGATGGTGAAATTCAACCTCTTAGCTTTCTCATGGCTAGGAGGAAATGGTCTTTTACTTGTCCACATCTGAGGGACCAAGGGCTGGCTATTGTGCTTAGACGGGGTTGATAAGGGTGTCACCGGCAAATTGCCGGTCTGTGAGGAAGATGCAGGCGGACATGTTAGGTTGCCTTGATCCAAAGGTGGTGCTATCGATGTCGGACAGCGCTCAACACCAGCTGGTGTTACCACCTCGAAAGAAAATGATGACCTGCCAATCACGCTGGCTGTTGCGGGTAAAGAGGTGGCAGGTCTGCGCCCCAAAACAGGTGTGACTGCTGTCCCCCCAGTCACAGAGGATGAAGAGGCCGCGGATGCACAAGATATGCAGACGGTGGTTGGCCCGGCCGGCTAGGCCGCATTGTAGCACACTGAGCTTCCCACTGTAACTTATGCTTCATGTCCATGTGCCGGTTCATGCATGAAGTACACAAACTATGTATTTTTTGGCCTCTACTTAGCTTTTGCTGACAAATGTTACAGATAACACGAGTTGGGTCATCTTTATCGATCTGAAAAAATGCCCAGGCTATGCAAGGCTTAGCACCCATGCGACCTGAAGAGTCACCACGACTTGTGGTGAGAGGCAGAGATGTGTTTGAGGATGCAGTTGTTGACGTGCTTCCAGTACTACGTCTCTGTCCAGGAAGGCGTAACTTGACCTCGTCGTCACTAGCATCTTCCTCCACCTCCTCTGCTGACCTCATCTCTTGGCTGACTGTGGGTTGACAGTAAGTGGGATCTCCAACCTCATCATCATCACCCTGTGCGTTATCACACCCGTCGTCCTCAGAGCCAACCTGTTCCTGCCCTGACAAAAAACTAAAGTTGTCGCTCCAATCAGGTATTTGAGTTTCATCATCGTCTTCCTCATTGTCTCCACCAACAGGCGTTACAGTTTGGGAATGACGGTCTACATTATGGTCAGAACCTTCTGCGTCTGGTCCTGGATCCGACTCATAAAGATTCTGGGCATCAGTGCAGATTATTTCCTCGTCTGGATTCACAGAAGCGCTGGAGTCGACCTCTGATTCCCAGGCTATAGTATGAGTAAACAGCTCTGCAGACTCAACCATCTGTTCTACCTCATACTCAGACGGGCAGCTGGAAATTTGGGAGCTGTGAGGAAGCAAGTGCGATTGGGGTGACACCTTTGAGGACTGGAGTATTTGTGATGTTGAAGTTGATGTGGAGGAGAGCCCACTTAAAGGAGCACTTGATATCCGTTGAAGCACCTGCAGTTTTTGTGCCTCATCTGGAATTTGTAGCGATTGGCGTGGCCGTAAGAAAGGGATCTTATCACATTGTCCGCTAAAAGAAGTAGACATTTTAGTTTGGCTGGAAGATGGTCTTTCTTCTGCAGATGTTACTGTTGCTTTCACATCAACCCCACAGACACAACCTTTTTTCCCCTTCCCAACACGCCTATTCCCCTTTCCACCAGCAGCAGGCCTTTTTTCCACTCATTTTGGTGGTTAACTAATTCACAACTCTGGAGTTGTTTGCACAAAAAAACAATGGATGGGAACCGAGCAGAGCTGAGTGGCCAAACTGTGGTATTAGGCCAAAATTATTGGCTGGGTTAGATGCAGAAAAAAAATATATTCAATTTGCAACCTGATGGAGGTCAGTATAGATGGACTAATAGAACAAGTCCCACACACAGCTAGAAGCCCAAATATTTTTTCAGAGGTAGATGCAGAAAAAAATTGTATTCAGTTTGCAACCTGATGGAGGTTAGTATAGATGGACTAATAGAACAAGTCCTACACACAGCTAGAAGCCCAAATATTTTTTCAGAGGTAGATGCAGAAAAAAAATATATTCAGTTTGCAACCTGATGGAGGTCAGTATAGATGGACTAATAGAGAAAGTCAAACACACTGCTAGAAGGCCAAATATTTTTTCAGAGCTAGAAGAAGACAAAAAATTATTTTTAATTTGCAACCTGATGGAGGTCAGTATAGATGGACTAATAGAGAAAGTACCACACACTGCTAGAAGGCCAAATATTTTTTCAGAGCTAGATGCAGATATAAATTATTTTTAATTTGCAACCTGATGGAGGTTAGTATAGATGGACTAATAGAGAAAGTCCCACACACTGCAAGAAGGCCAAATATTTTTTCAGAGCTAGATGCAGAAAAAAATTATATTCAGTTTGCAACCTGATGGAGGTCAGTATAGATGGACTAATAGAACAAGTCCCACACACAGCTAGAAGGCCAAATATTTTTTCAGAGGTAGATGCAGATAAAAATTATTTTTAGTTTGCAGCCTGATGGAGGTCAGTATAGATGGACTAATAGAGAAAGTCCCACACACTGCTAGAAGGCCAAATATTTTTTCAGAGCTAGATGCAGACAAAAAATTATTTTTATTTTGCAACCTGATGGAGGTCAGTATAGATGGACTAATAGAGAAAGTCCCACACACTGCTAGAAGGCCAAATATTTTTTCAGAGCTAGATGCAGATAAAAATTATATTTAATTTGCAACCTGATGGAGGTCAGTATAGATGGACTAATAGAGAAAGTCCCACACACTGCTAGAAGGCCAAATATTTTTTCAGAGCTAGATGCAGAAAAAAATTATATTCAGTTTGCAACCTGATGGAGGTCAGTATAGATGGACTAATAGAACAAGTCCCACACACAGCTAGAAGCCCAAATATTTTTTCAGAGGTAGATGCAGAAAAAAATTATATTCAGTTTGCAACCTGATGCAGGTCTGTATAGATGGATTAATAGAACGAGTCCCACACACAGCTAGAAGCCCAAATATTTTTTCAGAGGTAGATGCAGAAAAAAATTATATTCAGTTTGCAACCTGATGGAGTTCTGTATAGATGGATTAATAGAACAAGTCCCCCACACAGCTAGAAGCCCAATATTTTTTCAGAGGTAGATGCAGAAAAAAAATATATTCAGTTTGCAACCTGATGGAGGTCAATATAGATGGACTAATAGAGAAAGTCCCACACACTGCTAGAAGGCCAAATATTTTTCAGAGCTAGATGCAGACAAAAAATTATTTTAATTTGCAACCTGATGGAGGTCAGTATAGATGGACTAATAGAGAAAGTCCCACACACTGCTAGAAGGCCAAATATTTTTTCAGAGCTAGATGCAGATATAAATTATTTTTAATTTGCAACCTGATGGAGGTCAGTATAGATGGACTAATAGAGAAAGTCCCACACACTGCTAGAAGGCCAAATATTTTTTCAGAGCTAGATGCAGTAAAAAATTATATTCAGTTTGCAACCTGATGGAGGTCAGTATAGATGGACTAATAGAACAAGTCCCACACACAGCTAGAAGGCCAAATATTTTTTCAGAGGTAGATGCAGATAAAAATAATTTTTAATTTGCAGCCTGATGTAGGTCAGTATAGATGGACTAATAGAGAAAGTCCCACACACTGCTAGAAGGCCAAATATTTTTTCAGAGCTAGATGCAGACAAAAAATTATTTTGAATTTGCAGCGTGATGGAGGTCATTATAGATGGACTAATAGAACAAGTCCCACACACTTCTAGAAGGCCAAATATTTTTTCAGAGCTAGATGCAGAAAAAAATTATATTCAGTTTGCAACCTGATGGAGGTCAGTATAGATGGACTAATAGAACAAGTCCCACACACTGCTAGAAGCCCAAATATTTTTTCAGAGCTAGATGCAGAAAAAAATTATATTCAATTTGCAACCTGATGGAGGTCAGTATAGATGGACTTATAGAATGATGCTATGCCCAAAAGATTTTACTTCACTAGGTGCAGTAAAAAAATTGGTATTCTATACACAGGTGGTATATCTTGCAACACAGATAGGCTACTCCACTGACTAACACACTCTGCAATAGGCCAAAAAGGATTAGCTTTGCTAGATTCAGCCAAATGCTGTGAAAAAAACTTGCACAGCACTGGCACAGACCTGCCTGGCAAAAACTGATAGGAACTGATGTAACCTAGTCCTGAAAAGGACTGCAATTACAATTAGTCTTTACTCCCACAATCTATCTATTTAAGAGCACAGACCTGCCTGATAAAAGTCGTAGGAAATGCTGTAACCTAGTCCTTAAAAGGACTGCAATCACAACTATTCCCTACTCCCAAGCTATGTGTAGATTTGTGCGAAAATTGGCTTGAAATTAACAAGGTATAGCGCACACAGCAACAGCGGTGCCGTCTAACACACAGCTGCAGCAGTGAGAAAATGGTGGCGACGGGGAAAATGGCTTGGTCTTATAGGGCAAGGACATGTGACATACACTGCCAATCACACATGCCCTTGCTTGTGTGAAAAAAAGCACTTCGCTCCGTGTGTGCGCTGCTGATAGGCTGACAGATTGCACCTCCCCACTGTAAATGCAAGAAAGAGAAATAAAAATGAAGATCTTCATTATTCCTGCAGAGATCCATCCCCTGTCCCTCCCCCCACCCCGCTGTACACTCAAACTGCGTATTAACATTAATTTTCATCATTACTGAGAAAAAATCCAGTTATGATTTTGGTGCACGAACAGTTATCGAACATAACCTCGAACAGCCGAATTTTTCTCAAATCGTTCGTGTTCGCCGAACGGCTCGAACACCGCCCAAAACAGCTCGAATTTGAGATTGGCGAACAGTTCGAGTCGAACAACGCTCATCTCTACTGGGATAGTAGCAGGAAAACATCCAGCAATCCTCGGAGGAGGTAGGATATGCGCCAAAACGCTGACCACCTCAGGCCTAGCCGCTACTATATACATGCGCTTGCATTCCAAGGAACAGAAAGCTAAGGAGATGGATGGCTTCATGATCATGAATAATTTACTCATTGTGTAGAAGGCCGACCATTGCTGCTGTCTACATTCTGAACTTTGTGTTGAAGCCTGATTGACCCAGGACCCACAATCCTCTATGTCTGGAAGACGTGTTGCCTCCCAGTGTCCAACTGTGTCCCGGCTTCCACAATATTAACCCAGTGTGAAGGCGTCAGTCAGATGGACCATCCCTTGCCATATTCACTTGTCCACGTGTTTGTGGTTAGGCTGTCCTTCAAAGAGGGGCGGCTGGGGACTGTTTATGGACACCCGGCCGCCCCCGGCTGCTGGGACCAAGCGTCACTTCTGATGGGCACACTTTTAGGCAGTTACCTGGGTGTCAGAGATGCTTCCCGGTGTCTTCCCCATGATGTTCCCATGTCTTTTCAGCACTGTATGCATGTGTCACACAGCACATGGCCAGATAAGATTGTAAAATGTTAAAATGACATTTCCTGGTGAATGCATTTGTCACGGTTGAAAGCAATACAAAAGTGCAAAAACGCATAAAAAATGCTACTTGTGAACATAGCCCTAGTATAAGCATATACCCGAGGCAGAATAAGCGTCTCAGCTCAGACAAAGGGCGGCCACACCCTTTTATATGCACTAAAGCACACTGAACTACAAAGAAACCTGGAGGTCTGAACTGAAACGTAAATTGATGTGCATGCAAAATATAAATGCATGTTCACAAAAGGCCATTAGACAGAGAAAAACCAAAGACAATAAAAATACCCAAATAACTGGACGTGAATGGGTAGATCGCACAGTGCAAAAATACTAATAAATAATAAAGGGTATTTAGTTAATATAATTTTGATCAAAATAATGTAAAAGCTATCCCGCCACGTCACGACAACTCTTATGGGACAGTCCTAACTCTAATATTAAAAACCTTACCATTTGTCAAGTGACATACATATGGACAAGGGCAGAGAGACTGGATCCCTAGTATAAGCATAGACCCGAGCCAGAATATGCGTCTCAGCTCAAACAAAGGGCGGCCACACCCTTTTATATGCACTAAAGCACACTGAACTACAAAGAAACCTCGAGGTCTGAACTGACCTCGCAGACATCAGTTCCAGACAGCTCTCTGCACATATATCATCAGTGTAGCACTTCAGCACACAAGCAGGAGAGCACAGTAATTTTAACTAAGTGCCAGCAAGCTCATACAGCTTCCCAGGGAGCAGACTTTGCAATTAACTCCCTCAGTGCTGGCAAAAAGCACGGGTAACATTGAAGACCACAAGTGCTGGATCCTGCAGACAGGCTTAATTTCTGTTGTATCATGCAGCTGATCCCTCATCCAGATTAGATCGACTCTACTAGCAAGTGAGGCTGACGGCCTCCTTCGTGCCCAAGCTACGCAGACAGAAGAAACCATCGGACACCCCAACATTTCCTTTATTATATTAATGGTGGTAACTTTGCCTCTTACAGGTCTGCTTTACTAGTGTTTTATAGCTAATGTCAAATCTCTGGACAACAATACTAACTATTGATCCAGCTACTAAGTTTGACTTGCACGTTTATGTTTAGGTGTATTATCTGCTGATTGTATATCCTACTTCTACTACTACTACTTTTATAAGTGCCGTTCCTCTTCTTTACATTGTTACTGAAATAACTATTATTGTAAAGTAAACTGTACTGTTAAGTACATATTACTGCTACTGAAAGCTCTTCCACCTCTACAGAGCCAAGACACCCAGCGCAAACACAAAACCTCACTGTTAAGGGAATGGTTGCAAACACCTTTATTAAATAATGGAAAGCAACCAAACTCGGGGTCCGCGATGCAGCCTAGAGGACTGCGGCCGAACAACCTCCGGGTAAGAAGGTAAAACAACCAACTAATGTATAAATCCCTCCAGTGTTACTTCACACCGGGACAGGAAAAGGGATTTGTACTATCTCCGTTAACTGCACGAGAGATGTGCGACAATTAACGTAGCCGTAGCCCTGTTAACTGCACAGAGGCTATGCAGCAGGCGCTAGGAAGTGTGTGTGACTCATGCCGGCGTGTATGTGCTCCCAGCCGGTGTGTGACCGGACTGCGGAGTAATTCTCCACGTGACTAACAGGCGGTGCCAGGGATATGGAGTCCGCAGTCTGCTCGGGGTGTATAGCGACCCCCTTGACGGAGCCAGGCTGTCAAATGGAAATTACCTGCCTCCCTCCAGCTAAGACTGTCTATCCCCAGCTAAACCTGCCTGTCCGAAGATAGGCCTGCCTAAGCAACCTGTGCTAAACAGCCAAGCGAACTCTGGTATCGGCAGGTCATGGAGAGAGCAGCTAGAGAGCACGTGGAGCCCAAACAGACAAGCGTCCTCACAGGAACACAACCATAGCTAAATGCTCAGAGTGCGCTGCCATGCTTGTGGGCGGTCTATTTAAAGACTAAGCCCTGCCCACTGTCACATTATTGGTCGCACTACTGATGACGTCACCCGCGGCCAATCAGGTGGTGCCAGTTCACCGGATCAGCTGACACCAAAGCACCAATCACGGTCCTCCATGTCACGGGCATGCTCAGTGCAGTGCATCCTGGACTTAGGCTGTAGCAGCCCTTGTTCCCCTCCTCAACCTATGCTTAACACTACTAGGAACAAGGACCCAAGAAACAGCCTGTACTTCTTGTGCACTGGCTAGGCATTGGCACCGACGGTGATGCTAAGCAGCATCCACCCTGGCTTGACTAGAATGAGTGACCACAGATGATTCTGACCCAATTTCAGGTCCAGCAACTGCCTGACGCTTAACATTATCCCCCCTTCTAACATACCCCTCCACTTGATGCTCATATACCTCAATGAGCAGGGGGGCATGAATATGGTCCACCGGTTCCCCGGAGCGATCCTTAGATCCATGACCCCTCCAGTGTATCTGGAAATATTTTTTTTTTCATGAACCATCTTAGACCCCACAATAACCTGCACCTCGAGATCAGCACCCCTGGTGTCTGTAGCAGGTTGGGGTTCAGCGAATTTTGTCAGGCGAACGGGCTTAAGGAGCGATACATGAAAAGTGTTGTGACTCCTCTGGTGTCGGGGTAACTGTAAACGGTCACTACGGGGTTTACTTGGGCCAAAATTTTGAAATGCCCAATTAAGTGGGGGGCAAACTTAGCAGATTCCCCGCGTACTTTGATATTGTGAGCCGCGAGCCACACTCTCGCCCGGATAGAATACGGGGGCTGGATGACGAAGAGTGTCAGCCGCCGACTCTCTCATCCGATTCTTGAAGGCCAATATAGCATCCTGGGTATGGTCCCAAACCTCCCGCGCCTCCAGAGCCCAATCTCTGACCCCAGGTTCCACAGAGGGAACTGGCATAGGAACTGGAACGTGCAGATGTTGGCCATTATTCAGAAGAAGCGGAATCTGATCTGTGGAATCCGCCACGGGTAACGGATGGAGAAGACCAGCCGGACTTTGACGGGATGATTTATCTCTCGCACAGGAGACACACGCTAGAACATATTCCTTAAAGATCTGGTGCCACCGGGGCCACCAATACGACCGTTGGAGAAACTTCGTGGTACGTTTGACCAAAAAATGACCTCCAATCTTTGAGGCATGTGCTCAGGAGAGCACCTCATTTTGTAGATTAGGGGGAACGAACGTCCTCCCAGAAGGAACCTGGTTTAGGGACACTGGAGCCACCATCCGCATACTTCCCGAAGGAATGGTAAGCCTGGGCTCGTCATCGTCCTCAGCCGTATCCATGGACTGGGACAAATGGTCTACCCGAGGGTTCTTTTTGATATAATCTTACAAGACCTGGGTCTCGGGGACAGACAGAGGATCCGTGCCGGGGACCAAATCAATAGGACAGCCATGCGGTCGGCGGCGAGGTAAAGTGTCTGCAGCCTTTTTGGGAAAGACATCCACAAAAGTCTGATATTGCACAGGGAGAGCGGCCAAGTCGGTAGAAGGCTCAGAGACTACCCTCCAGGTGGCTGTAACCATACACTGAGACACACAATTCTCACACCAGGAAGAAATTCTCCCCGTATTCCAGTCAATGTGTGGAGTGTGACAACATAACCATGGAAGACCCAATAGCACCTCATGCAATCCACCGGGAATAATAAGAAATGAGACAACCTCCTGGTGACCCTGAGGGAATGACATGGTGAGGGGAATCGACTGGTGAATGATTTGCGTGTCCAGCAGTGAACCGTTGACTACCCTAATGTTCATTGGTTTTGGCAGTAACTCCATAGGAATGGCGTGCTTCTGGGCAAACGTAGATGACAAAAAATTGCCATCTGCGCCAGAATCCACCCACGCCTTGGCAGTAACTAACAGGTGGTACTGATGTGCCCCCTGGGCCTGTGCTGTGCTGCACTGCTGCTGTGCAGGGGGAATACCCGGAGCCGGATCGCTGGGGGTTGTAGTTCTCCGTGGCGGTGACCCGCTCCGTGCCCAGGGTGGTCAAACCAGTGGCAGTCTATTTGTATTGTAATAAATGTCCGACTACGCCACCCGTGGATTGCGGTCAGTGGGGACCGCCGCTGCACTGCAGACCGCTGAGGCTGATGTTGTTCGTGCAGCTGAGTATGGGATGACTCCCCACGGGAGGAGTATTGCCTCAGGGCAGCTAATGTGGAGAGATGATGGGAGTGATGGTGCGAGTGTCCCAGTACTGATGGTGCTGGTGCGGCGATGAAACACATAGACTTGTGGTGCAGTTTCCAAAGCTTTACTCACTGTTGTTGTTCAGATCACTTCGGCCAGCAGTGACCGCCCGAGCCGTGCTGCGTCCACCAGGTGAGGGACTCAGTCAACTCCCAGGCAATTCCAGAGTGCGGTTCAGAGCTCCCCTCTCTTCCTTTCTACTGGCCGTCCTCACCAGTGACCCACCTTTCTCCAGCTTCCTCGGGCCTTCTGTTGGTGAAACCTCTCTCCGGTTTCCCTGACCCTATGCGGTATGCCTTTCTGGTGGATGTAGTGAGGGGTCGCACCAAGATGTGGTGACAACCTCCGGTTTTGGCTGAGGATTAGTCGCCTCCACCAATTCGGGTTCCGGTACCCTGCTCTGCCAACCCTTCACCCAGTATCTCCTCTGGGAATATGGGGTTCCTTCTGCCTTCGTGTCTCTGGGCCTTTCTCTGTGTTCCTCGCCTCCTTTCTCCTCTGTTTCAGTTCCTTTCTTACTCTCCTTGCTATTCCTTCTCTTCTCTCCCTCTCTGCTGTCTCAGGCCTCTACTCCAGGCCTGGCTCTGGAGCTGGGCCCAGAATGAGCCACAGCTCCCTGTCAGCCCTCTCTGGCTGAGCTCCTCTCTGAACTGAACCTGACCTAAGATGGTGCCCACCTTTTATACCTCCTTCTGACACCCGAGCCCAGGTGACTAGCAACCAATGGGCTCCTTCCTATGCCCAGAAACCCACCCCTATCTGCTCCTACACCACTGGGTTTTCCTCCCCCTCCCCACTCCAGCCAGGAACAGAAGCTGTCGTGCCTGCACTCTGTCTAGTGGGAGCACCGTTGGTCTGTTCCTCGGAAATGGGGTGTATGTGGTGCATGCAGCCTACTGAGCCCTGGTCCACACTCCATCCTTACCCGGGAGTGGAATACCACACCTCTGGTTTGAGGTGCAATACCCCTGTAGCAGCCGAGTCCTCGGGGTGCTACAGTACCAGGGATATGGAGCCCGCAGTCTGCTCGGGGTGTATAGCGACCCCCTTGAAGGAGTCCGACTGTCAAACGGAAACTACCTGCCTCCCTCCAGCTAAGACTGCCTATCCCCAGCTAAACCTGCCTTTCCGAATCTAGGCCTGCCTAAGCGACCTGTGATAAACAGTCAAGCAAACTCTGGCAACGGCAGGTCACGGAGAGAGCAGCTAGAGAGCATATGGAGCCCAAACAGACAAGCGTCCTCACAGGAACACAACCTTAGCTCAATGATCAGAGCGTGCCGTGCTTGTGGGCGGCCTATTTAAAGACTAAGCCCTGCCCACTGTCACATTATTGGTCGTACTACTGATGACGTCACCCTCCGCCAATTAGGCGGTGCCAGGTCACCGGATCAGCTGACTCCAAAGCACCAATCACGGTCCGCCATGTCACGGGCATGCTCAGTGTAGTGCATCCTGGACTTAGGCTGTAGCAGCCCTTGTTCCCCTCCGCAACCTATGCTTAACACTACTAGGAACAAGGTCCCAAGAAACAGCCTGTACTTCTCGTGCACTGGCTAGGCGTTGGGACCGACAGCGATGCTAAGCAGCATCCACCCTGGCTGGACCAGAATGGGAAACCACAGATGATTCTGACCCAATTTCAGGACCAGCAACCGCATAACACTCACATATATAAGCTATGACAATTACAAACCCTCCCTACTATTGTCCACCTTCACCTCTCCTTCCTCCCGACACAAAAAATCTTACATATTACAACCTAGCCATCATTTAATGCTACTTTCTTGTAATAAGCTACTCAATATTTCTATAACTAGACATAACATACTCTTGATCTCCTTCTAAATCATTCAACTGCTTCCAGTCCAAGATCTGAAACTCCAAATATCGAGCCAGATTAAAGAGATCTCACTAACACTAATCCAAATAAAATGCCTCCAAAAACAAAATCCAATCTTAATAATAAACCAGTTAATAGCGACCAAACAACCGATTCAGGTAAAGATCAACAAAAACTCAAATCAACCTCTTCGGTTCAAACTACCAATAACCTAAAACCTGAAGGCAACTCAGAAATAATTGAAACTCATCCAGAAAATCAAATATCATCCCCTGAAGACTTGATGGCATACGAAAATTCACAACTCATCACTAAACGTAAAGAAAGAGAAATACCAACCAAACCTCACCTAAATTACAGTCTTCCAGACGATACTGACTCTGAAGATGACACTAAATTCAAAAGCCCAGTTCGACGAAGATCAAGAAAGGATAACTCTGAAGACGATCCTTTACTGAACTTCAACGTGGGTCAACCTATGGATAGAGACTTTTTTCACAAACTCTTCTCTGCCTTCAAGCAGTCTCTAAAGGAAGACCTCACAGAACAGTTTGATGACATGCGATACTCACTAGCAACAGTTGCCTCCAGAACAGAAAACAATGAGTGAGCAGTACTTGACCTGAAGAAGGAAATTAAAGAATTCAAAAAAGGACAAGACCAGATGAGAGAAGAAATAAAGTTTCTGAAAGATAAACTAGTGGATAGAGAGGATCGAGACCGCCGCAGCAACCTCAAATTTAGAGGATTTCCGGAAAGGTCAAAAACCCCGAACTCATGTCCTTCATGAAAGACCTGATTAAAACAACAATTCCCACCTAATCGGATATCCAATATTCATTAGAAAGAGCACATAGACTACCCAAGCCATCCTATCTACAAAATGATATCCCAAGAGATGTCATAGTAAAATTTTCATTTTATCAGACGAGGGACCAGATCACCAACTTCTTAAGGATCAATAAAACATTGCCCTCTCAATTCGAGAAAATTAAAGTCTTCACAGACATATCAAAAGAGACTATGACTAGACGCAAGGCACTGAAACCGATCACTGATTTCCTCCAAGAGAAAAAAATTCCGTACAGATGGGGACGACCAACCACTAATGTCATCTTCTCCTTTAAACAAAAGATGACGAGATTACAATTGATGAGACAGCAGCGGGATTAAAAACTCTTAAGGATCTCCATATATCCAATACATGAAGCTTCATATCACACCTAAGCACTTAACCCATTTCTCTCTAACTAAGGTCCAGCCTAGGCACAAAGGCTAAAACTTTAGTCTCCTCGGAAGTTTTACATTTGCTTTGACCCTTCCGCTCTACCAGTTCTTTAGTGACTTACGAGTCCCTTAAAATTTACTGGTGCCTCTGAACCCGGTTGTTCATTCACCGTTTATTTACCGTTAACCCCTCTTGAAAATGGAAGTCACAGAATTACTATCTCAAAATTTTACCCCTATGCCCTCTATCTTACCAAAAATTCCACATTGCTACCCAAGCACCTGACTCAGACTATGGCTAACAAATTCTTATCCTACAACGATAAAGGTCTAAATTCACCCCACAAATGATTCCTAATATGGAAAGAACTTACAAAATTAAATATTGACATTGCAGGCATACAGGAAACTAAGTTTTCAATAGATAATCCACCTAAATTCACGAACAAAAACTACCCAAATACTTTTTATCGTCTAATAAAAAGAAAAGGGCAGGGGTAGCTATCATTGTCAAAGACACTATTCAATTTGAAAAAATCAACTTAATTAAAGATGAAGATGGCCGCTTTCTAATTCTCATCTGCAAAATAAATTATACATGCTACACACTAGTAAACGTGTATGCCCCTAACAAGGGACAAATTACTTTCCAAAACAAGCTAATCAAAATTATACATGAATCACAGAAATGACAGTTACTCATATTCGGAGACTTTAATGCAGTACCTAAACCTTCCTTGGATTCTTCCAACAAATATAGGAATTTAAACATTTCACTCGATCCCTGGTTAAATAGAGAGGAACTTTTTGACGCCTTTCGCTGCATTAACTCTTCCTCAATTGAGTACATCCACTACTCTGACACCCATAAATCATTTGCCCGAATTGACCTACTCTTAACTGATCCGTACACTTCAAAACATTAAATCTGTTAATATCCTTTCCAGGTTGTGGTCTGACCACTCGTTGATCATTTTCGAAGTCACCCATGGCCCCACCCACTCTGTAAAAAAGCTCTGGCGAGCAAACTCTTACCTATTCCACCACCCACAATATATAGAAGCAATACAAAATTCTATAAATCGTTATTTTAAGGAGAAGGATTTAGAAAACATCGCAATTTCAACCCTCTGGGCCGCTCATAAAGCGGTAATAAGAGGCCACCTAATTCAACTCAACTCTAGACTAAAACGCGACAACATTAAAATTTCTGAAAACATTATTAAAAAAATCAAAAACTTAGAGATCCATCTAGAAATGTCCCCTAAAGATAACTCACACAGAAATCCTTCAACTGTGAGTTCAACTAAAGAATCTGCTAACATCTGAATATGACAAATTCATCCGTACTATCAAAAGCAATTTCCACAACTGCATGGACAAACCATCTAAACTCTTTGCCAACAAAATTAAGATTCATAGACACAAAACTAGAATCCTCAAAATCAAAGATAAGCAAAACTCAATACATAAAAACCCGAAAGACATCTCGGATGTTTTTGCCAGTTTCTATAGAAAGCTCTATAATCTGAAAGAAGACCCAACAGAAATCTCTAACTCAAAGTCTGACATAGACAAATTCCTAGACTCTATCCAACTCCCCTCTCTTTCAAAAGAAGACTTGAACTTTCTCAATTCCCCCTTTACTGAAACAGAAATTTTGGCGACAATCAGTTCATTAGCAAAATGCAAATCTCCCGGCCCAGACGGCCTACAGAACGAATATTACCTAAACTTTAAAAACTCTCTTGCTTCCTTCCTTACTAAACTTATCAACTCCTCCACTACATGCCAAGACGCCTTCCCAGCAGAAATGCAGGAGGCAATAATCACGGTGATATCCAAAAACAAGGGTGACACCGAGAATGTCAGCAACTACCGCCATATCTCACTTCTAAATACAGACCTAAAAATCATTGCCAAAACTATTACCTCAAGACTTCAAAAAATCTCCCCTAGGCTTCTTCAAAAAGATCAAGTGGGATTTATCCCAAGAAGGGGAACATCTGATGCTACTAGACGTGCCATTAATCTGCTATCCTATATTGAAAAAAGCTAAAACTCCCGCACTGGTGGTCGCTGTCGATGCAGAAAAAGCGTTAGACAGAGTTAACTAGGGCTTCCTCTTTCAAAATCTAAAATAATTTGTATTTGAGGGAAGCATCTTAAATGCTATCACATCTCTCTATTCTTGCCCCTCAGCAAAAATTCTGACCAACAATGTTCTGTCAGATGGAATTGCACTTACCAATGGCACGAGGCAAGGTTGTCCCCTTTCTCCCACCCTTTTCGATCTCTATATAGAACCTCTGGCTGAGAAAATTTGAGAAAATCCCCTAATAAGTGGTATAGAGATACATCAGAGACAATACAAAATTTCATTGTTCGCAGATGATATTCTTATAACTCTTTCAAACCCACTTAACTCAATTAGAAATCTACTGGACACAATTAAACAGTTCTCCAAAATTTCATATTACAAAATAAATTTGACTAAAACCCAAGTCATCCACCTAAACCTTGATCCACAAATCTTGGAAACTCTTAAAATGGAGTTTGAACTGTCCTGGGAAAATAATAATATCAGCTGTCTTGGAATAAAACTCACCAAACCATTAACATCAATCATAGACACAAATTTAAATGATATTTACAAAACCATACAGATTGACATTATGCATATAACTAAACTAGAAGTCTCCTGGCTTGGCAAAATTAATGCCTACAAAATGAGCCTTTTACCAAAACTCCTATACATCTTTAGATTTATCCCTTTATTAATCCCGAAGAAGTGGCTACAAAAATTTCATACACAGCTGGTCACCTTTACCTGGGCTAAAAAGAAACCTAGGGTAGCTAGGTCTGTCCTAGAAAAGAACAAAAAAAGAGGTGGACTCGCCTAGCCCAACTTAGCTGCCTACTACCACGCCACCTTAGTCAAACTTAGCCAGAATTGGTGGTCAGAAAAAGAAAAGCCGACCTGGATAGCCCTAGAAGAACCTTTGAAACCCAGTGGCAAACTTAGCCTAATCACCCTCTCCTACTTATGCGACAAAACTAAGAGACTTCCAGAAGAAATCACAGTTAAATCTGCAATTCTCTCTTGGACATTACTACTAAAACTATCTCACAAAAGCTACCCCACGGTTTCTCCAACCTGGATAGTTGTAGATATTCTTGAACTGTTATCCTCAAGAATCAAACTAGATTCATGGAAGAAGTTAGGCATTAAATTTGTCTCAAATATAATGGATGACAAGAAACAACTCATACCTTTTCAATCTCTTAGAGATAAATTCAAACTCAACATTCTAGAAGAAAAGACATGGAAGAAGATTCAAAACATCCTCAACTCTCACAACCTAAACTTTTTTCTCCCTCAAAATCTAGCTCAGATGTTCAAATACCCACAATCTCCCCTTTTCTTGAAAATTGGTCACATATATCATAACTTCAACTAAGACTCTCACTTTCCACATACAACAAATATAGAAGCATGGAAAAAAGAACTAAGTATAGAAATAACGACTAGTGTTGAGCGAGCATGCTCGACACTGCTCGGTACTCACCTGAGCATCTCACTACTCGGGATATTCGGCGAGCACCGAGCATTTTCGGGTTACTCGGGAGGAAGCTCGGGTCTCCGCCCTGCATGTTTGGCACTCTTTACAGAGCCAATGAACATGCAGGGATTGCCAGCCAGTCACTGTAATGCCGCAGCCATGTTGGTTGTGGGCATTACAGTGATTGACTGGCCGCACAGCGTCACCTCGAGTATTTAAAACCGGGCGCCTCCATCTTGGACACAGTCGCTCTGGATCAGACAGTGTAGGGAGAGTGCTGCTGAGCTAGAGAGAGATTTTTACTGTGAAATAGGTAGTGTAGGGTCCCTAAAGCCTGCAAAATCAAACAAACAGTCCTTCTGAGGACTAATATCCATCCCAGATATCAGGCCGGCAGGCAGGCTGTATAGGAGATGCAGTGGTTATACCAACAAACACTGCATTACAGTCCTGTGTGCTGCTGCTCAAATTGTTAGACTTAGCCCCAGGTCTCAGGGGCAGGGCCGGCTCCAGGTTTTTGTGGGCCCTGGGTGAAAGAGTCTCAGTGGGCCCCTTTAATACATACCAGGGTTCATGATGCACAGATACTGCAGAGAAATATATATATATAGTACAATGCAAAGATTTCACTTCTTACATTACATGACCGATATCTATTGTAAATTCCACAATAGCTCTGAAACTGGCGAATCGCTCCACACAGTATACTGGCCCCCATATAACGCTCCATACAGAATACTGGCCCCCATATAACACTCCATACAGAATACTGGCCCCCATAAATTTCTCCATACAGAACACTGGCCCCCATATAATGCTCTATACAGAATACTGGCCCCCATATAACACTCCATGCATGCTGTTCCCACCACATAATGCCCCATGCAGGCTGTTCCCCCCCTCTTTATAATATCCCATGCAGGCTGTTCCCCCCCTTATAATGCCCCATGCAGGATGTCACCCCTCCTCTTTATAATGCCCCATGCAGGATGTCACCCCTCCTCTTTATAATGCCCCATGCAGGATGTTACCCCTCCTCTTTCTAATTCCCCATGCAGGATGTCACCCCCCTCTTTATAATGCCCCATTCAGGATGTCACCCCTGCTCTTTATAATGCCCCATGCAGGATGTCACCCCCCTCTTTATAATGCCCCATGCAGGATGTCACCCCTCCTCTTTATAATGCCCCATGCAGGATGTCACCCCCCTCTTTATAATGCCCCATGCAGGATGTCACCCGCCTCTATATAATGCCCCATGAAGGATGTCACACCCCTCTTTATAAGGCCCCATGCAGCATGTCACCCCCCTCTTTATAATGCCCCATGAAGGATGTCAACCCTCCTCTTTATAATGCCCCATGCAGGATGTCACGTCCCTCTTTATAATGCCCCATGCAAGATTTCACCCCCCCTCTTTATAATGCCCCATGCAGGATGTCACCCCTCCTCTTTATAATGCCCCATGCAGGATGTCACCCCTTCTCTTTATAATGCACCATGCAGGATGTCACCCCCCCGTAAAATGGCCCATTCAGGATGTCACCCACTGTCTTTATAATGCCCCATGCCGGATGTCACCCCCCCATATAATGCCCCATGCAGGATGTCACCCCCCCAATATAATGCCCCATGCAGGATGTCACCCCCTCTCTTTATAATTCCCCATGCAGGATGTCACCCCCACATTGTATGTCCCATGCCTCCATACATTAAAAAAAAAAAAATCAACCGCTCACCTCACTCCTCCTCACCTGCTACCGCTGCTCAGGTCTGGACTCCAGCGTCGCTGGCGTCTTCCCACTCTGCGCTGCCTGTGACGCACCGGGAGGGCGCGGTGGAGAGACGTCACCGTGCCCTCTGACCTGAGACGTCACAGGGAGCGCTCAGCAGGAAGACAGCGGATTTGCGGAGGCACAGGGAGAGGTAAGTATCCGGCTGCCGGGGCCCTGAGCAAGCAGGGGAAAAGGGCGGGTGCTGGCACCGCTCTCCTCTGCCGATAGCCCAGCGGGGTGCCCGACCGCCAATGGGCCCCGCTGCCTGCTCAGAGCCCCGGCACTTGCCCGGGTGCACCGGGTGCTGATGCCGGACCTGCTCAGGGACCAGGAAAAATCCTTTTTTTTTCATCTAAATCCTCTTTTTTTTTTTTTTCCCCTCAGTCAGACTGTACAAATACCCGTCTTAATAAACTTTTGGTTCCCCCCCAAGAAAAAAAAATTGAGTGTGTCTGTGAGTGTTCAGCAGACACAGATATATATGTTTAAAAGAGTCTGGTTTTGGCCAGATAACTAGAACTGTGCATTTGCAATTCCATGATTCAAATCTCTGTATTATCCACTTTTTTGCCTTTTTTCCATAAAAAAAAACAGTTTGAGAGTCTCGCTGACTGTTCAGACAGAAATATATCTATTTAAAAAATTCTGGTATACGCCAGGAAATTAGAACTGTGGTTTTCCTGTTCCACGGTTCAAATCTGGGTGTTATCCACCTTTTTGCCTTTTTTCCATAAAAAAAAAACAGTGAGTGTCTCGGTGACTGTTCAGACACAAATATATCTATTTAAAAAAGTCTGGTGTAGGCCAGAGAACTAGAACTGTGGCTTTCCTCTTCCATGGTTCTAATCTCCTTTTTATTACCCTTTTGCCATTGATAGTGAGAGTGTAAGGTATTTTACTTCATTTACAATGGGCAAGGCGCGTGGCAATGGACGTGGAACTGGACGTTATGATGATGGTGAGTGCAGAAGATGGGGCCGTGGCCAAAGTGAAAATGGGCCACAACCAACAGCCACATCTTCTAGCTCCCAGTTCTTAACTGAATTACTAGGGAAGCACACAACAACACCACTATTGCGAACTGATCAGTGTGAACAGGTTATTAATTGGATAGCAGATGTTACTTCCAGCCACCTGGGCACCACCACTTCCGGGCTGTCTTCCACACGGTCAAGTCTTGGGTCTCGAACGCATAATTCTCCTCACCCTGATGCTCCTTCCTCCCACCATGCCGAGTGTCGTCAGACAGCAACTGATCCCACAGTTGTGCACTCTGAAGAGCTGTTCACTGGTCCATTTCCATATTTGGGCCCCTCGCCTGATCAGCTTGAAGTGGTGGAAGAGGAGATCCAATGTAGCGATGGCCAAATATTTTAACAGCCACAGCCACAGGAAGGCGATGCTGGCAATTTGTCACAAGAGGTGGACGATGACAAGACACAATTGCCACGAAGTGAGGAGGAGGACCTTGGTGCTGAAGTGGAAGAGGAAGAGGTGGTGGATGATCTAGTAACCGACCCAACATGGCAGGAGGACACACATAGCAAGGCCAGCAGCACACAGGGGAAGGGAGGCAGAGTACCCCAACAGGCAGGAAGAAGCAGTGTGGTGGCCGCAGACAGAAGGCGGGCAACCGTTCCCCATAACACCAACATGAGGGACGTTGCCAGTACAACCGGTAGGTTTTCCAGAGTCTGGAATTTTTTTAAAGACTCTGCTGATATCCCCAAAAAGGCCATTTGTACCACCTGCCAGGCCAGCATCAGCAGGGGTGACAAAACTCCCAGCCTGACCAACACCAGCATGATCAGGCACATATCAGTAAAGCACCCGACTTTGTGGGGCAAACCCCAGGGTCCACGACCAGTGTCAGCGGGTGTCACCATTGCTTCTTCCACTGTTGTGCATGTAAGAGAACCCCTTGTTGTGCATGCAAGGCAATCCCCTGTCCATACTGCATGCAAAGATGCCCCCTCCTCACAGTCTTCACTTGTTATGGCAGTTTCTCACGAAACAGTATCAATGTCCACGTCCACGTCCCACCGCAGCGTTCAATTGTCCATATCCCAGACCTTTGAACGAAAGCGGAAATTTGCAGCTAACGCCCCACAGGCCACAGTCCTGAAGTCGCACATTTCTCGACTGCTTGCGTTAGAAATGCTGCCTTTTAGGCTGGTGGAGACGGAATCCTTCCGCAACTTTATGGCGGTGGCCATCCCTCGGTAATCGGTCCCCAGCCGACACTATTTTGCCCGGTGTGCCATCCCCGCACTACACAAGCACGTGTCCCAAAACATCTGCCGTGCCCTCAAAAACGCAGTTACTGGTAGAGTCCACCTGACAACGGACATGTGGACAAGTGCTTGTGGCCAGGGACGGTACATCTCCCTGACGGCACACTGGGTAAACATAGTGGAAGCCGGGACCCAGTCAGACCTTGGGACGGAACACATTCTCCCCACACCGAGGATTGCGGGCCCTATGTCAGCTAGAGTTGCCCCCACAGTGTACAGCTCCTGCGCATCATCCTCTTCTTCCTCCTCCTCATGTTCAGCCTCCATCTCAGATATCACCACATCAGTTACAAGCTGGAAGCACTGCAGTACTGCATCAGCCAAGTGGCAACAGTCTGTGCTGAAATTCATAAGCTTAGGTGATAAACCTCACACTGCTTTTGAGTTGTGGACAGCTGTGAAAGAGCAGGCAGATGTGTGGCTGATACTGCTGAACCTACATCCGGCATGGTCGTGTGTGACAATGGCCGTAACCTGATGGCGGCTCTGAGGCGAGGCAAGATCACACATGTACCATGCCTGGCTCATGTGCTTAACCTCGTGATTCAGCAGTTTCTTAAATCGTTCCCCGAGTTGCAAGATATGCTCGTCAACGTTCGCCGCCTGTCAGCTCATTTTCGGTAGTCAGCTGCAGCTTCCGCCGCCCTTGCTGTGTTGCAGCAGCGTTTGCAGCTTCTGGCACACCGACTGGTGTGTGATGTCCCCACACGTTGGAACTCTACCCTCCACATGTTGCAAAGGATTTGTGAGCAGAAGAGAGCAGTTGTGGAGTACCAGCTGCAACAAATCTGTCGGTATTCAGTTCAGACTCCACACATAAGACCTCAGGAGTGGACCTGGATGTCTGACTTATGTACCATCCTGACAAACTATGAGGAGTCCACCAAGATGGTGAGTGGCGATGATGCCATCATTAGCGTCAGCATCTCACTTGTCTGTCTTTTGCAACGCTCTCTGCAGAGAAATAAAGAGGAGGCATTGCAGCCAGAGTATGATGAGATAGATTAAGAAGCCATAGCGGGCGATTACACACAGCCCAGCCTCATCTCATCCCAACGTGTATTGGGGGACAATGAGGGAGAGGAGGAGGAGGAAGAACAGGAGCTTGTATCATGCGCTGTAGACGGTAGTACCTGTACAACTGTCATACCATCGGTTCAGCGTGGGTGGCCTGAGGACAGGGGGGAGGAAGAGGAGGAGGAGGAGAGCATGGTCAGTCATAATCTTGGTGAGGACACGGAAGTCTTGCCCATTACCAGTATGGCATGCATGGCTGACTTTATGTTACACTGCCTTAACCGTGACCCTCGCGTTGTCAAAATGTTGGGTGACAGTCATTACTGGTTGGTGACACTTTTAGACCTCCGCTATAGGGAGAACTTTCACTCTCTTATTCCTGAGATGGAGAGGTCTACAAAAATGGTGCAGTACCAGAAAGCCCTTGCTGCAGAACTGTTAAAAAAATTCCCACCTGAACACGCTAGCGGCAGAGGTCACAGTTCGTTGCCCAACCAAGGCGTACAGGCGAGAGAGACACAACTCCAATCCAGCAGAGGCAGGGGAAAACTGTCAACATTCTGGGAAAGTTTTCGGAGACTCACCCAGCTTATAGGCCCTGAGGTCCGAGGTACTCTCACAAGGAGTGGAAAGTTTCAAAAGATGGTGAGGGAGTACCTTGCTGACCGTACCAGCATCCTCCGTGATTCCTCTGTGCCTTTTAATTATTTTGTATCCAAGCTGGACATTAGGAATTAACTCGCTCTGTATGCCTTGGAGGTCCTGGCCTGCCCTGCCACTAGCGTGTTATCGGAGCGTGTTTTTAGTGCCGCTGGGGGAATTATAACTGATAAGCGAACTCGCCCGTCAACTGACAATGCTGACAAGCTGACCCTTATCAAAATGAACAAGGGCTGGATTGGGCCAGACTTCTCATCACCACCAAATGAGAGTAGAGTAACATAAAGTCAAATCCACTGTGTTATTTCGGGAGGTGTATTCCCATGCACCGCTTCACACCCACACATGGGTATACGCTTCCTCATTTTGGCTGTTTTTTGCTCTTCTCCTTATCCTCAGCCTCCACCACCACTATACCACCAGGGTGACTGTGGTCCGTGTTGCCAGCATTGCAAGTTCCTCCGTCCTAATTTTTGGCAGCTTTTGCTTGGAAGGCATAGGCAAAGACTATGGGAGACCCACTCCCCAATAATGGGAATAATGTTTTTAATATACTGTACTGCATGGCTCTTGTAAGGGGCATTAAAATCGTCTTGTTAAGCTACTGTGACCTCCATGTCTCTTCCAAGGGTCATTGATATTGTCTTTTTATTCCACTGGGAGCTCCACGTCTCTTCCAAGGGGTATTAATATTGTCTTTTTATTCCACTGTGACCTCCACGTCTCTTCCAAGGGGCATTAAAACCGTCTTGTTAAGCTACTGTGACCTCCACGTCTCTTCCAAGGGGCATTATACCCGTCTTGGTAAACCACTCTGAACTCCACGTCTCTTCCAAGGGGCATTAAAATTATCTTGTTAAGCTACTGTGACCTCCACGTCTCCTCCAAGGGTGATTGATATTGTCTTTTTATTCCACTGGGACCTCCACCACTCTTCCAAGGGGCATTGATATTATCTTTTTATTCCACTGCGACCTCCACCACTCTTCCATGGGGCATTGATATTGTCTTTTTATTCCACTGTAACCTCCACCACTCTTCCAAGGGGCATTGATATTGTCTTTTTATTCCACTGGGACCTCCACCACTCTTCCAAGGGCAATTGATATTGTCTTTTTATTCCACTGGGACCTCCATGTCTCTTCCAAGGGGCATTAAAACCGTCTTGTTAAACTACTCTGAACTCCATGTCTCTTCGAAGGGGCATTAAAACCGTCTTGTTAAGCTACTGTGACCTCCATGTCTCTTCCAAGGGGCATTAAAACAATATTGTTAAATCACTCTGAACTCCACGTCTCTTCCAATGGGCATTAAAATTGTCTTGTGAAGCTACTGTGACCTTCACGTCTCTTCCAAGGGGCATTAAAACTGTCTTGTTAAACCACTCTGAACTTCACAGCTCTTCCAAGGGGCATTGAAATGTTGTTTTTAATTACCTCTAACCTCCACGACTCTTCCAACGGGCATTGCATTTCCTCCTAATTTTAGTCAGCTTTTGCTTTTCAATGCTGGGGACCAAGCGTGGACACCCGGCCACCGGGTGGCTGGGGACTGAGTATCAATACCAGGCCTCCGACACAGCCATGACGTTGTGGCCAGATTCTGCCTCCACATGGCTAAAAGGCCCAATTTCAAGTGCAAGCAAGCAGTATGGTATTGCAGCCTGGGGGTGGGTGGGTGGCAGGCTGCATACTTGCGCTTGCATTGCAAGGAATGGGGGAGGTAAAATTGAACACAGCCCTGGGACAAGGACTTGAATGGGGATAGTTGCAATTCTGCAACAACAGGTGCAGGGCGGGAGGCATCTTCGCATGTGCCATGAACAGGGGGTTGGCGTGCACACAATACAGCGGAATAGGCAGTCCTTCCCACTAAATGCACTGGGGAGGGCACAGGTAATGTTTTGGTATGTGCACTTGTGTATAAGGCGCACCGGGAAAAAAAGGGGCTGCTAGGGACCAAGTGTGGACACCCGGCCACCAGTCGGCTTGGGACTGAGTATGGATACCAGGCCGCCGACGCAGCCATGACATGGTGGCCGGCATCTGCCTCCACAAGCCTAAAAGGCCACATTTCAAGTGCAAGCAAGCTAGCAGTATGGTATTGCAGCCTGGGGGTGGGTGGGTGGCAGGCTACACACTTACACTTGCATTCCAAGAAAACAAAGCAGATGCTAACTTCTATCATCATCATGCTCCTCACCTTGGCACTCTCAACTCCCCTGATGGAGAAACCAGGGCCCACCGGAGGAGTCTGGTTGTCTTGTGGGCTCGTCCAATGTTGCCCTAAAGCAGGCCAGACTAAGAAAAGTGTGGGGAAGGTTACCGAGACAAATAGTGGCGGCTGGGGACTGGAGACCTCGCTGCCGAAGCAGGCTTGAGGTAGTGGCCAGCTTCGGCCTCCTCCAAACTAAAAGGCCCCATTTCAAGTGCAAGCTAGCAGTATTGTATTGCAGCCAGCGGGTGGGTGGGTGGTTGGCTGCATATTTGCGCTTGCATTGCAAGGAATGGTGGAGGTACAATTGAACACTGCCCTGGGAAAAGGACTTGCACGGGGATAGTTGCAAGTCTGCATCTTCTAATGCGGAAAGGATCACTTCTGATGTGAACACTTTTAGGCAGTGACTTGGGTGTCAGAGATGCTTCCAGGGGTCTTCTCCATGCTGTTCCCATGTCTTTTCAGCACTGTATGCATGTGTCACACAGCACATGGCCAGATAAGGCAGTAAAATGTTAAAATGACATTTCCTGGTGAATGCATTTGTCACGGTTGAAAGCAATACAAAAGTGCAAAAACGCATAAAAAATGCTACTTGTGAACATAGCCCAAGGTGTGGAGGAGTATTTTTGTTTTTGGTTATTTATTTTACCTTATAGACAAGTCTTTACATTGGAAAGGATGTTCCTTAACATATTTCGCAGGAAAACAGTTTGTTTCGTTTTTGAACGTTTTATTATGAGCCCGTAAAAGTGGCTTAATACCTCTGACCACGTTGTTGACAGCAGTGACCTGGGGGTCAGAAATGCTTCCTGGGGCAATCCCAATGCTGTCCCCATGTCATTTGAGCACAGTCACTATCGTTTTGGGCACTTTTTAGGCTTTCTACAGACTGCCGGGGGTGCCGCCGCCAAAATGCTCGGGTCTCCCATAGACTAACATTGGGCTCATTGCTCGGATCGAGCACCCGAGTATCACGGTGAGCTCGGCCCAAGCTTAGAGCACCCGAGCATTTTAGTGCTTGCTCAACAGTAATAATGACCGATCTTCTGCACAAAGTCTTTGAATCTATCTATACTGACATTCCCTGCTCATCCCTTGTAGAAACCCACTACAAGATCTACACACGCTGGTATTTTACTCCGCTTAAACTTCATAAAATTCAGAACACTAACTCCCCCCCTTTGCTGAAGGAATTGTAATGCTACTGGCAGTCTGACTCACATCTTTTGGAGCTGTTAAGCTCTCAAATCATACTGGTCGGGAATTGAATCCTTAATTAACAACATCACATGTTTAAACATATATCTTTTACCAGAACTGGTGCTCCTACTTTTGGGCCTTGAAACCCTCCCATGCAGATACAGACCTATCATCATTCATATACTCCTTACAGCAAAAAGCAATATTGCTTCCCTTTGGAAAGACCCTCTTCCCCCAACTGTGGAAAAAACTATAGAAAAATTAGCATGCCACAACATTTATGACTATACATACGCCCTTAGAAACAATCTTTTAAAAAAATACTTCAGAAAATGGGAGGATTGGAACTCTATTATGATTCCAAAACATTCACCGTAGAGACCTTAGCGTTGTTTAAGACTATATTAGTCTTCTCAATCTAACTCGACTCATCATCCTCATTCATCTTATTGTATCTAACTTACAGGATAGTCATAGCGGGCATAACGTGTCTTAATATCACCATCTGATTTTCCCTTCCCCTACATTTCTGTGTACTTCCAAATATTTAAATAGTTATCTTTGCATACCTTGGCAACTTATATTATGAAAGAATCAACCAAGTTACCCATCTATAAAATGCACCTATAAGATATAGCTTACGTATGTAAAGCTATGAATCATATCACCAACCGAATAATGTCAGGTTTACTACGGTATTCACCTTGTTTACTTGTGTACCTCTATTTCACTATATATGTACTGCTTGTATGAAATCTATTTTTTTTTCATTCTACTTGAAAATGTAATAAAAATATTTGAATAAACCACACTTTATGGAGCTGTCCAGTAATCACTTCCACCTGGTCTTTTACTTTTCACCTGATCTCTTCTCTTCTCCACCAAAAAATAAAACCATCTCCTTCTTTAGCATTACTTTTGATAGATATACAGTACATTCTATTCCCTCCAATGGTAGAGTAATTGCCTCACATATTCTTCTAGCCACAAAAATAGTAATTACAAGATATTGGAAATCCCCAGGTATTTCTGCCAACGAAGACATAATACAATCGATAAATAAAACTAGTGCTTTTGAAAGAATGATAGCACACAAAAATAAGTTACAAGTTTTCATTGTTAATTGGAAGGTTTGGTTGAATCATCCAGAAAATATTGTTCTAATTCAATAGAAGTCATTAATGTATGGAATCCTCAAAATCTGTTGAAACCAGCCCTGTGTTATGCTGTATTTTGTTTTCTGTAGGTACATTTCCTATGTAGACTTCAATGTTTGTCAGTCTAAAGTATTGTATACACTGTTTATTGTTATTTTCTTAAAACTAAAAAAAAAGATATTGTTTAAAAGGATTTGCATAGATTACTTGAATTTTTTTAAATTAAATATTGAAGGAAGGAAATTTGTACGAAATTAGTTTTTGTGAATACCAATTATTTGTGAAGAGACCAGGGCTGTAGTAAGCCACTGGAGGAATGGGTACGGAGCTAAATTGGCAAGACAGGGGAGCATCAAAGTGAGTATACTATTTATTTTTAATACTCTACAAATATTAAGATTCAAGATTTGGTGAGCGACAATGGTCCATTAGAAGACATATTTTATTTGAATAAATTCAATGCTTATTACATTTCAAGACAAATTTGAGCAAAATTCAAAATTAGAATTTTAGCAGGTTCCCTAATCACTATCAACTCCATCCCCATATCTGATGCACATGTTCAACAGATACAAAAGGTCTACACACCCGTTAAATCCTTCACCCCCAAGACATTTTCATTTTTTTTGTTTTTTCTTCCAAAATCTATGACTTTTTTATTTTTTTTACATATAACCATTTAAGGTCTTGTTTTTTGTGGGACGAGTTGTACTTTTGAATGATATCATTCATTATTTCATTTTATGTACTAGAAAGCGGTAAAAAAATTCCAAGTGGGTTGAAATTGCAAAAAAAGTACAATCACACAATTTTTATTTTTTTTATTTACCATGTTCTTTTTACAGTCATGGCCAAATCTATTGGCATCCTTTAAATTGTTCTAGAAAATGAAGTATTTCTCCCAGAAAATTATTGCAATTACATATGTTTGTTATATACTGTACATGTTTATTTTCTTTGTGGGTATTGGAACAACACCAAAAAAGAGAAAAAAGGCAAATTGGACATCAAAATGCAGCAACGGGGATAATAGAAACAACTACACAAAAGTAGATATAGATACCAGCAGGTGTAGTTCTATAGAAACTTAAAACTTAACGTTTAATACCATTAGATAAAATATATGCCAAATGCAAGGACCTAAAAACACACAGTTTGAAGGTGATAGCTGAGGCCTATGGGGGGACTCTGGCCAGGGACCGCTCCTCCTTTTTACACCCATCCCCAAATGTGGATAAGGACAACACCTTCTGCAGACTCATCACTACTTTCACTAATCAGTCGTATACAGTCCGTAGGATATTACAAAAACATTGGCCGATTCTATTAATGGACGAGGATATTGGTAACATGGTTGACTCAAGACCTATGATTACATATAAAAAGGGCAGATCCCTTAGGGACAGATTGGTCCACAGTCACTATATGGGCCATATGGGGAACAAAAAGCTGAAAAGCTCCATAACTGGCTGTTTTAGATGTAGTGGATGCGTATCATGTAAAGTTATTACGCAAGGGAAAGACTTCATAAGTAATGTCACCGGAAAAACATTTGTTGTCAAACATTTCATTAATTGTAGATCGAAGGGAATTATCTATATGGCTAAATGTGTCTGCGGAATGGAATATATAGGGAAGACAAAGAGAGAATTGAGAAGAAGAGTAGGAGAGCACCAAAGAGATATCGCCCTGAAAAGAGATACCCACCTGGCAAAACACGTGAATAACGTACATCCGAACAGTAGGGATATAATACGCTACATGGGAATTGACAAAGTTACGGCCCCACCAAGAGGGGGCGACTGGGACAAACTGATCCTGCAAAGAGAGACGAAGTGGATCTTCAGAATGCGGACAACGGCTCCCTACGGCCTCAATGAGCAGCTGTCCTACAGGCCGTTCCTATAGATATAGGGTGAATTAGGGAGAGGAGTGTAGGGACAGCCGTCGAGGAGTGGGGGCGCCATTTGCGCAGGTTTATAGGGTGCCAACCTCCACTGTCAGGTAGGGATATTACTTCAGGTGCTGAATAGGGATGTTTATAGGTCCCCTGGCTCCCTACATACATTCCTCTAACTCTCCAACTTTATGAGGTGCGGTCCCTCTCCATTGTTCCCTCATATCCCTTCATACCCCTCTCCTTCCTATTTTTATATATTTTTTTGTTTCTGTTTTTGTCATTTTTCTTTCATCACTATTTTGGGTTTAAAGTGCGCTCCTGGGGTTGGGCCGTAGCTTCACTGTGCGATTCTGGACCTATGAAGCATTTCCAGCTTTCTAACCACTGGGGTAAAATGAACGCGTGTTTTATATATACCGCGGTACATATGGTATGTTGCCAGGATAAGTGCCAGTTATTATATGTTCTGGACACTTTCCATGGCTTGGGATATTCATGGATGAGACTCCTTTTATGGTGACATCCAAAGCAGGATGCCGGCTGGTGATCCTGCGTGTCCCCTAGCTATCGCTCCGTTATGTGCGATTTTTCCTTGTCTATGACGCGCATACCGGAAGTGACGTCTGCGTGTCACGGCCGGCATCTGCGTTCCACATACCGGATGTCAGGTGACCGGAACCGGAAGTGACACGATTATGAACAGAGCGCGATTAGGATTCAAAAGAGGATCTAATAGAGCATGAAGTAGCGCTGTCTGGTGAATGAGCTGCGCGACTTTGGGCAGCGTGCATACCGCATGTCCTCTTTTTTCTTTCCCCTGATGAATAGCTAAGGCTAAGAAACGCGTCGGGAGCGGCATCTGGGGAGCGGTATTTGGTTGGTGACCTTATGAATTTCGGTTCACCACCATCATATGGAGCCCCCTCTGAGATCCGAGAGCATGGACAGTCATCAAAATTGGTGAGGATGTTCCATTTCTATATAGCAGAGTTAAATGGTCACCATTGATGGGGCGAGTGTTTTCATGTTCCCATATCTCAGGGTGAATGCCTTCATGTTCCCACATATTGGGGTACAATAAGTTGATATAGTGTACTGTGGGCTTCATTATCTTTTTTCCTATTTGCCATTCCTTCCCTGGTTTGTGTTAGAGATGCAATATGCTTATATGACATATATCTATATCTCTGGAAGTAACAATATATGGAAGTTCTCTTGGTTATTATATACCACAGGCAGTCAAACTGTGTGTTTTTAGGTCCTTGCATTTGGCATATATTTTATCTAATGGTATTAAACGTTAAGTTTTAAGTTTCTATAGAACTACACCTGCTGGTATCCAAATTGGACATCACTTCACACAAAATCTCAAAAATGGGCAAGACAAAATTTTTTGGACCCTCCCAAAATTATGTGGAAATAACTTTGTGTCAAGCATATGATGCATGTTCAAACTCACTTGTGGCAAGTAAGAGATGTGGGCAACACTAAAATCACATCTAAAACCATATAAAAAGGGGAGAAGTTGAGTCAATCTTTGCATTGTGTGTCTGTGTGTGCCACATTAAGCATGGAGAACAGAAAGAGGAGAAGAGAACTGTTTGAGGACTTGAGAACCAAAATTATTGAACAAAATCAACAATCCCAAGGTTACAAGTCCATCTCCAGATTTCTTGATGTTTCTTTGTCCACGGTATGCAACATAATCAAGACTTTTACAATCCTTGACACTGTGGCTAATCTTCCTGGATGTGGACGGCAGAGAAAAATTGATGAAAGATTGCAATGCAGGATAGTCTGGATGATGGATAAGCAGCGACAATGAAGTCTAATGAAATTCATGTGGTCCTGCAGGTTCAGGGTGCATCAGTGTCTGCGTGAACTATCTGTCGACATTTGAATGGACTGAAACGCTATGGCAGGAGACCGAGGAGGACCCCACTGCTGATACAGAGATATAGAAAAGCTAGACTTCAGTTTGACAAAATGTATGTGAGTAAGCCAAAATCCTTCTGGGAAAGTGTCTTGTAAACAGATGAGACCAAGATAGACCTTTTAGGTACAACACATCATTCTATTGTTTACTAAAAATGGAATGATGCCTACAAAGAAAAGAACACAGTACCTACAGTCAAATATGGTGAAGGTTCAAAGATGTTTTGGGGTTGCTTTGCTTCCTCTGGCACTGGGTGCCTTGACAATGAGCAAGGCATCATGAAATCTGAAGATTATTAAAGGAATTTGGGTTGCAATGTAGTGACCAGTGTCAGAAAGCTGGTTTTGCATCCTAGGTCATGTGTCTTCCAGCAGGATAATGACCCCAAACAGCCACTGTGTATACTTTGCAGACCCCGCCTGTGGGAGTGCTGTGCCATATCTGTAGAAATACTATGCCTTTATCCCCTTTAAAGCCCATTATGTATTAATATGCATCTGTGCCCTGGGCTTTAAGAGACTGACCTGTATTAATACGTCATGGCGATCGCGCGTGCACACAGGCTGTGTGGGCGCGATCGCCGCCGGGTGTCAGCTGATTGTCACAGCTGACACCCGGTACTAGGTGCAGGGAGTGGTCCCGCACCACTCCCGGCACATTAACCCCCGTAATGCTGCGATCGAAGTCGACTGCAGCATTGCGGTGGCTAAGGGGAGGTGATCGCAATACTCACCTCCTCTTCTGGCCTCCAGCACTGACTGCCGCGGCTTCTCGGATGTTGCCATGATGACCCGATGTCGTCATGACGACCCGATGTCGTCATGACAACATCCGGGTCACCAGACAGCAGGAAGATTTTTTGGTCATGCGTAGTGAATGACCAAACTATCTTCTCACTGCGCAGCGATGACAGCCTGCATGGCACAGGGATGGTGCTCCATTCCTGTGCTATGCAGGCGATTAGAAAAAAAAATGAAAGTCCCATAGTGGGACAAAGTATAAAAATAAAAAAACTGTCAAAGTGAAAAAAAATGTAAAAAAAATTGTAAAAATATTAAATTTTTTTTTTTTTTAAAAATCCACCAGAAATAAAAATGTAATGTACCCATCATTAAATATTATGAAAAAAAACAAACAATAAAAGTACACACATTTGGTATCGCCGCGTCCGGAACAATCTGACGTAAAAAATTGTCACCCCTTCAGTGAACAGGGTAAAAAAAAAAAATAAAAAACAAAGCAAAAAACAATGCTTTATCATCATACTGCCAAACAAAAAATGGAATAACACGTGATCAAAAAGACGAATAAAAATAAAAATGGTACCACTGAAAACGTCATCTTGTCCCACAAAAAACAAGCCACCACACAGCTCCATCATCTGAAAAATCAAAAAGTTATAGCTCTCAGAATAAAGCGATGCAAAAAAATAATTTTTTCTATAAAATTGCTTTTATTGTGTAAAATCGCCAGAACACAGAACAACGATATAAATGTGGTACCGCTGTAAACATACTGACCAGAAGAATAAAGCTACCTTATCAATTTTACCACACGCGGAGCAGAATAAAAAAATGTAAAAAAACCACAATTCCTGAATTGTTGGTTTTTGTTTATTCTGCCTCCCAAAACTCGGAATAGAAAGCGATCAAAAAATGTCACGTGCCTGAAAATGGCACCAATAAAAACGTAAACTCATCCCGCAAAATACAAGCCATCACATGACTCTGTCGGCCAAAATATGGAAAAATTAGAGCTCTCAAAATATGGCGATGCAAAAACTAGATTTTACAAAAAAATGCATCCTTTAGTGTGTGACAGCTGTCAATCATAAAAACCCGATATGATTCTAGTTTCTCTGTAGTCGCACCGACCCGAAGAATAAAGTTGTCTAATCACTTATACCGCACTAGGAACGGCGCAAAAAATAAACGCTAGGGCTGGGGTTGGGGTTAAGGTTGGGGTTAGAGTTGTGCTAGGGTTAGGGTTGTTTTTTTTTTTCAAAAGTAAAGGAAAAAAAAAAAAAAGACGACGATATGGCAACTAGTGTTGAGCGTAAGTGCTCGCTTCTTGAGTCTGCATCGGGTGCTCAGGTATGCATTGAGTATCGTGGGTGCTCGAGTGACATGCTCGACTCTCCGCCCCATATGCTTCGTGGCCAAAAAAACCTTGCGGGGATTGCCTGCCATGCACGAGCGATCCCCGCATTTTATTTTTGGGGGTGTCTAATAACCGTGAAACATGCGGGCGGGGACTCGAGCAGGTCACTCGAGCACCCTTGATACATGGTGCATACTTGAGTACCTGATGCAAACTCAAGTAGCGAGCACTTGCGCTCAAGACTAATGACAACTTATTCAATATGATGACCTAATGTTATCAAATTCTGTGTCGTATCTCTGGGTTCAAAATGTGCACTATACCCCTTGATAAAATCCTTGAGGGGTGTAGTTTCCAAAATGGGGTCAATTGTGGGGGGTTTCCACTATTTAGGCACATCAGGGGCTCTCCAAACGCGACATGGCGTCCGCTCTCAATTCCAGACGATTTTGCGTTCAAAAACTCCTTCCCTTCTGAACTCTGCCGTGCACCCAAACACTGTATTTTCCCCACATATGGGCTTTTGGCGTACTCAGGAGAAATTGCACAAAAGTTTTTGGGGTCCATTTTCTCCTCTTATCCTTGTGAAAATAAAAAAATTGGGGCTAAAACATCATTTTTGTGGAAAAAGTTAGATTTTTTTATTGTCACTTCTCCATGTTATAAACTTCTGTAAAGGACTTGGGGGTTCACCACACATCTAAATAAGTTCTCTGAGGGGTCTAGTTTCCAAAATGGTGTCACTTGTGGGGGTTTCAACTGGTTAGGCACATGAGGGGCACATCCGCTAATTATTCAAGCAAATTTTACAATCAAAAAGTCAAATGTCGCTCTTTCCCTTCCGGACCCAGGCGTGCGCCCAAACAGTGGTTTTCCCCCACATATGGGTGATCTGCTTACTCAAGAGAAATTGCACAACAAACTGCATGGTGCAATTTCTCCTGTTACCCTTATGAAAATGCAAAAGTGGGGGCTGAAAAACATTTTTGTTGGAAAAATGTGAAAATTTTATTTTTACAGCTCAATGTTATAAACTTCTGTGAAGCACCTGGGGGTTCAAGGTGCTCACCACACATCTAGATAAGTTCCCTGAGGGGTCTAGTTTCCAAAATGGTGTCACTTGTGGGGGGATTCCACTGTTTAGGCACATAAGGGGCTCCTCAAATGCAACATGGCGTCCGATAATTATTCAAGCAAATTTTACATTCAAAAAGTAAAATGGCGCCCCTTCCCTTCCGAACCCTGCCGTGCGCCCAAACAGTGGTTTTTCCCCATATATGGGGTATCTACGTGCCCAGGGGAAATTGCAAAACAAATTTTGTGGTTCATTTTTTCCTGTTACCCCTGCCAAAATAAAAAAATTGGGTCTAAAGTAACATTTTTGCGAAAAAAGTTAAATGTTAATTTTTTTCTTCTACATTACAAAAATTCCTGTGAAGCACCTGAAGGGTTAATAAAGTTCTTGAATGTGGTTTTGAGTACCTTGAGGGGTGCAGTTTTTAGAATGGTGTCACTTTTGGGTATTTTCTGTCATAAAGACCCCTCAAAGTGACTTCAAATATAATGTGGTCCCTAAAAGATCGTTTTGTAAATTTTGTTACACTTATAGCTCCCCAATAAAAAAAAATTTTTGGTTCCAAAATTGTGCTGATGTGAAGTTGACATGTGGGAAATGTTATTTATTAACTATTTTGTGTGACATATCTCTCTGATTTAAGGGCATAAAAATTCAAAATTTTGAAAATTGCAAAATTTTCCTTTTTTTCACAAATAAAAGTGATAGCAAAGAAATTTTACCACAATCATGAAGTACAATATGTCACGAAAAAACATTCTCAGAATAAGAGGGATCCGTTGAAGAGTTCCAGAGTAATTACCTCATAAAGAGACAGTGGTCAGAATTGTAAAAATAGGCCTGGCCATTAACGTGCAAACCACCTTGGGTTGTAAAGGGGTTAAGCTGCTGTGTGTACTCTGCAACTCCTCCTGTGGGAGTACTGTGCCTTTAATCCACCATATGTACTCTGCAACTCCACCTGTGGGAGTACTGTGATAAACACCACTGTGTGTACTCTGCAACCCATATCTGTGGGAGTACTGAGCCTTTAATCCACTGTGTGCACTCTGCAACCCAGTCTGTGGGAGTACTGTGCCAAAAGTCACAGTGTAGTATCTATCGGCAAATGATAGATACTACTGCACACGCACGTGCGCCATTTTGCTACTGGAAATAGAAACTTTTCTACAGCAATATAGTCCCCACCGCCCGCGATTGCAGCTCACTAGGCATTATGATTTTCCAGGTCAGTACGAGTATGGAAATACCAAACATGTATAACTTTTTTTATTTATGTGATGAAAAATCATTCAGAAATTTGTAAAAATAAAATTTATTTTAGCAAAATGTTCCAAGACCCATAATGTCTAAATTTTTCGGGATATGGGGCTATCTGATGGCTTATTTTTGTGCCCTGTGCTGATGTTTTATCTAATGTCATTTTGGGGTAGATGCAACGTTTTGATCGCAGCTTATTGCACTTTATTGCAATATTGTGGCGGCCAATAAACCATAATTCTGGCGTATTGATTCTTTTTTCCAGTATGCCTTTTACCGATCAGATTAATTTACTTTATATTTTAACAGATTGGACTTTTATGAATGCTGCAATATCAAATAAAGTGGGGCAAAAAAGTATTTAGTCAGCCACCAATTGTGCAAGTTCTCCCACTTAAAAAGATAAGAGAAGTCTGTAATTGACATCAAAGGTAGACCTCAACTATGAGAGACAAAATGAGAAAGCAAATCTTGAAAATTACATTGTCTGATTATGAAAGAATTTTTTTTTAAATTTTGGTGGAAAAAAAATATTTGGTCAATTACAAACAAGCAAGATTTCTGGCTCTCACAGACCTGTAACTTCTTCTTTAAGAGACTCCTCTGTCCTCCACTCATTACCTGTAGTACTGGCACCTGTTTGAACTTGTTATCAGTATAAAAGACACCTGTCCGCAGCCTCAAACCTTCACACTCCAAAATCCACTATAGTGAAGACCAAAGAGCTGTCGAATGACACCAGAAACAAAATTGTAGCCCTACACCAGGCTGGGAAGACTATATCTGCAATAGAGAAATACGACCATATCAACCCAAAATAATAATAAAAATTAACTTTTATTCATAAATAGTATAAAAAGTTACTTCATAGTCAATATAGGGCACAGTACAAAAATACAGAAAAACACATATCATGTAGGATGACCATCTCACTGAAGGGACGATCCGGTCCACATGTTATAGGGTCTGAGGCACCACAGCAAAAAAGCATATATATAGTCCTTCATATGACAGACCAATAAAGAGGATTATCAAATGACCATAGTATAATACCCATAGTAATACCCATATGGTAGTGCATATAGCAAGTATATATGTAAAAATAATATCAAATACTTGACAATACCTCATAGGGAACTCATAACCTATACTGTCAGGGTGCCATATACCGGCAGCTAGGATATACATTCATCATATCAAAACGCCACATAAGGGACACTAGTAATAGCCACTATAGCACTATTATAATCAAGGTATGACAGCTAGGAGGGTTCAGTTAATAAAGTTATGTTGACAGAGTGTATACCAGGCGGGTATGAAGATAGGTGAGTAAAAAGCAAGTGCTGCGTTATATAGGGGAGAATTACCTGGGCCACAAACTGTGATGTCAGGGCACCCTCACGTGGACCGCTCGTCCACCCCAACGCACGTTTCGGCGTTTGCCTTCTTCAGGGGGCGTCAACTTCCTCTAAGGGCGTGTGTATTTAAATGTTGTGTTGGCCAATCAGGTGGAGGGGGTGGACCCGCAGTAACGCGCGCAGCGTTCCCGCTACCAAGCAACCGGTGGCGCGGGCGTCATGAAAGGGATCACGTGATGGTCACATGGACCCATGTGATACAGGTCCTTGCATAGAGACGCCAGGCGGCACGGGGCACTCAGAGAGCGGCGACGCTCGCGCGTAAGGTCCTTAAACCTCCCATAGTCAGGAACCATAACAAGGGGTATAAGCTCAATTAAATGACACTACCACCACATAGATATATAGATAGATCATATGATAAAAACAGTATCCCAACCAAGTAAATTAACAATATGGCAATCTGCATACAATATATCATCACATCAAGTAGTATATATAACAATATGACAAAGTACCCATACAGATCATATTCAATCCCATATATATATAGAGGAATGTGGAAAAGCCATATTGTCCTAGCAATAATATATAATAGGTGGAATATCAAAAGATAACATCCTATATATCATCATGATTAAATCAAGGGGAACAATATCTAATGTAGGGGTGGCGAACTTCCCAGATATAGCTTCCATTTAAACAAATTGACATATAAAGATCTTCGAACGCGAGAGGAAGATCCACAATGTATATACACCACAGTAGTCGTTCCCGGATGAAATAGATTATTCAGTATATTCTTATTCGCATATTCATCGATATGATATCAGCCATAATGTAGACACAACTCGTCGGAGGAAGTAAACTGCAAACGGATGATGAAGAACACTAAAAAATAATAAAAGAATGTTAAAATCATAAAAACCACAACAAAATATGTGACACGGGAGAGATGAAAGAAAGGGAGCGAAGCTGAGATTCTCATTCAGTCCATTGGGATGTACAGTATTTAATCGCCAAATCCATCTAGATTCGAGCTGAGCCAGACGTTGGCTCAGTTTACCTCCACGAATACCAACTCTTAACGCATCTATCCCCCGAACCCTCAGGAGGGAGCTATCACAGTCATGATGGAGTTTAAAATGTTTTGGTATAGTCCTGAGTGTGGAGGGATCCGCGCAGTCGATCAACGCCGATATCCCCAGTACATGTTCTCTTATTCTCACTTTGAGTTGGCGCGATGTTAGGCCAACATAAATGAGCCCACAGGGGCAAGTAGCGTAATAAATAACAAAGCGTGAGATACATGTAATGCGGCTCCTTATTTCATAGGTTTTAGTGCCAGCTGCATTGGAGAAAATATTGGTTCTATCCATATTGGGGCAAGCGACGCATCGACCGCACGGAAAACTACCACACTCAGGACCCGATGCACCAAAAATTGTAGACGTGCCAGATACAGTTTGATAGTGACTATGTACAAGATAGTCACGGAGATTCTTGGAGCGGCGTACAGTGATGGGTGGGCGATCAGGAAGGATTTTTGACAATACCCGATCTATCAGGAGGATGGGCCAAGCTTGAGTCAAGCATTTCCTCATCCGTCCGAATTGTCCATGGTAGTTTGTTATGAATCTAGGTTTGTCATTGATCTTAGGACTTCTTTGCAAATAAAGCAAATCGTACCTATTCGAATATTTAGCGCGATGGTACGCTCTTTTCACGACCCGTATACTGTAGCCCCTCTCATAGAATCTCCTTTTCATGTCCTTGGACTGTCTAACAAAATCTTCATCACTGGAACAAAGTCTGCGAAGACGCAGAAATTGCCCAGTGGGTACAGATCGAACCATCCACGGGGGATGGGAGGACGACGCGTGGAGCAACATATTCGTGGAGGTGTCCTTTCTATAGATGTTTGTTTGCATCGAATTATTATGATCCCTTGTAAGGGTAACATCAAGAAAGTTACTTAACCTATATTTCCACCATTAGGTGCTAGCCATTGAGCAGTATATATATTATCTTTAATATGCACCAATTGAGAAACATATATTGTATATCTGCAATATGCAAGCAGCTTGGTCAAATGAAACCAAAGTAGAACTGTTTGGTAGAAACACAACTCGTCGTGTTTGGAGAAGAAAGAATGCTGAGTTGTATCCAAAGAACATCATACCTACTGTGAAGCATGGGGGTGGCAACATCATGCTTTGGGGCTGTTTCTTTGCCAAGGGACCAGGACGACTGATCCGTGTACATGAAAGAATGAATGGGGCCATGTATCGTGAGATTTTGAGTGCAAACTTCCTTCCGTCAGCAAAGGCATTGAAGATGAAATGTGGCTGGGTCTTTCAGCATGACAATGATCCCAAGCACACCACCAGGGCAACGAAGGAGTGGCCTCATAAGAAGCATTTCAAGGTCCTGGAGTGGCCCTAGCCAGTCTCCAGATCTAAACCCTATAGAAAGCCTTTGGAGGGAGTTGAAAGTCTGTTGTTGTCCAGCGACAACCCCCAAACATCACTGATCTAGAGGAGATCTGCATGGAGGAATGGGCCAACAGACCAGCAACCTTGTGAAGACTTACAGAAAACGTTTGACCTCTGTCATTGCCAACAAAGGATATATAACAAAGTATTGAGATGAACTTTTGTAAGTGACCAAATACTTATTTTCCACCAAAATTTGAAAAAAAATATTTCCAAGTCAGACAATGTGATTTTCAGGATTTGTTTTCTCATTTTGTCTCTCATAGTTGAGGTTTACCTATGATGTCAATTACAGGCCTCTCTCATCTTTTTAAGTGGGAGAACTTGCACAATTGGTGGCTGACTAAATACTTTTTCCCCACTGTATATGTATGTTTTTTATATTTTTTATTATTTTATTTTTAATGAGGCAAACTGATGTGCTTTTTTTTTACATTTTTTAAAAACTTTTTTTTTTCTTAAACTTTTTATTCAATTTAATTGACCCCCCATGACTTGAAACAGCGATTGTCTGATCACTTGTGCTATCCATATTGAAAATCACAATCTCCTATGAATGCCAGCTAAACACTGGCTTTCACTGGAGTATCTTAATGTCAGACAAGGGGGTTTTCAGCAGACCCCTGGATGTCATAGCAACCCATTGGCATCCTGCAATCAGGTCATGGGTGTGGAATGATGAGTCCCCATGCCAGCATGTCTTAAATGCTACTATAATAGATTGACAGTGGCATTTAACATGTTAAAAGACACAAGTAGCCACAAGTATGGTCCACCAGCAGCTGTTAAAGGCACATGATGGCTGATTAAAGTGAGATTAAATCAAGATGCGGCGTGCAAGCCTGCATCAAAGGCAGGAACACGATTTTTGACGTACATGTATGTTCAAGGTCATGAAGGGGTAAAAATGTCAGATTTTTGTCAAATCATTTCAAAAATGTTTCCACCTTTAATGTCTTAAATAATCTGTGCAATTTGTATGAAAAACACATTTTTGGGTTGGAAAAAAAAATAAAGAACTAAAAAAAAGTTGATGTATAAATATGAATATTGTTAAATAATTACTTTTTTAAAGAACCCTTTAAATTTGTGACAGTATTCAGTCTTTACGGAAAGGAGTCTTAGATGGCACATCTAAAATTAACAATCTCTGCCCACTCATCTATATAGCCACGCTTCACATCTGTTAGATTGAGAGGTCATCTCCTGTGTACAGCCCTCTTCAGTAGGGATGAGTGGATCCGTTGATGTTCGGGTTCATAGAGTTCGGCCGAACTGTAGTTCAAAGTTCGGTCTGGCATGAGCGAGCAATAAAATGCTCGGGTACTTGGGTCGAGTAAATCGTAATGCTCAGGTGATAGACTCGAGTGACAATCCAAATGTAAGTCAATAGTAAACTTGGGCATTTTTGCTGGAGGCCACCTAAAAATTTGTGAAATCGTTGGAAACAGTGCTGAAATAACATGGTAACAGCATGAGGAAGACCCCTGGAAGCATCTCTGAATCCCAGGTCACTGCTCTGAACCATGCTGTCAGAGTATTATGCCACTCTTACGGACTGACAATAAAACATATAAAAAAATGGATTTTCCTGAAAAAAAAGTTAAGAAACATTCTTTCCAAGGTAATGACTTGTAAATAAGGCAAAATAAATAACCAAAAACAAATATGCTACGCCACACATTGCGCTATGTTCACACGTAGTGTTTTTGATGCATTTTTGCACTTTTGTATTGCTTTCAACCGTGAAAAATACATTCATGAGTAAATGTAATTTTAACATTTTACTACCTTATCTTGCCATGTGGTTGTGAGACATGATCAGACACATTCTGTTTCATTTATGAAAGAGGAACTCTGAATGTCTCAAAGCGTATTTTTATAGGGTCATTAGGTGGCCCTTACTATTGTTAGAAGGCCATCAACCTATTATGCCGCATATTTCTCCTGCATTATAACGTATCCATCTGAGGTGGTCAAATTTTCTTTTTCTGTATATATTCTGTATGAATTTCTGTTAACTATGACAAATTTCTGTCAACCTTGATTAATTTCTGAGTACAGATCTCCATAAAAATTATGAATCAGTCAATGAGTGCATGGAAAACATCAATCAAGTTATGCACTGTGGAAGATATGTATCTGACCCGAATATGCATACTCATTTCCAGCTGATGATGCCATATAGGTCCTGTCCCTATTCTAAAAGCAGCTAACAGCGGTATCAATCTGGAATATAATTTTTTTTCTCAGCACGAAGTATAATACAATAATCCCTGGCGCCTATGACCTGCCGGCGCCTATGACCTGCGGTAAGCTTTTTACCACGGGTCAATGTCACAGCTGACAGCATCTGTCAGCATGATCCCAAAGCACTCTGACCGTGGTAACGCTTTTACCGCTGATCAGAACCTGTGTTTCCTGCGCCAGATGACAGGGTGGGAAACACCCGAACTTGAGGAAGTCCGTGTTCGGGGTCCGTGCCCGAACAGTAGGTGTTCGGTACGAACCCCCAACCTTTAATGTTTGGGTTCGCCCATTACTAGTTAGGCACACTACTCGCACATACATGGGAGCAGAGTATTAAAAATTTGTTAGGCACAGTAATCACACAAACATGGGTGCAGAGTATTAACAATTATTAGGCAAACTACTCATACAGACATGGGTACAGACTATTAGAAATTGGTTAGGCACACTACTTACACACACATGTGTGCATAGTATTAAAAATTGATTGTAAAACTTCTAGGCACACTACTCGCACAAATACACGTTCAGAAAATTAAAAATTGGTTAGGCACACTACTCACACAGACACGGATGCCGAGTATTAAACATTGGTTAGGCACACTACTCGCATAGACACGGGTGCAGTGTTTTAAAAATTGGTTAGGCACTCTACTCACACAGACATGGGTCTAGAGCAGAAAAAAAATTGTTACGCACACTGCTCACACTTAACAGTTCGGGTTCGCTCATCCCTAGCCTCCAGTGCACCAAGTCCTCACTTGATATGTGCTTTTTGACTGCTGCATTAATGCCCACTATCTGTATGCCCATACATAGGTGACGCGCCCCCTGGGTCGTGGGGTACTCGGTAGCCGGGCTGGTGGGTGCTGGGGGTGTCTCATTGGTGGTGACCCGGTCCGTGACCCAGGGCAGTCAATAAAAGGGGAATGAAGAAAAGGGAATAAAGTTTTTATATATAATGTTCGTGATGCCACCTGTGGTATGCGGCTATATGGGGCCACTGCTGCGGTCCAGATCCTATGGAGCTGATGGTGATGCAGCAGAGTTGGTTCAGCTCTCCACAGGCAGAGATCAGCTCCAAGGCAGTGTAGTGATGATTTGATGGGGTAGATGTTGCTGTGCAGTGTAGTGCAGGTGATGGCGCAGATAATGACCAGTCCACAACTTAATGGCAGTTTCCTCTTATCTTTACTTGCGGTGGTTAGGCAGATCGGGGCACGAGTACTAGCTGGTAGTAGAGGTCCGGGCGGCCTGGAAGCAAGTTGGGATTTCACCTCGCCAGGTGAAGTTGTAGGCCTTCCCTCTGCGCTAATCTCTTTGGCCCTGCTGCGTATAGCTGTGCTGCGGCCCTCATCCCTGAGTAAAACGTCTTTGTGCTCACCTGTATAGCAGGCATCTCGGGCCTTCTTGGAGTGTCGCTCCCATGTGGCGGTGCTGGGCCCTATGGTGCTGCTGAGCCTCCGGGCGTCTGATGTGGCCAGGGGACCTGCAGTCTCCTACCCTTCGGTTTCTGCTTCTGGGCCTTCATTGCCCCAGAACCTCGGACTCCGGTGTCCGGTTCTTCTGCGCTTCTCTCCTCTGGGGTGAGCTGCCTTACAGCTCCACTCCCCAGGTCCTTCCTCGTCACTGTCCTGTCTTCAACTCTTCTCAACTCACTCTTACTAACCCCGCCTCCAGATTCCAGTTGCTAAGGGGATGAGCTCCCCTTTCTGGTCTGGAGCCAGGAAAGTGTTGTATGCTGGTAAACCTGATTAGGGGACCCTTCCTTGCTTCCCAGGCATGGCATCACCCCTTGTGAGAGAGGCAATGCCACTGTGGCAACCGGACTCCTGGGGTGCCACATAGGCTTAGAAGATCCACCTCACAAGGTGAGCCCTTAACAGCATGCTTTGGCATTAAATTGGACTATTAAAACAAGTATGCATAAAAAAAGTTTTACATTTGTCTTACAGGCAAATTTTGTGATGTAGACAGTTGCATTTTTAATGTCAAGAATGTTGGGAATTTACTTTTGTCTTTTGTTAAAAAAAGAGGGATTTTCAAAAACAAAACGTTTACAAAAACATAACAATTATGGTTTGTCAGTCTCACAATACAAGGAAATGCATTTTCTTAGACAGATTAGCTGTGGTTCCATTATTTTTATACTGTAGAAAAAATAGAACTGAAGGAGTAGCATAGCTACTAGGACAGGCATAGAGGGATGGTTTGCCCTGGGCCCCTAACTCAGAGGTGCTCACTGGAGCTACAGCCTCTGTTAACTGCATTGTGCACAGCATTGTGATACAGTTAAACTCTATGGCAAAGCAGGGAAACATGGTCTCACTGCTCTACTGCTCTTTGTTCTGTAGACTGCCAGTCGCTTTGGGCCTGCAGCCTACAAAATGGCAAGGTGATGCTCTGGACATGTTTTGGGCAGTAAGCTGAATGATATGATGACATTGTGACATTTTGATGACCTCACTGCATTGGTCCCCTTGCACATTGCCGCTGTCTGCCGGCGGACTCCCAATGATCTGGAGTTAGGTAATTGTTGCTTATTTTTTATTTTAATAGTACTGGTAGGGGGACTTTTGTGGCATCATGCAGTGTGGGGGCACCAAAATCTGTATATGAGGGGCATTATACTGTGTATAGGTGACTATGAAGGATTTATACTGTATGAAGACTAATGTGAGGGCCATCATACAGTGTAGAGGGCATTATATTGTATATAGGGGCTATGGTGTCATTATTCTGTTTATAGGGGGGCTTTGGCGGCATCATATTTGCTATATGGAGCATTATACTGTGTATAAGAAGCTGTTGGGGATATCATATAGTGTGAGAGGCATTAGTATTTTGTTGTGTATAATGAGGCTTTGGGGAGCATTAAACTATGCGTGGACTTCTGTGGGTACTATCATGCTTTGTATAAGAAGCTTTTTGGCCTTAGAATCATAGAATCATAGAATGGTAGAGCTGGAAGGGACCTCCTGGGTCATCTGGTCCAACCCCCTGCTCAAAGCAGGATTCACTAAATCATCCCAGACAGATATCTGTCCAGCCTCTGTTTGAAGACATACATTGAAGGGGAACTCACCACCTCTCGTGGCAGCCTGTTCCACTCATTGATCACCCTAACTGTCAAAAAGTTTTTTCTAATATCTAATCTGTGTCTCCTCCCATTCAGTTTCATCCCATTGCTTCTAGTCTTTCCTTGTGCAAATGAGAATAAAGATGATCCTTCTACAATGTAACAGCCCTTTAGATATTTGTAGACAGCTATTAAGTCTCCTCTCAGTCTTCTTTTTTGCAAGCTAAACATTCCCAAATCCTGTAACCGTTCCTCATAGGACATGGTTTGCAGAACGGTCACCATTCTGGTCACTCTTCTCTGAACTTGCTCCAGTTTGTTGATGTCTTTTTTAAAATGTGGTGCCCAAAACTGGACACAGTATTCCAGATGAGGTCTGACCAAAGAGGAGTAAAGTGCGATAATGACTTCACGTGATCGTGACTGTATGCTTCTGTTAATACATCCCAGAATTGTATTTGCATTTTTTGCAGCTGCATCACACTGTTGACTCATGTTCAGTTTATGATCTATTTGTATACCTATGTCTTTTTCACATGCACTGTTGCTTAGCTCTACTCCTCCCATTCTGTATATGCTTTTTTCATTTTTATTGCCCAGATGTAGGACTTTGCATTTTTCCCTATTATAAACCATTCTGTTAGTTGCTGCCCACTGCTCTAGTTTATTTAGGTCTTTTTGAATCCTCTCTCTCTCTTCTCTAATATTAGCTATCCCTCCTAGCTTGGCGTCATCAGCTAATTTCATCAGTTTACCCTCAATTCCTTCATCTGAAGCATTGATAAAGATGTTGAACAATACAGGTCCCAGGACAGAGCCCTGTGGTACCCCACTTGAGACATGCATCCAACTGGATGTGAAGCCATTTAAAACCACTCTTTGAGTCCAATCACTAAGCCAGTTATGAATCCACCTAACAGTTGCCTTGTCCATTCCATACTTGGTCATTTTTTCAATAAGAATGGTGTGAGATACTTTGTCAAATGCTTTGCTGAAGTCAAGATATACTATATCTACAGCATTTCCCTGATCCACCCAGTCTGTGATTCTGTCATAGAAGGAAATTCAGTTAGTCTCACATGACTTATTAGTTACAAACCCATGCTGACTCTGGTTAATCACTTCATTCTTATCCAGGTACTTACATACATGTTGTTTAATAATTTGTTCAAAGTTCTTTCCTGGTAAAGAAGTCACACTCACCCGCCTATAGTTCCCTGGGTCCACCTACTTCCCCTTTTTGAAGATAGGAACAACATTTGTTCTTCTCCAGTCTTCTGGGACTTCTCTTGTTCTCCAAGAATTTTCAAAGATTATGGACAGTGGTTCTAAAATTTCTTCTGCGATCTCCTTCAGTACTCTGGGATGTAATTCATCTGGACCTGGAGACTTGAACTCATTTATGTTAGCTAAATATTCCCTCATAATCTTTCTGTTTACAGATAACCTGGATTCTTCTATTCCTTTAATAGGACAGTGAAGATCAGTTGATGTTACATTTTCTTTCTGAGAGAAAACTGATGCAAAATAGGAATTAAAAGTTCGGTCTTCTCAACATCCTTTCTTACCATTTCACCATTTTTATCCTGTAAAAATCCTATAGCTTCTTTGACTTTTCTTTTACTTTTGAAATACCCCCAAAATCCTTTTTTATTGCTTTTGACATTTCTTGCAACCCTTAATTCATTGTCAGCTTTAGCTAACCTGATACGTGCCCTACAGGTTCTGCAAACTGCATTATAATCTTCTTTAGATATGCCTCCCTCTTTCCATTTGATAAACATTTCTTTCTTTCTTTTTAGCATGTGTTTAAGTTCTGTGTTCATCAATCCTGGTTTCCTTAAATGCTTCCCATTCTTCCTACTTTTTGGGATTGTTAACAATTGTACTTTGAGAATCTCATTTTTAAAAATTTCTCATCCTTCCTGGACATTTTTGTCCTTAAAGACATTCTTTTTAAAATCTGCCTTTCTGAAATCTAACCTTGAAGTTTGGGTCTTCACATGTCTTCTTCCTCTAGTTATCTAAAATTCTATAATAGCATGATCGCTGCCTCCTAGGGTCCCAACCCCTTTTACCTCCTCAACCATTTCCTCCCTGTTTATAAGAATTAGATCCAAAGTAGCAGATCCCCTTGTTTTCTCCCCTACCTTTTGGAAGATAAAGTTGTCAGCAAGAGAGGATAAGAATTTGCTTGACCTGTTAGTTTTACTTGAGAGAGATTCCCAACAAATGTCTGGATAGTAGAAAACTCCCAAGACCACTACTTCATGTTTTTAGGAGAACTTGGTCATTTGATACATAAAGAGTTCATCCATATCTTCAGCTTGCCCAGGTGGCCTGTAGTAAATGCCTACAATGGTTTCCTTTCCGATGTTCTCTCGTTGTATTCTTACCCAAACATTTTCCACAGAACTCCCAGTCTCTGAAGCTTCAATCTCTGTGCAGATATACGCTTTTCTAACATACAATGCGACACCTCCTCCCCGTTTTTCAAGTCTGTTTCTTGCAAATAAGTTGTATCATTTTAGCCTTGTATTCCAATCATGTGTATCGTCCCACCAAGTTTCAGTGATTCCAATGACATCATATTTCTTTTCCTGCGTTCCCTTCCCACATTGTTCTAGTTTAAAGCTCTCCTGATGAGTGTAGCAAGGCGACTTCCAAATACATGTTTTCCAGTCTTCGTAAGGTGTACCCCATCTCTAGCAAGTAGTCCATCATATAGGTAATTCATTCCGTGATCCAGAAATCCAAATCCTTGTTGACGGCACCATCGATGTAGCCAGTTGTTCACCTGTAGAATCTTATTCCACCTCATTGTTCCATGGCCATCCACTGGGAGGATGGTTGAGAAGACCACCTGCGCTCACAAATTCTTTCGCTTTCTTGCCTAAGTTTTCAAAGTCACTGCAGATGGTTTCCAGGTCCTTTCTTGCGGTGTCATTTGTCCCCACATGTATTAGCAGGAATGGGTAGTGTTCTGTAGGTCTGAAGAGTCTTGATATCCTGTCAGACACATCTTTAATTTTTGCACCTGGAAGACAGCACATTTCTCTTGAGGTTATGTCTGGTCTGCAGATAGCGGCCTCTGTACCTCTCAACAGGGAATCCCCTATGACCACCACTCTCCGTTTTTTCCTCACAACATTTTTTCTTTCTCCATCCAGGAGGATTCTGAGTCCTTAAAAAGTTATTCATTGTGGGCAAAGTCTTATCTTGCTGTATTTCTTCATGGTTCTCCTGCGTGAGAGCCTGGTACTGGTTCCTGAGCAGTATGGGTGCTGACTGCCTCTCGATCCTCCTGCTTCTCTGCGTCACATGCTTCCATTCCTCTGTTTCCTCAGGTGCAGTTCGAATTTCTTCTCTTTCTGTATCATGAAGAGATAATTCTGCTCTGTCTAAGAACTCTTCACCTTCCTTAATGATTTTCAAGGTAGTTAACCTCTCTTCTAGATTTCGCAATTTTTCCTCCAACAGGGACACAAGCTTGCATTTATGGCATGGGAAGTTTGGCTTTTCCACTGGCAAGTCTGTGAACATGTAGCAGGATATGCAGCTCACCAAATAGCTCCTGGACTCTTCCATGTTCTTATTGTTTATTCGTTATGAAAACAGTGAAAAACGCTCCGGCACGCGGTTTATCGTTCTCCTCCTTTCAGCTCCAACGGCCAAAATCCAGTGTTCTTTGAGCTCGCGGAGACTCTTCACTTATCCCAAAATGCAGTGGGAATATGCAAATTATCTCCTCAGGACTGCTCCCCTGGTTTTGCTGTGTATATGGAGGCTTTGTGGAATAAAACTGTGTATAGGGGCTTTGAGTACTATCATACTGTATATAGAGAACTGTGGAGACATCATATTGTATAAAGGGTACTGTGGGGGAATCATTCTGTATATAGGGGGTTGTGGGCCATCATACTATATATATAGGGATTTGAAGGCTAGCCTACTATGTATAGGGGAACTGTGGAGTCACCCTTCTGTGTATAGGGTAGCTATGGGGATATCCTACAGTGTATAAGGAAGATGTTAGCTAATCATACTGTGTACATACAGAGGGCATTCTTTGCATTTTTGTTAAATGACAAAAACCTAATATTTTAACAAGGGTGAATAGACTTATTTATATCCACTATATGTATCTTTATTCTATCCTGTGCTGTTAGATAGCACTGTGGGTAAAATCTCCATGATAATCTGTGCTCAAATTTATCACTTTGTTATCTATGATGTTACATAGGGCTATAGGTCTCATCTATTACATTATCTGTAGCCAGAAAACATCATGGTGTGTTATCTCTGGTGTTACATGGGACCGCAGGTAACATCTACATAATTTTCTGTAATCAGACTTGCCAGTGTAAAATCAGTGGTGTTACATACAACTGCACGCAGGGCCAGCATCAGCACCTGGCACACCTGGGCTCGTCCCAGGGCCCTGAGCAAGCGGGTGGGTGCCCACTCACCATCAGGGACGCTATGGGGCCGGTGAGTCGGGGAAACCCAGTTGCCAGTGCCCATCATTGGCCCCCCTGCTTGCTCAGGACCCCGGCACTTGCTATGCTAACCTCTCTCTCTTCCACCACAGCTCTGGCGTCTTCTGATACTGTGATGTCTCAGGGCTGAAGGTGCGATGACATCACTACAGTGCACCCTCTGCTCTAACAGTGCAGAGAGCCGGAAAACACTGAGGAGTCCTGACCTGCCGCCAGCGAGGAGAGGTAAGTATTTGATATTTTTTTAATGTATGGCACAATATATGGGGCCCACAATGTATGAAGCAATATATGGGCCCATACTGTATGGAACAATAAATGGGGCCTATTCTGTATGGAGCTATATATGGGGTCTATAATGTATGGAGCAATATATCTGGCCCATTATACTGTATGAAGCAATATATGGAGTCCATGTCATATGAAGCAATATATAAGGCCCATACTGTATGGAGCAATATAAAGGGCCCGTACTGTATGGAGCATTATATGGGGCCCATTCTGTATGGAGCATTATATGGGGTCCATTATTCTGTATGGGGCTCATTATTCTGTATGGAGCATTATATGGGGCTCATTATTCTGTATTGAGCAATATATGAGGCCCATTATTCTGTGTGAAGCATTATATGTTGCCCATTATACTGTATGGAGCAATATATGGGGCCCATTATTCTATATGAAGCAATATATGGGGCTCATTATACTGTATAGTGGACTGTGTGGTGCCCATACGACTGTATGGAGGACTATGTAGTGCCCATAATACTGTATGGAGGACTATACTGTCCGGTTTGCACTGTGCGCTGCGAGAATTCGCCGGTTTTGAGCTATTGTAGAATTTACAATTGATATCACTCATGTGATGGAAGAAGTAAGTGAAATCTTCGGCATTGTACTACATATATATTTCTCTGCCATATTTTTGCTTCATGTATCGTGGTATGTGTTAAAGGGGCACACTGAGACTCTTTCACCCAGGGCCCACGAAAACCTGGACCCGGCTCTGACTGCAGGTCTCATCTACTACTCTGGAAGATTACTGTTTAATCTGTGGTGTTACATAGGACTGCAGTTAGCATCTTCTACATTTTCTGTAATCAGAGTTATCACTGTATTATCTATGTTTTTTCATAGGACTGCAAGTGATATCTACTATATTATCTGTAGCTAGAGAGTTATTACTGTGTTATTTATGGTGTTCAATAGGACTGCATGTTACATAAACTAAATTTTCTACAATCATAGTTGTTATCACTATGTTATCTTTGGTATTACATAAGACTGCAGGTGATATCTACTACATTATCTATACTTATGCACTCGGGCAGTTATCACTTTGTGGGATCTGTGGTGTTATATAAGCCTGCAGGTAACATATACTGCATTATTTGTACTCAGAGAGTTATCACTTTATAGTAGATGTAGTATTAGATAAGACTGTGAGTGCCATCTACTACATTATCTGTACTCATAGAGTTATTGCTGTCTTATCTGCTAACCCTAAAAACATTCCTACCCAAAGGTATGTCATGATCTCCTATGAACGTCAGCTAAACGCTGAAGGATTGTCATGATAAGCACAAGGGTCTTCAGAAGACCCACAGCTGTCATTGCAACCCACCGGCGCCCTACGATCACGTCACGGGCAAGCCGGTGGGCATGCGGAATGATGTGCCCCCCTGCCAGCACATGTTAAATGCCAGTGTCAGAGATTGACAGCGGAATTTAACAGGTTAACAACTGTGGGCGAAGCTACGCTTCACCAGTGGCTGTTAGAGGCACAAGATGGTTGATTAAATCAGCTGCCATTTGCAGGGAAAAATGTGGGCTTGGAGTGTGAGTCTGCATCAAAGTCAGGGAGCATATGACATACCAGTACAACATATGTCAGTAAGGGGTTAAAGTTTAGCTACGAGTAAACTGCAATATCAGAAACAACAGAATTGGTACTTTTCCTCTGGAAAAATAAAATGGGACCTTATTTCTAAACCAGTACAATAGCCTCCATATAATTATATTCAGACAATATCACAGAAAAACTCATTGAAGCAACTAACAAAGTAAGTAAAAAGTTAATTCTCTTTTTATTTTTAGCTATAATTAATGTTATTATTCTAATTCTTCTTAATATTATGACTGGGATATAACATACTCAGTAAAAGCGCATTTCATAATAAGGATTCTGTAGCAAAAGCAATTTTCATGTTTTTTGTGATCATTTTATGTTCATCTCGATGTGTTGGTAATATCTATGGGGTTTAACTTTTACTCTCCAATTTCACATATACATGATGGAGTTCTTGAAATATGAAGCACCAAACATCAAGTTGAAAATTGCTTTGAATATGCAGAACTAACCTTTACATCTAAAATAAGAGCTTTCGGGAATCTCAGACAGGAATACAATCACCTTTCTACTAGATATAATAATAGATTTCTAGACATTTCATGAGAACATTTATCTGTGCTGCAGTGAAAGGTAGTAATAGAGTTTATTTTCTTCCTGTACTATAAAACTGCCCACTGCACCTACCTCATGCAGTATAACATATTTACTCCTAATTGAAAAATTGGATTTATTTTCCAGACGCTATACTAGTAGGACACACTCGATTATTGAAACAGTATCATTTCATTTGTAGCTATGGCAACATGCTATTTCTATTTAGTCTAGATACTTGTTTAAAGCTTGACATCTTGCTGATGATTCTGTTAAATTGACCATTATTTCTGGAACAAAGACCCAGTGGAAGAACAGGAAATGACCATCTTAAGGACACAATATTAAAAGCCAGAAAGAGGTACCATATTCATTTCCATAATATCCTTTACCTAATACAAAACAATTCCATAAGATTAATTTTGCTGTATTTGCATTACTAAATATAATCTGCAGAGGTTGTCCACCTCTTGATCTTACTATTTACTTTCCGTGTTCTGTTTCTATGGAGATGATGTTTTCAAGTGTTCTTCATGGAGACATAAAATTGAACTATGTGCCATTTGTGTACTCACATTTTCCTTTCTTCACAGTTTATATATTTTTTTTATTTTCATGCAGAGAAAAAAAAGACACTCTACATCATCATTAGGTACTTCCCAAGCGGCGAGTTGACATAAGAATCTTTATATAAACTGACTATTTTTCTGTTGAACATCTCGTATTGTAAACTCTTGAATATATACACTGATATATACGTTGTGGTAGATCAACTCACTCGGCTTCTTAAAGAGGCAGGCACAGGAACCGTTTCTATTTAAAGTGCGGCTGATGTATTGCAGTCATCATAAATCACGTCACCAGAATACGTAAATACAGCCTTTGTCCGGCAGAAGGTAAAACATAAAATTACAAGTCCATACAATAGCGCTGGTTAGCCAACCTGGGTTAGAGTCCAGCATCCATGTCCTTTAACAAAGGGATTCACTCCAGGAGACCTGTAATCTCCGTACATCCAGCATGTCACTAACAGCTCAGAGCTTTCATCTTCCGCCCACCCAACACCAAATGCTCTGTAAGGCTGTGTATTTTATCCTCTCAGTTCCTCCCTTTCTACAGGTGTTCAATCACTACAGCACCAAGATGGCTGCTTAACCCACTCGTGTGCTGGAACCTTTTTCCTATGCACAATCACTGCAGCTATCAATCTCAGTGCTACATATCTCCCATCTAGTACTTTGCCAGTGACTTTGTCACAACGTATATACTGTATATATAAAAATAATCTTTTTGAACAGCACCATTTAACAACTACTCACAGTTGGTGCCAGGCCTCCAAGCAATTTGTCCAAATTGTTACATACTAGTAAATATAGAAAGAAGGCAGCACTCCTACCTCTAAAAAGTTTTGGAAAAAGTGGACTTTATTAAAGGGAACCTGTCATGTCCTGTGTAGTATCTAAACTGCCCCCATTGTCCTTTTAGTGATGCAATGTGCATCACTAACACACTTTGCTCATTAATATCAGCGCTAATATAATTTGTAAAATCCACTTTATATGTTTATATCCTACCTGCTCGTTTAGTAATAGGGGTATGATTCCTCGCATTTAGTCATGGTTGGTGCAACCCATGTATTTGAATTCTGCTCCTGGCTTGCGCTGATGTAAATATGCGGCGCTTGCGCAGTATGTCATGGCCAGGCACGCTTGTATCTCTGGGAGCCGCGCACACGCTGTGACGAGCATCAGCTGCAGAGAGCTGGGCTTCCTCATTATGCCCTGCAGCTATAACATTACATGTTCCAGCGCATAAAATTATTATTATTATTATTCAACGGCCTTCAGCTCAATCTTGAGCCATGGCGAATTCATGGATAAACACTCTGTAAGAAGGTCGATCTTGTGCAAGCTTAGGTAGGTGCACCATGGTCTTCTCTGCCAATATCTTGATTGTATCAAGCCATCGGGTTGCTGATCTTCCTCTACACCTTGTTGCTTCTATTCTTCCGACAATGATGTCCTTCTCCAGTGATTGCTCTCTTCATATGATGTGTCCAAAGTAGGCAAGTCATAGCTTGGTGATCTTGGCTTCGAGTTACATGTCTGGCTTGATTTGTTCTAAAATGTATTTATTTGTTATTTTTGCCATCCATGGTATTGATAACATTCTACTCCAGCACCACATTTTGAAGGCATTGATTCTTCTTCTTTCTTTATAGTCCAGGTTTCACATTAATATGTTACTACAGAAAAAACAAGACTATGTACTTCCTTGCTGTAATATTTCAATGTTAGTCTACTCCACCCAAATATTGCTATTGGTTACCACTGATTACCATCTGTTTTCATCTAGTCACATAGGTTGAGGACACTTGGACATTAACAAGGCTGTTTGCATTAATGAACTCAAAATGGGTTTAATACAAGCATATGAGACCTCAAAGTGCTATACACATATTTTTCTTGCAATTTGAGGCTTTCAGCATTCAACACAAATAAAATTTTTGAAAAAAATGTGTCCTCTACACAAGACAATGCATTACCGAGAAAAATAATCTTTTGGGCAAACAAATTCACCCAATGAATTAGTTTTTCACTTATTTGTAAGGTCGGCAGCAGGTTTAGGCTATGTTCACATATGAAGTAATGATCCATTAGAACAGATCCAGCAGCAATCTATTGGCCAAAAATGAAAATCTGTACAACAAATAGGAGTAATAGCCAAAATTATATTAAAAAGTATATTTTATTTGTACATATAATTTAAAATGTAAACACATGATACAATACAATTAAATGGAGAACATCAGACAAAGGCTTTAACAAAATAGGCTGACTCTAAGATAGATTACCCAAAAATATATATATATAGCAATATTAGGTTATAGACACGTAAGGAGGCTATATATGAAATATTTAATAGAGATTAATCCTACAAACATACATAATTAGTGTTGAACTTAATTAGCAGTGCCGGCTATATAAATATACCTAGTATACAATGAATTTATTATTGTATATAACCCACAACAACCATAAGTTTACTGTGAGATAAGAGATCTTAAGAGATCATATATCCAGTCCAAAATTGGACATAGCAGACATTTAAAAAGCTCGGAGGAAGTGGAACATGGAACGCGCGTCAGGGGTTTCAATTGGCCACCATACAGGTTCTGTATTTACTGAATATTTGTTTACCATCTTTCACCCCCAGTGTTTACCTTTAAAGGATATTTTTCTAAATGTCTGCTATGTCCAATTTTGGACTGAGATCCCTTAAGATCTCTGATCTCACAGTAAACTTATTGTTGTTGTGGGTTATATACCATAATAAATCCATTGTATACCAGATACAGGTGCATCTCACTAAATTAGAATATTATCAAAAAGTTAATTTATTTCAGTTCTTCAATATAAAACGTGAAACTCATATATTATATAGAGTCATTACAAACAAAGTGATCTATTTCAAGTGATTATTTCTGATAATATTGATGATTATAGCTTACAGCCAATGAAAACACTAAAGTTATTATCTCAGTAAATTAAAATGATTAACAAAAAACACCTGCAAAGGCCTCCTAAGCGTTTAAAAGGTCCCTTAGTCTGTTTCAGTAGGCTCCACAATCATGGGGAAGACTGCTGACTTGACAGATGTCCAGAAGGCAGTCATTGACATATTTCACAAGATCCCAGAGTTCCAATTTTCATTTGGAAATCAAGGTCCCAGAGTCTGGAGGATGAGTGGGGAGGCACACAATCCAAGTTGCTTGAGGTCTAGTGTGAAGTTTCCACAATCAGTGATGGTTTGGGGAGTCATGTCATCTGCTGGTGTAGCTCCACTGTGTTTTATCAAGACCCAAGTCAGCGCAGCCGTTTACCAGGAAATTTTAGAGCACTTCATGCTTCCCTCTGCCGACAAGCTTTTCAGAGATGAAAATTTCATTCTCCAGTGGGACTTGGCACCTGTCCACACTGCCAAAAGTACCAATACCTGGTTTCAAAACAACAGTATCACTGTGCTTGATTGGCCAGCAAACTCGCCTGACCTTAACCCCTTAGAGAATCTATGGGATATTGTCAAGAGGAAGATGAAAGACACCAGACCCAACAAAGCAGACGAGATGAAGGCTGCTATCAAAGCAACCTGGGCTTCCATAAAACCTCAGCAGTGCCACAGGCTGATTGCCTCCATGCCACGCCGCATTGATGCAGTAATTGATGCAAAAGGAGCCTCGACCACGTATTGAGTGCATTTACAGAACATACATTTCAGTAGGCCAACATTTCGGATTTTAAAAACTTTTTTCAAGCTGTTGTTATAAAGTATTCCAATTTACTGAGATAATGACTTTTGTGTTTTCATTGGCTGTAAGCCATAATCATCAACATTAACAGAAATAAACACTTTAAATAGATCACTCTGTTTGTAATGATTCTATATAATATATGAGTTTCACTTTTTGTATTGAAGAACTGAAATAAATTAACTTTTTGATGATATTCTAATTTAGTGAGATGCACCTGTATATTAATATAGCCGACACTGCTTAATTAAAGAAGTTGTCCAGTACTTTAGATTACCCCCCCAATGTATCCCCCCGGGCCCCTAAGGATTTTTGTAATTAGCTTACGTTGCAGATACTGCCTGTGAGCAGTGCTATCCCTTGCTGCTCGCAGGCATCACGTGACCCCGCGCTGACGTCACGACAAGTGAGGCATGACTCACCGCTGGGGTCCCCGCAGTGGTAGCTGGGTTGTGGCGGGGTTACACCCCGCCCACAGCCTGGCATCCACCGTGAAATGCAGGAGACAGAGACCCCGGCTCCTGCCAGCGCTTGTCGTGACGTCAGCGAATGTCAGAGTCGGTTGCAGCCGGGGGTCACATGATACCTGTGAGTGGTCAGCGATAGCGCTGCTCACAGGCAGTATCTGCAATGTAAGCTAATGACAAAAATCCTTAGGGTTCCTGGCAGGATACATTGGGGGGTAATATAAAGAACTGGACAACCCCTTTAAGTTCAATACTAATTATGTATGTTTATAGGAAGAATCTCCACTAAATATTCCTTGTGTAGACTCCTTAATGTCTATAACCTAATATTGCTATATATACATATTTTTTTGGTAATCTATCTTGGGGTCTACCTGTTTGGTTACAGCCTTTATCTGATATTCTCCTGTTTATTGTATATTATCATGAGTTTACATTTTTAAATTATATGTACCAATAAAATATAATTTTGGCTATTACTCCTAGTTGTTGTATAGGATTTCTTGATTGATGTCAGGACCCATGATTTCATGGTATATTAAGGTTTTGTATTGGCAAAAAAGTTGTGCAGACACAACTTTTTAGTCCGTTTTTAAAAAACTGAACCCTCTTGGTCCATTTTTTTAACATTTAAGTCTATGGAAAATGAATCCGTTAATTAGCCATCCGTTTTTTGCTCACTGGATTCATTCCATATTGAATAAAACTGATGGCTAATTAATATATCTGTTTTCCGCAGACTTCAATGCTAAAAAATGGATCCAGCAGACATCAGTTTTTAAAACGTTCTTTGCCAACAGATTGCTGCTGGATCCATTCTAACGGATCATTACTGGACATGTGAACATAGCCTTAGCCTGTAAAATTATCCTGGAAAAACTTCTTAACAGCAATTATGCAGTGTAAATGCATCCAGAATTACAGTATTCTTTAATCTAAATAACATGAGATAATAGATTGCTTTAAAATAATGATGATGATTCATAATAAAAGTAGCAAGTGCTCAATCAACTAAACTTTACCATGTGATATAGCTAGTTTTTTTTCAAAATCTGCCTCTTCATCATCACTTATAGATTTGCTTAGCTATTTTTAATTTTGATTGTCACCTTCTGAAATATTTTCCATGCTTATTTTTGAACACATTATATGTTCTGTTTCACATAAAGGCACAGATAATGTACTTCACTTATCTTCATAAACTCTATTTGAAAAATAAACTGAATAGAATTATTTAAAGATAATTTTCAGATTTTTCTATTTTCATCTATCTCTGTCAAATATTCAGATCCCAGAAGACTTAGCACTAGAATTGTCATCCCACCTACTCCCCCTCTACACGATTCCTGTCATTGAACAGCTGTAAACCTGGCAGAATGTTGTCGTTGTTGCCATTCAACCAAATAATAAATAACATTTGCACTACGCAAAATATAAAGTTTGTCACAAACAAAGAAATGTATTTTCTGTAAAAAATATTATGAATATATATGATTCTGAAAGAAGCCTAAAGCTATGATAGTTGTCAATAAACCAGTTTATTTCTTGAGGTTTTACATGCATATATAATACCTATATAAACTATTTTATCTAGCTCACAGTAAGAGAAGCATTAATGCTTAGCTGAAAGGAAAGAAGTTATTGTGTTCTGAAAGATGATGATTGCCATTCTTCGAGTGTAGCAGGAAAAGTAAAGCCTTAAAAACTTGAAATATCCTGCCGTTCCAATCAGTAATACTATGTTCATATGAAGATGCTTTGTTAAAAACATTTTTGGTACTGAAAACTATTAGTAATGAGCAAGCATTAAAATGCTCGGATACTCGATCGAGTCGAGCAAATTGGAATGCTCGAGTGCTCGGACCGAGTAACGAGCCCAATGTAAGTCTATGGGAAACTCGAGCATTTTTCCAGCGGCTCCCCCCGGCAGTCTGCAGAGGGCCTAAAAATTGCCCAAATCTATGGGAACAGTGCACAAATGACATGGGATCAGCATGGGGAAGACCCCTGGAAGTATTTCAGACTCCCATATATAGGACCAGTCGCTGTCACATTTTTGTTCAAGATTATTGTAATTGTTTTTGCGATGTATACCCCCTTTTTTACATGTAAAGCACCATGGATTAAATGCCGCTAAAGTAATAATATTAATGTAGTCCAGACTCACGGCTACTGAGACTGGATAATGTGGAAGACAGAGTGGTGGTGGAAAACTGACTGGAAGCATTATCTGCTATCCAACCAACAACCTTTTCACACGACTCTGGCTTCAATAGTGGTGTTCCGCAGCAGCCTACAAATTGGGACAGGAAGGTAGTTCGACATGATGTGGGTGTTTGTTGTGTTCCCTCAGCAGGCACAGTTTCATCTTGCCCACGGCCTCTGCGTGCACTATCACCATCACCATCACATCCACTTCACTGTCCCTTGCCACACACCTTGCCCATTTTAAATGGAGTTTAATATTTGTCACGTTGCCAAAAATGTCTGTATTATTACCGCAGTAATATAGGATCATGTCTGATGACTACAGTTTTAGGCAGTGACCTGGGAGTCAGAGATGTCTTTTCACCACTGTATGGATGTGTCTGATCATGTCTCACACACCACATGACCAGATAAGGTCATAAAATTGTTAAAATGACATTTACCCGTGAATGTATTTTTCACCTTTGAAAGCAATCCAAAAGTGCAAAAATGCATCAAAAACGCTACATGTGCACATAGCTATGGAAATGAGTAAGAGCAGCAGAAAGAACATGCAATGGACCCTATTTTGATGTATCCACTCTCCACAAACTCTGCCTGCCTAATTACTGCTATCACCAGGGTTAATATGCATCAGACTTAGTCCTTAGAATGACTGTTAGTATAGATTTGTAATTCTGTGGAATACCTCACTAAAACAACCACCAATTCTATCCCTCACTCAGCAGCACCTCTCCCTACTGCCTGCTTGACCGGTAGACTGTGATGATCAGATGTTCCTGGGTCTTGTATAGATCCGATGATGCTATGCGGCCAGCCAATCACTTTAATGTCAAAACCAACATGGCTGTGACATTACAGTGACTGGCAGGCAATCCCGGCATATTAATTCGCTGTCTAAATAGCACCAAACATGTGGGGCGGGAACCCGAGCATTTCAAAATTTCTCACCGATCACCGAGCATCTCGAGCACTGAATAGTGGCGAGCACGCTCGCTCATCGCTATTAGCCATTTGTTGTTCTTTTTCAGTTATGCTATGCTATTATGCATTTTACTATTGCTATGTAGCTCATAAAGCTGGCCATCTTTTATCCACCTATTTGTGAGTACATAGTTTCATAGGTTGAAAAAAGACCTAGGTCCATCAAGTTCAAACTTTCTCCACCAATTATACATTTTGCCACTAAATTAAAGTGGTTTTCCCAAGAATGAAAGTTGATTTTAATCAATAGATCTGGAATAAAAATAACTTCCACAATTGGATGTGTTTAAATAAAATGTTCCTGTGCTGAGATAATCTTATAAATGTTCCCCTGTGTAATGGATGTGTCTGACCGTGTACGGAACATGGTCTGATCATACCACATCTGCAGGGCAGGGGAGGTAGCAAAAGGGTATAGAGCAATTACAGCAGGGGATCACAGCTGATTCATTTTGTGAGGTAAAACATTCTTCTGCCTGTTTTTAAACAATGTCTTACTTCAAAGAAAGAATCAGCTGTGACCCCATGCTGTAATATCTGTACACTCTCTTTTGCTTCCTCCCCTGCCCAGGAGCTGTGGTATGATCAGACCATGTTTCTACATGGTTAGACACAGACATTACACAGCAAGGGAACATTTAGAAGATTATCTCAGCACAGGAACATTTTATTTCAATACATTCAATTGTGAAACTTATTATCATTCCAAGATCTATTGATTAAAATGAACTTTTGTTCTTGGGAAAACCCCTTTAACTATAACCCACAATGTTGTGTACTGTGAACATCATTCAATACATATTTTATATATATACAGTAATATATATATATATATATTCATACAATCTAACAGACTGTGTTTATGGAATGATACCTTTGTTATACAGCTAATTTTGGTTCTAGACACTACCACAATGAATTTTAAACAAAACAATTCAGATGCAGTTGAAGTTCAGACTTTCAGCTTTCATTTGAGGGTATCTACATTATAATTGGATGAAGGGTTTAGGAGTTTCAGCTCCTTAACATGTGCCACCCTGTTTTTAAAGGGACCAAAAGTAATTGGACAGATTAAATAATTGTAAATAAAATGTTCATTTCTAGTACTTGGTTGAAAACCCTTTGTTGGCAATGACTGCCTGAAGTCTAGAACTCATCGACATCACCAGACGCTGTGTTTCCTCCTTTTTGATGCTCTGCCAGGCCTTCACTTCGGTGGTTTTCAGTTACTGTTTGTTTGTGGGCCTTTCTGTCTGAAGTTTAGTCTTTACCAAGTGAAATGGATGCTCAATTGGGTTGAGATCAGGTGACTGACTTGGCCATTCAAGAATATTCCCCTTCTTTGCTTTAATAAACTCCTGGGCTGCTTTGGCTTTATGTTTTGGGTCATTGTCCATCTGTAGTATGAAAAGACGACCAATCAGTTTGGCTGCATTTGGCTGGATCTAAACACACAGTATGGCTCTGAATACATCAGAATTCATTCGGCTGCTTCTGTCCTGTGTCACATCGTCAATAAACACTAGTGACCCGGTGCCACTGGCAGCCATGCATGCCCAAGCCATCACACTGCCTCCGCCGTGTTTTACAGATGATGTGGTATGCTTTGGATCATGAGCTGTACCACGCCTTCGCCATACTTTTCTCTTTCCATCATTCTGGTAGAGGTTGATCTTGGTTTCATCTGTCCAAAGAATGTTCTTCTAGAACTGTGCTGGCTTTTATAGATGTTTTTTAGGAAAGTCCAGTCTAGCCTTTTTATTCTTGATGCTTATGAGTGGCTTGCACCGTGCAGTGAACCCTCTGTATTTACTTACATGCAGTCTTCTCTTTATGGTAGATTTGGATATTTATACACCTACTTCCTGGAGAGTGTTGTTCACTTGGTTGGCTGTTGTGAAGGGGTTTCTTTTCACCATGGAGATTATTCTGCGATCATCCACCACTGTTGTCTTCCATGGGCGCCCAGGTCTTTTTGCATTGATGAGTTCACCAGTGCTTTCTTTCTTTCTCAGGATGTACCAAACTGTAGATTTTGCCACTCCTAATATTGTAGCAATTTCTCGGATGGGTTTTTCTGTTTTTGCATCTTAAGGATGGCTTGTTTCACCTGCATGGAGAGTTCCTTTGACCGCATGTTTACTTCACAGAAAAACCTTCCAAATGCAAGCACCACACCTCAAATCAACTCCAGGCCTTTTATCTGTTTAATTGAGAATGACATAACGAAGGGATAGCCCACACCTGTCCATGAAATAGCCTTGGAGTCAATTGTCCAATTACTTTTGGTCCCTTTAAAAACAGGGTGGCACATGTTAAGGAGCTGAAACTCCTAAACCCTTCATACAATTTTAATGTGGATACCCTCAAATGAAAGCTGAAAGTCTGAACTTCAACTGCATCTGAATTGTTTTGTTTAAAATTCATTGTGGTAATGTCTAGAACCAAAATTAGAAAAATGTAGTCTCTGTCCAAATATATATGGACCTAACTGTACGTTACCATATGTAGGTATTGTATTTCGATTACTGGTCAAACAGCCATATGCAATAATGGGGCCCAACTTTTGTAGATGTATTGTTTACTGAATCTGTAAGAGATAGTATAGAATTTGGTAACAACTGTATAGGTTGTTTACTGCGCATATAATTACCAAACATGCAGACAATAATTGTTACTTATCTGTACAAAAATGCCCAAGGAAATGAATGTGTTTATTTTTTTATTTTTTTCTAATTAGCATAACATTAAAATGTTATAATGTAATGCAGTAAGTGTCAAGTGACAACATCGCAATTGTAACATCTGTTTATTCTAGCAGTGTTAATTCAAAGACATGAAACAACATCCCAATGGACATATCGTGAATTTGTCTTTTCAGGGAAAAAAGTAATCCTTCATTTCCTCATGTACTTTATGACACCTTGATTATTCTCCAGATATTTAAAGCTTGTAACTCATTTTTAATACATGTAACAAGTCAAGGAAAAGGAGAAGACAAAATGATGAATATTTGAATCGCAGTTGTAATCTAAAAAAATCACCTTCAAATTTTCATTTACATGGAAGCTCTACTGAAAATCAGTAAGTCACTAGCAGAACTTCCTAGGGGACACCGTTTCCCATTCTCTACAGTTCACACATTGAACAAGCCCTTTAAAGCTGTAGATAAAAATTGCAGTGATTTTCACAGATTAACACATCCATTCACCTACATTCAAAGGCTTATCATTCTGTTGATTTCAACCTGTCATATATGAAAAGGAAATAATGAATTGTGATTTGATTCAGGATAGAAAAAGAAGGACATTTCTATTTGAGAAGAAAAAGGTGGAATGTTGAAAAGTCAGTGGCTCCTTACTTTTTCCCTTTTGCTCAGTTTGTGTTCTTAGCTCGTATGATTTTTTTTATGTTTCCCTCATGCTCTCACTCATAAATTGTTGTTTTAGAAATATAGAAAACTGGATGAATTTTATATTAGATGGGTTAATAATAGTGAAATTATTCTGTGAAATTATCAAATCAATATTTATACTTTTTATTGAAAATGGGATTAACACAATTAAGCATCCATGAGAATCACTAGTAGTCTGTGGCTAGAGATGAATGGATCGATTGAGGATTGAGTTTGAGTCAAATTTCTTGAAATTTGCAGTTTAACCTAAATTTGAACAATCTACTATAACATTCACGGTTCACAATTAAAAAAAAAAGCATAGTGCCATTTCACACAAACCCCCTGACTAAACTTTGGTAAAACATGCATTGGGGCACCCATGACCACAGGTTACACTAGCTCTTTGCAATATTTTAACTTTCTTGAAATCCTTTTACGCTCTGCCATTATGGTTTAACAATCTGATATTGACGGACCTCAGTCATTTTGAGCTTAGTAGTAGAGATGAGCGTTGTTCTACTCGAACTGTTCGCCAATCTCAAATTCGAGCTGTTTTGGGCGGTGTTCGAGCCGTTCGGCGAACACGAACAATTTGAGAAAAATTCTACTGTTCGAGGTTATGTTCGATAACTGTTCGTGCACCAAAATCATAACTGGATTTTTTCTCAGTAATGATGAAAATTAATGTTAATACGCAGTTTGAGTGTACAGCGGGGTGGGGGGAGGGGCAGGGGATGGATCTCTGCAGGAACAATGAAGATCTCCATTTTTTTTTCTCTTTCCCGCATTTGCAGTGGGGAGGTGCAATCTGTCAGCCTATCAGCAGCGCACACACGGAGCGAAGTGCTTTTTTTCACACAAGCAAGAGCATGTGTCATTGGCAGTGTATGTCACATGTCCTTGCCCTATAAGACCAAGCCATTTTCCCCGTCGCCACCATTTTCTCACTGCTGCAGCTGCGTGTTAGACGGCACCGCTGTTGCTGTGTGCGCTATACCTTGTTAATTTCAAGCCAATTTTCGCACAAATCTACAGATAGCTTGGGAGTAGGGAATAGTTGTGATTGCAGTCCTTTTAAGGACTAGGTTACAGCATTTCCTACGACTTTTATCAGGCAGGTCTGTGCTCTTAAATAGATAGATTGTGGGAGTAAAGACTAATTGTAATTGGAGTCCTTTTCAGGACTAGGTTACATCAGTTCCTATCAGTTTTTGCCAGGCAGGTCTGTGCCAGTGCTGTGCAAGTTTTTTTCACAGCATTTGGCTGAATCTAGCAAAGCTAATCCTTTTTGGCCTATTGCAGAGTGTGTTAGTCAGTGGAGTAGCCTATCTGTGTTGCAAGATATACCACCTGTGTATAGAATACCAATTTTTTTACTGCACCTAGTGAAGTAAAATCTTTTGGGCATAGCATCATTCTATTAGTCCATCTATACTGACCTCCATCAGGTTGCAAATTGAATATAATTTTTTTCTGCATCTAGCTCTGAAAAAATATTGGGCTTCTAGCTGTGTGTGGGACTTGTTCTATTAATCCATCTATACAGACCTCCATCAGTTTGCAAACTGAATATATTTTTTTCTGCATCTACCTCTGAAAAAATATTGGGCTTCTAGCTGTGTGTGGGACTTGTTCTATTAATCCATCTATACAGACCTCCATCAGGTTGCAAACTGAATATATTTTTTTCTGCATCTACCTCTGAAAAAATATTGGGCTTCTAGCTGTGTGTGGGACTTGTTCTATTAATCCATCTATACAGACCTCCATCAGTTTGCAAACTGAATATATTTTTTTCTGCATCTACCTCTGAAAAAATATTGGGCTTCTAGCTGTGTGTGGGACTTGTTCTATTAATCCATCTATACAGACCTCCATCAGGTTGCAAACTGAATATATTTTTTTCTGCATCTACCTCTGAAAAAATATTGGGCTTCTAGCTGTGTGTGGGACTTGTTGTATTAGTCCATCTATACTGACCTCCATCAGGTTGCAAACTGAATATATTTTTTTCTGCATCTACCTCTGAAAAAATATTGGGCTTCTAGCTGTGTGTGGGACTTGTTCTATTAATCCATCTATACAGACCTCCATCAGGTTGCAAACTGAATATATTTTTTTCTGCATCTACCTCTGAAAAAATATTGGGCTTCTAGCTGTGTGTGGGACTTGTTCTATTAATCCATCTATACAGACCTCCATCAGGTTGCAAACTGAATATATTTTTTTCTGCATCTACCTCTGAAAAAATATTGGGCTTCTAGCTGTGTGTGGGACTGGTTCTATTAATCCATCTATACAGACCTCCATCAGGTTGCAAACTGAATATAATTTTTTTCTGCATCTACCTCTGAAAAAATATTTGGGCTTCTAGCTGTGTGTGGGACTTGTTCTATTAGTCCATCTATACTGACCTCCATAAGGTTGCAAACTGAATATAATTTTTTTCTGCATCTACCTCTGAAAAAATATTTGGCCTTCTAGCTGTGTGTGGGACTTGTTCTATTAGTCCATCTATACTAACCTCCATCAGGTTGCAAATTGAATATAATATTTTTCTGCATCTAGCTCTGAAAAAATGTTTGGCATTCTAGCAGTGTGTGGGACTTGTTCTATTAATCCATCTATACAGACCTCCATCAGGTTGCAAACTGAATATATTTTTTTCTGCATCTACCTCTGAAAAAATATTGGGCTTCTAGCTGTGTGTGGGACTTGTTGTATTAGTCCATCTATACTGACCTCCATCAGGTTGCAAACTGAATATATTTTTTTCTGCATCTACCTCTGAAAAAATATTGGGCTTCTAGCTGTGTGTGGGACTTGTTCAATTAATCCATCTATACAGACCTCCATCAGGTTGCAAACTGAATATATTTTTTTCTGCATCTACCTCTGAAAAAATATTGGGCTTCTAGCTGTGTGTGGGACATGTTCTATTAATCCATCTATACAGACCTCCATCAGGTTGCAAACTGAATATATTTTTTTCTGCATCTACCTCTGAAAAAATATTGGGCTTCTAGCTGTGTGTGGGACTTGTTCTATTAATCCATCTATACAGACCTCCATCAGGTTGCAAACTGAATATAATTTTTTTCTGCATCTACCTCTGAAAAAATATTTGGGCTTCTAGCTGTGTGTGGGACTTGTTCTATTAGTCCATCTATACTGACCTCCATAAGGTTGCAAACTGAATATAATTTTTTTCTGCATCTACCTCTGAAAAAATATTTGGGCTTCTAGCTGTGTGTGGGACTTGTTCTATTAGTCCATCTATACTGACCTCCATAAGGTTGCAAACTGAATATAATTTTTTTCTGCATCTACCTCTGAAAAAATATTTGGGCTTCTAGCTGTGTGTGGGACTTGTTCTATTAGTCCATCTATACTGAACTCCATAAGGTTGCAAACTGAATATAATTTTTTTCTGCATCTACCTCTGAAAAAATATTTGGCCTTCTAGCTGTGTGTGGGACTTGTTCTATTAGTCCATCTATACTGACCTCCATCAGGTTGCAAATTGAATATAATATTTTTCTGCATCTAGCTCTGAAAAAATGTTTGGCCTTCTAGCAGTGTGTGGGACTTGTTCTATTAGTCCATCTATACTGACCTCCATCAGGTTGCAAACTGAATATAATTTTTTTCTGCATCTACCTCTGAAAAAATATTTGGGCTTCTAGCTGTGTGTGGGACTTGTTCTATTAGTCCATCTATACTGACCTCCATAAGGTTGCAAACTGAATATAATTTTTTTCTGCATCTACCTCTGAAAAAATATTTGGCCTTCTAGCTGTGTGTGGGACTTGTTCTATTAGTCCATCTATACTGACCTCCATCAGGTTGCAAATTGAATATAATATTTTTCTGCATCTAGCTCTGAAAAAATGTTTGGCCTTCTAGCAGTGTGTGGGACTTGTTCTATTAATCCATCTATACTGACCTCCATCAGGTTGCAAACTGAATATATTTTTTTCTGCATCTACCTCTGAAAAAATATTGGGCTTCTAACTGTGTGGGGGACTTGTTCTATTAATCCATCTATACAGACCTCCATCAGGTTGCAAACTGAATATATTTTTTTCTGCATCTACCTCTGAAAAAATATTGGGCTTCTAGCTGTGTGTGGGACTTGTTCTATTAATCCATCTATACAGACCTCCATCAGGTTGCAAACTGAATATATTTTTTTCTGCATCTACCTCTGAAAAAATATTGGGCTTCTAGCTGTGTGTGGGACTTGTTCTATTAATCCATCTATACAGACCTCCATCAGGTTGCAAACTGAATATAATTTTTTTCTGCATCTACCTCTGAAAAAATATTTGGGCTTCTAGCTGTGTGTGGGACTTGTTCTATTAGTCCATCTATACTGACCTCCATAAGGTTGCAAACTGAATATAATTTTTTTCTGCATCTAGCACTGAAAAAATATTTGGCCTTCTAGCAGTGTGTGGGACTTGTTCTATTAGTCATCTATACTGACCTCCATCAGGTTGCAAATTCAAAATAATTTTTTGTCTGCATCTACCTCTGAAAAAATATTTGGCCTTCTAGCAGTGTGTGGGACTTGTTCTATTAGTCCATCTATACTGACCTCCATCAGGTTGCAAACTGAATATAATTTTTTTCTGCATCTAACTCTGAAAAAATATTTGGCCTTCTAGCAGTGTGTGGGTCTCATTTTATTAGGCCATCTATACCAAGCTCCACCAGCTTTTCAATTAATAATAATTTTTCGCTGCATCTAGCCCTGAAAATAATTTTTCTTCCCAATAGTGGTAGCAATAGAAATATGGGGCGCGCTCCTGGCTTACAAAAATTTACGCTTCATAACAAAAAACACCAGCTTAGCGCACTGCATTAATAAGATGGCATCATTGTCTCTCCCAGTGCTAGGCCTACTACCCAGGCTAGCATTCCTGTGCCTAAAACACAATGTATGGGATCCTCGCTAGCCACTATGCTGAGGGGTCTAAAGCTGCTGCTAACGCTTTATAACAATTCAATTGGCAGATTTTCACAGAGCTCTTCCACAATGCCCACCCATCGGGACAACAGTTGCCCACCTTCCCTATGGGATCTAGTGGCGAATAGTTGATGCCATTAATCAGAGCGTCAGTTGCCCCGTGGCAAGCATACGGTAAGGCATGGGAAGAGTGGACACGACTAGTAGCAGGCAGACGGGTTGACCAATGTGAACAAGCCAGATCACAAGTCACCATAGAATTTCTCCACCAGCTAATGATGAGGGGCATATCAGGGGCGTCAGCGCAGCGGTGTCTGACCGGAGTAGCATTTCACTTCCAACTACTGAATTGGGGAGATGTGACAAAGATTCATCATCAGACAATCCATAAAAGGGTGGAAAAGGGGTCAGCCAAGTCAGGAGTGTAGACGTCCCGTCCCGTGTCACTAAAACTGATTTCTCACATCATATCCCTAATACCATTAACATGACACTCACAATTTGAAGCAACACTACTGTCTACTGCATTTGTGATCGCCTTCTTCGGGGCGCTATGCATAAGCGAATTAGTCCCTCAATCCAAAATTAGCACCAGTGGAGGCTTATTACACCAGGACGTAGTCATAGGCAATAATGCAATACGTCTACGCATACACAAATCGAAAATGGTTCCAGCGGGCAGGGGCAATTGGGTACTTCTACAACCCACAAACGGTACACTGAGTCGGGTAACAATAGTAAAACCATATCTAACCATCAGATCACAAAGTAATTTGTTCCTATCACACATTGATGGGACGCCATTATCAAGATACCAGTTCCAAGCTATATTTAATAAATGCATAACATCGGCAGGGAACCACCCCAAAGATTACGGGACACACTCATTCCGCATAGGCGAGGCCACAGAAGCAGCAAGAGCAGGACTGTCAGAAACGGAAGTTCAGAGGATAGAGAGATGGTGATCCACGTGTTTGGCAATGTTATGTTCTGCTACCAAAGCTAAGGAAAGAGAGGAGATCTGTCCCTACTATAAGACTCAGCTGAATCCCTACGATGTAACAGGGAACCTGATCCTGCGATCAGACCTGCTAAAGTCCTAATCTAGTCTGTACGGAGACCTATAGATTTGGGGAGGGAATCCCTACAAGTACTAAGGACTGGGAGGAATATGGGACACCTCCTAACAGAAATAGCAGCAGACAGACGAACAAACAAAATAGATAGAACCTAGAGGTCCGTAGACCAAGCAAACTAACAGAGTTAGATACAGAGCACAGGCTAGCTAGAAAGTAGATATACAATGAAGTCCAGCAAAGCCAGAAGGGCGGAGCAGGATTAAATAGGCCAACAAGGTCATGTGACCAGCAAAGGAAAAAAAACCTAACAGCAAGGTTCTAACAGTACCCCCCCTTCTAAGAGGATCCTCCGGATCCCCTAGGACCAGGCTTATCAGGAAATCTCCTGTGAAACGCTCTGATAAGTCTGGACGCGGAAACATCATCTGACCTCACCCAAGAGTTATCCTCGGGTCCGAAACCTTTCCAGGCCACAAGATACTGCAAACTACCTCTATACCGTCTAGAGTCAAGGATGCGAGAAATTTCATATTCCCCGTCCTCCACCACCGGAGGAACAGAGGCAGAGGCGTCACCATCCGACACAACAGCTTTTTTTTAACAGAGAGACATGAAAGACCGGATTAATTCTCCAGGAGGTAGGAACCTCCAACCTAACAGCAGATTGGTTGACAACCTGAAGCACCTTAAAGGGCCCTACAAACTTGGGACCCAATTTCTTAGAAGGAATCCTCAACCGCAGATTCCTAGAGGACAACCAAACCATGTCACCAACAGCGAACAAAACCTCCTGTCGTTTCCTATCAAAGTAGTCTTTAGATTTTCTGTTGGCCTCCTGAAGATTACCACGCACATCCGTCCAAACTCTTTCCAAATCACCGGAAAAATTCTCCTCCTCAGGCACGGCAGATCCCAACTTGGAGAACGACCCAAACGACGGATGTCTCCCAGAACAACAAAAAAAAGGCGAACAACCAGCAGAAGAAGATGTATGATTGTTCAGAGCAAATTCGGCAAGTGGCAGAAACTCAGACCACCCCTCTTGATTGTCTGCCACAAAACAACGCAAGAACTGCTCAACATCCTGGTTTTTCCTTTCTGTCTGGCCATTAGATTCAGGATGATATCCGGATGAAAACGACAAATGAATTCCCAACCTGTCACAAAAGGCACGCCAAAAACGAGCCACGAACTGAGGACCCCTATCAGAAACAATGTCAGTAGGAACGCCATGAAGTCTGACAATTTCCTTGACAAAGGCCTTAGCGAGAGTTTTAGCGCAGGGCAGTTTGACGAAGGGAACCAAGTGACACATCTTGCTAAAACGGTCCACGACCACCCAGATGACAGTAAAACCCTCAGAGGGGGGAAGGTCAGTTATAAAGTCCATAGCCAAATGTGTCCAAGGAGCACTGGGGACCTCCAAAGGACAAAGCAACCCCGCAGCAGGAGTATGTGAGGACTTAGATCTAGCACATATAGTACATTGGCGCACCCACTTAATGACTTCCTTCTGCCATCCAGGCCACCAAAAACTGCGACCCACCAGTCTCTTGGTCTCAGAGATTCCGGGATGACCTGCCAACCGAGATTCGTGACACTCAACAAACAAATCTCTCCTAAAGGTCCCAGGCACAAACAACCTCCCATGAGGAGTGTTAGATGGGGCATTCTCCTGAGCTTTAAGAATCTCATCTTCCAAAACGGAGTCTAAAGCAGCTATCACAACACCTTCTTGTAAAATGTTTTCCTCTTTCTCAGCACCGACTATGGGAGAAAAACTGCGAGACAAGGCATCCGCCTTAACATTCTTAGTACCAGGGATGTAAGTAACGGAGAAATTAAACCGCGAGAAAAACAGTGCCCACCTAGCCTGACGGGCATTCAGGCGCTTGGCAGCATCAAGATATATCAGATTTTTATGATCCGTAAGAACCTGAACGGGAAATTCCGCACCTTCCAAGAAGTGGCGCCAGTGTTCAAATGCGAGTTTAATAGCCAATAATTCCCGATTACCAATATCGTAATTCAATTCAGTCTTCGAAAATTTTTTTGAAAAAAATGCACAGGGATGTAATCCATCCCCGTTATCCTGAGACAATACTGCGCCAACCCCCACAGAGGAAGCATCAACCTCAACCAAAAACGGCCTAGTAACATCAGGCTGCATAAGGATGGGAGCAGAGGTGAACCTCTCCTTGAGATACACAAAAGCTTCAATGGCCTCAGAAGACCACTGAACCGCATCAGCACCTTTCCTGGTGAGATCAGTCAGAGGTTTGACAATACTAGAAAAATTTTTTATGAATTTTCTATAGTAATTGGCGAAACCCAAAAACCTCTGTATTGATTTCAAACCAATAGGCCTAGGCCATTCCTGCACAGCCTGAACCTTAACCGGATCCATCTCAAAACCTTTGCTGGAGATAATGTAGCCCAAAAAACTAATTCTCTGTACAGCGAACTCACATTTCTCCAGCTTAGCAAAAAGCGAATTGTCCATTAATAACTGTAATACCTCACGCACGCTCCGCCAATGAGACTCCAGATCTGGCGAATAAATCAAAATGTCATCCAAATACACAACCACATTTTTACCGATCAAAGGTCTAAGGATGTCATTAATCAGATTCTGAAAAAATGCAGGAGCATTAGTAAGACCAAAAGGCATAACCAGATTCTCAAAATGACCCACAGGAGTGTTAAAAGCAGTCTTCCATTCATCACCCTCCTTCATGCGCAACAGATTGTATGCCCCCTTAAGGTCAATTTTAGAGAACCACTTGGCCCCCAATAACTGGTTAAACAGATCAGGAATCAATGGCAGTGGGTAAGGATTGCGTACCGTAATTTTGTTAATCTCACGAAAATCCAGACAAGGACGTAAACCGCCGTCCTTTTTTTTTACAAAAAAAAATCCAACCGCCACAGGAGACTTAGAGGGCCTAATGTGACCGGCGGCCAAACTTGTCTGTATGTATTCCTCCAAAGCCTTCCTCTCAGGAATAGTAAGGTTAAATAAACGACTTTTAGGAAGAGTCGCTCCAGGGACAAATTCAATAGAACAATCATAGTCTCTATGGGGAGGCAAAACCTGCGATTCTTTCTCAGAAAAAACTCTCCAAAAATCCTGAATAGGAACAGGCAATTCTCCCCTATCCAAAGCTGCAATACGCCCGTTACAACACTTGTCATAACATTTATGGCTCCAGGATTTAATTTCACTGGTAGACCAATCCAGTACAGGATTGTGAAATTTTAACCAGGGCAAACCCAATATTACTGGAGAAGGCAAGTTATTCAACACTACCAAATCCAATTTCTCATGGTGAACACCATTAATAGTGAGAGGAAATTCACTGACCTTGAGAGTAATATTCTTCAAAGGGGAGCCATCCACAGAAACCACAGCAATGGGGGATGATAAAGGTTCAGGTTTTAAATTGAGTTTTTCCACGAATCCCCCATCAATAACATTCAGTGTAGACCCGCAATCAACAAACACCCGAAATTCCATTAATTTTTCCTGAGCAATCGTGGAAGCAGCTAAAAATATACCCTTGGAATTTAAACAGGCAATACGGGCGTGACTGACCATTTTTTTTTCTTTCTTCATACGAAGCTCACAGCCTTTAATCAAATGACCAGATTTTCCACAATAGAAACACAAGCCTTCTGAAAAACGACGGTGTTTTTCTTGAGAGCGAGGTGCCACCGATCCAATCTCCATCGTTTCACCACTGTTAGTACACACATTATCATAACCAGAAACTGACATAGCAGAGGATTTGCTCTCATTAACCCTAGCACGCAGTCTTCTGTCCACCCGTATAGCTAATTGCATAGCCTGTTGCAAATCCTCAGGTGTAGGATAAGCAATTAGCAGGTCTTTAACCTTTTCACTGAGCCCAGCAAGAAATAGACTTTTCAGAGCAGAATCGTTCCACCCTGTTTGAGTGGACCAACGACGAAAATGTGTACAATATTTTTCCATATTACCTGATCCTTGTTTTAAACGTCTCAACTCAGTCTCAGCTGATGCCACACGGTCAGGATCATCATATAATAGTCCTAAAGCAGAAAAAAAACTATCCACTGATCTGAAGCATGTATCACTAGGTTGCAAAGAAAAGGCCCACTCCTGAGGCTCTTTGCGCAAAAGTGACATTATGAACCCTACGCGCTGGGATTCATCCCCAGAGGACTTGGGTCTCAAACGAAAATACAATAAGCAAGCATTTTTAAATGAAAAAAATTCTCGATGTTCACCAAAAAATAAATCCGGCAAACATACCTTAGGCTCCAAGAAATATGCTCCAGGACAGTTACTCACGTGCTGACGGAGCTCGGCCACTTCCAGAGAGAGTCCCTGCAGGTGTTTAGCCAAATCCTGAACCGACACCATGATGGAACAAAAAAAAATCTTTCCTTAGAGAATTTACAGGCTGGACTTACTGTTATGTTCTGCTACCAAAGCTAAGGAAAGAGAGGAGATCTGTCCCTACTATAAGACTCAGCTGAATCCCTACGATGTAACAGGGAACCTGATCCTGCGATCAGACCTGCTAAAGTCCTAATCTAGTCTGTACGGAGACCTATAGATTTGGGGAGGGAATCCCTACAAGTACTAAGGACTGGGAGGAATATGGGACACCTCCTAACAGAAATAGCAGCAGACAGACGAACAAACAAAATAGATAGAACCTAGAGGTCCGTAGACCAAGCAAACTAACAGAGTTAGATACAGAGCACAGGCTAGCTAGAAAGTAGATATACAATGAAGTCCAGCAAAGCCAGAAGGGCGGAGCAGGATTAAATAGGCCAACAAGGTCATGTGACCAGCAAAGGAAAAAAAACCTAACAGCAAGGTTCTAACAGGCAAGATACATAAGACCGGACTTGTTATCCTAACGTGGTTTGTTTCTTTTACAGGTGACGCTAAGCCAACAGTGTGGGTGATAGGCCACTCGTATATATATTGGGCAGATTAAAGGGCGAAAGTCCGCCCAGGCGGGAGGAAATTAGAGTTTCATAACACATATTTCAACTGGAGAGGTATTAGAGGCCTGCTATGGCCACAGGTACTAATGGAGGTAATCAAGGTAGGGAGAGAGGCAAGATGTCTGGTCATCTTAGTTATACAGGCCGGGGGAAACAACCTAGGTCATCACAAGAGCGCATAACTAATGGCAATAATGAAACTAGACACTGAGCGCTTCAGAGAATTTTTCACAAAACTAGCTATAGTATGGTCAGAGATTGTGCCGATAGCGGTATGGCAAGGTGCGCGAGACATCACGGCCATCGAACGGACAAGGCGGGTAATAAATATTCGGATGGCAAAATTTAGAAGAGACATAGGCGGTGTAGTGGTACGACACCGACAACTGGAAGGAGATAAAGCAGGCCTCATACGGCCCGACGGTGTTCACTTAATGGATATTGGACTGGACATATTCCTGTCAGGACTCCAGGACGGAGTGGAACAAGCGTTAAGAGTGATGGGTGGGGGTCAGAGTCCTGCATACGAGTACGCAGGATCCTCCGTGGCCTGGAAATAGAAAGGACATGCTGGAGAGTTACACTTGTTGGCCAAGTTGCCGGAGTGGAGACCCAGGGCATGCTGCAACAAGCTGAATTATTTTAGAAATAAAATGTCTTTCTAATGGAATGAGTATAAAGAGTTAATAAAGCTGTGACCGATCCTCACCCATCCAGTTGTAAGAGTTACATTATTGTATTGTCAAGGAAAGGGGGGCGGTAGGGGGGCTGAGCGTCTGGGTTTGGTTGGGGGTCCCCACAGTCTGCCTAGGCTAGATGCATTTAAAAATTCTTATTAGATACACTGGCGGTGCAGCTTGCTTCGCAGCTGGGCTACTACGCCCAAAGTATTGCCTAGGCTAGATGCAGTTAAAAATTCTACGCTGACTAGCAGACACTGAAGATTTGGAGCAGACCTCTGAGTAAACAGCTCTTCAGACTCAATCATCTGTGTTACCCCAAGCCATAGTGTATGTAGTTTCTTACAGTTAAAAGGGGGGGGGAGCGTCCCAACCCACCTGGAATTGACGATGCCAACGTCACGTAAGACACAGCAAGGGGACTCCAAAAAGAGTTTCCATTTTTTCCCAAAATTGTGGCACAGACACCACTTAACCCTAGAACGCATACCTGGGGCCTCGCAGTCCCGCCCTGTTAATTTTTTTCTATTTTCTGCAAGATTACTTTAGTTAGAATTTTGAAACTCTAGGTATTCTTCATGTATATAGTTGTTTGTCATTTGAGTTTGAGTTATTCAATGTTATTTGCACACGGGCCTAAAAGGCCCCAGGTATATGAAAGTGTAGATTTTTATGGTCATGCGTTCTAGGGTTAAGTGGCATCAATTGCCCCACAGTTGCTTAAAACGGTTGGTGAGGTGATATTACCAAATCCTCAAGCTTTTAGCCTCCCAAGGATAACACAGGATTAGAAAAGTCCTTGCGAATCCATGATTTGTTCATCTTTATGAACGTGAGTCTGTCTACATTCTCAGTGGACAGCCGCGTGCGCTTATCTGTCAGCACACCATCAGCAGCGCTGAACACACGTTCAGAGAGAACACTGGCTGCAGGGCATGACAAGATCTCCAAGGCGTGAGTGGCGAGCTCCGGCCATTTTTCCAGATTGGAATACCAAAATGAGCAAGGGTCCAGTGACACAGTCATGGCTTCGATGTTCACTTGGAGATACTCCTGCACCATCCTCTCTAGGCATTGACTATGTGTCAGACTTCTTGTCTCCTGTGGCCTTGCAAAGGATGGTCTAAAAAAGTGGTGAAACAATTTCACAAAATTGCTGTTACCAGCAGATACTGTGTTACTGTTACGGTTTGAGTGATGAAGACTCGACAGTCCCGCGGCTGGCAAGTTAGAACTGTGAGATTCACTTCGTGCACCACTGGTGTTTTGTGGAAAAGCACATGTAAGATTCTGCAACAGCGTCTGCAGATACTCCCTTTTTATGGCAGGAATTATTTCGGCAAATTTACTTTTGTATCGGGGATCTAAGAGTGTGGCAACCCAGTAGTCGAGATTACTTCGAATTCTGCAATCTGAGGGTCATCTTGCAGGTAGTGCAGCGAGAAGGCACTCATGTGTCTTGCGCATCCAGGAGGACCAAGTCCTTGTTGTGTTGGTAGCGAGGTAAGAATCAGGCTTCTTTCCTCTGCCCTCTCCCCCCAACCTCGCACAACAGAAATGTGATCAAGGTCTCCCTCATCTGATGAGTCTTCCATGCCCATCGCCAGTTCATCCTCCACTTCTTCCTCGGCTCCTGCACCTTCCTCAACAGTTTGGCTGCTACCATGCGCCCTGTTTAATCCCTCTCCCCCACCCTCCCATGCCTGCCTCCTTGGTGCTGCCAACCGTCTGGACCTTGGAGATGTTATCCCTTCCGCATACGACTCCTCCTCTACTTCCTCCACCTCCTCTTGTCCGACCAACTGACTCTGAATTCTGTTTAATGTGTGCTCCAGCATGTAAATCACCGGAATAGTTATGCTGATAATGGCATCATTGTCAGCACTAAACATCTTCGTCGCCATTTCAAAACTGTGCAGAAAGGTGTGTGGCACCCCTGAGGGTGCAGTCACCACAGAGTTACTGCATCTCACCCAGAGGTGTGGTATCTCACCCTCAGGTAAGGAAGGCGTATGGCTCGGGACCCTAACACCTGCATCCAACACATACCCGCAGTGGGGTTAGGGCGAGATTGCTCCTAAGGGAGAGCACAGTCCCAGGTCCCTAGCTGGTGGGAGGATCCTATGTAGTGGGTGCTTAGGGGAGCAGCTTAGGGGAGCACATGACAGGGAGAGTATAAATAGGAAGCCATCTTAGAAAGATCAAGCCAGTCAGAGGAGGAAAAGTGACAGGAGCAGAGGCTCGGCATGAGCTCTGCTCCGGAGGCGGGCCTAGCCTGGGAGGCCCAGGACTGAAGGAGAGAAGAGAGGAGTGGGAGCAGGAAGGCTACAGGAACCGAAGGGACCCTAGGGCTACGGGCCGTGCAGAAGGCCACCTGTACTCCCGCTGCTACCAGGAGGTAGAGGGGTCAGGCCAGATAAGGGGAACCGGTCCCTCAACTAGAGGAGAAACAGCAAGGCTCAACTAGAAACCGGAGGCTGCAGCATTTCATGTACTGCAGGCAAAAGTCCACACCAGTCTCACTAAGAAGGTAGCCACATAGGACCCAGGGGACGGAACACAAGTCGCCCGCCAAGGCCCGAGGATACCGGATAGAAGTGTCACTGGGTGTGAGGTGCAGGGAGAAGGCCAGAGAAAGGACACACAGAAGGGGGTCCTGCTAAGTACTCCGGAGCTATCTGGGGGTGGACTGAGCCCCTCACTGAGTATGCACAGCACGACGGGTGAGATAGCTCTGGTACCTGTAATCTGGACTGCAACAACTGTGAGTAAAGATCTTGGGACTGCATCACACAGACTCTGTGTTCATTACTGACTCCCTGCACTACAACCACCATCATCCACCCACACTGCCCTGAAGCTACACTCTTCCTGTGGTGAGTAATAATACCATTGCAGCAAAACCACCAGCTTCAGAGGACTCTTCCGCAGCGGCGGCCCCTTTGGCCGCACTCCACAGGTGGCGTAGTCGGACATTATAAAATCCATATATACAAATTAAAGTTGGATTGACCGCCCTGGGTCACGGACCGGGTCACCGCCACAGTGACTACAACCCCCACCGTCTACCGGCCCGGCTCCGGGTACCCCACGGCCCAGGGGGCGCGTCAACTTCATAGGTCCCTGATCTGAGACCACTCCTGCTGTGTGATTTGCCCCACCTCTGGATCTCGTTGGCCCAGGCTATACGTCAGAAACTATTGCACCAGGGCTTGTCGGTGCTGCCACAGTCGCTGCAACATGTGCAGAGTTGAATTCCACCGTGTCGGCACATCGCATTTCAGCCGGTGAACTGGCAGGCCCAACGACTTCTGTAGAGATGTAAGTCGTTGAGCTGCGGGATGCGAACGGCGCAAGTGATCACACAGCGACCGTGCCCTCTGCAGAAGGCCATCTAGTCCGGGATAGAGGGCTAAAAATTTATGGACAACCAGGTTCAACACGTGAGCCATACAAGGCACGTGTGTAACATTGCCCCGGCGAAGGGCCGCACCCAGGTTTGCAGCATTGTCGCACACGGCCTTCCCTGGTTGCAGGTCCAGTGGAGACAACCATTCATGAAACTGGGTCTCCAGAGCTGACCACAAGTCCTCAGCTGTGTGACTCACATTTCCCAGACATTTCAAAGTAAACACTGATGCCGTTGAGCCCTGCTGCCAGCATAGTAAGGAGGTGCGCAGTTAGAAAGCAGGTGGCAATACCAGACAGGCTTTGGGTGCAGGTGGAGGACCGAGAGGAGGTTGAGGAGGCAGAAGCAGTGGAGGAACTTCTAGATAAAGAGGATTGACGTACAACTCGCGGGGACGGCAAGACTTGGACAGCAGCCCCTTGTCCTGCTGTCACCATAGTTACCCAGTGCCCTGTCAGCGACATGTAACGCCCCTGTCCATGCCTACTCGTCCAAGTGTCTGTGGTGAAATGCACCCTGTCACACACAGAGTTTCTCAAAGAAGCGGTGATGTTGTGTGCGACATGCTGGTGGAGCGCAGGCACACCTTTCTTTGAGAAGTAGTGCCGACTGGGCATCTGGTACTGGGGCACTGCGACGGACATAAGGTCTCAAAAATCCACTGTGTCCTCCAGGCGGAAAGGCAGCATTTCTGTAGCCAACAGCTTGCAGATGGTGAAATTCAACCTCTTAGCTTTCTCATGGCTAGGAGGAAATGGTCTTTTACTTGTCCACAACTGAGGGACCGAGGGCTGGCTGTTGTGCTTTGACGGGGTTGAGTAGGGTGTCCCTGGCAAACTGCCGGTCTGTGAGGAAGATGCAGGCGGACATGTTAGATTGCCTTGATCCAAAGGTGGTGCTCTCGATGTCAGAGAGCTCTCAACACCAGCAGGTGTTTCCACTTCCCAATGAACTGACGACCTGCCAATCACACTGGCTGTTGCAGGTAAAGAGGTGGCAGGTCTGCGTCCAAAAACATGTGTGACTGCTGTCCCCCCAGTCACAGAGGATGAAGAGGCTGCGGATGCACAAGATGGGGCAGACGGTGGTTGGCCCAGCCTGCTAGGCCGCATTGTAGCACAGTGAGCTTCCCACTGCAACTTATGCTTCATATCCATGTGACGGTACATGCATGAAGTACTCAAACTATGGATTTTTTGGCCTCTACTTAGCTTTTGGTGACAAATATTACAGATAACACGAGTTGGGTCATCCTTATCGATCTGAATAAATGCCCAGGCTATGCAAGGCTTAGAGCCCATGCGACCTGAAGAGCCACTACGACTTGTGGTCAGAGGCGGAGTTGTGGTTGAGGATGCAGTTGTTGACGTGCTTCCAGTACTCCGTCTCTGTCCAGGAAGGCGCAACCTAACCTCGTCGTCAATAGCATCTGCGCTTGGTATCACAGATCCTAGAAGAGTGTATTGATGGAATCCTCCACAAGAGGCCCCCATAAACATTCACACAACTCCACCTTCCACCTCAGACCAGCAGAGGGAGCCCGTTAGGGATATAAATAGGGAAGGTGGAGCTAGGCAGTTCAGTTCCTCTGAAGAGTTCCTGCAGTAGAGAAGCCTAAGAGAGGTCAGTCTGCAGTGGAGCTCAGTCTAGTCTAGAGAACTCAGTTAATAGTTCAGCAGTGGAGCACGAGGCTCCTGCTAGCTAGATTCAGGGAGCCCAGATAGAGCTTAAGGTGTGCCGGCGTCATAAGATCGGTGAAGCGCGGCAAGCTGCCGTTAGTGTGTATAGCCTATTGAGGGCCCGAGTAGGCCGAAGGCGAGTGGCGAGTTAGTACATAAGGGGCAGAGGAGCTTAACCAGCTCACCCCGAAGCATTTACCGGACACCGGATCCGAGCTTACCGGGATCTCTATGACCCAGTAAGGCATAACCGGAATCCCTGGAGAACTACAAGTCCCAAGATCGCTAAGGTGCTGATACGTAACAGAGCCAGGAGACGCTTAGGCCCCGCATACTGGGAGCGTGAACTTCAAGAGAAGGCCCTACCACAAGGTCAGCCAGCGCAGGACAGAGACAAAGTTAGGCCTAGCTCCAGGCAGGTCAGAAACTTACTGCGCAGAGGCAAGAAACAGGAGGCCCTACACCCGCTCATTGGGGAGGATCCTGATATGCACCCTTCACCCTACAGTGCTCCAGGATGTGCCTGAATTTCCTCCAGTAAAAGGTACTGAAGTGACTACCGTGTCCGTTTCCGTTCTTGCTCTGACCCAGCTGGGTCTCGCCTGTCCTGCATTCCCCCTGCATACGCTGCCCTGAGACCTAGCTCCACCTGTGGGGAGCTATACCATCGAGCTGCCTTATCACGGGCCTCAGTGGACTGCTGCAGCGCTGGTGCTTCTCACCAGATACCACAGGTGGTGTCACAAACTCTTATAAAATTAACAATTATCCACCCTTTTAAAGAGTGACCCCAGGGTACGGGCCAGGGAGCCGACCACCGCGACATCCCAAAGGCCAGGCAAAGGCCCGGGTGACCTCATCGACTGGCTGACTGTGGGTTGACAGTAAGTGGGATCTCCAACCTTGTCATTATCACCCTGTGTGTTATCACTAGTGTTGAGCCACCCCCGTAGTGTTCGAGTTCGGTTCGGTTCGTCGAACACCCGTGTGTTCGCCGAACTGTTCGTCGAACTGTTCGTCGAACACCTTCGAACACCGTTAAAACCAATGGCAGGCAAACAAAAACACATAGAAACACATAGAAAACACCTTCAAAGGTGTCCAAAAGCTGACAAACTGCTCAGAAGACACAACTAACACATGGAAAAGTGACAAGTACATATAGTCATGCGAAAATAAAAGAGGTGGAGGAGTAAAAGGAGGGGGAGACACAGATATAGGCATGTCATGCCCTTCTAAAATCCAAAAAGTGAGAAGCCGACACGGCCAGTCCGCTCCTGCCCGTGCCACCTCCGTGTCGCCGGGTTTGTGCCAGAGCCGCGGTGAACCCTGATGGCCAGCCCCCCTCTCCCAATACTGGTGCCTGTCCGCTGGTGGGTCGAGCGAGCCCCCCTGTGGTGGAGGCAGCTCTAAGCTTTTTAATTTAAATTGTCTCTCTAATTTGAATGAATACACTTTAAATCCATTTACAAGGATCTATTGGAGGGCAAGTCTCATGCCAGCAGCCGCGTAATTCCAGCTCCAGTAGCGTCCACTAAAGCTGCTGCAGTTAAAAAGCTTTTATAAGGATGGAGCTCGGCTGTCCACCGCAAGGCATCCTACTGCCAGTCCCAGCCCCTATGCCTTGGGGTGCCTCCTGATGCTCTTCACTGAGTATCCCATGGTCCCGAAGCATTTCCTTTGAAAAAATTAAGTGTCTTAACTACAGGTGGTGTAGCTTGCTTAACAGCCGGGATAATCCGCTGACTAGCAGACACTGCTACTAGGCACAAAGTATTTCCTGGGCTAGATGCAGTTAAAAATTTGTAATTAGATACTCTCGTTGGATGCTGAGAAAGCATTCCATAGAGTCTCCTGGCACGCCATATATGATTCTCTTAAAAAGCTTGGGGTAGGGGTCTAGGGGACCCTTTTATAGCCAAAATCACGGCCCTGTATCGCAATACGTCACCTAGGCTGAAGATAAATGGAACTGTAGCACCCTGAGGGCTCGGTTGCTACAGACGTATTGCACCTCACCCAGAGGTGTGATATCTCACTCTCAGGTAAGGATGGAGTGTGGATCAGGACCCGACACCTGCATGCATTACACCACATTGCCGTGAGGCAGGGCGACCAATATGCCCCTGAGATGGGCACGACAGTCCCTGTCCCTGGCTGGAGTGGGGGGAGGGAACACTGAGGAAGGGGAACCCTGTAGTGCAGGAGCAGGGAGGATGCAGTTCCTGGGTGCATTGAGAAGGGAGTATAAAAGGTGGGCACCATCTTAGTTCAGTGCAGAGAAGTCTGAGCAGAAGTGGCAGGGAGCAGGGGCTCTGCATGAGCTCTGCTCCGGAGGCGGGCCTAGTAACAGAGGCCCAGGCCTGGAAGAGGGAGAAGGAAGGAAGAGGAGCGGAGAAGGCTCCAGGAACGAGGAATGAAGGGATCCCAGGGGTGCGGACGGGCGAGTCGCAACCGCACGCCCGAATCCACCTGCGTGGAGGGGTCAGGCCAAAGGGGGAGACCGGTCCCCGAACTAGTGGAGGCAGGAAACGACCCTCAGCTAGAAACCGGAGGCTCTGACATTTTATGTGGCGCAGCCCCTCGCTACACCCGCTAGGAAGGCACCACATAGGGTCAGGGAAACTGGCGCCAAGTTTACCAAGAGGAGGCCCGAGGCAGCCGGACAGAAGTGTTGGTAAGAAAGGCCAGACAAAGGACACACAAAGGGGGTCCTGTGAAGTGCTCCAAAGTTATCTGGGAGTTGTCTGAGCCCCTCACCTGGTGAGCACAGTACGACGTGGGAAGCCGTTACCTGCAGACGTGGTCTGGATAATAAGAACTGTGAGTAAAGGCCCTGGACTGCATCACTGACTCCGTGTCGTTACTGCTGCTGCCCTGCACCATCACCCCCATCCTCCGCATACACTGCCCTGAGGCTATACTCCTCCCGTGGGGAGTTATGCTACGCTCTGCTGCACCCACAACACCAGCCTCAGCGGTCTGCCCTGTAGCGGCGGTTCACTCTGACCGCAATCCACGGGTGGCGTAGTCGGACATTTAAACATCAAAACCACATAAATAGTTCCGCCACTGGTTTGACCGCCCTGAGCCACGGAACCGGGTCGCCGCCACGAAGACTACAACCACCAGCATCCACCAAAAAGGGTCCGGCTCCGGGTGTCCCAAGGCCCAGGGGGTGCGTCAGAACATTTTCATCACCTTTCACAATCACCAATGGGACAAGGCAGGGATGTCCTCTGTCCCCTCTCTTATACATCCTAGTGACGGAGCACCTGCTCTCATCAATTCGCCATAACCCCAATATTAGGTGGATTGAGGTGGGAGGCACCGAGTACAAGTGCTCTCTATTTGCTGATGATGTCCTAGTATATATCACTCAATCACATATATCCATGCTGTTATGGCTGAAATAGATCACTTTGTTACATGGTAAAATTTTAAAATCAATGCAGCGAAGTCTGAGGCCCTCGATGTCTCCCTCCCCAAATCCATATAGGATTCCATCCAGTCCAACTTTCCCTTTGCCTGGCCCTCACAGGGTATCAAATACTTAGGAATTCCTATTCATAGAGACCTCTCCCATCTATGTTATCTTAATTTTGGGCCCTTTATTGAACAATTCCATACAGACCACGGTTGGCAAGTTAGAACTGTAAGATTCACTACGTGAACCGCTGGTGTTTTGTGGAAAAGCACATGTACACCGCGTTCCAAATTATTATGCAAAAAGTGTTTAGGAGTGATAAGGGAAGAATTTGTTTGTTTGTCAGTTAAACTCATTGATGGTGATGTGTGTCAGGGCTCTTTATATCACTGTAAGCAATTGCAGACACCTGTGCTAATTAGTTTGGCAGGTGTGTCCAATGAAAGGCAAGACTACTTAAGAAGGCTCTCTCACATTATTAAGCAGCCTACATTTTCTGCCAAAATTTAAAGAAAAAGGATGTGTCGGCTGCTGAGAAGCAACAAATTGTGGAGTGTTTAGGTCAAGGCAGGACTACAATCAACATTGTGCGATGATCAGGATGAAGTGTCTTGGCAATCAAGAAGTATGTAGCTGATTCACAGTACACACGTGTGCGTGCTGATAAGGGCAAATTGAGGACTCTTTCCTACAGGCAATTACGTCAGGTTGAAAGAGCAGCGGCAAAAAAGCCTTGTCATAGCAGCAGACAAGTTTTTGAAGCTGCTTGTACCTCCAACGTCCCCCGAACAACAAGATGCAGGGTCCTTCAGAGGTTTGCAGCTGTGCATACGCCATCCTGTCGACCTCCTCTATCCACTTCACACAAGCAGAAACGGCTCCAGTGGGCCAAACATTACATGAAGACTGATTTCAAAACTGTTTTGTTCACGGATGAGTGCCGTGCAGCGCTCGATGGTCCAGATGGATGGAGTGGAGGATGGCTGGTTGATGGACACCCCACGCAAACACGGCTACAGCGCCAACAAGGAGGAGGTGGAGTAATGTTTTGGGCTGGAATCATGGGGAGAGAGATTGTCGGCCCCTTTAGGATCCCTGAAGGCGCTAAAGATGAACTACATAATGTATGTGGATTTTCTCAAACAGCACTTCCTGCCATGGTTCAAGAAGAAGAACCGTGTATTTCACAGCAAGATCATTTTTCTGCATGATAATGCACCATCTCATGCTGCACATAAAACATCTGCATCTCTGGCTGATATGGGCATAAAAGGGGACAAACTTATGGTGTGACCCCCATGCTCCCCTGACCTCTACCCCATTCAGAACCTTTGGAGCATCATTAAAAGGAGTGTCTATGATGGCGGGAGGCAGTTCACATCTAAGCAACAGCTCTGGGAGGGTATTCTGTCCTCATGCAAAACAATTGAAGCAGAAACCATCCAAAACCTGACAAATTCAATGGACGAGAGAGTTCAGAAGCTCCTTTCGAACAAGGGGTCCTATGTGAAAATGTAACATCACCTAGAATAAAGTTTTGAGTTGAAAACTGTTTGATTTCAGTTTCTAACAACCTGCTAATGCTTATAATTTCAAAAATGACCATTTTTTTGGTCTTTATTAAAATGAAAAGGTTGATCGAAAAGTTTGGGGGATCTAAGAGTGTGGCAACCCAGTAGTCATGATTACTTCGAATTCTGACAATATGAGGGTCATGCTGCAGGTAGTGCAGCAAGAAGGCACTTATGTGTCTTGCGCATCTCGGAGCCCCAAATTTATTTTCCGGGCTAGATGCAGCTAAAAATTATTTTTAATTTTAAATCTGGTGGAGCTAATTATAGATGGCCTAATAGGATCAGTGCTGCACACTGCTACAAAGCCCAAATTATTTTCCAGTCAAGATACAGATAAACATGATTAGTAATTTGAAAGCTTAAAACGTTTGGTAGGGTGATTTTAACCAATCATCAAGCTTTTACTCTCCCCAGGATGACACAGGGTTAGAAAAGTCGTTTCGGATCCATGATTTGTTCATCTTTATGAACGTGAGTCTGTCTACATTATCAGTGGAGAGCCGCGTGCGCTTATCTGTCAGCACATCACCAGCAGCGCTGAACACACGTTCAGACAGAACGCTGGCTGCGGGGCATGACAAGATCTCCAAGGCGTAAGTGGCTAGCTCCGGCCATTTATCCAGATTGGAAGCCCAAAAAGAGCAAGGGTCCAGTGACACAGTCGTGGCTTCAATGTTTACTTGGAGATACTCCTGTACCATCGTCTCTAGGCGTTGACTATGTGTCAGACTTCTTGTCTCCTGTAGCCTTGCAAAGGATGGGCTAAAAAAGTGGTGAAATGATTCCGCAAAATTGATGTTACCAGCAGATACTGTGGTTCTGTTACGGTTTGAGTGCTGAACACTTGACGGTCCCACGGTTGGCAAGTTGGAACTGTGAGATTCACTACGTGCACCACTGGTATTTTGTGGAAAAGCACATGTAAGATTCTGCAACAGTCTAGGCTGATACTCCTGCATGCGTGCATCCCTTTCTATGGCAGGAATAATTTCTGCAAATTTACTTTTGTACCGGGGATCTAACAGTGTGGCAACCCAGTAGTCAGGATTATTTCTAATTCTCACAATTCGAGGGTCATGTTGCAGGTAGTGCAGCAAGAAGGCACTCATGTGTGTTGCGCATCCAGGAGCACCAAGTCCCTGTTGTGTTGGTGGCGAGGTAACAATCATGCTTCCTTCCTCTGTCCTCTCCCCCCAACCTCGCACAACAGAAATGTGATCAAGGTCTCCCTCATCTGATGAGTCTTCCATCAGTTCGTCCTCCACTGCTTCCTGGGCTCCTGCACCTTCCTCACTAGTTTGGCTGCTACCATGCGCCCTGGTAAAACCATCTCCCCCACCCTCACATGCCTGCCGCCTTGGTGCTGCCGACCTTCTGGACCTTGCAGATGTTAGCCCTTCCGCATACAACTCCTCCTCCTCTACTTCCTCCACCTCCTCTTGTGCCACCACCTGACTCCGAATTCTGTTTAACATGTGCTCCAGCATGTAAATCACCGGAATAGTCATGCTGATAATGGCATCGTCAGCACTAAACATCTTCGTCGCCATTTCAAAACTGTGCAGAAGGGTGCATAGGTCCCTGATCTGAGACCACTCCTCCAGCGTGATTTGCCCCACCTCTGAATCTCGTTGGCCCAGGCTATACGTCAGAACGTATTACACCAGGGCTTGTCGGTGCTGCCACAGTCGCTGCAACATGTGCAGAGTTGAATTCCACCGGGTAGGCACATCGCATTTTAGCCGGTGAAGTGGCAGGCCCAACGACTTCTGTAGAGATGTAAGTCGCTGAGCTGCGGGATGCGAACGGCGGAAGTGAGCTCACAGCGACCGTGCCCTCTGCAGAAGGCCATCTAGTCTGGGATAGTGGGCTAAAAATTGCTGGACAACCAGGTTCAACACGTGAGCCATACAAGGCACGTGTGTGACATTGCCCCAGCGAAGGGCCGCACCCAGGTTTGCAGCATTGTCGCACACGGCCTTCCCTGGTTTCAGGTCCAGTGGAGACAACCATTCATGAAATTGGTTCTCCAGAGCTGACCACAACTCCTCAGCTGTGTGACTCACATTTCCCAGACATTTCAATGTAAAAACCGCCTGATGACGTTGAGCCCTACTGCCAGCATAGTAAGGAGGTGTGCAGGATCCCTTCTGCGCAGTTAGAAAGCTTGTGGCATGACCAGACAGGCTTTGGGTGCAGGTGGTAGACCGAGAGGAGGTTGAGGAGGCAGAAGCAGTGGAGGAACTTTGACATAAAGAGGATTGACGCACAACTCGTGGGGACGGCAAGACTTGGACAGCAGCCCCTTGTTCTGCTGTCACCGTAGTTACCCAGTGCCCAGTCAGCGACATGTAACGCCCCTGTCCATGCCTACTCGTCCAAGTGTCTGTGGTGAAATGCACCCTGTCACACACAGAGTTTCTCAAAGAAGCGGTGATGTTGTGTGCGACATGCTGGTGGAGCGCAGGCACACCTTTCTTTGAGAAGTAGTGCCGACTGGGCATCTGGTACTGGGGCACTGCGACGGACATAAGGTCTCGAAAATCCTCTGTGTCCACCAGGCGGAAAGGCAGCATTTCTGTAGCCAAGAGCTTGCAGATGGTGAAATTCAACCTCTTAGCTTTCTCATGGCTAGGAGGAAATGGTCTTTTACTTGTCCACATCTGAGGGACCGAGGGCTGGCTATTGTGCTTAGACGGGGTTGATAAGGGTGTCCCCGGCAAACTGCCGGTCTGTGAGGAAGATGCAGGCGGACATGTTAGGTTGCCTTCATCCAAAGGTGGTGCTATCGATGTCGGACAGCGCTCAACACCAGCTGGTGTTCCCACCGCCAAAGAAAATGATGACCTGCCAAACACGCTGGCTGTTGCGGGTAAAGAGGTGGCAGGTCTGCGCCCCAAAACAGGTGTGACTGCTGTCCCCCCAGTCACAGAGGATGAAGAGGCCGCGGATGCACAAGATATGGCAGACGGTGGTTGGCCCGGCCGGCTAGGCCGCATTGTAGCACACTGAGCTTCCCACTGCAACTTATGCTTCATGTCCATGTGCCGGTTCATGCATGAAGTACTCAAACTATGTATTTTTTGGCCTCTACTTAGCTTTTGCTGACAAATGTTACAGATAAAACGAGTTGGGTCATCTTTATCGATCTGAAAAAATGCCCAGGCTATGCAAGGCTTAGCACCCATGCGACCTGAAGAGCCACCACGACTTGTGGTGAGAGGCAGAGTTGTGTTTGAGGATGCAGTTGTTGACGTGCTTCCAGCACTACGTCTCTGTCCAGGAAGGCGCAACCTGACCTCGTCATCACTAGCATCTTCCTCCACCTCCTCTGCTGACCTCATCTCTTGGCTGACTGTGGGTTGACAGTAAGTGGGATCTCCGACCTCATCATCATCACCCTGTGCGTTATCACCCCCGTCGTCCTCAGTGCCAACCTGTTTCTGCCCTGACAAAAAACTAAAGTTGTCGCTCCAATCAGGTATTTGAGTCTTATCATCGTCTTCCTCATTGTATCCACCAACAGGAGTTACAGTTTGGGAATGAGGGTCTACATTATGGTCAGAACCTTCTGTGTCTGGTCCTGGATCCGACTCATAAAGATTCTGGGCATCAGTGCAGATCATTTCCTCGTCTGGATTCACAGAAGCGCTGGAGTCGACCTCTGATTCCCAGGCTATAGTATGAGTAAACAGCTCTGCAGACTCAACCATCTGTTCTACCTCATACTCAGACGGGCAGCTGGAGATTTGGGAGCTGTGAGGAAGCAAGTGCGATTTGGGTGACACCTTTGAGGACTGGAGTATTTGTGATGTTGAAGTTGATGTGGAGGAGAGCCCACTTAAAGGAGCACTTGATATCCGTTGAAGCACCTGCTGTTTTTGTGCCTCATCTGGAATTTGTAGCGATTGGCGTGGCCGTAAGAAAGGGATCTTATCACATTGTCCGCTAAAAGAAGTAGACATTTTAGTTTGGCTGGAAGATGGTCTTTCTTCTGCAGATGTTACTGTTGCTTTAACACCTACCCCACGGACACAACCTTTTTTCCCCTTCCCAACACGCCTATTCCCCTTTCCACCAGCAGCAGGCCTTTTTCCACTCATTTTGGTGGTTAACTAATTCACAACTCTGGAGTTGTTTGCACAAAAAAACAATGGATGGTAACCGAGCAGAGCTGAGTGGCCAAACTGTGGTATTAGGCCAAAACTATTGGCTGGGTTAGATGCAGAAAAAAATTATTTTGAATTTGCAACCTGATGGAGGTCAGTATAGATGGACTAATAGAGAAAGTCCGACACACTACTAGAAGGCCAAATATTTTTTCAGAGGTAGATGCAGAAAAAAATATATTCAGTTTGCAACCTGATGGAGGTCAGTATAGATGGATTAATAGAGCAAGACCCACACACAGCTAGAAGCCCAATATTTTTTCAGAGGTAGATGCAGAAAAAAATATATTCAGTTTGCAACCTGATGGAGGTCAGTATAGATGGACTAATAGAGAAAGTCCGACACACTACTAGAAGGCCAAATATTTTTTCAGAGGTAGATGCAGAAAAAAATATATTCAGTTTGCAACCTGATGGAGGTCAGTATAGATGGATTAATAGAACAAGACCCACACACAGCTAGAAGCCCAATATTTTTTCAGAGGTAGATGCAGAAAAAAATATATTCAGTTTGCAACCTGATGGAGGTCAGTATAGATGGACTAATAGAACAAGTCCCACACACTGCTAGAAGCCCAAATATTTTTTCAGAGGTACTGTAGATGCAGATAAAAATTAGTTTTAATTTGCAACCTGATGGAGGTCAGTATAGATGGACTAATAGAGAAAGTCCGACACACTACTAGAAGGCCAAATATTTTTTCAGAGCTAGATGCAGAAAATAATTATATTCAGTTTGCAACCTGATGGAGGTCAGTATAGATGGACTAATAGAGAAAGTCCGACACACTACTAGAAGGCCAAATATTTTTTCAGAGGTAGATGCAGAAAAAAATATATTCAGTTTGCAACCTGATGGAGGTCAGTATAGATGGATTAATAGAGCAAGACCCACACACAGCTAGAAGCCCAATATTTTTTCAGAGGTAGATGCAGAAAAAAATATATTCAGTTTGCAACCTGATGGAGGTCAGTATAGATGGACTAATAGAGAAAGTCCGACACACTACAAGAAGGCGAAATATTTTTTCAGAGGTAGATGCAGAAAAAAATATATTCAGTTTGCAACCTGATGGAGGTCAGTATAGATGGATTAATAGAAAAAGACCCACACACAGCTAGAAGCCCAATATTTTTTCAGAGGTAGATGCAGAAAAAAATATATTCAGTTTGCAACCTGATGGAGGTCAGTATAGATGGACTAATAGAACAAGTCCCACACACTGCTAGAAGCCCAAATATTTTTTCAGAGGTACTGTAGATGCAGATAAAAATTAGTTTTAATTTGCAACCTGATGGAGGTCAGTATAGATGGACTAATAGAGAAAGTCCGACACACTACTAGAAGGCCAAATATTTTTTCAGACGTAGATGCAGAAAAAAATATATTCAGTTTGCAACCTGATGGAGGTCAGTATAGATGGACTAATACAACAAGTCCCGCACACAGCTAGAAGCCCAAATATTTTTTCAGAGGTACTGTAGATGCAGATAAAAATTATTTTTAATTTGCAACCTGATGGAGGTCAGTATAGATGGACTAATAGAGAAAGTCCGACACACTACTAGAAGGCCAAATATTTTTTCAGAGCTAGATGCAGAAAAAAATTATATTCAGTTTGCAACCTGATGGAGGTCAGTATAGATGGATTAATAGAACAAGACCCACACACAGCTAGAAGCCCAATATTTTTTCAGAGGTAGATGCAGAAAAAAATATATTCAGTTTGCAACCTGATGGAGGTCAGTATAGATGGACTAATAGAACAAGTCCCACACACTGCTAGAAGCCCAAATATTTTTTCAGAGGTACTGTAGATGCAGATAAAAATTAGTTTTAATTTGCAACCTGATGGAGGTCAGTATAGATGGACTAATAGAATGATGCTATGCTCAAAAGATTTTACTTCACTAGGTGCAGTAAAAAAATTGGTATTCTATACACAGGTGGTATATCTTGCAACACAGATAGGCTACTCCACTGACTAACACACTCTGCAATAGGCCAAAAAGGATTAGCTTTGCTAGATTCAGCCAAATGCTGTGAAAAAAACTTGCACAGCACTGGCACAGACCTGCCTGGCAAAAACTGATAGGAACTCATGTAACCTAGTCCTGAAAAGGACTCCAATTACAATTAGTCTTTACTCCCACAACCTATCTATTTAAGAGCACAGACCTCCCTGAAAAAAGTCGTAGGAAATGCTGTAACCTAGTCCTTAAAAGGACTGCAATCACAACTATTCCCTACTCCCAAGCTATCTGTATATTTGTGCGAAAATTGGCTTGAAATTAACAAGGTATAGCGCACACAGCAACAGCGGTGCCGTCTAACACGCAGCTGCAGCAGTGAGAAAATGGTGGCGACGGGGAAAATGGCTTGGTCTTATAGGGCAAGGACATGTGACATACACTGCCAATGACACATGCCCTTGCTTGTGTGAAAAAAAGCACTTCGCTCCGTGTGTGCGCTGCTGATAGGCTGACAGATTGCACCTCCCCACTGTAAATGCGGGAAAGAGAAAAAAAAATGGAGATCTTCATTGTTCCTGCAGAGATCCATCCCCTGCCCCTCCCCCCACCCCGCTGTACACTCAAACTGCGTATTAACATTAATTTTCATCATTACTGAGAAAAAATCCAGTTATGATTTTGGTGCACGAACAGTTATCGAACATAACCTCGAACAGCCGAATTTTTCTCAAATTGTTCGTGTTCGCCGAACGGCTCGAACACCGCCCAAAACAGCTCGAATTTGAGATTGGCGAACAGTTCGAGTAGTACAACGCTCATCTCTAGTTATCACACTCGTCGTCCTCAAAGCCAACCTCTTCCTGCCCTGACGAAAAGTCAAGTTGTCGCTCCAATCAGGTATTTGAGTCTCATCATCGTCTTCATCATTGTCTCCACCAACAGGAGTTACAGTTTGGGAACGAGGGTCTACATTATGCTCAGAACCTTCTTCATCTGGTCCTGGATCCGACTTATAAAGATTCTGGGCATCAGTGCAGATCATTTCCTCGTCTGGATTAACAGAAGCTCTGGAGCAGACCTCCGTTTCCCAGGCTATAGTATGAGTAAACAGCTGTGCAGACTCAACCATCTGTGTTACCCCATACTTAGACGGGCAGCTGGAGACTTGGGAGCTGTGAGGAAGCAAGTGCGATTGGGGTGACACCTCTGAGGACTGGAGTATTTGTGATGTTGAAGTTGAGGTGGAGGAGAGCCCACTTGAAGGAGCACTTGATATCCGCTGAAGCACCTGCTGTTTTTGTGCCTCATCTGGAATTTGTAGCGATGGGCGTGTCCGTAACAAAGGGATCGTATCACATTGTCCACGAAAAGAAGTCGACATGTTAGTTTGGCTGGAAGATGGTCTTTCTTCTGCAGATGTTACTCCCCCCCCACCGCGGGGGGCTCGACCCACCAGCGGACGGGCACCAGTATTAGGAGAGGGGGGCTGGCCGTCAGGGTCCACCGCGGCTCTGGCACAAACCCGGCGACACGGAGGTGGCACGGGCAGGAACGGACTGGCCGTGTCGGCTTCTCACTTTTTGGATTTTAGAAGGGCATGACAAGCCTATATCTGTGTCTCCCCCTCCTTTTACTCCTCCACCTCTTTTATTTTCGCATGACTATATGTACTTGTCACTTTTCCATGTGTTAGTTATGTCTTCTGAGCAGTTTGTCAGCTTTTGGACACCTTTGAAGGTGTTTTCTATGTGTTTCTATGTGTTTTTGTTTGCCTGCCATTGGTCTTAACGGTGTTCGAAGGTGTTCGACGAACAGTTCGACGAACAGTTCGGCGAACACACGGGTGTTCGACGAACCGAACCGAACTCGAACACTACGGGGGTGGCTCAACACTACTTAGTAGTAATAACAAAACATTTCTATCATAGGCAACAAACAACAGCAACATCAAATTACACTTTATGTGGTCCTCCATAGGATTTCTCTGTTTCTGTATTAATGTTAATATTTTTTATTCAAATCAATAAGTTATATTTTATGAGATGCCGTGTACCTTTTGGTCTTTCTTATTGGTATTCTCTGTAGAGGTGTTTCTCCAAGTACATAAAAAACATTTTTTATATCACTATGGTCTTTAGTGTTTGTTCCCTTTTTGGAGACTCTTTTCCAAGAGTTGCCGACCGCATGTATGACCAGATGAGCACTATGCACTTCTTGCAGAGACAGCATCAGGCAGGACCAATTAAAATATTTATGACATGGTGGACCAGATGATCTGCCAGTGCAACAAACTGATGCCTATCAGCAAACAAAGTTGCACTGCATAAACAGGCAGGTTATCTGCACTGTGTCCTTTCTCCAGCAGATACTGAGTTCCAATCCAATGGACTTCTGCATCACCACATTGGACCAGTGTCAGGAACTGGAGCAGTTGGTGTTCAAGATGGCTGATGGCTTTGTCACACTCAAGACGAGCAGGTTATTCATTACAAACCTAACATTTGTCAAAATGAATCAGATATGGTTCAATGCTAATTTTCATTCACATGTAACATCTGTCAGAGGCTATAAACTCAAAAAGGGTACTCCATAGAGATTTGGCGGTAGCACACTCTGTTTGACAGAATACAGAGGAGCCCCAGCCTTTGCCCATTCACCCCTGTACAGGGAACTGTTTTGACAATGAGTCCTCTGGATTTCTTCTACAAAAGGGCTTCTGGCCGAAGGAGTAAACCAGAGATTAGAGAAGTCGAGGTAGCCAGGTCAGAACCAGAATGGCAATCAAGGCACAAAATCAGTAGACAAAAATCTGTCAGTAAAAAGACTATAGTCAGGCAATAGGAATTTGAGAAGTGAAGCAGGAGCAGATAGCAAAAGATAAAACCAGAAAACTTTATCTAGCAGTGAGAGTCAGTGGGTCAGGGTTTTATATAGATGACAGCTCCGCCCAGGTGTCACAAAAAGGAGGCAGAAATTCCCAACCGCTCCCTAACAGAGATGGGCAAAGCCAAACATTTTTGTTAGGCGCTCATGCCGAACAGTCACTGTTCGGGCCTGAATGCCAAACATGGACTTTCTCCTGAAGTCCGGTGCAGCAGTCGGGGTAAGTCTGTGGTGGTGTGGTGGCATGGAGGAGAGAGAGAATTATTTCACATATATTACAAATTCAGGTCTCCACTATTTTCAATGTGGTTCGGGTTCTGGTGGAAGTTCAGGCACTGTTCTGGTAACCGATCCAAACTTCCTAAAAAGTTCAGGTCAGGTACCAGAACCCAAACTTACACCGGTCCACCCATTTCTACTCAATAACTGAGCAGCATGACAGACCCAGGAATTAAACAGGACTGCTGCACTATCTCCTGGTGTCACCCGCAACAAAGGTGCTGACCCTCCTAGCAACCAAAATGAAAACAGAGGGGGAAGGCCCTGGCCTAGATGTTACATTACCTATGTGTGATTGTAATGATTAAATTGGCCATAACATTATACTATCTGCAACAATAAGTGCTCGCTCACACTAGCGTATAAATTGGACAAGTGCACCCCAATAAAAAAAAATTGTAACATACTGTGATTCCACTCTGAAATCGGACAGTGCAACAAAATAATTGCATGCCATGGGGACAATCAGTAAGACATCCAATTCTTACGGATACATTACAATTCCATAGCACAGGAAACTGTAAATGGTCCTGCAAAAGATTTTTAGCTGCTGGGTTAAAAAATGGATTGCATACAGACAGCACACTGATGACAAGTGCGGAAAAAATTGTACCACTCTTCTGGATGAGAACCGACTTTTTATATGCTAGTGTGAGCGAACCCTGAATCTAATTTTTTGTGAAATTCAGCAAAGCTGGAGATTTCGAATTTCAAAAAATCCATTGATCTCTAATGGCTGTGATATTTCCCGCCTCATTGGGTCGTAGAACATGTGATGTGATAGTTGCAAGGCATTATGGAATTGCTTCCACAATGACACTCGATGTAATGTCAGCCCATTGTTTGTCTAATGCAATATTTCGCAATGTGTGAAATGACAGCAGGCTTTTTCTTTGTAATCTGCGTGAATTGAATAGCAAATTGTTGAAATTTGCCAGGACATGGAAATTTCATCAAATTTGTCTAGAAGTCGAACTGCAGCAGGTTGATTATTTCCCATCTGTACACAGTATGACATTAATGCAATTGAACCGAACCATATGGAAGGATACCATATTATATACACAGGGTACTCCTACTGGGATGCATAGCCTATAGAAATATATGGAGTATAACCCCCAGAAAAAAGAAAAATATAGAACAATATTAAATAGTATTTAAAAAGACAAATTTTATTCAGTATAAATATTAAAAACAGTATACTCTTAACAAATTAGTAGGTCTCCGGGGCTGGAAAACACAAATACAATGCGACAATTCTGTATAGGAGTGCACATGAGATCATCTGATAGCATTGAAATAGGGGTTGCACTCTGATATAAATGCAACCAGCCACATAAAGGGAACATACATAAATAGTCTACCCAAATGGCAGTATATATGATCAGAAAAGCCCAAGAGATGGCATGGAATCTACAGGAATACAGATTCAGTAACTGTTCCAGCCATTCTCATAAATGTGTGAGACAATCATAGTGGTGTCTTCAGCAAGTAAGGTGGCTCACCCATGTGCAATGTATGCTCCAATGTCGCGTTGAAGCCCTGACGCTCGTTTCGCGTGCTGCTTCCTCGGGGGGCTGTGGTTGTGTATGTGGACCGCAATCATTATATACCCCTTTAGATAGTAATCAGCTGTTATCGCCGGTAAAGGCGGCGCATGCGCAAAGACGTCCGTCCCCCCCGACATGTCATTTCCGGCTAGTTCCCAGCAGAAGTGCGGGCGGGAACAATGCGTTCCATTGACGTCAGTGGCCCGCACCCCCGCTGTACGGAAGCCTTGTGAGACGTGAACAGAGAGGGACAGTCTCGCGCATGCGCCGCACGGCGCCGCCATATTTAGCAAGGGAAGAGAGATGGGCAAACACTTATGGGGCAAATAGCATCATCAAGAATCATCAGAGAAGACACACTCATCCGGGACACATTGCACAAAGGTAGATATATAAACGAGACAATAGATCCTAGGATAAAACATTGCAATTGGCCCATTTGCAATGAAAATATCGGCAAAGTCCTATGACGTATTTTGATGTTCACGAACATGTGAAGAGAGACTTGGCCCATATAGGGGGCGGAGGCACTTATCTGAAGTAAATCCCAAGAGTCCAGGATGTCCTCCAGATGTGAGGCTTAATGATGGCATAATACTAAACAAGAGCAATAAATTAAAATTAGTGTTGAGCCACCCCCGTAGTTTTCGGGTTCGGTTCGGTTCGTCGAACACCGGGATGTTCGAGGAACTGTTCGTCGAACTGTTCGTCGAACACCTTCGAACACCGTTGAACACCGTTAAAACCAATGGCAGGCAAACAAAAACACATAGAAACACATAGAAAACACCTTCAAAGGTGTCCAAAAGCTGACAAACTGCTCAGAAGACGCTCTCTTTAAAAAAGCCGGCCGGCAATTCAGCAGTGACATACACCGGTACCCGACAATTTAGAACAGAAAGATAGAGCATCACACATAGATTAGATAGATAGAAACATGTCAGTCACATATATAAGAAGTACAGTGACAGTGTTGGTTACTGTCCTTGTCATTTAGTGTTAAAATAAAGGATTTATTAAAAAAAAAATTGGCGTGGGGTTCCCCGTAATTTTAGGCTCTAACGGAGGGTTAAGCAGACGGCTGGGGCAGATGTTTGAAGCCTGGGAAGGGGGTAATACCCATGGAGCTTCCCAGGCTACTAATATCAGCCCCCAGCTGAATACCTAGCCTTTACTAGCTATTAAAATGGGGCAGCCCCCCAAAAAAATGATGTGGGGTCCCCCCTATTTAAATAGCTAGCAAAGGCTAGGCAGACAGCTGGGGGCTGATATTAATAGCCCAGGAAGGGTGCCATGAATATTGGCCCCCTCCCAGGCTAGAAACACCAGCCGTCAGCCGTCCCAGAAATGGCGCATCCATAGGATGCGCCAATTCTGGCACTTAGCCTCGCTCTTCCTACTGCAATGTAGTGGTGGCAGTGGGGTAATAGGGTTCAGGTTGATGTCAGCTTATAATGCCAGCTGACATCAAGCCCATGTTAGTAATGGAGAGGCGTCTATAAGACACCCCCATTACTAACCCAATAGTCAAAGTTAAAAAAAAACACAAACACCCAGAATAAAGTCCTTTAATTGAAATAAACACACAATTCTTTATTGTTCTAAATTAAACCATACATACCATCACGCCCATTCCAGCTGAAGCCAACGATCTCCTGCAATAAAAGTAAAATAATAAAGCAACATCATCCTTACCTTTCCATGATTCCCAGGACAGCTCCAGCTCTGCTACATCGAGATGACTGGCTGGACCACAGCAGAACGCTGCCATCCAGCCTGTCATCCCGCAGACACTGAGAAGCGCAGGCATGCTTGCGCTCCTCAGTGTCAGGCTGTGACAGCATCCAGATGAGCCGAGGTCATGTCCAATGAACTCAGCTCACCTCATGCACGTCACTGACAGCGTGGGAAAATTCTCCTGCACTCAGCGCTTCAGTTTGAGAATTTTCCCAGGCTGTCAGTGACGTGCATGAGGTGAGCTCATATCCAATGAACTCAGCTCACCTCATGTACGTCACTGACAGCGTGGGAAAATTCTCCTGCACTCAGCGCTTCAGCGTGAGAATTTTCCCACGCTGTCAGTGACGTGCATGAGGTGAGTTCATGTCCAATGAACTCAGCTCACCTCATGCACGTCACTGACAGCGTGGGAAAATTCTCCTGCACTCAGCGCTTCAGCGTGAGAATTTTCCCACGCTGTCAGTGACGTGCATGAGGTGAGCTCATGTCCAATGAACTCAGCTCACCTCATGTACGTCACTGACAGCATGGGAGAATTCTCACGCTGAAGTGCTGAGTGCAGGAGAATTTTCCCACGCTGTCAGTGACGTGCATGAGGTGAGCTCATGTCCAATGAACTCGGCTCACCTCATGTACGTCACTGACAGCGTGGGAGAATTCTCACACTGAAGCGTTGAGTGCAGGAGAATTTTCCTACGCTGTCAGTGACATGCATGAAGTGAGCTGAGTTCATTGGACATGAACTCGGCTCATCTGGATGCCGTCACAGCGAGACACTGAGGAGTGCAAGCAAGCCTGTGCTTCTCAGTGTCTGCGGGATGACAGGCTGGATGGCAGCTTTCTGCTGCAGTCCAGCCTGTCATCTCGATGTAGCAGAGGTAAAGCTGTCGTGGGAACCATGGAAAGGTAAGGATGATGTTGCTTTATTATTTTACTTTTATTGCAGGGGATCGTTGGCTACAGCTGGAATGGGTGTGATGGTAAGTATGGTTTAATTTAGAACAATTAAGAATTGTGTGTTTATTTCAATTAAAGGACTTTATTCTGGGTGTTGTGTTTTTTTTTAAATACTTTACTAGAAATTCATGGCGGTCATGTCTAATATTGTCGTGACCCCATGAATTTCGGGCTTAGGGCCAGCTGATAATACCAAGCTGGCCCTAACCCCTTTGTTACCCAGTGAACCACCGCACCAGGGCCCTGGATGATTTGGGTACAGCGCCAGAAGAAGGCGCTTCTATGAACGCGCCATTTTCCGGGGTGGCTGCGGACTGCAATTTGCATCGGAAGGGCTTGGGCCTCCCTGCTCTGCAGATTCCAGCCCCCAGCTGCCTAGTTTTAACTGACTGGACACAAAAATAGGGCGAAGCCCCACGTATTTTTTTTAAAATTATTTCATGAAATTCATGAAATATTTAAGAAAAAAAGGCCTTCCCTATATTGTTGTGTCTGGCCAGGTACAAATAGGCAGCTGGTGGTGGGGGGCTGCCCGTTCCTGCCTGCTGTACCTGGCTGGACACAAATATAGTGCGAAGCCCCACGTCAATTTTTTAAAATTATTTCAGGAAATTCATGCTGGGGACTAGAATCCGCAGCGCAGGGAGGCCCAAGCTTTCTGGGCCCCCGCCCGCTGCAAATTGCAGTCCGCAGCCACCCCGGAAAATGACGCGTTCATAGAAGCGCTATCTTCTGGCGCTGTACCCAACTCATGAAGGGTCCTGGTGCGGTTGCTCACTCGGTAATAAAGGGGTTAGGGCCAGCTTGGCATTATCAGCTGGCCCTAAGCCCGAAATTTATGGAGTCACGCCAATATTAGACATGACCACCATGAATTTCTAGTAAAGTATTTAAAAAAAACACAACACCCAGAAAAAAAGTCATTTAATGGAAATAAATACACAAATCTTTATTGTTCTAAATTAAACCATACTTACCATCACGCCCATTCCAGCTGAAGCCAACGATCTCTTGCAATAAAAGAAAAATAATAAAGCAACATCATCCTTACTTTTCCATGGTTCCCAGGACAGCTTCAGCTCTGCTACATCGAGATGACAGGCTGGACCGCAGCAGAAAGGTGCCATCCAGCCTGTCATCCCGCAGACACTGAGAAGCGTAGGCTTGCTTGCGCTCTTCAGTGTCTCGCTGTGACGGCATCCAGATGAGCCGAGCTCATGTCCAATGAACTCAGCTCACTTCATGCACGTCACTGACAGCGTGGGAAAATTCTCCTGCACTCAACGCTTCAGCGTGAGAATTTTCCCAAGCTGTCAGTGACGTGCATGAGGTGAGCTCATGTCCAATGATCTCAGCTCACCTCATGCACGTAACTGACAGCGTGGGAGAATTCTCACGCTGAAGCGCTGAGTGCAGGAGAATTTTCCCACGCTGTCAGTGACGTGCCTGAGGTGAGCCGAGTTCATTGGACATGACCTTGGCTCATCTTTATGCCGTCACAGCGAGACACTGAGGAGCGCAAGCATGCCTGCGCTTCTCAGTGTGTGCGGCATGGCAAGCTGGATGGCAGCGTTCTGCTGTGATCCAGCCTGTCATGTGAATGTGTAAAGAAAGGAGAGAACAAGGCGCAATGGGTGACTCAGTATTGCAATTGTAGAGGGGTGTGGGGATGGCTACTAACCTTATGAAGTTGTGCACCTCTGCACAACCCCAGTGTAAAGCTCCACAAGCTCCGCTCTGTTGGTGGCTGTCATCTATTTCCAGCGGCGTTCACAGATCCTGATCTCTTGATGGTATATCACGTGGTCAGGTTAGTGGCATGTAATGCCGAGATAGACACCCAGCTTCACCAACACCCCCGGCAGCATTCCGGAGGGGTTAAGGCAGCGCAGCTTGGAAAACCAGGGTAGTGATTCTAATTAAATTGCTCCCACAGGTGAAAAAACAATAGGTTAAAGGCAGCTCTACCGCACCCCAACAGGGGGAAAAGGACAATCAATGGATATGAATAGCGGTACCAGAGCGCCAATAACAGGGCAAAAATATTAAAAGGACTAATTTATTAATACACACACACACAACGCGTTTCGGTGGACACAGCCACCTTCATCAGGTCTGACAAGCAGCAAACAATTGATCCTTATATACATTTGACTAGGTATACAATTACTTAAAAGGGGTGGGGCCAGATACAGAGTAATACTTCTATATTAACCCCTTGAGTTCATATATGCTCAATAGAGTAAAAAGGATTGCTATAAATTAATGCCTAATGAAGCATAAAGGGTTCTTATAAAAAGGATTCACTGTATAAAAACTTGTGAATCCTATAATCATAAATAATAATTTTTACATACAACATAAAACAATATATAAATATAAAGTTATAAAATTACAATCAGTTTCTATCATTATAAGTAGGGAAAAGTAGACAAAGAAAGGAAAGGGAAAAAAAATAAATAAATAAATAAAAAAAAATTTTCCCAAAAAAAAAACCACTGAACAAAGTGAAATTATTAAATTGCTAATCCGCCTACTATTTCCACACAAGTAGCAGATATTGATGAACTGAACTTCACATTACATATTAACACACAGGAGATATCCCATAGTGGATCTAATATCTCAGAGCTTTCTAGTGCAATACAGACTCCTATTGCTGGGGAGTTATCTGGACAGATCCCGTTAGCGGATACACTGAATATTTTTAATCAAGGGAGACCCTCTGATAAAATAAGTGGTATAAACCACATAAAACCCCCTATAAACAGAATGACATCCTTGGAATTATCTCCGATTTTGTATAAAAATAGTATCTTGATAAATTCTCAAACACAGAATGCAGTTGCATCTCAAACTAATAAAACGAAAATTACACATTTTTTCCACGTGGTCCCCGGACGTTGTCCAAAACGAAAAAGAAATTTAGGGGATGTAGAGGGAGTGGAAAAACCTGAGGCCTCAATAACAAAAATAGTCCAAATGCCGAAATTGAGCCACAATCCAAATATAAAGAAAATGAAATCTTGCCAATGAACCAGAATACAAATTCCCTGCAGATAGAAACCCCTATCGGTTGTGGGGGTATTTTTAATATTTCTAGCTATGTATTATCTGAAGCTGAACAATCCTTGTTAGGTCGAGGATTGTCTTTCTGTCCAGCTGTCCCATTTAATAATTTCACTTTGTTCAGTGGTTTTTTTTTTGGGAAAATTTTTTTTTATTTATTTATTTATTTTTTTTCCCTTTCCTTTCTTTGTCTACTTTTCCCTACTTATAATGATAGAAACTGATTGTAATTTTATAACTTTATATTTATATATTGTTTTATGTTGTATGTAAAAATTATTATTTATGATTATAGGATTCACAAGTTTTTATACAGTGAATCCTTTTTATAAGAACCCTTTATGCTTCATTAGGCATTAATTTATAGCAATCCTTTTTACTCTATTGAGCATATATGAACTCAAGGGGTTAATATAGAAGTATTACTCTGTATCTGGCCCCACCCCTTTTAAGTAATTGTATACCTAGTCAAATGTATATAAGGATCAATTGTTTGCTGCTTGCCACACCTGATGAAGGTGGCTGTGTCCACCGAAACGCGTTGTGTGTGTGTGTATTAATAAATTAGTCCTTTTAATATTTTTGCCCTGTTATTGGCGCTCTGGTACCGCTATTCATATCCATTGATTGTCATGTGAATGTAGCAGAGCTGAAGCCGTCGTGGGAACCATGGAAAGGTAAGGATGATGTTGCTTTATTATTTTACTTTTATTGCAGGAGATCTTTGGCTTCAGCTGGAATGGGCATGATGGTAAGTATGGTATAATTTAGAACAATAAAGAATTGTGTATTTATTTCAATTAAAGGACTTTATTCTTGGTGTTTGTGGTTTTTTTAACTTTGACTATGGGGTTAGTAATGGGGGTGTCTTATAGATGCCTCTCCATTACTAACCTGGGCTTGATGTCAGCTGGCATTATAAGCTGACATCAACCCCAGCCCTATTACCCCACTGCCACCGCTACAGGGCAGTGGGAAGAGCGAGGCTAAGTGCCAGAATTGGCGCATCCTATGGATGCGCCATTTCTGGGGTGGCTGACGGCTGGTGTTTCTAGCCTGGGAGGGGGCCAATATTCATGGCACCCTTCCTGGGCTATTAATATCAGCCCCCAGCTGTCTGCCTAGCCTTTGCTAGCTATTAAATAGGGGGGACCCCACGTCATTTTTTGGGGGGGTCCCCCATTTTAGTAGCTAGTAAAGGCTAGGTATTCAGCTGTAGGCTGATATTAGTAGCCTGGGAAACTCCGTGGGTATTACCCCCTTCCCAGGCTTCAAACATCTGCCCTTGCCGTCTGCTTAACCTCCGCTAGAGACTAAAATTATGGGGAACCCCACGCCAATTTTTTTTTAAAAATCCTTTATTTTAACACTAAATGACAAGTACAGTAATCAACACTGTCACTGTACTTCATATATATGTGACTGACATGTTTCTATCTATCTAATTTATGTGTGATGCTCTATTCCTACTATTCTAAATTGTCGGGTACCGGTGTATGCCGCTGCTGAATTGCCGGCTTTCCATGTTTCACTGTGAGCACTGTTCCCATCGATTTGGGCAATCACTGTAATGCCACAACCACCATGGCTGTGGCATTACAGTGAGTGGCAGACAATCCCTGCATGATTGGTGCTCTAAATAGCGCCAGACATGCAGGACATGCTTTTGTTGCACGAACAGTTATCGAACATAACCTCGAACAGCCGAATTTTTTGCAAATCGTTCGGGTTTGTCGAACAACTCGAACACCGCCCAAAACAGCTCGAATTTGAGATTGGCGAACAGTTCTAGTCGAACACCGCTCATCTCTAATTAAAATCCACATATTAAAAACAAGGGAGAAAAGACGAATTGATCTAAAGGTAGGAGGCAAAGCTATTTTGTTCATTAAGGCCCCCTGGGGTCATCGTGTGCAAGGTGGCTATCCAGCGACATTCCAACTGCGCCAAAATGCGTTTATGATTGCCACCCCTGGTACCAAGATGCACTCGGTCAATGCCTCTAAAAATAAGGCATGTGGGGTCACAATTATGGTGCAGTTTGAAGTGTCGCGAGATCGTCTTAAGTGATACCACATCAGAGACCTCCCGAGCCGCCAAAACATCACGGATGTGTTCCCTGACTCGAATCCAAAATTCTCTGGATGTGAGTCCCACATAGCTTAAATTACACGAACATGTGGCCATATACACAATATATGTCGAGCTGCAAGAAATATACTGTGTGATCTTAAAATTCTTTTGCCCGTCCGCGGAGGTAAATGACGTAGTACGAATTATATTCCTGCAGGCCAAGCATGACCCGCAAGGAAAACATCCCCATCTTTTATTTCCCAGCCCCAAATATAGTAGGGGTTGGGGCGACATAGTGGCTTTTGACCAGTGAGTCCTTTAGACTTTTGCCCCTCCTAGCCGTCATCAATGGTTGATCAGGTAAGATTTTGTTTAATGTGGGTTCTGTTTTGAGGAGGGACCAATGTTTAGAGAGCATCTCACGTATCTCCCTCCAACGACTATTATTAGTTGTTATAAATCTAATGGGGGGATCTCTCTCAATTTGTTTAATAGAGTTAGTTAGAAGAAGATCCCGTGGAGTATTCTTGGCACGTTTGTAGCCTCTTTTAATACTACGTGCACTGTACCCACGTTCCCGAAATCTTTGACCAAGGTCCCGGGCCTGAGCCTCGAAGGCCGTATCGGAGGAACAGATGCGTTTCTTTCTCAGATACTGTCCAACAGGAATGGCCCTAATGGTTGAGGATGTATGAGCCGATGTAGCATGCAACAATGCATTGACCGATGTCTCCTTCCGGAATACATCGGTTTCAATCATGCCATTCTGTTGGACAGTGATCTGAATATCTAAGAAATCAATTTGATTGTAATCAAACGTATAAGTAAGTCTAATATTCCTGTCGTTGGAATTTAGAGAGGCCATAAGTTCATGAAGCCCAGACTCGGGACCTTGCCAAATGATAAAGACATCGTCTATATATCTGTACCAGCACTGCGCATGAGAAGCGGCGCGCGCCCCGTCCCCAAAAATCTCCCTCTCCCAAAATCCGAGAAAGAGATTAGCGTAGGACGGTGCGCACGCCACGCCCATCGCAGTGCCACGTTTCTGAAGAAAAAAACGATCTTTAAATACAAAAAAATTGTGGGTAAGCACAAATTGAAATAACTCCAAAATCAGGGTACACAGTGGGGCGTCTAAATCACTGGCTTCAAGAAAAAACTCCACAGCATGTAGTCCATCCTCTAGTGCTAAACGTAACTGGTAATATCCTGTTGTAATATTATTTATAACAGTGAAACACCACAATGTTCAGCTTTGTTATGGCATGGAGAACATAAATATCCAATAAAACGGGTTTAGTATACCAGGAAAGCAGACAGATACTTTCTAAAGTTTACATTCACCTATTAACAGAATTTTATTTATTGTTCATTCGATTCCCAAATGCAAAGTTAAGCAACTTTTTTATAGTCATTATTAAATATTTTCCTCAGTTTTGCTGCTGTCGAATAAGTACATTATGTAACGGTATGAACTGCAAAAAAAAAAAAAAATACAAATATTTCACAGCTCACAATAATATACCATGTCCCATGTTTTTATACAAATTTTTCACTAAGCAACAGATTCATGAAACTTGGTTGCGAAATGGAAGGAGATAATGAATGTCACTCTTGGATCCATAATTTAAAGGATGTGTCTGATTAATTCCATTCTACTCTATGGGTCCGAGTGCTTCCAGTGAAAAACTCAGACAGCGCTAGGATATGTCACATGGTTGCGCGGATGTGTTATTATTTTTCACTGAAATAGGCAGAATGAACTTTTTATAATTCATTGACTCATAACAAAGAATCAGTCCCAAATGAATGGCCTAGAATGGAACTCTAAAGTAAAATGTGTTTTCGCTGTTTCAACCATTTTCTTTGGATTCCCATAAAAATTAATTAATGACCAAGTTCGATCCACAAATCTGATGAGAATAGGACATGCTCCAAATCTTAGGACATTGTCCTGACTTCTAATACTCACTTCTTTTCCGTCCCTACAATGTCTTCATCTGTCTATAGCTCCTCCTTGTCCTCATCAGGGGCAGGGCCAGCATCTCTCTGTACACAAAGTAATTAAATAAATCAGACTAGTGTTCTGATCTTCCTGGTAATTGAAACCACAATGTGTGCCATTGCAGGAAGCTGCTAAAGCTATGAGCCTCAGGTACCATTGACTTTAAAGGGAGGACTTTATTAGAGATGAGCGTTGTTCTACTCGAACTGTTCGCCAATCTCAAATTCGAGCTGTTTTGGACGGTGTTCGAGCCGTTCGGCGAACACGAACAATTTGAGAAAAATTCGGCTGTTCGAGGTTATGTTCGATAACTGTTCATGCACCAAAATCATAACTGGATTTTTTCTCAGTAATGATGAAAATTAATGTTAATACGCAGTTTGAGTGTACAGCGGGGTGGGGGGAGGGGCAGGGGATGGATCTCTGCAGGAACAATGAAGATCTCCATTTTTTTTTCTCTTTCCCGCATTTGCAGTGGGGAGGTGCAATCTGTTAGCCTATCAGCAGCGCACACACGGAGCGAAGTGCTTTTTTTCACACAAGCAAGGGCATGTGTCATTGGCAGTGTATGTCACATGTCCTTGCCCTATAAGACCAAGCCATTTTCCCCGTCGCCACCATTTTCTCACTGCTGCAGCTGCGTGTTAGACGGCACCGCTGTTGCTGTGTGCGCCATACCTTGTTAATTTCAAGCCAATTTTCGCACAAATATACAGATAGCTTGGGAGTAGGGAATAGTTGTGATTGCAGTCCTTTTAAGGACTAGGTTACAGCATTTCCTACGACTTTTATCAGGGAGGTCTGTGCTCTTAAATAGATAGGTTGTGGGAGTAAAGACTAATTGTAATTGGAGTCCTTTTCAGGACTAGGTTACATCAGTTCCTATCAGTTTTTGCCAGGCAGGTCTGTGCCAGTGCTGTGCAAGTTTTTTTCACAGCATTTGGCTGAATCTAGCAAAGCTAATCCTTTTTGGCCTATTGCAGAGTGTGTTAGTCAGTGGAGTAGCCTATCTGTGTTGCAAGATATACCACCTGTGTATAGAATACCAATTTTTTTACTGCACCTAGTGAAGTAAAATCTTTCGGGCATAGCATCATTCTATTAGTCCATCTATACTGACCTCCATCAGGTTGCAAATTAAAACTAATTTTTATCTGCATCTACAGTACCTCTGAAAAAATATTTGGGCTTCTACCTGTGTGTGGGACTTGTTGTATTAGTCCATCTATACTGACCTCCATCAGGTTGCAAACTGAATATATTTTTTTCCTGCATCTACCTCTGAAAAAATATTGGGCTTCTAGCTGTGTGTGGGTCTTGTTCTATTAATCCATCTATACTGACCTCCATCAGGTTGCAAACTGAATATATTTTTTTCCTGCATCTACCTCTGAAAAAATATTGGGCTTCTAGCTGTGTGTGGGTCTTGTTCTATTAATCCATCTATACTGACCTTCATCAGGTTGCAAATTCAAAATAATTTTTTTCTGCATCTAACCCAGCCAATAGTTTTGGCCTAATACCACAGTTTGGCCACTCAGCTCTGCTCGGTTACCATCCATTGTTTTTTTGTGCAAACAACTCCAGAGTTGTGAATTAGTTAACCACCAAAATGAGTGGAAAAAGGCCTGCTGCTGGTGGAAAGGGGAATAGGCGTGTTGGGAAGGGGAAAAAAGGTTGTGTCCGTGGGGTAGGTGTTAAAGCAACAGTAACATCTGCAGAAGAAAGACCATCTTCCAGCCAAACTAAAATGTCTACTTCTTTTAGCGGACAATGTGATAAGATCCCTTTCTTATGGCCACGCCAATCGCTACAAATTCCAGATGAGGCACAAAAACAGCAGGTGCTTCAACGGATATCAAGTGCTCCTTTAAGTGGGCTCTCCTCCACATCAACTTCAACATCACAAATACTCCAGTCCTCAAAGGTGTCACCCAAATCGCACTTGCTTCCTCACAGCTCCCAAATCTCCAGCTGCCCGTCTGAGTATGAGGTAGAACAGATGGTTGAGTCTGCAGAGCTGTTTACTCATACTATAGCCTGGGAATCAGAGGTCGACTCCAGCGCTTCTGTGAATCCAGACGAGGAAATGATCTGCACTGATGCCCAGAATCTTTATGAGTCGGATCCAGGACCAGACGCAGAAGGTTCTGACCATAATGTAGACCCTCATTCCCAAACTGTAACTCCTGTTGGTGGAGACAATGAGGAAGACGATGATAAGACTCAAATACCTGATTGGAGCGACAACTTTAGTTTTTTGTCAGGGCAGGAACAGGTTGGCTCTGAGGACGACGGGTGTGATAACGCACAGGGTGATGATGATGAGGTCGGAGATCCCACTTACTGTCAACCCACAGTCAGCCAAGAGATGAGGTCAGCAGAGGAGGTGGAGGAAGATGCTAGTGACGACGAGGTCAGGTTGCGCCTTCCTGGACAGAGACGTAGTACTGGAAGCACGTCAACAACTGCATCCTCAAACACAACTCTGCCTCTCACCACAAGTCGTGGTGGCTCTTCAGGTCGCATGGGTGCTAAGCCTTGCATAGCCTGGGCATTTTTTCAGATCGATAAAGATGACCCAACTCGTGTTATCTGTAACATTTGTCAGCAAAAGCTAAGTAGAGGCCTAAAAATACATAGTTTGAGTACTTCATGCATGAACCGGCACATGGACATGAAGCATAAGTTGCAGTGGGAAGCTCAGTGTGCTACAATGCGGCCTAGCCGGCCGAGCCAACCACCGTCTGCCATATCTTGTGCATCCGCGGCCTCTTCATCCTCTGTGACTGGGGGGACAGCAGTCACACCTGTTTTGGGGCGCAGACCTGCCACCTCTTTACCCGCAACAGCCAGCGTGATTGGCAGGTCATCATTTTCTTTGGAGGTGGTAAAACCAGCTGGTGTTGAGCGCTGTCCGACATCGATAGCACCACCTTTGGATCAAGGCAACCTAACATGTCCGCCTGCATCTTCCTCACAGACCGGCAGTTTGCCGGGGACACCCTTATCAACCCCGTCTAAGCACAATAGCCAGCCCTCGGTCCCTCAGATGTGGACAAGTAAAAGACCATTTCCTCCTAGCCATGAGAAAGCTAAGAGGTTGAATTTCACCATCTGCAAGCTCTTGGCTACAGAAATGCTGCCTTTCCGCCTGGTGAACACAGAGGATTTTCGAGACCTTATGTCCGTCGCAGTGCCCCAGTACCAGATGCCCAGTCGGCACTACTTCTCAAAGAAAGGTGTGCCTGCGCTCCACCAGCATGTCGCACATAACATCACCGCTTCTTTGAGAAACTCTGTGTGTGACAGGGTGCATTTCACCACAGACACTTGGACGAGTAGGCATGGACAGGGGCGTTACATGTCGCTGACTGGGCACTGGGTAACTATGGTGACAGCAGGACAAGGGGCTGCTGTCCAAGTCTTGCCGTCCCCACGAGTTGTGCGTCAGTCCTCTTTATGTCAAAGTTCCTCCACTGCTTCTGCCTCCTCAACCTCCTCTCGGTCTTCCACCTGCACCCAAAGCCTGTCTGGTCATGCCACAAGCTTTCTAACTGCGCAGAAGGGATCCTGCACACCTCCTTACTATGCTGGCAGTAGGGCTCAACGTCATCAGGCGGTTTTTACATTGAAATGTCTGGGAAATGTGAGTCACACAGCTGAGGAGTTGTGGTCAGCTCTGGAGAACCAATTTCATGAATGGTTGTCTCCACTGGACCTGAAACCAGGGAAGGCCGTGTGCGACAATGCTGCAAACCTGGGTGCGGCACTTCGCCGGGGCAATGTCACACACGTGCCTTGTATGGCTCACGTGTTGAACCCGGTTGTCCAGCAATTTTTAGCCCACTATCCCAGACTAGATGGCCTTCTGCAGAGGGCACGGTCGCTGTGTGCTCACTTCCGCCGTTCGCATCCCGCAGCTCAGCGACTTACATCTCTACAGAAGTCGTTGGGCCTGCCACTTCACCGGCTAAAATGCGATGTGCCTACCCGGTGGAATTCAACTCTGCACATGTTGCAGCGACTGTGGCAGCACCGACAAGCCCTGGTGCAATACGTTCTGACGTATAGCCTGGGCCAACGAGATTCAGAGGTGGGGCAAATCACGCTGGAGGAGTGGTCTCAGATCAGGGACCTATGCACCCTTCTGCACAGTTTTGAAATGGCGACGAAGATGTTTAGTGCTGACGATGCCATTATCAGCATGACTATTCCGGTGATTTACATGCTGGAGCACATGTTAAACAGAATTCGGAGTCAGGTGGTGGCACAAGAGGAGGTGGAGGAAGTAGAGGAGGAGGAGTTGTATGCGGAAGGGCTAACATCTGCAAGGTCCAGACGGTCGGCAGCACCAAGGCGGCAGGCATGTGAGGGTGGGGGAGATGGTTTTACCAGGGCGCATGGTAGCAGCCAAACTAGTGAGGAAGGTGCAGGAGCCCAGGAAGAAGTGGAGGACGAACTGATGGAAGACTCATCAGATGAGGGAGACCTTGATCACATTTCTGTTGTGCGAGGTTGGGGGGAGAGGACAGAGGAAGGAAGCATGATTGTTACCTCGCCACCAACACAACAGGGACTTGGTGCTCCTGGATGCGCAACACACATGAGTGCCTTCTTGCTGCACTACCTGCAACATGACCCTCGAATTGTGAGAATTAGAAATAATCCTGACTACTGGGTTGCCACACTGTTAGATCCCCGGTACAAAAGTAAATTTGCAGAAATTATTCCTGCCATAGAAAGGGATGCACGCATGCAGGAGTATCAGCAGAGACTGTTGCAGAATCTTACATGTGCTTTTCCACAAAATACCAGTGGTGCACGTAGTGAATCTCACAGTTCCAACTTGCCAACCGTGGGACCGTCAAGTGTTCAGCACTCAAACCGTAACAGAACCACAGTATCTGCTGGTAACATCAATTTTGCGGAATCATTTCACCACTTTTTTAGCCCATCCTTTGCAAGGCCACAGGAGACAAGAAGTCTGACACATAGTCAACGCCTAGAGACGATGGTACAGGAGTATCTCCAAGTAAACATTGAAGCCACGACTGTGTCACTGGACCCTTGCTCTTTTTGGGCTTCCAATCTGGATAAATGGCCGGAGCTAGCCACTTACGCCTTGGAGATCTTGTCATGCCCTGCAGCCAGCGTTCTGTCTGAACGTGTGTTCAGCGCTGCTGGTGGTGTGCTGACAGATAAGCGCACGCGGCTCTCCACTGATAATGTAGACAGACTCACGTTCATAAAGATGAACAAATCATGGATCCGAAACGACTTTTCTACCCCTGTGTCATCCTGGGGAGAGTAAAAGCTTGATGATTGGTTAAAATCACCCTACCAACCGTTTTAAGCTTTCAAATTACTAATCATGTTTATCTGTATCTTGACTGGAAAATAATTTGGGCTTTGTAGCAGTGTGCAGCACTGATCCTATTAGGCCATCTATACTAAAGCTTCACCAGATTTAAAATTAAAAATAATTTTTAGCTGCATCTAGCCCGGAAAATAATTTTGGGGCTCCGAGATGCGCAAGGCACATAAGTGCCTTCTTGCTGCACTACCTGCAGCATGACCCTCATATTGTCAGAATTCGAAGTAATCATGACTACTGGGTTGCCACACTCTTAGATCCCCCAAACTTTTCGATCAACCTTTTCATTTTAATAAAGACCAAAAAAATGGTCATTTTTGAAATTATAAGCATTAGCAGGTTGTTAGAAACTGAAATCAAACAGTTTTCAACTCAAAACTTTATTCTAGGTGATGTTACATTTTCACATAGGACCCCTTGTTCGAAAGGAGCTTCTGAACTCTCTCGTCCATTGAATTTGTCAGGTTTTGGATGGTTTCTGCTTCAATTGTTTTGCATGAGGACAGAATACCCTCCCAGAGCTGTTGCTTAGATGTGAACTGCCTCCCGCCATCATAGACACTCCTTTTAATGATGCTCCAAAGGTTCTGAATGGGGTAGAGGTCAGGGGAGCATGGGGGTCACACCATAAGTTTGTCCCCTTTTATGCCCATATCAGCCAGAGATGCAGATGTTTTATGTGCAGCATGAGATGGTGCATTATCATGCAGAAAAATGATCTTGCTGTGAAATACACGGTTCTTCTTCTTGAAACATGGCAGGAAGTGCTGTTTGAGAAAATCCACATACATTATGGAGTTCATCTTTAGCGCCTTCAGGGATCACAAAGGGGCCGACAATCTCTCTCCCCATGATTCCAGCCCAAAACATTACTCCACCTCCTCCTTGTTGGCGCTGTAGCCGTGTTTGCGTGGGGTGTCCATCAACCAGCCATCCTCCACTCCATCCATCTGGACCATCGAGCGCTGCACGGCACTCATCCGTGAACAAAACAGTTTTGAAATCAGTCTTCATGTAATGTTTGGCCCACTGGAGCCGTTTCTGCTTGTGTGAAGTGGATAGAGGAGGTCGACAGGATGGCGCATGCACAGCTGCAAACCTCTGAAGGACCCTGCATCTTGTTGTTCGGGGGACGTTGGAGGCACAAGCAGCTTCAAAAACTTGTCTGCTGCTATGACAAGGCTTTTTTGCCGCTGCTCTTTCAACCTGACGTAATTGCCTGTAGGAAAGAGTCCTCAATTTGCCCTTATCAGCACGCACACGTGTGTACTGTGAATCAGCTACATACTTCTTGATTGCCAAGACACTTCATCCTGATCATCGCACAATGTTGATTGTAGTCATGCCTTGAAATAAACACTCCACAATTTGTTGCTTCTCAGCAGCCGACACATCCTTTTTCTTTCCCATTTTGGCAGAAAATGTAGACTGCTTAATAATGTGAGAGAGCCTTCTTAAGTAGTCTTGCCTTTCATTGGACACACCTGCCAAACTAATTAGCACAGGTGTCTGCAATTGCTTACATTGATATAAAGAGCCCTGACACACATCACCATCAATGAGTTTAACTGACAAACAAACAAATTCTTCCCTTATCACTCCTAAACACTTTTTGCATAATAATTTGGAACGCAGTGTACATGTGCTTTTCCACAAAACACCAGTGGTTCACGTAGTGAATCTTACAGTTCTAACTTGCCAACCGTGGTCTGTATGGAGTTGTTCAATAAAGGGCCCAAAATTAAGATAACATAGATGGGAGAGGTCTCTATGAATAGGAATTCCTAAGTATTTGATACCCTGTGAGGGCCAGGCAAAGGGAAAGTTGGACTGGATGGAATCCTATATGGATTTGGGGAGGGAGACATCGAGGGCCTCAGACTTCGCTGCATTGATTTTAAAATTTTACCATGTAACAAAGTGATCTATTTCAGCCATAACAGCATGGATATATGTGATTGAGTGATATATACTAGGACATCATCAGCAAATAGAGAGCACTTGTACTCGGTGCCTCCCACCTCAATCCACCTAATATTGGGGTTATGGCGAATTGATGAGAGCAGGTGCTCCGTCACTAGGATGTATAAGAGAGGGGACAGAGGACATCACTGCCTTGTCCCATTGGTGATTGTGAAAGGTGATGAAAATGTTCTGACGCACCCCCTGGGCCTTGGGACACCCGGAGCCGGACCCTTTTTGGTGGATGCTGGTGGTTGTAGTCTTCGTGGCGGCGACCCGGTTCCGTGGCTCAGGGCGGTCAAACCAGTGGCGGAACTATTTATGTGGTTTTGATGTTTAAATGTCCGACTACGCCACCCGTGGATTGCGGTCAGAGTGAACCGCCGCTACAGGGCAGACCGCTGAGGCTGGTGTTGTGGGTGCAGCAGAGCGTAGCATAACTCCCCACGGGAGGAGTATAGCCTCAGGGCAGTGTATGCGGAGGATGGGGGTGATGGTGCAGGGCAGCAGCAGTAACGACACGGAGTCAGTGATGCAGTTCAGGGCCTTTACTCACAGTTCTTATTATCCAGACCACGTCTGCAGGTAACGGCTGCCCATGTCGTACTGTGCTCACCAGGTGAGGGGCTCAGACAACTCCCAGATAACTTTGGAGCACTTCACAGGACCCCCTTTGTGTGTCCTTTGTCTGGCCATTCTTACCAACACTTCTGTCCGGCTGACTCGGGCCTCCTCTTGGTAAACTTGGCGCCAGTTTCCCTGACCCTATGTGGTGCCTTCCTAGCGGGTGTAGCGAGGGGCTGCGCCACATAAAATGTCAGAGCCTCCCGTTTATAGCTGAGGGTCGTTTCCTGCCTCCACTAGTTCGGGGACCGGTCTCCCCCTTTGGCCTCACTCCTCCACGCAGGTGGATTCGGGCGTGCGGTGGCGACTCGCCCGTCCGCACCCCTGGGATCCCTTCATTCCTCGTTCCTGGAGCCTTCTCCGCTCCTCTTCCTTCCTTCTCCCTCTTCCAGGCCTGGGCCTCTGTTACTAGGCCCGCCTCCGGAGCAGAGCTCATGCAGAGCCCCTGCTCCCTGCCACTTCTGCTCAGACTTCTCTGCACTGAACTAAGATGGTGCCCACCTTTTATACTCCCTTCTCAATGCACCCAGGAACTGCTTCCTCCCTGCTCCTGCACTACAGGGTTCCCCTTCCTCAGTGTTCCCTCCCCCCACTCCAGCCAGGGACAGGGACTGTCGTGCCCATCTCAGGGGCATATTGGTCGCCCTGCCCCACGGCAATGTGGTGTAATGCATGCAGGTGTCGGGTCCTGATCCACACTCCATCCTTACCTGAGAGTGAGATATCACACCTCTGGGTGAGGTGCAATACGTCTGTAGCAACTGAGCCCTCAGGGTGCTACAGTTCCATTTATCTTCAGCCTAGGTGACGTATTGCCATACAGGGCCGTGATTTTGGCTATAAAAGGGTCCCCTAGACCCCTACCCCAAGCTTTTTAAGAGAATCATATATGGCGTGCCAGGAGACTCTATGGAATGCTTTCTCAGCATCCAACGAGAGTATCTAATTACAAATTTTTAACTGCATCTAGCCCAGGAAATACTTTGTGCCTAGTAGCAGTGTCTGCTAGTCAGCGGATTATCCCGGCTGTTAAGCAAGCTGCACCACCTGTAGTTTAGACACTTAATTTTTTCAAAGGAAATGCTTCGGGACCATGGAATACTTAGTGAAGAGCATCAGGAGGCACCCCAAGGCATAGGGGCTGGGACTGGCAGTAGGATGCCTTGCGGTGGACAGCCGAGCTCGATCCTTATAAAAGCTTTTTAACTGCAGCAGCTTTAGTGGACGCTACTGGAGCTGGAATTACCGCGGCTGCTGGCATGAGACTTGCCCTCCAATAGATCCTTGTAAATGGATTTAAAGTGTATTCATTCAAATTAGAGAGACAATTTAAATTAAAAAGCTTAGATCTGCCTCCACCACAGGGGGGCTCGCTCCACCCACCAGCGGACAGGCACCAGTATTGGGAGAGGGGGGCTGGCCGTCAGGGTTCACCGCGTCTCTGGCACAAACCCGGCGACACGGGCAGGAGCGGACTGGCCGTGTCGGCTTCTCACTTTTTGGATTTTAGAAGGGCATGACATGCCTATATCTGTGTCTCCCCCTCCTTTTACTCCTCCACCTCTTTTATTTTCGCATGACTATATGTACTTGTCACTTTTCCATGTGTTAGTTATGTCTTCTGAGCAGTTTGTCAGCTTTTGGACACCTTTGAAGGTGTTTTCTATGTGTTTCTATGTGTTTTTGTTTGCCTGCCATTGGTTTTAACGGTGTTCGAAGGTGTTCGACGAACAGTTCGACGAACAGTTCGGCGAACACACGGGTGTTCGACGAACCGAACCGAACTCGAACACTACAGGGATGGCTCAACACTAGACTTTATATACATGAAGCTGCATTGCAAGCTCTGAACTCACAGGCAGATTATACAGATAGATAGAGATTCATATGTATATACCAGTGTATTTATATGTGCCCGTATTATAGATGGAGTATAAAAGTACGATTTTTTTTTCTTCTGATAAGCTTACTAAAAAAATAATGAAAAATAATTCCAAAAATGTCATTTTCTCTCATTGAAATATGGTCGCCCTAGAAATTGAACCCACAGCCTCTATCATTGCAAGCAGTAGCTAAAGCAATGAATCACAGCCTGCTTTGACAGGTATGGGAAGATTTTCTATACTCAAAGCTGCATTGCAGTTTCTGAACCCACAGCAGATTCTACTGGTGCATAATGTTACATCTGAATATAGCAGTGCATTTCTATGTACCCGTATTCTAGTGGGAAAACAAAACTCAGATTTTCTTATTCGTACAAAATTACTAAAAATAATAAACAATAATTACATAAATGTCATTTTTACTACACTTTTTTAAAAAATAATAAACATAACAAATAAGTAAATAACATGGACATATTTGGTGTTCCTGTAATAGTAACAACCTGCACAACGCAGTGTTCAGATTATTTATGATTATCTGTAAGTGGCTTGAAAAAATGTTGTGATTGATTTTTTTCTTCATTAGGGGTCTTTCAAATGTCAGTATCTCCAGTACGAGTGGTGACAGTTTCCACATGTGCCGGAGACACTGACACACGCAGACCCATTAAAAGCTATGGGTCTGTGCACGTCAGTGTGTTTCCACGGACCATATGTCCGTGTACTCCAAAAGCTGACATTCCGCTTTTTTGTGGATACGTGGTCCACAAAAGTGCCTCACGCTGAACACACACTGATGAAATCCGTGTGTCATCATTGTGACACGTACAGGTGCCTGGGAATCAGCAGTGCAGGTAGTGCTATTCCCAAGCGCCAGGTGCTAAACACTGCACTCATCATGGATCCCCGCCAACACTGCGATCAGCACCAGGGACAATGATTATGGTAGTGGTAGTCTGCTCCTGCAATGTCCCCACATGTAAAAATAAGAACAAAATAACAAAATCCATATAATCACCTCTCGTAGGTGTCCCCCACTGTAATCCATGCAACCAGTGCTGCTGAGGAGCCGGGGAGAATGATACGCTCCAGAGGTGTGCTCAGTGAGTGACAGGGCACCGGTCCTGAGCTGCAGCTCCTGAGCCACTCATTCTCCCCGGCTCCTCGGCAGCAGCAATCTCATGGATTACACCGGGGGACACCTAGGAAAGGTGAGTATATGGATTTTATTATTTTATTCTTATTTTTACTGATGGGGACACTGCAGGAGCAGGCTACCACTACCCTCATCATTGTCCCTGCTGGTGCTGATGGCAGCGCTGACAGGGATCCATGATGAGGGTAGCGTTCAGCACTGGTGACTGGAAACAGCGCTAACTGTAGTGCTGATTCCCAGGCGCCGGTACTTGTGACCCTGATGCGGCACATGGGCAGCACACGGTTTCCATACGTGTGACACAATCGGACACACGGGACATGGATTTCTCCGGTACCGTTTTTTCCGGTACTGGAAATATCCGGACTTGTGAAACCGGCCTTAAACTCATGAAACATGTATTAAAAATGTAACACAGAGGCAATGTTCACATGTAGTATAAATCCTTTTTTTCTGCTTGTTTCCTGCAGGTGTCCGCACCACAAAATGCAATAACAATCTTCTCTGAATATTGTGAGTTTGATCCATTTCTTTTATGCTTTTTCCCTCTTATTTAATGTATTTTTGGTGCAGAGCTATGCAGCATTTTAATGCTTTTTTTAATAATACAGAAAATCTTTAATTGCTTTACCTGGACTGTTAGGCTGTGTTTACATTTAGAATAAATGTGCTTTTTCTGCTGCCTTCTCTGCACAGAAATTTTCTTGTGTTTAACTGTCCAACCGAATCAGATGTGATTTCATGAAAACTGCGCCCACTGTACATCGTAAGACACTGCTGATCTATGCTTTTTGTGTTTTTTTCCCTCTATAAGCTTCCATGTTGAGCCTAGAAGAGCATGTAAAAAATGCAGGGTCATTTTTAAAAAGAAATGGTAAGAGAGTGTGGCTTGGGGTGTGGCTAGGGGCATGGTCAAAATTTTCTGTGATGTGCTATGTACGCCGCATGGTTTCTACCTCTTTCTCTTCTGCAAGAGTTGGGAGGTATGGTGTATGGATTAATGAAACTATATGGATCAGTGTGCTGTCCAAGATAAGAATTTACAGCACTAGGACATTTCACACAGTTGTGTGAATTTAGCCTTAGAATAGCAGTATGAAGAGGGAGAGAGATGTTTATAGATCTGCAGAGAAGAGCAGTGAAAACAAACTATAGCCAGAGAAGAAAGCACAAGAAGAGGAAATAAGTGCAGTTCTGGAGATGTGCTGATACATGACAGCAAGTGAAGACAGCAGCACCCCGGATACATACAGAGTTTGTTTACTTCTGTCTGTTTGTGCCATTTTCCTGGTGATGAATTGAAAGTGCATGAAGTTGTCATTATTCAAGACCTAAATTTTAACCAAAATGCTTTTGAATATAGGTATGATTATTTAATTAAAGAAAACAAACTGCTAAAAGTTTTGTGACTCACCCCCAGGGCCGTGGGGTACTCGGCAGCCGGGCCTCTGGTTGCCGGGGGATATCACGGTGGCTGGCCCGGTCCATGACCCAGGGTAGTCAGTTAAATGGGGGAAAACTTTTATATGGGGATTTTGGGGATTATTCGTGACGTCATCTGTGGTGTCTGGTGAGGATCACCAGCGCTGCAACAGTCCTCTGAGGCAGATGGTAGGGCAGCTTGTGATGGAATGGCTCCCCACAGGTGGAGCGGGCCTCAGGGCAGCGTGGGGTGTACTAGATGGCGGTGCAGGGGAGAGACGGCAGGACGGTCCCGGAGGAAGGACGGACATTCACACGGGGGATAAGCTTCAGTACCTTTACTGGTGATGCTGCAGGCACAGTCCAGGGTACTCCAGGTGAAGGGTGCACTTCTGGACTCTCCCCAGTGAGAGGGTATAGGGCCTCCTGATCCATTGCTTTACTCTCTAAGCTTCTTGCCTGCCTGGAGCTGGGTCTAGCTTGGTTACTGTCTCTCTCTGCACCTGCTGACCTGGTGGTAGGGCCTTCTCTTTGGAGATCACTCTCCCTGGACGCTGGGACCTCTGTGACTCCTAGCCCTGGTACTGCAATCAGCATTTGGTGAACCTGGGACCTGTAGTTCTCCAGGGGTTCCGGTGGTTCCTACTGGGTATAAGGAGTCCCTGTAGGCGCGGACCCGGTGTCCGGTATATAAATTGGGGTGAGCTTACTATGCTCCTCTGCCCCCTTAGCTCCACTCTCCTTTTCCTCTCGCCGTCGACCACACTCGGGGCCCTCACTACTTGGCAGCTGGCATGCTGCATCTTCACCGCTCTGAGCTGACTGCTTCTCACTGTGTCTAAGCAGGAACTAATCTGAGCTGCCTGGCTCCACCTTCTCTATATATGTCCCTAACGAGCTCCCTCTGCTGGTCTGAGGTGGAAGGTGGAGGTGTATGAATGTAGTGAGGGCCTCTTGTGGAGTAGTCCATCCATACACCCTTCTGGTTTCTGTGGCACCAATGTGTAGCAGGGCGCCACATTCCCCCCCTAGTAAAACTCAGTACTCCTGGACTGAAGAAATTTTCAAAACAGGTTAACAATAACTCTTCCCTTTATAGGAGGCACATCTCTTAATGTTACAGGTATAAAAAAATAATAAATATATACAAATATAGAGCGTCCTCAGAGTCTTACAAGTTAATGGTGTCCATCTCACCGGTGAAAGAACAGGAGGCACATGAGGGACTCGCCTGAAAACCCTCAACGTAGGCCCTGGGCGTGGCTATAGGGCATAGGTGATGCAGGTGCTGGACCACGTCTTCCGCCATGCAAAACGGGTTTTTGTTCAGTGGTCGCTTAAAAGGGCACTCCAGGGAGTGCAACTATGTACAGGACAGTTTTTGGGCTGCACACAGTCCTCAGCCACCGAGTCCTTTATATATACCCTTACGGGTAACTAAATGCAACAAGAAAAGTGTCCATATCACCTAAATTGTCCATTGTAAGGCAAAAATAAGTCAATACATACATACATGGAAATTACACAAGAATAACATACCCCAAGGGGCAACTATTTATACTGTCAGAGTTTCTCTTTCTACTCTCTGTATTTGACAGGGGTCTGACCTTGCGTGCTACGTGTTGACCTACGTAGTACTGGGATGCATGAGGTACTGGCGTTTGTACTACCTCCCATTCTGTCAGTTCTAGGTGTGGCGGGACTGCAAGGCTGCCTTAACCTTCCTACGGGACTGGCAAGTGTACCGTTGGCTGGGCCTACTTGCTCTGCTCCAACCGGGGATCCTTCTTCCGGGGATTCTTCCTGAGCTGGCTCTTCTGGGGCACTTACAGGTTCTACTTGCTGTGGAGGGTCTTCTGGCTGTTGGTAGAAGTGGATCACAGGTATTATTACCGCTCCATCCAATTGAGGCCAACATGACGGGAAATCTCCTAAGTCAGTATGGAGTACTTATTCTTTAGGCTCCTCCGGTACGGTGAGAGGCACTACTTCCTGGGGCTTTAGCAGTCCTGGACACAAGTTCAGATGGTCTCTAGATACCGTTGCAGTCGTTCTTCCTCCGTTCTTGGTAATTAAACAGGTCTTCCTGTTATCAAATCTTGAATTTAACACAGTGTTGGATTCCCTCTCCCACTGGTCATCAAGTTTGTGGTTTCTTCTTTTTCTCTTTAGCACAACTTCTCCAGGTGTAAAGGGTTCTGCTGGTGCACTCTTGTTGTACTGTGCTTCCTGCTTGTCTCTTACCCTATTCAAACTGTCTTCAACACAGGCCTGTACTCTCCTGTACTGCTCCTATTGAGTCATGTCCCAGTCCTCAGTGGACATATCTGCTTCGGGTTCTACTACACCAAGCTCCAGGTCCATGGGCAACTTTCCGGGTCTTGCTCGCATGAGATATGCTGAAGTACAATTGGTGGAACTCACAGGTATGTGGTTGTACAAATCTACCAGGTCAGGTAGTTTGTCTGGCCACTGGTTTCTTTCCTCTAGCGGTAAGGTCTTCAACAGGTCGATGACGATGTTATTCATCTTTTCACTTAACCCATTGGTTTGGGGGTGGTACGGTGTAGTCTGGATCTTCTTACACCCATACAGATGGCAGAACTCCTTGAATAATTCAGCTTCAAAGGCAGGGCCTTGATCTATCAGCACCTGCTCCGGGTATCCATGGGGCTTGCAGAAGTACGCCTGAAATGTCTTCGCCGCAGTTTCTGCCGTCAGATCCTTGACGGGGGCTACCACCAGGAACCGGGAGTAGTGATCCACCATGGTCAGGGCATAGTAATATCCTGACCTGCTGGGTGACAGCATGACATGATCCAGGGCCACGATCTCCAAGGGTCGAGTTGTCTTTATGTGTTGCAGCGGTGCCTTCTGGCTGCTGTAGTCTTTTCTTCTGAGGCTACAGGGTCCACAATCCCGGCACCATCTCTCTTTGGAACTGCGCATTCCAATCCAATAAAACCGACCTTTCAGCAGGGTTTCTAGCTTCTTCCAGCCAAAGCGTCCCGCTTGATCGTGGTAGGCCTCCAACACCATCTGGATGTCTGTCCTGGGCACTACGATCTGTCATACCATCTCATGGGTCCTAGGGTTGACGTACCTTCGGGACAGCTTCTCTCTATAGATAAACAGCCGGCTTCTCCCATTCCACAGCTGCTTGGCTTGGGGAGACGCGTCCTTCTCCAGGGAAGAACCTTCCTGGGTTATCACTTCTTTGATACGGCTGACAACCGGGTCGCTGTCCTGGGTCTCCTTCCAGCTGTGGTGAGGCAAAGGGTTTAACATCTTACCACGATGCCTCCTGGAGGCTCGTTGCTCGTGGAACATTCCATTATGGTGGAAGGCAGGTAGCTCAATCTCCTCCAGGTCATCCACTTCTTCTTCAGTGTCCGACTGGTGAGGCATCCTGGACAGGGCATCGGCGTTGGCATTCTTGCGGCCTGCCCGGTACTTAATGGTGAACTGGTAGTTTGACAGCCGCGCCATTCATCGTTGTTCCATGGCTCCTAACTTGGCTGTCTCCAGATGAGTCAAGGGGTTATTATCAGTGTAGACAGTGAACTTACTGTAGGCTAGGTAGTGCTTGAACCACTCGGTGATGGCCCAGACCAGGGCCAGGAACTCCAACTTGAAGCTGCTATAGTTCTCTGGGTTCCTCTCGGTTGGGCGGAGCTTCCTGCTTGCATAGGTGATCACCTTCTCTCGGCCATTCTGCTTCTGATTTAACACAGCTCCTAATCCCTCATTGCTGGCATCAGTGTACAGCAGGAACGGTTGGCTGTAGTCAGGGTAGGCTAGGATCTCTTCACCGGTCAGGATCCCCTTCATCACCTCAAAGGATTCAGCTTGCTTCTTACCCCACTGGAACAGGGAGTTTCTGCCTCTCCTGGACTGTCCTACCAGGAAATCTTGCAAAGGCGCCACTTTCTTGGTATAGTCCTTCACAAACCTCCAGTAATACCCGACTAGTCTCAGGAACTGACGTACCTCCTTGAGGCTCTTCAGCTCCGGCCATTTCTGGATGGCAGTGACCTTCTCCGGGTCCGGTGCTTCTCCAAATGGACTGCCGATGTGTCCCAGGTACTGTACCTTTTGCTTGGGCAGGTGGCACTTGGAGGGCTTCAGCTTCATCCCATACCGGGACAGAGACTCAAATACCTCTGCCAGGTGCTTCAAATGGTCCTCGTACGTTTTGGAGTACACTATCACGTCATCCAGGTATGGCAGCACAGTCTAGAAGTTGCGGTGTCCCAGGAAGCACTCCATCAATCTCTGGAACGTTCTGGGGGCGTTGCAGAGTCCTAATGGCATACTGTTGAACTCGCAGAGTCCCATCGGGGTAGTAAAGGCCGTGTTCTCCCGATCCTCCTAAGCCACAGCTACTTGCCAGTACCCACTAGTGAGGTCAAGGGTGGAGAAGTAATTTGAAGACTTTAATGCAGCCAGGGATTCCTCTATATGGGGCAAAGGATATGCATCTTTGTGTGTTATGCGATTTACCTGTCTGTAATCTACACCCATTCTCATGCTTCCATCCTTTTTCCTGACTAGGACCAGGGGAGCTGCTCAGGGACTACAGCTATCCCTTAATACCCCTGCCTTCTTCATGTCATGCAACATCTCCTTCGCCTTCTGGTAGTGTGCTGGTGGTATGGGCCTGTAACATTCTTTGATGGGTGGATGGTCACCTGTGGGTATATGGTGTTGTACCCCTTTAATCTTCCCAAAGTCAAGTGGGTGTTTACTGAATACCTGCTCGCATTCCTGAACCACCCACTGTACACCCTATTTCTGATGGGCAGGAGTGGTGTCTGTCCCAACATGGAGCTGTTGACACAAATCCTCCACCTGGGTTCCCAGGTCATTATCCTCCACTTCCTCTGGTGAGGTTAAGGACTCTGCCGTGTGTATGGAGTTGTTATCTACTGTGTACAGTTTAGCAACAGTGGCGTAGCGTGGTAATCTAATCTCGTCCTCCCCATAGTTTAGGAGGCGTACGGGCACCCTCCCATTGTGTACATCCACTACCCCTCTGGCACTCAAGAGTGTAGGTCTATGCTCTGAGCTAAGGGGCTCTACTACCGCCTGGTAGCTCCGTCCTTTAAGACCTATTGCTGCTCTACACCAAATCAGCATCTCACTCATCAGGGGGATCACAATAGGTATTGGGTCTGTCACCCGTACATTACCGATTTCACCACCTGATAGCTTTACCTGTTGCTGGTACATAAGGGCTCGAATCTCTTTCTGGAGCACCCTCTGCTGCCCTGGTCTGGCAGTGTCAGCCATCTGTTAGAGCAAGAACAACACTTCTCCCAAACAGTTACTAACAATATTTGTGCCAAGCACCATATACAAGTCTGTATCATCAGGATTAGTCTCTACTACAATTAGTCCCTGGTCCTTCAGTTCCACTCTTCCCACCTTTACTGCCACATCCTTAACACCGACTAGGTTGAGGGGAAGGCCATTTGAGGCATATACGGAAAGGTTTAGATCTGGTGGGTGAAGTTCGTCTATGGACCAGAACCTTTTGTAGAGGACATCAGGCATGATGGTTACCTGAGATCCTGTGCCCAGCAGGGCAGGTGTCGCGATGCCGTCCAACACAATGGACAGGAAATGTCTTCCTCCCACGAACCGGCGGTACCAGTTTGATGGGCCTGGTTGGTCTACTCCTGGGTGTCGGCCCTCGGCCCCAGGGTTTCCTCATTTAAAGGACAGGTCCACGTGGTGTGGCCTTCTTTATGGCAGCAGTAGCAGATGAAGTCTTCTGGAGGGCGCCATTGGTCGTTGGTCCTCCCACGGGGTGGCATTGTCCTCCGGGGTGGCATTGTCCTCCTTTTTCTTCTCATCCAGGGCTATCGGCTAGCAGGATCCTTCCTTCCGGCTCAGGCTCCGTCCATAGCTGCAGGGTGCTCATGACAGTGGCCAGGGTTTTACTTAACTGTCTCACTTCAGAGAGTAAGCTGTCCAGCTCGCTAAGGGGCACTGTTTGCATCCTTGTTTCAGCCGTCAATGGAGGAGCAGCGGGTGATGCGGGCATTCGGGTGGCCCCACCCTGGAAACGCTGGATAGCAGTATCTGTTGGTTCCAGGGGCTGCAGGCCCTTGATAGCCATGTCCTTAAGGGTGTCAAAGGTGGCATCTGGATGGTCTAAGGCCCACCACTGTACAGTTCTGCTCTCTTCCTGGAACTTCAACCCCCGGATGAATTGTTCCGTCAGCATTTTATTTTCCTCATGGATGCTGGCTGGATTAACCTGTTTCAGGGCCCGCAGGGCCTCCTGTAAGCACCAGGCATAGTCCAGGATACTGTCCTCGGGTTTCTGAACACACTGGTAGAACCTCATTCGGAGATCTGTCTCAGTGCGGCTTTCAAACGCTGTTTGCAATCTTTTAAAGATGATGGACACTGATTCTTGGTCTGCGGCAGGCCAGGTTTTAACTTCTCGCTCAGCGGCACCAGTCAATTGTCCTAACACTACAGTGACTCTCTGCTTGCCAGTCATAGAATACATATCCAGTATGCCACATATTTTCCTCTTGAATCCGGACAGTGTGTCCGGTTTACCATTATACTGGGGGAACCACTTCGCTCCAGGGATATACGGCAGGGTCATAGGTATCAACGGAGTTACTACCCCTGCTGTTGGAGCAGCCGCTCCGGCCTGTGCGGCGTCGGGCGCAAGTTGGGCATCAGGAGCGTTAACCGGTGCTCTGGCGGCTTTCTAGTCATCGGCCATGGTTGCACCCCCCTAGTGAACCGGAGCCTACCTTCTTCAACAGGCAGGCCGCAGCTCCACGGGCGACGGTCTTCTTCCAGGACCTTGTGTCACTCACGTCTGACGTCAGAGCGTCCTCTGGCTCCTTCCAGGACCTGAAGCTTCCTGATTCGACGTTAGGGGCAGGGCGTGTCCTGGGCTTCGCGCACTTCCAGTGGTTACGCCCCTCTTTTTCCCGCGCGGCAACAGGAAAAATGGCGGATATGGCGGGGAAACTACAGAAATGGCGGGAAAACTTCACCACTGTAAGGGTTACAGTTTCTTTAAGGCACACAGTACCAGGTGGCAACGGGCACGCAATCCTGTTCGTGACGCCAGAAGCAATGACTTGCCCCCAGGGCTGTGGGGTACTCGGCAGCTGGGCCTCTGGTTGCCGAGGGATATCACAGTGGCTGGCCCGGTCCATGACCCAGGGCAGTCAGTTAAATGGCGGAATACTTTTATATGGGGATTTGGGGGATTATTCGTGATGCCATTCTGTGGTGTCTGATGAGTCCTTTGAGGCAGATGGTAGGGCAGCTTGTGATGGAATGGCTCCCCACAGGTGGAGCGGGCCTCAGGGCAGCGTGGGGTGTACTAGATGGTGGTGCAGGGGAGAGATGGCAGTGAGCGGGTATAGGGCCTCCTGATCCGTTGCTTTACTCTCTAAGCTTCTGGCCTGCCTGGAGCTGGGCCTAGCTTGGTTACTGTCTTTCTCTGCTCCTGCTGACCTGGTGGTAGGGCCTTCTCTCCGGAGATCACTCTTCTTGGACGCTGGGACCTCTGTGACTCCTAGCCCTGGTACTGCAATCAGAATTTGGTGAACCTGGGACCTGTAGTTCTCCAGGGGTTCCGGTGGTTCCTACTGGGTATAAGGAGTCCCTATAGGAGCGGACCCGGTGTCCGGTATATAAATCGGGGTGAGCTTACTATGCTCCTCTGCCCCCTTAGCTCCACTCTCCTTTTCTTCTCGCCGCAGACCTCACTCGGAGCCCTCACTACTTGGCAGCTGGCGTGCTGCATCTTCACCGCTCTCTGCTCACTCTGAGCTGACTGCTTCTCACTGTGTCTAAGCAGGAACTAATCTGAGCTGCCTGGCTCCACCTTCCCTATATATGTCCCTAACGGGCTCCCTCTGCTGGTCTGAGGTGGAAGGTGGAGTTGTATGAATGTAGTGAGGGCCTCTTGTGGAAAAGTCTATCCATGCACCCTTCTGGGTTCTGTGGCACCAATGCGCAGCAGGGCACCACATTTGCATATACTATTTATTGATCACAACATAGAGAGTAATTCATTGTTTACAATGCCATAACTTAGTATTTTGTAGCATAACCTCTTGCTTTAATTACTGCACCACACCGACGGGGCATTGAAGCCACTAGGGTATTCAAGACATCTTGAGGGATTTTTCTCCATTCCATTTGCAAATCTGAAAACAATTCAGCTTTATAGCTATGGGTACAAGCCTCAACTCGTTGCCCTAACTGTTATGTGCCCCGTCTCATGCTGCACATAACACATCTGCATCTCTGGCTGATATGGGCATAAAAGGGGACAAACTTATGGTGTGGCACCCATGCTCCCCTGACCTCAGCCCCATTGAGAACCTCTGGAGCATCATCAAAAGGAGTGTCTATGATGGCGGGATGCAGTTCACATCTAAGCAACAGCTCTGGGAGGGTATTCTGTCCTCATGCAAAACAATTGAAGCAGAAACCATCCAAAACCTGACAAATTCAATGGACGAGAGAGTTCAGAAGCTCCTTTTGAACAAGGGGTCCTATGTGCAAATGTAACATCACCTAGAATAAAGTTTTGAGTTGAAAACTGTTTGATTTCAGTTTGTAATAACCTGCCAATTCTTATAATTTAAAAAATGACCATTTTATTTATTAAAATGAAAAGTTTGAAAACTCTGCTGTGCATAATAATTTGGAACATGCATTTTGAGTGCAGTTTGAGTTTTTTATTTTTTTAAAAATATACTGTTATCATAGGCAGTTTGTACAAAAACCTTTCAATTGTACTCTAATAGTTATTTGACTGGAAAATTACAATGACTAAAATTCATATAGGTAATTTGGGAAAATCTGAGAAAATATTATTTGCATAATAATTTGGAACACAGTGTATATAGTGCTTGCCATCACTACCAAACAGATTTAAATTGGATTCATCCAGCCACAACACCTTAGACCAATCTGTCTCTTTTTCCATTTGCTTTGTTCTTTGGCAAACTCAAGGAAGACCTTCCGGTTCTTTGCAGAGATGAAAACTGGTATTCATGCATTCAACCCTACTGCTCTTAATCATCGCACCACAGTTTGGCGACTCATTTTGACCCCATAATCTTCGTTCATTTAATGCGAAATCTGTACAGCACTTTTACGGACATCAGATACTGACTTTTTCTTAAAATTTGATCAACACTGGAGGAAGTTTCCCGTGGTCGTCCACTACTAGGTTTGTCAGCTGTTCAATAACTTTCTTTTTCTTTCTTTAATATTTGTAACTCTTGACTCTGAGAACAGTTGAATCCCATAGCTATCTCTTTTTGGCTTTTGCCTGACTTCACTCTCAGAATATTAAGCTTCCTGACTAGTGATGAGCGAGTATGTTCTGTTAACCCTTTCGCCGAGTATGCTCGGGCGAGCACCGAGTAGTTACAGCTTCTCGGTGTTATGTTTGAATCACTCCCGTGTGCATGATTTGCGACTGTTTGACAGTTTTAATACATGTGAGGAATGTCAATTTCTTACACATTCCTCACATGTATTAAAGCTGTTAAACAGTTGCAAATCATGCACACGGGAGTGATTCAAACATAACACCGAGCAGCTGTAACTACTCGGTGCTCGCCCGAGCATACTCGGCGAAAGGGTTAACAAAACATACTCGCTCATCGCTATTCCTGACATATGGTGATAAATTTGGCTTTGTCATTTCCATGTTTTAACCTAAAATCATACACATAAAAAAATTCGACTTCATATGACAAAATATGACAAAAATTAGCCCAGCAAATGTTGAAAACTAACACATAAAGGGATAAAACAATGTCAAACACCATTTTCGTCCTTATAGATGACAACCATTTGCTTCTGGTTTACTAAAATCACCAGGAAAATGGCATCACAACAACCAGACAGAAGTAATCACACTTTTAAAAAATATGCAAAACTTTTGGTCACCACTGTATATCTAGCATGTATTACAAGTAGTGATGAGCGAGCATGCCCTAGTATCTCACTGCTCGAGATGCTCGGCGAGTATTTCCAGGGTTGCTTGGCTGGAGCTCGGGTCTCCTCCCTGCATGTTTGGCGCTCTTTACAAAGCCAATGAACATGCAGGGATTGCCTGCCACTCACTGTAATGCCGTAGCTATGTTGGTTGTGGTATTACAGTGATTGGCTGGCTGCACAGCGTCATCAGGTCTATATCAGACCTGGCGCCGCCATGCTTGTCACAGTCACTCCGGAATCTGACAGTGTAGGGAGAGGTGCTGATGAGCTAGGGAGAGATTTGCTTGATTCTAGTTAGTGTAGGTGTACCAAACTATATTAGAGACACATCTCCATCTCAACAAACAGTCCTTCTGAGTACTAATCCATCTATCCATCTGCAGAGATATCAGGCAGGCAGTGTATATAGCAGACTGCAGTGCATATAGCACAAAAGGCTCCATTCCAGTTTTGTCTGCTGTTGCTATTAGATATTTCTAGAAATAGGCCCAGGTCTCAGGGGCCAGGAATAATTTTTTTTTGGATCTTAATCCTCATTATTTGCTTAAAAAGCAATCCAGAGAACATCGTTGTTCTGCGCCATTTGCTTGTTGGCACTGCAGAATACAGCCAGGTCCTTTCCATATTACAGCGCTAAAAATCCAGCTATTTAAAACTGTGGTTTGTCCATCACACGGATCACATATAATTGTGCTGAAAAACTGCCATTTCTGGCATCCATTAAAAATGTGTTTCAGTGTGCCAGTGAAGCAATTGACACCAGTTTGCTGTTCAAAATAGTTAATTACAGGCCAGGTATTTAAAACTGTGTTTTCTCCGTCACACAGATCACATATACGTGTTCAGAAAATACTGCCATTTCTGGCCTCCATAAAAAAATTTTTTCAATGTGTCAGTGAAGCAATTGACACCAATTTGCTGTTCAAAATAGTTAACTACAGGCCAGGTATTTAAAACCATCGTTTGTCCGTCACACGGATTACATATATACGTTTTCAGAAAATACTGACATTTCTGGCCTCCATTAAAAATTTGTTTCAGTGTGTCAGTGAAGCAATTGACACCAGTTTGCCATTCAAAATAGTTACCTACAGGCCAGGTATTTAAACTCTGTTTTCTCCGTCACACGGATCACATATACGTTTTCAGAAAATACTGCCATTTCTGGCCTTCATTAAATTTTTATTTCAGTGAGTCAGTGAAGCAATTGACACCAATTTGCTGTTCAAAATTGTTAACTACAGGCCAGGTATCTAAAACTGTGGTTTGTCCATCACACGGATCACATATACGTTTTCAGAAAATACTGTATTTTCCAGCCTTGATTAAAACTTTGTTTCAGTGTGTTAGTGAAGCAATTGACATCAGTTTGCTGTTCAAAATAGTTATTTACAGGCCAGATATTTAAAACTGTGTTTTCTACGTCACATGGATCACATATATGTTTTCAGAAAATACTGCCATTTCTAGCCTCCATTAAAAAAAAATTTTCAGTGAGTCAGTGAAGCAATTCACACCAGTTTGCTGTTCAAAACAGTTACCTACAGGCCAGGTATTTAAAACTGTGGTTTGTCCGTCACACGGATTACATATAACTTCGCTCCATATTCAGCCATTTGTAGTGAGCATGGAAGATATTGTCCTCTATTTAAAATGGGCAATGCAAGTGGCAAGGGACGGACGTGATAGTGATGGTGATGGTGCATGCAGAGGCCAAGGCCGTGGGCAAGCTGAAATTGTGCCACAACAAACACCCACATCTTCTCGTCCTATCTTCTTGTCCCAATACCTAGGGGACCACAACACACCACTATTGAACCCAGAGCTGTGTCAAAAGGTTGTTGGTTGGATAGTGGATAATGCTTCCAGTCACTTTGCCACCACCACCACCCTGTCTTACACACGGTCAAGTCTCAGTAGCCATGAGTCTGGACTTAATATTCCTCACCCTGATTCCTTCCACCATGCTGAGTGCCCGGAGACAACTGATCCCACACTTGGACACTCCGAAGAGCTGTTCACTTTTCCATTTATAGATTCAGGCCTCTCGCCCGGTCCTCTTGAAGGGCAAGAGAGGAGATCGCATGTAGCAATGTCCAAATATTTGAGCAGCCATGGTCACACGAAGGTGATGGTGGGAAAGTGTCACAAGAGGTGGACGATGATGAGACACAATTGCCAGAAAGTCAGGAGGAGGACCAGGTTGTGGAAGTGGAAGACGAGGTGGTGGATGATAAAGTAACTGACCCAATCTGGCAGGAGGACATGCAGAATGAGGACAGCAACACACAGGGTGAGGGAGGCAGAGCACCCCAACAGGAAGGAAGAAGCAGTGTGGTGGCCGCAGACCGAAGGCAGGCAACCACTCCCCGTAACACCAACACAAAGGAAATTGCCAATGCAACTGTTAGGTCTTCCTGATTCTGGTTGTATTTTAAAGACTCTGCCGATAACCCCAAAGAGGCCATTTGCACCACCTGCCAGGCCAGCATCAGCAGGGGTGGAAAAACTACCATCCTGACCACCACCAGCATGATCAGGCACATGGCAGGAGCACCCGACTTTGTGGGCCGAACTCCAGGGTCCAGGAACAGTGTCTACGTTTTGCAACACTGCTTCTTCCGCTGTTGTGCATGCCAGCCAATCCCCTTTCCATGGTTCATGCAAAGATGCCTCCTGCCCTGCACCTGTCAATGCACACTCTCAAGTAGCAGCATCAGGAAGCACGTCTACGTCCTTGTCCCAGCGCAGCGTTCAGTTGTCCATACCCAAGTCCTTGGAACGCGAGTGCAAATACGCAGCCAACACCCCACAGGCCACACTACTAAATTACCACATTTCACTTCTGCGCTCGAAATGTTGCCTTTTAGGTTCATGGAGACGGAAGCATTCCACAACCTGATGGCTGTGGCCATCCAATGGTACTCGGTCCCTAGCCGCCACTATTTCTCCCTGTATGCGGTCCCCTCATTACACAAGCCGTGCCCTCAACAATGCAGTTACCGGGAAAGTCCAACTAACCACGGACACGTGGACAAGTGCTTGTGAGCAGGGATGGTACATCTCGCTGATGGCATAATGGGTTAATATAGTGGAAGACGGGACTCAGTCGGACCTTGGGACGTAACACCTCCTCCCGACGCCAGGGATTGCGGACCCTAGGTCAATCAGGGTTGCCCCCACAGTCTACAACTCTTGAACCTCATCCTCCTCAGCCTCCTCCTGCTGGAAGCACTGCAGCACTGCCTCGGCCAAGCGGCAACAGGCTGTGCTGAAGCTAATATGCTTAGGTGACAAACTGCACAATGCTGAAGAATTATGAACTGCTCTGAAAGAGCAGGTAGATCTTTGGCTTACACCGTTGAACCTACAGCCAGGCATGCTCGTGTGTGACAATGGCCGGAACGTGGTGGCGGCTCTGAGGCAAGGCGAGTTCACACATGTACCATGCCTGGCCCATGTGCTTTACCTCGTGGTTCAGCGGTTTCTCAAATCCTACCCGGAGCTGCCGGATCTGCTTGTTAAAGTACGCCACCTGTGTGCCCATTTTAGAAAGTCACCTACAGCTTCCGCCGCCCTTGTCGTGTTTCAGCAGCATTTGCAGCTTCTGTCTCACAGACTGGTGTGTGAAGTCCCCATACGTTGGAGCTCTAAACTGCATACCAGCATCAACAAGGCCATTGGTATTCAGTTCAGACTCGACACATAAGACCTCAGGAGTAAACATGGATGTCAGACATATGTACCATCCTCCAAAACTTTGAGAACTCCACCAAGATGGTGAGTGGTGATGATGCCTTAATTAGGGTCACCATCCCACTTCTCTGTCTTCTGAAATGCTCTCTGTTCACAATCAAAGAGAATGCATTGCAGGCAGAGCACGATGAGATGGAGCAAGGAATCATACATGGTGATTACACACAGCCCAGCCTCATCTCATCCCAATGTGGATTGGGTGACAATGAGGAGGAGGAGGAGGAAAAACAGGAGCTAGTTTCATGCGCTATAGATTGTACTACCTGCTCAACTGTCATACTGTCTGTTCAGCGTGGATGGCCAGAGGACAGAGAGGAGGAGGAGAGCATGGTCAGTCGTCATCTTGGTGAGGACACGGAAGTCTTGCCTGTTAGCAGTCTGGCACGCATGGCTGAGTTTATATTACGCTGCCTTTCCCATGATCCTCGCATTCTCAAAATTTTGGGTGACAGTCATTACTGGTTTGTGACACTTCTAGACCCATGCTACAAGGGAAATTTATATCTCTTATTCCTGAGGCGGACAGGTCTACAACAATGGGGCAGTACCAGAAGGCTATTGTTGTGGAACTATTAAAAAAATTTGCATCTGAAAATGGTGGCGGCAGTGGTCACAGTTCATTGGAAAACCAAGGAGTACAGGTGAGAGAGACACAACTTCAATGAAGCAGAGGCAGGGGAACACTGTCAAATTTCTTCGTGAATTTTCTCAGCTCCTCCCATTGCACAGGCCCTGAGGCGCGAGGTACTCTCACAAGGAGTGCAAAGTTTGGGAACATGCTAAGGGAGTACCTTGCCAACCGTACCAACTTCCTCCGTGATTCCTCTGTGCCTTATAATTATTGGGTATCTAAGCTGGATACGTGGAATGAACTGGCTCTCTATGCCTTGGAGGCCCTGGCCTGCCCTGCCACCAGCGTTTTATCCGAGCAGGTGGTGGAATTATAACTGATAAGCGCATCCGCCTGTCAACTGAAAATGCTGACAGGCTGACTCTTATAAAAATGAACAAGGGCTTGATTGGGCAAGAATTCTTAACACCACCTAATGATAGCAGCGTAACATAAACTCAAATCCAGTGTCTTTTTTTGGGAGGTGTATTCCCATGCACCTCTTCACACCCACACATGGGTATATGCTTCCTGATTTGGGCTATTTGCTCTTGTCCTCCTCCTTCTCCTCATCCTCCACCACCATATCACCAGGGTGACCGTGGTCTGTGATGCTACAGCCACATAATTTTTTTAAAGGGTGTTTATGATGCCCGTTAAAAAAAAATTTTATACTGTATGTTCATGTATACCCCCCAGGGGTAAATGTTTGTCAACCCATATACTTAGTGCATGGGTATTACAAGTATAGGAGACCGGCTCCTTTCTAATGGGAACATTTTTTATGAGGCTCTCCTCCACGGCTCTTCCAAGGAGCATTGGAGTTATTCCCATTTTTTGGCTGCCCTTGCATTCACTGCATAGGCAAACACAATGGGAGACCCACTTCCTAATATTGGGAACATTTTTTTTCAGGAGGCCCTCCTCTATGTCTCTTCCAAGGAGCATTGGAGTTCTTCCAAATTTTTGGCAACCCTTGCTTTCACTGCAAAGGCCAACACAATGGGAGACCCACTCCTAATAATGGGAACATTGTTTTTCAGGAGGCCCTCATCTAAGTTTCTTCAAAGGGGTATTGGGGTGCGTCCAAATTTTGAGCAGCACTGCCACTCACTGCATACTCAATAACAGTATAGGAATGGGAGCAACAAAACATAGCCGGCTGATGGCTCTCTAAAAATAGTGAGGGTCAACTGCTGGCCCTTTAAGAATAGTAAAGGCCACCTGATGTCCCTATAAAAATAGGCTTTGTGACTTTCAGAGTTCCTCCTTCATAAATGAAACTCTATGAGTCTGATAATATCTCACACACCACATGGCCAGATAAGGTTGTAAAATGTTAAAATGACATTTCCTGGTGAATGCATTTGTCACGGTAGAAAGCAATGCAAAAGTGCAAAAACGCTAAGTGTGAACATAGCCCAAGCTGTGGAGGAGTATTTTTGTTTTTTGTTATTTATTTTGCTTTAGACATAAGTGATTACCCTGGAAAGGATGTTCCTTAACATATTTCCCAGGAAAATCCATTTTGGTTTCGTTTTTGTACGTTTTATTGTGAGTCCGTAAAAGTCGCGTAATACCTCTGATAACATTGTTGACAGTAGTGACCTGGGAGTCAGAAATGCTTTCAGAGGTCTTCCACATGTTGTTCCCATGTCATTTGAGCACTTTTCCCATCGATTTGGGCAATTTTTAGGCCCTCTGCAGACTGCGGGGGGAGCCGCCTGAAAAATGCTCGAGTTTCCCTCAGACTTACATTGGGCTCGTTGCTTGGGTCGAGCACCCTAGTATTCCAATGTGCTTGACCCGAGCAACGAGCATATGAGCATTTAAGTGCTCGCCCATCACTAATTACAAGTACTGTAGTGACACTTCCAGAAGAGAAAAATCTGAAACATTGATCAATTTTCAAATTGTATATCACAGGGCCTGAATAGGAGTGAAGATTAAAGACTGAAACTTAATGTAATTGTACAAATTAAAGATAGCTACTAAAATATGTAAAATATGTAAAAATAGAGATAAATGTATAAATTTGATGAAAATTGTTTTATGAAATATTTTTAAAACTGCTGAACCCATCTAACACAAACAGTTTTCAATAAGTGAATCACCTAATTTGGCCATCAACTTTTTGCACATTGCAGAAAATTACATCATGCAAAGTGTTACGCACACACCCGGACTGACTGGCGTGAGCGTGGTTAGTGATCCCACTGGACCATGAACCGAGGAGTGCCTAGACTGGAGGGGCATGACTAAGTATCAACTCGGTCCGACCAAGGTCGCACGGTGGCTCAGTCGACTCTGTGAACCAGAGAGGAACCGAGCAGAGGGACCAAGTGCTACTCCAGGTCAGACCCCGGTCACAGCTGTTGACCCACACTGGGGAATGCAAGAACAGGCAAGTTAAGCTGGCATACTGACAGGTGGGTACTGACAGGCACGGCTGGTATGCAGACAGGTGGGTACTGGCAGGCATGGCTAGTATGCAGGCAGGTGGATACTGGCAGGTAGGAACGCAGGCAGGATAGGGACCAGTTAAGACTGGGATACAGGAACAGAGCCGCAGGTGCGGTAGGCAAGCAGAGCAGAGCAAAACCCGCAGGTGCGGTAAACGAGCAAAGAAGAGCAAAACCCGCAGATGCGGTAGATGAGCAGAGCAAAACCCGCAGGTGCAGTAAACAAGCAGAGCCAAGCAAAACCCGCAGGTGCGGTAGACAAGCAGAGCAGAGCAAAACCCGCAGGTGCGGTAGACAAGCAAAGCAGAGCAAAACCCGCAGGTGCGGTAGACAAACAGAGCAGAGCAAAACCGCAGGTGTGGTAGACAAGCAAAGCAGAGCAAAACCCGCAGGTGCGGTAGACAAGCAGAGCAGAGCAAAACCACAGGTGCGGTAGACAAGCAAAGCAGAGCAAAACACGCAGGTGTGTTAGACAAGCAAAGCAGAGCAAAACCCACAGGTGTGGTAGACAAGCAGAGCAGAGCAAAACCCGCAGATGTGGTAGACAAACAGAGCAGAGCAAAATCCACAGGTGCGGTAGACCAGCAGAGCAGAGCAAAACCGCAGGTGCGGTAGACAAACAGAGCAGAGAGAAATCCGCAAGTTAAGTAGACAAGCAGAGCAGAGCAAAACCCGCAGGTGCGGTAGACGAGCAGAGCAGAGCAAAACCGCAGGTGCGGTAGACCAGCAGAGCAGAGCAAAACCGCAGGTGCGGTAGACAAACAGAGCAGAGCAAAATCCACAGGTGTGGTAGACAAGCAGAACAGATACACACAAGATACTTACAATGAAGTAGCGAGTGGACACTAAATTCACAAACAGAAGTACAGAGACAATGAATTGGAGTTAGGTGCAGGTTCAGACACTGCAGGAAAAGGGAAGATACAAACATAGAGACAAACAAGTAACCGGTTAGGACACTGTTCAGACAGGAACTGAATCAGGAACAAAATACATGAACGAGCCTGTGAACTCAGCCCCCAGGGTGGCGAAAACAGACTAGAAGTCACAGATACAGGTAACAGGCCTGGGTATACAGCCCCCATGGTGGCGGAGCAGACTAGAAGTCACATATACAGGTAACAGGCCTGGGTTCTCAGCCCCCAGGGTGGCGGAAACAGACACGATACAGGACAGGACCTGGAAACTCACTTGCACAGAACACACTGAAAGAAAATGTTGCTCAGGCACCTCCTACTGGGTGGAGGGGGTTTAAGTGTCCAGTGACTCTCAATTATAGGCTGGGGACACATTAGGAGTGCGCACACAGTAACTATAAGAATCAGACAGTAACCGCGCTTCCGCCCTAAGCAATCAGACAAGAGACATGCACACAGCAGGTACTGGAGCAAAGTGTGCAGCCAGGACTGATAGGTAAGATGGCGGTCTTGCATGGTGGAAGGTGGTAAGCCATGCCAGCACGCCACCAGGGATGTTACACAAAGAAGGCACATATGGCATCAGCCACAGTTTAGTAGACTTTCCCATGATGTCTTGCAGCTATTACATCATATGGTATAGCACAACCAATCATGAGGTACTATCATAGCCTGTATAAAATCAGAAGCATGGAATGAAGCAGACATTTTATGGTGAATCTGAATAGCAAAAGGATGCCATAGCTTCCAACTTAGAAATAGAAATAGAGAGAGAAAACCATTAAACTTGAACAAATTGTACTGATAGTGCTTGTTGTGGCATAGCAGTGAAGATGATTAGAGTGGTATGAAAATATTACAGATAAGGATAAGTATACTGATAAGTAGAGAAAGATAGGAGGGCTAGTAGTGATTGATCAGAGCAATTATAGTTTTGCTTATTTTGCAGTCATACAGAAAAATGAACAATTGCTGAATAGAAGTAAAACATTTAACTCTGTTTTTGCTTTATAAATCATGTGTTTCTCAACTACATGTTATTTACACTCATATAATATAAGTCAAATTTGACAAACATAGGTAACATGGACCTATGGTTCCGTTGCTGCTTTTTTTTTGGATGCACTCCTAGCATTTCTTGGTTGGTACTTTTTGCAAGTGGAAGTTCTACAAAAAAAACACAAAAAAGAAGTTAAAAAAATAAAGACACTTAACTGTGTGATTTTCTGTCTTGCAAAATATTTGTTTAACAAACTACTGATTTTTTGCACACACTTTATATTATTCTAATTTGACACACATATAACGATACTGCTACCTGTTGCCACTGAAGTTTTTTGGGAATTTATCTAGCATTTATTGCTTGATCTAATTTGGGAAGTTTAGAATTGTGGTTCAAAACAGTGACATAAGTTAATGTAAGTTTTGAAAAAATATTTATGGTAAATAAAAAAGTGGCAATGGATTGTTGTGACAGAATGATGTAAAAAAAAAAGCATACCATGACATCTGGCAGTAAGAACCTCAGGTACGAGGGTCAGTCAATAAGTAATGCCTCCTTCTTTTTTTCTCCTTAAATAAGGTAGTTATGTTAAATATTCGAATTTGGCACAATTCCTCAAACATTCTTCTCCAATCCACAGCAATTGCAACTTCCTGCACCAACAGGTGGCAGGACTGTATCCGTTTGCAAAATGGCTGACATCGATGTTCGTATTAGACAATGTTCTGTGATTGAATTCTTGCATGCAGAAGGTGAAACGCCCATTCGAATTCATGAGAGACTGAAAAAATGTGTATGGTGATGCAACAGTGGATGTCATTACTGTTAGACGATGGGTTCGTCGCTGTAACACAGCTGAAGGGCCATCACCGTTGGCTGACAAAATGCGGAGTGGCAGGCCAGTAACCGCAGTGACTCCAAGCAACATTCAGCGAGTCGATGACATCATTCGTGGTGACCACCGGGTGACTGCAGATGAATTGTGTGGCATTATCTGCCTCAGTAAAGGCAGTGTGATGAAAATTATTGGACAACTGGGATACAGAAAAGTTTGTGCACGGTGGGTCCCAAGAATGCTTTTTACCATGCTGGAATACATGCCCTTGGTAAACAGTGGACCAATACTGTGGAAATGGATGGAGATTATATTGAACAGTGACAAATTAATCGTTAATGTTGTGGTTTTCAACCTATGTAATTGCATTTGAATTTCTTGCCAATTAAAAGGAGAAAAAAAATAGGAGGCATTACTTATTGACTGACCCTCATAGCAGCAAAAGCATAACCATAACTACTGGCACCAGCAATCCAGACAGTGATATTACCAAATACATTTCACGTTTGTTTTCCTTGGCAAGTGTATTAGTGAGAAAGGAACAGAGAACAATATGACACATCAGTTATCTCAATCACAGAAGGATGTTAATATTTGTGACAGTGAAACCACCAGTAGGAGTTAGTGTTCTGCTCATTCCTCCTCCTTCACCAACAAAACAGTTAATCTATTTAACTGTAGTCTTTTAATCCTGTCATTGACATCTCTATTTTTTCTTACTTCTAGTCCCCAGAGCCACAAAAATTTAGGTACCAAAGACAATATTTTCCAACAACGTCTTCCAGTTGATGTTTTGGATGAGATCAACTGTCAGCATATTTGGATGGTAAGTAGACAGAGGTTATGGAACTGAAATGTCTAGCTATGTTGGTGATGGAAGTAGCAGTGGCACTAGTGGCTGTTGTAGTAGGGACACTGGCAGCCAAAATGTTAGTGGCACTCAGATTCAGGTTAAATTTAGAAATGGGAATGATAGTTGTTGTAGGGGTTAAGAGTTAAGGACTTTTGACATGATGAGACTACTGTCATCTAACTGCATGATATCATGTAATATTTTTAACTCCTTTTCTATTATTGTTTGGAAGGTGTCTAACACAGGGTCTCGTGCCTTAACCACAGCAGCTCTCAACAATATAGCCAGGATGAAATATCATAAAGAATATAGCTTTCCAGTATAGATTTAAAACAATATATCATATCAGCTACTTAATACTTGTTAGAATACAATTTTTTTTTTCATTTAATGAATTTTTTCTTCAGACCAAGGGAGCAACAATGGGATCATGACCAGCGCCAAACTGGAGTACCTGGGGTCCACCAGGAAAAAATCAATCTTGGGGCCCACCAGCATCATGCAGTTACCGTATATAGGAATAACATAAGTCCACAAACTCTTTCAAAATGAATCAACTTTATTAACCAATAAATAACCAATATAATGAATAAATAACAAACTAAAGAAACACTCCAGGCAAAAGAGGAACACTGTTATCTTATTCACATCAGTGTGTGCTAAAGTGCCATAACAGAACAATAACAATAAATACTTTCAAGGTACATTCTCTTAAAGTATAAGTTCCACAAATTGAACCTGCATCTATCTAGCATCACAGCAGCCAGCATCATTGTAGCAGCACCAAACTTGGCCCACTGGGAAAACTTAAAGAATTCTGTAAGCATTTTGGAAGTTTGTATTGCACGTTTTCCTCTCCTCTATAATACAGTACCATTCAATTGTTAGTGAAAGGCCCAAAACAACAAATAAACACACACTAACATTCAGCAGCAAAATTACAAAAGTTTTTTTTCAGAACAGAAGATGACATTGCATACGTATTAATAATGTCATCATAGTCTAAGTTCCTTGAAATGTCATACTCAATGTTCAACAGAAAGAGTGACTCTAAAAGCTCCTGTCCAATCGAAGACCTCAGATGATATTTTACAATTTTCAGCTTTGAGAACACTCTTTCACATGAAACCTGGGTGCAAGTGTAGCACCCTGAGGATTCGGCTGCTACAGGGGTATTGCACCTCAACCCAGAGGTGTGATATTCCACTCCCGGGTAAGGATGGAGTGTGGATCTGAGCTCGGTAGGCTGCATGCACTACACACATCCCATTTCCGAGGAGCAGACCGACGGTACTCCCACTTAGAAATGTGCAGGTACGACCGAGTCTGTTCCTGGCTGGAGTGGGAGGGGGGGTGGAACATCCCATGTAGTGTAGGGGCAGATAGGGGGAGCAGCCTGGGTAAAGATAGGAGCTCATTGGGTGCTGGTCACCTGAGCTCACACATAGAGGGTGTATATAAGGTGGGCACCAACTGAGATCAGGGTCAGTCTGTCAGAATCAGGAAGAGGAGCAGAGCAGAGCCCTAGAGAGAGAGAGAGGAGAAAGAAAGAGAAAGACCCAGAGGGGGAAGACTGAAGGGACCCAAGAACCCAAATTAGAGCACCGGGTGAGGAGTCAGCAAAAGGGTACCGGAACCCAAGCTGGTGGGGGCAGAAAACAATCCCCAGCCAGAGACCGGAGGCCGTGGGCAGCGTCTGCCACGGCCACCCACCACATTCACCCCGAAGGCACACCACATGAAGGGTCAGGGAACCCAAGGCCAAGGGTGTCCCAACAGTAGGCCCGAGGGAGCTGGACCTAGGTGGATCACTGGTGGGGACGGCTGAAGAAAGGACAGAGGGAGAGCTCAGGGCCACGCTCCGGACTTGTTTGGGGGTTGGCTGGATCCAGGACCTGGTGGACGCAGCACGGCTCGGGTGGTCACTAGCAGCTGGAGTGACCGGAACATCAGCAGTGAGTAAATACCCTAAACTGCACAACCCGACTCTGTCTTCCTTTAACATCTATGCTGCACCACCACAACCCCCATCCTCTGCACCTGACCCCCTGAGGCTATACCCCACCCGTTGGGGGTTATACCATCAAAAGCTGCACCTACACCATCAGCCTCAGCGGACCCTGCTGCAGCGGCGGCCACAGTGACCGCATCACAACGGGTGGCGTAGTCGACACAAAAGAACTTTAGTAACATCTGTAGAACTGCCACATCACACTGAGCTTGACGCCCTGGGCACGGGACCGGGTCACAGCCGCTCGGAGACTACAACCCCCCATCTGATCCGGTGCCGGGTATTCCCCTCAAAAAGGAATATGTCCCAGGGGGCGCGTCAACTTTGGCGTAGTCGGCAGGATTACGTGCCCGCAACACCCGGGTACTGCGTGCCTGAAGAAAAGTGCAAGTTTACCTCAGAAAGAAGTCTCCCGCCGGTTCCGGAGGGTCCACGCCATCGGACTCCATCACCAGTCGTTTCCCGCCGATTGTCCGCCATTTCCAACTTGTTCCCGCCATCTGCAGAGTTTCCCGCCACTGGGCGACGCTTCCCGCCAAAACTGCAGATTTCCCGCCTTGGAAGAGCAGCGGACGCCATTATGGGCGTGCCAAAGGAGGGCAAGAGGCCACCTCCCATCGTGGGCCGGGACAGAAAATGGCGCCAAAAGTGGAAACCGCCCCCACCAACAGAGACTGTGATGCTGGAGGTGTCTGTCAGCGTGAAAGAACTACCCCTGGAGCTGACAGTCACCGAGTTGCCCCGGGACCGCCCTCGAAGGGGGAGGAGACGAAAGAGAAGAGAAAAGATGGGTGTCGCCTGGAGCAGTCTGGAGCGAGCGCACCCGGAGGCAAGAGGTCTAACGAGGAGTAGCAGAGGAGCTCACCCGGAGATGGAGAGAAAGCAGAACAGCACCGGCCCGCTGGCCAGGAGTCTGCTAGAGACCGAGGAAGGAGGGCAGAGCAGCACCGGCCCGCTGGCCAGGAGCCTGCCGGAAGAAGAGCAGAGCAGCACCGACCCGATGGTCAGGAGCCTGCTAGAGTCCACAACCCCGCTAGGTCTAGCGGAGATCTTAGCGCAGCTCCCCCGAGACCGGGAGTGTGCACAAACTGCCTTGGAGGGCCTCGCAAGGAGGATGGCCCGGGTACAGCGCGAGATACTGGCGGAGTGGAGCCGGGAGATGACCCAGCAAGCTGAGACCAGTCAACGGAGCACGCTACCCTGGAAGAGGAAGCAGACCGCCTCTGAGGATGGCGCGGGAGGACCCAAGGCCGGAGACGGCGCCGAGAAGGGAGCCGAACGCATGGAGGCAGGTAAAGGGGACGCCTATACCCCAAGCCGTGACACCGCTTACCTGCCCCAGCTCCCCGTCGCAGAGCCCGAAAGTCCCCCTGCTGTGCCCGTAGCCGCCATGTCACCGCTATGGACTAGGCCCCGACCGGAAGCCGCCGCAGCGACCCCTGTGACGTCACGCGCCTCGACCCGGAGCGTGACAAAGCAGGAAACACCACCAGCCTGGTCGCAAGGCCTAGTACCCCCGGGCGCCGCATCACCAACAGCGCCCCCTACCTCCGCGGAGCCTCCGGCCTGGCCGCAAGGCCAGGTAGCCCAGGGCGCCGCCGTCCTAACGGTGCCCTTCACCTTCCAGGTGCCCCAGGCCTGGCCGCAAGGCCTGGGCAACCCGGGCGCCACCACCACCGCGCCCGCGCCCGTAAAACCAAGGGTGCCACACCTGGGAGAGGACTTGTTCAGCCAGCTCACATGGCCGGACGGGCGGCCCTTCATCTGGCCCGAAGGATACCATGAGCTGGAACGGCAGCAGAGACTAAGACCCCTGGATGAACCCCTGATTCCGGCTCCGAAGCCCGTGGCACGGATCTCGCCCCCGCTAGCGGAAGCACAGTTTGAGTGGGACCCCACCGGAGAAGATCTAATGGGGTTCACTCAGGAAACTCGGGCAGTCGCCGCTGAGCGTACTGAGTGTTGTCGTCAGCAGCTAGCAGAGTTTACGAGAGAACGGGAGGAGAGGCGGGTCAGAGAACAACAGGCCCAAATCCGGAGCGTGGAGCAGAAGAGCCGGACTAGGAGGAACCCCCGTGCAGCGCACTGTCCCCGCACCATCGGGACGGTGATAAAGTTCAACCCGCAGCATGGGTGGGGCTTTATTCGGGACCGTAACAACCGCGGTGACGTTTTTGTGACCCGCAGAGACGTCGAGTCCCACCTGCCGGAAGGTCACAAAGGTCGTGACCTCTACGTCGGAGACGAGGTCACTTTCACCCGGCACAAGTGTGCCAAAGGACCTTACGCCCTCCACGTACACCGCTTGACGGAGGAGGAGTTGCGGTACGGGGAGGAGGAGCCAGAGGACCCGGACGGGTCTGAAGCAACACCATATCAAGAAAAAGCAGGAGGGAGCCGTCGTTGAGGACGGGAGTAGAGACTGTATATAGTTGCCCGTCGGGGCACAGTGAACCGTTGCTGCTAAAATAGTCCCCGTTGGGACCAGTGAACTGTTTACCCGTTAACCCCTTCATCCTACAGGCTGAGGACTGTGAGCAGCCATTCCCTTCCCTCTACCTGGCCGAGGACTGAGAGCGGCCAACTTCCCCTGTAAATAGTTGCGCGTCCTAAAGCGCCCCCTACCGGTTTTATAGAAAACCTGTTTTTCTAAGAGACTGTCGCACTTTTCCCGGACACACGTTGCACAGTGTCCGGAGGAGGAACCTGAAACAAGAGACGACGAGAAAGTTTTATCTGCTAAGATATGTTATTTATATAATGTTTTTTATATGTTTTATATGTTTATATGAAAAATTTTGTATGTTTTGGTGTTTTTGTCTTTACAGCCCGAGGACGTGCTGTGATTTACCAGGGGGGAATGTAGCACCCTGAGGATTCGGCTGCTACAGGGGTATTGCACCTCAACCCAGAGGTGTGATATTCCACTCCCGGGTAAGGATGGAGTGTGGATCTGAGCTCGGTAGGCTGCATGCACTACACACATCCCATTTCCGAGGAGCAGACCGACGGTACTCCCACTTAGAAATGTGCAGGTACGACCGAGTCTGTTCCTGGCTGGAGTGGGAGGGGGGGTGGAACATCCCATGTAGTGTAGGGGCAGATAGGGGGAGCAGCCTGGGTAAAGATAGGAGCTCATTGGGTGCTGGTCACCTGAGCTCACACATAGAGGGTGTATATAAGGTGGGCACCAACTGAGATCAGGGTCAGTCTGTCAGAATCAGGAAGAGGAGCAGAGCAGAGCCCTAGAGAGAGAGAGAGGAGAAAGAAAGAGAAAGACCCAGAGGGGGAAGACTGAAGGGACCCAAGAACCCAAATTAGAGCACCGGGTGAGGAGTCAGCAAAATGGTACCAGAACCCAAGCTGGTGGGGGCAGAAAACAATCCCCAGCCAGAGACCGGAGGCCGTGGGCAGCGTCTGCCACGGCCACCCACCACATTCACCCCGAAGGCACACCACATGAAGGGTCAGGGAACCCAAGGCCAAGGGTGTCCCAACAGTAGGCCCGAGGGAGCTGGACCTAGGTGGATCACTGGTGGGGACGGCTGAAGAAAGGACAGAGGGAGAGCTCAGGGCCACGCTCCGGACTTGTTTGGGGGTTGGCTGGATCCAGGACCTGGTGGACGCAGCACGGCTCGGGTGGTCACTAGCAGCTGGAGTGACCGGAACATCAGCAGTGAGTAAATACCCTAAACTGCACAACCCGACTCTGTCTTCCTTTAACATCTATGCTGCACCACCACAACCCCCATCCTCTGCACCTGACCCCCTGAGGCTATACCCCACCCGTTGGGGGTTATACCATCAAAAGCTGCACCTACACCATCAGCCTCAGCGGACCCTGCTGCAGCGGCGGCCACAGTGACCGCATCACAACGGGTGGCGTAGTCGACACAAAAGAACTTTAGTAACATCTGTAGAACTGCCACATCACACTGAGCTTGACGCCCTGGGCACGGGACCGGGTCACAGCCGCTCGGAGACTACAACCCCCCATCTGATCCGGTGCCGGATATTCCCCTCAAAAAGGAATATGTCCCAGGGGGCGCGTCACAAGCAAGTGTAAGAAGTGTCTTGTAAACTGCAAAAATGTTTGTGTAAGCAGCAGAATGTAAATTGTAGTCATATAAAAGTCTGTAGCAGCAGGAAAGACAGTTTTTTTGTGGGACGAGTTGTACTTTCAGATGCAATCATTTATTTTACCATATAGTGTACAGGGAAAAGGCAACAAAAATTCCAAGTGCAGTAAAATTGCAAAAAAAGTGCAATTACACGTTTGTTTATTGGGTTTTTTAGTCACCATGTTTACTATATGGTAAAACCGACTTGACAGTGTGATGCCTCGGGTCAGTACGAGTTTGTAGATACCAAACATGAATACCTTTACTGGTATCTAAGTGGTAAAAACAAATTCATAAGTTTGAAAAAAAAAATCACACTTTTCACGCCATGTTCAGCACACCATTCTCATTTTTTTGGATCTGGGGCTGTGTGACGGCTTATTTTTTTTCTTGAGCTGACGTGCATCTCTGCTGCTGTGTAGTAGTCACAACACAGGGAGAGGGTAAACATCCAAGTATTTAATATATATTGCAAATAAAGAATGTTCCCATTCTTAATATCCGAAAAAACTAATGACTGACAACAATCCACTATACGTAGACTAATAATACCATATAGAAGAGAGAAATACCGTCACACCATGACCAGAACACATACCACCACATAGTGATCAAATACTACCAAGTACAAGATACAGTATATATACTGCCACACCATGAGAAGACCACATATTACCACCACATAGTGACTGTCCGAATAATACCACATACAAGGGACAAATACCGCTACGCCATGACCATGGCACATAATGGCACCAAATAGTGACTGATAATGAAAATGTAAAAAAGCTCTGTATATAGAGTCAGTGTACAGATAATGTAGAGATTATCAGTCACATTATACACAGGAGCTCTGTGAATAGTGTCAGTGTAGAGGTAATACAGTGATCACCAGTGACATTACACACAAGAGCTCTGTATATAGTGTCAGTGTGTGTGTATAGGTAATACACATACTCACCAGTGACATTACACACAGGAGCTCTGTATATAGTGTCAGTGTGTGTGTATAGGTAATACACATACTCACCAGTGACATTACACACAGGAGCTCTGTATATAGTGTCAATGTGTGTATATAGGTAATACAGTGATCACCAGTGACATTACACACAGGAGCTCTGTATATAGTGTCAGTGTGTGTGTATAGGTAATACACATACTCACCAGTGATGTCTCAAGGTGAAGTTATTTATCTGCAGACCGATATATCACATCTTCTATGCAGGACTTATCTCTGCAGAAAATAACATAGTTAGCTATAACTGATCACTTCCAGAGCACAATCCACACTTTTCCCAAAATTTCTACACTGCATGAAATGACAAAAAAAGTAGCATAGTGCCGCACTACACAGTAACAGTGCTCCAGTGTCATTCTGTGCCTGCTCATCTCTGTCAGCAGACATATTTGTCTGATGGCAAAGATGTAGCAGAGCTGAAGACAGAAGACCTATGGATTACGTTGGAGTGAGGATTTTTCTTTATTAAAGATGGAGTCCCTAAATGTGTTTTATTTTTAATTAAAAAAAAAATGTTCTGTCTTTTTTTTTTCTGTTTACTAGAAATTCATGGTGGCTATGTCTAATTTGGCGTAACACCATGAATTTTGGGCTTAGTACAAGCTGATAATACAAAGCTGGCCTGGTACTAACCCTATTATTACGCAGGGTGCCACTCACCACCAGGGCCGCTGGAAGAGCCGGATAAAGCACCTGGAAATGGTGATATGATGAATGCGCCATTTTCAGGGGTGGCTGCGGGCTACGATTTTCAGCATGGGGGGCCAAGAACGCTTGGGCGTTACCATACTGCGAATCCCAGTCCCCAGCTGCCTTGTTTTATCTGGCTGGCGATCAACATATGGCGGGAGCTGGGCAATGGGCATTATTATCAAATAATATATACCTGACAGGAGCCCATAGATTCTGCTGGTTCCAATAATATATATCTGACAGGAGCCCATAGATTCTGCTGGCTCCAATAATATATACTGGACAGAAGCCCATAGATTCTGCTGGCACCAATAATATATAACTGAAAAGAGCCCATAGATTCTGCTGGCTTCAATAATATATACCTGACAGGAGCCCATACATTCTGCTGCCTCCAATAATATATACTTGACAGGAGCCCATACATTCTGCTGCCTCCAATAATATATACTTGACAGGAGCCCATAGATTCTGCTGCCTCCAATAATATATACCTGACAGGAGCCCATACATTCTGCTGCCTCCAATAATATATACCTGACAGGAGCCGATAGATTCTGCTGCCTCCAATAATATATACCTGGTAGGAGCCCATATATTCTCCTGCCTCCAATAATATATACCTGACAGGAGCCCATATATTCTGCTGCCTCCAATAATATATACCTGACAGGATCCCATACATTCTGCTGGCTCCAGTAATATATACCTGACAGGAGCCCATACATTCTGCTGGCTCCAATAATATATACCTGACAGGAGCCCATACATTCTGCTGCCTCCAATAATATATACCTGACAGGAGCCCATGCATTCTGCTGGCTCCAATAATATATACCTGAAAGGAGCCCATACATTCTGCTGGCTCCAATAATATATACCTGACAGGAGCCCATGCATTCTGCTGCCTCCAATAATATATACCTGACAGGAGTCCATACATTCTGCTGCCTCCAATAATATATACCTGACAGGAGCCCATGCATTCTGCTGGCTCCAATAATATATACATGACAGGAGCCCATACATTCTGCTGCCTCCAATAATATATACCTGACAGGAGCCCATATATTCTCATGCCTCCAATAATATATACCTGACAGGAGCCCATAGATTCTGCTGCCTCCAACAATATGTACCTGACAGGAGCACATACAATCTGCTGCCTCCAATAATATATACCTGACAGGAGCCCATACATTCTCCTGCCTCCAATAATATATACCTGACAGGAGGCCATACATTCTGCTGCCTCCAATAATACACTGCTCAAAAAAAAAAAAGGGAACACTCAAATAATACATCCTTGAACTGAATGAATGAAATATTCTCATTGAATACTTTGTTCTGTACAAAGTTAAATGCGCTGACAACAAAATCACACAAAAATCATCAATGGAATTCAAATTTATTAACCATTGGAGGCCTGGATTTGGAGTCACCCCCAAAACTAAAGTGGAAATACACACTACAGGCTGATCCAGCTTTGATGTAATGTCCTTAAAACAAGTCAAAATGAGGCTCAGTATTGTGTGTAGCCTCCACGTGCCTGTATGACCTCCCTACAACACCTGGGCATGCTCCTGATGAGGTTGTGGATGGTCTCCTGTGGGATCTTCTCCCAGACCCGGACTAAGGCATCCGCCAACTCCTGGACAGTCTGTGGTGCAACGTGACGTTGGTGGATGGAGTGAGACATGATGTCCCAGTTGTGCTCAATCGGATTCAGGTCTGGGGAACGGGCGAGCCAGTCCATAGCTTCAATGCCTTCATCTTGCAGGAGCTGCTGACACACTCCAGCCACATGAAGTCTGGCATTGTCCTGCATTAGGAGGAACCCAGGGCCAACCGCACCAGCATATGGTCTCACAAGGGGTCGGAGGATCTCGTCTCGGTACCTAATGGCAGTCAGGCTACCTCTGGCGAGCACATGGAGGGCTGTGTGGTCCTCCAAAGAAATGCCACCCCACAACATTACTGACCCACTGCCAAACCGGTCATGCTGAAGGATGTTGCAGGCAGCAGATCGCTCTCCATGGCATCTCCTGACTCTGTCACGTCTGTCACATGTGCTCAGTGTGAACCTGCTTTCATCTGTGAATAACACAGGGCACCACTGGCGACTTTGACATTCTTAGTGTTCTGTGGCAAATCTCATTCATCCTGCACGGTGTTGGGCTGTGAGCACAAGCCCCATCTGTAGACATCGGGCCCTCATACCACCCTCATGGAGTCGGTTTCTAACCGTTTGTGCAGACACATGCACATTTGTAGAAAATAACCTCGGCACTCAAGATTTATAAATAAATGTGAAAATTTATTACAATCATAGTCCAATCCAAAAGAGCAGTAGACGTTTCGGCCAATCAGTGGCCTTCATCAATACAATCTATAAGCATAAATGGACACCATAGATTATAATATGAAAATGCAAAATAGAGCAAAAAGTAGAATTACATAATGATCATACGTCGGCATTGAGAACATCTATAACATAGCATGATAACAATGGGGAAGCCTCAAAAGTGACACATACCAGGTGTGGATTGGAGTAAGTCCAGAGGAAATAGTCTCTAGGAGTAGAGGTCAGTCCTGTAGGAGGATGTGAGTCAGAGAGTGAGTTACAGAGCTCACAATAATAGTTGGGGGTGCCGCATATGGTCCTATTAGGGAATACCTGTGCGTCCTGGAAGTGGTCCTACGATTCCAACGCGGAGTCCACCGCTAGTTGTAGGAAGAGTGACCTTGTAGGTTTGTAATTGCTGCTATTTATAAGGCCTGAGGTGGGGACGAGGCATGATAGACGTTGCTAATGAGGTGGTGAGTGTGGGTGGAACGCACACAGCAATGCTGCTGTATGTGTGTCCGTTCCACAAAGAACCGGAAGTGACGTTTCCGGAAGTGACATCACCGGATACGCGCAACCCGGAAGTCAAGTGCGTTCCACGCATGAGGGCTTGCGTTCCACCAGGGAAAAGAACGCGAAGGGGAGCTTGGGAAGCAGATTTTTGAAAGTAGATTTTTGAAAAGGAAGGCAGATCACTTAGACAGGGTGCATCGTGCTTGAGCAGTCCTATGTCCAGGTGGCAAGATGAGTTATATGGAGGTGACATCAGTAGAGATACAGTAAAAATGCTTATCTGAAATAAAGTATCAATACACAATTATTAGAAAGATATCAATAATATGTCATTAGAACATCACATAGAATAAATGGTATATCTCATCACAATGTTTCAAATAAAGGACAATAGGTCGTAGTCCCTATTGAGACCCCTGGGAGCAAGGGACTGTAACTCATGTATCCAAAAAGCCTCCCTTTGTTTGAGAAGGCGTACACGATCCCCACCACAGCGTGGTGTTAAAACCTGTTCTAATATTTGGAATTTAAGTTGTGAGATTTGATGGCCTGCTGAATGAAAGTGAAATGGAATGGGCAATAACAGGTTCTTGCAGCGAATGGTAGATTTATGTTTAGAGATACGATCTCTAATGGGTTGCGTGGTCTCCCCAACGTAAACGAGACCACAAGGACATTTAATTAGATAGACCACGAATGACGTGTCACATGTGAAATAGTCCTTGACCTTATACCTCTTTCCAGATAGTGGGTGGTGAACAGTGTCACCTCGTAACACGTTGTTACACTGTCTACATTGTAGACAGGGGAAAATGCCAGTTCTGGGGTTTTGGAGGAACCTCTGTCTTGGACCTGAACATTGGCTCCCTATGTCCGCCCGTATCAGACTGTCTCTCAGATTTGAGGATCGTTTGAAGCACGGTAAGAATGGTGTCTGAAAAGAGGGGATGTCTGGATAGCCTGTACTCAAAATGCCCCAGTGTCTTCTGATAGCTTTATGGATCATGTATGTATATGGGTGATAAGTATGTACAAAATGGATACGGTCTCTCATAGGCGGATTAAAACGCCTAGGTTTTTGGTGTTTAGAATCCCAGATGGATGTAGGATATCCCCTTTGGATGAACTTATCCTGCATCTCCTGTAATCTTGTCTGTCTGAGATGTTCGTCAGTGACAATTCTTTCAACCCTTTTAAATTGAGACTGGGGAATAGAGCGTTTCATAGCCATGGAATGATTGCTAGTGAAATGCAGTAAGCTATTGCGATCAGTGGATTTAGAGAACAGGTCAGTAGTGAGGTTGCCATATTGCTCTTTCATGACTTTAGTGTCCAGGATGCTCACATGGTCCGGGTCATGGGTCAATGTGAAGTTGAGGTTGGGCCAGGCTGTATTAATGTCCGAAAAAATTGTCATTAGGGAGTCTTGTGGGCCCACCCATATGCAAAAGATGTCATCTATATACCTTTTCCAGACGATGGAAAATTGTTGAAATAATGCATGGAGATAGATGACATCTTGTTCAAAAGCAGCCATATAGCAATTTGCATATGGGGGGGCCACATTGGACCCCATTGCGGTCCCCCTGACTTGGAGGTAATAGGTATCTTGAAATAAAAAGAAGTTCTCCGTGAGAACTATGCGTAGAAGGTGAATGGAAAGACTGAAAACCCTGGAATCGATGTGAGAAGATTCTAGTAACCGTTAGACCGTAATGATTCCATGTTCATGTGGTATAGAGGTGTAAAGGTCTTTAACATCCAGAGATACCAGTATTGCATTGGATGGAACCTGTCCTGTGTCGCGTAGGCTCTGTAGAAAAGCCCCTGTGTCAAGAAGGTAAGACGGACTGCGTTGGGTTAACGGTGTGAAGACCTTCTCTAAAAAAATTGAGAGGGGGGAGAGCAATGAGTCCGTTGAAGCTACTATAGGCCTGCCCGGGGGATGTTGAAGATTCTTGTGTATTTTGGGCAGGATATAGAAAACTGGGATAATTGGAAATTTTTTAATAAAAAATGTGCTAGTCTTGGAGTCAATTACTCCTGCCTTCTGATAATCTTCCACGGTTGTTTGAATTAATGTGGTTAAATGTGATGTGGGGTCACATGGTAGCGGACGGTAAGTAGTGGTGTCACCCAATTGGCGTTCTACCTCACTGACATAATCGGTTTTGTTCATAATAACAATTGCACTGCCCTTGTCGGCCGGTTTGATAATTAATGATTTATTATCCTGGAGATCCCTAAGAGCTTGCTGGTCTAGTGGTGTGAGATTATGTTGGAAATGGAGTCTACCCCTTTCACAGTCGGTACGGAGTTGTTTAAAAGACCTATCAATGAAACCAATGAAGGTTTCAAGAGCATGAGTGCCCTGTGGTGGTCTATAGTTACTCTTATTACGTAAGCCAAATTCCTCGGCCGTAATAAGGGCACTGTTGTCAGGTGTAATCTGGTCTGAAGTTGATACGGACTTGGAAAAGTGGGCCTTTAATCGTAGTGTACGATAAAAGCGTTGCAATTCCATGTCCAGTTTGAATGTGTTATATTTACCAGTTGGACAAAATGACAGACCTTTCTGCAATACAGACAGTTGTGGTACACTCAAAGTATATGATGATATATTTACCACCAACGGTTGGCTCTCGATCTCGTGATTCGGGTGTAGTCCATATTTCTGGCCTCGTCCGCCCCGCCGCATCTTCTTCTGTATGTTCGACGAGGTTGGCCTAAAAAAGGAGCAGAGGGAGAATGGTGATCCTGTCTGTCCATTTCCGAGCCTGACGTGGAGGCATCTAAAGGGGTTCTGTCATAGTAGGATGAATTTCTGGTTGAGGAAGAGTAGTTTAGCCATTTGTAGACTTTATTCTGAGCGTAGTCCTCAGCGTCGCGAGAGAATTTCAAACTCTTCCTTGCCTCCGTGTCGCGTTGATGGTTTTCAATGTTGACTTTGATTTTATTTTGTAGACCGGTATATTCTTCTGGGGTGGTGGAAGACTGGAGCTGGCCTTCTATATTCCTGATGTCCTCTTTTGTTGTAAGTATCACCTTATTCAAGAAATCAACAGTTAATACCATCAAATCAAACGATGCCCTTATTCAAGATTTGTTCAAACTTAGCAGTATATTCAGGGTTATCTGCAAACAGGGTGGGTCGTAATTGTACCCTGAGTCCCCTAGGGATACGGAAGTGACATCACCGGATACGCGCAAACCGGAAGTCAAGTGCGTTCCACGCATGAGGGCTTGCGTTCCACCAGGGAAAAGAACGCGAAGGGGAGCTTGGGAAGCCACTGATTGGCTGAAACGTCTACTGCTCTTTTGGATTGGACTATGATTGTAATAAATTTTCACATTTATTCATATATCTTGAGTGCCGAGGTTATTTACTACATTACGGGTTAGGCCCCTACTCGAGCACCTCTCTCCAGCGGTGGTGCGGTGATATATTCCTCTATTTACATTTTTACCTTTTCACCTGCACACCGCTTGGGCCATGTCAGCATCTCCCACTTTTTCATATAACGCCGTGGAAACCTCATCTATTTTGGCACAATCTCACCTTTCGAGTGATTTCCTGAAGACCGCACCCAAAGAAACCAGAGGAAGGGACCTTGAAAAGGAATGCCGCCATCTCATTAATCAGGAACTGCACAGCGCCACTCTTGTTGAATATTTGAAAACACAGCGTATCCCTAGGGGACTCAGGGTACAATTACGACCCACCCTGTTTGCAGATAATACTGAATATACTGCTAAGTTTGAACAAATCTTGAATAAGTGCTCGTTTGATTTGATGGTATTAACTGTTGATTTCTTGAATATGGCGATAGTTACAACGAAAGAGGACATCAGGAATATAGAAGGCCAGCTCCTGTCTTCCACCACCCCAGAAGAATATACCGGTCTACAAAATAAAATCAAAGTCAACATTGAAAACCATCAACGTGACACGGCGGCAAGGAAGAGGTCCAAATTCTCTCGCGACGCTGAGGACTACGCTCAGAATAAAGTCTACAAATGGCTAAACTACTCTTCCTCAACCAGAAATTCTTCTTACTACGACAGAACCCCTTTAGATGCCTCCACGTCAGGCTCGGAAATGGACAGACAGGATCACCATTCTCCCTCTGCTCTTTTTTTAAGCCAACCTCGTCGAACATACAGAAGAAGACGTGGCGGGGCGGAAGACGCCAGAAAAATGGACTACACCTGAATCACGAGATCCAGAGCCAACCGTTGGTGGTAAATACAGTACAGACCAAAAGTTTGGACACACCTTCTCATTTAAAGTTTTTTCTGTATTTTCATGACTATGAAAATTGTACATTCACACTGAAGGCATCAAAACTATGAATTAACACATGTGGAATTATATACTTAGCAAAAAAAGTGTGAAACAACTGAAAATATGTCTTATATTCTAGGTTCTTCAAAGTAGCCATCTTTTGCTTTGCACACTCTTGGCATTCTCTTGATGAGCTTCAAGAGGTAGTCACCGGAAATGGTTTTCACTTCACAGGTGTGCCCTCTCAATTTTTATAAGTGGGATTTCTTGCCTTATAAATGGGGTTGGGACCATCAGTTGTGTTGTGCAGAAGTCTGGTGGATACACAGCTGATAGTCCTACTGAATAGTCTGTTAGAATTTGTATTATGGCAAGAAAAAAGCAGCTAAGTAAAGAAAAATGAGTGGCCATCATTACTTTAAGAAATGAAGGTCAGTCAGTCTGAAAAATTGGGAAAACTTTGTCCCCAAGTGCAGTTTCAAAAACTATCAAGCGCTACAAAGAAACCTCTGCTTCTGAGGATAAGTTTATCCGAGTCACCAGCCTCAGAAATCGCAGGTTAACAGCAGCTCAGATTAGAGACCAGGTCATTGCCACACAGAGTTCTAGCAGCAGACACATCTCTTCAACAACTGTTAAGAGGAGACTTTGTGCAGCAGGCCTTCATGGTTAAATAGCTGCTAGGAAACCACTGCTAAGGACAGGCAACAAGCAGAAGAGACTTGTTTGGGCTAAAGAACACAAGGAATGGACATTAGACCAGTGGAAATGTGTGCTTTGGTCTGATGAGTCCAAATTTGAGATCTTTGGTTCCAACCACCGTGTCTTTGTGCGACGCAGAAAAGGTGAACAGATGGACTCTACATGCCTGGTTCCCACCGTGAAGCATGGAGGAGGAGGTGTGATGGTGTGGGGGTGCTTTGCTGGTGACACTGTTCTGGATTTATTCAAAATTGAAGGCATACTGAACCAGCATGGCTACCAGAGCATCTTGCAGCGGCATGCTATTCCATCCGGTTTGCATTTAGTTGGACCATCATTTATTTTTCAACAGGACAATGACCCCAAACACACCTCCAGGCTGTGTAAGGACTATTTGACCAAGAAGGAGAGTGATGGGGTGCTACGCCAGATGACCTGGCCTCCACAGTTACCAGACCTGAACCCAATCGAGATGGTTTGGGGTGAGCTGGACCGCAGAGTGAAGGCAAAAGGGCCAACAAGTGCTAAGCATCTCTGGGAACTCCTTCAAGATTGTTGGAAGACCATTTCCGGTGACTACCTCTTGAAGCTCATCAAGAGAATGCCAAGAGTGTACAAAGCAGTCATCAAAGCAAAAGGTGGCTACTTTGAAGAACCTAGAATATAAGACATATTTTCATTTGTTTCACACTTTTTTGTTAAGTATATAATTCCACATGTGTTAATTCATAGTTTTGATGCCTTCAGTGTGAATGTACAATTTTCATAGTCAAGAAAATACAGAAAAATCTTTAAATGAGAAGGTGTGTCCAAACTTTTGGTCTGTACTGTACATCATCATATACTTTGAGTGTACCACAACAGTCTGTATTGCAGAAAGGTCTGTCATTTTGTCCAACTGGTAAATATAACACATTCAAACTGGACATGGAATTGCAACGCTTTTATCGTACACTACGATTAAAGGCCCACTTTTCCAAGTCCGTATCAACTTCAGACCAGATTACACCTGACAACAGTGCCCTTATTACGGCCGAGGAATTTGGCTTACGTAATAAGAGTAACTATAGACCACCACAGGGCACTCATGCTCTTAAAACCTTCATTGGTTTCATTGATAGGTCTTTTAAACAACTCCGTACTGACTGTGAAAGGGGTAGACTCCATTTCCAACATAATCTCACACCACTAGACCAGCAAGCTCTTAGGGATCTCCAGGATAATAAATCATTAATTATCAAACAAGGGCGGTGCAATTGTTATTATGAACAAAACCGATTATGTCAGTGAGGTAGAACGCCAATTGGGTGACACCACTACTTACCGTCCGCTACCATGTGACCCCACATCACATTTAACCACATTAATTCAAACAACCGTGGAAGATTATCAGAAGGCAGGAGTAATTGACTCCAAGACTAGCACATTTTTTATTAAAAAATTTCCAATTATCCCAGTTTTCTATATCCTGCCCAAAATACACAAGAATCTTCAACATCCCCCAGGCAGGCCTATAGTAGCTTCAACGGACTCATTGCTCTCCCCCCTCTCAATTTTTTTTAGAGAAGGTCCTCACACTGTTAACCCAACGCAGTCCGTCTTACCTTCTTGACACAGGGGCTTTTCTACAGAGCCTACGCGACACAAGACAGGTTCCATCCAATGCAATACTGGTATCTGTAATGGGTCTGGGAGGTGGAACCTCTGAGCAACTATACAAGGGGGCGGTCCTTGTAAGGAAGCGGGTGGCTCCCAGGGAAGACGGGCAGGTAGTCACAGCAAGTGACAGGGACAGTCTCTGGGTAGAAGAGCAGGTAGTCACGGCAAGTAACAGGGACAGTCTCTGGGTAGAAGGGCAGGTAGTCACGGCAAGTGACAGGGACAGTCTCTGGGTAGAAGGACAGCAGGCAGGTGGCTGGTGAGCGCTCCCAGGTGAGCGGGCGAGAGTCTCTGGACAGGCAGGTGGTCACGGCAAGTGACGGCAGAGCCTCCAGGTAGATTAGCAGACAGGTAGCAGGTGGACGCTCCCAGTTGAGCGGGCAAGAGTCTCTGGACGGGCAGGTGGTCACGGCAAGTGACGGCAGAGCCTCCAGGTAGGCTAGCAGGCAGGTAGCAGGTGAGCGCTCCCAGGTGAGCGGGCAAGAGTCTCTGGACAGGCAGGTGGTCACGGCAAGTGATGGCAGAGCCTCCAGGTAGGCTAGCAGGCAGGTAGCAGGTGAGCGCTCCCAGGTGATCGGGCAGGCTGGTCCATAGACAGACTGACAGGTGTCGGAAGGCAGACCGTCGGACAGCAGGCTTTCAAGCAGGTAAGCGGATATCAGGCAGGTATCAAGCTGGAATCTGGCAGGTGACTGGCAGGTAACAAGCAGGAATCGGGCAGGTGACTGGCAGGTAACAAGCAGGAATCTGGCAGGTGACTGGCAGGTAACTGGTAACGGGACCTGAGGGCTGAATCAGAGTGAAGGCTTTGCAACAACATTGCTCGGGCACCTCCATTTTGGAGGAGGTGCCTTATATATGGTGAAGTCCTCCGGCCATTGGCCGGGGACTCATTAGGACGACGCGCGCGGCCCCTTTAAGAGAGGGGGAGCGCGCGCGCGCGCGCGCCCTAAGCACCGTGGCCGGGCAGCAGCGCGCGCTGCCAGCAGAGAGGGAGGAAGACGCCGGGCACGGAGCTGAAAGGTGAGGGGAACAGCGTCCCTGCCTAGCAGGAGGCAGGGACGCCGACACTACAGTACCCCCCCTTTAGGCCCCCCCTTTTTTAGGCCAGAGAGAAATTTATCAAGGATGAGAGGGGCATGGATGTTCTCCCGGGGCTCCCACGTTCTCTCCTCAGGACCAAACCCCTTCCAATCTACCAGAAAAAAGTTTTTTCCTCTTACCCTTTTGGTGGCCAGAATGTTCTCTACCTCAAACTCGTTCTCAGCGGAAACCGGAGCAGGGGGCGTACCTGTAGACTTGGAAAAAGAGTTAAGTATCACGGGTTTGAGGAGAGATACATGGAAGGTGTTAGGGATCCGTAAGTTGGCCGGCAGTTTCAATTTATAGGCTACCGGATTGATTTGTTTGATAACTTCCAGTGGGCCAATGAACCGAGGCCCTAACTTGTAGGAGGGAATCTTGAGCCGGACATATTTGGACGAGAGCCAGACTTTATCTCCAGGATGGAATTGTGGAGGATCCAGGCGTTTTTTGTCAGCGTGTTTTTTCATCCGCTCGGACGACTGAAGGAGTGCGGATCGGGTACTCTCCCAAATGGAGGAGAATTCGCTAATGAGAGATTCCGCAGCCGGATTGTCCACCGAGGTGGAGACGGGAAATGGGATCCGAGGATGCTGACTGAATACTACAAACAACGGGGATTTGGAGGAAGATTCGCTCTCGTGATTATTGTAAGAGAATTCGGCCCATGGTAGGAGATCCACCCAGTCCGAATGGTGGGCATTAACGAAGTGCCGGAGGTAAATGGTCAGGATCTGATTGATCCGCTCCACTTGGACTGTGGGTGGTAAGCGGAGGAGAAGTCCAGGGTGACGTCAAGCAGCTTACATGTGGCTCTCCAGAAGCGTGAGGTGAACTGAACCCCACGATCCGACACGATGTGGAGGGGCAGGCCATGGAGACGGAAGATGTGGCGGATAAAGTCTTTAGCCAGTTCGGGTGCAGACGGGAGACCCGGCAGGGGAATGAAGTGCGCAATCTTGGAAAAGCGGTCAGCGACCACCCAAATGACCGTACAACCGGCAGAGACAGGGAGATCCATTATAAAGTCCATAGCTTTATGCTGCCACGGGGCAGCAGGTACTGGAAGAGGAAGGAGGCGACCGGCTGGCAGGTGTCTCGGAACTTTGTTGTGGTTGCAGGACACACAGGCAGAAACAAAGTCTATTACATCCTTGTGCAGGGTAGGCCACCAGTAATGCCGGGTAATAAGCTGGAGGGTCTTTTTCTGACCGGCGTGGCCAGCTAGCTTAGACGAGTGACCCCAGAGTAGGACCTTCTTCCGATCAGGTACTCTTACGAACGTCTTACCGGGAGGGAGACGATTTAGATTCACGGGAGCCACCTGCATTACTCTGGCGGGATCAATGATGTGCTTCGGTTCCTCCTCTAGATCAGACACCAGGAAGGATCGGGACAAGGCGTCAGCTTTGATGTTTTTGTCTGCCGGGCGAAAATGAAGAACGAAATCAAAGCGGGCAAAAAACAAGGACAACCGGGCTTGGCGTGGGTTAAGTCTCTGGGTGCTCTGGAGGTAAGCCAAGTTATTGTCGTCCGTGTAAATAATTACCGGGTGAAGAGCCCCCTCGAGCAGGTAACGCCACTCCTCCAGTGCCAGCTTAATGGCCAATAACTCTCGATCTCCTATAGAATAATTGCGCTCAGAAGAGGAGAAGAGTTTGGAGAAGAAGCCGCAAGTTACCATTCTTCCGGAAGGCGACTTTTGGGTAAGTACCGCTCCGGCTCCGGAGGAGGAGGCGTCAACTTCCAGGAAGAATTGTTTGTTGCCTTCTGGACGATGCAGCACCAGGGCGGAAGAGAAAGCCTGTTTTAAGGAAAGAAAGGCTTCCTCTGCTTCGGGCAGCCATTCTCTGGGATTAGTGCCCTTACGGGTGAGCGCAGAGATTGAGGCAGTCCGGGAAGAGAAGTGCGGTATGAAGAGGCGGTAGTAGTTGGCGAAACCCAGGAACCGCTGAATAGCTTTCAACCCCTCTGGTCGGGGCCACTTCTGGATGGCAGACAGTTTCTCAGGATCCATTCGTAGGCCGGTCTGAGAGATTATGTAGCCCAGAAACGGAAGCGAGGTCTGCTCAAAGAGGCACTTCTCATATTTAGCGTAGAGGTGGTTCTGCCTGAGCCTGAGCAGAACCTGACGAACATCCCTCCGGTGTGTGGGGAGATCTGGAGAGAAGACCAAGATGTCGTCCAGGTACACCACTACGCAGGAGTAGAGAAGGTCCCGGAAGATGTCATTGACCAACTCTTGAAAGACGGCGGGAGCGTTACAGAGACCGAAGGGCATTACCAGGTATTCATAGTGGCCGTCCCGGGTGTTGAATGCCGTCTTCCATTCATCCCCCTGACGGAAACGGACCAGGTTATACGCCCCATGGAGGTCCAGCTTGGTGAAGATTCTAGCCCCCCTCAGACGGTCAAATAATTCCGGAATGAGCGGAAGGGGGTATTTATTCTTCACCGTGATCTGGTTAAGGCCTCTATAGTCTATACAGGGACGGAGTGAGCCGTCCTTCTTTTTGATGAAGAAGAAGCCTGCTCCCGCCGGGGAAGTAGATTTCCAGATGAATCCCCGGGCCAGATTCTCCTCAATATATTCTGACATGGATCGGGTCTCAGCAGCGGACAAAGGGTAAATGCGCCCACTCGGAGGAGTAGCGCCGGGCATCAGGTCGATTGGGCAGTCGTATGGTCTATGAGGGGGTAATGTCTCCGCCTCCTTTTTATTAAAGACGTCCGCATGCGACCAATAAGGAGCCGGAAGACCAGGTAGATTGGCTGGAGTAGGAGAAGGACGGACAGGATGGACGGGAACTAAACAAGTCTTATGGCAGTCCTGTCCCCAGCGAAGGACTTCTCCGGTCTCCCAATCAAGCACGGGTGCATGTCTCTGAAGCCAATGTAGGCCTAGTAAGAGGGCGTGAGAGAGTCCAGGCAGAACATGAAAGAAGATGCTCTCAGAGTGCAGCATTCCCACCTGCAGGGTTATGGATTCGGTGATGAGTTGGATGGGATGTGGTAAGAGGCCCCCATCCACGGCAGCGACAGATAAGAGTACAGCTAGAGGTTTGGTGGGAATGCGGTATTTCTCTACCAGAGAATGAGAAATGAGATTTCCGGCAGCTCCAGAGTCAAGTTGGGCTAGTTCAAAATAACTGTTCTCCCCGCAGATGATAAAGACCGACAGCAACAGAGATAGAGAGGGTTTACTCTTGTCTAGAACGACCTCTCTGAGCGATCCTAGACACAGGCGTTTCCCGACCTCTCCGGGCAGGAACGGATCCGGTGCTCCTTACTGCCACAGTAGAAGCAGCTCCCCTCGGCTCGGCGTAACTCTTGACGGGTTTTGACCATCTTGGTCTGGTCGACCTGCATAGGCTCAGGTGAGTGCACCTGGGTAGTAACGGGAGAAGTGACAGGTTTATGGAAGGTAGGGGCTAGACGTGGAAACCTCCTCTCACGGGTGACCTCTTTGGCGCGCTCCTGGAACCGGATGTCAATCCGGGTGGCAAGTGTTATTAAGTCGTCGAGAGTGGTAGGAATGTCCCGACCGGTGAGTTCATCTTTAATACGGCCGGACAGACCCTCCCAAAAGACAGACACCAGGGCGTCGTTATCCCAGGCCAGCTCCGAAGCAAGGGTACGGAACCGTATGGCGCATTGGCCCACGGAGAGATTTCCTTGACGGAGGCGTAGCAGAGATGATGCGGATGAGGTCCTCCGTCCTGGTTCGTCGAAGACTTTCCGGAAGGCCGTGAGAAAGGCTGGCAGGTTGGACACCAGGGGGTCTCCTCTCTCCCATAGAGGATTTAGCCAAGCCAGTGCCTCTCCCGTGAGATGGGACATGATGAAGGCTACTCTGGCTCGGTCGCTGGAAAACTGGTGTGTCAACAGTTTGAAGTGCAGAGTGCACTGGTTAATGAAGCCCCATGCCTGGCTGGGATCTTCGCCAAAACGAGGAGGTGGCGGAGAGGCGGGGACCGGGAAGAGATGCCATGGTGTTGATGGGCTGAGGTGGTGCCGGGGTAGTAGGTGTGCGAGTGGAGGCAGCTCCCGAAGAGGTAGTCAATGTGTCCAGGCGGGAGTTAACACCACGCAGGTGACTCAGGATGGACTCCTGTTGGGACCTCTGACGGGAAAGTTCATGACATAGGTCCGAGAGCGAGGGAGCTTGGGTGCCACCGGGTTCCATGGCCCGAGCAAACTGTAATGGGTCTGGGAGGTGGAACCTCTGAGCAACTATACAAGGGGGCGGTCCTTGTAAGGAAGCGGGTGGCTCCCAGGGAAGACGGGCAGGTAGTCACAGCAAGTGACAGGGACAGTCTCTGGGTAGAAGGGCAGGTAGTCACGGCAAGTGACAGTGACAGTCTCTTTGTAGAAGGGCAGGTAGTCACGGCAAGTGACAGGGACAGTCTCTGGGTAGAAGGACAGCAGGCAGGTGGCTGGTGAGCGCTCCCAGGTGAGCGGGCGAGAGTCTCTGAACAGGCAGGTGGTCACGGCAAGTGACGGCAGAACCTCCAGGTAGACTAGCAGACAGGTAGCAGGTGGATGCTCCCAGCTGAGCGGGCAAGAGTCTCTGGACAGGCAGGTGGTCACGGCAAGTGACGGCAGAGCCTCCAGGTAGACTAGCAGACAGTTATCAGGTGTACGCTCCCAGTTGAGCGGGCAAGAGTCTCTGGACGGGCAGGTGGTCACGGCAAGTGATGGCAGAGCCTCCAGGTAGGCTAGCAGGCAGGTAGCAGGTGAGCGCTCCCAGGTGAGCGGGCAAGAGTCTTTGGACAGGCAGGTGGTCACGGCAAGTGACAGCAGAGCCTCCAGGTAGGCTAGCAGGCAGGTAGCAGGTGAGCGCTCCCAGGTGAGCGGGCAAGAGTCTCTGGACAGGCAGGTGGTCACGGCAAGTGACGGCAGAGCCTCCAGGTAGGCTAGCAGGCAGGTAGCAGGTGAGCGCTCCCAGGTGATCGGGCAGGCTGGTCCATAGACAGACTGACAGGTGTCGGAAGGCAGACCGTCGGACCGCAGGCTTGCAAGCAGGTAAGCGGATATCATGCAGGTATCAAGCAGGAATCTGGCAGGTGACTGGCAGGTAACAAGCAGGAATCTGGCAGGTGACTTGCAGGTAACTGGTAACGGGACCTGAGGGCTGAATCAGAGTGAAGGCTTTGCAACAACATTGCTCGGGCACCTCCATTTTGGAGGAGGTGCCTTATATATGGTGAAGTCCTCCGGCCATTGGCCGGGGACTCCTTAGGACGACTCGCGCGGCCCCTTTAAGAGAGGGGGAGCGTGCGCGCGCCCTAAGTACCGTGGCCGGGAAGCAGCGCGCGCTGCCAGCAGAGCGGGAGGAAGACGCCGGGCATGGAGCGGAGAGGTGAGGGGAACAGCGTCCCTGCCTATCAGGAGGCAGGGACGCCGATGCTACAGTATCTCTGGATGTTAAAGACCTTTACACCTCTATACCACATGAACATGGAATCATTACGGTCCAACGGTTACTAGAATCTTCTCACATCGATTCCAGGGTTTTCAGTCTTTCCATTGACCTTCTACGCATAGTTCTCACGGAGAACTTCTTTTTATTTCAAGATACCTATTACCTCCAAGTCAGGGGGACCGCAATGGGGTCCAATGTGGCCCCCCCATATGCAAATTGCTATATGGCTGCTTTCGAACAAGATGTCATCTATCCCCATGCATTATTTCAACAATTCTCCATCGTCTGGAAAAGGTATATAGATGACATCTTTTGCATATGGGTGGGCCCACAAGACTCCCTAATGACATTTTTTTCGGACATTAATACAGCCTGTCCCAACCTCAACTTCACATTGACCCATGACCCGGACGATCCCCTCTATCCAGACATCCCCTCTTTTTAGACACCATTCTTACCGTGCTTCAAACGATCCTCAAATCTGAGAGACAGTCTGATATGGGCGGACATAGGGAGCCAATGTTCAGGTCCAAGACCGAGGTTACTCCAAAACCCCAGAACTGGCACTTTCCCCTGTCTACAATGTAGACAGTGTAACAACGTGTTACGAGGTGACACTGTTCACCTCCCACTATCTGGGAAGAGGTATAAGGTCAAGGACTATTTCACATGTGACACGTCATTCGTGGTCTATCTAATTAATTGTCCTTGTGGTCTCGTTTACGTTGGGGAGACCACGCAACCCATTAGAGATCGTATCTCTAAACATAAATCGACCATTCGCTGCAAGAACCAGTTATTACCCATTCCATTTCACTTTCATTCAGCAGGCCATCAAATCTCACAACTTAAATTCCAAATATTAGAACAGGTTTTAACACCACGCTGTGGTGGGGATCGTGTACGCCTTCTCAAACAAAGGGAGGCTTTTTGGATACATGAGTTACAGTCCCTTGCTCCCAGGGGTCTCAATAGGGACTACGACCTATTGTCCTTTATTTGAAACATTTTGATGAGATATACCATTTATTCTATGTGATGTTCTAATGACATATTATTGATATCCTTCTAATAATTGTGTATTGATACTTCATTTTAGATAAGCATTTTTACTGTATCTCTACTGATGTCACCTCCATATGACTCATCTTGCCACCTGGACATAGGACTGCTCAAGCACGATGCACCATGTCTAAGTGATCTGCCTTCCTTTTCAAAAATCTACTTTCAAAAATCTGCTTCCCAAGCTCCCCTTCGCGTTCTTTTCCCTGGTGGAACGCAAGCCCTAATGCGTGGAACGCACTTGACTTCCGGTTTGGCGTATCCGGTGACGTCACTTCCGGAAACGGCACTTCCGGTTCTTCGTGGAACGCATGCACATACAGCAGCATTGCGTTCCACCCACACTCACCACCTCATTAGCGACGTCTATCTCGCCTCGCCCCCACCTCAGGCCTTATTAATAGCGGCAATTACAAACCTACAAGGTCACTCCTCCTACAACTAGCGGTGGACTCCGTGTTGGAATCGTAGGACCACTTCCAGGACGCACAGGTATTCCCTAATAGGACCATATGCGGCACCCCCTACTATTATTGTGAGCTCTGTAACTCACTCTTTGACTCACATCCTCCTACAGGGCTGACCTCTACTCCTAGAGACTATTTCCTCTGGACTTACTCCAATTCACACCTGGTATGTGTCACTTTTGAGGCTTCCCCATTGCTATCATGCTATGTTATAGATGTTCTCAATGCCGACGTATGATCATTATGTAATTCTACTTTTTGTAATATTTAGCATTTTCATATTATAATCTATGGTGTCCATTTATGCTTATAGATTGTATTGATGAAGGCCACTGATTGGCCGAAACGTCTACTGCTCTTTTGGATTGGACTATGATTGTAATAAATTTTCACATTTATTCATGTATCTTGAGCGCCGAGGTTATTTGCTACATTACGGGTTAGGCCCCTACTCGAACACCTCTCCCCAGCGGTGGTGCGGTGATATATTCCTCTACATTCACATTTGTGGCCTGCTGGGAGTCATTTTGCAGGACTCTGGCAGTGCTCCTCCTGTTCCTCCTTGCACAAAGGAGGAGGTAACGATCCTGCTGCTGGGTTATTGCCCTCCTATGGCTCCCTCCTCATCTCCTGGTATCTGCTCCATGCTCTGGACACTGTGCTGACAGACATAGCTACCCTACTTGCCACAGCTCGCACTGATGTGTCATCCTGGATGAACTGCACTACCTGAGCAACTTCTGTGGGTTGTACTGTAGACACCGCCTCATGTTACTGTACCTCTAGGGGTAAGAGCAATGTCAAAATGAAAAAGTGACCAAAACAACAGCCAAAAAGGATGAGAACAAAGAAATGGTCTGTGGTCACCACCTACAGAACCACTCCTTTAAAGGGGGTATCTTGCTTATTGCCTATCATTTCTACCAGTTGTCTGTTCCATTTGCACAACAGCAGGAGAAATTGATTCACAATCAGTGTTGCTTCTTAACTGGACAGGTAGATTTCACAGAAGTGTTATTGACTTGGAGTTACATTGTGTTGTTTAAGTGTTCCCTTTATTTTTTTGAACAGTGTATATACCTGACAGGAGCCCATACATTCTCCTGCCTCCAATAATATATACCTGACAGGAGCCCATAAATGCCTCCAATAATATATACCTGACAGGTACCCATAGCTTCTCCTGCCTCCAATAATATATACCTGACAGGAGCCCATACATTCTGCTGCTGCTGCCTGGGGCGACGCCGGGTCCGTCCTCCACAGTGTGCTCAGGAAGCAGCCCTGAGACTGACCTCCTGTGCACACACTGGCAGTGTCGCGCTGCGCAGAGGAGGCAGAAGGGGCACTGCGGCAGCCGGCAGAGCAGGGAGATCGCTCTCCATGCTTTGCCGCTGCAGAGGGCCCATCATTAATCATATCGGCAGTGCTGCCAAAATGATTAGCGAACCGGGGGGCCCTCTGTTCTCTGCACAGGGCCCAGGGGGGTAGGGGACGGGGCTTGGGGCATGGCCATCGGGACCCGGGGCCCACCGGGGGTTTTCCCAATCCTCCGGTGGGCCAGTCCGCTCCTGATTTTGACTTTCGCGATCTCTCTCCATCCTATACATTGCATGTTGGGAAGAATTTTACATCTACTCTAAAAACAATCTGTTCGTGTCTGATGTTGTTTTGTAAGGTCGCAACATAGATGATAAACGCATTATATGGGGACGTGACATAGTGATCATATCGAAATTTATCTGAAATTTAAATGCAAACAATCTGAATCTCAGATTCACTTTTTTGGTTTCAAGTAAAATGTGAATTTTTTTAGACATTGAAATTAAAGGAAATTAAGTTTTAAACATCATTTACACAACTATGTATCAGAAGCCCATTAGTGGCAATATTATTAGCAAACGGCTGTCACCCCAAACATGCTACCAAATCAGTTCCCTGTAATAAATTCATACGTGCAAAACGCACATGTTCAGACAACCAAATATCCACTAACCAAAGCTTTCAAATAAAAAAACAAGTTAAAAGCTAGGAGATACAAAATAGAAATTATAAATAAATTATATAAAAAAGTCATGACAAAAACGAGAAATAAACTTCTGAATACCGAATCTATAATAAAAAATGTAAAACAAAAAAACATTAATATACCTACATATAGTATACCATACTAGCCTTCAATTCAATCAAATTGAATAAATTATATATAAATATTTACCAATTCTTCATCAAGAAGACGTCTTCAAAAAATACTTGATCAAGGTTATAGAGTGGTAGCTAAAAGAGCCAGTTCATTAGGTAGCCATTTATCACCAAGTTTAATCAAAGACCATAAAAATCAGAACAACAAAATGCTATTATCCCAAAAGGGTTTCAACAAATGTGGCAAAAATACATGTAACACCTGTCAATATGCAACAAAAAATAAAATTATCCAAGTACCGCGCAAAAATGAATGCAATATTAACAGTTTTATGAATTGCGATACTGACCATATAGTCTATTGTATTGAATGCACTGGCTGCAATATGAAGTGTATATGATGCACTATAAAAAAAAATAAAAATACAGATCTCAAAACACATAAATAATACAACCAAAGGAAACAATATATATTCAGGTGCAGCAAAAAAAATAGTTTAACCATACAATGCGTATCGGGGAGCCTTTTAGGCCCCAGTGCTTACTTTTTTGCTATCTGCAAAATTACTTTAGTTAGAATTTTGAAACTCTAGGTATTCCTCAAGTATGTTGTTGTTGGTAATATCCAGTTGGTAATTTTTTTGATAGGCATTTTGGTCTAACAGTGCTTTTTGGGGGAAAACCACATCTGTACGGAACAGGGGTCTCTTAGGCCCCTGCTATTTTTATCATGCAGTCAGCAGTGTTTGTGTCTCAGGTTACTTTATTTGTAGTCAGGGTTGCTGGTGGAGGGACAAGGGGGTGGATCATGCCATGTGAGGATGTCATGTGATTTTGGGAGGGAGTGATAAGTAGAGATGAGCGTTGTTCTACTCAAACTGTTCGCCAATCTCAAATTCGAGCTGTTTTGGGCGGTGTTCGAGCCGTTCGGCGAACACGAACAATTTGAGAAAAATTCGGCTGTTCGAGGTTATATTCGATAACTGTTCGTGCACCAAAATCATAACTGGATTTTTTCTCAGTAATGATGAAAATTAATGTTAATACGCAGTTTGAGTGTACAGCGGGGTGGGGGGAGGGGCAGGGGATGGATCTCTGCAGGAACAATGAAGATCTCCATTTTTTTTTCTCTTTCCCGCATTTACAGTGGGGAGGTGCAATCTGTCAGCCTATCAGCAGCGCACACACGGAGCGAAGTGCTTTTTTTCACACAAGCAAGGGCATGTGTCATTGGCAGTGTATGTCACATGTCCTTGCCCTATAAGACCAAGCCATTTTCCCCGTCGCCACCATTTTCTCACTGCTGCAGCTGCGTGTTAGACGGCACCGCTGTTGCTGTGTGCGCTATACCTTGTTAATTTCAAGCCAATTTTCGCACAAATATACAGATAGCTTGGGAGTAGGGAATAGTTGTGATTGCAGTCCTTTTAAGGACTAGGTTACAGCATTTCCTACGACTTTTATCAGGCAGGTGTGTGCTCTTAAATAGATAGGTTGTGGGAGTAAAGACTAATTGTAATTGGAGTCCTTTTCAGGACTAGGTTACATCAGTTCCTATCAGTTTTTGCCAGGCAGGTCTGTGCCAGTGCTGTGCAAGTTTTTTTCACAGCATTTGGCTGAATCTAGCAAAGCTAATCCTTTTTGGCCTATTGCAGAGTGTGTTAGTCAGTGGAGTAGCCTATCTGTGTTGCAAGATATACCACCTGTGTATAGAATACCAATTTTTTTACTGCACCTAGTGAAGTAAAATCTTTTGGGCATAGCATCATTCTATTAGTCCATCTATACTGACCTCCATCAGGTTGCAAACTGAATCTAATATTTTTCTGCATCTAGCTCTGAAAAAATATTGGGCTTCTAGCTGTGTGTGGGTCTTGTTCTATTAATCCATCTATACTGACCTCCATCAGGTTGCAAACTGAATATATTTTTTTTCTGCATCTAGCTCTGAAAAAATATTGGGCTTCTAGCTGTGTGTGGGTCTTGTTCTATTAATCCATCTATACTGACTTTCATCAGGTTGCAAACTGAATATAATTTTTTTCTGCATCTACCTCTGAAAAAATATTGGGCTTCTAGCTGTGTGTGGGTCTTGTTCTATTAATCCATCTATACTGACCTCCATCAGGTTGCAAACTGAATATAATTTTTTTCTGCATCTAGCTCTGAAAAAATATTGGGCTTCTAGCTGTGTGTGGGACTTGTTCTATTAATCCATCTATACTGACCTCCATCAGGTTGCAAACTGAATATAATTTTTTTCTGCATCTAGCTCTGAAAAAATATTTGGCCTTCTAGCAGTGTGTGGGACTTGTTCTATTAGTCCACCTATACTGACCTCCATCAGGTTGCAAACTGAATATATTTTTTTCTGCATCTACCTCTGAAAAAATATTGGGCTTCTAGCTGTGTGTGGGACTTGTTGTATTAGTCCATCTATACTGACCTCCATCAGGTTGCAAACTGAATATAATTTTTTTCTGCATCTAGCTCTGAAAAAATATTGGGCTTCTAGCTGTGTGTGGGTCTTGTTCTATTAATCCATCTATACTGACCTCCATCAGGTTGCAAACTGAATATAATTTTTTTCTGCATCTACCTCTGAAAAAATATTGGGCTTCTAGCTGTGTGTGGGTCTTGTTCTATTAATCCATCTATAATGACCTCCATCAGGTTGCAAACTGAATATAATTTATTTCTGCATCTAGCTCTGAAAAAATATTGGGCTTCTAGCTGTGTGTGGGTCTTGTTCTATTAATCCATCTATACTGACCTCCATCAGGTTGCAAACTGAATATAATTTTTTTCTGCATCTAGCTCTGAAAAAATATTGGGCTTCTAGCTGTGTGTGGGTCTTGTTCTATTAATCCATCTATACTGACCTCCATCAGGTTGCAAACTGAATATATTTTTTTCTGCATCTACCTCTGAAAAAATATTGGGCTTCTAGCTGTGTGTGGGACTTGTTGTATTAGTCCATCTATATTGACCTCCATCAGGTTGCAAATTGAATATAATTTTTTTCTGCATCTAACCCAGCCAATAGTTTTGGCCTAATACCACAGTTTGGCCACTCAGCTCTGCTCGGTTACCATCCATTGTTTTTTTGTGCAAACAACTCCAGAGTTGTGAATTAGTTAACCACCAAAATGAGTGGAAAAAGGCCTGCTGCTGGTGGAAAGGGGAATAGGCGTGTTGGGAAGGGGAAAAAAGGTTGTGTCCGTGGGGTAGGTGTTAAAGCAACAGTAACATCTGCAGAAGAAAGACCATCTTCCAGCCAAACTAAAATGTCTACTTCTTTTAGCGGACAATGTGATAAGATCCCTTTCTTACGGCCACGCCAATCGCTACAAAATCCAGATGAGGCACAAAAACAGCAGGTGCTTCAACGGATATCAAGTGCTACTTTAAGTGGGCTCTCCTCCACATCAACTTCAACATCACAAATACTCCAGTCCTCAAAGGTGTCACCCAAATCGCACTTGCTTCCTCACAGCGCCCAAATCTCCAGCTGCCCGTCTGAGTATGAGGTAGAACAGATGGTTGAGTCTGCAGAGCTGTTTACTCATACTATAGCCTGGGAATCAGAGGTCGACTCCAGCGCTTCTGTGAATCCAGACGAGGAAATGATCTGCACTGATGCCCAGAATCTTTATGAGTCGGATCCAGGACCAGACGCAGAAGGTTCTGACCATAATGTAGACCCTCATTCCCAAACTGTAACTCCTGTTGGTGGAGACAATGAGGAAGACGATGATAAGACTCAAATACCTGATTGGAGCGACAACTTTAGTTTTTTGTCAGGGCTGGAACAGGTTGGCTCTGAGGACGACGGGTGTGATAACACACAGGGTGATGATGATGAGGTTGGAGATCCCACTTACTGTCAACCCACAGTCAGCCAAGAGATGAGGTCAGCAGAGGAGGTGGAGGAAGATGCTAGTGACGACGAGGTCAGGTTGCGCCTTCCTGGACAGAGACGTAGTACTGGAAGCACGTCAACAGCTGCATCCTCAAACACAACTCTGCCTCTCACCACAAGTCGTGGTGGCTCTTCAGGTCGCATGGGTGCTAAGCCTTGCATAGCCTGGGCATTTTTTCAGATCGATAAAGATGACCCAACTCGTGTTATCTGTAACATTTGTCAGCAAAAGCTAAGTAGAGGCCAAAAAATACATAGTTTGAGTACTTCATGCATGAACCGGCACATGGACATGAAGCATAAGTTGCAGTGGGAAGCTCAGTGTGCTACAATGCGGCCTAGCCGGCCGGGCCAACCACCGTCTGCCATATCTTGTGCATCCGCGGCCTCTTCATCCTCTGTGACTGGGGGGACAGCAGTCACACCTGTTTTGGGGCGCAGACCTGCCACCTCTTTACCCGCAACAGCCAGCGTGATTGGCAGGTCATCATTTTCTTTGGAGGTGGGAACACCAGCTGGTGTTGAGCGCTGTCCAACATCGATAGCACCACCTTTGGATCAAGGCAACCTAACATGTCCACCTGCATCTTCCTCACAGACCGGCAGTTTGCCGGGGACACCCTTATCAACCCCGTCTAAGCACAATAGCCAGCCCTCGGTCCCTCAGATGTGGACAAGTAAAAGACCATTTCCTCCTAGCCATGAGAAAGCTAAGAGGTTGAATTTCACCATCTGCAAGCTCTTGGCTACAGAAATGCTGCCTTTCCGCCTGGTGGACACAGAGGATTTTCGAGACCTTATGTCCGTCGCAGTGCCCCAGTACCAGATGCCCAGTCGGCACTACTTCTCAAAGAAAGGTGTGCCTGCGCTCCACCAGCATGTCGCACACAACATCACCGCTTCTTTGAGAAACTCTGTGTGTGACAGGGTGCATTTCACCACAGACACTTGGACGAGTAGGCATGGACAGGGGCGTTACATGTCGCTGACTGGGCACTGGGTAACTATGGTGACAGCAGGACAAGGGGCTGCTGTCCAAGTCTTGCCGTCCCCACGAGTTGTGCGTCAATCCTCTTTATGTTAAAGTTCCTCCACTGCTTCTGCCTCCTCAACCTCCTCTCGGTCTTCCACCTGCACCCAAAGCCTGTCTGGTCATGCCACAAGCTTTCTAACTGCGCAGAATGGATCCTGCACACCTCCTTACTATGCTGGCAGTAGGGCTCAACGTCATCAGGCGGTTTTTACATTGAAATGTCTGGGAAATGTGAGTCACACAGCTGAGGAGTTGTGGTCAGCTCTGGAGAACCAATTTCATGAATGGTTGTCTCCACTGGACCTGAAACCAGGGAAGGCCGTGTGCGACAATGCTGCAAACCTGGGTGCGGCCCTTCGCCGGGGCAATGTCACACACGTGCCTTGTATGGCTCACGTGTTGAACCTGGTTGTCCAGCAATTTTTAGCCCACTATCCCAGACTAGATGGCCTTCTGTAGAGGGCACGGTCGCTGTGTGCTCACTTCCGCCGTTCGCATCCTGCAGCTCAGCGACTTACATCTCTACAGAAGTCGTTGGGCCTGCCACTTCACCGGCTAAAATGCGATGTGCCTACCCGGTGGAATTCAACACTGCACATGTTGCAGCGACTGTGGCAGCACCGACAAGCCCTGGTGCAATACGTTCTGACGTATAGCCTGGGCCAACGAGATTCAGAGGTGGGGCAAATCACGCTGGAGGAGTGGTCTCAGATCAGGGACCTATGCACCCTTCTGCACAGTTTTGAAATGGCGACGAAGATGTTTAGTGCTGACGATGCCATTATCAGCATGACTATTCCGGTGATTTACATGCTGGAGCACATGTTAAACAGAATTCGGAGTCAGGTGGTGGCACAAGAGGAGGTGGAGGAAGTAGAGGAGGAGGAGTTGTATGCGGAAGGGCTAACATCTGCAAGGTCCAGACGGTCGGCAGCACCAAGGCGGCAGGCATGTGAGGGTGGGGGAGATGGTTTTACCAGGGCACATGGTAGCAGCCAAACTAGTGAGGAAGGTGCAGGAGCCCAGGAAGAAGTGGAGGACGAACTGATGGAAGACTCATCAGATGAGGGAGACCTTGATCACATTTCTGTTGTGCGAGGTTGGGGGGAGAGGACAGAGGAAGGAAGCATGATTGTTACCTCGCCACCAACACAACAGGGACTTGGTGCTCCTGGATGCGCAACACACATGAGTGCCTTCTTGCTGCACTACCTGCAACATGACCCTCGAATTGTGAGAATTAGAAATAATCCTGACTACTGGGTTGCCACACTGTTAGATCCCCGGTACAAAAGTAAATTTGCAGAAATTATTCCTGCCATAGAAAGGGATGCACGCATGCAGGAGTATCAGCAGAGACTGTTGCAGAATCTTACATGTGCTTTTCCACAAAATACCAGTGGTGCACGTAGTGAATCTCACAGTTCCAACTTGCCAACCGTGGGACCGTCAAGTGTTCAGCACTCAAACCGTAACAGAACCACAGTATCTGCTGGTAACATCAATTTTGCGGAATCATTTCACCACTTTTTTAGCCCATCCTTTGCAAGGCCACAGGAGACAAGAAGTCTGACACATAGTCAACGCCTAGAGACGATGGTACAGGAGTATCTCCAAGTAAACATTGAAGCCACGACTGTGTCACTGGACCCTTGCTCTTTTTGGGCTTCCAATCTGGATAAATGGCCGGAGCTAGCCACTTACGCCTTGGAGATCTTGTCATGCCCCGCAGCCAGCGTTCTGTCTGAACGTGTGTTCAGCGCTGCTGGTGGTGTGCTGACAGATAAGCGCACGCGGCTCTCCACTGATAATGTAGACAGACTCACGTTCATAAAGATGAACAAATCATGGATCCGAAACGACTTTTCTACCCCTGTGTCATCCTGGGGAGAGTAAAAGCTTGATGATTGGTTAAAATCACCCTACCAACCGTTTTAAGCTTTCAAATTACTAATCATGTTTATCTGTATCTTGACTGGAAAATAATTTGGGCTTTGTAGCAGTGTGCAGCACTGATCCTATTAGGCCATCTATACTAAAGCTTCACCAGATTTAAATTTAAAAATAATTTTTAGCTGCATCTAGCCCGGAAAATAATTTTGGGGCTCCGAGATGCGCAAGACACATAAGTGCCTTCTTGCTGCACTACCTGCAGCATGACCCTCATATTGTCAGAATTCGAAGTAATCATGACTACTGGGTTGCCACACTCTTAGATCCCCCAAACTTTTCGATCAACCTTTTCATTTTCATAAAGACCAAAAAAATGGTCATTTTTGAAATTATAAGCATTAGCAGGTTGTTAGAAACTGAAATCAAACAGTTTTCAACTCAAAACTTTATTCTAGGTGATGTTACATTTTCACATAGGACCCCTTGTTCGAAAGGAGCTTCTGAACTCTCTCGTCCATTGAATTTGTCAGGTTTTGGATGGTTTCTGCTTCAATTGTTTTGCATGAGGACAGAATACCCTCCCAGAGCTGTTGCTTAGATGTGAACTGCCTCCCGCCATCATAGACACTCCTTTTAATGATGCTCCAAAGGTTCTGAATGGGGTAGAGGTCAGGGGAGCATGGGGGTCACACCATAAGTTTGTCCCCTTTTATGCCCATATCAGCCAGAGATGCAGATGTTTTATGTGCAGCATGAGATGGTGCATTATCATGCAGAAAAATGATCTTGCTGTGAAATACACGGTTCTTCTTCTTGAACCATGGCAGGAAGTGCTGTTTGAGAAAATCCACATACATTATGGAGTTCATCTTTAGCGCCTTCAGGGATCTTAAAGGGGCCGACAATCTCTCTCCCCATGATTCCAGCCCAAAACTTTACTCCACCTCCTCCTTGTTGGCGCTGTAGCCATGTTTGCGTGGGGTGTCCATCAACCAGCCATCCTCCACTCCATCCATCTGGACCATCGAGCGCTGCACGGCACTCATCCGTGAACAAAACTGTTTTGAAATCAGTCTTCATGTAATGTTTGGCCCACTGGAGCCGTTTCTGCTTGTGTGAAGTGGATAGAGGAGGTCGACAGGATGGCGTATGCACAGCTGCAAACCTCTGAAGGACCCTGCATCTTGTTGTTCGGGGGACGTTGGAGGCACAAGCAGCTTCAAAAACTTGTCTGCTGCTATGACAAGGATTTTTGGCCGCTGCTCTTTCAACCTGACGTAATTGCCTGTAGGAAAGAGTCCTCAATTTGCCCTTATCAGCACGCACACGTGTGTACTGTGAATCAGCTACATACTTCTTGATTGCCAAGACACTTCATCCTGATCATCGCACAATGTTGATTGTAGTCATGCCTTGACCTAAACACTCCACAATTTGTTGCTTCTCAGCAGCCGACACATCATTTTTCTTTCCCATTTTGGCAGAAAATGTAGGCTGCTTAATAATGTGAGAGAGCCTTCTTAAGTAGTCTTGCCTTTCATTGGACACACCTGCCAAACTAATTAGCACAGGTGTCTGCAATTGCTTACAGTGATATAAAGAGCCCTGACACACATCACCATCAATGAGTTTAACTGACAAACAAACAAATTCTTCCCTTATCACTCCTAAACACTTTTTGCATAATAATTTGGAACGCAGTGTACATGTGCTTTTCCACAAAACACCAGCGGTTCACGTAGTGAATCTTACAGTTCTAACTTGCCAACCGTGGTCTGTATGGAGTTGTTCAATAAAGGGCCCAAAATTAAGATAACATAGATGGGAGAAGTCTCTATGAATAGGAATTCCTAAGTATTTGATACCCTGTGAGGGACAGGCAAAGGGAAAGTTGGACTGGATGGATTCCTATATGGATTTGGGGAGGGAGACATCGAGGGCCTCAGACTTCGCTGCATTGATTTTAAAATTTGACCATGTAACAAAGTGATCTATTTCAGCCATAACAGCAGGGATGGATATATGTGATTGAGTGATATATACTAGGACATCATCAGCAAATAGAGAGCACTTGTACTCGGTGCCTTCCACCTCAATCCACCTAATATTGGGGTTATGGCGAATTGATGAGAGCAGGTGCTCCGTCACTAGGATGTATAAGAGAGGGGACAGAGAACATCCCTGCCTTGTCCCATTGGTGATTGTGAAAGGTGATGAAAATGTTCTGACGCGCCCCCTGGGCCTTGGGACACCCGGAGCCGGACCCTTTTTGGTGGATGCTGGTGGTTGTAGTCTCCGTGGCGGCAACCCGGTTCCATGGCTCAGGGCGGTCAAACCAGTGGCGGAACTATTTATGTGGTTTTGATGTTTAAATGTCCGACTACGCCACCCGTGGATTGCGGTCAGAGTGAACCGCCGCTCCAGGGCAGACCGCTGAGGCTGGTGTTGTGGGTGCAGCAGAGCGTAGCATAACTCCCCACGGGAGGAGTATAGTCTCAGGGCAGTGTATGCGGAGGATGGGGGTGATGGTGCAGGGCAGCAGCAGTAACGACATGGAGTCAGTGATGCAGTCCAGGGCCTTTACTCACAGTTCTTATTATCCAGACCACGTCTGCAGGTAACGGCTGCCCACGTCGTACTGTGCTCACCAGGTGAGGGGCTCAGACAACTCCCAGATAACTTTGGAGCACTTCACAGGACCCCCTTTGTGTGTCCTTTGTCTGGCCTTTCTTACCAACACTTCTGTCCGGCTGCCTCGGGCCTCCTCTTGGTAAACTTGGCGCCAGTTTCCCTGACCCTATGTGGTGCCTTCCTAGCGGGTGTAGCGAGGGGCTGCGCCACATAAAATGTCAGAGCCTCCGGTTTCTAGCTGAGGGTCGTTTCCTGCCTCCACTAGTTCGGGGACCGGTCTCCCCCTTTGGCCTGACCCCTCCACGCAGGTGGATTCGGGCGTGCGGTGGCGACTCGCCCGTCCGCACCCCTGGGATCCCTTCATTCCTCGTTCCTGGAGCCTTCTCCGCTCCTCTTCCTTCCTTCTCCCTCTTCCAGGCCTGGGCCTCTGTTACTAGGCCCACCTCCGGAGCAGAGCTCATGCAGAGCCCCTGCTCCCTGCCACTTCTGCTCAGACTTCTCTGCACTGAACTAAGATGGTGCCCACCTTTTATACTCCCTTCTCAATGCACCCAGGAACTGCTTCCTCCCTGCTCCTGCACTACAGGGTTCCCCTTCCTCAGTGTTCCCTCCCCCCACTCCAGCCAGGGACAGGGACTGTCGTGCCCATCTCAGGGGCATATTGGTCGCCCTGCCCCACGGCAATGTGGTGTAATGCATGCAGGTGTCGGGTCCTGATCCACACTCCATCCTTACCTGAGAGTGAGATATCACACCTCTGGGTGAGGTGCAATACCTCTGTAGCAACCGAGCCCTCAGGGTGCTACAGTTCCATTTATCTTCAGCCTAGGTGACGTATTGCGATACAGGGCCGTGATTTTGGCTATAAAAGGGTCCCCTAGACCCCTACCCCAAGCTTTTTAAGAGAATCATATATGGCGTGCCAGGAGACTCTATGGAATGCTTTCTCAGCATCCAACGAGAGTATCTAATTACAAATTTTTAACTGCATCTAGCCCAGGAAATACTTTGTGCCTAGTAGCAGTGTCTGCTAGTCAGCGGAATATCCCGGCTGTTAAGCAAGCTACACCACCTGTAGTTTAGACACTTAATTTTTTCAAAGGAAATGATTCGGGACCATGGGATACTTAGTGAAGAGCATCAGGAGGCACCCCAAGGCATAGGGGCTGGGACTGGCAGTAGGATGCCTTGCGGTGGACAGCCGAGCTCGATCCTTATAAAAGCTTTTTAACTGCAGCAGCTTTAGTGGACGCTACTGGAGCTGGAATTACGCGGCTGCTGGCATGAGACTTGCCCTCCAATAGATCCTTGTAAATGGATTTAAAGTGTATTCATTCAAATTAGAGAGACAATTTAAATTAAAAAGCTTAGAGCTGCCTCCACCACAGGGGGGCTCGCTCGACCCACCAGCGGACAGGCACCAGTATTGGGAGAGGGGGGCTGGCCGTCAGGGTTCACCGCGGCTCTGGCACAAACCCGGCGACACGGAGGTGGCACGGGCAGGAGCGGACTGGCCGTGTCGGCTTCTCACTTTTTGGATTTTAGAAGGGCATGACATGCCTATATCTGTGTCTCCCCCTCCTTTTACTCCTCCACCTCTTTTATTTTCGCATGACTATATGTACTTGTCACTTTTCCATGTGTTAGTTATGTCTTCTGAGCAGTTTGTCAGCTTTTGGACACCTTTGAAGTTGTTTTCTATGTGTTTCTATGTGTTTTTGTTTGCCTGCCATTGTTTTTAACGGTGTTCGAAGGTGTTCGACGAACAGTTCGACGAACAGTTCGGCGAACACACGGGTGTTCGACGAACCGAACCGAACTCGAACACTACGGGGGTGGCTCAACACTAGTGATAAGGCCTAGAAGGAAGATGTATCGCTTTTGCAAAAAAAAAAGTCATGGAAAAATATCTCAAAAGAGGAACTTCATGCATATATTGGACTTTTACTGCTAACAGGGTGTCAGAAATCGTATGATGTTCCAATCAGAGAATTATTTCTGGACCCACTTTCTGATCCACACTATAAAGCGACAACGACAGTGGACAGATATGAGGAAATTATAAGAAACATTCGATTTGATGATAAGTGAACTCGAGCAGCAAGGTTCCAAACAGACAAATTAGCCCCTATCAGTTATATCTGGAACATATTTATCAAAAATTGCACCAAACTTTACAATCCTAGTACTAATGTTACAGTAGATGAGCAACTTGTACCCTTCAGAGGATGTTGCAAGTTCATACAATACATGCCCAGTAAACCAGCCAAGTATGGAATAAAAATCTTCTGGATGTGTGATTCTGCAAATTATTATGGCATAAATAGGCTTATCTACTGTGGCAAAGAAGTTGATGCACCAGTACAGAAAGATCTAGGGTCTGAGATTGTACACTTGCTGTACAATATACAATTCTGGTAGAAGCATTACCATGGACAATTATTTTACCAATGTTGCACTGGGCAATTTTCTGCTTGAAAAAGCTGTTAGACTTGTTGGTACTATGAAGCCAAACCAACGAGAAATTCCTCAAGCAATGAAACACAATCCACAGTGAGCACTTTATGAGAGTGTCTTTGGTTTCAACAACAAAGCGACACTGGCATCTTACAAAGCAAAGAAGGAGAAATCCATTATATTACTCAGTACCATGCATTATGATTGCAGTACTGACAATTAAATGGGTTTCCGAGCATGCACAAACATACAATCAAAACAATACACATGACTGGTCCTCATTGGTTTTAAATAGGTTACAGATTAGAGGCAGAACATCTCTAAGATTAATGGCGTGGAACAATGATGGAAACGTGTCAGAGGTTCTAAGGGCCCAATGCATGTAAACTTTTTAATGGAGTTGCAATAAAGAAAACCAAGTTTTAATTTACTCTGAAAGTGCCAAGTTTTCTTATCCTGTTTTCCTGATGTACTGCTGGCCAGCAGTGGAACGGCACTATTACAAACATTGGAGGGACTGTATTATACTGTACATGGTGAGTCCAGAAAAAAACCTCCCTATTCATATAAACAGAAAGTAACCGGTGGTAACCAACAACATGTTTAACAATAGTTTGAAATAACAGACATTTTAGGCTTTTTTTTAGTACAAATTGTCAAAAATGTCTCCAATTTTCAGGCAGATGCCTTGCAAATGTTTATACATAGACAGTGCACATGGAGGAAGTCGTGACATTTTCACTAAGGGGGATGCAAAAATTATCTCTGGAGAGTATCAAGAGGTTTCTTCTTTACTAAATGGGAAAGTAATAGCTATTCATAAGGCATGCAAATCAGCAGACAACATAACACAGTTTAGATAGAGAATCAATGGAGTATTCTCCAACCATGCAAAAACTATCCCTGTATTTAAGGAGTAGAAACTACTGAAGAAGAAAAGGCTTCTCATCTAGGAGTGAAAGAAAATTATCTTCAACAAGTTTGCTATTCACAAAATGAATATACAATTACAATGTTTTATTAATCAAGCAGTCCATAAATTGTCCCTTTTATTTAGGGAGCGGGAGCAGGAACAGGTTAGCTATTTTCAAAGGAAAGAAGCAATGACTTGAATCGGTCGACAGGGTAGGGGTACTCGGATACCGGGATGGATGGGATACTTCTGTGGGGATCACGGTTGGTCGTTTTCCGGTTCTGTGCCCTGGACCGTCAGTAAAGGGATGGGGGTGAAGATGATGGGAGTATTGTGTCCTGACTAGTGTTGAGCATTCCGATACTGAAATATCGGGTATCGGCTGATATTCACAGTATCGGAATTCCGATACTTAGTTCTGATACTTTTAGAATATCGGATACCGGAATCGGAAGTTCCCATAATGCAATGAGCCAGTTTCATTTTATTCAGCCAATGAGGATCCTAAGAAGTGTGGGCACATCCTGTTAGGCATGTAGGCATCTTAACTAATGTCATGGCTGTTATTGGCTGCTGAAATGATGTCATGATGCACTATAAAAGCCGCCGCCGCCATTTTGAGCTCACTCTGCTGTGAATTCTGTTAGGGATAGGACGCTGTTGTTCTGAGGGACAGTTTTAGCTACCTATTTGCTCTATTCTGCTTTACCAAAGCTACTTTATAAACCACTGTGCCTTGCAGCGCTAGTGCACAGTTCTCTGTGCTGTTCACCACTGTCTGCAAGGTCTCTGTGTGTGAGTGCAGCTCACGCTGTAGTGTGTGCTTCAGCCACGTCTGGTTGTAGTGCGCTCAGCGTGCGTCACTGCCTCATACATTGTCCTTTTTTGCTAATTGATAATTTTTCCTGATTTCTCCTATTAGTGTGGTGGTTCCATCCGTATCCAGCTACATTGATTCCAAACACACTATATAGGAGTAGATAGAGAAGTTTTATTTTGTCTTGCAGCGCTAGTGCACAGTGCTTTGCATCCGCTCCCCTTTCACGGCTGTCTGCAAGGTCTCTGTGTGTGAGTGCAGATCACGCTGTAGTCTCTGCTTCAGCCATGTCTGGTTGTAGTGCGCTCAGCATGCGTCACTGCCTCATACATTGTCCTTTTTTGCTAATTGATAATTTTTCCTGATTTCTCCTATTAGTGTGGTGGTTCCATCCGTATCCAGCTACATTGGTTCCAAACACACTATATAGGAGTAGATAGAGAAGTTTTATTTTGTCTTGCAGCGCTAGTGCACAGTGCTCTGCATCTGTACTGTTCACGGCTGTCTGCAAGGTCTCTGTGTGTGAGTGCAGATCACGCTGTAGTGTGTGCTTCAGCCACATCTGGTTGTAGTGCGTTCAGCGTGCGTCACTGCCTCATACATTGTCCTTTTTTGCTAATTGATCATTTTTCCTGATTTCTCCTATTAGTGTGGTGGTTCCATCCGTATCCAGCTGCATTGGTTCCAAACACACTATATAGGAGTAGATAGAGGAGCCTTTCTGCAGCCTTGTGCCCTGCAGCCCCAGCCAGATTAGTATCAGCCTCTTTTTTGTAGCCTCATCTATTGCATTGTAGGTTACCTTCCTGCATTGTAATAGCTACAAAAAGTTTGTGATACTATCGGTATTACATCTTTGGGCACATCCAGTGTCTTTTTGTGACAAAAAAAACCTAAATAAAGTTGACCAAACACTCCACTTTACAGTTGTGTAGGCCACAGTAGCTCATATTAAAGTCTAGTCCACACTTTATAAAATTAGTGTTTCTTATACCTGTTAGCAGCTGTTCAGGTATAAGCACACTAAGCCCTTAGTACTTTTCTGCCTATCTTTATCAGTCTACCAAGATGAAGAAGGCAGGGAGTAAGGCATGTGGTCGTTGTCGTGGGCGTGGGAGTGGAGTTTCTGCAGGGAGAGGACATGAGGATTCTGTGCCTGCAGGGAGAGGACGTGGGGATTCTGTGCCTGCAGCTGGCACCAGTGACTCAGCATCCCTCAGTTTTACCAGGGAACAGTTCTTTGTGCGCAGCTTTGTAGGAGCTAGCCGTACCCCACTGCTGCGGGAGGTCCAAATTGAAGCCGTTGTCGGATGGATGCCAGCTAACGCATAGACTTCAATTAGTTCCAGATCCTCTCAGGTCCTGAGCACTGAAGAGCACCCATCTGTCTCTTCACCACCTGCCAAATTGCCCAGGCAGTCAGAGAGCCCTGGACAGGAGCCATCTCTACTTCTGTTCTCTGAATCTCTTGGCTTGGAAAGAGGGGACCAGCCAAGCAGAATTCGAGAATTTGAAGAAGAGGTAGTATGCAGTGATGCCCAACCATTTTGTATCTCTGAATCTGAAGAGGCGGGTGGGCCAGTGCCTATGGTCATCAGCACACCTCAGTACACATCTGATGATGAGACTCAGGTGCCACTTTCTGGTGCGTACTGTGCTGTCGAGACTACCCAGGAGAAGCAGTTGTTTGAAGAGGGTGGTGTAGATGATGAGGTCCTTGACCCATTTTGGTGTGAGGGACAGGAAGGTGGTGGGAGCAGCTCTGAGGAAGAGATTCCCTGAACGGCCCAAAAAGGAGGGAGAGGGAGGGGGCAGACTTGGTTGCCTGTAGCCTCCACTTTGGCACCCATTAGGAGCATGGCTCTTCCAAAAACCAAAGCGGGCGCTCCCAAGACTTGCAGTGCCTGGTCCTTTTTTGACACAGTTGCAGATGACATTTGCTTTGTCAAATGCAAGCTGTGTAATCAGAAGGTGAAAAGAGGGAAAAGTGTCAGCAACCTCAATTCCTCAAATATGTGGAAACATGTGTGGACCAAGCACTTCTCACTTGCGGCGTTCCAGCAACGCAAGATCGCGCATTGCAGCTCTGCAGCGCCAATTACTTCTTCTGGAACATCGCATCATATGTGACCTACCCACCAGGTGGAATTCAATGTTACATATGCTGGAGAGGTTGTGTGAGCAGCAGGCAGCAGTAATGGAGTACCAGCTGCAGCAGGCGCAAACAATGTCTATGTCTATGAAGGACATTTGCCACGTTTTGCGTACCTTCGATTATTCCACGTGGATGCCGAGTGCAGATGAGGCACTAGGCAGCATGACTATCCCCCTTATCTGCCTGCTTGAAAAAACACTGCAAGCACTAAGGGAGGAGGTTTTGGAAGAGGTGGAGGATGAGGAGTCACAAATGCCATCTGCTTCTGTACAGTCTGCGCAACATGGTTCCTCACAAAGGCCTAGGCAGGGGACACTTTGTGAGGAGGATGAGGAGGAGTCAATGGAGGAGGAAGACATCTGTCCAGAGGAGGAAGGTACACAATGCTCTAATAGTCAGTATCTAGAGCGAGGGTGGGGTGATGCAGAGCAGGCAGAGATCACACCTCAAGCAGGGGACAGCGTTTCTTTGCCAGTTGGCAGTCTGCAGCACATGCTTGATTTCATGCTGCAGTGCCTGAGAAAAGACCGCCGCATCGCCCACATTCTCAACACGGCTGATTATTGGGTGTTCACCCTCCTAGATCCTCGCTGCTGGGACAACTTACAAAGCCTCATAACACCGTTGAACTGGGAGCGTAAAATGCGGTAGTGCCAAGACGCACTGGTGCATTCCATCATGTTCTCCATTCCAACCGAGAGCAGTGCTGCTAGTGCTTAACAAAGCAGCTCAGTGCGTCGAGGCAGTGGAGGAAGCTCTGCTCAAAGAGGGAGCAAAAGCAGCACCTCAGCACAAGGCAATATATTAGAAAAACCCGGCACTCAAGATTTTAGTGAAAAATTATATAGAGTTTTTAATGAAGTAGGTACAATAAAATTGACAAACGTTTCGGTCCCTCGGGACCTTCATCAGTGTACTACAAAGAAAATAAAAAAACAGACAAACAATTACATACAATACAAATTGTGGTCATTTTTCTGAAAACGCCGATTCACAAAATAGGAGGAATACATAACCAACTGCAGTTCCTGTGAGCCGCAAATGTATACTATTCCTTTCAAACCCCAAGACTGGGACCTTTCCCTGTCTCCACTCTTTTCAATGTAATAATGTCATCAGGGCTAGTACGTTTCATCATCCACATTCCGGCAAACAATACCACGTTAGAGATTACTTCACATGCAATTCTTCCTTTGTAATCTATCTCATTAAATGCCCATGTGGTCTTATCTACATTGGAGAAACTACCCAACCAATCAAAGATCGTATATGAAAACATAAGTCCACCATCCGATGCAAAAATCTATTACTACCCATACCACATCATTTCTCATCCGCTGGACACACTGTTTCACAGCTTAAATTTCAGGTAATAGACCATGTACCCATATCACGAAGAGGTGGTGACCGCATCCGCATGCTCAAACGCCGTGAATCCTTTTGGATTCACGAGTTACAAACATTAACTCCCAAAGGTCTCAATCGAGATTATGATCTGTTTTCTTTTATTTAAAATACATATATACATCAGGTCCTGATTACTCTGGGATTCTCCCATCTCACAACACATACTGCCAGTGGACCTTCACTCTTAATGTATAATAAAAATACCATGGTCTGTTATAGATACTATATGTTCGGTTTAAGGTTGTACCTGGAGGGATAATCATGCTATATATTCGTTACTAACTACTTTTGTATGTATATGCATGTTCTACTGATTTGGTTTTCTTTATCCCCAGCAACCTACCTAGACCTCTACCTCTTCTCCTGCTCCCTATGGATGTCCCCCTTCTGGATTTCACTATCTACCTGCTTCTATTAGCCAGCGACACATCGCCAGCACGCAGTGGAATGCACCATTCAGCTTGTGGAACGCAAACAGAGGCACTTCGGCCCATGTGACGGTCACATGACCCGATGACGCGCGTTCGCGTCACTTCCGGTTTTGGGTCCTCACAGTAGCGCGCTTTCTCAGCGTTTCACTGCCACCAATACCTCTCCTAACACACATTTCCACTCCCCCTCACCATATATAAACCCTGGGGTACGGACCATTTTCACTGCACCACCATTGAACAAGCGGTGGACACCGCGTTCTACAGGTTAGCACACCACAGGTATGTGTCTCCCACCACATGCCCCCTGTGCCTGGGGTTTTATAGTATTTGTCTCTCTCACCTATTCTATATCCTTTACAGCCATCATTGCCACGAACATACCATCTCTGATTTATACTCCAAAGTATACATTAACAGTTTTCAGTTCAGGTATGCCTTTTTCCTTAGTATCCACCTCTTACTTTGTAACACACATGGGTCTCTGTAGCGTCGGCGTCCCTGCCTCCTGCTAGGCAGGGACGCTGTTCCCCTCACCTCTCCGCTCCGTGCCCGGCGTCTTCCTCCCGCTCTGCTGGCAGCGCGCGCTCCTTCCTGGCCACTGTGCTTAGGGCGCGCGCGCTCCCCCTCTCTTAAAGGGGCCGCACGCGCCATCCTAAGGAGTCCCCGGCCAATGGCCGGAGGACCTCTCCATATATAAGGCACCTCCTCCAAAATGGAGGTGCCCGAGCAATGTTGTAGTATAGCCTTTCACTCTGCTTCAGCCCTCAGGTCCCGTTACCAAATACCTGCCAGTTACCTGCCAGTTTCCTGTTTGATACCTGCCTGATACGTGTCTATCTGCTGACATTCCTGCGGTCCGACAGTCTGCCTACCTGCCCTGCCAGTCTGTCTATGGATCCGTCTGCCCGCTCACCTGGGAGCGCTCACCTGCTACCTGCCCGCTAGCCTACCTGAAGGCTCTGACGTCACGTGCTGTGACCACCTGCCCGTCCAGAGACTCTTACCCGCTCACCTGGGAGCGTCTATCTGCTACATGCCTGTTAGCCTACCTGGAGGCTCTGCCATCACTTGCTGTGACCACCTGCCTGTCCAGAGACTCTTGCCTGCTCACCTGGGAGCGTCCATCTGCTACCTGCCTGTTAGCCTACCTGGAGGCTCTGCCGTCACTTGCTGTGACCACCTGCCTGTCCAAAGACTCTCGTCCGCTCACCTGGGAGCGTCCACCTGCTACCTGCCTGCTAGCCTACCTGGAGTCTCAGCCGTCACTTGCTGTGACCACCTGTCTGTCCAGAGACTCTTGCCCCCTCACCTGGGAGAGTCCACCTGCTACCTGCCTGCTAGCCTGCCTGGAGGCTCAGCCGTCACTTGCTGTGACCACCTGTCTGTGCAGAGACTCTTGCCCGCTCACCTGGGAGCGTCCACCTGCTACCTGCCTGCTAGCCTACCTGGAGGCTTAGCCGTCACTTGCCGTGACCACCTGTCTGTCAAGAGACAGTCCCCGTCACTTGCCGTGACCACCCGCCTGTCGAGAGACTGTCCCCGTCACTTGCCGTGACATCCTGACCTCTTACCCAGAGACTGTGCCCGTCACTAGCCGTGACTGCCTGCCCGACTTCCCTGAGAGTCATCCGCTTCCTTACAAGGACTGCCCCTTTGTATAGTTGCTCAGAGGTTCCACCTCCCAGACCCGTTACAGTCTCCCTTAACGGAACTACTTTTTCTCTACAGCAACCGTAGTGGACTTTATCCACCCTCATGACCCTTGCCTTGGTATGTTACCTTACTCTTTTTTCTATATCTCCCACCGGACATCTATCCCAATTCCTCCCATATCCCTACCCTATGTCGCCTCATTAAGGTACATTTGCGGCTCACAGGAACTGCACTTGGTTATGTATTCCTCCTATTTTGTGAATCGGCGTTTTCAGAAAAATGACCACAATTTGTATTGTATGTAATTGTTTGTCTGTTTTTATCTTTTCTTTGTAGTACACTGATGAAGGTCCCGAGGGACCGAAACGTTTGTCAATTTTATTGTACCTACTTCATTAAAAACTCTATATAATTTTTCACTAAAATCTTGAGTGCCAGGTTTTTCTAATATATTGTATTCGGCTTGGTACCCTACCCGTGCACCAAGTATTAATCAGGAGTGCGATAGTTTTTGTCTTTTTCATCACAAGGCAAGACCAGTATGGCCCAAATGTGGCAAAGTTTTGTGTCCCCGCCGCCAAAAAATGTCTACACCATCACAGACGGCTCCAGTCAGCAGGAGGCAACGTTTACGTCAGATGGTGACACACTACATGTCTTGCTCTCTCAGTGTACTCCCAGACGGCTCTTCCCTCTTCAAGTTTTGGGTCTCTAAGCAGGATATATGGCCAGAGCTTAGCCAGTATGCATTGGAGGTGCTGGCTTGCCCTGCTGCTAGTGTATTATCGGAACGCGTCTTTAGTGCCGCAGGTGGTGTACTAACAGACCATCGCATGCGCCTATCCTCTGATAACGTTGACCGGCTTACTTTTCTGAAAATGAACAAGGCCTTGATCTTGCATGAATTTGCCAGTCCTCTTCCAGAATAAATAATTGGTTGGCAACAGTATCCAGGTCTCCTGTTGTGTTCATGTTTCTACCACCTGAACTGTAATCCCTGAGCTCCAACACCGCCAGTTGCTGCTCAGAAGTGCTGTCTGCACAGTCAACACTTGCTCCAGCATTATTGGGGTTCAGTAACGTCAGCTGATGCCCTGCTGTGTGTCCGGCAAATTCTCCTGCTCTGTCCACATCCACTGTACTAGAGATTTAAAACTTGCTGCAACTACACCTCTGGCTCCACTGTTTTCAGTATTTACCCTGGGCTCCAACACCGCTAGATGCTGCTCAGAAGTGCCATCTGCACAGTCAACGCTTGCTCCAGTGTAATTGGCGTTCAGTAACATCAGTTGTTCCCCTGCTGTGTGTCCAGCAATTTCTCCTGCTCTGTCCACATTCACACTACTACAGATTTTAAAGTTGCTCCAATTAGGCCTCTGGCTCCTCTATTTTCAGTATTTACCCTGGGCTCCAACACCGCCAGTTGCTGCTCAGAAATGCCGTCTGCACAGTCAATGCTTGCTCCAGTGTTATTGGGGTTCAGTAACGTCAGCTGTTCCCCTGCTGTGTGTCCGGCAATTTCTCCTGCTCTGTCCACATTCACACTACTACACACACACTACTACAGATTTTAAAGTTGCTCCAATTACTGTTTTCAGTATTTACCCTGAGTTCCAACACCACTAGTTGCTGCTCAGAAGTGCCGTCTGCAAAGTCAACACTTGTTGCCGTGTTATTGGGGTTCAGTAACGTCAGCTTTTCCCCTGCTGTGTGTCCGGCAAATTCTCCTGCTCTGTTCACATCCACTGCAGATTTAAAACTTGCTCCAATTACACCTCTGGCTCCTGTGTTTTCAGTATTTACCCTGGGCTCCAACACAGCTAGTTGCTGCTCAGAAGTGCCGTCTGCACAGTCAACACTTGCTGCCGTGTTATTGGCGTTCAGTAACGTCAGCTGATCCCCTGCTGTGTGTCCGGCAAATTCTCCAGCTCTGTCCACATCCACTCTACTACTAATTTAAAATTTGCTCCAATTACACCTCTGGCTCCTCTCTGTTTTCAGTATTATCCCTGAGCTCCAACACGGCCAGTTGCTGCTCAGAAGTCCCGTCTGCACAGTCAACGCTTGCTGCCGTGTTATTGGGGTTCAGTAACGTCAGCTGATCCCCTGCTGTGTGTCCGGCAAATTCTCCTGCTCTGTCAACATCCACTGTACTACAGATTTAAAACTTGCTCCAATTACACCTCTGGCTCCTCTCTGTTTTCAGTATTATCCCTGAGCTCCAACATCGCCAGTTGCCGCTCAGAAGTGCCATCTGCACAGTCAACACTTGGTGCCATGTTATTGGGGTTCAGTAACGTCAGCTGATCCCCAGCTGTGTGTCTGGCAAATTCTCCTGCTCTGTCCACATTCTCACTACTACTACAGATTTAAAACTTGCTCCAATTACACCTCTGGCTCCTCTCTGTTTTCAGTATTATCCCTGAGCTCCAACACCGCCAGTTGCTGCTCAGAAGTGCCGTCTGCCTAGTCAACGCTTGCTGCTGTGTTATTGGGGTTCAGTAACGTCAGCTGATCCCCTGCTGTGTGTCCGGCAAATTCACCTGCTCTGTCCACATCAACTCTACTACTAAATTTAATACTTGCTCTAATTACACCTCTGGCTCCTCTCTGTTTTCAGCATTATCCCTGAGCTCCAACACCGCCAGTTGCTACTCAGAAGTCCCGTCTGCACAGTCAACGCTTGCTGCCGTGTTATTGGGGTTCAGTAACATCAGCTGTTCCCCTGCTGTGTGTACGGCAATTTCTCCTGCTCTGTCCACATTCACACTACTACAGATTTAAAACTTGCTCCAATTACACCTCTGGCTCCACTCTTTTTTCAGTGTTTACCCTGGGTTACAGCCCCACCAGCTGTTTCCTGGCAGTGTCTTTGGCACGGGTACTCCCTCCTGTTGAACCTGGTTCCAGCACGCCAGCTGTTTCCGGGTAGTGTCAACGTCACTTTGCCTCCAATACATTGTCCTTGCGGACAGTTTAGCCGACTCTGTGGTGCCTGCAGTTTAGGTGACTCCTATGTGGGCTGCGGGATCTGGCAATGAAGGCTGGTTCCATAGTGCCAATAGGACAAGCACCCCCTGTAGGACTGTGGGTTTTGGCAACTCCGGCCCGCTCGCGGCATTGCAACTTTTTTTTTCATGGGTACCTTCTGCTACCCATCCGGGTTCCAGTACCGCCAGCTGGTTCTCGGCAGTGCCTTTGGCTTAGGTGCCTCCTTCTCGCAATCAAAGTTCCACCAATGTCTGCTGGTCCTTGGTAGTGCTTTCTGGCACAGGTACCTCCTGCTTAGAAACCGAGTTGAAGTACCGTCAGCTTGTCCTCGGTAGTTCCATAGGCTCTTGTACCTTCTGCTACCCATCCACGTTCCAGTTCCGTCAGCTGGTTCTCGGTAGTTCCATTTGCTCTTGTACCTTCTGCAACCCATTCGGGTTCCACTACCGTCAGCTGATTCTCGGCAGTGCCTTTGGCTTAGGTGCCTCCTTCTCGGTATCCAAGTTCCACTAATGTCTGCTGGTCCTTGGTAGTTCTTTCTGGCACAGGTACCTCCTGCTTAGTAACCGAGTTCCAGTACCGTCAGCTGGTCCTCGGTATTTCCATTGGCTCTTGTAACTTCTGCTACCCATCCGGGTGCCAGTACCGTCAGCTGGTTCTCTGTAGTTCCATTTGCTCTTGTACCTTCAGCTACCCATCCGGGTTCCAGTACCGTCAGATGTTCCCCGGCAGTGTCTTTGGCACGGGTACTCCCTCCTGCCCAGCCTGGTTCCAGCACGCCAGCTGTTTCCGGGTAGTGTCAACATCACTTTGCCTCCAATATGTTGTCTTGTCGTGTTGCAGTCGGGTTAGCTGACTCTTGGTGCCTGCAGTTAAGGAGACTCCTATGTGGGCTGCGGGATCTGGCAATGAAGGTTGGTTCCATAGTGCCAATAGGACAAGCACCCCCTGTAGGACTATGGGTTTCGGTAACTCCGGCTGGCTCACGGCCTTGCAACTTTTTTTTTCATGGGTACTTTCTGCTACCCATCATGGTTCCAGTACCGTCAGCTGGTTCTCGGCAGTGCCTTTGTCTTAGGTGCCTCCTTCTCGGTATCCAAGTTCCATCAATGTCTGCTGGTCCTTGGTAGTGCTTTCTGGCACAGGTACCTCCTACTTAGTAACCGAATTCCAGTATCATCAGCTGGTCCTCAGTAGTTCCATTGGCTCTTGTACCTTCTGCTACCCATCCGGGTTCCAGTACCATCAGCTGGTTCTCGGCAGTGCCTTTGGCTTAGGTGCCTCCTTCTCGGTATCCAAGTTCCATCAATGTCTGCTGGTCCTTGGTAGTTCTTTCTGGCACAGGTACCTCGTGCTTAGTAACCAAGTTCCAGTACCATCAGCTTGTCCTCGGTAGTTTCATTAGCTCTTGTACCTTCTGCTACCCATCCGGGTTCCAGTACCATCAGCTGGTTCTTGGTAGTTCCATTTGCTCTTGTACCTTCTGCTACCCATCCAGGTTCCAGTACCGTCAGCTGGTTCTCGGCAGTGCCTTTGGCTTAGGTGCCTCCTTCTCGGTATCCAAGTTCCACCAACGTCTGCTACTCCTTTGTAGTGCTTTCTGGCACAGGTACCTCCTGCTTAGTAACCGAGTTCCAGTACCGTCAGCTGGTCCTCGGTAGTTCCATTGGCTCTTGTACCTTTCGCTACCCATCCGGGTTCCAGTACCATCAGCTGGTTCTCGGTAGTTCGATTTGCTCTGTACCTTCTGCTACCCATCTGGGTTCCAGTACCGTCAGCTGGTTCTCTGCAGTGCCTTTCGCTTAGGTGCCTCCTTCTCAGTATCCAAGTTCCACCAACGTCTGCTGGTCCTTTGTAGTGCTTTCTGGCACAGGTACCTCCTGCTTAGTAACCGAGTTCCAGTATCATTAGCTGGTCCTCGGTAGTTCCATTGGCTCTTGTACCTTCTGCTACCCATCCGGGTTCCAGTACCGTCAGCTGGTTCTCGGCAGTGCCTTTGGCTTAGGTGCCTCCTTCTCGGTATCCAAGTTCCATCAATGTCTGCTGGTCCTTGGTATTGCTTTCTGGCACAGGTACCTCGTGCTTAGTAACCAAGTTCCAGTACCGTCAGCTGGTCCTCGGTAGTTTCATTGGCTCTTGTACCTTCTGCTACCCATCCGGGTTCCAGTACCATCAGCTGGTTCTTGGTAGTTCCATTTGCTCTTGTACCTTCTGCTACCCATCCGGGTTCCAGTACCGTCAGCTGGTTCTCGGCAGTGCCTTTGACTTAGGTGCCTCCTTCTCGGTATCCAAGTTCCACCAACGTCTGCTAGTCCTTTGTAGTGCTTTCTGGCACAGGTACCTCCTGCTTAGTAACCGAATTCCAGTACCGTCAGCTGGTCCTCGGTAGTTCCATTGGCTCTTGTACCTTCTGCTACCCATCCGGGTTCCTGTACCATCAGCTGGTTCTCGTTAGTTCCATTTGCTCTTGTACCTTCTGCTACCCATCCGGGTTCCTGTACCGTCAGCTGGTTTTCTGCAGTGCCTTTGGCTTAGGTGCCTCCTTCTCAGTATCCAAGTTCCACCAATGTCTGCTGGTCCTTTGTAGTGCTTTCTGCCACAGGTACCTCCAGCTTAGTAGCCGAGTTTCCGTAACCGTCAGCTGGTCCTCGGTAGTTCCATTGGCTCTTGTACCTTCTGCTACCCATCCAGGTTCCAGTACCGTCAGCTGGTTCTCGGTAGTTCAATTTGCTCTTGTACCCTCTGCTACCCATCCGGGTTCCAGTACCGTCAGCTGTTTCCCGGCAGTGTCTTTGGCATGGGTACTCCCTCCTGCCCAGCCTGGTTCCAGCATGCCAGCTGATTCCGGGTGGTGTCAACGTCACTTTGCCTCCAATATGTTGTCCTGTCGTGTTGCGGTCGGGATAGCCGACTCTATGGTGCCTGCAGCTTAGGTGACTCCTATGTGGGCTGCTTGATCTGGCAATGAAGGCTGGTTCCATAGTGCCAATAGGACAAGCACCCCCTATAGGATTGTGGGTTTCGGTAACTCCGGCTGGCTCGCGGCCTTGCAACTTTTTTTTTCATGGGTACCTTCTGCTACCCATCCGGGTTCCAGTACCGTCAGCTGGTTCTCGGCAGTGCCTTTGGCTTAGGTGCCTCCTTCTCGGTATCCAAGTTCCATCAATGTCTGCTGGTCCTTGGTAGTGCTTTCTGGCACAGGTACCTCCTGCTTAGTAACCAAGTTCCAGTACCGTCAGCTGGTCCTCGGTAGTTCCATTGGCTCTTGTACCTTCTGCTACCCATCCGGGTTCCAGTACCATCAGCTGGTTCTCGGTAGTTCCATTTCCTCTTTTACCTTCTGCTACCCATCCGGGTTCCAGTACCGTCAGCTGGTTCTCTGCAGTGCCTTTGGCTTAGGTGCCTCCTTCTCAGTATCCAAGTTCCACCAACGTCTGCTGGTCCTTTGTAGTGCTTTCTGGCACAGGTACCTCCAGCTTAGTAGCTGAGTTTCCGGAACCGTCAGCTGGTCCTCGGTAGTTCCATTGGCTCTTGTACCTTCTGCTACCCAATTAGGTTCCAGTACCGTCAGCTGGTTCTCCGTAGTTCCATTTGCTCTTGTACCCTCTGCTACCCATCCGGGTTCCAGTACCGTCAGCTGTTTCCCGGCAGTGTCTTTGGCATGGGTACTCCCTCCTGCCCAGCCAGGTTCCAGCATGCCAGCTGTTTCCGGGTGGTGTCAACGTCACTTTGCCGCCAATATGTTGTCCTGTCGTGTTGCGGTCGGGTTAGCCGACTCTATGGTGCCTGAAGCTTAGGTGACTCCTATGTGGGCTGCTTGATCTGGCAATGAAGGCTGGTTCCATAGTGCCTATAGGACAAGCACCCACTATAGAATTGTGGGTTTCGGTAACTCTGGCTGGCTCGCGGCCTTGCAACTTTTTTTTTCATGGGTACCTTCTGCTACCCATCCGGGTTCCAGTACCGTCAGCTGGTTCTCGGCAGTGCCTTTGTCTTAGGTTCCTCCTTCTCGGTATCCAAGTTCCATCAATGTCTGCTGGTCCTTGGTAGTGCTTTCTGGCACAGGTACCTCCTGCTTAGTAACCAAGTTCCAGTACCGTCAGCTGGTCCTCGGTAGTGCCATTGGCTCTTGTACCTACTGCTACCCATCCGGGTTCCAGTACTGTCAGCTGGTTCTCGGCAGTGTCTTTGGCTTAGGTGCCTCCTTCTCGGTATCCAAGTTCCATCAACGTCTGCTAGTCCTTTGTAGTGCTTTCTGGCACAGGTACCTCCTGCTTAGTAACCGAGTTCCAGTACCGTCAGCTGGTCCTCGGTAGTTCCATTGGCTCTTGTACCTTCTGCTACCCATCCGGGTTCCACTACCATCAGCTGGTTCTCGGTAGTTCCATTTGCTCTTGTACCTTCTGCTACCCATCCGGGTTCCAGTACCGTCAGCTGGTTCTCTGCAGTGCCTTTGGCTTAGGTGCCTCCTTCTCAGTATCCAAGTTCCACCAATGTCTGCTGGTCCTTTGTAGTGCTTTCTGGCACAGGTACCTCCAGCTTAGTAGCCGAGTTTCCGGAACCGTCAGCTGGTCCTCGGTAGTTCCATTGGCTCTTGTACATTCTCCTACCCATCCAGGTTCCAGTACCATCAGCTGGTTCTCGGTAGTTCCATTTGCTCTTGTACCCTCTGCTACCCATCCGGGTTCCAGTACCGTCAGCTGTTTCCCGGCAGTGTCTTTGGCATGGGTACTCCCTCCTGCCCAGCCTGGTTCCAGCATGTCAGCTGATTCCGGGTGGTGTCAACGTCACTTTGCCTCCAATATGTTGTCCTGTCGTGTTGCGGTCGGGATAGCCGACTCTATGGTGCCTGCAGCTTAGGTGACTCCTATGTGGGCTGCTTGATCTGGCAATGAAGGCTGGTTCCATAGTGCCAATAGGACAACCACCCCCTATAGGATTGTGGGTTTCGGTAACTCCGGCTGGCTCGCGGCCTTGCAACTTTTTTTTTCATGGGTACCTTCTGCTACCCATCCGGGTTCCAGTACCGTCAGTTGGTTCTCGGCAGTGCCTTTGGCTTAGGTGCCTCCTTCTCGGTATCCAAGTTCCATCAATGTCTGCTGGTCCTTGGTAGTGCTTTCTGGTACAGGTACCTCCTGCTTAGTAACCAAGTTCCAGTACCGTCAGCTGGTCCTCGGTAGTTCCATTGGCTCTTGTACCTTCTGCTACCCATCCGGGTTCCAGTACCATCAGCTGGTTCTTGGTAGTTCCATTTCCTCTTGTACCTTCTGCTACCCATCCGGGTTCCAGTACCGTCAGCTGGTTCTCTGCAGTGCCTTTGGCTTAGGTGCCTCCTTCTCAGTATCCAAGTTCCACCAACGTCTGCTGGTCCTTTGTAGTGCTTTCTGGCACAGGTACCTCCAGCTTAGTAGCTGAGTTTCCGGAACCGTCAGCTGGTCCTCAGTAGTTCCATTGGCTCTTGTACCTTCTGCTACCCAATTAGGTTCCAGTACCATCAGCTGGTTCTCCGTAGTTCCATTTGCTCTTGTACCCTCTGCTACCCATCCGGGTTCCAGTACCGTCAGCTGTTTCCCGGCAGTGTCTTTGGCATGGGTACTCCCTCCTGCCCAGCCAGGTTCCAGCATGCCAGCTGTTTCCGGGTGGTGTCAACGTCACTTTGCCGCCAATATGTTGTCCTGTCGTGTTGCGGTCGGGTTAGCCGACTCTATGGTGCCTGAAGCTTAGGTGACTCCTATGTGGGCTGCTTGATCTGGCAATGAAGGCTGGTTCCATAGTGCCTATAGGACAAGCACCCCCTATAGAATTGTGGGTTTCGGTAACTCTGGCTGGCTCGCGGCCTTGCAACTTTTTTTTTCATGGGTACCTTCTGCTACCCATCCGGGTTCCAGTACCGTCAGCTGGTTCTCGGCAGTGCCTTTGTCTTAGGTTCCTCCTTCTCGGTATCCAAGTTCCATCAATGTCTGCTGGTCCTTGGTAGTGCTTTCTGGCACAGGTACCTCCTGCTTAGTAACCAAGTTCCAGTACCGTCAGCTGGTCCTTGGTAGTGCCATTGGCTCTTGTACCTACTGCTACCCATCCGGGTTCCAGTACTGTCAGCTGGTTCTCGGCAGTGTCTTTGGCTTAGGTGCCTCCTTCTCGGTATCCAAGTTCCATCAACGTCTGCTAGTCCTTTGTAGTGCTTTCTGGCACAGGTACCTCCTGCTTAGTAACCGAGTTCCAGTACCGTCAGCTGGTCCTCGGTAGTTCCATTGGCTCTTGTACCTTCTGCTACCCATCCGGGTTCCACTACCATCAGCTGGTTCTCGGTAGTTCCATTTGCTCTTGTACCTTCTGCTACCCATCCGGGTTCCAGTACCGTCAGCTGGTTCTCTGCACTGCCTTTGGCTTAGGTGCCTCCTTCTCAGTATCCAAGTTCCACCAATGTCTGCTGGTCCTTTGTAGTGCTTTCTGGCACAGGTACCTCCAGCTTAGTAGCCGAGTTTCCGGAACCGTCAGCTGGTCCTCGGTAGTTCCATTGGCTCTTGTACATTCTCCTACCCATCCAGGTTCCAGTACCATCAGCTGGTTCTCGGTAGTTCCATTTGCTCTTGTACCCTCTGCTACCCATCCGGGTTCCAGTACCGTCAGCTGTTTCCCGGCAGTGTCTTTGGCATGGGTACTCCCTCCTGCCCAGCCTGGTTCCAGCATGTCAGCTGATTCCGGGTGGTGTCAACGTCACTTTGCCTCCAATATGTTGTCCTGTCGTGTTGCGGTCGGGATAGCCGACTCTATGGTGCCTGCAGCTTAGGTGACTCCTATGTGGGCTGCTTGATCTGGCAATGAAGGCTGGTTCCATAGTGCCAATAGGACAACCACCCCCTATAGGATTGTGGGTTTCGGTAACTCCGGCTGGCTCGCGGCCTTGCAACTTTTTTTTTCATGGGTACCTTCTGCTACCCATCCGGGTTCCAGTACCGTCAGTTGGTTCTCGGCAGTGCCTTTGGCTTAGGTGCCTCCTTCTCGGTATCCAAGTTCCATCAATGTCTGCTGGTCCTTGGTAGTGCTTTCTGGTACAGGTACCTCCTGCTTAGTAACCAAGTTCCAGTACCGTCAGCTGGTCCTCGGTAGTTCCATTGGCTCTTGTACCTTCTGCTACCCATCCGGGTTCCAGTACCATCAGCTGGTTCTTGGTAGTTCCATTTCCTCTTGTACCTTCTGCTACCCATCCGGGTTCCAGTACCGTCAGCTGGTTCTCTGCAGTGCCTTTGGCTTAGGTGCCTCCTTCTCAGTATCCAAGTTCCACCAACGTCTGCTGGTCCTTTGTAGTGCTTTCTGGCACAGGTACCTCCAGCTTAGTAGCTGAGTTTCCGGAACCGTCAGCTGGTCCTCAGTAGTTCCATTGGCTCTTGTACCTTCTGCTACCCATCCAGGTTCCAGTCCCATCAGCTGGTACTCGGTAGTTCCATTTGCTCTTGTACCCTCTGCTACCCATCCGGGTTCCAGTACCGTCAGCTGTTTCCCGGCAGTGTCTTTGGCATGGGTACTCCCTCCTGCCCAGCCAGGTTCCAGCATGCCAGCTGTTTCCGGGTGGTGTCAACGTCACTTTGCCGCCAATATTTTGTCCTGTCGTGTTGCGGTCGGGTTAGCCGACTCTATGGTGCCTGAAGCTTAGGTGACTCCTATGTGGGCTGCTTGATCTGGCAATGAAGGCTGGTTCCATAGTGCCTATAGGACAAGCACCCCCTATAGGATTGTGGGTTTCGGTAACTCTGGCTGGCTCGCGGCCTTGCAACTTTTTTTTTCATGGGTACCTTCTGCTACCCATCCGGGTTCCAGTACCGTCAGCTGGTTCTCGGCAGTGCCTTTGTCTTAGGTGCCTCCTTCTCGGTATCCAAGTTCCATCAATGTCTGCTGGTCCTTGGTAGTGCTTTCTGGCACAGGTACCTCCTGCTTAGTAACCAATAGTGTTGAGCCACCCCCGTAGTGTTCGAGTTCGGTTCAGTTCGTCGAACACCCGTGTGTTCGCCGAACTGTTCGTCGAACTGTTCGTCGAACACCTTCGAACACCGTTAAAACCAATGGCAGGCAAACAAAAACACATAGAAACACATAGAAAACACCTTCAAAGGTGTCCAAAAGCTGACAAACTGCTCAGAAGACACAACTAACACATGGAAAAGTGACAAGTACATATAGTCATGCGAAAAGAAAAGAGGTGGAGGAGTAAAAGGAGGGGGAGACACAGATATAGGCATGTCATGCCCTTCTAAAATCCAAAAAGTGAGAAGCCGACACGTTCAGTCCGCTCCTGCCCGTGCCACCTCCGTGTCGCTGGGTTTGTGCCAGAGCCGCGGTGAACCCTGACGGCCAGTCCCCCTCTCCCAATACTGGTGCCTGTCCACTGGTGGGTCGAGCGAGCCCCCCTGTGGTGGAGGCAGCTCTAAGCTTTTTAATTTAAATTGTCTCTCTAATTTGAATAAATACACTTTAAATCCATTTACAAGGATCTATTGGAGGGCAAGTCTCATGCCAGCAGCCGTGTAATTCCAGCTCCAGTAGCGTCCACTAAAGCTGCTGCAGTTAAAAAGCTTTTATAAGGATCGAGCTCGGCTGTCCACCGCAAGGCATCCTACTGCCAGTCCGAGCCCCTATGCCTTGGGGTGCCTCCTGATGCTCTTCACTGAGTATCCCGTGGTCCCGAAGCATTTCCTTTGAAAAAATGAAGTGTCCAAACTACAGGTGGTGTAGCTTGCTTAACAGCCGGGATAATCCGCTGACTAGCAGACACTGCTACTAGGCACAAAGTATTTCCTGGGCTAGATGCAGTTAAAAATTTGTAATTAGATACTCTCGTTGGATGCTGAGAAAGCATTCCATAGAGTCTCCTGGCACGCCATATATGATTCTCTTAAAAAGCTTGGGGTAGGGGTCTAGGGGACCCTTTTATAGCCAAAATCACGGCCCTGTATCGCAATACGTCACCTAGGCTGAAGATGAATGGAACTGTAGCACCCTGAGGGCTCGGTTGCTACAGAGGTATTGCACCTCACCCAGAGGTGTGATATCTCACTCTCAGGTAAGGATGTAGTGTGGATCAGGACCCGACACCTGCATGCATTACACCACATTGCCGTGGGGCAGGGCGACCAATATGCCCATGAGATGGGCACGACAGTCCCTGTCCCTGGCTGGAGTGGGGGGAGGGAACACTGAGGAAGGGGAACCCTGTAGTGCAGGAGCAGGGAGGAAGCAGTTCCTGGGTGCATTGAGAAGGGAGTATAAAAGGTGGGCACCATCTTAGTTCAGTGCAGAGAAGTCTGAGCAGAAGTGGCAGGGAGCAGGGGCTCTGCATGAGCTCTGCTCCGGAGGCGGGCCTAGTAACAGAGGCCCAGGCCTGGAAGAGGGAGAAGGAAGGAAGAGGAGCGGAGAAGGCTCCAGGAATGAGGAATGAAGGGATCCCAGGGGTGCGGATGGGCGAGTCGCCACCGCACGCCCGAATCCACCTGCGTGGAGGGGTCAGGCCAAAGGGGGAGAACGGTCCCCGAAACTAGTGGAGGCAGGAAACGACCCTCAGCTAGAAACAGGAGGCTGTGACATTTTATGTGGTGCAGCCCCTCGCTACACCCGCTAGGAAGGCACCACATAGGGTCAGGGAAACTGGCGCCAAGTTTACCAAGAGGAGGCCCAAAGCAGCCGGACAGAAGGGTTGGTAAGAAAGGCCAGACAAAGGACACACAAAGGGGGTCCTGTGAAGCGCTCCAAAGTTATCTGGGAGTTGTCTGAGCCCCTCACCTGGTGAGCACAGTACGACGTGGGCAGCCGTTACCTGCAGACGTGGTCTGGATAATAAGAACTGTGAGTAAAGGCCCTGGACTGCATCACTGACTCCGTGTCGTTACTGCTGCTGCCCTGCACCATCACCCCCATCCTCCGCATACACTGCCCTGAGGCTATACTCCTCCTGTGGGGAGTTATGCTACGCTCTGCTGCACCCACAACACCAGCCTCAGCGGTCTGCCCTGGAGCGGCGGTTTACTCTGACCGCAATCCACGGGTGGCGTAGTCGGACATTTAAACATCAAAACCACATAAATAGTTCCGCCACTGGTTTGACCGCCCTGAGACACGGAACCGGGTCTCCGCCACGGAGACTACAACCACCAGCATCCACCAAAAAGGGTCCGGCTCCGGGTGTCCGAAGGCCCAGGGGGCGCGTCAGAACATTTTCATCACCTTTCACAATCACCAATGGGACAAGGCAGGGATGTTCTCTGTCCCCTCTCTTATACATCCTAGTGACGGAGCACCTGCTCTCATCAATTCGCCATAACCCCAATATTAGGTGGATTGAGGTGGGAGGCACCGAGTACAAGTGCTCTCTATTTGCTGATGATGTCCTAGTATATATCACTCAATCACATATATCCATCCATGCTGTTATGGCTGAAATAGATCACTTTGTTACATGGTCAAATTTTAAAATCAATGCAGCGAAGTCTGAGGCCCTCGATGTCTCCCTACCCAAATGCATTTAGGATTCCATCCAGTCCAACTTTCCCTTTGCCTGGCCCTCACAGGGTATCAAATACTTAGGAATTCCTATTCATAGAGACCTCTCCCATCTATGTTATCTTAATTTTGGGCCCTTTATTGAACAACTCCATACAGACCACGGTTGGCAAGTTAGAACTGTAAGATTCACTACGTGAACCACTGGTGTTTTGTGGAAAAGCACATGTACACTGTGTTCCAAATAGAGATGAGCGTTGTTCTACTCGAACTGTTCGCCAATCTCAAATTCGAGCTGTTTTGGGCGGTGTTCGAGCCGTTCGGCGAACACGAACAATTTGAGAAAAATTCGGCTGTTCGAGGTTATGTTCGATAACTGTTCGTGCACCAAAATCATAACTGGATTTTTTCTCAGTAATGATGAAAATTAATGTTAATACGCAGTTTGAGTGTACAGCGGGGTGGGGGGAGGGGCAGGGGATGGATCTCTGCAGGAACAATGAAGATCTCCATTTTTTTTTCTCTTTCCCGCATTTACAGTGGGGAGGTGCAATCTGTCAGCCTATCAGCAGCGCACACACGGAGCGAAGTGCTTTTTTCCACACAAGCAAGGGCATGTGTCATTGGCAGTGTATGTCACATGTCTTTGCCCTATCAGACCAAGCCATTTTCACCGTCGCCACCATTTTCTCACTGCTGCAGCTGCGTGTTAGACGGCACCGCTGTTGCTGTGTGCGCTATACCTTGTTAATTTCAAGCCAATTTTCGCACAAATATACAGATAGCTTGGGAGTAGGGAATAGTTGTGATTGCAGTCCTTTTAAGGACTAGGTTACAGCATTTCCTACGACTTTTATCAGGCAGGTCTGTGCTCTTAAATAGATAGGTTGTGGGAGTAAAGACTAATTGTAATTGGAGTCCTATTCAAGACTAGGTTACATCAGTTCCTATCAGTTTTTGCCAGGCAGGTCTGTGCCAGTGCTGTGCAAGTTTTTTTCACAGCATTTGGCTGAATCTAGCAAAGGTAATCCTTTTTGGCCTATTGCCAGAGTGTGTTAGTCAGTGGAGTAGCCTATCTGTGTTGCAAGATATACCACCTGTGTATAGAATACCAATTTTTTTACTGCACCTAGTGAAGTAAAATCTTTTGGGCACAGCATCATTCTATTAGTCCATCTATACTGACCTCCATCAGGTTGCAAACTGAATCTAATTTTTTTCTGCATCTAGCTCTGAAAAAATATTTGGCCTTCTAGCAGTGTGTGGGACTTGTTCTATTAGTCCATCTATACTGACCTCCATCAGGTTGCAAACTGAATATATTTTTTTCTGCATCTACCTCTGAAAAAATATTGGGCTTCTAGCTGTGGGTGGGACTTGTTGTATTAGTCCATCTATACTGACCTCCATCAGGTTGCAAACTGAATATATTTTTTTCTGCATCTACCTCTGAAAAAATATTGGGCTTCTAGCTGTGTGTGGGTCTTGTTCTATTAATCCATCTATACAGACCTCCATCAGGTTGCAAACTGAATATAATTTTTTTCTGCATCTAGCTCTGAAAAAATATTTGGCCTTCTAGTAGTGTGTGGGACTTTCTCTGTTAGTCCATCTATACTGACCTCCATCAGGTTGCAAACTGAATATATTTTTTTCTGCATCTACCTCTGAAAAAATATTGGGTTTCTAGCTGTGTGTGGGTCTTGTTCTATTAATCCATCTATACTGACCTCCATCAGGTTGCAAACTGAATATAATTTTTTTCTGCATCTAGCTCTGAAAAAATATTTGGCCTTCTAGTAGTGTGTCGGACTTTCTCTATTAGTCCATCTATACTGACCTCCATCAGGTTGCAAATTAAAAATAATTTTTATCTGCATCTACAGTACCTCTGAAAAAATATTTGGGCTTCTAGCTGTGTGTGGGACTTGTTGTATTAGTCCATCTATACTGACCTCCATCAGGTTGCAAACTGAATATATTTTTTTCTGCATCTACCTCTGAAAAAATATTGGGCTTCTAGCTGTGTGTGGGTCTTGTTCTATTAATCCATCTATACAGACCTCCATCAGGTTGCAAATTGAATATAATTTTTTTCTGCATCTAGCTCTGAAAAAATATTTGGCCTTCTAGCAGTGTGTGGGACTTGTTCTATTAGTCCACCTATACTGACCTCCATCAGGTTGCAAATTCAAAATAATTTTTTGTATGCATCTAGCTCTGAAAAAATATTTGGCCTTCTAGCAGTGTGTGGGACTTTCTCTGTTAGTCCATCTATACTGACCTCCATCAGGTTGCAAATTAAAAATAATTTTTATCTGCATCTACAGTACCTCTGAAAAAATATTTGCGCTTCTAGCTGTGTGTGGGACTTGTTGTATTAGTTCAACTATACTGACCTCCATCAGGTTGCAAACTGAATATATTTTTTTCTGCATCTACCTCTGAAAAAATATTGGGCTTCTAGCTGTGTGTGGGTCTTGTTCTATTAATCCATCTATACAGACCTCCATCAGGTTGCAAACTGAATATAATTTTTTTCTGCATCTACCTCTGGAAAAATATTGGGCTTCTAGCTGTGTGTGGGACTTGTTGTATTAGTCCATCTATACTGACCTCCATCAGGTTGCAAACTGAATATATTTTTTTCTGCATCTACCTCTGAAAAAATATTGGGCTTCTAGCTGTGTGTGGGACTTGTTGTATTAGTCCATCTATACTGACCTCCATCAGGTTGCAAAATTAATATATTTTTTTCTGCATCTACCTCTGAAAAAATATTGGGCTTCTAGCTGTGTGTGGGACTTGTTGTATTAGTCCATCTATACTGACCTCCATCAGGTTGCAAATTGAATATAATTTTTTTCTGCATTTAACCCAGCCAATAGTTTTGGCCTAATACCACAGTTTGGCCACTCAGCTCTGCTCGGTTACCATCCATTGTTTTTTTGTGCAAACAACTCCAGAGTTGTGAATTAGTTAACCACCAAAATGAGTGGAAAAAGGCCTGCTGCTGGTGGAAAGGGGAATAGGTGTGTTGGGAAGGGGAAAAAAGGTTGTGTCCGTGGGGTAGGTGTTAAAGCAACAGTAACATCTGCAGAAGAAAGACCATCTTCCAGCCAAACTAAAATGTCTACTTCTTTTAGCGGACAATATGATAAGATCCCTTTCTTACGGCCACGCCAATCGCTACAAATTCCAGATGAGGCACAAAAACAGCAGGTGCTTCAATGGATATCAAGTGCTCCTTTAAGTGGGCTCTCCTCCACATCAACTTCAACATCACAAATACTCCAGTCCTCAAAGGTGTCACCCAAATCGCACTTGCTTCCTCACAGCTCCCAAATCTCCAGCTGCCCGTCTGAGTATGAGGTAGAACAGATGGTTGAGTCTGCAGAGCTGTTTACTCATACTATAGCCTGGGAATCAGAGGTCGACTCCAGCGCTTCTGTGAATCCAGATGAGGAAATGATCTGCACTGATGCCCAGAATCCTTATGAGTCGGATCCAGGACCAGACGCAGAAGGTTCTGACCATAATGTAGACCCTCATTCCCAAACTGTAACTCCTGTTGGTGGAGACAATGAGGAAGACGATGATAAGACTCAAATACCTGATTGGAGCGACAACTTTAGTTTTTTGTCAGGGCAGGAACAGGTTGGCTCTGAGGACGACGGGTGTGATAACACACAGGGTGATGATGATGAGGTTGGAGATCCCACTTACTGTCAACCCACAGTCAGCCAAGAGATGAGGTCAGCAGAGGAGGTGGAGGAAGATGCTAGTGACGACGAGGTCAGGTTGCGCCTTCCTGGACAGAGACGTAGTACTGGAAGCACGTCAACAACTGCATCCTCAAACACAACTCTGCCTCTCACCACAAGTCGTGGTGGCTCTTCAGGTCGCATGGGTGCTAAGCCTTGCATAGCCTGGGCATTTTTTCAGATCGATAAAGATGACCCAACTCGTGTTATCTGTAACATTTGTCAGCAAAAGCTAAGTAGAGGCCAAAAAATACATAGTTTGAGTACTTCATGCATGAACCGGCACATGGACATGAAGCATAAGTTGCAGTGGGAAGCTCAGTGTGCTACAATGCGGCCTAGCCGGCCGGGCCAACCACCGTCTGCCATATCTTGTGCATCCGCGGCCTCTTCATCCTCTGTGACTGGGGGGACAGCAGTCACACCTGTTTTGGGGCGCAGACCTGCCACCTCTTTACCCGCAACAGCCAGCGTGATTGGCAGGTCATCATTTTCTTTGGAGGTGGTAACACCAGCTGATGTTGAGCGCTGTCCGACATCGATAGCACCACCTTTGGATCAAGGCAACCTAACATGTCCGCCTGCATCTTCCTCACAGACCGGCAGTTTGCCGGGGACACCCTTATCAACCCCGTCTAAGCACAATAGCCAGCCCTCGGTCCCTCAGATGTGGACAAGTAAAAGACCATTTCCTCCTAGCCATGAGAAAGCTAAGAGGTTGAATTTCACCATCTGCAAGCTCTTGGCTACAGAAATGCTGCCTTTCCGCCTGGTGAACACAGAGGATTTTCGAGACCTTATGTCCATCGCAGTGCCCCAGTACCAGATGCCCAGTCGGCACTACTTCTCAAAGAAAGGTGTGCCTGCGCTCCACCAGCATGTCGCACACAACATCACCGCTTCTTTGAGAAACTCTGTGTGTGACAGGGTGCATTTCACCACCGACACTTGGACGAGTAGGCATGGACAGGGGCGTTACATGTCGCTGACTGGGCACTGGGTAACTATGGTGACAGCAGGACAAGGGGCTGCTGTCCAAGTCTTGCCGTCCCCACGAGTTGTGCGTCAATCCTCTTTATGTCAAAGTTCCTCCACTGCTTCTGCCTCCTCAACCTCCTCTCGGTCTTACACCTGCACCCAAAGCCTGTCTGGTCATGCCACAAGCTTTCTAACTGCGCAGAAGGGATCCTGCACACCTCCTTACTATGCTGGCAGTAGGGCTCAACGTCATCAGGCGGTTTTTACTTTGAAATGTCTGGGAAATGTGAGTCACACAGCTGAGGAGTTGTGGTCAGCTCTGGAGAACCAATTTCATGAATGGCTGTCTCCACTGGACCTGAAACCAGGGAAGGCCGTGTGCGACAATGCTGCAAACCTGGGTGCGGCCCTTCGCCGGGGCAATGTCACACACGTGCTTTGTATGGCTCACGTGTTGAACCTGGTTGTCCAGCAATTTTTAGCCCACTATCCCAGACTAGATGGCCTTCTGCAGAGGGCACGGTCGCTGTGTGCTCACTTCCACCGTTCGCATCCCGCAGCTCAGCGACTTACATCTCTACAGAAGTCGTTGGGCCTGCCACTTCACCGGCTAAAATACGATGTGCCTACCCGGTGGAATTCAACTCTGCACATGTTGCAGCGACTGTGGCAGCACCGACAAGCCCTGGTGCAATACGTTCTGACATATAGCCTGGGCCAACGAGATCCAGAGGTGGGGCAAATCACGCTGGAGGAGTGGTCTCAGATCAGGGACCTATGCACCCTTCTGCACAGTTTTGAAATGGCGACGAAGATGTTTAGTGCTGATGATGCCATTATCAGCATGACTATTCCGGTGATTTACATGCTGGAGCACATGTTAAACAGAATTCGGAGTCAGGTGGTGGCACAAGAGGAGGTGGAGGAAGTAGAGGAGGAGGAGTTGTATGCGGAAGGGCTAACATCTGCAAGGTCCAGACGGTCGGCAGCACCAAGGCGGCAGGCATGTGAGGGTGGGGGAGATGGTTTTACCAGGGCGCATGGTAGCAGCCAAACTAGTGAGGAAGGTGCAGGAGCCCAGGAAGAAGTGGAGGACGAACTGATGGAAGACTCATCAGATGAGGGAGACCTTGATCACATTTCTGTTGTGCGAGGTTGGGGGGAGAGGACAGAGGAAGGAAGCATGATTGTTACCTCGCCACCAACACAACAGGGACTTGGTGCTCCTGAATGCGCAACACACATGAGTGCCTTCTTGCTGCACTACCTGCAACATGACCCTCGAATTGTGAGAATTAGAAATAATCCTGACTACTGGGTTGCCACACTGTTAGATCCCCGGTACAAAAGTAAATTTGCCGAAATTATTCCTGCCATAGAAAGGGATGCACGCATGCAGGAGTATCAGCAGAGACTGTTGCAGAATCTTACATGTGCTTTTCCACAAAACACCAGTGGTGCACGTAGTGAATCTCACAGTTCCAACTTGCCAACCGTGGGACCGTCAAGTGTTCAGCACTCAAACCGTAACAGAACCACAGTATCTGCTGGTAACATTAATTTTGCGGAATCATTTCACCACTTTTTTAGCCCATCCTTTGCAAGGCCACAGGAGACAAGAAGTCTGACACATAGTCAACGCCTAGAGACGATGGTACAGGAGTATCTCCAAGTAAACATTGAAGCCTCGACTGTGTCACTGGACCCTTGCTCTTTTGGGCTTCCAATCTGGATAAATGGCCGGAGCTAGCCACTTACGCCTTGGAGATCTTGTCATGCCCCGCAGCCAGCGTTCTGTCTGAACGTGTGTTCAGCGCTGCTGGTGGTGTGCTGACAGATAAGCGCACGCGGCTCTCCACTGATAATGTAGACAGACTCACGTTCATAAAGATGAACAAATCATGGATCCGAAACGACTTTTCTACCCCTGTGTCATCCTGGGGAGAGTAAAAGCTTGATGATTGGTTAAAATCACCCTACCAACCGTTTTAAGCTTTCAAATTACTAATCATGTTTATCTGTATCTTGACTGGAAAATAATTTGGGCTTTGTAGCAGTGTGCAGCACTGATCCTATTAGGCCATCTATAATAAGCTCCACCAGATTTAAAATTAAAAATAATTTTTAGCTGCATCTAGCCCGGAAAATAATTTTGGGGCTCCGAGATGCGCAAGACACATAAGTGCCTTCTTGCTGCACTACCTACAGCATGACCCTCATATTGTCAGAATTCGAAGTAATCATGACTACTGGGTTGCCACACTCTTAGATCCCCCAAACTTTTCGATCAACCTTTTCATTTTAATAAAGACCAAAAAAATGGTCATTTTTTAAATTATAAGCATTAGCAGGTTGTTAGAAACTGAAATCAAACAGTTTTCAACTCAAAACTTTATTCTAGGTGATGTTACATTTTCACATAGGACCCCTTGTTCAAAAGGAGCTTCTGAACTCTCTCGTCCATTGAATTTGTCAGGTTTTGGATGGTTTCTGCTTCAATTGTTTTGCATGAGGACAGAATACCCTCACAGAGCTGTTGCTTAGATGTGAACTGCCTCCCGCCATCATAGACACTCATTTTAATGATGCTCCAAAGGTTCTGAATGGGGTAGAGGTCAGGGGAGCATGGGGGTCACACCATAAGTTTGTCCCCTTTTATGCCCATATCAGCCAGAGATGCAGATGTTTTATGTGCAGCATGAGATGGTGCATTATCATGCAGAAAAATGAACTTGCTGTGAAATACACGGTTCTTCTTCTTGAACCATGGCAGGAAGTGCTGTTTGAGAAAATCCACATACATTATGGAGTTCATCTTTAGCGCCTTCAGGGATCCTAAAGGGGCCGACAATCTCTCTCCCCATGATTCCAGCCCAAAACATTACTCCACCTCCTCCTTGTTGGCGCTGTAGCCGTGTTTGCGTGGGGTGTCCATCAACCAGCCATCCTCCACTACATCCATCTGGACCATCGAGCGCTGCACGGCACTCATCCGTGAACAAAACAGTTTTGAAATCAGTCTTCATGTAATGTTTGGCCCACTGGAGCCGTTTCTGCTTGTGTGAAGTGGATAGAGGAGGTCGACAGGATGGCGTATGCACAGCTGCAAACCTCTGAAGGACCCTGCATCTTGTTGCTCGGGGGACGTTGGAGGCACCAGCAGCTTCAAAAACTTGTCTGCTGCTATGACAAGGCTTTTTTGCCGCTGCTCTTTCAACCTGACGTAATTGCCTGTAGGAAAGAGTCCTCAATTTGCCCTTATCAGCACGCACACGTGTGTACTGTGAATCAGCTACATACTTCTTGATTGCCAAGACACTTCATCCTGATCATCGCACAATGTTGATTGTAGTCATGCCTTGACCTAAACACTCCACAATTTGTTGCTTCTCAGCAGCCGACACATCCTTTTTCTTTCCCAGTTTGGCAGAAAATGTAGGCTGCTTAATAATGTGAGAGAGCCTTCTTAAGTAGTCTTGCCTTTCATTGGACACACCTGCCAAACTAATTAGCACAGGTGTCTGCAATTGCTTACAGTGATATAAAGAGCCCTGACACACATCACCATCAATGAGTTTAACTGACAAACAAACAAATTCTTCCCTTATCACTCCTAAACACTTTTTGCATAATAATTTGGAACGCAGTGTACATGTGCTTTTCCACAAAACACCAGTGGTTCACGTAGTGAATCTTACAGTTCTAACTTGCCAACCGTGGTCTGTATGGAATTGTTCAATAAAGGGCCCAAAATTAAGATAACATAGATGGGAGAGGTCTCTATGAATAGGAATTCCTAAGTATTTGATACCCTGTGAGGGCCAGGCAAAGGGAAAGTTGGACTGGATGGAATCCTATATGGATTTGGGGAGGGAGACATCGAGGGCCTCAGACTTCGCTGCATTGATTTTAAAATTTTACCATGTAACAAAGTGATCTATTTCAGCCATAACAGCAGGGATGGATATATGTGATTGAGTGATATATACTAGGACATCATCAGCAAATAGAGAGCACTTGTACTCGGTGCCTCCCACCTCAATCCACCTAATATTGGGGTTATGGCGAATTGATGAGAGCAGGTGCTCCGTCACTAGGATGTATAAGAGAGGGGACAGAGGACATCCCTGCCTTGTCCCATTGGTGATTGTGAAAGGTGATGCAAATGTTCTGACGCACCCCCTGGGCCTTGGGACACCCGGAGCCGGACCCTTTTTGGTGGATGCTGGTGGTTGTAGTCTTCGTGGCGGCGACCCGGTTCCGTGGCTCAGGGCGGTCAAACCAGTGGCGGAACTATTTATGTGGTTTTGATGTTTAAATGTCCGACTACGCCACTCGTGGATTGCGGTCAGAGTGAACCGCCGCTCCAGGGCAGACCGCTGAGGCTGGTGTTGTGGGTGCAGCAGAGCGTAGCATAACTCCCCACGGGAGGAGTATAGCCTCAGGGCAGTGTATGCGGAGGATGGGGGTGATGGTGCAGGGCAGCAGCAGTAACGACACGGAGTCAGTGATGCAGTCCAGGGCCTTTACTCACAGTTCTTATTATCCAGACCACGTCTGCAGGTAACGGCTGCCCACGTCGTACTGTGCTCACCAGGTGAGGGGCTCAGACAACTCCCAGATAACTTTGGAGCACTTCACAGGACCCCCTTTGTGTGTCCTTTGTCTGCCCTTTCTTACCAACACTTCTGTCCGGCTGCCTCGGGCCTCCTCTTGGTAAACTTGGCGCCAGTTTCCCTGACCCTATGTGGTGCCTTCCTAGCGGGTGTAGCGAGGGGCTGCGCCACATAAAATGTGAGAGCCTCCGGTTTCTAGCTGAGGGTCGTTTCCTGCCTCCACTAGTTCGGGGACCGGTCTCCCCCTTTGGCCTGACCCCTCCACGCAGGTGGATTCGGGCGTGCGGTGGCGAGTCGCCCGTCCGCACCCCTGGGATCCCTTCATTCCTCGTTCCTGGAGCCTTCTCCGCTCCTCTTCCTTCCTTCTCCCTCTTCCAGGCCTGGGCCTCTGTTACTAGGCCCGCCTCCGGAGCAGAGCTCATGCAGAGCCCCTGCTCCCTGCCACTTCTGCTCAGACTTCTCTGCACTGAACTAAGATGGTGCCCACCTTTTATACTCCCTTCTCAATGCACCCAGGAACTGCTTCCTCCCTGCTCCTGCACTACAGGGTTCCCCTTCCTCAGTGTTCCCTCCCCACTCCAACCAGGGACAGGGACTGTCGTGCCCATCTCAGGGGCATATTGGTCGCCCTGCCCCACGGCAATGTGGTGTAATGCATGCAGGTGTCGGGTCCTGATCCACACTCCATCCTTACCTGAGAGTGAGATATCACACCTCTGGGTTAGGTGCAATACGTCTGTAGCAACCGAGCCCTCAGGGTGCTACAGTTCCATTTATATTCAGCCTAGGTGACGTATTGCAATACAGGGCCGTGATTTTGGCTATAAAAGGGTCCCCTAGACCCCTACCCCAAGCTTTTTAAGAGAATCATATATGGCGTGCCAGGAGACTCTATGGAATGCTTTCTCAGCATCCAACGAGAGTATCTAATTACAAATTTTTAACTGCATCTAGCCCAGGAAATACTTTGTGCCTAGTAGCAGTGTCTGCTAGTCAGCGGATTATCCCGGCTGTTAAGCAACCTACACCACCTGTAGTTTAGACACTTAATTTTTTCAAAGGAAATGCTTCGGGACCATGGGATACTTAGTGAAGAGCATCAGGAGGCACCCCAAGGCATAGGGGCCGGAACTGGCAGTAGGATGCCTTGCGGTGGACAGCCGAGCTCGATCCTTATAAAAGCTTTTTAACTGCAGCAGCTTTAGTGGACGCTACTGGAGCTGGAATTACCGCGGCTGCTGGCATGAGACTTGCCCTCCAATAGATCCTTGTAAATGGATTTAAAGTGTATTCATTCAAATTAGAGAGACAATTTAAATTAAAAAGCTTAGAGCTGCCTCCACCACAGGGGGGCTCGCTCGACCCACCAGCGGACAGGCACCAGTATTGGGAGAGGGGGGCTGGCCGTCAGGGTTCACCGCGGCTCTGGCACAAACCCGGCGACACGGAGGTGGCACGGGCAGGAGCGGACTGGCCGTGTCGGCTTCTCACTTTTTGGATTTTAGAAGGGCATGACATGCCTATATCTGTGTCTCCCCCTCCTTTTACTCCTCCACCTCTTTTATTTTCGCATGACTATATGTACTTGTCACTTTTCCATGTGTTAGTTATGTCTTCTGAGCAGTTTGTCAGCTTTTGGACACCTTTGAAGGTGTTTTCTATGTGTTTCTATGTGTTTTTGTTTGCCTGCCATTGGTTTTAACGGTGTTCGAAGGTGTTCGACGAACAGTTCGACGAACAGTTCGGCGAACACACGGGTGTTCGACGAACCGAACCGAACTCGAACACTACGGGGGTGGCTCAACACTAGTTCCAAATTATTATGCAAAAAGTGTTTAGGAGTGATAAGGGAAGAATTTGTTTGTTTGTCAGTTAAACTCATTGATGGTGATGTGTGTCAGGGCTCTTTATATCACTGTAAGCAATTGCAGACACCTGTGCTAATTAGTTTGGCAGGTGTGTCCAATGAAAGGCAAGACTACTTAAGAAGGCTGTCTCACATTATTAAGCAGCCTACATTTTCTGCCAAAATGGGAAAGAAAAAGGATGTGTCGGCTGCTGAGAAGCAACAAATTGTGGAGTGTTTAGGTCAAGGCATGACTACAATCAACATTGTGCGATGATCAGGATGAAGTGTCTTGGCAATCAAGAAGTATGTAGCTGATTCACAGTACACTCGTGTGCGTGCTGATAAGGGCAAATTGAGGACTCTTTCCTACAGGCAATTACGTCAGGTTGAAAGAGCAGCGGCAAAAAAGCCTTGTCATAGCAGCAGACAAGTTTTTGAAGCTGCTTGTGCCTCCAACGTCCACCGAACAACAAGATGCAGGGTCCTTCAGAGGTTTGCAGCTGTGCATACGCCATCCTGTCGACCTCCTCTATCCACTTCACACAAGCAGAAACGGCTCCAGTGGGCCAAACATTACATGAAGACTGATTTCAAAACTGTTTTGTTCACGGATGAGTGCCGTGCAGCGCTCGATGGTCCAGATGGATGGAGTGGAGGATGGCTGGTTGATGGACACCCCACGTAAACACGGCTACAGCGCCAACAAGGAGGAGGTGGAGTAATGTTTTGGGCTGGAATCATGGGGAGAGAGATTGTCGGCCCCTTTAGGATCCCTGAAGGCGCTAAAGATGAACTCCATAATGTATGTGGATTTTCTCAAACAGCACTTCCTGCCATGGTTCAAGAAGAAGAACCGTGTATTTCACAGCAAGATCATTTTTCTGCATGATAATGCACCATCTCATGCTGCACATAAAACATCTGCATCTCTGGCTGATATGGGCATAAAAGGGGACAAACTTATGGTGTGACCCCCATGCTCCCCTGACCTCTACCCCATTCAGAACCTTTGGAGCATCATTAAAAGGAGTGTCTATGATGGCGGGAGGCAGTTCACATCTAAGCAACAGCTCTGGGAGGGTATTCTGTCCTCATGCAAAACAATTGAAGCAGAAACCATCCAAAACCTGACAAATTCAATGGACGAGAGAGTTCAGAAGCTCCTTTCGAACAAGGAATCCTATGTGAAAATGTAACATCATCTAGAATAAAGTTTTGAGTTGAAAACTGTTTGATTTCAGTTTCTAACAACCTGCTAATGCTTATAATTTCAAAAATGACCATTTTTTGGTCTTTATTAAAAAGAAAAGGTTGATCGAAAAGTTTGGGGGATCTAAGAGTGTGGCAACCCAGTAGTCATGATTACTTCGAATTCTGACAATATGAGGGTCATGCTGCAGGTAGTGCAGCAAGAAGGCACTTATGTGTCTTGCGCATCTCGGAGCCCCAAAATTATTTTCCGGGCTAGATGCAGCTAAAAATTATTATTAATTTTAAATCTGGTGAAGCTTTAGTATAGATGGCCTAATAGGATCAGTGCTGCACACTGCTACAAAGCCCAAATTATTTTCCAGTCAAGATACAGATAAACATGATTAATAATTTTAAATCTGGTGGAGCTTATTATAGATGGCCTAATAGAATCAGTGCTGCACACTGCTACAAAGCCCAAATTATTTTCCAGCCAAGATACAGATAAACATGATTAGTAATTTGAAAGCTTAAAACGGTTGGTAGGGTGATTTTAACCAATCATCAAGCTTTTACTCTCCCCAGGATGACACAGGGGTAGAAAAGTCGTTTCGGATCCATGATTTGTTCATCTTTATGAACGTGAGTCTGTCTACATTATCAGTGGAGAGCCGCGTGCGCTTATCTGTCAGCACACCACCAGCAGCGCTGAACACACGTTCAGACAGAACGCTGGCTGAGGGGCATGACAAGATCTCCAAGGCGTAAGTGGCTAGCTCCGGCCATTTATCCAGATTGGAAGCCCAAAAAGGGCAAGGGTCCAGTGACACAGTCGTGCCTTCAATGTTTACTTGGAGATACTCCTGTACCATCGTCTCTAGGCGTTGACTATGTGTCAGACGTCTTGTCTCCTGTGGCCTTGCAAAGGATGGGCTAAAAAAGTGGTGAAATGATTCCGCAAAATTGATGTTACCAGCAGATACTGTGGTTCTGTTACGGTTTGAGTGCTGAACACTTGACGGTCCCACGGTTGGCAAGTTGGAACTGTGAGATTCACTACGTGCACCACTGGTATTTTGTGGAAAAGCACATGTAAGATTCTGCAACAGTCTCTGCTGATACTCCTGCATGCGTGCATCCCTTTCTATGGCAGGAATAATATCTGCAAATTTACTTTTGTACCGGGGATCTAACAGTGTGGCAACCCAGTAGTCAGGATTATTTCTAATTCTCACAATTCGAGGGTCATGTTGCAGGTAGTGCAGCAAGAAGGCACTCATGTGTGTTGCGCATCCAGGAGCACCAAGTCCCTGTTGTGTTGGTGGCGAGGTAACAATCATGCTTCCTTCCTCTGTCCTCTCCCCCCAACCTCGCACAACAGAAATGTGATCAAGGTCTCCCTCATCTGATGAGTCTTCCATCAGTTCGTCCTCCACTTCTTCCTGGGCTCCTGCACCTTCCTCACTAGTTTGGCTGCTACCATGCGCCCTGGTAAAACCATCTCCCCCACCCTCACATGCCTGCCGCCTTGGTGCTGCCGACCGTCTGGACCTTGCAGATGTTAGCCCTTCCGCATACAACTCCTCCTCATCTACTTCCTCCACCTCCTCTTGTGCCACCACCTGACTCCGAATTCTGTTTAACATGTGCTCCAGCATGTAAATCACCGGAATAGTCATGCTGATAATGACATCGTCAGCACTAAACATCTTTGTCGCCATTTCAAAACTGTGCAGAAGGGTGCATAGGTCCGTGATCTGAGACCACTCCTCCAGCGTGATTTGCCCCACCTCTGGATCTCGTTGGCCCAGGCTATACATCAGAACGAATTGCACCAGGGCTTGTCGGTGCTGCCACAGTCGCTGCAACATGTGCAGAGTTGAATTCCACCGGGTAGGCACATCGCATTTTAGCCGGTGAAGTGGCAGGCCCAACGACTTCTGTAGAGATGTAAGTCGCTGAGCTGCGGGATGCGAACGGCGAAAGTGAGCACACAGCGACCGTGCCCTCTGCAGAAGGCCATCTAGTCTGGGATAGTGGGCTAAAAATTGCTGGACAACCAGGTTCAACACGTGAGCCATACAAGGCACGTGTGTGACATTGCCCCGGCGAAGGGCCGCACCCAGGTTTGCAGCATTGTCGCACGCGGCCTTCCCTGGTTTCAGGTCCAGTGGAGACAACCATTCATGAAATTGGTTCTCTAGAGCTGACCACAACTCCTCAGCTGTGTGACTCACATTTCCCAGATATTTCAATGTAAAAACCGCCTGATGACGTTGAGCCCTACTGCCAGCATAGTAAGGAGGTGTGCAGGATCCCTTCTGCGCAGTTAGAAAGCTTGTGGCATGACCAGACAGTCTTTGGGTGCAGGTGAAAGACCGAGAGGAGGTTGAGGAGGCAGAAGCAGTGGAGGAACTTTGACATAAAGAGGATTGACGCACAACTCGTGGGGACGGCAAGACTTGGACAGCAGTCCCTTGTCCTGCTTTCACCATAGTTACCCAGTGCCCAGTCAGCGACATGTAACGCCCCTGTCCATGCCTACTCGTCCAAGTGTCTGTGGTGAAATGCACCCTGTCACACACAGAGTTTCTCAAAGAAGCGGTGATGTTGTGTGCGACATGCTGGTGGAGCGCAGGCACACCTTTCTTTGAGAAGTAGTGCTGACTGGGCATATGGTACTTGGGCACTGCGACGGACATAAGGTCTCGAAAATCCTCTGTGTCCACCAGGCGGAAAGGCAGCATTTCTGTAGCCAAGAACTTGCAGATGGTGAAATTCAACCTCTTAGCTTTCTCATGGCTAGGAGGAAATGGTCTTTTACTTGTCCACATCTGAGGGACCGAGGGCTGGCTATTGTGCTTAGACGGGGTTGATAAGGGTGTCCCCGGCAAACTGCCGGTCTGTGAGGAAGATGCAGGCGGACATGTTAGGTTGCCTTGATCCAAAGGTGGTGCTATCGATGTCGGACAGCGCTCAACACCAGCTGGTGTTACCACCTCCAAAGAAAATGATGACCTGCCAATCACGCTGGCTGTTGCGGGTAAAGAGGTGGCAGGTCTGCGCCCCAAAACAGGTGTGACTGCTGTCCCCCCAGTCACAGAGGATGAAGAGGCCGCGGATGCACAAGATATGGCAGACGGTGGTTGGCCCGGCCGGCTAGGCCGCATTGTAGAACACTGAGCTTCCCACTGCAACTTATGCTTCATGTCCATGTGCCGGTTCATGCATGAAGTACTCAAACTATGTATTTTTTGGCCTCTACTTAGCTTTTGCTGACAAATGTTACAGATAACACGAGTTGGGTCATCTTTATCGATCTGAAAAAATGCCCAGGCTATGCAAGGCTTAGCACCCATGCGACCTGAAGAGCCACCACGACTTGTGGTGAGAGGCAGAGTTGTGTTTGAGGATGCAGTTGTTGACATGCTTCCAGTACTACGTCTCTGTCCAGGAAGGCGCAACCTGACCTCGTCGTCACTAGCATCTTCCTCCACCTCCTCTGCTGACCTCATCTCTTGGCTGACTGTGGGTTGACAGTAAGTGGGATCTCCAACCTCATCATCATCACCCTGTGCGTTATCACACCCGTCGTCCTCAGAGCCAACCTGTTCCTGCCCTGACAAAAGACTAAAGTTGTCGCTCCAATCAGGTATTTGAGTCTTATCATCGTCTTCCTCATTGTCTCCACCAACAGGAGTTACAGTTTGGGAATGAGGGTCTACATTATGGTCAGAACGTTCTGCGTCGGGTCCTGGATCCGACTCATAAAGATTCTGGGCATCAGTGCAGATCATTTCCTCGTCTGGATTCACAGAAGCGCTGGAGTCGACCTCTGATTCCCAGGCTATAGTATGAGTAAACAGCTCTGCAGACTCAACCATCTGTTCTACCTCATACTCAGACGGGCAGCTGGAGATTTGGGAGCTGTGAGGAAGCAAGTGCGATTGGGGTGACACCTTTGAGGACTGGAGTATTTGTGATGTTGAAGTTGATGTGGAGGAGAGCCCACTTAAAGGAGCACTTGATATCCGTTGAAGCACCTGCTGTTTTTGTGCCTCATCTGGAATTTGTAGCGATTGGCGTGGCCGTAAGAAAGGGATCTTATCACATTGTCCGCTAAAAGAAGTAGACATTTTAGTTTGGCTGGAAGATGGTCTTTCTTCTGCAGATGTTACTGTTGCTTTAACACCTACCCCACGGACACAACCTTTTTTCCCCTTCCCAACACGCCTATTCCCCTTTCCACCAGCAGCAGGCCTTTTTCCACTCATTTTGGTGGTTAACTAATTAACAACTCTGGAGTTGTTTGCACAAAAAAACAATGGATGGGAACCGAGCAGAGCTGAGTGGCCAAACTGTGGTATTTGGCCAAAACTATTGGCTGGGTTAGATGCAGAAAAAAATTATATTCAATTTCCAACCTGATGGAGGTCAGTAGAGATGGACTAATAGAGAAAGTCCCACACACTGCTAGAAGGCCAAATATTTTTTCAGAGCTAGATGCAGAAAAAAATATATTCAGTTTGCAACCTGATGGAGGTCTGTATAGATGGATTAATAGAACAAGTCCCACACACAGCTAGAAGCCCAATATTTTTTCAGAGGTAGATGCAGAAAAAAATGTATTCAGTTTGCAACCTGATGGAGGTCAGTATAGATGGACTAATACAACAAGTCCCACACACAGCTAGAAGCTCAATAATTTTTCAGAGGTAGATGCAGAAAAAAATACATTCTGTTTGCAACCTGATGGAGGTCTGTATAGATGGATTAATAGAACAAGTCCCACACACAGCTAGAAGCCCAATATTTTTTCAGAGGTAGATGCAGAAAAAAATATATTCAGTTTGCAACCTGATGGAGGTCTGTATAGATGGATTAATAGAACAAGTCCCACACACAGCTAGAAGCCCAATATTTTTTCAGAGCTAGATGCAGAAAAAAATTATATTCAATTTGCAACCTGATGGAGGTCAGTATAGATGGACTAATAGAATGATGCTATGCCCAAAAGATTTTACTTCACTAGGTGCAGTAAAAAAATTGGTATTCTATACACAGGTGGTATATCTTGCAACACAGATAGGCTACTCCACTGACTAACACACTCTGCAATAGCCCAAAAAGGATTAGCTTTGCTAGATTCAGCCAAATGCTGTGAAAAAAACTTGCACAGCACTGGCACAGACCTGCCTGGCAAAAACTGATAGGAACTGATGTAACCTAGTCCTGAAAAGGACTCCAATTACAATTTGTCTTTACTCCCACAATCTATCTATTTAAGAGCACAGACCTGCCTGATAAAAGTCGTAGGAAATGCTGTAACCTAGTCCTTAAAAGGACTGCAATCACAACTATTCTCTACTCCCAAGCTATCTGTAGATTTGTGCGAAAATTGGCTTGAAATTAACAAGGTATAGCGCACACAGCAACAGCGGTGCCGTCTAACACGCAGCTGCAGCAGTGAGAAAATGGTGGCGACGGGGAAAATGGCTTGGTCTTATAGGGCAAGGACATGTGACATACACTGCCAATGACACATGCCCTTGCTTGTGTGAAAAAAAGCACTTCGCTCCGTGTGTGCGCTGCTGATAGGCTGACAGATTGCACCTCCCCACTGTAAATGCGGGAAAGAGGAAAAAAAATGGAGATCTTCATTGTTCCTGCAGAGATCCATCCCCTGCCCCTCCCCCCACCCCGCTGTACACTCAAACTGCATATTAACATTAATTTTCATCATTACTGAGAAAAAATCCAGTTATGATTTTGGTGCACAAACAGTTATCGAACATAACCTCGAACAGCCGAATTTTTCTCAAATTGTTCGTGTTCGCCGAACGGCTCGAACACCGCCCAAAACAGCTCGAATTTGAGATTGGCGAACAGTTCGAGTAGAACAACGCTCATCTCTAGTAACCAAGTTCCAGTACCGTCAGCTGGTCTTCGGTAGTTCCATTGGCTCTTGTACCTTCTGCTACCCATCCGGGTTCCAGTACTGTCAGCTGATTCTCGGCAGTGCCTTTGGCTTAGGTGCCTCCTTCTCGGTATCCAAGTTCCATCAACGTCTGCTAGTCCTTTGTAGTGCTTTCTGGCACAGGTACCTCCTGCTTAGTAACCGAGTTCCAGTACCGTCAGCTGGTCCTCGGTAGTTCCATTGGCTCTTGTACCTTCTGCTACCCATCCGGGTTCCACTACCATCAGCTGGTTCTCGGTAGTTCCATTCGCTCTTGTACCTTCTGCTACCCATCCGGGTTCGAGTACCGTCAGCTGGTTCTCTGCAGTGCCTTTGGCTTAGGTGCCTCCTTCTCAGTATCCAAGTTCCACCAACGTCTGCTGGTCCTTTGTAGTGCTTTCTGGCACAGGTACCTCCAGCTTAGTAGCCGAGTTTCCGGAACCGTCAGCTGGTCCTCGGTAGTTCCATTGGCTCTTGTACCTTCTGCTACCCATCCAGGTTCCAGTACCGTCAGCTGGTTCTCGGTAGTTCCATTTGCTCTTGTGCCCTCTGCTACCCATCCGGGTTCCAGTACCGTCAGCTGTTTCCCGGCATTGTCTTTGGCATGGGTACTCCCTCCTGCCCAGCCTGGTTCCAGCATGCCAGCTGTTTCCGGATGGTGTCAACGTCACTTTGCCTCCAATATGTTGTCCTGTCGTGTTGCGGTCGGGTTAGCCGACTCTATGGTGCCTGAAGCTTAGGTGACTCCTATGTGGGCTGCTTGATTTGGCAATGTAGGCTGGTTCCATAGTGCCTATAGGACAAGCACCCCCTATAGGATTGTGGATTTCGGTAACTCCGGCTGGCTCGCGGCCTTGCAACTTTTTTTTTCATGGGTACCTTCTGCTACCCATCCGGGTTCCAGTACCGTCAGCTGGTTCTCGGCAGTGCCTTTGTCTTAGGTGCCTCCTTCTCGGTATCCAAGTTCCATCAATGTCTGCTGGTCCTTGGTAGTGCTTTCTGGCACAGGTACCTCCTGCTTAGTAACCAAGTTCCAGTACCGTCAGCTGGCCTTCGGTAGTTCTATTGGCTCTTGTACCTTCTGCTACCCATCCGGGTTCCAGTACTGTCAGCTGATTCTCGGCAGTGCCTTTGGCTTAGGTGCCTCCTTCTCGGTATCCAAGCTCCACCAACGTCTGTGTAACGGGTCTGGGAGGCGGAACCTCTGAGCTACTATACAAGGGGGCGGTCCTTGTAAGGGAGCCGGTGGCGACCAGGAAAGACGGGCAGGCAGTCACAGCAGGTGACCGGGACAGTCTCTGGGTGAACGGGCTGGAGGTCACGGCAAGTGACCGGGGTAGTCTCTGGATGAACGGGCAGGAGATCACGGCAAATGACCGGGGCAGTCTCTGGATGAACGGGCAGGAGGTCACGGCAAGTGACCGGGGCAGTCTCTGAGTAAAGGGTAGGTACGACCTGTGATGGCTGAGCCTCCAGGTAGGCTAGCAGGCAGATGGTAGATGTGTGCTCCCAGGTGAGCAAGCGAGAGTCTTTGGATAAACGAGTGGTCACAGCATGTGACGGCGGAGCCTCCAGGTAGGCCAACAGACAGGCAGCAGATGAGCGCTCCCAGGTGAGCGGGCAGGAGTCTCTGGAATGGCAGGTGGTCACAGCACGTGACGGCGGAGCCTCCAGGTAGGCCAACAGACAGGCAGCAGATGAGCGCTCCCAGGTGAGCGGGCAGGAGTCTCTGGAATGGCAGGTGGTCACAGCACGTGACGGCGGAGCCTCCAGGTAGGCTAGCAGGCAGGTAGCAGATGTGCGCTCCCAGGTGAGCGGGCAGGAGTCTCTGGAATGGCAGGTGGTCACAGCACGTGACGGAAGAGCCTCCAGGTAGGCTAGCAGGCAGGTAGCAGATGTGTGCTCCCAGGTGAGCGGGCAAGCTGGTCCATAGACAGACTGACAGGAGTAGGAAGGCAGACCGTCGGACCTCAGGCTAGCAAGCAGGTAGGAGGAATGTCAGGCAGGAAACAGACAGCAAACTGGCAGGTTTCTGGCAGGTAACTGGCAGGTAACTGGCAACGGGACCTGAGGGCTGAAGCAGAGTAGTGAACAGTGCAACAACATTGCTCGGGCACCTCCATTTTGGAGGAGGTGCCTTATATATGGTGAAGTCCTCCGGCCATTGGTCGGGGACTCCTTAGGACGGCGCGCGCGGCCCCTTTAAGAGGGAGGGAGCGCGCGCGCCCTAAGCACAGTGGCCGGGAAGAAGCGCGCGCTGCCAGCAGAGCGGGAGGAGGACGCCGGGCTCGGAGCAGAGGGGTGAGGGGAACAGCGTCCCTGCCTAGAAGAGGGCAGGGACGCCGGCGCTACAGTACCCTCCCCTTTAGGCCCCCCCTTTTTTAGGCCAGAGAGAAATTTAGCTAGGATGAGAGGGGCATGGATGTTCTCCCGGGGCTCCCACGTTCTCTCTTCAGGACCAAACCCCTTCCAATCTACTAGAAAAAAGGTCTTCCCTCTTACCCTTTTGGTGGCCAGAATGTTCTCTACCTCAAATTCGTTTTCAGCGGAAACCGGAGCAGGAGGCGTACCTGTAGACTTGGAAAAAAAGTTAAGTACCACAGGTTTGAGGAGAGATACATGGAAGGAGTTAGGGATCCGCAAGTTGGCCGGGAGTTTCAATTTATAGGCCACCGGGTTGATCTGACTGATGACCTCCAGAGGACCGATGAACCGAGGCCCTAACTTATAGGAAGGAATCTTGAGCCGGACATACTTGGATGAGAGCCAGACCTTATCCCCTGGATGGAATTGAGGAGGATCCAGACGTTTTTTGTCAGCATGTCTTTTCATACGCTCGGATGACAGAAGGAGTGCGGACCGGGTACTCTCCCAAATGGAGGAGAATTCGCTAATGAGAGATTCCGCAGCCGGATTGTCCACCGAGGTGGAGACGGGAAATGGGATCCGAGGATGCTGACCGAAGACAACAAAAAATGGGGATTTGGAGGAAGATTCGCTCTCGTGATTGTTGTAAGAAAATTCGGCCCATGGCAGGAGATCCACCCAGTCTGAATGGTGGGCATTAACGAAGTGCCGGAGGTAACTGATCAGGTTCTGATTGATCCGCTCCACTTGACCATTAGACTGTGGGTGGTAAGCGGAGGAGAAGTCCAGGGTGACGTCTAGCAGTTTACAAGTGGCTCTCCAGAAGCGTGAGGTGAACTGTACCCCACGATCCGACACTATGTGGAGGGGCAGTCCATGAAGACGGAAGATGTGGCGGATAAAGTCTTTAGCCAGCTCGGGTGCAGACGGGAGGCCTGGCAGGGGAACGAAATGAGCCATCTTGGAAAAGCGGTCAGCGACCACCCAAATCACCGTACAACCGGCAGAGACGGGGAGATCAGTTATAAAGTCCATTGCTATATGCTGCCAGGGGGCAGCAGGTACTGGGAGCGGAAGGAGGCGACCGGCTGGCAGATGTCTCAGAACCTTGTTGCGGGCGCAGGACATACAGGCAGAAACAAAGTCTATTACGTCCTTGTGCAGGGTAGGCCACCAGTAGTGCCAGGTAATAAGCTGGAGGGTCTTTTTCTGACCGGCGTGGCCAGCTACTTTAGACGAGTGACCCCAGTGTAGGATCTTCTCCCGATCAGGTACTGATACGAACATCTTACCGGGAGGGAGACGATTTAGACTCACGGGAGCCACCTGCATTACTCTGGCGGGATCGATGATGTGTTTCGGTTCTTCCTCGAGATCAGACACCAGAAAGGATCGGGACAAGGCGTCCGCCTTGATGTTTTTGTCAGCCGGGCGAAAATGAAGAATAAAATCAAAGCGAGCAAAAAACAAGGACCACCGAGCTTGGCGTGGGTTAAGTCTCTGGGCATGCTGGAAGTAAGCCAAGTTCTTGTGGTCAGTGTAAATTATTACCGGGTGAAGAGCCCCTTCGAGCAGGTAACGCCACTCCTCCAATGCCAGCTTGATGGCCAATAACTCTCGATCTCCTATGGAATAGTTGCACTCAGAAGAGGAGAAGAGTTTGGAGAAGAAGCCACAAGTTACCATTCTCCCGGAAGATGATTTTTGGGTAAGTACCGCTCCGGCTCCAGAGGAGGAGGCGTCAACCTCCAGGAAGAACTGCTTGTTGCCATCTGGGCGATGCAGCACCGGGGCGGAAGAGAAGGCCTGTTTTAAGGAAAGAAAGGCCTCCTCTGCTTCGGGCGGCCACTCTCTGGGATTAGTGCCCTTACGGGTGAGCGCGGAAATTGGGGCAGTCCGGGAAGAGAAGTGCGGTATGAAGAGGCGGTAGTAGTTGGCGAAGCCCAGGAACCGCTGAATGGCCTTCAACCCCTCCGGTCGGGGCCATTTCTCGATGGCACACAGTTTCTCTGGATCCATTCATAGGCCGGTCTGAGAAATAATGTAGCCCAAAAACGGAAGCGAGGTCTGCTCAAAGAGGCACTTCTCAAATTTAGCGAAGAGGTGATTCTGCCTGAGCCTGAGCAGGACCTGACGAACGTCTCTCCGGTGAGTCTGGAGATCCGGAGAGAAGACCAAGATGTCGTCCAGGTACACCACTACGCAGGAGTAGAGAAGGTCCCGGAAGATGTCATTGACCAACTCTTGAAAGACGGCAGGAGCGTTACAGAGACCAAAGGGCATTACCAGATATTCATAGTGGCCGTCCCGGGTGTTGAATGCAGTCTTCCATTCATCCCCTTGACGGATATGGACCAGGTTGTACGCCCCACGGAGGTCCAGTTTGGTGAAGATTCTAGCCCCCCTCAGACGATCAAATAATTCTGGAATGAGCGGAAGGGGGTACTTATTCTTCACCGTGATCTGGTTAAGGCCTCTATAGTCTATACAGGGACGGAGAGAGCCGTCCTTCTTTTTTTCGAAAAAGAAGCCTGCACCCGCCGGGGAGGTAGATTTCTGGATGAATCCCCTGGCCAAATTCTCCTCAATATATTCAGACATCGACCGGGTCTCAGCAGCGGACAATGGGTAAATACGCCCACGGGGAGGCGTAGTACCGGGTAACAGGTCGATAGGACAGTCGTATGGTCTATGAGGGGGTAATGTCTCTGCCTCCTTTTTATTAAAGACATCAGCAAATGACCAATAGGGAATCGGAAGTCCAGGTAGATTAGTTGGGGTAGGAGAAGGACGGGCGGGATGAACAGGAACCAAACAAGTCTTATGACAGTCCTGTCCCCAGCGAAGGACTTCTCCGGTCTGCCAGTCAAGCACGGGTGCATGTCTCTGGAGCCAAGGTAGACCTAGTAAGAGGGCGTGAGAGAGTCCAGGCAGAACATGAAAAGAGATGCTCTCAGAATGCAGCATTCCCACCTGCAGAGTTATGGATTCGGTGATGAGTTGGATGGGACGTGGTAAGAGGCCCCCATCCACAGCAGCGACAGATAATGGTATAGCCAGAGGTATGGTGGGAATGCGGTATTTTTCTACCAGGGCCTGTGAAATAAGATTCCCGGCCGCTCCAGAGTCAAGTTGGGCTAGTTCGAAATAACGATTCTCCCCGCAGATAATTGAGACTGACAGCAGTAGAGATGGAGAGGATTTATTCTTGTCTAGGTCGACCTCTCTGAGCGAACCTAGACACAGGCGTTTCCCGAGCTCTCCGGGCAGGTACGGATCCGGTGCTCCTTACTGCCACAGTAGAAGCAGCTCCCCTTGGCACGGCGTAAGTCCTGACGGGTTTTGACCATCTTGGTCTGGTCGACCTGCATAGGCTCAGGAGAGTGTACCTGGGGAGAAACGGAGGGAGTGACGGGTTTCTGAAAAGTAGGAACTAGACGTGGAAACCTCCTGTCATGGGTGACTTCTTTGGCACGCTCCTGGAACCGTAGGTCAATCCGGGTGGCAAGAGTTATTAGGTCATCGAGAGTGGTAAGAATGTCTCGACCGGCAAGTTCATCTTTAATACGGCCGGACAGACCCTCCCAGAAGACAGATACCAGAGCGTCGTTATCCCAGGCCAGCTCTGAGGCAAGGGTACGGAACCGTATGGCATATTGGCCCACGGTGAGACTTCCCTGACGGAGGCGTAGCAGAGATGATGCGGATGAGGTCTTCCGTCCGGGTTCGTCGAAGACTTTCCGGAAAGCCGTGAGAAAGGCAGGCAAGTCGGACACCAGGGGGTCTCCTCTCTCCCATAAAGGATTTAGCCAGGCCAGGGCCTCCCCGGTGAGATGGGACATGATGAAGGCAATTTTGGCCCGGTCGGAGTTAAACTGGTGGGACAGGAGTTCAAAGTGCAGGGTGCACTGATTTATAAAGCCCCGAGCCTGAGCGGAGTCGCCTCTGAAGCGAGGAGGTGCAGAAAGCCGGGGTCCGGGGTAGGATACCATAGTATTGGTGGGCAGCGGAGCTGCCGGATTGCGAGTCATAGCACTGGCGGTGGTTGCTGGTGGAGCAGTCAGAGTGTCCAGGCGAGAATTGACATTCCGCAGGTGACCCAGGATGGACTCCTGTTGGGACCTCTGACGGGACAGTTCATGACACAGGTCCGAGAGTGAGGGAGCTTGGGTGCCACCGGGTTCCATGTCCCGAGCAAACTGTAACGGGTCTGGGAGGCGGAACCTCTGAGCTACTATACAAGGGGGCGGTCCTTGTAAGGGAGCGGGTGGCGACCAGGGAAGACGGGCAGGCAGTCACAGCAGGTGACCGGGACAGTCTCTGGGTGAACGGGCTGGAGGTCACGGCAAGTGACCAGGGTAGTCTCTGGATGAACGGGCAGGAGATCACGGCAAGTGACCGGGGCAGTCTCTGGATGAACGGGCAAGAGGTCACGGCAAGTGACCGGGGCAGTCTCTGGGTAAAGGGTAGGTACGACCTGTGATGGCTGAGCCTCCAGGTAGGCTAGCAGGCAGATGGTAGATGTGTGCTCCCAGGTGAGCAAGCGAGAGTCTCTGGATAAACGAGTGGTCACAGCATGTGACGGCGGAGCCTCCAGGTAGGCCAACAGACAGGCAGCAGATGAGCGCTCCCAGGTGAGCGGGCAGGAGTCTCTGGAATGGCAGGTGGTCACAGCACGTGACGGCGGAGCCTCCAGGTAGGCTAGCAGGCAGGTAGCAGATGTGCGCTCCCAGGTGAGCGGGCAGGAGTCTCTGGAATGGCAGGTGGTCACAGCACGTGACGGCGGAGCCTCCAAGTAGGCTAGCAGGCAGGTAGCAGATATGCGCTCCCAGGTGAGCGGGCAAGCTGGTCCATAGACAGACTGACAGGAGTAGGAAGGCAGACCGTCGGACCTCAGGCTAGCAAGCAGGTAGGAGGAATGTCAGGCACGAAACAGACAGCAAACTGGCAGGTTTCTGGCAGGTAACTGGCAGGTAACTGGCAACGGGACCTGAGGGCTGAAGCAGAGTAGTGAACAGTGCAACAACATTGCTTGGGCACCTCCATTTTGGAGGAGGTGCCTTATATATGGTGAAGTCCTCCGGCCATTGGCCGGGGACTCCTTAGGACGGCGCGCGGCCCCTTTAAGAGGGAGGGAACGCGCGCGCGCGCGCCCTAAGCGCAGGGGCCGGGAGGGAACGCGCGCTGCCAGCAGAGCGGGAGGAGGACGCCGGGCTCGGAGCAGAGGGGTGAGGGGAACAGCGTCCCTGCCTAGCAGAGAGCAGGGACGCCGGCGCTACAGTCTGCTAGTCCTTTGTAGTGCTTTCTGGCACAGGTACCTCCTGCTTAGTAACCGAGTTCCAGTACCGTCAGCTGGTCCTCGGTAGTTCTATTGGCTTTTGTACCTTCTGCTACCCATCCGGGTTCCACTACCATCAGCTGGTTCTCGGTAGTTCCATTTGCTCTTGTACCTTCTGCTACCCATCCGGGTTCCAGTACCGTCAGCTGGTTCTCTGCAGTGCCTTTGGCTTAGGTGCCTCCTTCTCAGTATCCAAGTTCCACCAACGTCTGCTGGTCCTTTGTAGTGCTTTCTGGCACAGGTACCTCCAGCTTAGTAGCCGAGTTTCCGGACCCGTCAGCTGGTCCTTGGTAGTTCCATTGGCTCTTGTACCTTCTGCTACCCATCCAGGTTCCAGTACCGTCAGTTGGTTCTCGGTAGATCCATTTGCTCTTTTACCCTCTGCTACCCATCCGGGTTCCAGTACCGTTTCCCGGCACTGTCTTTGGCATGGGTACTCCCTCCTGCCCAGCCTGGTTCCAGCATGCCAGCTTTTTCCGGGTGGTGTCAACGTCACTTTGCCTCCATTATGTTGTCCTGTCATGTTGCGGTCGGGTTAGCCGACTCTATGGTGCCTGCAGCTTAGGTGACTCCTATGTGGGCTGCGGGATCTGGCAAAGAAGGCTGGTTCCATAGTGCCAATAGGACAAGCACCCCCTGTAAGACTGTGGGTTTCGGTAACTCCGGCCGGCTCGTGGCCTTGTAACTTTTTTTTTCATGGGTACCTTCTGCTACCCATCCGAGTTCCAGTACCGTCAGCTCTTTCTCTCCAGTGCCTTTGGCTTAGGTGCCTCCTTCTCGGTATCAAAGTTCCACCAATGTCTGCTGGTCCTTGGTAGTGCTATCTGGCACAGGTACCTCCTGCTTGTAACCGAGCTCCAGTACCGTCATCTGGTCCTCGGTAGTTCCATTTGCTCTTGTACCTTCTACTACCCATCGGGGTTCCAGTACCGTCAGCTGGTTCTCGGTAGTTCCATTTGCTCTTGTACCTTCTGCTACCCATCCGCGTTCCAGTACCGTCAGCTGGTTCTCAGCAGTTCCTCAGCCTTCTTGTACCTTCTGCTTCATTTCCAAGTTCAAGCTTTTTGAAATGGTTCTTGGTAATCACTCTGGATCTCCCTAACGACGACCCTGAATACAAGGACCCTGAAGACCACCCCGAAGAAGACGAGGACACCGAAAAAGACGACCCTGAAGACGAGGACCCTATAGACCACCCCGAAGAAGACGAGGACCCCAAAGACGACGACCCCGAAGACGAGGACCCTGAAGACGAGGACCTTGAAGACCACCCCGAAGAAGACGAGGACCCCGAAGACAACGACCCTGAAGACGAGGACCCAGAAGACCACCCCGAAGAAGACGAGGACCATGAAGATGATGACCCTGAAGACGAGGACCCTGAAGACCACCCCGAAGAAGACGAGGACCCCGAAGACGACGACCCTGAAGACGACGACCCTGAAGACCACCCCGAAGAAGACCAAGAAGATGACCCTGAAGAAGATGACCAAGAGGGCAAAAAACAAGAAGACAACACCAAGATACAGAAGAACAAGAGACAGAAAACCAAGAACCAGAAGAACAAGAAGCTGCAGAACAAAAAGCGGAAGAACATTAAGTATAAGACTAAAAATCAGAGCAAAAGATATTAGCTAAATTATAAGCAGAAGAAGACTAAGCAGTGTATGGGGGTGAGTCCGTTCCTCCTCGTGGTGTCCCTGGAAAATACTTGCTGCTGCAGGCCAAACTGAACGCGGACAAATCCTGCTGTAAATCTTTTGTGACAGGCAGAACGAAAGGTGTAATCTTCAAACTTTTATAGATAACAACTACAGGAATGCCTGTCACAAATAAGAATATGATTATTTTTGTAACTCAGAACGTCTTAAAAAAATATTAATTCCTGCTATTCCGTTTGATTGGGCTAAACCTCTATGCCTTTATTGTCTCCCCCACCTCCCCCAATACATTCTACATTATTCTTAGTTGTTTTCCTTCATGTAGAATTAACCTACAAGGAAAGAAAGGGTTTATTTTCATTCTGATATTTGTGTCCCATTGACTTGCATTGGTTTCCGGTATCGGAATCGGCGATATCTGATATTTTTTGGGTATCGGTCCGATACAATCCGATCCGATATTTCTCAATATCGGAAGGTATCGCTCAACACTAGTCCTGACGCCTCCTGTGGTAACTGGTAAAATCGGTTACCAGCGCTGTGTATGGTTGCTGAGGTGATCGGCATACGGCTTGTACGAACGCTATAGGCAGTAATGTCAAAGTAGGCACACACACACATTAAGTCTTTGTTTCAGTACCTTTCTTTTACTGATGTCCTTTAACAGGTACAGTTCAGGAGGGTAACCAGGTTTTCGGTGCAGGTAGAGATATTCACTCTGGAGATTTGTGAGGCCTCCTCTAACAATGTGTGCGTTGTTTGGGATCAGTCCTGCCTTAAGCTGAACCTGCCACCTTTTACTTTCTTTGAGGTCCTTCTCCACAACTGACAATGAGGACCTTTCCTTGGGGCTACCAATTCTCTTTCTGGGCCCCTGGTCCTATAAGTTTGGCAACTCTTTCCCCTTCTTCTTCAAGGGGATTAGATCCTCCTGATCTGTCTGGGTTTTCTATGCTATTCCTGAATTAAAAGCAATCTCGGACTCCGGTGTCCGGGTGAGCTAAAGGGATAATAGTTTTATCTCTTTCTTTCTCCTTCAAGCCTCCGTCCCTCTCTCTAGGGCGCTTTACAACACGGACCTGTTTCCTAGTTCAGGGCTTAACTGGTCCCAGCCAACAGCTCTCTGTGTCTCTCCTCCTTCACCCGTCTCAAGACTAACTGCAGCTTTGCTGTCTCCCTGGAAACTGACTCCTCCCCTCAGACCTGGGGTGGAAGGTGTTGTGTGTGCCCATGTGTACATCTCTCCCTGCACCTATGGATCCTGTGGTAATCCCCCGCAGGAGTGCCACAGACTTATCAACAAGCCTTGAAAAATTATTCATATTTTGAAGCAGAGTTTGCGTACCTATCAAAGGTAGACTTCCCAAAAGTAGCACAGTATAGCTTTTCAAAACACTAGACAAGCACAGAAAATGTGCAAGCATCTAATAGCAGTGGCAGCAGCAGCAGCAGCAACTGCACAGTGTTTATTAAGACATAGTAGACAAAAAGATGTCGAACAGTTTTATTCCAACAACAGCAGCCCTGGCTACAGAATTGCACTGTAAAACATAGTGAGTGGGTAGATATGTGGCTGTCTTGGCTCTCTAGTAGCAGTGGAGTTTAGATTAAATGATGGACAGGGAATATATGCCTAAGAGGGCATGGGCCAGTACCACTGGTGGCAGCTAAACAATATAGGAGACAATGGACAGGCAGGAAGGCAGGTGCTACAGCTGAACAAATCATTGGCATCAGCTGTAGGTGAATGAAAATTGTCACTGATCCATTCCTGATTTATTTTAACAAATGTAATTTTTTACAGGCTTACGGTGGATAACTTGGCCCGCTTTGGCATGATAAAGTGACTGAATGTGCTAGATACCCTCTTTTATAATACCCTGTAGGCTGGACATGACAGTACACCCATAGCAAACTGGGCAAATTCTTGCCACTAGTCTATTCTATTCAGCCAGACGTGCATGAAATCAGGGCAAATGGTGTCTGCCCAAAAAATGACGTAGAACCTGGCTGGTTAGTCAGTGAGTCACTGCTGAAGTGCGTCAGGTTGGTGGAATAGCAATAAAATATCTGGTCCATCATGTCAAATATGTTGTGACCTCTGCAGCTACATCAGCTACTTTAAAGCTGACACAGGCAGGGAGACATTAGATCTGTGAGATGCGTCACTGTGCAAGAAACACAGCATATCCTGGTATTACTCCAATATGGACTCCTTTTGGAAAGATGAAAAGCCCCCCATTTTGCTTTTACTGGATGTTTGCTAAATTTGTTGATTACCATTGTAGAAGTCCAGGCAGCTTGTTGACTTGCATTATTTAGGTGGTTATAGTTTATCCTTCAGTGTTTTCAAGTCAACATTGGGGGATGAGATGTGGATACTCAGGCAATGTGAGTTAATATCATGATCCCTGAATCTTGACTTGTGAATGTTGGCTTGAAAGGACAGTTGTGAACTATTTAAGGAGTGATATGCCTCTGTATGAAGGAGTCTTTTACAAAAACCACAGCGAGGAACACTATATGTGCCAGCTCTACAGGACACCATGGCTCTATCAAGAGAGACACTGATTTGGATTCTACAGGATGCCAGTCTAAGGGACCACGGCCCTGGCTGGAGGAATACAGATCTGCTCCATTGACTATCACAGAACCCATGGATACATTTGTGGAAACCTGGTTGGGACCCTCCTACCACCTAGTCCCATGGATATGTTGGGGTAGCCAGGTTGGGACCCTCCAGTCACCAGGAATCTTCGAATACACTCAGAAAAAGCCAAGTTGAGCCCTTCTGGTCACCTGTTGCCATGCATATGTTCAGAGAAGCTGGGTTGGGACTCTCGGGTCTCCTGGCCATGTGCCTCAATGGACTGTCAGCTTCCTAAGCTTGGAAAAGGAAAATTCTTGGACAGTTCAATAAAAGCCATTGTTTCCACACTGACTTAATACAGTTGCCAAGAAACCAAAATTGAAGTTTAATTTCACTTTTTTTTGTGAAAATGAATGCTGGCCAAAATAGATGAATTAATTAATAAATTAAAAAAAGTTTAATTGTCACAGACCAGTTAAATTAGCTATAAGCGGTATTGGCCCTATACTGGTCCTTATCATTTCTTCTGTTTGCAAACACCAAACCTGTTAGTACTCCCCAACAAGGGATAATTTTTTGATCACTGCTTGTCAAAATTATTGGATACTCACATGTGTTTAAACACTGGCATGGCAATTAAAGGATTTTATTCTGGCTGTGTCTTATTTTTACAGTCTAATTATGGGGTTAGTAATGGGGGCATCTTATAGATGCCTCTCCATTACTAACCTGTGGGCTTAATGTTAGCGGCCATAAAACAGCTGACATCAACCCCACAACCATTACCCCACTTGCCACCGCACTAGGGAAAGTGGGAAGAGCTGGGCAAAGCACCAGAATTGGCGCATTTAATAGGTGCGCTTTTTCTGGGGCGGTTGCAAGCTGCTATTTTTAGGTTGAGGAGGGCCAATATCCATGGCCCCTTCTCAGTCTGAGAATACCAGCCAACAGCTGTCTGCTTTAGCTTGATGGGGGGATCCCGCACTTTTTTAAAATTATTTCTTTAAATAATTAAAAATATGGTTTGGGGACCCCTCTATTCTTGATAACCAGCCATTATAAAGCTGACAGCTGGGGGTTGCAGCCCACAGCTGTTGGTTTTTGACTGCACTCGTTATCAAAAATAGAGGGACCGCACGTCATTTTTTTATTTATTTATTTGGAGCACAGGCGCCGGCTGATGAATACTCCTATCAGCGGCGCTTGCTCTCGCTGCTATCAGTGACTCCAGGCGTGCGCTGATGGGAGTAGTACTCTCATAATCTGACTCCTGTCAGCGCTGCTGGCGCACATGCTGTCGTCTGACAGCATGGAAACCACAGCTCTCTGACAGGCTGTAATGATGTTAAAGCCGATCAGAGCCGCCGGTGTTTCTCGCGCTGTCACACAGATGACAGCGTGGGAAACACCTAATGTTTGGGCTACCGAACCTGAACAGTAACAAGGAATTCCTGGAGAAGTCCATGTTCTGGGTCCGTTCCTAAACACTAGGTGTTCGGTACAGACCCCGAACTTTACTGTTCGGGTTCGCCCATCACTACTCCTGGGTACAAATCCCACAAAGAAGAACATCTGCAAGGAGTTTGTATGTTCTCCCCATGTTTGCGTGGGTTTCCTCTGGGTACTTCAATTTCCTCTCACACCCCAAAAACATACTGATTAGAAATTTAGATTGTGAGCTCCAATGTGGACAGCGATGATGATGTCTGTAAAGTGGAATTAATGGCTCTATATAAGTGATAAATAAGTAAAGTTATTCAATGGACTACAGTGTACACCAGCATGTTTCTATCATCTCAGTGGGGAATCACTTAGCCTAAGACACTTTATTAATTCTATATCTGTATTAATAAAAGGGTTATCCTCACACACGACATCATTAAAAGCCATCTTCGTCCCCAGCAACCAACATAACATAGCTTTGAATAGACTATTCCTTTAAATGAATACTCTTAAGGGGACAAAATTCAGAAACTGTGCAGATTAACCGTTTCCCAACATGTGACTAATATGTATGTCAAACATAAAGGGCTATTGTGTGAAATAGGAGTGCTAATCAAAAGGCATCCAGCAGTAACGGCATTATCAGCAGTGATGAGGTAGCTGTCAGTTCATCACTGCTGTCAGCCTACCACACTAAAAAACAAGCCTTTAGACCGCTCTATTGCTGGAAAAATGAAATCTTTGCTGATTTCAGAAAATCATGTCATAAACTATATTTTGTTTTCACAAAATTCAAATTTTTTTTGTTTTACTTAAATTCAAAAACAAACTTGATAACATTATAATTATCACCATTATTATTAGACTAATATAGAAAAATACTAATGGTATGAAAGTTCATATTAAAATTATAATGAACAATTGATATCAACTATTCTATCCAAGTTTTAAAGTCCTTTTAATTACCAAAAAGAACAATGTTGACATTTAGAGAACATGAAAGGCTTTTTACAACAATTTACTAACTTGGAATGAAATGGCCTTTAAAGAGGTTATTGCAGATGTCTGTGTTGCCTAGGAAAAACATTTTCATTTAAACAAAAAGGAATACTCAGATATATTTCTTGACATATTTACAATACAGTGCAAAGGCCAATCTTGCACAACAAACAAGACATTATGTCATTTGTAGGATTTACAAAAGTAAGTGTAGAAATGTTATATTAATATTTATCTCTTAAAGGGAACTTATCACCTCTGAAAATTCTATTTATCAACAGATCTAGAGTTAAATAACATTACAATGCTGCCTTTCTTCCTTAGAGTGTAACTAACTGGATAAAGATAATTTATTTTCTCCCGAGAGTTGCCAGCTTTCAGTCAAGGGGGTATGTACAGAGTGGCTATAGTCACTGCTCACAGTGCTTATCACTATACTGTGAGCGACAAATGTAAGCACATCCCAAAACTTTTATTAACAGCTTTCCATACATCTTAAGATTTTTCAATAGTTTGACTAGTTGCATTAAGCAATCGCAGGCACCAGAACAAACTGCTGGCTGTTGCCGCAAACTACTTTCCATGTGTATACTTACATAGTAACTTTTTTAGACTTAAAGGGGTTGTCCAGCACTTTTAAAAATATGCGAATGTGTTTTAATGATAAATAGAAGTTTCTTTCTACTTACCTCCTGGTGCTGTTTCTGCCTGTGAGCGGCGCTATCGGTGGCCGCTCACAGGCAGCACGTGACCCCCGGTTGCAGCCGACTCTGACATCCGCTGACGTCACGACAAGTCCAGGCTGCACCCGAGGGTCCCTCTTCCGCGTTCCACCGGTGGCTACTGGGTTGTGGGTGGGGATACCCTGCGCGTCACACCTGGCATCCACCGTGCCCTCTCCCTGTCCCCATTCTTTGGGAAAGCACGAGGTGGATGCTGGGTGTGATGCGTGGAATAACCCGGCCCACAACCCAGCAACCACTTCGGGGACGCCAGCGCTGAGTCATGCCTCGCTTGACGTGACGTCAGCGTGGGGGTCACGTGCTGCCTGTGAATGGCCACCGATAGCGCCACTCACAGGCAGAAACAGCACCAGGAGGTAATTAGAAAGAAGCTTCTATTTATCATTAAAACACCTTGGCATATTTTTAAAAGTACTGGACAACCCTTTTAAGCATTTTAACAGTGGGAAAATTTTAAACCAAAAATATATATCCACCCTCCCACACAAATTGAAAAGAAAAGTGATTTAAAGTTAACACAGATCCACGCATTTTACTTTTTGCTTACTTATTTCAATATTACATTTTGTCAACGGTACAACAATATTGTGTTCTGTTGCAGCATTTTTGTGAAGTGTTCCGAATTTTTGGCATTCATTGTTACACTGTCATTTTAAGCCAGGGGGAATTCATCTAACTATATTTTGCTATGCCTGTTTAAAATGTAAAATATGAGATACATAAACACCACACTGATATTACGGGCAGGCTGTTGCTGAATAATCCTTTTTGTCAGTTATGAAACAATGCCAGTATCTTGCATTTTTGATTAATATCATATTTTTCCATCATTGGCTAAATTTGTCAACAAAGTTTATAAACTAATTAAATATTATTTTTGTGTCAAAAATGTATGCTATGAAATGTCGCGATAACCTCAGCACACCAAATGATATAAAAAGATACTTTTATTTGCAGTCCACAGTAAAGACGTTTCGATCGACAAGACCTTCATCAGTGTACTGCATGTAAACAAAATGAACAAATATAGAATAGAAACATTATAGTGATTATAAAGTTACAAATTATATATAGAGTGCATATAAATAAAGGTCTATGTGTCTATGTAACCTTTTGTCCAGCAGATAAAGCAAGAAAACAGGGCAACCTACCAAGTTACTGGGATAGGAGCAGGAGAAGAGAAAGAGATGGGACCCAATACAGGGATTCCTATGGAAAAAGTACATACTATGAAGTGATGTGGGGTTATAATAGGGTGAGGGCTATGGGGGAGGTAGACATACCGTTTATGCCATATAGGTTTAGGAGAGGTGCTGCCCAAATCGCGGTATCCACCGCTGGATGTATGCAGGGTGCACGGTTGGGGGACTGGCTATATATATAGGTGGAGAAGAGGAGGGTTTGGCTTCCAGCCAATGAAGGAGATTGAATGTGCCGGTAAATCGCGCTCGATGCGGTGACGTCACAGGGAGTGACGCGAAAGAGGGAGGTGCCGGCCTATGATTGGTTCGGCGCCGCGCATGTGCGCGTGCGTGCGTGTCAGCCGACGTGTAGGTGCGTTCCAGGGACCAGGAAGTGGTTTCTGTATCGGAGTGATGTGTTCCACTGCCGGAGAAGAGAGGCAAGGAGGGTTCCACCATCAGGAGAGGCGGTTGTAGAGTGCAGGAGGGAATAGGAGAATGAGGATGAATATGGATCCTTCATCTGTAATATGAAATACAACGTCAAATCAAGTTATAAGACACAGTACAGTCAAAACACCTGGGAATATTGCTATGATATCTTTGTTCAGCCAATCACCATATTATAAATAAACATGCAAGAATCTTGGTCCTAATAATGAATAGCAAATGAAAATCAGATTCCGGGTATTAACTCCTTGTAGAGTGAGAGGGATATACGTACATAAACCTAGGTCCCAATTGGGACAAAATGGGATCAGGTAGGTTTAAATGAATGAGTGAAGATCATAGTCCTTGTTAAGTCCTTTGGGATGAAGGGACTGTAATTCATGAATCCAGAATGCCTCTCTCTGCTTGAGGGTCTGGATTCGATTACCTCCACGGCGGGGCGGTCTAATTTGCTCTATAACTTGAAACCGCAATTGGGACACATTGTGTCCTGCTGCTGTGAAGTGTTGGGGGAGAGGTAGAAGTAAGTTTTTACATCTGATGGTAGATTTGTGTTTCGAGATTCTATCTTTAATGGGTTGGGTCTTTTCCCCCACGTAGACAAGGCCGCAAGGGCATTTAACTAGGTATACGACAAAATTAGTATCACAGGTGTAGTAATCCTTGATTGTATATTTCCTGCCTGTTTGGGGATGATGGATAGTATCACCTCTAAGAATGTTATGGTACTGATGGCAATGGAGGCATGGGAAGGTTCCTTTCTTAGGAGTTTGTAGAAATCTTTGGCGGGGACCGAGGGACGTTGTCCCTATGTCAGCCCGGACTAATGAGTCTCTGATATTTGGTGCTCTTTTGAAGCATGGTAGGAAGGGTTGATGAAAGGACTTGATGGTGGGGTAACCTGTTTGGAGAATATTCCAATGTTTGCGTATCGTACGGTGTGTAGTGTAAGCTAGGGGGTGATATGTATGGACAAATGGAATGCGATCAGATGTGTCTGGTCGTGGTTGTGTACGGTTGTATTGTGACTCACGTAGAAGATACTGAGGGTATCCTCTTTCTTCGAATTTCCGTGTCATTTCTTGTAATCTGACTTCACGTAGTGTTGTGTCTGTCACAATGCGTTCAACCCTTTGGAATTGAGATTTAGGGATAGCATGTTTCATAGGGGTTGGGTGGTTGCTTGAGAAATGTAGAAGTGTGTTGCGATCTGTGGGTTTCTTGTAGATGTCAGTGGTCAATAGTCCTGAACCATCTTTGATAACTAAAGTATCTAGAAAGTTGATCTGATGTGGGTGATGGTTCAGGGTGAAATGTAGACCAGGGCAGGTAGTGTTGAGGGATCTGAAAAATTCATCTAAAGTGTCCTGGGAACCTGTCCAGATGCAGAAGATGTCGTCTATGTAACGCTTCCATAAAATGGAATGTTCTTGAAACAGTTGATTCTTATATACAAACTGTGACTCAAAGGTGGACATGTAACAGTTTGCGTACGGGGGGGCTACATTTGAGCCCATCGCGGTCCCCTTAGTCTGTCCGTAGAATGTGTCTTGGAAGAGGAAGTAATTGTGTGTCAGAACTATTGTTAATAGTTCGATGGATAGATCAATTATTGATGGATTGGTGTTTGAGTCCTTCAGCATTTGTGCAACTGCTTGGATACCCCGGTCATGGGGAATCGAGATATAGAGACTTGTGACATCTAGGGACACTAAGATGGCTTCTGGAGGAACTTGTTTAAGTGTTTTCATAGTCTCTAGAAAAGCACCTGTGTCTAATAGATAAGATGGACTTTTTTGGGTAAGTGGTGTAAGAATCTTTTCTAAGAAAATTGCTAGAGGTGATAGAATGGAATCCGTGGAGGCCACAATAGGGCGCCCAGGGGGTTGGGAAAGACTTTTGTGGATTTTGGGTAGGACATAGAATACCGGTATGATTGGATGTGGATTGATTAGGTACTCGTACGTTTTCAGGTCAATCACATTGGCTGTCAAAAACCGTTGTAGTGTCGAGATAATGAGTGTTTGTGTTTTCGTAGTCGGGTCCGTAGAGAGTTTGCGGTATGTGGACTCATCGCTAAGTTGTCTCAAAATTTCTGTGATGTACTCGCACTTGTTCATGACTACTATCGCTCCACCTTTGTCAGCTGGCTTTATAATTAAGTCTTTGTCCTCTTGCAGGCTTCGTAGGGCCTGTCGGTCAAGGGGAGAGAGATTGGTCTGATAATGTGCCCTGCCCTTATCGATATTGGAGCGTAATTTTTGAAACGCCCCATCCACGAATCCTATGAAGGTTTCAAGTGGATGTGTGCCTCGAGGAGGCCTATATTTGCTCTTAGAGCGGAGACCTAAGTCTTGGGCTGTGATATCGGCCATGATTACTGGGGGGGTGACGCTGAGAGGATTATTGGCAAAATGGGTTTTCAAGCGTAGGGTACGGTAAAAGCGTTCTAGTTCCATATCTAATTTAAAGGTGTTATATTTGTATGTGGGGCAGAAAGAGAGTCCCTTTTGTAAAACTGATGTTTGTGCAATGCTGAGAGTTTTGGAAGAAATATTTACCACCAGTTGTGGGTCTGCGATCGGGTGATTCGTGTGAAGTCCAGATTTCCTCTTGTTCCTGTTGCCTCGCCTCGTCTTCTTCTGTTTGGTCATCTTCGTGTTTGACCTAAAAAAGGAACAGACTGGATAATAGAATGTCTTTGGTCCATGTCGGACCCGGAGGATGAATAGTCGGTTGATGACTTGGCTGTGCGGTGGGTATATCTGTTTGTAGAGGGATTGTCCCGCCATCTGTATACTCGGTTCTGGCTATATATATAGGCCGGCACCTCCCTCTTTCGCGTCACTCCCTGTGACGTCACCGCATCGAGCGCGATTTACCGGCACATTCAATCTCCTTCATTGGCTGGAAGCCAAACCCTCCTCTTCTCCACCTATATATATAGCCAGTCCCCCAACCGTGCACCCTGCATACATCCAGCGGTGGATACCGCGATTTGGGCAGCACCTCTCCTAAACCTATATGGCATAAACGGTATGTCTACCTCCCCCATAGCCCTCACCCTATTATAACCCCACATCACTTCATAGTATGTACTTTTTCCATAGGAATCCCTGTATTGGGTCCGATCTCTTTCTCTTCTCCTGCTGCTATCCCAGTAACTTGGTAGGTTGCCCTGTTTTCTTGCTTTATCTGCTGGACAAAAGGTTACATAGACACATAGACCTTTATTTATATGTACTCTATATATAATTTGTAACTTTATAATCACTATAATGTTTCTATTCTATATTTGTTCATTTTGTTTACATGCAGTACACTGATGAAGGTCTTGTCGACCGAAACGTCTTTACTGTGGACTGCAAATAAAAGTATCTTTTTATATCATTTGGTGTGCTGAGGTTATCGCGACATTTCAAGGCTTTGGACCCAACTCAAGCACCCAGGTCCAGTAGTGCTGCGTTTCTTTCTAAAAATGTATGCTAAACCGAAACCATGCATGGGCAATGGAAAAAAGCTAATATCATGGATACTAATGTATGAGCCGCTAGCAAAAATAACACTGCTGGCAGAAACCATCCAAGCAGTAATAGTACCAAAAGAAGGTCACAATTTGCATCCTTTTGCTGCTGGGGGAAGTAGATGGCTTAACAAAGTATTCAGTATGTCCCATCACTATCGCTTCTTCATTTAGAAAAGTGCTAAGTGCTAAGATCTTGATTCTCCCCAAACAGGAATAGTTTTTGCGCCCAACAGTTTGAAAATGGCACAGATTTTCTGTTTGCACTGTGTGTAGACAAACAACAGCAAGAAATGCATCCGCCTCGAAAAAGAAATAATTTTTGGACAGTTTATACAATATAAATAGATCTCAAAGTCTGAAACTCCTGTGTTTGTTTAAATAAGCTACTGGTTATTACCAGTTACAATATGTTTTTCCCTCCCCAAAAATTTAAGGTCACTTGTAAAAATTAGCAGATTTCAAATTTGGATTAACTGGCTTAACAGAAATTACCACAAAATTTTGATTTACGTGAATCTCAACTGGAAAGCATTTAATTGTTCAGAAAATACACATTTAGGAGAGGAGACAGAGAAAGAGAGAAAGAAAGAGAACCCCGATGACCATGGGAGCACACACTCTACAGAAGAGAGAGAGATAGAACCCTGCTGACCATAAGAGCTTAGATGTCATTTTTACAGGGAATTATGAGTAGAGATAAGCAGACATGTTCAGAAAACGTTCGCTAATTTCAAATTCAGCACGAACATTGCATATTCGGATTCGTGATCGGACCCCTGAGCGTTTTTACTCAAAATCAGCAAAATTCGGCCAAAGTGTGGTAAATTATCAAGCTTCCTCTAGTGTTATTTTTAGGAGTTTGCCTAGGTTGCAGGTGCTGTATGATGCGAGGGAGAAGACATGGATGATGAAGGGAGGATGTGGGGAAAGGTTATAGAGGAGCGGCGGACTGTTATTCTTAATTTTTTTTTTCTCCTTAATTTAATGTATGCAGATTCCGGCAGCCAATCAGGGCACAGGAACCATTCACATTGTCCAGACACAAGGGCTTGTGTTATTGGCTGCTGAAGTCACATGTCCCTCTCCATATATAGAGCGGACATGTTTTGGCACCATTTTTTCAGTGTAAAAGCGCAGAGAGGCTACTCCTGCTGCTGCTACTGGATAGTGAGATAATTAGCTCGGCGGTTGCTTGTCAGTCAGGTAGTTTAGATAGATAGCTTCCTGTGTGGCTGTGAAATTGACCTTCTGGCAGATCAGTTGTTTTTGTTAAAAGTGTGGTCCAGAGAGAGACACCAGGCCACATTTCAGCATACAACTCTGTTATGCTGATATTGTGGTCAATGCAGGAGTACACCTTTGAAACTAAATTCTTCTTGTAATACCATGGTCCTGAAACAAGGCCACATTTGTGCATAGAAAGATTTGGTACTGATAATTTTTTCGGCCAGGCAGGAGTTCACATTAGAAAATCTCACGTTTTTTTCTTCTACTACTGTGCTACAGAAACCAGGCCACATTTGAGCTTTCAATTCTTTTTTGCTGATATTCTGCTCCAGCCAGGAGTTCACATTAGAAAATCTGAATTTGTGTCTGACACTACCATGCTACATAAACCAGGCCACATCTGAGCTTTTATTTCTTTTGTGATGATTTTCTGCTCTATCCCGGAGTTCACATTAGAAAATCTAAATTTGTGTCTGGTACTACCGTGCTACATAAACCAAGACACATTTGAGCTTTTAATTATTTTGTGCTGATCTTCTGTTCCATCCAGGAGTTAAAATTAGAAAATCTAATATTTTTCTGATACTCGCGTGTTACATAAACTAGGCCAAATTTGAGTTTTTATTTCTTTTGTGCTGATATTCTGCTCTATCAAGGGTTAGAAATTAGAGAATCAAAATTTTTGTTAATAATAGTGTGCTCCAGCTACACTATCTCAGCAAATAAATACTGATTGGTAATTTAGTGACAGGTGACTGACAGGTCAGGGCATAGGTTTGTTAAATAGCTGGTTAAAAGAGGGGAAGGCTACAACCAACTTGAGTGGGAAAAAGCGAGGTCATGGTGGAAGGGGGAATAGGCTTACACTCCCTGACAGACGTTATGTCGCTTATCCATGTTATGTAAATAAAAGATTATAACCTGACATTAAATTTATCCATTGGTTTTATAAATTACTCTTTTGAAAGCTGAAACCCTCCCAAATTTGGTTTGGGTTAAGAAAATAATTTGGCATCAATGCTGAAATATTGATCATTTCATGAACACAGAATGGTCAGATTTTGGCAAGACAAAAGTTTTGTCGCCCACAGAAAGTAATGTGATATTCAAACAAATAATTATCTTAAAATACAAATATATGTTGCATAACATTGGTGAATGAAGTTGTGCTGTTTTTAGAGTCATATTTAATATTTTGTGTGACTTCCATGAGCTTGAAGGACTGCATCCATGCGGTTCAACAATGATTCATACAATTTATTAATGAAGTCATCAGGAATAGCAGAGAATGCCATCTTACATGCCTCCCAGAGTTCATCTAGATTCTTTAATTTTGTCTTCCAAGGTTCCTCTTTCATCCTACCCCAAACATGCTGAATGATGTTCATGTCTGGTGACTGGGCTGGACAGTCCTTGAGCACCTTGATCTTTTTTGCCTGGAGGAACTTTGTTGTAGAGATGGATGTATGAGATGGCGCACCATCCTGCTGCAGAATTTGACCCCTTCTATGATTTGGAATGTAAGAGGTAGCTAATACTTCTTGATATTTTAGGCTATTGATATTGTCTTCCACCTTGCAAATGTTTCACACACCCCCATACTGAATGTAACCCCAGACCATGATCTTTCCACCACCAAATGTAACTTTTCTGGGTGTATTTTGGATCCATACGGGCTCCAGTAGGTCTCCTGCAGTATTTGCAGTGGCTGTGGTGTAAGTCTACTGAAGATTCATCAGAGAAATCCACCTTCTGCCACTTTTCCAGCATCCATCTGTTTAGCAGGCTGTGGGACTTTGCAAATGCTTTTTATTTGCCTTTTGTTTAGTGTTGGCTTCTGGGCACTGATTCGACCATGGAGGCCATTTCGAGACAGAATCCTACAAACTGTTCTAGTTGACACAGGGACTTGAGGTGATCAGGCCAGTTGGAGCTCTGCTGCAGTGGAAGAGGGGCTTGCTTTGGATTTTCTAACCAACAAACATTCCTCCTGAGCAGTTGTCTTGCCGGGTCTGCTGGACCTGGGCTTGTCAAACACATCTCCAGTCTCTTCAAATCTTTTTTTAATTCTTTGTACTTGAAGCTAAGACATATTAAAGGTGCCAGCCACCTCTGCAGTGGATCTGGTCTTCAGTCTCTTGATAATCAAGGCTTTGGTCGCAGGGTGGATTTTTGGCATGTTGTCAGAGCTCAAGTTGCAGTTAAAGTGAAGGTCTGGGGTGCTGGGTTTCTTTTTATACATACCCACTAATTAACCAATCATTTACTGAGCACTGGTGATGATGTAAACTAGGAATTGGATGCATTATATCACCAGGCGACAACACTTTTGTCTTGCCAAAATATGACTATTCTGTGTTCATTAAATGATCAATATTTCAGCATTGATGCCAATTTATATTCTTAACCTAAGCCAAATTTGGGAGTTTTTCAGCTTTCAAAAGAGTAATTTATAAAACCAATGGATGAATTTAACGTCAGGTTATAAGCTTTTATTTACATAACATGGATAAGCAACATAATCTCTGTCAGGGAGTGTAGTGTTCAAGGTATACGTGGGGTAGATGGTAATGTTAGTGAAAGCTCTACTGAACAAACACAGTCACGTCCTATCCAATGACAACTGACAACTTCTGTTACTGGGCCATCTACTCCACTGCCTTTCTTTGGCAGCCGCACAGCGGTGCACCTTTTAGATGAGGGTTGGAAAGAGCATGTGCTGTAGTGGATGGCAAACGCTGCATCAAGTGGTCTCTCCTCCTCCATCTCAACATCACACACAGTACAGACCTCAGAGGTGGCACCCCGATTGCCCTTTTTTCCCCCCGCGTCACAATTCTCCAACTGCCCAACTGACTGTAGGGAACCACAGATGGGGCTGCAGGGCTGTTCACATATTCTATGCCATGAGCATCAGAGGTCTGCTCCAAAGATTCACAGACTCAAGAGGGGGAAAGCATCTGCACAGATGCCCAACATTTTTTTCTGTTGGATCCGGGGCTGGACGAAGTAGGGTCCGAGCAAAATCCTGACCCTCGTCACCAGACGTTAACCCCCAGGGGGAAAATGATTCTAATGAGACTCAGATACCTGAGGCGAACACAGGAACAGGGCAGGAAGAGGAGGAGTGTGACTAGAGATGAGCGTTGTTCTACTCGAACTGTTCGCCAATCTCAAATTCGAGCTGTTTTGGGCGGTGTTCGAGCCGGTCGGCGAACACGAACAATTTGAGAAAAATTCGGCTGTTCGAGGTTATGTTCGATAACTGTTCGTGCACCAAAATCATAACTGGATTTTTTCTCAGTAATGATGAAAATTAATGTTAATACGCAGTTTGAGTGTACAGCGGGGCGGGGGGAGGGGCAGGGGATGGATCTCTGCAGGAACAATGAAGATCTCCATTTTTTTTTCTCTTTCCCGCATTTGCAGTGTGGAGGTACAATCTGTCAGCCTATCAGCAGCGCACACACGGAGCGAAGTGCTTTTTTTCACACAAGCAAGGGCATGTGTGATTGGCAGTGTATGTCACATGTCCTTGCCCTATAAGACCAAGCCATTTTCCCCGTCGCCACCATTTTCTCACTGCTGCAGCTGCGTGTTAGACGGCACCGCTGTTGCTGTGTGCGCTATACCTTGTTAATTTCAAGCCAATTTTCGCACAAATATACAGATAGCTTGGGAGTAGGGAATAGTTGTGATTGCAGTCCTTTTAAGGACTAGGTTACAGCATTTCCTACGACTTTTATCAGGCAGGTCTGTGCTCTTAAATAGATAGATTGTGGGAGTAAAGACTAATTGTAATTGGAGTCCTTTTCAGGACTAGGTTACATCAGTTCCTATCAGTTTTTGCCAGGCAGGTCTGTGCCAGTGCTGTGCAAGTTTTTTTCACAGCATTTGGCTGAATCTAGCAAAGCTAATCCTTTTTGGCCTATTGCAGAGTGTGTTAGTCAGTGGAGTAGCCTATCTGTGTTGCAAGATATACCACCTGTGTATAGAATACCAATTTTTTTACTGCACCTAGTGAAGTAAAATCTTTTGGGCATAGCATCATTCTATTAGTCCATCTATACTGACCTCCATCAGGTTGCAAACTGAATATAATTTTTTTCTGCATCTAGCTCTGAAAAAATATTTGGGCTTCTAGCGGTGTGTGGGACTTGGTCTATTAGTCCATCTATACTGACCTCCATCAGGTTGCAAATTAAAAATAATTTTTTTCTGCATCTAGCTCTGAAAAAATATTTGGGCTTCTAGCAGTGTGTGGGACTTGGTCTATTAGTCCATCTATACTGACCTCCATCAGGTTGCAAATTAAAAATAATTTTTTTCTTCATTTATCTCTGAAAAAATATTTGGGCTTCTAGCAGCGTGTGGGACTTGTTCTATTAGTCCATCTATACTGACCTCCATCAGGTTGCAAATTAAAAATATTTTTTTTCTGCATCTAACCCAGCCAATAGTTTTGGCCTAATACCACAGTTTGGCCACTCAGCTCTGCTCGGTTACCATCCATTGTTTTTTTGTGCAAACAACTCCAGAGTTGTGAATTAGTTAACCACCAAAATGAGTGGAAAAAGGCCTGCTGCTGGTGGAAAGGGGAATAGGCGTGTTGGGAAGGGGAAAAAAGGTTGTGTCCGTGGGGTAGGTGCAGAAGAAAGACCATCTTCCAGCCAAACTAAAATGTCTACTTCTTTTAGCGGACAATGTGATAAGATCCCTTTCTTACGGCCACGCCAATCGCTACAAATTCCAGATGAGGCACAAAAACAGCAGGTGCTTCAACGGATATCAAGTGCTCCTTTAAGTGGGCTCTCCTCCACATCAACTTCAACATCACAAATACTCCAGTCCTCAAAGGTGTCACCCAAATCGCACTTGCTTCCTCACAGCTCCCAAATCTCCAGCTGCCCGTCTGAGTATGAGGTAGAACAGATGGTTGAGTCTGCAGAGCTGTTTACTCATACTATAGCCTGGGAATCAGAGGTCGACTCCAGCGCTTCTGTGAATCCAGACGAGGAAATGATCTGCACTGATGCCCAGAATCTTTATGAGTCGGATCCAGGACCAGACGCAGAAGGTTCTGACCATAATGTAGACCCTCATTCCCAAACTGTAACTCCTGTTGGTGGAGACAATGAGGAAGACGATGATAAGACTCAAATACCTGATTGGAGCGACAACTTTAGTTTTTTGTCAGGGCAGGAACAGGTTGGCTCTGAGGACGACGGGTGTGAAAACGCACAGGGTGATGATGATGAGGTCGGAGATCCCACTTACTGTCAACCCACAGTCAGCCAAGAGATGAGGTCAGCAGAGGAGGTGGAGGAAGATGCTAGTGACGACGAGGTCAGGTTGCGCCTTCCTGGACAGAGACGTAGTACTGGAAGCACGTCAACAACTGCATCCTCAAACACAACTCTGCCTCTCACCACAAGTCGTGGTGGCTCTTCAGGTCGCATGGGTGCTAAGCCTTGCATAGCCTGGGCATTTTTTCAGATCGATAAAGATGACCCAACTCGTGTTATCTGTAACATTTGTCAGCAAAAGCTAAGTAGAGGCCAAAAAATACATAGTTTGAGTACTTCATGCATGAACCGGCACATGGACATGAAGCATAAGTTGCAGTGGGAAGCTCAGTGTGCTACAATGCGGTCTAGCCGGCCGGGCCAACCACCGTCTGCCATATCTTGTGCATCCGCGGCCTCTTCATCCTCTGTGACTGGGGGGACAGCAGTCACACCTGTTTTGGGACGCAGACCTGCCACCTCTTTACCCGCAACAGCCAGCGTGATTGGCAGGTCATCATTTTCTTTGGAGGTGGTAACACCAGCTGGTCTTGAGCGCTGTCCGACATCGATAGCACCACCTTTGGATCAAGGCAACCTAACATGTCCGCCTGCATCTTCCTCACAGACCGGCAGTTTGCCGGGGACACCCTTATCAACCCCGTCTAAGCACAATAGCCAGCCCTCGGTCCCTCAGATGTGGACAAGTAAAAGCCATGAGAAAGCTAAGAGGTTGAATTTCACCATCTGCAAGCTCTTGGCTACAGAAATGCTGCCTTTCCGCCTGGTGGACACAGAGGATTTTCGAGACCTTATGTCCGTCGCAGTGCCCCAGTACCAGATGCCCAGTCGGCACTACTTCTCAAAGAAAGGTGTGCCTGCGCTCCACCAGCATGTCGCACACAACATCACCGCTTCTTTGAGAAACTCTGTGTGTGACAGGGTGCATTTCACCACAGACACTTGGACGAGTAGGCATGGACAGGGGCGTTACATGTCGCTGACTGGGCACTGGGTAACTATGGTGACAGCAGGACAAGGGGCTGCTGTCCAAGTCTTGCCGTCCCCACGAGTTGTGCGTCAATCCTCTTTATGTCATTTTTCCTCCACTGCTTCTGCCTCCTCAACCTCCTCTCGGTCTTCCACCTGCACCCAAAGCCTGTCTGGTCATGCCACAAGCTTTCTAACTGCGCAGAAGGGATCCTGCACACCTCCTTACTATGCTGGCAGTAGGGCTCAATGTCATCAGGCGGTTTTTACATTGAAATGTCTGGGAAATGTGAGTCACACAGCTGAGGAGTTGTGGTCAGCTCTGGAGAACCAATTTCATGAATGGTTGTCTCCACTGGACCTGAAACCAGGGAAGGCCGTGTGCGACAATGCTGCAAACCTGGGTGCGGCCCTTCGCCGGGGCAATGTCACACACGTGCCTTGTATGGCTCACGTGTTGAACCTGGTTGTCCAGCAATTTTTAGCCCACTATCCCAGACTAGATGGCCTTCTGCAGAGGGCACGGTCGCTGTGTTCTCACTTCCGCCGTTCGCATCCCGCAGCTCAGCGACTTACATCTCTACAGAAGTCGTTGGGCCTGCCACTTCACCGGCTAAAATGCGATGTGCCTACCCGGTGGAATTCAACTCTGCACATGTTGCAGCGACTGTGGCAGCACCGACAAGCCCTGGTGCAATACGTTCTGACGTATAGCCTGGGCCAACGAGATTCAGAGGTGGGGCAAATCACGCTGGAGGAGTGGTCTCAGATCAGGGACCTATGCACCCTTCTGCACAGTTTTGAAATGGCGACGAAGATGTTTAGTGCTGACGATGCCATTATCAGCATGACTATTCCGGTGATTTACATGCTGGAGCACATGTTAAACAGAATTCGGAGTCAGGTGGTGGCACAAGAGGAGGTGGAGGAAGTAGAGGAGGAGGAGTTGTATGCGGAAGGGCTAACATCTGCAAGGTCCAGACGGTCGGCAGCACCAAGGCGGCAGGCATGTGAGGGTGGGGGAGATGGTTTAACCAGGGCGCATGGTAGCAGCCAAACTAGTGAGGAAGGTGCAGGAGCCCAGGAAGAAGTGGAGGACGAACTGATGGAAGACTCATCAGATGAGGGAGACCTTGATCAGATTTCTGTTGTGCGAGGTTGGGGGGAGAGGACAGAGGAAGGAAGCATGATTGTTACCTCGCCACCAACACAACAGGGACTTGGTGCTCCTGGATGCGCAACACACATGAGTGCCTTCTTGCTGCACTACCTGCAACATGACCCTCGAATTGTGAGAATTAGAAATAATCCTGACTACTGGGTTGCCACACTGTTAGATCCCCGGTACAAAAGTAAATTTGCAGAAATTATTCCTGCCATAGAAAGGGATGCACGCATGCAGGAGTATCAGCAGAGACTGTTGCAGAATCTTACATGTGCTTTTCCACAAAATACCATTGGTGCACGTAGTGAATCTCACAGTTCCAACTTGCCAACCGTGGGACCGTCAAGTGTTCAGCACTCAAACCGTAACAGAACCACAGTATCTGCTGGTAACATCAATTTTGCGGAATCATTTCACCACTTTTTTAGCCCATCCTTTGCAAGGCCACAGGAGACAAGAAGTCTGACACATAGTCAACGCCTAGAGACGATGGTACAGGAGTATCTCCAAGTAAACATTGAAGCCACGACTGTGTCACTGGACCCTTGCTCTTTTTGGGCTTCCAATCTGGATAAATGGCCGGAGCTAGCCACTTACGCCTTGGAGATCTTGTCATGCCCCGCAGCCAGCGTTCTGTCTGAACGTGTGTTCAGCGCTGCTGGTGGTGTGCTGACAGATAAGCGCACGCGGCTCTCCACTGATAATGTAGACAGACTCACGTTCATAAAGATGAACAAATCATGGATCCGAAACGACTTTTCTACCCCTGTGTCATCCTGGGGAGAGTAAAAGCTTGATGATTGGTTAAAATCACCCTACCAACCGTTTTAAGCTTTCAAATTACTAATCATGTTTATCTGTATCTTGACTGGAAAATAATTTGGGCTTTGTAGCAGTGTGCAGCACTGATCCTATTAGGCCATCTATAATAAGCTTCACCAGATTTAAAATTAAAAATAATTTTTAGCTGCATCTAGCCCGGAAAATAATTTTGGGGCTCCGAGATGCGCAAGACACATAAGTGCCTTCTTGCTGCACTACCTGCAGCATGACCCTCATATTGTCAGAATTCGAAGTAATCATGACTACTGGGTTGCCACACTCTTAGATCCCCCAAACTTTTCGATCAACCTTTTCATTTTAATAAAGACCAAAAAAATGGTCATTTTTGAAATTATAAGCATTAGCAGGTTGTTAGAAACTGAAATCAAACAGTTTTCAACTCAAAACTTTATTCTAGGTGATGTTACATTTTCACATAGGACCCCTTGTTCGAAAGGAGCTTCTGAACTCTCTCGTCCATTGAATTTGTCAGGTTTTGGATGGTTTCTGCTTCAATTGTTTTGCATGAGGACAGAATACCCTCCCAGAGCTGTTGCTTAGATGTGAACTGCCTCCCGCCATCATAGACACTCCTTTTAATGATGCTCCAAAGGTTCTGAATGGGGTAGAGGTCAGGGGAGCATGGGGGTCACACCATAAGTTTGTCCCCTTTTATGCCCATATCAGCCAGAGATGCAGATGTTTTATGTGCAGCATGAGATGGTGCATTATCATGCAGAAAAATGATCTTGCTGTGAAATACACGGTTCTTCTTCTTGAACCATGGCAGGAAGTGCTGTTTGAGAAAATCCACATACATTATGGAGTTCATCTTTAGCGCCTTCAGGGATCCTAAAGGGGCCGACAATCTCTCTCCCCATGATTCCAGCCCAAAACATTACTCCACCTCCTCCTTGTTGGCGCTGTAGCCGTGTTTGCGTGGGGTGTCCATCAACCAGCCATCCTCCACTCCATTCATCTGGACCATCGAGCGCTGCACGGCACTCATCCGTGAACAAAACAGTTTTGAAATCAGTCTTCATGTAATGTTTGGCCCACTGGAGCCGTTTCTGCTTGTGTGAAGTGGATAGAGGCGGTCGACAGGATGGCGTATGCACAGCTGCAAACCTCTGAAGGACCCTGCATCTTGTTGTTCGGGGGACGTTGGAGGCACAAGCAGCTTCAAAAACTTGTCTGCTGCTATGACAAGGCTTTTTTGCCGCTGCTCTTTCAACCTGACGTAATTGCCTGTAGGAAAGAGTCCTCAATTTGCCCTTATCAGCACGCACACGTGTGTACTGTGAATCAGCTACATACTTCTTGATTGCCAAGACACTTCATCCTGATCATCGCACAATGTTGATTGTAGTCATGCCTTGACCTAAACACTCCACAATTTGTTGCTTCTCAGCAGCCGACACATCCTTTTTCTTTCCCATTTTGGCAGAAAATGTAGGCTGCTTAATAATGTGAGAGAGCCTTCTTAAGTAGTCTTGCCTTTATTGGACACACCTGCCAAACTAATTAGCACAGGTGTCTGCAATTGCTTACAGTGATATAAAGAGCCCTGACACACATCACCATCAATGAGTTTAACTGACAAACAAACAAATTCTTCCCTTATCACTCCTAAACACTTTTTGCATAATAATTTGGAACGCGGTGTACATGTGCTTTTCCACAAAACACCAGTGGTTCACGTAGTGAATCTTACAGTTCTAACTTGCCAACCGTGGTCTGTATGGAATTGTTCAATAAAGGGCCCAAAATTAAGATAACATAGATGGGAGAGGTCTCTATGAATAGGAATTCCTAAGTATTTGATACCCTGTGAGGGCCAGGCAAAGGGAAAGTTGGACTGGATGGAATCCTATATGGATTTAGGGAGGGAGACATCGAGGGCCTCAGACTTCGCTGCATTGATTTTAAAATTTTACCATGTAACAAAGTGATCTATTTCAGCCATAACAGCAGGGATGGATATATGTGATTGAGTGATATATACTAGGACATCATCAGCAAATAGAGAGCACTTGTACTCGGTGCCTCCCACCTCAATCCACCTAATATTGGGGTTATGGCGAATTGATGAGAGCAGATGCTCCGTCACTAGGATGTATAAGAGAGGGGACAGAGGACATCCCTGCCTTGTCCCATTGGTGATTGTGAAAGGTGATGAAAATGTTCTGACGCACCCCCTGGGCCTTGGGACACCCGGAGCCGGACCCTTTTTGGTGGATGCTGGTGGTTGTAGTCTTCGTGGCGGCGATCCGGTTCCGTGGCTCAGGGCGGTCAAACCAGTGGCGGAACTATTTATGTGGTTTTGATGTTTAAATGTCCGACTACGCCACCCGTGGATTGCGGTCAGAGTGAACCGCCGCTACAGGGCAGACCGCTAAGGCTGGTGTTGTGGGTGCAGCAGAGCGTAGCATAACTCCCCACGGGAGGAGTATAGCCTCAGGGCAGTGTATGCGGAGGATGGGGGTGATGGTGCAGGGCAGCAGCAGTAACGACACGGAGTCAGTGATGCAGTTCAGGGCCTTTACTCACAGTTCTTATTATCCAGACCACGTCTGCAGGTAACGGCTGCCCACGTCGTACTGTGCTCACCAGGTGAGGGGCTCAGACAACTCCCAGATAACTTTGGAGCGCTTCACAGGACCCCCTTTGTGTGTCCTTTGTCTGGCCTTTCTTACCAACACTTCTGTCCGGCTGCCTCGGGCCTCCTCTTGGTAAACTTGGCGCCAGTTTCCCTGACCCTATGTGGTGCCTTCCTAGCGGGTGGAGCAAGGGGCTGCGCCACATAAAATGTCAGAGCCTCCGGTTTCTAGCTGAGGGTCGTTTCCTGCCTCCACTAGTTCGGGGACTGGTCTCCCCCTTTGGCCTGACCCCTCCACGCAGGTGGATTCGGGCGTGCGGTGGCGACTCGCCCATCCGCACCCCTGGGATCCCTTCATTCCTCGTTCCTGGAGCCTTCTCCGCTCCTCTTCCTTCCTTCTCCCTCTTGCAGGCCTGGGCCTCTGTTACTAGGCCCGCCTCCGGAGCAGAGCTCATGCAGAGCCCCTGCTCCCTGCCACTTCTGCTCAGACTTCTCTGCACTGAACTAAGATGGTGCCCACCTTTTATACTCCCTTCTCAATGCACCCAGGAACTGCTTCCTCCCTGCTCCTGCACTGCAGGGTTCCCCTTCCTCAGTGTTCCCTCCCCCCACTCCAGCCAGGGACAGGGACTGTCGTGCCCATCTCAGGGACATATTGGTCGCCCTGCCCCACGGCAATGTGGTGTAATGCATGCAGGTGTCGGGTCCTGATCCACACTCCATCCTTATCTGAGAGTGAGATATCACACCTCTGGGTGAGGTGCAATACGTCTGTAGCAACCGAGCCCTCGGTGCTACAGTTCCATTTATCTTCAGCCTAGGTGACGTATTGTGATACAGGGCCGTGATTTTGGCTATAAAAGGGTCCCCTAGACCCCTACCCCAAGCTTTTTAAGAGAATCATATATGGCGTGCCAGGAGACTCTATGGAATGCTTTCTCAGCATCCAACGAGAGTATCTACTTACAAATTTTTAACTGCATCTAGCCCAGGAAATACTTTGTGCCTAGTAGCAGTGTCTGCTAGTCAGCGGATTATCCCGGCTGTTAAGCAAGCTACACCACCTGTAGTTTGGACACTTAATTTTTTCAAAGGAAATGCTTCGGGACCACGGGATACTTAGTGAAGAGCATCAGGAGGCACCCCAAGGCATAGGGGCTGGGACTGGCACTAGGATGCCTTGCGGTGGACAGCCGAGCTCGATCCTTATAAAAGCTTTTTAACTGCAGCAGCTTTAGTGGACGCTACTGGAGCTGGAATTACGCGGCTGCTGGCATGAGACTTGCCCTCCAATAGATCCTTGTAAATGGATTTAAAGTGTATTCATTCAAATTAGAGGGACAATTTAAATTAAAAAGCTTAGAGCTGCCTCCACCACAGGGGGGCTCTCTCGACCCACCAGCGGACAGGCACCAGTATTGGGAGAGGGGGGCTGGCCGTCAGGGTTCACCGCGGCTCTGGCACAAACCCGGCGACACGGAGGTGGCACGGGCAGGAGCGGACTGGCCGTCTCGGCTTCTCACTTTTTGGATTTTAGAAGGGCATGACATGCCTATATCTGTGTCTCCCCCTCCTTTTACTCCTCCACCTCTTTTCTTTTCGCATGACTATATGTACTTGTCACTTTTCCATGTGTTAGTTGTGTCTTCTGAGCAGTTTGTCAGCTTTTGGACACCTTTGAAGGTGTTTTCTATGTGTTTCTATGTGTTTTTGTTTGCCTGCCATTGGTTTTAACGGTGTTCGAAGGTGTTCGACGAACAGTTCGACGAACTGTTCGGCGAACACACGGGTGTTCGACGAACCGAACCGAACTCGAACACTACGGGGGTGGCTCAACACTAAGTGTGACTCTCAGGGCAAGGAGTGGGAGAACAGAGAGGATGACAATGAGGTTGTAGGTTCCACTTTGTGTGAACCCAGAGGCATGCAACTGAGTAGCTCAGCAGGGGAGGTGGATGAGGAGGAAGACGAGGAGGTTACATTGCAACTTTCCGCACAGACACAGAGTTATGCAACCACGACAAGCACTACATCCTCAGCCCCAACTCACCAGTGGCCTGCAGCATTCGCGGGTCTTTAGTTGCCCAGCATGGGTCTTTTTTGAGATCTCAAAAAATGACACAACTCACGCTATCTGCCAACTTTGTTAAAGACGAGTAGAGTAAAAAAAATGCAATAATTTGACTACTACATGAATGAACTGGCACATGTGTGATCAACATGTGTTAATCTGGGAATCTCACTGTGCTAAAATGCAGACTAGTGGGCCTCGTCAACCACTGGCCACCCCATCAACTGCATCTTCTACTTTTTCCTTCTCCATCACCATGGCAAGTGTTTTCACACAGGTCTCCGGCCGCAGAACCTTCACTTGTTTACCCACTACAGTGGGGGGAATGAAAGCCCATCAGCTATTACGGAAGTGGACATGCCTATTGTTTTTGACTGATTGACACCGAGCGCACCCCATCATTCTCAATCCACTGTAACATCTCCATCTGCACCTCTCTCACAGTCCAGCAGCTTGTCGTGTTCAACCTGCTACACCCTCTCTCAGCACAGCAGCCAGCTCTCAATCCCACAGTTGGGGTCATGTAAAAGATTATTTCCCCCTAAACATGCCAAAGCAAAGAGCGTGAACTTCACCATCTCCAATCTGTTGGACATAGAAATGCTGCCTTTCCACCTTGTGGATACAGACAGTTTCCGGAAGATGATGGCCGTCTCAGTCCCCCAGTACCAGTTGCCCAGTCGCCCTTACTTCTCTAAGAAACCTGTGTCTGCTCTACACCAACATATTGCAGACAGCATCACCTGTTCCTTGAAAAAATCTAGGTTTGACAGGGTACATTTCACCACTGACACCTAGACAAGCAAGCATGGCCAGGGGCGTTACATTTCACTGACTGGGCAATAGGTGACTCTGGTGGCTGTTGGGGCAGGTGGGAAATGGGCTGCTCCACAAGTCTTGGAACCCCCAAGGCTTACAGGTCTCTTGGGGATGGAGAACCAAACCACTACCCACCAGAAGATGGAGAACTAAACTACTAGTTAACAGGGGTTGGTGAACTAAAGTACTAAACACCTAGGGTTGGAGAGCGAAACAAATACATAACAGAAGATGGAGAACTTAACTAATAGATAAAAGGGGTTGGAAAATGAAATTACTAAACAGCTAGGGTTGAAGAGCTAAACAAATACACACCAGAATATGGAGAACTAAACTAATAGACAACAGGGGTTGTATAACTAAACTACTAAACAGCTAATGTTGGAGAGCTAAACTACTACACACCACGGTGTCACTAGACACCATGTCTGGAAACCCCCAAGGCTTCCGGGACAAACCTCCACCTCCTCTAGGGCCTCCACCTGCATCCTCAACCTCTGCCCTAACGAGACACATGTTTCAACAGTGCAAGTAGAATCTCCCCCACTTCAGTACTGCACAGCCAGGGCTCACCGCAATCAGGCAGTGTTTCAATTAATCTACCTTGAATATCGCAGTCAAACTGATCAAGAGTTGTGGACAGCTATCCAAGATGAGTTTGAGCAATGGCTGTCTTCATTGAATTTGGAGCAAGAGAAGGTCGTATGCAATAATATTGCAAAGATGGTGGCGGCCCTACGGCAGGGCAGCCTCACACACATGCCTTGCATGGCTCGCATCCTCAACCTGATGGTACAGCAATTTCTCCGCCACTATCCTAACCATGGTCTCTGTGTGCTCACTCCCGCCATTCACAACCCACGGGCCATTGACTTGCGTCGCTAAAGAGATCTTTCGGCCTAGCGGTTAACCGGTTGATATGCGATATGCCGACTAGTGATGAGCAAATATGTTCTAAATCAGATCTCAAAAGTTTAGTTCGACACGAATGTGGCACATTCGGATTCGTGATTGGAAAGGCGAGTAAAATTTGATAAATTCAGAAAAATCGGTAACGTTCAGCAAATTTACGTGGTTACTTATAGTGCTTGCATATGATGAACGGGGAGACGTGGCAGATGAGTGGGGGGGCTGGTGATAGCTCAGAACAGGTCAGATCAGGGGCGAACTGTTTTCTTTTTTTTCTTCTTGTAGGCGGTAACTATAAATCAGGTAAGCACGGCTAGCCAGTCACAGCGCAGGAAGCATCCACAGTGTCCCAGACACAAGGGCTTCTCCAATTGGCTGCTGAAATCACATGTCTTCCCTATATAAAAAGCCGCCATGTTCCCTCAGCACCATTTTATGCATGTCTCTGAAGGAGATAGACGCTGCTGAATGTGCTCTGTCCTGCGTAATGAGAGATATTAGCTAGATAGAAGGGCGCTTCTGTGGAAGTCAGATTGTGTCAGAATCTCAGTAACTGCACAAAAAAAGGGCTGCAAGGTAGATTAAAACAGATACACAGCTCAGGACTAATCTACACTAAGAGCAGGGCCTATGGCCTAGAACAGTGCTGTGCACTGGTTGTACTCTCTGTGCTCCATGCAGACCTTCAATCTATTTTTGCACTTGCTAATGTGATAAAGCAAGTGACGCACCCCCTGGGCTGTGGGGTACTTGGCAGCCGGGCCTCTGGTTGCTGGGGGATATCACGGTAGCCGGCCCGGTCCGTGACCCAGGGCGGTCAGTAAAAGTGGGAATATTTATAAGGGATTTTTAAGTGTTCGTGATGCCACCTGTGGATTGCGGCTAAAGGGTGCCGCCGCTGCGGAGCAGTCCTCTGGAGCTGATGTTACGGCAGCAGGGATGGTGTGGCTCTCCACAGGTAGAGCTAGCTCCAGGGCAGCGTGGGGTTTGTAAGGTGCGCTGGGCGTTGTAGTGCAGGGAGGGAAAGATGGCGCAGATGAAAGAAGGGACGGAGGCAGTGCGGTGCAGTCATCCGAGTCTTTACTCACAGTTCTTAAGACAGTTCCACTGGTGCACTGTACAGTTGTCGGCCTCCCACGTCACGCTGCGTTCACTAGGCAGGGGTTCAGCACTTCCTCAGGTAGATCAGGAGTACCTGGCAGAACCCCACTTTCTCGTGTTCCTAACTAGACCGTCTTCTCACTGTGTCTTTCTCCCTCCTGCCCTGCGCTTCCCACTCTCAATCCCGCTCGGGTGCTCTGAAGTCCCTCCTGTCTCGTCGGAGTTCCAGGACCTGCTTGACCCTCACGGGAATTAGAATGAGGCTTCGGCAACTGACTATATAAGCCAGAAGCCTCCAGTTTTCCCAGCTGAGATGTAAAGTAGTACGGCTGGACCAGGGGCCGGTCCCCTTCTTGCGGCCTATGATCCCTCTGTCTTCTGACAGATGCGGGGCATACGGGTGCCGTCCTGCACTCGCCGTACCCCCTAGGATCCCTTCTTAGAATGGAGCCTACTCCTCTGCTCCCCACCTGGGCCTCTAGGACTGGGCCCTACTTGTGGAGCTGAGCTCCTAAAGAGACTCTGCTCCCTGACTGTTCTCCACTGATTCCTCTTCTGTTCTGAACTGCCACCCTAAGATGGCTTTCCTTTATATACCTACTACTATGGTGCTCCCCTAAACTACTTCCTCCACCCACACCCACTACTGGTTCCCCCTACCTCTGGGTTCCCCCTACTCCAGCCAGGGTCAGGGCTCAGCAGCTGCACTCTGCATGTTGCCCCTCCAGCCGGCCTGGAGCAGTGTAGTGTTGAATGTGGGTGTTGGGGTTCCGAGCAGCACTCCCTCCTTACCTGAGAGAAGGAGACACCACACCTCTGGGTGAGGTGCAGTACCTCTGTGGCGACTGAACCCTCAGGGGTGCCACACAAGCAAGCAAGCCCTTGTAGGCCACTTTTTGTTTTTGTGGGTTTGAAATTCAGCTATCTGCAGAGCTTATCAGTGCAAAGCTTCTGAGTGCAGAGCTCAAAAAAACTTTTTTTTTTTAAATTTACTAATATGATAGTGCAAGCTGTGTTAGCCCAGTTTGTCTTTTTTTTGGTGGATGAACTTCAGCTTTATGCACAGTAAAACATTTTTTTTCTGCTGATAGCCACAGTCCACCAAAGATGTTTTTGGGTGGCAAACAAAATAGAGTCTGCTAAAAGCCACCAACTATCTTAGTGGTGGTGAACCTCAGCTGTTTTCAAATGAAAAAAATATTTTTTTTTGTCTTGCTAGGCAGAGTCCACCAAAGATTTTTTTTGTATGGCAAACATCATACATTCTGCTATACGGCACCTACTACGTTAGTGGCGGTGAACCTCAGCTGTTTTCAAAGTAAAAAAAAATATTTTTTGTCTTGCTAGGCAGAGTCCACAAACCATTTTTTGTGTGGAAAACGTCATACACTCTGCTATACGTCAGCTACTATTTTAGTGGCGGTGAACTTCAGCTATTTTCAGAGTAAAAAAAAGATCTTTTCTGTTGCTAGCCACATTCCACCAAAGATTTTTTTTTGTCGCAGACTTGTTACACTCTGCTATAAGCCACCTAGTGCTTTTAGTAGTGGTGAAATTCAACTGTTTTCAGATTAAAAAAAAAAAAAATTTTCTGTTGCTAGTCAGAGTCCACCAAAGATTTTTTGACGTCACAAACGTGATAAACTTTACTAAAAGCCACATACTATTTTAGTGGCTTTGAAATTCAGCTGTATGCAGAGCTTATGCAGAGTAAATAAATCTATTTTTTATTCTGACTAATGTGATACAGCAGGCTAGATCTGAGTTTGAAATATCTTGGAGCATATATTCTATGTTATACAGGCCTCATCCACTGTCAAAAAATACTCTCTTTGAATCCTAACGTTATACAGCAGAGGATATCTCAGTTTAAATTAGTTTGGATATTATCTCGTATGTTATACAGGCCTTATCCACAATAAAAAAAAAAAAAAATTCTGTTACTAATGTGATACAGTATTACTAATGCAATACAGTAGGGGACATCTCAGTTTGAAATTGTTCGTAGCATATCTCCTATGTGATACAGGCCTCATCCACACTAAAAAAATACTTTCTTCTCTTACTAACGTCACACACTAGGAAACATCTCAGGGTGCAAAGGAAGGGGGATTGGCGATACCAAAAAAACTATTAGTGAAGGTGTTAGCGAAGGCGAGGAACAAATGGAAGAGGAAGAGGTGATGGGTGAGCAACAGTCAGAACAGGAAAAAGATAATCATCCCCTCTCTGTTCGTTTTTGGTGGGTGGGGAAGGAGAAAACAAGCATCAGAATTACCCAGCCACAATCACAGGAACCTCGGAAAAGAGGCTGACATATGAGTGTGTTCTTCCTGCGCTATCTGCAACATGATTCCCGCATAGTTCTGATTCAAAATAGTGCTGACGACTGGATTGCCACTGTTAGATCCACGTTATAAGAGTAACTTTTGCCAGATCCTTCCCGCCTTGCTGGATTATTGACTTGCGAATGCTGGAGTATTGAAACACGCTTTTATACAACCTTAAGATAGGTTTTCCCAAAGCCAGCAGTGAGGCACACAGAGTTCATTGCAGCACTACACTTCCAACCTCCGGCATGTCAGTTCCTCAATGCCAAAATATTATCAGCAGCAGTAGTGTAAATGGCAGAAGCAATTTCTGTGAGTCCTTTCACACATTTTTTAGACCAGCTTGTGCACCTGCACAACAGAGTACAAGTCTGACACGTGGTGATCGACTGGAGAGGATGGTGCACTCCTGATTAAGTCTCCATCTGCTGGGTTGGCTGTAGTGGAAGAAGTTTTGGTTCCTAATTCAACAATTTCTACTCTAGTGAAATTAATGCCACTTTGCTGGTGTCTGCCACTAATTTTTGGAAATGTGGAGAATCCTGATTGGGCCTCCATCTATTGGGTTTGGCTGTAGTAGAAGAGGTTTCTATCTCAATTAAACTACTTCTTCTCTGGTGAAATTGATGCCACTTTGCTGGTGTCTGCCACTAATTTTTGGAAATGTTGGGAATCCTGATTGGGTCTCCATCTATTGGGGTTGCCCTGCAGTGGAAGCGGTGTCAGTCCCCTTTATACTACTTAAACTCTAGTGAAATTCATGCCACTTTGGAGGTTTTATGACCTCATTTTTTTTAACTCTGAACACTCCTGATTGTGTCTCCTTGTATTGGGTTGGCTGTAATGGAAGAGGTTTCGGTCTCCATTAAACTACTTCTACTCTGGTGAAATTGATGACACTTTGCTGGTGTCAGCCAATAAATTTTGGAAATGTGGGGAATCCTGATTTTGTCTCCATCTACTGGGTTTCGCCGTAGTAGAAGATGTTTTGGTGTCCATTAAACTACTTCTACTCTGGTGAAATTCATGCCACTTTGGTGGTGTTATAGGCCCTAATGTAGGGAAATGTAATTTCTTCTGATTGAGTCTCCATCTACTGGGTTGGCTTTAGGGGAAGACTAGTGATGAGCGAGTACCGTAATATTCGTAATTGCTATACTCGTCACGAGTACTTTGTAATAATAGCGTATTCGTTCTGAATAGCGAGTGCAATGTATGTCAATGGGAAATGCGAGTAATTTTCGGCTGGACTCTACAAAGTGGTCTGGGTGCCTGAGGAAATGCGGAAATGGATGGGAAAGTGATGAAACAGAATAGGAAGAGCCTGGAGAATATGCCTAAGTTTGTCGCAGTATTACGCCACTTTTACAGAAACACAAGAACAACTTCGAAAACCTAACTTAAATTGCATTTAACAGGCCAAAAGGTTAAGAAACAGTTTTTCCTGCATAATCACTTGTATATAAGGCTAAATAAACCAGAGAAACCCCAAAAATATCAATTTTAGCATTTGTTCACACATACTGTTGTGGCTTTTATTCACTTTTTAGAATTGGGAGGGCCCTGACTTATACATTTTGTAGGTCCCTCTGTCATACATCATTTTTAATTCGCTATTCCCCAGCACTTTACAAGCACAGCTAGAACGTACCAGTAGGTATGTTGATCTTTGACCTGAGAGGCCTCAGGTGGCTCTGTAACAGGTGTTTTGGAGGGACAGCTGTTACTTAGATATTTGGGTGGTCCCTCCATCATTGACACTCAGATAGTGGAATACATATTCCTTAAAAGTTTACAATGTGCCCATTGTTGGGCTTTACCCTCCTCCTCCTCCACCACCATGTGATACTGCGGCCGTAAATTCAAATTTTCAGAGGGTCTGCAGTAGGCAGGAAAGCTGAGTTTTGTGAGAGCCCTCGTGTGGCCCTGTAACATTTTGAAGTGCCCTCCCCTAGAAATTTTGGAGGTCCCTCTTGTGTATATTTGAGAGTGCCCTCACTTATTCATATTGTTGGGCCCTCACTCTATTATTTAACTCATTTAAGGGCAGAGACTACAGAGAAAAAGGCCAAGAGACATGGAGTACTAGAAGGTAGCAGTGATTGCGGCCTGCGATCCTCAGGTATGGCTAAACTCTGTGAATCGGAAAAATAAAGCTACACTAGTCAACTGGATGATGAGTTCAAATATATCACTTGTGCAAGTCAATGGACAAAGGATATATGGTGCCTCCCCCAAACAGGATGGGTTGGAGAAGCTTCTCTAAATGGCTCAGAGATTTTGATTGTAAATATTCCCCAGATTATATAGCAAGAGTAGACTTCTTGATACTGTACTACTGTTATGTTCTGCTACCAGAGCTAAGGAAAGAGAGGAGATCTGTCCCTACGATAGAACTCAGCTGAATACCTACGATGTAACAGGGAACCTGATCCTGCGATCAGACCTGCTAAAGTCCTAAGCTAGTATGTATGGAGACCTATAGATGTGGGGAAGGAATCCCTACAAGTACTAAGGACTGGGAGGAAAATGGGACACCTCCTAACAGAAATAGTAGCAGACAGACGAACAAACAAAATATATAGAACATAGAGGTCCGTAGACCAAGCAAACTAACAGAGTCAGATACAGAGCACAGGCTAGCTAGAAAGTAGTTATACAATGAAGTCCAGCAAAGCCAGAAAGGCGGAGCAGGATTAAATAGGCCAACAAGGTCATGTGACCAGCAATAGAAAAAACCTAAGAGCAAGGTTCTAACAGTACCCCCCCTTCTAAGAGGATCCTCCGGATCCCCTAGGACCAGGCTCATCAGGAAATCTCCTGTGAAACGCTCTGATAAGTCTGGATGCGGAAACATCATCCGACCTCACCCAAGAGTTATCCTCGGGTCCGAAACCTTTCCAGGCCACGAGATACTGCAAACTACTTCTATACCGTCTAGAGTTAAGGATGCAAGAAATTTCATATTCCCCGTCCTCCACCACCGGAGGAACAGAGGCAGAGGCGTCACAATCCAACACAACAGCTTTTTTCAACAGAGAGACATGAAACACCGGATTAATTCTCCAGGAGGTAGGAACCTCCAACCTAACAGCAGATTGGTTGACAACCTGAAGCACCTTAAAGGGCCCTACAAACTTGGGACCCAATTTCTTAGAAGGAATCCTCAACCGCAGATTCCTAGAGGACAACCAAACCATGTCACCAACAGCGAACAAAACCTCCTGTCGTTTCCTATCAAAGTAGTCTTTAGATTTTCTGTTGGCCTCCTGAAGATTACCACGCACATCCGTCCAAACTCTCTCCAAATCACCGGAAAAATTCTCCTCCTCAGGCACGGCAGATCCCAACTTGGAGAACGACCCAAACGACGGATGTCTCCCAGAACAACAAAAAAAAGGCGAACAACCAGCAGAAGAAGATGTATGATTGTTCAGAGCAAATTCAGCAAGTGGCAGAAACTCAGACCACCCCTCTTGATTGTCTGCCACAAAACAACGCAAGAACTGCTCAACATCCTGGTTTTTCCTTTCTGTCTGGCCATTAGATTCAGGATGATATCCGGACGAGAACGACAAATGAACTCCCAACCTGTCACAAAAGGCACGCCAAAAACGAGCCACGAACTGAGGACCCCTATCAGAAACAATGTCAGTAGGAACGCCATGAAGTCTGACAATTTCCTTGACAAAGGCCTTAGCGAGAGTTTTAGCGCAGGGCAGTTTGACGAAGGGAACCAAGTGACACATCTTGCTAAAACGGTCCACGACCACCCAGATGACAGTAAAACCCTCAGAGGGGGGAAGGTCAGTTATAAAGTCCATAGCCAAATGTGTCCAAGGAGCACTGGGAACCTCCAAAGGACAAAGCAACCCCGCAGCAGGAGTATGTGAGGACTTAGATCTAGCACATATAGTACATTGACGCACCCACTTAATGACTTCCTTCTGCCATCCAGGCCACCAAAAACTGCGACCCACCAGTCTCTTGGTCTCAGAGATTCCGGGATGACCTGCCAACCGAGATTCGTGACACTCAACAAACAAATCTCTCCTAAAGGTCCCAGGCACAAACAACCTCCCATGAGGAGTGTTAGATGGGGCATTCTCCTGTGCTTTAAGAATCTCATCTTCCAAAACGGAGTCCAAAGCAGCTATCACAACTAGAGATGAGCGTTGTTCTACTCGAACTGTTCGCCAATCTCAAATTCGAGCTGTTTTGGGCGGTGTTCGAGCCGGTCGGCGAACACGAACAATTTGAGAAAAATTCGGCTGTTCGAGGTTATGTTCGATAACTGTTCGTGCACCAAAATCATAACTGGATTTTTTCTCAGTAATGATGAAAATTAATGTTAATACGCAGTTTGAGTGTACAGCAGGGCGGGGGGAGGGGCAGGGGATGGATCTCTGCAGGAACAATGAAGATCTCCATTTTTTTTTCTCTTTCCCGCATTTGCAGTGGGGAGGTGCAATCTGTCAGCCTATCAGCAGCGCACACACGGAGCGAAGTGCTTTTTTTCACACAAGCAAGGGCATGTGTGATTGGCAGTGTATGTCACATGTCCTTGCCCTATAAGACCAAGCCATTTTCCCCGTCGCCACCATTTTCTCACTGCTGCAGCTGCGTGTTAGACGGCACCGCTGTTGCTGTGTGCGCTATACCTTGTTAATTTCAAGCCAATTTTCGCACAAATATACAGATAGCTTGGGAGTAGGGAATAGTTGTGATTGCAGTCCTTTTAAGGACTAGGTTACAGCATTTCCTACGACTTTTATCAGGCAGGTCTGTGCTCTTAAATAGATAGATTGTGGGAGTAAAGACTAATTGTAATTGGAGTCCTTTTCAGGACTAGGTTACATCAGTTCCTATCAGTTTTTGCCAGGCAGGTCTGTGCCAGTGCTGTGCAAGTTTTTTTCACAGCATTTGGCTGAATCTAGCAAAGCTAATCCTTTTTGGCCTATTGCAGAGTGTGTTAGTCAGTGGAGTAGCCTATCTGTGTTGCAAGATATACCACCTGTGTATAGAATACCAATTTTTTTACTGCACCTAGTGAAGTAAAATCTTTTGGGCATAGCATCATTCTATTAGTCCATCTATACTGACCTCCATCAGGTTGCAAACTGAATATAATTTTTTTCTGCATCTAGCTCTGAAAAAATATTTGGGCTTCTAGCAGTGTGTGGGACTTGGTCTATTAGTCCATCTATACTGACCTCCATCAGGTTGCAAATTAAAAATAATTTTTTTCTTCATTTAGCTCTGAAAAAATATTTGGGCTTCTAGCAGTGTGTGGGACTTGTTCTATTAGTCCTTCTATACTGACCTCCAGCAGGTTGCAAATTGAATATAATTTTTTTCTGCATCTAGCTCTGAAAAAATATTTGGGCTTCTAGCGGTGTGTGGGACTTGGTGTATTAGTCCATCTATAGTGACCTCCATCAGGTTGCAAATTAAAAATAATTTTTTTCTGCATCTAGCTCTGAAAAAATATTTGGGCTTCTAGCAGTGTGTGGGACTTGTTCTATTAGTCCTTCTATACTGACCTCCAGCAGGTTGCAAATTGAATATAATTTTTTTCTTCATTTATCTCTGAAAAAATATTTGGGCTTCTAGCAGCGTGTGGGACTTGTTCTATTAGTCCATCTATACTGACCTCCATCAGGTTGCAAATTAAAAATAATTTTTTTCTGCATCTAGCTCTGAAAAAATATTTGGGCTTCTAGCAGTGTGTGGGACTTGGTCTATTAGTCCATCTATACTGACCTCCATCAGGTTGCAAATTAAAAATAATTTTTTTCTGCATCTAGCTCTGAAAAAATATTTGGGCTTCTAGCAGTGTGTGGGACTTGGTCTATTAGTCCATCTATACTGACCTCCATCAGGTTGCAAATTGAATAAAAAAATTTTCTGCATCTAGCTCTGAAAAAATATTTGGGCTTCTAGCGGTGTGTGGGACTTGGTCTATTAGTCCATCTATACTGACCTCCATCAGGTTGCAAATTAAAAATAATTTTTTTCTGCATCTAGCTCTGAAAAAATATTTGGGCTTCTAGCAGTGTGTGGGACTTGGTCTATTAGTCCATCTATACTGACCTCCATCAGGTTGCAAATTAAAAATAATTTTTTTCTTCATTTAGCTCTGAAAAAATATTTGGGCTTCTAGCAGTGTGTGGGACTTGTTCTATTAGTCCTTCTATACTGACGTCCAGCAGGTTGCAAATTGAATATAATTTTTTTCTGCATCTAGCTCTGAAAAAATATTTGGGCTTCTAGCGGTGTGTGGGACTTGGTCTATTAGTCCATCTATACTGACCTCCATCAGGTTGCAAACAAATTAAAAATATTTTTTTTCTGCATCTAGCTCTGAAAAAATATTTGGGCTTCTAGCAGTGTGTGGGACTTGGTCTATTAGTCCATCTATACTGACCTCCATCAGGTTGCAAATTAAAAATAATTTTTTTCTGCATCTAGCTCTGAAAAAATATTTGGGCTTCTAGCAGTGTGTGGGACTTGGTCTATTAGTCTATCTATACTGACCTCCATCAGGTTGCAAATTAAAAATAATTTTTTTCTTCATTTAGCTCTGAAAAAATATTTGGGCTTCTAGCAGTGTGTGGGACTTGTTCTATTAGTCCTTCTATACTGACCTCCAGCAGGTTGCAAATTGAATATAATTCTTTTCTGCATCTAGTTCTGAAAAAATATTTGGGCTTCTAGCGGTGTGTGGGACTTGGTCTATTAGTCCATCTATACTGACCTCCATCAGGTTGCAAATTAAAAATAATTTTTTTCTGCATCTAGCTCTGAAAAAATATTTGGACTTCTAGCGGTGTGTGGGACTTGGTCTATTAGTCCATCTATACTGACCTCCATCAGGTTGCAAATTAAAAATAATTTTTTTCTGCATCTAGCTCTGAAAAAATATTTGGGCTTCTAGCAGTGTGTGGGACTTGGTCTATTAGTCCATCTATACTGACCTCCATCAGGTTGCAAATTGAATAAAAAAATTTTCTGCATCTAGCTCTGAAAAAATATTTGGGCTTCTAGCGGTGTGTGGGACTTGGTCTATTAGTCCATCTATACTGACCTCCATCAGGTTGCAAATTAAAAATAATTTTTTTCTGCATCTAACCCAGCCAATAGTTTTGGCCTAATACCACAGTTTGGCCACTCAGCTCTGCTCGGTAACCATCCATTGTTTTTTTGTGCAAACAACTCCAGAGTTGTGAATTAGTTAACCACCAAAATGTGTGGAAAAAGGCCTGCTGCTGGTGGAAAGGGGAATAGGCGTGTTGGGAAGGGGAAAAAAGGTTGTGTCCGTGGGGTAGGTGCAGAAGAAAGACCATCTTCCAGCCAAACTAAAATGTCTACTTCTTTTAGCGGACAATGTGATAAGATCCCTTTCTTACGGCCACGCCAATCGCTACAAATTCCAGATGAGGCACAAAAACAGCAGGTGCTTCAACGGATATCAAGTGCTCCTTTAAGTGGGCTCTCCTCCACATCAACTTCAACATCACAAATACTCCAGTCCTCAAAGGTGTCACCCAAATCGCACTTGCTTCCTCACAGCTCCCAAATCTCCAGCTGCCCGTCTGAGTATGAGGTAGAACAGATGGTTGAGTCTGCAGAGCTGTTTACTCATACTATAGCCTGGGAATCAGAGGTCGACTCCAGCGCTTCTGTGAATCCAGACGAGGAAATGATCTGCACTGATGCCCAGAATCTTTATGAGTCGGATCCAGGACCAGACGCAGAAGGTTCTGACCATAATGTAGACCCTCATTCCCAAACTGTAACTCCTGTTGGTGGAGACAATGAGGAAGACGATGATAAGACTCAAATACCTGATTGGAGCGACAACTTTAGTTTTTTGTCAGGGCAGGAACAGGTTGGCTCTGAGGACGACGGGTGTGATAACGCACAGGGTGATGATGATGAGGTCGGAGATCCCACTTACTGTCAACCCACAGTCAGCCAAGAGATGAGGTCAGCAGAGGAGGTGGAGGAAGATGCTAGTGACGACGAGGTCAGGTTGCGCCTTCCTGGACAGAGACGTAGTACTGGAAGCACGTCAACAACTGCATCCTCAAACACAACTCTGCCTCTCACCACAAGTCGTGGTGGCTCTTCAGGTCGCATGGGTGCTAAGCCTTGCATAGCCTGGGCATTTTTTCAGATCGATAAAGATGACCCAACTCGTGTTATCTGTAACATTTGTCAGCAAAAGCTAAGTAGAGGCCAAAAAATACATAGTTTGAGTACTTCATGCATGAACCGGCACATGGACATGAAGCATAAGTTGCAGTGGGAAGCTCAGTGTGCTACAATGCGGTGTAGCCGGCCGGGCCAACCACCGTCTGCCATATCTTGTGCATCCGCGGCCTCTTCATCCTCTGTGACTGGGGGGACAGCAGTCACACCTGTTTTGGGGCGCAGACCTGCCACCTCTTTACCCGCAACAGCCAGCGTGATTGGCAGGTCATCATTTTCTTTGGAGGTGGTAACACCAGCTGGTCTTGAGCGCTGTCCGACATCGATAGCACCACCTTTGGATCAAGGCAACCTAACATGTCCGCCTGCATCTTCCTCACAGACCGGCAGTTTGCCGGGGACACCCTTATCAACCCCGTCTAAGCGCAATAGCCAGCCCTCGGTCCCTCAGATGTGGACAAGTAAAAGACCATTTCCTCCTAGCTATGAGAAAGCTAAGAGGTTGAATTTCACCATCTGCAAGCTCTTGGCTACAGAAATGCTGCCTTTCCGCCTGGTGGACACAGAGGATTTTCGAGACCTTATGTCCGTCGCAGTGCCCCAGTACCAGATGCCCAGTCGGCACTACTTCTCAAAGAAAGGTGTGCCTGCGCTCCACCAGCATGTCGCACACAACATCACCGCTTCTTTGAGAAACTCTGTGTGTGACAGGGTGCATTTCACCACAGACACTTGGACGAGTAGGCATGGACAGGGGCGTTACATGTCGCTGACTGGGCACTGGGTAACTATGGTGACAGCAGGACAAGGGGCTGCTGTCCAAGTCTTGCCGTCCCCACGAGTTGTGCGTCAATCCTCTTTATGTCATTTTTCCTCCACTGCTTCTGCCTCCTCAACCTCCTCTCGGTCTTCCACCTGCACCCAAAGCCTGTCTGGTCATGCCACAAGCTTTCTAACTGCGCAGAAGGGATCCTACACACCTCCTTACTATGCTGGCAGTAGGGCTCAATGTCATCAGGCGGTTTTTACATTGAAATGTCTGGGAAATGTGAGTCACACAGCTGAGGAGTTGTGGTCAGCTCTGGAGAACCAATTTCATGAATGGTTGTCTCCACTGGACCTGAAACCAGGGAAGGCCGTGTGCGACAATGCTGCAAACCTGGGTGCGGCCCTTCGCCGGGGCAATGTCACACACGTGCCTTGTATGGCTCACGTGTTGAACCTGGTTGTCCAGCAATTTTTAGCCCACTATCCCAGACTAGATGGCCTTCTGCAGAGGGCACGGTCGCTGTGTGCTCACTTCCGCCGTTCGCATCCCGCAGCTCAGCGACTTACATCTCTACAGAAGTCGTTGGGCCTGCCACTTCACCGGCTAAAATGCGATGTGCCTACCCGGTGGAATTCAACTCTGCACATGTTGCAGCGACTGTGGCAGCACCGACAAGCCCTGGTGCAATACGTTCTGACGTATAGCCTGGGCCAACGAGATTCAGAGGTGGGGCAAATCACGCTGGAGGAGTGGTCTCAGATCAGGGACCTATGCACCCTTCTGCACAGTTTTGAAATGGCGACGAAGATGTTTAGTGCTGACGATGCCATTATCAGCATGACTATTCCGGTGATTTACATGCTGGAGCACATGTTAAACAGAATTCGGAGTCAGGTGGTGGCACAAGAGAAGGTGGAGGAAGTAGAGGAGGAGGAGTTGTATGCGGAAGGGCTAACATCTGCAAGGTCCAGACGGTCGGCAGCACCAAGGCGGCAGGCATGTGAGGGTGGGGGAGATGGTTTAACCAGGGCGCATGGTAGCAGCCAAACTAGTGAGGAAGGTGCAGGAGCCCAGGAAGAAGTGGAGGACGAACTGATGGAAGACTCATCAGATGAGGGAGACCTTGATCAGATTTCTGTTGTGCGAGGTTGGGGGGAGAGGACAGAGGAAGGAAGCATGATTGTTACCTCGCCACCAACACAACAGGGACTTGGTGCTCCTGGATGCGCAACACACATGAGTGCCTTCTTGCTGCACTACCTGCAACATGACCCTCGAATTGTGAGAATTAGAAATAATCCTGACTACTGGGTTGCCACACTGTTAGATCCCCGGTACAAAAGTAAATTTGCAGAAATTATTCCTGCCATAGAAAGGGATGCACGCATGCAGGAGTATCAGCAGAGACTGTTGCAGAATCTTACATGTGCTTTTCCACAAAATACCAGTGGTGCACGTAGTGAATCTCACAGTTCCAACTTTCCAACCGTGGGACCGTCAAGTGTTCAGCACTCAAACCGTAACAGAACCACAGTATCTGCTGGTAACATCAATTTTGCGGAATCATTTCACCACTTTTTTAGCCCATCCTTTGCAAGGCCACAGGAGACAAGAAGTCTGACACATAGTCAACGCCTAGAGACGATGGTACAGGAGTATCTCCAAGTAAACATTGAAGCCACGACTGTGTCACTGGACCCTTGCTCTTTTTGGGCTTCCAATCTGGATAAATGGCCGGAGCTAGCCACTTACGCCTTGGAGATCTTGTCATGCCCCGCAGCCAGCGTTCTGTCTGAACGTGTGTTCAGCGCTGCTGGTGGTGTGCTGACAGATAAGCGCACGCGGCTCTCCACTGATAATGTAGACAGACTCACGTTCATAAAGATGAACAAATCATGGATCCGAAACGACTTTTCTACCCCTGTGTCATCCTGGGGAGAGTAAAAGCTTGATGATTGGTTAAAATCACCCTACCAACCGTTTTAAGCTTTCAAATTACTAATCATGTTTATCTGTATCTTGACTGGAAAATAATTTGGGCTTTGTAGCAGTGTGCAGCACTGATCCTATTAGGCCATCTATAATAAGCTTCACCAGATTTAAAATTAAAAATAATTTTTAGCTGCATCTAGCCCGGAAAATAATTTTGGGGCTCCGAGATGCGCAAGACACATAAGTGCCTTCTTGCTGCACTACCTGCAGCATGACCCTCATATTGTCAGAATTCGAAGTAATCATGACTACTGGGTTGCCACACTCTTAGATCCCCCAAACTTTTCGATCAACCTTTTCATTTTAATAAAGACCAAAAAAATGGTCATTTTTGAAATTATAAGCATTAGCAGGTTGTTAGAAACTGAAATCAAACAGTTTTCAACTCAAAACTTTATTCTAGGTGATGTTACATTTTCACATAGGACCCCTTGTTCGAAAGGAGCTTCTGAACTCTCTCGTCCATTGAATTTGTCAGGTTTTGGATGGTTTCTGCTTCAATTGTTTTGCATGAGGACAGAATACCCTCCCAGAGCTGTTGCTTAGATGTGAACTGCCTCCCGCCATCATAGACACTCCTTTTAATGATGCTCCAAAGGTTCTGAATGGGGTAGAGGTCAGGGGAGCATGGGGGTCACACCATAAGTTTGTCCCCTTTTATGCCCATATCAGCCAGAGATGCAGATGTTTTATGTGCAGCATGAGATGGTGCATTATCATGCAGAAAAATGATCTTGCTGTGAAATACACGGTTCTTCTTCTTGAACCATGGCAGGAAGTGCTGTTTGAGAAAATCCACATACATTATGAAGTTCATCTTTAGCGCCTTCAGGGATCCTAAAGGGGCCGACAATCTCTCTCCCCATGATTCCAGCCCAAAACATTACTCCACCTCCTCCTTGTTGGCGCTGTAGCCGTGTTTGCGTGGGGTGTCCATCAACCAGCCATCCTCCACTCCATTCATCTGGACCATCGAGCGCTGCACGGCACTCATCCGTGAACAAAACAGTTTTGAAATCAGTCTTCATGTAATGTTTGGCCCACTGGAGCCATTTCTGCTTGTGTGAAGTGGATAGAGGAGGTCGACAGGATGGCGTATGCACAGCTGCAAACCTCTGAAGGACCCTGCATCTTGTTGTTCGGGGGACGTTGGAGGCACAAGCAGCTTCAAAAACTTGTCTGCTGCTATGACAAGGCTTTTTTGCTGCTGCTCTTTCAACCTGACGTAATTGCCTGTAGGAAAGAGTCCTCAATTTGCCCTTATCAGCACGCACACGTGTGTACTGTGAATCAGCTACATACTTCTTGATTGCCAAGACACTTCATCCTGATCATCGCACAATGTTGATTGTAGTCATGCCTTGACCTAAACACTCCACAATTTGTTGCTTCTCAGCAGCCGACACATCCTTTTTCTTTCCCATTTTGGCAGAAAATGTAGGCTGCTTAATAATGTGAGAGAGCCTTCTTAAGTAGTCTTGCCTTTCTTGGACACACCTGCCAAACTAATTAGCACAGGTGTCTGCAATTGCTTACAGTGATATAAAGAGCCCTGACACACATCACCATCAATGAGTTTAACTGACAAACAAACAAATTCTTCCCTTATCACTCCTAAACACTTTTTGCATAATAATTTGGAACGCGGTGTACATGTGCTTTTCCACAAAACACCAGTGGTTCACGTAGTGAATCTTACAGTTCTAACTTGCCAACCGTGGTCTGTATGGAATTGTTCAATAAAGGGCCCAAAATTAAGATAACATAGATGGGAGAGGTCTCTATGAATAGGAATTCCTAAGTATTTGATACCCTGTGAGGGCCAGGCAAAGGGAAAGTTGGACTGGATGGAATCCTATATGGATTTAGGGAGGGAGACATCGAGGGCCTCAGACTTCGCTGCATTGATTTTAAAATTTTACCATTTAACAAAGTGATCTATTTCAGCCATAACAGCAGGGATGGATATAAGTGATTGAGTGATATATACTAGGACATCATCAGCAAATAGAGAGCACTTGTACTCGGTGCCTCCCACCTCAATCCACCTAATATTGGGGTTATGGCGAATTGATGAGAGCAGGTGCTCCATCACTAGGATGTATAAGAGAGGGGACAGAGGACATCCCTGCCTTGTCCCATTGGTGATTGTGAAAGGTGATGAAAATGTTCTGACGCACCCCCTGGGCCTTGGGACACCCGGAGCCGGACACTTTTTGGTGGATGCTGGTGGTTGTAGTCTTCGTGGCGGCGATCCGGTTCCTTGGCTCAGGGCGGTCAAACCAGTGGCGGAACTATTTATGTGGTTTTGATGTTTAAATGTCCGACTACGCCACCCGTGGATTGCAGTCAGAGTGAACCGCCGCTACAGGGCAGACCGCTAAGGCTGGTGTTGTGGGTGCAGCAGAGCGTAGCATAACTCCCCACGGGAGGAGTATAGCCTCAGGGCAGTGTATGCGGAGGATGGGGGTGATGGTGCAGGGCAGCAGCAGTAACGACACGGAGTCAGTGATGCAGTTCAGGGCCTTTACTCACAGTTCTTATTATCCAGACCACGTCTGCAGGTAACGGCTGCCCACGTCGTACTGTGCTCACCAGGTGAGGGGCTCAGACAACTCCCAGATAACTTTGGAGCGCTTCACAGGACCCCCTTTGTGTGTCCTTTGTCTGGCCTTTCTTACCAACACTTCTGTCCGGCTGCCTCGGGCCTCCTCTTGGTAAACTTGGCGCCAGTTTCCCTGACCCTATGTGGTGCCTTCCTAGCGGGTGGAGCAAGGGGCTGCGCCACATAAAATGTCAGAGCCTCCGGTTTCTAGCTGAGGGTCGTTTCCTGCCTCCACTAGTTCGGGGACTGGTCTCCCCCTTTGGCCTGACCCCTCCACGCAGGTGGATTCGGGCGTGCTGTGGCGACTCGCCCGTCCGCACCCCTGGGATCCCTTCATTCCTCGTTCCTGGAGCCTTCTCCGCTCCTCTTCCTTCCTTCTCCCTCTTGCAGGCCTGGGCCTCTGTTACTAGGCCCGCCTCCGGAGCAGAGCTCATGCAGAGCCCCAGCTATCTGCCACTTCTGCTCAGACTTCTCTGCACTGAACTAAGATGGTGCCCACCTTTTATACTCCCTTCTCAATGCACCCAGGAACTGCTTCCTCCCTGCTCCTGCACTGCAGGGTTCCCCTTCCTCAGTGTTCCCTCCCCCCACTCCAGCCAGGGACAGGGACTGTCGTGCCCATCTCAGGGGCATATTGGTCGCCCTGCCCCACGGCAATGTGGTGTAATGCATGCAGGTGTCGGGTCCTGATCCACACTCCATCCTTATCTGAGAGTGAGATATCACACCTCTGGGTGAGGTGCAATACGTCTGTAGCAACCGAGCCCTCGGTGCTACAGTTCCATTTATCTTCAGCCTAGGTGACGTATTGTGATACAGGGCCGTGATTTTGGCTATAAAAGGGTCCCCTAGACCCCTACCCCAAGCTTTTTAAGAGAATCATATATGGCGTGCCAGGAGACTCTATGGAATGCTTTCTCAGCATCCAACGAGAGTATCTACTTACAAATTTTTAACTGCATCTAGCCCAGGAAATACTTTGTGCCTAGTAGCAGTGTCTGCTAGTCAGCGGATTATCCCGGCTGTTAAGCAAGCTACACCACCTGTAGTTTGGACACTTAATTTTTTCAAAGGAAATGCTTCGGGACCACGGGATACTTAGGGAAGAGCATCAGGAGGCACCCCAAGGCATAGGGGCTGGGACTGGCACTAGGATGCCTTGCGGTGGACAGCCGAGCTCGATCCTTATAAAAGCTTTTTAACTGCAGCAGCTTTAGTGGACGCTACTGGAGCTGGAATTACGCGGCTGCTGGCATGAGACTTGCCCTCCAATAAATCCTTGTAAATGGATTTAAAGTGTATTCATTCAAATTAGAGGGACAATTTAAATTAAAAAGCTTAGAGCTGCCTCCACCACAGGGGGGCTCTCTCGACCCACCAGCGGACAGGCACCAGTATTGGGAGAGGGGGGCTGGCCGTCAGGGTTCACCGCGGCTCTGGCACAAACCCGGCGACACGGAGGTGGCACGGGCAGGAGCGGACTGGCCGTCTCGGCTTCTCACTTTTTGGATTTTAGAAGGGCATGACATGCCTATATCTGTGTCTCCCCCTCCTTTTACTCCTCCACCTCTTTTCTTTTCGCATGACTATATGTACTTGTCACTTTTCCATGTGTTAGTTGTGTCTTCTGAGCAGTTTGTCAGCTTTTGGACACCTTTGAAGGTGTTTTCTATGTGTTTCTATGTGTTTTTGTTTGCCTGCCATTGGTTTTAACGGTGTTCGAAGGTGTTCGACGAACAGTTCGATGAACTGTTCGGCGAACACACGGGTGTTCGACGAACCGAACCGAACTCGAACACTACGGGGGTGGCTCAACACTAAGTGTGACTCTCAGGGCAAGGAGTGGGAGAACAGAGAGGATGACAATGAGGTTGTAGGTTCCACTTTGTGTGAACCCAGAGGCATGCAACTGAGTAGCTCAGCAGGGGAGGTGGATGAGGAGGAAGACGAGGAGGTTACATTGCAACTTTCCGCACAGACACAGAGTTATGCAACCACGACAAGCACTACATCCTCAGCCCCAACTCACCAGTGGCCTGCAGCATTCGCGGGTCTTTAGTTGCCCAGCATGGGTCTTTTTTGAGATCTCAAAAAATGACACAACTCACGCTATCTGCCAACTTTGTTAAAGACGAGTAGAGTAAAAAACATGCAATAATTTGACTACTACATGAATGAACTGGCACATGTGTGATCAACATGGGTTAATCTGGGAATCTCACTGTGCTAAAATGCAGACTAGTGGGCCTCGTCAACCACTGGCCACCCCATCAACTGCATCTTCTACTTTTTCCTTCTCCATCACCATGGCAAGTGTTTTCACACAGGTCTCCGGCCGCAGAACCTTCACTTGTTTACCCACTACAGTGGGGGGAATGAAAGCCCATCAGCTATTACGGAAGTGGACATGCCTATTGTTTTTGACTGATTGACACCGAGCGCACCCCATCATTCTCAATCCACTGTAACATCTCCATCTGCACCTCTCTCACAGTCCAGCAGCTTGTCGTGTTCAACCTGCTACACCCTCTCTCAGCACAGCAGCCAGCTCTCAATCCCACAGTTGGGGTCATGTAAAAGATTATTTCCCCCTACACATGCCAAAGCAAAGAGCGTGAACTTCACCATCTCCAATCTGTTGGACATAGAAATGCTGCCTTTCCACCTTGTGGATACAGACAGTTTCCGGAAGATGATGGCCGTCTCAGTCCCCCAGTACCAGTTGCCCAGTCGCCCTTACTTCTCTAAGAAAGCTGTGTCTGCTCTACACCAACATATTGCAGACAGCATCACCTGTTCCTTGAAAAAATCTAGGTTTGACAGGGTACATTTCACCACTGACACCTAGACAAGCAAGCATGGCCAGGGGCGTTACATTTCACTGACTGGGCAATAGGTGACTCTGGTGGCTGTTGGGGCAGGTGGGAAATGGGCTGCTCCACAAGTCTTGGAACCCCCAAGGCTTACAGGTCTCTTGGGGATGGAGAACCAAACCACTACCCACCAGAAGATGGAGAACTAAACTACTAGTTAACAGGGGTTGGTGAACTAAAGTACTAAACACCTAGGGTTGGAGAGCGAAACAAATACATAACAGAAGATGGAGAACTTAACTAATAGATAAAAGGGGTTGGAAAATGAAATTACTAAACAGCTAGGGTTGAAGAGCTAAACAAATACACACCAGAATATGGAGAACTAAACTAATAGACAACAGGGGTTGTATAACTAAACTACTAAACAGCTAATGTTGGAGAGCTAAACTACTACACACCACGGTGTCACTAGACACCATGTCTGGAAACCCCCAAGGCTTCCGGGACAAACCTCCACCTCCTCTAGGGCCTCCACCTGCATCCTCAACCTCTGCCCTAACGAGACACATGTTTCAACAGTGCAAGTAGAATCTCCCCCACTTCAGTACTGCACAGCCAGGGCTCACCGCAATCAGGCAGTGTTTCAATTAATCTACCTTGAATATCGCAGTCAAACTGATCAAGAGTTGTGGACAGCTATCCAAGATGAGTTTGAGCAATGGCTGTCTCCATTGAATTTGGAGCAAGAGAAGGTCGTATGCAATAATATTGCAAAGATGGTGGCGGCCCTACGGCAGGGCAGCCTCACACACATGCCTTGCATGGCTCGCATCCTCAACCTGATGGTACAGCAATTTCTCCGCCACTATCCTAACCATGGTCTCTGTGTGCTCACTCCCGCCATTCACAACCCACGGGCCATTGACTTGCGTCGCTAAAGAGATCTTTCGGCCTAGCGGTTAACCGGTTGATATGCGATATGCCGACTAGTGATGAGCAAATATGTTCTAAATCAGATCTCAAAAGTTTAGTTCGACACGAATGTGGCACATTCGGATTCGTGATTGGAAAGGCGAGTAAAATTTGATAAATTCAGAAAAATCGGTAACGTTCAGCAAATTTACGTGGTTACTTATAGTGCTTGCATATGATGAACGGGGAGACGTGGCAGATGAGTGGGGGGGCTGGTGATAGCTCAGAACAGGTCAGATCAGGGGCGAACTGTTTTCTTTTTTTTCTTCTTGTAGGCGGTAACTATAAATCAGGTAAGCACGGCTAGCCAGTCACAGCGCAGGAAGCATCCACAGTGTCCCAGACACAAGGGCTTCTCCAATTGGCTGCTGAAATCACATGTCTTCCCTATATAAAAAGCCGCCATGTTCCCTCAGCACCATTTTATGCATGTCTCTGAAGGAGATAGACACTGCTGAATGTGCTCTGTCCTGCGTAATGAGAGATATTAGCTAGATAGAAGGGCGCTTCTGTGGAAGTCAGATTGTGTCAGAATCTCAGTAACTGCACAAAAAAAGGGCTGCAAGGTAGATTAAAACAGATACACAGCTCAGGACTAATCTACACTAAGAGCAGGGCCTATGGCCTAGAACAGTGCTGTGCACTGGTTGTACTCTCTGTGCTCCATGCAGACCTTCAATCTATTTTTGCACTTGCTAATGTGATAAAGCAAGTGACGCACCCCCTGGGCTGTGGGGTACTTGGCAGCCGGGCCTCTGGTTGCTGGGGGATATCACGGTAGCCGGCCCGGTCCGTGACCCAGGGCGGTCAGTAAAAGTGGGAATATTTATAAGGGATTAAGTGTTCGTGATGCCACCTGTGGATTGCGGCTAAAGGGTGCCGCCGCTGCGGAGCAGTCCTCTGGAGCTGATGTTACGGCAGCAGGGATGGTGTGGCTCTCCACAGGTAGAGCTAGCTCCAGGGCAGCGTGGGGTTTGTAAGGTGCGCTGGGCGTTGTAGTGCAGGGAGGGAAAGATGGCGCAGATGAAAGAAGGGACGGAGGCAGTGCGGTGCAATCATCCGAGTCTTTACTCACAGTTCTTAAGACAGTTCCACTGGTGCACTGTACAGTTGTCGGCCTCCCACGTCACGCTGCGTTCACTAGGCAGGGGTTCAGCACTTCCTCAGGTAGATCAGGAGTACCTGGCAGAACCCCACTTTCTCGTGTTCCTAACTAGACCGTCTTCTCACTGTGTCTTTCTCCCTCCTGCCCTGCGCTTCCCACTCTCAATCCCGCTCGGGTGCTCTGAAGTCCCTCCTGTCTCGTCGGAGTTCCAGGACCTGCTTGACCCTCACGGGAATTAGAATGAGGCTTCGGCAACTGACTATATAAGCCAGAAGCCTCCAGTTTTCCCAGCTGAGATGTAAAGTAGTACGGCTGGACCAGGGGCCGGTCCCCTTCTTGCGGCCTATGATCCCTCTGTCTTCTGACAGATGCGGGGCATACGGGTGCCGTCCTGCACTCGCCGTACCCCCTAGGATCCCTTCTTAGAATGGAGCCTACTCCTCTGCTCCCCACCTGGGCCTCTAGGACTGGGCCCTACTTGTGGAGCTGAGCTCCTAAAGAGACTCTGCTCCCTGACTGTTCTCCACTGATTCCTCTTCTGTTCTGAACTGCCACCCTAAGATGGCTTTCCTTTATATACCTACTACTATGGTGCTCCCCTAAACTACTTCCTCCACCCACACCCACTACTGGTTCCCCCTACCTCTGGGTTCCCCCTACTCCAGCCAGGGTCAGGGCTCAGCAGCTGCACTCTGCATGTTGCCCCTCCAGCCGGCCTGGAGCAGTGTAGTGTTGAATGTGGGTGTTGGGGTTCCGAGCAGCACTCCCTCCTTACCTGAGAGAAGGAGACACCACACCTCTGGGTGAGGTGCAGTACCTCTGTGGCGACTGAACCCTCAGGGGTGCCACACAAGCAAGCAAGCCCTTGTAGGCCACTTTTTGTTTTTGTGGGTTTGAAATTCAGCTATCTGCAGAGCTTATCAGTGCAAAGCTTCTGAGTGCAGAGCTCAAAAAAACTTTTTTTTTTTAAATTTACTAATATGATAGTGCAAGCTGTGTTAGCCCAGTTTGTCTTTTTTTTGGTGGATGAACTTCAGCTTTATGCACAGTAAAACATTTTTTTTCTGCTGATAGCCACAGTCCACCAAAGATGTTTTTGGGTGGCAAACAAAATAGAGTCTGCTAAAAGCCACCAACTATCTTAGTGGTGGTGAACCTCAGCTGTTTTCAAATGAAAAAAATAATTTTTTTTGTCTTGCTAGGCAGAGTCCACCAAAGATTTTTTTTGTATGGCAAACATCATACATTCTGCTATACGGCACCTACTACGTTAGTGGCGGTGAACCTCAGCTGTTTTCAAAGTAAAAAAAAATATTTTTTGTCTTGCTAGGCAGAGTCCACAAACCATTTTTTGTGTGGAAAACGTCATACACTCTGCTATACGTCAGCTACTATTTTAGTGGCGGTGAACTTCAGCTATTTTCAGAGTAAAAAAAAGATCTTTTCTGTTGCTAGCCACATTCCACCAAAGATTTTTTTTTGTCGCAGACTTGTTACACTCTGCTATAAGCCACCTAGTGCTTTTAGTAGTGGTGAAATTCAACTGTTTTCAGATTAAAAAAAAAAAAATTTTTCTGTTGCTAGTCAGAGTCCACCAAAGATTTTTTGACGTCACAAACGTGATAAACTTTACTAAAAGCCACATACTATTTTAGTGGCTTTGAAATTCAGCTGTATGCAGAGCTTATGCAGAGTAAATAAATCTATTTTTTATTCTGACTAATGTGATACAGCAGGCTAGATCTGAGTTTGAAATATCTTGGAGCATATATTCTATGTTATACAGGCCTCATCCACTGTCAAAAAATACTCTCTTTGAATCCTAACGTTATACAGCAGAGGATATCTCAGTTTAAATTAGTTTGGATATTATCTCGTATGTTATACAGGCCTTATCCACAATAAAAAAAAAAAAAAATTCTGTTACTAATGTGATACAGTATTACTAATGCAATACAGTAGGGGACATCTCAGTTTGAAATTGTTCGTAGCATATCTCCTATGTGATACAGGCCTCATCCACACTAAAAAAATACTTTCTTCTCTTACTAACGTCACACACTAGGGAACATCTCAGGGTGCAAAGGAAGGGGGATTGGCGATACCAAAAAAACTATTAGTGAAGGTGTTAGCGAAGGCGAGGAACAAATGGAAGAGGAAGAGGTGATGGGTGAGCAACAGTCAGAACAGGAAAAAGATAATCATCCCCTCTCTGTTCGTTTTTGGTGGGTGGGGAAGGAGAAAACAAGCATCAGAATTACCCAGCCACAATCACAGGAACCTCGGAAAAGAGGCTGACATATGAATGTGTTCTTCCTGCGCTATCTGCAACATGATTCCCGCATAGTTCTGATTCAAAATAGTGCTGACGACTGGATTGCCACTGTTAGATCCACGTTATAAGAGTAACTTTTGCCAGATCCTTCCCGCCTTGCTGGATTATTGACTTGCGAATGCTGGAGTATTGAAACACGCTTTTATACAACCTTAAGATAGGTTTTCCCAAAGCCAGCAGTGAGGCACACAGAGTTCATTGCAGCACTACACTTCCAACCTCCGGCATGTCAGTTCCTCAATGCCAAAATATTATCAGCAGCAGTAGTGTAAATGGCAGAAGCAATTTCTGTGAGTCCTTTCACACATTTTTTAGACCAGCTTGTGCACCTGCACAACAGAGTACAAGTCTGACACGTGGTGATCGACTGGAGAGGATGGTGCACTCCTGATTAAGTCTCCATCTGCTGGGTTGGCTGTAGTGGAAGAAGTTTTGGTTCCTAATTCAACAATTTCTACTCTAGTGAAATTAATGCCACTTTGCTGGTGTCTGCCACTAATTTTTGGAAATGTGGAGAATCCTGATTGGGCCTCCATCTATTGGGTTTGGCTGTAGTAGAAGAGGTTTCTATCTCAATTAAACTACTTCTTCTCTGGTGAAATTGATGCCACTTTGCTGGTGTCTGCCACTAATTTTTGGAAATGTTGGGAATCCTGATTGGGTCTCCATCTATTGGGGTTGCCCTGCAGTGGAAGCGGTGTCAGTCCCCTTTATACTACTTAAACTCTAGTGAAATTCATGCCACTTTGGAGGTTTTATGACCTCATTTTTTTTAACTCTGAACACTCCTGATTGTGTCTCCTTGTATTGGGTTGGCTGTAATGGAAGAGGTTTCGGTCTCCATTAAACTACTTCTACTCTGGTGAAATTGATGACACTTTGCTGGTGTCAGCCAATAAATTTTGGAAATGTGGGGAATCCTGATTTTGTCTCCATCTACTGGGTTTCGCCGTAGTAGAAGATGTTTTGGTGTCCATTAAACTACTTCTACTCTGGTGAAATTCATGCCACTTTGGTGGTGTTATAGGCCCTAATGTAGGGAAATGTAATTTCTTCTGATTGAGTCTCCATCTACTGGGTTGGCTTTAGGGGAAGACTAGTGATGAGCGAGTACCGTAATATTCGTAATTGCTATACTCGTAACGAGTACTTTGTAATAATAGCGTATTCGTTCTGAATAGCGAGTGCAATGTATGTCAATGGGAAATGCGAGTAATTTTCGGCTGGACTCTACAAAGTGGTCTGGGTGCCTGAGGAAATGCGGAAATGGATGGGAAAGTGATGAAACAGAATAGGAAGAGCCTGGAGAATATGCCTAAGTTTGTCGCAGTATTACGCCACTTTTACAGAAACACAAGAACAACTTCGAAAACCTAACTTAAATTGCATTTAACAGGCCAAAAGGTTAAGAAACAGTTTTTCCTGCATAATCACTTGTATATAAGGCTAAATAAACCAGAGAAACCCCAAAAATATCAATTTTAGCATTTGTTCACACATACTGTTGTGGCTTTTATTCACTTTTTAGAATTGGGAGGGCCCTGACTTATACATTTTGTAGGTCCCTCTGTCATACATAATTTTTAATTCGCTATTCCCCAGCACTTTACAAGCACAGCTAGAACGTACCAGTAGGTATGTTGATCTTTGACCTGAGAGGCCTCAGGTGGCTCTGTAACAGGTGTTTTGGAGGGACAGCTGTTACTTAGATATTTGGGTGGTCCCTCCATCATTGACACTCAGATAGTGGAATACATATTCCTTAAAAGTTTACAATGTGCCCATTGTTGGGCTTTACCCTCCTCCTCCTCCACCACCATGTGATACTGCGGCCGTAAATGCAAATTTTCAGAGGGTCTGCAGTAGGCAGGAAAGCTGAGTTTTGTGAGAGCCCTCGTGTGGCCCTGTAACATTTTGAAGTGCCCTCCCCTAGAAATTTTGGAGGTCCCTCTTGTGTATATTTGAGAGTGCCCTCACTTATTCATATTGTTGGGCCCTCACTCTATTATTTAACTCATTTAAGGGCAGAGACTACAGAGAAAAAGGCCAAGAGACATGGAGTACTAGAAGGTAGCAGTGATTGCGGCCTGCGATCCTCAGGTATGGCTAAACTCTGTGAATCGGAAAAATAAAGCTACACTAGTCAACTGGATGATGAGTTCAAATATATCACTTGTGCAAGTCAATGGACAAAGGATATATGGTGCCTCCCCCAAACAGGATGGGTTGGAGAAGCTTCTCTAAATGGCTCAGAGATTTTGATTGTAAATATTCCCCAGATTATATAGCAAGAGTAGACTTCTTGATACTGTACTACTGTTATGTTCTGCTACCAGAGCTAAGGAAAGAGAGGAGATCTGTCCCTACGATAGAACTCAGCTGAATACCTACGATGTAACAGGGAACCTGATCCTGCGATCAGACCTGCTAAAGTCCTAAGCTAGTATGTATGGAGACCTATAGATGTGGGGAAGGAATCCCTACAAGTACTAAGGACTGGGAGGAAAATGGGACACCTCCTAACAGAAATAGTAGCAGACAGACGAACAAACAAAATATATAGAACATAGAGGTCCGTAGACCAAGCAAACTAACAGAGTCAGATACAGAGCACAGGCTAGCTAGAAAGTAGTTATACAATGAAGTCCAGCAAAGCCAGAAAGGCGGAGCAGGATTAAATAGGCCAACAAGGTCATGTGACCAGCAATAGAAAAAACCTAAGAGCAAGGTTCTAACAGTACCCCCCCTTCTAAGAGGATCCTCCGGATCCCCTAGGACCAGGCTTATCAGGAAATCTCCTGTGAAACGCTCTGATAAGTCTGGATGCGGAAACATCATCCGACCTCACCCAAGAGTTATCCTCGGGTCCGAAACCTTTCCAGGCCACGAGATACTGCAAACTACCTCTATACCGTCTAGAGTTAAGGATGCGAGAAATTTCATATTCCCCGTCCTCCACCACCGGAGGAACAGAGGCAGAGGCGTCACAATCCGACACAACAGCTTTTTTCAACAGAGAGACATGAAACACCGGATTAATTCTCCAGGAGGTAGGAACCTCCAACCTAACAGCAGATTGGTTGACAGCCTGAAGCACCTTAAAGGGCCCTACAAACTTGGGACCCAATTTCTTAGAAGGAATCCTCAACCGCAGATTCCTAGAGGACAACCAAACCATGTCACCAACAGCGAACAAAACCTCCTGTCGTTTCCTATCAAAGTAGTCTTTAGATTTTCTGTTGGCCTCCTGAAGATTACCACGCACATCCGTCCAAACTCTCTCCAAATCACCGGAAAAATTCTCCTCCTCAGGCACGGCAGATCCCAACTTGGAGAACGACCCAAACGACGGATGTCTCCCAGAACAACAAAAAAAAGGCGAACAACCAGCAGAAGAAGATGTATGATTGTTCAGAGCAAATTCAGCAAGTGGCAGAAACTCAGACCACCCCTCTTGATTGTCTGCCACAAAACAACGCAAGAACTGCTCAACATCCTGGTTTTTCCTTTCTGTCTGGCCATTAGATTCAGGATGATATCCGGACGAGAACGACAAATGAACTCCCAACCTGTCACAAAAGGCACGCCAAAAACGAGCCACGAACTGAGGACCCCTATCAGAAACAATGTCAGTAGGAACGCCATGAAGTCTGACAATTTCCTTGACAAAGGCCTTAGCGAGAGTTTTAGCGCAGGGCAGTTTGACGAAGGGAACCAAGTGACACATCTTGCTAAAACGGTCCACGACCACCCAGATGACAGTAAAACCCTCAGAGGGGGGAAGGTCAGTTATAAAGTCCATAGCCAAATGTGTCCAAGGAGCACTGGGAACCTCCAAAGGACAAAGCAACCCCGCAGCAGGAGTATGTGAGGACTTAGATCTAGCACATATAGTACATTGACGCACCCACTTAATGACTTCCTTCTGCCATCCAGGCCACCAAAAACTGCGACCCACCAGTCTCTTGGTCTCAGAGATTCCGGGATGACCTGCCAACCGAGATTCGTGACACTCAACAAACAAATCTCTCCTAAAGGTCCCAGGCACAAACAACCTCCCATGAGGAGTGTTAGATGGGGCATTCTCCTGTGCTTTAAGAATCTCATCTTCCAAAACGGAGTCCAAAGCAGCTATCACAACTAGAGATGAGCGTTGTTCTACTCGAACTGTTCGCCAATCTCAAATTCGAGCTGTTTTGGGCGGTGTTCGAGCCGGTCGGCGAACACGAACAATTTGAGAAAAATTCGGCTGTTCGAGGTTATGTTCGATAACTGTTCGTGCACCAAAATCATAACTGGATTTTTTCTCAGTAATGATGAAAATTAATGTTAATACGCAGTTTGAGTGTACAGCGGGGCGGGGGGAGGGGCAGGGGATGGATCTCTGCAGGAACAATGAAGATCTCCATTTTTTTTTCTCTTTCCCGCATTTGCAGTGGGGAGGTGCAATCTGTCAGCCTATCAGCAGCGCACACACGGAGCGAAGTGCTTTTTTTCACACAAGCAAGGGCATGTGTGATTGGCAGTGTATGTCACATGTCCTTGCCCTATAAGACCAAGCCATTTTCCCCGTCGCCACCATTTTCTCACTGCTGCAGCTGCGTGTTAGACGGCACCGCTGTTGCTGTGTGCGCTATACCTTGTTAATTTCAAGCCAATTTTCGCACAAATATACAGATAGCTTGGGAGTAGGGAATAGTTGTGATTGCAGTCCTTTTAAGGACTAGGTTACAGCATTTCCTACGACTTTTATCAGGCAGGTCTGTGCTCTTAAATAGATAGATTGTGGGAGTAAAGACTAATTGTAATTGGAGTCCTTTTCAGGACTAGGTTACATCAGTTCCTATCAGTTTTTGCCAGGCAGGTCTGTGCCAGTGCTGTGCAAGTTTTTTTCACAGCATTTGGCTGAATCTAGCAAAGCTAATCCTTTTTGGCCTATTGCAGAGTGTGTTAGTCAGTGGAGTAGCCTATCTGTGTTGCAAGATATACCACCTGTGTATAGAATACCAATTTTTTTACTGCACCTAGTGAAGTAAAATCTTTTGGGCATAGCATCATTCTATTAGTCCATCTATACTGACCTCCATCAGGTTGCAAACTGAATATAATTTTTTTCTGCATCTAGCTCTGAAAAAATATTTGGGCTTCTAGCAGTGTGTGGGACTTGGTCTATTAGTCCATCTATACTGACCTCCATCAGGTTGCAAATTAAAAATAATTTTTTTCTTCATTTAGCTCTGAAAAAATATTTGGGCTTCTAGCAGTGTGTGGGACTTGTTCTATTAGTCCTTCTATACTGACCTCCAGCAGGTTGCAAATTGAATATAATTTTTTTCTGCATCTAGCTCTGAAAAAATATTTGGGCTTCTAGCGGTGTGTGGGACTTGGTCTATTAGTCCATCTATAGTGACCTCCATCAGGTTGCAAATTAAAAATAATTTTTTTCTGCATCTAGCTCTGAAAAAATATTTGGGCTTCTAGCAGTGTGTGGGACTTGGTCTATTAGTCCATCTATACTGACCTCCATCAGGTTGCAAATTAAAAATAATTTTTTTCTTCATTTATCTCTGAAAAAATATTTGGGCTTCTAGCAGCGTGTGGGACTTATTCTATTAGTCCATCTATATTGACCTCCATCAGGTTGCAAATTAAAAATATTTTTTTTCTGCATCTAGCTCTGAAAAAATATTTGGGCTTCTAGCAGTGTGTGGGACTTGGTCTATTAGTCCATCTATACTGACCTCCATCAGGTTGCAAATTAAAAATAATTTTTTTCTGCATCTAGCTCTGAAAAAATATTTGGGCTTCTAGCAGTGTGTGGGACTTGGTCTATTAGTCCATCTATACTGACCTCCATCAGGTTGCAAATTGAATAAAAAAAATTTCTGCATCTAGCTCTGAAAAAATATTTGGGCTTCTAGCGGTGTGTGGGACTTGGTCTATTAGTCCATCTATACTGACCTCCATCAGGTTGCAAATTAAAAATAATTTTTTTCTGCATCTAGCTCTGAAAAAATATTTGGGCTTCTAGCAGTGTGTGGGACTTGGTCTATTAGTCCTTCTATACTGACCTCCAGCAGGTTGCAAATTGAATATAATTTTTTTCTGCATCTAGCTCTGAAAAAATATTTGGGCTTCTAGCGGTGTGTGGGACTTGGTCTATTAGTCCATCTATACTGACCTCCATCAGGTTGCAAATTAAAAATAATTTTTTTCTGCATCTAGCTCTGAAAAAATATTTGGGCTTCTAGCAGTGTGTGGGACTTGGTCTATTAGTCCATCTATACTGACCTCCATCAGGTTGCAAATTAAAAATAATTTTTTTCTGCATCTAGCTCTGAAAAAATATTTGGGCTTCTAGCAGTGTGTGGGACTTGGTCTATTAGTCTATCTATACTGACCTCCATCATGTTGCAAATTAAAAATAATTTTTTTCTTCATTTAGCTCTGAAAAAATATTTGGGCTTCTAGCAGTGTGTGGGACTCGTTCTATTAGTCCTTCTATACTGACCTCCAGCAGGTTGCAAATTGAATATAATTTTTTTCTGCATCTAGCTCTGAAAAAATATTTGGGCTTCTAGCGGTGTGTGGGACTTGGTCTATTAGTCCATCTATACTGACCTCCATCAGGTTGCAAATTAAAAATAATTTTTTTCTGCATCTAGCTCTGAAAAAATATTTGGGCTTCTAGCAGTGTGTGGGACTTGGTCTATTAGTCCTTCTATACTGACCTCCAGCAGGTTGCAAATTGAATATAATTTTTTTCTGCATCTAGCTCTGAAAAAATATTTGGGCTTCTAGCAGTGTGTGGGACTTGGTCTATTAGTCCATCTATACTGACCTCCATCAGGTTGCAAATTAAAAATAATTTTTTTCTGCATCTAGCTCTGAAAAAATATTTGGGCTTCTAGCAGTGTGTGGGACTTGGTCTATTAGTCCATCTATACTGACCTCCATCAGGTTGCAAATTGAATAAAAAAAATTTCTGCATCTAGCTCTGAAAAAATATTTGGGCTTCTAGCGGTGTGTGGGACTTGGTCTATTAGTCCATCTATACTGACCTCCATCAGGTTGCAAATTAAAAATAATTTTTTTCTGCATCTAGCTCTGAAAAAATATTTGGGCTTCTAGCAGTGTGTGGGACTTGGTCTATTAGTCCATCTATACTGACCTCCATCAGGTTGCAAATTAAAAATAATTTTTTTCTTCATTTAGCTCTGAAAAAATATTTGGGCTTCTAGCAGTGTGTGGGACTTGTTCTATTAGTCCTTCTATACTGACGTCCAGCAGGTTGCAAATTGAATATAATTTTTTTCTGCATCTAGCTCTGAAAAAATATTTGGGCTTCTAGCGGTGTGTGGGACTTGGTCTATTAGTCCATCTATACTGACCTCCATCAGGTTGCAAATTAAAAATAATTTTTTTCTGCATCTAGCTCTGAAAAAATATTTGGGCTTCTAGCAGTGTGTGGGACTTGGTCTATTAGTCCATCTATACTGACCTCCATCAGGTTGCAAATTAAAAATAATTTTTTTCTGCATCTAGCTCTGAAAAAATATTTGGGCTTTTAGCAGTGTGTGGGACTTGGTCTATTAGTCTATCTATACTGACCTCCATCATGTTGCAAATTAAAAATAATTTTTTTCTTCATTTAGCTCTGAAAAAATATTTGGGCTTCTAGCAGTGTGTGGGACTCGTTCTATTAGTCCTTCTATACTGACCTCCAGCAGGTTGCAAATTGAATATAATTTTTTTCTGCATCTAGCTCTGAAAAAATATTTGGGCTTCTAGCGTTGTGTGGGACTTGGTCTATTAGTCCATCTATACTGACCTCCATCAGGTTGCAAATTAAAAATAATTTTTTTCTGCATCTAGCTCTGAAAAAATATTTGGGCTTCTAGCGGTGTGTGGGACTTGGTCTATTAGTCCATCTATACTGACCTCCATCAGGTTGCAAATTAAAAATAATTTTTTTCTGCATCTAGCTCTGAAAAAATATTTGGGCTTCTAGCAGTGTGTGGGACTTGGTCTATTAGTCCATCTATACTGACCTCCATCAGGTTGCAAATTGAATAAAAAAAATTTCTGCATCTAGCTCTGAAAAAATATTTGGGCTTCTAGCGGTGTGTGGGACTTGGTCTATTAGTCCATCTATACTGACCTCCATCAGGTTGCAAATTAAAAATAATTTTTTTCTGCATCTAACCCAGCCAATAGTTTTGGCCTAATACCACAGTTTGGCCACTCAGCTCTGCTCGGTTACCATCCATTGTTTTTTTGTGCAAACAACTCCAGAGTTGTGAATTAGTTAACCACCAAAATGAGTGGAAAAAGGCCTGCTGCTGGTGGAAAGGGGAATAGGCATGTTGGGAAGGGGAAAAAAGGTTGTGTCCGTGGGGTAGGTGCAGAAGAAAGACCATCTTCCAGCCAAACTAAAATGTCTACTTCTTTTAGCGGACAATGTGATAAGATCCCTTTCTTACGGCCACGCCAATCGCTACAAATTCCAGATGAGGCACAAAAACAGCAGGTGCTTCAACGGATATCAAGTGCTCCTTTAAGTGGGCTCTCCTCCACATCAACTTCAACATCACAAATACTCCAGTCCTCAAAGGTGTCACCCAAATCGCACTTGCTTCCTCACAGCTCCCAAATCTCCAGCTGCCCGTCTGAGTATGAGGTAGAACAGATGGTTGAGTCTGCAGAGCTGTTTACTCATACTATAGCCTGGGAATCAGAGGTCGACTCCAGCGCTTCTGTGAATCCAGACGAGGAAATGATCTGCACTGATGCCCAGAATCTTTATGAGTCGGATCCAGGACCAGACGCAGAAGGTTCTGACCATAATGTAGACCCTCATTCCCAAACTGTAACTCCTGTTGGTGGAGACAATGAGGAAGACGATGATAAGACTCAAATACCTGATTGGAGCGACAACTTTAGTTTTTTGTCAGGGCAGGAACAGGTTGGCTCTGAGGACGACGGGTGTGATAACGCACAGGGTGATGATGATGAGGTCGGAGATCCCACTTACTGTCAACCCACAGTCAGCCAAGAGATGAGGTCAGCAGAGGAGGTGGAGGAAGATGCTAGTGACGACGAGGTGAGCTTGCGCCTTCCTGGACAGAGACGTAGTACTGGAAGCACGTCAACAACTGCATCCTCAAACACAACTCTGCCTCTCACCACAAGTCGTGGTGGCTCTTCAGGTCGCATGGGTGCTAAGCCTTGCATAGCCTGGGCATTTTTTCAGATCGATAAAGATGACCCAACTCGTGTTATCTGTAACATTTGTCAGCAAAAGCTAAGTAGAGGCCAAAAAATACATAGTTTGAGTACTTCATGCATGAACCGGCACATGGACATGAAGCATAAGTTGCAGTGGGAAGCTCAGTGTGCTACAATGCGGTCTAGCCGGCCGGGCCAACCACCGTCTGCCATATCTTGTGCATCCGCGGCCTCTTCATCCTCTGTGACTGGGGGGACAGCAGTCACACCTGTTTTGGGGCGCAGACCTGCCACCTCTTTACCCGCAACAGCCAGCGTGATTGGCAGGTCATCATTTTCTTTGGAGGTGGTAACACCAGCTGGTCTTGAGCGCTGTCCGACATCGATAGCACCACCTTTGGATCAAGGCAACCTAACATGTCCGCCTGCATCTTCCTCACAGACCGGCAGTTTGCCGGGGACACCCTTATCAACCCCGTCTAAGCACAATAGCCAGCCCTCGGTCCCTCAGATGTGGACAAGTAAAAGACCATTTCTTCCTAGCCATGAGAAAGCTAAGAGGTTGAATTTCACCATCTGCAAGCTCTTGGCTACAGAAATGCTGCCTTTCCGCCTGGTGGACACAGAGGATTTTCGAGACCTTATGTCCGTCGCAGTGCCCCAGTACCAGATGCCCAGTCGGCACTACTTCTCAAAGAAAGGTGTGCCTGCGCTCCACCAGCATGTCGCACACAACATCACCGCTTCTTTGAGAAACTCTGTGTGTGACAGGGTGCATTTCACCACAGACACTTGGACGAGTAGGCATGGACAGGGGCGTTACATGTCGCTGACTGGGCACTGGGTAACTATGGTGACAGCAGGACAAGGGGCTGCTGTCCAAGTCTTGCCGTCCCCACGAGTTGTGCGTCAATCCTCTTTATGTCATTTTTCCTCCACTGCTTCTGCCTCCTCAACCTCCTCTCGGTCTTCCACCTGCACCCAAAGCCAGTCTGGTCATGCCACAAGCTTTCTAACTGCGCAGAAGGGATCCTGCACACCTCCTTACTATGCTGGCAGTAGGGCTCAACGTCATCAGGCGGTTTTTACATTGAAATGTCTGGGAAATGTGAGTCACACAGCTGAGGAGTTGTGGTCAGCTCTGGAGAACCAATTTCATGAATGGTTGTCTCCACTGGACCTGAAACCAGGGAATGCCGTGTGCGACAATGCTGCAAACCTGGGTGCGGCCCTTCGCCGGGGCAATGTCACACACGTGCCTTGTATGGCTCACGTGTTGAACCTGGTTGTCCAGCAATTTTTAGCCCACTATCCCAGACTAGATGGCCTTCTGCAGAGGGCACGGTCGCTGTGTGCTCACTTCCGCCGTTCGCATCCCGCAGCTCAGCGACTTACATCTCTACAGAAGTCGTTGGGCCTGCCACTTCACCGGCTAAAATGCGATGTGCCTACCTGGTGGAATTCAACTCTGCACATGTTGCAGCGACTGTGGCAGCACCGACAAGCCCTGGTGCAATACGTTCTGACGTATAGCCTGGGCCAACGAGATTCAGACGTGGGGCAAATCACGCTGGAGGAGTGGTCTCAGATCAGGGACCTATGCACCCTTCTGCACAGTTTTGAAATGGCGACGAAGATGTTTAGTGCTGACGATGCCATTATCAGCATGACTATTCCGGTGATTTACATGCTGGAGCACATGTTAAACAGAATTCGGAGTCAGGTGGTGGCACAAGAGGAGGTGGAGGAAGTAGAGGAGGAGGAGTTGTATGCGGAAGGGCTAACATTTGCAAGGTCCAGACGGTCGGCAGCACCAGGGCGGCAGGCATGTGAGGGTGGGGGAGATGATTTTACCAGGGCGCATGGTAGCAGCCAAACTAGTGAGGAAGGTGCAGGAGCCCAGGAAGAAGTGGAGGACGAACTGATGGAAGACTCATCAGATGAGGGAGACCTTGATCAGATTTCTGTTGTGCGAGGTTGGGGGGAGAGGACAGAGGAAGGAAGCATGATTGTTACCTCGCCACCAACACAACAGGGACTTGGTGCTCCTGGATGCGCAACACACATGAGTGCCTTCTTGCTGCACTACCTGCAACATGACCCTCGAATTGTGAGAATTAGAAATAATCCTGACTACTGGGTTGCCACACTGTTAGATCCCCGGTACAAAAGTAAATTTGCAGAAATTATTCCTGCCATAGAAAGGGATGCACGCATGCAGGAGTATCAGCAGAGACTGTTGCAGAATCTTACATGTGCTTTTCCACAAAATACCAGTGGTGCACGTAGTGAATCTCACAGTTCCAACTTGCCAACCGTGGGACCGTCAAGTGTTCAGCACTCAAACCGTAACAGAACCACAGTATCTGCTGGTAACATCAATTTTGCGGAATCATTTTACCACTTTTTTAGCCCATCCTTTGCAAGGCCACAGGAGACAAGAAGTCTGACACATAGTCAACGCCTAGAGACGATGGTACAGGAGTATCTCCAAGTAAACATTGAAGCCACGACTGTGTCACTGGACCCTTGCTCTTTTTGGGCTTCCAATCTGGATAAATGGCCGGAGCTAGCCACTTACGCCTTGGAGATCTTGTCATGCCCCGCAGCCAGCGTTCTGTCTGAACGTGTGTTCAGCGCTGCTGGTGGTGTGCTGACAGATAAGCGCACGCGGCTCTCCACTGATAATGTAGACAGACTCACGTTCATAAAGATGAACAAATCATGGATCCGAAACGACTTTTCTACCCCTGTGTCATCCTGGGGAGAGTAAAAGCTTGATGATTGGTTAAAATCACCCTACCAACCGTTTTAAGCTTTCAAATTACTAATCATGTTTATCTGTATCTTGACTGGAAAATAATTTGGGCTTTGTAGCAGTGTGCAGCACTGATCCTATTAGGCCATCTATAATAAGCTTCACCAGATTTAAAATTAAAAATAATTTTTAGCTGCATCTAGCCCGGAAAATAATTTTGGGGCTCCGAGATGCGCAAGACACATAAGTGCCTTCTTGCTGCACTACCTGCAGCATGACCCTCATATTGTCAGAATTCGAAGTAATCATGACTACTGGGTTGCCACACTCTTAGATCCCCCAAACTTTTCGATCAACCTTTTCATTTTAATAAAGACCAAAAAAATGGTCATTTTTGAAATTATAAGCATTAGCAGGTTGTTAGAAACTGAAATCAAACAGTTTTCAACTCAAAACTTTATTCTAGGTGATGTTACATTTTCACATAGGACCCCTTGTTTGAAAGTAGCTTCTGAACTCTCTCGTCCATTGAATTTGTCAGGTTTTGGATGGTTTCTGCTTCAATTGTTTTGCATGAGGACAGAATACCCTCCCAGAGCTGTTGCTTAGATGTGAACTGCCTCCCGCCATCATAGACACTCCTTTTAATGATGCTCCAAAGGTTCTGAATGGGGTAGAGGTCAGGGGAGCATGGGGGTCACACCATAAGTTTGTCCCCTTTTATGCCCATATCAGCCAGAGATGCAGATGTTTTATGTGCAGCATGAGATGGTGCATTATCATGCAGAAAAATGATCTTGCTGTGAAATACACGGTTCTTCTTCTTGAACCATGGCAGGAAGTGCTGTTTGAGAAAATCCACATACATTATGGAGTTCATCTTTAGCGCCTTCAGGGATCCTAAAGGGGCCGACAATCTCTCTCCCCATGATTCCAGCCCAAAACATTACTCCACCTCCTCCTTGTTGGCGCTGTAGCCGTGTTTGCGTGGGGTGTCCATCAACCAGCCATCCTCCACTCCATTCATCTGGACCATCGAGCGTTGCACGGCACTCATCCGTGAACAAAACAGTTTTGAAATCAGTCTTCATGTAATGTTTGGCCCACTGGAGCCGTTTCTGCTTGTGTGAAGTGGATAGAGGAGGTCGACAGGATGGCGTATGCACAGCTGCAAACCTCTGAAGGACCCTGCATCTTGTTGTTCGGGGGACGTTGGAGGCACAAGCAGCTTCAAAAACTTGTCTGCTGCTATGACAAGGCTTTTTTGCCGCTGCTCTTTCAACCTGACGTAATTGCCTGTAGGAAAGAGTCCTCAATTTGCCCTTATCAGCACGCACACGTGTGTACTGTGAATCAGCTACATACTTCTTGATTGCCAAGACACTTCATCCTGATCATCGCACAATGTTGATTGTAGTCATGCCTTGACCTAAACACTCCACAATTTGTTGCTTCTCAGCAGCCGACACATCCTTTTTCTTTCCCATTTTGGCAGAAAATGTAGGCTGCTTAATAATGTGAGAGAGCCTTCTTAAGTAGTCTTGCCTTTCATTGGACACACCTGCCAAACTAATTAGCACAGGTGTCTGCAATTGCTTACAGTGATATAAAGAGCCCTGACACACATCACCATCAATGAGTTTAACTGACAAACAAACAAATTCTTCCCTTATCACTCCTAAACACTTTTTGCATAATAATTTGGAACGCGGTGTACATGTGCTTTTCCACAAAACACCAGTGGTTCACGTAGTGAATCTTACAGTTCTAACTTGCCAACCGTGGTCTGTATGGAATTGTTCAATAAAGGGCCCAAAATTAAGATAACATAGATGGGAGAGGTCTCTATGAATAGGAATTCCTAAGTATTTGATACCCTGTGAGGGCCAGGCAAAGGGAAAGTTGGACTGGATGGAATCCTATATGGATTTAGGGAGGGAGACATCGAGGGCCTCAGACTTCGCTGCATTGATTTTAAAATTTTACCATGTAACAAAGTGATCTATTTCAGCCATAACAGCAGGGATGGATATATGTGATTGAGTGATATATACTACGACATCATCAGCAAATAGAGAGCACTTGTACTCGGTGCCTCCCACCTCAATCCACCTAATATTGGGGTTATGGCGAATTGATGAGAGCAGGTGCTCCGTCACTAGGATGTATAAGAGAGGGGACAGAGGACATCCCTGCCTTGTCCCATTGGTGATTGTGAAAGGTGATGAAAATGTTCTGACGCACCCCCTGGGCCTTGGGACACCCGGAGCCGGACCCTTTTTGGTGGATGCTGGTGGTTGTAGTCTTCGTGGCGGCGATCCGGTTCCGTGGCTCAGGGCGGTCAAACCAGTGGCGGAACTATTTATGTGGTTTTGATGTTTAAATGTCCGACTACGCCACCCGTGGATTGCGGTCAGAGTGAACCGCCGCTACAGGGCAGACCGCTAAGGCTGGTGTTGTGGGTGCAGCAGAGCGTAGCATAACTCCCCATGGGAGGAGTATAGCCTCAGGGCAGTGTATGCGGAGGATGGGGGTGATGGTGCAGGGCAGCAGCAGTAACGACACGGAGTCAGTGATACAGTTCAGGGCCTTTACTCACAGTTCTTATTATCCAGACCACGTCTGCAGGTAACGGCTGCCCACGTCGTACTGTGCTCACCAGGTGAGGGGCTCAGACAACTCCCAGATAACTTTGGAGCGCTTCACAGGACCCCCTTTGTGTGTCCTTTGTCTGGCCTTTCTTACCAACACTTCTGTCCGGCTGCCTCGGGCCTCCTCTTGGTAAACTTGGCGCCAGTTTCCCAGACCCTATGTGGTGCCTTCCTAGCGGGTGGAGCAAGGGGCTGTGCCACATAAAATGTCAGAGCCTCCGGTTTCTAGCTGAGGGTCGTTTCCTGCCTCCACTAGTTCGGGGACCGGTCTCCCCCTTTGGCCTGACCCCTCCACGCAGGTGGATTCGGGCGTGCGGTGGCGACTAGCCCGTCCGCACCCCTGGGATCCCTTCATTCCTCGTTCCTGGAGCCTTCTCCGCTCCTCTTTCTTCCTTCTCCCTCTTGCAGGCCTGGGCCTCTGTTACTAGGCCCGCCTCCGGAGCAGAGCTCATGCAGAGCCCCTGCTCCCTGCCACTTCTGCTCAGACTTCTCTGCACTGAACTAAGATGGTGCCCACCTTTTATACTCCCTTCTCAATGCACCCAGGAACTGCTTCCTCCTTGCTCCTGCACTGCAGGGTTCCCCTTCCTCAGTGTTCCCTCCCCCCACTCCAGCCAGGGACAGGGACTGTCATGCCCATCTCAGGGGCATATTGGTCGCCCTGCCCCACGGCAATGTGGTGTAATGCATGCAGGTGTCGGGTCCTGATCCACACTCCATCCTTATCTGAGAGTGAGATATCACACCTCTGGGTGAGGTGCAATACGTCTGTAGCAACCGAGCCCTCGGTGCTACAGTTCCATTTATCTTCAGCCTAGGTGACGTATTGTGATACAGGGCCGTGATTTTGGCTATAAAAGGGTCCCCTAGACCCCTACCCCAAGCTTTTTAAGAGAATCATATATGGCGTGCCAGGAGACTCTATGGAATGCTTTCTCAGCATCCAACGAGAGTATCTACTTACAAATTTTTAACTGCATCTAGCCCAGGAAATACTTTGTGCCTAGTAGCAGTGTCTGCTAGTCAGCGGATTATCCCGGCTGTTAAGCAAGCTACACCACCTGTAGTTTGGACACTTAATTTTTTCAAAGGAAATGCTTCGGGACCACGGGATACTTAGTGAAGAGCATCAGGAGGCACCCCAAGGCATAGGGGCTGGGACTGGCACTAGGATGCCTTGCGGTGGACAGCCGAGCTCGATCCTTATAAAAGCTTTTTAACTGCAGCAGCTTTAGTGGACGCTACTGGAGCTGGAATTACGCGGCTGCTGGCATGAGACTTGCCCTCCAATAGATCCTTGTAAATGGATTTAAAGTGTATTCATTCAAATTAGAGGGACAATTTAAATTAAAAAGCTTAGAGCTGCCTCCACCACAGGGGGGCTCTCTCGACCCACCAGCGGACAGGCACCAGTATTGGGAGAGGGGGGCTGGCCGTCAGGGTTCACCGCGGCTCTGGCACAAACCCGGCGACACGGAGGTGGCACGGGCAGGAGCGGACTGGCCGTCTCGGCTTCTCACTTTTTGGATTTTAGAAGGGCATGACATGCCTATATCTGTGTCTCCCCCTCCTTTTACTCCTCCACCTCTTTTCTTTTCGCATGACTTGTCACTTGTCCATGTCACTTGTCACTTGTCACTTGTACTTGTCACTTTTCCATGTGTTAGTTGTGTCTTCTGAGCAGTTTGTCAGCTTTTGGACACCTTTGAAGGTGTTTTCTATGTGTTTCTATGTGTTTTTGTTTGCCTGCCATTGGTTTTAACGGTGTTCGAAGGTGTTCGACGAACAGTTCGACGAACAGTTCGGCGAACACACGGGTGTTCGACGAACCGAACCGAACTCGAACACTACGGGGGTGGCTCAACACTAATCACAACACCTTCTTGTAAAATGTTCTCCTCTTTCTCAGCACCGACTATGGGAGAAAAACTGCGAGACAAGGCATCCGCCTTAACATTCTTAGTACCAGGGATGTAAGTAACGGAGAAATTAAACCGCGAGAAAAACAGTGCCCACCTAGCCTGACGGGCATTCAGGCGCTTGGCAGCATCAAGATATATCAGATTTTTATGATCCGAAAGAACCTGAACGGGAAATTCCGCACCTTCCAAGAAGTGGCGCCAGTGTTCAAATGCGAGTTTAATAGCCAATAATTCCCGATTACCAATATCGTAATTCAGTTCAGTCTCCGAAAATTTTTTTGAAAAAAAGGCACAGGGATGTAATCCATCCCCGTTATCCTGAGACAATATTGCGCCAACCCCCACAGAGGAAGCATCAACCTCAACCAAAAACGGCTTAGTCACATCAGGCTGCATAAGGATGGGAGCAGAGGTGAACCTCTCCTTGAGATACACAAAAGCTTCAATGGCCTCAGAAGACCACTGAACCGCATCAGCACCTTTCCTGGTGAGATCGGTCAGAGGTTTGACAATACTAGAAAAATTTTTTATGAATTTTCTGTAATAATTGGCGAAACCTAAAAACCTCTGTATCGATTTCAAACCAATAGGCCTAGGCCATTCCTGTACAGCTTGAACTTTAACCGGGTCCACCTCAAAACCTTCGCTGGAGATAATGTAACCCAAAAAACTAATTCTCTGTACAGCGAACTCACATTTCTCCAGCTTAGCAAAAAGCGAATTGTCCATTAATAACTGTAATACCTCACGTACGCTCCGCCAATGAGACTCCAGATCCGGCGAATAAATCAAAATGTCATCCAAATACACAACCACATTTTTGCCGATCAAAGGTCTAAGGATGTCATTAATAAGATTCTGAAAAAATGCAGGAGCATTAGTAAGACCAAAAGGCATAACCAGATTCTCAAAATGACCCACAGGAGTGTTAAAAGCAGTCTTCCATTCGTCACCCTCCTTCATGCGCAACAGATTGTATGCCCCCTTAAGGTCAATTTTAGAGAACCACTTGGCCCCCATTAACTGGTTAAACAGATCAGAAATCAATGGCAGTGGGTAAGGATTGCGTACAGTAATTTTGTTAATCTCACGAAAATCCAGACAAGGACGTAAACCGCCGTCCTTTTTTTTTACAAAAAAAAATCCATCCGCCACAGGAGACTTAGAGGGCCTAATGTGACCGGCGGCCAAACTTGTCTGTATGTATTCCTCCAAAGCCTTCCTCTCAGGAATAGTAAGGTTAAATAAACGACTTTTAGGAAGAGTCGCTCCAGGGACAAATTCAATAGAACAATCATAGTCTCTATGGGGAGGCAAAACCTGCGATTCCTTCTCAGAAAAAACTCTCCAAAAATCCTGAATAGGAACAGGCAATTCTCCCCTATCCAAAGCTGCAATACGCCCGTTACAACACTTGTCATAACATTTATGGCTCCAGGATTTAATTTCACTGGTAGACCAATCCAGTACAGGATTGTGAAATTTTAACCAGGGCAATCCCAATATTACTGGAGAAGGCAAGTTATTCAAAACTACCAAATCCAATTTCTCATGGTGAACATCATTAATAGTGAGAGGAAATTCACAGACCTTGAGAGTAATATTCTTCAAAGGGGAACCATCCACAGAAACCACAGCAATGGGGGATGATAAAGGTTCGGGTTTTAAATTGAGTCTTTCCAAGAATCCCCCATCAATTACATTCAGAGTAGACCCACAATCATCAAACACCCGAAATTCCATTAATTTTTCCTGAGCAATCGTGGAAGCAGCTAAAAATACACCCTTGGAATTTAAACAGGCAATACGGGCATGACTGACCTTTTTTTTTTCTTTCTTCATACGAAGCTCACAGCCTTTAATCAAATGACCAGATTTTCCGCAATAGAAACACAAGCCTTCAGAAAATCTACGGTCTTTTTCTTGAGAGCGAGGTGCCACCGATCCAATCTCCATCGGTTCACCACTGTTAGTACACACATTCTCATAACCAGAAACTGACATAGCAGAGGATTTGCTCTCATTAACCATTGCACGCAGTCTCCTATCCACCCGTATAGCTAATTGCATAGCCTGTTGCAAATCTTCAGGTGTAGGATAAGCAATTAGCAGGTCTTTAACCCTTTCATTGAGCCCAGCAAGAAATAGACTTTTCAGAGCAGAATCGTTCCACCCTGTTTGAGTAGACCAACGACGGAAATGAGTACAATATTTTTCCACATTACCTGATCCCTGTTTCAAACGTCTCAACTCAGTCTCAGCTGATGCGACACGGTCAGGATCATCATATAATAGTCCCAAAGCAGAAAAAAAACTATCCACTGATCTGAAGCATGTATCACTAGGTTGCAAAGAAAAGGCCCACTCCTGAGGCTCTTTGCGCAAAAGTGACATTATGAACCCTATGCGCTGGGATTCATCCCCAGAGGACTTGGGTCTCAAACGAAAATACAATAAGCAAGCATTTTTAAATGAAAAAAATTCTCGGTGTTCACCAAAAAATAAATCCGGCAAACATACCTTAGGCTCCAAGAAATGTGCTCCAGGACAGTTACTCACGTGCTGACGGAGCTCGGCCACCTCCAGAGAGAGTCCCTGCAGGCGATGAGCCAAATCCTGAACCGACACCATGATGGAACAGAAAAATCTTTCCTAAGAGAATTTGCAGGCTGGACTTACTGTTATGTTCTGCTACCAGAGCTAAGGAAAGAGAGGAGATCTGTCCCTACGATAGAACTCAGCTGAATACCTACGATGTAACAGAGAACCTGATCCTGCGATCAGACCTGCTAAAGTCCTAAGCTAGTCTGTACGGAGACCTATAGATGTGGGGAAGGAATCCCTACAAGTACTAAGGACTGGGAGGAAAATGGGACACCTCCTAACAGAAATAGTAGCAGACAGATGAACAAACAAAATATATAGAACATAGAGGTCCGTAGACCAAGCAAACTAACAGAGTTAGATACAGAGCACAGGCTAGCTAGAAAGTAGTTATACAATGAAGTCCAGCAAAGCCAGAAGGGCGGAGCAGGATTAAATAGGCCAACAAGGTCATGTGACCAGCAATAGAAAAAACCTAAGAGCAAGGTTCTAACAACTACTTGGTCAAGTGCAGAATGTGCATCGTATTTCCAAAAATTACTCCTGGGGGCTGTGTCATAGGTGCAGGAAGATTCCATGACAAGGGCCTCCCTTGAAAAACATTATTTACGATGGAGTGCTGTAGTAGTTATGGCCCTCAATTCAAGTTTTCAGAGGGCCATCAGTCGGTCATCAATAGTCAGGGGATACATATTCAATAGAAATTTACACTATTTCAGTCACAATGTGGCACAAGCCAGGCATGTTTTTTTGCCAAATAGGGCGACTGACAGTACATTTCTATTGAATATGTATTCCTTATCTTAGTCACAATGTGGCACAACCTGTCACAAGGGCAAATATTAGTTTGGTAGGACCACTGTACATTCCAGATTTGTCCACTGCACAACGTGCATAGGGTTTGAAAAAATTAGCCCTATGGACTGAGTCATGGTTGACGCAGGAAGTCACCATCCCAAGGGCCTCCAATCACAAATAGTAGTTAGGCTGGAGTAGTAGGAATATTGTCCTGGTTTGTCCACTGCACAATGTGCATAGGGATTGTAAAAATTAGCACTATGGGCTGAGTCATGGTTGACGAAGGGAGGAAATGGGTTTCTATGGGAAGGGTGTGACATTAACAGCAGTAGCATGAATCTGCATTTTTGGTCAATTTAGGTTGGCTTGCTGTCATCTGGAAGGATTACAAACTGTGGAGATATCCAGTCCTTGTTGAATTTTATCAGAGTAAGTCTGCCTGCATTTTCCGTGGAGAGGCATGTGCGCCTATCAGTGATGATTGCCCCTGTGGAACTGACAACACGCTCAGACACCACACTAGCAGCCAGGCAGGCCAGCACCTCCAAGGCATATAAGGAGAAGTCGGGCCAAGTGTTCAGCTTAGACACCCAATAATTAAAGGGAACTGAAGAGTCAGAAAGGACGCATGTGTGGTCACTTAAGTACCCCTTGACCATGTTCTGCAACTTATCCCTCCTTGGCATTGTTACAGACATATATAGCCCTTGCTGTTGTGCTGGTTTATTGAAAATTGCCCAATTTTTGCACATTCTCCCCCCACCTCTGTTGGAGCTAGTGTTCGTGTCTCTCCCCATTATCCCTTGGTGTTGAAAAGAGCCGGTACCTCTGCCACCAGCACTGCCTGAGGGTAATGTTTTCAGCAACTGATCTACAATGGCCCTCTTGAACGATTCCATTGTAAAACTCTTTGGTGATTCCAAAAGGAGAGAAGGAAATTTATCTTTGTACCGTGGATCGAGAAAGGTGGCCAACCAGTACAGGTTGTTGGATAAAATGTGTATCATGCAAAGGTCTTGCCACAGACACTTACACATGAACTGTGGCATGTGGGCCAAGCTACAAAAAGGCAAATGTTCTGTGTCACCAACAGTAGAAACATTACCCATCCTCTCTTCACGCTCCTCCTCCACCTACTCCTCTCCAGCCCATCCAGGCTGGACAGACATGAAACTTGGGTTGGGTGTCCCCTCTGTAGCATTACGAGTCCCCTCAGTAGCACAGAAAAACAAGTCCTCTCCCTCCTCATCCTCCTCATCTTCCTCCTCATCACCCAATGTTGCCTCAGAATATTGGCTGGGCTGGGTAGTATCACCCATTGGGAAATCTGGCTCCATACCAACATGCTGGGCACTCAAAGCTTCCTCTTTGAGATTATGCATTGATTGTTTCAAGAGACACAGCAGTGGGATGGTTACGCTGGTAATAGCCTGATTACCACTCACGAGATTGGTGCAGTACTCAAAGCTCTCAAGAACCTCACAAAATGTCAGCGATCCACACCCACTCGATAGTAATATGTGGTAGCTGACTCTCAGTCTGATGGGCATGTTGAAGCTGGTATTCAGCTATTGCCCTCTGCTGTCCTCTAATCCTCGTCAACATATGATATGTTGAGTTCCACCGCGTGGGCAGGTCGCAAATGAATCAGTGACTTGGCAAATTCAAGTGCTTTTGCAGTGCTGTAAGAGCAGCAAAAGTGGTAGAGGAATGGCGGAAATGGGTGTCAATATGGCGCACCTTCTCAAGGTACGGCAAGTCACAGTAAGTTTTCAGAGATTTCTGAACAACAAGGTTCAGCACGTGAGCCATACATGGCACATGTACCAGCTTGCCGACCTTTAAAGCCGCCACCAGGTTATGCCCATTATCGCAGACGACCAGACCAGGTTGGAGGTGCAGCGAGGAAAGCCACTGAGTGGTCTAGTGTTTTAAAGCTTGCCACAGCTCTACTGCAGTGTGTGCTTTCTGACCTAAACAGATCAACTTCAGCAGAGCGTGTTGCCGCTTTGCCGAAGCGCTGCTGCACAGGTCCCTGCTTGGCAGTGATAGGGAGGGTAATTCAGCAGAGGATGAGGGGCAGGAGGAGAGGAGAGAGGAAGTGGAATATGAAGAGGCGGAAACCCTGACAGAAGTTGGGCCCGATATTCTTGGCGTGGGTACGATGTGTGATGTTCCCGTTTGCGCCTTTGTCCCACCCTCCACCAGGTTCACCCAGTGTGCCGTGACAGAAATGTATCATCCCTGTCCACAACAACTTGTCCAAGTGTCTGTTGTTAGGTAGACCTTCCGGGTTACGGCGTTGGTGAGTGCACGGTTCAGATTGTTTAACACGTGCTTGTGTAATGCAGGGATGGCACACTGGGCAAAATAGTGGCGGCTGGGAACATTCTATCATGGGGCAGCCACAGCCAAGAGATCACGGAAAGACTGTGTTCCCACAAGCCTAAATGGCAACATCTCCATAGCTAGCAATTTGACAATGTGCAAGTTTAGTATTTGTGCCTGTGGGTGCGTGGCTGTGTATTTACGCTTTCTTTCCAAGCTCTCAGTCACGGACAATTGGACACTTCGATGGGACAAGGAAGTGGATATGGTTGATGTTTGTTGTGTGTGAGCAACCGCAGTTTGTTGGCATGAGGTATGAGCGCCTGCTTCCTGAACAGTAGATACATAGAAGGACATAGCCCAGTCAACATGGCAATGGTTTGACCCACAGATTTGGTACCCTGGTGTTCCGCCCACCTACTGAAATGCTTTGCTGCCATGTGGTTTTGCATACTGGTGGTGCTCAGGTTGCCTTTTCCCTGGCCTCTGCTCAACTTGGTATGGCAGATGCTACAGACTACAATGTTTTTCTCTCAAGGACTTTCAAAAAAAAATTCCACACAGCAGCTGAACGCCCCCTTGCCCTGACTTGGCGCACAGCGGGGGTGCTCTTGGGAACAGTTGACCCAGTTCTCACTCTGAGCAAACAACGACCCCTTGGTGCCTGTGTTGATGCTAGATATACATCTTCCTCTGTGTTGCTGTCATGGCTATGCATGCCAGCGGTCCAGGTCGGATCAGTGGACTCATCATCGACCATCTCATCTTCCATCTCATCCTCCTTCCCAGTTGACATTGTAGGCTGACCATATGGCAACTGTGTCTCATCATCATCAGCCTTCACCTCTGGAGACAGTAAATGACATTCCTCCAAGTAGCTTTCTTCTGGCCGTAGGTCATCAAAAACTTGAGCATCAACACACGTCACCACCTCTTGTCCCTCTTCAATGCTGCACGGTGATAGGCCACAGCCAACCAAAGGATACATACCAAACAGATCCTCAGAGTGGCCAAGCTTGGGGTCATATGTCTCCTGTGACAGATAATGGCGGGAGGAAGGAGAACCAGCTTCAGGATTGGATGGGCCAGCCTTCTGTGTATCAACAGTAGACTGTGTGGTTGTGGAAGATTTGTTGCTGCTCGGTAAATGCACAGATGCCTTGTCTGCTATCCAAGACAGAATCTGCTTTCACTCTTCTGGCTTCCACACACGTTTACATTCCAGACTGGGAAATCTTTGCGGAAACATAGTGGATGCATCAAGCTTCTTCTGACCTGACACAGACTGAGTGCCTTCTCACGCACCACTGACAACACCACATCCACGTCCATGTCCCTTAAAAAAGTCTTTTTTGGCATTTTGGGTTTTGTTGACAGATTTTCAGATGTTGATGGCACAAGCCAAGCTAGCTGTCAGAGCCAAAATAGAGGGTAAAATGGCCTGGTGCGTGCTTGGTAGCAGGCAGTAGGAAATGTTTGGACTACTGCTTTGTGTAGCACACTAAATGCTTTAAGTGGACTAATGTGGACAGAAGGCAGTCTGTCACCCCAAAAACAGCGAGGAAAATGGGCTGGTGCATGCTTTGTAGCAGGCAGTAGAAAATGTTTGGACTACTGCTTTGTGTAGGGCACTAAAAGCTTCTTTAAGTGGACTAATGTGGACAGAAGGCAGGCTGTCATCCCAACAACAGCGGGGAAAATGGGCTGGTGGGTGCTTTGTAGCTGGCAGTAGGAAATGTTTAGAGTACTGCTTTGTGTAGGGCACTAAACGCTTTTTTAAGTGGACTAATGTGGACAGAATTCAGCCTGTCACTCCAAAAACAGCGGGGAAAATGGCCTGGTGTGTGCTTTGTAGCAGGCAGTAGGAAATGTTTGGACTACTGCTTTGTGTAGCGCACTAAATGCTTTTTTAAGTGGACTAATGTGGACAGAAGGCAGACTGTCACCACAAAATCAGCAGGGAAAATGGGCTGCTGTGTGCTTTGTAGCAGGCAGTAGGAAATGTTTGGACTACTCCTTTTCATTGGGCACTAACCGCCTTTTTAATGGACTTATGTGGACAGCAGAAGCCATGCTCTGACCCCTAAAACAGCGGAGAAAATAGACCAGTGCTTTTTAAAAAAAGGCAGCACAAAATGCTGCTACTCTGTGTGCTAGAAAAATATTGCTTTGCCTCTGACAAGAGCTGTTATAAGATGGACACTGGAAGAACACTTTAACCTCTCCCTACCTAATACACAATCTCTCCCTCCCTGTACTTTGACTTTGTTGTGTGTCTTCAGCTCTGAAAAGAGCTATTTTTTGGTGGCATTATGGAGCTAGTGAGCGGTTCCTTTAAACACTAACCTAGTATACACTGCAGGTAGCCCTTAAAAGGGATTTTGTTTTATCAACACTCTCCCTAGCAGGGCGGGACATCTGAATATAGCGAGGCGAATACACAAATACTCGCAATATAACAAGTAACTCAAGTAACCCGAATACCATACTATCCGTGCAAATAGCGAATAGCAACGAATACATTTGCTCAACACTAAGGAAGACTTGTCGTTGCTAATGCTACAGTTTCTACTGCAGTGAAGTTGATGCCACTTTGCTGGTGTCTGCCACTAATTTTTGGAAATGTGGGGAATCCTGATAGGGTCTTCATCCACTGCGTTGGCTGTAGGGGAAGAGGTGTCATTCCTAATTGTACAATTTCTAATGTACTGAAATTGATGCCACTTTGTTGGTGTCTGCACTAATTTTTGGAAATGTGGGGAATCCTGATTGGGTCTCCATCTATTGGGTTTGGCTGTAGTGTAAGAGATTTCTGTCTCCATTAAACTACTTCCACTCTAGTTAAATTTATGCCACTTTGTTGGTGTTACACACTAATTTAGGGAAATGTGAACACTCTTGGTTAGGTCTCCATCTCCTGGGTTGGTCGTAGTGGAAGAGGTTTTCGTCTCCATTTATTTGCATAGTTATTATGTAGTGAAATTAATTATTTGGTGCAGATATTGTTCTCCACAAAGGGGTACACAAACATGATTAACTCAAAATTGGTTTTCAATAAACAACCAGCAGCTGCCCCATCAAACGCATCTGCTGCTTCTTCTTCTTCTTCCTCTGTTACCATGCCAATTTTAACACAGGTCTCCGACCGCAGAACGGTTGTATACTCGCTCCAGTCAGGCTGAGTGAGAGCCCGTCAGCTGTAACAGAAGCTGACATGCCTGCTGTGTTTGTTTCACTGAGCACACCACATGTTTCTCAATCCACCGTAACATCTCTACCTGCACCTCACTCACGGTCTATCAGTTTGTCCTTTTCTTTGTACTCTGCCCTCTTTCAGCACTGCAGCCAGCCCTCGGTCCCACAGTTGTGGTCACGTAAAAGATTGTTTACTCCTTCCTACACATGACAAAGCTAAGAGGTTGAACTCCACCATCTCCAATCTGTAGACCACGGAAATGGTGGTCTTAAGCACTAATTTTTTTAAATGTGAACAGTTCAGCTTGTGTCTCCATCTGCTGGATTGGCTGTAGTGGAAGCGGTGTCGTTCCAAATTATACTACTTAAACACTAGTGAAATTCATGCCACTTTGGTGGTTTTAGGCCCTCATTTTTTTAAATCTGAACACTACTGATTGGGTCTCTATCTATTGGGTTTGGCTGTAGTGGAATTTGTTTTTATCTCCATTAAACTACTTCTACTCTGGTGAACTTGATGCCACTTTGCTGTTTTCTGCCACTAATTTTTGAAGATATGTAGAATCCTGATTGAGTCTCCATCTATTGTGTTTGGCTCAGTGGAAGAGGTTTCTGTCTCCAATAAACTACTTCTACTCTGGTGAAATTCATGACACTTTGGTGGTGTTAGGCCCTAATTTAGGGAAATGTAAACACTTGTGATTGAGTCTTCATCTACTGGGTCAGCTTTAGGGGAAGACGTGTCATTCCTAATTCTACAATTTGTACTGTACTGAAATTGATGCCACTTTGGTGGTGTCTGCCACTTATTTTTGAAAATGTGGGGAATCCTGATTGGACTTCCATCTATTGGGTTTGGCTGTAGTGGAAGAGGTTTCTGTCTCCATTAACCCCTTAACAACATTAAACGTACTAATACGCGTCTGTGCCCTGGGACTTAAGAGCCAGACCCGTATTAGTACGTCATGGGGATCGCGCGCGCACACAGGCTGTGTGGGCGCGATCGCAGCCGGGTGTCAGCTGATTGTCACAGCTGACACCCGGTACTATGTGCAGAGAATGGTCCCGCACCGCTCCCAGGACATTAACCCCCGCAATGCTGCGATCAAAGTCGATCGCAGCATTGCGGTGGCACGAGGAGGTGATCGCTGATACTCACCTCCTCTTCTGGCTTCCAGCGCTGTCTGCCGTGGCTTCCAGGATGTTGCCATGACGACCCGATGTCGTCATGACAACATCCGGGTCACCAGACAGCAGGAAGATTTTTTGGACATGCGCAGTGCATCTCCAAACAATCTTCTCCCTGTCCAGCGCTGACAGCCTGCATGGCACAGGGATGGTGCTGCATTCCTGTGCCATGCAGGTGATCAGAGAAAAAAAAGTGAAAGTCCCATAGTGGGACAAAGTAATAAAGTATAAAAACTATCAGAAAGTGAAAAAAAAAAAAGAAAAAGAAATTGTAAAAATATTTAAAAAAATAAAATAAAATAATCCACCAAATATAATGTACCCATCAATAAATATTATTACAAAAAAAAAAAATAAAAGTACACATATTTGGTATTGCCACGTCCGGAACAAACTGACCTATAAAACTGTTCCACTAGTTAACCCCTTCAGTGAACACGGTAAAAAAAACAAAATAAAAAACAAAGCAAAAAACAATGCTGTATCACCATACTGCCAAACAAAAAATGGAATAACACGCGATCAAAAACACAAATATAAACAAAAATGGTACCGCTGAAAACATCATCTCGTCCCGCAAAAAACAAGCCACCATACAGCTCCATCAGCCGAAAAATAAAAAAGTTATAGCTCTCAGAATAAAGCTATGCTAAAAAATATTTTTTTCTATAAAATTGCTTTTATTATGTGAAAGTGCAAAACATAGAAATACGATATAAATGTGGTACCGCTGTAAATGTACTGACCCGAAGAATAAAGCTGCCTTATCAATTTTACCACACGCGGAACAGAATAAAAAAAAAACAATTCCTGAATTGTTGGTTTTTGTTTATTCTGCCTCCCAAAAATCGGAATAGAAAGCGATCAAAAAATGTCACGTGCCTGAAAATGGCACCAATAACAACGTCAACTCATCCCGCAAAAAACAAGCCGTCAAATGACTGTCTGACAAAATCTGGAAAAATTATAGCTCTCAAAATATGGCGATGCAAAAACTAGATTTTACAAAAAATGCGTCTTTTAGTGTGTGACAGCTGTCAGTCATAAAAACCTCATATGATTCTGGTATCGCTGTAGTCTCACCGACCCGAAGAATAAGGTCGTCTAATCACTTATACCGCATGAGGAACGGCGTAAAAAATAAACTCTCAGGTTAGGGTTGTGCTAGGGTTAGGGTTGTGCTAGGGTTAGGGTTGTGCTACGGTTAGGGTTGTGCTACGGTTAGGGTTGTGTTAGGGTTAGGGCTGGGGTTGGGGTTAGGGTTGGGGTTAGGGTTGTGATGGGGTTGGGATTTTTTTCAAAAGTAAGAAAAAAAGATGACGATATGGCGACTAGTGTTGAGCGCAAGTGCTCGCTACTTGAGTTTGCATCGGGTGTTCTGGTATGCATTGAGTATCGTGGGTATTTGAGTGACATGCTCAAGTCTCCGCCCCATATGCTTCACGGCCCAAAAAACTTTGCAGGGATTGCCTGCCATGCACGAGTGATCCCCGCATGGTTTTTTTTGGGTGTCTAATAACCGTGAAACATCCGGGCGGGGACTCGAGCATGTCACTCGAGCACACGCAGTACATGGTGCATACCTGAGTACCCGATGCAAACTCAAGTAGCGAGCACTTGGGCTCAAGACTAATGACAACTTATTCAATATGATGACCTAATGTTATCAAATTCTGTGTCATACCTCTGGGTTCAAAATGTTCACTATACACCTTAATAAAATCCTTGAGTGGTATAGTTTCCAAAATGGGGTCACGTGTGGGGGAGCTCCACTGTTTAGGCACATCAGGGCCTCTCCAAACGCGACATGGTGTCCGCTAACAAATTGAATGGAAAATCGGCTCAAATTGTTAGCGGACGCCATGTTGCGTTTGGAGAGCCCCTGCGTGCCTAAACTTTAGAGCTCCCCCACAAGTGACCCCATTTTGGAAACTAGACCACCCAAGGCACCTATCTAGATGCATAATGAGCACTTGGAACCCCCAGGTGCTTCACAAATTGATTCGTAAAAATGAAAAAGTGGAAAAAAAAATACTTTTTAATTTTTACGAATCAATTTGTGAAGCACTTGGGGGTTCCAAGTGCTCACTATGCATCAAGATAGGTGCCGTGAGTGGGCTAGTTTCCAAAATGGGGTCACTTATGGGGGCGCTCCATTGTTTAGGCACACAGGAGCTCTCCAAACGCGACATGGTGTCCGCTAACAAATTGGAACCATGTCGCGTTTGGAGAGGCCCTGGGTGACTAAACATTGGAGCTCTGCCACAATTGACCCCATTTTGGAAACTAGACCACCCAAGGCACCTATCTAGATGCCTAGTGAGCACATGAAATCCCTAGGTGCTTCACAAATTGATTCGTAAAAATGAAAAATTGAAAAAAAAACACTTTTTCATTTTTACGAATAAATTTGTAAAGCACCTGGGGATTCCAAGTGCTCATTATGCATCTAGATAGGTGCCTTGGGGGGTCTAGTTTCCAAAATGGGGTCACTTGTGAGGGAGCTCCAATGTTTGGGCACACAGGGGCTCTCCAAACGCAACATGGTGTCCGCTAACAATTTGAGCCGACAATTTGTTAGCGGACACCATGTTGCATTTGGAGAGTCCCTGTGTGTCCAAACATTGGAGCTCCCCCACAAGTGACCCCATTTTGGAAACTAAACCCCCCAAGGCACCTATCTAGATGCATAGTGAGCACTTGGAACCCCCAGGTGCTTCACAAATTGATTCATAAAAATGAAAAAGTGTTTTTTTTTTCACTTTTTCATTTTTACGAATCAATTTGTGAAGCACCTGGGGGTTCCAAGTGCTCACTATGCATCTAGATAGGTGCCTTTGGGGGGTCTAGTTTCCAAAATGGGGTCACTTGTGGGGGAGCTCCAATGTTTGAGCACACAGGGGCTCTCCAAACGCAACATGGTGTCCGCTAACAATTTGAGCCGATTTTCCATTCAATTTGTTAGCGGACACCATGTTGCATTTGGAGAGTCCCTGTGTGACCAAACATTGGAGCTCCCCAACAAGTGACCCCATTTTGGAAACTAGACCCCCCAAGGCACCTATCTAGATGCATAGTGAGCACTTGGATCCCCTAGGTGCTTCACAAATTGATTCGTAAAAGTGAAAATGTGAAAAAAATAACCACTTTTTCATTTTTACGAATCAATTTGTGAAGCACCTGGGGGTTCCAAGTGCTCACTATGCATCTAGATAGGTGCCTTGGGGGGTCTAGTTTCCAAAATGGGGTCACTTGTGGGGGAGCTCCAATGTTTGGGCACACAGGGGCTGTCCAAACGCAACATGGCGTCCGCTAATTATTTAAGAAAATTTTACAATCAAAAAGTCAAATGGCGCTCCTTCCCTTCCGAGCCCTGCCGTGTGCCCAAACATTGTTTTTTCCCCACATATGGGGTATCTGCGTGCCCAGGGTAAATTGCTAAGCAAATTTTGCAGTCTATTTTTTCTTGGTACCCATGTGAAAATAAAAAAAATTGGGTCTAAAATAACATTTTGTGAAAAAAGTTAAATGTTCATTTTTTTCTTCCACATTCCAAAAATTCCTGTGAAGCACCTGAAGGGTTAATAAAGTTTTTGAATGTGGTTTTGAGCACCTTGAGGGGTGCAGTTTTTAGGATGATGTCACTTTTGGGTATTTTCTGTCATAAAGACCTCTCAAAGTGACTTCAAATGTAATGTGGTCCCTAAAAAAATGGTTTTGTAAATTTTGTTGGAAAAATGAGAAATCGCTGGTCAACTTTTAACCCTTATAGCTCCCTAACAAAAAAAAAAATTTTGGTTCCAAAATTGTGCTGATGTAAAGTAGACATGTGGGAAATGTTATTTATTAACTCTTTTGTGTGACACATCTCTCTGATTTAAGGGCATAAAAATTAAAATTTAGAAAATTGCAAAATGTTCAAAATTTTTGCCAAATTTCCATTTTTTTCACAAATAAACGCAAGTGATATCGAAGAAATTTTACCACAATCATGAAGTACAATATGTCACGAAAAAACATTCTCAGAATCAGGGGGATCCGTTGAAGCATTCCAGAGTAATTACCTCATAAAGTGACAGTGGTCAGAATTGTGAAAATTGGCCTGGTCATTAACGTGCAAACCACTCTCGGGGGTTAAGGGGTTAAACTACTTCTACTCTGGTGAACTTGATGCCACTTTGATGGTGTCTGCCACTAATTTTTGGAAATTTTGGGAATCCTTATTGGGTCTCCATCTGTTTGCTTTGGCTGTAGTGGAAGAGGTTTCTGTCTTCAATAAACTACTTATACTCTGGTGAAGTTCATGCCACTTTGGTGGTATTAGGCTCTAATTTAGGGAAATGCAAACACTGCTGATTGAGTCTCCATCTACTGGGTTGGCTTTAGGTGAAGACGTGTCGTTCCTAATTCTACAATTTATACTGTAGTGAAATTAATGTCACTTTGCTGGTGTCTGCCACTAATGTTTGGAAATGTGGAGCATCCTGATTGGGTCTCCATCTATTGAGTTTGGCTGTAGTGGAAGAGGTTTCTATCTCCATTAAACTACTTCTACTCTGATGAAATTGACACCACTTTGTTGATGTCTGCCACAATTTTTTTTTAACACTGTTAATTGTGTCTCCATCTATTGGGTTGGCTGTAGTGGAAGAGGTACTTCTACTTTGGTGAAATTGATGACACTTTTGTCTCCTGATTTTGTCTCCATCTATTGGGGGTTGGCTGTAGGGGAATAGGTGTCGTTACTAATTCTACAATTTGTACTGTACTGAAATTGATGCCACTTTGGTGAGTTTAGGACTTCATTTTTTGAAATGTGGAGAATCCTGATTGGGTCTCTCCATCTATTGGGTTGGCTGTATTGGAAGAGGTGTCATTCCAAATTCTACAATTTCTATTGTAGTGAAATTGATGCCACTTTGCTGGTGTCTGCCACTAATTTTTGGAAACATGGAGAATCCTGATTGGGTCTCCATCCATTGGGTTTGGCTGTAGTGGAAGAGGTTTCAGTCTCCCCAAAACTACTTCTACTCTTGTGAAATTGATGCCACTTTGCTGGTGTCTGCCATTAATTTTTGGAAATGTGGAGAATCCTAATTAAGTCTCTGTATATTGGGTTTGGCTGTAGTCGAAGAGTTGTCGGTCACCATTATAATAGTTCTACTCTAGTGAAATAAATTTTTTGGTGCAAATATTTTTGTCACAGGGCTGCACAAGATATAACCGAAATTGGTTTTCTTAGTACCGTGGTATATAAAGCAGGCTATATTTCATCATTTAATTTTTTGGTACTAATATTGTTCTCCATACAGGGGTACACATTAGTCATGAGAGAGCACTAAATGTTCTCAACTTAGTGGTTCAGCAGTTTCTCAAAACCTACCCAGATCTGCCAGAGCTGCTCATGAAAGTACAACGTGTGTATGCCCATTTCAGAAAGTAAACTATAGTTTCCGCCACCCTGGCAGTGCTTCAGCAGCATATACAGCTTCCAGCTCACCGACTGTTGTGCAATGTCACCACATGTTGGAAATCAACGCTGCAGATGTTGGGAACAATTTGTGAGCCGCAGAAGGCAGTTGTTGAGTACCAGCTTCAACAAGACGTTAGCATTGAGGGTCAGCCTCTGCACATAAGAAATGATGAGTGGGCATGGATGTCTGAGATCTGTGCCATCCTCCAAAACTTTGAGGACTCCACCAAGATGGTGAGCGGCAATGACGCCATAATTAGCGTCACCATCCGGCTTCTCTTTCTACTGAAACGCTTGGTGCTCACAGTTAAAGAGGAGGCATTGCCTCATCTCATCTCAATTTGGATTGGGTGATAATGAGGAGGAGGAGGATGATGAGGAGGAGGATGAGGAGGAGAACATCGACAGTTGTCCTCTTGGGCGGGACAGGCAAGTCTTGGCTGTCTTGGAAGTCTTGATACCCCTCTTTCAATCTATGGGAAAGTTGTATGAGTTTCGCTTAATGACTAGTGTTGAGCGAACATGCTCGACACTGCTCGGTACTCGCCCGAGCATCACGCTACTCGGGATGTTCGGCGAGCACCGAGCATTTCCGGGTTACTCGGGTGGGAGCTCGGGTCTCCGCCCTGCATGTTTGGCGCTCTTTACAGAGCCAATGAACATGCAGGGATTGCCAGCCAGTCACTGTAATGCTGCAGCCATGTTGGTTGTGGGCATTACAGTGATTGGCTGGCCGCACAGCGTCACCTCGAGTATTTAAAATGGGGTGCCGCCATCTTGGACACAGTCGCTCCGGATTAGACAGTGTAGGGACAGCGCTGCTGATTTAGGGAGAGATATAAACTGCGAAATAGTTAGTGTAACATAGTAACATAGTAACATATTTTGTAAAGCCGAATAAAGACTTGCGTCCATCAAGTTCGACCTGTTAGTTCTGTAATTGCTAAAGTTGATCCAGAGGAGGGCAAAAACCCCAAATGATTTGACCAATCTTCACCTGAGGAAAAATTCCCTCCCGACTCTGAAACCAGCAGTCAGAATAAATCCCTGTATCAACCTACTATTTTATTTTATTTTTAAGTATATGCTGAAATCTGCCTGGTATCTAGAAATGCATCCAGTCCCCACTTGAACTGGTGTAGTGAATCCGACATTACCGTCTCCTCACTCAGTGAATTCCATATTCTCACTGCTCTTACCGTAAAGAACCCCTTCTTATGCTGGTGCTGAAACCTTTTCTCTTCCATTCTTAGTGAGTGCCCTCTTGTTACCGTAATATCCCTCCTTTTGAACAAATCCCGGGCAAGATCTCTATACTGTCAACTAACATATTTGTACACATTTATTATGTCCCCCCTCAACCTTCTCTTTTCCAGGCTGAATAGTTCTAGTTTTGCCAACCTCTCTGGGTATTGCAGTCCCTCCATTCCCTTTATTAATTTTGTTGCCCTCCTTTGTACCTTTTCAAGCTCATTTATATCCTTTCTATATATTGGGGCCCATAACTGAGCACAGTATTCCAAGTGTGGTCTGACCAGTGCTTTGTACAGTGGAAGAACAATGTTCTCATCCTTTGCAGCTATACCTCTTCTGATACATCCCATTACCCTGTTTGCCCTTACAGCAGCGGCCTGACTTTGGGCACTCCAATTTAGTTTGCTATCAATCAAGATGCCCAAGTCCTTCTCCATCTCTGAATTCCCCAATGATTTCCCATTCAGTGAGTACTGGTGACTTCCATTTTTCCTTCCCATATGTATGACCTTACATTTCTCCTTGTTAAACCTCATTTGCCATTTAATGCTCCACCTACCCAGCTTATCCAAATCCCTCTGTAGGTCTGCACTGTCCTCTTTTGTATTAATTGTTTTACATAACTTTGTGTCATCTGCAAATATTGATATTTTACTATTTATCCCATTGACTATGTCGTTACTAAAGATATTAAATAACATTGGGCCTAGTACAGACCCCTGTGGTACCCCACTAGTGACGCTTACCCAATCTGAGTATATTCCATTTATAACCACCCTCTGCCTTCTATCCTTTAGCCAGTTAGCTACCCACTTGCAGACATTTTCCCCCAGCCCCATCATTCTCATTTTGTATACCAACCTATTATGTGGCATGCTATCGAACGCTTTTGAGAAGTCAAGATACACGACATCCACTGGTTCCCACTGATCTACTCGAGAGCTAACCTCCTCGTAGAAGTCAATCAGTTTTGTTTGGCAGGAGCGATTCCTCATGAATCCATGTTGGTTCGGGATTAAAAGATTATTAGCATCAAGATGCTCCGTAATTGCCTCTTTAATGAAGCTTTCAAAAATTTTGCCCACAACGGACGTCAGACTCACCGGCCGATAGTTTCCGGCGTCACTTTTCGCTCCCTTTTTGAATATTGGCACTACATTCGCCTGTCGCCAATCAAGTGGCACAGACCCAGTCTCAACAGAGTCCTTAAATATAAGATATAACGGTCTGTCTATCACATTACTTAGTTCCCTTAGTACCCGTGGGTGTATGCCATCAGGTCCTGGTGATTTGTTTATTTTAATGTTACTGAGGCGTTTCTGTACCCCAGCTTGGGTTAGATTAGTCATACTTAGTGGAGGATTAAGCATGTCACTTCTCATTTCTCCTGTTAGTTCTATTTCCTTTGTGAAAGTTGTTGAAAAAAAATTATTTAATAGATTAGCTTTATCCTCATCTTTCTCTATGATTTTGCCTTCCTCACTTTTTATCGGTCCAATATTATCCGATTTAATCCTTTTACTATTTATATACGTAAAGAACAGTTTGGGATTTGATCTACTTTCCCTAGCAATACGTCTCTCTGTTTCCTCCTTCGCTATTTTTATTTGTTTTTTACAGGTTCTCGTTTTTTCCTTGTAACACATTAGTGCCTCCTTACTGTTTTCCTGTTTTAATCTCTTGAATGCCTCTTTTTTGCTATTTAACGCCCCTTTTACGTTCTTGTTCAACCATATTGGTTTCCTCTTATTTCTGGCCCTTTTATTCCCATACGGTATATATCTCTCGCACTGAGTATTCAGAATTCTTTTGAAGGTTTCCCATTTACTATTCGTATTTCCTTGATTAAGAACTTTGTCCCAGTGTAGCATCGGCGTCTCTGCCCCGTGCTAGGCAGAGACGCCGTCCCTCTCACCTCCCCACTCCTGCCGCGGCGTCCTCCAGCGCTTCTCTCCCCTCTGCTTCCGGCACGCGCTCCTTCCCCGGCAGTGTGCTTAGGGCACGCGCGCGCGCGCTCCCCCGCTCTTAAAGGGACCGCGCGCGCCGTCCTAAGGAGTCCCCGGCCAATTGCCGGAGGACCTCCCATTTATAAGGCACCTCCTCCAAAATGGAGGTGCCCGAGCTATGTTGTTTGCACTGTGTCTCACCTGTGCTTCAGCCCTCAGGTTCCGCTGCTAGCCTGACTTCCCGTCCTGCATGCCAGCCTGTTACTTGCCTAGTCCTTCAGACCGCTCACCTGGGAGCATCTTCTACTTACCTGCCTTGTCTGCCAGTCCGCTCACCTGGGAGCGTGCTTCAGTTACCTGCCTGTTACCTGCCTCGTCTGTCAGACCGCTCACCTGGGAGCGTACACCAGTTACTTGCCTGTTACCTGCCTTGTCTGCTGACTGCTCACCTGGGAGCGCCCACCAGTCACCTGCCTGTCTCCTGCCTCGTCTGTCAGACTGCTCACCTGGGAGCGTCCACCAGTTACCTGACTGTTTCCTGCTGTCTCAGTCTGCCCGCTCACCTGGGAGCGCCCGCCAGCTACCTGTCAGGTACCCGCCTCGCCTGTCTACCCAGAGACTGCCCCGGTCACTTGCCGTGACCACCTGCCTATCTACCCAGAGACTGCCCCAGTCACTTGCCGTGACCACCTACCTGCTTGCCCTCCCTGGGAGTCACCCGCTTCCTTACAAGGACTTCCCCCTTGTATTGCAGCTCAGAGGTTCCACTTCCCGGACCCGTAACAGTTAGCTCGGGCCATGGAACCCGGTGGCACCCAAGCTCCCTCGCTCTCTGACCTATACCATGAACTCTCCCGTCAGAGATCCCAGCAGGAGTCCATCCTGAACCACCTGCGGAATGTCAACTCCCGCCTGGACACACTGTCTGCTCCACCAGCAACCACCGCTAGTGTCACGACTCGCACCCCGGCAGCACCGTTGCCCACCAATACCATGGCATCCTGTCCCGGACCCCGGCTGTCTGCACCTCCTCGCTTCGGAGGCGACCCCGCTCAAGCTCGGGGCTTCATAAACCAGTGCACCCTGCACTTTGAACTCTTGACTCACCAGTTTATCTCCGACCGGGCCAAAGTGGCATTCATCATGTCCCATCTCACTGGGGAGGCACTGGCATGGCTTAACCCCCTGTCGGAGAGAGGGGATCCCCTGGTGTCCGACCTGTCGTCTTTCCTCATTGCTTTCCGGAGAGTCTTAGATGAACCGGGACGAAAGAATTCATCTGCCTCCTCTTTGCTACGTCTCCGTCAAGGGAGTCTCACCGTGGGCCAATATGCCATACGGTTCCGCACCCTCGCTTCTGAGCTTGCCTGGGATAATGAGGCCCTGGTGTCCGTCTTCTTGGAGGGCCTTTCCGGTCGGATTAAAGATGAGCTCGCCGGTCGGGATATTCCTACCACCCTGGATGACCTGGTGTCGTTGGCTACCCGGATTGACATCCGGTTTCAAGAACGCACCAAAGAGACCACCCGTGAGAGAAGGTTTCCCCGCCTAGCTCCTACTTTCCAGAAACCTGTCTCCTCTTCTGTCACTCCCCGGGCACACTCACCCGAGCCCATGCAGGTCGACCAGACCAAGATGGTCAAATCTCGCCAAGAGTCTCGCTGAGCCGAGGGGAGCTGCTTCTATTGTGGCAGTAAGGAGCACTTGATTCGTTCCTGCCCGTAGAGGCCGGGAAACTCCAGTGTCTAGGACTGCTCGGAGAGGTCGCCCTAGACAAAAATAAATCCTCTCCAACCCTGACTTTGTCTGTATCTATCTCCTGGGGAGAGACCCATCACTTTGAACTCGCCCACCTGGATTCTGGATCCACTGGAAACCTCATCTCCCAGTCCCTGGTTGAGAAATACCGTATTCCCACCAAGTCTCTGGCTGAACCCTTGTCGGTCGCCTCAGTGGATGGAAGACTCCTTCCGGTGACCATCCTGCTCGCCACAGAACCCATAACCCTGCAGGTGGGAATGCTGCACTCTGAGGTAATCTCCTTCCATGTGTTGCCCGGACTCTCCCACTCCCTATTGCTAGGTCTACCTTGGCTCCAAACACACGAACCCGTGTTGAACTGGCATTCCGGTGAAGTACTTCGGTGGGGGCCGGACTGCCATAAGACCTGCCTGGTTCCGGTTCGTCCGGTTCGTCCTCCACCTACCCCAGCTAATTTACCCGGTCTTCCGGCTCCTTACTGGACCTATGCTGACGTCTTTGGTAAGAAGGAAGCAGAGACATTGCCACCTCATAGGCCATATGATTGCCCGATTGACCTGGTTCCTGGCGCCACTCCACCCCGTGGGTGTATTTATCCGTTGTCTGCGGCCGAAACCCGGGCCATGTCTGAGTACATAGAGGAGAATCTGGCCAGGGGATTCATCCGGAAGTCTACTTCCCCGGCTGGAGCCGGATTCTTCTTTGTCAAAAAAAAGGATGGCTCGCTACGCCCCTGTATTGACTATAGAGGACTCAATCAGATCACGGTTAAAAATAAATACCCCCTTCCGTTCATCTCCGAGTTATTTGATCGCCTTAAAGGCGCCAGGATTTTTCCAAGCTGGATCTACGTGAAGCGTATAACCTGGTCCGTATCCGTCAGGGAGACGAGTGGAAAACGGCATTTAATACCCGTGACGGACACTATGAGTACCGTGTGATGCCCTTCGGTCTCTGCAATGCTCCCGTCGTCTTCCAAGAACTGGTCAACGACATCTTCCGTGACCTTCTTTACTCCTGCGTGGTGGTATACCTGGACGACATCTTGGTCTTCTCTCCGGATCTTCCCTCACACCGGAGGGATGTTCGTCAGGTCCTGCTGAGGCTCAGGCAGAACCACCTCTATGCTAAATACGAGAAGTGCCTTTTTGAGCAGACCTCTCTTCCATTCCTGGGCTATGTTATCTCCCAGACGGGTTTGCGAATGGATCCTGAGAAGCTCTCTGCTGTCCTAAAGTGGCCCCGTCTGGAGGGCTTGAAGGCGATACAGCGATTCCTGGGCTTCGCTAATTACTATCGTCTCTTCATAACTCACTTCTCGTCTCGGACTGCGCCCATATCTGCGCTCACCCGTAAGGGAGCAAATCCCAAGGTATGGCCACCCGAAGCTGAGGAGGCCTTCCTTTCCCTGAAGCAAGCCTTCTCCTCTGCCCCTGTGCTGCACCGTCCGGACTGCAACAAACAGTTCTACCTGGAGGTTGATGCTTCCTCCTCTGGAGCCGGAGCGGTGCTCACCCAAAAGTCTTCTTCCGGGAGAATGGTAACCTGCGGCTTCTTCTCTAAAATCTTCTCCTCCTCTGAGCGCAATTACTCCATTGGAGACCGAGAACTGTTAGCTGTTAAATTGGCGCTGGAGGAGTGGCGTTACCTGCTTGAAGGGGCTCTATACCCGGTGATCATCTACACGGATCACAAAAACCTGGCATATCTCCAAAATGCCCAGAGACTTAATCCACATCAGGCCCGGTGGTCTTTGTTTTTTGCCCGCTTCGATTTCATCCTTCATTTCCACCCGGCGGACAAGAATGTCAAAGCTGATGCCTTGTCCCGATGCTTCCTGTCCTCCGACCAAGAGGAGGAGCCTATGCACATTATCGACCCCTCCAAGGTGATGAATGTGGCCCCCCTGGATTTGACTCGTCTTCCACCCGGCAAGACGTTCGTGGCGCCTCCTGACCGTGAGAAGGTTCTTCACTGGGGTCATTCTTCTAAACTTGCTGGCCATGCCGGCCAAAAAAAGACCTTCCTACTCATTTCCCGGGATTCCTGGTGGCCTACCCTGCGTAAGGATGTGGTAGACTTCGTCTCTGCATGTTCATCTTGTGGCCGCAACAAGGTTCCCAGACACTTACCAGCTGGTCATCTCCTGCCGCTTCCCATACCTGTTGCCCCGTGGCAACACATCGCTATGGACTTCATTACCGATCTTCCTGTCTCTGCCGGGTGTACTGTCATTTGGGTGGTCGCTGACCGCTTTTCTAAAATGGCCCACTTCATTCCCCTGCCTGGTCTTCCATCTGCACCTGAGCTGGCTAAGGACTTTATCCGCCATATCTTCCGTCTTCATGGCCTACCCCTCCACATCGTGTCGGATCGAGGAGTTCAGTTCACCTCGCGCTTCTGGAGAGCCACATGTAAACTGCTGGACGTCACCCTGGACTTCTCCTCCGCTTACCACCCTCAGTCCAATGGTCAAGTGGAGCGGATCAATCAGATCCTTACCAGCTATCTCCGGCACTTTGTTAATGCCCACCATTCTGATTGGGTGGACCTCCTCCCTTGGGCCGAGTTTTCTTACAATAACCACGAGAGCGAGTCCTCTTCCAAATCCTCGTTCTTTGTTGTCTTTGGCCAGCACCCCCGGATTCCGTTTCCCGTCTCCGCCTCTGTGGACAACCCTGCCGCGCAGTCTCTTGTCAGCGAGTTTTCTACCATTTGGGAGAGTACTAGATCCGCACTTCTTCTGTCCTCCGAGCGGATGAAGAGATATGCTGATAAGAGACGTCTGGATCCGCCTCAATTCCGTCCGGGAGACAAGGTTTGGCTCTCCTCCAAACATGTACGGCTCAAGATACCCTCCTACAAGTTAGGTCCTCGCTTCATCGGCCCATTCGAAATCCTCAGGCAAATAAATCCGGTGGCCTACAAACTAAAACTCCCGGCCACCTTACGGATTCCTAACTCCTTCCATGTGTCTTTCCTCAAACCCGTTGTCTTTAACTCTTTTTCCAATAATCCAGGTGCCCCTCCTGCTACGGTTTCCGCTGATGACGTCTTTGAGGTAGAGAGTATTCTGGCCTCCAAGAGGGTAAGAGGAAAGACCTTTTTTCTGGTAGATTGGAGGGGGTTTGGTCCTGAGGAGAGAACTTGGGAGCCCAGGGAGAACATCAACGCCCCGCTTCTCCTTGAAAAATTTCTTTCTGGCCAAAAAAAGAGGGGGCCTAAAGGGGGGGGGGTACTGTAGCATCGGCGTCTCTGCCCCGTGCTAGGCAGAGACGCCGTCCCTCTCACCTCCCCACTCCCTGGCGCGGCATCCTCCAGCGCTTCTCTCCCCGCTGCTTCCGGCACGCGCTCCTTCCCCGGCAGTGTGCTTAGGGCATGCGCGCGCGCGCTCCCCCGCTCTTAAAGGGACCGCGCGCGCCGTCCTAAGGAGTCCCCGGCCAATTGCCGGAGGACCTCCCATTTATAAGGCACCTCCTCCAAAATGGAGGTGCCCGAGCTATGTTGTTTGCACTGTGTCTCACCTGTGCTTCAGCCCTCAGGTTCCGCTGCTAGCCTGACTTCCCGTCCTGCATGCCAGCCTGTTACTTGCTTAGTCCGTCAGACCGCTCACCTGGGAGCATCTTCTACTTACCTGCCTTGTCTGCCAGTCCGCTCACCTGGGAGCGTCCTTCAGTTACCTGCCTGTTACCTGCCTCGTCTGTCAGACCGCTCACCTGGGAGCGTACACCAGTTACTTGCCTGTTACCTGCCTTGTCTGCTGACTGCTCACCTGGGAGCGCCCACCAGTCACCTGCCTGTCTCCTGCCTCGTCTGTCAGACTGCTCACCTGGGAGCGTCCACCAGTTACCTGACTGTTTCCTGCTGTCTCAGTCTGCCCGCTCACCTGGGAGCGCCCGCCAGCTACCTGTCAGGTACCCGCCTCGCCTGTCTACCCAGAGACTGCCCCGGTCACTTGCCGTGACCACCTGCCTATCTACCTAGAGACTGCCCCGGTCACTTGCCGTGACCACCTACCTGCTTGCCCTCCCTGGGAGTCACCCGCTTCCTTACAAGGACTTCCCCCTTGTATTGCAGCTCAGAGGTTCCACTTCCCGGACCCGTAACACCCAGTCAATAAGTTGAAGGCTTTCTTTCAGCTGATCAAACTTCGCCCTCCTAAAGTTTAATGTTTTTGTTGTTCCCTTATTGATAACCCTACTGAAGGGCATTTTGAAGTCGATAATATTATGGTCGCTATTACCTAGGTGCCCCCCTATCTGTACCTCAGTTATTCTATCAGGCCTATTAGTCAATATTAAGTCCAACACGGCCTTCCCTCTCGTTGGTTCCTGCACTAGTTGGGAGAGATAGTTATCCTTAATATTTGTCAAGAACCTTTTTCCTTTCTGAGATCTACAGGTTTCTGTTTCCCAGTCAATATCCGGGTAGTTGAAATCCCCCATTACAATCACTTCATTATGTTTTGCTACTTTGTCTATTTGTCCTAATAGCAGATTCTCATTCTCCTCTGTTATATTGGGTGGCTTATAGCAGAGCCCCAGTAATATTTTATTATTATTTTTAGTTCCCTCTATCTCTACCCACATGGACTCGACCCCCTCTTCTCCCTCTCCTATATCTTCCCTTAGTCTGGGTTTTAGATATGACTTTACATATAAGCAGACTCCTCCGCCTTTCCCCTGTTTCCGGTCCCTTCTAAATAAAGTATAATCTAATAAATTTACCGCCCAGTCGTAGCTATCGTTTAGCCAAGTCTCTGTTATACCTACGATGTCATACCTCTCCTCCGATATAAGCGCTTGCAGCTCATCCGCCTTATTGGTCAGGCTTCTTGCGTTGGTCAGCATGCAAGATAAAACTTTGGGGTTATTTAGCATCCTATTCTTCTCTAACGATCTAACTGTACTATCCCCACCCCCCTCTCCACCCTCATTATATTCACTTCTCCCCTTCCCCCTTGCTTGCCTCACATCCCACCTATTTCCTTGGTTTCCCCCCCCCGTCTCTAGTTTAAAAACTCCTCCAACCTATTAGCCATCTTCTTCCCCAGCACCGCTGCACCCTCCCCATTGAGGTGCAGCCCGTACCTACGGTAGAGCCTGTAGCCGACCGCGAAGTCGGCCCAGTTCTCCATGAACCCAAACCCTTCTGCCTTGCACCAACTCTTTAGCCACTTATTCACCTCACCTAGGGACTGTAAAGGCTGCCAGAACAAACAAACAGTCCTTTTCAGGACTAATATCCATCCCAGATACCAGGCAGGCAGGCTGTATAGGAGACACAGTGGTTATACCAGCAAACGCTGCATTACAGTCCTGTGTGCTCCTGTTGCTCAAATTGCTGGACTTAACACCAGGTGTCGGGGGCCAGGAAAAATCCTTTTTTTTCCATCTAAATCCTCCTTTTTTTTTCCTCCTTCACACTGTACAAATACCCGTCTTATTAACCTTTTGGTGTGTCCCCCCTCCCCCCCCAAAAAAAAGCGTGTCTCTGATTTTTCAGACACCAATATAACTGTTGAAAATAGTCTGGTGTAGGCTAGAGAAACAGAAGTGTTGTTTTGCACTTCCACGGTTCAAACCTCTGTATTATCCTTTTTGGGCCATTTGTATCTAAAAAAAAAAACAGTTTGAGTGTGTCGCTCACTGTTCAGCCGCAAATATCTCTATTTAAAAAAGTGTGGTATACCCCAGTAAACAATAACTGTGGTTTTGCCATCCCACGGTAAAAAATCTCTATTATTCAGGTTTTGGTAGTTTTTTCCGTAAAGAAAAACAGTAGTGTCTCCTGACTGTTGTGACACAAAAATATATCTGTTGAAAATAGTCTTGTGTAGGCCCGACATCCCAGTGTGGTTTCGCAGTTCCACGGGTCAAATTGCTGTACTATCCAGTTTTGGGCCTTTGGTATCTAAAAAAAAAGCAGTTTGAGTGTGTCGCTCACTGTTCAGCCGCAAATATCTCTATTTAAAAAAGTGTGGTATACCCCAGTAAACAATAACTGTGGTTTTCCTCTTCCACGGTTCTAATCTACTCTATATTACCCTTTTTTCCATTGATAGTGCAAGTGTAAGCTATTTTACTTCATTTACAATGGGCAAGGCGCGTGGCAAGGGACGTGGAAGTGGACGTTCTGGTGATGGTTCGTGCAGAGGACGGGGCCGTGGCCAAGGTGAAAATGTGCTACAACCAACAGCCACATCTTCTCGCTCCCACTTCTTGACCGAATTACTAGGGAAGCACAGAACAACACCAGTATTGAGAACTGATCAGTGTGAACAGGTTATTAATTGGATAGCAGACAAAACTTCCAGTTACCTGGGCACCACCACCTCCGGTCTGTCTTCCACACGGTCAACTCTTAGTAGCCGTGAGTCTCGACCGCATACTCCTCCTCACCCTGATGCTCCTTCCTCCCACCATGCTGAGTGTCGTCAGACAGCAAGTGATCCCACACTTGGACACTCTGAAGAGCTGTTCACTGGTCCATTTCCATATTTAGGCCCCTCGCCTGATACGCTTGAAGTGGTGGAAGAGGAGATCCCATGTTGCGATGCCAAAATATTTGAACAGCCACGGCCACAGGAAGTCGACGTTGGCAATCTGTCACAAGTGGTGGACGATGACGAGACACAATTGCCAGGAAGTGAGGAGGAGGATCGTGGTGCGCAAGTGGAAGAGGAGGAGGTGGTGGATGATCTAGTAACTGACCCAACGTGGAAGGAGGACATGCAGAGTGAGGCCAGCAGCACACATGGGGAGGGAGGCAGAGTACCCCAACAGGCAGGAAGAAGCAGTGTGGTGGCCGCAGACAGAAGGCAGGCAACCGTTCCCCGTAACACCAACACGAGGGACGCTGCCAGTACAAGCGGTAGGTCTTCCAGAGTCTGGATTTTTTTTAAAGACTCTGCTGATAACCCCAAAAAGGCCATATGTTCCACCTGCCATGCCAGCATCAGCAGGGGTGACAAAATTACCAGCCTGACCACCACCAGCATGATCAGGCACATGGCAGCAAAGCACCCGACTTTGTGGGGCGAAACCCAGGGTCCACGACCAGTGTCAGCGGGTGTCACCACTGCTTCTTCCTCTGTTGTGCGTGCAATAGAACCCCCTGTTGTGTGTGCAAGGCAATCCCCTGTCCATACTGCATGTAAACATGCCCCCTCCTCTCAGTCTTCACTTTTTATGGCAGTTTCTCAAGAAACAGCATCAACGTCCACGTCCACTTCCCACCGCAGCGTTCAATTGTCCATATCCCAGACCTTTGAACGAAAGCGGAAATTCGCAGCTAACGCCCCACAGGCCACAGTCCTAAATTCGCACATTTCACGACTGCTTGCATTGGAAATGCTGCCTTTTAGGCTGGTGGAGACGGAATCCATCCGCAATCTTATGGCGGTGGCCGTCCCTCGGTACTCGGTCCCCAGCCGACACTATTTTGCCCGGTGTGCCATCCCCCACTACACAAGCACGTGTCCCAAAGCATCTGCCGTGCCCTCAACAACGCAGTTACTGGGAGAGTCCACCTGACAACGGACACGTGGACAAGTGCTTGTGGCCAGGGACGGTACATCTCTCTGATGGCACACTGAGTAAACATAGTGGAAGCGGGGACCCAGTCGGACCTTGTGACGGAACACATCCTCCCCACACCGAGGATTGCGGGCCCTATGTCAGTCAGAGTTGCCCCCCCAGTGTACAGCTCCTGTGCATCCTCCTCCTCCTCCTCCTCCTCATGTTCAGCCTCCATCTCAGATATCACCACATCAGTTACAAGCTGGAAGCATTGCAGTACTGCCTCCGCCAAGCGGCAACAGGCTGTGCTGAAACTCATAAGCTTAGGTGATAAACCTCACACTGCTTGTGAGTTTTGGACAGCTGTGAAAGAGCAGGCAGATCTGTGGCTGAGACCGCTGAACCTACATCCTGGCATGGTCGTGTGTGACAATGGCCGTAACCTGGTGGAGGCTCTGAGGCGAGGTGAGATCACTCACGTACCATGCCTGGCTCATGTGCTTAACCTCGTGGTTCAGCGGTTTCTTAAATCGTACCCCGAGTTGCCAGATCTGCTCGTGAAAGTACGCCGCCTGTCAGCTCATTTTCGCAAGTCGGCTACAGCTTCCGCCGCCCTTGCTGTGTTGCAGCAGCGTTTACAGCTTCCGGCACACCGACTGGTGTGTGATGTCCCCACACGTTGGAACTCTACCCTCCACATGTTGCAAAGGATTTGTGAGCAGAAGAGAGCAGTTGTGGAGTACCAGCTGCAACAAGGCCATTGATATTCAGGTCAGACTCCACACATAAGACCTCAGGAGTGGACCTGGATGTCTGACGTATGTACTATCCTGACAAACTTTGAGGAGGCCACCAAGATGGTGAGTGGCAATGACGCCATCATTAGTGTCAGCATCTCACTTGTCTTTCTTTTGCAACGCTCTCTGCAGAGAATTAAAGAGGAGGCATTGCAGCCAGAGTATGATGAGATGGATCAAGAAGCCGTAGCGGGCGATTACACACAGCCCAGCCTCATCTCATCCCAACGTGCATTGGGGGACAATGAGGGAGAGGAGGAGGAGGAGGAGGAGGAAGAACAGGAGCTGCTATCATGCGTTGTAGACGGTAGTACCTGTACAAGTGTCATACCGTCGGTTCAGCGTGGGTGGCCTGAGGACAGGGGGGAGGAGGAAGAGGAGGAGGAGGAGGAGAGCATGGTCAGTCGTCATCTTGGTGAGGACACGGAAATCTTGCCCGTTACCAGTCTGGCACGCATGGCTGACTTTATGTTACGCTGCCTTAACCGTGACCCTCGCGTTGTCAAAATGTTGGGTGACAGTCATTACTGGTTGGTGACACTTGTAGACCCCCGCTACAAGGAGAACTTTCACTCTCTTATTCCTGAGGTGGAGAGGTCTACAAAAATGGGGCAATACCAGAAGGCCCTTGCTGCAGAACTCTTAAAAAAATTCCCATCTGAACACGTTAGCGGCAGAGGTCACAGTTCGTTGCCCAACCAAGGCGTATAGGCGAGAGAGATGCAACTCCAATCCAGCAGAGGCAGGGGAACACTGTCAACGTTCTGGGACAGTTTTCTGACACCCGCCCAGCTTACAGGCCCTGAGGCGCGGGGTACTCTCACAAAGAGTGGAAAGTTTCAAAAGATGGTGAGGGAGTACCATGCCGATCGTACCAGAGTCCTCCGTGATTCCTCTGTGCCTTTTAATTATTGGGTATCCAAGCTGGACACTTGGAATGAACTCGCTCTGTACGCCTTGGAGGTCCTGGCCTGCCCTGCCGCTAGCGTGTTATCGGAGCATGTTTTTAGTGCCGCTGGAGGAATTATAACTGATAAGCGCACTCGCCTGTCAACTGACAATGCTGACAAGCTGACCCTTATCAAAATGAACAAGGGCTGGATTGGGCCAGACTTCTCATCACCACCAAATGACAGCAGAGTAACATAAAGTCAAATCCACTGTGTTATTTCGGGAGGTGTATTCACATGCACCGCTTCACACCCACACATGGGTATACGCTTCCTCGTTTCGGCTGTTTAATCTTCTTATCCTTATCCCCAGCCTCCACCACCACTATACCACCAGGGTGCCAGCATTGCAAGTTCCTCCGTCCTTATTTTTGGCTGCTTTTGCTTGCAAGGCATAAGCAAATACTATGGGACACCCACTCCCCAATAATGGGACTTATGTTTGTAATATGCTGTACTGCATGGCTCTTGTAAGGGGCATTGCAAGTTGCTCCGTCCTAATTTTTGGCAGCTTTTCTGGGAAAGCATAAGCAAATACTATGGGAGACCCATTCCCCAATAATGGGACTTATGTTTGTAATATGCTGTACTGCATGGCTCTTGTAAGGGGCATTGCAAGTTGCTCCGTCCTAATTTTTGGCAGCTTTTGCTTGCAAGGCATAAGCAAATACTATGGGACACCCACTTCCCAATAATGGGACTTATGTTTGTAATATCCTGTACTGCATGGCTCTTGTAAGGGGCATTGCAAGTTGCTCCGTCCTAATTTTTGGCAGCTTTTGCTGGGAAAGCATAAGCAAATACTATGGGAGACCCACTCCCCAATAATGGGACTTATGTTTGTAATATGCTGTACTACATGGCTCTTGTAAGGGGCATTGCAAGTTGCTCCGTCCTAATTTTTGGCAGCTTTTGCTTGCAAGGCATAGGCAAATACTATGGGACACCCACTCCCCAATAATGGGACTTATGTTTGTAATATGCTGTACTGCATATGACGCGCCCCCTGGGCCGTGTGTACACGTGTGAGGGATACCCGGTGCCGGGTCTCCGGGGTCTGTAGTCTCCGTGGCGGTGACCCGGTCCCGTAACTCAGGCTGGTCAAACCAGTGGCAGTCTTTCTTAGGTTTTGAGGTTAATTGTCCGACTGCGTCACCCGTGGATTGCGGTCAGGGAGTACCACCGCTGCGAGGCAGACCACTGAGGCTGGTGTTGTGTGCGCAGCATAGAATGGGATAACTCCCCTCGGGAGGAGTATAGCCTCAGGGCAGTGAGTGTGGATGATGGGGGTGATGGTGCATGAGCGCAGCAGGAACGACTCAGAGTCTTTGCAGTGCATTTCAAGGTCTTTACTGATGATTATAAGGTAGACCCTCCCAGGAGTACTGGCTAGCATAAGAGGCCTGGTCAGTGCGTGAGAAAGCGGGAGTTCCCCTGGCCAGGTGGAGTTGTAGGCCTCCCCGTCTGTCTGCACTCTTCCTGGCTACCTTGCTGTAAGCGGGTAGAAGTAGCCCACGTCCCTGAGTGTACCGTGTAGTGCTCACCCGTATGGCTGGTGACTTGGGGCCTTCTGTTAGCCTCCGCTCCACGACGGCGGTGCTGGTCCCTTGCTTGTGACTGAGCCTCCGGGCTTCTATGGCCAGAGGACCTGAAATCCCCTGCCGGCTGGATTCTGCTGCTGGATATATAAGTCCTCACAGCTTCGGACTCCTGTGTCCGGTTCCTATTGTCTTCTGCCAGGGCGAGCTCTGCTCAGCTTCCAGCCCCTGGTCTTTAGCTCCTAGCTCCTACAGAGCTCCTTGCTGTTACTTTCCCTTGCTCTCACTCTGACTGTTCTCTGACCCCGCCACAGATCCAGTTTATAAGGGCAGAATTCTCCCCTCCCAGGACTGGGGCAGGAGGATGTTGCATGTTTAAGGGATCCTGACCAGGAAACCTCCCACTTGCTCTCCGACGTAATATCTCTATTACTGTGGTGACCAGACCCCTGGGGTGTCACACATGGCTCTTGTAAGGGGCATTGCAGTTCCTCATAATTTTTGGAAAGCCTTCCATTCACTGCTTAGGCCAACAGTGCACGGGAGACCCAGTTGCTATAAATCGAAAAAAAGGTTTAGTTAACGCCCTCTGACCTCCATGTCATTTCCAAGGGGCATTGGAGTGGCTCGAAATTTTTGGTAGGCATTGCACTCACTGTATGCCCTATAACTGTGTAGCCGAACCGCTCCTTTTGTTACAGAAACATATCCTACAAGACATATCTGGTTGACTGGCCTGATGTTGATGTGAATGGTCCCTGTTCCTCCTGCTCTTTCTCCTTTGCCACCACCTCATCCATCATTTATCACCTGAAGCTTTGTTTTAACGGGAGTCATAGAACTGGGATAGTAGCAGGAAAACATCCAGCAATCCTCGGAGGACGTAGGATATGCGCCAAAACGCGGACCACCTCAGGCCTAGCCACTACTACATACATGCGCTTGCATTCCAAGAAAACAAAGCAGATGCTAACTTCTATCATCATCATCATGCTCCTCACCTAGGCACTCTCAACTCCCCTGATGGAGAAGCCAGGGCCCACCGGAGGAGTCTGGTTCTCTGGTGGGCTCGTCCAATGCTGCCCTAAAGCAGGCCAGGCTAAGAAAAGTGTGGGGGAAGGTGACAGGAGAAATCAGGGCGGCTAGGGACCGAGTATGGGCACCTGGCCGCCACCTGGCGGCTGGGGACCGAGCGTGGACACCCGGCCGCCGGGCGGCTGGGGACTGAGTATGGATACCTCGCTGCCGAAGCTGCCATGAGGTAGTGGCCTGCTTCGGCCTCCTCCAAACTAAAAGGCCCCATTTCAAGTGAAAGCTAGCAGTATGGTATTGCAGCCTGCGGGTGGGTGGGTGGTTGGCTGCATATTTTCGCTTGCATTGCAAGGAATGGGGGAGGTACAATTGAACTCTGCCCTGGGACAAGGACTTGCACGGGGATAGTTGCAAGTCTGCATCTTCTGATTCGGCAAGGATCACTTCTGATGGGCACACTTTTAGACAGTGACCTGTGTGTCAGAGATGCTTCCAGGGGTCTTCCCCATGCTGATCCCTTGTCTTTTCAGCACTGTATGCATGTGTCACACAGCACATGGCCAGATAAGGTTGTAAAATGTTAAAATGACATTTCCCGGTGAACGCATTTGTCACGGTTGAAAGCAATACAAAAGTGCAAAAACGCATGAAAAATGCTACTTGTGAACATAGCCCAAGGTGTGGAGGAGTATTTTTTTTTTTGGTTATTTATTTTACCTTATACACAAGTTTTTACCCTGTAAAGGAAATTCCTTAACATATTTCACAGGAAAACCGTTTCAGTTTCGTTTTTGAACTTTTTATTGTGAGCCCGCAAAAGTGGCTTAATACCTCTGACCACGTTGTTGACAGCAGTGACCTGGGGGTCAGAAATGCTTCCAGGGGCGATCCCCATGCTGCCCGCATGTCTTTTGCGCACTGTCACTATCGTTTTGGGCACTTTTTAGGCTTTCTACAGACTGCCGGGGGTGCTGCCGCAAAAATGCTCGGGTCTCTCATAGACTAACATTGGGCTCGTTGCTCGGGTCGAGCACCCGAGTATCACGGTAAGCTCGGCCCGAGCTTCGAGCACCCGAGCATTTTAGTGATCGCTCAACACTATCAGTCGTCATCTTGGTGAGGACACGGAAGTCTTGCCCGTTACCAGTCTGGCACCCATGGCTGACTTTATGTTACGCTGCCTTAACCGTGACCCTCGCGTTGTCAAAATGTTGGGTGACAGTCATTACTGGTTCATGACACTTTTAGACTCCCTCTACAAGGAAAACTTTCACTCTCTTATTCCTGAGTTGGAGAGGTCTACAAAAATGGGGCAGTACCAGAAGGCCCTTGCTGCAGAACTATTAAAAAAATTCCCATCTGAACACGGTAGCGGCAGAGGTCACAGTTCGCTGCCCAACTAAGGCATACAGGCGAGAGAGATGCAACTCCAATCCAGCAGAGGCAGGGGAACACTGTCAATGTTCTAGGAAAGTTTTCTGAGACCTGCCCAGCTTACAGGCCCTGAGGCGCAGGGTACTCTCACAAGGAGTGGAAAGTTTCAAAAGATGGTGAGGGAGTACCAGCATCCTCCGTGATTCCTCTGTGCCTTTTAATTATTGGGTATCCAAGCTGGACACTTGGAATGAACTCACTCTGTATGCCTTGGAGGTCCTGGCCTGCCCTGCCGCTAGCGTGTTACCGGAGCGTGTTTTTAGTGCCGCTGGGGGAATTATAACTGATAAGCGCACTCGCCTGTCAGCTGACAATGCTGACAAGCTGACCCTTATCAAAATGAACAAGGGCTGGATTGGGCCAGACTTCTCATCACCACCAAATGACAGCAGAGTAACATAAAGTCAAATCCACTGTGTTATTTCGGGAGGTGTATTCCCATGCATTGCTTCACACCCACACATGGGTATATGCTTCCTCATTTCGGCTGTTTTTTGCTCTTCTCCTTATCCTCAGCCTCCACGACCACTATACCACCAGGGTGACCGTGGTCCATGTTGCCAGCATTGCAAGTTCCTCTGTCCTAATTTTTGGCAGCTTTTGCTTGGAAGGCATAGGCAAAGACTATGGGAGACCCACTCCCCAATAATAGGAATAATGCTTTTAATATGCTGTACTGCATGGCTCTTGTAAGGGACATTGCAAGTTCCCCCTTCCTAATTTTTGGCAGCTTTTGCTTGGAAGGCATAGGCAAAGACTATGGGAGACCCACTCCCCAATACTGGGAATAATGTTTTTAATATGCTGTACTGCATGGCTCTTGTAAGGGGCATTAAAATCGTCTTGTTAAGCTACTGTGACCTCCACGTCTCTTCCAAGGGTCGTTAATATTGTCTTTTTATTCCACTGTAACCTCCACCACTTTTCCAAGGGGCATTGATATTGTCTTTTTATTCCACTGCGACCTCCACCACTCTTCCAAGGGGCATTAAAAGCATCTTGTTAAGCTACTGTGACCTCCACGTCTCTTCCACAGGGCGTTGATATTGTCTTTTTATTCCACTGTAACCTCCACCACTTTTCCAAGGGGCATTGATATTGTCTTTTTATTCCACTGCGACCTCCACCACTCTTCCAAGGGGCATTAAAACTGTCTTGTTAAACCACTCTGAACTCCACGTCTCTTCCAAGGGGCATTAAAACCATCTTGTTAAGCTACTGTGACCTCCACATCTCTTCCAAGGGGCATTAAAACTGTCTTGTTAAACCACTCTGAACTCCACGTCTCTTCTAAGGGGCATTAAAATCGTCTTTTTAAACCACTCTGAACTCCACAGCTCTTCCAAGGGGCATTGACATGTTGTTTTTAATTACCTCTAACCTCCACGACTCTTGCAACGGGCATTGCATTTCCTCCTAATTTTTGTCAGCTTTTGGGCTTTCAATGCATAGGCGAACACTAAGGAAGACCCACTCCCCAATAATGGGTAGAAGGTTTTTAATACGCTGTAATCCACGTCTGTTTCAAGGGGCATTGCAGTGCCTAATAATTTTTGGAAAGCCTTCCATTCCCTGCTTAGGCCAACAGTGTACAGGAGACCCAGTTGCTATATATGGAAAAAACGGTTTAGTTAAGGCCCTCTGACCTCCATGTCACTTCCAAGGGGCATTGGAGTGCCTCGAAATTTTTGGTAGGCATTGCATTCACTGTATGCCTTATAACTGTGTAGCTGAACCGCTCCTTTTGGTACAGAAACATATCCTACAAGACATGTGTGGTTGGCTGGCCAGATATATTGATGTGAATGGTCCCTGTTCCTCCTGCTCTTTCTCCTTTGCCACCACCTCATCCATCATTCATCACCTGAAGCTTTATTTTAACGGGAGTCATAGAACTGGGATAGTAGCAGGAAAACATCCAGCAATCCTCGAAGGAGGTAGAATATGCGCCAAAACGCTGACCACCTCAGGCCTAGCTGTTACTACTTACATGCGCTTGCATTCCAAGGAACAGAAAGCTAAGGAGGTGGATGGCCTCATGATTATGAATAATTTACTCGTTGTGTAGGAGGCTGACCACTGCTGCTGTCTACCTTCTGAACTTTGTGTTGAAGCCTGATTGACCCAGGACCCGCAATCCTCTATGTCTGGAGAACGTGTTGCATCCCAGTGTCCAACTGTGTCGCGGCTTCCACAATATTAACCGAGTGTGAAGGCGTCAGTGAGATGGACCTTTCCTGGCCACATTCACTTGTCCACGTGTTTGTGATTAGGCTGTCCTTCCCACTAAATGCACTGGGGAGGGCACAGGTAATGTTTTGGTATGCGCGCTTGTGTACAAGGTGCACCGGGACAAATAGGGGCGGCTGGGGACCGTTTATGGACACCCGGCCACCCCCACGCGGCTGGGGACTGTGTGTGGACACCCGGCCGCGGGGCGGCTGGGGACTGAGTATGGACACCCGTCCGCCCCCTGGCGGCTGGGGACCAAGCGTGGACACCTGGCCGCCGGGCGGCTGGGGATTGAGTATGAATACCCGGCTACCGACGCAGCCATGACGTGGTGGCCAGATTCCACCTCCACATGTCTAAAAGACCCAATTTCAAGTGCAAGCAAGCTAGCAGTATGATACAGCAGCCTGGGGGTGGGTGGGTGGCAGGCTGCATACTTGCGCTTGTATTGCAAGTTATGGGGGAGGTACAATTGAACACTGCCCTGGGACAAGGACTTGCACGGGGATAGTTGCAAGTCTGCATCTTCTGATGTGGCAAGGATCACTTCTGATGGGCACACTTTTAGGCAGTGACCTGGGTGTCAGAGATGCTTCCAGGGGTCTTCCCCATGCTGTTCCCATGTCTTTTTAGCACTGTACGCATGTGTCACACAGCACATGGCCAGATAAAGTTGTAAAATGTTAAAATGACATTTCCCAGTGAATGCATTTGTCACGGTTGAAAGCAATACAAACGTGCAAAAACGCATAAAAAATGCTACTTGTGAACATAGCCCAAGGTTTGGAGGAGTATTTTTGTTTTTGGTTATTTATTTTACCTTATACACAAGTCTTTACCCTGGAAAGGATGTTCCTTAACCCCTTTCTGACCTGGTCAGAAATAGTACGCACCAGGTCGGGAAGGCCGGTTCAGCGGGGGCTCCGGCGGTGAGCCCGCACTGAAGCGAGCACATGTCAGCTGATTATTGGAATTGCAATCCACCCGCGGCTGTGAACATGTTAAATCTCTGACAGTGGCATTTAGCTCGCGCTTCCGGGAGTCCTAAGCCCCGCCCATCAGTGAACCCGTCACATGATCGCGGGTCACCAATGGGTGGGCATGACAACTCAGGGTCTGCAGCAGACGCCTGTGGTTGTCATGTCTCAATTGCTATGAGCGCCACCTAGTGGTCAGCGCTCATAGCAAGTGAGCATTTCTCCTGCATACAAGCGATGTGCTCATCGCTTGTATGCAGTAGAAGCAATCAGACAACTACTGCTTCTAGTCTCCTCTGGAGACTATAGAAGCAAGCAGAAAGTGTAAAAAAAAAGTTTTTAAAAATATTAAAAAAATAAAAAATATTTAAAAGTTTAAGTCACCCCCCTTTCGCCCCATTCAAAATAAAATATATATATATAAAAAAAAAAACACATACACATATTTGGTATCGCCACATTCAGAATCGCCCGATCTATCAATATAAAAGAAGAATTAATACAATCAGTAAACGGCTTAACGAGAAAAAAATTTTAAACGCCAGAATTAAGTTTTTTTGGTCGCTACAACTTTGCAATAAAATGCAATAACGGGCGATCAAAACATCGTATCTACCCCAAAATGGTATCAATAAAAACGTCAGCCCGGCACGCAAAAAATAAGCCCTCACCTGGCCCCAGATCCCGAAAAATGGAAAAGCTAAGGGTCTCGGAAAATGGCGTCATTTTGTTTTTTTAGCAAGCTTTGGATTTTTTTTTCACCACTTAAATAAAAAAGAACCTATACATGTTTGGTGACTATGAACTCGTAACGACCTGGAAAATAATGATAGCAGGTCAGTTTTAGCAATCTGTGAACGTGGTAAAAAAAGGACCCAAAAAACAACTGTGGAATTGCATTTTTTTTGCAGTTTCACTGCACTTGGAATTTTTTTTTCTTATTTTCCAGCACACGATATGGTAAAACCAGTGATGGTGTTTAAAAGTACAACTCGTCCCGCAAAAAATAAGCCCTCACATGGCCATATTGAACGAAAATTAAAAAAGTTCTGGCTCTAGGAAGAAGGGGAGCAAAAAAGGAAAACACAAAAACAGAAAGACCCATGGTCGTTAAGGGGTTAACATATTTCACAGGAAAGCACTTTCACTTTCGTTTTTGAACGTTTTATTGTGAGCCTGTAAAAGTGGCTTAATACCTCTGACCACGTTGTTGACAGCAGTGACCTGGGGGTCAGAAATGCTTCCTGGGGCGATCCCCATGCTGTCCCCATGTCATTTGAGCACTGTCACTATCGTTTTTGGGCACTTTTTAGGCTTTCTACAGACTGCCGGGGGAGCCGCCGCAAAAATGTTCGGGTCTCCCATAGACTAACATTGGGCTCGTTGCTCGGGTCGAGCACCCGAGTATCACAGTGAGCTCGGCCCGAGCTTCGAGCACCCGAGCATTTTAGTGCTCGCTCAACACTATTAATGACCTTCAGTGGACTAAACCGTGACTTTGTTTATGCACGTTATTTTTTCAAAATTCATTGCAGATCAGGCCATTGTCCTAATCTGTAGTGATTATATTCTAGGTGTAAAGAAAGATCTTTGTCTGTGACTAAGCACCACTGAGAAGTGTGAGCTGATGTTGGACGGGCTGCCATTGCTTTTGAAACAAGCTGCATTGGAGAAATTCCTTGGAGAAATGACAGCCGGAGTAGATACGGTTTCCCTTTATGCCAGTCCTTTTAACGAGCTAAAGAATATGGCTGTGGGGAAATACAACTCTCTCCGAGAAGCAGTGTCAGACTGAAGAACATTGGGCCCACCAGAGGATTTGATTCTGAGGGACCACATTTCTCCCCCACTAAAGAGCCCCATAGCAGCTGCTAGGTTTGTGCTATGAACTCTCTGTTTTTTTATTGTGGACTGGCTCCGTACAGTCCCTGGCCACATTCACTTGTCCAAGTGTTTGTGGTTAGGCGGTCCTTCCCAGTAAGTGCACTGGGGAGGTTACAGGTAATGTTCTCGGACCCGTGCTTGTGGAAGGTGGGGACGACACCGGGAGAAATAGTGGGGACCGAGTATGGAGACCCGGCCGCCACCAGCATGAGGTTGTGAAAAGCTTCCGGCTCCATGAGCCTAAAAGCCAACATTTCAAGTGCAAGCAGCTGTCCAGAAATGTGGCAGTTTAGTATTGCGGCCTGTTTTGGCTGGCTGCATAATTGCTCTTGCATTCCAAGTAACAGAAAACTAAGGAGACGAATGGCCTCATCATCACAACCTGAAAGGTTTGCACTATGAACTCTCCTGATGGAGAAGCCAGGGCCAACCGGAGGATTTTCCGGTTCTCTGGTGGGCCTGTCCAGCCCTGCGGAGAAGCAGCCGAGACTAAGAAAAGTGTGTGGGAAGGTTCCCGTAAACTCTATGGCTCCTTTTTTTTTTACTGTTGACTGGCTCTGTACTGTCCCTGGCCACACTCACTTGTCCACGTGTTTGTGGTTAGGCGGTTCTTCCCAGTAAGTGTACTAGAGAGGGCACGGGTAATGATCTGGGACCCGTGCTTGAAAAAGTCAGGGACAACACCGGGAGAAATAATGGCAGCTGGGGACCGAGTATGGAGACCCATCCGCCATGAGGTTGTGAAAAGCTTCCATCTCCACGAGCCTAAAAGGCAACATTTCAAGTGCAAGTAGCTGTCCAGAAATGTGGCAGTTTAATATTGCGGCCTGTGGGTGGGTGGCTGGCTGCATACTTGCACTTGCATTCCAAGTAACAGAGAACTAAGCAGAGAGTGGCCTCTATCATTATCACAACCTGAAAGATTTGAGCTATGAACTCTCCTGATGGAGAAGCCAGGGCCCACTGGAGGATTCTCCGGTTCTCTGGTAGGCCCGTCCAACCCTGCCAAGAAGCAGCCCTGGTTCCCGGACACTCTGTGGCTGCTATTTTACCGTGGACTGGCTCCAACAATCTATAAGATTGCAATCTATGATCCCATCACTGGCTCCCAATTTCCCAGCATTTCCAGTTCAAACTACTAACACTGACGTTCAAAGCCATCTATGACCTTTCTTCTCTGTACATCTCTAAACTAATGTCCTAATATATTCCCTTCCGTAATCTCTGGTCCTCCCAAGACCTCCTTCTTTCCACACTTATTTGTTCCTCACCCAATCACCTCCAATGCTTCTACTAAATATCTCCCATCCTCTGGAATTCTGTGCCTCAACACGTCCGATTAGCCACCACATTTGGATCCTTCAGACACAATCTGAAAAGACATCTCTTCAAGACAGCCTACAGCCTGCCATTGCCTTGCTGCCACCTCACTTCAACACCACCGGAGCAAATGCAACTCCACAACCTACTGTCTCCTTCCCCACCATCCTGTAGAATGTAAGGCCGCAAGTGCAGAGTTTATATAACTTAAGATGCAATATGGCACCTTGGCAAAGCCCAGTTATGTTCTCCCTCTGATATCTAACAATAACAAACAGGTTATGCTGGAAAAACTTGCACCTACTGCCACTCAGTGTTTTCAGCTCCTTTGTGAGAAACTAATGTTTGCTCAGCCAGTTTACCAAATAAAATTCCTGAGTTACGGAAATTGTGGTTCTTTGCTTCTTGTACTGGGTGCTAATACAAATCGTGGCGTGCCATTCACTGGATATTCCTGGCTGGTTGGAGACAAGCTCATTCCTGCAGAAAAGTACCAGCAAGCTAAGGAGATGGTGGCCTCTATCATCATGGAGGCATTTGCTCGTTTTCTAGCAGTCTGGCTTTTATACTAAAGATTCTGCTCATTTTTATAGTTTAAAGTGAGCACGTAGAGACCGTGGTTTCTGCAGCAGCGCATCCAGGCCGGGATAATGGTGGAGAAATTGCTGTACCATCAGGTTGAGGTTGCGAACCATGCAAGGCACGTGTCTGAGGTTGTCCGGGAGTAGGGCCGAAACCAGGTTTGCACGTTATCGCACACGGCCTTTCCTTGCTCCAGGTTCAATGGTGACAGCCATTGCTCAAACTTGGCCTGGAGAGCTGTCCACAATTCTTCAGCTGTATAACTGCGATCTCCTAAGCATATTATTTTAACACTGCCTGATTGTGAGACCTGGCTGCAAAGAACGGAGGTGGGGGGTATTCTCTCTGCACTGTTAGAATGTGTGTCTCAGTAAGGCAGAGGTTGAGGGTGCAGGTGGAGGCCCTAGAGGAGGTGGAGGATGCAGAAGCACTGGAGGAAGTGTTAGATACAGAGGTTTGTCCCGCAAGCCTTAGGGATTCCAACACTTGGTGTCTAATGACACCTTGGTGTCTAGTGGTTTAGTTCTCCATCCCCTGGTGTGTAGTAGTTTAGTTCTGCAACCCTAGCTGTTTAGTAGGTTAGTTTTCAAACCCCTCTTGTCTTATTAGTTTAGTTCTCCAACCCCTATTTTCTATTAGTTTAGTTCTCCATGTTCTGGTGTGTATTAGTTTCATTTTCCAACCTTAGCTGTTTAGTAGTTTAGTTCTCCAACCCCTGTTGTCTTATTAGTTTAGTTCTCCAACCCCTGTTTTCTGTTAGTTTAATTCTCCATGGTCTGGTGTGTATTTGTTTCATTCTCCAACCTTAGCTCTTTAGTAGTTTAGTTATCCAATCCCTGTTTTCTATTAGTTTAGTTCTCCATGGCCTGGAGTGTACTTGTTTCATTCTCCAACCTTAGCTGTTTAGTAGTTTAGTTATCCAATCCCTGTTGTATATTAGTTTAGTTCTCCATTTTCTGGTGTGTATTTATTTATTTCTCCAACGGATCCATGCCCACCCCCAGGGGTTAACGTCTGGTGATGAGAGTTTGGATTCTTCTCGGACCCTACTTTGTCCAGGCCCGGAACAACTGCAAAAAATTTTGGGCATCGCTACATATGCTTTCCCCCTCATGAGTCTGTGAAGCTTTGGAACAGACCTCTGATGCCCTGGAATAGACTGTGTGAACAGCTCTGCAGACTCGCCCATCTGTACTTCCCCATAGTTAGTTGGCCGGTTGGAGAGTTGTGGGTGAAAACAAGGGTAATTGGAGTGGCACCTCTGAGGACTCTACTGTATGTAGCATCGGCATCTCTGCCCCTTGCTAGGCAGAGACACCGTCCCTCTCACCTCCGCGCTCCTGGCGCGGCTTCCTCCAGCGCTTCTCTCACCGCTGCTTCCGGCACGCGCTCCTCCCCTGCAGTGTGCTTAGGGCACGCGCGCGCTCCCCCTCTCTTAAAGGGACTGCGTGCGCCGTCTTAAGGAGTCCCCGGCCAATTGCTGGAGGTCCTCCCATATATAAGGCACCTCCTCCAAAATGGAGGTGCCTGAGCAAAGTTGTTTGCACTGTGTCTGATCTTTGCTTCAGCCCTCAGGTCCCGCTGCTAGCCTGACTCCTCGTCCTGCCTGCCAGCCTGTTATTTGCCCGTTACCTGCCGAGCCTGCCAGCCTGCTCACCTGGAGCGCTCACCTGTTACCTGCCTGTTACCTGTTTTGGCTATCAGTCCGCTCACCTAGGAGCATCCGCCTGCCTTGTCTGTCAGACCGCTCACCTGGGAGCATCCGCCTGTTATCTGCTGTGTCTGTCAGACCGCTCACCTGGGAGCACCTGCCCGTTACCTGCTGTGTCCGTCAGCCCGCTCACCTGAGAGCGCCCACCAGTTACCTGCCAGTTACCTGCCTCGTCTGTCTGCCCGCTCATCTAGGAGCACCCGCCTGTTTCCTGCCAGCCTGCCTGGAGACCCTGCCGTCACTTGCTGTGACCACCTTCCTGGTAAACCTAAAGACTGCTACTGGCCCTGCTATCACGAACTGTGACCACCTGTCAGTTACCAGAGACTTCCGCCTGCTTGCCGTGTCCATCCGTCATACCGGTCAGTTCCAGCCACCTGATCCATGGGAGCCACCTGCTCTCTTACAAGGTCGTCACCAGAGTAGCACCTGGTCCCTCTGCCCGGATCCTCCCTGGTCACGTAATCGTTAGCCGCCGTCTGATCAGGGTCGGTTCGGGTCGATACTTAGTCGCGCCCCTCTGGGTCCCTCCTTGCACCTCGGCACAGAGGTTCCACCACCCGGACCCGTAACAGTTTGCTCGGGCCATGGAACCCAGTGGCACCCAAGCCCCCTCACTCTCTGACCTATATCATGAAGTCTCCCATCAGAGATCCCAGCAGGAGTCCATCCTGAACCACCTGCGGAATGTCAACTCCCGCCTGGACACACTGACTGCTCCACCAGCAACCTCCGCTTGTATCACGACTCGCACCCTAGCAGCGCCGCTGCCCACCAATACCATGGCATCCTGTCCCGGACCCCGGCTTTCTGCATCTCGTCATTTCGGAGGCGACCCCGCTCAAGCTCGGGGCTTCATAAACCAGTGCACCCTGCACTTTGAACTCTTGGCTCACCAGTTTATCTCCGACCGGGCCAAAGTGGCATTCATCATGTCCCATCTCACTGGGGAGGCACTGGCATGGCTTAACCCCCTGTGGGAGAGAGGGGACCCCCTGGTGTCCGACCTGTCGTCTTTCCTCACTGCTTTCCTGAGAGTCTTCGATGAACCGGGACGAAAGACCTCATCTGCCTCCTCTCTGCTACGTCTCCGCCAAGGGAGTCTCACCGTGGGCCAATATGCCATACGGTTCCACAACCTCGCTTCTGAGCTGGCCTGGGATAATGAGGCCCTGGTGTCAGTCTTCTGGGAGGGTCTTTCCGGTCGGATTAAAGATGAGCTCACCGGTCTGGACATTCCTACCACCTGGATGACCTGGTGTCACTGGCTACCCGGATTGACATCCGATTTCAAGAACGCACCAAAGAGACCACCCGTGAGAGAAAGTTTCCCCGCCTTGCTCCTACTTTCCAGAGACCTGTCTCCTCTTCTGTCTTTCCCCGGGCGCACTCACCCGAACCCATGCAGATCGACCAGACCAAGATGGTCAAATCTCGCCAAGAGTCACGCCGAGCCGAGGGGAGCTGTTTCTATTGTGGCAGTAAGGAGCACCTGATCCGTTCCTGCCCGGAGAGGCCGGGAAACTCCAGTGTCTAGGACCACTCGGAGAGGTTGCCCTTGACAAAAGTAAGTCCTCTCCAACCCTGACTTTGTCTGTCTCTATCTCCTGGGGAGAGAACCGTCACTTTGAACTCGCCCACCTGGATTCTGGATCCGATGGAAAAATCTTCTCCCAGTCCCTGGTTGAGAAATACCGTATTCCCACCAAGTCTCTGGCTGACCCTTTGTCAGTCGCCTCCGTGGATGGAAGACTCCTTCCGGTGACCATCCTGCTCGTCACGGAACCCATAACCCTGCAGGTGGGAATGCTGCACTCTGAGGTAATCTCCTTCCATGTGTTGCCCGGACTCTCCCACTCCCTATTGCTAGGTCTACCTTGGCTCCAGACACATGAACCCGTGTTGAACTGGCATTCCGGTGAAGTACTCCGGTGGGGGCTAGTCTTCCATAAGACCTGCCTGGTTCCGGTTCGTCCGGTTCATCCTCCACCTACCCCAGCTAATTTACCCGGTCTTCCGGCTCCTTACTGGCCCTATGCTGACGTCTTCGGTAAAAAGGAAGCAGAGATATTGCTACCTCATAGGCCATATGATTGCCCGATCGACCTGGTACCTGACGCCACTCCACCCCGTGGGCGTATTTATCCGTTGTCTGCGGCTGAAACCCGGGCCATGTCTGAGTACATAGAGGAGAATCTGGCCAGGGGATTCATCCGGAAGTCTACTTCCCCGGCTGGAGCCGGATTCTTCTTTGTCAAAAAAAGGATGGGTCGCTACGCCCCTGTATTGACTATAGAGGACTCAGATCAAGGTTAAAAATAATACCCCCTTCCGCTCATCTCTGAGTTATTGGATCGCCTTAAAGGCGCCAGGATCTTTTCCAAGCTGGATCTACGTGGAGCGTATAACCTGGTCCGTATCCGTCAAGGATACGAGTGGAAAACGTCATTTAATACCCGGTACGGACACTATGAATACCGAGTGATGCCCTTCGGCCTCTGCAATGCCCCCGCCGTCTTCCAAGAACTGGTCAACGATATCTTCCGTGACCTTCTTTACTCCTGAGTGGTGGTATACCTGGACGACATCTTGGTCTTCCCTCCGGATCTTCCCACAGACCGGAGGGATGTTCGTCAGGTCCTGCTTAGGCTCAGGCAGAACCACCTCTATGCAAAATATGAGAAGTGCCTTTTTGAGCAGACCTCTCTTCCATTCCTGGGCTATGTTATCTCCCAGTCAGGCTTGCGAATTGATCCCGAGAAGCTCTCTGCTGTCCTAAAGTGGCCCCGTCCGGAGGGCTTGAAGGCGATACAGCGATTCCTGGGCTTCGCTAATTACTATCGTCTCTTCATTCCTCACTTCTCGTCTCGGACTGCTCCCATATCTGCGCTCACCCGTAAGGGAGCAAATCCCAAGGTATGGCCACCCGAAGCTGAGGAGCCTTCCTTTCCCTGAAGCAAGCCTTCTCCTCTGCCCCTGTGCTGCACCATCCGGACTGCAACAAACAGTTCTACCTGGAGGTTGATGCTTCCTCCTCTGGAGCCGGAGCGGTGCTCACCCAAAAGTCTTCAACCGGGAGAATGGTAACCTGCGGCTTTTTCTCCAATATCTTCTCCTCCTCTGAGCGCAATTACTCCATAGGAGACTGAGAACTGCTGGCCATCAAATTGGCGCTGGAAGAGTGGTGCTATCTGCTTGAAGTGGCTCTATACCCGGTGATCATCTACATGGATCACAAAAACCTGGCATATCTCCAAAATGCCCAGAGACTTAATCCACGTCAGGCCCGGTGGTCTTTGTTTTTTGCCCGCTTCGATTTCATCCTTCATTTCTGCCCGGCGGACAAGAATGTCAAAGCTGATGCCTTGTACCGATCCTTCCTGTCCTCCGACCAAGAGGAGGAGCCTATGCACATTATTGACCTCTCCAAGGTGATGAATGTGGCCCCCTTGGATTTGATTTGTCTTCCACCCGGCAAGACGTTCGTGGCGGCTCCTGACCGTGAGAAGGTTCTTGGCTGGGGTCATTCTTCTAAACTAGCTGGCCATGCCGGCCAAAAGAAGACCTTCCTACTCATTTCCCGGCATTACTGGTGGTCTACCCTGCGTAAGGATGTGGTAGACTTTGTCTCTGCCTGTTCATCTTGTGGCAGCAACAAAGTTCCCAGACACTTACCAGCTGGTCATCTCCTGCCGCTTCCCATACCTGTTGCCCCGTGGCAACACATCGCTATGGACTTCATTACCGATCTCCCTGTTTCTGCCGGGTGTACTCTCATTTGGGTGGTCGCAGATCGCTTTTCTAAAATGGCCCACTTCATTCCCCTGCCTGGTCTCCCGTCTGCACCTGAGCTGGCTAAGGACTTTATCCGCTATATCTTCCGTCTCCATGTCCTACCCATCCACATCGTGTCGGATCGAGGGGTTCAGTTCACCTCACGCTTCTGGAGAGCCACATGTAAACTGCTGGACGTCACCCTGGATTTCTCCTCCGCTTACCACCCTCAGTCCAATGGTCAAGTGGAGCGGATCAATCACATCCTTACCAGCTACCTCCGGCACTTTGTTAATGCCCACCATTCTGATTGGGTGGACCTCATTCCTTGGGCCGAATTCTCTTATAAAAACCACGAGAGCGAATCCTCTTCCAAGTCCCCGTTCTTTATTGTCTATGGACAGCACCCCCGGATTCCATTTCCCGTCTCCGCCTCTGTGGACAACCCTGCCGCGCAGTCTCTTGTCAGCAAGTTTTCTACCATTTGGGAGAGTACTAGGTCCGCACTTCTTCAGTCCTCCGAGCGGATGAAGAGATATGCTGATAAGAGACGCCTGGATCCACCTCAGTTCAATCTGGGAGACAAGGTTTGGCTCTCCTCCAAACATGTGCAGCTCAAAATACCCTCCTACAAGTTAGGTCCTCTCTTCATCGGCCCTTTCGAAATCCTCAGGCAAATTAATCCAGTGGCCTACAAATTAAAACTCCCGGCCACCTTATGGATTCCCAACTCCTTCCACGTATCTCTCCTCAAACCCGTTGTCTTTAACTCTTTTTCCAACAATCCAGGTACTCCCCCTGCTCCGGTTTCCGCTGAAGACGTCCTTGAGGTAGAGAGTATTCTGGCCACCAAAAGGGTAAGAGGGAAGACCTTTTTCTGGTAGATTGGAAGGGGTTTGGTCCTGAGGAGAGAACTTGAGAACCCAGAAAGAACATCAACGCCCCGCTTCTCCATGTAAAATTTCTTTCTGGCCTAAAAAAGAGGGGGCCTAAAGGGGGGGTACTGTAGCATCGGCGTCTCTACCCCTTGCTAGGCAGAGACGCCGTCCCTCTCACCTCCCCGCTCCTGGCGCGGCGTCCTCCAGCGCTTCTCTCCCCGCTGCTTCCGGCACGCGCTCCTTCCCCGGCAGTGTGCTTAGGGCATGCGCGCTCCCCCTCTCTTAAAGGGACCGCGCGGGCCTTCCTAAGGAGTCCCCGGCCAATTGCCGGAGGACCTCCCATATATAAGGCACCTCCTCCAAAATGGAGATGCCTGAGCAAAGTTGTTTGCACTGTGTCTGATCTTTGCTTCAGCCCTCAGGTCCCGCTGCTAGCCTGACTCCTCGTCCTGCCTGCCAGCCTGTTATCTGCCCGTTACCTGCCGAGTCTGCCAGCCTGCTCACCTGGAGCGCTCACCTGTTACCTACCTGTTACCTGTTTTGGCTATCAGTCCGCTCACCTAGGAGCATCCGCCTGCCTTGTCTGTCAGACCGCTCACCTGGGAGCATCCGCCTGTTATCTGCTGTGTCTGTCAGACCGCTCACCTGGGAGCACCCGCCTGTTACCTGCTGTGTCCGTCAGCCCGCTCACCTGAGAGCGCCCACCAGTTACCTGTCAGTTACCTGCCTCATCTGTCTGCCGCTCATCTGGGAGCACCCGCCTGTTTCCTGCCAGCCTGCCTGGAGACCCTGACGTCACTTGCTGTGACCACCTTCCTGGTAAACCTAAAGACTGCTACTGGCCCTGCTATCACGAACTGTGACCACCTGTCAGTTACCAGAGACTTCCGCCTGCTTGCCGTGTCCATCCGTCATACCGGTCAGTTCCAGCCACCTGACCGGTGGGAGCCACCTGCTCTCTTACAAGGTCGTCCCCAGAGTAGCACCTGGTCCCTCTGCCCGGATCCTCCCTGGTCACGGAATCGTTAGCCGCCATCTGATCAGGGTCGGTTCGGGTCGATACTTAGTCACGCCCCTCTGGGTTCCTCCTTGCACCTCGGCACAGAGGTTCAACCACCCGGACCCGTAACACTGTATGTGATGTTAAGGTGGAGGAAGAGGAGTAGAGGCCACTTAATGCAGCGCTTGTCATCTACTGGAGAATATGTTCTTCCTGCCCCTCATCTATAAGGCGTACCACTGTGCGACTGCCAAAAAAAGGGAGTGGAGTTCAGTAACAGAAATTTTAAAAATGCTGCACAATTGCTCCCTGCAGAAAAACAAACCTACTTCTCATATCTCATATTATACGTGTCTCACAACCCTAAACAGCTATTCAGTACTTTCAAGTCCCTCCTCTGTCCAGCAGCTCCCCCTCCCTCTCTCTCCTCTCATCTCAGCTGAAGACTTAGCCTCATTCTTCAAGCAGAATATTGAGAACATAGGGTAAAGCTTTTGCTTAAAGTCCCAACAGCCCCTTCTCTCTCATAACAACTCAACACTCCTCCTCCAAAACCAGCTTCTCTGCCATCAAGGAACATCATCTTCACTCTCCAAATCACATATCACCACCTTTGAACTTGAACTAATACCATCCCACCTCATTCCCAACCATACCCCAGTCTTCATCCCAAGCCTAACCCTCCTTTTCTACCTGTCACTAACAACTGGCATCTTCCCATCATGATTCAAACATACCTCGATCACAACCATCCTCCAAAAGCCCTCCCTTGACCCATCCTATGTTTATCTATCACCCCATCTCACTTATGCCACCAAACTACTGGATCAACACATCTATTTTGAACTGTCCTCCCACCTCTCCTCATGCTCCCTCTTTGACCTCTTACAATCAGGCTTCTGACCTCACCATTCCACTGAAACTGCACTGACTAAAGTCACCAGCGACCTACTAACGGCCTAATCCAAGCCAGACTACTCTGTCTTCCTCCTCCTAGACCTGTCATCTGCCTTTGACACAGTAGACTATATGCTCTTACTACAGACTCTCATCTCTCGGCATCACAGACATGGCCCTGTCTTGGATCTTTTCATACCTAACCCATAGGACATTCAGTGTCTCCCACTCACACACCACCTCCTCATCTCACCCCCTATGTGTCGGTGTCCCCTAAGCTTCAGTTGTAGGACACAGACTCTTCTCCATCTACACCTTCGGCCTCATGGTCTCACAGCTTTCAGTATCACCTCTATGCTGATGACACACAGATCTACCTCTCTCGAACTCTTCGCCAATCTCAAATTCGAGCTGTTTTGGGCGGTGTTCGAGCCATTCGGCGAACACGAACGATTTGAAAAAAATCCGGCTGTTCGAGGTTATGTTCGATAACTGTTCGTGCACCAAAATCATAACTGGATTTTTTCTCAGTAATGCTGAAAATTAATGTTAATACACAGTTTGAGTGTACAGCGGGGTGGGGGGAGGGGCAGGGGATGGATCTCTGCATAAATAATGAAGATCTCCATTCTTTTTTCTCTTTCCCGCATTTACAGTGGGGAGGTGCAATCTGTCAGCCTATCAGCCTATCAGCCTATCAGCAGCGCACACACGGAGCGAACTGCTTTTTTTCACACAAGCAAGGGCATGTGTCATTGGCAGTTTATGTCACATGTCCTTGTCCTATAAGACCCAGCCATTTTCCAAGAAGCCACCATTTTCTCACTGCTGCAGCTACGTGTTAGACGGCACCGCTGTTGCTGTGTGCGCTATACTTTGAGTGTTCATTTCAAGCCAATTTTCTCTGAAATATAGAGATAGCTTGGGAGTAGGGAATAGTTGTGATTGCAGTCCTTTTGAGGACAAGGTTACATAATTTCCTACGACTTTTATCAGGCAGGTCTGTGCTCTTACATAGATAGGTTGGGAGTAGGGACTAATTGTAATTGCAGTCCTTTTGAGGGCTAGGTTACATCAGTTCCTATAACTTTTTGCCTGGCAGGTCTGTGCCAGTGCTGTGGAAGTTTTTTTTCAAAGCATTTGGCTAAATCTAGCTAAGAAAATCCTTTTTGGCCTCTTGCAGTGTGTGTTTGTCGGTGGAGCAGCCTATCTGTGTTGAAAGCTACACCACCTGTGTATAGAATACAATTTTTTTTACTGCACCTAGCCAAGTAAAACCTTTTGGGCATAGCATCATTCTATTAGTCCATCTATACTAACCTCCACCAGGTTGCAAATTCAAAATAATTTTTTTCTGCATCTAGCTCTGAAAAAGTATTTCGGCTTGTAGCAGTGTGTGGGACTTGTTCTATTAGTCCATCTATACTAACCTCCACCAGGTTGCAAATTAAAAATAATTTTTATATGCATCTAGCTCTGAAAAAATATTTGGGCTTGTAGCAGTGTGTGGGACTTGTTCTATTAGTCCATCTATACTAACCTCCACCAGGTTGGAAATTAAAAATAATTTTTATCTGCATCTAGATCTGAAAAAAAATTTTGGCTTGTAGCAGTGTGTGGGACTTGTTATATTAGTCCATCTATACTAACCTCCACCAGGTTGCAAATTCAAAATAATTTTTTTCTGTATCTAGCTCTGAAAAAAAAATTGGGCTTGTAGCAGTGTGTGTGACTTGTTCTATTAGTCCATCTATTCTAACCTCCACCAGGTTGCAAATTCAAAACAATTTTTATCTGCATCTAGCTCTGAAAAAAAATTTGGGCTTGTAGCAGTGTGTGGGACTTGTTCTATTAGTCAATCTATACTAACCTCCACCATGTTGCAAATTAAAAATAATTTTTATCTGCATCTAGCTCTGAAAAAATATTTGGGCTTGTAGCACTGTGTGGGACTTGTTCTATTAGTCCATCTATACTAACCTCCACCACTTGTGTATGTAATAAAATTGTTCTACTGCATCTAACCCAGCCAATACTTTTGGGCTAATACCACAGTTTGACCACTCAGCTCTGCTCGGTTCCCATCCATTGTTTTTTATGCAAACAACTCCAGAATTGTCAATTAGTTAACCACCAAAATGAGTGGAAAAAGGCCTGCTGATGGTGGAAAGGGGAATAGGCGTGTTGGGAAGGGAAAAAAAGGTTGTGTCCATGGGGTAGGTGTTAAAGCAACAGTAACATCTGCAGAAGAAAGACCAAATTCCAGCCAAACTAAGATGTCTACTTCTTTTAGCGGACAATGTGATAAGATCCCTTTCTTACGGCCACGCCAATCGCTACAAATTCCAGATGAGGCACAAAAACAGCAGGTGCTTCAATGGATATCAAGTGCTCCTTTAAGTGGGCTCTCCTCCACCTCAACTTCAACATCACAAATGCTCCAGTCCTCAGAGGTGTCACCCCAATCGTACTTGCTTCCTCACAGCTCCCAAGTCTCCAGCTTCCCGTCTGAGTATGGGGTAGAACAGATGGTTGAGTCTCCAGAGCTGTTTACTCATACTATAGCCTTGGAATCAGAGGTCGGTTCCAGAGCTTCTGTGAATCCAGACGAGGAGATGATCTGCACTGATGCCCAGAATCTTTATGAGTCGGATCCAGTAACAGACGCAGAAGGTTCTGACCATAATGTAGACCCTCGTTCCCAAACTGTAACTCCTGTTGTTGGAGACAATGAGGAAGACGATGATGAGAATCAAATACCTGATTGGAGCGACAACTTGAGTTTTTTGTCAGGGCAGGATGAGGTTGGCTCTGAGGATGACGGGTGTGATAACACACAGGGTTATGATGATGAGTTTGGAGATCCCACTTGCTCTCAACCCACAGTCAGCCAGTCGATGAGGTCAGCAGAGGAGGTGGAGAAGGATGCTAGTGACGACGAGGTCAGGTTGCGCCTTCCTGGACAGAGACGTAGTACTGGAACCACTTCAACAACTGCATCCTCAAACACAACTCTGCCTCTGACCACAAGTCGTGGTGGCTCTTCAGGTCGCATGGGTGCTAAGCCTTGCATAGCCTGGGCATTTTTTCAGATGGATAAGGATGACCCAACTCATGTTATCTGTAACATTTGTCAGCAAAAGCTAAGTAGAGGCCAAAAAATACATAGTTTGAGTACTTCATGCATGAACCGGCACATGGATATGAAGCAGAAGTTGCAAGGGGAAGCTCACTGTGCTACAATGCGGCCTAGCCGGCCGGGCCAACCACCGTCTGCCACATCTTGTGCATCCGCGGCCTCTTCATCCTCTGTGACTGGGAACACCTGTTTTGGGCCGCAGACCTGCCACCTCTTTACCCGCAACTGCCAGCGTGATTGGCAGGTCATCATTTTCTTTGGAGGTGGAAACACCAGCTGGTGTTGAGCGCTGTCCGACATCGATAGCACCACTTTTGGATCAAGGCAACCTATCATGTCCGCCTGCATCTTCCTCACAGACCGGCAGTTGGCCGAGGACACCCTTCTCAACCCCGTCTAAGCACAACAGCCAGCCCTCGGTCCCTCAGATATGGACAAGTAAAAGACCATTTCCTCCTAGCCATGAGAAAGCTAAGAGGTTGAATTTCACCATCTGCAAGCTCTTGGCTACAGAAATGCAGCCTTTCCGCCTGGTGGACACAGAGGATTTTCGAGACCTTATTTCCGTCACAGTGCCACAGTACCAGATGCCCAGTCGGCACTACTTCTCAAAGAAAGGTGTGCCTGTGCTCCACCAGCATGTCGCACACAACATCACAGCTTCTTTGAGAAACTCTGTGTGTGACAGGGTGCATTACACCACAGACACTTGGACGCGTAGGCTTGGACAGGGGTGTTACATGTCGCTGACTGGGCACTGGGTAACTATGGTGACAGCAGGACAAGGGGCTGCTGTCCAAGTCTTGCCGTCCCCACGAGTTGTGCGTCAATCCTCTTTATCGCAAAGTTCCTCCACTGCTTCTGCCTCCTCAACCTCCTCTCGGTCCTCCACCTGCACCCAAAGCCTGTGTGGTCATGCCACAAGCTTTCTAACTGCGCAGAAGGGATCCTGCACACCACCTTTCTATGCTGGCAGCAGGGCTCAACGTCATCAGGCGGTTTTTATTTTGAAATGTCTGGGAAATGTGAGTCACACAGCTGAGGAGTTGTGGTCAGTTCTGGAGAACCAGTTTCATGAATGGTTGTCTCCACTGGACCTGAAACCAGGGAAGGCCGTGTGCGACAATGCTAAAAATTTTGGTGCGGCCCTTCGCCGGGGCAATGTCACACACGTGCCTTGTATGGCTCACGTGTTGAACCTGGTTGTCCAGCAATTTTTAGCCCACTATCCCGGACTAGATGGCCTTCTGCAGAGGGCACGGTCGCTGTGTGCTCACTTCCGCCGTTCGCATCCCGCAGCTCAGCGGCTTACATCTCTACAGAAGTCGTTGGGCCTGCCACTTCACCGGCTAAAATGCGATGTGCCTACCCGGTGGAATTCAACTCTGCACATGTTGCAGCGACTGTGGCAGCACCGACAAGCCCTGGTGCAATACATTCTGATGTATAGCCTGGGCCAACGAGATCCAGAGGTGGGGCAAATCACGCTGGAGGAGTGGTCTCAGATCAGGGACCTATGCACCCTTCTGCACAGTTTTGAAATGGCGACGAAGATGTTTAGTGCTGACGATGCCATTATCAGCATGACTATTCCGGTGATTTACATGCTTGAGCACATGTTAAACAGAATTCAGAGTCAGGTGGTGGCACAAGAGTAGGTGGAGGAAGTAGAGGAGGAGGAGTTGTATGCGGAAGGGCTAACATCTACAAGGTCCAGATGGTCGGCAGCACCAAGGCGGCAGGCATGTGAGGGTGGGGGAGATGGTTTTACCAGGGCACATGGTAGCAGCCAAACTAGTGAGGAAGGTGCAGAAGCCCAGGAAGAAGTGGAGGACGAACTGATGGAAGACTCATCAGATGAGGGAGACCTTGATCACATTTCTGTTGTGCAAGGTTGGGGGGAGAGGGCAGAGGGAGGAAGCATGACTGTTACCTTGCCACCAACACAACAGGGACTTGGTGCTCCTGGATGCGCAAGACACATGAGTGCCTTCTTGCTGCACTACCTGCAACATGACCCTCGAATTGGGAGAATTAGAAATAATCCTGACTACTGGGTTGCCACACTGTTAGATCCCCGGTACAAAAGTAAATTTGCAGAAATTATTCCTGCCATAGAAAGGGATGCACGCATGCAGGAGTATCAGCAGAGACTGTTGCAGAATCTTACATGTGCTTTTCCACAAAACACCAGTGATGCACGTATTGAATCTCACAGTTCCAACTTGCCAACCGTGGGACTGTCGAGTGTTCAGCACTCAAACCGTAACAGAAACACAGTATCTGCTGGTATCATCAATTTTGCGGAATCATTTCACCACTTTTTTAGCCCATCCTTTGCAAGGCCACAGGAGACAAGAAGTTTGACAGATAGTCAACGCCTAGAGACGATGGTACAGGAGTATCTCCAAGTAAACATTGAAGCCATGACTGTCACTGGACCCTTGCTCTTTTTGGGCTTCCAATCTGGATATATGGCCGGAGCTCGCCACTTACGCCTTGGAGATCTTGTCATGCCCCGCAGCCAGCGTTCTGTCTGAACGTGTGTTCAGCACTGCTGATGGTGTGCTGACAGATAAGCGCACGCTTCTCACCACTGATAATTTAGACAGACTCACGTTCATAAAGATGAACAAATCATGGATCTGAAAGGACTTTTCTACCCTTGTGTCATCCTGGGGAGAGTAAAAGCTTGATGATTTGTTAAAATCACCTCACCAACCGTTTTAAGCTTTCAAATTACTAATCATGTTTTTCTGTATCTTGGCTGGAAAATAATTTGGGCCTTGTAGCAGTGTGCAGTACTGATTCTGTTAGGCCATCTATACTAAACTCCACCAGATTTAAAATTACTAATCATGTTTATCTGTATCTTGGCTGGAAAATAATTTGGGCCTTGTAGCAGTGTGCATTACTGATTCTATTAGGCCATCTATACTAAACTCCACCAGATTTAAAATTACTAGTCATGGTTATCTGTATCTTGGCTGGAAAATAATTTGGGCCTTGTGGCAGTGTGCAGTACTGATTCTATTAGGCCATCTATACTAAACTCCAACAGATTTAAAATTACTAATCATGTTTATCTGTATCTTGGCTGGAAAATAATTTGGGCCTTGTAGCAGTTTGCAGTACTGATTCTATTAGACCATCTATACTAAGCTCCACCAGATTTAAAATTACACTGGTCAACGCAATTTTTCTGTCAAAAGGTTTTAAAACATATTTTAAGTCAATTTTGTCTGCTGATTACTAATACGAACTCCGTTTTTGGCTATCACAACAGGATTTCGAGATATTTTTGATGGAAATTACTCCTATCGAATATTTTTTGATAAAAACCTCATGATTTTCGTTACTACATTTTGTATATTTTTAATCAAGGAATAACAAAAATTGCAAAGTCTGTGTACAGCAAATCAAATATACTTACAAAATTAAACTACAAAATATAAAAACACATATATATGGCACACAGATGAATGGCAAATGGCAGTTATTTGAACTTTCTTTTCTTGGCTGATCTGTGATGTACAGCTTCTGGGTTGTCTCTCATCAAGCTCCAGCAATAGTCAGCCATCATATGTGAGTCCCACTGGCCTTGATACCGTTCTTCCATTGTTTTTATGTCCTGATGAAAACGCTCTCCTTGTTCCTCGCTCATATCCCCAAGGTTCTCTGGAAAAAAGTCCAAATGGCTGTGTAAATAGTGAATCTTGATACTCATTCTACATCCAAGATTTTCCAGACTCATTAGTAGCTCTTCCACAATCTCTTCATAGTTGTCTGCTTTCTTATTCCCTAGAAAATTCTGCACCACATTACAAAATGCATTCCAAGCTCTTTCTTCTGTCTCATTCATTGACGTGATAAAGTTTGGGTCTCTCATAAGTGTTCTTATTTGAGGTACATCAAATATTCCAGCCTTTTTCTTCTCTTCACTAAGACCAGGAAAAGTTGAACATATATAGTTAAAGCATTTTCCACTGTGATTGAGAACTTTGACGAACTTCTTCATCAATCCAAGTTTTATGTGCAAGGGAGGAAAGACAATGTTCTTCCTATCCACTAGAGGATCATGGATGACATTCTTATCACCAGATGCCAAACTCTGTCGCTGAGGCCATTCAGTTTTCACCCAATGCTCTGCTGTAGCTCTACTGTCCCAGTAGCACAGAAAACAAGGGTATTTGATAACTGTTTTTTACTTTCTTATCATAACAAATGGGAATTATGCATGTTCAAAGAAAACAAAGATATTCTCACATTTATTGGGAGACTAAATGAAAACGAAATTTACCTTATTGAAAAGTATAAACCGGCACTTTTCATACACTACTTATATTTTTCTTGGAATTATTGAAAATAGGCTATATACCTATAGCGCAAAAACGTGATATGATAGAGAAATTATAAGATCAGATTTGAATTCAGCACCCTCAATTTAGTATAAAACTGTTCTTAAAGTCCATGCCAGAAAATTTTGTTTTTTTGTACACCAGTGTTATTAATAAAAATCATGTTTATCTGTATCTTGCCTGTAAAATAATTTTGGCCTTGTAGCAGTTTGCAGTACTGATTCTATTAGGCCATCTATACTAAGCTCCACAATCTTTTCAATGAATAATAATTTTTAGCTGCATCTAGCCCGGAAAATAATTTTGGGGCTCCTAGATGCACAAGACACATGAGTGCCTTCTTGCTGCACTACCTGCAACATGACCCTCAGATTGTCAGAATTCGAAATAATCCTGACTACAGGGTTGCCACTAGAGATGAGCGGTGTTCGACTCGAACTGTTCGCCAATCTAAAATTCAAGCTGTTTTGGGCGGTGTTCGAGCCGTTCGGCGAACACATACAATTTGAAAAAAATTCGGCTCTTCGAGGTTATGTTCGATAAATGTTCGTGCACCAAAATCATAACTGGATTTTTTCTCAGTAATGCGGAAAATTAATGTTAATACGCAGTTTGAGTGTACAGCGGGGCAGGGGGAGGGGCAGGGGATGGATCTCTGCATAAATAATGAAGATCTCCATTTTTTTTCTCTTTCCCGCATTTACAGTGGGTAGGTGCAATCTGTCAGCCTATCAGCAGCGCACACATGGAGCGAACTGCTTTTTTTCACACAAGCAAGGGCATTGGCAGTGTATGTCACATGTCCTTGCCCTATAAGACCCAGCCATTTTCCCCGTCGCCACCATTTTCTCACTGCTGCAGCTGCGTGTTAGACGGCATCACTGTTGCTGTGTTCGCTATACCTTGTTAATTTTAAGCCAATTTTCGCACAAATCTACAGAAAGCTTGGGAGTAGGGAATAGTTGTGATTGCAGTCCTTTTGAGGACGAGGTTACATCATTTCCTACGACTTTTATCAGGCTGGTCTGTGCTCTTAAATAGATAGGTTGGGAGTAATGACTAATTGTAATTGCAGTCCTTTTGAGGGCTAGGTTACATCAGTTCCTATCACTTTTATCAGGCAGGTCTGTGATCTTAAATAGATAGGTTGGGAATAAAGAATAATTGTAATTGCAGTCCTTTTGAGGGCTAGGTTACATCAGTTCCTATCACTTTTTGCCTGGCAGGTCTGTGCCAGTGATGTGCAAGACTTTTCACAGCATTTGGCTAAATCTACTTAATCAAATCCTTTTTGGCCTCTTGCAGTGTGTGTTAGTCAGTTGGGTAGTCTATCTGTGTTGCAAGCTACACCACCTGTGTATAGAATACATTTTTTTTTACTGCACCTAGCCAAGTAAAACCTTTTGGGCATAGCATCATTCTATTAGTCCATCTATACTAACCTCCACCCGGTTGCAAATTCAAAATAATTTTTATCTGCATCTAGCTCTGAAAAAATATTTGGGCTTGGGCTTGTAGCAGTGTGTGGGACTTGTTCTATTAGTTAATCTATACTAACCTCCACCAGGTTGCAAATTCAAAATAATTTTTATCTGCATCTAGCTCTGAAAAAATATTTGGGCTTGGGCTTGTAGCAGTGTGTGGGACTTGTTCTATTAGTCCATCTATACTAACCTCCACCAGGTTGCAAATTCAAAATAAATTTTATCTGCATCTAGCTCTGAAAATATATTTGGGCTTGGGCTTGTAGCAGTGTGTGGGACTTGTTCTATTAGTCCATCTATACTAACCTCCACCAGGTTGCAAATTCAAAATAATTTTTATCTGCATCTAGCTCTGAAAAAATATTTGGGCTTGGGCTTGTAGCAGTGTGTGGGACTTGTTCTATTAGTCCATCTATACTAACCTCCACCAGGTTGAAAATTCAAAATAATTTCTATATGCATCTACCTCTGAAAAAATATTTAGGCTTGGGCATGTAACAGTGTGTGGGACTTCTACTATTAGTCCATCTATGCTAACCTCTACCAGGTTGCAAATTCAAAATAATCTTTATCTGCATCTAGCTCTGAAAAAATATTTGGGCTTGTAGCAGTGTGTGGGACTTGTTCAATTAGTCCATCTATACTAACCTCCACCAGGTTGCAAATTCAAAATAATATTCATCTGCATCTAGCTCTGAAAAAATATATGGGCTTCGGCTTGTAGCAGTGTGTGGGACTAATTCTATTAGTCCATCTATTCTAATCTCCACCAGGTTGCAAATTCAAAATAAATTTTATCTGCATCTAGCTCTGAAAAAATATTTCGACTTCGGCATGTAGTAGTGTGTGGGACTTATTCTATTAGTCCATCTATACTAACCTCCACCAGGTTGAAAATTCAAAATAATTTTTATCTGCATCTAGCTCTGAAAAAATATTTGGGCTTGGGCTTGTAGCAGTGTGTGGGACTTATTCTATTAGTCCATCTGTACTAACCTCCACCAGGTTGCAAATTCAAAATAATTTTTATCTGCATCTAGATCTGGCAGAAATATTTGGGCTTCGGCTTTTAGCAGTGTGTGGGACTTGTTCTATTAGTCCATCTATACTAACCTCCACCAGGTTGCAAATTCAAAATAATTTTGATCTGCATCTAGCTCTGAAAAAATATTTGAGCTTGTGCTTGTAGCCGTGTGTGTGACTTGTTCTATTAGTCCATCACTACTAACCTCCACCATGTTGCAAATTCAAAGTAATTTTTATCTGCCTCTAACTCTGAAAAAATATTTGGGCTTGTGCTTGTTGCAGTGTGTGGGACTTGTTCTATTAGTCTATCTATACTAACCTCCACCAGGTTGCAAATTCAAAATAATTTTTATCTGCATCTAACTCTGAAAAAATATTTGGGCTTGGGCTTGTAGCAGTGTGTGGGACTTGTTCTATTAGTCTATCTATACTAACCTCCACCAGGTTGCAAATTCAAAATAATTTTTATCTGCATCTAGCTCTGAAAAAATATATGGGCTTCGGCTTGTAGCAGTGTGTGGGACTTGTTCTATAAGTCCATCTATTCTAATTTCCACAAGGTTGCAAATTCAAAATAATTTTTATCTGCTTCTAGCTATGAAAAAGTATTTGGACTTTGGCTTGTAGCAGTGTGTGGGACTTGTTCTATTAGTCCATCTATACTAACCTCCACCTGGTTGCAAATTCAAAATATTTTTTATCTGCATCTAGCTCTGAAAAAATATTTGGGCTTTGGTTTGTAGCAGTGTGTAGGACTTGTTCTATTAGTCCATCTATACTAACCTCCACCAGTTTGCAAATTCAAAATAATTTTTATCTGCATCTAGCTCTGAAAAAATATTTGGGTTTCGGCTTGTAGCAGTGTGTGGGACTTGTTCTATTAGTCCATCTATACTAACCTCCACCAGGTTGCAAATTCAAAATAATTTTTATCTGCATCTAGCTCTGAAAAAATATTTGGGCTTCGGCTTGTAGCAGTGTGTGGGACTTTTTCTATTAGTCCATCTATACTAACCTCCATCAGGTAGCAAAGGCAAAATAATTTTTATCTGCATCTAGCTCTGAAAAAATATTTGGGTTTGGGCTTGTAGCAGTGTGTGGAACTTGTTCTATTAGTCCATCTATACTAACCTCCACCAGGTTGCAAATTCAAAATAATTTTTATCTGCATCTAGCTCTGAAAAAATATTTGGGCTTGGGCTTGTAGAAGTGTGTGGGACTTGTTCTATTAGTCCATCTATACTAACCTCCACCAGGTTGAAAATTCAAAATAATTTCTATATGCATCTAACTCTGAAAAAATATTTAGGCTTGGGCATGTAACAGTGTGTGGGACTTCTACTATTAGTCCATCTATACTAACCTCTACCAGGTTGCAAATTCAAAATAATCTTTATCTGCATCTAGCTCTGAAAAAATATTTGGGCTTGTAGCAGTGTGTGGGACTTGTTCAATTAGTCCATCTATACTAACCTCCACCAGGTTGCAAATTCAAAATAATTTTCATTTGCATCTAGCTCTGAAAAAATATATGGGCTTCAGCTTGTAGCAGTGTGTGGGACTAATTCTATTAGTCCATCTATTCTAATCTCCACCAGGTTGCAAATTCAAAATAAATTTTATCTGCTTCTAGCTCTGAAAAAATATTTCGACTTCGGCATGTAGTAGTGTGTGGGACTTGTTCTATTAGTCCATCTATACTAACCTCCACCAGGTTGAAAATTCAAAATAATTTTTATCTGCATCTAGCTCTGAAAAAATATTTGGGCTTGGGCTTGTAGCAGTGTGTGGGACTTGTTCTATTAGTCCATCTGTACTAACCTCCACCAGGTTGCAAATTCAAAATAATTTTTATCTGCATCTAGCTCTGGCAGAAATATTTGGGCTTCGGCTTTTATCAGTGTGTGGGACTTGTTCTATTAGTCCATCTATACTAACCTCCACCAGGTTGCAAATTCAAAATAATTTTGATCTGCATCTAGCTCTGAAAAAATATTTGAGCTTGTGCTTGTAGCCGTGTGTGTGACTTGTTCTATTAGTCCATCACTACTAACCTCCACCATGTTGCAAATTCAAAGTAATTTTTATCTGCCTCTAACTCTGAAAAAATATTTGGGCTTGTGCTTGTTGCAGTGTGTGGGACTTGTTCTATTAGTCTATCTATACTAACCTCCACCAGGTTGCAAATTCAAAATAATTTTTATCTGCATCTAGCTCTGAAAAAATATTTGGGCTTGGGCTTGTAGCAGTGTGTGGGACTTGTTCTATTAGTCTATCTATACTAACCTCCACCAGGTTGCAAATTCAAAATAATTTTTATCTGCATCTAGCTCTGAAAAAATATATGGGCTTCGGCTTGTAGCAGTGTGTGGGACTTGTTCTATAAGTCCATCTATTCTAATCTCCACAAGGTTGCAAATTCAAAATAATTTTTATCTGCTTCTAGCTATGAAAAAGTATTTCCACTTTGGCTTGTAGCAGTGTGTGGGACTTGTTCTATTAGTCCATCTATACTAACCTCCACCTGATTGCAAATTCAAAATATTTTTTATCTGCATCTAGCTCTGAAAAAATATTTGGGCTTTGGTTTGTAGCAGTGTGTGGGACTTGTTCTATTAGTCCATCTATACTAACATCCACCAGTTTGCAAATTCAAAATAATTTTTATCTGCATCTAGCTCTGAAAAAATATTTGGGCTTCGGCTTGTAGCAGTGTGTGGGACTTGTTCTATTAGTCCTTCTATACTAACCTCCACCAGGTGGCAAATTCAAAATTATTATTATCTGCATCTATCTCTGAAAAAATATTTGGGCTTGGGCTTGTAGCAGTGTGTGGGACTTGTTCTATTAGTCCATCTATACTAACCTCCACAAGGTTGCAAATTCAAAATAATTTTTATCTGCATCTAACCCAGTTAATACTTTTGGGCTAATACCACAGTTTGGCCACTCAGCTCTGCTCGGTTCCCATCCATTGTTTTTTGTGCAAACAACTCCAGAGTTGTCAATTAGTTAACCACCAAAATGATTGGAAAAAGGCCTGCTGGAAAGCGGAATAGGCATGTTGTGAAGGGAAAAAAAGGTTGTGTCCGTGGGGTAGGTGTTAAAGCAACAGTAACATCTGCAGAAGAAAGACCAAATTCCAGCCAAACTAAGATGTCTTCTTTTACCGGACAATGTGATAAGATCCCTTTCTTACGGCCACGCCAATCGCTACAATTTCCAGATGAGGCACACAAACAGTAGGTGCTTCAACGGATATCAAGTGCTCCTTTAAGTGGGCTCTCCTCCACCTCAACTTCAACATCACAAATACTCCAGTCCTCAGAGGTGTCACCCCAATTGCACTTGCTTCCTCACAGCTCCCAAGTCTCCAGCTGCCCGTCTGAGTATGGGGTAGAACAGATGGTTGAGTCTGCAGATCTGTTTACTCATACTATAGCCTGGGAATCAGAGGTCGGCTCCAGAGCTTCTGTGAATCCAGACGAGGAAATGATCTGCACTGATGCCCAGAATCTTTATGAGTCGGATCCAGGACCAGACGCAAAAGGTTCTGACCATAATGTAGACCACCGATCCCAAACTGTAACTCCTGTTGGTGGAGACAATGAGGAAGATGATGATGAGACTCAAATACCTGATTGGAGCGACAACTTGAGTTTTTTGTCAGGGCTGTAAGAGGTTGTCTCTGAGGACGATGGGTGTGATAACACACAGGGTGATGATGACGAGGTTGGAGATCCCACTTACTGTCAACCCACAGTCAGCCAGTCGATGAGGTCAGCAGAGGAGGTGGAGGAGGATGCTAGTGATGACGAGGTCAGATTGTGCCTTCCTGGACAGAGACGTATTACTGGAAGCACGTCAACAACTGCATCCTCAAACACAACTCAGCCTCTGACAACAAGTCGTGGTGGCTCTTCAGGTCGCATGGGTGCTAACCCTTGCATAGCCTGGGTGTTTTTTCAGATCGATAAGGATGACCCAAATCGTGTTATTTGTAAAATTTGTCAGCAAAAGCTAAGTAGAGGAACAAAAAATTCATAGTTTGAGTACTTCATGCATGAACCGGCACATGGATATGAAGCATAAGTTGCAGTGGGAAGCTCACTGTTCTACAATGTGGCTTAGCCGGCCGGGCCAACCACCGTCTGCCACATCTTGTGCATCCGCGGCCTCTTCATCCTCTGTGACTGGGGGGACAGCAGTGACACCTGTTTTGGGACGCAGACCTGCCACCTCTTTACCCGCAACAGCCAGCGTGATTGGCAGGTCATCATTTTCTTTGGAGGTGGAAACACCAGCTGGTGTTCAGCGCTGTCCAACATTGATAGCACCACCTTTGAATCAAGGAAACCTAACATGTCCGCCTGGATCTTCCTCACAGACCGGCAGTTTGCCGGGGACACCCTTCTCAACCCCGTCTAAGCACAACAGCCAGCCCTTGGTCCCTCAGATGTGGACAAGTAAAAGACCATTTCCTCCTAGCCATTAGAAATCAAAGAGGTTGAATTTCACCATCTGCAAGCTCTTGGCTACAGAAATGCTGCCTTTCCGCCTCGTGGACACAGCGGATTTTCGAGACCTTATGTCCGTCGCAGTGCCACAGTACCAGATGCCCAGTCGGCACTACTTCTCAAAGAAAGGTGTGCCTGCGCTCCACCAGCATGTCGCACACAACATCACCACTTCTTTGAGAAACTCTGTGTGTGACAGGGTGCATTTCACCACAGACACTTGGATGAGAAGGCATGGACAGGAGCGTTACATGTCGCTGACTGGGCACTGGGTAACTATGGTGACAGCAGGACAAGGGGCTGCTGTCCAAGTCTTGCCGTCCCCACGAGTTGTGCGTCAATCCTCTTTATCTCAAAGTTCCTCCACTGCTTCTGCCTCCTCATCCTCCTCTCGGTCCTTCACCTGCACCCAAAGCCTGTCTGGTCATGCCACAAGCTTTCTAACTGCGCAGAAGGGATCCTGCACACCTCCTTACTATGCTGGCAGCAGGGCTCAAAGTCATCAGGTGGTTTTTACTCTGAAATGTCTGGGAAATTTGAGTCACACAGCTGAGAAGTTGTGGTCAGCTCTGGAGAACCAGTTTCATGAATGGTTGTCTCCACTGGACCTGAAACGAGGGAAGGCCGTGTGCGACAATGCTGAAAACCTCGGTGCGGCCCTTCGCCGGGGCAATGTCACACACGTGCCTTGTATGGCTCAAGTGTTGAACCTGGTTGTCCAGCAATTTTTAGCCCACTATCCCGGACTAGATGACCTTCTGCAGAGGGCACGGTCGCTTTGTGCACACTTCCGCCGTTCGCATCCCGCAGCTCAGCGACTTACATCTCTACAGAAGTCGTTGGGCCTGCCACTTCACCGGCTAAAATGCGATGTGCCTACTCGGTGGAATTCAACTCTGCACATGTTGCAGCGACTGTGGCAGCACCGACAAGCCCTGTTGCAATACATTCTGACGTATAGCCTGGGCCAACGAGATCCAGAGGTGGGGCAAATCACGCTGGAGGAGTGGTCTCAGATCAGGGACCTATGCACCCTTCTGCACAGTTTTGAAATGGCGACGAAGATGTTTAGTGCTGACGATGCCATTATCAGCATGACTATTCCGGTGATTTGCACTCTTGAGCACATGTTAAACAGAATTCGGAATCAGGTGGTGGCACAAGAGGAGGTGGAGGAAGTAGAGGAGAAGGAGTTGTATGCGGAAGGGCTAACATCTGCAAGGTCCAGATGGTCGGCAGCACCAAGGCGGCAGGCATGTGAGGGTGGGGGAGATGGTTTTACCAGGGCACATGGTAGCAGCCAAACTAGTGAGGAAGGTGCAGGAGCCCAGGAAGAAGTGGAGGACGAACTGATGGAAGACTCATCAGATGAGGGAGACCTTGATCACATTTCTGTTTTGCGAGGTTGGGAGGAGAGGGCAGAGGAAGGAAGCATGATTGTTACCTCGCCACCAACACAACAGGGACTTGGTGCTCCTGGATGTGCAAGACACATGAGTGCCTTCTTGCTGGACTACCTGCAACATGACCCTCGAATTGTGAGAACTAGAAATAATCCTGACTACTGGGTTGCCACACTGTTAGATCCCCGATCCAAAAGTAAATTTGCACACATTATTCCTGCCATAGAAAGAGATGCATGCATGCAGGAGTATCAGCAGAGACTGTTGCAGAATCTTACATGTGCTTTTCCTCAAAACACTAGTGGTGCACGTAGTGAATCTCACAGTTCCAACTTGCCAACCGTGGGACCGTCGAGTGTTCAGCACTCAAAACGTAACAGAAACACAGTATCTGCTGGTAACATCAATTTTGCGGAACCATTTCACCACTTTTTTAGCCCATCCTTTGCAAGGCCACAGGAGACAAGAAGTCTGACACATAGTCAACGCCTAGAGACGATGGTACAGGAGTATCTCTAAGTTAACATTGAAGCCATGACTGTGTCACTGGACCCTTGCTCTTTTTGGGCTTCCAATCTGGATAAATGGCCGGAGCTCGCCACTTACACCTTGGAGATCTTGTCATGCCCCGCAGCCAGCGTTCTGTCTGAACGTGTGTTCAGCGCTGCTGGTGGTGTGCTGACAGATAAGCGCACGCGGCTCTCCGCTGATAATGTAGACAGACTCACGTTCATAAAGATGAACAAATCATGCATCCGAAATGACTTTTCTACCCCTGTGTCATCCTGGGGAGAGTAAAAGCTTGATGATTTGTTAAAATCACCTCACCAACCGTTTTAAGCTTTCAAATTACTAATCATGTTTATCTGTATCTTGGCTGGAAAATAATTTGGGCCTTGTAGCAGTGTGCAGTACTGATTCTATTAGGCCATCTATACTAAACTCCAACAGATTTAAAATTACTAATCATGTTTATCTGTATCTTGGCTGGAAAATAATTTGGGCCTTGTAGCAGTTTGCAGTACTGATTCTATTAGGCCATCTATACTAAACTCCACCAGATTTAAAATTACTAATCATGTTTATCTGTATCTTGGCTGGAAAATAATTTGGGCCTTGTAGCAGTTTACAGTACTGATTCTATTAGGCCATCTATACTAAGCTCCACCAGCTTTCAAATTAATAATAATTTTTAGCTGCATCTAGCCCGGAAAATAATTTTGGGGCTCCTAGATGCGCAAGACACATGAGTGACTTCTTGCTGCAATACCTGCAACATAACCCTCAGATTGTCAGAATTCGAAATAATCCTGACTACTGGGTTGCCACACTCTTAGATCTCACACACTCTTCGATCAACCTTTTCATTTTAATAAAGAACAAAAAATGGTCATTTTTGAAATTATAAGCATTAGCAGGTTATTAGAAACTGAAATCAAACAGTTTTCAACTCAAAACTTTATTCTAGGTGATGTTACAATTGCACATAGGACCCCTTGTTCGAAAGGAGCTTCTGAACTCTCTCTTCCATTGAATTTGTCAGGTTTTGGATGGTTTCTGCTTCATTTGTTTTGCATGAGGACAGAATACCCTCCCAGAGCTGTTGCTTAGATGTGAACTGCCTCCCGCCATCACAGACACTCCTTTTGATGATGCTCCAGAGGTTCTCAATGGGGTTGAGGTCATGGGATCATGGGGGTCACACCATAAGTTTGTCCCGTTTTATGCCCATATCAGCCAGAGATGCAGATGTGTTATGTGCAGCATGAGACGGTGCATTATCATGCATGAAAATGATCTTGCTGCTGAATACACGGTTCTTCTTCTTGAACCATGGCAGGAAGTGCTGTTTGAGAAACTCCACATACATTATGGAGTTCATCTTTACCCCTGCAGGGATTCTAAAGGGGCCGACAATCTCTCTCCCCATGATTCCAGCCCAAAACATTACTCCACCTCCTCCTTGTTGGCGCCATAGCCGTGTTTGCATGGGGTGTCCATCAACCAGCCATCCTCCACTCCATCCATCTGGACCATCGAGCTTTGCACGGCACTCATCGGTGAACAAAACAGTTTTGAAATCAGTCTTCATGTATTGTTTGGCCCACTGGAGTCGTTTCTGCTTGTGTACAGTGGATAAAGGAGGTCGACAGGATGGCTTACTCACAGCTGCAAACCTCTGAAGGACTCTGCATCTTGTTGTTCGGGGGAAGTTGGAGGCACCAGCAGCTTCAAAAACTAGTCTGCTGCTATGACAAGGCTTTTTTGCCGCTGCTCTTTTAACCTGATGTAATTGCCTGTAGGAAAGAGTCCTCAATTTTCCCTTATCAGCACGCACACATGTGTACTGTGAATCAGCTACATACTTCATGATTGTGCGATGATCAGGATGAAGTGTCTTGGCAATGTTGATTGTAGTCATGCCTTGACCTAAACACTCTCAATTTGTTGCTTCTCAGCAGTCGACACATCCTTTTTCTTTCCCATTTTGGCAGAAAATGTAGGCTGCTTAATAATGTGGGACAGCCTTCTTAAGTAGTCTTGCCTTTCATTGGACACACCTGCCAAACTAATTAGCACAGGTGTCTGCAATTGCTTACAGTGATATAAAGAGCCCTGACACACATCACCATCAATGAGTTTAACTGACAAACAAACAAATTCTTCCCTTATCACTCCTAAACACTTTTTGCATAATAATTTGGAACACAGTGTACATGTGCTTTTCCACAAAACAACAGTGGTTCACGCAGTGAATCTTACAGTTCTAACTTGCCAACCGTGGTCTGTATGGAGTTGTTCAATAAAGGTCCCAAAATTAGGATAACTTAGATGGGAGAGGTCTCTATGAATAGGAATTCCTAAGTATTTGATACCCTGTGAGGGCCAGGCAAAGGGAAAGTTGGACTGAATGGAATCCTGTATGGATTTCGGGAGGGAGACATCGAGGGCCTCAGACTTCGCTGCATTGATTTTAAAATTTGACCATGTAACAAAGTGATCTATTTCATCCATAACAGCAGGGATGGATATATGTCATTGAGTGATATATACTAGGACATCATCAGCAATTGCAGAGCACTTGTACTTGGTGCCTCCCACCTCAATCCACCTAACATTGGGGTTATGGCGAATTGATGAGAGCAGGTGCTCCGTCACTAGGATGTATAAGAGAGGGGACAGAGGACATCCCTGCCTTGTCCCATTGGTGATTATGAAAGGTGATGAAAATGTTCAATTTATCTTCAGCCTAGGTGACGTATTGCGATACAGGGCCGTGATTTTGGCTATAAAAGGGTCCCCTAGACCCCTACCCCAAGATATTTATAGAATAAAATATGGCGTGCCAGGAGACATTATGGAATGCTTTCACAGCATCCAACGAGAGTATCTAATTACAAATTTTTAACTGCATCTAGCCCAGGAAATACTTTGTGCCTAGTAGCAGTGTCTGCTAGTCAGCGAATTATCCCAGCTGTTAGGCAATCTACACCACCTGTAGTTTTGACACTTAATTTTTTCAAAGGAAATGGTTCGGGCCCCCGGGACACTCAGTGAAGAGCATCGGGGAGGCACCCCAAGGCACAGGGGCTGGGACTGGCTTTAGGACGCCGTGCGGTGAACCGCCAAGCTCGATCCTTATAAAAACTTTTTAGCTGCAGCAGCTTTAGCGGACGCTACTGGAGCTGGAATTACACGGCTGCTGGCATGAGACTTGCCCTCCAATAGATCCTTGTAAAAGAATTTAAAGTGTACTTATTCAAATTAGAGAGACAATTTAAATTAAAAAGATTAAACCTGCCTCTACCGCTGGGGGCTCGCTCGAACCACCAGCGGACAGGCACCAGTATTGGGAGAGGGGGGCTGGCCATCATGGTCCACCGCGGCTCTGGCACAAACCCGGCGACACGGAGGTCGCACGGGCAGGAACGGACTGGCCGTGTCGGCTTCGCATGACATGCTTATATCTGTGTCTCCCCCTCCTTTAACGCCTCCACCTCTTTTCTTTTCGCATGACTATATGTACTTGTCACTTTTCCATGTGTTAGTTGTGTCTTCTGAGCAGTTTGTCAGCTTTTGGACACCTTTGAAGTGTTTTCTATGTGTTTTCTATGTGTTCCTATGTGTTTTTGTTTGCCTGCCATTGGTTTTAATGGTGTTCGAAGGTGTTCGATGAACAGTTCGGCGAACATACGGGTGTTCGACCAACCGAACCGAACTCAAACAATACGGGGGTGGCTCAACTCTACTCCTTATTAACCACAATCCCATAATGTGTTACCTGTATTTCATGTTTCTTCTCTTCTAGATTTGTAAAAATTAACATGGATAAAACAGAATGCATCATCTTTCCACCATCTCATTCACCCCCCCCAACTGACCTATCTATCAAAGTGAATGCCTGCCCAATATCCCTAGTCCTGCAAGTTTGACTCTGATCTGTCCTTCAAACAGATCCAAGCCTTTTCCACTTGCTGATGACTCCAACTCCAAAGTATCCCAGGGATCCACACATTCCTCAACCATGAATGCAGAAAAACACCAGTGCTGGCCCTCATCATCTCCCTCCTTGACAACTACAAGCTCCTGCTCTGTGGCCTCCCTTCAACCACTCTCGCACCTCTCCAATCTATCCTAAACTGTGCTGGCCGATTAATTCATCTGTCACCCCGCTATTCCCAGGCTTCTCCCCTCTGTCAATCCCTGCGCTGGCTCCCTGTTGCCCAGAGACTCCAGTTGAAAAGACTAACTTTGGCATACCAAGCCATCGAAAACCTGTCTCCTCCATACATGTGTAACCTAGTCTCCCTGTTCTAGTTACCTGCATGCAACTTCCCATCCTTCCAAGATCTCCTTCTGTACTTCCCTCTTATCTCTTCTTGTCACGATCGCATACAATATTTGTCCTGTGCATCTCCGCTACTTTGTATTGCTGTACCCCAACACATCAGACTCTCGCCTACCGTGCAAACCTTGAAAAGGAAGCTGAAGACTCACTTCTTGTGACAAGCGTAAAATCTGCGGTAAGCCTCGCTCCAGCATACCGCTGCACGACTAGCTGTGCCCTGACCTACAGTATCCTTACCCATCCCTTGTAGATTGTTTGTGTGCCCTCATGGGCAGGGTCCTCTCTCTCTTCTTGTACCAGTTGGTGACTCCTTTTGACATGTAAAGTGCCACGGAATAAATGTCGCTGTAATACTAATAATAATTATAGTACTAGTACTCTGGGTCAATTGATGGCACTTTCCAGGTGTCTGCCCCTAATTTGATGTGTTTTGACAGCTTTTGGGCCAGTTTAGAGGTGTTGTGTATGCATTTTTTTTGTCCCCCCATTGAATCATATGGCATTCGGTAAAGTTCGATGATCATTCGATGAATAAATTGGCTAATATTGCATATTCAATGATGGTTATCCGAATCGAATATTGAAACATTCGCTCATCTCTAGCGCCGACATGGTGTAATTAAACTCTGCACATGTTGCAGTGACTGTGGCAGCAGCGACGAGCCCTGATGCAGTATCTCATGTTGTATAGCCTGGGAAAACACAGTACGGACGTGGTGCAAATCACACTTGGGGAGTGAACACAGGTGAAGGACCTCTGCACCTTTCTTCACATTTTCTAAATGGCTATTAAAATGGTTAATGTTGATGATGCCATAATCAGCATCACTATTCCAATCATCTACATGCTGGAGCACACTTTGAATAATCTGCGGAAGGAGGTAGTGGTGGTCCCAGGGGAAGAGGAGGAGGCAGAGGAGGATGCAGAAGGGTTAACAATATCTCTAAGTTACGGTCTGTCGCCTCACATGCGGATGCAAATGGAGAAGGACGAGGAGGAAGAAGTGATAAACCTCTTCCATGAAAGAGACTGACCAATGAGCGCATTTTTGCAGCACTATCTGTAACATGATTGTTGCCTGTATTGTCAGGATTCTAAATAGTGCTGGCTACTGGGTTGCCAGTCTGTTCGATCCATGGTACAAAAGTAAATTTTGCCAGTTGCTTTCCCCCCCGGAAAGGGACGTGCCAATGCTGCAGTATCAAAACATGCTTGAAGACAATCTTGAGAGTGGTTTTCCCCAAGACAGCAGTGAGGCACACAGTGTGCATCGCAGTGAAGACTTCCAACCCCGGGAAGGTTGAGTCGTCAATGCAAAAATATTAGCAGCAAACTCCACCAAGAACAACATCTGCAAGAAGTTTGTATGTTCTCCCAGTGTTTGCAAGGGTTTACTCTGGATACTCATTTTTCTTCCCACACTCCAAAGACATACTGACAGGAAATTTAGATTGTGAGACCCAATGAAGATATTGCCACTAATGTCTGTAAATGTCTTTAAAGCGCTGTGGAATTATTGGCGCTATATAAGTAAGTAAATGAAATAAATACATAGAAATTGATGCCACTTTAGTGGTATCTTCCCATAATTATTGGAAATGTTTGGTCTCCAAGTTGGGTCTCCTTCATTTGTGTTGCCTCAATTTGGCAGACCTCTCAGAGCACCAGGCCTACACCTGTCACTCATTCACCAGTCACTGATCATACTTTAAGCAAGAAATACAGCTCCAAGCCCTGTCCAATGCTTAAATGTGGCATGGTTTCTGGACCATGCCACAAATAATTTATATTGTGAAATGTGGATTCCTGGCTGGAGCACAATACTAGCACAAAATAATTAAAAGATGAAATGTGGGGGGGCGTGGCTGTGTGAGTACTTAGCTCCCTTTCTCTCAGAGCCTGTTCAGCAACGTATGCAGCATTCATTCTACTTTTTATGGCTCATCCATCTCACCTAACACCTGGCAAGATGACCCGAGGTAAAAGAAATCAGAAGAAACAAGGAAAATTGAAGTTTTACTTCACACAAGACCAGAGCAAAGATGGCACAGAGACCTCCTTTCACAGCCGTGTCTCTGCTGATGGCGTGTTGCCCCCTGTCACCCGGACACCTCCAGCAGAGTTTCACTCCCCGCCCGCAGTGAGTACAGGACCCCTGGGTTCCTCCCCGCAGAAAAATCACTCACCAGGGTTCAATATATAGTCCCCTGGCAGACATGGAGGAGAGGATATAGTCCTGTCGTGGAGGAGGAAGAATATTTCCTCTCCTACAGTTAACCCAGCTAAACACAGACAGGGGCTGGAGGAGGAGCTGCAAGTGTCAGCAGGGGTGACATCTAGCTCTGCTACATCTAGCACTTCAATAGCACTTGCACAGTTTAGCACATCAAATGAACCAGCATCAGGCAACTTGCTTAGAGATATGCTGGTGGCTTTCAGCAGTTCTATGCAAAAGGACATTGCCACTTTATTATTGCCTATACAAACTCTAACTAAGGAACTAGATAAGAGAGTATCTCACATGGAAAATAAAATGGGAGACTTTGCCAAGTCACACAACAAGCTGATAGATGCACGTAATGAACTCTCAGATGAAGTGGAACCCATACAAACTAAGCTAGTGGCTTTAGACGATCAGTCTCGGCGAAACAATGTAAAATTGCGAGGGATAACAGAAGATGTGCCTTCTCAAGAGGGGGGAGGGGATTCCTTCAAGGTCTGATTAAAGCAGCTATCCCTAACTCCTCCCCAATAGACACTATCATTTACAGTATCCGGAGGGTACAGCGCCCAAAACATCTACCTGAATCAATGCCCAGAGATATCTTGGCCCGCATCCTCTAAATGTGACATCTTTTGGGCTCAGGAAACTCATACTATCCGTAGAGATGCTGGTAGACTGCGACACACCCTTTATCCACATCTGTTACAGGCTAATTATAGGAAAAAAAATTTGAATGTGGCCAGGGATGGTACGGAGCCAGTCCACAGCTTTTTTTGCTGAGTTGTATTTAGAGCTGTGGTGGAGGCAGCTCTAAGCTTTTTAATTTAAATTGTCTCTCTAATTTGAATAAATACACTTTAAATCCATTTACAAGGATCTATTGGAGGGCAAGTCTCATGCCAGCAGCCGCGTAATTCCAGCTCCAGTAGCGTCCACTAAAGCTGCTGCAGTTAAAAAGCTTTTATAAGGATCGAGCTCGGCTGTCCACCGCAAGGCATCCTACTGCCAGTCCGAGCCCCTATGCCTTGGGGTGCCTCCTGATGCTCTTCACTGAGTATCCCGTGGTCCCGAAGCATTTCCTTTGAAAAAATTAAGTGTCCAAACTACAGGTGGTGTAGCTTGCTTAACAGCCGGGATAATCCGCTGACTAGCAGACACTGCTACTAGGCACAAAGTATTTCCTGGGCTAGATGCAGTTAAAAATTTGTAATTAGATACTCTCGTTGGATGCTGAGAAAGCATTCCATAGAGTCTCCTGGCACACCATATATGATTCTCTTAAAAAGCTTGGGGTAGGGGTCTAGGGGACCCTTTTATAGCCAAAATCATGGCCCTGTATCGCAATACGTCACCTAGGCTGAAGATAAATGGAACTGTAGCAACCTGAGGGCTCGGTTGCTACAGAGGTATTGCACCTCACCCAGAGGTGTGATATCTCACTCTCAGGTAAGGATGTAGTGTGGATCAGGACCCGACACCTGCATGCATTACACCACATTGCCGTGGGGCAGGGCGACCAATATGCCCCTGAGATGGGCACGACAGTCCCTGTCCCTGGCTGGAGTGGGGGGAGGGAACACTGAGGAAGGGGAACCCTGTAGTGCAGGAGCAGGGAGGAAGCAGTTCCTGGGTGCATTGAGAAGTGCTAATTAGTTTGGCAGGTGTGTCCAATGAAAGGCAAGACTACTTAAGAAGGCTCTCTCACATTATTCAGCAGCCTACATTTTCTGCCAAGATGGGAAAGAAAAAGGATGTGTCGGCTGCTGAGAAGCAACAAATTGTGGAGTGTTTAGGTCAAGGCATGACTACAATCAACATTGTGCGATGATCAGGATGAAGTGTCTTGGCAATCAAGAAGTATGTAGCTGATTCACAGTACACATGTGTGCGTGCTGATAAGGGCAAATTGAGGACTCTTTCCTACAGGCAATTACGTCAGGTTGAAAGAGCAGCGGCAAAAAAGCCTTGTCATAGCAGCAGACAAGTTTTTGAAGCTGCTTGTGCCTCCAACGTCCCCCGAACAACAAGATGCAGGGTCCTTCAGAGGTTTGCAGCTGTGCATACGCCATCCTGTCGACCTCCTCTATCCACTTCACACAAGCAGAAACGGCTCCAGTGGGCCAAACATTACATGAAGACTGATTTCAAAACTGTTTTGTTCACGGATGAGTGCCGTGCAGCGCTCGATGGTCCAGATGGATGGAGTGGAGGATGGCTGGTTGATGGACACCCCACGCAAACACGGCTACAGCGCCAACAAGGAGGAGGTGGAGTAATGTTTTGGGCTGGAATCATGGGGAGAGAGATTGTCGGCCCCTTTAGGATCCCTGAAGGCGCTAAAGATGAACTCCATAATGTATGTGGATTTTCTCAAACAGCACTTCCTGCCATGGTTCAAGAAGAAGAACCGTGTATTTCACAGCAAGATCATTTTTCTGCATGATAATGCACCATCTCATGCTGCACATAAAACATCTGCATCTCTGGCTGATATGGGCATAAAAGGGGACAAACTTATGGTGTGACCCCCATGCTCCCCTGACCTCTACCCCATTCAGAACCTTTGGAGCATCATTAAAAGGAGTGTCTATGATGGCGGGAGGCAGTTCACATCTAAGCAACAGCTCTGGGAGGGTATTCTGTCCTCATGCAAAACAATTGAAGCAGAAACCATCCAAAACCTGACAAATTCAATGGACGAGAGAGTTCAGAAGCTCCTTTCGAACAAGGGGTCCTATGTGAAAATGTAACATCACCTAGAATAAAGTTTTGAGTTGAAAACTGTTTGATTTCAGTTTCTAACAACCTGCTAATGCTTATAATTTCAAAAATGACCATTTTTTTGGTCTTTATTAAAATGAAAAGGTTGATCGAAAAGTTTGGGGGATCTAAGAGTGTGGCAACCCAGTAGTCATGATTACTTCGAATTCTGACAATATGAGGGTCATGCTGCAGGTAGTGCAGCAAGAAGGCACTTATGTGTCTTGCGCATCTCGGAGCCCCAAAATTATTTTCCGGGCTAGATGCAGCTAAAAATTATTATTAATTTTAAATCTGGTGAAGCTTTAGTGTAGATGGCCTAATAGGATCAGTGCTGCACACTGCTACAAAGCCCAAATTATTTTCCAGTCAAGATACAGATAAACATGATTAGTAATTTTAAATCTGGTGGAGCTTATTATAGATGGCCTAATAGAATCAGTGCTGCACACTGCTACAAAGCCCAAATTATTTTCCAGCCAAGATACAGATAAACATGATTAGTAATTTGAAAGCTTAAAACGGTTGGTAGGGTGATTTTAACCAATCATCAAGCTTTTACTCTCCCCAGGATGACACAGGGGTAGAAAAGTCGTTTCGGATCCATGATTTGTTCATCTTTATGAACGTGAGTCTGTCTACATTATCAGTGGAGAGCCGCGCTTATCTGTCAGCACACCACCAGCAGCTCTGAACACACGTTCAGACAGAACGCTGGCTGCAGGGCATGACAAGATCTCCAAGGCGTAAGTGGCTAGCTCCGGCCATTTATCCAGATTGGAAGCCCAAAAAGAGCAAGGGTCCAGTGACACAGTCATGGCTTCAATGTTTACTTGGAGATACTCCTGTACCATCGTCTCTAGGCGTTGACTATGTGTCAGACTTCTTGTCTCCTGTGGCCTTGCAAAGGATGGGCTAAAAAAGTGGTGAAATGATTCCGCAAAATTGATGTTACCAGCAGATACTGTGGTTCTGTTACGGTTTGAGTGCTGAACACTTGACGGTCCCACGGTTGGCAAGTTGGAACTGTGAGATTCACTACGTGCACCACTGGTATTTTGTGGAAAAGCACATGTAAGATTCTGCAACAGTCTCTGCTGATACTCCTGCATGCGTGCATCCCTTTCTATGGCAGGAATAATTTCTGCAAATTTACTTTTGTACCGGGGATCTAACAGTGTGGCAACCCAGTAGTCAGGATTATTTCTAATTCTCACAATTCGAGGGTCATGTTGCAGGTAGTGCAGCAAGAAGGCACTCATGTGTGTTGCGCATCCAGGAGCACCAAGTCCCTGTTGTGTTGGTGGCGAGGTAGCAATCATGCTTCCTTCCTCTGTCCTCTCCCCCCAACCTAGCACAACAGAAATGTGATCAAGGTCTCCCTCATCTGATGAGTCTTCCATCAGTTCGTCCTCCACTTCTTCCTGGGCTCCTGCACCTTCCTCACTAGTTTGGCTGCTACCATGCGCCCTGGTAAAACCATCTCCCCCACCCTCACATGCCTGCCGCCTTGGTGCTGCCGACCGTCTGGACCTTGCAGATGTTAGCCCTTCCGCATACAACTCCTCCTCCTCTACTTCCTCCACCTCCTCTTGTGCCACCACCTGACTCCGAATTCTGTTTAACATGTGCTCCAGCATGTAAATCACCGGAATAGTCATGCTGATAATGGCATCGTCAGCACTAAACATCTTCGTCGCCATTTCAAAACTGTGCAGAAGGGTGCATAGGTCCCTGATCTGAGACCACTCCTCCAGCGTGATTTGCCCCACCTCTGGATCTCGTTGGCCCAGGCTATACGTCAGAACGTATTGCACCAGGGCTTGTCGGTGCTGCCACAGTCGCTGCAACATGTGCAGAGTTGAATTCCACCAGGTAGGCACATCGCATTTTAGCCGGTGAAGTGGCAGGCCCAACGACTTCTGTAGAGATGTAAGTCGCTGAGCTGCGGGATGCGAATGGCGAAATTGAGCACACAGCGACCGTGCCCTCTGCAGAAGGCCATCTAGTCCGGGATAGTGGGCTAAAAATTGCTGGACAACCAGGTTCAACACGTGAGCCATACAAGGCACGTGTGTGACATTGCCCCGGCGAAGGGCCGCACCCAGGTTTGCAGCATTGTCGCACACGGCCTTCTCTGGTTTCAGGTCCAGTGGAGACAACCATTCATGAAATTGGTTCTCCAGAGCTGACCACAACTCCTCAGCTGTGTGATTCACATTTCCCAGACATTTCAATGTAAAAACCGCCTGATGACGTTGAGCCCTACTGCCAGCATAGTAAGGAGGTGTGCAGGATCCCTTCTGCGCAGTTAGAAAGCTTGTGGCATGACCAGACAGGCTTTGGGTGCAGGTGGAAGACCGAGAGGAGGTTGAGGAGGCAGAAGCAGTGGAGGAACTTTGACATAAAGAATATTGCCGCACAACTCGTGGGGACGGCAAGACTTGGACAGCAGCCCCTTGTCCTGCTGTCACCATAGTTACCCAGTGCCCAGTCAGCGACATGTAACGCCCCTGTCCATGCCTACTCGTCCAAGTGTCTGTGGTGAAATGCATCCTGTCACACACAGAGTTTCTCAAAGAAGCGGTGATGTTGTGTGCGACATGCTGGTGGAGCGCAGGCACACCTTTCTTTGAGAAGTAGTGCCAACTGGGCATCTGGTACTGGGGCACTGCGACGGACATAAGGTCTCGAAAATCCTCTGTGTCCACCAGGCGGAAAGGCACCATTTCTGTAGCCAAGAACTTGCAGATGGTGAAATTCAACCTCTTAGCTTTCTCATGGCTAGGAGGAAATGATCTTTTACTTGTTCACATCTGAGGGACCGAGGGCTGGCTATTGTGCTTAGACGGGCTTGATAAGGGTGTCCCCGGCAAACTGCCGGTCTGTGAGGAAGATGCAGGCGGACATGTTAGGTTGCCTTGATCCAAAGGTGGTGCTATCGATGTCGGACAGCGCTCAACACCAGCTGGTGTTACCACCTCCAAAGAAAATGATGACCTGCCAATCACGCTGGCTGTTGCGGGTAAAGAGGTGGCAGGTCTGCGCCCCAAAACAGGTGTGACTGCTGTCCCCCCAGTCACAGAGGATGAAGAGGCCGCGGATGCACAAGATATGGCAGACGGTGGTTGGCCCGGCCGGCTAGGCCGCATTGTAGCACACTGAGCTTCCCACTGCAACTTATGCTTCATGTCCATGTGCCGTTTCATGCATGAAGTACTCAAACTATGTATTTTTTGGCCTCTACTTAGCTTTTGCTGACAAATGTTACAGATAACACGAGTTGGGTCATCTTTATCGATCTGAAAAAATGCCCAGGCTATGCAAGGCTTAGCACCCATGCGACCTGAAGAGCCACCACGACTTGTGGTGAGAGGCAGAGTTGTGTTTGAGGATGCAGTTGTTGACGTGCTTCCAGTACTACGTCTCTGTCCAGGAAGGCGCAACCTGACCTCGTCGTCACTAGCATCTTCCTCCACCTCCTCTGCTGACCTCATCTCTTGGCTGACTGTGGGTTGACAGTAAGTGGGATCTCCAACCTCATCATCATCACCCTGTGCGTTATCACACCCGTCATCCTCAGAGCCAACCTGTTCCTGCCCTGACAAAAAACTAAAGTTGTCGCTCCAATCAGGTATTTGAATCTTATCATCGTCTTCCTCATTGTCTCCACCAACAGGAGTTACAGTTTGGGAATGAGGGTCTACATTATGGTCAGAACCTTCTGCATCTGGTCCTGGATCCGACTCATAAAGATTCTGGGCATCAGTGCAGATCATTTCCTCGTCTGGATTCACAGAAGCGCTGGAGTCGACCTCTGATTCCCAGGCTATAGTATGAGTAAACAGCTCTGCAGACTCAACCATCTGTTCTACCTCATACTCAGACGGGCAGCTGGAGATTTGGGAGCTGTGAGGAAGCAAGTGCGATTGAGGTGACACCTTTGAGGACTGGAGTATTTGTGATGTTGAAGTTGATGTGGAGGAGAGCCCACTTAAAGGAGCACTTGATATCCGTTGAAGCACCTGCTGTTTTTGTGCCTCATCTGGAATTTGTAGCGATTGGCGTTGCCGTAAGAAAGGGATCTTATCACATTGTCCGCTAAAAGAAGTAGACATTTTAGTTTGGCTGGAAGATGGTCTTTCTTCTGCAGATGTTACTGTTGCTTTAACACCTACCCCACGGACACAACCTTTTTTCCCCTTCCCAACACGCCTATTCCCCTTTCCACCAGCAGCAGGCCTTTTTCCACTCATTTTGGTGGTTAACTAATTAACAACTCTGGAGTTGTTTGCACAAAAAAACAATGGATGGGAACCGAGCAGAGCTGAGTGGCCAAACTGTGGTATTAGGCCAAAACTATTGGCTGGGTTAGATGCAGAAAAAAATTATATTCAATTTGCAACCTGATGGAGGTCAGTATAGATGGACTAATAGAGAAAGTCCCACACACTGCTAGAAGGCCAAATATTTTTTCAGAGCTAGATGCAGAAAAAAATATATTCAGTTTGCAACCTGATGGAGGTCTGTATAGATGAATTAATAGAACAAGTCCCACACACAGCTAGAAGCCCAATATTTTTTCAGAGGTAGATGCAGAAAAAAATATATTCAGTTTGCAACCTGATGGAGGTCAGTATAGATGGACTAGTACAACAAGTCCCACACACAGCTAGAAGCCCAATATTTTTTCAGAGGTAGATGCAGAAAAAAATATATTCAGTTTGCAACCTGATGGAGGTCAGTATATATGGACTAATACAACAAGTCCCACACACAGCTAGAAGCCCAATATTTTTTCAGAGGTAGATGCAGAAAAAAATATATTCAGTTTGCAACCTGATGGAGGTCTGTATAGATGGACTAATACAACAAGTCCCACACACAGCTAGAAGCCCAATATTTTTTCAAAGGTAGATGCAGAAAAAAATATATTCAGTTTGCAACCTGATGGAGGTCAGTATAGATGGACTAATACAACAAGTCCCACACACAGCTAGAAGCCCAATATTTTTTCAGAGGTAGATGCAGAAAAAAATATATTCAGTTTGCAACCTGATGGAGGTCTGTATAGATGGATTAATAGAACAAGTCCCACACACAGCTAGAAGCCCAATATTTTTTCAGAGGTAGATGCAGAAAAAAATATATTCAGTTTGCAACCTGATGGAGGTCTGTATAGATGGATTAATAGAACAAGTCCCACACACAGCTAGAAGCCCAATATTTTTTCAGAGGTAGATGCAGAAAAAAATATATTCAGTTTGCAACCTGATGGAGGTCTGTATAGATGGATTAATAGAACAAGTCCCACACACAACTAGAAGCCCAATATTTTTTCAGAGGTAGATGAAGAAAAAAATATATGCAGTTTGCAACCTGATGGAGGTCAGTATAGATGGACTAATACAACAAGTCCCACACACAGCTAGAAGCCCAATATTTTTTCAGAGCTAGATGCAGAAAAAAATTATATTCAATTTGCAACCTGATGGAGGTCAGTATAGATGGACTAATAGAATGATGCTATGCCAAAAAGATTTTACTTCACTAGGTGCAGTAAAAAAATTGGTATTCTATACACAGGTGGTATATCTTGCAACACAGATAGGCTACTCCACTGACTAACACACTCTGCAATAGGCCAAAAAGGATTAGCTTTGCTAGATTCAGCCAAATGCTGTGAAAAAAACTTGCACAGCACTGGCACAGACCTGCCTGGCAAAAACTGATAGGAACTGATGTAACCTAGTCCTGAAAAGGACTCCAATTATAATTAGTCTTTACTCCCACAATCTATCTATTTAAGAGCACAGAACTGCCTGATAAAAGTCATAGGAAATGCTGTAACCTAGTCCTTAAAAGGACTGCAATCACAACTATTCCCTACTCCCAAGGTATCTGTAGATTTGTGCGAAAATTGGCTTGAAATTAACAAGGTATAGCGCACACAGCAACAGCGGTGCCGTCTAACACGCAGCTGCAGCAGTGAGAAAATGGTGGCGACGGGGAAAATGGCTTGGTCTTATAGGGCAAGGACATGTGACATACACTGCCAATGACACATGCCCTTGCTTGTGTGAAAAAAAGCACTTCGCTCCGTGTGTGCGCTGCTGATAGGCTGACAGATTGCACCTCCCACTGTAAATGCAGGAAAGAGGAAAAAAAATGGAGATCTTCATTGTTCCTGCAGAGATCCATCCCCTGCCCCTCCCCCCACCCCGCTGTACACTCAAACTGCGTATTAACATTAATTTTCATCATTACTGAGAAAAAATCCAGTTATGATTTTGGTGCACGAACAGTTATCGAACATAACCTCGAACAGCCGAATTTTTCTCAAATTGTTCGTGTTCGCCGAACGGCTCGAACACCGCCCAAAACAGCTCGAATTTGAGATTGGCGAACAGTTCGAGTAGAACAACGCTCATCTCTAGTCCCCAGCCGCCATAATTTTTCCCGATATCGTCTCCGACTTGCACAAACACGGGTCCCACAACATTAAGCGTGCCCTCCCCAGTGCACTTACTGAAAAGGACCGCCTACCCACAAACACGTGGACAGGTGAATGTGGCCTGGGACTGTATGGAGCATATCCACAGCTTTTTTTGCTGAGAGTTGTATTTAGCTCAGTGAAAGGACTAGCATAGAGGGAAACCATATCTACTCTGGCTGTCATTTCTCCATCACCAGGTTCCACCCATTGTTACACACAACCATGCCTGGCTGTATGTTCAGCTGTCAAAGCCACAGATCAGGCTGCTGTGTTACAGCTTTCAACAACTCTGCAGCCCTGGGCGGTTTGTCAATTAAGCATTAACCATGTTGTCTTCAGCACAGCCTGTTGCCGCTTGGCCAAGGCAGTGCTGCAGTGCTGTCAGCTAGTGACTGATGTGGTCATTTCGGAGATGGTGGAGGAGGTGCAGGAGCTGAACAATGTGATTACGTTGAGGTTAAATTGGTGACGCTGTTTTTTATGCTAAAGAAAGATCCTATTGTTTTTGTTAAATTACGTTATTTTTTAAGACAAATGCATTCACCCGGAAATGTCATTTTAACATTTTACAACCTTATCTAGCAATGTGGTGTGTTGACGCGCCCCTGGGCCTGCTGTGTCGCGCAGCGTCTCGCGCACGGGGGCTTACCCGGAACCGGATCAGATGAGGGTTGTAGTCTCCGAGTGGCGGGGACCCGGTCCGTGCCCAGGGGGTCAGACTCAGTGTGTGGCAGTCTTGATAGATGTTATTTGAGTGTCGACTACGCCACCCGTTGATTTGCAGCTATGGAGCTGCCGCTGCAGGGCAGACCGCTGAGGCCGGTGTAGAATTGTGCAGCGTGATAGTATAACCCCCAGCGGGAGGGGTATGGCCTCAGGGCAGCCGACGTGGAAGATGGGGGTAGCAGGAACCACTCAGAGACGGTGCGATGTAATTCAGGGTCTTTACTGGTAACAACGATAGACCCTCCCGGAGTACTTGCTAGCGAACGGGGCCTGGTCAGTCCTTGAGCAGATGGGATCTCCCCTGGCCAGGCGGAGTTGTAGGCCTCCCAAACTGACTGTACTCTTCTGGCTACCTTGCTAGAAGCGGATATAAGTAGCCCACGTCCCTGAGTGTACCGTGTGGTGCTCACCCGTATGGCCGGTGACTCGGGGCCTTCTATTGGCTTCCGCTCCACGATGGCGGTGCTGGTCCCACACGTGTGACCGTGCCTTCGGGTTTCTGGGCCTGAGGACCTGAAATCCCCTGCCGGTCGGCTTCTGCTGCTGGGTAAGAGTTAGTCCCCACAGCCTCGGACGCCGGGTCCGGTAAGAAAGCTTCTCAGTCAGGGCGAGCTCTGCAGCTGCCAGCCCCTGACTCGTAGTAGTATTGCTCCCACTGAGCTCCAGCTGTTTCTTCCTATGACTGTCTCTTGTCTCTACTCTCCTGGACTCCTAACCCTGCTTCAGCCCCGGGTTTATATAGGGGAAGTTCTTCCCCTCCCAAGACTGGGCAGGAGGTGTGGCATGCACAGGATCCCTGACCAAAGGACCTCCCACCTGCTCTCAGACATAACATCTCTGTCACTGTGGCAACCAGACCCCTGGGGTGTCACATTCCCCCCTAGTGAAATTTAGTACTCCGGGACTAAACATATTTTAGAAAAACATAACAAGATAAAAACAATAATAATACAATAAGAAAAACATATAAAGATGGTTACGGCATGTCCGTAACCGGGTGCAGTCTTTGAAGAAAAGCAAGGTGTCCATTTCACCAAAACAGGGAGACGTAACCAGGTAGGGGTTTGTCCTACCCCGAGTCCTTAACAGTCTTTAGTCCGTCCTGGGTTACGCTCTAACTATGTACAAGGATTCCCGGTAAATCCACCAAGGACTCCTACAAATAACTAGAAACACAAAATTATACATAAGCAACAATACACAGGTAAACATAAATAAAACAATTTATACACTTCAAATCCTCCACCGTGCGGGTAACTGGCCTCTAGTGGCCCTAGTGGACCTACGGAGCTGACTGCCTAGCCCTGAACTACAGGGTGTAGGAGCTGTCAAGGGTAAACTGGGCAGCTGTCTACCGGCTCTTTGGCTCACTAGGGATATGGCAGGCTCACTGCAAGCAGAGGGTTGATCCTCCTGGTCTGCGGGTGTGGGGTCTTCTGCCTCCTGGACCGGCTGTTCTTCCAGCTCTACCTGTTGCTCCGTAGGTGCTTGGGATGCTGGTTGGAGGAAGGTGAGTACGGGTACCACAACTGCACCATTGACTTGAGTCCAAGACCGAGGGAAGTCCCCGAGCACAGTACTAACCATATCTTCCCTTTCCTCTACGGGTCGATGGTCTTCTTGTTCCTCTTCAGGGTTCCTCAGTTGTTCGGGACACTTCTTCAGGTGGTCCCGGGATACAATAGCTGTGGTTTCCCCTCCGTCTTTACTGATGGTACAAACCTTCGGGTTCTCGTGGCTTGAGGGCAGTACGGTGTACGGGTCCTTTTCCCACTGGTCGTCCAACTTGTGGAGCCGTCTCTTCCTCTTCAAGACCTGCTCTCCGGGTACCAGGGGAACACCGGGAGCATACTGGTTGTAAGTTTTCTCTTGTCTTTCCCTAGCCTGACAGAGACTTCGCTCCACGCTCTCCTGTACTCTCCGGTACTGCTGCTGCCTCTCTGTGTCCCAGTCTGTTTCTGGTGAAGTGTCCTCGGGTGTCAGGACTCCCATTTCCAGGTCAACAGGTAACTTACCAGGTCTTGCCCTCATTAGGTAAGCCGGGGTACAGTTGGTGGAACCTACCGGGATGTGGTTGTATAGGTCCACCAGATCGGGCAACTTCTCAGGCCACAGACTGCGTTCTTCCAGGGGCAACGTTTTTAAAAGATCCATTACCACCTGGTTCATTTTCTCACAAAGTCCATTAGTTTGCGGATGGTAGGGTGTCGTCCTTATCTTCCGGCAGCCATACAGATTGCAGAATTCCTGGAAGACCTCCGCTTCAAAGGCAGGTCCCTGGTCCGTCAGCACTTGGTCCGGGTACCCGTGTGGACGGCGAAAGTGCTGCTGGAAGGCTCTAGCTGCTGTTTGAGCCGTTAAGTCCTTGACGGGGACGACAACCAAGAACCGGGAGTAATGATCCACGATGGTTAACGCGTAGACGTAGCCACTTCTGCTTGGGGTCAGTTTTACATGATCCAAGGCTACCAGTTCCAACGGTTGCCGGGTGACGATGGACTGCAGGGGAGTCTTCTGGCTGGCACGGTCCTTCCTTCTCAGGTTGCACGGGCCACAGTCTCTGCACCACTTCTCAATGGTTCCCCTCATGCCTACCCAGTGGAATCGCTCGCGCAGCAGGAACTCCAGCTTCTTCCACCCGAAGTGTCCAGCTCCATCGTGGTATGCCTCCATCACCATGGCTGTGTCTCTTCGTGGCACCACTACTTGCCAGAGTAGTTCATGCGTCCGGGAGTTAACCATTCTGCGGCACAACTTCCCCTTGTAAAGGAACAGTCGACTCTTCTCTGCCCATAGTTGTTTGGCTTCCTCCGGAGCGTCTGGTTCAAGGCAAGCCTCCGGGCGAGTCAGTATCTCCTTCACCAGTCGGACGGCAGGGTCGCTGTCTTGCGTTTCCGCCCAGTTGTAGTGAGGTAAGGGGTTCAACGTAGCAGCCTGCTTACTCCTTACCCGGTGGGAATACTGGATAGTCCCATGACGGTGGAACGCAGGGAGTTCAACTTCTTCCAGTCCCTCCGGATCTTCTCCTTCGTCCGGCAGGTTGGGCATCCTGGACAGGGCATCCGCGTTGGTATTGGAGCGTCCGGCCCGGTATTTGATTGTGAACTCGTAGTTGGACAGACGGGCCATCCACCTCTGCTCCAGGGCACCGAGTCTTGCCGTGTCCAGGTGTGTCAACGGGTTGTTATCCGTGTACACGGTGAACCGGGAAGAAGCGAGATAATGCTTAAAGCGCTCGGTGACTGCCCATACTACGGCTAGGAACTCCAGCTTAAATGAGCTGTAATTCTCGGGGTTCCTTTCGGTGGGTCGCAGTTTTCGGCTGGCGTAGGCGATTACTCGTTCCTTCCCCTGCTGGATCTGGGACAGTACGGCTCCTAGCCCGATGTTACTGGCGTCGGTGTAGAGGATAAAGGGCTGGCTATAATCCGGGTACGCCAGGATTTCGTCCCCCGTGAGGGCCATCTTCAGCTGGCGGAAGGACTCTTCTTCCAGCTCCTCCCATTTGAAGGGCGGCTTCTGGTTCTTGGCCTTCCGGGACTGGCCTATCAGGAGGTCCTGCATAGGTGCTGCCTTTTTGGTGAAACCGGGAATAAACCTTCGGTAGTAGCCTACCAACCCGAGGAACTGCCGCACTTCTTTTACGCTGGAGGGGCTTGGCCATTCCTTAATTGCGGTGATCTTATCAGGGTCGGGAGCCACTCCGTCAGCGCTCACCACTTGTCCCAGGTACTGCACCTTTGGTTTCAGGAGGTGACACTTGGAGGGTTTCACCTTTAAGCCGTAACTTGCCAGAGCTTCGAACACTTCCGCCAGGTGTTTCAGGTGGTCCTCATACGTCTTGGAATATACGATGACATCGTCCAGGTACAACAGGACCGTCTCGAAGTTTCTGTGGCCCAGACAACACTCCATTAGTCGTTGGAAGGTTCCTGGTGCGTTGCAGAGTCCGAAAGGCATGCAGGTGAACTCGCTAAGTCCCATCGGGGTGGTGAATGCGGTCTTCTCCCGGTCCGCCTCTGCTACAGGAACCTGCCAGTACCCGCTAGTGAGATCCAAGGTAGAGAAGAAGTTAGCAGATCTTAAAGCAGCCAATGACTCCTCTATCCTTGGTAAGGGGTACGCATCCTTGTGTGTGATACGGTTGATTTTCCGGTAATCTACACACATCCTCATGGTGTTGTCTTTTTTTCTGACTAAGACTAGTGGAGCTGCCCAGGGGCTACAGCTATCCCTGATCACCCCAGCCTCCTTCATGTCTCTAAGCATCCCCTTGGCGTGTTGGTAGTGGGCAGGGGGTACGGGTCGATACCTCTCTTTTATAGGAGGATGGTCTCCCGTGGGGATGTGGTGTTCTACCCCCTTGACTCGCCCGAAGTCTAACGGGTGTTTACTGAACACTCTCTCGTACTCTTGAACCACCCGATAGACTCCTTGTTTCTGGTGTGCGGGAGTGGAGTCAGTACCCAGATGTAGTTGCTGACACCAGTCCTCCATGTTTTTCTTAGAGCCATTACCTTCCTCCGGGTGAGATGGAGGCAAGGGTTCCACAGATTGTATAGAATTTTGGTTAATGGTATATAATTTGGCTAGCGTGGCATACCGGGGCAGGTACACTTCCCTCTCCCCGATATTTATTATGCGAACGGGCACCCTCCCATGGCGTACATCAACCACCCCCCGTGCTGTCAAAATGGTGGGCCTACTGTCTGAGTAAACTGGTTCTACCATTGCCTGGTAATCCCTACCTCTCAGACCAATAGCTGCCCGGCACCAAATCATCATTTCACTTTTTGGGGGCATGGCAATAGGAAAAGGGTCACACATTCTTACGCTACCAATCTCACCGCCGGAGAGTTCCACCTGTTGCCGTCGCATCAGTGCCCGGATCTCTTTCTGGAGCACCCGCTGCTCGCCGGAGCTGGCGTTCTTGGCAACCTGCTGTAAAAGGAAAATCACCTCTGCAAGACAATTTTCAATTACATTAGTTCCTAGAGTTATTTTTGGGTGACTCTCATGTTTGTCAATATCTACAATGATCAGTCCCTGTGCTGCCAGTTCGACTCTACCGATTTTGATGGTCACCTCTTTAAATCCGATCTGTGGCACGGGCTGGCCATTACTGGCGATGATACTCAAGTCGTCGTCAGGGTAGCGGGTAATATCCGAGTCATTCCAGTACTGCTTGAAGAGCACGTACGGGATAGTGGTAACCTGTGACCCGGTGTCCAGTAAGGCACTCATAGGGATGCCATCCAGTACCACAGGCAAGACTGGACGTCCTCCCACATATCTGTCGCGCCAGTTCGATGGGCCTGGTGATCTTTTTCCTGGGGGTTGGCCCTCTACCCCAGGTTGTGCCAGTTTAAAGAACAGTACCTTGCCATATGTCCGGGTTGATTGCAGCGGCGGCAGATGGGTCGTCCGTCCTCGCTGTATCGGTCACTGGGTCTTCCTCTGGCCGGTGGGGTCCTCCTTGGTCGACGCCACGGGATGTCCTCCGGTCCGGATGCCAGCTGGATCTTCCCTGGGGTGGAAACCTGTAAAGACTGCACAGTTCGGGTTAGCGCAGCAACGCTCTTAACTAGCTCTTGGACCTGATGGTGTAGGTCTGGAGCCGGGTCATTGTCCAAAGCCTGCGCATCAGCTCCCACAGGCCCTGCCGACAAGGGCGCCGCCTCCTGGTGGTAAGTAATAGCTGGGCGCCTGTGGGTCATAACGCCACCCGGTGCCGGTTCTCGGAGCACCCGGATGGCTCTGTCCTTGAACTGTGCAAAGCCCAGATGGGGATCCTGTAAGGCCATCGCCCGCAACTGGGTTCGGTGGGCATTACAATACAGTCCCTCTATAAATTGTTCAGTCAACAGCCTGTCCTCGTTTCCCACTCCATCAGGGTCGGTCTGCTTAATGGCCCTCAGGGCCTCTTGTAGGTTTAGTGCATAGTCCCTTATACTCTCATGCGCTCGCTGCTTGCACCCGTAGAATCTAAGCTTAATCTCGGCTGAGGTGCGGGTATCAAAGGTATCCTTCAGCCGGGTTAGTATCCCTGCGACAGTCTTCCTCCCAGGTGGCCAGGATTTTACTTCCCTTTTAGCTGCCCCGGTTAGTTGGGCCACCAGGATGCTCACTTTTTGCTCTTCTGTGAGGGGGTACACCTGGAAGAGGCTATCCAGCTTTTCTCTAAAGTCATGCAGGGTATGTGACTCCCCTGAGTACTGGGGTAGCCAAGCTGCTCCCGGGATATAGGGCATGGTGAAGGGCATAACTGCAGCAGCGGTGGCGCTGGCGGGGGTTGAGGCAGTGAAGCTCTCCTCCGTATCCGACATCTTCCTCCCCCCTAGTGGACCGTGGCCTACCTTGCGATGATCCTGTTCCGTAGGCCGCGGCTCCGCAGTAGATCGTCAGGGTTGAGGACCTTCCGTCGCGCTCCGGTGACGTCGGCGTCTGCTGGGCTCCTTCCAGGACCTTACGCAACGTCCGGACGTGAGGCGGGGCTTCAGTTCTCACGCGCTTTCGAAGTCCACGCCCCTCTTCTTCCCGCGCGGCGTCCTCAAGATGGCGTCCAATGGCGGGAAAACTCCACGGATGGCGGGAGGAAGGCCGAAGATGGCGCCGGATGGCGGGAAAACTTCGCGGACGGCGGGAAGAAGGCTGAAGATGGCGCCGGATGGCGGGAACCTTCACGGATGGCGGGAAGAAGGCTGAAGATGGCGCCGGATGGCGGGAAAACTTCACGGATGGTAAGTTTTAAAAGTCTCTTTTTCAGGCACGCAGTACCCGGTGGTTGCGGGCACGAAATCCTGCCGACTACGCCAAAAGTTGACGCGCCCCTGAGCCTGCTGTGTCGCGCAGCGTCTCGCGCACGGGGGCTTACCCGGAACCGGATCAGATGAGGGTTGTAGTCTCCGAGTGGCGGGGACCCGGTCCGTGCCCAGGGGGTCAGACTCAGTGTGTGGCAGTCTTGATAGATGTTATTTGAGTGTCGACTACGCCACCCGTTGATTTGCAGCTATGGAGCTGCCGCTGCAGGGCAGACCGCTGAGGCCGGTGTAGAATTGTGCAGCGTGATAGTATAACCCCCAACGGGAGGGGTATGGCCTCAGGGCAGCCGACGTGGAAGATGGGGGTAGCAGGAACCACTCAGAGACGGTGCGGTGTAATTCAGGGTCTTTACTGGTAACAACGATAGACCCTCCCGGAGTACTTGCTAGCGAACGGGTCCTGGTCAGTCCTTGAGCAGATGGGATCTCCCCTGGCCAGGCGGAGTTGTAGGCCTCCCAAACTGACTGTACTCTTCTGGCTACCTTGCTAGAAGCGGATATAAGTAGCCCACGTCCCTGAGTGTACCGTGTGGTGCTCACCCGTATGGCCGGTGACTCGGGGCCTTCTATTGGCTTCCGCTCCACGATGGCGGTGCTGGTCCCACACGTGTGACCGTGCCTTCGGGTTTCTGGGCCTGAGGACCTGAAATCCCCTGCCGGTCGGCTTCTGCTGCTGGGTAAGAGTTAGTCCCCACAGCCTCGGACGCCGGATCCGGTAAGAAAGCTTCTCAGTCAGGGCGAGCTGTGCAGCTGCCAGCCCCTGACTCGTAGTAGTATTGCTCCCACTGAGCTCCAGCTGTTTCTTCCTATGACTGTCTCTTGTCTCTACTCTCCTGGACTCCTAACCCTGCTTCAGCCCCGGGTTTATATAGGGGAAGTTCTTCCCCTCCCAAGACTGGGCAGGAGGTGTGGCATGCACAGGATCCCTGACCAAAGGACCTCCCACCTGCTCTCAGACATAACATCTCTGTCACTGTGGCAACCAGACCCCTGGGGTGTCACATGTGTGACACATCACCAGACACATCCTGTTTTATTTATGATGGAGGGACTCAAAGTCATAAAGCCTAGTTTTATAAGGCCATCAGACTGCCGTTACTATTCTTAAAAGGCTAGCAGTCGGCCCTCGCTATTGTTAGAGAGCCATCAGCCGGCTATACTTTGATATTCCCATTATTAACAAGTGGGTCTCCTATACTTTTATTGCGTATCCAGTGACTAAAAGGGCTGCCAAAAATTTGGATGCAACCCAATACCCCTTTGAAGAGACATAGAGGAGGGTCTCATTAAAAAAATGTTCCCATTATAAAGGAGCGGGTCTCCTATAGTGGTAATGCCCATGCTTTGACTGCAAGGGCTGCCAAAATTTAGGAAAAACCCCACTAAGAATTTAAAGACACATAGAGCAGGGCCACAGTAACGACAAATTCCATTTAGAAACAAGAGAGTCTGCTATACAGTTATAGGGTATGCAGTGAGTCCAACGGCTGACCAATTTTAGGAAAAACCCCACTGAGAATTTAAAGACACATAGAGCTCGAACGGCTGACCAATTATAGGAAAAACCCCACTAAGAAATTAAAGACACATAGAGCAGGGCCACAGTAACGAGGTACGACATGTTCCCATTTGAAAGGAGAGAGTCTGCTATACAGTTATAGGGTATGCAGTTAGTCCAACGGCTGACCAATTTTAGGAAAAACCCCACTAAGAAATTAAAGACAGATATAGCAGGGCCACAATAATGACAAATTCCCATTAGAAAGGAGAGAGTCTGCTATACATATATAGGGTATGCAGTGAGTCCAACGGCTGACCAATTTTAGGAAAAACCCCACTAAGAATTTAAAGACACATAGAGCAGGGCCACAGTAATGACAAAATCCATTTAGAAAGGAGAGAGTCTGCTGTACAGCTATAGGGTAGGCAGTGAGTCCAACGGCTGACCAAATTTAGGAAAAACCCACCACAAGGAAATTAAAGACACATAGAGCAGGGCAAAAGTAACAAGGTACGACATGTTCCCATTAAAAAGGAGAGAGTCTGCTATACAGTTATAGGGTATGAAATGAGTCCAACGGCTGATCAATTTTAGGAAAAACCCCACTAAGAATTTAAAGACTAGAGATGAGTGTTGTTCTACTCGAACTGTTCGCCAATCTCAAATTCGAGCTGTTTTGGGCGGTGTTCGAGCCGTTCGGCGAACACGAACAATTTGAGAAAAATTCGGCTGTTCGAGGTTATGTTTGATAACTGTTCGTGCACCAAAATCATAACTGGATTTTTTCTCAGTAATGATGAAAATTAATGTTAATACGCAGTTTGAGTATACAGCGGGGTGGGGGGAGGGGCAGGGGATGGATCTCTGCAGGAACAATGAAGATCTCCATTTTTTTTTTCTCTTTCCCGCATTTACAGTGGGGAGGTGCAATCTGTCAGCCTATCAGCAGCGCACACACGGAGCGAAGTGCTTTTTTTCACACAAGCAAGGGCATGTGTCATTGGCAGTGTATGTCACATGTCCTTGCCCTATAAGACCAAGCCATTTTCCCCGTCGCCACCATTTTCTCACTGCTGCAGCTGCGTGTTAGACGGCACCGCTGTTGCTGTGTGCGCTGTACCTTGTTAATTTCAAGCCAATTTTCGCACAAATCTACAGATAGCTTGGGAGTAGGGAATAGTTGTGATTGCAGGCCTTTTAAGGACTAGGTTACAGCATTTCCTACGACTTTTATCAGGCAGGTCTGTGCTCTTAAATAGATAGATTGTGGGAGTAAAGACTAATTGTAATTGGAGTCCTTTTCAGGACTAGGTTACATCAGTTCCTATCAGTTTTTGCCAGGCAGGTCTGTGCCAGTGCTGTGCAAGTTTTTTTCACAGCATTTGGCTGAATCTAGCAAAGCTAATCCTTTTTGGCCTATTGCAGAGTGTGTTAGTCAGTGGAGTAGCCTATCTGTGTTGCAAGATATACCACCTGTGTATAAAATACCAATTTTTTTACTGCACCTAGTGAAGTAAAATCTTTTGGGCATAGCATCATTCTATTAGTCCATCTATAATGACCTCCATCAGGTTGCAAATTGAATATAATTTTTTTCTGCATCTAGCTCTGAAAAAATATTGGGCTTCTAGCTGTGTGTGGGACTTGTTGTATTAGTCCATCTATACTGACCTCCATCAGGTTGCAAACTGAATATATTTTTTTCTGCATCTACCTCTGAAAAAATATTGGGCTTCTAGCTGTGTGTGGGACTTGTTCTATTAATCCATCTATACAGACCTCCATCAGGTTGCAAACTGAATATATTTTTTTCTGCATCTACCTCTGAAAAAATATTGGGCTTCTAGCTGTCTGTGGGACTTGTTGTATTAGTTCATCTATACTGACCTCCATCAGGTTGCAAACTGAATATATTTTTTTATGCATCTACCTCTGAAAAAATATTGGGCTTCTAGCTGTGTGTGGGACTTGTTCTATTAATCCATCTATACAGACCTCCATCAGGTTGCAAACTGAATATATTTTTTTCTGCATCTACCTTTGAAAAAATATTGGGCTTCTAGCTGTGTGTGGGACTTGTTGTATTAGTCCATCTATACTGACCTCCATCAGGTTGCAAACTGAATATATTTTTTTCTGCATCTACCTCTGAAAAAATATTGGAATTCTTGCTGTGTGTGGGACTTGTTCTATTAATCCATCTATACAGACCTCCATCAGGTTGCAAACTGAATATATTTTTTTCTGCATCTACCTCTGAAAAAATATGTGGCCTTCTAGCAGTGTGTGGGACTTTCTCTATTAGTCCATCTATACTGACCTCCATCAGGTTGCAAACTGAATATAATTTTTTTCTGCATCTAGCTCTGAAAAAATATTTGGCCTTCTAGCAGTGTGTGGGACTTTCTCTATTAGTCCATCTATACTGACCTCCATCAGGTTGCAAACTAAAAATAATTTTTATCTGCATCTACAGTACCTCTGAAAAAATATTTGGGCTTCTAGCTGTGTGTGGGACTTGTTCTATTAGTCCATCTATACTGACCTCCATCAGGTTGCAAATTGAATATAATTTTTATCTGCATCTAGCTCTGAAAAAATATATGGCCTTCTAGCAGTGTGTGGAACTTTCTCTATTAGTCCATCTATACTGACCTCCATCAGGTTGCAAATTGAATATAATTTTTATCTGCATCTAGCTCTGAAAAATATTTGGCCTTCTAGCAGTGTGTGGGACTTTCTCTATTAGTCCATCCATACTGACCTCCATCAGGTTGCAAATTAAAAATAATTTTTATCTGCATCTACCTCTGAAAAAATATTTGGGCTTCTAGCTGTGTGTGGGACTTGTTCTATTACTCCATCTATACTGACCTCCATCAGGTTGCAAACTGAATATATTTTTTTCTGCATCTACCTCTGAAAAAATATTGGGCTTCTAGCTGTGTGTGGGACTGGTTGTATTAGTCCATCTATACTGACCTCCATCAGGTTGCAAATTAAAAATAATTTTTATCTGCATCTACAGTACCTCTGAAAAAATATTTGGGCTTCTAGCTATGTGTGGGAATTTCTCTATTAGTCCATCTATACTGACCTCCATCAGGTTGCAAATTAAAAAATAATTTTTATCTGCATCTAGCTCTGAAAAAATATTTGGCCTTCTAGCAGTGTGTGGGACTTTCTCTATTAGTCCATCTATACTGACCTCCATCAGGTTGCAAATTAAAAATAATTTTTATCTGCATCTACAGTAGAGATGAGCGTTGTTCAACTCGAACTGTTCGCCAATCTCAAATTCGAGCTGTTTTGGGCGGTGTTCGAGCCGTTCGGCGAACACGAACAATTTGAGAAAAATTCGACTGTTCGAGGTTCTGTTCGATAACTGTTCGTGCACCAAAATCATAACTGGATTTTTTCTCAGTAATGATGAAAATTAATGTTAATACGCAGTTTGAGTGTACAGCGGGGTGGGGGGAGGGGCAGGGGATGGATCTCTGCAGGAACAATGAAGATCTCCATTTTTTTTTTCTCTTTCCCGCATTTACAGTGGGGAGATGCAATCTGTCAGCCTATCAGCAGCGCACACACGGAGCGAAGTGCTTTTTTTCACACAAGCAAGGGCATGTGTCATTGGCAGTGTATGTCACATGTCCTTGCCCTATAAGACCAAGCCATTTTCCCCATCGCCACCATTTTCTCACTGCTGCAGCTGCATGTTAGACGGCACCGCTGTTGCTGTGTGCGCTATACCTTGTTAATTTCAAGCCAATTTTCGCACAAATCTACAGATAGCTTGGGAGTAGGGAATAGTTGTGATTGCAGTCCTTTTAAGGACTAGGTTACAGCATTTCCTATGACTTTTATCAGGCAGGTCTGTGCTCTTAAATAGATAGATTGTGGGAGTAAAGACTAATTGTAATTGGAGTCCTTTTCAGGACTAGGTTACATCAGTTCCTATCAGTTTTTGCCAGGCAGGTCTGTGCCAGTGCTGTGCAAGTTTTTTTCACAGCATTTGGCTGAATCTAGCAAAGCTAATCCTTTCTGGCCTATTGCAGAGTGTGTTAGTCAGTGGAGTAGCCTATCTGTGTTGCAAGATATACCACCTGTGTATAGAATACCAATTTTTTTACTGCACCTAGTGAAGTAAAATCTTTTGGGCATAGCATCATTCTATTAGTCCATCTATAATGACCTCCATCAGGTTGCAAATTGAATATAATTTTTTTCTGCATCTAGCTCTGAAAAAATATTGGGCTTCTAGCTGTGTGTGGGACTTGTTGTATTAGTCCATCTATACTGACCTCCATCAGGTTGCAAACTGAATATATTTTTTTCTGCATCTACCTCTGAAAAAATATTGGGCTTCTAGCTGTGTGTGGGACTTGTTCTATTAATCCATCTATACAGACCTCCATCAGGTTGCAAACTGAATATATTTTTTTCTGCATCTACCTCTGAAAAAATATTGGGCTTCTAGCTGTCTGTGGGACTTGTTGTATTAGTTCATCTATACTGACCTCCATCAGGTTGCAAACTGAATATATTTTTTTCTGCATCTACCTCTGAAAAAATATTGGGCTTCTAGCTGTGTGTGGGACTTGTTCTATTATTCCATCTATACAGACCTCCATCAGGTTGCAAACTGAATATATTTTTTTCTGCATCTACCTTTGAAAAAATATTGGGCTTCTAGCTGTGTGTGGGACTTGTTGTATTAGTCCATCTATACTGACCTCCATCAGGTTGCAAACTGAATATATTTTTTTCTGCATCTACCTCTGAAAAAATATTGGAATTCTAGCTGTGTGTGGGACTTGTTCTATTAATCCATCTATACAGACCTCCATCAGGTTGCAAACTGAATATATTTTTTTCTGCATCTACCTCTGAAAAAATATGTGGCCTTCTAGCAGTGTGTGGGACTTTCTCTATTAGTCCATCTATACTGACCTCCATCAGGTTGCAAACTGAATATAATTTTTTTCTGCATCTAGCTCTGAAAAAATATTTGGCCTTCTAGCAGTGTGTGGGACTTTCTCTATTAGTCCATCTATACTGACCTCCATCAGGTTGCAAACTAAAAATAATTTTTATCTGCATCTACAGTACCTCTGAAAAAATATTTGGGCTTCTAGCTGTGTGTGGGACTTGTTCTATTAGTCCATCTATACTGACCTCCATCAGGTTGCAAATTGAATATAATTTTTATCTGCATCTAGCTCTGAAAAAATATATGGCCTTCTAGCAGTGTGTGGAACTTTCTCTATTAGTCCATCTATACTGACCTCCATCAGGTTGCAAATTGAATATAATTTTTATCTGCATCTAGCTCTGAAAAATATTTGGCCTTCTAGCAGTGTGTGGGACTTTCTCTATTAGTCCATCCATACTGACCTCCATCAGGTTGCAAATTAAAAATAATTTTTATCTGCATCTACCTCTGAAAAAATATTTGGGCTTCTAGCTGTGTGTGGGACTTGTTCTATTACTCCATCTATACTGACCTCCATCAGGTTGCAAACTGAATATATTTTTTTCTGCATCTACCTCTGAAAAAATATTGGGCTTCTAGCTGTGTGTGGGACTGGTTGTATTAGTCCATCTATACTGACCTCCATCAGGTTGCAAATTAAAAATAATTTTTATCTGCATCTACAGTACCTCTGAAAAAATATTTGGGCTTCTAGCTATGTGTGGGAATTTCTCTATTAGTCCATCTATACTGACCTCCATCAGGTTGCAAATTAAAAAATAATTTTTATCTGCATCTAGCTCTGAAAAAATATTTGGCCTTCTAGCAGTGTGTGGGACTTTCTCTATTAGTCCATCTATACTGACCTCCATCAGGTTGCAAATTAAAAATAATTTTTATCTGCATCTACAGTAGAGATGAGCGTTGTTCAGCTCGAACTGTTCGCCAATCTCAAATTCGAGCTGTTTTGGGCGGTGTTCGAGCCGTTCGGCGAACACGAACAATTTGAGAAAAATTCGACTGTTCGAGGTTCTGTTCGATAACTGTTCGTGCACCAAAATCATAACTGGATTTTTTCTCAGTAATGATGAAAATTAATGTTAATACGCAGTTTGAGTATACAGCGGGGTGGGGGGAGGGGCAGGGGATGGATCTCTGCAGGAACAATGAAGATCTCCATTTTTTTTTTCTCTTTCCCGCATTTACAGTGGGGAGGTGCAATCTGTCAGCCTATCAGCAGCGCACACACGGAGCGAAGTGCTTTTTTTCACACAAGCAAGGGCATGTGTCATTGGCAGTGTATGTCACATGTCCTTGCCCTATAAGACCAAGCCATTTTCCCCGTCGCCACCATTTTCTCACTGCTGCAGCTGCGTGTTAGACGGCACCGCTGTTGCTGTGTGCGCTATACCTTGTTAATTTCAAGCCAATTTTCGCACAAATCTACAGATAGCTTGGGAGTAGGGAATAGTTGTGATTGCAGGCCTTTTAAGGACTAGGTTACAGCATTTCCTACGACTTTTATCAGGCAGGTCTGTGCTCTTAAATAGATAGATTGTGGGAGTAAAGACTAATTGTAATTGGAGTCCTTTTCAGGACTAGGTTACATCAGTTCCTATCAGTTTTTGCCAGGCAGGTCTGTGCCAGTGCTGTGCAAGTTTTTTTCACAGCATTTGGCTGAATCTAGCAAAGCTAATCCTTTTTGGCCTATTGCAGAGTGTGTTAGTCAGTGGAGTAGCCTATCTGTGTTGCAAGATATACCACCTGTGTATAAAATACCAATTTTTTTACTGCACCTAGTGAAGTAAAATCTTTTGGGCATAGCATCATTCTATTAGTCCATCTATAATGACCTCCATCAGGTTGCAAATTGAATATAATTTTTTTCTGCATCTAGCTCTGAAAAAATATTGGGCTTCTAGCTGTGTGTGGGACTTGTTGTATTAGTCCATCTATACTGACCTCCATCAGGTTGCAAACTGAATATATTTTTTTCTGCATCTACCTCTGAAAAAATATTGGGCTTCTAGCTGTGTGTGGGACTTGTTCTATTAATCCATCTATACAGACCTCCATCAGGTTGCAAACTGAATATATTTTTTTCTGCATCTACCTCTGAAAAAATATTGGGCTTCTAGCTGTCTGTGGGACTTGTTGTATTAGTTCATCTATACTGACCTCCATCAGGTTGCAAACTGAATATATTTTTTTATGCATCTACCTCTGAAAAAATATTGGGCTTCTAGCTGTGTGTGGGACTTGTTCTATTAATCCATCTATACAGACCTCCATCAGGTTGCAAACTGAATATATTTTTTTCTGCATCTACCTTTGAAAAAATATTGGGCTTCTAGCTGTGTGTGGGACTTGTTGTATTAGTCCATCTATACTGACCTCCATCAGGTTGCAAACTGAATATATTTTTTTCTGCATCTACCTCTGAAAAAATATTGGAATTCTAGCTGTGTGTGGGACTTGTTCTATTAATCCATCTATACAGACCTCCATCAGGTTGCAAACTGAATATATTTTTTTCTGCATCTACCTCTGAAAAAATATGTGGCCTTCTAGCAGTGTGTGGGACTTTCTCTATTAGTCCATCTATACTGACCTCCATCAGGTTGCAAATTGAATATAATTTTTTTCTGCATCTAGCTCTGAAAAAATATTTGGCCTTCTAGCAGTGTGTGGGACTTTCTCTATTAGTCCATCTATACTGACCTCCATCAGGTTGCAAACTAAAAATAATTTTTATCTGCATCTACAGTACCTCTGAAAAAATATTTGGGCTTCTAGCTGTGTGTGGGACTTGTTCTATTAGTCCATCTATACTGACCTCCATCAGGTTGCAAATTGAATATAATTTTTATCTGCATCTAGCTCTGAAAAAATATATGGCCTTCTAGCAGTGTGTGGAACTTTCTCTATTAGTCCATCTATACTGACCTCCATCAGGTTGCAAATTGAATATAATTTTTATCTGCATCTAGCTCTGAAAAATATTTGGCCTTCTAGCAGTGTGTGGGACTTTCTCTATTAGTCCATCCATACTGACCTCCATCAGGTTGCAAATTAAAAATAATTTTTATCTGCATCTACCTCTGAAAAAATATTTGGGCTTCTAGCTGTGTGTGGGACTTGTTCTATTACTCCATCTATACTGACCTCCATCAGGTTGCAAACTGAATATATTTTTTTCTGCATCTACCTCTGAAAAAATATTGGGCTTCTAGCTGTGTGTGGGACTGGTTGTATTAGTCCATCTATACTGACCTCCATCAGGTTGCAAATTAAAAATAATTTTTATCTGCATCTACAGTACCTCTGAAAAAATATTTGGGCTTCTAGCTATGTGTGGGAATTTCTCTATTAGTCCATCTATACTGACCTCCATCAGGTTGCAAATTAAAAAATAATTTTTATCTGCATCTAGCTCTGAAAAAATATTTGGCCTTCTAGCAGTGTGTGGGACTTTCTCTATTAGTCCATCTATACTGACCTCCATCAGGTTGCAAATTAAAAATAATTTTTATCTGCATCTACAGTAGAGATGAGCGTTGTTCAACTCGAACTGTTCGCCAATCTCAAATTCAAGCTGTTTTGGGCGGTGTTCGAGCCGTTCGGCGAACACGAACAATTTGAGAAAAATTCGACTGTTCGAGGTTCTGTTCGGTAACTGTTCGTGCACCAAAATCATAACTGGATTTTTTCTCAGTAATGATGAAAATTAATGTTAATACGCAGTTTGAGTGTACAGCGGGGTGGGGGGAGGGGCAGGGGATGGATCTCTGCAGGAACAATGAAGATCTCCATTTTTTTTTTCTCTTTCCCGCATTTACAGTGGGGAGATGCAATCTGTCAGCCTATCAGCAGCGCACACACGGAGCGAAGTGCTTTTTTTCACACAAGCAAGGGCATGTGTCATTGGCAGTGTATGTCACATGTCCTTGCCCTATAAGACCAAGCCATTTTCCCCATCGCCACCATTTTCTCACTGCTGCAGCTGCATGTTAGACGGCACCGCTGTTGCTGTGTGCGCTATACCTTGTTAATTTCAAGCCAATTTTCGCACAAATCTACAGATAGCTTGGGAGTAGGGAATAGTTGTGATTGCAGTCCTTTTAAGGACTAGGTTACAGCATTTCCTATGACTTTTATCAGGCAGGTCTGTGCTCTTAAATAGATAGATTGTGGGAGTAAAGACTAATTGTAATTGGAGTCCTTTTCAGGACTAGGTTACATCAGTTCCTATCAGTTTTTGCCAGGCAGGTCTGTGCCAGTGCTGTGCAAGTTTTTTTCACAGCATTTGGCTGAATCTAGCAAAGCTAATCCTTTCTGGCCTATTGCAGAGTGTGTTAGTCAGTGGAGTAGCCTATCTGTGTTGCAAGATATACCACCTGTGTATAGAATACCAATTTTTTTACTGCACCTAGTGAAGTAAAATCTTTTGGGCATAGCATCATTCTATTAGTCCATCTATAATGACCTCCATCAGGTTGCAAATTGAATATAATTTTTTTCTGCATCTAGCTCTGAAAAAATATTGGGCTTCTAGCTGTGTGTGGGACTTGTTGTATTAGTCCATCTATACTGACCTCCATCAGGTTGCAAACTGAATATATTTTTTTCTGCATCTACCTCTGAAAAAATATTGGGCTTCTAGCTGTGTGTGGGACTTGTTCTATTAATCCATCTATACAGACCTCCATCAGGTTGCAAACTGAATATATTTTTTTCTGCATCTACCTCTGAAAAAATATTGGGCTTCTAGCTGTCTGTGGGACTTGTTGTATTAGTTCATCTATACTGACCTCCATCAGGTTGCAAACTGAATATATTTTTTTATGCATCTACCTCTGAAAAAATATTGGGCTTCTAGCTGTGTGTGGGACTTGTTCTATTAATCCATCTATACAGACCTCCATCAGGTTGCAAACTGAATATATTTTTTTCTGCATCTACCTTTGAAAAAATATTGGGCTTCTAGCTGTGTGTGGGACTTGTTGTATTAGTCCATCTATACTGACCTCCATCAGGTTGCAAACTGAATATATTTTTTTCTGCATCTACCTCTGAAAAAATATTGGAATTCTAGCTGTGTGTGGGACTTGTTCTATTAATCCATCTATACAGACCTCCATCAGGTTGCAAACTGAATATATTTTTTTCTGCATCTACCTCTGAAAAAATATGTGGCCTTCTAGCAGTGTGTGGGACTTTCTCTATTAGTCCATCTATACTGACCTCCATCAGGTTGCAAACTGAATATAATTTTTTTCTGCATCTAGCTCTGAAAAAATATTTGGCCTTCTAGCAGTGTGTGGGACTTTCTCTATTAGTCCATCTATACTGACCTCCATCAGGTTGCAAACTAAAAATAATTTTTATCTGCATCTACAGTACCTCTGAAAAAATATTTGGGCTTCTAGCTGTGTGTGGGACTTGTTCTATTAGTCCATCTATACTGACCTCCATCAGGTTGCAAATTGAATATAATTTTTATCTGCATCTAGCTCTGAAAAAATATATGGCCTTCTAGCAGTGTGTGGAACTTTCTCTATTAGTCCATCTATACTGACCTCCATCAGGTTGCAAATTGAATATAATTTTTATCTGCATCTAGCTCTGAAAAATATTTGGCCTTCTAGCAGTGTGTGGGACTTTCTCTATTAGTCCATCCATACTGACCTCCATCAGGTTGCAAATTAAAAATAATTTTTATCTGCATCTACCTCTGAAAAAATATTTGGGCTTCTAGCTGTGTGTGGGACTTGTTCTATTACTCCATCTATACTGACCTCCATCAGGTTGCAAACTGAATATATTTTTTTCTGCATCTACCTCTGAAAAAATATTGGGCTTCTAGCTGTGTGTGGGACTGGTTGTATTAGTCCATCTATACTGACCTCCATCAGGTTGCAAATTAAAAATAATTTTTATCTGCATCTACAGTACCTCTGAAAAAATATTTGGGCTTCTAGCTATGTGTGGGAATTTCTCTATTAGTCCATCTATACTGACCTCCATCAGGTTGCAAATTAAAAAATAATTTTTATCTGCATCTAGCTCTGAAAAAATATTTGGCCTTCTAGCAGTGTGTGGGACTTTCTCTATTAGTCCATCTATACTGACCTCCATCAGGTTGCAAATTAAAAATAATTTTTATCTGCATCTACAGTAGAGATGAGCGTTGTTCAACTCGAACTGTTCGCCAATCTCAAATTCGAGCTGTTTTGGGCGGTGTTCGAGCCGTTCGGCGAACACGAACAATTTGAGAAAAATTCGACTGTTCGAGGTTCTGTTCGATAACTGTTCGTGCACCAAAATCATAACTGGATTTTTTCTCAGTAATGATGAAAATTAATGTTAATACGCAGTTTGAGTGTACAGCGGGGTGGGGGGAGGGGCAGGGGATGGATCTCTGCAGGAACAATGAAGATCTCCATTTTTTTTTTCTCTTTCCCGCATTTACAGTGGGGAGATGCAATCTGTCAGCCTATCAGCAGCGCACACACGGAGCGAAGTGCTTTTTTTCACACAAGCAAGGGCATGTGTCATTGGCAGTGTATGTCACATGTCCTTGCCCTATAAGACCAAGCCATTTTCCCCATCGCCACCATTTTCTCACTGCTGCAGCTGCATGTTAGACGGCACCGCTGTTGCTGTGTGCGCTATACCTTGTTAATTTCAAGCCAATTTTCGCACAAATCTACAGATAGCTTGGGAGTAGGGAATAGTTGTGATTGCAGTCCTTTTAAGGACTAGGTTACAGCATTTCCTATGACTTTTATCAGGCAGGTCTGTGCTCTTAAATAGATAGATTGTGGGAGTAAAGACTAATTGTAATTGGAGTCCTTTTCAGGACTAGGTTACATCAGTTCCTATCAGTTTTTGCCAGGCAGGTCTGTGCCAGTGCTGTGCAAGTTTTTTTCACAGCATTTGGCTGAATCTAGCAAAGCTAATCCTTTCTGGCCTATTGCAGAGTGTGTTAGTCAGTGGAGTAGCCTATCTGTGTTGCAAGATATACCACCTGTGTATAGAATACCAATTTTTTTACTGCACCTAGTGAAGTAAAATCTTTTGGGCATAGCATCATTCTATTAGTCCATCTATACTGACCTCCATCAGGTTGCAAATTGAATATAATTTTTTTCTGCATCCAGCTCTGAAAAAATATTGGGCTTCTAGCTGTGTGTGGGACTTGTTGTATTAGTCCATCTATGCTGACCTCCATCAGGTTGCAAACTGAATATATTTTTTTCTGCATCTACCTCTGAAAAAATATTGGGCTTCTAGCTGTGTGTGGGACTTGTTCTATTAATCCATCTATACTGACCTCCATCAGGTTGCAAACTGAATATATTTTTTTCTGCATCTACCTCTGAAAAAATATTGGGCTTCTAGCTGTGTGTGGGACTTGTTCTATTAATCCATCTATACAGACCTCCATCAGGTTGCAAACTGAATATATTTTTTTCTGCATCTACCTCTGAAAAAATATTGGGCTTCTAGCTGTGTGTGGGACTTGTTGTATTAGTCCATCTATACTGACCTCCATCAGGTTGCAAACTGAATATATTTTTTTCTGCATCTACCTCTGAAAAAAAATTGGGCTTCTAGCTGTGTGTGGGACTTGTTCTATTAATCCATCTATACAGACCTCCATCAGGTTGCAAACTGAATATATTTTTTTCTGCATCTACCTCTGAAAAAATATGTGGCCTTCTAGCAGTGTGTGGGACTTTCTCTATTAGTCCATCTATACTGACCTCCATCAGGTTGCAAACTGAATATAATTTTTTTCTGCATCTAGCTCTGAAAAAATATTTGGCCTTCTAGCAGTGTGTGGGACTTTCTCTATTAGTCCATCTATACTGACTTCCATCAGGTTGCAAATTAAAAATAATTTTTATCTGCATCTACAGTACCTCTGAAAAAATATTTGAGCTTCTAGCTGTGTGTGGGACTTGTTCTATTAGTCCATCTATACTGACCTCCATCAGGTTGCAAATTGAATATAATTTTTATCTGCATCTAGCTCTGAAAAAATATTTGGCCTCCCAGCAGTGTGTGGGACTTTCTCTATTAGTCCATCTATACTGACCTCCATCAGGTTGCAAATTGAATATAATTTTTATCTTCATCTAGCTCTGAAAAAATATTTGGCCTTCTAGCAGTGTGTGGGACTTTCTCTATTAGTCCATCTATACTGACCTCCATCAGGTTGCAAATTAAAAATAATTTTTATCTGCATCTACCTCTGAAAAAATATTTGGGCTTCTAGCTGTGTGTGGGATTTGTTCTATTACTCCATCTATACTGACCTCCATCAGGTTGCAAACTGAATATATTTTTTTCTGCATCTACCTCTGAAAAAATATTGGGCTTCTAGCTGTGTGTGGGACTTGTTGTATTAGTCCATCTATACTGACCTCCATCAGTTTGCAAATTAAAAATAATTTTTATCTGCATCTACAGTACCTCTGAAAAAATATTTGGGCTTCTAGCTGTGTGTGGGACTTTTTCTATTAGTCCATCTATACTGACCTCCATCAGGTTGCAAATTGAATATAATTTTTATCTGCATCTAGCTCTGAAAAAATATTTGGCCTTCTAGCAGTGTGTGGGACTTTCTCTATTAGTCCATCTATACTGACCTCCATCAGGTTGCAAATTAAAAATAATTTTTATCTGCATCTAGCTCTGAAAAAATATTTGGCCTTCTAGCAGTGTGTGGGACTTTCTCTATTAGTCCATCTATACTGACCTCCATCAGGTTGCAAATTAAAAATAATTTTTATCTGCATCTACAGTACCTCTGAAAAAATATTTGGGCTTCTAGCTTTGTGTGGGACTTGTTCTATTAGTCCATCTATACTGACCTCCATCAGGTTGCAAATTGAATATAATTTTTATCTGCATCTAGCTCTGAAAAAATATTTGGCCTTCTAGCAGTGTGTGGGACTTTCTCTATTAGTCCATCTATACTGACCTCCATCAGGTTGCAAATTGAATTTAATTTTTAAATGCATCTAGCTCTGAAAAAATATTTGGCCTTCTAGCAGTGTGTGGGACTTTCTCTATTAGTCCATCTATACTGACCTCCATCAGGTTGCAAATTAAAAATAATTTTTATCTGCATCTACCTCTGAAAAAATATTTGGGCTTCTAGCTGTGTGTGGGACTTGTTCTATTACTCCATCTATACTGACCTACATCAGGTTGCAAACTGAATATATTTTTTTCTGCATCTACCTCTGAAAAAATATTGGGCTTCTAGCTGTGTGTGGGACTTGTTGTATTAGTCCATCTATACTGACCTCCATCAGGTTGCAAATTAAAAATAATTTTTATCTGCATCTACAGTACCTCTGAAAAAATATTTGGGCTTCTAGCTGTGTGTGGGACTTGTTCTATTAGTCCATCTATACTGACCTCCATCAGGTTGCAAATTGAATATAATTTTTATCTGCATCTAGCTCTGAAAAAATATTTGGCCTTCTAGCAGTGGGTGGGACTTTCTCTATTAGTCCATCTATACTGACCTCCATCAGGTTGCAAATTAAAAATATTTTTTATCTGCATCTAGCTCTGAAAAAATATTTGGCCTTCTAGCAGTGTGTGGGACTTTCTCTATTAGTCCATATATACTGACCTCCATCAGGTTGCAAATTAAAAATAATTTTTATCTGCATCTACTGTAACTCTGAAAAAATATTTGGGCTTCTAGCTGTGTGTGGGACTTGTTCTATTAGTCCATCTATACTGACCTCCATCAGGTTGCAAATTGAATATAATTTTTATCTGCATCTAGCTCTGAAAAAATATTTGGCCTTCTAGCAGTGTGTGGGACTTTCTCTATTAGTCCATCTATACTGACCTCCATCAGGTTGCAAATTAAAAATAATTTTTATCTGCATCTACCTCTGAAAAAATATTTGGGCTTCTAGCTGTGTGTGGGATTTGTTCTATTACTCCATCTATACTGACCTCCATCAGGTTGCAAACTGAATATATTTTTTTCTGCATCTACCTCTGAAAAAATATTGGGCTTCTAGCTGTGTGTGGGACTTGTTGTATTAGTCCATCTATACTGACCTCCATCAGTTTGCAAATTAAAAATAATTTTTATCTGCATCTACAGTACCTCTGAAAAAATATTTGGGCTTCTAGCTGTGTGTGGGACTTTTTCTATTAGTCCATCTATACTTACCTCCATCAGGTTGCAAATTGAATATAATTTTTATCTGCATCTAGCTCTGAAAAAATATTTGGCCTTCTAGCAGTGTGTGGGACTTTCTCTATTAGTCCATCTATACTGACCTCCATCAGGTTGCAAATTAAAAATAATTTTTATCTGCATCTAGCTCTGAAAAAATATTTGGCCTTCTAGCAGTGTGTGGGACTTTCTCTATTAGTCCATCTATACTGACCTCCATCAGGTTGCAAATTAAAAATAATTTTTATCTGCATCTACAGTACCTCTGAAAAAATATTTGGGCTTCTAGCTTTGTGTGGGACTTGTTCTATTAGTCCATCTATACTGACCTCCATCAGGTTGCAAATTGAATATAATTTTTATCTGCATCTAGCTCTGAAAAAATATTTGGCCTTCTAGCAGTGTGTGGGACTTTCTCTATTAGTCCATCTATACTGACCTCCATCAGGTTGCAAATTGAATTTAATTTTTAAATGCATCTAGCTCTGAAAAAATATTTGGCCTTCTAGCAGTGTGTGGGACTTTCTCTATTAGTCCATCTATACTGACCTCCATCAGGTTGCAAATTAAAAATAATTTTTATCTGCATCTACCTCTGAAAAAATATTTGGGCTTCTAGCTGTGTGTGGGACTTGTTCTATTACTCCATCTATACTGACCTACATCAGGTTGCAAACTGAATATATTTTTTTCTGCATCTACCTCTGAAAAAATATTGGGCTTCTAGCTGTGTGTGGGACTTGTTGTGTTAGTCCATCTATACTGACCTCCATCAGGTTGCAAATTAAAAATAATTTTTATCTGCATCTACAGTACCTCTGAAAAAATATTTGGGCTTCTAGCTGTGTGTGGGACTTGTTCTATTAGTCCATCTATACTGACCTCCATCAGGTTGCAAATTGAATATAATTTTTATCTGCATCTAGCTCTGAAAAAATATTTGGCCTTCTAGCAGTGGGTGGGACTTTCTCTATTAGTCCATCTATACTGACCTCCATCAGGTTGCAAATTAAAAATATTTTTTATCTGCATCTAGCTCTGAAAAAATATTTGGCCTTCTAGCAGTGTGTGGGACTTTCTCTATTAGTCCATATATACTGACCTCCATCAGGTTGCAAATTAAAAATAATTTTTATCTGCATCTACTGTAACTCTGAAAAAATATTTGGGCTTCTAGCTGTGTGTGGGACTTGTTCTATTAGTCCATCTATACTGACCTCCATCAGGTTGCAAATTGAATATAATTTTTATCTGCATCTAGCTCTGAAAAAATATTTGGCCTTCTAGCAGTGTGTGGGACTTTCTCTATTAGTCCATCTATACTGACCTCCATCAGGTTGCAAATTAAAAATAATTTTTATCTGCATCTACCTCTGAAAAAATATTTGGGCTTCTAGCTGTGTGTGGGACTTGTTCTATTACTCCATCTATACTGACCTCCATCAGGTTGCAAACTGAATATATTTTTTTCTGCATCTACCTCTGAAAAAATATTGGGCTTCTAGCTGTGTGTGGGACTTGTTGTATTAGTCCATCTATACTGACCTCCATCAGGTTGCAAATTGAATATAATTTTTATCTGCATCTAGCTCTGAAAAAATATTTGGCCTTCTAGCAGTGTGTGGGACTTTCTCTATTAGTCCATCTATACTGACCTCCATCAGGTTGCAAATTGAATTTAATTTTTAAATGCATCTAGCTCTGAAAAAATATTTGGCCTTCTAGCAGTGTGTGGGACTTTCTCTATTAGTCCATCTATACTGACCTCCATCAGGTTGCAAATTAAAAATAATTTTTATCTGCATCTACCTCTGAAAAAATATTTGGGCTTCTAGCTGTGTGTGGGACTTGTTCTATTACTCCATCTATACTGACCTACATCAGGTTGCAAACTGAATATATTTTTTTCTGCATCTACCTCTGAAAAAATATTGGGCTTCTAGCTGTGTGTGGGACTTGTTGTGTTAGTCCATCTATACTGACCTCCATCAGGTTGCAAATTAAAAATAATTTTTATCTGCATCTACAGTACCTCTGAAAAAATATTTGGGCTTCTAGCTGTGTGTGGGACTTGTTCTATTAGTCCATCTATACTGACCTCCATCAGGTTGCAAATTGAATATAATTTTTATCTGCATCTAGCTCTGAAAAAATATTTGGCCTTCTAGCAGTGGGTGGGACTTTCTCTATTAGTCCATCTATACTGACCTCCATCAGGTTGCAAATTAAAAATATTTTTTATCTGCATCTAGCTCTGAAAAAATATTTGGCCTTCTAGCAGTGTGTGGGACTTTCTCTATTAGTCCATATATACTGACCTCCATCAGGTTGCAAATTAAAAATAATTTTTATCTGCATCTACTGTAACTCTGAAAAAATATTTGGGCTTCTAGCTGTGTGTGGGACTTGTTCTATTAGTCCATCTATACTGACCTCCATCAGGTTGCAAATTGAATATAATTTTTATCTGCATCTAGCTCTGAAAAAATATTTGGCCTTCTAGCAGTGTGTGGGACTTTCTCTATTAGTCCATCTATACTGACCTCCATCAGGTTGCAAATTAAAAATAATTTTTATCTGCATCTACCTCTGAAAAAATATTTGGGCTTCTAGCTGTGTGTGGGACTTGTTCTATTACTCCATCTATACTGACCTCCATCAGGTTGCAAACTGAATATATTTTTTTCTGCATCTACCTCTGAAAAAATATTGGGCTTCTAGCTGTGTGTGGGACTTGTTGTATTAGTCCATCTATACTGACCTCCATCAGGTTGCAAATTAAAAATAATTTTTATCTGCATCTACAGTACCTCTGAAAAAATATTTGGGCTTCTAGCTGTGTGTGGGACTTGTTCTATTAGTCCATCTATACTGACCTCCATCAGGTTGCAAATTGAATATAATTTTTATCTGCATCTAGCTCTGAAAAAAATATTTGGCCTTCTAGCAGTGTGTGGGACTTTCTCTATTAGTCCATCTATACTGACCTCCATCAGGTTGCAAATTGAATATAATTTTTATCTGCATCTAGCTCTGAAAAAATATTTGGCCTTCTAGCAGTGTGTGGGACTTTCTCTATTAGTCCATCTATACTGACCTCCATCAGGTTGCAAATTAAAAATAATTTTTATCTGCATCTACCTCTGAAAAAATATTTGGGCTTCTAGCTGTGTGTGGGACTTGTTCTATTACTCCATCTATACTGACCTCCATCAGGTTGCAAACTGAATATATTTTTTTCTGCATCTACCTCTGAAAAAATATTGGGCTTCTAGCTGTGTGTGGGACTTGTTGTATTAGTCCATCTATACTGACCTCCATCAGGTTGCAAATTAAAAATAATTTTATCTGCATCTACGGTACCTCTGAAAAAATATGTGGGCTTCTAGCTGTGTGTGGGACTTGTTCTATTAATCCATCTATACAGACCTCCATCAGGTTGCAAACTGAATATAATTTTTTTCTGAATCTAGCTCTGAAAAAATATTTGGCCTTCTAGCAGTGTGTGGGACTTGTTCTATTAGTCCACCTATACTGACCTCCATCAGGTTGCAAATTCAAAATAATTTTTTGTCTGCATCTAGCTCTGAAAAAATATTTGGCCTTCTAGCAGTGTGTGGGACTTTCTCTATTAGTCCATCTATACTGACCTCCATCAGGATGCAAACTGAATATATTTTTTTTCTGCATCTACCTCTGAAAAAATATTGGGCTTGTAGCTGTGTGTGGGACTTGTTCTATTAATCCATCTATACAGACCTCCATCAGGTTGCAAACTGAATAAAAAATTTTTCTGCATCTACCGCTGAAAAAATATTTGGGCTTCTAGCTGTGTGTGGGACTTTCTCTATTAGTCCATCTATACTGACCTCCATCAGGTTGCAAATTGAATATAATTTTTATCTGCATCTAGCTCTGAAAAAATATTTGGCCTTCTAGCAGTGTGTGGGACTTTCTCTATTAGTCCGTCTATACTGACCTCCATCAGGTTGCAAATTAAAAATAATTTTTATCTGCATCTAGCTCTGAAAAAATATTTGGGCTTCTAGCTGTGTGTGGGACTTGTTCTATTACTCCATCTATACTGACCTCCATCAGGTTGCAAACTGAATATATTTTTTTCTGCATCTACCTCTGAAAAAATATTGGGCTTCTAGCTGTGTGTGGGACTTGTTGTATTAGTCCATCTATACTGACCTCCATCAGGTTGCAAATTAAAAATAATTTTTATCTGCATCTACAGTACCTCTGAAAAAATATTTGGGCTTCTAGCTGTGTGTGGGACTTGTTCTATTAGTCCATCTATACTGACCTCCATCAGGTTGCAAATTGAATATAAATTTTATCTGCATCTAGCTCTGAAAAAATATTTGGCCTTCTAGCAGTGTGTGGGACTTTCTCTATTAGTCCATCTATACTGACCTCCATCAGGTTGCAAATTAAAAATAATTTTTATCTGCATCTAGCTCTGAAAAAATATTTGGCCTTCTAGCAGTGTGTGGGACTTTCTCTATTAGTCCATCTATACTGACCTCCATCAGGTTGCAAATTAAAAATAATTTTTATCTGCATCTACAGTACCTCTGAAAAAATATTTGGGCTTCTAGCTGTGTGTGGGACTTGTTCTATTAGTCCATCTATACTGACCTCCATCATGTTGCAAATTGAATATAATTTTTATCTGCATCTAGCTCTGAAAAAATATTTGGCCTTCTAGCAGTGTGTGGGACTTTCTCTATTAGTCCATCTATACTGACCTCCATCAGGTTGCAAATTAAAAATAATTTTTATCTGCATCTACCTCTGAAAAAATATTTGGGCTTCTAGCTGTGTGTGGGACTTGTTCTATTACTCCATCTATACTGACCTCCATCAGGTTGCAAACTGAATATATTTTTTTCTGCATCTACCTCTGAAAAAATATTGGGCTTCTAGCTGTGTGTGGGACTTGTTGTATTAGTCCATCTATACTGACCTCCATCAGGTTGCAAATTAAAAATAATTTTTATCTGCATCTACAGTACCTCTGAAAAAATATTTCGGCTTCTAGCTGTGTGTGGGACTTGTTCTATTAGTCCATCTATACTGACCTCCATCAGGTTGCAAATTGAATATAATTTTTATCTGCATCTAGCTCTGAAAAAATATTTGGCCTTCTAGCAGTGTGTGGGACTTTCTCTATTAGTCCATCTATACTGACCTCCATCAGGTTGCAAATTAAAAATAATTTTTATCTGCATCTAGCTCTGAAAAAATATTTGGCCTTCTAGCAGTGTGTGGGACTTTCTCTATTAGTCCATCTATACTGACCTCCATCAGGTTGCAAATTAAAAATAATTTTTATCTGCATCTACAGTACCTCTGAAAAAATATTTGGGCTTCTAGCTTTGTGTGGGACTTGTTCTATTAGTCCATCTATACTGACCTCCATCAGGTTGCAAATTGAATATAATTTTTATCTGCATCTAGCTCTGAAAAAATATTTGGCCTTCTAGCAGTGTGTGGGACTTTCTCTATTAGTCCATCTATACTGACCTCCATCAGGTTGCAAATTGAATATAATTTTTAAATGCATCTAGCTCTGAAAAAATATTTTGCCTTCTAGCAGTGTGTGGGACTTTCTCTATTAGTCCATCTATACTGACCTCCATCAGGTTGCAAATTAAAAATAATTTTTATCTGCATCTACCTCTGAAAAAATATTTGGGCTTCTAGCTGTGTGTGGGACTTGTTCTATTACTCCATCTATACTGACCTCCATCAGGTTGCAAACTGAGTATATTTTTTTCTGCATCTACCTCTGAAACAATATTGGGCTTCTAGCTGTGTGTGGGACTTGTTGTATTAGTCCATCTATACTGACCTCCATCAGGTAGCAAATTAAAAATAATTTTTATCTGCATCTACAGTACCTCTGAAAAAATATTTGGGCTTCTAGCTGTGTGTGGGACTTGTTCTATTAGTCCATCTATACTGACCTCCATCAGGTTGCAAATTGAATATAATTTTTATCTGCATCTAGCTCTGAAAAAATATTTGTCCTTCTAGCAGTGTGTGGGACTTTCTCTATTAGTCCATCTATACTGACCTCCATCAGGTTGCAAATTAAAAATAATTTTTATCTGCATCTAGCTCTGAAAAAATATTTGACCTTCTAGCAGTGTGTGGGACTTTCTCTATTAGTTCATATATACTGACCTCCATCAGGTTGCAAATTAAAAATAATTTTTATCTGCATCTACAGTACCTCTGAAAAAATATTTGGGCTTCTAGCTGTTTGTGGGACTTGTTCTATTAGTCCATCTATACTGACCTCCATCAGGTTGCAAATTGAATATAATTTTTATCTGCATCTAGCTCTGAAAAAATATTTGGCCTTCTAGCAGTGTGTGGGACTTTCTCTATTAGTCCATCTATACTGACCTCCATCAGGTTGCAAATTAAAAATAATTTTTATCTGCATCTACCTCTGAAAAAATATTTATGCTTCTAGCTGTGTGTGGGACTTGTTCTATTACTCCATCTATACTGACTGACCTCCATCAGGTTGCAAACTGAATATATTTTTTTCTGCATCTACCTCTGAAAAAATATTGGGCTTCTAGCTGTGTGTGGGACTTGTTGTATTAGTCCATCTATACTGAACTCCATCAGGTTGCAAATTAAAAATAATTTTTATCTGCATCTACAGTACCTCTGAAAAAATATTTGGGCTTCTAGCTGTGTGTGGGACTTGTTCTATTAGTCCATCTATACTGACCTCCATCAGGTTGCAAATTGAATATAATTTTTATCTGCATCTAGCTCTGAAAAAATATTTGGCCTTCTAGCAGTGTGTGGGACTTTCTCTATTTGTCCATCTATACTGACCTCCATCAGGTTGCAAATTAAAAATAATTTTTATCTGCATCTAGCTCTGAAAAAATATTTGGCCTTCTAGCAGTGTGTGGGACTTTCTCTATTAGTCCATATATACTGACCTCCATCAGGTTGCAAATTAAAAATAATTTTTATCTGCATCTACAGTACCTCTGAAAAAATATTTGGGCTTCTAGCTGTGTGTGGGACTTGTTCTATTAGTCCATCTATACTGACCTCCATCAGGTTGCAAATTGAATATAATTTTTATCTGCATCTAGCTCTGAAAAAATATTTGGCCATCTAGCAGTGTGTGGGACTTTCTCTATTAGTCCATCTAAACTGACCTCCATCAGGTTGCAAATTAAAAATAATTTTTATCTGCATCTACCTCTGAAAAAATATTTGGGCTTCTAGCTGTGTGTGGGACTTGTTCTATTACTCCATCTATACTGACCTCCATCAGGTTGCAAACTGAATATATTTTTTTCTGCATCTACCTCTGAAAAAATATTGGGCTTCTAGCTGTGTGTGGGACTTGTTGTATTAGTCCATCTATACTGACCTCCATCAGGTTGCAAATTAAAAATAATTTTAATCTGCATCTACAGTACCTCTGAAAAAATATTTGGGCTTCTAGCTGTGTGTGGGACTTGTTCTATTAGTCCATCTATACTGACCTCCATCAGGTTGCAAATTGAATATAATTTTTATCTGCATCTAGCTCTGAAAAAATATTTGGCCTTCTAGCAGTGTGTGGGACTTTCTCTATTAATCCATCTATACTGACCTCCATCAGGTTGCAAATTGAATATAATTTTTATCTGCATCTAGCTCTGAAAAAATATTTGGCCTTCTAGCAGTGTGTGGGACTTTCTCTATTAGTCCATCTATACTGACCTCCATGAGGTTGCAAATTAAAAATAATTTTTATCTGCATCTACCTCTGAAAAAATATTTGGGCTTCTAGCTGTGTGTGGGACTTGTTCTATTACTCCATCTATACTGACCTCCATCAGGTTGCAAACTGAATATATTTTTTTCTGCATCTACCTCTGAAAAAATATTGGGCTTCTAGCTGTGTGTGGGACTTGTTGTATTAGTCCATCTATACTGACCTCCATCAGGTTGCAAATTAAAAATAATTTTATCTGCATCTACAGTACCTCTGAAAAAATATTTGGGCTTCTAGCTGTGTGTGGGACTTGTTCTATTAGTCCATCTATACTGACCTCCATCAGGTTGCAAATTGAATATAATTTTTATCTGCATCTAGCTCTGATAAAATATTTGGCCTTCTAGCAGTGTGTGGGACTTTCTCTATTAGTCCATCTATACTGACCTCCATCAGGTTGCAAATTAAAAATAATTTTTATCTGAATCTAGCTCTGAAAAAATATTTGGCCTTCTAGCAGTGTGTGGGACTTTCTCTATTAGTCCATCTATACTGACCTCCATCAGGTTGCAAATTAAAAATAATTTTTATCTGCATCTACCTCTGAAAAAATATTTGGGCTTCTAGCTGTGTGTGGGACTTGTTCTATTAATCCATCTATACAGACCTCCATCAGGTTGCAAACTGAATATAATTTTTTTCTGCATCTAGCTCTGAAAAAATATTTGGCCTTCTAGCAGTGTGTGGGACTTGTTCTATTAGTCCACCTATACTGACCTCCATCAGGTTGCAAATTCAAAATAATTTTTTGTCTGCATCTAGCTCTGAAAAAATATTTGGCCTTCTAGCAGTGTGTGGGACTTTCTCAATTAGTCCATCTATACTGACCTCCATCAGGTTGCAAACTGAATATATTTTTTTTCTGCATCTTCCTCTGAAAAAATATTGGGCTTGTAGCTGTGTGTGGGACTTGTTCTATTAATCCATCTATACAGACCTCCATCAGGTTGCAAACTGAATAAAAAAATTTTCTGCATCTACCGCTGAAAAAATATTTGGGCTTCTAGCTGTGTGTGGGACTTTCTCTATTAGTCCATCTATACTGACCTCCATCAGGTTGCAAATTGAATATAATTTTTATCTGCATCTAGCTCTGAAAAAATATTTGGCCTTCTAGCAGTGTGTGGGACTTTCTCTATTAGTCCATGTATACTGACCTCCATTAGGTTGCAAATTAAAAATAATTTTTATCTGCATCTACCTCTGAAAAAATATTTGGGCTTCTAACTGTGTGTGGGACTTGTTCTATTACTCCATCTATACTGACCTCCATCAGGTTGCAAACTGAATATATTTTTTTCTGCATCTACCTCTGAAAAAATATTGGGCTTCTAGCTGTGTGTGGGACTTGTTGTATTAGTCCATCTATACTGACCTCCATCAGGTTGCAAATTAAAAATAATTTTTATCTGCATCTACAGTACCTCTGAAAAAATATTTGGGCTTCTAGCTGTGTGTGGGACTTGTTCTATTAGTCCATCTATACTGACCTCCATCAGGTTGCAAATTGAATATAATTTTTATCTGCATCTAGCTCTGAAAAAATATTTGGCCTTCTAGCAGTGTGTGGGACTTGTTCTATTAGTCCACCTATACTGACCTCCATCAGGTTGTAAATTAAAAATAATTTTTATCTGCATCTACCTCTGAAAAAATATTTGGGCTTCTAGCTGTGTGTGGGACTTGTTCTATTAATCCATCTATACAGACCTCCATCAGGTTGCAAACTGAATATAATTTTTTTCTGCATCTAGCTCTGAAAAAATATTTGGCCTTCTAGCAGTGTGTGGGACTTGTTCTATTAGTCCACCTATACTGACCTCCATCAGGTTGCAAATTCAAAATAATTTTTTGTCTGCATCTAGCTCTGAAAAAATATTTGGCCTTCTAGCAGTGTGTGGGACTTTCTCAATTAGTCCATCTATAATGACCTCCATCAGGTTGCAAACTGAATATATTTTTTTTCTGCATCTACCTCTGAAAAAATATTGGGCTTGTAGCTGTGTGTGGGACTTGTTCTATTAATCCATCTATACAGACCTCCATCAGGTTGCAAACTGAATAAAAAATTTTTCTGCATCTACCGCTGAAAAAATATTTGGGCTTCTAGCTGTGTGTGGGACTTTCTCTATTAGTCCATCTATACTGACCTCCATCAGGTTGCAAATTGAATATAATTTTTATCTGCATCTAGCTCTGAAAAAATATTTGGCCTTCTAGCAGTGTGTGGGACTTTCTCTATTAGTCCATGTATACTGACCTCCATTAGGTTGCAAATTAAAAATATTTTTTATCTGCATCTACCTCTGAAAAAATATTTGGGCTTCTAACTGTGTGTGGGACTTGTTCTATTGCTCCATCTATACTGACCTCCATCAGGTTGCAAACTGAATATATTTTTTTCTGCATCTACCTCTGAAAAAATATTGGGCTTCTAGCTGTGTGTGGGACTTGTTGTATTAGTCCATCTATACTGACCTCCATCAGGTTGCAAATTAAAAATAATTTTTATCTGCATCTACAGTACCTCTGAAAAAATATTTGGGCTTCTAGCTGTGTGTGGGACTTGTTCTATTAGTCCATCTATACTGACCTCCATCAGGTTGCATATTGAATATAATTTTTATCTGCATCTAGCTCTGAAAAAATATTTGGCCTTCTAGCAGTGTGTGGGACTTTCTCTATTAGTCCATCTATACTGACCTCCATCAGGTTGCAAATTAAAAATAATTTTTATCTGCATCTACAGTACCTCTGAAAAAATATTTGGGCTTCTAACTTTGTGTGGGACTTGTTCTATTAGTCCATCTATACTGACCTCCATCAGGTTGCAAATTGAATATAATTTTTATCTGCATCTAACTCTGAAAAAATATTTGGCCTTCTAGCAGTGTGTGGGACTTTCTCTATTAGTCCATCTATACTGACCTCCATCAGGTTGCAAATTGTATATAATTTTTAAATGCATCTAGCTCTGAAAAAATATTTGGCCTTCTAGCAGTGTGTGGGACTTTCTCTATTAGTCCATCTATACTGACCTCCATCAGGTTGCAAATTAAAAATAATTTTTATCTGCATCTACCTCTGAAAAAATATTTGGGCTTCTAGCTGTGTGTGGGACTTGTTCTATTACTCCATTTATACTGACCTCCATCAGGTTGCAAACTGAATATATTTTTTTCTGCATCTACCTCTGAAAAAATATTGGGCTTCTAGCTGTGTGTGGGACTTGTTGTATTAGTCCATCTATACTGACCTCCATCAGGTTGCAAATTAAAAATAATTTTTATCTGCATCTAGCTCTGAAAAAATATTTGGCCTTCTAGCAGTGTGTGGGACTTTCTCTATTAGTCCATCTATACTGACCTCCATCAGGTTGCAAATTAAAAATAATTTTTATCTGCATCTACCTCTGAAAAAATATTTGGGCTTCTAGCTGTGTGTGGGACTTGTTCTATTAATCCATCTATACAGACCTCCATCAGGTTGCAAACTGAATATAATTTTTTTCTGCATCTAGCTCTGAAAAAATATTTGGCCTTCTAGCAGTGTGTGGGACTTGTTCTATTAGTCCACCTATACTGACCTCCATCAGGTTGCAAATTCAAAATAATTTTTTGTCTGCATCTAGCTCTGAAAAAATATTTGGCCTTCTAGCAGTGTGTGGGACTTTCTCAATTAGTCCATCTATACTGACCTCCATCAGGTTGCAAACTGAATATATTTTTTTTCTGCATCTACCTCTGAAAAAATATTGGGCTTGTAGCTGTGTGTGGGACTTGTTCTATTAATCCATCTATACAGACCTCCATCAGGTTGCAAACTGAATAAAAAAGTTTTCTGCATCTACCGCTGAAAAAATATTTGGGCTTCTAGCTGTGTGTGGGACTTTCTCTATTAGTCCATCTATACTGACCTCCATCAGGTTGCAAATTGAATATAATTTTTATCTGCATCTAGCTCTGAAAAAATATTTGGCCTTCTAGCAGTGTGTGGGACTTTCTCTATTAGTCCATGTATACTGACCTCCATCAGGTTGCAAATTAAAAATAATTTTTATCTGCATCTACCTCTGAAAAAATATTTGGGCTTCTAACTGTGTGTGGGACTTGTTCTATTACTCCATCTATACTGACCTCCATCAGGTTGCAAACTGAATATATTTTTTTCTGCATCTACCTCTGAAAAAATATTGGGCTTCTAGCTGTGTGTGGGACTTGTTGTATTAGTCCATCTATACTGACCTCCATCAGGTTGCAAATTAAAAATAATTTTTATCTGCATCTACAGTACCTCTGAAAAAATATTTGGGCTTCTAGCTGTGTGTGGGACTTGTTCTATTAGTCCATCTATACTGACCTCCATCAGGTTGCAAATTGAATATAATTTTTATCTGCATCTAGCTCTGAAAAAATATTTGGCCTTCTAGCAGTGTGTGGGACTTTCTCTATTAGTCCATCTATACTGACCTCCATCAGGTTGCAAATTAAAAATAATTTTTATCTGCATCTAGCTCTGAAAAAATATTTGGCCTTCTAGCAGTGTTTGGGACTTTCTCTATTAGTCCATCTATACTGACCTCCATCAGGTTGCAAATTAAAAATAATTTTTATCTGCATCTACAGTACCTCTGAAAAAATATTTGGGCTTCTAGCTTTGTGTGGGACTTGTTCTATTAGTCCATCTATACTGACCTCCATCAGGTTGCAAATTGAATATAATTTTTATCTGCATCTAGCTCTGAAAAAATATTTGGCCTTCTAGCAGTGTGTGGGACTTTCTCTATTAGTCCATCTATACTGACCTCCATCAGGTTGCAAATTGTATATAATTTTTAAATGCATCTAGCTCTGAAAAAATATTTGGCCTTCTAGCAGTGTGTGGGACTTTCTCTATAAGTCCATCTATACTGACCTCCATCAGGTTGCAAATTAAAAATAATTTTTATCTGCATCTACCTCTGAAAAAATATTTGGGCTTCTAGCTGTGTGTGGGACTTGTTCTATTACTCCATTTATACTGACCTCCATCAGGTTGCAAACTGAATATATTTTTTTCTGCATCTACCTCTGAAAAAATATTGGGCTTCTAGCTGTGTGTGGGACTTGTTGTATTAGTCCATCTATACTGACCTCCATCAGGTTGCAAATTAAAAATAATTTTTATCTGCATCTAGCTCTGAAAAAATATTTGGCCTTCTAGCAGTGTGTGGGACTTTCTCTATTAGTTCATATATACTAACCTGCATCAGGTTGCAAATTAAAAATAATTTTTATCTGCATCTACAGTACCTCTGAAAAAATATTTGGGCTTCTAGCTGTTTGTGGGACTTTCTCTATTAGTCCATCTATACTGACCTCCATCAGGTTGCAAATTAAAAATAATTTTTATCTGCATCTACCTCTGAAAAAATATTTGGGCTTCTAGCTGTGTGTGGGACTTGTTCTATTACTCCATCTATACTGACTGACCTCCATCAGGTTGCAAACTGAATATATTTTTTTCTGCATCTACCTCTGAAAAAATATTGGGCTTCTAGCTGTTTGTGGGACTTGTTGTATTAGTCCATCTATACTGACCTCCATCAGGTTGCAAATTAAAAATAATTTTTATCTGCATCTACAGTACCTCTGAAAAAATATTTGGGCTTCTAGCTGTGTGTGGGACTTGTTCTATTAGTCCATCTATACTGACCTCCATCAGGTTGCAAATTGAATATAATTTTTATCTGCATCTAGCTCTGAAAAAATATTTGGCCTTCTAGCAGTGTGTGGGACTTTCTCTATTTGTCCATCTATACTGACCTCCATCAGGTTGCAAATTAAAAATAATTTTTATCTGCATCTAGCTCTGAAAAAATATTTGGCCTTCTAGCAGTGTGTGAGACTTTCTCTATTAGTCCATATATACTGACCTCCATCAGGTTGAAAATTAAAAATAATTTTTATCTGCATCTACAGTACCTCTGAAAAAATATTTGGGCTTCTAGCTGTGTGTGGGACTTGTTCTATTAGTCCATCTATACTGACCTCCATCAGGTTGCAAATTGAATATAATATTTATCTGCATCTAGCTCTGAAAAAATATTTGGCCTTCTAGCAGTGTGTGGGACTTTCTCTATTAGTCCATCTATACTGACCTCCATCAGGTTGCAAATTAAAAATAATTTTTATCTGCATCTACCTCTGAAAAAATATTTGGGCTTCTAGCTGTGTGTGGGACTTGTTCTATTACTCCATCTATACTGACCTCCATCAGGTTGCAAACTGAATATATTTTTTTCTGCATCTACCTCTGAAAAAATATTGGGCTTCTAGCTGTGTGTGGGACTTGTTGTATTAGTCCATCTATACTGACCTCCATCAGGTTGCAAATTAAAAATAATTTTTATCTGCATCTACAGTACCTCTGAAAAAATATTTGGGCTTCTAGCTGTGTGTGGGACTTGTTCTATTAGTCCATCTATACTGACCTCCATCAGGTTGCAAATTGAATATAATTTTTATCTGCATCTAGCTCTGAAAAAATATTTGGCCTTCTAGCAGTGTGTGGGACTTTCTCTATTAATCCATCTATACTGACCTCCATCAGGTTGCAAATTGAATATAATTTTTATCTGCATCTAGCTCTGAAAAAATATTTGGCCTTCTAGCAGTGTGTGGGACTTTCTCTATTAGTCCATCTATACTGACCTCCATGAGGTTGAAAATTAAAAATAATTTTTATCTGCATCTACCTCTGAAAAAATATTTGGGCTTCTAGCTGTGTGTGGGACTTGTTCTATTACTCCATCTATACTGACCTCCATCAGGTTGCAAACTGAATATATTTTTTTCTGCATCTACCTCTGAAAAAATATTGGGCTTCTAGCTGTGTGTGGGACTTGTTGTATTAGTCCATCTATACTGACCTCCATCAGGTTGCAAATTAAAAATAATTTTATCTGCATCTACAGTACCTCTGAAAAAATATTTGGGCTTCTAGCTGTGTGTGGGACTTGTTCTATTAGTCCATCTATACTGACCTCCATCAGGTTGCAAATTGAATATAATTTTTATCTGCATCTAGCTCTGAAAAAATATTTGGCCTTCTAGCAGTGTGTGGGACTTTCTCTATTAGTCCATCTATACTGACCTCCATCAGGTTGCAAATTAAAAATAATTTTTATCTGCATCTAGCTCTGAAAAAATATTTGGCCTTCTAGCAGTGTATGGGACTTTCTCTATTAGTCCATCTATACTGACCTCCATCAGGTTGCAAATTAAAAATAATTTTTATCTGCATCTACCTCTGAAAAAATATTTGGGCTTCTAGCTGTGTGTGGGACTTGTTCTATTAATCCATCTATACAGACCTCCATCAGGTTGCAAACTGAATATAATTTTTTTCTGCATCTAGCTCTGAAAAAATATTTGGCCTTCTAGCAGTGTGTGGGACTTGTTCTATTAGTCCACCTATACTGACCTCCATCAGGTTGCAAATTCAAAATAATTTTTTGTCTGCATCTAGCTCTGAAAAAATATTTGGCCTTCTAGCAGTGTGTGGGACTTTCTCAATTAGTCCATCTATACTGACCTCCATCAGGTTGCAAACTGAATATATTTTTTTTCTGCATCTACCTCTGAAAAAATATTGGGCTTGTAGCTGTGTGTGGGACTTGTTCTATTAATCCATCTATACAGACCTCCATCAGGTTGCAAACTGAATAAAAAATTTTTCTGCATCTACCGCTGAAAAAATATTTGGGCTTCTAGCTGTGTGTGGGACTTTCTCTATTAGTCCATCTATACTGACCTCCATCAGGTTGCAAATTGAATATAATTTTTATCTGCATCTAGCTCTGAAAAAATATTTGGCCTTCTAGCAGTGTGTGGGACTTTCTCTATTAGTCCATGTATACTGACCTCCATCAGGTTGCAAATTAAAAATAATTTTTATCTGCATCTACCTCTGAAAAAATATTTGGGCTTCTAACTGTGTGTGGGACTTGTTCTATTACTCCATCTATACTGACCTCCATCAGGTTGCAAACTGAATATATTTTTTTCTGCATCTACCTCTGAAAAAATATTGGGCTTCTAGCTGTGTGTGGGACTTGTTGTATTAGTCCATCTATACTGACCTCCATCAGGTTGCAAATTAAAAATAATTTTTATCTGCATCTACAGTACCTCTGAAAAAATATTTGGGCTTCTAGCTGTGTGTGGGACTTGTTCTATTAGTCCATCTATACTGACCTCCATCAGGTTGCAAATTGAATATAATTTTTATCTGCATCTAGCTCTGAAAAAATATTTGGCCTTCTAGCAGTGTGTGGGACTTTCTCTATTAGTCCATCTATACTGACCTCCATCAGGTTGCAAATTAAAAATAATTTTTATCTGCATCTAGCTCTGAAAAAATATTTGGCCTTCTAGCAGTGTTTGGGACTTTCTCTATTAGTCCATCTATACTGACCTCCATCAGGTTGCAAATTAAAAATAATTTTTATCTGCATCTACAGTACCTCTGAAAAAATATTTGGGCTTCTAGCTTTGTGTGGGACTTGTTCTATTAGTCCATCTATACTGACCTCCATCAGGTTGCAAATTGAATATAATTTTTATCTGCATCTAGCTCTGAAAAAATATTTGGCCTTCTAGCAGTGTGTGGGACTTTCTCTATTAGTCCATCTATACTGACCTCCATCAGGTTGCAAATTGTATATAATTTTTAAATGCATCTAGCTCTGAAAAAATATTTGGCCTTCTAGCAATGTGTGGGACTTTCTCTATTAGTCCATCTATACTGACCTCCATCAGGTTGCAAATTAAAAATAATTTTTATCTGCATCTACCTCTGAAAAAATATTTGGGCTTCTAGCTGTGTGTGGGACTTGTTCTATTACTCCATTTATACTGACCTCCATCAGGTTGCAAACTGAATATATTTTTTTCTGCATCTACCTCTGAAAAAATATTGGGCTTCTAGCTGTGTGTGGGACTTGTTGTATTAGTCCATCTATACTGACCTCCATCAGGTTGCAAATTAAAAATAATTTTTATCTGCATCTACAGTACCTCTGAAAAAATATTTGGGCTTCTAGCTGTGTGTGGGACTTATTCTATTAGTCCATCTATACTGACCTCCATCAGGTTGCAAATTGAATATAATTTTTATCTGCATCTAGCTCTGAAAAAATATTTGGCCTTCTAGCAGTGTGTGGGACTTTCTCTATTAGTCCATCTATACTGACCTCCATCAGGTTGCAAATTAAAAATAATTTTTATCTGCATCTAGCTCTGAAAAAATATTTGGCCTTCTAGCAGTGTGTGGGACTTTCTCTATTAGTCCATATATACTGACCTCCATCAGGTTGCAAATTAAAAATAATTTCTATCTGCATCTACAGTACCTCTGAAAAAATATTTGGGCTTCTAGCTGTTTGTGGGACTTGTTCTATTAGTCCATCTATACTGACCTCCATCAGGTTGCAAATTGAATATAATTTTTATCTGCATCTAGCTCTGAAAAAATATTTGGCCGTCTAGCAGTGTGTGGGACTTTCTCAATTAGTCCATCTATACTGACCTCCATCAGGTTGCAAATTAAAAATAATTTTTATCTGCATCTACCTCTGAAAAAATATTTGGGCTTCTAGCTGTGTGTGGGACTTGTTCTATTACTCCATCTATACTGACCTCCATCAGGTTGCAAACTGAATATATTTTTTTCTGCATCTACCTCTGAAAAAATATTGGGCTTCTAGCTGTGTGTGGGACTTGTTGTATTAGTCCATATATACTGACCTCCATGAGGTTGCAAATTAAAAATAATTTTTATCTGCATCTACAGTACCTCTGAAAAAATATTTGGGCTTCTAGCTGTGTGTGGGACTTGTTCTATTAGTCCATCTATACTGACCTCCATCAGGTTGCAAATTGAATATAATTTTTATCTGCATCTAGCTCTGAAAAAATATTTGGCCTTCTAGCAGTGTGTGGGACTTTCTCTATTAGTCCATCTATACTGACCTCCATCAGGTTGCAAATTAAAAATAATTTTTATCTGCTTCTACCTCTGAAAAAATATTTGGGCTTCTAGCTGTGTGTGGGACTTGTTCTATTAATCCATCTATACAGACCTCCATCAGGTTGCAAACTGAATATAATTTTTTTCTGCATCTAGCTCTGAAAAAATATTTGGCTTTCTAGCAGTGTGTGGGACTTGTTCTACTAGTCCACCTATACTGACCTCCATCAGGTTGCAAATTCAAAATAATTTTTTGTCTGCATCTAGCTCTGAAAAAATATTTGGCCTTCTAGCAGTGTGTGGGACTTTCTCAATTAGTCCATCTATACTGACCTCCATCAGGTTGCAAACTGAATATATTTTTTTTCTGCATCTACCTCTGAAAAAATATTGGGCTTGTAGCTGTGTGTGGGACTTGTTCTATTAATCCATCTATACAGACCTCCATCAGGTTGCAAACTGAATAAAAAATTTTTCTGCATCTACCGCTGAAAAAATATTTGGGCTTCTAGCTGTGTGTGGGACTTTCTCTATTAGTCCATCTATACTGACCTCCATCAGGTTGCAAATTGAATATAATTTTTATCTGCATCTAGCTCTGAAAAAATATTTGGCCTTCTAGCAGTGTGTGGGACTTTCTCTATTAGTCCATGTATACTGACCTCCATCAGGTTGCAAATTAAAAATAATTTTTATCTGCATCTACCTCTGAAAAAATATTTGGGCTTCTAACTGTGTGTGGGACTTGTTCTATTACTCCATCTATACTGACCTCCATCAGGTTGCAAACTGAATATATTTTTTTCTGCATCTACCTCTGAAAAAATATTGGGCTTCTAGCTGTGTGTGGGACTTGTTGTATTAGTCCATCTATACTGACCTCCATCAGGTTGCAAATTAAAAATAATTTTTATCTGCATCTACAGTACCTCTGAAAAAATATTTGGGCTTCTAGCTGTGTGTGGGACTTGTTCTATTAGTCCATCTATACTGACCTCCATCAGGTTGCAAATTGAATATAATTTTTATCTGCATCTAGCTCTGAAAAAATATTTGGCCTTCTAGCAGTGTGTGGGACTTTCTCTATTAGTCCATCTATACTGACCTCCATCAGGTTGCAAATTAAAAATAATTTTTATCTGCATCTAGCTCTGAAAAAATATTTGGCCTTCTAGCAGTGTTTGGGACTTTCTCTATTAGTCCATCTATACTGACCTCCATCAGGTTGCAAATTAAAAATAATTTTTATCTGCATCTACAGTACCTCTGAAAAAATATTTGGGCTTCTAGCTTTGTGTGGGACTTGTTCTATTAGTCCATCTATACTGACCTCCATCAGGTTGCAAATTGAATATAATTTTTATCTGCATCTAGCTCTGAAAAAATATTTGGCCTTCTAGCAGTGTGTGGGACTTTCTCTATTAGTCCATCTGTACTGACCTCCATCAGGTTGCAAATTGTATATAATTTTTAAATGCATCTAGCTCTGAAAAAATATTTGGCCTTCTAGCAATGTGTGGGACTTTCTCTATTAGTCCATCTATACTGACCTCCATCAGGTTGCAAATTAAAAATAATTTTTATCTGCATCTACCTCTGAAAAAATATTTGGGCTTCTAGCTGTGTGTGGGACTTGTTCTATTACTCCATTTATACTGACCTCCATCAGGTTGCAAACTGAATATATTTTTTTCTGCATCTACCTCTGAAAAAATATTGGGCTTCTAGCTGTGTGTGGGACTTGTTGTATTAGTCCATCTATACTGACCTCCATCAGGTTGCAAATTAAAAATAATTTTTATCTGCATCTACAGTACCTCTGAAAAAATATTTGGGCTTCTAGCTGTGTGTGGGACTTATTCTATTAGTCCATCTATACTGACCTCCATCAGGTTGCAAATTGAATATAATTTTTATCTGCATCTAGCTCTGAAAAAATATTTGGCCTTCTAGCAGTGTGTGGGACTTTCTCTATTAGTCCATCTATACTGACCTCCATCAGGTTGCAAATTAAAAATAATTTTTATCTGCATCTAGCTCTGAAAAAATATTTGGCCTTCTAGCAGTGTGTGGGACTTTCTCTATTAGTCCATATATACTGACCTCCATCAGGTTGCAAATTAAAAATAATTTCTATCTGCATCTACAGTACCTCTGAAAAAATATTTGGGCTTCTAGCTGTTTGTGGGACTTGTTCTATTAGTCCATCTATACTGACCTCCATCAGGTTGCAAATTGAATATAATTTTTATCTGCATCTAGCTCTGAAAAAATATTTGGCCGTCTAGCAGTGTGTGGGACTTTCTCAATTAGTCCATCTATACTGACCTCCATCAGGTTGCAAATTAAAAATAATTTTTATCTGCATCTACCTCTGAAAAAATATTTGGGCTTCTAGCTGTGTGTGGGACTTGTTCTATTACTCCATCTATACTGACCTCCATCAGGTTGCAAACTGAATATATTTTTTTCTGCATCTACCTCTGAAAAAATATTGGGCTTCTAGCTGTGTGTGGGACTTGTTGTATTAGTCCATATATACTGACCTCCATGAGGTTGCAAATTAAAAATAATTTTTATCTGCATCTACAGTACCTCTGAAAAAATATTTGGGCTTCTAGCTGTGTGTGGGACTTGTTCTATTAGTCCATCTATACTGACCTCCATCAGGTTGCAAATTGAATATAATTTTTATCTGCATCTAGCTCTGAAAAAATATTTGGCCTTCTAGCAGTGTGTGGGACTTTCTCTATTAGTCCATCTATACTGACCTCCATCAGGTTGCAAATTAAAAATAATTTTTATCTGCTTCTACCTCTGAAAAAATATTTGGGCTTCTAGCTGTGTGTGGGACTTGTTCTATTAATCCATCTATACAGACCTCCATCAGGTTGCAAACTGAATATAATTTTTTTCTGCATCTAGCTCTGAAAAAATATTTGGCTTTCTAGCAGTGTGTGGGACTTGTTCTACTAGTCCACCTATACTGACCTCCATCAGGTTGCAAATTCAAAATAATTTTTTGTCTGCATCTAGCTCTGAAAAAATATTTGGCCTTCTAGCACTGTGTGGGACTTTCTCTATTAGTCCATCTATACTGACCTCCATCAGGTTGCAAACTGAATATATTTTTTTTCTGCATCTACCTCTGAAAAAATATTGGGCTTGTAGCTGTGTGTGGGACTTGTTCTATTAATCCATCTATACAGACCTCCATCAGGTTGCAAACTGAATAAAAAATTTTTCTGCATCTACCGCTGAAAAAATATTTGGGCTTCTAGCTGTGTGTGGGACTTTCTCTATTAGTCCATCTATACTGACCTCCATCAGGTTGCAAATTGAATATAATTTTTATCTGCATCTAGCTCTGAAAAAATATTTGGCCTTCTAGCAGTGTGTGGGACTTTCTCTATTAGTCCATCTATACTGACCTCCATCAGGTTGCAAATTAAAAATAATTTTTATCTGCATCTACCTCTGAAAAAATATTTGGGCTTCTAGCTGTGTGTGGGACTTGTTCTATTACTCCATTTATACTGACCTCCATCAGGTTGCAAACTGAATATATTTTTTTCTGCATCTACCTCTGAAAAAATATTGGGCTTCTAGCTGTGTGTGGGACTTGTTGTATTAGTCCATCTATACTGACCTCCATCAGGTTGCAAATTAAAAATAATTTTTATCTGCATCTACAGTACCTCTGAAAAAATATTTGGGCTTCTAGCTGTGTGTGGGACTTATTCTATTAGTCCATCTATACTGACCTCCATCAGGTTGCAAATTGAATATAATTTTTATCTGCATCTAGCTCTGAAAAAATATTTGGCCTTCTAGCAGTGTGTGGGACTTTCTCTATTAGTCCATCTATACTGACCTACATCAGGTTGCAAATTAAAAATAATTTTTATCTGCATCTAGCTCTGAAAAAATATTTGGCCTTCTAGCAGTGTGTGGGACTTTCTCTATTAGTCCATATATACTGACCTCCATCAGGTTGCAAATTAAAAATAATTTCTATCTGCATCTACAGTACCTCTGAAAAAATATTTGGGCTTCTAGCTGTTTGTGGGACTTGTTCTATTGGTCCATCTATACTGACCTCCATCAGGTTGCAAATTGAATATAATTTTTATCTGCATCTAGCTCTGAAAAAATATTTGGCCGTCTAGCAGTGTGTGGGACTTTCTCTATTAGTCCATCTATACTGACCTCCATCAGGTTGCAAATTAAAAATAATTTTTATCTGCATCTACCTCTGAAAAAATATTTGGGCTTCTAGCTGTGTGTGGGACTTGTTCTATTACTCCATCTATACTGACCTCCATCAGGTTGCAAACTGAATATATTTTTTTCTGCATCTACCTCTGAAGAAATATTGGGCTTCTAGCTGTGTGTGGGACTTGTTGTATTAGTCCATATATACTGACCTCCATGAGGTTGCAAATTAAAAATAATTTTTATCTGCATCTACAGTACCTCTGAAAAAATATTTGGGCTTCTAGCTGTGTGTGGGACTTGTTCTATTAGTCCATCTATACTGACCTCCATCAGGTTGCAAATTGAATATAATTTTTATCTGCATCTAGCTCTGAAAAAATATTTGGCCTTCTAGCAGTGTGTGGGACTTTCTCTATTAGTCCATCTATACTGACCTCCATCAGGTTGCAAATTAAAAATAATTTTTATCTGCTTCTACCTCTGAAAAAATATTTGGGCTTCTAGCTGTGTGTGGGACTTGTTCTATTAATCCATCTATACAGACCTCCATCAGGTTGCAAACTGAATATATTTTTTTTCTGCATCTAGCTCTGAAAAAATATTTGGCTTTCTAGCAGTGTGTGGGACTTGTTCTACTAGTCCACCTATACTGACCTCCATCAGGTTGCAAATTCAAAATAATTTTTTGTCTGCATCTAGCTCTGAAAAAATATTTGGCCTTCTAGCAGTGTGTGGGACTTTCTCTATTAGTCCATCTATACTGACCTCCATCAGGTTGCAAACTGAATATATTTTTTTTCTGCATCTACCTCTGAAAAAATATTGGGCTTGTAGCTGTGTGTGGGACTTGTTCTATTAATCCATCTATACAGACCTCCATCAGGTTGCAAACTGAATAAAAAATTTTTCTGCATCTACCGCTGAAAAAATATTTGGGCTTCTAGCTGTGTGTGGGACTTTCTCTATTAGTCCATCTATACTGACCTCCATCAGGTTGCAAATTGAATATAATTTTTATCTGCATCTAGCTCTGAAAAAATATTTGGCCTTCTAGCAGTGTGTGCGACTTTCTCTATTAGTCCATCTATACTGACCTCCATCAGGTTGCAAATTAAAAATAATTTTTATCTGCATCTACCTCTGAAAAAATATTTGGGCTTCTAGCTGTGTGTGGGACTTGTTCTATTACTCCATCTATACTGACCTCCATCAGGTTGCAAACTGAATATATTTTTTTCTGCATCTACCTCTGAAAAAATATTGGGCTTCTAGCTGTGTGTGGGACTTGTTGTATTAGTCCATCTATACTGACCTCCATCAGGTTGCAAATTAAAAATAATTTTTATCTGCATCTACAGTACCTTTGAAAAAATATTTGGGCTTCTAGCTGTGTGTGGGACTTGTTCTATTAGTCCATCTATACTGACCTCCATCAGGTTGCAAATTGAATATAATTTTTATCTGCATCTAGCTCTGAAAAAATATTTGGCCTTCTAGCAGTGTGTGGGACTTTCTCTATTAGTCCATCTATACTGACCTCCATCAGGTTGCAAATTAAAAATAATTTTTATCTGCATCTAGCTCTGAAAAAATATTTGGCCTTCTAGCAGTGTGTGGGACTTTCTCTATTAGTCCATCTATACTGACCTCCATCAGGCTGCAAATTAAAAATAATTTTTATCTGCATCTACAGTACCTCTGAAAAAATATTTGGGCTTCTAGCTGTGTGTGGGACTTGTTCTATTAGTCCATCTATACTGACCTCCATCAGGTTGCAAATTGAATATAATTTTTATCTGCATCTAGCTCTGAAAAAATATTTGGCCTTCTAGCAGTGTGTGGGACTTTCTCTATTAGTCCATCTATATTGACCTCCATCAGGTTGCAAATTAAAAATAATTTTTATCTGCATCTACCTCTGAAAAAATATTTGGGCTTTTAGCTGTGTGTGGGACTTGTTCTATTACTCCATCTATACTGACCTCCATCAGGTTGCAAACTGAATATATTTTTTTCTGCATCTACCTCTGAAAAAATATTGGGCTTCTAGCTGTGTGTGGGACTTGTTGTATTAGTCCATCTATACTGACCTCCATCAGGTTGCAAATTAAAAATAATTTTTATCTGCATCTATAGTACCTCTGAAAAAATATTTGGGCTTCTAGCTGTGTGTGGGACTTGTTCTATTAGTCCATCTATACTGACCTCCATCAGGTTGCAAATTGAATATAATTTTTATCTGCATCTAGCTCTGAAAAAATATTTGGCCTTCTAGCAGTGTGTGGGACTTTCTCTATTAGTCCATCTATACTGACCTCCATCAGGTTGCAAATTGAATATAATTTTTATCTGCATCTAGCTCTGAAAAAATATTTGGCCTTCTAGCAGTGTGTGGGACTTTCTCTATTAGTCCATCTATACTGACCTCCATCAGGTTGCAAATTAAAAATAATTTTTATCTGCATCTACCTCTGAAAAAATATTTGGGCTTCTAGCTGTGTGTGGGACTTGTTCTATTAGTCCATCTATACTGACCTCCATCAGGTTGCAAACTGAATATATTTTTTTCTGCATCTACCTCTGAAAAAATATTGGGCTTCTAGCTGTGTGTGGGACTTGTTGTATTAGTCCATCTATACTGACCTCCATCAGGTTGCAAATTAAAAATAATTTTATCTGCATCTACAGTACCTCTGAAAAAATATTTGGGCTTCTAGCTGTGTGTGGGACTTGTTCTATTAGTCCATCTATACTGACCTCCATCAGGTTGCAAATTGAATATAATTTTTATCTGCATCTAGCTCTGAAAAAATATTTGGCCTTCTAGCAGTGTCTGGGACTTTCTCTATTAGTCCATCTATACTGACCTCCATCAGGTTGCAAATTAAAAATAATTTTTATCTGCATCTAGCTCTGAAAAAATATTTGGCCTTCTAGCAGTGTGTGAGACTTTCTCTATTAGTCCATCTATACTGACCTCCATCAGGTTGCAAATTAAAAATAATTTTTATCTGCATCTACCTCTGAAAAAATATTTGGGCTTCTAGCTGTGTGTGGGACTTGTTCTATTAATCCGTCTATACAGACCTCCATCAGGTTGCAAACTGAATATAATTTTTTTCTGCATCTAGCTCTGAAAAAATATTTTGCCTTCTAGCAGTGTGTGGGACTTGTTCTATTAGTCCACCTATACTGACCTCCATCAGGTTGCAAATTCAAAATAATTTTTTGTCTGCATCTAGCTCTGAAAAAATATTTGGCCTTCTAGCAGTGTGTGGGACTTGGTCTATTAGTCCATCTATACAGACCTCCATCAGGTTGCAAACTGAATAAAAAAATTTTCTGCATCTACCTCTGAAAAAATATTTGGGCTTCTAGCTGTGTGTGGGACTTGTTCTATTAGTCCATCTATACTGACCTCCATCAGATTGCAAATTGAATATAATTTTTTTCTGCATCTAACCCAGCCAATAGTTTTGGCCTAATACCACAGTTTGGCCACTCAGCTCTGCTCGGTTCCCATCCATTGTTTTTTTGTGCAAACAACTCCAGAGTTGTGAATTAGTTAACCACCAAAATGAGTGGAAATAGGCCTGCTGCTGGTGGAAAGGGGAATAGGCGTGTTGGGAAGGGGAAAAAAGGTTGTGTCCGTGGGGTAGGTGTTAAAGCAACAGTAACATCTGCAGAAGAAAGACCATCTTCCAGCCAAACTAAAATGTCTACTTCTTTTAGCGGACAATGTGATAAGATCCCTTTCTTACGGCCACGCCAATTGCTACAAATTCCAGATGAGGCACAAAAACAGCAGGTGCTTCAACGGATATCAAGTGCTCCTTTAAGTGGGCTCTCCTCCACATCAACTTCAACATCACAAATACTCCAGTCCTCAAAGGTGTCACCCCAATCGCACTTGCTTCCTCACAGCTCCCAAATCTCCAGCTGCCCGTCTGAGTATGAGGTAGAACAGATGGTTGAGTCTGCAGAGCTGTTTACTCATACTATAGCCTGGGAATCAGAGGTCGACTCCAGCGCTTCTGTGAATCCAGACGAGGAAATGATCTGCACTGATGCCCAGAATCTTTATGAGTCGGATCCAGGACCAGACGCAGAAGGTTCTGACCATAATGTAGACCCTCATTCCCAAACCGTAACTCCTGTTGGTGGAGACAATGAGGAAGACGATGATAAGACTCAAATACCTGATTGGAGCGACAACTTTAGTTTTTTGTCAGGGCAGGAACAGGTTGGCTCTGAGGACGACGGGTGTGATAACGCACAGGGTGATGATGATGAGGTTGGAGATCCCACTTACTGTCAACCCACAGTCAGCCAAGAGATGAGGTCAGCAGAGGAGGTGGAGGAAGATGCTAGTGACGACGAGGTCAGGTTGCGCCTTCCTGGACAGAGACGTAGTACTGGAAGCACATCAACAACTGCATCCTCAAACACAACTCTGCCTCTCACCACAAGTCGTGGTGGCTCTTCAGGTCGCATGGGTGCTAAGCCTTGCATAGCCTGGGCATTTTTTCAGATCGATAAAGATGACCCAACTCGTGTTATCTGTAACATTTGTCAGCAAAAGCTAAGTAGAGGCCAAAAAATACATAGTTTGAGTACTTCATGCATGAACCGGCACATGGACATGAAGCATAAGTTGCAGTGGGAAGCTCAGTGTGCTACAATGCGGCCTAGCCGGCCGGGCCACCCACCGTCTGCCATATCTTGTGCATCCGCGGCCTCTTCATCCTCTGTGACTGGGGGGACAGCAGTCACACCTGTTTTGGGGCGCAGACCTGCCACCTCTTTACCCGCAACAGCCAGCGTGATTGGCAGGTCATCATTTTCTTTGGAGGTGGTAACACCAGCTGGTGTTGAGCGCTGTCTGACATCGATAGCACCACCTTTGGATCAAGGCAACCTAACATGTCCGCCTGCATCTTCCTCACAGACCGGCAGTTTGCCGGGGACACCCTTATCAACCCCGTCTAAGCACAATAGCCAGCCCTCGGTCCCTCAGATGTGGACAAGTAAAAGACCATTTCCTCCTAGCCATGAGAAAGCTAAGAGGTTGAATTTCACCATCTGCAAGCTCTTGGCTACAGAAATGCTGCCTTTCCGCCTGGTGGACACAGAGGATTTTCGAGACCTTATGTCCGTCGCAGTGCCCCAGTACCAGATGCCCAGTCGGCACTACTTCTCAAACAAAGGTGTGCCTGCGCTCCACCAGCATGTCGCACACAACATCACCGCTTCTTTGAGAAACTCTGTGTGTGACAGGGTGCATTTCACCACAGACACTTGGACGAGTAGGCATGGACAGGGGCGTTACATGTCGCTGACTGGGCACTGGGTAACTATGGTGACAGCAGGACAAGGGACTGCTATCCAAGTCTTGCCGTCCCCACGATTTGTGCGTCAATACTCTTTATGTCAAAGTTCCTCCACTGCTTCTGCCTCCTCAACCTCCTCTCGGTCTTCCACCTGCACCCAAAGCCTGTCTGGTCATGCCACAAGCTTTCTAACTGCGCAGAAGGGATCCTGCACACCTCCTTACTATGCTGGCAGTAGGGCTCAACGTCATCAGGCGGTTTTTACATTGAAATGTCTGGGAAATGTGAGTCACACAGCTGACGAGTTGTGGTCAGCTCTGGAGAACCAATTTCATGAATGGTTGTCTCCACTGGACCTGAAACCAGGGAATGCCGTGTGCGACAATGCTGCAAACCTGGGTGCGGCCCTTCGCCGGGGCAATGTCACACACGTGCCTTGTATGGCTCACGTGTTGAACCAGGTTGTCCAGCAATTTTTAGCCCACTATCCCAGACTAGATGGCCTTCTGCAGAGGGCACGGTCGCTGTGTGCTCACTTCCGCCGTTCGCATCCCGCAGCTCAGCGACTTACATCTCTACAGAAGTCGTTGGGCCTGCCACTTCACCGGCTATAATGCGATGTGCCTACCCGGTGGAATTCAACTCTGCACATGTTGCAGCGACTGTGGCAGCACCGACAAGCCCTGGTGCAATACGTTCTGACGTATAGCCTGGGCCAACGAGATCCAGAGGTGGGGCAAATAACGCTGGAGGAGTGGTCTCAGATCAGGGACCTATGCACCTTTCTTCACAGTTTTGAAATGGCGACGAAGATGTTTAGTGCTGACGATGCCATTATCAGCATGACTATTCCGGTGATTTACATGCTGGAGCACATGTTAAACAGAATTTGGAGTCAGGTGGTGGCACAAGAGGAGGTGGAGGAAGTAGAGGAGGAGGAGTTGTATGCGGAAGGGCTAACATCTGCAAGGTCCAGACGGTCGGCAGCACCAAGGCAGCAGGCATGTGAGGGTGGGGGAGATGGTTTTACCAGGGCGCATGGTAGCAGCCAAACTAGTGAGGAAGGTGCAGGAGCCCAGGAAGAAGTGGAGGACGAACTGATGGAAGACTCATCAGATGAGGGAGACCTTGATCACATTTCTGTTGTGCGAGGTTGGGGGGAGAGGACAGAGGAAGGAAGCATGATTGTTACCTCGCCACCAACACAACAGGGACTTGGTGCTCCTGGATGCGCAACACACATGAGTGCCTTCTTGCTGCACTACCTGCAACATGACGCTCGAATAATGAGAATTAGAAATAATCCTGACTACTGGGTTGCCACACTGTTAGATCCCCGGTACAAAAGTAAATTTGCAGAAATTATTCCTGCCATAGAAAGGGATGCACGCATGCAGGAGTATCAGCAGAGACTGTTGCAGAATCTTACATGTGCTTTTCCACAAAACACCAGTGGTGCACGTAGTGAATCTCACAGTTCCAACTTGCCAACCGTGGGACCGTCAAGTGTTCAGCACTCAAACCGTAACAGAACCACAGTATCTGCTGGTAACATCAATTTTGCGGAATCATTTCACCACTTTTTTAGCCCATCCTTTGCAAGGCCACAGGAGACAAGAAGTCTGACACATAGTCAACGCCTAGAGACGATGGTACAGGAGTATCTCCAAGTAAACATTGAAGCCATGACTGTGTCACTGGACCCTTGCTCTTTTCGGGCTTCCAATCTGGATAAATGGCCGGAGCTAGCCACTTACGCCTTGGAGATCTTGTCATGCCCCGCAGCCAGCGTTCTGTCTGAACGTGTGTTCAGCGCTGCTGGTGGTGTCCTGACAGATAAGCGCACGCGGCTCTCCACTGATAATGTAGACAGACTCACGTTCATAAAGATGAACAAATCATGGATCCGAAACGACTTTTCTACCCCTGTGTCATCCTGGGGAGAGTAAAAGCTTGATGATTGGTTAAAATCACCCTACCAACCGTTTTAAGCTTTCAAATTACTTATCATGTTTATCTGTATCTTGGCTGGAAAATAAATTGGGCTTTGTAGCAGTGTGCAGCACTGATTCTATTAGGCCATCTATAATAAGCTCCACCAGATTTAAAATTACTAATCATGTTTATCTGTATCTTGACTGGAAAATAATTTGGGCTTTGTAGCAGTGTGCAGCACTGATCCTATTAGGCCATCTATACTAAAGCTTCACCAGATTTAAAATTAATAATGATTTTTAGCTGCATCTAGCCCGGAAAATAATTTTGGGGCTCCGAGATGCGCAAGACACATAAGTGCCTTCTTGCTGCACTACCTGCAGCATGACCCTCATATTGTCAGAATTCGAAGTAATCATGACTACTGGGTTGCCACACTCTTAGATCCCCCAAACTTTTCGATCAACCTTTTCATTTTAATAAAGACCAAAAAAATGGTCATTTTTGAAATTATAAGCATTAGCAGGTTGTTAGAAACTGAAATCAAACAGTTTTCAACTCAAAACTTTATTCTAGGTGATGTTACATTTTCACATAGGACCCCTTGTTCGAAAGGAGCTTCTGAACTCTCTCGTCCAATGAATTTGTCAGGTTTTGGATGGTTTCTGCTTCAATTGTTTTGCATGAGGACAGAATACCCTCCCAGAGCTGTTGCTTAGATGTGAACTGCCTCCCGCCATCATAGACACTCCTTTTAATGATGCTCCAAAGGTTCTGAATGGGGTAGAGGTCAGGGGAGCATGGGGGTCACACCATAAGTTTGTCCCCTTTTATGCCCATATCAGCCAGAGATGCAGATGTTTTATGTGCAGCATGAGATGGTGCATTATCATGCAAAAAAATGATCTTGCTGTGAAATACACGGTTCTTCTTCTTGAACCATGGCAGGAAGTGCTGTTTGAGAAAATCCACATACATTATGGAGTTCATCTTTAGCGCCTTCAGGGATCTTAAAGGGGCCGACAATCTCTCTCCCCATGATTCCAGCCCAAAACATTACTCCACCTCCTCCTTGTTGGCACTGTAGCCATGTTTGCGTGGGGTGTCCATCAACCAGCCATCCTCCACTCCATCCATCTGGATCATCGAGCGCTGCACGGCACTCATCCGTGAACAAAACAGTTTTGAAATCAGTCTTCATGTAATGTTTGGCCCACTGGAGCCGTTTCTGCTTGTGTGAAGTGGATAGAGGAGGTCGACAGGATGGCGTATGCACAGCTGCAAACCTCTGAAGGACCCTGCATCTTGTTGTTCGGGGGACGTTGGAGGCACCAGCAGCTTCAAAAACTTGTCTGCTATGACAAGGCTTTTTTGCCGCTGCTCTTTCAACCTGACGTAATTGCCTGTAGGAAAGAGTCCTCAATTTGCCCTTATCAGCACGCACACGTGTGTACTGTGAATCAGCTACATACTTCTTGATTGCCAAGACACTTCATCCTGATCATCGCACAATGTTGATTGTAGTCATGCCTTGACCTAAACACTCCACAATTTGTTGCTTCTCAGCAGCCGACACATCCTTTTTCTTTCCCATTTTGGCAGAAAATGTAGGCTGCTTAATAATGTGAGACAGCCTTCTTAAGTAGTTTTGCCTTTCATTGGACACACCTGCCAAACTAATTAGCACAGGTGTCTGCAATTGCTTACAGTGATATAAAGAGCCCTGACACACATCACCATCAATGAGTTTAACTGACAAACAAATTCTTCCCTTATCACTCCTAAACACTTTTTGCATAATAATTTGGAACACAGTGTACATGTGCTTTTCCACAAAACACCAGTGGTTCACGTAGTGAATCTTACAGTTCTAGCTTGCCAACCGTGGTCTGTATGGAGTTGTTCAATAAAGGGCCCAAAATTAAGATAACATAGATGGGAGAGGTCTCTATGAATAGGAATTCCTAAGTATTTGATACCCTGTGAGGGCCAGGCAAAGGGAAAGTTGGACTGGATGGAATCCTATATGGATTTGGGGAGGGAGACATCGAGGGCCTCAGACTTCGCTGCATTGATTTTAAAATTTGACCATGTAACAAAGTGATCTATTTCAGCCATAACAGCATGGATGGATATATGTGATTGAGTGATATATACTAGGACATCATCAGCAAATAGAGAGCACTTGTACTCGGTGCCTCCCACCTCAATCCACCTAATATTGGGGTTATGGCGAATTGATGAGAGCAGGTGCTCCGTCACTAAGATGTATAAGAGAGGGGACAGAGAACATCCCTGCCTTGTCCCATTGGTGATTGTGAAAGGTGATGAAAATGTTCTGACGCGCCCCCTGGGCCTTGGGACACCCGGAGCCGGACCCTTTTTGGTGGATGCTGGTGGTTGTAGTCTCCGTGGCGGCGACCCGGTTCCGTGGCTCAGGGCGGTCAAACCAGTGGCGGAACTATTTATGTGGTTTTGATGTTTAAATGTCCGACTACGCCACCCGTGGATTGCGGTCAGAGTGAACCGCCGCTCCAGGGCAGACCGCTGAGGCTGGTGTTGTGGGTGCAGCAGAGCGTAGCGTAACTCCCCACGGGAGGAGTATAGCCTCAGGGCAGTGTATGCAGAGGATGGGGGTGATGGTGCAGGGCAGCAGCAGTAACGACACGGAGTCAGTGATGCAGTCCAGGGCCTTTACTCACAGTTCTTATTATCCAGACCATGTCTGCAGGTAATGGCTGCCCACGTCGTACTGTGCTCACCAGGTGAGGGGCTCAGACAACTCCCAGATAACTTTGGAGCGCTTCACAGGACCCCCTTTGTGTGTCCTTTGTCTGGCCTTTCTTACCAACCCTTCTGTCCGGCTGCCTCGGGCCTCCTCTTGGTAAACTTGGCGCCAGTTTCCCTGACCCTATGTGGTGCCTTCCTAGCGGGTGTAGCGAGGGGCTGCGCCACATAAAATGTCACAGCCTCCTGTTTCTAGCTGAGGGTCGTTTCCTGCCTCCACTAGTTTCGGGGACCGGTCTCCCCCTTTGGCCTGACCCCTCCACGCAGGTGGATTCGGGCGTGCGGTGGCGACTCGCCCGTCCGCACCCCTGGGATCCCTTCATTCCTCGTTCCTGGAGCCTTCTCCGCTCCTCTTCCTTCCTTCTCCCTCTTCCAGGCCTGGGCCTCTGTTACTAGGCCCGCCTCCGGAACAGAGCTCATGCAGAGCCCCTGCTCCCTGCCACTTCTGCTCAGACTTCTCTGCACTGAACTAAGATGGTGCCCACCTTTTAAACTCCCTTCTCAATGCACCCAGGAACTGCTTCCTCCCTGCTCCTGCAATACAGGGTTCCCCTTCCGCAGTGTTCCCTCCCCCCACTCCAGCCAGGGACAGGGACTGTCGTGCCCATCTCAGGGGCATATTGGTCACCCTGCCCCACGGCAATGTGGTGTAATGCATGCAGGTGTCGGGTCCTGATCCACACTACATCCTTACCTGAGAGTGAGATATCACTCCTCTGGGTGAGGTGCAATACCTCTGTAGCAACCGAGCCCTCAGGGTGCTACAGTTCCATTTATCTTCAGCCTAGGTGACGTATTGCGATACAGGGCCGTGATTTTGGCTATAAAAGGGTCCCCTAGACCCCTACAACAAGTTTTTTAAGAGAATCATATATGGCGTGCCAGGAGACTCTATGGAATGCTTTCTCAGCATCCAACGAGAGTATCTAATTACAAATTTTTAACTGCATCTAGCCCAGGAAATACTTTGTGCCTAGTAGCAGTGTCTGGTAGTCAGCGGATTATCCCGGCTGTTAAGCAAGCTACACCACCTGTAGTTTGGACACTTAATTTTTTCAAAGGAAATGCTTCGGGACCACGGGATACTCAGTGAAGAGCATCAGGAGGCACCTCAAGGCATAGGGGCTGGGACTGGCAGTAGGATGCCTTGCGGTGGACAGCCGAGCTCGATCCTTATAAAAGCTTTTTAACTGCAGCAGCTTTAGTGGACGCTACTGGAGCTGGAATTACGCTGCTGCTGGCATGAGACTTGCCCTCCAATAGATCCTTGTAAATGGATTTAAAGTGTATTCATTCAAATTAGAGAGACAATTTAAATTAAAAAGCTTAGAGCTGCCTCCACCACAGGGGGGCTCGCTCGACCCACCAGCGGACAGGCACCAGTATTGGGAGAGGGGGGCTGGCCGTCAGGGTTCACCGCGGCTCTGGCACAAACCCGGCGACGCGGAGGTGGCACGGGCAGGAGCGGACTGAACGTGTCGGCTTCTCACTTTTTGGATTTTAGAAGGGCATGACATGCCTATATCTGTGTCTCCCCCTCCTTTTACTCCTCCTCCTCTTTTTTCTTCGCATGACTATATGTACTTGTCACTTTTCCATGTGTTAGTTGTGTCTTCTGAGCAGTTTGTCAGCTTTTGGACACCTTTGAAGGTGTTTTCTATGTGTTTCTATGTGTTTTTGTTTGCCTGCCATTGGTTTTAACGGTGTTCGAAGGTGTTCGACGAACAGTTCGACGAACAGTTCGGCGAACACACGGGTGTTCGACGAACCAAACCGAACTCGAACACTACGGGGGTGGCTCAACACTATTAAAGACACATAAAGCAGGGCCACAGTAACAATGTACGACATGTTCCTATTTAGAAAGGAAAGGGTCTTCTGTACAGATATAGGGTATGCAGTGAGTGAGTCCAACGCCTGACCAAATTTAGGAAAAGCCTCACTAACAAATTAAAGACACAAAGAGCAGGGCCACAGTAGCGAGGTACAACATGTTCCCATTCAAAAGGAGAGAGTCTGCGATACAGTTATAGGGTATGAAGTGAGTCCAACGGCTGACCAATTTTAGGAAAAACCCCACTAAGAATTTAAAGACACACAGAGCAGGGCCACAGTAACAAATATGACATATTCCCATTGGAAAGGAGAGGGTCTGCTATACAGATAAAGGGTATGCAGTGAGTCCAATGGCTGACCAATTTTAGGAAAAATCCCACTATGAATTTAACGACACATAGAGCATGGCCATAGTAACGACAAATTCCCATTAGAATGGAGAGAGTCTCCCATAGTGTTGGCCTATGCAGTGAATGCAAGGGCTGCCAATAATTTGAAGGCACTTCAAAGCCCCTTGAAAGAAACGTGGAGGAGGGACTCTTAAAAAAATGTTCCCATTAGAAAGGAGCGGGCCTCCTATACTTGTGGACTAAAAAAAAAGGGTAATTAGCTCATATCACCTGATACTCACAGGAATCCCAGGCTCACGGATAGTGTCCAGCATAAACTTGTAAGGATATATAGAAAAAGTAAAATCCGGTGCCACAAGCGATAAATCCTTTATTCCAAATATTAAAAATCACATGTCCCTAGGAGGGGAACAACTGGACGCGTTTCGAGGACACAGCCCTTTAATCGTCAGTATACCAGACGATTAAGGGGCTGTGTCCTCGAAACGCGTCCAGTTGTTCCCCTCCTAGGGACATGTGATTTTTAATTTTTGGAATAAAGGATTTATCGCTTGTGGCACCGGATTTTACTTCTCCTATACTTGTAATGCCCATGTACTAAGTGTAAGGGCTGACAAATCTTTTCCCCTGGGGGGAATACATAGTTACATAGTTAGTAAAGCCGAATAAAGACTTGCGTCCATCAAGTTCGACCTGTTAGTTCTGTAATTGCTAAAGTTGATCCAGAGGAGGGCAAAAATCCCCAAATGATTTAGCCAATCTTCACCTGAGGAAAAATTCCCTCCCGACTCTGAAACCAGCAGTCAGAATAAATCCCTGTATCAACCTACTATTTTATTCTATTTTTAAGTATATGCAGAAATCTGCCTGGTATCTAGAAAAGCATCCAGTCCCCGCTTGAACTGGTTTAGTGAATCCGACATTACCGTCTCCTCACTCAGTGAATTCCATATTCTCACTGCTCTTACCGTAAAGAACCCCTTCCTATGCTGGTGCTGAAACCTTTTCTCTTCCAGTCTTAGTGAATGCCCTCTTGTTACCGTAATATCCCTCCTTTTGAACAAATCCCGGGCAAGGTCTCTATACTGTCCCTTAACATATTTGTACACATTTATTATGTCCCCCCTCAACCTTCTCTTTTCCAGGCTGAATAGTCCTAGTTTTGCCAACCTCTCTGGGTATTGCAGTCACTCCATTCCCCTTATTAATTTTGTTGCCCTCCTTTGTACCTTTTCAAGCTCATTTATATCCTTTCTATATATTGGGGCCCATAACTGAGCACAGTATTCCAAGTGTGGTCTGACCAGTGCTTTGTACAGTGGAAGAACAATGTTCTCATCCTTTGCAGCTATACCTCTTCTGATACATCCCATTACCCTGTTTGCCCTTACAGCAGCGGCCTGACTTTGGGCACTCCAATTTAGTTTGCTATCAATCAAGATGCCCAAGTCCTTCTCCATCTCTGAATTCCCCAATGATTTCCCATTCAGTGAGTACTGGTGACTTCCATTTTTCCTTCCCATATGTATGACCTTACATTTCTCCTCGTTAAACCTCATTTGCCATTTAATGCTCCACCTACCCAGCTTATCCAAATCCCTCTGTAGGTCTTCACTATCCTCTTTTGTATTAATTGTTTTACATAACTTTGTGTCATCTGCAAATATTGATATTTTACTATTTATCCCGTTGACTATGTCGTTAATAAAGATATTAAATAACATTGGGCCTAGTACAGACCCCTGTGGTACCCCACTAGTGACGCTTACCCAATCTGAGTATATTCCATTTATAACCACCCTCTGCCTTCTATCCTTTAGCCAGTTAGCTACCCACTTGCAGACATTTTCCCCCAGCCCCATCATTCTCATTTTGTATACCAACCTATTATGTGGCACGCTATCGAACGCTTTTGAGAAGTCGAGATACACGACATCCACTGGTTCCCCCTGATCTACTCGAGAGCTAACCTCCTCGTAGAAGTCAATCAGGTTTGTTTGGCAGGAGCGTTTCCTCATGAATCCATGTTGGTTCGGGGTTAATAGATTATTAGCGTCAAGATGCTCCATGATTGCCTCATTAATAAAGCCTTCAAAAATTTTGCCCACAACGGACGTCAGACTCACCGGCCGATAGTTTCCGGTGTTACTTTTTGCTCCCTTTTTGAATATTGGCACTACATTCGCCTGTCGCCAATCAAGTGGTACAGACCCAGTCTCAACAGAGTCCTTAAATATAAGATATAACGGTCTGTCTATCACATTACTTAGTTCCCTTAGTACCCGTGGGTGTATGCCATCAGGTCCTGGTGATTTGTTTATTTTAATGTTACTGAGGCGTTTCTGTACCCCAGCTTGGGTTAGATTAGTCATACTTAGTGGAGGATTAAGTTTGTCACTTCTCATTTCGCCTGTTAGTTCTTTTTCCTTTGTGAAAGTTGACGAAAAAAATTTATTTAATAGATTAGCTTTATCCTCATCTTTCTCTATGATTTTGCCTTCATCACTTTTTATCGGTCCAATATTATTCGATTTAATTCTTTTACTATTTATATACGTAAAGAACAGTTTGGGATTTGATCTACTTTCCCTAGCAATACGTCTCTCTGTTTCCTCCTTTGCTATTTTTATTTGTTTTTTGCAGGTTCTCGTTTTTTCCTTGTAACACATTAGTGCCTCCTTGCTGTTTTCCTGTTTTAATCTCTTGAATGCCTCTTTTTTGCTATTTAACGCCCCTTTTGCGTTCTTATTCAACCATATTGGTTTCCTCTTATTTCTGGCCCTTTTATTCCCATACGGTATATACCTCTCGCACTGAGTATTCAGAATTCTTTTGAAGGTTTCCCATTTACTATTCGTATTTTCTTGATTAAGAACTTTGTCCCAGTCTATAAGTTGAAGGTTTTCTTTCAGCTGATCAAACTTCGCCCTCCTAAAGTTTAATGTTTTAGTTGTTCCCTTATTGATAACCCTACTGAAGGGCATTTTGAAATTGATAATATTATGATCGCTATTACCTAGGTGCCCCCCTATCTGTACCTCAGTTATTCTATCAGGCCTATTAGTCAATATTAAGTCCAACACTGCCTTCCCTCTCGTTGGTTCCTGCACTAGTTGGGAGAGATAATTATCCTTGATATTTGTCAAGAACCTTTTTCCTTTCTGCGATCTACAGGTTTCTGTTTCCCAGTCAATATCCGGGTAGTTGAAGTCCCCCCATTACAATCACCTCATTATGTTTTGCTCCTTTATCTATTTGTCCTAATAGCAGTTTCTCATTCTCCTCTGTTATATTGGGTGGCTTATAGCAGACCCCCAGTAATATTTTCTTATTATTTTTTGCCCCCTCTATCTCTACCCACATGGACTCGACCCCCTCTTCTCCCTCTCCTATATCTTCCCTTAGTCTGGGCTTTAGACGTGACTTTACATATAAGCAGACTCCTCCGCCCTTCCCCTGTTTCCGGTCCCTTCTAAATAAACTATAATCTGTTAAATTTACCGCCCAGTCGTAGCTATCGTCTAGCCAAGTCTCTGTTATACCTACGATGTCATACCTCTCCTCCGATATAAGCGCCCGCAGCTCATCCGCCTTATTGGTCAGGCTTCTTGCGTTGGTCAGCATGCAAGATAAAACTTTGGGGTTATTTAGCATCCTATTCTTCTCTAACGATCTAACTGTACTATCCCCACCCCCCTCTCCACCCTCATTATATTCACTTCTCCCCTTCCCCCTTGCTTGCCTCACATCCCACCTATTTCCTTGGTTTCCCCCCCACGTCTCTAGTTTAAAAACTCCTCCAACCTATTAGCCATCTTCTTCCCCAGCACCGCTGCACCCTCCCCATTGAGGTGCAGCCCGTCCCTACGGTAGAGCCTGTAGCCGACAGCGAAGTCGGCCCAGTTCTCCATGAACCCAAACCCTTCTGCCTTGCACCAACTCTTTAGCCACTTATTCACCTCCCTAACCTCCCTAACCTCCCGTTGGCGCTCCTGTGTGGCTCACGGTATTGGTAGTATTTCTGAGAAAACTACCTTGGAGGTCCTTGCCCTAAGCTTCCTACCTAGATCCCTGAAATCATTTTTAAGGACCCTCCATCTACCACTCACTTTGTCATTGGTGCCAATGTGGACCATGACCGCTGGGTCTTCGCCAGCCCCACCCAGTAACCTGTCAACCCGATCCGCGATGTGCCGGACTCGAGCGCCAGGGAGGCAGCACACCGTTCGGCGATCCCGGTCTTTGTGACAGATTGCCCTGTCTGTCCCCCTAATAATAGAGTCACCCACTACCAGGACCTGTCTAGCCTGCCCTACACTTCCCCCCTCCCCCTCATTACTGGAGCATACACTCCCCCGGCGGTCAGAGGATCTGTCGTGCTCCAATAATGCCGGTTCTGAACCAGCCTTCCTATACTTCTTCCCTCTATCCCTTCTAACTGTTACCCAGCTCCCTGCCTGTTCAGCCTGCGCTTCCCCACTAAGCTCCACCCCCAGTGTTGACCCATTGAGTGTCTGCTCGGTGAGCAGCAAACTCCGTTCCATGTTGTCGATGCTCCTCAGCACCGCTATCTGAGCACTTAGATCCAGGATTTGGGCTTCCAAGTGCACGATATGCTCACATCTCTCGCAGCAGTATGGATCCCTGAGTGGTAGCTCAGGGAATGCATACATTGCGCAAGATGTACACTGCACGGCTCCGGCCAACATGGTCGTCATTCTAAATAGGGGGATACAGTCAGTATATATGTACAAGTACAAAACACAATTATTTATATATAGGTGTATGGACGGGGATCAATTAGGGATGTGCAAGTGTATCGATTAGATATCGGCGCGGGATCAGTTAAGTATGGACGGGGGATCAATTAAGTATCAATTAAGTATGGATGGGGGATCAGCTGAGTGGGTCAGGTGGATTAATTAAGTATGGACGGTGTGTCAATTAACTATGGACTGGGATCAATAAGTATGGACTGGGGAAATAATTAATTGTGGACTAGGGAATCAATCAATTAATTATGGACAGGGGGTTTAATTAAATAGGATGGGGGGTAAAGCAAATAAATAGGTATGGACGGTGGGTCAATTAACTAAGGACTGGGGATCAATAAGTATCAATAATATCAATAAATATGGACTGGGGAAATAATTAATTGTGGTCTGGGGAATCAATCAATTAATTATGGACAGGGGTTAATTAAATATGGTGGGGGATAAGGCAAATAGATAGGGACTGGGGATGAGTAAAAGTGGACAAGGGGAATCTATTAAATAGGACAAGGGGGATCAATCAATTATGGGCTGGGGGGGTCAATCATTTAAATGTGGTCAGGGGGATCACTTTAATATGGACGGGGGGTGGTCGGGGATCAATTAAATGAGTACGGGGGGGTCAATTTAATGTGGTCAGAGGGATCAGTTAAATATGGACGGGGGTGTTCAGGGGAATCAATTTAAATATGGACGGGGGTGTTCAGGGGAATCAATTTAAATATGGACGGGGTGATCAATTAAATATGGACGGGGGGGTAATCAATTAAATATGGACTAGGGAATACAATACAATTACAATACAGATACAAATACAATACAGTACAGTACACACTTGGTTTCAGTAGGGCCGCTTATCGCGGCCTCCTGCCCCTCACTCACCTCCTCTAGGGACGCTGCACGCTATCACAGCGCGCTTGTCCCTCCGGTCGCCTCTTACCGGTCCTCCTGATCACCTCCTGGTCACCACCACCTGGCACCCTCCGCTGGCCGGCACTGCACGCTGCCACAGCGCTCTCTTGCGCTCATCCCTCCGGTCGCCTCCTACTGGTCCTTCCGGTCCGCTCGGTCACCTCCGCCTGGCTCTCCTCCCTTCCCAGGAGCTCTCTCCACACACAGCACAACTCTTGCAGCACACGGCAGGCTCCACCTCCACCAATACATGAACATACTGTATAAATTTATTTTTTTACGGGCTTCATAAACACTAGTGTTGAGCGAGCATGCTGGACACTGCTCGGTACTCTCTCGAGCATCTCACTACTCGGGATTAGTGTTGAGCCACCCCAGTAGTGTTCGAGTTCGGTTCGGTTCGTCGATCACCCGTATGTTCGCCGAACTGTTCGTTGAACTGTTCGTCGAACACCGTAGAACACCGTTAAAACCAATTGCAGGCAAACAAAAACACATAGAAACACATAGAAACACATAGAAAACACATAGAAAACACTTCAAAGGTGTCCAAAAGCAGACAAACTGCTTAGAAGACACAACTAACACATGGAAAATTGGCAAGTACATATAGTCATGTGAAAAGAAACGAGGTGGAGGAGTAAAAGGAGGGGGAGACACAGATATAGGCATGTCATGCCCTTATAAAACCAAAAAAGTGCGAAGCCGACACGGCCAGTCCGTTCCTGCCCGTGCGACCACCGTGTCGCCGTGTTTGTGCCAGAGGCGCGGTGGACCCTGACGGCCAGCCCCCCTCTCCCAATACTGGTGCCTGTCCGCTGGTGGTTCGAGCGAGCCCCCCAGCGGTGGAGGCAGATTTAATCTTTTTAATTTAAATTTTCTCTCTAATTTGAATGAGTACACTTTAAATCCTTTTCCAAGGATCTATTGGAGGGCAAGTCTCATGCCAGCAGCCGCGTAATTCCAGCTCCAGTAGCGTCAACTAAAGCTGCTGCAGTTAAAAAGCTTTTATAAGGATCAAGCTCGGGGGTCCACCGCAAGGCGTCCTACCGCCAGTCCCAGTCCCTGTGCCTTGGGGTGCCTCCCCGATGCTCTTCACTTAGTGTCCCGGGGGCACGAACCATTTCCTTTGAAAAAATTAAGTGTCCAAACTACAGGTGGTGTAGCTTGCTTAACAGCTGGGATAATCCACTGACTAGCAGACACTGCTACTAGGCACAAAGTATTTCCTGGGCTAGATGCAGTTAAAAATTTGTAACTAGATACTCTCGTTGGATGCTGAGAAAGCATTCCATAGAGTCTCCTGGCACGTCATATATTATTCCCTTAAAAAGCATGGGGTAGGGGTTTAGGGGACCCTTTTATAGCCAAAATCACAACCCTGTATCGCAATACATCACCTAGGCTGCAGATAAATGGAACATTTTCATCACCTTTCATAACCACCAATGGGACAAGGCAGGGATGTCCTCTGTCCCCTCTCTTATACATCCTAGTGACGGAGCACCTGCTCTCATCAATTCGCCATAACCCCAATATTAGTTGGATTGAGGTAGGAGGCACCCAGTACAAGTGCTCTGCATTTGCTGATGATGTCCTAGTATATATCACTCAATCACATATATCCATCCCTGCTGTTATGGCTGAAATAGATCACTTTATTACATGGTCAAATTTTAAAATCAATGCAGCGAAGTCTGAGGCCCTCGATGTCTCCCTCCCCAATTCCATATAGGATTCCATCCAGTCCAACTTTCCCTTTGCCTGGCCCTCACAGGGTATCAAATACTTAGGAATTCCTATTCATTGACACCTCTCCCGTCTATGTTATCTTAATTTTGGGCCCTTTATTGAACAACTCCATACAGACCACGGTTGGCAAGTTAGAACAGTAAGATTCACTACGTGAACCACTGGTGTTTTGTGGAAAAGCACATGTACACTGTGTTCCAAATTATTATGCAAAAAGTGTTTAGGAGTGATAAGGTAAGAATTTTTTGTTTGTCAGTTAAACTCATTGATCGTGATCAAGACATATGTAGCTGATTCACAGTACACACGTGTGCGTGCTGATAAGGGAAAATTGAGGACTCTTTCCTCCAGGTAATTACGTCAGGTTAAAAGAGCAGCGGCAAAAAAGCATTGTCAAAGCAGCAGACAAGTTTTTGAAGCTGCTGGTGCCTCCAACGTCCCCCGAACAACAAGATGCAGAGTCCTTCAGAGGTTTGCAGCTGTGCGTAAGCCATCCTGTTGACCTCCTCTATCCACTGCACACAAGCAGAAACGGCTCCAGTGGGCCAAACAACACATGAAGACTGACTTCAAAACTGTTTTGTTCATCGATGAGTGCCGTGCAACGCTCGATGGTCCAGTTGGATAGAGTGGAGGATGGCTGGTTGATGGACACCCCACGCAAACACGTCTACAGCGCCAACAAGGAGGAGGTGGAGTAATGTTTTGGGCTGGAATCATGGGGAGAGAGATTGTCAGCCCCTTTAGGATCCCTGAAGGGGTAAAGATGAACTCCATAATAACTGTGGAGTTTCTCAAACAGCACTTCCTGCCATGGTTCAAGAAGAAGAACCCTGTATTCCGCAGCAAGATCATTTTCATGCATGATAATGCACCGTCTCAAGCTGCACATAACACATCTGCATCTCTGGCTGATATGGGCATAAAAGAGGACAAACTTATGGTGTGACCCCCATGCTCCCCTGACCACAACTTCATTCAAAACCTCTGGAGCATCATCAAAATGAGTGTCTATGATGGTGGGAGGCAGTTCACATCTATGCAACAGCTCTGGGAGGGTATGCTGTCCTCATGCAAAAGAATTGAAGCAGAAACCATCCAAAACCTGACAAATTCAATGGTCGAGAGAGTTAAGTAGCTCCTTTCGAACAAGGGGTCCTATGTGCAAATGTAACATCACTTAGAATAAAGTTTTGAGTTTAAAAACTGTTTGATTTCAGTTTCTAATAACCTGCTAATGCTTATAATTTCAAAAATGACCATTTTTTGTTCTTTATTAAAATGAAAAGTTTGATCGAAGAGTGTGGGGGATCTAAGAGTGTGGCAACCCAGAAGTCAGGATTACTTCGAATTCTGACAATCTGAGGGTCATGTTGCAGGTAGTGCAGCAAGAAGGCACTCATGTGTTTTGCGCATCTCGGAGCCCCAAAATTATTTTCCAGGCTAGATGCAGCTAAAAATTATTATTAACTTGAAAGCTGGTGGAGCTTAGTTTAGATGGCCTAATAGAATCAGTACTGCAAACTGCTACAAAGCCCAAATTATTTTCCAGCCAAGATACAGATAAACATGATTAGTAATTTTAAATCTGGTGGAGTTTAGTATAGATGGCCTAATAGAATCACTACTGCACACTGCTGCAAAGCCCAAATTATTTTCCAGCCAAGATACAGATAAACATGAATAGTAATTTTAAATCTGGTGGAGCTTAGTATAGATGGCCTAATAGAATCAGTACGGCAAACTGCTACAAAGCCCAAATTATTTTCCAGCCAAGATACAGATAAACATGATTAGTAATTTTAAATCTGGTGGAGTTTAGTATAGATGGCCGAATAGAATCAGTATTGCACACTGCTACAAGGCCCATATTATTTTCCAGCCTAGATACAGATAAACATGATTAGTAATTTTAAATCTGGTGGAGCTTAGTATGGATGGCCTAATAGAATCAGTACTGCACACAGCTACAAGGCCCAAATTAATTTCCAGCCAAACATGATTAGTAATTTTAAAGCTTAAAACGGTTGGTGAGGTGATTTTAACAAATCATCAAGCTTTTACTCTCCCCAGGATGACATATGGGTAGAAAAGTCATTTTGGATCCATGATTTGTTCATCTTTATGAACGTGAGTCTCTCTACATTATCAGTGGAGAGCCGCGTGCGCTTATCTGTCAGCACACCACCAGCAGCACTGAACACACGTTCAGACAGAACGCTGGCTGCAGGGCATGACAAGATCTCCAAGGCGTAAGTGACGAGCTCCGGCCATTTATCCAGATTGGAAGCTCAAAAAGAGCAAGGGTCCAGTGACACAGTCATGGCTTCAATGTATACTTGGAGATACTCCTCTACCATCGTCTCTAGGCGTTGACTATGTGTCAGACTTCTTGTCTCCTGTGGCCTTGCAAAGGATGGGCTAAAAAAGTGGTGAAATGATTCCGCAAAATTGATGCTACCAGCAGATACTGTGTTTCTGTTATGGTTTGAGTGCTGAACACTCGACGGTCCCACGATTGGCAAGTTGGAACTGTGAGATTCACTACGTGCACCACTAGTGTTTTGCGGAAAAACACTTGTAAGATTCTGCAATATTCTCTGCTGATACTCCTGCATGCGTGCATCCCTTTCTATGGCAGGAATAATTTCTGCAAATTTACTTTTGTACCAGGGATCTACCAGTGTGGCAACCCAGTACTCAGGACTATTTCTAATTCTCACAATTCGAGGGTCATGTTGCAGGTAGTGCAGAAAGAAGGCACTCATGTGTCTTGCGCATCCAGGAGCACCAAGTCCCTGTTGTGCTGGTGGCGAGGTAACAACCATGCTTCCTTCCTCTGTCCTCTCCCCCCAACCTCGCACAACAGAAATGTGATCAAGGTCTCCCTCATCTGATGAGTCTTCCATCAGTTCGTCCTCCACTTCTTCCTGGGCTCCTGCACCTTCCTCACTAGTTTGGCTGCTACCATGCGCCCTGGTAAAACCATCTCCCCCACCCTCACATGCCTGCCGCCTTGGTGCTGCCGACCGTCTGGAACTTGCAGATGTTAGCCCTTCTGCATACAACTCCTCCTCCTCTACTTCCTCCACCTCCTCTTGTGCCACCACCTGACTCCGAATTCTGTTTAACATGTGCTCCAGCATGTAAATCACCGGAATAGTCATGCTGATAATGGCATCGTCAGCGCTAAACATCTTCGTCGCCATTTCAAAACTGTGCAGAAGGGTGCATAGGTCCCTGATCTGAGACCACTCCTTCACCGTGATTTGCCTCACCTCTGGATCTCGTTGGCACAGGCTATATGTCAGAATTTATTGCAACAGGGCTTGTCGGTGCTGCCACAGTCGCTGCAACATGTGCAGAGTTGAATTCCACCGGGTAGGCACATCGCATTTTAGCCGGTGAAATGGCAGGCCCAACGACTTCTGTAGAGATGTAAGTCGCTGAGCTGAGGGATGCAAACAGCGGAAGTGAGCACACAGCGACCGTGCCCTCTGCAGAAGGCCATCTAGTCCAGGATAGTGGGCTAAAAATTGCTGGACAACCAGGTTCAACACGTGAGCCATACAAGGCACGTGTGTGACATTGCCCCGGCGAAGGGCCGCACCCAGGTTTGCAGCATTGTCACACACGGCCTTCCCTGGTTTCAGTTCCAGTGGAGACAACCATTCATGAAACTGGTTCACCAGAGCTGACTACAACTCCTCAGCTGTGTGACTCACATTTCCCAGACATTTCAATGTAAAAACAGACTGATGACGTTGAGCCCTGCTGCCAGCATAGAAAGGAGGTGTGCAGGATCCCTTCTGCGCAGTTAGAAAGCTTGTGGCATGACCAGACAGGCTTTGGGTGCAGGTGGAGGACCGAGAGGAGGTTGAGGAGGCAGAAGCAGTGGAGGGTCTTCGAGATAAAGAGGATTGACGCACAACTCGTGGGGACGGCAAGACTTGGACAGCAGCCCCTTGTCCTGCTGTCACCATAGTTACCCAGTGCCCAGTCAGCGACATGTAAAGCCCCTGTCCATGCCTATTCGTCCAAGTGTCTGTGGTGAAATGCACCCTGTCACACACAGAGTTTCTCAAAGAAGCGGTGATGTTGTGTGCGACATGCTGGTGGAGCGCAGGCACACCTTTCTTTGAGAAGTAGTGCCGACTGGGCATCTGGTACTGTGGCACTGCGACGGACATAAGGTCTCGAAAATCCTCTGTGTCCACCAGGCAGAAAGGCAGCATTTCTTTAGCCAAGAGCTTGCAGATGGTGAAATTCAACCTCTTAGCTTTCTCATGGCCAGGAGGAAATGGTCTTTTACTTGTCCACATCTGAGGTTCCGAGGGCTGGCTGTTGTGCTTAGACGGGGTTGAGAAGGGTGTCCACGGCAAACTGCCGGCCTGTGAGGAAGATGCAGGCGGACATGTTAGGTTGCCTTGATCCAAAGGTGGTGCTATCGATGTCGGACAGCGCTGAACACCAGCTGGTGATGACCTGCCAATCACGCTGGCTGTTGCGGGTAAAAAGGTGGCAGGTCTGCGTCCCAAAACAGGTGTGACTGCTGTACCCCCAGTCACAGAGGATAAAGAGGCCGCGGATGCACAAGATGTGGCAGACGGTGGTTGGCCCGGCCGGCTAGGCCGCATTGTAGCACAGTGAGGTTCCCACTGCAACTTATGCTTCATATCCATGTGCCGGTTCATGCATGAAGTACTCAAACTATGTATTTTTTGGCCTCTACTTAGCTTTTGCTGACAAATGTTACAGATAACACGAGTTGGGTCATCCTTATCGATCTGAAAAAATGCCCAGGCTATGCAAGGCTTAGCACCCATGCGACCTGAAGAGCCACCACGACTTGTGGTCAGAGGCAGAGTTGTGTTTGAGGATGCAGTTGTTGACGTACTTCCAGTACTCTGTCCAGGAATGCGCAACCTGACCTCGTCGTCAATAGCATCCTCCTCCACCTCCTCTGCTGACCTCATCGACAGGCTGACTGTCGGTTGACAGTAAGTGGGATCTCCAACCTTGTCATCATCAACCTGTTTGTTATCACACCCGTCGTCCTCAGAGCCAACCTCTTCCTGCCCTGACAAAAAACTCAAGTTGTCGCTCCAATCAGGTATTTGAGTCTCATCATCGTCTTCCTCATAGTCTCCACCAACAGAAGTTACAGTTTGGGAATGAGGGTCTACATTATGGTCAGAACCTTCACCGTCTGGTCCTGGATCCGACTCATAAAGATTCTGGGCTTCAGTGCAGATCATTTCCTGTGAGGAAGCAAGTGCGATTGGGGTGACACCTCTGAGGTCTGGAGTATTTGTGATGTTGAATTTGTCACAAGAGGTGGACTATGATGAGACACAATTGCCACGAAGTGAGGAGGATGACCGTGGTGCGGAAGTGGAAGAGGAAGAGGTGGTGGATGATCTAATAACTGACCCAACGTGGTAGGAGGACACGCAGAGCAAGGCCAGCAGCACACAGGGGGAGGGAGGCAGAGTACCCAAACAGGCAGGAAGAAGCAGTGTGGTGGCCGCACACAGAAGGCGGGCAACTGTTCCCAGTAACACCAACATGAGGGATGTTGCCAGTACAACCGGTAGGTCTTCCAGAGTCTGGAATTTTTTTAAAGACTCTGCTGATAAACCCAAAAAGGCCATTTGTACCACCTGCCAGGCCAACATCAGCAAGGGTGACAAAACTACCAGCCTGACCACCACCAGCATGATCAAGCACATGTCAGCAAAGCACCCGACTTTGTAGGGCGAAACCCAGGGTCCATGACCAGTGTCAGTGGGTGTCACCACTTTTTCTTCCACTGTTGTGCGTGTAAGTGAACCCCCTTTTGTGCGTGCAAGGCAATCCCCTGTACATACTGCATGCAAAGATGCCCCCTCCTCTCACTCTTCACTTGTTATGGCAGTTTCTCAAGAAACAGCATCAACGTCCACGTCCACGTCCCACCGCAGCGTTCAATTGTCCATATCCCATACCTTTGAACGAAAGCGCAAATTCGCAGCCAACGCCCCACAGGCCACAGTCCGAAATTCGCACATTTCACGACTGCTTGCTTTGGAAATGCTGCCTTTAAGGCTGGTGGAGACGGAATCCTTCCGCAACCTTATGGCGGTGGCCGTCCCTCGGTACTCGGTCCCCAGCCGACACTGTTTTGCCCGATGTGCCATCCCCGCACTACACAAGCACGTGTCCCAAAACTTCTGCCGTGCCTTCAACAACGCAGTTACTGGGAGAGTCCACCTGACAACGGACATGTGGACAAGTGCTTGTGGCCAGGGACGGTACATCTCCCTGACGGCACACTGGGTTGACATAGTGGAAGCCGGGACCCAGTCGGACCTTGGGACGGTACACATCCTCCCCACACTGAGGATTGCGGGCCCTATGTCAGTCAGAATTGCCCCCACAGTGTACAGCTCCTGTGCATCATGCTCCTCCTCATGTTCAGCCTCCATCTCAGATATCACCACATCAGTTACAAGCTGGAAGCACTGCAGTAATGCCTCAGCCAAGCAGCAACAGGCTGTGCTGAAACTCATAAGCTTAGGTAATAAACCTCACACTGCTTGTGAGTTGTGGACAGCTCTGAAAGAGCAGGCAGATCTGGGGCTGAGACCGCTGAAGCTACATCCAGGCATGGTCGTGTGTGACAATGGCCGTAACCTGATGGCGGCTCTGAGGCGAGGCGAGATCACACACGTACCATGCCTGGCTCATGTGCTTAACCTCGTGGTTCAGAAATTTGTTAAATCATACCACGAGTTGCCAGATCTGCTCGTCAAAGTACGCTGCCTGTCAGCTCAATTTTGCAAGTCGGCTACAGCTTCCGCCGCCCTTGCTGTGTTGCAGCAGCGTTTGCAGCTTCCGGCACACCGACTGGTGTGTAATGTCCCCACATGTTGGAACTCTACCCTCCACATGCTGCAAAGGATTTGTGAGCAGAAGAGAGCAGTTGTGGAGTACCAGCTGCAACAGGGCCGTCGATATTCAGGTCAGACTCCACACATAAGACCTCAGGAGTGGACCTGGATGTCTGACATATGTACCATCCTGATAAACTTTGAGGAGTCCACCAAGATGGTGAGTGGTGATGACGCCATCATTATCATCAGCATGCCACTTGTCTATCTTTTGCAATGCTCTCTGCAGAGAATTAAAGAGGAGGCATTGCAGCCAGAGTATGATGAGATGGATCAAGAAGCCGTAGCGGGCGATTACACACAGCCCAGCCTCATCTCATCCCAATGTGCATTGGGGGACAATGAGGGAGAGGAGGAGGAGGAGGAAGAACAGGAGCTGGTATCATGTGCTGTAGACGGTAGTACCTGTACAACTGTCATAATGTCGGTTCAGCGTGGGCAGCCTGAGGACAGGGGGGAGGAGGAGGAGGAGGAGGAGAACATGGTCAGTCGTCATCTTGGTGAGGCAACACTGTTCAGCCAGAGACAGCGTAGGGGCAATTTAACTCATTAACATATTGCCTGTTGGCAAATAGAATCCCCAACTAAAGCTCTATAAAACTTAACTTTTAATAATTAAATCCTTATTATAGTAGTAATTTATATTAAAATTCCAATATAGGCGCAGGTAGTGAGGACTATCAGGATTATTCAATCGGCATAACTGTGTATCCAATAGCCATCCTATCTATTTCCATTATCATATGCTTGTGGCCGCGGACCACTTATTGCACTATTCCCTACCTGTCCTATTGTAAACTAAAATTATAGCCTCCCCGACATGTTTCGCCTAACCGGCGTCATCAGGGGATAGAGGCTAAATGACACCCAAAATGGCCGCCAGGTAGCTTTTATCACCTCTGTTTGGGCTCTAAGGCAATGTGTATTGTTGTAGCCATGTGCCAATAGAATAGACTCCCTTATTTCCAATCATGAAGATCATATCATTATAATGTTACCTACCATTTAACTGATTGGAGGATAAAGCTGTCATTCAGGCCAGAAGGAACCACATTGGTGGAGATTAAAGCGATATATCAGCATTCTGATAATAGCCTGAATGCCTCAGTTTCAGGAACCAATCTGCATTAACTTACCTACATCCAATCCATTTGTGGAAGGTAGTGTTAAACGATTGCTGCACTTGCGTGATCAGCTGACTCAAAATAGAAGGGATTCATGTCATGGCCGTCACATGCTCCAATCAAAACACGCCACATAAGCAAGGTCCTTTTCTTGATACGTATCATTTACTACACCTGCACAAATTGTCCAAATCAATAGAGGAGATGCATAACAGGACCTTTGCTTACTCCAATCAGATTAGGCCACATATGCAAGGTCCTTTTCTTTATGCACATCAATTACTGCATCTACACTATTTATCCAAATCCATAGAGGGCATGTATAGCAGGACCTTTACTTGCTCCAATCAAATTATGCCACATAGGCAAGGTCCTTTTCTTTATGCACATCAGTTATTGAGTCTGCACCATTGGTCCAAATCAATAGAAGGCATATATAGCAGGACCTTTGCTTACTCCAATCAGATTATGCCACATAGGCAAAGTTATTTCCCTTAGCATATTCATTTCTGCGGTTACTAAGGTAACCAAAACAAATAGAAACCATATGTGTCAGGACCTTTATATATTTTAAACACGTGGTACTACGTAGCCAAGGTCATTTTCATATTTCTTTCTATAATTGCACAGGTTACTAGGATCATTAAAGATCATGCATATCAGGACCTTTACATGTTCTAGTCACGTGGTACCACGTAGGCAACGTCCTGTTATATCATTCCTTTTACACAATGTGCATGTCTATTTACTTGATTTATTTACGCTCTAATTTAATTTCTTGTAGTAATTAGACGTCACTGCGCATACAACAGAGATTTCTTATTGTCAATATATCACAGATAGCTATAAGGGGATAAACACTTCCATTTATATCAATATTCCATTCCACTATGGTTAATAAACCTATAAATAATTATTGTATAACCTATATAGTGATAATAGTAATGATATCCTATTCATTATTGATCATAATTAAGAGTAAAATATGACTGCAAAAAAGATAACTAGATTTTTGGGTATGTGGGCATTTCAATCAGGGTGCATTAAAATTACTATACCATAATAACAATATTCAATAGAGTATTTAATTTGTATTATATTTGCAGGCTTCACATCGATTAATTATAAGAAGGATGTATAGGTAAATCCCTCATTTAAACCCCCCTCCCCAAGAGCGTTCAGTCTGAAAATCCATTTAGCTTCTTCTTGCTGTAAAATTCTATTAAGATTGCCTTTTCTGGGCCCCAACTTCATCTGTCTAATTCCAATAAATTGTAATTTTAATGGATTCTCAGAGTAAACTATTCTCATGTGGCGAGAGAGGGGGGTATCCAGATTAGTGTTTATACTGCTCAGATGTTTAGAAATATGTCTCCTAAATTCTTGTATTTTTTTCCCTACGAATATCATAGGGCAAGAGCAACATGCTATATATATGATCCCTTTGGTCTTACAATTTATATTATCCCTAATTTTATATATCCTCTGATCAGATGGATTACTGAACTCACTAGTATTTGGTAAGTATCTGCAAAAACTGCATGTACCACAAGGCTTAGAGACTCCTGTAGTGTTGATATTCCTAAGCGGATCTTCTTTGTTCTGGAAATGACTATGAGTGAGATATTCTCCCAAGTTTTTACCTCGTTTATATGTGATACTTGGATGTTTACTAATCACATCTCTAATATCTGGGTCTGCTCTTAGTAATGGCCAGAATTTCCACATGATATTATAAATATCCGAGGTATGTTCATCATACATTCCTATTAGCCTAATCATTTTAGGACTGGAATTTTTTTGGGGGGACATTAGTAACATGTCTCTATTACTCTTCTTGGCTCTATTGAAGGCTCTATAGAGGATTTTTTTAGGGTATCCTCTAGATGTAAATTTCTCAAAAAGATTTCTGCTCTCCCTAAAGAATGCTTCATCACTGGAGCAGTTACGCCTAGCCCTCAGGTATTGGCCAACTGGAATACCGGCCTTTAAGGACGGTGTATGCCAACTTTTCCAATGAAGGAGATTATTGGTGGCCGTGGGCTTTCTATATATATCTGTAAGGAGGTTACCTTCTCTGTCTATAGAAATAGTCAAATCCAAAAAATTGATCCTGTTCAACCCTACCTCATAGGTGAAAAGCATTCCAATCTTATTTTTGTTCAGGATGGCTACAAAATCTTCAAATATTTTGATATCTCCTTCCCACAGAATCAATACATCGTCTATGTATCTCCCACAAAATAAAATGTGACTAGTGAAAAAACTCAAATCTTCATTAAAAACTAAGGTGTCCTCCCACCACCCTAGAAAAAGATTTGCAAAACTTGGTGCACATGATGTACCCATGGCGGTGCCCCTTATCTGTTGATAGAAGGCACCGTCAAAGGTAAAAAAGTTATGTGTTAAAGTAAATAATAAAAGTGACAGCAAAAAATCATTATGTGCTTTAAAGTGCTTCGATTTAGTGGATAAAACGTAAGATACAGCTGTGACACCTAATTCATGAGAAATATTACTGTATAAAGCCTCTACATCGAGGCTGGTTAGTATTGTTTGTGCTGAGACTGTGACATTACGTAGTTTTGAAACCATATCCTTAGTGTCTTTAACGTAGGAGGGGAGGGAGTGCACAAAGGGGAAGAGCATCTGATCAATGTATTGACTTATTCCTTCTGTGAGGCAGTTATTACCTGAGACTATAGGTCTCCCTGGTATTGGTCTTATTCTCTTATGCATCTTAGGTAATGCATAAAAGGTAGCCATTGTAGGGGTAGGGTTGAACAGAACCATATATTCATCCTCAGTAATATAATCAGCGTCAAGGGCTTCCTTCAAAAATTGATCGTAACTCTTGAGTAAATTTAACAGTGGGATCCCTGAGTAACCGCTTATAAGTATCTTTGTCGTTAAGTAGATCTAGAACCATCTTCTTATAATCCACTACGTCCATAACAACAATGTTGTTCCCCTTGTCAGAGGGTTTAATAACAACATTGTTGTTTGTTTGCAATTCTTTAATTGCCTTTTCCTCCTCTCGACTCAAATTCTTATCCTTAGCAGGTCTCTTTTTAGATAGCTTTTTTAGTTCTATCTGTGCCATATTAACAAAGGCATCAATGTTATGATATTGGAGAAACTAGGAGTATTTTTACTTTTAGGTTTCAAGGAGGAAAAGGGGGGTGCAATAGATATTTGGCCAGTTTCATTATCATTTTCCAATGTCTCCAATGTTAAAATTGCTTCACTTTCATTTCTCTGATTCTTCAGAGGATCTCGATTTTTTATTATATGGTATTTGTGGAGTGCAAGCTTTCTAGCAAAAAGATTCAAATCTTTTGTCCACATAAACACATCAAATTTTGGTCTGGGTGCGAACGATAGGCCCCTCTGAAGGAGCCAAATATGATTATGGCTTAATACACATGAGGAGACATTGAAAATTTGAAGGTTGTTTTCATGATCTCTCGTTAGACTGGCCAATTCACCCATAAAAAAGAAGTTGAAGCGCCTGCCTGTGATGTTGTAAAGACATTTTGTGGACCCAGTGCCAATTGATTCATATTGGACTGGCCTTGTGGACGCAGTGGTGTAACACTTATATTGTTCATTACGGGAGTCTGTATTTGGGGTACATTTACATTGTCAAACATTGCTGTAATTGTTGGATGTAAAAATTCTGTTCTTGTGACTGGTGGTGGGATGGAGGAAGATAAGGAGGATGCTGACGATGATGTATTGGACATATCTTTTTCTGAGTACGCATTTTGGCTCCTGTAAGTCCCCCTTGATTTAGGGAAGGATTCCTTTTGTTGTCTATAGTTCCTCCTAAAGCCACTCTTACGTTTAGTTCCTCCAATAGACACTTGTCTATCCACTGAGCTATCAGATCCTGAGAGGTCTGTTTCAGCGTGTTCAGTTATTTTTGGTCTATTAGACCTCTGGTTTGTACCTCTGGGTTTATATATTTGTCCTGCTTCAAAGTCTCCAAGATCTCTAATATATTTTCGATGTTTACGCTCTTTGATTTCACTTTTCAAATTTTCAATACTTTTTTGTAGATCACTTTCTAATCTGGCAAAGTCTGGTTGCGCCGCAAATTGCTGTGCTTCCAGGATCTCTTTCTCCAATTGCTCATTAATTTTGATCAATTGCTGCCTTTCGTAATCAAGTATGTAGCTCATTAATCTCAAAGAACTTTCTGTCAGTATATTTTCCCAGCCCTTAATAAATAGAGAATCTTCTCTATGGGCATTAGGGGTCAATGAAATCCTAAGACCTCTGTAGACTATACGTTTCTGTAAGTATGTTTCTAAGCTCGCTATTTCCCACCACACTCGTACTTGTTGTTTCAGAGTTCTAGTTAGGTTCTTAAATATAGAGAAAATGTCACTCGATTTAAAGAGAGATTCAGTAGTAGAAAAGACCTGAGACGCTTCTAATTTCCAATTTTCTATATCTGATTTATGTGAAAGGAAGCCTGCCATATTAAGGAACAATTATATAGAGTTGAACATTGACTCCATATATAATTAAACTAGCCAACACTGTTCAGCCAGAGACAGCGTAGGGGCAATTTAACTCATTAACATATTGCCTGTTGGCAAAAAGAACCCCCAACTAAAGCTCTATAAAACTTAACTTTTAATAATTAAATCCTTATTATAGTAGTAATTTATATTAAAATTCCAATATAGGCGCAGGTAGTGAGGACTATCAGGATTATTCAATTGGCATAACTGTGTATCCAATAGCCATCCTATCTATTTCCATTATCATATGCTTGTGGCCGCGGACCACTTATTGCACTATTCCCTACCTGTCCTATTGTAAACTAAAATTATAGCCTCCCCGACATGTTTCGCCTAACCGGCGTCTTGGTGAGGACACGGAAGTCTTGCCCGTTACCAGTCTGGCACGCATGGCTGACTTTATGTTACGCTGCCTTAACCGTGACCCTCGCGTTGTCAAAATGTTGGGTGACAGTCATCACTGGTTGGTGACACTTTTAGACCCCCGCTACAAGGAGAACTTTCACTCTCTTATTCCTGAGGTGGAGAGGTCTACAAAAATGGGGCAGTACCAGAAGGCCCTTGCTGCAGAACTGTTAAGAAAATTCCCATCTGACCACGCTAGCAGCAGAGGTCACAGTTCATTGCCCAACCAAGGTGTACAGATGAGAGAGACGCAACTCCAATCCAGCAGAGGTAGGGGAACACTGTCAACATTCTGGGACAGTTTTCTGAGACCCGCCCAGCTTACAGGCCCTGAAGCGCGGGGTACTCTCACAAGGAGTGGAAAGTTTCAAATCATGGTGAGGGAGGACCTTGCTGACGGTAAAAGCATCCTCTGTGATTCCTCTGTGCCTTTTAATTATTGGGTATCCAAGCTGGACACTTGGAATCAACTCGCTCTGTATGCCTTGTAGGTCCTGGCCTGCCCTGCCGCTAGCGTGTTATCAGAGCGTGTTTTTAGTGCCGCTGGGGGAATTATAACTGATAAGCGCACTCGCCTGTCAAAAGACAATTCTGACAAGCTGACCCTTATCAAAATGAGCAAGGGCTGAATTGGGCCAGACATCTCATCACCAGCAAATGACAGCAGAGTAACATAAAGTCAAATCCACTGTGTTATTTCGGGAGGTGTATTCCCATGCACCGCTTCACACCCACACATGGGTACATGCTTCCTCATTTCGGCTGTTTTTTGCCCTTCTCCTTATCCTCAGCCTCCACCACCACTATACCACCAGTGTGATCGTGGTCCGTGTTGCCAGAATTGCAAGTTCCACCTTCCTAAATTTTGGCAGCTTTTGCTTGGAAGGCATAGGCAAAGACTATGGGAGACCCACTCCCCAATAATGGGAATAATGTTTTTAATATGCTGTACTGCATGACTCTTGTAAGGGGCATTGCAAGTAGTGTTGAGCCACCCCCCGTAGTGTTCGAGTTCGGTTCGGTACGTCGAACACCCGTATGTTCGCCGAACTGTTTGTCGAACTGTTCATCGAACACCGTCAATCACCGTTAAAACCAATGGCAGGCAAACAGAAACACATAGAAACACATAGAAAACACCATCAAAGGTGTTCAAAAGCTGACAAACTGCTCAGAAGACACAACTAACACATGGAAAAGTGACAAGTACATATAGTCATGCGAAAAGAAAAGAGGTGGAGGAGTAAAAGGAGGGGGAGACACAGATATAGGCATGTCATGCCCTTCTAAAACCAAAAAAGTGCGAAGCCGACACGGCCAGTCCGTTCCTGCCCGTGCGACCTCCGTGTCGCCGGCTTTGTGCCAGAGCCGCGGTGGACCCTGACGGCCAGCCCCCCTCTCCCAATACTGGTGCCTGTCCGCTGATGGGTCGAGCGAGCCCCCCTGCAGTGGAGCAGGTCTAATCTTTTTCATTTAAATTGTCTCTCTAATTTGAATGAGTACACTTTAAATCCTTTTACAAGGATCTATTGAAGGGCAAGTCTCATGCCAGCAGCCGCGGTTAATCCGGATCCAGTTGCGTCCACTAAAGCTGCTGCAGTTAAAAAGCTTTTATAAGGATCGAGCTTGGCGGTCCACCGCAAGGCGTCCTACCGCCAGTCCCAGCCCCTGTGCCTTGGGGTGCCTCCCCGATGCTCTTCACTGAGTGTCCCGGGGCACCAAACCATTTCCTTTGAAAAAATTAAGTGTCCAAACTACAGGTGGTGTAGCTTGCTTAACAGCCGGGATAATCCGCTGACTAGCAGACACTGCTACTAGGCACAAAGTATTTCCTGGGCTAGATGCAGTTAAAAATTTGTAATTAGATACTCTCGTTGGATGCTGAGAAAGCATTCCATAGAGTCTCCTGGCACACCATATATTATTCTCTTAAAAAGCATGGGGTAGGGGTCTAGGGGACCCTTTTATAGCCAAAATCACGGCCCTGTATCACAATACATTACCTAGGCTGAAGATAAATGGAACATTTTCATCACCTTTCATAATCACCAATGGGACAAGGCAGGGATGTCCTCTGTCCCCTCTCTTATACATCCTAGTGACGGAGCACCTGCTCTCATCAATTCGCCATAACCCCAATATTAGGTTGATTGAGGTGGGAGGCACCGAGTACAAGTGCTCTGCATTTGCTGATGATGTCCTAGTATATATCACTCAATCACATATATCCATCCCTGCTGTTATGGCTGAAATAGATCACTTTGTTACATGGTCAAATTTTAAAATCAATGCAGCGAAGTCTGAGGCCCTTGATGTCTCCCTCCCCAAATCCATACAGGATTCCATCCAGTCCAACTTTCCCTTTGCCTGGCCCTCACAGGGTATCAAATACTTAGGAATTCGTATTCATAGAGACCTCTCCCGTCTATGTTATCTTAATTTTGGGCCCTTTATTGAACAACTTCATACAGACCACGGTTGGCAAGTTAGAACTGTAAGATTCACTACGTGAACCACTGGTGTTTTGTGGAAAAGCACATGTACTCTGTGTTACAAATTATTATGCAAAAAGTGTTTAGGAGTGATAAGGTAAGAATTTTTTTGTTTGTCAGTTAAACTCATTAATGGTGATGTGTGTCAGGGCTCTTTATATCACTGTAAGCAATTGCAGACACCTGTGCTAATTAGTTTGGCAGGTGTGTCCAATGAAATGCAAGACTACTTAAGAAGGCTGTCCCACATTATTAAGCATCCTACATTTTCTGCCAAAATGGGAAAGAAAAAGGATGTGTCGGCTGCTGAGAAGCAACAAATTGTTGAGTGTTTAGGTCAAGGCATGACTACAATCAACATTGCCAAGACACTTCATCCTGATCATCGCACAATCAAGAAGTATGTAGCTGATTCACAGTACACACGAGTGTGTGCTGATAAGGGAAAATTGAGGACTCTTTCCTACAGGCAATTATGTCAGGTTAAAAGAACAGCGGCAAAAAAGCCTTGTCATAGCAGCAGACAAGTTTTTGAAGATGCTGGTGCCTCCAACGTCCCCCGAACAACAAGATGCAGGGTCCTTCAGAGGTTTTCAGCTGTGCGTAAGCCATCCTGTCGACCTCCTCTATCCACTGTACACAAGCAGAAACGAATCGAGTGGGCCAAACAATACATGAAGACTGACTTCAAAACTGTTTTGTCCACCGATGAGTGCCGTGCAGCGCTCAATGGTCCAGATGGATGGAGTGGAGGATGGCTGGTTAATGGACACCCCATGCAAACACGGCTACGTCACCATCAAGGAGGAGGTGGAGTAATGTTTTGGGCTGGAATCATGGGGAGAGAGATTGTCAGCCCCTTTAGGATCCCAGAAGAGGTAAAGATGAACTCCATAATGTATGTGGAGTTTCTCAAACAGCACTTCCTGCCATGGTTCAAGAAGAAGAACCGTGTATTCCGCAGCAAGATCATTTTCATGCATGATAATGCACCGTCTCATGCTGCACATAACACATCTGCATCTCTGGCTGATATGGGCATAAAAGGGGACAAACTTATGGTGTGACCCCCATGCTCCCCTGACCTCAACCCCATTGAGAAAATCTAAAGCATCATCAAAAGTAGTGTCTATGATGGCAGGAGGCAATTCACATCTAAGCAACAGCTCTGGGAGGGTATTCTGTCCTCATGCAAAACAATTGAAGCAGAAACCATCCAAAACCTGACAAATTCAATGGACGAGAGAGTTCAGAAGCTCCTTTCGAACAAGGGGTCCTATGTGCAAATGTAACATCACCTAGAATAAAGTTTTGAGTTGAAAACTATTTGATTTCAGTTTCTAATAACCTGCTAATGCTTATAATTTCAAAAATGACCATTTTTTTGTTCTTTATTAACCCTCCGTCACATACAATATCGGTTCTAACGAGTTCACATCCAATGTGACTGTCAGGCGCAGGCTAGAAAAATACCTATAATATCTAATGTTTGCAATTTCAGTGCTCTAAAAGTGATCAGTGACCTTCATAGGGATGTAATAAAAGAGACTACACATAATCAGGTGCAAAAAAAACCCATTTACTTAACATAAAACTAATAACTCTGAAATACAAACATTTCAAAACTCCCGCCAAATAGTCCCCAGTTCGACTCTGTCAAAAAACTCTACAAAGAAAATTTATGGAAACAAACTTAATTTTAAGGTACCTTAAGTACTATTAAACACATATTCAATCAGAATTAGATCCTTTAGTTTCCCCAGAAAAATTACACTTGCAGAGCAAAGAGCAAGAATTACACATCATTTTTGCATGTGTCAGGCAGATTGCATTATGACATTTGTGACATTCATAATTAGAAAGCTTTCTGATTCCGCTTTCCGTGGTGCAGGTGGTGCATCTCCTTCTTTTGGGAGGTGGTGCAGGTGGTGAATTTTCACTATCATCTTCTGGGCGGAATGTTTTGAGCTGAACTTGAAGGCGAGAGGTAATACCGATTGTTTTCATACTTCTCCTGCGTAGCTCTCCAAGCACTAGTTCATGGGCCAATTTTTTCAGATGGAATCATCTACGGAGTGGTTCAAGCTTGTTTTCAAGGTAAATGACTTGTGAATTTATACCACCAAAATTCAACATAGCAAAAAATATGACCATTGGCCAGCGTTTGGTGTTTCTGCTGACGTTGAAAGTTGAGCACATCTGATCAGCTGTATCAACACCCCCTTTGGTTGCATTATAAAATGTAATTATCTCCGGTTTATTTTGTGCCTCAGTCCCAGGATCGATGGCATCATCATCATGAAGTGTTGATAGAAGAAGTACAATTTTTTTTGCTTCTGGTACATAGGAAACCAAAACCTTTCTATTATGGAATGCAAACATACTGCTGCACTGTTGTCTCCCTTTCACACTTACAAACTGTGTAGGCAATTCTTTTTTATTTTTTCTTACAGTTCCGACTTATGAAAGCTTCTGCATTTTCAGATAATCAATCAGATCACAATTTGAAAACCAATTGTCAGCTGTTATATTGCGACCCGATCCAAATAAGGGCTCAGCCAGTCTTTTTACAACATCACTGGGTTTGTTGCTGACACAGTAAGGACCTTCTGGTTGTTTTCCTGCATAAACTTCCAGGTTGTAAGTGTAGGTCTTACTGGCATCAACAAGGGCATACATTTTTATTCCATATTTGTTAGGCTTTGATGGAATATATTGACGAAAGGCACATTTACCACGAAAACCAGGGAGCATTTCGTCAATAGTGAGATTCTCCCCAGGGCAATAGCTTTTTTTACAGATTTCAACAAATTTTTGGAATATATCACGAATTGGAGCAAGTCGGTCATGTGTTTTACGTTCAGTTCGGGTAGTTCTGTCGTCAAACCGAATGCAACGAATTAGAAGCTTGAATCTGTTTATGGACATAACAAGGCCAAATTTTTCAACTCCATCCCCATCTTTACTCCAAAGTAGAGATGAGTGTTGTTCGACTCGAACTGTTCGCCAATCTTAAATTCGAGCTGTTTTGGGCGGTGTTCGAGCCGTTCGGCGAACACGAACGATTTGAGAAAAATTCGGCTGTTCGAGGTTATGTTCGATAACTGTTCGTGCACCAAAATCATAACTGGATTTTTTCTCAGTAATGATGAAAATTAATGTTAATACGCAGTTTGAGTGTACAGCGGGGTGGGGGGAGGGGCAGGGGATGGATCTCTGCAGGAATAATGAAGATCTCCATTTTTTTTTCTCTTTCCCGCATTTACAGTGGGGAGGTGCAATCTGTCAGCCTATCAGCAGCGCACACACGGAGCGAAGTGCTTTTTTTCACACAAGCAAGGGCATGTGTCATTGGCAGTGTATGTCACATGTCCTTGCCCTATAAGACCAAGCCATTTTCCCCGTCGCCACCATTTTCTCACTGCTGCAGCTGCGTGTTAGACGGCACCGCTGTTGCTGTGTGCGCTATACCTTGTTAATTTCAAGCCAATTTTCGCACAAATCTACAGATAGCTTGGGAGTAGGGAATAGTTGTGATTGCAGTCCTTTTAAGGACTAGGTTACAGCATTTCCTAGGACTTTTATCAGGCAGGTCTGTGCTCTTAAATAGATAGATTGTGGGAGTAAAGACTAATTGTAATTGCAGTCTTTTTCAGGACTAGGTTAAATCAGTTCCTATCAGTTTTTGCCAGGCAGGTCTGTGCTAGTGCTGTGCAAGTTTTTTTCACAGCATTTGGCTGAATCTAGCAAAGCTAATCCTTTTTGGCCTATTGCAGAGTGTGTTAGTCAGTGGAGTAGCCTATCTGTGTTGCAAGATATACCACCTGTGTATAGAATACCAATTTTTTTACTGCACCTAGTGAAGTAAAATCTTTTGGGCATAGCATCATTCTATTAGTCCATCTATACTGACCTCCATCAGGTTGCAAATTGAATATAATTTTTTTCTGCATCTAGCTCTGAAAAAATATTTGGGCTTCTAGCAGTGTGTGGGACTTTTTCTATTAGTCCATCTATACTGACCTCCATCAGGTTGCAAACTGAATATAATTTTTTTCTGCATCTAGCTCTGAAAAAATATTTGGCCTTCTAGCAGTGTGTGGGACTTGTTCTATTAGTCCATCTATACTGACCTCCATCACGCTGCAAATTCAAAATAATATTTTGTCTGCATCTAGCTCTGAAAAAATATTTGGCCTTCTAGTAGTGTGTGGGACTTTCTCTATTAGTCCATCTATACTGACCTCCATCAGGTTGCAAATTAAAAATAATTTTTATCTGCATCTACCTCTGAAAAAATATTTGGGCTTCTAGCTGTGTGTGGGACTTGTTCTATTAGTCCATCTATACTGACCTCCATCAGGGTGCAAACTGAATATAATTTTTTTCTGCATCTAGCTCTGAAAAAATATTTGGCCTTCTAGCAGTGTGTGGGACTTTCTCTATTAGTCTATCTATACTGACCTCCATCAGGTTGCAAATTAAAAATAATTTTTATCTGCATCTAGCTCTGAAAAAATGTTTGGACTTCTAGCAGTGTGTGGGACTTTCTCTATTAGTCCATCTATACTGACCTCCATCAGGTTGCAAATTAAAAATAATTTTTATCTGCATCTAGCTCTGAAAAAATATTTCGCCTTCTAGCAGTGTGTGGGACTTTCTCTATTAGTCCATCTATACTGACCTCCATCAGGTTGCAAATTAAAAATAATTTTTTGTCTGCATCTAGCTCTGAAAAAATATTTGGCCTTCTAGCAGTGTGTGGGACTTTCTCTATTAGTCCATCTATACTGACCTCCATCAGGTTGCAATTTCAAAATAATTTTTTGTCTGCATCTAGCTCTGAAAAAATATTTGGCCTTCTAGCAGTGTGTGGGACTTTCTCTATTAGTCCATCTATACTGAACTCCATCAGGCTGCAAATTAAAAATAATTTTTATCTGCATCTACCTCTGAAAAAATATTTGGCCTTCTAGCTGTGTGTGGGACTTGTTCTATTAGTCCATCTATACTGACCTCCATCAGGTTGCAAACTGAATATAATTTTTTTCTGCATCTAACTCTGAAAAAATATTTGGCCTTCTATCAGTGTGTGGGACTTGTTCTATTAGTCCACCTATACTGACCTCCATCAGGTTGCAAATTGAATATAATTTTTTTCTGCATCTAGCTCTGAAAAAATATTTGGGCTTCTAGCAGTGTGTGGGACTTTTTCTATTAGTCCATCTATACTGACCTCCATCAGGTTGCAAACTGAATATAATTTTTTTCTGCATCTAGCTCTGAAAAAATATTTGGCCTTCTAGCAGTGTGTGGGACTTGTTCTATTAGTCCATCTATACTGACCTCCATCACGCTGCAAATTCAAAATAATATTTTGTCTGCATCTAGCTCTGAAAAAATATTTGGCCTTCTAGTAGTGTGTGGGACTTTCTCTATTAGTCCATCTATACTGACCTCCATCAGGTTGCAAATTAAAAATAATTTTTATCTGCATCTACCTCTGAAAAAATATTTGGGCTTCTAGCTGTGTGTGGGACTTGTTCTATTAGTCCATCTATACTGACCTCCATCAGGGTGCAAACTGAATATAACTTTTTTCTGCATCTAGCTCTGAAAAAATATTTGGCCTTCTAGCAGTGTGTGGGACTTTCTCTATTAGTCTATCTATACTGACCTCCATCAGGTTGCAAATTAAAAATAATTTTTATCTGCATCTAGCTCTGAAAAAATGTTTGGACTTCTAGCAGTGTGTGGGACTTTCTCTATTAGTCCATCTATACTGACCTCCATCAGGTTGCAAATTAAAAATAATTTTTATCTGCATCTAGCTCTGAAAAAATATTTCGCCTTCTAGCAGTGTGTGGGACTTTCTCTATTAGTCCATCTATACTGACCTCCATCAGGTTGCAAATTAAAAATAATTTTTTGTCTGCATCTAGCTCTGAAAAAATATTTGGCCTTCTAGCAGTGTGTGGGACTTTCTCTATTAGTCCATCTATACTGACCTCCATCAGGTTGCAATTTCAAAATAATTTTTTGTCTGCATCTAGCTCTGAAAAAATATTTGGCCTTCTAGCAGTGTGTGGGACTTTCTCTATTAGTCCATCTATACTGAACTCCATCAGGCTGCAAATTAAAAATAATTTTTATCTGCATCTACCTCTGAAAAAATATTTGGCCTTCTAGCTGTGTGTGGGACTTGTTCTATTAGTCCATCTATACTGACCTCCATCAGGTTGCAAACTGAATATAATTTTTTTCTGCATCTAACTCTGAAAAAATATTTGGCCTTCTATCAGTGTGTGGGACTTGTTCTATTAGTCCACCTATACTGACCTCCATCAGGTTGCAAATTCAAAATAATTTTTTGTCTGCATCTAGCTCTGAAAAAATATTTGGCCTTCTAGCAGTGTGTGGGACTTTCTCTATTAGTCCATCTATACTGACCTCCATCAGGTTGCAAATTCAAAATAATTTTTTGTCTGCATCCACCTCTGAAAAAATATTTGGGCTTCTAGCTGTGTGTGGGACTTGTTCTATTAGTCCATCTATACTGACCTCCATCAGGTTGCAAACTGTATATAATTTTTTTCTGCATCTACCTCTGAAAAAATATTTGGGCTTCTAGCTGTGTGTAGGACTTGTTCTATTACTCCATCTATACTGACCTCCACCAGGTTGCTGTTAGAACCTTGCTGTTAGGTTTTTTTTCCTTTGCTGGTCACATGACCTTGTTGGCCTATTTAATCCTGCTCCGCCCTTCTGGCTTTGCTGGACTTCATTGTATATCTACTTTCTAGCTAGCCTGTGCTCTGTGTCTTGCTCTGTTAGTTTGCTTGGTTTACTGACCTCTATGTTCTTTATATTTTGTTTGTTCGTCTGTCTGCTACTATTTCAGTTAGGAGGTGTCCCATATTCCTCCCAGTCCTTAGTACTTGTAGGGATTCCTCCCCCACATCTATAGGTCTTCGTACAGACTAGCTTAGGACTTTAGCAGGTCTGATCGCAGGATCAGGTTCCCTGTTACATCGTAGGGATTCAGCTGAGTTCTATCGTAGGGACAGATCTCCTCTCTTTCCTTAGCTCTGGTAGCAGAACATAACACTAAGTCCAGCCAGCAAATTCTCTTAGGAAAGATTTTTCTGTTCCATCATGGTGTCGGTTCAGGATTTGGCTCATCGCCTGCAGGGACTCTCTCTGGAAGTGACCGAGCTCCGTCAGCACGTGAGTAACTGTTCTGGAGCACATTTCTTGGAGCCTAAGGTATGTTTGCCGGATTTATTTTTTGGTGAACATCGAGAATTTTTTTCATTTAAAAATGCTTGCTTATTGTATTTTCGTTTGAGACCCAAGTCCTCTGGGGATGAATCCCAGCGCGTAGGGTTCATAATGTCACTTTTGCGCAAAGAGCCTCAGGAGTGGGCCTTTTCTTTGCAACCTAGTGATACATGCTTCAGATCAGTGGATAGTTTTTTTTCTGCTTTAGGACTATTATATGATGATCCTGACCGTGTCGCATCAGCTGAGACTGAGTTGAGACGTTTAAAACAAGGATCAGGTAATGTCGAAAAATATTGTACACATTTTCGTCGTTGGTCCACTCAAACAGGGTGGAACGATTCTGCTCTGAAAAGTCTATTTCTTGCTGGGCTCAGTGAAAGGGTTAAAGACCTGCTAATTGCTTATCCTACACCTGAGGATTTGCAACAGGCTATGCAATTAGCTATACGGGTGGATAGAAGACTGCGTGCTAGGGTTAATGAGAGCAAATCCTCTGCTATGTCAGTTTCTGGTTATGATAATGTGTGTACTAACAGTGGTGAACCGATGGAGATTGGATCGGTGGCACCTCGCTCTCAAGAAAAAGACCGTCGTTTTTCGAAAGGCTTGTGTTTCTATTGCGGAAAATCTGGTCATTTGATTAAAGGCTGTGAGCTTCGTATGAAGAAAGAAAAAAAAATGGTCAGTCACGCCCGTATTGCCTGTTTAAATTCCAAGGGTATATTTTTAGCTGCTTCCACGATTGCTCAGGAAAAATTAATGGAATTTCGGGTGTTTGTTGATTGCGGGTCTACACTGAATGTAATTGATGGGGGATTCGTGGAAAAACTCAATTTAAAACCTGAACCTTTATCATCCCCCATTGCTGTGGTTTCTGTGGATGGCTCCCCTTTGAAGAATATTACTCTCAAGGTCTGTGAATTTCCTCTCACTATTAATGGTGTTCACCATGAGAAATTGGATTTGGTAGTGTTGAATAACTTGCCTTCTCCAGTAATATTGGGATTGCCTTGGTTAAAATGTCACAATCCTGTACTGGATTGGTCTACCAGTGAAATTAAATCCTGGAGCCATAAATGTTATGACAAGTGTTGTAACGGGCGTATTGCAGCTTTGGATAGGGGAGAATTGCCTGTTCCTATTCAGGATTTTTGGAGAGTTTTTTCTGAGAAGGAATCGCAGGTTTTGCCTCCCCATAGAGATTATGATTGTTCTATTGAATTTGTCCCTGGAGCGACTCTTCCTAAAAGTCGTTTATTTAACCTTACTATTCCTGAGAGGAAGGCTTTGGAGGAATACATACAGACAAGTTTGGCCGCCGGTCACATTAGGCCCTCTAACTCTCCTGTGGCGGTTGGATTTTTTTTTGTAAAAAAAAAGGACGGCGGTTTACGTCCTTGTCTGGATTTTCGTGAGATTAACAAAATTACGGTACGCAATCCTTACCCACTGCCATTGATTCCTGATCTGTTTAACCAGTTATTGGGGGCCAAGTGGTTCTCTAAAATTGACCTTAAGGGGGCATACAATCTGTTGCGCATGAAGGAGGGTGATGAATGGAAGACTGCTTTTAACACTCCTGTGGGTCATTTTGAGAATCTGGTTATGCCTTTTGGTCTTACTGATGCTCCTGCATTTTTTCAGAATCTGATTAATGACATCCTTAGACCTTTGATCAGTAAAAATGTGGTTGTGTATTTGGATGACATTTTGATTTATTCGCCAGATCTGGAGTCTCATTGGCGGAGCGTGCGTGAGGTATTACAGTTATTAATGGACAATTCGCTTTTTGCTAAGCTGGAGAAATGTGAGTTCGCTGTACAGAGAATTAGTTTTTTGGGCTACATTATCTCCAGCAAAGGTTTTGAGATGGATCCGGTTAAGGTTCAGGCTGTGCAGGAATGGCCTAGGGCTATTGGTTTGAAATCGATACAGAGGTTTTTGGGTTTCGCCAATTACTATAGAAAATTCATAAAAAATTTTTCTAGTATTGTCAAACCTCTGACTGATCTCACCAGGAAAGGTGCTGATGCGGTTCAGTGGTCTTCTGAGGCCATTGAAGCTTTTGTGTATCTCAAGGAGAGGTTCACCTCTGCTCCCATCCTTATGCAGCCTGATGTTACTAGGCCGTTTTTGGTTGAGGTTGATGCTTCCTCTGTGGGGGTTGGCGCAGTATTGTCTCAGGATAACGGGGATGGATTACATCCCTGTGCCTTTTTTTCAAAAAAATTTTCGGAGACTGAATTGAATTACGATATTGGTAATCGGGAATTATTGGCTATTAAACTCGCATTTGAACACTGGCGCCACTTCTTGGAAGGTGCGGAATTTCCCGTTCAGGTTCTTACGGATCATAAAAATCTGATATATCTTGACGCTGCCAAGCGCCTGAATGCCCGTCAGGCTAGGTGGGCACTGTTTTTCTCGCGGTTTAATTTCTCCGTTACTTACATCCCTGGTACTAAGAATGTTAAGGCGGATGCCTTGTCTCGCAGTTTTTCTCCCATAGTCAGTGCTGAGAAAGAGGAAAACATTTTACAAGAAGGTGTTGTGATAGCTGCTTTAGACTCCGTTTTGGAAGATGAGATTCTTAAAGCTCAGGAGAATGCCCCATCTAACACTCCTCATGGGAGGTTGTTTGTGCCTGGGACCTTTAGGAGAGATTTGTTTGTTGAGTGTCACGAATCTCGGTTGGCAGGTCATCCCGGAATCTCTGAGACCAAGAGACTGGTGGGTCGCAGTTTTTGGTGGCCTGGATGGCAGAAGGAAGTCATTAAGTGGGTACGCCAATGTACTGTATGTGCTAGATCTAAGTCCTCACATACTCCTGCTGCGGGGTTGCTTTGTCCTTTGGAGGTCCCCAGTGCTCCTTGGACACATTTGGCTATGGACTTTATAACTGACCTTCCCCCCTCTGAGGGTTTTACTGTCATCTGGGTGGTCGTGGACCGTTTTAGTAAGATGTGTCACTTGGTTCCCTTCATCAAACTGCCCTGCGCTAAAACTCTCGCTAAGGCCTTTGTCAAGGAAATTGTCAGACTTCATGGCGTTCCTACTGACATTGTTTCTGATAGGGGTCCTCAGTTCGTGGCTCGTTTTTGGCGTGCCTTTTGTGACAGGTTGGGAATTCATTTGTCGTTTTCGTCCGGATATCATCCTGAATCTAATGGCCAGACAGAAAGGAAAAACCAGGATGTTGAGCAGTTCTTGCGTTGTTTTGTGGCAGACAATCAAGAGGGGTGGTCTGAGTTTCTGCCACTTGCCGAATTTGCTCTGAACAATCATACATCTTCTTCTGCTGGTTGTTCGCCTTTTTTTTGTTGTTCTGGGAGACATCCGTCGTTTGGGTCGTTCTCCAAGTTGGGATCTGCCGTGCCTGAGGAGGAGAATTTTTCCGGTGATTTGGAAAGAGTTTGGACGGATGTGCGTGGTAATCTTCAGGAGGCCAACAGAAAATCTAAAGACTACTTTGATAGGAAACGACAGGAGGTTTTGTTCGCTGTTGGTGACATGGTTTGGTTGTCCTCTAGGAATCTGCGGTTGAGGATTCCTTCTAAGAAATTGGGTCCCAAGTTTGTAGGGCCCTTTAAGGCGCTTCAGGTTGTCAACCAATCTGCTGTTAGGTTGGAGGTTCCTACCTCCTGGAGAATTAATCCGGTCTTTCATGTCTCTCTGTTAAAAAAAGCTGTTGTGTCGGATGGTGACGCCTCTGCCTCTGTTCTTCCGGTGGTGGAGGACGGGGAATATGAAATTTCTCGCATCCTTGACTCTAGACGGTATAGAGGTAGTTTGCAGTATCTTGTGGCCTGGAAAGGTTTCGGACCCGAGGATAACTCTTGGGTGAGGTCAGATGATGTTTCCGCGTCCAGACTTATCAGAGCGTTTCACAGGAGATATCTTGATAAGCCTGGTCCTAGGGGATCCGGAGGATCCTCTTAGAAGGGGGGGTACTGTTAGAACCTTGCTGTTAGGTTTTTTTTCCTTTGCTGGTCACATGACCTTGTTGGCCTATTTAATCCTGCTCCGCCCTTCTGGCTTTGCTGGACTTCATTGTATATCTACTTTCTAGCTAGCCTGTGCTCTGTGTCTTGCTCTGTTAGTTTGCTTGGTTTACTGACCTCTATGTTCTTTATATTTTGTTTGTTCGTCTGTCTGCTACTATTTCAGTTAGGAGGTGTCCCATATTCCTCCCAGTCCTTAGTACTTGTAGGGATTCCTCCCCCACATCTATAGGTCTTCGTACAGACTAGCTTAGGACTTTAGCAGGTCTGATCGCAGGATCAGGTTCCCTGTTACATCGTAGGGATTCAGCTGAGTTCTATCGTAGGGACAGATCTCCTCTCTTTCCTTAGCTCTGGTAGCAGAACATAACAGTTGCAAACTGAATACAATTTTTTTCTGCATCTACCTCTGAAAAAATATTTGGGCTTCTAGCTGTGTGTGGGACTTGTTCTATTAGTCCATCTATACTGACCTCCATCAGGTTGCAAATTGAATATAATTTTTTTCTGCATCTAACCCAGCCAATAGTTTTGGCCTAATACCACAGTTTGGCCACTCAGCTCTGCTCGGTTCCCATCCATTGTTTTTTTGTGCAAACAACTCCAGAGTTGTGAATTAGTTAACCACCAAAATGAGTGGAAAAAGGCCTGCTGCTGGTGGAAAGGGGAATAGGCGTGTTGGGAAGGGGAAAAAAGGTTGTGTCCGTGGGGTAGGTGTTAAAGCAACAGTAACATCTGCAGAAGAAAGACCATCTTCCAGCCAAACTAAAATGTCTACTTCTTTTAGCGGACAATGTGATAAGATCCCTTTCTTATGGCCACGCCAATCGCTACAAATTCCAGATGAGGCACAAAAACAGCAGGTGCTTCAACGGATATCAAGTGCTCCTTTAAGTGGGCTCTCCTCCACATCAACTTCAACATCACAAATTCTCCAGTGCTCAAAGGTGTCACCCCAATCGCACTTGCTTCCTCACAGCTCCCAAATCTCCAGCTTCCCGTCTGTGTATGAGGTAGAACAGATGGTTGAGTCTGCAGAGCTGTTTACTCATACTATAGCCTGGGAATCAGAGGTCGACTCCAGCGCTTCTGTGAATCCAGACGAGGAAATGATCTGCACTGATGCCCAGAATCTTTATGAGTCGGATCCAGGACCAGACGCAGAAGGTTCTGACCATAATGTAGACCCTCATTCCCAAACTGTAACTCCTGTTGGTGGAGACAATGAGGAAGACGATGATGAGACTCAAATACCTGATTGGAGCGACAACTTTAGTTTTTTGTCAGGGCAGGAACAGGTTGGCTCTGAGGACGATGGGTGTGATAACGCACAGGGTGATGATGATGAGGTTGGAGATCCCACTTACTGTCAACCCACAGTCAGCCAAGAGATGAGGTCAGCAGAGGAGGTGGAGGAAGATGCTAGTGACGACGAGGTCAGGTTGCGCCTTCCTGGACAGAGACGTAGTACTGGAAGCACGTCAACAACTGCATCCTCAAACACAACTCTGCCTCTCACCACAAGTCGTGGTGGCTCTTCAGGTCGCATGGGTGCTAAGCCTTGCATAGCCTGGGCATTTTTTCAGATCGATAAAGATGACCCAACTCGTGTTATCTGTAACATTTGTCAGCAAAAGCTAAGTAGAGGCCAAAAAATACATAGTTTGAGTACTTCATGCATGAACCGGCACATGGACATGAAGGATAAGTTGCAGTGGGAAGCTCAGTGTGCTACAATGCGGCCTAGCCGGCCGGGCCAACCACCGTCTGCCATATCTTGTGCATCCGCGGCCTCTTCATCCTCTGTGACTGGGGGGACGGCAGTCACACCTCTTTTGGGGCGCAGACCTGCCACCTCTTTACCCGCAACAGCCAGCGTGATTGGCAGGTCATCATTTTCTTTGGAGGTGGTAACACCAGCTGGTGTTGAGCGCTGTCCGACATCGATAGCACCACCTTTGGATCAAGGCAACCTAACATATCCGCCTGCATCTTCCTCACAGACCGGCAGTTTGCCGGGGCCACCCTTATCAACCCCGTCTAAGCACATTAGCCAGCCCTCGGTCCCTCAGATGTGGACAAGTAAAAGACCATTTCCTCCTAGCCATGAGAAAGCTAAGAGGTTGAATTTCACCATCTGCAAGCTCTTGGCTACAGAAATGCTGCCTTTCCGCCTGGTGGACACAGAGGATTTTCGAGACCTTATTTCCATCGCAGTGCCCCAGTACCAGATGCCCAGTCGGCAACTACTTCTCAAAGAAAGGTGTGCCTGCGCTCCACCAGCATGTCGCACACAACATCACCGCTTCTTTGAGAAACTCTGTGTGTGACAGGGTGCATTTCACCACAGACACTTGGACGAGTAGGCATGGACAGGGGCGTTACATGTCACTGACTGGGCACTTGGTAACTATGGTGACAGCAGGACAAGGGGCTGCTGTCCAAGTCTTGCCGTCCCCACGAGTTGTGCGTCAATCCTCTTTATGTCAAAGTTCCTCCACTGCTTCTGCCTCCTCAACCTCCTCTCGGTCTTCCACCTGCACCCAAAGCCTGTCTGGTCATGCCACAAGCTTTCTAACTGCGCAGAAGAGATCCTGCACACCTCCTTACTATGCTGGCAGTAGGGCTCAACGTCATCAGGCGGTTTTTACTTTGAAATGTCTGGGAAATGTGAGTCACACAGCTGAGGAGTTGTGGTCAGCTCTGGAGAACCAATTTCATGAATGGTTGTCTCCACTGGACCTGAAACCAGGGAAGGCCGTGTGCGACAATGCTGCAAACCTGGGTGCGGCCCTTCGCCGGGGCAATGTCACACACGTGCCTTGCATGGCTCACGTGTTGAACCTGATTGTCCAGCAATTTTTAGCCCACTATCCCAGACTAGATGGCCTTCTGCAGAGGGCACGGTCGCTGTGTGCTCACTTCCGCCGTTCGCATCCCGCAGCTCAGCGACTTACATCTCTACAGAAGTCGTTGGGCCTGCCACTTCACCGGCTAAAATGCGATGTGCCTACCCGGTGGAATTCAACTCTGCACATGTTGCAGCGACTGTGGCAGCACCGACAAGCCCTGGTGCAATACGTTCTGACGTATAGCCTGGGCCAACGAGATCCAGAGGTGGGGCAAATCACGCTGGAGGAGTGGTCTCAGATCAGGGACCTATGCACCCTTCTGCACAGTTTTGAAATGGCGACGAAGATGTTTAGTGCTGACGATGCCATTATCAGCATGACTATTCCGGTGATTTACATGCTGGAGCACATGTTAAACAGAATTTGGAGTCAGGTGGTGGCACAAGAGGAGGTGGAGGAAGTAGAGGAGGAGGAGTTGTATGCGGAAGGGCTAACATCTGCAAGGTCCAGACGGTCGGCAGCACCAAGGCGGCAGGCATGTGAGGGTGGGGGAGATGATTTTACCAGGGTGCATGGTAGCAGCCAAACTAGTGAGGAAGGTGCAGGAGCCCAGGAAGAAGTGGAGGACGAACTGATGGAAGACTCATCAGATGAGGGAGACCTTGATCACATTTCTGTTGTGCGAGGTTGGGGGGAGAGGACAGAAGAAGGAAGCATGATTGTTACCTCGCCACCAACACAACAGGGACTTGGTGCTCCTGGATGCGCAACACACATGAGTGCCTTCTTGCTGCACTACCTGCAACATGACCCTCGAATTGTGAGAATTAGAAATAATCCTGACTACTGGGTTGCCACACTGTTAGATCCCCGGTACAAAAGTAAATTTGCAGAAATTATTCCTGCCATAGAAAGGGATGCACGCATGCAGGAGTATCAGCAGAGACTGTTGCAGAATCTTACATGTGCTTTTCCACAAAACACCAGTGGTGCACGTAGTGAATCTCACAGTTCCAACTTGCCAACCGTGGGACCGTCAAGTGTTCAGCACTCAAACCGTAACAGAACCACAGTATCTGCTGGTAACATCAATTTTGCGGAATCATTTCACCACTTTTTTAGCCCATCCTTTGCAAGGCCACAGGAGACAAGAAGTCTGACACATAGTCAACGCCTAGAGACGATGGTACAGGAGTATCTTCAAGTAAACATTGAAGCCATGACTGTGTCACTGGACGCTTGCTCTTTTTGGGCTTCCAATCTGGATAAATGGCCGGAGCTAGCCACTTACGCCTTGGAGATCTTGTCATGCCCCGCAGCCAGCGTTCTGTCTGAACGTGTGTTCAGCGCTGCTGGTGGTGTGCTGACAGGTAAGCGCACGCGGCTCTCCACTGATAATGTAGACAGACTCACATTCATAAAGATGAACAAATCATGGATCCGAAACGACTTTTCTACCCCTGTGTCATCCTGGGGAGAGTAAAAGCTTGACGATTGGTTAAAATCACCCTACCAACCGTTTTAAGCTTTCAAATTACTAATCATGTTTATTTGTATCTTGGCTGGAAAATAATTTGGGCTTTGTAGCAGTGTGCAGTACTGATTCTATTAGGCCATCTATAATAAGCTCCACCAGATTTAAAATTACTTATCATGTTTATCTGTATCTTGACTGGAAAATAATTTGGGCTTTGTAGCAGTGTGCAGCACTGATCCTATTAGGCCATCTATACTAAGCTCCACCAGATTTAAAATTAATAATAATTTTTAGCTGCATCAAGCCCGAAAATAATTTTGGGGCTCTGAGATGCGCAAGACACATAAGTGCCTTCTTGCTGCATTACCTGCAACATGACCCTCATATTGTCAGAATTCGAAGTAATCATGACTACTGGGTTGCCACACTCTTAGATCCCCCAAACTTTTCGATCAACCTTTTCATTTTAATAAAGACCAAAAAAATGGTCATTTTTGAAATTATAAGCATTAGCAGGTTATTAGAAACTGAAATCAAACAGTTTTCAACTCAAAACTTTATTCTAGGTGATGTTACATTTTCACATAGGACCCCTTGTTCGAAAGGAGCTTCTGAACTCTCTCGTCCATTGAATTTGTCAGGTTTTGGATGGTTTCTGCTTCAATTGTTTTGCATGAGGACAGAATACCCTCCCAGAGCTGTTGATTAGATGTGAACTGCTTCCCGCCATCATAGACACTCCTTTTGATGATGCTCCAGAGGTTCTGAATGGGGTAAAGGTCAGGGGAGCATGGGGGTCACACCATAAGTTTGTCCCCTTTTATGCCCATATCAGCCAGAGATGCAGATGTTTTATGTGCAGCATGAGATGGTGCATTATCATGCAAAAAATGATCTTGCTGTGAAATACACGGTTCTTTTTCTTGAACCATGGCAGGAAGTGCTGTTTGAGAAAATCCACATACATTATGGAGTTCATCTTTAGCGCCTTCAGGGATCCTAAAGGGGCCGTCAATCTCTCTCCCCATGATTCCAGCCCAAAACATTACTCCACCTCCTCCTTGTTGGCGCTGTAGCCGTGTTTGCGTGGGGTGTCCATCAACCAGCCATCCTCCACTCCATCCATCTGGACCATCGAGCGCCGCACGGCACTCATCCGTGAACAAAACAGTTTTGAAATCAGTCTTCATGTAATGTTTGGCCCACTGGAGCCGTTTCTGCTTGTGTGAAGTGGATAGAGGAGGTCGACAGGATGGCGTATGCACAGCTGCAAACCTCTGAAGGACCCTGCATCTTGTTGTTCGGGGGACGTTGGAAGCACCAGCAGCTTCAAAAACTTGTCTGCTGCTATGACAAGGCTTTTTTGCCGCTGCTCTTTTAACCTGACGTAATTGGCTGTAGGAAAGAGTCCTCAATTTGCCCTTATCAGCACGCACACGTGTGTACTGTGAATCAGCTACATACTTCTTGATTGCCAAGACACTTCATCCTGATCATCGCACAATGTTGATTGTAGTCATGCCTTGACCTAAACACTCCACAATTTGTTGCTTCTCAGCAGCCGACACATCCTTTTTCTTTCCCATTTTGGCAGAAAATGTAGGCTGCTTAATAATGTGAGACAGCCTTCTTAAGTAGTCTTGCCTTTCATTGGACATACCTGCCAAACTAATTAGCACAGGTGTCTGCAATTGCTTACAGTGATATAAAGAGCCCTGACACACATCACCATCAATGAGTTTAACTGACAAACAAACAAATTCTTCCCTTATCACTCCTAAACACTTTTTGCATAATAATTTGGAACACAGTGTACATGTGCTTTTCCACAAAACACCAGTGGTTCACGTAGTGAATCTTACAGTTCTAACTTGCCAACCGTGGTTTGTATGGAGTTGTTCAATAAAGGGCCCAAAATTAAGATAACATAGATGGGAGAGGTATCTATGAATAGGAATTCCTAAGTATTTGATACCCTGTGAGGGCCAGGCAAAGGGAAAGTTGGACTGGATGGAATCCTATATGGATTTGGGGAGGGAGACATCGAGGGTCTCAGACTTCGCTGCATTGATTTTATAATTTGACCATGTAACAAAGTGATCTATTTCAGCCATAACAGCATGGATGGATATATGTGATTGAGTGATATATACTAGGACATCATCAGCAAATAGAGAGCACTTGTACTCGGTGCCTCCCACCTCAATCCACCTAATATTGGGGTTATGGCGAATTGATGAGAGCAGGTGCTCCGTCACTAGGATGTATAAGAGAGGGGACAGAGGACATCCCTGCCTTGCCCCATTGGTGATTGTGAAAGGTGATGAAAATGTTCTGATGCACCCCCTGGGCCTTGGAACACCTGGAGCCGGACCCTTTTTGGTGGATGCTGGTGGTTGTAGTCTTCGTGGCGGCGACAAGGTTCCGTGGCTCAGGGTGGTCAAACCAGTGGCGGAACTATTTATGTGGTTTTGATGTTTAAATGTCCGACTACGCCACCCGTGGATTGCGGTCAGAGTGAACCGCCGCTGCAGGGCAGACCGCTGAGGCTGGTGTTGTGGGTGCAGCAGAGCGTAGCATAACTCCCCACGGGAGGAGTATAGCCTCAGGGCAGTGTATGCGGAGGATGGGGGTGATGGTGCAGGGCAGCAGCAGTAACGACACGGAGTCAGTGATGCAGTCCAGGGCCTTTACTCACAGTTCTTATTATCCAGACCACGTCTGCAGGTAACGGCTGCCCACGTCGTACTGTGCTCACCAGGTGAGGGGCTCAGACAACTCCCAGATAACTTTGGAGCGCTTCACAGGACCCCCTTTGTTTGTCCTTTGTCTGGCCTTTCTTACCAACCCTTCTGTCCGGATGCCTCGGGCCTCCTCTTGGTAAACTTGGCGCCAGTTTCCCTGACCCTATGTGGTGCCTTCCTAGCGGGTGTAGCGAGGGGCTGCGCCACATAAAATGTCACAGCCTCCGGTTTCTAGCTGAGGGTCGTTTCCTGCCTCCACTAGTTTCGGGGACCGGTCTCCCCCTTTGGCCTGACCCCTCCACGCAGGTGGATTCGGGCGTGCGGTGGCGACTCGCCCGTCCGCACCCCTGGGATCCCTTCATTCCTCGTTCCTGGAGCCTTCTCCACTCCTCTTCCTTCCTTCTCCCTCTTCCAGGCCTGGGCCTCTGTTACTAGGCCTGCCTCCGGAGCAGAGCTCATGCAGAGCCCCTGCTCCCTGCCACTTCTGCTCAGACTTCTCTGCACTGAACTAAGATGGTGCCCACCTTTTATACTCCATTCTCAATGCACCCAGGAACTGCTTCCTCCCTGCTCCTGCTCTACAGGGTTCCCTTTCCTCAGTGTTCCCTCCCCCCACTCCAGCCAGGGACAGGGACTGTCGTGCCCATCTCAGAGGCATATTGGTCGCCCTGCCCCACGGCAATGTGGTGTAATGCATGCAGGTGTCGGGTCCTGATCCACACTCCATCCTTACCTGAGAGTGAGATATCACACCTCTGGGTGAGGTGCAATACCTCTGTAGCAACCGAGCCCTCAGGGTGCTACAGTTCCATTTATCTTCAGCCTAGGTGACGTATTGTGATACAGGGCCGTGATTTTGGCTATAAAAGGGTCCCCTAGACCCCTACCCCAAGCTTTTTAAGAGAATCATATATGGCGTGCCAGGAGACTCTATGGAATGCTTTCTCAGCATCCAACGAGAGTATCTAATTACAAATTTTTAACTGCATCTAGCCCAGGAAATACTTTGTGCCTAGTAGCAGTGTCTGGTAGTCAGCGGATTATCCCGGCTGTTAAGCAAGCTACACCACCTGTAGTTTGGACACTTAATTTTTTCAAAGGAAATGCTTCGGGACCACGGGATACTCAGTAAAGAGCATCAGGAGGCACCCCAAGGCATAGGGGCTGGGACTGGCAGTAGGATGCCTTGCGGTGGACAGCCGAGCTCGATCCTTATAAAAGCTTTTTAACTGCAGCAGCTTTAGTGGACGGTACTGGAGCTGGAATTACGCGGCTGCTGGCATGAGACTTGCCCTCCAATAGATCCTTGTAAATGGATTTTAAGTGTATTCATTCAAATTAGAGAGACAATTTAAATTAAAAAGCTTAGAGCTGCCTCCACCACAGGGGGGCTCGCTCGACCCACCAGTGGACAGGCACCAGTATTGGGAGAGGGGGGCTGGCCGTCAGGGTTCACCGCGGCTCTGGCACAAACCCGGCGACACGGAGGTGGCACGGGCAGGAGCGGACTGAACGTGTCGGCTTCTCACTTTTTGGATTTTAGAAGGGCATGACATGCCTATATCTGTGTCTCCCCCTCCTTTTACTCCTCCACCTCTTTTCTTTTCGCATGACTATATGTACTTGTCACTTTTCCATGTGTTAGTTGTGTCTTCTGAGCAGTTTGTCAGCTTTTGGACACCTTTGAAGGTATTTTCTATGTGTTTCTATGTGTTTTTGTTTGCCTGCCATTGGTTTTAACGGTGTTCGAAGGTGTTCGACGAACAGTTCGACGAACAGTTCGGCGAACACACGGGTGTTCGACGAACCGAACCGAACTCGAACACTACGGGGGTGGCTCAACACTACTCCAAAGTTCTTCCAAACTTTGTCTATTTGCCCTATAAGCTCCTGCAAGGTATAATAATGCAAAAAAAGCACGCAGTTCTATTTCATCTGTGGCCTTGATGCTTCTGTTGCAGATGAACTTGTCCTTTATAATGTCTATATATTGGTTGGTATATGTGACAATAGAGTCCAGAATGTCATCTGTGAATAAACTATTCCAGCATTCAACTGCAGTTTTTTCATTACTTGCAGTTCCTATAACTGCAGGAAGGTGAGTAATAATGTTTTGAGGTTCCCTACGTTTTTTCTGGAGTGGCTTCTTGTTCCATTGTTTTTTTTTATCTTTTCCCATATAATAAGATTCTACATCTTCATCCTCATCACTGTCACCATCTTGCTCTGTTTCAGAATCCACTTCACATACTTCCACCTCATCATGAGAATCAATCTCACATTCCTCTCCTAAATCCTCATTCAGTGTGGGGTCTGCATCATCTAACAGCATGTTTGTTACTTCCTCAACATCAAGGTTTTTTGATAAATTGTACATTTTCCTCTCCATTTCAGCAGATAATCTGAAGCAAGAGATGGAATATGTGGTAGGGAACTACTGTATATGCCTGAGCAGCACACTTTCTTTTTTAATCTGCCTTATTTCTATGAAATATCCTCACACTTTGTGCTATACATTCATAAAACAAGCTAAATAAACAATTGTGATGAATAAAAACATAAAATACCAACCTTATTGAGTGTGACGTGTTCACATACAATGAGCCTGAGAGATTAGCGCAGTTATATCTGTCCTCCTGAAGCTCTGCAATCCAACTGTGGTATGAGGTTTCACAGAGCTGCTAGAGACAGGAGACTACCTGGAGGGAGGGGATTTCCTCACAATCTGGTGAGGAAGGAGAAATGAAAGTAAAAGAGATGTGCCTGTCAGGCCTATTGTATGTGACGGAGGGTTAAAATGAAAAGGTTGATCGAAGAGTGTGGGGGATCTTAGAGTGTGGCAACCCAGTAGTCAGGATTATTTCGAATTCTGACAATCTGAGGGTCATGTTGCCGGTAGTGCAGCAAGAAGGCACTCATGTGTCTTTTGCATCTAGGAGCCCCAAAATTATTTTCTGGGCTTGATGCAGCTAAAAATTATTATTAATTTGAAAGCTGGTGGAGCTTAGTATAGATGGACTAATAGAATCAGTACTGCAAACTGCTACAAGGCCCAAATTGTTTTCCAGCCAAAATACAGATAAACATGATTACTAATTTTAAATCTGGTGGAGTTTAGTATAGATGGCCTAATAGAATCAGTACTGCACACTGCTACAAGGCCCAAATTATTTTCCAGCCAAGATACAGATAAACATGATTAGTAATTTGAAAGCTTAAAACGGTTGGTGAGATGATTTTAACAAACCATCAAGCTTTTACTCTCCCCAGGATGACACAGAGGTAGAAAAGTCGTTTCGGATGCATGATTTGTTCATCCTTATAAACGTGAGTCTGTCTACATTATCAGTGGAGAGCCACGTGCGCTTATCTGTCAGCACACGGTGAACACACGGTCAGAAAGAATGCTGGCTGCGGGGCATGACAAGATCTCCAAGGCGTAAGTGGCGAGCTCCGGCCATTTATCCAGATTAGTAGCCCAAAAAGAGCAAGGGTCCAGTGACACAGTCATGGCTTCAATGTATAATTGGAGATACTCCTCTACCATCGTCTCTGGGCGTTGACTATGTGTCAGATTTCTTGTCTCCTCTGGCATTGTAAAGGATGGGCTAAAAAAGTGGTGAAATGATTCCGCAAATTGATGTTACCAGCAGATACTGTGTTTCCATTTCTTTTTGAGTGCTGAACACTTGACGGTCCCGCGGTTGGCAAGTTGGAACTGTATTATTAACTACGTGCACCACTAGTGTTTTGGGGAAAAGCACATGAAAGATTCTGCAACAGTCTCGGCTGATACTCCTGCATGCGTGCATCTCTTTCTATGGCAGGAATAATTTCTGCAAATTTACTTTTCTACCGGGGATCTAACAGTGTGGCAACCCAGTACTCAGGATTATTTCTAATTCTCACAATTCAAGGGTCATGTTGCATGTAGTGCAGCAAGAAGGCACTCATGTGTCTTGCGCATCCAGGAGCACCAAGTCCCTGTTGTGTTGGTGGCGAGGTAACAATCAAGCTTCCTTCCTCTGCCCTCTCCCCCCAACCTCGCACAACAGAAATGTGATCAAGGTCTCCCTCATCTGATGAGTCTTCCATCAGTTCGTCCTCCACTTCTTCCTGGGCTCCTGCACCTTCCTCACTAGTTTGGCTGCTACCATGCACCCTGGTAAAACCCTGTCCCCCACCCTCACATGCCTGCCGCCTTGGTGCTGCCGACCGTCTGGACCTTGCAGATGTTAGCCCTTCCGCATACAACTCCTCCTCCTCTACTTCCTCCACCTTCTCTTGTGTCACCACCTGACTCCGAATTCTGTTTAACATGTGCTCCAGCATGTAAGTCACCGGAATAGTCATGCTGATAATGGCATCGTCAGCACTAAACATCTTCGTCGCCATTTCAAAACTGTTCAGAAGGGTTCATAGGTCCCTGATCTGAGACCACTCCTCCAGTGTAATTTGCACCACCTCTGGATCTCGTTGTCCCAGGCTATACTTCAGAACGTATTGCACCAGGGCTTGTCGGTGCTGCCACAGTCGCTGCAACATGTGCAGAGTTGAATTCCACTGGGTAGGCACATCGCATTTTAGCTGGTGAAGTGGCAGGCCCAACGACTTCTGTAGAGATGTAAGTCGCTGAGCTGCGGGATGCGAACAGCGGAAGTGAGCAGACAGCGACCATGCACTCTGCAAAAGGCTATCTAGTCCGGGATAGTGGGCTAAATATTGCTGGACGACCAGGTTCAACACGTGAGCCATACAAGGCACGTGTGTGACATTGCCCCGGCGAAGTGCCGCACCCAGGTTTGCAGCATTGTCGCACACGGCCTTCTCTGGTTTCAGTTCCAGTGGAGACAACCATTCATGAAACTGGTTCTCCAGAGCTGACCACAACTCTTCAGATGTGTGACTCACATTTCCCAGACTTTTCAAAGTAAAAACAGACTGATGACGTTGAGCCCTGCTGCCAGCATAGTAAGGAGGTGTGCAGGATCCCTTCTGCGCAGTTAGAAAGCTTGTGGCATGACCAGACAGGCTTTGGGTGCAGGTGGAGGACCGAGAGGAGGTTGAGGAGGCAGAAGCAGTGGAGGAACTTCAAGATAAAGAGGATTGACGCACAACTCGTGGGGACGGCAAGACTTGGACAGCAGCCCCTTGTCCTGCTGTCACCATAGTTACCCTGTGCCCAGTCAGCGACATGTAAGGCACCTGTCCATGCCTACTTGTCCAAGTATCTGTGGTGAAATGCACCCTGTCACACACAGAGTTTCTCAAAGAAGCGGTGATGTTGTGTGCGACATGCTGGTGGAGCGCAGGCACACCTTTCTTTGAGAAGTAGTGCCGACTGGGCATCTGGTACTGGGGCACTGCGACGGACAAAAGGTCTCGAAAATCCTCTCTGTCCAATAGGCGGAAAGGTAGCATTTCTGTAGCCAAGAGCTTGCAGATGGTGAAATTTATCCTCTTAGCTTTCTCATGGCTAGGAGGAAATGGTCTTTTACTTGTCCACATCTGAGGGACCGAGGGCTGGCTGTTGTGCTTAGACGGGGTTGACAAGGGTGTCCCCGGCAAACTGCCGGTCTGTGAGGAGGATGCAGGCGGACATGTTAGGTTGCCTTGATCCAAAGGTGGTGCTATCGATGTCGGACAGCGCTGAACACCAGCTGGTGTTTCCACCTCCAAAGAAAATGATGACCTGCCAATCACGCTGGCTGTTGCGGGTAAAGAGGTGGCAGGTCTGCGTCCCAAAACAGGTGTGACTGCTGCCCCCCCAGTCACAGAGGATGAAGAGGCCACGGATGCACAAGATGTGGCAGACAGTGGTTGGCCCAGCCGGCTAGGCCGCATTGTAGCACAGTGAGCTTCCCACTGCAACTTATGCTTCATATCCATGTGCCGGTTCATGCATGAAGTACTCAAACTATGTATTTTTTGTCCTCTACTTAGCTTTTGCTGACAAATGTTACAGATAACACGAGTTGGGTCATCTTTATCGATCTGAAAAAATGCCCAGGCTATGCAAGGCTTAGCACCCATGCGACCTGAAAAGCCACCACGACTTGTGGTCAGAGGCAGAGTTGTGTTTGAGTATGCAGTTGTTGACGTGCTTCCAGTACTACGTCTCTGTCCAGGAAGGCGCAACCTGACCTCGTTGTCACTAGCATCCTCCTCCACCTCCTCTGCTGACCTCATCGACTGGCTGACTGTGGGTTGATAGTAAGTGGGATCTGCAACCTCGTCATCATCACCCTGTGTGTTTTCACACCCGTCATCCTCAAAGCCAACCTGTTCCTGCCCTGACAAAAATCTAAAGTTGTCGCTCCAATCAGGTATTTGAGTCTCATCATCTTCTTCCTCATAGTCTCCACCAACAGGAGTTACAGTTTGGGAACGAGGGTCGACATTATGGTCAGAACCTTCTGCGTCTGGTCCTGGATCCGACTCATAAAGATTCTGGGCATCAGTGCAGATCATTTCCTCGTCTGGATTCACAGAAGCTCTTGAGCTGACCTCTGATTCCCAGGCTATAGTATGAGTAAACAGCTCTGCAGACTCAACCATCTGTTCTACCTAATACTCAGACAGGCAGCTGGAGACTTGGAGCGGTGAGGAAGCAAGTGCGATTGGGGTGACACCTCTGAGGACTGGAGTATTTGTGATGTTGAAGTTGAGGTGGAGGAGAGCCAACTTAAAGGAGCACTTGATATCCGTTGAAGCACCTGCTGTTTTTGTGCCTCATCTGGAATTTGTAGCGATTGGCGTGGCAGTAAGAAAGGGATCTTATCACATTGTCCGCTAAAAGAAGTAGACATCTTAGTTTGGCTGGAAGATTGTCTTTCTTCTGCAGATGTTATTGTTGCTTTAACACCTACCCCACGGACACAACCTTTTTTTCCCTTCCCAACACGCCTATTCCCCTTTCCACCAGCAGCAGGCCTTTTTCCACTCATTTTGGTGGTTAACTAATTCACAACTCTGGAGTTGTTTGCACAAAAATCAATGGATGGGAACCGAGCAGAGCTGAGTGGCCAAATTGTGGTATTAGCCCAAAAGTATAGGCTGGGTTAGATGCAGATAAAAATTATTTTGAATATGCAACCAGGTGGAGGTTAGTATAAATGGACTAATAAAACAAGTCCCACACACTGCTACAAGCCGAAATATTTTTTCAGAGCTAGATGCAGAAAAAAATTATATTGAATTTGCAACCTGGTGGAGGTAAGTATAGATCGACTAATAGAAAAAGTCCCACACACTGATACTAGCCGAAATATTTTTTCAGAGCTAGATGCAGAAAAAAATGATATTGAATTTGCAACCTGGTGGAGGTTAGTATAGATGGACTAATAGAACAAGTCCCACACACTGCTACAAGCTGAAATATTTTTTCAGAGCTAGATGCAGAAAAAAATTATATTGAATTTGCAACCTGGTGGAGGTTAGCATAGATGGACTAATAGAACAAGTCCCACACACTGCTACAAGCCGATGTCCAAATATTTTTTCAGAGCTAGATGCAGATAAAAATTATATTGAATTTGCAACCTTGTGGAGGTTAGTATAGATGGACTAATAGAACAAGTCCTACACACTGCTACAAGCCGAAATATTTTTTCAGAGCTAGATGCAGATAAAAATTATTTTGAATTTGCAACCTGGTGGAGGTTAGTATAGATGGACTAATAGAATGATGCTGTGCCCAAAAGGGTTTACTTCACAAGGTGCAGTAAAAAAATTGGTATTCTATACACAGGTGGTGTAGCTTGCAACACAGATAGGCTACTCCACTGACTAACACACACTGCAAGAGGCCAAAAAGGATTTGCTTTGCTAGATTTAGCCAAATGCTGCGAAAAAAACTTGCACAGCACTAAAACAGACCTGCCTGGCAAAAAGTGATAGGAACTGATGTAACCTAGCCCTCAAAAGGACTGCAATTACAATTAGTCTTTACTCCCAACCTATCTATTTAAGAGCACAGACCTGCCTGATAAAAGTGATAGGAACTTATGTAACCTAGCCCTGAAAAGGACTGCAATTACAATTAGTCTTTACTCCCAACCTTTCTATTTAAGAGCACAGACCTACCTGATAAAAGTCATAGGAAATGATGTAACCTAGTCCTCAAAAGGACTGCAATCACAACTATTCCCTTCTCCCAAGCAATCTGTAGATTTGTGCGAAAATTGGCTTGAAATTAACAAAGTATAGCGCACACAGAAACAGCGGTGCCGTCTAACATGCAGCTGCAGCAGTGAGAAAATAGTGGCGACGGGAAAAATGGCTGGGTCGAATAGGGCAAGGACATGTGACATACACTGCCAATGGCACATGCCCTTGCTTGTGTGAAAAAAAGCATTTCGCTCCGTGTATGCGCTGCTGATAGGCTGACAGATTGCACCTCCCCACTGTAAATGCGGGAAAGAGAAAAAAAACTGAAGATTTTCATTATTTATGCAGAGATACATCCCCTGCCCCTCCACCCGCCCCGCTGTACACTCAAACTGCATATTAACATTAATTTTCAGCATTACTGAGAAAAATCCAGTTATGATTTTGGTGCACGAACAGTTATCGAACATAACCTCGAACAGCCGAATTTTTTTCAAATTGTTCGTGTTCGCCGAACGGCTCGAACACCGCCCAAAACAGCTCGAATTTGAAATTGGCGACAGTTCGAGTTGAACACCGCTCATCTCTAATTGCAAGTTCCTCCATCCTAATTTTTGGCAGCTTTTGTTTGGCAGGCATAGGCAAAGACTCTGGGAGACCCACTCCCCAATAATGGGAATAATGTTTTTAATATGTTGTACTGCATGGCTCTTGCAAGGGGCATTAAAAATGTCTTGTTAAGCTACTGTGACCTCCACGTCTCTTCCAAGGGTCATTGATATTGTCTATTCATTCCACTGGGACCTCCACATCTCTTCCAAGGGGCATTAAAACCGTCTTGATAAGCTACTGTGACCTATACGTCTCGTCCAAGGGTCATTGATATTATCTGTTTATTCCACTGGGACCTCCACCACTCTTCCAAGGGGCATTGATATTGTCTTTTTATTCCACTGCGACCTCCACCACTCTTCCAAGGGGCATTGATATTGTCTTTTTATTCCACTGCGACCTCCACCACTCTTCCAAGTGGCATTGATATTGTCTTTTTATTCCACTGTAACCTTTACCACTCTTCCAAGGGGCATTGATATTGCCTTTTTATTCCACTGGGACCTCCACCACTCTTCCAAGGGGCATTGATATTGTCTTTTTATTCCACTGGTACCTCCACGTCTCTTCCAAGGGACATTAAAACCGTCTTGTTAAACCACTCTGAACTCCACGTCTCTTTCAAAGGGCATTAAAACCATCTTGTTAAGCTACTTTGACCTCCACGTCTCATCCAAGGGGTATTAAAACCTTCTTGTTAAACCACTCTGAACTCCACAGCTCTTCCAATTGGCATTGAAATGTTGATTTAATTACGTCTAACCTCCACGACTCTTCCAACGGGCATTGCATTTCCTTCTAATTATAGTCAGCTTTTGCTTTTCAATGAATAGGCGAACACTAAGGGAGACCCACTCCCCAATAATGGGTAGAAGGTTTTTAGTACGCTGTAATCCACTTCTGTTTCAAGGGGCATTGCAGTTCCTCATAATTTTTGGAAAGCCTTCCATTCACTGCTTAGGCCAACAGTGTACAGGAGACCCAGATGCTATAAAGGGAAAAAACGGTTTAGTTAATGCCCTCTGACCTCCATATCACTTCCAAGGGGCATTGGAGTGCCTCGAAATTTTTGGTAGGCATTGCACTCACTGTATGCACTATAACTGTGTATCCGAAACTGCTCCTTTTAGTACAGAAACATATCCTACAGACATGTGTGGTTGACTAGCCTGATATTGATGTGAATGGTCCCTGTTACTCCTGCTCTTTCTCCTTTGCCACCACCTCATCCAGCATTCATCACCTGAAGCTTTGTTTTAACGGAAGTCATAGAACTGGGATAGTAGCAGGAAAACATCCAGCAATCCTCGGAGGAGGTAGGATATGCGCCAAAACGCTGACCACCTCAGGCCTAGCCGCTACTACATACATGCGCTTGCATTCCAAGGAACAGAAAGCTAAGGAGATGGATGGCCTCATGATCATGAACAATTTACTCGTTGTGTAGGAGGCCGACCACTGCTGCTGTCTACCTTCTGAACTTTGTGTTGAAGCCTGATTGACCCAGGACCCGCAATCCTCTATGTCTGGAGGACGTGTTGCATCCCCGTGTTCAACTGTGTCCCCGCTTCCACAATATTAACCCAGTGTGAAGGCGTCAGTGAGATGGACCATCCCTGGCCACATTCACTTGTCATCGTGTATGTGGTTAGGCTGTCCTTCCCACTAAATGCACTGGGGAGGGCACAGTTAATGTTTTGTTTTGTGCGCTTGTGTATAAGGGACAAATAGGGGCGGCTGGGGACCGTTTATTGACACCCGGCTGCCCCCAGGCAGCTGGGGACCATGTGTGGGCACTGGCCGCGGGGCATCTGGGGACCGAGTATAGACACCTGGCCGCCGCCTGGCGGCTGGGGACCAAGCGTGGACACCCAGCCATCGGGCGGCTGGGGACTGAGTATGGATAACAGGCCACCGACGCAGCTATGACGTGGTGGCCAGATTCCGCCTCCACATGCCTAAAAGGCCCAATTTCAAGTGCAAGCAAGCAAGCAGTATGTTATTGCAGCCTAAGGGTGGGTGGGTGGCAGGCTGCATACTTGCGCTTGCATTGCATGGAATGGGGGAGGTACAATTGAACACTGCCCTGGGACAAGGACTTGCACGGGATAGTTGCAAGTCTGCATCTTCTGATGCGGCAAGGATCACTTCTGATGGGCACACTTTTAGGCAGTGACCTGGGTGTCAGAGATGCTTCCAGGGGTCTTCCCCATGCTTTTCCCATGTCTTTTCAGCACTGTATGCATGTGTCACACAGCACATGGCCAGATAAGGTTGTAAAATGTTAAAATGACATTTCCCGGTGAATGCATTTGTCACGGTTGAAAGCAATACAAAAGTGCAAAAAACGCAAAAAAAATACTACTTTTGAAGGTAGCCCAAGGTGTGGAGGAGTATTTTTGTTTTTGGTTATTTATTTTACCTTATACACAAGTCTTTACCCTGGAAAGGATGTTCCTTAACATATTTCACAGGAAAACAGTTTCGTTTTTGAACGTTTTATTGTGAGCCCGTAAAAGTGGCTTAATACCTCTGACAACGTTGTTGACAGAAGTGACCTGGGGGTCAGAAATGCTTCCTGGGGAGATCCCCATGCTGTCCCCATGTCATTTGAGCAGTCACTACAGTTTTGGGCACTTTTTAGGCTTTCTACAGACTGCCAGGGGTGCCGCCGCAAAAATGCTTGGGTCTCCCACAGACTAACATTGGACTCATTGCTCGGGTCGAGCACCCGAGTTTCACGGTGAGCTCGGCCCGAGCATTGAACACCCGAGCATTTTTGTGTTCGCTCAACACTAACCCTCATAATTGTCGCTGCTGGTGCTGATCACAGCACTGGCAGGGAACCATGATGAAGGCAGTGTTCAGCACCCGGTGGTTGAGGAAAAGTGCTAGTTCTAGCGCTGATTCCCAGTCGCCGCTATGTGTCACACGGAAGACACACTGATGTCATCCATGTGGGCCATTTTGCGGACTGTGCATCTGCAAAAAAAAGGACATATTAGCGTGTGGAGTACACGGACACACGGTCCGTGGAAACACAGTAACATGTGCACAGACTCCTTCATTTGAATGGGTCTGCAAGTGTCAGTGTCTTCAGTACGTGTGGAAACTGTCAACACAAGTACTGGAAACAAGAGCCCTTACTCTGAACACAAATTGGATTTTCAGCTTTAGCCCAGCTAAACACATTCCAGTGCACAATGTTGTGGAGAACAACATCGTGTTTGGTATGGAATAAAAAGAACAATTCAATAAAAACTTCAGCTCTGCATTTCTGTTTAACACAGTAGTGAATATAAAAACAGGCTTTGAGGTGAGGTTCTCATTTTTTTTTCAAAAAACTGCTTTATGTTTTACCTAGTATGATAATAATTAATCTCTATAATTATATAAAATTTTGGAAAATAATCCAAAAATATACATCTATTCTGTACTTTAGAATAGCATTGGAAATTGCAGATCAAATATAGCATAAATATTAGAGAGATGTACTGATACTTTGATGTAAAAAATATGAATATATGTCTCATAGCTCAATGTCACTGCATAACACATTTAATAAAATGACAACAAAAATACTGGTTTGGACTGAAAAATATGTTCCTACCTGCAGCTAATTTAAAATATCTGCTATTCTACAAAAGAAACCTGCCAACATATAACAGATGGCAGCAGGGGAATAAAAATTATTTCAGCAATGTTTGAGCATTTTTTGGATAGTTGACAGAAAACAATTCAGCTTTCTAGAACAAATTTATTAACTTATATTTTCTATGCTTATTTTATACAACTTTTCTAACCTTAATATTCTATAGCAGAAACAAAAGGTAGGGTTAATTAGGGAAAAGGCTCAAACAATCATGACTAGTGATGAGCGTGCATACTCGCAAGTATTAGGTACTCGCCCGAGCATCTCAGTACTCTAGATGCTCGGAGCTCGCCGAGTACTTGCGAGATGCTCGGGCCCCCTCCCTGCATGTTTGGCACTCTTTAGAGCACCAATCAAAATGCAGGGATTGTCTGCCACTCATTGTAAATCCGCAGCCATGGTGGTTGTGGCATTACAGTGATTGGTTGGCCGCACAGCGTCATCAGGTCTATATCAGACTTGGCGCCACCATTCTCGTCACAGTCTACTCCACAATCAGGCAGTGTAGGGAGAGGTGCAGCTGAGCTAGGGAGAGATTTGGTTGTGTATTAGGTAGTGTAGGGAGAAAACAAGTACATTACACATATCCATCTCAACAAACAGTCCTTCTGAGGACTAATCCATCTGTAGAGATATCAGGTAGGCAGTGTATATAGGCAGGTAGGCAGTGTATATAGCAGATTGCAGAGGCTTCATTCCAGTTCTGCCTTCTGCTGCTGTTAGATATTTCTAGACAAAGGCCCAGGTCTCAAGGGCCAGGAATAATTTTTTTGGAATGTTAATCCTAATTATTTGCTTAAAAAGCAATTCAGAGAACACAGTTTTTCTGCGCCAATTGCTTGTTGGCACTGCAGAATACAGCCATTTCCCTTCAGTAATACAGCGCTAAAAATCCAACTATTTAAAACTGTGTTTTCTCCGTCACACGGATCACATATATGTTTTCAGAAAATACTGCCATTTTTGGCCTCCATTCAAATTTTTTTTCACTGTGTCAGCAGAGCTTTTGACACCGGTTTTCTGTTTAAAATAGTTACCTACAAGCTAGGTATTTAAAACTCTGTTTTCTCCATCACACGGATCACATATACGTTGTCAGAAAATACTGCCATTTCTGACCTCTATTAAAAATTTGTTTCAGTGTGTCAGTGAAGCAATTGACACCAGATGGCTGTTCAAAATAGTTACCTACAGGCCAGGTATTTAAAACTGTGGTTTGTCCGCCACACTGACCACATATAAGTTCGCTCCAAACTCAGTCATTTGTAGTGAGCTTGGAAGATACTGTCCTGCATTTAAATGGGCATGGCATGTCGCACGGGACGGGGAACTGGACGTGATGGTGATGGTGCATGCAGAGGCTGAGGACAAGGCCGTGGGCTAGCTGAAATTGTGCCACAACAAACAACCACATCTTCTTGCCTGAGCTTCCTGTCCCAATTCCTAGGGGACCTCAGCACACCACTAGTGAACCCAGAGCAGTGTCAAAAGGTTGTTGGTTGAATAGCGGATAATGCTTCCAGTCACTTAGCCACCACCACCACCCTGTCTTCCACACGGTCAAGTTTCAGTAGCCATGTGTCTGTACCGCATATTCCTCACCTTGATCCTCCTTCCTCCCACCATGCCGAGTGCCCGGAGACAACTGATCCCAAACTTGGACACTCTGAAGAGCTGTTCACTTTTCCATTTATAGATTCTGGCCTCTCGCCCGGTCCACTTGAAGCGGGGCAAGAGGAGATGGCATGTAGCGATGTCCAAATATTTGAGCAGCCACGGTCACACGAAGTTTGAGCAGCCACGGTCACACGAAGGCGACAGTGGGAAAGTGTCACAAGAGGTGAACGATGATGAGACAAAATTGCCAGAAAGTCAGGAGGAGGACCAGGGAGTGGAAGTGGAAGACGAGGTAGTGGATGATATATTAACTGACCCAACCTGGCAGGAGGACATGCAGTGCGAGGACAGCAGCACACAGGGGGAGGGAGGCAGAGCACCCCAACAGGCAGGAAGAAGCAGTGTGGTGGCCGCAGACAGAAGGCAGGCAACCATTCCCGTAACACCAACACAAAGGAAGTATCCAGTACTACTGTTAGGCCTTCCCGAGTCTAGTTGTTTTTTAAAGACTCTGCCGATAACTCCAAAAAGGTCATTTGCACCACCTGCCAGGCCAGCATCAGCAGAGGTGGCAAAACAACCAGCCTAACCACCACCAGCATGATCAGGCACATGGCAGCAGCACCCGACTTTGTGGGCCGAACATCAGGGTCCAGGTACAGTGTCTGCAGGTGGCAGCATTGCTTCTACCGCTGTTGTGCATGCAAGCCAATCCCCTGCCCATAGTGCATGAGAAGATGCCTCCAGCCCTGCACTTGTCATTGCACACTCTCAAGTAGCAGTATCATGAAGCACGTCCATGTCCTTGTCCCAGTGGAGCGTTCAGTTGTCCATACCCCAGTCCTTGGAACTCAAGCAGAAATATGCAGCCAACGCCCCACAGGCCACACTACTAAATTCTCACATTTCATGACTGCTTGCGCTCAAAATGTTGCCTTTTATGCTTGTGGAGACTGAAGCATTCCACAACCTGATGACAGCGGCTGTCCCTCGGTACTCGGTCCCCAGCCGCCACTATTTCTCCCGGGGTGCCGTCCCCGCATTACACAAGCACGTGTCCCAAAACATTAGCCGTGCCCTCAACAACGCAGTTACCGGGAAAGTCCACCCAACCACGGACACGTGGACAAGTGTTTTTGGGTAGGGACCATACATCTTGCTGGCTGCACACTGAGTTAACATAGTGGAAGCCGGGACCCAGCCGGGCCTTTGAAACGGAACACATCCTTCTGACGCCAAGGATTGCGGGCCCTAGGTCAATCAGTGTTGCCCCCACGGTCTACAGCTCCTGCACCACATCCTCCTCAGCCTCCCCCTCCTCTTCAGCCTCCATCTCCGAAATGACCACATCAGTCACAAGCTGGAAGCACTGTAGCACTGCCTTGGCCAAGCGGCAACAGGCTGTGCTGAAGCTAATATTTTTAGGTGACAAACCGCACAATGCTGAAGAGTTGTGGACAGCTCTGAAAGAGCAGGCAGATCTGTGACTCACATCGCAGAACCTACAGCAAGGCATGGTTGTGTGTGACAATGGCCGGAACCTGGTTGCGGCTCTGAGGCGAGACGAGCTCACACACATACCATGCCTTGCCCATGTGCTTAACCTTGTGGTTCAGCGGTTTCTCAAATCCTACCCGGATCTGCTTGTTAAAGTACGCCGCCTGTGTTCCCATTTTAGAAATGCAGCTACAGCTTCCGTCGCCCCTGCCATGTTTCAGCAGCGTTTGCAGCTTCCGGCTCACAGACTGGTGTGTGATGTCCCCACGCATTGGAACTCTACACTGCAGATGTTGGGAAGGATTTGTGAGCAGAAGAGGGCAGTTGTTGAGTACCAGCATCAACGAGGCCGTCGGTATTCAGTTCACACTCCACACATAAGACCTCAGGAGTGGACATGGATGTCAGACATATGTACCATCCTCCAAAACTTTGAGGACTCCACAAAGATGGTGAGCGGCTATGATACCATAATTAGCGTCACCATCCCGCTTCTCTGTCTTTTGAAATGCTCTCTGCTCACAAAGAGGATACATTGCAGGCGGAGCAAGAAACCAAACAGGGTGATTACACACAGCCAAGCCTCATCTCATCCCAAAGTGGATTGGGTGACAACGAGGAAGAGCAGGAGAAGGAGGAAGAACAGGAGCTAGTTTCATGCACTATAGATAGTACTACCTGCACAGCTGTCATACTGTCTTTTCAGCGTGGATGGCCAGAGGTCAGAGAGGAGGAGGAGAGCATGGTCAGTCATCCTCTTGGTGAGAACTCGGAAGTCTTGCCTCTTAGTAGTCTGACATTCATGGCTGAGTTTATGTTACGCTGCCTTTCCCATGACCCTTGCGTTCTCAAAATTTTGGGTATCAGTAATTACTGGTTGGTGACACTTCTAGACCCACGCTACAAAGAGAACTTTACATCTCTTATTCCTGAGGCGGACAGGTCTACAAAAATGGGGCTGTACCCGAAGGCCCTTGTTGCGGAACTATTAAAAAAATTCCCATCTGAAAACGCTGGCGGCAGAGGACACACTTCGTTGGACAACCAAGGAGTACAGGCGAGAGAGACACAACTTCAATCCAGCAGAGGCAGGGGAACACTGTCAAAGTTCTGGGAGAATTTTCTCAGACCCTCCCATCGCACAGGCCCTGATGCGCAGGGTACTCTCACAAGGAGTGCAAAGTTTGGGAAGATGCTGAGGGAGTACCTTGCCAACTGTACCAAGGTCCTCCGTGATTCCTCTGTGCCTTATAATTATTGGCTATCCAAGCTGGATACTTGGAATGAACTGGCTCTCTATGCCTTGGAGGTCCTGGCCTGCCCTGCCGCCAGCGTATTATCAGAGCAAGTTTTTAGCGCCGCTTCTAGAATTATAACTGATAAGCGCATCCGCCTGTCAACTTAAAATGCTGACAGACTGAGTCTTATAAAAATGAACAAGGGCTGGATTGGCCAGACTTCTCAACACCACCGAATGATAGCAGCGTAACAAACTCAAATCCAGTGTCTTTTCTTGGGAGTTGTATTCCCATACACCTTTTCATACCCACACATGGGTATACGCTTCCTGATTTTGGCTATTTGCGCTTGTCCTCCTCCTTCTCCTCATGCTCCACCACCATATCATCAGGGTGACCGTGGTCCGTGATGCAACTTGCACATAATTTTTTTAAAGGGTGTTTATTATGCCCGCAAAAAATTTTTTTATACAGTATGTTCATGTATGCCCCCAAGGGGTAAATATTTGTCAGCCCATACACTTAGTGCATGGGCATTAGAAGTAAAGGAGACCCGCTTGTTTCTAATGGGAACATTTTTTTATGAGGCCCTCCTCCACGTCTCTTCCAAGGGGCATTGAAGTGCCTCCAAATTTTTGGCAGCCCTTGCATTCACTGCATAGGCCAACACTATGGGAGACTCCCTTCTAATGGGAATTTGTCGTTACTGTGGCCCTGCTCTATGTGTCTTTAATTTCTTAGTGGGGTTTTTCCTAAATTTGGTCAGCCATTGTACTCACTGCATACCCTATAACTGTATAGCAGACCCTCTCCTTTCTAATGGGAACATGACGTACTTGTTACTGTGGCCCTGCTCTATGTGTCTTTTAAATTCTTACTGTTTTTTTTCCTAAATTTGTTCAGCCGTTAGACTCACTGCATACCCTATAGCTGTATAGCAGACTCTCTCCTTTCTAATGGGAACATGACGTACTTGTTACTGTGGCCCTGCTCTATGTGTCTTTTAAATTCTTAGTGTTTTTTTCCTAAATTTGTTCAGCCGTTAGACTCACTGCATACCCTATAGCTGTATAGCAGACTCTCTCCTTTCTAATGGGATTTTGTCATTGCTGTGGCCCTGCTCTATGTGTCTTTAAATTCTTATTGGAGTTTTTCTAAATTTGGTCAGCCGTTGGACTCACTGCATACCCTATAACTGTATAGCAGACTCTCTCCTTTCTAAAGGGAACATTTCGTACTCGTTACTGTGACCCTGCTCTATGTGTCTTTCAGAGTCCCTCCATCATCAATGAAACAGGATGTGTCTGATGATGTGTCACACACCACATTGCCAGATAAGGTTGTAAAATGTTAAAATTCCACCTGATGAAGGCAGCAGACTGCTGCAGAAACTCGTTGTGGGCATAGCAATACCAATAAAGAGGTTTGTTTTTTATCTTCTCCCAGCGCCTTATTCAGTTTCGGGCGCCCCATTGACCACTGCATTTTGCACACTGTTCACTTTTCCCATTGGGAGTTGTGGCTTGGGGCTGCGGAGATCTGGATATATCTTCAGCTGCAGGACCTGCTATGATGTCACCACCCGCGCTATCCGCTCCTGGAACCACGTGATTGGAAGCTCCGTCTGCCAACCCAGAGGAGACGCTGAAGGCATGGTTGCAGAGCTATCAGCGCCCGTGGCTATTTAACCTGGGTTGTGCGGTCTGCACAACCCACCGAGGTGAGCAGACCACTGTATCTGCGTGCACACTCCATCTTCATATAGGTTCACACAAGGACTGCGCTTTACCACCCCACCCCTTTTGTAAAATGTTAAAATGACATTTCCCGGTAAATGCATTTGCCTTAAAAAATAACGTAAAAAAAAAACAATAGGATCTTTCTTTAGTATAAAACCAGAGTCACCAATGTAACCTCAATGTAATCACATTGTTCAGCTCCTGCACCTCCTCCTCCATCTCCGAAATGACCACATCAGTCACAAGCTGAAAGCACTGCAGCACTGGCTTGGCCAAGCGGCAACAGGCTGTGCTGAAGATAACATGCTTAATGCTTAGGTGACAAACCGCCCAGAGCGGAAGAGTTGTTGAAAGCTGTAACACAGCAGCTTTATCTGTGGCTCTCACTGCTGAACCTTAAGCCAGGCATGGTCGTGTGTGACAATGGGTGGAAACTTTTGATGGAGGAATGACAGTAGAAGTAGATACGGTTTCCGTCTATTCCAATCCTTTCTCCGAGCTAAAGAATATGGAAGTGGTGAAATACAACTCCCACTGAGAAGTTGTTTTAGAATGAAAAACATTGGGCCCTCCAGAGGATTTGATTCTGAAGGATCAGCTTTCTCCCCCGCTCAAGAGCCCCATAACAGCTGCAAAGTTAGTGCTATCATGAACTTTCCTGATGTAGAAGCCAGGGCACACCAGAGGGCTTTCTGGTGGGATCGTCCAACCCTGCCGAGAAGCAGTCCTGGCTAAGAAAAGTGTGTCAGAAGGTTCCCGGACACTCTATGGCTGCGTTTTTTATTTTTTACTGAGGTGGAAACCCACGCAAACACAGGGAGAACATACAAAATCCTTGCAGATGTTGTCCTTGCTGGGATTTGAACCCAGCATCCCAGCGCTGCAAGTTTTCAGTGCTAACCACTGATCCAATGTGCTGTAGTTCACCCTGTAATATCTGACAGGCTGGAGAAACTTGCACCTACTGCCAATTTATCTTTAGCTCCTTTGTGAGAAACTAATGCATTTGGGCAGCCACTCAGTCTACCAAATAAAATTCCTGAAAAGGAAATTGGGGAAGGCTCTGCTACTGGTACTGGGGGCAGTGTTAATACCATGGCTTTATACCATAGTTTACTGGAAATATTCCAGGCTGGTAGGAGGCAAGCAGATTCCCACAGAAAAGTACCAGCTGTAATGTTCAGGGACCCGCGCTTGTAGAAGGCGGAGACAACACTGGGAGAAATAGTGGCGGCTGGGGACCGAGTATGGACACGAGGCATGAGGTTGTGAAAAGATTCCGCCTCCATGAGCCTAAAAGTCCACATTTAAAGTGAAAGCAGCTTTAGAGGACTTCCTGGGAGAAATGACTGCTAGAGTACATATGGTTTCCCAAGTCCTTTCACCAAGCTAAAGAATATGGCTGTGGTGATATACAACTCAGCAAAAAAAGCTGTGGACTGGTTCCGAACCATGCCTGGCCACATTCACTTGAGCACGTGTTTGTGGGTAGGTGGTCCTTCCCAGTAAGTCCACTGGGGATGGCACGGGTAAAGTTGTGGGAACCGTGCTTGTGGAAGGCGCAGACAACAACGGGAGAAATAGTGGCGGCTGGGGACCGAGTATGGAAACCTGGTCGCCGCCAGCATGAGGTTATGAAAAGCTTCAGCCTCCACGAGCCTAAAAGGCCACATTTCAGGTGAAAGCAGCTTTATAGGACTTCCTGGGAGAAATTACAGCTGGATAGATATGGTTTCCCAAGTCCTTTTACCAAGCTAAAGAATATGGCTGTGGTGAAATACAACTGTGGACTGGCTCCGTACCGTCTCTGGCCACATTCACCTGTCCACGTCTTAGTGGTTAGGTGGTCCTTCCCAGTAAGTACACAAGGTAGGGCACGGGTAATGTTGTGGGACTCGTGCTTGTGGAAGGCGCAGACGACCGTCAAAAATTTGGCAGTATAGTATTGCAGCCTGTGGGCTAGTGAGTGGCTGTCTGCATACTTGCGCTTGCATTCCAAGGAATAGGGCAGGGACAACTGAACGCTGCACTGGGACAAGGACGTGGACAGTGATTGTAACAAGTCTGCAATGACAGGTGCATGGCGGGAGGCATCTTCGCATGTGCCTAGGATCATTTATGATGGACACACTTTTAGGCAGTGACCTGGGAGTCAGAGATGCTTCCAGAGGTCTTCCCCATGCTGTTCCTATGTCTTTTCAACACTGTATGCATGTGTCTGATGATGTGTCACACACCACATGGCCAGATAAGGTTTAGTGTTGAGCGAGCACTAAAATGCTCGGGTGCTCGAAGCTCAGGCGGAGCTCACCGTGATACTCGGGTGCTCGACCCGAGCAATGAGCCCAATGGTAGTCTATGGGAGACACGAGCATTTTTGCGGCGGCACCCCCGGCAGTCTGTAGAAAGCCTAAAAAGTGCCCAAAACGATAGTGACAGTGCTCAAATGATATGGGGTCAGCATGTGGATCGCCCCAGAAAGCATTTCTGACCCCCAGGTCACTGCTGTCAACAACGTGGTCAGAGGTATTAAGCCAGTTTTACGGGTTCACAATAAAACGTTCAAAAACGAAACTGTTTTCCTGTGAAATATGCTGAACATTGCCTTCATCATGGTTCCCTGCCAGTGCTGTGATCAGCACCAGCAGCGACAATTATGAGGGTTAGTGTTGAGCAAGCACTAAAATGCTCGGGTGTTCAACGCTCGGGCCGAGCTCACCGTGAAACTCGGGTGCTCGACCCAAGCAATGAGTCCAATGTTAGTCTGTGGGAGACCCGAGCATTTTTGCGGCGGCACCCCTGGCAGTCTGTAGAAAGCCTAAAAAGTGCCCAAAACGGTAGTGACTGCTCAAATGACATGGGGACAGCATGGGGATCGCCCCAGGAAGCATTTCTGACCCCCAGGTCACTTCTGTCAACAACGTTGTCAGAGGTATTAAGCTACTTTTATGGGCTCACAATAAAACGTTCAAAAACGAAACTGTTTTCCTGTGAAATATGTTAAGGAACATCCTTTCCAGGGTAAAGACTTGTGTATAAGGTAAAATAAATAACCAAAAACAAAAATACTCCTCCACACCTTGGGCTACCTTCAAAAGTAGTATTTTTTATGTGTTTTTGCACTTTTGTATTGCTTTCAACCGTGACAAATGCATTCACCGGGAAATGTCATTTTAACATTTTACAACCTTATCTGGCCATGTGCTGTGTGACACATGCATACAGTGCTGAAAAGACATGGGAAAAGCATGGGGAAGACCCCTGGAAGCATCTCTGACACCCAGGTCACTGCCTAAAAGTGTGCCCATCAGAAGTGATCCTTGCCGCATCATAAGATGCAGACTTGCAACTATCCCAGTGCAAGTCCATGTCCCAGGGCAGTGTTCAATTGTTCCCCATTCCTTGCAATGCTAGCGCAAATATGCAGCCAACCACCCACCCACCCCAGGCTGCAATCCCATACTGCTAGCTTGCACTTGAAATGGGGCCTTTTAGTTTGGAGGAGGCCGAAGCTGGCCACTACCTCATGGCTGCTTCGGCAGCGAGGTCTCCATACTCAGTCCCCAGCCACCACTATTTGTCCCGGTAACCGTTCCCACACCTTTTTTACCCTAAGCCTACTTTAGGGCAGCATTGGATGAGCCCACCAGACAACCAGAATCCTCCGGTGGGCCCTGGTTTCTCCATCAGGGGAGTTGAGAGTGCCAAGGTGAGGAGCATGATGATGATGATAGAAGTTAGCATCTGCTTTGTTTTCTTGGAATGCAAGCGTAAGTGTGCAGCCTGCCACCCACCCACCCCCAGGCTGCAATACCATACTGCTAGCTTGCACTTGAAATGGGGCCTCTTAGTTTGGAGGAGTCCGAAGCTGGCCACTACCTCATGGCTGCTTCGGCAGCGAGGTCTCCATACTCAGTCCCCAGCCGCCACTGTTTGTCCCGGTAACCTTCCCCAGACTTTTCTTAGACTGGCCTGCTTTAGGGCAGCATTGGACGAGCCCACCAGACATCCAGACTACCCTGGTGGGCCCTGGCTTCTCCATCAGGGGACTTGAGAGTGCCAAGGTGAGGAGCATGATGATGATAGAAGTTAGCATCTGCTTTGTTTTCTTGGAATGCAAGCATAAGTGTGCAGCCTGCCACCCAACCACCCCCAGGCTGCAATACCATACTGTTAGCTTGCTTGCACTTGAAATGAGGCCTTTTAGGCTTGTGGAGGCAGACGCCGGCCACCATGTCATGGCTGCGTCAGCGGCCTGGTATCCAAACTCAGCCCCCAGCCGCCCGGCGGCCTGGTGTCCACACTCAGTCCCCAGCCGCCAGGGTGCGGCCGGGTGCCCATACTCAGTCTCCAGCTGCCCCTATTATTCCCGGAGCACCGTATACACAAGCTCGCATACCAAATCATTACCTGTGCCCTCCCCAGTGCATTTAGTGGGAAGGACAGCCTATTTTGCTGTAGTGTGTGAACGCCAACCCCCTGTTCATGGCACATGCAAAGATGCCTCCCGCCCTGCACTTGTCGTTGCAGACTGTCAACTATCCCCGTTCAAGTCCTTGTCCAAGGGCAGTGTTCAATTGTACCTCTCCCATTCCATGCAATGCAAGCGCAAGTATGCAGCTTGCCACCCACCCACCCCCAGGCAACAATACCATACTGCTTGCTTGCTTGCACTTGAAATTGGGCCTTTTAGGCATGTGGAGGCGGAATCTGGCCACCACATCATAGCTGCGTCGGCGGCCTGTTATCCATACTCTGTCCCCAGCCGCCCGGCGGCCTGGTGCCCACACACGGTCCCCAGCCACCTGGGGGCGGGTGTCAATAAGCAGTACCCAGCCACCCCTATTTGTCTCGGTACGCCTTATACACAAGTGCGCATACCAAAACATTACCTGTGCCCTCTCCAGTGCATTTAGTGGGAAGGACAGCCTAACCAGAAACACGTGGACAAGTGAATGTGGCCAGGGATGGTCCATCTCACTGACGCCTTCACACTGGGTTAATAATGTGGAAGCCGGGACACAGTTGGACATTGGGATGCAACACGTCCTCTAGACATAGAGGATTGCAGGTCCTGGGTCAATCAGGTTTCAACACAAAGTTCAGAAGGTAGACAGCAGCAGTGTTCGGCTTCCTACACAACGAGTAAATTATTCATGATCATGAGGCCATCCATCTCCTTATCTTTCTGTTCCTTGGAATGCAAGTGCATGTATGTAGTAGCGGCTAGGCCTGAGGTGGTCAGCGTTTTGACGCATATCCTACCTCCTCAAAGGAATGCTGGATTTTTTCCTGCTACTATCCCAGTTCTATGACTCCCGTTAAAACAAAGATTCAGGTGATGAATGATGGATGAGGTGGTGGCAAAGGAGAAAGAGCAGGAGTAACAGGGAACATTCACATCAATATCAGGCCAGTCAACCACACATGTCTTGTGGAATATGTTTCTGAACCCAAAGGAGCAGTTCAGCTACACAGTTATAGGGCATACAATGAGTGCAATGCCTACCAATGCCTGAACTAAACCGTTTTTTCCATTTATAGCAACTGGGTCTCCTGTACACTGTTAGCCTAAGCAGTGAATGGAAGGCTTTCCAAAAATTATGAGGAATTGCAATGCCCTTTGAAACAGACGTGGATTACTAAAAACCTTCTACCCATTATTGGGGAGTGGGTCTCCCTTAGTGTTCGCCTATGCATTGAAAAGCAAAAGCTGACTAAAATTAGGAGGAAATTCAATGCCCGTTGGAAGAATCGTAGAGGTTAGAAGTAATTAAAAACAACATTTCAATGCCCCTTGGAAGAGCTGTGGAGTTCAGAGTGGTATAACAGGACGGTTTTAATGCCCCTTGGAAGAGATGTGGAGGTCACAGTAGCTTAACAAGACGGTTTTAATGCCCCTTGGAAGAGACGTGGAGTTCAGAGTGGTTTAACAAGAAGGTTTTAATGCCCCTTGGAAGAGACGTGGAGGTCCCAGTGGAATAAAAAGTCAATATCAATGCCCCTTGGAAGAGTGGTGGAGGTCCCAGTGGAATAAAAAGACAATACCAATGACCCTTGCAAGGGACGTGGAGGTCACAGTAGCTTAACAAGAAGGCTTTAATGCCCATTGGAAGAGAAGTGGAGGTCCCAGTGGAATAAAAAGACAATATCAATGCCCCTTGGAAGAGTGGTGGAGGTCCCAGTGGAATAAAAAGACAATATCAATGACCCTTGGAAGAGACGTGGAGGTCACAGTAGCTTAACAAGACGATTTTAATGCCCCTTGTAATGGACGTGGAGTTCAGAGTGGTTTAACAAGACGGTTTTAATGCCCCTTGAAAGAGACGTGGAGGTCACAGTAGCTTAATAATACAGTTTTAATGTCCCTTGGAACAGACGTGGAGGTCCCAGTGGAATAAAAGACAATATCAATGCCCTTTAGAAGAGTGGTGGAGGTCCCAGTGGAATAAAAAGACAATATCAATGCCCCTTGGAAGAGTGGTGGAGGTTACTTTGGAATAAAAAGACAATATCAATGCCCCTTGGTAGAGTGGTGGAGGTCGCAGTGGAATAAAAAGACAATATGAAAGCACCATGGAAGAGTGGTGGAGGTCACAGTGGAATAAAAAGACAATATCAATGCCCCTTGGAAGAGTGGTGGAGGTCGCAGTGGAATAAAAAGACAACATCAATGCCCCTTGGAAGAGTGGTGGAGGTCCCAGTGGAATAAAAAGACAATATTAATGACCCTTGGAAGAGACGTGGAGGTCACAGTAGCTTAACAAGATGATTTTAATGCCCCTTGGAATAGATGTGGAGTTCAGAGTGGTTTAACAAGACGGTTTTAATGCCCCTTGAAAGAGAAGTGGCGGTCACAGTAGCTTAATGAGACAGTTTTAATGCCCCTTGGAAGAGATGTGGAGGTCCCATAGGAATTAAAAGACAACATAAATGCCCTTTGGAAGAGTGGTGGAGGTCCCAGTGGAATAAAAAGACAATCTCAATGACCCTCGGAAGAGACGTGGAGGTCATAGTAGCTAAACAAGACGATTTTAATGCCCCTGGGAAGAGAAATTGAGTTCAGAGTGGTTTAACAAGACACTTTTAATGTCCCTTGGAAGAGACGTGGAGGTCACAGTAGCTTAACATGACGATTTTAATGCCCCATGGAAGAGACGTGGAGTTCAGAGTGGTTTAACAAGATGGTTTTAATGCCCCTTCGAAGAGACGTGGAGGTCACAGTAGCTTAATAAGACAGTTTTAAGGCCCCTTGGAATAGACATGGAGGTCCCAGTGGAAGAAAAAGACAATATCAATGCCCCTTGGAAGAGTGGTGGAGGTCCCAGTGGAATAAAAAGACAATATCAATGCCCCTTGGAAGAGTGGTGGAGGTCCCAGTGGAATAAAAAGACAATATCAAAGACCCTTGGTAGAGACGTGTATGTCACAGTAGCTTAGAAAGACAGTTTTAATGCCCCTTCGAAGAGACGTAGAGTTCAGAGTGGTTTAAGAAGACGGTTTTAATGCCCCTTGGAAAAGACATGTAGGTCCCCCTGGAATTAAAAGAAAATATCAATGCCTCTTGGAAGAGTGGTGGAGGTTCCAGACGAATAAAAAGACAATATCAATGCCCCTTGGAAGAGTGGTGGAGGTCCCAGTGGAATAAAAATACAATATCAATACCCCTGGGAAGAGTTCTGGAGTTTACAGTGGAATAAAAAGACAATATCAATGCCCCTTGGAAGAGTGGTGGAGGTCGCAGTGGAATAAAAAGACAATATCAATGCCCCTTGGAAGAGTGGTTGAGGTCACAGTGGAATAAAAAGACAACATCAATTCCCCTTGGAAGAGTGGTGGAGGTCCTAGGGGAATTAAAAGACAATATCAATGACCCTTGGAAGAGACGTGGAGGTCAAAGTAGCTTAACAAGACGATTTTAATGCCCCTTGGAAGAGACGTGGCATTCAGAGCTGTTTAACAAGTTGGTTTTAATGCCCCTAGGAAGATACGTGGAGGTCGCAGTAGCTTAACAAGATGGTTTTAATGCCCCTTGGAAGAGACGTGGAGGTCACAGTAGAATAAAAAGACAATATCAGTGCCCCTTGGAAGGGTGGTGGAGGTAGCAGTGGAATAAAAAGACAATATCAATGCCCCTTGGAAGAGTGGTGGAGGTCCTAGTGGAATAAAGAGACAATATCAATGACCCTTGGAAGAGACGTGGAGGTCACAGCAGCGTAACAAGATGATTTTAATGCTCCTTGGAAGAGACGTGGAGTATAGAATGGTTTAACAAGACGGATTTAATGCCCCTTGGAAGAGACGTAGAGGTCACAGTAGCTTAACAAGAGGGTTTTAATGCCCCTTGGAAGAAATATGGAGGTCCCAGTGGAATAAAAAGAAAATATCAATGCCCCTTGGAAGAGTGGTGGAGGTCCCAGTGGAATAAAAAGACAATATCAATGCCCCTTGGAAGAGTGGTGGAGGTCGCAGTGGAATAAAAAGACAATATCAATGCCCCTTGGAAGAGTGGTGGAGGTCCCAGTGGAATAAAAAGACAATATCAATGACCCTTGGAAGAGACGTGGAGGTCACAGTAGCTTAACAAGACGATTTTAATGCCCCTTGGAACAGACGTGGAGTTCAGAGAGGTTTAACAAGACGGTTTTAATGCCCCTTGGAAGAGACGTGGAGGTCACAGTAGCTTAATAAGACAGTTTTAATGCCCCTTGGAAGAGACGTGGAGTTACCAGTGGAATAAAAAGACAATATTAATGCCCTTTGGAAAAGTGGCGGAGGTCCCAGTGGAATAAAAAGACAATATCAATGCCCCTTGGAAGAGTGGTGGAGGTTACTGTGGAATAAAAAGACAATATCAATGCCCCTTGGAAGAGTGGTGGAGGTCCCAGACGAATAAAAAGACAATATCAATGCCCCTTGGAAGAGTGGTGGAGGTTACAGTGGAATAAAAAGACAATACAATTGCCCCTTGGAATAGTGGTGGAAGTCCCAGTGGAATTAAAAGACAATATCAATGACCCTTGGAAGAGACGTGGAGGTCACAGCAGCGCAACAAGATGATTTTAATGTTCCTTGGAAGAGACGTGGAGTTCAGAATGATTTAACAAGACGGATTTAATGCCCCTTGGAAGAGACGTAGAGGTCACAGTAGCTTAACAAGAGGGTTTTAATGCCCCTTGGAAGAAATATGGAGGTCCCAGTGGAATAAAAAGAAAATATCAATGCCCCTTGGAAGAGTGGTGAAGGCCCCAGTGGAATAAAAAGACAATATCAATGCCCCTTGGAAGAGTGGTGGAGGTCGCAGTGGAATAAAAAGACAATATCAATGCCCCTTGGAAGAGTGGTGGAGGTCCCAGTGGAATAAAAAGACAATATCAATGACCCTTGGAAGAGACGTGGAGGTCACAGTAGCTTAACAAGACGATTTTAATGCCCCTTGGAACAGACGTGGAGTTCAGAGAGGTTTAACAAGACGGTTTTAATGCCCCTTGGAAGAGACGTGGAGGTCACAGTAGCTTAATAAGACAGTTTTAATGTCCCTTGAAAGAGACTTGGAGGTACCAGTGGAATAAAAAGACAATATTAATGCCCTTTGGAAAAGTGGCGGAGGTCCCAGTGGAATAAAAAGACAATATCAATGCCCCTTGGAAGAGTGGTGGAGGTTACTGTGGAATAAAAAGACAATATCAATGCCCCTTGGAAGAGTGGTGGAGGTCCCAGACGAATAAAAAGACAATATCAATGCCCCTTGGAAGAGTGGTGGAGGTTACAGTGGAATAAAAAGACAATACAATTGCCCCTTGGAATAGTGGTGGAAGTCCCAGTGGAATTAAAAGACAATATCAATGACCCTTGGAAGAGACGTGGAGGTCACAGCAGCGTAACAAGATGATTTTAATGCTCCTTGGAAGAGACGTGGAGTTCAGAATGGTTTAACAAGACGGATTTAATGCCCCTTGGAAGAGACGTAGAGGTCACAGTAGCTTAACAAGAGGGTTTTAATGCCCCTTGGAAGAAATATGGAGGTCCCAGTGGAATAAAAAGAAAATATCAATGCCCCTTGGAAGAGTGGTGGAGGTCCCAGTGGAATAAAAAGACAATATCAATGCCCCTTGGAAGAGTGGTGGAGGTCGCAGTGGAATAAAAAGACAATATCAATGCCCCTTGGAAGAGTGGTGGAGGTCCCAGTGGAATAAAAAGACAATATCAATGACCCTTGGAAGAGACGTGGAGGTCACAGTAGCTTAACAAGACGGTTTTAATGCCCCTTGGAAGAGACGTGGAGTTCAGAGTGGTTTAACAAGAAGGTTTTAATGCCCCTTGGAAGAGACGTGGAGGTCCCAGTGGAATAAAAAGTCAATATCAATGCCCCTTGGAAGAGTGGTGGAGGTCCCAGTGGAATAAAAAGACAATACCAATGACCCTTGCAAGGGACGTGGAGGTCACAGTAGCTTAACAAGAAGGCTTTAATGCCCATTGGAAGAGAAGTGGAGGTCCCAGTGGAATAAAAAGACAATATCAATGCCCCTTGGAAGAGTGGTGGAGGTCCCAGTGGAATAAAAAGACAATATCAATGACCTTTGGAAGAGACGTGGAGGTCACAGTAGCTTAACAAGACGATTTTAATGCCCCTTGTAATGGACGTGGAGTTCAGAGTGGTTTAACAAGACGGTTTTAATGCCCCTTGAAAGAGACGTGGAGGTCACAGTAGCTTAATAATACAGTTTTAATGTCCCTTGGAACAGACGTGGAGGTCCCAGTGGAATAAAAGACAATATCAATGCCCTTTAGAAGAGTGGTGGAGGTCCCAGTGGAATAAAAAGACAATATCAATGCCCCTTGGAAGAGTGGTGGAGGTTACTTTGGAATAAAAAGACAATATCAATGCCCCTTGGTAGAGTGGTGGAGGTCGCAGTGGAATAAAAAGACAATATGAAAGCACCATGGAAGAGTGGTGGAGGTCACAGTGGAATAAAAAGACAATATCAATGCCCCTTGGAAGAGTGGTGGAGGTCGCAGTGGAATAAAAAGACAACATCAATGCCCCTTGGAAGAGTGGTGGAGGTCCCAGTGGAATAAAAAGACAATATCAATGCCCCTTGGAAGAGTGGTGGAGGTCCTAGTGGAATAAAGAGACAATATCAATGACCCTTGGAAGAGACGTGGAGGTCACAGCAGCGTAACAAGATGATTTTAATGCTCCTTGGAAGAGACGTGGAGTATAGAATGGTTTAACAAGACGGATTTAATGCCCCTTGGAAGAGACGTAGAGGTCACAGTAGCTTAACAAGAGGGTTTTAATGCCCCTTGGAAGAAATATGGAGGTCCCAGTGGAATAAAAAGAAAATATCAATGCCCCTTGGAAGAGTGGTGGAGGTCCCAGTGGAATAAAAAGACAATATCAATGCCCCTTGGAAGAGTGGTGGAGGTCGCAGTGGAATAAAAAGACAATATCAATGCCCCTTGGAAGAGTGGTGGAGGTCCCAGTGGAATAAAAAGACAATATCAATGACCCTTGGAATAGACGTGGAGGTCACAGTAGCTTAACAAGACGATTTTAATGCCCCTTGGAACAGACGTGGAGTTCAGAGAGGTTTAACAAGACGGTTTTAATGCCCCTTGGAAGAGACGTGGAGGTCACAGTAGCTTAATAAGACAGTTTTAATGCCCCTTGGAAGAGACGTGGAGTTACCAGTGGAATAAAAAGACAATATTAATGCCCTTTGGAAAAGTGGCGGAGGTCCCAGTGGAATAAAAAGACAATATCAATGCCCCTTGGAAGAGTGGTGGAGGTTACTGTGGAATAAAAAGACAATATCAATGCCCCTTGGAAGAGTGGTGGAGGTCCCAGACGAATAAAAAGACAATATCAATGCCCCTTGGAAGAGTGGTGGAGGTTACAGTGGAATAAAAAGACAATACAATTGCCCCTTGGAATAGTGGTGGAAGTCCCAGTGGAATTAAAAGACAATATCAATGACCCTTGGAAGAGACGTGGAGGTCACAGCAGCGCAACAAGATGATTTTAATGCTCCTTGGAAGAGACGTGGAGTTCAGAATGATTTAACAAGACGGATTTAATGCCCCTTGGAAGAGACGTAGAGGTCACAGTAGCTTAACAAGAGGGTTTTAATGCCCCTTGGAAGAAATATGGAGGTCCCAGTGGAATAAAAAGAAAATATCAATGCCCCTTGGAAGAGTGGTGGAGGTCCCAGTGGAATAAAAAGACAATATCAATGCCCCTTGGAAGAGTGGTGGAGGTCGCAGTGGAATAAAAAGACAATTTCAATGCCCCTTGGAAGAGTGGTGGAGGTCCCAGTGGAATAAAAAGACAATATCAATGACCCTTGGAAGAGACGTGGAGGTCACAGTAGCTTAACAAGACGATTTTAATGCCCCTTGGAACAGACGTGGAGTTCAGAGAGGTTTAACAAGACGGTTTTAATGCCCCTTGGAAGAGACGTGGAGGTCACAGTAGCTTAATAAGACAGTTTTAATGTCCCTTGGAAGAGACTTGGAGGTACCAGTGGAATAAAAAGACAATATTAATGCCCTTTGGAAAAGTGGCGGAGGTCCCAGTGGAATAAAAAGACAATATCAATGCCCCTTGGAAGAGTGGTGGAGGTTACTGTGGAATAAAAAGACAATATCAATGCCCCTTGGAAGAGTGGTGGAGGTCCCAGACGAATAAAAAGACAATATCAATGCCCCTTGGAAGAGTGGTGGAGGTTACAGTGGAATAAAAAGACAATACAATTGCCCCTTGGAATAGTGGTGGAAGTCCCAGTGGAATTAAAAGACAATATCAATGACCCTTGGAAGAGACGTGGAGGTCACAGCAGCGTAACAAGATGATTTTAATGCTCCTTGGAAGAGACGTGGAGTTCAGAATGGTTTAACAAGACGGATTTAATGCCCCTTGGAAGAGACGTAGAGGTCACAGTAGCTTAACAAGAGGGTTTTAATGCCCCTTGGAAGAAATATGGAGGTCCCAGTGGAATAAAAAGAAAATATCAATGCCCCTTGGAAGAGTGGTGGAGGTCCCAGTGGAATAAAAAGACAATATCAATGCCCCTTGGAAGAGTGGTGGAGGTCGCAGTGGAATAAAAAGACAATATCAATGCCCCTTGGAAGAGTGGTGGAGGTCCCAGTGGAATAAAAAGACAATATCAATGACCCTTGGAAGAGACGTGGAGGTCACAGTAGCTTAACAAGACGGTTTTAATGCCCCTTGGAAGAGACGTGGAGTTCAGAGTGGTTTAACAAGAAGGTTTTAATGCCCCTTGGAAGAGACGTGGAGGTCCCAGTGGAATAAAAAGTCAATATCAATGCCCCTTGGAAGAGTGGTGGAGGTCCCAGTGGAATAAAAAGACAATACCAATGACCCTTGCAAGGGACGTGGAGGTCACAGTAGCTTAACAAGAAGGCTTTAATGCCCATTGGAAGAGAAGTGGAGGTCCCAGTGGAATAAAAAGACAATATCAATGCCCCTTGGAAGAGTGGTGGAGGTCTCAGTGGAATAAAAAGACAATATCAATGACCTTTGGAAGAGACGTGGAGGTCACAGTAGCTTAACAAGACGATTTTAATGCCCCTTGTAATGGACGTGGAGTTCAGAGTGGTTTAACAAGACGGTTTTAATGCCCCTTGAAAGAGACGTGGAGGTCACAGTAGCTTAATAATACAGTTTTAATGTCCCTTGGAACAGACGTGGAGGTCCCAGTGGAATAAAAGACAATATCAATGCCCTTTAGAAGAGTGGTGGAGGTCCCAGTGGAATAAAAAGACAATATCAATGCCCCTTGGAAGAGTGGTGGAGGTTACTTTGGAATAAAAAGACAATATCAATGCCCCTTGGTAGAGTGTTGGAGGTCGCAGTGGAATAAAAAGACAATATGAAAGCACCATGGAAGAGTGGTGGAGGTCACAGTGGAATAAAAAGACAATATCAATGCCCCTTGGAAGAGTGGTGGAGGTCGCAGTGGAATAAAAAGACAACATCAATGCCCCTTGGAAGAGTGGTGGAGGTCCCAGTGGAATAAAAAGACAATATTAATGACCCTTGGAAGAGACGTGGAGGTCACAGTAGCTTAACAAGATGATTTTAATGCCCCTTGGAATAGATGTGGAGTTCAGAGTGGTTTAACAAGACGGTTTTAATGCCCCTTGAAAGAGACGTGGCGGTCACAGTAGCTTAATGAGACAGTTTTAATGCCCCTTGGAAGAGATGTGGAGGTCCCATAGGAATTAAAAGACAACATAAATGCCCTTTGGAAGAGTGGTGGAGGTCCCAGTGGAATAAAAAGACAATCTCAATGACCCTCGGAAGAGACGTGGAGGTCATCGTAGCTAAACAAGACGATTTTAATGCCCCTGGGAAGAGAAATTGAGTTCAGAGTGGTTTAACAAGACACTTTTAATGTCCCTTGGAAGAGACGTGGAGGTCACAGTAGCTTAACATGACGATTTTAATGCCCCATGGAAGAGACGTGGAGTTCAGAGTGGTTTAACAAGATGGTTTTAATGCCCCTTCGAAGAGACGTGGAGGTCACAGTAGCTTAATAAGACAGTTTTAAGGCCCCTTGGAATAGACATGGAGGTCCCAGTGGAAGAAAAAGACAATATCAATGCCCCTTGGAAGAGTGGTGGAGGTCCCAGTGGAATAAAAAGACAATATCAATGCCCCTTGGAAGAGTGGTGGAGGTCCCAGTGGAATAAAAAGACAATATCAAAGACCCTTGGTAGAGACGTGTATGTCACAGTAGCTTAGAAAGACAGTTTTAATGCCCCTTCGAAGAGACGTAGAGTTCAGAGTGGTTTAAGAAGACGGTTTTAATGCCCCTTGGAAGAGACATGTAGGTCCCCCTGGAATTAAAAGAAAATATCAATGCCTCTTGGAAGAGTGGTGGAGGTTCCAGACGAATAAAAAGACAATATCAATGCCCCTTGGAAGAGTGGTGGAGGTCCCAGTGGAATAAAAATACAATATCAATACCCCTGGGAAGAGTTCTGGAGTTTACAGTGGAATAAAAAGACAATATCAATGCCCCTTGGAAGAGTGGTGGATGTCGCAGTGGAATAAAAAGACAATATCAATGCCCCTTGGAAGAGTGGTTGAGGTCACAGTGGAATAAAAAGACAACATCAATTCCCCTTGGAAGAGTGGTGTAGGTCCTAGGGGAATTAAAAGACAATATCAATGACCCTTGGAAGAGACGTGGAGGTCAAAGTAGCTTAACAAGACGATTTTAATGCCCCTTGGAAGAGACGTGGCATTCAGAGCTGTTTAACAAGTTGGTTTTAATGCCCCTAGGAAGATACGTGGAGGTCGCAGTAGCTTAACAAGATGGTTTTAATGCCCCTTGGAAGAGACGTGGAGGTCACAGTAGAATAAAAAGACAATATCAGTGCCCCTTGGAAGGGTGGTGGAGGTAGCAGTGGAATAAAAAGACAATATCAATGCCCCTTGGAAGAGTGGTGGAGGTCCTAGTGGAATAAAGAGACAATATCAATGACCCTTGGAAGAGACGTGGAGGTCACAGCAGCGTAACAAGATGATTTTAATGCTCCTTGGAAGAGACGTGGAGTATAGAATGGTTTAACAAGACGGATTTAATGCCCCTTGGAAGAGACGTAGAGGTCACAGTAGCTTAACAAGAGGGTTTTAATGCCCCTTGGAAGAAATATGGAGGTCCCAGTGGAATAAAAAGAAAATATCAATGCCCCTTGGAAGAGTGGTGGAGGTCCCAGTGGAATAAAAAGACAATATCAATGCCCCTTGGAAGAGTGGTGGAGGTCGCAGTGGAATAAAAAGACAATATCAATGCCCCTTGGAAGAGTGGTGGAGGTCCCAGTGGAATAAAAAGACAATATCAATGACCCTTGGAAGAGACGTGGAGGTCACAGTAGCTTAACAAGACGATTTTAATGCCCCTTGGAACAGACGTGGAGTTCAGAAAGGTTTAACAAGACGGTTTTAATGCCCCTTGGAAGAGACGTGGAGGTCACAGTAGCTTAATAAGACAGTTTTAATGCCCCTTGGAAGAGACGTGGAGTTACCAGTGGAATAAAAAGACAATATTAATGCCCTTTGGAAAAGTGGCGGAGGTCCCAGTGGAATAAAAAGACAATATCAATGCCCCTTGGAAGAGTGGTGGAGGTTACTGTGGAATAAAAAGACAATATCAATGCCCCTTGGAAGAGTGGTGGAGGTCCCAGACGAATAAAAAGACAATATCAATGCCCCTTGGAAGAGTGGTGGAGGTTACAGTGGAATAAAAAGACAATACAATTGCCCCTTGGAATAGTGGTGGAAGTCCCAGTGGAATTAAAAGACAATATCAATGACCCTTGGAAGAGACGTGGAGGTCACAGCAGCGCAACAAGATGATTTTAATGCTCCTTGGAAGAGACGTGGAGTTCAGAATGATTTAACAAGACGGATTTAATGCCCCTTGGAAGAGACGTATAGGTCACAGTAGCTTAACAAGAGGGTTTTAATGCCCCTTGGAAGAAATATGGAGGTCCCAGTGGAATAAAAAGAAAATATCAATGCCCCTTGGAAGAGTGGTGGAGGTCCCAGTGGAATAAAAAGACAATATCAATGCCCCTTGGAAGAGTGGTGGAGGTCGCAGTGGAATAAAAAGACAATATCAATGCCCCTTGGAAGAGTGGTGGAGGTCCCAGTGGAATAAAAAGACAATATCAATGACCCTTGGAAGAGACGTGGAGGTCACAGTAGCTTAACAAGACGATTTTAATGCCCCTTGGAACAGACGTGGAGTTCAGAGAGGTTTAACAAGACGGTTTTAATGCCCCTTGGAAGAGACGTGGAGGTCACAGTAGCTTAATAAGACAGTTTTAATGTCCCTTGGAAGAGACTTGGAGGTACCAGTGGAATAAAAAGACAATATTAATGCCCTTTGGAAAAGTGGCGGAGGTCCCAGTGGAATAAAAAGACAATATCAATGCCCCTTGGAAGAGTGGTGGAGGTTACTGTGGAATAAAAAGACAATATCAATGCCCCTTGGAAGAGTGGTGGAGGTCCCAGACGAATAAAAAGACAATATCAATGCCCCTTGGAAGAGTGGTGGAGGTTACAGTGGAATAAAAAGACAATACAATTGCCCCTTGGAATAGTGGTGGAAGTCCCAGTGGAATTAAAAGACAATATCAATGACCCTTGGAAGAGACGTGGAGGTCACAGCAGCGTAACAAGATGATTTTAATGCTCCTTGGAAGAGACGTGGAGTTCAGAATGGTTTAACAAGACGGATTTAATGCCCCTTGGAAGAGACGTAGAGGTCACAGTAGCTTAACAAGAGGGTTTTAATGCCCCTTGGAAGAAATATGGAGGTCCCAGTGGAATAAAAAGAAAATATCAATGCCCCTTGGAAGAGTGGTGGAGGTCCCAGTGGAATAAAAAGACAATATCAATGCCCCTTGGAAGAGTGGTGGAGGTCGCAGTGGAATAAAAAGACAATATCAATGCCCCTTGGAAGAGTGGTGGAGGTCCCAGTGGAATAAAAAGACAATATCAATGACCCTTGGAAGAGACGTGGAGGTCACAGTAGCTTAACAAGACGGTTTTAATGCCCCTTGGAAGAGACGTGGAGTTCAGAGTGGTTTAACAAGAAGGTTTTAATGCCCCTTGGAAGAGACGTGGAGGTCCCAGTGGAATAAAAAGTCAATATCAATGCCCCTTGGAAGAGTGGTGGAGGTCCCAGTGGAATAAAAAGACAATACCAATGACCCTTGCAAGGGACGTGGAGGTCACAGTAGCTTAAGAAGAAGGCTTTAATGCCCATTGGAAGAGAAGTGGAGGTCCCAGTGGAATAAAAAGACAATATTAATGCCCCTTGGAAGAGTGGTGGAGGTCCCAGTGGAATAAAAAGACAATATCAATGACCTTTGGAAGAGACGTGGAGGTCACAGTAGCTTAACAAGACGATTTTAATGCCCCTTGTAATGGACGTGGAGTTCAGAGTGGTTTAACAAGACGGTTTTAATGCCCCTTGAAAGAGACGTGGAGGTCACAGTAGCTTAATAATACAGTTTTAATGTCCCTTGGAACAGACGTGGAGGTCCCAGTGGAATAAAAGACAATATCAATGCCCTTTAGAAGAGTGGTGGAGGTCCCAGTGGAATAAAAAGACAATATCAATGCCCCTTGGAAGAGTGGTGGAGGTTACTTTGGAATAAAAAGACAATATCAATGCCCCTTGGTAGAGTGGTGGAGGTCGCAGTGGAATAAAAAGACAATATGAAAGCACCATGGAAGAGTGGTGGAGGTCACAGTGGAATAAAAAGACAATATCAATGCCCCTTGGAAGAGTGGTGGAGGTCGCAGTGGAATAAAAAGACAACATCAATGCCCCTTGGAAGAGTGGTGGAGGTCCCAGTGGAATAAAAAGACAATATCAATGCCCCTTGGAAGAGTGGTGGAGGTCCTAGTGGAATAAAGAGACAATATCAATGACCCTTGGAAGAGACGTGGAGGTCACAGCAGCGTAACAAGATGATTTTAATGCTCCTTGGAAGAGACGTGGAGTATAGAATGGTTTAACAAGACGGATTTAATGCCCCTTGGAAGAGACGTAGAGGTCACAGTAGCTTAACAAGAGGGTTTTAATGCCCCTTGGAAGAAATATGGAGGTCCCAGTGGAATAAAAAGAAAATATCAATGCCCCTTGGAAGAGTGGTGGAGGTCCCAGTGGAATAAAAAGAAAATATCAATGCCCCTTGGAAGAGTGGTGGAGGTCGCAGTGGAATAAAAAGACAATATCAATGCCCCTTGGAAGAGTGGTGGAGGTCCCAGTGGAATAAAAAGACAATATCAATGACCCTTGGAATAGACGTGGAGGTCACAGTAGCTTAAAAAGACGATTTTAATGCCCCTTGGAACAGACGTGGAGTTCAGAGAGGTTTAACAAGACGGTTTTAATGCCCCTTGGAAGAGACGTGGAGGTCACAGTAGCTTAATAAGACAGTTTTAATGCCCCTTGGAAGAGACGTGGAGTTACCAGTGGAATAAAAAGACAATATTAATGCCCTTTGGAAAAGTGGCGGAGGTCCCAGTGGAATAAAAAGACAATATCAATGCCCCTTGGAAGAGTGGTGGAGGTTACTGTGGAATAAAAAGACAATATCAATGCCCCTTGGAAGAGTGGTGGAGGTCCCAGACGAATAAAAAGACAATATCAATGCCCCTTGGAAGAGTGGTGGAGGTTACAGTGGAATAAAAAGACAATACAATTGCCCCTTGGAATAGTGGTGGAAGTCCCAGTGGAATTAAAAGACAATATCAATGACCCTTGGAAGAGACGTGGAGGTCACAGCAGCGCAACAAGATGATTTTAATGCTCCTTGGAAGAGACGTGGAGTTCAGAATGATTTAACAAGACGGATTTAATGCCCCTTGGAAGAGACGTAGAGGTCACAGTAGCTTAACAAGAGGGTTTTAATGCCCCTTGGAAGAAATATGGAGGTCCCAGTGGAATAAAAAGAAAATATCAATGCCCCTTGGAAGAGTGGTGGAGGTCCCAGTGGAATAAAAAGACAATATCAATGCCCCTTGGAAGAGTGGTGGAGGTCGCAGTGGAATAAAAAGACAATTTCAATGCCCCTTGGAAGAGTGGTGGAGGTCCCAGTGGAATAAAAAGACAATATCAATGACCCTTGGAAGAGACGTGGAGGTCACAGTAGCTTAACAAGACGATTTTAATGCCCCTTGGAACAGACGTGGAGTTCAGAGAGGTTTAACAAGACGGTTTTAATGCCCCTTGGAAGAGACGTGGAGGTCACAGTAGCTTAATAAGACAGTTTTAATGCCCCTTGGAAGAGACTTGGAGGTACCAGTGGAATAAAAAGACAATATTAATGCCCTTTGGAAAAGTGGCGGAGGTCCCAGTGGAATAAAAAGACAATATCAATGCCCCTTGGAAGAGTGGTGGAGGTTACTGTGGAATAAAAAGACAATATCAATGCCCCTTGGAAGAGTGGTGGAGGTCCCAGACGAATAAAAAGACAATATCAATGCCCCTTGGAAGAGTGGTGGAGGTTACAGTGGAATAAAAAGACAATACAATTGCCCCTTGGAATAGTGGTGGAAGTCCCAGTGGAATTAAAAGACAATATCAATGACCCTTGGAAGAGACGTGGAGGTCACAGCAGCGTAACAAGATGATTTTAATGCTCCTTGGAAGAGACGTGGAGTTCAGAATGGTTTAACAAGACGGATTTAATGCCCCTTGGAAGAGACGTAGAGGTCACAGTAGCTTAACAAGAGGGTTTTAATGCCCCTTGGAAGAAATATGGAGGTCCCAGTGGAATAAAAAGAAAATATCAATGCCCCTTGGAAGAGTGGTGGAGGTCCCAGTGGAATAAAAAGACAATATCAATGCCCCTTGGAAGAGTGGTGGAGGTCGCAGTGGAATAAAAAGACAATATCAATGCCCCTTGGAAGAGTGGTGGAGGTCCCAGTGGAATAAAAAGACAATATCAATGACCCTTGGAAGAGACGTGGAGGTCACAGTAGCTTAACAAGACGGTTTTAATGCCCCTTGGAAGAGACGTGGAGTTCAGAGTGGTTTAACAAGAAGGTTTTAATGCCCCTTGGAAGAGACGTGGAGGTCCCAGTGGAATAAAAAGTCAATATCAATGCCCCTTGGAAGAGTGGTGGAGGTCCCAGTGGAATAAAAAGACAATACCAATGACCCTTGCAAGGGACGTGGAGGTCACAGTAGCTTAACAAGAAGGCTTTAATGCCCATTGGAAGAGAAGTGGAGGTCCCAGTGGAATAAAAAGACAATATCAATGCCCCTTGGAAGAGTGGTGGAGGTCCCAGTGGAATAAAAAGACAATATCAATGACCTTTGGAAGAGACGTGGAGGTCACAGTAGCTTAACAAGACGATTTTAATGCCCCTTGTAATGGACGTGGAGTTCAGAGTGGTTTAACAAGACGGTTTTAATGCCCCTTGAAAGAGACGTGGAGGTCACAGTAGCTTAATAATACAGTTTTAATGTCCCTTGGAACAGACGTGGAGGTCCCAGTGGAATAAAAGACAATATCAATGCCCTTTAGAAGAGTGGTGGAGGTCCCAGTGGAATAAAAAGACAATATCAATGCCCCTTGGAAGAGTGGTGGAGGTTACTTTGGAATAAAAAGACAATATCAATGCCCCTTGGTAGAGTGTTGGAGGTCGCAGTGGAATAAAAAGACAATATGAAAGCACCATGGAAGAGTGGTGGAGGTCACAGTGGAATAAAAAGACAATATCAATGCCCCTTGGAAGAGTGGTGGAGGTCGCAGTGGAATAAAAAGACAACATCAATGCCCCTTGGAAGAGTGGTGGAGGTCCCAGTGGAATAAAAAGACAATATTAATGACCCTTGGAAGAGACGTGGAGGTCACAGTAGCTTAACAAGATGATTTTAATGCCCCTTGGAATAGATGTGGAGTTCAGAGTGGTTTAACAAGACGGTTTTAATGCCCCTTGAAAGAGACGTGGCGGTCACAGTAGCTTAATGAGACAGTTTTAATGCCCCTTGGAAGAGATGTGGAGGTCCCATAGGAATTAAAAGACAACATAAATGCCCTTTGGAAGAGTGGTGGAGGTCCCAGTGGAATAAAAAGACAATCTCAATGACCCTCGGAAGAGACGTGGAGGTCATCGTAGCTAAACAAGACGATTTTAATGCCCCTGGGAAGAGAAATTGAGTTCAGAGTGGTTTAACAAGACACTTTTAATGTCCCTTGGAAGAGACGTGGAGGTCACAGTAGCTTAACATGACGATTTTAATGCCCCATGGAAGAGACGTGGAGTTCAGAGTGGTTTAACAAGATGGTTTTAATGCCCCTTCGAAGAGACGTGGAGGTCACAGTAGCTTAATAAGACAGTTTTAAGGCCCCTTGGAATAGACATGGAGGTCCCAGTGGAAGAAAAAGACAATATCAATGCCCCTTGGAAGAGTGGTGGAGGTCCCAGTGGAATAAAAAGACAATATCAATGCCCCTTGGAAGAGTGGTGGAGGTCCCAGTGGAATAAAAAGACAATATCAAAGACCCTTGGTAGAGACGTGTATGTCACAGTAGCTTAGAAAGACAGTTTTAATGCCCCTTCGAAGAGACGTAGAGTTCAGAGTGGTTTAAGAAGACGGTTTTAATGCCCCTTGGAAGAGACATGTAGGTCCCCCTGGAATTAAAAGAAAATATCAATGCCTCTTGGAAGAGTGGTGGAGGTTCCAGACGAATAAAAAGACAATATCAATGCCCCTTGGAAGAGTGGTGGAGGTCCCAGTGGAATAAAAATACAATATCAATACCCCTGGGAAGAGTTCTGGAGTTTACAGTGGAATAAAAAGACAATATCAATGCCCCTTGGAAGAGTGGTGGATGTCGCAGTGGAATAAAAAGACAATATCAATGCCCCTTGGAAGAGTGGTTGAGGTCACAGTGGAATAAAAAGACAACATCAATTCCCCTTGGAAGAGTGGTGGAGGTCCCAGGGGAATTAAAAGACAATATCAATGACCCTTGGAAGAGACGTGGAGGTCAAAGTAGCTTAACAAGACGATTTTAATGCCCCTTGGAAGAGACGTGGCATTCAGAGCTGTTTAACAAGTTGGTTTTAATGCCCCTAGGAAGATACGTGGAGGTCGCAGTAGCTTAACAAGATGGTTTTAATGCCCCTTGGAAGAGACGTGGATGTCACAGTAGAATAAAAAGAGAATATCAGTGCCCCTTGGAAGGGTGGTGGAGGTAGCAGTGGAATAAAAAGACAATATCAATGCCCCTTGGAAGAGTGGTGGAGGTCCTAGTGGAATAAAGAGACAATATCAATGACCCTTGGAAGAGACGTGGAGGTCACAGCAGCGTAACAAGATGATTTTAATGCTCCTTGGAAGAGACGTGGAGTATAGAATGGTTTAACAAGACGGATTTAATGCCCCTTGGAAGAGACGTAGAGGTCACAGTAGCTTAACAAGAGGGTTTTAATGCCCCTTGGAAGAAATATGGAGGTCCCAGTGGAATAAAAAGAAAATATCAATGCCCCTTGGAAGAGTGGTGGAGGTCCCAGTGGAATAAAAAGACAATATCAATGCCCCTTGGAAGAGTGGTGGAGGTCGCAGTGGAATAAAAAGACAATATCAATGCCCCTTGGAAGAGTGGTGGAGGTCCCAGTGGAATAAAAAGACAATATCAATGACCCTTGGAAGAGACGTGGAGGTCACAGTAGCTTAACAAGACGATTTTAATGCCCCTTGGAACAGACGTGGAGTTCAGAGAGGTTTAACAAGACGGTTTTAATGCCCCTTGGAAGAGACGTGGAGGTCACAGTAGCTTAATAAGACAGTTTTAATGCCCCTTGGAAGAGACTTGGAGGTACCAGTGGAATAAAAAGACAATATTAATGCCCTTTGGAAAAGTGGCGGAGGTCCCAGTGGAATAAAAAGACAATATCAATGCCCCTTGGAAGAGTGGTGGAGGTTACTGTGGAATAAAAAGACAATATCAATGCCCCTTGGAAGAGTGGTGGAGGTCCCAGACGAATAAAAAGACAATATCAATGCCCCTTGGAAGAGTGGTGGAGGTTACAGTGGAATAAAAAGACAATACAATTGCCCCTTGGAATAGTGGTGGAAGTCCCAGTGGAATTAAAAGACAATATCAATGACCCTTGGAAGAGACGTGGAGGTCACAGCAGCGTAACAAGATGATTTTAATGCTCCTTGGAAGAGACGTGGAGTTCAGAATGGTTTAACAAGACGGATTTAATGCCCCTTAGAAGAGACGTAGAGGTCACAGTAGCTTAACAAGAGGGTTTTAATGCCCCTTGGAAGAAATATGGAGGTCCCAGTGGAATAAAAAGAAAATATCAATGCCCCTTGGAAGAGTGGTGGAGGTCCCAGTGGAATAAAAAGACAATATCAATGCCCCTTGGAAGAGTGGTGGAGGTCGCAGTGGAATAAAAAGACAATATCAATGCCCCTTGGAAGAGTGGTGGAGGTCCCAGTGGAATAAAAAGACAATATCAATGACCCTTGGAAGAGACGTGGAGGTCACAGTAGCTTAACAAGACGATTTTAATGCCCCTTGGAACAGACGTGGAGGTCACAGTAGCTTAATAAGACAGTTTTAATGTCCCTTGGAAGAGACTTGGAGGTACCAGTGGAATAAAAAGACAATATTAATGCCCTTTGGAAAAGTGGCGGAGGTCCCAGTGGAATAAAAAGACAATATCAATGCCCCTTGGAAGAGTGGTGGAGGTTACTGTGGAATAAAAAGACAATATCAATGCCCCTTGGAAGAGTGGTGGAGGTCCCAGACGAATAAAAAGACAATATCAATGCCCCTTGGAAGAGTGGTGGAGGTTACAGTGGAATAAAAAGACAATACAATTGCCCCTTGGAATAGTGGTGGAAGTCCCAGTGGAATTAAAAGACAATATCAATGACCCTTGGAAGAGATGTGGAGGTCACAGCAGCGTAACAAGATGATTTTAATGCTCCTTGGAAGAGACGTGGAGTTCAGAATGGTTTAACAAGACGGATTTAATGCCCCTTGGAAGAGACGTAGAGGTCACAGTAGCTTAACAATAGGGTTTTAATGCCCCTTGGAAGAAATATGGAGGTCCCAGTGGAATAAAAAGAAAATATCAATGCCCCTTGGAAGAGTGGTGGAGGTCCCAGTGGAATAAAAAGACAATATCAATGCCCCTTGGAAGAGTGGTGGAGGTCGCAGTGGAATAAAAAGACAATATCAATGCCCCTTGGAAGAGTGGTGGAGGTCCCAGTGGAATAAAAAGACAATATCAATGACCCTTGGAAGAGACGTGGAGGTCACAGTAGCTTAACAAGATAATTTTAATGCCCCTTGGAACAGACGTGGAGTTCAGAGAGGTTTAACAAGACGGTTTTAATGCCCCTTGGAAGAGACGTGGAGGTCACAGTAGCTTAATAAGACAGTTTTAATGCCCCTTGGAAGAGATGTGGAGGTACCAGTGGAATAAAAAGACAATATTAATGCCCTTTGGAAAAGTGGCGGAGGTCCCAGTAGAATAAAAAGACAATATCAATGCCTCTTGTAAGATTGGTGGAGGTCGCAGTGGAATAAAAAGACAATATCAATACCCCTTGGAAGAGAGGTGGAGGTCACAGAAGCTTAACAAGACGATTTTAATGCTCCTTGGAAGAGACGTAGAGTTCAGAGAGGTTTAAGAAGACGATTTTAATGCCCCTTTGAAGAGACGTGGAGGTACCAGTGGAATAAAAAGACAATATCAATGCCCCTTGGAAGAGTGGTTGAGGTCGCAGTGGAATAAAAAGACAATTTCAATGCCCCTTGTAAGAGTGGTGGAGGTCCCAGTGGAATAAATAGACAATGTCGATGACCCTTGGAAGAGACCTGGAGGTCACAGTATCTTAACAAGACGATTTTAATGCCCCTTGGAAGAGACGTGGAGTTTAGAGTAGTTTAACCAGACAGTTTTAATGTCCCTTGGAAGAGACGTGGAGGTCACAGCAGCGTAATAAGATGATTTTAATGCTCCTTGGAAGAGACGTGGAGTTCAGAATGGTTTAACAAGACGGATTTAATGCCCCTTGGAAGAGACGTAGAGGTCACAGTAGCTTAACAAGAGGGTTTTAATGCCCCTTGGAAGAAATATGGAGGTCCCAGTGGAATAAAAAGAAAATATCAATGCCCCTTGGAAGAGTGGTGGAGGTCCCAGTGGAATAAAAAGACAATATCAATGCCCCTTGGAAGAGTGGTGGAGGTCGCAGTAGAATAAAAAGACAATATCAATGCCCCTTGGAAGAGTGGTGGAGGTCCCAGTGGAATAAAAAGACAATATCAATGCCCCTTGGAAGAGACGTGGAGTTTAGAGTAGTTTAACAAGACAGTTTTAATGTCCCTTGGAAGAGACATGGAGGTCACAGTAGGTTAACAAGACAGTTTTAATACCGCATGGAAGAGACGTAGAGTTCAGAGTGGTTTAACAAGACGGTTTTAATGCCCCTTGGAAGAGATGTGTAGGTCCCAGTGGAATAAAAAGACAATATCAATGCCTCTTGGAACAGTGGTGGAGGTCCCAGACGAATAAAAAGACAATATCAATGCCCCTTGGAAGAGTGGTGGAGGTTACAGTGGAATAAAAAGTCAATACAATTGCCCCTTGGGATAGTGGTGGAAGTCCCAGTGGAATTAAAAGACAATATCAATGACCCTTGGAAAAGACGTGGAGGTCACAGTAGCTTAAAAAGACGATTTTAATGCCCCTTGGAAGAGACATGGAGTTCTGAGTGGTTTAACAAGACGGTTTTAATGCCCCTTGGAAGAGACGTGGAGGTCACAGTGGAATAAAAAGAACATATCAATGACCCTTGGAAGAGACGTGGAGGCCACAGTAGCTTAACAAGATGAATTTAATGCCCCTTACAAGAGCCATGCAGTACAGCATATTAAAAGCATTATTCCCATTATTGGGGACTGGGTCTTTCATAGTCTTTGCCTATGCCTTCCAAGCAAAAGCTGCCAAAAATTAGGACGCAGGAACTTGCAATGCCCCTTACAAGAGCCATGCAGTACAGCATATTAAAAATGATATTCCCATTATTTGGGGGTGGGTCTCCCATAGTCTTTGCCTTTGCCTTCCAAGCAAAAGCTGCCAAAAATTAGGACGGAGGAACTTGCAATGCCCCTTACAAGAGCCATGCAATACAGCATATTAAAAACATTATTACCATTATTGGGGAGTGGGTCTCCCATAGTCTTTGCCTATGCCTTCCAAGCAAAAGCTGCCAAAAATTAGGACGGAGGAACTTGCAATGCTGGCAACATGGACCACGGTAACCTTGGTGGTATAGTGGTGGTGGAGGCTGAGGATAAGGAGAAGAGCAAAAAGCAGCCGAAATGAGGAAGCGTATACCCATGTGTGGGTGTGAAGCGGTGAATGGGAATACACCTCCCAAAATAACACAGTGGATTTGACTTTATGTTACTCTGCTGTTATCTGGTGGTGATGAGAAGTCTGGCCCAATCCAGCCCTTGTTCATTTTGATAAGGGTCTGCTTGTCAGCATTGTCTTTTGACAGGCGAGTGTGCTTATCAGTTATAATTCCCCCAGCGGCACTAAAAACACGCTCCGATAACACGCTAGGTGCAGGGCAGGCCAGGACCTCCAAGGCGCACAGAGCGAGCTCATTACAAGTGTCTAGTTTGGATACCCAATAATTAAAAGGCACAGAGGAATCACGGAGAATGCAGGTATGGTCGGCAAGGTACTTCCTCACCATCTTTTGAAACTTTCCACTCCTTGTGAGAGTACCCCACACCTCAGGGCCTGTAAGCTGGGCGGGTCTCAGAAAACGGTCTCAGTACGTTGACAGTGTTCCCCTGCCTCTGCTGGATTGGAGTTGCGTCTCTCTCGCCTGTACGCCTTGGTTGGACAACAAACTGTGACCTCTGCCGCTAGCGTGTTCAGATGGGAATTATTTTAAGAGTTCTGCAGCAAGGGCCTTCTGGTACTGCCCCATTTTTGTAGACCACTCCACCTCAGGAATAAGAGAGTGAAAGTTCTCCTTGTAGTGGGAGTCTAAAAGTGTCACCAACCAGTAATGACTGTCATCCAACATTTTGACAACGCGATGGTCACGGTTAAGGCAGCGTAACATAAAGTCAGCCATGCATGCCAGACTGGTAACGGGCAAGACTTCCGTGTCCTCACCAAGATGATGACTGACCATGCTCTCCTCCTCCTCCTCTCTTATGTCCTCAAGCCACCCATGCTGAACCGACGGTATGACAGTTGTACAGGTACTACCGTCTACAGCGCATGATACCAGCTCCTGTTCTTCCTCCTCCTCCTCTCTCTCATTGTCCCCCAATGCAACTTGGGATGAGATGAGGCTGGGCTGTGTGTAATCGCCCGCTACGCCTTCTTGATCCATCTCATCATACTCTGGCTGCAATGCCTCCTCTTTAATTCTCTGCAGAGAGTGTTGCAAAAGACAGACAAGTGGGATGCTGACGCTAATGATGGCGTCATCGCCACTCACCATCTTGGTGGACTCCTCAAAGTTTGTCAGGATAGTACATATGTCAGACATCCAGGTCCACTCCTGAGGTCTTATGTGTGGAGTCTGACCTGAATATCGACGGCCTGGTTGCAGCTGGTACTCCACAACTGCTCTCTTCTGCTCACAAATCCTTTGCAACATGTTTAGGGTAGAGTTCCAACGTGTGAGGACATCACACATGAGTCGGTGTGCCTGAAGCTGCAAACGCTGCTGCAACACATCAAGGGCGGCGGAAGCTGTAGCTGACTTCCGAAAATGAGCTGAAAGGTGGCGTACTTTGACGAGCACATCTGGCAACTCAGGGTACGATTTAAGAAACCACTGAACCACGAAGTTAAGCACATGAGCCAGGCATGGCATGTGTGTGATCTCGCCTCGCCTCAGACCCACCACCAGTTTACGGCCATTGTCACACACGACCATGCCTGGATGTAGGTTCAGCAGTCTCAGCCACAGATCTGCCTGCTCTTTCACAGATGTCCACTACTCACAATCAGTGTGAGGTTTATCACCTAAGCTTATGAGTTTCAGCACAGCCTGTTGCCTCTTGGCTAAGGCAGTACTGAAGTGCTTCCAGCTTGTAACTGATGTGGTGATATCTGAGATGGAGGCTGAACATGAGGAGGAGGAGGAGGATGATGCGCAGGAGCTGTACACTGTGGGGGCAACTCTGACTGACATAGGGCCCGCAATCCTCGCTGTGGTGAGGATGTGTTCCGTCCCAAGGTCCGACTGGGTCCCGGCTTCCACTATTTTTACCCAGTGTGCCGTCAGGGAGATGTACCATCCCTGGCCACAAGCACTTGTCCACGTATCCGTTGTCAGGTGGGCTCTCCCTGTAACTGCGTTGTTGAGGGCATGGCAGATGTTTTGGGACACGTGCTTGTGTAGTGCGGGGATGGCACATTGGACAAAATAGTGTCGGCTGGGGACCGAGTACCGAGGAACGGCCACCGCCATAAGGTTGCGGAAGGATTCCCTCTCCACCAGCCTAAAAGGCAGCATTTCCAATGCCAGCAGTTGTGAAATGTGCGAATTTAGGACTGTGGCCTGTGGGGCGTTGGCTGCAAATTTGCGCTTTCGTTCAAAGGTCTGGGATATGGACGTGGACGTTGATGCTGTTTCTTGAGAAACTGCCATAACAAGTGAAGACTGAGAGAAGGGGGCATTTTTGCATGCAGTATGGACAGGGGATTGCCTTGCACGCACAACAGGGGGTTCTCTTACATGCACAACAGCGGAAGAAGCAGTGGTGACACCCGCTGACACTGGTCGTGGACCCTGGGGTTCGCCTCACAAAGTCGGGTGTGTTACGGGTCCGGGGGGTGAAACCTCTGTGCTACGATGCAAGGAGGGACCCAGAGGGGCGTAACTAAGTATCAACCCGGACCGACCCTGGTCGTACGGCGGCTAACGACACCGTGACCAGGGAGGGACCGAGCCGAGGGACCAGGTGCTACTCTGGGGACGACCTTGTAAGGGAGCAGGTGACTCCCACGGTACAGATGGCAGGGACTGACCGGAATAGCACGTAGGCACAGCAGGCAGGCTGGCGAGCAGGAGCCTCCAGGTAGGCTATCAGGCAGACATGGCAAGTTACGGCATGAGTCTCTAGGTGGGCTGGCAATTGGTCACAGCAAGTGACGGCAGGAGTCTCTAGGTAGTCAAGGCAAGTGACGGTAGGAGTCTCTAGGTGGTCACGGCAAGTGATGGCAGGAGTCTCTAGGTGGGCTGGCAGGTGGTCATGGCAAGTGACGACAGGAGCCTCCGGGAAGGCACAGCAGGTAACAAGCAGGTAACAGGCAGGTCACAGGCAAGTGCTCCCAGGTGAGCGGGCTGACAGGCACGGCAGGTACCAGGCAGGCAACAGGCAAGTGCTCCCAGGTGAATGGACTGGCAGGCACAGCAGGTAACAGGCAGGCAACAGGCAAGTGCTCCCAGGTGAGCGGGCTGGCAGGCACGGCAGGTAACAGGCAGGAAACAGGCTGGCGGGCAAGACTGGTAGTGAGGCTAGCATCGGGACCTGAGGGCTGAAGCAGAGGTCAGAAACACTGTGTAGCAACTTTTCCTCGGGCACCTTCATTTTGGAGGAGGTGCCCTATACATGGGAGTCCCTCGGCCATTGGTCGGGGACTTCCCAGGACGGTGTGCGCGGCCTCCCAAAGAGGGAGCACGCGCGTGCCCCAAGGACAGTGTCCGGGGAGCTGCGCGCGCCGGCAGCAGGAAGGGGAGCGCTTGTGAATGCAGAGTGGGGAGCGTGGGGAGCGAGGAGGTGAGTGGGACGGTGTCTCTGCCTGGCAGGGGGCAGAGACGCCGATGCTACAGGGTGCTTTGCTGACATGTGCCTGATCATGCTGGTGGTGGTCAGGCTGGTAGTGTTGTCACCCCTGCTGATGCTGGCCTGGCAGGAGGTACAAATGGCCTTTTTGGGGATATCAGCAGAGTCTTTAAAAAAATTCCTGACTCTGGAAGACCTACCGGTTGTACTGGCAACGTCCCTCATGTTGGTGTTACGGGGAACGGTTGCCCGCCTTCTGTGTGCGGCCACCACATTGCTTCTTCCTGCCTGTTGGGGTACTCTGCCTCCCTCCCCCTGTGTGCTGCTGGCCTCGCTCTGCGTGTCCTCCTGCCACGTTGGGTCAGTAACTAGATCATCCACCACCTCCTCCTCTTCCACTTCCGCACCACGGTCCTCCTCCTCACTTCATGGCAATTGTGTCTCGTCATCGTCCACCTCTTGTGACAAATTGACAGCGTCGCCTTCCTATGGCCGTGGTTGTTAAAATATTTGGCCATCGCTACACGGGATCTCCTCTTCCACCACTTCAAGTGGAGCAGGCGAGGGGCCCAAATATGGAAATGGACCAGTGAACAGGTCTTCAGAGTATCCAACTGTGGGATCACTGGCTGTCTGACGAAACTCGGCGTGGTGGGAGGAAGGAGCATCAGGGTGAGGAGGAGTATGCGGTCGAGACTCACGGCTACTAAGACTTGACCGTGTGGAAGACAGACCGGAGGTGGTGGTGCCTAGGTGACTGGAAGTATTATCTGCTATCCAATTAATAACCTGTTCACACTGATCAGTTCACAATAGTGGTGTTGTTTGCTTCCATAGTAATTCGGTTAATAAGTGGGAGCGAGAAGATGTGGCTGTTGGTTGTGGCACATTTTCACCTTGGCCACGGCCCCGTCCTCTGCTCACACCATCACCAGAACGTCCAGTTCCACGTCCCTTGCCATGCGCCTTGCCCATTGTAAATGAAGTAAAATAGCTTACACTCGCACTATCAATGGCAAAAGGGTAATAGAAAGGAGATTTGAACTGTGGAAGAGGAAAACCACAGTTCTAGTTCTCTGGCGTACACCAGAATCTTTTAAACAGATATATTTGTGTCTGAACAGTCAGCGAGACACTCAAACTGTTTTTTTTTATGTAAAAAAGGCAAAAAGGTGGATAACACCCAGATTTGAACTGTGGAAGAGGAAAACCACAGTTCTAATTTCCTGGCGCATAGCAGACTTTTTTAAATAGATATATTTGTGTCTGAACAGTCAGCGAAACACTCAAACTGTTTTTTTATGGAAAAAAGGCAAAAAAGTGGATAATACAGAGATTTGAACCGTGGAACTGCAAAACCACAGTTCTCGTTATGTGGCCGAGACCAGACTCTTTTAAACAGATATATTTGTGTCTGAACACTCACAGACACACTCAATTTTTTTTTTTGGAAGGGGGGAATACTAAAAGGTTAATAAGACGGGTATTTGTACAGTCTGACTGAGGAAAAAAAAAAAAGAGGATTTAGATGAAAAACAAGGATTTTTCCTGGCCCCTGAGACCTGGGGCTAAGTCTAGCAATTTGAGTAGCAGCAGCACACAGGACTGTAATGCATTGTCTGTTCGTATAACCACTGCGTCTCCTATACAGCCTGCCTGCCTGCCTGATATCTGGGATGGATGTTAGTCCTCAGAAGGACTGATTGTTTGATTTTGCAGGCTTTAGAGACCCTACACTACCTATTTCACAGTATAAATCTCTCCCTAGCTCAGCAGCACTCTCCCTACACTTTCTGATCCGGAGCGACTGTGTCCAAGATGGCGGCGCCCGGTTTTAAATACTCGAGGTGACGCTGTGCGGCCAGCCAATCACTGTAATGCCCACAACCAACATGGCTGCGGAATTACAGTAACTGCCTGGCAATCCCTGCATGTTCATTAGCTCTGTAAAGAACGCCAAACATGCAGGGCGGAGACCCGAGCTCCCGCCCGAGTAACCCGAAAATGCTCGGTGCTCGCCGAACATCCCGAGTAGTGAGATGCTCGGGCGAGTACTGAGCAGTGTAGAGCATGCTCGCTCAACTCTAATAAGCTTGTAAAATGTTAAAATGACATTTCCTGGTGAATGCATTTGTCTTGGTTGAAAGCAATTCAAAAGTGCAAAACGCATCAAAAACGCTACGTGTAAATATAGCCCAATGTGTGGAGGAGTATTTTTGCTTTTGGTTAATTATTTTGCCTTATATACAGGTCATTACCATGGAAAGGATGTTCCTTAACATATTTCCCAGGAAAATCCATTTTGGTTTCATTTTTGAATGTTTTATTGTGAGTCCGTAAAAGTGGCTTAATACTCTGACAACATTGTTGACAGCAGTGATCTGGGAGTCAGAGATGCTTCCAGGGGTCTTCCCCGTGCTGTTCCCATGTCATTTGAGCACTGTTCCCATCGATTTGGGCAATTTTTAAGCCCTCTGCAGACCGCCGGGGGGAGCCGCCTGAAAAATGCTCGAGTTTCCCATAGACTTACATTGGGCTCATTGCTCGGGTCGAGCACCTGAGTATTCCAATGTGCTCGACCTGAGCAAGGAGTACCCGAGCATTTTAGTGCTCGCTCATCACTAGTGACAGTCATTACTGGTTGATGACACTTCTAGACCCGCGCTACAAGGAGAACTTTATATCTCTTATTTCTGAGGCTGACAGGTCTACAAAAATGGGGCTGTACCAGAAGGCGCTTGTTACAGAACTATTAAAAAAATTTCCATCTGAAAACGCTGGTGGCAGAGGGCACACTTCGTTGGACAATCGAGGAGTACAGGCGAGAGAGACACAACTTCAATCCAGCAGAGGCAGAGCAATACTGTCAAAGTTCTGGGAGAATTTTCTCAGCCCCCTCCCATCGCACAAGTCCTGAGGCGCGGGGTACTCTCACAAGGAGTGCAAACTTTGGGAAGATGCTGAGGGAGGACCTTTCTGACCGTACCATCGTCCTCCGTGATTCCTCTGTGCCTTTTAATTATTAGTTATCCAAGCTGAATATGTGGAATGAACTGGCTCTCTATGCCTTGGAGGTCCTGGCCTGCCCTGCCGCCAGCATTTTATCAGTTTTATTGGTTTTTATTGCCGCTGGTGGGATTATAACTGATAAGAGCATCCGCCTGTCAACTGAAAATGCTGACAGGCTGACTCTTATAAAAATAAACAAGGGCTGGATTGGGCCAGACTTCCCAACCCCACTTAATGATAGCAGCGTAACATAAACTCAAATCCAGTGTCTTTTTTTGGGATTTGTATTCCCATGCACCTCTTCACACCCACACATGGGTATACACTTCCTGATTTTGGCTATTTGTGCTTGTCCTCCTCCTTCTCCTCATCCTCATCCTCCACCACCATATCACCAGGGTGACCGTGGTCCGTGATGCAACACCCACATAATTTTTTTAAAGGGTGTTTATGATGCCCGTTAAAAAAATTTTTGAGTCCGTAAAAGTGGCGTAATATCTCTGACAAAGTTGTTGACAGAAGTGACCAGGGAGTCTGAAATTCTTCCAGGGCTCTTCCCCATGCTGTCCCCATGTCATTTGAGCACTGTTCCCATCAATTTGGGCTATTTTTAGACCGCTGGGGGGAGCCGCCTGAAAAATGCTTGAGTTTCCCATAGACTTACATTGGGCTCGTTGCTCGGGTCGAGCACCCGAGTATTCCAATGTGCTCAACCCAAGCATCGAGCACCCAAGCATTTTAGTGCTCTCTCATCACTAATCATAACAAAAGTCATTTTGCGGTTGCAAAGTAGCAAAAATAAAAGAATATTTACAAAGAGTAGGTTTTGACTGTTGAAACACAATATTGGCTTTATAATTGTACGAAAAATTCTTAAAAATTTCTTGTGCAAACTTTAATTTATATTTTCATGTTACTTACATTAAAAACTTTGATGCAGCAGTTTTTAGCAATAAAACCAGAAAAGAGATAAAACAAATACTGTCAGTGAACATATTTTTAGTGTATAAAGTAATTTGACCTATCACAGGGTGTTTGTTGCGCCCCACTATGAAGACATAGGCACTCCATATGGTGACCCATACATTGCCATGAAATGACCGTATTCTATTCTAAGTCCATGTTCACATGTTCAGTATTTAGTCAGTATTTCACATCAGTATTTGTAAGCCAAAAATAGAAGTGGAACAATCAGAGGAAAAGTATAATAGAAACACGTCACCAGTACTACATTTTTCCTCCACTGCTGGCTTTGGCTTACAGTTACAAATACTGATGTAAAATACTGACCAAATACTTAATGTGTGAACATAGCCTAAATCAGTCTCTAGCGAATTGCTCCACAATGCAGAATTCAATGAAGCATGATGTAATTTATTTCCATTCCAAATTCGCACTTCTAGCGGACTTTTGGTTTCTAATCGGCAAGTGAAAGGTCTTTCATGATAAATTTCACATGTTTGAGGGCAGATGGATGCAGGGGCGTAACTATATTCGGTGCAGCGGTTGCAATCACATCCAGTACAAAAGATCTCTTTGATACATATAAAAAGACTTACTATTAATGGCCTGTGATACTTGCGGGACCTTGTTGAAGATTTTGCATCCAGGACCATGAGCTTCAAGTTATGCCACTGGGAGGAAGCTAAATTTAAGGAGCAATCACACAGGGTTTCTGTCTTCTCTAAGAATACCAAGTCTGACAGCACACAATATTCCTATGAAACCATAGTACACTGTGTGGTGACTGCACTAGTCATTATAGCTCATGTTAAAGAGAACCTGTCACATCCTAGCTTCCCTCTAGACTGCCACCATAGCATTGTTAGTGATGCAATGTGCATCACTAAAAGGCTGTTTTCATGAACATAGTTTGAAGTGATTAATTGATTGTACCCGGTGGAGCCAATATTGGTGATTGTCGGCAGTAGTTTCTTGTACTGCTAAGGAAACCCATAATGGTTTCGTCTCCTAGACGTTGGGGCTGATGGTTTTTGTCTGATTATAGTTAGGCAAGGAGTGACAGAGTAAAAAGCCATAGTGTGTGTGGAAAGAGTCCCCGCTGGTTTGTCTCTCTATTCCTGTATTTCTGTTCTAAAGAACAGATGGTGGGTAATCTTTTCAGTAAGGAACAGATTGAATATGGTAGGAATGCTGCTGAATTTGTAAAAGAAAGGAAAAGAAAATGTGCAGAAAATGCATAGGTATTGTTCAGTGTCTGGTTGTCCACGGAGTGGCAGATTTGATGAAGGTTTATGGAAAATATTGAAGGAACAGCAAGGTTGTTTAAATGATGCTGGTTTACTAGACTAGGCTGAGATATGGTGGAAAAACTCTAAATCTGTAACCAGAGGCGAGATGGCGGAAGAAAAACAAGGTGATAAGTGTTTGTATGTTAAAATATGTAACAAAAATGGCATTCATTCCCCTGCTGCTCCCCTTACATTGACCCTGAATAATGGACATGTTGTGTATGTAGGAATCAGAATCCAGTTTGGATGGTGACTTGTTGTGTATGTGGTGCCCCTGTTGGCATATAGAATCCATTAAACCTCTTACCCCTAAAACAGGATTGTACCCTTTTTGTTAATGCCCCACAATCCATTTGTATAGTGGCCAGTGCCCCAAGTGCTACGCCCCAACAAATCTCGGCCTGGAACATTATGCCTGCATTGGAAATGAATAACGCCCCTTCAGACCCTGCCCTCCAGCACCTCCACTGACAAAACCCAAATGGATGCAGCAGTTATACATCAGCCTTTTGCTGCCATGCAAGACTCACTAGGACAATTACTCAGTCAGGGTGGTCAGCTCACATTAATCCACCTTGCATTTCCCCTGCAGCTCTCGCCTGCAGCGCTCACCCAGACTGCTACCACCAGCCCTCGCACCCCAGTCTAGGGGACCCGATACTGTAGAGCCCAAGGAGGGTGGGTGGCATCCCTGAAATCCTAGTGAAGTGTTGGCCATGATGAGTAGAATGCCAGACCCTGAAATGTTTCCCATGCCATTTGTTTGAGAAAGTAGAGAAAATTAGAAAGGCTTTCTCCTGTTAGTAGAAAAATATTATACAAGGCTCTGGCAAAGATGGCATGACTTAGTATATGAGAACACGTCTAAAGTTCACACCCCTTTACTGTCTTGTGCCTCTGCTGAAGGTTTAAAGCCTCTGATTAAAGAGCTACTAATAGTGTCCCATCTAGAGTACCTGGTTGTTATACAATGTAGCCAAGGGTGTGGAAGCAACAACTGCCCTGAATAACAATGCAAAAACCCAGTCCTGGGCCACTGTTATATACAACCAGTCCAGGCAAGGACAATGAAATTTCACATGTTATAATTGTGAAAAGCCTGGACACACAGAATCTGCAGTCTGAGGTCAGAAGGGAGAGGAGAGTGTGATAACTAGAGATGAGCGTTGTTCTACTCGAACTGTTCGCCAATCTCAAATTCGAGCTGTTTTGGGCGGTGTTCGAGCCGGTCGGCGAACACGAACAATTTGAGAAAAATTCGGCTGTTCGAGGTTATGTTCGATAACTGTTCGTGCACCAAAATCATAACTGGATTTTTTCTCAGTAATGATGAAAATTAATGTTAATACGCAGTTTGAGTGTACAGCGGGGCGGGGGGAGGGGCAGGGGATGGATCTCTGCAGGAACAATGAAGATCTCCATTTTTTTTTCTCTTTCCCGCATTTGCAGTGGGGAGGTGCAATCTGTCAGCCTATCAGCAGCGCACACACGGAGCGAAGTGCTTTTTTTCACACAAGCAAGGGCATGTGTGATTGGCAGTGTATGTCACATGTCCTTGCCCTATAAGACCAAGCCATTTTCCCCGTCGCCACCATTTTCTCACTGCTGCAGCTGCGTGTTAGACGGCACCGCTGTTGCTGTGTGCGCTATACCTTGTTAATTTCAAGCCAATTTTCGCACAAATATACAGATAGCTTGGGAGTAGGGAATAGTTGTGATTGCAGTCCTTTTAAGGACTTTTATCAAGCAGGTCTGTGCTCTTAACTAGATAGATTGTGGGAGTAAAGACTAATTGTAATTGGAGTCCTTTTCAGGACTAGGTTACATCAGTTCCTATCAGTTTTTGCCAGGCAGGTCTGTGCCAGTGCTGTGCAAGTTTTTTTCACAGCATTTGGCTGAATCTAGCAAAGCTAATCCTTTTTGGCCTATTGCAGAGTGTGTTAGTCAGTGGAGTAGCCTATCTGTGTTGCAAGATATACCACCTGTGTATAGAATACCAATTTTTTTACTGCACCTAGTGAAGTAAAATCTTTTGGGCATAGCATCATTCTATTAGTCGATCTATACTGACCTCCATCAGGTTGCAAACTGAATATAATTTTTTTCTGCATCTAGCTCTGAAAAAATATTTGGGCTTCTAGCAGTGTGTGGGACTTGGTCTATTAGTCCATCTATACTGACCTCCATCAGGTTGCAAATTAAAAATAATTTTTTTCTTCATTTAGCTCTGAAAAAATATTTGGGCTTCTAGCAGTGTGTGGGACTTGTTCTATTAGTCCTTCTATACTGACCTCCAGCAGGTTGCAAATTGAATATAATTTTTTTCTGCATCTAGCTCTGAAAAAATATTTGGGCTTCTAGCGGTGTGTGGGACTTGGTCTATTAGTCCATCTATACTGACCTCCATCAGGTTGCAAATTAAAAATAATTTTTTTCTGCATCTAGCTCTGAAAAAATATTTGGGCTTCTAGCAGTGTGTGGGACTTGGTCTATTAGTCCATCTATACTGACCTCCATCAGGTTGCAAATTAAAAATAATTTTTTTCTTCATTTATCTCTGAAAAAATATTTGGGCTTCTAGCAGCGTGTGGGACTTGTTCTATTAGTCCATCTATACTGACCTCCATCAGGTTGCAAATTAAAAATAATTTTTTTCTGCATCTAGCTCTGAAAAAATATTTGGGCTTCTAGCAGTGTGTGGGACTTGGTCTATTAGTCCATCTATACTGACCTCCATCAGGTTGCAAATTAAAAATAATTTTTTTCTGCATCTAGCTCTGAAAAAATATTTGGGCTTCTAGCAGTGTGTGGGACTTGGTCTATTAGTCCATCTATACTGACCTCCATCAGGTTGCAAATTGAATAAAAAAATTTTCTGCATCTAGCTCTGAAAAAATATTTGGGCTTCTAGCGGTGTGTGGGACTTGGTCTATTAGTCCATCTATACTGACCTCCATCAGGTTGCAAATTAAAAATAATTTTTTTCTGCATCTAGCTCTGAAAAAATATTTGGGCTTCTAGCAGTGTGTGGGACTTGGTCTATTAGTCCATCTATACTGACCTCCATCAGGTTGCAAATTGAATAAAAAAATTTTCTGCATCTAGCTCTGAAAAAATATTTGGGCTTCTAGCGGTGTGTGGGACTTGGTCTATTAGTCCATCTATACTGACCTCCATCAGGTTGCAAATTAAAAATAATTTTTTTCTGCTTCTAGCTCTGAAAAAATATTTGGGCTTCTAGCAGTGTGTGGGACTTGGTCTATTAGTCCATCTATACTGACCTCCATCAGGTTGCAAATTAAAAATAATTTTTTTCTGCATCTAGCTCTGAAAAAATATTTGGGCTTCTAGCAGTGTGTGGGACTTGGTCTATTAGTCCATCTATACTGACCTCCATCAGGTTGCAAATTGAATAAAAAAAATTTCTGCATCTAGCTCTGAAAAAATATTTGGGCTTCTAGCGGTGTGTGGGACTTGGTCTATTAGTCCATCTATACTGACCTCCATCAGGTTGCAAATTAAAAATAATTTTTTTCTGCTTCTAGCTCTGAAAAAATATTTGGGCTTCTAGCAGTGTGTGGGACTTGGTCTATTAGTCCATCTATACTGACCTCCATCAGGTTGCAAATTAAAAATAATTTTTTTCTTCATTTATCTCTGAAAAAATATTTGGGCTTCTAGCAGCGTGTGGGACTTGTTCTATTAGTCCATCTATACTGACCTCCATCAGGTTGCAAATTAAAAATAATTTTTTTCTGCATCTAGCTCTGAAAAAATATTTGGGCTTCTAGCAGTGTGTGGGACTTGGTCTATTAGTCCATCTATACTGACCTCCATCAGGTTGCAAATTAAAAATAATTTTTTTCTTCATTTAGCTCTGAAAAAATATTTGGGCTTCTAGCAGTGTGTGGGACTTGTTCTATTAGTCCTTCTATACTGACCTCCAGCAGGTTGCAAATTGAATATAATTTTTTTCTGCATCTAGCTCTGAAAAAATATTTGGGCTTCTAGCGGTGTGTGGGACTTGGTCTATTAGTCCATCTATACTGACCTCCATCAGGTTTCAAATTAAAAATAATTTTTTTCTGCATCTAGCTCTGAAAAGATATTTGGGCTTCTAGCAGTGTGTGGGACTTGGTCTATTAGTCCATCTATACTGACCTCCATCAGGTTGCAAATTAAAAATAATTTTTTTCTGCATCTAGCTCTGAAAAAATATTTGGGCTTCTAGCAGTGTGTGGGACTTGGTCTATTAGTCCATCTATACTGACCTCCATCAGGTTGCAAATTGAATAAAAAAATTTTCTGCATCTAGCTCTGAAAAAATATTTGGGCTTCTAGCGGTGTGTGGGACTTGGTCTATTAGTCCATCTATACTGACCTCCATCAGGTTGCAAATTAAAAATAATTTTTTTCTGCATCTTACCCAGCCAATAGTTTTGGCCTAATACCACAGTTTGGCCACTCAGCTCTGCTCGGTTACCATCCATTGTTTTTTTGTGCAAACAACTCCAGAGTTGTGAATTAGTTAACCACCAAAATGAGTGGAAAAAGGCCTGCTGCTGGTGGAAAGGGGAATAGGCGTGTTGGGAAGGGGAAAAAAGGTTGTGTCCGTGGGGTAGGTGCAGAAGAAAGACCATCTTCCAGCCAAACTAAAATGTCTACTTCTTTTAGCGGACAATGTGATAAGATCCCTTTCTTACGGCCACGCCATTCGCTACAAATTCCAGATGAGGCACAAAAACAGCAGGTGCTTCAACGGATATCAAGTGCTCCTTTAAGTGGGCTCTCCTCCACATCAACTTCAACATCACAAATACTCCAGTCCTCAAAGGTGTCACCCAAATCGCACTTGCTTCCTCACAGCTCCCAAATCTCCAGCTGCCCGTCTGAGTATGAGGTAGAACAGATGGTTGAGTCTGCAGAGCTGTTTACGCATACTATAGCCTGGGAATCAGAGGTCGACTCCAGCGCTTCTGTGAATCCAGACGAGGAAATGATCTGCACTGATGCCCAGAATCTTTATGAGTCGGATCCAGGACCAGACGCAGAAGGTTCTGACCATAATGTAGACCCTCATTCCCAAACTGTAATTCCTGTTGGTGGAGACAATGAGGAAGACGATGATAAGACTCAAATACCTGATTGGAGCGACAACTTTAGTTTTTTGTCAGGGCAGGAACAGGTTGGCTCTGAGGACGACGGGTGTGATAACGCACAGGGTGATGATGATGAGGTCGGAGATCCCACTTACTGTCAACCCACAGTCAGCCAAGAGATGAGGTCAGCAGAGGAGGTGGAGGAAGATGCTAGTGACGACGAGGTCAGGTTGCGCCTTCCTGGACAGAGACATAGTACTGGAAGCACGTCAACAACTGCATCCTCAAACACAACTCTGCCTCTCACCACAAGTCGTGGTGGCTCTTCAGGTCGCATGGGTGCTAAGCCTTGCATAGCCTGGGCATTTTTTCAGATCGATAAAGATGACCCAACTCGTGTTATCTGTAACATTTGTCAGCAAAAGCTAAGTAGAGGCCAAAAAATACATAGTTTGAGTACTTCATGCATGAACCGGCACATGGACATGAAGCATAAGTTGCAGTGGGAAGCTCAGTGTGCTACAATGCGGCCTAGCCGGCCGGGCCAACCACAGTCTGCCATATCTTGTGCATCCGCGGCCTCTTCATCCTCTGTGACTGGGGGGACAGCAGTCACACCTGTTTTGGGGCGCAGACCTGCCACCTCTTTACCCGCAACAGCCAGCGTGATTGGCAGGTCATCATTTTCTTTGGAGGTGGTAACACCAGCTGGTCTTGAGCGCTGTCCGACATCGATAGCACCACCTTTGGATCAAGGCAACCTAACATGTCCGCCTGCATCTTCCTCACAGACCGGCAGTTTGCCGGGGACACCCTTATCAACCCCGTCTAAGCACAATAGCCAGCCCTCGGTCCCTCAGATGTGGACAAGTAAAAGACCATTTCCTCCTAGCCATGAGAAAGCTAAGAGGTTGAATTTCACCATCTGCAAGCTCTTGGCTACAGAAATGCTGCCTTTCCGCCTGGTGGACACAGAGGATTTTCGAGACCTTATGTCCGTCGCAGTGCCCCAGTACCAGATGCCCAGTCGGCACTACTTCTCAAAGAAAGGTGTGCCTGCGCTCCACCAGCATGTCGCACACAACATCACCGCTTCTTTGAGAAACTCTGTGTGTGACAGGGTGCATTTCACCACAGACACTTGGACGAGTAGGCATGGACAGGGGCGTTACATGTCGCTGACTGGGCACTGGGTAACTATGGTGACAGCAGGACAAGGGGCTGCTGTCCAAGTCTTGCCGTCCCCACGAGTTGTGCGTCAATCCTCTTTATGTCAAAGTTCCTCCACTGCTTCTGCCTCCTCAACCTCCTCTCGGTCTTCCACCTGCACCCAAAGCCTGTCTGGTCATGCCACAAGCTTTCTAACTGCGCAGAAGGGATCCTGCACACCTCCTTACTATGCTGGCAGTAGGGCTCAATGTCATCAGGCGGTTTTTACATTGAAATGTCTGGGAAATGTGAGTCACACAGCTGAGGAGTTGTGGTCAGCTCTGGAGAACCAATTTCATGAATGGTTGTCTCCACTGGACCTGAAACCAGGGAAGGCCGTGTGCGACAATGCTGCAAACCTGGGTGCGGCCCTTCGCCGGGGCAATGTCACACACGTGCCTTGTATGGCTCACGTGTTGAACCTGGTTGCCCAGCAATTTTTAGCCCACTATCCCAGACTAGATGGCCTTCTGCAGAGGGCACGGTCGCTGTGTGCTCACTTCCGCCGTTCGCATCCCGCAGCTCAGCGACTTACATCTCTACAGAAGTCGTTGGGCCTGCCACTTCACCGGCTAAAATGCGATGTGCCTACCCGGTGGAATTCAACTCTGCACATGTTGCAGCGACTGTGGCAGCACCGACAAGCCCTGGTGCAATACGTTCTGACGTATAGCCTGGGCCAACGAGATTCAGAGGTGGGGCAAATCACGCTGGAGGAGTGGTCTCAGATCAGGGACCTATGCACCCTTCTGCACAGTTTTGAAATGGCGACGAAGATGTTTAGTGCTGACGATGCCATTATCAGCATGACTATTCCGGTGATTTACATGCTGGAGCACATGTTAAACAGAATTCGGAGTCAGGTGGTGGCACAAGAGGAGGTGGAGGAAGTAGAGGAGGAGGAGTTGTATGCGGAAGGGCTAACATCTGCAAGGTCCAGACGGTCGGCAGCACCAAGGCGGCAGGCATGTGAGGGTGGGGGAGATGATTTTACCAGGGCGCATGGTAGCAGCCAAACTAGTGAGGAAGGTGCAGGAGCCCAGGAAGAAGTGGAGGACGAACTGATGGAAGACTCATCAGATGAGGGAGACCTTGATCACATTTCTGTTGTGCGAGGTTGGGGGGAGAGGACAGAGGAAGGAAGCATGATTGTTACCTTGCCACCAACACAACAGGGACTTGGTGCTCCTGGATGCGCAACACACATGAGTGCCTTCTTGCTGCACTACCTGCAACATGACCCTCGAATTGTGAGAATTAGAAATAATCCTGACTACTGGGTTGCCACACTGTTAGATCCCCGGTACAAAAGTAAATTTGCAGAAATTATTCCTGCCATAGAAAGGGATGCACGCATGCAGGAGTATCAGCAGAGACTGTTGCAGAATCTTACATGTGCTTTTCCACAAAATACCAGTGGTGCACGTAGTGAATCTCACAGTTCCAACTTGCCAACCGTGGGACCGTCAAGTGTTCAGCACTCAAACCGTAACAGAACCACAGTATCTGCTGGTAACATCAATTTTGCGGAATCATTTCACCACTTTTTTAGCCCATCCTTTGCAAGGCCACAGGAGACAAGAAGTCTGACACATAGTCAACGCCTAGAGACGATGGTACAGGAGTATCTCCAAGTAAACATTGAAGCCACGACTGTGTCACTGGACCCTTGCTCTTTTTGGGCTTCCAATCTGGATAAATGGCCGGAGCTAGCCACTTACGCCTTGGAGATCTTGTCATGCCCCGCAGCCAGCGTTCTGTCTGAACGTGTGTTCAGCGCTGCTGGTGGTGTGCTGACAGATAAGCGCACGCGGCTCTCCACTGATAATGTAGACAGACTCACGTTCATAAAGATGAACAAATCATGGATCCGAAACGACTTTTCTACCCCTGTGTCATCCTGGGGAGAGTAAAAGCTTGATGATTGGTTAAAATCACCCTACCAACCGTTTTAAGCTTTCAAATTACTAATCATGTTTATCTGTATCTTGACTGGAAAATAATTTGGGCTTTGTAGCAGTGTGCAGCACTGATCCTATTAGGCCATCTATAATAAGCTTCACCAGATTTAAAATTAAAAATAATTTTTAGCTGCATCTAGCCCGGAAAATAATTTTGGGGCTCCGAGATGCGCAAGACACATAAGTGCCTTCTTGCTGCACTACCTGCAGCATGACCCTCATATTGTCAGAATTCGAAGTAATCATGACTACTGGGTTGCCACACTCTTAGATCCCCCAAACTTTTCGATCAACCTTTTCATTTTAATAAAGACCAAAAAAATGGTCATTTTTGAAATTATAAGCATTAGCAGGTTGTTAGAAACTGAAATCAAACAGTTTTCAACTCAAAACTTTATTCTAGGTGATGTTACATTTTCACATAGGACCCCTTGTTCGAAAGGAGCTTCTGAACTCTCTCGTCCATTGAATTTGTCAGGTTTTGGATGGTTTCTGCTTCAATTGTTTTGCATGAGGACAGAATACCCTCCCAGAGCTGTTGCTTAGATGTGAACTGCCTCCCGCCATCATAGACACTCCTTTTAATGATGCTCCAAAGGTTCTGAATGGGGTAGAGGTCAGGGGAGCATGGGGGTCACACCATAAGTTTGTCCCCTTTTATGCCCATATCAGCCAGAGATGCAGATGTTTTATGTGCAGCATGAGATGGTGCATTATCATGCAGAAAAATGATCTTGCTGTGAAATACACGGTTCTTCTTCTTGACACCTGGCAGGAAGTGCTGTTTGAGAAAATCCACATACATTATGGAGTTCATCTTTAGCGCCTTCAGGGATCCTAAAGGGGCCGACAATCTCTCTCCCCATGATTCCAGCCCAAAACATTACTCCACCTCCTCCTTGTTGGCGCTGTAGCCGTGTTTGCGTGGGGTGTCCATCAACCAGCCATCCTCCACTCCATTCATCTGGACCATCGAGCGCTGCACGGCACTCATCCGTGAACAAAACAGTTTTGAAATCAGTCTTCATGTAATGTTTGGCCCACTGGAGCCGTTTCTGCTTGTGTGAAGTGGATAGAGGAGGTCGACAGGATGGCATATGCACAGCTGCAAACCTCTGAAGGACCCTGCATCTTGTTGTTCGGGGGACGTTGGAGGCACAAGCAGCTTCAAAAACTTGTCTGCTGCTATGACAAGGCTTTTTTGCCGCTGCTGTTTCAACCTGACGTAATTGCCTGTAGGAAAGAGTCCTCAATTTGCCCTTATCAGCACGCACACGTGTGTACTGTGAATCAGCTACATACTTCTTGATTGCCAAGACACTTCATCCTGATCATCGCACAATGTTGATTGTAGTCATGCCTTGACCTAAACACTCCACAATTTGTTGCTTCTCAGCAGCCGACACATCCTTTTTCTTTCCCATTTTGGCAGAAAATGTAGGCTGCTTAATAATGTGAGAGAGCCTTCTTAAGTAGTCTTGCCTTTCATTGGACACACCTGCCAAACTAATTAGCACAGGTGTCTGCAATTGCTTACAGTGATATAAAGAGCCCTGACACACATCACCATCAATGAGTTTAACTGACAAACAAACAAATTCTTCCCTTATCACTCCTAAACACTTTTTGCATAATAATTTGGAACGCGGTGTACATGTGCTTTTCCACAAAACACCAGTGGTTCACGTAGTGAATCTTACAGTTCTAACTTGCCAACCGTGGTCTGTATGGAATTGTTCAATAAAGGGCCCAAAATTAAGATAACATAGATGGGAGAGGTCTCTATGAATAGGAATTCCTAAGTATTTGATACCCTGTGAGGGCCAGGCAAAGGGAAAGTTGGACTGGATGGAATCCTATATGGATTTAGGGAGGGAGACATCGAGGGCCTCAGACTTCGCTGCATTGATTTTAAAATTTTACCATGTAACAAAGTGATCTATTTCAGCCATAACAGCAGGGATGGATATATGTGATTGAGTGATATATACTAGGACATCATCAGCAAATAGAGAGCACTTGTACTCGGTGCCTCCCACCTCAATCCACCTAATATTGGGGTTATGGCGAATTGATGAGAGCAGGTGCTCCGTCACTAGGATGTATAAGAGAGGGGACAGAGGACATCCCTGCCTTGTCCCATTGGTGATTGTGAAAGGTGATGAAAATGTTCTGACGCACCCCCTGGGCCTTGGGACACCCGGAGCCGGACCCTTTTTGGTGGATGCTGGTGGTTGTAGTCTTCGTGGCGGCGATCCGGTTCCGTGGCTCAGGGCGGTCTAACCAGTGGCGGAACTATTTATGTGGTTTTGATGTTTAAATGTCCGACTACGCCACCCGTGGATTGCGGTCAGAGTGAACCGCCGCTACAATGCAGAACGCTAAGGCTGGTTTTGTGGGTGCAGCAGAGCGTAGCATAACTCCCCACGGGAGGAGTATAGCCTCAGGGCAGTGTATGCGGAGGATGGGGGTGATGGTGCAGGGCAGCAGCAGTAACGACACGGAGTCAGTGATGCAGTTCAGGGCCTTTACTCACAGTTCTTATTATCCAGACCACGTCTGCAGGTAACGGCTGCCCACGTCGTACTGTGCTCACCAGGTGAGGGGCTCAGACAACTCCCAGATAACTTTGAAGCGCTTCACAGGACCCCCTTTGTGTGTCCTTTGTCTGGCCTTTCTTACCAACACTTCTGTCCGGCTGCCTCGGGCCTCCTCTTGGTAAACTTGGCGCCAGTTTCCCTGACCCTATGTGGTGCCTTCCTAGCGGGTGGAGCAAGGGGCTGCGCCACATAAAATGTCAGAGCCTCCGGTTTCTAGCTGAGGGTCGTTTCCTGCCTCCACTAGTTCGGGGACCGGTCTCCCCCTTTGGCCTGACCCCTCCACGCAGGTGGATTCGGGCGTGCGGTGGCGACTCGCCCGTCCGCACCCCTGGGATCCCTTCATTCCTCGTTCCTGGAGCCTTCTCCGCTCTTCCTTCCTTCTCCCTCTTGCAGGCCTGGGCCTCTGTTACTAGGCCCGCCTCCGGAGCAGAGCTCATGCAGAGCCCCTGCTCCCTGCCACTTCTGCTCAGACTTCTCTGCACTGAACTAAGATGGTGCCCACCTTTTATACTCCCTTCTCAATGCACCCAGGAACTGCTACCTCCCTGCTCCTGCACTGCAGGGTTCCCCTTCCTCAGTGTTCCCTCCCCCCACTCCAGCCAGGGACAGGGACTGTCGTGCCCATCTCAGGGGCATATTGGTCGCCCTGCCCCACGGCAATGTGGTGTAATGCATGCAGGTGTCGGGTCCTGATCCACACTCCATCCTTATCTGAGAGTGAGATATCACACCTCTGGGTGAGGTGCAATACGTCTGTAGCAACCGAGCCCTCGGTGCTACAGTTCCATTTATCTTCAGCCTAGGTGACGTATTGTGATACAGGGCCGTGATTTTGGCTATAAAAGGGTCCCCTAGACCCCTACCCCAAGCTTTTTAAGAGAATCATATATGGCGTGCCAGGAGACTCTATGGAATGCTTTCTCAGCATCCAACGAGAGTATCTACTTACAAATTTTTAACTGCATCTAGCCCAGGAAATACTTTGTGCCTAGTAGCAGTGTCTGCTAGTCAGCGGATTATCCCGGCTGTTAAGCAAGCTACACCACCTGTAGTTTGGACACTTAATTTTTTCAAAGGAAATGCTTCGGGACCACGGGATACTCAGTGAAGAGCATCAGGAGGCACCCCAAGGCATAGGGGCTGGGACTGGCACTAGGATGCCTTGCGGTGGACAGCCGAGCTCGATCCTTATAAAAGCTTTTTAACTGCAGCAGCTTTAGTGGACGCTACTGGAGCTGGAATTACGCGGCTGCTGGCATGAGACTTGCCCTCCAATAGATCCTTGTAAATGGATTTAAAGTGTATTCATTCAAATTAGAGGTACAATTTAAATTAAAAAGCTTAGAGCTGCCTCCACCACAGGGGGGCTCTCTCGACCCACCAGCGGACAGGCACCAGTATTGGGAGAGGGGGGCTGGCCGTCAGGGTTCACCGCGGCTCTGGCACAAACCCGGCGACACGGAGGTGGCACGGGCAGGAGCGGACTGGCCGTCTCGGCTTCTCACTTTTTGGATTTTAGAAGGGCATGACATGCCTATATCTGTGTCTCCCCCTCCTTTTACTCCTCCACCTCTTTTCTTTTCGCATGACTATATGTACTTGTCACTTTTCCATGTGTTAGTTGTGTCTTCTGAGCAGTCTGTCAGCTTTTGGACACCTTTGAAGGTGTTTTCTATGTGTTTCTATGTGTTTTTGTTTGCCTGCCATTGGTTTTAACGGTGTTCGAAGGTGTTCGACGAACAGTTCGACGAACAGTTCGGCGAACACACGAGTGTTCGACGAACCGAACCGAACTCGAACACTACGGGGGTGGCTCAACACTAGTGATAACCCCCCTTCTTCTCCATTCTCCAGCAGGGAGGGGGGAGAGTCAGTTTCATACTAAGCCATAAATGCTGTTCACCCTCTGCTGCATAAGTCTGCTGGAATTTCTCTAACTTTGTCCCTCACTGTTTGTCTTTTGTGATGTTGCTGCCATCCTTTCTCAGTACTGCTGGACATCTCAGACTTTAATGTGCCCTCCTCATGCATGATAACATCACCATTCACTGTTGCACAACTCTGAATCCAGCCACCTTGTTGATTGTAGAGGGAGGAGAGGGGTGATAGTGGTAATGTGGGTGATCTTCTAGTTGAGCCATAAGAAGAACATGATTGTGTACAAATAATGTCACACAGGGGGGTTTCAGTCATGTTACTGATGTCCCACTAAATAACCCAGACCGTGACCTCTTTGTGGATGGATCGCTGTTAGTGATGAGCGAGCACTAAAATACTCGGGTACTCTTTGCTCAAGTAAAGCAAATTGGAATGCTTGAGTGCTCGATCCGAGCAACTAGCCCAATGAAAGTCAATGGGAAACTCAAAGATTTTTCCGGCGAACCCCCCGGAGGTCTGCAGAGGGCCTAAAAATTGCCCAAATCAATGGGAACAGTTCTCAAATGACATGGGAACAGCAAGGGGAATACCCCTGGAAGCATCTCTGACTCCCAAATCACTGCTGTCAACAATGTTGTCAGAGTATTACGCCATATTTATGGACTCACAATAAAACATACAAAAATGAAACCAAAATGGATTTTCCTGGGAAAAATGTTAAGGAACATCCTTTCCAGGGTAATGACTTGTATATAAGGCAAAATAAATAACCAAGAACAAAAATTCTTCTCCACACCTTGGGCTTTTTTCACACGTAGCGTTTTTTATGCTTTTTTGCACTTTTGCATTGCTTTAAATGGTGAAAATGTAAGTGTACCAGGAAATGTCATTTTAACATTTTACTACCTTATCTGGCAATGAGGTGTGTGAGATCTAATCAGACACATCCTGTTCCATTTATGAAGGAGGGACTCTGAAAGTCACAAAGCCTATTTTTATAGGGCCATAAAGCAGCCTTTACTATTCTTAAAGGGCCAGCAGTTGGCCCTCACTATTGTTAGAGGTCGATCAGCTGACTATGCTTTGTTGCTCAAATTATTAAGGAGGGGGTCTCCTATACTGCTATAGGGTATGCAGTGACTGCAACGGATGCCTAAATTTAGGAATAACCCCAATATCAATTTAAAGACACATACAGGAAGGCCTCAGTAACAAAATGTTCCCATTATAAAGGAGCAGTTCTGCTGTCCGGTTATTGAGTATGCAGTGACTTCAATGGCTGCCTAAAATTAGGAATAACCCCAATACCAATTTAAAGACACACACAGGAGGGCCTCCGTAACAAAATGTTCCCATTACAAAGGAGTGGGTCTGCTATATGATTATTGCGTATGCAGTGATTTCAACGGCTACCTAAATTTAAGAATAACCCAAATTTCAATTTAAAGACACATACAGGAGGGCCTCCGTAACAAAATGTTCCCATTATACATGAGCGAGTGTGCTATATAGTTATAGGGAATGCAGTGAGTACAACGGCTGCCAAAATTTGGGAAAAAAAACAATAATTTAAAGACATATAGAGGAGGGGGCCACAGTAATGACATGTTCCCATTAGAAAGGAGTGGGTCTGCCATACAGTTATAAGATATGCAGTGAGTACAATGGCTGCCAAAGTTTGGGAAAAACCCCAATAACAATTTAAAGACACATAGAGGCGGGCCTCAGTAACCAGTACGACATGATCCTATTAGAAAGGAGCGGGTCTTCTATACATTTTTAGGGGTTATGCAGAGAGTACAATGGCTGGCAAAATTTTGGAAAAACCCCAATAACAATTTAAAGACACATAGAGGAGGGCCTCAGTAACGAGTACAACATGTTCCCATTAGAAAGGAGCGGGTCTGCTATACAGTTATAGGTTATGCAGTGAGTACAACTGCTGCCAAAATTTTGGAAAAAACCTCAATAACAATTGAAAGACACATAGAGGTGGGCCTCAGTAACAATAACGAAATGTTCACATTAGAAAGGAGCAGGTCTGCTATAAAGTTGTAGGGTATGCAGAGAGTACAATGGCTGCCAAAATTTAAGAAAAAACCCAAAAACAATTTAAAGACACATAGAGGTGGGTTTCCGTAACGAGCACGACATGTTCTCATTAGAAAGGAGCCGGTCTTCCATACAGTTATAGGGTATGCAGTGAGTACAACGGCTGACAAAATTTGGGAAAAACCTCAATAACAATTTAAAGACATATAGAGGTGGGCCTCAGTAACGAGTATGAAATGTTCACATTAGAAAGGAGTGGGTCTGCTATGTTGTTATAGGGTATTCAGTGAGTACAACGGCTGCCAAAATTTAGGAAAAACCCCAATAACAATTTAATGACACATAGAGGTGGGCCTCAGTAACGACATGTTCCCTTTAGAAAAGGAGCAGGTCTCCCATACTGTTCTTGCGTATGCAGTGACTGCAACGGCTGCCAAAAATTTGGAGACACTCAAATGTCCCTTGCAAGAGACATAGAGAAGGGCCTATTGAAAACAATGTTCCTATTATTAAGAAGTGGGTCTCCCATACGGTTTACCTATGCAGTGAATGCAACTGCTGCCAAAATTTTTTTAGGCAATCCAATGCCCCTTGCAAGAGACATAGAGGAGGGCCTCCTGAAAACAATGTTCCCATTATTAGGAAGTGGGTTTCCCATACTGTTTACCTCTGCAGTGAATGCAACGGCTGCCAAAAATTTGGAGGCACTCCAATACCTCTTGCAAGAGATGTAGAGGAGGTGATATGGTAGATATGGTGGTGAATGATATGGTGATGGAGGATGAGGAGAAGGAGGAGGACAAGAGCAAATAGACAAAATCAGGAAGCTTAGTGTCTGGGTGTGAAGAGGTGCATGGGAATAGACGTCCCAAAAATAAGACACTGGATTTGAGTTTATGTTATGCTGCTATCATTCGGTGGTGTTGAGAAGTCTGGCCCAATCCAGCCCTTGTTCATTTTTATAAGAGTAAGCCTGTCAGCATTTTCAGTTGACAGGCGTATGTGCCTATCAGTTATAATTCCACCAGCGGCACTAAAAACTGACAAAATGCTAGCGGCAAAGCGTAGAGAGCCAGTTCATGCTACATGTCCAGCTTGGATGCTCAATAATTATAAGCAGGGCTGGACTGAGTGAAAAAAGCAGCCCTGCTACACAAACCACACCAGCCCACATACTAAAAGGGTTTGTGCACACTGTCGGTATTGGCAGCGCTTTGAATGCAGCATACTTTATGCTGCGTCAAAAGCACTTCACGCAGGTGAATCAGCATGTGTTCATTGAACCATGCGGATTCAAAGCATCCTATATATTGCACTGATATAATTTCTCTTTCGGAGACTAGCATTTCCGCAAGAGAGATTGACATGCTGCGGTCTGGAAAGACGTGCCACATATCCGTGTCCGCAGGTGCACGGAGACGCATAGTGGACATGGGATTTCTACAAATCCCATCCAGTATGAATTAACATCTGGCTGCTGCGGATTGCACTCAGTGAAAGTGCGCTGCGTGCAATCCACAGCACTTACCGATCACGTGCACGTACCCTAACACTCATTACCCCCGATCAGGGAGTTTTGCTTTTCTTTGTCGTGCCCCTCACTCTCCTAAAAGAGTTATTTGAAGAGACGCATGTGAATGGTGCCACAGTGCATATGATCGGCCACAGCTCAATTTACATGGTGCTCTACAGAGCTCCGATTCTCGGGATCATGGGGAGTCGGATCTTCAGCGATTGGACAGAGAGAGGGGATTTCTTGGGATAATCAATTAAAACAGGTTTTCCAATATTTTTTTTTATTTGGCCATAGTAATGTTGAAAATACTAAACCAATATTGACGCCTCTCTGACAACAGGACTGTAGAAGTTCCTCCTACTGCAGTTCCACCACCACCACTAACTTGGTACGAGGCCATGCCCTCTAGAATCAGACTGTAGCTATGGCTGACTTGCGGTGGATGTGTGGAAATGGTGACTTTTATCCAATAATGCCAGTGGGATAGTGGGACTCATGTGCGATTGTTAAATTCCTGATACTACTCCAGATTGTGACTCCAAATACAGACAAGCATGACACCAGCATTCCTACTTATTTTTACCCTCACATGTACATCAACCTTGTTGGAGACCCAAGAAGAGTACCAGACGAGTTCAAAGCCAGAGATCAAGTAGCAGCAGGCCTTGAATAGCTATTCCCCATCGTTACAGCAAATAAAAATCTGGACTGGATAAATGATATCTACAATGACAAACTATTGGATGCTAACTCTGACCAGTACATGAATGTGGCACCCATATAGTTTCCTTGCTTGTTGTGGCTTGTGTGTGTATGTGTGTGTGTGTGCATGTGTAATATACGAAAACTGTAGCACTGCTGGTAGGGTGTGCAAGTACGGTCCAAAACCAATCATATAGTAACTAAAATTTGGCACTTAAAAGGCATAAATTATTTCAAGTTTTTAATTGCAGTCCAGCACAGGTACAGACGTTTCGGTCAGCAAGACCTTCATCAGTGTATACTGCAGCATATAAAAAAATAACAAAACTACAAATATCAGACAAAATGTGAAAAGGAATAACAAAATTATTGTCACACGATACAGTGAAAATTCATTAACAGCTGAGAATCCAAAAAACATTAAAGCACTCATTTAGAGTGTACTAAATATGACCTACCAGACTGCTTAGAGAAATAGGTGTAAGTGGAGGTAAGGAGGACACAGTGTCCAAGTCAATAGACTGGATCTGTGTAGACAAATAGCCATAGGTGTCAGTGTCCCAGAGAAAGGAATGTATAGCACTAAGCCCAGCAATTGAAGTGAAACCTAACTGGTGGTGAAAGGACTTCCTCACAGCTTCCTTTCACCACCGGGTAGGTTTCACTTCAATTGCACAACGTCTCAGAACGTCCCACGTTATGTGCCGACAACATATGCTATGATGATTATTCCCATAGCATTATCAGTAGGCTAATAGATTATTTATTGCTATTTTGCCTTTTCAAGCACTTAGGTGTTTTGTTAGGGAATAAAAGGGCTTAGCCAACATTGAGCAAGGGCACAATTACGCAATTTTAGTGTGCCAACCTCCGTTGTTCAGGTAGCAGCAACTTCAGTGAACTTGTCTAGTTCACTAAATTTATTTGGACTATTCATTTGAGAAATTGATTCATTTCTAATTCAGGTCCAAAAACCAATTCACTTTAAAAAAAAATGTCCAAAAAAACATGAACTTCATTTCTGGTCTCGACAGTGATTCCAGTCACAGTGATTTTAATCATGATATTGGTTCAACAAATATCAGTGCAAAGATTTTAGCTGAGATAGTTGCAGTTGTGATATACACCACTTGCATTTGAACCAATGTTATTCAAGGAGGCAGTGCAGATCTGCATATTTTTTCTCAATTGTATATGGTTTGAAGCAAAAAATTACAGCATGCTGCTATTTGACTCCAAAATCGGCTGGGTGCGAGCAAAAAAATGGATGCCATATGGATCATTAGAGTGGCATCCAATTTTTACACATACATTACAATTTTGTAACATAGGAAACTGTAAATGGTCCTGTAAAAGATTAATAGTTGCTGATTTTTTATTTGCTCATGTTACCTCAGTCTTATACTGTTATTGTCCCTAGTTTTCCTCAACCATAAGAGTTGCGTGTGCTCTACACACTTCAGCAGCTATTACACTATGTTGAATTTCTTTTGTCACTTCATGTTGTATTCTAAACATGAAGTGTTTAGCAAGCAATGCTCGTATATTGCTGAAAGCATAGACTGGAAGCTATTTTAATTGGAAATGTGTGCGGACACTGCAATTGTTCTGCCTTCACTGACATGTTTTTCTTTTAGCACTTATCTTGGTCTAATCATTGTAAAAATAAATAAATAATATGTTATCTTCTTTCAGTCTTCAGTCTTTAAATTGTTATTTAACATCAATATTGGTCATTTGTATAAGGCAATGCCTAGTTGTAGGAGTGGAATATTATTTTCCCTACACAGTATATTCTAACCTAAAGGACAGAAGTTATTACTGCCCTCTAATCTTTTAATTATTTAGATATAGGGCACAGATTTTTTTTAGACAAATTTGTCAATGGTTAAGGTCTTGAGTGCAGTGTTAGATTCTTGTACATCAGAAACCTAATTTAGACGAATGTATAAATAAATATACCTGTTCTCAAGATTCTTTGAGTAGCTTTTTAGTTAGGGTGTCTAGAAAGCATATAGTTCTGAATAACCTCCACCTTCATTGGCCTCTTGGTGTCATTCTTTCTTTATTCTTTATAATAGTGACATTCCCATGAAGTTATTTTAGACATACTGTACATTGTACAACATCTTTTTATCACCTCAAGAGTTTGTATACCAGCCAAATGGAGTCATCAGTAAACACCTTCTCTTGAATTTTGGCTCCCAAAAAAGTATAGAATTGCAGATACTCAAATCAATAATTGCCTTGAAATGCTTCTTGAAACTTGGCTCCAGATAAGAGAGTGGCAAATTTATTCAAGGGCAGTTTTCTACTCGAAATTACAAAAATCAGTGTTTGCCAGAATTTTTTGTAATTCGCTCTGCTTGATTTCAGCAAAGTGGCAGCCAGATGGCCATCATTTTGCTGCACTATAGAGCATCAGCAAAAGGTTAAAAAATAAAAAATAATATTCATCTCTCATCTCTCTGGCCATCTCCTCTGCTCACTATCTCCCGTCTGTCAGCACATATTTCCATTGTAAGGTTGCAACACTGTGACGTCATGATGCGTTGCGCAACCTAATGGTGCACTGTAGGCCAGCACTTCTGATAGCATCCAGGCCTAGGAGGTCCCTGGGCGTATGTGTTGAAAATATTGGTAGGTGAGTAGTAAGGTATTTTTGTTTTACATCTTTTATTTATTAGGCCTTGGGACCCCAGAGCAAAATAAGGGACATTCAATTTGAGGAGAATAATTTAGCTGAGAATGAAACTTCCTAGTAATATCAGTGCAATTTGACAAATAAGAATCTAGTCAGATCCACTCATTTCTACTCCAGATGGATCCTAAGAATTTGACTTAAATTTATCATTCAACCGTATAACCAGTATCTGCCTGAGCATTTCTAACCTTATGCATATTTTCAAAAAATCAACTAGAAAAAAAATAGGCTCCTATAAATCTTGACTGGCCTTCATAACTGTTTTGCAAGCTCAAACTAACATGTAAAAATTAGGAGGAATGTTATTGCTAGCAAAGAGAACAGTGAAAGTGGAGCAGAATAGTTAAGAAAGACAGAGATGGGTTTTCTTTCCATACAGGCAGATAATTACAAAAGTTGTAGTGATTGTGATTTTTGAGCTTGGCTTCAAAATTAAGTTTTATTTGTTAAGTGGTTAAATGAATTGAATAAGAACTCAATATAAAAAGTCTATGAATGTTTTTCTTGGTTAAAGGAAGTTTCGCCCCCAGCAGCTTGCCCCCATCTGTTCGTCCCCAGGTACATTTCGCCCCCGCACATTTCACCCCTATCATTTCTCCCCCAGGAAGATTCGCCCCCACACATTTTGCCCCTGCATGTTTTGCCCCCGGACGGGGGCGAACTAGGGGTGATATGTGCGGGGGTGAGAACAAAACATCCTGGGGGCCAAATGCTGGGGACGAAATGTGTGGGGGCGAAATATACCCAGGGGCAAACTGCTGGGAGCCAACTGCTGGGGGCGAAACATCCAATTCCCGTTTTTCTTGACATACAATTTATAACTATATACATTAGCAATAGCCAAAAAGAAAGCATTTTAGGGGAATATTTCCACAAACATTTATTTTCATGTGAATTATGTTTATTTTTCCATTTTTCCATAAAAATTTATCCAGGAATTTAGTTCCAAGACATATGATTTATTTACCCATTAGGTACAGGCACCATATCAGCTTATACCTAAGCCTTTTTCAAACACATGAGTAGAGATGAGCAGTGTTCGACTAGAACTGTTCACCAATCTAAAATTCGAGCTGTTTTGGGTGGTGTTCGAGTCGTTCGACGAACGCGAACGATTTGCAAAAAATTTGGCTGTTCGAGGTTATGTTCGATAACTGTTCGTGCACCAAAAGAGTAATTGGATTTTTTCACATCATGCAGGGATTGTCTGCCACTCACTGTAATGCCATAGCCATGGTGGTTGTGGCATTACAGTGGTTTCCCAAATCGATGGGAACAGTGCTCACAGTGAAACATGAAAAGCCGGCAATTCAGCAGCGGCATACACCGGTACAAGACAATTTAGAACAGAGAGAATAGAGCATCACACATAGATTAGATAGATAGAAACATGTGAGTCACATATATAATAAGTACCGTGATAGTGTTGATTACTGTACTTGTCATTTAGTGTTAAAATAAAGGATTTATTAAAAAAAAAAATTGATGTGGGGTTCCCCGTAATTTTAGTCTCTAGCGGAGGTTAAGCAGATGGCTGGGGCAGATGTTTGAAGCCTGGGAAGGGGTAATACCCACGGAGCTTCCCAGGCTACTAATATCAGCCCCCAGCTGAATACCTAGCCTTTACTAGCTATTAAAATGGGGGACCCCCCAAAAAAATGACGTGGGGTCCCCCTATTTTAATAGCTAGCAAAGGCTAGGCAGACAGCTGGTGGCTGATATTAATAGCCCAGGAAGGGTGCCATGAATATTGGCACCCTCCCAGGCTATAAACGTCAGCCGCCCCAGAAATGGTGCATCCTCGCTCTTCTCACTTCCCTGTAGTGGTGGCAGAGGGGTAATAGGGCTGGGGTTGATGTCAGCTTATAATGCCAGCTGACATCAAGCCCAGGTTAGTAATGGAGAGGCGTCTATAAGACACCCCCATTACTAACCCCATAGTCAAAATTAAAAAACACAAACACCCAGAAAAAAGTCCTTTAATTGAAATAAACACACAATATTTTAATGTTCTAAATTAAACCATACTTACCGTCACGTCCATTCCAGCTGAAGCCAACGATCTCCTGCAATTAAAGTAAAATAATAAACCAACCTCATCCTTACATTTCCATGGTTCCCAGGACGGCTCCAGCTCTGATACATTCACATGACAGGCTGGATCGCAGCAGAAAGCTGCCATCCAGCTTGCCATGCCACAGACACTGAGAAGCACAGGCATGCTTGCGCTTCTCAGTGTCTCGCTGTGACGGCATCCAGATGAGCCGAGTTCATGTCCAATGAACTCATCTCACCTCATGCACGTCAACGACAGCGTGGGAAAATTCTCCTGCGCTTGCGGTCAGCGTGAGAGAATTATCCTGCGCTCACGGCAAGCGCTAATTCCAGCTGAAGCCAATGTCTTCTGCAATAGCACTAAAATAATAAACCAACCTCATCCTTACCTTTCCATTGGTTCCCAGGACAGCTTCACCTCTGCGCTGACATGTCCAATGAACTCAGCTCACCTCATGCACGTCACTGACAGCGTGGGAAAATTGTCCTGCGCTTGCCGTGAGCGCAGGAGAATTCACTCACGCTCACCGCAAGCACAGGTGAATTTTCCCACGCTGTCGGTGAAGTGCATGAGGTGAGATGAGTTCATTGGACATGAACTCGGCTCATCTGGATGCCATCACAGTCAGACACTGAGGAGCGCAAGCATGCCTGAGCTTCTCAGTGTCTGCGGCATGGCAAGCTGGATGGCAGCTTTCTGCTGCGATCCAGCCTGTCATGTGAATGTAGCAGAGCTGGAGCTGTCCTGGGAACCATGGAAAGGTAAGGATGAGGTTGGTTTATTATTTTACTTTTATTGCATGAGATCGTTGGCTTCAGCTGGAATGGGCGTGACGGTAAGTTTGGTTTAATTTAAAACATTAAAGAATTGTGTGTTTATTTCAATTAAAGGACTTTATTTTGGGTGTTTGTGTTTTTTTAACTTTGACTATGGGGTTAGTAAAGGGGGTGTCTTATAGACGCCTCTCCATTACTAACCTGGGCTTGATGTCAGCTGGCATTATAAGCTAACATCAACCCCAGCCCTATTACCCCACTGCCACTGTTACAGAGCAGTGGGAAGAGCGAGGCTAAGTGCCAGAATTGGCGCATCCTGTCAATGCGCCATTTCTGGGGTGGCTGACGGCTGGTGTTTCTAGCCTGGGAGGGGACCAATATTCATGGCACCCTTCCTTGGATATTAATATCATCCCCCAGCTGTCTGCCTAGCCTTTGCTAGCTACCAAAATAGGGGGGACCCCACGTAATTTTGTTTTTTTGGGTCCCCCCATTTTAATAGCTAGTAAAGGCTAGGTATTCAGCTGGGGGCTGATATTAGTAGCCTGTGAAGCTCCGTGGGTATTACCCTTTCCCAGGCTTCAAACATGTGCCCCAGCCGTCTGGTTAACCTCCACTAGAGACTAGTGTTGAGCCACCCCCGTAGTGTTCGAGTTCGGTTCGGTTCGTCGAACACCCGTGTGTTCGCCGAACTGTTCGTCGAACTGTTCGTTGAACACCTTGGGACACCGTTAAAACCAATGGCAGGCAAACAAAAACACATAGAAACACATAGAAAACACCTTCAAAGGTGTCCAAAAGCTGACAAACTGCTCAGAAGACACAACTAACACATGGAAAAGTGACAAGTACATATAGTCATGCGAAAAGAAAAGAGGTGGAGGAGTAAAAGGAGGGGGAGACACAGATATAGGCATGTCATGCCCTTCTAAAATCCAAAAAGTGAGAAGCCGACACGTTCAGTCCGCTCCTGCCCGTGCCACCTCCGTGTCGCCGGGTTTGTGCCAGAGCCGCGGTGAACCCTGACGGCCAGCCCCCCTCTCCCAATACTGGTGTCTGTCCGCTGGTGGGTTGAGCGAGCCCCCCTGTGGTGGAGGCAGCTCTAAGCTTTTTAATTTAAATTGTCTCTCTAATTTGAATGAATACACTTTAAATCCATTTACAAGGATCTATTGGAGGGCAAGTCTCATGCCAGCTGCCGTGTAATTCCAGCTCCAGTAGCGTCCACTAAAGCTGCTGCAGTTAAAAAGATTTTATAAGGATCGAGCTAGGCTGTCCACCGCAAGGCATCCTACTGCCAGTCCCAGCCCCTATGCCTTGGGGTGCCTCCTGATGCTCTTCACTGAGTATCCCGTGGTCCCGAAGCATTTCCTTTGAAAAAATTAAGTGTCCAAACTACAGGTGGTGTAGCTTGCTTAACAGCCGGGATAATCCGCTGACTAGCAGACACTGCTACTAGGCACAAAGTATTTCCTGGGCTAGATGCAGTTAAAAATTTGTAATTAGATACTCTCGTTGGATGCAGAGAAAGCATTCCATAGAGTCTCCTGGCACGCCATATATGATTCTCTTAAAAAGCTTGGGGTAGGGGTCTAGGGGACCCTTTTATAGCCAAAATCACGGCCCTGTATCACAATATGTCACCTAGGCTGAAGATAAATGGAACTGTAGCACCCTGAGGGCTCGGTTGCTACAGAGGTATTGCACCTCACCCAGAGGTGTGATATCTCACTCTCAGGTAAGGATGGAGTGTGGATCAGGACCCGACACCTGCATGCATTACACCACATTGCCGTGGGGCAGGGCGACCAATATGCCTCTGAGATGGGCACGACAGTCCCTGTCCCTGGCTGGAGTGGGGGGAGGGAACACTGAGGAAGGGGAACCCTGTAGTGCAGGAGCAGGGAGGAAGCAGTTCCTGGGTGCATTGAGAAGGGAGTATAAAAGGTGGGCACCATCTTAGTTCAGTGCAGAGAAGTCTGAGCAGAAGTGGCAGGGAGCAGGGGCTCTGCATGAGCTCTGCTCCGGAGGCGGGCCTAGTAACAGAGGCCCAGGCCTGGAAGAGGGAGAAGGAAGGAAGAGGAGCGGAGAAGGCTCCAGGAACGAGGAATGAAGGGATCCCAGGGGTGCGGACGGGCGAGTCGCCACCGCACACCCGAATCCACCTGCGTGGAAGGGTCAGGCCAAAGGGGGAGACCGGTCCCCGAAACTAGTGGAGGCAGGAAACGACCCTCAGCTAGAAACCGGAGGCTGTGACATTTTATGTGGCGCAGCCCCTCGCTACACCCGCTAGGAAGGCACCACATAGGGTTAGGGAAACTGGCGCCAAGTTTACCAAGAGGAGGCCCGAGGCAGCCGGACAGAAGGGTTGGTAAGAAAGGCCAGACAAAGGACACACAAAGGGGGTCCTGTGAAGCACTCCACAGTTATCTGGGAGTTGTCTGAGCCCCTCACCTGGTGAGCACAGTACGACGTGGGCAGCCGTTACCTGCAGACGTGGTCTGGATAATAAGAATTGTGAGTAAAGGCCCTGGACTGCATCACTGACTCCGTGTCGTTACTGCTGCCCTGCAACATCACCCCCATCCTCCGCATACACTGCCCTGAGGCTATACTCCTCCCGTGGGGAGTTATGCTACGCTCTGCTGCACCCACAACACCAGCCTCAGCAGTCTGCCCTGCAGCGGCGGTTCACTCTGACCGCAATCCACGGGTGGCGTAGTCGGACATTTAAACATCAAAACCACATAAATAGTTCTGCCACTGGTTTGACCACCCTGAGCCACGGAACCGGGTCGCCGCCACGAAGACTACAACCACCAGCATCCACCAAAAAGGGTCCGGCTCCGGGTGTCCCAAGGCCCAGGGGGCGCGTCAGAACATTTTCATCACCTTTCACAATCACCAATGGGACAAGGCAGGGATGTTCTCTGTCCCCTCTCTTATACATCCTAGTGACGGAGCACCTGCTCTCATCAATTCGCCATAACCCCAATATTAGGTGGATTGAGGTGGGAGGCACCGAGTACAAGTGCTCTCTATTTGCTCATGATGTTCTAGTATATATCACTCAATCACATATATCCATCCATGCTGTTATGGCTGAAATAGATCACTTTGTTACATGGTCAAATTTTAAAATCAATGCAGCGAAGTCTGAGGCCCTCGATGTCTCCCTCCCCAAATCCATATAGGATTCTATCCAGTCCAACTTTCCCTTTGCCTGGCCCTCACAGGGTATCAAATACTTAGGAATTCCTATTCATAGAGACCTCTCCCATCTATGTTAGCTTAATTTTGGGCCCTTTATTGAACAACTCCATACAGACCACGGTTGGCAAGTTAGAACTGTAAGATTCACTACGTGAACCACTGGTGTTTTGTGGAAAAGCACATGTACACTGTGTTCCAAATTATTATGCAAAAAGTGTTTAGGAGTGATAAGGGAAGAATTTCTTTGTTTGTCAGTTAAACTCATTGATGGTGATGTGTGTCAGGGCTCTTTATATCACTGTAAGCAATTGCAGACACCTGTGCTAATTAGTTTGGCAGGTGTGTCCAATGAAAGGCAAGACTACTTAAGAAGGCTGTCTCACATTATTAAGCAGCCTACATTTTCTGCCAAAATGGGAAAGAAAAAGGATGTGTCGGCTGCTGAGAAGCAACAAATTGTGGAGTGTTTAGGTCAAGGCATGACTACAATCAACATTGTGCGATGATCAGGATGAAGTGTCTTGGCAATCAAGAAGTATGTAGCTGATTCACAGTACACACGTGTGCGTGCTGATAAGGGCAAATTGAGGACTCTTTCCTACAGGCAATTACGTCAGGTTAAAAGAGCAGCGGCAAAAAAGCCTTGTCATAGCAGCAGACAAGTTTTTGAAGCTGCTGGTGCCTCCAACGTCCCCCGAACAACAAGATGCAGGGTCCTTCAGAGGTTTGCAGCTATGCATATGCCATCCTGTCGACCTCCTCTATCCACTTCACACAAGCAGAAACGGCTCCAGTGGGCCAAACATTACATGAAGACTGATTTCAAAACTGTTTTGTTCACGGATGAGTGCCGTGCAGCGCTCGATGGTCCAGATGGATGGAGTGGAGGATGGCTGGTTGATGGACACCTAACGCAAACACGGCTACAGCGCCAACAAGGAGGAGGTGGAGTAATGTTTTGGGCTGGAATCATGGGGAGAGAAATTGTCGGCCCCTTTAGGATTCCTGAAGGCGCTAAAGATGAACTCCATAATGTATGTGGATTTTCTCAAACAGCACTTCCTGCCATGGTTCAAGAAGAAGAACCGTGTATTTCACAGCAAGATCATTTTTTTGCATGACAATGCACCATCTCATGCTGCACATAAAACATCTGCATCTCTGGCTGATATGGGCATAAAAGGGGACAAACTTATGGTGTGACCCCCATGCTCCCCTGACCTCTATCCCATTCAGAACCTCTGGAGCATCATCAAAAGGAGTGTCTATGATGGCGGGAGGCAGTTCACATCTAAGCAACAGCTCTGGGAGGGTATTCTGTCCTCATGCAAAACAATTGAAGCAGAAACCATCCAAAACCTGACAAATTCAATGGACGAGAGAGTTCAGAAGCTCCTTTCGAACAAGGGGTCCTATGTGAAAATGTAACATCACCTAGAATAAAGTTTTGAGTTGAAAACTGTTTGATTTCAGTTTCTAATAACCTGCTAATGCTTATAATTTCAAAAATTACCATTTTTTTGGTCTTTATTAAAATGAAAAGGTTGATCGAAAAGTTTGGGGGATCTAAGAGTGGGGCAACCCAGTAGTCATGATTACTTCGAATTCTGACAATATGAGGGTCATGTTACATGTAGTGCAGCAAGAAGGCACTTATGTGTCTTGCGCATCTCGGAGCCCCAAAATTATTTTCCGGGCTAGATGCAGCTAAAAATTATTATTAATTTTAAATCTGGTGGAGCTTAGTATAGATGGCCTAATAGGATCAGTGCTGCACACTGCTACAAAGCCCAAATTATTTTCCAGTCAAGATACAGATAAACATGATTAGTCATTTTAAATCTGGTGGAGCTTATTATAGATGGCCTAATAGAATCAGTGCTGCACACTGCTACAAAGCCCAAATTATTTTCCAGCCAAGATACAGATAAACATGATTAGTAATTTGAAAGCTTAAAACGGTTGGTAGGGTGATTTTAACCAATCATCAAGCTTTTACTCTCCCCAGGATGACACAGGCGTAGAAAAGTCGTTTCGGATCCATGATTTGTTCATCTTTATGAACGTGAGTCTGTCTACATTATCAGTGGAGAGCCGCGTGCGCTTATCTGTCAGCACACCACCAGCAGCGCTGAACACACGTTCAGACAGAACGCTGGCTGCGGGGCATGACAAGATCTCCAAGGCGTAAGTGGCTAGCTCCGGCCATTTATCCAGATTGGAAGCCCAAAAAGAGCAAGGGTCCAGTGACACAGTCATGGCTTCAATGTTTACTTGGAGATACTCCTGTACCATCGTCTCTAGGCGTTGACTATGTGTCAGACTTCTTGTCTCCTGTGGCCTTGCAAAGGATGGGCTAAAAAAGTGGTGAAATGATTCCGCAAAATTGATGTTACCAGCAGATACTGTGGTTCTGTTACGGTTTGAGTGCTGAATACTTGACGGTCCCACGGTTGGCAAGTTGGAACTGTGAGATTCACTACGTGCACCACTGGTGTTTTGTGGAAAAGCACACGTAAGATTCCGCAACAGTCTCTGCTGATACTCCTGCATGCGTGCATCCCTTTATATGGCAGGAATAATTTCTGCAAATTTACTTTTGTACCGGGGATCTAACAGTGTGGCAACCCAGTAGTCAGGATTATTTCTAATTCTCACAATTCGAGGGTCATGTTGCAGGTAGTGAAGCAAGAAGGCACTCATGTGTGTTGCGCATCCAGGAGCACCAAGTCCCTGTTGTGTTGGTGGCGAGGTAACAATCATGCTTCCTTCCTCTGTCCTCTCCCCCCAACCTCGCACAACAGAAATGTGATCAAGGTCTCCCTCATCTGATGAGTCTTCCATCAGTTCATCCTCCACTTCTTCCTGGGCTCCTGCACCTTCCTCACTAGTTTGGTTGCTACCATGCGCCCTGGTAAAACCATCTCCCCCACCCTCACATGCTTGCCGCCTTGGTGCTGCCGACCGTCTGGACCTTGCAGATGTTAGCCCTTCCGCATACAACTCCTCCTCCTCTACTTCCTCCACCTCCTCTTGTGCCACCACCTGACTCCGAATTCTGTTTAACATGTGCTCCAGCATGTAAATCACCGGAATAGTCATGCTGATAATGGCATCGTCAGCACGAAACATCTTCGTCGCCATTTCAAAACTGTGCAGAAGGGTGCATAGGTCCCTGATCTGAGACCACTCCTCCAGCGTGATTTGCCCCACCTCTGGATCTCGTTGGCCCAGGCTATACGTCAGAACGTATTGCACCAGGGCTTGTCGGTGCTGCCACAGTCGCTGCAACATGTGCAGAGTTGAATTCCACCGGGTAGGCACATCGCATTTTAGCCGGTGAAGTGGCAGGCCCAACGACTTCTGTAGAGATGTAAGTCGCTGAGCTGCGGGATGTGAACGGCGGAAGTGAGCACACAGCGACCGTGCCCTCTGCAGAAGGCCATCTAGTCTGGGATAGTGGGCTAAAAATTGCTGGACAACCAGGTTCAACACGTGAGCCATACAAGGCACGTGTGTGACATTGCCCCGGCGAAGGGCCGCACCCAGATTTGCAGCATTGTCGCACACGGCCTTCCCTGGTTTCAGGTCCAGTGGAGACAACCATTCATGAAATTGGTTCTCCAGAGCTGACCACAACTCCTCAGCTGTGTGACTCACATTTCCCAGACATTTCAAAGTAAAAACCGCCTGATGACGTTGAGCCCTACTGCCAGCATAGTAAGGAGGTGTGCAGGATCCCTTCTGCGCAGATAGAAAGCTTGTGGCATGACCAGACAGGCTTAGGGTGCAGGTGGAAGACCGAGAGGAGGTTGAGGAGGCAGAAGCAGTGGAGGAACTTTGACATAAAGAGGATTGACGCACAACTCGTGGGGACGGCAACACTTGGACAGCAGCCCCTTGTCCTGCTGTCACCATAGTTACCCAGTGCCCAGTCAGCGACATGTAACGCCCCTGTCCATGCCTACTCGTCCAAGTGTCTGTGGTGAAATGCACCCTGTCACACACAGAGTTTCTCAAAGAAGCGGTGATGTTGTGTGCGACATGCTGGTGGAGCGCAGGCACACCTTTCTTTGAGAAGTAGTGCCGACTGGGCATCTGGTACTGGGGCACTGCGACGGACATAAGGTCTCGAAAATCCTCTGTGTCCACCAGGCGGAAAGGCAGCATTTCTGTAGCCAAGAGCTTGCAGATGGTGAAATTCAATCTCTTAGCTTTCTCATGGCTAGGAGGAAATGGTCTTTTACTTGTCCACATCTGAGGGACCGAGGGCTGGCTATTGTGCTTAGACGGGGTTGATAAGGGTGTCCCCGGCAAACTGCCGGTCTGTGAGGAAGATGCAGGCGGACATGTTAGGTTGCCTTGATCCAAAGGTGGTGCTATCGATGTCGGACAGCGCTCAACAAAAGCTGGTGTTACCACCTCCAAAGAAAATGATGACCTGCCAATCACGCTGGCTGTTGCGGGTAAAGAGTTGGCAGGTCTGCGCCCCAAAACAGGTGTGACTGCTGTCCCCCCAGTCACAGAGGATGAAGAGGCCACGGATGCACAAGATATGGCAGACGGTGGTTGGCCCGGCCGGCTAGGCCGCATTGTAGCACACTGAGCTTCCCACTGCAACTTATGCTTCATGTCCATGTGCCGGTTCATGCATGAAGTACTCAAACTATGTATTTTTTCGCCTCTACTTAGCTTTTGCTGACAAATGTTACAGATAACACGAGTTGGGTCATCTTTATTGATCTGAAAAAATGCCCAGGCGATGCAAGGCTTAGCACCCATGCGACCTGAAGAGCCACCACGACTTGTGGTGAGAGGCAGAGTTGTGTTTGAGGATGCAGTGGTTGACGTGCTTCCAGTAATACGTCTCTGTCCAGGAAGGCGCAACCTGACCTCGTCGTCACTAGCATCTTCCTCCACCTCCTCTGCTGACCTCATCTCTTGGCTGACTGTGGGTTGACAGTAAGTGGGATCTCCAACCTCATCATCATCACCCTGTGCGTTATCACACGCGTCGTCCTCAGAGCCAACCTGTTCCTGCCTGACAAAAAACTAAAGTTGTCGCTCCAATCAGGTATTTGAGTCTCATCATCGTCTTCCTCATTGTCTCCACCAACAGCAGTTACAGTTTGGGAATGAGGGTCTACATTATGGTCAGAACCTTCTGCGTCTGGTCCTGGATCCGACTCATAAAGATTCTGGGCATCAGTGCAGAACATTTCCTCGTCTGGATTCACAGAAGTGCTGGAGTCGACCTCTGATTCCCAGGCTATAGTATGAGTAAACAGCTCTGCAGACTCAACCATCTGTTCTACCTCATACTCAGATGAGCAGCTGGAGATTTGGGAGCTGTGAGGAAGCAAGTGCGATTGGGGTGACACCTTTGAGGACTGGAGTATTTGTGATGTTAAAGTTGATGTGGAGGAGAGCCCACTTAAAGGAGCGCTTGATATCCGTTGAAGCACCTGCTGTTTTTGTGCCTCATCTGGAATTTGTAGCGATTGGCGTGGCCGTAAGAAAGGGATCTTATCACATTGTCCGCTAAAAGAAGTAGACATTTTAGTTTGGCTGGAAGATGGTCTTTCTTCTGCAGATGTTACTGTTGCATTAACACCTATCCCACGAACACAACCTTTTTTCCCCTTCCCAACACGCCTATTCCCCTTTCCACCAGCAGCAGGCCTTTTTCCACTCATTTTGGTGGTTAACTAATTCACAACTCTGGAGTTGTTTGCACAAAAAAACAATGGATGGGAACCGAGCAGAGCTGAGTGGCCAAACTGTGGTATTAGGCCAAAACTATTGGCTGGGTTAGATGCAGAAAAAAATTATATTCAATTTGCAACCTGATGGAGGTCAGTATAGATGGACTAATAGAACAAGTCCCACACACAGCTAGAAGCCCAAATATTTTTTCAGTGGTAGATGCAGAAAAAAATATATTCAGTTTGTAACCTGATGGAGGTCAGTATAGATGGACTAATAGAACAAGTCCTACACACAGCTAGAAGCCCAAATATTTTTTCAGAGGTAGATGTAGAAAAATATATATTCAGTTTGCAACCTGATGGAGGTCAGTATAGATGGACTAATAGAACAAGTCCCACACACTGCTAGAAGGCCAAATATTTTTTCAGAGCTAGATGCAGACAAAAAATTATTTTTAATTTGCAACCTGATGGAGGTCAGTATAGATGGACTAATAGAGAAAGTCCCACACACTGCTAGAAGGCCAAATATTTTTTCAGAGCTAGATGCAGAAAAAAATTATATTCAGTTTACAACCTGATGGAGGTCAGTATAGATGGACAAATAGAACAAGTCCCACACACAGCTAGAAGGCCAAATATTTTTTCAGAGGTAGATGCAGATAAAAATTATTTTTAATTTGCATCCTGATGGAGGTCAGTATAGATGGACTAATAGAGAAAGTCCCACACACTGCTAGAAGGCCAAATATTTTTTCAGAGCTAGATGCAGACAAAAAATTATTTTTAATTTGCAACCTGATGGAGGTCAGTATAGATGGATTAATAGAGAAAGTCCCACACACTGCTAGAAGGCCAAATATTTTTTCAGAGCTAGATGCAGATAAAAATTATTTTTAATTTGCAACCTGATGGAGGTCAGTATAGATGGACTAATAGAAAAAGTCCCAGACACTGCTAGAAGGCCAAATATTTTTTCAGAGCTAGATGCAGAAAAAAATTATATTCAGTTTGCAACCTGATGGAGGTCAGTATAGATGGACTAATAGAACAAGTCCCACACACAGCTAGAAGGCCAAATATTTTTTCAGAGGTAGATGCAGAAAAAAATTATATTCAGTTTGCAACCTGATGGAGGTCTGTATAGATGGATTAATAGAACAAGTCCCACACACAGCTAGAAGCCCAAATATTTTTTCAGAGGTAGATGCAGAAAAAAAATATATTCAGTTTGCAACCTGATGGAGGTCAGTATAGATGGACTAATAGAGAAAGTCCCACACACTGCTAGAAGGCCAAATATTTTTTCAGAGCTAGATGCAGAAAAAAAATTATTTTTAATTTGCAGCCTGATGGAGGTCAGTATAGATGGACTAATAGAGAAAGTCCCACACACTGCTAGAAGGCCAAATATTTTTTCAGAGCTAGATGCAGATATAAATTATTTTTAATTTGCAACCTGATGGAGGTCAGTATAGATGGACTAATAGAGAAAGTTCCACACACTGCTAGAAGGCCAAATATTTTTTCAGAGCTAGATGCAGAAAAAAATTATATTCAGTTTGCAACCTGATGGAGGTCAGTATAGATGGACTAATAGAACAAGTCCCACACACAGCTAGAAGCCCAAATATTTTTTCAGAGGTAGATGCAGATAAAAATTATTTTTAATTTGCAACCTGATGGAGGTCAGTATAGATGGACTAATAGAGAAAGTCCCACACACTGCTAGAAGGCCAAATATTTTTTCAGAGCTAGATGCAGACAAAAAATTATTTTGAATTTGCAGCGTGATGGAGGTCAGTATAGATGGACTAATAGAGAAAGTCCCACACACTGCTGGAAGCCCAATATTTTTTCAGAGGTAGATGCAGAAAAAAATTATATTCAGTTTGCAACCTGATGGAGGTCAGTATAGATGGACTAATAGAACAAGTCCCACACACAGCTAGAAGCCCAAATATTTTTTCAGAGGTAGATGCAGAAAAAAATTATATTCTGTTTGCAACCTGATGGAGGTCTGTATAGATGTATTAATAGAACAAGTCCCACACACAGCTAGAAGCCCAAATATTTTTTCAGAGGTAGATGCAGGAAAAAATTATATTCAGTTTGCAACCTGATGGAGGTCAGTATAGATGGACAAATAGAACAAGTCTCACACACAGCTAGAAGGCCAAATATTTTTTCAGAGGTAGATGCAGATAAAAATTATTTTTAATTTGCATCCTGATGGAGGTCAGTATAGATGGACTAATAGAGAAAGTCCCACACACTGCTAGAAGGCCAAATATTTTTTCAGAGCTAGATGCAGACAAAAAATTATTTTTAATTTGCAACGTGATGGAGGTCAGTATAGATGGATTAATAGAGAAAGTCCCACACACTGCTAGAAGGCCAAATATTTTTTCAGAGCTAGATGAAGATAAAAATTATTTTTAATTTGCAACCTGATGGAGGTCAGTATAGATGGACTAATAGAAAAAGTCCCACACATTGCTAGAAGGCCAAATATTTTTTCAGAGCTAGATGCAGAACAGAATTATATTCAGTTTGCAACCTGATGGAGGTCAGTATAGATGGACTAATAGAACAAGTCCCACACACAGCTAGAAGGCCAAATATTTTTTCAGAGGTAGATGCAGAAAAAAATTATATTCAGTTTGCAACCTGATGGAGGTCTGTATAGATGGATTAATAGAACAAGTCCCACACACAGCTAGAAGCGCAAATATTTTTTCAGAGGTAGATGCAGAAAAAAAATATATTCAGTTTGCAACCTGATGGAGGTCAGTATAGATGGACTAATAGAGAAAGTCCCACACACTGCTAGAAGGCCAAATATTTTTTCAGAGCTAGATGCAGAAAAAAAATAATTTTTAATTTGCAGCCTGATGGAGGTCAGTATAGATGGACTAATAGAGAAAGTCCCACACACTGCTAGAAGGCCAAATATTTTTTCAGAGCTAGATGCAGATATAAATTATTTTTAATATGCAACCTGATGGAGGTCAGTATAGATGGACTAATAGAGAAAGTTCCACACACTGCTAGAAGGCCAAATATTTTTTCAGAGCTAGATGCAGAAAAAAATTATATTCAGTTTGCAACCTGATGGAGGTCAGTATAGATGGACTAATAGAACAAGTCCCACACACAGCTAGAAGGTCAAATATTTTTTCAGAGGTAGATGCAGATAAAAATTATTTTTAATTTGCAACCTGATGGAGGTCAGTATAGATGGACTAATAGAGAAAGTCCCACACACTGCTAGAAGGCCAAATATTTTTTCAGAGCTAGATGCAGACAAAAAATTATTTTGAATTTGCAACCTGATGGAGGTCTGTATAGATGGATTAATAGAACAAGTCCCACACACAGCTAGAAGCCCAAATATTTTTTCAGAGGTAGATGCAGGAAAAAATTATATTCAGTTTGCAACCTGATGGAGGTCAGTATAGATGGACAAATAGAACAAGTCTCACACACAGCTAGAAGGCCAAATATTTTTTCAGAGGTAGATGCAGATAAAAATTATTTTTAATTTGCATCCTGATGGAGGTCAGTATAGATGGACTAATAGAGAAAGTCCCACACACTGCTAGAAGGCCAAATATTTTTTCAGAGCTAGATGCAGACAAAAAATTATTTTTAATTTGCAACCTGATGGAGGTCAGTATAGATGGATTAATAGAGAAAGTCCCACACACTGCTAGAAGGCCAAATATTTTTTCAGAGCTAGATGAAGATAAAAATTATTTTTAATTTGCAACCTGATGGAGGTCAGTATAGATGGACTAATAGAAAAAGTCCCACACATTGCTAGAAGGCCAAATATTTTTTCAGAGCTAGATGCAGAACAGAATTATATTCAGTTTGCAACCTGATGGAGGTCAGTATAGATGGACTAATAGAACAAGTCCCACACACAGCTAGAAGGCCAAATATTTTTTCAGAGGTAGATGCAGAAAAAAATTATATTCAGTTTGCAACCTGATGGAGGTCTGTATAGATGGATTAATAGAACAAGTCCCACACACAGCTAGGAGCGCAAATATTTTTTCAGAGGTAGATGCAGAAAAAAAATATATTCAGTTTGCAACCTGATGGAGGTCAGTATAGATGGACTAATAGAGAAAGTCCCACACACTGCTAGAAGGCCAAATATTTTTTCAGAGCTAGATGCAGAAAAAAAATAATTTTTAATTTGCAGCCTGATGGAGGTCAGTATAGATGGACTAATAGAGAAAGTCCCACACACTGCTAGAAGGCCAAATATTTTTTCAGAGCTAGATGCAGATATAAATTATTTTTAATATGCAACCTGATGGAGGTCAGTATAGATGGACTAATAGAGAAAGTTCCACACACTGCTAGAAGGCCAAATATTTTTTCAGAGCTAGATGCAGAAAAAAATTATATTCAGTTTGCAACCTGATGGAGGTCAGTATAGATGGACTAATAGAACAAGTCCCACACACAGCTAGAAGGTCAAATATTTTTTCAGAGGTAGATGCAGATAAAAATTATTTTTAATTTGCAACCTGATGGAGGTCAGTATAGATGGACTAATAGAGAAAGTCCCACACACTGCTAGAAGGCCAAATATTTTTTCAGAGCTAGATGCAGACAAAAAATTATTTTGAATTTGCAACCTGATGGAGGTCTGTATAGATGGATTAATAGAACAAGTCCCACACACAGCTAGAAGCCCAAATATTTTTTCAGAGGTAGATGCAGATAAAAATTATTTTTAATTTGCAACCTGATGGAGGTCAGTATAGATGGACTAATAGAGAAAGTCCCACACACTGCTAGAAGGCCAAATATTTTTTCAGAGCTAGATGCAGACAAAAAATTATTTTGAATTTGCAGCGTGATGGAGGTCAGTATAGATGGACTAATAGAGAAAGTCCCACACACTGCTGGAAGCCCAATATTTTTTCAGAGGTAGATGCAGAAAAAAATTATATTCAGTTTGCAACCTGATGGAGGTCAGTATAGATGGACTAATAGAACAAGTCCCACACACAGCTAGAAGCCCAAATATTTTTTCAGAGGTAGATGCAGAAAAAAATTATATTCAGTTTGCAACCTGATGGAGGTCTGTATAGATGGATTAATAGAACAAGTCCCACACACAGCTAGAAGCCCAAATATTTTTTCAGAGGTAGATGCAGACAAAAAATTATATTCAGTTTGCAACCTGATGGAGGTCAGTATAGATGGACAAATAGAACAAGTCTCACACACAGCTAGAAGGCCAAATATTTTTTCAGAGGTAGATGCAGATAAAAATTATTTTTAATTTGCATCCTGATGGAGGTCAGTATAGATGGACTAATAGAGAAAGTCCCACACACTGCTAGAAGGCCAAATATTTTTTCAGAGCTAGATGCAGACAAAAAATTATTTTTAATTTGCAACGTGATGGAGGTCAGTATAGATGGATTAATAGAGAAAGTCCCACACACTGCTAGAAGGCCAAATATTTTTTCAGAGCTAGATGCAGATAAAAATTATTTTTAATTTGCAACCTGATGGAGGTCAGTATAGATGGACTAATAGAAAAAGTCCCACACACTGCTAGAAGGCCAAATATTTTTTCAGAGCTAGATGCAGAACAAAATTATATTCAGTTTGCAACCTGATGGAGGTCAGTATAGATGGACTAATAGAACAAGTCCCACACACAGCTAGAAGGCCAAATATTTTTTCAGAGGTAGATGCAGAAAAAAATTATATTCAGTTTGCAACCTCATGGAGGTCTGTATAGATGGATTAATAGAACAAGTCCCACACACAGCTAGAAGCGCAAATATTTTTTCAGAGGTAGATGCAGAAAAAAAATATATTCAGTTTGCAACCTGATGGAGGTCAGTATAGATGGACTAATAGAGAAAGTCCCACACACTGCTAGAAGGCCAAATATTTTTTCAGAGCTAGATGCAGAAAAAAAATTATTTTTAATTTGCAGCCTGATGGAGGTCAGTATAGATGGACTAATAGAGAAAGTCCCACACACTGCTAGAAGGCCAAATATTTTTTCAGAGCTAGATGCAGATATAAATTATTTTTAATATGCAACCTGATGGAGGTCAGTATAGATGGACTAATAGAGAAAGTTCCACACACTGCTAGAAGGCCAAATATTTTTTCAGAGCTAGATGCAGAAAAAAATTATATTCAGTTTGCAACCTGATGGAGGTCAGTATAGATGGACTAATAGAACAAGTCCCACACACAGCTAGAAGGTCAAATATTTTTTCAGAGGTAGATGCAGATAAAAATTATTTTTAATTTGCAACCTGATGGAGGTCAGTATAGATGGACTAATAGAGAAAGTCCCACACACTGCTAGAAGGCCAAATATTTTTTCAGAGCTAGATGCAGACAAAAAATTATTTTGAATTTGCAGCGTGATGGAGGTCAGTATAGATGGACTAATAGAGAAAGTCCCACACACTGCTAGAAGCCCAATATTTTTTCAGAGGTAGATACAGAAAAAAAATATATTCAGTTTGCAACCTGATGGAGGTCAGTATAGATGGACTAATAGAGAAAGTCCCACACACTGCTAGAAGGCCAAATATTTTTTCAGAGCTAGATGCAGATAAAAATTATTTTTAATTTGCAACCTGATGGAGGTCAGTATAGATGGACTAATAGAGAAAGTCCCACACACTGCTAGAAGGCCAAATATTTTTTCAGAGCTAGATGCACAAAAAAATTATATTCAGTTTGCAACCTGATGGAGGTCAGTATAGATGGACTAATAGAACAAGTCCCACACACAGCTAGAAGCCCAAATATTTTTTCAGAGGTAGATGCAGAAAAAAATTATATTCAGTTTGCAACCTGATGGAGGTCTGTATAGATGGATTAATAGAACAAGTCCCACACACAGCTAGAAGCCCAAATATTTTTTCAGAGGTAGATGCAGGAAAAAATTATATTCAGTTTGCAACCTGATGGAGGTCTGTATAGATGGATTAATAGAACAAGTCCCACACACAGCTAGAAGCCCAATATTTTTTCAGAGGTAGATGCAGAAAAAAAATATATTCAGTTTGCAACCTGATGGAGGTCAGTATAGATGGACTAAAAAAGAAAGTCCCACACACTGCTAGAAGGCCAAATATTTTTTCAGAGCTAGATGCAGACAAAAAATTATTTTTAATTTCCAACCTGATTGAGGTCAGTATAGATGGACTAATAGAGAAAGTCCCACACACTGCTAGAAGGCCAAATATTTTTTCAGAGCTAGATGCAGATATAAATTATTTTTAATTTGCAACCTGATGGAGGTCAGTATAGATGGACTAATAGAGAAAGTTCCACACACTGCTAGAAGGCCAAATATTTTTTCAGAGCTAGATGCAGAAAAAAATTATATTCAGTTTGCCACCTGATGGAAGTCAGTATAGATGGACTAATAGAACAAGTCCCACACACAGCTAGAAGGCCAAATATTTTTTCAGAGGTAGATGCAGATAAAAATTATTTTTAATTTGCAGCCTGATGGAGGTCAGTATAGATGGACTAATAGAGAAAGTCCCACACACTGCTAGAAGGCCAAATATTTTTTCAGAGCTAGATGCAGGCAAAAAATTATTTTGAATTTGCAACCTGATGGTGGTCAGTATAGATGGACTAATAGAGAAAGTCCCACACACTGCTAGAAGGCCAAATATTTTTTCAGAGCTAGATGCAGACAAAAAATTATTTTTAATTTGCAACCTGATGGAGGTCAGTATAGATGGACTAATAGAGAAAGTCCCACACACTGCTAGAAGGCCAAATATTTTTTCAGAGCTAGATGCAGATAAAAATTATTTTTAATTTGCAACCTGATGGAGGTCAGTATAGATGGACTAATAGAGAAAGTCCCACACACTGCTAGAAGGCCAAATATTTTTTCAGAGCTAGATGCAGAAAAAAATTATATTCAGTTTGCAACCTGATGGAGGTCAGTATAGATGGACTAATAGAACAAGTCCCACACACAGCTAGAAGCCCAAATATTTTTTCAGAGGTAGATGCAGATAAAAATTATTTTTAATTTGCAACCTGATGGAGGTCAGTATAGATGTACTAATAGAGAAAGTCCCACACACTGCTAGAAGGCCAAATATTTTTTCAGAGCTAGATGCAGAAAAAAATTTATTTTGAATTTGCAGCGTGATGGAGGTCAGTATAGATGGACTAATAGAACAAGTCCCACACACTGCTAGAATGCCAAATATTTTTTCAGAGCTAGATGCATAAAAAAATTATATTCAGTTTGCAACCTGATGGAGGTCAGTATAGATGGACTAATAGAACAAGTCCTACACACTGCTAGAAGCCCAAATATTTTTTCAGAGCTAGATGCAGAAAAAAATTATACTCAATTTGCAACCTGATGGAGGTCAGAATAGATGGACTAATAGAATGATGCTATGCCCAAAAGATTTTACTTCACTAGGTGCAGTAAAAAAATTGGTATTCTATAGACAGGTGGTATATCTTGCAACACAGATAGGCTACTCCACTGACTAACACACTCTGCAATAGGCCAAAAAGGATTAGCTTTGCTAGATTCAGACAAATGCTGTGAAAAAAACTTGCACAGCACTGGCACAGACCTGCATGACAAAAACTGATAGGAACTGATGTAACCTAGTCCTGAAAAGGACTGCAATTACAATTAGTCTTTACTCCCACAATCTATCTATTTAAGAGCACAGACCTGCCTGATAAAAGTCATAGGAAATGCTGTAACCTAGTCCTTAAAAGGACTGCAATCACAACTGTTCCCTACTCCCAAGCTATCTGTAGATTTGTGCGAAAATTGGCTTGAAATTAACAAGGTATAGCACACACAGCTACAGCGGTGCCGTCTAACACGCAGCTGCAGCAGTGAGAAAATGGTGGCGACGGGGAAAATGGCTTGGTCTTATAGGGCAAGGACATGTGACATACACTGCCAATGACACATGCCCTTGCTTGTGTGAAAAAAAGCACTTCGCTCCGTGTGTGCGCTGCTGATAGGCTGACAGATTGGACCTCCCCACTGTAAATGCGGGAAAGAGAAAAAAAAATGGAGATCTTCATTATTCCTGCAGAGATCCATCCCCTGCCCCTCCCCCCACCCCGCTGTACACTCAAACTGCGTATTAACATTAATTTTCATCATTACTGAGAAAAAATCCAGTTATGATTTTGGTGCATGAACAGTTATCGAAAATAACCTCGAACAGCCGAATTTTTTTCAAATCGTTCGTGTTCGCCGAACGGCTCGAACACTGCCCAAAACAGCTCGAATTTGAGAATGGCGAACAGTTCGAGTCGAACAACGCTCATCTCTACTAGAGACTAAAATTACGGGGAACCCCACGCCAATTTTTTTTTTAATAAATCCTTTATTTTAACACTAAATGACAAGTACAGTAATCAACACTATCACTGAACTTATTATATATGTGACTGAAATATTTCTATCTCTCTAATCTATGTGTGATGCTCTATTCTTTCTGTTCTAAATTGTCGGGTACCGATGCTAAATTGCCGGCCGGCTTTTTTAAAGAGACGGTGCATGAAAACACTTCTTTTTTTTAATAAACCCTTTAACACTAAATGACAAGTACAGTAACCAACACTTTCACTGTACTTCTTATATATGTGACTGACATGTTTCTATCTATCTAATCTATGTGTGATGCTCTATTCTTTCTGCTCTAAATTGTCGGGTACTGATGCTGAATGGCCGGCCGGCTTTTTTAAAGAGAGTGTCTTCTGAGCAGTTTGTCAGCTTTGGACACCTTTGAAGGTGTTTTCTATGTGTTTTTGTTTACCTGCCATTGGTTTTAACAGTGTTCGATGGTGTTTGACAGTATTCTAAGGTGTTCGACTAACAGTTCCACGAACATCCCAGTGTTCGATGAACCGAACCGAACCTGAACACTACGGGGGTGGCTCAACACTACTCATGAGCTTATGTTTTTGAGTATAAGCCAAAATGTTCATAATTAAAGAACTATTAAAGTTCTTGGAGCTACACATACCTGGATACTGTTTTTTTCTGAAAGCTCGGCGTCTGCCACAGCCTCACACCGCCTTCTCCCAGCCCGGAGCCTGTAGCATTGCCCCACTCCTGCCGCCGCCAGCTTCCTGCAGCAGTGACCCTATCTCCTGGGACCCTGCTCCAATGCAGCAGTCCCCTCCCAGTAAGCTGCATTCGGATTATAAGATGCACCCCCATTTTCCTCTCAAACTTTTGGGGAAAAGTGCGTCTTATAATTCTAAAAATACGGTACTTCACCGCAAATTACATTTCCTGGTAAAATCCACAGGATTTGGCAATTTTGCATTTTGGCAGATCCGATCATGTCTAGTGAGCACCATATGGCAGAGAATGAATCCTGGATTGTCCATAAGTAAATATATTTTATATGTCACCTATTTAAAGTTTCTTATTATTAGAGAAAAATGGGGGCATCAAAAGTCTCAAAGAAGATTTAATTTGTACTAAATATTATTTCTGTGATTTTATTGCCGAGTTACGCTTCAATAAAAAAAGGATAACACATGTGTTGTTGCCTATATTTTTGCTGGTATTGTGACATTTATCTTGTATATTTATGAAACAGCTGAAATGATTGTTGATAGCACTGCACAGATGTTGGCAGATTTTACCAATAAGCAGTTAGTTTCCCTGAATAATTACTTAGACAGCATGTTCAATTATATTTCTATCAAGGGAGAACAAATGAAATTTACTCCATGCATGTATGCATCTTGAGCCTATCCATTGGGCATCCATAATAAAATATAATTGGATCAGTTTTTTGTTTATCCATGAATTTTTGGCTTCAGCATGATTTGTTTGTAGAAACAAAAAGAACTTACAGAAACGTCAGATTAAACTCTGAATTTCACATGCCGGGTATACATTATGTTCTTTACCATGTCAGGGTGAATCATAATTACATCTCCTTGCTTTCATATTCCCAGAATAACAATAATTTTCATACGGCTGACAACATACTTTATCTTCCATAAATAATATACATCCTGTTCTTTTAGCATGAAGGTAGAAAAGAGGTGAAAATGTAATTTATATTTGAGGCTTTTTGCCCTTTTTTATTTCAATTCATAATAGTTGTAATCATTTCTCTCTATCTTACCAATCTTTTCAACCATGTAATAAAAATAAACATCTATAGAATGTACAGAAAAGACACTGACTTTGGTCCTAGCAAAGTTTCAACTTTAGTTACAAATATCCTATTTTAGTATCCAGCCAACCATTTCCAGACTTTTTTAATTTTAATTATATTAAACAAAGAGAAATCAGATCATTAAATTTCAGAAAATTCTTTAAAATGTCTACCTTAGAGTATTAGAATTTTATCTTACTTATTCTTTATCACATTTTTGTGATCAAAGCTAATAAATGTATTATTTCCAAGTCTCCATCTTGGAATTTTTGACTCTACAAATGAAAGTCGGATCAGAGAAACCAAAGGTCACAAGTAATTTTAATACACGCAACCAAATACATTCAAATTATTACTTCTTCCTAAATTATATTAAATATTGACATTTCCTATGCATTTTAATAATTTAGTTATTTTCATGATGCACTTCATACATACTTATTTCATAACCTCTTAAAAAAATCTTATTTTAACCATGGTTGGCACCCTCCAAGACTGACAGTCTTTATCCATTTTGTATGTGTACATAATACTTTGATATTATTTTCTATAGATTTTTACCATGTAGCATGCATAGTCATCTTATAAACAGGAGATCCATATGGTGTTCATAAAATACTTCAAGTGTATATCCAATTCCTCTGGAGTACCATTCCTTGCTTACTTGCATGGACGATCCACTTAAGGGCTCTTGTTCACTCAACTGGGGATCTATTCCAGTTTATAGAGAGGTGAGTCACTGGAGTTAGGGACCATCCTAATTGAGTTCACCTTTGTGTTGTGGGATGGCTTTAAAGATTTTTTAATAATTTTTTTTTAACTCTGTACCTTATGTTTTTTTACATATTTAATGGTATTTTAAATGTATTTATTGTAGTGTTCCTATGCAAAATAAAAAAAAGAGTTCAAATCATCCCCCTTTTGCTCCAATCAGGTCTGTAGATGGCATAATGAGAAAACAAATTGAAACGTCTGAATTCCGTTTTTTTGGCCACTACAACATTGCAATAGAAAGCAATAAGAGGCAATCAAAACATTGTATCTACATCAAAATCTTATCAATAAAAATGTCAGCTCAGAGCACAAAACGTAAGCCATCACCCAGCCCCAGATCTCATAAAATAGAAACTCTATGGGTCTCGGAAAATGGTGACAAACGTAAAAACATTTTTTCATACATATTCGGAATCAAACTGCGGAATCATATTGCCAGGTCAGTTTTACCATATAGTGAACATGTTAAATAAAAAGGCAAAAAAAACTAGTGTGGAATTGCACAGATTGGGAAGTTAAAAATAAAAATAAAAGGGTTATAGAATTCATTAAGAGGCGCATGCCACAATGAATCAAGTCTATCCTAAAAGTGACATGCGCCTCCTTGTACCTCACAGAGAATTGAGTAGTCTTTCTGGCATAAATTACACCGCTACTGATCATGAATTAGAAGAGTGAGTGTTAGCTGACCCCCATCCCACTCGTAAACAAAAATGAATCCGGGCCATAATATATGTTTGGTGAAATTGAAGGCATTAAATACTGTTAAAAATAATACTGATGTAGTTTTAAGATTGTCAGAATGATAGTGGGAGAGTTATTAAAATGATGAACGATTATTTATCAAAAGCATACAATGTTTTTTGATCCAAAATATTATTCTCCATTCCAGAGTTGGGTGAAATTATTTGAGTGAAATTAAATTCTACTCAAATATTGCAAAAATTCATATTTGCTATTTTGCTGAACAGTAAAAAACCCCATCACTGCTCACTTTACGTGCACTTCTGCTTCATGACCCGGCCTGGTACATCTCTGCATATGCATGTCATAAGTTTGTGGTGATGCTGTGATGTCAATATCTGCTCCAAGACATTACTATACGCACCCAGAGTCAGGACTTCATAGGGACATCTCGGGTCTAGTTGTGGCAGGAAGTGTCAGCCTAATGTGAAGATTCCTGGGGTTTCAGTGAATGGCGGTGCTAAGAAGAGGCACCAAGAACCATATGGGTGACAGTAAGCAGTGAAGGTCTGTGGGGAACTGAGTATTCATGCCTCTCAACTTTTGAAGAAGTGAAAGAAGGACAGATTATGCGCTGTGTGTAGCATGCTGTAATGGGTCTGGGAGGTGGAACCACAGAGCAACTATACAAAGGGGCAGTCCTTGTAAGGAAGCGGGTGACACCCAGGGAAGGCGGGCAGGCAGTCACGGCTAGTGACTGGGACAGTCTATGGGTAAGAGGGCAGGAGATCACGGCAAGTGACGGGGACAGTCTCTGGGTAAGAGGGCAGGAGATCACGGCCAGTGACGGGGACAGTTTCTGGGTAAGAGGGCAGGAGGTCACGGCAAGTGACGGGGGCAGTCTCTTGACAGGCGGGTGGTCACGGCAAGTGATGGCTAAGCCTCCAGGTAGGCTAGCAGGCAGGTAGCGGGTGGACGCTCCCAAGTGAGCGGGCGAGAGTCTCTGGACAAGCGGGTGGTCACAGCAAGTAACGGCTGAGCCTCCAGGTAGGCAAGCAGGCAGGTAGCGGGTGGACGCTCCCAGGTGAGCGGGCGAGAGTCTCTGGACAAGCGGGTGATCACAGCAAGTGACGACTGAGCCTCCAGGTAGGCAAGCAGGCAGGTAGCGGGTGGACGCTCCCAGGAGAGTGGGCGAGAGTCTCTGGACAAGCGGGTGGTCACAGCAAGTGATGGCAGAGCCTCCAGGTAGGCTAGCGGGCAGGTAGCAGGTGAGCGGGTGAGATTCTCTGGACAGGCAGGTGGTCACAGCACGTGACGGCAGAGCCTCCAGGTAGGCTAGCAGGCAGGTAGCAGGTGAGCGCTCCCAGGTGAGCGGGCAGACGGATCCATAGACAGACTGGCAGGGCTGGTAGGCAGACTGTCGGACCGCAGGAATAACAGCAGATAGACACGAGTCAGGCAGGTAACAGACAGAAAACTGGCAGGAAACTGGCAGGTAACTGGTAACGGGACCTGAGGGCTGAAGCAGAGTGATGAACTATGCTACAACATTGCTCGGGCACCTCTATTTTGGAGGAGGTGCCTTATATATGGTGAGGTCCTCCGGCCATTGGCCGGGGACTCCTTAGGACGGCGCGCGCGGCCCCTTTAAGAGAGGGGGAGCGCGCGCCCTAAGCACAGTGGCCAGGAAGCAGCGCGCGCTGCCAGCAGAGCGGGAGGAGGACGCCAGGCATGGAGCGGAGAGGTGAGGGGAACAGCGTCCCTGCCTGGCAGGAGGCAGGAACGCCGACGCTACAGTACCCCCCCTTTAGGCCCCCCCTTTTTTAGGCCAGACAGAAATTTATCAAGGATGAGAGGGGCATGGATGTTCTCCCGGGGCTCCCAAGTTCTCTCCTCAGGACCAAACCCCTTCCAATCCACTAGAAAAATGGTCTTTCCTCTTACCCTTTTGGTGGCCAGAATGTTCTCTACCTCAAACTCGTTTTCAGCGGAAACCGGAGCAGGAGGCGTACCTGTAGACTTGGATAAAGAGTTAAGTACCACGGATTTGAGGAGAGATACATGGAAGGAGTTAGGGATCCGCAAGTTGGCCGGGAGTTTCAATTTATAGGCCACTGGGTTGATTTGTTTGATAACTTCCAGTGGGCCGATGAACCGAGGCCCTAACTTGTAGGAAGGAATCTTGAGCCGGACATACTTGGACGAGAGCCAGACTTTATCTCCAGGACGGAATTGTGGAGGATCCAGGCGTTTTTTGTCAGCGTGTCTTTTCATCCGCTCGGACGACTGAAGGAGTGCGGATCGGGTACTCTCCCAAATGGAGGAGAATTCGCTAACGAGAGATTCCGCAGCCGGATTGTCCACCGAGGTGGAGACGGGAAACGGCATCCGAGGATGCTGACCGAAGACTACAAAAAACGGGGATTTGGAGGAAGATTCGCTCTCGTGATTATTGTAAGAGAACTCGGCCCATGGTAAGAGATCCACCCAGTCCGAATGGTGGGCATTAACGAAGTGCCGGAGGTAACTGGTCAGGATCTGATTGATCCGCTCCACTTGACCATTGGACTGTGGGTGGTAAGCGGAGGAGAAGTCCAGGGTGATGTCCAGCAGCTTACATGTGGCTCTCCAGAAGCGTGAGGTGAACTGAACCCCACGATCTGACACGATGTGGAGGGGCAGGCCATGGAGACGGAAGATGTGGCGGATAAAGTCTTTAGCCAGTTCGGTTGCAGACGGGAGGTCCGGTAGGGGAATGAAGTGAGCCATCTTGGAAAAGCGGTCAGCGACCACCCAAATGACCGTACAACCGGCAGAGACAGGGAGATCCGTTATAAAGTCCATAGCTATATGCTGCCACGGGCAGCAGGTACTGGAAGAGGAAGGAGGCGACCGGCTGGCAGATGTCTCGGAACCTTGTTGCGGGCGCAGGACACACAGGCTGAAACAAAGTCTATTACGTCCTTGTGCAGGGTAGGCCACCAGTAATGCCGGGTAATAAGCTGGAGGGTCTTTTTCTGACCGGCGTGGCCAGCTAGCTTAGACAAGTGACCCCAGTGTAGGATCTTCTTCCGATCAGGTACTGTTACGAACGTCTTACCGGGAGGGAGACGATTTAGATTCACGGGGGCCACCTGCATTACTCTGGCGGGATCAATGATGTGCTTAGGCTCATCCTCTAGATCAGACACCAGGAAGGATCGGGACAAGGCGTCAGCTTTGATGTTTTTGTCTGCCGAGAGAAAATGAAGAACGAAATCAAAGCGGGCAAAAAACAAGGACCACCGGGCTTGGCGCGGGTTAAGTCTCTGGGCGCTCTGGAGGTAAGCCAAGTTCTTGTGGTCCGTGTAAATAATTACCGGGTGAAGAGCCCCCTCGAGCAGGTAACGCCACTCCTCCAGTGCCAGCTTAATGGCCAATAACTCTCGGTCTCCTATAGAATAATTGCGCTCAGAAGGAGAGAAGAGTTTGGAGAAGAAGCCGCAAGTTACCATTCTTCCGGAAGACGACTTTTGGGTAAGTACCGCTCCGGCTCCAGAGGAGGATGCGTCCACTTCCAGGAAGAATTGTTTGTTGCCGTCCGGACGATGCAGCACCGGGGCAGAAGAGAAAGCCAGTTTTAAGGAAAGAAAGGCTTCCTCTACTTCGGGCGGCCATTCTCTGGGATTAGTGCCCTTACGGGTGAGCGCAGAGATTGGGGCAGTCCGGGAAGAGAAGTGTGGTATGAAGAGGCGGTAGTAGTTGGCGAAGCCCAGGAACCGCTGAATAGCCTTCAACCCCTCTGGTCGGGGCCACTTCTGGATGGCAGACAGTTTCTCAGGATCCATTCGTAGGCCTGTCTGAGAGATTATGTAGCCCAAGAACGAAAGCGAGGTCTGCTCAAACAGGCACTAATCATATTTAGCGTAGAGGTGGTTCTGCCTGAGCCTGAGCAGGACCTGACGAACATCCCTCCGGTGAGTGAGAAGATCCGGAGAGAAGACCAAGATGTCGTCCAGGTACACCACTACGCAGGAGTAGAGAAGGTCCCGGAAGATGTCATTGACCAACTCTTGAAAAACGGCGGGAGCATTACAGAGACCGAAGGGCATTACCAGATATTCATAGTGGCCGTCCCGGGTGTTGAATGCCGTCTTCCATTCATCCCCCTGATGGATACGGACCAGGTTATACGCCCCACGGAGGTCCAGCTTGGTGAAGATTCTAGCCCCCCTCAGACGGTCAAATAATTCCGGAATGAGCGGAAGGGGGTATTTATTCTTCACCGTGATCTGGTTAAGGCCTCTATAGTCTATACAGTGACGGAGTGAGCCGTCCTTCTTTTCGACGAAGAAGAAGCCTGCTCCCGCCGGGGAGGTCGATTTCTGGACAAATCCCCGGGCCAGATTCTCCTCAATATATTCAGACATGGACCGGGTCTCAGCAGCGGACAAAGGGTAAATACGCCCACGGGGAGGAGTAGCGCTGGGCATCAGGTCGATTGAGCAGTCGTATGGTCTATGAGGGGGTAATGTCTCTGCCTCCTTTTTATTAAAGACGTCCGCATAAGACCAATAGGGAACCGGAAGACCAGGTAGATTGGCTGGGGTAGGAGAAGGACGGACAGGATGGACGGGAACTAAACAAGTCTTATGGCAGTCCTGTCCCCAGCGAAGGACTTCTCCGGTCTGCCAATCAAGCACGGGTGCATGTTTCTGAAGCCAAGGTAGGCCTAGCAAGAGGGCGTGAGAGAGTCCAGGCAGAACATGAAAGAAGATGCTCTCAGAGTGCAGCATTCCCACCTGCAGGGTTATGGATTCGGTGATGAGTTGGATGGGATGTGCTAAGAGGCCCCCATCTACGGCAGAGACAGACAAGGGTACAGCTAGAGGTTTGGTGGGAATGCGGTATTTCTCTACCAGGGAGTGAGAAATGAGATTTCCGGCAGCTCCAGAGTCAAGTTGGGCTAGTTCAAAATAACTGTTCTCCCCGCAGATGATAAAGACCGACAGCAACAGAGATGGAGAGGGTTTACTCTTGTCTAGGACGACCTCTCTGAGCGATCCTAGACACAGGCGTTTCCCGACCTCTCCGGGCAGGAACGGATTCGGTGCTCCTTACTGCCACAGTAGAAGCAGCTCCCCTCGGCACGGTGCAACTCTTGACGGGTCTTGACCATCTTGGTCTGGTCGACCTGCATAGGCTCAGGTGAGTGCGCCTGGGGAGTAGCGGAAGAAGTGACAGGTTTCTGAAAGGTAGGGGCTAGACGTGGAAACCTCCTCTCACGGGTGACTTCTTTGGCGCGTTCCTGGAACCGGATGTCAATCCGGGTGGCAAGAGTTATTAAGTCGTCGAGAGAGGTAGGTATGTCCCGACCGGCGAGTTCATCTTTAATACGGCCGGACAGACCCTCCCAAAAGACAGACACCAGGGCGTCATTATCCCAGGCCTGCTCCGAAGCAAGGGTACGGAACCGTATGGCATATTGGCCCACGGAGAGATTTCCTTGATGGAGGCGTAGCAGAGATGATGCGGATGAGGTCTTCCGTCCGGGTTCGTTGAAGACTTTCCGGAAAGCCGTGAGAAAGGCTGGCAGGTTGGACACCAGGGGGTCTCCTCTCTCCCATAGAGGATTTAGCCAAGCCAGTGCCTCCCCCGTGAGATGGGACATGATGAAGGCTACTTTGGCCCGGTCGGAGATAAACTGGTGGGACAGGAGTTCAAAGTGCAGGGTGCACTGGTTTATGAAGCCCCGAGCTTGAGCGGGGTCGCCTCCGAAGCGAGGAGGTGCAGAAAGCCGGGGTCCGGAGCAGGATGCCATGGTATTGGTGAGCAGCGGCGCTGCCGGGCTGCAAGTCATGACACTAGCGGTGGTTGCTGGTGGAGCTGTCAGAGTGTCCAGGCGAGAGTTGACATTCCGCAGATGACTCAGGATGGACTCCTGTTGGGACCTCTGACGGGACAGTTCATGACATAGGTCCGAGAGCGAGGGAGCTTGGGTGCCACCGGGTTCCAGGTGCCCGAGCAAACTGTAACGGGTCTGGGAGGTGGAACCACAGAGCAACTATACAAAGGGGCAGTCCTTGTAAGGAAGCGGGTGACATCCAGGGAAGGCGGGCAGGCAGTCACGGCTAGTGACGGGGACGGTCTCTGGGTAAGAGGGCAGGAGATCACGGCAAGTGACGGGGAAGTCTCTGGGTAAGAGGGCAGGAGATCACGGCCAGTGACGGGGACAGTCTCTGGGTAAGAGGGCAGGAGGTCACGGCAAGTGACGGGGGCAGTCTCTTGACAGGCGGGTGGTCACGGCAAGTGATGGCTAAGCCTCCAGGTAGGCTAGCAGGCAGGTAGCGGGTGGACGCTCCCAGGTGAGCGGGCGAGAGTCTCTGGACAAGCGGGTGGTCACAGCAAGTGACGGCTGAGCCTCCAGGTAGGCAAGCAGGCAGGTAGCGGGTGGACGCTCCCAGGTGAGCGGGCGAGAGTCTCTGGACAAGCGGGTGGTCACAGCAAGTGACGGCAGAGCCTCCAGGTAGGCAAACAGGCAGGTAACAGGTGGACGCTCCCAGGTGAGCGGGCAGACGGATCCATAGTCAGACTGGCAGGGCTGGTAGGCAGACTGTGGGACCGCAGGAATAACAGCAGATAGACACGAGTCAGGCAGGTATCAGACAGGAAACTGGCAGGTAACTGGTAACGGGACCTGAGGGCTGAAGCAGAGTGATGAACTATGCTACAACATTGTTCGGGCACCTCGATTTTGGAGGAGGTGCCTTATATATGGTGAGGTCCTCCGGCCATTGGCCGGGGACTCCTTAGGACAGCACGCGCGGCCCCTTTAAGAGAGGGGGAGCGCGCGCGCGCCCTAAGCACAGTGGCCGGGAAGCAGCGCGCGCTGCCAGCAGAGCGGGAGGAGGACGCCGGGCACGGAGCGGAGAGGTGAGGGGAACAGCGTCCCTGCCTAGCAGGAGGCAGGGACGCCGACGCTACACATGCCAAGGCAAATTATTGGCCAAGCCCTTATCCTTACCCACAACCACAACCATTTTGTTTAATTTCTCACCTGTACGTATGAAGAAAAGTTTAGAAAGTGTTGGATAACCCATTGAAGACCTTGTTGACACTACTGCTAAACCTTTTTGTTGTCCTGTCAATAGTAAGAGCAGAACACTGGACAGATTTTTCATGGAATGCAGAGAAAGTTTCTAGCCACCGTAAGAGTGAGATAAAATGAACTTTATTCCTCCTAGGAGCCACCAGCTTTCAGTCATACAGCTGTGCCGGCGAGCCTTCAGTCATCGTTTACAGCACAGGCATTGAATGGCAGTCAGCTCTGCATTGATTCACTGAAGAGCCGGCTGTCAATAAAAATGCCGATGTGTTTTCTGTAGTCGCACCAGTACGCCCACATGACTGAAAGCTGGTGGCTGCCAGTAGGAATAAAGTTCATTTTCTCCCAGGCACCACACTTTCATTACAGCGGCCAGGCAGCATTGTAGCACTATTAATCTGCAGATTAATCCTATATCTAATGGTTTATAGCAGTATCTGAACTGACAGATTCCCTTTAAAATATATAATAAAATCTTATTGTATTATTATGTTATATTATTTTTTTGGGGTGATGGCAGGCTCTTTATTATTCTTTTTAATTGATTTTATTAGATAGATATGTGAAAGATAGATAGATAGATAGATAGATAGATAGATAGATAGATAGAGTTGAAACCAGAGGTTTACATATACTAAATCAAAAGACACATATACATGTTTTTCTCATTATCTGACATGAAATCAGAATAAACCCACCCATTTTAGGTCAATTAGAATTACCATAATTTTTAATATTTGCCAAATGCCAGAATAATGAGAGAGAGAGAATGTTTTAATGCATTTTCATTATTTACTGCAAAGTCAAAAGTTACATACATTTCATTAGTATTTGGTACCATTGCCCTTAAACTAAATGACTTGGGTTAAATGTTTGAGATATTCTTCCGCAAGCTTCTCACAATAGTTGGTCGGAATTTGGGCTAATTTCTCTCGACAAAAGTAGTGTAACTGATCCAGGTTTGTAGGTCGCCTTTCTCACAACTGCCTTTTCAGCTTTGCCCATAACTTTTCAATAGGATTGAGATCAGGGCTTTGTGATGACCACTCCAAAACATTGACTTTTTTATCCTTAAGCCACTTTGTTACCATTTAGGCAGTATGCTTCGGGTCATTGTCCATTTGGAAGACCCATTTACACCCAAGCTTTAACTTCCTGGTTGTAGCCTTGAGATGTTGCTTCAGTATTGCCACATAATCTTCTTTCTCATGATGCCATCTATTTTGTAAAGTGCACTAGTCCCTCCTGAAGCAAAACAACCCCACAACATGTGCTGCCACCCCCGTGTTTCACAGTTGGGATGGTGTTCTTAGGCTTTCAAGCGTCTTCCTTTTTCCTCCAAACGTAACGATGGTCATTATGCTCAAAAATGTTATGTACCTGACAAACACACGTTTATTAGAGCTTAAAGGCATTATATGCATTTCAACAATAAAAAAACAATCTGCATTAATAACCAAGATTTCTGGAATTCTTTCATTTCACTGATTATTTATTTACAATTATTATTTGTGGATTTAAGATCCAATTGAATAATCCCCTCAGTCAGACATCACTGGCTTGAAGCAGTATTGACTCTCAAGTTCTGCTTACTTTAATGTGCAACATATGAGGAATTCCTTCAGTCTATCAATGTTTATTGGTCCTTTCATATTACACTTAGGATTTTTATTTTCTTTAGAACTACTGCCATGCCTTCAGGCATATGCCCAATTGTCCTCATTATTCTTCTCAATAATAATGATAATGCACAGTACAATATAATCTCGATTAGTCCTTCTAAATTGACTAGAGTTGGGTGAATTTATTTGAGTGGGATTGACTTCCATATTCTTCAAATTGCATATTTTTTGTAATTTTTGTCGTAGGTACATTTCAACTGTTAGAGATAGAATTTAAAAATGAAAACAAGAAAATCACATTGTTTGATTTTTAAATAATTAAATTCAATTGCATAAAATAAGTATTTGACCACTTACCAACCAGCAAGAATTCTGGCTCTCACAAACCTTCTGGTTTTTCTTTTAGAAGACCTCCTACTCTACACTCATTACCTGTATTATTTGCACTTGTTATCTGTATAAAAGACACCTGTCTATACACTTAATAAATCACACACCAACCTCTCCAGAATGGCCAAGATCTAAGAGCTGTATATGGACAGCCGGGACAAAATTATAGACCAGCACATGACAAGGATGAGCTACAGAACAATAGGCCATCAGCCTAGTGAGAAGGCAACAACTGTTGGCACACTTATTAGAAAATGGAAGAAACACAAGATGACTGTCAATCTTCCTCGGTCTGGGGCTCCATGCAAGATCTCGCTTTGTGGGGTATGGATGATTCTGAGTAAGGTCAGGAATCAGCCCAGAACTACACGGGAGGACCTGGTCAATGACTTGAAGAAAATTGGGACCACAGTCTCAAAACATTACCATTAGAAACACACTACGCCGTCATGGATTAAAAACTTGCAGGGCACGCAAGGTCCACATGCTTATGCCAGCACATGTCCAGACCCATTTAAAATTCCCCAATGACCACCTGGATGATTCAGAGGAGGCATAGGAGAAGGTATTGTTATCAGATGAGACCAAAATAGAACTTTTTGGTATCAACTCCAATTGCCGTGTTTGGAGGAAGAAGAAAAATTAGTACAATCCCAAGAAAATTGTCCCAACCGTGAAGCATAGAGGGGGAAACATAATATTTTGGGGATGCTTTTCTGCTAAGGAAACAGGACGACTGCACAACATTGAAGAAAAGATGAATGGGGTCATGTATCGCGAGATTTTAGCCAACAATTCCCTTCCCTCAGTAAGAGCATTTAAGATGAGTGATGGCTGGGTCTCACAGCATAACAATGACCCGAAACACACAGCCAGGGCAACTAAGGAATGGCCAGTCTCCAGACCTGAACCCAATAGAAAATCTTTGGAGAGAACTGAAACTCAATGTTGTCCAGTGACAGCCCAGAAACCTGAAAGATCTGGAGAAGATTTGTATGGAGAAGTGGGCCAAAACCCCTGCAGTGTGTGCAAACTTGGTCAATAACTACAGGAAACAAATATTAAGTTCTGTTTTTCTATTGTATCAAATACTTATTTCATGCAATAAAATGCACATTGACACCTTTACTACAAGGTCAGTAATAGTACGTAGCTGCGCCCCTGGGCTTTATGGACCAGCTACATACTATTACGCATGCTACTACGCATGCTACGATCGCGCCCGCACAAAAGCGGTGCCAGGCGATTGTCACCGGGTGTCAGCTGATTGTCACAGCAGACACCCGGTACTATGTGCTAGAAGCGGTCAAACACCGCTGCTGGCACATTAACCCCTGAAATGCGGTGATCGAAGTCGATTTCAGTATTCCGGAAGCAAGAGGAGGTAGGCGCTGATACTTATCTCCACTCCTGTGTCCTGCGCTATCTGTGCCGGGTTCCGGATGTTGTCATGGTAACCCAATGCAATCATGACGACATACGGGTCACCAGGAGATAAGAAGTTAACTTCTGCATGCTGTGCTGACAGACTGTACATAGTATAGAGATGCTGCTGCTGCATCTATGCTATAAAAGCGATGAGGCTGCAAAAAGTGAAAGTCCCATAGTGGGACTTAGTGTACAAGTAAAAAAAAGTGTCAGAAAGTGAAAGAAATTTTTTTAAAAAAAACTTTTAAAATAAAATGATAAAAATAATCCCCAAAAAATAAAAATATACTGTACCCATAAATAAATATTATGAAAAAAATGAAATAAACCAATAAAAATACACATATTTAGCATTGCCATGTCCGGAACGACCTGACCTATGAAACTGTCCCACTAGTTAACCCCTTTAGTGAACATGGTAATAAAAATAAATGAAAAACCGATGCTTTATCATCATACCGCCAAACAAAAAATGGAATAAAACGAGATCATAAAGACAAATGTAAATAAAAATGGTACTGCTGAAAACTTCATCTTGTCCTGCAAAAAACAAGCTGCCAACAGCTCCATCAGCAAAAAAGTAAAACAGTTAAAGCTCTCAGAATAAAGCGATACAAAAAATTTATTTTTTCCATAAAATAGTTTTTATTGTGTAAAAGCGCCCAAACATAAAAAAAAGATATAAATGTGGTACTGCTGTAAACGTACTGACCCGAAGAATAATGCTGTCTTATCAATTTTACCACACGCAGAACAGCATAAAAAAAAAAAAAAATTCCTGAATTGTTGGATTTTCTTTATTCTGCCTCACAAAAATCTGAATAGAAAGCAATCAAAAAATGTCAAGTGTGCAAAAATGGTACAAATAAAAACGTCAACTTGTCACTCAAAAAACAAGCCCTTGCATGACTCTGTCAGCCGAAATATGGAAAAATTAAAGTTCTCAAAATATGGCAACTAGTGTTTGCAAAAAAAAGCGTCTTTTAGTGTATGACAGCTGTCAATCATAAAAACCCGATATGAATCTGGCATCGCTGTAATTGCACCGATCTGAAGAATAAAATTGTCTAATCACTTATACCGCATGAGAAACGGTGTAAAAAATAAACTGTAGGGTTAGGGTTGTGCTAGGGTTAGGGTTGTGCTAGGGTTGTGCTTGGATTAGGGTTGTGCTAGGGTTAGGGTTTTGTTAGGGTTGGGATTTTTTCAAAAGTAAAGAAAAAATGATGACGATATGGCGATCAGTGCTGAGCGCATGTGCTCACTATTTGAGTTTGCATCGGGTGCTCGAGTATTCACCGAGAATCGCGGGTGCTCGAGTGACATGCAGAGTCTCCACCCCATATGCTTCGTGGGCAAAAAATGTTGCATGGATTGCCTGCCATGCACGAGCGTTCCCCGCATGTTTTTTTGGGGTTTCTAACAACAATGATACATGCGAGGCGGCGACTCGAGCATGACACTCTAGCCCCAGTGATACATGGTGCATACCTGAGTACCCGTTGCACACTCAAGTAGCGAGCACTTGCGCTCAAGACTAGTGTTGAGCATTCCGATACTGAAATATCGGGTATCGGCCGATATTCGCGGTATCGGAATTCCGATACTTAATTCCGATACTTTTGCAATATCGTATACCGGAATCGGAAGTTCCCATAATGCAATGAGCCATTTTCATTTTATTCAGCCAATGAGGATCCTAAGAAGTGTGGGCACATCCTGTTAGGCATGTAGGCATCTTAACTAATGGCATGGCTGTGATTGGCTGCTGAAATGATGTCATGATGCACTATAAAAGCCGCCGCCGCCATTTTGAGCTCACTCTGCTGTGAATTCAGTTAGGGATAGGATGCTGTTGTTCTGAGGGACAGTTTTAGCTACCTATTTGGTCTATTCTGCTTTACCCAAGCTACTTTATAAATCGCTGTGCCTTGCAGTGCTAGTGCACAGTTCTCTGTGCTGTTCACCGCTTTCTGCAAGGTCTCTGTGTGTGAGTGCAGCTCACCCGGTAGTGTGTGCTTCAGCCACGTCTGGTTATAGTGCACTCAGTGTGTGTCACTGCCTCATACATTGTCCTTTTTTGCCAATTCATATTTTTTCCTGATTTCTCCTATTAGTGTGGTGGTTCCATCCGTATTCAGCTAAATTGGTTCCAAACACACTATATAGGAGTAGTTAGAGGAGCCTTTCTGCAGCATTGGGCCCTGCAGCCCCAGCCAGATTAGTATTAGCCTATTTTTTGCAGCCTCATCTATTGATGAGGCTGCAAAAAGTTTGTGATACTATCGTTATTACATCTTTAGGCACATCCAGTGTCTTTTTGTGACAAAAAAAACCTAAATAAAGTTCACCAAACACTCCACTTTACAGTTGTGTAGGCCACATTAGCTCATATTAAAGTCTAGTCCACACTTTATAAAATTAGTGTTTCTTATACCTGTTAGCAGCTGTTCAGGAATAAGCACACTAAGCCCTTAGTACTTTTCTGCCTATCTTTATCAGTCTACCAAGATGAAGAAGGCAGGGAGTAAGGCATGTGGGCGTGGGCGTGGAGTTTCTGCAGGGAAAGGACGTGAGGATTCTGTGCCTGCAGGGAGAGGACGTGGGGATTCTGTGCCTGCTGCGGGCACCAGTGACTCAGCATCCCCCAGTTTTACCAGGGAACAGTCCTTTATGCGCAGCTTTGTAGGAGCTAGCTGTACCCCACTGCTGCGGGAGGACCAAATTGAAGCCGTTGTCGGATGGATGGCAGCTAACGCATCGACTTCAATTAGTTCCAGATCCTCTCAGGTCCTGAGCACTGAAGAGCACCCATCTGTCTCTTCACCACCTGCCAAATTGCCCAGGCAGTCAGAGAGCCCTGGACAGGAGCCATCTCTACTTCTGTTCTCTGAATCTCTTGGCTTGGAAAGAGGGGGCCAGCCAAGCAGAATTCGAGAATTTGAAGAAGAGGTAGTATGCAGTGATGCGCAACCGTTTTGTCTCTCTGAATCTGAAGAGGCGGGTGGGCCAGTGCCTATGGTCAGCAGCACACCTCAGTACGCATCTGATGATGAGACTCAGGTGCCACTTTCTGGTGCGTACTGTGCTGTCGAGACTACCCAGGAGAAGCAGTTGTTTGAAGAGGGTGGTGTAGATGATGAGGTCCTTGACCCATCATGGCGTGAGGAACAGGAAGGTGGTGGGAGCAGCTCTGAGGAAGAGATTCCCCGAACAGCCCAAAAAGGAGGGAGAGGGAGGGGGCGGACTTGGTTGCCTGTAGCCTCCACTTCGGCACCCATTAGGAGCATGGCTCTTCCAAAATCCAAAGCGGGCGCTCCCAAGACTTGCAGTGCCTGGTCCTTTTTTGACACAGTTGCAGATGACATTTGCTTTGTCAAATGCAAGCTGTGTAATCAGAAGGTGAAAAGAGGGAAAAGTGTCAGCAACCTCAATACCACAAATATGTGGAAACATGTGCGGACCAAGCATGTGGTGGAGTTACAAAAACACACTGAAGACCTAGGCCAACCTACAGCGCCACCTACCACCTCTTCAGCTCGTGTTGTAGCCTCTTCCTCCAGCTCACACACAGCTGGTTCAGCTTCCTCACAGGATCGCCATGGAAGAATCTCTGGCACTGTTGTACAGAGACACAGTGTAATTCCACCCACAGCACCACTTTCCCAGTCATCCTCACACTCCCAGGCCAGTCTACAGCCATTGTTAGCACAGGCATGGGAGAAAAGGCACCCATACTCGGCAAACCACCCCCGAGCACAGGCTCTGAATGCTGGCATTGCTAAACTACTGGCCCTTGAAATGCTATCATTCAGGCTGGTGGAGACTGACACATTCCTTAACTTTATGGCATTGGCAGTCCCACAATACAACGTGCCCAGCCGATTTTATTTCAGCAGGCAAGCCGTCCCTGCCCTGCAACATCATGTGGAGGGAAAAATTAAACATGCGCTACAAAACGCCGTCAGTAGCAAGGTCCACCTGACCACTGATGCGTGGACCAGTAAGCATGGACAGGGACGATACCTTTCCCTCACTGCCCATTGGGTAAATGTTGTGGAGCCGGGTACAGATCTTGAGAGTGGCGCTGTACATGTTCTGCCAACTCCAAGGATTGCAGGAATCCAGTCTGTACACATTGACTCCTTCTCATACTCCAGTTCCTCTGAATCAGCGCTGCAGGAGCCGTCACGGTCTACCTCCACATCGACCCGTGAACGGTTACCTGTTATGGTGACCAATATGAGCACAGCCGTGGCCAAACGTCAACAGGCCGTATTAAAATTAATTTCTTTGGGGAATCGAAGCCACACAGCGCAGGAGCTCTGGAATGCCATCATGCAGCAGAGCGACGTGTGGTTTGTGCCAGCGAATCTCCAGCCAGGCATGGTAGTGTGTGACAATGGCCGAAATCTGGTGGCAGCTCTGGGCCTAGGCAACCTCACTCACATCCCATGTCTGGCACATGTGCTCAACTTGGTTGTGCAGAGTTTTTTGAGGGACTATCCGGATCTTGATGCACTGCTTCCAAAGGTCCGCATAGAGTGCGCTCACTTGCGGCGTTCCAGCAATGCAAGATCACGCATTGCAGCTCTGCAGCGCCGATTACGTCTTCCGGAACATCGCATCATATGTGACCTACCCACCAGGTGGAATTCAACGTTACATATGTTGGAGAGGTTGTGTGAGCAGCAGGCAGCAGTAATGGAGTACCAGATGCAGCAGGCGCAAACCAGTCGCAGTGCGCGCCGTTCACACTTCACCATCACTGAGTGGGCCTCTATGAAGGACATTTGCCACATTTTGCGTGCCTTCGATTATTCCACGCGGATGGCGAGTGCAGATGATGCACTAGTCAGCATGACTATCCCCCTTATCTGCCTGCTTGAAAAAACACTGCAAGCACTAAGGGACGAGGTTTTGGAAGAGGTGGAGGATGAGGAGTCACAAATGCCATCTGCTTCTCTACAGTCTGCGCAACGTGGTTCCTCACAAAGGCCTAGGCAGGGGACACTTTGTGAGGAGGATGAGGAGGAGTCAATGGATGAGGAAGACATCTGTCCAGAGGAGGGAGGTACACAATGCTCTAGTAGTCAGTATCTAGAGCGAGGGTGGGGTGATGCAGAGCAGGCAGAGATCACGCCTCAAGCAGGGGACAGCGTTTCTTGGCCAGTTGGCAGTCTGCAGCACATGGTTGATTTCATGCTGCAGTGCCTGAGAAACGACCGCCGCATCGCCCACATTCTCAACACGGCTGATTATTGGGTGTCCACCCTCCTAGATCCTCGCTACCGGGACAACTTACAAAGCCTCATAACACCGTTGAACCGGGAGCGTAAAATGCGGGAGTACCAAGACGCACTGGTGCTTCCATCATGTTCTCCATTCCAACCGAGAGCAGTGCTGCTAGTGCTTTACAAAGCAGCTCAGTGCGTCGAGGCAGTGGAGGTAGCTCTGCACAAAGAGGGAGCAGAAGCAGCGCCTCAGCACAAGGCAAGACCAGTATGGCCGAAATGTGGCAAAGTTTTGTGTCCCCGCCGCCACAAATGTCTACACCATCACAGACGGCAGCAGGAGGCAACGTTTCCATCAGATGGTGACAGACTACATGTCTTGCCCTCTTAGTGTACTCCCAGACGGCTCTTCTCCCTTCAATTTTTGGGTCTGTAAGCTAGATACATGGCCAGAGCTAAGTCAGTATGCATCGGAGGTGCTAGCTTGCCCTGCTGCTAGTGTATTATCGGAACGCGTCTTTAGTGCCGCAGGTGGTGTACTAACAGACCGTCGCATGCGACTATCCTCCGATAACGTTGACCGGCTTACTTTTCTCAAAATGAACAAGGCTTGGATCACTCATGAATTTGCCAGTCCTCTTCCAGAATAAATAATTGTTGGCAAAAGTATCCAGATCTCCTGTTCTGTTCATGTTTCTACCACCTGAACTGTAATCCCTGAGCTCCAACACCGCCAGTTGGCGCTCGGAAGTGCCGTCTGCACAGTCAACACTTGCTGCCGTGTCATTGGGGTTCAGTAACGTCAGCTGTTCCCCGGCTGTGCGGACGGCAATTTCTCCTGCTCTGTCCACATTCTCACTACTGCAGATTTTAAAGTTGCTCCAATTACACCTCTGGCTCCTCTGTTTTCAGTATTATCCCTGAGCTCCAACACCGCCAGTTGGCGCTCGGAAGTGCCGTCTGCACAGTCAACACTTGCTGCCATGTCATTGGGGTTCAGTAACGTCAGCTGTTCCCCTGCTGTGCGGACGGCAATTTCTCCTGCTCTGTCCACATTCTCACTACTACTGATTTTAAAATTGCTCCAATTACACCTCTGGCTCCTCTGTTTTCAGTATTATCCCTGAGCTCCAACACCGCCAGTTGGCGCTCAGAAGTGCCGTCTGCACAGTCAACACTTGCTGCCATGTTATTGGGGTTCAGTAACGTCAGCTGTTCCCCTGCTGTGCGGACGGCAATTTCTCCTGCTCTGTCCACATCCACTGTACTACTGATTTAAAACCTCCTCCAAATACACCTCTGGCTCCTCTATTTCAGGATTATCCCTGAGCTCCAACATCGCCAGTTGGCGCTCGGAAGTGCCGTCTGCACAGTCAACACTTGCTGCCATGTTATTGGGGTTCAGTAACGTCAGCTGTTCCCCTGCTGTGCGGACGGCAATTTCTCCTGCTCTGTCCACATTCTCACTACTATAGATTTTAAAGTTGCTCCAATTACACCTCTGGCTCCTCTGATTTCAGTATTATCCCTGAGCTCCAACACCGCCAGTTGGCGCTCGGAAGTGCCGTCTGCACAGTCAACACTTGCTGCCGTGTTATTGGGGTTCAGTAACGTCAGCTGTTCCCCTGCTGTGCGGACGGCAATTTCTCCTGCTCTGTCCACATCCACTGTACTACTGATTTAAAACCTCCTCCAAATACACCTCTGGCTCCTCTGTTTTTAGTATTTACCCTGGGCTCCAATACCGCTAGTTGCTGCTCAGAAGTGCCGTCTGCACAATCAACGCTTGCTCCAGTGTTATTGGGGTTCAGTAATGTCAGCTGTTCCCCTGCTGTGTGTCCGGCAAATTCTACTGCTTTGTCCACATCCACTGTACTACTGATTTAAAACTTGCTCCAATTACACCTCTGGCTCCACTCTGTTTTTAGTATTTACCCTGGGTTCCAGCACCGCCAGCTGGTTCTCGGTAGTTCCATTTGCTCTTGTACCTTCTACTACCCATCCGGGTTCCAGTACCGTCAGCTGGTTCTCGGCAGTGCCTTTGGATTAGGTGCCTCCTTCTCGGTATCCAAGTTCCACCAACGTCTGCTGGTTCTTGGTAGTGCTTTCTGGCACAGGTACCTCCTGCTTAGTAACCGAGTTCCAGTACCATCAGCTGGTCTTCGGCAGTTCCATTGGCTCTTGTACCTTCTGCTACCCATCCGGGTTCCAGTACCGTCAGCTGGTCCTCGGTAGTTCAATTTGCTCTTGTACCTTCTACTATCCATCCGGGTTCCAGTACCGTCAGCTGGTTCTCGGCAGTGACTTTGGCACGGGTACTCCCTCCTGCCCAGCCTGGTTCCAGCACGCCAGCTGTTTCCGGGTAGTGTCAACGTCACTTTGCCTCCAATGCGTTGTCCTGTCGTGTTGCGGTCGGGTTAGCCGACTCTATGGTGCCTGCAGTTTAGGTGACTCCTATGTGGGCTGCGGGATCTGGCAATGAAGGCTGGTTCCATAGTGCCTATAGGACAAGCACCCCCTGTAGGACTGTGGGTTTTGGTAACTGCGGCCGGCTCGCGGCCTTGAACTTTGTTTTACATGGGTACCTTCTGCTACCCATCCGGGTTCCAGTACCGTCAGCTGGTTCTCGGCAGTGCCTTTGGATTAGGTGCCTCCTTCTCGGTATCCAAGTTCCACCAACGTCTGCTGGTCCTTGGTAGTGCTTTCTGGCACAGGTGCCTCCTGCTTAGTAACCGAGTTCCAGTACCGTCAGCTGGTCTTCGGCAGTTCCATTGGCTCTTGTACCTTCTACTACCCATCCGGGTTCCAGTACCGTCAGCTGGTTCTCGGCAGTGTCTTTGGCACGGGTACTCCCTCCTGCCCAGCCTGGTTCCAGCACGCCAGCTGTTTCCGGGTAGTGTCAACGTCACTTTGCCTCCAATGCGTTGTCCTGTCGTGTTGCGGTCGGGTTAGCCAACTCTATGGTGCCTGCAGTTTAGGTGACTCCTATGTGGGCTGCGGGATCAGGCAATGAAGGCTGGTTCCATAGTGCCAATAGGACAAGCACCCCCTGTAGGACTGTGGGTTTTGGTAACTGCGGCCGGCTCGAGGCCTTGAACTTTTTTTTACATGGGTACCTTCTGCTACCCATCCGGGTTCCAGTACCGTCAGCTGGTTCTCGGCAGTGCCTTTGGATTAGGTGCCTCCTTCTCGGTATTCAAGTTCCACCAACGTCTGCTGGTCCTTGGTAGTGCTTTCTGGCACAGGTACCTCCTGCTTAGTAACCGAGTTCCAGTACCGTCAGCTGGTCTTCGGCAGTTCCATTGGCTCTTGTACCTTCTACTACCCATCCGGGTTCCAGTACCGTCAGCTGGTTCTCGGCAGTGTCTTTGGCACGGGTACTCCCTCCTGCCCAGCCTGGTTCCAGCACGCCAGCTGTTTCCGGGTAGTGTCAACGTCACTTTGCCTCTAATGCGTTGTCCTGTCGTGTTGCGGTCGGGTTAGCCGACTCTATGGTGCCTGCAGTTTAGGTGACTCCTATGTGGGCTGCGGGATCTGGCAATGAAGGCTGGTTCCATAGTGCCTATAGGACAAGCACCCCCTGTAGGACTGTGGGTTTTGGTAACTGCGGCCGGCTCGCGGCCTTGAACTTTTTTTTACATGGGTACCTTCTGCTACCCATCCGGGTTCCAGTACCGTCAGCTGGTTCTCGGCAGTGCCTTTGGATTAGGTGCCTCCTTCTCGGTATCCAAGTTCCACCAACGTTTGCTGGTCCTTGGTAGTGCTTTCTGGCACAGGTACCTCCTGCTTAGTAACCGAGTTCCAGTACCGTCAGCTGGTCTTCGGCAGTTCCATTGGCTCTTGTACCTTCTGCTACCCATCCGGGTTCCAGTACCGTCAGCTGGTCCTCGGTAGTTCCATTTGCTCTTGTACCTTCTACTACCCATCCGGGTTCCAGTACCGTCAGCTGGTTCTCGGCAGTGACTTTGGCACGGGTACTCCCTCCTGCCCAGCCTGGTTCCAGCACACCAGCTGTTTCCGGGTAGTGTCAACTTCACTTTGCCTCCAATGCGTTGTCCTGTCGTGTTGCGGTCGGGTTAGCCGACTCTATGGTGCCTGCAGTTTAGGTGACTCCTATGTGGGCTGCGGGATCAGGCAATGAAGGCTGGTTCCATAGTGCCAAAAGGACAAACACCCCCTGTAGGACTGTGGGCTTTGTTAACTGCGGCCGGCTCGCGGCCTTGAACTTTTTTTTACATGGGTACCTTCTGCTACCCCTCCGGGTTCCAGTACCGTCAGCTGGTTCTCGGCAGTGCCTTTGGATTAGGTGCCTCCTTCTCGGTATCCAAGTTCCACCAACGTCTGCTGGTCCTTGGTATTGCTTTCTGGCACAGGTGCCTCCTGCTTAGTAACCGAGTTCCAGTACCGTCAGCTGGTCTTCGGCAGTTCCATTGGCTCTTGTACCATCTACTACCCATCCGGGTTCCAGTACCGTCAGCTGGTTCTCGGCAGTGTCTTTGGCACGAGTACTCCCTCCTGCCCAGCCTGGTTCCAGCACGCCAGCTGTTTCCGGGTAGTGTCAACGTCACTTTGCCTCCAATGCGTTGTCCTGTCGTGTTGCGGTCGGGTTAGCCGACTCTATGGTGCCTGCAGTTTAGGTGACTCCTATGTGGGCTGCGGGATCAGGCAATGAAGGCTGGTTCCATAGTGCCAATAGGACAAGCACCCCCTGTAGGCCTGTGGATTTTGGTAACTGCGGCCAGCTCGCGGCCTTGAACTTTTTTTTACATGGGTACCTTCTGCTACCCATCCGGGTTCCAGTACCGTCAGCTGGTTTTCGGCAGTGCCTTTGGATTAGGTGCCTCCTTCTCGGTATCCAAGTTCCACCAACGTCTGCTGGTCCTTGGTAGTGCTTTCTGGCACAGGTACCTCCTGCTTAGTAACCGAGTTCCAGTACCGTCAGCTGGTCTTCGGCAGTTCCATTGGCTCTTGTACCTTCTACTACCCATCCGGGTTCCAGTACCGTCAGCTGGTTCTCGGCAGTGTCTTTGGCACGGGTACTCCCTCCTGCCCAGCCTGGTTCCAGCACGCCAGCTGTTTCCGGGTAGTGTCAACGTCACTTTGCCTCCAATGCGTTGTCCTGTCGTGTTGCGGTCGGGTTAGCCGACTCTATGGTGCCTGCAGTTTAGGTGACTCCTATGTGGGCTGCGGGATCTGGCAATGAAGGCTGGTTCCATAGTGCCTATAGGACAAGCACCCCCTGTAGGACTGTGGGTTTAGGTAACTGCGGCCGCCTCGCGGCCTTGAACTTTTTTTTACATGGGTACCTTCTGCTACCCATCCGGGTTCCAGTACCGTCAGCTGGTTCTCGGCAGTGCCTTTGGATTAGGTGCCTCCTTCTCGGTATCCAAGTTCCACCAACGTCTGCTGGTCCTTGGTAGTGCTTTCTGGCACAGGTACCTCCTGCTTAGTAACCGAGTTCCAGTACCGTCAGCTGGTCTTCGGCAGTTCCATTGGCTCTTGTACCTTCTGCTACCCATCCGGGTTCCAGTACCGTCAGCTGGTCCTCGGTAGTTCCATTTGCTCTTGTACCTTCTACTACCCATCCGGGTTCCAGTACCATCAGCTGGTTCTCGGCAGTGACTTTGGCACGGGTACTCCCTCCTGCCCAGCCTGGTTCCAGCATGCCAGCTGTTTCCGGGTAGTGTCAACGTCACTTTGCCTCCAATGTGTTGTCCTGTCGTGTTGCGGTCGGGTTAGCCGACTCTATGGTGCCTGCAGTTTAGGTGACTCCTATGTATGCTGCGGGATCTGGCAATGAAGGCTGGTTCCATAGTGCCAATAGGACAAGAACCCCCTGTAGGACTGTGGGTTTTGGTAACTGCGGCCGGCTCGCGGCCTTGAACTTTTTTTTACATGGGTACCTTCTGCTACTCATCCGGGTTCCAGTACCGTCAGCTGGTTCTCGGCAGTGCCTTTGGATTAGGTGCCTCCTTCTCGGTATCCAAGTTCCACCAACGTCTGCTGGTTCTTGGTAGTGCTTTCTGGCACAGGTACCTCCTGCTTAGTAACCGAGTTCCAGTACCGTCAGCTGGTCTTCGGCAGTTCCATTGGCTCTTGTACCTTCTGCTACCCATCCGGGTTCCAGTACCGTCAGCTGGTCCTCGGTAGTTCCATTTGCTCTTGTACCTTCTACTACCCATCCGGGTTCCAGTACCGTCAGCTGGTTCTCGGCAGTGACTTTGGCACGGGTACTCCCTCCTGCCCAGCCTGGTTCCAGCACGCCAGCTGTTTCCGGGTAGTGTCAACTTCACTTTGCCTCCAATGCGTTGTCCTGTCGTGTTGCGGTCGGGTTAGCCGACTCTATGGTGCCTGCAGTTTAGGTGACTCCTATGTGGGCTGCGGGATCAGGCAATGAAGGCTGGTTCCATAGTGCCAAAAGGACAAAAAACCCCTGTAGGACTGTGGGCTTTGTTAACTGCGGCCGGCTCGCGGCCTTGAACTTTTTTTTACATGGGTACCTTCTGCTACCCATCCGGGTTCCAGTACCGTCAGCTGGTTCTCGGCAGTGCCTTTGGATTAGGTGCCTCCTTCTCGGTATCCAAGTTCCACCAACGTCTGCTGGTCCTTGGTATTGCTTTCTGGCACAGGTACCTCCTGCTTAGTAACCGAGTTCCAGTACCGTCAGCTGGTCTTCTGCAGTTCCATTGGCTCTTGTACCTTCTGCTACCCATCCGGGTTCCAGTACCGTCAGCTGGTTCTCGGTAGTTCCTCAGCTTTCTTGTACCTTCTGCTACATTTCCAAGTTCAAGCTTTTTGAAATGATTCTTGGTAATCACTCTGGATCTCCCTGACGAGGACCCTGAAGACGAGGACCCTGAAGACCAACCCTAAGAAGACGAGGACCCCGAAGACAACGACCCTGAAGACGAGGACCCTGAAGACCACCCCAAAGAAGACGAGGACCCTGAAGACCACCCCGAAGAAGACGAGAACCCTGAAGACCACCCCGAAGAAGACGAGGACCCTGAAGACCACCCCGAAGAAGACGCGGACCCCGAAGACGAGGACCCAGAAGACCAACCCAAAGAAGACGAGGACCCCGAAGATGAGGACCCCCGAAGATGACGACCCTGAAGACCACCCCGAAGAAGACCAAGAAGATGACCCTGAAGAAGTTGACAAAGAGGACAAAGAATAGAAGACAAGCACCAAGATACAGAAAAACAAGAGACAGAAAACCAAGAAGCAGAAATACAAGAAGCTGCAGAACAAAAAGCGGAAGAACATTAAGCATAAGACTAAAAATCAGAGCAAAAGATAATATCTAAATTATAAGCAGAAGATAACTAAGCAGTGTATGGGGGTGGGTCCGTTCCTCCTCGTGGTGCCCCTGGAAAAGACCTGCTGCTGCAGGCCAAACTGAACGCGGACAAATCCTGTTGTAAATCTTTTGTGACGGGCAGAACGAAAGGTGTAATGTCCAACCTTTTATAGATAACAACTACAGGAATGCCTGTCACAAATAAGAATATGATGAAGAAGAAGAATATGAAGAAGATGAAGAAGTAGAATATGAAGAATGTAAAAAAAAAGAATAATACGAAGAAGGTGAAGAAGAAGAAGATGAAGAAGGTGAAGAAGAAGAGGATGAAAAAGATGCTGAGGATGATGAAGGAGAAAGTGTGTGAGAAGTAAAAAAGAAGGTGAAGAGCATGGAAGTAGTGAAACATAAATATCTGACAAAATATAAAAATACTTAACATAGTCAATATTTCCGTAACTCAGAACGTCTTAAAAAATATATTAATTCCTGCTATTCCATTTGATTGGGCTAAACCTCTATGCCTTTATTGTCTCCCCCACCTCCCCCAATACATTCTACATTATTCTTAGTTGTTTTCCTTCATGTAGAATTAACCTACAAGGAAAGAAAGGGTTTATTTTCATTCCGATATTTCTGTCCCATTGACTTGCATTGGTTTCCGGTATCGGAATCGGCGATATCCGATACTTTTTCGGTATCGGTCCGATCCAATCCAATCCGATATTTCCCGATATCGGAAGGTATCGCTCAACACTACTCAAGACTAATGACAACTTATTCAATATGATGACCTAATGTTATCAAATTCTGTGTCATACCTCTGGGTTCAAAATGTTCACTATACCCCTTAATAAAATCTTTGAGTGGTATATTTTCCAAAATGGGGTCACTTGTGGGGAGTTTCCACTATTTAGGTGCATCAGGGGCTTTCCAAACGCAACATGGCGTCCGCTCTCAATTCCAGCCAATTTTGCGTTCAAAAAGTCACACAGTGCTCCTTCCCTTCTGAACCCTGCCGTGCGCCCAAACAGTGTATTTTCCCCACATTTGGGGTATCGCGTACTCAGGAGAAATTGTACAAAAGTTTTTGAGGTCCCTTTTCTCTTTTTACCATTGTGAAAATAAAAAATTTTAGGCTAAAACATCATTTTTGTACAAAAATTTCTTTATTTTCAAGGCTCCATGTTATAAACTTCTGTGAAGCACCTGAGGGTTCAGGGTGCTCACCACATGTCTAGATAAGTTCCCTGAGGGGTCTAGTTTCCAAAATGGTGTCACTTGTGGGGGTTTTCCACTGTTTAGACACATCAGGGGTTCTCCAAACGCAACATGGCATCCGCTAATTATTCAAGCAAATTTTACATTCAAAAAGTCAAATGGCGCCCCCTCCTTTCTGAACCCTGGCGTGATTTTCTCCCACATATTGGGTATCGGCGTACTCAGTAGAAATTGCACAACAAATGGTGTGGTGCAATTTCTCCTGTTGCCCTTATGAAAATGCAAAATTGGGGGCTGAAAAACATTTTTGTGGGAAAAATGTGAAAATAATATTTTTAAGGCTCAATGTTATAAACTTCTGTGAAGTATCTGGGGGTTCAAGGTGCTCACCACACATCTAGATAAGTGCGCTAGTTCCCTGAGGGGTCTAGTTTCCAAAATGGTGATACTTTTTGGGGGTTTACACTGTTTAGACACATCAGGGGCTCTCCAAAAGCAACATTGCATCCACTAATTGTTCAAGCAAATTTTACATTCAAAAAGTCAAATGGAGCTCCTTCCCTTCCACACCCTGCCATAATACAAATTCTAACAGTCTATTTAGGACTATCAGCTGTGTATCCACCTGACTTCTGCACAACACAACTGATGGTCCCAACCCCATTTATAAAGCAAGAAATCCCACTTATTAAAACTGACAGGGCACACCTGTGAAGTGAAAACCATTTCCGGTGGCTACCTCTTGAAGCTCATCAAGAGAATGCCAAGAGTGTCCAAAGCAGTCATCAAAGCAAAAGGTGGCTACTTTGAAGAACCTAGAATATAAGACATATTTTCAGTTGTTTCACACTTTTTTGCTAACTATATAATTCAACATGTGTTAATTCATAGTTTTGATGCCTTCAGTGTGAATGTACAATTTTCATAGTCATGAAAATACAGAAAAATCTTTAAATGAAAAGGTGTGTCCAAACTTTTGGTCTGTACTGTATATTTACACCATGCTGTTATCTCTATATTGTATATATATATATATATATATATATATATATATATTCTTACATCTCTCCCCATACATTGAGGCTATTAATGTAGCATGATTGGACTGTGAGAGGGAGCAGAGGGATAATCTTCATTGCCAAGACTGTTGTTCTGGTGCTTTATGTTACTTCTATGCACTGTATCAGCTATTGCCTGCAGTAGTGTCCTGTGTTATGCTGAAGCTGTGTGAGAAACTGGGAGAGGATACAGTGGATTTAGGCAGAGTTATAGCCGTGTGTTCTGACTGTTGACTGCTGACTTTTAGCCCAGCCAGCATAAAAGACAATGGGAAATGTAGTCAGAAGAGAGCAGAAGATTATGTAGGGGAAGTGAAGACTAAAACAGCAGAGCTAGTGTCAGAGCAAGGGATTTGAAGCAGAAAGGTATAAAATATGTGAAAATTGGCAAAAAAATGTATATGGAGACCTTTAGTGGCATTATCATTAGGCATTTATAGCAAAAACAGTAACTGAGCTTGCATAGTAGGCAACCTCTTTACTTATACTTACAGTGGGTAAGGAAAGTATTCAGACTCCTTTAAATTTTTCACTCTTTGTTTCATTGCAGCCATTTGGTAAAAGTTCATTTTTTTCCCATTTAAGTACACTCTGCACCCCATCTTGACTGAAAAAAACAGAAATGTAGAAATTTTTTAAAATTTATTAAATTATTTAAGTCACACGCTGTCCATTTCCTTGTGATCTTCCTTGAGATGGTTCTACTCCTTCATTGGAGTCCAGCTGTGTTTAATTAAACTGATAGGACTTGATTTGGAAAGGCACACACCTGTCTATATAAGACCTCACAGTGCATGTCAGACCAAATGAGAATCATGAGCTCAAAGGACCGGCCCAAGGAGCTCAGAGACAGAATTATGGCAAGGCACAGATCTGGCCAAGGTTACAAAAGAATTTCTGCATTACTCAAGGTTCCTAAGAGCACAGAGGCCTCCATAATCCTTAAATGGAAGTAGTTTGTGACCACCAGAAGTCTTCCTACAAATGGCTGTCCACCCAAACTGAGCAATCGTGGGAAAAGAGCCTTAGTGAGAGAGGTAAAGAAGAACCCAAAGATCACTGTGGCTGAGCTCCAGAGATGCAGTAGGGAGATGGGAGAAAGTTCTACAAAGTCAACTATCACTGCAGCCCTCCACCAATCGGGCCTTTGTGGCAGAGTGGAAGAATGGAAGCCTCTCCTCAGTGCAAGACATATGAAAGCCCGCATAGAGTTTGCTCAAAAACACATGAAGGACTCCCACACTATGATAAATGAGATTATCTGGTCTAATGAGATGGAGATAGAACCGTTTGGTGATAATTCTATGTGGTATGTGTGGAGAAAACCAGGCACTGCTCATCACCTGCCCAATACAATCCCAACAGTGAAACATGGTGGTGGCAGCATCATGCTATGAGGGTGTTTTTCAGCTGCACGGAAAAGACAACTGGTTGCAATTGAAGGAAACATGAATGCTGCCTTGTACTGAGATATCCTGGATGAAAACCTCTTCCAGATTGCTCTGGACCTCAGACTTGGCCGAAGGTTCACGTTCAAACAAGACAATGACCCTAAGCACACAGGTAAAATAACAAAGGAGTGGCTTCAGAACAACTCTGTGACCATTCTTGACTGGCCCAGCCATAGCCCTCACCTAAACTCAATTGAGCATCTCTGGAGAGACCTGGTAATGGCTGTCCACCAACGTTCAGCATCCAACCTGACGGAACTGGAGAGGATCTGCAAGGAAGAATGGCAGAGGATCCCCAAATCCAGGAGTGAAAAACTTGTTGCATCATTCCCAAGAAGACTCATGGCTGTACTAGCTCAAAAGGGTGCTTCTACTCAATACTGAGCAAAGGGTCTGAATACTTATGACCATGTGATATTTCAGTTTTTCTTTTTTAATAAATTTGCAAAAATTTCTACATTTCTGTTTTTTTTTCAGTCAAGATGGGGTGCAGAGTGTACTTTAATGAATAAAAATGAACTTTTTAGAATCTACCAAATGACTGCAATGAAAAAAAGAGTGAAAAATTTGAAGGGGTCTGAATACTTTCCGTACTCACTGTATGTTAAAAAATAAAGTAGTAATATGGCTTTAAATTAGAAATATGGTAATGTGATATATAATCATTTAGGAGATGAGCAAGAATGAAAAAATGCATGCATACTATTTTTTTCTCTAGTATTATTGTATAAAAAGGTACAAGTTTCCTAAAGAGAGAAAATAAGCAAAGAATAAATACGAGTCATTCACTATATAGACGGTTTTAATTCACGGTTAGGTAGTGAGACGAACTCAAAGTTCAAGATAAAAAGGTTATTCTTTATTTAGGGTCATAAAATGTTATAAAATGTTAAAAGATGATATAAAAGGTTACTTTTAGATGCAAAAATTCAATACACAAGTTAGGGTGCATATACATAGGGGAGATTAGCTTTGAGAGGATTTAGCGGTTCTGGTCTTGATAGGAGAGGGTTGTTGGTTTGTTTTGGCTCAGAGGTTGAGGACCTGGTATGATTGGTCAGTAGGTTATTAGATGTGTACAGAGAGTTCCGTCTTTGGAATCCTGGAGTTGGACTCTGTATAGAATGGTGTGATTGGGGTCCTGGTCCAAGGTTGTTAGGTTGGTGGTAGGGGATTAACCTGCTCGGCGACCTTGCTCCAATAGTGGTTGTGCCTGTGGCGTGTCCGGGTAGAGTCTGGCTTGTTCCGTTATTGTGTAGAGGGGTCAGGTATCTTTGTCGGAGTATCCCCAGGGATCTTGGCTGCTACTTCAGGTGTACCTGTGAGTAGTCTGGTAGGGTCCTGATAGCACAGGTGGATGTGCTATATGGTCTTAAGGTCTGGCAAGGGTGCCTGGTAGAGGGAGAACACGGAGGTAGGTAGCGGAGCCCTGAACGTATTGGCAGTCGCCCCTGATGTATTGGTGCAGAATCTGGAGGTAGATCACCGTTCTGGTATGATTGGTCAGTAGGTTATTAGATGTGGGCAGAGTGTTCCGTCTTTGGATTCCTTTAGTTGGATTCTGTATAGAATGGTGTGATTGGAGTCCTGGTCCAAGGTTGTTAGGTTGGTGGCAGGGGATTAACCTGCTTGGCGACCTTGCTTCAATAGAGGTTGTGCCTGTGGCGTGTCCGGGTAGAGTCTTGCTTGATCCGTTATTGTGTAGAGGGGTCAGGTATCTTTGTCGGAGTATCCCCAGGGATCTTGGGTGCTACTTCAGGTGTACCTGTGAGTAGTCTGGTAGGGTCCTGGTGGCACAGGTGGATGTGCTATAGGGTCTTATAGTCTGGCAAGGGTGCCTGGTACAGGGAGAACACGGAGGTAGGTAGCGGAGCCCTGAGCGTATTGGCAGTCGCCCCTGATGTGTTGGTGCAGAATCTGGAGGTAGATCACCGTTAGTTGGTAGCGGTCTTACGTGGGTCCCACAGAGAGCCGTCGTCCCAAGATGAGCTTACAGTCCTGGGAGGCGAGCGGGTGATTCCTGTAGCCGGAGCGAGAGTGGAGTCCCGGCCGGTGACTGCCGCTGGCTCGCGTGTTCCGGGTAGGGTGAGTATGCGCTTCCTGCAGAAAGCGCGCGAGGACCTGTGTGACGTGGTATCACGTGACACACGAGGTACGGAGGCCTGTTTGCGCTTGCTAGGCTGGGTTAAAACAATTTCCAACGCGTTTCGAAAGTCACTGCTTTCTTCCTCAGGGATAGTACTATCCAGTAGTGTGGTGCCTTTATATACCCTATGGGGGTATGGTCCTACTAAGTGCCTGTCAATCATTCGTGTACCTGTCAGTCATTGAATGCGAACAGTTCAATTTCACTGTTCAACCCTCTCGGTTTGAGGGTATTTAATTGGAAAATCCTATTACTCTCTGTTTTGGACATTGTTTTAATAAAATCACCTGATCTCCAATGTATTGGTACGGTTTGAATGCCTGTAGCCTGGATCCCATTAATGGATCCATTATGTTTCTCCATGAAGTGTTTGGACAGCGGGTGTCCCGTGTATTTGTTTTTTATGTTCCTTAGGTGTTCGTTAATTCTGAAATTCATGGGCCATTTTGTTCTCCCCACGTACATTTTTTTGCATGGGCATATCAGGCTATAAATCACTCCTGGGGTCGTGAATGTTATAAAGTCCATAATGGGGTAAGTCTCGTGTCCGTGGCTGACAGTACTTTGTTTGCATGTGGTTATTGTTTTGCACATTTTACATTTTTTGCATGGAAAGAACCCCTTGATTTTTTGATTGAAGGGGGTGTGTGGTTGGCTATTGTTTTGGAAGTTTTTTGTTGTGGGGGCTATGATACTCCCTAGATTTCGTGCCTTTTTGTATATGAATTGTGGTTTGTCAGTCATCTGTTCCACAATTATTTTATCATCCTTAAGTATGTGCCAGTGTTTCTCAACAATTTTTCTAAACAGGTAAGTATTTGAGCAGTATGGTGTGATGATCGGGATGTTCAGGTGGTATTTTTCATGCAGGGATTTTTTGTTATTGGTGGATGTGCTCAGAAGGTTTTCTCGAGGTATTCTAGCTACATTGTTTACTGTTTCGCTCAAGAATTTTGCATTGTACCCTTTCTCAAGGAACATCTTGGTCAGTTGGTCAGCTTCTTTCTCAAAGTCGGGGTCCTTTGAGCAGTTCCTGTGTAATCATATGTATTGGCTATGGGGTACGTTAAGTAGCCAGTTTGGGAGGTGACCACTGTCCAGAGGGATGTATTCGTTAGCATCTGTGGGTTTGCAGTACGTATGGGTCCGGATTTGGTTATCCTCAATATAGATGTTTAGGTCCAAGAAGTTAACTGCTTGGGTGCTGGTAGTGGATGTGAATTGTAGGAAGAAATTGTTAGTGTTTATTGTAAGAATTTTTCAAGGGAGGGCTGGTTTCCGCTACCTACCTCCGTGATCTACCTCCAGATTCTGCACCAATACATCAGGGGCGACTGCCAATACGTTCAGGCCTCCGCTACCTACCTCCGTGCATCTACCTCCAGATTCTGCACCAATACATCAGGGGCAACTACCAATATGCTCAGGGCTCCGCTACCTACCTCTGTGTTCTCCCTCTACCAGGCACCCTTGCCAGACCATAAGACCCTATAGCACATCCACCTGTGCCACCAGGACCCTACCAGACTACTCACAGGTACACCTGAAGTAGCAGCCAAGATCCCTGGGGATACTCCGACAAAGATACCTGACCCCTCTACACAATAACGGAACAAGCCAGACTCTACCCGGACACGCCACAGGCACAACCACTATTGGAGCAAGGTCACCGAGCAGGTTAATCCCCCGCCACCAACCTAACAACCTTGGACCAGGACCCCAATCACACCATTCTATACAGAGTCCAACTCCAGGAATCCAAAGACGGAACACTCTGTCCACATCTAATAACCTATTGACCAATCATACCAGGTCCTCAAACTCTGAGCCAAAACAAACCAACGACCCTCTCCTATCAAGACGAGAACCGCTATATCCTCTCAAAGCTAATCTCCCCTATATATATGCACCCTCACTTGTGTATTGAATTTTTGCATCTAAAAGTAACATTTTATATCATCTTTTAACATTTTATAACATTTTATGACCCTGAATAAAGAATAACCTTTTTATCTTGAACTTTGAGTTTGTCTCACTACCTAAGCGCAAACTAAAACCGTCTGTAATTTGCCACACATACCCACTGACAGTTAGTGGTTTGAGTCTCCTAATTCCCTACTGATATTGATCAGCCTACCAGCCCCTTCTTTTCTATATATATTTTTAATACCCCCCTTGAACCACTTAGAAGGCCGCTAGGCTCTCCACTAGAGATGAGTGGTGTTCGACTCGAACTGTTCGCCAATCTCAAATTCCAGCTGTTTTGGGCGGTGTTCGAGCCGTTCGACGAACACGAACGATTTGAAAAAAATCCAGCTGTTCGAGGTTATGTTCGATAACTGTTCGTGCACCAAAATCGTAACTGGATTTTTTCACAGTAATGCTGTTAATCAATGTTAATACGCAGTTTGAGTGTACAGTGGGCGGGGGAGGGGCAGGGAATGGATCTCTGCAGAAATAATGAAGATCTCCATTTTTTTTTTCTTTCCCGCATTTACAGTGGGGAGGTGCAGTCTGTCAGCCTATCAGCAGCGCACACACGCAGCGAAGTGCTTTTTTTCACACAAGCAAGGGCATGTGTCATTGGCTGTGTATGTCACATGTCCTTGCCCTATAAGACCCAGCCATTTTCCACGTCGCCACCATTTTCTCACTGCTGCAGCTGAGTGTTAGACGGCACCACTGCTGCTGTGGGCGCTATACTTTCTAACTGTGTGAATTGCAAGCGAATTTGCTCTTAAGTAGACTGATAGGTTGGGCGTAGGGACTAGTTGTAATTGCAGCCCTTTTGAGGGCTATGTTACAGCATTTCCTAGGACTTTTTGCCAGGCAGGTCTGTTTTAGTGCTGTGCAAGCGTTTTTCACAGCATTTGGCTAAATCTAGCTAAGCAAATCCTTTTGGGCCTCTTGCAGTGTGTGTTAGTCAGTGGAGTAGCCTATCTGTGTTGCAAGCTGCACCACCTGTGTATGTAATACGAATATTTTACTGCACCTAGCCAAGTAAAACCTTTTGGACATAGTAGCAGTGTGTGTTACTCATTGTATTAGGCCATCCATACCAAGCTCCACCAGCTTTGAAATTAATAATAATTTTTAGCTGCATCTAGCACGGAAAATAATTTTGGGCCTGTAGCAGTGTGTGGTACTAATTCTATTAGGCCTTCTATACCAATCTCCACCAGCTTTGAAATTAATAATAATTTTTAGCTGCATCTAGCCCGGAAATTAATTTTGGGCCTGTAGCAGTGTGTGGTACTCAATCTATTAGGCCATCTATACTAAGCTCCACCAGCTTTGAAATTAATAATAATTTTTAGCTGCATCTAGCCCATAAAATAATTTTTGGCCTGTAGCAGTGTGTGGTACTCATTCTATTAGGCCATCTATACTAAGCTCCACCAGCTTTGAAATCAATAATAATTTTTAGCTGCATCTAGCCCGGAAAATAATTTTGGGCATAGTAGCAGTGTGTGGTACTCATTGTATTAGGCCATCTATTCTAAACTCCACCAGCTTTAAAATTAATAATAATTTTTAGCTGCATCTAGCCCGGAAAATAATTTTGGGCATAGTAGCAGTGTTATAAACAGATCGACCAACATAAATAGTGTCATGGGTATCCGGTATAGAAGAAAAAACAACTTATCTTATATACCCATGATAAATAGCCAACTCGAAAATAGATACGAAAAACTAGAGAAACTCGAGTATGCGGCAAAATTCGAAAAAACTTTATTACATATTGAGAAAATCACATCTAAAATGGTGTAGATTACAAATATATGTAGATTGCGGAACATATCACAGGGTAAAAGGTACAAAAAGCAACCATAGTCATACTGCAACGAAGGGGAACACATAGACCAATAGTACAAAGTAATTCAGAATGAAATCCAAAAATAAGTCATTAATAATAGTGTTCCCCTAGGGTGCAGGCACGACCGGGTTAAAATAGTGATACACCTAGATCGGGAGCAAGAAGTCCATGGCTCAAAAATTCATAAAGGGTCTGGATACCAAAGATATACATGTAATCAACCCAAGGGTATACAACATTGCAAGCTATCCAGCATATACAATCATTATAAATAAAGGGTATACAGTATTGAGAGGTATCCAGCATATACAATCATTATAAATAGAGGTAGCTCACCAATAACAGTGCCAGAAGGAGAGGGCAGGAGGGTGAATTGACAAGGCAGGAGAGAACAGGTGTAAAGCCCGCAAGCCTCAACGCGCGTTTCGCGTGGATCGCTTTCTCAAGAGGCGTCGCTGGTCCAAAGACCGGCATCTTTTTAAATAGCGCGCTAAAATGGTCACGTGTGATGTCACGTGACCGAAAGAAGATGGCCGCCGGCTGGAAGGCATGTCTGGCGCATGCGCCAGGACCGCTCACACAATCCCGCCCCCCGCAACGCCCGTCAAGGCAGACGCGACGCCCCGGAAGCGCCACAAGGACCACATCCGGAGCGTCGCCAGTGCCATGGAGACAGACGCGCGGGACCGTGGGAGGGTAAGTAGCCCGGCGCATGAGCGCCGCCCACCTCAGAGTGTCACATCCTGCATCCACCGTAGTCATAGTTATATATCTCACATAAACCATCATCTTACAATATCATATCTGCCGTCAGAACGAATCCTCATCAAGGTCAGAGATGTATAGCAGAGTTCGTACAATAGGATATGACGATGTTAAGAGTTCAATTCCACGGCGGAACACAGGCAGCCGAGTGGGCCAAATCCGTCAGGGCCCGTCAGTCATCTTTCTTGATACGGTTAGGGAATATTTGTTCATGGAATAAAGCTGTATAGTTGCCGGAATGAGGACCAATGATATTTGTAAACACTAGATAAAAAATATATATCAAAAATAAGATAATTAAAATCAAAAACAATAAAATCAAACAAAATTAAAGTGGGCACACCATATCTATTGAATCCGCCATAAATTAGATAGCAGGAACTACAGGAGAGCATAAGGTAAAGGCCAAGAAAGGGCACTAAAATCAAGTACGACCTGAGGATTAGCAGATAGCAGATATACCTTAGTCAGGGTTATCTATAGTTCAAAAGAGCCATCAGCCAAATCCAAAGGTACTCATTGTATTAGGCCATCTATACCAAGCTCCACCAGCTTTGAAATTAATAATAGTTTTTAGCTGCATCTAGCCCGGAAAATAATTTTGGGCATAGTAGCAGTGTGTGGTACTCATTATATTAGGCCATCTATACCAAGCTCAACCAGCTTTGAAATTAATAATAATTTTTAGCTGCATCTAGCCCGGAAAACAATTTTGGGCGTAGTAGCAGTGTGTGGTACTCATTCTATTAGGTCATCTATACCAAGCTCCACCACCTGTGTATGTAATAAAATTGTTTTACTGCTTCAAACCCAGCCAATCCTTTTGGGCTAGTACCACAGTTTGGCCGCTCAGCTCTGCTCGGTTTCCATTCATCATTTTTTGGGCAAACAACTACAGAGTTGTCAATTAGTTAATCACCAAAATTAGTGGCAAAAGGCCTGCTGCTGGTGGAAAGGGGAATAGGCGTGTTGGGAAGGGAAATAAAGGTTGTGTCCGTGGGGTAGGTGTTAAAGCAACAGTAACATCTGCAGAAGAAAGACCATCTTCCTGCCAAACTAAGATGTCTACATCTTTTTGTGGACAATGTGATCCAATCCCTTTCATACGGCCACGCCCATCGCTACAAATTCCAGATGAGGCACAAAAACAGCAGGTGCTTCAACGGATATCAAGTGCTCCTTTAAGTGGGCTCTCCTCCACCTCAACTTCAACATCACAAATATGCCAGTCCTCAGAGGTGTCACCCCAATCGCACTTGCTTCCTCACAGCTCCCAAGTCTCCAGCTGCCCGTCTGAGTATGAGGTAGCACAGATGGTTGGGTCTGCAGAGCTGTTTACTCATACTATAGCCTGGGAGTCAGAGGTCTGCTCCAGAGCTTCTGTGAATCCAGACGAGGAAATGATCTGCACTAATGCCCAGAATCTTTATGAGTCGGATCCAGGACCAGATGAAGAAGGTTCTGAGCATAATGTAGACCCTCATTCCCAAACTGTAACTCCTGTTGGTGGAGACAATGATGAAGACGATGATGAGACTCAAATACCTGATTGGAGTGACAACTTGAGTTTTCGGTCAGGGCAGGAAGAGGTTGGTTCTGAGGACAACGGGTGTGAGAACACACAGGGTGATGATGACGAGGTTGGAGATACCACTTACTGTCAACCCACAGTCAGCCAGTCGATGAGGTCAGAAGAGGAGGTGGAGGAGGATGCTAGTGACGACGAGGTTAGGTTGCGCCTTACTGGACAGAGACATAGTGCTGGAAGCACGTCAACAACTGCATCCTCAAACACAACTGTGCCTCTGACCACAAGTCGTGATGGCTCCTCAGGTCGCATGGGCTCTATGCCTTGCATAGCCTGGGCATTTTTTCAGATCGATAAAGATGACCCAACTCGTGTTATCTGTAACATTTGTCACCAAAAGCTAAGTAGAGGCCAAAAAATCCATAGTTTGAGTACTATATGCATGAACCGTCACATGGATATGAAGCATAAGTTGCAGTGGGAAGCTCACTGTGCTACAATGCAGCCTAGGGGACGGGCCAACCACCGTCTGCCCCATCTTGTGCATCCACGGCCTCATCATCCTCTGTGACTGGGGGGACAGCAGTCACACATGTTTTTGGACGCAGCAGCCAGTGTGATTGGCAGGTCATCATTTCATTTGGAAGTGGAAACACCAGCTGGTGTTGAGCGCTCTGCAACATCGAGAGCACCACCTTTGGATCAAGGCAACCTAACTTTTCCGCCTGCATCTTCCTCACAGACCGGCAGTTTGCCGGGGACACCCTATTCAACCCCATCTAAGCACAACAGCCAGCCCTCGGTCCCTCAGATGTAGACATGTAAAAGACCATTTCCTTCTAGCCATGACAAAGCTAAGAGGTTGAATTTCACCATCTGCAAGCTCTTGGCTACAGAAATGCTGCCTTTCCGCCTGGTGGACACAGAGGATTTTCGAGAACTTATGTCCATCGCAGTGCCCCAGTACCAGATGCCCAGTCTGCACTACTTCTCAAAGAAAGGTGTGCCTGCGCTCCACCAGCATGTCGCACACAACATCACCGCTTCTTTGAGAAACTCTGTGTGTGACAGGGTGCATTTCACCACAGACACTTGGACGAGTAGGCATGGACAGGGGCGTTACATGTCGCTGACTGGGCACTGGGTAACTATGGTGACAGCAGGACAAGGGGCTGCTGTCTAAGTCTTGCCGTCCCCACGAGTTGTGCCTCAATCCTCTTTATCTCGAAGTTCCTCCACTGCTTCTGCCTCCTCAACCTCTTCTCGGTCCTCCACCTGAACCCAAAGCTTGTCTGGTAATGCCACCCGCTTTCTAACTGCGCAGAAGGAATCCTGCACACCTCCTTACTATGCTGGCAGCAGGGTTCATCGTCACCAGGTGGTTTTTACTTTGAAATGTCTCGGAAATGTAAGTCACACAGCTGAGGAGTTGTGGTCAGCTCTGGAGAACCAGTTTCATAAATGGTTGTCTCCACTGGACCTGCAACCAGGGAAGGCCATGTGGGACAATGCTGCACACCTGGGTGTGGCCCTTCGCCTAGGCAATGTCACACACATGCCTTGTATGGCTCACGTGTTGAACCTGGTTATCCAGCAATTTTTAACCCACTATCCCGGACTAGATGGCCTTCTGCAGAGGGCACGGTCGCTGTGTGCTCACTTCCGCAGTTCGCATCCTGCAGCTCAGCGATTTACATCTCAACAGAAGTCGTTGGGCCTGCCACTTCACCGGCTAAAATGCGATGTGCCAACACGGTGGAATTCAACTCTGCACATGTTGCAGCGACTGTGGCAGCACCGAGAAGGCCTGGTGCAATACGGTGTGACATATAGCCTGGGCCAACGAGATCCAGAGGTGGGGCAAATCACGCTGGATGAGTGGTCACAGATCAGGGACCTATGCACCCTTCTGTACAGTTTTGAAATGGCGACGAAGATGTTTAGTGCTGACGATGCCATTATCAGCATGACTATTCCGGTGATTTACATGCTGGAGCACATGTTAAACAGAATTCGGAGTCAGGTGGTGGCAGAAGAGGAGGTGGAGGAAGTAGAGGAGGAGGAGTTGTATGCGGAAGGGCTAACATCTGCAAGGTCCAGAAGGTCGGCAACACCAAGGCGGCAGACATGGGAGGGTGAGGGAGAGCGATTAACCAGGGCGCATGGTAGCAGCCAAACTGTTGAAGAAGGTGCAGGAGCCGAGGAAGAAGTGGAGGAAGAACTGGCGATGGGCATGGAAGACTCATCAGATGAGGGAGACCTTGATTACATTTCTGTTATGCGAGGTTGGGGGGAGAGGGCAGAGGAAGGAAGCATAATTCGTACCTCGCCACCAACACAACAGGGACTTGGTGCTCCTGGATGCGCAAGACACATGAGTGCCTTCTTGCTGCACTACCTGCAACATGACCCTCGGATTGTCAGAATTCGAAATAATCCTGACTACTGGGTTGCCACACTCTTAGATCCCCGGTACAAAAGTAAATTTGCAGAAATAATTCCTGCCATAGAAAGGGATTCATGCATGCAGGAGTATCAGCAGAGACTGTTGCAGAATCTTACATGTGCTTTTCCACAAAACACCAGTGGTGCACGTAGTGAATCTCACAGTTCTAACTTGCCAACCGTGGGACAGTCGAGTCTTCAGCACTCAAACCATAACAGAAACACAGTATCTGCTGGTAAGAGCAATTTTGTGCAAACATTTCACCACTTTTATATACCATCTTTTGCAAGGCCACAGGAGACAAGAAGTCTGACACATAGTCAACGCCTAGAGACGATGGTACAGGAGTATCTCCAAGTGAACATCGAAGCCATGACTGTGTCACTGGACCCTTGCTCATTTTGGGCTTCCAATCTGGAAAAATGGCCTGAGCTCGCCACTCATGCCTTGGAGATCTTGTCATGCCCCGCAGCCAGCGTTCTCTCTGAACGTGTGTTCAGCGCTGCTGGTGGTGTGCTGACAGATAAGCGCACGTGGCTGTCCACTGAGAATGTAGACAGACTCACGTTCATAAAGATGAACAAATCATGGATCCGCAAGGACTTTTCTACCCCTGTGTCATCCTGGGGAGAGTAAAAGCTTGAGGATTTGGTAAAATCACCTCACCAACCATTTTAAGCAACTCTGGGGCAATTGATGCCACTTAAGTGGTGTCTGTGCCACAAATTTTTGGAAAAAATGGAGAATCTTTTTGGAGTCCCCTTGCTGTGTTTTACGTGACGTTGGCATCGTCAATCACAGGTGGGTTGGGTCCCCCCCCCCCCTTTTAACCGTAAGAAACTACATTCACTATGGTTTGGGGTAACACAGATGGTTGAGTCTGAAGAGCTGTTTACTCAGAGGTCTGCTCCAAAGCTTCAGTGTCTGCTAGTCAGCGTAGTAACCCAGCTGTGAAGCACGTTGCACCGCCTGTGTATCTAATAATAATTTTTAACTGTATCTAGCCTAGGCAGACTGTGGGGACCCCCAACCAAACCCAGACGCTCAGCCCCCCTACCGCCCCGCTTTCATTGACAATACAATAATGTATCTCTTACAACTGGATGGGTGAGGATTGGTCACAGCTTTATTAACTGTTTATACTCATGACATTAGAAAGGCATTTTATTTCTAAAATAATTCAGCTTGTTGCAGCATGCCTTGTGTCTCTACACCGGCAAGTTGGCCAACAAGTGTAACTCTCCAACATGTCCTTTCTTTTTCCAGGCCACGGAGGATCCTGCGTACTCGTATGCAGGACTCTGACCCCCATCCATCACTCTTAACACTTGTTCCACTCAGTCCTGGAGTCCTGACAGGAATATGTCCAGTCCAATATCCATTAAGTGAACACCGTCGGGCTGTATGAGGCCTGCTTTATCTCCTTCGTATAACTACACCACCTCTTTCTCTTATAAATTTTGCCATCCAAATATTTATTACCCGCCTTGTCCGTTCAATGGCCGTGATGTCTCGGGCATTTTGCCATACCGCTCTCGGCACAATCTCTGACCATGCTATAGTAATTTTTGTGAAAAATTCTCTGAAGCGCTCAGTGTCTAGTTTCATTATTATCATTAGTTATGCGCTCTTGTGATAACCTATGTCGTTTCCCCCGGCCTGTATAACTAAGATGACCGGACCTCTTGCCTCTCTCCCTACCTTGATTACCTCCATTAGTACCTGTGGCCATTGCAGGCCTCTAATACCTCTCCAGTTGAAATATGTGTTATGAAACTCAAATTTCCTCCCGCCTGGGAGGACTTTCGCCCTTTTTTCTGCACAATATATATATGAGTGGCCTATCACCCACACTGTTGGCTTAGCGTCACCTGTAAAAGAAACAAACCACGTTAGGATAACAAGTCCGGTCTTATGTATCTCGCCAAACACGTGGATCGCCATCTCCCTATCCTCTGAACTTCCGTTTCTAACAGTCCTGCTCTTGCAGCTTCCATGGCCGCGCCTATGCGGAATGAGTGTGTCCCATAATCTTTGGGGTGGTTCCTTGCCGATGTTAGGCATTTATTAAATATAGCTTGGAACTGGTATCTTGATAATGGCGTTCCATCAATGTTTGATAGGAAGAAATTACTTTGTGATCTGATGGTTATATATGTTTTTACTATTGTTACCCGACTCAGCGTACCGTTTGTGGGTTGTAGAAGTACCCAAGTGCCCCTGCCCACTGGAACCGTTTTCGATTTGCGTATGCGTAGACGTATTGCATTATTGGTTAAGACTACGTCCTGGTGTAATAAGCCTCCACTGGTGGTAATTTTGGATTGAGGGACTAATTCGCTTATGCATAGCGCCCCGAAGTAGGCGATCGCAAATGCAGTTGACAGTAGTGTTGCTTCGAATTTTGAGTGTTATGTTAATGGTGTTAGGGATATGATGTGAGAAATCAGTTTTAGTGCCACGGGATGGGACGTCTACACTCCTGACTTGGCTGACCCCTTTTCCACCCTTTTATGGATTGTCTGATGATGAATCTCCCCAATTCATTAGTTGGAAGTGAAATGCTACTCCGGTCAGCCACCGCTGCGCTGACGCCCCTGATATGCCCCTCATCATTAGCTGGTGGAGAAATTCTATGGTGACTTGTAATCTGGCTTGTTCACATTGGTTAACCCGTCATCCTGCTACTAGTCTTGTCCACTCTTCCCATGCCTTACCGAATGCTTGCCACATCGATGGGGCAACTGACGCTCTGATTAATGGCATCAACTATTCGCCACTAGATAGCATAGGGAGGCTGGGCAACTGTTTCCCGATGGGTGGGCGTTGGGGAGGAGCTCTGTGAAAATCAGCCAATTGAATTGTGATAAAGCGTTAGCAGGAGCGTTAGACCCCTCAGCATCGTGGCTAGCGCGGACACATACATTGTGTTTTAGGCACAGGAATGCTAGCCGGCATAGTAGGCCTAGCACTGGGAGAGACGATGATGCCATATTATTAATCAAGAGCGCTAGGCTGGTGTTTATTGTTATGAAGCGTATATTTTTGTTAGCCAGGCGCGCGACTCATATTTCTATTGCTACCACTATTGGAAACAGTTCCAGGACTGTCTGTTTTTTCTTCAGCACTTGTTCTGCCCAATGCAGAGGCCATAAGCTTGTGCACCATTGGTTATTAAGTATCGCTGCATATCCGCCTGATTCTGCCGCCCCGCTGAATAATCTTAGTTCAATGTTGGACTGTTCTGCTGACATAAATAACGTGTGACCGTTGAATGATTATAAGAAGGTTTTTCACACCTCCTTGTCCGCCCGTAGCTGCCTGCTGATTCTGATTGTATGACTCGGTTTAGATGCCCCTTTGGTTGCAGGCGATAAATGAAGAGAAAAAACCCTTCCGACTGGCATCACCCGGCTCGCAAACACGAGGAGACCTAGTAATACTTGCATCTGCTGTAGTGTTACTTTCCATACTGCGCAAAAAACCTAGATTAGGTGTAATGTTTTGGTATTTTTTCCCATGGGAGGTGGAACAACCTTGCTGTGGTGTCGATTTCGATGCCTAAGAGCGATATCTTTGTTGTGGGGCCTATGTTTTTAGTTGGGCATAATGGGACTCCAAACCGACAGGAGATGTTTGTGAAGGGGCAGCAAAAGTGGATGACCAATTGCCACGGCACGCGGAGGGGCCACCACAGTCAGTGAATCCTTCCTTATTTAGTATAGAGTCTACCAATACTTTGGGCATAGTAGCCCAGCTGCGAAGCAAGCTGCACCGCCTGTGTATCTAATAAGATTTTTTTACTGCATCTAACCCAGCCAATCATTTGATAGTATTGTTAGTAGCAGAGACACATGGGCTCTAAACCTTGCATAGCCTGGGCATTTTTTGAGATGTCTAAGGATGACCCAACTCATGTTATCTGTAACATTTGTCACCAAAAGCTAAGTAGAGGCCAAAAAAACAATAGTTTGAGTACTTTATGCTTGAAAGTCACATGAATATGAAGCATAAATTGCAATGCGAAGCTCACTGTGCTACAATGCGGCCTAGCGGGCCAGTCCAACCACCATCTGCCCCACCTGTGTCATCCTGGGGAGACTAAAAGCTTTAGGATTTTGGAAAATCACCTCTCCAACCATTTTAAGCAACTCTGGGACAATTGATGCCACTTAAGTGGTGTCTATGCCACAATTTTTGGAAAAAATGGAGACTCTATTTGGAGTCCCCTTGCTGTGTTTTACATGACGTTGGCATCATCAATTCCAGGTGGGTCGGGTCTCTACCCCCCCTTTTAACCGTAAGAAAGTACACACACTATGGCTTGGGGTAACACAGATGGTTGAGTCTGAAGAGCTGTTTACTCATACTATAGCCTGGGAATCAGAGGTCTGCTGCAAAGCTTCAGTGTCTGCTAGTCAGCGGAGTAGCCACTGCCTATAGATCTCATTACAAATTTTTAACTGCATCTAGCCCAGGCAATACTTTGGGCCTAGTAGCTGTGTCTGCTAGTCAGCGAATTATCCCAGCTGTTAAGCAAGCTACACCACCTGTTGCTTGGACACTTAATTTTTTCAAAAGAAATGCTTCAGGCCCCCGGGACACTCAGTGAAGAGCATCGGGGGAGGCACCCCAAGGCACAGGGGCTGGGGCTGGCGGTAGGACGCCTTGCGGTGGACCGCCAAGCTCAATCCTTATAAAAGCTTTTTAACTGCAGCAGCTTTAGTGGACACTACTGGAGCTGGAATTACCACAGCTGCTGGCATCAGACTTGCCCTCCAATAGATCCTTGTAAAAGGATTTAAAGTGTACTCATTCAAATTAAAGAGACAATTTAAATTACAGCGCTTAGACCTGCCTCCACCGCGAGGGGGGCTCGATCCACCAGTGGACAGGCACCAGTATTGGGAGAGGGGGGTTGGCCGTCAGGGTCCACCGCAGCTCTGGCACAAACCCGGCGACACAGAGGTCGCACGGGCAGGAAAAGACTGGCCGTGTCGGCTTCTCACTTTTTTGGTTTTAGAAGTGCATGACATGCCTATATCTGTGTCTCCCCCTCCTTTTACTCCTCCACCTCTATCTTTTCGCATGACTATATTTACTTGTCACTTTTCCATGTGTTAGTTGTGTCTTCTGAGCAGTTTGTCAGGTTTTGGATACCTTTGAAGGTGTTTTCTATGTGTTTCTATGTGTTTTTGTTTGTCTGCCATTGGTCTTAATGGTGTTCGACGGTGTTCGACGAACATTTCAACGTACAGTTCGGCAAACATACCAGTGTTCGATGAACCGAACCGAACCCGAACACTACGGGGGTGACTCAACACTACTCTCCACTCCCTCTTTTCCCTAAATACACCCCTCATCACCATGGGGGACCTTTGGTACGATAGAAAAGAATGCATTGAGAACATTCAACAGTTTTTCCATAGCACTCAAAAAAAACCCTCTAAAGCAAACCCAGAAACAATTAAAGCAAGAAGGGACTCCCTGAGAACCCTAGAGCAACTACTCCTGAAAGAAATGAGGGATCTTTGGGAGGTTGCCACCCTTGAACACTACCTGGCCTTCAACATTGTACCCTCGGGCCTAGTGGTTACAAATGCCTTATCAGGGGATTTCAGGGACCCAGCCACCCTGGAGGAATGGGATTCTATGTTCAAGGAGTTCTCCATACAAGCAGTTTGCTTAATAATAAACAAAAGAAAGAGACAACTCCTAGAAAACAAAAATAAGATTAATACACTTTTCAACAAAATCAAACCCCAAGAAAACCATCCTGAAATTGTGGGTCTCATTAATAGCATAAAAAGTAGGATCAACCAAAAAGAACTAGAAATAGTACAAAGGAAAAGAACCAAATTCGGGAGAGATGCTGTACCCCTACCCGAACAATGCAGCGAGAGCGCACAACTCAATTTCTCTGAAATTCTAGATGAAGTGGTAGGCAGCCCCACAAACTATCTCCTCAATAGATGGAATTTCTATCCACCCCACCTCAGATAATGGATCCCCCCCCTGCCTGTGGCCCAAACTGTGTATCAGCCATAAACCACCCAAACCCCCCACAACAGGGAACTCAAACCCCAGTAACAACCAAAATAGATTCGCACCACTAAGCGACACCCCTGAGGTACCTGAGAACCCACGAACCCCTCCATCCCCAACAGGGAGCTACTCCCCTCTACCTATCAGAAACCCCCCCCTCCAGACCACCACAAACTCCACCCGAAACTACCACCCCGCACCCCTCAGTAAGGAAACACACCAGCAATGTGAATTTTTTTCAGAGGGCCACCAGAAAAAACGCAAAAGGGGCTGCATGGGAGGGAAACTCGCCCAAAAGAAAAAGAATAAACCAAAGGAGATGATTAATACTCAATCCATATTTAACCTAAGCCAACACAAATTAACACATAGTGAGACCACCTTACTAGCTAAACGTCTTAAATACGCACCATCAACCAAACTAGATAAATTCCAGGCATTCATAGGTATAAAAAAATTTATGAGACAACTAGCCCTAAAAAAGTACTGCACAAAAAAGGAGGGCGAAACCCGATTATTGGCAGTGGCAAATTCACCAACTAACTTGCCAACACTTCTACATACCTCCTTAAGAAACAAATCTAATTTCCACCCCATCCAAGAACATTCAAAGGCCTTCAACACATTCGAAAAAAACGTCACTGACGACATCCGTCGACTCAATGACAAAAAATGTCTTAAATTCAGAAACAACCTTACTAAATCTGAAACAGCTGCCATGAAGCGCCTACAACAAAAAAAAAATATCGTCATCCGCCCAGCAGACAAAGGGGGCGGTATCGTCATCTTGGACCATGAATACGACCACAAGCAGTCACTAAGACTCCTGAGTGACCCACGAACCTATCAAATCATCCCCCTCAACCCAACCAAAACCTACCTACATGAACTTCAAACCCCAACAAAAAAATGACTGCATGCAGGTTTCCTCAACAAAGACGAATACGATTATATCAATATCCCACATCCTAGACTAGCTGTATTCTACCACCTACCAAAAATCCACAAAGATCAAAAAAATCCCCCTGGGAGATCAATTATCTCAGGAATACAATGCCTTACAGCTAATGTCTCCAGACTAGTGGACCACCACCTCCAGGACCTAGTACCCTTACTACCGTCCCATCTGAAGTACAGTAAACACGCCATTCAAATATTAAATGAAACCCCGTGGCAAAACAAGGAACTACTACTCCCAGCAATGGGGCACTGCCATGGGAACGAGGTTCGCACCTAGCTACACTAACCTCTACGTGGGAGAGTGGGAGGCTCTTACCATCCACCCAGGGGGAGCCCTACACCTGGACCTGGTCATGTGGCGGAGATTTATAGATGACATTCTCTTCATATGGTCAGGAGACCAGCCCTCCCTTCAAAAATTCTTACAAGAAATAAACACTAACAATTTTTTCCTACAATTCACATCCACTACCAGCACCCAAGCAGTTAACTTCTTGAACCTAAACATCTATATTGAGGATAACCAAATCCACACCCATACGTACTGCAAACCCACAGATGCTAACAAATACATCCCACTGGACAGTTGTCACCTCCCAAACTGGCTACTTAACGTTCCCCATAGCCGATACATACGATTACACAGGAACTGCTCAAAGGACCCCGACTTTGAGAAAGAAGCTGACCAACTGACCAAGAAGTTCCTTGAGAAAGGGTACAATGCAAAATTCTTGAGCGAAACAGTAAACAATGTAGCTAGAATACCACAAGAAAACCTTCTGAGCACATCCACCAATAACAAAAAATCCCTGCATGAAAAATACCACCAGAACATCCCGATCATCACACCATACTGCTCAAATACTTACCTGTTTAGAAAAATTGTTGAGAAACACTGGCACATACTTAAGGACGATTAAACAATTGAGGAACAGATGACTGACAAACCACAATTCATATACAAAAAGGCACGAAATCTAGGGAGTATCATAGCTCCCACAACAAAAAACTTCCAAAACAATAGCCAACCACACCCCCCCTTCAATCAAAAAATCACGGGGTTCGTTCTGTTAGAACCTTGCTCTTAGGTTTTTTTTCCTTTGCTGGTCACATGACCTTTTTGGCCTATTTAATCCTGCTCCGCCCTTCTGGCTTTGCTGGACTTCATTGTATATCTACTTTCTAGCTAGCCTGTGCTCTGTGTCTTGCTCTGTTAGTTTGCTTTGTCTACTGACCTCTATGTTCTATATATTTTGTTTGTTCGTCTGTCTGCTACTATTTCTGTTAGGAGGTGTCCCATATTCCTCCCAGTCCTTAGTACTTGTAGGGATTCCTTCCCCACATCTATAGGTCTCCGTACAGAATAGCTTAGGACTTTAGCAGGTCTGATCGCAGGATCAGGTTCCCTGTTACATCGTAGGGATTAAGCTGAGTTCTATCGTAGGGACAGATCTCCTCTCTTTCCTTAGCTCTGGTAGCAGAACATAACAGTAAGTCCAGCCAGCAAATTCTCTAAGGAAAGATTTTTCTGTTCCATCAATGGTGTCGGTTCAGGATTTGGTTCATCGCCTGCAGGGACTCTCTCTGGAGGTGGCCGAGCTCCGTCAGCACGTGAGTAACTGTCCTGGAGCACATTTCTTGGAGCCTAAGGTATGTTTGCCGGATTTATTTTTTGGTGAACACCGAGAATTTTTTTCATTCAAAAATGCTTGCTTATTGTATTTTCGTTTGAGACCTAAGTCCTCTGGGGATGAATCCCAGCGCGTAGGGTTCATAATGTCACTTTTGCGCAAAGAGCCTCAGGAGTGGGCCTTTTCTTTGCAACCTAGTGATACATGCTTCAGATCAGTGGATAGTTTTTTTTCTGCTTTGGGACTATTATATGATGATCCTGACCGTGTCGCATCAGCTGAGACTGAGTTGAGACGTTTAAAACAGGGATCAGGTAATGTGGAAAAATATTGTACTCATTTCCGTCGTTGGTCTACTCAAACAGGGTGGAACGATTCTGCTCTGAAAAGTCTATTTCTTGCTGGGCTCAGTGAAAGGGTTAAAGACCTGCTAATTGCTTATCCTACACCTGAAGATTTGCAACAGGCTATGCAATTAGCTATACGGGTGGATAGAAGACTGCGTGCAAGGGTTAATGAGAGCAAATCCTCTGCTATGTCAGTTTCTGGTTATGAGAATGTGTGTACTAACAGTGGTGAACCGATGGAGATTGGATCGGTGGCACCTCGCTCTCAAGAAAAAGACCGTCGATTTTTTGAAGGCTTGTGTTTCTATTGCGGAAAATCTGGTCATTTGATTAAAAGCTGTGAGCTTCGTATGAAGAAAGAAAAAAAAATGGTCAGTCATGCCCGTATTGCCTGTTTAAATTCCAAGGGTGTATTTTTAGCTGCTTCCACGATTGCTCAGGAGAAATTAATGGAATTTCGGGTGTTTGTCGATTGTGGGTCTACTCAGAATGTTATTGATGGGGGATTCGTGGAAAGACTCAATTTAAAACCTGAACCTTTATCATCCCCCATTGCTGTGGTTTCTGTGGATGGTTCCCCTTTGAAGAATATTACTCTCAAGGTCTGTGAATTTCCTCTCATTATTAATGGTGTTCACCATGAGAAATTGGATTTGGTAGTGTTGAATAACTTGCCTTCTCCAGTAATATTGGGATTGCCCTGGTTAAAATTTCACAATCCTGTACTGGATTGGTCTACCAGTGAAATTAAATCCTGGAGCCATAAATGTTATGACAAGTGTTGTAACGGGCGTATTGCAGCTTTGGATAGGGGAGAATTGCCTGTTCCTATTCAGGATTTTTGGAGAGTTTTTTCTGAGAAGGAATCGCAGGTTTTGCCTCCCCATAGAGACTATGATTGTTCTATTGAATTTGTCCCTGGAGCGACTCTTCCTAAAAGTCGTTTATTTAACCTTACTATTCCTGAGAGGAAGGCTTTGGAGGAATACATACAGACAAGTTTGGCCGCCGGTCACATTAGGCCCTCTAAGTCTCCTGTGGCGGTTGGATTTTTTTTTGTAAAAAAAAAGGACGGCGGTTTACGTCCTTGTCTGGATTTTCGTGAGATTAACAAAATTACTGTACGCAATCCTTACCCACTGCCATTGATTCCTGATCTGTTTAACCAGTTAATGGGAGCCAAGTGGTTCTCTAAAATTGACCTTAAGGGGGCATACAATCTGTTGCGCATGAAGGAGGGTGACGAATGGAAGACTGCTTTTAACACTCCTGTGGGTCATTTTGAGAATCTGGTTATGCCTTTTGGTCTTACTAATGCTCCTGCATTTTTTCAGAATCTGATTAATGACATCCTTAGACCTTTGATCGGTAAAAATGTGGTTGTGTATTTGGATGACATTTTGATTTATTCGCCGGATCTGGAGTCTCATTGGCGGAGCGTGCGTGAGGTATTACAGTTATTAATGGACATTTCGCTTTTTGCTAAGCTGGAGAAATGTGAGTTCGCTGTACAGAGAATTAGTTTTTTGGGCTACATTATCTCCAGCAAAGGTTTTGAGATGGATCCGGTTAAGGTTCAGGCTGTGCAGGAATGGCCTAGGCCTATTGGTTTGAAATCGATACAGAGGTTTTTGGGTTTCGCCAATTACTATAGAAAATTCATAAAAAATTTTTCTAGTATTGTCAAACCTCTGACTTATCTCACCAGGAAAGGTGCTGATGCGGTTCAGTGGTCTTCTGAGGCCACTGAAGCTTTTGTGTATCTCAAGGAGAGGTTCACCTCTGCTCCCATCCTTATGCAGCCTGATGTTACTAGGCCGTTTTTGGTTGAGGTTGATGCTTCCTCTGTGGGGGTTGGCGCAGTATTGTCTCAGGATAACGGGGATGGATTACATCCCTGTGCCTTTTTTTCAAAAAAATTTTCGGAGACTGAACTGAATTACGATATTGGTAATCGGGAATTATTGGCTATTAAACTCGCATTTGAACACTGGCGCCACTTCTTGGAAGGTGCGGAATTTCCCGTTCAGGTTCTTACGGATCATAAAAATCTGATATATCTTGATGCTGCCAAGCGCCTGAATGCCCGTCAGGCTAGGTGGGCACTGTTTTTCTCGCGGTTTAATTTCTCCGTTACTTACATCCCTGGTACTAAGAATGTTAAGGCGGATGCCTTGTCTCGCAGTTTTTCTCCCATAGTCTGTGCTGAGAAAGAGGAGAACATTTTACAAGAAGGTGTTGTGATAGCTGCTTTGGACTCCGTTTTGGAAAATGAGATTCTTAAAGCACAGGAGAATGCCCCTTCTAACACTCCTCATGGGAGGTTGTTTGTGCCTGGGACCTTTAGGAGAGATTTGTTTGTTGAGTGTCACGAATCTCGGTTGGCAGGTCATCCCGGAATCTCTGAGACCAAGAGACTGGTGGGTCGCAGTTTTTGGTGGCCTGGATGGCAGAAGGAAGTCATTAAGTGGGTGCGTCAATGTACTATATGTGCTAGATCTAAGTCCTCACATACTCCTGCTGCGGGGTTGCTTTGTCCTTTGGAGGTTCCCAGTGCTCCTTGGACACATTTGGCTATGGACTTTATAACTGACCTTCCCCCCTCTGAGGGTTTTACTGTCATCTGGGTGGTCGTGGACCGTTTTAGCAAGATGTGTCACTTGGTTCCTTTCGTCAAACTGCCCTGCGCTAAAACTCTCGCTAAGGCCTTTGTCAAGGAAATTGTCAGACTTCATGGCGTTCCTACTGACATTGTTTCTGATAGGGGTCCTCAGTTCGTGGCTCGTTTTTGGCGTGCCTTTTGAGATAGGTTGGGAGTTCATTTGTCGTTCTCGTCCGGATATCATCCTGAATCTAATGGCCAGACAGAAAGGAAAAACCAGGATGTTGAGCAGTTCTTGCGTTGTTTTGTGGCAGACAATCAAGAGGGGTGGTCTGAGTTTCTGCCACTTGCTGAATTTGCTCTGAACAATCATACATCTTCTTCTGCTGGTTGTTCGCCTTTTTTTTGTTGTTCTGGGAGACATCCATCGTTTGGGTCGTTCTCCAAGTTGGGATCTGCCGTGCCTGAGGAGGAGAATTTTTCCGGTGATTTGGAGAGAGTTTGGACGGATGTGCGTGGTAATCTTCAGGAGGCCAACAGAAAATCTAAAGACTACTTTGATAGGAAACGACAGGAGGTTTTGTTCGCTGTTGGTGACATGGTTTGGTTGTCCTCTAGGAATCTGCGGTTGAGGATTCCTTCAAAGAAATTGGGTCCCAAGTTTGTAGGGCCCTTTAAGGTGCTTCAGGTTGTCAACCAATCTGCTGTTAGGTTGGAGGTTCCTACCTCCTGTAGAATTAATCCGGTATTTCATGTCTCTCTGTTGAAAAAAGCTGTTGTATCGGATTGTGACGCCTCTGCCTCTGTTCCTCCGGTGGTGGAGGACGGGGAATATGAAATTTCTCGCATCCTTAACTCTAGACGGTATAGAGGTAGTTTGCAGTATCTTGTGGCCTGGAAAGGTTTCGGTCCCGAGGATAACTCTTGGGTGAGGTCGGATGATGTTTCCGCGTCCAGACTTATCAGAGCGTTTCACAGGAGATTTCCTGATAAGCCTGGTCCTAGGGGATCCGGAGGATCCTCTTAGAAGGGGGGGTACTGTTAGAACCTTGCTCTTAGGTTTTTTTTCCTTTGCTGGTCACATGACCTTTTTGGCCTATTTAATCCTGCTCCGCCCTTCTGGCTTTGCTGGACTTCATTGTATATCTACTTTCTAGCTAGCCTGTGCTCTGTGTCTTGCTCTGTTAGTTTGCTTTGTCTACTGACCTCTATGTTCTATATATTTTGTTTGTTCGTCTGTCTGCTACTATTTCTGTTAGGAGGTGTCCCATATTCCTCCCAGTCCTTAGTACTTGTAGGGATTCCTTCCCCACATCTATAGGTCTCCGTACAGACTAGCTTAGGACTTTAGCAGGTCTGATCGCAGGATCAGGTTCCCTGTTACATCGTAGGGATTAAGCTGAGTTCTATCGTAGGGACAGATCTCCTCTCTTTCCTTAGCTCTGGTAGCAGAACATAACACTTTCCATGCAAAAAATGTAAAATGTGCAAAACAATAACCACATGCAAACATGCAAACAAAGTACTGTCAGCCACGTGTAATAGTGGGGAAGGACGTAGCCTTCCTTTGGCACTGAAGTAATTAAAGAAAGTGTTCCCGTAGTTGGACCTCCCTGAACTGTTAGTAGACCAAGCTAAAGGGTTAGCTGTAGTGGTCCAGTCAGTAGAGTGGAGGGGGAACTTAGTGCCCTGATCAAGCCTTGAGTGATATAGAGCTTGTTCCTGACATAATTCCTTGTGGGCTGCAGTACCTGTAAACAGCGACAAGATGCCACTGTCCTGGGTGCAGATGTCAGGTTGAGTCTGCCAGCAGTGTTACAGACAGTGATGGGTTAATACTGAGTGATGACAGCTCACAGAGGGTGGGCACTTTAAGAAAATCACTGCTTAGTCTCCAGAAGCGGGAAGTGATGTCAAGTTAGAGATAGGACAGTGAACTGTGCGGGCAGCCTGACTATATAGTGGCTGCTAGGGTATACGGGAGCTCCATACCCTCAGACAGTGGGATCACCAGTGTGAAAGTCTCCCTACGCAAGAGCAAGAGTCCTGTTAGCCGGCCGTAGAAACTCAAAGGAAGTATTCAGGACCCGGGGCACTTCTAGTCTGCAGGAAGCAGAGGAAGATAAATAGGACTCCAGGCTAAGACGTGGGGGAGAGATCGGAACCAGATCACTGTTGGTATTGCAGAAGAGTCTCTTGGGCTAGAGATTAGAGTCACAGAGATGCTTTACTTAAAGAGGGAAGCAGGGCTGAAGATGTTGCCAGCGCCTGTGAGAGAGATAATAACCTGTCGGGCCTTATCCATTATATCTGCCTGTAAATATTGTACATATTCCTCTTCCCAAAGTAAAGTTCAAGTTCTGGTTAAGAACCTTTTGTCCTCTGAATTTATCGCTGCCCTGGTCCCAGAAGAGAAATGCCTGGAGACAGCCGCGAACGGATGGTTTGAAGTAAGTGGGGACCACCACATACACAGCCACATATCAGAGGGAGGACACGAATTGTCTGTAGGGTGCGAGAGCAAGAGGGGGCTACAGCTTGCCCACGACTACCTCGCTGGGGCACCTTACACACGGACACGAGACATACCCCATTATGGACTTTTTAACATGCACGACCACAGGAGTGATTTATAGCCTGATATGCCCATGCAAAAAAATGTACGTGGGGAGAACAAAACGGCCCATGAATGTCAGAATCAACGAACACCTAAGGAACATAAAAAACAAATACACGGGACACCCGCTCTCCAAACACTTCATGGAGAAACATAATGGATCCATTAATGGGTTCCAGGCTACAGGCATTCAAACCGTACCAATACATTGGAGATCAGGGGACTTTATTAAAACAATGTCCAAAATAGAGAGTAAGTGGATTTTCCAATTCAATACCCTCAAACCGAGAGGGTTGAACAGTCAAATTGAACTGTTTGCATTCAATGACTGACAGGTACATGAATGATTGACAGGCACTTAGTAGGACCATACCCCCATAGGGTATATAAAGGCACCTATGGGGTGGAAAAGCAGTGACTTTCGAAACACATTGGAAATTTTCCTATCCCAGCCTAGCAAGCGCAAACAGGCCTCCGTACCTCGTGTGTCACGTGATACCATGTCACACAGGTCCTCGGGCGCTTTCTGCAGGAAGCGCATACTCACCCTACCCAGAACACGCAAGCCAGCGGCAGTCACCGGCCGGGACTCCGCTCTCGCCCCGGCTACAGGAATCAGCCGCTCGCCTCCCAGAACTGAAAGCACATCTTGGGACGACGGCTCTCTGAGGGACCCACGTAAGACCGCTACTAACTAACGGTGATCTACCTCCAGATTCTGCACCAATACATCAGGGGCGACTGCCAATATGCTCAGGGCTCCGCTACCTACCTCCGTGTTCTCCCTCTACCAGGCACCCTTGCCAGACCATAAGACCCTATAGCACATCCACCTGTGCCTCCAGGACCCTACCAGACTACTCACAGGTACACCTGAAGCAGCACCCAAGATCCCTGGGGATACTCTGACAAAGATACCTGACCCCTCTACACAATAATGGAACAAGCCAGACTCTACCCGGACATGCCACAGGCACAACCACTATTGGAGCAAGGTCGCCGAGTAGGTTAATCCCCTGCCACCAACCTAACAACCTTGGACCAGGACCCCAATCACACCATTCTATACAGAGTCCAACTCCAGGAATCCAAAGACGGAACACTCTGTCCACATCTAATAACCTACTGACCAATCATACCAGGTCCTCAACCTCTGAGCAAAAACAAACCAATGACCCTCTCCTATGAAGACAAGAACCGCTATATCCTCTCAAAGCTAATCTCCCCTATATATATATGCACTCTAACTTGTGTATTGAATTTTTGCATCTAAAAGAAACCTTTTATATCATCTTTTAACATTTTATAACATTTTATGACCCTAAATAAAGAATAACCTTTTTATCTTGAACTTTGAGTTCGTCTCACTATCTAAGCGCGAATTAAAACCGTCTGTAATTTGCCACACCTACCCACTGACAGTTAGTGGTTTGTGTCTCCTAATTTGCTGCTGATAGTGATCTGCCTACCAGCGCCTTCTTTTCTATATATATCATTCACTATATAATATAACTATGGCTGTGAGAAACCTCCATGCACAATACTAGTATAATATTACTGTACTGTTGTATCCAATGAAGCAGGTTAATCATGTTGCAACCAAATTGCAGGGAAAAATAATTTTACATTTATTGTTAAAGTCAGCTTGTAACTAGAGATGAGCATTGTTCTACTCGAACTGTTCGCCAATCTCAAATTCAAGCTGTTTTGGGCGGTGTTCGAGCCGTTCGGCGAACATGAACGATTTGAGAAAAATTCGGCTGTTCGAGGTTATGTTCGATAACTGTTCGTGCACCAAAATCATAACTGGATTTTTTCTCAGTAATGATGAAAATTAATGTTAATACGCAGTTTGAGTGTACAGCGGGATGGGGGGAGGGGCAGGGGATGGATCTCTGCAGGAATAATGAAGATCTCCATTTTTTTTTCTCTTTCCCCCATTTACAGTGGGGAGGTGCAATCTGTCAGCCTATCAGCAGCGCACACACGGAGCGAAGTGCTTTTTTTCACACAAGCAAGGGCATGTGTCATTGGCAGTGTATGTCACATGTCCTTGCCCTATAAGACCAAGCCATTTTCCCCGTCGCCACCATTTTCTCACTGCTGCAGCTGCGTGTTAGACAGCACCGCTGTTGCTGTGTGCGCTATACCTTGTTAATTTCAAGCCAATTTTCGCAAAAATCTACAGATAGCTTGGGAGTAGGGAATAGTTGTGATTGCAGTCCTTTTAAGGACTAGGTTACAGCATTTCCTACGACTTTTATCAGGCAGGTCTGTGCTCTTAAATAGATAGGTTGTGGGAGTAAAGACTAATTGTAATTGGAGTCCTTTTCAGGACTAAGTTACATCAGTTCCTATCAGTTTTTGCCAGGCAGGTCTGTGCCAGTGCTGTGCAAGTTTTTTTCACAGCATTTGGCTGAATCTAGCAAAGCTAATACTTTTTGGCCTATTGCAGAGTGTGTTAGTCAGTGGAGTAGCCTATCTGTGTTGCAAGATATACCACCTGTGTATAGAATACCAATTTTTTTACTGCACCTAGTGAAGTAAAATCTTTTGGGCATAGCATCACTCAATTAGTCCATCTATACTGACCTCCATCAGGTTGCAAATTGAATATAATTTTTTTCTGCATCTAGCTCTGAAAAAATATTTGGCCTTCTAGCAGTGTGTGGGACTTTCTCTATTAGTCCATCTATACTGACCTCCATCAGGTTGCAAACTGAATATATTTTTTTCTGCATCTACCTCTGAAAAAATATTGGGCTTGTAGCTGTGTGTGGGACTTGTTCTATTAATCCATCTATACAGACCTCCATGAGGTTGCAAACTGAATATAATTTTTTTCTGCATCTACCTCTGAAAAAATATTTGGGCTTCTAGCTGTGTGTAGGACTTGTTCTATTACTCCATCTATACTGACCTCCATCAGGTTGCAAATTGAATATAATTTTTTTCTGCATCTAGCTCTGAAAAAATATTGGGCTTCTAGCTGTGTGTGGGACTTGTTGTATTAGTCCATCTATACTGACCTCCATCAGGTTGCAAACTGAATATATTTTTTTCTGCATCTACCTCTGAAAAAATATTGGGCTTCTAGCTGTGTGTGGGACTTGTTCTATTAATTCATCTATACAGACCTCCATCAGGTTGCAAACTGAATATAATTTTTTTCTGCATCTACCTCTGAAAAAATATTTGTCCTTCTAGCAGTGTGTGGGACTTTCTCTATTAGTCCATCTATACTGACCTCCATCAGGTTGCAAATTAAAAATAATTTTTATCTGCATCTAGCTCTGAAAAAATATTGGGCTTCTAGCTGTGTGTGGGACTTGTTCTATTACTCCATCTATACTGACCTCCATCAGGTTGCAAATTAAAAATAATTTTTATCTGCATCTAGCTCTGAAAAAATATTGGGCTTCTAGCAGTGTGTGGGACTTGTTCTATTACTCCATCTATACTGACCTCCATCAGGTTGCAAATTGAATATCATTTTTTTCTGCATCTAGCTCTGAAAAAATATTGGGCTTCTAGCTGTGTGTGGGACTTGTTGTATTAGTCCATCTATACTGACCTCCATAAGGTTGCAAACTGAATATATTTTTTTCTGCATCTACCTCTGAAAAAATATTGGGCTTCTAGCTGTGTGTGGGACTTGTTCTATTAATCCATCTATACAGACCTCCATCAGGTTGCAAACTGAATATAATTTTTTTCTGCATCTACCTCTGAAAAAATATTTGGGCTTCTAGCTGTGTGTGGGACTTGTTCTATTACTCCATCTATACTGACCTCCATCAGGTTGCAAATTGAATATAATTTTTTTCTGCATCTAGCTCTGAAAAAATATTGGGCTTCTAGCTGTGTGTGGGACTTGTTGTATTAGTCCATCTATACTGACCTCCATCAGGTTGCAAACTGAATATATTTTTTTCTGCATCTAGCTCTGAAAAAATATTTGGCCTTCTAGCAGTGTGTGGGACTTTCTCTATTAGTCCATCTATACTGACCTCCATCAGGTTGCAAACTGAATATAATTTTTTTCTGCATCTAGCTCTGAAAAAATATTTGGGGTTCTAGCTGTGTGTGGGAGTTGTTCTATTAATCCATCTATACAGACCTCCATCAGGTTGCAAACTGAATATAATTTTTTTCTGCATCTAGCTCTGAAAAAATATTTGGCCTTCCAGCAGTGTGTGGGACTTTCTCTATTAGTCCATATATACTGATATCCATCGGGTTGCAAATTAAAAATAATTTTTATCTGCATCTAGCTCTGAGAAAATATTTGGGCTTCTAGCTGTGTGTGGGACTTGTTCTATTACTCCATCTATACTGACCTCCATCAGGTTGCAAATTGAATATAATTTTTTTCTGCATCTAGCTCTGAAAAAATATTGGGCTTCTAGCTGTGTGTGGGACTTGTTGTATTAGTCCATCTATACTGACCTCCATCAGGTTGCAAACTGAATATATTTTTTTCTGCATCTACCTCTGAAAAAATATTGGGCTTCTAGCTGTGTGTGGGACTTGTTGTATTAGTCCATCTATACTGACCTCCATCAGGTTGCAAACTGAACATATTTTTTTCTGCATCTACCTCTGAAAAAATATTGGGCTTCTAGCTGTGTGTGGGACTTGTTCTATTAATCCATCTATACAGACCTCCATCAGGTTGCAAACTGAATATAATTTTTTTCTGCATCTAGCTCTGAAAAAAATATTTGGCCTTCTAGCAGTGTGTGGGACTTTCTCTATTAGTCCAGCTATACTGACCTCCATCAGGTTGCAAACTGAATATAATTTTTTTCTGCATCTAGCTCTGAAAAAATATTTGGCCTTCTAGCAGTGTGTGGGACTTTCTCTATTAGTCCATCTATACTGACCTCCATCAGGTTGCAAACTGAATATAATTTTTTTCTGCATCTAGCTCTGAAAAAATATTTGGGGTTCTAGCTGTGTGTGGGACTTGTTCTATTAGTCCATCTATACTGACCTCCATCAGGTTGCAAATTGAATATAATTTTTTTCTGCATCTAACCCAGCCAATAGTTTTGGCCTAATACCACAGTTTGGCCACTCAGCTCTGCTCGGTTCCCATCCATTGTTTTTTTGTGCAAACAACTCCAGAGTTGTGAATTAGTTAACCACCAAAATGAGTGGAAAAAGGCCTGCTGCTGGTGGAAAGGGGAATAGGCGTGTTGGGAAGGGGAAAAAAGGTTGTGTCCGTGGGGTAGGTGTTAAAGCAACAGTAACATCTGCAGAAGAAAGACCATCTTCCAGCCAAACTAAAATGTCTACTTCTTTTAGCGGCAATGTGATAAGATCCCTTTCTTACGGCCACGCCAATCGCTACAAATTCCAGATGAGGCACAAAAACAGCAGGTGCTTCAACGGATATCAAGTGCTCCTTTAAGTGGGCTCTCCTCCACATCAACTTCAACATCACAAATACTCCAGTCCTCAAAGGTGTCACCCCAATCGCACTTGCTTCCTCACAGCTCCCAAATCTCCAGCTGCCCGTCTGAGTATGAGGTAGAACAGATGGTTGAGTCTGCAGAGCTGTTTACTCATACTATAGCCTGGGAATCAGAGGTCGACTCCAGCGCTTCTGTGAATCCAGACGAGGAAATGATCTGCACTGATGCCCAGAATCTTTATGAGTCGGATCCAGGACCAGACGCAGAAAGTTCTGACCATAATGTAGACCCTCATTCCCAAACTGTAACTCCTGTTGGTGGAGACAATGAGGAAGACGATGATGAGACTCAAATACCTGATTGGAGCGACAACTTTAGTTTTTTGTCAGGGCAGGAACAGGTTGGCTCTGAGGACGACGGGTGTGATAACGCACAGGGTGATGATGATGAGGTTGGAGATCCCACTTACTGTCAACCCACAGTCAGCCAAGAGATGAGGTCAGCAGAGGAGGTGGAGGAAGATGCTAGTGACGACGAGGTCAGGTTGCGCCTTCCTGGACAGAGACGTAGTACTGGAAGCACGTCAACCACTGCATCCTCAAACACAACTCTGCCTCTCACCACAAGTCGTGGTGGCTCTTCAGGTCGCATGGGTGCTAAGCCTTGCATAGCCTGGGCATTTTTTCAGATCGATAAAGATGACCCAACTCGTGTTATCTGTAACATTTGTCAGCAAAAGCTAAGTAGAGGCCAAAAAATACATAGTTTGAGTACTTCATGCATGAACCGGCACATGGACATGAAGCATAAGTTGCAGTGGGAAGCTCAGTGTGCTACAATGCGGCCTAGCCGGCCGGGCCAACCACCGTCTGCCATATCTTGGGCATCCGCGGCCTCTTCATCCTCTGTGACTGGGGGGACAGCAGTCACACCTGTTTTGGGGCGCAGACCTGCCACCTCTTTACCCGCAACAGCCAGCGTGATTGGCAGGTCATCATTTTCTTTGGAGGTGGTAACACCAGCTGGTGTTGAGCGCTGTCCGACATCGATAGCACCACCTTTGGATCAAGGTAACCTAACATGTCCGCCTGCATCTTCCTCACAGACCGGCAGTTTGCCGGGGACACCCTTATCAACCCCGTCTAAGCACAATAGCCAGCCCTCGGTCCCTCAGATGTGGACAAGTAAAAGACCATTTCCTCCTAGCCATGAGAAAGCTAAGAGGTTGAATTTCACCATCTGCAAGCTCTTGGCTGCAGAAATGCTGCCTTTCCGCCTGGTGGACACAGAAGATTTACGAGACCTTATGTCCGTCGCAGTGCCCCAGTACCAGATGCCCAGTCGGCACTACTTCTCAAAGAAAGGTGTGCCTGCGCTCCACCAGCATGTCGCACACAACATCACCGCTTCTTTGAGAAACTCTGTGTGTGACAGGGTGCATTTCACCACAGACACTTGGATGAGTAGGCATGGACAGGGGCGTTACATGTCACTGACTGGGCACTGGGTAACTATGGTGACAGCAGGACAAGGGGCTGCTGTCCAAGTCTTGCCATCCCCACGAGTTGTGCGTCAATCCTCTTTATGTCAAAGTTCCTCCACTGCTTCTGCCTCCTCAACCTCCTCTCGGTCTTCCACCTGCACCCAAAGCCTGTCTGGTCATGCCACAAGCTTTCTAACTGCGCAGAAGGGATCCTGCACACCTCCTTACTATGCTGGCAGTAGGGCTCAACGTCATCAGGCGGTTTTTACTTTGAAATGTCTGGGAAATGTGAGTCACACAGCTGAGGAGTTGTGGTCAGCTATGGAGAACCAATTTCATGAATGGTTGTCTCCACTGGACCTGAAACCAGGGAAGGCCGTGTGCGACAATGCTGCAAATCTGGGTGCGGCCCTTCGCCGGGGCAATGTCACACACGTGCCTTGTATGGCTCACGTGTTGAACCTGGTTGTCCAGCAATTTTTAGCCCACTATCCCAGACTAGATGGCCTTCTGCAGAGGGCACGGTCGCTGTGTGCTCACTTCCGCCGTTCGCATCCCGCAGCTCAGCGACTTACATCTCTACAGAAGTCGTTGGGCCTGCCACTTCACCGGCTAAAATGCGATGGGCCTACCCGGTGGAATTCAACTCTGCACATGTTGCAGCGACTGTGGCAGCACCGACAAGCCCTGGTGCAATACGTTCTGACGTATAGCCTGGGCCAACGAGATCCAGACGTGGGGAAAATCATGCTGGAGGAGTGGTCTCAGATCAGGGACCTATGCACCCTTCTGCACAGTTTTGAAATGGCGACGAAGATGTTTAGTGCTGACGATGCCATTATCAGCATGACTATTCCGGTGATTTACATGCTGGAGCACATGTTAAACAGAATTCGGAGTCAGGTGGTGGCACAAGAGGAGGTGGAGGAAGTAGAGGAGGAGGAATTGTATGCGGAAGGGCTAACATCTGCAAGGTCCAGACGGTCGGCAGCACCAAGCCAGCAGGCATGTGAGGGTGGGGGAGATGGTTTTACCAGGGCGCATGGTAGCAGCCAAACTAGTGAGGAAGGAGCAGGAGCCCAGGAAGAAGTGGAGGACGAACTGATGGAAGACTCATCAGATGAGGGAGACCTTGATCACATTTCTGTTGTGCGAGGTTGGGGGGAGAGGACAGAGGAAGGAAGCATGATTGTTACCTCGCCAGCAACACAACAGGGACTTGGTGCTCCTGGATGCGCAACACACATGAGTGCCTTCTTGTTGCACTACCTGCAACATGACCCTCGAATTGGGAGAATTAGAAATAATCCTGACTACTGGGTTGCCACACTGTTAGATCCCCGGTAAAAAAGTAAATTTGCAGAAATTATTCCTGCCATAGAAAGGGATGCACGCATGCAGGAGTATCAGCAGAGACTGTTGCAGAATCTTACATGTGCTTTTCCACAAAACACCAGTGGTGCACGTAGTGAATCTCACAGTTCCAACTTGCCAACCGTAGGACCGTCAAGTGTTCAGCACTCAAACCATAACAGAACCACAGTATCTGCTGGTAAAGTCAATTTTGCGCAATCATTTCACCACTTTTTTAGCCCATCCTTTGCAAGGCCACAGGAGACAAGAAGTCTGACACATAGTCAACGCCTAGAGACGATGGTACAGGAGTATCTCCAAGTAAACATTGAAGCCATGACTGTGTCACTGGACCCTTGCTCTTTTTGGGCTTCCAATCTGGATAAATGGCCGGAGCTAGCCACTTATGCCTTGGAGATCTTGTCATGCCCTGCAGCCAGCGTTCTGTCTGAACGTGTGTTCAGCGCTGCTGGTGGTGTGCTGACAGATAAGCGCACGCGGCTCTCCACTGATAATGTAGACAGACTCACGTTCATAAAGATGAACAAATCATGGATCCGAAACGACTTTTCTACCCCTGTGTCATCCTGGGGAGAGTAAAAGATGGATGATTGGTTAAAATCACCCTACCAACCGTTTTAAGCTTTCAAATTACTAATCATGTTTATCTGTATCTTGGCTGGAAAATAATTTGGGCTTTGTAGCAGTGTGCAGCACTGATTCTATTAGGCCATCTATAATAAGCTCCACCAGATTTAAAATTACTAATCATGTTTATCTGTATCTTGGCTGGAAAATAATTTGGGCTTTGTAGCAGTGTGCAGCACTGATCCTATTAGGCCATCTATACTAAGCTCCACCAGATTTAAAATTAATAATAATTTTTAGCTGCATCTAGCCCGGAAAATAATTTTGGGGCTCCGAGATGCGCAAGACACATAAGTGCCTTCTTGCTGCACTACCTGCAACATGACCCTCATATTGTCAGAATTCGAAGTAATCATGACTACTGGGTTGCCACACTCTTAGATCCGCCAAACTTTTCGATCAACCTTTTCATTTTAATAAAGAACAAAAAAATGCTCATTTTTGAAATTATAAGCATTAGCAGGTTATTAGAAACTGAAATCAAACAGTTTTCAACTCAACTCAACTCAAAACTTTATTTAACTTTATGTTACATTTTCACATAGGACCCCTTGTTCGAAAGGAGCTTCTGAACTCTCTCGTCCATTGAATTTGTCAGGTTTTGGATGTTTTCTGCTTCAATTGTTTTGCATGAGGAAAGAATACCCACCCAGAGCTGTTGCTTAGATGTGAACTGCCTCCCGCCATCATAGACACTCCTTTTGATGATGCTCCAGAGGTTCTGAATGGGGTAGAGGTCAGGGGAGCATGGGGGTCACACCATAAGTTTTTCCCCTTTTATGCCCATATCAGCCAGAGATGCAGATGTTTTATGTGCAGCATGAGATGGTGCATTATCATGCAAAAAAATGAACTTGCTGTGAAATACACGGTTCTTCTTCTTGAACCATGGCAGGAAGTGCTGTTTGAGAAAATCCACATACATTATGGAGTTCATCTTTAGCGCCTTCAGGGATCCTAAAGGGGCCGACAATCTCTCTCCCCATGATTCCAGCCCAAAACATTACTCCACCTCCTCCTTGTTGGCGCTGTAGCCGTGTTTGCGTGGGGTGTCCATCAACCAGCCATCCTCCACTCCATCCATCTGGACCATCGAGTGCTGCACGGCACTCATCCGTGAACAAAACAGTTTTGAAATCAGTCTTCATGTAATGTTTGGCCCACTGGAGCCGTTTCTGCTTGTGTGAAGTGGATAGAGGAGGTCGACAGGATGGCGTATGTACAGCTGCAAACCTCTGAAGGACCCTGCATCTTGTTGTTCGGGGGACGTTGGAGGCACCAGCAGCTTCAAAAACTTGTCTGCTGCTATGACAAGGCTTTTTTGCCGCTGCTCTTTTAACCTGACGTAATTGCTTGTAGGAAAGAGTCCTCAATTTGCCCTTATCAGCACGCACACATGTGTACTGTGAATCAGCTACATACTTCTTGATTGCCAAGACACTTCATCCTGATCATCGCACAATGTTGATTGTAGTCATGTCTTGACCTAAACACTCCACAATTTGTTGCTTCTCAGCAGCCGACACATCCTTTTTCTTTCCCATTTTGGCAGAAAATGTAGGCTGCTTAATAATGTGAGACAGCCTTCTTAAGTAGTCTTGCCTTTCATTGGACACACCTGCCAAACTGGCGAATTGATGAGAGCAGGTGCTCCGTCACTAGGATGTATAAGAGAGGGGACAGAGAACATCCCTGCCTTGTCCCATTGGTGATTGTGAAAGGTGATGAAAATGTTCTAACGCGCCCCCTGGGCCTTGGGACACCCGGAACCGGACCCTTTTTGGTGGATGCTGGTGGTTGTAGTCTCCGTGGCGGCGACCCGGTTCCGTGGCTCAGGGTGGTCAAACCAGTGGCGGAACTATTTATGTGGTTTTGATGTTTAAATGTCCAACTACGCCACCCGTGGATTGCGGTCAGAGTGAACCGCCGCTCCAGGGCAGACCGCTGAGGCTGGTGTTGTGGGTGCAGCAGAGCGTAGCATAACTCCCCACGGGAGGAGTATAGCCTCAGGGCAGTGTATGCGGAGGATGGGGGTGATGGTGCAGGGCAGCAGCAGTAACGACACGGAGTCAGTGATGCAGTCCAGGGCCTTTACTCACAGTTCTTATTATCCAGACCACGTCTGCAGGTAACGGCTGCCCACGTCGTACTGTGCTCACCAGGTGAGGGGCTCAGACAACTCCCAGATAACTTTGGAGCGCTTCACAGGACCCCCTTTGTGTGTCCATTGTCTGGCCTTTCTTACCAACCCTTCTGTCCGGCTGCCTCGGGCCTCCTCTTGGTAAACTTGGCGCCAGTTTCCCTGACCCTATGTGGTGCCTTCCTAGCGGGTGTAGCGAGGGGCTGCGCCACATAAAATGTCACAGCCTCCGGTTTCTAGCTGAGGGTCGTTTCCTGCCTCCACTAGTTTAGGGGACCGGTCTCCCCCTTTGGCCTGACCCCTCCACGCAGGTGGATTCGGGCGTGCGGTGGCGACTCGCCCGTCCGCACCCCTGGGATCCCTTCATTCCTCTTTCCTGGAGCCTTCTCCGCTCCTCTTCCTTCCTTCTCCCTCTTCCAGGCCTGGGCCTCTGTTACTAGGCCCGCCTCCGGAGCAGAGCTCATGCAGAGCCCCTGCTCCCTGCCACTTCTGCTCAGACTTCTCTGCACTGAACTAAGATGGTGCCCACCTTTTATACTCCCTTCTCAATGCACATAGGAACTGCTTCCTCCCTGCTCCTGCACTACAGGGTTCCCCTTCCTCAGTGTTCCCTCCCCCCACTCCAGCCAGGGACAGGGACTGTGGTGCCCATCTCAGGGGCATATTGGTCGCCCTGCCCCACGGCAATGTGGTGTAATGCATGCAGGTGTCGGGTCCTGATCCACACTCCATCCTTACCTGAGAGTGAGATATCACACCTCTCGGTGAGGTGCAATACCTCTGTAGCAACCGAGCCCTCAGGGTGCTACAGCTCCATTTATCTTCAGCTTAGGTGACGTATTGTGATACAGGGCCGTGATTTTGGCTATAAAAGGGTCCCCTAGACCCCTACCCCAAGCTTTTTAAGAGAATCATATATGGCGTGCCAGGAGATTCTATGGAATGCTTTCTCAGCATCCAACGAGAGTATCTAATTACAAATTTTTAACTGCATCTAGCCCAGGAAATACTTTGTGCCTAGTAGCAGTGTCTGCTAGTCAGCGGATTATCCCGGCTGTTAAGCAAGCTACATCACCTGTAGTTTGGACACTTAATTTTTTCAAAGGAAATGCTTCGGGACCACGGGATACTCAGTGAAGAGCATCAGGAGGCACCCCAAGGCATAGGGGCTGGGACTGGCAGTAGGATGCCTTGCGGTGGACAGCCGAGCTCGATCCTTATAAAAGCTTTTTAACTGCAGCAGCTTTAGTGGACGCTACTGGAGCTGGAATTACCGCGGCTGCTGGCATGAGACTTGCCCTCCAATAGATCCTTGTAAATGGATTTAAAGTGTATTCATTCAAATTAGAGAGACAATTTAAATTAAAAAGCTTAGAGCTGCCTCCAATACAGGGGGGCTCGCTCGACCCACCAGTGGACAGGCACCAGTATTGGGAGAGGGGGGCTGGCCGTCAGGGTTCACCGCGGCTCTGGCACAAACCCGGCGACACGGAGGTGGCACGGGCAGGAGCGGACTGAACGTGTCGGCTTCTCACTTTTTGGATTTTAGAAGGGCATGACATGCCTATATCTGTGTCTCCCCCTCCTTTTACTCCTCCACCTCTTTTCTTTTCGCATGACTATATGTACTTGTCACTTTTCCATGTGTTAGTTGTGTCTTCAGAGCAGTTTGTCAGCTTTTGGACACCTTTGAAGGTGTTTTCGATGTGTTTCTATGTGTTTTTGTTTGCCTGCCATTGGTTTTAACGGTGTTCGAAGATGTTCGACGAACAGTTCGACGAACAGTTCGGCGAACACACGGGTGTTCGACGAACCGAACTCGAACACTACGGGGGTGGCTCAACACTACTTGTAACTTATAAGCATTTTCCATAGACTGCATTATACTATGTAACTAGGTGAAATCTGCAAAAATAGAAATAATACTATTAATCTCATTATTAATAGCAGACCCAGCACTGAACCTTGGGGTACACCATTTGTAACTGGAAACCATTTAGAGCAGCAGTTATTCACAATAACTATCTGTGTATAGTCTTTGAGTACATTTTCAATCTAATTACTTACTGGTCTATAATTATTTACAAATGATCTAGAGCCCTTTTTGAAAATGAACATCATAATATCCTCGTGATAGTTATTTGGCTCTCTACCAGTCACTAGAGAATCTCTAAAACATTTGATTGGGAGCACATCTATAACTACTCTAAAAACTTAAAAACTCTTGGATGTATCGTATCCTCACTCAGGATTTTGCTCACATTGATCTAATTTAACTTAGCTTTGACCAAATCTACATTTAGCCAAAAGCATATACAGTTATATGAAAAAGTTTGGGCACCCCTATTAATCTTAAGCTTAATGTTTTATAAAAATTGGTGTTTTTGCAACAGCTATTTAAGTTTGATATATGTAATAACTGTTGGACACAGTAATGTTTCTGCCTTGAAATGAGGTTTATTGTACTAACAGAAAATGTGCAATCTGCATTCAAACAAAATTTGACAGGTGCATAAGTATGGGCATCCTTATCATTTTCTTGTTTTAAATACTCCTATCTACTTTTTACTGACTTACTAAAGCCCTTTTTTTGGCTTTGTAACCTCATTGAGCTTTGAACTTCATAGCCAGGTGTATGCAATCATGAGAAAAGCTACTTAAAGTGGCCACTTGCAAGTTGTTCTCCTGTTTGATTCCCCTCTGAAGAGTGGCATCATAGGCTCCTCAAAACAACTGTCAAGTGATCTGAAAACAAAGATTATTCAACATAGTTGTTCAGGGGAAGGATACAAAAAGCTGTCTCAGAGATTTAACCTGTCAGTATCCACTCTGAGGAACATAGTAAGGAAATGGAAGAGCACAGGGACAACTCTTGTTAAGGCCAGAAGTGGCAGGCCAAGAAAAACATCAGAAAGGCAGAGAAGAAGAATGGTGAGATCAGTCAAGGACAATCCTCAGACCACCTCCAGAGAACTGCAGCATCAACTTGCTGCAGATGGTGTCACTGTGCATCGGTCAACTATACAACGCACTTTGCACAAGGAGAAGCTGTATGGGAGAGTGATGCGAAAGAAGCCGTTTCTGCAAGCACGCCACAAACAGAGTCGGCTGAGGTATGCAAAAGCTTATTTGGAGAAGCCAATTTCTTTTTGAAAGAAGGTCCTGTGGACTGATGAAACCAAGATTGAGTTGTTTGGTCATACAAAAAGGCGTTATGCATGACGGCAAAAAAACACAGCATTCCAAGAAAAACACTTGCTACCCACAGTAAAATTTGGTGGAGGTTCCATCATGCTTTGGGGCTGGGTGGCCAATGCCGGCACCGGGAATCTTGTTGAAGTTGAGGGACGCATGGATTCCACTCAGTATCAGCAGATTCTTGACAATAATGTTCAAGAATCAGTGACAAAGTTGAAGTTACGCAGGGGATGGATCTTTCAGCAAGACAATGATCCAAAACACCGCTCCAAATCTACTCAGGCATTCATGCAGAGGAACAATTACAATGTTCTGGAATAGCCATCCCAGTCCCCAGACCTGAATATCATTGAACATCTGTGGGATCATTTGAAGAGGGCTGTCCATTCTCGGCGACCATCAAACTTAACTGAACTGGAATTGTTTTGTAAAGAGGAATGGTCAAAAATACCTTCATCCAGGATCCAGGAAATCATTAAAAGCTACAGGAAGCGACTAGAGGCTGTTATTTTTGCAAAAGGAGCATCTACTAAATATTAATGTCTCTTTTCTGGTGAGGTGCCCATACTTATGCACCTGTCAAATTTTGTTTGCAGATTGCACATTCTCTGTTAGTACAATAAACCTCATTTCAAGGCAGAAACATTACTGTGTCCAACAGTTATTACATATATCAAACTGAAATAGCTGTTGCAAAAACACCAATTTTTATAAAATATTAAGCTTAAGATTAATAGGGGTGCCCAAACTTTTTCATATAACTGTATTAGTTTATGTATAAATAGCACTAAGATCAACTACATCAGCCACTCTATCTTCTTGAGTATATAAAGCAAAAAAGGCCTTTTAGTAATACGTCTTTTCTTGATAATTGGTGATTAACACTCTATTACTATTATTTAGTGGAGCTACCAATGCAGATCAAGATTTATTTATGTTGTTATATTTAAATAATTTATTGGGATTTGCTTTGCTTTTCTTGGCTACTTGCCATTCATTTTGTACTTTGGCTGATTTGATTACATTTTTACAGATTCTATTCATCAACTTATGTTTTTTAAAGGCTAGAGCTGATCCTTCAGATTTATATATTCTAAAGGCCCTTTTGTCATCAGTATCCTTTCCAACATTAGGTGTAAGCCGTATGAGATTTATTTTTTGTCATGTAAACTTTTTACCCAGAAGAAAATATTTTTCAGACTCATTGATAAATATAGTTTTAAACTGTTGTTTATCTTTTGTATCACAATTACTATCAGAAAATACTTGTTAGTCAATGACCTCAAGATCAATCTTCAATCATGGGAAACTGGACTTTTTAAAATTTAATGTTTTTTGCCCAAGTATAGCTTTTATAGTTTGAGCAAAACAAAATAATGTTATGGTTGCTGGTAGCAAGATTTTTGCAAACATCAACATTTCCAAGAAGCTCAAAATTTTTAGAAATGACTAGGAATGAGCCAGTCATTTGAAATTTGAAGTTGCCAACTATGTCAAATTAAAAAAAATAAAAAATCAATTTGCTCACAGCTACAACCACAATTAAAAAAAAATATGGGAGGGTGTTAAAAATCTAAAAAAAATATTGGATGGGATGATTTCAAAATCTAATAAACTCATATTTTATTCGCAACAGAACATAGTACACATATCAGAAGTTGAAAGTTAGAGATTTTTCCATTTCATTTGGAAACACTGAAACATTTAGAATTTGATGGCAGCAATACATTTGAAAAAAAAAAGTTGGGACACAGTCATGTCTAACACTATTTATCATGACTTCTTTTTACAACAGACTATAAATGTCTGGAAAATGAGTAGACCTACTGCTGGAGTTTTGAGACAGGAATGTTGTTCCATTTTTGTCTAATGTAGGATTCTAGCTGCTCAACAGTCTGGCGTATTCTTTGCTGGATTTTTTGTTTCATTATGTGCCAAATGTTTTCTGTTGGTGAAAGGTCTGGACTGCAGGCAGTTCATTACATAAACTATTCGTCTGCAAAACCATGCAGTTGTGATGGAAGCAATATGTGGTCTAGCATTGTTTTGCTGAAATGCATTATAATCTATGATAAAGACATAGTCTGGATTGGAGCATACGAGGGTCAGTCAATAAGTAATGCCTCCAATTTTTTTTCTCCTTAAATAAGGTAGTTATATTAAATATTCGAATTTGGCACAATTCCTCAAACCTTCTTCTCCAGTCCACAGCAATTGCAACTTCCTGCACCAACAGGTGGCAGGACTGTATCCGTTTGCAAAATGGCTGACATCGATGTTCGTATTAGACACTGTTCTGTGATTGAATTCTTGCATGCAGAAGGTGAAACGCCCATTCGAATTCATGAGAGACTGAAAAATGTGTACGGTGATGCAACAGTGGATGTCAGTACTGTTAGACGATGGGTTCGTCGCTGTAACAAAGCTGAAGGGCCATCACCGTTGGCTGACAAAATGCGGAGTGGCAGGCCAGTTACCGCAGTGACTCCAAGCAGCATTCAGCGATTGATGACATCATTCGTGGTGACCGCCGGGTGACTGCAGATGAATTGTGTGGCATTATCTGCCTCAGTAAAGGCAGTGTGATGAAAATTATTGGACAACTGGGATACAGAAAAGTTTGTGCACGGTGGGTCCCAAGAAAGCTTTTTACCATGCTGGAATACATGCCCTTGTTAAACGGTGGACCAAGACTGTGGAAATGGATGGAGATTATATTGAAAAGTGACAAATTAATCGTTAATGTTGTGGTTTTCAACCTATGTAATTGCATTTGAATTTCTTGCCAATTAAAAGGAGAAAAAAAATAGGAGGCATTATTTATTGACTGACCCTCGTATATTGTTCTAAAACTTTTATACACTGCTCAAAAAAATAAAGGGAACACTTAAACAACATAATATAACTCCAAGTGAATCAAACTTCTGTGAAATCAAACTGTCCACTTAGGAAGCAACACTGATTGACAATCAATTTCACATGCTGTTGTGTAAATGGAATAGACAATAGATGGAAATTATTGGCAATTATCAAGACACTCTCAATAAAGGTTCTGCAGGTGGGGACCACAGACCATATCTCAGTACCAATGGTTTCTGGCTGATGTTTTGGTCACTTTTGAATGTTGGTTATGCTTTCACACTCGTAGTAGCATGAGACGGACTCTACTACCCACAGAAGTTGCTCAGGTAGTGCAGCTCAACAAGGATGACACATCAATGCGAGCTGTGGCAAGAAGGATACCATCCGCGGCCTCATCAGGAGCATGCCCAGGCATTGTACAGGCACGTGGAGACACACACAATACTTAGTCTCATTTTGACTTATTTTAAGGACATTACATCAAAGTTGGATCAGCCTGTAGTGTGTTTTTCCACTTTAATTTTGGGGGTGACTCCAAATCTTGACTTGGTTAATAAATTTGATTTCCATTGATGATTTTTGTCTGATCTTGTTGTCAGCACATTCAACTTTGTACAGAACAAAGTATTCAATGAGAATATTTCATTCATTCAGATCTAGGATGTGTTATTTTAGTGTTCCTTTTTTTTTGAGCAGTGTATATTGCTCAGCATTGATAGTGGGTTTCAAGATGTGTAAGCTGTCCATGCCACAGGTACCAGTGCAACTCTATATAATAAGAAATGAACTGTGTGATGATAACAAGCTGGATTATTCCTCTCCTCTTGAGTCTGCAGGATATAGCATCCGTGGTTTCAAAAAATAATTTCAAATTTTGATTCATCTAACCAAATAACAGTTTTCCATTTTTCCTCAGTTCATTTTATATGAGCTTTGGCCCAGAAAAGACGACAGCATTTCTGGATGGAATTAATTCATGTCTTCTTCTTTGCATGATTGAGCTTTCTCTTGCATTTGTGGATTGCATGGTGAATTGTGTTCATAAACAATGATTTCTGGAAGGATTCATGAGCCCAGGAAATAATTTTCATGTACAAATCATGCCCATTTTTAAAGAAGTGACGCCTGAAGGCTTGTAGCTCACCCAATATAGAATCCAATATAGCATCCATTATAGACTGTCGACTTTGTCCATTATGTACATGTTTTTATCCACAATCTCTGAACCTTTTCATAATATTATGTACTGTAGGTGGTGGCATATTGAAATTCTTTGCCATTTTACATTGAGTAACATTTTTCTGAAATTGTTCCACAGTTTTTAGACTCATTTATTCACAGATTGGAGAAACTCTGACCATCTTGCTTCTGATAGACTCCGCCTCTCTAACTTAATATTGACACTCCAGCTGTTTTTTATTAGTACTTTCCCAGACTTTTGTTAACCCTGTTCCAACTTTATAGAGATGTATTGTGGCCATAAACTTTTAGATGTCATTACTTTTTGACAAGCTGTAATCCAAAAATTATAAATTTTTGAGCAATAAGAACAAATTTGTTACTTGGGAAATTAAGCTGCAAATGGTTGTTGCAAACCTTCTAAAAATGATCCCTTTTTGGAGCAGCAATACATTAGCTGTTTTGAAAGTGAAAAAGCAATGATTTTTAACAAACCATTCAAAAATGATTCATTGTTTTGGGAGCAACATTAGGTTTGCTATTTAGAAAGTGAAGAAGCAATGACTTTTTAAAAAGCCATGCAAAAATAATTATTTTTAGGAGCAATTTCATGTTTATTTATCCTATGCAGAGTATTGTTCCCAGCGCAAGTATAGTATAGCCATAGAATACAATGGACAGCGAGGGGATGTGTCGCTTTCTACCAGTAGTGGCAGGGGCAGCACAGTATAAAATATGATATGACAAGTATAGAGATATCCAGCGGTGTAGGGGTATTATTGGCAGCCCTGGCAGCAGCATCATACTATGGTTAAAACATGATGCATAGGCAAGAGATGGTTGGTGGCTGTCTTTCGGTAGTGGCAATGGAAACAACTGCACAGTTTAGGATGTGATGGGACAGGCAAGGAGATAACTGGGCAGTGAGGTGCCAGCAATGGCAGCCCCATCTGCAACAGCACAGTATAAATGTACACAACAAGGAAAATAGCAGTGGCAAACAGCTAGTAATTAGGTGTACTATATGCAAAAGAACAATGAATTTTACCGCAAAACATGTTAGAGAGCTATCATCTGCCTGCCCATCATATTATTTAATGCTCAGAATAAATGAGTATGCCGCCTCTGAAAATTTAGAGTTTAATCAATATCTTACTGAATTCTACAACCATTACCAAAATTTTGACAAAAATAAGTTTCATAGAATATCTTTTTAAACTATAACATGAAGGTAAGTTAAATAATATAATTTTCATTACTAAATCTTCACACTAATTAGTTTATGAAAAAGTGAATACACTACACATCAAAAACTACTACATCTAGTATTTTGTATTACTTCCATGATTTCCAAAGGCAACAAGTCTCCTAGGCCCGGAATCAATAAGTTGGGGACATATTGTAGCATTATATTTCCATACTTCAAGAACTATCTCTTTTAGAGCCTGGATGTTGGATGTAAAGTGGTGCTCAACTTGTCTCTTCAGAATTTATTCAAAATTATTTTTTTTCCTCAGGGATTGTGACATTTCTCTGCCATGTGGTGCAATTGCTGACAGCATGAAATGGTAAGAGTTTTCTTTGCTAAGTAATGCTCTTTAATAGTCATCTGTTTGCAGGACACCTGCTTAACAATTAAACTTACCTGTGGTTGAATTCTTGTTAATTAGAATTTTGTAGTCCAAACTTTAGCTTTACTCTTAACACTCTCATTGATGTGTACTCATTTTTGTTACATGGTCTTGAATAAATTACTTTATTGGGTGTGCAAAATAACAAATCTTGTATGCAATCAATGGCCCATATTTGTGGGAATATTATGCAGTATGGTTTCCTATAGAAACTGTTGATTCTGAAAGGAAACTGAAGGACAAATCTGTTGAGGTGCACTCATTTATGTTGACAATGTATGCATATTGTATCAAAAGCAAAATAATTCAAGACCTCATTCTTGTCACATAAAAATGTATATTAATATGATTAATAATGACAAGATTAAAAACCAGGACAGACAACCCAGACAAATAACAAGTTGATGAAATTGAAAGACAAATGAATTATATCCTGGTTTACAAACAATATAAGAAACCTATATGTGTAAAAAATAGTACCTAAAGAAAAATATCAAGTGCCTAAAAAATACATACACATAGAAGTAAATAAGCTATCTTCCAGTGAGGCTGAGCACAAGCCATAATTTATTGAAATTCATTGTTATTCACTGACAGATTTGGCACAGTCCCCTAATCTGAACATCATTGAATATCTGTGGCTAGACCTCGAAATAGCAGTGCATGCAAGACGACCCAGGAATCTCACAGAAATGGGAGAATTTTACAAGGCAAAATGGATGAAAATCCCTCAAACAAGAATAGAAAGACTCTTGTCTGGCTTCAAAAAGTGTTTACAATCTGCGATACTTTCAATGGGGGTGCTACCAGGACTAACCATGCAGTGTGCCCAAACTTTTGCTTCAGCCCATTTTCCTTTTTGTAATTTTTAAAATGTAAAAGATGAAAAGATATATTTTTTGCCTAAAATACACAACAAATGTGTCATCTTTAACTTTAGCCCTTTTAAAGATCATTTCATCTTCAACTTGCTTAACTGTTCACAATAACAGTAAGGCTGTGTGCCCACTATGCATTTTTTAGGCGTTTCCGCAGTGGCAATTCAGAAACACTTAAAAAATGCTTGGTAGAAGGCCTACCATGTTCCCCAATGATATCATTGCGGAAAAAAATGCAGCACTACCAATTATTTTGCGGAAGCGCTGCGTTTTCGCCGCCATTGTCTTGCATTGGAACGCATGGATTCCGCATCACTGCATCTGTACATGCGGAATCCATGCGTTTCAATGTGTGGATGGTACCCGCATCTGGAGGAGAGAAGACCCGGACACGGGTACCATAGAACCTGTAAAGCAAAGAATAAAATAAAAAATAAATATTATATTTGTAACGGGTCTGGGAGGCTGAACCTCTGAGCTACTATACAAGGGGGCGGTCCTTGTAAGGGAGCGGGTGGCGACCAGGGTAGACGGGCAGGCAGTCACAGCAGGTGACTGGGACAGTCTCTGAATGAACGGACAGGAGGTCACGGCAAGTGACCGGGGCAGTCTCTGGATGAACGGGCAGGAGGTCACGGCAAGTGACCGGGGCAGTCTCTGGATGAACGGGCAGGAGGTCACGGCAAGTGACCGGGGCAGTCTCTGGATGAACGGGCAGGAGGTCACGGCAAGAGACCGGGGCAGTCTCTGGATAAAGGGTTGGTACGACCTGTGGCGGCTGATGGTAGACGTGAGCTCCCGGGTGAGCAGGCGAGAGTCTCTGGATAAACGGGTGGTCACAGCATGTGATGGCGGAGCCTCCAGGAAGACCAACAGACAGGCGGCAGATGAGCGCTCCCAGGTGAGCGGGCAGAAGTCTCTGGACAGGCGGGTGGTCACAGCACGTGACGGCAGAGCCTCCAGGTAGGCTAGCAGACAGGCAGCAGATGAGCGCTCCCAGGTGAGCGGGCAGGAGTCACTGGACAGGCAGGTGGTCACAGCACGTGACGGCAGAGCCTCCAGGTAGGCTAGCAGGCAGGTAGCAGATGTGCGCTCCCAGGTGAGCGGGCAAGCTGGTCCTTAGACAGACTGACAGGAGTAGTAAGGCAGACCGTCGGACCTCAGGCAAGCAGGCAGGTAGTTGATGTGCGCTCCCAGGTGAGCGGGCAAGCTGGTCCTTAGACAGACTGACAGGAGTAGTAAGGCAGACCGTCGGACCTCAGGCTAGCAGGCAGGTAGCAGGAATATCGGGCAGGAAACAGACAGCAAACTGGCAGGACTCTGGCAGGAATCAGGCAGGTAACTGGCAACGGGACCTGAGGGCTGAAGCAGAGTAGTGAACAGTGCAACAACATTGCTCGGGCACCTCCATTTTGGAGGAGGTGCCTTATATATGGTGAAGTCCTCCGGCCATTGGCCGGGGACTCCTTAGGACGGCGCGCGCGGCCCCTTTAAGAGGGAGGAAGCGCGCGCGCGCCCTAAGCACAGTGGCCGGGAAGGAGCGCGCGCTGCCAGCAGAGCGGGAGGAGGGCACCAGGCTCGGAGGAGAGAGGTGAGGGGAACAGCGTCCCTGCCTAGCAGAGGGCAGGGACGCCGACGCTACAATATTTACCTTCTGATGGCCCCCGGTGTGCTTGTCTACGCTTGCCGGCAGATCGCGGTAGACTGAAGGACCTGCGCTGACATCATTTAGTCATGTGACGGCAGGTCCTTCAGTGTACCGAGTGCTGCCGGCAAGCCAGGAAGAATCAAATAAAGACTATGGAGGCCATCAGAAGGTAAGTATATATTTATTTTTTTATTTTATACCCTTCTTTGGGGTCACACTATATAAATCCATGCCATTTGCGGGCGGGCCTTGTGTGAAAGCCCGTAGAACAGGATAGATAAGTAACCAAGTGATACTGTCTCACTACTAGATATGAAGGAGGGAAAGTTAGGGGAGGGTTAATACTGTAGCAGGTGTTTACAGTGATCAGTTCTCATTATTAATTGACCTCTAATGTCTCTTACTTGTAAAGGAACATTCAAATGGGGATTAGGTACTAGCCCCATTACCTTCCTTTGAATACATATATATATATATATATTACTATGAAAAACATACTAGAAGGGTCTTTTTACCTGTGGTGCAGCATCTGCCACTACAAACAAGTGTCAGTTATGGCTAATCGCTGTGCACCCCTGCTACAATGTTAATCCTCCCTTAACCTTCTTTCCTTAATATCTAGTAGTGTGACAGTATCACTTATATTCTTAGTTACCCTTTTATATCCCTCAGCTACCATTTCGGGGCATTGTGCCCCCAGGATTGGTGGAGGAAATAATCATGGCTGTTCCCTCATTGTTTGCTATTTCAATTAGACTGCATAATTGTCCTCCAAATGATGCATAAGTTTGGAGAAGTCAGGACTGGGTTCTGGGCTAGCTGAGTTTTCAACTGGCTACTTTACTATAATTGGGGATAAACTTTTGATAACAATTTGCTGTCCTTTAGAATGCACGGACCTGTTTTAAGTTGACTGAGTGGGGCCATTGGGTAATGGCTTCTACTTTTACAGGTTTTGGATGAAAGCACATACTTTCTACCCGATGTCCCAGTTATAGCACCTCAGTCATCCCTATCTGGCCTTATCGGGTCGGATGGTAGTCTGGGCTTTGAATACCCTCTGCAGCACGTGGGACACACAATGTCTGTAGCATTTGCCCAATGTTTTATTTCTTTTCTCCCTCTCTCTACTGCTAAGCTGAGAGCTGTGACATCCACTCATTATCCAGTTTCAGCTCAAAAATGTTTACTGCACTCCTGCATTGGCTTTTTTACAGGATATGATAGTCCCTCATGATTGGTGGTGCTTTACCATGCTATTGTAACTGCAAGGCATTGTTGGGAATCCTGCCCAGCCATGCCCAAGGTATTGTAAACCATCTCTGGTTGGTGAAATATTCTCTATTGTTTAGAATGGCATTGGGTATTTTGTAGGACTCGTGCAAATCCAATTGCAAAATGTTTGAATACCCAGGTCCATAAAATGTCCAAAAATTTGACCCAAAATGAATTCTCATTAAATCAATTTGTCATTTTTAAAAATGACAAGATCCAACATAGCATTACCTTTGTTTGGTTCATCCACAAACTTGCCCATAAAATGATCCTTCAACAAGCTAAGGGTATTTCAATCCTTTGCAGTTGATGTAGAACCATAACCACAGTCAGTGTCTGAGTAGTTAAAATATCCCATTATTATCAATGTCGTATCCTGTGAAACTTAAGCTGTCTGATTATGCAGGTGATGTTACAAGTTCTCAGTGATTTTTGTGGGTCCATAAACTGCACCCAAAAATATTTTTCAGTCTCAACCTCTAATTGTAATTGTACCCACAAGGTTTCTACTTCACAATCTTCCTCCCTTATTACCTATTTCATACAAGCTTTTATTACTTCTAAAATACAGACATATTCCTCTTCCTTTCCTTCTTGTCCTGTCCTTCTGACAGAAAGATTTCCATCCCAATCTTGCAAAGAGTCCAGCTACTGTATGTCTCAGCAACACCAACCACATCAATGTGTCCCTCCAATATACCAAGGCTTTAAACTCTAACATTTTACACTACAGACTTCAAGGCTTTGTTTTGATCAAGTATTTAACATTCACCTTCAGAAATGCTATTTTTAAAATTTTGTGGCCACATTAGTCTTCATTGTTTGCTTGTACGCCATGGATCTACTACCTATCCACTATTGCAAACCTACCATCTTAAGTCCTCGTTTCCCATCTCCAATATAGTCTGACCTATCTCTAACCAATATACCTTCTGACTTGTCCCCCCTCATCACTAGTTGAAATACTCCACCTTCTAGGATTCTCTATGTGCCAAGAAAAGTGAAATATCAGTTTGAGGTGGTCTTAGTTATGAATTATTCTGTCTTCCTGTTTATAGAATCTATTGTAATCTCCAACTGTTTTGCCCTACCTACACTATTCTCCCCCAGGCTACTAACTGGGCTGCTCTCCCACTTTTTACAGAAAGCAGTATCCACAAAGGGTGTTATATCTGATCCTGACACCCTTGCATCATCACCCAATTTAACAATTTTTCTTGGCTGCACAGAAACCAGAAGTGGCTTTACTTTTCTCAGACCTCTTCCATTCCTCCTTTCTACAATAACCAAGATGTACAATACAATTTACCTGCATCTTGTGACTTCTTCTCCAATCTTCATGTCTATCCCACTTATTGTTAGCTCAGCATGCTCTTTTCAAGATAGTCACCCTCAGTGTTGCATTTTGCCCTTCCACATCTCCAGACCTTCCAAGTGGGCAACATGTTCATTTCCACCAAGGAACTCCTGCTCCAGTTGTGTTTGCATCTGGAAGACAGTGTATTAAATTATCCAATAAAAAAGACAGTATAAAATAATAAAACTAGGCTTAAGTAGAGTACTTAGAGGTTTCAAATTCCTGATTTTAACCCCTGTTTTTATCATTCTTGTTGCTTACAAACCAGACAGAACACTTAGACCAGCAATCCCAGATTGAGCAAGCTCAGAGTCCTAAACTTTAATTTAAGCACCTGAGTACAATTAATTCCCCCTCCTAATTATGTACAGAGCATGCTCCAATAGGGGTTTTAAATTGTGTCAGTAGTTATAACATAAACTGCACAAAACGAAACCATATTAAATTCCTCAAGCAAAACCTTTCTAAAAATGTAGCACTCAACTAACCAACAGATTCAACAACTGTTTTTTAACTCCTACTTTGCTGCCAAGCTACTTATCACTTGACCAAATGACCATTAAAGATATTGTGGAGGTTACTAAATTTCTTCTATTTATCAAACCTAGGGGATAAACCTTTGATATAAACTTGTGTTATCTTAAACTGAGTTCCTTAAATTCCAGGTTGCTATTCTTTGTACTCTCTGCAATTGCAACTTTGGCTAGAATATTTTTTATAGAAATATAATGATTGTAAGTCATGTTTATTCATGAGCAAAATTAAATATTTTATTAATCATATGGACATTTTTCTTTGCATGAAATAATTATTGAATTCTAAAACCAAGGTGGTAATATGTGTGGCTTTATACAAAGGTCTAAAGTTAGATGTAGGAAACATGGGAAATCATTCACAAGGTGAGGAGTGACTTCTTTAATGAAATGCAATTTTGGATTTACATCTGTAAAGTTCTTAGGTTTAAGCTTTACAAATACACGATTTATAAAAGAAATTTACAATGTCCTGGAATATAACTATCATTTCAGAAATGAGTAAATTATTGTATGTTCATATTGTTTATTGTTGTATGTTTTTCATTCATACTCATGTTGGTTGGAAGATATATGGTAGATTAGATCACTTATGAAAACAAAGTCTTTCTTCTTTTCCCTTTTGTAACTTGCATATAACTTGGTATTGTGATTTATTAGCATAATATTCATATATTAATGGAAGTCTCTGTGTAGGGAGATTCATGTTGGCAAGGTATTTGTTATAAAATGTATAAAAGTATAAAGAAGTATGAGTTCAGAAAAAAATCATGCTGCTTTATTATACAGGGTGGGTCATTTATATGGATACACCTAAATTAAATGGGAATGGTAGGTGATATCAACTCCTGTTTGTGGCACATTAGTATTTGGGAGAGGGAAAACATTTCCAGATGGGTGGTGACCAAGGTGGCCATTTTGAAGTCAGTCATTTTGGGTCCAACTTTATTTTTTTCAATGGGAAGAGGGTCATGTCAAACTTATTGAGAATTTCATAAGAAGAACAATGGTGTGCTTGGTTTTAACGTAACTTTATTCTTTCATGAGTTTTTTACAAGTTTATGACCACTTATAAAATGTGTTCAAAGAGCTACCATTGTGTTGGATTGTCAATGCAACCCTCTTCTCCCACTCTTGACACACTGAAAGCAACATTGAAAGCAACACCGCAGCAGAAATGCTAACACAGGCTTCCAGTATCCATTGTTTCAGATGCTGCACATCTCGTATCTTCACAGCATAGACTATTGCCTTTAGATGACCCCAAAGATAAAAGTCTAAGGGTGTTACAACGGGAGACCTTGATGGCCATTCAACTGGCCCACGACGACCAATCCACTTTCCAGGAAATTGTTCATGTAGGAATGCTCGAACCTGACACCCATAATGTGGTGGTACACCATCTTGTTGGAAAAACTCAGGGAACATGCCATCTTGAGTGCATAAAGAGGGCAACATATCATCATGTAGCAATTTCAGATATCCAGTGGAAATGAGGTTTCCATTGAAGAAGAATGGCCCCACTATCTTTGTACCCCATATTCCACACCATATCATGAAGATACGAGATGTGCAGCATCTGAAACAACGAATACTGGAAGCTATTGTTTTTCTTATGAAATTCTCAATAAGTTTGATGTGTCACATGACCCTCTTCCCATTGAAAAAAATAAAGTTGGATCCAAAGTGGCCGACTTTAAAATGGTCGCCATGGTCACCACCCACCTGGAAACATTTTCCCCCTCCCATATACTAATGTGCCACAAACAGGAAGTTGATATCACCAACCATTCCCATTTAGTTTAGGTGTATCCATATAAATGGCCCACCCTGTACATGTAAGAACATGTGTGTTAGTGATTTAGGAATAATACATTCTAAGTAAAGTTTCATGCACATAGCTGAAAAGTAGTATGGGAAATTGTGGAATAATAATTTCACTTGAAGGTGAAACAAGCATTTTGCATAGAGATCTATAGATTTTTAAGTAATAATTGTAATATTAATGAATAGGGAGAGATACTGAACCTTTTGACTTCTGATGCCATGTGACAAGCATATTTATGATTCCAGTGTCTTGGAGATGTCGTTAATGATCAAGAAATATAATGGGGATCAATATGTTTTACATTTTAATAGTGGTTTAAATTTTGCTATCTAACCCTGGTTAGGCAATAAATTGAGTGATATTGTAGAACATTTACTGAGGCAGCACAATGTAATAAATGCACATAATAGTAAAGAGTGGTGGCTGAACTCTTGAATTGTGCTAGTGTCGCTTAATGGATGTGCAGTGAAAGCAATATCAAGGTATTTTCTGAGTAGACTTGATAATAGTAAAAAAACAAAAACTAAATAAACACAGTTACATTTGTTTTAATTTTTTTTTTATTTTAGAACCATCAAGGGCACCTTTATAATTTGAAATACAGAACCTGTAAAAATACTTTTATACCATGTTATTATTGGATCAATACATTTTGTAAATAGGATACAACTTTTTACTTCACCTTAATAGGAAGCTATACAGCTGGCAGTTTCTGTCGGATACTCAAGTGCGAGAGATTGGTTCAAAATGGCATGCAGATTTGATTCAATACAAAAAAATGTAGTCAGAAACATACCTTCTTTGGTGAAAGTTACTCTGAAAAATGATTCTTCAGGTCAATAAAATGAAGGCAATTCCAATCTTGTATACATATTTTTTCATTTACATTGAGAAAAAAAAATCAGAAACTTGTAAAAAAAATATTTTTGGTTTATTGCATTTCTTTTAGGAAGAAGTTGAAACAAAAATAAACACATTTCTGGTATATTGATTTTTTTTTCTTGCTACAATGCTTACCGATTAGGGCTAATTAATTTTATTTTTTGAAAGATCTGACTTTTACAAATATGATGATACCTGACAAAGCCCTGAAACAAGTCATCATTTGTAGGACAAAACCCTAAGTCAGGCTATACATTCAGTGTTGTGACATTTATAGAAATATGGGCTGTTTTACTAATTTAAGACTCTAATTACACCACCCTTCATTTACATTGGTGGTAACTAGTGACGAGAAAGCACTAAAATGCTCGGGTACTCGTTGCTCGGGTCGAGCAAATTGGAATACTCGGGTGCTCGACCCGAGCAACGAGCCCAATGTAAGTCTATTGGAAACTCGAGCATTTTTCAGGTGGCTCACCCCGGCGATCTGCAGAGGGCCTAAACATTGCCCAAATCGATGGGAACAGTGCTCAAATGACATGGGAACAGCATGGGGAAGACCCCTGGAAGCATTTCTAACTCCCAGGTCACTGCTGTCAACAACGTTGTCAGAGTATTACGCCACTTTTACGGACTCACAAGAAAACATATAAAAACAAAACCAAAATGGATTTTCCTGGGAAATATATTAAGGAACATCCTTTCCAGGTTAAGGACTTGTATATAAGGCAAAATAAATAACAAAAACAAAAATACTCCTCCACACCTTGGGATATGTTCACATGTAGCGTTTTTGATGCGTTTTTTCACTTTTGCATTGCTTTCAACTGTGACAAATGCATTCACCAGTAAATGTCATTTTAACATTTTACAAACTTATCTGGCCATGAGGTGTGTGACACATCATCAGACACATGCATACAGTGCTGAAAAGACATAGGGACAGCAAGGGGAAGACCTCTGCAAGCATTTCTGACTCCCAGGTCACTGCCTAAAAGTGTGCCCATCATAAGTAATCCTTGGCGCATGCAAAGATGCCTCCCGCCATGCACCTGTCACTGCAGACTTGCAACAATCACAAACCACGTCCTTGTCCCAGTGCAGCGTTCAGTTGTCCCTACCCCATTCCTTGGAATGCAAGCGCAAGTATGCAGCCAGCCACCCACCCACAGGCTGCAATACTATACTGCCAATTTTTTGACAGCTGCTTGCACTTGAAATGTGGCCTTTTATGCTCGTTTAGGCGGAAGCTTTTCATAACCTCATGCCGGCGGCGGCTGGGTGCCATACTCTGTACCCAGCCGGCACTGTTTCTCCTGGTGTTGTCTCCGCCTTCCACAAGCATGGGTCCCACAACATTACCTGTGCCCTCCCCAGTGCACTTACTGGGAAGGACCGCCTAACCACAAACACGTGAACAGGTGAATGTGGCCAGGGACGGTACGGAGCCAGTCCACAGCTTTTTATGCTGAGTTGTATTTCACCACAGCCATATTCTTTAGCTTGGTGAAAGGACTTGGGAAACCATATCTACCCAGTTATCATTTCTCCCAGGGAGTCCTCTAAAGCTGCTTTCACTTGAAATGTGGCCTTTTAGGCTCGTGGAGGTGGAAGATTTTCATAACCTCATACCGGCGGCTGCCGGGTGTGCATACCTGGTCCCCAGCCGCCACTATTTCTGCAGGTATCGTCTCCACCTTCCACAAGCACGGGTCCCACAACATTACCCGTGCCCTCCCCTGTGCACTTACTGGGAAGGAATGCCTAACCACAAACACGTGGACAAGAGAATGTGGCCAGGGACGGTACAGAGCCAGTCCATAGCTTTTTTTGCTGAGAGTTGTATTTAGCTCGGTGAAAGGACTGGCATAGGGGGAAACCGTAACTACTCTGGGTGTCATTTCTCCATCACCAGGTTCTGCCCATTGTCACACATGACCATGCCTGGCTTTATGCTCAGCGGTGAGAGCCACAGATCAGGCCGCTGTGTAACAGCTTTCAACAACTCTGCAGCGCTGGGCGGTTTGTCAGTTAAGCATTAAGCATGTTGTCGTCAGCACAGCCTGTTGCCACTTTGCCAAGGTAGTGCTGAAGTGCTGTCAGCTTGTGACTGATGTCATTTCGTAGATGGAGGAGGAGGTGTAGGAGCTGAACAATGTGATTACATTGAGGTTAAATTGGTGATGCTGTTTTTTATACTAAAGAAAGATCCTATTGTTTTGGGCTTTTTACGTTATTTTTTAAGAGAAATGCATTCACTGGGAAATGTCATTTTAACATTTTACAACCTTAACTGGCAATGTGGTGTGTGTCATATCATCAGGCACATCCTGTTTTATTAATGATGGAGGGACTCTGAAAGTCATAAAGCCTATTTTATAGGGCCATCAGACGGCCCTTACTATTCTTAAAAGGCCAGCAGTCGGCCCTAGCTATTGTTAGAGAGCCATCAGCCGGCTATACCTTGTTGTTCCCATTATTAACAAGTGGGTCTCCTATACTGTTATAGCATATCCAGTGACTGCAAGGGCTGCCAAAAATTTGGATGCAACCCAATACCCCTTTGAAGAGACATAGAGGAGGGTCTCAGCAAAAAAAAATGTTCCCGTTATAAAGGAGTGGGTCTCCTATAGTGGTAATGCCCATGCTGTGACTGCAAGGGCTGCCAAAATTTGGGAAAAACCCCACTAAGAATTTAAAGACACATAGAGCAGGGCCACAGTAATGACAAATTCCCATTAGAAAGGAGAGAGTCTCCCATAGTTTTGGCCTATGCAGTGAATGCAAGGGCTGCCAAAAATTTGGAGGCACATCAATGCCCCTTGGAAGAGACGTGGAGGAGGGGCTCATAAAAACATGTTCCCATTAGAAAGGAGCAGGCCTCCTATACTTCTAATGCCTATGCACTAAGTGTATGGGCAGACAAACATTTACCCCTTGGGGGTATATATGAACATAGTGTATAAAAAATTTAATTTTTTTTACGGGCATCATAAACACCCTTTAAAAAAATTATGTGGGTGTTGCATCACGGACCACGGTCACCCTGGTGATATGGTGGTGGAGGATGAGGAGATGGAGGAGGACAAGAGCAAATAGCCAAAATCAGGAAGCGTATACCCATGTGATGGTGTGAAAAGGCGCATGGGAATACACCTCAAAAGAAAAGACACTGGATTTGAGTTTATGTTACTCTGCTATCATTCGGTGGTGTTGAAAAGTCTGGCCCAATCCAACCCTTGTTCATTTTTATAAGAGTCAGCCTGTCAGCATTTTCAGTTGACAGGTGAATGCGCTTATCAGTTATAATTCCACCAGCGGCACTAAAAACCCGCTCAGATAAAACGCTGGCGGCAGGGCAGGCCAGGACCTCCAAGGCATAGAGAGCCAGTTCATTCCACGTATCCAGCTTGGATACCCAATAATTATAACACACAGAGGAATCATGGAGGATGTTGGTACGGTCAGCAAGGTACTCCCTCAGCATCTTCCAAAACTTTGCACTCCTTGTGAGAGTACCCCGCGCCTCAGGGCCTGTGCGATGGGAGGGTATGAGAAATCGCTCTCAGAACTTTGACAGTGTTCCCCTGCCTCTGCTGGATTGGAGTTGTGTCTCTCTTGCCTGTACTCCTTGGTTGTCCAATAAAGTTTGCCCTCTGCCGCCAGCGTTTTCAGATGGGAATTTTTTTAATAGTTCCGCAACAAGGGCCTTCTGGTACAGCCCCATTTTTGTAGACCTGTCCACCTCAGGAATAAGAGATATAAAGTTCTCCTTGTAGCGTGGAGAAGTGTCACCAACCAGTAATGACTGTCACCCAAAATTTTGAGAACGCGAGGGTCATGGGAAAGGCAGCGTAACATAAACTCAGCCATGCCTGCCAGACTACTAACAGGCAAGACTTCCGTGTCCTCACCAAGAGAATGACTGACCATGCTCTCCTCCTACTCTTCTTTGTCCTCTGGCCATCAACGCTGAACAGACGATATGACAGCTGTGCAGGTAGTACCGTCTATAGTGCATGAAACTGGCTCCTGTCCTTCCTCCTCCTCCTCCTGTTCCTCATTGTCACCCAATCCACGTTGGGATGAGATGAGGCTTGGCTGTGTGTTATCACCCTGTATGGTTCCTTGCTCCATCTCATCATGCTCTGTCTGCAATGCATCCTCTTTCATTGTGAGCAGAAAGCATTTCAGAAGACAGAGAAGCGGGATGGTGATGCTATTATGGTTCATCGACACTCACTATCTTGGTGGAGTCCTCAAAGTTTTTGAGGATAGCACATATGTCTGACATCCATGTCCACTCCTGAGGTCTTATGTGTAGAGTCTGAACTGAATACCGACGGCCTTGTTGATGCTGGTACTCAATAACTGCCCTCTTCTGCTCACAAATCCTTCCCAACATCTGCAGTGTAGAGTTACAATGCGTGGGGACATCACACACCAGTCTGTGAGCCGGAAGCTTCAAATGCTGCTGAAACACGGCAAGTGTGGCGGAAGCTGTAGCTGACTTTCTAAAATGGGCTCACAGACCGCGTACTTTAACAAGCAGATCCGGCAGCTCCAGGTAGGATTTGAGAAACCGCTGAAAAACGAGGTTAAGCACATGGGCCAGGCATGGTACGTGTGTGAGCTCGCCTCACCTCAGAGCTGCCACCAGGTTCTGGCCATTGTCACACACGACCATGCCTGGCTGTAGGTTCTGCAGTGTGAGCCACAGATCTGCCTGCTCTTTCAGAGCTGTCCACAACTCTTCAGCATTGTGCGGTTTGTCACCTAAGCATATTAGCTTCAGCACAGCCTGTTGCCGCTTGGCTGAGGCAGTGCTGCAATGCTTCCAGCTTGTGACTGATGTGGTCATTTCGGAGATGGAGGCTGAAGAGGAGGAGGAGGCTGAGGAGGATGAGGAGCAGGAGTTATAGACTGTGGGGGCAACCCTGTTTGACCTAGGGCCCGCAATCCTTGGCGTCGGGAGGATGTGTTCCGTCCCAAGGTCCGACTGGGTCCCGTCTTCCACTATGTTAACCCAGTTTGCCGTCAGCAAGATGTAGCGTCCCTGCCCACAAGCACTTGTCCACGTGTCCTTGGTTAGGTGGACTTTCCCGGTAACTGCTTTGTTGAGGGCATGGCTAATGTTTTGGTACACATGCTTGTGTAATGCAGGGATGGCACATCGGGAGAAATAGTGGCGACTGGGGAACGAGTACCGAGGGACGGCCTCCGCCATCAGGCTGCGGAATGCTTCCGTTTCCACGAGCCTAAAAGGCAACATTTTGAGCGCAAGCAGTCATGAAATGTGAGAATTTAGTAGCGTGTCCTGTGGGGCGTTGGCTGCATATTTGCGCTTGCGTTTCACGGACTGGGGTATGGACAACTGAACGCTGTGCTGGGACAAGGACATGGACCTGCTTCCTGATGCTACTGCGCAACGGCAGTTGCAGGGCAGGAGGCATCTTCGCATGCACCATGGACAGGGGATTGGCTTGCATGCACAATAGCGGAAGAAGCGATAGTGCCACCTGCAGACACTGTTCCTGGACCCTGGGGTTCAGCCCAAAAATTTGGGTGCTTTGCTGCCATGTGCCTGATCATGCTGGTGGTGGTCAGGCTGGTCGTTTTGCCACCCCTGCTGATGCTGGCCTGGCAGGTGGTGCAAATGGCCTATTTGGGTTTATCGGCAGAGTCTTTAAAAAACAACCAGACTCGGGAAGACCTAACAGTTGTACTGGCAACTTCCTTCGTGTTGGTGTTTCGGGGAGCCTGCCTTCTGTCTGCGGCCACCACACTGCTTCTTCCTGCCTGTTGGGGTGCTCTGCCTCCCTCCCCCTGTGTGCTGCTGTCCTCACTCTGCATGTCCTCCTGCCAGGTTGGGTCAGTTACTATATCATCCACCACCTCGTCATCCATTTCCGCCCCCTGGTCCTCCTCCTGACTTTCTGGCAATTGTGTCTCATTATCGTCTTATTATCTCTTGTGACACTTTCCCACCATCGCCTTTGTGTAACCATGGCTGCTCAAATATTTGGGCATTGCTACACGCGATCTCCTCTTGCCTCGCTTGAAGTGGACAGGGTGAGAGGCCCGAATCTATAAATGGAAAAGTGAACAGTAGAGATGAGCGGTGTTCGACTAGAACTGTTTGCCAATCTCAAATTTGAGCTGTTTTGGGCGGTGTTCGAGTTGTTCGACGAACCCGAACGATTTGCAAAAAATTCGGCTGTTCGAGGTTATGTTCGATAACTGTTCGTGCACCAAAAGCGTGTCCTGCATGTCTGGCGCTATTTAGAGCACCAATCATGCAGAGATTGTCTGCCACTCACTGTAATGCCACAGCCATGGTGGTTGTGGCATTAGAGTGAGTGCCCAAATCGATGGGAACTGGGCTCACAGTGCAACATGAAAAGCCGGCAATTCAGTATCGGCATACACCGGTACCCGACAATTTAGAACCGAAAGAATAGAGCATCACACATAGATTAGATAGATAGAAACATGTGAGTCACATATATAAGAAGTTTAGTGACAGTGTTGATTACTGTACTTGCCATTTAGTGTAAAGGATTTATTAAAAAAAATATTAGTGTTTTCATGCACCGTCTCTTTAAAAAAGCCGTCCGGCAATTCAGCAGCGGTACCCGACAATTTAGAATGGAAGGAATAGAGAACCACACATAGATTAGATAGATAGAAACATGTCAGTCACATATATGTGAAGTACAGTGACAGTGTTGATTACTGTACTTGTCATTTAGTGTTAAAATAAAGGATTTATTTAAAAAAAAAATTGGCGTGGGGTTCCCCATAATTTTAGGCTCTAGCGGAGGTTAAGCAGACAGCTGGGGCAGATGTTTGAAGCCTGGGAAGGGGTAATACCCACGGAGCTTCCCAGGCTACTAATATCAGCCCCCAGCTGAATGCCTAGCCTTTACTAGCTATTAAAATGGGGGTCCCCCAAAAAATTGACGTGGGGTCCCCCCTATTTTAATAGCTAGCAAAGGCTAGGCAGACAGCTGGGGGCTGATATTAATAGCCCAGGAAGGGTGCCATGAATATTGGCCCACTCCCAGGCTAGAAACACCAGCCGTCAGCCGCCCCAGAAATGGCACATCCACGCTGAAGCGCTGAGTGCAGGAGAATTTTCCCACGCTGTCAGTGACGTGCATGAGGTGAGCCGAGATCATTGGACATGACCTCGGCTCATCTGGATGCCGTCACAGCGAGACACTGAGGAGTGCAAGCAAGCCTGCTCTTCTCAGTGTTTGCGGGTTGACAGGCTGGATGGCAGCGTTCTGCTGCGGTCCAGCCTGTCATCTCGATGTAGCAGAGCTGGAGCTGTCCTGGGAACCATTGAAAGGTAAGGATGATGTTGGTTTATTATTTTATTTTTATTGCAGGAGATCGTTGGCTTCAGCTGGAATGGGCGTGACGGTAAGTATGGTTTAATTTAGAACAATAAAGAATTGTGTGTTTATTTCAATTAAAGGACTTTATTCTGGGTGTTTGTGTTTTTTTTAACTTTCACTATGGGGTTAGTAATGGGGGTGTCTTATAGACGCCTCTCCATTACTAACCTGGGCTTGACGTCAGCTGGCATTATAAGCTGACATCAACCCCAGCCCTATTACCCCACTGCCACCGCTACAGGGCAGTGGGAAGAGCGAGGCTAAGTGCCAGAATTGGCGCGTCCTATGGATGCGCCATTTCTGGGGCGGTTGACGGCTGGTGTTTCTAGCCTGGGAGGGGGCCAATATTCATGGCACCCTTCCTGAGCTATTAATATCAGCCCCCAGCTGTCTGCCTAGCCTTTGCTAGCTATTAAAATAGGGGGGACCCCACGTCATTTTTTTTGGGGGGTCCCCCATTTTAATAGCTAGTAAAGGCTAGGTATTCAGCTGGGGGCTGATATTAGTAGCCTGGGAAGCTCCGTGGGTATTACCCCCTTCCCAGGCTTCAAACATCTGCCCCAGCCGTCTGCTTAACCTCCGCTAGAGACTAAAATTACGGGGAACCCCACGCCAATTTTTTTTTAATAAATCCTTTATTTTAACACTAAATGACAAGTACAGTAACCAACACTATCACTGTACTTATTATATATCTGACTGACATGTTTCTATCTATCTAATCTATGTGTGATGCTCTATCTTTCTGTTCTAAATTGTCGGGTACCGCTGCTGAATTGCCGGCCGGCTTTTTTAAAGAGACGGTGCATGAAAACACTAATATTTTTTTAAATAAATCCTTTACACTAAATGACAAGTTCAGTAAGCAACACTGTCACTGTACTTATTATATATGTGACTGACATGTTTCTATCTATCTAATCTATGTGTGATGCTCTATTCCTTCTTGTCTAAATTGTCGGGTACCGGTGTATGCCGCTGCTGAATTTGCCGGCCGGCTTTTTTAAAGAGAGTGTCTTCTGAGCAGTTTGTCAGCTTTTGGACACCTTTGAAGGTGTTTTCTATGTGTTTCTATGTGTTTTTGTTTGCCTGCCATTGGTATTAACGGTGTTCGACGGTGTTCTAAGGTGTTCGACGAACAGTTCGACGAACAGTTCCTCGAACATCCCGGTGTTCGACGAACCGAACCGAACCCGAACTCTACGGGGGTGGCTCAACACTAGTGAACAGCTCTTCAGAGTGTCCAAGAGTGAGACCAGTTGTCTCTGGGCACTCAGCATGGTGGGAGGAAGGAGGATCAGGGTGCGTAATATGTGGTCCAGACTCACGGCTACTGAGACTTGACCATGTGGAAGACAGGGTGGTGGTGGTGGTGATGGCTAAGTAGCTGGAAACATTATCCGCTATCCAACCAACAACCTTTTGACACTGCTATGGGTTCAATAGTGGTGCGCTGCGGTCCCCTAGAAATTGGGACAGAGCGGTCAGGCGAGAAGATGTGGTTGTTTGTTGTGGCACAATTTCAGCTTGCCCACGGCCTTGTACTCCGCCTCTGCATGCACCATTGCCATCACATCCAGTTTCCCGTCCCTTGCCACGTGCCTTGCCCATTTTAAATAGAGGACAGTATCTTCCACGCTCGCTACAAATGACTGAGTTTGGAGCGAACTTATATGTGATCCATGTGACGGAGAAAGCAGAGTTTTAAATACTTGGCGTGTAGGTTAGTAGTTTGAACAGCAAACTGCTGTGAATTGCTTCACTGACACACTAAAGGAAATTTTTAATAGAGGCCAGAAATGGCAGTATTTTCTGACAATGTGTATGTTTTCTCTGTCACACGGATCACAGAGTTTTAAATACCTGGCCTGAAGGTAAGTAGTTTGAACAGCAAACTGCTGTGAATTGCTTCACTGACACACTAAAGGAAATTTTTAATGGAGGCCAGAAATGGCAGTATTTTCTGACAACGTATATGTGATCCGTGTGATGGAGAAAACACAGTTTTAAATAGCTGGATTTCTAGCGCTGTAATATGGAAAGGACCTGGCTGTATTCTGCAGTGCTAACAAGCAAATGGTGCAGAAAAACGGTGTTCTCGGGATTGCTTTTTAAGCAAATAATGAGGAATAAGATCCAAAGAAATGTATTCCTGGCCCCTGAGACCTGGAGCTTTGTATAGAAATATCTAACAGCAGCAGAAGGCAGAATTGGAATGGAGCCTCTTGTGCAATATGCACTGCAGTCTGCCATATACCCTGCCTGCCTGCCTATATACACTGCCTGCCCGATATCTCTGCAGATGGATTAGTTAGTCCTCAAGAGGACTGTTTGTTAAGATGGATATGTGTAATGTACAGTTTTTCTCCCTACACTACCTAATACACAAGCAAATCTCTCCCTGATGCAGCAGCACCTCTCCCTACACTGTCTAATTCCGGAGTGACTGTAACGAGCATGGCGGCGCCAGGTCTGATATAGACCTGATGATGCTGTGCGGCCAGCCAATCACTGTAATGCCACAACCAACATGGATACGGCATTACAGTGAGTGGCAGGCAATCCCTGCGTGTTAATTGGCGCTCTAAAGAGCGCCAAACATGCAGGGAGGGGACCCGAGCTCCCGCCAACCAACCCCGGAAATACTCGGCAAGCGCCGAGCATCTCGAGTAGTGAGATGCTCGGGTGAGAACCGAGTAGTAGCAAGCATGCTCGCTCATCACTTGTGGTAACTTTTCTCCCAATTCTATCCAATATTGTAGCACAGTGGTGAATTGCTATGTCACCCATTTAATTTTTTGGGATTGTAGGACTAATCCCTAAAACATTAGCAGCTCCATAGGGATTGTCATCAGGATTAATGCAATAAAAGAATGTATTTGTCTTTTCATTTCTCAGTTGTATTCTTTAATGGCACCATTTAATTTACCATGTAATGTTTTAAAATAGAAAACATGCCTTCATGGAATGGAATGGAAAACTAGTAAACCATTCATCCATATTTTGCATTTGTTTTTACAGAACAGACTGTGAAGTAAAATATCTTGACGACATTATTACCAAGATCGCCACTTTTTAATTCTTACTAATTGCTTTGTTTCTACTGCCATATACAATTTAAAGGATTTTTTGGTGGGATAAGCTGTAACTTATACCCATTTTGGCATATTACGTTTTAACTCATTGAATTCCAAAGCTACTATTAAGGTTTATATTTAGTGGGTCTGACTGTCTTAATAGAATTTAGCTCTTCTTGCAACAATTCTATATAATAGCACCATGTATTGTGTTGTCCCAACTCATGAGATTCTACTTACACTTTCTGCAGAAATCCACAATACATATACAGGGAATGTCACTAAGAGGTTAATATGGTCTGAATACGGGCCATTGATGAGAGGAGTTGAAGTTTAGGATCATTCTTGTATGCTAACCCCCGCCCGCAAAAGTCTGAAAAATGTAATATTTAATTTTCACAACCCAATGTTATAAAATTCTGTGAAACACCTGTAGGTTCAACATGGTCATCACACATTTCTGTAAATTTCTTTACAGGTTTAGTTTCCAAAACGGCTTCATTTATAGGGGTCTGCTGTTTTGGTGCTCGGGGTTTGCAAATGCACCATGGCATCCACAATCTATTCTAGTCAAATTTTAACTCAAAAAATTAACTGGTGCTCATTACCAGCCTCATATTGAGAATGGGTATTCACAGGAAAAGTTGCTCCACAAATATTGGTTTTCATTTTGTCCTATTACCCTTATGAAAATGAAAAATTTGACACTAAATCAACAATTTAGTAAAAAAAATGCAATTTAGGGTTAGCAAGCTTTCTGATTGTGGTTTTTAATACAATGAGCGGTCCAGAAATTAAAATGGGGTCTTTTTTGTGTTTTTACTTCAAAAGTAAACTGTTCCCTAAACATATAGGCTTTGAAAATTTCATTGAAAAAAACTAAAAAATTACTGCTAATTGTTTAACCTTCCTAACATCCTAATAAAACAAGTTTTTTTTTTAAATTATGCTGATGTGAAGTAGACATTAAGTGAATGCTATTTATTAACTATTTTGGGTCGAAAATTCCTAACTATTCAAAATTGTTATAATCAAAGAATGGTGTCCTATAGATATGAACTATCCACTGCTGTGCATTCAAACATATAGAGATCAAAAGGTTAAGTTAAACAATAAGCCACGGCCCCTAAACTAACCAACCACAGCAATATTAAATATAAGAGACCTTATATTTACTATTGTCAGGGTAACGCATGTTGATTGCGCATGTGAAGGTTCATGCATTTAGTAATCAAATTATTGCACTTTTTCCCTCTACTGATGTTCTTGCAAAGGTGCCAGATAACGTGAGTTGGCTCATCCTTTGTGGTGTCAAAAATGCCCAGACTAGACAACTGTTGCCTGCCCTGCAAGCTGCAGACCCACGACCGGTGCTGGTCACTGCCACAGTTGTGGCTAAGGATGCAGTGTTCGACGCGGTTGCATCGCTCCATGTCTGTGACATAGGACACAACGTAACCTCCTCGTCTTCCTCCTCATCTTCCTCCTCCTCCACCTCCTCAAATGAGCTACTCAGCTGCGTGCCTCTGGGTTCACACCAAATGAGATCTACAACCTCATCATCATCATATGTGTTATCCCATTCCTCGCCCTGAGAGTCACCCTCTTCTTCTTCTTGCCTTGACAGCACAGTACAATCGAGGGTCTGGAAGCTGCTCAGACCCAACCTTTTTTCTTTCCCTGTATGGAGAACAATATTTGCCCCAAAGAATTTTAAGCTGAGATGTAGCTTTCTTTATATACCACCGTAGTAAGAAAACCAATTTTGAGTTTATCATGTCTGTGTACCCCTGTGGAGAAAAATATCTGCCCCAAAGAATTTTAAGCTGAGATGTAGTCTGCTTTATATGCCAATTTTGATCATGTTTATGTACTTTCTGTCCAAGGGTTAAAAACATCAAGGCTCATGCATTATCCCGGAGCTTCCTTGGTGGTAAGGACCATGAGAATCCTGTCCCTATTTTACAGAAGGGGGTGGTCAATTCGGCCTTGTGCCCTGACCTATAAGAGGAGGTGTTGGAGGACCAGTGGGACACCCCTGTCTCCTTTCCTTCTGGGAGTTTTTTTCTGCCATCTAATCTGTGCCGTAAAGTAAATGGGGAACATCACAACTGTGTGCTTGGTGGTCATCCAGTTGGTAAGGCAACTGTGGACCTCCTTTCCCGTCGTTTTTTGGTGGCCGGGGTTGCATCAGGATGTGGTTGACCATGTGTCTGATTCCAGTATTTCTATGTATTCAAAAGTATTGTGTACTCGTCTGTCTGTCTTTTTTCTGTCGCTGCCTATTCTTAGTAGACCATGAACCATGTCCATGGTTTTTATTACTGACCTACCTGTATCTACAGGCAAAACTGTGGTTTTGGTGGTTGTGGATAAATTCAGTAAGATGCTACATTTCATCGCATTACTGCAACTTCCGAATGCCAAGACAGGCTCATGTATTCATTAATGAGATTGTGAAGCTTCACGGGGTTCCTTCCAATGTGATGTCAGATCAGGGGACTCGTTTAGTTTCGGAATTCTGGAAAGCTTTTTATACTTGACTGGGGGTGCAGTTGTTTTTTTTTCTGCCCTCAATCATCAATCGAATGGACAGACTGAGCACACAAATCAAAATTTGGAGACTTACCTCGGTGTTTTGTTTTTGAGAACTAGGAGGATTGGGCATCTTCTTGCCGTTGGCCAAGTTTGCTAAAACAATCACCAAGAGTCTATTGGCAGGTCACCTTTCTTTGATGCATATGGTTTTCATCCGCAGTTTGGTACCTTTAGTGATGGAGGGGCTTTGGGAGTTCCTGAGGAGGAGCATTTTGCTTCATCGCACTCCATATAGAAACAAGGAGTAAAAAACACATGAAAGAGAAACCAGAATACATGATAAACCTTAAATTCCTTAAAGTATCTGCTTTTTTCTATGACAGTTTTATGAATACTTGGTATTCTCTCAAGCAGCTTCATTATGTAGTCACCTGAAAGAGCTTCCAATGAACAGGTATGCCTTGTCAAGAGTTCATCTCTGGAATTATTGGCCTTCAGAAAGTGTTTGCGACTTTCACGTATGATTTTCATAGTCAGTTTTGTCCTATTCCACAGCTGTTGCAAATCAGCATATGGCAGGAACCACTCAACTAAGTAAAAAGAAATGACAGCATGCTGTCATGCTCAGGTCAGGAGAGGTGTCAGGCCCAGCCCACTTAGTGCAATGCGATCATCTCACGAGTCATACGGTAGTGTGTCTCTGCCCTAAGACATAAAGTTCAGTCAAATTGAAAAATTGTAAGAACCTTTACCCCTTCAAGACATATTACGTAGATTTACATCATACGTCGTGTCCCTGACTTTGCACGCTGAGCCCACGTCTTTCCTAGCAGATGATGGTTGATTTAATCAGCTATCATGTGCCTCTAGCAACTGCTGGTGGAGCAGAGCTCAGGCAATGACTAGTAACCTGTTAAATGCTGCTGTCATTCTCTTATAGCTGCATTTAAAAATGCAGTCGGGAGATGGCGCTTCATTCTGTAGCGTCGGCGTATCTGCCCCCTGCCAGCCAGAGACGCCGTCCCCCTTACCACCGCGGTCCTGCTCCGGCGTCTTCCAGCTTCCCTGCTGCTGCTGGTGCACGCAGCTTCCCCGGCACTGTGATTAGGGCACGCGCGTTCACTCCCTCCCTCTTAAAGGGGCTGCACGTTCCATCCTAAAAAGTCCCCGGCCAATGGCCGGAGGACTTTCTCTATAAAAGGCACCTCCTCCAATATGGAGGTGCCCATGCAAGGTTGTTGCTCTGTGATACTTACTTTGCTTCAGCCCTCAGGTCTTCTGCAAGTCAGTCCTGTCCGCCAGTCTGATCTTCAGTCCAGTCCGCCAGTCTGACTTCTCTCCAGCTCGACAGTCTACCTACAGCCCTGTCCGCCAGCCTGTCTATGGGCTTTGCCCGCCTGCTTACCTGGAAGCACCTGCCTGATACCTGCCGTGCCCACCAGCCTGCTTACCTGGAAGCACCTGCCTGTTACCTGCCATGCCCGCTTGCCTGCTTACCTGGAAGCACCTGCATGTTACCTGTTGTGCCCCCCAGCTTGCCTACCCGGAGCACCTGTCTGGCTATCAGCCGAATCAGCCTGTCTGTCTACCCGGACCACCCATCAGCCTGCCTGTCATGCTCTTCCGCTGTACCGGTCAGCACCTGCCTTCTGACCCATGGGAGTCACCTGCTCTCATACAAGGTCGGTCCCAAAGTGGCACCTGGTCCCTCTGCTCGGTCCCTCCCTGGTTCACGGAGTCGACTGAGCCGCCGTGCGAACCTGGTCAGGCCGAGTAGATACTTTGTCACGCCCCTCTGGTCCTTCCTTGCACTGCAGCACAGAGGTTCCACCACCCGGATCCGTAACACATTCCATCTTCGTGCCAATGATGTGATTGAGAGACACTGATGGGTTGCCATGACAGCTGTGGCTCTGCTGAAGACCTCTGTGGTTGACATGAAGATTCTCTTGTGAAAGCTAGGGTTTATCTGGTGTTTATAGGAGATCTTGATTTTCTCTATACTTGGTAGTGTTGTGCACTACGTTACATAGTAATAGCAATTTGACGGGATTCTTAAATAGAGAAAAAAAATGTTTTAAAATGTGAAAAAAATAAGAAAAAACAAAAGTTCAAATCACCCCTCTTTTTCCCCATTAAAAATAAAGCAATAAAAAGTACACTTATTTGGTATCGCTGCATTTTCAAAAGTCTGATCTATCCAAGTATGAAATAAATTATTCCTATCGATAAAGAGAGTAATGCGAAAACAATTAAAACACCAGAAATAGTTTTTGGGGGCACCGCAACATTGCAATAAGAGGTGATCAAAACATTTTATCTACCCAAAAGGGGTATTAGTAAAAGCATTCGTTCAGGGTGCAAAAAATAAGCCCTCACACCGTCCCAGATCCCAAAAATTGAAAACATTATGAGTCTTGGAAAATGGAGACACAAGCCAAAATTTTTTAGAACATTTCTGAACTTTTTTTCACCACTTAAATAGAAAAAAACTATACAGTGGTGGCAAAAAGTATTGGCACCCCTGCAATTCTATCAGATAATACTCAGTTTCTTCCTGAAAATGATTGCAATCACAAATTCTTTGGTATTATTATCTTCATTTAATTTGCTTGCAAGAAAAAAACACAAAAGAGAATGAAGCAAAAATCAAATCATTGATCATTTCACACAAAACTCCAAAAATGGGCCAGACAAAAGTATTGGCACCCTCAGCCTAATACTTGGTTGCACAACCTTTAGCCAAAATAACTGCGAACAACCGCTTCCGGTAATCATCAATGAGTTTCTTACAATGCTCTGCTGGAATTGTAGACCATTCTTCTTTGGAAAACTGCTCCAGGTCACTGATATTTAAAGGGTGCCTTCTCCAAACTGCCATTTTGAGATCTCTCCACAGGTGTTCTATGGGATTAAGGTCTGGACTCATTGCTGGCCACCTTAGAAGTCTCCAGTGCTTTCTCTCAAACCATTTTATAGTGCTTTTGGAAGTGTGTTTTGGGTCATTGTCCTGCTAGAAGACCCATGACCTCCTGAGGGTGACCCAGCTTTCTCACACTGGGCCCTACTTTATGCTGCAAAATTTGTTGGTAGTCTTCAGACTTCATAATGCCATGCACACGGTCAAGCAGTCCAGTGCCAGAGGCAGCAAAGCAACCCCAAAACATCAGGGATCCTCCACCATGTTTGACTGTAGGGACCGTGTTCTTTTCTTTGAATGCCTCTTTTTTTTTCCTGTACACTCTATGTTGATGCTTTTTGCCAAAAAGCTCTACTTTTGTCTCATCTGACCAGAGAACATTCTTCCAAAACGTTTTAGGCTTTCTCAGGTAAGTTTAGGCAAATTCCAGCCTGGCTTTTTTATGTCTTGGGGTAAGAAGTGGGGTCTTCCTGGGTATCCTACCATACAGTCCCTTTTCATTCAGGCGCCCACGGATAGTACAGGTTGACACTGTTGTACCCTCGGACTTCAGGGCAGCTTGAACTTGCTTGGATGTTAGTCGAGGTTCTTTATCCACCATCCGCACAATCTTGCGTTGAAATCTCTCGTCATTTTTTCTTTTCCGTCCACATCTAGAGAGGTTAGCCACAGTGCCATGGGCTTTAAACTTCTTGATGACACTGCGCACGGAAGACACAGGAACATTCAGGTCTTTGGAGATGGACTTGTAGCCTTGAGATTGCTCATGCTTCCTTACAATTTGGTTTCTCAAGTCCTCAGACAGTTCTTTGGTCTTCTTTCTTTTCTCCATGCTCAATGTGGTACACACAAGGACACAGGACAGAGGTTGAGTCAACTTTAATCCATGTTAACTGGCTGCAAGTGTGATTTAGTTATTGCCAACACCTGTTAGGTGCCACAGGTAAGTTACAGGTGCTGTTAATTACACGAATTAGAGAAGCATCACATGATTTTTCAAACAGTGCCAATACTTTTGTCCACCCCCTTTTTTAGGTTTGGTGTGGAATTGTATCCAATTTGGCTTTAGGACTATTCTTTTTGTGTTTTTTCATTGAAGACAAATTAAATGAAGATAATAATACCAAAGAATTTGTGATTGCAATCATTTTCAGGAAGAAACTGAGTATTATCTGACAGAATTGCAGGGGTGCCAATACTTTTGACCACCACTGTACATGTTTTGTATCTGTATAAAATAGACAAAGCGCACTTAGAACAATGAGAGAATAAACAGGACAAGTTGTACTTTTGAACGACATCATTGCTTTTACCATATCTTGTACTGGAAATTGGGAAACAATTGCAAAAAAGTGCAATTCCATAATTGTATTTTATTTTTTTACCATGTTCATTAAATGTTAAAACTGATCTACCATTATGATTCATCAGGTCATTACGAGTTTGTAGATACCAAACATGTATAAGTTCTTTTTTATTTAAGTGGTAAAAAAAAAATCAAAAACTTGTAAAAAAAGAAAATAAAAAGTCACTATTTTTCGAGACCCGTAGCGTCTCCATTTTTCGTGATCAGGGGCCAGTTGAATGCTTATTTTTTGCATGCCGAGTTGTCATTTTTATTGATACCATTTTAGGATAGATTCGATGTTTTGATCGCCCTTTATTGCATTTTATTGCAATGTTGCGGCGACCAAAAAAACGTAATTCTGGCGTTTTGATTTTTTTCCCCATTACGCCGTTTACTGATTGGATTAATTATTTTTATATATTGATAGAGCGGGCGATTCTGAACGTTGTGATACTAAATATGTGTATTTTTTTTAATTGTTTTAATTTGAATGGGGCAAAAGGGGTTTGATTTGAACTTTTATATTTTTTTAATAATTTTTAAAACTTTTTTTTTTACTTTTTACTTTGTTCAATAGTTTCCATAGGAGACTACAAGCTGTGATCATCTGATCTCTTGGGTTACACATAGCAGGGCTACGGCCCTGCTATGTGTAGCAAAAGTGCTCATCTGCTATTAGCAGTTCGGCAATGACAATAACAAGGGTCTCCTGCAGACCACGCATTGTCATGCCAACCCATCGGTGTCCTGTGGTCATGTGACACGGGTGCCGATGAGCAGAGCCAAGATGCACATTAGGTTTGCACAAGTTAAATGCCCCTGTCAGAGATAGACAGTGGCATTTAACTAGTTAATAGCCACAGGGTGGATCACGATTCCACCAATTACTGTTAGGGGCACATGACAGCTGATCAGATCAGCTGTCATATCCCCGGAAAGGTGCTGGCTCGGAACTGAGGGACAAAACCAATGACGGGTAATACACATCACTGAATGTTAGGGAGTTAAAAAGTGTGGGCCGGTAATCTATAATAGTAAGTCAGTAGACATTAGTGGCTCCAAGGGTTTGCAGGTCATCATAAATTACAGCGTTGCTGGATGACCTGCACCCGTGATGCCACTAAAGTTTACTGACTTACCACTATAGATTACCGGCCCACACTTTTTAATGGTTGCATTTTAACAATGTTCTATGTGCGCTTTGTCTCTTATATGTTCTTAGTTCTATATGGTGTTGAATGATGTTGTTACATGGGTCCAGTGAATAGGTGTTGGAGACTAAAATTAGTACAAACACTGCAATGTGATATATATTTAACACCACTGTCCCGGGCTAATTATTTGATATACCTAATCATGTTTGGTATATGCGTAATCGCACTGAACAGGAGAATCATATCACCAGGTCACTTTTACCATATTTCAACGCACTTGGAATTTTGTTCCTGATTTCCAGTGCATCACATGATAAAATTAATGCTGTTATTCAAAACTACAGCTCGTCCCACAAAAAACAAGCCCTCATACTGTTATGTGGACAAAATAATGGCTCTTGTAAGAAAGGGGGTTAACAAAATGAAAAAAACAGAAAATCGCCAGTTCATTAAGGGGCTAAAGGTATGATCAAGTGAAAAGCATCAATCACTATGAATTTACTGGCTCTTATGAGAACCATCCCCGGAAGGGAAGACCAAGATTTACTATTTCAGCAGAGGATTAGTTCATCAGAGCGACTTGCCTCAGATAACACATTTCATAAATAATGCACAGATAACAAGTAGCAGTCACATTTCAACATAAACTGTCAAGAGAAGACTGCAAGAAGCAGGTTATTATAGTCGAATTGCAGCAAAGAAGCCACTATTGAGCATGGCAAACAAGAAGATGAGTCTTGTTTGGGCCAAGCAGCACAAGGACTACACATTAGATTAATAAAAATCTGTTTGAGTCTTTTGGTACCAACTGCAGTGTCTTTGTGTTGTAAAGATATCCTAGGATTTTTATAGATTACAGTTTCATTATATTCTGGTTTTATAATTATAACTGTTTGATTTTTTCCCTAGATTGCCTCAGAACAAATTGTAAAATGTAAAAATCAAGGTCTCATAAAATAATTATATAGTGAACTTAATTTAAGCAAATACCATATAGTTTAAATGTATTTAAAGGTATATTTGTTTCTCTACCAATTTAATTGTATGTCATTATCTCTGAGATCAATATCATTAGCAGAATATCATCCATTAGGTTGGTTTATTGCATGATTAGATGTCTAATTCTGCATTAGACAAGTAATAGTGTCCATTTATCTTACTTGTTACTTTAATTCTAATTATATTGTGTACCATCAAAAGTAAGTGTTTTAGATAGTAATTCACAATTTATCACTTTTCTTCTAGAGAATATTATATATTATTGCACAGACAAGGATTTATGCCCATCCATAAAGTTAAAGGGATATTCCTAAGATGGCATTGATGGCTCAGTGAACTCCATACGTGTACTCTATACCTAAAATCAGTAATTTTTTGCAAATACTCTATTTTTAAAAAACCAAAAGGCACTATTTCTGACTTCTTGCCTTTTTACACATCCCATTCTTCTTCTGTCTTTACTGTTTGTTTCAATGACTTGTAGGATTGCTACTTCCAACAGATGGCACTATAGAGTTCAAGTCCTCTTCCTCCCAGAAGAGGCAATTTGCATATTAAATTTTCTAGAGGAGGATTGCAAGGCGAATAAGCCTCCTAAGATTTCAGTCCAGAGCCGGTATGTCACTCTCCACAGGGAGAAATGTTACCCCTTAGACCTCAGTCCAAAGGCTCTCACCTAGCCAAATCAGATCTCAAACTTTGCACCGATGAGGAGCAATACCCCGAAATATTGTGTCTGCAAATTGAGAATCTGATTTGGTTATTATTCTTAGTGATATTGCAAGACTAGTTAAAGAGTTGATAATGACTTGTAAGAATTGCTTCTTCCAACAAGTGGCGCTACAGAGTTCAAATCCACTTCCTTCCTGAAGAGGCAATCCACATGCTATTACTAAACATGTCCTCCAGTAGTTCTACATGTACAGGTCAAACATGCTCAGTTCCTCCTATATGTATTCCTATATAATCACTGTTTCTCCATGTCTCCACCACAAGATGAAGAATTGAAGAATGCATTGACAAGACACTTTCTCCCTTCTTCCCTGCTCTCCTCTACATTCATTGAGTGCAATTAGACTTCCTATTCTCTCTTTATAATTTATGGCAGATCTTCTACTCCCAGGACTCCTGAGGGCTTAAAAGAAGATAATCTGCTCCTGTAAATCCTTTCATGTGCGGGAGGAATTTTGCTATTTTTGTCAGCACTGATTTGGTGAAAGACGGAGTGTAGGATTTATTTTGTTTGAAATACCCTGAGCCATAGTCTCTATCTCCTGCTTCTATCCCCCAGTTTAGTGGCCAGAGAGCAGTCAAATGCTGCCTTTAACACTTTACTGTGCATAGTTAGCGTTGAGCTTGGCCCCATTAAAGTAAATATGTTGCAAAGTATTTTTACCTATTCTAAGAGGATCATAATGCTGAAACAGAGATGCCGATTCCAGTAATGTGTCACTTACTGAGCTGCTTACAGTAGCTTTGATAAAATGACTGTTTTATCTGAAAGAGATTATCTTTAGAGGGATGGTAAACCTTCTGCTATGTAGTCCTCCATATTAATGAGTTCACGGATTGGCAGATTTATGCCTATGCACAGTGTAAACAGCAAGCTTCCAATCAGTGGTGGGGGCTGGGTTATACAGAGTTCAGGATTCAGAGAACTGTCAGATCTGCAGCAGATAAAAAATATTTGTCTGAAGAAAGTGAGAGCACACCAGCTCAATGGCAGCCGCTAATTGGCTATAGTGCTCATGTGGCAAAATGTTTCATGAGCTTCAGGAGATCAGTGACAGTGCCGGACGTTAGCATATGCTGTCTTATTTTACAAGAGTAAATATAGTATTTATGAAGGGGTAGTCCTAGGGATCACTAATAAGAACCTGCCTTATTTTTGGTTCAGGTGTTTTTTTATTTATCCACAATTTCCTAATGGTATGTCCAGAAGATGTATATGCAGTACAGCTCTGCACACCCACAAAGAACCTATAGCCACACAATTGTGAAACAATAACGTGCAGCAATTGGCCAACATGGTGGGAGTATTTTCAGCTGCAAGTGGCCAACTACACCATCTGGACCTACCCTAGTGCTTATTTTCTGATTATCTGTCCTCCGCCTGACCCTCATCACTATTCCCACCTCTCTGTATGCTGCTGCTCCAGTACTGATCAGTGTGATATATAATGGATCTCATACTTTTTGGGGGGCGGGGGAGGAGGAGCGAAGTGTGTTTTGGAGCATTATGGACTTTACAGGTGCAGATATGTAAATAATATTAGCAACATTCATTTTGTGAAAAAATTTTTTTATCTTAAATAAAGCATTAGAAATGTTTTTGATCAATTATAACATTCAGGTCTTTCTTGAAACCTAAACAGCACCACAGGTCCAAGTATATTTACTTCTTACTAGTGATGAGTGAACGTGCTCGCCACTACTCGGTACTCGCCCGAGCATCATGGTGCTCGACAAGCTCGGCGAGTATTTACAGGTTGCTTGGGCGGGAGTTCGGGTCCCCGCACTGCATGTTTGGAGCTCTTTAGAGAGCCAATGAACATACAGGGATTGCTTGCCATGCACTGTAATGCGGTAACCATGTTGGTTGTGGCATTACAGTGATTGGCTGGCCGCACAACGTCATCAGGTCTATATTTTAGACCTGGTGGCACTATGCTTATCACAGTCTACCCCAGAAACAGGCAGAGTAGGGAGAGCTGCTGCTGAGTTAGTGTGAGATTTGATTGTTTATAGTTAGTATAGATATTCCACAACATATTGAGGTGAGGTGCATTGAGGTGAAGGGTGCATTGCTGGAAAAGGGAAAAAAAAAACCAACTCTTTAAATCTCTTAGTTTGCGAGTGTGAACGAGCTGCGTGTGTCCGGAGTGTAAGTGCGAACGAAAGTAAGTGTGTGACTTGTTTTTCAGTGACTTGGTTTCAGGGAGTTTGGAAGGGAGGACTTTGGACTGAATTGCTGACTGTATTTCATTAATTCTTTACCTTACTTTTTACTTAACATTCTGTATATTGCAATCCCCATTAGGAAATGAGCTCCATTATTGACAATGCTATCCAGTGTACATCTTGCCACTAGTGTTGAGCCACCCCCGTAGTGTTCGGGTTCGGTTCGGTTCGTCGAACACCGGGATGTTCGAGGAACTGTTCGTCGAACTGTTCGTCGAACACCTTAGAACACCGTCGAACACCGTTAAAACCAATGGCAGGCAAACAAAAACACATAGAAACACATAGAAAACACCTGCAAAGATGTCCAAAAGCTGACAAACTGCTCAGAAGACACTCTCTTTAAAAAAGCCGGCCGGCAAATTCAGCAGCGGTACCCGACAATTTAGACAAGAAGGAATAGAGCATCACACATAGATTAGATAGATAGAAACATGTCAGTCACACATATAAGAAGCACAGTGACAGTGTTGGTTACTGCACTTGTCATTTAGTGTAAAGGATTTATTAAAAAAAATATTAGTGTTTTCATGCACCGTCTCTTTAAAAAAGCCGGCCGGCAATTCAGCATCTGTACCCGACAATTTAGAACAGAAAGAATAGAGCTTCACACATAGATTAGATAGATAGAAACATGTCAGTCACATATATAATAAGTACAGTGATAGTGTTGCTTACTGTACTTGTCATTTAGTGTAAAGGATTTATTTAAAAAAATAATAGTGTTTTCATGCACTGTCTCTTTAAAAAAGCCGGCCGGCAATTCAGCAGCGGTACCCGACAATTTAGAACAGAAAGATAGAGCATCACACATAGATTAGATAGATAGAAACATGTCAGTCACATATATAAGAAGTACAGTGATAGTGTTGGTTACTGTACTTGTCATTTAGTATTAAAATAAAGGATTTATTATTAAAAAAATTGGCGTGGGGTTCCCCTTAATTTTAGGCTCTAGCGGAGGTTAAGCAGACGGCTGGGGCAGATGTTTGAAGCCTGGGAAGGGGGTAATACCCACGGAGCTTCCCAGGCTACTAATATCAGCCCCCAGCTGAATACATAGCCTTTACTAGCTATTAAAATGGGGGACCCCCCAAAAAAAATGACGTGGGGTCCCCCCTAATTTAATAGCTAGCAAAGGCTAGGCAGACAGCTGGGGGCTGATATTAATAGCCCAGGAAGGGAGCCATGAATATTGGCCCCCTCCCAGGCTAGAAACACCAGCCGTCAGCCGCCCCAGAAATGGCGCATTCATAGGATGCGCCAATTCTGGCACTTAGCCTCGCTCTTCCACGCTGCCCTGGTGCGGTGGCAGGGGGTAATAGGGTTGGGGTTGATGTCAGCTTATAATGCCAGCTGACATCAAGCCCAGGTTAGTAATGGAGAGGCGTCTATAAGACACCCCCATTACTAACCCCATAGTCAAAGTTAAAAAAAACACAAACACCCAGAATAAAGTCCTTTAATTGAAATAAAGACACAATCCTTTATTGTTCTAAATTAAACCATACTTACCATCACGCCCATTCCAGCTGAAGCCAACGATCTCCTGCAATAAAAGAAAAATAATAAAGCAACCTCATCCTTACCTTTCCATGGTTCCCACGACAGCTTCAGCTCTGCTACATCGAGATGACAGGCTGGACCGCAGCAGAACGCTGCCATCCAGCCTGTCATCCCGCAGACACTGAGAAGCGCAGGCTTGCTTGCGCTGCTCAGCATCTCTCTGTGACGACATCCAGATGAGCCGAGTTCATGTCCAATGAACTCGGCTCACCTCATGCACGTCACTGACAGCGTGGGAAAATTCTCACGCTGAAGCGCTGATTGCAGGAGAATTTTCCCACGCTGTCAGTGACGTGCAGGAGGTGAGCCGAGTTCATTGGACATGACCTCGGCTCATCTGGATGCCGTCACAGCGAGACAGTGAGGAGCGCAAGCATGCCTGCGCTTCTCAGTGTCTGCGGGATGACAGACTGGATGGCAGCGTTCTGCTGCGGTCCAGCCAGTCATCTCGATGTAGCAGAGCTGAAGCTGTCGTGGGAACCATGGAAAGGTAAGGATGAGGTTGGTTTATTATTTTTCTTTTATTGCAGGAGATCGTTGGCTTCAGCTGGAATGGGTGTGATGGTAAGTATGGTTTAATTTAGAACAATAAAGAATTGTGTCTTTATTTCAATTAAAGGACTTTATTCTGGGTGTTGTGTTTTTTTTAAATACTTTACTAGAAATTCATGGCGGTCATGTCTAATACTGGCGTGACCCCATGAATTTTGGGCTTGGGGCCAGCTGATAATACCAAGCTGGCCCTAACCCCTTTATTACCCAGTGAGCCACCGCACCAGGGCCCTGGATGAGTTGGGTACAGCGCCAGAAGATGGCGCTTCTATGAACGCGCCATTTTCCGGGGTGGCTGCGGACTGCAATTTGTAGCGGGGGGGGGGGCCCAGAAAGCTTGGGCCTCCCTGCGCTGCAGATTCCAGCCCCCAGCTGCCTAGTTGTACCTGGCTGGACACAAAAATAGGGCGAAGCCCCACGTACTTTTTTTTTAATTATTTCATGAAATTCATGAAATAATTAAGAAAAAAAGGCCTTCCCTATATTGTTGTGTCCGGCCAGGTACAAATAGGCAGCTGGTGGTTGGGGGCAGCCCGTTCCTGCCTGCTGTACCTGGCTGGACACAAATATAGTGCGAAGCCCCACTTCAATTTTTTTTAATTATTTCATGAAATTCATGAAATAATTAAGAAAAAAAGGGCTTCCCTATATTGTTGTGTCCGGCCAGGTACAAATAGGCAGCTGGTGGATGTGGGCAGCCCGTTCCTGCCTGCTGTACCTGGCTGGACACAAATATAGTGCGAAGCCCCACTTCAATTTTTTTAAATTATTTCAGGAAATTCATGAAATAATTTAAAAAAAATTGACGTGGGGCTTCGCACTATATTTGTGTCCAGCCAGGTACAGCAGGCAGGAACGGGCTGCCCCCAACCACCAGCTGCCTATTTGTACCTGGCCGGACACAACAATATAGGGAAGCCATTTTTTTCTTAATTATTTCGTGAAATAATTTAAAGAAAATTGACGTGGGGCTTCGCCCTGTTTTTGTGTCCAGCCAGGTACAACTAGGCAGCTGGGGGCTGGAATCCGCAGCGCAGGGAGGCCCAAGCTTTCTGGGCCACCCGCGCTGCAAATTGCAGTCCGCAGCCACCCCGGAAAATGGCGCGTTCATAGAAGCGCCATCTTCTGGCGCTGTACCCAACTCATCCAGGGCCCTGATGCGGTGGCTCACTAGGTAATAAAGGGGTTAGGGCCAGCTTGGCATTATCAGCTGGCCCTAAGCCCGAAATTCATGGGGTCACGCCAATATTAGACATGACCACCATGAATTTCTAGTAAAGTATTTAAAAAAAACACAACACCCAGAAAAAAGTCCTTTAATTGAAATAAACACACAATTCTTTATTGTTCTAAATTAAACCATACTTACCATCACGCCCATTCCAGCTGAAGCCAACGATCTCCTGAAATAAAAGAAAAATAATAAAGCAACATCATCCTTACCTTTCCATGGTTCCCATGACAGCTTCAGCTCTGCTACATCGAGATGACAGGCTGGACCGCAGCAGAACGCTGCCATCCAGCCTGTCATCCCGCAGACACTGAGAAGCGCAGGCTTGCTTGCGCTCCACAGTGTCTCTCTGTGAGGGCATCCAGATGAGCCGAGTTAATGTCCAATGAACTCGGCTCACCTCATGCACGTCACTGACAGCGTGGGAAAATTCTCCTGCACTCAGCGCTTCAGCGTGGGAGAATTCTCACACTGAAGCGCTGAGTGCAGGAGAATTCTCCCACGCTGTCAGTGACGTGCAGGAGGTGAGCTGAGTTCATTGGACATGAGCTCACCTTATGCACGTCACTGACAGCGTGGGAGAATTCTCCTGCACTCACAGCTTCAGCGTGAGAATTTTCCCACGCTGTCAGTGACGTGCATGAGGTGAGCCGAGTTCATTGGACATGAACTCGGCTCATCTGGATGTCGTCACAGAGAGACGCTGAGCAGCGCAAGCAAGCCTGCGCTTCTCAGTGTCTGCGGGATGAGAGGCTGGATGGCAGCGTTCTGCTGCGGTCCAGCCTGTCATCTCAATGTAGCAGAGCTGAAGCTGTCGTGGGAACCATGGAAAGGTAAGGATGAGGTTGCTTTATTATATTTCTTTTATTGCAGGAGATCGTTGGCTTCAGCTGGAATGGGCGTGACGGTAAGTATGGTTTAATTTAGAACAATAAAGGATTGTGTCTTTATTTCAATTAAAGGACTTTATTCTGGGTGTTTGTGTTTTTTTTAACTTTGACTATGGGGTTAGTAATGGGGGTGTCTTATAGACGCCTCTCCATTACTAACCTGGGCTTGATGTCAGCTGGCATTATAAGCTGACATCAACCCCAACCCTATTACCCCCTGCCACCGCACCAGGGCAGCGTGGAAGAGCGAGGCTAAGTGCCAGAATTGGCGCATCCTATGAATGCGCCATTTCTGGGGCGGCTGACGGCTGGTGTTTCTAGCCTGGGAGGGGGCCAATATTCATGGCTCCCTTCCTGGGCTATTAATATCAGCCCCCAGCTGTCTGCCTAGCCTTTGCTAGCTATTAAATTAGGGGGGACCCAACGTCATTTTTTTTGGGGGGTCCCCCATTTTAATAGCTAGTAAAGGCTATGTATTCAGCTGGGGGCTGATATTAGTAGCCTGGGAAGCTCCGTGGGTATTACCCCCTTCCCAGGCTTCAAACATCTGCCCCAGCCGTCTGCTTAACCTCCGCTAGAGCCTAAAATTAAGGGGAACCCCATGCCAATTTTTTTAATAATAAATCCTTTATTTTAATACTAAATGACAAGTACAGTAACCAACACTATCACTGTACTTCATATATATGTGACTGACATGTTTCTATCTATCTAATCTATGTGTGAAGCTCTATTCTGTCTGTTATAAATTGTCGGGTACAGATGCTGAATTGCCGGCCGGCTTTTTTAAAGAGACAGTGCATGAAAACACTATTATTTTTTTTGATAAATCCTTTACGCTAAATGACAAGTACAGTAAGCAACACTGTCACTGTACTTCGTATATATGTGGCTGACATGTTTCTATCTATCTAATCTATGTGTGAAGCTCTATTCTGTCTGTTATAAATTGTCGGGTACAGATGCTGAATTGCCGGCCGGCTTTTTTAAAGAGACAGTGCATGAAAACACTATTATTTTTTTTGATAAATCCTTTACGCTAAATGACAAGTGCAGTAACCAACACTGTCACTGTGCTTCTTATATGTGACTGACATGTTTCTATCTATCTAATTATGTGTGAAGCTCTATTCTTTCGGTTCTAAATTGTCGGGTACAGGTGTATGCCGCTGCTGAATTGCCGGCTTTTCATGTTTCACTGTTGGCACTGTTCCCATCGATTTGGGCAATCACTGTAATGCCACAACCACCATGGCTGTGGCATTACAGTGAGTGGCAGACAATCCCTGCATGATTGGTGCTCTAAATAGCGCCAGACATGCAGGACACGCTTTTGGTGCACGAACAGTTATCGAACATAACCTCGAACAGCCGAATTTTTTGCAAATCGTTCGGGTTCGTCGAACAACTCGAACACCGCCCAAAACAGCTCGAATTTGAGATTGGCGAACAGTTCTAGTCGAACACCGCTCATCTCTACTTGCCACATGTATGTATTCCTTGAACAGCCGGTCGAGGTTGCTTACTGCTGCGCGAGATGTGTGCCTGTTGTGCGTTTGGAAGCCCAGATACTGGATCTAAATGAGCAGCTGGCAACACTGATATCCATTGACAACATGGAAAGGAGTCTGCTGCTCACTGGGGTAGATGTGGGGGAGGGTGGTAGTCGGGAGCTGCAGGACAGTGAGGTCGCTAGTTGGGTGACAGTTAGAAGGGGTGGTAGAGGGAAGAGTGCCAGGGAGGCTAGTGCTGATCTGGCACACCCCAATAAGTTTGCAAAGTTGGCAGATGAGGGGAGTGACGGTACAGGGGTAGCACTACTGCAGCAAGGCATGTCCCCTGAAAGCCGGAGGAGTGTCAGCTCCAGTAAAGAGGGAAATAGGAGAGTAGGGCAGGCCAGGCAGGTGCTGGTAGTGGGGGACTCAATTATTAGGGGAACAGATACGGCAATCTGTCACAAAGACAGGGATCGTCGAACAGTGTGCTGCCTACCTGGCGCTCGAGTCCGGCACATCGCTGATCGGGTTGACAGATTATTGGGAGGGGCTGGTGAGGACCCAGCGGTCATGGTGCACATTGGCATAAATGACAAAGTTAGAGGTAGGTGGAAGGTCCTTAAAGATGATTTCAGGGAATTAGGCTGCAAGCTGAAAGCAAGGACCTCCAAGGTGGTATTCTCTGAAATACTACCGGTACCACGTGCCACGCAAGAGAGGCAACGGGAGATTAGTGAGATAAGTGGCTCAAGAACTGGTGTAGCACGGAGGGATTTGGGATCCTGGAGAACTGGGCCGACTTCTCAGTAGGCTACAGACTCTACGCTAGGGACCGGCTGCACCTTAATGGGAAGGGTGCAGCTGTGCTGGGGGAGAAAATGGCTAGAAGGTTGGAGGAGTGTTTAAACTAGGGATTGGGGGGGAGGGTATTCATTTTATAGGTGGGGAAGATAGTGCAGATAGTGACCTGGGCACAAATAAAGAAATTGGGGGTGGGGTTAGAACAGTCAATAAAGTAAGAAGGAATAGAGGTACAGAGAGATACATAAAATGCATGTACACTAATGCCAGAAGCCTCTCGAACAAAATGGAGGAATTAAATTAATTTTGTTGGAAAATAATTATGACATGGTAGGGATATCTGAGACGTGGCTGGATGAGAGCCATGACTGGGCAGTTAATTTACAGGGCTATAGTCTGTTCAGAAATGACCGTACAAACAAGCGAGGGGGGTGTGTGTTTATATGTAAAATCATCCTTAAAACCTGTCTTGCGGGAGGATATATGTGAATCTAATGAAAATTTAGAGTCCCTGTGGGAGGAGATAAGGGGAGGGGGGAAAAAATTATAAATTACTGAGAGGGGTTTGTTATAAGTCTCCAAAAATAATGGAAGTAGCGGAGAATATCCTCGTAAAGCAAATAGATGAAGCAGCGACTCAAGGAGAAGTCATTGTTATGGGAGACTTCAACTACCCTGAAATACATTGGGGGACAGAAACATGTAGTTCAAACAAAGGAAATAGGTTTTTGACTACTATGAGAGACAATTAACTTTCACAACTGGTTCAGGACCCAACAAGAAGGGGGGCACTGCTAGACCTAATATTAACCAATAGGCCAGACCGCATATCAAATATATGAGTTGGGGGTCACTTGGGTAATAGTGATCACAAAATAATATGTTTTCATGTAACCTTTAATAAGATGTGTAGTAGAGGGGTTACAAGGACACTAAACTTCAGGAAGGCTAATTTCCAACGGTTAAGAGATGATCTTAGTGCAATAAACTTGGACGATATCCTGAGACATAAAGCTACACAAAGCAAATGGGAGACATTTATTAACACCCTGAATAGGACCTGTGCACAATATATACCCCTTGGGAATAAACATGCTAGAAATAGGAGGAAACCACTATAGCTAAATAGAGCTGTAAGGGGCGCAATAAGTGACAAAAAGAAAGCATTTAGAGAACTAAAGCAAGTAGGTAGTAATGAGGCATTAAATAAATATTGAAAATTAAATAAATTATGTAAAAAACAAATCAAGGCAGCAAAGATTGAGGCAGAGAGAATCATTGCCAGAGAAAGTAAAAATAACCCAAAAATATTATTTAACTACATAAATAGTAAAAAACTAAAAAATTATAGTGTTGGCCCCCTTAAAAATAGTCTGGGTGAAATGGTGGATGAGGATGAGGAAAAAGCCAATATGCTAAATGATTTTTTTTTCAACCGTATTTACACAAGAAAATTGCATGACAGAAAACATCATTAGTGATAACAAAAATTCTCCAGTAAATGTCACTTGCTTAACCCAGCAGGAAGTACGGCGGCGTCTAAAAATCACTAAAGTTGACAAATCCCCGGGCCCGGATGGGATACACCCGCGAGTACTGCAGGAATTAAGTAATGTCATAGATAGACCATTATTTTTAATCTTTAAAGATTCCATAATAACAGGGTCTGTACCACAGGACTGGCGTATAGCAAATGTGGTGCCAATATTCAAAAAGGGGACAAAAACTGAACTTGGAAATTATAGGCCGGTAAGCTTAACCTCTACTGTGGGTAAAATCCTGGAGGGTTTCCTAAGAGATGCTATACTAGAGTATCTGAAGAAGAATAACCTCATGACCCAATATCAACATGGGTTTACGAGGGACCGTTCCTGTCAAACTAATCTGATCAGTTTTTATGAGGAGGCAAGTTCTGGACTGGACCAAGGAAATGCAGTGGATGTTGTGTATATGGACTTTTCAAAAGCTTTTGATACGGTTCCACACAAAAGGTTGATACATAAAATGAGAACATTGGGGATAGGGGAAAATATATGCATGTGGGTTAAGCATTTGTTCAGTGATAGGAAACAAAGGGTGATAATTAATGGGAAACACTCAGACTGGGTCTCAGTTAACAGTGGGTTACCACAGGGGTCAGTATTGGGCCCCCTTCTTTTTAACATATTTTTTAATGACCTTGTAGGGGCATACAGAGTAATATTTCAATATTTGCAGATGACACTAAACTCTGCAGGGTAATCAATACAGAGGAGGACAATTTTATATTACAAGAGGATCTATGTAAACTAGAAGCTTTGGCTGATAAATGGCAAATAAGCTTTAATGGGGATAAATGTAAGGTAATGCACTTGGGCAGAGGAAACAAAATGTATAATTATATGCTTAATTGTAAAACACTGGGCAAAACTGTAGCTGAAAAAGACCTGGGTGTATTGTTGGACGACAAGCTCACGTTTAGTGGCCAGTGTCAGGCTGCTGCTGCAAAGGCAAATAAAATAATGGGATGCATTAAAAGAGGCATAGATGCTCATGAGGAGAACATAATTTTACCTCTATACAAGTCATTAGTGCGACCACACTTAGAATACTGTGTACACTTCTGGTCTCCGGTGTATAAGAAAGACATAGCTGAACTACAGCGGGTGCAGAGAAGAGCGACCATGGTTATTAGAGGACTGGGGGGTCTGCAATACCAAGACAGGTTATTACACTTGGGGTTATTTACTGTGGAAAAAAGAAGGCTTAGGGGTGATCTTATTACTATGTACAAGTATATGAGGGGACAGTACAAAGACCTTTCTACTGATCTTTTTACTCTGAGGCCTGAGACGGGGACAAGGGGGCATCTTCTACGTCTGGAGGAAAGAAGGTTTAATCATAATCACAGACGGGGATTCTTTACTTTTAGAGCAGCGAGACTATGGAACTCTGCCCCATGATGTTGTAATGAGAGATTCACTGTTAAAATTTAAGAAGGGCATGGATGCCTTTCTTGAAAAGTATAATATTGCAGGTTATAAATACTAGATTCCTTGATAGGGCGTTGATCCAGGGAACTAGTCTGCTTGTTGTATGGAGTCAGGAAGGAATTTTTTTCCCCAATGTGGAGCTTAGTGTTTGCCACATGGTTTTTTTTTGCCTTCCTCTTGATCAACAAGTTAGGCTATGGGTTGAACTAGATGGACTTAGTCTTCCTTCAACCTTAAAAACTATGTTACTATGTTATATATATATATATATATATATATATATATATATATATATATATCCATCTGAACGAACAGTCCTTCTGAGGACTAATCCAGCTGCACATATACAGCGGTCATAGCAGGAGTTAGTCAGGCAGTGTATGTGGCAGACTGCAGTGCATATTTTGCAAGAGGGTCCATTGCACATTCTGACTGATCCTGCGATTACAGATATTTGTAGACATAGCCCCAGGTATCAGGGGCCAGGGCTAATTTTTTTTTATCTTAATCCTGATTATTTGCTTAAAAAGCAATCCAGAGTACACAATTTTGCTGCTGCATTTGCTTGTTAGCACTGCAGAATACAGCCAGATCTTTTCCATATTACAGCAATAAAAATCCAGAAATTTGTAGTGAACGTGGAAAATATTGGCCACCATTTTCATTTTGCTGCAGTGTGTCAGCGAAGCTATTCACATGAGGTCACTGTGAGGAATAGTATTAGCAAACTACAGGCCTGCAATTTAAAACTGTGGTTCTCCGTCAGACGTATCACATGTAACAGCTGTCTCCATTTCCATTTTATTGCAGCGTGTCAGTGAAGCTATTCACATGAGGTCGCTGTGATGAGTAGTAACCTACAGGCACGTTATTTAACACAGTGGTTTTTCGTCAGACGTATCCCATGTAACTGTGTTTCAAATCCAGCCATTTGTACTGAACGTGAAAAATATTGTCCTCCATTTAAAATGGGTAAGATATGTGGCAAGGGATGGGGAAGTGGACGTGATGGTGATGGTGCATGCAGAGGCCGAGGCCGTGGGTAAGCTGAATTTGTGCCACAACAAACAACCACATCTTGTTGCTCGACCTTCCTCTCCCAATTACTAGGGGACCGCAAAACACCACTATTGAACACAAAGCAGTGTCAAAAGGTTGTTGGTTGGATAGCAGATAATGCTTCCAGTCACTTTGCCACCACCACCCCCACCCTGTCTTCCACACTGTCAAGTCTCAGTAGCCGTGAGTCTGGACCGCATATTCCTCATCCTGATCCTCCTTCTTCCCACCATGCCGAGTGCCCAGAGACAACTGATCCAACACTTGGACACTCAGAAGAGCTGTTCACTTTTCCATTTGTAGATTCGGGCCACTCGCCCGATCAGCTTCAAGGGAGTCAGGAGGAGAACGCGTGTAGCGATGCCCAAATATTTGAGCAGCCACAGTCACATGAAAGCAACGGTGGGAAAGTGCAATTACTTTTGCAAGAGGTGGATGATGATGAGACACAATTGCCAGAAAGTCCGGAGGAGGACCAGGGTACGGAAGTGGAAGACGAGGTGGTGGATGATATAGTAACTTACCCAACCTTGCGGGGGGACATGCAGAGTGAGGACAGCAGAACACAGTTGAAGGGAGGCGTATCACCACAACAGGCAGGAAGAATCAGTGTGATGGTCATAGACACAAGACGAGAAAGCATTTCCCATAATGCCAACACGACGGAAGTTGCCAGTACAGCTGTTAGTTCTTCCCGAGTCTGGTTGTTTTTTAAAGACTCTGCAGATAACCCCAAAAAGGTCATTTGCACCACCTGCCAGGCCAGCATCAGCAGTGGTTGCAAAACTAGCAGCCTGACCACCATCAGCATGATCAGACACATGAGAGCAAAGCACCCGACTAAGTGGGCCAACCCCCAGGGTCCAGAAACAGTGTCTGCAGGTGAAACCATTGTTTCTTCTGCTGTTGTGCATGCACGCCATTGGTGCATGCAAAGAAGCCATACTACTAAATTCACACATTTCGTGAATGCTTGCGCTCAAAATATTGCCTTTTAGGCCCATGGGGACGGAAGCTTTCCGCAACTTGATGGCGGCAACCGTCCCTCGGTACTTGGTCCCCAGCCGCTACTATTTCTCCCAGTGTGCCATCCCCGCATAATACGAGCATGTGTCCCACAACATTACCATGCCCTCAATAACGCAGTTACTGGCTAAGTCCACCTAACCACGGACACGTGGACAAGTGCTTGTGGGAAGGAACGGTACATGTCGCTGACGGAACACTGGGTTAATATAGTGGAAGCCGGGACCCAGTCGGACCTTGGGACGGAACACGTCCTCCCGACGCCGAGGATAGCGGGCCTTGGGTCAATCAGGGTTGCCCCCACGTTCTACAGCTCCCGCACCTCCTCCCCTTCAGCCTCTATCTCCAAAATGACCACATCAATCACAAGCTGGAAGCACTGCAGCACTGCCTCGACCAAACAGCAGCAGGCTGTACTGAAGCTAATATGACTAAGTGAGAAACCACACAACTCCGAAAAGTTGTGGGCAGCTCTGAAAGAGCAGGCAGATCTGTGGCTGACACCGCTGAACCTACAGCCAGGCATGGTCATGTGTGACAATGGCTGGAACCTGGTGGCGGCTCTGAAGTGAGGCGAGCTCACACACGTACCATGCCTGGCCCATGAGCTTAACCTCGTGGTTCAGTGGTTTCTCAAAACCTACCCAGATCTGTCACATCTGCTTGTCACAGTACGCTGCCTGTGTGCCCATTTTAGAAAGTCAGCTTCAGCTTCCGCCGCCCTTGCCGTGTTTCAGCATCTTTTGCAGCTTCCGGCTCACAGACTGGTGTGTGATGTCCCCACACGTTGGAACTCTACACTGCAGGTGTTGGGAAGGATTTGTGAGCAGAAGAGGTCAGTTGTTGAGTACCAGCATCACAAGGCTGTTAGTATTCAGTTCAGACTCCACACATAAGACCTCAGGAGTGGACATGGATGTCAGACATATGTACCATCCTCCAAAACTTTGAGGACTCCACCAAGATGGTGAGCAGCGATGACGCCATAATTAGCATCACCATCCCGCATTTCTGTCTTCTGAAACAAACGCTCTCTGCTCACAATCAAAGAGGATGCATTGCAGGCGGAGCACAATGAGATGGAGCAAGGAACCATACAGTGTGATTCCACACAGCCTCATTTCTTCCCAACGTGGATTTGGTGACAATGAGGAAAAGGAGGAGGCGGAAGAACACGAGCTAGTTTAGTGCGCTATAGACTGTACTATCTGCACAACTGTCATACAGTCTGTTCAGTGTGGATGGCCTGAGGACAGGGAGGATGAGGAGGAGAGCATGGCCAGTCCCCCTATTGGTGAGGACACAGAAGTCTTGCCTGTTAACAGTCTTGCACACTTGACTGAGTTTATGTTACACTGCCTTTCCCGTGACCCTCGCATTGTCAAAATTTTGGGTGATAGTCATTATTGGTTGGTGACATTTCTAGACTCACACTACAAGGAGAATATTATGTCTCTTATTCCCGTGCCAGACAGGCCTAATAAAATAAGGCAGTACGAGAAGGCCCTTTTTGCGCAATTATAAAAAAACTTCCCATCTGAAAACGCTGGTGGCAGAGGTCACAGTTCGTTGGACAACCAAGGAGTACAGACGAGAGAGACGCAAATCTAATCCAGTAGAGGCAGGGAAACACTGTCAAAGTTCTGGGACAGTTTTCTCAGATTTTCCCATCTCACAGGCCCTGAGGTGCAAGGTACTCTCACAAGAAGGGATCATTTTTGAAAGATGCTTAGGGAGTACCTTGCCGACCGTACCAACACCCTCGGTGATTCCTCTGTGCCTTATAATTATTGGGTTTTCAAGCTGGACACGTGGCATGAACTTGCTCTCTATGCCTTAGAGGTCCTGGCCTGCCCTGCCGCTAGCGCATTGTTAGAGCGGATTATTAAAGCCACTGGAGAAATTATAACCGATAGGCGCATCCGCCTGTCAACTGAAAAAGCTGACAGGCTGACTCTTATAAAAATGAACAAGGGCTGGATTGGGCCAGACTTCTCAACACCACAGAATGAGAGCAATGTAACATAAACTTAAATGCAATGTCTTTTTTGGGAGGTCTAACTCTATTCCCATGCACCTCTGTCTTCACACCCAGACATGGATATAAGCTTCCTGATTTTGTCTATTTGCTCTTGTCCTCCTCCTTCTCCTCATCCTCCACCACCATATCACCACCATATCTAGACACATGGTCAACATTGTTGGTATCCCTCGTTTAATGAAAGAAAAACCTACAATGGTCACAGAAATAACTTGAATCTGACAAAAGTAATAATAAATTAAAAATCTATGAAAATGAACAAATGAAAGTCAGACATTGCTTTTCAACCCTGCTTTCACAGAATTTTTAAAAAAATTAAACTCATGAAATAGGCCTGGACAGAAATGATGGTACCCCTGAAAATAATGTGACAAAAGGGACATGTTAAATCAATTTTTTTCCACCAATTAGCATCACAGGTTTTTACAATCTTGTAATCAGTCAGTGGGCCTCTACAGAGGGCTACAGATACTCACTGTGCTGTTTGTTGACATGGTGTGTACCACACTCAATATAGACCAGAGGAAGCAAAGGAAAGAGTTGTCTCAGGGGATTAGGAAGAAAATTATAGACAAGTATGTTAAAGGTAAAGGTTATAAGACCATCTCCAAGCAGCTTGATGTTCCTGTGACTACAGTTGCACATATTATTCAGAAATTTAAGATACAGGGGACTGTAGCCAACCTCCCTGGACGTGGCCGCAGGTGGAAAATTGATGACAAATCAAAAGATAGATAATACAAATGGTAACAAAAGAGCCCAGGATAACAGAGCCTCCTTTATGAAGTTCACCTTTAATCTCTTTAGAAGTTATGTTCTGGGGCTGCTTTGCTGCATCTGGCACAGAGTGTCTTGAATCTGTGCAGGTTAAAATTAAATCTCAAGACTATCAAGGGATTCTAGAGAGAAATCTGCTGCCCAGTGTCAGAAAGCTTGGTCTCAGTCGCAGGTCATTGGTCTTGCAACAGGATAATGACCCAAAACACACAGCTAAAAACACCCAAGAATGGCTAAGAGGAAAACATTGGACTATTCTGAAGTGGCCTTCTATGAACCCTGACCTAAATCCTATTGAGCATCTTTGGAAAGAGCTGAAACATGACGTCTGGAAAAGGCAATTGACGCGCCCCCAGGGCTGTGGGGTACTTGGCAGCCGGGCCTCTGGATGGCGGTGGGGGATATCACGGTGGCTGGCCCGGTCCGTGGCCCAGGGCGGTCACCCAAAAAGGGGAATTATTTATAGGGGATTGGTAAAGTGTTCATGACGCCACCTGAGGAATGTGGTTAAAGGGAGCTGCCGCAGCGGATGGTAGGGCAGCTTGTGATGGAATGGCTCCCCACAGGTGGAGCGGGCCTCAGGGCAGGGTGGAAATAGATGGTGGTACGGGTGAGAGACGGCCAGGACGGTTCAGGGAGAAATGACAGACACTCACACGGGGGTTCGTTTCGGTAACTTTACTGGTGGAGATGCAGGTATGGTCCAGTGTACTTGGTACGCAGGGTGCACTACTGGACTCTCCCCAGTGAGCGGGTATAGGGCCTCCTGATCCATTGCTTCCACTTGCTAAGCTTCTGACCTGCCTGGAGCTAGGCCTGGCTTTGTTTCTGTCTCTCTTTCTCTCTTGCACCTGCTGACCTGGTAGTAGGGCTTTCTCTGGGAGATCACTCTCCCTGGACTCTGGGGCCTCCGTGACTCCTAGCCCTGGTACGGTAGTCAGCATTGGTCGACCTGGGACTTGTAGTCCTACAGGTATCCGGTGGTCCCTACTGGGTATAAAGGGACCCTGTAGGCGCTGACCCGGTGTCCGGTGTATAGTTCGGGGTAAGCCTGGTACTCTCCTCTGCCCCCTCGTTGCTTCTTCTCCCCTCTCACCTTCGGCCACACTCAGGGCCCTCACTAGGCTTCAACTCGTGCTGTAGGCATTTGCTCACCTAAGCACTGCAGCCAGCGTGCTGCCTCTTCACTGGTCTAAGTGCCTGCACACTCTCAGACTAAACACTAAGCTTTGCACTGAACAACTTCTGACTGACTCTGTCTGAACAACTAACTGAGCTACCTGGTTCCACCCTCCCTATATATATCCCTAACGGGCTCCCTCTGGTGGTCTGAGGTGGTAGGGTGGAGGTGTTTGTATGTAGTGAGGGCCTCTTGTGGAGAAGTCCATCTATGCACCCTACTGGGTTCTGTGGCACCTGTGCATAGCAGGGCGCCACACAACCTTCAAACACGAGACAGCTGGAGCAGTTTGCTCATGAAGAGTGGGTCAAAATACCTGTCGAGATGTGCAGAATTCCCATTAACAGTTACAGGAATCGTTTGATTGCAGTGATTGCCTCAAAAGGTTGTTCAACAAAATATTAAGTTAAGAGTACCATCATTTCTGTCCAGGCCTATTTCATGAGTCTGATTTTTTTTAAAAATTCTGTGAAAGCAGGGTTGAAAAGCAATGTCTGACTTTCATTTGTTAATTTTCATAGATTTTTAATTCATTATTACAGATTCAAGTTATTTTTGTGACCATTGTGGGTTTTTCTTTCATTGAACGAGGGGTACCAACAATTTTTACCACGTGTGTACCATGTCACCATATCTATGTCTCTTGCAAGAGGCATTGAAGTCCCTCCAAATTTTTGGCAGCCGTTGCATTCACTGCATAGGCAAACAGTATGGGAGACCCATTTCCTAATAATGGGAGAATTGTTTTCATGAGGCCCTCGGACCTCTACATATCTTGCAAGGGGCATTGGAGTTCCTCCAAATTTTTGGCAGCCATTGCATTCACTTCATAGGCAAACAGTATGGGAGACCCACTTCCTAAAAATGGGAACATTTTTTTCAGCAGACCCTCCTCTACGTCTCTTGCAAGGGGCATTGGAGTTCCTCCAAATTTTTGGCAGCCGTTGCATACACTTCATAGGCAAACAGTATGGGAGACCCACTTCCTAATAATGGGAACATTGTTTTCAGGAGGCCTTAAACCTCCAAATCTCTTGCAAGGGGCATTGGAGTTCCTCCAAATTTTTTGGCAGCCATTGCATTCACTGCATACGCAAAAACAGTATGGGGGACCAGCTCCTTCCTAATATGAATATGTCTCTACTGTGGCCCACCTCTATGTGTCTTTTTTTCCTAAAATTTGGCAGCCGGCTCAATGTATACCCTATAACTGTATAGCACACCCACTCCTTTCTAATGGGAACATGACGTTACTGTGGTCCAGCTCTATGTGTCTTTAAATTGTTAGTGGGGTTTTTCCCAAATTTTGGCAGCCACTGTACTCACTCCACATCCTATAACTGTATAGCAGACCCACTCCTTTCTAATGGGAACATGTCGTTACTGTGGTCCAGCTCTATGTGTCTTTAAATTGTTATTGGGGTTTTTCCTAAATTTAGGCAGCCGCTCTACTCACTGCATACCCTATAAGTGTATAGCAGACCCGCTCCTTTCTAATGGGAACATGATGTTACTGTGGCCCAGCTCTATGAGCTCTATGTGTCTTTAAATTATTATTGGGGTTTTTCCAAAATTTTTCCTGCCCTTGCAGTCACTGCATGGGCATTACTACTATAAGAGACCCACTACTTTATAATGGAAACATTTTTTTTATTGAGGCCCTCCTCTATGTCTCTTCAAAGGGGTATTGGGGTGCGCCCAAATTTTTGGCAGCCCTTGCAGTCACTGCTTATGCAATAACAGTATAGGAGACCCACTCTTTAATAATGAGAACAACAAAGCATAGCCGACTGCTGGCCCTTTAAGAATAGTAAGGGCTGCCTGATGGCTCTATAAAAATTATGTTTGTGATTTTCAGCGTCCCTCCTTCATAAATGAAACAGGATGTGTCTGATCATGTATTTTTCACCATCAAAAGCAATGGAAAAGTGCAAAAACGCATTAAAAACGCTAAATGTGAACATAGCCAAAGGCGTGGAGGAGCATTTTTGGTTTTGGTTATTTATTTTGCCATATATACAGGTCATTACCCTGGAAAGGATGTTCCTTAACATTTTTCCCAGTAAAATCCATTTTGTTTTTGTATGTTTTATTGTGTGTCCGTAAAAGTGGCGTAATACTCTGACAACATTGTTGACAGCAGTGGGAGTCAGAGATGCTTTCATGGGTAGTCCCCATGCTGTTTCCTTGGCATTTGAGCACTGTGCCCATCAATTTGGGCAATTTTTAAGTTCTCTGCAGACTGCCGGGGGGGGGGGCGCCGGAAAAATGCTCGAGTTTCCCATAGACTTACATTGGGCTCGTTACTCGATCCGAGCACTTGAGCATTCCAATTTGCTTGAACCGAGCAATGAGTACCCAAGCATTTTAGTGCTCGCTCATCACCACTTATTACTGCTAAAGCCTGTTTTCACCTTCCTGACAAGGCCATATTTTTCAAATCTGACTTGTCACTTTCCATAAAAATAACACTTGAATGCTTCCACACATCCCAGATATAGTTTCTTTTTCATTGCAAAATTATACTTTATCTTAGGTTAAATGAGCACTCAAAGCAGTACTTTCACTGTGCTTAGTCTGGGAGCCCTTCATGTGTTTTGAGCAAACTCTATGCAGGCTTTTATATGTCTTTCACTGAGGAGAGGCTTCCGTCGGGCTACTGAGCCATAAAGGCCAAGCTAATGGAGGTCTGCAGTGATAGTTGACTTTGAGAAACTTTCTCCCATCTCCCTACTGCATCTCTGGGGCTCAGCCATAGTGATCTTAGGGTTCTTCTTTACCTCGCTCACCAAGGCTCTTCTCCCATGATTGCTCAGTTTAGCTGGATGGCCAGGTCTAGGAAGACTTCTGGTGGTCCCAAACTTCTTCCATTTAATGATTATGGAGGCCACTGTGCTCTTAGGAATGAGTAATGCAGAAATTATTTTGTAACCTTTGCCAGATCGGTGCCTTGCCACAATTTTGTCTCTGAGCTCCTTGGGCAGTTCCTTTGAGTTCATGATTCTCATTTGGTCTGACATGCACTGTAAGCTGTGAGGTCTTATATAGACAGGTGTGTGCCTTTCCAAATCAAGTCCTATCTGTTTAATTAAACACAGCTGGACTCCAATGGAGGAGTAGAACGATCTCAAGGAGGATCACAAGGAAATGGAAAGCATGTGACAAAAATATGAGTGTCTGTGCAAAGAGTCTGAATACTTATGACCATGTGATATTTCAGTTTTTCTTTTTTAATAAATTTGCAAAAAATTCTACATTTCTGTTTTTTTCAGTCAAGATAGGGTGCAGAGTGTACTTTAACTCCTTTACAACACAAGGTGGTTTGCACGTTAATGACCAGGCCAATTTTCACAATTCTGACCACTGTCACTTTATGAGGTAATTATTATGGAACGCTTCAACGGATGCCTCTGATTCTGAGAGTATTTTTTCATGACATAATGTGTTTCATGATAGTGCTAAAATTTCTTCGATATCTCTTGCGTTTATTTGTGAAACAAATGGAAATTTGGTGAAAATTTTGAAAATTTTACAATTTTCAAAATTGTAATTTTTATTCCCTTAAATCAGAGAGATATGTCCCACAAAATAGTTAATAAAGAACATTTCCCACATGTCTACTTTATATCAGCACAATTTTGGAACCAAAATTTTTTTTTATTAGGGAGCTCTAATGGTAATAAGTTGACCAGCGATTTCTTATTTATCCAGCAAAATTTACAAAACCATTTTTTAGGGGCCACATCACATTTGAAGTCACTTTGAGGCGTCTTTATGACAGAAAATACCCAAAAGTGACACCATTCTAAAAACTGCACCCCTCAAGGTGCTCAAAACCACATTCAAGAAGTTTATGAACCCTTTAGGTGCTTCACAGGAATTTTTGGAAGAAAAAAATTAATATTTAACTTTTTTCCCAAAAATGTTACTTTAGACACAATTTTTTTTAATTTTCGCAGGGGTAACAGGAAAAAGTGGACCCCGAATTTTGTTGTGCAATTTCCCTTGAGCACGCTGATACCCAATTCGTGGGGAAAAAACACTGTTTGGGTGCACAGCATGGCTCCGAAGAGAAGGCGCGCCATTTGACTTTTTGATTGTAAAATTTGATTGAATACTTAGCGGACTCCATGTTGCGTTTGGAGAGTTCCTGATGTGCCTAAACAGTGGAAACCCCATACACGTGACACCATTTTGGAAACTAGACCACTCAGGGAACTTATCTAGATGTATGGTGAGCACCCTGAACCCCCAGGTGCTTCACAGAAGTTTATAACATTGAGCTGTGAATATAAAATTTTCATATTTTTCCCACAAAAATGTTTTTCAGCCCCCAATTTTGCAATTTAATAAGGGTAACAGGAGAAATTGCACTATGCAGTTTGTTGTGCAATTTCTCCTGAGTAAGCCGATACCCCATATGTGGTAAAAAACCACTGCTTGGGCATATGACAGGGTTCGGAAGGGAAGGAGCACCATTTGACTTTTTGAATGTAAAATTTGCATGAATAATTAGCAGATGTGCCCCTGATGTGCCTAAATAGTTTAAAACCCCCACAAGTGACACCATTTTGGAAACTAGACCCCTCATGGAACTTATCTAGATGTGTGGTGAGTACCCTGAACCCCCAAGTGCTTTACAGAAGTTTATAAGATGGAACCGTGCAAATAAAAACATCACATTTTTTCCACAAAAATGTTGTTTTAGCCCCAATTTTTTTATTTTCACAAGAGGAGAAATGGACCCCAAAAACTATTGTGCAATTTCTCCTGAGTACGTCATTACCCCATATGTGGGGAAAATACAGTGTTTGGGCTCACGGCAGAGTTCAGAACGGAAGGAGCACTGTGTGACTTTTTGAACGCAAAATTGTCTGGAATTGAGAGCAGACGCCATGTCGCGTTTGGAGAGCCCCTGATGTGCCTAAATAGTGGAAACCCCCACAAGTGACCCCATTTTGGAAACTACAACCCTCAAGGATTTTATCAAGGGGTGTAGTGAACATTTTTAACCCAAAGGTACGACACAGCATTTGATAACATTAGATCATCATATTGAATAAGTTGTCATTAGTCTTGAGCGCAAGTGCTCGCTACTTGGGTTTGCATCGAGTACTCGGGTATGGACCATGTATCGCGCATTCTCGAGTGACATGCTCATGTCCCCGCCCGCATGTTTCACGGTTATTAGACAATCCAAAAAAACATGCGAGGATCGCTCGTGCATGGCAGGCAATCCCCTTGAGATTTTTTTGGCCACGAAGCATATGGGGCAGAGACTTGAGCATGTCGCTCGAGCACTCGCAATACTCAGTACATACCCTATCACCCGATGCAAACTCAAGTAGCAAGCACTTGTGCTCAACACTAGTCACCATATCGTCATCTTTTTTTTTTACTTTTGAAAAAAATCCAAACCCTAGCCCCAAGCCTAATACAACCCCAACCCCAACCCTAATAAAACCCCAACTCTAACCCTAGCCCAACCCTAACCCCAACCCCAATCCTAACCCTAATCCAACCCTAACCCCAACACTAGCTCAATCCTAACCCCAACCCTAGCCCAACCCTAACCCTAGCCCAACCCTAACCATAACCCAAAACCCTAACCATAACCCCAACCCTAGCCCAATCCTAACCCTTGCCGAACCCTAACCCCAACCCTAACTCTTGCCCAACCCTAACCCTAGCCCAAATTTAACCCCAACCCTAACCTTAACCCTAGCCCAGCCCTAACCCTTGCCCAACCCCAACCTCAACCCTAACCCCAATCCTAACTCTAACCCCAACCCTAGCCCAACCCCAACCCTAATACAACCCTTACCCCAATATAACCCCAACCCCAACCCTAACCCTAGCCCAGCCCTAAACCCAACCCCAATCCTAAACCTAGCCCAACCCTAACCCCAGCTCAACCCTAACCCCAACCTTAACCCCAAACCTAGCCCAACCCTAACCCCAACCCCTACCCTAACCCTAGCCCAATCCTAACCCTAACCATAGAGTTTATTTTTTACGCCGTTTCTCGTGCAGTATAAGTGATTAGATGACTTTATTCTATTTTGGGTCAGTGCGACTACAGCGATACCAGAATCATATCGGGCTTTTATGATTGACAACTGTCACACACTAAAAGACGCATATTTTTGTAAAATCTAGTTTTTGCATCGCCATATTTTGAGAGCTATAATTTTTCCATATTTTGGCCGACAGAGTCATGTGTCGGCTTGTTTATTGCAATATGAGTTGACGTTTTTATTGGTACCATTTTCAGGCACGTGACATGTTTTGATCGCTTTCTATTCAGATTTTTGGGAGGCAGAATAAACAAACAAACAGCAATTCCGGAATTGTTTTTATGTTTTTTTTTTTTATGCTGTTCCACGTGCGGTAAAATTGATAAGGTAGCTTTATTCTTCTGGTCAGTACGTTTACAGCGGTATTACATTTATATAGTTTATTTGTGTTTTGGCGCTTTTAAGCAATAAAAGCTATTTTATAGAAAAAAATATTTTTTTGCATCGCTTTATTCTGAGAGCTATAACTTTTTTATTTTTCGGCTGATGTAGCTGTATGGCGTACCATTTTTATTTATATTCGTCTTTTTCATCATGTGTTATTCCATTTTTTGTTTGGCTGTATTATGATAAAGCATTGTTTTTTGCTTCGTATTTTATTTTATTTTTTTACCGTGTTCACTAAAGGGGTTAACTAGTGGAAGAATTTTATAGGTCAGGTCGTTCCAGATGCAGCGAAACCAAATATGTGTACTTTTATTTTTTTTTTTTTTTTTTTCATAATAATATTTATTGATGGGTACATTATATTTTTATTTTTGAAGATTATTTATTTATTTATTTTTTTATTTTTACAATTTTTTTTTCCATTTTTTAACATTTTTGGACTTTTATACTTTGTCCCACTAAGGGACTTTCACTTTTTACATTCTGATCACCTGTATAGCATAGGGATGGATCACCATCCCTGTGCTATACAGGCTGTCAGCGCTGCAGATGCAGAAGATACTTTGGTCATGCACTGCGCATGACCAAAGTATCTTCCTGCTGTCTGGTTTACCTGGATGTTGTCATGACGACATCGGGTCGTCATGGCAACATCCAGGAAGCCGTGGCAGATAGCGCTGGAGAACGGGAGAGGAGGTGAGTATTGCGATCTCCTCCCCTTGCCCCTGCAATGCTGCTATCGACTTCGATTGCAGCATTGCGGGAGTTAATGTCCCAGGAGCGGTGCGGGAATGCTCTCTGCACATAGCACCGGGTGTCAGCTGTGACAATCAGCTGACACCCGTCAGCGATCGTGCCCGCACAGCCGGTGTGTGGGAGAAATCAACAGGGCGCACTAATACGTACCTGGCTCTTAAAGCCCAGGGTGCAGGTACATATTAGTATGCCTTGGGCTGTAAAGGGGTTAATGACAAAAAAATGAACTTTTTAGAATTTACCAAATGGCTGCAATGAAACAAAGAGTGAAAAATTGTAAAGGGGTTTGAATACTTTCGGTACCCACTGTATGTATTGGAGTGCATTTCTGGTGAATGCTTTAACACTAAAGTGGAGTAACTTTTCATAAATTAGATGGGTGGGTGAAGACGTGACCAAACTCACTCATGCTCTGCCAATTTTGGCAAAGCTGGCCAGAACTGACGTCAAAATGTAAAAACTCTAAATATCTTTGTGCAACTACCAAGTTGTGCAAAAAAAATAATGACTTATTAAGGTGTTTTTTACCAGAAAACCACTGAAAATAGCTTAAAAAATTGGTCCTCAATGATTTCTGTGCATATTTTAAATAAGCCACAATAAGAATAATAGTTTTTCACTCATACTCTAATCTTTTCCTGTCTTTACGCCACCGCTTATTTGCCCTTACATATGCAGGAATGTATATTAAGTCACTGCTTTCTACTGCTTGAGCAGATGCTCCACCAGATGTGGCAATAAATTCCATGTTGCAATATGGCAAATCAGGTGATGCTTTGGCAGAACATTCTATTTTTGCAAAATGTGCTTCAGATAAATGTTGTTGAAATGCTCATGGCTATGGGTACCTCTTTTTTATAGTGGGTGTATTTCTCTAAAAAAAATTGCTCAAACAAATTTTAGGATATGCACCATTGAGAAAGCATGTGTTTCTTTGTCCACATGTAGATCAGTAACAATGTTCTGTGCAATGCTGATTATCATAAAGCCCAGTTATAGTTGTCATGCTTGATGGCTACCTGTCATTTGTTGTTTAATGCAGAAGAACAATATGTACATTAGAAGACTTTTGAAGTCCATACTCATAAGCATCCAAAGGTAGTGAAATGCAATAAATAGTGCTGGACCTTCAGAAACTTAACCAGGTGGAAGTTCTGCTGTCAAACAAGCCAATAATTAGGCACTTGTGATGAGCACAAGTGCTTGTTACTCAAGTTTGCCTAGAGTGCTCGGGTATGCACCGAGTATCACGGGTGCTCCAGTATTCGAGTCCCCACACCAGCATGTTTCGCAGCTTTTAGACAGCCACAAATATGCGGGGATTGCCCGACATACACAGGTAATCCCGTTTGTTTTGTGGCTGTAAAACAGCCGCGAAACATGGGACGTGGGGACTGAACATGTCACTCGAGCACCCGTGATACTCGGTGCATACCCGAGTACCCTAGCAAACTCGAGAAAGGAGCACCTGCTCTCAACACTACTAGGCACATATTATTGTTTCCTGGCTACCCTACCAGGTAAAGTTATCTGGTAGCAAGACAGGAGAAGAAGGAGGTGGTGTAGTCAGAGTACGACAAGCAATAAAAGATAATTATGATGACTAGCTCCAGGTACCACTTTTTTATTGAAATAATCCTTTAATCTTTATCTACAATATTTATTAATAGAAAATATTTAACTAAACAAAAATATGATTTGTGTTTGTAATTATGTATTAAGCAAAAAACATTCACAAATAATTCAAAAATTGCTATCTCAGTATCTGAAGTAATATTAGGTGCAAATCATTTTAACATTTTCTATAGAGGAATCTAATAGAATTGGTCTCATTTACCAGTTTCACTGCCCTGGACAAATGTAATATAACATAGCTTTAAATGATTCCTATAACTAGAAAATAAGTGGCAGACATTGTACTTTAGTATTAAGTCAATGTTCAAGGAGCAGCATATAGTTACATGCAAATGAAAACCAAAATGTTAACTGTACTAATTTTTTTGTTTGTAGGAATGCATAAACAGTGAAAACCCAAAGTAAGATTGTAAGGTGCGCAGGGTGGTAGTCATGGGCGAGGGGCTGCTGTGTTCCTACACCCTGGCACCCTACAAATAAATGGTGTCCCAGTTCCCATGTGCCATGGGTATAGAGCATAACACTCACATTTTGGCTGGAGGCCTCCACTGTCTCCAAGTTTTTGGTTCCAGGAACAGCCACACATAAATCATGGGACACTTGCATCATAATCAACAGTTCAATTTTACTTTGCTTAGCAGTTCATGTTCAATTGATGTTACAACACAGTACATTTTCATGTTCTCTGTTCGTTCGGCCTGAGCTATCCCTTCGCTTAATGGCTCCCATGGCCCCGGGAAACTCCATCTGGCTCCGCAGCTCCCATGAATTCCGTCCCGTCTCCCTGTCCAGCTTCCATTTGTGGGAAGGGAATAAGGCATACTTTTCAGTGCCTAATTCTGGCCATAGGCCCCGAACACTGCAAGGATGTCCAAAGAAATCAGTAGCCAACGTTCTCATGCTGCCCGAACAGTCCGTACTTTTTGTGCCCTCCATCCCTCTGGCCTTGAACTCTGCTAACAATCTCTCACTTACATTCTAATTTTCAACCATCTCTGTCTTTATCTGACTAAAACCAGGAACTGCTCCCCTTCTTAACTAACCATGCTGGGGCTGTTCCCAAATATTTAACTGTGTATTAATCTATCTGCCCCATTAGCCTGTTACTAGGAAAACTTCACCTTTCACCTACTTAACTTTATCCTCTATCTTCTAACAGTATGTACTGAACTTCCTATATCTAATATGCCCACAACTGAATCTTTCCCCTTCCTGACTCAATCCCTATGTACTATGATATGCCTTAGAGGCTAAACTTAATCTTAGATTTTCTATACACACTATAAATGAATAACATTATACATTAATCCCAATACATAACATTAACTGCATCACTTAGTGTCTATAGAATTCTATGCAGATTCACATACCACATTACTCTTACAAAACAATAAAACCATGTCATAACACATATTCAAGTACAGTTCATGCAGATGTTTTCTTTAGGGGGAGAGGCGTATGATAGCTCCTGTCACATCCTTACAAGATCACAGCATATTACTGTCTTTCAGCCCCTCTAAAGCCTTCCGCTAATTTGGCAGGTTGGGAATACAGTGCATCAACTTTTCTACTTGTTACCACCCCATTAGTCAATGAATGAGAAAGTCATATTTTGTCAGAATTCTTTTTCTATTAACAAAGTGGGAAGATAGACATTTAAACAACTAATCAACCCCTGTTCCTAATCGGTAGAGTTGAACTGATCAATCTACAGATGATTGCATTTGAGTCACATTTCCTGAAAACCTCGGTTCCGCATGTATTCAAACAAGTTGTGATTCAATTTGCGAGTATCAACAAAAAAAATAAAGAAATTCATTGAGTGGGCTATTGGCGTCAGGCATTTCATAATGCCTTGCAGTAATTCGATCACATGGTGCAGAACAGCCAGTAAGGGGGACTATCAAAGGCAGTATAAAATATATGGTCTAACCAAGGAATGGCATTTTATGCTTCTACTGTGTAGGGATATTAGTGTTCAGAGCACAGGTAGGGGTGGAAAAAAGCCTACTACAATTGTGGTGTACTACTTCAGTGCTAATGTACTACATATAAAATGAGAGTGATAGTCTCAGTCTGTGAATAGAAATCCAAGATTCAAGTGAACTACAGAGAACTATTGTAGCGTCTCTTTAGCACGACTCAGTGTGTGTGACTGTGAATTATACATCTGTGATAGACTGCAGCAATAACACCTTAATAGCTGATTTTTATTGTAGTTATATTTCACACACTAGCAGAAAAAAGTGTACTACTAAACCACTCATTGTAGATTTTGTATCTAAATTCAAATTTTAAATTCAGGGGTTGTTTATGCTTGTTAATGAAAGAGAGATCTCTGTATTGTAGGCCATAGAGATGAGCGTTGTTCTACTCGAACTGTTCGCCAATCTCAAATTCGAGCTGTTTTGGGCGGTGTTCGAGCCGATCGGCGAACACGAACAATTTGAGAAAAATTCAGCTGTTCGAGGTTATGTTCGATAACTGTTCGTGCACCAAAATCATAACTGGATTTTTTCTCAGTAATGATGAAAATTAATGTTAATACGCAGTTTGAGTGTACAGCGGGGCGGGGGGAGGGGCAGGGGATGGATCTCTGCAGGAACAATGAAGATCTCCATTTTTTTTTCTCTTTCCCGCATTTGCAGTGGGGAGGTGCAATCTGTCAGCCTATCAGCAGCGCACACACGGAGCGAAGTGCTTTTTTTCACACAAGCAAGGGCATGTGTCATTGGCAGTGTATGTCACATGTCCTTGCCCTATAAGACCAAGCCATTTTCCCCGTCGCCACCATTTTCTCACTGCTGCAGCTGCGTGTTAGACGGCACCGCTGTTGCTGTGTGCGCTATACCTTGTTAATTTCAAGCAAATTTTCGCACAAATATACAGATAGCTTGGGAGAAGGGAATAGTTGTGATTGCAGTCCTTTTAAGGACTAGGTTACAGCATTTCCTACGACTTTTATCAGGCAGGTCTGTGCTCTTAAATAGATAGATTGTGGGAGTAAAGACTAATTGTAATTGGAGTCCTTTTCAGGACTAGGTTACATCAGTTCCTATCAGTTTTTGCCAGGCAGGTCTGTGCCAGTGCTGTGCAAGTTTTTTTCACAGCATTTGGCTGAATCTAGCAAAGCTAATCCTTTTTGGCCTATTGCAGAGTGTGTTAGTCAGTGGAGTAGCCTATCTGTGTTGCAAGATATACCACCTGTGTATAGAATACCAATTTTTTTACTGCACCTAGTGAAGTAAAATCTTTTGGGCATAGCATCATTCTATTAGTCCATCTATACTGACCTCCATCAGGTTGCAAACTGAATATAATTTTTTTCTGCATCTAGCTCTGAAAAAATATTTGGGCTTCTAGCAGTGTGTGGGACTTGGTCTATTAGTCCATCTATACTGACCTCCATCAGGTTGCAAATTAAAAATAAATTTTTTCTTCATTTAGCTCTGAAAAAATATTTGGGCTTCTAGCAGTGTGTGGGACTTGTTCTATTAGTCCTTCTATACTGACCTCCAGCAGGTTGCAAATTGAATATAATTTTTTTCTGCATCGAGCTCTGAAAAAATATTTGGGCTTCTAGCGGTGTGTGGGACTTGGTCTATTAGTCCATCTATACTGACCTCCATCAGGTTGCAAATTAAAAATATTTTTTTTCTGCATCTAGCTCTGAAAAAATATTTGGGCTTCTAGCAGTGTGTGGGACTTGGTCTATTAGTCCATCTATACTGACCTCCATCAGGTTGCAAATTAAAAATAATTTTTTTCTTCATTTATCTCTGAAAAAATATTTGGGCTTCTAGCAGCGTGTGGGACTTGTTCTATTAGTCCATCTATACTGACCTCCATCAGGTTGCAAATTAAAAATAATTTTTTTCTGCATCTAGCTCTGAAAAAATATTTGGGCTTCTAGCAGTGTGTGGGACTTGGTCTATTAGTCCATCTATACTGACCTCCATCAGGTTGCAAATTAAAAATAATTTTTTTCTTCATTTATCTCTGAAAAAATATTTGGGCTTCTAGCAGCGTGTGGGACTTGTTCTATTAGTCCATCTATACTGACCTCCATCAGGTTGCAAATTAAAAATAATTTTTTTCTGCATCTAGCTCTGAAAAAATATTTGGGCTTCTAGCAGTGTGTGGGACTTGGTCTATTAGTCCATCTATACTGACCTCCATCAGGTTGCAAATTGAATAAAAAAAATTTCTGCATCTAGCTCTGAAAAAATATTTGGGCTTCTAGCGGTGTGTGGGACTTGGTCTATTAGTCCATCTATACTGACCTCCATCAGGTTGCAAATTAAAAATAATTTTTTTCTGCATCTAGCTCTGAAAAAATATTTGGGCTTCTAGCAGTGTGTGGGACTTGGTCTATTAGTCCATCTATACTGACCTCCATCAGGTTGCAAATTAAAAATAATTTTTTTCTTCATTTATCTCTGAAAAAATATTTGGGCTTCTAGCAGCGTGTGGGACTTGCTTTATTAGTCCATCTATACTGACCTCCATCAGGTTGCAAATTAAAAATAATTTTTTTCTGCATCTAGCTCTGAAAAAATATTTGGGCTTCTAGCAGTGTGTGGGACTTGGTCTATTAGTCCATGTATACTGACCTCCATCAGGTTGCAAATTAAAAATAATTTTTTTTTTCATTTATCTCTGAAAAAATATTTGGGCTTCTAGCAGCGTGTGGGACTTGTTCTATTAGTCCATCTATACTGACCTCCATCAGGTTGCAAATTAAAAATAATATTTTTCTGCATCTAGCTCTGAAAAAATATTTGGGCTTCTAGCAGTCTGTGGGACTTGGTCTATTAGTCCATCTATACTGACCTCCATCAGGTTGCAAATTGAATAAAAAAAATTTCTGCATCTAGCTCTGAAAAAATATTTGGGCTTCTAGCGGTGTGTGGGACTTGGTCTATTAGTCCATCTATACTGACCTCCATCAGGTTGCAAATTAAAAATAATTTTTTTCTGCATCTAACCCAGCCAATAGTTTTGGCCTAATACCACAGTTTGGCCACTCAGCTCTGCTCGGTTACCATCCATTGTTTTTTTGTGCAAACAACTCCAGAGTTGTGAATTAGTTAACCACCAAAATGAGTGGAAAAAGGCCTGCTGCTGGTGGAAAGGGGAATAGGCGTGTTGGGAAGGGGAAAAAAGGTTGTGTCCGTGGGGTAGGTGCAGAAGAAAGACCATCTTCCAGCCAAACTAAAATGTCTACTTCTTTTAGCGGACAATGTGATAAGATCCCTTTCTTACGGCCACGCCAATCGCTACAAATTCCAGATGAGGCACAAAAACAGCAGGTGCTTCAACGGATATCAAGTGCTCCTTTAAGTGGGCTCTCCTCCACATCAACTTCAACATCACAAATACTCCAGTCCTCAAAGGTGTCACCCAAATCGCACTTGCTTCCTCACAGCTCCCAAATCTCCAGCTGCCCGTCTGAGTATGAGGTAGAACAGATGGTTGAGTCTGCAGAGCTGTTTACTCATACTATAGCCTGGGAATCAGAGGTCGACTCCAGCGCTTCTGTGAATCCAGACGAGGAAATGATCTGCACTGATGCCCAGAATCTTTATGAGTCGGATCCAGGACCAGACGCAGAAGCTTCTGACCATAATGTAGACCCTCATTCCCAAACTGTAACTCCTGTTGGTGGAGACAATGAGGAAGACGATGATAAGACTCAAATACCTGATTGGAGCGACAACTTTAGTTTTTTGTCAGGGCAGGAACAGGTTGGCTCTGAGGACGACGGGTGTGATAACGCACAGGGTGATGATGATGAGGTCGGAGATCCCACTTACTGTCAACCCACAGTCAGCCAAGAGATGAGGTCAGCAGAGGAGGTGGAGGAAGATGCTAGTGACGACGAGGTCAGGTTGCGCCTGTAACATACCTGGCGGCGTCCTTGCATAGTGGTCCATCTCCCACTGTGCAGGAGCGCGCACTTGATCTCCTGTCCAGAATGTCTCTCTGGCTTCCCTCCATGCTGTCTTGTTTGTGTCTGTGTCTGTTTCTGCTGCTTAAGGGCGGCGCCCGATCACTTCCTGCCTTTTGTACCTGCTGTGGGTCACACCCCTTGTGCGTCCTCAGCCTATCGCTGTCTGTCTCTTGGTATATAGCTCAGCAGCTCCCTTCTATCCCTGCCTGAGCATATGTGTTTTCTTTCAGTGTGTGCTTGCACTCTGAAGGTGCCAGGTCCCGTCTTTGTTTCCCTGTCCGCCTTTCCTGGAGGCTTGTTTCCAGGCCTGTCTGAACTAAGTCCTGTATGTTTCCTGCCTTGCGGTGTCAGCTCCCGTGTCTGAACTGTGTCCTGTATGTCTCCTGCTTTTCGGTATTAGTTCCCGTGTCTGAACTAAGTCCTGTATGTCTCCTGCCTGGCGGTGTCAGCTCCCGTGTCTGAACTGTGTCCTGTATGTCTCCTGCTTTACGGTATTAGTTCCCGTGTCTGAACTAAGTCCTGTATGTCTCCTGCCTTGCGGTGTCAGCTCCCGTGTCTGAACTGTGTCCTGTATCTTGTCTGTCCTGTCTGAACACGCTCCTTGCCTGTTCGTCCCGCCTCTCTGGGGGCAGTATTCCCAGACCCGCTCCTGTATCCCGCTGCAGTGTCGGTCTCCTCCGTACACTCAGTTCCAGTCTGAACTCTCTCCTATCCTTTACCTGTTTTGTCTATGTCCATTCCCTTCCTTTTCCTGCAGAGTCTGTACTCGTACCTAACTCCTGCTTGTTGTCTCTGTACTCCCGTTTGTGAGTTTTTGGTCCACTCGCTACTTCACTGCAAGTACCCTGTGGGTGTCTGGCTCTGTCTTTCCCTTCCTGTCTGTTCCGTGTGAACAGAGTCCTGTCCTGCCCTGCTTCTGCCCGCTGCTCCTGCAGTCCTGTCCTGCCCTGCTTCTGCCCGCTGCTCCGGCAGTCCTGTCCTGCCCTGCCTGTACCCTATCCTGCCTGTATTGTTCCTGAGTCCCAGTGTGTACTGGGCCCTATCCTGCCTGTATTGTTCCTGAGTCCCAGTGTGTACTGGGCCCTATCCTGCCTGTATTGTTCCTGAGTCCCAGTGTGTACTGGGCCCTATCCTGCCTGTATTGTTCCTGAGTCCCGGTGTGTACTGGGCTCTATCCCGCCTGTGTTCCTACCTGCTAGTGCCTCCCCGTCTGCACTCTAGCTGTGCTTGCCTTTACCCGCCTGCCTGCATACCCGCCTGCCTGCATACCCGCCTGCCTGCATACCCGCCTGCCTGCATACCAGTCTGTTCCTGTATTTCCCTGTGTGGGTCAACAGCCGTGTCCGGGGTCTGTCCTGGAGTAGCACCTGGTCCCTCTGCTCGGTTCCTCCTTGGTGCACTGGCGTCGTATGCCGTCGTGCCACCTTGGTCGGATCGGGTAGATACTTAGTTACGCCCCTCCAGGCATACACTCTCCGGCACGGTCCAGTGGAATCACTACCAATCACATGCACACGCCGCTCTAGCCCGGGCGTGTGCATAACAGCATGCTCAGGCCATGGTTCCCGTTGAGCCCCACGGCCTTCGCTCTCTGAGAAGTTTCCAGCGAAGACTTGCATTAAAATAAATAAATAAATTTTTTTTCCCTTAGCTGAGTTCCAGGCGAATTACGCACCGTCCAGATGGATCTATCAGCTCTCGTTCCTGCGGATCCGCCACGTTACTATGGGGATCCAAGACAGTGTCGTGCATTTGTGGAGCAATGCATGCTACACTTTAAGGCCTACCCTCTTTATTTTCCTTCCGATTGGGCTAAAGTGGCCTTTATTATGTCTTACCTGGCGGGGGATGCCTTGGAATGGATCAACCCCCTATATGAGACACAGGATCCGATCCTCCGGGACCTAATGGCCTTCCTGGTGGCCTTTCTAATGGTCTTCGATGATCCTAACCCGGAGGCTCCTGCTGAAGCTTCACTTCCCAATATCCCGGAGCAGCCCCAATGGGTAATGTGTGTGGGTAGCGTAATAGTTCTCCAGCCCAATGAGACTACTGCCCACCCAGAATCCTCACAGGGTGACTACGCTTTCCGGAATACTTCTTCCAACCTCAAGAGGCAGTCCAGACGTGCTAGACTTAGAGGCAAGCAGTCACGCCTGGGTCTGTCCTCCCTGAGACCTCCTGAACCCTTCGGGGTGCTACCTGGTAACGAAAGGACAGAGACTCTCCTATACTCTGTACCTGATACCTCGCTCGCTTCGTCCAGTGAGTCCAACCTGGTGTACTCCGAAGCAGAGGTTACTCCCGAGTCTCTACACCCCTCCGACCAGGCGGAGGACCTCCAGTTGTGTTTAGAACCCTTCGGGGTGCCACCTGGTGGTGAATGGACAGAGACTTTCCTATACTCGGTACCCGATACCTCGCCTGCTTCCTCCAGTGAGTCCGACCTAGTGTTCTCCGAAGCAGAAGTTACTCCCGAGTCTCTACACCCCTCCGACCAGGCGGAGGACCTCCAGTTGTGTTTAGAACCCTTCGGGGTGCCACCTGGTGGTGAATGGACAGAGACTTTCCTATTTCCTGTACCTGATACCTCGCCTGCTTCCTCCAGTGAGTCCGACCTAGTGTTCTCCGAAGCAGAAGTTACTCCCGAGTCTCTACACCCCTCCGACCAGGCGGAGGACCTCCAGTTGTTTCCTGAATCCTCCGGGGTACCACCAGATAACAAAGAGACAGTGACTTTTCCTCATTATGTACCTGATAACCCGTCTATTTCTTCCTGTGAGCTTGACAAGATGTACCTCGAAGCAGAGATTACCCTCAAGTCTCTGTCCCCCTCCAACCCAGTGAACGACTGGTCCTCGAATTCCCTGCGGAAGATTCTGGCAGGCCTGAAGAAGAGGGGGCGTAAGGGGGGAGGTACTGTAACATACCTGGCGGCGTCCTTGCATAGTGGTCCATCTCCCACTGTGCAGGAGCGCGCACTTGATCTCCTGTCCAGAATGTCTCTCTGGCTTCCCTCCATGCTGTCTTGTTTGTGTCTGTGTCTGTTTCTGCTGCTTAAGGGCGGCGCCCGATCACTTCCTGCCTTTTGTACCTGCTGTGGGTCACACCCCTTGTGCGTCCTCAGCCTATCGCTGTCTGTCTCTTGGTATATAGCTCAGCAGCTCCCTTCTATCCCTGCCTGAGCATATGTGTTTTCTTTCAGTGTGTGCTTGCACTCTGAAGGTGCCAGGTCCCGTCTTTGTTTCCCTGTCCGCCTTTCCTGGAGGCTTGTTTCCAGGCCTGTCTGAACTAAGTCCTGTATGTTTCCTGCCTTGCGGTGTCAGCTCCCGTGTCTGAACTGTGTCCTGTATGTCTCCTGCTTTTCGGTATTAGTTCCCGTGTCTGAACTAAGTCCTGTATGTCTCCTGCCTGGCGGTGTCAGCTCCCGTGTCTGAACTGTGTCCTGTATGTCTCCTGCTTTACGGTATTAGTTCCCGTGTCTGAACTAAGTCCTGTATGTCTCCTGCCTTGCGGTGTCAGCTCCCGTGTCTGAACTGTGTCCTGTATCTTGTCTGTCCTGTCTGAACACGCTCCTTGCCTGTTCGTCCCGCCTCTCTGGGGGCAGTATTCCCAGACCCGCTCCTGTATCCCGCTGCAGTGTCGGTCTCCTCCGTACACTCAGTTCCAGTCTGAACTCTCTCCTATCCTTTACCTGTTTTGTCTATGTCCATTCCCTTCCTTTTCCTGCAGAGTCTGTACTCGTACCTAACTCCTGCTTGTTGTCTCTGTACTCCCGTTTGTGAGTTTTTGGTCCACTCGCTACTTCACTGCAAGTACCCTGTGGGTGTCTGGCTCTGTCTTTCCCTTCCTGTCTGTTCCGTGTGAACAGAGTCCTGTCCTGCCCTGCTTCTGCCCGCTGCTCCTGCAGTCCTGTCCTGCCCTGCTTCTGCCCGCTGCTCCGGCAGTCCTGTCCTGCCCTGCCTGTACCCTATCCTGCCTGTATTGTTCCTGAGTCCCAGTGTGTACTGGGCCCTATCCTGCCTGTATTGTTCCTGAGTCCCAGTGTGTACTGGGCCCTATCCTGCCTGTATTGTTCCTGAGTCCCAGTGTGTACTGGGCCCTATCCTGCCTGTATTGTTCCTGAGTCCCGGTGTGTACTGGGCTCTATCCCGCCTGTGTTCCTACCTGCTAGTGCCTCCCCGTCTGCACTCTAGCTGTGCTTGCCTTTACCCGCCTGCCTGCATACCCGCCTGCCTGCATACCCGCCTGCCTGCATACCCGCCTGCCTGCATACCAGTCTGTTCCTGTATTTCCCTGTGTGGGTCAACAGCCGTGTCCGGGGTCTGTCCTGGAGTAGCACCTGGTCCCTCTGCTCGGTTCCTCCTTGGTGCACTGGCGTCGTATGCCGTCGTGCCACCTTGGTCGGATCGGGTAGATACTTAGTTACGCCCCTCCAGGCATACACTCTCCGGCACGGTCCAGTGGAATCACTACCAATCACATGCACACGCCGCTCTAGCCCGGGCGTGTGCATAACAGCGCCTTCCTGGACAGAGACGTAGTACTGGAAGCACGTCAACAACTGCATCCTCAAACACAACTCTGCCTCTCACCACAAGTCGTGGTGGCTCTTCAGGTCGCATGGGTGCTAAGCCTTGCATAGCCTGGGCATTTTTTCAGATCGATAAAGATGACCCAACTCGTGTTATCTGTAACATTTGTCAGCAAAAGCTAAGTAGAGGCCAAAAAATACATAGTTTGAGTACTTCATGCATGAACCGGCACATGGACATGAAGCATAAGTTGCAGTGGGAAGCTCAGTGTGCTACAATGCGGTCTAGCCGGCCGGGCCAACCACCGTCTGCCATATCTTGTGCATCCGCGGCCTCTTCATCCTCTGTGACTGGGGGGACAGCAGTCACACCTGTTTTGGGGCGCAGACCTGCCACCTCTTTACCCGCAACAGCCAGCGTGATTGGCAGGTCATCATTTTCTTTGGAGGTGGTAACACCAGCTGGTCTTGAGCGCTGTCCGACATCGATAGCACCACCTTTGGATCAAGGCAACCTAACATGTCCGCCTGCATCTTCCTCACAGACCGGCAGTTTGCCGGGGACACCCTTATCAACCCCGTCTAAGCACAATAGCCAGCCCTCGGTCCCTCAGATGTGGACAAGTAAAAGACCATTTCCTCCTAGCCATGAGAAAGCTAAGAGGTTGAATTTCACCATCTGCAAGCTCTTGGCTACAGAAATGCTGCCTTTCCGCCTGGTGGGCACAGAGGATTTTCGAGACCTTATGTCCGTCGCAGTGCCCCAGTACCAGATGCCCAGTCGGCACTACTTCTCAAAGAAAGGTGTGCCTGCGCTCCACCAGCATGTCGCACACAACATCACCGCTTCTTTGAGAAACTCTGTGTGTGACAGGGTGCATTTCACCACAGACACTTGGACGAGTAGGCATGGACAGGGGCGTTACATGTCGCTGACTGGGCACTGGGTAACTATGGTGACAGCAGGACAAGGGGCTGCTGTCCAAGTCTTGCCGTCCCCACGAGTTGTGCGTCAATCCTCTTTATGTCATTTTTCCTCCACTGCTTCTGCCTCCTCAACCTCCTCTCGGTCTTCCACCTGCACCCAAAGCCTGTCTGGTCATGCCACAAGCTTTCTAACTGCGCAGAAGGGATCCTGCACACCTCCTTACTATGCTGGCAGTAGGACTCAACGTCATCAGGCGGTTTTTACATTGAAATGTCTGGGAAATGTGAGTCACACAGCTGAGGAGTTGTGGTCAGCTCTGGAGAACCAATTTCATGAATGGTTGTCTCCACTGGACCTGAAACCAGGGAAGGCCGTGTGCGACAATGCTGCAAACCTGGGTGCGGCCCTTCGCCGGGGCAATGTCACACACGTGCCTTGTATGGCTCACGTGTTGAACCTGGTTGTCCAGCAATTTTTAGCCCACTATCCCAGACTAGATGGCCTTCTGCAGAGGGCACGGTCGCTGTGTGCTCACTTCCGCCGTTCGCATCCCGCAGCTCAGCGACTTACATCTCTACAGAAGTCGTTGGGCCTGCCACTTCACCGGCTAAAATGCGATGTGCCTACCTGGTGGAATTCAACTCTGCACATGTTGCAGCGACTGTGGCAGCACCGACAAGCCCTGGTGCAATACGTTCTGACGTATAGCCTGGGCCAACGAGATTCAGAGGTGGGGCAAATCACGCTGGAGGAGTGGTCTCAGATCAGGGACCTATGCACCCTTCTGCACAGTTTTGAAATGGCGGCGAAGATGTTTAGTGCTGACGATGCCATTATCAGCATGACTATTCCGGTGATTTACATGCTGGAGCACATGTTAAACAGAATTCGGAGTCAGGTGGTGGCACAAGAGGAGGTGGAGGAAGTAGAGGAGGAGGAGTTGTATGCGGAAGGGCTAACATCTGCAAGGTCCAGACGGTCGGCAGCACCAAGGCGGCAGGCATGTGAGGGTGGGGGAGATGATTTTACCAGGGCGCATGGTAGCAGCCAAACTAGTGAGGAAGGTGCAGGAGCCCAGGAAGAAGTGGAGGACGAACTGATGGAAGACTCATCAGATGAGGGAGACCTTGATCACATTTCTGTTGTGCGAGGTTGGGGGGAGAGGACAGAGGAAGGAAGCATGATTGCTACCTCGCCACCAACACAACAGGGACTTGGTGCTCCTGGATGCGCAACACACATGAGTGCCTTCTTGCTGCACTACCTGCAACATGACCCTCGAATTGTGAGAATTAGAAATAATCCTGACTACTGGGTTGCCACACTGTTAGATCCCCGGTACAAAAGTAAATTTGCAGAAATTATTCCTGCCATAGAAAGGGATGCACGCATGCAGGAGTATCAGCAGAGACTGTTGCAGAATCTTACATGTGCTTTTCCACAAAATACCAGTGGTGCACGTAGTGAATCTCACAGTTCCAACTTGCCAACCGTGGGACCGTCAAGTGTTCAGCACTCAAACCGTAACAGAACCACAGTATCTGCTGGTAACATCAATTTTGCGGAATCATTTCACCACTTTTTTAGCCCATCCTTTGCAAGGCCACAGGAGACAAGAAGTCTGACACATAGTCAACGCCTAGAGACGATGGTACAGGAGTATCTCCAAGTAAACATTGAAGCCACGACTGTGTCACTGGACCCTTGCTCTTTTTGGGCTTCCAATCTGGATAAATGGCCGGAGCTAGCCACTTACGCCTTGGAGATCTTGTCATGCCCCGCAGCCAGCGTTCTGTCTGAACATGTGTTCAGCGCTGCTGGTGGTGTGCTGACAGATAAGCGCACGCGGCTCTCCACTGATAATGTAGACAGACTCACGTTCATAAAGATGAACAAATCATGGATCCGAAACGACTTTTCTACCCCTGTGTCATCCTGGGGAGAGTAAAAGCTTGATGATTGGTTAAAATCACCCTACCAACCGTTTTAAGCTTTCAAATTACTAATCATGTTTATCTGTATCTTGACTGGAAAATAATTTGGGCTTTGTAGCAGTGTGCAGCACTGATCCTATTAGGCCATCTATAATAAGCTTCACCAGATTTAAAATTAAAAATAATTTTTAGCTGCATCTAGCCCGGAAAATAATTTTGGGGCTCCGAGATGCGCAAGACACATAAGTGCCTTCTTGCTGCACTACCTGCAGCATGACCCTCATATTGTCAGAATTCGAAGTAATCATGACTACTGGGTTGCCACACTCTTAGATCCCCCAAACTTTTCGATCAACCTTTTCATTTTAATAAAGACCAAAAAAATGGTCATTTTTGAAATTATAAGCATTAGCAGGTTGTTAGAAACTGAAATCAAACAGTTTTCAACTCAAAACTTTATTCTAGGTGATGTTACATTTTCACATAGGACCCCTAGTTCGAAAGGAGCTTCTGAACTCTCTCGTCCATTGAATTTGTCAGGTTTTGGATGGTTTCTGCTTCAATTGTTTTGCATGAGGACAGAATACCCTCCCAGAGCTGTTGCTTAGATGTGAACTGCCTCCCGCCATCATAGACACTCCTTTTAATGATGCTCCAAAGGTTCTGAATGGGGTAGAGGTCAGGGGAGCATGGGGGTCACACCATAAGTTTGTCCCCTTTTATGCCCATATCAGCCAGAGATGCAGATGTTTTATGTGCAGCATGAGATGGTGCATTATCATGCAGAAAAATGATCTTGCTGTGAAATACACGGTTCTTCTTCTTGAACCATGGCAGGAAGTGCTGTTTGAGAAAATCCACATACATTATGGAGTTCATCTTTAGCGCCTTCAGGGATCCTAAAGGGGCCGACAATCTCTCTCCCCATGATTCCAGCCCAAAACATTACTCCACCTCCTCCTTGTTGGCGCTGTAGCCGTGTTTGCGTGGGGTGTCCATCAACCAGCCATCCTCCACTCCATTCATCTGGACCATCGAGCGCTGCACGGCACTCATCCGTGAACAAAACAGTTTTGAAATCAGTCTTCATGTAATGTTTGGCCCACTGGAGCCGTTTCTGCTTGTGTGAAGTGGATAGAGGAGGTCGACAGGATGGCATATGCACAGCTGCAAACCTCTGAAGGACCCTGCATCTTGTTGTTCGGGGGACGTTGGAGGCACAAGCAGCTTCAAAAACTTGTCTGCTGCTATGACAAGGCTTTTTTGCCGCTGCTGTTTCAACCTGACGTAATTGCCTGTAGGAAAGAGTCCTCAATTTGCCCTTATCAGCACGCACACGTGTGTACTGTGAATCAGCTACATACTTCTTGATTGCCAAGACACTTCATCGTGATCATCGCACAATGTTGATTGTAGTCATGCCTTGACCTAAACACTCCACAATTTGTTGCTTCTCAGCAGCCGACACATCCTTTTTCTTTCCCATTTTGGCAGAAGATGTAGGCTGCTTAATAATGTGAGAGAGCCTTCTTAAGTAGTCTTGCCTTTCATTGGACACACCTGCCAAACTAATTAGCACAGGTGTCTGCAATTGCTTACAGTGATATAAAGAGCCCTGACACACATCACCATCAATGAGTTTAACTGACAAACAAACAAATTCTTCCCTTATCACTCCTAAACACTTTTTGCATAATAATTTGGAACGCGGTGTACATGTGCTTTTCCACAAAACACCAGTGGTTCACGTAGTGAATCTTACAGTTCTAACTTGCCAACCGTGGTCTGTATGGAATTGTTCAATAAAGGGCCCAAAATTAAGATAACATAGATGGGAGAGGTCTCTATGAATAGGAATTCCTAAGTATTTGATACCCTGTGAGAGCCAGGCAAAGGGAAAGTTGGACTGGATGGAATCCTATATGGATTTAGGGAGGGAGACATCGAGGGCCTCAGACTTCGCTGCATTGATTTTAAAATTTTACCATGTAACAAAGTGATCTATTTCAGCCATAACAGCAGGGATGGATATATGTGATTGAGTGATATATACTAGGACATCATCAGCAAATAGAGAGCACTTGTACTCGGTGCCTCCCACCTCAATCCACCTAATATTGGGGTTATGGCGAATTGATGAGAGCAGGTGCTCCGTCACTAGGATGTATAAGAGAGGGGACAGAGGACATCCCTGCCTTGTCCCATTGGTGATTGTGAAAGGTGATGAAAATGTTCTGACGCACCCCCTGGGCCTTGGGACACCCGGAGCCGGACCCTTTTTGGTGGATGCTGGTGGTTGTAGTCTTCGTGGCGGCGATCCGGTTCCGTGGCTCAGGGCGGTCAAACCAGTGGCGGAACTATTTATGTGGTTTTGATGTTTAAATGTCTGACTACGCCACCCGTGGATTGCGGTCAGAGTGAACCGCCGCTACAGGGCAGACCGCTAAGGCTGGTGTTGTGGGTGCAGCAGAGCGTAGCATAACTCCCCACGGGAGGAGTATAGCCTCAGGGCAGTGTATGCAGAGGATGGGGGTGATGGTGCAGGGCAGCAGCAGTAACGACACGGAGTCAGTGATGCAGTTCAGGGCCTTTACTCACAGTTCTTATTATCCAGACCACGTCTGCAGGTAACGGCTGCCCACGTCGTACTGTGCTCACCAGGTGAGGGGCTCAGACAACTCCCAGATAACTTTGGAGCGCTTCACAGGACCCCCTTTGTGTGTCCTTTGTCTGGCCTTTCTTACCAACACTTCTGTCCGGCTGCCTCGGGCCTCCTCTTGGTAAACTTGGCGCCAGTTTCCCTGACCCTATGTGGTGCCTTCCTAGCGGGTGGAGCAAGGGGCTGCGCCACATAAAATGTCAGAGCCTCCGGTTTCTAGCTGAGGGTCGTTTCCTGCCTCCACTAGTTCGGGGACCGGTCTCCCCCTTTGGCCTGACCCCTCCACGCAGGTGGATTCGGGCGTGCGGTGGCGACTCGCCCGTCCGCACCCCTGGGATCCCTTCATTCCTCGTTCCTGGAGCCTTCTCCGCTCCTCTTCCTTCCTTCTCCCTCTTGCAGGCCTGGGCCTCTGTTACTAGGCCCGCCTCCGGAGCAGAGCTCATGCAGAGCCCCTGCTCCCTGCCACTTCTGCTCAGACTTCTCTGCACTGAACTAAGATGGTGCCCACCTTTTATACTCCCTTCTCAATGCACCCATCAACTGCTTCCTCCCTGCTCCTGCACTGCAGGGTTCCCCTTCCTCAGTGTTCCCTCCCCCCACTCCAGCCAGGGACAGGGACTGTCGTGCCCATCTCAGGGGCATATTGGTCGCCCTGCCCCACGGCAATGTGGTGTAATGCATGCAGGTGTCGGGTCCTGATCCACACTCCATCCTTATCTGAGAGTGAGATATCACACCTCTGGGTGAGGTGCAATACGTCTGTAGCAACCGAGCCCTCGGTGCTACAGTTCCATTTATCTTCAGCCTAGGTGACGTATTGTGATACAGGGCCGTGATTTTGGCTATAAAAGGGTCCCCTAGACCCCTACCCCAAGCTTTTTAAGAGAATCATATATGGCGTGCCAGGAGACTCTATGGAATGCTTTCTCAGCATCCAACGAGAGTATCTACTTACAAATTTTTAACTGCATCTAGCCCAGGAAATACTTTGTGCCTAGTAGCAGTGTCTGCTAGTCAGCGGATTATCCCGGCTGTTAAGCAAGCTACACCACCTGTAGTTTGGACACTTAATTTTTTCAAAGGAAATGCTTCGGGACCACAGGATACTTAGTGAAGAGCATCAGGAGGCACCCCAAGGCATAGGGGCTGGGACTGGCACTAGGATGCCTTGCGGTGGACAGCCGAGCTCGATCCTTATAAAAGCTTTTTAACTGCAGCAGCTTTAGTGGACGCTACTGGAGCTGGAATTACGCGGCTGCTGGCATGAGACTTGCCCTCCAATAGATCCTTGTAAATGGATTTAAAGTGTATTCATTTAAATTAGAGGGACAATTTAAATTAAAAAGCTTAGAGCTGCCTCCACCACAGGGGGGCTCTCTCGACCCACCAGCGGACAGGCACCAGTATTGGGAGAGGGGGGCTGGCCGTCAGGGTTCACCGCGGCTCTGGCACAAACCCGACGACACGGAGGTGGCACGGGCAGGAGCGGACTGGCCGTCTCGGCTTCTCACTTTTTGGATTTTAGAAGGGCATGACATGCCTATATCTGTGTCTCCCCCTCCTTTTACTCCTCCACCTCTTTTCTTTTCGCATGACTATATGTACTTGTCACTTTTCCATGTGTTAGTTGTGTCTTCTGAGCAGTTTGTCAGCTTTTGGACACCTTTGAAGGTGTTTTCTATGTGTTTCTATGTGTTTTTGTTTGCCTGCCATTGGTTCTAACGGTGTTCGAAGGTGTTCGACGAACAGTTCGACGAACAGTTCGGCGAACACACGGGTGTTCGACGAACCGAACCGAACTCGAACACTACGGGGGTGGCTCAACACTAGTAGGCCACACATTTTTTTAAAGATAAATCTCCTTAATTCTGAAACTTAAACACAAGTGTTTTCCTACCAAAGTTTGCGTGTTGCTTAAAAAAAATCAGCCCACTTCACTGCTCCACTAGTCCAATATTAGGAGTCTTCACATGCCACCTGATTACAATGGCCAGTTGCCACATAGATTTTTTTTTCTTTACCCTTAATATAAAAGGTTGCTCTTTATTTTAAGAATAACGGTTTTAATTGTCTACTCTAGTAACTGTACACCCCACGACCATACTGCCCTTACTGGCGCATATTCATTACAAGTGTTGAGCCACCCCCGTAGTGTTCAAGTTCGGTTTGGTTCGTCGAACTCCCTTGTGTTCGCCGAACTGTTCGTCGAACTGTTCGTCGAACACCTTCAAACACCGTTAAAACCAATGGCAGGCAAACAAAAACACATGGAAACACATAGAAAACACCTTCAAAGGTGTCCAAAAGCTGACAAACTGCTCAGAAGACATAACTAACACATGGAAAAGTGACAAGTACATATAGTCATGCGAAAAGAAAAGAGGTGGAGGAGTAAAAGGAGGGGGAGACACAGATATAGGCATGTCATGCCCTTCTAAAATCCAAAAAGTGAGAAGCCAACACGGCCAGTCCGTTCCAGCCCGTGCCACCTCTGTGTCGCCGGGTTTGTGCCAGAGCCGCGGTGGACCCTGACAGCCAGCCCCCCTCTCCCAATACTGGTGCCTGTCCGCTGGTGGGTCGAGCGAGCCCCCTGTGGTGGAGGCAGGTCAAAGCTTTTTAATTTAAATTGTCTCTCTAATTTGAATGAATACACTTTAAATCCTTTTACAAGTTACATAGTTACATAGTTTATAAGGCCGAAAAAAGACAAGCTTCCATCCAGTTCAGCCTATTTCTTGTGCACTGCAGCTATTCCGCAGCGTTGATCCAGGGGAACGCAAAAAAAAAAACAAAACAAAAAAAAAAAAAACATGCGGTATAGGCCAATTGACATCATTGAGGAAAAAATTCACTTCCCGACACCAATCTGGATTAATTAACTATCACTAAGCATAAGATGTAATTTTATTGTTCTCAAGAAAGGCGTCCAGGCCTCTCTTGAACTCATTAAGTGAGTTGGACATCACCACTTCCTCTCCCAGAGAGTTCCAGAGTCTCACGGCTCTGACCGTAAAGAATCCCCTTCTATGCTGGTGCAGGAACCTCCTTTCCTCCAGACGCATAGTGTGCCCCCTCGTCTTTGTCACCATCCTTGGTATAAACAGGTCATGGGAGAGATCTCTGTACTGCCCCCTGATGTATTTATACATGTTTATGAGGTCTCCCCTAAGCCTTCTCTTTTCCAACGTAAATAGGCCAAATTTTGACAACCTCTCTGGGTATTCTAGTCCCTCCATTCCCTTTATTACCTTAGTCGCCCTCCTTTGTACCCTCTCTAGCTCCAATATGTCTTTCCTGAGCACCGGAGCCCAGAACTGTGCACAATATTCTAAGTGCGGCCTTACCAGCGCTTTATACAGAGGAAAAACAATGTTCTCATCATATGCCCCTATTCCTCTTCTGATGCATGCCATGACTCTATTTGCCTTCGCAGCTGCTGCCTGACACTGGGCACTCCAATTTAATTTGCTATTAACCAAGACGCCCAGGTCCTTCTCCATGTCAGATTTCCCCAACGTTTTCCCGTTTAATATGTATGGGTGACTGCTGTTTTTCTTTCCCATGTGCATGACCTTACATTTATCGGCATTGAACCCCATTTGCCATTTTTTGGCCCAACTCCCCAATTTATCTAAATCCTCCTGTAGCTGTGCCCTATCCTCATCTGTGTTAACTACTTTACAAAGTTTAGTATCATCTGCAAATATTGCTATTTTACTATGCAACCCTTCCACTAGATCATTAATAAATATATTAAATAATATAGGGCCCAAGACAGACCCTTGAGGCACCCCGCTAGTAACCCTGACACCCCCTGAGCTTACTCCATTGATAACCACCCTCTGCTTTCTATCACTCAGCCAGCTATTTACCCACTTGCACACATTATCCCCCAGACCAAGCATTCTCATTTTATATACCAACCTTTTGTGTGGCACGGTATCAAACGCTTTGGAGGAGTCAAGGTATACAACATCCACTGACTCTCCCCGGTCCAGCTGTGAGCTCACCTCCTCGTAGAAGGCAATCAGGTTTGTTTGGCAGGAGCGATCTCTCATGAATCCATGTTGATATGGAGTTAGACAGCTATTATCATTAAGATATTCTACAATAGCATCTCTAAGAAATCCTTCAAACAATTTACCCACAACAGACGTTAAGCTGACTGGTCTATAGTTCCCAGGGTCACTTTTAGACCCCTTTTTGAATATTGGTACCACATTTGCTTGGCGCCAGTCTAGTGGGGCAGTCCCTGTCCATAAAGAGTGCTTGAATATAAGATACAGCGGTCTGTCTATCACATTACTTAATTCTTTTAGTACCCGGGGGTGTATGCCATCTGGGCCTGGTGACTTGTCTATTTTGATATTATTTAGGCGTTTCTGAACTTCCTCCTGGGTTAGGTGGGTGATATTTAGCGGAGGGTTTACTTTATCACTTTGCATTTCCTCCGATAAATTGTTTTCTTTTGTGAAAACAGTGGAGAAGAAGCTATGGAGTAGGTTTTCTTTACCCTCATCGCCCTCTATGATTTTACCCAGGTTATTTTTCAATGGGCCAACTCCATCAGTTTTAATCCTTTTACTGTTTATATAGTTAAAGAACAGTTTGGGATTCGTTTTACTTTCTTTGGCAATTAGTCTCTCTGTCTCCTCTTTTGCTATTCTTATTTGTTTCTTACAGATTTTGTTTTTTTCCCTATAAGTTATTAGCACTTCCTCGCTGCCTTCTTGTTTAAGTTTACCGAAAGCCCTTTTTTTGTTTTTCATTGCCCTCTTGACTTCCTTATTTAGCCACATTGGCTTCCTCCTATTCCTAGCCCTTTTATTCCCATAAGGTATGTACCTTCTACAGTGACTATGTAGGACTGTTTTGAAAATTTCCCATTTTCTATCCGTGCTCCTATTACTGAAGATACTATCCCAGTCTATAAGGTGAAGGGCATCTCTTAGCTGATCAAACTTTGCCCTCCTGAAGTTCAGTGTTTTTGTGACTCCCTTGCTGGGCACCCTACTGAAGCACATGTGGAATTGTATAATGTTGTGGTCACTATTTCCCAGGTGCCCCCCGACCTGCACCTCAGTTATTCTGTCTGGCCTGTTAGTTAATATTAAGTCTAAAAGGGACGTCCCTCTAGTTGGTTCCTGCACAAGTTGTGACAAATAATTGTCTTTGATAATTGACAGAAACCTGTTTCCTTTCTGAGATCTACAGCTTTCGGTTTCCCAGTCTATATCGGGGTAGTTGAAGTCCCCCATAATAATCACCTCGTTATTTTTTGCTACTTCGTCTATTTGTCTCATTAATAGACTTTCCGTGGCTTCTGCTATATTTGGTGGTTTATAACAGACTCCTATGATAATTTTATTATTGTTTTTTGCCCCATGTATCTCCACCCATAAGGACTCGACCTCCTCATTTCCCTCCCATACATCCTCCCGTATTGTAGGCTTTAGACACGTCTTTACATATAGACAGACTCCACCCCCTTTCCGATTTCTTCGATCCTTTCTAAACAGACTGTAACCCTGTAAGTTAACTGCCCAGTCATAGCTTTCATCCAACCATGTCTCGGTTATTCCCACTATGTCATAGTTACCTGTAGATATTTCTGCTTCCAGTTCATCCATCTTGTTTGTCAGGCTCCTGGCATTTGCTAGCACGCAGTTTACACGATTTTGTTTTGTTCCAATCTTCTCCCTGTGGATTGTATTAGAAATTTTCTTACCTCCCTTCCAAGTATCTTGTCTTGGACCTTCTTTGTCGCACTTCATATCTTTCATTAGTATGTCCTCTGGTTGCATGTTCATGTCCGGCGTTTTTCTTCCCATCCCCTCTTCTTCTAGTTTAACGCCCTCCTGATGAGTGTTGCGAGTCTCCTGGCGAATGTGTGTTTCCCGGGTTTGTTGAGGTGTAGTCCGTCTCTGGCAAGGAGTCCGTCATAGAGGTAATTCACACCGTGGTCCAGGAATCCAAATCCTTGTTGTCTGCACCATCGTCTCAGCCAGCTGTTCACATCAAGGATCCTGTTCCATCTCCTGACGCCATGCCCGTCTACTGGAAGGATAGAAGAAAAAACTACCTGCGCATCCAGTTCTTTTACTTTCTTCCCCAATGCTTCAAAGTCCTTGCAGATTGTCGGTAGGTCCTTCTTTGCCGTGTCATTGGTGCCAACATGTATCAGAAGAAATGGGTGGACATCCTTGGGACTGATGAGCTTTGGTATCCTATCGGTAACATCCTTGATCTTCGCCCCTGGGAGGCAGCATACTTCTCTTGTGGTTATGTCCGGTCTGCAGATAGCTGCTTCTGTTCCTCTCAGTAGTGAGTCTCCCACCACCACCACTCTTCTTCCCTTCTTGGCTGTCCTTTTTCTTGTCGCTTCTGGGTGTTTCTGGGTACTCTTTTCTTTTTTGCTTGCTGGTAGTTCCTCATCCTTAGGTGTGCCATCTTCGTCCTCCACAAGTCCTTGGAATCTGTTTCTCAGTTGTGTGGTTGGTGGTGTCTCCATGGTCTTCTTGCTTCTTTTGGTCACTTGCCTCCACTTGTCTGCCTCTGGAGGTTCTCTGACGCTTCCTTCACTTTCTGTGACCAGTAGTGACGCTTCTGTTCTGTCCAGGAAGTCTTCATTTTCCTTGATGAGTTTTAATGTCGCAATTCTTTCTTCCAGTCCCCGCACCTTTTCTTCTAAAAGAGCCAGTAGTCTACACTTCTGGCAGGTGAAGTTGGTTTCAGCTTCTGGTCGATCTGTGAACATGTAGCACATGTTGCAGCTCACCATGTAGGTTGTCACATCTGCCATGCTGCTCCTTGTCCCTGCTGACTTGATGTCTGTCTTCTTTCTTGTGATACCCCAACGATCTTCTAGCTGAAGGAGACTCTTCGCTTTTCCCAGAAGGCACCTGGAATATGCAAATTGCCCTCTTCAAGCTTCAATCCCTGGTTTGGCGATGCTTTCCAAGCAGCTGGTCCCGGCTGTACCCAACGATCTTCTAGCTGAAGGAGACTCTTCGCTTTTCCCAGAAGGCACCTGGAATATGCAAATTGCCCTCTTCAAGCTTCAATCCCTGGTTTTGAAGGATCTATTGGAGAGCTAGTCTTATGCCAGCAGCCGCGTAATTCCAGCTCCAGTAGCGTCCACTAAAGCTGCTGCAGTTAAAAAGCTTTTATAAGGATCGAGCTCGGCGGTCCACCGCAAGGCGTCCTACCGCCAGTCCCAGCCCCTATGCCTTGGGGTGCCTCCTGATGCTCTTCACTGAGTATCCCAGGGTCCCGAAGCATTTCCTTTGAAAAAATTAAGTGTCCAAACTACAGGTGGTGTAGCTTGCTTAGCAGCTGGGATAATCCGCTGACTAGCAGACACTGCTACTAGGCACAAAGTATTTCCTGGGCTAGATGCAGTTAAAACTTTGTAATTAGATACTCTCGTTGGATGCTGAGAAAGCATTCCATAGAATCTCCTGGCACGCCATATATTATTCTCTTAAAAAGCTTGGGGTAGGGGTCTAGGGGACCCTTTTATAGCCAAAATCACGGCCCTGTATCGCAACACGTCACCTAGGCTGAAGATAAATTGAACTGTAGCACCCCAAGGGCTTGGTTGCTACAGAGGTATTGCACCTCACCCAGAGGTGTGATATCTCACTCTCAGGTAAGGATGGAGTGTGGATCAGGACCCCGACACCTGCATGCATTACACCTCATTGCCGTGGAGCAGGGCAACCAATATGCCTCTGAGATGGGCACGACAGTCCCTGTCCCTGGCTGGAGTGGGGGGAGGGAACACTGAAGAAGGGGAACCCTGTAGTGCAGGAGCAGGGAGGAAGCAGTTCCTGGGTGCATTGAGAAGGAAGTATAAAAGGTGGGCACCATCTTAGTTCAGTGCAGAGAAGTCTGAGCAGAAGTGACAGGGAGCAGGGGTTCTGCATGAGCTCTTCTCCGGAGGCGGGACTAGTAACAGAGGCCCAGGTCTGGAAGAGGGAGAAGGAAGGATGTGGAGCGGAGAAGGCTCCAGGAACGAGGAATGAAGGGATCCCAGGGGTGCGGATGGGCGAGTCGCCACCGCACGCCCGAATCTACCTGCGTGGAGGGGTCAGGCCAAAGGGGGAGACCGGTCCCCGAAACTAGTGGAGGCGGGAAACGACCCTCAGCTAGAAACCGGAGGCTGTGACATTTTACGTGGCGCAGACCCTCGCTGCACCCGCTAGGAAGGCACCACATAGGGTCAGGGAAACTGGCGCCAAGTTTACCAAGAGGAGGCCCGAGGCAGCCGGACAGAAATGTTGGTAAGAAAGGCCAGACAAAGGACACACAAAGGGGGTCCTGTGAAGCGCTCCAAAGTTATCTGGGAGTTGTCTGAGCCCCTCACCTGGTAAGCACAGTACGACGTGGGCAGCCGTTACCTGCAGAAGTGGTCTGGATAATAAGAACTGTGAGTAAAGGCCCTGGACTGCATCACTGACTCCGTGTCGTTACTGCTGCTGCCCTGCACCATCACCCACATCCTCCGCATACACTGCCCTGAGGCTATACTCCTCCCGTGGGGAGTTATGCTACGCTCTGCTGCACCCACAACACCAGCCTCAGCGGTCTGCCCTGCAGCGGCGGTTCACTCTGACCGCAATCTACGGGTGGATTAGTCGGACATTTAAACATCAAAACCACATAAATAGTTCCGCCACTGGTTTGACCGCCCTGAGCAACGGAACCGGGTCGCCGCCTCGGAGACTACAACCACCAGCATCCACCAAAAAGGGTCTGGCTCCGGGTGTCCCAAGGCCCAGGGGGCTCGTCAGAACATTTTCATCACCTTTCATAATCACCAATGGGACAAGGTAGGGATGTCCTCTGTCCCCTCTCTTATACATCCTAGTGACGAAGCACCTGCTCTCATCAATTCGCCATAACCCCAATATTAGGTGGATTGAGGTGGAAGGCACCGAGTACAAGTGCTCTCTATTTGCTGATGATGTCCTAGTATATATCACTCAATCACATATATCCATCCCTGCTGTTATGGCTGAAATAGATCACTTTGTTACATGGTCAAATTTTAAAATCAATGCAGCGAAGTCTGAGGCCCTCGATGTCTCCCTCCCAAAATCCTTACAGGATTCCATCCAGTCCAACTTTCCCTTTGCCTGGCCCTCACAGGGTATCAAATGCTTAGGAATTCCTATTCATAGAGACCTCTACCGTCTATGTTATCTTAATTTTGGGCCCTTTATTGAACAACTCCATACAGACCACGGTTGGCAAGTTAGAACTGTAAGATTCACTACGTGAACCACTGGTGTTTTGTGGAAAAGCACATGTACACTGTGTTCCAAATTATTATGCAAAAAGTGTTTAGGAGTGATAAGGGAAGAATTTGTTTGTTTGTCAGTTAAACTCATTGATGGTGATGTCTGTCACGGCTCTTTATATCACTGTAAGCAATTGCAGACACCTGTGCTAATTAGTTTGGCAGGTGTGTCCAATGAAAGGCAAGACTACTTAAGAAGGCTGTCCCACATTATTAAGCAGCCTACATTTTCTGCCAAAATGGGAAAGAAAAAGGATGTGTCGGCTGCTGAGAAGCAACAAATTGTGGAGTGTTTAGGTCAAGGCATGACTACAATCAACATTGTGCGATGATCAGGATGAAGTGTCTTGGCAATCAAGAAGTATGTAGCTGATTCACAGTACACACGTGTGTGTGCTGAGAAGGGCAAATTGAGGACTCTTTCCTACAGGCAATTACGTCAGGTTAAAAGAGCAGCGGCAGAAAAGCCTTGTCATAGCAGCAGACAAGTTTTTGAAGATGCTGGTGCCTCCAAAGTCCCCCGAACAACAAGATGCAGGGTCCTTCAGAGGTTTGCAGCTGTGCATACGCCATCCTGTCGACCTCCTCTATCCGCTTCACACAAGCAGAAACGGCTCCAGTGGGCCAAACATTACATGAAGACTGATTTCAAAACTGTTTTGTTGACGGATGAGTGCCGTGCAACGCTCGATGGTCCAGATGGATGGAGTGGAGGATGGCTGGTTGATGGACACCCCACGCAAACACGGTTACAGCGCCAACAAGGAGGAGGTGGAGTAATGTTTTGGGCTGGAATCATGGGGAGAGAGATTGTCGGCCCCTTTAGGATCCCTGAAGGGGTAAAGATGAACTCCATAATGTATGTGGAGTTTCTCAAATAGCATTTCCTGCCATGGTTCAAGAAGAAGAACCGTGTATTCCACAGCAAGATCATTTTTATGCATGATAATGCACCGTCTCATGCTGCACATAACACATCTGCATCTCTGGCTGATATGGGCATAAAAGGGGACAAACTTATGCTGTGACCCCCATGCTCCCCTGACCTCTACCCAATTCAGAACCTCTGGAGCATCATCAAAAGGAGTGTCTATGATGGCGGGAGGCAGTTCACATCTAAGCAACAGCTCTGGGAGGGTATTCTGTCCTCATGCAAAACAATTGAAGCAGAAACCATCCAAAACCTGACAAATTCAATGGACGAGAGAGTTCAGAAGCTCCTTTCAAACAAGGGGTCCTATGTGCAAATGTAACATCACCTAGAATAAAGTTTTGAGTTGAAAACTGTTTGATTTCAGTTTCTAATAACCTGCTAATGCTTATAATTTCAAAAATGACCATTTTTTTGGTCTTTATTAAAATGAAAAGGTTGATCGAAGAGTGGGGGGATCTAAGAGTGTGGCAACCCAGTAGTCAGGATTACTTCGAATTCTGACAATCTGAGGGTCATGTTGCAGGTAGTGCGGCAAGAAGGCACTTATGTGTCTTGCGCATCTCGGAGCCCCAAAATTATTTTCCAGGCTAGATGCAGCTAAAAATTAATATTAATTTTAAATCTGGTGGAGCTTAGTATAGATGGCCTAATAGAATCAGTACTGCACACTGCTACAAAGCCCAAATTATTTTCCAGCCAAGATACAGATAAACATGATTAGTAATTTTAAATCTGGTGGAGCTTAGTATAGATGGCCTATTAGATTCAGTGCTGCACACTGCTACAAAGCCCAAATTATTTTCCAGCCAAGATACAGATAAACATGATTAGTAATTTGAAAGCTTAAAACGGTTGGTGAGGTGATTTTAACCAATCATCAAGCTTTTACTCTCCCCAGGATGACACAGGGGTAGAAAAGTCGTTTCGGATCCATGATTTGTTCATCTTTATGAATGTGAGTCTGTCTACATTATCAGTGGAGAGCCGCGTGCGCTTATCTGTCAGCACACCACCAGCAACGCAGAACACACGTTCAGACAGAACGCTAGCTGCGGGGCATGACAAGATCTCCAAGGCGTAAGTGGCTAGCTCCGGCCATTTATCCAGATTGGAAGCCCAAAAAGAGCAAGGATCCAGTGACACAGTCATGGCTTCAATGTTTACTTGGAGATGCTCCTGTACCATCGTCTCTAGGCGTTGACTATGTGTCAGACTTCTTGTCTCCTGTGGCCTTGCAAAGGATGGGCTAAAAAAGTGGTGAAATGATTCCGCAAAATTGATGTTACAAGCAAATACTGTGTTTCTGTTATGGTTTGAGTGCTGAACACTCGACGGTCCCACGGTTGGCAAGTTGGAACTGTGAGATTCACTACGTGCACCACTAGTGTTTTGTGGAAAAGTACATGTAAGATTCTGCAACAGTCTCTGCTGATAATCCTGAATGCGTGCATCAATTTCTATGGCAGGAATAATTTCTGCAAATTTACTTTTGTACCGGGGATCTAACAGTGTGGCAACCCAGTAGTCAGGATTATTTCTAATTCTCACAATTCGAGGGTCATGTTGCAGGTAGTGCAGCAAGAAGGCACTCATGTGTCTCGGCAATCCAGGAGCACCAAGTCCCTGTTGTGTTGGTGGCGAGGTAACAATCATGCTTCCTTCCTCTGTCCTCTCCCCCCAACCTCGCACAACAGAAATGTGATCAAGGTCTCCCTCATCTGATGAGTCTTCCATCAGTTCGTCCTCCACTTCTTCTTGGGCTCCTGCACCTTCCTCACTAGTTTGGCTGCTACCATGCACCCTGGTAAAACCATCTCCCCCACCCTCACATGCCTGCCGCCTTGGTGCTGCCGACCGTCTGGACCTTGCAGATGTTAGCCCTTCCGCATAGAACTCCTCCTCCTCTACTTCCTCCACCTCCTCTTGTGCCACCACCTGACTCCGAATTCTGTTTAACATGTGCTCCAGCATGTAAATCACCGGAATAGACATGCTGATAATGGCATCGTCAGCACTAAACATCTTTGTCGCCATTTCAAAACTGTGCAGAAGGGTGCATAGGTCCCTGATCTGAGACCACTCCTCCAGCGTGATTTGCCCCACCTCTGGATCTCGTTGGCCCAGGCTATACATCAGAACGTATTGCACCAGGGCTTGTCGGTGCTGCCACAGTCGCTGCAACATGTGCAGAGTTGAATTCCACTGTATAGGCACATTGCATTTTAGCCGGTGAAGTGGCAGGCCCAACGACTTCTGTAGAGATGTAAGTCGCTGAGCTGCGGGATGCGAATGGCGGAAGTGAGCACACAGCGACCGTGCCCTCTGCAGAAGGCCATCTAGTCCGGGATAGTGGGCTAAAAATTGCTGGACAACCAGGTTCAAAATGTGAGCCATACAAGGCACGTTTGTGACATTGCCCCGGCGTAGGGCCGCACCTAGGTTTGCAGCATTGTCGCACACGGCCTTCCCTGGTTTCAGGTCCAGTGGAGACAACCATTCATGAAATTGGTTCTCCAGAGCTGACCACAACTGCTCAGCTGTGTGACTCACATTTCCCAGACATTTCAAAGTAAAAACCGCCTGATGACGTTGAGCCCTACTGCCAGCATAGTAAGGAGGTGTGCAGGATCCCTTCTGCGCAGTTAGAAAGCTTGTGGCATAACCAGACAGGCTTTGTGTGCAGGTGGAGGACCGAGAGGAGGTTGAGGAGGCAGAAGCAGTGGAGGAACTTTGAGATAACGAGGATTGACGCACAACTCGTGGAGACGGCAAGACTTGGACAGCAGCCCCTTGTCCTGCTGTCACCATAGTTACCCAGTGCCCAGTCAGCGACATGTAACGCCCCTGTCCATGCCTACTCGTCCAAGTGTCCGTGGTGAAATGCACCCTGTCGCACACAGAGTTTCTCAAAGAAGCGGTGATGTTGTGTGCGACATGCTGGTGGAGCGCAGGCACACCTTTCTTTGAGAAGTAGTGCCGACTGGGCATCTGGTACTGGGGCACTGCGACGGACTTAAGGTCTCGAAAATCCTCTGTATCCACCAGGCGGAAAGGCAGCATTTCTGTAGCCAAGAGCTTGCAGATGGTGAAATTCAACCTCTTAGATTTCTCATGGCTAGGAGGAAATGGTCTTTTACTCCCTCAGATGTGGACCGAGGGCTGGCTATTTTGCTTAGACGGGGTTGATAAGGGTGTCCCCGGCCAACTGCCGGTCTGTGAGGAAGATGCAGGCGGGCATGTTAGGTTGCCTTGATCCAAAGGTGGTGCTATCGATGTCGGACAGCGCTCAACACCAGCTGGTGTTACCACCTCCAAAGAAAATGATGACCTGCCAATCACGCTGGCTGTTGCAGGTAAAGAGGTGGCAGGTCTGCGTCCCAAAACAGGTGTGACTGCTGTCCCCACAGTCACAGAGGATGAAGAGGCCGCAGATGCACAAGATATGGCAGACGGTGGTTGGCCCGGCCGGCTAGGCCGCATTGTAGCACAGTGAGCTTCCCACTGCAACTTATGCTTCATGTCCATGTGCCGGTTCATGCATGAAGTACTCAAACTATGTATTTTTTGGCCTCTACTTAGCTTTTGCTGACAAATGTTCTAGATAACACGAGTTGGGTCATCTTTATCGATCTGAAAAAATGCCCAGGCTATGCAAGGCTTAGCACCCACGCGACCTGAAGAGCCACCACGACTTGTGGTGAGAGGCAGAGTTGTGTTTGAGGATGCAGTTGTTGATGTGCTTCCAGTACTATGTCTCTGTCCAGGAAGGCGCAACCTGACCTCGTCGTCACTAGCATTCTCCTCCACCTCCTCTGCTGACCTCATCTCTTGGCTGACTGTGGGTTGACAGTAAGTGGGATCTCCAACTTCATCATCATCACCCTGTGCGTTATCACACCCGTCGTCCTCAGAGCCAACCTGCTCATGCCCTGACAAAAAACTAAAGTTGTCGCTCCAATCAGGTATTTGAGTCTCATCATCGTCTTCCTCATTGTCTCCACCAACAGGAGTTACAGTTTTGGAATGAGTGTCTACATTATGGTCAGAACCTTCAGCGTCTGGTCCTGGATCCGACTCATAAAGATTCTGGGCATCAGTGCAGATCATTTCCTCGTCTGGATTCACAGAAGAGCTGGAGCCGTCCTCTGATTCCCAGGCTATAGTATGAGTAAACAGATCTGCAGACTCAACCATCTGTTCTACCTCATACTCAGACGGGCAGCTGGAGATTTGGGAGCTGTGAGGAAGCAAGTGCGATTGGGGTGACACCTTTGAGGACTGGAGTATTTGTGATGTTGAAATTGATGTGGAGGAGAGCCCACTTAAAGGAGCACTTGATATCCGTTGAAGCACCTGCTGTTTTTGTGCCTCATCTGGAATTTGTAGCGATTGGCGTGGCCGTAAGAAAGGGATCTTATCACATTGTCCACTAAAAGAAGTAGACATTTTAGTTTGGCTGGAAGATGGTCTTTCTTCTGCAGATGTTACGGTTTCTTTAACACCTACCCAACGGACACAACCATTTTTCCCCTTCCCAACACGCCTATTCCCCTTTCCACCAGCAGCAGGCCTTTTTCCACTCATTTTGGTTAACTAATTCACAACTCTGGAGTTGTTTGCACAAAAAAACAATGGATGGGAACCGAGCAGAGCTGAGTGGCCAAACTGTGGTATTAGGCCAAAACTATTGGCTGGGTTAGATGCAGAAAAAAATTATATTGAATTTGCAACCTTATGGAGGTCAGTATAGATGGACTAATAGACCAAGTCCCACACACTGCTAGAAGCCCAAATATTTTTTCAGAGCTAGATGCAGAAAAAAATTATATTGAATTTGCAACCTGATGGAGGTTAGTATAGATGGACTAATAGATCAAGTCCCACACCCTGCTAGAAGCCCAAATATTTTTTCAGAGCTAGATGCAGAAAAAAAATATTTTTAATTTGCAACCTGATGGAGGTCAGTATACATGGACTAATAGACCAAGTCCCACACACTGCTAGAAGCCCAAATATTTTTTCAGAGCTAGATGCAGAAAAAAATTATATTCAATTTGCAACCTGATGGAGGTCAGTATAGATGGACTAATAGAAAAAGTCCCACACACTGCTAGAAGCCCAAATATTTTTTCAGAGCTAGATGCAGAAAAAAATTATATTCAATTTGCAACCTGATGGAGGTCAGTATAGATGGACTAATAGAACAAGTACCACACACTGCTAGAAGCCCAAATATTTTTTAAAAGCAAGATGCAGAAAAAAATTATATTCAATTTGCAACCTGATGGAGGTCAGTATAGATGGACTAATAGACCAAGTCCCACACACTGCTAGAAGCCCAAATATTTTTTCAGAGCTAGATGCAGAAAAAAATTATATTGAATTTGCAACCTGATGGAGGTCAGTATAGATGGACTAATAGACCAAGTCCCACACACTGCTAGAAGCCCAAATATTTTTTCAGAGCTAGATGCAGAAAAAAATTATATTCAGTTTGCAACCTGATGGAGGTCAGTATAGATGGACTAATAGACCAAGTCCCACACACTGATAGAAGCCCAAATATTTTTTCAGAGCTAGATGCAGAAAAAAATTATATTCAATATGCAACCTGATGGAGGGCAGTATAGATGGACTAATAGAACAAGTCCCACACACTGCTAGATGCCCAAATATTTTTTCAGAGCTAGATGCAGAAAAAAATTATATTCAATTTGCAACCTGATGGAGGTCAGTATAGATGGACTAATAGACCAAGTCCCACACCCTGCTAGAAGCCCAAATATTTTTTTCCGAGCTAGATGCAGAAAAAAATTATATTGAATTTGCAACCTGATGGAGGTCAGTATAGATGGACTAATTGACCAAGTCCCACACACTGCTAGAAGCCCAAATATTTTTTCAGAGCTAGATGCGGAAAAAAATTATTTTTAATTTGCAACCTGATGGAGGTCAGTAAAGATGGACTAATAGACCAAGTCCCACACACCGCTAGAAGCCCAAATACTTTTTCAGAGCTAGATGCAGAAAAAAATTATACTCAATTTGCAACCTGATGGAGGTCAGTATAGATGGACTAATAGAACAAGTCCCACAAACTCCTAGAAGCCCAAATATTTTTTCAGAGCTAGATGCAGAAAAAAAATATATTCAATTTGCAACCTGATGGAAGTCAGTATAGATGGATTAATAGACCAAGTCCCACACACTGCTAGAAGCCCAAATATTTTTTCAGAGCTAGATGCAGAAAAAAATTATATTCAATTTGCAACCTGATGGAGGTTAGTATAGATGGACTAATAGAACAAGTCGCACACACTGCTAGAAGCCCAAATATTTTTTCAGAGCTAGATGCAAAAAAAATTTATTTTTAATTTGCAACCTGATGAAGGTCAGTATAGATGGACTAATAGACCATGTCCCACACACTGCTAGAAGCCCAAATATTTTTTCAGAGCTAGATGCAGAAAAAAATGATATTCAATTTGCAACCTGATGGAGGTTAGTATAGATGGACTAATAGGACAAGTCCCACACACTGCTAGAAGCCCAAATATTTTTTCAGATCTAGATGCAGAAAAAAATTATATTCAATTTGCAACCTGATGGAGGTCAGTATAGATGGCCTAATAGACCAAGTCCCACACACTGTTAGAAGCCCAAATATTTTTTCAGAGCTAGATGCAGAAAAAAATTATATTCAATTTTCAACCTGATGGAGGTCAGTATAGATGGACTAATAGAACAAGTTGCACACACTGCTAGAAGCCCAAATATTTTTTCAGAGCTAGATGCAGAAAAAAATTATTTTTAATTTGCAAACTGATGGAGGTCAGTATAGATGGACTAATAGACCAAGTCCCACACACTGCTAGAAGCAAAAATATTTTTTCAGGGCTAGATGCAGAAAAAAATTATATTCAATTTGCAACATGATGGAGGTCAGTATAGCTGGACTAATAGAACAAGTCCAACACACTGCTAGAAGCCAAAATAGTTTTTCAGAGCAAGATGCAGAAAAAAATTATATTCAATTTGCAACCTGATGGAGGTCAGTATAGATGGATTAATAGACCAAGTCCCACACACTGCTAGAAGCCCAAATATTTTTTCAGAGCTAGATGCAGAAAAAAATTATACTCAATTTGCAACCTGATGGAGGCCAGTATAGATGGACTAATAGAACAAGTCCCACAAACTGCTAGAAGCCCAAATATTTTTTCAGAGCTAGATGCAGAAAAAAATTATATTCAATTTGCAACCTGATGGAAGTCAGTATAGATGGACTAATAGACCAAGTCCCACACACTGCTAGAAGCCCAAATATTTTTTCAGAGCTAGATGCAGAAAAAAATTATATTGAATTTGCAACCTGATGGTGGTCAGTATAGATGGACTAATAGACCAAGTCCCACACACTGCTAGAAGCCCAAATATTTTTTCAGAGCTAGATGCAGAAAAAAAATATTTTCAATTTGCAACCTGATGGAGGTCAGTATAGATGGACTAATAGACCAAGTCCCACACACTGCTAGAAGCCCAAATATTTTTTCAGACCTAGATGCAGAAAAAAATTATATTCAATTTGCAACCTGATGGAGGTTAGTATAGATGGACTAATAGAACAAGTCCCACACACTGCTAGAAGCCCAAATATTTTTTCAGAGCTAGATAAAGAAAAAAATTATTTTTAATTTGCAACCTGATGGAGGTCAGTATAGATGGACTAATAGACCAAGTCCCACACACTGCTAGAAGCCCAAATATTTTTTCAGAGCTAGATGCATAAAAAAATGATATTCAGTTTGCAACCTGATGGAGGTTAGTATAGATGGACTAATAGAACAAGTCGCACACACTGCTAGAAGCCCAAATATTTTTTCAGAGCTAGATAAAGAAAAAAATTATTTTTAATTTGCAACCTGATGGAGGTCAGTATAGATGGACTAATAGACCAAGTCCCACACACTGCTAGAAGCCCAAATATTTTTTCAGAGCTAGATGCAGAAAAAAATTATATTGAATTTGCAACCTGATGAAGGTCAGTATAGATGGACTAATAGACCAAGTCCCACACACTGCTAGAAGCCCAAATATTTTTTCAGAGCTAGATGCAGAAAAAAAATATTTTTAATTTGCAACCTGATGGAGGTCAGTATAGATGGACAAATAGACCAAGTCCCACACACTGCTAGAAGCCCAAATAATTTTTCAGAGCTAGATGCAGAAAAAAATTATATTCATTTTGCAACCTGATGGAGGTTAGTATAGATGGACTAATAGAACAAGTCCCACACACTGCTGGAAGCCCAAATATTTTTTCAGAGCTAGATGCAGAAAAAAATTATATTCAATTTGCAGCCTGATGGAGGTCAGTATAGATGGACTAATAGACCATGTCCCACACACTGCTAGAAGCCCAAATATTTTTTCAGAGCTAGATGCAGAAAAAAATTATATTCAACTTGCAACCTGATGGAGGTCAGTATAGATGGACAAATAGAACAAGTCGCACACACTGCTAGAAGCCCAAATATTTTTTCAGAGCTAGATGCAGTTAAAAAAATATTTTTAATTTGCATCCTGATGGAGGTCAGTATAGATGGATTAATAGAACAAGTCCCACACACTGCTAGAAGCCCAAATATTTTTTCAGGGCTAGATGCAGAAAAAAATTATATTCAATTTGCAACCTGATGGAGGTCAGTATAGCTGGACTAATAGAACAAGTCCCACACACTGCTAGAAGCCCAAATATTTTTTCAGAGCTAGATGCAGAAAAAAATTATATTCAATTTGCAACCTGATGGAGTTCAGTATAGATGGACTAATAGACCAAGTCCCACACACTGCTAGAAGCCCAAATATTTTTTCAGAGCTAGATGCAGAAAAAAATTATATTGAATTTGCAACCTGATGGAGGTCATTATAGATGGACTAATAGACCAAGTCCCACACACTGCTAGCAGCCCAAATATTTTTTCAGAGCTAGATGCAGAAAAAAATTATATTGAATTTGCAACCTGATGGAGGTCAGTATAGATGGACTAAAAGACCAAGTCCCACACACTGCTAGAAGCACAAATATTTTTTCAGAGCTAGATGCAGAAAAAAAATATTTTCAATTTGCAACCTGATGGAGGTCAGTATAGGTGGACTAATAGACCAAGTCCCACACACTGCTAGAAGCCCAAATATTTTTTCAGAGCTAGATGCAGAAATTTTTTTTATTCAATTTGCAACCTGATGGAGGTCAGTATAGATGGACTAATATACCAAGTCCAACACACTGCTAGAAGCCCAAATATTTTTTCAGAGCTAGATGCAGAAATTTTTTTTATTCAATTTGCAACCTGATGTAGGTCAGTATAGATGGACTAATAGAACAAGTCCCACACACTGCTAGAAGCCCAAATATTTTTTCAGAGCTAGATGCAGATAAAAATTATTTTTAATTTGCAACCTGATGGAGGTCAGTATAGATGGACTAATAGACCAAGTCCCACACACTGCTAGATGCCCAAATATTTTTTCAGAGCTAGATAAAGATAAAAAATTTTTTAATTTGCAACCTGATGGAGGTCAGTATAGATGGACTAATAGAACAAGTCGAACACACTGTTAGAAGCCCAAATATTTTTTCATAGCTAGATGCAGAAAAAAATTATATTCAATTTGCAACCTTATGGAGGTCAGTATAGATGGACTAATAGAATGATGCTATGCCCAAAATGTTTTACTTCACTAGGTGCAGTAAAAAAATTGGTATTCTATACACAGGTGGTGTAGCTTGCAACACAGATAGGCTACTCCACTGACTAACACACTCTGCAATAGGCCAAAAAGGATTAGCTTTGCTAGATTTAGCCAAATGCTGTGAAAAAACTTGCACAGCACTGGCACAGACCTGCCTGGCAAAAACTGATAGGAACTGATGTAACTTAGTCCTGAAAAGGACTGCAATTACAATTAGTCTTTACTCCCAACCTATCTATTTAAGAGCACAGACCTGCCTGATAAAAGTCGTAGGAAATGCTGTAACCTAGTCCTTAAAAGGACTGCAATCACAACTCTTCCCTACTCCCAAGCTATCTGTAGATTTGTGCGAAAATTGGCTTTAAATTAACAAGGTATAGCACACACAGCAACAGCGGTGCCGTCTAACACGCAGCTGCAGCAGTGAGAAAATGGTGGCGACGGGGAAAATGGCTGGGTCTTATAGGGCAAGGACATTTGACATACACTGCCAATGACACATGCCCTTGCTTGTGTGAAAAAATGCAGTTCGCTCCGTGTGTGCTCTTCTGATAGGCTGACAGATTGCACCTCCCCACTGTAAATGCGGGAAAGAGAAAAAAAAATGGAGATCTTCATTATTCCTACAGAGATCCATCCCCTGCCCCTCCCCCCGCCCCGCTGAACACTCAAACTGCGTATTAACATTCATTTTCAGCATTACTGAGAAAAAATCCAGTTATGATTTTGGTGCACGAATAGTTATCGAACATAACCTCGAACAGCCGAATTTTTTTCAAATTGTTCGTGTTCGCCGAACGGCTCGAACACCGCTCAAAACAGCTCGAATTTGAGATTGGCGAACAGTTCGAGTCGAACAACGCTCATCTCTATTCATTACCTGTTGTGAGCCTATCTGTAGCAACTTCGCAAACTGCCATTTTATATTTTTTTAAATTACTTTTCATTTTGGTTGATTATCATTATTTAAAAAAAGTTTAAACACATGAAAAAAAGAAACAAAAATCAATTTGAAACAAACAAACTAACAACAATTTAACAATAGTAGGTAGTGCAACACTAACTATTGTCACAAATTACTTTCTGCGCTAGAAATTACGTAGGTACTAGTGATGAGCGAACACTAAATGCTCGGGTACTTGTTGCTCGGGTCGAGCAAATTGGAATACTCGGGTGCTCGACCCGAGCAACAAGCCCAATGTAAGTCTATGGGAAACTCAAGCATTTTTCAGGCGGCTCCCCCCGGCGGTCTGCAGAGGGCGTAAAAATTGCCTAAATCGATGGGATGGGAACAGCATGGGGAAGACCCCTGGAAGCATCTCTGTCTCCCAGATCAGTGCTGTCAGCAACGTAGTCAGAGTATTACTCCACTTTTACGGACTCACAATAAAACATGATGCATTTTTGCACTTTTGCATTGCTTTCAACCAAGACAAATGCATTCACTAGGAATGTCATTTTAACATTTTACAACCTTCTCTGGCCATGTGGTGTGTGACACATCATCAGACACATGCATACAGTGCTGAAAAGACATGTGAACAGCATGGGGAAGACCTCTGCAAGCATCTCTGACTCCCAGATCACTGCCTAAAAGTGTGCCCATCATAATTGATCCTTGGCGCATGCGAAGATGCCTCCCGCCATGCACCTGTCGCTTCAAACTTGCAACAATTACCGTCCTCGTCCTTGTCCCACTGCAGCGTTCAGTAGTCCCTACCCCATTCCTTGGAATGCAAGCACAAGTATGCAGGCAGCCACCCACCCACCCACAGGCTGCAATACTATACTGCCAAATTTTTCATAGCTGCTTGCACTTGAAGTGTGGCCTTTTAGGCTCGTGGAGGCGGAAGCTTTTCATAACCTCATGCCGGTGGTGGCCGGGTGTCCATACTCGGTCCCAAGCCGCCACTATATTTCCTGGTATCACCTCCACCTTCCACAAGCACGGGTCCCACAACATTACCCGTGCCCTCCCCAGTGCACTTACTGGGAAGGAGCGCCTAACCACAAACACGTGGACAGGTGAATGTGGCCAGGGACGGTACGGAGCCAGTCCATAACTTTTTTTGCTGATAGTTCTATTTAGCTCGGTGAAAGGACTGGCATTGAGGGAAACCGTATCTACCCTGCATGTCTTTTCTCCAAGGAAGTCTTCTAAAGCTGCTTGCACTTGAAATGTGGCCTGAACATTACTGCTGGTACTTTTCTATGGAAATTTGCTTGCCTCCTACCAGCCTGAAATATTTCCAGCAAACTATGGTACAACGCCATGGTATTAGCACTGCCCCCAGTACCAGTAGCGAAGCCATCTCCAATTTCCTTCTCAGGAATTTTATCTGGTAGACTGAGCGGCTGCCCAAATACATTTTCTCACAAAGGAGCTGAAGATAGAGTGGCAGTAGGTGCAAGTTTCTCCAGTCTGTTAGATATTAGAGAGTGAACGGCAGCACATTGGATCAGTGGTTAGCACTGAAGCCTTGAAGCGCTGGGATCCTGGGTTCAAATCCTAGCAAGGACAACATCTGCAAGGACTTTGTATGTTCTCCCCGTGTTTGCGTGTGTTTCCTCCTCAGTAAAAATAGAGTATCCGGGAACCTTACCACACATTTTTCTTAGCATGGACTGCTTCTCGGCAGGGTTGAACGGTCCCACCAGAGAATCCTCTGGTGTGCCTTGGCTTCTACCTCAGGAGAGTTGATGAGAGCACTAACTTTGCAGCTGCTATGGGTCTTTTGAGCGGATGAGAAAGGTTATCCCTCAGAGTCAAATCCTCTGGTAGGCACAATGTTTTTCAATCTGAAACAGCTTCTCAGTGGGAGTTATATTTCACTACAGCCATATTCTTTAGCTCGGTGAAAGGACTGGCATAGAGGGAAACCGTATCTACCTCGGCTGTCATTTCTCCGTCACCAGGTTCCGCCCATTGTCACACACGAGCATGCCTGGCTGTATGTTCAGCGGTGAGAGCCACAGATCAGGCTGCTGTATTACAGCTTTCAACAACTCTGCAACGCTGGGTGGTTTGTCCCCTGAGCATTAAGCATTTTATCTTCAGCACAGCCTGTTGCCGCTTGACCAAGGCAGTGCTGCAGTGTGTCAGCTTGTGAATGATGTAGTCAGTTTGGAGATGGAGGAGGAGGAGCATGAGCTGAACAATGTGATTACATTGAGATTAAATTGGTGACGCTGTTTTTTCTACTAAAGAAAGATCCTATTGTTTTTTTTTTTTACGTTATTTTTTAAGACAAATGCATTCACCAGGGAAATGTCATTTTAACATTTTACAACCTTATCTGGCAATGTGGTGTGTGACACATCATCAGACACATCTTGTTTTATTTACGATGGAGGGACTCTGAAAGTAATAAAGCCTATTTTTATAGGGCCATCAGACGGCCCTTACTATTCTTAAAAGGCCAACAGTCGGTCCTCGCTATTGTTAGAGAGCCATCAGCTGGCTATGCTTTGTTGTTCCCATTATTAACAAGTGGGTCTCCTATACAGTTATTGAGTATCCAGTGACTGCAAGGGCTGTCAAAAATTTGGACGCAACCCAATACCCCTTTGAAGAGACATAGAGGAGGGTCTCAGTAAAAAAAATGTTCCCATTATAAAGGAGCGGGTGGTAATGTCCATGCTGTGACTGCAAGGGCTGCCAAAATTTGGGAAAAGCCCCACTAAGAATTTAAAGACACACAGAGCAGGGCCACAGTAACGACAAATTCCATTTAGAAAGCAGAGAGTCTGCTATACAGTTATAGGGTATGCAGTGAGTCCAATGACTGACCAATTTTAGGAAAAACCCCACTAAGAATTTAAAGACACAGAGCAGGGCCACAGTAACGACAAATTCCCATTAGAAAGGAGAGGGTCTGCTATATAGTTATAGGGTATGCAGTGAATCCAACGGCTGACCAATTTTATGAAAAACCCCACTAAGAATTTAAAGACACACAGAGCAGGGCCACAGTAACAAGGTACGACATGTTCCCATTAGAAAGGAGAGGGTCTGCTATACAGTTATAGGGTATGCAGTGAGTACAATGACTGACCAATTTTAGGAAAAACCACACTAAGAATTTAAAGACACAGAGCAGGGCCACAGTAACGACAAATTTGCATTAGAAAGGAGAGAGTCTCTCATAGTGTTGGCCTATGCAGTGAATGCAAGGGCTGCCAACATTTGGAGGCACTTCAATGACCCTTGGAAGACACGTGGAGGAGGGCCTCTTAAGAAAATGTTCCCATTAGAAAGGAGCGGGCCTCCTATACTTGTAATGCCTATGCACTAAGTGTATGGACTGACAAACATTTACCCCTGGGGGGTATACATGAACATACTGTATAAAAAAAAATTTTTCACGGGCATCATAAACACCCTTTTAAAAAAATTATGTGGGTGTTGTATCATGGACCTCGGTCACCAGGGTGATATGGTGGTGGTGAATTAGGAGAAGGAGGAGGACAAGAGCAAATAGCCAAAATCAGGAAGCGTATACCCATGTGTGGGTGTGAAAAGGTGCATGGGAATACACCTCCCAAGAAAAGACACTGGATTTGAGTTTAGGTTACGCTGCTATCATTCGGTGGTGTTGAGAAGTCTGGCCCAATCCAGCCCTTGTTCATTTTTATAAGAGTCAGCCTGTCAGCATTTTCAGTTGACAGGCGGATGCGCTTATCAGTTATAATTCCACCAGCGGCACTAAAAACCCGCTCCGTTAAAACACTGGCGGCAGGGCAGGCCAGGACCTTCAAGGCATAGAGAGCCAGTTCATTCCACGTATCCAGCTTGGATACCCAATAATTATAAGGCACAGCAGAATCACGGAGGACATTGGTACTGTCGGCAAAGTACTCCCTCAGCATCTTCCCAAACTTTGCACTTCTTCTGAGAGTACCCCGCACCTCAGGGCCTGTGCGATGGGAGTGTCTGAGAAAACTCTCCCAGAACTTTGACAGTGTTCCCCTGCTTCTGCTGGATTGAAGTTGTGTCTATCTCGCATGTACTCCTTGGATGTCCAGCGAAGTGTGCCCTCTGCCGCCAGCGTTTTCAGATGGGAATTTCTTTAATAGTTCAGCAACAAGGGCATTCTGGTTCAGCCCCATTTTTGTAGACCCATCCGCCTCAGGAATAAGAGATGTAAAGTTCTCCTTGTAGCAAGGGTCTAGAAGTGCAACCAACCAGTAATGACTGTCACCCAAAATTTTGAGAATCCGAGGGTCATGGGAAAGTCAGCGTAACATAAACTTAGCAATGCGTGCCAGACTACTAACAGGCAAAACTTCCGTGTCCTCACCAAGAGGATGACTGACCATGCTCTCCTCCTCCTCCTCCTCTTTGTCCTCTGGCCATCCACGGTGAACAGACGGTATGACAACTGTGCAGGTAGTACCATCTGTAGTGCATGAAACTAGCTCCTGTCATTCTTCCTCCTCCTCCTCTTCCTCATTGTCACCCAATCCACGTTGGGATGAGATGAGGCTTTGCTGTGTGTAATCACCCTGTATGGTTCCTTGCTCCTTCTCAACGTGCTCCGCTTGCAATGCATCCTCTTTGATTGTGAGCAGAGAGCTTTTCAGAAGACAGAGAAGCGGGATGCTGACGCTAATTATGGCGTCATCGCCGCTCACCTTCTTGGTGGAGTCCTCAAAGTTTTGGAGGATGGTACATAAATTTGACATTCATGTCCACTCCTGAGGTCTTATGTGTGGAGTCTGAACTGAATACCGACGGCCTTGTTGATGCTGGTACTCAACAACTGACATCTTCTGCTCAGAAATCATTCCCAACATCTGCAGTTTAGAATTCCAACGCGTGGGGACATCACACTCCAGTCTGGGAGCCGGAAGCTGCAAACGCTGCTGAAGCACGACAAAGGCGGCTGAAGCTGTAGCTGACTTTCTAAAATGGGCACACAGGCGGCATACTTTAACAAGCAGATCCAGCAGATCCGGGTAGGATTTGAGCAACCGCTGAACCACGAGTTTAAACACATGGGCAAGGCATGGTACGTGTGTGAGCTCGCCTCGCCTCAGAGCCGCCACCAGGTTCCGCCCATTGTCACACACGACCATGCCTGGCTGTAGGTTCAGCGGTATGAGCCACAGATCTTCCTGCTCTTTCAGAGCAGTCCACAACTCTTCAGCATTGTGCGGTTTTTCAGCTAAGCATATTAGCTTCAGCACAGCATGTTGCCGCTTGGCCGAGGCAGTGCTGCAGTGCTTCCAGCTTGTGACTGATGTGGTCATTTCAGAGATGGAGGCAGAAGAGAAGGAGGAGGCTAAGGAGGATGAGGTGCAGGAGCTGTAGACCATGGGGGCGACCCTGATTGACCTAGGGCCCGCAATCCTTGGCGTCGGGAGGTCGTTTTCTGTCCCAAGGTCCGACTGGGTCCCGGCTTCCACTATGTTAATCTAGTGTGCCATCAGCGAGATGTACCGTCCATGCACACAAGCACTTGTCCATGTATCCGTGGTTAGGTGGACTTTTACCGGCAACTGCGTTGTTGAGGGCACGGCTAATGTTTTGGGACACGTGCTTGTGTAATGCGGGGACGGCGCACCGGGAGAAATAGTGGCGGCTGTGGGCCGAGTACCGAGGGATGGCCGCCGCCATCAGGATGCGGAATGCTACCATCTCCACGAGCCAAAAAGGCAACATTTTGAGCGCAAGCAGTCGTGAAATGTGAGAATTTAGTAGTGTGGCCTGTGGAGCGTTGGCTGCATATTTGAGCTTGCATTTCAAGGAATGGGGTATGGACAACTGAGTACTGCACTGGGACAAGGACATGGACGTGCTTCATGATGCTGCTAACTGAGAGTATGCAACGACAGGTGTAGGGCAGGAGGCGTCTTTGCGTGCACCATGGACAGGGGATTGGCTTGCATGCACAACAGCGGAAGAAGCAATGGTGCCACCCGCAGACACTGTTCCTGGACCCTGGGGTTCGGCCCACAAAGTTGGGTGCTTTGCTGCCATGTGCCTGATCATGCTGGTGGTGGTCAGATTTGTCGTTTAACCACCACTGCTGATGCTGGGCTGGCAGGTGGTGCAAATGGCCTTTTTGGGGTTATCGGCAGAGTCTTTAAAACCAACCAGACTCGGGAAGACCTAACAGTTGCACTGGCAACTTCCGTCGTGTTGGTGTTTTGGGGAACGGTTGCCTGCCTTCTGTCTGCGAGCACCACATTGCTTCTTCCTGCCTGTTGGGGTGCTCTGCCTCCCTCCCCCTGTGTGCTACTGTCCTGGTTCTGCATGTCCTCCTGCCAGGTTGGGTCAGTTACTATATCATCCACCACCTCGTCTTCCACTTCCGCACCCTGGTCCTTCTCCTGACCTTCTGGCAATTGTGTCTCATCATCGTCCACCTCATTTGACACTTTCCCATTGTCGCCTTCATGTGACGGTGGCTGCTCAAATATTTGGGCATCGCTACATGCGATCTCCTCTTGCCCCGCTTCAAGTTGACCGGGTGAGAGGCCCGAATCTATAAATGGAAAGGTGAACAACTCTTCAGAGTGCCCATGTGTGGAATCAGTTGTCTCTGGGTACTCGGCATGGTGGGAGGAAGGAGGATCAGGGTGAGGAATATGCGGTCCAGACTCATGGCTACTGAGACTTGACCATGTGGAAGACAGGGTGGTGGTGGTGGTGGCTAAGTAACTGGAAGCATTATCCGCTATCCAACCAACAACCTTTTGACACTGCTCTGGGTTCAATAGTGGTGTGCTGCAGTCCCCTAGAAATTGGGACAGGAAGGTCAGGCGAGAAGATGTGGGTGTTTGTTGTGGCACAATTTCGGCTTGCCCACGGCCTTGTCCTCGGCCTCTGCATGCACCATTACCATCACGTCCAGTTCCCCGTCCCTTGCCACGTGCCTTGCCCATTTTAAATGGAGGACAGTATCTTCCACACTCACTCCAAATGACTGAGTTTGGAGCAAACTTATATGTGATTTGTGTGACGGAGAAAACAGAGTTTTAAATACCTGGCCTGTAGGTAAGTAGTTTGAACAGCAAACTGAGGTGAATTGTTTCAATGACATACTAAAGGAAATTTTTAATGGAGGCCAGAAATGGCAGTATTTTCTGACAACGTATATGTGATCTGTTTGACAGAGAAAACAGTTTTAGATACCTGGCCTGTAGGTAAGTAGTTTGAACAGCAAACTGCGGTGAATTGCTTCGCTGACACACTAAAGGAAATTTTTAATGGAGGCCAGAAATGGCAGTATTTTCAGACAACGTATATGTGATCTGTTTGACGGAGAAAACAGAGTTTTAAATACCTGGCCTGTAGGTAAGTAGTTTGAACAGCAAACTGTGGTGAATTGCTTCAATGACACACTAAAGGAAATTTTTAATGGAGGCCAGAAATGCCAGTATTTTCTGACAACGTATATGTGATCCATTTGACGGAGAAAACACAGTTTTAAATAGCTTGATTTATAGCGCTCTAATATGGAAAGGACATGGCTGTATTCTGCAGTGCCAACAAGCATATGGCGCAGAAAAAATTGTGTTCTCTGGATTGCTTTTTAAGCAAATAATGAGGATTAAGATCCAAAGAAAAGTATTCCTCGCCCGTGAGAACTGGGCCTTTGCATAGAAATATGTAACATCAGCAGAAGGCAGAATTGGAATGGAGCCTCTTGTGCTATATGCACTGCAGTCTGCTATATACACTTCCTGCCTATAAACCCTGCCTGCCTGCCTGATATCTCTGCAGATGAATTAGTCCTCAGAAAGACTGTTTGTTAAGATGGATATGTGTAATGTATGGTTTTTCTCCCTACACTACCTAATATACAAGCAAATCTCTCCTTGATGCTGCAGCAGCTCTCCCTACACTGTCTGATCCGAAGTGACTGTGACGAGTATGGCAGCGCCAGGTCTGGTATAGACCTGATGGCGCTGTGCGGCCAGCCAATCACTGTAATGCCCACAACCAACATGGCTACGGCATTACAGTGCATGGCAGGAAATCCCTGCATGTTCATTGGCTCTCTAAAGTGAGCCAAACATGCAGGGAGGGGACCAGAGTTTCCCCCCGAGCAACTTGGAAATACTCAGCGAGCGCCGAGCATCTCAAGCAGTGAGATGCTCGGGTGAGCACTGAGCTGTAGCGAGCATGCTCGCTCATCACTGGTAGGTACCTTTTTATTTGGGGTTAACGTTTTTTTCATCAAGGGTGGAAGAATTTTAAGCCAAATGTTGGTTACGTTAGTTTCAAACTTGCTCTTGGTGATGGATGTGACAGGACTATGGAAAAAAAAACTAACATCATTGATAAGAATGTGGTTTCCGCTAGCAGCAGCGATAGTGCTAGCAGCAATCATGATAGCAATAATAGCAAAAAACGCAAGTAACTTTTATCCTCCTTTGACTTAGACAAACACTTTAGCAGGGAGGAAGCAGAGGGTGCAATGGAGTATATATCCCTTTCCTCATCTCGATCACAGCAGGATTATGTAGCTTCTGACAGCAAAGCCATTAGCTGGAGTCCACCACAACAGTTAATGTTATACATAGCAAGTTGTGATGAGTATATAAAGCCATCAGAGGAGGAGGTTTATCAGTGATATATGGTGCAGGCAAGGTATGTCAAAATCATTCTTTAGGGCCAAATCAACTTCCTACTGTCACCTCTGAAGCAGGCAATGGCACATGTGCTGATGGTGGGGGAGGCTCTACAGCGCCTGAAAGGTCTGATAGTGGTGGTGGCAAGTCGTATGTGTGTGTGCGGGCTTCTCATGTGTGGGAGGTCTTTTTAACATTGATGCCAGAAGATTCTTTGGCACTCTGAAGGCTCTGAAAAAAAGAAAATAAACCATGGACTTCCAAGCACTTATAGCCAAGGAACTACGAATCTCCATCAGCACATGTAGGAACATCACTTGCTTATTTGGCAAAATCTAGCAGACCAGAAATCAGACAATTTATATCATATACAGTACAGACCAAAAGTTTGGACACACCTTCTCATTTAAAGATTTTTCTGTATTTTCATGACTATGAAAATTGTACATTCACACTGAAGGCATCAAAACTATGAATCAACACATGTGGAATTATATGCTTAACAATAAAGTGTGAAACAGCTGAAAATATGTCTTATATTCTAGGTTCTTCAAAGTAGCCAACTTTTGCTTTGATGAAGGCTTTGCACACTCTTGGCATTCTCTTGATGACCTTCAAGAGGTAGTCACCGGAAATGGTCTTCCAACAATCTTGAAGAGTGCTTCTTCTGAGGGTGCTTCTTCTGACGCCCCCTCAGAAGAAGCAATCGCGAAACGGCGTCGTCGGGGTTGGTTCCCTACAAGCTCTCTCCTTTGGCAAGTACTATACCCTAATCCTTGGATCTCCATATACACTTTATATACACTTGTATTTTTATGTACACCACTACTTTTTCCTTGGAAGCATTAAGACTTACTACTTTGTCTATGCTTATCCTATTACCTGCTTACCTTACCTACTGTTCATGTGTTTATATTAGGTATGAGTATCCTCTATATGCACTAGCACCTTATACAACTAATGATCTCTTACTAGTGTTATTTTTTAGTACATGTACCTTCATTGTTTATGATCATTACTTGTAAGGGGATATATTCTTACCCAAACATTGGATTTAATGTTATTATTGCATGGTTGAGTGAGCTATTTTGTAGGGAACTCAAGGGTTCCTGCTTTTTTAGTATTTTTTATTTTTGTTAGTCCTTTTATGTGTACATCTAAATAAAATTATACTTTTAAGTCATGAGTTTTATGCTTTCCTGCTGAAGCTGCACTAATTTTGTGGCAGTTTTTGTGTCTCTAGAGCCAGTTTCTTTGTAGCACTTGATGGTTTTTGCAACTGCACTTGGGCACACTTTCAAAGTTTGCCCAATTTTTCGGACTGACTGACCTTCATTTCTTAAAGTAATGATGGCCACTCGTTTTTCTTTACTTAGAATTTGTATTATGGCAATAAAAAAGAAGCTAACAGTCTATTCAGTAGGACTATCAGCTGTGTATCCATCTGACTTCTGCACAACACAACTGATGGACCCAATCCCATTTATAATGCAAGAAATACCACTTATTAAACCTGACAGGGCACACCTGTGAAGTGAAAACCATTTCCGGTGACTAGCTCTTGAAGCTCATCAAACGAATGCCAAGAGTGTGTAAAGCAGTCATCAAAGCAAAAGGTGGCTACTTTGAAGAACCTAAAATATAAGACATATTTTCAGTTGTTTCACACTTTTTTGTTAAGTATATAGTTCCACATGTGTTAATTCATAGTCTTGATGCCTTCAGTGTGAATGTACAATTTTCAAAGCCATGAAAATACAAAAAAATCTTTAAATGAGAAGGTGTGTCCAAATTTTTAGTCTGTACTGTAAGTGTTGCGCCAACTAAAACAAACATCAGACGAAATTCGTATATACACAAAAATGTTATTGAAATACACTACACAATAAGAATACAATTTAAAAGTTAATAGTAAAAACAAGGAACAATGAAAGCAAGGGGAGGCCAATAAGCAACACAAAATAATCAAAATAAGATTACAATACCAAGGGTAGCCACCAGATGGCAAAAAACTAAAGGAGTAATGATAACTGGTATTTATAGGCACATACCTATCCACAAAGCTAATTACAATGTAATTCTGCAAGTAACTGTAGATATATAGAAATTTGGTGCAATGTAATATTTAAAAAACTAAAATCAATAGTGAAAAATGATGGATACATTATCAGACATACCGAAGAGAATAATAATAGACTGTGTCACCATATAAGCCTCTACCTCAGACCCGGACAGACATTTCAATCCTACTTCATCTGGGACTTCCAGAAATCAAATCAAGCCTCAAGTTATCTTCCTCCCCCTTCTCGCGGCACCCTTTTTTCTGTCAATATTCTGGAATAAAAGATTTGAAAATTCACAAAATTGTGGCACAACTCGGTGTTGCTTGATGAATCAGGCTCTCTGTTTGGGAAAAGTAGCACAAAGAAGGTAGTGCCCATGGCCAAAAAAGAGGCACACACAGGCAATGAGGCTGTCAGTCAATGTGGAATTGATGATGACAACAATGTGGGCTATAATAACCAACTGTAACAATGGAGAGTGGAAAGTAAACCAACCATGAACCTCAGTCATTGCTAATGGCAAGATGCATTCATGATTGCTTCCGGCCTGACAGGCGAATCTGTTACTCATTTGTTCTGGCTCCAGTAATAAGTTTTGCTTCATTCTTCCTCTATGGTCAGCTTCCTCTGTGCCATGGGGCTACTATAGGAACTATATAAACCCAGCACGCACCTTTGATGTCATCATCTAAGACCTTTAAGGCCAGATCAGATGGCTCTGCCTCAAATGAGTATTCAGCTAGCAAATGTACACTGCCTGCAACCATTGCTTTCCAGGAGTCTAGCTCTGCTTTCCTCTTTGATAAAACCAAGCGCCTGCTTGTCTAATCAGCTCTGCTGTTTCTGAGTTGTATTTGCACACACAGCTATGCGGTGCTATAACCAGGTGCCTAGTTATCTACTACCTGCAAATCCTACCCTGCCAAGGGTAGATATAGGAATCTTGAAACTCCTTCCAAAAATTGGATATTATTTATATTTTTTAAAGCGATGGCTTCTTCACTTTTCAAACAGCAAACCTATAGCTACTCACAAAACAGGAATAATTTTTGGACAGCTTGTTAAAAAGTTATAGCTTAAAGGGTTTGTTAAAGTCATTGCTTCTTCACAAGTCATACATTTCCAGATTTTCCAGCAAAAACATTATTGTAGTAAAAATGTCAAGCTTGGTCATGGCTGAAAAAGCTTGACATGGCTGACTTCTCCTTCCTCTTGTTCATTCTTTAGTTTATTGAGAACCTTATTGCAGGCAAAAAGAAATACCTTATTTTTCAGACTATAAGATGCACTTTTTTCCCAAAAAATGTGGGAGGAAAATGGGGGGTGCGTCTTATAGTCCAAATGTAGCTTTGAAGCGGTGGTGGAGCAAGATCACAGGAGGCAGGGTCCCTTCCTCAGGAAGCTAGTGGTGGCAGAAGTGTGGTGATGCTGTGGGCCTCGTGTCAGCCGTGAGCAGAGCGGAGTGTATTGTTTTCCCGGTAGTGATGTTCCCGAAGCTGTGAGCTGCCAGAGGCGGCACATGCACAGATTGGAATCTCAGCCCAGCCCACGGCTTCAGGAAAATGGCCGCCTCCGATGGCACATGCCCAGATTAAGATCTCGTCTGAACTGAGATCCCAATTTGCGCATGCACCACCTCTGGCGGCCATCTTCATGAAGCGCATCACCGGGAAAGCAATGCATTCCACTCTGCCTCACTACTGACACCTTGGCTGCTGCATCGCACCGCTGGGACACCCTTTCATACCATCCATGGCCCACAGCATTGCCCCACCTCTGATGCCTCTGGCTTCCTGAGGAAGGGACCATGCCTTCTGTGACCCCTGATTTATCGCCTCCGCCCCCCAGGTAAGGTACCTTAAATTCAAACCATAAGACGGACCCCCATTTTATAAAAAATCTTTTCCTATTTTCCTCCCCAAAATTTGGGGCTCATCTTATGGTCCGATTCATCTTATAGTCCGAAAAATGTGGTAAATAAAATTACAGGCCAGTTCAAAAGCTATATGCTATCTGGGCCCTGGACTAGTACTCCACATTACTTATTAATTTGCCATACTGTTTTGTCCCTAGAGATTCACCATTGCTTATTATTTTAACAAATACCATACCTTTTGCCACTCCATAGAAAGGAATAATTATTATTATTTTTTTATGGCTAAAAAAGGCCAAATTGTTTTTCCAAATTGCAAACATCAACCCTGTTGCTGCTTCCCATAAAAGGTTTAATTTGTTTACCACCACTTGTCCAAGAGTCATTGCTTCTTCCATATACACCTCATATTTATAGACACTGGCACAACAAACATCTGGGCCCAAATATGGATCATTTTTTAACTTTTTATTTTAAAAAGCAGAGAAAGTAAGAAAGTATGGTGTATTATTAAACAGGTTGTTGCTTTCTACCACTTACCACAGGGTTTTATCCATTGCCATATATATTGAGGGTAAAGAGCTTGTAAGGAGTTGTATGCAGTACTAAAAGACCTCAGTATCCTGCATATATTTTCAAGGCAACTGAATGCTTTCAGTACTTTTGATTGGCAGTGAATATATTCATAATGAAAGGTTCACCAAACATAACTAAGGGAAAAATTAAGAAATTTTTTATTGACCATCACCCTTTAAGCGCTGCTGCGCTTTGTGTTCCGGGTAACCAAATCTTTCTCTGTTATTTATTGATTGTATAATTATATATTCAGTCTCTGGTGATTAGTAATTGTAATTCACCTCTGTACTTAACCACTTGGTGTTTGACAAGTCTCTGGTCCATATGCAGGAGGGGTTCTACTTGTATAATTAACACTGAACTTTTTAGAATTATTCTGCATAATATACTTGATATGGCTCTTCCTTCCAGATTGCCCTCCAGCATTTATTGTTTATGCATTCCTCTTACGATTCAATTATGTGCTGCACATTTGCACTTTTGTATTTATGTATGTATCTACTTATTATCTGGTTATTTACATCTAATTAATATGCTTACACCCTACATGTTCTTGGGTGCACACATACCTGTGTATATTCATTCAAAGTGGTAGTGGCCATCAGAGCTGTTTTTCAGTTTAGACCAACATTATTTTATCCTAGACACATTGCTGCCCACTGTTTTTTCATTCCCTATATGTAATTTACTGGCATCTCCAGTTTTTATGTATGTTTTATTAGGTATTTTGTCAATAAAATTTTTCTTCATTTAATCCTTAGTCAAGTTTGGAGGACCTTTCTTTTTGTAGGTTTTTCTTAGTGATGATAGGTCTATATGTTATTGCCCAGGGCACTATAGGCTTACATACAGTGGGCACAGAAAGTATTCAGACCCCTTTAAATTTTTCACTCTTTGTTTCATTGCAGCCATTTAGTAAATTCTAAAAAGTACATTTTTATTCTCATTAAAGTACACTCTGCATTTCATCTTGACTGAAAAAAAAACAGAAATGTAGAAATTTTGCAAATTTATTAAAAAAGAAAAACTGTAATTTCACATTGTCATAAGTATTCAGACCCTTTGCTTGGGACACTCATATTTAAATCACATGCTGTCCATTTCCTTGTGATCCTCCTTGAAATGGTTCTACTCCTTCATTGGAGTCCAGCTATGTTTAATTAAACTGATAGGACTTGATTTGGAATGGCGCACACCAGTCTATATAAGACTTCAAAGCTCACAGTGCATGTCAGACCAAATGAGAATCATGAGCTCAAAGGAACTGCCCAAGGAGCTCAGAGACAGAATTCTGCCAAGGCACAGATCTGGCCAAGGTTATAAAAGAATTTCTGCATTACTCAAGATTCCTAAGAGCACAGTGGATCCCATAATCGTTAAATGGAAGAAGTTTGGGACCACCAGAAGTCTTCCTAGACCTGGCCGTCCAGCCAAACTGAGCAATCGTGGGAGAAGAGCCTTGGTGAGAGAGGTAAAGAAGAACCCCAAGATCACTGTGGCTGAGCTCCAGAGATGCAGTAGGGAAATGGGAGAAAGTTCCACAAAGTCAACTATCACTGCAGCCCTCCACCAGTCAGGCCTTTATGGCAAAATGGCTTGACAGAAGCCTCTCCTCAGTGCAAGACATATGAAAGTCCACATAGAGTTTGCTCAAAAACACATGAAGGACTTACAGATTATAAGAAATAAGATTCTCTGGTCTGATGAGACGAAGATAGAACTTTTTGGTGATAATTCTAAGCGGTATGTGTGAAGAAAACCAGTGACTGCTCATCACCTGCACAATACAATCCCAACAGTGAACAATGGTGGTGGCAGCATCATACTATGGGGGTATTTTTCAGCTGCAGGGACAGGACGACTGGTTGCAATTGAAGGAAACATGAATGAACCAAAGTACAGAGATATCCTGGATGAAAACCTCTTCCAGAGTGCTCTGGACCTCAGAGTTGGCCGAAGGTTCACCTTCAAACAAGACAATGACCCTAAGCACACAGCTAAAATAAAAAAGGAGTGGCTTCAGAACAACTCTGTGACCATTCTTGACTGGCCCATCCAGAGCCCTGACATAAACCCAATTGAGCATCTCTGGAGTGACCTGAAAATGGCTGTCCACCAAAGTTCACCATCCAACCTGACGGAACTGGAAAGGATCTGCAAGGAAGAATAGCAGAGGATCCCCAAATCCTGGTGTGATAAACTTGTTGCATCATTCCCAAGAAGACTCATGTCTGTACTAACTCAAAACGGTGCTTCTACTCAATACTGAGCAAAGGGTCTGAATACTTATGACCATGTGATATTTCAGTTTTTCTTTTTTAATAAATTTGCAAAAATTTCGACATTTCTATTTTTTTTCTGTCAAGATGGGGTGCAGAGTGTACTTTAATGACAAAAAAATGAACTTTTTAGAATTTACCAAATGGCTGCAATGAAACAGAGTGAAAAATTTTAAGTGGTCTGAATACTTTCCATACCCACTGTATATTTATAATGAATCTAATTATTTGGACAAATATTACTGAGCTGGGAAATTCAAGTCTCCAGAAATTTGCATGTCCAACATTTTGCTAATAAACCTATTTTACAATGGGAGTCGAATAATTTTTATTGCAGCTGTATACCGTATCTCATCTCTGATATAATTTTTTACATTGCATCAAACATCCTCAAGAAATTTGCAAGATTTAAAGACATTATAAGGATTTATGCTAATTTTTTTTTCAACTGCGTATAAATGGGATTTTGTAAACTGAAAGCTGGAGCACATTATAGCTGAAATCAAGCAAAGCTGGATTTAATTTTGTAATATACAAACTACCTAAAGATGCATCCAATTTATTAAGAGGGATGCAGCTCCTAATATATTTGGCACATTTTACTCTATTGAGCAATGAATCTTCATTCCAGATAAAATTTCTTTAGATTTTGCAGTCAGATATTTAGCCAAGACTGTTTTTCAACTGTGAATTTATCATTCAGTCTACAATATTGCAAAAGATGAAATGTGCAGCAATCTTGCAACATCATAGACATATGGCAGATTAGAAAATCTGCTGTATACCCTGAATTCCAAACAGGCCATTTCTTTTACATGTGCATCAGGTTATTACATATTTTTCATAGCATCGCTATGTAAAATATATGATACATTTCCTAATTGTTTTCATTGTATTGTAGGGCCATAAAATCAATTCAAACAGATATCACATTGTAAAATTGCAGTTTTGTCTTTTTTGATGGAACAAAAATAATAGAGCCGATTGTTTTATCCTGGTACAAGCTGAATCCGAAAATACTAATATAATCAGCTTTCAACATAAACACAGATGGTGTTTGTGTTCATGCAATTAAGTTAATGATCCATTTGAAAAACAGTGCAAATTTCTCTATTTGTACAGTCTGTGCTTTTGCAATGAAAGGTATGTGCCTAATTGGAAAGTAAACTGTTCTATATAGAAAATATGCATAATCCTAGAAAGATAGTAACCTGTAAATTATGTCATGTATTTTGTAATTGAATTCACTACACAAATTTGGGGATTATGTTATGATGTGTATTCAGAAGTATAACACTGGTCAACACAAAAAAATCATCAGCAAAGGTAATATGCCTGTGTTAGGGGGACGGTTGCAACAACTTTATTAAAGTGATATGCAACTGAACCCCGGGGTCCGCGATGCAGCCACGAAGACTGCGGCCTAACACCCACCGGGTAAGAGTGTAAGACAACCAACTTAAAGTGTAAATCCCTCCAGTATTACAACACACCTGGACGGGAAAAGGGGTTCGCACTATCTCCGTTAACTACATGAGAGATGTGCCACAAATAATCGTAGTCGTAGCCCTGTTAACTGCACAGAGGCTACGCAGCAGGCGCTAGGAAGTGTGTGTGACTCACGCCAGCATGTACGTGCTCCAGCTGGTGTGGGACTGGACTGCGGAGTAACTCTCCATGTGGCTAATAGGCGGTGCCAGGGATACGGAGCGCGTAGTCTGCTCGAGGTGTATAGCAACCTCCTTGCCAGAGCCAGATTACCAAACGGGAACTACCTGCCTCCCCAAGCTAAGTCTGTCTAAGCCCCGCTAAACATGACTAAGCACCGCTAAACTTGCCTAAGCGACCTGTGCTAATCAGCTGAGCGAACTCTGGCATCGGCAGGTCACGGAGAGAGTAGCTAGAGAGCACATGGAGCCAAACAGCAAAGCGACCACACAGGAACACAACCTAAACTCAATGATCAGCGCGCATCGCCATGTTTGTTGGCGGGCTATTTAAAGACTAAGCCCTGCCCACCGTCGCATTATTGGTCGCACTACTGATAACATCACCCGCGACCAATCAGGCGGTGCAAGGTCACCGGATCAGCTGATACCAAACCACCAATCATGGTCCGCCATGTCACGAGCATGCTCAGTGCAGTGCATCCTGGACTTAGACTGTAGCAGCCCTGTTCCCCTCCGCAACCTATGCTTAACACTACTAGGAACAAAGACCTGAGAGACAGCTTGTACATCTCTTGCACTGGCTAGGCATTGGGACCTGTGGTGATGCTAAGCAGCATCTGCCTCAGCTGGACCAGCATGGGAGACCACAGAATCCACTGATGACTCAGACACAATTTCAGGTCCAGCAACCACTCGATGCTTAACAGTCTGTTTTATGAAGTTTGATGGGCTGATTCCAAAAATATGCTTAGTTTCGCAAAATATTGTTGCTTCTTGTGTTTATGGGACAGTAGAAATACAGTAGAGCATTATGTTCGACATGATTGGGGACAGAGAAACATCTATGCTCCAGGTAGATATGTAGCACCCTGAGGATTCGGCTGCTACAGGGGTATTGCACCTCAACCCAGAGGTGTGATATTCCACTCCCGGGTAAGGATGGAGTGTGGATCTGAGCTCGGTAGGCTGCATGCACTACATACATCCCATTTCCGTGGAACAGGCCGACGGTACTCCCACTTAGAAATGTGCAGGTACGACCGAGTCTGTTCCTGGCTGGAGTGGGAGGGGGGTGGTACATCCCAAGTAGTGTAGGGGCAGATAGGGGGAGCAGCCTGGGTAAAGATAGGAGCTCATTGGGTGCTGGTCACCTGAGCTCACACATAGAGGGTGTATATAAGGTGGGCACCAACTAAGATCAGGGTCAGATGCAGAGAACAAGTCAGTTGGAGACAGCAAGACAGCTGCAGAGGAGCAGACAGCAAGCAGAGAGGAAGTCAGCCTGCAGCAAGAGAGAGACCCTGAGTGAGAGAGGAGCAGAGAAGGAGTACCCAGAGGGGAGAACAGAGAGGACCCAAGAACCCAAATTAAAGCACTGGGTGAGGAGTCGGCACAGGGTACCGGATCCCAAGCTGGTGGGGGCAGAAAACACACCCCAGCCAGAGACCGGAGACCGTGGGCAGCGTTTGTCACGGTCACCCATCACATCCACCCCGAAGGCACACCACATGAAGGGTCAGGGAACCCAAGGCCAAGGGTGTCCCAACAGAAGGCCCGAGGGAGCTGGACCTAGGTGGATCACTGGTGGGGACGGCCAGAGAACGGGACAGAAGGAGAGCTCAGGGCCACGCTCCGGACTTGTTTGGGGGTTGGCTGGATCCAGGACCTGGTGGACGCAGCACGGCTCGGGTGGTCACTAGCAGCTGGAGTGACCAGTACAACATCTGCAGTAAGTAAACACCCTTAACTGCACAACCCAACTCTGTCTTCATTGCCGTCTGCACTGCACCACCACAACCCCCATCCTCTGCACCTGTCCCCCCTGAGGCTATACCCCTCCCGTTGGGGGTTATCTCATCAAGCTGCGCACCCACCAACAGCCTCAGCGGACCCTGCTGCAGCGGCGGCCACAGCGACCGCAACACAACGGGTGGCGTAGTCGACACAAAAGAACTCTTAATAACATCTGTAGGACTGCCACATACAACTGAGCTTGACGCCCTGGGCACGGGGCCGGGTCACAGCCGCTCGGAGACTACAACCCCCCATCTGATCCGGTGCCGGGTATTCCCCTCAAAAAGGAATATGTCCCAGGGGGCGCGTCAACTTTGGCGTAGTCGGCAGGATTACGTGCCCGCAACACCCGGGTACTGCGTGCCTGAAGGAAAGTGCAAGTTTACCTCAGAAAGAAGTCTCCCGCCGGTTCCGGAGGGTCCACGCCATCGGACTCCATCACCAGTCGTTTCCCGCCGATTGTCCGCCATTTCCAACTTGTTCCCGCCATCTGCAGAGTTTCCCGCCACTGGGCGACGCTTCCCGCCAAAACCGCAGATTTCCCGCCTTGGAAGAGCAGCGGACGCCATTATGGGCGTGCCAAAGGAGGGCAAGAGGCCACCTCCCATCGTGGGCCGGGACAGAAAATGGCGCCAAAAGTGGAAACCGCCCCCACCAACGGAGACTGTGATGCTGGAGGTGTCTGTCAGCGTGAAAGAACTACCCCTGGAGCTGACAGTCACCGAGTTGCCCCGGGACCGCCCTCGAAGTGGGAGGAGACGAAAGAAAAGAGCGAAGATGGGTGCCGCCTGGAGCAGTCTAGAGCGAGCGCACCCGGAGGCAGGAAGCCTGGAGAGGAGTAGCAGAAAAGCTCACCCGGAGATGTCCAGAGAGCAGAGCAGCACCGGCCCGCTGGCCAGGAGCCTGCTGGAAGAAGAGCAGAGCAGCACCGACCCGTTGGTCAGGAGCCTGCTGGACACCACGACCCCACTAGGCCTAGTGGAGGTCCTTGCACAGCTCCCCCGAGACCGGGAGTGTGCGCAGACTGCCCTGGAGGGCCTCGCACGGAGGATGGCCCGGGTACAGCGCGAGATATTGGCGGAATGGAGCCGGGAGATGGCCCAGCAAGCTGAAACCAAGACGCAAGCTGAAACCAAGACCCGGAGCACGCCAGCCGAGATGAGGAAGGAGACCGCCTCTGAGGATGGCGCGGGAGGACCCAAGGCCGGAGACGGCGCCGAGGAGGGAGCCGAACGCATGGAGGCAGGTAAAGGGGACGCCTATACCCCAAGCCGTGACACCGCTTACCTGCCCCAGCTCCCCGTCGCAGAGCCCGAAAGTCCCCCTGCTGTGCCCGAAAACGCCATGTCACCGACGCAGACTAGGCCCCAACCGGAAGCCGCCGCCGCGACCCCTGTGACGTCACACGCCTCGACCCCGAGCGTGACCAAGCAGGAAGTACCACCAGCCTGGTCGCAGGGCCTAGAATTCCCGGGCGCCGCAACACCAACAGCGCCCCCTACCTCTGCGGAGCCTCCGGCCTGGTCGCAAGGCCAGGTAGCCCAGGGCGCCGCCGTATTAACGGTGCCCTTCACCTTCCAGGTGCCCCAGGCCTGGCCGCAAGGCCTGGGCAACCCGGGCGCCAACACCACCGCGCCCATAAGACCAAGAGTGCCGCATCTGGGAGAGGACCTGTTCGCCCAGCATACGTGCCCGGACGGGTCTGAAGTAACAACCAGCTGTAAGCAAAGAGCAGGAGGAAGACGCCGTTGAGTGCGGCAGAGCAAGTGATGTAAATAGTTACCCGACCGGGTACCAAAGAAACTGTTGATACATATATATATAGTCCCCGTTGGGACCAGCAAGTGTGAACTGTTTACCCGTTAACCCCTTAATCCCGCAGGCTAAGGACTGTGAGCAGCCATTCCCTTCCCTCTACCTGGCCGAGGACTGAGAGCGGCCAACTTCCCTTGTAAATAGTTGCGCGTCCTAAAGCGCCCCCTACCGGTTTCATAGGAAAACCAGTTTTTCTAAGAGACTGTCGCACTTTTCCCGGACACACGTTGCACAGTGACCGGAGGAGGAGCCTGAGACGACGAGAAAGTTTTATCTGCTAAGATATGTTATTTATATATGTTTTATATGAAAAAAAAAAAAAAATTGTATGTTTTGGTGTTTTTGTCTTTACAGCCCGAGGACGTGCTGTGATTTACCAGGGGGGAATGTAGCACCCTGAGGATTCGGCTGCTACAGGGGTATTGCACCTCAACCCAGAGGTGTGATATTCCACTCCCGGGTAAGGATGGAGTGTGGATCTGAGCTCGGTAGGCTGCATGCACTACATACATCCCATTTCCGAGGAACAGGCCGACGGTACTCCCACTTAGAAATGTGCAGGTACGACCGAGTCTGTTCCTGGCTGGAGTGGGAGGGGGGTGGTACATCCCAAGTAGTGTAGGGGCAGATAGGGGGAGCAGCCTGGGTAAAGATAGGAGCTCATTGGGTGCTGGTCACCTGAGCTCACACATAGAGGGTGTATATAAGGTGGGCACCAACTAAGATCAGGGTCAGATGCAGAGAACAAGTCAGTTGGAGACAGCAAGACAGCTGCAGAGGAGCAGACAGCAAGCAGAGAGGAAGTCAGCCTGCAGCAAGAGAGAGACCCTGAGTGAGAGAGGAGCAGAGAAGGAGTACCCAGAGGGGAGAACAGAGAGGACCCAAGAACCCAAATTAAAGCACTGGGTGAGGAGTCGGCACAGGGTACCGGATCCCAAGCTGGTGGGGGCAGAAAACACACCCCAGCCAGAGACCGGAGACCGTGGGCAGCGTTTGTCACGGTCACCCATCACATCCACCCCGAAGGCACACCACATGAAGGGTCAGGGAACCCAAGGCCAAGGGTGTCCCAACAGAAGGCCCGAGGGAGCTGGACCTAGGTGGATCACTGGTGGGGACGGCCAGAGAACGGGACAGAAGGAGAGCTCAGGGCCACGCTCCGGACTTGTTTGGGGGTTGGCTGGATCCAGGACCTGGTGGACGCAGCACGGCTCGGGTGGTCACTAGCAGCTGGAGTGACCAGTACAACATCTGCAGTAAGTAAACACCCTTAACTGCACAACCCGACTCTGTCTTCATTGCCGTCTGCACTGCACCACCACAACCCCCATCCTCTGCACCTGTCCCCCCTGAGGCTATACCCCTCCCGTTGGGGGTTATCTCATCAAGCTGCGCACCCACCATCAGCCTCAGCGGACCCTGCTGCAGCGGCGGCCACAGCGACCGCAACACAACGGGTGGCGTAGTCGACACAAAAGAACTCTTAATAACATCTGTAGGACTGCCACATACAACTGAGCTTGACGCCCTGGGCACGGGGCCGGGTCACAGCCGCTCGGAGACTACAACCCCCCATCTGATCCGGTGCCGGGTATTCCCCTCAAAAAGGAATATGTCCCAGGGGGCGCGTCAGATACAATGTACATCATAATCCTTTAGTTGCTTCAATAAAAATCTTTCTTTCTCCACTACATATAAAGTTGGGATTGATTAAAATCTTTGTGAAAGCCATGGCAAAGACAAATCAATGATCTCAGCAGCTCAAGCCATCTATCTCAGTAGAGTCTCTGATTGGCTGTAAAAGTGAAATGTGCTGGAGCCATAACTTCACCACTACAGCCAGTAAACAAAGACAATAGCAGCATGAGGTTGTCAGGGATGGATCCAGGGACAGTAAAACAAGAATCACCACTGCAGTCAATCAATGATCTCTGCTGCTCAAGCCATCTATCTCAGTAGAGTCTCTGATTGGCTGTAAAAGTGAAATGCGCTGGAGCCATGACTTCTGACACACCAGTGACATATGCTATACAAGCGATCAGCCTGCAAAAAATGAAAGTCAGACAAAGTGTAAAAGTGAAAAACAGTGTCAGAAAATGAAGAAAACAATAAAAAAAATGTGAAAAATATAAAAAAATGTAATAAATAATACAAAAAAATAAAAAATATACTGTACTCATAAATAAATGTTATTATGAAAAAAAGAAAACAAAACAATAAAAGTACACATATTTGCCATGTCCGGAACCTATAACATTGTCACACTAGTTAACCCCTAGTGAACATGGTAAAAATAAAAAATAAAAAAACAAGCAAAAAACAATGCTTTATCATCTTACTGCCAAAAAAAAAATGGAATAAAACGCGATCAAAAGACGAATGTAAATAAAGCTGGTACCTCTGAAAACAACATATTATCCAACAAATAATAAGCCACAATACAGGTCCATCAGCCGAAAAATAAAAGTTATAGCTCTCAGATTAAAATGATGCAAAAAAATATTTTTTCTATAAAATAGTTTTTATTGTGTAAAAGCGCCAAAGCATAAAAATACCATATAAATGTGGTACCTTTCTAAACGTACTGACCTGAAGAATAATGCTGCCTTATCAATTTTACCACACGCGGAATGGCATAAAGAAAGAAAAACAACTTCTGAATTGTTGGTTTTTGTTTATTCTGCTTTCCAAAAATCGCAATAGAATGCGATCAAAAAATGTCACAAGCCCGAATATGGTACCAATAAAAACGTCAACTTGTCCTGCAAAAAACACGCCCTAATATGACTGTGTTGGCCGAAATATGGAAAAATGATTGCAAAAACTAGTCTTTGCAAAAAAAAGTGTATTTTAGTTTGTGACAGCTGCCAAGTATAAAAACCCAATATGAATGTGGTATCGCTGTAATTGCACCAACCCGAAGAAGAAAGTCGTCTAATGATATATACCGTATGAGAAATGGCATAAAAACTAAACTCTAGGATTACATTTATGGTTGGGGTAGGGGTAAGGCTAGGGTGAGGGGTAGGGTTGTGTTAGAGTTGTGTTAGGGATACGGTTGTGTTGGGGTTGGGATTTTTTCAAAAGTAAAGGAAAAAAAATATGACGATGTGGCGACTAGTGTTGAGCGCAAGTGCTCACTACTTGAGTTTTCATCGGGTGCTTGGGTATGCACCAAGTATCGAAGGTGCTCAAGTGACATGTTCGAGGCTCTACCGCATATGTTTTGCGGCTGTTATACAGCCAAAAAAAGTTATAGCTCTCAGAATAAAACAATGCAAAAAAAAAAATTTTTTTCTATAAAATAGTTTTTATTGTGTAAAAGCGCCAAAGCATAAAAAAACGATATAAATGTGGTACCGTTGTAAACTTACTGACCTGAAGAGTAATGCTGCCTGTTTTTTTTGTGTCTAACAACCATGAAATATGCGATGAAAACTTAGTATGCGATGAAAACTTAGTAGCGAGCACTTGCGCTCAAGACTGATGACAACTTATTCAATATAATGACCTAATGTTATATTATTCTGTGTCATACCTCGGAGTTCAAAATGTTCACCATAAACCTTGATAAAATCCTTGAGGGGTCTAGGTTCCAAAATGGTATCACTTGTGGGGGGTTTCCACTGTTTTGGCGCATAAGTGGCTCTCCAAACTTGACATGGCGTCCGCTCTCTATTCCAGCCAATTTTGCATTCAAAAAAGTCACACAGTGCTCCTTCCCTTCTGAATCCTGCCGTGCGCCCAAACAGTGGTTATCCCCCACATATGGAGTATCGGATTACTCAGGAGAAATTGCACAGCAAATTGTATGGTGCAATTTCTCCTGTTACCCTTATGAAAATGCAAAATTGGAGGCTGAAAAACATTTTTGTGGGAAAAATGTGAACATTTTATTTTTATGGCTCAATGTTATAAACCTGGGGGTTCAAGGTGCTCACTACACATCTAGATAAGTTCCCTGAGGGTTCTAATTTCCAAATTAGTTTCATTTGTGGGGGGGTTTCCACAGTTTGGGCACATCAGGGGCTCCTCAAACGCATCATAGAGTCCATTAATTATAAGCAAATTTTACATTAAAAAAGTCAAATGGCGCTCCTTCCCTTCATAGCCCAGCCATGTGCCCAAACAGTGTTTTTTCCCCACATATGGGGTATTGGTTTACTCAGGAGAAATTGGCCAACAAATTTTGGGGTCCATTTTTTCCTGTTAACCTTGCAAAAATAAAAAAATTTGGATCTAAATTAACATTTTTCTAAAAAAAAGTTAAATGTTTATTGTTTTCTGCCACATTCCAAAAATTTCAGTGAATCACCTGAAGGGTTAATAAACTTCTTGAATATGGTTTGTAGAACCTTGAGGGGTGCAGTTTTTAGAATGGTGTAGCTTTTGGGTATTTTCTTTCATAAAGCCCCTCAAAGTCACTTCAAATGTGATGTGGTCCCTAAAAAAATGGTTTTGTTAATTTTGTTGGAAAAATGAGAAATCGCTGGTCAAATTTTAACCCTTATAACTTCCTAACAAAATGTAGACATGTGAAAAATGTTATTAATAGTGTTGAGCGAGTATGTTCTGTTAACCCTTTTGCCGAGTATTTTGACAGCTTTAATACATGTGGAGAATGTCTATTTCTTACACATTCCCCACATGTAATAAAGCTGTCAAAAAGTCGAAAATCATGCACACGGGAGTGATTCAAACATATCACCGAGCAGCTGTAACTACTCGGTGCTCGGCCGAGCATACTCGGCGAAAGGGTTAACAGAACATACTCGCTCAACACTAGTTATTAATTAACTATTTTGTGTGTCAGGAAAACGACACCCACTTTTGGGTCAGACCTTGCAGCTCTCTGGCGCCCCCTTATCCTGCTGGTCAAACACGGTATTGACCGAGGATAAGCACGGGTGCAGCTGCTCTAATTTATGTCGACTATTGCGGCACGTGATGTGACAGGACGTATATATACCTTCAGTTCCTTCCAGGAACGTATATATACCTCCGACCAACCACCCTCAAACCACAATATCACATAAATACTGGTATACTGCCACCACCGATCGCTTAACAGGTGGATCGGGTACCTGGTAGGTAACGTGAATTAGCGGATGAGGAACGTGTTTGCTCGACATAGGACAAGAAGGATGAAACTGGTAAATAATTAATGATTTACTCCCAAAAGGGGGCAGTGTTTACAAAAGATATACAAGATATTACAAAAGAGACAATGTACATATATGCATAAACAGTTATTAAAATAAAAGGGATAAGTAATAGCAAAACCTGCTTCACAAGGTGATGGTCTCAGATTCTGTGGGGGGAAAGGCTCCCCGGAAAGTAGATGTGATTCCTTCACGCAGCCTGCAGGGCATGCGTCTGACGTCCCTGGTTGGAATGACTTGGAAAATGGCCGTTCCGGTTTTTACTAAAGGGGCCAAACGATTAGGAAACGCTCATATTGTTTACCTCACACGGGGGCTCGGTTTTGTGAAAGCACCCAGCTGCATAGAACATAAAAACCTTCAGATTTCATATCTTGGTGTGGGGGGGTCCCACATCCAAGATGGAGACATCATGTTGGCCGTCATTAATTTTCATGCAGATGGATATTAAACAGGACCTCTCTATGATGCTCAGAAGCTAAGAAACCACTTCCTCAATTTCTGGGGGTATCCCAGTTATGAAAAATATATCACTGTAACCAGGAAAATGTGAGCATTCCAAAAATGTGGTCCCTGGGTTAGTGACTGTCCTGTCCGTTATTAAATTCTACATTAACTGTTTGTCCAGCTAAACAATAGAATTTTGGAGGGAATAACTATTTTGAACTAGAAGCTGCTCTGCACTGAGGGTTTACGACAATAATTAAAATTCTTAGGGTGGGGGCCAGCACTGCAGTTCTATGTCTTCTCTTACAAACGGATAGGGGGTGGGGGGTTTTCTTTGTGACATCTCTCGTTTTTAAAAACTCGGGCAGAAATACAATTTGCCTGACATTGTGTGACATATCTCTCATTTTTTGGGGCTTGAAAATTCAAAGTTTGAAAATTGCAAAATTTTCAAAATTTTTGCTAAATTTCTGATTTTTTCACAAAGTAACGCAAGTCATATTGAAGAAATTTTAACACTATCATGAAGTACAATATGTCGTGAAAAAACAGTCTCAGAATCAATGGGATGCGTTGAAGCGTTCTAGAGTTTTTACTTCAGAAAGTGAAAGTGGTCAGAATTGTAAAAATTGGCCTGGTCATTAACGTGCAAACCACCTTCGGAGGTAAAAGGGTTAAGTAACAGAGGCACGTTTGTGCTCCCTTTGAGACTGGAGCCTTTAAATTCTAACTAGTGTCACCTTATGAGGTAATAACTCTGGAATTCTTCAAGGGATCCTGGTGATTCTGAGATTGTTTTTTCGTGACATATTGTACTTCATGATAGTGGTAACATTTCTTTGATATGACTTACGTTTATTTGTGAAAAAATTGGAAACTTGGGAAAAATTTAGAAAATTTAGCAATTTTCAAACTTCAATTTTTATGCCCTTAATTAAGAGAGTCATGTCACACAAAATAGTTAATAAATAACATTTCCCATGATGCGCCCCCTGGGCCGTGGGGTACTGGTGCCGGGCCGGTAGATGCAGGGGGTTGTAGTCACAGTGGCGGTGACCCGGTCCGTGACCCAGGGCGGTCAATCCAAGGGAAATTATATGTATATGTTTTAATAAAGAGTCCGACTACGCCACCTGTGGAATGCAGCTAAAAGGGGGGGGCTACCGCTGCGGAACAGTCCTCTGAAGCTGGTGGTTTTACAGCAAGTATGTTATGACTCCCCACAGGAAGAGTTACCTTCAGGGCAGGGTGTGGATATTGGTGGTTGTGCAGGGTGTCATAGTGCAGTAATAACCACAGAGTCAGTATAGTGCAGTCCCAGGGTCTTTACTGATGACAATTAGGCAAGCTTGGATTGGGGTACTGGCTAGATATAAGAGTCTGATCAGCCTGGAAGCAAACATAGAATCCTCCTTGCCAGGTGAAGTTGTAGGCCTCCCCTTCTCACTATACTCTTTGGCTTTGATACTTGAAGCTGTGCTATAGCCCACGTCCCTGAGTGTAATGCTCTGTGCTCACCCGTATAGCTTGCAGCTCGGGCCTTACTGATGCGTCGCTCCCTCATGGCGGTGCTGGTCCCTCTGTGCTGCTGAGCCTCCGGTAACTCTAGGAACTAATGTGATTGAAAATTGTCTTGCAGAGGTGATTTTCATTTTACAGCAGGTTGCCAAGAACGCCAGCTTCGGCCAGCAGCGAGTGCTCCAAAAAGAGATCCGGGCACTGATGCGGCGGCAACAGGTGGAACTCTCCGGTGGTGAGATAGGAAGCGTGAGAATGTGTGACCCTTTCCCTATTGCCATGCCCCCGAAAAGTGAAATGATGATTTGGTGCCGGGCAGCTATTGGTCTGAGAGGTAGAGATTACCAGGCAACGGTAGAACCAGTCTACTCAGACAGTAGGCCCACCATTTTGACGGCACGGGGGGTGGTTGATGTACGCCATGGGAGGGTGCCCGTTCGCATCATAAATATCGGGAAGAGGGACGTATACCTGCCCCGGTATGCCACGCTAGCCAAATTGTATACCATCGACCAAAATTCTGTACAGTCAGTGGAACCCTTGCCTCCATCTCACCCAGAGGAAGGTAACGGCTCTAAGAAACCAATGGAGGACTGGTGTCAGCAACTACATTTGGGAACTGACTCCACTCCCTCACACCAGAAACAGGGAGTCTATCGGGTGGTTCAAGAGTACGAGAGAGTGTTTAGTAAACACCCGTTAGACTTCGGGCGAGTAAAGGGGGTAGAACACCACATCCCCATGGGAGACCATCCTCCCATAAAGGAGAGATACCGACCCGTACCCCCTGCACACTACCAACACACCAAGGGGATGCTTAGAGACATGAAGGAGGCTGGAGTAATCAGGGATAGCTGTAGCCCCTGGGCAGCTCCACTAGTCTTGGTTAAAAAGAAGGACAACACCATGAGAATGTGTGTAGATTACCGGAAAATCAACCGTATCACCCACAAAGATGCGTACCCCTTACCAAGGATAGAGGAGTCTTTGGCTGCTTTAAAATCTGCTAACTTCTTCTCCACTTTGGATCTCACTAGCGGGTACTTGCAGGTTCCTGTAGCAGAGGCGGACCGGGAGAAGACCGCATTCACCACCCCGATGGGACTTAGCGAGTTTACCTGCATGCCGTTCGGACTCTGCAACGCACCAGGAACCTTCCAACGATTGATGGAATGCTGTCTGGGACACCGAAACTTCGAGACGGTCCTGTTATACCTGGACGATGTCATCGTCTACTCCAAGACCTACGAGGACCACCTGAAACACCTGGCAGAAGTGTTCGAAGCCCTGGCAAACTACGGCCTAAAGGTGAAAACCTCCAAGTGTCACCTCCTGAAACCAAAGGTGCAGTACCTGGGACACGTGGTGAGTGCTGACGGAGTGGCTCCCGACCCTGATAAGATCACCGCAATTAAGGAATGGCCAAGCCCCTCCAGCGTAAAGGAAGTGCGGCAGTTCCTCGGGTTGGTAGGCTACTACCGAAGATTCATTCCCGGTTTCACCAAAAAGGCAGCTCCTATGCAGGACCTCCTGATAGGCCAGTCCAGGAAGGCCAAGAACCAGAAGCCACCCTTCAGATGGGAGAAGCTGGAAGAAGAGTCCTTCCGCCAGCTGAAGATGGCCCTCACGGGGGATGAAATCCTGGCGTACCCTGATTACAGCCAGCCCTTTATCCTCTACACCGACGCAAGTAACATCGGGCTAGGAGCCGTACTGTCCCAGATCCAGCAGGGGAAAGAACGGGTAATTGCTTACGCCAGCCGAAAACTGCGACCCACCGAAAGAAACCCTGAGAATTACAGCTCATTTAAGCTAGAGTTCCAGGCAGTGGTGTGGGCAGTCACCGAACGCTTTAGGCACTACCTCGCCTCTTCCCGGTTCACTGTGTACACGGATAACAACCCGTTGACACATCTGGACACTGCAAGACTCGGTGCCCTGGAGCAGAGATGGATGGCCCGCCTGTCCAACTATGAGTTCACGATCAAATACCGGGCAGGACGCTCCAATACCAACGCGGATGCCTTGTCCAGAATGCCAAACCTACCGGACGTAGGGGAAGATCCAGAGGAACTGGAAGAAGTTGATCTCCCCGCGTTCCACCGTCATGGGACTATCCAGTATTCCCACCGTGCAAGGGGTAAGCAATCTGCTACGTTCAACCCCTTACCTCATTACAACTGGGCGGAAACGCAAGACAGTGACCCCGCCGTCCGACTGGTGAAGGAGATGCTGACTCAGCCAGATGCCCGCCTTGACCCAGACGCTCCGGAGGAGGCCAAGCAACTGTGGGTTGAGAAGAGTCGACTGTTCCTTTACAAGGGGAAGTTGTGCCGCAGAATGGTTAACTCCCGGACGCATGAACTGATCTGGCTAGTAGTGGTGCCAAGAAGAGACGCGGCTATGGTACTGGAGGCATACCACAATGGAGCTGGGCACTTCGGATGGAAGAAGCTGGAGTTCCTGCTGCGCGGGCGGTTCCATTGGGTAGGCATAAGAGGAACCATCGAGAGGTGGTGCAGAGACTGTGGCCCATGCAACCTAAGAAGGAAGGACCATGCTAGCCAGAAGACTCCCCTGCAGTCCATCATCACCAAGCAGCCGTTGGAACTGGTAGCCTTGGATCATGTAAAACTGACCCCCAGCAGAAGTGGCTACGTCTATGCATTGACCATCGTGGATCACTACTCCCGGTTCTTGGTTGTCGTCCCCGTCAAGGACTTAACGGCTCAAACAGCAGCTAGAGCCTTCCAGCAGCACTTCTGCCGTCCACACGGATACCCAGAGCAGGCGCTGACGGACCAGGGACCGGCCTTTGAAACGGAGGTCTTCCAGGAGTTCTGCACTCTGTATGGCTGCCGGAAGATAAGAACAACACCCTATCATCCACAAACCAATGGACTCTGTGAGAAAATGAACCAGGTGGTGATAGACCTTTTGAAAACATTGCCCCTGGAAGAACGCAGTCTGTGGCCTGAGAAACTGCCTGATCTGGTGGACCTATACAACCACATCCCTGTAGGTTCTACCAACTGTACCCCGGCTTACCTAATGAGAGCAAGACCTGGTAAGCTGCCTGTTGACCTGGATATGGGAGTCCTGACACCCGAGGACACTTCACCAGAAGCAGACTGGGACACAGAGAGGCAGCAGCAGTACCGGAAAGTACAGGAGAGCGTGGAGCGAAGTCTCTGTCAAGCTAGAGAAAGACAGGAGAAGACTTACAACCAGTATGCTCCCGCTGTTCCCCTGGTACCTGGAGAGCAGGTCTTGAAGAGGAAGAGACGGCTCCACAAGTTGGACGACCAGTGGGAGAAGGACCCGTACACCGTACTGCCCTCAAGCCATGAGAACCCGAAAGTCTGCACAATCAGTAAGGATGGAGGAGAAACCACAGCCATTGTATCCCGAGATCACCTGAAGAAGTGTCCCGAACAGCTACGGAACCCTGAAGAAGAACAGGAAGACCCTCGACCCGCAGAGGAAAGGGAAGATATGGTCAGTACTGTGCTCGGAGACTTCCCTCGGTCTTGGACTCAAGTCAATGGCGCTGTTGTGGTACCCGTCCTCACCTTCCTCCAACCAGCATCTCAAGTCCCTACGGAGAGACAGGTAGAGCTGAAAGAGCAGCCGGTCCAGGAGGCAGAAGACCCCACACAAGCAGACCAGGAGGATCAACCCTCTGCTTATAGTGAGCCTGCCGTGCCCCTAGTGAGCCAAAGAGTGCGCAGAAAGCTGCCCAGTTTAGTTTTGACAGCTCCTACCACCCGTAGCTCAGGACCAGTCAGTCAGCTCCGTAGGTCCACTAGAGCCACTAGAGGCCAGTTGCCCGTACGTTGGAGGATCTAGGTGTTTAGACTGTTTATTTGTATTTATCTGTTTTCTGTTACTTGTAAATAATTGTGTATTTTTAGTTATTTTATTGGTGTCGTTTAGGGATTATCCGGAATCCTTTGTACATATGTTGGAGCGTAACCCAGGAATGGACTAAAGACTGTTAAGGACTCGGGGCAGGACAGACCCCTACCTGGTTACGGCTCCCGGTCTCTTGGTGAAATGGACACCTTTGTTTTCTTCAAAGACTGCACCCGGTTGCGGACATGCCGTGACCATCCTAATGTGTTTTTCTTTATTGTACTGTTTCTGTTTTTACTTGTTATGTTTTACAAAAATATGTTTAGTCCCGGAGTACTAAATTTCACTAGGGGGGAATGTGGCACCCCAGGGGTCTGGTTTCCACAGTAATAGCAATATTATGTCTGTGAGCAGGTGGGAGGTCTCCTGGTCAGGAATCCTATGCATGCCACACCTCCTGCCCAGTCCTGGGAGGGGAAGAACTTCCCCTATATAAAACTAGGGCTGAGGCAGGGTTAGCGAAAAAAAGAGCAGGGAACACAGACAGAGACACAGTCTGGTCTGTAGTGGAGCAGCTTTAGGAACAAGAAAGATCAGGAGCTCTGTGGGAGCTGTGCTAAAATAGATCAGGGGCTGGAAGCTGTAGAGCTCGCCCTGATTGAAGAGTTCTTACCGGACCCGGAGTCCGAGGCTGTGGGGATTAATCCTTACCCAGCAGCAGAAACCGCCCGGCAGGGGATTTCAGGTCCTCTGGCCAAGAAACCCGAAGGCACGGTCACACGCAAGGGACCAGCACTGCGACGTGGAGCGGAAGCTACCAGAAGGCCCCGAGTCACCGGCCATACGGGTGAGCACCACACGGTACACTCAGGGACGTGGGCTACTTTTATCAGCCTCTAGCAAGGTAGCCAGAAGAGTACGATTAGTTGGGGAGGCCTACAACTCCGCCTGGCCAGGGGAGATCCCATCAGCTCACGGACTGACCAGGCCCCGATCGCTAGCCAGTACTCCGGGAGGGTCTACCTTGTCACCAGTAAAGACCCAAAACTACACCGCACCGTCTCTGAGTGGTTCCTGCTACCCCCCTTCAAACACGTCGGCTGCCCTGAGGCCATACCCCTCCCGTTGGGGGTTCTACCAGCTACGCTGCACAACCTTACCACCGGCCTCAGCGGTCTGCCCTGCAGCGGCGGCTTCATAGCCGCATTCAACGGGTGGCGTAATCGGTACCATCTTCTGCTAAACTCTGCCACTCAGCTTGACTCCCTGGGCACGGACCGGGTCACCGCCACGAGACTACTACCCCTATCAGATCCGGCTCCGGGTAGGCTCCCGCGTGCGCAAAGCTGAGCGACTCAGGCCCAGGGGCGCGTCACAACACAACTGATGGTCCCAACCCCATTTATAAGGCAAGAAATCCCACTTATTAAACCTGACAGGGCACACCTGTGAAGTGAAAACCATTTCTGGTGACTACCTCATGAATCTTATCAAGAGAATGCCAAGAGTGTGCAAAGCAGTCATCAAAGCAAAAGGTGGCTACTTTAAAGAACTTAGAATATAAGACATATTTTCAGTTGTTTCACACTTTTTTGTTAAGTATATAATTCCACATGTGTTAATTCATAGTTTTGATGCCTTCAATGTGAATGTACAATTTTCATAGTCATGAAAATACAGAAAAATCTTTAAATGAGAAGGTGTGTCCAAACTTTTGGTCTGTACTGTATATATATAGATATATATTTCTCTGCTGTATCTGTGCATCATGAAGCGTATGTGCTAAAGGGGCCCACAGAGACTTTTTCGAGCGGGGCCCACAGAAACCTGGAGCAGGCCCTGGTCGAGGCGACTGTACAAGCTACTGTATGTGGATAGCGATAAAAATTATAATGTCTATCGAATTGATGTTGAAGTGTCCAAGTCCTGTTCTTTTAACCGATTTATCTTAAAAGATGAGACTGAAGCAAATAGATGAATTGTCGGGAGTAAATTACAGGTTTAGCTAAGTACCAGAAAAACAGTACTGTCCCACGGACCTAGAGGAGGTAAATGTTAATTACCTTAAAGGGAATCTGTCACCCCATGGTACTTTTTAGGCCTCTAATATGGGCACACAGGTGATAGAAATGTAAATATATACATACCTGTATGGCCCATATTAGAGATCTGCTTGCTTTGATATATCTATTTATAAAAATTAATTTTCCTAGGCTTAATACAGCAAAAAAATTTTGGTGTATTAAGTACTTTCGCATTAAATGAGGCTACAGTTTGTCCATTCATTTGGACTTCGGCAGGAATAAATATGTAGGCACTTAGAAAGGATGAGATTGGGAACCAAGACTCCCACTGTCAGAGAAAAGAGAATGAAAGACAGTAAGATTAAATTAACAATCTGCTAAAATAAAAGGAAGATAGGCAGTAGTGAGTTTGCATCAAAATTTATAGACAGTGATTGTATGCTAGCAATTTAATCATATTTTGATTTGTGTAGAGGTAAAAAGAGTAGCAATACTCCAGTTGGGACAGACTTAGAAGGTCAAACATATCTATGGTAGGGAGAGAACATTTGACTTAGGCTGAAAAAAATGAAAATATTAAAAGAGGTTATTGGCATTATGCAGGATTAAAGCTAGTAGCTTAATATATCACATTTTAATGACATGACTTTAGTAAAGGTTAAAAGTAGCTTTATTCAAATTATTGACACGAAAAGAACTGATACCACTTATCCATAAATTGTAACTATCCCATTAAAGCAATGTCATGTAGGGTCAAGCAGAGCTTAGGCATGAGTGCGAATGTTTGACTTTTGTCACACAAAATGTAGATATGAACAGGTCATCCCTATTATACAGAGAGTAGTAAACAGCATGACTGCATGGAAGATCAAGTTTCCATAGAAAATACAAAAAAAAAGTTAAATTAAAAAACACTAATACAGAGGATTTATTTTCCCAAATTCTGTGGGTTTAACAGGTAGCCTCACTAACCTATTACATAAGATAAATCAGAAAATTAAACTTATCCCAAGTAGAGATGAGCGGTGTTCGACTCGAACTGTTCGCCAATCTCAAATTCGAGCTGTTTTGGGTGGTGTTCGAGCCGTTCGGCGAACACGAACAATTTGAAAAAAATTCGGCTGTTCGAGGTTATGTTCGATAACTGTTCGTGCACCAAAATCATAACTGGATTTTTTCTCAGTAATGCTGAAAATTAATGTTAATACACAGTTTGAGTGTACAGCGGGGTGGAGGGAGGGGCAAGGGATGGATCTCTGCAGAAATAATGAAGATCTCCTTTTTTTTTTCTCTTTCCCGCATTTACAGAGGGGAGGTGCAATCTGTCAGCCTATCAGCAGCGCACACACGGAGCGAACTGCTTTTTTTCACACAAGCAAGGGCATGTGTCATTGGCAGTGTAGGTCACATGTCCTTGCCCTATAAGACCCAGCCATTTTCCCCGTCGCCACCATTTTCTCACTGCTGCAGCTGCGTGTTAGACGGCACCGCTGTTGCTGTGTGCGCTATACTTTCAGTGTTAATTTCAAGCCAATTTTCGCACCAATCTACAGATAGCTTGGGAGCAGGGAATAGTTGTGATTGCAGTCCTTTTGAGGACTAAGTTACATCATTTCCTAAGACTTTTATCATTCAGGTCTGTGCTCTTACATAGAGAGGTTGGGAGTAAAGACTAAATGTAATTGCAATCCTTTTGAGGGCTAGGTTACATCAGTTCCTATCACTTTTATCAGGCAGGTCTGTGCTCTTAAATAGATAGGTTGGGAGTAAAGACTAATTGTAATTGCAGTCCTTTTGAGGGCTAGGTTACATCAGTTCCTATCACTTTTTGCCAGGCAGGTCTGTGTCAGTGCTGTGCAAGTTTTTTTCACAGCATTTGGCTAAATCTAGCAAAGCAAATCCTTTTTGGCCTTTTGCAGTGTGTGTTAGTCAGTGGAGGAGCCTATCTGTGTTGCAAGCTATACCACCTGTGTATAGAATACAATTTTTTTTTACTGCACCTAGTGAAGTAAAACCTTTTGGGCATAGCATCATTCTATTAGTCCATCTATACTAACCTCCACCAGGTTGCAAATTCAAAATAAATTTTATCTGCATCTAGCTCTGAAAAAATATTTTGGCTTCGGCTTGTAGCAGTGTGTGGGACTTGTTCTATTAGTCCATCTATACTAACCTCCACCAGGTTACAAATTCAATATAATTTTTATCTGCATCTAGCTCTGAAAAAATATTTCAGCTTGTAGCAGTGTGTGGGACTTGTTCTATTAGTCCATCTATACTAACCTCCACCAGGTTACAAATTCAATATAATTTTTATCTGCATCTAGCTCTGAAAAAATATTTTGGCCTTGGCTTGTAGCAGTGTGTGGGACTTGTTCTATTATTCCATCTATACTAACCTCCACCAGGTTGCAAATTCAATATAATTTTTAACTGCATCTAGCTCTGAAAAAATATTTTGGTTTGTAGCATTATGTGGGACTTGTTTTATTAGTCCTTCTATACTGACCTCCACCAGGTTGCAAATTCAATATAATTTTTATCTGCATCTAGCTCTGAAAAAATATTTCGGCTTGTAGCAGTGTGTGGGACATGTTCTATTAGTCCATCTATACTAACCTCCACCAGGTTGCAAATTCAATATAATTTTTACCTGCATCTAGCTCTGAAAAAATATTTTGGCTTGTAGCAGTGTGTGGGACATGTTCTATTAGTCCATCTATACTAACCTCCACCAGGTTGCAAATTTAATATAATTTTTATCTGCATCTGGCTCTGAAAAAATCTTTCGGCTTGTAGCAGTGTGTGGGACTTGTTCTATTAATCCATCTATACTAACCTCCACCAGGTTGCAAATTCAATATAATTTTTATCTGCATCTAGCTCTGAAAAAATATTTCGGCTTGTAGCAGTGTGTGGGACTTGTTCTATTATTCCATCTATACTAACCTCCACCAGGTTGCAAATTCAAAATAATTTGTACCTGCATCTAACCCAGCCATTACTTTTGGGCTAATACCACAGTTTGGCCACTCAGCTCTGCTCGGTTCCCATCCATTGTTTTTGTGCTAACAACTCCAGAGTTGTCAATTAGTTAACCACCAAAATGAGTGGAAAATGGCCTGCTGCTGGTGGAAAGGGGAATAGGCATGTTGGGAAGGGAAAAAAAGGTTGTGTCCGTGGGGAAGGTGTTAAAGCAACAGTAACATCTGCAGAAGAAAGACCATCTTCCAGCCAAACTAAGATGTCTACTTCTTTTAGCGGACAATGTGATAAGATCCCTTTCTTACGGCCACGCCAATCGCTACAAATTCCAGATGAGGCGCAAAAACAGCAGGTGCTTCAACGGATATCAAGTGCTCCTTTAAGTGGGCTCTCCTCCACCTCAACTTCAATATCACAAATACTCCAGTCCTCAGAGGTGTCACCCTAATCACGCTTGCTTCCTCACAGCTCCCAAGTCTCCAGCTGCCCGTCTGAGTATGGGGTAGAACAGATGGTTGAGTCTGCAGAGCTGTTTACTCATACTATAGCCTGGGAATCAGAGGTCGGCTCCAGAGCTTCTGTGAATCCAGATGAGGAAATGATCTGCACTGATGCCCAGAATCTTTATGAGTTGGATCCAGGAGCAGATGCAGAAGGTTCTGAACATAATGTCGACCTAAGTTCCCAAACTGTAACTCCTGTTGGTGGAGAAAATGAGGAAGACGATGAAGAGACTCAAATACCTGATTGGAGCGACAACTTTATTTTTTTGTCAGGGCAGGAAGAGGTTGGCTCTGAGGATGACTGGTGTGATAACACACAGGGTGATGATGACGAGGTTGGAGATCCCACTTACTGTCAACCCACAGTCAGCCAAAAAATGAGGTCAGCAGAGGAGGTGGAGGAGGATGCTAGTGATGATGAGGTCATGTTGCACCTTCCTGGAGAGAGACGTAGTACTGGAAGCACGTCAACAACTGCATCCTCAAACACAACTCTGCCTCTGACCACAAGTCGTGTTGGCTCTTCAGGTCGCATGGGTGCAAAGCCTTGCATAGCCTGGGCATTTTTTCAGATCGATAAGGATGACCCAACTCGTGTTATCTGTAACATTTATCAGCAAAAGCTAAGTAGAGGCCAAAAAATACATAGTTTGAGTACTTCATGCATGAACCGTCACATGGATATGAAGCATAAGTTGCAGTGGGAAGCTCACTGTTAGAGATGAGCGTTGTTCTACTCGAACTGTTCGCCAATCTCAAATTCGAGCTGTTTTGGGCGGTGTTCGAGCCGTTCGGCGAACACGAACAATTTGAGAAAAATTCGGCTGTTCGAGGTTATGTTCGATAACTGTTCGTGCACCAAAATCATAACTGGATTTTTTCTCAGTAATGATGAAAATTAATGTTAATTCGCAGTTTGAGTGTACAGCGGGGTGGGGGGAGGGGCGGGGGATGGATCTCTGCAGGAACAATGAAGATCTCCATTTTTTTTTTCTCTTTCCCGCATTTACAGTGGGGAGGTGCAATCTGTCAGCCTATCAACAGCGCACACACGGAGCGAAGTGCTTTTTTTCACACAAGCAAGGGCATGTGTCATTGGCAGTGTATGTCACATGTCCTTGCCCTATAAGACCAAGCCATTTTCCCCGTCGCCACCATTTTCTCACTGCTGCAGCTGCGTGTTAGACGGCACCGCTGTTGCTGTGTGCGCTATACCTTGTTAATTTCAAGCCAATTTTCGCACAAATCTACAGATAGCTTGGGAGTAGGGAATAGTTGCGATTGCAGTCCTTTTAAGGACTAGGTTACAGCATTTCCTACGACTTTTATCAGGCAGGTCTGTGCTCTTAAATAGATAGATTGTGGGAGTAAAGACTAATTGTAATTGGAGTCCTTTTCAGGACTAGGTTACATCAGTTCCTATCAGTTTTTGCCAGGCAGGTCTGTGCCAGTGCTGTGCAAGTTTTTTTCACAGCATTTGGCTGAATCTAGCAAAGCTAATCCTTTTTGGCCTATTGCAGAATGTGTTAGTCAGTGGAGTAGCCTATCTGTGTTGCAAGATATACCACCTGTGTATAGAATACCAATTTTTTTACTGCACCTAGTGAAGTAAAATCTTTTGGGCATAGCATCATTCTATTAGTCCATCTATACTGACCTCCATCAGGTTGCAAATTGAATATCATTTTTTTCTGCATCTAGCTCTGAAAAAATATTGGGCTTCTAGCTGTGTGTGGGACTTGTTGTATTAGTCCATCTATACTGACCTCCATCAGGTTGCAAACTGCATATATTTTTTTCTTCATCTACCTCTGAAAAAATATTGGGCTTCTAGCTGTGTGTGGGACTTGTTCTATTAATCCATCTATACAGACCTCCATCAGGTTGCAAACTGAATATATTTTTTTCTGCATCTACCTCTGAAAAAATATTGGGCTTCTAGCTGTGTGTGGGACTTGTTCTATTAATCCATCTATACAGACCTCCATCAGGTTGCAAACTGAATATATTTTTTTCTGCATCTACCTCTGAAAAAATATTTGGCTTCTAGCTGTGTGTGGGACTTGTTGTATTAGTCCTTCTATACTGACCTCCATCAGGTTGCAAACTGAATATATTTTTTTCTTCATCTACCTCTGAAAAAATATTGGGCTTCTAGCTGTGTGTGGGACTTGTTCTATAAATCCTTCTATACAGAACTCCATCATGTTGCAAACTGAATATATTTTTTTCTGCATCTACCTCTGAAAAAACATTGGGCTTCTAGCTGTGTGTGGGACTTGTTGTATTAGTCCATCTATACTGACCTCCATCAGGTTGCAAACTGAATATATTTTTTTCTGCATCTACCTCTGAAAAAATATTGGGCTTCTAGCTGTGTGTGGGACTTGTTGTATTAGTCCATCCATACAGACCTCCATCAGGTTGCAAACTGAATATATTTTTTTCTGCATCTACCTCTGAAAAAATATTGGGCTTCTAGCTGTGTGTGGGACTTGTTGTATTAGTCCATCTATACTGACCTCCATCAGGTTGCAAACTGAATATATTTTTTTCTGCATCTACCTCTGAAAAAATATTGGGCTTCTAGCTGTGTGTGGGACTTGTTCTATTAATCCATCTATACAGACCTCCATCAGGTTGCAAACTGAATATATTTTTTTCTGCATCTACCTCTGAAAAAATATTGGGCTTCTAGCTGTGTGTGGGACTTGTTCTATTAATCCATCTATACTGACCTCCATCAGGTTGCAAACTAAATATATTTTTTTCTGCATCTACCTCTGAAAAAATATTGGGCTTCTTGCTGTGTGTGCGACTTGTTCTATTAATCCATCTATACAGACCTCCATCAGGTTGCAAACTGAATATATTTTTTTCTGCATCTAGCTCTGAAAAAATATTTGGCCTTCTAGCAGTGTGTGGGACTTTCTCTATTAGTCCATCTATACTGACCTCCATCAGGTTGCAAATTGAATATAAATTTTTTCTGCATCTAACCCAGCCAATAGTTTTGGCCTAATACCACAGTTTGGCCACTCAGCTCTGCTCGGTTCCCATCCATTGTTTTTTTGGGCAAACAACTCCAGAGTTGTTAATTAGTTAACCACCAAAATGAGTGGAAAAAGGCCTGCTGCTGGTGGAAAGGGGAATAGGCGTGTTGGGAAGGGGAAAAAAGGTTGTGTCCGTGGGGTAGGTGTTAAAGCAACAGTAACATCTGCAGAAGAAAGACCATCTTCCAGCCAAACTAAAATGTCTACTTCTTTTAGCGGACAATGTGATAAGATCCCTTTCTTACGGCCACGCCAATCGCTACAAATTCCAGATGAGGCACAAAAACAGCAGGTGCTTCAACGGATATCAAGTGCTCCTTTAAGTGGGCTCTCCTCCACATCAACTTCAACATCACAAATACTCCAGTCCTCAAAGGTGTCACCCCAATCGCACTTGCTTCCTCACAGCTCCCAAATCTCCAGCTGCCCGTCTGAGTATGAGGTAGAACAGATGGTTGAGTCTGCAGAGCTGTTTACTCATACTATAGCCTGGGAATCAGAGGTCGACTCCAGCGCTTCTGTGAATCCAGACGAGGAAATGATCTGAACTGATGCCAGAATCTTTATGAGTCGGATCCAGGACCAGACGCAGAAGGTTCTGACCATAATGTAGACCCTCATTCCCAAACTGTAACTCCTGTTGGTGGAGACAATGAGGAAGACGATGATAAGACTCAAATACCTGATTGGAGCGACAACTTTAGTTTTTTGTCAGGGCAGGAACAGGTTGGCTCTGAGGACGACGGGTGTGATAACGCACAGGGTGATGATGATGAGGTTGGAGATCCCACTTACTGTCAACCCACAGTCAGCCAAGAGATGAGGTCAGCAGAGGAGGTGGAGGAAGATGCTAGTGACGACGAGGTCAGGTTGCGCCTTCCTGGACAGAGACGTAGTACTGGAAGCACGTCAACAACTGCATCCTCAAACACAACTCTGCCTCTCACCACAAGTCGTGGTGGCTCTTCAGGTCGCATGGGTGCTAAGCCTTGCATAGCCTGGGCATTTTTTCAGATCGATAAAGATGACCCAACTCGTGTTATCTGTAACATTTGTCAGCAAAAGCTAAGTAGAAGCCAAAAAATACATAGTTTGAGTACTTCATGCATGAACCGGCACATGGACATGAAGCATAAGTTGCAGTGGGAAGCTCAGTGTGCTACAATGCGGCCTAGCCGGCCGGGCCAACCACCGTCTGCCATATCTTGTGCATCCGTGTCCTCTTCATCCTCTGTGACTGGGGCGACAGCAATCACACCTGTTTTGGGGCGCAGACCTGCCACCTCTTTACCCGCAACAGCCAGCGTGATTGGCAGGTCATCATTTTCTTTGGAGGTGGTAACACCAGCTGGTGTTGAGCGCTGTCCGACATCGATAGCACCACCTTTGGATCAAGGCAACCTAACATGTCCGCCTGCATCTTCCTCACAGACCGGCAGTTTGCCGGGGACACCCTTAACAACCCCGTCTAAGCACAATAGCCAGCCCTCGGTCCCTCAGATGTGGACAAGTAAAAGACCATTTCCTCCTAGCCATGAGAAAGCTAAGAGGTTGAATTTCACCATCTGCAAGTTCTTGGCTACAGAAAAGCTGCCTTTCCGCCTGGTGGACACAGAGGATTTTCAAGACCTTATGTCCGTCGCAGTGCCCCAGTACCAGATGCCCAGTCGGCACTACTTCTCAAAGAAAGGTGTGCCTGCGCTCCACCAGCATGTCGCACACAACATCACCGCTTCTTTGAGAAACTCTGTGTGTGACAGGGTGCATTTCACCACAGACACTTGGACGAGTAGGCATGGACAGGGGCGTTACATGTCGCTGACTGGGCACTGGGTAACTATGGTGACAGCAGGACAAGGGGCTGCTGTCCAAGTCTTGCCGTCCCCACGAGTTGTGCGGCAATCCTCTTTATGTCAAAGTTCCTCCACTGCTTCTGCCTCCTCAACCTCCTCTCGGTCTTCCACCTGCACCCAAAGCCTGTCTGGTCATGCCACAAGCTTTCTAACTGCGCAGAAGGGATCCTGCACACCTCCTTACTATGCTGGCAGTAGGGCTCAATGTCATCAGGCGGTTTTTACATTGAAATGTCTGGGAAATGTGAGTCACACAGCTGAGGAGTTGTGGTCAGCTCTGGAGAACCAATTTCATGAATGGTTGTCTCCACTGGACCTGAAACCAGGGAAGGCCGTGTGCGACAATGCTGCAAACCTGGGTGCGGCCCTTCGCCGGGGCAATGTCACACACGTGCCTTGTATGGCTCACGTGTTGAACCTGGTTGTCCAGCAATTTTTAGCCCACTATCCCAGACTAGATGGCCTTCTGCAGAGGGCACGGTCGCTGTGTGCTCACTTTCGCCGTTCGCATCCCGCAGCTCAGCGACTTACATCTCTACAGAAGTCGTTGGGCCTGCCACTTCACCGGCTAAAATGCGATGTGCCTACCCGGTGGAATTCAACTCTGCACATGTTGCAGCGACTGTGGCAGCACCGACAAGCCCTGGTGCAATACGTTCTGACGTATAGCCTGGGCCAACGAGATCCAGAGGTGGGGCAAATCACGCTGGAGGAGTGGTCTCAGATCAGGGACCTATGCACCCTTCTGCACAGTCTTGAAATGGCGACGAAGATGTTTAGTGCTGACGATGCCATTATCAGCATGACTATTCCGGTGATTTACATGCTGGAGCACATGTTAAACAGAATTCGGAGTCAGGTGGTGGCACAAGAGGAGGTGGAGGAAGTAGAGGAGGAGGAGTTGTATGCGGAAGGGCTAACATCTGCAAGGTCCAGACGGTCGGCAGCACCACGGCGGCAGGCATGTGAGGGTGGGGGAGATGGTTTTACCAGGGCGCATGGTAGCAGCCAAACTAGTGAGGAAGGTGCAGGAGCCCAGGAAGAAGTGGAGGACGAACTGATGGAAGACTCATCAGATGAGGGAGACCTTGATCACATTTCTGTTGTGCGAGGTTGGGGGGAGAGGACAGAGGAAGGAAGCATGATTGTTACCTCGCCACCAACACAACAGGGACTTGGTGCTCCTGGATGCGCAACACACATGAGTGCCTTCTTGCTGCACTACCTGCAACCTGACCCTCGAATTGTGAGAATTAGAAATAATCCTGACTACTGGGTTGCCACACTCTTAGATCCCCAGTACAAAAGTAAATTTGCAGAAATTATTCCTGCCATAGAAAGAGATGCACGCATGCAGGAGTATCAGCAGAGACTGTTGCAGAATCTTACATGTGCTTTTCCACAAAACACTAGTGGTGCACGTAGTGAATCTCACAGTTCCAACTTGCCAACCGTGGGACTGTCTAGTGTTCAGCACTCAAACCGTAACAGAAACACAGTATCTGCTGGTAACATCAATTTTGCGGAATCATTTCACCACTTTTTTAGCCCATCCTTTGCAAGGCCATAGGAGACAAGAAGTCTGACACATAGTCAACGCCTAGAGACGATGATACAGGAGTATCTCCAAGTAAACATTGAAGCTATGACTGTGTCACTGGACCCTTGCTCTTTTTGGGCTTCCAATCTGGATAAATGGCCGGAGCTAGCCACTTACGCCTTGGAGATCTTGTCATGCCCCGCAGCCAGCGTTCTGTCTGAACGTGTGTTCAGCGCTGCTGGTGGTGTGCTGACAGATAAGTGCACGCGGCTCTACACTGATAATGTAGACAGACTCACGTTCATAAAGATGAACAAACCATGGATCCGAAACGACTTTTCTACCCCTGTGTCATCCTGGGGAGAGTTAAAGCATGATGATTTGATAAAATCACCTCACCAACCGTTTTAAGCTTTCAAATTACTAATCATTCTTATCTGTATCTTAGCTGGAAAATAATTTGGGCCTTGTAGCAGTATGCAATACTGATTCTATTAGGCCATCTATACTAAACTCCACCAGATTTAAAATTACTAATCATGTTTATCTGTATCTTGGCTGGAAAATTATTTGGGCCTTGTAGCAGTTTGCAGTACTGATTCTATTAGGCCATCTATACTAAGCTCCACCAGCTTTCAAATTATTAATAATTTTTAGCTGCATCTTGCCCGGAAAATAATTTTGGGGCTCCTAGATGCGCAAAACACATGAGTGCCTTCTTGCTGCACTACCTGCAACATGACCCTCAGATTGTCAGAATTTGAAATAATCCTGACTACTGGGTTGCCACACTCTTAGATCCCCCACACTCTACGATCATCCATTTCATTTTAATAAAGAACAAAAAAATGGTCATTTTTGAAATCATAAGCATTAGCAGGTTATTAGAAACTGAAATCAAACAGTTTTCAACTCAAAACTTTATTCTAGGTGATGTTACATTTGCACATAGGACCCCTTGTTCGAAAGGAGCTTCTGAACTCTCTCGTCCATTGAATTTGTCAGGTTTTGGATGGTTTCTGCTTCAATTGTTTTGCATGAGGACAGAATACCCTCCCAGAGCTGTTGCATAGATGTGAACTGCCTCCCGCCATCATAGACACTCCTTTTGATGATGCTCCAGAGGTTCTCAATGGGGTTGAGGTCAGGGGAGCATGGGGGTTACACCATAAGTTTGTCCCCTTTTATGCCCATATCAGCCAGAGATACAGATGTGTTATGTGCAGCATGAGACGGTGCATTATCATGCATGAAAATGATCTTGCTGCGGAATACATGGTTCTTCTTCTTGAACCATGGCAGGAAGTGCTGTTTGAGAAACTCCACATACATTATCGAGTTCATCTTTACCCCTTCAGGGATCCTAAAGGGGCCGACAATCTCTCTCCCCATGATTCCAGCCCAAAACATTACTCCACCTCCTCCTTGTTGGCGCTGTAACCATGTTTGTATGGGGTGTCCATCAACCAGCCATCCTCCACTCCATCCATCTGGACTATCGAGCGTTGCACGGCACTCATCGGTGAACAAAACAGTTTTGAAGTCAGTCTTCATGTATTGTTTGGCCCACAGGAGCCGTTTCTGCTTGTGTACAGTGGATAGAGGAGGTCAACAGGATGGCTTACGCACAGCTGCAAACCTCTGAAGGACCCTGCATCTTGTTGTTCGGGGGACGTTGGAGGCACCAGCAGCTTCAAAAACTTGTCTGCTGCTATGACAAGGCTTTTTGCCGCTGCTCTTTTAACCTGACGTAATTGCCTGAAGGAAAGAGTCCTCAATTTTCCCTTATCAGCAAGCACATGTGTGTACTTTGAATCAGCTACATGCTTCTTGATTGTGCGATGATCAGGATGAAGTGTCTTGGCAATGTTGATTGTAGTCATGCCTTGACCTAAACACTCCACAATTTGTTGCTTCTCAGCAGCCGACACATCCTTTTTCTTTCTCATTTTGGCAGAAAATGTAGGCTGCTTAATAATGTGGGACAGCCTTCTTAAGTAGTCTTGCCTTTCATTGGACACACCTGCCAAACTAATTAGCACAGGTGTCTGCAATTGCTTACAGTGATATAAAGAGCCCTGACACACATCACCATCAATGAGTTTAACTGACAAACAAACAAATTCTTACCTTATCACTCCTAAACACTTTTTGCATAATAATTTGGAACACAGTGTACATGTGCTTTTCCACAAAACACCAGTGGTTCACGTAGTGAATCTTAAGTTCTAACTTGCCAACCGTGGTCTGTATGGAGTTGTTCAATAAAGGGCTCAAAATTAAGATAACATAGACGGGAGAGGTCTCTATGAATATGAATTCCTAAGTATTTGATACCCTGTGAGGGCCAGGCAAAGGGAAAGTTGGACTGGATGGAATCCTGTATGGATTTGGGGAGGGAGACATCGAGGGCCTCAGACTTTGCTGCATTGATTTTAAAATTTGACCATGTAGCAAAGTGATCTATTTCAGCCATAACAGCAGGGATGGATATATGTGATTGAGTGATATATACTAGGACATCATCAGCAAATGTAGAGCACTTGTACTTGGTGCCTCCCACCTCAATCTACCTAATATTGGGGTTATGGCGAATTGATGAGAGCAGGTGCTCCATCACTAGGATGTATAAGAGAGGGGTCAGAGGACATCCCTGCCTTGTCCCATTGGTGATTATGAAAGGTGATGAAAATGTTACATTTATCTTCAGCCTAGATGACGTATTGTGATACAGGGCCTTGATTTTGCCTATAAAAGGGTCCCCTAGACCCCTACCCCAAGCTTTTTAAGAGAATAATATATGGCGTGCCAGGAGACTCTATGGAATGCTTTCTCAGCATCCAACGAGAGTATCTAATTACAAATTTTTAACTGCATCTAGCCCAGGAAATACTTTGTGCCTAGTAGCAGTGTCTGCTAGTCAGCGGATTATCCCAGCTGTTAAGCAAGCTATACCACCTGTAGTTTGGACGCTTAGTTTTTTCAAAGGAAATGCTTCGGGGCCCCGGGACACTCAGTGAAGAGCATCGGGGAGGCACCCCATGGCACAGGGGCTGGGACTGGCGGCAGGACGCCTTTGCTGTGGACCGCCAAGCTCAATCCTTATAAAAGCTTTTTAACTGCAGCAGCTTTAGTGGACGCTACTGGAGCTGGAATTACGCGGCTGCTGGCATGAGACTTGCCCTCCATTAGATTCTTGTAAAAGGATTTAAAGTGTACTCATTCAAATTAGAAAGTCAATTTAAATTAAAAAGATCAGACCTGCCTTCACCGCAGGGGGGTTCGCTCGACCCACCAGCGGACAGGCACCAGTATTGGGAGAGGGGGGCTGGCCGTTAGGGTCCACCGCAGCTCTGGCTCAATCCCGGCGACACGGAGGTCGCACGGGCAGGAACGGACTGGCCGTGTCAGCTTCGCACTTTTTTGGTTTTAGAAGGGCATGACATGCCTATATCTGTGTCTCCCCCTCCTTTTACTCCTCCACCTCTTTTCTTTTCGCATGACTATATGTACTTGTCACTTTTCCATGTGGTAGTTGTGTCTTCTGAGCAGTTTGTCAGCTTTTGGACACCTGTGAAGGTGTTTTCTATGTGTTTCTATGTGTTTTTGTTTGCCTGCCATTGGTTTTAACAGTGTTCGAAGGTCTTCGACGAACAGTTCGACGAACAGTTCGGCGAACATACGGGTGTTCGACGAACCGAACCGAACTCGAACACTACGGGGGTGGCTCAACACTAATCCCAAGTATATTACTAAATTAGTTGTAATAATGCATATTGCACAATGCAAGATATTTTTCTAGAATATATTACTGAATTAGTTGTAATAATGCATATTGCACAATGCAAGGATATTTTTCTTGAAATATATCCATTTAAGTGTCATAGAATGTCATTATTAGCTGTAGCGAAATTTGGAAAAAAAGCATTTGCTTCTAGATCATCAACAATGGCTAAAACTGAATAGGCATGTCACAAGTCACACAACCAAACATAAGATGGTTTATAATTGGAGCTAAAGACCCTCCGTTTCCTGACCTTTTCAGGTATTATCAAGAATCAGTATGCAGTTCAAAAGTAATCTTAGTTCAATTATGTAGGTTCATGTCTATCTTTTTAAGATGTTCTCAATACATTCACAGAACCTTTAAACTGATTGGAAGCTGGAAAACTATAATTTATCTTTATAGCGATTTTATGATGACCAACTCATTGTTTTTTTGTAATGTGTACGAATAGCTACTCTGAAGCGACTTGCATTGGACCAGCAAAAGCGCAGTTACAGACGCACTTTGCGCAAACCACCACTTCTAGGCAATTCCTTAAGGATCGAGATAATCTTCCCAGACTGCTAACTCAGGTGACACAGACAATGTGGAGTCAGGTACAAGAGTTTAACCAAAGCTAGCAAAAAACCCAAATGAAAACTTACCTTTTTGGATTATTTTTTTGTATGGTAATTAATGGGTAAAAGAGGGTTGGGAGAGCTTTTTTCAATTAAAGGACTTTTCTCTGTGTGTCGGTTTATTACGAGGGTCAGTCAATAAGCAATGACTCCTATTTTTTTTCTCCTTAAATAAGGTAGTTATGTTAAATATTCGAATTTGGCACAATTCCTCAAACCTTCTTCTCCAATCCACAGCAAATTGCAACTTCCTGCACCAACAGGTGGTAGGACTGTATCGGCTTGCAAAATGGCTGACATTGATGTTCTTATTAGACAACGTTCTGTGATTGAATTCTTGCATGCAGAAGGTGAAACGCCCATTCGAATTCATGAGAGACTGAAAAATGGGTATGGTGATGCAACAGTGGATGTCAGTACTGTTAGACGATGGGTTCGTCGCTTTAACACAGCTGAAGGGCCATCACCGTTGGTTGATAAAATGCGGAGTGGCAGGCCAGTAACTGCAGTGACTCCAAGCAACATTCAGCGAGTCGATGACATCATTCGTGGTGACCACCGGGTGACTGCAGATGAATTGTGTGGCATTATCTGCCTCAGTAAAGGCAGTGTGATGAAAATTATTGGACAACTGGGATACAGAAAAGTTTGTGCATGGTGGGTCCAAAGAATGCTTTTTACCATGCTGGAATACATGCCCTTGTTTCCAAGACTGTGGAAATGGATGGAGATTATATTGAAAAGTGACAAATTAATCGTTAATGTTGTGGTTTTCAACCTATGTAATTGCATTTGAATTTCTTGCCAATTAAAAGGAGAAAAAAAATAGGAGGCATTACTTATTGACTGACCCTCGTACTTTTTATTACGGGTTAGTAATGGGGGTGTCTGACAGATGCCTCTGCATTACTAACCCCTGGGCTTGATGTCAGCGGACATTACACAGCTGGCATCAACCCCAAAACCATTAACCCGAGATTATCAGTGATCTGGTATGTCCTCCATTTTCTAATTAATTCTCCCACAGTTGATTTCTTCACACCAAGCTGCTTGCCTATTGCAAACTCAGTCTTCCCAGCCTGGTCCAGGGCTACAATTTTGTTTCTGGTGTCCTTCGACAGCTCTTTGGTCTTCACCATAGTGGAGTTTGGAGTGTGACTGTCTGAGGTTGTGGACAGGTGTCTTTTATACTGATAACAAGTTCAAACAGGAGCCAGTACTACAGGTAATGAGTGGAGGATAGAGGAGCCTCTTAAAGTAGAAGTTACAGGTCTGTGAGAGCCAGAAATCTTGCTTGTTTGTAATTGACCAAATACTTATTTTCCACCAAAATTTGAAAAAACTTTCTTTCCAAATCAGACAATGTGATTTTCAGGATTTGTTTTCTCATTTTGTCTCTCATAGTTGAGGTCTACCTATGATGTCAATTACAGGCCTCTCTCATCTTTTTAAGTGGGAGAACTTGCACAATTGGTGGCTGACTAAATACTTTTTTACCCACTGTAAGGGGGACCCCACTTTTTAAATTTATTTAGTTAATGTGCTGACTACAACTATCATCAGCGCCCCCTGGTTTTGCTGATCACAGGGAGACAAGGCAAGGATGATGATAGTTGTAGTCACAGCAACAACAGCTGTACCTGTACTGCTTTCCCCAGCCGCTGGAGATTTTCATTTGGCTATGAGTCACACAGATGTCACATGAATGTCATCCATGAGTCATAAGGGTGCACGTGTGCTGCACGCATTTCCTCCGTGATGCCGGAAAAAAAAAGACATGTCTGCGGGTTTTTCACATGGACTCACGGTCTGTATGAAAAATCTAACAAGTGTGCACCACCATTGTATACAATGGGTGTGCATGTGTCTATATTTGCGGTCCTTAAAAAACGGACCCCATATGGACATAACATACGAACTTGTGAAGGGGGCCATATACTGATTTTTTGGAGGCAGAATGAACAAATAAAGAGCAGTTTAATAATTATTTATTTATTATGCTGTTTACTGTGCTGTATAATTGATAAGACAACTTTATTCTTTAGATTAGTGCATTACCAGATTTATATCAGTTTTATATGTTTTGCTACTTTTGCTACTTTTGTAACTTTTACAATATATAAATTTTTATTGCTTTTATATTTTTCTACTGACAGAGCTATATAGGGCGGGACGAGTTGATATTTTCAATGTTGATATTTTCAGACTTCTTTATCACTGTTTATTCCATTTTTTGTGTGACAGTATGTTGAAACAGCAACATTTTTGCATGTTTTTCATTACTATTTTTAAGGTATTCAAACTAGAGGATAGATAATGTGATAGTTTTATAGATTGTGTATGTTTTTATTTACTCTAGTTTTTACAAACAAGCTATGTTTTTTTTGTGGGGAAACTGTTTCTCTAGTTTTTTATGCCTTTCTTGATTTTTTTTTACATTTTAGACATTTCATTTAATTTTTTTTCCATTTTTACTTACTGTGAGTATGAGATTTGAATATTTCACAATTTGATCACTGGTCTCATACACTGTCATACTGCATTGTTTAAATGATCTATCCAGGACTTTTTTTTTTAATATGGGCCTAAAAACTAACAGGCAGGTATTTGCTAACTGCCTTCCTGTTCTACCTGTTGCAGGCACATAGCGGCCATTGACCGCTCCTGCCGGAGATCCAGCTGTTCAACGTTAACAGAGCAGCTCTTCTTCTTCTACGCTGAAGGTGCGAGGTTGCAGGCGTCATGCTGATTAACAGCCGTCTCCCTACAGTTATTCAGCAGGGAGCTGGCTATCAATCAGCATGACATCAGCAGTCACACCCAGTCAGAGCAGAGCCTAGGAAAGTCACTAGTCTGTTGGCAGGAGCTATCTTTGACCGCTCTGTGCTGGCAGATATCGGTTGCCCTGTGATAAGCAGCTGCCCTGTGATTACCCCTGGGATCTGTCCTAAGAAGGAATTTCAGTATTGTCTAATGCGATCACTCGTGCAGTGATGCAGTGTTTGCACCTGTCTTACTTACTCTGATAAGTATAGTGGCATCCATGCAGTGTATATTAAAAAAAATACAAAATAGTTCCAGACCAGTCAATATATATTTCTGTAGAGTCAGAATTTGCAGACCTGATAGATGGCCAGTATGTCTCGGTGTCACCTGTTCATTAGATGGTCCAATGTTTTCTATTTTCAGGAAAAGTTTTTTTTTTTTTTAAAGGAATTCATTTTCTAGTTTGTGATGTTACCTAATTGGCTCAAGCTTTGTTTTTAAATAGGAAGGTTTAAAAACTTTGAATAGATTTTCTTTTTCATCCTAATTTTGCATCAATTACTTACGATGAATACAATATAATTATTTTTCCTATTAGATATATTTCTTCATGTATGTCTGTTGGTATAGCAATTGTTTGTTCGCTGAAAAATATGATTGACAAACAATTTTCTGTCTTATGGTTAGAATGAAATGAATGGATAACCCTACTAAAGAAAGCAGTAAAGCATCTTTTAGGCTCCGTTAAAGTTCTGAACGACAACTTGTTTATTTCCAAAGCCATATAGTGTGAAAAAGTCAAGATATAAAGTGAGGATTTGTCAGCTACAATCATTCATAGTTTACAACCGTCTCCATAGAATAGAAGTAGTGTCATCAGTTAAAATCACTTTGCTAGATAGTAGACCATATTTTGTAGACAGATGGACAATAATATGAATTGATTTTTCTTGGAATAAACACAGTTTTATTTGTGAAGAGAACAACATAAACATTACACTTCAATCAATAGCCCGACATTTAAAAAAAATTGTTTTTGAAATTTAAAACGTATTTTTTTCAGATTTTAATATATTTCCTAATATAAAAACAACTTAATTAAAACATATAATATATAGTAAATATGCATGTGATAATTTCATGCCTGTAAGGTACCACTATAATACCTAGCCAGTTTCTATCTATCAATCTGTCTAATCGAAGCTGCCAAGCTATTTACATTTATATTGAAGCTCATGATGTTTATAAGAAACGTAGCCAGCTTGGCACGCAGAATCTTCATTGCCCTTACTTTATTTCTGTTCACTTTGGATGCTTGGTAATGTCATAACTTTTTATTATACAGTATTGCCTATGTATTAAAGATTATTCAAATGTAATGAGTAATTTCTTGTTACTTTCCAATGTATCTTAAGCAGAGACTCAAGTTTCTCTATAGACACATATTAATTTTTTGTGGGACAAATGATATCTATGGGACAGTTCGCCAATTTATCTTGTTGTCGATTTTTTGATAAGTTGCCTCAGATCTGGGCAAAGTGTCGCCCATGGGCCACATCGACCCTCTGACTGCTCCAGTCTGACACTCAGACCTATACAGCCGAAGGACTGAAAACACTGGCCCATGGGCCGCACCATTTGGTTTCCTTCTCCACCTTGCATCCCGATTCCACCTCTATCTGTGCCAGCAGGATATAAATAGTGTTGAATATAGTGGTGGAGGAGGGAGAGGTGAGCTCCTTCTTCCAGCATTCCTTATTCTTTCTTCAGCATGCACGACTGAGACATCAAATGCAATGACATTACTACATCATATCTGCTATGCGGAACCTCAGTACATACACAAAGAGCAGATTGCTGGGGTAACGGGAGCGAGATAAGCATTTATTTTTATCTTACGTGAGAATGTATGTGGGATGCGTGTCTGCATGTAGGAAAGCTATGTGGGGGCTCATATTGTTTATAGGGGGAATATATGGGGGATCACATTATATATAGGATGGCTATTTCGGGGCTAATACTGTATATAAGGGGCTATTTCAGTGGTCATACTGTATGTAGGGGGGCTATGTGGGGGTTCATGCTGTATATATGGAGACTGTGGAGGGAGGGCTCATACTTTATATTGGGGACTGTGTATTGGATCATACTCTATATTGTGGGGGTTGTATGTGGACTCACTCTATATAGGGGGCTGTGTGTGGGCTTTTACTGTATATAGTGGCTGTGTAAGGACTCATGCTGTGTATAGGGGAGCTATGTGGGGACTCATACTGTATTTAGGGATCTGTATGGGTATTCATGTTGTATATAGGGGGCTGTGCTTGGGCTCATATGATATTTAGGGGCATTATACTTAATTCTGCTCAATGTTAAGTGATATAATTCTAATTAATATTTAATATAAATTTGGAGCAGAATTAATTTTAGTATTTTGATTCTGCCCTCCGCAAGAGTCACAGTCTCTTATGTGGCCTCTTCAGGAAAATTAATTTCCCACCCCTAGGTTGTCTAAAAAAATGAGAAAAGCAGATTGGCAACCCTGGTATGGAAGTCCCACATATATGTGTCTGCCAGGTGAAAATTTCAGATACAGTGAGTGTAATCAAGGCCCTGTGTAATGTTCTGTCATGCCAGGTGGGAAAAACTTAGTGAAGCTGACTCGCCCCCTGGGCCGTGGGGCACTCGGATCCGGGCAATAGGGGAACGATGGGGGTAGTAGGGGCAACCCGGTTCCGTGGCTCAGGGTGGTCAGGCCAGTGGTAGTCTGCTATGTGCTGTTGATAACGTCCGACTATGCCACCCGTGGATTTGCGGTCACTAGGAACCGCTGATGCAGGGCAGACCGCTGGGGCTGATGGTGTATGCAGCTGAGTTGGTGTGACTCCCCACGGGAAGAGTGCAGCCCCAGGGCAGTGTAGTAGATGGTGGGAGTGATGGTGGTGAGAGTCCCAGTGCTGATAGTGCTGGAGGAGCAAGGAGCACACAGACAACCGGTTGCTGTCCAGGGTCTTTACTAGAGGAGGTAAACTGACCCACAAACAGTCCCGGCTAGGAGGGGACCTGGATGTCTGAGAGCAATTGGGAAAATGGCCCTGGTCAGGGTGAGGGTGTAGGCCTACCGTGCTTTCTGTGCTCCTTCTGGCTCTCTCCTCCTTATAGGGTAACAGTCCACGTTTCCGAGCTTTCCGTGTACTCTCGCCTATATGGCCTGCGACGTGGGTTCCTTTCTGCTCCCGGCCTGATACGGCTTTACTGGTCCCTTCTGTTGTGGCAGAGCCTCCAGGTTTCTTAGGCCAAGGAACATACAGTCCCCTGCGGACTGGTTATCTGCTGCAGGACGTGGAATCCTCACAGCCTCAGACACCAAAGTCTGGTAAATTGAGTTCTTTGTCTGCCAAGACAGGCTCACTTCACCTCTTGTCTCTGGCTTGTGGCTCTTCTACTGCCACACTTCCTCTTAGGGTGCAATACAGCTGTCCCTCTCTGCTCTGGACACTTCTCAGTGCTGAAACAGGTCGTCCAGTTCTCCCTAACCCTGCCCCCAGTTCCAGCTTTTATAGGGGCAGCCTGCTCCTCCTACTGGCCTGTGACAGGAGGTATTGCATGCTAATGTTCCCCTCACTAGAGAACCTCCCCCTTGCTCTCAGACACAGCTTTATTATACTTGTGGCATCCAGGCCAGGGTGACACATTCCTCCCTAGTAAAATTTAGTACTCCGGGACTAAACAAGAAACAAAGACAATATGCATAACCATAAAACATTAACAGACAGACGACGCACAGATTGAGTTCTTAAGGTCACAGTGTGGTCTGTGACCGGGTGTCCATATCACCAACATAACGGGGAGCCTTAACCAGGTGGGGGTTTGTCCTACCCCAAGTCCTTAACCGTCTTAGTTCATCCCTTGGTTAGGCTCCGAATGCAGTCCATACAAAGTCCCGGTTATTAAAAGTCCTTAACCTTTGAGTCCTTATGGTAACTGGCTTTCCCCACTAGCGTTAGGGGCACAGCTACCAGCTGGGTGTACAGGTAGGGCAGGCAGCTGTCTGCGGGTCCTTTGGCTTACCGCAGGCATGGCAGGCTCATTGTCAGCAGAGGGTTGACTCTCCTGGGCTGCTGATACAGGCTCTTCTGCCTCTGGAGCTGCTTGCTCTTCTTCACCTTCCGGCTCTGGTGTAGGTTGTTGCTGAGCTGGTTGCAGGAAATGCAGGACGGGTACCACTATGGCATCGTTTTTCTTCGAGTCCAGGACTGAGGGAACTTTTCGAGAACTTTGCTGATCATTTCTTCCTTGTCCTCTGCGGGTTCAAGGTCACTTTGATCCTCTTCTGCACTACGGAGTTGCTCGGTGCAATTTTTTAGATGGTCTCTGGAGACGGTAAAAGTGGTTTCTCCTCCTTCCTTGGTGATCACGCACACCTTCAGGTTGTCGTGATCAGACTGCAGTACGGTGTAGGGTTCCCTTTCCCACTGGTCGTCCAACTGGAGAAGCCTTCTCTTTCACTTCAGGACCTGCTCAACAGGTTCTAGGGGACCAGCAGGGGTGTGTTGGTTGAAGAGTTTTTCTTGCCTCTCTCTCATCTGGGCCAGGCTCTACTCCACACTCTCCTGTACCTTCTTGTACTGCAGTTGCCTTTCCGTATCCCAGTCCGCACCCGGGGAGGTGTCCTCAGGTGTTAGGACTCCCATCTCCAGGTCTATGGGCAGCTTACCTGGTCTAGCTCGCATCATGTGACTCCTTGCATGACGCCCGCGTCACTGGTTGCTTAGCGGCGGGGACGCTACGCGCGTCACTACGGGTCCACCCTCTCCATCTGATTGGCCAGCATGGTATTTAAGTTCATACTCCCCCGGAAGAAGTTGACGCCCCCTGAAGAAGGCAAACGCCGAAACGTGCGTTGGGGTGGGCGAGCGGTCCACGTGGGGGAGCCCCGACATTACAGCTTGTAGCCCAGGTAACCTTCTTGATATTATGCAGTATTTGCCTTTATTCAACTCTACACCTACCTATTTTCATACTGTGCATCTGATACGATGAAAAGCACAGTCTAGTAGCCCACATATGGCATTCAGATAGTACTGATTATGAGTCCCCCCTGAGGAAATCTTCAAGTACTTTAATACTGCCTGTGACATGCATTACTATATGTATATTACTATGGGTATTTCTCTGTGGCTATCCGATAGTCCTCCTTATTGACATTATAGATGAAGGACTAGATATATATATGTTTTTGCTGTGGTGCTGAGGCCCCCCCTTCGTCATTTGTGGACCACATCGTCCCTTCAGTGAGACGGTTTTTTCTACATGTTATATGTCTTTTCGAATTTCTGTACTGTGCCCTATATTGACTATGTAGTAACTTTTTATACTATTTATGAATAAAAGTTAATTTTTATTATAACTTTGGGTTGATATGGTCGGATTTTCTCTCTTCAAGTATTCAGGTAAGCCGGGGTGCAGTTTGTAGCATTCACCGGGATATGGTTGTATAACTCTATTAGATCCAGCAGTTTTTCTGGCCACAGGCTGTGTTCCTCCAGGGGCAACGTCTTCAGGAGATCAATGACTATATTGTTCATTTTCTCACACATCCCGTTGGTTTGTGGGTGGTAAGGCATTGTCCGAATCTTCTTACAGCCATAGAGGTTGCAGAACTCTTGGAAGATTTCAGCCTTGAACGCTGGACCCTGGTCTGTCAGGACTAGTGTTGAGCGAACATGCTCGACACTGCTCGGTACTCGCCCGAGCATCACGCTACTCGGGATGTTCGGCGAGCACCGAGCATTTCCGGGTTACTCGGGCGGGAGCTCTGGTCTCCGCCCTGCATGTTTGGCGCTCTTTACAGAGCCAATGAACATGCAGGGATTGCCAGCCAGTCACTGTAATGCCGCAGCCATGTTGTTTGTGGGCATTACAGTGATTGGCTGGCCGCACAGCGTCACCTCGAGTATTTAAAACCGGGCGCCGCCATCTTGGACAAAGTCGCTCCGGATCAAACAGTGTAGGGACAGCGCTGCTGATTTATGGAGAGATAAATCCTGCAAAATAGTTAGTGTAGGGTCTGTAAAGGCAAACAGTCCTTCTCAGGACTAATATCCATCCCAGGTATATCAGGCAGGCAGGCAGGCAGGCAGGCTGTATAGGAGACGCAGTGGTTATACCAGCAAACGCTGCATTACAGTCCTGTGTGCTGCTCCTGTTGCTAAAATTGCTGGACTTAGCTCCAGGTCCCGGGGGCCAGGAAAAATTCTTTTTTTTTATCTAAATCCTCTTTTTTTTTCCTCCTTCACAATGTACAAATACCCATCTTATTAACCTTTTGGTGCCCCCCCCCCAAAAAAAAAGTGTGCCTCTGATTTTTCAGACACAAATATATCTGTTGAAAATAGTCTGGTGTAGGCCAGAGAAATAGAAGTGTGGTTTTGCAGTTCTATGAGCCATTTGTATCTAAAAAAAACAGTTTGAGTGTGTCGCTCACTGTTCAGCCGCAAATATATATATATTTTAAAAAGCCTGGTAAACACCAGTAAATTATTACTGTGGTTTTGATGTTCCATGGTAAAACATCTCTATTATCCTGTTTTTGGCATTTTTTGCTGTATAAAAATAATAATAGTGTCTCCCTGATTTTTCAGACACAAATATATCTGTTGAAAATAGTCTGGTGTAGGCCAGAGAGACAGAAGTGTGCTTTTGCTGCTCCACGGTAAAAAATCTCTATTATCCTGCTTTTTGCATTTTTCCTGTAAAAAAAAAAAAAATAGTGTCTCCCTGATTTTTCAGGCACAAATATATCTGTTGAAAATAGTCTGGTGTAGGCCCGAGAAATACAAGTGTGGTTTTGCAGTTCCACGGTACAAACCTCTGTATTATCCACTTTTGGGCCATTTGTATCTAAAAATAACAGTTTGAGTGTGTCGCTCACTGTTCAGCCGCAAATATATATATATTTTAAAAAGCCTGGTATACACCAGTAAATTATTACTGTGGTTTTGATGTTCCACGGTAAAACATCTCTATTATCCTGTTTTTGGCATTTTTTGCTGTATAAAAATAATAGTGTCTCCCTGATTTTTCAGACACAAATATATATGTTGAAAATAGTCTGGTGTAGGCCAGAGAGACAGAAGTGTGCTTTTGCTGTTCCACGGTAAAAAATCTCTATTATCCTGCCTTTTGCATTTTTTGCTGTAAAAAAAACAAAATAGTGTCTCCCTGATTTTTCAGACACAAATATATCTGTTGAAAATAGTCTGGTGTAGGCCCGAGAAATACAAGTGTGGTTTTGCTGTTCCACGGTACAAACCTCTGTATTATCCACTTTTGGGCCATTTGTATCTAAAAAAAACAGTTTGAGTGTGTCGCTCACTGTTCAGCCGCAAATATATATATATTTTAAAAAGCCTGGTATTCACTAGTAAATTATTACTGTGGTTTTGATGTTCCACGGTATAACATCTCTATTATCCTGTTTTTGGCATTTTTTTTTGTATAAAAATAATAATAGTGTCTCCCTGATTTTTCAGACACAAATATATCTGTTGAAAATAGTCTGGTGTAGGCCAGAGAGACAGAAGTGTGCTTTTGCTGTTCCACGGTAAAAATCTCTATTATCCTGCTTTTTGCATTTTTTGCTGTAAAAAAAAAAAAATAGTGTCTCCCTGATTTTTCAGACACAAATATATCTGTTGAAAATAGTCTGGTGTAGGCCCGAGAAATACAAGTGTGGTTTTGCAGTTCCACGGTACAAACCTCTGTATTATCCACTTTTGGGCCATTTGTATCTAAAAAAAACAGTTTGAGTGTGTCGCTCACTGTTCAGCCGCAAATATATATATATTTTAAAAAGCCTGGTATACACCAGTAAATTATTACTGTGGTTTTGATGTTCCACGGTAAAACATCTCTATTATCCTGTTTTTGGCATTTTTTGCTGTATAAAAATAATAATAGTGTCTCCCTGATTTTTCAAACACAAATATATCTGTTGAAAATAGTCTGGTGTAGGCCAGAGAGACAGAAGTGTGCTTTTGCTGTTCCACGGTAAAAAATCTCTATTATCCTGCTTTTTAGATTTTTTGCTGTAAAAAAAAAAAAAATAGTGTCTCCCTGATTTTTCAGACACAAATATATCTGTTGAAAATAGTCTGGTGTAGGCCCGAGAAATACAAGTGTGTTTTTGCAGTTCCACGGTACAAACCTCTGTATTATCCACTTTTGGGCCATTTGTATCTAAAAAAAACAGTTTGAGTGTGTCGCTCACTGTTCAGCTGCAAATATATATATATTTTAAAAAGCCTGGTATACACCAGTAAATTATAACTGTGGTTTTGCTGTTCCACGGTAAAAAATCTCTATTATTCAGGTTTTGGTAGTTTTTTCCGTAAAGAAAAACAGTAGCGTCTCCTGACTGTTGTGACGCAAAAATATATCTGTTGAAAATAGTCTTGTGTAGGCCCGACATCCCAGTGTGGTTTCGCAGTTCCACGGGTCAAATCGCTGTACTATCCAGTTTTGGGCCTTTGGTATCTAAAAAAAAAGCAGTTTGAGTGTGTCGCTCACTGTTCAGCCGCAAATATCTCTATTTAAAAAAGTGTGGTATACCCCAGTAAACAATAACTGTGGTTTTTCTCTTCCACGGTTCTAATCTACTCTTTATTACCCTTCTTCCATTGATAGTGCAAGTGTAAGCTATTTTACTTCATTTACAATGGGCAAGGCGCGTGGCAAGGGACGTGGAAGTGGACGTTCTGGTGATGGTTCGTGCAGAGGACGGGGCCGTGGCCAAGGTGAAAATGTGCCACAACCAACAGCCACATCTTCTCGCTCCCTCTTCTTGGCCGAATTACTAGGGAAGCAGAGAACAACACCAGTATTAAGAACTGATCAGTGTGAACAGGTTATTAATTGGATAGCAGACAATACTTCCAGTTACCTGGGCACCACCACCTCCGTTCTGTCTTCCACACGGTCAACTCTTAGTAGCCGTGAGTCTCGACCGCATACTCCTCCTCACCCTGATGCTCCTTCCTCCCACCATGCCGAGTGTCGTCAGACAGCAAGTGATCCCACACTTGGACACTTTGAAGAGCTGTTCACTGGTCCATTTCCATATTTGGGCCCCTCGCATGATACGCTTGTAGTGGTGGAAGAGGAGATCCCATGTTGCGATGCCCAAATATTTGAACAGCCACGGCCACAGGAAGTCGACGTTGGCAATCTGTCACAAGAGGTGGACGATGACGAGACACAATTGTCAGGAAGTGAGGAGGAGGATCGTGGTGCACAAGTGGAAGAGGAGGAGGTGGTGTATGATCTAGTAACTGACCCAACGTGGAAGGAGGACATGCAGAGTGAGGCCAGCAGCACACAGGGGGAGGGAGGCAGAGTACCCCAACAGGCAGGAAGAAGCAGTGTGGTGGCCGCAGACAGAAGGCAGGCAACCATTCTCCGTAATCCCAACACGAGGGACGTTGCCAGTACAAGCGGTAGGTCTTCCAGAGTCTGGAATTTTTTTAAGACTCTGCTGATAACCCCAAAAAGGCCATATGTTCCACCTGCCATGCCAGCATCAGCAGGGGTGACAAAACTACCAGCCTGACCACCACCAGCATGATCAGGCACATGGCAGCAAAGCACCCGACTTTGTGGGGCGAAACCCAGGGTCCACGACCAGTGTCAGCGGGTGTCACCACTGCTTCTTCCACTGTTGTGCGTGCAATAGAACCCCCTGTTGTGTGTGCAAGGCAATCCCCTGTCCATACTGCATGTAAAGATGCCCCCTCCTCTCAGTCTTCACTTTTTATGGCAGTTTCTCAAGAAACAGCATCAACGTCCACGTCCCACCGCAGCGTTCAATTGTCCATATCCCAGACCTTTGAATGAAAGCGGAAATTCGCAGCTAACGCCCCACAGGCCACAGTCCTAAATTCGCACATTTCACGACTGCTTGCATTGGAAATGCTGCCTTTAAGGCTGGTGGAGACGGAATCCTTCCGCAATCTTATGGCGGTGGCCGTCCCTCGGTACTCGGTCCCCAGCCGACACTATTTTGCCCGTTGTGTTATCCCCGCACTACACAAGCACGTGTCCCAAAGCATCTGCCGTGCCCTCAACAACGCAGTTACTGGGAGAGTCCACCTGACAATGGACACGTGGACAAGTGCTTGTGGCCAGGGACGGTACATCTCCCTGACGGCACACTGGGTAAACATAGTGGAAGCCGGGACCCAGTCGGACCTTGTGACCGAACACATCCTCCCCACACCGAGGATTGCGGGCCCTATGTCAGTCAGAGTTGCCCCCACAGTGTACAGCTCCTGCGCATCCTCCTCCTCCTCCTCCTCCTCCTCATGTTCAGCCTCCATCTCAGATATCACCACATCAGTTACAAGCTGGAAGCATTGCCGTACTGCCTCCGCCAAGGGGCAACAGGCTGTGCTGAAACTCATAAGCTTAGGTGATAAACCTCACACTGCTTGTGAGTTGTGGACAGCTGTGAAAGAGCAGGCAGATCTGTGGCTGAGACCGCTGAACCTACATCCCGGCATGGTTGTGTGTGACAATGGCCGTAACCTGGTGGCGGCTCTGAGGCGAGGTGAGATCACACACGTACCATGCCTGGCTCATGTGCTTAACCTCGTGGTTCAGCGGTTTCTTAAATCGTACCCCGAGTTGCCAGATCTGCTAGTGAAAGTACGCCGCATGTCAGCTCATTTTCGCAAGTCGGCTACAGCTTCCGCCGCCCTTGCTGTGTTGCAGCAGCGCTTGCAGCTTCCGGCACACCGACTGGTGTGTGATGTCCCCACACGTTAGAACTCTACCCTCCACATGGTGCAAAGGATTTGTGAGCAGAAGAGAGCAGTTGTGGAGTACCAGCTGCAACAAGGCCGTCGATATTCCGGTCAGACTCCACACATAAGACCTCAGGAGTGGACCTGGATGTCTGACATATGTACCATCCTGACAAACTTTGAGGAGGCCACCAAGATGGTGAGTGGCGATGACGCCATCATTAGTGTCAGCATCCCACCACTTGTCTGTCTTTTGCAACGCTCTCTGCAGAGAATTAAAGAGGAGGTATTGCAGCCAGAGTATGATGAGATGGATCAAGAAGCCGTAGCGGGCGATTCCACACAGCCCAGCCTCATCTCATCCCAACGTGCATTGGGGGACAATGAGGGAGAGGAGGAGGAGGAGGAGGAGGAGGAATTAATAACAGGAGCTGCTATCATGCGTTGTAGACGGTAGTACCTGTACAAGTGTCATACCGTCGGTTCAGCGTGGGTGGCCTGAGGACAGGGGGGAGGAGGAAGAGGAGGAGGAGGAGGAGGAGAGCATGGTCAGTCGTCATCTTGGTGAGGACACGGAAATCTTGCCCGTTACCAGTCTGGCACGCATGGCTGACTTTATGTTACACTGCCTTAACCGTGACCCTCGCGTTGTCAAAATGTTGGGTGACAGTCATTACTGGTTGGTGACACTTGTAGACCCCCGCTACAAGGAGAACTTTCACTCTCTTATTCCTGAGGTGGAGAGGTCTACAAAAATGGGGCAATACCAGAAGGCCCTTGCTGCAGAACTCTTAAAAAAAATCCCATCTGAACACGCTAGCGGCAGAGGTCACAGTTCGTTGCCCAACCAAGGCGTACAGGCGAGAGAGATGCAACTCCAATCCAGCAGAGGCAGGGGAACACTGTCAACGTTCTGGGACAGTTTTCTGACACCTGCCCAGCTTACAGGCCCTGAGGCGCGGGGTACTCTCACAAGGAGTGGAAAGTTTCAAAAGATGGTGAGGGAGTACCTTGCCGATCGTACCAGCGTCCTCCGTGATTCCTCTGTGCCTTTTAATTATTGGGCATCCAAGCTCGACGCTTGGAATGAACTCGCTCTGTACGCCTTGGATGTCCTGGCCTGCCCTGCCGCTAGCGTGTTATCGGAGCGTGTTTTTAGTGCCGCTGGGGGAATTATAAGTGATAAGCGCACTCGCCTGTCAACTGACAATGCTGACAAGCTGACCCTTACCAAAATGAACAAGGGCTGGATTGGGCCAGACTTCTCATCACCACCAAATGACAGCAGAGTAACATAAGGTCAAGTCCACTGTGTTATTTCGGGAGGTGTATTCACATGCACCGCTTCACACCCACACATGGGTATACGCTTCCTCGTTTCGGTTGTTTAATCTTCTTCTCCTTATCCTCAGCCTCCACCACCACTATACCGCCAGGGTGCCAGCATTGCACGTTCCTCCGTCCAAATTTTTGGCAGCTTTTGCTGGGAAAGCACAAGCAGATACCATGGGACACCCACTCCCCAATAATGGGACTTATGTTTGTAATATGCTGTACTGCATGGCTCTTGTAAGGGGCATTGCAAGTTGCTCCGTCCTAATTTTTGGCAGCTTTTGCTGGGAAAGCATAAGCAAATATTATGGGAGACCCACTCCCCAATAATGGGACTTAAGTTTGTAATATGCTGTACTGCATGGCTCTTGTAAGGGGCATTGCAAGTTGCTCCGTCCTAATTTTTGGCAGCTTTTGCATGCAAGGCATAAGCAAATACTATGGGACCCCCACTCCCCAATAATGGGACTTGTGTTTGTAATATGCTGTACTGCATGTGACGCGCCCCCTGGGCCGTGTGTACACGTGTGTGGGATACCCGGTGCCAGGTCTCTGGGGTCTGTAGTCTCCGTGGCGGTGACCCAGTCCCGTGGCTCAGGCTGGTCAAACCAGTGGCAGTCTTTCTTAGGTTTTGAGGTTAATTGTCCGACTGCGCCACCCGTGGATTGCGGTCAGGGAGTACCACCGCTGCGAGGCAGACCGCTGAGGCTGGTGTTGTGTGTGCAGCATAGAATGGGATAACTCCCCTCGGGAGGAGTATAGCCTCAGGGCAGTGAGTGTGGATGATAGGGGTGATGGTGCACGAGTGCAGCAGGAACGACTCAGAGTCTTTGCAGTGCAGTTCAGGGTCTTTACTGATGATTATAAGGTAGACCCTCCCGGGAGTACTGGCTAGCATAAGAGGCCTGGTCAGTCTGTGAGCAAGCAGGAGTTCCCCTGGCCAGGTGGAGTTGTAGGCCTCCCCGTCTGTCTGCACTCTTCCTGGCTACCTTGCTGTAAGCGGGTAGAAGTAGCCCACGTCCCTGAGTGTACCGTGTAGTGCTCACCCGTATGGCTGGTGACTTGTGGCCTTCTGTTAGCCTCCGCTCCACGACGGCAGTGCTGGTCCCTTGCTTGTGACTGAGCCTCCGGCTTCTATGGCCAGAGGACCTGAAATCCCCTGCCGGCTGGTTTCTGCTGCTGGATATATAAGTCCTCACAGCTTCGGACTCCTGTGTCCGGTTCCTATTGTCTTCTGCCAGGGCGAGCTCTGCTCAGCTTCCAGCCCCTGGTCTTTAGCTCCTAGCTCCTACAGAGCTCCTTGCTGTTACTTTCCCTTGCTCTCACTCTGACTCTGACTGTTCTCTGACTCACTCAACCCCACTCCAGATCCAGTTTATAAGGGCAGAATTCTCCCCTCTCAGGACTGGGGCAGGAGGATGTTGCATGTTTAAGGGATCCTGACCAGGAAACCTCCCACTTGCTCTCCGACGTAATATCTCTATTACTGTGGTGACCAGACCCCTGGGGTGCCACACATGGCTCTTGTAAGGGGCATTGCAGTTCCTCATAATTTTTGGAAAGCCTTCCATTCACTGCTTAGGCCAACAGTGCACGGGAGACCCAGTTGCTATAAATCGAAAAAAAGGTTAGTTAACGCCCTCTGACCTCCATGTCATTTCCAAGGGGCATTGGAGTGGCTCGAAATTTTTGGTAGGCATTGCACTCACTGTATGCCCTATAACTGTGTAGCCGAACTGCTCCTTTTGTTACAGAAACATATCCTACAAGACATATCTGGTTGACTGGCCTGACATTGATGTGAATGGTCCCTGTTCCTCCTGCTCTTTCTCCTTTGCCACCACCTCATCCATCATTTATCACCTGAAGCTTTGTTTCAACGGGAGTCATAGAACTGGGATAGTAGCAGGAAAACATCCAGCAATCCTCGGAGGAGGTAGAATATGCGCCAAAACGCTGACCACCTCAGGCCTAGCTGCTACTACATACATGCGCTTGCATTCCAAGGAACAGAAAGCTAAGGAGGTGGATGGCCTCATGATCATGAATAATTTACTCGTTGTGTAGGAGGCCGACCACTGCTGCTGTCTACCTTCTGAACTTTGTGTTGAAGCCTGATTGACCCAGGACCCGCAATCCTCTATGTCTGGAGGACGTGTTGCATCCCAGTGTCCAACTGTGTCCCGGCTTCCACAATATTAACCCAGTGTCAAGGCATCAGTGAGATGGACCATTCCTGGCCACATTCACTTGTCCACGTGTTTGTGGTTAGGCTGTCCTTCCCACTAAATGCACTGGGGAGGGCACAAGTAATGTTTTGGTATGCACGCTTGTATATAAGGCGCACCGGGACAAATAGGGGTGGCTGGGGACCGTTTATGGACACCCGGCCACCCCCACGCGGCTGGGGACTGTGTGTGGGCACCCGGCCGCGGGGCGGCTGGGGACTGAGTATGGACACCCGGCTGCCCCCTGGCGGCTGGGGATAAAGCGTGGACACCGGGCCGCCGGGCGGCTGGGGACTGAGTATGAATACCAGGCTACCGACGCAGCCATGACGTGGTGGCCAGAGTCCACCTCCACATGCCTAAAAGGCCCAACTTCAAGTGCAAGCAAGCTAGCAGTATGGTATTGCAGCCTGGGGGTGGGTGGGTGGCAGGCTGCATACTTGCGCTTGTATTGCAAGTTATGGGGGAGGTACAATTGAACACTGCCCTGGGACAAGGACTTGCACGGGGATAGTTGCAAGTCTGCATCTTCTGATGCGGCAAGGATCACTTCTGATGGGCACACTTTTAGGCAGTGACCTGGGTGTCAGAGATGCTTCCAGGGGTCTTCCCCATGCTGTTCCCATGTCTTTTTAGCACTGTATGCATGTGTCACACAGCACATGGTCAGATAAGGTTGTAAAATGTTAAAATGACATTTCCCGGTGAATGCATTTGTCACGGTTGAAAGCAATACAAATGTGCAAAAACGCATAAAAAATGCTACTTGTGAACATAGCCCAAGGTGTGGAGGAGTATTTTTGTTTTTGGTTATTTATTTTACCTTATACACAAGTCATTACCCTGGAAAGGATGTTCCTTAACCCCTTTCCGACCTGGTCAGTAATAGTACGCACCAGGTCGGGAAGGCCGGTTCAGCGGGGGCTCCGGCGGTGAGGCCGCACTGAAGCGAGCACATGTCAGCTGATTATTGGAATCGCAATCCACCCGCGGCTGTTAACATGTTAAATCTCTGACAGTGGCATTTAACTCGCGCTTCCGGGAGTCCTAAGCCCCGCCCATCAGTGACCCCGTCACGTGATCGCGGGTCACCAATGGGTGGGCATGACAACTCAGGGTCTGCAGCAGACGCCTGTGATTGTCATGTCTCAATTGCTATGAGCGCCACCTAGTGGTCAGCGCTCATAGCAAGTGAGCATTTCTCCTGCATACAAGCGATCTGCTCATCGCTTGTATGCAGTAGAAGCAATCAGACAACTGCTGCTTCTAGTCTCCTCTGGAGACTATAGAAGCAAGCAGAAAGTGTAAAAAAAAAGTTTTTAAAAAAATAAAAAATATGTAAAGGTTTAAGTCACCCCCCTTTCGCCCCATTCAAAATAAAATATATATATTTAAAAAAAAAAACACATACACATATTTGGTATCGCCGCATTCAGAATCGCCCGATCTATCAATATAAAAGAAGAATTAATACAATCAGTAAACGGCGTAACGAGAAAAAAATTTTAAACGCCAGAATTAAGTTTTTTTGGTCGCTACAACTTTGCAATAAAATGCAATAACGGGCGATCAAAACATCAGATCTACCCCAAAATGGTATCAATAAAAACGTCAGCCCGGCACGCAAAAAATAAGCCCTCACCTGGCCCCAGGTCCCAAAAAATGGAGAAGCTAAGGGTCTCCGAAAATGGCGCCTTTTTTTTTTTTTTTTTAGCAAGCTTTGGATTTTTTTTTCACCACTTAAATAAAAAAGAACCTATACATGTTTGGTGTCTATGAACTCGTAACGACCTGTAAAATAAAGATGGCAGGTCAGTTTTAGCAATCTGTGAACGTGGTAAAAAAAGGACCCAAAAAACAACTGTGGAATTGCCTTTTTTTTGCAGCTTCACTGCACTTGGAATTTTTTCCCATTTTCCAGCACACGATATGGTAAAACCAGTGATGGTGTTTAAAAGTACAACTCGTCCCGCAAAAAATAAGCCTTCACATGGCCATATTGAGCGAAAATTAAAAAAGTTCTGGCTCTGGGAAGAAGGGGAGCAAAAAAGGAAAACACACAAACAGAAAGACCCATGGTCGTTAAGGGGTTAACATATTTCACAGGAAAGCACTTTCACTTTCGTTTTTGAACGTTTTATTGTGAGCCTGTAAAAGTGGCTTAATACCTCTGACCACGTTGATGACAGCAGTGACCTGGGGGTCAGAAATGCTTCCAGGGGCGATCCCCATGCTGTCCCCCTGTCATTTGAGCACTGTCACTATCGTTTTGGACACTTTTTAGGCTTTCTACAGACTGCCGGGGGAGCCGCCGCAAAAATGTTCGGGTCTCCCATAGACTAACATTGGTCTCGTTGCTCGGGTCGAGCACCTGAGTATCACAGTGAGCTCGGCCCGAGCATCGAGCACCCAAGCATTTTAGTGCTCGCTCAACACTAGTCAGGACCTGTTCCGGATACCCGTGTGGACGGCAGAAGTATTGCTGGAAGGTTCTGGCCGCCGTTTGGGCTGTCAAGTCTTTCACCGGGACCACCACTAGAAAACGGGAATAGTGGACCACGATTGTCAGGGCGTAGATGTATCCTGACCAGCTTGGAGCCAATTTGACGTGGTCCAGAGCTACAAGCTCAAGAGGCTGCTGGGTGATGATGGGCTTCAATGGTGTCTTCTGGCTGGTGCGGTCTTTTCTCCTTAAGTTACAATGGCCACAGTCCCTGCACCACTTCTCTACAGCACCTCTCATGCCAACCCAAAAGAACCGTCCTCTTAGCAGGAACTCCAGTTTCTTCCAACCGAAGTGCCCCACTCTGTCATGGTAAGCCCCCAGGACCATAGCTGCATCCCGCCTTGGGACCACGACTTGCCAGGTCAGCTCGTGTGTCCGGTGATTGACAAGTAGTCTGCACAGCTTGCCTTCATAGAGGAACAGCTTGCTCTTCACTTTCCATAGCTGCTTGGCTTCCTCTGGAGCATCCGGATCTATGCGAGCATCTTCCTGGGTCAGCAGATCTTTCACCAGGCGGACGGCAGGGTCACTATCTTGGGTCTCGGCCCAGCTGTGATGAGTTAGGGGATTGATCATAATGGTGGTTAAATCTTCCTCCTTCACGCTTTGGGAGTATTGAGCGGCTCCGTACCGGTGAAACGCGGGAAGTTCTACCTCCTCCAGCTCTTCTGGGTCTTCGTCACCTTCAGGTAAGTGAGGCATTCTCGATAGGGCGTCAGCATTGGCATTGGTTTTGCCCGCCCGGTACTTGATCACGAAGTCATAGTTGGAGAGACGGGCCATCCACCGCTGTTCCAGGGCACCCAGTCTCGCATTGTCCAGATGTGTCAACGGGTTGTTGTCAGTGTGCACGGTGAAGTTTGCGGAGGCCTGGTAATGCTTGAAGCGTTCCGTTACGGCCCACACCACTGCCAAGAATTCTAGCTTGAAGGAGCTGTAATTCTCCGGGTTCCTCTCGGTGGGCCTCAGCTTCCGGCTGGTGTACGCGATCACTCTTTCTCTGCCCTGTTGGTTTTGTGACAGTACGGTTCCCAGTCCCACATTACTGGCGTCTGTGTGGAGAAAAAAAGGCTGGCCATAATCAGGGTAGGCCAGGATCTCATCCCCTGTGAGGGCCATCTTCAACTGGCGGAAGGACTCCTCTTCCGGTTTATCCCACTTGAAGGGTGGCTTTTGGCTTCTGGACTTAGACTGTCCTATCAGGAGGTCCTGCATAGGAGCTGCCATCTTAGTGAACCCGGGGATGAACCTTTGGTAGTAGCCTACCAAACCGAGGAATTGCCTCACTTCCTTGATGTTCGAGGGGCTTGGCCAGCTCTTGATTGCCGTGACCTTGTCAGGGTCGGGGGCTACTCCTTCCGCACTTACCACGTGCCCTAGTTACTGGACCTTCGGTTTCAACAGGTGACACTTCGATGGTTTCACCTTCAGGCCATAGCCTGCCAGGGCTTCGAACACCTCGGCCAGGTGCTTTAGATGGTCCTCGTAGGTCTTCGAATAGACAATCACGTTGTCCAGGTAAAGGAGGACCGTCTCGAAGTTTCGGTGCCCTAGACAGCATTCCATCAGCCTCTGGATGGTCCCTGGTGCGTTGCAGAGCCCGAAGGGCATACAGTTGAACTCACTCAGTCCCATCGGGGTGGTGAAGGCGGTCTTCTCCTTGTCAGCCTCTGCCACAGGAACCTGCCAGTACCTGCTAGTAAGGTCCAAAGTAGAAAAGAAGTTAGCTGATTTTAGTGCGGCTAAAGACTCCTCTATTCTAGGCAGCGGATATGCGTCTTTGTGGGTGATACGATTGATTTGTCTATAGTCCACGCACATTCTCATGGTGCCGTCTTTCTTTTTCACCAGAACCAAGGGGGCTGTCCAGGGGCTACAGCTATCTCTAATGACCCCAGCTTCTTTCATTTCTCTTAGCATGCCCTTTGCGTTCTGATAATGTGCAGGGGGTACAGGTCTGTGTCTTTCTTTTATCGGTGGGTGGCTCCCTGTGGGGAAGTGGTGTTCTATCCCCTTTACTCTGCCGAAGTCTAGCAGGTGCTTACTAAAGACTCTCTCATACTCCTGTACCACCCGGTAGACTCCTTGTTTTTGGTGCAGGGGAGTTTAGTCAGCACCCACATGGAGTTTCTGGCACCAGTCCTCCTTTTGTTTCTGGGAGCCATTACCCTCCGCCTGAGGAGATGGAGGCAAAGGCTCCACGGCCCTGATAGTTTTGTGTTCGACAACAAACAGTTTGGCAAGTGTAGCGTACCTGGGTAAGGGTACCTCTCTCTCCACAATGTTGAGAATGCGAACGGGCACCCTCCCATGGCCGACATTAACCACCCCCCTGGCTGTCAAAATGGTGGGCCTGCTGTCTGAGTACACGGGTTCTACCATGGCTTGGTAGTCTCTACCTCTCAACCCGATTGCAGTCCGACACCAGATCATCATTTCACTTTTGGGAGGCATGGAAATGGGGAATGGGTCACTCAGTCTTATGCTACCGATCTCACCACCAGACAGTTCTACCTGCTGCCGTCTCATCAGGGCTTTTATCTCCTTGTTGAGGACTCTCTGTTGGCTGGAACTAGCATTCACCGCCACCTGTTGTAGAATTACAATTACCTCTGAAAGACAATATTCAATCACGTTAGTACCCACAGTTATTTTAGGGTGACTTTCACGACGGTCAATGTCCACAATAATTACTCCCTGTGCCGGCAGTTCAACTTTACCAATCTTAATGGTCATCTCCTTGAACCCCATCTGCGGCACGGGTAAGCCATTACTGGCGATGATGCTCAAGTTACTGTCTGGATACCGTGTGATATCAGCATCAGTCCAATACTGCTTAAAAAGTACATAAGGGATAGTGGTTACTTGCGACCCAGTATGCAGCAAGGCGCTCATGGGGATACCGTCCAGCACCACGGGTAAAACCGGGCGCCCCCCAACGTACTTATCATGCCAATTATAAGGGCCTGGTGATCTTATGCCTGGGGGTTGGCCCTCTGCCCCAGGTTGGACCCGTTTAAATTACAGTACCTGGAAATGTGTCCGGGCTGGTTGCATCGACGGCAAATGGGCTGTCCATCCTCTGCGTAGCGGTCTGTGGGCCTCCCTCGGAATGACGGGATCCTCCTCTGTCGATGCCACGGGACATCCTTCGGACTTGAAGCCAGCTCGATGGGTCCACTTGTAACGCCTGGACGGTCCTGGTCAACGCCGCGACGCTCCTGGTCAGCTCCTGGACTTGGTGGTGCAGATCTTTCGATGGGGCTTAGTTCAGGGCCTGTGCATCAGCCCCCACAGAGTCCATAGGGGAGGGCGCTGCCTCCTGGTGGTAGGTGAGAGCAGGACGTCGGGGGTTTATAGCGCCACTGGTTGCGGGTTCACGGAGCACCCTTATGGCCCTGTCCTTAAATTGGGCAAAGGTCAGATCAGGGTTCTGAAAGAACATAAGGCGCAGCTGGGTCCTGTGGGCGCTAGACAGCAGACCTTCTATAAAGTGTTCTGTTCCGTATCCTGCACGCTGACAGGGTCAACTTGTTGGATGGCCCTCAAGGCTTCCTGCAAATTTAGGGCATAGTCTCAGATGCCGTCCTGTGCCCACTGCTTACATCCATAGAACCTCATTTTAATTTCAGCGGAGGTACGTGTGTCAAAGGTACCCCGCAGCCGGGCCAGAATACCCTTCGCTGTCCTTTTCTCCTCAGTGGGCCATGACTTTACCTCACTTTGGGCTGTGCCAGTTAACTGCCCTGTTAGTATGCTGACCTTCTGTTCCTCTGTCAGGGGGTAAACTTGGAACAAACTGTACAGCCTTTCCTTAAAGTCAGTTAGGGCATGGGGCTCCTCAGAATACTTAGGCAGCCAGGCCGCTCCAGAGATGTAAGGCAGGGAAAATGGCATCACCGCTGCTGCAGCTGGGTTGGTGGTAGTGGGCGCCTGTGTCCGACATCTTCCTCCCCCCTAGTTAAGCGTGGCCTATCTTCCAATGATCCTCTTCTGTAGGCCGGGGCTCCGCTGATGCTGCTCCGGACGAGGACCTTGCATCGCATCCTGGTGACGTCAGCGTCGCTCTCTCTCCCTTCCAGGACCTTGCGCAGCATCGGTGCGTGGGGCGGAGCTTTGGGTCTCCCGCGGTTTGGACGTCCACGCCCCTCTTCTTCCCGCGCGGCATCCTGAAGATGGCGTCCGATGGCGGGAAAACGGCTGAAGATGGCGGGAAAGCGGCTGGAAATGACGGGAAACGGCTCCGGATGGCGGGAAACCTCTTTTCAGGTGTGTGTACAGTCTTTTTCAGGAATGCAATACCTGTTTGTGGCGGGTTGGTTACTATCCTGCTGACTACGCCAAAGCTGACTCGCCCCCTGGGCCGTGGGGCACTCGGATCCGGGCAATAGGGGAACGATGGGGGTAGTAGTGGCAACCCGGTTCCGTGGCTCAGGGTGGTCAGGCCAGTGGTAGTCTGCTATGTGCTGTTCATAACGTCCGACTACGCCACCCGTGGATTTGCGGTCACTAGGAACCGCTGCTACAGGGCAGACCGCTGGGGCTGATGGTGTATGCAGCTGAGGTGGTGTGACTCCCCACGGGAAGGGTGCAGCCCCAGGGCAGTGTAGTGGATGGTGGGAGTGATGGTGGTGAGAGTCCCAGTGCTGATAGTGCTGGAGGAGCAAGGAGCATACAGACAACAGGTTGCAGTCCAGGGTCTTTACTAGAGCAGGTAAACTGACCCACAAACAGTCCCGGCTAGGAGGGGACCTGGATGTCTGAGAGCAATTGGGAAATTGGCCCTGGTCAGGGTGAGGGTGTAGGCCTACCATGCTTTCTGTGCTCCTTCTGGCTATCTCCTCCTTATAGGGTAACAGCCCATGTTTCCGAGCTTTCCGTGTACTCTCGCCTGTATGGCCTGCGATGTGGGTTCCTTTCTGCTCCCGGCCTGATATGGCTTTACTGGTCCCTTCTGTTGTGGCAGAGCCTCCAGGTTTCTTAGGCCAAGGAACATACAGTCCCCTGCGGACTGGTTATCTGCTGCACTTCGCCTCTTGTCTCTGGCTTGTGGCTCTTCTACTGCCACACTTCCTCTTAGGGTGCAATACAGCAGTCCCTCTCTGCTCTGGACACTTCTCAGTGCTGAGACAGGTCGTCCAGTTCTCCCTAACCCTGCCCCCAGTTCCAGCTTTTATAGGGGCAGCCTGCTCCCCCTACTGGCCTGTGACAGGAGGTATTGCATGCTAATGTTCCCCTGACTAGAGAACCTCCCCCTTGCTCTCAGACACAGCTTTATTATACTTGTGGCATCCAGGCCAGGGTGACACACAACCCAGAGGGAAGAGGGAAAGAGAGCCCAGGCACTAGGGAAAGGGAGAAGTGGAGACCTCCTAGTCTGGTCTAGTGTCACCCTGTCTCAACTACCATCCCTATATTGCCTCTTCAGCAATCGCAGCACGTGTGCCTCGCCCTGACTATCCCTGGCATATGACTAAGGCTAGGGATGGGAGGAGATGAGCACTAGTCAATCTCCACTAAACTCTATCGACATCAAGGGTAAACAAACAGGGGTAGAATGCTTAGCTTTAGACGACTACAGACAAATGTGAACTAGGCCTCAATCTCCAGAGATGACGAAGAACTGCTCTAGCTAAGCCTTCACAAGTAGAAATGAATATATCCGGCACCTCCCTCTCAGACACACCGGGTGTATATACACCCTAGCCAGGGAGCTGATTACCAAAGGGAGGTAGCCGCAAGGTCCTAGAGACAGCCTCTCATCTAATGTAACGTAATGCCAAACATAGAGATCTCCTACAACCAACTGCAGGGTGACTCTCTGTTACCTCTGATACACCCGTGACAGTAACGCCCGTTCTGCAAGTGACCTCCAGACACTCAGGACCGGGTTTCTCAGGAAAAGAGGTGTGGAATGAGTGAACCAATCTGGGAGCGTTCACCTCTGACGCTGAAACTCACATCCTCTCTTCTGGACCATAGCCTTTTCAGGGCACCAAATATCGTAGAGAAAGACGTTGGAGATGAGAATCTACAATCCTCGAAATCTGACACTCCATATTATCATCAACCATTACTGGGGGCGGTGGTAGAGGTGAGGGCTCAAGAGGTTTCACATACTTTTTGAGTAAGGACCTGTGGACCTTAAGGGCCTGAGGAAGTTTAAGATGAAATGCTGTTGATGGCGGTTATTTTATAGGGACCAATAAACCTAGCTTCCAAGAAGTAACTTTCAATCTTATATTCCTGGTAGACAACCACACAAAGCCATTCACATTCAGGTCCGGACCTGGCAAGCGTTTTCTGTCAGCCATACGTTTATACCTGTCTCCCATGATCTTTAAATTACTCAGAACACCCTGCCATACTGAGGAGAGCGACAAAGCAAACGATTCCTCCTCAGGAACTCCTGAAGCTCCTCCCACACTAAAGGTACCAAACTGTGGGTGATAACCATATGCACAGTAGAACGGTGACCTGCCAGTGGATTCTTGCCGATGAATATTAATGGCAAATTCTACCAGCCGTAAGTAGGATGCCCAATCCTCCTCATTTTCGGAGACGAAACACCTGAGGTAGGTCTCCAAGTTCTGATTGACACGCTCGGTCTGACAATTTGACTGAGGGTGGAAGGCAGAGGAAAAGGACAGCTGCACCCCCAGTCGAGAACAGAATGCCTTCCAGAACTTGGAAACAATATGGGTCCCCCGATCTTACACCTTAAACCCCATGAAGCTTCACAATCTCATTTATGAACACCTGAGCAAGTGTCTTGGCATTTGGAAGAGCAGGCAATTAGTGATGAGCGAATGCGCTTGCCACTGCTCAGTACTTGCCCCAGCATCACTGTGCTTGATGAACTTGGCGAGTATTTCCGGGATGCTCGGGCGGGAACTTGGGTCCCCTCCCTGCATGTTTGGCGCTCTTTACAGAGCCAATGAACATGCAGGGATTGCCTGACACACACTGTAATGCCATAGCCATGTTGGTTGTGGGTATTACAGTGATTGGCTGGCTGCACAGCATCATCAGGTGTATATAAGACCGGGCACCGCTATGCTGGTCACAGTCTACTCCGGAATCAGGCAGAGTAGGGAGAGCTGCTGCTGCGTCAGGGAGAGATTTGCTTGTTCATAGTTAGTATAGCTATTCCACAAGATATATCTGTATCCTTCTGAACCAACAGTCCTTCTGAGGACTAATCCAGCTGTCCAGCTGTGTATAATCAGTGCTAGGCAGGCAGGCAGTGTATTTGGCAGACTGCAGTGTATAATACAGCACAAGAGGGTCCATTGAACGTCCTGTTAGTCTAGGTATCCCACCACATATATATATATATATATATATATATATATATATATATATATAAAAATGTATATATATCAGAGATAAGCAGGCAGTGTATGTGGCTGACTGCAGTGTATAATACAGTACAACATGGTCCATTGAACGTCCTGTCTGCTGCTGCTGCTGTAATAATTACAGATATTTCTAGCATTGCCCCAGATATCAGGGGCCAGGGAATTTTTTTTTTTTCTTAATCCTGGTTATTTGCTTAAAAAGCAATCCAGAGTACACCATTTTTCTGCTCACTGCAGAATAAAGCCAGATCTGTTCCATATTACAGCGACAAAAATCCAGAAATTTGAACTGAACTTGGAAAATATTGACCTCCTTTTCCATTCTGTTGCAGTGTGTCAGTGAAGCTATTCAAACTAGGTCTCTGTGTAGAATAATATTAGTAAATTACAGGTCTACACTTAAAAGCCTTGATTCTCTGTCAGACATATCACCGAAAAGACTTCTAAAATCATACATTTCTTCCATTTCCATTCCATTGCAGTGTGTCAGTGAAGCTATTCACACTAGGTCTCCATGTAGAATAATATTAGTAAATTACAGGCCTGCTATTTTAAATCGTGGTTCTTTGTCAGACATATCACATATAAATGCCTTCCAAAAACAAACATTTCTCGTGAACTTGGAAAATATTGGCAAGGGACCGGGAAGTGGACGTCATGGTGATGGTGCATGAAGAGACTGAGGACGTGGCCGTGGACAAGGTGAAATTGTGCCACAACAAACACCCACATCTTCTCGCTCGAACTTCCTGTCACAATTACTAGGGGACTGCAGAGTAGAGTTGAGCCACCCCCGTAATGTTCGAGTTCGGTTCGGTTCGTCGAACACCCGTATGTTCACCGAACTGTTCGACGAACACCGTCCAACACCGTTAAAACCAATGGCAGGCAAACAAAAGCACATAGAAACACATAGGAAACACCTTCAAAGGTGTCCAAAATCTGACAAACTGCTCAGAAGGCATAACTAACACATGGAAAAGTGACAAGTACATATAGTCATGCGAAAAGAAAAGAGGTGGAGGAGTAAAAGGAGGGAGAGACACAGATATAGGCATGTTATGCCCTTCTAAAACCAAAAAAGTGCGAAGCCGACACGGCCAGTCGGTTCCGGCCCGTGCGACCTCCGTGTCGCCAGGTTTGTGCCAGAGCCGCGGTGGACCCTGACGGCCAGCACCCCTCTCCCAATACTGATGCCTGTCCGCTGGTGGGTCGAGCGAGCCCCCCTGCGGTGGAGGCAGGTCTTAGCTTTTTAATTTAAATTGTCTCTGTAATTTGAATGAGTACACTTTAAATCCTTTTACAAGGATCTATTGGAGGGCAAGTCTGATGCCAACAGCCGCGGGAATTCCAGCTCCAGTAGCGTCCACTAAAGCATCTGCAGTTAAAAAGCTTTTATAAGGATCGAGCTTGGTGGTCCACCGCAAGGCGTCCTACCACCAGTCCCAGCCCCTGTGCCTTGGGGTGCCTCCCCGATGCTCTTCACTGAGTGTCCCAGGGGCCCGAAGCATTTCCTTTGAAAAAATTAAGTGTCCAAAATACAGGTGGTGTAGCTTGCTTAACAGGTGGGATAATCCGCTGACTAGCAGACACTGCTACTAGGTCCAAAGTATTTCCTGGTCTAGACACAGTTAAAAATTTGTAATTAGATCTACAGGCGGTGGCTACTCCGCTGACTAGCAAACACTGCTACTAGGCCCAAAGTATTGCCTGGGGTAGATGTAGTTAAAAAATTGTAATTAGATACTCTCGCTGGATGCTGAGAAAGTATTCCATAGAGTCTCCTGGCACGCCATATATTATTCTCCTAAAAAGCTTGGGGTAGGGGTTTAGGGGACCCTTTAATAGCCAAAATCATGGCCCTGTATCGCAATCCGTCAGCTAGGCTGAAGATAAATGGAACATTTTCATCACCTTTCATAATCACCAATGGGACAAGGCAGGGATGTCCTCTGTCCCCTCTCTTATACATCCTAGTGATGGAGCACCTGCTCTCATCAATTCGCGATAACCCCAATATTAAGTGGATTGAGGTGGGAGGCACCGAGTACAAGTGCTCTGCATTTGCTGATGATGTCCTAGTATATATCACTCAATTGCATATATCCATCACTGCTGTTATGACTGAAATAGATCACTTTGTTACATGGTCAAATTTTAAAATCAATGAAGCGAAGTCTGAGGCCCTCGATGTCTCCCTCCCCAAATCCATACAGGATTCCATCCAGTCCAACTTTCCCTTTGCCTGGCCCTCACAGGGTATCAAATACTTAGATCTCGTATTCATAGAGACCTCTCCCATCTATTTTATCTTAATTTTGGGCCCTTTATTGAACAACTCCATAAAGATCTTACTTCTTGGACGGTGAAGGATTTTTCGTGGTTCGGCAGAATAAGTATACTAAAATTGAACGTCCTTCCCAAACTCTTATACCTCTTCCAAACCATTCCAGTGGTAATTCCCTCAATTTTTTGGAAAAGACTACACAGTAGATTTTTGTCTCCCCAGGATGACACAGGTGGGGCAGATGGTGGTTGTCCCGGCCCGCTAGGCCGCATTGTAGCACAGTGAACTTCGCACTGCAACTTATGCTTCATATCCATGTGACGGTTCATGCATGAAGTACTCAAACTATGTATTTTTTGGCCTCTACTTAGCTTTTGGTGACAAATGTTACAGATAACACGAGTTGGGTCATCCTTAGTGATCTGAAAAAATGCCCAGGCCATGCAAGGTTTAGAGCCCATGCGATTCTGCTACTAGCAATACAATCAAATGATTGGCTGGGTTAGATGCAGAGCATCTGGGTTTGGTTGGGGGTCCCCACAGTCTGCCTAGGCTAGATGCAGTTAAAAATTCTCATTAGATACACAGGCGGTGCAGCTTGCTTCGCAGCTGGGCTAATACGCCCAAAGTATTGGTAGACTCTATACTAAATAAGGAAGGATTCACTGACTGTGGTGGCCCCACCGTGGGCCGTGGCGATTGGTGGAGATTTGGTGGATGATTATAGGAGAAAGCTCCTTAATAGAGAACGTTGGTGGATTTATACTTTAAATACACGTGTACCAGCAGGTTTAAACATCAGACATGATTTGATGTATCATTATGAGTGATCATTTATAGATTATAATTTTATATATGTTCCTTTTTTCTTCTTTTCTTTTTCTTTTTGATTATTTACATTTATATGCATTGTTTCTATGCTATATGATTTTAACATGGTATATGTGTTTAAATTTCTGATTAACTCAGCCTTGAACAGGTGCATAGCAGGACATATAAATACCACTTCCTTGCTGTTTTTTTGCTATGCAATGATTAAGAACTCGTAGATATATTGTGCAGAAAGAAGGGTGAAAGTCCGCCCAGGCAGGAGGAAATTGGAGTTTCATAACACATATTTGAACTGGAGAGGTATTAGAGGCCTCCAATGGCCACAGGTACTAATGGAGGTAATCAAGGTAGGGAGAGAGGCAAGAGGTCCGGTCATCTTAGTTATACAGGCCGGGGGAAACGACATAGCTTATCACAAGAGCGCATAACTAATGGCAATAATGAAACTAGACACTGAGCTCTTCAGAGAATTTTTCACAAAACTAACTATAGAATGGTCAGAGATTGTGCGGAGAACGGTATGGCAAGGTGCGTGAGACATCACGGCCATCGAACGGACAAGGCAGGTAATAAATATTCGGATGGCAAAATTTATAAGAGACAGAGGCTGTGTAGTGATACGACACCAACAACTGGAAGGAGATAAAGCAGGCCTCATACGGCCCGACGGTGCTCACTTAATGGATATTGGACTGGACATATTACTGTCAGGACTCAAGGACGGAGTGGAACAAGCGTTAAGAGTGATGGATGGGGGTCGGAGTCCTGCATACGAGTAAGCAGGATCCTCCGTGGCCTGGAAATAGAAAGGACTTGTTGGAGAGTTACACTTGTTGGCCAACTTGCCGTTGTGGAGACTGGAGACACAGAGCATGCTGCAACAGGCTGAATTATTTTAGAAATAAAATGCATTTCTAATGGAATGAGTATAAACAGTTAATAAAGCTGTGACCGATCCTTACCCATCCAGTTGTAAGAGTGTTATGCACACGCCCGGGCTAAGCGGCGTGTGCGTGTGATTGTAGTGATTCCACTGGACCGTGCCGGAGAGTGAATGCCTGGAGGGGCGTGACTAAGTATTCACCCGATCCGACCAGGGTCGCACGACGGCATACGACGCCAGTGCACCAAGGAGGAACCGAGCAGAGGGACCAGGTGCTACTCCAGGACAGACCCCGGACACGGCTGTTGACCCACACAGGGGAATACAGGAACAGGCTGGTAGGCTGGCACACAGACTGGTGGGTATAGGCAGGCACGACTGGTATGCAGGCAGGCGGTTATGCAGGCAGGGGGGTAAAGGCAAGCACAGCTAGAGTGCAGACAGGGAGGCACTAGCAGGTAGGAACACAGGCGGGATAGGACCCAGTACACACCGGGACTCAGGAACAATACAGGCAGAGGGTTACAGGCAAGCACAGCTAGAGTGCAGACAAGGCTGAGCAGGGAGGACAGGGCTCTGTTCACACAGAACAGACAGGAAGGGAAAGACAGAGCCAGATACTCACACAGTACTTGCAGAGACAACAAGCAGGAGTTAGGTACGAGTTCAGACTCTGCAGAAAAAGGAAGGGAACGGACATAGAGGCAAAACAGGTAAAAGACAGGAGAGAGTTCAGACTGGAACTGAGTGTACGGAGGAGACCGACACTGCAGAGGGATACAGGAGCGGGTCTGGGAATACGGCCCCCAGAGAGGCGGAACGAACAGGCAAGGAGCGTGTTCAGACAGGACAGACCAGACACAGGAGCGGGTCTAGGAAATCGGCCACTAGAAGGCGAGAGGAACAGGCTAGGAGCGAGTTCAGACAGGTCAGACAAGATACAGGAATGGCCAGACAATGTGAACTGAGGTCTAAGATGGCAGACATACAAGAAACAGAGGCATGTTCACACTAGCAAAAAAGAAGCAAGACAAAAATATATCTCATACCCTACCATAATTATATATAAATGTAAAGCAAAATTGCATAATAAATATAGGGTACTTAGTGAACTATTTTTGATCAAAAAAAGTATACAAGCCGTCCCACCAGCGGCAAGGTGACCCTAAATTGGGACGGTACCTATACTGCCTATATTAAAAACCTTACTGTATATCAAAGTTGAAGTAATGCATATAAAAGGGTAGACAAATAGGACCGGGTCCCAACTCCAGACCACCTAGGCCCGTGGTAAGCTACATATATACCAATCAGCTCAACAAAGGGCATGCCACACCCTTAAATTGCACAGAATGCAAACAAGTCAAAAAACCAGACAATGTGAACTGAGGTCTAAGATGGCAGACATACAAGAAACAGAGGCATGTTCACACTAGCAAAAAAGAAGCAAGACAAAAATATATCTCATACCCTACCATAATTATATATAAATGTAAAGCAAAATTGCATAATAAATATAGGGTACTTAGTGAACTATTTTTGATCAAAAAAAGTATACAAGCCGTCCCACCAGCGGCAAGGTGACCCTAAATTGGGACGGTACCTATACTGCCTATATTAAAAACCTTACTGTATATCAAAGTTGAAGTAATGCATATAAAAGGGTAGACAAATAGGACCGGGTCCCAACTCCAGACCACCTAGGCCCGTGGTAAGCTACATATATACCAATCAGCTCAACAAAGGGCATGCCACACCCTTAAATTGCACAGAATGCAAACAAGTCAAAAAACCAGACAATGTGAACTGAGGTCTAAGATGGCAGACATACAAGAAACAGAGGCATGTTCACACTAGCAAAAAAGAAGCAAGACAAAAATATATCTCATACCCTACCATAATTATATATAAATGTAAAGCAAAATTGCATAATAAATATAGGGTACTTAGTGAACTATTTTTGATCAAAAAAAGTATACAAGCCGTCCCACCAGCGGCAAGGTGACCCTAAATTGGGACGGTACCTATACTGCCTATATTAAAAACCTTACTGTATATCAAAGTTGAAGTAATGCATATAAAAGGGTAGACAAATAGGACCGGGTCCCAACTCCAGACCACCTAGGCCCGTGGTAAGCTACATATATACCAATCAGCTCAACAAAGGGCATGCCACACCCTTAAATTGCACAGAATGCAAACAAGTCAAAAAACCAGACAATGTGAACTGAGGTCTAAGATGGCAGACATACAAGAAACAGAGGCATGTTCACACTAGCAAAAAAGAAGCAAGACAAAAATATATCTCATACCCTACCATAATTATATATAAATGTAAAGCAAAATTGCATAATAAATATAGGGTACTTAGTGAACTATTTTTGATCAAAAAAAGTATACAAGCCGTCCCACCAGCGGCAAGGTGACCCTAAATTGGGACGGTACCTATACTGCCTATATTAAAAACCTTACTGTATATCAAAGTTGAAGTAATGCATATAAAAGGGTAGACAAATAGGACCGGGTCCCAACTCCAGACCACCTAGGCCCGTGGTAAGCTACATATATACCAATCAGCTCAACAAAGGGCATGCCACACCCTTAAATTGCACAGAATGCAAACAAGTCAAAAAACCAGACAATGTGAACTGAGGTCTAAGATGGCAGACATACAAGAAACAGAGGCATGTTCACACTAGCAAAAAAGAAGCAAGACAAAAATATATCTCATACCCTACCATAATTATATATAAATGTAAAGCAAAATTGCATAATAAATATAGGGTACTTAGTGAACTATTTTTGATCAAAAAAAGTATACAAGCCGTCCCACCAGCGGCAAGGTGACCCTAAATTGGGACGGTACCTATACTGCCTATATTAAAAACCTTACTGTATATCAAAGTTGAAGTAATGCATATAAAAGGGTAGACAAATAGGACCGGGTCCCAACTCCAGACCACCTAGGCCCGTGGTAAGCTACATATATACCAATCAGCTCAACAAAGGGCATGCCACACCCTTAAATTGCACAGAATGCAAACAAGTCAAAAAACCAGACAATGTGAACTGAGGTCTAAGATGGCAGACATACAAGAAACAGAGGCATGTTCACACTAGCAAAAAAGAAGCAAGACAAAAATATATCTCATACCCTACCATAATTATATATAAATGTAAAGCAAAATTGCATAATAAATATAGGGTACTTAGTGAACTATTTTTGATCAAAAAAAGTATACAAGCCGTCCCACCAGCGGCAAGGTGACCCTAAATTGGGACGGTACCTATACTGCCTATATTAAAAACCTTACTGTATATCAAAGTTGAAGTAATGCATATAAAAGGGTAGACAAATAGGACCGGGTCCCAACTCCAGACCACCTAGGCCCGTGGTAAGCTACATATATACCAATCAGCTCAACAAAGGGCATGCCACACCCTTAAATTGCACAGAATGCAAACAAGTCAAAAAACCAGACAATGTGAACTGAGGTCTAAGATGGCAGACATACAAGAAACAGAGGCATGTTCACACTAGCAAAAAAGAAGCAAGACAAAAATATATCTCATACCCTACCATAATTATATATAAATGTAAAGCAAAATTGCATAATAAATATAGGGTACTTAGTGAACTATTTTTGATCAAAAAAAGTATACAAGCCGTCCCACCAGCGGCAAGGTGACCCTAAATTGGGACGGTACCTATACTGCCTATATTAAAAACCTTACTGTATATCAAAGTTGAAGTAATGCATATAAAAGGGTAGACAAATAGGACCGGGTCCCAACTCCAGACCACCTAGGCCCGTGGTAAGCTACATATATACCAATCAGCTCAACAAAGGGCATGCCACACCCTTAAATTGCACAGAATGCAAACAAGTCAAAAAACCAGACAATGTGAACTGAGGTCTAAGATGGCAGACATACAAGAAACAGAGGCATGTTCACACTAGCAAAAAAGAAGCAAGACAAAAATATATCTCATACCCTACCATAATTATATATAAATGTAAAGCAAAATTGCATAATAAATATAGGGTACTTAGTGAACTATTTTTGATCAAAAAAAGTATACAAGCCGTCCCACCAGCGGCAAGGTGACCCTAAATTGGGACGGTACCTATACTGCCTATATTAAAAACCTTACTGTATATCAAAGTTGAAGTAATGCATATAAAAGGGTAGACAAATAGGACCGGGTCCCAACTCCAGACCACCTAGGCCCGTGGTAAGCTACATATATACCAATCAGCTCAACAAAGGGCATGCCACACCCTTAAATTGCACAGAATGCAAACAAGTCAAAAAACCAGACAATGTGAACTGAGGTCTAAGATGGCAGACATACAAGAAACAGAGGCATGTTCACACTAGCAAAAAAGAAGCAAGACAAAAATATATCTCATACCCTACCATAATTATATATAAATGTAAAGCAAAATTGCATAATAAATATAGGGTACTTAGTGAACTATTTTTGATCAAAAAAAGTATACAAGCCGTCCCACCAGCGGCAAGGTGACCCTAAATTGGGACGGTACCTATACTGCCTATATTAAAAACCTTACTGTATATCAAAGTTGAAGTAATGCATATAAAAGGGTAGACAAATAGGACCGGGTCCCAACTCCAGACCACCTAGGCCCGTGGTAAGCTACATATATACCAATCAGCTCAACAAAGGGCATGCCACACCCTTAAATTGCACAGAATGCAAACAAGTCAAAAAACCAGACAATGTGAACTGAGGTCTAAGATGGCAGACATACAAGAAACAGAGGCATGTTCACACTAGCAAAAAAGAAGCAAGACAAAAATATATCTCATACCCTACCATAATTATATATAAATGTAAAGCAAAATTGCATAATAAATATAGGGTACTTAGTGAACTATTTTTGATCAAAAAAAGTATACAAGCCGTCCCACCAGCGGCAAGGTGACCCTAAATTGGGACGGTACCTATACTGCCTATATTAAAAACCTTACTGTATATCAAAGTTGAAGTAATGCATATAAAAGGGTAGACAAATAGGACCGGGTCCCAACTCCAGACCACCTAGGCCCGTGGTAAGCTACATATATACCAATCAGCTCAACAAAGGGCATGCCACACCCTTAAATTGCACAGAATGCAAACAAGTCAAAAAACCAGACAATGTGAACTGAGGTCTAAGATGGCAGACATACAAGAAACAGAGGCATGTTCACACTAGCAAAAAAGAAGCAAGACAAAAATATATCTCATACCCTACCATAATTATATATAAATGTAAAGCAAAATTGCATAATAAATATAGGGTACTTAGTGAACTATTTTTGATCAAAAAAAGTATACAAGCCGTCCCACCAGCGGCAAGGTGACCCTAAATTGGGACGGTACCTATACTGCCTATATTAAAAACCTTACTGTATATCAAAGTTGAAGTAATGCATATAAAAGGGTAGACAAATAGGACCGGGTCCCAACTCCAGACCACCTAGGCCCGTGGTAAGCTACATATATACCAATCAGCTCAACAAAGGGCATGCCACACCCTTAAATTGCACAGAATGCAAACAAGTCAAAAAACTAGACAATGTGAACTGAGGTCTAAGATGGCAGACATACAAGAAACAGAGGCATGTTCACACTAGCAAAAAAGAAGCAAGACAAAAATATATCTCATACCCTACCATAATTATATATAAATGTAAAGCAAAATTGCATAATAAATATGGGGTACTTAGTGAACTATTTTTGATCAAAAAAAGTATACAAGCCGTCCCACCAGCGGCAAGGTGACCCTAAATTGGGACGGTACCTATACTGCCTATATTAAAAACCTTACTGTATATCAAAGTTGAAGTAATGCATATAAAAGGGTAGACAAATAGGACCGGGTCCCAACTCCAGACCACCTAGGCCCGTGGTAAGCTACATATATACCAATCAGCTCAACAAAGGGCATGCCACACCCTTAAATTGCACAGAATGCAAACAAGTCAAAAAACCAGACAATGTGAACTGAGGTCTAAGATGGCAGACATACAAGAAACAGAGGCATGTTCACACTAGCAAAAAAGAAGCAAGACAAAAATATATCTCATACCCTACCATAATTATATATAAATGTAAAGCAAAATTGCATAATAAATATAGGGTACTTAGTGAACTATTTTTGATCAAAAAAAGTATACAAGCCGTCCCACCAGCGGCAAGGTGACCCTAAATTGGGACGGTACCTATACTGCCTATATTAAAAACCTTACTGTATATCAAAGTTGAAGTAATGCATATAAAAGGGTAGACAAATAGGACCGGGTCCCAACTCCAGACCACCTAGGCCCGTGGTAAGCTACATATATACCAATCAGCTCAACAAAGGGCATGCCACACCCTTAAATTGCACAGAATGCAAACAAGTCAAAAAACCAGACAATGTGAACTGAGGTCTAAGATGGCAGACATACAAGAAACAGAGGCATGTTCACACTAGCAAAAAAGAAGCAAGACAAAAATATATCTCATACCCTACCATAATTATATATAAATGTAAAGCAAAATTGCATAATAAATATAGGGTACTTAGTGAACTATTTTTGATCAAAAAAAGTATACAAGCCGTCCCACCAGCGGCAAGGTGACCCTAAATTGGGACGGTACCTATACTGCCTATATTAAAAACCTTACTGTATATCAAAGTTGAAGTAATGCATATAAAAGGGTAGACAAATAGGACCGGGTCCCAACTCCAGACCACCTAGGCCCGTGGTAAGCTACATATATACCAATCAGCTCAACAAAGGGCATGCCACACCCTTAAATTGCACAGAATGCAAACAAGTCAAAAAACCAGACAATGTGAACTGAGGTCTAAGATGGCAGACATACAAGAAACAGAGGCATGTTCACACTAGCAAAAAAGAAGCAAGACAAAAATATATCTCATACCCTACCATAATTATATATAAATGTAAAGCAAAATTGCATAATAAATATAGGGTACTTAGTGAACTATTTTTGATCAAAAAAAGTATACAAGCCGTCCCACCAGCGGCAAGGTGACCCTAAATTGGGACGGTACCTATACTGCCTATATTAAAAACCTTACTGTATATCAAAGTTGAAGTAATGCATATAAAAGGGTAGACAAATAGGACCGGGTCCCAACTCCAGACCACCTAGGCCCGTGGTAAGCTACATATATACCAATCAGCTCAACAAAGGGCATGCCACACCCTTAAATTGCACAGAATGCAAACAAGTCAAAAAACCAGACAATGTGAACTGAGGTCTAAGATGGCAGACATACAAGAAACAGAGGCATGTTCACACTAGCAAAAAAGAAGCAAGACAAAAATATATCTCATACCCTACCATAATTATATATAAATGTAAAGCAAAATTGCATAATAAATATAGGGTACTTAGTGAACTATTTTTGATCAAAAAAAGTATACAAGCCGTCCCACCAGCGGCAAGGTGACCCTAAATTGGGACGGTACCTATACTGCCTATATTAAAAACCTTACTGTATATCAAAGTTGAAGTAATGCATATAAAAGGGTAGACAAATAGGACCGGGTCCCAACTCCAGACCACCTAGGCCCGTGGTAAGCTACATATATACCAATCAGCTCAACAAAGGGCATGCCACACCCTTAAATTGCACAGAATGCAAACAAGTCAAAAAACCAGACAATGTGAACTGAGGTCTAAGATGGCAGACATACAAGAAACAGAGGCATGTTCACACTAGCAAAAAAGAAGCAAGACAAAAATATATCTCATACCCTACCATAATTATATATAAATGTAAAGCAAAATTGCATAATAAATATAGGGTACTTAGTGAACTATTTTTGATCAAAAAAAGTATACAAGCCGTCCCACCAGCGGCAAGGTGACCCTAAATTGGGACGGTACCTATACTGCCTATATTAAAAACCTTACTGTATATCAAAGTTGAAGTAATGCATATAAAAGGGTAGACAAATAGGACCGGGTCCCAACTCCAGACCACCTAGGCCCGTGGTAAGCTACATATATACCAATCAGCTCAACAAAGGGCATGCCACACCCTTAAATTGCACAGAATGCAAACAAGTCAAAAAACCAGACAATGTGAACTGAGGTCTAAGATGGCAGACATACAAGAAACAGAGGCATGTTCACACTAGCAAAAAAGAAGCAAGACAAAAATATATCTCATACCCTACCATAATTATATATAAATGTAAAGCAAAATTGCATAATAAATATAGGGTACTTAGTGAACTATTTTTGATCAAAAAAAGTATACAAGCCGTCCCACCAGCGGCAAGGTGACCCTAAATTGGGACGGTACCTATACTGCCTATATTAAAAACCTTACTGTATATCAAAGTTGAAGTAATGCATATAAAAGGGTAGACAAATAGGACCGGGTCCCAACTCCAGACCACCTAGGCCCGTGGTAAGCTACATATATACCAATCAGCTCAACAAAGGGCATGCCACACCCTTAAATTGCACAGAATGCAAACAAGTCAAAAAACCAGACAATGTGAACTGAGGTCTAAGATGGCAGACATACAAGAAACAGAGGCATGTTCACACTAGCAAAAAAGAAGCAAGACAAAAATATATCTCATACCCTACCATAATTATATATAAATGTAAAGCAAAATTGCATAATAAATATAGGGTACTTAGTGAACTATTTTTGATCAAAAAAAGTATACAAGCCGTCCCACCAGCGGCAAGGTGACCCTAAATTGGGACGGTACCTATACTGCCTATATTAAAAACCTTACTGTATATCAAAGTTGAAGTAATGCATATAAAAGGATAGACAAATAGGACCGGGTCCCAACTCCAGACCACCTAGGCCCGTGGTAAGCTACATATATACCAATCAGCTCAACAAAGGGCATGCCACACCCTTAAATTGCACAGAATGCAAACAAGTCAAAAAACCAGACAATGTGAACTGAGGTCTAAGATGGCAGACATACAAGAAACAGAGGCATGTTCACACTAGCAAAAAAGAAGCAAGACAAAAATATATCTCATACCCTACCATAATTATATATAAATGTAAAGCAAAATTGCATAATAAATATAGGGTACTTAGTGAACTATTTTTGATCAAAAAAAGTATACAAGCCGTCCCACCAGCGGCAAGGTGACCCTAAATTGGGACGGTACCTATACTGCCTATATTAAAAACCTTACTGTATATCAAAGTTGAAGTAATGCATATAAAAGGGTAGACAAATAGGACCGGGTCCCAACTCCAGACCACCTAGGCCCGTGGTAAGCTACATATATACCAATCAGCTCAACAAAGGGCATGCCACACCCTTAAATTGCACAGAATGCAAACAAGTCAAAAAACCAGACAATGTGAACTGAGGTCTAAGATGGCAGACATACAAGAAACAGAGGCATGTTCACACTAGCAAAAAAGAAGCAAGACAAAAATATATCTCATACCCTACCATAATTATATATAAATGTAAAGCAAAATTGCATAATAAATATAGGGTACTTAGTGAACTAATTTTGATCAAAAAAAGTGTACAAGCCGTCCCACCAGCGGCAAGGTGACCCTAAATTGGGACGGTACCTATACTGCCTATATTAAAAACCTTACTGTATATCAAAGTTGAAGTAATGCATATAAAAGGGTAGACAAATAGGACCGGGTCCCAACTCCAGACCACCTAGGCCCGTGGTAAGCTACATATATACCAATCAGCTCAACAAAGGGCATGCCACACCCTTAAATTGCACAGAATGCAAACAAGTCAAAAAACCAGACAATGTGAACTGAGGTCTAAGATGGCAGACATACAAGAAACAGAGGCATGTTCACACTAGCAAAAAAGAAGCAAGACAAAAATATATCTCATACCCTACCATAATTATATATAAATGTAAAGCAAAATTGCATAATAAATATAGGGTACTTAGTGAACTATTTTTGATCTGTATGTCTGCCATCTTAGACCTCAGTTCACATTGTCTGGTTTTTTGACTTGTTTGCATTCTGTGCAATTTAAGGGTGTGGCATGCCCTTTGTTGAGCTGATTGGTATATATGTAGCTTACCACGGGCCTAGGTGGTCTGGAGTTGGGACCCGGTCCTATTTGTCTACCCTTTTATATGCATTACTTCAACTTTGATATACAGTAAGGTTTTTAATATAGGCAGTATAGGTACCGTCCCAATTTAGGGTCACCTTGCCGCTGGTGGGACGGCTTGTATACTTTTTTTGATCAAAAATAGTTCACTAAGTACCCTATATTTATTATGCAATTTTGCTTTACATTTATATATAATTATGGTAGGGTATGAGATATATTTTTGTCTTGCTTCTTTTTTGCTAGTGTGAACATGCCTCTGTTTCTTGTATGTCTGCCATCTTAGACCTCAGTTCACATTGTCTGGTTTTTTGACTTGTTTGCATTCTGTGCAATTTAAGGGTGTGGCATGCCCTTTGTTGAGCTGATTGGTATATATGTAGCTTACCACGGGCCTAGGTGGTCTGGAGTTGGGACCCGGTCCTATTTGTCTACCCTTTTATATGCATTACTTCAACTTTGATATACAGTAAGGTTTTTAATATAGGCAGTATAGGTACCGTCCCAATTTAGGGTCACCTTGCCGCTGGTGGGACGGCTTGTATACTTTTTTTGATCAAAAACAGTTCACTAAGTACCCTATATTTATTATGCAATTTTGCTTTACATTTATATATAATTATGGTAGGGTATGAGATATATTTTTGTCTTGCTTCTTTTTTGCTAGTGTGAACATGCCTCTGTTTCTTGTATGTCTGCCATCTTAGACCTCAGTTCACATTGTCTGGTTTTTTGACTTGTTTGCATTCTGTGCAATTTAAGGGTGTGGCATGCCCTTTGTTGAGCTGATTGGTATATATGTAGCTTACCACGGGCCTAGGTGGTCTGGAGTTGGGACCCGGTCCTATTTGTCTACCCTTTTATATGCATTACTTCAACTTTGATATACAGTAAGGTTTTTAATATAGGCAGTATAGGTACCGTCCCAATTTAGGGTCACCTTGCCGCTGGTGGGACGGCTTGTATACTTTTTTTGATCAAAAATAGTTCACTAAGTACCCTATATTTATTATGCAATTTTGCTTTACATTTATATATAATTATGGTAGGGTATGAGATATATTTTTGTCTTGCTTCTTTTTTGCTAGTGTGAACATGCCTCTGTTTCTTGTATGTCTGCCATCTTAGACCTCAGTTCACATTGTCTGGTTTTTTGACTTGTTTGCATTCTGTGCAATTTAAGGGTGTGGCATGCCCTTTGTTGAGCTGATTGGTATATATGTAGCTTACCACGGGCCTAGGTGGTCTGGAGTTGGGACCCGGTCCTATTTGTCTACCCTTTTATATGCATTACTTCAACTTTGATATACAGTAAGGTTTTTAATATAGGCAGTATAGGTACCGTCCCAATTTAGGGTCACCTTGCCGCTGGTGGGACGGCTTGTATACTTTTTTTGATCAAAAATAGTTCACTAAGTACCCTATATTTATTATGCAATTTTGCTTTACATTTATATATAATTATGGTAGGGTATGAGATATATTTTTGTCTTGCTTCTTTTTTGCTAGTGTGAACATGCCTCTGTTTCTTGTATGTCTGCCATCTTAGACCTCAGTTCACATTGTCTGGTTTTTTGACTTGTTTGCATTCTGTGCAATTTAAGGGTGTGGCATGCCCTTTGTTGAGCTGATTGGTATATATGTAGCTTACCACGGGCCTAGGTGGTCTGGAGTTGGGACCCGGTCCTATTTGTCTACCCTTTTATATGCATTACTTCAACTTTGATATACAGTAAGGTTTTTAATATAGGCAGTATAGGTACCGTCCCAATTTAGGGTCACCTTGCCGCTGGTGGGACGGCTTGTATACTTTTTTTGATCAAAAATAGTTCACTAAGTACCCTATATTTATTATGCAATTTTGCTTTACATTTATATATAATTATGGTAGGGTATGAGATATATTTTTGTCTTGCTTCTTTTTTGCTAGTGTGAACATGCCTCTGTTTCTTGTATGTCTGCCATCTTAGACCTCAGTTCACATTGTCTGGTTTTTTGACTTGTTTGCATTCTGTGCAATTTAAGGGTGTGGCATGCCCTTTGTTGAGCTGATTGGTATATATGTAGCTTACCACGGGCCTAGGTGGTCTGGAGTTGGGACCCGGTCCTATTTGTCTACCCTTTTATATGCATTACTTCAACTTTGATATACAGTAAGGTTTTTAATATAGGCAGTATAGGTACCGTCCCAATTTAGGGTCACCTTGCCGCTGGTGGGACGGCTTGTATACTTTTTTTGATCAAAAATAGTTCACTAAGTACCCTATATTTATTATGCAATTTTGCTTTACATTTATATATAATTATGGTAGGGTATGAGATATATTTTTGTCTTGCTTCTTTTTTGCTAGTGTGAACATGCCTCTGTTTCTTGTATGTCTGCCATCTTAGACCTCAGTTCACATTGTCTGGTTTTTTGACTTGTTTGCATTCTGTGCAATTTAAGGGTGTGGCATGCCCTTTGTTGAGCTGATTGGTATATATGTAGCTTACCACGGACCTAGGTGGTCTGGAGTTGGGACCCGGTCCTATTTGTCTACCCTTTTATATGCATTACTTCAACTTTGATATACAGTAAGGTTTTTAATATAGGCAGTATAGGTACCGTCCCAATTTAGGGTCACCTTGCCGCTGGTGGGACGGCTTGTATACTTTTTTTGATCAAAAATAGTTCACTAAGTACCCTATATTTATTATGCAATTTTGCTTTACATTTATATATAATTATGGTAGGGTATGAGATATATTTTTGTCTTGCTTCTTTTTTGCTAGTGTGAACATGCCTCTGTTTCTTGTATGTCTGCCATCTTAGACCTCAGTTCACATTGTCTGGTTTTTTGACTTGTTTGCATTCTGTGCAATTTAAGGGTGTGGCATGCCCTTTGTTGAGCTGATTGGTATATATGTAGCTTACCACGGGCCTAGGTGGTCTGGAGTTGGGACCCGGTCCTATTTGTCTACCCTTTTATATGCATTACTTCAACTTTGATATACAGTAAGGTTTTTAATATAGGCAGTATAGGTACCGTCCCAATTTAGGGTCACCTTGCCGCTGGTGGGACGGCTTGTATACTTTTTTTGATCAAAAATAGTTCACTAAGTACCCTATATTTATTATGCAATTTTGCTTTACATTTATATATAATTATGGTAGGGTATGAGATATATTTTTGTCTTGCTTCTTTTTTGCTAAGATACAGGAATGGGTCTAGGTAATCGGCCCCTAGAAGGCAGGAGGAACAGGCTAGGAGCGTGTTCAGACAGGATAGACAAGAGAACACAGAAAGGACTCAGTTCAGACACGGGAGCTGATACCGCAAAGCAGGAGACATACAGGACTCAGTTCAGACACGGGAACTGATACAAAAAGCAGGAGACAAGAGACGGGACCTGGCACCTTCAGAGTGCAAGCACACACTGAAGGAAACACTATGCTCAGGCAGGGATAGAAGGGAGCTGCTGAGCTATATACCAAGTGACAGACAGCAATAGGCTGAGGACGCACAAGGGGTGTGACCCACAGCAGGTACAAAAGGCAGGAAGTGATCGGGCGCCGCCCTTAAGCAGCAGAAACAGACACAAACAGACAGCATGGAGGGAAGCCAGAGAGACATTCTGGACAGGAGATCAAGTGCGCCCTCTTGCACAGTGGGAGATGGACCACCATGCAAGGACGCCGCCAGGTATGTTACAGTACCTCCCCCCTTACGCCCCCTCTTCTTCAGGCCTGCCAGAATCTTCCGCAGGGAATTCGAGGGCCAGTCGTTCACTGGGTTGGAGGGGGACAGAGACTTAAGGGTAATCTCTGCTTCGAGGTACATCTTGTCAAGCTCACAGGAAGAAATAGACGGGTTATCACGTACATAATGAGGAAAAGTCACTGTCTCTTTGTTATCTGGTGGTATCCCGGAGGATTCAGGAAACAACTGGAGGTCCTCCGCCGGGTCAGAAGAGTGCAGAGGCTCAGAGAAAACAACTGCTTCAGAGTACACTAGGTCGGACTCACTGGAGGAAGCAGGCGAGGTATCGGGTACCGAGTATAGGAAAGTCTCTGTCCATTCACCACCAGGTGGCACCCCGAAGGGTTCTGGAGACAGCTGGCGGTCCTCCGCCTGGTCAGAGGGGTGTAGAGACTCACGGGTAACCTCTGCTTCAGAGTACACTAGGTCGGACTCACTGGAGGAAGCAGGCGAGGTATCGGGTACCGAGTATAGGAAAGTCTCTGTCCATTCACCACCAGGTGGCACCCCGAAGGGTTCTGGAGACAGCTGGCGGTCCTCCGCCTGGTCAGAGGGGTGTAGAGACTCATGGGTAACCTCTGCTTCAGAGTACACTAAGTTGGACTCACTGGACGAAGCGAGCGAGGTATCAGGTACAGAGTATAGGAGAGTCTCTGTCCTTTCGCTACCAGGTAGCACCCCGAAGGGTTCAGGAGACAACTGGAGATCCTCCGCCTGGTCGGAGGGGTGTAGAGACTCGGAGGTAACTACCACTTTGGGGTACCCATTGTCAGGCTCACAGGACGAAGCGGACAAAGTATTGAGTACCGGGTGTAGAGAAGTCTCTCTCCATTTGTCATCGAGTGGTATCCCGGAGGGTTCAGGAGGCAACAGGGGATCCTCCGCCAGGTAGTAGAGGTGCACAGACTCTGAGGTAACCACAGCTTTGGAGCATCCTTGGACATGCACACCGGTTAAAGAGAAAGAAGCATCTGATGCCGGGTGCAGGAAGTTCTCCTGTGTGGAGTCTGGATGGGCAGGAGTCTCTTCGGCCAGGAGAACTGGTGCACTACCCACGCACATTACCCATTGGGGTTTCTTCGGGATACAGGGAGATGAAGCTTCAGTAGGGACTTCAAGGTTGGGGTCAGGAGGTCTCAGGGAGGACAGACCCTGGCGTGACGGCTTGCCTCTAAGTCTAGCACGTCTGGACTGCCTCTTGAGGTTGAGAGAAGTATTCCGGAAAGCGTAGTCACCCTGTGAGGATTCTGGGTGGGCAGTAGTCTCATTGGGCTGGAGGACTATTGCGCTACCCACACACATTACCCGTCGGGGCTGCTCCGGGATATTGGGAAGTGAAGCTTCAGCAGGGGCTTCAGAGTTAGGGTCCTCGAAGACCATACGAAAGGCCACCAGGAAGGCCTGCAGGTCAAGGATGACAGGATCCCATGCTTCCCATAGGGGGGTGACCCATTTCAAGGCATCACCCGCTAGGTAGTCAAACATAAAGGCCACTTTAGCCCAATCGGAAGGAAAATAGAGAGGGTAGGCCTTAAAGTGTAGCATGCATTGCTCCACAAATGCACGACACTGTCTTGGATCCCCATAGTAACGTGGCGGATCCGCAGGAACGAGGGCTGATAGATCCATCTGGACGGGTGCGTAATTCGCCTGGAACTCAGCTAAAGGGGGAAAAAAATTTATTTATTTTATTTTAATGGATGTATTCGCTGGAAAAACTTCTCAAAGAGCGAAGGCCGTGGGGCTCAACGGGAACCATGGCCTGAGCATGCTGTTATGCACACGCCCGGGCTAAGCGGCGTGTGCGTGTGATTGTAGTGATTCCACTGGACCGTGCCGGAGAGTGAATGCCTGGAGGGGCGTGACTAAGTATTCACCCGATCCGACCAGGGTCGCACGACGGCATACGACGCCAGTGCACCAAGGAGGAACCGAGCAGAGGGACCAGGTGCTACTCCAGGACAGACCCCGGACACGGCTGTTGACCCACACAGGGGAATACAGGAACAGGCTGGTAGGCTGGCACACAGACTGGTGGGTATAGGCAGGCACGACTGGTATGCAGGCAGGCGGTTATGCAGGCAGGGGGGTAAAGGCAAGCACAGCTAGAGTGCAGACAGGGAGGCACTAGCAGGTAGGAACACAGGCGGGATAGGACCCAGTACACACCGGGACTCAGGAACAATACAGGCAGAGGGTTACAGGCAAGCACAGCTAGAGTGCAGACAAGGCTGAGCAGGGAGGACAGGGCTCTGTTCACACGGAACAGACAGGAAGGGAAAGACAGAGCCAGATACTCACACAGTACTTGCAGAGACAACAAGCAGGAGTTAGGTATGAGTTCAGACTCTGCAGAAAAAGGAAGGGAACGGACATAGAGGCAAAACAGGTAAAAGACAGGAGAGAGTTCAGACTGGAACTGAGTGTACGGAGGAGACCGACACTGCAGAGGGATACAGGAGCGGGTCTGGGAATACGGCCCCCAGAGAGGCGGAACGAACAGGCAAGGAGCGTGTTCAGACAGGACAGACCAGACACAGGAGCGGGTCTAGGAAATCGGCCACTAGAAGGCGAGAGGAACAGGCTAGGAGCGAGTTCAGACAGGTCAGACAAGATACAGGAACGGGTCTAGGTAATCGGCCCCTAGAAGGCAGGAGGAACAGGCTAGGAGCGTGTTCAGACAGGATAGACAAGAGAACACAGAAAGGACTCAGTTCAGACACGGGAGCTGATACCGCAAAGCAGGAGACATACAGGACTCAGTTCAGACACGGGAACTGATACAAAAAGCAGGAGACAAGAGACGGGACCTGGCACCTTCAGAGTGCAAGCACACACTGAAGGAAACACTATGCTCAGGCAGGGATAGAAGGGAGCTGCTGAGCTATATACCAAGTGACAGACAGCAATAGGCTGAGGACGCACAAGGGGTGTGACCCACAGCAGGTACAAAAGGCAGGAAGTGATCGGGCGCCGCCCTTAAGCAGCAGAAACAGACACAAACAGACAGCATGGAGGGAAGCCAGAGAGACATTCTGGACAGGAGATCAAGTGCGCCCTCTTGCACAGTGGGAGATGGACCACCATGCAAGGACGCCGCCAGGTATGTTACAAAGAGTTACATGATTCTATTATCAATGAAAGGGGGGCGTTAGGGGGATGAGCGTCTGGGTTTGGTTAGGCGTCCCCACAGTCTGCCTAGGCTAGATGCATTTAAAAATCATTATTAGATACACAGGCGGTGCAGCTTGCTTCGCAGCTGGGTTACTACGCTGATTAGCAGACACTGAAGCTTTGGAGCAGACAGCTCTTCAGACTCAACCATCTGTATTACCCCAAGCCAAAGTGTATGTATTTTCTTACGGTTAAAATGGGGGGGAGACCCAACCCACCTCTAATTGACGATGGCAACGTCACGTAAAACAAAGCAAGGGGACTCCAAAAAGAGTCTCCATTTTTTCCAAAAAATTGTGGCACAGACACCACTTAAGTGGTATCAATTGCCCCAGAGTTGCTTAAAACGGTTGGTTAGAATGAGTACCACACACTGCTACTATGGCAAAAATTATTTTCCAGACAAGATGCAGCTAAAAATTAGTAATTTGCAAGCTGGTGGAGCTTAGTATAGATGGCCTAATATAATGAGTACCACACACTACTACTATGCCCAAAATTATTTTCCAGACAAGATGCAGCTAAAAATTATTTGTAATTTGCAAGATGTTGGAGCTTAGTATAGATGGCATAATAGAATGAGTACCGCACACTGCTACAGGCTCAAAATTATTTTCCAGACAAGATGCAGCTAAAAATTATTAGTAATTTGAAAGCTTAAAATGGTTGGTGAGGTGATTTTACGAAATCCTCAAGCTTTTACTTTCCCCAGGATGACACAGGGGTAGAAAAGTCCTTGCGGATCCATGATTTGTTCATCTTTATGAACGTGAGTCTGTCTACATTCTCAGTGGACAGCCGCGTGCGCTTATCTGTCAGCACACAACCAGCAGCGTTGAACACACGTTCAGACAGAACGCTGGCTGCGGGGCATGACAAGATCTCCAAGGCGTAAGTGGCGAGCTCCAGCCATTTATCCAGATTGGAAGCCCAAAAAGAGCAAGGGTCCAATGACACAGTCATGGCTTCGAGGTTTACTTGGAGATACTCCTGTACCATCGTCTCTAGGCATTGACTATGTGTCAGACTTCTTGTCTCCTGTGGCCTTGCAAAGGATGGGTTAAAAAAGCTGTGAAATGATTCCACAAAATTGCTGTTACCAGCAGATACTGTGTTTCTATTATGGTTGGAGTGCTGAACACTCGACAGTCCCACGGTTGGCAAGTTAGAACTGTGAGATTCACTACGTGCACCACTGGTGTTTTGTGGAAAAGCACATGTAAGATTCTGCAACAGTCTCTGCTGATACTCTTGCATGCGTGAATCCCTTTCTATGGCAGGAATTATTTTGGCAAATTTACTTTTGTACCGGGGATCTAAGAGTGTGGCAACCCAGTAGTCAGTATTATTTTGAATACTAACAATTCTAGGGTCATGTTGCAGGTAGTGCAGCAAGAAGGTACTCATGTGTCTTGCGTATCCAGGAGCACCAAGTCTCTGTTGTGTTGGTGGCGAGGCAACAATCATGCTTCCTTCCTCTGCCCTCTCTCCCCTACCACGCACAAGAGAAATGTGATCAAGGTCTCCCTCATCTGATGAGTCTTCCATCAGTTCGTCCTCCACTTCTTCCTGGGCTCCTGCACCTTCCTCACTAGTTTAACTGCTACCATGTGTCCTGGTAAATCCATCTCCCCCACCCTCACATGCCTGCCACCTTGGTGCTGCCGACAGTCTGGACCTTGCAGATGTTAGCCCTTTCGCATAGAACTCCTCTTCCTTTACTTCCTCCACCTCCTCTTGTTGCACCACCTGACTCCGAATTCTGTATAACATGTGCTCCAGCATGTAAATCACCGGAATAGTCATGCTGATAATGGCATCGTCAGCACTAAACATCTTCGTCGCCATTTCAAAACTGTGCAGAAGGGTGCATAGGTCCCTGATCTGAGACCACTCCTCCAGTGTGATTTGCCCAACCTCTGAATCTCGTTGGCCCAGGCTATACATCAGAACGTATTGCACCAGGGCTTATCGGTGCTGCCACAGTCGCTGCAACATGTGCAGAGTTGAATTCCACCGGGTAGGCACATCGCATTTTAGACGGTGCAGTGGCAGGCCCAACGACTTCTGTAGAGATGTGAGTCGCTGAGCTGTGGGGTGCGAAAGGCGGAAGTGAGCACACAGCGACCATGACCTCTGCAGAAGACCATCTAGTCCGGGATAATGGCCTAAAAATTGCTGGACAACCAGGTACAACACGTGAGCCATACAAGGCACGTGTGTGACATTTCCCCGGCGAAGGACCGCACCGAGGTTTGCAGCATTGTCGCACACGGCCTTCCCTGGTTTCAGGTCAAGTGGAGACAACCTTTCATGAAACTGGTTCTCCAGAGCTGACCACAACTCCTCAGCTGTGTGACTCACATTTCCCAGACATTTCAAAGTAAAAACTGTCTGATGACGTTGAGCCCTGCTGCCAGCATAGTAAGGAGGTGTGCAGGATCCCTTCTGCGCAGCTAGAAAGCGTGTGGCATGACCAGACAGGCTTTGGGTGCAGGTGGAGGACTGAGAGGAGGTTGAGGAGGCAGAAGCAGTGGAGGAACTTCGAGGTAAAGATGATTGACGCACAACTCGTGGGGACGGCAAGACTTGGACAGCAGCCCCTTGTCCTGCTGTCACCATAGTTGTCCATGCCTACTCGTCCAAGTGTCTGTGGTGAAATGCACCCTGTCACACACAGAGTTTCTCAAAGAAGCGTTGATGTTGTGTGCGACATGCTGGTGGAGCGCAGGCTCACCTTTCTTTGAGAAGTAGTGCCGACTGGGCATCTGGTACTGGGGCACTGCGATGGACATAAGGTCTCGAAAATCCTCTGTGTCCACCAGGCGGAAAGGTAGCATTTCTGTAGCCAAGAGCTTGCAGATGGTGAAATTCAACCTCTTAGCTTTCTCATGGCTAGGAGGAAATGGTCTTTTACTTGTCCACATCTGAGGGACCGAGGGCTGGCTGTTGTGCTTAGACGGGGTTGATAAGGGTGTCCCCGGCAAACTGCCGGTCTGTGAGGAAGATGCAGGCGGACATGTTAGGTTGCCTTGATCCAAAGGTGGTGCTATCGATGTCGGACAGCGCTCAACACCAGCTGGTGTTACCACCTCCAAAGAAATTGATGACCTGCCAATCACGCTGGCTGTTGCGGGTAAAGAGGTGGCAGGTCTGCATTCCAAAACAGGTGTGACTGCTGTCCCCCCAGTCACAGAGGATGAAGAGGCTGCGGATGCACAACATGTGGCAGACGGTGGTTGGCCCGGCCGGCTAGGCCACATTGTAGCACAGTGAGCTTCCCACTGCAACTTATGCTTCATGTCCATGTGCCGGTTCATGCATGAAGTTCTCAAACTATGTATTTTTTGGCCTCTACTTAGCTTTTGCTGACAAATGTTACAGATAACACGAGTTGGGTCATCTTTATCGATCTGAAAAAATGCCCAGGCTATGCAATGCTTTGCACCCATGCGACCTGAAGAGCCACCACGACTTGTGGTGAGAGGCAGAGTTGTGTTTGAGGATGCAGTTGTTGACGTGCTTCCAGTACTACATCTCTGCCCAGGAAGGCGCAACCTGACGTCGTCGTCACTAGCATTCACCTCCACCTCCTCTGCTGACCTCATCTCTTGGCTGACTGTGGGTTGACAGTAAGTGGGATCTCCAACCTCATCATCATCACCCTGTGTGTTATCACACCCGTCGTCCTCAGAGCAAACCTGTTCCTGCCCTGACAAAAAACTAAAGTTGTTGCTCCTTTCAGGTATTTGAGTCTCATCATCGTCTTCCTCATTGTCTCCACCAACAGGATTTACAGTTTGGGAATGAGGGTCTACATTATGGTCAGAACCTTCAGCGTCTGGTCCTGGATCCGACTCATAAAGATTCTGGGCATCAGTGCAGATCATTTCCTCGTCTGGATTCACAGAAGCGCTGGAGCTGACCTCTGATTCCCATGCTATAGTATGAGTAAACAGCTCTGCAGACTCAACCATCTGTTCTACCTCATACTCAGACGGGCAGATGGAGATTTGGGAGCTGTGAGAAAGCAAGTGCGATTGGGGTGACACCTCTGAGGACTGGAGTATTTGTGATGTTGAAGTTTATGTGGAGGAGAGCCCACTTAAAGGAGCATTTGATATCCGTTGAAGCACCTGCTGTTTTTGTGCCTCATCTGGAATTTGTAGCGATTGGCGTGGCCATAAGAAAGGGATCTTATCACATTGTCCGCTAAAAGAAGGAGACATTTTAGTTTGGCTGGAAGATGGTCTTTCTTCTGCAGATGTTACTGTTGCTTTAACACCTACCCCACGGACTCAACCTTTTTTCCCCTTCCCAACACGCCTATTCCCCTTTCCACCAGCAGCAGGCCTTTTTTCACTCACTTTGGTGGTTAACTAATTCACAACTCTGGAGTTGTTTGCACAAAAAAACAATGGATGGGAACTGAGCAGAGCTGAGTGGCCAAACTATGGTATTAGCCCAAAAGGCTAAATTATTTTTAATAAAAAAATTATTTTCATTTTGCAACCTGATGGAGGTCAGTATAGATGGACTAATAGACCAAGTCCCACACACTGCAAGAAGCCCAAATATTTTTTCAGAGCTAGATGCAGAAAAAAAATATATTCAATTTGCAACCTGATGGAGGTCAGTATAGATGGACTAATAGAATGATGCTATGCCCAAAAGGTTTTACTTCACTAGGTGCAGTTAAAAAATTGGTATTCTATACACAGGTGGTGTAGCTTGCAAAACAGATAGGCTACTCCACTGACTAACACACTCTGCAATAGGCCAAAAAGGATTAGCTTTGCTAGATTTAGCCAAATGCTGTGAAAAAAACTTGCACAGCACTGGCACAGACCTGCCTGGCAAAAACTGATAGGAACTGATGTAACTTAGTCCTGAAAAGGACTGCAATTACAATTAGTCTTAACTCACAACCTATCTATTTAAGAGCACAGACATGCCATTTCCTCCTAGCCATGAGAAAGCTAAGAGGTTGAATTTCACCATCTGCAAGCTCTTGGCTACAGAAATGCTGCCTTTCCGCCTGGTGGACACAGAGGATTTTCGAGACCTTATGTCCGTCACAGTGCCCCACTACCAGATGCCCAGTTGGCACTACTTCTCAAAGAAAGGAGTGCCTGCGCTCCACTAGCATGTCGCACACAACATCACCTCTTCTTTGAGAAACTCTGTGTGTGACAGGGTGCATTTCACCACAGACACTTGAACGAGTAGGCATGTACAGGGGCGTTACATGTCGCTGACTGGGCACTGGGTAACTATGGTGACAGCAGGACAAGGGGCTGCTGTCCAAGTCTTGCCGTCCCCACGAGTTGTGCATCAATCCTCTTTATCTCGAAGTTCCTCCACTGCTTCTGCCTCCTCAACCTCCTCTCGGTCCTCCACCTGCACCCAAAGCCTGTCTGGTCATGCCATAAGCTTTGTAACTGTGCAAAAAGGGATCCTGCACACCTCCTTACTATGCTGGCAGCCGGGCTCAACGTCATCAAGCAGTTTTTACTTTGAAATGTCTGGGAAATGTGAGTCATACAGCTGAGGAGTTGTGGTCAGCTCTGAAGAACCAATTTCATGAATGGTTGTCTCCACTGGACCTGAAACCAGGGAAGGCCATGTGCGACAATGCTGCAAACCTGGGTGCGGCCGTTCACCGGGGCAATGTCACACACGTGCCTTGTATGGCTCACGTGTTGAACCTGGTTGTCCAGCAATTTTTAGCCCACTATCCCGGACTAGATGGCCTTCTGCAGAGGGCACGGTCGCTGTGTGCTCACTTCCGCCATTCGCATCCCGCAGCTCAGTGACTTACATCTCTACAGAAGTCGTTGGGCCTGCCATTTCACCGGCTAAAATGCGATGTGCCTACCCGGTGGAATTCAACTCTGCACATGTTGTAGCGACTGTGGCAGCACCGACAAGCCCTGGTGCAATACGTTCTGACGTATAGCCTGGGCAAACGAGATGCAGAGGTGGGGCAAATCACGCTGGAGGAGTGGTCTCAGATCAGGGATCTATGCACCCTTCTGCAGAGTTTTGAAATGGCGACGAAGATGTTTAGTGCTGACGATGCCATTATCAGCATGACTATTCCGATGATTTACATGCTGGAGCACATGTTAAACTGAATTCGGAGTCAGGTGGTGGCACAAGAGGAGGTGGATGGAGTAAAGGAGGAGGAGTTGTATGCGGAAGGGCTAACATCTGCAAGTTCCGGACGGTCAGCAGCACCAAGGTGGCAGGCATGTGAGGGTGGGGGAGATGGTTTTACCTGGGCGCATGGTAGCATCCAAACTAGTGAGGAAGGTGCAGGAGCCCAGGAAGAAGTGGAGGACGAACTGATGGAAGACTCATCAGATGAGGGAGACCTTGATCACATTTCTGTTGTGCGAGGTAGGGGGGAGAGGGCAGAGGAAGGAAGCATGATTGCTACCTCGCCACCAACACAACAGGGACTTGGTGCTCCTGGATGCGCAAGACACACGAGTGCCTTCTTGCTGCACTACCTGCAACATGACCCTCGAATTGTGAGAATAAGAAATAATCCTGACTACTGGGTTGCCACACTGTTAGATCCCCGGTACAAAAGTTAATTTTCAGAAATTATTCCTGCAATAGAAAGAGATGCACGCATGCTGGAGTATCAGCAGATACTGTTGCAGATTCTTACATGTGCTTTTCCACAAAACACTAGTGGTGCACGTAGTGAATCTCACAGTTCCAACTTGACAAAACATGGGACCGTCAAGTGTTCAGCTCTCAAAACGTAACAGAAACACAGTATCTGCTGGTAACATCAATTTTGCGGAATAATTTCACCACTTTTTTAGCCCATCTTTTGCAATGCCACAGGAGACAAGAAGTCTAACACATAGTCAACGCCTAGAGACGATGGTACAGGAGTATCTCCAAGTAAACATTGAAGCCATGACTGTGTCACTGGACCCTTGCTCTTTTTGGGCTTCCAATCTGGATAAATGGCCGGAGCTCGCCACTTACGCCTTGGAAATCTTGTCATGCCCCGCAGCCAGCGTTCCGTCTGAACGTGTGTTCAGCACTGCTGGTGGTGTGCTGACAGATAAGCGCACGCTCTACACTGATAATGTAGACAGACTCACGTTCATAAAGATGAACAAATCATGGATCCGAAAGGACTTTTCTAACCCTTTGTCATCCTGGGGAGATGACAAAGCTTGATGATTTGTTAAAATCACCTCACCAACCGTTTTAAGCTTTCAAATTGCTAATCATGTTTATCTGTATCTTGGCTGTAAAATAATTTGGGCCTTGTAGCAGTTTGCAGTACTGATTCTATTAGGCCATCTATACTAAACTCCACCAGATTTAAAATTACTAATCATGTTTATCTGTATCTTGGCTGTAAAATAATTTGGGCCTTGGAGCAGTTTTCAGTACTGATTCTATTAGGCCATCTATACTAAGCTCCACCAGCTTTCAAATTAATAATAATTTTTAGCTGCATCTAGCCCGGAAAATAATTTTGGGGCTCCTAGATGTGCAAGACACATGAGTGCCTTCTTGCTGCACTACCTGCAACATGACCCTCAGATTGTCAGAATTCGAAATAATCCTGACTACTGGGTTGCCACACTCTTACATCCCCCACACTCTTCGATCAACATTTTCATTTTAATAAAGAGCAAAAAAATGGTCATTTTTGAAATTATAAGCATTAGCAGGTTATTACAAACTGAAATCAAACAGTTTTCAACTCAAAACTTTATTCTAGGTGATGTTACATTTGCTCATAGGACCCCTTGTTCGAAAGGAGCTTCTGAACTCTCTCGTCCATTGAATTTGTCAGGTTTTGGATGGTTTCTGCTTCAATTGTTTTGCATGAGAACAGAATACACTAATAGAATAAGTCCCACACACTGCTACAAGCCCAAAATTATTTTCCGAGCTAGATGCAGATAAAAATTACTTGTAATTTGCAAGCTGGTGGAGCTTAGTATCGAAGGACTAATAGAATAAATCCCACACACTGCTACAAGCCCAAAATTGTTTTCCGAGCTTGATGCAGATAAAAATTATTTGTAATTTGCAAGCTGGTGGAGCTTAGTATAGATGGCCTAATAGAATGAGTACCAAACACTGCTACTATGCCCAAAATTATTTTCCAGACAAGTTGCAGCTAAAAATTATTTGTAATTTGCAAGCTGGTGGAGCTTAGTATAGATGGCCTAATAGAATGAGTACCACACACTGCTACTATGCCCAAAATTATTTTCCAGACAAGATGCTGCTAAAAATTATTTATAATTTGCAAGCTGGTGGAGCTTAGCATAGATGGCATAATAGAATGAGTACCACACACTGCTACTATGCCCAAAATTATTTTCCACACAAGATGCAGCTAAAAATTATTTGTAATTTGCAAGCTGCTGGAGCTTAGTATAGATGGCCTAATATAATGAGTACCACACACTGCTACTATGCCCAAAATTATTTTCCAGACAAGATGCAGCTAAAAATTTTTTATAATTTGCAAGTTGGTGGAGCTTAGTATAGATGGCCTAATATAATGAGTACCACACACTGCTACTATGCCCAAAATTATTTTCCGAGCTAGATGCGGTTAAAAATTATTTGTAATTTGCAAGCTGTTGGAGCTTAGTATAGATTGCCTAACAGAATGAGTACCACACACTGCTACTATGCCCAAAAGTATTTTCCAGACAAGATGCAGCTAAAAATTATTTGTAGTTTGCAAGCTGGTGGAGCTTAGTATAGATGGACTAATAGAATAAGTCCCACACACTGCTACAAGCCCAAAATTATTTTCCGAGCTAGATGCAGATAAAAATTATTTGTAATTTGTAAGCTGGTGGAGCTTAGTATAAGTGGACTAATAGAATAAGTCCCACACACTGCTACAAGCCCAAAATTATTTTAATTGCTAGATGCAGAAAAAAATTATTTGTAATTTGTAAGCTGGTGGAGCTTAGTATAGATGGACTAATAGAATAAGTCTCACACACTGCTACAAGCCCAAAATTATTTTCCTTGCTAGATGCAGATAAAAATTATTTGTAATTTGCAAGCTGGTGGAGCTTAGTATAGGTGGCCTAATAGAATGAGTACCACACACTGCTACTATGCCCAAAATTATTTTCCAGACAAGATGCAGCTAAAAATTATTTGTAATTTGCAAGATGGTAAAGCTTAGTATAGATGGCCTAATAGAATGAGTACCATACACTGCTACTATGCCCAAAATTATTTTCCAGACAAGATGCAGCTAAAAATTATTTGTAATTTGCAAGCTGGTGGAGCTTAGTATAGATGGACTAATAGAATAAGTCCCACACACTGCTATATGCCCAAAATAATTTTCTGAGCTAGATGCAGATAAAAATTATTTGTAATTTGTAAGCTGGTGGAGCTTAGTATAGATGGCCTAATAGAATAAGACCCACACACTGCTACAAGCCCAAAATTATTTTCCTTGCTAGATGCAGATAAAAATTATATGTAATTTGTAATCTGGTGGAGCTTAGTATAGATTGACTAATAGAATAAGTCCCAAACACTGCTACAAGCCCAAAATTATTTTCCGAGCTAGATGCAGCTAAAAGTTATTTGTAATTTGCAAGCTGGTGGAGCTTAGTATAGATGGCCTAATAGAATGAGTACCACACACTGCGACTATGCCCAAAATTATTTTCCAGACAAGATGCAGCTAAAAATTATTTGTAATTTGCAAGCTGGTGGAGCTTAGTATAGATGGACTAATAGAATAAGTCCCACACACTGCTACAAGCCCAAAATTATTTTCCTTGCTACATGCAGATAAAAATTATTTGTAATTTGCAAGCTGGTGGAGCTTAGTATAGATGGCCTAATAGAATGAGTACCACACACTGCTACTATGCCCAAAATTATATTCCAGACAAGATGCAGCTAAAAATTATTTGTAATTTGCAAGCTGGTAAAGCTTAGTGTAGATGGCCTAATAGAATGAGTACCACACACTGCTACTATGCCCAAAATTATTTTCCAGACAAGATGCAGCTAAAAATTATTTGTAATTTGCAAGCTGGTGTAGCTTAGTATAGATGGCCTAATAGAATGAGTACCACACACTGCTACTATGCCCAGAATTATTTTCCAGACAAGATGCAGCTAAAAATTATTCGTAATTTGCAAGCTGGTGGAGCTTAGTATAGATGGCCTAATAGAATGAGTACCACACACTGCTACTATGCCCAAAACTATTTTCCAGACAAGATGCAGCTAAAAATGATTTGTAATTTGCAAGCTGGTGGAGCTTAGTATAGATGGCCTAATAAAATGAGTACCACACACTGCTACTGTGCCCAAAATTATTTTCCAGACAAGATGCAGCTTAAAATTATTTGTAATTTGCAAGCTGGTGGAGCTTAGTATAGATGGACTAATAGAATAAGTCCCACAAACTGCTACTATGCCCAAAACTATTTTCCAGACAAGATGCAGCTAAAAATTATTTGTAATTTGCAAGCTGGTGGAGCTTAGTATAGATGGCCTAATAAAATGAGTACCACACACTGCTACTGTGCCCAAAATTATTTTCCAGACAAGATGCAGCTTAAAATTATTTGTAATTTGCAAGCTGGTGGAGCTTAGTATAGATGGACTAATAGAATAAGTCCCACACACTGCTACAAGCCCAAAATTATTTTCCGAGCTAGATGCAGATAAAAATTATTAGTAATTTGCAAGCTGGTGGAGCTTAGTATAGATGGCCTAATAGAATGATGCTATGCCCAAAAGATTTTACTTGGCTAGTTGCGGTAAAAAAAATTGTATTCTATACACAGGTGGTGTAGCTTGCAACAAAGATACGCTTCTCCACTGACTAACTCACACTGCAAGAGGCCAAAAAGGATTTGCTTAGCTAGATTTAGCCAAATGCTGTGAAAAACACTTGCACAGCACTGGCACAGATCTGCCTGGCAAAAAGTCCTAGGAAATGCTGCAACCTAGTCCTCAAAAGGACTGCAATCACAACTATTCCCTACTCCCAAGCAATCTGTATATTTCTGAGAAAATTGTCTTGAAATTAACACTGAAAGTATAGCGCACACAGCAACAGCGGTGCCGTCTAACACGCAGCTGCAGCAGTGAGAAAATGCTGGTGACGGGGAAAATGGCTGGGTCTTATAGGGCAAGGACATGTGACATACACAGCCAATGACACATGCCCTTGCTTGTGTGAAAAAAAGCAGTTTGCTCCGTGTGTGCGCTGCTGATAGGCTGACAGATTGCACCTCCCCACTGTAAATGCGGGAAAGAGAAAAAAAAATGGAGATCTTCATTATTTATGCAGAGATCAATCCCCTGCCCCTCCCCCCGTCCCGCTGTACACTCAAACTGCATATTAACATTGATTATCAGCATTACTGTGAAAAAATCCACTAAAACATAACCTCGAACAGCTGGATTTTTTTCAAATCGTTCGTCTTCGCCGAACGGCTCGAACACCGCTCAAAACAGCTCGAATTTGAGATTGGCGAACAGTTTGAGTCAAACACCGCTCATCTCTACTGCAGAGCACCACTATTGCACACAGAGCAATGTAAAAAGATTATTGGTTGGATAGCAGATAATGCTTCCAGTCACTTGGCCACCACCACTACCACCCTGTCTTCCACATGGTCAAGTCTCAGTAGCCGTGAGTCTGTAATGCATATTCCTTATCTTGATCCTCCTTCCTCCCACCATGCCGAGTGCCCAGAGACAACGGATCCCACAGTTTGACACTCAGAAGAGCTGTTCACTTTTCCATATGTACAGTGTGTACGGAAAGTATTCAGACCCCTTTAAATTTTTCACTCTTTTTCACTCTTTGTTTCATTGCAGCCATTTGGTTAATACTAAAAAGTTCATTTTTTTTCTCGTTAAAGTACACTCTGTACCCCATCTTTACTGAAAAAAACAGAAATGTAGAAATTTTTGCAAATTTATTAGAAATGAAAAACTGAAATATCACATGATCATAAGTATTCAGACCCTTTGCTCATACACTCATATTTAATTCACATGCTGTCCAATTCCTTGTGATCCTCCTTGAGATTGTTCTACTCCTTCCTTGGAGTCCAGCTGTGTTTAATTAAACTGATAGGACTTGATTTGGAAAGTACACACCTGTCTAGATAAGACCTCACAGCTCACAGTGCATGTCAGACCAAATGAGAATCATGAGCTCAATGGAACTGCCCAAGGAGCTCAGAGACAGAATTGTGGCAAGGCACAGATCTGGCCAAGGTTACAAAAGAATTTCTGCATTACTCAAGGTTCCTAAGAGTTTGGGACCTCCAGAAGATTTGGGAAGTTTGGGACCTCCAGAAGTCTTCCTAGACCTGGCCGTCAAGACAAAATGAGCAATCGTGGGAGAAGAGGCTTGGTGAGAGAGGTGAAGAAGAACCCCAAGATCACGGTGGCTGAGCTCCAGAGATGCAGTAGGGAGATAGGAGAAAATTCCACAAAGTCAACTATCACTGCAGCCCTCCACCAGTTTGGCCTTTGTGGCAGAGTGGCCCGACGGAAGCCTCTCCTCAGTGCAAGACATATGAAAGTCTGCATAGAGTTTGCTCAAAAACACATGAAGGACTCCCAGACTATGAGAAATACGTTTCTCTGGTCTGATGAGACAAAGATAGAACTGTTTGGTAATAATTTTAAGCGGTATGTGTGGAAAAAAACAGGCACTGCTCGTAACCTGCCCAATACAATCCCAACAGTGAACAATGGTGGTGGCAGCAACATGCTTTGGGGGTGTTTTTCAGCTGCAGGGACAGGATGACTGGTTGCAATTGAAGGAAACATGAATGCAGCCAAGTACAGAGATATCCTGCATGTAAACCTCTTCCAGAGTGCTCTGGACTTCAGACTTGGCTGAAGGTTTACCTTCTAACAAGACAATGACCCTAAGCACACAGCTAAAATAACAAAGGAGTGGCTTCAGAACAATTCTCTGACCATTCTTGACTGGCCCTGCCAGAGCCCTGACCTAAACCCAATTGAGCATCTATCTCTTGAGATACCTGAAAATGGCTGTCCACCTATGTTCACAATCCAACCTGATGGAACTGGAGAGGATCTACAAGGAAGAATGGCAGAAGATCCCCAAATTCTGGGGAGGAGTCCTGAGGAGATAATTTGCATATTCCCACTGCATTTTGGGGTAAGTGAAGAGTCTCCGTGAGCTCAAAGAACACTGGATTTTGGCTGTTGGAGCTGAAAAGAGGACATCGGTAAACCGCGCGCCTACCGGCGCGCGCGTTTTGAAGCTTTTTTTTTAAGCTTTTTTCACTGTTTTTAGAACATTAACAGTAAGAACATGGAAGAGTCCAGGAGCCATTTGGTGAGCTGCATATCCTGCTACATGTTCACAGACTTGCCAGTGGAAAAGCCAAACTTCACATGCCAGAAATGCAAGCTTGTGTCCCTGTTGGAGGAAAAGTTGCGAAATCTAGAAGAGAGGTTAACTACCTTGAAAATCATTAAGGAAGGTGAAGAGTTCTTAGACAGAGCAGAATTATCTCTTCATGATTCAGAAAGAGAAGAAATTTGAACTGCACCTGAGGAAACAGAGGAATGGAAGCATGTGACCCAGAGAAGCAGGAGGATAGAGAGGCAGTCAGCACCTATACTGCTCAGGAACCAGTACCAGGCTCTCTCGCAGGAGAACCATGAAGAAATACAGCAAGATAAGACTTTGCCAGCAATGAATAACCTTGTAAGCCCTCAGAATCCTCCTGGATGGAGAAAGAAGAATGTTGTGAAGAAAAAACGGAGAGTGGTGGTCACGGGGGATTCCCTGTTAAGAGGAACAGAGGCTGCTATCTGCAGACCAGACATAACCTCAAGAGAAATGTGCTGTCTTCCAGGAGCAAAAATTAAAGATGTGTCTGACAGGCTATCAAGACTCTTCAGACCTACAGATCACTACCCATTCCTGCTAATACATGTGGGGACAAATGACACCGCAAGAAAGGACCTGGAAACCATCTGCAGTGACTTTGAAGACTTGGGCAAGAAAGTGAAAGAATTGGGAGCGCAGGTGGTCTTCTCATCCATCCTCCCAGTGGATGGCCATGGAACAAGGAGGTGGAATAAGATTCTACAGGTGAACAACTGGCTACGTCGATGGTGCCGTCAACAAGGATTTGGATTTCTGGATCACGGAATGAATTACCTATATGATGGACTACTTGCTAGAGATGGGGTGCACCTTACGAAGACTGGAAAACATGTATTTGGAAATTGCCTTGCTGCACTCATCAGGAGAGCTTTAAACTAGAACAATGTGGGAAGGGAAGCAAAAGGCCAGAAAAAGCCATACAGCTGACAAATACTATTGAGATCTCTGCTACTGGAAGTGGAAAGGAAGAACAAAGACAAAACAATTTAAATAATAAAAATATGGGAGGAAGAGAAACCAATCACAAACTAAAATGTTTTTATACAAATGCACAAAGCATGGGCAACAAACAAGGAGAATTAGAACTACTTACGCAGGAAAAGAAATATGATGTCATTGGAATCACTGAAACTTGGTGGGACGATACACATGATTGGAATAAAAGGCTAAAAGGATACAACTTATTTGCAAGAAACAGACTTGATAAACGAGGAGGAGGTGTCGCATTGTATGTTATAAAAGCGTATATCTGCACAGAGATTGAAGCTTCAGAGACTGGGAGTTCTGTGGAAACTGTTTCGGTAAGAATACAAGGAGAGAACAACGGAAAGGACACCATTGTAGGCATTTACTACAGGCCACCTGGGCAAGCTGAAGATATGGATGAACTCTTTATGTATCAAATGACCAAGTTCTCAAAAAAATATGACGTAGTGGTCATGGGAGATTTCAACTATCCAGACATTTGTTGGGAATCTCTCTCAAGTAAAACTAACAGGTCAAGCAAATTCTTATCCTCTCTTGCTGACAACTTTATCTTCCAAAAGGTAAGGGAGAAAACAAGGGGATCTGCTACTTTGGATCTAATCCTTATAAACAAGGAGGAAATGGTTGAGGAGGTAAAAGTGGCTGGGACCCTAGGAGGCAGCGATCATGCTATTATAGAATTTTGGATAACTAGAGGAGGAAGACATGTGAAGACTCAAACTTCAAGGTTAGATTTTAGAAAGGCAGATTTTAAGAGACTCAGAAAGAGAATAGGAGGGATCCAATGGCTGGATGTCCTTAAGGACAAAAATGTCCAGGAAAGATGGGAAATTTTTAAAAATGAGATTCTCAAAGCACAATCGTTAACAATCCCGAAAAGTAGGAAGAATGGGAAGCATTTAAGGAAACCAGGATGGATGAACACAGAACTTAAACACATGCTAAAAAGAAAGAAAGAAATGTTTATTAAATGGAAAGAGGGAGGCATATCTAAAGAAGATTATAATGCAGTCTGCAGATCCTGCAGGGCATGTATCAGGTTAGCTAAAGCTGACAATGAATTAAGGCTTGCAAGAGATGTCAAAAGCAATAAAAAAGGATTTTGGGGGTATGTCAAAAGTAAAAGAAAAGTCAAAGATGCTATAGGATTTTTACAGGATGAAAATGGAGAAATGGTAAGAGAGGATGTTGAGAAGGCCAAACTTTTTAATTCCTATTTTGCATCTGTTTTCTCTCAGAAAGAAAATGTAACATCAACTGATCTTCACTGTCCTTTTAAAGGAATAGAAGAATCCAAGTTATCTGTAAACAGAAAGATTGTGAGGGAATATTTAGCTAACATAAATGAGTTCAAGTCTCCAGGTCCAGATGAATTACACCCCAGAGTACTGAAGGAGATCGTAGAAGAAATTTTAGAACCACTCTCCATAATCTTTGAAAATTCTTGGAGAACAGGAGAAGTCCCAGAAGACTGGAGAAGAGCAAATGTTGTTCCTATCTTCAAAAAGGGGAAGAAGGTGGACCCAGGGAACTATAGGCCGGTGAGTCTAACTTCTATACCAGGAAAGATCTTTGAACAAATTATTAAACAACATGTATGTAAGTACCTGGATAAGAATGAAGTGATTAACCAGAGTCAGCATGGGTTTATAACTAACAAGTCATGTCAGACTAACTTAATTTCCTTCTATGACAGAATCACTGACTGGGTGGATCAGGGAAATGCTGTAGATATAGTATATCTTGACTTCAGCAAAGCATTTGACAAAGTATCTCACACCATCCTTATTGAAAAAATGACCAAGTATGCAATGGACCAGGCAACTGTTAGGTGGATTCATAACTGGCTTAGTGATCGGACTCAAAGGGTGATTGTAAATGGCTTCACATCCAGCTGGATGAATGTCTCAAGTGGGGTACCACAGGGCTCCGTCCTGGGACCTGTATTGTTCAACATCTTTATCAATGATTTAGATGAAGGAATTGAGGGTAAACTGATTAAATTTGCTGATGACACAAAGCTAGGAGGGATAGCTAATACTAGAGAAGAGAGATAGAGGATTCAAAAAGACCTAAATAAACTGGAGCAGTGGGCAGCAACCAACAGAATGGTTTTTAACAGGGAAAAATGCAAAGTACTACATCTGGGCAATAAAAATGAAAAAAGCATATACAGAATGGGAGGAATAGAGCTAAGCAACAGTACATGTGAAAAAGACTTAGGTATACTAATAGATCATAGACTGAACATGAGTCAACAGTGTGATGCAGCAGCAAAAAAGGCAAATACAATTCTGGGATGTATTAACAGAAGCATACAGTCTAGATCACGTGAAGTCATTATTGGTCTTTACTCCTCTTTGGTCAGACCTCATCTGGAATACTGTGTACAGTTTTGGGCACCACATTTTAAAAAAGACATAGACAAACTGGAGCAAGTTCAGAGAAGAGCGAACAGAATGGTGACTGGTCTGCAAACCATGTCCTATGAGGAACGGTTGCAGGATTTGGGAATGTTTAGCTTGCAAAAAAGAAGACTGAGAGGAGACTTAATAGCTGTCTACAAATATGTCAAGGGCTGTCACATTGTAGAAGGATCATCTTTATTCTCATTTGCACAAGGAAAGACTAGAAGCAATGGGATGAAACTAAATGGGAGGAGACACAGATTAGATATTAGAAAAAACTTTTTGACAGTTAGGGTGATTAATGAGTGGAACAGGCTGCCACGAGAGGTGGTGAGTTCCCCTTCAATGGACGTCTTCAAACAGAGGCTGGACAGACATCTGTCTGAGATGATTTAGTGAATCCTGCTTTGAGCAGGGGGTTGGACCAGATGACCCAGGAGGTCCCTTCCAACTCTACCATTCTATGATTCTATGATTCTATGATTCTATGGTGTGAAAAACTTGTTGCATCATTCCCAAGAAGACTCATGGCTGTACTAGCTCAAAAGGGAGCTTCTACTCAATACTGAGCAAAGGGTCTGAATACTTATGACCATGTGATATTTCAGTTTTTCTTTTTTAATAAATTTGCAAAAATTTCTACATTTCTGTTTTTTTCAGTCAAGATGGGGTGCAGAGTGTACTTTAATGAGAAAAAAAATTGAACTTTTTAGAATTTACCAAATGGCTGCAATGAAACAAAGAGTGAAAAATTTAAAGGGGTCAGAATACTTTCCGTACCCACTGTAGATTGGGGCCTCTCGCCCGACCAGATTCAAGCGAGTCAAGAGGAGAACGCGTGTAGCGTGCCCAAATATTGGATCAGCCACGGTCATGCGAAGGCGTCAGTGGTAAAATATTATTGCTGTCGCAAGAGGTGGATGATGATGATGAGATACAATTGCCAGAAAGTCAGGAGGAGAACCAGGGTGCGGAAGTGGAAGACGAGGTGGTGGATGATATACTAACTGATCTAACCGGGCAGTGGGACACACAGAGCGAAGACAGCAACACACAGGGGGGGGTGTAGCACCACAACAGGCAGGAAGAAGCAATGTAGTAGCCGCAGACACAAGGCGGGAAAGCGTGCCTCATAACGCCAACACGACGGAAGTTTCCAGTACAACTGTTAGGTCTTCCCGAGTCTGGTTATTTTTTAAAGATGCTGCAGAAAACCCGAAAAAGACCATTTACACCACCTGCCAGGCCAGCATCAGCAGGGTAGCAAAACTAGCAGCCTAACCACCACCAGCATATCAGGCACATGGCAGCAAAGCACCTGACTAAGTTGACCAAACCCCAGGGTCCAGCAACAGTGTCTGCGGGTGACCCCTCTGCTTATTCTGCTGTTGTGCGTGCACGTCAATCTCCAGTCCATGTCGCATGCCAAGATGCCTCCCGCCCTGCACACTCTCAAGTAACATCATCATCAAGCACATCCTTGTCCCAGCGCAGCGTTACATTGTCCCAAACCCAGTCCTTTGAACTCAAGCACAAATACGCAGCTAACGTCCCACAGGCCACACTAATAAATTCACACATTTTGAGAATGCTTGTTTGACGCCCAGCTTCGCTTGGTATCACAGATCCTAGAAGAGTGCATTGAAGGATTCCTCCACAAGAGGCCCCCATAAACATTCACACATCTCCACCTTCCACCTGAGACCTGCAGAGGGAGCCCGTTAGGGATATAAATAGGGAAGGTGGAGCAAGGCAGTTCAGTTCCTAGCCTGCTAGAGTACAGAGTGATTCAGCAGTTCCTCTGAAGAGTTCCTGCAGTAGAGAAGCCTGAGAGAGGTCAGTCTGCAGTGGAGCTCAGTCTAGTTTAGAGAACTCAGCTAATAGATCAACAGTGGAGCACGAGGCTCCTGCTAGCTAGATTCAGGGAGCTCAGTTAGAGCTTAAGGTGTGCCGGCGCCATAAAATTGGTGAAGCGCGGCAAGCTGCTGTTAGTGTGTATAGCCTAGTGAGGGCCCTAGTAGGCCGAAGGCGAGTGGAGAAGTTAGTACATAGGGGGCAGAGGAGCTTACCTAGCTCACCCCGAAGTATTACCGGACACCGGGTCCGAGCTTACCGGGATCTCTTTGACCCAGTAAGGTATAACCAGAATCCCTGGAGAACTACAGGTCCCAGGATCCCTAAAGTGCTGATACATAACAGAGCCAGGAGACACATAGGCCCCGTAAGCTGGGAGCGTGTATTTCAAGAAAAGGCCCTACCACAAGGTCAGCCAGCGCAGGGCAGAGACAAAGTTAGCCCTAGCTCCAGGCAGGTCAGAAACTTACTACGCAGAGGCAAGAAACAGGAGGCCTTACACCTGCTCATTGGGGAGGATCCTGATATGCACCCTTCACCCTACAGTGCTCTGGGATGTGCCTGAATTTCCACCAGTAAAAGGTACTGAAGTGATTATCGTGTCTGTCCCTGTTCTTGCTCTGACCCGGCTGGGTCTCCCCTGCCCTGCATTCCCCCTCCTACGCTGCCCTGAGGCCTAGCTCCACCTGTGGGGAGCGATACCATCTAAGCTGCCTTATCACCGGCCTCAGTGGACTGCCGCAGCGCTGGTGAATCTCACCAGAAACAACAGGTGGCGTCACAAACTTTAATAAAACTAATAAACAAACCAATCCCTTTTTAAAAGCTGACCCCAGAGTATGGGTCCTGGAACCGACCACTGCGACATCCCCAAGGTCAGGCAAAAGGCCCGGGTACCGAGTCGTCCCCATCACCCTGGGCGAGTCATCCTTTCCTGGCATCACGAACAGGATCGCATGCCTGCTGCAATGACGGAGTGTTATGCCCGTTGCCACCGGGTACTGTGCGCCTTTATTGAAGTGAACTGTATATGTGACTGTGGTGAAGATAGCTGCCATTGTCGCGCAGTAGTGCGAGAAGAATGGCGTAACTGCGGGAAACCGAGGGGCGTACCTGCAAAAGAGCGCAATGCTCCGGACATGCCCCCTGCCTCGACGTTAAACCGGGAAGCGCCAGGTCCTGGAAGGAGCGTCGCTGAACGCTCTGACGTAGGACGCAAGCGTTGCGAGGTCCTGAAGACGACCGTCACCTGCGGAGCTGCGGCCTACCGGAAGGAAAGAAAAGAAGGTAGGCCACGGTTAGCTAGGGGGGCGCCAGAACATCCGTGGAACAGCACGACGCCGGAATACCGGTTAATGTCCCTGATAATGAACTCGCACCCGATGCTGAGCAGGCCGACGCGGCCGCTCCACCAGCAGCGCCTGTAACTCCTGTCATCTCCATAACTCTACCGTATATTCCTGGAGCAAAGTGGCTCCCCCAGTACAACGGAAAACCAGATACCCTGTCTGGATTCAAACGGAAGATATTCGGTATATTGGACATGTACTCTATGACAGGCAAGCAAAGGGCTGCTGTTGTATTAGGACAACTGACCGGTGCTGCGGAGCGGGAAGTGGAAACATGGTCAGCCGCAGACCAGGAGTCAGTGTCCGCAATCTTTCAAAAGTTACAGACTGTTTTTGAGGATCATACTGAGGCGGACCTCAGGAAGAGGTTCTACAACTGTTCTCAACAGCCGGAGGACAATGTTCGGGACTACTCCTGGCTTCTACAAGGGGCCCTGCGAGCTCTGAAACAGGTTAGTCCAACCAGCATCGAAAATGAGAACAAAATGCTGAAGGAACAGTTTTTCCGGGGACTGAAGTCTCCTGAGTAGAGCAGGACTGTGCATTGGTGGTCCATGGATCATCCAGATGCCACCTTTGACAATTTTAAGGACATGGCTATAAAGGGACTGCAGCCCCTGGAAACAAATTCCATCCAATGTTACCAGGGTGGAGCCACCCCAGTGCCTGCAACACCCACCTTTTCCCCAGTGGCTGCTGAAGCCAAGGTTCCAGCAACGTCCCCTAGAGAACTGGACAATCTGCGCTCTGAAGTGCGTCAGTTGAGTAAAACCCTGACCACTGTGCTGAGTGCTCTGCAGCTGCGGACGGAGCTGGAGGAAGGAGGGAAGATCCTGTTAGCCGATAGCCCTGAGGATGTCCCCTGGATGCGAAGGAGGAGGAGGCCAACACCGCCCTCTACGAGGACCAGTGACCAGCGCCGTTCACAAAAGGACCCTACCTACTACCGCTGTCGTAAGATCGGACACACCGCCCAGAATTGTCCTTTAAACGAGAAAACCCTGTGGCCGAGGGCCGACACCCAGGAGTAAATTCCCCAGGCCCATCAGACTGGTACAACAGGTTCGTCGGAGGAAGACCTTTCCTGTCCATTGTGTTGGACGGGATCCCGACGCACATTCTGCTGGACACAGGATCTCAGGTAACCATCATGCCTGACGTCCTCTACAAGAGGTTCTGGTCCATGGATGACCTACGTCCGCCAGCTCAAAATCTTTCTGTTCATGCCTCAAATGGACTTCCCCTTAACCTAATCGGGGTTAAGAATGTGACTGTAAAGGTGGGGAGAGTGGAGCTGAAGGACCTGGGGCTAATTGTAGTAGAGACTAATCCTGATGACACCAATCCGTATATAGTACTTGGCACTACATTGTTGGTAACTCTTTGGGAGAGGTTGTGTTCTTGTTCCAACAGATAGCTGACACTGCCAGACCAGGACAGAGGAGGGCGCTGCAGAAGGAGATCCGAGTCCTGATGTACCAACAGCAAGTAAGGCTAACAGAAGGTGAAATCGGTAATGTGCAGGTAACGGACCCCATACCCATTGTCATCCCCCCAATGAGTGAAATGCTCATCTGGTGTAGAGCTGCTATAGGTCTTAGAGGACAGAGCTACCAGGCGGTAGTAGAACCCCTTTGCTCCGAGCACAGACCCACGCTATTAACCGCCAGAGGAGTGGTAGATGTACGCAATGGGAGGGTGCCCATCCGTCTTCTCAACTGTGGGGAAGATGAGGTCAGATTGCCATGTTATGCCACTGTCGCCAAATTACATGCTGTAAATAACAACTGCATTAACAAGGCGGAGTCCTTAACCTCACCAGACGAAGTGGAGGATAATGACCCTGCGACCCAGGTGGAGGATTGGTGTCAACAGCTCCATGTTGGGACAGACACCACTCCTGCCCATCAAAAACAGGGTGGTTCAAGAATACTCGCAGGTGTTCAGTAAACATACACTTGACTTCGGGAGGATTAAGTGGGTTCAACATCATATCCCCACAGGCAACCATCCCCCAATCAAAGAACGTTACAGGCCTATACCACCAGCTCACTACCAGAAGGCAAAGGAGATGCTGCACAACATGAGAAAGGCGGGGGTAATAAGGGATAGTTGTAGTCCCTGGGCAGCTCCCCTAGTACTCGTTAGGAAAAAGGACGGGAGCATGAGAATGTTTGTAGATTACCGACAAGTAAATCGCATTACACATAAAGATGGATACCCTTTACCACGCATAGAGGAGTCCCTAGCTGCCTTAAAATCTGCAAATTACTTTTCCACCCTTGACCTCACTAGTGGGTACTGGCAAGTAGCTGTGGCTGAGGAAAATCGGGAGAAGACAGCCTTTACAACCCCGATGGGACTCTGCGAGTTCAACAGTATGCCGTTTGGACTCTGCAATGCCCCCGGAACGTTCCAGAGATTGATGGAGTGCTGCCTGGGACACTTCAACTTCGAGACTGTGTTACTATACCTGGATGACGTGATAGTGTACTCCAGAACGTACGAGGATCACTTAAAATACCTGGCAGAGGTATTTGAGTCACTGTCCCAGTACGGGATGAAGTTGAAGCCCTCAAAATGCCACCTGCTCAAGAGAAAGGTACAGTACCTGGGGCATATTGTCTGTCCAGAAGGGGTAGCACCAGACCCGGAGAAGATCACTGCCATCCAGAAATGGCCGGAGCCGAAGAACTTCAAGGAGGTGCGTCAGTTCTTGGGACTAGTAGGATACTACCGGAGGTTTGTAAAAGACTATACTAAGAAAGCAGCCCCTCTGCAAGACCTCCTGGTAGGGCAGTCCCCCAAAGGCAGAAATCCCCCATTCCACTGGGGTAAGGAGCAAGCCGAGTCATTTCAGGAGATGAAGGAGATTCTGACAGGCAATGAGATCCTAGCCTACCCTGACTACAGCCAACTGTTCCTGCTGTATACAGATGCCAGCAACGAAGGGCTGGGCACTGTCCTAAGTCAGAAGCAGAATGGCCAGGAGAAAGTCATCGCGTATGCAAGCAGGAAGCTCCGCCCGACCGAGAGGAACCCAGTGAACTCTAGCAGCTTTAAGTTGGAGTTCCTGGCCTTGGTCTGGGCCATCACTGAAAGATTTAAGCACTACCTGGCCTCCAGCAAGTTCACTGCCTTCACTGATAACAACCCCTTGACCCATCTTGAAACAGCTAAGCTAGGAGCACTGGAACAACGATGGATGGCTCGGCTGTCAAATTACCAATTTACAAATAAATACCAGGCGGGCCGCAAGAACCCCAACGCCGATGCCCTGTCTAGGATGCCTCACCTGTCAGACACAGAAGAAGAAGTGGATGACCTGGAAGAGATTGAGCTACCTGCCTTTCACCGGAATGGGATGATTCACGAGCAACGAGCCTCCAGGAAGCAGCGTGGAAAGACTTTGAACCCTCTGCCACACCACAGCTGGAAAGAGACCCAGGACAGTGACTCGGTTATCAGCTGTATTAAAGAACTGATAACCCAAGAAGGTTCCTCCCTGGAAAAGGAAGCGTCTCTGCAAGCAAAGCAGCTATGGAACGAGAGGAGCCGGCTGTTTATCTACCGTGAGAAGCTATGCTGGAGGTACGTTAATCCAAAAACCCATGAAATGGTATGGCAGATAGTGGTCCCGAAGACAGACATCCAAATGGTGTTGGAGGCCTACCACGATCAGGGGGGGCACTTTGGCTGGAAAAAGCTAGAGACCCTGCTGAAGTTTCGATTCTACAGGGTAGGAATGCGCAGCTCCATTGAGCGGTGGTGCCGAGACTGTGGACCCTGTGGCCTAAGAAGAAAAGACTACAGCAGCCAGAAGGCACCCCTGCAACCCATCAAGACGACTCGACCCCTGGAGATCGTGGCCCTGGACCATGTCAAGTTGTCACCAAGCAGGTCAGGATACTCCTACGCCCTGACGATGGTGGATCACTACTCCAGGTTCCTGTTGGTCGCCCCGGTCAAGGACCTGACGGCGTAGACAGCAGCACAAACCTTCCAGGCGTGTTTCTGCAGACCCCATGGATACCCTGAGCAGGTACTGATGGACCAATGCCTGCCCTTTGAGGCTGAATTGTTTAAGGAGTACTGCCATCTGTACGGGTGTAAAAAGATAAGAACTACACCGTACCACCCACAAACCAACGGTCTGTGTGAAAAGATGAACATCATCATCATCGACCTGCTGAAGACCATACCACTTGAGGAGAGAAATTAGTGGCCAGACCTACTACCTGACCTAGTGGATCTGTACAGCCACATACCCGTGAGTTCCACCAATTGTACTCCGGCATACCTTATGCGTGCAAGACCTGGGAAGTTGCCCATGGATCTGGAGCTTGGTGTAGTAGAACCAGAAACGGATGTGACCACTGAGGACTGGGACACTACCAGACAAGAGCAGTACAGAAGGCTACAAGCCTGTGTCGAGGACATTCTCACTCGGGAGAGGGATAAGCAAGAGGCCCACTACAACAAAAGTGTGCCCCCAGAGCCTTTCACACCTGGTGAAATAGTATTGAAAAGGAAGCGAAGGAACCACAAACTTGATGACCAGTGGGAGAAAGAACCCTACACTGTGCTGAAGTCAAGATTTGATAATAGGAAGCCCTGCATAATTAGTCGAGATGGAGGAAGAACGTCTGCTACACTATCTAGGGACCATCTAAAGTTATGCCCAAATTTACTGAAACCCCAAGAAGTGCCTCTCATTTTCCAGGAGGAGCCTAAAGAAGCAGTAATCCACACAGACTTAGGAGACTTCCCAGCAGATTGGCCCCAACTAGGAGGAGCAGTAATCATTCCATCATTCCAATTCTACGAACAGCCAGAAGACCCTCCACAGCAAGTTGAACCTGTAAGTGCTGCAGAAGAGCCTAGTGCCGCAGAAGAGCCAGCTCAAGAAGAATCCCCGGACGAAGGATCCCCGGCATGAGTAGAGTAAGAAGGCCCAGCCAATGGTAGACTTGCCAGTTCCAGAGAGAGGTTAAGGCAGTTTTACAACTTAGTCACACGAAGAACTGATAGGGTAACTGATAGTACAGACATTGATACCTCACAGACGACCGCACTACTCAGATCAACACGTAGCATGCGAGGTAAACCACCTGTCAGGTACAAGCAGTAAGATAGCTAAACTCTGACAAGTGTAGATAATTACCCCTGGGGTATTAAATTGTAATGTACTGTATTATTGTATATTATTTTGTACTTTGCTTACTATTGAACAGTTCAAGTGACATGAACTCTTTACCTTATTAATTCTTTTATTGTTTGCATAAAGAACTTCGTGGCTGAGGACTGTGTGCAGCCCAAAAACTATTTATTGTATATATTTGCGCTCCCTGGAGTGCCCCTTTAGGTGAGCTCAGAAGGAAAACCTGTCTGGAGTGGCTCTATTGGAGGTCCAACTCAGGATCTTCATGCCCTGCAGCCACCCCAGGGCCTACGTTGAGGGTTTGGGACAGGTCTCTCAAACCACCAAGTACTCTACCCTGTGAGATGGACATCCTGTCTGGGAACCTCACCACAAGAGACTTGAATTCTGAAGACACTTGGTATTTGTTTATATTGTTATGCAACGTTTAACAAATGTGCCTCCCATAAAGGGAAGAATGTTATTGTTTATTACGGTTTTAAAAAAGTACTTCAGCCCGGGAGTGCTGAGCTTTGCTAGGGGGGAATGTGACAACCAGCTGCGCTTGGTATCACAGTTCCTAGAAGAGTGCATTGAAGGATTCCTCCACAAGAGGCCCCCATAAACATTCACACATCTCCACCTTCCACCTCAGACCAGCAGAGGGAGCCCGTTAGGGATATAAATAGGGAAGGTGGAGGAAGGCAGTTCAGTTCAGTTCCTAGCCTGCTAGAGTACAGAGTGATTCAGCAGTTCCTCTGAAGAGTTCCTGCAGTAGAGAAGCCTGAGAGAGGTCAGTCTGCAGTGGAGCTCAGTCTAGTTTAGAGCTAATAGTTCAGCAGTGGAGCACGAGGCTCCTGCTAGCTAGATTCAGTGAGCTCAGTTAGAGCTTAAGGTGTGCCGGCGCCATAAGATCAGTGAAGCGCGGCAAGCTGCCGTTAGTGTGTATAGCCTAGTGAGGGACCGAGTAGGCCGAAGGCGAGTGGAGAAGTTAGTACATAGGGGGCAGAGGAGCTTACCTAGCTCACCCCGAAGCCTTATGACCCAGTAAGGTATAACCAGAATCCCTGGAGAACTACAGGTCCCAGGATCCCTAAAGTGCTTATACGTAACAGAGCCAGGAGACACATAGGCCCCGTAAGCTGGGAGCGTGTATTTCAAGAAAAGGCCCTACCACAAGGTCAGCCAGTGCAGGACAGAGACAAAGTTAGCCCTAGCTCCAGGCAGGTCAGAAACTTACTACGCAGAGGCAAGAAACAGGAGGCCCTACACCTGTTCATTGGGGAGGATCCTGATATGCACCCTTCACCCTACAGTGCTCCGGGATGTGCCTGAATTTCCACCAGTAAAAGGTACTGAAGTGACTATCGTGTCCGTCCCTGTTCTTGCTCTGACCCGGCTGGGTCTCGCCTGCCCTGCATTCCCCCTCCTACGCTGCCCTGAGGCCTAGCTCCACCTGTGGGGAGTGATACCATCTAAGCTGCCTTATCACCGGCCTCAGTGGACTGCCACAGCGCTGGTGAATCTCACCAGAAACCACTGGTGGCGTCACGAACTTTAATAAAACTAATAAACAAACCAATCCCTTTTTAAAAGCTGACCCCAGAGTACGGGCCCGGGAGCCGACCACCGCGATATCCCCAAGGTCAGGCAAAAGGCCCGGGTACCGAGTCGTCCCCATCACCCTGGGCGAGTCACTTGCACTTGAACTGATGACTGTTAGGCTCGTGGAGATGGAAGATTTCCACAACCTGATGGCAGCGGCCATCCCACGTTGGAACTCTACATTGCAGATGTTGGCAAGGATTTGTGAGCAGAAGAGGGCAGTTGTTGACTACCAGCATCAACAAGGCCGTCGTTATTCAGGTCAGATTCCACACATAAAACCTCAGGAGTGGACATGGATGTTAGACATCTGTACCATCCTCCAAAACTTTGAGGACTCCACCAAGATAATTAGCATCACCATCCCGCTTCTCTGTCTTCGGAAACGTTCTTTGCTCTCAATTAAAGAGGATGCATTGCAGGCTGAGCACGATGATATGGAGCAAGGAACCAGACAGGGTGATTACATAGTCCAGCCTCATCTCATGCCAACGTGGATTGGGTGACAATGAGGAAGAGGAGGAGGAGGAGGAAGAACAGGAGCTAGCTCTATAGATGATGCTACCTGCACAACTGTCATACCGTCTGTTCAGCGTGGATGGCCTGAGGACAGGGAGGAGGAGTAAGAAGAGGAGGAAGAGGAGGAGGATGAGGAGGAGAGCATGATCAGTCGTCCTCTTGGTGAGGACACGGAAGTCTTGCCTCTTTGAAGTCTGGCACACATGGTTGAGTTTATGTTACGCTGCCTTTCCTGTGACCTTCGCGTTGTCCAAATTTTGGGTGACAGTCATTGCTGGTTGGTTACGCTTCTAGATCCCTGCTACAGGGAGAACTTTCTGTCTCTTATTCCCTTGCAGGACAGGCCTAATGAAATGGTGCAGTACGAGAAGGCCCTTGTTGTGGAATTATTTAAAAAATTCCCATCTGAAAATGCTGGTGGCAGAGAGAGACACAAATGCAATACAGCAGAGGCTGGGGAACACTTTCAAAGTTTTGGAACAGTTTTTTCAGACCCTACCATCGTACAGGCCCTGAGGCGCTAGATACTCTCACACAGAGTGAGAAGTTTCGGAAGATGGAGAGGGAGTATCAGGCCGACCGTACCAACGTCCTCCGTGATTCCGCTGTGCCTTATAATTATTGGGTATACAAGATGGACATGTGGCATGAACTGGCTCTCTATGCCTTGGAGGTCCTGGCCTTGTCCTGCCGCTAGCGTTTTGTCAGAGCGAGTTTTTAGTGCCGCCGATGGAATTATAACTGATAGGCGCATCCGCCTGTCAACTGAAAATGCTGAAAGGCTGACTCTTATGAAAAAGAACAAGGGCTGGGTTGGGCCAGACTTCTCAACACCACCGAATGATAGCAGTGTAACATAAACTCAAATACAGTGTCTTTTTTGGAGTGGTCTAATTCTATTCCCATGTACCTCTGTCTTCACACCCAGACATGGGTATATGCTTCCTAATTTTGTCTATTTGCTCTTGTCCTCCTCCTTCTCCGCATCCTCATCCTCCACCACCATATCACCACCATATGTAACATATCAACATATCTACATCTCTTGCAAGGGGCATTGGAGTTACTCCAAATTTTTTGCAGCCGTTGCTTCAGTACATAGGCCAACAGTATGGGAGACCCACTTCCTAATAATGGGATAATTGTTTTCAGGAGGCCCTCTGACCTTTATGTCTCTTGCAAGGGGCATTGGAGTTCCTCCAAATTTTTGACAACCCTTGCATTCACTGCATAGGCAAACAGTATGGGAGACCAACTTCCTAATAATGGGAGCAATTTTTTCAGGTCGTCCTCCGACCTCTACGTCTCTTGCAAGGGGCATTTGAGTGCCTCCAAATTTTGGACAGCCATTGCAGTCACTGCATAGGCAAACAGTATGAGAGACTTGCTAATGGGAATATGTTGTTACTGATGTCCACCTTTATGTGTCTTTAAATTTTGGCAGCCGTTGGACTCACTGCATACCCTATATCTGTATAGCAGACCCTCTCCTTTCTAATGGGCACATGTTGTTACTGTGGCACAGCTCTATGTGTCTTCAAATTGTTAGTTTTTTTTTCCTAAATTTTAGCAGCCATTTGACTCACTTCATACCCTATAACTGTATAGCAGACCTGCTCCTTTCTAATGGAAGCATGTCGTTACTGTGGCCCGGCTCTATGTGTCTTTAAATTGTTAGTAGGGTTTTATCTAAATTTTGGAAGCCGTTCGACTCACTGCATACCCTATAACTGTATAGCAGATCATCTCCTTTTTAATGGAAACATGTCGTACTCGTTACTGTGGCCCAGCTGTATGTGTCATTAAGTTGTTAGTGGAGCTTTTCCCAAATTTTGGCAGCCCTTGCAGTGACAGTGTGGGCATTACTACTAAAGGAGACCCGTTCCTTTATAATGGGAAATTTTTTTTCCTGAGACCCTCCTCTATGTCTCATCAAAGAGTTATTGGGTTTCGTCCAAATTTTTGGCAGACCTTGCAGTCACTAGATACGCAATAACAGTATAGGAGACCCACTCGTTAATAATGGGAACAACAAATCATAACCGGCTGATTGCTCTCTAACAAAAGCGAGGGCCGACTGCTGGCCCTTTAAGAATAGTAAGGGCTGCCTGATGACCCTATAAAAATAGGCTTTGTGACTTTCAGAATCCCTCCATCATAAATGAAACAGGATTTTTCTGATGATGTGTCACACACCACATGGCCAGATAAGGTTGTAAAATGTTAAAATAAAATTTCCCGATGATTGCATTTGTCTTAAAAAAAATAAAGTAAAAAAATAAAAATAAAAACACAGTAGGATCTTTGTTTAGTATAAAAACCAAACTCGCCAATGTAACCTCAATTTAATCACATTGTTCAGCTCCTTCACCTCCTCCTCCAGTTCGGCCTCAATCTCCGAAATGACCACATCAGTTACAAGCTAAAAGCACTGCAGCACTGCCTTGGCCAAGCAACAGGCTGTGCTGTAGATAACATGCTTAATGCTTAGATCACAAATCGCCAACACAACTGCAGAGCTGTTGAAAGCTGTAACACAGCAGCCTGATCTGTGGCTCTCACCTCTGAACATACAGCCAGGCATGGTCATGTGTGACAATGGACAGAACCTGGTGACGGAGAAATGACAGCAGGAGTGGATACGGTTTCCCTCTATCCCAGTCCTTTCACCGAGCTAAAGAATATGGCTGTGGTGAAACAACTCCCACTGAGAAGCAGTTTCAAACTGAAAAACATTGTGCCCACCAGAGGATATGATTCTGAGGGCTCACCTTTCTCACCCCCTCAAGAGCCACATAGCTGCTGCAAAGTTTGCGCTACCATGAACTCTCCTGATGGAGAAGCCAGGGCACACCCGAAAATTCTCTGGTGGACCGTCCAACCCTGCCGAGAAGCTGTCCTGGCTAAGGAAAGTGTGTGGGAAGGTTTCTGAACACTCTATGGCTCCTTTTTTACTGCGGTGGAAACCCACGCCAACACGGGGTGAACATACAAAATCCTTGCAGATGTTATCCTTGCTAGAATTGGAACCCAGGATCCCAGCGCTGCAAGGCTTCAGTGCTAACCACTGAGCCAATGTGCTGCCGTTTACCATCTGATATTTAACAGGCTGGAGAAACTTGCACCTACTGCTACTCTATCTTCAGCTTCTTTGTGAGAAACTAATGTATTTGGGCAGCCACTCAGTCTACAAAATAGAATTCCTGAGAAGGAAATTGGGGATGGCTTCGCTACTGGTATTGGGGGCAGTGTTAATACCATAGCATCGTACCATAGTTTGCTGGAAATATTCCAGGCTGGTAGGAGGCAAGCAGATTCCCACCGAAAAGGACCAGCAGTAATGATCAGGGACCCTTGCTTGTGGAAGGCAGAGATGATACCGGGAGAAATAGTGGCGGCTGGGGACCGAATATCAACACCCGGCCTTCGCCGCCGCCATGAGGTTGTGAAAAGCTTCCGCCTCTATGAGCCTTAAATGCCACATTTCAAGTGCAAGCAGCTGTCAAAAATTTGGCACTATAGTGGGTGGGTGGCTGGCTGGCTGCATACTTGCACTTGCATTCCAAGTAACAAAAAATGAATCAGATGGTGGCCTCTATCATCATCATGGCCTCACCTCGGCACTATGAAGTCTCCCGAAGGAGAAGCCAGGGTCCACAGGAGGAGTCTCCGGTTCTCTGGTGGGCCCGTCCAACCCTGCCGAGAAGCAGCTCTGTCTAAGAAAAGTGTGTGGGAAGGTTCCCGGACACTCTGTGGCTGATTTTTTTCATGTGGTTGGACGTGCTTAATTGCATATTATTTCTGAAACCGCATTGCAGATCAGGCCATTGTCCAACTCTATAGTCATGAAATTAAAGGGCAAAGAAGATGTTTGTGTGTCGAAGCACCACCGACAAGTGTGAGTTGATGTTGGACAGGTTGTTGCCATTGCTTATGCTCCAAGCTGCATTAGAGGACTTCCTGGGAGAAATGACAGCTGGAGTAGATACGGTTTCACAAAAGTCAGTCCTTTCACCGAGCTAAAAAATATGGCTGTGGTGAAATACAACTCTCACCGACAATCTTTGGACTGGCTCCGTACCATCATCGTCCACATTCACTTGTCCATGTGTTTGTGGTTAGGTGGTCCTTCCCAGTAAGTGCACTGGGGAGGGCACGGGTAATGTTGTGGGACCCGTGCTTGTGGAAGGTGGAGACGATACCAGGAGAAATAGTGGCGGCTGGCGACCGAGTATGGATTCCTGGCCACCGCCATAAGGTTGTAGACAGCGTCCTCCTCCACGAGCCTAAAAGGCCACATTTCAAGTGTAAGCAGCTGTCAAAAATTTTGTAGTATAGTATTGTGGCCAGTTGGTAGGTGAGTGGCTGGCTGCATACTTTCACTTGCATTTCAAGTAACAAAAAACTAAGCAAATGTTGGCCTTTATCATCATCATCATCATGACCTCACCTTGGCACTATGAACTCTCCCGATGGAGAAGCCAGGGCCCACCGGACGAGTCTCTTGTACTTTGGTGGGTCCTTGCAACCCTGCCGAGAATCAGCCCTGGCTAAGAAAAGTGTGTGGGAAGGTTCCCGAACACTCTATGGCTGCTTTTTTTAATGTGGATTGGACGTGCTTAATTGCATGTTATTTCTGAAACTGCATTGCAGATCAGGCCATTGCTCAACTCTGTAGTCATGAATTTAAAGCGCAAAGAAAGATGTTTGTGTGTCAAAGCACCACTGACAAGTGCGAGCTGATGTTGGATGCGCTGCTGCCATTGCTTATACGCCAAGCCGCCAAGCTTCCTGTGAGAATTGACAGCTGGAGTAGATACGATTTCCCAAAAGTCAGTCCTTTCACAAAGCTAAATAATATGGCTGTAGTGAAATAAAACTCTCACTGACAAGCTGTGGACTGGCTCCGTACCGTCATAGGCCATATTCACTTGTCCACATGTTTGTGGTTAGGCGGTCCTTCCCAGTAAGTGCACTGAGGAGGGCACGGGTAATTTTGTTGGGCCCATGCTTGTGGAAGGCGGAGACGATACCGGGAGAAATAGTGGCTGCTGGGGACCGAGTATAGACAGCCGTCCGCCGCCGCCGTCATGAGGTTGTGAAAACTTTCTGCCTCCACAAGCCTAAAAGGCCACATTTCAAGTGCAAGCACCTGTCAAAAATTTGGTAGTATAGTATTGCAGCCTGTGGGTGGGCAGGTGGCTGGCTGCATACTTGTGCTTGCATTTCAAGGAATGGGGTAGGGACAACTGAACACTGAGCTGGGACAAGGACGTGGATGGTGATTGTTGCAAGTCTACAATGACAGGTGCATGGTGGGAGTCACACAGTTATGATATTCTTTAATTACTTTGTGGCACAGTACAAATGGTGCAAATAACTTTCCTGAAGGGCAGGAGGCAGGGGCATCCCCCTGTGCCTCCAACACCTTACCCTCCTGTTCAGTATAAAATGCCGAAATGACTACCACTTTCTGTAATATCGTGGCAGAATTCTCATGCTCACCACCACCCGGGAAGCTCCGGGACAAAGCACCAGCCTTGACATTTTTGACCCCTGGACGAAAAGTGAACCTATTAAAAAACAGGGACCATCTGGCTTGCCTAGGGTTGAGACATTTAGCTGACTGGAGATATGACAGGTACTTATGGTCAGTAATAATAGTAATAGGATGGACAGGCCCCTCCAACCAATGTTGCCATTCCTCGAACTTCAATTTGATAGCCAAAAGGTCCCTATTACCCACTTCATAATTTCTCTCAGCCGAAGACAATTTTTTAGAAAAGAAGGCGCATGGACGCCATTTACCAGGGGACGAACCCTGAGACAACACAACCCCAACCTGGACATCCGATGCATTAATCTTCACAATAAAGGGTCGAGAAACATCAGGTTGACTGAGTATAGGTGCAGTGGCTAAATGATTCTTTAAGGAAGAAAAAACCTGGAGGGAAGCATCCGACTATTAGAAAAAATCAGGCCCCTTCTTAGTCATGTCAGTAAGGGGTTTCACAATAACAGAGTAATTTTGGATGAATTTCTGATAAAAATTAGTAAAGCCCAGAAAATGTTGTAAAGCCTTCAGGTTCTCGGGACATTCCCAGTCAAGGACTACACAGATCTTCTCCGGATCCATCCGAAAACCTGAAGATGACAACAAGTACCCCAAAAACTGCACCTCCTGAATAGAGATGAGCGGTGTTCGACTAGAACTGTTCGCCAATCTCAAATTCGAGCTGTTTTGGGCGGTGTTCGAGTTGTTCGACGAACTCGAACGATTTGCAAAAAATTCGGCTGTTCGAGGTTATGTTCGATAACTGTTCGTGCACCAAAAGCGTGTCCTGCATGTCTGGCGCTATTTAGAGCACCAATCATGTAGGGATTGTCTGCCACTCACTGTAATGCCACAGCCATGGTGGTTGTGGCATTACAGTGATTGCCCAAATCGATGGGAACAGTGCTCACAGTGAAACATTAAAAGCCGGCAATTCATCAGCGGCATACACCGGTACCTGACAATTTAGAACAGAAAGAATAGAGCTTCACACATAGATTAGATAGATAGAAACATGTCAGCCACATATATACAAAGTACAGTGACATTGTTGCTTACTGTACTTGTCATTTAGTGTAAAGGATTTATCAAAAAAAATAATAGTGTTTTCATGCACCGTCTCTTTAAAAAAGCCGGCCGGCAATTCAGCAGCGGTACCCGACAATTTATAACAGACAGAATAGAGCTTCACACATAGATTAGATAGATAGAAACATGTCAGTCACATATATATGAAGTACAGTGACAGTGTTGATTACTGTACTTGTCATTTAGTGTAAAGGATTTATTAAAAAAAATAATAGTGTTTTCATGCACCGTCTCTTTAAAAAAGCCGGCCGGCAATTCAGCATCTGTACCCAACTATTTAGAATAGAAGAAATAGAGAATCACACATAGATTAGGTAGATAGAAACATGTCAGTCACATATATATGAAGTACAGTGACAGTGTTGCTTACTGTACTTGTCATTTAGTATAAAGGATTTATTAAAAAAAATAATAGTGTTTTCATGCACTGTCTCTTTAAAAAAGCCGGCCGGCAATTCAGCATCTGTACCCAACAATTTAGAATAGAAGGAATAGAGAATCACACATAGATTAGATAGATAGAAACAGGTCAGTCACATATATATGAAGTACAGTGACAGTGTTGCTTACTGTACTTGTCATTTAGTGTAAAGGATTTATTAAAAAAAAATAATAGTGTTTTCATGCACCGTCTCTTTAAAAAAGCCGGCCAGCAATTCAGCAGCGGTACCCGACAATTTATAACAGACAGAATAGAGCTTCACACATAGATTAGATAGATAGAAACATGTCAGTCACATATATATGAAGTACAGTGACAGTGTTGATTACTTTACTTGTCATTTAGTGTTAAAATAAAGGATTTATTTAAAAAAAAATTGGCGTGGGGTTCCCCTTAATTTTAGTCTCTAGCGGAGGTTAAGCAGACTGCTGGGGCAGATGTTTGAAGCCTGGGAAGGGGGTAATACCCACGGAGCTTCCCAGGCTACTAATATCAGCCCCCAGCGGAATACCTAGCCTTTACTAGCTATTAAAATGGGGGACCCCCCAAAAAAATGACGTGGGGTCCCCCCTATTTTAATAGCTAGCAAAGGCTAGGCAGACAGCTGGGGGCTGATATTAATAGCCCAGGAAGGGTGCCATGAATATTGGCCCCCTCCCAGGCTAGAAACACCAGCCGTCAGCCGCCCCAGAAATGGCGCATCCTTAGAATGCGCCAATTCTGGCACTTAGCCTCGCTCTTCCCACTGCCCTGTAGCGGTGGCAGTGGGGTAATAGGGTTGGGGTTGATGTCAGCTTATAATGCCAGCTGACATCAAGCCCAGGTTAGTAATGGAGAGGCGTCTATAAGACACCCCCATTACTAACCCCATAGTCAAAGTTAAAAGAAAACACAAACACCCAGAATAAAGTCCTTTAATTGAAATAAAGACACAATTCTTTATTGTTCTAAATTAAACCATACTTACCATCACGCCCATTCCAGCTGAAGCCAACGATCTCCTGCAATAAAAGAAAAATAACAAAGCAACCTCATCCTTACCTTTCCATGGTTCCCAGGACAGCTTCAGCTCTGCTACATCGAGATAACAGGCTGGACCGCAGCAGAACGCCGCCATCCAGCCTGTCATCCCGCAGACACTGAGAAGCGCAGGCATTCTTGCGCTCTGCAGTGTCTGGCTGTGACGGCATCCAGATGAGCCGAGGTCATGTCCAATGAACTCGGCGCACCTCATGCACGTCGCTGACAGCGTGGGAGAATTCTCCTGCACTCAGCACTTCAGCGTGAGAATTCTCCCACGCTGTCAGTGACGTACATGAGGTCAGCTGAGTTCATTGGACATGAATGAGCTCACCTCATGCACGTCACTGACAGCGTGGGAGAATTCTCACGCTGTAGCGCTGAGTGCAGGAGAATTTTCCCACGCTGTCAGTGACGTGCATGAGGTGAGCTGAGATCATTGGACATGAATGAGCTCACCTCATGCACGTCACTGACAGCGTGGGAAAATTCTCCTGCACTCAGCGCTTCAGCGTGAGAATTTTCCCACGCTGTCAGTGACGTGCATGAGGTGAGCTCATTCATGTCCAAAGAACTCAGCTGATCTCATGTACGTCACTGACAGCGTGGGAGAATTCTCACGCTGAAGTGCTGAGTGCAGGAGAATTCTCCCACGCTGTCAGTGACGTGCATGAGGTGAGCCGAGTTCATTGGACATGAACTTGTCTCATCTTTATGCCGTCACAGCCAGACACTGCAGAGCGCAAGCAAGCCTGCGCTTCTCAGTGTCAGTGGGATGACAGGCTGGATGGCAGCTTTCTGCTGCGGTCCAGCCTGTCATCTCGATGTAGCAGAGCTGAAGCTGTCCTGGGAACCATGGAAAGGTAAGGATGATGTTGGTTTATTATTTTACTTTTATTGCAGAAGACATTGGCTTCAGCTGGAATGGGCGTGATGGTAAGTATGGTTTAATTTAGAACAATAAAGAATTGCGTGTTTATTTCAATTAAAGGACTTTATTCTGGGTGTTTGTGTTTTTTTAAATACTTTACTAGAAATTCATGGTGGTCATGTCTAATATTGGCGTGACCCCATCAATTTCGGGCTTAGGGCCAGCTGATAATGCCAAGCTGGCCTTAATCCCTTTATTACCCAGTGAGCCACCGCACCAGGGCCCTGGATGAGTTGGGTACAGCGCCAGAAGATGGCGCTTCTATGAACGCGCCATTTTCTGGGGCGGCTGCGGACTGCAATTTGCAGCGGGTGGGGCCCAGAAAGCTTGGGCCTCCCTGCGCTGCGGATTCCAGCTCCCAGCTGCCTAGTTGTACCTGGCTGGGCACAAAAATAGGGCGAAGCCCCACGCATTTTTTTTTTAAATTATTTCATGAAATTCATGGAATAATTAAGAAAAAAAGGGCTTCCCTATATTGTTGTGTCCAACCAGGTACAAATAGGGAGCTGGTGGTTGGGGGCAGCCCGTCCCTGCCTGCTGTACCTGGCTGGACATAAATATAGTGCGAAGCCCCACGTCAATTTTTTTTTAATTATTTCATGAAATAATTTTTTTAAAAAAGGGCTTCCCTATATTGTTGTGTCTGGCCAGGTACAAATAGGCAACTGGTGGTTGGGGGCAGCCCGTTCCTGCCTGCTGTACCTGACTGGACACAAATATAGGGCGAAGCCCCACGTCAATTTTTTTTTAATTATTTCAGGAAATTCATGAAATAATGAAAAAAAAATTGATGTAGGGCTTCGCCCTATATTTGTGTCCAGTCAGGTACAGCAGGCAGGAACGGGCTGCTCCCAACCACCAGCTGCCTATTTGTACCTAGCCGGACACAACAATATAGGGAAGCCCTTTTTTTCTTAATTATTCCATGAATTTCATGAATCTAAAAAAAAAATGCGTGGAGCTACGCCCTATTTTTGTGTCCAGCCAGGTACAACTAGGCAGCTGGGGGCTGGAATCTGCAGCGCAGGGAGGCCCAAGCTTTCTGGGCCCCACCCGCTGCAAATTGCAGTCCGCAGCCGCCCCGGAAAATGGCGCGTTCATAGAAGCGCCATCTTCTGGCGCTGTACCCAACTCATCCAGGGCCCTGGTGCGGTGGCTCACTGGGTAATAAAGGGGTTAAGGCCAGCTTGGCATTATCAGCTGGCCCTAAGCCCGAAATTCATGGGGTCACGCCAATATTAGACATGACCACCATGAATTTCTAGTAAAGTATTTAAAAAAAACACAACACCCAGAAAAAAGTCCTTTAATTGAAATAAACACACAATTCTTTATTGTTCTAAATTAAACCATACTTACCATCACGCCCATTCCAGCTGAAGCCAACGATCTCCTGCAATAAAAGAAAAATAATAAAGCAACATCATCCTTACCTTTCCATGGCTCCCACGACAGCTTCAGCTCTGCTACATCGAGATGACAGGCTGGACCGCAGCAGAACGCTGCCATCCAGCCTGTCATCCCGCAGACACTGAGAAGCGCAGGCTTGCTTGCGCTACTCAGTGTCTGGCTGTGACGGCATCCAGATGAGCCGAGGTCATGTCCAATGAACTCGGCGCACCTCATGCACGTCACTGACAGCGTGGGAAAATTCTCACGCTGAAGCGCTGAGTGCAGGAGAATTTTCCCACGCTGTCAGTGACGTACATGTGGTGAGCCGAGTTCATTGTCGGCTCATCTGGATGCCATCACAGTCAGACACTGAGGAGCGCAAGCATGCCTGCGCTTCTCAGTGTCCGCGGGATGACAGGCTGGATGGCAGCGTTCTGCTGCGGTCCAGCCTGTCATCTCGATGTAGCAGAGCTGGAGCTGTCCTGGGAACCATGGAAAGGTAAGGATGAGGTTGCTTTATTATTTTTCTTTTATTGCAGGAGATCGTTGGCTTCAGCTGGAATGGGCGTGATGGTAAGTATGGTTTAATTTAGAACAATAAAGAATTGTGTCTTTATTTCAATTAAAGGACTTTATTCTGGGTGTTTGTGTTTTTTTTTTAACTTTGACTATGGGGTTAGTAATGGCTGTGTCTTATAGACGCCTCTCCATTACTAACCTGGGCTTGATGTCAGCTGGCATTATAAGCTGACATCAACTCCAACCCTATTACCCCCTGCCACCGCACCAGGGCAGCGTGGAAGAGCGAGGCTAAGTGCCAGAATTGGCGCATCCTATGGATGCGCCATTTCTGGGGCGGCTGACGGCTGGTGTTTCTAGCCTGGGAGGGGGCCAATATTCATGGCTCCCTTCCTGGGCTATTAATATCAGCCCCCAGCTGTCTGCCTAGCCTTTGCTAGCTATTAAATTAGGGGGGACCCCACGTCATTTTTTTTGGGGGGGGTCCTCCATTTTAATAGCTAGTAAAGGCTAGGTATTCAGCTGGGGGCTGATATTAGTAGCCTGGGAAGCTCCGTGGGTATTACCCCCTTCCCAGGCTTCAAACATCTGCCCCAGCCGTCTGCTTAACCTCCGCTAGAGACTAAAATTACGGGGAATCCCACGCCAATTTTTTTTAATAATAAATCCTTTATTTTAATGCTAAATGACAAGTACAGTAACCAACACTATCACTGTACTTATTATATATGTGACTGACATGTTTCTATCTATCTAATCTATATGTGAAGCTCTATTCTGTCTGTTATAAATTGTCGGGTACAGATGCTGAATTGCCGGCCGGCTTTCTTAAAGAGACGGTGCATGAAAACACTATTATTTTTTTTGATAAATCCTTTACACTAAATGACAATTACAGTAAGCAACACTGTCACTGTACTTTATATATATGTGACTGACATGTTTCTATCTATCTAATCTATGTGTGAAGCTCTATTCTGTCTGTTATAAATTGTCGGGTACCGCTGCTGAATTGCCGGCCGGCTTTTTTAAAGAGACGGTGCACGAAAACACTATTATATTTTTTAATAAATCCTTTACACTAAATGACAAGTACAGTAAGCAACACTGTCACTGTACTTCATATATATGTGACTGACATGTTTCTATCTATCTAATCTATGTGTGATGCTCTATTCCTTCATGTCTAAATTGTCGGGTACCGGTGTATGCCGCTGCTGAATTGCCGGCCGGCTTTTTTAAAGAAAGCGTCTTCTGAGCAGTTTGTCAGCTTTTGGACACCTTTGAAGGTGTTTTCTATGTGTTCCTATGTGTTTTTGTTTGCCTGCCATTGGTTTTAACGGTGTTCGATGGTGTTCTAAGGTGTTCGACGAACAGTTCGACGAACAGTTCCTCGAACATCCCGGTGTTCGAGGAACCGAACCGAACCCGAACACTACGGGGGTGGCTCAACACTACTCCTGAACAGTGAAAACACATTTTTCTAGTTTAGTATAAAGTTGGTTATACCTTAATATCTGGAGTACCTGCTTAACATGCCCCCCGATGAGTCTCAAAATCAGGGGAGTAAATCAAAATATTGTCCAGACAGACCACCACAAACCTCCCCACCAAATGATGGAAAATATAATTTATGAAATGCTGGAATACCGCAGATATATTGGTCAAACCAAAAGGCATAACCAGACTCTCGAAATGTCCTTCCGGGGTATTGAACGCTGTTTTCCATTCATTCCTTGGCTGAACAAATCAGGAATCAGAGGAAGAGGGTATGGATCACGGATGGTAATTTGATTTAATTCCAGGAAATCTAAACAGGGATGTAAACCGCCATCTTTTTTCTTCACAAAGATATGATATGTCCCTTCTCCAGACTTTCAGACTTTCTGCAATGAAATCCTTCATGGCTTGTCTCTCAGAGCCAGAAAGATTATACAGTCTGGGCTTTGGTAGTTTAGCTCCGGGGTCAGGTTAATAGGACAGTCATAAGCACGATGAGGAGGCAAATCCTGACACCCCCTCTCAAAAAAAATGTCCTCAAAACCAGACCAAAAAGCAGGTAAAATTTCCGTAGTGACAGTAGCAAGGGAAATTTCTAAACAGTTCTCATGGCAGTAATCTCCCCATTCAATAATCTCCCCGGCTTGTCAATCCACCAGCGGATTATGTTTAACAAGCCAAGGTATACCCAAGACAATCGATGTGGGAAGATTGTCCAGAACATAGCCACCAATTATTTCACAATGTACTGACCCCACCCTCAGTTTTACATTATATACAATCTGAGTAAATGCTTTCTGTGCAAGTGGCGCCGAGTCAATGGCAAAGATGGAAATAGGTTCAGCTAAAGCACAGCAAGCAAGACCATGAGTTTTCACAAACTCAGCATCAACCATGCTGACTCCGGCTCCACTGTCAACAATCACAGAAATGTTCTCGGTTTTGCTCTCTAGCACCACGTTTGCTGTCAGGACAAAGTGGGAACTGCAGTTTGGCCACAAATGCACCCCTTGTTTATCCAACTCCAGACCACCAAGAGTTAGTCGAGTCTCCTTTTGTTTAGGAATTGAAGGACAGGTCCCAACAAAATGTCCCTTTTTCCCACAAAAAAAACATACTACTTTTTGTTTGTGAATCTCTGGGGAGATGTATGATGTAGCGACTCCCCCTAACTGCATGGGTTTCTCCACCACCTCCACTACTGGTTCACCCTCAGACCTCTTCCCTGGGAGAGGTACACAACCCCGATAAGAAGGCCCAAAAGGTGGTCTCACCTGCCTATCTCGTAGGCGTCTGTCAAGACATATGACCACCAAAGACATGGCAGCCTCCAAGGACTGAGGGGTTTCATATGCTGCCAAGGCATCTTAAAACCTTTCAGTAAGCCCCTCACAATGTTGACTTCTAAGGGCTGAGTCATTCTATTTGGAATCCATCTCCCTTCTACGGAATTCCGAACTGTACGTTTCCACTGACCTTGCTGAAGACGACGAAGCCTAGACTCAGCCAATGCGACTCAGTCAGGGTCATCATAGATGAGGACCAGAGCTCAAAAAAAACCTCCACAGATTGGAGACAAACCAAATTTTGCTGTATTGAAAACGCTCATGACTGAGGATCTCCCTGCAATAGAGAGATCACAATACCAACCCGTTGCTCCTCATTACCGGAGGAGTAAGGACAAAGATTGAAATACAATTTGCACGCCTCCTTAAATACAAAAAACGTCCCTACCTCCTGAAAACCTGTCCGGGAGGGTAACCTTGGGTTCAGGCTGGACAGGCCTACCTGCAGAGTCCCCCACATTGGCGACCTGTAACTGCTGATGCTGCTGCTGAACCTCAAAGTGGAGGTCATTCACTTCCAGAGACAGAGACAGACGGTGGATCTGCTCTGCGAGCTCTGCAACTGAACCCATACCAAGGGAGAAAGGAAAAAAAAAGGGCCACGTCCAAAAGCACATAGAGAAAAAAAAAACACGTTTTTTTTTTTTCCCCTTTCAAAACATGCTCGGCCAGCTATAATGTCACGCCAGGTGTGAGAAAGACTTAGTGCAACCCAGAGTGAAGAGGGAAAGAGAACCCAGACAGTAGGGAAAGGGGGAAGTGGAGACCTCCTAGTCTGGTCTAGTGTCACCCTGATTCAACTACCGTTCCTATATTGCTTCTTCAGCAATCGCCGCACGCGTGCCTCGCCCTGTCTTTCCCTGGCTTATGGCTAAGGCTAGAGATGGGAGGATATGAGCACCAGTTTATCTCCACTAAATGCTATAGACAACAAGGGTAGACAAAAAGGGGGAGAATGCTTACCGTTAGACGACTCCAGACAAGCTCCAGAGAGGACGAAGAACTGCTCTTGCTAAGCCTTCACAAATAGAAATGAATATATCCGGCACCTCCCTCTCAGACACACCAGGTATATATACACTCAGGCCAGGGAGATAATTACCAGAGGGAGGTAGCCGCTAGGTTCTAGAGATATCTTCTCATCTAAGAAGATGTCTGTAATGCCAGACGTAGAGATCTCCTGCAACCAACTGCAGGGCGACTGTCTGTCACCTCTGATACACCCGTGGCATGTCCATGGTAAAGGAACCACTGTGCCGTGGACCAAGGAGAGCCTGGATGATCATGACTATGTGAACACCTGACTGTTCGCGAATGCCCCTGATGGTTGGGTTAGACTTAGCTCCAGATGGATGCCAGTTGCTACTCCAGGACAGAACTTGGACACACGGCAGCTGACCTCCAAAGGGGCAGATACATGGAATGCTCAAGACTGCATGGACTTGTCAAGTACAGGCAGCAGGCAAGGCAGTAATACTGGAAGACACAGCAGGTGTAGAAAGGGACAGCTGGTATACAGACTGACACTGCAGGTGCAGGCAGGTACGGCTGGTATACAGACTAGGACATCAGTTGCAGGCAGGTACTGCTGGTATACAGGCTGACACGGCAGATGCAGGTAGGTACGGCTGGTATACGCACTGGCATGGCAGGTGTGGGCAGGTACGGCTGGTATTCAGACTGGTATGGCAGGTGCAGGCAGGTACGGCTGGAATGTAGACTAGTACAGCAGGTGCACACAGGTACTTCTGGCATACAGACTGGCACAGCAGACGCAAGCAGGTATGGCTGGTATACAGACTGGCACGTCAGGTGTAGGCAGGTAAGGCTGGTATACAGACTGGCATGGCAGGTGCAGGCAGGCATGACTAATATACAGGCTGGCACAGCTGGCAGATATGGCTGGTATATAGACTGGCACAGAAGGTGCAGGCAATTACAGCTGGTAAATAGACTGGCATGGCAGGTGCAGGCAGGTACGGCTGCTATACAGGCTGGCAAGGCAGGGGCTGGCAGGTACGGCTGGTATATTGACTGACACGGCAGGTGCCGGCAGGCACAGCTGGTATACAGTAAGGAGGAGAGGCGAAAAAAATCGCATAAATTATGATAATGCCGTCCATAATGTGAATAAATCAAATAAACTTTATTCTTTAAAATTTAAACAGATTAGTGTGGAGTAAAAACATAAACAGCAGTTGCCATATGGAAACAATACACAGGTGATTTTACAGAGGCATGCATATGGTTGACATGTGCTATATATATAGTGTAACCATGTCTGTTTTTCTACACCTATGCATGTATAATAACAGTCTCAAACTACTGGTCCACTGCAGATGATCTCTATACCCAAACATTAACATATAGGGTGTTGACACATTACCTATATGGAGAGATGTGCCAAAGGGAACCAGAACCCGTGTTCAACCCCGACACGCGTTTCGGCGTGGGCCTTTGTGAAGGGGTAATAGGTGAATGTCAAGAACGTGTATTTTATTAAAAGCTGCGTCCAATGGTCAAGTGGCAGGCCACGGGCCAATTAACTCGGTGCCCGCCCCGGAAATTATTTTCCGTTGTCCCAGTAACGATGTGATGCTATCTTCTAATGCCGGAGGTCGGCCGGAAGTGACGCTTGCGCTGTCATGGTAACCGGGACGCTCCGCGGCGTCGGCATCATGCCTGGATGGCGGAGGGTAAACCCACATGTCACACAGTACTGTTGATGCTGAGAACCAGTGGAGGTGCAGGGACCATGGCGCGCATGCGTGCTGGCCAAAATGGCATATCAAAGCTACAACTAAGGATACTACAGGCTGGTATGTATACAGAACAATCAACTTATTTCCTACGTATATAACCCCCTAAAAAATAGTATATAGATTCGGCCTCAACTTTGAATAAAGATATATAGTATCTAAATAGGCACCAGAGTTCCACATTACCCGGGGGGAGGAGAAAGTAGGAAAAAATTAGGGTCGTACATATTTTATATATATTATTATTATTAGTCCATATCATAAGTGAACCCCTAAGGTGATATAGAAGTCTAAGAGGTGAAAATACAAAGCAATGGCCAGCAAATATGCACAAACAGCCAATAGATTGCTTACAAAATTGTATTAATGCATAATTCTAAATACTTCTTATAAAAAGTCATGTGTAACATAGTGTCCAACTGTATCTTGAGGGTCACTTGAGGGGGTATTCGGGTCTTCTAGCATTTAGGGGCTCTGTATATGGACTTTGCAAACTATTCTAGGAAAATCTGTGCTCCAGGAGGCAAATAGCGCTCCGCCCCTCCCGAGTGTCGCCGCGTGGCCAAGCAGTAATATATAACCACATATAAGGTGTAGCCACATTCAACAGAAATTATGGGACAGATTTTGATGCTATTTTTATCCATTATCACAGGGTGAAAATGTAAAATCTGGGGCTAAAACAAAATTTTGGCGGTAAAAATGTAATTATTTTTTCCTCACTGCCCAATGGAATAAAATTCTGTGACACATTCGCAGTGTCAGTATGATCACTGCACCCCTAGATGATTTCATTGAGAGGTGTAGTTTGTAAAATGGGGTCATTTATTGGGGAATCTGCTGTTCTGGCACCTCAGGGGATCTCCTAGTGGGTCATGGCACCCTCAAACCATAACAGTAAAATCTGTACTATAATATGGTGCTCCTTCCTTTCCAAACCCGGCCGTGCACCCAAATAGTGGTTTTCACCCACATATAGGGCATCTGCGTGCTCAGGAGAAGTTGAACAACAACTTTTGGGGTCCATTTTCTCCCGTTACCCTTGTGAAAATAAAAAATTGGGGGCTTAAAGAAAATTGTTGTAATTTTTTTTTTTCACGTCACTATGTTATAAACTTCTGTGGGGGGTTTCCACTGTTTAGGCACATCAGGGGCTCTCCAATTGCGACATGGCATTCGCTAATTATTCTAGCAAATTTTGAATTCAAAACGTCAAATGGCGCTCCTTCCCTTCTGAACCCTGCCGTGCGCTCAAATAGTGGTTTTCACCCACATATAGGGTATCGGCGTGCTCAGGAGAAATTGCACAATAACTTTTGGGGTCCATTTTCTCCCGTTACCCTTGTGAAAATAAATAGTTGGGGGCTAAAATAAAATTTTTGTGATTTTTTTTTCACATCATGGCGTTTGCTGATTATTCCTGCAAATTTTGAATTCAAAAAGTCAAATGGCGCTTCTTCTCTTCCGAACCCTGCCGTGTAGTTTTCCGCCACATATTTAGTATCCACATGCACAGGACAAATTGCACAATACATTTTGGGGTCCATTTTTATCTGTTACCCTTGTGAAAATAAAAAAATTTTGGTCTAAATGTAATATTTTGTGAAAAAAAGTTAAATGTCAATTTTTTTCTTCCTCATTGCTTCAGTTCCTGTGAAGCAATTGAAGGGTTAATAAACTTCTTAGATGTGGTTTTGAGTTCCTTGAGGGGTGCAGTTTTAGAGTGGTGTCACTTTGTGGTATTTTCTGTCATAAAGACACCTCAAAGTCAATTCAAATGTGTAGTGGTCCCTAAAAAAAATGGTTTTGTAAATTTTGTTGGAAAAATGAGAAATCGCTGGTCAACTTTTAACCCTTATAGCTCCCTAAGAAAAAAAATTTTGCTTCCAAAATTGTGCTGATGTAAAGTAGACATGTGGGAAATGTTATTTATTAACTATTTTGTGTGACATATCTCTCTGATTTAAGGGCATAACAAAATTTTCGCCAAATTTCTATTTTTTTCACAAATAAACGCAAGAGTTATCGTAGAAATTTTACCACTATCATGAAGTACAATATGTCATGAAAAAAACAATCTCAGAATCAGGGGGATCCGTTGAAGCGTTACAGAGTAATTACCTCATAAAGTGACAGTGGTCAGAATTGAAAAAATTGGCCCGGTCATTAACCTACAAAGTGGCTCGGTCCTTAAGGGGTTAAATAGCAGACCTGTAGGTAACTGTGTTTTCTTCGTCACACGGATCACATATACGTGTTCAGAATATGCTGCCATTTCTGGCCTTCATTAAAAATTTGTTTCAGTGTGTCAGTGAAGCCAGGTATTTATTACTGTGTTTTCTCCGTCACACGGATCACATATACGTTATCAGAAAATACTGCCATTTCTGGCCTGCATTAAACATTTGTTTCAGTGTGTCAGTGAAGCCATTGACACCAGTCTTCTGTTCAAAATAGTTATCTGCAGGCCAGCTATTGAAAACCGTGTTTTCTCAGTCACACAGATCACATATACGTTTTCAGAAAATAATGGCTTTTCTGGCCTGCATTAAACATTTGTTTCAGTGTGTCAGTGAAACTATTGACACCAGTTTGCTGTTCAAAATAGTTACCTACAGGCCACCTATGTAAAACTGTGTGTTTCTCCGTCACACCGATCACATACCCGTTTTCAGAAAATACTGTCATTACTGGGTTCAATTAAAATTTGTTTCAGTGTGTCAGTGAAGATATTGAAACCAGTTTGCTGTTCAAAATACTTACCTACAGGCCAGGTATTTAAAACTGTGTCTTTTCCGTCACACGGATCACATATACGTTTTCAGAATATATTGCCATTTCTGGCCTCCATTAAACATTTGTTTCAGTGTGTCAGTGAAGTTGTTGACACCAGTTTGCTATTCAAAATAGTTACCTACAGGCCACGTAGTTAAAACTGTGTTTTCTCCGTCACACGGATCACATATAAGTTTTCAGAAAATTCTGCCGTTTTTGGCCTAAATTAAAAATTTGTTTCAGTGTGTCAGTGAAGCTATTGACACCTGTTTGCTGTTCAAAATAGTTACTCACAGGCCAGGTATTTATTACTGTGTTTTCTCCATCACACGGATCACATATACATTATCAGAAAATACTCGCATTTCTGGCCTGCAATAAACCTTCGTTTCAGTGTGTCAGTGAAGCTATTGACACCAGTTTGCTGTTCATAATAATTACCTACAGGCCAGGTATTTAAAACTGTGTTTTCTCCGTCACACTGATCACAAATACGTTTTCAGAAGATACTGCCTTTTTGGCCTCCATTTAAAATTTGTTTCAGTGTGTCAGTGAAGCTATTGACACCTGTTTGCTGTTCAAAATAGTTACTTACATTCCAGGTATTCATTACTGTGTTTTCTCCATCACACGGATCACATATACAGTACGTTATCAGAAAATACTGGCATTTCTGGCCTGCAATAAACATTTGTTTCAGTGTGTCAGTGAAGCTATTGACACCAGTTTACTGTTCAAAATAGTTACCTACAGACCAAGTATTTAAAACCTCGTTTTCTCCATCACACAGATCACATATACATTATCAGAAAATACTGGCATTTCTGGCCAACACTAAACATTTGTTTCAGTGTGTCAGTGAAGCTATTGACCCCAGTTTGCAGTTTAAATTAGTTACCTACAGGCCAGCTATTGAAAACTGTTTTCTCCGTCACACAGATAACATATGCGTTTTCAGAAAATAATGGCTTTTCTGGCCTGCATTAAACATTTGTTTCAGCGTGTTAGTGAAGCTATTCACACCAGTTTGCTGTTCAAAATAATTACCTACAGGCCAGGTATTTAAAACTGTGTTTTCTCCGTCACACAGATCACATATACGTTTTCAGAAAATACTGCCTTTTTTGGCCTCCATTAAAAATTTGTTTCAGTGTGTCAGTGAAGCTATTGACAACTGTTTACTGTTCAAAATAGTTACTTACAGGCCAGGTATTTATTACTGTGTTTTCTCCATCACACGGATCACATATACGTTATCAGAAAATACTGGCATTTCTGGCCTGCAATAAACATTTGTTTCAGTGTGTCAGTGAAGCTATTGACACCAGCTTGCTGTTCAAAATAGTTACCTACAGGCCACCTATTTAACACTGTGTTTTCTCTGTCACACCGATCACATATACGTTTTCAGAAAATACTGCCATTTCTGGGTTCAATTAAAATTTGTTTCAGTGTGTCAGTGAAGCTATTGACACCAGCTTGCTGTTCAAAATAGTTACCTACAGGCCACCTATTTAACACTGTGTTTTCTCCGTCACACGGATCACATATACGTTTTCAGAAAATACTGGCATTTCTGGCCTGCATTATACATATGATACAGTGTGTCAGTGAAGCTGTTGCCACCATATTTCTGTTCAAAATAGTTTTAAATAGCTGGCCTGTAGGTAACTTTGTTTTCTTCGTCACACGGATCACATATACGTTTTCAGAAAATACTGCCATTTCTTGCCTCCATTAAAAATTTGTTTCAGTGTGTCAGTGAAGCTATTGACACCTGTTTGCTGTTCAAAATAATTACTTACAGGCCAGATATTTATTACTGTGTTTTCTCCGTCACACAGATCACATATAAGTTTTCAGAAAATACTGGCATTTCTGGCCTCCATTAAAAATTTGTTTCAGTGTGTCAATGAAGCTATTGAAACCAGATTGCTGTTCAAAATAGTTACCTTCAGGCCAGTTATTTAAAACTGTGTTTTCTTTGTCACACAGATCACATATACGTTTTCAGAATATACTGGCACTTCTGGTCTGCATTAAATATTTGTTTCAGTGTGTCAGTGAAGCTATTGACACCAGTTTGCTGTTCAAAATAGTTACCTACAGGCCAGGTATTTAAAACTGTGGTTTGACCATCACATATAAGTTAGCTCCAAAATCAGCCATTTGCAGTGAGCGTGTAAGATATTGTCATCCATTTAAAATGGGCAAGGCACGGGGCAAGGGACGGGGAACTGGACGTGATGGTGATGGTGCATGCAGAGACCGAGGCCGTGGTCAAGCTGAAATTGTGCCACAACAAACACCCACATCTTCTCGCTCGACCTTCCTGTCCCAATTAATAGGGGACCGCAGAACACCACTATTGAACACAGAGCAGTGTGAAAAGGTTATTGGTTGGATAGCAGATAATGCTACCAGTCACTTAGCCACCACCACCACCTTGTCTTCCACACGGTCAAGTCTCAGTAGCTATGAGTCTGGACTGCATATTCCTCACCCTGAACCTCCATCCTCCCACCATGCTGAGTGCCCAGAGACAACTGATCCCACACTTGGACACTCTGAAGAGCTGTTCTCTTTTCTATTTATTGATTCACTTGAAGCGGGGCAAGAGGAGATTGCATGTAGCGATGCCCAAATATTTGAGCAGCCATGGTCACACGAAGGCGAAAGGGAAATTGTCAAAAGAGGTGGACAATGATGAGGCACAATTGCCAGAAAGTCAGGAGGAGAACCAGGGTGCGGAAGTGGAAGACGAGGTGGTGGATGATATAGTAACTGACGCAATATGGCAGGAGGACATGCAGAGCGAGGAGAGCAGCACACAGGAGGAGGGAGGCAGAGCACCCCAACAGGCAGGAAGAAGCAGTGTCGTGGCCACAGACATATGGCATGCAAACGTTCCCCGTAACACCAACACGAAGTAAGTTGCCAGTACAACTGTTACATCTTCCCGAGTCTGGTTGTTTTTTAAAGACTTTGCTGATAACCCCAAAAAGGCCATTTGCACCACCTTCCAGGCCAGCATTACCAGGGGTGTCAAAACGACCAGCCTGACGACCACCAGCATGATCAGGCACATGGCAGCAATGCACCTGACTTTGTTCCTTGACCTTGGGGTTCGACCCACAGTGTCTGCGTGTGGCAACACTGCTTATTCCGTTGTTGTGCATGCAAGCTAATCCCCTGTACATGGTGCATGCGAAGATGCCTCGCACCCTGCACCTGTCATTGCACACTCTCAAGTAGCAGCATCAGAAAGATCGTCCACGTCCTTGTCCCAGCGCAGCATTCAGTTGTCCATACCCCAGTCCTTGGAACGCAAGCACAAATACGCAGCCAACGCCCCACAGGAAACATTATTAAATTCCCACATTTCGCGACTGCTTGCGCTCGAAATGTTGCCTTCTAGGCTCGTGGAGATGGAAGCATTCCGTAACCTGATGGCGGTAGACGTTCCTCGGTACTCGGTCCCTAGCTGCCACTCTTTCTCCCGATGTGACGTCCCTGCATTACACAAGCACGTGTCCCAAAACATTAGCCGTGCCCTCAACAACGCAGTAACCGGGAGAGTCTACATAACCACGGACACGTGGACAAGTGCTTGTGGACAGGGCTGGTACATCTTGCTGACGGCACACTGGGTTAACATAGTGGAAGCCGGGACCCTTCCGGACCTTGGGACGGAACACGTCCTCCCGATGCTTTGCAGGATTACAGGCCCTAGGTCAATCAGGGTTGCCCCCACAGTCTACAGCTCCTGCACCTCATCCTCCTCAGCCTCCTCCTCCTCTTCAGCCTCCATCTCCGGAATGACCACATCAGTCACAAGCTGAAAGCACTGCAGCACTGCCTTTGTCAAGTGGCAACAGGCTGTGCTGAAGCTATTATGCTTAGGTGACAAACCGCACAATGCTGAAGAGTTGTGGACACCTCTGAAAGAGCAGGCAGATCTGTGGCTCGCACTGCTGAACCTACAGCCAGGCATGGTGGTGTGTGACATTATCCGGAACCTGGTGGCGGCTCTGAGGCAAGGCGAGCTCACACACATATCTTGCCTTGCCCATGTGCTTAACCTCGTCGTTCAGCTGTTTCTCAAATCGTACCCAAAGCTGCCTGATCTGCTCTTTAAAGTAAGCCGCCTGGGTGCCCATTCTAGAAAGTCACCTACAGGTTCTGCTGCCCTTGCCGTGTTTCAGCCGCATTTGCAGCTTCCGTCTCACTGACTGGTGTGTGATGTCCGCATGCATTGGAACTCTACACTGCAGATGTTGGGAAGGATTTGTGAGCAGAAGAGGGCAGTTGTTGAGTACCAGCATCAACAAGGCCGTCGGTATTCAGTTCAGACTCCACATATAAGACCTCAGGAGTTGACATGAATGTTCCATCCTCCAAAATTTGGGGACTCCACCAAGATGGTGAGCGGCGATGACGCCATAATTAGCATCACCATCCTGCTTCTCTGTCTACTGAAACGGTCTCTGCTCACAATCAAAGAGGATGCATTGCAGGCAGAGCACGATGAGATGGAGCATGGAACAATACAGGGTGATTACACACAGCCCAGCCTGATCTCATCCCAACGTGGATTGGGATTCAATGAGGAAGAGGATGAGGAGGAGGAAGAACAGGAGCTAGTTTCATGCGCTATAGACGGTACTACCTGCACAACTGTCATACCGTCTATTCAGCGTGGATAGCTTGAGGACAGAGAGGAGGAGGAGGAGGAGGGCATTGTCAGTCGTCCTCTTGGTAAGGTCACGGAAGTCTTGCCTGTTAGCAGTCTGCCACACATGGCTGTGTTTCTGTTATGCTGCCTTTCCCATGACCCTCGTGTTCTCAAAATTTTGGGTGACAGTCATTACTGGTTGGTGACACTTCTAGACCCACGCTACAAGGAGAACTTTATATCTCTTATTCCTGAGGTGGACAGGTCTACAAAATTGGGGCAGTACCCGAAGGCCCTTGTTGCAGAACTATTAAAATAATTCCCATCTGAAAATGCTGGCGACAGAGATCATAGTTCGTTGGACAATCAAGGACTACAGGTGAGAGAGGCACAACTCCAATGCAGCAGAGGCAGGGGAACACTGTCAAAGTTCTGGGAGAATTTTCTCAGCCCCTACCATGGCAAAGGCCCTGAGGCACGGGGTACTCTCGCAAGGAGTGCAAAGTTTGGGAAGATGCTGAGGGAGTACCTTGTCGACCGTACCAATAACCTCCGTGATTCCTCTGTGCCTTATAATTATTGGGTATCGAAGGTGGATACGTGGAATGAACTGGCTCTCTAGCGTTTTATCAGAACGAGTTTTTAGTACCGCAGGTAGAATTATAACTGATAAGCACACCCGCCTGTCAACTGTAAATGCTGACAGGCTGACTCTTATAAAAATGAACAAGGGCTGGATTGGGCCAGATTTCTCAACACCACTGAATGATAGCAGTGTAAAATAGACTCAAATCCAGTGTCTTTATTTGGGAGGTATATTCCCATGCACCTTTTCACATCCACACATGGGTATATGCTTCCTGATTTTCGCTATTTGCTCTTGTCCTCCTCCTTCTCCTCATCCTCATCCTCCACCACCATATCACCAGGGTGACCGTGGTCCGTGATGCAACACCGACAAAAATTTTTTAAAGGGTGTTTATGATGCCTGTAAAAAATTTTTTTAATACAGTATGTTCATGTATACCCCCCAGGGGTAAATGTTTGTCAGCCCATACATTTAGTGCATGTGCATTACAAGTATAGGAGGCCGGCTCCTTTCTAATGGGAACATTTTTTTATGAAGCCCTCCTCCACGTCTCTTCCAAGGGGCATTGGAGTGCCTCCCAATTTTTGGCAACCCTTGCATTCACTGCTTAGGCAAACACTATGGGAGATTCACTTCCTAATATTGGGAAAAAATTTTCATGAGGCCCTCTATGTCTCTTCCAAGGGACATTGGAGTGCCTACCAATTTTTGGCAGCTTTTGCATTTACTGCATAGGCAAACAATATGGGAGACGCACTTCCTAATAATGGGAACATTGTTTTTAGGAGGCTCTCAGACTTCTACCGTCTCTTGCAAGGGGCATTGGAGTTCCTCCAAATTTTTGGCAGCCATTGCATCACTACGTAGGCAAACAGTATGGGAGCCCCTCCCCTTTCTAATGGGAATTTGTCGAAACAGTGGCCCTGCTCTATGTGTCTTTAAATTCTTAGTGGGGTTTTCCTAAACTTTGTCAGCCGCTGGACTCACTGCATACCCTATAACTGTATAGAAAACACACTCCTTTGTAATGGAAACATGTCATTACTGTGGCCCTGCTCCATGTGTCTTTAAATTGTTAGTGAGCTTTTTCCCAAATTTTGTCAGCCGTTGGACTCACTGCATACCCTATAACGGTATAACACACCCACTCCTTTATAATAGAGCAGGGCCACAGTAATGACATGTGTCCATTACAAAGGAGCGGGTGTGCTATACAGTTATAGGGTGTGCAGTGAGTCCATTGGCTGACAAACTTTGGGAACAACCCCACTAACAATTTAAAGACACATAGAGCAGTGCCACAGTAATGACATTACTGCAGGATCTTTCTTTAGTATAAAAAACAGAGTCACCAATGTGACCTCAATGTAATCACATTGTTCAGCTCCTGCACCTACTTCTCCATCTCCGAAATGACCACATCAGTTACAAGCTGAAAGCACTACAGCACTGCCTTGGCCAAGCGGCAACAGGCTGTGCTGAAGATAACATGCTTAATGCTTAGGTGAAAAACCGCCCAGCGCTGCAGAGTTGTTGAAAGCTGTAACACAGCATCCTTATCTGTGGCTCTCACCGCTGAACAAAAAGCCAGGCATGGTCGTGTGTGACAATGGACAGAACCTGGTGACAGAGAAATGACAGCTGGAGTAGATATGGTTTCCCTCTATGCCAGTCCTTTCACTGAGCTAAAGAATATGGCTGTGGTGAAATACAACTCCCACTGAGAAGCTGTTTCAGATTGAAAAACATTGGGCCCACCAGAGGATTTGATTCTGAGGGCTCACCTTTCTCCCCCGCTCAAGAGCCCCATAGCAGCTCCAAATTTAGCACTATCATGAACTCTCCTGATGTAGAAGTCAGGGCACACCAGAGGATTCTCTGAGGGAACCGTCCAACCCTGCCGAGAAGCAGTCCTGGCTAAGAAAAGTGTGTGGAAAGATTCCCAGACACTCTACGGCTCCTTTTTTACTGAGGTGGAGACACACGCAAACACGGGAGAACATACAAAATCCTTGCAGATCTTTTCCTTGCTGGAATTTGAAACCAGTATCCCAGCGCTGCAAGGCTTCTGTGCTAGCCATTGATCCAATGTACTGCCACTCTATCTTCAGCTCCTTTGTGAGAAACTAATTTATTTGGGCAGTCACTCAGTCTACCAAATAAAATTCTTGAGAAGAAAATTGGGGTTGGCTTCGCTACTGGTGCTGGTGGCAGTGCTGGTAGGAGGCAAGCAGACTCCCACTGAAAAATACCAGCAGTAATGTTCAGGGACTCACGCTTGTACAAGGTGGAGACAATACCGGGAGAAATAGTGGCAGCTGGGGACCGAGTATGGGCACCCGGCCACCGCCGCCATGAGGTTGTGGACAGCTTCCACCATCACAAGCCAAAAAAGCCACATTTCAAGTGCAAGCAGCTGCTCAGAAATCTGGCAGTTTAGTATTGCAGCCTGTGGGTAGGTGGGTGGCTGGCTGCAAACTTGCGCTTGCATTCCAAGTAAAAGAAAACGAAACAGATGGTGGCCTCTATCATCATCATGGCCTCACCTCGACACTATAAATTCTCCTGAAGGAGAAGCAAGGGCCCACCGGAGGAGTCTCTGGTGGGCCCATCCAACCCTGCCGAGAAGCAGCGCTGGCTAATAAAAGTGTGTGGTAAGGTTCCTGGACACTCTATGGCTGCATTTTTTATGTGGACTGGCTTTGTGCCATCCCTGGCCACATTCACCTGTCCACGTGTTTTTGATTAGGCGGTCCTTCCAAGTGCTTTTTTTTAATGTGGATTGGATGTGCTTATGCATGTTATTTCTCAAACCGCATTGCAGATCAGGCCATTGCCCAACTCTGCAGTCATGAAATTAAAGGCACAAAGAAAGATGTTTGTGTTTCTAAGCACCACCGACAACTGTGAGGTTATGTTGGACGGGCTGCCATTGCTTCTGTAGCAAGCTGCATTAGAGGACTTCCTGCGAGATATGACCCCCAGAGTAGAGACGATTTCCCTCTGTGCCAGTCCTTTTACTGAGCTAAAGAATATGGCTGTGGTGAAATACAACTCTCAGCAAAAAAAGCTGTGGACTGGCTCCGTACCGTCCCTGGCCACATTCACTTGACCACGTGTTTGTGGTTAGGCAATCCTTCCCAGTAAGTGCACTGGGGAGGGCACGGGTAATGTTGTGGGACCCGTGCTTGTGGAAGGCAGAGACGATACCGGGAGAAATAGTGGCGGCTGGGGACCGAGTATGGACTCCCGGCCGCCCCCGCCATGAGGTTGTGAAAACCTTCCGCCGCCACGAGCCTAAAAGGCCACATTTTGCCACAGTTGGATGGCCTCTATCATCATCATGGACTCACCTCGGCACTATGAACTCTGCACAGCAATGTCAGACGTTTTATGCTTTTTACAGAAAAAGCGATCCAAAAATTTTATATTTTTCGTGAGATCCGGTAATATTGAAAAGAGCAAAGGCTTTTTATCAAGCAATCCAAAAATTATAAATTTGGGTGTAGCAGCAGGTTAGGTGTTTAAAAACTGAAGAATCAATCACTAAGGTTTCTTTAAGTTGTCAAAAAAATATCACTTTTTGGGGAGAAACACCAGATGTGGCCCATGAAGTAACAATGGAAAATCCCTAGGCCCTTGAAAATGGCTTATTATACTAACTGTGAAGATGAATGTATTTATTTTTGACAGCAGTGTTAATTTTTTTCCCTGTGTAGAATAGAAATAAATTCATTGACCAAAGTAACAAGAAAGCATAGTCAGCATGCCATGGCAACATTGAAAATTTTTTAGCAGCAGTATGCTTTAGGGTATGAATATTTTATTTTTTTCCCTGTGTAGAGTATAAAGTCATGCATGCAGCAGCATGACAGTAAGGACCATAAGTTAAAATGGATATTATTTAATTGCCATGATCAACTGAACATTCCTTCAGTGAGTGGCTCCTGTTGCCCAGGCTTATCAGCTATAAGACAGCACAACATCATTTCAGCTTACACATGCAACAAAACTGTGGAGGTGTCACTGGTGCAAAGACGCGATGCAGTGTTGCATTGCAAAAATTTAACCCAGAGGGCAATGAAAGATGTGTACTGCTGTACCTGGCTAAAATTGCTGCTCCATATATCACAGGTATAGTGCACCTTGCTGCACAAATAATAGTCTCTGCCACATAAGAGTACAAAGAAGGGATAGATATATTGGAGCTATAATGAAGACCAGATATCATCCATCGTGGCAGAGTGCTTACCGTCATTTCCCAAAAGGCATTTGAGTCCATTAAATGGTAAGATAGTTAGGCTCCACCAGCCAGGTGGGAGTTTGGTTTGCACACAAGCAAATGGCCGGAAATATGGTGTTGTTTCATAGTCTCACAGTCAGGTGCATTTGCGGAGGAATACAACAAGTCACAGTTAATAAAAAGACATTCAAATAAAATAAAAAATATACATACAAATACATATAAGCAAATAAAATAAATAGTGTTGAGCGAGCATGCTCGACACTGCTCGGTACTCGCCCGAGCATCTCACTACTCGGGATGTTCGGCGAGCACCGAGCATTTCCGGGTTACTCGGGCGGGAGCTCGGGTCTCCGCCCTGCACGTTTGGCGCTCTTTACAGAGCCAATGAACATGCAGGGATTGCCAGCCTGTCACTGTAATGCCGCAGCCATGGTGTTTGTGGGCATTACAGTGATTGGCTGGCCGCACAGCGTCACCTCGAGTATTTAAAACCGGGCGCCGCCTTCTTGGACACAGTCGCCCGGGATCAGACAGTGTACGGTCAGTGCTGCTGAGTTAGGGAGAGATATATAGTGCGAAATAGGTAGTGTAGGGTCTCTAAAGCCTGCCAAATCAAATAAATAGTCCTTCTAAGGACTAATATACATCCCAGATATCAGGCAGGCAGGCAGGCTGTATAGGAGACGCAGTGGTTATACCAACAAACACTGCATTACAGTCCTGTGTGCTCCTGCTGGTCAAATTGCTAGACTTATCCCACGGTCTCAGGGGCGAGGAAAAATCCTTTTTTTTTCATCTAAATACTGTATTTTTTTTTTCCTCAGTCAGACTGTACTAATACGTGTCTTATTAACCTTTTGGTCTCCCCCCCCCCCAAAAAAAATGAGTGTGTCTCTGACTGTTCAGACACCAATATATCTGTTTAAAAGAGTCTGGTGTAGGCCAGATAACTAGAACTGTGGTTTTGCAGTTCCACGGTTCAAATTTCAGTATTATGCAGCTTTTGGCATTTTTTCCGTAAAAAAAAACAGTAATAGTGTCTCGCTGACTGTTCAGACACAAATATATCTGTTTAAAAGATTCTGGTGTAGGCCAGATAACTATAACTGTGGTTTTGCAGTTCCATGGTTCAAATCTCTGTATTATCCTGCTTTTGGCCTTTTTTCCATAAAAAAAAACAGTAATAGTGTCTCGCTGACTCTTGAGACACAAATATATCTGTTTAAAAAATTCTGGTGTAGGCGAGATAACTAGAACTGTGGTTTTGCAGTTCCACAGTTCAAATCTCTGTATTATCCTGCTTTTGTCCTTTTTTACGTAAAAAGAATCAGTAATAGTGTCTCGCTGACTGTTCAGACACAAATATATCTGTTTAAAAGATCTGGTGTAGGCCAGATAATTATAACTGTGGTTTTGCAGTTCCACGGTTCAAATCTCTGTATTATCCTGCTTTTGGCCTTTTTTCCGTAAAAAAAAACAGTAATAGTGTCTCGCTGACTGTTCAGACACAAATATATCTGTTTAAAAGATTCTGGTTTAGGCCAGATAACTTTAACTCTGGTTTTGCAGTTCCACGGTTCAAATCTCTGTATTATCCTGCTTTTGGCCATTTTTCCGTAAAAAAACAGTAATAGTGTCTCCCTGACTGTTCAGACACAAATATATCTGTTTAAAAGATTCTAGTGTAGGCCAGGTAATTATAACTGTGGTTTTGCAGTTCCACGGTTCAAATCTCTGTATTATCCTGCTTTTGGCCCTTTTTCCGTAAAATAAAACAGTAATAGTGTCTCCCTGACTGTTCAGACACAAATATATCTGTTTGAAAGATTCTGGTGTAGGCCAGATAACTAGAATTGTGGTTTTGCAGTTCCACGGTTCAAATCTCTGTATTATCCTGCTTTTGGCCTTTTTTCCGTAAAATAAAACAGTAATAGTGTCTCGCTGACTGTTCAGACACAAATATATCTGTTTAAAAGATTCTGGTGTAGGCCAGATAACTAAAACTGTGGTTTTGCAGTTCCATGGTTCAAATCTCTGTATTATCCTGCTTTTGGTCTTTTTTCCGTTAAAAAAAACAGTAATAGTGTCTCCCTGACTGTTCAGACACAAATATATCTGTTTAAAATATTCTGGTGTAGGCCAGATAACTAGAACTGTGGTTTTGCAGTTCCATGGTTCAAATCTCTGTATTATCCTGCTTTTGGCCTTTTTTCCGTTAAAAAAACAGTAATAGTGTCTCCCTGACTGTTCAGACACAAATATATCTGTTTAAAAGATTCTGGTGTAGGCCAGATAACTAGAACTGTGGTTTTGCAGTTCCATGGTTCAAATCTCTGTATTATCCTGCTTTTGGCCTTTTTTCCATAAAAAAACAGTAATAGTGTCTCGCTGACTGTTCAGACACAAATATGTCTGTTTAAAAGATTCTGGTGTAGGCCAGATAGCTAGAACTGTGGTTTTGCAGTTCCACGGTTCAAATCTCAGTATTATGAAGCTCTTGGTCGTTTTTTCGGTAAAAAAAAACCTGTAATAGTGTCTCCTTGACAGTTCAGACACAAATGTAGCTGTTTAGAAGATTCTGGTGTAGGCCAGTTAACTATAACTGTGGTTTTGCAGTTCCACGGTTCAAATCTCTGTATTATCCTGCTTTTGGCCTTTCTTTCCATTAAAAAAACAGTAATAGTTTCCCCCTGAATGTTCAGACACAAAAATATCTGTTTAAAGGATTCTGGTGTAGACCAGATAATTATAACTGTGGTTTTGCAGTTCCATGGTTCAAATCTCAATATTATCCTGCTTTTGGCCTTTTTTCCGTAAAAAAAAACAATAATAGTGTCTCGGTGACTGTTCAGACACGAATATATCTGTTTAAAGGATTCTGGTGTAGGCCAGAGAAATAGAACTGTGGTTTTCCTCTTCCATGGTTCAAACCTCTGTATTATCCTGCTTTTGGCCTTTTTTCCGTAAAACAAACAGTAATAGAGTCTCCCTAACTGTCCAGATACAAATATATCTGTTTAAAAGATTCTGGTGTAGGCCAGAGAAATAGAACTGTGGTTTTCCTCGTCCACGGTTCTAATCTCCTTTTGATTAACCTTTTTCCATTGATAGTGCGAGTGTAAGCTATTTTTCTTCATTTACAATGGGCAAGGTGCGTGACAAGGGACGTGGAACTGGACATTCTGGTGATGGTGCGTGTAGAGGACAGGGCCGTGGCCAAGGTGAAAATGTGCCACAACCAACAGCAGCATCTTTTCACTCCCACTTCTTGACAGAATTACTAGGGAAACACACTACAACACCAGTATTGCGAACTGATCAGTGTGAACAGGTTATTAATTGGATAGCAGATAATACTTCCAGTTACCTGGGCACCACCACCTCCGGTTTGTCTTCCACATGGTCAAGTTTTAGTAGCCGTGAGTCTCAACAGCATACTTCTCCTCACCCTGATGCTCCTTCCTCCCACCATGCCGAGTGTCGTCAGACAGCAACTAATCCCACACTTGGACACTCTGAAGAGCTGTTCACTGGTCCATTACCAGATTTGTGCCCCACACCTGCTCCACTTGAAGTGGTGGAAGAGGAGATCCCATGTAGCGATGCCCAAATATTTGAACAGCCACGGCCACAAGAAGTCGACGCGGGCAATTTGTCACAAGAGGTGGACGATGACGAGACACAATTGCCAGAAAGTGAGGAGGAGGATTGTGGTGCGCAAGTGGAAGAGGAGGAGGTGGTGGATGATCTAGTAACTGACCCAACATGGCAGGAGGACATGCAGAGTGAGGCCAGCAGCACGCAGGGTGAGGGAGGCAGAGTACACCAACAGGCTGGAAGAAGCAGTGTGGTGGCCACACACAGAAGGCAGGCAACAGTTCTCCATAACACCAACAAGCCATTTGTACCACCTGCCATGCCAGCATCAGCAGGGGTGACAAAACTACCAGCCTGACCACCACCAGTATGATCAGGCACATGGCAGCAAAGCACCAGACTTTGTGGGGTGAACCCCAAGGTCCACGACCAGTGTCAGCGGGTGTCACCACTGCTTCTTCCGCTGTTGTGCGCGCAATAGAACCCCCTGTTGTGTGTGCAAAGCAATCCCCTGTCCATACTGCATGCAAAGATGCCCCCTCCTCTCAGTCTTCACTTGTTATGGCAGTTTCTCAAGAAACAGCATTAACGTCCACATCCACGTCCCACCGCAGCGTTCAATTGTCCATATTCCAGACTTTTGAATGAAAGCGGAAATTCGCAGCCAACGCCCCACAGCCACAATCCTAAATTCACACATTTCACGACTGCTTGCGCTGGAAATGCTGCCTTTTAGGCTGGTGGAGACGGAATCCTTCCGCAACCTTATGGCGGTGGCCGTCCCTCGGTACTCGGTCCCCAGCCGACACTATTTTGCCCGTTGTCCCATCCCCGCACAACACAAGCACGTGTCCCAAAACATCTGCCATGCCTTCAGCAACGCAGTTACTGGGAGAGTCCACCTGACAACGGACACGTGGACAAGTACTTGTGGCCAGGGACAGTACATCTCCCTGACTGCACACTGGGAAAACATAGTGGAAGCCGGGACCCAGTCAGACCTTGGGACGGAACACATCCTCCCCACACCGAGGATTGCGGGCCCTATGTCAGTCAGAGTTGCCCCCACAGTGTACAGCTCCTGCGCGTCATCCTCCTCCTCATCCTCCTCCTCATGTTCAGCGTCCATCTCAGATATCACCACATAAGTTACAAGCTGGAAGCACTGCAGTACTGCCTCCGCCAATCGGCAACAGGCTGTGCTGAAACTCCTAAGCTTAGGTGAGAAACCTCACACTGCTTGTGAGTTGTGGACAGCTGTGAAAGAGCAGGCTGATCTGTGGCTGAGACTGCTGAACTTACATCCAGGCACGGTCGTGAGTGACAATGGCCGTAACCTGGTGGCGGCTCTGAGGCGAGGCGAGATCACACACATACCATGCCTGGCTCATGTGCTTAACCTCGTGGTTCAGCGGTTTCTTAAATCGTACCCCGAGTTGCCAGATCTGCTCATCAAAGTACGCCGCCTGTCAGCTCATTTTCGTAAGTCGGCTACAGCTTCCGCCGCCCTTGCTGTGTTGCAGCAGCTTTTGCAGCTTCCGTCACACCGACTAGTGTGTGGTGTCCCCACACGTTGGAACTCTACCCTCCACATGTTGCAAAGGATTTGTGAGCAGAAGAGAGCAGTTGTGGAGTACCAGCTGCAACCAGGCCATCGATATTCAGGTCAGACTCCACACATATGACCTCAGGAATGGACCTGGATGTCTGACATCTGTACCATCTTGACAAACTTTGAGGAGTCCACCCAGATGGTGAAAGGCGATGACGCCATCATTAGCATCAGCATTCCACTAGTCTGTCTTTTGCAACGCTCTCTGCAGAGAATTAAAGAGGAGGCATTGCAGCCAGAGTATGATGAGATGGATCAAGGAGCCGTAGCGGTCGATTACACACAGCCCAGTCTCATCTCATCCCAACGTGCATTGGCGGACAATGAGTGAGAGGAGGAGGAGGAGGAAAAACAGGAGCTTGTATGATGCGCTGTAGACGGTAATACCTGTACAACTGTCATACCATCGGTTCAGCGTGGGTGGCCTGAGGAAAGGGGGGAGGAGGAGGAGGAGAGCATGGTCAGTCGTCATCTTGGTGAGGACACGGAAGTCTTGCCCGTTACCATTCTGGCACGCATGGCTGACTTTATGTTACGCTGCCTTAACCGTGACCATCGTGTTGTCAAAATGTTGGGTGACAGTCATTACTGGTTGGTGACACTTTTAGAGCCCCGCTACAAGGAGAACTTTCACTCTCTTATTCCTGAGGTGGAGAGGGCTACAAAAATGGGGCAGTACCAGAAGGCCCTTGCTGCAGAACTGTTAAAAAAGTTCCCATCTGAACATGCTAGCGGCAGAGGTCACAGTTCGTTGACCAACCAAGGCGTACAAGCGAGAGAGAGGCAACTCCAATCCAGCAGAGGCAAGGGAACACTGTCAATGTTCTGGGACAGTTTTCTCAGACCCGCACAGCTTACAGGCCCTGAGGCGTGGGGTAATCTCACAAGGAGTGGAAAGTTTCAAAAGATGGTGAGGGAGTACCTTGCCGACCATATCAGCGTCCTCCGTGATTCCTCTGTGCCTTTTAATTATTGGGTAACCAAGCTGGACACTTGGAATGAACTCGCTCTGTACGCCTTGGAGGTCCTGGTCTGCCCTGCCGCTAGCGTGTTATCGGAGCATGTTTTTAGTGCCGCTGGGGGAATTATAACAGATAAGCGCACTCGCCTGTCAACTGATAATGCTGACAAGCTGACCCTTATCAAAATGAACAAGGGCTGGATTGGGCCAGACTTCTCATCACCACCAAATGACAGCAGAGTAACAAAGTCAAATCCACTGTGTTTTTTCGGGAGGTGTATTCACATGCACCGCTTCACACCCACACATGGGTATACGCTTCCTCATTTCGGCTGTTTTATGCTCTTCTCCTTATCCTCAGCCTCCACCACCACTATAACACCAGGGTGACCGTGGTCCGTGTTGCCATTATTGAAAGTTCCTCCGTCCTTATTTTTGTCAGCTTTTGCTTGGAAGGCATATGCAAAGACTGTGGGAGACCCACTCCCCAATAATGGGAATAATATTTTTAAGATGCTGTACTGTATTGCTCTTGCAAGGGGCATTGCAAGTTCCTCCGTCCTAATTTTTTGCAGCTTTTGCTTGGACGGTATAAGCAAATACTATGGGAGACCCACTCACCAATCATGGGAATAATGTTTGTAATATGCTGTACTGCATGGCTCTTGTAAGGGGCATTGCAAGTTCTTCCATCCTAATTTTTAGCAGCTTTTGCTTGGAATGCATAAGCAAAGACTATGGGAGTCTCACTCCCCAATAATGGGAATAATGTTTGTAATATGCTGTACTGCATGGCTCTTGTAAGGGGCATTGGAAGTTCCTACATCCTAATTTTTGGCAGCTTTTGCTTGGAAGGCATAAGCAAATACTATGGGAGACCCACTCCCCAATCATGGGAACAATGTTTGTAATACGCTGTACTGCATGGCTCTTGTAAGGGGCATTGCAAGTTCCTCCATCCTAATTTTTGGCAGCTTTTGCTTGGAAGGCATAAGCAAATACGATGGTAGACCCACTCCCCAATCATGGGAATAATGTTTGTAACATGCTGTACTGCATGGCTCTTGTAAGGGGCATTGCAAGTTCCTCCATCCTAATTTTTGGCAGCTTTTGCTTGGAAGGCAAAAGCAAAGACTATGGGAGACATATTCCCCAATAATGGGAATAATGTTTGTAATATGCTGTACTGCATGGCTCTTGTAAGGGGCATTTCAAGTTCCTCCATCCTAATTTTTGGCAGCTTTTGCTTGGATAGTATAAGCAAATACTATGGGAGACCCACTCCCCAATCATGGGAATAATGTTTGTAATATGCTATACTGCATGGCTCATGTAAGGGGCATTGCAAGTTCCTCCATCCTAATTTTTGGCAGCTTTTGCTTGGAAAGCATAAGCAAATTCTATGGGAGACCCACTCCCCAATCATGGGAATAATGTTTGTAATATGCTGTACTGCATGGCTCTTGTAAGGGGCATTGCAAGTTCCTCCATCCTGATTTTTGGCAGCTTTTGCTTGGAAGGCATAATCAAATACTATGGGAGACCCACTTCCCAATCATGGGAAAAATTGTTGTAATATGCTGTACTGCATGGCTCTTGTAAGGGGCATTGCAAGTTCCTCCATCCTAATTTTTGGGAGCTTTTGCTTGGAAGGCATAAGCAAATACGATGGGAGACCCACTTTCCAATCATGGGAATAATGTTTGTAATATGCTGTACTGCATGGCTCTTGTAAGGGGTATTGCAAGTTCCTCCTTCCTAATTTTTGGCAGCTTTTGCTTGGAAGGCATAAGCAAATACTATGGGAGACACACTCCCCAATAATGGGAATAATGTTTTTAAGATGCTGTACTGTATGGCTCTTGTAAGGGGCATTAAAAGCGTCTTGTTAAGCTACTGTGACCTCCACCACTTTTCCGAGGGGCATTAAAAGCATCTTGTTAAGCTACTGCGACCTCCGCCACTTTTCCGAGCGGCATTAAAAACGTCTTGTTAAGTTACTGTGACCTCCACCACTTTTCCGAGGGGCATTAAAAGCATCTTGTTAAGCTACTGGGACCTCCACGTCTCTTCTGAGGGGCATTAAAAGTGTCTTGTTAAGCTACTGGGACCTCCACGTCTCTTCTGAGGGGCATTAAAAGCGTCTTGTAAAGCTACTGAGACCTCCACCACTTTTCCGAGGGGCATTAAAAGCGTCTTGTTAAGCTACTGGGACCTCCAGTTATGTTCTGAGGGGCATTAAAAGCATCTTGTTAAGTTACTGGGACCTCCACCACTTTTCCGAGGGGCATTAAAAGCATCTTGTTAAGATACTGGGACCTCCATGAATCTTCTGAGGGGCATTAAAAGCATCTTGTTAAGCTACTGGGACCTCTACGTCTCTTCTGAGGGGCATTAAATGCGTCTTGTTAAGCTACTGGGACCTCCACGTCTCTTCTGAGGGGCAATAAAAGCATCTTGTTAAGCTACTGGGACCTCCACCACTATTCCGAGGGGCATTAAAAGCGTCTTGTTAAGCTACTGGGACCTCCACCAATTTTCTGAGGGGCATTAAAAGCGTCTTGCTAAGCTACTGGGACCTCCACGTCTCTTCTGAGGGGCATTAAAAGAGTCTTGTTAAGCTACTGGGACATCCATCACTTTACCGAGGGGCATTAAAAGCGTCTTGTTAAGCTACTGGGACCTCCACGTCTCTTTTGAGGGGCATTAAAAGCGTCTTGTTAAGTTACCGTGACCTCCACCTCTTTTACGAGGGGCATTAAAACCGTCTTGTTAAGATACTGCGACCTCCACCACTTTTCCGAGGGGCATTAAAACCATCTTGTTAAGCTACTGTGACCTCCACATCTCTTCCAAGGGGCATTCAAACCATCTTGTTAAGCTACTGGGACCTCCACATCTTTTCCGAGGGGCATTAAAACCGTATTGTTAAGCTACTGTGACCTCCACGTCTCTTCAAAGGGGCATTAAAAGCGTCTTCTTAAGCCACTCTGAACTCCACAGCTCTTCCAAGGGGCATTGAAATGTTGTTTTTAATTGCCCCTAACCTCCACGACTTTTCCAAGGGGCATTGCATTTCCTCCTAATTTTAGTCACCTTTTGCTTTTCAATGAAAAGGCGAAAACTAAGGGAGACCCACTCCCCAATAATGGGTAGAAGGTTTTTAGTACGCTGTAATCAACGTCAGTTTCAAGGGGCATTGCAGTTCCTCATAATTTTTGGAAAGCCTTCCATTCACTGCTTAGGCCGACAGTGTACAGGAGACCCAGTTGCTATAAATGGAAAAAACGGTTTAGTTAAGGCCCTCTGACCTCCATGTCATTTCCAAGGGGCATTGGAGTGCCACAAAATTTTTGGTAGGCATTGCACTCACTATATGCCCTATAACTGTGTAGCCGAACCGCTCATTTTGTTACAGAAACAATTCATACAAAACATATGTGGTTGACTGGCCTGATATTGATGTGAATGGTCTCTGTTCCTCCTGCTCTTTCTCCTTTGCCACTACCTCATCCATCATTTATCGCCTGAAGCTTTGTTTTAACAGGAGTCATAGAACTGGGATAGAAGCAGGAAAACATCCAGCAATCCTCGGAGGAGGTAGGATATGCCCCAAAACGCTGACCACCTCAGGCCTAGCCGCTACTACATACATGCGCTTGAATTCCAAGAAAACAAAGCAGATGCTAACTTCTATCATCATCATCATGGTCCTCACCTTGGCACTCTCAGCTCCCCTGATGGAGAAGCCAGGGCCCACCGGAGGAGTTTAGTTCTCTGGTGGGCTCGTCCAATGCTGCCCTAAAGCAGGCTGGGCTAAGAAAAGTGTGTGGGGGGATGTTCCAAGGATAAATAGGGGCGGCTGGGGACCATTTATGGACAACCGGCTGACCCCAGGCGGCTGGGGACCGTGTGTGGACACCCGGCCGCGGGGCGGCTGGGGACCGAGTATGGACACCCGGCCGCCCCTTGGTGGCTGGGGACCGAGTGTGGACACCCGGCCGCCGGGCGGCTGGGGACTGAGTATGTATACCAGGCTGCCAATGCAGCCATGACGTGGTGGCCAGATTCCGCCTCCACATGCCTAAAAGGCCCTATTTCAAATGCAAGCAAGCAAGCAGTATGGTATTGCAGACTGGGGGTGGGTGGGTGGGTGGCAGGCTGCATACTTGCGCTTGCAGGGTACAATTGAACACTGCCCTGGGACAAGGACTTGAACGGGGATAGTTGCAAGTCTGCAACGACAGGTGCAGGGTGGGAGGCATCTTCACATGTACCATGAACAGGGGTTTGGCATGCACACACTACAGCGGAATAGGCTGTCCTTCCCACTAAATGCACTGGGGAGGGCACAGGTAATGTTTTGGTATGTGTGCTTAATCTTATGTATAAGGCACATCGGGACAAATAGGGGCAGCTGGGGACTGAGTATGGATACCTCAGTGCCGAAGCAGCCCTGAGGTAGTGGCCAGCTTCGGCCTCCTCCAAACTAAAAGGCCCCATTTCAAGTGCAAGCTAGCAGTATGGCATTGCAGCCTAGGGGTGGGTGGGTGGCAGGCTGCATACTTACGCTTGCATTCCAAGAAAACAAAGCAGATGCTAACTTCTATCATCATCATCATGCTCCTCACCTTGGCACTCTTTCATCCAATCCATGTATTTTTTGTTTACCCAGATTCATCAGGGAATCTTCTTAAATATGTGTTACCACACTATCTGGATGTAATATCCTATCTGTAACGGGTCTGGGAGGTGGAACCTCTGAGCAACGATACAAAGGGGCAGTCCTTGTAAGGAAGCGGGTGGCTCCCAGGGTAGGCGGGCAGGTAGTCACGGCAAGTGACGGGGACAGTCTCTGGGTAGAAGGGCAGGAGGTCACGGCAAGTGACGGGGACAGTCTCTGGGTAGAAGGTCAAGAGGTCACGGCAAGTGACGGGGACAGTCTCTGGGTAGAAGGGCAGGAAGTCACAGCAAGTGATGGGGACAGTCTCTTGACAGGCGGGTGGTCACGGCAAGTGACGGCTAAGCCTCCAGATAGGCTAGCAGTCGGGTAGCAGGTGGACGCTCCCAGCTGAGCGGGCAAGAGTCTCTGAACAGGCAGGTGGTCACAGCAAGTGATGGCTAAGCTTCCAAGTAGACTAGCAGACAGGTAGCAGGTGGACGCTCCCAGGTGAGCAGGCAAGAGTCTCTGGACAGGCAGGTGGTCACAGCAGGTGACGGCAGAGCCTCCAGGTAGGCTAGCAGGCAGGTAGCAGGCGGACGCTCCCAGGTGAGCGGGTAAGAGTCTCGGGACAGGCAGGTGGTCACAGCACGTGACGGCAGATCGTCCGGGTAGGCTAGCAGGCAGGTAGCAGGCGGACGCTCCAAGGTGAGCGGGTAAGAGTCTCTGGACAGGCAGGTGGTCACAGCACGTGACCGCGGAGCCTCCAGGTAGGCTAGCAGGCAGGTAGCAGGCGGACGCTCCCAGGTGAGCGGGTAAGAGTCTCTGAACAGGCAGGTGGTCACAGCACGTGACGGCAGAGACTCCAGGTAGGCTAGCAGGCAGGTAGCAGATGAGCGCTCCCAGGTGAGCGGGCAATCAGATCCATAGACAGACTGGCAGGGCTGGTAGGCAGACTGTCGGACCGCAGGAATGCAAGTAGAAAGACAAGTAACAGGCCGGTATCAAGCAGGAATCTGGCAGGTAACTGGCAGGTAACTGGCAGGTAACTGGTAACGGGACCTGAGGGCTGAAGCAGAGTGATAGGCTATGCAACAACATTGCTCGGGCACCTCCATTTTGGAGGAGGTGCCTTATATATGGTGAGGTCCTCCGGCCATTGGCCGGCGACTCCTTAGGACGGCGCGCGCGGCCCCTTTAAGAGAGGGGGAGCGCGCGCGCTCCCTAAGCACAGTGGCCGGGAAGCAGCGCGCGCTGCCAGCAGAGCAGGAGGAAGACGCCGGGCACGGAGCAGAGAGGTGAGGGGAACAGCGTCCCTGCCTAGCAGGAGGCAGGGACGCCGACGCTACAGTACCCCCCACTTTAGGCCCCCCCTTTTTTAGGCCAGACAGAAATTTATCAAGGATGAGAGGGGCATGGATGTTCTCCCGGGGCTCCCACGTTCTCTCCTCAGGACCAAACCCCTTCCAATCCACTAGAAAAAAGGTCATTCCTCTTACCCTTTTGGTGGCCAGAATGTTCTCTACCTCAAACTCATTTTCAGCGGAAACCGGAGCAGGAGGCGTACCTGTAGACTTGGAAAAAGTGTTAAGTACCACGGGTTTGAGGAGAGATACATGGAAGAAGTTAGGGATCCGCAAGTTGGCCGGGAGTTTCAATTTATAGGCCACTGGGTTGATTTGTTTGATAACTTCCAGTGGGCCGATGAACCGAGGCCCTAACTTGTAGGAAGGAATCTTGAGCCGGACATACTTGGACGAGAGCCAGACTTTATCTCCAGGACGGAATTGTGGAGGATCCAGGCGTTTTTTGTCAGCGTGTCTTTTCATCCGCTCGGACGACTGAAGGAGTGCAGATCGGGTACTCTCCCAAATGGAGGAGAATTCGCTAACGAGAGATTCCGCAGCTAGATTGTCCACCGAGGTGGAGACGGGAAATGGGATCCGAGGATGCTGACCGAAGACTACAAAAAACGGGGATTTGGAGGAATTCGCTCTCGTGATTATTGTAAGAGAACTCGGCCCATGGTAGGAGATCCACCCAATCCGAATGGTGGGCATTAACGAAGTGCCGGAGGTAACTGGTCAGGATCTGATTGATCCGCTCCACTTGACCATTGGACTGTGGGTGGTAGGCGGAGGAGAAGTCCAGGGTGACGTCCAGCAGCTTACATGTGGCTCTCCAGAAGCGTGAGGTGAACTGAACCCCACGATCCGACACGATGGAGAGGGGCAGGCCAAGGAGACGGAAGATGTGGCGGATAAAGTCTTTAGCCAGCTCGGGTGCAGACGGGAGGCCCGGCAGGGGAATGAAGTGAGCCATATTGGAAAAGCGGTCAGCGACCACCCAAATAACCGTACAACCGGCAGAGACAGGGAGATCCGTTATAAAGTCCATAGCTATATGCTGCCACGGGGCAGCAGGTACTGGAAGAGGAAGGAGGCGACCGGCTGGCAGATGTCTCGGAACCTTGTTGCGGGCGCTGGACACACAGGCTGAAACAAAGTCTATTACGTCCTTGTGCAGGGTAGGCCACCAGTAATGCCGGGTAATAAGCTGGAGGGTCTTTTTCTGACTGGCGTGGCCAGCTAGCTTAGACGAGTGACCCCAGTGTTGGATCTTCTTCCGATCAGGTACTGTTACGAACGTCTTACCGGGAGGAAGACAATTTAGATTCATGGGAGCCACCTGCATTACTCTGGCGGGATCAATGATGTGCTTAGGCTCCTCCACTAGATCAGACACCAGGAAGGATCGGGACAAGGCGTCAGCTTTGATGTTTTTGTCTGCCGGGCGAAAATGAAGAACGAAATCAAAGCGGGCAAAAAACAAGGACCACCGGGCTTGGCGCGGGTTAAGTCTCTGGGCGCTCTGGACGTAAGCCAAGTTCTTGTGGTCCATGTAAATAATTACCGGGTGAAGAGCCCCCTCGAGCCGGTAACGCCACTCCTCCAGTGCCAGCTTAATGGCCAATAACTCTCGGTCTCCTATAAAATAATTGCGCTCAGAAGGGGAGAAGAGTTTGGAGAAGAAGCCGCAAGTTACCATTCTTCCGGAAGACGACTTTTGGGTAAGTACCGCTCCGGCTCCAGAGGAGGAGGTGTCCACTTCCAGGAAGAATTGTTTGTTGCCGTCCGGACGATGCAGCACCGGGGCGGAAGAGAAAGCCTGTTTTAAGGAAAGAAAGGCTTCCTCTGCTTCGGGCGGCCATTCTCTGGGATTAGTGCCCTTACGGGTGAGCGCAGAGATTGGGGCAGTCCGGGAAGAGAAGTGCGGTATGAAGAGGCGGTAGTAGTTGGCGAAGCCCAGGAACCGCTGAATAGCCTTCAACCCCTCTGGTCGGGGCCACTTCTGGATGGCAGACAGTTTCTCAGGATCCATTCGTAGGCCGGTCTGAGAGATCATGTAGCCCAGAAACGGAAGCGAGGTCTGCTCAAAGAGGCACTTCTCATATTTAGCGCAGAGGTGGTTCTGCCTGAGCCTGAGCAGGACCTGATGAACGTCCATCCGGTGAGTGAGAAGATCCGGAGAGAAGACCAAGATGTCGCCCAGGTACACCACCACGCAGGAGTAGAGAAGGTCACGGTAGATGTCATTGATCAACTCTTGAAAGATGGCGGGAGCGTTACAGAGACCGAAGGGCATTACCAGGTATTCATAGTGGCCGTCCCGGGTGTTGAATGCCGTCTTCCATGCATCCCCCTGACGGATACGGACCAGGTTATACGCCCCACGGAGGTCCAGCTTGGTGAAGATTCTAGCCCCCCTCAGACGGTCAAATAATTCCGGAATGAGCGGAAGGGGATATTTATTCTTCACCGTGATCTGGTTAAGACCTCTATAGTCTATACGGAGTGAGCCGTCCTTCTTTTTGATGAAGAAGAAGCCTGCTCCCGCCGGGGAGGACGATTTCCGGATAAATCCCCGGGCCAGATTCTCCTCAATATATTCAGACATGGACCGGGTCTCAGTAGCGGACAAAGGGTAAATACGCCCACCGGGAGGAGTAGCGCCGGGCATCATTTCGATTGGGCAGTCGTATGGTCTATGAGGGGGTAATGTCTCTGCCTCCTTTTTATTAAAGACGTCCGCATAAGACCAATAGGGAACCGGAAGACCAGGTAGATTGGCTGGGTTAGGAGAAGGACGGACAGGATGGACGGGAACTAAACAAGTCTTATGGCAGTCCTGTCCCCAGCGAAGGACTTCTCCGGTCTGCCAATCAAGCACGGGTGCATGTTTCTGAAGCCAAGGTAGGCCTAGCAAGAGGGCGTGAGAGAGTCCAGGCAGAACATGAAAGAAGATGCTCTCTGAGTGCAGCATTCCCACCTGCAGGGTTATGGATTCGTTGATGAGTTGGATAGGATATGGTAAGAGGCCCCCATCTACGGCAGCAACAGACAAGGGTACAGCTAGAGGTTTGGTGGGAATGCGGTATTTCTCTACCAGGGACTGAGAAATGAGATTTCCGGCAGCTCCAGAGTCAAGTTGGGCTAGTTCAAAATAATGGTTCTCCCCGCAGATGATATAGACCGACAGCAACAGAGATGGAGAGGGTTTTCTTTTTTCTAGGACGACCTCTCTGAGCGATCCTAGACACAGGCGTTTCCCGACCTCTCCGGGCAGGAACGAATCCGGTGCTCCTTACTGCCACAGTAGAAGCAGCTCCCCTCGGCTCGGCGTAACTCTTGACGGGTCTTGACCATCTTGGTCTGGTCGACCTACATAGGCTTTGGTGAGTGCGTCTGGGGAGTAACGGGAGAAGTGACGGGTTTCTGGAAGGTAGGGGCTAGACGTGGAAACCTCCTCTCACGGGTGACCTCTTTGGCGTTCTCCTGGAACCGGATGTCTATCCGGGTGGCAAGAGGTATTAAGTCGTCGAGAGTGGTAGGAATGTCCCGACTGGCGAGTTCATCTTTAATACGGCCTGACAGACCCTCCCAAAAGACAGACACCAGGGCGTCATTATCCCAGGCCAGCTCTGAAGCAAGGGTACGGAACCGTATGGCATATTGGCCCACGGTGAGATTTCCTTGACGGAGGCGTAGCAGAGATGATGCGGATGAGGTCTTCCGTCCTGGTTCGTCGAAGACTTTCCAGAAAGCCGTGAGAAAGGCAGGCAGGTTGGACACAAGGGGGTCTCCTCTCTCCCATAGAGGATTTAGCCAAGCCAGTGCCTCTCCCGTGAGATGGGACATGATGAAGGCTACTCTGGCTTGGTCGCTGGAAAACTGGTGTGCCAACAGTTCGAAGTGCAGAGTGCACTGGTTAATGAAGCCCTGTGCCTGGCTGGGAACTCCGCCAAAACGAGGAGGAGCGGAGAGGCGGGGACCGGGAAGAGATGCCATGGTGTTGATGGGCTGCAGCGGTGCCGGGGTAGTAAGTGTGCGTGTGGAGGCAGCTCCCGAAGAGGTAGACAATGTGTCCAGGCGGGAGTTAACACTATGCAGGTGACTCAGGATGGACTCCTGTTGGGACCTCTGACGGGAAAGTTCATGACACAAATCCGAGAGCGAGGGAGCTTGGGTGCCACCGGGTTCCATGGCCCGAGCAAACTGTAACGGGTCTGGGAGGTGGAACCTCTGAGCAACGATACAAAGGGGCAGTCCTTGTAAGGAAGCGGGTGACTCCCAGGGTAGGCAGGCAGGTAGTCACGGCAAGTGACGGGGACAGTCTCTGGGTAGAAGGGCAAGAGGTCACGGCAAGTGATGGGGACAGTCTCTGGGTAGAAGGGCAGGAGGTCACGGCAAGTGACGGGGACAGTCTCTTGACAGGCGGGTGGTCACGGCAAGTGACGGCTAAGCCTCCAGATAGGCTAGCAGGCGGGTAGCAGGTGGATGCTCCCCGGTGAGCGGGCAAGAGTCTCTGAACAGGCAGGTGGTCACAGCAAGTGATGGCTAAGCCTCCAGGTAGACTAGCAGGCAGGTAGCAGGTGGACGCTCCCAGGTGAGCGGGCAAGAGTCTCTGGACAGGCAGGTGGTCACAGCAGGTGACGGCAGAGCCTCCAGGTAGGCTAGCAGGCAGGTAGCAGGCGGTCGCTCCCAGGTGAGTGGGTAAGAGTCTCGGGATAGGCAGGTGGTCACAGCACATGACGGCAGAGCCTCCAGGTAGGCTAGCAGGCAGGTAGCAGGCGGACGCTCCCAGGTGAGCGGGTAAGAGTCTCTGGACAGGCAGGTGGTCACAGCACGTGACGGCAGAGCCTCCAGGTAGGCTAGCAGGCAGGTAGCAGGCAGACGCTCCCAGGTGAGCGGGTAAGAGTCTTTGGACAGGCAGGTGGTCACAGCACGTGACGGCAGAGCCTCCAGGTAGGCTAGCAGGCAGGTAGCAGATGAGCGCTCCAAGGTGAGCGGGCAATCAGATCCATAGACAGACTGGCAGGGCTGGTAGGCAGACTGTCGGACCGCAGGAATGCAAGTAGAAAGACAAGTAACAGGCAGGTATCAAGCAGGAATCTGGCAGGTAAATGGCAGGTAACTGGCAGGTAACTGGTAACGGGACCTGAGGGCTGAAGCAGAGAGATAGGCTATGCAACAACATTGCTCCCCTTTAAGAGAGGGGGAGCGCGCGCGCGTGCGCCCTAAGCACAGTGGCCGGGAAGCAGCGCGCGCTGCCAGCAGAGCGGGAGGAAGACGCCGGGCATGGAGCGGAGAGGTGAGGGGAACAGCGTCCCTGCCTAGCAGGAGGCAGGGACGCCGACGCTACACTATCTATTTATTATATTCATATGCCATTGGTGGGCTCAATTCATTGTACAATTATGGTGTCATTATTTTGATACCTGCCATGTTATGGACTGTCTTGCAGGCAAATATATGGTCCTTTTTTTAAAATGTTTTTCTTATGTTTCGTTTGGTCTAATAAACTTCTTTATATTTTCTACATTTGAGTGTACTAGTCTATTATGTAGTGTATTTTCCTCCCATACTATTTGGACCTTGGGAAGCACTGCAGTACTGCCTCAGCCAAGCGGCAACAGGCTGCGCTGAAACTCATAAGCTTAGGTGAGAAACCTTACACTGCTTGTGAGCTGTGGACAGCTATGAAAGAGCAGGCAGATCTGTGGCTGAGACCACTGTACCTACATCCAGGCATGGTCGTGTGTGACAATGGCCGTAACCTGGTGGCGGCTCTGAGGCGTGGCGAGATCACATACATACCATGCCTGGCTCATGTGCTTAACCTCGTCGTTCAGCGGTTTCTTAAATCGTACCCCGAGTTGCCAGATCTGCTCGTCAAAGTACGACGCCTGTCAGCTCATTTTCGCAAGTCGGCTACAGCTTCCGCCGCCCTTGCTGTGTTGAAGCAGAGTTTGCAGCTTCCGTCACACCGACTGGTGTGTTATGTCCCCACACGTTGGAACTCTACCCTCCACATGTTGCAAAGGATTGGTGAGCAGAAGAGTGCAGTTGTGGAGTACCAGCTGCAACAAGGCTGTCGATATTCAGGTCAGACTCCACACATAAGACCTCAGGAGTGGAGCTGGATGTCTGACATATGTACTATCTTGACAAACTTTGAGGAGTCCATAAAGATGGTGAGTGGCGATGACGCCATCATTAGCATCAGCATTCCACTAGTCTGTCTTTTGCAACGCTCTCTGCAGAGAATTAAAAAGGAGGCATTGCAGCCAGAGTATGAAGAGATGGATCAAGAAGCCGTAGCGGTCGATTACACACAGCCCAGCCTCATCTCATTCCAACGTGCATTGAAGTACAATGAGGGAGAGGAGGAAGAACAGGAGCTTGTATGATGCGCTGTAGACGGTAGTACCTGTGCAACTGTCATACTGTCGGTTCAGCGTGGGTAGCCTGAGGACAGGGGGAGGAGGAGGATAGCATAGTCAGTCATCATCTTGGTGAGGACACGGAAGTCTTGCCCGTTACCATTCTGGCACGCATGGCTGACTTTATGTTACGCTGCCTTAACCGTGACCCTCGCGTTGTCAAAATGTTGGGTGACAGTCATTACTGGTTGGTGACACTTTTAGAGCCCCACTACAAGGAGAACTTTCACTCTCTTATTCCTGAGGTGGAGAGGTCTACAAAAATGGGGCAGTACCAGAAGGCCCTTGCTGCAGAACTGTTAAAAAAGTTCCCATCTGAATACGCTAGCGGCAGAGGTCACAGTTCATTGACCAACCAAGGCGTACAAGCGAGAGAGAGGCAACGCCAATCCAGCATAGGCAGGGGAACACTGTCAACGTTCTGAGACAGTTTTCTCAGACCCTCTCTTCGGACAGACTCTGAGGCGCGGGGTACTCTCACAAGGAGTGGAAAGTTTCAAAAGATGGTGAGGGAGTACCTTGCCGACCGTACCAGTGTCCTCCATGATTCCTCTGTGCCTTTTAATTATTAGGTATCCAAGTTGGACACTTGGAATGAACTCGCTCTGTACGCCTTGGAGGTCCTGGCCTGCCCTGCTGCTAGCGTGTTTTCGGAGCGTGATTTTAGTGCCGCTGGGGGAATTATAACTGATAAGCGCACTCGCCTGTCAACTGACAATGCTGACAAGCTGACCCTTATCAAAATGAACAAGTGCTGGATTGGGCCAGACTTCTCATCGCCACCAAATGACAGCAGAGTAACATAAAGTCAAATCCACTGTGTTATTTCGGGAGGTTTATTCACATGCACCGCTTCACACCTACACATGGGTTTATGCATCCTCATTTCGGCTGTTTTATGTTCTTCTCCTTATCCTCAGCCTCCACCTCCATTATACTACCAGGTGACCGTGGTCCGTGTTGCCATTATTGAAAGTTCCTCCGTCCTTATTTTTGTCAGCTTTTGCTTGGAAGACATAAGCAAAGACTATGGGTGACCACTCCCCAATAATGGGAATAATGTTTGTAATATGCTGTACTGCATGGCTCTTGTGAGGGGCATTAAAACCGTCTTGTTAAGCTACTGTGACCTCCACCACTTTTCCAATGTGCAGTAAAACCGTCTTGTTAAGCTACTGCTACCTCCACGTCTCTTCAAATGGGCATTAAAACTGCCTTGTTAAGCTACTGTGACCTCCACCACTGTTCCAAGGGGCATTCAAACTGTCTTGTTAAGCTACTCTGACCTCCACCACTTTTCCAAGGGGCATTAAAATCATCTTGTTAAGCTACTGCTACCTCCACGACTCTTTCAACGGGCATTGCATTTCCTCCTAAGTTTAGTCAAGCTTTTGCTTTTCAATGCATAGGCAAACACTAAGGGAGACCCACTCCCCATAATGGGTAGAAGGTTTTTAGTACGCTGTAATCCACGTCTGTTTCAAGGGGCATTGCAGTTCCTCATAATTTTTGGAAAGCCTTCCTTTCACTGCTTAGGCCAACAGTGCACAGGAGACCCAGTTGCTATAAATGGTAAAAATGGTTTAGTTAAGGCCCTCTGACCTCCATGTCACTTCCAAGGGGCATTGGAGTGCCTCAAAATTTTTGGTAGGCATTGCAATCACTGTATGTCCTATAACTGTGTAGCCGAACCACTCCTTTTGGTACAGAAACATATCCTACAAGACATGTGTGGTTGACAGGCCTGATATTGATGTGAATGGTCCCTGTTCCTCCTGCTCTTTCTCCTTTGCCACCACCTCATCCATCATTTATCACCTGAAGCTTTGTTTTAACAGTAGTCATAGAACATGGGATAGTAGCAGGAAAACATCCAGCAATCCTCAGAGGAGGTAGGATATGCACCAAAACGCTGACCACCTCAGGCCTAGCCGCTACTACATACATGCGCTTGCATTCCAAGAAAACAAAGCAGATGCTAACTTCTATCATCATCATCATGCTCCTCACCTTGGCACTCTCAACTCCCCTGATGGAGAAGCCAGGGCCCACCGGAGGAGTCTGGTTCTCTGGTGGGCTTGTCCAATGCTGCCCTAAAGCAGGCCAGGCTAAGAAAAGTGTGTGGGAAGATGACAGGAGGAATAGGGGCGGCTGGGGACCGTTTATGGACACCCGGCCGCCGGGCGGCTGGGGACTGAGTATGGATACCAGGCCGCCGAAGCAGCCTAGAGGTAGTGGCCAGCTTTGGCCTCCTCCAATCTAAAAGCCTCATTTCAAGGGCAAGCTAGCAGTATCGCATTGCAGCCTGGGGGTGGGTGGCAGGCTGCACACTTATGCTTGCATTAAAAGAAAACAAAGCAGATGCTAACTTCTATCATCATCATCATGCTACTCTCCTTCGCACTCTCAACTCCCCTGATGGAGAAGCCAAGGCCCACCGGAGGAGTCAGGTTCTCTGGTGAGCTGGTCCAATGCTGCCCTAAAGCTGGCCGGGCTAAGAAAAGTGTGGGGGAAGGTGACAGGAGAAATAGGGGCGGCTGGGGACCGTCTATGGAAATCCGGCCGCCCCCAGGCGGCTGGGGACCGTGTGTGGACACCCGGCTGCGGGGCGGCTGGGGACTGAGTATGGACACCCGGCCTCCCCCTGGCGGCTGGGGACCGAGCGTGGACACCCGGCCGCCGGGCCCCTGGGGACTGAGTATGAATAACTCGCTGCCAAAGCAGCCATGAGGTAGTGGCCAACTTTGGCCTCCTCCAAACTAAAAGGCCCCATTTCAAGTGAAAGTTAGTGTAGCATACCTGGCGGCGTCCTTGCATAGTGGTCCATCTCCCACTGTGTAAGAGCGTGCACTTGATCTCCAATCCAGAATGTCTCTCTGGCTTCCCTCCATGCTTTCTGTTTGCTTCTGTTTCTGCTGCTTAAGGGCGGCGCCCGATCACTTCCTGCTTTTTGTACCTGCTGCAGGCACACCCCTTGTGCGTCCTCAGCCTATTGCTGTCTGTCACCTGGTATTTAAACCAGCTGCTCCAATTAACAAATGCCTGAGCATCTTGCCCTGTCAGTTGGCTTCTTGTCTCTGACATGCCAGGTCCTGTGTATGTTACCTGTCTTGCAGTATCTGTTCCCGTGTCTGTACTGTGTCCTACCTGTGTACTCAAACCTGCAGTCTGTACATGCTCTCTAGCCTGTAGTCTTCTGCCTATCCTGGAGGCTGTATTTCCAGGCCAGTGTGAACACGCTCCTAGCCTGTCCTTTCCGCCTTCTAGGGGCCGCATACCTAGACCTGTTCCTGTATCTTGCCTGTTCTTGTCTGTATACTCTCCTAGTCTGTTACCTGTTTTTCTCCATGTCCGTACCTTCCCTTTTCTTGCAGAATCTGATCCCGTACCTATCTTCTACTCGTTGTCTCTGTACTCCCGTTTGTGAGTTTAGAGTCCACTCGCTACTTCATTGCAAGTATCCTTTGTGTACCTGGTTCTGCCTTTCCCTTCCAGTCTGTTCCGTGTGAACAGAGCCCTGTCCCCTCCGCTCTGCCTTGCTTACCGCTTCGGCGGTTCTTGCCTGCTCAGCCCTGTCCACCACGTCTGCGTCTTCGCTTTGCTCAGCCCTGTCCACCGCGTCTGCGGTTGCGCTTTGCGCAGCCCTGTCCACCGCGTCTGCGGTTTCGCTTTGCTCAGCCCTGTCCACCGCGTCTGCAGTTTCGCTTTGCTCATCCCTGTCTACAGCGTCTGCGGTTTCGCTTTGCTCAGCCCTGTCCACCACGTCTGCGGTTTCGCTTTGCTCAGCCCTGTCCACCACGCCTGCGGTTTCGCTTTGCTCAGCCCTGTCCACCCCGTTTGCGGTTTCGCTTTGCTCAGCCCTGTCCACAGCGTCTGCGGTTTCGCTTTGCTCAGCCCTGTCCACCGCGTCTGCGGTTTTGCTTTGCTCAGCCCTGTCCACCGCGTCTGCGGTTTCGCTTTGCTCAGCCCTGTCCACCGCGTCTGCGGTTTCGCTTTGCTCAGCCCTGCCACCGCATCTGCGGTTTTGCTTTGCTCAGCCCTGTCCACCGCGTCTGCGGTTTCGCTTTGCTCAGACCTGTCCCCCGCGTCTGCGGTTTCGCTTTGCTCAGCCCTGTCCACCGCGTCTGCGGTTTCGCTTTGCTCAGCCATGTCCACTGTGTCTGCGGTTTTGCTTTGCTCAGCCTTGTCTACCGCGTCTGCGGCTCTGCTCTGCTCTGCCTTGTCTACCGCGTCTGCGGTTCTGCTCTGCTCGGCCTTGACTACCGCACCTGCAGGTTCGCTTTACTCTGTTTGTTTACCGCATCTGCGGCTCCGAATTTGTCTCCCAGTCTGTACTGGACCCTACCCAGCCTGCGCTCTAGTCTGCCTGTTCCTGTATTCCCCGGTGTGGGTCAACAGCCGAGTCCGGAGTCTGACCTGGAGTAGACCCTGGTCCCTCTGCTCGGTTCCTCCCTGGTGCACTGGCGTCGTATGCCGTTGTGCGACCTTGGTCGGATCGGGCAGATACTTAGTTACGCCCCTCCAGGCACTCTCCGGTTCATGGCACAGTGGAACCACTAAACACGCACATGCCAGTCAGTCCGAGCGTATGCATTACAGTTAGCAGTATGGTATTGCAGCCTGTGGGTGGGCGGGTGGTTTGCTGCATATTTGCGCTTGCATTGCAAGGAATGGGGGAGGTACAATTGAACACCGCCCTGGGACAAGGACTTGCACGGGAATAGTTGCAAGTCAGCATCTTCTGATGCGGCAAGGATCACTTCTGATGGGCACACTTTAAGGCAGTGACCAGGGAGTCAGAGATGCTTACAGTGGTCTTCCCCATGCTGTTCCCATGTCTTTTCAGAACTGTATGCATGTCACACAGCACATGGCCAGATAAGGTTGTAAAATGTTAAAATGACATTTCCCGGTGAATGCATTTGTCACGGTTGAAAGCAATACAAAAGTGCAAAAACGCCTGAAAAATCCTACTTGTGAACATAGCCCAAGGTGTGGAGGAGTGTTTTTGTTTTGGGTTATTTATTTTACCTTATACACAAGTCTTTGCCCTGGAAAGGAAATTCCTTAACATATTTCACAGGAAAACTGTTTCAGTTTCGTTTTTGAACGTTTTATTGTGAGCCCGTAAAAGTGGCTTAATACCTCTGACCACGTTGCTGACAGCAGTGACCTGGGGGTCAGAAATGCTTCCTGGGGCGATCCCCATGCTGCCCCCTGTCTTTTGAGCATTGTCACTATCGTTTTGGGCACTTTTTAGGCTTTCTACAGCTTGCCGGGGATGCCGCCGCCAAAGTGCTCTGGTCTCCCATAGACTAACATTGGGCTCGTTGCTCTGGTCGAGCACCCGAGTATCACGGTGAGCTCGGCCCGAGCTTCGAGCACCCGAGCATTTTAGTGCTCACTCAACACTAATGAGATTCTGTAGTAAGAGGGTATTGTCTACTGTGTTGAACACAGATGACAGGTCTAGGAGGAGGAGGACAGAGTAGGCTTGCTTGGATTTGGCAGTTAGTAGGTCATTGGTGACTTTAGTCAGGGCAGTTTCAGTGGAATGGTGAGGTCGGAAGCCAGGTTGTAAGCAGTCAAAGAGGGAGCAAGAGGAGAGGTCGGAGGACAGTTCAAAATAGATGTGTTGATCCAGTAGTTTGAAGGCATAGGGCAGGAGTGAGATGAGGCGATAGCTAAACATAGGATGAGTTAAGGGAAGGCTTTTGGAGGATTGGTGTGATCGAGGAATGTTTGAATCATGAGAAGGAAGACGCCAGTTGTTAGTGACAGGTTGAAGATGAGGGTTAGGCTTGGGATGAATACTGTGGTACAGTTTGGAATGAGGTGGGATGATATTGGGTCAAGTTCACAGGTGGTGAGATGTGATTTGGAGAGTAAAGATGATCTTCCTTGAAGGCGTAGAAGCTGATTTTGGAGGCAGAGAGTTGAGTCATTATGAGAAGTGGCTGTTGGGACAATAAGCAAAAGCTTAGCCTTATTCTTCAAGCAGAAGATTGACAACATAGGGCAAAGTTTTCAGCTGAGATGAGTGGAGAGAAGAGGGAGGGGGAGCTGATGGACAGAGGAGGGACTTGAAAGTACTGAATAACTGTTTAGGGTTGTGAGACACGTATGATATGAGAGATGAGAAGTAGGTTTGCTTTGCTGCAGTGAGCAATTGTGCAGCATTTTTAAAACTTCTGTTACTGGACTCCACTCCCTTTTTTGGCAGTCGCAAAGCAGTTCGCCTTGTAGATGAGGGCAGAAAGAACATGTGCTCCAGTAGATGACAAGCGCTGCATCAAGTGGCCTCTGCTCCTTCACATTAACATCACACACAGTACAGTCCTCAGATGTGGGACCCCAATCACCTTTGTTTTCACCCACGTCACAACTCTCCAACCTGCCAACTGACTGTGGGGAAGCACAGATTGGTTAGTCTGCAGAGCTGTTCACACATTCTGTTCCGGGGGCATCAGAGGTCTGATCCAAAGCTTCACAGACTCAAGAGTGGGATAGCATGTGTAGCGTTGCCCAAAATTTTTTTTCAGGACGAAGTAGGGTCTGAGATGAGTCCAAACCCTCATCACCAGACGTTAACCACTTGGGGTGGGCATGAATGGATTTGAGAAAAAAATAAATACAGACCAGAATATGGAGAACTAAACTAATAGAAAACAGGGGTTGGAGAATTAAACTAATAAGACAACAGGGATTGGAACACTAACCTACTAAACAGCTAGGGTTGGAGAACTAATTGACTACACACCAGGGGATGGAGAACTAAACCACTGAACACCAATGTGTCATTAGACAGCAAGTGTTGGAATCCCCAAGACTTGCGGGAAAAATCTCTGTATCTAACACTTCCTCCAGCGCTTTTGCATCCTCCACCTCCTCTAGGGCCTCCACCTGTGCCCTCAAGCTCTGCCTTAATGAGACACACGTTCCAACAGTGCAGAGAGAATACCCCCCACCTCTGTACTGCGCAGCCAGGGCTCACTGCAATCAGGCAGTGTTAAAATCAATATACCTCGGAGATCGCAGTCATACAGCTGAAGAGTTGTGGACAGCTATCCAGGCCGAGTCTGAGCAATGGCTGCCTTTGCTGAACCTGGAGCAAGGGAAGGCCATGTGCGATAACAGTGCAAACCCGGTGGCAACCTCAGACACATGCCTTGCATGGCTTGCATCCTCAACCTGATGGTAAAGCAATTTCTTTGCCACTATCCCGGCCTGGATGCGCTGCTGCAAAAACCACGGTCTCTGCGTCCTCACTTAAAACTATAAAAATGAACAGTATCTCTAGTATAGAAGCCAGACTACTAGACAACGAGCAAACGCCTTCATGATAATAGAGGCCATCATCTCCTTAGCTTGCTGGTACTTTTTTGTGGGAATGAGCTTGTCTCCAACCAGCCAGGAATATCAAGTGAAGCAGACATAAAGTGTCCGGGGAACCTTCCCATGGACTTTTCTTAGCCAGTGCTGCTTCTCAGCAGGTTTGGGTGGGTCCACCAGAGAACCACAGACTTCTCTGGTGGGACCTGGCTTCTACATCAGGAGAGTTCATAGCGCAAATCTTGCAACTGCTATGGGGTTCTCTAGCGGGGGAGAAAGGTGGTCCCTAAGAATTGTCAAGGTAAAATATATCTATTATAGAAAATCAATTAGTTTCTTTTAATGTAATGTATGTATTGAAATGTGTATATGCACATGGATTAAGTTAATAGTTAATGAATATATAACTAACAGCTTCTGTTCTTATTTGTAGACATGAACAACTAAATGATTTCCTGGGAATGACGTATGCATGTGCATGGCTGATAACAGAGAGATTCATGTCGAGTTGGCAAGGATGGCGCTGAGAGACGAACTCACCCCTCCCATTCCTAAGGCTTTACTCAGACCAAGAGATACATGGATGATCAAATTGCAGTGTGCCGATTTATCAGAAAGAGCAATGAATTTTACTAATCCCACCTAGAAGTATAATACTATATAACCCCATGTCTAAGTAATAAAGTATGCCATTTTGGTGGTTCAGTCTCTGAGTGAAGTTTTTCAACCAGATTAGCAGATTTGGTTAATTAGCTTCTCTGCATGCACTCGGACATCTTTTATTTGGAGGAGAGCAGTTACTTAGTGTATCTTAAATTGGTGAAACCTCCACAGAATCAAATCTTCTGGTGGGCCCAATGTTCTTCAGTCTGACACTGCTTCTCGGTGAGAGTTGTATTTCACCACATCTATATTCTTTAGCTCAGTGAAAGGACTGGCATAGAGGGAAACCGTATCTACTTTGGCTGTCATTTCTCCCAGGAAGTCCTCTAATGCAGCTTGTTGCATAAGCAATGGCAGCCCATTGGTGATGAGCAAACGCGCTCGCAACTGCTCGATACTCGCCCGAGCATCACTCTGCTCGACGAGCTCGGCGCTCGACTAGAATTTCCGGGTTGCTCGGGTGGGAACTCGGGTCCCCTCCCTGCATGTTTGGCACTGTTTACAGAGCCAATGAACATTTAGGGATTGCCTACCACGCACTGTAATGCCGTAGCCATGTTGGTTGTGGGCATTACAGTGTTGGCTGGCTGCACAGCATCATCAGGTGTATAAAAGACCGGGCACCGCCATGCTCGTCACAGTCTACCCGGGAATCAAGCAGAGCAGGGAGAGCTGCTGCTGAGTCAGGGAGAGATTTGCTTCTTCATAGTTAGTATAGGTATTCCACAACATATAACGTGTCTTTGTGCGACACAGAAAAGGTGAACGGATGGACTCTACATGCTTGGTTCCCACCGTGAAGCATGGAGGAGGAGGTGTGATGATGTGGGGGTGCTTTGCTGGTGACACTGTTGGGGATTTATTCAAAATTAAAGGCATACTGAACCAGCATGACTGCCACAGCATCTTGCAGCGGCATGCTATTCCATCCGGTTTGCGTTTAGTTTGATCATCATTTATTTTTCAACAGGACAATGACCCCAAACACACCTCCAGGCTGTGTAAGGGCTATTTGACCAAGAAGAAGAGTGATGGGGTGCTACGCCAGATGACCTGGCCTCCACAGTCACCAGACCCGAACCCAATCGAGATGGTTTGGAGTGAGCTGGACCGCAGAGTGAAGGCAAAAAGGGCCAACAAGTGCTAAGCATCTCTGGGAACTCCTTCAAGATTGTTGGAAGACCATTTCCGGTGACTACCTCTTGAAGCTCATCAAGAGAATGCCAAGAGTGTGCAAAGCAGTCATCAATGCAAAAGGTGGCTACTTTGAAGAACCTAGAATATAAGACATATTTTCAGTTGTTTCACACTTTTTTGTTAAGTATATAATTCCACATGTGTTAATTCATAGTTTTGATGCCGTCAGTGCGAATGTACAATTTTCATAGTCATGAAAATACAGAAAAATCTTTAAATGAGAAGGTGTGTCCAAACTTTTGGTCTGTACTGTATATATATATATATATTTATACATATATATATATGTGCCTTTGCATAGTTGTTTTATAGTTTTATTAGTAGAAATTAATAATTCATAACTAGGTATTAATGCACCAAAATGTTGCATAAAGAATTTGGAGCTTTCAAAAGAGATTTTATTATAATACTTTTTCTTTTCTGGAAACAATACTTAAGGAGGATATTTAACACATTGACTTAAATAATATTCCAACAATATGTGCTATTAACTGATATTTTAAATCCCCAGTCAGTTGTGAAGCATAGATTCCATTAGGTTGCATTAATGTTGTTTACCATAGACAACTAAGGTTATTAGTCTTTTCTTTTTTTCTTGCCCTAAAGTAAAACAACTGGTTTACACAAAGATAGATAATGCTGTAAACCAATTATCTTGAGAATGGAAAAAAAATCACTGAGAAAAACCTATTATTTCATTATATGCTGAATAAGTAATGTATTTTATACAATGCTTGATGAACCTTATGGAAAAATGTCAAAAACAATTCTTACTTTTCTTATCTTCTAAAGTACTGTGCAACTAATATATGTACGGAAAGAATAAATATTATTATTAATATGTGGATTTTATTGATTAATTTCAATAGATATTGTTTAGTTCCAAATAATTGTTAATTCTTTGTTTAATTATTTGTCCATGGTGCGCAACAAAATCAAGACGTTTACAACCTATGGCATTGTAGCTAATCTCTCTGGATGTGGACGGCAGAGAAAAATTGATTTAAGGTTGCAACACAGGATAGTCCAGATGGGCAGCCCCAGTCAAGTTCCTAAGAAATTCAAGCTGTGTTACAGACTCAGGATGCATCACTGTCAGAGCGAACTATCCATTGACATCTCAATTAAATGCTATTGTAGGAGACCCAGGAGGCCCCTACTGTTAACAGAAAAATAGGGGCAAAAATAAAAAAGCTAGACTGCAGTTTGCCAAAATGTACGCGAGTAAGCCAAAATCCTTCTGGGAAAATATATTATGGACAGATGAGACCAAGATAGAGCTTTTTGATAAAGCACATCATTCTGCTGTTAACCAAAAACGGAATGAGGCCTTCAAAGAAAAGAACACAGTACCTACAGTCAAATAGGGTGGAGGTACAAAGATGTTGCAGCGCAATGGCCAGCACCCCTGCATGGTGTCCCATTTCCTCTCCATGCAGGGATGCCAGCTTACTCAACGCCCTGGCCCTTCAATGTAGTCCTGGTGTGCTCTCTCTCCCTCCTGTTCACACCACACTGTGTTCTGGTGGCAAGACTAGTGCACAAATGTTTGCTCCTCTGCTCTTAAATGGGCAGCACACACTTGGTAAATGCCCCCAGCTTACAGAAGGGAGGCACTTCGTTAATAGTGATCACATGCAAGTTGTCTCCCAGGAAAATAGCTGGGAGGCATCTTGCATAAAAGGCACCCTCCCCAATAGGGAGGTGTCTTAGCTGAAAAAATTTTTTGGCTTCTAGCAGTGTGTGGGACTTGGTCTATTAGTCCATCTATACTGACCTCCATCAGGTTGCAAATTCAATATAATTTTTTTCTGCATCTAGCTCTGAAAAAATATTTCGGCTTCTAGCAGTGTGTGGGACTTGGTCTATTAGTCCATCTATACTAACCTCCACCAGGTTGCAAATTAAAAATAATTTTTATCTGAATCTAGCTCTGAAAAATTATTTGGGCTTCTAGCAGTGTGTGGGACTTGGTCTATTATTCCATCTATACTAACCTCCATCAGGTTGCAAATTCAATATAATTTTTTTCTGCATCTAGCTCTGAAAAAATATTTCGGTTCCTAGCAGTGTGTGGGACTTGTTCTATTAGTCCATCTAAACGAAACTCCACCAGGTTGCAAATTCAATATCATTTTTATCTGCATCTAACCCAGCCAATACTTTTGGCCTAATACCACAGTTTGGCCACTCAGCTCTGCTCGATTCCCATCCATTGTTTGTTTGTGCAAACAACTCCAGAGTTGTGAATTAGTTAACCACCAAAATGAGTGGAAAAAGGCCTGCTGCTGGTGGAAAGGGGAATAGGCGTGTTGGGAAGGGGAAAAAAGATTGTGTCCGTGGGGTAGGTGTTAAAGCAACAGTAACATCTGCAGAAGAAAGACCAACTTCCAGCCAAACTAAAATGTCTACTTCTTTTAGCGGACAATGTGATAAGATCCCTTTCTTACGGCCACGCCAATCACTAAAAATTCCAGATGAGGCACAAAAACAGCAGGTGCTTCAATGGATATCAAGTGCTCCATTAAGTGGGCTCTCCTCCACCTCAACTTCAACATCACAAATACTCCAGTCCTCAGAGGTGTCACCCCAATCGCACTTGCTTCCTCACAGCTCCCAAATCTCCAGCTGCCCGTCTGAGTATGGGGTAGAACAGATGGTTGAGTCTGCAGAGCTGTTTACAGATACTATAGCCTGGGAATCAGAGGTCGGCTCCAGAGCTTCTGTGAATCCAGATGAGTAAATGATCTGCACTGATGCCCAGAATCTTTATGAGTCGGATCCAGGACCAGACGCAGAAGGTTCTGACCATAATGTAGACCCTCATTCCCAAACTGTAACTCCTGTTGGTGGAGACAATGAGGAAGACGATTATGAGACTCAAATACCTGATTGGAGCGACAACTTTAGATTTTTGTCAGGGCAGGAAGAGGTTGGCTCTGAGGACGACGGGTGTGATAACACACAGGGTAATGATGATGAGGTTGGAGATCCCACTTACTGTCAACCCACAGTCAGCCAAGAGATGAGGTCAACAGAGGAGGTGGAGGAGAATGCTAGTGAAGACAAGGTCTGGTTGCGCCTTCCTGGACAGAGACATAGTACTGGAAGCACGTCAACAACTGCATCCTCAAACACAACTCTGCCTCTGACAACAAGTCGTGGTGGCTCTTCAGGTCGCATGGGTGCTAAGCCTTGCATAGCCTGGGCATTTTTTCAGATCGATAAACATGACCCAACTCGTGTTATCTGTAACATTTGTCAGCAAAAGCTAAGTAGAGGCCAAAAAATACATAGTTTGAGTACTTAATACAGGAACCGGCACATGGAAATGAAGCATAAGTTGCAGTGGGAAGCTCACTGTGCTACACTGCGGCCTAGCCGGCGGGGCCAACTACCGTCTGCCCCATCTTGTGCATCCGCAGCTCCTTCATCCTCTGTGACTGGGGGGACAGCAGTCACACCTGTTTTGGGATGCAGACCTGCCACCTCTTTACCCGCAACAGCCAGCGTGATTGGCAGGTCATCATTTTCTTTGGAGGTGGAAACACCAGCTGCTGTTGAGCGCTGTCCAACATCGATAGCACCACCTTTGGATCAAGGCAACCTAACATGTCCGCCTGCATCTTCCTCACAGACCGGCAGTTTGCCGGGGACACTCTTCTCAACCCCGTCTAAGCACAACCTCCAGCCCTCGGTCCCTCAGATGTGGACAAGTAAAAGACAATTTTCTCCTAGCCATGAGAAAGCTAAGAGGTTGAATTTCACCATCTGCAAGCTCTTGGCTACATAAAAGCTCCCTTTCCGCCTGGTGGACACAGAGGATTTTTGAGACCTTATGTCCGTCGCAGTGCCCCAGTACCAGATGCCCAGTCCTCACTACTTCTCAAAGAAAGGTGTGCCTGCGCTCCACCAGCATGTCGCACACAACATCACCGCTTCTATGAGAAACTCTGTGTGTGACAGGGTGCATTTCACCACAGACACTTGGACGAGTAGGCTTGGACAGGGGCGTTACATGTCGCTGACTGGGCACTGGGTAACTATGGTGACAGCAGGACAAGGGGCTGCTGTCCAAGTCTTGCCGTCCCCACGAGTTGTGCGTGAATCCTCTTTATCTCGAAGTTCCTCCACTGCTTCTGCCTCCTCAACCTCCTCTCGGTCCTCCACCTGCACCCAAAGCCTGTTTGGTCATGCCACAAGCTTTCTAACTGCGCAGAATGGATCCTGCACACCTCCTTACTATGCTGGCAGCAGGGCTCAACGTCATCAGGTGGTATTTACTTTGAAATATCTGGAAAATGTGAGTCACACAGCTGAGGAGTTGTGGTCAGCTCTGGAGAACCAGTTTCATGAATGGTTGTCTCCACTGGACCTGAAACTAGGGAAGGCCGTGTGCGACAATGCTGCAAACCTGGGTGCGGCCCTTCGCCGGAGCAATGTCACACACGTGCCTTGTATGGCTCACGTGTTGAACCTGGTTGTCCATCAATTTTTAGCCCACTATCCAGGACTAGATGGCCTTCTGCAGATGGCACGGTCGCTGTGTGCTCACATCCGTTCGCATCCCGCAGCACAACGACTTACATCTCTACAGAAGTAGTTGGGCCTGCCAGTTCACCGGCTGAAATGTGATGTGCCGACACGGTGGAATTCAACTCTGCACATGTTGCAGCGACTGTGGCAGCACCGACAAGCCCTGGTGCAATTCGCTCTGACGTATAGCCTGGGCCAACGAGATCCAGAGGTTGGGCAAATCACGCTGCAGGAGTGGTCTCAGATCAGGGAACTATGAAGTTGACGTGCCCCCTGGGCCGTGGGGTACCCGGAGCCGGGCCGGTAGATGCTGGGGGTTGTAGTCACTGTGGCGGTGACCCGGTCCGTGACCCAGGGCGGTCAATCCAAGGGTAATTTATATATATGGGTTTTATAATGTCCGACTACGCCACCTCTGGAGTGCGGCAAAAGGGGCCGCCACTGCGGAACAGTCATCTGAAGATGGTGGTTTTGCAGCAATGGTATTATTACTCCCCACAGGAAGAGTGTAGCTTCAGGGCAGTGTGGGTGGATGATGGTGGTTGTAGTGCAGGGAGTGAGTAATGAACACAGAGTCCGTTTGATGCAGTCCCAAGATCTTTACTCACAGTTGTTTCAGTCCAGAATACAGGTAGCAGAGCAATCTCCCCCGTCGTGCTGTGTGTGCTCAGTGAGGGGCTCAGTCCACCCCCAGATAGCTCTGGAGTACTTAGACCCCCTTCTATGTGTCCTTTCTCTGGCCTTCTCCCTGCACCTCACACCCAGTGACACTTCTATCCGGTATCCTCGGGCCTTGGCGGGCGACGTGTGTTCCGTCCCCTGGGTCCTATGTGGCTACCTTCTTAGTGAGACTGGTGTGGACTTTGGCCTGCAGTACATGAAATGCTGCAGCCTCCAGTTTCTAGTTGAGCCTTGCTGTTTCTCCTCTAGTTGAGGGACCGGTTCCCCTTATCTGGCATGACCCCTCTACCTCCTTGTAGCAGCGGGAGTACGGGTGGCCTTCTGCACAGCCCGTACCCTTAGGGTCCCTTCGGTTCATGGAGCCTTCCTGCTCCCACTCATCTCTTCTCTCCTTCAGTCCTGGACCTCCCAGGCTAGGCCCGCCTCCGGAGCAGAGCTCATGCAGAGCCTCTGCTCCTGTCACATTTCCTCCTCTGACTGGCTTGCTCTTTCTAAGAAGGCTTCCTATTTATACTCTCCCTGTCATGTGCTCCCCTAAGGACCCTCTACATAGGACCCTCCAGCCAGCTAGGGACCTGGGACTGTGCTCTCCCTTAGGAGTAATCTCGCCCTACCCCCACTGCGGGTATGTGTTGGATGCTGGTGTTAGGGTCCCGAGCCATACGCATTCCTTACCTCAGGGTGAGATACCACACCTCTGGGTGAGATGCAGTAACTCTGTGGTGACTGAACCCTCAGGGGCGCCACACACCCTTCTACACAGTTTTGAAATGGTGACAAAGATGTTTAGTGCTGACGACGATGCCATTATCAGCATGACTATTCCGGTTATTTACATGCTGGAGCACACATTAAACAGAATTCAGAGTCAGATGGTGGGACAAGAGGAGATGGAGGAAGTAGAGGAGGAGTCGTATGCGGAAGGGATAACATCTCCAAGGTCCAGACGGTCGGCAGCACCAAGGCGGCAGGCATGGGAGGGTGGGGGAGTGGGATTAACCAGGGCGCATGGTAGCAGCCAAACTGTTGAGGAAGGTGCAGGAGCCGAGGAAGAAGTGGAGGATGTACTGGCGATGGGCATAGAAAACTCATCAGATGAGGGAGACCTTGATCACATTTCTGTTGTGCGAGGTTGGGGGGAGAGGGCAGAGGAAGGAAGCATGATTCTTACCTCGCTACCAACACAACAAGGACTTGGTCTTCCTGGATGCGCAAGACACATGAGTGCCTTCTTGCTGCACGACCTGCAACATGACCCTTGGATTGTCAGAATTCGAAGTAATCCTGACTACTGGGCTGCCACACTCTTAGATCCCCGGTACAAAAGTAAATTTGCCGAAATAATTCCTGCCATAAAAAGGGATTTACGCATGCAGGAGTATCTGCAGACGCTGTTGCAGAATCTTAAATGTGCTTTTCCACAAAACACCAGTGGTGCACGTAGTGAATCTCACAGTTCTAACTTGCCAACCGTGGGACTGTCGAGTCTTCATCACTCAAAAAGTAACAGTAACACAGTATCTGCTGGTAACAGCAATTTTGTGGAATCGTTTCACCACTTTTTTAGACCATCCTTTGCAAGGCCACAGGAGACAAGAAGTCTGGCACATAGTCAACGCCTAGAGAGGATGGTACAGGAGTATCTCCAAGTAAACATTGAAGCCATGACTGTGTCACTGGACCCTTGCTCATTTTGGGATTCCAATCTGGAAAAATGGCCGGAGCTCGCCACTCACGCCTTGGAGACCTTGTCATGCCCCGCAGCCAGCGTTCTCTCTGAACGTGTGTTCAGCGCTGCTTGTGGTGTGCTGACAGATAAGCGCACGCAGCTCTCCACTGATAATGTAGACAGACTCAGGTTCATAAAGATGAACAAATCATGGATTCGCAAGGACTTTTCTACCCCTGTGTCATCCTGGGGAGACTAAAAGCTTGAGGATTTCGTAAAATCACCTCACCAACCGTTTTAAGCAACTGTGGGGCAATTGATGCCACTTAACCCTAGAACGCATGACCATAAAAATCTACACTTTCACATACCTGGGACCTTTTAGTCCCGTGTGCAAATAACATGGAATAACTCAAAGTCAAATGACAAACAACTATATACATGAAGAATACCTGGAGTTTCAAAATTCTAACAAAAGTAATCTTGCAGAAAATAGAAAACAATTAATAGGGCGGGCCTGCGAGGCCCCAGGTATGCTTACTAGGGTTAAGTGGTGTCTGTGCCACAATTTTGGGAAAAAATGGAGACTCTTTTTGGAGTCCCCTTGCTGTGTCTTACGTGACGTTGGCATCATCAATTCCAGGTGGGTTGGGTCGCTCCCCTTTTAACTGTAAGAAACTACATACACTATGGCTTGGGGTAACACAGATGGTTGAATGTGAAGAGCTGTTTACTCAGAGGTCTGCTCCAAAGCTTCAGTGTCTGCTAGTTAGCGTAGAATTTTTAACTGCATCTAGCCTAGGCAATACTTTGGGCGTAGTAGCCCAGCTGCGAAGCAAGCTGCACCGCCTGTGTATCTAATAAGAATTTTTAAATGCATCTAGCCTAGGCAGACTGTGGGGACCCCCAACCAAACCCAGACACTCAGCCCCCCTACCGCCCCCCTTTCCTTGACAATACAATAATGTAACTCTTACAACTGGATGAGTGAGGATCGGTCACAGCTTTATTAACTCTTTATACTCATTCCATTAGAAAGGCATTTTATTTCTTAAATAATAATTCAGCTTGTTGCAGCATGCCCTGGGTCTCCACTCCGGCAAGTTGGCCAACAAGTGTAACTCTCCAACATATCCTTTCTATTTCCAGGCCACGGAGGATCCTGCGTACTCGTATGCAGGACTCTGACCCCCACCCATCACTCTTAACGCTTGTTCCACTCCGTCCTGGAGTCCTGACAGGAATATGTCCAGTCCAATAACCATTAAGTGAACACCGTCGGGCCATATGAGGCCTGCTTTATCTCCTTCCAGTTGTCGGTGTCGTATCACTACACCGCCTATGTCTCTTCTAAATTTTGCCATCCGAATATTTATTACCCGCCTTGTCCGTTCGATGGCCGTGATGTCTCGCGCACCTTGCCATACCGCTATCGGCACAATCTCTGACCATACTATAGCTAGCTTTGTGAAAAATTCTCTGAAGCGCTCAGTGTCTAATTTCATTATTGCCATTAGTTATGCACTCTTGTGATGACCTAGGTTGTTTCCCCCAGCCTGTATAACTAAGATGACCAGGCCTCTTGCCTCTCTCCCTACCTTGATTACCTCCATTAGTACCTGTGGACATAGCAGGCCTCTAATACCTCTCCAGTTGAAATATGTGTTATGAAACTCTAATTTCCTGCCGCCTGGGCGGACTTTCGCCCTTTTTTCTGCCAAATATATATACGAGTGGCCTATCACCCACACTGTTGGCTTAGCGTCACCTGTAAAAGAAACAAACCACGTTAGGATACAAGTCCGGTCTTATGTATCTCGCCAAACACGTGAATCATCATCTCCCTATCCTCTGAACTTCCGTTTCTGAATGTCCTGCTCTTGCTGCTTCCGTGGCCGCGCCTATGCGGAAAGAGTGTGTTCCGTAATCTTTGGGGTGGTTCCCTGCCGATGTTATGCATTTATTAAATATAGCTTGGAACTGGTATCATGATAATGGCGTTCCATCAATGTGTGATAGGATGAAATTACTTTGTGATCTGACGGTTATATATGTTTTTACTATTGTTACCTGACTCAGTGTACCGTTAGTGGGTTGTAGAAGTACCCAAGTGCCCCTGCCCGTTTTCGATTGGCGTATGCGTAGACGTATTGCATTATTGGCTATGACTACGTCCTGGTGTAGTAAGCCTCCACTGGTGGTAATTTTGGATTGAGGGACTAATTCGCTTATGCATAGCGCCCCAAAGAACGCGATCACAAATGCAGTAGACAGTAGTGTTCCTTCAAATTGTGAATGTCATGTTAATGGTGTTAGGGATATGATGTGAGAAATCAGTTTTAGTGACATGGGATGGGACGTCTACACTCCTGACTTGGCTGACCCCTTTTCCACCCTTTTATGGATTGTCTGATGATGAATCTTTGTCACATCTCCCCAATTCAGTAGTTGGAAGTGAAATGCTACTCCGGTCAGACACCGCTGCGCTGACGCCCCTGATATGCCCCTCATCATTAGCTGGTGGAGAAATTATATGGTGACTTGTGATCTGGCTTGTTCACATTGGTCAACCCGTCTGCCTGCTGCTAGTCGTGTCCACTCTTCCCATGCCTTACCGTATGCTTGAAACGTCGACGGGGCAACAGACGCTCTGATTAATGGCATCAACTATTCGCCACTAGATCCCATAGGGAGGGTGGGCAACTGCTGCCCGATGTCTGGGCGTTGGGGAAGAGCTCTGTGAAAATCTGCCAATTGAATTGTTATAAAGCGTTAGCAGCAGCTTTACACCCCCCAGCATAGTGGCTAGCGCGGACCCATACATTGTGTTTTAGGCACAGGAATGCTAGCCGGCATAGTAGGCCTAGCACTGGGAGAGACGATGATGCCATCTTATTAATGCAATGCGCTAGGCTGGTGTTTTTTGTTATGAAGCGTATATTTTTGCTAGCCAGGCGCGCGCCCCATATTTCTATTGCTACCACTATTGGCAAGAAAAATTATTTTCAGGACTAGATGCAGCTAAAAATTATTAATAATTTCAAAGCTGGTGGAGCTTGGTATAGATGGCCTAATACAATAAGTACCACACACTGCTAGAAGCCGAAATATTTTTTCACAGCTAGATGCAGAAAAAAATTATATTGTATTTGCAACCTGAAGGAGGTCAGTATAGATGGACTAATAGACCAAGTCCCACACACTGCTAGAAGCCCAAATATTTTTTCAGAGCTAGATGCAGAAAAAAATTATATTGAATTTGCAACCTGATGGAGGTCAGTATAGATGGACTAATAGAACAAGTCCCACACACTGCTAGAAGCCCAAATATTTTTTCAGAGCTAGATGCAGATAAAAATTATTTTTAATTTGCAACCTGGTGGAGGTTAGTATAGATGGACTAATAGACCAAGTCCCACATGCTGCTAGAAGCCCAAATATTTTTTCAGAGCTAGATGCAGAAAAAAATTATATTGAATTTGCAACCTGATGGAGGTTAGTATAGATGGACTAATAGACCAAGTCACACACACTGCTAGAAGCCCAAATATTTTTTCAGAGCTAGATGCAGATAAAAATTATTTTTAATTTGCAACCTGGTGGAGGTTAGTATAGATGGACTAATAGACCCAGTCCCACACACTGCTAGAAGCCCAAATATTTTTTCAGAGCTAGATGCAGATAAAAATTATTTTTAATTTGCAACCTGGTGGAAGTTAGTATAGATGGACTAATAGACCAAGTCCCGCACACTGCTAGAAGCCAAAATATTTTTTCAGAGCTAGATGCAGAAAAAAATTATATTGAATTTGCAACCTGATGGAGGTCAGTATAGATGGACTAATAGAACAAGTCCCACACACTGCTAGAAGCCCAAATATTTTTTCAGTGCTAGATGCAGAAAAAAATTATATTGAATTTGCAACCTGATGGAGGTCAGTATAGATGGACTAATAGAACAAGTCCCACATACTGCTAGAAGCCCAAATATTTTTTCACAGCAAGATGCAGATAAAAAATATATTGAATTTGCAACCTGATGGAGGTTAGTTTAGATGGACTAATAGACCAAGTCCCACACACTGCTAGAAGCCCAAATATTTTTTCAGAGCTAGATGCAGAAAAAAATTATATTCAGTTTGCAACCTGGTGGAGGTTAGTATAGATGGACTAATAGAATGATGCTATGCCCAAAAGGTTTTACTTCACTAGGTGCAGTAAAAAAATTGGCATTCGATACACAGGTGGTGTAGCTTGCAACACAGATAGGCTACTCCACTGACTAACACACTGTGCAATAGGCCAAAAAGGATTTGCTTTGCTAGATTTAGCCAAATGCTGTGAAAAAAACTTGCACAGCACTGGCACAGACCTGCCTGGCAAAAACTGATAGGAACTGATGTAAATTATCCCTGAAAAGGACTGCAATTACAATTAGTCTTTACTCCCAACCTATCTATTTAAGAGCTCAGACCTGCCTGATAAAAGTCGTAGGAAATGCTGTAACCTAGTCCTTAAAAGGACTGCAATCACAACTCTTCCCTACTCCCAAGCTATCTGTAGATTTGTGCAAAAATTGGCTTGACATTAACAAGGTATAGCGCACACAGCAACAGCGGTGCCGTCTAACACACAGCTGCAGCAGTGAGAAAATGGTGGCGACGGGGAAAATGGCTGGGTCTTATAGGGCAAGGACATGTGACATACACTGCCAATGACTCATGCCCTTGCTTGTGTGAAAAAAAGCACTTCGCTCCGTGTGTGCGCTGCTGATAGGCTGACAGATTGCACCTCCCCACTGTAAATGCGGGAAAGAGAAAAAAAAATGGAGATCTTCATTATTCCTGCAGAGATCCATCCCCTGCCCCTCCCCCCGCCCCGCTGTACACTCAAACTGCGTATTAACATAAATTTTCATCATTACTGAGAAAAAATCCAGTTATGATTTTGGTGCACGAACAGTTATCGAACATAACCTCGAACAGCCGAATTTTTTTCAAATCGTTCGTGTTCGCCGAACGGCTCGAACACCGCCCAAAACAGCTCGAATTTGAGATTGGCGAACAGTTCGAGTCGAACACCGCTCATCTCTAATCAGGAAGTAACCGGGCCGCCGCCCTAAGCAGTCAGTTAAGAGAAATGCACATAGCATGAGCTGGAGCAGGGATTGCAGACTGGACTGACAGGTAAGATTGCGGTCTTGCATATTGGGAGGTGGTGCACTATGCAAGCACGCCGCCAGGGATGTTACAGTACCCCCCTTTTACGCCCCCTCTTCTTCAAGCCTGCAAGGGTCTTCTGCAGAGAATTTTGTAGGCCAATCCTTCTCTTCAAGAGGATCACCTCTTCTGTCCATTAGAGGAAACGAAACTGGTCTCATCATCTTGGTGACTAGGATGCTTCCTCCTATCAACCCATCCTCAGCAACAGATGAAGTGGGTGAAGCACCAGGAACAGCACCCAGGAAAGTCTCTCTCCGTTTGTTATCAGGTAGCACCCCGGTGGATTCAGGAGACAACTGGAGGTCCTCCACCTGGTTTGAGGGGTGCAGAGACTCGGGGTAACCACGACCTTGAAGTTCACTTTGCCAAGCTTACTGGATGAAGTGGGCAGCGTACCAGGTACCAGGTGTAGGAAAAGTCTCTCTCCCTTTGTTATCAGGTAGCACCCTGGAGGATTCAGGAGACAACTGGAGGTCCTCCGCATGGCTGGAGGGGTGCAGAGGCTTGGGGGAAATCACTGCTTCGAAGTACATTTTGCCAAGCTTACTGGATTAAGTGGGCGGCGTACCAGGTACCGGGTGTAGGAAAGTCTCTCTCCATTTAACAGGTAGCACTCCGGGGAATTCAGGAGACAACTGGAGGTCCTCCGCCTGGTTCGAGGGGTGCAGAGGCTCGGGGGTAAACACCGCCTTGATGGACGTAGGACCAGATTTATTAGAGACGGAGGGTCCTTGCTTTAGGACCATCTTCAGACTGGTTTCAGAGATGACTTGTCTATCAGGCGGGATGGTACCTGAAGCCAAATCATTGGTGCAATCGTCGAGACTGTGTGGGGACAACGCCTCCGCTTCTCTTCCTTCGGAGACTTCAGCGCACAGCAAGTCAGCGACTACCAGATCTGGTAAAGAAGAACTGCGGACTGTCCTGAAGATATGGGACAGGACACCCCTTGTACCTTAGCAGTCCCCCAGGATACACCATGCAGGATCTCAAGACCTGAGCGGGCACTAGATCTCTCCGCTCTGGACAACCTGTGGGAAAGCTAGTCAGCACCTGGAATGTGAACTTGTTCATATGTAATGCTCCAATCTGGAGCTTAATTTGTACAGACATATTTTGACTGTTTCTGAGTAGGGCTCGTCCTTCTGCTGACAATGCCCAAACCGGCTTCTGGAGTTGTCGGACGGGAATCAGACACCGACTCTTCAAGGCTTTAAGCCTGAAACTTCCAGTTAATCCGAGGCCTTCACTTGCCACGGAGACAGTCATGGTCTTCTGTGGAGAGGAAACACTAATGCCAAGGGCAGCCTCTCCTACAGGCCTAATGTCTTGGGATTCTCCAATCTTCGCTGGACAAAGACCATCAGGGGGTCCCAGACCACAGCAGCGGGACCGCAATCTGATTTTGTGACTGAGTTCTGGCTTCTGCTTTGCCTGACGAACATAGTCATCCTTCATGGATTCTGTGTGGAAAGCTGCCTCTACAGGCTGGGTAACAGTAGGTCTTTGGGAGGACAGAACCTGGCGAGACGGTTTACCTCTACACCTTACACGTCTGTACTGCCTCTGGAGGTTGGGAAGAGTAGTATTCTGTGGAGCATAGTCATCCTGTGTGGATTCTGGGTGGGCAGCAGTCTCTTCGGGCTGGAGGACTGGTAGGCTACCTACACACATTACCCATCGGGGCTGCTCCGGGATATTGGGAAGGGAAGCTTTAGCAGAGGCTTCAGGATTAGGGTCATCGAAGACCATTAGAAAGGCCACCTGGAAGGTCTGCAGGTCAAAGATGATAGGATCCCATGCTTCCCATAGGGGGGTGATCAACTTCAAGGCATTACCCGCTAGGTAGGACATCATGAATGCTACTTTAGCCTGATCAGTAGAAAAATAGTGAGCATAGAACTTGAAATGCAGCATGCATTGCTACACAAATGCACGGCTTCATTTTGGATCCCCATAGTACCATGGTGGATCCGCAGGAACGAGTGCTGATAGATCCATTTGGGCTGGTGCATAAATCGCCTGGGCCATAGCTTGAGAAAAAATTTTTTCTTGGTGCACGTTTTCGCCAGACAAGGATTCAATATGTCTCTGAGAGCGAAAAGCCATGGGGCTCAACGGGAACCATAGCCTGAGCAAGCTGTTACGCTCGCGCCCACACTGACTGGCGTGAGTGTGATTAGTGATCCCACTGTACCATGAACCGAGGAGTGCCTGGAGGGGCGTAACTAAGTTTCAACCCGATCCGACCAAGGTCGCACGGCGGCTTAGTCGACTCCGTGGACCAAGGAGGAACCGAGCAGAGGGACCAGGTGCAACTCCAGGTCAGACCCCGGTCACAGTTGTTGACCCACACCGGGGAATGCAGGAAGAGGCAGGTTAGACTGGCTCACAGGCAGGTGGGTATTGGCAAGTATGGCTGGTATGCTGACAGGTGGGTACTGGCAAGTACGGCAGGTATGCAGACAGGTGGGCACTGGCAAGTGCGGCTGGTATGCAGACAGGTGGGCACTGGCAAGCACGGCTGGTATGCAGACAGGTGGACACTGGCAAGCACGGCTGGTATGCAGACAGGTGGGCACTGGCAAGCACGGCTGGTATGCAGACAGGGAGATAATGGCAAGCACAGCTGGAGTGCAAACCGGGAGATATGAGCAGGTTGGAGCGCAGGCTGGATAGGGTCCAGTACAGACTGGGAGACAGGTACAGAGCCGCAGATGCGGTAGACAAGCAGAGTAAAGCGAAATCGCCGGAGCGGAGGACAAGGTAGAGCAGAGAGGAATTGCTGGTGCGGTGAGCAAGCAGAGCGGAGCGAAAACTGCAGGTGCGGTGGGCAAGGCAGAGCAGAGCGGAACCGCCGGAGTGGTGGACAAGGCAGAGCAGAGAGAAACCACAGGTGTGGTGGACAAGGCAGAGCAGAGCGGAGCCGCCAGAGCGGTGGGCAAGGCAGAGCAGAGAGAAGCCGCCGGAGCGGTGGGTAAGGCAGAGCAGAGAGAAGCCGCCGGAGCAGTGGGCAAGGCAGAGCAGAGAGAAGCCGCCGGAGCGGTGGGCAAGGCAGAGCAGAGAGAAGCCACCAGAGCGGTGGGCAAGGCAGAGCAGAGAGAAGCCGCCGGAGCGGTGGGCAAGGCAGAGCAGAGAGAAGCCGCCGGAGCGGTGGGCAAGTCAGAGCAGAGAGAAGCCGCCGGAGCGGTGGGTAAGACAGAGCAGAGAGAAAATGCCGGAGTGGTGGGCAAGACAGAGCAGTGAGAAACCGCAGGTGCCATGGACAAGGCAGAGAGGGCAGGGCTCTGTTCACATGGAACAGACTGGAAAATACAGGAAGATAAGGAGGAAGGGAAAAGGGACAAGCAGAACCAGATACACACAAGGTACTCCCTATGAAATAGCGAGTGGGCACAAAACTCACAAACAGAAGTACAGAGACAACAAGTTGGTGTTAGGTGCAGGTTCAGATACTGCAGGAAAAGGGAAGGTACGGACATAGAGAAAAACAGGTAACAGACTAGGATACAGTTCAGACAGGAACTGCTACTGCAATGAGATATAAGAACGAGCCTGGGAATACAGCCCCCAGAGTAGCGGAAACAGACTAGAAGTCAGAGATAATAGGTCTGGGAATGCAGCCCCCAGCGTGGCAGAAATAGACTAGAAGTCACAGATAACAGGACAGGACCTGGCAATACAGTTTAAAAGACAAACCGAGTGAAGGTGTTGCTCAGGCACCTCTAACTGGGAGGAGGGGGTTTAAATATCCAGTGACTCACAGCAATATCCTGGAGACGCATTAGGGGTGCGCCCACAGCAGCTATAAGAATCAGGAAGTAACCGGGCCGCCGCCCTAAGCAGTCAGTCAAGAGAAATGCACATAGCATGAACTGGAGCAGGGATTGCAGACTGGACTGACAGGTAATATTGCGGTCTTGCATAGTGGGAGGTGGTGCACTATGCAAGCACGAAGACAGGGATGTAACAATTTACATGTTGTTTTAAATATACCCCCTTTTTTTCTTTTTTTTCCATTATAGAATAACTTTGATAAAGACTAGTGTTGAGCGAGCACTAAAATGCCTGGGTGCTCGAAGCTCGGGCCGTGCTCGCCGTGATACTAGGGTGCTTGACCCGAGCAACGAGCCCAATGTTAGTCTATGGGAGACCCGAGCATTTTTGCGGCGGCACCCCCGGCAATCTTTTAAAAGCCTAACAAGTGCCCAAAACGATAGTGACAGTGCTCAAATGACATGGGAACAGCATGGGGATCGCCCCAGGAAGCATTTCTGACTCCCAGGTCACTGCTGTCAACAACGTGGTCAGAGGTATTAAGCCACTTTTAAGAGCTCACAATAAAACGTTCTAAAACGAAACTGTAACTGCTTTCCTGTGAAATATGTTAAGGAAGTTCCTTTCCAGGGTAAAGACTTGTGTATAAGGTAAAATAAATAACCAAAAAAAAAAATTCTCCTCCACACCTTGGGCTATGTTCACAAGTGGCATTTTTTATGCGTTTTTGCACTTTTGTATTGCTTTCAACCGTGACAAATGCATTTACCGGGAAATGTCATTTTAACATTTTACAACCTTATCTGGCCATGTGCTGTGTGACACACGCATACAGTGCTGAAAAGACAAGGGAACAGCATGAGGAAGACCCCTGGAAGCATCTCTGACACCCAGGTCACTGCCTAAAAGTGTGCCCATCAGAAGTGATCCTTGCCGCATCAGAAGATGCAGACTTGCAACTATCCCCGTGCAAGTCCTTGTCCCAGGGCAGTGTTCAAGTGTACCTCCCCCATTCCTTGCAATGCAAGCGCAAATAAGCAGCCAACCACCCACCCACCCGCAGGCTGCAATACTATACTGCTAGCTTGCACTTGAAATGAGGCCTTTTAGTTTGGAGAAGGCCAAAACTGGCCACTACCTCATGGCTGCGTCGGCGGCGAGGTCTCCATACTCAGTCCCCAGCCGCCACTATTTGTCCCGGGAACCTTCCCCACACTTTTCTTAGCCTGGCCTGCTCTCGGGTAGCATTGGACGAGCCCACCAGACAACCAGAGACTCCTCCGGTGGGCCCTGGCTACTCCATCAGAGGAGATGAGGGTGCCAAGGTGAGGAGCATGATGATGATGATAGAAGTTAGCATCTGCTTTGTTTTCTTTTAATGCAAGCGTAAGTGTGCAGCCTGCCACCCACCCACCCCCAGGCTGCAATACCATACTGCTAGCTTGCACTTGAAATGGGGCCTTTTAGTTTGGAGGAGGATGAAGCTGGCCACTACCTCATGGCTGCTTCGGCAGCGAGGTATCCATACTCAGTCCCCAGCCGCCCCTATTTGTCCCGGTGCGCAATAAACATAAGATTAAGTGCGCATACCAAAACATTACCTGTGCCCTCCCCAGTGCATTTAGTGGGAAGGACAGCCTATTCTGCTGTAGTGTTTGCATGCCAAACCCCTGTTCATGGTACATGCAAAGATGCCTCCCACCCTGCACCTGTCGTTGCAGACTTGCAACTATCCCCGTTCAAGTCCTTGTCCCAGGGCAGTGTTCAATTGTACCTCTCCCATTCCTTGCAATGCAAGCGCAAGTATGCAGCCTGCCACCCACCCACCCCCAGACTGCAATATCATACTGCTTGCTTGCACTTTAAATTGGGTCTTTTAGGCATGTGGAGGCGGAATCTGGCCACCACGTCATGTGTTGGCGGCCTGGTATCCATACTCAGTCCCCAGCCGCCAGGCAGCCGGGTGTCCACACTCGGTCCCCAGCCACCAGGAGGCGGCCAGTTGTCCACACTCGGTCCCCAGCCGCCACGCGGCCGGGTTTCCACACATGGTTCCCAGCCGCCTGGGGGCGGCCGGGTGTCCATAAACGGTCCCCAGCCGCCCCTATTTCTCCTGACACCTTCCCACACACTTTTCTTAGCCTGGCCTGCTTTAGGGCAGCATTGGACGAGCCCACCAGAGAACCAAACTCCTCTGGTGGGCCCTGGCTTCTCCATCAGGGGAGTTGAGAGTGCCAAGGTGAGGAGCATGATGATAGAAGTTAGCATCTGCTTTGTTTTCTTGGAATGCAAGCGCATGTATGTAGTAGCGGCTAGGCCTGAGGTGGTCAGCGTTTTGGCGCATATCCTACCTCCTCCTATGATTGCTGGATGTTTTCCTGCTACTATCCAAGTTCTATGACTACCGTTAAAACAAAGCTTCAGGTGATAAATGATGGATGAGGTGGTGGCAAAGGAGAAAGAGCAGGAGGAACAGGGACCATTCACATCAATATCAGGCCAGTCAACCACATATTTCTTGTAGGATATGTTTCTGTAACAAAAGGAGCCATTCGGCTACACAGTTATAGGGCATACAGTGAGTGCAATGCCTACCAAAAATTTAGAGGCACTCCAATGCCCCTTGGAAATTACATGGAGGTCAGAGGGCCTTAACTATACAGTTTTTTCCATTTATAGCAACTGGGTCTCCTGTACACTGTTGGTCTAAGAAGTGATTGGAAGGCTTTACAAAAATTATGAGGAACGGCAATGCTCCTTGAACCAGACGTAGATTACAGCATACTAAAAATCTTCTAACCATTATTGGGGAGTGGGTCTCCCTTAGTTTTCGCCTTTGCATTGAAAAGCAAAAGCTGACTAAAATTAGGAGGAAAAGTAATGCCCGTTGGAAGAGTCGTGGAGGTTAGAGGTAATTAAAAACAACATTTCAATGCCCCTTGGAAGAGCTGTGAAGTTCAGAGTGGTTTAACAAGACGCTTTTAATGCCCCTTTGAAGAGACGTGGAGGTCACAGTAGCTTAACAAGACGGTTTTAATGCCCCTCAAAAGGGACGTTGAGGTCACAGTAGCTTAACCAGACGGTTTTAATGCCCCTTGGAAAAGGGGTGGAGCTCGCAGTAGCTTAACAAGATGGTTTTAATGCCCCTTGGAAGAGTGGTGCAGGACACAGTAGCTTAACAAGACGGTATTAATGCCCCTCGGAAGCGACGTGGAGGTCACAGTAGCTTAAAAAGACGGTTTTAATGCCCCTTGGAAGAAATGTGGAGGTCACAGTAGCTTAACAAGACGGTTTTAATGCCCCTTGAAAAAGTTATGGAGGTCGCAGTAGCTTAACAAGACGGTTTTAATGCCCCTTGGAAAAGTGGTGGAGGTCACAGTATCTTAACAAGACGGCTTTAAAGCCCCTCGAAAGAGACGTGGAGGTCACAGTAGCTTAACAAGACGGTTTTAATGCCCATCGGAAGAGATGTGGAGGTCACAGTAGCTTAACAAGACGTGGAGGTCCCAGTAGCTTAACAAGACAGTCTTAATGCCCTTTGGAAAAGTGGTGGAGGTCGCAGTAGCTTAACAAGACGGTTTTAATGCCCCTTGGAAAAGTGGTGGAGGTCACAATAGCTTAACAAGACGGTTTTAAAGCCCCTCGAAAGAGACACGGAGGTCACAGCAGTTTAACAAGACGGGTATAATGCCCCTCGGAAGAGACATGGATGTCCCAGTAGCTTAACAAGACGGTTTGAATGCCCCTTGGAAGAGACGTGGAGGTGCCAGTAGCCTAACAACACGGTTTTAATGCCCCTTACAAGAGACATGCAGTACAGCATATTACAAACATTATTCCCATTATTGGGGAGTGGGCCTCCCATAGTCTTTGCTTATGCCTTCCAAGCAAAAGCTGCCAAAACTTAGGATGGAGGAACTTGCAATGCCCCTTACAAGAGCCATGCAGTACAGCATATTACAAACATTATTCCCATTATTGGGGAGTGGTTCTCCCAAAGTCTTTGCTTATGCCTTCCAAGCAAAAGCTGCCAAAAATTAGGACGGAGGAACTTGCAATGCCCCTTACAAGAGCCATGCAGTACAGCATATTACAAACATTATTCCCATTATTTTGGAGTGGGTCTCCGATAGTCTTTGCTTATGCTTTCCAAGCAAAAGCTGCCAAAAATTAGGACAGAGGAACTTGCAATGCCCCTTACAAGAGCCATGCAGTACAGAATATTACAAACATTATTCCCATTATTGGGGAGTGGGTCTCCCATAGTCTTTGCTTATGCCTTCCAAGCAAAAGCTGCCAAAAATGATGGGGAAATGCAATGCCCGTTCAAAGAGTCGCGGAGGTTAGAGTTAATTAAAAACAACATTTCAATGCCCATTGGAAGAGCTGTGGAGTTCAGAGTGGTTTAACAAGACACTTTTATTTCCCTCGGAAGAGACGTGGAGGTCCCAGTAGCTTAACAAGACGGTTTTTAATGCCCCTTGGAAAAGTGGTGGAGGTCACAGTAGCTTAACAAGACAGTTTTAATTCCCCTCGGAAGAGACGTGGAGGTCCCAGTAGCTTAACAAGACGGTTTTAACGCCCCTAGGAAAAGTGGTGGTGGTCGCAGTAGCTTAACAAGACAGTTTTAATGTCCCTTGGAAAAGTGGTGGAGGTCACAGGAGCTTAACAAGACGGCTTTAATGCCCCTCGAAAGAGACGTGGAGGTCACAGTAGCTTATCAAGACGGTTTAAATGCCCATCGGAAGAGACGTGGAAGTCACAGAAGCTTAACAAGACGGTCTTAATGCCCCTTGGAAAAGTGGTGTAGGTCGCAGTAGCTTAACAAGAAGGTTTTAATGCCCCTTGGAAAAGTGGTGGAGGTCCCAGTAGCTTAACAAGACGGTTTTTAATGCCCCTTGGAAAAGTGGTGCAGGTCACAGTAGCTTAACAAGACTGTTTTAATGCCCCTCGGAAGAGACTTGGAGGTCCCAGTAGCTTAACAAGATGGTTTTAACACCCCTAGGAAAAGTGGTGGAGGTCGCAGTAGCTTAACAAGATGGTTTAAATGCCCCTTGGAAAAGTGGTGGAGGTCACAGTAGCTTAACAAGACGGTTTTAATGCCCCTTGGAAAAGTGGTGGTGGTCGCAGTAGCTTAACAAGACAGTTTTAATGTCCCTTGGAAAAGTGGTGGAGGTCACAGGAGCTTAACAAGACGGCTTTAATGCCCCTCGAAAGAGAAGTGGAGGTCACAGTAGCTTAACAAGATGCTTTTAATGCCCCTCGGAAAAGACGTGGAGTTCACAGTAGCTTAACAAGACGGTTTTAATGCCCCTCGGAAGAGATGTGGATGTCGCAGTAGCTTAACAAGACGGTTTTAAAGCCCCTTACAAGTGCCATACAGTACAGCATCTTAAAAATATTATTCCCATTATTGGGTAGTGCGTCTCCCACAGTCTTTGCTTATGCCTTCCAAGCAAAACCTGACAAAAATAAGGATGGAGGAACTTTCAATAATGGCAACACGTAACCACGGTCACCCTGGTGGTATAGTGGTTGTGGAGGCTGAGGATAAGGAGAAGAACATAAAACAGCTGAAATGAGGAAGCATATACCCATGTGTGGGTGTGAAGCGGTGCATGGGAATACACCTCCCGAAATAACACAGGGGATTTGACTTTATGTTACTCTGCTGTCATTTGGTGGTGATGAGAAGTCTGGCCCAATCCAGCCCTTGTTCATTTTGATAAGGGTCAGCTTGTCAGCATTGTCAGTTGACAGGCGAGTGCGCTTATCAGTTTTAATTCCCCCAGCGGCCCTAAAAACACGCTCCGATAACACGCTAGCGGCAGGGCAGGCCAGGACCTCCAAGGCGTACAGAGCAAGATCATTCCAAGTGTCCAGCTTGGATGCCAATAATTAAAAGTCACAGAGGAATCACTGAGGAAGCTGGTACGGTCTGCAAGGTACTCCCTTAACATCTTTTGAAACTTTCCACTCCTTGTGAGAGTACCCCGCGCCTCAGGGCCTGTCCGAAGGGAGGGTCTGAGAAAACTGTCCCAGAACATTGACAGTGTTCCCCTGCCTCTGCTGGATTGGAGTTGCGTCTCTCTCACATGTATGCCTTGGTTGGGCAACGAACTGTGACCTCTGCCGCTAGCGTGTTCAGATGGGAATTTTTTTAACAGTTCTGCAGCAAGGGCCTTCTGGTACTGCCCCGTTTTTGTAGACCTCTCCACCTCAGGAATAAGAGAGTGAAAGTTGTCCTTGTAGAGGGGGTCTTAAAGTGTCACCAACCAGTAATGACTGTCACCCAACATTTTGACAACGCGAGGGTCACGGTTAAGGCAGCGTAACATAAAGTCAGCCATGCGTGCCAGAATGGCAACGGGCAAAACTTCCATGTCCTCACCAAGATGACGACTGACCATGCTCTCCTCCTCATCTTCCTCCTTTTCCTTCCCCCTGTCCACAGGCCACCCACGCTGAACCGACGGTATGACAGTTGTACAGGTACTACCGTCTACAGTGCATGATACAAGCTCCTGTTCTTCCTTCTCCTCCTCCTCTCCCTCATTGTCCCCCAATGCACGTTCGGATAAGATGAGGCTGGGCTGTGTGTAATTGACCGCTACGGCTTCTTGATCCATCTCATCATACTCTGGCTGCAATGCCTCCTCTTTAATTCTCTGCAGAGAGCGTTGCAAAAGACAGACAAGTGGAATGCTGACACTAATGATGGCGTCATCGCCACTCACCATCTTGGTGGACCACTTAAAGTTTGTCAAGGTGGTACATATGTCAGACATCCTGGTCCACTCCTGAGGTCTTATGTGTGGAGTCTGACCTGAATATCGACGGCCTTGTTGCAGCTGGTAGTCCACAACTGCTCTCTTCTGCTCACAAATCCTTTGCAACATATGGAGGATAGAGTTCCAACATGTGGGGACATCACACACCTGTCGGTGTGACGGAAGATGCAAACGTTGCTGCAACACAGCAAGGGCAGTGGAAGCAGTAGCTGACTTGCGAAAATGAGATGACAGGTGGTGTACTTTGACGAGTAGATCTGGCAACTCGGGGTACAATTTAAGAAACCGCTGAACCACGAGGTTAAGCACATGAGCCAGGCATGGTACGTGTGTGATCTCGCCTCGCCTCAGAGCCGCCACCAAGTTATGGCCATTGTCACACACGACCATGCCTGGATGTAGGTTCAGCGGTCTCAGGGACAGATCTGCCTGCTCTTTCACAGCTGTCCACAACTCACAAGCAGTGTGAGGTTTCTCACCTAAGCTTATGAGTTTCAGCACAGGCTGTTGCCTCTTGGCGGAGGCAGTACTGCAGAGTAGTGTTGAGCCACCCCCGTAGTGTTCGAGTTCGGTCCGGTTCGTCGAACACCCGTGTGTTCGCCGAACTGTTCGTCGAACTGTTCGTCGAACACCTTCGAACACCGTTAAAACCAATGGCAGGCAAACAAAAACACATAGAAACACATAGAAAACACCTTCAAAGGTGTCCAAAAGCTGACAAACTGCTCAGAAGACACAACTAACACATGGAAAAGTGACAAGTACATATAGTCATGCGAAAAGAAAAGAGGTGGAGGAGTAAAAGGAGGGGGAGCCACAGATATAGGCATGTCATGCCCTTCTAAAATCCAAAAAGTGAGAAGCCGAGACGGCCAGTCCGCTCCTGCCCGTGCCACCTCCGTGTCGCCGGGTTTGTGCCAGAGCCGCGGTGAACCCTGACGGCCAGCCCCCCTCTCCCAATACTGGTGCCTGTCCGCTGGTGGGTCGAGAGAGCCCCCCTGTGGTGGAGGCAGCTCTAAGCTTTTTAATTTAAATTGTCCCTCTAATTTGAATGAATACACTTTAAATCCATTTACAAGGATCTATTGGAGGGCAAGTCTCATGCCAGCAGCCGCGTAATTCCAGTTCCAGTAGCGTCCACTAAAGCTGCTGCAGTTAAAAAGCTTTTATAAGGATCGAGCTCGGCTGTCCACCGCAAGGCATCCTAGTGCCAGTCCCAGCCCCTATGCCTTGGGGTGCCTCCTGATGCTCTTCACTAAGTATCCCGTGGTCCCGAAGCATTTCCTTTGAAAAAATTAAGTGTCCAAACTACAGGTGGTGTAGCTTGCTTAACAGCCGGGATAATCCGCTGACTAGCAGACACTGCTACTAGGCACAAAGTATTTCCTGGGCTAGATGCAGTTAAAAATTTGTAAGTAGATACTCTCGTTGGATGCTGAGAAAGCATTCCATAGAGTCTCCTGGCACGCCATATATGATTCTCTTAAAAAGCTTGGGGTAGGGGTCTAGGGGACCCTTTTATAGCCAAAATCACGGCCCTGTATCACAATACGTCACCTAGGCTGAAGATAAATGGAACTGTAGCACCGAGGGCTCGGTTGCTACAGACGTATTGCACCTCACCCAGAGGTGTGATATCTCACTCTCAGATAAGGATGGCGTGTGGATCAGGACCCGACACCTGCATGCATTACACCACATTGCCGTGGGGCAGGGCGACCAATATGCCCCTGAGATGGGCACGACAGTCCCTGTCCCTGGCTGGTGTGGGGGGAGGGAACACTGAGGAAGGGGAACCCTGCAGTGCAGGAGCAGGGAGGAAGCAGTTCCTGGGTGCATTGAGAAGGGAGTATAAAAGGTGGGCACCATCTTAGTTCAGTGCAGAGAAGTCTGAGCAGAAGTGGCAGGGAGCAGGGGCTCTGCATGAGCTCTGCTCCGGAGGCGGGCCTAGTAACAGAGGCCCAGGCCTGCAAGAGGGAGAAGGAAGGAAGAGGAGCGGAGAAGGCTCCAGGAACGAGGAATGAAGGGATCCCAGGGGTGCGGACGGGCGAGTCGCCACCGCACGCCCGAATCCACCTGCGTGGAGGGGTCAGGCCAAAGGGGGAGACCGGTCCCCGAACTAGTGGAGGCAGGAAACGACCCTCAGCTAGAAACCGGAGGCTCTGACATTTTATGTGGCGCAGCCCCTTGCTCCACCCGCTAGGAAGGCACCACATAGGGTCAGGGAAACTGGCGCCAAGTTTACCAAGAGGAGGCCCGAGGCAGCCGGACAGAAGTGTTGGTAAGAAAGGCCAGACAAAGGACACACAAAGGGGGTCCTGTGAAGCGCTCCAAAGTTATCTGGGAGTTGTCTGAGCCCCTCACCTGGTGAGCACAGTACGACGTGGGCAGCCGTTACCTGCAGACGTGGTCTGGATAATAAGAACTGTGAGTAAAGGCCCTGAACTGCATCACTGACTCCGTGTCGTTACTGCTGCTGCCCTGCACCATCACCCCCATCCTCCGCATACACTGCCCTGAAGCTATACTCCTCCCGTGGGGAGTTATGCTATGCTCTGCTGCACCCACAACACCAGCCTTAGCGGTCTGTCCTGTAGCGGCGGTTCACTCTGACCGCAATCCACGGGTGGCGTAGTCGGACATTTAAACATCAAAACCACATAAATAGTTCCGCCACTGGTTTGACCGCCCTGAGCCACGGAACCGGATCGCCGCCACGAAGACTACAACCACTAGCATCCACCAAAAAGGGTCCGGCTCCGGGTGTCCCAAGGCCCAGGGGGTGCGTCAGAACATTTTCATCACCTTTCACAATCACCAATGGGACAAGGCAGGGATGTCCTCTGTCCCCTCTCTTATACATCCTAGTGACGGAGCACCTGCTCTCATCAATTCGCCATAACCCCAATATTAGGTGGATTGAGGTGGGAGGCACCGAGTACAAGTGCTCTCTATTTGCTGATGATGTCCTAGTATATATCACTCAATCACATATATCCATCCCTGCTGTTATGGCTGAAATAGATCACTTTGTTACATGGTAAAATTTTAAAATCAATGCAGCGAAGTCTGAGGCCCTCGATGTCTCCCTCCCTAAATCCATATAGGATTCCATCCAGTCCAACTTTCCCTTTGCCTGGCCCTCACAGGGTATCAAATACTTAGGAATTCCTATTCATAGAGACCTCTCCCATCTATGTTATCTTAATTTTGGGCCCTTTATTGAACAATTCCATACAGACCACGGTTGGCAAGTTAGAACTGTAAGATTCACTACGTGAACCACTGGTGTTTTGTGGAAAAGCACATGTACACCGCGTTCCAAATTATTATGCAAAAAGTGTTTAGGAGTGATAAGGGAAGAATTTGTTTGTTTGTCAGTTAAACTCATTGATGGTGATGTGTGTCAGGGCTCTTTATATCACTGTAAGCAATTGCAGACACCTGTGCTAATTAGTTTGGCAGGTGTGTCCAATGAAAGGCAAGACTACTTAAGAAGGCTCTCTTACATTATTAAGCAGCCTACATTTTCTGCCAAAATGGGAAAGAAAAAGGATGTGTCGGCTGCTGAGAAGCAACAAATTGTGGAGTGTTTAGGTCAAGGCATGACTACAATCAACATTGTGCGATGATCAGGATGAAGTGTCTTGGCAATCAAGAAGTATGTAGCTGATTCACAGTACACACGTGTGCGTGCTGATAAGGGCAAATTGAGGACTCTTTCCTACAGGCAATTACGTCAGGTTGAAAGAGCAGCGGCAAAAAAGCCTTGTCATAGCAGCAGACAAGTTTTTGAAGCTGCTTGTGCCTCCAACGTCCCCCGAACAACAAGATGCAGGGTCCTTCAGAGGTTTGCAGCTGTGCATACGCCATCCTGTCGACCTCCTCTATCCACTTCACACAAGCAGAAACGGCTCCAGTGGGCCAAACATTACATGAAGACTGATTTCAAAACTGTTTTGTTCACGGATGAGTGCCGTGCAGCGCTCGATGGTCCAGATGAATGGAGTGGAGGATGGCTGGTTGATGGACACCCCACGCAAACACGGCTACAGCGCCAACAAGGAGGAGGTGGAGTAATGTTTTGGGCTGGAATCATGGGGAGAGAGATTGTCGGCCCCTTTAGGATCCCTGAAGGCGCTAAAGATGAACTCCATAATGTATGTGGATTTTCTCAAACAGCACTTCCTGCCATGGTTCAAGAAGAAGAACCGTGTATTTCACAGCAAGATCATTTTTCTGCATGATAATGCACCATCTCATGCTGCACATAAAACATCTGCATCTCTGGCTGATATGGGCATAAAAGAGGACAAACTTATGGTGTGACCCCCATGCTCCCCTGACCTCTACCCCATTCAGAACCTTTGGAGCATCATTAAAAGGAGTGTCTATGATGGCGGGAGGCAGTTCACATCTAAGCAACAGCTCTGGGAGTGTATTCTGTCCTCATGCAAAACAATTGAAGCAGAAACCATCCAAAACCTGACAAATTCAATGGACGAGAGAGTTCAGAAGCTCCTTTCGAACAAGGGGTCCTATGTGAAAATGTAACATCACCTAGAATAAAGTTTTGAGTTGAAAACTGTTTGATTTCAGTTTCTAACAACCTGCTAATGCTTATAATTTCAAAAATGACCATTTTTTTGGTCTTTATTAAAATGAAAAGGTTGATCGAAAAGTTTGGGGGATCTAAGAGTGTGGCAACCCAGTAGTCATGATTACTTCGAATTCTGACAATATGAGGGTCATGCTGCAGGTAGTGCAGCAAGAAGGCACTTATGTGTCTTGCGCATCTCGGAGCCCCAAAATTATTTTCCGGGCTAGATGCAGCTAAAAATTATTTTTAATTTTAAATCTGGTGAAGCTTATTATAGATGGCCTAATAGGATCAGTGCTGCACACTGCTACAAAGCCCAAATTATTTTCCAGTCAAGATACAGATAAACATGATTAGTAATTTGAAAGCTTAAAACGGTTGGTAGGGTGATTTTAACCAATCATCAAGCTTTTACTCTCCCCAGGATGACACAGGGGTAGAAAAGTCGTTTCGGATCCATGATTTGTTCATCTTTATGAACGTGAGTCTGTCTACATTATCAGTGGAGAGCCGCGTGCGCTTATCTGTCAGCACACCACCAGCAGCGCTGAACACACGTTCAGACAGAACGCTGGCTGCGGGGCATGACAAGATCTCCAAGGCGTAAGTGGCTAGCTCCGGCCATTTATCCAGATTGGAAGCCCAAAAAGAGCAAGGGTCCAGTGACACAGTCGTGGCTTCAATGTTTACTTGGAGATACTCCTGTACCATCGTCTCTAGGCGTTGACTATGTGTCAGACTTCTTGTCTCCTGTGGCCTTGCAAAGGATGGGCTAAAAAAGTGGTGAAATGATTCCGCAAAATTGATGTTACCAGCAGATACTGTGGTTCTGTTACGGTTTGAGTGCTGAACACTTGACGGTCCCACGGTTGGCAAGTTGGAACTGTGAGATTCACTACGTGCACCACTGGTATTTTGTGGAAAAGAACATGTAAGATTCTGCAACAGTCTCTGCTGATACTCCTGCATGCGTGCATCCCTTTCTATGGCAGGAATAATTTCTGCAAATTTACTTTTGTACCGGGGATCTAACAGTGTGGCAACCCAGTAGTCAGGATTATTTCTAATTCTCACAATTCGAGGGTCATGTTGCAGGTAGTGCAGCAAGAAGGCACTCATGTGTGTTGCGCATCCAGGAGCACCAAGTCCCTGTTGTGTTGGTGGCGAGGTAACAATCATGCTTCCTTCCTCTGTCCTCTCCCCCCAACCTCGCACAACAGAAATGTGATCAAGGTCTCCCTCATCTGATGAGTCTTCCATCAGTTCGTCCTCCACTTCTTCCTGGGCTCCTGCACCTTCCTCACTAGTTTGGCTGCTACCATGCGCCCTGGTAAAATCATCTCCCCCACCCTCACATGCCTGCCGCCCTGGTGCTGCCGACCGTCTGGACCTTGCAGATGTTAGCCCTTCCGCATACAACTCCTCCTCCTCTACTTCCTCCACTTCCTCTTGTGCCACCACCTGACTCCGAATTCTGTTTAACATGTGCTCCAGCATGTAAATCACCGGAATAGTCATGCTGATAATGGCATCGTCAGCACTAAACATCTTCGTCGCCATTTCAAAACTGTGCAGAAGGGTGCATAGGTCCCTGATCTGAGACCACTCCTCCAGCGTGATTTGCCCCACCTCTGAATCTCGTTGGCCTAGGCTATACGTCAGAACGTATTGCACCAGGGCTTGTCGGTGCTGCCACAGTCGCTGCAACATGTGCAGAGTTGAATTCCACCGGGTAGGCACATCGCATTTTAGCCGGTGAAGTGGCAGGCCCAACGACTTCTGTAGAGATGTAAGTCGCTGAGCTGCGGGATGCGAACGGCGGAAGTGAGCACACAGCGACCGTGCCCTCTGCAGAAGGCCATCTAGTCTGGGATAGTGGGCTAAAAATTGCTGGACAACCAGGTTCAACACGTGAGCCATACAAGGCACGTGTGTGACATTGCCCCGGCGAAGGGCCGCACCCAGGTTTGCAGCATTGTCGCACACGGCCTTCCCTGGTTTCAGGTCCAGTGGAGACAACCATTCATGAAATTGGTTCTCCAGAGCTGACCACAACTCCTCAGCTGTGTGACTCACATTTCCCAGACATTTCAATGTAAAAACCGCCTGATGACGTTGAGCCCTACTGCCAGCATAGTAAGGAGGTGTGCAGGATCCCTTCTGCGCAGTTAGAAAGCTTGTGGCATGACCAGACAGGCTTTGGGTGCAGGTGGAAGACCGAGAGGAGGTTGAGGAGGCAGAAGCAGTGGAGGAAAAATTACATAAAGAGGATTGACGCACAACTCGTGGGGACGGCAAGACTTGGACAGCAGCCCCTTGTCCTGCTGTCACCATAGTTACCCAGTGCCCAGTCAGCGACATGTAACGCCCCTGTCCATGCCTACTCGTCCAAGTGTCTGTGGTGAAATGCACCCTGTCACACACAGAGTTTCTCAAAGAAGCGGTGATGTTGTGTGCGACATGCTGGTGGAGCGCAGGCACACCTTTCTTTGAGAAGTAGTGCCGACTGGGCATCTGGTACTGGGGCACTGCGACGGACATAAGGTCTCGAAAATCCTGTGTGTCCACCAGGCGGAAAGGCAGCATTTCTGTAGCCAAGAGCTTGCAGATGGTGAAATTCAACCTCTTAGCTTTCTCATGGCTAGGAGGAAATGGTCTTTTACTTGTCCACATCTGAGGGACCGAGGGCTGGCTATTGTGCTTAGACGGGGTTGATAAGGGTGTCCCCGGCAAACTGCCGGTCTGTGAGGAAGATGCAGGCGGACATGTTAGGTTGCCTTGATCCAAAGGTGGTGCTATCGATGTCGGACAGCGCTCAAGACCAGCTGGTGTTACCACCTCCAAAGAAAATGATGACCTGCCAATCACGCTGGCTGTTGCGGGTAAAGAGGTGGCAGGTCTGCGCCCCAAAACAGGTGTGACTGCTGTCCCCCCAGTCACAGAGGATGAAGAGGCCGTGGATGCACAAGATATGGCAGACGGTGGTTGGCCCGGCCGGCTAGACCGCATTGTAGCACACTGAGCTTCCCACTGCAACTTATGCTTCATGTCCATGTGCCGGTTCATGCATGAAGTACTCAAACTATGTATTTTTTGGCCTCTACTTAGCTTTTGCTGACAAATGTTACAGATAACACGAGTTGGGTCATCTTTATCGATCTGAAAAAATGCCCAGGCTATGCAAGGCTTAGCACACATGCGACCTGAAGAGCCACCACGACTTGTGGTGAGAGGCAGAGTTGTGTTTGAGGATGCAGTTGTTGACGTGCTTCCAGTACTACGTCTCTGTCCAGGAAGGCGCAACCTGACCTCGTCGTCACTAGCATCTTCCTCCACCTCCTCTGCTGACCTCATCTCTTGGCTGACTGTGGGTTGACAGTAAGTGGGATCTCCGACCTCATCATCATCACCCTGTGCGTTATCACACCCATCGTCCTCAGAGCCAACCTGTTCCTGCCCTGACAAAAAACTAAAGTTGTCGCTCCAATCAGGTATTTGAGTCTTATCATCGTCTTCCTCATTGTCTCCACCAACAGGAGTTACAGTTTGGGAATGAGGGTCTACATTATGGTCAGAACCTTCTGCGTCTGGTCCTGGATCCGACTCATAAAGATTCTGGGCATCAGTGCAGATCATTTCCTCGTCTGGATTCACAGAAGCGCTGGAGTCGACCTCTGATTCCCAGGCTATAGTATGAGTAAACAGCTCTGCAGACTCAACCATCTGTTCTACCTCATACTCAGACGGCCAGCTGGAGATTTGGGAGCTGTGAGGAAGCAAGTGCGATTTGGGTGACACCTTTGAGGACTGGAGTATTTGTGATGTTGAAGTTGATGTGGAGGAGAGCCCACTTAAAGGAGCACTTGATATCCGTTGAAGCACCTGCTGTTTTTGTGCCTCATCTGGAATTTGTAGCGATTGGCGTGGCCGTAAGAAAGGGATCTTATCACATTGTCCGATAAAAGAAGTAGACATTTTAGTTTGGCTGGAAGATGGTCTTTCTTCTGCACCTACCCCACGGACACAACCTTTTTTCCCCTTCCCAACACGCCTATTCCCCTTTCCACCAGCAGCAGGCCTTTTTCCACTCATTTTGGTGGTTAACTAATTCACAACTCTGGAGTTGTTTGCACAAAAAAACAATGGATGGTAACCGAGCAGAGCTGAGTGGCCAAACTGTGGTATTAGGCCAAAACTATTGGCTGGGTTAGATGCAGAAAAAAATTATTTTTAATTTGCAACCTGATGGAGGTCAGTATAGATGGACTAATAGACCAAGTCCCACACACCGCTAGAAGCCCAAATATTTTTTCAGAGCTAGATGCAGAAATTTTTTTTATTCAATTTGCAACCTGATGGAGGTCAGTATAGATGGACTAATAGACCAAGTCCCACACACTGCTAGAAGCCCAAATATTTTTTCAGAGCTAGATGCAGAAAAAAATTATTTTTAATTTGCAACCTGATGGAGGTCAGTATAGATGGACTAATAGACCAAGTCCCACACACCGCTAGAAGCCCAAATATTTTTTCAGAGCTAGATGCAGAAAAAAATTATTTTTAATTTGCAACCTGATGGAGGTCAGTATAGATGGACTAATAGACCAAGTCCCACACACCGCTAGAAGCCCAAATATTTTTTCAGAGCTAGATGCAGAAAAAAATTATTTTTAATTTGCAACCTGATGGAGGTCAGTATAGATGGACTAATAGACCAAGTCCCACACACTGCTAGAAGCCCAAATATTTTTTCAGAGCTAGATGCAGAAAAAAATTATTTTTAATTTGCAACCTGATGGAGGTCAGTATAGATGGACTAATAGACCAAGTCCCACACACCGCTAGAAGCCCAAATATTTTTTCAGAGCTAGATGCAGAAAAAAATTATATTCAATTTGCAACCTGCAGGAGGTCAGTATAGAAGGACTAATAGAACAAGTCCCACACACTGCTAGAAGCCCAAATATTTTTTCAGAGCTAAATGAAGAAAAAAATTATTTTTAATTTGCAACCTGATGGAGGTCAGTATAGATGGACTAATAGACCAAGTCCCACACACTGCTAGAAGCCCAAATATTTTTTCAGAGCTAGATGCAGAAAAAAATTATATTCAGTTTGCAACCTGATGGAGGTCAGTATAGATGGACTAATAGAATGATGCTATGCCCAAAAGATTTTACTTCACTAGGTGCAGTAAAAAAATTGGTATTCTATACACAGGTGGTATATCTTGCAACACAGATAGGCTACTCCACTGACTAACACACTCTGCAATAGGCCAAAAAGGATTAGCTTTGCTAGATTCAGCCAAATGCTGTGAAAAAAACTTGCACAGCACTGGCACAGACCTGCCTGGCAAAAACTGATAGGAACTGATGTAACCTAGTCCTGAAAAGGACTCCAATTACAATTAGTCTTTACTCCCACAATCTATCTATTTAAGAGCACAGACCTGCCTGATAAAAGTCGTAGGAAATGCTGTAACCTAGTCCTTAAAAGGACTGCAATCACAACTATTCCCTACTCCCAAGCTATCTGTATATTTGTGCGAAAATTGGCTTGAAATTAACAAGGTATAGCGCACACAGCAACAGCGGTGCCGTCTAACACGCAGCTGCAGCAGTGAGAAAATGGTGGCGACGGGGAAAATGGCTTGGTCTTATAGGGCAAGGACATGTGACATACACTGCCAATCACACATGCCCTTGCTTGTGTGAAAAAAAGCACTTCGCTCCGTGTGTGCGCTGCTGATAGGCTGACAGATTGCACCTCCCCACTGCAAATGCGGGAAAGAGAAAAAAAAATGGAGATCTTCATTGTTCCTGCAGAGATCCATCCCCTGCCCCTCCCCCCGCCCCGCTGTACACTCAAACTGCGTATTAACATTAATTTTCATCATTACTGAGAAAAAATCCAGTTATGATTTTGGTGCACGAACAGTTATCGAACATAACCTCGAACAGCCGAATTTTTCTCAAATTGTTCGTGTTCGCCGACCGGCTCGAACACCGCCCAAAACAGCTCGAATTTGAGATTGGCGAACAGTTCGAGTAGAACAACGCTCATCTCTACTGCAGAGCTTCCAGCTTGTAACTTATGTGGTGATATCTGAGATGGACGCTGAACATGAGGAGGAGGAGGAGGAGGAGGATGACGCGCAGGAGCTGTACACTGTGGGGGCAACTCTGACTGACATAGGGCCCGCAATCCTCGGTGTGGGGAGAATGTGTTCCATCCCAAGGTCCGACTGGGTCCCGGCTTTCACTATGTTTACCCAGTGTGCCGTCAGGGAGATGTACCGTCCCTGGCCACAAGCACTTCTCCACGTGTCTGTTGTCAGGTGGACTCTCCCAGTAACTGCTTTGCTGAGGGCATGGCAGATGTTTTGGGACACGTGCTTGTGTAGTGCGGGGATGGCACACCGGGCAAAATAGTGTCGGTTTGGGGACTGAATACCGAGGGACGGTCATCGCCTTAAGGTTGCAGAAGGATTCCATCTCCACCAGCCTAAAAGGCAGCATTTCCAACGCAAGCAGTCGTGAAATGTGCAAATTTAGGACTGTGACCTGTGGGGCGTTAGCTGCGAATTTCCGCTTTCGTTCAAAGGTCTGGGATATGGACAATTGAACGCTGCAGTGGGACGTGGACGTGGACGTTGACGTTGATGCTGTTTTTTGAGAAACTGCCATAACAAGTGAAGACTGAGAGGAGGGGGCATCTTTGTATGCTGTATGGACAGGGGATTGCCTTGCACACACAACAGGGGGTTCTATTGCACAAACAACAGCGGAAGAAGCAGTGGTGACACCCGCTGACACTGGTCGTGGACCCTGGGGTTCGCCCCACAAAGTCGGGTGCTTTGCTGCCATGTGCCTGATCATGCTGGTGATGGTCAGGCTGGTAGTTTTGTCACCCCTGCTGATGCTGGCATGGCAGGTGGTACAAATGGCCTTTTTGGGGTTATCAGCAGAGTCTTTAAAAAAGTTCCAGACTCTGGAAGACTTACAGGTTGTACTGGCAACGTCCCTCGTGTTGGTGTTACGGGTAACTGTTGCCTGCTTTCTGTGTGCAGCCACCTCAATTCTTCTTCCTGCCTGTTGGGGTACTCTGCCTCCCTCACCCTGTGTGCTGCTGGCCTTGCTCTGCATGTCCTCCTGCCACGTTGGGTCAGTTACTAGATCATCCACCACCTCCTCCTCTTCCACTTGCGCACCACGATCCTCCTCCTCACTTCCTGGCAATTGTGTCTCGTCATCGTCCACCTCTTGTGACAAATTGCCAGCGTCGACTTCCTGTGGCCGTGGCTGTTCAAATATTTGGGCATCGCTAAATGGGATTTCCTCTTCCACCACTTCAAGCGGAGCAGGCGAGGGGCACAAATCTGGTGGAAGTGGACCAGTGAACAGCTCTTCAGAGTGTCCAAGTGTGGGATCAGTTGCTGTCTGACGACACTCGGCATGGTGGGAGGAAGGAGCATCAGGGTGAGGAGGAGTATGTGGTCGAGACTCACGGCTACTAAGATTTGACCGTGTGGAAGACAGACCGGAGGTGGTGGTGCCCAGGTAACTGGAAGTATTATCTGCTATCCAATTAATAACCTGTTCACACTGATCAGTTCGCAATACTGGTGTTGTTCTGTGCTTCCCTAGTAATTCGGTCAAGAAGTGGGAGCGAGAAGATGTGGCTGTTGGTTGTGGCACATTTTCACCTTGGCCACGGCCCCGTCCTCTGCACGCACCATCACCAGAACATCCAGTTCCACGTCCCTTGCTACGTGCCTTGCCCATTGTAAAGAAAGTAAAATAGCTTACACTCGCACTATCAATGGAAAAAGGGTAATAAAAAGTAGATTAGAACCGTGGAAGAGGAAAACCACAGCTCTATTTCTCTGGCCTACACCCGACTCCTTTAAACAATCTGAACAATCAGGGAGAAACTATTACTGTTTTCATTACGGAAAAAATAACAAAAGCTGGATAATAGAGATTTTTTACCGTGGAACGGCAAAACCACAGTTATAATTTACTGGTGTATAAAAGACTTTTTTAAATATATATATTTGCGGCTGAACAGTGAGCGACACACTCACACTGGTTTTTTTTAGATACAAATGGCCCAAAAGTGGATAATACAGAGGTTTGAACCGTGGAACTGCAAAAACCACACTTCTGTTTCTCTGGCCTACACCAGACTATTTTCAACAGATATATTTGGGTCTGAACTGTCACAGACACACTTTTTTTTTTTTTTTTGGGGGGGGTGGGAATACCAAAAGGTTAATATGACGGGTATTTGTACAGTGTGAAGGAGGAAAAAAAAAGAGGATTTAGATTAAAAAAAAAGTCCAGAAATTTCTAAGTCCAGAAATTTCAGCAACAGGAGCACACAGGACTCTAATGCAGCGTTTGCTGTTATAACCACTGCATCTCCTATACAGCCTGCCTGCCTGCCTGATATCTGGGATGGATATTAGTCCTGAGAAGGACTGTTTGTTTGATCTGGCAGCCTTTACAGACCCTACACTAACTTTTTCGCAGTATATATCTTTCCCTAAAACAGCAGCGCTGTCCCTACACTGTTTGATCCCAGCCGTCTGTGTCCAAGATGGCGGCGCCCGGTTTTAAATACTCGAGGTGACGCTGTGCGGCCAGCCAATCAATGTAATGCCCACAACCAACATGGCTGCGGCATTAAAGTGACTGGCTGGCAATCCCTGCATGTTCATTAGCTCTGTAAAGAGCGCCAAACATTCAGGGCAGAGACCCGAGCTCCCGCCTGAGTAAACCGGAAATGCTTGGTACTCGCCGAACATCCCGAGTAGCGTGATGCTCGGGCGAGTACCGAGCAGTGTCGAGCATGTTTGCTCAACACTAATAAAGACCTATATAGGTCGAAACGTTCGTAAAAAATTCTCTTGATATACAGTACAGACCAAAAGTTTGGACACACCTTCTCATTTAAAGATTTTTCAGTACTTTCATGACTTTGAAAATTGTACATTCTCACTGAAGGCATCAAAACTATGAATTAACACATGTGGAATTATATACTTAACAAAAAAGTGTGAAACAACTGAAAATATGTCATATATTCTAGGTTCTTCAAAGTAGCCACCTTTTGCTTTGATGACTGCTTTGCACACTCTTGGCATTCTCTTGATGAACTTCAAGAGGTAGTCACCGGAAATGGTTTTCATTTCACAGGTGTGCCCTGTCAGGTTTAATAAGTGGGATTTCTTGCCTTATAAATGGGGTTGGGACCATCAGTTGTGTTGTGCAGAAGTCTGGTGGATACACAGCTGATAGTCCTACTGAATAGACTGTTAGAATTTGTATTATGGCAAGAAAAAAGCAGCTAAGTAAACAAAAACGAGTGTCCATCATTGCTATAAGAAATGAAGGTCAGTCAGTCCGAAAAATTCGGCAAACTTTGAATGATTCCCCAAGTGCAGTTGCAAAAACCATCAAGCGCTACAAAGAAACTGGCTCACATGAGGACCGCCCCAGTAAAGGAAGACCAAGAGTCACCTCTGCTTCTGAGGATAAGTTTATCCAAGTCACCAGCCTCAGAAATCGCAGGTTAACAGCAGCTCAGATTAGAGACCAGGTCAATGCCACACAGAGTTCTAGCAGCAGACACATCTCTACAACAACTGTTAAGAGGAGACTTTGTGCAGCAGGCCTTCATGGTAAAATAGCTGCTAGGAAAGCACTGCTAAGGACAGGCAACAAGCAGAAGAGACTTTTTTTGGGCTAAAGAACACAAGGAATGGACATTAGACCAGTGGAAATCTGTGGTTTGGTCTGATGAGTCCAAATTTGAGATCTTTGGTTCTGTTAAGGGAGGGCAATGGCCCTTCACGGTTGACCAAGTGAGTGTCAAATTATTATGTTGATTCCGCAATCCAACAGGGAACCAGATGGAGACAGTGTGCTCTGTATGGGAGGATTCAAAGATTCTCTGATCCCGTTTATTTTTCTTAGCATTTTATATTGTTTTGAGTATTTTAATAGCCAATCAACTCTGCAGTCATATTACAGTACAACAGGCTTGAGCCTATCTTAGTGCAGTTATTACGGAAACACATATATGGTCATATTATCATCGTTAGTTCGAAGCACTATGGAATTTTACAAGGTCAACCCTGGCCTAAACTAGTTAGATAACAGGAGCGGAGTGTCTGACAAAATACAAAATGTTCTTGTTTGAAAAAGTTTGTGGGAAAGATGCATGGGAAGAGAAAGAAAGAAGTATGTTATGCAAGGAGTGATAATAACATGATTTTAAAGCAAGCAGATGAAATGGAGTTCCTCTAGCATGAGTATCAATATGTCCTTTACAGTTCCAAACACCGTGTCTTTGTGCGACGCAGAAAAGGTGAACGGATGGACTCTACATGCCTGGTTCCCACCGTGAAGCATGGAGGAGGAGATGTGATGGTGTGGGGGTGCTTTGCTGGTGACACTGTTGGGGATTTATTCAAAACTGAAGGCATACTGAACCAGCATGACTACCACAGCATCGTGCAGCGGCATGCTATTCCATCCGGTTTGCATTTAGTTGGACCATCATTTATTTTTCAACAGGACAATGACCCCAAACACACCTACAGGAAGTGTAAGGGCTATTTGACCAAGGAGAAGAGTGATGGGGTGCTACGCCAGATGACCTGGCCTCCACAGTCACCAGACCTGAACCCAATCGAGATGGTTTGGAGTGAGCAGGACCACAGAGTGAAGGCAAAAGGGCCAACAAGTGCTAAGCATCTCTGGGAACTCCTTCAAGATTGTTGGAAGACCATTTCCGGTGACTACCTCTTGAAGCTCATCAAGAGAATGCCAAGAGTGTGCAAAGCAGTCATCAAAGCAAAAGGTGGCTACTTTGAAGAACCTAGAATATAAGACATATTTTCAGTTGTTTCACACTTTTTTGTTTAAGTATATAATTCCACATGTGTTAATTCATAATTTTGATGCCTTCAGTGTGAAAGTACAATTTTCATAGTCATGAAAATACAGAAAAATCTTTATTTATTTTGCTGCATTCCTGGAATTGTATGGATTTTTTTACTATTCCTTCATATTGGTGTTACGGAGATCGGTTGCCTGCCATATGTCTGCGGCCACAACACTGCTTCTTCCTGCCTGTTGGGGTGCTCTGCCTTTCTCCCCCTGTGTGCTGCTGTCCTCGCTCTGCATGTCATCCTGCCAGGTTGGGTCAGTTAATATATCATCCTCCACCTAGTCTTCCACTTCCGCACTCTGGTCCTCCTCCTGACTTTCTGGCAATTGCGTCTCATCATCGTCCACCTCTTGTGACACTTTTCCACCATCACCTTCATATCACAGTAGCTGCTCAAATATTTTGGCATCGCTACATGCAATCTCCTCTTGGCCCGCTTCAAGTGCACTTGGCGAGAGGCATGAATCTATAATTGGAAAAGTAAACAGCTCTTCGGAGTGTTTAAGTGTGGGATCTGTTGTCTCTGTGCACTCGGCATGGTGGGAGGAAGGTTCAGGGTGAGGAATATGCGGTCCAGACTCACGGCTACTGAGACTTGACCGTGTGGAAGACAGGGTGGTGGTGGTGGTGGCTAAGTGACTGGAAGCAATAACTGCTATCCAACTAATAACCTTTTCACACTGCTCTGTGTTCAATAGTGGTGTTCTGGGGTCCCCTATTAATTGGGACAGGACGGTCTAGCGAGAAGATGTGCGTGTTTGTTTTAGCACAATTTCAGCTTGTCCGTGGCCTCGACCTCTGCATGCACCATCACCATTACGTCCAGATCCCCATCCCTTGCCACATGCCTTGCGCATTTTAAATGGAGGATAATATCTACCACCCTCACTACAAATGGCTGAATTTGGAGCGAAATTATATGTGATCCGTGTGATGGAAAAAACACTGTTTTAAATGGCTTACCTGTAGATAACTATTTTAAACAGCAAACTGGTGTCAAAAACTTTGCTGACAAACTGAAACAAATATTTAATGGAGGCCAGAAATGGAAGTATTTTCTGAAAATATATATGTGATCCGTGTGATGGAGAAAACACAGTTTTAAATAGCTGGCCTGTAGTTAACTAGTTTGAACAGCAGACTGGTGTCAATAGCTTCACTGACACACTGAAACAAATTTTTAATGGAGGCCAGAAATGGCAGTATTTTCTGAAAATGCATATGTGATCCGTGTGACGGAGAAAACACAGTTTTAAATACTTGGCCTGTTGGTAACTATTTTGAACAGGAACTGGTGTTAATAGCTTCACTGACACACTGAAACAAAATTTCAATGGAGGCCAGAAATGGCAATATTTTCAGCATAATTCTTATGTGATCCGTGTGACGGACAAACCAGTTTTAAATAGCTGGATTTTTAGCACTGTAATATGGAAATTTCCTGGCTGTATTCTGCAGTGCCAACAAGCAAAAGGTGCAGAAAAACCTTGGTCTCTGCATTGCTTTTTAGCAAATAATGAGGATTAAGATCCAAAACGAAGTATTCCTGGCCCTTGAGACCTGGGCCTATTTCTAGAAATATCTTATAGCAGCAGCAGCAGACAGAACTGGAATGGAGCCTCTTGTGCTATATGCACTGCAGTCTGCTATATACACTGCCTGCCTATATATCTGCAGATGGATTAGTCCTCAGAAGGACTGTTTGTTGAGATGAATATGTGTAATATACTTCTGTTCTACCTACACTACCTAATAAACAAGCGAATCTCTACCTAGCTCAGCAGCAGCTCTCCCTACATTATCCGATTCCAGAGTGACTGTGACGAGCATTGTGGCGCCAGGTCTGATATAGACCTGATGACGCTGTGCGGCCTGCCAATCACTGTAATGCCACAACCAACATGGCTGCGGCATTACAGTGAGTGGCAGGCAATCCCTGCATGTTCATTGGCTCTGTAAAGAGCGCCAAAAATGCAGGGTATGGAACCCTATATCAAGCCGAGCAGCCACGGAAATACTCGGCGAGCGCCGAGCATCTCAAGCAGTGAGATACTCGGACGAGCAACGAGCAGTACCGAGCATCCTTGCTCATCACTAGTCATGACCCTGCAAAGATTGTTACTTAACATTTCTTCCAGGAAAATCCATTTTATCTTTGTTTTTGTATGCTTTATTGTCAGTCTGCAAAAGTGGCGTCATACTCTGACAACATTGTTCACAGATATGCTATTGGTCAGTGACCAACTGTAAATAGGTTTGAACAGCACAAAACGGGCAGTTTTTAAATGGATTGTAATATCTGGCACACTTCCAAAAAATTCTGGAATATTAGCACAGTAATATCTGTTCACGTCTGATGACCACAGTTTTAGGCAGTGACGTTAGAGATATGTTATTGGCCTGCCTAACTCCTGCTATCACCAGTAATATATGCAGCTGGATTAGTCCTTAGAAGGACTGTTAGTTCAGATGGATATACATTAGTGATGAGCGAGCACTAAAATGCTCGGGTGCTCGATGCTCGGGTCGAGCACATTGGAATACCCGGGTGCTCGACCCGAGCAACGAGCCCAATGTAAGTCTATGGGAAACTCGAGCATTTTCAGGCGGCTCCCCCAGGCGCACTGAAGAAGGCCTAAAAATTGCTCAAATCGATGGGAACAGTGCTCAAATGACATGGGGACAGCATCGGGAAGACCCCTGGAAGCATTTCTGACTCTCAGGTCACTTCTGTCAACAAAGTTGTCAGAGGTATTACCCCACTTTTACGGACTCACAATAAAACATACCAAAATGAAACCAAAATGGATTTTCCTGGGAAATATATTAAGGAACATCCTTTCCAGGGTAATGACTTGTATATAAAGCAAAATAAATAACCAAAAACAAAAATGCTCCTCCACACCTTGGGCTATGTTCACACGTAGCGTTTTTGGTGCGTTTTTTCACTTTTGCATTGCTTTCAACCGTAACAAATGTATTCACCAGGAAATGTAATTTTAACATTTTACAACCTTATCTGGCCATGTGGTGTGTGAGATATCATTAGACACATCGTGTTTCATTTTTGAAGGAGGGACTCCGAGATTCACAAAGCCTATTTTTATAGGGCTTTCAGGCGGCCTTTCCTATTCTTAAAGGGCCAGCTGTCGGCCCTCACTATTCTTAGAAAGCCATCAGCCGGCTATGTTTCATTGTTCCCATTACTAAAGAGTAGGTCTCCTATACTGTTATTGCTTATGCAGTGAGAGCCAGAGCTGGCCAAAATTTGGATGCACCCCAATACCACTTTGAAAATTTGGATGCACCCCAATACCCCTTTGAAGATACTTAGAGGAGGGCCTCCTGAAAACAATGCTCCCATTATTAGGAAGTGGGTCTCCCATTGTGTTTGCCTATGTAGTGAATGCAAGGGTTGCCAAAAATATGGAGGCACTTGAATGCCCCTTGGAAGAGACATATAGGGTCTCATAAAAAAATATTCCCAATTATTAGGAAGTGGGTCTCCCATAGTGTTGGCCTATGCAGTGAATGCAAGGGCTGCCAAAAATCGTGAGGCACTCCAATGCCCCTTGGAAGAGACGTGGAGGAGGGACTCATAAAAAAATGTTCCCATTAGAAAGGAGCGGGCCTCCTAAGCTTGTAATGTCCATGCACTAAGTGTATGGGCTGACAAACATTTACCCCTGGGGGTATACATGAACATACTGTATAATTTTTTTTTTTTTACAGGCATCATAAACACCCTTTAAAAAAATTATGTGAGTGTTGGATCACGGTCCACTGTCACCCTGATGATATGGTAGTGGAGGATGAGGAGAAGGAGGAGTACAAGAGCCAATAGCCAAAATCAGGAAGCATATACCCTTGTGTGGGTGTGAAAAGGTGCATGAGAATACACCTCCCAAAAATAAAAACACTGGATTTGAGTTTATGTTACGCTGATATTATTCGTTGTTGTTGAGAAGTCTGGCCCAATCCAGCTCTTATTCATTTTTATAAGAGTCAGCCTGTCCGCATTTTCAGTTGATAGGCAGATGCGCTTATCAGTTATATTTCCACCAGCGGGACTAAAAACCCTCTCTGATAAAACGCTGGTGGCAGGGCAGGCCAGGACTTCCAAGGCGTAGAGAGCCGGTTCATTCCACGTATCCATCTTGGATATCCAATAATTATAAGGCACAGAGGAATCACGGAGGACGTTGGTACGGTCAGCAAGGTACTCCCTCAGCATCTTCCCAAACTTTGCACTCCTTGCAATAGTTCGCCACGCCTCAGGGCCTGTGCGATGGAAGGGTCTGAGAAAATTCTCCCAGAACTTTGACAGTGTTCCCCTGCCTCTGCTGGATTGAAGTTCTGTCTCTCTCGCCTGTACTCCTTGGTTGTCCAACGAAGTGTACCCTCTGCCGCCAGCGTTTTCAGATGGGAATTTTTTTAATAGTTCCGCAACAAGGGCCTTCAGGTGCAGACCCATTTTTGTAGACCTCTCCACCTCAGGAATAAGAGATATAAAGTTCTCCTTGTAGCGTGGGTCTAAAAGTGTCACCAACCAGTAATGATTGTCACCCAAAATTTTGAGAATGCGAGGGTCATGGGAAAGGCAGCATAACATAAACTCAGCCATGCGTGTCAGACTACTAACAGGCAAGAGTTCCGTGTCCTCACCATTCGGATGACTGACCATGCTCTCCTCCTCCTCTCTGTCCTCTGGCCATCCACGCTGAACAGACGGTATGACAGCTTGCAGGTAGTACCGTCTATAACGCAAGAAACTAGCTCCTGTCCTTCCTTCTCCTCCTCTTCCTCATTGTCACCCAATCCACATTGGGATGAGATGAGGCTGGGCTGTGTGTAATCACCCTGTATGGTTCCTTGCTCCATCTCATCGTGCTCCGCCTGCATTGCATCCTCTTTGATTGTGAGCAGAGAGCATTTCAAAAGACAGAGAAGTGGGATGGTGACGCTAGTTATGGCATCATCCCCGCTCACCATCTTGGTGGAGTCCTCAAAGTTTTGGAGGATGGTACATATGTCTGACATCCATGTCCACTCCTGAGGTCTTATGTGTGGAGTCTGAATAGAATACCGATGGCCTTGTTGATGCTGGTACTCAACAACTGCCCTCTTCTGCTCACAAATCCTTCCCAACATCTGCAGTGTAGAGTTCCAACACATGGGAACATCACACACAGGCGGCATACTTTAACAAGCAGATCCAGCAGCTCCAGGTACGATTTGAGAATCCGCTGAACCACGAGGTTAAGCACATGGGCAAGGCATGGTACGTGTGTGAGCTCGCCTCGCCTCAGAGCCAACAACAGGTTCTGGCCATTGTCACACACGACCATGACTGGCTATAGGTTCAGCGGTCTGAGCCACAGATCTGCCTGCTCTTTCAGAGCTGTCCACAACTCTTCAGCATTGTGTGGTTTGTCACCTAAGCATATTAGCTTCCGCACAGCCTGTAGCCACTTGGCCAAGGCAGTGCTGCAGTGCTTCCAGCTTGTGACTGATGTGGTCATTTTGGAGATGGAGGCTGAAGAGGAGGAGGAGGCTGAGGAGGATGAGTTGCAAGAGCTGTAGACCATGGGGGCAACCCTGATTGACCTAGGGCCTGCAATCCTTGGCTTCGGGAGGATGTGTTCCATCCCAAGGTCCGACTGGGTCCCGGCTTCCACTATGTTAACCCAGTGTGCCGTTGACTCACAGAAACAAATTTTTAATGGAGGCCAGATATGGCAGTATTTTCTGACAACGTATATGTGATCCGTGTGACAGAGAAAACAGAGTTTTAAATAGCTGGCCTGTAGGTAGCTAGTTTAAGCAGCAAACTAGTGTGAATTGCTTCACTGACACACTGAAAGAAATTTTTAGTCGAGGCCAGAAATGGCAGTATTTTCTGACAACGTATATGTGATCCGTGTGATGGAGAAAACACAGTTTTAAATACCTGGCCTGTAGGTAACTAGTTTGAACAGCAAACCGGTGTCAAAAACTTCGCTGACACAGTGAAAGAAAATTGGAATGGAGGCCAAAAATTGCAGTATTTACTGACAACGTTTATTTGATTTATGTGACGGAGAAAACACAGTTTTAATTAGCTGGATTTCTAGCTCTGTAATACAGAAAGGACCTGGCTGTATTCTGCAGTGCCAACAAGCAAGTGGAGCAGAAAAACGTGTTCTCTGGATTGCTTTTTAAGCAAATAATGAGGATTAAAATCCCAAAAAAAGTATTCCTGGCCCCTGAGACCTGGGCCTTTGTATAGAAATATCTAACAGCAGCAGAAGGCAGAATTGGAATGGAGAGTCTTGTGCTAGATGCGTTGCAGTCTGCTATATACACTGCCTGCCTATATACCCTGCCTGCCTGATATCTCTGCAGATGGATTAGTCCTCAGAAGGACTGTTTGTTAAGATGGATATGTTTAATGTACGGTTTTTCTCCCTACACTACCTAATACACAAGCAAATATCTCCCTGACGCAGCAGCTCCTCTCCCTACTGTGCCTGATTCTGGAGTGACTGTGATGAGCACAGCGGCGCCAGGTCTGATATAGACCTGATGATGCTGTGCGGCCAGCCAATCACTGTAATGCCACAACCACCATGGCTGCGGCATTACAATGAGTGGCAGGCAATCCCTGCATGTCGATTGGCACTCTAAAGAGCGCCAAACATGCAGGGAGTGGACCCAAGCATCCGCCCGAGCATCTCGCAAGTTCTCGTCGAGCTAAGAGCATCTCGAGTACTGAGATGCTCGAGCGAGTACTGAGTACTTGCGAGTATGCTCGCTCATCACTAAGATACATATATCTTGCTGTGAATACTTATACCTAACTAATAAATTGTAATGCCACAACCAGCATGGCTACGGCATTACAGTGAGTGGCAGGCAATCCCTGCATGTTTATTCGCTGTCTAAAGAGTGCTCCCACTTGAACATCCGGAAGTACTCGCCAAGCATGTCAAACAGTGAGATGCTTGGGCAAGTACCGAGCAAGTGCTAGCAAGCTCGCTTATCACTAGTATTGAACTGTGGGGAGGAGGAGGCCTGCCTACCCCAGTACTTCACATTTGTCAGGCTATATAAAATGGGCATTAATGCAATCAGTGCTGCCGAACCACTAACTCCCGAATGTTTCAATGATGATCCAGGGCCCTTAGAGAAATGATTGTCTGGAGTTGCTCATTGGTACCAACATTACTTGTCAGCATTATAAAAATGGTGTTCTGAGGGTACCACAAGAGTATGGTCATGTATTCAGCAAATACCCCCTTGACTTTGATAGAGTAAGCTCCATCCAATATCACATACCTATAGGGACCAACCTGCCACAAAAGAAAAGTATAGATCAATTTTCCCTGCAAATTACCAACAGGTAAAAGATATGATACGAGAGATGAAACAGGCAGGAGTGATTAGGGAAAGCTATAGTCTCTGGGCTGCCCCTTCGGTATTGGTTAAAAAGAAGGATGGGAGCATCCGCATGTGTGTGGACTACCGCAAAATTAACAATGTAATCCATAAAAATGCATACCGATTACCCCGTATTGAGCAGTCTCTGGCTGCTCTTAGGGAAGCTAGTTTTTTTTTCTACCCTGGACTTGACCAGTGGGTATCGGTAAGTTCTGGTTGCTGAAGCTTACAAGGAGAAAACGGCCTACACAATGCCAATGGGACTTTTTGAGTAAAACTTTATGCCGTGCAGACTGTGTAATGCATCGGGAACTTTTCAAAGATTAATGGAGTGCTGCATGGGGCATAAAAACTTTGAAATGGTCCTCTTGTATCTGGATTGTATAATCATCTATTCCAAGACCTAAGAGGGACACTTGCAACATCTTGCCTATGTGTTTGAATCCCTGGCAAAGTATGGATTAAAAGTGAAGTCATCAAAGTGCCATTTGCTGAAACCTAAGGTTCTGTATCTGAGGCATATTGTCAGCACAGAAGGAGTGTCTCCAGATACAGACAAGGTGAAGGTTATCCACAACTGCACAGCGCCAACCACCATCCGGGAATCTGCCAATTTCTTGGTCTTGTAGGATTCTACCGCGACTTCATTTCTGACTTCACAAAGTTGGTAGCTCCACTGTAAGAATTGCTGGTGGGTCATTCTGGAAATACAATACCCCCCATTGAATGAAATGCATGGCTGGAAGAGTCTTTCCAAGCCTTGAAACAGGCCCTCACCGGCTAAGAGGTCTTGGCATATCCTGACAATAGTCAACCTTTCATCTTGCATACTGATGCTAGAAAAACGGACTAGGAGCTGTTCTACCCTCAGTATGGAATGGACAAGAAAAAGAAATCTCCTATACTAGCTGATCACTCTGACCATCAGAAAGAAACCCTTCAAACTACAGCTCGTTTAAGCTGGAATTACTTGCTGAGGTTTGGGCTATAACAAAAAGATTTAAGCATTACCTAGCTAGCTCCAAATTCACTGTGTACACTGACAATAATCTGCTTACCTATTTGAATACAACTCAACTAGGTGCTCTGAAACAGAGATGGGTGGTGAGATTATCTAATTATCAGTTTCTAATAAAGTATCAGGCCGGTAAGAAGAACAGTAATGTTGATGTGTTGTCTGGAATGCTGAGGAAGACCATGACTTCCTGGAAGAGGTAGAAATGCCAGCTTTCTATCACAAAGCTGTGCAGCAAGACTCCTGTCAAATGACTAAGAAGCATCCAAAGTCCAGGAGACTGCCTGCTGACCCCTTGCCCAATTTTGAGTGGAAGGAAGCACAAGACAAAGATCCAGTGCTGTGCCACGTGAAGCAGCTTCTGATGGACGAGAGGTCTTCTCCTGAAAAAGAAGAATCCCCAGAGGTTTACCAACTCTGGAAGGAGAGGAAAAGATTCTTCTTTCATGAAGGCAAATTGATCACCCCATGAACCCATGAAGTCATATGGTAAGTGATAGGACCATGGAGACATCTGCTTTGGGTACCAACAGCCTGCCACGACAAGATTGGCCACTTTGGCTGAATGAAACTTGAGATGCTGCTTCGCGACTGCTTCTATTGGCCCAGCATGCGAAGCTCTGTTGAGAAGTGGTGCAGAGAATGTGGTCCATGTGCACTTAAAAGAAAAGATCAGAGGGCTCCTCTACAGCCAATCATCACCAGACAGTCAAAGGAGATGATAGCCCTGGATCATGTGAAACTGATACCCAGTCAATTCGGACATCAGTATGGTTGTTGGATTTATCTAGTAGATGTATCTCTAATGATTTTTGTACATATGCTCAGTATTGGTGGTTCCATTTGTTTGTTAGCAGCACACAGTCAGATTTGGTTGATTTGAATAGCATTGCAGTATTGTGAAAGCAGAGAAACTTAGTAGAGTATGCTCCATCCAATATCGCATACCCACAGGGACCAACCTGCCGACAAAAGTAAAGTATAAACCAATTTCCCCTGCAAATTGCCAACAGGTAAAAGATATGTTATGGGAGATTAAACAGGCAGGAGCGATTAGGGAAAGCTATTGTCTCTGGACTGCCCCTTTGCTATTGGTTAAAAAGAAGAATGGGAGCATCCGCATGTGTGTGGACTACCGTAAAATTAACAATGTAACCTATAAAGATGCATATCCTGGATCATGTAAAGCTGATACCCAGTCAATCCGGACATCACTATGGATGCTGGATTTAACTAGTAGATGTGATATTTGTACATATGCTCAGTATTCGTGGTTCCATTTGTCTGTTAGCAGCATACAGTCAGATTTGGTTGATTTGAATAGCATTGCTGTATTGTGAAAGCAGAGAAACTTGTCCATTATCTCAGGTGGTCAAATATTACTTCCATAATAATCATTATTTTTTTTGGAAGCTGACAAATATTATACTCCATTTAAAGTGTGGCACTTGTGTACTGAAAACGTATCCACACTTGGTCGCTGACCAATCTCATGAAAAAATTGGTCATCAGATGTGATAAAATATTATTGTGGTAATAATCCTGACATTTTTTGCAAGATGCAAAATATTAAATTCGATTTAAAGTGTGGTAGTTGTGCATTGAAAACATATTCACACTTGGTCGCTGACAAATAGAATAGCTGTACCGCCACTGCATAAAAACATGGTCATCAGACGTGGTCAAATATCACTGCAGTAATAATCCTTACATTTTTAGAAAGCTGCAAAATATTAAACTAAATTTAAAATGGGCAAGGCGCATGGTAAGGGATGGGGAAGTGGACGTGATGCTGATGGTGCACGCAAAGGTCGAGACCGTGGGCAAGATGAAACTGTAGCTGCTGAGGGAGCACAACAAGCACCCACATCATGTCGACACAGCTTCATGTCCCACTTTCTACGGGGCCGCGGAACACCATTCTTGAAGCCAAACCAGTGTGGAAAGTTTGTTGGTTGTATAGCAGATAATGCTTTGAGTCAGTTTGCCACCACCACCCTGTCTCCCACACGGTTCAGTCTCAGTAGCAATGAGTCTGGATCACATATTTTCTGATACTATATTTTCCCACCATGCTGAGTGCACAGGGACAAGTTATCCCACACTTGGATACTCCAAAGAGCTGTTCACAGTTCCATTAATAGATTCTGACCTCTTGCTCTGTCCGCTTCAAGCGGGGCATGAGGAGATCGCAGCTAGCGATGCCCAAATAATTGAGCAGCCATGGACACCCAAAGGTGATGGTGGGAAAGTGCAATTACTGTCACAAGAGGTAGTTGATGATGAGACACAATTGCCAGCAAGTCAGGAGGAGGCCCAGGGAGCGTACATGGAAGAAAGGTGGTGAAAACTGAATTCACTGACCCAACCTGGTAAAGTGATGCGCAAAGCGAGGACAGCAGCGCAGAGGGTGAGGGAGGCATAGCAAGACAACAGGCAGGAACAAGCAGTGAGGTGGCCACCAACACAAGGCAGTCAACTGTTCTCCAAAACACCAATATGAGGGAAGTTGCCAGTCAAACCGTTAGGTCTTCCCAAGTCTGGCTCTTTGTTAGCCAATCCAGTAAACCCCAAAAAATGCCATTTGCAACATCTGCCATGCCAGGATCAGCAGCAGCGAAACTACCAGCCTGACCACTACCAGAATGCTCAGGCACATGGCAGGAAATAACTTGAGTAGTTGGGCCGAACACCAGGATCCAGAGGTGCTGTCTGGGGGTGACATCACTGCCTGTTCCACTGTTGTGCATGCACGCCAATCACCTGTCCATGATGCAGGCGAAGATGCCTCCCACCCTGCACCTGTCGTTGCACATTTGCAACCACCATCATCAGCAACCATGCCCATGTCCTTGTCCCAGTGCAGCGTTCAGTTGTCCCTACCCCTGTCCTTGGAACGCAAGCACAAATATACAGCCACCCACCCAAAGGCGACAACACTAAACTGCCACATTTCTAGACTGCTTGCACTGGAAATATTGCCTTTTAGGCCCATAGAGATGGAAGCTTTCCTCAACCTCACGGCGGCGACTGTCCCTCAGTACTCGGTCCCCAGCCACCACTATTTCTCCCGGTGTGCCATCCCTGCCTTACACAAGCACGTGTCCTAGCACATTACCTGTGCCTTCACCAACACAGTTATTGGGAAGGTCCACCTAACCATAGACACGTGGGCAAGTGCTTGTGGCCAGGGACAGTACATTTTACTGAAGGCACACTGGGTGAATAATGTGGAAGCTGGGACCCATTCGGACCCTGGGATGGAACACGTCCTCCTGACGCCGAGGATTGTGGGCCCTCTTTCAATCAGGGTTGCCCCCACATTCTACAGCTCCTACACCTCCTCCTCCTCCTCTTCAGCCTCCATGTCCTAAACAACCACACCAGTCGCAAGCTGGAAGCACTGCAGCACTGCATTGGACGAGCAGAAATAGGCTCTGCTGAAGCTAATCTGCTTTAGGTGACAAACCGCACACCGCTGCAGAGTTGTTAAAAGCTGAGCGGCTCTGAAGCTTGGCAACTTCTCAAACGTAGCATGCCTGGCCCATGTGCTCAACTTAGTGGTTCAGCGGTTTCTCAAAACCATCCAGATATGCCTGAGCTGCTTGTGAAAGTATGCCGCGTGTGTGCCAATATTAGAAAGTCAGCTACAGCTTTCGCTGCTCTGGCAGTGCTTCAGCAGAATATGCAGCTTCCAGCTCACTGACTGGTGTATGATGTCACCACGCATTGGAACTTAATGTTGCATATGTTGGAAAGGATTTGTGAGCAGCAGAATGCAGTTGTTGAGTACTAGCTTCAACACGCCCATCGGTATTCCGGTCAGCCTCCACACATGAGAGCTGATGAGTGGGCATAGATGTCTGACATCTGTGCCATCCTCCAAAACTTTGAGGACTCCACCAAGATGGTGAGCGGCGATTATACCATAATTAGCATCCTCATCCTGCTTCTCTCTCTACTGAAACGCTTGCTGCTCACAATTAAAGAAGAGGCTTTGCAGGCGGAGAATGATGAGATGGAGAAAGGAACTATACAGAGTGATTCTACACAGCCCAGCCTCATCTCATCTCAGTGCGGATTGGGTGATAATGAGGAGGAGGAGGAGGAACAGGAGCTGGTTTCCTGCGCTACAGAGGGTACTACCCACACAACATTCATCCCTTCTGTTCAGAGTGGATGGCCTGAAGAGGGGGAGGAGAGGTAGGGCAAGGAGGAGGACCATTAGGAGGTTGAGGATGAGAACATGGACAGTCATCCTCTTGGTGGGAACAGGGAAGTCTTGGCTGTTGGCAGTCTTGCACACATAGTTGACTTTATTTTTCGCTAGCTTTCCTGTGACCCTCGCGTTGTACTCATTTTGGCCGACAGTAATTACTGGGGTTGGTCACACTTCTAAACCCATGCTATAAGAAGAACTTTCTATCTCTCCTTCCCGTGGTGGAGAGGTCTAATAAAATGTTGTAATCGCAAAAGCTCTTGTTGAAGAATTATTAAAAAAAATTCCCATCTGACAATGCTGGTGGCAGAGGTCACAGTTCCTTGGACAACCAAAGAGTACAAACGACAGAGACTCAAACCAGATGCAGCAGAGGCAGGGGAACAGTGTCAAAGGTCTGGGACAGTTTTCTCAGACCCTCCAAGAGCCCAGGCCCTAATGCACTGGATACTCTGACAAGGAGGGAAAAGTTTTGGAAGATGCTGAAGGAGTACCTTGCTGACTGTACTAGCATCCTCCATGATTCCTCTGTGCCTTACAACTATTGGGTATCCAAGCTGGACACATGGCATGAACTGTCGCTCTACACCTTGGAGGTCATGGCCTGCCCTGCTGCTACTGTTATGTCAGAGTTGGTTTTTAGTGCCGTCGGGGGTATTATAACTGATAGGCTGAAGAGGCTGAAGAATCTGACTCTTATCAAAATGAACAAGGGCTGGATTTGGCCAAACTTCTAAACACCACAGGATGATAGCAAAGAAGCATATACTCAAATGTATGGTTTTTTTTGGAGGGTCTATTCCCATTCACCCTTTCACACCAACACATGGGTATACACTTCAAAATTTCATATATTTTATGTCATTCTCCTCCTTCTCGTCATCCTCCACCACCACATCACTAGGGTGACCATCATGCAGCAACCACATAATTTTTTAAAGGGTGTTTATTAGTGATGAGCGAACGTGCTCACCGCTACTTGGTACTCACCCGAGCATCATGGTGCTTGTCAAGATCGACACACGGTGAGTATTTCCAGATTGCTCGGGCGGAAAGTCGGGTCCCCGCCCTGCTTGTTTTGCGCTCTTTAAAGAGCCAATGAACTTGCAGGGATTTTCTTTCCATGCACTGTAATGCTGTAGCCATGTTGGTTGTGGGCATAACAGTGATTGACTGGCCGCACAGCATCATCAGGTCTATATAAGACATGGCGCCTGGCACATATAACAGCATTCCAAAATTAGCCATTTCTGGCTTCCATTTCCATTTCATTGCAGTGTGTCAGTCAAGCTATTCACACGTGGTCTCTGTGAAGAATAGTATTAGTAAACTACAGGCCTGCTATTTAAAACCGTGGTTCTCGGTCAGATGTATCACATATTACAGCGTTCGAAAATTAGCGATTTCTGGCTTCCATTTCATTGCAGTGTGTCGGTCAAGCTATTCACACTAGGTCTCTGTGAAGAATAGTATTAGTAAACAACAGGCCTGCTATTTAAAACCGTAGTTCTCTGTTAGACGTATCACATATGACAGCATTCCAAAATCAGCAATTTCTGGCTTCCATTTCATTTTTTGTGTGTCGGTCAAGCTATTCACGCCAGGTTTCTGTGAAGAATAGTATTAGTAAACTACTCGCCCACCTTTTAAAGCCGTGGTTCTCTGCCAGACATAGCTCTCATATAACTGCGTTCCAAAATCAGCCATTTCTGGCTTCCATTTCCATTTTGTTGCAGTGTGTCAGTCAAGCTATTCAAACGAGGTCGCTGTGAAGAATATTCACACTTGGTCGCTGACAAATACCATACTATTAGGTGACTGCCTGAAACCGTGGCCATCAGACGTTATCCCATATGACTGCCCTAATAATCAAGCAATTATTGTGAGCGTGTCAAATATTACACTCCATTTAAAGTATTGCAGTTGTGGGTTCAAACCTATTCGCAGTTGGCCGCTGACAAATAGCATATCTGTGAACAATGTTGTATCACGCCACTTTTACGGACTGACAAAAGAAAAAAAATTCAAAAAACAAGCTAAAATGGAAAAATGTTAAGAAACATTCTTTCCAGGGTAATGACTTGTATATAAGGTCAAAAAATAAAAAAAAATTAATTATGGACTGTGGAAGACATTTATTCCACTAGAATGAACACTCATCTGTAGCTGGTGAGGATACCACCTAGCAGCATCTGTCCCTATTGTAAATGCACCTAAAAGCGTTATCGATAGGGAATAGAAGAGATTTTACATTTTTTGTGCAGCACCCAGTTTAAGGCAATAATACCTGGCAGGATCGATGTAATACGCCATCCATACTGCGATACTTCACCCGTAAAAGAATTTCAGATAAGACAGATAATATTCTATAATATAGAATCTATTTAAATTGTCCTTCCTATTACTAAAGAGTGTGTCTCCAATATTGTTATTTCATATGCAGCAATTTCAAGTGCTGCCAAAAAATGGAGCGAACTCCAATACACATTTGATGAGACGTAAAAGAAAAAAAGAAATACATAAAAACAAAGTAGGATCTTTATAGAATAAAAACCAGACTCGCCAATGTAACCTCAATGTATTCACATTGTTCAGCTGCTGCACCTCTTCCTCCTGTTCAGCCTCCATCTTTGAAATGACCACATCAGTCACAAGCTGGAAGCACTGCAGCACTGCCTTGGCCAAGCGTCAACAGTCTGTGCTGAAGATAATATGCTTAATGCTTAAGTGACAAACCGCGAACCGCTGCAAAGTTGTTGAAAGCTGTAACACAGCAGCCTGATCTGCAGCTCTAACCGCTGAACGTACAGCCAGGCATGGTCGTGTGTGATAATGGGCGGAACCTGGTGGCAGAGAAATGACAGCCAGAGTAGATACAGTTTCCCTCTGTGCCAATCCTTTCACCAACCTAAAGAATATGGCTGTGGTGAAATACAACTATAACCGAGAAGCATTGTCAGACTGAAAAACATTGGGCCCACCAGAGGAATTGATTCTGAGGGCCCACCTTTCTCCCCCACTCAAGAGGCCCCTAGCAGCTGCAAAGTTTGCGCTATCATGAACTCTCCAGATGAAGAAGCCAGGACCCACCCGAAGATTCTCTGTTGGGCCTGTCCAAGCCTGCCGAGAAGCAGACCTGGCTAAGAAAAGTTGGTGGAAAGGTTCCCAGACACTCTATGACTGCTTTTTTACTGAGGGGGAAACCCATGCAAACATGGGGAGAACATACAAAATCCTTGGAGATGTTGTCCTTGGTGGAATTTGAACACAGTACCCCAGTGCTGCAAGGCTTCAGTGCTAACCACTGAGCCCCTGTGCTGCCCTCTCTGTTTTCCATTTGATAGCTAACATGCTGGAGAAACTTGAACCTACTGCCACTCAGTATCTTCAGCTCCTTTGTGAGAAACGAATGTATTTGGGAAGCCACTCAGTCTACCAAATAAAATTCCTGAGAAGGAAATTGTGGATGGCATCGCTACTGGTACTGGGCGCACTGCTAATACCACGGTGTCATGCCATAGTTCACTGGAAACTGGTTGGAGTCAAGCTGATTCCCATAGAAAAGTACCAGCAGGAAGCTAAGGAGATGGCGGCTTCTATCATCATCACGACCTCACCTCGGCACTATGAACTCTCCCAAAGAAGAAGCCAGGGCCTACCAAAGGAGTCTCCGGTTCTCTGGTGGGCCCGTCCAACCCTGCCGAGAAGCAGCCATGGCTAAGAAAAGTGTGTGGGAAGGTTCCCAGGCACTCTATGGCTGTTTTTTAACTCTGGCTCCGTACCATCCCTGGCCACATTCACTTGTTCACATGTTTGTGGTTAGGCGGTCCTTCCCAGTAAGTGCACTGGGGAGGGCACGGTTAATGTTCTGGGACCTGTGCTTGTGGAAGGAGGGGACGACACCGGGAGAAATAGTGGCAGCTGGGGACAGAGTATGGACACCCGGCCACCGCCGCGATGAGGTTGTGGGAAGCTTCTGCCTAAAAGGCAACATTTCAAGTGGAAGCAGTCTAGAAATGTGGCAGTTTAGTATTGCGGCCTGTGTTGGCTGTCTGGCTGGCTGGCTGCATACGTGCGCTTGCATGCCAAGTAACAGAAAACTAAGGAGATGCATGGCCTCATCATCATCACAACCTGCAAGGTTTGCACTATGTACTCTCCTGATGGTGAAGCCAGGACACACACCTTGCCCATTTTAAGGCTATGTGAACACGAAGCATTTTGATACGTTTTCACGGCGGTTTTTCCTCAGCGGAAACATTGCGAAAACACTTGGTAATTGCCAGCTGTAGCAATGGTAATCCGGATTTGCTGTACACATGATATGAAAATTTCCTCTCAGGTTTACATTGTGGAAAAAAATGCAGCATGGTCATTGTTCGGATGTTTCCGCTGCGAATTCGCGCCCATTGACTTGCATTGAACTGCAGCAAACCCGCAGTTATAATATCTATACCTGCGGATTTGCTGCGTTTCAATTAAAGCCAATGGGAGCGAATTCTCCTCTCATCCGACCGCTGCTCCCACTGATAACAGCGTTAGCGGCGTGGCTGGGAGGAGCAGTAGTCTGCTCTGCCCAGCCCCCGGTAGTAAAAAAAAAAAGAAAAAGTAAAAATAAAAAAAAAACTTATACTCACCTGTCCGGCGCCTCCCGGTGTCCTCTTCTTCCAGCGGCTGGCGGTACACTGCGGGAGCAAGCTTGCTCCCAGCAGTGTACTATGCTGCCAGGATCTGCGGTGACGTGAGTGATCAGCTGATCGGTCACGGGACCGATCAGCTGATCGCTCACGTGACATCACCGTGGAAACATTCTCAAGATTGCTCCCACGGTGGTTAGCTCACTGGGGCTCATCAGCTGATCTTCAGCTGATAAACCCCAGTAACTTCCTGCATCAATGTATACTGACAGGTGTGATTTCACACTCCTGTCAGTATACATTGCTGTCTTCTACAGCAGTGATATCAATGATGGCTGATGTCACTGCTGCAGAAGTGACACGGATCTTCAAGGGACAATCGGAGGTAATCGTGGACTGCGTCGTGATGGCGGACAGGTGAGGGATATGGTTCTTTGTTTTTTTCCTTTTTTTTCACAAGATCGAGGGCTTCATGGACCCAGTACAATAATTTTTTTTTTTTTTTAAAAAGTGTGTTTTTTATTTAATTAAAATACTTTAGTCTGGCCGTGTATTTATTGAAAAGCACCGACAACTTTACTACGTGGTTAGTAATGGGGGCATCTTATAGACGCTCTTCATTACTAACCTGGGCTCCTCATCAGCCGCCAACACAAGTCTGACGTGAACCCCAACCCCATTACCCCACTCGCAAACACTACAGGGCAGTGGGAAGAGAGAGGATAAAAGCAAGATTTGGTGCATCTTATGGATGCGCCATTTCTTGGACTGCTGAGGGGTGATATTAATAGCCGTGGAGGGGGCTAGTATTCATGGCCCCTTCCCTGGCTTTTAATATCAGCATGCAGCTGTCTAGTTTAGCCTTTGCTGGTTAGATTTTATAGGGGGAACGGACAGAATTTTTTTTCTGGGGTCCCCCTGTAATCTAGCCAGTAAAGGCTAAACTAACAGCTGTGGATGGATATTAATAGCCAGGGAACATTGTTGGCTAATGGCCCCTTCCCCAGCTACTAATATCAGCCCCCAGCAGTCGGCTTTCCCTCTGCTGGTTATGAAAATGACGCGGGAGCCCACGCCATTTTTTTTAAAATTTAGGCTCTGTACCTGCGATATGGACGTAGTTGCGCTTTGGACGCAGATTTTTTGCTGTGTCCAAAACGTTTCATTCTATTAAACGCAGGTAAATCCACATGTGTTCACTGAGCCATGCGTATTTACCGCATTCAATACATTCTAGTGGTCAAATTTCTGTTGCGGACACTAGCGACTCCGCAAGAGAATTTGACATACTGCAGTCCTGAAAGACGCGTCGCATGTCAGTGTCCACGATCGACTCGCAGCCTCTGATGCACGCATAGTGGACATGGGATTTATAGAGATTCCATACACTATGCTGTAACATCTGGACGCTGCGGGTTTGACGCTGTTTAAACATGCAGCATCAGTATCACAAGTGCTGATGCATCACACACAAATCGGATTACAAAAATATTTAAACACAGGTTGTAATGGAACAAAATAGTTAGCATGCCAAGGGGTGAATACTTTCGCAAGTGACTGTACGTTGGCTGTAGCTACGCTCACACATTAACCTATGTAAAATACATCAATGTGCCACAACTAAGTCATAACACATAGATAACTCCTTCCAGCCGCCTAATATAATAGTATATAATATTGTTTTGCAAGTATTCTAAAAGATTAATATAATGCATAAAATACAGTTGTGCTCAAAAGTTTACATACCCAGGCAGAATTGTTCCTTTCTTGGCCTTGTTTCAGAGAATACGCATTAAAAAAAAAACTCTCCACTCATGGTTATTGGTTGGGTGAAGCCATTTATTGTCAAACTACTGTGTTTTCTCTTTTTAAATCTTAATGAAACATCCAAATGACCCTTATCAAAAGTTCACATACCCCAGTTCTTAATACCGTGTATTGCCCCCTCTAACATCAATGACAGCTTGAAGTCTTTTGTGGTAGTTGTGGATGAGGTTCTTTAATTTATCAGATGGTAAAGCTGCCCATTCTTCTTGGCAAAAAAGCCTCCTGTTCCTGTAAATTCCTGGGCTGTCTAGCATGAACTGCGCGCTTGAGATCTCCCCAGAATGACTCAATGATATTGAGGTCAGGAGACTGATGGCCACTTCAGAACCTTCACTTTGTTCTGCTGTAGCCAATGACAGGTCGACTTGGCCTTCTGTTTTGGTTCATTGTCATGTTGGAACGTCCAAGTACGTCCCATGCACAGCTTCCGGGCTGATGAGTCAAATTGGCCTCCAGTATTTGCTGATAACGTGCTACATTCATCTTTCCTTCAACTTTTACCAAGTTTCTAGTGCCTTTGTAGCTCACATATCCCCAAAACATCAGCGCTCCACCTCCGTGTTTTACTGCAGAAATGGTGTTCCTTTCATCATAGGCCTTGCTGACCTCCCTCCAAATGTAACGTTTATGGTTGTGGCCAAAAAGTTAAATTTTGGTCTCATCACTCCAAATTACCTTGTGTCAGAAATTTTGAGGCTTGTCTCAGTGATGTTTGATGTATTATAGGCGAAATACTTTGTGGCATTTGAGCAGTAAAGGCTTTCTTCTGGTGACTCGACCATGCAGCCAATTTTTCATCAAGTGCCTCCTTATTGTGCATCTTGAAAGAGCCACACTGCTGGTTTTCAGAGAGTCCTGAATTTCAGCTGATGTTATTTGTGGGTTTTTCTTTGCATCCCAAACAATTTTCCTGGCAGTTGTGGCTGAAATTTTTGTTGGTCTACCTGACCGTGGTTTGGTTTTTATACAACCCCTGATTTTTCATTTGTTAATCACAGTTTGACTGGCATTATCAATTCCTTGGATATTTTTTTGTGTCCCTTTCCTGTGTTATACAGTTCAACTACCTTTTTCATTGACAATTCTTTTGCTTTCCCCATGACTCACAATCCAGAAACATCAGTGGCTGGATGAAAGATGCAAGAGTCTCTTTGGATCCCAGAAACTCAATCAGCTTTTATGCACACATACTGATTACAAGCAAACAGGTCACAGGTGAGGATGTTACCCTTAGCAGCCATTCAAACCCATTTGTGTAAAATTCTGTGCATGTTATCAGGCCAAAATCACCAGGGTATGTGAACTTTTGAATTTAGATGTTTTTAGTTGTCATTAAGATTTAAAAAGAGAAAACACAGTAGTTTGACAATAAATGGCTTCACCCAACCAATAAGCATGAGTGGAGAAAAAGTTTTTTTGTTATCATTCATATTCTTTGAAACAAGGGCGAGAAAGGAAAAATTCTGCAGGGGTATGTAAACTTTTGAGCACAATTGTACTTCACTTAACCCCATAACGCTCAATGACGGACACTGCACGTCATGAGCGGGTGTAAGTGCCCATCATAGCTTTGAACTGGTACAGCGTGTAAACACACTGTGCCAGTTCAGTGCCGACAGCTGTCTGTGACAGCTGAGCGGCACGAGAAGGGGTGCAGGGACCCATGCCGTCGGTCTCTGCACCCAGATCGCTGCGATCAGTCAGTCATTCTGACTGACCGATCACAGCATGATGAAGCAGGAAACGCGTCTGCTGCTCTATCAGGGCCGGAGCTCAGTGCTGCCAGTGGCTGAGCTGCGGCACTAAACAGCCAGGAGCAGTGTCAGCGCCACCCCTGGCTGTTAACCCCCTGAATGCTGTGATCGAGCGTGATTGCAGTGTTCAGGAGACAAGCAGAGGGCTGGGATCTCCCTCTGCCTTCAGGTCGGCGCCCCCGTGACATCATTGCGGGGGCCTGACCATTGCCATGGTGACCAGGGGTCGTCATGACGACCCCCAGTACACCAAGCTATGGAAAGCTCCTGAGACCAATGCACAGCATGGTCTCAGGAGCTTTCAATATGGGTATAATGTATTGCAATGCTAGTGCATTGCAATATATTATATCTGTGAAAAAAGTGAAAAAAGTGAAAGTCCCATAGTGGGACTAAGTAAAAAAGTTAAAAAAAAAAATTGTAAAAATCTAAAAAAAAATGTAAAAAAAAATATATATATATATATTACACTAATAAATACAGATTTTTAGGTAAAAAAAAAAAAAGTACACATATTTGGTATTGCCGTGTCCGGAACAACTCGATCTATAAACATGTCATGCTAGTTAACCCTTTCAGTGAACAACGTAAAAAAAAAAACACGAGAAACTGAGTTTTCATCATACCGCTGGAAAAAAGTGAAATAAAACGCGATCAAAAAGACGGATGAAAATAAAAATGGTAGAGCTGAAAACGTCATCTTGTCCCGCAAAAAACAAGCTGTTACATGACTGTCGGCCAAAATATGGAAAAATTATAGCTCTCTAAATATGGCGATGCAAACATTAGTTTTTGCAAAAAAAAGCGTCTTTTAGTGAGTGACAGCTGTCAATAATAAAAACCCAATATGAATCTGGCATCGCTGTAAACGTACTGACCCGAAGAATAAAGTCGCCTAATTAATCACTTTTATACTGTAAGAGGAACGGCGTAAAAGATAAATAAAACCAATTCTTCACCTGCTGCAGATTTGTTTATTCTACCTCCCAAAGATCACAGTAAGGCTCAGCGCACATCTATCCTGTACTCTGCACTGAGCGCTTACACCGGGGTTTCCGTGTAAATCTCTGAAATAAGTGATTCAGATGGAAACCCCCGGCAGAAGATTCCCTTTAATGAGGCAGATGGAGGCACTGTGGACGCTGTCTGACCTATGATTCGGCGGTGTTCATCTTTTTAGGCGTAGATAAAAGCGCGGTCGGCCACAGTTTTGTGCAACTCTGAAAAGAAGGATAACGCTGCTGCCTCATCTCATTCTAGTGAATGGATCCCTCAGGGGTTTCATCTGAATCACGTCATTCGGAGCTTTAGATGGAGACCCCAAAGTAAATGATCAGCATAGAGCGCCGAATAAATGTGATCTAAAATGTTATGGAAAATGTTCCCAATAAAAGCTTCACATAAAAGTCCCCACTCAGGTCTGTCATGCGTTAATGGAAATATAAGGGGCTTCCACGTTACTGGTAGTACAAAAGCTCTGGAAAATCTGAATGGCTCCTCGCCCCCCAAAAGAAATTCAGCAAATTCTGCGCTCCCAAATCCAAATCCCCCCGCCCTTCTGAGCACCGCAGTGTGTCTTAACCACATTTAGTGTCCACATGTTTGGCAGGGGTATTACTTCCAAAATGAGGTCACTTGAGGGGGATTCGGGTCTTCTAACATTTAGGGGCTCTTTATATGGAGTCCGCCAACTATTCTAGGAAAATCGGCGCTCTAGGAGGCAAATAGCGCTCCATCCCTCCCGAGTGTTGCCGTGTGGCCAAGCAGTACAGTACAACCACATATAAGGTGTTGCCACATTCAGCAGAAATTATGGGACAAATTTTGTTGCTATTTTTATCCATTATCCCAGTGTGAAAATGTAAAATCTGGGGCTAAAACAAAATTTTTGCCGTAAAAATGTAATTATTTTTTCCTCACTGCCCAATGGAATAAAATTCTGTGACACACCCGTAGTGTCAGTATGATCACTGCACCCCTAGATGAGATCATTGAGAGGTGTAGTTTGTAAAATGGGGTCATTTATGGGGGAATCTGCTGTTCTTGCACTTCAGGGGATCTCCTAGTGGGTCATGGCACCCTCAAACCATAACAGTAAAATCTGTACTATAGTATGGTGCTCCTTCCTTTCTGACCTTTGCACTGTGCCTCAAAAGTAGTTGGCAATTACATGTAGGGTATTGGCGTACTCAGGAGAAATTGCACAACAAAATGAGAGGTCAATTTTCTCCTATTACTCTTGTGAAAATAAAAAATTTGGGGGTAAAAGAAAATTTTTGTGATTTTTTTTATTTTCACGGCTCTATGTTATAAACTTCTGTGAAGCACCTGGGGATTCAAAGTGCTAACCGCACATCTAGATAAGTTCATTGAGGGGTCTAGTTTCCAAAATGTGGTCACTTGGGGGTTTCCGCTGTTTAGGCACATCAGGGGCTCCCCAAATGCAACATGGCATCCGCTAATTATTCCAGCAAATTTTGAATTCAAAAAGTCAAATGGCGCTCCTTCCCTTCTGAACCCTGCCGTGCGCCCAATTAGTGGTTTTCACCCACATACTGGGTATCAGCGTGCTCAGGAGAAATTGCACAACAATGTTTGGGGTCCATTTTCTCCCGTTACCCTTGTGAAAATAAAAAATTGGGGGCTAAAAGAAAATGTTTGTGATTTTTTTTTCATGTCTTTATGTTATAAACTTCTGTGAAGCATCTGGGGGGTTCAAAGTGCTCATCACACATCTACATAAGTTCATTGAGGGGTCTAGTTTCCAAAATGGGGTCACTTGTGGGGATTTCCACTGTTTAGGCACATCAGGGGCTCTCCAATTGCAACATGGCGTTCGCTGATTATTCCTGCAAATTTTGAATTCAAAAAGTCAAATGGCGCTCTTTCCATCCAAACCCTGCCGTGTGCCCAAACAGTAGTTTTCCGCCACATATTTAGTATCCGCATGCTCAGGAGAAATTGCACAATACATTTTGGGGTCCATTTTTATCTGTTACCCTTGTGAAAATAAAAAAAATTTGGTCTAAATTTAATATTTTGTGAAAAAAAGTTAAATGTTAATTTTTTTCTTCCTCATTGCTTCAGTTCCTGTGAAGCACCTGGGTTAATAAACTTCTTGGATGTGGTTTTGAGTTCCTTGAGGGGTGCAGTTTTTAGAGTGGTGTAACTTTTGGGTATTTTCTGTCATATAGACACCTCAAAGTCACTTCAAATGTGATGTGGTTCCTAAAAAAATGGTTTTGTATATTTTGTTGGAAAAATGAGAAATCGCTGGTCAACTTTTAACCCTTATAGCTCCCTAACAAAAAAAAAATTGCTTCCAAAATTGTGCTGATGTAAATTAGACATGTGGGAAATGTTATTTATTAACTATTTTGTGTGACATATCTCTCTGATTTCAGGGCTTAACAATTCAAATTTTGAAAATTGCAAAATTTTTAACATTTTCGCCAAATTTCCATTTTTTTTCACAAATAAACGTAAGAGTTATCAAAGAAATTTTACCACTGTCATGAAGTACAATATATCATGAAAAAAACAATCTCAGGAATCAGTGGGATCCGTTGAAGCGTTCCAGAGTTACTACCTCATAAAGTGACAGTGGTCAGAAATGAAAAAATTGGCCTGGTCATTAACCTACAAAGTGGCTCGGTCCTTAAGGGTTTAAACATCTTGTCAGTAGTTCCTAGTGGTGAAAGGTGTGGATAAAAAAATATCTGAATATATGACTTTCTATACTTGATGCCTATCATATTTCCAGATAATTATCCATAACCACAAAGGTCTGGAGCTCCATGAAATCCATTTCTGATTTGTTACAGAACTGGAATATGTTTTTGACTGATAATGGCCATCACTCAGTATTTGGCCTTAACAAGGCTTATTTTCAGAATGACTAAGATGGTTAATTGTATGTAAGACACAATATATAAGACATTTCTATGGTACCTGTTACTATTTCTGCAGATACAATTACTCTTTTCCCAGGGGTAGCACCATTAACAGTCATATCTTAAAGAAACCGTGACTGTGTGCCTCGATTGGAAGTTACTGATTTCTAGATGAACAATAAAACCATGGTTTTGTTAGTCATGGAGGAAAAATGTATTCATTCATAGGCTTCTTCCATTAGCTCTGTATTTCAAAGCACATATAATGCTAAGAACTAAAACTAAATTTCTTTGACAGAATAATGGCTGCATTTCCAAGCAAAGAAAATTGTTCTTGCTTGTTGCATAGGGGAAATGGAAATGATTGAATTGCAATATTTTAATTTGCCATTGTGAGTTGAAGTGTGAAAAAAAAACGTATCACATCATTACTGAAATGACATTTAAGAGCTTCCTATTATCACATTACCTGTCATTCTGGAACAGTTTTCTGCTGCTGTTAGAACTTGATAATCTGCAGTGAAGGGCATTTCAATTATTTGATCTACTTTGTAGAATTGATGTGGAATGCTTTAATGTATGTGAAACCTGGAATTATTTATTTCACCACATCATTGTTACATTTTAATTTAACATACAAAGGTGCTATACAGATGGATCAGATAAAAACAAATTTAATTGGCACTTTATAACTGGAGCTCTGGAAGAGATACACTGACCCCCTTGTAAAGTGATGATCTCTACTGATCATTTGGTTTCGCTGGCAAATTTAGTAATTTAATGGAATGTACACATTGTCAATTAAGACTAAAGACAGTGAAACCATAAAGGCACATATATGGAAACAAGGAATAAAGAAACACAAGTGAAACAAACCACCAGAATATATGTTAAACCTTAGATTCCTCAAAGTACCCACTCCTTACACTGATGACAGCTTTACACACTGTAGGTATGTCAAAGCTGAAATTGTCATTATTATTTATTCAATTTATTTTACTCACTTATATAGCGCCATTCATTTTAGTGCTTAATTGCAAACATTTTCACAATTTCACTATCCACATAGGGAATCTAGATTGTGAGCCCCAATCAGTATGTCTTTGGAATGTTGGAGAAAACTGGAGTACCCAGATGAAACCTGCATAAACACGAGGAGAACATACAAACTCCTTGTTTGTGCAATATTTAGTGGGATTTGAAACCAAGACCCTAGCGCTTCGAGGCTACTGTGCTAACCACTGAACCAAGGTGCTGCCCATGAGTACCATTATTAGTGATGAGCAAACGTGCTCACTACTACTCGGTACTCGCCTGAACATCACAATGCTCGACAAGCTCGGCGAGTATTTCTGGGTTGCTCGTGCGGGAGCTCGGGTCTCCGCCCTGCATGTTTGGCGCTCTTTAGAGAGCCAATGAACATGCAGGAAATGCTTTCCACTCACTGTAATGCCGTAGCCATGTTGGTTGTGGGCATTACAGTGATTGGCTGGCCGCATAGCTTCATCTGGCCTATATAAGACAAGAGGGTCCATTGCACATTCTTACTGATATTTGTTGACATAGCCCCAGGTATCAGTGGCCAGGGCTAATTTTTTTTTTATCTTAATCCTGATTATTTACTTAAAAAGCAATCCAGAGTACAAGATTTTTTTCTGCTCCATTTGCTTGTTAGCACTGCAGAATACAGCCAGATCTTTTCCATATTACAGCGATAAAAATCCAGAAATTTGAACTGAACGTGGAAAATATTGGCCTTCATTTCCATTTTGCTGCAGTGTGTCAGTGAAGCTATTCACACGAGGTCGCTGTGAAGTATATTAGCCTACAGGCCCGCTATTTAAAACTGTGGTTCTCCGTCAGATGCATTACATATAACTGCAGTTTAAATCCAGCCATTTGTAGTGAACGTGGAAAATATTGTCCTCCATTTAAAATGGGCAAGGTACATGGCAAGGGACAGGGAAGTGGACGTGATGGTGATGGTGCATGCAGAGGCCAAGGCCAAGGCCATGGACTAGCTGAAATTGTGCCACAACAAACACCCACATCTTGTCGCTCGACCTTCATATAGCAATTACTAGGGGACCGCAGAACACCTCTATTGAACGCAGAGCAGTGTCAAAAGGTTGTTGGTTGGAAAGCAGATAATACTTCAAGTAACTTTGACACCACCACCAAAACCCTGTCTTCCAAATGGCCAAGTCTCAGTAGCCATGAGTCTGGACCGCATATTCCTCACCCTGATCCTCCTTCCTCCCACCATTCTGAGTGCATGAAGACAACTGATCCCACACTTGGACACTCAGAAGAGCTGTTCAATTTTCCATTTATAGATTCGGGCCTCTCGACTGGCCAGCTTCAAGCGGGTGAAGAGGAGAATGCGTGTAGTGATGCCAAAAAATTTGAGCAGCCACAGTCACACGAAGGCAATGATGGGAAAGTGCAATTAGTGTTGCAAGAGGTGGATGATGATGAGACACAATTGCCAGAAAGTCAGGAGGAGGACCAGGGTGCGGAAATGGAAGACAAGGTGGTGGATGATATAGTAACTGACCTACTAAATTCACACATTTTGCGAATGCTTGTGCTCGAAATATTACCTTTTAGGCTCGTGGAGACAGAAGCTTTCCTCAACCTGATGGCAGCGTCCGTCCCTCGGTACTATGTCCAAAGCCACCAATGTTTCTCCCAGTGTTCCGTGCCCGCATTACACTAATGCGTGTCCCACAACATTAGCCATGCCCTCAACAATGTACAAACAACAACCAACATATCTTAAAGAAACAATGGCTGAAACCCCGGTAGATCCAGGGTCAGCCAGAAAAGCCTACTCATGTAGCATTTAGAACAGAAAAAAACATGAGTACAAAACGGCATAAAAAGTTATAATGTTATAATGCATGACAAGAAAGTGCAATGTGCTGGAAGAAAAGCGCAGTCCCACCTGCAAGAGCATATCACACCCAAGCAAAAAAGATAGAGTCCATATATATGGTGTGATATCTTTCCAGGGATATACTGGATAGAATAAGGCTGTAAGGTGTCTCACCTTTGCCACCTGCCCTCTGCATCCCCCTGGACCCCATATACAATTGTGGTAAGCATATGGTGAACCTGGGTTTGGTTTAAACATTTTTATGTGCTCCACTTGGAATATAAAGCCTTATTCTATCCAGTATATCTCTGGAAAGATCTCACACTATGTATATGGACTCTATCTTTAAAGCTTGGGTATGATATGCCCTTGCAGGTGGGACTGCGTTTTTCTTCCAGCACATTGCACTTTCTTGTCATGCAATATATTTATATTATGGATATATTAATGTAAGTTATTTACAGATTGAATAAATAAAACTTTAACTTTTTATTCCATTTTGTACTCATGTTTTTTTCTTTTCTAAAGGCCCTCAACAATGCAATTACCGTATTTGCCGGCGTATAAGATGACTTTTTTGCCCTGAAAAACATGCCTCCAAGTGGGGGGGGGTCGTCTTATACGCCGGGTGCACTTCAGTTGGGAAGCGCCGGGTAAATGCCATGGCCCTGTACAGGCGGGGGGGCCCACTTGCGGTCTCGCACCCCGCCGGGCTATGGGGGGAGGAGAGCGGTGTCAGCGCCTGCCCTTCTCCCCCGCTTGCTCAGGGCCCCGGCAGCCGGATACTTACCTCTCCCCGTGCCTCCGCAGATCCGCTGTCTTCCTGCTGTGTGCTCCCTGTGACATCTCAGGTCAGAGGGTGCGGTGACATCTTTACACCGCGCCCTCCCCTGAGCTGTCACAGGCAGCGCAGAGCGGGAAGACGCCGGCGACGCTGGAGTCCAGACCAGAGCAGCGGCAGCAGGTGAGGAGGAGTTTTTTTGTATGGAGGCATGGGGCATAATATGGGGGGTGACATCCTGCATGGGGCATAATATGGGGGGTGACATCCTGCATGGGGCATTATATGGGAGGGGGTGAGTATATTACAAACTCTATATTTTGAGTGGAAATGTTGGGGGTCGTCTTATATGCCCAGTCGTCTTATACACCGGCAAATACGGTACTGGGAAAGTCCACCTAACCACGGAAAAGTAGACAAGTGCTTGTGGGCAAGGATGGTACATCTCGCTGACGGCACACTGGGTTAATATAGCGGAAGCCAGGACCCATTCGGACCTTGGGACTGAACACGTCCTCCTGAAGTCGAGGATTGCGGGCCCTGGGTCAATCAGGGTTGCCCCCACATTCTACAGCTCATGCACCTCCTCCTCTTCCGCTTCCATCTCCAAAATGACCATTAGTCACAAGCTGGAAGCAATGCAGCACTGCCTCAGCCAAGCGGCAACAGGCTGTGCTGAAGCTAATATGCTTAGGTGACAAACCGCACAATGCTGAAGAGATGTGGACAGCTCTGAAAGAGCAGGCAGATTTGTTGATGACAATGCTGACCCTACAGCCAGGCATGGTCATGTGTGACAATGACCGGAACGTTGCTCTGAAGCGAGGTGAGGTCATACAGGTACCATGCCTGGCCCATGTGCTTAACCTCGTGGTTCAGTGGTTTCTCAAAACCTACCCAGATCTGTATGTCAAAGTATGCCGCATGTGTGCCCATTTGAGGAAGTCAGATACAGTTTCGGCTGCCCTTGCCCTGCTTCAGCAGCATTTGCAGCATCCAGCTCACCAACTGGTGTGCGATGTCCCCACATGTTGAACTTTACACTGCAGATGTTTGGAAGGATTTATGAGCAGAAAGGGGCAGTTGCTGACTACCAGTATCAACCAGACCATCGGTATTCAGGTTAGACTCCACACATAAGACCTCCAGAGTGGACATGGATGTCAGACATATGTACCATCCTCCAAAACTTTGAGAACTCCCCCAGGGTGGTGAGCAGTGATGACGCCATAATTAGCGTCACCATCCCACTTCTCTGTCTTCTGAAACGCTCACAATTAAAGAGGATGCATTGCAGGCGGAGCACAATGAGATGGAGCAAGGAATCATACAGGGGATTCCACACAGCCCAGCCTCATCTCATCCCAACATGGATTGGGTGACAATGAGGAAGAGGAGGAGGAGGAAGAACAGCAGCTAGTTTTCTGCACTATAGACGTGTTATGCATCTGGGTGGTAGAACCTCTGTGCTGCGGTGTAAGGGGGGACCAGAGGGGCGTGACTAAGTATCTACTCAGCTTGACCAGGGTGGCACGGCGGCTCAGTCGACTCCATGAACCAGGGAGGGACCGAGCAGAGGGACCAGGTGCCACTCTGGGACCGACCTTGTATGAGAGCAGGTGAGTCCCACAGGTCAGAAGGCAGGAACTGACCGGTACAGCGGAAGAGCATGGCAGGCAGGCTGACGGGTGGTCCAGGCAGTCAGGCAGGCTGATTCGGCTGATAGCCACACAGGTGCTCCGGGTAGGCAAGCTGGTGGGCACAACAGATAACAGGCAGGTGCTTCCAGGTAAGCAGGCAGGTGGGCACGGCAGGTAAAGGCAGGCAAGCGGGCACGGCAGGAAACAGGCAGGTGCTTCGAGGTAAGCAGGCGGGCAGGGCCCATGGACAGACTGGCGAACTGGACTGATGGCAGACTGTTGGGCTGGAAAGTAGTCAGACTGGCGGACTGGACTGAAGATCAGACTGGCGGACGGGACTGAAGATCAGACTGGGGGACAAGACAGACTTGCAGACGACCTGAGGGCTGAAGCAAAGTAAGTATCACAGAGCAACAACCTTGCATGGGCACCTCCATATTGGAGGAGGTGCCTTTTATAGAGACAGTCCTCCAGCCATTGGCTGGGGACTTTTTAGAACAGCGCGCATGGCCCCTTTAAGAGGGAGGGAGCGCACGCACGCGCACCCTAGGCACAGTGCCGGGAAGGTGCGTGCACCAGCAGCAGCAGGGAGGCCGGAAGATGCTGGAGCAGGACCGCAGCGGTAAGGGGGATGGTGTCTCTGCCTGGCAGAAGGCAGAGATGGCGACGCAACAAGACGGTACTACCTGCACAACTGTCATACTGTCTGTTCAGCATGGATGGCCTGAGGACAAGGAGGAGGAGGAGGATGTAGAGGAGAGCATGGTCAGTCGTCCTCTTGATGAGGACACAGACGTTTTGCCTGTTAGCAGTCTTGCACACATGGCTGCGTTTATGTTACGCTTCCTTTCCCGTGACACTCGTGTTTTCCAAATTTTGATTGACAGTCATTACTGGTTGGTGATACTTCTAGACCTATGTCACAAAGAGAACTTTCTGTCTCTTATTCCTGCGCCAGACAGGCCTAATAAAATGGTATGAAACAGGAGAAACAAAGGAGTAGCTTTAAACATACATACGTTTATATTGAAAAAATTTATTTAAAAACCACACAGAAGTAAATATGATAGATAGAATAGCAATACAAAAAAGATCCGGGTACAGGCCCAAATTACCAAAAGTTTGGTCACTAGATGATCGACAAGTCTGAGATAGGGAGCAATATAACACAAATAGGAATTTGTATAATAGATATTAGTGATTTATCTTTTATCCAGATATGAAAGTTGCGCTCTAAATACTGCTGAGATGCTCATAAGTAATTGACCTTACCCATTGTATCAGGGGAAGTCTGGTCCGGCCCGGAGTGTAAAGGCTAGAAGTATTTGCGCGCCGACCGCATGCTTTCTCAAGGGGAAGTGAGAGAAAGAATTACCTGAAGGACCTTAATACCATGTGACCATATAACATGGTCACCAGCTCGCCAATAAAAGCAGTTGCACTGCACATGCGTCGATCACCACACCGCAGGCCTAATAAAATGGTGCAGTACCAGAATGCCTGGCACGCATGGCTGAGCTTATGTTACGCTGCCTTTCCAATGACCCTCACATTCTCAAAATTTTGGGTGACAGTCATTATTGGTTGGTGACACTTCTAGACCTACGCTACAAGGAGAATTTTATATCTCTTATTCCTGAGGTGGACAGGTCTACAAAAATGGGGCTGTACCAGAATGCCCTTGTTGCGGAATTATTAAAAAAATTCCCGTCTGAAAACACTGGCGGCAGAGGTCACAGTTTGTTGGACAACGAAGGAGTATAAGCGAGAGAGACACAAATCCAGTCCAGAAAAGGCAGGGGAACACTGTCAAAGTTCGGGGACAATTTTATTAGACCCTCCCATCACACAGGCCTTGATGTGCGGGGTACTCTCACAAGGAGTGAAAAGTTTGGGAAGATGCTGAAGAAGTACTTTGCCTACAATACCAACGTCCTCAGTGATTTCTCTGTGCCTTATAATTATTGGGCATCCAAGCTGGACACGTGGGATGAACTGGCTCTCTACGCCTTGGAGGTCCTGGCCTGCCCTGCCACTAGTGTTTTGTCAGAGCAGATTTTTAGAGCCGCTGGTAGAATTATAACAGATAGCTAGTGATGGGCGAACCCATGACTGTTCGGGTTCGGCTATTTGAGCCAGACGCCAAACTGTTTTTTAAAATTTCGGGTTTGGGTACCAGAACAGTACCCGAACCCAGAACCCCGAACCCGGACACGGACCCCATTCATGAGAATGGGAGAACCGAATATCCCTGGTTTCCCCCCTCCACTTGCGTGACAGCGCAGGAAACACAGGCTCTGATCAATGGTAATAGAATTACCGCGGTCAGAGCGCTGTGGCATCATGCTGACAGGTGTTTTAAAAATAAAAATAAACACATTATACTCACCTACACCTGTCCCCGATGTTTGCAGCCCCTGAAAAAAATAAAACATAAAAAAAAACATAAACTCACCTTACACCTAGTCCCCGAAGCCCATGACTCAGTGTATTGCTGGCAAATGAGGTCAGCGCATGCGCAGTGAGTGCTTTCCCACGTTTGCCAATGAGTGGAACTGAGTTCAACTCATTGACAAGCATGGTAAAATACTCACTGTGCAGACGCTGATCTCATTTGCCAGCAATACACTGACGCTCAATCCCAATTTTGGATTACAGCGGAGGTCATCTTCGGACAGGTGAGTATAAGGATTTTTTTTATTTTATTCTTATTTTTTCCCCAGAAGAATGCAGGAGCAGAATAATACTCTCAACATTGTCCCTTGCTCGCACTGAATGCAGTGCTAGCAGGGTACAATGATGAGGGCAATGTTCTGATTCCCAGGCGCCGGTCGCCATACGTATGCCACACAGGTGCACACAGACACGCATATCTCCAGTGTTGGTTTTTCCGGTACCTGCAATATCAGGACGTGTGAAACCAGCCTTACTGTGGACTCCATTTGGCCTCTGTTTAGCGGTGTCCTTTTTTTCAGAGGTTTACAAAAATGTGGCTGAAGGCATTTTAATGCACGCCAAATAAAAAGATGTACACTGTGGAATCACAAGCCAGACGGTGTTCACGGTGCCTCCATGTGCCTCATTACAGGGAATCTTCCACCGGAGGTTCTTTCTGAATCACGTATTTCAGAGATTTACACGGAAACCCCGTTGTAAGCGCTCAGCTCAGAGCGCAGGATAAATGTGAGCCAAGCCATACTGTGATGTTTGGGAGGCAGAATCAACTAATCAGCAACAAGTAAAGAATTGGTTTTATTTATTTATTATGCCGTTCATTGTGCGGTATAAGCGATTAGACGACTTTATTCTTCTGGTCGGTGCGATTACAGTGACACCAAATTTATATCAGGCTTTTATGTTTGACAGCTGTCACACACTAAAAATTTTTTTTTTGCAAAGACTAGTTTTTGCATCGCCATATTTTGAAAATGATAATTTTTCCATATTTCAGCCGAAAGAGTCATGTAACGGCTTGTTTTTTTTGCGGGACAAGTTGACATTTTTATTGGTACCATTTTGGGGCACGTGATATTTTTTGATCGCTTTCTATTCCGATTTTTGAAATGAAGAACAAACAAAAAAAAACAATTCAGGAATTGTTTGTTTTTTTATGCCGTTCCACATGTGGTAAAATTGATAAGGCAGCTTTATTCTTCTGGTCAGTACTTTTTCAGCGATACTACATTCTTATTGTTTTTTTTTATGTTTTGGCGCTTTTACACAATAAAAACTATTTTATAGAAAAAATATTTTTTTGCATCGCTTTATTCTGGGAGCTATAACTTTTTTATTTTTTGCCTAATGGAGCTGTGTCACGGCTTGTTGTTTTGCAGGACAAGATGATGTTTTCTGTGGTACCATTTTTATTTACATTTAATAATAATAATAATAATAATAGTTTTTATTTTTATAGCGCCAATATATTCCCCAGCACTTTATAAATTTTAGGGGGGGCATATACAGTCAATACAGAATAAGCATATCTCATATCGAAAGGAGTGAGGGCCCTGCTCGCAAGCTTACAGTCTATGAGGAAATGGGGGAGATGCAAAAGGTAAAAAGTACATATATTGTATAATGCAGCCTTGATATACTAAATAGGATAAATACTAATACATGGACTGGTCGCAAGCCAGTATATGTACAGTCCTGACAGAGGCTATTAAGTGCATGGTTGATATGAACCTGAAGTTGAAGAAGATTTTAATATGGGGGAAAACTGTGACGGACAGAGTGTGTTTAGGCGATACGCCAGTCTAAAGAAATGTGTTTTTAGGGTTCGCTTGAAACTGTGGGTATTGGGAATTAATCGAACTGTCCTGAGTAGTGCATTCCAACGAATTGGTGCAGCACGCGAGAAATCTTGGAGACGGGAGTGGGAAGTTCGGATTATGGAGGATTTTAGTTTTAAGTCATTTGCAGAACGGAGGGCACGTGCAGGGTGGTAGACTGAGACAAGAGAGGAGATGTAGGGGGGTACTGAAGCATGGAGCGCTTTGTGGGTAAGCGTGATAAGTTTAAATTGAACTCTATATTGGATGGGCAACCAATGCAATGACTGGCACAGGGAAGAGGCATCAGTATAGCGGTTGGTGAGGAATATGATCCTGGCTGCTGCGTTAAGGACGGATTGGAAAGGGGAGAGTTTAGTAAGAGGGAGACCAATTAGTAGAGCATTGCAATAGTCAAGACGAGAATGAATAAGAGCTACAGTAAGAGTTTTTGCCGAGTCAAAGGTGAGAAAAGTCCTGATTCTTGAGATGTTTTTGAGGTGTAGATGACATGAACGAGCGAGTGATTTAATGTGAGGAGTAGAGATGAGCGTTGTTCGACTCGGACTGTTCACCAATCTCAAATTCGAGCTGTTTTGGGCGGTGTTCGAGCCGTTCAGCGAACACGAACAATTTGAAAAAAATTAGGCTGTTCGAGGTTATGTTCGATAACTGTTCGTGCACCAAAATCATAACTGGATTTTTTCTCAGTAATGATGAAAATTAATGTTAATACGCAGTTTGAGTGTTCAGCGGGGCGGGGGGAGGGACAGGGGATGGATCTCTGCAGGAATAATGAAGATCTCCATTTTTTTTTCTCTTTCCCGCATTTACAGTGGGGAGGTGCAATCTGTCAGTCTATCAGCAGAGCACACACGGAGCGAACTGCTTTTTTTCACACAAGCAAGGGCATGTGTGATTGGCAGTGTATGTCACATGTCCTTGTCCTATAAGACAGCCATTTTCCACGTCGCCACCATTTTCTCACTGCTGCAGATGCGTGTTAGACGGCACCGCTGTTGCTGTGTGCGCTATACCTTGTTAATTTAAAGCCAATTTTCGCACAAATGTACAGATAGCTTGGGAGTAGGGAAGAGTTGTGATTGCAGTCCTTTTAAGGACTAGGTTACAGCATTTCCTACGACTTTAATCAGGCAGGTCTGTGCTCTTAAATAGATAGGTTGGGAGTAAAGACTAATTGTAATAGCAGTCCTTTTCAGGACAAAGTTACATCAGTTCCTGTCAGTTTTTGCCAGCAGGTCTGTGCCAGTGCTGTGCAAGTTTTTTTCACAGCATTTGGCTAAATCTAGCAAATCTAATCCTTTTTGTCCTATTGCAGAGTGTGTTAGTCAGTGGAGTAGCCTATCTGTGTTGCAAGCTACACCACCTGTGTATAGAATACCAATTTTTTTACTGCACCTAGGGAAGTAAAACCTTTTGGGCATAGCATCATTCTATTAGTCCATCTATACTGACCTCCATAAGGTTGCAAATTGAATATAATTTTTTTCTGCATCTAGCTCTGAAAAAATATTTGGGCTTCTAGCAGTGTGTGGGACTTGGTCTATTAGTCCATCTATACTGAACTCCATCAGCTTGCAAATTAAAAATATTTTTTTTCTTCATCTAGCTCTGAAAAAATATTTGGGCTTCTAGCAGTGTGTGGGACTTGTTCTATTAGTCCATCTATAAAGACCTACATCAGGTTGCAAATTGAATATAATTTTTTTCTGCATCTAGCTCTGAAAAAAATATTTGGGCTTCTAGCAGTGGGTGGGACTTGTTCTATTAGTCCATCTATACTGACCTCCATCAGGTTGCAAATTAAAAATATTTTTTTCTGCATCTAGCTCTGAAAAAATATTTGGGCTTCTAGCAGTGTGTGGGACTTGGTCTATTAGTCCATCTATACTGACTTCCATCAGGTTGCAAATTCAATATAATTTTTTTCTTTATCTAGCTCTGAAAAAATATTTGGGCTTCTAGCGGTGTGTGGGACTTGGTCTATTAGTCCATCTATACTGACGACCATCAGGTTGCGAATTAAAAATAATTTTTTTCTGTATCTAGCGCTGAAAAAATATTTGAGCTTCAAGCAGTGTGTGGGACTTGGTCTATTAGTCCATCTATACTGACCTCCATCAGGTTGCAAATTGAATATCATTTTTTTCTGCATTTAGCTCTGAAAAAATATTTGGGCTTCTAGCAGTGTGTGGGACTTGGTCTATTTGTCCATCTATACTGACCTCCATCAGGTTGCAAATTGAATATAATTTTTTTCTGCATCTAACCCAGCCAATAGTTTTGGCCTAATACCACAGTTTGGCCTCTCAGCTCTGCTCGGTTCCCATCCATTGTTTTTTTGTGCAAACAACTCCAGAGTTGTGAATTAGTTAACCACCAAAATGAGTGGAAAAAGGCCTGCTGCTGGTGGAAAGGGGAATAGGCGTGTTGGTAAGGGGAAAAAAGGTTGTGTCCGTGGGGTAGGTGTTAAAGCAACAGTAACATCTGCAGAAGAAAGACCATCTTCCAGCCAAACTAAAATGTCTACTTCTTTTAGCGGACAATGTGATAAGATCCCTTTCTTACGGCCACGCCAATCGCTACAAATTCCAGATGAGGCACAAAAACAGCAGGTGTTTCAATGGATATCAAGTGCTCCTTTAAGTGGGCTCTCCTCCACATCAACTTCAACATCACAAATACTCCAGTCCTCAAAGGTGTCACCCCAATCGCACCTGCTTCCTCACAGCTCCCAAATCTCCAGCTGCCCGTCTGAGTATGAGGTAGAACAGATGGTTGAGTCTGCAGAGCTGTTTACTCATACTTTAGCCTGGGAATCAGAGGTCGGCTCCAGCGCTTCTGTGAATCCAGACGAGGAAATGATCTGCACTGATGCCCAGAATCTTTATGAGTCGGATCCAGGACCAGACGCTGAAGCTTCTGACCATAATGTAGACCCTCATTCCCAAACTGTAACTCCTGTTGGTGGAGACAATGAGGAAGACGATGATGAGACTCAAATACCTGATTGCAGAGACAACTTTAGTTTTTTGTCAGGGCAGGAACAGGTTGGCTCTGAGGACGACGGGTGTGATAACGCACAGGGTGATGATGATGAGGTTGGAGATCCCACTTACTGTCAACCCACAGTCAGCCAAGAGATGAGGTCAGCAGAGGAGGTGGAGCAAAATGCTTGTGACGATGAGGTCAGGTTGCGCCTTCCTGGACAGAGACGTAGTACTGGAAGCACGTCAACAACTGCATCCTCAAACACAACTCTGCCTCTCACCACAAGTCGTGGTGGCTCTTCAGGTCGCATGGGTGCTAAGCCTTGCATAGCCTGGGCATTTTTTCAGATCGATAAAGATGACCCAACTCGTGTTATCTGTAACATTTGTCAGCAAAAGCTAAGTAGAGGCCAAAAAATACATAGTTTGAGTACTTCATGCATGAACCGTCACATGGACATGAAGCATAAGTTGCAGTGGGAAGCTCACTGTGCTACAATGCGGCCTAGCCGGCCGGGCCAACCACCGTCTGCCATATCTTGTGCATCCGTGGCCTCTTTATCCTCTGTGACTGGGGGGACAGCAGTCACACCTGCTTTGGGACGCAGACCTGCCACCTCTTTACCCGCAATAGCCAGCGTGATTGGCAGGTCATCATTTTCTTTGGAGGTGGTAACACCAGCTGGTGTTGAGTGCTGTCCGACATCGATAGCACCACCTTTGGATCAAGGCAACCTAACATGTCCGCCTGCATCTTCCTTACAGACCGGCAGTTTGCCGGGGACACCCTTATCAACCCCGTCTAAGCACAATAGCCAGCCCTCGGTCCCTCAGATGTGGACAAGTGAAAGACCATTTCCTCCTAGCCATGAGAAAGCTAAGAGGTTGAATTTCACCATCTGCAAGCTGTTGGCTACGGAAATGCTGCATTTCCGCCTGGTGGACAGAGAGGATTTTCGAGACCTTATGTCCGTCGCAGTGCCCAGTACCAGATGCCCAGTCGGCACTACTTCTCAAAGAAAGGTGTGCCTGCGCTCCACCAGCATGTCGCACACAACATCACCGCTTCTTTGAGAAACTCTGTGTATGACAGGGTGCATTTCACCACAGACACTTGGACGAGTAGGCATGGACAGGGGCGTTACATGTCGCTGACTGGGCACTGGGTAACTATGGTGACAGCAGGACAAGGGGCTGCTGTCCAAGTCTTGCCGTCCCCACGAGTTGTGCGTCAATCCTCTTTATCTCAAAGTTCCTCCACTGCTTCTGCCTCCTCAACCTCCTCTCGGTCCTCCACCTGCACCCAAAGCCTGTCTGGTCAGGCCACAAGCTTTCTAACTGCGCAGAAGGGATCCTGCACACCTCCTTACTATGCTGGCAGTAGGGCTCAACCTCATCAGGCAGTTTTTACTTTGAAATGTCTGGGAAATGTGAGTCACACAGCTGAGGAGTTGTGGTCAGCTCTGGAGAACCAATTTCATGAATGGTTGTCTCCACTGGACCTGAAACCAGGGAAGGCCGTGTGCGACAATGCTGCAAACCTGGGTGCGGCCCTTCGCCGGGGCAATGTCACACACGTGCCTTGCATGGCTCACGTGTTGAAAGTGGTTGTCCAGAAATTTTTAGCCCACTATCCCGGACTAGATGGCCTTCTGCAGAGGGCATGGTCGCTGTGTGCTCACTTCCGCCTTTCGCATCCCGCAGCTCAGCGACTTACATCTCTACAGAAGTCGTTGGGCCTGCCACTTCACCGGCTAAAATGCGATGTGCCTACCTGGTGGAATTCAACTCTGCACATGTTGCAGAGACTGTGGCAGCACCGACAAGCCCTGGTGCAATACGTTCTGACGTATAGCCTGGGCCAACGAGATCCAGAGGTGGGGCGAATCACGCTGGAGGAGTGGTCTCAGATCAGGGACCTATGCACCCTTCTGCACAGTTTTGAAATGGCGACGAAGAATTTTAGTGCTGACGATGCCATTATCAGCCTGACTATTCCGGTGATTTACATGCTGGAGCACATGTTAAACAGAATTCGGAGTCAAGTGGTGGCACAAGAGGAGGTGGAGGAAGTAGAGGAGGAGGAGTTGTATGCGGAAGGGCAAAACATCTGCAAGGTCCAGACGGTCGGCAGCACCAAGGCGGCAGGCATGTGAGGGTGGGTAAGATGGTTTTACCTGGGCGCATGGTAGCAGCCAAACTAGTGAGGACGGTGCAGGAGCCCAGGAAGAAGTGGAGGACGAACTGATGGAAGACTCATCAGATGAGGGAGACCTTGATCTCATTTCTGTTGTGCGAGGTTAGGGGGAGAGGACAGAGGATGGAAGCATGATTGTTACCTCGCCACCAACACAACAGGGACTTGGTGCTCCTGGATGCGCAAGACACATGAGTGCCTTCTTGCTGCACTACCTGCAACATGACCCTCGAATTGTGAGAATTAGAAATAATCCTGACTACTGGGTTGCCACACTGTTAGATCCCCGGTACAAAAGTAAATTTGCAGAAATTATTCCTGTCATAGAAAGGGATGCACGCATGCAGGAGTATCAGCAGAGACTGTTGCAGAATCTTACATGTGCTTTTCCACAAAACACCAGTGGTGCACGTAGTGAGTCTCAGAGTTCCAACGTGCCAACCGTGGGACCGTCAAGTGTTCAGCACTCAAACCGTAACAGAAACACAGTATCTGCTGGTAACATCAATTTTGCGGAATCATTTCACCACTTTTTTAGCCCATCCTTTGCAAGGCCACAGGAGACAAGAAGTCTGACACATAGTCAACGCCTAGTGACGATGGTACAGGAGTATCTCCAAGTAAACATTGAAGCCATGACTGTGTCACTGGACCCTTGCTCTTTTTAGGCTTCCAATCTGGATAAATGGCCGGAGCTAGCCACTTACGCCTTGGAGATCTTGTCATGCCCGCAGCCAGCGTTCTGTCTGAATGTGTGTTCTGCGCTGCTGGTGGTGTGCTGACAGATAAGCGCACGCGGCTCTCCACTGATAATGTAGACAGACTCACGTTCATAAAGATGAACAAATCATGGATCCGAAACGACTTTTCTACCCCTGTGTCATCCTGGGGAGAGTAAAAGCTTGATGATTTGTTAAAATCACCTCACCAACCATTTTAAGCTTTCAAATTACTAATCATGTTTACCTGTATCTTGGCTGGAAAATAATTTGGGCTTTGTAGCAGTGTGCAGCACTGATTCTCATAGGCCATCTATAATAAGCTCCACCAGATTTAAAATTACTAATCATGTTTATCTGTATCTTGGCTGGAAAATAATTTGGGCTTTGTAGCAGTGTGCAGTACTGATTCTATTAGGCCATCTATACTAAGCTCCACCGGATTTAAAATTAATAATAATTTTTAGGTGCATCTAGCCCGGAAAATAATTTTGGGGCTCCGAGATGCGCAAGACACATAAGTGCCTTCTTGCTGCATTACCTGCAACATGACCCTCATATTGTCAGAATTCGAAGTAATCTTGACTACTGGGTTGCCACACTCTTAGATCCCCCACACTCTTCGATCAACCTTTTCATTTTAATAAAGACCAAAAAAATGGTCATTTTTGAAATTATAAGCATTAGCAGGTTATTAGAAACTGAAATCAAACAGTTTTCAACTCAAAACTTTATTCTAGGTGATGTTACATTTGCACATAGGACCCCTTGTTCGAAAGGAGCTTCTGAACTCTCTCATCCATTGAATTTGTCAGGTTTTGGATGGTTTCTGCTTCAATTGTTTTGCATGAGGACAGAATACCCTCCCAGAGCTGTTGTTTAGATGTGAACTGCCTCCCGCCATTATAGACACTCCTTTTGATGATGCTCCAGAGGTTCTGAATGGGGTAGAGGTCAGGGGAGCATGGGGGTCACAGCATAAGTTTGTCCCCTTTTATGCCCATATCAGCCAGAGATGCAGATGTGTTATATGCAGCATGAGACGGTGCATTATAATGCATAAAAATGATCTTGCTGTGGAATACACGGTTCTTCTTCTTGAACCATGGCAGGAAGTGCTGTTTGAGAAAATCCACATACATTATGGAGTTCATCTTTACCCCTTCAGGGATCCTAAAGGGGCCGACAATCTCTCTCCTCCATGATTCCAGCCCAAAACATTACTCCACCTCCTTCTTGTTGGCACTGTAGCCGTGTTTGCGTGGGGTGTCCATCAACCAGCCATCCTCCACTCCATCCATCTGGACCATCGAGCGTTGCACGCCACTCATCCGTGAATAAAACAGTTTTGAAATCAGTCTTCATGTAATGTTTGGCCCACTGGAGCCGTTTCTGCTTGTGTGAAGTGGATAGAGGAGGTCGACAGGATGGCGTACGCACAGCTGCAAACCTCTGATTGACCCTAGATCTTGTTGTTCGGGGGACGTTGGAGGCACCAGCAGCTTCAAAAACTTGTCTGCTGCTATGACAAGGCTTTTTTGCCGCTGCTCTTTTCACCTGACGTAATTGCCTGTAGGAAAGAGTCCTCAATTTGCCCTTATCAGCACGCACACGTGTGTACTGTGAATCAGCTACATACTTCTTGATTGCCAAGACACTTCATCGTGATCATCGCACAATGTTGATTGTAGTCATGCCTTGACCTAAACACTCCACAATTTGTTGCTTCTCAGCAGCCGACACATCCTTTTTCTTTCCCTTTTTGGCAGAAAATGTAGGCTGCTTAATAATGTGGGACAGCCTTCTTAAGTAGTCTTGCCTTTCATTGGACACACCTGCCAAACTAATTAGCACAGGTGTCTGCAATTGCTTACAGTGATATAAAGAGCCCTGACACACATCACCATCAATGAGTTTAACTGACAAACAAACAAATTCTTCCCTTATCACTCCTAAACACTTTTTGCATAATAATTTGGAACACAGTGTACATGTGCTTTTCCACAAAACACCAGTGGTTCACGTAGTGAATCTTACAATTCTAACTTGCCAACCGTGGTCTGTATGGAGTTGTTCAATAAAGGGCACAAAATTAAGATAACATAGACGGGAGAGGTCTCTATGAATAGGAATTCCTAAGTATTTGATACCCTGTGAGGGCCAAGCAAAGGGAAAGTTGGCCTGGATGGAATCCTGTATGGATTTTGGGAGGGGGACATCGAGGGCCTCAGACTTCGCTGCATTGATTTTAAAATTCGACCATGTAACAAAGTGATCTATTTCAGCCATAACAGCAGGGATGGATATATGTGATTGAGTGATATATACTAGGACATCATCAGCAAATAGAGAGCACTTGTACTCGATGCCTCCCACCTCAATCCACCTAATATTGGGGTTATGGCAAATTGATGAGAGCAGGTGCTCCGTCACTAGGATGTATAAGAGAGGGGGACAGAGGACATCCCTGCCTTGTCCCATTGGTGATTATGAAAGGTGATGAAAATGTTCTGACGCGCCCCCTGGGCCTTGGGACATCTGGAGCCGGACCCTTTTTGGTGGATGCTGGTGGTTGTAGTCTCCGTGGCGGCGACCCGGTTCCGTGGCTCAGGGCGGTCAAACCAGTGGCGGAACTATTTATGTGGTTTTGATGTTTAAACGTCCCACTACGCCACCCGTGGATTGCGGTTAGAGTGAACCGCCGCTGCAGGGCAGACCGCTGAGGTTGGTGTTGTGATTGCAGCAGAGCGAGGAGTATAGCCTCAGGGCAGTGTATGCGGAGGATGGGGTTGATGGTGCAGGGCAGCAGCAGTAACGACACGGAGTCAGTGATGCAGTCCAGGGCCTTTACTCACAGTTCTTATTATCCAGACCACTTATGCAGGTAACGGCTGCCCACGTCGTACTGTGCTTACCAGGTGAGGGGCTCAGACAACTCCCAGATAACTTTGGAGCGCTTCACAGGACCCCCTTTGTGTGTCCTTTGTCTGGCCTTTCTTACCAACGCTTCTGTCTGGCTGCTTCGGGCCTCCTCTTGGTAAACTTTGCGCCAGTTTCCTTGACCCTATGTGGTGCCTTCCTAGTGGGTGTAGCGAGGGGCTGCGCCACATAAAATGTCACAGCCTCCGGTTTCTAGCTGAGCGTCGTTTCCCGCCTCCACTAGTTTCGGGGACCGGTCTCCCCCTTTGGCCTGACCCCTCCACGCAGGTGGATTCGGGCGTGCGGTGGCGACTCGCCCGTCCGCACCCCTGGGATCCCTTCGTTCCTCGTTCCTGGAGCCTTCTCCGCTCCTCTTCCTTCCTTCTCCCTCTTCCAGGCCTGGGCCTCTGTTACTAGGCCCGCCTCCGGAGCAGAGCTCATGCAGAGCCCCTGCTCCCTGTCACTTCTGCTCAGACTTCTCTGCACTGAACTAAGATGGTGCCCACCTTTTATACTTCCTTCTCAATGCACCCAGGAACTGCTTCCTCCCTGCTCCTTCACTACAGTGTTCCCCTTCCTCAGTGTTCCCTCCCCCCACTCCAGCCAGGGACAGGGACTGTCGTGCCCATCTCAGAGGCATATTGATCGCCCTGCCCCACGGCAATGTGGTGTAATGCATGCAGGTGTCGGGGTCCTGATCCACACTCCATCCTTACCTGAGAGTGAGATATCACACCTCTGGGTGAGGTGCAATACCTCTGTAGCAACCAAACCCTCGGGGTGCAACAGTTCCATTTATCTTCAGCCTAGGTGACGTATTGCGATACAGGGCCGTGATTTTGGCTATGAAAGGGTCCCCTAGACCCCTACTCCAAGCTTTTTAAGAGAATAATATATGGCATGCCAGGAGACTCTATGGAATGCTTTCTCAGCATCCAACGAGAGTATCTAATTACAAATTTTTAACTGCATCTAGCCCAGGAAATACTTTGTGCCTAGTAGCAGTGTCTGCTAGTCAGCGGATTATCCCAGATGTTAAGCAAGCTACACCACCTGTAGTTTGGACACTTAATTTTTTCAATGGAAATGCTTCGGGACCCCGGGATAGTCAGTGAAGTGCATCAGGAGGCACCCCAAGGCATAGGGGCTGGGACTGGCGGTAGGACGCCTTGCGGTGGACTGCCGAGCTCGATACTTATAAAAGCTTTTTAACTGCAGCAGCTTTAGTGGACGCTACTGGAGCTGGAATTACGCGGCTGCTGGCATGAGACTTGCCCTCCAATAGATCCTTGTAAAAGGATTTAAAGTGTATTCATTCAAATTAGAGAGACAATTTAAATTAAAAAGCTTAGACCTGCCTCCACCACAGGGGGCTCGCTCGACCCACCAGCGGACAGGCACCAGTATTGGGAGAGGGAGGCTGGCCATCAGGGTCCACCGCGGCTCTGGCACAAACCCGGCGACACTGAGGTGGCACGGGCAGGAACGGACTGGCCGTGTCGGCTTCTCACTTTTTGGATTTTAGAAGGGCATGACATGCCTATATCTGTGTCTCCCCCTCCTTTTACTCCTCCACCTCTTTTCTTTTCGCATGACTATATGTACTTGTCACTTTTCCATGTGTTAGTTATGTCTTCTGAGCAGTTTGTCAGCTTTTGGACACATTTGAAGGTGTTTTCTATGTGTTTCTATGTGTTTTTGTTTGCCTGCCATTGGTTTTAACGGTGATCGAAAGTGTTCGATGAACAGTTCGACGAACAGTTCGGCGAACACAAGGGTGTTCGACGAACCGAACCGAATTCGAACACTACGGGGGTGGCTCAACACTAGTGAGGAGTGAAAGAAAGATCTGAATCAAAAATGACCCCAAGACAGTGGGCTTTTTGCTGGGGAGTAATGGTTGAGCCACAAACAGAAATGGCAATATCGGGCACAGGTAGGTTAGTGGAGTGAGGAAAGACGAGTAGTTCAGTTTTTGACAGATTCAGTTTTAGGTAGAGGGAGGACATAATGTTAGACACAGCAGAAAGACAATCACTGGTCTTTTGTAGTAATGCAGGGGTGATGTCCGGAGCAGAGGTGTATAATTGGGTGTTATCAGCATAGAGATGGTACTGAAAACCAAATCTCCTGATTGTTTGTCCAATGGGAGCGGTGTATAAGGAGAAAAGAAGGGGGCCTAGGACTGATCCTTGAGGAACCCCGACAGTAAGTGGAAGTAGGGAGGTGGAGGAGCCGGCAAAAGACACAGAGAAAGAGCGGTCAGAGAGATAGGAGGAGAACCAGGAGAGAACAGTGTCCTTGAGGCCAATAGTGCGGAGCATAGTGAGGAGGAGCTGGTGATCCACAGTGTCGAATGCTGCGGAGAGATCCAGGAGAATCAGCAGGGAGTAGTGACCATTAGATTTAGCTGTTAATAAATCATTAGATACTTTAGTGAGGGCAGTTCAGTAGAATGTAAAGAGCGGAAACCAGATTGTAAAAGGTCAAGAAGAGAGTTGTCTGAGAGATAGCGGATTAGATGGGAATGGACCAGGCGTTCCAGGAGTTTAGAGATAAAGGGAAGATTGGAAACTGGTCTGTAGTTGGCCGTGCAGTTCTGGTCAAGGGATGGTTTTTTAAGTAATGGTTGTATGCTGGCATGTTTAAAAGAAGAGGGAAAGATACCAGATGAGAGGGAAAGGTTGAAAATTTTTGTTTGGTGAGTGGTGACAGCTGGAGCAAGGGACTGAAGGAGATGTGAGGGAGTAGGGTCACTGGTGCAGGTGGTAGGGCGAGAAGATGCAAGGAGCCTGATCGCTTCAACTTCCGTGACTGGTGCGAAGTCAGAAAGTGAGCAGGATACAATGTGGTGGGGGAGAGCATGCATAAAATTTGGGGATTGGGAGAAAATTTCCTGTAGGATATGGTCAATTTTTTCTTTGAAATAATTGGCCAGATCGTCAGCGCTGAGGTCAGTGGTCGGGGCCTGTGTTGTTTGATTGAGGAGAGAATGAAACGTGTCAAAGAGTGGTTTAGGATTATTGGAAAGTGAGATGATGAGTAGAGATGAGCGGTGTTCAACTCGAACTGTTCGCCAATCTCAAATTCGAGCTGTTTTGGGCGGTGTTCGAGCCGTTCGGCGAACACGAACGATTTGAAAAAAATTCGGCTGTTCGAGGTTATGTTCGATAACTGTTCATGCACCAAAATCATAACTGGATTTTTTCTCAGTAATGCTGAAAATTAATGTTAATACGCAGTTTGAGTGTACAGCGGGGCGGAGGGAGGGGCAGGGGATGGATCTCTGCAGGAATAATGAAGATCTCCATTTTTTTTTCTCTTTCCCGCATTTACAGTGGGGAGGTGCAGTCTGTCAGCCTATCAGCAGCGCACACACGGAGCGAAATGCTTTTTTTCACACAAGCAAGGGCATGTGTCATTGGCAGTGTATGTCACATGTCCTTGCCCTATAAGACCAAGCCATTTTCCCCATCGCCACCATTTTCTCACTGCTGCAGCTGCGTGTTAGACGGCACCGCTGTTGCTGTGTGCGCTATACTTTGTTAATTTCAAGCCAATTTTCGCACAAATCTACAGATAGCTTGGGAGTAGGGAAGAGCTGAGATTGCAGTGCATTTAAGGACTAGGTTACATCATTTCATACGACTTTTATCAGGCAGGTCTGTGCTCTGAAATAGATAGGTTGGGATTAAAGACTAATTGTAATTGCAGTCCTTTTCAGGGCTAGGTTACATCAGTTCCTATCACTTTTTCCCAGGCAGGTCTGTGCCAGTGCTGTGCAAGTTTTTTTCACAGCATTTGGCTAAATCTAGCAAAGCAAATCCTTTTTCGCCTATTGCAGAGTGTGTTAGTCAGTGGAGTAGCCTATCTGTGTAGCAAGCTACACCACCTGTGTATAGAATACAATTTTTTTTACAGCACCTAGTGAAGTAAAACCTTTTGGGCATAGCATCATTCTGTTAGTCCATTTATATTAACCTCCACCAGGTTGCAAATTCAATATAATTTTTTTCTGCTTCAAGCTCTGAAAAAATATTAAGGCTTCTAGCAGTGTGTGGGACTTGTTCTGTTAGTCCATCTATACTAATCTCCATCAGGTTGCAAATTCAATATAATTTTTTTCTGCATCTAGCTCTGAAAAAATATTTAGGCTTCTAGCAGTGTGTGAGACTTGTTCTATTAGTCCATCTATACTAACCTCCATCAGGTTGCAAATTCAATATAATTTTTTTCTACATCTAGCTCTGAAAAAATATTTCAGGTGGTAGCAGTGTGTGGGACTTGTTCTATTAGTTCATCTATACTGACCTCCATCAGGTTGGAAATTCAATATAATTTTTTTCTGCATCTAGCTCTGAAAAAATATTTCAGCTTGTAGCAGTGTGTGGGACTTGTTCTATTAGTCCACCTATACTGACCTCCATCAGGATGCAAATTCAATACCATTTTTATCTGCATCTAACCCAGGCAATACTTTTGGCCTGATACCACAGTTTGGCCACTCAGCTCTGCTCTTTTCCCATCCATTGTTTTTTTGTGCAAACAACTCCAGAGGTGTGAATTAGTTAACCACCAAAATGAGTGGAAAAAGGCCTGCTGCTGGTGGAAAGGGGAATAGGCGTGTTGGGAAGGGGGAAAAAGGTTGTGTCCGTGGGGTAGGTGTTAAAGCAAAAGTAACATCTGCAGAAGAAAGACCATCTTCCAGCCCAACTTAAATGTCTACTTCTTTTAGCGGACAATGTGATAAGATCCCTTTCTTACGGCCACGCCAATCGCTACAAATTCCAGATGAGGCACAAAAACAGCAGGTGCTTCAACGGATATCAAGTGCTCCTTTAAGTGGGCTCTCCTCCACCTCAACTTCAACATCACAAATACTCCAGTCCTCAAAGGTGTCACCCCAATCGCACTTGCTTCCTCACAGCTCCCAAGTCTCCAGCTGCCCGTCTGAGTATGGGGTGGAACAGATGATTGAGTCTGCAGAGCTGTTTACTCATACTATAGCCTGGGAATCAGAGGTCGGCTCCAGAGATTCTGTGAATCCAGACGAGGAAATGATCAGCACTGATGCCCAGAATCTTTATCAGTCGGATCCAGGACCAGACGCAGAAGGTTCTGACCATAATGTAGACCCTCGTTCCCAAACTGTAACTCCTGCTGGTGGAGACAATGAGGAAGACGATGATGAGACTCAAATACCTGATTGGAGCGACAACTTTAGTTTTTTGTCAGGGCAGGAACAGGTTGGCTCTGAGGACGACGGGTGTGATAACACACAGGGTGTTGATGATGAGGTTGGAGATCCCACTTACTGTCAACCCACAGTCAGCCAAGAGATGAGGTCAGCAGAGGAGGTGGAGGAGGATGCTAGTGATGACGAGGTCAGGTTGCGCCTTACTGGACAGAGATGTAGTACTGGAAGCACGTCAACAACTGCATCCTCAAACACAACTCTGCCTCCGACCACAAGTAGTGGTGGCTCTTCAGGTCGCATGGGTGCTAAGCCATGCATAGCCTGGGCATTTTTTCAGATCGATAAAGATGACCCAACTCGTGTTATCTGTAACATTTGTCAGCAAAAGCTAAGTAGAGGCCAAAAAATACATAGTTTGAGTACTTCATGCATGAACCGGCACATGGACATGAAGCATAAGTTGCAGTGGGACGCTCACTGTGCTACAATGCGGCCTAGCCGGCCGGGCCAACCACTGTCTGCCACATCTTGTGCATCCGCGGCCACTTCATCCTCTGTGACTGGGGGGACAGCAGTCACACCTGTTATGGGACGCAGACCTGCCACCTCTTTACCCGCAACAGCCAGTGTGATTGGCAGGTCATCATTTTCTTTGAAGGTGGTAACACCAGCTGGTGTTGAGTGCTGTCCGACATCGATAGCACCACCTTTGGATCAAGGCAACCTAACATGTCCGCCTGCATCTTCCTCTCAGACCCGCAGTTTGCCGGGGACACCCTTCTCAACCCCGTCTAAGCACATCAGCCAGCCATCGGTCCCTCAGATGTGGACAAGTTCAAGACCATTTCCTCCAAGCCATGAGAAAGCTAAGAGGTTGAATTTCACCATCTGTAAGCTCTTGCCTACAGAAATGCTGTCTTTCCTCCTGGTGGACACAGAGGATTTTCGAGACCTTATGTCCGTCGCAGTGCCCCAGTACCAGATGCCCAGTCGGCACTACTTCTCAAAGAAAGGTGTGCCTGCGCTATACCAGCATGTCGCACACAACATCACCGCTTCTTTGAGAAACTCTGTGTGTGACAGGGTGCATTTCACCACAGACACTAGGATGAGTAGGCATGGACAGGGGCGTTACATGTCGCTGACTGGGCACTGGGTAACTATGGTGACAGCAGGACAAGGAGCTGCTGTCCAAGTCTTGCCATCCCCACGAGTTGTGAGTCAATCCTCTTTATCTCAAAGTTCCTTCATTGCTCCTGCCTCCTCAACCTTCTCTCGGTCCTCCACCTGCACCCAAAGCCTTTCTGGTCATGCCACAAGCTTTCTAACTGCGCAGAAGGGATCCTGCACACCGCCTTACTATGCTGGCAGCAGGGCTCAATGTCATCAGGTTGTTTTTACTTTGAAATGTCTGGGAAATGTGAGTCACACAGCTGAGGAGTTGTGGCCATCTCTGGAGAACCAGTTTCATGAATGGTTGTCTCCACTGGACCTGAAACCAGGGAAGGCCGTGTGCGACAATGCTGCAAACATGGGTGCGGCCCTTCGCCGGGGCAATGTCACACACGTGCCTTGTATGGCTCACGTGTTGAACCTGGTTGTCCAGCAATTTTTAGCCCACTATCCCGGACTAGATGGCCTTCTGCAGAGGGCATGGTCGCTGTGTGCTCACTTCCGCCGTTCGCATCCCGCAGCTCAGCGACTTGCATCTCTACAGAAGTCGTTGGGCCTGCCACTTCACCGGCTAAAATGCGATGTGCCTACCGGGTGGAATTCAACTGTGCACATGTTGCAGCGACTGTGGCAGCACCGACAAGCCCTGGTGCAATACGTTCTGACGTATAGCCTGGGCCAACGAGATCCAAAGGTGGGGCAAATCACGCTGGAGGAGAGGTCTCAGATCAGGGACCTATGCACCCTTCTGCACAGTTTTGAAATGGCGACGAAGATGTTTAGTGCTGACAAGGCCATTATCAGCATGACTATTCCGGTGATTTACATGCTGGAGCACATGTTAAATAGAATTCGGAGTCAGGTGGTGGCACAAGACGAGGTGGAGGAATTAGGGGAGGAGGAGTTGTATGCGGAAGGGCTAACATCTGCAAGGTCCAGACGGTCGGCAGCACCAAGGCGGCAGGCATGTGACGGTGGGGGAGATGGTTTTACCACGGCGCATGGTAGCAGCCAAACTAGTGAGGAAGGTGCAGGAGCCCAGGAAGAAGTGGAGGACGAACTGATGGAAGTCTCATCAGATGAGGGAGACCTTGATCACATTTCTGTTGTGCGAGGTTGGGGGGAGAGGACAGAGGAAGGAAGCATGATTGTTACCTCGCCACCAACACAACAGGGACTTGGTGCTCCTGGATGCGAAATACACATGAGTGCCTTCTGGCTGCACTACCTGCAACATGACCCTCGAATTGTGAGACTTAGAAATAATCCTGACTACTGGGTTGCCACACTGTTAGATCTCCGGTACAAAAGTAAATTTGCAGAAATTATTCCTGCCATAGAAAGGGATGCACGCATGCAGGAGTATCAGCAGACACTGTTGCAGAATCTTACATGTGCTTTTCCACAAAACACCAGTGGTGCACGTAGTGAATCTCACACTTCCAACTTTCCAACCGTGGGACCGTCGAGTGTTCAGCACTCAAACCATAACAGAAACACAGTATCTGCTGGTAACATCAATTTTGCGGAATCATTTCACCACTTTTTTAGCCCATCCTTTGCAAGGCCACAGGAGACAAGAAGTCTGACACATAGTCAACGCCTAGAGACGATGGTACAGGAGTATGTCCAAGTAAGTCATGACTGTGTCGCTAGACCCTTGCTCTTTTTGGGCTTCCAATCTGGATAAATGGCCGGAGCTCGCCACTTACGCCTTGGAGATCTTGTCATGCCCCGCAGCCAGCATTCTGTCTGAACGTGTGTTCAGCGCTGCTGGTGGTGTGCTGACAGATAAGCGCATGCGACTCTCCACTGATAATGTAGACAGACTCACGTTCATAAAGATGATCAAATAATGGATCTGAAACTACTTTTCTACCCCTGTGTCATCCTGGGGAGAGTAAAAGCTTGATGATTTGTTAAAATCACCTCACCAACCGTTTTAAGCTTTCAAATTACTAATCATGTTTATCTGTATCTTGACTGGAAAATAATTTGGGCTTTGTAGCAGTGTGCAGTACTGATTCTATTAGGCCATCTATACTAAGCTCCACCAGATTTAAAATTAATAATAATTTTTATCTGCATCTAGCCCGGAAAATAATTTCTCCTAGATGCGCAAGACACATGAGTGCCTTCTTGCTGCACTACCTGCAACATGACCCTCAGATTGTCAGAATTCGAAGTAATCCTGACTAATGGGTTTCCACACTCTTAGATCCCCCACACTCTTCGATCAACCTTTTCATTTTAATAAAGACCAAAAAAATGGTCATTTTTGAAATTATAAGCATTAGCAGGTTATTAGAAACTGAAATTTAAACAGTTTTCAACTCAAAACTTTATTCTAGGTGATGTTACATTTGCACATACGACCCCTTGTTCGAAAGGAGCACTGAACTGTCTCGTCCATTGAATTTGTCAGGTTTTGGATGGTTTCTGCTTCAATTGTTTTGCATGAGGACAGAATACCCTCCCAGAGCTGTTGCTTAGATGTGAACTGCCTCCCGCCATCATAGACACTCCTTTTGATGATGTTCCAGAGGTTCTGAATGGGGTTGAGGTCAGGGGAGCATGGGGGTCACACCATAAGTTTGTCCCCATTTATGCCCATATCAGCCAGAGATGCAGATGTGTTATGTGCAGCATGAGACGGTGCATTATCCTGCATGAAAATGATCTTGCTGTGGAATACACAGTTCTTCTTCTTGAACCATGGCAGGAAGTGCTTTTTGAGAAACTCCACATACATTATGGAGTTCATCTTTACCCCTTCAGGGATCCTAAAGGGGCTGACAATCTCTCTCCCCATGATTCCAGCCTAAAACATTACTCCACCTCCTCCTTGTTGGCGCTGTAGCCGTGTTTGCGTGGGGTGTCCATCAACCAGCCATCCTCCACTCCATCCATCTGGACAATCGAGCATTGCACGGCACTCATCGGTAAACAAAACAGTTTTGAAGTCAGTCTTCATGTATTGTTTGGCCCACTGGAGCCGTTTCGGCTTGTGTGCAGTGGATAGAGGAGGTCGACAGGATGGCTTACGCACAGCTGCAAACCTCTGAAGGACTCTGCATCATGTTGTTCGGGGGACGTTGGAGGAACCAGCAGCTTTAAAAACTTGTCTGCTGCTATGACAAGGCTTTTTTGCCGCTGCTCTTTTAACCTGACGTAATTGCCTGTAGGAAAGAGTCCTCAATTTTACCTTATCAGCACGCACATGTGTGTACTGTGAATCAGATACATACTTCTTGATTGTGCGATGATCAGGATGAAGTGTCTTGGCAATGTTGATTGTAGTCATGCCTTGACCTAAACACTCCACAATTTGTTGCTTCTCAGCAGCCGACACATCCTTTTTCTTTCCCATTTTGGCAGAAAATGTAGGCTGCTTAATAATGTGGGACAGCCTTCTTAAGTAGTCTTGCCTTTCATTGGACACACCTGCCAAACTAATTAGCACAGGTGTCTGCAATTGCTTACAGTGATATAAAGAGCCCTGACACACATCACCATCAATGAGTTTAACTGACAAACAAACAAATTCTTCCCTTATCACTCCTAAACACATTTTGCATAATAATTTGGAACACAGTGTACATGTGCTTTTCCACAAAACACCAGTGGTTCACGTAGTGAATCTTACAGTTCTAACTTGCCAACCGTGGTCTGTATGGAGTTGTTCAATAAAGGGCCCAAAATTAAGATAACATAGACGGGAGAGGTCTCTATGAATAGGAATTTCTAAGTATTTGATTCCCTGTGACTGCCAGGCAAAGGGAAAGTTGGACAGGATGGAATCCTGTACGGATTTTTGGGGGGGAGACATCGAGGGCCTCAGACTTCACTGCATTGATTTTAAAATTTGACCATGTAACAAAGTGATCTATTTCAGCCATAACAGCAGGGATGGATATATGTGATTGAGTGATATATACTAGGACATCATCAGCAAATAGAGAGCACTTGTACTCGGTGCCTCCCTCCTCAATCCACCAAATATTGGGGTCATGGCGAATTGATGAGAGCAGGTGCTCCATCACTAGGATGTATAAGAGAGGGGACAGAGGACATCCCTGCCTTGTTCCATTGGTGATTGTGAAAGGTGATGAAAATGTTCTGATGCACCCCCTGGGCCTTGGGACACCCGGAGCCGGACCCTTTTTGGTGGATGCTGGTGGTTGTAGTCTTCGTGGCGGCGACCCGGTTCCGTGGCTCAGGGTGGTCAAACCAGTGGCGGAACTATTTATGTGGTTTTGATGTTTAAATGTCCGACTACGCCACCCGTGGATTGTGGTCAGAGTGAACCGCCGCTGCAGGGCAGACCGCTGAGGCTGGTGTTGTGGGTGCAGCAGAGCGTAGTATAACTCCTGACGGGAGGAGTATAGCCTCAGGGCAGTGTATGCGGAGGATGGGGGTGATGGTGCAGGGCAGCAGCAGTAACGACACGGAGTCAGTGATGCAGTCCAGGGCCTTTACTCACAGTTCTTATTATCCAGACCACTTCTGTAGGTAACGGCTGCCCATGTCGTACTGTGCTCACCAGGTGAGGGGCTCAGACAACTCCCAGATAACTTTGGAGCGCTTCACAGGACCCCCTTTGTGTGTCCTTTGTCTGGCCTTTCTTACCAACGCTTCTGTCCTCGGGCCTCCTCTTGGTAAACTTGGCGCCAGATTCCCTGACCCTTTGTGGTGCCTTCCTAGCGGGTGTTGTGAGGGGCTGCGCCACATAAAATGTCACAGCCTCCGGTTTCTAGCTGAGGGTCATTTCCCACCTCCACTAGTTTCGGGGACCGGTCTCCCCCTTTGGTGGATTCGGGCGTGCGGTGGCGACTCGTCCGTCCGCACCCCTGGGATCCCTTCATTCCTCGTTCCTGGAGCCTTCTCCGCTCCTCTTCCTTCCTTCTCCCTCTTCCAGGCCTGGGCCTCTGTTACTAGGCCTGCCTCCGGAGCAGAGCTCATGCAGAGCCCCTGCTCCCTGTCACTTCTGCTCAGACTTCTCTGCACTGAACTAAGATGGTGCCCACCTTTTATACTTCCTTCTCAATGCACCCAGGAACTGCTTCCTTCCTGCTCCTGCACTACAGGGCTCCCCTTCCTCAGTGTTCCATCCCCTCACTCCAGCCAGGGACAGGGACTGTCATGCACATCTCAGGGGCATATTGGTCGCCCTGCCCCACGGCAATGTGGTGTAATGCATGCAGGTGTCGGGGTCCTGATCCACACTCCATCCTTACCTGAGAGTGAAATATCACACCTCTGGGTGAGGTGCAATACCTCTGTAGCAACCGAGCCCTCGGGGTGCTGCAGTTCCATTTATCTTCAGCCTAGGTGATGTATTGCGATGCAGGGCCGTGATTTTGGCTATAAAAGGGTCCCCTAGACCCCTACCCCAAGCTTTTTAAGAGAATAATATATGGCGTGCCAGGAGACTCTATGGAATGCTTTCTCAGCATCCAACGAGAGTATCTAATTACAAATTTTTAACTGCATCTAGCCCAGGAAATACTTTATGCCTAGTAGCAGTGTCTGCTAGTCAGCGGATTATCCCAGCTGTTAAGCAAGCTACACCACCTGTAGTTTGGACACTTAATTTTTTCAAAGGAAATGCTTCGGGGCCCCGGGATACTCAGTGAAGAGCATCAGGAGGCACCCCAAGGCATAGGGGCTGGGACTGGCGGTAGGAAGCCTTGCGGTGGACCGCCAAGCTCGATCCTTATAAAAGCTTTTTAACTGCAGCAGCTTTAGTGGACGCTACTGGAGCTGGAATTAAGCGGCTGCTGGCATGAGACTTGCCCTCCAATAGATCCTTGTAAAAGGATTTAAAGTGTATTCATTCAAATTAGAGAGACAATTTAAATTAAAAAGCTTAGACCTGCCTCCACCACAGGGGGGCTCGCTCGACCCACCAGCGGACAGGCACCAGTATTGGGAGAGGGGGGCTGGCCATCAGGGTCCACCAAGGCTCTGGCACAAACCCGACACTGAGGTGGCACGGGTAGGAACGGACTGGCCGTGTTGCCTTCTCACTTTTTGGATTTTAGAAGGGCATGACATGCCTATATCTTTGTCTCCCCCTCCTTTTACTCCTCCACCTCTTTTCTTTTCGCATGACTATATGTACTTGTCACTTTTCCATGTGTTAGTTATGTCTTCTGGACAGTTTGTCAGCTTTTGGACACCTTTGAAGGTATTTTCTATGTGTTTCTATGTGTTTTTGTTTGCCTGCCATTGGTTTTAACAGTGTTCGACGGTGTTCGACGGTGTTCTAAGGTGTTCGACGAACAGTTCGGCGAACACAAGGGTGTTCGACGAATCGAACCGAACTCGAACACTACGGGGGTGGCTCAACACTAACTGGGATGCAACACGTCCTCCAGACATAGAGGATTGCGGGTCCTGGGTCAATCAGGCTTCAACTCAAACTTCAGAAGGTAGACAGCAGCAGTGGCCAGCCTCCTACACAACGAGTAAATTATTCATGATCATGAGGCCATCCATCTCCTTAGCTTTCTGTTCATTGGAATGCAAGCGCATGTATGTATTTGCAGATAGGCCTGAGGTGGTCAGCATTTTGGCGCATATCCTTCCTCCTCCGAGCATTGCTGGATGTTTTCCTGCTACTATCCCAGTTCTATGACTCCCATTAAAACAAAGCTTCAGGTGATGAATGATGGATGAGGTGGTGGCAAAGGAAAAAGAGCAGGAGGAACAGGGATCATTCACATCAATCAGGCCAGTCAACCACATATGTCTTGTAGGATATGTTTCTATACCAAAAGGAGCAGTTCGGCTACACAGTTATAGGGCATATTGTGAGTGCAATGCCTACCAAAAATTTCGAGGCACTCCAATACCCTTGGAAGTGACATGGTGGTCAGAGGGCCTTAACTAAACCGTTTTTTCCATTCATAGCTACTGGGTCTCCTGTACACTGTTGGCCTAAGCAGTGAATGGAAGGCTTTCCAAAAATTATGAGGAACAGCAATGCCCCTGGAAACAGACGTGGATTACAGTGTACTAAAAACCTTCTACCCATTATTGGGGAGTGGGTCTCCCTTAGTCTTAGCATATGCATTGAAATGCAAAAGCTGACTAAAATTAGGAGGAAATGCAATGCCCGTTTGAAGAGTCGTGGAGGTTAGAGGTAATTAAAAACAAAATTTCAATGCCCCTTGGAAGATCTGTGGAGTTCAGAGAGGTTAAACAAGACGGTTTTAATGCCCCTTAGAAGAGACATGGAGGTCACAGTAGCTTAACAAGACGATTTTAATGCCCCTTGGAAGAGACGTGGAGTTCAGAATGGTTTAACAAGACGGTTTTAATGCCCCTTCTAAGAGACGTGGAGGTCACAGTGGACTAAAAAGACAATATCAATGACCCTTGGAAGAGACGTGGAGGTCCCAGTGGAATAAAAAGACAATATCAATGACCCGTGGAAGAGACGTGGAGGTCACAGTAGCTTTAGAAGACAATTTTAATGCCCCTTACAAGAGCCATGCAGTACAACATATTAAATACATTATTCCCATTATTGGGGAGTGGGTTTCCCATAGTCTTTGCCTATGCCTTCCAAGCAAATGCTGCCAAAAATTAGGACGGAGGAACTTGCAATGCTGGCAACACAGACCACGGTTACCCTGGTGGTATAGTGGTGGAGGAGGCTGAGGATAAGAAGAGCAAAAAACAGCCGAAATGAGGAAGCGTATACTCATGAGTGGGTGTGAAGCGGTGCATTGGAATACACCTCCCAAAATAACAGAGTGGATTTGACTTTATGTTACTCTACTGTCATTTGGTGGTGATGAGTAGTCTGGCCCAATTTTGATAAGGGTCAGCTTGTCAGCATTGTCAGTTGACAGGCGAGTGCGCTTATCAGTTATAATTCCCCCATCGGCACTAAAAACACGCTCCGATAACACGCTAGCGGCAGGGCAGGCCAGGACCTCCAAGTCGTACAGAGCAAGTTCATTCCAAGTGTCCAGCTTGGATACCCAATAATTAAAAGGCACAGAAGAATCACGAAGGATGCTGGTACGGTCGGTAAGGTACTCCCTCACCATCTTTTGAAACTTTCCACTCCTTGTGAAAGTACCCCCCGCCTCAGGGCCTGTAAGCTGGGTGGGTGTCAGAAAACTGCCCCAGAACATTGACAGTGTTCCCCTGCCTCTGCTGCATTGGAGTTGCGTCTCACTCGCCTATACGCCTTGGTTGGGCAACGAACTGTGACCTCTGCCACTAGCGTGTTCAGATGGGAATTTTTTTAACAGTTCTGCAGCAAGGGCCTTCTGGTACTGCCCCATTTTTGTAGACCTCTCCACCTCAGGAATAAGAGAGTGAAAATTCTCCTTGTAGCAGGGGTCTAAAAGTGTCACCAAACAGTAATGACTGTCACCCAACAGTTTGACAACGAGAGGGTCATGGTTAAGGCAGCGTAACATAAAGTCAGTCATGCGCGCAAGACTGGTAACGGGCAAGACTTCTGTGTCCTCACCAAGATGACGACTGACCATGTTCTTCTCCTCCCCCACCCCCTGTCCTTAGGCCACCCACGCTGAACCGACGGTATGACAGTTGTACAGGTACTACCGTCTACAGCGCATGATACCAGCTCCTGTTCTTCCTCCTCCTCCTCCTGTCCCTCATTGTCCCCCAATGCAGGTTGGGATGAGATGAGGCTGGGCTGTGTGTAATCACCCGCTACGGCTTCTTGATCCATCTTATCATACTCTGGCTGCAATACCTCCTCTTTAATTCTCTGCAGAGAACGTTGCAAAAGACAGACAAGTGGGATGCTGATGCTAATGATGGCATCATCACCACTCACCATCTTGGTGGACTCCTCAATGTTTGTCAGGATGGTACATATGTCAGACATCCAGGTCCACTCCTCAGGTCAAAAGTGTGGAGTCTGACCTGAATATCGACGGCATGGTTGCAGCTGGTACACCACAAATGCTCTCTTCTGCTCACAAATCCTTTGTAACATGTGGAGGGTAGAGTTCCAACGTGTGTGGACATCACACACCAGTCGGTGTGCCGGAAGCTGCAAACTCTGCAGCAACACAGCAAGGGCGGCGGAAGCTGTAGTCTATTTCCAAAAATGAGCTGACAGGCGCCGTACTTTGACGAGCAGATCTGGCAACTCGGGGTGCGATATAAGAAACCGCTGAACCATGAGGTTAAGCACACGAGCCAGGCATGGTACGTGTGTGATCTCGCCTCGCCTCAGAGCCGCCACCAGGTTACGGCCATTGTCACACACGACCATGCCTGGATGTAGGTACAGCGGTCTCAGCCACAGAACTGCCTGCTCTTTCACAGCTGTCCACAACTCACAAGCAAAGTGATGTTTATCACCTAAGCTTATGAGTTTCAGCACAGCCTGTTGCCGCTTGGCTGAGGCAGTACTGAAGTGGTTCCAGCTTGTAACTGATGTGGTGATATCTGAGATGGAGGCTGAACATGAGGAGGAGGAGGAGGATGATGCGCAGGAGCTGTACACTGTGGGGGCAACTCTGACTGATATAGGGCCCGCAATCCTCGGTGTGGGGAGGATGTGTTCCATCCCAAGGTTCGACTGGGTCTCGGCTTCCACTATGTTTACAAAGTGTGCCATCAGGGAGATGTACCATCCCTGGCCACAAGGACATGTCCACGTGTCCTTTGTCAGGTGGACTCTCCCAGTAACTGCATTGTTGAGGGCACGGCAGATGTTTTGGGACACGTGCTTGTGTAGTGCGGGGATGGCACACCGGGCAAAATAGTGTCAGCTGGGAACCGAGTACCGAGGGACGGCCACCGCCATAAGGTTGCGGAAGGATTCCGTCTTCACCAGCCTAAAAGGCAGCATTTCCAACGCAAGCAGTCGTGAAATGTGCGAATTTAGGACTGTGTCCTGTGGGGCGTTGGCTGCGAATTTGCGCTTTCGTGCAAAGGTCTGGGATATGGACAATTGAACACTGCGGTGGGACGTGGATGTGGACGTTGATGCTGTTTCTTGAGAAACTGCCATAAAAAGTGAAGACTGAGAGGAGGGGGAATCTTTGCATGCAGTATGGACAGGGGATTGCCTTGCACACACAACAGGGGGTTCTCTTACATGCACAACAGCAGAAGAAGCAGTGGTGACACCCGCTGACACTGGTCATGGACCCCGGGGTTCGCCCCACAAAGTCGGGTGTTTTGCTGACATGTGCTTGATCATGCTGATGGTGGTCAGACTGGTAGATTTGTCATCCCTGCTGATGCTAGCCTGGCAGGTGGTACAAATGGCGTTTTTGGGGTTATCAGCAGAGTCTTTCAAAAAATTCCAGACTCTGGAAGACCTACCGGTTGAACTGGCAACGTCCCTCGTGAACGGTTGCCCGCCTTCTGTCTGCGGCCACCACACTGCTTCTTCCTGCCTGTTGGGGTACTCTGCCTCCCTCACCCTGTGTGCTGCTGGCCTCACTCTGTGTTTCCTCCTGCCACGTTGGGTCAGTTACTAGTGGAAGAGGAGGAGGTGGGTCATACACCACCTCCTCCTCTTCCACTTCCGCACCACTGTCCTCCTCCTCACTTCGTGGCAATTGTGTCTCGTCATCATCCACCTCTTATGACAAATTGCCAGCATCGCCTTCCTGTGGCCGTGGCTGTTCAAATATTTGGCCATTGCTACATGGGATCTCCTCTTCCACCACTTCAAGCGGAGCAGGTGAGGGGCCCAAATATAGAAATGGATCAGTGAACAGCTCTTCAGAGTGTCCAACTCTGGGATCAGTTGCTGTCTGACGACACTTGGCATGGTGGGAGGAAGGAGCATCAGGGTGAGGAGTATGTGGTAGAGATTCACGGCTACTAAGACTTGACCGTGTGGAAGACAGACCGGAGGTGGTCGTGCCCAGGTGACTGGAAGTATTATCTGCTATCCAATTAATAACCTGTTCACACTGATCAGTTGGCAATAGAGATGAGCGTTGTTCTACTCGAACTGTTCGCCAATCTCAAATTCGAGCTGTTTTGGGCGGTGTTCGAGCCGGTCGGCGAACACGAACAATTTGAGAAAAATTCGGCTGTTCGAGGTTATGTTCAATAACTGTTCGTGCACCAAAATCATAACTGGATTTTTTCTCAGTAATGATGAAAATTAATGTTAATACGCAGTTTGAGTGTACAGCGGGGCAGGGGGAGGGACAGGGGATGGATCTCTGCAGGAACAATGAAGATCTCCATTTTTTTTTCTCTTTCCCGCATTTGCAGTGGGGAGGTGCAATCTGTCAGCCTATCAGCAGCGCACACACGGAGCGAAGTGCTTTTTTTCACACAAGCAAGGGCATGTGTGATTGGCAGTGTATGTCACATGTCCTTGCCCTATAAGACCAAGCCAATTTCCCCGTCGCCACCATTTTCTCACTGCTGCAGCTGCGTGTTAGACGGCACCGCTGTTGCTGTGTGCGCTATACCTTGTTAATTTCAAGCCAATTTTCGCACAAATCTACAGATAGCTTGGGAGTAGGGAATAGTTGTGATTGCAGTCCTTTTAAGGACTAGGTTACAGCATTTCCTACGACTTTTATCAGGCAGGTCTGTGCTCTTAAATAGATAGATTGTGGGAGTAAAGACTAATTGTAATTGGAGTCCTTTTCAGGACTAGGTTACATCAGTTCCTATCAGCTTTTGCCAGGCAGGTCTGTGCCAGTGCTGTGCAAGTTTTTTTCACAGCATTTGGCTGAATCTAGCAAAGCTAATCCTTTTTGGCCTATTGCAGAGTGTGTTAGTCAGTGGAGTAGCCTATCTGTGTTGCAAGATATACCACCTGTGTATAGAATACCAATTTTTTTACTGCACCTAGTGAAGTAAAATCTTTTGGGCATAGCATCATTCTATTAGTCCATCTATACTGACCTCCATCAGGTTGCAAACTGAATATAATTTTTTTCTGCATCTAGCTCTGAAAAAATATTTGGGCTTCTAGCGGTGTGTGGGACTTGGTCTATTAGTCCATCTATACTGACCTCCATCAGGTTGCAAATTAAAAATAATTTTTTTCTGCATCTAACTCTGAAAAAATATTTGGGCTTCTAGCAGTGTGTGGGACTTGGTCTATTAGTCCATCTATACTGACCTCCATCAGGTTGCAAATTAAAAATAATTTTTTTCTTCATTTATCTCTGAAAAAATATTTGGGCTTCTAGCAGCGTGTGGGACTTGTTCTATTAGTCCATCTATACTGACCTCCATCAGGTTGCAAATTAAAAATAATTTTTTTCTGCATCTAGCTCTGAAAAAATATTTGGGCTTCTAGCAGTGTGTGGGACTTGGTCTATTAGTCCATCTATACTGACCTCCATCAGGTTGCAAATTAAAAATATTTTTTTTCTGCATCTAGCTCTGAAAAAATATTTGGGCTTCTAGCAGTGTGTGGGACTTGGTCTATTAGTCCATCTATACTGACCTCCATCAGGTTGCAAATTGAATAAAAAAAATTTCTGCATCTAGCTCTGAAAAAATATTTGGGCTTCTAGCGGTGTGTGGGACTTGGTCTATTAGTCCATCTATACTGACCTCCATCAGGTTGCAAATTAAAAATAATTTTTTTCTGCATCTAACCCAGCCAATAGTTTTGGCCTAATACCACAGTTTGGCCACTCAGCTCTGCTCGGTTACCATCCATTGTTTTTTTGTGCAAACAACTCCAGAGTTGTGAATTGGTTAACCACCAAAATGAGTGGAAAAAGGCCTGCTGCTGGTGGAAAGGGGAATAGGCGTGTTGGGAAGGGGAAAAAAGGTTGTGTCCGTGGGGTAGGTGCATAAGAAAGACCATCTTCCAGCCAAACTAAAATGTCTACTTCTTTTAGCGGACAATGTGATAAGATCCCTTTCTTACGGCCACGCCAATCGCTAGAAATTCCAGATGAGGCACAAAAACAGCAGGTGCTTCAACGGATATCAAGTGCTCCTTTAAGTGGGCTCTCCTCCACATCAACTTCAACATCACAAATACTCCAGTCCTCAAAGGTGTCACCCAAATCGCACTTGCTTCCTCACAGCTCCCAAATCTCCAGCTGCCCGTCTGAGTATGAGGTAGAACAGATGGTTGAGTCTGCAGAGCTGTTTACTCATACTATAGCCTGGGAATCAGAGGTCGACTCCAGCGCTTCTGTGAATCCAGACGAGGAAATGATCTGCACTGATGCGCAGAATCTTTATGAGTCGGATCCAGGACCAGATGCAGAAGGTTCTGACCATAATGTAGACCCTCATTCCCAAACTGTAACTCCTGTTGGTGGAGACAATGAGGAAGACGATGATAAGACTCAAATACCTGATTGGAGCGACAACTTTAGTTTTTTGTCAGGGCAGGAACAGGTTGGCTCTGAGGACGACGGGTGTGATAACGCACAGGGTGATGATGATGAGGTCGGAGATCCCACTTACTGTCAACCCACAGTCAGCCAAGAGATGAGGTCAGCAGAGGAGGTGGAGGAAGATGCTAGTGACGACGAGGTCAGGTTGCGCCTTCCTGGACAGAGACGTAGTACTGGAAGCACGTCAACAACTGCATCCTCAAACACAACTCTGCCTCTCACCACAAGTCGTGGTGGCTCTTCAGGTCGCATGGGTGCTAAGCCTTGCATAGCCTGGGCATTTTTTCAGATCGATAAAGATGACCCAACTCGTGTTATCTGTAACATTTGTCAGCAAAAGCTAAGTAGAGGCCAAAAAATACATAGTTTGAGTACTTCATGCATGAACCGGCACATGGACATGAAGCATAAGTTGCAGTGGGAAGCTCAGTGTGCTACAATGCGGTCTAGCCGGCCGGGCCAACCACCGTCTGCCATATCTTGTGCATCCGCGGCCTCTTCATCCTCTGTGACTGGGGGGACAGCAGTCACACCTGTTTTGGGGCGCAGACCTGCCACCTCTTTACCCGCAACAGCCAGCGTGATTGGCAGGTCATCATTTTCTTTGGAGGTGGTAACACCAGCTGGTCTTGAGCGCTGTCCGACATCGATAGCACCACCTTTGGATCAAGGCAACCTAACATGTCCGCCTGCATCTTCCTCACAGACCGGCAGTTTGCCGGGGACACCCTTATCAACCCCGTCTAAGCACAATAGCCAGCCCTCGGTCCCTCAGATGTGGACAAGTAAAAGACCATTTCCTCCTAGCCATGAGAAAGCTAAGAGGTTGAATTTCACCATCTGCAAGCTCTTGGCTACAGAAATGCTGCCTTTCCGCCTGGTGGACACAGAGGATTTTCGAGACCTTATGTCCGTCGCAGTGCCCCAGTACCAGATGCCCAATCGGCACTACTTCTCAAAGAAAGGTGTGCCTGCGCTCCACCAGCATGTCGCACACAACATCACCGCTTCTTTGAGAAACTCTGTGTGTGACAGGGTGCATTTCACCACAGACACTTGGACGAGTAGGCATGGACAGGGGCGTTACATGTCGCTGACTGGGCACTGGGTAACTATGGTGACAGCAGGACAAGGGGCTGCTGTCCAAGTCTTGCCGTCCCCACGAGTTGTGCGTCAATCCTCTTTATGTCATTTTTCCTCCACTGCTTCTGCCTCCTCAACCTCCTCTCGGTCTTCCACCTGCACCCAAAGCCTGTCTGGTCATGCCACAAGCTTTCTAACTGCGCAGAAGGGATCCTGCACACCTCCTTACTATGCTGGCAGTAGGGCTCAACGTCATCAGGCGGTTTTTACATTGAAATGTCTGGGAAATGTGAGTCACACAGCTGAGGAGTTGTGGTCAGCTCTGGAGAACCAATTTCATGAATGGTTGTCTCCACTGGACCTGAAACCAGGGAAGGCCGTGTGCGACAATGCTGCAAACCTGGGTGCGGCCCTTCGCCGGGGCAATGTCACACACGTGCCTTGTATGGCTCACGTGTTGAACCTGGTTGTCCAGCAATTTTTAGCCCACTATCCCAGACTAGATGGCCTTCTGCAGAGGGCACGGTCGCTATGTGCTCACTTCCGCCGTTCGCATCCCGCAGCTCAGCGACTTACATCTCTACAGAAGTCGTTGGGCCTGCCACTTCACCGGCTAAAATGCGATGTGCCTACCCGGTGGAATTCAACTCTGCACATGTTGCAGCGACTGTGGCAGCACCGACAAGCCCTGGTGCAATACGTTCTGACGTATAGCCTGGGCCAACGAGATTCAGAGGTGGGGTAAATCACGCTGGAGGAGTGGTCTCAGATCAGGGACCTATGCACCCTTCTGCACAGTTTTGAAATGGCGACGAAGATGTTTAGTGCTGGCGATGCCATTATCAGCATGACTATTCCGGTGATTTACATGCTGGAGCACATGTTAAACAGAATTCGGAGTCAGGTGGTGGCACAAGAGGAGGTGGAGGAAGTAGAGGAGGAGGAGTTGTATGCGGAAGGGCTAACATCTGCAAGGTCCAGACGGTCGGCAGCACCAAGGCGGCAGGCATGTGAGGGTGGGGGAGATGGTTTAACCAGGGCGCATGGTTGCAGCCAAACTAGTGAGGAAGGTGCAGGAGCCCAGGAAGAAGTGGAGGACGAACTGATGGAAGACTCATCAGATGAGGGAGACCTTGATCACATTTCTGTTGTGCGAGGTTGGGGGGAGAGGACAGAGGAAGGAAGCATGATTGTTACCTCGCCACCAACACAACAGGGACTTGGTGCTCCTGGATGCGCAACACACATGAGTGCCTTCTTGCTGCACTACCTGCAACATGACCCTCGAATTGTGAGAATTAGAAATAATCCTGACTACTGGGTTGCCACACTGTTAGATCCCCGGTACAAAAGTAAATTTGCAGAAATTATTCCTGCCATAGAAAGGGATGCACGCATGCAGGAGTATCAGCAGAGACTGTTGCAGAATCTTACATGTGCTTTTCCACAAAATACCAGTGGTGCACGTAGTGAATCTCACAGTTCCAACTTGCCAACCGTGGGACCGTCAAGTGTTCAGCACTCAAACCGTAACAGAACCACAGTATCTGCTGGTAACATCAATTTTGCGGAATCATTTCACCACTTTTTTAGCCCATCCTTTGCAAGGCCACAGGAGACAAGAAGTCTGACACATAGTCAACGCCTAGAGACGATGGTACAGGAGTATCTCCAAGTAAACATTGAAGCCACGACTGTGTCACTGGACCCTTGCTCTTTTTGGGCTTCCAATCTGGATAAATGGCCGGAGCTAGCCACTTACGCCTTGGAGATCTTGTCATGCCTCGCAGCCAGCGTTCTGTCTGAACGTGTGTTCAGCGCTGCTGGTGGTGTGCTGACAGATAAGCGCACGCGGCTCTCCACTGATAATATAGACAGACTCACGTTCATAAAGATGAACAAATCATGGATCCGAAACGACTTTTCTACCCCTGTGTCATCCTGGGGAGAGTAAAAGCTTGATGATTGGTTAAAATCACCCTACCAACCATTTTAAGCTTTCAAATTACTAATCATGTTTATCTGTATCTTGACTGGAAAATAATTTGGGCTTTGTAGCAGTGTGCAGCACTGATCCTATTAGGCCATCTATAATAAGCTTCACCATATTTAAAATTAAAAATAATTTTTAGCTGCATCTAGCCCGGAAAATAATTTTGGGGCTCCGAGATGCGCAAGACACATAAGTGCCTTCTTGCTGCACTACCTGCAGCATGACCCTCATATTGTCAGAATTCGAAGTAATCATGACTACTGGGTTGCCACACTCTTAGATCCCCCAAACTTTTCGATCAACCTTTTCATTTTAATAAAGACCAAAAAAATGGTCATTTTTGAAATTATAAGCATTAGCAGGTTGTTAGAAACTGAAATCAAACAGTTTTCAACTCAAAACTTTATTCTAGGTGATGTTACATTTTCACATAGGACCCCTTGTTCGAAAGGAGCTTCTGAACTCTCTCGTCCATTGAATTTGTCAGGTTTTGGATGGTTTCTGCTTCAATTGTTTTGCATGAGGACAGAATACCCTCCCAGAGCTGTTGCTTAGATGTGAACTGCCTCCCGCCATCATAGACACTCCTTTTAATGATGCTCCAAAGGTTCTGAATGGGGTAGAGGTCAGGGGAGCATGGGGGTCACACGATAAGTTTGTCCCCTTTTATGCCCATATCAGCCAGAGATGCAGATGTTTTATGTGCAGCATGAGATGGTGCATTATCATGCAGAAAAATGATCTTGCTGTGAAATACACGGTTCTTCTTCTTGAACCATGGCAGGAAGTGCTGTTTGAGAAAATCCACATACATTATGGAGTTCATCTTTAGCGCCTTCAGGGATCCTAAAGGGGCCGACAATCTCTCTCCCCATGATTCCAGCCCAAAACATTACTCCACCTCCTCCTTGTTGGCGCTGTAGCCGTGTTTGCGTGGGGTGTCCATCAACCAGCCATCCTCCACTCCATTCATCTGGACCATCGAGCGCTGCACGGCACTCATCCGTGAACAAAACAGTTTTGAAATCAGTCTTCATGTAATGTTTGGCCCACTGGAGCCGTTTCTGCTTGTGTGAAGTGGATAGAGGAGGTCGACAGGATGGCGTATGCACAGCTGCAAACCTCTGAAGGACCCTGCATCTTGTTGTTCGGGGGACGTTGGAGGCACAAGCAGCTTCAAAAACTTGTCTGCTGCTATGACAAGGCTTTTTTGCCGCTGCTCTTTCAACCTGACGTAATTGCCTGTAGGAAAGAGTCCTCAATTTGCCCTTATCAGCACGCACACGTGTGTACTGTGAATCAGCTACATACTTCTTGATTGCCAAGACACTTCATCCTGATCATCGCACAATCTTGATTGTAGTCATGCCTTGACCTAAACACTCCACAATTTGTTGCTTCTCAGCAGCCGACACATCCTTTTTCTTTCCCATTTTGGCAGAAAATGTAGGCTGCTTAATAATGTGAGAGAGCCTTCTTAAGTAGTCTTGCCTTTCATTGGACACACCTGCCAAACTAATTAGCACAGGTGTCTGCAATTGCTTACAGTGATATAAAGAGCCCTGACACACATCACCATCAATGAGTTTAACTGACAAACAAACAAATTCTTCCCTTATCACTCCTAAACACTTTTTGCATAATAATTTGGAACGCGGTGTACATGTGCTTTTCCACAAAACACCAGTGGTTCACGTAGTGAATCTTACAGTTCTAACTTGCCAACCGTGGTCTGTATGGAATTGTTCAATAAAGGGCCCAAAATTAAGATAACATAGATGGGAGAGGTCTCTATGAATAGGAATTCCTAAGTATTTGATACCCTGTGAGGGCCAGGCAAAGGGAAAGTTGGACTGGATGGAATCCTATATGGATTTAGGGAGGGAGACATCGAGGGCCTCAGACTTCGCTGCATTGATTTTAAAATTTTACCATGTAACAAAGTGATCTATTTCAGCCATAACAGCAGGGATGGATATATGTGATTGAGTGATATATACTAGGACATCATCAGCAAATAGAGAGCACTTGTACTCGGTGCCTCCCACCTCAATCCACCTAATATTGGGGTTATGGCGAATTGATGAGAGCAGGTGCTCCGTCACTAGGATGTATAAGAGAGGGGACAGAGGACATCCCTGCCTTGTCCCATTGGTGATTGTGAAAGGTGATGAAAATGTTCTGACGCACCCCCTGGGCCTTGGGACACCCGGAGCCGGACCCTTTTTGGTGGATGCTGGTGGTTGTAGTCTTCGTGGCGGCGATCCGGTTCCGTGGCTCAGGGCGGTCAAACCAGTGGCGGAACTATTTATGTGGTTTTGATGTTTAAAAGTCCGACTACGCCACCCGTGGATTGCGGTCAGAGTGAACCGCCGCTACAGGGCAGACCGCTAAGGCTGGTGTTGTGGGTGCAGCAGAGCGTAGCATAACTCCCCACGGGAGGAGTATAGCCTCAGGGCAGTGTATGCGGAGGATGGGGGTGATGGTGCAGGGCAGCAGCAGTAACGACACGGAGTCAGTGATGCAATTCAGGGCCTTTACTCACAGTTCTTATTATCCAGACCACGTCTGCAGGTAACGGCTGCCCACGTCGTACTGTGCTCACCAGGTGAGGGGCTCAGACAACTCCCAGATAACTTTGGAGCGCTTCACAGGACCCCCTTTGTGTGTCCTTTGTCTGGCCTTTCTTACCAACACTTCTGTCCGGCTGCCTCGGGCCTCCTCTTGGTAAACTTGGCGCCAGTTTCCCTGACCCTATGTGGTGCCTTCCTAGCGGGTGGAGCAAGGGGCTGCGCCACATAAAATGTCAGAGCCTCCGGTTTCTAGCTGAGGGTCGTTTCCTGCCTCCACTAGTTCGGGGACCGGTCTCCCCCTTTGGCCTGACCCCTCCACGCAGGTGGATTCGGGCGTGCGGTGGCGACTCGCCCGTCCGCACCCCTGGGATCCCTTCATTCCTCGTTCCTGGAGCCTTCTCCGCTCCTCTTCCTTCCTTCTCCCTCTTGCAGGCCTGGGCCTCTGTTACTAGGCCCGCCTCCGGAGCAGAGCTCATGCAGAGCCCCTGCTCCCTGCCACTTCTGCTCAGACTTCTCTGCACTGAACTAAGATGGTGCCCACCTTTTATACTCCCTTCTCAATGCACCCAGGAACTGCTTCCTCCCTGCTCCTGCACTGCAGGGTTCCCCTTCCTCAGTGTTCCCTCCCCCCACTCCAGCCAGGGACAGGGACTGTCGTGCCCATCTCAGGGGCATATTGGTCGCCCTGCCCCACGGCAATGTGGTGTAATGCATGCAGGTGTCGGGTCCTGATCCACACTCCATCCTTATCTGAGAGTGAGATATCACACCTCTGGGTGAGGTGCAATACGTCTGTAGCAACCGAGCCCTCGGTGCTACAGTTCCATTTATCTTCAGCCTAGGTGACGTATTGTGATACAGGGCCGTGATTTTGGCTATAAAAGGGTCCCCTAGACCCCTACCCCAAGCTTTTTAAGAGAATCATATATGGCGTGCCAGGAGACTCTATGGAATGCTTTCTCAGCATCCAACGAGAGTATCTACTTACAAATTTTTAACTGCATCTAGCCCAGGAAATACTTTATGCCTAGTAGCAGTGTCTGCTAGTCAGCGGATTATCCCGGCTGTTAAGCAAGCTACACCACCTGTAGTTTGGACACTTAATTTTTTCAAAGGAAATGCTTCGGGACCACGGGATACTTAGTGAAGAGCATCAGGAGGCACCCCAAGGCATAGGGGCTGGGACTGGCACTAGGATGCCTTGCGGTGGACAGCCGAGCTCGATCCTTATAAAAGCTTTTTAACTGCAGCAGCTTTAGTGGACGCTACTGGAGCTGGAATTACGCGGCTGCTGGCATGAGACTTGCCCTCCAATAGATCCTTGTAAATGGATTTAAAGTGTATTCATTCAAATTAGAGGGACAATTTAAATTAAAAAGCTTAGAGCTGCCTCCACCACAGGGGGGCTCTCTCGACCCACCAGCGGACAGGCACCAGTATTGGGAGAGGGGGGCTGGCCGTCAGGGTTCACCGCGGCTCTGGCACAAACCCGGCGACACGGAGGTGGCACGGGCAGGAGCGGACTGGCCTTCTCGGCTTCTCACTTTTTGGATTTTAGAAGGGCATGACATGCCTATATCTGTGTCTCCCCCTCCTTTTACTCCTCCACCTCTTTTCTTTTCGCATGACTATATGTACTTGTCACTTTTCCATGTGTTAGTTGTGTCTTCTGAGCAGTTTGTCAGCTTTTGGACACCTTTGAAGGTGTTTTCTATGTGTTTCTATGTGTTTTTGTTTGCCTGCCATTGGTTTTAACGGTGTTCGAAGGTGTTCGACGAACAGTTCGACGAACAGTTCGGCGAACACACGGGTGTTCGACGAACCGAACCGAACTCGAACACTACGGGGGTGGCTCAACACTAGTTGGCAATAGTGGTGTTGTTGTGTGCTTCCCTTGTAACTCGGTCAAGAACTGGAAGCAAGAAGATGTGGCTATTGGTTGTGGCACATTTTCACCTTGGCCACGGCCCCGTCCTCTGCACGCACCATCACCTGAACGTCTAGTTCCACGTCCCTTGCCACGCGCCTTGCCCATTGTAAATGAAGTAAAATAGCTTACACTCGCACTATCAATGGCAAAAGGGTAATAAAAAGGAGCTTAGAACCGTGGAAGAGGAAAACCACAGTTCTAGTTCTCTGGCCTACACCAGAATCTTTTAAACAGATATATTTGTGTCTGAACAGTCAGCGAGACACTCAAACTGTTTTTTTTATGGAAAAAAGGTAAAAAGTTAGATAACACCCAGATTTGAACCGTGGAAGAGGCAAACCACAGTTCTAGTTTTCTAGCCTACACCAGATTATTTTAAACAGATATATTTGTGTCTGAACAGTCAGTGAGACACTCAAACTGTTTTTTTTTATGGAAAAAAAGCAAAAAGGTGGATAACACCCAGATTTGAACCGTGGAAGAGGATAACCACGGTTCAATTTCTCTGGCCTACACCAGAATCTTTTAAACAGATATATTTGTGTCTGAACAGTCAGCGAGACACTCAAACTGTTTTTTTTTTTATGTAAAAAAGGCAAAAAGGTGGATTACACCCAGATTTTCACCGTGGAAGAGGAAAACCACAGTTCTAGTTCTCTGGCCTACACCAGAATCTTTTAAACAGATATATTTGTGTCTGAACAGTCAGCGAGACACTCAAACTGTTTTTTTTTATGGAAAAAAGGCAAAAAGTTAGATAACACCCAGATTTGAACCGTGGAAGAGGAAAACCACAGTTCTTGTTCTATGGCCTACACCAGAATCTTCAAAACAGATATATTTGTGTCTGAACAGTCAGTGAGACACTCCAACTGTTTTTTTTTTAATGTAAAAAAGGCAAAAAGGTGGATTACACCCAGATTTTAACCGCGGAAGAGGAAAACCACAGTTCTATTTCTCTGGCCTACACCAGAATCTTTTAAACAGATATATTTGTGTCTGAACAGTCAGTGAGACACTCAAACTGTTTTTTTTTTATGGAAAAAAGGCAAAAAGGTGGATAACACCCAGATTTGAACCGTGGCAGAGGAAAACCACAGTTCTATTTCTCTGGTCTACACCAGAATCTTTTAAACATATATATTTGTTCTGAACAGTCAGCGAGACACTCAAACTGTTTTTTTTATGTAAAAAAGGCAAAAAAGTGGATTACACCCAGATTTTAACAGTGGAAGAGGAAAATCACAGTTCTATTTCTCTGGCCTACACCAGAATCATTTAAACAGATATGTTTGTGTCTGAACAGTCAGTGAGACACTCAAACTGTTTTTTTTTTTTTTATGGAAAAAAGGCAAAAAGGTGGATAACACCCAGATTTGAACCGTAAAGAAGAAAACCACAGTTCTACTACTCTGGCCTACACCAGAATCTTTTAAACAGATATATTTGTGTCTGAACAGTCAGCAAGACACGCAAACTGTGTTTTTTATGTAAAAAAGGCGAATAGGTGGATTACACCAAGATTTGAACTGTGGAAGAGGAAAACCACAGTTCTAGCTCTCTTGCCAACAGCAGAATCTTTTAAACAGATATATCTGTGTCTGAACAGTCAGCGAGACACTCAAACGGTTTTTTTTAATGGAAAAAGGGCAAAAAAGTGGATAATACCGAGTTTTGAACCGTGGAACTGCAAAACCACAGTTCTAGTTATCTGGCCTACACCAGTGTAATGCACACGCCCGGGCTAAGCGGCGTGTGCGTGTGATTCCACTGGACAGTGCCGGAGAGTGAATGCCTGGAGGGGCGTAACTAGGTATTCACCCGATCCGACCAGGGTCGCACGGCGGCATACTACGCCAGTGCACCAAGGAGAAACCGAGCAGAGGGACCAGGTGCTATTCCAGGACAGATCCCGGACACGGCTGTTGACCCACACAGGGGAATACAGGAACAGACAGGTTAGGCTGGCACACAGACTGGTGGGTATAGGCAGGCACGACTGGTATGCAGGCAGGCGGGTATGCAGGCAGGGGGGTACAGGCAAGCACGGCTAGAGTGCAGACAGGTAGGCACTAGCAGGTTGGAACACAGGTGGGATAGGACCCAGTACACACTGGGACTCAGGAACAGAACCACAGATGTGGTGGACAAACACAGCAGAGTGAGGCCGCCCAGAGAGGTGAGCGAGAGCAGGGCAAGACGAGACCGCCTAGAGCGGTGAGCGAGAGTAGAGCAGGACGAGGCCGCCTGGAGCGGTGAGCAAAGGGTCAGAGCTGAGCGAGACTGCCGGGGCAGTGAGCAAAGGAGTCAGAGCGAAGCGAGACTGCTGAAGCAGTGATCAAAGGGTCAGAGCGAAGCGAGACTGCCGGAGCAGTGAGCAAGGGTTAGAGCGGAGCGAGACTGCCGGAGCAGTTAGCAAAGGGTCAGAGCGGAGCGAGACTGCTGGAGCAGTGAGCAAAGGGTCAGAGCGGAGCGAGACTGCCGGAGCAGTGAGCAAAGGGTCAGAGCGGAGCGAGACTGCCGGAGCAGTGAGCAAAGGGTCAGAGCGGAGCGAGACTGCTGGAGCAGTGAGAAAAGGGTCAGAGCGGAGCAAGACTGCCGGAGCAGTGAGCAAAGGGTAAGAGCAGGCCAGAACCGCTGGAGTGGTGAGCAAAGGCAAAGCAGGCTAGAACCGCCGGAGCGGTGAGCAAGGCAGAGCAGGCTAGAACCGCTGGAGCGGTGAGCAAGGCAGAGCAGGCTAGAACCGCCAGAGCAGTGAGCAAGGCAGAGCAGGCTAGAACCGCCGGAGCGGTGAGCAAGGCAGAGCAGGCTAGAACCGCCGGAGCGGTGAGCAAGGCAGAGCAGGCTAGAACCGCCGGAGCGGAGAGCAAGGCAGAGCAGGCTAGAACCGCCGGAGCGGTGAGCAAGGCAGAGCAGGCTAGAACCGCCGGAGCGGTGAGCAAGGCAGAGCAGGCTAGAACCTCCGGAGCGGTGAGCAAGGCAGAGCAGGCTAGAACCGCCGGAGCGGTGAGCAAGACAGAGCAGGCTAGAACCGCCGGAGCGGTGAGCAAGGCAGAGCAGGCTAGAACCGCCGGAGCGGTGAGCAAGGCAGAGCAGGCTAGAACCGCCGGAGCGTTAAGTAAGGCAGAGTAGGCTAGAACCGCCGGAGCAGTGAGCAAGGCAGAGCAGGGAGGACAGGGCTCTGTACACACGGAACAGGCAGGAAGGGAAAGGCAGAACCAGATACCCACAGGGTACTTGCAGTGAAGTAGCGAGTGGACCACAAACTCACAAACGGAAGTACAGTGACAACGAGCAGGAGTTAGGTAAGAGTCCAGACTCTGCAGAAAAAGGAAAGGTACGGACATAGAGAAACGCAGAAAACAGGCTAGAAGAGTATACAGACAAGAACTGACACAGTAGCAAGATACAGGAACGGGTCTAGGTATGCAGCCCCAAGAAGGCGGGAGGAACAGGCTAGGAGCGTGTTCAGACAGGAAAGACAAGATACAGGAGCGGGTCTAGGTATGCAGCCCCTAGAAGGCGGGAGGAACAGGCTAGGAGCGTGTTCAGACAGGACAGACAAGATACGGGAGCGGGTCTAGGTATGCGGCCCCTTGAAGGCGGAACGAACAAGCAAAGAGCGTGTTCAGACAGGACTGGAAATACAGCCTCCAGGAAGGGCAGGCAAGAAAACACAGAAGGGGACCTGGCACATTCAGAGTGAGAGAGCACACTGAATGAAACACAATGCTCAGGCAGGGATTCATAGGAGCAGCTGGGTTAAATACCAGGTGACAGACAGCAATAGGCCGAGGATGCACAACGGGTGTGCCCGCAGCAGGTACAAGAAACAGGAAGTGATCGGGTGCTGCCCTTAAGCAGCAGACACAGAGGCAAGCAGACAGCATGGAGGGAGGCCAGGCTAGCAGACTGGACAGGAGATCAAGTGTGCGCTCTTGCACAGTGGGAGATGGACCACTATGCAAGGACGCCGCCAGGTATGTTACAACCAGTCTCATTTAAACAGATATATTTCTGTCTGAACACTCACAGACACACTCAATGTATTTTTTTTTGGGGAGGGGATATCAAAAGTTTAATAAGACAAGTATTTGTACAGTCTGACTGAGGGAAAAAAAAAAGAGACTTTAGATGAAAAAAAAAGGATTTTTACTGGCCCCTGGGACCTGCGGTTAAGTCTAGCAATTTGAGCAGCCGCAGCACACAGGACTGTAATGCAGCGTTTGTTGGTATAACCACTGCGTCTCCTATACAGCCTGCCTGCCTGCCTGATATCTCGGATGGATATTAGTCCTAAGAAGGACTGTTTGTTTGATTTTGCAAGCTTTAGAGACCCTACACTACCTATTTTGCAGTATAAAGCTCTCCCTAGCTCAGCAGCACTCTCCCTACACTGTCTGATCTGGAGAACTGTGTCCAAGATGGCGGCGCCGGGTTTTAAATACTCGAGGTGACGCTGTGTGGCCAGCCAATCACTGTAATGCACACAACCAACATGGCTGCTGCATTACAGTGACTGACTGGCAATCCCTGCATGTTCATTGGCTCTATAAAGAGCGCCAAACATGCAGGGCGGAGACCCGAGCTCCCGCCCGAGTAACTCGAATATGCTCGGTGCTCGCCGAACATCCCGAGTAGTGAGATGCTCGGGCGATTACTGAGCAGTGTCGAGCATGTTCGCTCAACACTAATGGAGACCCAATCAGGATTCCCCACATTTTCAAAAATTAGTGGCAGATGCCAGCAAAGTGTCATCAATTTCACTACAGTAGAAATAGTGTAAATAAGACCCACACCTCTTCCAGTACAGACAACACAAGAGATGGAGATGTAATCAGGAGTGTTCACATTTCCCTAAATGAGGGCCTAACACCACAAAAGTAGCATAGATATCACTAGAGTATAAATATTGCAAAGGAGACAAAAACTTTTTCCACTACAGCCAACCCAATAGATGGAGACCCAATCAGGATTCTGCACGTTTCCAAAAATTAGTGGCAGACACCAGCAAAGTTGTATCAATTTCACTACAGCAGAAATAGTGTAAATAAGACCCACATCTCTTCCACTACAGCCAACCCAGGAGATGGAGACTAGAGATGAGCGATGTTCGACTAGAACTGTTCGCCAATCTAAAATTCGAGCTGTTTTGGCGGTGTTCGAGTCGTTCGACGAACGCGAACGATTTGCAAAAAATTCGGCTCTTCGAGGTTATGTTCGATAACTGTTAGGGCACCAAAAGCGTAACTGGATTTTTTCACATCATGCAGGGATTGTCTGCCACTCAGCGTAATGTCACAGCCATGGTGGTTGTAGCATTACAGTGGTTGCCCAAATCGATGGGAACAGTGCTCACAGTGAAACATGAAAAGCCGACAATTCACCAGCGGCATACACCGGTACCCGACAATTTAGAACAGAAAGAATAGAGCATCACACATAGATTAGATAGATAGAAACATGTCAGTCACATATATAATAAGTACAGTGACAGTGTTGGTTACAGTACTTGTCATTTAGTGTTAAAGGATTTATTAAAAAAAATAATAGTGTTTTCATGCTCCGGTTCTTTAAAAAAGCCGGCAGGCAATTCAGCATCGGTACCCGACAATTTATAACAGAAAGAATAGAGCATCACACAGAGAATAGATAGATAGAAACATGTCAGTCACATATATAAGTAGTACAGTGATAGTGTTGATTACTGTACTTGTCATTTAGTGTTAAAATAAAGGATTTATTAAAAAAAAAATTGGCATGGGGTTCTCCGTAATTTTAGTCTCTAGTGGAAGTTAAGCAGACAGCTGGGGCAGATGTTTGAAGCCTGGGAAGGGGGTAATACCTACGGAGCTTCCCAGGCTACTAATATCAGCTCCCAGCAGAATACCTAGCTTTAACTAGCTATTAAAATGGGGGACCCCCCAAAAAAATGACGTGGGGTCCCCCCTATTTTAATAGCTAGCAAAGGCTAGGCAGACAGCTGGGGGCTGATATTAATAGCCCAGGATGGGTGCCATGAATATTGGCCCCCTCCCAGGCTAGAAACACCAGCTGTCAGCTGCCTCAGAAATGGCGCATCCATAGGATGCGCCAATTCTGGCACTTAGCCTTGCTCTTCCCACTGCCCTGTAGCGTTGGAAGTGGGGTAATAGGGCTGGGGTTGATGTCAGCTTATAATGCCAGCTGACATCAAGCCCAGGTTAGTAATAAAGAGGCATCTATAAGACTCCCCAATTACTAACCCCATAGTCAAAGTTAAAAAAAAACACAAACACCCAGAATAAAGTCCTTTAATTGAAATAAACACACAATTCTTTATTGTTCTAAATTAAACCATACTTACTATCACGGCCATTCCAGCTGAAGCCAATGTCTTCTGTAATAAAAGTAAAATAATAAACCAATATCATCCTTTCCTTTCCATGGTTCCCAGGACGGCTCCAGCTCTGCAACATTTACATGACAGGCTGGATCGCAGCAGAACGCTGCCATCCAGCTTGCCATGCCGCCGACACTGAGAAGCGCAGGCATGCATGCGCTCCTCAGTGTCTGGCTGTGATGGCATACAGATGAGCCGAGTTCATGTACAATGAACTCAGCTCACCTCATGCACGTCACAGACAGCGTGGGAAAATTCTCCAGCGCTTGCCGAGAGCGCAGGAGAATTCTCTCACGCTCACCGCATGCGCAGGAGAATTTTCCTACGCTGTCAGTGACGTGCATGAGGTGAGCTGAGTTCATTGAAAATGAACTCGGCTCATCTGGATGCTTTCACAGCCAGACACTGAGGAGCGCAAGCATGCCTGCGCTTCTCAGTGTCTGCGGCATGGCAAGCTGGATGGCAGCTTTCGGCTGTGATCCAGCCTGTCATGTGAATGTAGCAGAGCTGGAGCCATCCTGGGAACCATGGGAAGTAAAGGGTGAGGTTGGTTTATTATTTTAGTTTTATTGCAGGAGATCGATGGCTTCAGTTGGAATGGGCGCGATGGTAAGTATGGTTTAATTTAGTCCATTAAAAAATTGTGTGTTTATTTCAATTAAAGGACTTTATTCTGGATGTTGTGTTTTTTCAAATACTTTACTAGAAATTCATGGCGGTCATGTCTAATATTGGCGTGACCCCATGAATTTCGGGCTAAGGGCCAGCTGATAATACCAAGCTGGCCCTAACCCCTTTATTACCCAGTGAGCCACCGCACCAGGGCCTTGGATGAGTTGGGTACAGCGCCAGAAGATGGCGCTTCTATCAACGCGCCATTTTCTGGGGTGGCTGCGGACTGCAATTTGCAGCAGGGGGTGGCCCAGAAAGCTTGGGCCTCCCTGCGCTGCGGATTCCAGCCTCCAGCTGCCTAGTTGTATCTGGCTGGACACAAAAATAGGGCAAAGCCCCACGTCTATTTTTTTATTAATTATTTCAAGAACTTTATGAAATAATTAAAAAAAAATTGACGTGGGGCTTCGCCCTATTTTTGTGTCCAGCCAGGTATAGCAGGCAGGAACGGGCTGCCCTAAACCACCAGCTGCCTATTTGTACCTGGCCGGACACAACAATATAGGGAAGCCCTTTTTTTTTAAATTATTTCATGAATTTCATGAAATAATTAAAAAAAAAAATACGTGGGGCTTCGCCCTATTTTTGTGTCCAGCCAGGTACAACTAGGCAGCTGGGGGATGGAATCTGCAGAGCAGGGAGGCCCAAGCCTTCTGCCCCCCCCCCAGCTGCAAATTGCAGTCCGCAGCCACCCAGAAAATGGCACGTTCATAGAAGCGCCATCTTCTGGCGCTGTATCCAACTCATCCAGGACCCTGGTGCGGTGGCTCACTGGGTAATAAAGGGGTTAGGGCCAGCTTGGTATTATCAGCTGGCCCTAAGCCCGAAATTCATGGGGTCACACCAATATTAGACATGACCGCCATGAATTTCTAGTAAAGTATTTAAAAAAACCACAACACCCAGAATAAAGTCATTTAATTGAAATAAACACACATTTTTTTAATGGACTAAATTAAACCATACTTACCATCATGCCCATTCCAGCTGATGTCAACGATCTCCTGCAATAAAAGTAAAATAAAAAACCAACCTCATACTTAACTTTCCATGGTTCCCAGGACGGCTCCAGCTCTGCTACATTCACATGACAGGCTGGATCACAGCAGAAATCTGTCATCCAGCTTGCCATGCCGCAGACACTGGGAAGCGCAGGCATGCTTGCGCTCCTCAGTGTCTGGCTGTGACGGCATCCAGATGAGCCGAGTTCATGTCCAACGAACTCAGCTCACCTCATGCATGTCACTGACAGCGTGGGAAAATTCTCCTGCGCTTGCGGTGAGCATGAGAGAATTCTCCTGCACTCACTGCAAGCGCAGGAGAATTTTCCTACGCTGTCAGTGACGTGCATGAGGTGAGCCGAGTTAATTGTACTTGAACTCGGCTCATCTGGAAGCCGTCACAGCCAGACACTGAGGAACGCATGCATGCCTGCGCTTCTCAGTGTCTGCGGCATGGCAAGCTGGATGGCAGCTTTCGGCTGCGATCTAGCCTGTCATGTGAATGTAGCAGAGCTGGAGCCATCCTGGGAACCATGGAAAGGTAAGGATGAGATTGGTTTATTATTTTACTTTTATTGCAGAAGACATTGGCTTCAGCTGGAATGGGCGTGATGGTAAGTATGGTTTAATTTAGAACAATAAAGAATTGTGTGTTTATTTCAATTAAAGGACTTTATTTTGGGTGTTTGTGTTTTTTTTAACATTGACTATGGGGTTAGTAATGGGGGTGTCTTGTAGACGCCTCTCCATAACTAACCTGGGCTTGATGTCAGCTGGCATTATAAGCTGACATCAACCCTAGCCCTATTACCTCACTGCCACCTCTACAGGGCAGTGGGAAGAGCGAGGCTATGAGCCAGAATTGGCGCATCCTATGGATGCGCCATTTCTGGGATGGCTGACGGCTGGTATTTCTAGTCTGGGAGGGGGCCAATATTCATGGCACCCTTCCAGGGCTATTAATATCAGCCCCCAGCTGTCTGCCTAGCCTTTGCTAGCTATGAAAATAGGGGGGACCCCACGTCATTTTTTTGGGGAGTCCCCCATTTTAATATCTAGTAAAGGCTAGGTATTCAGCTGGGGGCTGATATTAGTAGCCTGGGAAGCTCCGTGGGTATTACCCCCTTCCCAGGCTACAAACATCTGGCCCAGCTGTCTGCTTCACCTCCGCTAGAGACTAATATTACGGGGAAACCCACACCAATTTTTTTTTTAATAAATCCTTTATTTTAACACTAAATGACAAGTACAGTAATCAACATTATCACTGTACTACTTATATATGTGACTGACATTTTTCTATCTAATCTAATCTCTGTGTGATGCTCTATTCTTTCTGTTCTAAATTGTTGGGTACTGATGCTGAATTGCCGGCCGGCTTTTTCAAAGAGAGAGTCTTCTGAGCAGTTTGTCAGCTTTTGGACACCTTTGAAGGTGTTTTGTATGTGTTTTTAGTTGCCTGCCATTGGTTTTAACGGTGTTCGACAGTTTTTGACAGTGTTCTAAGGTGTTCGACGAACAGTTCCACGAACATTCCGGTGTTCAACGAACCGAACCGAACCCGAACACTACGGGGGTGGCTCAACACTAATGGAGACCTAACCAGGATTGTTCACATAACCCTAAATGAGTGCCTAACACCACCGATGTGGCATAAATTTCACTAGAGTATACGTTTTGCAAATGAAAGCAAAACCTCTTCCACTACAGCCAACCCAATAGATGGAGACCCAATCAGGATTCTTCACGTTTCCAAAAATTAGTGGCACACACCAGCAAAGTTATATCAATTTCAATACAGTTGAAATAGTGTAAATAAGACCCACACCTCTTCCACTACAGCCAACCCAGGAGATGGAGACCTAACCAGGACTGTTCACATATCCCTAAATAGGGTCTAACACCACCAAAGTAGCATAAATTTCACTAGAGTATAAGTTTTGCAAAGGAAACCAAAACCTCTTCCACTACAGCCAACCCAATGGATGGAGACCCAATCAGGATTCTCCACATTTCCAAAAATTAGCGGCAAGCACCAGAAAAGTGGCATCAATTTCACTACAGTAGAAAAAGTGTAAATAAGACCCACAACTCTTCCAGTACAGACAACCCAAGAGGTGGAGACCTAACCATTAGTGTTCATATTTCCCTAAATGAGGGCCTAACACCACCTAAGTGGCATCAATTTCATCAGACTACAAGTAGTTTAACGGAGACCCAAACCTCTCCCACTAAACCCAACCCAATGGATGGAGACCCAATCAGGATTCTCCACATTTCCCAAAATTAAGGCCTAAAATTTGCAGCAGCAGCAAGAACAGGCACAGAAGCCATATGACAGACTACAATTCCATGAGATCAATGCAGCACACTAATAACTACAACATCGCCTACTCTGTACAGTATGCAATTGAGGTGCAAAAGTCATTGTAGATCCATGACTTGTTCATCTTTATGAAAGTTAGGCGGTCTACACTTTCATGGGATAGCCGGCTGCGCTTATCTTTCAAGATATTACCGGCAGTACTGAAGACACATTCTGAAAGAACGCTGGCTGCGGGGCATGATAAAACCTCCAAGGCGTGGCTGGCGAGCTTAGGCCATTCATCCATTTTTGAAGATGAAAATGTAAAAGGGTCCAAATCTTCCTTGATGGTATTCATTTTAAGCTCTAGATACTTCTCTATCATCCTCTCCAGTCGTTCACCACGTGTCAGACTTGTACTCTGTTGTGCTGATGCACAAGGTGGTCTAAAAAAAGTTTGAAAGGACTCACAGAAATTGCTTCTGCCACTTTCTCTGCTGCTGATAATGTTTTGGCGTTGACGAGCTGATGTGCCGGAGGTTGAAAGACTACAGCTGCGATGCACACTGTGTGCCTCACTGCTATCTTCAGAAAAAGCTCTATTAAAGTTGCTTAAAGGTTGTTTCGATACTCCAACCTAAGCGGGTCTCTTTCCAGGGCGGGAAGCATCTGGCAATATTGACTCTTATAACGTGGATCTAACAGAGTAGCAACCCAGTAGTCAGCATTATTTCGAATCCTAACTATACGGGGATCATGTTGCAGATAGTGCATCAAGAAGACACTCATATGTTGGGCTCTTCCAGGAGGTTTAAAGCCAGGCTGTATTGTGGGCTGCGTAACACTGATGCTTGTTTCCTCTGTCCCCTCCTGCCAACCACGTTAAACCAGAGGTGATTAGGAATCCACCATCACTTGGCACCAGCCTGTGTGACGAGAGTCTGGAACTTTGAGACATTATTATCTCTTCCGTATCCTCCTCTTCTTCTGGGACCATCACCTCCTGCTGCAGGTTATTGAAAGTCTGCTCCAGGGTGTAGATGACCTGAATAGTAATGCTGATGATGGCATCATAAGCAATAACCAGTTAAGTAGCCATTTCAAAACTGTTCAGAAGGGTGCAGAAACCCTTAATCTGTTCCCACTCCCTAAACGTGATATGCCCCATGTCCGTACTGCATTGGCCCAGGCTAATGATATGACATACTGCGTCAGAGCTCGTTGCTGATGACACAGTCGCTGTAACATGTGCAGAATGGAATTCCATCGCGCGTCTGCATATCGCAGATCAACCTGTTAAATGGCAAGGACAAAGACCTCTGTATCGATGCAAGTCAATGACATGCAAGGTCCGAATGGCGGAAGTGAGCACACAGCTTCCGTACTTTGTGAAGCAGCTCATCCAGGCCAGGATAGTGGCTGATAAATCGCTGTACCACCAGGTTGAGGACGTGAGCCATGCAAGTCACTTGTGTGAGCTTGCCTCAGCCTAGGGCCGCTAACAGGTTTGTACCATTATTGCACACGGCCTTCCCTGACTCTAGGTTCAGTGGAGACAGCCATTGCTCAAACTGAGCCTGGAGAGCTGCCCACAACTCTTCACCTTTATGACTGTGATCTCCAGGGCATATTAATTTTGAGACTGCTGATTGTGATGAGCCCTGACTGTGCAGTATGGAGGTGGTGTGGATTCACTCTGCACCCTTGGAACACATGTCTCGTTAAGACAGAGGTTAAGTGCGCAGGTGGAGGCCCTAGAGGAGGTGGAGGGCACAGAAGCAGTGGAGGAAGTGGGAAATACAGAGGTTTCTTCTGCAAGCCTTGGGGACTCCAAGATTTATGGAGCAGGCCCTTCCCCGCCTGCCCTCACAGACTCCAGAGTCACCCAGTGCCCAGTCAGCGAGATGTAACGCCCTTGGCCATGCTTACTCGTCCAGTGGTGAAATGCACCCTGGCAGACGTAGATGTAGACAACGAACTGGAGATGTTGTCAGCGACATGCTGGTGTAGCGCAGGCACTGATTTATTAGAGAAGTAGACGACTGGGCAACTGGTAATGGGGGACTGCGACGGCCATCAGCTTTTGGAAACTGTCTGTATCTATCGAGCAGAAAGGCAGCATTTTCATGGCCAACAGATTGGAGTTGGTGGAGTTCAACCTCTTAGCTTTGTCATGCGTAGGATGAAACAATCTTTTACGTGACCACAACTGTGGGACCGCGGGCTGGCTGCAGTGCTGACAGAGGGCAGAGTATGGTGAACCAGACAAACTGCTGGACCGTGATTGAGGTGCAGGAGCAGATGTTAAGGCGAATTGAGAAACATGCAGTGTGCTCGGTGAAACAAAAACAGCAGCCATGTCCTCTTCCGTTACATCTGACGGGCTGTCACTCAGCCTGACTGGAGCGATTAAAGAACCGGAGTTTCTGCGATGGGAGACCTGCGTGACAATACTTGGCACAGTAACAGAGGAGGAGGAAGAAGGAAAGGATGCATTTGATAGGGCAGCTGATGGTTCTTGAGGTCCGCTCATCCGCATTTCAGCGCCGTGAGATTCCCAGCGTAACGCATGTTGTTTGAGCATGTGAAGGTTCACGCATGTAGTAGTCAAATTATTGCAGTTTTTCCCTCTACTGAGTTTTTTATCGCAAAGTTTGCAGATAATGTGAGTTGGCTCAACCTTTTCGGTGACAGAAAAGGCCCATGCTAGGCAACTCTTGCTGCCCCTGCAAGCTGCAGACCCATGATCGCTGTTGGCCACAGCCACGGTTGTGGCTAAGGATGCAGTGCTCCTCGTACTTGCATCGCTCCATATCTGCGCCATATGGCGAAATGTAACCCCCTCGTCTTCCTCCTCCACCTCCTCAGATGAGATACTCGGCTGCCTGACTCTGGGTTTACACCAAATAGGATCTTCAACCTCATCATCATCCAATGTGTTGTCTCATTCCTCGCTCTCACAGTGACCCTTCTCCTCTTGTTGCCCTGACAGCACAGTACAGTCCTCATGAGCCTCAAGTATCTGAGTCTCATCAGGATCACCTCCCTTCCCTGCGGTTAACGTCTGGTGACAAGGGTTAGGAACCTGCTCGGACCCTACTTCATCCTGCCCTTAATCCAAGCTAAAAAAATTTTGGGCATCGGTGCAGATGCTTTCCTACTCTTGACTGTGACTGTTTGGAGTACACTTCTGATGCCCATGGTATAGAATGGGTGAACAGCTCTGCAGACTCGCCCATCTGTGGTTCGCTACAGTCAATTGGGCACTTGGACTGTTGTGACGTGGGGGGAAGCATGAGTAATTGGGGTGCCACCTCTGTGGACTGTACTGCGTGTGATGTTGAGGTGGAGGAAGAAGAGGAGAGGGCACTTGAAGCAGAGCTTGCTATCCACTTTAGCACCTGCTCTTTCTGGCACTTATCAAAAAGGCATATCACTGTGCGGCTGCCAAAGAAAGGGAGTGGAGTAGGCCATCAAGTAACAGAAGTTGTCAATTATCTTTGGATAGAACCTGTATGTGTTGGTTCACTAGTGCTTTCATTGACATTGCCACCTACCCTACATATACCTTGAACACCAAGCCTATTCCCCCTTCCACCACGACCTCTCTTTTTCCCACTCATGTTGCTCAGATACTGTGTTAGGAGCATGCTATTAATTAAAGAAAAGTTACTTTCTTTTTCCTCTGCAACAGCTCTTCACACACCTGAATTTCAGCGACACTAAATGACAAGGTGAGATATGGCCTGACGTATAACGTTAATAACATAGAATATATGCTCCAAAATATTTCAAACTCAGATCTTGCCTGCTGTATCACGTTACTCAGAGCAAAAAATATTTTTTTTTTACTCTGCATAAGCTCTGCGTACAGCTGAATTTGACCGCCACTGACGTTGTAGCTGGCTAATAGCACAGTGTATCACATTTGACACACGAAAAAAAAATTTTTGACTGTTCCTAGCAAGAGAAAAAAAATATTTTTTTAATCTGAAACCAGCTGAAATTCAGCAACACTAAAATAGTATCTGGATTTTAGCAGACTGAATCACGTTTGCGACACAAGCAAAATTTTTGAGGACTCTGCCTGCCAACAAAAAATATATATTTGTTTGACTGTGTCAACAGCTGAATTTGACCGCCACTGACGTAGTAGCTGGCTTATAGCACAGTTAATCACATTTGACACACGAAAAAAAATTTTTGGGATTGTGCCTAGCAAAAGAAAAAATTTATTTTTTTAATCTGAAACCAGCTGAAGTTCAACAACACTAAAATAGTATCTGGATTTTAGCAGACTGAATCACATTTGTGACACTAACAAAACTTTAGTGGACTCTGCTTGCCACCAAAAGATATATATTTGTTTGACTGTGCGTACAGCTGAATTTGACCACCACTGACTTAGTAGCTGGCTTATAGCACAGTGTATCAATTTTGTCACAAGAAAAAATATTTTTTGGACTCTGCCAAGCAAGAGAAACAATTAATTTTTTTACTCTTAAAACAGCTGAAGTTCAACGCAACTAAAATAGTATCTGGCTTTTAGCAGACTGGATCACGTTTGTGTCACAAAAAAAACTTTTGTGGACTCTGCCTGCCAACCAAAAAAATATATCTGTTTGACTGTGCATACAGCTGCATGTCACCCACTAAAAAAAGGAAAAACTGAGTTCACACAGCTAGCACTATCACATTAGCAACAGAAAAAGAAAGATTTTTGTGCTCTGCAATCAGAAGCTCTGCAGACTCTGCATAGAGCAGAATTTCAACACCACAAAATGAAAAGGTGGGCTGCGCTTGCTTGTTTGATTACATTAGCAAGTGCAAAAATAGACTGAAGGTATTCTCATGCATGGAGCTCAATGCAAGCGGTGCACAACGCTGTTCTATGGCATGGGCCCTGCTCTTTCTGTCAGAATCTTGCACAAGAAAACAAAAAATGTGCTGCACCATCGATTGCACAGGTACACAAGCCAGGAATTTTCTACACTACCTGACTTCCACACAAGCGTCCATCTAGCTAGCTAATATCTGTCATTACACAGGAGCACAATGAGCTGCGTCTGTCTCCCCAGCAGTTGCATGGATAGAATGGCGCTGAGGGAACATGGCCGCTTTTTATATAGGGAGGACGTAATTTCAGCAGCCAATTGCACAAACACTTTTGTCTGGACAGTGTAGATGCTTTCTGCGCTGTGATTGGCTGGCTGTGCTTTCCTGACTCAAAGTTACCGCCTACCAGAAAAAAAAAAAGTGTGTGCCGCTGATCTGACCTGTTCTGAGCTCTCCACAGCCTCCACACTCATCTACCACGTCTCCCCGCTCAACATACACTTGCACTGTGCTAGGAAAACTGTTCAAAACGCAGTGGTTGCCCCGTATTCACAATACCATGCTTATTCGTCAAACAATTTCCGATTTTAACAAATTTTGCTCACCTTTCCGACCACAAATCCGAATTTGCCATATTCGTGCCGAATTTGAAACTTTAGAACATTCGCCTAGCAAATTCGCTCAACACTACCTGTGACCAAAATGTGAGTATTAAGTAGAACACACAAAGCAAAGAAGAATCAGGACACTGTTTACTCACGGGAAGTGATGGTGTGGGAACACAGCAGCCTCTCGCCCATGACTACTGCTCTGCACACCGTACAATAGCATCAAATATGAAGGACCAAAGAGCATTCATTTTGTGTGAAGGAAAGGCGATTTCTTTAGCTAAGTAAGAAAGGGTTCTTTACTGTTAGATCAGTCAGACTGTGGAATGCCGTACTACAAGAAGTAGTAATGGAATATACTATAACAGCACTTAGAAAAGGATTGGGTGATTTTCTCAAAACAAATGGCGTTATAAATGATCTAGCTATAGAGAATGTATGACTGGTGGAGAACGGTTGAACTTTACGGACCTATGTCTTATTTTCAACCTATTTAATTATGTAACTATTTCCTTTAGGTACACTTGCACACAGTTTTTGAAGGTTGTTCCAAACATCTTGGAAAACTAACCACAGATTTTCTGTGGATGCAGAATTTCGCAAATCTTTCTGTTTCTTCATGTCCTCCTAGAACAGGCCTCTGGGGAAAGGTGAGGGACATATCACTACCAGGATTCCTTGTTATTCTTTATACTGAAGATAGTTTTTAATGACATTTGAGGTCACACCAAATATTTATTTGATTTAGATTTCTCTTTAGTTCATTCACTTTTTAATTTTTATAAATATTGAAAATAAACTGTTTTTGAAAGCATTATTCCTTTTCATCTTTCCACACTCACCTAAAACTTATGCACACTACTTTACTACTTTACATTTGACATTTAAATAGCATATGTTTGTATCTCTTAGAACATATATTTTTTTAATTTATATACTTCTATGTTATAAAGTTTTGAAAATAACATCATCATCTAAAGGTTGCAACAGGTAAAAAGATATTTGCCATTTTTAGGGGTAATATTTCATCATTTTTTTAGTTTACCTCATTTTTTTGTATGACTTATCTATATTTATAATATACAACTCTTGACATAAAATGTCAATTAATGGTAGTGAAGTTATTTGTCATACAGGGAAAACACATTAAAAAGCATATATCAGAGCACATGCTATTTCACTAAATGCAGTCATTAGATATAATTAACGTTGTGAAATTAATGCAAATAAATGCTCAGGAGAAGACTTTAAAAAAAAACCCTGTGCTGAAATTCACTCTGAAAAATCCAATGATCTCAATTTAATATAGCTCTCCATTAAATTAACAACTAGAACATCACCTATTGCTGATTCATACAGCTACTAAACCACAGATGGAGTCATTTATATTTTGATCACATCTTCCTTTATAGTTTATTACATTACCTATAGCTATGGTACTGTACAAGACATCATTTATAAATGAGGGATAAAGAAAATGAGAAAATATGCCCTAAAACTGAGTAAAATACTTACGTGGAACCGATGAAGGGTTCACGTGGAAAATAATCAGTTTCTATATGTACTAACAATGTACATCTGTTCATTATGATACAACCAAAATCAAGATTCTTTTGCCTATGTTTAAAGAATAAATGGATCTATGATTTTTTTAAGCTGGGGAAAGGGTTAAACTGGCTTAGCAAACTGACTGTAACAAAAAAAAGGCCTTAAGGCTTCTTTCAGATATTCATTAGTATTAGGTCAGTTGTCATGCAAGGTGAGGGAAAGACTGAGTACACAACAATGGGAAGAGGGGGAGGAAGCCCAAATACTAGGGAAAGGGGGAGTGGAGTCCCCTAGGCATATCTGACAACACCCTGGTTCCCCTAACGTCCCTAAACAGATTCCGAACCTATCGCCAAGCAGGAAACCTAGTCCCCGGCTGCCCCTAGCAATAGGCCCTAGATAGGGAGGAGACGGGGTGAGCACTAGTCAGCCCCCACTGCAACTAAAGACAAACAGGTAGACAGACAAGGGAAGCACTTAGCTTGAGAAGACACCAGAGAGATCATGCCAACAATCCTCCAAGGGAACTCCAAGAAGACACTAGCCAACTAGTAGTACTTCAAGCCTGGACTGAGAAAAATAGAGCTATCACTGGTGACTCTCTGGATAGACTGAAGATATTTAAACATCCAAGAAGGGTGTGTCAATAAGCAGCAGAAGTTGGAGGTCACAGCTAGGTCCTAGAGAAAGAAGGATATCACTACACTACAGAGATGAAAAGATCAAGAAGGTGCCTGCAGAGCCAAGCACAATGACCTTCTACAGTTGGATCCAGAATGACTATCTGTCACATTTGACACGCCCGTGACATAAGTGTTCATTTCTACCTTCAGTGTTTCATCAGTGATTTTCTCATGCAAAAATGAAAATTTTATTTTTCTCATAAAAATAGACAGCACGCGAATTGAACATGGATGGCATCTGTGTGCTATTGTGACTTTCATGGACACATAGTTGTATGGGTTTATTTCACTCTTGTGGCTAATGGAGTGGGACTTGCTAATAGATCTGCATCAACTTTAATAAGAACCTATTGCAACCTTTGGATAACATGTCCTATTTGCTCAATTTATAAAACCATTTGTTATGAAATGTCCTTCTGTGCACCCATCAGCCATCCAGTAATGTGTTCACGTGACCTTGATGGGTTGTTATGGCAGCTGGGGTTCTGTTGAAGATCCCAGTGATTGCCATCACAGAGCTCCATTAAAACCCAGCCACATGCTTCAAAGCAGACCATGATTTAATTTTCACTGTGTGCACAATTATTAGGCAATTTGTATTTTTAATGATTTTTGATGTCAGTCAATCCAAAAGAATAGTAAACCTGAAATCTGAATATTTAAGAAAGTAATGTGAGGTTTTGTCTTTCTTAACATAATATCTATGTATGTCCTAATTATTGGGCACCTTTAAAATTAAAATTTTCCAATTTCAGTTGTTTAATTTTGTCTCTTAAAGTGAGAATAATAATAAAACAACTTAAAATGTATGAAAATACATTCCTAACATTTCAAAATAAATATGAGTGGTCAATATAGCCGCCCTTCTTCTGAATAACAGTCATAAGCCTTCCAACCATGGAATCTGTCAGTTTCTTAATCTGTTGACAATCAATTTTTGGGTAGCACCAACCACAGCCTACCAGACACTGTTCAGAGAGGTGTACTGTTTTCCTTCACCGAAAATCTGTGGTTTAAGAAAGGCCCACATATTCTCAATAAGGTTTAGGTCAGGTATGGAAGGGTGGCATGTCATTATTCTTTAATCTTTAAGGTCTTTACTGGCTAGCCAAGGAGTGGAGGCTTATATACATGTAATTGAGCATTGTCCTGCATAAAAGTCATGCTTATATTGAAAGATGCAGACTATTTCCTGTACAACTGCTTAAATAAAGGGTCTTCTAAAAATTAGCAGCAGGTTTGGAAGTTCTTTTGAGTCCATCTTCAACTCGAAAAGGTCAAACTAGCTCATCTTCGATAATACCAGCCCACAGCAGTGCACCACCTACACCTTGCTGGCATCTGCGTGAAAGAGGAGCTTTATGTATTGTGGCAAGACGACTCGCTTTGCTCTCAGGACACATGTTCTCAGGTTACCTTTCAGCTGGTTAATTATCAGGCATAAACTCATGCAGGGTTCCGCAGGAAAAATAAACAAGACCCCCCTGGGTTAAACGGGAAAACAAAATAAAGTATAGCTCAGTCCATAGGTGAGCGGGTTCCGCCAGCTCTCGATAGCATAAACTGCACAGGTAACAAGCTCTGCAGCTTCCACAATACTGTCTGGAGACTTCCCTCTCCAGACCACACTCCAGAGAAAAAAAAAAGGACTGAGCTTTTACACATTGCTCAGCCACACACTGAGGGGAGGTAGGGGGAATGGCGTCCCGCCCTCTTTGCCATTCCCATTAAACCGCACACCCTTTAACAGAGTAAACCTACCAACATATAACACGCTGGTAGGAAAATAAAGTAGGTCTTAGTTCACACAGGACAGCATCCTGAGTGACACATACCTCCCCTCACATATAAAACCAGTAACACTGTCACAGTATGTAAATAATCCAGCCACAGGTCCATCCATCTTTTCGATCAAGAGTAACTATCATATTATTAGTCTGAAAACCTTTGATAGAGAGTAATGTTAAAAATATGAAAAAATAAAAAAACACAAGTTTAAATCACCCCCTTTTTCCCCATTGAAAATAGAACAATTAAAAGAAAAATACATATATTTGGTATCGCTGAGTTTAGAAATGTACGATCTATCAAAATATAAGCGCAATCAGTAAACGGCCAGCGTAACAAGAAAAATAATCAAAACGCCAGAATTACGTTTTGCAATTAAACGCAATAAGAGGCAATAAAAACATCATATCTACCCTAAAATGATATCAATAAAACCATCCGCTCAAGCCGCAAAAAAAGCCCTCATTCAGCCCAGATCCCGAAAAATGGAAACGCTATGGGTCAAATAAAATGGCGACATAAACAGAAAAAAAATCTTGAAGCTCTAGGAACCATCTAGTTACCCTGGCATTTTTACCCCTCTTCTACCTCAACCATCTCAACGGGGCATGGTCTGATACTAATTTAAACTTCCGGCCTAGTAGATAATATTTCAGTGTATCCACGGCCCATTTTATGGCTAAACACTCTTTCTCTACTATGGCGTAGTTCTTCTCGCAGGGGGACAGCTTTCGGCTTAGATAGAGAATGGGATGTTCTTACCCATTTATCTCTTGGGAGAGTACGGCTCCTAGACCAACCTCTGAAGCGTCTGTCTGGACCACAAATTGTTTCTTGAAGTCTGACGTAACCAGGACCGGCTGCTTGCACAGTGTTAGCTTCAACTGTTGAAACGCAGTCTCCGTTTATTCCGTCAATTTCACCTTGGTTGATTTGGTGCCTTTTAGAAGATCCGTTAGTGGCGCGGCAATCATGGCGAAATTCGGGATAAACCGCCAGTAGTATCCCACCATTCCCAGGAATGCTCTCACCTGCTTCTTCGAGAGCGGTTGCGGCTAGGTTTGAATTGCCTCCACTTTCTTGATTTGCGGCTTTATTTCGCCTCTCCCAACAACATAGCCCAGGTACTTGGCCTCTTCTTTTCCGATGGCACACTTTCTCGGATTTATGGTAAATCCTGCCTTCCTTAGCGCCTCCAGAATGGCCTGTACAGTCATGGCCAAAAGTATTGAGAATGAGACAAATAGTAATTTTTCCAAAGTTTACTGCTTCATTTTTTGTAATGGCAATTTGCATATACTCCTGAATGTTAAAGAGTGATCAGCTTAACAGCAATTACTGTACTTGCAAAGTCAATATTTGCCCAGAAATGAACTTTAACCCCCAAAACACATTTCAACATCATTGCAGTCCTGCCTTAAAAGCAGCAGCTAACATCGTTTTAGTGATTGATCCATTAACACAGGAGTGGGTGTTGATGAGGACAGGGCTGGCGATCAATCAGTCATGATTAAGTAAGAATGACATCACTGGACACTTTAAAAGGAGGCTGGTTCTTGGTATCATTGTTTCTCTTCCGTTAACCATGGTTATCTCTAAAGAAACACGTGCAGCCATCATTGCACTGCACAAAAATGGCCTAACAGGGAAGAGTATCGCAGCTACAAAGATTGCACCTCAGTCAACAATATATCGCATCATCAAGAACTTCAAGGAGAGAGCTTCCATTGTTGTCAAAAAGGCTCCAGGGCGCCCAAGAAAGACCAGCAAGTGCCAGGACCGTATCTTAAAACTGTTTCAGCTGCGGGATCGGACTACCAGCAGTGCCGAGCTTGCTCAGGAATGGCAGCAGGCTGGTGTGAGTGCTTCTGCACGCACTGTGAGGTGGAGACTCTTTGAGCAAGGGCTGGTTTCAAGGAGGGCAGCAAAGAAGCCACTTCTCTCCAGAAAAAAAATCAGGGACCGACTGATATTCTGCAAAAGGTACAGGGAGTGGACTGCTGAGGACTAGGGCAAAGTCATTTTCTCTGATGAATCCCCTTTTCGATTGTTTGGGACATCTGGAAAACAGCTTATTCGGAGAAGAAGAGGTGAGCGCTACCACTAGTCTTGTCTCGTGCCAACTGTAAAGCATCCTGAAACCATTCATGTGTGGGGTTGCTTCTCAGCCAAGGGAATCGGCTCACTCACAGTCTTGCCTAAAAACACAGCCATGAATAAAGAATGGTACCAAAATGTCCTCCAAGAGCAACTTCTCCCAACCGTCCAAGAGCAGTTTGGCGCCCAAAAATGCCTTTTCCAGCATGATGGAGCACCTTGCCATAAAGCAAAGGTGATAACAAAATGGCTCATGGAACAAAACATAGAGATTTTGGGTCCATGGCCTGGAAACTCCCCAGATCTTAATCCCATTGAGAACTTGTGGTCAATCATCAAGAGACGGGTGGACAAACAAAAACCAACACATTCTGGCAAAATGCAAGCATTGATTATGCAAGAATGGACTGCTATCAGTCAGGATTTGGTCCAAAAGTTGATTGAGAGCATGCCAGGGAGAATTACAGAGGTCTTGAAGAAGAAGGGGCAACACTGCAAATATTGACTTGCTGCATTAACTCATTCTAACTGTCAATATAACCTATTGGTACTCATAATTTGATTGCAATTATATTTCTGTATGTGATATAAACATCAGACAAACACTAGGAAAAACCAGAGGCCAGCAGATCATGTGAAAATATAATTTTGGTGTCATTCTCAAAACTTTTGGCCATGACTGTAGTTTAGGTAGGTGACTAGCCCAGTCTGGGCTAAAGACCACAATGTCGTCAAGGTAGGCTGCGGCATATTTCTTATGTGATGCTAGGATCTGATCCATAGACCTCTGGAACGTGGCTGGGGCCCACTGTAGTCCGAACGGCAGCCACGTGTATTGAAAACACCCATCAGGTGTTGAGAAAGCCGTCTTCTCCTTAGTCATCTGGGACATGGGGATCTGCCAGTAGCCGTTCGTCAGGTCAAGAGTGGTGATGTACCTCGCTGGTCCAAGCCTCTCGATGAGTTCGTTGACGCGGGGCATTGGGTACGTGTCACACTTGGATACCTCATTCAGCCGGCGGTAGTCATTACAAAACCTCCAGACGCGTGGCATGGGGTACACGTCACACTTGGATACCTCATTCAGCCGGCGGTAGTCATTACAAAACCTCCACTCTCCATTGAGTTTCGGCACGAGGACGATTGGGCTCGACCATCCACTCTTTTACTCCTCTATTACCCCGAGGTCTACCATCCTCTTCACTTCAGCCGAAATCACCTCCCGGCGTGCTTCCAGAATCCGATACGGCTTCTGATTCACTCGTATGTGCGGCTCTGTCAGTACGTCATGCTCTACCACTTGAGTATGCCCCGGCAACTCAGAACAGCTCCCGATCCGCTGTTGTAATTCTCGACACTGTTGCTTCTGGGCCGGTGATAGAGTCTCTGCAATAGTGACCTCCTCCACCTTGCCTTCTGGTGCGTCTCCCAGGCAAGGAGTTTCCACAGGTTCATGGTCCCGCCACGGCTTGAGCAAATTTACATGATATATTTGATGCGGCTTTCTTCGGCCAGGCTGGTGGACTTTATAATTAACCTCGCTGACTTTCTCCACCACCTCGTATGGACCTTGCTATTTGGCGAGGAACTTGCTTTTGACGGTAGGGATCAGCACCAAAACACGGTCCCCGGGCTGGAACTGTCTTAGTCTCGCCGACCGGTTATAGACCCTCCCCTGGGCTTCCTGCGCCAGGAGGAGATGTTCCTTCATGATGGGCATGACCTTTGACATTCTCTCCTGTAACTGGGCGACATGTTCGATGATACTCCGGTGTGGCGTGACTTCATCCTCCCAAGTTTCCTTGGCGATGTCTAGGAGACCTCTTGGATGCCGCCCATATAGGAGCTCAAATGGAGAGAAGCCAGTGGAGGCTTGAGGAACTTCTCTGACTGAGAAAAGCAGAAATGGGAGCAGGTAGTCCCAGTCTCGCCCATCCTTTTCCATGACCTTCTTGAGCATCGCTTTTAAGGTCTTGTTGAAGCATTCCACTAGGCCGTCCGTCTGTGGATGATAAACCGTGGTCCGAAGCTGAGTTATCTGAAGGACTCTGCAAAGCTACTTCATCACCTTGCTCATGAAGGGGGTTCCTTGGTCTGTCAGAATCTCTTTTGGCAGACCTGTCCAAGCAAAAATATGGACCAGCTCTCGGGCTATACTTTTACTGGACGAGTTCCTAAGGGGAACCGCTTCAGGGTATCAGGTCGCATAGTCCATAACGACCATGATATATTGGTGGCCCCAAGCTGATTTAACTAAGGGGTCCACAAGGTCCATGGCAATCCTCTCAAAGGGAACCTCTATCACAGGTAGTGGGACTAAGGGGCTACAAAAGTGGCAGGAGGGAGCGCTTATTTGGCAAGTGGGGCAGGACCTACAATAGTTTTGAACTTCTCGATAACACCCTGGCCAATAAAAACTTCTCAGTATCCTTTCCTGAGTTTTCTCGACCCCTAGGTGTCCTCCCAGAACATGCGAATGGGCCATATCTAGCACCCGCTGTCTGTATGGCCCCGGGACTAACAGCTGTTCCACTATCTCACCGCCCCTCAGTTTGGCCACCCGATATAGCAACTCCCCCTGCACTGCAAAGTGGGGGAATCTGGTGTCAGCCCCCGGCTCCTGGGCAACCCCATTACATACAGTAACCTGGTCGAACGCCCCTTTTAAGGTCAGGTCTCGAACTTGAGCAGTCCCAAAGTTCTCTCTGGACATATCTAACGCTGGGAGGTCGGCCTCCTCAGTCACCGTCTCACCCTCGTCACCAACAAGGACGCACAGTGGGAACTCCTCCATCTGAGACTTCGTTGGGGGTTCTTCTTCAAGAACCTGGCTTTTCCCCATGCTACTTAGTCCAGTTCCCTTCCCCCACAAGTCCCAGAATAAGGAAAAATCATGGCCCAATATGATGGGGTGTATCAGGTCCTTCACTACCCCGACTTCATGGGACTGGGCACCACTGTCTGTCCCCACTGTCACTGTGGCCACGGGATAGTCCTTGGCGTCACCATGGATGCATCGAACGCCCAGGGTTTTGGAAGGGATCAACTGGTGGGGAAGGATTGCTCTGATCAAGGTCACCAGACTCCCAGAGTCCAACAGCGCAAGCACTTTTACTCCATTAATGGACACTGCACACGCTTGCGGCCCCTCGCCGGGTCGACAGTCCATGCTACAGGCTAGATAGGCATAATAGGAGACCCATTTGCCTAGGCTGCAGTCCATGGGCTCAGGGGATATTTGACACCTGGCGGCTACATGTCCAGGGTGGTGACACCGCCAACAAACTATATCTTTACCAACCGTTCTAATGGCACCTTCAGTGGGAGTGGGACGTCCCCCAGTGGTGGCTCTAGACCCCTTCCGTGCTGAACCCACCCCCTTTTGGTTATCCCAGTAGGGAGAAGTGACTGCATCCGGTTTCCCAAAAGATCACTCAACTCCCTGGTACCTATCTACCAGGCCGATAGTCATCTGCGTTATGGGGATCACCCTGGGCAACCCAGGTCTGTACTGGCTTGGGAAGGGAATGCATGAATCTGTCAATCACAACCCGCTCAACCATCTGGGCCGGAGTGGAGGACTCCAGTTGTAGCAACTTCTGAACAAGATGCCAGAGGTCAAACATCTGCGAGCGAGGGGGTTTGTCGCTAGCATACGCCCAGTGATGAACTCGTTGGGTTCTCACCGCCATATTTACTCCCAGACGTGCTAAGATCTCTGTCTTTAGTTTGGGATACTCCTTAGCATCTTGCAGCGCCAAGTCAAAATACACCTTCTGGGGTTCACCCGATAAATATGGCTCCAGAACCTCTGCCCACTGTGCTGGTGGAAGTCTCTCCCGATCAGCCACCCTCTCACAAACAGTCAGAAATGCTTCTACATTATCCCCAGGGGTCATCTTCTGCATGACCCACCTTACCCCCTTCCGTGACGTGAGAATCATCAGTCGGCCCTGGGGGTGTGGTGGCCGCCCTGCTCTGGATGGCGTCCGCCAAAAGCTGTATCAGCTGTTGCGCCTCCTGCTGGTGCTGCTTCGACTTTTTCGGCAACTGGATTTGCTGAAGTAACAGTTTGGTCGTCTCCTGGTGCTGCTGCTGCATGCTCTGCTGGGCCTGCTGTATACTCTGCTGGCTCTGTAGGTGTTGCTGCTGCATCCTCTGTTGGCTCTGGACCAGGTGCTTAATAAGCTCCTCCATGCTTCTGGACTTCTCTGGCTGGCTGGCAGCCTTCACCCAGGACATCCACCGGTCTTTATGACAGGTACACGAGTTCCTGGAATCCTGCACGCACTCTCACACCAACTGTGGCAAGATGACTCGCTTTGCTCTCCCGGAGGCAGACTCAGGACACACGTTCTCAGGTTACCTTTCAGCTGGTTTATTATCTGGCATAAACTCATGCAGAGTTCCACAGGAAAAATAAACAAGACCCCCCTGGGTTAAACGGGAAAACAAAACAAAGTATAGCTCAGTCCATAGGTGAGCGGGTTCAAGCTGCTCTCGATAGCATAAATTGCACAGGTAACAAGCTCTGCAGCTTCCACAATACTGTCTGGAGACTTCCCTCTCCAGACCACACTCCAGAGAAAAAAAAAGGACTGAGCTTTTACACATTGCTCAGCCACACCCTGAGGGGAGGTAGGGGGAATGGCGTCCCGCCCTCTTTGCCATTCCCATAAAACCGCACACCCTTTAACAGAGTAAACCTACCAGCATGTAACACGCTGTTAGGAAAATAAAGTAGGTCTTAGTTCACACAGGAGAGCATCCTTAGTGACACATACCTCCCCTCACATATAAAACCAGTGACACTGTCACAGTATGTATATAATCCAGCCACAGGTCCATCCATCTTTTCGATCAAGAGTAACTATCATATTATTAGTCTGAAGACCTTTGATAGAGAGTAATGTTAAAAATATGAAAAAATAAAAAAACACAAGTTTAAATCACCCCCTTTTTCCCCATTGAAAATAGAACAATTAAAAGAAAAATACATATATTTGGTATCGCTGAGTTTAGAAATGTACGATCTATCAAAATATAAGCGCAATCAGTAAACGGCCGAGAATAATAGAGAATAATAATCAAAACACCAGAATTTTAAATTAAACGCAATAAGAGGCAATCAAAACATCATATCTACCCTAAAATGATATCAATAAAACCATCCGCTCAAGCCGCAAAAAGAGCCCTCATTCAGCCCATATTCCGAAAAATGGAAACGCTATGGGTCAAATAAAATGGCGACATAAACAGAAAAAAAATCTTAGAAAATTTCGGAAACTATACTTGTTTAGTTTCTACATACTCATACTGATCAGTAAAATCATATTGCCAGGCAAGTTTTACTGTATAGTGAACATGGTAAATAAAAATCCCAAAGAACAATTGTGAAATTGGCCTTTTTTTTTAAATATCACCGCACTTGGAATTTTTTTTCCTATTTTCCAATACACTATATAGTAAAATCAATGGTGTCTCTAAAAAGTACAACTTGTCACACAAACAACCAAGCCCTCATATGGCTGTATTGATGGAAAAATAAAAAAGTTATCACTTTTGAAAGAAGCAAAAGAGCAATGTAAAATCGCAAGGGCATGAAGGGGTTAAAGGGAATATGTCACCCACTGGCACTTATCAGACCTCTAATATGGGCACACAGGTGATAGAAATGTACAGTACAGACCAAAAGTTTGGACACACCTTCTCATTTAAAGATTTTTCTGTATTTTCATGACTTTGAAAATTGTATATTCACACTGAAGGCATCAAAACTATGAATTAACACATGTGGAATTATATACTTAACAAAAAAGTTTGAAACAACTGAAAATATGTCTTATATTCTAGGTTCTTCAAAGTAGCCACCTTTTGCTTTGATCACTGCTTTGCACACTCTTTGCATTCTCTTGATGAGCTTCAAGAGGTAGTCACCGGAAATGGTTTCCACTTCACAGGTGTGCCCTGTCAGGTTTAATAAGTGGGATTTCTTGCCTTATAAATGGGGTTGGGACCATCAGTTGTGTTGTGCAGAAGTCTGGTGGATACACAGCTGATAGTCCTACTGAATAGACTGTTAGAATTTGTATTATGGCAAGAGAAAAGCAGCTAAGTAAAGAAAAACGAGTGGCCATTATTACTTTAAGAAATGAAGGTCAGTCAGTCTGAAAAATTGGGCAAACTTTGAAAGTGTCCCCAAGTGCAGTTGCAAAAACCATCAAGCGCTACAAAGAATCAGGCTCACATGAGGACTGCCCCAGGAAAGGAAAACCAAGAGTCACCTCTGCTTCTGAGGATAAGTTTATCCAAGTCACCAGCCTCAGAAATCGCAGGTTAACAGCAGCTCAGATTAGAGACCAGTTCAATGCCACACAGAGTTCTAGCAGCAGACACATCTCTACAACAACTCTTAAGAGGAAACTTTGTGCAGCAGGCCTTCATGGTAAAATAGCTGCTAGGAAACCACTGCTAAGGACAGGCAACAAGCAGAAGAGACTTGTTTGGGCTAAAGAACACAACAAATGGACATTAGACCAGTGGAAGTCTGTGCTTTGGTCTGATGGGTCCAAATTTGAGATCTTTGGTTCCAACCACTGTGTCTTTGTGCGACGCAGAAAAGGTGAACAGATGGACTCTACATGCCTGGTTCCCACCGTGAAGCATGGAGGAGGAGGTGTGATGGTGTGGGGGTGATTTGCTGGTGACACTGTTGGGGATTTATTCAAAATTGAAAGCATACTGAACCAACATGGCTACCACAGCATCTTGCAGCGGCATGCTATTCCATCCGGTTTGCCTTTAGCTGAACCATCATTTATTTTTCAACAGGACAATGACCCCAAACACACTTCCAGGCTGTGTAAGGGCTATTTGACTATGAAGGAGAGTGATGGGGTGCTAAGCCAGATGACCTGGCCTCCACAGTCACCAGACGTGAATCCAATCGAGATGCTTTGGGGTGAGCTTGACCACAGAGTGAAAAAGGGCCAACAATTGCTATGCATCTCTGGGAACTCCTTCAAGATTGTTGGAAGACCATTTCCAGTGACTACCTCTTGAGGCTCATCAAGAGAATGCCAAGAGTGTGCAAAGCAGTCATCAGAGCAAAAGGTGGCTACTTTGAAGAACCTAGAATATAAGACATATTTTCAGTTGTTTCACACTTTTTTGTTAAGTATATAATTCCAGGTGTGTTAATTCATAGTTTTGATGCCTTCAGTGTGAATGTACAATTTTCATAGTCATGAAAATACAGAAAAATCTCTAAATGAGACGGTGTGTCCAAACTTTTGGTCTGTACTGTACATCTATACCTACCTGTATGCCTCATATTAGAGGTCTGGTTGCTTTGAAATGTCTTTTTATTCAGTCCGTTTTCTTATTCTTGTGGGCCAGGGGATGTAAAGAAATCCCTGACTACTTTGCTAATTACAATATTCCCCCCTTCCGCTGCACGTCACAGTGCCCTGTCATGTGCAGTCTCGTCTTCCAGATCCCGAGGCATGCGCAAATCACCTATAACGCAAGGTGCACTATCTTATCCTGGCTATGTTGTTTTTAGCAGTGATCTTTTGCACAGGGACTGGGGAGTCACTCTAACTTGCCGGCGACTGCGCACAGGATCACTGCTGGAAAAAATATAGCCGGGAGAAAAAAAAGTGCGCCTTGCGGTAAAGGTGATTTGTGCATGCATTTTCACAGAATCGCTGTTTTATCTTCTGCAGCTCTAGCAGCTCTCTGAATCCTGAGCTGTGTGTAACCCCGCCCACACTACTGATTAGCATACTTCTGTGTATAATTTGCATAGGCAGAAAGCTGCCAATCAGTCATAGGATGCCCATAAATATGGAGGACTACATGACAGCAGGTTTTCTAGCCCTCTAGTGCTATTCTCTTGCTGATAATACAGTGATTTTTTTCAAAACTACAGCATGCAGCCTAGTAAGTGACACATAGCTAGAATCAAGATCTCTTTCTATTTATTATCCTGCCATCATGATAGGTGGCCAAATCCTTGTGGCAGATTCATTTAAGGGCGCAGTTAGATGGAATTTAACACGGACGATGATTGCATATCAATGCTTGGACTGTAAGGGTTCAGACGTAATAACATCACATAATAACTGAAAACATTCAACACAAACTGGACAACACTTGGCCTTCTTTTTACATGTGTATAGTACATAGTTACATAAGTTGAAAATAAAAGACAAACCGTTCTCCAACTGTTATAAATTATAAGCCACAATGACATTTGCTGTGAGAAAAGCATTTAACCCCTTTTTTAATTTGTTGATATAGCATCTGACTCTCTAACTGTAAAGAACTCTCTCCTATTTACATTTGAAACCAGAAGTTTCCATACACTATATAAAAAGGCACATATACTTGCTTTTCTCAATATCTGACATGAAATCAGAATAAACCTTTCCAATTTTAGGTCAAATAGGATTACTATAATTTTTAATATTTGCCACATGCCAGAATAATGAGAGAGAGAATGTTTTAAGACATTTTTATTACTTACTGCAAAGTCAAAAGTTTACATACATTTCATTAGTATTTGGTACCATTGCCCTTAAACTGAATGACTTGGGTCAAACATTTGGTATAACCTTCCACAAGCTTCTCACAATACAGTAGTTGGTCGGAATTTGGGCCCATTCCTCCTGACAAAACTGGTGTAACTGATCCAGGTTTGTAGGTCGCCTTGCTCTCACCTGCCTTTTCAGCTTTGCCCATAAATTTTCAATTGGATTGAGATCAGAGTTTTGTGATGGCCACTCCAAAACATTGACTTTGTTATCCTTAAGCCACTTTGTTACCATTTTGGCAGTATGCTCGGGTCATTGTCCATTTGGAATTTCTGCCCAAGATTTAACTTCCTGACTGATGTCTTGAGAAGTTGCTTCTGAATTGCCACATAATCTTCTTCTCATGATGCCATCTATTTTGTGAAGTGCACCAGTCCCTCCTGCAGCAAAACAACCCCACAACATGATGCTGCCACCCCCGTGTTTCACAGTTGGGATGGTGTTCTTAGGCTTCCAAGCTTCTCCCTTTTTCTTCCAAACGTAACAATGTGCTGTATAGGGCCTCATAAGATTAACCTATGACCTCAATGTTTTCCATTTAGCAACAGTTTGAAAAATATTTAGCCAAATGTAAATGTCACAGCAGTCGCAATCAAGGAGTACTTTTGAATTTTTCATTTGCTAACTTTACTTCTTTAATAAACCTTACTATTCTGCATGAACTAAGTGTGCAGTGAATTTTCTCTACCGTATTTTGGGATTTCACCCTGATTTCACATGCATCTTAACAATGACAGGTGTGTGCACTCAGAACTTCACTACATTTCCATTGTACATATTGCAGAAGACTGCAACACCCACAATAAAACGTTCATGACCTTAGGCGCAATCATGCTGGTTTCTACATTCTTCAATTGTCACATCACATGGTTTAGTGAAACCAATCAAGGGGAGCTATCAAAGCTTGCATAAAAAGACAAGATAATGACTGCAGTGGTCAAATTATGTTGATATAGTTGTGACATCCCTGTCGGTGCCTGTCCCTGCTATTCCTGCTTCGATCTTCGGCTGACACGAGGTGACTATTCAGTAGTGCTATATTACTTCTGGGACATATGGCTCTGTACAATCCAGAAACTTTGGGGTTGAATTCTGTTTATTCCTGCTGTCAGCACTGTTGCAGTGCACGGACTGGCCCGGAACCTTTCCTGACCTGAGTCTGACAGCGTAATGTATTTTTATGCAGCTGTCATGCTCAGGTCAAGAGAGACCACGGTCAGTTTGAGGATTGCAATGGGATCCTCGCACGAGAAATACAGCTGTCTGCCCCCTTAGTGGATATTTCTGATTTTGACTTTGGCTTATTTACTGACATATTTCCTGACTAACAATTTTGAATCTTCTGGTTTTCATCTGGCTACCTGACTTTTGCTCTTGCCAGCTTGTGTAATACCCCAGAGTTGGATATTCCTAGAAGAACTTTGCATAGGTTAAATATATATTGATGTTATTATGAGTCAACATTTATGATGTTAGTTCTACAGTAACAGTTAACATCCTCACCAAGGCAAGCTGCCAAGAGACCAGTGATGGATTGAGTTTTGCACACAAAAGTAACATACAATATAGTTAGCTAGTCAGTAGAGTACAGTTTGGTCTGAGAGAGAAAGAAGATGTAGAGAATAAGGAGGAAGAGAAGGAAGAGAGAGACCAAAATGGGAGTTTAGTGGAGAAGATCAGTGAACACCAGCACAGCTACAACCACAGTCAGGCATGCAGGAGACCTCTCCCCTGTTTTCTCTCAGGCTGCAATTGGATGGGCTAACTTGAGGAAATAACATGAGGGAGCACCAACATCTTCCAATTGGGACAAGTGATCTCCTGGTTCTACAGCATCCACATGTCTATTGCTGCTGCAAGTGGGCTCAGAACTCAGGATCTACATTCGGTCAGTTGGTGATTACTCATAATAGAGTATGTTCATTTATCTTCATGCTGTATGATAGGGAGAATTGGACAAGGAGGCCACTCATGGATAGAGAACCTAACATGAAAACTCTACAGAGTTAGTACTGGACACCAAACATTAGACACCTGGAGGGACTTACTGAAACTGCTCCTCATTTGCTATTCATTGCTATTCATTGCTCTGCCTCTGCTGCCAGATATAGTCTGTACTGTGGGACTGTTTTACAATCAGCACATGCTTGTCTTTACTGTAGTCCTCTTTGGCTGTGAATGAGTAAAAGCTTACCATCTGTTTTACCATTACAAAAGTTTCCTGGCTTTAATATTTCTCTCTCCCTGATCTTTCCCTAAACCCTGTCTCCCTCCTGTACCAAACACCATGGGGAACGTCGAACACTTCGCACACCACCATGAGGGGACAGTAGAAACATTTAACCCCTGTGTACCCACAGCCGTGTTCCTCACACTTAGTCTGCCTCCCCAGCGCAAGGCGTCGGAACGGCCACCATCGACCTTGTGACCAGGAACCACAGAGAGGATCCGATCCATACCTGGTGTACTGGAGGGCCTGCGTCCTGCACTTCATTGGTACCTTCCTTGCACCAATGAAGAGCAGCTGACTTTGTGGTCTCCAAGCTGGGGCTATCACTTTTTAACCATTTTTACAAAATAAGTAGCCTAAAAAGTCTGTTAGTGCAGTGTGTTTTATATAGACTGTTGGTTACCACTGTTTACATCCATTTTCCCTTAACCAGATAGATTGAGGTTACTTGGACATTACTAAGGCTTTTTCCATTAAAAAGGCTTTGTATACAGTTCTAGGAGACCTCAGAGTGTTATAAAGTTACATATGTTGAAAAAAACATCAACAATTCAACCTTTCTTCACCAATTACACATTCTTAGTCATTAAATTATCTATATCCCACAATTGCATTTCTGCTGAGGAAAGTATCCATCCCTTTATTAAAAGCCTTTATAGTGTCTGCCATTACTACCTCTTGTGGTAAGGCATTCCACACTCTTACTGCTCGGACTGTAAAGAACCCTTTCCTGTTTAGCTGCCAAAATAGCCTTTCTTCCACCTGTAGTGAGTGCCCCCTGGACCTTTGGAAGGTCTTTGAAAGGAATAATTCATGTGCCAGTCCTTTGTGTTGACCACACATGTATTTATACATTTAAATGAGATCACCTCTGAGACTTATCTTGTCTAAGCTAAACAAGCCCAACTTTTCCAATCTCTCATCATATGAGAGGCCTTCCATCCTATTTAACAATCTAGTTGCCTGTCTTTGAACTAACTCTAACTTCCAAATATCCTTTTAAAATATGGAGCGCAAGACTGGATCCCATATTTTAGATGTGGCCTCACAAGTGATTTATAAAAGGGTAACAGTACAGGATTGCAGGATATTAGCTCTCTTCATACACCCTAAAATATTGTTTGCTTTTACAGCTGCTGCTTGAAATTGAGTACTGCTGCTCAGCTTACTGGTAACCAGAATATCAAAGTCTTTCTCTTGTTCTGTAGTCTCGAGTATACTTCTATTTAATGTATATGCAGTAATGGGATTACTCCGTCCTAGATGCATTATCAACATTAAACCTCATATGCCAAGTGTCTGCCCATTTACACATCTTTTCCAGATCATTTTGTAATATTATTCTGTCAATGTCCGTTTTTAATATCCCACACAGTTTGGCGTCATCAGCAAAGATTGACACTTTATTAATTACCTTGTGGATGGGATTGAGAGTAAAGAGATTAAAGAGAATTGGTCCTAGTACAGATCCCTGTGGCACACCAATGCTGACTATATCCCATTTAGAGAACGTACCAATTATGATGACTCTTTGTTTCCTATAATTTAGCCAATTCCTTACCCATTTGCATATAGTTCTCCCAGTCCCTGCTTCTGTAGCTTTAGTATAAGGCTGTTATGTGTTACATTATCAAATGCCTATGCAAAGTCCAGATAAATCACATCAGCCACATTACCAACATCCAGATTTGCACGTACCTCCTCATAGAAACCCAACATGTTGGTGAGACATGACTTATCTTTCATGAATCCATGCTGGTTGTCAGTTATTATATTATTATCTGCAATATATTTCTGCAGGTAATTTCTTATAATGACCTCAAAAATGTCCTTTGTACACTACTGATGTCAGACTTACTGGAGGGTAGTTGCCTAAATCCACCTTCTTAACTTTCTTAAATATCAGTACCATGGCTGTTCCCTCATTGTTTATTTGTTCAATTAGTCTGCATAATTGTCCTCCATGTGGTACAGACTAGTACATCACAGGGGGGCTGATGCAAACCATAATCAGCAGACATTCCACAAATTAACATACAAAAAGGGTCATCAGACAGTCTCACTTGAAACAGTGGCTCATGTACCTTACTGAACAATGTAAGTTTGTCTGGCATAATTAAATTCACTCCCGCACATGTGGCCAGATTGATGCTGAGTTGTCACAATGCATACTTAAAAAAAGATGACTAAATATAGAAGTTGTAACCCCATCATGTATTGTCATGGTGTCGAGCTTATGTCTCAATTACTGTACAGCTGTACTAGTATAGGAAGGTGCAGCTATGTGTCAGAGCTAATGCACTAGGAGACGCACTAGGTGCCAAACAGCATATTAAAAAGGGCAAACCTTGGTAACCTAAATTTGATTTTAAAACCATTATCAATCACCACCGAAATACTACATGTGTTGCTTTAAATAAATTTTTGCATTACAGATTGATTTTTTTTTACCTATTTTTTCACTTATTGTTTTTTAATTATTTTTTTGTCTTGAAATCATTGTGAATATACTGTACATCTTTATTGGTATTTGATATTTTCTATAATACTATTTATATATAAACATTGTGATCTAAACTAACTATATGTCTAATAGATGTAGTATCCAACTATTGTTATGCTCAAATTGTCTTGTGGGACATTGGTGCACTGATGCATACAAATTATTATCTCCTCATCCTGGTAAAGCTCATTCTTAATATGACATCTGCAGTTTCCATCTTGAGAGCGCGCTCTGACACCTATCCACTCCTTCCTAAACTTGCACAGCTGTTCAGTAATTGAGACATGCTCGATTGAGAAATTTGGATTTTGAGGCTTGGTGCCATACCAACACAAGTTCCTATACTTAATAAGTCATCTTGTTTTTAATTATGTGACACTTGTGTATAATCACTTCCTATTATGGCACTAATGAACTTTAAGAGGCATTATATTAATAGCTTATTCTGCTATTTATAAATGGATTAGCTAAATTATATATATATATATATATATATATATATATATATATATACAGTACAGACCAAAAGTTTGGACACACCTTCTCATTTAAAGATTTTTCTGTATTTTCATGACTTTTGAAAATTGTACATTCACACTGAAGGCATCAAAACTATGAATTACCACATGTGGAATTATATACTTAACAAAAAGTGTGAAACAACTGAAAATATGTCTTATATTCTAGGTTCTTCAAAGTAGCCACCTTTTGCTTTGATGACTGCTTTGCACACTCTTGGCATTCTCTTGATGAGCTTCAAGAGGTAGTCACTGGAAATGCTCTTCCAACAATCTTGAAGGAGTTCCCAGAGATGCTTAGCACTTGTTGGCTCTTTTGCCTTCACTCTGCGTTCCAGCTCACCTCAAACCATCTCGATTGGGTTCAGGTCTGGTGACTGTGGAGGCCAGGTCATCTGGCGTAGCCCCCAATCACTCTCCTTCTTGGTCAAATAGCCCTTTCACAGCCTGGAGGTGTTTTGGGATCATTGTCCTGTTGAAAAATAAATGATGGTCCAACTAGACACAAACCGGATTGAATAGCATGCCGCTGCAAGATGCTGTGGTAGCCATGCTGGTACAGTATGCCTTCAATTTTGAATAAATCCCCAACAGTGTCACCAGCAAAGCACCCCCACACCATCACACCTCCTCCTCCATGCTTCACGGTGGGAACTAGGCATGTAGAGTCCATCCGTTCACCTTTTCTGCGTTGCACAAAGAATTGTTGGAACCAAAGATCTCAAATTTGGACTCATCAGACCAACACACAGATTTCCACTGGTCTAATGTCCATTCCTTGTGTTCTTTAGCCCAAACAAGTCTCTTCTGATTGTTGCCTGTCCTTAGCAGTGGTTTCCTAGCAGCTATTTTACCATGAAGGCCTGCTGCACAAAGTCTCCTCTTAACAGTTGTTGTAGAGATGTGTCTACTGCTAGAACTCTGTCTGACATTGACCTGGTCTCTAATCTGAGCTGCTGTTAACCTACGATTTCTGAGACTGGTGACTCGGATAAACTTATCCTCAGAAGCAGAGGTGACTCTTGGTCTTCCTTTCCTGGGGCGGTCCTCATGTGAGCCAGTTTCTTTGTAGCGCTTGATGGTTTTTGCAAGTGCACTTGGGGACACATTCAAAGTTTGCCCAATTTTTCGGACTGACTGACCTTCATTTCTTAAAGTAATGATGGCCACTCGTTTTTCTTTACTTAGAATTAGTATTATGGCAATAAAAAAGCAGCTAACAGTCTATTCAGTAGGACTATCAGCTGTGTATCCACCTGACTTCTGCACAACACAACTGATGGTCCCAACCCCATTTATAAGGCAAAACATCCCACTTATTAAACCTGACAGGGCACACCTGTGAAGTGAAAACCATTTCCAGTGACTACCTCTTGAAGCTCATCAAGAGAATGCCAAGAGTTTGCAAAGCAGTAATCAAAGCAAAAGGTGGCTACTTTGAAGAACCTAGACTATAAGACATATTTTCAGTTGTTTCACACTTTTTTGTTAAGTATATAATTCCACATGTGATAATTCATAGTTTTGATGCCTTCAGTGTGAATGTACAATTTTCAAAGTCATGAAAATACAGAAAAATCTTTAAATGAGAAGATGTGTCCAAACTTTTGGTCTGTACCATATATATATATAATTACTATGTGAATTATGTAAACTAATGATGCAGTTAAATACTTTATTTTTATCCTTTACAAATATGTGATTTATGCACTATATAACACTGCTTGAGAAATTTTCAGTATCTTGAACTAAAATGGGCCAGGAGAGACAAGTATTCTTTTACATCATATTGCTGGTTTGCTGCTCCCATATTTTGGACTTGTTGAAGAGATTTGGTATATACCTTGGATGTCCTACAAACTAATTTTTGTTATAGCTAAATGTTAGGTGTCAGTCAGTGGCTGGATTTGAAATGGGTCCAGGACCTTCTGTGGTTGTCCATTTTGGTCCAGCCAGGGCAGATGCTACTCAGCATCATCATCAGCCCCAACGCCTAGCTGGTCCACAAGATGTACAGATTGTCTCCCATGTATTGGTACCTAGCAATTTTAAGCATGGGTTGCAGAGGGAGACAGGGCGTTTGGAGTCTAAGTCCAGGATTCGCCGCAATGAGCATGCCCGTGACCTGGCGGATCGTGATTGGTGGTTTGGCACCCACCTGACTCGGTGAACTGGCACCGCCTGATTGGTCCATGGGTGGCGTCACCAATGGCACGTCGGTGGGCAGGGCTTAGTCTTTAAAAGGCCCGCCCACAAACATGGCGGCGCGCTCTGATCATTGAGCAGTGATGTGATTGTGTGGACGACTGTGCTCCACGAGTAGTTTCTGTCAGGCAGGCTAGTTCCATAGAGGCAGGCTAGTTCCATAAAGGCAGGTAGTTTCGTCTAGCAGTCTGGCTCTGCCAAAGGGGTCGCCTAACACCCTGAGCAGCCTGAAGACTTCCTATCCACGGCTATCGCCTGTCAGCCACATGGAGTAGTACCCTTCAGTCCTGTAGCACGCCGGCTGGAGGCACGTGTACCCGTCGGCATAGTCACACACGCATCCTAGCGCCGCCACTGTAGTCCCTGTGCTGTAACAGGACTACAGATAGTTTTTCTCTGCCTATCTCTCGTGCTGCTAACGGAGATAGTGCGATTTGCTAAACCTGTTCCAGTGTGCAGAAACACGGAAGGGTTTTACATTTAAGTTGGTTGCTTTCCTTTCCACCCGGAAAGTGTTTGGCAGCAGTCCACCAGGCTGCATCGCGGACCTCGGGGTCGGTTGCATTCCATTATATTAAAGTTGTCTGCAACCGTCCTCCTAACATAAATAGAGAATGTTTTGTTCTAAAGAACTAACTGAATTTGAGCATGGTTCTGTAATATGAAGCCACTATTGTAACAAATCAGTTTCTGAAATTTCTCCCCTTCTAAATAATACACTCTGGTTTTATTATCGAAAAATGGAAGTTCTTGGAAACTACAGCAACTCAGCCGCAAAATGGCAGACCGCTCAAAGATATAGTACGATGTCGCTGAGTGATAAGGAACATAGTGCATAAACGTCGGAAATGCTTTGGACTTTGCTTTTAACTGCAGAATTCCTAACCAACTCTGATATTAAAATAAGTAAAAAATTGTTCTTGGAGCTTCACGGTAAAGGTTTCTATGGCAGGTGCCTATGAGCCTTAATTCACCAAGTACAATGCCAAGTGTTTGTGTGTTGTGATGGTCTGTCACTGGACTCTAGAACAATGAAATCGTGATAAGTGGAGTGATTAATTATGCTTATCTATCTAGCAGTCTGGGTTTTACAAAAGCTAGGAAAATGAAAACCTGTCTGACGGTATCGTGTCAACTGTAAAGTTGTCAGAATAATTCAATGGAGTTTATTTTCAGGGTTTGACCTAGGATGCTTAGTTCTAGTCAAAGAAAATTATAATGCCTCAGATTACCAAGACATTTTGGACAATTTTATGCTTCCACCTTTGTAGGAATTGTTTGGAGATGGCTCTCTTCTGTTACAGCATGACAGTGACTCAGGGAACAAAGCATGTTTGGGTGAGTCTGGTGAAAAAAACAAACTTGAGAGCCGCACACAGAGCCTTGACTTCAGCTCTATGAAACACCATTGGGAACAACTAGAATAGAGAAAGTAAGCCAAGCATTCTCATCCAAATCACAAATGCTCTATTGGATGAATAGTCAAAAATTTCTACAGACCCACTCCAAAATTTTGAATAAAGAAGAAACAGAAGTGTGGAAACTATTTTAGCTGCAAAGTGGGGATTGTCTTCATATTAATGCCTCTTGATTTAGAATAGGATGTCATAAAAGCTTTTGTAGTTGTAATGTGTAAAAGTCCCAAGACGTTTGTCATTCCAGTGTAGATAGAGACAATTTGTGTTAGGGCACAGTCACAGCCATATTACTAGTGCGAGGATCGCATCACAATTTTCAGAATGGCCACCGACTCTCCTGACCTGAGCGTGATAGCATGTATTTCTATGCAGCTGCCATTCTCTGGTCCGGAGATCCGATGGCCAGTCTGAGGATTGCAATGCCATCCTCGCACGAGTAATATGGCAGTCTGACTCTGCCCATATATTTTATATCATATTGTGCAAGTAGCAAAACTCAGAATTTCTTTGCCAAATATTTTCAAGTCAAATAGATAAAAAATCTGCTCACTCAAAGCTCCCAGTAATGAAGAACAAAAACAGATTGTATAATATTATTTGCGAGTTGGCACCATGTTTTTTGTTTTCTAAGCTAATTTTCATACAAATATCGACAAAAATATCTAGCTATTTTGCAGTTTAAGAGTTCATTTATTTCCATGGTAACATCTACATCCTAGCAACTGGATATTGGTTCTCAGCTGGTGAACAAAGGAAAGTAAATGGTTCTAAAAGTAAGGAGTTCAGCAGACGGAATTAGTTGAAATAGATTATGCTTGAAATAATTACAGGAAAATAATATAAATATGTAGTCCAATTGTAACATAATAATTCTTCATAATATTAAATGAAATGCATTAAGATGCTGTACGTTGTGTCAACACATGTATCAAATATTGGAAAAAATTATGTACAAGAGTTGAAAATGTTTTGTAGGTAAATTAATCAGAAATACATTAAAAGGTAAATGAATTGGTAACCAGGCAGAAGACTGGGACCAGTATTTATGGTGAATGATTGTGATGACATCGACCAGATCCTACTTGAGGTTGCAGCATGACTACAACAAAGATGAATGAGAGGAGAAGGGGTAGGAGGACAGCTTGAGCCTTAGGGCCCTTTCACGGTGAGTTCTTTCCCACATTCGGTGGCCCCATCGAGATTTGCATCCAAACCCCCTGCAAATTGCGATTTGGGTGTATGTGCCAACAGGGCCATTGACTACAATGGTGCAGACAGAGACACTGCATGCTCTGTCATATATTATTTTCGACCATATACGAAAATTGGAGGCAGACACCAAGACATAGTCTATTTCGTGTAGCTGTCTGCCTCCAATACGTGTGTATGGTTGAAAATGGTGCACGACAGAGCACACAGTGTCTCCATCTGCACTATTATAGTTAATGGCCCCAACGACGCATACACCCAAATCCCATTTTGTGAAGGGTTTGGATGTTATCTCCAATGGGGTTATCGAACTTGTGAGAGAACTTAGTGTGAAAAAGTCCTTACTGATATTGCTGGCCAGCTTACATTTCCTAAATGAGCAGGTGATGTCATATCATGTGCTCATGGAAAGCTGTAGTTCCTAGTTTATATTAGCCTGTATATCCAAGCCTTATTTTCCTCCTGCACACCTTGTACACTACAGGCTGCATGCTGTTGGCTTGCAGTGTGGAAAACAATTTCCACAACTGAAATGCCCACTTGTAAGACTTGCTACCTACATGACCTTGTCCATGACCAGAGCTCTCAGGATGTGTTGAGTTTTCTTCACCAACATCAGTTGCGGCATTACTTGCTCATATGCTAATCTTAAAAAAAAAAAATCTTCTCCAGAATATCTTTTGGACCAACATAGATTCTGGCCTTTATCACTGATGCCAACAAAAACACCCTCCACCTATGATGACATCACATCCTTTGCACCCCAACCTACTTTCCAGGGCTTGTTAACCACTCAATTATTGTTATCATCATCATTTTTATCCGTGACTCCGTTGACATTTGCTTAAGTGAGGGAAAATGTGTTGAGCTCCATGACCACTCGCATGATTCCCACTTCATTTCCCCTGAATCTAAGTGAGCCTTAAACCACAGCTGACACAAAACACTGGTAGGCAATTGAATCATGACCTCTATCTCCCCCTGCCCCATGTCATATGAGGACAAAAGCTTACTGTTCACCTCATCCAATAAATAAACTTTAAGAAGTAGTTGTTGTGAAACTTCTTCCTTAGCCTTTGAAATATAGAAGATTAGGGAATCAAGGAGTAGTCACTTAAGTAATTGAAAGTCCAAATTTTAAAAAGATTAATTGTTACGTGACAGAGTAAGACTTTGCCGAATATTAATTCAAACTGACAGTGTCACTCTCAGTGTTACATGATCCTGCTGTGACCGAGAGTAATGTGCCATATTCCATGATGTCCTCTTTTTGCTCCTCACTAGTACACTTGCAAGAGGCAAAGGAAGACCTCAGTTTGATGGTACTTTTGCCTAGGTGGCTGGTGTCATTGGTGGTGGTACTTTTTTGTAGCTCCCACATTCAAAGCCATGCTTTGTTGGTTTGTCTTTTACACAACCCATCCATTGACATTCCTATTTTTTTACTACACTATACATTTTTTACAACAGTATAATTAACTGTTTTCTTTTAAAACTCAATTATTCCCGCTTGCTAAAAAAGACAAAAATTAAGTAAGTAGGTGCACATCCAGAAAACCCAATGTGGCAACAGTCTGCATTATTAGCGTGGAGTGTACAGGTGTCAAATTGTATTAGTAAAACAGGTGTGCAAAACTTGACATGAGCAGTTATTAGAGAGGATTGAATAATTTGAAGTTCAAATTCTCCAGGTTTGAGGATTTTTTCCCCAAAGTTTAATTTGCAGTGAATAAATCTACCTCAAAATGCAATACTCCATAGCTTCCAAATGCCCTGAAAATATGTGGGTAACACTCTTAAGTGTTAAAGGACTGTATTGAACCCTTTTTAATGCTCTTTAGCACAAACTGAACCTTAAAGACCTCATCATAGAAGCAGATGGTAACCCAGTAGTAACCAACTGTCCATTTAATAAAACAGTGGACTTACAGACTTTTCATATTTTTCTAATAAAAAATGGTCCAAAAATTATTCCTTTCAGTAATTTATGGTCCGTTATACCATTCTGTGCAGAATACTAACTCAAACTGAGTGATGGCCAAATTTTTCACAATGTCCTCTGTTATCTTTTAGTTAGTATACTTACCCCAAATGATGGAAGACGAATTTGGCCTGCATTTGGCAGTACTTTTGCCCAGTAGCTTATGTCAGTAGTGGTCATGGTGATGGGCTGTTTATGCTGCTTCTAGCAGCTCCCACATTCCCAGCTGTGGTATGCGTTTTTTTAACACTACCCCATCCATTATTATTGTCAGTTTTTCTTTTATCATACCTTTTGTACAACACCATTATAATAAATTTTTGACAATCTTTTTAACCCCAATTATTAAATCCTTGACAAAAATGACTTGACAGGAAATGCTGAATAGACATATACAGAAAGCAGGCCACAGTATATTGTAGATGTGGTGTGTTTGGTTGTTATACTGGACTATTAAAATGGGTCTGAAGAAACAGCCAAGCCCAGTAAAACTTTCCAAGATCTTGAAACCTTTTATTTTTTATATTTTTCAACATAATTCTACCACTTTCCCAACAATTACATGATATGAAATGCTAGGCAGGTACACGTCCAAAAAGTGAGCACCAACAACAAGGTCCTGTATTGTTGTGATATGTGCAGATGAAAAATTTTAGTAGCAAAACAGATGCAAAAAAAGGCTTGGTACATGTACACTTTGTAGAATAGTAAGTCACATTACCGTCAACTGTCTGGATTTTAAGGAATTTTCTTTTGTGTTTTTAGAAAATATTTATTTCCCCCTTAACAGATAGTATTGTGCAAAAAAGTGCAAAAACTATGCTTGCTTAATTTTGTTTTGCCTTGCTGCTGCTTACTAATGCCTTATAATGAAGAACAAAAAATATATAATTGTAATTCAAATGCAGCAGGACAGACGCCATCAACACCATATCACTCACTGATCAATCTCACTAAGGGCTCTCTCACACCAACGTATTTTCCATCCAAGTGCAATCTCACAAAACATTGTATCGCTCTTGGGGCAATGTTACTCTATGAGGCTGCACACACGTCCAATTTTTTGAGAAAAAAATCGCAGTATGTCCAACTTTGATCCAATATTCAGATCGCACTCGGTCATGCAAGTCAATGAGTGTGTGGAAATCATTGGACTGCACTCAGATGACATCTGAATTTAGTCCGAAATTCCATTTACTGACACAAAGGAGAAGATGGAGAAACAGTTTTCTTCATTTTCCCCTCACAGTGTGCTATGGTTCTCTCATCCGAGAGAATCGGATCACACTATGATGACACTCTGGTCAAAGTCTGACCAAAGTTTGATCAGAGTGTCATTTGCATAATCAACCTGATTCTCTCAGATGAAAGAATTTATGGTCATGTAACTCTAACCTAAGGCTGTCAGTGCTGTTGCTAACACTTTTCGTATCTCTATCAATTGAATCTCTTTATTTTTCACTAACTACTTTATTAATTTTATTAATTGCTGCCTTTATGCTGGATGTTTGGTCTAGAATATTTTTCAAATACTTTAGGGTTTTCTTTTCATATGCCTTTTGGAGAAGCCTGCACAGTTGTGCCTGAGGTAAATTTTCTATAATGTGTAAAAAGTTGGCAGGCAAATATATTTTAAAAAAGAAAAAAATACTCAAATTCCATTCACTTTAAATTAATTTGCTCTTCTTTAAAAGCTTTAAGTCTGGATTTTTTCCTTTTCGTTTTGTATTTTTAATCTTTCCTTCTTTCTAAAAAGGATGTAACAAGAAATGGTAGGTAGGTAGATACTGTATCTGCAACAAGCTGCTGTATAGGATTGTTGTAAATTAATCAGATCTGTAAATGGAGTAACAAAAAAAAACAAAAATTCCAGAATTAGTTTGTTTTGGACCTCCACAACATTGTAATAAAATGCAATAGGAGGCGATCAAAACATCATATCTAAACCAAAAATGGTATAAATAAGAATATCAGCTCAGGGCGCAAAAAATACATCCTCACACAGCCCCATTTCCCAAAAAATGAAAACGTTATGGCAACAAAAGCAAAACAAATTTTTCTTCTATATTTCTGAATTTTTTCTCACCACTTAAATAAAAAAAACTATACATGTGTGGTATCTGCGAATTTGTACTGACAGGGAGAATCATATTGTCAGGTCAGTTTTACCACATAATGAACATTTTAAGTAAAAAACCCAAAAAACTATATTTTTTGTAATTTCAAAGCAGTTGGATTTTTTTCCTGCTTTCCAGTGCATGATATGGTGAGAGGAATGTTGCCATTCAAAAGTACAACTCGTCCCGCAAAAAAAAAGCCCACATATGGCTATGTGGATAGAAAAATAAAAAGTTATCACTCTTGGAAGGAAGGAAGGAAAAAAGAATAGAAAGGAAAATCACCCGTGGGTGAAGGAGTGAGGAACAAGGAAGTAAGTATGTATAGAAGTGCAGATTGTGAAATGGAATAGAATAGTGAATGCTGCAAAATTACTATTACTATTAATTAATAATTATTACTAGTGTTGAGCGAGCACTAAAATGCTCGGGTGCTCGAAGCTCGGGCCGAGCTCACCGTGATAATCGGGTGCTCGAGCCCTATGTTAGTCGATGGGAGACCCGAGCATTTTTGCGGCGGCACCCCCGGCAGTCTGTAGAAAGCCTAAAAAGTGCCCAAAACTATAGTGACAGTGCTCAAAAGACATGAGGGCAGCATGAGGATCGCCCCTGGAAGCATTTCTGACTCCCAGGTCACTGCTGTCAACAACGTGGTCAGAAGTATTAAGCCACTTTTACAGGCTCACAATAAAACATTCAAAAACGAAACTGAAACTGCTTTCCTGTGAAATATGTTAAGGAATTTCCTTTCCAGGGTAAAGACTTGTGTATAAGGCAAAATAAATAACCTAAAACAAAAATACTCCTCCACACCTTGGGCTATGCTCACAAGTAGCATTTTTCATGCGTTTTTGCACTTTTGTATTGCTTTCAATCGTGACAAATGCATTCACCGGGAAATGTAATTTTAACATTTTACAACCTTATCTGGCCATGTGCTGTGTGACACATGCATACAGTGCTGAAAAGACATGGGAACAGCATGGGGAAGACCCCTGGAAGCATCTCTGACTCCCAGGACACTGCCTAAAAGTGTGCCCATCAGAAGTGATCCTTGCCGCATCAGAAGATGCAGACTTGCAACTTTCCCAGTGCAAGTCCTTGTCCAGGGCAGTGTTCAATTGTACCTCCCCCATTCCTTGCAATGCAAGCGCAAATATGCAGCCAACCACCCACCCACCCCCAGGCTGCAATACCATACTGCTAGCTTTCACTTGAAATGGGGCCTTTTAGTTTGGAGGAGGCCGAAGCTGGCCACTACCCCATGGCTGCTTCGGCAGCGAGGTATCCATACTCAGTCCCCAGCCGCCCGGCGGCCGGGTTTCCACTCTCGGTCCCCAGCCGCCAGGGGGTGGCCGGGTGTCCATACTCGGTTCCCAGCCGCCCCGCGGACGGGTGTCCACACACGGTCCCCAGCCGCCTGGGGGCGGCCGGGTGTCTATAAACGGTCCCCAGCCGCCCCTATTTCTCCTGTCACCTTCCCCCACACTTTTCTTAGCCTGGCCTGCTTTAGGGCAGCATTGGACAAGCCCACCAGAGAACCAGACTCCTCCGGTAGGCCCTAGCTTCTTCATCAGGGGAGTTGAGAGTGCCAAGGTGAGGAGCATGATGATGATGATAGAAGTTAGCATCTGCTTTGTTTTCTTTTAATGCAAGCGCAAGTGTGCAGCCTGCCACCCACCCACCCCCAGGCTGCAATGCCATACTGCCAGTGTGATGCCTCTACTCGAAAGCCCTTTATTTTACCCTGGGAGATGGGGGACTCGGAGTCGGGTCCTATGATGGAGAGATGGGGTGCAGCCATGGCCCGGACCTGACCCGTGCTCAGGGCCATCACAATTAAAAGGATGGTGTGGGCTTATCCGGGTTGAGTGGCTGATTCCGACTACGCCACCTGTGGCACCTGGTGAAGGCCACCAGCGCTGCTGCAGTCCGCTGAGGCATGGTGTTATGGCGGCCAAAGTTATTTCTACTCCCCACAGGCGGAGCAAGGCCTCAGGGTAGAGAGACAGGAGGACAGGGGTAGTAGTAGAGGAGTACAGGCGCTGCGTAGTGCGGTGTGGCGCAGAATAAACAGTCCGGAGCCATAGGGGTGAACTTCCAAGGCGCTACTCACATCAGAGATGGCAGAAGGAAGGCGACTCCCTGCTCCTCGCGGAGTCCTGTGGTCACCAGGGACGGGGGTCCGACTACCTCGGAGCAAGTCCAGCATTCGATCAGGACCCCGCACCAGAGTGTTCCTGAACTACAGACAGTATCCTTTCCTGTCTGTGTTGTGTAGATAGGCCGGGTCTCTCTCTGAGCTCCTCTCAGAAAAAGGGCATGGGTGTCAGCTCCGCTCCTTCCAATACCCGATGGGATCCTAAGGGCCTACCGGGCTTCCTCGACCAGGACGTAGAGTAGCAAGGTCAGGAGTCGGGGGCCGGTACCACTCTTGCAGCCGGACTCCCTCTGAATATATCAGGTGGTGATGACAGGTGGCGTACGCCGCTCCGTCTGCATCCTCCCCGGGATCCATTTGCTGTGGAGCTACACTCTTAAGGTCCAGGCCTTCTCGGTCGTGGTCCTTGACCGGGTCGAGACATTCCTTGTCTCCAACCTGCCCCTCGTCCCAAGACCGGGGTACGAGGGCTGTGTCTCCATTCACTGCAGGTCCACACAGGATCTTTCAAGGTAGGAGATCACAGTACATGACAGCCAGGGAAGTTGACTAACCAGGACCGTCAAAGAACTAAACTCCAAGGACAGACTCATCAAAGACCACGAACCAAGATGGCTTTTTATTAAATATGAATTATTAAGTGTCACTAAATTGTAAGTCCTCCACCCTCACCCACTAACTGTTTCCCCTAACTCTTGGTTCCCCAGTCTCCCTGTAACCAGGAGGGCAGCACCTAGTGCATTCTAGCCCCCTCTGGTGGAGAAATGTGGTGTTGGATGCTAAGGTTGGGTCCCGACCATCACACTGTTCTTACCTCAGAGGAGGAACACTTCACTCCATTAAAGAAGTGCAGCATCCCTGTGGCAGTCGAACCCTCAGGGGCGCCACATTCCCCCCTTGTGAAACACAGCACATCCGCGGGTTGCAAGAGAGTAACACCCAGGAAATTTTATTTTTATATAACAAAACCATCTTCCCTTTATGGGAGGCACATCTTCTTAAACGTTGCAAATATAACAGTACAAAAGTACAAAATTATAAACTTATAAAATTATAAAAGTGCTAGCATTTTTCCAGAGACATTTTGTACAGACAGACTGATTAAGGTGCAAAGACGCAGAGTCAGTTCAGAAGTTCGAGGGACCTGTCCCAAACCCTCAACGTGGGCCCTGGGGTGGCTGCAGGGCATGAAGATCCCGAGTTGGACCTCCCACAGTTCCACCCTGACAGGTTTTCCTTCTGAGGCCTTGAGGTAGAAATGTCCGTGGTTTTGTATAAAACCAATATGGAGCACCTAAAGAGATGCAAACTATATACAAGGAAAGAGTCTGTCTGCTGCAAGTCCGCAGGGGCACATGTCTCTAGAAACCGGGATTATTAAGCAAAAGAATAAAACTGTCAACACATTAACTTTTAAACAAATTGCAAGAGCCGGGGCTGCTGAAACCTCGGGTTCCCTCCTGGGAAAAGGCTTGTTCCTCCCGATGGAGGCTGACTGGTCCCCTGAGGCTGAGCGCGAGGGGGCGTCGCTCCCAGACACTTTGTGCACATCCAGGGCATACCACCCCCGCACCCCCTGGTGGCGAGAATAAGTCACTATATCGCCTGGGACGAGGTTCCGGCCAGGGTGTCCCTTCTTCAGACGCGGCTCGACGTCTCGCCGGCTGACAAACACGTCGTCCTGGTACTGGGGACTTCTAATGAACCCCCACCCCACCTCATGGTGGAAGCGGACGACTTGCCCTTCCACTCGGGGACTGGGACCGGTGGCCTCCTCCTGACGCGCCCGGGATTTAGCAGCTTTGGCCCGTACCTTGAGGCGTTCGCAGCGGAACTCCCGTCGACGTTGCTCCCGAGTGAGCTGGAGTATCTGCTCACTGCACCGCTGGCTCCTCCTCTGCACTTCAGCCCAGGTCTGCCGGGGGAAGCACATAAGGTCCCCCCCCTGGTTGTCCCAGGCCCACTCCTCAGCCTCCGGCCAGGTGACTGCTCATGCTGGTAGTGGTGTCATAAGGGGTTGCTGCGGGTCCTCTGTAGGCGCGGACCAGTCCAGGTTGGAGCCGGTGGACACCTCTGCAGCTTCAGGCACTTCGGGTTCGGGAGTAGGGCGGCATCGCAGGTCCCCACCAATAGCTGCCACTTAAAGCTCCGAAGCAAAGACCTCCTGCCAGGTTGCCGCGCCGGTTATGAGATATTCGGCCATGAGGTCCAGGATAGGGACGGTAGGCTCTGCAGCCGGGGCAGGGGTAGCACACTCACCTGCCGCTGGGCCGCTCACGGCCTCTGTCACTACGTCTCTTTGTCCTGGGACTTCAACTCCTTGGTGGCGGGCCCGGATACGTAGCAACATCTCTTCCCGCCACGCAGCTGTCGCCTCCTCCTGGGCCTCTCTCTGTCTCCACATGAGACCCGGGGCTTCCTGCCAGAGAAATTCAAATTCTCCCGCTGTGAGAACACTGCTGCCTCGCTCCCTGCCGGGTGAAGGGCCTGAACCGGGTTCAGAATGTTTGGTGGGTTGCGCTCCCGAAGCGTCCATGTCTGCCTCTGAAGATTGCCAACCTCCAACTGCAATGGCCGCACCTTGTTGCTTTTCTTCTTCCTCCTCTTTCGGGGTGGTTCCTGGGCGGCATGTTGACAGGCCCTCCTTCATTCAGCCCATCCAGTTTGACGGGCATTACCCTGCGGACAGTCTCTGATGGAAGGGGCAGTCCACATTTTTGGCGCCAAGCGGGAGCCAAGCCCACGATGGGAGGAGTTCAAAGACCGTCTTTTCACAGCATTATGGCACCTGTTCTTCTAGGGCGGGCGCCATTTTAGGTGTAAAACGAAAGTTCAAGATATAAGGCACACAGTACCCGGTAGCAATGGGTAATTCCTTCTTTTGCTGCGGGCACGCTATCCTGCCGACTACGCCAAGTTTATGACGCCTCTACTAGAAAGCCCTTTATTTTACCCTGGGAGATGGGGGACTTGGAGTCGGGTCCTATGATGGAGAGATGGGGTGCAGCCATGGCCCGGACCTGACCCGCGCTCAGGGCCATCACAATTAAAAGGATGGTGTGGGCTTATCCCGGTTGAGTGGCTGATTCCGACTACGCCACCTGTGGCACCTGGTGTAGGCCACTAGCGCCGCGGCAGTTCGCTGAAGCATGGTGTTATGGCGGCCAAAGTTATTTCTACTCCCCACAGGCGGAGCAAGGCCTCAGGGCAGAGAGACTGGAGGACAGAGGTAGTAGTAGAGGAGTACGGGTGCTGCGTAGTGTGGTGTGGCGCATAACAAACAGTCCGGAGACCATAGGGGTGAACTTCCAAGGCTTTACTCACATCAGAGATGGCAGAAGGAAGGCGACTCCCTGCTCCTCGCGGAGTCCTGCGGTCACCAGGGACGGGGGTCCGACTACCTCCGAGCAAGTCCAGCATTCGATCAGGACCCCGCACCAGAGTGTTCCTGAACTACAGACCGTATCCTTTCCTGTCTGTGTGTGTAGATAGGCTGGGTCTCCCTCTGAGCTCCTCTCAGAACAAGGGCACGGGTGGCAGCTCCGCTCCTTCCGATACCCGATGGGATCCTCAGGGCCTACCGGGCTTCCCCGACCAGGACGTAGAGTAGCAAGGTCAGGTGTCGGGGGCCGGTACCCCTCTTGCAGCCGGACTCCCTCTGAATATATCAGGTGGTGAGGACAGGTGGCGTACGCCGCTCCGTCTGCATCCTCCCCGGGATCCATTTGCTGTGGAGCTACACTCTTAAGCTCCAGGCCTTCTTGGTCGTGGTCCTTGACCGGGTCGAGACATTCCTTGTCTCCAATCTGCCCCTCGTCCCAAGACCGGGGTACGAGGGCTGTGTCTCCATCCCCTGCAGGTCCACACAGGATCCACTTTCAGGGTAGGAGATCACAGTGCATAACAGCCAGGCAAGTTGACTAACCAGGACCGTCAAAGAACTAAACACCAAGGACAGACTCATCAAAGACCACGAACTAAGATGGCTTTTTATTAAATATGAATTATTAAGTGTCACTAAATTGTAAGTCCTCCACCCTCACCCACTAACTGGTTCCCCAAACTCTTGGTTCCCCAGTCTCCCTGTAACCAGGAGGGCAGCACCTAGTGCATTCTAGCCCCCTCTGGAGGAGAAATGTGGTGTTGGATGCTAAGGTTGAGTCCCGACCATCACACTGTTCTTACCTCAGAGGAGGAACACTACACTCCATTAAAGAAGTGCAGCATCCCTGTGGCGGTCGAACCCTCAGGGGCGCCACATTAGCTTGCACTTGAAATGGAGCCTTTTACTTTGGAGTAGGCCGAAGCTGGCCACTGCCTCAGGCCCAGGGGGCGGCCGGGTGTCCATACTCGGTCCCCAGCCGCCCCGCGGCCGGGTGTCCACACACGGTCCCCAGCCACCTGGGGGCGGCTGGGTGACCATAAATGGTCCCCAGTCGCCCCTATTTCTCCTGTCATCTTCCCACACACTTTTCTTAGCCTAGCATGCTTTAGGGAAGCATTGGACGAGAACACCAGAGAACCATAATCCTCCGGTGGGCCCTGGCTTCTCCATCAGGGGAGTTGAGAGTGCCAAGGTGAAGACCATGATGATGATGATAGAAGTTAGCATCTGCTTTGTTTTCTTTTAATGCAAGCGTAAGTGTGCAGCCTGCCACCCACCCACCCCCAGGCTGCAATGCCATACTGCTAACTTGCACTTGAAATGGGGCCTTTTAGTTTGGAGGAGGCCGAAGCTGGCCACTACCTCATGGCTGCTTTGGCGGCCTGGTATCCATGCTCAGCCCCCAGCCGCCCGGCGGCCGGGTGTCCAGAAACGGTCACCAGCCACCCCTATTTCTCCTGTCACCTTCCCACACACTTTTCTGGGCCTGGCCTGCTTTAGGGCAGCATTGGACAAGTCCACCAGAGAACCAGACTCCTCCAGTGGGCCCTGGCTTCTCCATCAGGGGAGTTGAGAGTGCCAAGGTGAGGAGCATGATGATGATGATAGAAGTTAGCATCTGCTTTGTTTTCATGGAATGCAAGCGCATGTATGTAGTAGCGGCTAGGCCTGAGGTGGTCAGTATTTTGGCGCATATCCTACCTCCTCCAAGGATTGCTGGATGTTTTCCTGCTACTATCCCAGTTCTATTACTCCCGTTAAAACAAATCTTCAGGTGATAAATAATGGATGAGGTGGTGGCAGAGGAGAAAGAGCAGGAGGAACAGGGACCATTCGCATCAATATCAGGCCAGTCAACCACACATGTCTTGAAGGATATGGTTCTGTACCAAAAGGAGCGGTTCGGCTACACAGTTATAGGGCATTAGGAACAATAACCCCTAAAACATAATTGCAGGGGACACGTCAATACCTAAGCGTAATAAAAGTGTGCACGTGCCATGCCAGCAACATAACTCCAAAATACATATAGAAACAAGAGACAAAGGGAGCTTTTTGATGAAAGTAGAAAAATATTTTATTAAATATTATAATACACCATAAAAGTTCATAGGAAGTCCATAAAAGGATTATCAAACGATGTGTTAGGAAAAGAGCAGACATCCAAAAGAGAGTAGTCAGCCCTGGGTAAGTGGTGCAGAGTAGAACAATTGTTATAATAATAAGGCACGACCAACAGTGTGCACCTTTAACACCTGGCCAAATAAGGGCTTTTAGAACAAAAGGGGGGAATCAGACAATGCTGCTAAAGTACCTCCACACAAAGTCAAAGCCAGAAAGATGGAAGGTCACACTTGAAAAAACGTGGGAATGCAGTGTGCTGAGAAGTGCAATCTAAGAAAACCACAAATAATACAGCACTTACCCAAGGGCTGAGAACCCCCCCAGTGGGGATGAAAGGGTGCAAGGACACCTACCCAATGCGAATTTCGCGTGGACAATGCGTTGCTTTCTCAAGGGATTGTCCACGCGAAACGCGCATTGGGTAGGTGTCCTTGCACCCTTTCATCCCCACTGGGGGGGTTCTCAGCCCTTGGGTAAGTGCTGTATTACACTTTAGCAGCATTGTCTGCTACCCCCTTTTGTTCTAAAAGCCCCTATTTGGCCAGGTGTTAAAGGTGCACACTGTTGGTCATGCCTTATTATTATAACAATTGTTCTACTCTGCACCACTTACCCAGGGCTGACTACTCTCTTTTGGGTGTCTGCTCTTTTCCTAACACATCGTTTGATAATCCTTTTATGGACTTCCTATGAACTTTTATGGTGTATTATAATATTTAATAAAATATTTTTCTACTTTCATCAAAAAGCTCCCTTTGTCTCTTGTTTCTACAGTTATAGGGCATACAGTGAGTGCAATGCCTATCAAAAATTTAGAGGCACTCCAATGCCCCTTGGAAGTGACATGGAGGTCAGAGGGCCTTAACTAAACCATTTTTTCCATTTATAGCAACTGAGTCTCCTGTGCACTGTTGGCCTAAGCAGTGAATAGAAGGCTTTCCAAAAATTATGAGGAACTGCAATGCCCCTTGAAATAGACGTGGATTACAGCGTACTAAAAACCTTCTACCCATTATTGGGGAGAGGGTCTCCCTTAGTGTTTGCCTATGCATTGAAAAGCAAAAGCTGACTAAAATTAGGAGGAAATGCAATGCCCGTTGGAAGAGTCATGGAGGTCGCAGTAGCTTAACAAGATGGTTTTAATGCCCCTTGGAAAAGTGGTGGAGGTCAGAGTATCTTAACAAGATGGTTTGAATGCCCCTTGGAAAAGTGGTGGAGGTCACAGTAGCTTAACAAGACGGTTTTAATGCCACTCGGAAGAGACGTGGAGGTCGCAGTAGCTTAACAAGACGGTTTTAATGCCCCTTGGAAAAGTGGTGGAGGTCACAGTAGCTTAACAAGACAGTTTGAATGCCCCGTGGAAAAGTGGTGGAGGTTGCAGTAGCTTAACAAGATGGTTTTAATGTCCCTTACAAGAGCCATACAGTACAGCATCTTAAAAACATTATTCCCATTATTGGGAAGTGAGTCTCCCATAGTCTTTGCTTATGCCTTCCAGGCAAAAGCTGCCAAAAATTAGGACGGAGAAACTAGCAATGCCCCTTACAAGAGCCATGCAGTACAGCATATTACAAACATTATTCCCATTATTGGGGAGTGGGTCTCCCATAGTCTTTGCTTATGCCTTGCAAGCAAAAGCTGCCAAAAATTAGGAGCAAATGCAATGCCCGTTCGAAGAGTCGTGGAGGGTAGAGTTAATTAAAAACCACATTTCAATGCCCCTTGGAAGAGCTGTGGAGTTCAGAGTGATTTAATAAGATGATTTAAATGCCCCTCGGAAAAGACCTGGAGGTCCTAATTGCTTAACAAGACAGTTTTAATGCCCCTCGGAAGAGACGTGGAGGTCGCAGTGGCTTAACAAGACGGTTTTAATGCCCGTTACAAGAGCCATACAGTACAGCATCTTAAAAATAATATTCCCATTATTGGGGAGTGGGTCTCCCATAGTCTTTGCTTATGCCTTCCAAGCAAAAGCTGACAAAAATAAGGACGGAGGAACATTCAATAATGGCAACACGGCACTAAAAACAAGCTCCAATAACATGCTAGCGGCAGGGCAGGCCAGGACCTCCAAGGCGTACAGAGCGAGTTCATTCCAAGTGTCCAGCTTCGATACCCAATAATTAAAAGGCACAGAGGAATCACAGAGGACGCTGGTTTGGTTGGCAAGGTACTCCCTCACCATCTTTTGAAACTTTCCACTCCTTGTGAGAGTATCCCGCGCCTCAGGGTCTGTCCGAAGGGAGGGTCTGAGAAAACTGACCCAGAACGTTGACAGTGTTCCCCTGCCTCTGCTGGATTGGAGTTGCGTCTTTCTCGCATGTACGCCTTGGTTGGGCAACAAACTGTGACCTCTGCCGCTAGCGTGATCAAATGGGAATTTTTTTAACAGTTCTGCAGCAAGGGCCTTCTGGTACTGCCCCATTTTTGTATACCTCTCCACCTCAGGAATAAGAGAGTGAAAGTTCTCCTTGAAGCGGGGGTCTAAAAGTGTCACCAACCAGTAATGACTGTCACCCAACATTTTGACAACGCGAGGGTCACGGTTAAGGCAGCGTAACATAAAGTCAGCCATGCGTGCCAGACTGGTAACAGGCTAGACTTCCATGTCCTCACCAAGATGACGACTGACCATGCTCTCCTGCTCCACATTCTCCTCCCCCCTATCCTCAGGCCACCCACGCTGAACCGACGGTATGACAGTTGTACAGGGACTACCATCTACAGCGCATGATACAAGTTCCTGTTCTTCCTCCTCCTCCTCTCCCTCATTGTCCCCCAATGCACGTTGGGATGAGATGAGGCTGGGCTGTGTGTAATCGACCGCTACGGCTTTTTGATCCATCTCATCATACTCTGGCTGCAATGCCTCCTCTTTAATTCTCTGTAGAGAGCGTTGCAAAAGACAGACAAGTGGAATGCTAACGCTAATGATGGCGTCATCGCCACTCACCATCGTGGTGGACTCCTCAAAGTTTGTCAAGATGATACATGTGTCAGACATCCAGGACCACTCCTGAGGTCTTATGTGTGGAGTCTGACCTGAATATCGACGGCCTTGTGGCAGCTGGTACTCCACAGCTGCTCTCTTCTGCTCACAAATCCTTTGCAACATGTGGAGGGTAGAGTTCCAACATGTGGGGACATCACACACCAGTTGGTGTGACGGAAGCTGCAAAAGCTGCTGCAACACAGCAAGGGCGGCAGAAGCTGTAGCCGACTTGTGAAAATGAGCTGACAGGCGGCGTACTTTTACGAGCAGATCTGGCAACTCGGGGCACGATTTAACAAGTCACTGAACCACGAGGTTAAGCACATGGCCTTTTTGGGGTTATCAGCAGAGATGAGCGTTGTTCTACGCGAACTGTTCGCCAATCTCAAATTCGAGCTGTTTTGGGCGGTGTTCGAGCCGTTCGGCGAACACGAACAATTTGAGAAAAATTCGGCTGTTCGAGGTTATGTTCGATAACTGTTCGTGCACCAAAATCATAACTGGATTTTTTCTCAGTAATGATGAAAATTAATGTTAATACGCAGTTTGAGTGTACAGCGGGGTGGGGGGAGGGGCAGGGGATGGATCTCTGCAGGAACAATGAAGATCTCCATTTTTTTTCCTCTTTCCCGCATTTACAGTGGGGAGGTGCAATCTGTCAGCCTATCAGCAGCGCACACACGGAGCGAAGTGCTTTTTTTCACACAAGCAAGGGCATGTGTCATTGGCAGTGTATGTCACATGTCCTTGCCCTATAAGACCAAGCCATTTTCCCCGTCGCCACCATTTTCTCACTGCTGCAGCTGCGTGTTAGACGGCACCGCTGTTGCTGTGTGCGCTATACCTTGTTAATTTCAAGCCAATTTTCGCACAAATCTACAGATAGCTTGGGAGTAGGGAATAGTTGTGATTGCAGTCCTCTTAAGGACTAGGTTACAGCATTTCCTACGACTTTTATCAGGCAGGTCTGTGCTCTTAAATAGATAGATTGTGGGAGTAAAGACTAATTGTAATTGGAGTCCTTTTCAGGACTAGGTTACATCAGTTCCTATCAGTTTTTGCCAGGCAGGTCTGTGCCAGTGCTGTGCAAGTTTTTTTCACAGCATTTGGCTGAATCTAGCAAAGCTAATCCTTTTTGGCCTATTGCAGAGTGTGTTAGTCAGTGGAGTAGCCTATCTGTGTTGCAAGATATACCACCTGTGTATAGAATACCAATTTTTTTACTGCACCTAGTGAAGTAAAATCTTTTGGGCATAGCATCATTCTATTAGTCCATCTATACTGACCTCCATCAGGTTGCAAATTGAATATAATTTTTTTCTGCATCTAGCTCTGAAAAAATATTGGGCTTCTAGCTGTGTGTGGGACTTGTTGTATTGGTCCATCTATACTGACCTCCATCAGGTTGCAAACTGCATATATTTTTTTCTTCATCTACCTCTGAAAAAATATTGGGCTTCTAGCTGTGTGTGGGACTTGTTCTATTAATCCATCTATACAGACCTCCATCAGGTTGCAAACTGAATATATTTTTTTCTGCATCTACCTCTGAAAAAATATTGGGCTTCTAGCTGTGTGTGGGACTTGTTCTATTAATCCATCTATACAGAACTCCATCAGGTTGCAAATTGAATATATTTTTTTCTGCATCTACCTCTGAAAAAATATTGGGCTTCTAGCTGTGTGTGGGACTTGTTCTATTAATCCATCTATACAGACCTCCATCAGGTTGCAAACTGAATATATTTTTTTCTGCATCTACCTCTGAAAAAATATTGGGCTTCTAGCTGTGTGTGGGACTTGTTGTATTAGTCCATCTATACTGACCTCCATCAGGTTGCAAACTGAATATATTTTTTTCTGCATCTACCTCTGAAAAAATATTGGGCTTCTAGCTGTGTGTGGGACTTGTTCTATTAATCCATCTATACAGACCTCCATCAGGTTGCAAACTGAATATATTTTTTTCTGCATCTACCTCTGAAAAAATATTGGGCTTCTAGCTGTGTGTGAGACTTGTTGTATTAGTCCATCTATACTGACCTCCATCAGGTTGCAAACTGAATATATTTTTTTCTGCATCTACCTCTGAAAAAATATTGGGCTTCTAGCTGTGTGTGGGACTTGTTCTATTAATCCATCTATACAGACCTCCATCAGGTTGCAAACTGAATATATTTTTTTCTGCATCTACCTCTGAAAAAATATTGGGCTTCTAGCTGTGTGTGGGACTTGTTGTATTAGTCCATCTATACTGACCTCCATCAGGTTGCAAACTGAATATATTTTTTTCTGCATCTACCTCTGAAAAAATATTGGGCTTCTAGCTGTGTGTGGGACTTGTTCTATTAATCCATCTATACAGACCTCCATCAGGTTGCAAACTGAATATATTTTTTTCTGCATCTAGCTCTGAAAAAATATTTGGCCTTCTAGCAGTGTGTGGGACTTTCTCTATTAGTCCATCTATACTGACCTCCATCAGGTTGCAAATTGAATATAATTTTTTTCTGCATCTAACCCAGCCAATAGTTTTGGCCTAATACCACAGTTTGGCCACTCAGCTCTGCTCGGTTCCCATCCATTGTTTTTTTGTGCAAACAACTCCAGAGTTGTTAATTAGTTAACCGCCAAAATGAGTGGAAAAAGGCCTGCTGCTGGTGGAAAGGGGAATAGGCGTGTTGGGAAGAGGAAAAAAGGTTGTGTCCGTGGGGTAGGTGTTAAAGCAACAGTAACATCTGCAGAAGAAAGACCATCTTCCAGCCAAACTAAAATGTCTACTTCTTTTAGCGGACAATGTGATAAGATCCCTTTCTTACGGCCACGCCAATCGCTACAAATTCCAGATGAGGCACAAAAACAGCAGGTGCTTCAACGGATATCAAGTGCTCCTTTAAGTGGGCTCTCCTCCACATCAACTTCAACATCACAAATACTCCAGTCCTCAAAGGTGTCACCCCAATCGCACTTGCTTCCTCACAGCTCCCAAATCTCCAGCTGCCCGTCTGAGTATGAGGTAGAACAGATGGTTGAGTCTGCAGAGCTGTTTACTCATACTATAGCCTGGGAATCAGAGGTCGACTCCAGCGCTTCTGTGAATCCAGACGAGGAAATGATCTGCACTGATGCCCAGAATCTTTATGAGTCGGAACCAGGACCAGACGCAGAAGGTTCTGACCATAATGTAGACCCTCATTCCCAAACTGTAACTCCTGTTGGTGGAGACAATGAGGAAGACGATGATGAGACTCAAATACCTGATTGGAGCGACAACTTTAGTTTTTTGTCAGGGCAGGAACAGGTTGGCTCTGAGGACGACGGGTGTGATAACGCACAGGGTGATGATGATGAGGTTGGAGATCCCACTTACTGTCAACCCACAGTCAGCCAAGAGATGAGGTCAGCAGAGGAGGTGGAGGAAGATGCTAGTGACGACGAGGTCAGGTTGCGCCTTCCTGGACAGAGACGTAGTACTGGAAGCACGTCAACAACTGCATCCTCAAACACAACTCTGCCTCTCACCACAAGTCGTGGTGGCTCTTCAGGTCGCATGGGTGCTAAGCCTTGCATAGCCTGGGCATTTTTTCAGATCGATAAAGATGACCCAACTCGTGTTATCTGTAACATTTGTCAGCAAAAGCTAAGTAGAGGCCAAAAAATACATAGAGTACTTCATGCATGAACCGGCACATGGACATGAAGCATAAGTTGCAGTGGGAAGCTCAGTGTGCTACAATGCGGCCTAGCCGGCCGGGCCAACCACCGTCTGCCATATCTTGTGCATCCGCGGCCTCTTCATCCTCTGTGACTGGGGGGACAGCAGTCACACCTGTTTTGGGGCGCAGACCTGCCACCTCTTTACCCGCAACAGCCAGCGTGATTGGCAGGTCATCATTTTCTTTGGAGGTGGTAACACCAGCTGGTGTTGAGCGCTGTCCGACATCGATAGCACCACCTTTGGATCAAGGCAACCTAACATGTCCGCCTGCATCTTCCTCACAGACCGGCAGTTTGCCGGGGACACCCTTATCAACCCCGTCTAAGCACAATAGCCAGCCCTCGGTCCCTCAGATGTGGACAAGTAAAAGACCATTTCCTCCTAGCCATGAGAAAGCTAAGAGGTTGAATTTCACCATCTGCAAGTTCTTGGCTACAGAAATGCTGCCTTTCCGCCTGGTGGACACAGAGGATTTTCGAGACCTTATGTCCGTCGCAGTGCCCCAGTACCAGATGCCCAGTCGGCACTACTTCTCAAAGAAAGGTGTGCCTGCGCTCCACCAGCATGTTGCACACAACATCACCGCTTCTTTGAGAAACTCTGTGTGTGACAGGGTGCATTTCACCACAGACACTTGGACGAGTAGGCATGGACAGGGGCGTTACATGTCGCTGACTGGGCACTGGGTAACTATGGTGACAGCAGGACAAGGGGCTGCTGTCCAAGTCTTGCCGTCCCCACGAGTTGTGCATCAATCCTCTTTATGTGAAAGTTCCTCCACTGCTTCTGCCTCCTCAACCTCCTCTCGGTCTTCCACCTGCACCCAAAGCCTGTCTGGTCATGCCACAAGCTTTCTAACTGCGCAGAAGGGATCCTGCACACCTCCTTACTATGCTGGCAGTAGGGCTCAACGTCATCAGGCGGTTTTTACATTGAAATGTCTGGGAAATGTGAGTCACACAGCTGAGGAGTTGTGGTCAGCTCTGGAGAACCAATTTCATGAATGGTTGTCTCCACTGGACCTGAAACCAGGGAAGGCCGTGTGCGACAATGCTGCAAACCTGGGTGCGGCCCTTCGCCGGGGCAATGTCACACACGTGCCTTGTATGGCTCACGTGTTGAACCTGGTTGTCCAGCAATTTTTAGCCCACTATCCCAGACTAGATGGCCTTCTGCAGAGGGCACGGTCGCTGTGTGCTCACTTTCGCCATTCGCATCCCGCAGCTCAGCGACTTACATCTCTACAGAAGTCGTTGGGCCTGCCACTTCACCGGCTAAAATGCGATGTGCCTACCCGGTGGAATTCAACTCTGCACATGTTGCAGCGACTGTGGCAGCACCGACAAGCCCTGGTGCAATACGTTCTGACGTATAGCCTGGGCCAACGAGATCCAGAGGTGGGGCAAATCATGCTGGAGGAGTGGTCTCAGATCAGGGACCTATGCACCCTTCTGCACAGTTTTGAAATGGCGACGAAGATGTTTAGTGCTGACGATGCCATTATCAGCATGACTATTCCGGTGATTTACATGCTGGAGCACATGTTAAACAGAATTTGGAGTCAGGTGGTGGCACAAGAGGAGGTGGAGGAAGTAGAGGAGGAGGAGTTGTATGCGGAAGGGCTAACATCTGCAAGGTCCAGACGGTCGGCAGCACCAAGGCGGCAGGCATGTGAGGGTGGGGGAGATGGTTTTACCAGGGCGCATGGTAGCAGCCAAACTAGTGAGGAAGGTGCAGGAGCCCAGGAAGAAGTGGAGGACGAACTGATGGAAGACTCATCAGATGAGGGAGACCTTGATCACATTTCTGCTGTGCGAGGTTGGGGGGAGAGGACAGAGGAAGGAAGCATGATTGTTACCTCGCCACCAACACAACAGGGACTTGGTGCTCCTGGATGCGCAACACACATGAGTGCCTTCTTGCTGCACTACCTGCAACATGACCCTCGAATTGTGAGAATTAGAAATAATCCTGACTACTGGGTTGCCACACTGTTAGATCCCCGGTACAAAAGTAAATTTGCAGAAATTATTCCTGCCATAGAAAGGGATGCACGCATGCAGGAGTATCAGCAGAGACTGTTGTAGAATCTTACATGTGCTTTTCCACAAAATACCAGTGGTGCACGTAGTGAATCTCACAGTTCCAACTTGCCAACCGTGGGACCGTCAAGTGTTCAGCACTCAAACCGTAACAGAACCACAGTATCTGCTGGTAACATCAATTTTGCGGAATCATTTCACCACTTTTTTAGCCCATCCTTTGCAAGGCCACAGGAGACAAGAAGTCTGACACATAGTCAACGCCTAGAGACGATCGTACAGGAGTATCTCCAAGTAAACATTGAAGCCATGACTGTGTCACTGGACTCTTGCTCTTTTTGGGCTTCCAATCTGGATAAATGGCCGGAGCTAGCCACTTACGCCTTGGAGATCTTGTCATGCCCCGCAGCCAGCGTTCTGTCTGAACGTGTGTTCAGCGCTGCTGGTGGTGTGCTGACAGATAAGCGCACGCGGCTCTCCACTGATAATGTAGACAGAGTCACGTTCACAAAGATGAACAAATCATGGATCCGAAACGACTTTTCTACCCCTGTGTCATCCTGGGGAGAGTAAAAGCTTGAAGATTGGTTAAAATCACCCTACCAACCGTTTTAAGCTTTCAAATTACTAATCATGTTTATCTGTATCTTGGCTGGAAAATAATTTGGGCTTTGTAGCAGTGTGCAGCACTGATTCTATTAGGCCATCTATAATAAGCTCCACCAGATTTAAAATTACTAATCATGTTTATCTGTATCTTGACTGGAAAATAATTTGGGCTTTGTAGCAGTGTGCAGCACTGATCCTATTAGGCCATCTATACTAAAGCTTCACCAGATTTAAAATTAATAATAATTTTTAGCTGCATCTAGCCCGGAAAATAATTTTGGGGCTCCGAGATGCGCAAGACACATAAGTGCCTTCTTGCTGCACTACCTGCAGCATGACCCTCATAATGTCAGAATTCGAAGTAATCATGACTACTGTGTTGCCACACTCTTAGATCCCCCAAACTTTTCGATCAACCTTTTCATTTTAATAAAGACCAAAAAAATGGTCATTTTTGAAATTATAAGCATTAGCAGGTTGTTAGAAACTGAAATCAAACAGTTTTCAACTCAAAACTTTATTCTAGGTGATGTTACATTTTCACATAGGACCCCTTGTTCGAAAGGAGCTTCTGAACTCTCTCGTCCATTGAATTTGTCAGGTTTTGGATGGTTTCTGCTTCAATTGTTTTGCATGAGGACAGAATACCCTCCCAGAGCTGTTGCTTAGATGTGAACTGCCTCCCGCCATCATAGACACTCCTTTTAATGATGCTCCAAAGGTTCTGAATGGGGTAGAGGTCAGGGGAGCATGGGGGTCACACCATAAGTTTGTCCCCTTTTATGCCCATATCAGCCAGAGATGCAGATGTTTTATGTGCAGCATGAGATGGTGCATTATCATGCAGAAAAATGATCTTGCTGTGAAATACACGGTTCTTCTTCTTGAACCATGGCAGGAAGTGCTGTTTGAGAAAATCCACATACATTATGGAGTTCATCTTTAGCGCCTTCAGGGATCCTAAAGGGGCCGACAATCTCTCTCCCCATGATTCCAGCCCAAAACATTACTCCACCTCCTCCTTGTTGGCGCTGTAGCCGTGTTTGCGTGGGGTGTCCATCAACCAGCCATCCTCCACTCCATCCATCTGGACCATCGAGCGCTGCACGGCACTCATCCGTGAACAAAACAGTTTTGAAATCAGTCTTCATGTAATGTTTGGCCCACTGAAGCCGTTTCTGCTTGTGTGAAGTGGATAGAGGAGGTCGACAGGATGGCGTATGCACAGCTGCAAACCTCTGAAGGACCCTGCATCTTGTTGTTCGGGGGACGTTGGAGGCACAAGCAGCTTCAAAAACTTGTCTGCTGCTATGACAAGGCTTTTTTGCCGCTGCTCTTTCAACCTGACGTAATTGCCTGTAGGAAAGAGTCCTCAATTTGCCCTTATCAGCACGCACACGTGTGTACTGTGAATCAGCTATATACTTCTTGATTGCCAAGACACTTCATCCTGATCATCGCACAATGTTGATTGTAGTCATGCCTTGACCTAAACACTCCACAATTTGTTGCTTCTCAGCAGCCGACACATCCTTTTTCTTTCCCATTTTGGCAGAAAATGTAGGCTGCTTAATAATGTGAGACAGCCTTCTTAAGTAGTCTTGCCTTTCATTGGACACACCTGCCAAACTAATTAGCACAGGTGTCTGCAATTGCTTACAGTGATATAAAGAGCCCTGACACACATCACCATCAATGAGTTTAACTGACAAACAAACAAATTCTTCCCTTATCACTCCTAAACACTTTTTGCATAATAATTTGGAACACAGTGTACATGTGCTTTTCCACAAAACACCAGTGGTTCACGTAGTGAATCTTACAGTTCTAACTTGCCAACCGTGGTCTGTATGGAGTTGTTCAATAAAGGGCCCAAAATTAAGATAACATAGATGGGAGAGGTCTCTATGAATAGGAATTCCTAAGTATTTGATACCCTGTGAGGGCCAGGCAAAGGGAAAGTTGGACTGGATGGAATCCTATATGGATTTGGGGAGGGAGACATCGAGGGCCTCAGACTTCGCTGCATTGATTTTAAAATTTGACCATGTAACAAAGTGATCTATTTCAGCCATAACAGCATGGATGGATATATGTGATTGAGTGATATATACTAGGACATCATCAGCAAATAGAGAGCACTTGTACTCGGTGCCTCCCACCTCAATCCACCTAATATTGGGGTTATGGCGAATTGATGAGAGCAGGTGCTCCGTAACTAGGATGTATAAGAGAGGGGACAGAGAACATCCCTGCCTTGTCCCATTGGTGATTGTGAAAGGTGATGAAAATGTTCTGACGCGCCCCCTGGGCCTTGGGACACCCGGAGCCGGACCCTTTTTGGTGGATGCTGGTGGTTGTAGTCTCCGTGGCGGCGACCCGGTTCCGTGGCTCAGGGCGGTCAAACCAGTGGCGGAACTATTTATGTGGTTTTGATGTTTAAATGTCCGACTACGCCACCCGTGGATTGCGGTCAGAGTGAACCGCCGCTCCAGGGCAGACCGCTGAGGCTGGTGTTGTGGGTGCAGCAGAGCGTAGCATAACTCCCCACGGGAGGAGTATAGCCTCAGGGCAGTGTATGCGGAGGATGGGGGTGATGGTGCAGGGCAGCATCAGTAATGACACGGAGTCAGTTATGCAGTCCAGGGCCTTTACTCACAGTTCTTATTATCCAGACCACGTCTGCAGGTAACGGCTGCCCACGTCATACTGTGCTCACCAGGTGAGGTGCTCAGACAACTCCCAGATAACTTTGGAGTGCTTCACAGGACCCCCTTTGTGTGTCCTTTGTCTGGCCTTTCTTACCAACCCTTCTGTCCGGCTGCCTCGGGCCTCCTCTTGGTAAACTTGGCGCCAGTTTCCCTGACCCTATGTGGTGCCTTCCTAGCGGGTGTAGCGAGGGGCTGCGCCACATAAAATGTCACAGCCTGCTGTTTCTAGCTGAGGGTCGTTTCCTGCCTCCACTAGTTTCGGGGAGCGGTCTCCCCCTTTGGCCTGACCCCTCCACGCAGGTGGATTCGGGCGTGCGGTGGCGACTCGCCCGTCCGCACCCCTGAGATCCCTTCGTTCCTCATTCCTGGAGCCTTCTCCGCTCCTCTTCCTTCCTTCTCCCTCTTCCAGGCCTGGGCCTCTGTTACTAGGCCCGCCTCCGGAGCAGAGCTCATGCAGAGCCCCTGCTCCCTGCCACTTCTGCTCAGACTTCTCTGCACTGAACTAAGATGGTGCCCACCTTTTATACTCCCTTCTCAATGCACCCAGGAACTGCTTCCTCCCTGCTCCTGCACTACAGGGTTCCCCTTCCTCAGTGTTCCCTCCCCCCACTCCAGCCAGGGACAGGGACTGTCGTGCCCATCTAAGGGGCATATTGGTCGCCCTGCCCCACGGCAATGTGGTGTAATGCATGCAGGTGTCGGGTCCTGATCCACACTACATCCTTACCTGAGAGTGAGATATCACACCTCTGGGTGAGGTGCAATACCTCTGTAGCAACCGAGCCCTCAGGGTGCTACAGTTCCATTTATCTTCAGCCTAGGTGACGTATTGCGATACAGGGCCGTGATTTTGGCTATAAAAGGGTCCCCTAGACCCCTACCCCAAGCTTTTTAAGAGAATCATATATGGCGTGCCAGGAGACTCTATGGAATGCTTTCTCAGCATCCAACGAGAGTATCTAATTACAAATTTTTAACTGCATCTAGCCCAGGAAATACTTTGTGCCTAGTAGCAGTGTCTGCTAGTCAGCGGATTATCCCGGCTGTTAAGCAAGCTACACCACCTGTAGTTTGGACACTTCATTTTTTCAAAGGAAATGCTTCGGGACCACGGGATACTCAGTGAAGAGCATCAGGAGGCACCCCAAGGCATAGGGGCTCGGACTGGCAGTAGGATGCCTTGCGGTGGACAGCCGAGCTCGATCCTTATAAAAGCTTTTTAACTGCAGCAGCTTTAGTGGACGCTACTTGAGCTGGAATTACGCGGCTGCTGGCATGAGACTTGCCCTTCAATAGATCCTTGTAAATGGATTTAAAGTGTATTTATTCAAATTAGAGAGACAATTTAAATTAAAAAGCTTAGAGCTGCCTCCACCACAGGGGGGCTCGCTCGACCCACCAGCGGACAGGCACCAGTATTGGGAAAGGGGGGCTGGCCGTCAGGCTTCACCGCGGCTCTGGCACAAACCCGGCGACACGGAGGTGGCACGGGCAGGACCGGACTGAACGTGTCGGCTTCTCACTTTTTGGATTTTAGAAAGGCATGACATGCCTATATCTGTGTCTCCCCCTCCTTTTACTCCTCCACCTCTTTTCTTTTCGCATGACTATATGTACTTGTCACTTTTCCATGTGTTAGTTGTGTCTTCTGAGCAGTTTGTCAGCTTTTGGACACCTTTGAAGGTGTTTTCTATGTGTTTCTATGTGTTTTTGTTTGCCTGCCATTGGTTTTAACGGTGTTCGAAGGTGTTCGACGAACAGTTCGACGAACAGTTCGGCGAACACACGGGTGTTCGACGAACCGAACCGAACTCGAACACTACGGGGGTGGCTCAACACTAGTTATCAGCAGAGTCTTTAAATAAAATTCCAGACTCTGAAAGACCTACCAGTTGTACTGGCAACCTCCCTCGTGTTGGTGTTACAGGGAGCTGTTGCCTGCATTCTGTGTGCGGCCACCACACTGCTTCTTCCTGCCTGTTGGGGTACTCTGCCTCCCTCACCCTGTGTGCTTCTGGCCTCGCTCTGCATGTCCTCCTGCCACGTTGGGTCAGTTACTAGATCATCCACCACCTCCTCCTTTTCCACTTGCGCACCACGATCCTCACTTCCTGGCAATTGTGTCTCGTCATCGTCCACCTCTTGTGACAAATTGCCAGCGTCGACTTCCTGTGGCCGTGGCTGTTCAAATATTTTGGCATCGCTACATGGGATCTCCTCTTCCACCACTTCAAGTGGAGCAGGCAAGGGGCACAAATCTGGAAATGGACCAGTGAACAGCTCTTCAGAGTGTCCAAGTGTGGGATCAGTAACTGTCTGACGACACTCGGCATGGTGGGAGGAAGGAGCATCAGGGTGAGGAGGAGTATGCGGTCGAGATTCACGGCTACTAAGATTTGACCGTGTGGAAGACAGACCGGAGGTGGTGGTGCCCAGTAGTGTTGAGCCACCCCCGTAGTGTTCGGGTTCGGTTCGGTTCGTCGAACACCGGGATGTTCGAGGAACTGTTCGTCGAACTGTTTGTCGAACACCTTAGAACACCGTCGAACACCGTTAAAACCAATGGCAGGCAAACAAAAACACATAGAAACACATAGAAAACACCTGCAAAGGTGTCCAAAAGCTGACAAACTGCTCAGAAGACACTCTCTTTAAAAAAGCCGGCCGGCAAATTCAGCAGCGGCATACACCGGTACCCGACAATTTAGACAAGAAGGAATAGAGCATCACACATAGATTAGATAGATAGAAACATGTCAGTCACACATATAAGAAGCACAGTGACAGTGTTGGTTACTGCACTTGTCATTTAGTGTAAAGGATTTATTAAAAAAAATATTAGTGTTTTCATGCACCGTCTCTTTAAAAAAGCCGGCCGGCAATTCAGCATCTGTACCCGACAATTTAGAACAGAAAGAATAGAGCTTCACACATAGATTAAATAGATAGAAACATGTCAGTCACATATATAATAAGTACAGTGATAGTGTTGCTTACTGTACTTGTCATTTAGTGTAAAGGATTTATTTAAAAAAATATTAGTGTTTTCATGCACTGTCTCTTTAAAAAAGCCGGCTGGCAATTCAGCAGCGGTACCCGACAATTTAGAACAGAAAGATAGAGCATCACACATAGATTAGATAGATAGAAACATGTCAGTCACATATATAAGAAGTACAGTGATAGTGTTGGTTACTGTACTTGTCAATTAGTATTAAAATAAAGGATTTATTATTAAAAAAATTGGCGTGGGGTTCCCCTTAATTTTAGGCTCTAGCGGAGGTTAAGCAGACGGCTGGGGCAGATGTTTGAAGCCTGGGAAGGGGGTAATACCCACGGAGCTTCCCAGGCTACTAATATCAGCCCCCAGCTGAATACATAGCCTTTACTAGCTATTAAAATGGGGGACCCCCCCAAAAAAATGACGTGGGGTCCCCCCTAATTTAATAGCTAGCAAAGGCTAGGCAGACAGCTGGGGGCTGATATTAATAGCCCAGGAAGGGAGCCATGAATATTGGCCCCCTCCCAGGCTAGAAACACCAGCCGTCAGCCGCCCCAGAAATGGCGCATTCATAGGATGCGCCAATTCTGGCACTTAGCCTCGCTCTTCCACGCTGCCCTGGTGCGGTGGCAGGGGGTAATAGGGTTGGGGTTGATGTCAGCTTATAATGCCAGCTGACATCAAGCCCAGGTTAGTAATGGAGAGGCGTCTATAAGACACCCCCATTACTAACCCCATAGTCAAAGTTAAAAAAAACACAAACACCCAGAATAAAGTCCTTTAATTGAAATAAAGACACAATCCTTTATTGTTCTAAATTAAACCATACTTACCATCACGCCCATTCCAGCTGAAGCCAACGATCTCCTGCAATAAAAGAAAAATAATAAAGCAACCTCATCCTTACCTTTCCATGGTTCCCACGACAGCTTCAGCTCTGCTACATCGAGATGACAGGCTGGACCGCAGCAGAACGCTGCCATCCAGTCTGTCATCCCGCAGACACTGAGAAGCGCAGGCTTGCTTGCGCTGCTCAGCGTCTCTCTGTGACGACATCCAGATGAGCCGAGTTCATGTCCAATGAACTCGGCTCACCTCATGCACGTCACTGACAGCGTGGGAAAATTCTCGCGCTGAAGCGCTGATTGCAGGAGAATTTTCCCACGCTGTCAGTGACGTGCAGGAGGTGAGCTGAGTTCATTGGACATGAGCTCACCTCATGCACATCACTGATAGCGTGGGAGAATTCTCCTGCACTCAGCACTTCAGCGTGAGAATTTTCCCACGCTGTCAGTGACGTGCATGAGGTGAGCCGAGTTCATTGGACATGACCTCGGCTCATCTGGATGCCGTCACAGCGAGACAGTGAGGAGCGCAAGCATGCCTGCGCTTCTCAGTGTCTGCGGGATGACAGACTGGATGGCAGCGTTCTGCTGCGGTCCAGCCAGTCATCTCGATGTAGCAGAGCTGAAGCTGTCGTGGGAACCATGGAAAGGTAAGGATGAGGTTGGTTTATTATTTTTCTTTTATTTTAGGAGATCGTTGGCTTCAGCTGGAATGGGTGTGATGGCAAGTATGGTTTAATTTAGAACAATAAAGAATTGTGTCTTTATTTCAATTAAAGGACTTTATTCTGGGTGTTGTGTTTTTTTTAAATACTTTACTAGAAATTCATGGCGGTCATGTCTAATACTGGCGTGACCCCATGAATTTTGGGCTTGGGGCCAGCTGATAATACCAAGCTGGCCCTAACCCCTTTATTACCCAGTGAGCCACCGCACCAGGGCCCTGGATGAGTTGGGTACAGCGCCAGAAGATGGCGCTTCTATGAACACGCCATTTTCCGGGGTGGCTGCGGACTGCAATTTGTAGCGGGGGGGGGGGGCCCAGAAAGCTTGGGCCTCCCTGCGCTGCAGATTCCAGCCCCCAGCTGCCTAGTTGTACCTGGTTGGACACAAAAATAGGGCGAAGCCCCACGTACTTTTTTTTTAATTATTTCATGAAATTCCTGAAATAATTAAGAAAAAAAGGGCTTCCCTATATTGTTGTGTCCGGCCAGGTACAAATAGGCAGCTGGTGGATGGGGGCAGCCCGTTCCCGCCTGCTGTACCTGGCTGGACACAAATATAGTGCGAAGCCCCACTTCAATTTTTTTAAATTATTTCAGGAAATTCATGAAATAATTTAAAAAAAATTGACGTGGGGCTTCGCACTATATTTGTGTCCAGCCAGGTACAGCAGGCAGGAATGGGCTGCCCCCAACCACCAGCTGCCTATTTGTACCTGGCCGGACACAACAATATAGGGAAGCCCTTTTTTTCTTATTTCATGAAATAATTTTAAAGAAAATTGACGTGGGGCTTCGCCCTGTTTTTGTGTCCAGCCAGGTACAACTAGGCAGCTGGGGGCTGGAATCCGCAGCGCAGGGAGGCCCAAGCTTTCTGGGCCACCCCCGCTGCAAATTGCAGTCCGCAGCCACCCCGGAAAATGGCGCGTTCATAGAAGCGCCATCTTCTGGCGCTGTACCCAACTCATCCAGGGCCCTGATGCGGTGGCTCACTGGGTAATAAAGGGGTTAGGGCCAGCTTGGCATTATCAGCTGGCCCTAAGCCCGAAATTCATGGGGTCACGCCAATATTAGACATGACCACCATGAATTTCTAGTAAAGTATTTAAAAAAAACACAACACCCAGAAAAAAGTCCTTTAATTGAAATAAACACACAATTCTTTATTGTTCTAAATTAAACCATACTTACCATCACGCCCATTCCAGCTGAAGCCAACGATCTCCTGAACTAAAAGAAAAATAATAAAGCAACATCATCCTTACCTTTCCATGGTTCCCATGACAGCTTCAGCTCTGCTACATCGAGATGACAGGCTGGACCGCAGCAGAACGCTGCCATCCAGCCTGTCATCCCGCAGACACTGAGAAGCGCAGGCTTGCTTGCGCTCCACAGTGTCTCTCTGTGAGGGCATCCAGATGAGCCGAGTTAATGTCCAATGAACTCGGCTCACCTCATGCACGTCACTGACAGCGTGGGAAAATTCTCCTGCACTCAGCGCTTCAGCATGGGAGAATTCTCACACTGAAACGCTGAGTGCAGGAGAATTCTCCCACGCTGTCAGTGACGTGCAGGAGGTGAGCTGAGTTCATTGGACATGAGTTCACCTTATGCACGTCACTGACAGCGTGGGAAAATTCTCCTGCACTCAGCGCTTCAGCGTGGGAGAATTCTCACGCTGAAGCGCTGAGTGCAGGAGAATTCTCCCACGCTGTCAGTGACGTGCAGGAGGTGAGCTGAGTTCATTGGACATGAGCTCACCTTATGCACGTCACTGACAGCGTGGGAGAATTCTCCTGCACTCACCGCTTCAGCGTGAGAATTTTCCCACGCTGTCAGTGACGTGCATGAGGTGAGCCGAGTTCATTGGACATGAACTCGGCTCATCTGGATGTCGTCACAGAGAGACGCTGAGCAGCGCAAGCAAGCCTGCGCTTCTCAGTGTCTGCGGGATGAGAGGCTGGATGGCAGCGTTCTGCTGCGGTCCAGCCTGTCATCTCGATGTAGCAGAGCTGAAGCTGTCGTGGGAACCATGGAAAGGTAAGGATGAGGTTGCTTTATTATTTTTCTTTTATTGCAGGAGATCGTTGGCTTCAGCTGGAATGGGCGTGACGGTAAGTATGGTTTAATTTAGAACAATAAAGGATTGTGTCTTTATTTCAATTAAAGGACTTTATTCTGGGTGTTTGTGTTTTTTTTAACTTTGACTATGGGGTTAGTAATGGGGGTGTCTTATAGACGCCTCTCCATTACTAACCTGGGCTTGATGTCAGCTGGCATTATAAGCTGACATCAACCCCAACCCTATTACCCCCTGCCACCGCACCAGGGCAGCGTGGAAGAGCGAGGCTAAGTGCCAGAATTGGCGCATCCTATGAATGCGCCATTTCTGGGGCGGCTGACGGCTGGTGTTTCTAGCCTGGGAGGGGGCCAATATTCATGGCTCCCTTCCTGGGCTATTAATATCAGCCCCCAGCTGTCTGCCTAGCCTTTGCTAGCTATTAAATTAGGGGGTACCCCACGTCATTTTTTTGGGGGGTCCCCCATTTTAATAGCGAGTAAAGGCTATGTATTCAGCTGGGGGCTGATATTAGTAGCCTGGGAAGCTCCGTGGGTATTACCCCCTTCCCAGGCTTCAAACATCTGCCCCAGCCGTCTGCTTAACCTCCGCTAGAGCCTAAAATTAAGGGGAACCCCACGCCAATTTTTTTAATAATAAATCCTTTATTTTAATACTAAATGACAAGTACAGTAACCAACACTATCACTGTACTTCATATATATGTGACTGACATGTTTCTATCTATCTAATCTATGTGTGAAGCTCTATTCTGTCTGTTATAAATTGTCGGGTACCGCTGCTGAATTGCCGGCCGGCTTTTTTAAAGAGACGGTGCATGAAAACACTAATATTTTTTTTGATAAATCCTTTACGCTAAATGACAATTACAGTAAGCAACACTGTCACTGTACTTCGTATATATGTGGCTGACATGTTTATATCTATCTAATCTATGTGTGAAGCTCTATTCTTTCGGTTCTAAATTGTCGGGTACAGGTGTATGCCGCTGCTGAATTGCCGGCTTTTCATGTTTCACTGTTGGCACTGTTCCCATCGATTTGGGCAATCACTGTAATGCCACAACCACCATGGCTGTGGCATTACAGTGAGTGGCAGACAATCCCTGCATGATTGGTGCTCTAAATAGCGCCAGACATGCAGGACACGCTTTTGGTGCACGAACAGTTATCGAACATAACCTTGAACAGCCGAATTTTTTGCAAATCGTTCGGGTTCGTCGAACAACTCGAACACCGCCCAAAACAGCTCGAATTTGAGATTGGCGAACAGTTCTAGTCGAACACCGCTCATCTCTAGTGCCCAGGTAACTGGAAGTATTATCTGCTATCCAATTAATAACCTGTTCACACTGATTAGTTTGCAATACTGGTGTTGTTCTGTGTTTCCCTAGTAATTCGGTCAAGAAGTGGGAGAGAGAAGATGTGGCTGTTGGTTGTGGCACATTTTCACCTTGGCCATGGCCCCATCCTCTGCACGCACCATCACCAGAACGTCCAGTTCCACGTTCCTTGCCACGCGCCTTGCCCATTGTAAAGGAAGTAAAATAGCTTACACTCGCACTATCAATGGAAAAAGGGTAATATAAAGTTGATTAGAACCGAGGAAGAGGAAAACCACAGTTCTATTTCTCTGGCCTACACCCGACTCTTTTAAACATTCTGAACAATCAGGGAGAAACTATTACTGCTTTTCTTTACGGAAAAAATACCAAAAGCTGAATAATAAAGATTTTTTACTGTGAAATGGCAAAACCACAGTTATTGTTTACTGGGGTATACCAGACAATTTTAAATAGATATATTTGCGGCTGAAGAGTGAGCAACACACTCAAACTGTTTTTTTTTAGGTAAAAATGGCTCAAAAGTGGATAATACAGAGGTTTGAACAGTGGACCTGCAAAACCACACTTCTATTTCTTTGGCCTACATCAGACTATTTTCAACAAATATATTTGTGTCTGAACAATCAGGGAGACACTATTAATTTATTTTTTTTACGGCAAAAACTGCCAAAAGCAGGATAATAGAGATTTTTTACCCTGGAACAGCAAAACCACATTTATAATTTACTGTTGTACACCAGACTCTTTTAAACAGATATATTGGTGTCTGGACAATCAGGAGACACTATTACTGTTTTTCTTTATGGCAAAAAATGCGAAAAGCTGGATAATAGAGATTTTTCACCGTGGAACGGCAAAACCACAGTTATAATTTACTGGTGTATACCAGACTCTTTTAAACAGATATATTGGTGTCTGAACAATCAGGAGACACTATTACTGTTTTTCTTAACGGAAAAAATACCAAAAGCTGGATATTAGAGATTTTTTACCGTGGAACGGCAAAACCACAGTTATAATTTACTGGTGTATACCAGATTTTTTTAAATAGATATATTTGCGGCTGAACAGTGAGCGACACACTCAAACGTTTTTTTTTATGTACAAATGGCCCAAAAGTGGATAATACAGAGGTTTGAACCGTGGAACTGCAAAACCACACTTCTATTTCTCTGGCCTACACCAGACTTTTTTTCTACAAATATATTTGTGTCTGAACAATCAGGGAGACACTTTTACAGTTTTTTTTTACGGCAAAAAATGCCAAAAGCAGGATAATAAAGATTTTTTACTGTGGAACGGCAAAACCACAATTATAATTTACTGGTGTATACCAGACTTTTTTAAATAGATATATTTGCCGCTGAACAGTGAGCGACGCCAACAGGTTAATAAGATGGGTATTTGTACAGTGTGAAGGAGGAAAAAAAAAAAAGAGGATTTAGATGAAAAAAAAGGATTTTTCCTGGCCCCCGAGACCTGGAGCTAAGTCCAGCAATTTCAACAAAAGGAGCACACAGGACTCTAATGCAGCGTTTGCTGGTATAACCACTGCATCTCCTATACAGCCTGCCTGCCTGATATCTGGGAAGGATATTAGTCCTGAGAAGGACTGTTTGTTTGATCTGGCAGCCTTTACCGACCCTACACTAACTATATTGCAGTATATATCTCTCCCTAAATCAGCAGCGCTGTCCCTACACTGTCTGATCCCAGCCTTTTGTGTCCAAGATGGCGGCGCCTGGTTTCAAATACTAAAGGTGACGCTGTGCGGTGAGCCAATCACTGTAATGCCCACAACCAACATGGCTGCGCATTACAGTGACTGGCTGGCAATCCCTGCATGTTCATTGGCTCTGTAAAGAGCGCCAAACATGCAGGGCGGAGACCCGAGCTCCCGCCCGAGTAACCCGGAAATGCTCGATGCTCGCCGAACATCCCGAGTAGCGTGATGCTCGGGCGAGTACCGAGCAGTGTCGAGCATGTTCGCTCAACACTAATTATTACAGATTTTTTGACTACTGCTTGTCACTTTCTGCATGGAGAAATGTTGTCCCTTAGGCACCCATATTAGACAGCACACAGACAAATTGCAGCTTATGTGCTAATTTTAATTTAGTACCTTTTTCAGACATAGTCCTGTGGAGGTTTCACCAATTTAAGATACACCAGGTAACTGCTCTACTTCAAATTAAAGATGTCCGAGTGCATGCAGAGAAGCTAATTAACCAAATCTGCTAATTTATTACGTAGACATGGGGTTAAATAGTATTCTCCTTCTAGGTGGGATTAGTAAAATTTATTGCTCTTTTCTGATAACTCGGCAAGCTGTAATTTGCTCATCTATGTATCTCTTGGTCTTAGTAACACCTTAGGAATTTCGATGGGAGGTGGTGAGTTCATCTCTCAGCGCCATCTTTGCCAACTCAACATGAATCTCTCTGTTATCAGCCATGCATATGCATACGTCATTCCCAGGAAATCATTTCTACAATAAGAATAGTAACTGTTAGTTATATATTCATTAACTACTAACATAATCCATGTGCATATACACATCTGTATACATACATACACATAGATTATTCCATCATCGCTATATTGATTCAGACTGATTAGGTAATCTACTAAAAGAAGCTAATTCATTTTCTATAATATATATTTTACCTTGAGAGTCCCATCATCAGATATTAAGATAGTTTAACATTTATAATTCACTGAGCAAAATGCCTTAATGTCACTACAGAAACTACAATCTGAGAATGAAAATATGTTTTCTTTGACTGATAGGGATATTAATTTCAAATTACATAACCCTACATATACCCACTCGAATCAAGGGTCTCTAAATTAGATACCTTTTACATGTTAGTGTAACAGCATTTAAAAATTCTTTCTAATTTATCCCAACCCATACGTAAAACTTTAAGGAAACAGTATTTTCAGGCGATCAATGACCTGCGACATAATCATACCCTTGTTATTCGCTAGTCAGATAAAGCTGTCTGTGTTCTGGTCCTTGATGCGTTCACGTATTTAAAACTAGACCTGTCTATCCTTAACAATGATAAAACACATAAACGGTTACTTACTGATCCCACTATTACTTTTAAATATTCTCTCTCTAGGTTCTTTGAGGAGGGTCTAACAATGAGAGTAATAAATTCTAAAATCAGGAAATTTTACCACCAGATCATCACATTATTCCAATCTTTCATGGACTTCCGAAAACGCACAAAGAAATTTGACCACTTCCATTACGACTAGTGATGTCCGAATGTGCTCACCACTGCTCGGTACTCACCCGAGCATCACGGTGCTCGACAAGCTTGTCGCTCGGCAAGTCTTTCGGGGTTGCTCGGGCGGGAACTCGGGTCCCCTCACTGAACGTTTGGTGCTCTTTAGAGCCAATGAACAAGCAGAGATTGCCTGCCATGCACTGTAATGCCGTAGCCATGTTGGTAGTGACATTACAGTGATTGGCTGGCCGCACAGCGTCATCAGGTATCTATAAGACCTGGTGCCGCTATGCTCATCACAGTCTACCCTGGAACCAGGCAGAGTAGGGAGAGGTGCTGCTGAGTAGAGATGAGTGGTGTTCGACTAGAACTGCTCACCAATCTCAAATTCAAGCTGTTTTGGGAGGTGTTCGAGTCGTTCGACGAACGCGAGCGATTTGCAAAAAATTCGGCTGTTCGAGGTTATGTTCGATAACTGTTCGTGCACCAAAAGCGTGTCCTGCATGTCTGGCCCTATTTAGAGCACCGATCATGCAGGGATTGTCTGCCACTCACTGTAATGCCACAGCCATGGTGGTTGTGGCATTACAGTGGTTGGCCAAATCGATGGGAACAGTGCTCACAGTGAAACATGAAAAGCTGGCAATTCAGGAGCGGCATACACCGGTACCCGACAATTTAGAACCGAAAGAATAGAGTATCACACATAGATTAGATAGATAGAAACATGTCAGTCACATATATAAGAAGTACAGTGACAGTGTTGCTTACTGTACTTGTCATTTAGTGTTAAAGGATTTATTAAAAAAAATATTAGTGTTTTCATGCACCGTCTCTTTAAAAAAGCTGGCCGGCAATTCAGCATCGGTACCCGACAATTTATAACAGAAAGAATAGAGCATCACACATAGATTAGATAGATAGAAACATGTCAGTCACATATATAAGAAGTACAGTGATACTGTTGATTACTGTCCATGTCATTTAGTGTTAAAATAAAGGATTTATTAAAAAAAAAATTGGCGTGGGGTTCCCCGTAATTTTAGTCTCTAGCGGAGGTTAAGCAGACGGCTGGGGCAGATGTTTGAAGCCTGGGAAGGGGGTAATACCCATGGAGCTTCCCAGGCTACTAATATCAGCCCCCAGCTGAATACCTAGCCTTTACTAGCTATTAAAATGGGGGACCTCCAAAAAGATGACGTGTGGTCCCCCCTATTTTAATAGCTAGCAAAGGCTAGGCAGACAGCTGGGGACTGATATTAATAGCCCAGGAAGGGTGCCATGAATATTGGCCCCCTCCCAGGCTAGAAACACCAGCCGTCAGCCACCCCAGAAATGGCGCATCCATAGGATGCGCCAATTCTCGCACTTAGTCTTTCTCTTCCCACTGCCCTGTAGCGGTAGCAGTGGGGTAATAGGGCTGGGGTTGATGTCAGCTTATAATGCCAGCTGACATCAAGCCCAGGTTAGTAATGGAGAGGTGTCTATAAGACACCCCCATTACTAACCCCATAGTTGAAGCTAAAAAAAAACCACAAACACCCAGAATAAAGTCCTTTAATTGAAATAAACACACAATTCTTTAATGTTCTAAATTAAACCATACTTACCGTCACGCCCATTCCAGCTGAAGCCAACGATCTCCTTTCCATGGTTTCCACGACAGCTTCAGCTCTGCTACATTCACATGACAGGCTGGACGGCAGCAGAACGCTGCCATCCAGCTTGCCATGCGGCATACACTGAGAAGCGTAGGTATGCTTGCGCTCCTCAGTGTCTGGCTGTGACTGCATAAAGATGAGCCGAGTTCATGTCCAATGAATTCAGCTCACCTCATGCACGTCACTGACAGTGTGGGAAAATTCTCCTGCGCATGCGGTGAGTGCAGGAGAATTTTCCCATGCTGTCAGTGACGTGCATGAGGTGAGCTCATGTCCAATGAACTCAGCTCACCTCATGCACGTCACTGACAGCGTGGGAAAATTTTCAGCGCTCGAGCAGGAGAATTCTCCCACTCTGGGATGGCATTGAGATGACAGGCTGGATCACAGCTGAGCGCTGCCATCCAACTTATCATCCTTCAGAGACACTGCAGAGCGCAAGCATGCCTGCGGTCTGCAGTGTCTATGAAGGATGGCATGCTGGATGGCAGCGCTCAGCTGTGATCCAGCCTGTCATCTCAATGCCATCCCAGCGTGGGAGAGTTCAAATCCAGCCATTTGTAGTGTACGTGGAAAATATTTTCCTCCATTTATAGATTGCAGCAGTATGTCAGTGTACACCATTTTACAGATCCATGTGCTTGTTGGCAGAATACAGCTAGATTTTTTTAGTTTTATTCATATTACTGTATTGTGGAGGAACTTTTTTCAGTGAACAGATGCTTATAATCCATATGATTGCTCTAATAATACAGAAATTTTGTGGAGCGTGCCAAATATTCTACTTCTTTTAAAGTCAGCCACCTATGCTTTGTTGAACCAATTGACACTTGGTTGCTGACAAATACCATACTATTAGGCGACTGCCTGAAACCCTGACCATCAGACGTTATCCCATATGACCGCCCTAATAATCCAGCAATTATTGTAAGCGTGTCAAATATTACACTCCATTTAAAGTATTGCAGCTGTGTGTTCAAACCTACTCTCAGTTTGTCGCTGACAAATAGCATATCTGTAAACAAAGTTGTCAGAGTATTAAGCCACTTTTGCGGACTGATAAAAAAAAACATACAAACATGCAAAAAACAAGCTAAAATGGAAAAAATGTTAGGAAACATTCTTTCCAGGGTAATGACTTTTATATAAGGTCAAAGAAATAAAAAATAATAAAGTTATGGACTGTGGAAGACATTTATGCGACAAGAATGAACACTCATCTGTAGCTGGTGATGATGCAACCTAGCAGCATCTTCTGTTCCTATTGTAAATGCATACAGCCTTATTGATAGGGAATAGAATAGATTTTAATTGTTTTTGGGCAGCACTAGCAGCATGAAGTATAAGGCAATAATACCTTCCTGGTTCGATGTAATACTCTATCAATCCTACGATACCTCACCCGTAAAAGAATTTCAGATAAGACAGTTAATATTCCAGAATATAGAATCTATTTCAACTGTCCTTCCTATTATTAAGGAGTATGTCTAGTGATGAGCGAGCATGCTCGCTACTGCTCGGTGCTCGCCCGAGCATCTCACTGCTTGAGATGCTCGGCGCTCGCCGAGTATTTCCAGGTTGCTCGGGCGGGAACTCAGGTCCCCTCCGTGCATGTTTGGCGCTTTTTAGAGAGCCAATGAACATGCAGGGATTGCCTGTCATGCACTGTAATGCCGTAGCCATGTTGGTTGTGGGCATTACAGTGATTGGCTGGCCGCACAGCATCATCAGGTCTATATCAGACCAGGCGCCGCCATGCTCGTCACAGTCACTCCAGATCAAACAGTGTAGGGAGAGCTGCTGCTTTGTCAGGGAGAGATTTTATTGTGTATTAGGTAGTGTAGGGAGAAAAACCGTACATACACATATCCATCTTAAAAACAGACTAATCCATCTGCAGAGATATCAGGCAGGCAGGGTGTATAGGCAGGTGGTGTATATAGCAGACTGCAGTGCATATAGTACGAGAGGCTCCATTCCAATTCTGCCTTCTGTTGCTGTTAGATATTTCTAATCAAAGGCCCAGGTCTCAGGGGCCAGCAATACTTTTCTTTTGATCTTAATCCTCATTATTTGTTTAAAAAGCAATACAGAGAACACCGTTTTTCTGTGCCATTTGCTAGTTTTGGGAGAGGTGCTGCTGCGTTAGGGACAGATTAGATTGTGTATTAGGTAGTGTAGGGAGAAAAACCGATCATTACACATATCCATCTTAACAAACAGTCCTTCTGAGGACTAATCTATCTGTAGAGATATCAGGCAGGCAAGGTGTATAGGCAGGCAGTGTATATAGCAGACTGCAGTGCATATAGCACAAGAGGCTCCATTCCAATTCTGCATTCTGCTGCTTTTAGATATTTCTATACAAAGGCCCAGGTCTCAGGGGCCAGGAATACTTTTCTTTGGATCTTAATCCTCATTATTTGATTAAAAAGCAATCCAGAGAACACCATTTTTTCTGCGCCATTTGATTGTTGGCACTGTAGAATACAGCCAGGTCCTTTCCATATTAGAGCGCTAGAAAACCAGCTATTTAAAACTTTGTTTTTTCCATCAAACAGATCACATATACGTTGTCAGAAAATACTGAAATTTCCTTTAGTGTGTAATTGAAGCAATTCACCGCAGTTTGCTGTTCAAACTACTTAAATACAGGCCAGCTATTTAAAACTGTGTTTTCTCTGTCACATGGATTACATTTACGTTGTCAGAAAATACTACCATTTCTGGCCTCCATTAAAAATTTACTTTAGTGTGTCATTGAAGCTTTTCACACCAGTTTGATGTTCAAACTAGTTACCTACAGGCTAGGTATTTAAAATTCTGTTTTCTCCGTCACACGGATCACATATACGTTGTCAGAAAATAATGCCATTTCTAGCCTCTTTTAAAAATTGCCTTTAGTGTGTCATTGAAACAATTCACCGCAGTTTGCTGTTCAAACTACTTACCTACAGGCCAGGTATTTAAAACCATGTTTTCTCCGTCAAACGGATCACATATACGTTGTCAGAAAATACTGCCATTTCTGGCCTCCATTAAAAATTGCCTTTAGTGTGTCATTGAAGCAATTCACCGCAGTTTGCTGTTCAAACTACTTACCTACAGGCCAGGTGTTTAAAAGTATGTTTTCTCCGTCAAGCGGATCACATATAAGTTGTCAGAAAATACTGCCATTTCTGGCCTCCATTGAAAATTTCTTTCAGTGTGTCATTGAAGCAATTCACCGCAGTTTGCTGTTCAAACTACTTACCTACAGGCCAGGTATTTAAAACTCTGTTTTCTCTATCACACGGATCACATATAAGTTCGCTCCAAACTCAGTCATTTGTAGTGAGCGTGGAAGATACTGTCCTCCATTTAAAATGGGCAAGGCACGTGGCAAGGGACGGGGAACTGGACGTGATGGTAATGGTGCATGCAGAGGCCGAGGACAAGGCCGTGGGCAAGCCGAAATTGTGCCACAACAAACACCCACATCTTCTCGCCTGACCTTCCTGTCCAAATTTCTAGAGAACCGCAGCACACCACTATTGAACCCGGAGCAGTGTCAAAAGGTTGTTGGTTGGATAGCGGATAGTGCTTCCAGTCACTTAGCCACCACCACCATCACCATGTCTTCCACACGGTCAAGTCTCAGTAGCCGTGAGCCTGGACCACATATTCCTCACCCTGATCCTCCTTCCTCCCACCATGCCGAGTACCCAGAGACAACTGATCCCACACTTGGACACTCTGAAGAGCTGTTCACTTTTCCATTTATAGATTCGGGCCTCTCGTCGAGTCCACTTGAAGCGGGGCAAGAGGAGATCGCGTGTAACGATGCCCAAATATTTGAGCAGCCACGGTCACACGAAGGCGACGGTGGGAAAGTGTCACAAGAGGTGGACGATGATGAGACACAATTGCAGAAAGTCAGGAGGAGGACCAGGCTGAGGAAGTGGAAGACAAGGTGGTGGATGATAGAGTAACTGACCCAACCTGGCAGGAGGACATGCAGAGTGAGGACAGCAGCACACAGGGGGAGGGAGGCAGAGCACCCCAACAGGCAGGAAGAAGCAGTGTGGTGGCAGGCAACCGTTCCCCAACACGAAGGAAGTTGCCAGTACAACTGTTAGGTCTTCCCGAGGCTGGTTGTTTTTTAAAAACTCTGCTAATAACCCAAAAAAGGCCATTTGCACCACATGCTAGGCCAGCATTAGCAGGGGTGGCAAAACGACCAGCCTCACCATCACCAGCATGATCAGGCACATGGCAGCAAAGCACCCGACTTTGTGGGTCAAACCCCAGTGTCCAGATGCAGTGTCTGTGGGTGGCACCATTGCTTCTTCCGCTGTTGCATGCAAGCCAATCCCCTGTCCATGGTGCATGCGAAGAAGTCTCCTGCCCTGCACCTGTCGTTGCACACTCTCAAGTAGCAGCATCAGGAAGCACGTCCATGTCCTTGTCCCAGCTCAGAGTTCAATTGTCCATACCCCAGTCATTGGAACTCAAGCGCAAATATGTAGCCAACGCCCCACAGGCCACACTACTAAATTCTCACATTTCACGACTGCTTGCAATCGAAATGTTGCATTTTAGGCTCGTAGAGATGGAAGCATTCGGCAACCTGATGGCGGCGGCCGTCCCTCGGTACTTGGCCCCCTGCCGCCACATTTTCACACTAGGTTATCATAGTGGAAGTCGGGAACCAGTCAGACCTTGGGACGGAACACATCCTCCAGACTCCAAGGATTGCGGGCCCTTGGTAAATCAGGGTTGCCCCCATGGTCTACAGCTCCTGCACCTCATCCTCCTCAGCCTCCTCCTCCTCTTCAGCCTCCATCTCCGAAATGACCACATCAGTCACAAGCTGGAAGCACTGCAGCACTGCCTCGGGCCAAGCGGCAACAGGCCGTGCTGAAGCTAATATGCTTAGCTGAAAAACCGCACAATGCTGAAGAGTTATTGACAGCTCTGAAAGAGCAGGCAGATCTGTGGCTCACACCGCTGAACCTACAGCCAGGCATGGTCGTGTGTGACAATGGCCGGAACCTGGTGGCAGGTCTGAGGCGAGGCGAGCTCACACACATACCATGCCTGGCCCATGTGCTTAACCTCGTGGTTCAGCGGTTTTTCAAATCCTACCCGGAGCTGCTGAATCTGCTTGTTAAAGTACGCCGCCTATGTGCCCATTTTAGAAAGTCAGCTACAGCTTCCCCCGCCCTTGCAGTGTTTCAGCTGGGTTTGCAGCTTCCAGCTCACAGACTGGTGTGTTATGTACCCACGCGTTGGAACTCTACACTGCAGATGTTGGGAAGGATATGTGAGCAGAAGAGGGCAGTTATTGAGTACCAGCATCAACAAGGCCATTGATATTCAGTTCAGCTCCACACATAAGAACGCAGGAGTGGACATGGATGTCAGACATATGTAACATCCTCCAAAATTTGAGGACTCCACCAAGATGGTGAGCGGCGATGACGCCATAAATAGCGTCGCCATCCCGCTTCTCTGTCTTCTGAAACACTCTCTGCTCACAATCAAAGAGGATGCATTGTAGGCGGAGCACAATGAGATGGAGCAAGGAACCATAGAGGGTGATTACACACAGCCAAGCCTCATCCCATCCCAACGTGGATTGGGTGACAATGAGGAAGAGGAGGAGGACGACGAAGGACAGGAGCTAGTTTCATGCACTATAAATGGTACTACCTGCACAGCTGTCATACCGTCTGTTCAGCGTGGATAGCCTGAGGACAGAGAGGAGGAGGAGAGCATGGTCAGTCACCCTCTTGGTGAGGACACGGAAGTCTTGCCTGTTAGTAGTCTTGCACACATGGCTGAGTTTATGCTACGCTGCCTTTCCCATGACCTTCGCGTTCTCAAAATTTTGGGTGACAGTCATTACTGGTTGGTGACACTTCTAGACCCACACTACAAGGAGAACTTTATATCTCTTATTCCTGAGGCGGACAGGTCTACAAAAATGGGGCAGTACCAGAAGGCCCTTGTTGCGGAATTATTAAAAATATTCCCATCTGAAAATGCTGGTGGCAGAGGGCACATTTCGTTGGACAACAGGAGTACAGGTGAGAGAGACACAACTTCAATCCATTCGAAGCAGGGGAACACTGTCAAAGTTCTGGGAGAGTTTTCTCAGACCCTCCCATCGCACAGGCCCTGAGGCGCGGGGTACTCTCACAAGGAGTGCAAAGCTTCGGAAGATGCTGAGGGAGTACCTTGCCGACCGTACAACGTCCTCCATGATTTCTCTGTGCCTTATAATTATTGGGTATCCAAGCTGGATACATGGAATGAACTGGCTCTCTATGCCTTGGAGGTCCTGGCCTGCCATGCTGCCAGCGTTTTATCAGAGCGGGTTTTTAGTGCCGCAGATGGAATTATAGCTGATAAGCGCATCCACCTGTCAACTGAAAATGCTGACAGGCTGACTCTTATAAAACTGAACAAGGGCTAAATTGGGCCAGACTTCTCAACACCACCAAATGATAGCAGCATAACATAAACTCAAATCAGTGTTTTTTCTTGGGAGGTGTATTCCCATGCACCTTTTCTCACCCACACATGGGTACAGTGCTGGCCAAAAGTATTGGCACCCCGGCATTTCTGTCAGATTATACTCAGTTTCTTCCTGAAAATGATTGCAATCACAAATTCTTTGGTATTATTCTCTTCATTTAATTTGTCTTCAATGAAAAAAGCACAAAAGAATTGTCCTAAAGCCAAATTGGATATAATTCCACACCAAACCTAAAAAAGGGGGTGGACAAAAGTATTGGCACCCTTTGAAAAATCATGTGATGCTTCTCTAATTCGTGTAATTAACAGTACCTGTAACTTACCTGTGGCACCTAACAGGTGTTGGCAATAGCTAAATCACACTTGCAGCCAGTTAACATGGATTAAAGTTGACTCAATCTCTGTCCTGTGTCCTTGTGTGTACCACATTGAGCATGGAGAAAAGAAAGAAGACCAAAGAGCTGTCTGAGGACTTGAGAAACCAAATTGTGAGGAAGCATGAGCAATCTCAAGGCTATAAATCCTTCTCCAAAGACCTGAATGTTCCTGTGTCTTCCGTGCGCAGTGTCATCAAGAAGTTTAAAGCCCATGGCACTGTGGCTAACCTCCCTAGATGTGGACGGAAAAGAAAAATTGACGAGAGATTTCAACGCAAGATTGTGCGAATGGTGGATAAAGAACCTCGACTAACATCCAAACAAGTTCAAGCTGCCCTGCTGTCCGAGGGTACAACAGTGTCAACCCGTACTATACGTCGGTGTCTGAATGAAAAGGGACTGTATGGTAGGATACCCAGGAAGACCCCACTTCTTACCCCGAGACATAAAAAAGCCAGGCTGGAGTTTGCCAAAACTTACCTGAGAAAGCCTAAAACGTTTTGGAAGAATGTTCTCTGGTCAGATGAGACAAAAGTAAAGCTTTTTGGGAAAAAAAGCATCAACATAGAGTGTACAGGAAAAAAAAAGAGGCATTCAAAGAAAAGAACACGGTCCCTACAGTCAAACATGGCGGAGGTTTCCTGATGTTTTGGGGTTGCTTTGCTGCCTCTGGCACTGGACTGCTTGACCGTGTGCATGGCATTATGAAGTCTGAAGACTACCAACAAATTTTCCAGCATAATGTAGGGCCCAGTGTGAGAAAGCTGGGTCTCCCTCAGAGGTCATGGATCTTCCAGCAGGACAATGACCCAAAACACACTTCCAAAAGCACTATAAAATGGTTTGAGAGAAAGCACTGGAGACTTCTAAGGTGGCCAGCAATGAGTCCAGACCTGAATCCCATAGAACACCTGTGGAGAGATCTCAAAATGGCAGTTTGGAGAAGGCACCCTTCAAATATCAGGGACATGGAGCAGTTTGCCAAAGAAGAATGGTCTACAATTCCAGCAGAGCCCTGTAAGAAACTCATTGATGGTTACCGGAAGCGGTTGTTCGCAGTTATTTTGGCTAAAGGTTGTGCAACCAAGTATTAGGCTGCCAATACTTTTGTCTGGCCCTTTTTTGGAGTTTTGTATAAAATGATCAATTATTTGATTTTTGCTTCATTCTCTTTTGTGTTTTTTCCTTACAAGCAAATTAAATGAAGAGAATAATACCAAAGAATTTGTGATTGCAATCATTTTCAGGAAGAAACTGAATATTATCTGACAGAATTGCAGGGGTGCCAATACTTTTGGCCAGCACTGTATATGCTTCCTGATTTTGTTTATTTGCTCTTGTCCTCCTCCTTCTCCTCATCCTCCACCACCATATCACCAGGGTGTACGTGGTCCGTGATGCAACACCCACATAATTTTTTTAAAGGATGTTTATGATGCCTGTGAAAATTTTTTTTTATACAGTATGTTTATGTATGCCCCCCAGGGGTAACTGTTTGTCAGCCCATACACTTAGTGCATGGGTATTACAAGTATAGGAGGCCTGCTCCTTTCTAATGGGAACATTTTTTTATGAGGCCCTCCTCCACGTCTCTTCCAAGGGGCATTGAAGTGCCTCCAAATTTTTGGCAGCCCTTGCATTCACTGCATAGGCCAACACTATGGAAGACTCTCTCCTTTCTAATGGGAATTTGTCATTACTGCGTTAAATTCTTAGTGGGGTTTTTCCTAAAATTGGTCAGCCGTTGGACTCACTGCATACCCTATAACTGTATAGCAGACCCTCTCCTTTCTAATGGGAACAGGTCGTACCTTGTTTCTAGCCCTGCTCTATGTGTCTTTAAATTCTTAGTGGGGTTTTTCCCAAATTTTGGCTGCCCTTGCAGTCACAGCATGGGCATTACCACTATAGGAGACCCGCTCCTTTATAATGGGAACATGTTATTTACTGAGACCCTCCTCAATGTCTCTTCAAAGGGGTTTTGGGTTGCTTCCAAATTTTTGGCAGACCTTGCAGTCACTGGATACGCAATAACAGTATAGGAGACCCACTTGTTAATAATGGGAACAACAACGCATAGCCGTCTGATCGCTGTCTAACAATAGCTACGGCCGACTGCTGGCCTTTTAAGAATAGTAAAGGCCGTCTGATGTCCCTGTAAAAATAGGCTTTATGACTTTTAGAATCCCTCCATCATAAATAAAAAAGGATGTCTGATCATGTGTCACACACCACATTGCTAGATAAGGTTGTAAAATGTTAAAATGACATTTCCCGGTGAATGCATTTGTCTTAAAAAATAACCTAAAAAAAAAAAAATAGGATATTTCATTAGTATAAAAAACAGTGTCAACAATTTATCCTCAATGTAATCACATTGTTCAGCTCATGCACCTCCTCCTCCATCTCCGAAATGACCACATCAGTCACAAGTAGTGTTGAGCGATACCTTCCGATATCAGGAAATATCGTATCGGATTGGATCGGACCGATACTCAAAAAGTATCGGATATCGCCGATTCCGATACCGGAAACCAATGCAAGTCAATGAGACAGAAATATCGGAATGAAAATAAACCCTTTCTTTCCTTGTAGGTTAATTCTACATGAAGTAAAACAACTAAGAATAATGTAGAATGTATTATGCGAAAAGCCGGCAATTCATCAGCGCATACACCGCTACGCGACAATTTACAACAGAAAGAATAGCGCTTCACACATAGATTAGATAGATAGAAACATGTCAGTGACATATATATGAAGTACAGTGACAGTGTTGCTTAATGTACTTGTCATTTAGTGCAAAGGATTTATTAAAAAAAATATTAGTGTTTTCATGCACCGTCTCTTTAAAAAAGCCAGCCGGCAATTCAGCAGCGGTATCCGACAATTTATAACAGACAGAATAGAGCTTCACACATAGATTAGATAGATAGAAACATGTCAGTCACATATATATGAAGTACAGTGACAGTGTTGCTTACTGTACTTGTCATTTAGTGTTAAAATAAAGGTTTTATTTAAAAAAAAATTGGCGTGGGGTTCCCCTTAATTTTAGTCTCTAGCGGAGGTTAAGCAGACAGCTGGGGCAGATGTTTGAAGCCTGGGAAGGGGGTAATACCCACGGAGCTTCCCAGGCTGCTAATATCAGCCCCCAGCGGAATACTTAGCCTTTACTAGCTATTAAAATGGGGGACCCCCCAAAAAAAATGACGTGGGGTTCCCCCTAATTTAATAGCTAGCAAAGGCTAGGCAGACAGCTGGGGGCTGATATTAATAGCCCAGGAAGGGAGCCATGAATATTGGCCCCCTCCCAGGCTAGAAACACCAGCCGTCAGCAGCCCCAGAAATGGCGCATTCATAGGATGCGCCAATTCTGGCACTTAGCCTCGCTCTTCCACGCTGCCCTGTAGCGGTGGCAGGGGGTAATAGGGCTGGGGTTGATGTCAGCTTATAATGCCAGCTGACATCAAGCCCAGGTTAGTAATGGAGAGGCGTCTATAAGACACCCCCATTACTAACCCCATAGTCAAAGTTAAAAGAAAACACAAACACCCAGAATAAAGTCCTTTAATTGAAATAAAGACACAATCCTTTATTGTTCTAAATTAAACCATACTTACCATCACGCCCATTCCAGCTGAAGCCAACGATCTCCTGCAATAAAAGAAAAATAATAAAGCAACATCATCCTTACCTTTCCATGGTTCCCACAACAGCTTCAGCTCTGCTACATCGAGATGACAGGCTGGACCGCAGCAGAACGCTGCCATCCAGCCTGTCATCCCGCAGACACTGAGAAGCGCAGGCATGCTTGCGCTCTGCAGTGTCTGGCTGTGACGGCATAAAGATGAGACGAGTTCATGTCCAATGAACTCGGCGCACCTCATGCACGTCACTGACAGCGTGGGAAAATTCTCACGCTGAAGCGCTGAGTGCAGGAGAATTCTCCCACGCTGTCAGTGACGTGCATAAGGTGAGCTCATGTCCAATGAACTCAGCTCACCTCCTGCACGTCACTGACAGCGTGGGAGAATTCTCCTGCACTCAGCGCTTCAGCGTGAGAATTCTCCCACGCTGAAGCGCTGAGTGCAGGAGAATTTTCCCACGCTGTCAGTGACGTGCATAAGGTGAGCTCATGTCCAATGAACTCAGCTCACCTCCTGCACGTCACTGACAGCGTGGGAGAATTCTCCTGCACTCAGCGATTCAGTGTGAGAATTCTCCCACGCTGAAGCGCTGAGTGCAGGAGAATTTTCCCACGCTGTCAGTGACGTGCATGAGGTGAGCCGAGTTCATTGTACATTAACTCGGCTCATCTGGATGCCCTCACAGAGAGACACTGTGGAGCGCAAGCAAGCCTGCGCTTCTCAGTGTCTGCGGGATGACAGGCTGGATGGCAGCGTTCTGCTGCGGTCCAGCCTGTCATCTCGATGTAGCAGAGCTGAAGCTGTCATGGGAACCATGGAAAGGTAAGGATGATGTTGCTTTATTATTTTTCTTTTATTTCAGGAGATCGTTGGCTTCAGCTGGAATGGGCGTGACGGTAAGTATGGTTTAATTTAGAACAATAAAGAATTGTGTGTTTATTTCAATTAAAGGACTTTTTTTCTGGGTGTTGTGTTTTTTTTAAATACTTTACTAGAAATTCATGGTGGTCATGTCTAATATTGGCGTGACCCCATGAATTTTGGGCTTAGGGCCAGCTGATAATGCCAAGCTGGCCCTAACCCCTTTATTACCCAGTGAGCCACCGCATCAGGGCCCTGGATGAGTTGGGTACAGCGCCAGAAGATGGCGCTTCTATGAACGCGCCATTTTCCGGGGTGGCTGCGGACTGCAATTTGCAGCGGGGGTGGCCCAGAAAGCTTGGGCCTCCCTGCGCTCGGATTCCAGCCCCCAGCTGCCTAGTTGTACCTGGCTGGACACAAAAACAGGGCGAAGCCCCACGTCAATTTTCTTTAAATTATTTCATGAAATAATTAAGAAAAAAAGGGCTTCCCTATATTGTTGTGTCCGGCCAGGTACAAATAGGCAGCTGGTGGTTGGGGGCAGCCCGTTCCTGCCTGCTGCACCTGACTGGACACAAATATAGTGCGAAGCCCCACGTCAATTTTTTTTAAATTATTTCATGAATTTCCTGAAATAATTAAAAAAAATTGAAGTGGGGCTTCGCACTATATTTGTGTCCAGCCAGGTACAGCAGGCAGGAATGGGCTGCCCCCAACCACCAGCTGACTATTTGTACCTGGCCGGACACAACAATATAGGGAAGGCCTTTTTTTCTTAATTATTTCATGAATTTCATGAAATAATTAAAAAAAAAATACTTGGGGCTTCGCCCTATTTTTGTGTCCAGCCAGGTACAACTAGGCAGCTGGGGGCTGGAATCTGCAGCGCAGGGAGGCCCAAGCTTTCTGGGCCCCCCCCGCTGCAAATTGCAGTCCGCAGCCACCCCGGAAAATGGCGCGTTCATAGAAGCGCCATCTTCTGGCGCTGTACCCAACTCATCCAGGGCCCTGGTGCGGTGGCTCACTGGGTAATAAAGGGGTTAGGGCCAGCTTGGTATTATCAGCTGGCCCCAAGCCCAAAATTCATGGGGTAACGCCAGTATTAGACATGACCGCCATGAATTTCTAGTAAAGTATTTAAAAAAAACACAAGACCCAGAATAAAGTCCTTTAATTGAAATAAACACACAATTTTTTATTGTTCTAAATTAAACTATACTTACCATCACACCCATTCCAGCTGAAGCCAACGATCTCCTGCAATAAAAGAAAAATAATAAACCAACCTCATCCTTACCTTTCCATGGTTCAAACGACAGCTTCAGCTCTGCTACATCGAGATGACAGGCTGGACCGCAGCAGAACGCTGCCATCCAGCCTGTCATGCCGCAGACACTGAGAAGAGCAGGCATGCTTGCGCTCCTCAGTGTCTCGCTGTGACGGCATCCAGATGAGCCGAGGTCATGTCCAATGAACTCGGCTCACCTCATGCACGTCACTGACAGCGTGGGAAAATTCTCACGCTGAAGTGCTGAGTGCAGGAGAATTCTCCCACGCTGTCAGTGACGTGCATGAGGTGAGCTCATGTCCAATGAACTCAGCTCACCTCATGCACGTCACTGACAGCGTGGGAAAATTCTCACGCTGAAGTGCTGAGTGCAGGAGAATTCTCCCACGCTGTCAGTGACGTGCATGAGGTGAGCTCATGTCCAATGAACTCAGCTCACCTCATGCATGTCACTGACAGCGTGGGAAAATTCTCCTGCACTCAGCGCTTCAGCGTGAGAATTCTCCCACGCTGTAAGTGACGTGCATGAGGTGAGCCGAGTTCATTGGACATGACCTCGTCTCATCTTTATGCCGTCACAGAGAGACAATGTGGAGCGCAAGCAAGCCTGCTCTTCTCAGTGTCTGCGGGATGACAGGCTGGATGGCGGCGTTCTGCTGCGGTCCAGCCTGTCATCTCGATGTAGCAGAGCTGAAGCTGTCGTGGGAACCATGGAAAGGTAAGGATGAGGTTGCTTTATTATTTTATTTTTATTACAGGAGATCGTTGGCTTCAGCTGGAATGGGCGTGACGGTAAGTATGGTTTAATTTAGAACAATAAAGAATTGTGTCTTTATTTCAATTAAAGGACTTTATTCTGGGTGTTTGTGTTTTTTATAACTTTGACTATGGGGTTAGTAATGGGGGTGTCTTATAGACGCCTCTCCATTACTAACCTGGGCTTGATGTCAGCTGGCATTATAAGCTGACATCAACCCCAGCCCTATTACCCCCTGCCACCGCACCAGGGCAGCGTGGAAGAGCGAGGCTAAGTGCCAGAATTGGCGCATCCTATGAATGCGCCATTTCTGGGGTGGCTGACGGCTGGTGTTTCTAGCCTGGGAGGGGGCCAATATTCATGGCTCCCTTCCTGGGCTATTAATATCAGCCCCCAGCTGTCTGCCTAGCCTTTGCTAGCTATTAAATTAGGGGGGACCCCACGTCATTTTTTTTGGGGGTCCCCCATTTTAATAGCTAGTAAAGGCTATGTATTCAGCTGGGGGCTGATATTAGTAGCCTGGGAAGCTCCGTGGGTATTACCCCCTTCCCAGGCTTCAAACATCTGCCCCAGCTGTCTGCTTAACCTCCGCTAGAGCCTAAAATTAAGGGGAACCCCACGCCAATTTTTTTAATAATAAATCCTTTATTTTAATACTAAATGACAAGTACAGTAACCAACACTATCACTGTACTTCATATATATGTGACTGACATGTTTCTATCTATCTAATCTATGTGTGAAGCTCTATTCTGTCTGTTATAAATTGTCGGGTACAGATGCTGAATTGCCGGCCGGCTTTCTTAAAGAGACGGTGCATGAAAACACTATTATTTTTTTTAATAAATCCTTTACACTAAATGACAAGTACAGTAAGCAACACTGTCACTGTACTTCATATATATGTGACTGACATGTTTCTATCTATCTAATCTATGTGTGATTCTCTATTCCTTCTATTCTAAATTGTCGGGTACCGCTGCTGAATTGCCGGCCGGCTTTTTTAAAGAGACGGTGCATGAAAACACTATTATTTTTTTTGATAAATCCTTTACGCTAAATGACAAGTACAGTAAGCAGCACTTTCACTGTACTTCGTATATATGTGGCTGACATGTTTATATCTATCTAATCTATGTGTGAAGCTCTATTCTTTCGGTTCTAAATTGTCGGGTACCGGTGTATGCCGCTGCTGAATTGCCGGCTTTTCGTGTTTCACTGTGAGCACAGTTCCCATCGATTTGGGCAATCACTGTAATGCCACAACCACCATGGCTGTGGCATTACAGTGAGTGGCAGACAATCCCTGCATGATTGGTGCTCTAAATAGCACCAGACATGCAGGACACGCTTTTGGTGCACAAACAGTTATCGAACATAACCTCGAACAGCCGAATTTTTTGCAAATCGTTCGGGTTCGTCGAACAACTCGAACACCGCCCAAAACAGCTCGAATTTGAGATTGGCGAACAGTTCTAGTCGAACACCGCTCATCTCTACCCAGGACCCCAGCGCTGCAAGGCTTCAGTGCTAACCACTGAGCCACTGTGCTGCCCTCTCTGTTCTCCCTCTGATATCTAACATGCTGGAGAGACTTGCACCTACTACCACTCAGTGTCTTCAGCTCCCTTTTGAGAAACTAATGTATTTGGGCAGAAGAAAAGGAAATTGTGGATGGTTTTGTTACTGGTACTGCGGGCACTGCTAATACCATGGCGTCTTGCCATAGTTCACTGGGAATATTCCAGTCTGGTTGGAACCAAGCTGATTTCCATAGAAAAGTATCAGCAGCAAGCTAAGGAGATGATGGCCTCAATCATCGTCATCACAACCTCACCTCGACACTACGAAATCTGGCAGTTTCGTGTTGCAGCCTGTGGGTGGCTGGCTGGCTGCATAGTTGCACTTGCATTCCAAGTAACAGAAAACTAAGCAGATGGTGGCCTGTATCATCATCATGGTCTCACCTCAGCACTATGAACTTTCTAGAAGGAGAAGCCAGGGCCCACAGGAGGAGTCTACGGTTCTCTGGTGGGCCAGTCCAACCCGGCCGAGAAGCAGCTCTAGCTAAGAAAAGTCTGTTGCAAGGTTCTTGCACACTCTGTGGCTGCATTTTTTACTGTGGACTGGCTCCAGCTATCTATAAGATTGCAATCTATGATCCCTTCATTGACTCCCCATTGGCGAGAGACTTCAGTTCAAAACCGTAACCATGACATGCAAAGCCATCCACAACCTGTCTTCTCCATATATCTGAGACCTAGTCTCCCGGTACATACCTGCATGCAATCTATGATCTTCACAAGTAGAGATGAGCAAACATTCAATGTTTGGTTAGGGAAAGTCCGACTAACAAATAGACATTCGCCAATCTGTGTGTTATCAGCATAGAGGTGATACTGAAAGCCGTGAGACCATGAGCTGTCCCAGGCCGAAGGTGTAGATGGAGAAGAGCCTGTGTCCCAGAACATTACCCGTGCCCTCCCCAGTACACTTACTGGGAACAACTGCCTAACCACAAACACGTGGACAAGTGAATGTGGCCAGGGATGGCACGGAGCCAGTCCACAGTGAAAAATCAGCCACAAAGTGTGGGGGAACCTTCCCACAGACTTGTCTTAACCAGGGTTGCTTCTCGGCAGGGTTGGACGGGGCCACCAGAGAAACGGAGAATACCCCGGTGGACCCTGGCTTCTCCATCAGCAGTGTTCATTGCGCAAACCTTGCATGTTGTGATGATGATGAGGCCATCCGTCTCCTTAGTTTTCTGTTACTTGGAATGCAAGCGTAAGTATGCAGCCAGCCACCCACCCACAGGCTGCAATAGTAAATTTCCACATTTCAGGGCAGCTGAATGCACTTGAAATGTTGCATTTTGGGCTCATGTAGTAGGAAGCTTTTCACAACCTCATGGCGGTGGCGGCCAGGTCTCCATACTTTGTCCCCAGCCGCCACTGTTTCTCCCTGTGTCATAACCGCCTTCCACAAGCACAGGTCCCAGAACATTACCCATGCCCCTCCCCCCAGTGCACTGACTGGGAAGGACCGCCTAACCACAAACACGTGGACATGTGAATGTGGCCAGGGACGGTACGGAGCCAGTCCACAGCTTGTCGGTGAGAGTTGTATTTCACCACAGCAATATTCTTTAGCTCAGAGAAAGGACTTGGGAAACCGTATCTACTCCAGCTGTAATTTTCCCAGAAAGTCCTCTAATGCATCTTCTTGCATAAGCAATGGCAGCCCTTCCAACATCAGCTCACACTTCTCGTTGGTGCTTAGTTGCAGACAAAGATCTTTCTTTACGCCTTGAATTTAATCACTACAGAATTGGACAATCGCCTGATCTGCAATGCATTTTGAGAAATAACGTGCATAATCAAAGCCAGGTTTAGGCCACTGAAGGTCATTAAGTGAAATTCATATAGCTTTCCCACAGACTGAAAGTGGTGTATCAAGACTTCCAAGGCCGGCAAGGCTTCCCTGTTCTCCCCAAGAGGATGACTGTCCATGTTCTCCTCCTCATCCTCATCCTCCTCATTATCAACCAATCCGCATTGAGATGAGATGAGGCTGGGCTGCATAGTTCCCTGCTCCGCTTGCAATAACTCCTCTTTAACTGTGAGCAGCGAATGTTTCAGTAGACAGAGAAGCGGGATGGTGATGCTAGTTATGGAGTCATCGCCACTGACCATCTTGGTGGAGTCCTCAAAGTTATGAAGGATGGCACAGACATCCATGCCCACTCAATCGCTCTTATGTGCGGAGGCTGACCTGAATGCCGATGGGCATGTTGAAGCTTGTACAGAACAACTGCCCTCTGCTGCTCACACATCCTTCCCAACATCTGCAACATTGATTTCCAACATGTGGTGACATCGCACAACAGTCGGTGAGCTGTAAGCTGCAAACGCTGCTGAAGCACTGCCACGATGGCAGAGGCTATAACTGACTTTCTCAAATGAGCACACACGCGTTGTACTTTCACAAGCAGCTGTGGCAGATCTGGGTAGGTTTAGAGAAATCGCTGAACCACTAAGTTAATCAAATTTAGTGCTCTCTCACTACTATTGTGTAACCCTGTATGGAGAACAATATCAGAACCGAAAAATTAAAAGAAGAAATATAGCCTGCTTTATATACCACGGTTCTAAGAAAATAAATTTCAATTCTATCTTGTGTACCTCTGTGACAAAAACATCTGCACCAAAGAATTAATTTCACTAGAGTAGAACTAGTATAATGGTGACCGACAACTCTTACTCTACAGCCAAACCCAATGGAGACCCAATCAGGATACTCCACATTTACAAAAATTAGTGGCAGACATCATCAAAGTGGCATCGATTTCACCAGAGTAGAAGTAGTTTAATGGAGACAGAAACCTCTTCCACTACAGCCAAACCCAATAGATAGAGACCCAATCAGGATGCTCCACATTTCCAAAAATTAGTGGTAGACACCAGCAAAGTGGCATCAATTTCACTACAGTACAAATAGTATAATTAAGACCGACACCTCTTCCACTACAACCAACCCAGTAGATGGAGACACAATGAGGACTGTTCACATTTAAGAAAATTAGGGCTTAAGACCTTTCCGTAGCCTACAGATTGGAGTTGGTGGAGTTCAACCTTTTAGCTTTGTCATGTGTAGGAGTAAACAATCTTTTACGTGACAGAAGCTGCGGGTACGAGGGCTGGCTGCAGTGCTGAGAGAGGGCGGAATACAGTGAAATGGACAAACTGCTAAACCGTGAGTGAGGTGCAGGTGTAGATTTTTCGGTGGATTGAGAAACATGTGGTGTGCTCAGTGACACAAACACAGCAGGCATGTCCGCTTCTGTTACAGCTGACGGACTCTCACTCAGCCTGACTGGAGCAAGTATACAACCATAGCTTCTGCGGTCGGAGACCTGCATGACAATTCTTGGCGCGTTAACAGTGGAGGAGGAGGAAGCAGCAGATGAAGTGGCTGATGGTAGTGTTGAGCGAACATGCTCGACACTGCTCGGTACTCGACCGAGCATCACGCTACTTGGGATGTTCGGCGAGCACCGAGAATTTCCGGGTTACTCGGGCGGGAGCTCGGGTCTCCGCCCTGCATGTTTGGCACTCTTTACAGAGCCAATGAACATGCAGGGATTGCCAGCCAGTCACTGTAATGCTGCAGCCATGTTGGTTGTGGGCATTACAGTGATTGGCTGGCCGCACAGCATCACCTCGAGTATTTATAACGGGGCGCCGCCATCTTGGACACAGTCACTCCGGATTAGACAGTGTAGGGACAGCGCTGCGGATTTAGGGAAGGGAAGTAAAGGCTGCCAGAACAAACAAACAGTCCTTTTCAGGACTAATATCCATCCCAGATACCAGGCAGGCAGGCTGTATAGGAGACACAGTGGTTATACCAGCAAACGCTGCATTACAGTCCTGTGTGCTCCTGTTGCTGAAATTGCTGGACTTAGCACCAGGTGTCGGGGGCCAGGAAAAATCCTTTTTTTCTTTCATCTAAATCCTCCTTTTTTATTCCTCCTTCACACTGTACAAATACCCGTCTTATTAACCTTTTGGTGTGTCCCCCCCCCCCCAAAAAAAGCGTTTCTCTGATTTTTAAGACAAATATAACTGTTGAAAATAGTCTGGTGTAGGCTAGAGAAACAGAAGTGTTGTTTTGCACTTCCACGGTTCAAACCTCTGTATTATCCATTTTGGGCCTTTGGTATCTAAAAAAAAGCAGTTTGAGTGTGTCGCTCACTGTTCAGCTGCAAATATCTCTATTTAAAAAGTGTGGTATACCCCAGTAAACAATAACTGTGGTTTTGCCATCCCACGGTAAAAAATCTCTATTATTCAGCTTTGGGTAGTTTTTTCCGTAAAGAAAAACAGTAGTGTCTCCTGACTGTTGTGACACAAAAATATATCTGTTGAAAATAGTCTTGTGTAGGCCCGACATCCCAGTGTGGTTTCGCAGTTCCACGGGTCAAATCGCTGTACTATCCAGTTTTGGGCCTTTGGTATCTAAAAAAAAAGCAGTTTGAGTGTGTCGCTCACTGTTCAGCCGCAAATATCTCTATTTAAAAAAGTGTGGTATACCCCAGTAAACAATAACTGTGGTTTTCCTCTTCCACGGTTCTAATCTACTCTTTATTACCCTTTTTCCATTGATAGTGCAAGTGTAAGCTATTTTACTTCATTTACAATGGGCAAGGCACGCTGCAAGGGACGTGGAAGTGGACGTTCTGGTGATGGTTCGTGCAGAGGACGGGGCCGTGGCCAAGGTGAAAATGTGCCACAACCAACAGCCACATCTTCTCGCTCCCACTTCTTGAAGGGAAGCACAGAACAACACCAGTATTGAGAACTGATCAGTGTGAACAGGTTATTAATTGGATAGCAGATAATATTTCCAGTTACCTGGGCACCACCACCTCCGGTCTGTCTTCCACACGGTCAACTCTTAGTAGCCGTGAGTCTCGACCGCATACTCCTCCTCACCCTGATGCTCCTTCCTCCCACCATGCCGAGTGTCGTCAGACAGCAAGTGATCCCACACTTGGACACTCTGAAGAGCTGTTCACTGGTCCATTTCCATATTTGGGCCCCTCGCCTGATACGCTTGAAGTGGTGGAAGAGGAGATCCCATGTTGCGATGCCCAAATATTTGAACATCCACGGCCACAGGAAGTCGACGTTGGCAATCTGTCACAAGAGGTGGACGATGACGAGACACAATTGCCAGGAAGTGAGGAGGAGGATCGTGGTGCGCAAGTGGAAGAGGAGGAGGTGGTGGATGATCTAGTAATTGACCCAACGTGGAAGGAGGACATGCAGAGTGAGGCCAGCAGCACACAGGGGGAGGGAGGCAGAGTACCCCAACAGGCAGGAAGAAGCAGTGTGGTGGCCGCAGACAGAAGGCAGGCAACCGTTCCCCGTAACACCAACACGAGGGATGTTGCCAGTACAAGCGGTAGGTCTTCCAGAGTCTGGAATTTTTTTAAAGACTCTGCTGATAACCCCAAAAAGGTCATATGTTCCACCTGCCATGCCAGCATCAGCAGGGGTGACAAAACTACCAGCCTGACCACCACCAGCATGATCAGGCACATGGCAGCAAAGCACCCGACTTTGTGGGGCGAAACCCAGGGTCCACGACCAGTGTCAGCGGGAGTCACCACCGCTTCTTCCACTGTTGTGCATGCAATAGAACCCCCTGTTGTGTGTGCAAGGCAATCCCCTGTCCATACTGCATGTAAAGATGCCCCCTCCTCTCAGTCTTCACTTGTTATGGCAGTTTCTCAAGAAACAGCATCAAAGTCCATGTCCGCGTCCCACCGCAGTGTTCAGTTGTCCATATCCCAGACCTTTGAACGAAAGCGGAAATTCGCAGCTAACGCCCCACAGGCCACAGTCCTAAATTCGCACATTTCACGACTGCTTGCGTTGGAAATGCTGCCTTTTAGGCTGGTGGAGATGGAATCCTTCTACAACCTTATGGCGATGGCCGTCCCTCGGTACTCGGTCCCCAGACGACACTATTTTGCCCGGTGTGCCATCCCCGCACTACACAAGCTCGTGTCCCAAAACATCTGCCGTGCCCTCAACAACGCAGTTACTGGGAGAGTCCACCATACAACGGACACGTGGACAAGTGCTTGTGGCCAGGGATGGTACATCTCTCTGACGGCACACTGGGTAAACATAGTGGAAGCCGGGACCCAGTCGGACCTTGGGACGGAACACATCCTCCCCACACCGAGGATTGTGGGCCCTATGTCAGTCAGAGTTGCCCCCACAGTCTACAGCTCCTGCGCATCCTCCTCCTCCTCCTCATGTTCAGCCTCCATATCAGATATCACCACATCAGTTACAAGCTGGAAGCATTGCAGTACTGCCTCCGCCAAGCGGCAACAGGCTGTGCTGAAACTCATAAGCTTAGGTGATAAACCTCACACTGCTTGTGAGTTATGGACAGCTGTGAAAGAGCAGGCAGATCTGTGGCTGAGACCGCTGAACCTACATCCCGGCATGGTTGTGTGTGACAATGGCTGTAACCTGGTGGCGTGGTGAGATCACACACGTACCATGCCTGGCTCATGTGCTTAACCTCGTGGTTCAGCGGTTTCTTAAATCATACCCCGAGTTGCCAGATCTGCTCGTGAAAGTACGCCGCCTGTCAGCTCATTTTCGCAAGTCGGCTACAGCTTCCGCCGCCCTTGCTGTGTTGCAGCAGCGTTTGCAGCTTCCGGAACACCGACTGGTGTGTGATGTCCCCACACGTTGGAACTCTACCCTCCACATGTTGCAAAGGATTTGTGAGCAGAAGAGAGCAGTTGTGGAGTACCAGCTGCAACAAGGCCGTCGATATTCAGGTCAGACTCCACACATAAGACCTGAGGAGTGGACCTGGATGTCTGACATATGTACCATCCTGACAAACTTTGAGGAGGCCACCAAGATGGTGACTGGTGATGACGCCATCATTAGTGTCAGCATCCCACTTGTCTGTCTTTTGCAACGCTCTCTGCAGAGAATTAAAGAGGAGGCATTGGAGCCAGAGTATGATGAGATGGATCAAGAAGCCGTAGCGGGCGATTAAACACAGCCCAGCCTCATCTCATCCCAATGTGCATTGGGGGACAATGAGGGAGAGGAGGAGGAGGAGGAGGAAGAAGAACATGCGTTGTAGACGGTAGTACCTGTACAAGTGTCATACCGTCGGTTCAGCGTGGGTGGCCTGAGGACAGGGGGGGAGAGGAAGAGGAGGAGGAGAGCATGGTCAGTCGTCATCTTGGTGAGGACACGGAAATCTTGCCCGTTACCAGTCTGGCACGCATGGCTGACTTTATGTTACGCTGCCTTAACCTTGACCTTCGCGTTGTAAAAAGGTTGGGTGACAGTCATTACTGGTTGTTGACACTTGTAGACCCCCGCTACAAGGAGAACTTTCACTCGCTTATTCCTGAGGTGGAGAGGTCTACAAAAATGGGGCAATACCAGAAGGCCCTTGCTGCAGAACTCTTAAAAAAATTCCCATCTGAACACGCTAGCGGCAGAGGTCACAGTTCGTTGCCCAACCAAGGCGTACAGGCGAGAGAGATGCAACTCCAATCCAGCAGAGGCAGGGGAACACTGTCAACGTTCTGGGACAGTTTTCTGACACCCCCCCAGCTTAAAGGCCCTGAGGCGTGGGTACTCTCACAAGGAGTGGAAAGTTTCAAAAGATGGTGAGGGAATACCTTGCCGATCGTACCAGCATCCTCCGTGATTCCTCTGTGCCTTTTAATTATTGGGTATCCAAGCTGGACACTTGGAATGAACTCGCTCTGTACGCCTTGGAGGTCCTGGCCTGCCCTGCCACTAGCGTGTTATCGGAGCGTGTTTTTAGTGCCGCTGGGGGAATTATAACTGATAAGCGCACTCGCCTGTCAATTGACAATGCTGACAAGCTGACCCTTATCAAAATGAACAAGGGCTGGATTGGGCCAGACTTCTCATCACCACCAAATGACAGCAGAGTAACATAAAGTCAAATCCACTGTGTTATTTCGGGAGGTGTATTCACATGCACCGCTTCACACCCACACATGGGTATACGCTTCCTCGTTTCGGCTGTTTAATCTTCTCCTTATCCTCAGCCTCCACCACCACTATACCACCAGGGTGCCAGCATTTCAAGTTCCTTCGTCCTTATTTTTGGCAGCTTTTGCTTGCAAGGCATAAGCAAATACTATGGGACACCCACTCCCCAATAATGGGACTTAGGTTTGTAATATGCTGTACTGCATGGCTCTTGTAAGGGGCATTGCAAGTTGCTCCATCCTAATTTTTGGCAGTTTTTGCTGGGAAAGCATAAGCAAATACTATGGGACACCCACTCCCCAATAATGGGACTTATGTTTGTAATATGCTGTACTGCATTGCTCTTGTAAGGGGCATTGCAAGTTGCTCCGTCCTAATTTTTGGCAGCTTTTGCTGGGAAAGCATAAGCAAATACTATGGGACACCCACTCCCCAATAATGGGACTTATGTTAGTAATATGCTGTACTGCATGGCTCTTGTAAGGGGCATTGCAAGTTGCTCCGTCCTAATTTTTGGCAGCTTTTGCTGGGAAAGCATAAGCAAATACTATGGGACACCCACTCCCCAACAATGGGACATATGTTTGTAATATGCTGTACTGCATGGCTCTTGTAAGGGGCATTGCAAGTTGCTCCGTCCTAATTTTTGGCAGCTTTTGCTGGGAAAGCATAAGCAAATACTATGGGACACCCACTCCCCAATAATGGGACTTATGTTTGTCATATGCTGTACTGCATGGCTCTTGTAAGGGGCATTGCAAGTTGCTCCATCCTAATTTTTGGCAGCTTTTGCTTGGAAAGCATAAGCAAATACCATGGGACACTCACTACCCAATAATGGGACTTATGTTTGTAATATGCTGTACTGCATGTGACTAGCCCCCTGGGCCGTGTGTTCACGTGTGTGGGATACCCGGTGCCGGGTCTCTGTGGTCTGTAGTCTCCGTGGCGGTGACCCGGTCCCGTGGCTCAGGCTGGTCAAACCAGTGGCAGTCTTTCTTAGGTTTTGAGGTTAATTGTCCGACTGCGCCACCCGTGGATTGCGGTCAGGGAGTACCACCGCTGTGAGGCAGACCGCTGAGGCTGGTATTGTGTGCGCAGCATAGAATGGGATAACTCCCCTCGGGAGGAGTATAGCCTCAGGGCAGTGAGTGTGGATGATGGGGGTGATGGTGCACGAGCGCAGCAGGAATGACTCAGAGTCCTTGCAGTGCAGTTCAGGGTCTTTACTGATGATTATAAGGTAGACCCTCCCGGGAGTACTGGCTAGCATAAGAGGCCTGGTCAGTCTGTGAGCAAGCAGGAGTTCCCCTGGCCAGGTGGAGTTGTAGGCCTCCCCGTCTGTCTGCACTCTTCCTGGCTACCTTGCTGTAAGCGGGTAGAAGTAGCCCACGTCCCTGAGTGTACCGTGTAGTGCTCACCCGTATGGCTGGTGACTTGGGGCCTTCTGTTAGCCTCCGCTCCACGACGGCGGTGCTGGTCCCTTGTTTGTGACTGAGCCTCCGGGCTTCTATGGCCAGAGGACCTGAAATCCCCTGCCGGCTGGTTTCTGCTGCTGGATATATAAGTCCTCACAGCTTCGGACTCCTGTGTCCGGTTCCTATTGTCTTCTGCAAGGGCGAGCTCTGCTCAGCTTCCAGCCCCTGGTCTTTAGCTCCTAGCTCCTACAGAGCTCCTTGCTGTTACTTTCCCTTGCTCTCACTCTGACTCTGACTGTTCTCTGACTCACTCAACCCCGCCCCAGATCCAGTTTATAAGGGCAGAATTCTCCCCTCCCAGGATTGGGGCAGGAGGATGTTGCATGTTTAAGGGATCCTGACCAGGAAACCTCCCACTTCCTCTCCGACGTAATATCTCTATTACTGTGGTGACCAGACCCCTGGGGTGCCACACATGGCTCTTGTAAGGGGCATTGCAGTTCCTCATAATTTTTGGAAAGCCTTCCATTCACTGTTTAGGCCAACAGTGCACAGGAGACCCAGTTGCTATAAATGGAAAAAAAGGTTTAGTTAACGCCCTCTGACCTCCATGTCATTTCCAAGGGGCTTTGGAGTGCCTCGAAATTTTTGGTAGGCATTGCACTCACTGTATGCCCTATAACTGTGTAGCCGAACCGCTCCTTTTGTTACAGAAACATATCCTACAAGACATATCTGGTTGACTGGCCTGATATTGATGTGAATGGTCCCTGTTCCTCCTGCTCTTTCTCCTTTGCCACCACCTCATCCATCATTTATCACCTGAAGCTTTGTTTTAATGGGAGTCATAGAACTTGGATAGTAGCAGGAAAACATCCAGCAATCCTCGGAGGAGGTAGGATATGCGCCAAAACGCTGACCACCTCAGGCCTAGTCGCTACTACATACATGCGCTTGCATTACAACAAAACAAAGCAGATGCTAACTTCTATCATCCTCATCATGCTCCTCACCTTGGCACTCTCAACTCCCCTGGTGGAGAAGCCAGGGCCCACCGGAGGAGTCTGATAGTCCGGTGGGCTCGGCCATTGCTGCCCTAAAGCAGGCCAGGCTAAGAAAAGTGTGGAAAAGTTTACCGGGACAAATAGGGGTGGCTGGGGACCGAGTATGGACACCCGGCCACCCCCTGGAGGCTGGGGAGTAAGCGGGGACACCCGGCCACCAGGCGGCTGGGGACTGAGTATGGATACCAGGCCGCCGAGACAGCCATGGCGTGGTGGCCAGATTCCGCCTCCACATGCCTAAAAGGTCCAATTTAAAGTGCAAGCAAGCAGTATGGTAATGCAGCCTGGGGGTGGGTGGGTGGCAGGCCGCATACTTGCGCTTGCATTGCAAGGAATGGGAGAGGTACAATTGAACACTGCCCTGGGACAAGGACTTGAATGGGGATAGTTGCAAGTCTGCAACGACAGGTGCAAGGTGGGAGGCATCTTCGCATGTACCATGAACAGGGGTTTGGCATGCACACACTACAGCGGAATAGGCTCTCCTTCCCTCTAAATGCACTGGGGAGGGCACAGGTAATGTTTTGGTATACGCGCTTAATCTTATGTATAAGGCAGACCAGGACAAATATGGGCGGCTGGGGACTGAGTATGGATACCTCGCTGCCGAAGCAGCCATGAGGTAGTGGCCAGCTTCGGCCTCCTCCAAACTAAAAGGCCCCATTTCAAGTGCAAGCTAGCAGTATGGAATTGCAGTCTGGGGGTGGGTGGGTGGCAGGCTGCACACTTACACTTGCATTAAAAGAAAACATAGCAGATGCTAACTTCTGTCATCATCATCATGCTCCTCACCTTGGCACTCTCAACTCCACCGATGGAGAAGTCAGGGCCCACCGGAGGAGTCTGGTTCTCTGGTGGGCTCGTCCAATGCTGCCTAAAGCAGGCCGTGCTAAGAAAAGTGTGTGGGGGGATGTTCCAAGGAGAAATAGGGGCGGCTGGGGACCGTTTATGGACACCCGGCCACGGGGCGGCTGGGGACCCAGTATGGACACCCGGCCGCCGGGCGGCTGGGGACTGAGTATGGATTCCAATCCGCCAACACAGCCATGACGTGGTGGCCAGATTCCGCCTCCACATGCCTAAAAGGCCCAATTTCAAGTTCAAGCAAGCAAGCAGTATGGTATTGCAGCCTGGGGGTGGGTGGGTGGCAGGCTGCATACTTGAGCTTGTATTGCAAGGAATGGGGGAGGTACAATTGAACACTGCCCTGGGACTAGAACTTGCATGGGGATAGTTGCAAGTCTGCATCTTCTGATGCGGTAAGGATCACTTATGATGGGCACACTTTTAGACAGTGACCTGGGAGTCAGAGATGCTTCCAGGGGTCTTCCCCATGCTGTTACCTTGTCTTTTCAGCACTTTATGCATGTGTCACACAGCACATGGCCAGATAAGGTTGTAAAATGTTAAAATGACATTTCACGGTGAATGCATTTGTCATAGTTGAAAGCAATACAAAAGTGCCAAAACGCATAAAAAATGCTACTTGTGAACATAGCCGAAGGTGTGGAGGAGTATTTTTGTTTTTGGTCATTTATTTTAACTTATACACAAGTCTTTACCCTGGAAAGGATGTTCCTTAACATATTTCACAGTAAAAAAGTTTCACTTTCGTTTTTGAACGTTTTATTGTGAGCCTGTAAAAGTGGCTTAATACCTCTGACCACGTTGTTGACAGCAGTGACCTGGGGGTCAGAAATGCTTCCTGGGGCGATCCCCATGCTGTCCCCATGTCATTTGAGCACTGTCACTATCGTTTTGGGCACTTGTTAGGCTTTTAAAAGACTGCCGGGGGTGCCACCGCAAAAATGCTCGAGTCTCCCATAGACTAACATTGGGCTCGTTGCTCGGGTCGAGCACCCGAGGATCACGGCGAGCTCGGCCCGAGCTTCGAGCACCCGAGCATTTTAGTGCTCGCTCAACACTAACTGATGGTTGTTTATTGAAAACCAATTTTGAGCTTATCATGTTTGTGTACCACTTTGTGGAGAACAATATCTGCAACAAATAATTAATTTCACTACAGTATAACTATACATAAAAATGGAGACAAAAACCTCTTCCACTACGACCAACCCAGGAGATGGAGACCTAACTAGGGGTGTCCCATTTCACTACATTAGGGCTTAACACCACCAAAGTAGCATCAATTTCACTAGAGTATAAGTATTGCAAAGGAGACCGAAACTTCTTCCACTACAGCCAAACCCAATAGATGGAGACCAAATCTGGATTCTCCACCTTTCCAAAAATTTGTGGCAGACCCTAACAATGTGTAATTAATTCTACAATAGTAGAAATAGTGTAAACAAGACCCACACCTCTTCCAGTACAGCCAACCCAAGAGATGGAGACTCAAACGGAAGTGTTTACATTTAAAAAAATAGGGCCTAAGACCACAATTTCCTTGGAGTAGAGATTGGAGATCGTGGAGTTCAACCTCTTAGCTTTGTCATGTGTAGGATGAAACAATCTTTTATGTGACCACAACTGCGGGACTGGGGGCTGGCTGCAGTGCTGAGAGAGGGCAGAGTACTGTGAAAAAGACAAATTGATAGACCGTGAGTGAGGTACAGGTGGAGATGTTATGGTGGATTGAGTAACGTGGTGTGCTCAGTGAAACAAACACAGCAGGCATGTCTGCATCTGCTACAGCTGACGGGCTCTCACTCAGCCTAACAGCAGTGGGTATACAGCTGGTTCTGTCGGAGACCTGCGTGACAATACTTGGCATGGTAACTAGTGTTGAGCCACCCACGTAGTGTTCGAGTTCGGTTCGGTTCGTCGAACACCCGTGTGTTCGCCGAACCGTTCGTCGAACTGTTCGTCGAACACCTTCGAACACCGTTAAAACCAATGGCAGGCAAACAAAAACACATAGAAACACATAGAAAACACCTTCAAAGGTGTCCAAAAGCTGACAAACTGCTCAGAAGACACAACTAACACATGGAAAAGTGACAAGTACATATAGTCATGCGAAAAGAAAAGAGGTGGAGGAGTAAAAGGAGGGGGAGACACAGATATAGGCATGTCATGCCCTTCTAAAATCCAAAAAGTGAGAAGCCGACACGTTCAGTCCGCTCCTGCCCGTGCCACCTCCGTGTCGCTGGGTTTGTGCCAGAGCCGCGGTGAACCCTGACGGCCAGCCCCCCTCTCCCAATACTGGTGCCTGTCCGCTGGTGGGTCGAGCGAGCCCCCCTGTGGTGGAGGCAGCTCTAAGCTTTTTAATTTAAATTGTCTCTCTAATTTGAATGAATACACTTTAAATCCATTTACAAGGATCTATTGGAGGGCAAGTCTCATGCCAGCAGCCGCGTAATTCCAGCTCCAGTAGCGTCCACTAAAGCTGCTGCAGTTAAAAAGCTTTTATAAGGATCGAGCTCGGCTGTCCACCGCAAGGCATCCTACTGCCAGTCCCAGCCCCTATGCCTTGGGGTGCCTCCTGATGCTCTTCACTGAGTATCCCGTGGTCCCGAAGCATTTCCTTTGAAAAAATTAAGTGTCCAAACTACAGGTGGTGTAGCTTGCTTAACAGCCGGGATAATCCGCTGACTAGCAGACACTGCTACTAGGCACAAAGTATTTCCTGGGCTAGATGCAGTTAAAAATTTGTAATTAGATACTCTCGTTGGATGCTGAGAAAGCATTCCATAGAGTCTCCTGGCACGCCATATATGATTCTCTTAAAAAGTCTAGGGGACCCTTTTATAGCCAAAATCACGGCCCTGTATCACAATACGTCACCTAGGCTGAAGATAAATGGAACTGTAGCACCCTGAGGGCTCGGTTGCTACAGAGGTATTGCACCTCACCCAGAGGTGTGATATCTCACTCTCAGGTAAGGATGGAGTGTGGATCAGGACCCGACACCTGCATGCATTACACCACATTGCCGTGGGGCAGGGCGACCAATATGCCTCTGAGATGGGCACGACAGTCCCTGTCCCTGGCTGGAGTGGGGGGAGGGAACACTGAGGAAGGGGAACCCTGTAGTGCAGGAGCAGGGAGGAAGCAGTTCCTGGGTGCATTGAGAATGGAGTATAAAAGGTGGGCACCATCTTAGTTCAGTGCAGAGAAGTCTGAGCAGAAGTGGCAGGGAGCAGGGGCTCTGCATGAGCTCTGCTCCGGAGGCGGGCCTAGTAACAGAGGCCCAGGCCTGGAAGAGGGAGAAGGAAGGAAGAGGAGCGGAGAAGGCTCCAGGAACGAGGAATGAAGGGACCCAGGGGTGCGGACGGGCGAGTCACCACCGCACGCCCGAATCCACCTGCGTGGAGGGGTCAGGCCAAAGGGGGAGACCGGTCCCCGAAACTAGTGGAGGCAGGAAACGACCCTCAGCTAGAAACCGGAGGCTCTGACATTTTATGTGGCGCAGCCCCTCGCTACACCCGCTAGGAAGGCACCACATAGGGTCAGGGAAACTGGCGCCAAGTTTACCAAGAGGAGGCCCGAGGCAGCCGGACAGAAGGGTTGGTAAGAAAGGCCAGACAAAGGACACACAAAGGGGGTCCTGTGAAGCGCTCCAAAGTTATCTGGGAGTTGTCTGAGCCCCTCACCTGGTGAGCACAGTACGATGTGGGCAGCCGTTACCTGCAGACGTGGTCTGGATAATAAGAACTGTGAGTAAAGGCCCTGGACTGCATCACTGACTCCGTGTCGTTACTGCTGCTGCCCTGCACCATCACCCCCATCCTCCGCATACACTGCCCTGAGGCTATACTCCTCCCGTGGGGAGTTATGCTACGCTCTGCTGCACCCACAACACCAGCCTCAGCGGTCTGCCCTGCAGCGGCGGTTCACTCTGACCGCAATCCACGGGTGGCGTAGTCGGACATTTAAACATCAAAACCACATAAATAGTTCCGCCACTGGTTTGACCACCCTGAGCCACGGAACCGGGTCGCCGCTACGAAGACTACAACCACCAGCATCCACCAAAAAGGGTCCGGCTCCGGGTGTCCCAAGGCCCAGGGGGTGCATCAGAACATTTTCATCACCTTTCACAATCACCAATGAAACAAGGCAGGGATGTCCTCTGTCCCCTCTCTTATACATCCTAGTGATGGAGCACCTGCTCTCATCAATTCGCCATAACCCCAATATTAGGTGGATTGAGGTGGGAGGCACCGAGTACAAGTGCTCTCTATTTGCTGATGATGTCCTAGTATATATCACTCAATCACATATATCCATCCATGCTGTTATGGCTGAAATAGATCACTTTGTTACATGGTCAAATTTTAAAATCAATACAGCGAAGTCTGAGGCCCTCGATGTCTCCCTCCCCAAATCCATATAGGATTCCATCCAGTCCAACTTTCCCTTTGCCTGGCCCTCACAGGGTATCAAATACTTAGGAATTCCTATTTATAGAGACCTCTCCCATCTATGTTATCTTAATTTTGGGCCCTTTATTGAACAACTCCATACAGACCATGGTTGGCAAGTTAGAACTGTAAGATTCACTACGTGAACCACTGGTGTTTTGTGGAAAAGCACATGTACACTGTGTTCCAAATTATTATGCAAAAAGTGTTTAGGAGTGATAAGGGAAGAATTTGTTTGTTTGTCAGTTAAACTCATTGATGGTGATGTGTGTCAGGGCTCTTTATATCACTGTAAGCAAATGCAGACACCTGTGCTAATTAGTTTGGCAGGTGTGTCCAATGAAAGGCAAGACTACTTAAGAAGGCTGTCTCACATTATTAAGCAGCTTACATTTTCTGCCAAAATGGGAAAGAAAAAGGATGTGTCGGCTGCTGAGAAGCAACAAATTGTGGAGTGTTTAGGTCAAGACATGACTACAATCAACATTGTGCGATGATCAGGATGAAGTGTCTTGGCAATCAAGAAGTATGTAGCTGATTCACAGTACACACGTGTGCGTGCTGATAAGGGCAAATTGAGGACTCTTTCCTACAGGCAATTACGTCAGGTTAAAAGAGCAGCGGCAAAAAAGCCTTGTCATAGCAGCAGACAAGTTTTTGAAGCTGCTGGTGCCTCCAACGTCCCCCGAACAACAAGATGCAGGGTCCTTCAGAGGTTTGCAGCTGTGCATACGCCATCCTGTCGACCTCCTCTATCCACTTCACACAAGCAGAAACGGCTCCAGTGGGCTAAACATTACATGAAGACTGATTTCAAAACTGTTTTGTTCACGGATGAGTGCCGTGCAGCGCTCGATGGTCCAGATGGATGGAGTGGAGGATGGCTGGTTGATGGACACCCCACGCAAACACGGCTACAGCGCCAACAAGGAGGAGGTGGAGTAATGTTTTGGGCTGGAATCATGGGGAGAGAGATTGTCGGCCCCTTTAGTATCCCTGAAGGCGCTAAAGATGAACTCCATAATGTATGTGGATTTTCTCAAACAGCACTTCCTGCCATGGTTCAAGAAGAAGAACCGTGTATTTCACAGCAAGATCATTTTTTTGCATGATAATGCACCATCTCATGCTGCACATAAAACATCTGCATATCTGGCTGATATGGGCATAAAAGGGGACAAACTTATGGTGTGACCCCCATGCTCCCCTGACCTCTACCCCATTCAGAACCTCTGGAGCATCATCAAAAGGAGTGTCTATGATGGCGGGAGGCAGTTCACATCTAAGCAACACCTCTGGGAGGGTATTCTGTCCTCATGCAAAACAATTGAAGCAGAAACCATCCAAAACCTGACAAATTCAATGGATGAGAGAGTTCAGAAGCTCCTTTCGAACAAGGGGTCCTATGTGAAAATGTAACATCACCTAGAATAAAGTTTTGAGTTGAAAACTGTTTGATTTCAGTTTCTAATAACCTGCTAATGCTTATAATTTCAAAAATGACCATTTTTTTGGTCTTTATTAAAATGAAAAGGTTGATCGAAAAGTTTGGGGGATCTAAGAGTGTGGCAACCCAGTAGTCATGATTACTTCGAATTCTGACAATATGAGGGTCATGTTGCAGGTAGTGCAGCAAGACGGCACTTATGTGTCTTGCGCATCTCGGAGCCCCAAAATTATTTTCCGGGATAGATGCAGCTAAAAATTATTATTAATTTTAAATCTGGTGGAGCTTAGTATAGATGGCCTAATAGGATCAGTGCTGCACACTGCTACAAAGCCCAAATTATTTTCCAGCCAAGATACAGATAAACATGATTAGTAATTTTAAATCTGGTGGAGCTTATTATAGATGGCCTAATAGAATCAGTGCTGCACACTGCTACAAAGCCCAAATTATTTTCCAGCCAAGATACAGATAAACATGATTAGTAATTTGAAAGCTTAAAACGGTTGGTAGGGTGATTTTAACCAATCATCAAGCTTTTACTCTCCCCAGGATGACACAGGGGTAGAAAAGTCGTTTCGGATTCATGATTTGTTCATCTTTATGAACGTGAGTCTGTCTACATTATCAGTGGAGAGCTGCGTGCGCTTATCTGTCAGCACACCACCAGCAGCGCTGAACACACGTTCAGACAGAACGCTGGCTGCGGGGCATGACAAGATCTCCAAGGCGTAAGTGGCTAGCTCCGGCCATTTATCCAGATTGGAAGCCCAAAAAGAGCAAGGGTCCAGTGACACAGTCATGGCTTCAATGTTTACTTGGAGATACTCCTGTACCATCGTCTCTAGGCGTTGACTATGTGTCAGACTTCTTGTCTCCTGTGGCCTTGCAAAGGTTGGGCTAAAAAAGTGGTGAAATGATTCCGCAAAATTGATGTTACCAGCAGATACTTTGGTTCTGTTATGGTTTGTGTGCTGAACACTTGACGGTCCCACGGTTGGCAAGTTGGAACTGTGAGATTCACTACGTGCACCACTGGTGTTTTGTGGAAAAGCACATGTAAGATTCTGCAACAGTCTCTGCTGATACTCCTGCATGCGTGCATCCCTTTCTATGGCAGGAATAATTTCGGCAAATTTACTTTTGTACCGGGGATCTAACAGTGTGGCAACCCAGTAGTCAGGATTATTTCTAATTCTCACAATTCGAGGGTCATGTTGCAGGTAGTGCAGCAAGAAGGCACTCATGTGTGTTGCGCATCCAGGAGCACCAAGTCCCTGTTGTGTTGGTGGCGAGGTAACAATCATGCTTCCTTCCTCTGTCCTCTCCCCCCAACCTCGCACAACAGAAATGTGATCAAGGTCTCCCTCATCTGATGAGTCTTCCATCAGTTCGTCCTCCACTTCTTCCTGGGCTCCTGCACCTTCCTCACTAGTTTGGCTGCTACCATGCGCCCTGGTAAAACCATCTCCCCCACCCTCACATGCCTGCCGCCTTGGTGCTGCCGACCGTCTGGACCTTGCAGATGTTAGCCCTTCCGCATACAACTCCTCCTCCTCTACTTCCTCCACCTCCTCTTGTGCCACCACCTGACTCCGAATTCTGTTTAACATGTGCTCCAGCATATAAATCACCGGAATAGTCATGCTGATAATGGCATCGTCAGCACTAAACATCTTCGTCGCCATTTCAAAACTGTGCAGAAGGGTGCATAGGTCCCTGATCTGAGACCACTCCTCCAGCGTGATTTGCCCCACCTCTGGATCTCGTTGGCCCAGGCTATACGTCAGAACGTATTGCACCAGGGCTTGTCGGTGCTGCCACAGTCGCTGCAACATGTGCAGAGTTGAATTCCACCGGGTAGGCACATCGCATTTTAGCCGGTGAAGTGGCAGACCCAACGACTTCTGTAGAGATGTAAGTCGCTGAGCTGCGGGATGCGAATGGCGAAAGTGAGCACACAGCGACCGTGCCCTCTGCAGAAGGCCATCTAGTCTGGGTAGTGGGCTAAAAATTGCTGGACAACCAGGTTCAACACGTGAGCCATACAAGGCACGTGTGTGACATTGCCCCGGCGAAGGGCCGCACCCAGGTTTGCAGCATTGTCGCACACGGCCTTCCCTGGTTTCAGGTCCAATGGAGACAACCATTCATGAAATTGGTTCTCCAGAGCTGACCACAACTCCTCAGCTGTGTGACTCACATTTCCCGGACATTTCAAAGTAAAAACCGCCTGATGACGTTGAGCCCTACTGCCAGCATAGTAAGGAGGTGTGCAGGATCCATTCTGCGCAGTTAGAAAGCTTGTGGCATGACCAGACAGGCTTTGAGTGCAGGTGGAAGACCGAGAGGAGGTTGAGGAGGCAGAAGCAGTGGAGGAACTTTGACATAAAGAGGATTGACGCACAACTCGTGGGGACGGCAAGACGTGGACAGCAGCCCCTTGTCCTGCTGTCACCATAGTTACCCAGTGCCCAGTCAGCGACATGTAACGCCCCTGTCCATGCCTACTCGTCCAAGTGTCTGTGGTGAAATGCACCCTGTCACACACAGAGTTTCTCAAAGAAGCGGTGATGTTGTGTGTGACATGCTGGTGGAGCGCAGGCACACCTTTCTTTGAGAAGTAGTGCTGACTGGGCATCTGGTACTGGGGCACTGCGACGGACATAAGGTCTCGAAAATCCTCTGTGTCCACCAGGCGGAAAGGCAGCATTTCTGTAGCCAAGAGCTTGCAGATGGTGAAATTCAACCTCTTAGCTTTCTCATGGCTAGGAGGAAATGGTCTTTTACTTGTCCACATCTGAGGGACCGAGGGCTGGCTATTGTGCTTAGACGGGGTTGATAAGGGTGTCCCTGGCAAACTGCCGGTCTGTGAGGAAGATGCAGGCGGACATGTTAGGTTGCCTTGATCCAAAGGTGGTGCTATCGATGTCGGACAGCGCTCAACACCAGCTGGTGTTACCAACTCCAAAGAAAATGATGACCTGCCAATCACGCTGGCTGTTGCGGGTAAAGAGGTGACAGGTCTGCGCCCCAAAACAGGTGTGACTGCTGTCCCCCCAGTCACAGAGGATGAAGAGGCCGCGGATGCACAAGATATGGCAGACGGTGGTTGGCCCGGCCGGCTAGGCCGCATTGTAGCACACTGAGCTTCCCACTGCAACTTATGCTTCATGTCCATGTGCCGGTTCATGCATGAAGTACTCAAACTATGTATTTTTTGGCCTCTACTTAGCTTTTGCTGACAAATGTTACAGATAACACGAGTTGGGTCATCTTTATCGATCTGAAAAAATGCCCAGGCTATGCAAGGCTTAGCACCCATGCGACCTGAAGAGCCACCACGACTTGTGGTGAGAGGCAGAGTTGTGTTTGAGGATGCAGTTGTTGACGTGCTTCCAGTACTACGTCTCTGTCCAGGAAGGCGCAACCTGACCTCGTCGTCACTAGCATCTTCCTCCACCTCCTCTGCTGACCTCATCTCTTGGCTGACTGTGGGTTGACAGTAAGTGGGATCTCCAACCTCATCATCATCACCCTGTGCGTTATCACACCCGTCGTCCTCAGAGCCAACCTGTTCCTGCCCTGACAAAAAACTAAAGTTGTCGCTCCAATCAGGTATTTGAGTCTCATCATCGTCTTCCTCATTGTCTCCACCAACAGGAGTTACAGTTTGGAAATGAGGGTCTACATTATGGTCAGAACCTTCTGCGTCTGGTCCTGGATCCGACTCATAAAGATTCTGGGCATCAGTGCAGATCATTTCCTCGTCTGGATTCACAGAAGCGCTGGAGTCGACCTCTGATTCCCAGGCTATAGTATGAGTAAACAGCTCTGCAGACTCAACCATCTGTTCTACCTCATACTCAGACGGGCAGCTGGAGATTTGGGAGCTGTGAGGAAGCAAGTGCGATTGGGGTGACACCTTTGAGGACTGGAGTATTTGTGATGTTGAAGTTGATGTGGAGGAGAGCCCACTTAAAGGAGCACTTGATATCCGTTGAAGCACCTGCTGTTTTTGTGCCTCATCTGGAATTTGTAGCGATTGGCGTGGCCGTAAGAAAGGGATCTTATCACATTGTCCGCTAAAAGAAGTAGACATTTTAGTTTGGCTGGAAGATGGTCTTTCTTCTGCAGATGTTACTGTTGCTTTAACACCTACCCCACGGACACAACGTTTTTTCCCCTTCCCAACACGCCTATTCCCCTTTCCACCAGCAGCAGGCCTTTTTCCACTCATTTTGGTGGTTAACTAATTCACAACTCTGGAGTTGTTTGCACAAAAAAACAATGGATGGGAACCGAGCAGAGCTGAGTGGCCAAACTGTGGTATTAGGCCAAAACTATTGGCTGGGTTAGATGGAGAAAAAAATTATATTCGATTTGCAACCTGATGGAGGTCAGTATAGATGGACTAATAGAACAAGTCCCACACACTGCTAGAAGCCCAAATATTTTTTCAGATGTAGATGCAGAAAAAAAATATATTCAGTTTGCAACCTGATGGAGGTCAGTATAGATGGACTAATAGAGAAAGTCCCACACACAGCTAGAAGGCCAAATATTTTTTCAGAACTAGATGCAGACAAAAAATTATTTTGAATTTGCAACCTGATGGAGGTCAGTATAGGTGGACTAATAGAACAAGTCCCACACACTGCTAGAAAGCCAAATATTTTTTCAGAGCTAGATGCAGAAAAAAATTATATTCAGTTTGCAACCTGATGGAGGTCAGTATAGATGGACTAATAGAACAAGTCCCACACACAGCTAGAAGCCCAAATATTTTTTCAGAGGTAGATGCAGAAAAAAATTATATTCAGTTTGCAACCTGATGGAGGTCTGTATAGATGGATTAATAGAACAAGTCCCACACACAGCTAGAAGCCCAAAATTTTTTCAGAGGTAGATGCAGAAAAAAAATTATTTTTAATTTGCAACCTGATGGAGGTCAGTATAGATGGACTAATAGAGAAAGTCCCACACACTGCTAGAAGGCCAAATATTTTTTCAGAGCTAGATGCAGATAAAAATTATTTTTAATTTGCAACCTGATGGAGGTCAGTATAGATGGACTAATAGAGAAAGTCCCACACACTGCTAGAAGGCCAAATATTTTTTCAGAGCTAGATGCAGATAAAAATTATTTTTAATTTGCAACCTGATGGAGGTCAGTATAGATGGACTAATAGAGAAAGTCCCACACACTGCTAGAAGGCCAAATATTTTTTCAGAGCTAGATGCAGAAAAAATTTATATTCAGTTTGCAACCTGATGGAGGTCAGTATAGATGGACTATTAGAACAAGTCCCACACACAGCTAGAAGCCCAATATTTTTTCAGAGGTAGATGCAGAAAAAAAAAATATTCAGTTTGCAACCTGATGGAGGTCTGTATAGATGGATTAATAGAACAAGTCCCACACACAGCTAGAAGCCCAATATTTTTTCAGAGGTAGATGCAGAAAAAAAATACATTCAGTTTGCAACCTGATGGAGGTCAGTATAGATGGACTAATAGAGAAAGTCCCACACACTGCTAGAAGGCCAAATATTTTTTCAGAGCTAGATGCAGAAAAAAATTATATTCAGTTTGCAACCTGATGGAGGTCAGTATAGATGGACTAATAGAACAAGTCCCACACACAGCTAGAAGCCCAAATATTTTTTCAGAGGTAGATGCAGATAAAAATTATTTTTAATTTGCAACCTGATGGAGGTCAGTATAGATGGACTAATAGAGAAAGTCCCACACACTGCTAGAAGGCCAAATATTTTTTCAGATCTAGATGCAGATAAAAATTATTTTTAATTTGCAACCTGATGGAGGTCAGTATAGATGGTCTAATAGAGAAAGTCCCACACACTGCTAGAAAGCCAAATATTTTTTCAGAGCTAGATGCAGAAAAAAATTATATTCAGTTTGCAACCTGATGGAGGTCAGTATAGATGGACTAATAGAATGATGCTATGCCCAAAAGATTTTACTTCACTAGGTGCAGTAAAAAAATTGGTATTCTATACACAGGTGGTATATCTTGCAACACAGATAGGCTACTCCACTGACTAACACACTCTGCAATAGGCCAAAAAGGATTAGCTTTGGTAGATTCAGCCAAATGCTGTGAAAAAAACTTGCACAGCACTGGCACAGACCTGCCTGGCAAAAACTGATAGGAACTGATGTAACCTAGTCCTGAAAAGGACTGCAATTACAATTAGTCTTTACTCCCACAATCTATCTATTTAAGAGCACAGACCTGCCTGATAAAAGTCGTAGGAAATGCTGTAACCTAGTCCTTAAAAGGACTGCAATCACAACTATTCCCTACTCCCAAGCTATCTGTAGATTTGTGCGAAAATTGGCTTGAAATTAACAAGGTATAGCGCACACAGCAACAGCGGTGCCGTCTAACACGCAGCTGCAGCAGTGAGAAAATGGTGGCGACGGGGAAAATGGCTTGGTCTTATAGGGCAAGGACATGTGACATACACTGCCAATGACACATGCCCTTGCTTGTGTGAAAAACAGCAGTTCGCTCCGTGTGTGCGCTGCTGATAGGCTGACAGACTGCACCTCCCCACTGCAAATGCGGGAAAGAGAAAAAAAAATGGAGATCTTCATTATTCCTGCAGAGATCCATCCCCTGCCCCTCCCCCCACCCCGCTGTACACTCAAACTGCGTATTAACATTAATTTTCATCATTACTGAGAAAAAATCCAGTTATGATATTGGTGCACGAACAGTTTTCGAACATAACCTCGAACAGCCGAATTTTTCTCAAATCGTTCGTGTTCGCCGAACGGCTCGAACACCGCCCAAAACAGCTCGAATTTGAGATTGGTGAACAGTTCGAGTAGAACAACGCTCATCTCTAATGGTAACAGAGAAGGAGGAAGAAGCAGCAGAGGCATTTGATGAGGCGGCTAATTGTTGTTTATTGAAAATCAATTTAGAGTTCATCATGTTTGTGTACCCATTTGGGGAGAACAACATCTGCACCAAATACTCAATTTCACTAGAGTATAACTATACAAATGCATGGAGACCCAAACCTCTTCCACTACATCCAGCCCAATAAACGAAGACCCAATTTGGATTCTCCACATTTCAAAAAATGAGCGGCATGCACCAGCAAAGTGGCATCAATTTCAATACAGTAGATATAGTGTAATTAAGGCCCACACCTTTTCCAGTACAGCCAACCCAGGAGATGGAGACCTAACCAGGACTGTTCACACGTCCCTAAATGAGGGCCTAACACCACGAAGAGGCATAAATTTCACTAGAATATAAGTATTGAGAAGGAGACCAAAGCCTTTTCCACTACAGCCAACCCAATAGATGGAGACCCAATCGGGATTCTGCACATTTCCAAAAATTAGCGGCAGACACTAGCAAAGTGGCATCAATTTCACTACAGTAAAAATAGTGTAAATAAGACCCACACCTCTTCCAGTACAGCCAACCCAGGAGATGAAGACCTAACCAGGACTGTTCACATTTTCCTAAATGAAGGCCTAACACCACTGAAGTGGCATTGATTTCATCAGACTAAAAGTAGTTTAAAGGAGACCCAAATCTCTCCTACGACAGCCAACCCAATCGATGGATACTAGTGATGAGCGAACGCGCTCATCACTGCTCGATACTCACCCGAGCATCAATGTGCTTTACAAGCTCGGCGAGTATTTCCGGGTTTCTCTGGCCGGAACTCGGATCCCCTCCCTGCATGTTTGGCGCTCTTTAGAGAGTCAATTAACATGCAGGGATTGCCGGCCATGCACTGTAATGCCGTAGCCATGTTGGTTGTGGGCATTACAAAGATTGGCTGGCCGCACAGCATCATCAGGTGTATATAAAACTGGGCGCCGCAATGCTCGTCACAGTCTACCCCGGAATCAGACAGAGTAGGGAGAGCTGCTGCTGCATCAGGGAGAGATTTGCTTGTTCACACTGTATATAGGTATTCCACAACATATATCTATATCCATCTGAACCAACAGTCCTTCTGAGGACTAATCCAGCTGCATATAATCAGTGCTAGCCAGGCAGGCAGGCAGTGTATGTGGCTGACTGCAGTGTATAATACAGCACAGGATGGTCCATTGAACGTCCTGTCTGCTGCTGTAACAATTACCGATATTTCCAAATAGCCCAAGATAATAGGGGCCAGGGCAATTTTTTTTTATCTTAATCCTGGTTATTTGCTTCAAAAGCAATCCAGAGTACATCATTTTTCTGCTCACTGCAGAATAATGCCAGATCTGTTCCATATTACAGCAATAAAAATCCAGAAATTTGCAACAGAATGGAAAAGGAGGCCAAAATTTTTCACATTCAGTGTGTTGGTGAAGCTATTCACACTAGGTCTCCGTGTAGAATAATATTAGTAAATTACAGGCTTGCAATTTAAAGCCGTAATTCTCGGTCAGACATATCACCGAAAAGACTTCTAAAATCATACATTTCTTCCATTTTCATTCCGTTGCAGTGTGTCGGTGAAGCTATTCACACTAGGTCTCCGTGTAGAATAATATTAGTAAATTACAGGCCTGCTATTTAAAATCAAGGTTCTCTGTCAGACATATCACATATAACTGCATTCCAAAATCAGCCATTCCTCGTGAATGTGGAAAATATTGTGTTCCATTTAAAATGGGCAAGGTGTGTGGCAAGGGACGGGGAAGTGGACATGATGGTGATAGTGCATGCAAAGGACGTGGCTGTGGGCAAGGTGAAATTGTCCCACACCACTGCTTCTTCCACTGTTATTGCATGCCAATCCCCTGTCCATGGCGCATGCGTAGATGCTTCCTGCCTATTCATGTGTCATTGCAGACTCTCAACTAGCACCATCAGGAAGCACGTCCTTGTCCCAGCGCAGCATTCAGTTGTCCCTACCTCATTCCTTGGAACTCAAGTGCAAATGCGCAGCTAACGCCCCACAGGCCACACTACTAAATTCACACATATTTTCCGAATACTTGCGCTCAAAATGTTGCCTTTTAGGCTCGTGGAGATGGAAACTTTCCGCAACCTGATGGCGGACGCCGTCCCTCGGTACTCGGTGCCCAGCCGCCACTATTTCTCCCGGTGTGCCTTCCCCAAATTACACGAGCATGTGTCCCACAATATTAGATGTGCCCTCAACAACGTAGTTACTGGTAAAGTCTACCTAACCATGGACACGTGGACAAGTGCTTGTGGGCAGGGACGGTACATCTCTCTGATGGCACACTGGGTTATTGTAGTGGAAGCCGGGACCCAGTCGGACCTTGGGACGGAACCAGTCCTCCCGACGCCAAGGATTGCGGGCCCTAGGTCAATCAGGGTTGCCCACAAATTCTACAGCTTCTGCACCTCCTCCTTCTCCTCCTTCTCTTCAGCATCCATCTCCGCAATGACCACATCAGTTGCAAGTTGGAAGTACCGAAACTAATATGCTTAGGTGACAAATCACACAAAGCTGAAGACTTGTGGACAGCTCTGAAAGAGCAGGCAGATTTGTTGCTGACACCGCTGACTCTACAGTCAGGCATGCTCGTGTGTGACAATGGCTAGAATCTGGTGACGGCTCTGAGGCAAGGCCAGCTCACACACTAACCATGCCTGGCCCATGTGCTTAACCTCGTGGTTCAGCGGTCTCTCAAAACCTACCCTGATCTGCTGAATCTGCTTGTTAAAGTACGCCGCATGTGTGCACAGTTTAGAAAGTCAGCTACAGCTCTTGCTGTTCTTGCTGTGCTTCAGGAGCGTTTGCAGCTTCCCGCTCACCGACTGATCTGAGATGTCCCCACGCAATGGAACTCTACATTGCAGATGTTGGGAAGGATTTGTGAGCAGAAGAGGGCAGTTGTTGACTACCAGCATCAACAAGGCCGTCGGTATTCAGGTCAGACTCCACACATAAAATTTCAGGATTGTACGTGGATGTCAGACATATGTACCATCCTCCAAAACTTTGAGGACTCCACCAAGATGGTGAGCGGCGATGACGCTATAATTAGCGTCACCATCCCGCTTCTCTGTCTTCTGAAATGGTCTCTGTTCTCAATTAAAGAGGATACATTGCAGGTGGAGCATGATGAGATGGAGCAAGGAACCATACAGGGTGATTGCACACAGCCCAGCCTCAACTCATCCCAATGTGGATTGGGTGACAATGAGGAAGAGGAAGAAGAGGAGGAAGAACAGGAGGTAGTTTACTGTGCTATAGATGGTACTACCTGCACAACTGTCATGCTGTCTGTTCAGCATAGATGACCTGAAGATAGGGAGGAGGAAGAGGAGGAGAATGAGGAGGAGAGCATGGTCAGTTGTCCTCTTGGTGTGGACATGGAAGTCTTGCCTCTTTGCAGTCTGGCACACATGACTGAGCTTATGTTACGCTGCCTTTCCCAAGACCCTCGCATTGTTCAAATTTTGGGTGACAGTCATTACTGGTTGGTGACGTTTCTAGACCCACACTACAGGGAGAGCTTTATGTCTCTTATTTCCTTGCAGGACAGGTCTTATAAAATGGTGCAGTATTAGAAGGTCCCTGTTGTGGAATTATTAAAAAAATTCCCATCTGAAAATGCTGGTGGCAGAGGTCACAGTTTGCTGGACAACCAAGGAGTACAGGCGAGAGAGCCACAAATACAATCCAGCAGAGGCAGGGGAACACTGTCAAAGTTCTGGGACAGTTTTCTCAGACCCTCCCATTGCACAGGCTTTGAGACGCAGGGTACTCTCACAAGGAGTGCAAAGTTTCAGAAGATGGTGAGGGAATTCCTTTCTGACCGTACCAACGTCCTCTGTGATTCCTCTGTGCCTTATAATTATTGTGTAGCCAAGCTGGGTTTTTAGGGCCGCCGGTGAAATTATAACCAATAGGCGCATACGCCTGTCAACTGAAAATGCTGATAGGCTGACTCTTATGAAAATGAACAAGGGCTGGATTGGGCCAGACTTCTCAACACCACTAAATGATAGCAGCGTAACATAAACTCAAATACAGTGTATTTTTTTGGGGAGTCTAACTCTATTCCCATGCACCTCTGTCTTCACACCCAGACATGGGTATACGCTTCCTGATTTTGTCTATTTGCTCTTGTCCTCCTCCTTCTCCGCATCCTCATCCTCTACCACCATATCATCACTATATGTACCATATCAACATACCTACGTCTCTTGCAAGGGGCATTGGAGCTTCTCCAATTTTTTGGCAGCCGTTGCTTCACTGCATAGGCAAACAGTATGGGAGACACATTTCCTAATAATGGGAACATTGTTTCTAGGAGGTCCTCTGACCTCTATGTCTCTTGAAAGGGCATTGGAGTTCCTCCAAATTTTTGGCATTCGCTGCTTCACTGCATAGGCAAACAGTATGGGAGACCCACTTCCTAATAATGGGAACATTGTTTTCAGGAGGCACTCTGACCTATACGTCTCTTGCAAGGGGCATTAGAGTTCCTCGAAATTTTTGCCAGCCGTTGCTTCACTGCATAGGCAAACAGTATGGGAGACACACTTCCTAATAATGGGAACATTTTTTTCAAGAAGCCTTCAGACCTCTACATCTCTTACAAGGGGCATTGGAGTGCCTCCAATTTTTGGCAGCCATTGCATTGACTGTATAGGCAAATGGTAAGGGAGACCCACTTATTAATAATGGGAAAAAAAATTCAGGAGACACTCTTCTACGCCTCTTGCAAGGGGCATTGGAGCCCCTCCAAATTTTGGGCAGCCGTTGCTTCAGTGCATAGGCAAACAGTATGGGAGACCCACTTCTTAATAATGGGAACATTGTTTTCAGGAGGCCCTCTGACCTATACGTCTCTTGCAAGAGGCATTAGAGAGCCTCCAATTTTTGGCAGCCATTGCATTCACTGCATAGGCAAATGGTATGGGAGACCCACTTCCTAATAATGGGGAAAAAAATTTCAGGAGGCCCTCTTCTATGTCTCTTGCAAGGGGCATTGGAGTGCCTCCAAATTTTTGGCAGCCGTTGCAGTCACTGCATATGCAAGAACAGTATGGGAGTTACTAATGGGAATATGTCGTACTCATTACTGTGGCCCACCTCTATGTGTCTTTAAATTGTTAGTGGGGTTTTTCCTACATTTTGGAAGCCGTTGTACTCACTGCATACCCTATAACTGTATAACAGATCCGCTATTTTCTAGGAGCATGTCGTTACTGAAGCCCATCTCTGTGTGCCTTTAATAGTGTTGAGCGAGCATGCTCGACACTGCTCGGTACTGGCCCGAGCATCACGCTACTCGGGATGTTCAGCGAGCACCGAGCATTTCCGGGTTACTCAGGCGGGAGCTCGGGTCTCCGTCCTGCATGTTTGGCGCTCTTTACAGAGCCAATGAACATGCAGGGATTGCCAGCCAGTCACTGTAAAGCCGCAGCCATGTTGTTTGTGGGAATTACAGTGATTGGCTGGCCGCACAGCGTCACCTCGAGTATTTAAAACCGGGCGCCGCCATCTTGGACTCAGACGGCTGGGATCAGACAATGTAGGGACAGCGCTGCTGAGCTAGGGAGAGATTTTTGCTGCGAAATAGTTAGTGTAGGGTCTGTAAAGGCTGCCAGATCAAACAAACAGTCCTTCTCAGGACTAATATCCATCCCAGATATCAGGCAGGCAGGCAGGCTGTATAGGAGATGCAGTGGTTATGCCAGCTGGACTTAGCTGCAGGTGTCGGTGGCCAGTAAAAATCCTTTTTTTTCATCTAAATCCTCTTTTTTTTTTTCCTCCTACACACTGTACAAATACCTATCTTATTAACCTATTGGTGTCCGCCCCCCCAAAAGAAAAAAAGTGTGTCTCTGATTTTTCAGACACAAATATATCTGTTGAAAAGAGTCTGGTGTACGCCTGACAAATCCCAGTGTGTTTTTGCAGTTCAATGGGTAAAATCTGTGTAGTATCCAGTTTTGGGCCTTTGGTATCTAAAAAAAAACAGTTTGAGTGTGTCGCTCACTGTTCAGCCGCAAATCTATATATTTAAAAAAGTCTGGTATACACCAGTAAATTAAAACTGTGGTTTTGCTGTTCCACGGTAAAAAATCTCTATTATCCTGCTTTTTGCATTTTTTGCAGTAAGAAAAAACAGTAGTGTCTCCTGATTGTTCTGACACAAAAATATATCTGTTGAAATTAGTCTGGTGTACGCCTGACAAATCCCAGTGTGGTTTAGCAGTTCAACGTGTAAAATCTGTGTAGTATCCAGTTTTGGGCCTTTGGTATCTAAAAAAAACCCAGTTTGAGTTTGTCGCTCACTGTTCAGCCGCAAATCTATATATTTTAAAAAGTCTGGTATACACCAGTAAATTAAAACTGTGGTTTTGCTGTTCCACGGTAAAAAAATCTCTATTATCCTGCTTTTTGCATTTTTTGCAGTAAAAAAAAACAGTAGTGTCTCCTGAGTGTTCTGACACAAAAATATATCTGTTGAAAATAGTCTGGTGTACGTCTGACAAATCCCAGTGTGGTTTTGCAGTTTAATGGGTAAAATCTGTGTAGTATCCAGTTTTGGGCCTTTGGTATCTATAAAAAAATAAACAGTTTGAGTGTGTCGCTCACTGTTCGGCCGCAAATCTATATATTTTAAAAAGTTTGGTATACACCAGTAAACAATATTTGTGATTTTGACATTCCACGGTAAAAAATCTTTAATTTTCAGGTTTTGGTATTTTTTCAATAAGGAAAAACAGTAATAGTTTCTCCCTGATTGTTCTGATTGTTTAAAAGAGTCGGGTGTAGGCCAGAGAAATAGAACTGTGGTTTTCCTTTTCCACGGTTCTAATCTACATTTTATTACCCTTTTTCCATTGATAGTGCGAGTGTAAGCTATTTTACTTCCTTTACAATGGGCAAGGGGCATGGCAAGGGACGTGGAACTAGACGTTCTGGTGATGATGCGTGCAGAGGACGGGGCCGTGGCCAAGGTGAAAATGTGCCACAGCCAACAGCCACATCTTCTCGCTCCCACTTCTTGACCGAATTACTAGGGAAGCACAGAACAACACCAGTATTGCGAACTTATCAGTGTGAACAGGTTATTAATTGGATAGCAGATAATGCTTCCAGTTACCTGGGCACCACCACCTCCGGTCTGTCTTCCACACGGTCAACTCTTAGTAGCCGTGAATCTCGACCGCATACTCCTCCTCACCCTGATGCTCCTTCCTCCCACCATGCCAAGTGTCGTCAGACAGCAATTGATCCCACACTTGGACACTCTGAAGAGCTGTTCATTGGTCCATTTCCATATTTGTGCCCCTTGCCTGCTTCGCTTGAAGTGGTGGAAGAGGAGATTCCATGTAGCGATGCCCAAATATTTGAACAGCCATGGCCACAGGAAGTCGACACTGGCAATTTGTCACAAGAGGTGGACGATGACGAGACACAATTGCCAGGTAGTGAGGTGGAGCATCATGGTGCGCAAGTGGAAGTGGAGGAGGTGGTGGATGATCTAGTAACTGACCCAATGGGGCAGGAGGAGATGCAGAGTGAGGCCAGCAGCACACAGGGGGAGGGAGGCAGAGTACCCTTACAGGCATGAAGATGCAGTGTGGTGGCCGCAGACAGAAGGCGGGCAACCGTACCCCGTAACACCAACACGAGGGACATTGCCAGCACAACCGGTAGGTCTTCCAGAGTCTGGAATTTTTTTAAAGACTCTGCTGATAACCCCAAAAAGGCCATTTGTACCACCTGCCATGCAAGCATCAGCAGGGGTGACAAAACTACCAGCCTGACCACCACCAGCATGATCAAGCACATGGCAGCAAAGCACCCGACTTTGTCGGACGAACCCCAGGGTCCACGACCAGTGTGTCACCACTGCTTCTTCCCCTGCTGCGCGTGCAAAAAAAACCCCTGTTGTGTGTGCAAGGCAATCCCCTGTCCATACTGCATGTAAAGATGCCCCCTCCTCTCAGTCTCTACTTGTTATGGCAGTTTCCCAAGAAACAGCATCAACGTCCACGACCCACCGCAGCGTTCAATTGTCCATATCCCCGACCTTTGAACGAAAGCGGAAATTCGCAGCAAACACCCCACAGGCCACAGTCCTAAATTCGCACATTTCACGACTTCTTGCGTTGGAAATGCTGCCTTTTAGGCTGGTGGAGACGGAATGCTTCCCCAACCTTATGGCGGTGGCCGTCCCTCAGTACTCGGTCCCCAGCCGACAATATTTTGCTCCGTGTGCCATCCCCGCACTACACAAGCACGTGTCCCAAAACATCTGCCGTGCCCTCAACAACACAGTTACCGGGAGAGTCCACCTGACATCGGACACGTGGACAAGTGCTTGTGGCCAGGGACGGTACATCTCCCTGACGGCACATTGGGTAAACATAGTGGAAGCTGGGACCCAATCGGACCTTGGGACGGAACACATCCTCCCCACACCGAGAATTGCGGGCCCTATGTCAGTCAGAGTTGACCCCACAGTGTACAGCTCCTGCGCATCATCCTCCTCCTCCTCATATTCAGCTTCCATCTCAGATATCACCACATCAGTTACAAGCTGAAAGCACTGCAGTACTGCCTCCCCCAAGTGGCAACAGGCTGTGCTAAATCTCATCAGCTTAGGTGATAAACCTCACACTGCTTGTGGACAGCTGTGAAAGAGCAGGCAGATCTGTGGCTGAGACCGCTGTACCTACATCCAGGCATGGTCGTGTGTGACAATGGCTGTAACCTGGTGGCAGCTCTGAGGTGAGGCGAGATCACACACGTACCATGCCTGGCTCATGTGCTTAACCTCATGGTTCAGCGGTTTCTTAAATCGTACCCTGAGTTGCCAGATCTGCTCGTCAAAGTACACCGCCTGTCAGCTCATTTTCGCAAGTCGGCTACAGCTTCCACCACCCTTGCTGTGTTGCATCAGCGTTTGCAGTTTCCGTCACACAGACTGGTGTGTGATGTCCCCACATGTTGGAAATCTACCCTCCACATGTTGCAAAGGATTTGTGAGCAGAAGAGAGCAGTTGTGGAGTACCAGCTGCAACAAGGCCGTCGATATTCAGGTCAGACTCCACACACAAGACCTCATGAGTGGACCTGGATGTCTGACATATGTACCATCCTGAAAAACTTTGAGGAGGCCACCAAGATGGTGAGTGGCGATGACGCCATCATTAGTGTCAGCATCCCACATGTCTGTCATTTGTAATACTCTCTGCAGAGTATTAAAGAGGAGGCATTGCAGCCAGAGTATGATGAGGTGGATCAAGAAGCCATAGTGGGCGATTACACACAGCCCAGCCTCATCTCAACGTGCATTGGGGGACAATGAGGGAGAGGAGGAGGAGGAGGAGGATGAGGAGGAAGAACAGGAGCTGTTATTATGCGCTGTAGACGGTAGTACCTGTAGAAGTGTCACACTGTCGGTTCAGCATGGGTGTGCCTGAGGACAGGGGGGAGGAGGAGGAGAGCATGGTCAGTCGTCATCTTGGTGAGGACATGGAAATCTTGCCCCTTACCCCTTACCAGTCTAGCACACATGGCTGACTTTATGTTACGCTGCCTTAACCGTGACCCTCGCGTTGTCAAAATGTTGGGTGACAGTTATTACTGGGTGGTGACACTTGTAGACCCCCGCTACAAGGAGAACTTTTACTCTCTTATTCCTGAGGCGGAGAGGTCTACAAAAATGGGCCAGTACCAGAAGGCCCTTGCTGCAGAACTGTTAAAAAAATTCCCATCTGAACACCCTAGCTGCAGAGCTCACAATTCGTTGACCAACCAAAGCGTACAAGCGAGAGAGAGGCAACTCGAATCCAGGCAGGGGAACACTGTCAACACTCTGGGACAGTTTTCTCAGACCCTCCCTTCGGACAGACCATGAGGCGTGGGGTACTCTCACAAGGAGTGGAAAGTTTCAAAAGATGGTGAGGGAGTACCTTGCTGACCGTACCAGCATCCTCCGTGATTTCTCTTGTGCCTTTTAATTATTGGGTATCCAAGCTAGACACTGGGAGTGAACTCGCTCTGTACGCCTTGGAGGTCCTAGCATGCCCTGCCGCTAGCGTGTATCGGAGCTTGTTTTTAGTGCCGCTGGGGGAATTATAACTGATAAGCGCACTCGCCTGTCAACTGACAATGCTGACAAGCTGACCCTTATCAAAATGAACAAGGGTTGGATTGGGCCAGACTTCTCATATCCACCATATGACAGCACAGTAACTAAAGTCAAATCCACTGTGTTATTTCAGGAGGTGTATTCCCATGCACCGCTTCACACCCACACATGGGTATACGCTTCCTCATTTCGGCTGTTTTATGTTCTTCTCATTATACTCAGCCTCCACCACCACTATACCACCAGGGTGACAGTGGTCCGTGTCGCCATTATTGAAAGTTCCTCCGTCCTTATTTTTGCCAGATTTTGCTTGGAAGGCATAAGCAAAGACTGTGGGAGACCCACTCCCCAATAATGGGAATAATATTTTAAAGATGCTGTACTGTATGGCTCTTGTAAGGGACATTAAAAGCATCTTGTTATACCACTCTGACCTCCACGTCTCTTCTGAGGGGCATTAAAAGCGTTGTGTTATACCTCTTTGACCTCCACATCTCTTCTAAGGGGCATTAAAAGCATCTTGGTATACCACTCTGAACTCCACGTCTCTTCTGAGGGGCATTAAAAGTGTTTTGTTATACCACTCTGACATCCACGTCTCTTTTGAGGGGCATTAAAAGCATCTTGTTATACCACTCTGACCTCCACGTCTCTTGTAAGGGGCATTAAAAGCATCTTGTTACACGACTCTGACCTCCACGTCTCTTGTAAGTGGCATTAAAAGCGTCTTGTTATACTACTCTGACCTCGACGCTCCTTCTGAGGGGCATTAAAAGCGTCTTGTTATACCTCTCTGACCTCCACGTCTCTTCTGAGGGGCATTAAAAGAGTCTTGTCATACCACTCTGACCTACACGTCTCTTCTGAGGGGCATTAAAAGTGTCTTGTTATACCACTCTGACCTTCACGTCTCTTGTAAGGGGCATTAAAAGCGTCTTGTTATACCACTCTGACCTCCACGTCTCCTCTGAGGGGCATTTAAAGCGTCTTGTTATATCACACTCACCTCCACGTCTCTTGTAAGGGGCATTAAAAGCGTCTTGTTATACCACACTGACCTCCACGTCTCTTCTAAGGGGCATTAAAAGCGTCTTGTTATACCACTCTGACTTCCACGTCTCTTGTAGGGGCATTAATAGCGTCTTGTTATACCACTCTGACCTCCACGTCTCTTCTGAGGGGCATTAAAAGCATCTTGTTATACCACTCTGACCTCCGCGTCTCTTGTAAGGGGCATTAAAAGCATCTTGTTATACCAATCTGACCTTCACGTCTCTTGTAAGGGGCATTAAAAGAGTCTTGTTATACCACTCTGACCTCCACGTCTCTTCTGAGGGGCATTAAAAGCGTCCTGTTATATCACTCTGTCCTCCACGTCTCTTCTGAGGGGCATTAAAAGCGTCTTGTTATTCCACTCTGACCTCCACGTCTCTAGTAAGGGGCATTAAAAGCATCTTGCTATACCACTCTGACCACCACGTCTCTTCTGTGGGGCATTAAAAGCATCTTGTTATACCACTCTGACCTCCACGTCTCTTGTAAGGGGCATTAAAAGCGTCTTGTTATACCACTCTGACCTCCACGTCTCTTCTGAGGGGCATTAAAAGCATCTTGTTATACCACTCTGCCTCCGCGTCTCTTGTAAGGGGCATTAAAAGCATCTTGTTATACCAATCTGACCTTCACGTCTCTTGTAAGGGGCATTAAAAGAGTCTTGTTATACCACTCTGACCTCCACGTCTCTTCTGAGGGGCATTAAAAGCGTCCTGTTATATCACGCTGCCCTCCACGTCTCTTCTGAGTTTCATTAAAAGCGTCTTGTTATACCACTCTGACCTCCACGTCTCTTGTAGGGGCATTAATAGCGTCTTGTTATACCACTCTGACCTCCACGTCTCTTCTGAGGGGCATTAAAAGTGTCTTGTTATACCACTCTGACCTCCGCGTCTCTTGTAAGGGGCATTAAAAGCATCTTGTTATACCAATCTGACCTTCACGTCACTTGTAAGGGGCATTAAAAGAGTCTTGCTATACCACTCTGACCTCCACGTCTCTTCTGAGGGGCATTAAAAGTGTCCTGTTATATCACTCTGTCCTCCACGTCTCTTCTGAGGGGCATTAAAAGCGTCTTGTTATACCACTCTGACCTCCACGTCTCTAGTAAGGGGCATTAAAAGCATCTTGCTATACCACTCTGACCACCACGTCTCTTCTGTGGGGCATTAAAAGCATCTTGTTATACCACACTGACCTCCACGTCTCTTCTAAGGGGCATTAAAAGTGTCTTGTTATACCACTCTGACTTCCACGTCTCCTGTAAGGGGCATTAATAGAGTCTTGTTATACCACTCTGACCTCCACGTCTCTTCTGAGGGGCATTAAAAGCATCTTGCTATACCACTCTGACCACCACGTCTCTTCTGTGGGGCATTAAAAGCATCTTGTTATACCACTCTGACCTCCACGTCTCTTGTAAGGGGCATTAAAAGCGTCTTGTTATACCACTCTGACCTCCACGTCTCTTCTGAGGGGCATTAAAAGCATCTTGTTATACCACTCTGCCTCCGCGTCTCTTGTAAGGGGCATTAAAAGCATCTTGTTATACCAATCTGACCTTCACGTCTCTTGTAAGGGGCATTAAAAGAGTCTTGTTATACCACTCTGACCTCCACGTCTCTTCTGAGGGGCATTAAAAGCGTCCTGTTATATCACTCTGCCCTCCACGTCTCTTCTGAGGTTCATTAAAAGCGTCTTGTTATACCACTCTGACCTCCACGTCTCTTGTAGGGGCATTAATAGCGTCTTGTTATACCACTCTGACCTCCACGTCTCTTCTGAGGGGCATTAAAAGTGTCTTGTTATACCACTCTGACCTCCGCGTCTCTTGTAAGGGGCATTAAAAGCATCTTGTTATTCCAATCTGACCTTCACGTCACTTGTAAGGGGCATTAAAAGAGTCTTGTTATACCACTCTGACCTCCACGTCTCTTCTGAGGGGCATTAAAAGTGTCCTGTTATATCACTCTGTCCTCCACGTCTCTTCTGAGGGGCATTAAAAGCGTCTTGTTATACCACTCTGACCTCCACGTCTCTAGTAAGGGGCATTAAAAGCATCTTGCTATACCACTCTGACCACCACGTCTCTTCTGTGGGGCATTAAAAGCATCTTGTTATACCACACTGACCTCCACGTCTCTTCTAAGGGGCATTAAAAGTGTCTTGTTATACCACTCTGACTTCCACGTCTCCTGTAAGGGGCATTAATAGAGTCTTGTTATACCACTCTGACCTCCACGTCTCTTCTGAGGGGCATTAAAAGCATCTTGTTATACAACTCTGCCTCCGCTTCTCATGTAAGTGGCATTAAAAGCATCTTGTTATACCAATCTGACCTTCACGTCTCTTGTAAGGGGCATTAAAAGAGTCTTGTTATACCACTCTGACCTCCACGTCTCTTCTGAGTGGCATTAAAAGCGTCCTGTTATATCACTCTGCCCTCCACGTCTCTTCTGAGGGGCATTAAAAGCGTCTTGTTATACCACTCTGACCTCCACGTCTCTAGTAAGGGGCATTAAAAGCATCTTGCTATACCACTCTGAGCACCACGTCTCTTCTGTGGGGCATTAAAAGCATCTTGTTATACTACACTGACCTCCACGTCTCTTCTAAGGGGCATTAAAAGAGTCTTGTTATATCACTCTGACCTCCAAGTCTCTTCTGAGGGGCATTAAAAGCGTCTTGTTAAACCACTCTGACCTCCACGTCTCTTCTGAGGGGCATTAAAAGCGTCTTGTTATACCACTCTGACCTCCACGTCTCATCTGAGGGGTACTAAAACCGTCTTGTTATACCACTCTGACCTCCACGTCTCTTCTGAGAGGCATTAAAAGCGTCTTGTTATACCACTCTGACCTCCACGTCTCATCTGAGGGGTACTAAAAGCATCTTGTTATACCACTCTGACCTCCACGTCTCTTCTGAGGGGCATTAAAAACATCTTGTTATACCACTCTGACCTCCACGTCTCTTCTGAGGGGCATTAAAAGAGTCTTGTTATATCACTCTGACCTCCACGTCTCTTCTGAGGGGCATTAAAATCGTCTTGTTAAACCACTCTGACCTCCACGTCTCTTGTTAGGGGCATTAAAAGCGTCTTGCTATACCACTCTGACCTCCACGTCTCTTCTAAGGGGCATTAAAAGCATCTTGTTATACCACTCTGACCTCCACGTCTCTTCTGAAGGGCATTAAAAGCGTCTTGTTATACCACTCTGACCTCCACGTCTCTTCTGAGGGGCATTAAAAGAGTCTTGGTATACCACTCTGACCTCCACGTTTCTTCTGAGGGGCATTAAAAGCGTCTTGGTATATCACTCTGACCTCCACGTCTCTTCTAAGGGGTATTAAAAGCATCTTGTTATACCACTCTGACCTCCACGTCTCTTGTTAGGGGCATTAAAAGCGTCTTGTTATACCACTCTGAATTCCACTACTCTTCTGAGGGGCACTAAAAGTATCTTGTTATACCACACTGACCTCCACTTCTCTTCTGAGGGGCATTAAAAGTGTCTTGTTATACCACTCTGACCTCAACGTCTCTTCTGAGGGGCATTAAAAGTGTCTTGTTATACCACTCTGACCTCCACGTCTCTTCTAAGGGGCATTAAAAACGTCTTGTTATACCAATCTGACCTCCACGTCTCTTCTGAGGGGCATTAAAATTGTCTTGTTACACCACTCTGAACTCCACGTCTCATCTGAGGGGTACTAAAAGAGTCTTGTTATACCACTCTGACCTCCACGTCTCTTCTGAGGGGCATTAAAAGCGTCTTGTTATACCACTCTGACCTCCACGTCTCTTCTGAGGGGCATTAAAAGAGTCTTGTTATATCACTCTGACCTCCACGTCAATTCTGAGGGGCATTAAAAGCGTCTTTATATACCACTCTGACCTCCTCGTCTCTAGTAAAGGGCATTAAAAGCATCTTGCTATACCACTCTGACCACTACGTCTCTTCTGTGGGGCATTAAAAGCATCTTGTTATACCACACTGACCTCCACGTCTCTTCTAACGGGCATTAAAAGCGTCTTGCTATACCACTCTGACCTCCACGTCTCATCTGAGCGGTACTAAAAGCATCTTGTTATAGCACTCTGACCTCCACGTCTCTTCTGAGGGGCATGAAAAGCATCTTGTTATTCCACTCTGACCTCCACGTCTCTTCTGAGGGGCATTAAAAGAGTCTTGTTATATCACTCTGACCTCCACGTCTCTTCTGAGGGGCATTAAAAGCGTCTTGTTAAACCACTCTGACCTCCACTTCTCTTGTTAGGGGCATTAAAAGCGTCTTGTTATACCACTCTGACCTCCACGTCTCTTCTAAGGGGCATTAAAAGCATCTTTTTATACCACTCTGACCTCCACGTCTCTTCTGAAGGGCATTAAAAGCGTATTGTTATACCATTCTGACCTCCACGTCTCTTCTGAGGGGCATTAAAAGCGTCTTGTTATACCACTCTGACCTCCACGTCTCTTCTGTGGGGCATTAAAAGCGTCTTGTTATATCACTCTGACCTCCATGTCTCTTCTGAGGGGTATTAAAAGCGTCTTGGTATACCACTGACCTCCACGTCTCTTGTTAGGGGCATTAAAAGCGTCTTGTTATACCACTCTGACCTCCACTACTCTTCTGAGGGGCATTAAAAGCATCTTGTTATACCACACTGACATCCTCGTCTCTTCTGAGGGGCATTAAAAGTGTCTTGTTATACCACTCTGACCTCCACGTCTCTTCTGAGGGGCATTAAAAGTGTGTTGTTATGCCACTCTGACCTCCACGTCTCTTCTGAGGGGCATTAAAAACGTCTTGTTATACCACTCTGACCTCCACGTCTCTTCTGAGCGGCACTAAAAGTGTCTTGTTATACCACTCTGAACTCCACGTCTCATCTGAGGAGTACTAAAAGCGTCTTGTTATACCACTCTGACCTCCACGTCTCTTCTGAGGGGCATTAAAAGCGTCTTGTTATACCACTCTGACCTCCACGTCTCTTCTGAGGGGCATTAAAGAGTCTTGTTATATCACTCTGACCTCCATGTCTCTTCTGAGAGGCATTAAAAGCGTCTTGTTATACCACTCTGACGTCCACATCTCTTCTGAGGGGCATTAAAAGCGTCTTGTTATATCACTCTGACCTCCACGTCTCTTCTGAGGGGTATTAAAAGTGTCTTGTTATACCACTCTGACCTCCACGTTTCTTCTGAGGGGCATTAAAAGAGTCTTGTTATACCACTCTGACCTCCAAGTCTCTTCTGAATGGCATTAAATGCATCTTGTTATACCACTCTTACCTCCACGTCTCTTGTAAGGGGCATTAAAAGTGTCTTGTTATACCACTCTGACCTTCACGTCTCTTGTATGGGGCATTAAAAGCGTCTTGTTATACCACTCTGAGCTCCACGTCTCTTCTCAATGGCATTAAAAGCTTCTTGTTATACCACTCTGACCTCCACGTCTCTTGTAAGGGGCATTAAAAGCGTCTTGTTATACCTCTCTGACCTCCACGTCTCTTGTAAGGGGCATTAATAGCGTCTTGTTATACCACTCTGACCTCCACATCTCTTCTGAGGGGCATTAAAAGCGTCTTGTTATACCACTCTGACCTACACGTCTCTTGTTAGGGGCATTAAAAGTGTCTTGTTATACCACACTGACCTCCACGTCTCTTGTAAGGGGCATTAAAAGCATCTTGTTATACCAAACTGACCTCCACGTCTCTTGTAAGGGGCATTAAAAGCATCTTGTTATACCGCTCTGACCTCCACGTCTCTTCTGAGGGGCATTAAAAGCATCTTGTTATACCACTCTGACCTCCACGTCTCTTGTATGTGGCATTAAAAGCATCTTGTTATACAACTCTGACATCCATGTCTCTTTTGAGGGGCATTAAAAGCATCTTGTTATACCACTCTGACCTCCACGTCTCTTGTAAGGGGCATTAAAAGCATCTTGTTTCACGACTCTGACCTCCACGTCTCTTGTAAGTGGCATTAAAAGCGTCTTGCTATACTACTCTGACTTCAACGTCTCTTCTGACGGGCATTAAAAGCGTCTTGTTATACCTCTCTGACCTCTACGTCTCTTCTGAGGGGCATTAAAAGCGTCTTGTCATACCACTCTGACCTCCACGTCTCTTCTGAGGGGCATTAAAAGCGTCTTGTTATACCACTCTGACCTTCACGTCTCTTGTAAGGGGCATTAAAAGCGTCTTGTTATACCACTCTGACCTCCACGTCTCCTCTGAGGGGCATTAATAGCGTCTTGTTATACCACACTCACCTCCACGTCTCTTGTAAGGGGCATTAAATGCGTCTTGTTATACCACTCTGACCTCCGCGTCTCTTGTAAGGGGCATTAAAAGCATCTTGTTATACCAATCTGACCTTCACGTCTCTTGTAAGGGGCATTAAAAGAGTCTTGTTATACCACTCTGACCTCCACGTATCTTCTGAGGGGCATTAAAAGCGTCCTGTTATATCACTCTGTCCTCCACGTCTCTTCTGAGGGGCATTAAAAGCGTCTTGTTATACCACTCTGACCTCCACGTCTCTAGTAAGGGGCATTAAAAGCATCTTGCTATAGCACTCCGACCACCACGTCTCTTCTGTGGGGCATTAAAAGCATCTTGTTATACCACACTGACCTCCACATCTCTTCTAAGGGGCATTAAAAGAGTCTTGTTATACCACTCTGACCTCCACGTCTCTTGTAAGGGGCATTAATAGCGTCTTGTTATACCACTCTGACCTCCACATCTCTTCTGAGGGGCATTAAAAGTGTCTTGTTATACCACTCTGACCTCCGCGTCTCTTGTAAGTGGCATTAAAAGCATCTTGTTATACCAATCTGACCTTCACGTCTCTTGTAAGGGGCATTAAAAGAGTCTTGTTATACCACTCTGACCTCCACGTCTCTTCTGAGGGGCATTAAAAGCGTCCTGTTATATCACTCTGTCCTCCATGTCTCTTCTGAGGGGCATTAAAAGCGTCTTGTTATACCACTCTGACCTCCACGTCTCTAGTAAGGGGCATTAAAAACATCTTGCTATACCACTCTGACTACCACATCTCTTCTGTGGGGCATTAAAAGCATCTTGTTATACCACACTGACCTCCACGTCTCTTCTAAGGGGCATTAAAAGCGTCTTGTTATACCACTCTGACCTCCACATCTCTTCTGAGGGGCATTAAAAGCGTCTTGTTATACCACTCTGACCTCCACGTCTCTTCTGAGGGGCATTAAAAGTTTGTTGTTATGCCACTCTGACCTCCACGTCTCTTCTGAGGGGCATTAAAAACGTCTTGTTATACCACTCTGACCTCCACGTCTCTTCTGAGCGGCACTAAAAGTGTCTTGTTATACCACTCTGAACTCCACGTCTCATCTGAGGAGTACTAAAAGCGTCTTGTTATACCACTCTGACCTCCACGTCTCTTCTGAGGGGCATTAAAGAGTCTTGTTATATCACTCTGACCTCCATGTCTCTTCTGAGAGGCATTAAAAGCGTCTTGTTATACCACTCTGACGTCCACATCTCTTCTGAGGGGCATTAAAAGCGTCTTGTTATATCACTCTGACCTCCACGTCTCTTCTGAGGGGTATTAAAAGTGTCTTGTTATACCACTCTGACCTCCACGTTTCTTCTGAGGGGCATTAAAAGAGTATTGTTATACCACTCTGACCTCCAAGTCTCTTCTGAATGGCATTAAATGCATCTTGTTATACCACTCTTACCTCCACGTCTCTTGTAAGGGGCATTAAAAGTGTCTTGTTATACCACTCTGACCTTCACGTCTCTTGTAGGGGGCATTAAAAGCGTCTTGTTATACCACTCTGAGCTCCACGTCTCTTCTCAATGGCATTAAAAGCTTCTTGTTATACCACTCTGACCTCCACGTCTCTTGTAAGGGGCATTAAAAGCGTCTTGTTATACCTCTCTGACCTCCACGTCTCTTGTAAGGGGCATTAATAGCGTCTTGTTATACCACTCTGACCTCCACATCTCTTCTGAGGGGCATTAAAAGCGTCTTGTTATACCACTCTGACCTACACGTCTCTTGTTAGGGGCATTAAAAGTGTCTTGTTATACCACACTGACCTCCACGTCTCTTGTAAGGGGCATTAAAAGCATCTTGTTATACCAAACTGACCTCCACGTCTCTTGTAAGGGGCATTAAAAGCATCTTGTTATACCTCTCTGACCTCCACGTCTCTTCTGAGGGGCATTAAAAGCATCTTGTTATACCTCTCTGACCTCAACGTCTCTTGTATATGGCATTAAAAGCATCTTGTTATACAACTCTGACATCCACGTCTCTTTTGAGGGGCATTAAAAGCATCTTGTTATACCACTCTGACCTCCACGTCTCTTGTAAGGGGCATTAAAAGCATCTTGTTTCACGACTCTGACCTCCACGTCTCTTGTAAGTGGCATTAAAAGCGTCTTGTTATACTACTCTGACTTCAACGTCTCTTCTGAGGGGCATTAAAAGCGTCTTGTTATACCTCTCTGACCTCTACGTCTCTTCTGAGGGGGATTAAAAGCGTCTTGTCATACCACTCTGACCTCCACGTCTCTTCTGAGGGGCATTAAAGGCGTCTTGTTATACCACTCTGACCTTCACGTCTCTTGTAAGGGGCATTAAAAGCATCTTGTTATACCACTCTGACCTCCACGTCTCCTCTGAGGGGCATTAATAGCGTCTTGTTATACCACACTCACCTCCACGTCTCTTGTAAGGGGCATTAAATGCGTCTTGTTATACCACTCTGACCTCCGCGTCTCTTGTAAGGGGCATTAAAAGCATCTTGTTATACCAATCTGACCTTCACGTCTCTTGTAAGGGGCATTAAAAGAGTCTTGTTATACCACTCTGACCTCCACGTATCTTCTGAGGGGCATTAAAAGCGTCCTGTTATATCACTCTGTCCTCCACGTCTCTTCTGAGGGGCATTAAAAGCGTCTTGTTATACCACTCTGACCTCCACGTCTCTAGTAAGGGGCATTAAAAGCATCTTGCTATAGCACTCCGACCACCACGTCTCTTCTGTGGGGCATTAAAAGCATCTTGTTATACCACACTGACCTCCACATCTCTTCTAAGGGGCATTAAAAGAGTCTTGTTATACCACTCTGACCTCCACGTCTCTTGTAATGGGCATTAATAGCGTCTTGTTATACCACTCTGACCTCCACGTCTCTTCTGAGGGGCATTAAAAGTGTCTTGTTATACCACTCTGACCTCCGCGTCTTTTGTAAGTGGCATTAAAAGCATCTTGTTATACCAATCTGACCTTCACGTCTCTTTTAAGGGGCAATAAAAGAGTCTTGTTATACCACTCTGACCTCCACGTCTCTTCTGAGGGGCATTAAAAGCGTCCTGTTATATCACTCTGTCCTCCATGTCTCTTCTGAGGGGCATTAAAAGCGTCTTGTTATACCACTCTGACCTCCACGTCTCTAGTAAGGGGCATTAAAAACATCTTGCTATACCACTCTGACTACCACATCTCTTCTGTGGGGCATTAAAAGCATCTTGTTATACCACACTGACCTCCACGTCTCTTCTAAGGGGCATTAAAAGCGTCTTGTTATACCACTCTGACCTCCACATCTCTTCTGAGGGGCATTAAAAGCGTCTTGTTATACCACTCTGACCTCCACGTCTCTTCTGAGGGGCATTAAAAGCGTCTTGTTATACCACTCTGACCTCCACGTCTCTTCTGAGGGGCATTAAAAGCATCTTGTTATACCACTCTGACCTCCATGTCTCTTCTGAGGGGCATTAAAAGAGTCTTGTTATATCACTCTGACCTCCACGTCTCTTCTGAGGGGCATTAAAAGCGTCTTGTTAAACCACTCTGACCTCCACGTCTCTTGTTAGGGGTATTAAAAGCGTATTGTTATACCACTCTGACCTCCACATCTCTTCTAAGGGGCATTAAAAGCATCTTGTTATACCACTCTGACCTCCACGTCTCTTCTGAAGGGCATTAAAAGCGTCTTGTTATACCACTCTGACCTCCACGTCTCTTCTGAGGGGCATTAAAAGAGTCTTGTTATATCACTATGACCTCCACGTCTCTTCTGAGGGGCATTAAAAGCATCTTGTTATACCACTCTGACCTCCACTTCTCTTCTGAGGGGCATTAAAAGCGTCTTGTTATATCACTCTGACCTCCACGTCTCTTCTGAGAGGTATTAAAAGCGTCTTGTTATACAACTCTGACCTCCACGTCTCTTGTTAGGGGCATTAAAAGCGTCTTGTTATACCACTCTGACCTCCAAGTCTCTTCTGAGGGGCATTAAAAGAGTCTTGTTATACCAGTCTGACCTCCAAGTCTCTTCTGAATGGCATTAAATGCATCTTGTTATAGCACTCTTACCTCCACGTCTCTTGTAAGGGGCATTAAAAGTGGCTTGTTATACCACTTTGACCTTCACGTCTCTTGTAGGGGGCATTAAAAGGGTCTTGTTATACCACTCTAACCTCCATGTCTCTTCTGAGGGGCATTAAAACCTTCTTGTTATACTACTCTGACCTCCACGTCTCTTGTAAGGGGCATTAATAGCGTTTTGTTATACCACTCTGACCTCCACATATCTTCTGAGGGGCATTAAAAGCGTCTTGTTATACCACTCTGACCTCCACGTCTCTTGTTAGGGGCATTAAAAGCGTCTTGTTATACCACTCTGACCTCCACGTCTCTTGTAAGGGGCATTAAAAGTGTCTTGTTATGCCAAACTGACATCCACGTCTCTTGTAAGGGGCATTAAAAGCGTCTTGTTATACCTCTCTAACCTCCACGTCTCTTCTGAGGGGCATTAAAATCATCCTGTTATACCACTCTGAACTCCACGTCTCTTCAGAGGGGCATTAAAAGCGTCTTGTTATACCACTCTGACCTCCACGTCTCTTGTAAGTGGCATTAAAAGCATCTTGTTATACAACTCTGACCTCCACGTCTCTTCTGAGGGGCATTAAAAGCTTCTTGTTATACAAGTCTGACCTCCACGTCTCCTCTGAGGGGAATTAAAAGCGTCTTGTTATACCACACTCACCTCCACGTCTCTTGTAAGGGGCATTAAAAGCGTCTTGTTATACCACTCTGACCTCCACGTCTCTTGTAAGGGGCATTAAAAGCTTCTTGTTATACCACTCTGACCCCCATGTCTCTTCTGAGGTGCATTAAAAGCGTCTTGTTATACCACTCTGACCTCCACGTCTCTTCTAAGGGGCATTAAAAGCGTCTTTTTATACCACTCTGACCGCCACGTCTCTTGTAAAGGGCATTAAAAGCGTCTTGTTATACCACTCTGAACTCCACGTCTCTTCTGAGGGGCATTAAAAGCATCATGTTATACCACTCTGACCTCCAAGTCTCTTGTAAGGGGCATTAAAAGCGTCTTGTTATACCACTCTGACCTCCACGTCTCTTCTGAGGGCCATTAAAAGCGTCTTGTTATACCAATCTGACCTCCACGTCTCTTCTGAGGGGCATTAAAAGCGTCTTGTTATACCACTCTGACCTCCACGTCTCTTCTGAGGGGCATTAAAAGCATCTTGTTAATCCACTCTGACCTCCACGTCTCTTGTATGGGGCTTTAAAAGCGTCTTGTTATACCACTCTGACCTCCACGTCTCTTGTAAGGGGCATTAAAAGCGTCTTGTTATACCACTCTGACCTTCACGTCTCTTGTAGGGGGCATTAAAAGCGTCTTGTTATACCACTCTGAGCTCCACGTCTCTTCTCAAGGGCATTAAAAGTTTCTTGTTATACCACTCTGACCTCCACGTCTCTTGTAAGGGGCATTAAAAGCGTCTTTTTATACCTCTCTGACCTCCACGTCTCTTGTAAGGGGCATTAATAGAGTCTTGTTATACCACTCTGACCTCCACATCTCTTCTGAGGGGCTTTAAAAGCGTCTTGTTATACCACTCTGACCTCCACGTCTCTTGTTAGGGGCATTAAAAGTGTCTTGTTATACCACACTGACCTCCCCGTCTCTTGTAAGGGGCATTAAAAGCATCTTGTTATACCAAACTGACCTCCACGTCTCTTGTAAGTGGCATTAAAAGCATCTTGTTATACCTCTCTGACCTCCACGTCTCTTCTGAGGGGCATTAGAAGCATCCTGTTATGCCACTCTGACCTCCACGTCTCTTCTGAGGGGCATTAAATTCATCTTGTTATACCACTCTGACCTCCACGTCTCTTGTATGTGGCATTAAAAGCATCTTGTTATACAACTCTGACCTCCACGTCTCTTTTGAGGGGCATTAAAAGCATCTTGTTATACCACTCTGACCTCCACGTCTCTTGTAAGGGGCATTAAAAGCATCTTGTTACACGACTCTGACCTCCACGTCTCTTGTAAGTGGCATTAGAAGCGTCTTGTTATACTACTCTGACTTCAACGTCTCTTCTGAGGGGCATTAAAAGCGTCTTGTTATACCTCTCTGACCTCTACGTCTCTTCTGAGGGGCATTAAAAGCGTCTTGTCATACCACTCTGACCTCCACGTCTCCTCTGAGGGGCATTAATAGCCTCTTGTTATACCACACTCACATCCACGTCTCTTGTAAGGGGCATTAATAGCGTCTTGTTATACCACTCTGACCTCCACGTCTCTTATGAGGGGCATTAAATGCGTCTTGTTATACCTCTCTGACCTCCACGTCTCTTCTGAGGGGCATTAAAAGCATCCTGTTATGCCACTCTGACCTCCACGTCTCTTCTGAGGGGCATTAAAAGCATCTTGTTATACCACTCTGACCTCCACGTCTCTTGTATGTGGCATTAAAAGCATCTTGTTATACAACTCTGACCTCCACGTCTCTAGTAAGGGGCATTAAAAGCATCTTGCTATAGCACTCCGACCAGCACGTCTCTTCTGTGGGGCATTAAAAGCATCTTGTTATACCACACTGACCTTCACATCTCTTCTAAGGGGCATTAAAAGGGTCTTGTTATACCACTCTGACCTCCACATCTCTTGTAAGTGGCATTAAAAGCATCTTGTTATACCAATCTGACCTTCACGTCTCTTGTAAGGGGCATTAAAAGAGTCTTGTTATACCACTCTGACCTCCACGTCTCTTCTGAGGGACATTAAAAGCGTCCTGTTATATCACTCTGTCCTCCACGTCTCTTCTGAGGGGCATTAAAAGCGTCTTGTTATACCACTCTGACCTCCACGTCTCTAGTAAGGGGCATTAAAAGCATCTTGCTATACCACTCTGACTACCACATCTCTTCTGTGGGGCATTAAAAGCATCTTGTTATACCACACTGACCTCCACGTCTCTTCTAAGGGGCATTAAAAGCGTCTTGTTATACCACTCTGACCTCCACGTCTCTTCTGAGGGGCATTAAAAGCGTCTTGTTATACCACTCTGACCTCCACGTCTCTTCTGAGGGGCATTAAAAGCGTCTTTTTATACCACTCTGACCTCCACGTCTCTTCTGAGGGGCATTAAAAGCATCTTGTTATACCACTCTGACCTCCATGTCTCTTCTGAGGGGCATTAAAAGAGTCTTGTTATATCACTCTGACCTCCACGTCTCTTCTGAGGGGCATTAAAAGCGTCTTGTTAAACCACTCTGACCTCCACGTCTCTTGTTAGGGGTATTAAAAGCGTCTTGCTATACCACTCTGACCTCCACATCTCTTCTAAGGGGCATTAAAATCATCTTGTTATACCACTCTGACCTCCACGTCTCTTCTGAAGGGCATTAAAATCGTCTTGTTATACCACTCTGACCTCCACGTCTCTTCTGAGGGGCATTAAAAGAGTCTTGTTATATCACTATGACCTCCACGTCTCTTCTGAGGGGCATTAAAAGCATCTTGTTATACCACTCTGACCTCCACTTCTCTTCTGAGGGGCATTAAAAGCATCTTGTTATATCACTCTGACCTCCACGTCTCTTCTGAGAGGTATTAAAAGCGTCTTGTTATACCACTCTGACCTTCACATGTCTTGTTAGGGGCATTAAAAGCATCTTGTTATACCACTCTGACCTGCACGTCTCTTCTGAGGGGCATTAAAAGAGTCTTGTTATACCACTCTGACCTCCAAGTCTCTTCTGAATGGCATTAAATGCATATTGTTATACCACTCTTACCTCCACGTCTCTTGTAATCGGCATTAAAAGTGTCTTGTTATACCACTTTGACCTTCACGTCTCTTGTAGGGGGCATTAAAAGGGTCTTGTTATACCACTCTAACCTACACGTCTCTTCTGAGGGGCATTAAAACCTTCTTGTTATACCACTCTGACCTCCACGTCTCTTCTGAGGTGCATTAAAAGCATCTTGTTATACCACTCTGACCTCCACGTCTCTTGTAAGGGGCATTAAAAGCGTCTTGTTATACCACTCTGACCTCCACGTCTCTTGTAAGGGGCATTAATAGCGTTTTGTTATACCACTCTGACCTCCACATCTCTTCTGAGGGGCATTAAAAGCGTCTTGTTATACCTCTCTGACCTCCAAGTCTCTTCTAAGGGGCATTAAAAGCGTCTTGCTATGCCACTCTGACCTCCACGTCTCTTCTGAGGGGCATTAAAAGCGTCTTGTTATATAACTTTGACTTCCACGTCTCTTCTGAGGGGCATTAAAGCGTCTTGTTATACCACTCTGTCCTCCACGTCTCTTCTGAGGGGCATTAAAAGCATCTTGTTATACCACTCTGACCTCCACGTCTCTTCTGAGGGGCATTAAAAGCATCTTGTTATACCACTCTGACCTCCACGTCTCTTCTGAGGGGCATTAAAAGCATCTTGTTATACCAGTCTGACCTCCATGTCTCTTCTGAGGGGCATTAAAAGAGTCTTGTTATATCACTCTGACCTCCACGTCTCTTCTGAGGGGCATTAAAAGCGTCTTGTTAAACCACTCTGACCTCCACGTCTCTTGTTAGGGGTAATAAAAGTGTCTTGTTATACCACTCTGACCTCCACATCTCTTCTAAGGGGCATTAAAATCATCTTGTTATACAACTCTGACCTCCACGTCTCTTCTGAAGGGCATTAAAACCGTCTTGTTATACCACTCTGACCTCCACGTCTCTTCTGAGGGGCATTAAAAGAGTCTTGTTATATCACTATGACCTCCACGTCTCTTCTGAGGGGCATTAAAAGCGTCTTGTTATACCACTCTGACCTCCACTTCTCTTCTGAGGGGCATTAAAAGCGTCTTGTTATATCACTCTGACCTCCACTTCTCTTCTGAGAGGTATTAAAAGCGTCTTGTTATACCACTCTGACCTCCACGTCTCTTGTTAGGGGCATTAAAAGCGTCTTGTTATACCACTCTGACCTCCACGTCTCTTCTGAGGGACATTAAAAGAGTCTTGTTATACCACTCTGACCTCCAAGTCTCTTCTGAATGTCATTAAATGCATCTTGTTATACCACTCTTACCTCCACGTCTCTTGTAAGGGGCATTAAAAGTGTCTTGTTATACCATTTTGACCTTCACGTCTCTTGTAGGGGGCAATAAAATCGTCTTGTTATACCACTCTAACCTCCACGTCTCTTCTGAGGGGCATTAAAACCTTCTTGTTATGCCACTCTGACCTCCACGTCTCTTCTGAGGGGCATTAAAATCATCTTGTTATACCACTCTGACCTCCACGTCTCTTGTAAGGGGCATTAATAGCATATTGTTATACCACTCTGACCTCCACATCTCTTCTGAGGGGCATTAAAAGCGTCTTGTTATACCACTCTGACCTCCACGTCTCTTGTTAGGGGCATTAAAAGCGTCTTGTTATACCACTCTGACCTCCACGTCTCTTGTAAGGGGCATTAAAAGCGTCTTGTTATGCCAAACTGACTTCCACGTCTCTTGTAAGGGGCATTAAAAGCGTCTTGTTATACCTCTCTGACCTCCACGTCTCTTCTGAGGGGCATTAAAAGCATCCTGTTATACCACTCTGACCTCCACGTCTCTTCAGAGGGGCATTAAAAGCGTCTTGTTATACCACTCTGACCTCCACGTCTCTTGTAAGTGGCATTAAAAGCATCTTGTTATACAACTCTGACCTCCACGTCTCTTCTGAGGGGCATTAAAAGCTTCTTGTTATACCACTCTGACCTCCACGTCTCCTCTGAGGGGCATTAAAAGCGTCTTGTAATACCACTCTGACCCCCATGTCTCTTCTGAGGTGCATTAAAAGCGTCTTGCTATACCACTCTGACCTCCACGTCTCTTCTAAGGGGCATTAAAAGCTTCTTTTTATACCACTCTGACCTGCACGTCTCTTGTAAGGGGCATTAAAAGCGTCTTGTTATACCACTCTGACCTCCACGTCTCCTCTGAGGGGCATTAAAAGCATCTTGTTATACCACTCTGACCTCCAAGTCTCTTGTAAGGGGCATTAAAAGCGTCTTGTTATACAACTCTGACCTCCACGTCTCTTGTAAGGGGCATTAAAAGCGTCTTGTTATACCACTCTGACCTCCACGTCTCTTCTGAGGGCCATTAAAAGCGTCTTGTTATACCACTCTGACCTCCACGTCTCTTCTGAGGGGAATTAAAAGCGTCTTGTTATACCACTCTGACCTCCACGTCTCTTCTGAGGGGCATTAAAAGCGTCTTGTTAATCCACTCTGCCCTCCACGTCTCTTGTAAGGGGCATTAAAAGTGTCTTGTTATACCACTCTGACCTCCACGTCTCTTGTAAGGGGCATTAAAAGCGTCTTGTTATACCACTCTGACCTCCACGTCTCTTCTGAGGGGCATTAAAAGCATCCTGTTATATCACTCTTACCTCCACGTCTCTTCTGAGGGGCATTAAAAGCGTCTTGTTATACCACTCTGACCTCAACGTCTCTAGTAAGGGCATTAAAAGCGTCTTGCTATACCACTCTGACCTCCACGTCTCTTCTGAGTCGCTTTAAAAGCATCTTGTTATACCTCTCTGACCTACACGTCTCTTCTAAGGGGCATTAAAAGCGTCTTGTTATACAACTCTGACCTCCACGTCTCTTGTAAGGGGCATTAAAAGCGTCTTGTTATACCACTCTGACCTTCACGTCTCTTGTAAGGGGCATTAAAAGCATCTTGTTATACCACTCTGACCTCCACGTCTCCTCTGAGGGGCATTAATAGCGTCTTGTTATACCACACTCACCTCCACGTCTCTTGTAAGGGGCATTAAATGCGTCTTGTTATACCACTCTGACCTCCGCGTCTCTTGTAAGGGGCATTAAAAGCATCTTGTTATACCAATCTGACCTTCACGTCTCTTGTAAGGGGCATTAAAAGAGTCTTGTTATACCACTCTGACCTCCACGTATCTTCTGAGGGGCATTAAAAGCGTCCTGTTATATCACTCTGTCCTCCACGTCTCTTCTGAGGGGCATTAAAAGCGTCTTGTTATACCACTCTGACCTCCACGTCTCTAGTAAGGGGCATTAAAAGCATCTTGCTATAGCACTCCGACCACCACGTCTCTTCTGTGGGGCATTAAAAGCATCTTGTTATACCACACTGACCTCCACATCTCTTCTAAGGGGCATTAAAAGAGTCTTGTTATACCACTCTGACCTCCACGTCTCTTGTAATGGGCATTAATAGCGTCTTGTTATACCACTCTGACCTCCACGTCTCTTCTGAGGGGCATTAAAAGTGTCTTGTTATACCACTCTGACCTCCGCGTCTTTTGTAAGTGGCATTAAAAGCATCTTGTTATACCAATCTGACCTTCACGTCTCTTTTAAGGGGCAATAAAAGAGTCTTGTTATACCACTCTGACCTCCACGTCTCTTCTGAGGGGCATTAAAAGCGTCCTGTTATATCACTCTGTCCTCCATGTCTCTTCTGAGGGGCATTAAAAGCGTCTTGTTATACCACTCTGACCTCCACGTCTCTAGTAAGGGGCATTAAAAACATCTTGCTATACCACTCTGACTACCACATCTCTTCTGTGGGGCATTAAAAGCATCTTGTTATACCACACTGACCTCCACGTCTCTTCTAAGGGGCATTAAAAGCGTCTTGTTATACCACTCTGACCTCCACATCTCTTCTGAGGGGCATTAAAAGCGTCTTGTTATACCACTCTGACCTCCACGTCTCTTCTGAGGGGCATTAAAAGCGTCTTGTTATACCACTCTGACCTCCACGTCTCTTCTGAGGGGCATTAAAAGCATCTTGTTATACCACTCTGACCTCCATGTCTCTTCTGAGGGGCATTAAAAGAGTCTTGTTATATCACTCTGACCTCCACGTCTCTTCTGAGGGGCATTAAAAGCGTCTTGTTAAACCACTCTGACCTCCACGTCTCTTGTTAGGGGTATTAAAAGCGTATTGTTATACCACTCTGACCTCCACATCTCTTCTAAGGGGCATTAAAAGCATCTTGTTATACCACTCTGACCTCCACGTCTCTTCTGAAGGGCATTAAAAGCGTCTTGTTATACCACTCTGACCTCCACGTCTCTTCTGAGGGGCATTAAAAGAGTCTTGTTATATCACTATGACCTCCACGTCTCTTCTGAGGGGCATTAAAAGCATCTTGTTATACCACTCTGACCTCCACTTCTCTTCTGAGGGGCATTAAAAGCGTCTTGTTATATCACTCTGACCTCCACGTCTCTTCTGAGAGGTATTAAAAGCGTCTTGTTATACAACTCTGACCTCCACGTCTCTTGTTAGGGGCATTAAAAGCGTCTTGTTATACCACTCTGACCTCCAAGTCTCTTCTGAGGGGCATTAAAAGAGTCTTGTTATACCAGTCTGACCTCCAAGTCTCTTCTGAATGGCATTAAATGCATCTTGTTATAGCACTCTTACCTCCACGTCTCTTGTAAGGGGCATTAAAAGTGGCTTGTTATACCACTTTGACCTTCACGTCTCTTGTAGGGGGCAGTAAAAGGGTCTTGTTATACCACTCTAACCTCCATGTCTCTTCTGAGGGGCATTAAAACCTTCTTGTTATACTACTCTGACCTCCACGTCTCTTGTAAGGGGCATTAATAGCGTTTTGTTATACCACTCTGACCTCCACATATCTTCTGAGGGGCATTAAAAGCGTCTTGTTATACCACTCTGACCTCCACGTCTCTTGTTAGGGGCATTAAAAGCGTCTTGTTATACCACTCTGACCTCCACGTCTCTTGTAAGGGGCATTAAAAGTGTCTTGTTATGCCAAACTGACATCCACGTCTCTTGTAAGGGGCATTAAAAGCGTCTTGTTATACCTCTCTAACCTCCACGTCTCTTCTGAGGGGCATTAAAATCATCCTGTTATACCACTCTGAACTCCACGTCTCTTCAGAGGGGCATTAAAAGCGTCTTGTTATACCACTCTGACCTCCACGTCTCTTGTAAGTGGCATTAAAAGCATCTTGTTATACAACTCTGACCTCCACGTCTCTTCTGAGGGGCATTAAAAGCTTCTTGTTATACCAGTCTGACCTCCACGTCTCCTCTGAGGGGAATTAAAAGCGTCTTGTTATACCACACTCACCTCCACGTCTCTTGTAAGGGGCATTAAAAGCGTCTTGTTATACCACTCTGACCTCCACGTCTCTTGTAAGGGGCATTAAAAGCTTCTTGTTATACCACTCTGACCCCCATGTCTCTTCTGAGGTGCATTAAAAGCGTCTTGTTATACCACTCTGACCTCCACGTCTCTTCTAAGGGGCATTAAAAGCGTCTTTTTATACCACTCTGACCGCCACGTCTCTTGTAAAGGGCATTAAAAGCGTCTTGTTATACCACTCTGAACTCCACGTCTCTTCTGAGGGGCATTAAAAGCATCATGTTATACCACTCTGACCTCCAAGTCTCTTGTAAGGGGCATTAAAAGCGTCTTGTTATACCACTCTGACCTCCACGTCTCTTCTGAGGGCCATTAAAAGCGTCTTGTTATACCAATCTGACCTCCACGTCTCTTCTGAGGGGCATTAAAAGCGTCTTGTTATACCACTCTGACCTCCACGTCTCTTCTGAGGGGCATTAAAAGCATCTTGTTAATCCACTCTGACCTCCACGTCTCTTGTATGGGGCTTTAAAAGCGTCTTGTTATACCACTCTGACCTCCACGTCTCTTGTAAGGGGCATTAAAAGCGTCTTGTTATACCACTCTGACCTTCACGTCTCTTGTAGGGGGCATTAAAAGCGTCTTGTTATACCACTCTGAGCTCCACGTCTCTTCTCAAGGGCATTAAAAGTTTCTTGTTATACCACTCTGACCTCCACGTCTCTTGTAAGGGGCATTAAAAGCGTCTTTTTATACCTCTCTGACCTCCACGTCTCTTGTAAGGGGCATTAATAGAGTCTTGTTATACCACTCTGACCTCCACATCTCTTCTGAGGGGCTTTAAAAGCGTCTTGTTATACCACTCTGACCTCCACGTCTCTTGTTAGGGGCATTAAAAGTGTCTTGTTATACCACACTGACCTCCCCGTCTCTTGTAAGGGGCATTAAAAGCATCTTGTTATACCAAACTGACCTCCACGTCTCTTGTAAGTGGCATTAAAAGCATCTTGTTATACCTCTCTGACCTCCACGTCTCTTCTGAGGGGCATTAGAAGCATCCTGTTATGCCACTCTGACCTCCACGTCTCTTCTGAGGGGCATTAAATTCATCTTGTTATACCACTCTGACCTCCACGTCTCTTGTATGTGGCATTAAAAGCATCTTGTTATACAACTCTGACCTCCACGTCTCTTTTGAGGGGCATTAAAAGCATCTTGTTATACCACTCTGACCTCCACGTCTCTTGTAAGGGGCATTAAAAGCATCTTGTTACACGACTCTGACCTCCACGTCTCTTGTAAGTGGCATTAGAAGCGTCTTGTTATACTACTCTGACTTCAACGTCTCTTCTGAGGGGCATTAAAAGCGTCTTGTTATACCTCTCTGACCTCTACGTCTCTTCTGAGGGGCATTAAAAGCGTCTTGTCATACCACTCTGACCTCCACGTCTCCTCTGAGGGGCATTAATAGCCTCTTGTTATACCACACTCACATCCACGTCTCTTGTAAGGGGCATTAATAGCGTCTTGTTATACCACTCTGACCTCCACGTCTCTTATGAGGGGCATTAAATGCGTCTTGTTATACCTCTCTGACCTCCACGTCTCTTCTGAGGGGCATTAAAAGCATCCTGTTATGCCACTCTGACCTCCACGTCTCTTCTGAGGGGCATTAAAAGCATCTTGTTATACCACTCTGACCTCCACGTCTCTTGTATGTGGCATTAAAAGCATCTTGTTATACAACTCTGACCTCCACGTCTCTAGTAAGGGGCATTAAAAGCATCTTGCTATAGCACTCCGACCAGCACGTCTCTTCTGTGGGGCATTAAAAGCATCTTGTTATACCACACTGACCTTCACATCTCTTCTAAGGGGCATTAAAAGGGTCTTGTTATACCACTCTGACCTCCACATCTCTTGTAAGTGGCATTAAAAGCATCTTGTTATACCAATCTGACCTTCACGTCTCTTGTAAGGGGCATTAAAAGAGTCTTGTTATACCACTCTGACCTCCACGTCTCTTCTGAGGGACATTAAAAGCGTCCTGTTATATCACTCTGTCCTCCACGTCTCTTCTGAGGGGCATTAAAAGCGTCTTGTTATACCACTCTGACCTCCACGTCTCTAGTAAGGGGCATTAAAAGCATCTTGCTATACCACTCTGACTACCACATCTCTTCTGTGGGGCATTAAAAGCATCTTGTTATACCACACTGACCTCCACGTCTCTTCTAAGGGGCATTAAAAGCGTCTTGTTATACCACTCTGACCTCCACGTCTCTTCTGAGGGGCATTAAAAGCGTCTTGTTATACCACTCTGACCTCCACGTCTCTTCTGAGGGGCATTAAAAGCGTCTTTTTATACCACTCTGACCTCCACGTCTCTTCTGAGGGGCATTAAAAGCATCTTGTTATACCACTCTGACCTCCATGTCTCTTCTGAGGGGCATTAAAAGAGTCTTGTTATATCACTCTGACCTCCACGTCTCTTCTGAGGGGCATTAAAAGCGTCTTGTTAAACCACTCTGACCTCCACGTCTCTTGTTAGGGGTATTAAAAGCGTCTTGCTATACCACTCTGACCTCCACATCTCTTCTAAGGGGCATTAAAATCATCTTGTTATACCACTCTGACCTCCACGTCTCTTCTGAAGGGCATTAAAATCGTCTTGTTATACCACTCTGACCTCCACGTCTCTTCTGAGGGGCATTAAAAGAGTCTTGTTATATCACTATGACCTCCACGTCTCTTCTGAGGGGCATTAAAAGCATCTTGTTATACCACTCTGACCTCCACTTCTCTTCTGAGGGGCATTAAAAGCATCTTGTTATATCACTCTGACCTCCACGTCTCTTCTGAGAGGTATTAAAAGCGTCTTGTTATACCACTCTGACCTTCACATGTCTTGTTAGGGGCATTAAAAGCATCTTGTTATACCACTCTGACCTGCACGTCTCTTCTGAGGGGCATTAAAAGAGTCTTGTTATACCACTCTGACCTCCAAGTCTCTTCTGAATGGCATTAAATGCATATTGTTATACCACTCTTACCTCCACGTCTCTTGTAATCGGCATTAAAAGTGTCTTGTTATACCACTTTGACCTTCACGTCTCTTGTAGGGGGCATTAAAAGGGTCTTGTTATACCACTCTAACCTACACGTCTCTTCTGAGGGGCATTAAAACCTTCTTGTTATACCACTCTGACCTCCACGTCTCTTCTGAGGTGCATTAAAAGCATCTTGTTATACCACTCTGACCTCCACGTCTCTTGTAAGGGGCATTAAAAGCGTCTTGTTATACCACTCTGACCTCCACGTCTCTTGTAAGGGGCATTAATAGCGTTTTGTTATACCACTCTGACCTCCACATCTCTTCTGAGGGGCATTAAAAGCGTCTTGTTATACCTCTCTGACCTCCAAGTCTCTTCTAAGGGGCATTAAAAGCGTCTTGCTATGCCACTCTGACCTCCACGTCTCTTCTGAGGGGCATTAAAAGCGTCTTGTTATATAACTTTGACTTCCACGTCTCTTCTGAGGGGCATTAAAGCGTCTTGTTATACCACTCTGTCCTCCACGTCTCTTCTGAGGGGCATTAAAAGCATCTTGTTATACCACTCTGACCTCCACGTCTCTTCTGAGGGGCATTAAAAGCATCTTGTTATACCACTCTGACCTCCACGTCTCTTCTGAGGGGCATTAAAAGCATCTTGTTATACCAGTCTGACCTCCATGTCTCTTCTGAGGGGCATTAAAAGAGTCTTGTTATATCACTCTGACCTCCACGTCTCTTCTGAGGGGCATTAAAAGCGTCTTGTTAAACCACTCTGACCTCCACGTCTCTTGTTAGGGGTAATAAAAGTGTCTTGTTATACCACTCTGACCTCCACATCTCTTCTAAGGGGCATTAAAATCATCTTGTTATACAACTCTGACCTCCACGTCTCTTCTGAAGGGCATTAAAACCGTCTTGTTATACCACTCTGACCTCCACGTCTCTTCTGAGGGGCATTAAAAGAGTCTTGTTATATCACTATGACCTCCACGTCTCTTCTGAGGGGCATTAAAAGCGTCTTGTTATACCACTCTGACCTCCACTTCTCTTCTGAGGGGCATTAAAAGCGTCTTGTTATATCACTCTGACCTCCACTTCTCTTCTGAGAGGTATTAAAAGCGTCTTGTTATACCACTCTGACCTCCACGTCTCTTGTTAGGGGCATTAAAAGCGTCTTGTTATACCACTCTGACCTCCACGTCTCTTCTGAGGGACATTAAAAGAGTCTTGTTATACCACTCTGACCTCCAAGTCTCTTCTGAATGTCATTAAATGCATCTTGTTATACCACTCTTACCTCCACGTCTCTTGTAAGGGGCATTAAAAGTGTCTTGTTATACCATTTTGACCTTCACGTCTCTTGTAGGGGGCAATAAAATCGTCTTGTTATACCACTCTAACCTCCACGTCTCTTCTGAGGGGCATTAAAACCTTCTTGTTATGCCACTCTGACCTCCACGTCTCTTCTGAGGGGCATTAAAATCATCTTGTTATACCACTCTGACCTCCACGTCTCTTGTAAGGGGCATTAATAGCATATTGTTATACCACTCTGACCTCCACATCTCTTCTGAGGGGCATTAAAAGCGTCTTGTTATACCACTCTGACCTCCACGTCTCTTGTTAGGGGCATTAAAAGCGTCTTGTTATACCACTCTGACCTCCACGTCTCTTGTAAGGGGCATTAAAAGCGTCTTGTTATGCCAAACTGACTTCCACGTCTCTTGTAAGGGGCATTAAAAGCGTCTTGTTATACCTCTCTGACCTCCACGTCTCTTCTGAGGGGCATTAAAAGCATCCTGTTATACCACTCTGACCTCCACGTCTCTTCAGAGGGGCATTAAAAGCGTCTTGTTATACCACTCTGACCTCCACGTCTCTTGTAAGTGGCATTAAAAGCATCTTGTTATACAACTCTGACCTCCACGTCTCTTCTGAGGGGCATTAAAAGCTTCTTGTTATACCACTCTGACCTCCACGTCTCCTCTGAGGGGCATTAAAAGCGTCTTGTAATACCACTCTGACCCCCATGTCTCTTCTGAGGTGCATTAAAAGCGTCTTGCTATACCACTCTGACCTCCACGTCTCTTCTAAGGGGCATTAAAAGCTTCTTTTTATACCACTCTGACCTGCACGTCTCTTGTAAGGGGCATTAAAAGCGTCTTGTTATACAACTCTGACCTCCACGTCTCCTCTGAGGGGCATTAAAAGCATCTTGTTATACCACTCTGACCTCCAAGTCTCTTGTAAGGGGCATTAAAAGCGTCTTGTTATACAACTCTGACCTCCACGTCTCTTGTAAGGGGCATTAAAAGCGTCTTGTTATACCACTCTGACCTCCACGTCTCTTCTGAGGGCCATTAAAAGCGTCTTGTTATACCACTCTGACCTCCACGTCTCTTCTGAGGGGAATTAAAAGCGTCTTGTTATACCACTCTGACCTCCACGTCTCTTCTGAGGGGCATTAAAAGCGTCTTGTTAATCCACTCTGCCCTCCACGTCTCTTGTAAGGGGCATTAAAAGTGTCTTGTTATACCACTCTGACCTCCACGTCTCTTGTAAGGGGCATTAAAAGCGTCTTGTTATACCACTCTGACCTCCACGTCTCTTCTGAGGGGCATTAAAAGCATCCTGTTATATCACTCTTACCTCCACGTCTCTTCTGAGGGGCATTAAAAGCGTCTTGTTATACCACTCTGACCTCAACGTCTCTAGTAAGGGCATTAAAAGCGTCTTGCTATACCACTCTGACCTCCACGTCTCTTCTGAGTCGCTTTAAAAGCATCTTGTTATACCTCTCTGACCTACACGTCTCTTCTAAGGGGCATTAAAAGCGTCTTGCTATACCACTCTGACCTCCACGTCTCTTCTGAGGCGCTTTAAAAGCATCTTGTTATACCTCTCTGACCTCCACGTCTCTTCTAAGGGGCAATAAAAGCGTCTTGCTATACCACTCTGACCTCCACGTCTCTTCTGAGGCGCTTTAAAAGCATCTTGTTATACCACTCTGACCTCCACGTCTCTTCTAAGAGGCATTAAAAGCGTCTTGTTATACCACTCTGACCTCCACGTCTCTTCTGAGGGGCATTAAAAGCTTATTGTTATACCACTCTGACCTCCACGTCTTTTGTAAGGGGCATTAAAAGCGTCTTGTTATACCACTCTGACCTCCACATCTCTTCTGAGGGGCATTAAAAGAGTCTTGTTATACCACTCTGACCTCCTTGTCTCTTGTAAGGGGCATTAAAAGCATCTAGCTATACCACTGTGACCTCCACGTCTTTTGTCAGGGGCAATAAAAGCATCTTGTTATACCACTCTGACCTCCACGTCTCTTGTAAGGGGTCATTGAAAGCGTCTTGCTATATCACTCTGATTTCCACGTCTCTTCTGAGGGGCATTAAAAGCGTCTTGTTATACCACTCTGACCTCCACGTCTCTTCTGAGGGGCATTAAAAGCGTCTTGTTATACCACTCTGACCTCCACGTCTCTTGTAAGGGGCATTAAAAGCGTCTTGTTATCCAAACTGACCTCCACGTCTGTTGTAAGGGGCATTAAAAGCGTCTTGTTATACCTCTCTGACCTCCACGTCTCTTCTGAGGGGCATTAAAAGCATCCTGTTATACCACTCTGACCTCCACGTCTCTTCAGAGGGGCATTAAAAGCGTCTTGTTATACCACACTGACCTCCACGTCTCTTGTAAGTGGCATTAAAAGCATCTTGTTATACAACTCTGACCTCCACGTCTCTTCTGAGGGGCATTAAAAGCTTCTTGTTATACCACTCTGACCTCCACGTCTCCTCTGAGGGGCATTAAAAGCGTCTTGTTATACCACTCTGACCTCCACGTCTCTTCTAAGGGGCATTAAAAGCGTCTTTTTATACCACTCTGACCTCCACGTCTCTTGTAAGGTGCATTAAAAGCGTCTTGTTATACCACTTTGACCACCACGTCTCTTCTGAGGGGCATTAAAAGCATCTTGTTATACCACTCTGACCTCCAAGTCTCTTGTAAGGGGCATTAAAAGCGTCTTGTTATACAACTCTGACCTCCACGTCTCTTGTAAGGGGCATTAAAAGCGTCTTGTTATACCACTCTGACCTCCACGTCTCTTCTGAGGGCCATTAAAAGCGTCTTGTTATACCACTCTGACCTCCACGTCTCTTCTGAGGGGCATTAAAAGCGTCTTGTTATACCACTCTGACCTCCACGTCTATTTCTAAGGGGCATTAAAAGCGTCTTTTTATACCACTCTGACCTCCACGTCTCTTGTAAGGGGCATTAAAAGCGTCTTGTTATACCACTCTGACCTCCACGTCTCTTCTGAGGGGCATTAAAAGCGTCTTGTTAAACCACTCTGACCTCCACATCTCTTCTGAGGGGCATTAAAAGCGTGTGGTTATACCACTCTGACCTCCACTACTCTTCTGAGGGTCATTAAAAGCATCTTGTTATACCACTCTGACCTCCACGTCTCTTGTAAGGGGAATTAAAAGCATCTTGTTATACCACTCTGACCTCCACGTCTATAGTAATGAGCATTAAAAGCGTCTTGTTATACCACTCTGACCTCCATGTCTCTTGTAATGGGCATTAAAAGCGTCTTGTTATACCACTCTTACCTCCACGTCTCTTGTAAGGGGCATTAAAAGTGTCTTGTTATACCACTTTGACCTTCACGTCTCTTGTAGGAGGCATTAAAAGCGTCTTGTTATACCACTCTGACCTCCACGTCTCTTCTGATGAGCATTAAAAGCATCTTGTTATACCACTCTGACCTCCACGTCTCTTCTGAGGGGCATTAAAAGCGTCTTGTTATACCACTCTGACCTCCACGTCTCTTGTAAGGGGCATTAATAGCGTATTGTTATACCACTCTGACCTCCACATCTCTTCTGAGGGGCATTAAAAGCGTCTTGTTATACCACTCTGACCTCCACGTCTCTTGTTAGGGGCATTAAAAGCGTCTTGTTATACCACTCTGACCTCCACGTCTCTTGTAAGGGGCATTAAAAGCGTCTTGTTATGCCAAACTGACCTCCACGTCTCTTGTAAGGGGCATTAAAAGCGTCTTGTTATACCTCTCTGACCTCCACGTCTCTTCTGAGGGGCATTAAAAGCATCCTGTTATACCACTCTGACCTCCACGTCTCTTCAGAGGGGCATTAAAACCATCTTGTTATACCACTCTGACCTCCACGTCTCTTGTAAGTGGCATTAAAAGCATCTTGCTATACAACTCTGACCTCCACGTCTCTTCTGAGGGGCATTAAAAGCGTCTTGTTTTACCACTCTGACCTCCACGTCTCTTCTGAGGGGCATTAAAAGCGTCTTGTGAAACCACTCTGACCTCCACATCTCTTCTGAGGGGCATTAAAAGCGTCTTGTTATACCACTCTGACCTCCACTACTCTTCTGAGGGGCATTAAAAGCATCTTGTTATACCACTCTGACCTCCACGTCTCTTGTAAGGGGAATTAAAAGCATCTTGTTATACCACTCTGACCTCCACGTCTCTTGTAATGAGCATTAAAAGCGTCTTGTTATACCACTCTGACCTCCAGGTCTCTTGTAATGGGCATTAAAAGTGTCTTGTTATACCTCTCTGACCTCCACGTCTCGTCTGAGGGGCATTAAAAGCGTCTTGTTTTACAACTTTGACCTCCACGTCTCTTCTGAGGGGCATTAAAGCGTCTTGTTATACCACTCTGACCTCCACGTCTCTTGTAAGGGGCATTAAAAGCATCTTGTTATACCAAACTGACCTCCACGTCTCTTGTAAGGGGCATTAAAAGCATCTTGTTATACCTCTCTGACCTCCACGTCTCTTCTGAGGGGCATTAAAAGCATCCTGTTATACCACTCTGACCTCCACGTCTCTTCTGAGGGGCATTAAAAGCGTCCTGTTATATCACTCTGTCCTCCACGTCTCTTCTGAGGGGCATTAAAAGCGTCTTGTTATACCACTCTGACCTCCACGTCTCTAGTAAGGGGCATTAAAAGCATCTTGCTATACCACTCTGACTACCACATCTCTTCTGTGGGGCATTAAAAGCATCTTGTTATACCACACTGACCTCCACGTCTCTTCTAACAGGCATTAAAAGCATCTTGTTATACCACTCTGACCTCCACGTCTCTTCTGATGGGCATTAAAAGCGTCTTGTTATACCACTCTGACCTCCACGTCTCTTCTGAGGGGCATTAAAAGCGTCTTTTTATACCACTCTGACCTCCACGTCTCTTCTGAGGGGCATTAAAAGCATCTTGTTATACCACTCTGACCTCCATGTCTCTTCTGAGGGGCATTAAAAGAGTCTTGTTATATCACTCTGACCTCCACGTCTCTTCTGAGGGGCATTAAAAGCGTCTTGTTAAACCACTCTGACCTCCACGTCTCTTGTTAGGGGTATTAAAAGCGTCTTGCTATACCACTCTGACCTCCACATCTCTTCTAAGGGGCATTAAAAGCATCTTGTTATACCACTCTGACCTCCACGTCTCTTCTGAAGGGCATTAAAATCGTCTTGTTATAACACTCTGACCTCCACGTCTCTTCTGAGGGGCATTAAAAGAGTCTTGTTATATCATTATGACCTCCACGTCTCTTCTGAGGGGCATTAAAAGCATCTTGTTATACGACTCTGACCTCCACTTCTCTTCTGAGGGGCATTAAAAGCATCTTGTTATATCACTCTGACCTCCACGTCTCTTCTGAGAGGTATTAAAAGCGTCTTGTTATACCACTCTGACCTTCACATCTCTTGTTAGGGGCATTAAAAGCATCTTGTTATACCACTCTGACCTCCACGTCTCTTCTGGGGGGCATTAAAAGAGTCTTGTTATACCACTCTGACCTCCAAGTCTCTTCTGAATGGCATTAAATGCATCTTGTTATACCACTCTTACCTCCACGTCTCTTGTAGTCGGCATTAAAAGTGTCTTGATATACCACTTTGACCTTCACGTCTCTTGTAGGGGGCATTAAAAGGGTCTTGTTATACCACTCTAACCTCCACGTCTCTTCTGAGGGGCATTAAAACCTTCTTGTTATACCACTCTGACCTCCACGTCTCTTCTGAGGTGCATTAAAAGCAGCTTGTTATACCACTCTGACCTCCACGTCTCTTGTAACGGGCATTAAAAGCGTCTTGTTATACCACTCTGACCTCCACGTCTCTTGTAAGGGGCATTAATAGCGTTTTGTTATACCACTCTGACCTCCACATCTCTTCTGAGGGGCATTAAAAGCGTCTTGTTATACCTCTCTGACCTCCAAGTCTCTTCTAAGGGGCATTAAAAGCGTCTTGCTATGCCACTCTGACCTCCACGTATCTTCTGAGGGGCATTAAAAGCGTCTTGTTATATAACTTTGACTTCCACGTCTCTTCTGAGGGGCATTAAAGCGTCTTGTTATACCACTCTGACCTCCACGTCTCTTCTGAGGGGCATTAAAAGCGTCTTGTTATGCCACTCTGACCTCCACGTCTCTTCTGAGGGGCATTAAAAGCATCTTGTTATACCACTCTGACCTCCACGTCTCTTCTGAGGGGCATTAAAAGCATCTTGTTATACCAGTCTGACCTCCATGTCTCTTCTGAGGGGCATTAAAAGAGTCTTGTTATATCACTCTGACCTCCACGTCTCTTCTGAGGGGCATTAAAAGCGTCTTGTTAAACCACTCTGACCTCCACGTCTCTTGTTAGGGGTAATAAAAGTGTCTTGTTATACCACTCTGACCTCCACATCTCTTCTAAGGGGCATTAAAATCATCTTGTTATACCACTCTGACCTCCACGTCTCTTCTGAAGGGCATTAAAAGCGTCTTGTTATACCACTCTGACCTCCACGTCTCTTCTGAGGGGCATTAAAAGAGTCTTGTTATATCACTATGACCTCCACGTCTCTTCTGAGGGGCATTAAAAGCGTCTTGTTATACCACTCTGACCTCCACTTCTCTTCTGAGGGGCATTAAAAGCGTCTTGTTATATCACTCTGACCTCCACTTCTCTTCTGAGAGGTATTAAAAGCGTCTTGTTATACCACTCTGACCTCCACGTCTCTTGTTAGGGGCATTAAAAGCGTCTTGTTATACCACTCTGACCTCCACGTCTCTTCTGAGGGGCATTAAAAGAGTCTTGTTATACCACTCTGACCTCCAAGTCTCTTCTGAATGTCATTAAATGCATCTTGTTATACCACTCTTACCTCCACGTCTCTTGTAAGGGGCATTAAAAGTGTCTTGTTATACCATTTTGACCTTCACGTCTCTTGTAGGGGGCAATAAAAGCATCTTGTTATACCACTCTGACCTCCACGCCTCTTCTGAGGGGAATTAAAAGCATCTTGCTATACCACTCTGACCTCCACATCTCTTGTAAGGGGCATAAAAGCATCTTGTTAAACCGCTCTGACCTCCACGTCTCTTGTAAGGGGCATTAAAAGCGTCTTGTTATACCACTCTGACCCCCATGTCTCTTCTGATGTGCATTAAAAGCGTCTTGTTATACCACTCTGACCTCCACGTCTCTTGTAAGGGGCTTTAAAAGCGTCTTTTTATTCCACTCTGACCTCCACGTCTCTTGTAAGGGGCATTAAAAGCGTCTTGTTATACCACTCTGACCTCCACGTCTCTTCTGAGGGGCATTAAAAGCATCTTGTTATACCACTCTGACCTACAAGTCTCTTGTAAGGGGCATTAAAAGCGTCTTGTTATACAACTCTGACCTCCACGTCTCTTGTAAGGGGCATTAATAGCGTCTTGTTATACCACTCTGACCTCCACATCTCTTCTGAGGGGCATTAAAAGCGTCTTGTTATACCACTCTGACCTCCACGTCTCTTGTTAGGGGCATTAAAAGCGTCTTGTTATACCACTCTGACCTCCACGTCTCTTGTAAGGGGCATTAAAAGCATCTTGTTATACCAAACTGACCTCCACGTCTCTTGTAAGGGGCATTAAAAGCATCTTGTTTTACCTCTCTGACCTCCACGTCTCTTCTGAGGGGCATTAAAAGCATCATGTTATACCACTCTGACCTCCACGTCTCTTCTGAGGGGCATTAAAAGCATCTTGTTATACCAATCTGACCTCCACGTCTCTTGTAAGTGGCATTAAAAGCGTCTTGTTATACAACTCTGACCTCCACGTCTCTTCTGAGGGGCATTAAAAGCATCTTGTTATACCACTCTGACCTCCAAGTCTCTTCTGAGGGGCATTAAAAGCGTCTTGTTATACCACTCTGACCTCCACGTCTCTTGTAAGGGGCATTAAAAGCGTCTTGTTATACCACTTTGACCTCCACGTCTCTTCTGAGGGCCATTAAAAGCGTCTTGTTATACCACTCTGACCTCCACGTCTCTTCTGAGGGGCATTAAAAGCATCTTGTTATACCACTCTGACCTCCACGTCTCTTCTGAGGGGCATTAAAAGCATCTTGTTATACCACTCTGACCTCCACGTCTCTTGTAAGGGGCATTAAAAGCGTCTTGTTAAACCACTCTGACCTCCACGTCTCTTGTAAGGGGCATTAAAAGCATCTTGTTATATCACTCTGACCTCCACGTCTCTTGTAAGGGGCATTAAAAGCGTCTTGTTATACCACTCTGACCTCCACGTCTCTTCTGAGGGGCATTAAAAGCATCCTGTTATATCACTCTGACCTCCATGTCTCTTCTGAGGGGCATTAAAAGTGTCTTGTTATACAACTCTGACCTCCACGTCTCTAGTAAGGGCATTAAAAGCGTCTTGCTATACCATTCTGACCTCCACGTCTCTTCTGATTCGCTTTAAAAGCATCTTGTTATACCTCTCTGACCTCCACGTCTCTTCTAAGGGGCATTAAAAGCGTCTTGCTATGCTACTCTGACCTCCACGTCTCTTCTGAGGGGCATTAAAAGCGTCTTGTTATATAACTTTGACTTCCACGTCTCTTCTGAGGGGCATTAAAGCGTCTTGTTATACCACTCTGACCTCCACGTCTCTTCTGAGGGGCATTAAAAGCGTCTTGTTATACCACTCTGACCTCCACGTCTCTTCTGAGGGGCATTAAAAGCGTCTTGTTATACCACTCTGACCTCCACGTCTCTTCTGAGGGGCATTAAAAGCATCTTGTTATACCACTCTGACCTCCATGTCTCTTCTGAGGGGCATTAAAAGAGTCTTGTTATATCACTCTGACCTCCACGTCTCTTCTGAGGGGCATTAAAAGCGTCTTGTTAAACCACTCTGACCTCCACGTCTCTTGTTAGGGGTATTAAAAGCGTTTTGCTATACCACTCTGACCTCCACATCTCTTCTAAGGGGCATTAAAAGCATCTTGTTATACCACTCTGACATCCCCGTCTCTTCTGAAGGGCATTAAAAGCGAATTGTTATAGCACTCTGACCTCCACGTCTCTTCTGAGGGGCATTAAAAGAGTCTTGTTATATCACTATGACCTCCACGTCTCTTCTGAGGGGCATTAAAAGCGTCTTGTTATACCACTCTGACCTCCACTTCTCTTCTGAGGGGCATTAAAATTGTCTTGTTATATCACTCTGACCTCCGCGTCTCTTCTGAGAGTTATTAAAAGCGTCTTGTTATACCACTCTGACCTCCACGTCTCTTGTTAGGGGCATTAAAAGCGTCTTGTTATACCACTTTGACCTTCACGTCTCTTGTAGGGGGCATTAAAAGCGTCTTGTTCTACCACTCTAACCTCCACGTCTCTTCTGAGGGGCATTAAAACCTTCTTGTTATACCACTCTGACCTCCACGTCTCTTCTGAGGGGCATTAAAAGCATCTTGTTATACCACTCTGACCTCCACGTCTCTTGTTAGGAGCATTAAAAGCGTCTTGTTATACCACTCTCACCTCCACGTCTCTTGTAAGGGGCATTAAAAGCGTCTTGTTATGCCAAACTGACCTCCACGTCTCTTGTAAGGGGCATTAAAAGCGTCTTGTTATACCACTCTGACCTGCACGTCTCTTCTGAGGGGCATTAAAAGAGTCTTGTTATACCACTCTGACCTCCAAGTCTCTTCTGAATGGCATTAAATGCATATTGTTATACCACTCTTACCTCCACGTCTCTTGTAATCGGCATTAAAAGTGTCTTGTTATACCACTTTGACCTTCACGTCTCTTGTAGGGGGCATTAAAAGGGTCTTGTTATACCACTCTAACCTACACGTCTCTTCTGAGGGGCATTAAAACCTTCTTGTTATACCACTCTGACCTCCACGTCTCTTCTGAGGTGCATTAAAAGCATCTTGTTATACCACTCTGACCTCCACGTCTCTTGTAAGGGGCATTAAAAGCGTCTTGTTATACCACTCTGACCTCCACGTCTCTTGTAAGGGGCATTAATAGCGTTTTGTTATACCACTCTGACCTCCACATCTCTTCTGAGGGGCATTAAAAGCGTCTTGTTATACCTCTCTGGCCTCCAAGTCTCTTCTAAGGGGCATTAAAAGCGTCTTGCTATGCCACTCTGACCTCCACGTCTCTTCTGAGGGGCATTAAAAGCGTCTTGTTATATAACTTTGACTTCCACGTCTCTTCTGAGGGGCATTAAAGCGTCTTGTTATACCACTCTGTCCTCCATGTCTCTTCTGAGGGGCATTAAAAGCGTCTTGTTATACCACTCTGACCTCCACGTCTCTTCTGAGGGGCATTAAAAGCATCTTGTTATACCACTCTGACCTCCACGTCTCTTCTGAGGGGCATTAAAAGCATCTTGTTATACCAGTCTGACCTCCATGTCTCTTCTGAGGGGCATTAAAAGAGTCTTGTTATATCACTCTGACCTCCACGTCTCTTCTGAGGGGCATTAAAAGCGTCTTGTTAAACCACTCTGACCTCCACGTCTCTTGTTAGGGGTAATAAAAGTGTCTTGTTATACCACTCTGACCTCCACATCTCTTCTAAGGGGCATTAAAATCATCTTGTTATACAACTCTGACCTCCACGTCTCTTCTGAAGGGCATTAAAACCGTCTTGTTATACCACTCTGACCTCCACGTCTCTTCTGAGGGGCATTAAAAGAGTCTTGTTATATCACTATGACCTCCACGTCTCTTCTGAGGGGCATTAAAAGCGTCTTGTTATACCACTCTGACCTCCACTTCTCTTCTGAGGGGCATTAAAAGCGTCTTGTTATATCACTCTGACCTCCACTTCTCTTCTGAGAGGTATTAAAAGCGTCTTGTTATACCACTCTGACCTCCACGTCTCTTGTTAGGGGCATTAAAAGCGTCTTGTTATACCACTCTGACCTCCACGTCTCTTCTGAGGGACATTAAAAGAGTCTTGTTATACCACTCTGACCTCCAAGTCTCTTCTGAATGTCATTAAATGCATCTTGTTATACCACTCTTACCTCCACGTCTCTTGTAAGGGGCATTAAAAGTGTCTTGTTATACCATTTTGACCTTCACGTCTCTTGTAGGGGGCAATAAAATCGTCTTGTTATACCACTCTAACCTCCACGTCTCTTCTGAGGGGCATTAAAACCTTCTTGTTATGCCACTCTGACCTCCACGTCTCTTCTGAGGGGCATTAAAATCATCTTGTTATACCACTCTGACCTCCACGTCTCTTGTAAGGGGCATTAATAGCGTATTGTTATACCACTCTGACCTCCACATCTCTTCTGAGGGGCATTAAAAGCGTCTTGTTATACCACTCTGACCTCCACGTCTCTTGTTAGGGGCATTAAAAGCGTCTTGTTATACCACTCTCACCTCCACGTCTCTTGTAAGGGGCATTAAAAGCGTCTTGTTATGCCAAACTGACTTCCACGTCTCTTGTAAGGGGCATTAAAAGCGTCTTGTTATACCTCTCTGACCTCCACGTCTCTTCTGAGGGGCATTAAAAGCATCCTGTTATACCACTCTGACCTCCACGTCTCTTCAGAGGGGCATTAAAAGCGTCTTGTTATACCACTCTGACCTCCACGTCTCTTGTAAGTGGCATTAAAAGCATCTTGTTATACAACTCTGACCTCCACGTCTCTTCTGAGGGGCATTAAAAGCTTCTTGTTATACCACTCTGACCTCCACGTCTCCTCTGAGGGGCATTAAAAGCGTCTTGTAATACCACTCTGACCCCCATGTCTCTTCTGAGGTGCATTAAAAGCGTCTTGCTATACCACTCTGACCTCCACGTCTCTTCTAAGGGGCATTAAAAGCGTCTTTTTATACCACTCTGACCTGCACGTCTCTTGTAAGGGGCATTAAAAGCGTCTTGTTATACCACTCTGACCTCCACGTCTCCTCTGAGGGGCATTAAAAGCATCTTGTTATACCACTCTGACCTCCAAGTCTCTTGTAAGGGGCATTAAAAGCATCTTGTTATACAACTCTGACCTCCACGTCTCTTGTAAGGGGCATTAAAAGCATCTTGTTATACCAAACTGACCTCCACGTCTCTTGTAAGGGGCATTAAAAGCATCTTGTTTTACCTCTCTGACCTCCACGTCTCTTCTGAGGGGCATTAAAAGCATCATGTTATACCACTCTGACCTCCACGTCTCTTCTGAGGGGCATTAAAAGCATCTTGTTATACCAATCTGACCTCCACGTCTCTTGTAAGTGGCATTAAAAGCGTCTTGTTATACAACTCTGACCTCCACGTCTCTTCTGAGGGGCATTAAAAGCATCTTGTTATACCACTCTGACCTCCAAGTCTCTTCTGAGGGGCATTAAAAGCGTCTTGTTATACCACTCTGACCTCCACGTCTCTTGTAAGGGGCATTAAAAGCGTCTTGTTATACCACTTTGACCTCCACGTCTCTTCTGAGGGCCATTAAAAGCGTCTTGTTATACCACTCTGACCTCCACGTCTCTTCTGAGGGGCATTAAAAGCATCTTGTTATACCACTCTGACCTCCACGTCTCTTCTGAGGGGCATTAAAAGCATCTTGTTATACCACTCTGACCTCCACGTCTCTTGTAAGGGGCATTAAAAGCGTCTTGTTAAACCACTCTGACCTCCACGTCTCTTGTAAGGGGCATTAAAAGCATCTTGTTATATCACTCTGACCTCCACGTCTCTTGTAAGGGGCATTAAAAGCGTCTTGTTATACCACTCTGACCTCCACGTCTCTTCTGAGGGGCATTAAAAGCATCCTGTTATATCACTCTGACCTCCATGTCTCTTCTGAGGGGCATTAAAAGTGTCTTGTTATACAACTCTGACCTCCACGTCTCTAGTAAGGGCATTAAAAGCGTCTTGCTATACCATTCTGACCTCCACGTCTCTTCTGATTCGCTTTAAAAGCATCTTGTTATACCTCTCTGACCTCCACGTCTCTTCTAAGGGGCATTAAAAGCGTCTTGCTATGCTACTCTGACCTCCACGTCTCTTCTGAGGGGCATTAAAAGCGTCTTGTTATATAACTTTGACTTCCACGTCTCTTCTGAGGGGCATTAAAGCGTCTTGTTATACCACTCTGACCTCCACGTCTCTTCTGAGGGGCATTAAAAGCGTCTTGTTATACCACTCTGACCTCCACGTCTCTTCTGAGGGGCATTAAAAGCGTCTTGTTATACCACTCTGACCTCCACGTCTCTTCTGAGGGGCATTAAAAGCATCTTGTTATACCACTCTGACCTCCATGTCTCTTCTGAGGGGCATTAAAAGAGTCTTGTTATATCACTCTGACCTCCACGTCTCTTCTGAGGGGCATTAAAAGCGTCTTGTTAAACCACTCTGACCTCCACGTCTCTTGTTAGGGGTATTAAAAGCGTTTTGCTATACCACTCTGACCTCCACATCTCTTCTAAGGGGCATTAAAAGCATCTTGTTATACCACTCTGACATCCCCGTCTCTTCTGAAGGGCATTAAAAGCGAATTGTTATAGCACTCTGACCTCCACGTCTCTTCTGAGGGGCATTAAAAGAGTCTTGTTATATCACTATGACCTCCACGTCTCTTCTGAGGGGCATTAAAAGCGTCTTGTTATACCACTCTGACCTCCACTTCTCTTCTGAGGGGCATTAAAATTGTCTTGTTATATCACTCTGACCTCCGCGTCTCTTCTGAGAGTTATTAAAAGCGTCTTGTTATACCACTCTGACCTCCACGTCTCTTGTTAGGGGCATTAAAAGCGTCTTGTTATACCACTTTGACCTTCACGTCTCTTGTAGGGGGCATTAAAAGCGTCTTGTTCTACCACTCTAACCTCCACGTCTCTTCTGAGGGGCATTAAAACCTTCTTGTTATACCACTCTGACCTCCACGTCTCTTCTGAGGGGCATTAAAAGCATCTTGTTATACCACTCTGACCTCCACGTCTCTTGTTAGGAGCATTAAAAGCGTCTTGTTATACCACTCTCACCTCCACGTCTCTTGTAAGGGGCATTAAAAGCGTCTTGTTATGCCAAACTGACCTCCACGTCTCTTGTAAGGGGCATTAAAAGCGTCTTGTTATACCACTCTGACCTGCACGTCTCTTCTGAGGGGCATTAAAAGAGTCTTGTTATACCACTCTGACCTCCAAGTCTCTTCTGAATGGCATTAAATGCATATTGTTATACCACTCTTACCTCCACGTCTCTTGTAATCGGCATTAAAAGTGTCTTGTTATACCACTTTGACCTTCACGTCTCTTGTAGGGGGCATTAAAAGGGTCTTGTTATACCACTCTAACCTACACGTCTCTTCTGAGGGGCATTAAAACCTTCTTGTTATACCACTCTGACCTCCACGTCTCTTCTGAGGTGCATTAAAAGCATCTTGTTATACCACTCTGACCTCCACGTCTCTTGTAAGGGGCATTAAAAGCGTCTTGTTATACCACTCTGACCTCCACGTCTCTTGTAAGGGGCATTAATAGCGTTTTGTTATACCACTCTGACCTCCACATCTCTTCTGAGGGGCATTAAAAGCGTCTTGTTATACCTCTCTGGCCTCCAAGTCTCTTCTAAGGGGCATTAAAAGCGTCTTGCTATGCCACTCTGACCTCCACGTCTCTTCTGAGGGGCATTAAAAGCGTCTTGTTATATAACTTTGACTTCCACGTCTCTTCTGAGGGGCATTAAAGCGTCTTGTTATACCACTCTGTCCTCCATGTCTCTTCTGAGGGGCATTAAAAGCGTCTTGTTATACCACTCTGACCTCCACGTCTCTTCTGAGGGGCATTAAAAGCATCTTGTTATACCACTCTGACCTCCACGTCTCTTCTGAGGGGCATTAAAAGCATCTTGTTATACCAGTCTGACCTCCATGTCTCTTCTGAGGGGCATTAAAAGAGTCTTGTTATATCACTCTGACCTCCACGTCTCTTCTGAGGGGCATTAAAAGCGTCTTGTTAAACCACTCTGACCTCCACGTCTCTTGTTAGGGGTAATAAAAGTGTCTTGTTATACCACTCTGACCTCCACATCTCTTCTAAGGGGCATTAAAATCATCTTGTTATACAACTCTGACCTCCACGTCTCTTCTGAAGGGCATTAAAACCGTCTTGTTATACCACTCTGACCTCCACGTCTCTTCTGAGGGGCATTAAAAGAGTCTTGTTATATCACTATGACCTCCACGTCTCTTCTGAGGGGCATTAAAAGCGTCTTGTTATACCACTCTGACCTCCACTTCTCTTCTGAGGGGCATTAAAAGCGTCTTGTTATATCACTCTGACCTCCACTTCTCTTCTGAGAGGTATTAAAAGCGTCTTGTTATACCACTCTGACCTCCACGTCTCTTGTTAGGGGCATTAAAAGCGTCTTGTTATACCACTCTGACCTCCACGTCTCTTCTGAGGGACATTAAAAGAGTCTTGTTATACCACTCTGACCTCCAAGTCTCTTCTGAATGTCATTAAATGCATCTTGTTATACCACTCTTACCTCCACGTCTCTTGTAAGGGGCATTAAAAGTGTCTTGTTATACCATTTTGACCTTCACGTCTCTTGTAGGGGGCAATAAAATCGTCTTGTTATACCACTCTAACCTCCACGTCTCTTCTGAGGGGCATTAAAACCTTCTTGTTATGCCACTCTGACCTCCACGTCTCTTCTGAGGGGCATTAAAATCATCTTGTTATACCACTCTGACCTCCACGTCTCTTGTAAGGGGCATTAATAGCGTATTGTTATACCACTCTGACCTCCACATCTCTTCTGAGGGGCATTAAAAGCGTCTTGTTATACCACTCTGACCTCCACGTCTCTTGTTAGGGGCATTAAAAGCGTCTTGTTATACCACTCTCACCTCCACGTCTCTTGTAAGGGGCATTAAAAGCGTCTTGTTATGCCAAACTGACTTCCACGTCTCTTGTAAGGGGCATTAAAAGCGTCTTGTTATACCTCTCTGACCTCCACGTCTCTTCTGAGGGGCATTAAAAGCATCCTGTTATACCACTCTGACCTCCACGTCTCTTCAGAGGGGCATTAAAAGCGTCTTGTTATACCACTCTGACCTCCACGTCTCTTGTAAGTGGCATTAAAAGCATCTTGTTATACAACTCTGACCTCCACGTCTCTTCTGAGGGGCATTAAAAGCTTCTTGTTATACCACTCTGACCTCCACGTCTCCTCTGAGGGGCATTAAAAGCGTCTTGTAATACCACTCTGACCCCCATGTCTCTTCTGAGGTGCATTAAAAGCGTCTTGCTATACCACTCTGACCTCCACGTCTCTTCTAAGGGGCATTAAAAGCGTCTTTTTATACCACTCTGACCTGCACGTCTCTTGTAAGGGGCATTAAAAGCGTCTTGTTATACCACTCTGACCTCCACGTCTCCTCTGAGGGGCATTAAAAGCATCTTGTTATACCACTCTGACCTCCAAGTCTCTTGTAAGGGGCATTAAAAGCATCTTGTTATACAACTCTGACCTCCACGTCTCTTGTAAGGGGCATTAAAAGCGTCTTGTTATACCACTCTGACCTCCACGTCTCTTCTGAGGGCCATTAAAAGCGTCTTGTTATACCACTCTGACCTCCACGTCTCTTCTGAGGGGAATTAAAAGCGTCTTGTTATACCACTCTGACCTCCACGTCTCTTCTGAGGGGCATTAAAAGCGTCTTGTTAATCCACTCTGCCCTCCACGTCTCTTGTAAGGGGCATTAAAAGTGTCTTGTTATACCACTCTGACCTCCACGTCTCTTGTAAGGGGCATTAAAAGCGTCTTGTTATACCACTCTGACCTCCACGTCTCTTCTGAGGGGCATTAAAAGCATCCTGTTATATCACTCTTACCTCCACGTCTCTTCTGAGGGGCATTAAAAGCGTCTTGTTATACCACTCTGACCTCAACGTCTCTAGTAAGGGCATTAAAAGCGTCTTGCTATACCACTCTGACCTCCACGTCTCTTCTGAGTCGCTTTAAAAGCATCTTGTTATACCTCTCTGACCTACACGTCTCTTCTAAGGGGCATTAAAAGCGTCTTGCTATACCACTCTGACCTCCACGTCTCTTCTGAGGCGCTTTAAAAGCATCTTGTTATACCTCTCTGACCTCCACGTCTCTTCTAAGGGGCATTAAAAGCGTCTTGCTATACCACTCTGACCTCCACGTCTCTTCTGAGGCGCTTTAAAAGCATCTTGTTATACCACTCTGACCTCCACGTCTCTTCTAAGAGGCATTAAAAGCGTCTTGTTATACCACTCTGACCTCCACGTCTCTTCTGAGGGGCATTAAAAGCTTATTGTTATACCACTCTGACCTCCACGTCTTTTGTAATGGGCATTAAAAGCGTCTTGTTATACCACTCTGACCTCCACATCTCTTCTGAGGGGCATTAAAAGAGTCTTGTTATACCACTCTGACCTCCTTGTCTCTTGTAAGGGGCATTAAAAGCATCTAGCTATACCACTGTGACCTCCACGTCTTTTGTCAGGGGCAATAAAAGCATCTTGTTATACCACTCTGACCTCCACGTCTCTTGTAAGGGGTCATTGAAAGCGTCTTGCTATATCACTCTGATTTCCACGTCTCTTCTGAGGGGCATTAAAAGCGTCTTGTTATACCACTCTGACCTCCACGTCTCTTCTGAGGGGCATTAAAAGCGTCTTGTTATACCACTCTGACCTCCACGTCTCTTGTAAGGGGCATTAAAAGCGTCTTGTTATGCCAAACTGACCTCCACGTCTGTTGTAAGGGGCATTAAAAGCGTCTTGTTATACCTCTCTGACCTCCACGTCTCTTCTGAGGGGCATTAAAAGCATCCTGTTATACCACTCTGACCTCCACGTCTCTTCAGAGGGGCATTAAAAGCGTCTTGTTATACCACTCTGACCTCCACGTCTCTTGTAAGTGGCATTAAAAGCATCTTGTTATACAACTCTGACCTCCACGTCTCTTCTGAGGGGCATTAAAAGCTTCTTGTTATACCACTCTGACCTCCACGTCTCCTCTGAGGGGCATTAAAAGCGTCTTGTTATACCACTCTGACCTCCACGTCTCTTCTAAGGGGCATTAAAAGCGTCTTTTTATACCACTCTGACCTCCACGTCTCTTGTAAGGTGCATTAAAAGCGTCTTGTTATACCACTTTGACCACCACGTCTCTTCTGAGGGGCATTAAAAGCATCTTGTTATACCACTCTGACCTCCAAGTCTCTTGTAAGGGGCATTAAAAGCGTCTTGTTATACAACTCTGACCTCCACGTCTCTTGTAAGGGGCATTAAAAGCGTCTTGTTATACCACTCTGACCTCCACGTCTCTTCTGAGGGCCATTAAAAGCGTCTTGTTATACCACTCTGACCTCCACGTCTCTTCTGAGGGGCATTAAAAGCGTCTTGTTATACCACTCTGACCTCCACGTCTATTTCTAAGGGGCATTAAAAGCGTCTTTTTATACCACTCTGACCTCCACGTCTCTTGTAAGGGGCATTAAAAGCGTCTTGTTATACCACTCTGACCTCCACGTCTCTTCTGAGGGGCATTAAAAGCGTCTTGTTAAACCACTCTGACCTCCACATCTCTTCTGAGGGGCATTAAAAGCGTGTGGTTATACCACTCTGACCTCCACTACTCTTCTGAGGGTCATTAAAAGCATCTTGTTATACCACTCTGACCTCCACGTCTCTTGTAAGGGGAATTAAAAGCATCTTGTTATACCACTCTGACCTCCACGTCTATAGTAATGAGCATTAAAAGCGTCTTGTTATACCACTCTGACCTCCATGTCTCTTGTAATGGGCATTAAAAGCGTCTTGTTATACCACTCTTACCTCCACGTCTCTTGTAAGGGGCATTAAAAGTGTCTTGTTATACCACTTTGACCTTCACGTCTCTTGTAGGAGGCATTAAAAGCGTCTTGTTATACCACTCTGACCTCCACGTCTCTTCTGATGAGCATTAAAAGCATCTTGTTATACCACTCTGACCTCCACGTCTCTTCTGAGGGGCATTAAAAGCGTCTTGTTATACCACTCTGACCTCCACGTCTCTTGTAAGGGGCATTAATAGCGTATTGTTATACCACTCTGACCTCCACATCTCTTCTGAGGGGCATTAAAAGCGTCTTGTTATACCACTCTGACCTCCACGTCTCTTGTTAGGGGCATTAAAAGCGTCTTGTTATACCACTCTGACCTCCACGTCTCTTGTAAGGGGCATTAAAAGCGTCTTGTTATGCCAAACTGACCTCCACGTCTCTTGTAAGGGGCATTAAAAGCGTCTTGTTATACCTCTCTGACCTCCACGTCTCTTCTGAGGGGCATTAAAAGCATCCTGTTATACCACTCTGACCTCCACGTCTCTTCAGAGGGGCATTAAAACCATCTTGTTATACCACTCTGACCTCCACGTCTCTTGTAAGTGGCATTAAAAGCATCTTGCTATACAACTCTGACCTCCACGTCTCTTCTGAGGGGCATTAAAAGCTTCTTGTTATACCATTCTGACCTCCACGTCTCCTCTGAGGGGCATTAAAAGCGTCTTGTTATACCACACTTACCTCCACGTCTCTTGTAAGGGGCATTAAAAGCGTCTTGTTATACCACTCTGACCTCCACGTCTCTTGTAAGAGGCATTAAAAGCGTCTTGTTATACCACTCTGACCTCCACGTCTCTTCTGAGGCGCTTTAAAAGCATCTTGTTATACCACTCTGACCTCCACGTCTCTTCTAAGGGGCATTAAAAGCGTCTTGTTATACCACTCTGACCTCCACGTCTCTTCTGAGGGGCATTAAAAGCTTATTGTTATACCACTCTGACCTCCACGTCTTTGGTAAGGGGCATTAAAAGCGTCTTGTTATACCACTCTGACCTCCACATCTCTTCTGAGGGGCATTAAATGAGTCTTGTTATAGCACTCTGACCTCCACGTCTCTTGTAAGGGGCATTAAAAGCATCTAGCTATACCACTCTGACCTCCACTTCTTTTGTAAGGGGCAATAAAAGCATCTTGTTATACCACTCTGACCTCCACGTCTCTTGTAAGGGGTCATTGAAAGCGTCTTGCTATATCACTCTGATGTCCACGTCTCTTCTGAGGGGCATTAAAAGCGTCTTGTTTTACCACTCTGACCTCCACGTCTCTTCTGAGGGGCATTAAAAGCGTCTTGTGAAACCACTCTGACCTCCACATCTCTTCTGAGGGGCATTAAAAGCGTCTTGTTATACCACTCTGACCTCCACTACTCTTCTGAGGGGCATTAAAAGCATCTTGTTATACCACTCTGACCTCCACGTCTCTTGTAAGGGGAATTAAAAGCATCTTGTTATACCACTCTGACCTCCACGTCTCTTGTAATGAGCATTAAAAGCGTCTTGTTATACCACTCTGACCTCCAGGTCTCTTGTAATGGGCATTAAAAGTGTCTTGTTATACCTCTCTGACCTCCACGTCTCGTCTGAGGGGCATTAAAAGCGTCTTGTTTTACAACTTTGACCTCCACGTCTCTTCTGAGGGGCATTAAAGCGTCTTGTTATACCACTCTGACCTCCACGTCTCTTGTAAGGGGCATTAAAAGCATCTTGTTATACCAAACTGACCTCCACGTCTCTTGTAAGGGGCATTAAAAGCATCTTGTTATACCTCTCTGACCTCCACGTCTCTTCTGAGGGGCATTAAAAGCATCCTGTTATACCACTCTGACCTCCACGTCTCTTCTGAGGGGCATTAAAAGCGTCCTGTTATATCACTCTGTCCTCCACGTCTCTTCTGAGGGGCATTAAAAGCGTCTTGTTATAAAACTCTGACCTCCACGTCTCTAGTAAGGGGCATTAAAAGCATCTTGCTATACCACTCTGACTACCACATCTCTTCTGTGGGGCATTAAAAGCATCTTGTTATACCACACTGACCTCCACGTCTCTTCTAACAGGCATTAAAAGCGTCTTGTTATACCACTCTGACCTCCACGTCTCTTCTGAGGGGCATTAAAAGCGTCTTGTTATACCACTCTGACCTCCACGTCTCTTCTGAGGGGCATTAAAAGCGTCTTTTTATACCACTCTGACCTCCACGTCTCTTCTGAGGGGCATTAAAAGCATCTTGTTATACCACTCTGACCTCCATGTCTCTTCTGAGGGGCATTAAAAGAGTCTTGTTATATCACTCTGACCTCCACGTCTCTTCTGAGGGGCATTAAAAGCGTCTTGTTAAACCACTCTGACCTCCACGTCTCTTGTTAGGGGTATTAAAAGCGTCTTGCTATACCACTCTGACCTCCACATCTCTTCTAAGGGGCATTAAAAGCATCTTGTTATACCACTCTGACCTCCACGTCTCTTCTGAAGGGCATTAAAATCGTCTTGTTATACCACTCTGACCTCCACGTCTCTTCTGAGGGGCATTAAAAGAGTCTTGTTATATCATTATGACCTCCACGTCTCTTCTGAGGGGCATTAAAAGCATCTTGTTATACGACTCTGACCTCCACTTCTCTTCTGAGGGGCATTAAAAGCATCTTGTTATATCACTCTGACCTCCACGTCTCTTCTGAGAGGTATTAAAAGCGTCTTGTTATACCACTCTGACCTTCACATCTCTTGTTAGGGGCATTAAAAGCATCTTGTTATACCACTCTGACCTCCACGTCTCTTCTGAGGGGCATTAAAAGAGTCTTGTTATACCACTCTGACCTCCAAGTCTCTTCTGAATGGCATTAAATGCATCTTGTTATACCACTCTTACCTCCACGTCTCTTGTAATCGGCATTAAAAGTGTCTTGTTATACCACTTTGACCTTCACGTCTCTTGTAGGGGGCATTAAAAGGGTCTTGTTATACCACTCTAACCTCCACGTCTCTTCTGAGGGGCATTAAAACCTTCTTGTTATACCACTCTGACCTCCACGTCTCTTCTGAGGTGCATTAAAAGCATCTTGTTATACCACTCTGACCTCCACGTCTCTTGTAAGGGGCATTAAAAGCGTCTTGTTATACCACTCTGACCTCCACGTCTCTTGTAAGGGGCATTAATAGCGTTTTGTTATACCACTCTGACCTCCACATCTCTTCTGAGGGGCATTAAAAGCGTCTAGTTATACCTCTCTGACCTCCAAGTCTCTTCTAAGGGGCATTAAAAGCGTCTTGCTATGCCACTCTGACCTCCACGTATCTTCTGAGGGGCATTAAAAGCGTCTTGTTATATAACTTTGACTTCCACGTCTCTTCTGAGGGGCATTAAAGCGTCTTGTTATACCACTCTGACCTCCACGTCTCTTCTGAGGGGCATTAAAAGCGTCTTGTTATGCCACTCTGACCTCCACGTCTCTTCTGAGGGGCATTAAAAGCATCTTGTTATACCAGTCTGACCTCCATGTCTCTTCTGAGGGGCATTAAAAGAGTCTTGTTATATCACTCTGACCTCCACGTCTCTTCTGAGGGGCATTAAAAGCGTCTTGTTAAACCACTCTGACCTCCACGTCTCTTGTTAGGGGTAATAAAAGTGTCTTGTTATACCACTCTGACCTCCACATCTCTTCTAAGGGGCATTAAAATCATCTTGTTATACCACTCTGACCTCCACGTCTCTTCTGAAGGGCATTAAAAGCGTCTTGTTATACCACTCTGACCTCCACGTCTCTTCTGAGGGGCATTAAAAGAGTCTTGTTATATCACTATGACCTCCACGTCTCTTCTGAGGGGCATTAAAAGCGTCTTGTTATACCACTCTGACCTCCACTTCTCTTCCGAGGGGCATTAAAAGCGTCTTGTTATATCACTCTGACCTCCACTTCTCTTCTGAGAGGTATTAAAAGCGTCTTGTTATACCACTCTGACCTCCACGTCTCTTGTTAGGGGCATTAAAAGCGTCTTGTTATACCACTCTGACCTCCACGTCTCTTCTGAGGGGCATTAAAAGAGTCTTGTTATACCACTCTGACCTCCAAGTCTCTTCTGAATGTCATTAAATGCATCTTGTTATACCACTCTTACCTCCACGTCTCTTGTAAGGGGCATTAAAAGTGTCTTGTTATACCATTTTGACCTTCACGTCTCTTGTAGGGGGCAATAAAAGCATCTTGTTATACCACTCTGACCTCCACGTCTCTTCTGAGGGGAATTAAAAGCATCTTGCTATACCACTCTGACCTCCACATCTCTTGTAAGGGGCATAAAAGCATCTTGTTAAACCGCTCTGACCTCCACGTCTCTTGTAAGGGGCATTAAAAGCGTCTTGTTATACCACTCTGACCCCCATGTCTCTTCTGATGTGCATTAAAAGCGTCTTGTTATACCACTCTGACCTCCACGTCTCTTGTAAGGGGCTTTAAAAGCGTCTTTTTATTCCACTCTGACCTCCACGTCTCTTGTAAGGGGCATTAAAAGCGTCTTGTTATACCACTCTGACCTCCACGTCTCTTCTGAGGGGCATTAAAAGCATCTTGTTATACCACTCTGACCTACAAGTCTCTTGTAAGGGGCATTAAAAGCGTCTTGTTATACAACTCTGACCTCCACGTCTCTTGTAAGGGGCATTAATAGCGTCTTGTTATACCACTCTGACCTCCACATCTCTTCTGAGGGGCATTAAAAGCGTCTTGTTATACCACTCTGACCTCCACGTCTCTTGTTAGGGGCATTAAAAGCGTCTTGTTATACCACTCTGACCTCCACGTCTCTTGTAAGGGGCATTAAAAGCATCTTGTTATACCAAACTGACCTCCACGTCTCTTGTAAGGGGCATTAAAAGCATCTTGTTATACCTCTCTGACCTCCACGTCTCTTCTGAGGGGCATTAAAAGCATCATGTTATACCACTCTGACCTCCACGTCTCTTCTGAGGGGCATTAAAAGCATCTTGTTATACCAATCTGACCTCCACGTCTCTTGTAAGTGGCATTAAAAGCGTCTTGTTATACAACTCTGACCTCCACGTCTCTTCTGAGGGGCATTAAAAGCATCTTGTTATACCACTCTGACCTCCAAGTCTCTTCTGAGGGGCATTAAAAGCGTCTTGTTATACCACTCTGACCTCCACGTCTCTTGTAAGGGGCATTAAAAGCGTCTTGTTATACCACTTTGACCTCCACGTCTCTTCTGAGGGCCATTAAAAGCGTCTTGTTATACCACTCTGACCTCCACGTCTCTTCTGAGGGGCATTAAAAGCGTCTTGTTATACCACTCTGACCTCCACGTCTCTTCTGAGGGGCATTAAAAGCGTCTTGTTATACCACTCTGACCTCCACGTCTCTTGTAAGGGGCATTAAAAGCGTCTTGTTAAACCACTCTGACCTCCACGTCTCTTGTAAGGGGCATTAAAAGCATCTTGTTATATCACTCTGACCTCCACGTCTCTTGTAAGGGGCATTAAAAGCGTCTTGTTATACCACTCTGACCTCCACGTCTCTTCTGAGGGGCATTAAAAGCATCCTGTTATATCACTCTGACCTCCATGTCTCTTCTGAGGGGCATTAAAAGTGTCTTGTTATACCACTCTGACCTCCACGTCTCTAGTAAGGGCATTAAAAGCGTCTTGCTATACCATTCTGACCTCCACGTCTCTTCTGATTCGCTTTAAAAGCATCTTGTTATACCTCTCTGACCTCCACGTCTCTTCTAAGGGGCATTAAAAGCGTCTTGCTATGCTACTCTGACCTCCACGTCTCTTCTGAGGGGCATTAAAAGCGTCTTGTTATATAACTTTGACTTCCACGTCTCTTCTGAGGGGCATTAAAGCGTCTTGTTATACCACTCTGACCTCCACGTCTCTTCTGAGGGGCATTAAAAGCGTCTTGTTATACCACTCTGACCTCCACGTCTCTTCTGAGGGGCATTAAAAGCGTCTTGTTATACCACTCTGACCTCCACGTCTCTTCTGAGGGGCATTAAAAGCATCTTGTTATACCACTCTGACCTCCATGTCTCTTCTGAGGGGCATTAAAAGAGTCTTGTTATATCACTCTGACCTCCACGTCTCTTCTGAGGGGCATTAAAAGCGTCTTGTTAAACCACTCTGACCTCCACGTCTCTTGTTAGGGGTATTAAAAGCGTTTTGCTATACCACTCTGACCTCCACATCTCTTCTAAGGGGCATTAAAAGCATCTTGTTATACCACTCTGACATCCCCGTCTCTTCTGAAGGGCATTAAAAGCAAATTGTTATAGCACTCTGACCTCCACGTCTCTTCTGAGGGGCATTAAAAGAGTCTTGTTATATCACTATGACCTCCACGTCTCTTCTGAGGGGCATTAAAAGCATCTTGTTATACCACTCTGACCTCCACTTCTCTTCTGAGGGGCATTAAAATTGTCTTGTTATATCACTCTGACCTCCGCGTCTCTTCTGAGAGTTATTAAAAGCGTCTTGTTATACCACTCTGACCTCCACGTCTCTTGTTAGGGGCATTAAAAGCGTCTTGTTATACCAGTCTGACCACCACGTCTCTTCTGAGGGGCATTAAAAGAGTCTTGTTATACCACTCTGACCTCCAAGTCTCTTCTGAATGGCATTAAATGCATCTTGTTATACCACTCTTACCTCCACGTCTCTTGTAAGGGGCATTAAAAGTGTCTTGTTATACCACTTTGACCTTCACGTCTCTTGTAGGGGGCATTAAAAGCGTCTTGTTCTACCACTCTAACCTCCACGTCTCTTCTGAGGGGAATTAAAACCTTCTTGTTATACCACTCTGACCTCCACGTCTCTTCTGAGGGGCATTAAAAGCATCTTGTTATACCACTCTGACCTCCACGTCTCTTGTTAGGAGCATTAAAAGCGTCTTTTTATACCACTCTCACCTCCACGTCTCTTGTAAGGGGCATTAAAAGCGTCTTGTTATGCCAAACTGACCTCCACGTCTCTTGTAAGGGGCATTAAAAGCGTCTTGTTATACCACTCTGACCTCCACGTCTCTTCTGAGGGGCATTAAAAGCATCCTGTTATATCACTCTGACCTCCATGTCTCTTCTGAGGGGCATTAAAAGTGTCTTGTTATACCACTCTGACCTCCACGTCTCTAGTAAGGGCATTAAAAGCGTCTTGCTATACCATTCTGACCTCCACGTCTCTTCTGATTCGCTTTAAAAGCATCTTGTTATACCTCTCTGACCTCCACGTCTCTTCTAAGGGGCATTAAAAGCGTCTTGCTATGCTACTCTGACCTCCACGTCTCTTCTGAGGGGCATTAAAAGCGTCTTGTTATATAACTTTGACTTCCACGTCTCTTCTGAGGGGCATTAAAGCGTCTTGTTATACCACTCTGACCTCCACGTCTCTTCTGAGGGGCATTAAAAGCGTCTTTTTATACCACTCTGACCTCCACGTCTCTTCTGAGGGGCATTAAAAGCGTCTTGTTATACCACTCTGACCTCCACGTCTCTTCTGAAGGGCATTAAAAGCATCTTGTTATACCACTCTGACCTCCATGTCTCTTCTGAGGGGCATTAAAAGAGTCTTGTTATATCACTCTGACCTCCACGTCTCTTCTGAGGGGCATTAAAAGCGTCTTGTTAAACCACTCTGACCTCCACGTCTCTTGTTAGGGGTATTAAAAGCGTTTTGTTATACCACTCTGACCTCCACATCTCTTCTAAGGGGCATTAAAAGCATCTTGTTATACCACTCTGACATCCCCGTCTCTTCTGAAGGGCATTAAAAGCGAATTGTTATAGCACTCTGACCTCCACGTCTCTTCTGAGGGGCATTAAAAGAGTCTTGTTATATCACTATGACCTCCACGTCTCTTCTGAGGGGCATTAAAAGCGTCTTGTTATACCACTCTGACCTCCACTTCTCTTCTGAGGGGCATTAAAATTGTCTTGTTATATCACTCTGACCTCCGCGTCTCTTCTGAGAGTTATTAAAAGCGTCTTGTTATACCACTCTGACCTCCACGTCTCTTGTTAGGGGCATTAAAAGCGTCTTGTTATACCAGTCTGACCTCCACGTCTCTTCTGAGGGGCATTAAAAGAGTCTTGTTATACCACTCTGACCTCCAAGTCTCTTCTGAATGGCATTAAATGCATCTTGTTATACCACTCTTACCTCCACGTCTCTTGTAAGGGGCATTAAAAGTGTCTTGTTATACCACGTTGACCTTCGCGTCTCTTGTAGGGGGCATTAAAAGCGTCTTGTTCTACCACTCTAACCTCCACGTCTCTTCTGAGGGGCATTAAAACCTTCTTGTTATACAAATCTGACCTCCACGTCTCTTCTGAGGGGCATTAAAAGCATCTTGTTATACCACTCTGACCTCCACGTCTCTTGTTAGGGGCATTAAAAGCGTCTTGTTATACCACTCTCACCTCCACGTCTCTTGTAAGGGGCATTAAAAGCGTCTTGTTATGCCAAACTGACCTCCACGTCTCTTGTAAGGGGCATTAAAAGCGTCTTGTTATACCTCTCTGACCTCCACGTCTCTTCTGAGGGGCATTAAAAGCATCCTGTTATACCACTCTGACCTCCACGTCTCTTCAGACGGGCATTAAAAGCGTCTTGTTATACCACTCTGACCTCCACGTCTCTTGTAAGTGGCATTAAAAGCATCTTGTTATACAACTCTGACCTCCACGTCTCTTCTGAGGGGCAATAAAAGCTTCATGTTATACCACTCTGACCTCCACGTCTCCTCTGAGGGGCATTAAAAGCGTCTTGTTATACCACACTCACCTCCACGTCTCTTGTAAGGGGCATTAATAGCGTATTGTTATACCACTCTGACCTCCACATCTCTTCTGAGGGGCATTAAAAGCGTCTTGTTATACCACTCTGACCTCCACGTCTCTTGCTAGGGGCATTAAAAGCGTCTTGTTATACCACTCTGACCTCCACGTCTCTTGTAAGGGGCATTAAAAGCGTCTTGTTATGCCAAACTGACCTCCACGTCTCTTGTAAGGGGCATTAAAAGCATCTTGTTATACCTCTCTGACCTCCACGTCTCTTCTGAGGGGCATTAAAAGCATCCTGTTATACCACTCTGACCTCCACGTCTCTTCAGACGGGCATTAAAAGCGTCTTGTTATACCACTCTGACCTCCACGTCTCTTGTAAGTGGCATTAAAAGCATCTTGTTATACAACTCTGACCTCCACGTCTCTTCTGAGGGGCATTAAAAGCTTCTTGTTATACCACTCTGACCTCCACGTCTCCTCTGAGGGGCATTAAAAGCGTCTTTTTATACCACACTCACCTCCACGTCTCTTGTAAGGGGCATTAAAAGCGTCTTGTTATACCACTCTGACCTCCACGTCTCTTGTAAGGGGCATTAAAAGCGTCTTGTTATACCACTCTGACCTCCATGTCTCTTCTGAGGTGCATTAAAAGCATCTTGTTATACCACTCTGACCTCCACGTCTCTTCTAAGGGGTATTAAAAGCTTCTTTTTATACCTCTCTGACCTCCACGTCTCTTGTAAGGGGCATTAAAAGCGTCTTGTTATACCACTCTGACCTCCACGTCTCTTCTGAGGGGCATTAAAAGCATCTTGTTATACCACTCTGACCTCCAAGTCTCTTGTAAGGGGCATTAAAAGCGTCTTTTTATACAACTCTGACCTCCACGTCTCTTGTAAGGGGCATTTAAAGCGTCTTGTTATACCACTCTGACCTCCACGTCTCTTCTGAGGGGAATTAAAAGCGTCTTGTTATACCCCTCTGACCTCCACGTCTGTTCTGAGGGGCATTAAAAGCATCTTGTTATACCATTCTGACCTCCACGTCTCTTGTAAGGGGCATTAAAAGCGTCTTGTTAATCCACTCTGACCTCCACGTCTCTTGTAATGGGCATTAAAAGCGTCTTGTTATACCACTCTGACCTCCACGTCTATTGTAAGGGGCATTAAAAGCGTCTTGTTATACCACTTTTACCTCCACGTCTCTTCTGAGGGGCATTAAAAGCGTCTTGTTATACCACTCTGACCTCCACGTCTCTAGTAAGGGCATTTAAAGCGTCTTGCTATACCACTCTGACCTCCACGTCTCTTCTGAGTCGCTTTAAAAGCATCTTGTTATACCACTCTGACCTCCACGTCTCTTCTAAGGGGCATTAAAAGCGTCTTGTTATACCACTCTGACCTCCACATCTCTTCTGAGGGGCATTAAAAGTTATTGTTATACCACTCTGACCTCCATGTCTTTTGTAAGGGGCATTAAAAGCTTATTGTTATACCACTCTGACCTCCACATCTCTTCTGAGGGGCATTAAAAGAGTCTTGTTATACCACTCTGACCTCCATGTCTCTTGTAAGGGGCAATAAAAGCATCTAGCTATACCACTCTGACCTCCACGTCTTTTGTCAGGGGCAATAAAAGCATCTTGTTATACCACTCTGACCTCCACGTCTCTTGTAAGGGGTCATTGAAAGCGTCTTGCTATATCACTCTGATGTCCACGTCTCTTCTGAGGGGCATTTAAAGCATCTTGTTATACCACTCTGACCTCCACGTCTCTTCTGAGGGGCATTAAAAGCGTCTTGTTAAACCACTCTGACCTCCACATCTCTTCTGAGGGGCTTTAAAAGCGTCTTGTTATACCACTCTGACCTCCACGTCTCTTATAAGGGGAATTAAAAGCATCTTGTTATACCACTCTGACCTCCACGTCTCTTGTAATGAGCATTAAAAGCGTCTTGTTCTACCACTCTGACCTCCATGTCTCTTGTAATGGGCATTAAAAGTGTCTTGTTATACCTCTCTGACCTCCACGTCTCGTCTGAGGGGCATTAAAAGCGTCTTGTTATACAACTTTGACCTCCACGTCTCTTCTGAGGGGCATTAAAGCGTCTTGTTATACCACTCTGACCTCCACGTCTCTTGTAAGGGGCATTAAAAGCATCTTGTTATACCAAACTGACCTCCACGTCTCTTGTAAGGGGCATTAAAAGCATCTTATTATACCTCTCTGACCTCCACGTCTCTTCTGAGGGGCATTAAAAGCATCCTGTTATACCACTCTGACCTCCACGTCTCTTCTGAGGGGCATTAAAAGCATCTTGTTATACCACTCTGACCTCCAAGTCTCTTCTGAGGGGCATTAAAAGTGTCTTGTTATACCACTCTGACCTCCACGTCTCTTGTAGGGGGCATTAAAAACATCTTGTTATACCACTCTGACCTCCACGTCTCTTCTGAGGGGCATTAAAAGCGTCTTGTTATACCACTCTGACCTCCACGTCTCTTCTGAGTGGCATTAAAAGCATCTTGTTATACCACTCTGACCTCCACGTCTCTTGTAAGGGGCATAAAAGCGTCTTGTTAAACCACTCTGACCTCCACGTCTCTTGTAAGGGGCATTAAAAGCGTCTTGTTATACCACTCTGACCTCAACGTCTCTTGTAAGGGGCATTAAAAGCGTTTTGTTATACCACTCTGACCCCCATGTCTCTTCTGATGTGCATTAAAAGCGTCTTGTTATATCACTCTGACCTCCACGTCTCTTGTAAGGGGCATTAAAAGCGTCTTTTTATATCACTCTGACCTCCACGTCTCTTGTAAGTGGCATTAAAAGCGTCTTGTTATACCACTCTGACCTCCACGTCTCTTCTGAGGGGCATTAAAAGCATCTTGTTATACCACTCTGACCTCCAAGTCTCTTGTAAGGGGCATTAAAAGCGTCTTGTTATACAACTCTGACCTCCACGTCTCTTGTAAGGGGCATTAATAGCGTCTTGTTATACCACTCTGACCTCCACATCTCTTCTGAGGGGCATTAAAAGCGTCTTGTTATACCACTGTGACCTCCACGTCTCTTGTTCGGGGCATTAAAAGCGTCTTGTTATACCACTCTGACCTCCACGTCTCTTGTAAGGGGCATTAAAAGCATCTTGTTATACCAAACTGACCTCCACGTCTCTTGTAAGGGGCATTAAAAGCATCTTGTTTTACCTCTCTGACCTCCACGTCTCTTCTGAGGGGCATTAAAAGCATCCTGTTATACCACTCTGACCTCCACGTCTCTTCTGAGGGGCATTAAAAGTGTCTTTTTATATCACTCTGACCTCCACATCTCTTGTAAGTGGCATTAAAAGCGTCTTGTTATACCACTCTGACCTCCACGTCTCTTCTGAGGGGCATTAAAAGCATCTTGTTATACCACTCTGACCTCCAAGTCTCTTGTAAGGGGCATTAAAAGCGTCTTGTTATACAACTCTGACCTCCACGTCTCTTGTAAGGGGCATTAATAGCGTCTTGTTATACCACTCTGACCTCCACATCTCTTCTGACGGGCATTAAAAGCGTCTTGTTATACCACTGTGACCTCCACGTCTCTTGTTAGGGGCATTAAAAGCGTCTTGTTATACCACTCTGACCTCCACGTCTCTTGTAAGGGGCATTAAAAGCATCTTGTTATACCAAACTGACCTTCACGTCTCTTGTAAGGGGCATTAAAAGCATCTTGTTTTACCTCTCTGACCTCCATGTCTCTTCTGAGGGGCATTAAAAGCATCCTGTTATACCACTCTGACCTCCACGTCTCTTCTGAGGGGCATTAAAAGCATCTTTTTATACCACTCTGACCTCCACGTCTCTTGTAAGTGGCATTAAAAGCGTCTTGTTATACAACTATGACCTCCACGTCTCTTCTGAGGTGCATTAAAAGCATCTTGTTATACCACTCTGACCTCCAAGTCTCTTCTGAGGGGCATTAAAAGTGTTTTGTTATACCACTCTGACCTCCACGTCTCTTGTAAGGGGCATTAAAAGCGTCTTGTTATACCACTCTGACCTCCACGTCTCTTCTGAGGGCCATTAAAAGCTTCTTGTTATACCACTCTGACCTCCACGTCTCTTCTGAGAGGCATTAAAAGCATCTTGTTATACCACTCTGACCTCCACGTCTCTTGTAAGGGGCATTAAAAGCGTCTTGTTAAACCACTCTGACGTCCACGTCTCTTGTAAGGGGCATTAAAAGCGTCTTGTTATACCACTCTGACCTCCACGTCTCTTGTAAGGGGCATTAAAAGCGTCTTGTTATACCACTCTGACCTCCACGTCTCTTGTAAGGGGCATTAAAAGCATCCTGTTATATCACTCTGACCTCCACGTCTCTTCTGAGGGGCATTAAAAGTGTCTTGCTATACCACTCTGACCTCCACGTCTCTAGTAAGGGCATTAAAAGCGTCTTGCTATACCACTCTGACCTCCACGTCTCTTCTGATTCGCTTTAAAAGCATCTTGTTATAAGATAAGATAAGATAAGATAAGATAAGATAAGATATACTTTATTTTATCCCGGAGGAAATTGCGGTATCACAGCAGCAGAACACAGATCTCGAACATGACACATATAATAACAAAACATTTGGAATGCTTTAGACATTGCTTTTCAGACATTTGTTAAACACCCCCATAGCTGTTGGAACAAACGATCTCCTGTATTTTTCCTTTTTACACCTTAGTTGTATTAGGCGATTGCTGAATGTGCTCTTCTGTTTCGCAAACAGTTCATAAAGCGGGTGTGTGTTGTTGCCCATTATAGCTCTGCACTTCTTCTTAATCCTATCCTCTACCACCTCTTCAAAAGTCCCAAGCTGTAGGCCCACCGTCGCGCTAGCCTTCTTTATAAGTTTGTTGAGCTTGTTGGCGTCAGCAACACGCACACTGTTACCCCAGCAAATTATTGCCGCAAAGGTGGCACTAGCCACAATGGATTGGTAGAACACCTCAAGCATTTTGCCACACACATTAAAAGACCTTAACTTCCTTAGGAAGTACAATCTACTCATCCCCTTCTTGTAGACCTTCTCCATGTGGCACTTCCAGTCTAGCTTGCTATCCAGGTAAACCCCCAAATATTTGAAACTGTCCACCATCTCCACATCCTGACCGTCAATGGTAACAGGTAGGCATACCTTCTTGCACCTTCCATAGCTCATCACCAACTCCCTGGTTTTCTTAACATTTAGTTCTAGATGGTTAGCCTGGCACCATACTACAAAGTCCGCAACCACCCTTCTATATTCCTCTTCATCCTGGTCCTTCCCAATACCGCCAACTATCACAGAGTCATCCGAGTACTTCTGGAGGTGACAACGGTCTGATTTATACTGAAAGTCAGCTGTGTACAATGTAAAGAGGAATGGCGACAGCACTGTTCCCTGCGGGGCTCCGACACTGCTCAGTACACTATCTGATGTAGCCGTCCCCCACCTAACAAACTGTGGCCTATCCGACAGGTAGTCAATTATCCAATTCACAAGTCCCTCATCCACCGCCATTTTAATCAACTTTCCTCGCAGTAAGAGTGGCTGTAATGTGTTGAACGCACTAGAGAAATCAAAGAACAAAGCACGCACTGTGGTTCCATCATTGTCCAAAAAGGAATGTACTGTTTGTAGCAGAGACGCTACAGCATCGTCCACACCCAGTCCCTGCCGGTACGCAAACTGAAGAGCATCAGTATGCGCCATCACCCTCGGACACAAGTGAGCAAGTACTATTCTCTCCAAGGACTTCATCGCATGCGATGTTAAGGCCACCGGTCTATAGTCCCCCGGGGAAGCCGGGAAGGTAGTCTTGGGAATCGGCACCAGGCAGGAAGTCTTCCATAGCAGTGGTACTCTCTTTGATTGTAAGCTCTGGTTAAAGAGATGCTGGAAGACAGTACATAACTCATTTGCACACACTCTGAGGACACGTGGACTGAGACCGTCAGGCCCTGCTGCTTTGCCAATGGCCAGCTTACTAAACTGGTCCCTCACATCATTTTTGGAGACCGAGAAATGATCTATTTCACCCCCTGTTAATTTAGCTAGTTGTTCCCCGGCCTCCTCCCCCTTCCCTGCTGCTACCGCACCTTTATTGCTGAATCTATTGAAGAACTGATTCATTTCATTAGCCATTGTAAGTCCACCACCCCCCTGCTCCGACCTTGCCTTAAACCCAGTCACTAGCTTCATTCCAGCCCACACCTCTCTGGAGCTTTTTTGTGCAAATTGATTTTCTAATTTAACTCTGAATGCCTCACGGGCAATCTTAATTTTCCCCTTTAGGTCTCGCTGTATAATTTTCAATGCCTCCTTGTCCTTCCTTTTAAAAGCCATACCTCTAAAGTTATACCTCTCTGACCTCCACGTCTCTTCTAAGGGGCATTAAAAGCGTCTTGCTATGCCACTCTGACCTCCACGTCTCTTCTGAGGGGCATTAAAAGCGTCTTGTTATATATCTTTGACTTCCACGTCTCTTCTGAGGGGCATTAAAGCGTCTTGTTATACCACTCTGACCTCCACGTCTCTTCTGAGGGGCATTAAAAGCGTCTTGTTATATCACTCTGACCTCCACATCTCTTCTGAGGGGCATTAAAAGCGTCTTGTTAAACCACTCTGACCTCCACGTCTCTTGTTAGGGGCCTTAAAAGCGTCTTGTTATACCACTCTGACCTCCACGTCTCTTCTGAGGGTCATTAAAAGCATCTTGTTATACCACTCTGACCTCCACGTCTCTTCTGAGGGGCATTAAAAGCATCTTGTTATACCACTCTGACCTCCACGTCTCTTCTGAGGGGCATTAAAAGCGTCTTGTTATACCACTCTGACCTCCACGTCTCTTCTGAGGGGCATTAAAAGCGTCTTGTTATATCACTCTGTCCTCCATGTCTCTTCTGAGGGGCATTAAAAGCATCTTGTTATACCACTCTGACCTCCACGTCTCTTGTTAGGGGCATTAAAAGCGTCTTGTTATACCACTCTGACCTCCACGTCTCTTCTGAGGGGCATTAAAAGCGTCTTGTTATACCACTCTGACCTCCACGTCTCTTCTGAGGGGCATTAAAAGCATCTTGTTATACCACTCTGACCTCCACGTCTCTTCTGAGGGGCATTAAAAGCGTCTTGTTATACCACTCTGACCTCCACGTCTCTTCTGAGGGGCATTAAAAGCATCTTGTTATACCACTCTGACCTCCACGTCTCTTGTTAGGGGCATTAAAAGCGTCTTGTTATAGCTGTTATGATCTGCTACAAGCACTAAGGAAAGACAGGAGATCTGTCCCTACAATTGAACTAAACTGGATCCCTACGATGTAACGGGGAACCTGATCCTGCGATCAGACCCGCTAAAGTCCTCGGCTAGTCTGTACGAAGACCTATAGATGCAAGGGAGGGATCCCTACAAGAACTACGGACTGGGATAACGTTGGACACCTCCTAGCAGAAATTGTAGCAGTCAAAGACAATCACACAACTAAGAACATAGAGGTCCGAAGACCTAGCACAACTAACAGAGAACGGTAACAGAGCACCAAGCTAGCTCAAGAGTAGTAAATACAATGAAGTCCAGCAAAGCCAGGAGGGCGGAGCCGGATTAAATAGGCAAAAATGGTCATGTGACCAGCAAACTAGAAAAAAACTAACAGGAGAGTTCTAACAGTACCCCCTCTTCTAAGAGGATCCTCCGGATCCCCTAGGACCGGGCTTATCAGGAAACCTCCTGTGAAACACTCTGACAAGTCTGGAAGCAGAAACATCATCCGCCCTCACCCATGAGTTATCCTCGGGTCCTAAACCCTTCCAAGCGATGAGATACTGCAAACTCCCTCTATACCGTCTAGAATTTAGGATGCGGGAAATTTCTTATTCCCCGTCCTCCACCACCGGAGGAACAGTGGCAGAGGCGTCACCAACCGACACATCAGCTTTTTTCAACAGAGAAACATGAAACACCGGATTAATCTTCCAGGAGGTAGGAACCTCCAACCTAACAGCAGATTGGTTAACTATCTGAAGCACCTTAAAGGGCCCTACAAACTTGGGACCCAATTTTTCGAAGGAATCCTCAATCGCAGATTCTTAGAGGACAACCAAACCATGTCACCAATAGCAAACGAAACCTCTTGCCGTTTCCTATCAAAGTACTTCTTAGATTTTTTGTTAGCCTCCTGAAGATTATCACGCACATCCGTCCAAACTCTCTCCAAATCACCGGAAAAACTCTCCTCCTCAGTCACAGCCGATACCAATTTGGAGAATGACCCAAAAGACGGAGGTCTCCCAGTACAGCAAAAAAAAGGTGAACACCCAGCAGAAGAGGATGTATGGTTGTTAAGAGCAAATTCAGCAAGTGGCAGAAACTCAGACCACCCCTCTTGATTGTCTGCCACAAAGCAACGCAAGAACTGCTCAACATCCTGGTTTTTTCTTTCTGTCTGGCCATTAGACTCAGGATGATATCCGGATGAAAACGACAAATGAACTCCCAACCTGTCACAAAAGGCATGCCAAAAACGAGCCACGAACTGAGGTCCCCTATCAGAAACAATGTCAGTAGGAACGCCATGTAGTCTGACAATTTCCTTGACAAAGGCCTTAGCGAGTGTCTTAGCGCAAGGCAGTTTTATGAAGGGAACCAAGTGACACATCTTGCTAAAACGGTCCACGACCACCCAGATGACCGTGAAACCTTCAGAGGGGGGAAGGTCAGTAATAAAGTCCATAGCCAGATGTGTCCAAGGTGCACTAGGAACCTCCAGAGGGCAAAGCAGCCCCGCAGCAGGAGCATGTGAAGACTTAGATCTAGCACACACAGTACATTGACGCACCCACTTAATGACTTTCTTCTGCCATCCAGGCCACCAAAAACTGCGACCCACAAGTCTCTTGGTCTCAGAAATTTCTGGATGACCTGCCAACCGAGACTCATGACACTCAACAAACAAATCTCTCCTAAAGGTCCTAGGCACAAACAACCTCCCATGGGGAGTGTTAGATGGGGCATTCTCCTGAGCTTTAAGAATCTCATCCTCCAAAACGGAGTCCAATGCAGCAATCACAACACCTTCTTGTAAAATGCTCTCCTCCTCCTCCTCAGCACTGACCATGGGAGAAAAGCTGCGAGACAAAGCATCCGCTTTAACATTCTTGGTACCCGAGATGTAAGTAACGGAAAAATTAAACCGCGAGAAAAAAAGTGCCCACCTAGCCTGACGGGCATTCAAGCGCTTGGCAGCATCAAGATAGATCAGATTTTTATGATCAGTGAAAACCTGAATGGGAGATTCAGCACCTTCCAAGAGATGACGCCAGTGTTCAAATGCGAGTTTAATAGCCAGCAATTCCCGATTACCAATATCGTAATTAAGTTCAGTCTCAGAAAAATTTTTTGAAAGAAAGGCACAGGGATGTACTCCATCCTTGCTTTCCTGAGACAACACCGCACCAACCCCCACAGAAGAAGCATCAACCTCAACCAAAAACGGCTTAGTCACATCAGGCTGCATAAGGATGGGAGCAGAGGTGAACCTCTCCTTTAGAAACACAAAAGCTTCAATGGCCTCAGAAGTCCACTGAACCGCATTAGCACCTTTCCTAGTGAGATCGGTCAGCGGTTTGACAATAATAGAAATTTTTTTTATGAATTTTCTGTAATAATTGGCGAAACCCAAAAACCTCTGTATCGATTTCAAACCAATAGGCCTAGGCCATTCCTGCACAGCTTGAACTTTAACCGGGTCCATCTCAAAGCCTTCGCTGGAGATAATGTAACCCAAAAAACTAATTCTCTGTACAGCGAACTCACATTTCTCTAGCTTAGCAAAAAGCGAATTGTCCATTAATAACTGTAAAACCTCACGTACGCTCCGCCAATGAGACTCCAGATCAGGCGAATAAATCAGAATGTCATCCAAATACACAACCACATTTTTGCCGATCAAAGGTCTAAGGATGTCATTAATAAGATTCTGAAAAAATGCTGGAGCATTGGTAAGACCAAAAGGCATAACCAGATTCTCAAAATGACCCACAGGAGTGTTAAAAGCAGTCTTACATTCATCACCCTCCTTCATGCGCAACAAATTGTATGCCCCCCGGAGATCAATTTTAGAGAACCACTTGGCCCCCACTAACTGGTTAAACAAATCAGGAATCAATGGCAGTGGGTAAGGATTGCGTACAGTAATTTTATTAATCTCACAAACGTCCAGACAAGGACGTAAACTGCCATCTTTTTTTTTAACAAAAAAAAATCCAACAGCCACAGGAGACTTGGAAGGCCTAATGTGACCGGCGGCCAAGCTTGTCTGTATGTATTCCTCCAAAGCCTTTCTCTCAGGAATAGTAAGATTAAATAAACGACTTTTAGGAAGAGTCGCTCCAGGGACAAATTCAATGGTACAATCATAGTCTCTATGGGGAGGCAAAATTTGTGACTCCTCCTCAGAAAAAACTCTCCAAAAATCCTGAATAGGTACAGGTTATTCCCCTTTTTCCACCGCAGCAATACGTCCGTTACAACACTTGTCATAACATTTAGGGCTCCAGGGCTTAATTTCATTGGTAGACCAATCCAGTACAGGATTATGCAATTTTAACCAGGGCAACCCCAATATTACTGGAGAAGGCAAATTATTCAATACTACCAAATCCAAATTCTCTTGATGAACACCATTAATAGTGAGGGGAAACTCACAGACCTTGTGAGTAACACTCTTCAAGGGAGAGCCATCAACAGAAACCACAGCAATAGGGGATGACAAAGGTTTAGGTTTTAATGTAAGTTTTTCCAAGAATCCCCCATCAATCACATTCAGAGTAGAACCACAATCCACAAATACCCGAAATTCAATTAATTCTTCCTGAGCAGTGGTAGTAGCAGATAGGAATACACCCTTTGTATTAAAAGCGTCTTGTTATACCTCTCTGACCTCCACTACTCTTCTGAGGGGCATTAAAAGCGTCTTGTTATACCACACTGACCTCCATGTCTCTTCTGAGTGGAATTAAAAGTGTCTTGTTATACCACTCTGACCTCCACGTCTCTTCTGAGGGGCATTAAAAGTGTCTTGTTATACCACTCTGACCTCCACGTCTCTTCTGAGTGGAATTAAAAGTGTCTTGTTATACCACTCTGACCTCCACGTCTCTTCGGAGGGGCATTAAAAGTGTCTTGTTATACCACTCTGACCTCCACGTCTCTTCTGAGGGGCATTAAAAGCGTCTTGTTATACCTCTCTGACCTCCACTACTCTTCTGAGGGGCATTAAAAGCGTCTTGTTATACCACACTGACCTCCATGTCTCTTCTGAGTGGAATTAAAAGTGTCTTGTTATACCACTCTGACCTCCACGTCTCTTCTGAGGGGCATTAAAAGTGTCTTGTTATACCACTCTGACCTCCACGTCTCTTCTGAGGGGCATTAAAAGCGTCTTGTTATACCACTCTGACCTCCAAGTCTCTTCTGAGGGGCATTAAAAGCATCTTGTTATACCACTCTGACCTCCATGTCTCTTGTAAGGGGCATTAAAAGCGTCTTGTTATACCACTCTGACCTCCACGTCTCTTGTAAGGGGCATTAAAAGCGTCTTGTTATACCACTCTGACCTCCACGTCTCTTCTGAGGGGCGTTAAAAGCTTCTTGTTATACCACTCTGACCTCCACGTCTCTTCGGAGGGGCATTAAAAGCATCTTGTTATACCACTCTGACCTCCACGTCTCTTGTAAGGGGCATTAAAAGCGTCTTGTTATACCACTCTGACCTCCACGTCTCTTGTAAGGGGCATTAAAAGCATCTTGTTATACCACTTTGACCTCCACGTCTCTTGTAAGGGGCATTAATAGCGTCTTGATATACCACTCTGACCTCCACATCTCTTCTGAGGGGCATTAAAAGCGTCTTGTTATACCACTCTGACCTCCACGTCTCTTGTTAGGGGCATTAAAAGCATCTTGTTATACCACTCTGACCTCCAAGTCTCTTGTAAGGGGCATTAAAAGCGTCTTGCTATACCAAACTGAACTCCACGTCTCTTGTAAGGGGCATTAAAAGCGTCTTGTTATACCTCTCTGACCTCCACGTCTCCTCTGAGGGGCATTAAAAGCATCCTGTTATACCACTCTGACCTCCCCGTCTCTTCTGAGGGCCATTAAAAGCATCTTGTTATACCACTCTGACCTCCACGTCTCTTGTAAGTGGCATTAAAAGCATCTTGTTATACAACTCTGACCTCCACGTCTCTTCTGAGGGGCATTAAAAGCGTCTTGTTATACCACTCTGACCTCCAAGTCTCTTCTGAGGGGCATTAAAAGCGTCTTGTTATACCACTCTGACCTCCACGTCTCTTGTAAGGGGCATTAAAAGTGTCTTGCTATACCACTCTGACCTCCACGTCTCTTTTAATGGGCATTAAAAGCATCTTGCTATACCACTCTGACATCCACGTCTCTTCTGAGGGGCATTAAATGCATCTTGTTATACCACTCTGACCTCCAAGTCTCTTGTAAGGGACATTAAAAGGGTCTTGCTATGCCACTCTGACGTCCACGTCTCTACTGAGGGGCATTAAAAGCTTCTTGTTATACTACTCAGACCTCCACGTCTCTTGTAAGGGGCATTAAAAGCGTCTTGTTAAACCACTCTGACCTCCACGTCTCTTGTAAGGGGCATTAAAAGTGTCTTGTTATACCACTCTGACCTCCACGTCTCTTCTGAGGGGCATTAAAAGCGTCTTGTTATACCACTCTGACCTCCACGTCTCTTGTAAGGGGCATTAAAAGCTTCTTGTTATACCACTCTGACCTCCACGTCTCCCCTGAGGGGCATTAAAAGCGTCTTGTTATACCACTCTGACCTCCACGTCTCTTCTGAGGGGCATTAAAAGCATCTTGTTATACCACTCTGACCTCCAAGTCTCTTGTAAGGGGCATTAAAAGCATCTTGTTATACCACTCTGACCTCCACGTCTCTTCAGAGGGGCATTAAAAGCAACTTGTTATATTACTCTGACCTCCACGTCTCTTCCGAGGGGCATTAAAAGTGTCTTGTTATACCACTCTGACCTCCACGTCTCTTCTGATGGGCATTAATAGCATCTTGTTGTACCACTCTGTCCTCCACGTCTCTACTGAGGGGCATTAAAAGCGTCTTGTTATACCACTCTGACCTCCACGTCTCTGCTAATGGGCATTTAAAGCATCTTGTTATACCATTCTGACCTCCACGTCTCTTCTGAGGGTCATTAAAAGCGTCTTGTTATACCAAACTGACCTCCACGTCTCTTTTGAGGGGCATTAAAAGTGTCTTATTATACCACTCTGACCTCCACGTCTCTTCTGAGCGTCATTAAAAGCGTCTTGTTATACCACTCTGACCTCCAAGCCTCTTCTGAGGAGCATTAAAAGCATCTTGTTATACCACTCTGACCTCCATGTCTCTTCTGAGGGGCATTTAAAGTGTCTTGTTATACCACTCTGACCTCCATTTCTCTTGTAAGGGGCATTAAAAGCATCTTGTTATACCACTTTGACCTCCACGTCTCTTGTAAGGGGCATTAATAGCGTCTTGATATACCACTCTGACCTCCACATCTCTTCTGAGGGGCATTAAAAGCGTCTTGTTATACCACTCTGACCTCCGCGTCTCTTGTTAGGGGCATTAAAAGCGTCTTGTTATACCACTCTGACCTCCAAGTCTCTTGTAAGGGGCATTAAAAGCGTCTTGCTATACCAAACTGAACTCCATGTCTCTTGTAAGGGGCATTAAAAGCGTCTTGTTATACCTCTCTGACCTCCACGTCTCTTCTGAGGGGCATTAAAAGCATCCTGTTATACCACTCTGACCTCCCCGTCTCTTCTGAGGGCCATTAAAAGCATCTTGTTATACCACTCTGACCTCCACGTCTCTTGTAAGTGGCATTAAAAGCATCTTGTTATACAACTCTGACCTCCACGTCTCTTCTGAGGGGCATTAAAAGCGTCTTGTTATACCACTCTGACCTCCAAGTCTCTTCTGAGGGGCATTAAAAGCGTCTTGTTATACCACTCTGACCTCCACGTCTCTTGTAAGGAGCATTAAAAGTGTCTTGTTATACAACTCTTACCTCCACGTCTCTTGTAAGGGGCATTAAAAGTGTCTTGCTATACCACTCTGACCTCCACGTCTCTTTTAATGGACATTAAAAGCGTCTTGCTATACCACTCTGACATCCACGTCTCTTCTGATGGGCATTAAATTCATCTTGTTATACCACTCTGACCTCCAAGTCTCTTGTAAGGGACATTAAAAGGGTCTTGCTATGCCACTCTGACGTCCACGTCTCTACTGAGGGGCATTAAAAGCTTCTTGTTATACCACTCTGACCTCCACGTCTCTTCTGAGGGGCATTAAAAGCGTCTTGTTATACCACTCTGACCTCCACGTCTCTTTTGAGGGGCATTAAAAGCATCTTGTTATACTACTCAGACCTCCACGTCTCTTCTGAGGGGCATTAAAAGCGTCTTGTTAAACCACTCTGACCTCCACGTCTCTTGTAAGGGGCATTAAAAGTGTCTTGTTATACCACTCTGACCTCCACGTCTCTTCTGAGGGGCATTAAAAGCGTCTTGTTATACCACTCTGACCTCCACGTCTCTTGTAAGGGGCATTAAAAGCGTCTTGTTATACCACTCTGACCTCCACGTCTCCCCTGAGGGGCATTAAAAGCGTCTTGTTATACAACTCTGACCTCCACGTCTCTTCTGAGGGGCATTAAAAGCATCTTGTTATACAACTCTGACCTCCAAGTCTCTTGTAAGGGGCATTAAAAGCATCTTGTTATACTACTCTGACCTCCACGTCTCTTCAGAGGGGCATTAAAAGCAACTTGTTATATTACTCTGACCTCCACGTCTCTTCCGAGGGGCATTAAAAGCGTCTTGTTATACCACTCTGACCTCCACGTCTCTTCTGATGGGCATTAATAGCATCTTGTTGTACCACTCTGGCCTCCACGTCTCTACTGAGGGGCATTAAAAGCGTCTTGTTATACCACTCTGACCTCCACGTCTATGCTAATGGGCATTTAAAACATCTTGTTATACCACTCTGACCTCCACGTCTCTTCTGAGGGTCATTAAAAGCGTCTTGTTATACCAAACTGACCTCCACGTCTCTTTTGAGGGGCATTAAAAGTGTCTTGTTATACCACTCTGACCTCCACGTCTCTTCTGAGCGTCATTAAAAGCGTCTTGTTATACCACTCTGACCTCCAAGCCTCTTCTGAGGAGCATTAAAAGCATCTTGTTATACCACTCTGACCTCCATGTCTCTTCAGAGGGGCATTAAAAGTGTCTTGTTATACCACTCTGACCTCCATGTCTCTTGTAAGGGGCATTAAAAGCGTCTTGTTATACCACTCTGACCTCCATTTCTCTTGTAAGGGTCATTAAAACCGTCTTGTTATACCACTCCGACCTCCACGTCTCTTCTGAGGGGCATTAAAAGAGTCTTGTTATACCACTCTGACCTCCACATCTCTTGTAAGGGGCATTAAAACTGTCTTGTTAAGCTACTGGGACCTCCACGAGTCTTAAAATGGGCACTGCATTTCCTCCTAATTTTTTGATGCTTTTGCTTGGAAGGCATAACCAAATACTATGGGAGATCCACTCCCCAATAATGCGGCTTATGTTTGTAGTATGCTGTACTGCATGGCTCTTGTAAGGGGCATTGCAAGTTGTCCGTCCTAATTTCTGGAATCTTTTGCTTGGAAGGCATAAGCAAATATTACGGGAGACCCGCTCCCCAATAATGGGACTTATGTTTGTTATATGCTGTACTGCATGGCTTTTGTAAGGGGCATTGCAAGTTCCTCATAATTTTTGGAAAGCCTTCCATTCACTGCTTAGGCTAATAGTGTACAGGAGACCCAGTTGGTATAAATGGAAAAAAACAGTTTAGTTAAGGCCCTCTGACCTCCATGTCATTTCCAAGGGGCATTGGAGTGCCTCGAAATTTTTGGTAGGCATTGCACTCACTGTATGCTCTATAACTGTGTAGCCAAACCGCTCCTTTTGTTACAGAAACATATCCTACAAGATATATGTGGTTGACTGGCCTGATAATGATGTGAATGGTCCCTGTTCCTCCTGCTCTTTCTCCTTTACCACTACCTCATCCATCATTTATCACCTGAAGCTTTGTTTTAACGGGAGTAATAGAACTGGGATACTAGGAGGAAAACATCCAGCAATCCTCGGAGGAGGTAGGATATGCGCCAAAACGCTGACCACCTCAGGCCTAGCTGCTACTACATACATGCGCTTGCATTCCAAGAAAACAAAGCAGATGCTAACTTGTATCATCATCATCATGGTCCTCACCTTGGCACTCTCAACTCCCCTGGCACTCTCAACTCTCCTGAAGCCAGGGCCCACCAGAGGAGTCTGGTTCTCTGGTGGTCTCGTCCAATGCTGCCCTAAAGCAGGCCGGGCTAAGAAAAGTGTGTGGGGGAAAGTTGACAGGAGAAATAGGGGTGCGTGGGGACCGTTTATGGACACCCGGATGCCCCCAGGCAGCTGGGGACCGAGTGTGGACACCAGGCCGCCGGGCGGCTGTTGACTGAGGATGGATTCCAGGCCGCCAACACAGCCATGACGTGGTGACCATATTCTTCCTCCACATGCCTAAAAGGCCCAATTTCAAGTGCAAGCAAGCAAGCAGTATGGTATTGCAGCCTGTAGGTGGGTGGGTGGCAGGCCGCATACTTGCGCTTGCATTGCAAGGAATGGGAGAGGTACAATTGAACACTGCTCTGGGACAAGGACTTGAACGGGGATAGTTGCAAGTCTGCAACGACAGGTGCAGGGTGGGAGGCATCTTCGCATGTACCATGAACAGGGGTTTGGCATGCACACACTACAGCAGAATAGGCTGTCCTTCCCACTAAATGCACTGGGAAGGGCACAGGTAATGTTTTGGTATACGCGCTTGATCTTATGTATAAGGCACACCGGGACAATAGGGGCGGCTGGGAACTGAGTATGGATACCTCACTGCCGAATCAGCCATGAGGTAATGGCCAGCTTCGGCCTCCTCCAAACTAAAATGCCCCATTTCAAGTGCAAGCTAGCAGTATGGTATTGCAGCCTGGGGGTGGGTGGGTGGCAGGCTGCACACATATGCTTGCATTAAAAGAAAACAAAGCAGATGCTAACTTCTATCATCATCATCATGCTCATCATCTTGGCACTCTCAACTCCCCTGATGGAGAAGCCAGGGCCCACCAGAGGAGTCTGGTTCTCTAGTGGTCTCGTCCAATGCTGCCCTAAAGCAGGCCGGGCTAAGAAAAGTGTCTGGGGGGAAGTTGACAGGAGAAATAGGGGCGGCTAGGGACCGTGTGTGGACACCCGGCAGCCATCAGGCGGCTGGGGACTTTGTAAGGACACCCGGCCGCCCCCTGGTGGCTGGGGACCGAGTGTGGATACCCAGCCGCTGGGCAGCTGGGGACTGAGTATGTATTCCAGGCCGCCAACGCAGCCATGATGTGGTGGCCAGATTCCGCCTCCACTTGCCTAAAAGGCCCAATTTCAAGTGCAAGCAAGAAAGCAGTATGGTATTGCAGCCTGGGGGTGGGTGGGTGGCATATTTGCGCTTGCATTGCAAGGAATGGGGAGGTACAATTGAACAGTGGACTAGGACAAGAACTGGAACGGGGATAGTTGCAAGTCTGCATCTTCTGATGCGGCAAGGATGACTTCTGATGGGCACACTTTTAGGCAGTGATCTGGGTGTCAGAGATGCTTCCAGGAGTCTTCCCCATGCTGTTCCCATGTCTTTTCAGCACTGTATGCATGAGTCACACAGCACATGGCCAGATAAGGTTGTAAAATGTTAAAATGACATTTCCCGGTGAATGCATTTGTCACGGTTGAAAGCAATACAAAAGAGCAAAAACGCATAAAAAATGCTACTTGTGAACATAGCCCAAGGTGTGGAGGAGTATTTTTTTGGGGGGGTTATTTATTTTACCTTATACACAAGTCTTTACCCTGGAAAGAAAGTTCCTTAACTTATTTCACAGGAAAGCAGTTTCAGTTTAGTTTTTGAACGTTTTATTGTGAGCCCTTAAAAGTGGCTTAATACCTCTGACCACGTTGTTGACAGCGGTGACCTGTGCATCAGAAATGCTTCCTGGGGCGATCCCCATGCTGTCTCCATGTCATTTGAGCACTGTCACTATCGTTTTGGGCACTTGTTAGGCTTTTAAAAGACTGCCGGGGGTGCCGCGCCAAAAATGCTCGGGTCTCCCATAGACTAACATTGGGCTCGTTGCTCAGGTCGAGCACCCGAGTATCACGGCGAGCTCGGCCTGAGCTTCGAGCACCTGAGCATTTTAGTGCTCGCTCTATACTAGTCTTTAAATATTTACTGCGTTTTTTCCTAAATTTTGGAAGCCCTTGTACTCACTGCACACCCTATAACTGAATAGCAGACCCTCTCCTTTCTAATGGGAACATGTTGTTACTGTGGCCCACCTTTATGTGTCTTTAAATTGTTATTAGGGATTTCCTAAATTTTGACAGCCCTTGTACACACTGCATACCCGTTAACTGGATAGCAGACCCACTCCTTTCTAATGGGAACATGTCATTACTGAGGCCAACCTCTATGTGTCTTTAAATTGTTATTAGGATTTTCCCTAAATTTTGCCAGCCTTTGTACTCACTGAATACCCTATAACTGGACAGCAGACCCGCTCCTTTCTAATGGGAACATGTCGTTACTGTGGCCCACCTTTTTGTGTCTTTAAATTGTTATTGGGGTTTTTCCCAAATTTTGGCAGCCCCTGCAGTTACTGCATGTGCATTACCACTATAGGAGACCCACTCCTTTATAATGGGAACATTTTTTTCTACTAAGACCCTTCTCTATGTCTCTTCAAAGGGGTATTGGGTGCATCCAAATATTCGGCAGCCCTTGCAGTCACTGCATAAACACTAACAGTATAGGAGATCCACTCTTTAATAATGGGAATAACAAAGCATAGCCGGCTGATGGCCCTCTAACAATAGTATTGGCCGAATGCTGGCCCTGTAAGGATAGTAAAGGGTGCCTGATGGCCCTATAAAAGTAGTCTTTGTGACTTTCAGAGTCCCTCCTTCATAAATGAAACAGGATGTGTCTGATGATGTCTCACACACCACATGGCCAGATAAAGTTATAAAATGTTAAAATGACATTTACCGGTGAATGTATTTTTCACCGTTGAAAGCAATGCATAACGCATCGAAAACTCTACGTCTGAACATAGCCCAAGGTGCGGAGGAGCATTTTTGTATTTGTATATTTATTTTGCCTTATATACAAGACATTACCCTGGAAAGGATGTTTGTTAACATTTTTCCCAGGAAAATCCATTTTAGTTTCATTTTTGTATGTTTTATTGTGAGTCCGTTAAAGTGGCGTAATACTCTGACAACATTGTTGACAGCAGTGACCTGGGAGTAGGAGATTCTTCCAGGGGTCTTCCCCATGTTGCTTCCTTGTCATTCGAGCACTGTTCCCATCAATTTTGGCAATTTTTAGGCCCTCTGCAGACAGCCGTGAGGGGGCGCCGGAAAAATGCTCGAGTTTCCCATAGACTTACATTGGGCTCGTTGCTCGGACCGAGCACTCGAGCATTCCAATTTGCTCTACCCAAGCAATGAGTACCCGAGCATTTTAATGCTCGCTCATCACTAGTTTTGAGAAATAACGTGCATAAGCAAAGCCAGGGTTTAAGCCTCTCAAAGTCATTATTAATGAAACTCATACAGCTTTCTCACAGACTGAAAGAGGGGTATCAAGACTTCCAAGATAGCCAAGACTTCCCTGTCCTCACCAAGAGGATGACTGTCCATGTTCTTCTCCTCATCCTCCTCCTTCTCATTATCACATAATCCGTGTTGAGATGAAATTACGCTGGACTGTGTAGCATCACCCTGTATAGCTCCACGCTCCGCTTTCAATGGCTCCTCTTTAATTGTGAGCAGCAAGCATTTTAGTAGACAGAGAAGCGGAATAGTGATGCTAATTATGGTGTCATCGACACTCACCTTCTTGGTGGAGTCCTTAAAGTTTTGGAGGATGGCACAGATGTCATACATCAGCTCTTATGTGTGGAGGCTGACATGAATTCCAGCGGACGTGTTGAAGCTGGGACTCAAAAACTGCCCTTTGCTGCTCACAAATCCTTCCCAACATTTGCAATGTTGATTTCCAATGTGTGGGGACATCGCACAACAGTTGGTGAGCTGGAAACTGCAAATGCTGCTGAAGCCACGGTGGCCGAAGCTGCAGCTGACTTTCTGAAATAGCCACACACGCATTGTACTTTCACAACCAGCTCTGTCAGATCTGGATAGGTTTTGAGAAACCGCTGAACCAGTTGAGCACATTTAGTGCTCTCTCATTGCTATTGTGTACCCCTGTATGGAGAGCAATATCAGCACCAAAGAATTAGAAGATGAAATATAGCCTGCTTTACATACAACGGTACTAAGAAAACCAATTTTGATTATATCATGTGTACCTCTGTGACAACAATATCTGCACCAAAGAATTAATTTTACTAGAGCAGAACTAGTACTGTGGGGAAAAAAAGTATTTAGTCAGCCACCATTTGTGCAAGTTCTCCCACTTAAAAAGATGAGAGAGGCCTGTAATTAACATCATAGGTAGACCTCAACTATGAGAGACAAAATGAAAAAACAAATCCTGAAAATCACATTGTCTGATTTGGAAAGAAATTTTATTACATTTTGGTGGAAAATAAGTAATTGTTCAATTACAAACAAGCAAGATTTCTGGCTCTCACAGACCTGTTACTTCTTCTTTAAGAGACTCCCCTGTCCTCCACTCATTACCTGTAGTACTGGCACCTGTTTGAACTTGTTAGCAGTATAAAAGACACCTGTCCGCAACCTCAAACAGTCACACTCCAAACTCCACTATGATGAAGACCAAAGAGCTGTCAAAGGACACCAGAAACCAAATTGTAGCCCCGCACCAGGCTGGGAAGACTGAATCTGCAATAGGCAAGAGCGCCAATGAACATGCATGGATTCTGGCAGGGCTCCACGTCGCAATTGGAGATGTTTCTTAATTGCCTTAATAATAATGAATTTAATATCAAACTGACTTGGAAATACAGTCAACAACAAGTCAACTTTTTGGATTTACTTATTTCTAAAAATTCAGACAGTACGCTAGGCACAGACATCATTCATAAGGCCACATCAACCGATTCGCTACTTCACTTCTCCTCATCTCACCCTCCTAAGCTTAAGAGTTCTATACCTATGGGTCAATTTTTAAGGGCACGCAGAATCTGTTCGTGTGAAGACAGGTTTATAAAACAAGCTAACGAATTGACCAGGAGATTTCGCAACAGAGGCTACAGACAGTACGATATTCATAGGGGACTGTCTAGAGCAGCGAACACTACTAGACAAACCCTTCTAAGTACATCTTCAAGGCCCTATAAGAAACAGAGACACGACCGATCTAATGAGTGTCCAAGATTTATCTCTACGTTCAATGCTAACTGGAGACGAGTCAAGGATATCCTATCTAGACACTGGCCGATTCTCTTGACAGATAGGGAGTTACGCAATAATTTGACATCTCAGCCACTCATTACCTGGCGCAGATCACAAACACTGGGAGACTTACTATCAAAGAGCCATTATATACCTCCAGGCAATCGCTTTATTTTTGGCAGCAGAGGTCCACCATGGAGCAGCTTCTCTTGCAGCAGATGTTCTATTTGCAAATATATCCCAAGAGCTCTAGAATTTGAGAACTCTAGTCATGATAGGATTTTTAAAATCGTACATCATATATCATGCGATACCGAAGCAGTGGTTTACCACCTTACCTGCTCTTGTGGATTGATTTACGTGGGAATGACTACAAGATTACTCAAAACCCGTATTCAAGAACATATTCGTGACATCAAAAATGCAATTACATGTCAAGAACCCGGGTTACTTAAAACCATTCCAAAACACTATTATGAAGCCCACCAATGCAATCCCAAGGGCACGGTAGTTCGTGGTATTGACCACATTTCGCTCGGTAATAGAGGCGGCAATGTGAAACAGAAACTGCTGCAAAGAGAAAAACGTTTGATTACGGTGTTAGATACACTTGCCCCAAGGGTCTCAATGAATATGTCAGCTTTAAGTCCTTTTTGGCTTAGATAGGCTGAGTACTTATATTTTAACTGTTGCTCACTTTTTAACTGCTTTGTCTGCCTTGTCTCAGGTATATGACTCATACGATGCTGTTCTGACTGACTGACGGAGGGATGTCGCTCTTTATTTCCATATCAACCAATACGGATTCCACCCCTTATGCCCTACACCAATCAATATGGACCTTATTCTTTTGGCTCCAAGAATATATCCTGGAAAAGAACATTTTCTATCAAGAATTGAAACAGTGGTATTATATGATGTATTGAGTATCCACATCATTTCTATATATGTATATATATGGCTGACATCTGTATATAGCCGATGTGATATACCTGGTACATAAATGGTCTGTATGATTGTTATTATGCCATGTATACACTGTTATTGTGTGTTATATGTGTATATATATACATTGGTGATCCGACTACCTTTGGGTGTCCAGAGATTAGAGGTTTTGTGACTACCCCTACATCTTACCTACGATGCCTATATATGGCCAATTATTCTCTTTATTATTATTATAAACCACATATGCCACTCATTTTTGGTAGTCTGTTATCATTACCCCTGTGAGCAGCATCAGTGATCTAATTTCACATGATTGTATCTTACATGAGTTTGGCATATCCTGGATTTTTATAGGGGTATGCCGATACTCATTTGTAGGCTTTTCCGTATATTATTATTCTCTTCAAACATGCTGACCACTGTGACTTAGGGGCATCCCAGGTGCCTCTGGACTGGCCATCTACCTGCTGTCCGGTCGTATGCCCCTGACTGCCACAACGGTCGGTATCAATCTCTCCTCTAGATGCATCTAATTCCCCATGTCCCCGGCGTCTAGGGCGGGCCTGGGTTGCCGTGGCAGCGGGCTGGTTGTTGTTACTTCTGCCCTGTACTGCACGGCATGCTCGGGGCCCGCCCGGCTGCCGGAAGGGGCGTGGCATTGGGACCTACTCCGCATCTATTGGTCGGCACTCATGCTGAGTGATATATATACACCCACCTGCACACCACTAAGCTACGCCTCCTGATGAAGCCACGCAGGCGAAACACGCGTCGAGGCGCGCTATCAGTCCCCCGTTGGCTGTGCCTGCACACCGCATATTCAACATGTCTCAAGGTAATGTTGTCAGTACCATTATGTATCGTCCATAGCCTTTATGACATTTTCATACGTATATTGTGTTGTTTCAAGTGTGATCATTTCTGGCTGCCTAGCGATACCAAGGGGCTCTGTTATATACCACTGATTTGTGGTGCACATATGCCAGGTGACTCATTGACGTTATTATTGATGGCATTATAGCCTTATCTCAGCCTTGTTAGGATACCACTGTTCTGATTTCCACAGCAATGATCATTTAATCAACTACAGTTATATGATATTTGTACTATCTGACCTTAGTTAGTCTCAATGCTATTCTTCTTTTTCATATATACGTATGTCATATACCTATGCGGTTGTTGTCTGGGCCGGCCTATAGGGGATTAGTCTCCTTCTTTTGCTTCCCTTCATCTGCCTCATCTAGTCATGCTTCTCACCATAACCATTTATCCCTGATGAAGGATACCGTGCATCCGAAACGCGTAGGAAAGCTTTCTGGTCCTCCTCGCCGCCGGTAGCACGTGACCGCTACCTCTGACGTCACGCCAGGCCCTACACCAAGGTCCTTGCTTCCTTTCAACGCTTCCCCGGGAAAGCGCCCGCTGCACGCCGCATGCTGCATCGTGGTGTCGGAGTCTCTGGCCGGGACTCTGACACACACCACCTCCTCCTGCATTTCTCCTCCTCTATCCAGTAGGAGATCAACGGAGAGAACACAGAGCCTTCCACGGAGCTATTCTACAACCCCTGGACACTTGTATGCCTATTTCCAAACGCTCGGGTCAACTATTAAGGTATTGAACTGTATCACTAACGGGTGCTGCTCTCTGCATTTGAGTATACACAAGGTTTTTCTCCCTATATCGTTTATATAAACCTCGCTCTATTTATTCATTTATTTATTTATCTACATGTCCTTATATTAACTATATACCATTACTTCCCCACCAGATATTTGTACCAGCTACCAGCTGGCAATGAATACCCACTGATACTCCCTCTGATCTAGAGTTCAATTGCCAGGCACAACCATCCATCAAACGGGTTGCCCATCTCTACAGGACCAGTATAAAACCAGACTAGGTCCTTGTTAACTCACTAACTAAATTGTTCTTTATCAGGTAAACCCCCTGCTCTAGTGAGTACTTTAATGAGCTCTATATATTGTGCATTTTTAATATAACCTTTACTATTGTTTGTGCATTCATATTACAGACTCTACCAGCTATCCATAATAGTACCAAGCCTCTATAACCCCACAGAACCATATATTCTTCCAGTTGGGGATTATAACCATATATAGAATCATGTTCTTCATGTAAGCCATCTTAATAGATTCACTTCAAATCAAGACTAGATATAGCTTGCGATCTAATGTTAATTCTTTTATTACAGCACCCATTTCTACATTCTATCTAACAAGAAGTCCATACCCTTCTGTACATATTATCCTCTTCATCTCCTAACGATCTTCCTGCCATCCCAGGTAAATACATGCACAGTAGCTCTATAGCCAATCCACTTAATACAGGTCAGTAATTTTAGTCCTTATCTATTCCAATACAGGTCCCAAAAGCTCTGGATCCCTGGAGGACTTACCAGTCATTCCACTTTTAACCCTTGATTGTATGCAAACATGCATCTAGAACGTTTTATAAGAGTGATTTATAATAAAATAAAATAACAATTTATATCCATTATTGTTTACTCTTCCATTTATAATCATATCCTTCTCAGCATACTAGCGCAGTGGTTTTTTACATTTGATTCTCTTTACATAGTGGTCTATGGTGACACACACCACTTGCAGCAGATCTACTGAGCTAGCCTACCAGCGCCCCTACTTCTATATTTAGCTTCCCTTCATCTGCCTCATCTAGTCATGCTTCTCACCATAACCATTTTACTAGAAGTAATTTTATACTACTTGTCTGATATTTGTTCTATTGAAGGTTTAATAAACGTATAATTATTTAATGGCTTTTTTCTCTGGCTGCCTCTTTTCGGGATTTGGTGTCCATTAATTGGCTTGCATTTTTCCCATACAATCCCCCTTTTCTTGGTTCTATGTTCTCATTAAGAGAAAAATTTAATAGGTGTTGAACATGCATGGATTGCCTGCCACTCACTGTAATGCCATAGCCATGTTGGTTGTGGCATTAGAGTGATTGGCTGGCCGCACAGCGTGATCAGGTCTATATCAGACCTGGCGCCGCCATGTTCCTCACAGTCACTGCGGAATCAGACAGTGTAAGGAGAGGTGCTGCTGAGCTAGGGAGAGATTTGCTTGTTTCTAGTTAGTGTAGGTGTACCAAGCTATATTAGAGACAAATATCCATCTCAACAAACAGTTCTTCTGAGGACTAATCCATCTGCAGAGATATCAGGCAGACAGTGTATGTAGGCAGGCAGGGGGTATATAGCAGACTGCAGTGCATATAGGACAAGAGGCTCCATTCCAGTTCTGTCTGCTGCTGCTGCTGTTAGATATTTCTAGAAATAGGCCCAGGACTCAGGGGCCAGGAATAATTTTTTTGGGGATCTTAATCCTGATTATTTGCTTAAAAAGCAACACAGTTTTTCTGCGACATTTGATTGTTGGCACTGCAGAATACAGCCAGGTTCTTTCCATATTACAGCACTAAAAATCCAGCTATTTAAAACTGTTGTTTGTCTGTCACATGGATCACATATAGTTGCACTGAAAATACTGCCATTTCTGGCCTCCATTAAAAAATGTTTCAGTGTGTTAGTGAAGCAATTGACATCAGTTTGCTGTTCAAAATAGCTACCTACAGGCCAGGTATTTAAAACTGTGCTTTCTCCGTCACACCGATCACATATACGTTTCAGAAAATACTGCCATTTCTGACCTCCATTAAAAATTTGCTTCAGTGTGTCAGTGAAGCAATTGACACCAGTTTACTGTTCAAAATAGTTACCTACAGGCCAGGTATTTAAAACTGTGGTTTGTCTGTCACACGGATCACAAATTCAGTCATTTGTAGTGAACGTGGAAGACATTGTCCTACATTTAAAATGGGCAAGCACGTGGCAAGGGACGGGGAACTGGACATGAGGGTGATGATGGTGCAAGCATAAGCCGAGGCCGTGGGCGAGCTGAAATTGTGCCACAACAAACACCCACACCTTCTCGCTCGACCTTCCTGTCCCAATTAATAGGGGACCGCAGAATACCACTATCGAACACCGAGCAGTGTCAAAAGGTTATTGGTTGGATAGCAGATAATGCTTCCAGTCACTTAGCCAACACCACCACCTTGTCTTCCACACGGTCAAGTCTCAGTAGCTGTGAGTCTGGACCGCATATTCCTCACCCTGAACCTCCTTCTTTCCACCATGCCGAGTGCACAGAGACAATTGATCCCACACTTGGACACTCCAAAGAGCTGTTCACTTTTCCATTTATAGATTCGGGTGTCTTGCCCGGTCCACTTGAAGCGGGGCAAGAGGAGATCGCATGTAGCAATGCCAAAATATTGGAGCAGCCACGGTCATACAAAGGCGACGGTGGGAGACACAATTGCCAGAAAGTCAGAAGGAGGACCAGAGTGCGAAAGTGGAAGACGAGGTGGTGGATGATATAGTAACTGACCCAACCAGGCAGGAGGACATGCAGAGCGAGGACAGAAGCACACAGGGGGAGGGAGGCAGAGCACCCCAACAGGCAGGAAGAAGCATTGTGGTGGCAGCAGAAAGAAGGCAGGCAACCATTCCCCGTAACACCAACACGAAGGAAGTTGCCAGTACAACTGTTAGGTCTTAACGAGTCTGTTTGTTTTTTAAAGACTCTGCTGATAACCCCAAAAAGGCCATTTGCACCATCTGCCAGACCAGCATCACAAAACGACCAGCCTGACCACCACCAGCATGATCAGGCACATGGCAGCAAAGCACCCGACTTTGTGGGCCGAACCCCAGGGTCCAGGAACAGTGTCTGCGGGTGGCACCATTGCTTTTCCCGCTGTTGTGCATGCAAGTCAATCCCCTGTCCAGGGTGCATGCGAAGATGCCTCCTGCCCTACACCTGTCGTTGCACACTCTCACGCAGCAGCATCAGGAAGCACGTCCACGTCCCTGTCCCAGTGCAGTGTTCAGTTGTCCATGCCCCAGTCTTTGGAACGCAAGCACAAATACGCTGCCAATGCCCCACAGGCCACACTACTAAATTCTCACATTTCACGACTGTTTGCGCTCGAAAAGTTGCCTTTTAGGCTCGTGGAGATGGAAGCATTCCACAACCTGATAGCGACGGTCGTCCCTCGGTACTTGGTCCCCAGACGTCACTATTTCTCCCGGTGTGCCGTCCCTGCATTACACAAGCACGTGTCCCAAAACATTAGCCGTGCCCTCAACACATGGAAAGGTGCTTGTTGGCAGGGAAGGTACATCTCACTGATGGCACACTGGGTTAACATAGTGGAAGCCGGGACCCAGTCAGACCTTGGGACGGAACATGTCCTCCCGACGCCAAGGATTGCGAGCCCTAGGTCAATCAGGGTTGCCCCCACAGTCTACAGCTCCTGCACCTTATCCTCCTCAGCCTCCTCCTCCTCTTCAGCCTCCATCTCCATAATGACCACATCAGTCACAAGCTGGAAGCACTACAGCACTGCCTCGCCCAAGCGGCAACAGGCTGTGATGAAGCTAATATGCTTAGGTGACAAACCGCACAATGAAGAGTTGTGGACAGCTCTGAAAGGGCAGGCAGATCTGTGGCTCACACCACTGAGCCTACAGCCAGGCATGGTCGAAACAATGGCCGGAACCTGGTGGCGGATCTGAGGCGAGGCAAGCTCACACACGTACTATGCCGGGCCCATGTGCTTAACCTCATGGTTCAGCGGTTTCTCAAATTTTACCTGGAGCTGCCGGATCTGCTTTTTAAAGTACGCCGCCTGTTTCCCCATTTTAGAAAGTCACCTACAGCTTCCATCGCCCTTGCCATGTTTCAGAGGCGTTTGCAGATTCCGGCTCCCAGTCTGGTATGTGATGACCCCACGTGTTGGAGCTCTACACTGCAGATGTTGGGAAGGATTTGTGAGCAGTAGAGGGCAGTTGTTGAATTCCAGCATCAACAAGGCTGTCGTTATTCATTTCAGACTCCACACATAAGACCTCACAAGTGGACATGGATGTCAGACATATGTACTATCCTCCAAGACTTTGAGCAGTGATTACGCCATAATTAGCGTCACCATCCCACTTCTCTGTCTTCTGAAATGCTCTCTGCTCACAATCAAAAAGGATGCATTGCAGGCAGAGCACGATGAGATGATGCAAGGAACCATACAGGGTGATTACACACAGCCCAGCCACATCTCATCCCAATGTGGATTGGGTGACAATGAGGAAGAGGAGGAGGAGGAGCAAGAACAGGAGCTAGTTTCATGCACTATAGATGGTACTACTTGCATAACTTTCATACCGTCTGTTCAGCGTGGATGGCCAGAGTACAGAGAGGAGGAGAAGGAGGAGGAGAGCATGGTCAGTCATCCTCTTGGTGAGGACACGGAAGTCTTGCCACTTAGCAGTCTGGCACGCATGGCTGAGTTTATGTTACGCTGCCTTTCCCATGACCCTCGCATTCTCAAAATTTTGGGTGACAGTCATTAAGGGTTGTTGACACTTCTAGACCCATGCTGCAAGGAGAACTTTAAATCTCTTATTCCTGAGGAGGACAGATCTACAAAAATGGGGCAGTATCAGAAGGCCCTTGTTACGGAGCTATTAAAAAAATTCCATATGAAAACACTGGCGGCAGAGGTCACAGATCGTTGGAAAACCAAGGAGTACAGGCGAGAGAGAAAGAAATTCAATCCAGCAGAGGCAGGGGAACACTGTCAATGTTCTGGGACAGTTTTCTCAGACCCTTCCATCGCACAGGCCCTGAAGTGCGGGGTACTCACAAGGAGTGCAAAGTTTGGGAAGATGCTGATAGAGTACCCTGCCGACCGTACCAACGTCGGATATGTGGAATGAACTGGCTCTCTCCACCTTGGAGGTCCTAGGCTGCCCTGCCGCTAGCATTTTATCAGAGCGGGTTTTTAGTGGCGCTGGTGGAGTTATGACTGATAAGCGCATCTGCCTGTCAACTGAAAATGCTGACAGGCTGACTCTTATAAAAATGAACAACAGCTGGATTGGGCTAGACTTCTCAACACCACCGAATGATTGCAACGTAACATAAACTCAAATCCAGTGTCTTTTTTTGGGAGCTGTATTCCCATGCACCTCTTCACACCCACATGTGACACCCCAGGGGTCTGGTTGCCACAGTGATAGAGATGTTATGTCTGAGAGCAGGTGGGAGGTCCTTTGGTCAGGGATCCTGTGCATGCCACACCTCCTGCCCAGTCTTGGGAGGGGAAGAACTTCCCCTATATAAACCCGGGGCTGAAGCAGGGTTAGGAGTCAAGGAGAGTAGAGACAAGAGACAGTCATAGGAAGAAACAGCTGGAGCTCAGTGTGAGCAATACTACTACGAGTCAGGGGCTGGCAGCTGCAGAGCTCGCCCTGACTGAGAAGCTTTCTTACCGGACCCAGCGTCCGAGGCTGTGGGGACTAACTCTTACCCAGCAGCAGAAGCCGACCGGCAGGGGATTTCAGGTCCTCGGGCCCAGAAACCCGAAGGCACGGTCACACGTGTGGGACCAGCACCGCCATCGTGGAGCGGAAGCCAATAGAAGGCCCCGAGTCACCGGCCATACGGGTGAGCACCACACGGTACACTCAGGGACGTGGGCTACTTATATCCGCTTCTAGCAAGGTAGCCAGAAGAGTACAGTCAGTTTGGGAGGCCTACAACTCCGCCTGGCCAGGGGAGATCCCATCTGCTCAAGGACTGACCAGGCCCTGTTCGCTAGCAAGTACTCCGGGAGGGTCTATCGTTGTTACCAGTAAAGACCCTGAATTACACCGCACCGTCTCTGAGTGGTTCCTGCTACCCCCATCTTCCAAGTCGGCTGCCCTGAGGCCATACCCCTCCCGTTGGGGGTTATACTATCACGCTGCACAATTCTACACCGGCCTCAGCGGTCTGCCCTGCAGCGGCAGCTCCATAGCTGCAAATCAACGGGTGGCGTAGTCGACACACAAATAACATCTATCAAGACTGCCACACACTGAGTTTGACTCCCTGGGCACGGACCGGGTCCCCGCCACTCGGAGACTACGACCCTCATCTGATCCGGTTCCGGGTAAGCCCCCGTGCGCGAGACCGTGCGCGAGACGCTGCGCGACACAGCAGGCCCAGGGGCGCGTCAACTTTGGCGTAGTCGGCAGGATTTCGTGCCCGCAACCACCGGGTACTGCGTGCCTGAAAAGCAAAGACTGTTCAAACTTACCAGTGGTGAGGTTTCCCGCCATCCGGCGCCATCTTCGGCCTTCTTCCCGCCATCCGTGGAGTTTTCCCGCCATTGGACGCCATCTTGAGGACGACGCGCGGGAAGAAGAGGGGCGTGGACTTCGAAAGCGCGCGAGAACTGAAGCCCCGCCTCACGTCCGGACGTTGCGTAAGGTCCTGGAAGGAGCCCAGCAGACGCCGACGTCACCGGAGCGCGACGGAAGGTCCTCAACCCTGACGATCTACTGCGGAGCCGCGGCCTACGGAACAGGATCATCGCAAGGTAGGCCACGGTCCACTAGGGGGGAGGAAGATGTCGGATACGGAGGAGAGCTTCACTGCCTCAACCCCCGCCAGCGCCACCGCTGCTGCAGTTATGCCCTTCACCATGCCCTATATCCCGGGAGCAGCTTGGCTACCCCAGTACTCAGGGGAGTCACATACCCTGCATGACTTTAGAGAAAAGCTGGATAGCCTCTTCCAGGTGTACCCCCTCACAGAAGAGCAAAAAGTGAGCATCCTGGTGGCCCAACTAACCGGGGCAGCTAACAGGGAAGTAAAATCCTGGCCACCTGGGAGGAAGACTGTCGCAGGGATACTAACCCGGCTGAAGGATACCTTTGATACCCGCACCTCAGCCGAGATTAAGCTTAGATTCTACGGGTGCAAGCAGCGAGCGCATGAGAGTATAAGGGACTATGCACTAAACCTACAAGAGGCCCTGAGGGCCATTAAGCAGACCGACCCTGATGGAGTGGGAAACGAGGACAGGCTGTTGACTGAACAATTTATAGAGGGACTGTATTGTAATGCCCACCGAACCCAGTTGCGGGCGATGGCCTTACAGGATCCCCATCTGGGCTTTGCACAGTTCAAGGACAGAGCCATACGGGTGCTCCGAGAACCGGCACCGGGTGGCGTTATGACCCACAGGCGCCCAGCTATTACTTACCACCAGGAGGCGGCGCCCTTGTCGGCAGGGCCTGTGGGAGCTGATGCGCAGGCTTTGGACAATGACCCGGCTCCAGACCTACACCATCAGGTCCAAGAGCTAGCTAAGAGCGTTGCTGCGCTAACCCGAACTGTGCAGTCTTTACAGGTTTCCACCCCAGGGAAGATCCAGCTGGCATCCGGACCGGAGGACATCCCGTGGCGTCGACCAAGGAGGACCCCACCGGCCAGAGGAAGACCCAGTGACCGATACAGCGAGGACGGACGACCCATCTGCCGCCGCTGCAATCAACCCGGACATATGGCAAGGTACTGTTCTTTAAACGGGCACAACCTGGGGTAGAGGGCCAACCCCCAGGAAAAAGATCACCAGGCCCATCGAACTGGCGCGACAGATATGTGGGAGGACGTCCAGTCTTGCCTGTGGTACTGGATGGCATTCCCATGAGTGCCCTACTGGACACCGGGTCACAGGTCACCACCATCCCGTACGTGCTCTTTAAGCAGTACTGGAATGACTCGGATATTACCCGCTACCCTGACGACGACTTGAGTATCATCGCCAGCAATGGCCAGCCCGTGCCACAGATCGGATTTAAAGAGGTGACCATCAAAATCGGTAGAGTCGAACTGGCAGCACAGGGACTGATCATTGTAGATATTGACAAACATGAGAGTCACCCAAAAATCACTCTAGGAACTAATGTAATTGAAAATTGTCTTGCAGAGGTGATTTTCCTTTTACAGCAGGTTGCCAAGAACGCCAGCTCCGGCGAGCAGCGGGTGCTCCAGAAAGAGATCCGGGCACTGATGCGACGGCAACAGGTGGAACTCTCCGGCGGTGAGATTGGTAGCGTAAGAATGTGTGACCCTTTTCCTATTGCCATGCCCCCAAAAAGTGAAATGATGATTTGGTGCCGGGCAGCTATTGGTCTGAGAGGTAGGGATTACCAGGCAATGGTAGAACCAGTTTACTCAGACAGTAGGCCCACCATTTTGACAGCACGGGGGGTGGTTGATGTACGCCATGGGAGGGTGCCCGTTCGCATAATAAATATCGGGGAGAGGGAAGTGTACCTGCCCCGGTATGCCACGCTAGCCAAATTATATACCATTAACCAAAATTCTATACAATCTGTGGAACCCTTGCCTCCATCTCACCCGGAGGAAGGTAACGGCTCTAAGAAAAACATGGAGGACTGGTGTCAGCAACTACATCAGGGTACTGACTCCACTCCCTCACACCAGAAACAAGGAGTCTATCGGGTGGTTCAGGAGTACGAGAGAGTGTTCAGTAAACACCCGTTAGACTTCGGGCGAGTCAAGGGGGTAGAACACCACATCCCCACGGGAGACCATCCTCCTATAAAAGAGAGGTATCGACCCGTACCCCCTGCCCACTACCAACACGCCAAGGGGATGCTTAGAGACATGAAGGAGGCTGGGGTGATCAGGGATAGCTGTAGCCCCTGGGCAGCTCCACTAGTCTTAGTCAGAAAAAAAGACAACACCATGAGGATGTGTGTAGATTACCGGAAAATCAACCGTATCACACACAAGGATGCGTACCCCTTACCAAGGATAGAGGAGACATTGGCTGCTTTAAGATCTGCTAACTTCTTCTCTACCTTGGATCTCACTAGCGGGTACTGGCAGGTTCCTGTAGCAGAGGCGGACCGGGAGAAGACCGCATTCACCACCCCGATGGGACTTAGCGAGTTCACCTGCATGCCGTTCGGACTCTGCAACGCACCAGGAACCTTCCAACGACTAATGGAGTGTTGTCTGGGCCACAGAAACTTCGAGACGGTCCTGTTGTACCTGGACGATGTCATCGTATATTCCAAGACGTATGAGGACCACCTGAAACACCTGGCGGAAGTGTTCGAAGCTCTGGCGAGTTACGGCCTAAAGGTGAAACCCTCCAAGTGTCACCTCCTGAAACCAAAGGTGCAGTACCTGGGACACGTGGTGAGCGCTGACGGAGTGGCTCCCGACCCTGATAAGATCACCGTAATTAAGGAATGGCCAAGCCCCTCCAGCGTAAAAGAAGTGCGGCAGTTCCTCGGGTTGGTAGGCTACTACCGAAGGTTTATTCCCAGTTTCACCAAAAAGGCAGCACCTATGCAGGACCTCCTGATAGGCCAGTCCCGGAAGGCCAAGAACCAGAAGCCGCCCTTCAAATGGGAGGAGCTGGAAGAAGAGTCCTTCCGCCAGCTGAAGATGGCCCTCACGGGCGACGAAATCCTGGCGTACCCGGATTATAGCCAGCCCTTTATCCTCTACACCGACGCCAGTAACATCGGGCTAGGAGCCGTACTGTCCCAGATCCAGCAGGGGAAGGAACGAGTAATCGCCTACGCCAGCCGAAAACTGCGACCCACCGAAAGGAACCCCGAGAATTACAGCTCATTCAAGCTAGAGTTCCTGGCCGTAGTATGGGCAGTCACCGAGCGCTTTAAGCATTACCTCGCTTCTTCCCGGTTCACCGTGTACACGGATAACAACCCGTTGACACACCTGGACACGGCAAGACTCGGTGCCCTGGAGCAGAGGTGGATGGCCCGTCTGTCCAACTACGAGTTCACAATCAAATACCGGGCCGGACGCTCCAATACCAACGCGGATGCCCTGTCCAGGATGACCAACCTGCCGGACGAAGGAGAAGATCCGGAGGGACTGGAAGAAGTTGAACTCCCTGCGTTCCACCGTCATGGGACTATCCAGTATTCCCACCGGGTAAGGAGTAAGCAGGCTGCTACGTTGAACCCCTTACCTCACTACAACTGGGCGGAAACGCAAGACAGCGACCCTGCCGTCTGACTGGTGAAGGAGATGCTGACTCGTCCGGAGGCTTGCCTTGAACCAGACGCTCCGGAGGCAGCCAAACAACTATGAGCAGAGAAGAGTCGACTGTTCCTTTACAAGGGGAAGTTGTGCCGCAGAATGGTTAACTCCTGGACGCATGAACTACTCTGGCAAGTAGTGGTGCCACGAAGAGACGCAGCCATGGTGATGGAGGCATACCACGACGGAGCTGGACACTTCGGGTGGAAGAAGCTGGAGTTCCTGCTGCGCGAGCGATTCCACTGGGTAGGCATGAGGGGAACCATTGAGAAGTGGTGCAGAGACTGTGGCCCGTGCAACCTGAGAAGGAAGGACCGTGCCAGCCAGAAGACTCCCCTGCAGTCCATCGTCACCCGGCAACCGTTGGAACTGGTAGCCTTGGATCATGTAAAACTGACCCCAAGCAGAAGTGGCTACGTCTACGCGTTAACCATCGTGGATCATTACTCCCGGTTCTTGGTTGTCGTCCCCGTCAAGGACTTAACGGCTCAAACAGCAGCTAGAGCCTTCCAGCAGCACTTTTGCCGTCCACACGGGTACCCGGACCAAGTGCTGACGGACCAGGGACCTGCCTTTGAAGCGGAGGTCTTCCAGGAATTCTGCAATCTGTATGGCTGCCGGAAGATAAGGACGACACCCTACCATCCGCAAACTAATGGACTTTGTGAGAAAATGAACCAGGTGGTAATGGATCTTTTAAAAACGTTGCCCCTGGAAGAACGCAGTCTGTGGCCTGAGAAGTTGCCCGATCTGGTGGACCTATACAACCACATCCCGGTAGGTTCCACCAACTGTACCCCGGCTTACCTAATGAGGGCAAGACCTGGTAAGTTACCTGTTGACCTGGAAATGGGAGTCCTGACACCCGAGGACACTTCACCAGAAACAGACTGGGACACAGAGAGGCAGCAGCAGTACCGGAGAGTACAGGAGAGCGTGGAGCGAAGTCTCTGTCAGGCTAGGGAAAGACAAGAGAAAACTTACAACCAGTATGCTCCCGCTGTTCCCCTGGTACCCGGAGAGCAGGTCTTGAAGAGGAAGAGACGGCTCCACAAGTTGGACGACCAGTGGGAAAAGGACCCGTACACCGTACTGCCCTCAAGCCACGAGAACCCGAAGGTTTGTACCATCAGTAAAGACGGAGGGGAAACCACAGCTATTGTATCCCGGGACCACCTGAAGAAGTGTCCCGAACAACTGAGGAACCCTGAAGAGGAACAAGAAGACCATCGACCCGTAGAGGAAAGGGAAGATATGGTTAGTACTGTGCTCGGGGACTTCCCTCGGTCTTGGACTCAAGTCAATGGTGCAGTTGTGGTACCCGTACTCACCTTCCTCCAACCAGCATCCCAAGCACCTACGGAGCAACAGGTAGAGCTGGAAGAACAGCCGGTCCAGGAGGCAGAAGACCCCACACCCGCAGACCAGGAGGATCAACCCTCTGCTTGCAGTGAGCCTGCCATATCCCTAGTGAGCCAAAGAGCCGGTAGACAGCTGCCCAGTTTACCCTTGACAGCTCCTACACCCTGTAGTTCAGGGCTAGGCAGTCAGCTCCGTAGGTCCACTAGGGCCACTAGAGGCCAGTTACCCGCACGGTGGAGGATTTGAAGTGTATAAATTGTTTTATTTATGTTTACCTGTGTATTGTTGCTTGTGTATAATTTTGTGTTTCTAGTTATTTGTAGGAGTCCTTGGCGGATTTACCGGGAATCCTTGTACATATTTGGAGCGTAACCCAGGACGGACTAAAGACTGTTAAGGACTCGGGGTAGGACAAACCCCTACCTGGTTACGTCTCCCTGTTTTGGTGAAATGGACACCTTGCTTTTCTTCAAAGACTGCACCCGGTTACGGACATGCCGTAACCATCTCTATATGTTTTTCTTATTGTATTATTATTGTTTTTATCTTGTTATGTTTTTCTAAAATATGTTTAGTCCCGGAGTACTAAATTTCACTAGGGGGGAATGTGACACCCCAGGGGTCTGGTTGCCACAGTGATAGAGATGTTATGTCTGAGAGCAGGTGGGAGGTCCTTTGGTCAGGGATCCTGTGCATGCCACACCTCCTGCCCAGTCTTGGGAGGGGAAGAACTTCCCCTATATAAACCCGGGGCTGAAGCAGGGTTAGGAGTCAAGGAGAGTAGAGACAAGAGACAGTCATAGGAAGAAACAGCTGGAGCTCAGTGGGAGCAATACTACTACGAGTCAGGGGCTGGCAGCTGCAGAGCTCGCCCTGACTGAGAAGCTTTCTTACCGGACCCGGCGTCCGAGGCTGTGGGGACTAACTCTTACCCAGCAGCAGAAGCCGACCGGCAGGGGATTTCAGGTCCTCAGGCCCAGAAACCCGAAGGCACGGTCACACGTGTGGGACCAGCACCGCCATCGTGGAGCGGAAGCCAATAGAAGGCCCCGAGTCACCGGCCATACGGGTGAGCACCACACGGTACACTCAGGGACGTGGGCTACTTATATCCGCTTCTAGCAAGGTAGCCAGAAGAGTACAGTCAGTTTGGGAGGCCTACAACTCCGCCTGGCCAGGGGAGATCCCATCTGCTCAAGGACTGACCAGGCCCCGTTCGCTAGCAAGTACTCCGGGAGGGTCTATCGTTGTTACCAGTAAAGACCCTGAATTACACCGCACCGTCTCTGAGTGGTTCCTGCTACCCCCATCTTCCACGTCGGCTGCCCTGAGGCCATACCCCTCCCGTTGGGGGTTATACTATCACGCTGCACAATTCTACACCGGCCTCAGCGGTCTGCCCTGCAGCGGCAGCTCCATAGCTGCAAATCAACGGGTGGCGTAGTCGACACACACACATGGGTATACACTTCCTGATTTTGGCTATTTGCTCTTGTCCTTCTCCTTCTCCTCATCCTCATCCTCCACCACCATATCACCAGGGTGAACATGGTCCGTGATGCAACACCCACATAATTTTTTTAAAGGGTGTTTATGATGCCCGGAAAAAAAAAAATTATACAGTATGTTCATGTATACCCCCCAGGGGTAAATATTTGTCAGCCCATACACTTAGTGCATGGGCAATACAAGTATAGGAGATCCGCTCCTTTCTAATGGAAAAATTTATTATGAGGCCGCCTAAGTCACATCAGACACATCATCAGGATGTGTCTGATGATGTGTCGCACACCACATTGCCAGATAAGGTTGTAAAATGTTAAAATTACATTTCCCGGTGAATGCATTTTTGTTAAAAAATAACGTAAAAAATAAAAACAGTAGGATCTTTCTTAGTATAAAAACAGAGTCGCCAATGTAACATCAATGTAATCACATTGTTCAGCTCTTGCACCTCCTCCTCCATCTCCAAAATGACCACATCAGTCACAAGCTGAAAGCACTGCAGCACTGCCATGGCCAAGTGGCAACAGGTTGTGCTCAAGATAACATGCATAATGCTTCGGTGACAAACCGCCCAGCGCTGCAGAGTTGTTGAAAGCTGCAACACAACAGCCTGATCTGTGGCTCTCACCGCTGATCATACAGCCTGGCATGGTCGTGTGTGACAATGGGCGGAACCTGGTGATGGAGAAATGACAGCCGGAGTAGATACGGTTTCCCTCTATGCCAGTCCTGTCACCGAGCTAAAGAATATGGCTGTGGTGAAATACAACTCCCACTGAAAAGTGTTTCAGATTGAAAAACAGCAGCTGCAAAGTTAGTGCTGTCATAAATTCTCCTGATGTAGAAGGCAGGGCACACCAGAAGATTCTCTGGTTGGACCGTCCAACCCTGCCGAGAAGCAGTCCTGGCTAAGAAAAGTTTTTTTTTTTTTTTTTTTTTTAAGGTTGAAGGAAGACTAAGTCCATCTAGTTCAACCCATAGCCTAACATGTTGATCCAGAGGTAGTCAAAAAAAAAACATGTGGCAAACACTAAACTCCACATTGGGGAAAAAAATTCCTTCCCGACTCCATACGACAATCAGACTAGTTCCCTAGATCAACGCCCTGTCATGGAATCTAGTTTTTATAACCTGTAATATTATACTTTTCAAGAAAGGCATCCATGCCCTTCTTAAATTTTAACAGTGAATCACTCATTACAACATCATGCGGCAGAGAGTTCCATAGTCTCACTGCTCTTACAGTAAAGAATCCCCGTCTGTGATTATGATTAAACCTTCTTTCCTCCAGACGTAGAAGATGCGCCCTTGTCCCCGTCTCAGGCCTCAGAGTAAAAAGATCAGTAGAAAGGTCTTTGCACTGTCCCCTCATATACTTGTACATAGTAATAAGATCAACTCTAAGCCTTCTTTTTTCCACAGTAAATAACCCCAAGTGTAATAACCTGTCTTGGTATTGCAGACCCCCCAGTCCTGTAATAACCTTGGTCGCTCTTCTCTGCACCCGCTCTAGTTCAGCTATGTCTTTCTTATACACCGGAGACCAGAACTGTACACAGTATTCTAAGTGTGGTCGCACTAATGACTTGTATAGAGGTAAAATTATGTTCTCCTCATGAGCATCTATGCCTCTTTTAATGCATCCCGTTATTTTATTTGCCTTTGCAGCAGCTGCATGACACTGGCCACTAAACGTGAGCTTGTCGTCCACCAATACACCTAGGTCTTTTTCAGTTACAGTTTTGCCCAGTGTTTTACAATTGAGCATATAATTATACATTTTATTTCCTCTGCCCAAGTGCATTACCTTACATTTATCCCCATTAAAGCTCATTTGCCATTTATCAGCCCAAGCTTCTAGTTTACATAGATCCTCCTGTAATATAAAATTGTCCTCCTCTGTATTGATTACCCTGCAGAGTTTAGTGTCATCTGCAAATATTGAAATATTACTCTGTATGCCCCCTACAAGGTAATTAATAAATATGTTAAAAAGAAGGGGGCCCAATACTGACCCCTGTGGTACCCCACTGTTAACTGAGACCCAGTCTGAGTGTGTTCCATTAATAACCACCCTTTGTTTCCTATCACTGAGCCAATTCTTACCCCACATACATATATTTTCCCCTATCCCCATTGTTCTCATTTTATGTATCAACCTTTTGTGTGGAACCGTATCAAAAGCTTTTGAAAAGTCCATATACACAACATCCACTGCATTTCCTTGGTCCAGTCCAGAACTTGCCTCCTCATAAAATCTGATCAGATTAGTCTGACAGGAACGGTCCCTCGTAAACCCATGTTGATATTGGGTCATGAGGTTATTCTTCTTCAGATACTCTATTATAGCATCTCTTAGGAAACCCTGCAGGATTTTACCCACAGTAGAGGTTAAGCTTACCGACCTATAATTTCCAAGTTCAGTTTTTGTCCCCTTTTTGAATATTGGCACCACATTTGCTATACGCCAGTCCTGTGGTACAGACCCTGTTATTATGGAATCTTTAAAGATTAAAAACAATGGTCTATCTATGATGTTACTTAATTCCTGCATTACTCGCGGGTGTATCCCATCCGGGCCTGGGGATTTGTCAACTTTAGTGATTTTTAGACGCCGCCGTACTTCTTGCTGGGTTAAGCAAGTGACATTTAATGGAGAATTTTTGTTATCACTAATCATGTTTTCTGTCATGCGATTTTCTTGTGTAAATACGGTTGAAAAAAAAATCATTTAGCATATTGGCTTTTTCCTCATCCTCATCCACCATTACACCCAGACTATTTTTAAGGGGGCCAACACTATCATTTTTTCGTTTTTTACTATTTATGTAGTTAAAGAATATTTTGGGGTTATTTTTACTTTCTCTGGCAATGATTCTCTCTGCTGCCTTGATTTGTTTTTTACATAATTTATTTAATTTTCTATATTTATTTAATGCCTCATCACTACCTACTTGCTTTAGTTCTCTAAATGCTTTCTTTTTGTCACTTATTGCGCCCCTTACAGCTCTATATAGCCATAGTGGTTTCCTCCTATTTCTAGCATGTTTATTCCCAAACGGTATATATTGTGCACAGGTCCTATTCAGGATGTTAATAAATGTCTCCCATTTGCTTTGTGTAGCTTTATGTCTCAGGATATCGTCCCAGTTTATTGCACTAAGATCATCTCTCAGCCGTTGGAAATTTCCCTTCCTGAAGTTTAGCGTCCTTGTAACCCCTCTACTACACATCTTATTAAAGGTTACATGAAAACGTATTAATTTGTGATCACTATTACCCAAGTGATCCCCAACTCGTATATTTGATATGCGGGCTGGCCTACTGGTTAATATTAGGTCTAGCAGTGCCCCGCTTCTTGTTGGGTCCTGAATCAGTCGTGAAAGGTAATTGTCTCTCATAGTTGTCAAAAACCTATTACCTTTGCTTGAACTACATGTTTCTGTCCCCCAATGTATTTCAGGGTTGCTGAAGTCTCCCATAATAATGACTTCTCCTTGAGTCGCTGCTTCATCTATTTGCTTTACGAGGATATTCTCCGCTACTTCCATTATTTTTGGAGACTTATAACAAACCCCTATCAGTAATTTATTATTTTTTCCCCCTCCCCTTATCTCCACCCACAGGGACTCTACATTTTCATTAGATTCACATACAGTATATCCTCCCGCAAGACAGGTTTTAAGGATGATTTTACATATAAACACCCCCCCCCCTCGCTTGTTTGTACGGTCATTTCTGAACAGACTATAGCCCTGTAAATTAACTGCCCAGTCATGGCTCTCGTCCAGCCACGTCTCAGATATCGCTACCATGTCATAATTATTTTCCAACAAAAATAATTCTAATCCCTCCATTTTGTTGGTGAGGCTTCTGGCATTAGTGTACATGCATTTTATGTATCTCTCTGTACCTCTATTCCTTCTTACTTTATTGACTGTTCTAACACCACCCCCAATTTCTTTATTTGTGCCCAGGTCACTATCTGCACTATCTTCCCCACCTATAAAATGAATACCCTCCTACCCAATCCCTAGTTTAAACACTCCTCCAACCTTCTAGCCATTTTCTCCCCCAGCACAGCTGCACCCTCCCCATTAAGGTGCAGCTGGTCCCTAGCGTAGAGTCTGTAGCCAACTGAGAAGTCGGCCCAGTTCTCCAGGAACCCAAATCCCTCCTTCCTACACCAGTTCCTGAGCCACTTATTTATCTCCCTAATCTCCCGTTGCCTCTCTGGCATGGCACGTGGTACCGGTAATATTTCAGAGAATACCACCTTGGAGGTCCTTGCTTTCAGCTTGCAGCCTAATTCCCTGAAATTATCTTTAAGGACCTTCCACCTACCTTTAACTTTGTCATTTGTGCCAATGTGCACCATGACCGCTGGGTCCTCACCAGCCCCTCCCAGTAATCTGTCAACCCGATCAGTGATGTGCCGGACTCGAGTGCCAGGTAGGCAGCACACTGTTCGACGATCCCTGTCTTTGTGACAGATTGCCCTATCTGTTCCCCTTTTAATTGAGTCCCCCACTACCAGCACCTGCCTGGCCTGCCCTACTCTCCTATTTCCCTCTTTACTGGAGCTCACACTCCTCCGGCTTTCAGGGGACATGCCTTGCTGCAGCAGTGCTACCCCTGTACCGTCACTTCCCTCATCTGCTAACTTTGCAAACTTATTGGGGTGTGCCAGATCAGGACTAGCCTCCCTGGCACTCTTCCCTCTACCCCCCCTTCTAACTGTCACCCAACTAGCGGCCTCACTCTCCTGCAGCTCCCGACTACCACCCTCCCCCACATCTACCCCAGTGAGCTGCTGCTCAGTGAGCAGCAGACTCCTTTCCATGTTGTAAATGGATCTCAGTGTTGCCAACTGCTCATTTAGATGCAGTATCTGGGCTTCTAAACGCCACAACGTGCACACATCTCGCACAGCAGTAAGCAACCCCGACCGGCTGTTCAAGGAATGCATACATGTGGCAAGATGTACACTGGATAGCATTGTCAATAATGGAGCTCATTTCCTAATGGGGATTGCAATAGACAGAATGTTAAGTAAAAAGAAAAGTAAAGAATTAATAAAATACAGACAGCAATTCAGTCCAAAGTCCTCCTTTCCAAACTCCCTGAATCCAAGTCACTGTAAAACAAGTCACACACTTACTTTCATTCGCACTTACGCTCCGGTCACACTCAGCTCGTTCACACTCGTAAATTAAGAGATTTAAAGAGTTTTTTTTTTTTTCAGCAATGCACCCTTCATCTCAATGCACTTCCAAAGGACTGGATGCCCAACCAGCTGCCCCTTATAAACCCTTAATTATGACCCCTTCCCCTTAATTAACCCCTTGTGAGTAAAGCTACACCTCAGGATTTTAGTGCAATGTAGTTAACCCTTAAATACACAGGTAGTAAACTAAGAAACTAAAACTGTAGTGAGAAAATAGGTTTTAAAAAGCCCAATAAAACTAAACAGGTAGAAAAGCACTCAGCAGGTCACAATGCAGCAACTCACCGCAATTCACACAGGTATTTTCTGCAGGATTCCCAAATACCTCTTCACTGAAAAACAAGTCACACACTTACTTTCGTTCGCACTCACGCTCCGGTCACACTCAGCTCGTTCACACTCGCAAATTAATAGATTTAAAGAGTTTTTTTTTTTCCAGCAATGCACCCTTCATCTCAATGCACTTCCAAATTACTGGATGCCCAACCATCTGCCCCTTATAAACCCTTAATTATGACCCATTCCCCTTAATTAACCCCTTGTGAGTAAAGCTACACCTCAGGATTTTAGTGCAATGTAGTTAACCCTTAAATACACAGGTAGTAAACTAAGAAACTAAAACTGTAGTGAGAAAATAGGTTTTAAAAAGCCCAATAAAACTAAACAGGTAGAAAAGCACTCAGCAGGTCACAATGCAGCAACTCACCGCAATTCACACAGGTATTTTCTGCAGGATTCCCAAATACCTCTTCATTGAAAAACAAGTCACACACTTACTTTCGTTCGCACTTACGCTCCGGTCACAAGTCTGTGGGAAGGTTCCCGGACACTCTATGGCTGCTTTTTTACTAAGGAGGAAAACCACGCAAACATGGGGAGTACATACAAAGTCCTTGCAGATGTTGTCCTTGCTAGGATTTGCACCCAGGATCCCAGCGCTGCAAGGCTTCAGTGCTAACCACTGATCCAATGTGCTGCCGTTCACAGTCTAATATCTAACAGGCTGGAGAATCTTGCACCTACTGCCACTCTATCTTCAGCTCCTTTGTGAGAAACTCATGTATTTGGGCAGCCACTCAGTCTACCAAATAAAATTCCTGAGAAGGAAATTGGTGATGGCTTTGCTACTGGTACTGGGGGCAGTGCTAATACTATGGAGTCGCACCATAGTTTACTGGAAATATTCCAGGCTGGTAGGAGGCAAGCAACATCCCACAGAAAAGTACCAGCAGTAATGTTCAGGGACTCGCGCTTGTTGAAGGCGGAGACAACACAGGGAGAAAGAGTGACGGCTGGGGACCGAGTATGGACACGGGGTATGAGGCATGAGGTTGTGAAAAGCTTCCACCTCCATGAGCCTAAAAGGCCACATTTCAAGTGCATGCAGCTGCCCAGAAATCTGGCAGTTTAGTATTGCAGCCTGTGGGCGGCTGGCTGCATACTTGCGCTTCCATTCCAAGTAACAGAAAATTAAGCCGATGGTGGCCTTTATCATCATCATGAACTCACCTCGGCACTATGAACTTTTCTGAAAGAGAAGCCAGGGCCCTCCCGAGGAGTCTCCTGTTTTCTCATGGGTCCGCCCAACCCTGCCGAGAAACAGCCCTGGCTAAGAAAAGTGTGGGGGAATGTTCCCGGACACTCTATCGCTGACTTTTTAATGTGGATCAGATGTGCTTATGCATGTTATTTCTCAAACCACATTGCAGATCAGGCCATTGCCCAACTCTGTAGTCCTGAAATTAAATGCGCAAGAAAGATGTTTGTATGTCAAAGCACCACCGACAAGTGTGAGTAGATTTTGGACAGGCTGCCATTGCTTCTGCAACAAGCTGCATTAGAGGACTTCCTGGGAGAAATGACACTGAGAGTAGATACGGTTTCCCTCTATGCCAGTCCTTTCACCGAGCTAAAGAATATGGCTGTGGTGAAATACAATTCTCAGTAAAAAAAAGCTGTGGACTGGCTCTGTACTGTCACTGGCCACATTCACCTGTTCACGTGTTTGTGGTTAGGCTGTCCTTCCCAGTAAGTGCACTGGGGAGGGCACGGGTAATGTTGTGGGACCCGTGCTTGTGGAAGGCGGAGACTATACCGGGAGAAATAGTGGCGCATGGGGACCGAGTATGGACACCCATCCGCCGCCGGCATGAGGTTATGAAAAGCTTCCACCTCCACGAGCCTAAAAGGCCACATTTCAAGTGAAAGCAGATTTAGAGGACTTAATGGGAGAAATGTCAGCTGGGTAGAAATGGTTTCCCAAGTCCTTTCACTAAGCTAAAGAATATGGCTATAGTGAAATACAACTCAGCAAAAAAAGCTGTGGACTGGCTCCATACCATCCCTGGCCACATTCACTTTACCACGTGTTTGTGGTTAGGTGGTCCTTCCCAGTAAGTGCACTGGGGAGGGCACAGGTAATGTTGTGGGACCCATGCTTGTGGAAGGCGGAGACGACACCAGGACAAATAGTGGCGGCTGGGGACCGAGTATGGATACCCCGTCATCGCCGCCATAAGATTGTGGACAGCTTCCTCCTCCATGAGCCTTAAAGGCCACATTTCAAGTGCAAGCAGCTGTCAAAAATTTGGCAGTATAGTATTACAGCATGTGGGTGGGTGGATAGCTGCATACTTGCGCTTGCATTAAAAGGAATGGGGTAGGGACAACTGAACGCTGCACTAGGACAAGGACATGGTCGGTGATTGTTGCAAGTCTGCAACGACAGGTGCATGGCAGGAGGCATCTTCGTATGCGCCAAGGATCACTTATGATGGGCACACTTTTAGGCAGTGACCTGGGAGTCAGAGATTCTTCCAGGGGTTTTCCCCATGCTGTTCCCATGTCTTTTCAGCACTGTATGCTTGTGTCTGTTGATGTGTCACACACCACATGGTCAGATAAGGTTGTAAAATGTTAAAATGACATTTCCCATTGAATGCATTTGTCTTGATTGAAAGCAATTCAAAAGTGCAAAAACGCATCAAAACACTACGTGTGAACATAGCCCAAGATGTGGAGGAGTATTTTTGTTTTTGATTATTTATTTTGCCTTATATACAAGTCATTACTCTGGAAAGGATGTTCCTTAACATATTTCCCAGGAAAATCCATTTTGGTTTCGTTTTTGTATGTTTTATTGTGAGTCCATAAAAGTGGCGTAATACTCTGACAATATTGTTGACAGCAGTGACCGGGGAGTCAGAAATGCTTCCAGGGGTCTTCCCCATGCTGTTTCCATGTCATTTGAGCACTGTTCCCATCGATTTGGGCAATTTTAAGGCCCTCTGCAGACCGCTGGGTGGAGCCGCCTGAAAAATGCTCGAGTTTCCCATAGACTTACATTAGGCTCGTTGCTCGGGTCGAGCACCCGAGTATTCCAATTTGCTCAACCAGAGCAACAAGTACCTGAGCATTTTAGTGCTCGCTCATCACTAATGGTCAGATGAAACCAAAGTAGAATTGTTTGACAGAAAAACTACTCGACATGTTTGGTGGAGAAAGAATGCTGAGTTGCATCCAAAGAACACCATTCCTACTATGAAGCATGGGGGTGGCAACATAATGCTTTGGGGCTGTTTCTCTGCTAAGGGACCAGGACGACTGATCCATGTACATGAAAGAATGAATGTGGCCATGTATCGTGAGATTTTGAATGCAAACCTCCTTCCATTAGCAAGGACATTGAAGATGAAATGTGGCTGGGTCTTTCAGCATGACAATTATCCCAACCACACTGCCAGGGCAACGAAGGAGTGGCTTCATAAGAAGAATTTCAAGGTCCTGGAGTGGCCTATCCAATCTCCATATCTAAACCCTATAGAAAACCTTTGGAGGGAGTTGAAAGTCTGTGTTGCCCAGCGACAGCCCCAAAACATCACTGCACTAGAGGAGATCTGCATGGAGGAAGGGGCCAACACACCAGTAACAGTGTGTGCCAACCTTGTGAATACTTACAGAAAACATTTGACCTCTTTCATTGCCAACAAAGGATATATAACAAAGTATTGAGATGAAGTTTTGTAATTAACCAAATACTTATTTTCCACCAAAATTTGAAAAAAAATTCTTTCCAAATCAGACAATGTGATTTTCAGGATTTGTTTTCTCATTTTGTCTCTCATAGTTCAGGTCTATCTATGATGTCAATTACAGGTCTCCCTCATCTTTTTAAGTGGGAGAACTTGCACAATTGGTGGCTGACTAAATACTTTTTTCCCCACTATATAATGGCGACCGACAACTCTTCCACTACAGCCAACCCAGTAGATGGAGACCGAATCAGGATTCTCCACACTTCCAAAAAATAGTGGCAGACACAACCAAAGTGGCATCAATTTCAGTACAGTAGAAATAGTAGGATTAGGAATGACAACTCTTCCACTACAGCCAACCCAAGAGAAGGAGACTCAATCAGAAGTGCACCATCCTCTCCAGTCATTCACCAAGTGTCAGACTTGTACTATGTTGTGCTCGTGTACAGGCTGTTCTAAAAAATGTGTGAAAGGACTCACAGAAATTGTTTCTGCCACTTGCACTACTGCTAATATTTTGGCGTTGACAAATTGACGTGCCAGAGGTTGGAAGTGTAGAACTGCGATGCACTCTGTGTGCCTCACTGCAGACTTGGTGAAAACCTATCTTAAGATTGTGTAAAAGCATGTTTCGATACTCCATTCTTGGGTCCCTTTCCAGGGCAGGAAGCATCTGGCAAAATTTACTCTTATAATGTGAATGTAACAGAGTGGCAACAGAGTAGTCAGCATTATTTTGAATCATAACTATACAGGGATCATGTTGCAGAAGGCACTCATATGTCAGGCTCCACCATGAGATTCCAGCCCATGCTGTGTTGGTGGCTGGGTAAATCTAATGCTTGTTTCCTCCATCCCCTCCTGCAAAACCTGAACCGAGAAGGAATGATTATCCTCTTCATGTTCTGACTGTTGCTCGCCCATCACCTCTTCCATTTGTTCCTTGCCTCTTGCACCTTCACTAACAGTTTTTATGGTATCGCCAACCCCCCTCTATCTCAGTGAACCATCCTCCCTTGGCACCCTGAGATGTCCCCTAGTGTATGACTTTAGTAACAGAAGAAAGTATTTTTTTAGTGTGGATGAGGCCTGTATAACATATGAGATATTCTTCAAACTATTTCAAACTGAAATATCCCTGGTTGTATAACATTAGGAACAGAAGAAAGTATTTTTTTTACTGTGGATGAGGCCTGTATAACATAGAATATATGCTCCAAGATATTTTAAACTCAGATCTAGCCTGCTGTATCTCGTTAGTCACAGCATAGATTTTTTTACTATGCATAAGCAAGAATTTCATTGCCACTAAAGGACTAGGTTGCTTATGGCAGACCCTATCTCGTTTTTCACAGAAAAAAATATTTTGTGGACTCTGGCTAGAAACAGAAAAAGTATATTTTTTCATTCTGAAAACAACTGAAGTTCAACGCCACTAAAGTACTAGGTGGCTTATAGCAAAGTCTATCACGTTTGAGACAGAAAAAAAAAATTTTTTAGACTCTGCCTAGCATCATAAAATATATATATTTTTTACAGTGCAAACAACTGAATAGTACCCCCCAAAAAATTACAAGGTGGGCTACTATAGCTTGCGGTATCACATTAGCAAATGAAAAAAAAAAAGATTTTTGTGCTCTGCACTCTGGAGCTCTGCATATAGCTGAATTTCCACCGCACAAAATGATCAGGTGGGCTACTAGGGCTTGCTTGCTTGCTGTATCACATTAGCAAGTGAAAAAATAAATAAAACTTGTACATAGAGCACAATATAAGCAGTGCACAACACAGTTCTATGACATCGGCCCAGCTGTTTTCTCTGAACCTCAGTAATAGCACAAGAAAAACAAATCTGCAACAAGGTCGATTTCACAGGCACACAGGAGACTAGTTATCTAAACTATCTATCTTCCAAGCAACCGCCTAACTATAAAGCTAAAATCTCTCATTACACAGGAGCACCGTCAGCAGCAGCATCTGTGACCAGTTACATGCTTAAAATGGCTCTCAGGGAACATGGCCGCTCTTTATATAGAGAGGACATGTGATTTCAGCAGCCAATGGCAGAAGTCCTTGTGCCTGGACAGTGTGGATGCTTCCTGTGTTCTGATTGTCTAGCCACTTTACACTTAAAGTTCCAGAAAAAAAAAAAGATTACAAGCGTGCCGCTCCTCTGAGCTCTTCTGAGCTCTCCCCAGTCCCTCCTCTCATCAAACACGTCCCCCCCGCTTATCATACACAAGCAGTATGGTAGCCGAACTGTTAAAAACACTATAGTTGCACCGCAATAATTTTCCCACCCTTGTTCTCCAATTGTTACCGATTTGTGCCAATTTTAACTTAAAATGCTCGTGTGGCACCCCTGCGGGTTCAGTCACCACAGAGGTACTGCATCTCAGCAAGAGGTGTGGTATCCCACTCTCGGGTAAGGATAGAGTGCTGCCCGGGACCCTAACACCTGCATCCAACACATCCACTTCAGTAGGGCATGGCGAGATTGCTCCTACGGGAGAGCACAGTCCCTGGTCCCTGGCTCAAGTGGAGGGGAGCCTAGTGAGGGGGAACCATGTAGTGGGTGTGGGTGGAGGAAGTGTATTAAGGGAGCATGAAAGGAAGCTGTATAAAAAGGGGAACCATCTTGGAAAGAGAGCTCAGTCAGATCAGTCAGAGGAGGAGAAGTGAAGGGAGCAGAGGCTCTGCCGGAGCTCTGCTCGGGAGGCCCAGGACTGAGAGAAGAGAGGGAGCAGGAGAAAGGCTCCAGGAACAGAAGGGATCCCAGGGGTACGGGAAGTGCCGGAGGCCACCCGTACGCCCGAATCTGCCAGGCGGTGGAGGGATCGAGCCGCAGAGGGGACCGGCCCCTAAACTAGTGGAGATCTACAAGGCTCGGCTAGAAGCCGGAGGCTGCTGTACTTGCAAGGTGCAGTGGTCACAACCACAATTATATCACTGAAAAGGTGGCCACAGAGTGTCCAGGGGACTGCAGGTCGCCTGACAAGACCCGAGGCTACCGAATTGGGACACTGATTGTGAGGCGCATGGCAGGAGGGCGAGAGCCAGTGCAGGAAGACGACTGAGGAAGGCACATAGAAAGGGGTCCTGTCAGGCACTCTTGAACTACCTGAGGGATTGCTGAACCCCTGCCTGGTGAACACAGCACAACGTGGGAGGTTGTAGTCCGGAACCTGCAACCTGAGGAACTTAACAACTGTGAGTAAACTCGGAGGACTGCACCCCACTGTCTCTGTGGTTATTGTCTGCGCCATCAAACCCTGCACTACAATGCCCAGCATCACCTATTACATCTACACTGCCCTGGAGCAAAGCTCTACCTGTGTAGAGCCACACCAGCTTTGCTGCACTAACATCAGCTCCAGAGGACCTGCTTCGTAGCGGCGGCTCCCTTTAGCTGCATACCACAGGTGGTGTCACAAACATTGTACATAAAAACTATAAAATCCCCTTTTTGCTAACCGCCCTGGGTCACGGACCGGGTCACCACCACTGTGACATCTTCCCCCCAGCATCGACCAGCCCAGTACCGAGTACCCCACGGCCCAGGGGGCGCGTCACTCGCCTGTCCTATCACAAATCTGAATGTGCCATATTCGTATCGAATTTAACTTTTGAGATAAGAATTCGAACATATTCGCTCATCACTAGTTGTTGCTTACTAAACAATTCAATATAGTTTATTATTATTAAATTGGTTCAGTAAATTAACACTTTGCTTAGCAGTTAATATAATAATCATTTTCTAGTAAGTACAGTAGCAATTTCCTTGTAATTCTTTGCTCCCTGGGTATTGTTTTATTCTACTATGTTTTTAAAATATTTTAATATGGCTGAAAACAGAGAAAATAACAATTTTGCATAAGGTAAGTGTTTTTCCTGCACTGCTGGCTAGTACCATGACCCGCTGCTCTCTTTGTGCAACATGACATGTCGTTCACAGTGAATAAACTTGTTTTACCCTTTAAATACTGCTGACATACGGTGCAGGGTTGTAGAGAAAATGTAAGCCCTGACATCAACTACTGCTATGGTGAGGCATACAATCTTATTTCCTCCTTCACTGTCACAAAAATTAGTACACACACTAGGACCAATTTTGTAGGAAGCCAATTAACTTGTCAGAGATTTTTGGTCAGTGAATAATTGGCTCACTTTCTTTCACATTTTTTTTTCCCAAGAACAATTACATTGTAACAAAGAAGAAAAGACATGAAAGATCTATATTTAGTGTTAATGTTGTTTTAAAATGTCTGTGGTTTGCAGTAAAAAAAGAGCTGAATGTTAATGTATTATACAACTTGCTTTTCTGTATGCACGTTAGAGGCACTGACGAGAAGAATCCTCAGTGACTTTTTGAATGGCAATCAGATATTGATGAAACTGATAGACGTGACATAACAAGAACATCTACTTTTTTTTTTTTACATCATTTAATTTACCATTTAAATTATTATATAGATGCGATTACACCTGCAATGAGCAAACAGAGTTTAAAATGTATGTAAGCTTATGCAATACCTGATGTTAAGGTCATAAAATTCAATTTGCATGCTGGAACAGATATTACCATGAAGTTAAATTTGCAGAGAAGTTATTCCCCGCAAATTTAATGTACCTTATTATGCTCTGGGGTTTCCATATAAACTTCATATGTAAAAATGCAAAAAACAAAAAAAACCTTTTACTCACCGCTCTGTCCATCTGCATTGAACTCCAGGGCCTTCTTGTTGCTGGAAGCCCCAGGGTAAAGGGAATAGTGTTGAGCCACCCCCGTAGTGTTCGAGTTCGGTTCAGTTCGTCGAACACTCGTGTGTTCGCCAAACTGTTCGTCGAACTGTTCGTCGAACTGATCGTCGAACACCGTTAAAACCAATGGCAGGCAAACAAAAACACATAGAAACACATAGAAAACACCTTCAAAGGTGTCCAAAAGCTGACAAACTGCACATGGAAATGTGACAAGTACATATAGTCATGCGAAAAGAAAAGAGGTGGAGGAGTAAAAGGAGGGGGAGACACAGATATAGGAATGTCATGCCCTTCTAAAACACAAAAAGTGAGAAGCCGACACGGCCAGTCCGTTCCTGCCCGTGCGACCTCCATGTCGCCGGGTTTGTGCCAGATCCGCGGTGGACCCTGATGGCCAGCTCTTTATATCACTGTAAGCAATTGCAGACAACTGTGCTAATTAGTTTGGCAGGTGTGTCCAATGAAAGGCCACACTACTTAGGAAGGCTGTCCCACATTATTAAGCAGCCTACATTTTCTGCCAAAATGGGAAAGAAAAAGGATGTGTCGGCTGCTGAGAAGCAACAAATTGTGGAGTGTTTAGGTCAAGGCATGACTACAATCAACATTGTGCGATGATCAGGATGAAGTGTCTTGGCAATCAAGAATTATGTAGCTGATTCACAGTACACACGTGTGCGTGCTGATAAGGGCAAATTGAGGACTCTTTCCTACAGGCAATTACGTCAGGATAAAAGAGCAGCGGCAAAAAAGCCTTGTCATAGCAGCAGACAAATTTTTGAAGCTGCTGGTGCCTCCAACATCCCCCGAACAACAAGATGCAGGGTCCTTCAGAGGCTTGCAGCTGTGCGCAAGCCATCCTGTCGACCTCCTCTATCCACTGCACCCAAGCAGAAACGGCTCCAGTGGGCCAAACAATACATGAAGACTGACTTCAAAACTGTTTTGTTCACCAATGAGTGCCATGCAACGCTCGATGGTCCAGATGGATGGAGTGGAGGATGGCTGCTAGATGGACACCCCACGCAAACACGGCTACAGCGCCAACAAGGAGGAGGTGGAGTAATGTTTTGGTCTGGAATCATGGGGAGAGAGATTGTCGGCCCCTTTAGGATCCCTGAAGGGGTAAAGATGAACTCCATAATGTATGTGGAGTTTCTCAAACAGCACTTCCTGCCATGGTTCAAGAAGAAAACCGTGTATTCCACAGCAAGATAATTTTCATGCATGATAATGCACCGTCTCATGATGCACATAACACATCTGCATCTCTGGCTGATATGGGCATCAAAGGGGACAAACTTATGGTGTGACCCCCATGCTTTCTTGACTTCTACCCCATTCAGAACCTCTGGAGCATGATCAAAAGGAGTGTATATGGTGGCGGGAGGCAGTTCACATCTAAGCAACAGCTCTGGGAGGGTATTCTGTCCTCATGCAAAATAATTGAAGCCGAAACCATCCAAAACCTGACAAATTCAATGGACGAGACAGTTCAGAAGCTCCTTTCAAACAAGGGGTCCTATGTGCAAATGTAACATCACCTAGAATAAAGTTTTGAGTTGAAAACTGTTTGATTTCAGTTTCTAATAAACTGCTAATGCTTATAATTTCAAAAATGACCACTTTTTTGTTCTTTATTAAAATGAAAAGGTTGATCGAAGAGTGTGGGGGATCTAAGAGTGTGGCAACCCAGTAGTCAGGATTACTTCAAATTCTGAGAATCTGAGGGTCATATTGCAGGTAGTGCAGCAAGAAGGCACTCATGTGTCTTGCGCATCTCGGAGCCCCAAAATTATTTTCCGGGCTAGATGCAGCTAAAAATTATTATTAATTTTAAATCTGGTGGAGCTTAGTATAGATGGCCTAATAGAATCAGTACTGCACACTGCTACAAAGCCCAAATAATTTTCCAGCCAAGATACAGATAAACATGATTAGTAATTTTAAATCTGGTGGAGCTTAGTATAGATGGCCTAATAGAATCAGTACTGCACACTGCTACAAAGCACAAATTATTTTCCAGCCAAGATACAGATAAACATGATTATTAATTTGAAAGCTTAAAACGGTTGGTGAGGTGATTTTAACAAATCATCAAGCTTTTACTCTCCCCAGGATGACACAGGGGTAGAAAAGTCGTTTCGGATCCATGATTTGTTCATCTTTATGAACGTGAGTCTGTCTACATTATCAGTGGAGAGCCGAGTGCGCTTATCTGTCAGCACACCACCAGCAGCGCTGAACACACATTCAGACAGAACGCTGGCTGCAGGGCATGACAATATCTCCAATGCGTAAGTGGCGAGCTCCGGCCATTTATCCAGATTGGAAGCCCAAAAAGAGCAAGGGTGCAGTGACACAGTCATGGCTTCAATGTTTACTTGGAGATACTCCTGTACCATCGTCTCTAGGCGTTGACTATGTGTCAGACTTCTTGTCTCCTGTGGCCTTGCAAAGGATGGGCTAAAAAAGTGGTGAAATGATACCGCAAAATTGATGTTACCAGCAGATACTGTGTTTCTGTTACGGTTTGAGTGCTGAACACTCGACGATCCAACGGTTGGCTAGTTGGAACTGTGAGATTCACTACGTGCACCACTGGTGTTTTGTGGAAAAGCACATGTAAGATTCTGCAACAGTCTCTGCTCATACTCCTGCATGCGAGCATCTCTTTCTATGGCAGGAATAATTTCTGCAAATTTACTTTTGTACTGGGGATCTAACAGTGTGGCAACCGAGTAGTCAGGATTATTTCTAATTCTCACAATTCGAGGGTCATGTTGCAGGAAGTGCAGGAAGAAGGAGCACCAAGTCCCTGTTGTGTTGGTGGCGAGGTAACAATCATGCTTCCTTCCTCTGTCCTCTCCCTCCAACCTCGCACAACAGATATGTGATCAAGGTCTCCCTCATCTGATGAGTCTTCCATCAGTTCGTCCTCCACTTCTTCCTGGGATCCTGCACCTTCCTCACTAGTTTGGCTGCTACCATGCGCCCTGGTAAAACCATCTCCCCACCCTCACATACCTGCTGCCTTGGTGCTGCTGACCGTCTGGACCTTGCAGATGTTAGACCTTCCGCATACAACTCCTCCTCCTCTACTTCCTCCACCTCCTCTTGTGCCACCACCTGACTCCGAATTCTGTTTAACATGTGCTCCAGCATGTAAATCACCGGAATAGTCATGCTGATAATGGCATCGTCAGCACTAAACATCTTCGTCGCCATTTCAAAACTGTGCAGAGGGGTGCATAGGTCCCTGATCTGAGACCACTCCTCCGTGATTTGCCCCATCTCTGGATCTCGTTGGCCCAGGCTATACGTCAGAACGTATTGCACCAGGCTTGTCGGTGCTGCCACAGTCGCTGCAACATGTGCAGAGTTGAATTCCACCGGGTAGGCACACCGCATTTAAGCCGGTGAAGTGGCATGCCCAGCGACTTCTGTAGAGTTGTAAGTCGCTGAGCTGCGGGATACGAACGGCGGATTTTGCAACCTGTTGGAGGTTAGTATAGATGGACTAATAGAACAAGTCCCACACACTGCTAGAAGCCCAAAAATTTTTACAGAGCTAGATGCTGATAAAAATTATTTTTAATTTGCAAACTGGTGGAGGTTAGTATAGATGGACTAATAGACCAAGTCCCACACACTGCTAGAAGCCCAAATATTATTTCAGAGCTAGATGCAGAAAATAATTATATTGAATTTGCAACCTAATGGAGGTCAGTATAGATGGACTAATAGACCAAGTTCCACACACTGCTAGAAGCCAAAATATTTTTTCAGAGCTAGATGCAGATAAAAATTATTTTTAATTTGCAACCTGGTGGAGGTTAGTATAGATGGACTAATAGACCAAGTCCCACACACTGCTAGAAGCCCAAATATTTTTTCAGAGCTAGATGCAGAAAAAAATTATATTGAATTTGCAACCTGATGGAGATCAGTATAGATGGACTAATAGAACAAGTCCCACACACTGCTAGAAGCCCAAATATTTTTTCAGAGCTAGATGCAGAAAAAAATTATATTGATTTTGCAACCTGATGGAGGTTAGTATAGATGGACTAATAGAACAAGTCCCACACACTTCCTGAAGCCCAAATATTTTTTCAGAGCTAGATGCAGATAAAAATTATTTTTAATTTGCAACCTGGTGGAGGTTAGTATAGATGGACTAATAGACCAAGTCCCACACACTGCTAGAAGCCCAAATATTTTTTCAGACCTAGATGCAGAAAAAAATTAGATTGAATTTGCAACCTGATGGAGGTCAGTATAGATGGACTAATAGACCAAGTCCCACACACTGCTAGAAGCCGAAATATTTTTTCAGAGCTAGATGCAGAAAAAAATTATATTGAATTTGCAACCTGATGGAGGTCATTATAGATGGACTAATAGAACAAGTCCCACACACTGCTAGAAGCCGAAATATTTTTTCAGAGCTCGATGCAGAAAAATATTATATTGAATTTGCAACCTGGTGGAGGTTAATATAGATGGACTAATAGAATGATGCTATGCCCAAAAGGTTTTACTTCACTAGGTGCAGTAAAAAAATTGGTATTGTATACACAGGTGGTGTAGCTTGCAACACAGATAGGCTACTCCACTGACTAAAACACCCTGCAAGAGGACAAAAAGGATTTGCTTTGCTAGATTTAGCCAAATGCTGTGAAAAAAACTTGAACAGCACTGGCACAGACCTGCCTTGCAAAAACTGATAGGAACTGATGTAACTTAGTCCTGAAAAGGACTGCAATTGCAATTAGTCTTTACTAGAGATGAGCGTTGTTCTACTCGAACTGTTTGCCAATCTCAAATTCGAGTTGTTTTGGGTGGTGTTCGAGCCGTTCGGCGAACACGAACAATTTGAGAAAAATTCGGCTGTTCGAGGTTATGTTCGATAACTGTTCGTGCACCAAAATCATAACTGGATTTTTTCTCAGTAATGATGAAAATTAATGTTAATACGCAGTTTGAGTGTACAGCGGGGTGGGGGGAGGGGCAGGGGATGGATCTCTGCAGGAACAATGAAGATCTCCATTTTTTTTTCTCTTTCCCGCATTTGCAGTGGGGAGGTGCAATCTGTCAGCCTATCAGCAGCGCACACACGGAGCGAAGTGCTTTTTTTCACACAAGCAAGGGCATGTGTCATTGGCAGTGTATGTCACATGTCCTTGCCCTATAAGACCAAGCCATTTTCCCCGTCGCCACCATTTTCTCACTGCTGCAGCTGCGTGTTAGACGGCACCGCTGTTGCTGTGTGCGCTATACCTTGTTAATTTCAAGCCAATTTTCGCACAAATCTACAGATAGCTTGGGAGTAGGGAATAGTTGTGATTGCAGTCCTTTTAAGGACTAGGTTACAGCATTTCCTACGACTTTTATCAGGCAGGTCTGTGCTCTTAAATAGATAGATTGTGGGAGTAAAGACTAATTGTAATTGGAGTCCTTTTCAGGACTAGGTTACATCAGTTCCTATCAGTTTTTGCCAGGCAGGTCTGTGCCAGTGCTGTGCAAGTTTTTTTCACAGCATTTGGCTGAATCTAGCAAAGCTAATCCTTTTTGGCCTATTGCAGAGTGTGTTAGTCAGTGGAGTAGCCTATCTGTGTTGCAAGATATACCACCTGTGTATAGAATACCAATTTTTTTACTGCACCTAGTGAAGTAAAATCTTTCGGGCATAGCATCATTCTATTAGTCCATCTATACTGACCTCCATCAGGTTGCAAATTGAATATAATTTTTTTCTGCATCTAGCTCTGAAAAAATATTGGGCTTCTAGCTGTGTGTGGGACTTGTTCTATTAATCCATCTATACAGACCTCCATCAGGTTGCAAACTGAATATATTTTTTTCTGCATCTACCTCTGAAAAAATATTGGGCTTCTAGCTGTGTGTGGGACTTGTTCTATTAATCCATCTATACAGACCTCCATCAGGTTGCAAACTGAATATATTTTTTTCTGCATCTACCTCTGAAAAAATATTGGGCTTCTAGCTGTGTGTGGGACTTGTTCTATTAATCCATCTATACAGACCTCCATCAGGTTGCAAACTGAATATATTTTTTTCTGCATCTACCTCTGAAAAAATATTGGGCTTCTAGCTGTGTGTGGGACTTGTTCTATTAATCCATCTATACAGACCTCCATCAGGTTGCAAACTGAATATATTTTTTTCTGCATCTACTTCTGAAAAAATATTGGGCTTCTAGCTGTGTGTGGGACTTGTTCTATTAATCCATCTATACAGACCTCCATCAGGTTGCAAACTGAATATATTTTTTTCTGCATCTACCTCTGAAAAAATATTGGGCTTCTAGCTGTGTGTGGAACTTGTTGTATTAGTCCATCTATACTGACCTCCATCAGGTTGCAAACTGAATATATTTTTTTCTGCATCTACCTCTGAAAAAATATTGGGCTTCTAGCTGTGTGTGGGACTTGTTGTATTAGTCCATCTATACTGACCTCCATCAGGTTGCAAACTGAATATATTTTTTTCTGCATCTACCTCTGAAAAAATATTGGGCTTCTAGCTGTGTGTGGGACTTGTTCTATTAATCCATCTATACAGACCTCCATCAGGTTGCAAACTGAATATATTTTTTTCTGCATCTACCTCTGAAAAAATATTGGGCTTCTAGCTGTGTGTGGGACTTGTTCTATTAATCCATCTATACAGACCTCCATCAGGTTGCAAACTGAATATATTTTTTTCTGCATCTACCTCTGAAAAAATATTGGGCTTCTAGCTGTGTGTGGGACTTGTTCTATTAATCCATCTATACAGACCTCCATCAGGTTGCAAACTGAATATATTTTTTTCTGCATCTACTTCTGAAAAAATATTGGGCTTCTAGCTGTGTGTGGGACTTGTTCTATTAATCCATCTATACAGACCTCCATCAGGTTGCAAACTGAATATATTTTTTTCTGCATCTACCTCTGAAAAAATATTGGGCTTCTAGCTGTGTGTGGAACTTGTTGTATTAGTCCATCTATACTGACCTCCATCAGGTTGCAAACTGAATATATTTTTTTCTGCATCTACCTCTGAAAAAATATTGGGCTTCTAGCTGTGTGTGGGACTTGTTGTATTAGTCCAACTATACTGACCTCCATCAGGTTGCAAACTGAATATATTTTTTTCTGCATCTACCTCTGAAAAAATATTGGGCTTCTAGCTGTGTGTGGGACTTGTTCTATTAATCCATCTATACAGACCTCCATCAGGTTGCAAACTGAATATATTTTTTTCTGCATCTACCTCTGAAAAAATATTGGGCTTCTAGCTGTGTGTGGGACTTGTTCTATTAATCCATCTATACAGACCTCCATCAGGTTGCAAACTGAATATATTTTTTTCTGCATCTACCTCTGAAAAAATATTGGGCTTCTAGCTGTGTGTGGGACTTGTTCTATTAATCCATCTATACAGACCTCCATCAGGTTGCAAACTGAATATATTTTTTTCTGCATCTACCTCTGAAAAAATATTGGGCTTCTAGCTGTGTGTGGGACTTGTTCTATTAATCCATCTATACAGACCTCCATCAGGTTGCAAACTGAATATATTTTTTTCTGCATCTACCTCTGAAAAAATATTGGGCTTCTAGCTGTGTGTGGGACTTGTTCTATTAATCCATCTATACAGACCTCCATCAGGTTGCAAACTGAATATATTTTTTTCTGCATCTACCTCTGAAAAAATATTGGGCTTCTAGCTGTGTGTGGGACTTGTTCTATTAATCCATCTATACAGACCTCCATCAGGTTGCAAATTGAATATAATTTTTTCTGCATCTACCTCTGAAAAAATATTGGGCTTCTAGCTGTGTGTGGGACTTGTTCTATTAATCCATCTATACAGACCTCCATCAGGTTGCAAACTGAATATATTTTTTTCTGCATCTACCTCTGAAAAAATATTGGGCTTCTAGCTGTGTGTGGGACTTGTTGTATTAGTCCATCTATACTGACCTCCATCAGGTTGCAAACTGAATATATTTTTTTCTGCATCTACCTCTGAAAAAATATTGGGCTTCTAGCTGTGTGTGGGACTTGTTCTATTAATCCATCTATACAGACCTCCATCAGGTTGCAAACTGAATATATTTTTTTCTGCATCTACCTCTGAAAAAATATTGGGCTTCTAGCTGTGTGTGGGACTTGTTCTATTAATCCATCTATACAGACCTCCATCAGGTTGCAAACTGAATATATTTTTTTCTGCATCTACCTCTGAAAAAATATTGGGCTTCTAGCTGTGTGTGGGACTTGTTCTATTAATCCATCTATACAGACCTCCATCAGGTTGCAAACTGAATATATTTTTTTCTGCATCTACTTCTGAAAAAATATTGGGCTTCTAGCTGTGTGTGGGACTTGTTCTATTAATCCATCTATACAGACCTCCATCAGGTTGCAAACTGAATATATTTTTTTCTGCATCTACCTCTGAAAAAATATTGGGCTTCTAGCTGTGTGTGGAACTTGTTGTATTAGTCCATCTATACTGACCTCCATCAGGTTGCAAACTGAATATATTTTTTTCTGCATCTACCTCTGAAAAAATATTGGGCTTCTAGCTGTGTGTGGGACTTGTTGTATTAGTCCATCTATACTGACCTCCATCAGGTTGCAAACTGAATATATTTTTTTCTGCATCTACCTCTGAAAAAATATTGGGCTTCTAGCTGTGTGTGGGACTTGTTCTATTAATCCATCTATACAGACCTCCATCAGGTTGCAAACTGAATATATTTTTTTCTGCATCTACCTCTGAAAAAATATTGGGCTTCTAGCTGTGTGTGGGACTTGTTCTATTAATCCATCTATACAGACCTCCATCAGGTTGCAAACTGAATATATTTTTTTCTGCATCTACCTCTGAAAAAATATTGGGCTTCTAGCTGTGTGTGGGACTTGTTCTATTAATCCATCTATACAGACCTCCATCAGGTTGCAAACTGAATATATTTTTTTCTGCATCTACCTCTGAAAAAATATTGGGCTTCTAGCTGTGTGTGGGACTTGTTCTATTAATCCATCTATACAGACCTCCATCAGGTTGCAAACTGAATATATTTTTTTCTGCATCTACCTCTGAAAAAATATTGGGCTTCTAGCTGTGTGTGGGACATGTTCTATTAATCCATCTATACAGACCTCCATCAGGTTGCAAACTGAATATATTTTTTTCTGCATCTACCTCTGAAAAAATATTGGGCTTCTAGCTGTGTGTGGGACTTGTTCTATTAATCCATCTATACAGACCTCCATCAGGTTGCAAATTGAATTTAATTTTTTCTGCATCTACCTCTGAAAAAATATTGGGCTTCTAGCTGTGTGTGGGACTTGTTCTATTAATCCATCTATACAGACCTCCATCAGGTTGCAAACTGAATATATTTTTTTCTGCATCTACCTCTGAAAAAATATTGGGCTTCTAGCTGTGTGTGGGACTTGTTCTATTAATCCATCTATACAGACCTCCATCAGGTTGCAAACTGAATATATTTTTTTCTGCATCTACCTCTGAAAAAATATTGGGCTTCTAGCTGTGTGTGGGACTTGTTCTATTAATCCATCTATACAGACCTCCATCAGGTTGCAAATTGAATATAATTTTTTTCTGCATCTAACTCAGCCAATAGTTTTGGCCTAATACCACAGTTTGGCCACTCAGCTCTGCTCGGTTCCCATCCATTGTTTTTTTGTGCAAACAACTCCAGAGTTGTGAACTAGTTAACCACCAAAATGCGTGGAAAAAGGCCTGCTGCTGGTGAAAAGGGGAATAGGCGTGTTGGGAAGGGGAAAAAAGGTTGTGTCCGTGGGGTAGGTGTTAAAGCAACAGTAACATCTGCAGAAGAAAGACCATCTTCCAGCCAAACTAAAATGTCTACTTCTTTTAGCGGACAATGTGATAAGATCCCTTTCTTACGGCCACGCCAATCGCTACAAATTCCAGATGAGGCACTAAAACAGCAAGTGCTTCAACGGATATCAAGTGCTCCTTTAAGTGGGCTCTCCTCCACATCAACTTCAACATCACAAATACTCCAGTCCTCAAAGGTGTCACCCCAATCGCACTTGCTTCCTCACAGCTCCCAAATCTCCAGCTGCCCGTCTGAGTATGAGGTAGAACAGATGGTTGAGTCTGCAGAGCTGTTTACTCATACTATAGCCTGGGAATCAGAGGTCGACTCCAGCGCTTCTGTGAATCCAGACGAGGAAATGATCTGCACTGATGCCCAGAATCTTTATGAGTCGGATCCAGGACCAGACGCAGAAGGTTCTGACCATAATGTAGACCCTCATTCCCAAACTGTAACTCCTGTTGGTGGAGAAAATGAGGAAGACGATGATAAGACTCAAATACCTGATTGGAGCGACAACTTTAGTTTTTTGTCAGGGCAGGAACAGGTTGGCTCTGAGGACGACGGGTGTGATAATGCACAGGGTGATGATGATGAGGTTGGAGATCCCACTTACTGTCAACCCACAGTCAGCCAAGAGATGAGGTCAGCAGAGGAGGTGGAGGAAGATGCTAGTGACGACGAGGTCAGGTTGCGCCTTCCTGGACAGAGTCGTAGTACTGGAAGCACATCAACAACTGCATCCTCAAACACAACTCTGCCTCTCACCACAAGTCGTTGTGGCTCTTCAGGTCGCATGGGTGCTAAGCCTTGCATAGCCTGGGCATTTTTTCAGATCGATAAAGATGACCCAACTCGTGTTATCTGTAACATTTGTCAGCAAAAGCTAAGTAGAGGCCAAAAAATACATAGTTTGAGTACTTCATGCATGAACCGGCACATGGACATGAAGCATAAGTTGCAGTGGGAAGCTCAGTGTGCTACAATGCGGCCTAGCCGGCCGGGCCAACCACCGTCTGCCATATCTTGTGCATCCGTGGCCTCTTCATCCTCTGTGACTGGGGGGACAGCAGTCACACCTGTTTTGGGGCGCAGACCTGCCACCTCTTTACCCGCAACAGCCAGCGTGATTGGCAGGTCATCATTTTCTTTGGAGGTGGTAACACCAGCTGGTGTTGAGCACTGTCCGACATCGATAGCACCACCTTTGGATCAAGGCAACCTAACATGTCCGCCTGCATCTTCCTCACAGACCGGCAGTTTGCCGGGGACACCCTTATCAACCCCGTCTAAGCACAATAGCCAGCCCTCGGTCCCTCAGATGTGGACAAGTAAAGGACCATTTCCTCCTAGCCATGAGAAAGCTAAGAGGTTGAATTTCATCATCTGCAAGCTCTTGGCTACAGAAATGCTGCCTTTCCGCCTGGTGGACACAGAGGATTTTCGAGACCTTATGTCCGTCGCAGTGCCCCAGTACCAGATGCCCAGTCGGCACTACTTCTCAAAGAAAGGTGTGCCTGCGCTCCACCAGCATGTCGCACACAACATCAACGCTTCTTTGAGAAACTCTGTGTGTGACAGGGTGCATTTCACCACAGACACTTGGACGAGTAGGCATGGACAGGGACGTTACATGTCGCTGACTGGGCACGGGGTAACTATGGTGACAGCAGGACAAGGGGCTGCTGTCCAAGTCTTGCCGTCCCCACCAGTTGTGCGTCAATCCTCTTTATGTCAAAGTTCCTCCACTGCTTCTGCCTCCTCAACCTCCTCTCAGTCTTCCACCTGCACCCAAAGCCTGTCTGGTCATGCCACAAGCTTTCTAACTGCGCAGAAGGGATCCTGCACACCTCCTTACTATGCTGGCAGTAGGGCTCAACGTCATCAGGCGGTTTTTACATTGAAATGTCTGGGAAATGTGAGTCACACAGCTGAGGAGTTGTGGTCAGCTCTGGAGAACCAATTTCATGAATGGTTGTCTCCACTGGACCTGAAACCAGGGAAGGCCGTGTGCGACAATGCTGCAAACCTGGGTGCGGCCCTTCGCCGGGGCAATGTCACACACGTGCCTTGTATGGCTCACGTGTTGAACCTGGTTGTCCAGGAATTTTTAGCCCACTATCCCAGACTAGATGGCCTTCTGCAGAGGGCACGGTCGCTGTGTGCTCACTTCCGCCGTTCGCATCCCGCAGCTCAGCGACTTACATCTCTACAGAAGTCGTTGGGCCTGCCACTTCACCGGCTAAAATGCGATGTGCCTACCCGGTGGAATTCAACTCTGCACATGTTGCAGCGACTGTGGCAGCACCAACAAGCCCTGGTGCAATACGTTCTGACGTATAGCCTGGGCCAACGAGATTCAGAGGTGGGGCAAATCACGCTGGAGGAGTGGTCTCAGATCAGGGACCTATGCACCCTTCTGCACAGTTTTGAAATGGCGACGAAGATGTTTAGTGCTGACGATGCCATTATCAGCATGACTATTCCGGTGATTTACATGCTGGAGCACATGTTAAACAGAATTCGGAGTCAGGTGGTGGCACAAGAGGAGGTGGAGGAAGTAGAGGAGGAGGAGTTGTATGCGGAAGGGCTAACATCTGCAAGGTCCAGACGGTCGGCAGCACCAAGGCGGCAGGCATGTGAGGGTGGGGGAGATGGTTTTACCAGGGCGCATGGTAGCAGCCAAAATAGTGAGGAAGGTGCAGGAGCCCAGGAAGAAGTGGAGGACGAACTGATGGAAGACTCATCAGATGAGGGAGACCTTGATCACATTTCTGTTGTGCGAGGTTGGGGGGAGAGGACAGAGGAAGGAAGCATGATTGTTACCTCGCCACCAACACAACAGGGACTTGGTGCTCCTGGATGCGCAACACACATGAGTGCCTTCTTGCTGCACTACCTGCAACATGACCCTCGAATTGTGAGAATTAGAAATAATCCTGACTACTGGGTTGCCACACTGTTAGATCCCCGGTACAAAAGTAAATTTGCAGAAATTATTCCTGCCATAGAAAGGGATGCACGCATGCAGGAGTATCAGCAGAGACTGTTGCAGAATCTTACATGTGCTTTTCCACAAAATACCAGTGGTGCACGTAGTGAATCTCACAGTTCCAACTTGCCAACCGTGGGACCGTCAAGTGTTCAGCACTCAAACCGTAACAGAACCACAGTATCTGCTGGTAACATCAATTTTGCGGAATCATTTCACCACTTTGCAAGGCCACAGGAGACAAGAAGTCTGACACCTAGTCAACGCCTAGAGACGATGGTACAGGAGTATCTCCAAGTAAACATTGAAGCCACGACTGTGTCACTGGACCCTTGCTCTTTTTGGGCTTCCAATCTGGATAAATGGCCGGAGCTAGCCACTTACGCCTTGGAGATCTTGTCATGCCCCGCAGCCAGCGTTCTGTCTGAATGTGTGTTCAGCGCTGCTGGTGGTGTGCTGACAGATAAGCGCACGAGGCTCTCCACTGATAATGTAGACAGACTCACGTTCATAAAGATGAACAAATCAGGGATCCGAAACGACTTTTCTACCCCTGTGTCATCCTGGGGAGAGTAAAAGCTTGATGATTGGTTAAAATCACCCTACCAACCGTTTTAAGCTTTCAAATTACTAATCATGTTTATCTGTATCTTGGCTGGAAAATAATTTGGGCTTTGTAGCAGTGTGCAGCACTGATTCTATTAGGCCATCTATAATAAGCTCCACCAGATTTAAAATTACTAATCATGTTTATCTGTATCTTGACTGGAAAATAATTTGGGCTTTGTAGCAGGGTGCAGCACTGATCCTATTAGGCCATCTATACTAAAGCTTCACCAGATTTAAAATTAATAATAATTTTTAGCTGCATCTAGCCCGGAAAATAATTTTGGGGCTCCGAGATGCGCAAGACACATAAGTGCCTTCTTGCTGCACTACCTGCAGCATGACCCTCATATTGTCAGAATTCGAAGTAATCATGACTACTGGGTTGCCACACTCTTAGATCCCCCAAGCTTTTCGATCAACCTTTTCATTTTAATAAAGACCAAAAAAATGGTCATTTTTTAAATTATAAGTATTAGCATCCTGTTAGAAACTGAAATAAAGCAGTTTTCAACTCAATACTTTATTCTAGGTGATGTTACATTTTCACATAGGACCCCTTGTTCGAAAGGAGCTTCTGAACTCTCTCGTCCATTGAATTTGTCAGGTTTTGGATGGTTTCTGCTTCAATTGTTTTGCATGAGGACAGAATACCCTCCCAGAGCTGTTGCTTAGATCTGAACTGCCTCCCGCCATCATAGACACTCCTTTTAATGATACTCCAAAGGTTCTGAATGGGGTACAGGTCAGGGGAGCATGGGGGTCACACCATAAGTTTGTCCCCTTTTATGCCCATATCAGCCAGAGATGCAGATGTTTTATGTGCAGCATGAGATGGTGCATTATCATGCAGAAAAATGATCTTGCTGTGAAATACACGGTTCTTCTTCTTGAACCATGGCAGGAAGTGCTGTTTGAGAAAATCCACATACATTATGGAGTTCATCTTTAGCGCCTTCAGGGATCCTAAAGGGGCCGACAATCTCTCTCCCCATGATTCCAGCCCAAAACATTACTCCACCTCCTCCTTGTTGGCGCTGTAGCCGTGTTTGCGTGGGGTGTCCATCAACCAGCCATCCTCCACTCCATCCATCTGGACCATCGAGCGCTGCACGGCACTCATCCGTGAACAAAACAGTTTTGAAATCAGTCTTCATGTAATGTTTGGCCCACTGGAGCCGTTTCTGCTTGTGTGAAGTGGATAGAGGAGGTCGACAGGATGGCGTATGCACAGCTGCAAACCTCTGAAGGACCCTGCATCTTGTTGTTCGGGGGACGTTGGAGGCACAAGCAGCTTCAAAAACTTGTCTGCTGCTATGACAAGGCTTTTTTGCCGCTGCTCTTTCAACCTGACGTAATTGCCTGTGAGAAAGAGTCCTCAATTTGCCCTTATCAGCACGCACACGTGTGTACTGTGAATCAGCTACATAATTCTTGATTGCCAAGACACTTCATCCTGATCATAAGATAAGAGATAAGATAAGATAAGATATACTTTATTTATCCCGTAGGAAATTGCGGTATCACAGCAGCAGAACACAGATCTCGAACATGACACATATGATAACATAACATTTGGAATACTTTAGACATTGCTTTTCAGACATTTGTTAAACACACATCATCGCACAATGTTGATTGTAGTCATGCCTTGACCTAAACACTCCACAATTTGTTGCTTCTCAGCAGCCGACACATCCTTTTCCTTTCCCATATTTGCTTAATAATGTGAGACAGCCTTCTTAAGTAGTCTTGCTTTTCATTGGACACACCTGCCAAACTAATTAGCACAGGTGTCTGCAATTGCTTACAGTGATATAAAGAGCCCTGACACACATCACCATCAATGAGTTTAACTGACAAACAAACAAATTCTTCCCTTATCACCCCTAAACACTTTTTGCATAATAATTTGGAACGCAGTGTACATGTGCTTTTCCACAAAACACCAGTAGTTCACGTAGTGAATCTTACAGTTCTAACTTGCCAACCGTGGTCTGTATGGAGTTGTTCAATAAAGGGCCCAAAATTAAGATAACATAGATGGGAGAGGTCTCTATGAATAAGAATTCCTAAGTATTTGATACCCTGTGAGGGCCAGGCAAAGGGAAAGTTGGACTGGATGGAATCCTATATGGATTTGGGGAGGGAGACATCGAGGGCCTCAGACTTCGCTGCATTGATTTTAAAATTTGACCATGTAACAAAGTGATCTATTTCAGCCATAACAGCATGGATGGATATATGTGATTGAGTGATATATACTAGGACATCATCAGCAAATAGAGAGCACTTGTACTCGGTGCCTCCCACCTCAATCCACCTAATATTGGGGTTATGGCGAATTGATGAGAGCAGGTGCTCCGTCACTAGGATGTATAAGAGAGGGGACAGAGGACATCCCTGCCTTGTCCCATTGGTGATTGTGAAAGGTGATGAAAATGTTCTGACGCACCCCCTGGGCCTTGGGACACCCGGAGCCGGACCCTTTTTGGTGGATGCTGGTGGTTGTAGTCTTCGTGGCGGCGACCCGGTTCCGTGGCTCAGGGTGGTCAAACCAGTGGCGGAACTATTTATGTGGTTTTGATGTTTAAATGTCCGACTACGCCACCCGTGGATTGCGGTCAGAGTGAACCGCCGCTGCAGGGCAGACCGCTGAGGCTGGTGTTGTGGGTGCAGCAGAGCGTAGCATAACTCCCCACGGGAGGAGTATAGCCTCAGGGCAGTGTATGCGGAGGATAGGGGTGATGGTGCAGGGCAGCAGCAGTAACGACACGGAGTCAGTGATGCAGTCCAGGGCCTTTACTCACAGTTCTTATTATCCAGACCACGTCTGCAGGTAACGGCTGCCCACGTCGTACTGTGCTCACCAGGTGAGGGGCTCAGACAACTCCCAGATAACTTTGGAGCGCTTCACAGGACCCCCTTTGTGTGTCCTTTGTCTGGCCTTTCTTATCAACCCTTCTGTCCGGCTGCCTCGGGCCTCCTCTTGGTAAACTTGGCGCCAGTTTCCCTGACCCTATGTGGTGCCTTCCTAGCGGGTGTAGTTAGGGGCTGCGCCACATAAAATGTCACAGCCTCCGGTTTCCAGCTGAGGGTCGTTTCCTGCCTCCACTAGTTTCGGGGACCGGTCTCCCCCTTTGGCCTGACCCCTCCACGCAGGTGGATTCGGGCGTGCGGTGGCGACTGGCCCGTCCGCACCCCTGGGATCCCTTCATTCCTCGTTCCTGGAGCCTTCTCCGCTCCTCTTCCTTCCTTCTCCCTCTTCCAGGCCTGGGCCTCTGTTACTAGGCCCGCCTCCGGAGCAGAGCTCATGCAGAGCCCCTGCTCCCTGCCACTTCTGCTCAGACTTCTCTGCACTGAACTAAGATGGTGCCCACCTTTTATACTCCCTTCTCAATGCACCCAGGAACTGCTTCCTCCCTGCTCCTGCACTACAGGGTTCCCCTTCCTCAGTGTTCCCTCCCCCCACTCCAGCCAGGGACAGGGACTGTCGTGCCCATCTCAGAGGCATATTGGTCGCCCTGCCCCACGGCAATGTGGTGTAATGCATGCAGGTGTCGGGTCCTGATCCACACTCCATCCTTACCTGAGAGTGAGATATCACACCTCTGGGTGAGGTGCAATACCTCTGTAGCAACTGAGCCCTCAGGGTGCTACAGTTCCATTTATCTTCAGCCTAGGTGACGTATTGTGATACAGGGCCGTGATTTTGGCTATAAAAGGGTCCCCTAGACCCCTACCCCAAGCTTTTTAAGAGAATCATATATGGCGTGCCAGGAGACTCTATGGAATGCTTTCTCAGCATCCAACGAGCGTATCTAATTACAAATTTTTAACTGCATCTAGCCCAGGAAATACTTTGTGCCTAGTAGCAGTGTCTGCTAGTCAGCGGATTATCCCGGCTGTTAAGCAAGCTACACCACCTGTAGTTTAGACACTTAATTTTTTCAAAGGAAATGCTTCGGGACCATGGGATAATCAGTGAAGAGCATCAGGAGGCACCCCAAGGCACAGGGGCTGGGACTGGCAGTAGGATGCCTTGCGGTGGACAGCCGAGCTCGATCCTTATAAAAGCTTTTTAACTGCAGCAGCTTTAGTGGACGCTACTGGAGCTGGAATTACGCGGCTGCTGGCATGAGACTTGCCCTCCAATAGATCCTTGTAAATGGATTTAAAGTGTATTCATTCAAATTAGAGAGACAATTTAAATTAAAAAGCTTAGAGCTGCCTCCACCACAGGGGGGCTCGCTCGACCCACCAGCGGACAGGCACCAGTATTGGGAGAGGGGGGCTGGCCATCAGGGTTCACCGCGGCTCTGGCACAAACCCGGCGACACGGAGGTGGCACTGGCAGGAGCGGACCGGCCGTGTCGGCTTCTCACTTTTTGGATTTTAGAAGGGCATGACATGCCTATATCTGTGTCTCCCCCTCCTTTTACTCCTCCACCTCTTTTATTTTCGCATGACTATATGTACTTGTCACTTTTCCATGTGTTAGTTATGTCTTCTGAGCAGTTTGTCAGCTTTTGGACACCTTTGAAGGTGTTTTCTATGTGTTTCTATGTGTTTTTTTTGCCTGCCATTGGTTTTAACGGTGTTCGAAGGTGTTCGACGAACAGTTCGACGAACAGTTCGGCGAACACACGGGTGTTCGACGAACCGAGCCGAACTCGAACACTACGGGGGTGGCTCAACACTAGTCTTTACTCCCAACCTATCTATTTAAGAGCACAGACCTGCCTGATAAAAGTCGTAGGAAATGATGTAACCTAGTCCTTAAAAGGACTGCAATCACAATTCTTCCCTACTCCCAAGCTATCTGTAGATTTGTGCGAAAATTGGCTTGAAATTAACAAGGTATAGCGCACACAGCAACAGCGGTGCCGTCTAACACGCAGCTGCAGCAGTGAGAAAATGGTGGCAATGGGGAAAATGGCTGGGTCTTATAGGGCAAGGACATGTGACATACAGTGCCAATAACACATGCCCTTGCTTGTGTGAAAAAAAGCACTTCGCTCCGTGTGTGCGCTGCTGATAGGCTGACAGACTGCACCTCCCCACTGTAAATGCGGGAAAGAGAAAAAAAAATGGAGATCTTCATTATTTCTGCAGAGATCCATCCCCTGCCCCTCCCCCCGCCCCGCTGTACACTCAAACTGTGTATTAACATTAATTTTCAGCATTACTGAGAAAAAATCCAGTTATGATTTTGGTGCACGAACAGTTATCGAACATAACCTCGAACAGCCGAATTTTTTTCAAATCGTTAGTGTTCGGCGAACAGTTTGAGTCGAACACTGCTCATCTCTAAAAGGGAACACTGGAATCGAGCAGTAGAAGTTGCCAGAGAAGTGAGTGATGAGGCGAGAATTTTTTTTTTTTTCTTTTTTTCCTCAAGCCTGCCCTCTACTCTTCAGCAAGATGGTGGCTTCAGCTGGTTGCAACTTTGCTGAAAGTGTGCAGTGTGAATGAAAAAAAGTCAGTATTCTCCAGAATGTATATTTTTGTAAAATTCGAGAAGAATTCAATTGCACTCAAATAAACCTCCAGTTACAGCAGACTAAGGCCTTATTCAAACGTCCGTGTTTCCCGTACATGTTCTATTTGTGATTTTTTTTCCAGATAGAACACATAACTATTATAGCTTATGGGCCTATTTAGTGTTTTTTTGTGGACAGTATGTCTATGAAAAAATCATGGAGACATGCCTGATTTTTAGCAGTGTCACAGATGAAAAGTAGAAATACAAGTCTGCAGGTCTGTGAAAAACACAGACAACACATTTATGGCATCTATGTGCAGACTGTATGATGTCCGTGATAAACATTGCAATGAATAGGAGATGCTTTGTAATTTATAATTTATTTTTTCATACATAAAAATCACTGAAGAAACACTGAAGGTAAAATAGAAACATTGACCAAAGACTGATAAAACTTGGATCAAAAACAATTATGACACACAGATCATTTTGAAATTCCATAAAATAATACTATACTAATACAAATGTCAATAACAACGTATTAAAATACGTACTATGGACCATATTTGTGTATTCAGAGTTAATGTTTTTACAAGATTTTATATTACCTCTACTATTCACAATTTTATGCAATTCCTAAATACTAGTGTTGAGCGAACATGCTCGACACTGCTCGGTACTCGCCTGAGCATCACGCTACTCGGGATGTTCGGCGAGCACCGAGCATTTCCGGGTTACTCGGGCGGGAGCTCAGGTCTCCACTCTGCATGTTTTGCGCTCTTTACAGAGCCAATGAACATGCAGGGATTGCCAGCCAGTCACTGTAATGCCGCAGCCATGTTGGTTGTGGGCATTACATTGATTGGCTGGCCGCACGGCGTCACCTCGAGTATTTAAAACTGGGCGCCGCCATCTTGGACACAGATGGCTGGGATCAGACAGTGTAGGGACAGCGCTGCTGATTTAGGGAGAGATATATACTGCGAAATAGTTAGTGTAGGGTCTGTAAAGGCTGCCAGATCAAACAAACAGTCCTTCTCAGGACTAATATCCATCCCAGATATCAGGCAGGCAGGCAGGCAGGCTGTATAGGAGATGCAGTGGTTATACCAGCAAATGCTGCATTACAGTCCTGTGTGCTCCTGTTGCTGAAATTGCTGGACTTATATCCAGGTCTAGGGGGCCAGGAAAAATCCTTTTTTTTCATCTAAATCCTCTTTTTTTTTTCCCCTTCACACTGTATAAATACCCATCTTATTAACCTTTTGGTGTCACTCACCCTCCCCCCCAAAAAAAAAAAAAAAAGTGTGTCTGTGACAGTTCAGACACAAATATATTTTTTTGAAAGAGTCTGGTGTAGGCCAGAGAAATAGAAGTGTGGTTTTGCAGTTCCACGGTTCAAACCTCTGTATTATCCACTTTTGGGCCATTTTTACCTAAAAAAAAAGTTTGAGTGTGTCGCTCACTGTTCAGTGGCAAATATATCTATTTAAAAAAGTCTGGTATGCACCAGTAAATTATAACTGTGGTTTTGCCGTTCCACGGTAAAAAATCTCTATTATCCTGCTTTTGGCATTTTTTTGCCGTAAAAAAAAACCTCTAATAGTGTCTCCCTGATTGTTCAGACACAGATATATTTGTTGAAAATAGTCTGGTGTAGGCAAGAGAAATAGAAGTGTGGTTTTGCAGTTCCAAAGTTCAAACCTCTGTATTATCCACTTTTGGGCCATTTTTACCTAAAAAAAAACAGTTTGAGTGTGTCGCTCACTGTTCAGCCGCAAATATATCTATTTAAAAAAGTCTGGCATACACCAGTAAATTATAACTGTGGTTTTGCTGTTCCACGGTAAAAAATCTCTATTTTCCAGCTTTTGGTATTTTTTCCGTAAAGAGAAATAGTAATAGTGTCTCCTGATTGTTCAGACACCAATATATCTGTTTAAAAGAGTCTGGTATACACCTGTAAATTATAACTGTGGTTTTGCCATCCCACTGTAAAAAAATCTCTATTATCCAGCTTTTGGTATTTTTTCCAGAAAGAAAAACAGTAATAGTGTCTCCTGATTGTTCAGACACCAATATATCTGTTTAAAAGATTCTGGTATACACCAGTAAATTATAACTGTGGTTTTGCCGTTCCACGGTAAAAATCTCTATTATCCTGCTTTTGGCATTTTTTGCCGTAAATTTTTTTACTTAATAGTGTCTCCCTGATTGTTCAGACACAAATATATTTGTTGAAAATAGTCTGGTGTAGGCCAGAGAAATAGAAGTGTGGTTTTGCAGTTCCACGGTTTAAACCTCTGTATGATCCACTTTTGGGCCATTTTTACCTAAAAAAAACAGTTTGAGTGTGTCGCTCACTGTTCAGCCTCAAATATATCTATTTAAAATTGTCTGGTATACCCTATTAAACAATAACTGTGGTTTTGCCATTGCATGGTAAAAAAATCTCAATTATTCAGCTTTTGGTTTTTTTTCCGTAAAGAAAAACAGTAATAGTTTCTCCCTGATTGTTCAGATTGTTTAAAAGAGTCGGATGTAGGCCAGAGAAATAGAACTGTGGTTTTCCTCTTCCATGGTTCTAATCTACTTTTTATTACCCTTTTTCCATTGATAGTGCGAGTGTAAGCTATTTTACTTCCTTTACAATGGGCAAGGCGCGTGGCAAGGGACGAGGAACTGGATGTTCTGGTGATGGTGCATGCAGAGGACGGGGCCGTGGCCAAGGTGAAAATGTGCCTCAACCAACAGCCACATCTTCTCGCTTCCACTTCTTGACCAAATTACTAGGGAAGCACAGAACAACACCAGTATTGCGAACTGATCAGTGTGAACAGGTTATTAATTGGATAACAGATAATACTTCCAGCTACCTGGGCACCACCACCTCCGGTCTGTCTTCCACACGGTCAAATCTTAGTAGCCGTGAGTCTCGACCGCATACTCCTCCTCACTCTGATGCTCCTTCCTCCCACTATGCCGAGTGTCGTCAGACAGCAACTGATCCCACACTTGGACACTCTGAAGAGCTGTTCACTGGTCCATTTCCAGACTTGTGCACCTCGCCTGCTCCGCTTGAAGTGGTGGAAGAGGAGATCCCATGTAGCGATGCCCAAATATTTGAACAGCCACGGCCACAGGAAGTCGACGCTGGCAATTTGTCACAAGAGGTGGACGATAACGAGACACAATTGCCAGGAAGTGAGGAGGAGGATCGTGGTGCGCAAGTGGAAGAGGAGGAGGTGGTAGATGATTTAGTAACTGACCCAACATGGCAGGAGGACATGCAGAGCGAGGCCAGCAGCACACAGGGTGAGGGAGGCAGAGTACCCCAACAGGCAGGAAGAAGCAGTGTGGTGGCCGCACACAGAAGGCAGGCAACAGTTCCCCATAACACCAACACGAGGCACGTTGCCAGTACAACCTGTAGGTCTTCCAGAGTCTGGAATATTTTTAAAGACTCTGCTGATAACCCCAAAAAGGCCATTTGTACCACCTGCCATGCCAGCATCAGCAGGGGTGACAAAAGTACCAGCCTGACCACCACCAGCATGATCAGGCACATGTCAGCAAAGCACCCGACTTTGTGGGGCAAACCCCAGGGTCCACGACCAGTATCAGCGGGTGTCGCCACTGCTTCTTCCGCTGTTGTGCGTGCAATAGAACCCCCTGTTGTGTGTGCAAGGCAGTCCCCTGTCCATAGTGCATGCAAAGATGCCCCCTCCTCTCAGTCTTCACTTACTATGGCAGTTTCTCAAGAAAGAGCATCTACGTCCACGTCCACGTCCCACCGCTGCGTTCAATTGTCCATATCCCAGACCTTGAAATGAAAGCGGAAATTCGCAGCTAACGCCCCACAGGCCACAGTCCTAAATTCGCGCATTTAACGACTGCTTGCGTTGTAAATGCTGCCTTTTAGGTTGGTGGAGATGGAATCCTTCCGCAACCTTATGGCGGTGGCTGTCCCTCGGTACTCGGTCCCCAGCCAACACTATTTTGCCCGGTGTGCCATACCCGCACTACACAAGCATGTGTCCCAAAACATCTGCCGTGCCCTCAACAACGCAGTTACTGGGAGAGTCCACCTGACAACAGACACGTGGACAAGTGCTTGTGGCCAGGGACGGTACATCTCCCTGACGGCACACTGGGTAAACATAGTGGTAGCCGGGACCCAGTCGGACCTTGGGACAGAACGAATCCTCCCCACACTGAGGATTGCGGGCTCTATGTCAGTCATTGTTGCCCCCACAGTGTACAGCTCCTGCGCATCCTCCTCCTCCTCATGTTCAGCCTCCATATCAGATATCACCACATCAGTTACAAGCTGGAAGCACTGCAGTGCTGCCTCTGCCAAGCGGCAACAGGCTGTGCTGAAACTCATAAGCTTAGGTGAGAAACCTCATACTGCTTGTGAGTTGTGGACAGCTGTGAAAGAGCAGGCAGATCTGTTTCTGACACCGCTGAACCTACATCCAGGCATGTTCGTGTGTGACAATGGCAGTAACCTGGTAGCAGCTCTGAGGAGAGGCGAGATCACACACGTACCAAGCCTGTCTCATGCACTTAACCTCGTGGTTCAGCGGTTTCTTAAATTGTACCCCGAGTTGCCAGATCTGCTCGTCAAAGTACGAAGCCTGTCAGCTCATTTTCGCAAGTTGGCTACAGCTTCCGCCGCCCTTGCTGTGTTGCAGCAGCGTTTGCAGCTTCCGGCACACCGACTGGTGTGTGATGTCCCCACACTTTGGAACTCTACCCTCCACATGTTGCAAAGGATTTGTGATCCGAAGACAGCAGTTGTGGAGTACCAGCTGCAACAAGGCCATCGATATTCAGGTCAGACTCCACACATAAGACGTCAGGAGTGGACCTGGATGTCTGACAACTGTACCATCTTGACAAACTTTGAGGAGTCCACCAAGATGGTGAGTGGCGATGACGCCATCATTAGCGTCAGCATTCCACTTGTCTGTCTTTTGCAATGCTCTCTGCAGAGAATTAAAGAGGAGGCATTGCAGCCAGAGTATGATGAGATGGATTAAGAAGCCGTAGGGGTCGATTACACACTGCCCAGCCTCATCTCATCCCAACGTGCATTGGGGGACAATGAGGGAGAGGAGGAGGAGAAAGAACAGGAACTTGTATCATGCGCTGTAGACGGTAGTACCTGTACAACTGTCATACCGTCGGTTCAGTGTGGGTGGCCTGAGGACAGTGGGGGGGAGGAGGAGGAGGAGAGCATGATCAGTCGTCATCTTGGTGAGGACACGAAAGTCTTGCCCATTACCAGTCTGGCACGCATGGCTGACTTTATGTTACGCTGCCTTAACCATGACCCTCGCGTTGTCAAAATGTTGGGTAACAGTCATTACTGGTTGGTGACAGTTTTAGACCCCCCTACAAGGAGAACTTTCACTCTCTTATTCCTGAGGTGGAGAGGTCTACAAAAATGGGGCAGTACCAGAAGGCCCTTGCTGCAGAACTGTTAAAAAAATTCCCATCTGAACACGATAGCGGCAGAGGTCACAGTTCGTTGCACAACCAAGGCGTACATGCGAGAGAGACAAAACTCCAATCCAGCAGAGGCAGGGGAACACTGTCAACGTTCTGGGACAGTTTTCTCAGACCCCTTCCTTTGGACAGACCATGAGGCGCGGGGTACTCTCACAAGGAGTGGAAAGTTTCAAAAGATGGTGAGGGAGTACCTTGCCGACCATACCAGTGTCCTCCGTGATTCCTCTGTGCCTTTTAATTATTGGGTATCCAAGCTGGACACTTGGAATGAACTCGCTCTGTACGCCTTGGAGGTCCTGGCCTGCCCTGCCGCTAGCGTGTTATCGGAGCGTGTTTTTAGTGCCGCTGTGTGAATTATAACTGATAAGCGCACTCGCCTGTCAACTGACAATGCTGACAAGCTAACCCTTATCAAAAAGAACAAGGGCTGGATTAGGCTAGACTTCTCATCACCACCAAATGACAGCAGAGTAACATAAAGTCAAATCCACTGTGCTATTTCGGGAGGTGTATTCACATGCACCGCTTCACACCCACACATGGGTATACGCTTCCTCATTTCGGCTGTTTTATGCTCTTCTCCTTATTCTCTGTCTCCACCACCACTATACCACCAGGTTGACCGTGGTCCATGTTGCCATTATTGAAAGTTCCTCCGTCCTTATTTTTGTCAGCTTTTGCTTGGAAGGCATAAGCAAAGACTGTAGGAGACCCACTCCCCAATAATGTGAATAATATTTTTAAGATGCTGTACTGTGTGGCTCTTGTAAGGGGCATCAAAACCGTCTTGTTAAGCTACTGTGACCTCCACCTCTTTTCCAAGGGGCATTAAAACCATCTTGTTAAGCTACTGGGACCTCCACATCTCTTCCAAGGGGCATTAAAACTGTCTTGTTAAGCTACTGTGACCTCCACCACTTTTCCAAGGGATATTAAAACCATCTTGTTAAGCTACTGTGACCTCCACCACTATTCAAAGGGGCATTAAAACCATCTTGTTACGCTACTGCGACCTCCACGTCTCTTTTGAGGGGCATTAAAACCGTCTTGTTAAGCTACTGGGACCTCCACGTCTATTCCGAGGGGCATTTGAACCGTCTTGTTAAGCTACTGTGACCTCCACCACTTTTCCAAGGGGCATTAAAACCGCCTTGCTAAGCTACTGTGACCTCCACTACTTTTCCAAGGGGCATTAAAACCATCTAGTTAAGCTACTGTGACCTCCACGTCTCTTCTGAGGGGCATTAAAACCGTCTTGTAAAGCTACTGTGAACTCCACCTCTCTTCCGAGGGGCATTGAAACCGTCTTATTAAGCTACTGGGACCTCCACATCTATTCCGAGGGGCATTTAAACTGTCTTGTTAAGCTACTGTGAACTCCACCACTTTTCCAAGGGGCATTAAAACCATCTTGTTAAGCTACTGTGACCTCCACCACTTTTCTAAGGGGCATTAAAACCATCTTGTTAAGCTACTGCTACCTCCACGTCTCTTCCGAGGGGCATTAAATCCGTCTTGTTAAGCTACTGGGACCTCCAAGTCTCTCCCAAGGGGCATTAAAACCGTCTTGTTAAGCTACTGTGACCTCCACGTCTCTTCCGAGGGGCATTAAAACCATCTTGTTAAGCTACTGGGACCTCCACGTCTCTTCCGAGGGGCATTAAAAGCATCTTGTTAAACCACTCTGAACTCCACAGCTCTTCCAAGGGGCATTGAAATGTTGTTTTTAATTAACTCTAACCTCCATGACTCTTCGTACGGGCATTGCATTGCCTTCTAATTTTCGGCAGCTTTTGCTTGGAAGGCATAGGCCAAGAATATGGGAGACCCACTCCCCAATAATGGGAATAATGTTTGTAATATGCTATACTGCATGGCTCTTGTAAGGGGCATTGCAAGTTCCTCCGTCCTAATTTTTGGCAGCTTTTGCTTGTAATGCATAAGCAAAGACTATGGGAGACCCACTCCCCAATAATGGGAATAATGTTTTTAATATGCTGTACTGTATTGCTCTTCTAAGGGGCATTGCAAGTTCCTCCGTCCTAATTTTTGGCAGCTTTTGCTTGAAAGGCTTAAGCAAAGACTATGGGAGACCCACTCCCCAATAATGGGAATAATGTTTTTAAGATGCTGTACTGTATGGCTCTATTAAAGGGCATTAAAACAATCTTGTTAAGCTACTGCGACATCCACCACTTTTCCAAGGGGCATTAAAACCGTCTTGTTAAGCTACAGTGACCTCCACCACTTTTCCAAGGGGCATTAAAACCGTCTTATTAAGCTACTGCGACCTCCACGTCTCTTCCAAGGGGCATTAAAACCGTCTTGTTAAGCTACTGCGACCTCCACGACTCTTCCAACGGGCATTGCATTTCCTCCTAATTTTAGTCAGCTTTTGCTTTTCAATGCATAGGCAAACAAGCTGTAATCCACGTCTGTTTCAAGGGGCATTGCAGTTCCTCATAATTTTGGAAAGCCTTCCATTCACTGCTTAGCCCAGCAGTGCACAGGAGACCCGGTTGCTATAAATGAAAAAAATGGTTTAGTTAAGGCCCTCTGACCTCCATGTCACTTTCAAGGGGCATTGGAGTGCCTTTAAATTTTTGGTAGGCATTGCACTCACTGTATGCCATATAATTGTGTAGCCGAGCTGCTCCTTTTGGTACAGAAACATATCCTACAAGACATGTGTGGTTGACTGGCCAGCTATTGATGTGAATGGTCCCTGTTCCTCCTGCTCTTTCTCTTTTACCACCACCTCATCCATCATTTATCTCCTGAAGCTTTGTTTTAACGGGAGTCATAGAACTGGGATAGTAGCAGGAAAACATCCAGCAATCCTCGGAGGAGGTAGGATATGTGCCAAAACGCTGACCACCTCAGGCCCAGCCGCTACTACATACATGCGCTTGCATTCCAAGAAAACAAAGCAGATGCTAACTTCCAACATCATCATGCTCCTCACCTTGGCACTCTCAACTCCTCTGATGGAGAAGCCAGGGCCCACCAGAGGAGTCTGGTTCTCTGGTGGGCTCGTCCAATGCTGCCCTAAAGCAGGCCAGGCTAAGAAAAGTGTGTGGAAAGGTAACATGAGAAATAGGGGCGGTTGCGGACCGTTTATGGACACCTGGCCGTCCCCAGGCGGCTGGGGACCGTGTGTGGACACCCGGACGCCCTCTGGTGGCTGGTGACCGAGCGTGGACATCCGGCGGCTTGGGACTGAGTATGGATACCTCGCTGCCGAAGCAGCCATGAGGTAGTGGCCAGCTTCGGCCTCCTCCAAACTAAAAGAGGCCCCATTTCAGGTGAAAGCTAGCAGTATGGTATTGCAGCCTGCGGGTGGGTGGTTGGTTGGCTGCATATTTGCGCTTGCATTGCAAGGAATGGTGGAGGCACAATTGGACACTGCCCTGGGACAAGGACTTGCACGGGAATAGTTGCAAGTCTGCACCTTCTGATGTGGCAAGGATCACTTCTGATGGGCATACTTTTAGGCAGTGACCTGGGTGTCAGAGATGCTTCCAGGGGTCTTCCCTATGCTGTTCCCATGTCTTTTCAGCACTGTATGCATGTGTCACACAGCACTTGGCCAGATAAGATTGTAAAATGTTAAAATGACATTTCCCGGTGAATGCATTTGTCACGGTTGAAAGCAATACAAAAGTGCAAAATCACATAAAAAATGCTACTTGTGAACATAGCCCAAGGTGTGGAGGAGTATTTTTTTTTTGGTTATTTATTTTACTTTACACACAAGTCTTTACCCTGGAAAGGAACTTCCTTAACATATTTCACAGGAAATCAGTTTCAGTTTCATTTTTGAACGTTTTATTGTGATCCCATAAAAGTGGCTTAATACCTCTGACCACGTTGTTGACAGCAGTGACCTGGGGGTCAGAAATGCTTCCTGTGGCGATCCCCATGCTGTCCCCATGTCATTTGAGCACTGTCACTATCGTTTTGGGCACTTGTTAGGCTTTTAAAAGACTGCCGGGGGTACCGCCGCAAAAATGCTCGGGTCTCCCATAGACTAACATTGGGCTCGTTGCTCGGGTCGAGCACCCGAGTATCACGGCGAGCTCGGACCGAGCTTCAAGCACCTGAGCATTTTTGTGCTCTCTCAACACTACTGTGCATGCAACTATCTTATATACCTATTAGAGTACACATTTGATTTACTGTACATTGGCCTTACCACTTATAGCTGCTTTTTTGCTACATAGTGTTTTACATAACATAGTCCTGTGTCATGACTGCTATTTCTCTGCCTTTTGGTTACTCTCATCGATCAAATTACCAATACTGATGTGATGACATGTTAAATTGTCTCAAACACCAAAAGATGTTTTGCATCTTCAAGTTGAATGCATTAAACCAGATAGACTTGAATGATAGTCTGCAGAATGTTTTTGACTAAGTTCGTTATCTTCTCCCCATCCCATGTGCAATCACTATTTGAGCCTGTTTTTACAAACACCAATGTGTATTTACATCCATAGTTGGTTAGTTCAGTCAAACTGAATTCTTACTCTAGGTTTTACTATAGTTCTGTAAATTTTTTATTCTAATCCACTATATTTCTCTTTTTTACTTATCCACTATGACCTCAATTTTATACCTGTATTTATATTTTTCTAATACAGATATATTAATTATATTTATATTATATATATATATATATATATATATATACAATCAAAAAAATGGAGGCAGCACACCAAATGAGGTCGACAATATTGAATACTATCTAATAGCCCATGTGGAGACGTTTCAGTCTAGTATTGTGAACCCTTTTCAAGCAATACCAAAGTGCAAGTGCAGAGTATTTAGTGCCACCAAATTACATGAGTATTTAGCAGTAATTACTGACAAAATCATATATCACAATAATCAAAGAAAGATATTATTACAGTGCATTATTGCATGATTAATATAATGTGATAAGGTGCAAATATTACAATAAAAAAATACACATATTCATATATTCCATAGGAAAGCATAATTGATCGTCAATATCAGTTGTATATAATTAATATGTAACATGACTCACCTCATTTGGCGTCTGTATACACATAAGTGCGCATGTCAGGAAAGAATGCATGGCAAAGTTCCCCAATGCCGAGATTGCGCAGTGGCGTCCGGAAGTGATCGGCACCATCTTGGTATGGGGCATGAAGTCTATAATGCATGTGTCCACTGATGCTAGCGGTGAGATAACTTTACCCATGTGCAAATCACCATGTGTAGTATACACCACCTTCTTAGAGAAGGTAAAATCTTGCCCATATACCGTTCCACATCCAATCAAGGATAATGTAAACTGGGCACAGAAATTTCATATGTCCAGAAAAAAATTAATTATGTATCAAGCTCATTTGGAATTCTCAAATGCAATCTACCACATATGAAGCTATATAAGGGTAATATGGCTTAGGACCTGGTCCAAGTGGCAAAGGAACGCTCCCCATTAGCTGGGGATCGCAACCCAGTAACCAAAAGGAACAGTAGGGGATGTGCACCCTGTAAAGGGCACAATTCTCAACCTCTGCTCAATTCAAGGACTCAGATGTCATACTTACCCCACAATACAACCCTACAGCATTTCAATGCCGTTTTTACTGTGTTATAATCTAATAAATATCCAGAATCAAATGGTTGGTTTATCGTTATACCAAAAATGTAATATATTCTAATGTGAACATTGCACAACATTTATTTAAAGATAAATATACACATATATTATATCAAAACTATATCATCAATAAATATTAATATTAATCATGTTTCTTGAAATATACCACAGCAAACAAACAATCTGAAGGAGAAAAAAAAAGAAAAAAAAACATTAGTACCTAATAATCATACCACAGGCATAAAAAGACATCTCTATGAAGGAAATTGGGGTAAACCACAATCCTTAAAGAAGAATACTTAATTTAAAGTCCACATTAAGACCATGTGGTTTAAGGTAACATATTTAATCTCCTAATCCATTCCAACTCCCTAATTTTAACTAGTCGCACTCTATCACCACCTCTTCTAAGTGGGGGTATGTGATCAATAATTCTAAACTTCAGATGTTTTTCAGAATGTCCACTTTCTACATAGTGTTTAGAAACAGGCAGATCCAATATCTTTTTTCTAATTGTATACCTTGTTGTGGTTTACTCTAGTTTTAAAAATCCAATGTAATCTCACCAACATGTAAAAGGTTACACTGGTAATGATTAATTGAGAAGACCTCCTTACTCCTTGGATGTTGGACAAATTTCCTTTCAGTATATTGGGACAGTTGATACAATTAAGACAGGGGAAACAACCAGTTCTTCGTTTCTCTGTTAAAGAACATTGAATTAGTGTTTTCTGAAAACCTATATCCAAACGGACTAATTTATCTCTATTATTTTTACTGCCTTTGTATGAAATCAATGGAGGTAATGTAAATTCCTTTAGTTCAGGTAGACATCTACCCAACATGGGCCAATGTCGTTTAACAATGTTTCCTTACTATCCTCAAAAAAAATGGTATCCTTTCCATTGATTTATCATTATTGCTTATTTTGTTCAAAAGACTTTCTCGATCTATATTTTTCACTTTGTCCTTCCATTTATCTAAAAGCTTTCTAGGATATCTCCTCTCCCTTTATCTTTTTGTGATAGAGTCCAGGGATATATCAAGTGTATCAGTGTCGCTCACAATTCTCCTTACACATTAATATTCTCTGCGGATGATGGCTGTCATATCTCAACAGGTTATTCTTATCTGTTAACTTCACAAATATTTTATTCACGTACTTAATCTATTGTTCCCATGTTTAGCTATTTTAATGAGCTTAATAGAGGAAGACAACAGAGGAATAGAAGAGGAGAAAGAAAACACCATTGTGGAAAAAAAGAAAGTTGACAGAAGAGTCAGATAAACCCACCGAGACAGACAACAATGAAGAAAAAGGATTAGATCTGGTAGGAAGCCGTTTTTCTAAAACTCTTTCTAAAGATGAGATTAATGTGTTGACTAAAAGTTTCTCATATAGTCCTAGTACTCATATTAATTGGTTTAATTTGGAAACTGAATTATTCAGATTTTTCAAATCTATAAAATTGAAACATTGGTATGGTAAAAATTTAAAAGAACAATTTGTTGATAAATCCACGAAAACCACTTTTAAATTGCAAGACCTAATGCTTTCTAATAACAGTGATTTTGTACCTATTGTGAATGCTATCACTATCAAGATATAGATTTGTTGAAACAGTCTCAAACTAGGGATCGATTTAAATACCCAAACGTTACCAATGCAGAAAATGAGGCATTGAATTTATTGGTCCATGATGACAACATCACAATTAAACCTGCCGATAAGGGTGGTGCTGTCGTCGTTATGGAAACAAAGAATTATATACCTGAAATAAATTGACAGTTGTGTGATGTAGCGGTTTATGAAGAACTAAATGGGGATCCTTACTTAAGGTAATACTCCACAGCTTTCATTCCATATTCGTAAGGGATCAAGGAGTATAGTGCCTCCATATCCACACTGCACAATACCATCCCAGTCCAAGAACAACTCCTTCCAACTTCCCTAGGAGGTCTGCCGTATCTCGCACGTATGAGTACATAGGGTCTCAGAATCTTATCAATGTATATTACTGCCTTATATGAGAAGCTGTTAATACCTGACACAATCGATCTTGCTTTTAGGGGTTCTAAACTCTTGTGAATCTTCGGCAAGCTGTAAAATGTGGCCATTGTAGGGTGAGACGGAGCAAGAAACTCTTTTTCACTTTTACCAATAGCCTTATTTTCAAATCCTTCCTGAACTAGGTCCTTGAGTTTTTTATGTAAGGACTGTGAAGGATCATGGGATAATCTCTTATATCCCATCTCCTATTCTAGTAATCCTCGACACATAATACGATATTTCTCTGTGTCCATGACAACCAGGCTACCACCCTTGTCGGAAGGTTTAATCACAATCTTTTTGTCCTTCTCTAGCTTGAGAAGACACCCCATTTCTGTTTTTGATAAGTTATACCTACACTTCTGCTCACTTTCCTCCAAATTCATCAAATCCTTAGACACTAAGTTTAAAAATACATACATCGCTTGATGGTGGTGGCATTTTTTGGTTTCTATTTTTTAAGTTTGGAAAAGGGCCTATCCCATTTACGTTTGGGTTCAAATCTCCCAAATGATATAAAAGTCTCACATCTTCCAATAAATTAACAGCAATACCCAGATCTCTGCTTCTTTTTTACTTTCTCTAACACAATGGTTCTTCCATTTAAGGTTGCGGACAAAGAAATGTAGATCCTTGGCAGCTTCGAAGGCATCATAGTCAATGGTAGGGACAAACGAGAGTCCCTTACTAAGGACACACATCTTGTCTGCAGACAAAGGTCTACTTGATAAATTAATGATCTGTGATTCTAATTGGGATTGTTGTACCTGCTCCTGAAGGGGTACTGTAGATCTAAAAAAATACTCCTCTGTGGAGATCTTTTATTCATACCTCTCCCTCAGTTTTGGCCCTGGTCTCTACCTTTCGCCTTGTGACTTTTATTTTTTCCTTCTGTTGCAGAAATATCTGTCTCTGATGAAGAGAGATCGCTGTCAAAATTCTTATTGTTTTGAATCACTGGTAGCTAACAGTGTCTTCCCGTTCCCACTGTGCGAGTAAAGTAGGACTGTTGTATCGATAATCCAGTGAGAGGGCAATCAGCAGGTGTCTAGAACATACCCTGCTTTGATGTAACTCTCTAGTGATTGCACCTCCCACCAGAATGTTATTTGGTCCTTGTATATCTTGGTAAGTTCCCTAAATGCAGAGTTAAATGAAGGGGTGTACATCTTTTGTGTAAATTGTCTATCTGGGAAGACCTCTTTTACTTCATTGATCCATTGGTCAGTGTTTATTCCAACAGTAAGGAATCCTAACATACTCCATAGAAACCAGATGGATTTTTAAACTAGGTACCAGCACTCCTGATAGCATGAATGGAATTCTATCTTTTTCCCCTTCCTTCCAGTTTACAAAACGTAGGATGAACTATCTAGGGTCAGTCGCTGTAGAGTGGGGGCGCCATTTGCGCAGGAAAACAGGGTGCCAACCTCCATGTAGGTAGGGTGATCACAATAGCTGAGTTGCAGGTCAAATAATAGGGTCTCTATTTTCATCCTGAGAGGTCCACCATTGTCGCATCATTGGGTTTGGGTTTAAAATTATTGAGAATTTCTCTTAAAAAAAATTGTAAAAATCGATAACACTATCCTATAATGGATACTTTTGTTCTCTATCTGAGAATACGACTTATTTTTGAAATTCAGGGTCAGTAGATTGAAAATAGCAGAGGGTTGAATCCTGCATATACCATTTAGGTGGTGAGTTTTAAGCGATTTAATTACTTTGCGCCTTAAGGCACTTAAGAGGTTAAATATGATGGTAACATGTCCCGGTACCTCACACTGTAGCCCTGATAATATGGCTTCTGGACCGCATTGCCGGAAGTGAGGTATGCGGTTCAGTACCAAAATTGGTGGCTGCTGTGCCGCAATTCCGGAAATGGAGTATGTGGTCCAGCACCATGATGGAGATGACGATACTTCTGGCCGCAGGTTAGTCTGTGACTGGAAGTGCGTCATTAGGTGCACCACCAATGAGATAAACACAACAGGTGCATAAAAAGAAGCCTAAGAAATATGTCTGAAATGGCTGCAGGCATTGACGCCTGTGAATACTGGGGGACTAATGTGGGATCACTATGCTTGGAACCATATGCCCCTGATGAGATATTGAAATGCGTCGGGAGGTTCCTCTGATGACTAAAATCACCCATGAATGAAAAGGAGGGCAAGAAAACTCCAGGGTGAGATCTAACCAGTAGCCATTTTGAAGAATAAGGCCCTGATGGTAATAAGAGGATTCCTCAAATTCTTTATTTATGGCAGACTAAGGGTGGTGTATTTACTACACATTAATTGTAAAAAGAACCGCAGAGATTTTGAGAGACTCAGTTGGGTTGGATATGTGTAACCCTCTTATTATTGGCTGCTTAAAGAAAGTGTTAAAAACAGTTAATAGTATGGGAGTGCCAGGAGAAGTGTAACAAACTTTGGTTATGGACATATAGCCAGATATTTGTAAGCATTTCCCACCTATACTTTTTATTTACATGTTATGTCAGTCTTTAGCACATCTGCACTGGGCACTTTATCATTTTACTGATATTTATTAAAAGATACATTTTAATTTACTCTGTACTGTGGTACCATTTGTTTGATAATGATGTATGTTGAGGTCAAATGGACATAACTAATGCTGGGTTTGCATTAAGGAATTTGAAAAGCTTTCAATACATATTAGGTGCAACCAAAACTACACATTTAATTTTTGGGCAATTAGAGACTTTACAGTATTGCAATTCACAGTGAATAGATTGGCCGCAAATCAATTTTTTTTAAAAAAAATTGGTCAACCTGGCAAATTTAAATTTCCAAAGATCAGATAATCTCTAGTGAATATATGTAAACATTGCATGCTGACAACATTCACGCGTGCCACCAGTTATCCTTTAATATTTCTTGATTTATACATACTACATGATTTTTGTATATTATCGACATACAACTGACACTATAAAACTAATGTAAAGAATGGTATACAATTAATCAGTGGTTTAGCAATTCTAAATGTTTATATGTGGAGTACTTTTTATCTAGGGATATTTTGTTTACATTATAATTCTGTGTTGTCTCCTTTGTATAAAATAGAAGACTTTGAATGTGAAGTGGCTGTAGTATGATTGACATCTCAACACTCAAGCCTTGTTAAACATTTTTCACTTAGACATGCTGCTATTATTAATTGAAGTGGTTATCCTTTTTAGAAAAAGGTGAAGTGCCACATTGGTGACATTTAGCAAGATGTACTGTAATTCTTTCAACTGCTATTATTTCATGCTTTTCATGACCTAGTATAGTGGTGTTAAATAAAATATATGCATTCTACATGTCATAACAGATTTTCACATGTTTGATGTAAGGTTGTTGACACTATTTGGTGCCTTTGCATTCCAATCTCTATTCATATGATCATTACTTATCCCAACAGGCCAGCTAAGTGCCTGACCTATTGCTCGCACACTTACAAAACGCCCCATGAGTAACTCTGCACTGTCTACTTAATATGTTTCTCACTAATATTATCAGTATAAAATATGACGTGATAGGAAACAGGTTTATTTCTCTCATGCAAACTGCCCATATTATATTCTACTTCTATTTCTAAATTAGTGAATTGAAGAGTGTATACATAGTGGATGAGTGCCAGGAAGACTAGATAAGTCAACAGCACTAATAGGTTTTATTTTCATTTGTTTGTAGTACTTATTGTGTCTAATATTCAATGTTGTTTATTTTTATATATAGTAAATGCAGCAATGATTATTTAACCTTCTCCCTGTCCAGAATGTATTTCATATGTAGCAAAGAGCATATGAAATCTGTGATGACTAGAGATGAGAAGATCTTTGGAAATCAGAATTTTCCTCCAAAATTTGATCACATCAAATAAATTTGCCAAAAATTGCATACCTAAAAAATATGTGTGCCACACTTTGAGGTCTCCTTGAAGTGTATTAAACCAATTTGAAGCGCTTTGATGCAAACATAGCCTTTTGAAGCTGCATGCCCACTATGCGTTTTTCAAGCGTTTTTGCCGTGGAATTTCCGCAGCGAAAATGCTTAAAAAACGCTTGGCAATACGTGCCCCACGGTCCCCAACGATAATCCGCATGTGCTGTGCACATGCTGCGGAAATTTCCGCTGCGTATTATCATTGCGGAAAAATCCGCAGCATGTCCTTTATTTTTGCAGACACGCGGCATAATTGCTACCATTGACTTGCATTGAATCGCTTAATATCCGCATGACTACATGTGCACATGCAGATATTAAGCGATTCAAAGTCCGGATGATACCCGGTCTGGAGAAGAGACGACTCTCCTCCAGACAAGGGTACCATAGTACCTGTTAGAAAAAAGAATTTAAAATAAAAAATATACATTATACTCACCTTCTGATGGCCCACGGTCTCCTATATGGTGCGTTCTGGCTCCCGACGGCTCGCGGTGGTGTAAAAGGACCTTCCATGACGTCATTTAGTCATGTGACTGGTCACGCGACCGCTATCGTAGGCGGTCGCGTGACCTGTCACATGACTAAATGATGTCATGGAAGGTCCTTTTACACCACCGCGAGCCGTCGCGAGCTGTACAAGAGACCGGACGCAATAGAGAAAAGACCGCAGGCCATCAGAAGGTGAGTATAATGTTTTTTTTTTTTACCATTTTTATTGTTTTTTAACTATTAACTTGGTCACACTATATAAATCCATGCCGATTGCATGGATTTATATAGTGTGAACAAGTTGTCAAGCACTTTTCCTAGTGATGCTAAAATCGCTTGGAAAAGCGCTTGATATGGAGAAATGCATTCCGAAAAACTTCACAAACGCTTCTACCTGGCGGGAAAAACGCATGTAAAATCCACATGTGTTTTTCTTGCCAGGGAGATGCAGAAAAAATCAGCAGCATTTCTGCATCGCGGGCACTTAGCCTAAATGTTCAAGTGACATTAAACTAACTGGTTAGGGGAAGATGGATAGAAAGCAGCCTGTTTAACCAGACAATGCAGTTTCAGACTTTGTAAACTATATATATTATATAAACGGTCTAAAAATTATCTCTGTTGGGGGCACACACATGTCTTACTGTTTCAAATTCAGCACGAATATGGCACATTGGGATTCGTGATCGCAAAGGAGAGCAAATTTTCTTAAAATCTGAAAAGTTTGACGAATTTGCGCGGGACCGTGAATACAGGGCAACCACGGTGTTTTGAACAGTTTTGCTAGCATAGTACTAGTGTATGATGAGTGGTAACATGTGCCAGGTGAGTGTGGGGACTGTGGAGAGCTTAGAACAGGTCAGATCAGCGGCGCACTGTGTTTTTTTTTTCCTGTGGGTGGTAATTTTAACTGAGGAAAGTGTGGCCAGCCAATCATAGTGCAGGAAGCATCTACACTGTCCAGACATAATGGCTTCTGCAATTGGCTGCAGAAATTACATGTACTCTCAATATAAAGAGTGGCCATGTTCCCTCAGCGCCATTATATCCATGTCACTGCTGGAGACAGGGGCGGGGGGAGGGGCAGGGGATGGATCTCTGCATAAATAATGAAGATCTCCATTTTTTTTTCTCTTTCCCACATTTACATTGGGGAGGTGCAATATGTCAGCCTATCAGCAGCGCACACACGGAGCGAACAGCTTTTTTTCACACAAGCAAGGGCATGTGTCATTGGCAGTGTATGTCACATGTCCTTGCCCTATAAGACCCAGCCATTTTTCCCGTCACCACCATTTTCTCATTGCTGCAGCTGCGTGTTAGATGGCATCGCTGTTGCTGTGTGCGATATACTTTCAGTGTTAATTTCAAGCCAATTTTCGCACAAATCTACAGATAGCTTGGGAGTAGGGAATAGTTGTGATTGCAGTCCTTTTGAGGACAAGGTTACATCATTTCCTACGACTTTTATCAGGCAGGTCTGTGCATTTAAATAGACAGGTTGGGAGTAAAGACTAATTGTAATTGCAGTCCTTTTGAGGGCTAGGTTACATCAGATCCTATCACTTTTATCAGGCAGGTATGTGCTCTTAAATAGATAGGTTGGGAGTAAAGACTAATTGAAATTGCAGTCCTTTTGAGGGCTAGGTTACATCAGTTCCTATCACATTTTGCCAGGCAGATCTGTGCCAGTGCTGTGCAAGTTTTTTTGACAGCATTTGGCTAAATCTAGCAAAGCAAATCCTTTTTGGCCTCTTGCAGTGTGTGTTAGTCAGTGGAGTAGCCTATCTGTGTTGCAAGCTACACCACCTGTGTATAGAAGACAAATTTTTTTACTGCACATAGTGAAGTAAAACTTTTTGGGCATAGCATCATTATATTAGACCATCTATACTAACCTCCACCAGGTTGAAAATTCAAAATTATTTTTATCTGCATCTAGCTCTGAAAAAACATTTGGGCTTGGGCTTGTAGCAGTGTGTGGGACTTGTTCTATTAGTCCATCTATACTAACCTCCACCAGGTTGCAAATTCAAAATAATTTTTATCTGCATCTAGCTCTGAAAAAATATTTAGGCTTGGGCTTGTAGCAGTGTGTGGGACTTGATCTATTAGTCCATCTATACTAACCTCCACCAGGTTGCAAATTCAAAATAATTTTTATCTGCATCTAGCTCTGAAAAAATATTTGGGCTTGGGTTTGTAGCAGTGTGTGGGACTTGTTCTATTAGTCCATCTATACTAACCTCCAACAGGTTGCAAATTCAAAATAATTTTTATCTGCTTCTAGCTCTGAAAAAATATTTGGGCTTGGGCTTGTAGCAGTGTGTGGGACTTGTTCTATTAGTCCATCTATACTAACCTCCACCAGGTTGCAAATTCAAAATAATTTTTATCTGCATCTAACCCAGCCAATACTTTTGGCCTAATACCACATTTTGGCCACTCAGCTCTGCTCCGTTCCCATCCATTGTTTTTTGTGCAAACAACTACAGAGTTGTCAATTAGTTAACCACCAAAATGAGTGGAAAAAGGCCTGCTGCTGGTGGAAAGGGGAATAGTCATGTTGGGAAGGGAAAAAAAGGTTGTGTCCGTGGGGTAGGTGTTAAAGCAACAGTAACATCTGCAGAAGAAAGACTATCTTCCAGCCAAACTAAGATGTCTACTTACATAGTTACATAGTTACATAGTTACATAGTTTATAAGGCCGAAAGAAACCAAGCGTCCATCCAGTTCAGCCTATTTCTTGAGCACTGCAGCTATTCCGCAGCGTTGATCCAGGGGAAGGCAACAAAAAACCATGCGGTATAGGCCAATTTACATCATTGAGGAAAAATTCACTTGCCGACACCAATCTGGCAGTCAGATCAAAACCCCGGATTAATTAACTAAGCATAAGATGTAATTTTATTGTTCTCAAGAAAGGCGTCCAGGCCTCTCTTGAACTCTTTAAGTGAGTTGGACATCACCACTTCCTCTCCCAGAGAGTTCCAGAGTCTCACGGCTCTGACCGTAAAGAATCCCCTTCTATGCTGGTGCAGGAACCTCCTTTCCTCCAGACGCATAGTGTGCCCCCTCGTCTTTGTCACCATCCTTGGTATAAACAGGTCTTGGGAGAGATCTCTGTACGGCCCCCTGATGTATTTATACATGTTTATGAGGTCTCCCCTAAGCCTTCTCTTTTCCAATGTAAATAGGCCTAATTTTGACAACCTCTCTGGGTATTATAGTCCCTCCATTCCCTTTATTACCTTAGTTGCCCTCCTTCTTTTAGCGGACAATGTGATAAGATCCCTTTCTTACGGCCACGCCAATCGCTACAAATTCCAGATGAGGCACAAAAACAGCAGGTCCTTCAACGGATATCAAGTGCTCCTTTACGTGGGCTCTCCTCCACCTCAACTTCAACATCACAAATACTCCAGTCCTCAGAGGAGTCACCCCAATTGCAGTTGCTTCCTCACAGATCCCAATTCTCCAGCTGCCCGTCTGAGTATGGGGTAGAACAGATGGTTGAGTCTGCAGAGCTGTTCACTCATACTATAGCCTGGGAATCAGAGGTCGGCTCCAGAGCATCTGTGAATCCAGATGAGGAAATTATCTGCACTGATGCCCAGAATCTTTATGAGTCAGATCCAGGACCAGACGCAGAAGGTTCTGACCATAATGTAGACCCTCGTTCCCAAACTGTAACTCCTGTTGGTGGAGACAATGAGGAAGATGATGATGAGACTCAAATACCTGATTGGAGCGACAACTTGAGTTTTTTGTCAGGGCAGGAAGAGGTTGGCTCTGTGGACGATGGGTGTGATAACACACAGGTTGATGATGATGAGATTGGAGATCCCACTTACTGTCAACCCACAGTCAGCCAGTCGATGAGGTCAGCAGAGGAGGTGGAGGAGGATGCTAGTGACGACGAGGTCAGGTTGCACCTTCCTGGACAGAGACGTAGTACTGGAAGCACGTCAACAACTGCATCCTCAAACACAACTCTGCCTCTGACCACAAGTCGTGGTGGCTCTTCAGGTCGCATGGGTGCGAAGCCTTGCATAGCCTGGGCATTTTTTCAGATCGATAAGGATGAACCAACTCGTGTTATCTGTAACATTTGTCAGAAAAAACAAAGTAGAGGCCAAAAAATACATAGTTTGAGTACTTCATGCATGAACCGGCACATGGATTTGAAGCATAAGTTGCAGTGGGAAGCTCACTGTGCTACAATGCGGCCTAGCCGCCCGGGCCAACCACCGTCTGCAACATCATGTGCATCCGCGGCCTCTTCATCCTCTGTGACTGGGGGGACAGCAGTCACACCTGATTTGGGACGCAGACCTGCCACCTCTTTACCCACAACAGCAAGCATGATTGGAAGGTCATCATTTTCTTTGGAGGTGGAAACACCAGCTGGTGTTCAGCGCTGTACGACATTGATAGCACCACCTTTGGATCAAGGCAACCTAACATGTCCGCCTGCATCTTCCTCACAGACCGGCAGTTTGCCGGGGACACCCTTCTCAACCCCATCTAAGCAGAACAGCCAGCCCTCAGTCACTCAGATGTGGCCAAGTAAAAGACCATTTCCTCCTAGCCATGAGAAAGCTAAGAGGTTGAATTTCACCATCTGCAAGATCTTGGCTACAGAAATGCTGCCTTTCCGCCTGGTAGACACAGAGGATTTTCGAGACCTTATGTCCGTCGCAGTGCCCCAGTACCAGATGCCCAGTCGGCACTACTTCTCAAAGAAAGGTGTGCCTGCGCTCCACCAGCATGTCGCACACACCACCGCTTCTTTGAGAAACTCTGTGTGTGACAGGGTGCATTTCACCACAGACACTTGGACGAGTAGGCATGGACGGGGGCGTTACATGTCGCTGACAGGGCACTGGGTAACTATGGTTACAGCAAGACAAGGGGCTGCTGTCCAAGTCTTGCCGTCCCCATGAGTTGTGCATCAATCCTCTTTATCTCGAAGTTCCTCCACTGCTTCTGCCTCCTCAACCTCCTCTCGATCCTCCACCTGCACCCAAAGCCTGTCTGGTCATGCCACAAGCTTTCGAACTGCGCAAAAGGGATCCTGCACACCTCCTTACTATGCTGGCAGCAGGGCTCAATGTCATCAGGCGGTTTTTACTTTGAAATGTCTGGGAAATGTGAGTCACACAGCTGAGGAGTTGTGGTCAGCTCTGCAGAACCAGTTTCATGAATGGTTGTCTCCTCTGGACCTGAAACCAGGGCAGGCCGTGTGCGACAATGCTGCATACTTCGGTGCGGCCCTTCGCCGGGGCAATGTCACACACGTGCCTTGTATGGCTCACGTGTTGAACCTTGTTGTCCAGCAATTTTTAGCCCACTATCCCGGACTAGATGGCCTTCTGCAGAGGGCACAGTCGCTGTGTGCTCACTTCCGCCATTCGCATCCCGCAGCTCAGCGACTTACATCTCTACAGAAGACGTTGGGCCTGCCACTTCACCGGCTAAAATGCGATGTGCCTATCCGGTGGAATTCAACTCTGCACATGTTGCAGCGACTGTGGCAGCACCGACAAGCCCTTGTGCAATTCGTTCTGATGTATAGCCTGGGCCAACGAGATCCAGAGGTGGGGCAAATCACGCTGGAGGAGTTGTCTCAGATCAGGGGCCTTTGCACCCTTATGCACAGTTTTGAAATGGCGACGTAGATGTTTAGTGCTGACGATGCCATTATCAGCATGACTATTCCAGTGATTTACATGCTGGAGCACATGTTAAACAGAATTCGGAGTCAGGTGGTGGCACAAGAGGAGGTGGAGGAAGTAGAGGAGGAGGAGTTGTATGCGGAAGGGCTAACAACTGCAAGGTCCAGACGATCGGCAGCACCAAGGCGGCAGGCATGTGAGGGTGGGGGAGATGGTTTTACCAGGGTGCATGGTAGCAGCCAAACTAGTGAGGAAGGTGCAGGAGCCCAGGAAGAAGTGGAGGATGAACTGATGGAAGACTCATCAGATGAGGGAGACCTTGATCACATTTCTGTTGAGCGAGATTGGGGGGAGAGGGCAGAGGAAGGAAGCATGATTGTTGCCTCGACACCAACACAACAGGGACTTGGTGCTCCTGGATGCGCAAGACACATGAGTGCCTTCTTGCTGCACTAGCTGCAACATGACCCTCGAATTGTGAGAATTAGAAATAATCCTGACTACTGGGTTGCCACACTCTTAGATCCCCGGTACAAAAGTAAATTTGCAGAAATTATTCCTGCCATAGAAAGAGATGTAGGCATGCAGGAGTATCAGCAGAGACTGTTGCAGAATCTTACATGTGCTTTTCAACAAAACAGTAGTGGTGCACGTAGTGAATCTCACAGTTCCAACTTGCCAACCGTGGTACCGTCGAGTGTTCAGCACTCAAAACGTAACAGAAACACAGTATCTGCTGGTAACATCAATTTTGCAGAATCATTTCACCACTTTTTTAGCCCATCCTTTGCAAGGCCACAGGAGACAAAAAGTCTGACACATAGTCAACGCCTAGAGACGATGGTACAGGAGTATCTCCAAGTAAACATTGAAGCCATGACTGTGTTACTGGAACCTTGCTCTTTTTGGGATTCCTATCTGGATAAATGGCCGGAGCTCGCCACTTACGCCTTGGAGATCTTGTCTTTTCCCGCAGCCAGCGTTCTGTCTGAACGTGTGTTCAGCGCTGCTGGTGGTGTGCTGACAGATAAGCGCACGCGGCTCTCCACTGATAATGTAGACAGACTCACGTTCATAAAGATGAACAAATCATGGATCCAAAATGACTTTTCTACCCCTGTGTCATCCTGGGGAGAGTAAAAGCTTGATGATTTGTTAAAATCACCTCACCAACCATTTTAAGCTTTGAAATTACTAATAGAGATGAGCGTTGTTCTACTCGAACTGTTCGCCAATCTCAAATTCGAGCTGTTTTGGGCGGTGTTCGAGCCGGTCGGCGAACACGAACAATTTGAGAAAAATTCGGCTGTTCGAGGTTATGTTCGATAACTGTTCGTGCACCAAAATCATAACTGGATTTTTTCTCAGTAATGATGAAAATGAATGTTAATACGCAGTTTGAGTGTACAGCGGGGCGGGGGGAGGGGCAGGGGATGGATCTCTGCAGGAACAATGAAGATCTCCATTTTTTTTTCTCTTTCCCGCATTTGCAGTGGGGAGGTGCAATCTGTCAGCCTATCAGCAGTGCACACACAGAGCGAAGTGCTTTTTTTCACACAAGCAAGGGCATGTGTGATTGGCAGTGTATGTCACATGTCCTTGCCCTATAAGACCAAGCCATTTTCCCCGTCGCCACCATTTTCTCACTGCTGCAGCTGCGTGGTAGACGGCACCGCTGTTGCTGTGTGCGCTATACCTTGTTAATTTCAAGCCAATTTTCGCACAAATATACAGATAGCTTGGGAGTAGGGAATAGTTGTGATTGCAGTCCTTTTAAGGACTAGGTTACAGCATTTCCTACGACTTTTATCAGGCAGGTCTGTGCTCTTAAATAGATAGATTGTGGGAGTAAAGACTAATTGTAATTGGAGTCCTTTTCAGGACTAGGTTACATCAGTTCCTATCAGTTTTTGCCAGGCAGGTCTGTGCCAGTGCTGTGCAAGTTTTTTTCACAGCATTTGGCTGAATCTAGCAAAGCTAATCCTTTTTGGCCTATTGCAGAGTGTGTTAGTCAGTGGAGTAGCCTATCTGTGTTGCAAGATATACCACCTGTGTATAGAATACCAATTTTTTTACTGCACCTAGTGAAGTAAAATCTTTTGGGCATAGCATCATTCTATTAGTCCATCTATACTGACCTCCATCAGGTTGCAAACTGAATATAATTTTTTTCTGCATCTAGCTCTGAAAAAATATTTGGGCTTCTAGCAGTGTGTGGGACTTGGTCTATTAGTCCATCTATACTGACCTCCATCAGGTTGCAAATTAAAAATAATTTTTTTCTTCATTTAGCTCTGAAAAAATATTTGGGCTTCTAGCAGTGTGTGGGACTTGTTCTATTAGTCCTTCTATACTGACCTCTAGCAGGTTGCAAATTGAATATAATTTTTTTCTGCATCTAGCTCTGAAAAAATATTTGGGCTTCTAGCGGTGTGTGGGACTTGGTCTATTAGTCCATCTATACTGACCTCCATCAGGTTGCAAATTAAAAATAATTTTTTTCTGCATCTAGCTCTGAAAAAATATTTGGGCTTCTAGCAGTGTGTGGGACTTGGTGTATTAGTCCATCTATACTGACCTCCATCAGGTTGCAAATTAAAAATAATTTTTTTCTTCATTTATCTCTGAAAAAATATTTGGGCTTCTAGCAGCGTGTGGGACTTGTTCTATTAGTCCATCTATACTGACCTCCATCAGGTTGCAAATTAAAAATAATTTTTTTCTGCATCTAGCTCTGAAAAAATATTTGGGCTTCTAGCAGTGTGTGGGACTTGGTCTATTAGTCCATCTATACTGACCTCCATCAGGTTGCAAATTAAAAATAATTTTTTTCTGCATCTAGCTCTGAAAAAATATTTGGGCTTCTAGCAGTGTGTGGGACTTGGTCTATTAGTCCATCTATACTGACCTCCATCAGGTTGCAAATTGAATAAAAAAATTTTCTGCATCTAGCTCTGAAAAAATATTTGGGCTTCTAGCGGTGTGTGGGACTTGGTCTATTAGTCCATCTATACTGACCTCCATCAGGTTGCAAATTAAAAATATTTTTTTTCTGCATCTAACCCAGCCAATAGTTTTGGCCTAATACCACAGTTTGGCCACTCAGCTCTGCTCGGTTACCATCCATTGTTTTTTTGTGCAAACAACTCCAGAGTTGTGAATTAGTTAACCACCAAAATGAGTGGAAAAATTCCTGCTGCTGGTGGAAAGGGGAATAGGCGTGTTGGGAAGGGGAAAAAAGGTTGTGTCCGTGGGGTAGGTGCAGAAGAAAGACCATCTTCCAGCCAAACTAAAATGTCTACTTCTTTTAGCGGACAATGTGATAAGATCCCTTTCTTACGGCCACGCCAATCGCTACAAATTCCAGATGAGGCACAAAAACAGCAGGTGCTTCAACGGATATCAAGTGCTCCTTTAAGTGGGCTCTCCTCCACATCAACTTCAACATCACAAATACTCCAGTCCTCAAAGGTGTCACCCAAATCGCACTTGCTTCCTCACAGCTCCCAAATCTCCAGCTGCCCGTCTGAGTATGAGGTAGAACAGATGGTTGAGTCTGCAGAGCTGTTTACTCATACTATAGCCTGGGAATCAGAGGTCGACTCCAGCGCTTCTGTGAATCCAGACGAGGAAATGATCTGCACTGATGCCCAGAATCTTTATGAGTCGGATCCAGGACCAGACGCAGAAGGTTCTGACCATAATGTAGACCCTCATTCCCAAACTGTAACTCCTGTTGGTGGAGACAATGAGGAAGACGATGATAAGACTCAAATACCTGATTGGAGCGACAACTTTAGTTTTTTGTCAGGGCAGGAACAGGTTGGCTCTGAGGACGACGGGTGTGATAACGCACAGGGTGATGATGATGAGGTCGGAGATCCCACTTACTGTCAACCCACAGTCAGCCAAGAGATGAGGTCAGCAGAGGAGGTGGAGGAAGATGCTAGTGACGACGAGGTCAGGTTGCGCCTTCCTGGACAGAGACGTAGTACTGGAAGCACGTCAACAACTGCATCCTCAAACACAACTCTGCCTCTCACCACAAGTCGTGGTGGCTCTTCAGGTCGCATGGGTGCTAAGCCTTGCATAGCCTGGGCATTTTTTCAGATCGATAAAGATGACCCAACTCGTGTTATCTGTAACATTTGTCAGCAAAAGCTAAGTAGAGGCCAAAAAATACATAGTTTGAGTACTTCATGCATGAACCGGCACATGGACATGAAGCATAAGTTGCAGTGGGAAGCTCAGTGTGCTACAATGCGGTCTAGCCGGCCGGGCCAACCACCGTCTGCCATATCTTGTGCATCCGCGGCCTCTTCATCCTCTGTGACTGGGGGGACAGCAGTCACACCTGTTTTGGGGCGCAGACCTGCCACCTCTTTACCCGCAACAGCCAGCGTGATTGGCAGGTCATCATTTTCTTTGGAGGTGGTAACACCAGCTGGTCTTGAGCGCTGTCCGACATCGATAGCACCACCTTTGGATCAAGGCAACCTAACATGTCCGCCTGCATCTTCCTCACAGACCGGCAGTTTGCCGGGGACACCCTTATCAACCCCGTCTAAGCACAATAGCCAGCCCTCGGTCCCTCAGATGTGGACAAGTAAAAGACCATTTCCTCCTAGCCATGAGAAAGCTAAGAGGTTGAATTTCACCATCTGCAAGCTCTTGGCTACAGAAATGCTGCCTTTCCGCCTGGTGGACACAGAGGATTTTCGAGACCTTATGTCCGTCGCAGTGCCCCAGTACCAGATGCCCAGTCGGCACTACTTCTCAAAGAAAGGTGTGCCTGCGCTCCACCAGCATGTCGCACACAACATCACCGCTTCTTTGAGAAACTCTGTGTGTGACAGGGTGCATTTCACCATAGACACTTGGACGAGTAGGCATGGACAGGGGCGTTACATGTCGCTGACTGGGCACTGGGTAACTATGGTGACAGCAGGACAAGGGGCTGCTGTCCAAGTCTTGCCGTCCCCACGAGTTGTGCGTCAATCCTCTTTATGTCATTTTTCCTCCACTGCTTCTGCCTCCTCAACCTCCTCTCGGTCTTCCACCTGCACCCAAAGCCTGTCTGGTCATGCCACAAGCTTTCTAACTGCGCAGAAGGGATCCTGCACACCTCCTTACTATGCTGGCAGTAGGGCTCAACGTCATCAGGCGGTTTTTACATTGAAATGTCTGGGAAATGTGAGTCACACAGCTGAGGAGTTGTGGTCAGCTCTGGAGAACCAATCTCATGAATGGTTGTCTCCACTGGACCTGAAACCAGGGAAGGCCGTGTGCGACAATGCTGCAAACCTGGGTGCGGCCCTTCGCCGGGGCAATGTCACACACGTGCCTTGTATGGCTCACGTGTTGAACCTGGTTGTCCAGCAATTTTTAGCCCACTATCCCAGACTAGATGGCCTTCTGCAGAGGGCACGGTCGCTGTGTGCTCACTTCCGCCGTTCGCATCCCGCAGCTCAGCGACTTACATCTCTACAGAAGTCGTTGGGCCTGCCACTTCACCGGCTAAAATGCGATGTGCCTACCCGGTGGAATTCAACTCTGCACATGTTGCAGCGACTGTGGCAGCACCGACAAGCCCTGGTGCAATACGTTCTGACGTATAGCCTGGGCCAACGAGATTCAGAGGTGGGGCAAATCACGCTGGAGGAGTGGTCTCAGATCAGGGACCTATGCACCCTTCTGCACAGTTTTGAAATGGCGACGAAGATGTTTAGTGCTGACGATGCCATTATCAGCATGACTATTCCGGTGATTTACATGCTGGAGCACATGTTAAACAGAATTCGGAGTCAGGTGGTGGCACAAGAGGAGGTGGAGGAAGTAGAGGAGGAGGAGTTGTATGCGGAAGGGCTAACATCTGCAAGGTCCAGACGGTCGGCAGCACCAGGGCGGCAGGCATGTGAGGGTGGGGGAGATGATTTTACCAGGGCGCATGGTAGCAGCCAAACTAGTGAGGAAGGTGCAGGAGCCCAGGAAGAAGTGGAGGACGAACTGATGGAAGACTCATCAGATGAGGGAGACCTTGATCACATTTCTGTTGTGCGAGGTTGGGGGGAGAGGACAGAGGAAGGAAGCATGATTGTTACCTCGCCACCAACACAACAGGGACTTGGTGCTCCTGGATGCGCAACACACATGAGTGCCTTCTTGCTGCACTACCTGCAACATGACCCTCGAATTGTGAGAATTAGAAATAATCCTGACTACTGGGTTGCCACACTGTTAGATCCCCGGTACAAAAGTAAATTTGCAGAAATTATTCCTGCCATAGAAAGGGATGCACGCATGCAGGAGTATCAGCAGAGACTGTTGCAGAATCTTACATGTGCTTTTCCACAAAATACCAGTGGTGCACATAGTGAATCTCACAGTTCCAACTTGCCAACCGTGGTCTGTATGGAATTGTTCAAGAAAGGGCCCAAAATTAAGATAACATAGATGGGAGAGGTCTCTATGAATAGGAATTCCTAAGTATTTGATACCCTGTGAGGGCCAGGCAAAGGGAAAGTTGGACTGGATGGAATCCTATATGGATTTAGGGAGGGAGACATCGAGGGCCTCAGACTTCGCTGCATTGATTTTAAAATTTTACCATGTAACAAAGTGATCTATTTCAGCCATAACAGCAGGGATGGATATATGTGATTGAGTGATATATACTAGGACATCATCAGCAAATAGAGAGCACTTGTACTCGGTGCCTCCCACCTCAATCCACCTAATATTGGGGTTATGGCGAATTGATGAGAGCAGGTGCTCCGTCACTAGGATGTATAAGAGAGGGGACAGAGGACATCCCTGCCTTGTCCCATTGGTGATTGTGAAAGGTGATGAAAATGTTCTGACGCACCCCCTGGGCCTTGGGACACCCGGAGCCGGACCCTTTTTGGTGGATGCTGGTGGTTGTAGTCTTCGTGGCGGCGATCCGGTTCCGTGGCTCAGGGCGGTCAAACCAGTGGCGGAACTATTTATGTGGTTTTGATGTTTAAATGTCCGACTACGCCACCCGTGGATTGCGGTCAGAGTGAACCGCCGCTACAGGGCAGACCGCTAAGGCTGGTGTTGTGGGTGCAGCAGAGCGTAGCATAACTCCCCACGGGAGGAGTATAGCCTCAGGGCAGTGTATGCGGAGGATGGGGGTGATGGTGCAGGGCAGCAGCAGTAACGACACGGAGTCAGTGATGCAGTTCAGGGCCTTTACTCACAGTTCTTATTATCCAGACCACGTCTGCAGGTAACGGCTGCCCACGTCGTACTGTGCTCACCAGGTGAGGGGCTCAGACAACTCCCAGAAAACTTTGGAGCGCTTCACAGGACCCCCTTTGTGTGTCCTTTGTCTGGCCTTTCTTACCAACACTTCTGTCCGGCTGCCTCGGGCCTCCTCTTGGTAAACTTGGCGCCAGTTTCCCTGACCCTATGTGGTGCCTTCCTAGCGGGTGGAGCAAGGGGCTGCGCCACATAAAATGTCAGAGCCTCCGGTTTCTAGCTGAGGGTCGTTTCCTGCCTCCACTAGTTCGGGGACCGGTCTCCCCCTTTGGCCTGACCCCTCCACGCAGGTGGATTCGGGCGTGCGGTGGCGACTCGCCCGTCCGCACCCCTGGGATCCCTTCATTCCTCGTTCCTGGAGCCTTCTCCGCTCCTCTTCCTTCCTTCTCCCTCTTGCAGGCCTGGGTCTCTGTTACTAGGCCCGCCTCCGGAGCAGAGCTCATGCAGAGCCCCTGCTCCCTGCCACTTCTGCTCAGACTTCTCTGCACTGAACTAAGATGGTGCCCACCTTTTATACTCCCTTCTCAATGCACCCAGGAACTGCTTCCTCCCTGCTCCTGCACTGCAGGGTTCCCCTTCCTCAGTGTTCCCTCCCCCCACTCCAGCCAGGGACAGGGACTGTCGTGCCCATCTCAGGGGCATATTGGTCGCCCTGCCCCACGGCAATGTGGTGTAATGCATGCAGGTGTCGGGTCCTGATCCACACTCCATCCTTATCTGAGAGTGAGATATCACACCTCTGGGTGAGGTGCAATACGTCTGTAGCAACCGAGCCCTCGGTGCTACAGTTCCATTTATCTTCAGCCTAGGTGACGTATTGTGATACAGGGCCGTGATTTTGGCTATAAAAGGGTCCCCTAGACCCCTACCCCAAGCTTTTTAAGAGAATCATATATGGCGTGCCAGGAGACTCTATGGAATGCTTTCTCAGCATCCAACGAGAGTATCTACTTACAAATTTTTAACTGCATCTAGCCCAGGAAATACTTTGTGCCTAGTAGCAGTGTCTGCTAGTCATCGGATTATCCCGGCTGTTAAGCAAGCTACACCACCTGTAGTTTGGACACTTAATTTTTTCAAAGGAAATGCTTCGGGACCACGGGATACTTAGTGAAGAGCATCAGGAGGCACCCCAAGGCATAGGGGCTGGGACTGGCACTAGGATGCCTTGCGGTGGACAGCCGAGCTCGATCCTTATAAAAGCTTTTTAACTGCAGCAGCTTTAGTGGACGCTACTGGAGCTGGAATTACGCGGCTGCTGGCATGAGACTTGCCCTCCAATAGATCCTTGCAAATGGATTTAAAGTGTATTCATTCAAATTAGAGGGACAATTTAAATTAAAAAGCTTAGAGCTGCCTCCACCACAGGGGGGCTCTCTCGACCCACCAGCGGACAGGCACCAGTATTGGGAGAGGGGGGCTGGCCGTCAGGGTTCACCGCGGCTCTGGCACAAACCCGGCGACACGGAGGTGGCACGGGCAGGAGCGGACTGGCCGTGTCGGCTTCTCACTTTTTGGATTTTAGAAGGGCATGACATGCCTATATCTGTGTCTCCCCCTCCTTTTACTCCTCCGCCTCTTTTATTTTCGCATGACTATATGTACTTGTCACTTTTCCATGTGTTAGTTGTGTCTTCTGAGCAGTTTGTCAGCTTTTGGACACCTTTGAAGGTGTTTTCTATATGTTTCTATGTGTTTTTGTTTGCCTGCCATTGGTTTTAACGGTGTTCGAAGGTGTTCGACGAACAGTTCGACGAACAGTTCGGCGAACACACGGGTGTTCGACGAACCGAACCGAACTCGAACACTACGGGGGTGGCTCAACACTAATTACTAATCATGTTTATCTGTATCTTGGCTGGAAAATAATTTGGGCCTTGTAGCAGTGTGCAGTACTGATTCTATTAGGCCATCTATACTAAACTCCACCAGATTTAAAATTACTAAACATGTTTATCTGTATCTTGGCTGGAAAATAATTTGGGCCTTGTAGCAGTTTGCAGTACTGATTCTATTAGGCCATCTATACTAATCTCTACCAGATTTAAAATTACTAATCATGTTTATCTGTATCTTGGCTGGAAAATAATTTGGGCCTTGTAGCAGTGTGCAGTACTGATTCTATTAAGCCATCTATACTAATCTCCACCAGATTTAAAATTACTAATCATGTTTATCTGTATCTTGGCTGGAAAATAATTTGGGCCTTGTAGCAGTGTGCAGTACTGATTCTATTGGCCATCTATACTAAACTCCACCATATTTAAAATTACTAATCATGTTTATCTGTATCTTGGCTGGAAAATAATTTGGGCCTTGTAGCAGTTTGCAGTACTGATTCTATTAGACCATCTATACTAAACTCCACCAGATTTCAAATTACTAATCATATTTATCTGTATCTTGGCTGGAAAATAATTTGGGCCTTGTAGCAGTTTGCAGTACTGATTCTATTAAGCAATCTATACTAAGCTCCACCAGATTTAAAATTAATAATTATTTTTAGCTGCATCTAGCCCGGAAAATAATTTTGGGGCTCCTAGATGCGCAAGACACATGAGTGCCTTCTTGCTGCACTACCTGCAACATGACCCTCAGATTGTCAGAATTCGAAATAATCCTGACTACTGGGTTGCCACACTCTTAGATCCCCCACATTCTTCGATCAACCTTTTCATTTTAATAAGGAACAAAAAAATGGTCATTTTTGAAATTCTAAGCATTAGCAGGTTATTAGAAACTGAAATCAAACAGTTTTCAACTCAAAACTTTATTCTTCGTGATGTTACTTTTGCCATAGGACCACTTGTTCGAATTGAGCTTCTGAACTCTCTCGTCCATTGAATTTGTAAGGTTTTGGATGGTTTCTGCTTCAATTGTTTTGCATAAGCACAGAATACCCTCCCAGAGCTGTTGCTTAGATGTGAACTGCCTCCCGCCATCATAGACACTCCTTTTGATGATGCTCCAGAGGTTCTCAATGGGGTTGAGGTCAGGGGAGCATGGGGGTCACACCATAAGTTTGTCCCCTTTTATGCCCATATCAGCCAGAGATGCAGATGTGTTCTGTGCAGCATGAGACGGTGCATTATCTGTAACGGGTCTGGGAGGCGGAACCTCTGAGCTACTATACAAGGGGGCGGTCCTTGTAAGGGAGCGGGTGGCGACCAGGCAGGCAGTCACAGCAGGTGACCGGGACAGTCTCTAGAAGAACGGGCAGGAGGTCACGGCAAGTGACCGGGGCAGTCTCTGGATGAATGGGCAGATGGTCACGGCAAGTGACCGGGGCAGTCTCTGGGTGAACGGGCAGATGGTCACGGCAAGTGACCGGGGCAGTCTCTGGGTAAAGGGTTGGTACGACCTGTGGCGGCTGATGGTAGACGTGAGCTCCCAGGTGAGCAGGCGAGAGTCTCTGGATAAACGGGTGGTCACAGCATGTGACGGCGGAGCCTCCAGGAAGACCAACAGACAGGCGGCAGATGAGCGCTCCCAGGTGAGCGGGCAAGAGTCTCTGGACAGGCGGGTGGTCACAGCACGTGACGGCAGAGCCTCCAGGTAGGCTAGCAGACAGGCAGCAGATGAGCGCTCCCAGGTGAGCGGGCAGGAGTCACTGGACAGGCAGGTGGTCACAGCACGTGACGGCAGAGCCTCCAGGTAGGCTAGCAGGCAGGTAGCAGATGTGCGCTCCCAGGTGAGCGGGCAAGCTGGTCCATAGACAGACTGACAAGAGTTGGAAGGCAGACCGTCGGACCTCAGACAAGCAGGCAGGTAGTTGATGTGCGCTCCCAGGTGAGCGGGCAAGCTGGTCCTTAGACAGACTGACAGGAGTAGTAAGGCAGACCGTCGGACCTCAGGCTAGCAGGCAGGTAGCAGAATATTAGGCAGGAATAAGACAGCAAGCTGGCAGGAATCTGGCAGGTATCTGGCAGGTAACTGGCAACGGGACCTGAGGGCTGAAGCAGAGTAGTGAACAGTGCAACAACATTGCTCGGGCACCTCCATTTTGGAGGAGGTGCCTTATATATGGTGAAGTCCTCCGGCCATTGGCCGGGGACTCCTTAGGACGGCGCGCGCGGCCCCTTTAAGAGGGAGGGAGAGCGCGCGCGCCCTAAGCACAGTGGCTGGGAAGGAGCGCGCGCTGCCAGCAGAGCGGGAGGAGGACGCCGGGCACGGAGCAGAGAGGTGAGGGGAACAGCGTCCCTGCCTAGCAGAGGGCAGGGACGCCGGCGCTACAGTACCCCCCCCTTTAGGCCCCCCCTTTTTTAGGCCAGACAGAAATTTAGCAAGGATGAGAGGGGCATGGATGTTCTCCCTGGGCTCCCACGTTCTCTCCTCAGGACCAAACCCCTTCCAATCTACTAGAAAAAAGGTCTTTCCTCTTACCCTTTTGGTGGCAAGAATGTTCTCTACCTCAAACTCGTCCTCAGCAGAAACCGGAGCAGGAGGCGTACCTGTAGACTTGGAAAAAGAGTTAAGTACCACAGGTTTGAGGAAAGATACATGGAAGGAGTTAGGGATCCGTAAGTTGGCCGGGAGTTTCAATTTATAGGCCACCGGGTTGATCTGACTGATGACCTCCAGAGGACCGATGAACCGAGGCCCTAACTTGTAAGAAGGTATCTTGAGTCGGACATATTTAAATGAGAGCCAGACTTTATCTCCAGGACGAAATTGTGGAGGATCCAGGCGTTTTTTTTGTCAGTGTGTCTTTTCATCCGTTCGGACGACTGAAGGAGTGCGGATCGGGTACTCTCCCAAATGGAGGAAAATTTGCTAACGAGAGATTCCGCAGCCGGGTTGTCCACAGAGGTGGAGACAGGAAAAGGAATCCGAGGATGCTGACCGAAGACTACAAAAAACGGGGATTTGGAGGAGGATTCGCTCTCGTGATTGTTATAAGAGAACTCGACCCATGGTAGGAGATCCACCCAGTCTGAATGATGGGCATTAACGAAGTGCCGGAGGTAACTGGTCAGGTTCTGATTGATCCGCTCCACTTGACCATTGGACTGTGGGTGGTAAGCGGAAGAGAAGTCCAGGGTGACGTCTAGCAGTTTACTAGTGGCTCTCCAGAAGCGTGAGGTGAACTGTACCCCACGATCCGACACGATGTGGAGGGGCAGGCCATGAAGACGAAAGATGTGACGAATAAAGTCTTTCGCTAGCTCGGGTGCAGACGGGAGGCCTGGCAGGGGAACGAAATGAGCCATCTTGGAGAAGCGGTCAGCGACCACCCAAATGACCGTACAACCGGCAGAGACTGGGAGGTCAGTTATAAAGTCCATTGCTATATGCTGCCAGGGGGCAGCAGGTACAGAAAGCGTAAGGAGGTGACCGGCTGGCAGATGTCTCGGAACCTTGTTGCGGGCGCAGGACACACAGGCAGAAACAAAGTCTATTACGTCCTTGTGCAGGGTAGGCCACCAGTAGTGCCGGGTAATAAGCTGGAGGGTCTTTTTCTGACCGGCGTGGCCAGCCAGTTTAGACGAGTGACCCCAGTGAAGGATCTTCTCCCGATCAGGTACTGATACGAACGTCTTTCCGGGAGGGAGACGATTTAGACTCACGGGAGCCACCTGCATTACTCTGGCGGGATCGATGATGTGTTTCGGATCTTCCTCGAGATCAGACACCAGAAAGGATCGAGACAAGGCGTCCGCCTTGACGTTTTTGTCAGCCGGGCGAAAATGAAGAACAAAATCAAAGCGAGCAAAAAACAAGGACCACTGGGCTTGGCGCGGGTTAAGTCTCTGGGCATGCTGGAGGTAAGCCAAGTTCTTGTGGTCAGTGTAAATTATTACCGGGTGAAGAGCCCCCTCGAGCAGGTAACGCCACTCCTCCAATGCCAGTTTGATGGCCAATAACTCTCGGTCTCCTATGGAATAATTGCGCTCTGAGGAGGAGAAGAGTTTAGAGAAGAAGCCGCAAGTTACCATCCTCCCGGAAGATGATTTTTGAGTAAGTACCGCTCCGGCTCCAGAGGAGGAGGCGTCAACTTCCAGGAACAACTGCTTGTTGCCGTCCGGGCGATGCAGCACCGGGGCGGAAGAGAAGGCCTGTTTTAAGGAAAGAAAGGCCTCCTCTGCTTCGGGCGGCCACTCTTTGGGATTAGTACCCTTACGGGTGAGCGCGGAAATTGGGGCAGTCCGGGAAGAGAAGTGCGGTATGAAGAGGCGGTAGTAGTTGGCGAAGCCCAGGAACCGCTGAATGGCATTCAACCCCTCCGGTCGAGGCCATTTCTCGATGGCAGACAGTTTCTCTGGATCCATTCGTAGGCCGGTCTGAGAAATAATGTAGCCCAAAAACGGAAGCGAGGTCTGCTCAAAGAGGCACTTCTCGTATTTAGCGAAGAGGTGATTCTGCCTGAGCCTGAGCAGGACCTGACGAACGTCCCTCCGGTGAGTCTGGAGATCCGGAGAGAAGACCAAGATGTCGTCCAGGTACACCACTACGCAGGAGTAGAGAAGGTCCCGGAAGATGTCATTGACCAACTCTTGAAAGACGGCAGGAGCGTTACAGAGACCAAAGGGCATTACCAGATATTCATAGTGGCCATCCCGGGTGTTGAATGCCGTCTTCCATTCATCCCCCTGACGGATACGAACCAGGTTGTACGCCCCACGGAGGTCCAGTTTGGTGAAGATTCTAGCCCCCCTCAGACGATCAAATAACTCCGGAATGAGCGGAAGGGGGTACTTATTCTTCACCGTGATCTGGTTAAGGCCTCTATAGTCTATACAGGGACGGAGAGAGCCGTCCTTCTTTTTGACGAAAAAGAAGCCTGCTCCCGCCGGGGAGGTAGATCTCCGGATGAATCCCCTGGCCAGATTCTCCTCAATATATTCGGACATCGACCGGGTCTCAGCAGCGGATAATGGATAAATACGCCCACGGGGAGGAGGAGTACCAGGTAACAGGTCGATAGGGCAGTCGTATGGTCTATGAGGGGGTAGTGTCTCTGCCTCCTTTTTATTAAAGACATCAGCATAAGACCAATAAGGAATCGGAAGTCCAGGTAGATTAGCTGGGGTAGGAGAAGGACGGACGGGATGGACGGGAACCAGACAGGTCTTATGGCAGTCCTGTCCCCAGCGAAGGACTTCTCCGGTCTGCCAGTCAAGCACGGGTGCATGTCTCTGGAGCCAAGGTAGACCTAGCAAGAGGGCGTGAGAGAGTCCAGGCAGAACATGAAAGGAGATACTCTCAGAATGCAGCATTCCCACCTGCAGAGTAATGGATTCGGTGATGAGTTGGATGGGGCGTGGTAAGAGACCCCCATCCACGGCAGCAACAGACAAGGGTACAGCCAGAGGTTTGGTGGGGATGCGGTATTTCTCTACCAGGGACTGTGAAATAAGATTCCCGGCTGCTCCAGAGTCAAGTTGGGCTAGTTCGAAATAACGGTTCTCCCCGCAGACAATTGAGACTGACAGCAGCAGAGATGGAGAGGATTTATTCTTGTCTAGGTCGACCTCTCTGAGCGAACCTAGACACAGGCGTTTCCCGACCTCTCCGGGCAGGCACGAATCCGGTGCTCCTTACTGCCACAGTAGAAGCAGCTCCCCTCGGCACGGCGTAAGTCCTGACGGGTTTTGACCATCTTGGTCTGGTCGACCTGCATAGGCTCAGGAGAGTGTACCTGGGGAGAGACGGATTTCTGAAAAGTAGGAGCTAGACGTGGAAACCTCCTCTCACGGGTGACCTCTTTGGCTCGCTCCTGGAACCGTAGGTCAATCCGGGTGGCAAGAGTTATTAGGTCATCGAGAGTGGTAGGAATGTCCCGACCGGCAAGTTCATCTTTAATACGGCCGGACAGACCCTACCAGAGCGTCGTTATCCCAGGCCAGCTCCGAGGCAAGGGTACGGAACCGTATGGCATATTGGCCCACGGTGAGACTTCCCTGACGGAGGCGTAGCAGTGATGATGCGGATGAGGTCTTCCGTCCGGGTTCGTCGAAGACTTTCCGGAAAGCCATGAGAAAGGCAGGCAAGTCGGACACCAGGGGGTCTCCTCTCTCCCATAGAGGATTTAGCCAGGCCAGGGCCCCCCCGGTGAGATGGGACATGATGAAGGCAATTTTGGCCCGGTCGGAGTTAAACTGGTGGGACAGGAGTTCAAAGTGCAGGGTGCACTGATTTATGAAGCCCCGAGCCTGGGCGGAGTCGCCTCCGAAGCGAGGAGGTGCAGAAAGCCGGGGTCCGGGGTAGGATACCATGGTATTAGTGGACAGCGGAGCTGCCGGATTGCGAGTCATGGCACTGGCGGAGGTTGCTGGCGGAGCAGTCAGAGTGTCCAGGCGAGAATTGACATTCCGCAGGTGACCCAGGATGGACTCCTGTTGGGACCTCTGACGGGACAGTTCATGACACAGGTCCGAGAGCGAGGGAGCTTGGGTGCCACCGGGTTCCATGGCCCAAGCAAACTGTAACGGGTCTGGGAGGCGGAACCTCTGAGCTACTATACAAGGGGGCGGTCCTTGTAAGGGAGCGGGTGGCGACCAGGCAGGTAGTCACAGCAGGTGACCGGGACAGTCTCTAGAAGAACGGGCAGGAGGTCACGGCAAGTGACCGGGGCAGTCTCTGGATGAACGGGCAGATGGTCACGGCAAGTGACCGGGGCAGTCTCTGGGTGAACGGGCAGATGGTCACGGCAAGTGACCGGGGCAGTCTCTGGGTGAACGGGCAGATGGTCACGGCAAGTGACCGGGGCAGTCTCTGGGTAAAGGGTTGGTACGACCTGTGGTGGCTGATGGTAGACGTGAGCTCCCAGGTGAGCAGGCGAGAGTCTCTGGATAAACGGGTGGTCACAGCATGTGACGGCGGAGTCTCCAGGAAGACCAACAGACAGGCGGCAGATGAGCGCTCCCAGGTGAGCGGGCAAGAGTCTCTGGACAGGCGGGTGGTCACAGCACGTGACGGCAGAGCCTCCAGGTAGGCTAGCAGACAGGCAGCAGATGAGCGCTCCCAGGTGAGCGGGCAGGAGTCACTGGACAGGCAGGTGGTGACAGCACATGATGGCAGAGCCTCCAGGTAGGCTAGCAGGCAGGTAGCAGATGTGCGCTCCCAGGTGAGCGGGCAAGCTGGTCCATAGACTGACTGACAAGAGTTGGAAGGCAGACCGTCGGACCTCAGGCAAGCAGGCAGGTGGTTGATGTGCGCTCCCAGGTGAGCGGGCAAGCTGGTCCTTAGACAGACTGACAGGAGTAGTAAGGCAGACCGTCGGACCTCAGGCTAGCAGGCAGGTAGCAGAATATTAGGCAGGAATAAGACAGCAAGCTGGCAGGAATCTGGCAGGTATCTGGCAGGTAACTGGCAACGGGACCTGAGGGCTGTAGCAGAGTAGTGAACAGTGCAACAACATTGCTCGGGCACCTCCATTTTGGAGGAGGTGCCTTATATATGGTGAAGTCCTCCGGCCATTGGCCGGGGACTCCTTAGGACGGCGCGCGCGGCCCCTTTAAGAGGGAGGGAGAGCACGCGCGCGCGCCCTAAGCACAGTGGCCGGGAAGGAGCGCGCGCTGCCAGCAGAGCGGGAGGAGGACGCCGGGCACGGAGCAGAGAGGTGAGGGGAACAGCGTCCCTGCCTAGCAGAGGGCAGGGACGCCGGCGCTACATTATCATGCATGAAAATGATCTTGCTGCGGAATACACGGTTCTTCTTCTTGAACCATGGCAGGAAGTGCTGTTTCAGAAACTCCACATACATTATGGAGTTTAACTTTACCCCTTCAGGGATCCTAAAGGGGCCGACAATCTCTCTCCCCTTGATTCCAGCCCAAAACATTACTCCACCTCCTCCTTGTTGGCGCCGTAGCCATGTTTGCATTGGTTATCCATCAACCAGCCATCCTCCACTCCATCCATCTGGACCATTGAGCATTGCACGGCACTCATCGGTGAGCAAAACAGTTTTGAAGTCAGTCTTCATGTATTGTTTGGCCCACTGGAGCTGTTTATGCTTGTGTACAGTGGATAGAGGAGGTCGACAGGATGGCTTATGCTCAGCGGCAAACCTCTGAAGGATCCTGCATCTTGTTGTTCGGGGGAAGTTGGAGGCACCAGCATCTTCAAAAACTTGTCTGCTGCTATGACAAGGCTCTTTTGCCGCTGCTCTTTTAACTTGACGTAATTGCCTGTAGGAAAGAGTCCTCAATTTTCCCTTATCAGCACGCACACGTGTGTACTGTGAATCAGCTACATACTTCTTGATTGTGCGATGATCAGGATGAAGTGTCTTGGCAATGTTGATTGTAGTCATGCCTTGACCTAAACACTTCACAATTTGTTGCTTCTCAGCAGCTGACACATCCTTTTTCTTTCCCATTTTGGCAGAAAATATAGGCTGCTTAATAATGTGGGACAGCCGTATTAAGTAGTCTTGACTTTCATTGGACCCACCTGCCAAACTAATTAGCACAGGTGTCTGCAATTGCTTACAGTGATATAAAGAGCCATGACACATATCACCATCAATGAGTTTAACTGACAAACAAAAAAAACTTACCTTATCACTCCTAAACACTTTTTGCATAATAATTTGGAACACAGTGTACATGTGCTTTTCCACAAAACACCAGTGGTTCACGTAGTGAATCTTACAGTTCTAACTTGCCAACCGTGGTCTGTATGGAGTTGTTCAATAAAAGGCCTAAAATTAAGATAACATAGATGGGAGAGGTCTCTATGAATACGAATTCCTAAGTATTTGATACCCTGTGAGGGCCAGGCAAAGGGAAAGTTGGACTGGATGGAATCCTGTATGGATTTGGGGAGGTAGACATCGAGGGCCTCAGACTTCGCTGCATTGATTTTAAAATTTGACCATGTAACAAAGTGATCTATTTCAGCCATAACAGCAGGGATGGATATATGTGATTGAGTGATATATACTAGGACATCATTAGCAAATGCAGAGCACGTGTTCTCGGTGCCTCCCACCTCAATCCACCTAATATTGGGGTTATGGTGAATTGATGAGAGCAGGTGCTCCATCACTAGGATGTATAAGAGAGGGGACAGAGGACATCCCTGCCTTGTCCCATTGGTGATTATGAAAGGTGATGAAAATGTTCCATTTATCTTCAGCCTAGGTGACGTATTGCGATACAGGGCCGTGATTTTGCCTATAAAAGGGTCCCCTAGACCCCTACCCCAAGCTTTTTAAGAGAATAATATATGGCGTGCCAGGAAACTCCATGGAATGCTTTCTCAGTATCCAACGAGAGTATCTAATTACAAATTTTTAACTGCATCTAGCCCAGGAAATACTTTGTGCCTAGTAGCAGTGTCTGCTAGACAGCGGATTATCCCAGCTGTTAAGCAAGCTACACAACCTGTAGTTTGGACACTTCATTTTTTCAAAGGAAATGGTTTGGGCCCCCGGGACACTCAGTAAAGAGCATCGGGGAGGCACATCAAGGCACAGGGGCTGGGACTGGCGGTAGGACGCCTTGTGGTGGACCGCCAAGCTCGATCCTTATAAAAGCTTTTTAACTGCAGCAGCTTTAGTGGACGCTACTGGAGCTTGAATTAACGCAGCTGCTGGCATGAGACTTGCCCTCCAAAAGATCCTTGTAAAAGGATTTAAAGTGTACTCATTCAAATTAGAGAGACAATTTAAATGAAAAAGATTAGACCTGCCTCCACCACAGCGGGGCTCGCTCGACCCACCAGCGGACAGGCACCAGTATTGGGAGAGGGCGGCTGGCCATCAGGGTCCATCGCAGCTCTGGCACAAACCCGGCGACACGGAGGTTGCACGGGCAGGAACGGACTGGCCGTGTCGGCTTCACACTTTTTTGGTTTTAGAAGGGCATGACATGCCTGTATCTGTGTCTCCCCCTTCTTTTACTCCTCCACCTCTTTTCTTTTCGCATGACTATATGTACTTGTCACTTTTCCATGTGTTAGTTGTGTCTTCTGAGCAGTTTGTCAGCTTTTGGACACCTTTGAAGCTGTTTTCTATGTGTTTCTATGTGTTTCTATGTGTTTTTGTTTGCCTGCCATTGGTTTTAACGGTGTTCGAAGGTGTTCGACGAACAGTTCGACGAACAGTTCGGCAAACATACGGGTGTTCGACGAACCGAACCGAACTCGAGCACTACGGGGGTGGCTCAACACTAATGTTGAGTTTCTCAAACAGCACTTCCTTCCATGGTTCAAGAAGAAGAACAGTGCATTCCGCAGCAAGATAATTTTCATGCATGATAATGCCCCGTCTCATGCTGCACATAACACAGCTGCATCTCTGGCTGCTATGGGCATAAAAGGGGACAAACTTATGGTGTGGCACCCATGCTCACCTGACCTCAACCCCATTGAGAACCTCTGGAGCATCATCAAAAGGAGTGTCTATGATGGCGGGAGGCAGTTCACATCTAAGCAACAGCTTTGGGAGGGTATTCTGTCCTCATGCAAAACAATTGAAGCAGAAACCATCCAAAACCTGACAAATTCAATGGACGAGAGAGTCCAGAAGCTCCTTTCGAACAAGGGGTCGTATGTGCAAATGTAACATCACCTAGAATAAAGTTTTGAGTTGAAAACTGTTTGATTTCAGTTTGTAATAACCTGCTAATGCTTATAATTTCAAAAATGACCATATTTTTGTTCTTTATTAAAATGAAAAGGTTGAAAACTCTGCTGTGCATAATAATTTGGAACATGCATTTTGAGTGCAGCTTGAGTTTTTTACTTTTTTAAAAATAAACTGTTATCATAGGCAGTTTGTACAAAAACCTTTCAATTGTACTCTAATAGTTATTTGACTGGAAAATTACAATGACTGCAATTCATATAGGTAATTTGGGAAAATCTGAGAAAATATTGTTTGCATAATAATTTGGAACACAGTGTAATCAAGCAGGCGTAGTGCAACTTTTCATTTAGTGGTGTTGAAATTGTGCTCTGCACAGTCTGAAGAGCTTCTTATTGCAGAGCACAAAATCTGTTTTTTTTCTGTTGCTATTGTGATATTGAAAACTGTGTGCACTAAAGTTATTTTTAGTGTCAGAAACTATTTTAGTGGAGTTCAACTTCAGGTAGTTTCAGAGTAAAAAAATTAATTTTTTCTCTTGCTACACCCAGTCCAAAAAATATTTTTTCCTGTGCCAAAAGTAATACAGTGCTATAAACCAGCTACTACATCAGTGGCGTTCAAATTCAGCTTGTATGCACAGTCAAACCTATATATATTTCTAGTTGGCAGGCAGAGTCCACCAAAGATTTTTTACAGAGGCAAAGTTGATCCAGTTTGCTAAAAGGCAGATACTATTTTAGTGGCGTTGAACTTGTCCTGGTTTCACAGTAAAAAAAACAAAACTTCTCTCACTAGGCCCAGTCCAAAAAATATTTTTTCCTGTGCCAAAAGTCATACAAAGCTATAAGCCAGCTACTACGTCAGTGGCGGTCAAATTCAGCTGATATGCACAGTCAAATCTATATATATTTTTGGTTGGCAGGCAGAGCACACTAAAGGTTTTTTACTGAGGCAAAGTTGATCCAGTCTACTAAAAGGCAGATCCTATTTTAGTGGCGTTGAAATTGTCCTGGTTTCACAGTAAAAAAAAAAACTTCTCCTACTAGGCCCAGTCCAAAAAATATTTTTTTCCTGTGTCAAAAGTCATGCAGCTCTTATGCAGAGTAACCAAAAAATATTTTTTGCTCTGAGTAAAGTGATACAGCTGGCTAGATCTGAGTTTGAAATATTTTGGAACACATATTCTATGTCATACTGGCCTCATCTACATTAAAAAAAAAGTTATTTTGTTCCTAAAGTAATACAGCAGGGGACATCTCAGTTTGAAATTATTTTGAGAATATCTCGTAGGATTTATCGGCCTCATGCACACAAATTTCTTTTGTCTTTTAGTAACGTTATCCAGCAGTTCATATCTTACCTTGTCATTTAGTGTCGCTGAAATTCAGGTGTCTTTTCCGCTATTGAACAGGAAAAAAATTTTCTTTAGTTAATTGCGTGCTCCTACCACTGTATCTGACCAATATGAGTGGGAAAAAGAGAGGGTGTGGTGAAAGGGGGAATAGGCTCGGTGTTCAAGGTGTACGTGAGGTATGTGGTAATGTTATTGAAAGCATTAGTGAACCAACACAAACAGATCCTATGCAAAGTCAATTGACAACTTATGTTAGTGGACAGCGTACTGCACTCCCTTCCTTTGGCAGCCACACAGCGAAACGCCTTGTTGATAAGGCCCAGAAAGAGCAGGTGCTCCAGTGGATGGCAAGCTCTGCTTCAACTGCCCTCTCCTCTTCTTCCTCCACCTCAACATCACATGCAGTACAGTCCACAGAGGTGACACCCCAATAACCCATGCTTCCTCCCGTGTCGTTACTGGCCAACTGCCCAACTGACTGTAGCGAACCACAGATGGGTGAGTCTGTAGAATTCTTCACCCATTCTACACCATGGGCATCAAAAGTGTACAGAGTCAAGGGGAGGAAAGCATCTGCACCGATGCTCAAATTTTTTTTAGCTTGGACTCGGGGCAGGACAAAGTAGGGTCTGAGCAGGTTCCTGACCCTCGTCACCAGATGTTAACCGCAGGGGAGTGAGGTGATCCTGATGAGACTCAGATACCTGAGACTTATGCGGACTGTACTGTGCTGTCAGAGCAACAAGAGGAGAGGGGTCACTCAGAGGGCGAGGAATGGGATAACGCATTGGATGATGACGAGGTTGAAGATCCTACTTGGTGTGAACCCAGAGTCATGCAGCCAAGTAGCTCATCTGAGGAGGTGGGAGAGGAAGACGAGGAAGTTACATTTCACCCTATGGCGCAGACATGGAGTGATGCAAGAAGGAGGAGCACTGCATCCTTAGCCACAACTGTGGCTTTGGCCAGCAGCGATCACGAATCTGCAGCTCACAGGGCAGCAAGGGTTGCCTAGAATGGGCCTTTTTCTCACTGCAAAGGATGAGCCACCTCACGTTATCTGCAAATTTTGCATTAAAAAACTCAGTAGAGGGAAAAACTGCAATAATTTGAATACTACATGCATACTACATGCATGAACGATCACATGCTCAAACAATATTCTTTACACTGGGAATCTTCCAGCCCTGAAATGTGGACCAGCGCACCTCAACAACCATCAGCTGCCCCATCAAATGCATCCGCTGTATCTTCCTCCTCCTCTGTTACCATGCCAAGTATTGTCACGCAGGTCTCCCATCACAGAAACTCCGATTCTTTACCCGCTCCAGTCAGGCTGAGTGACAGCCCGTCATCTGTAATGGAAGCGGACACGCCTGCTGTGTTTGTTTCACCAAGCACACCACATGTTTCTCCATCCACCGTAACATCTGCATCTCACTCATGCTCCACCAGTTTTTCCGGTTCACCATACTCCACCCTCTCTCAGCACCTTAGCCAACCCTCGGACCCACCGTTGTGGTCACATAAAAGATTGTTTCATCCTACGCATGACAAAGCTAAGAGGTTGAACTCCACCATCTCCAATCTGTTGGCCATGGAAATGCTGCCTTTCCGCCTGGTAGATACAGACGGTTTCTGAAAACTGATGACTGTCACAGTCCCCCATTACCAGTTGCCCTGTCGCCATTACTTCTCTAAGAAAGCTGTGCCTGCGCTACACCAGCATGTCGCAGACAATATCACCCATTCCTTGTCTAAATCTATGTGTGCCGGGGTGCATTTCACCACAGACACCTGGGCTAGTAAGCATGGTCAAGTGCATTACATCTCACTAACTGGGCACTGGGTGACTCTGGTGGCTGTGGGGGCAGGCAGGGAAGGCGCTTGCTCTACAAATCTTGTAATCCCCAAGGCTTGCAGAAGAAACCTCTGTATTTCCCACTTCTTCTGCTACTTCTCTGCCACTATCTTGGCCTGGATGAGCTGCTTCACAAAGTATGGAAGCTGTGTGCTCACTTCCACCATTCGCACCCCTCATGTCATCAACTTCCATCGATACAGAGGTCTTTGTCTGTGCCAGTTAACAGGGTTATCTGCTATGTGCCAATGAAGTGGAATTCCACTCTGCACATGTTGCAGTGACTGTGCCAGCAGCAACAAGCTCTGACGCAGTATGCCATGACATACAGCTTGGGGAAACCAGTAAGGACTTGGGACATATAACGTTTGCGGAGTGGGAACAGATTAAGGACCTCTTCACCCTTCTGCTCGGTTTAGAAATGGCTACTAAACTGTTTAGCGCTGACGATGCCGTCATCAGTATCACTATTCCGGTCATATACATGCTGGAGCAAACTTTGAATAATCTGCAGCATAAGGCTGTGGCCCCAGAAAAAGAGGAGGATGCAGAAGGGATAACAATGTCTCAAATTTCCAGACTGTCGTCACACAGGTGGATGCCAAGTGACAGTAGATTACAGCAATTGAGGGGGTTTGGTGATACCAGGCAAACTGTTAGTGAAGGAACAAGAGCTGATGAACTAATGGAGGAGGAAGAGGTGATGGGCGAGCAGCTGTCAGAGGATGAAGAGGATAATCATCCCCTCTCGTTTGAACGTGGTTGGCAGGAAGGGACAGAGGAAAGAAGCATCAGTGTTATGCAGCCCACAATACAGCCTGGCTTTGGACCTCCTGGAAGAGCCCGACATATGAATGCCTTCTTGATGCACTATCAGCAACATGATCACCGTATAGTTAGGATTTGAAATAATGCTGACTACTGGGTTGCCACTCTGTTAAATCCACGTTATAGTAGTCAATTTTGCCAGATGCTTCTCGCCCTTTAAAGGGACCAGTTTATGTTGGAGTATCGAAACAAGCTTTTAAGCAACCTTAATACAGGTTTTCTCCAAGATAACAGTGAGGCACACAGTGTGCATCGCAGCTGTAGTCTTTCAACCTCCGTCACGTCAGTTTGTCAATGCCAAAACATTAGCAGCAGCAGAGTAAGTGGCAGAAGCAATTTCTGGGAGTCCTTTCACACATTTTTGCACCAGCTTGTGCACAGCACAACAGAGTACAATTCTGATGGCATAGCCCGTCCCTTGGTACTCGATCCTCAGCTGCCACTATTTCTCATGGTGTGCCATCCCCGCCTTACCAAGCATGTGTTCCAGAACATTACCTGTGCCCTCAACAACACAGTTACTGGTAAGGTCCACCTAACTACAGACACATGGACAAGTGCTTGTGGCCAGAGACGGCACATCACACTGACAGCACACTGGGTTAATGTAGTGGACCCTGGGACACATCCTCCCGACGCCGAGGATTCTGGGCCCTGGGCAATCAGGGTTGCCCCTACATTCCACAGCTCCTGCACCTCCTTCTCCTCAGCCTCCATCTCTGAAGTGATCACAACAGTTGGAAACTGGAAGCACTGCAGCACTGCCTCGGCCAAGTGGCAACAGATTGTGCTGAAGCTAATATGCTTAGGTCACAACTGCACACAGCTGCTGATTTGTTGACAGATGTAAAAGAGCAGGCAGATCTGTGGCTGTTACCGCTGAACTTACCGCCAGACATGGTGGTGTGTGACAATGGCTGGAACCTAGTGGCTGCTCTGAATCTAGGCGAGCTTGCACACGTACCATGTCTGACCCATGTGCTCAACCTAGTGGTTCAGCGGTTTCCAAAAACCTACCTGGATCTGCTTGAGCTGCTTGTCAAAGTATGCCGAGTGTGTGCCCATTTTCCAAAGTCACCAACAGCTTCTGCCGCTCTCACGGTGCTTCCACAGTGTTTGCAGCTTCCAGCTCACCGACTGGTGTGCGATGTCACCACGCGTTAGAACTCAACATTGTGTATGTTGGGAAGGATTTATGAGCAGCAGAGGGCAATTTTCAGTACCAGCTTCATCACACCCATCGTTATTCAGTTCAGTCTCCGCACATTAGAGCTGATGAGTGGGCGTAGATGTCAGACATCTGTGCCCTCCTCCAAAACTTTGAGGACTCCACCAAGATGGTGAGTGGTGATGATGCCATAATTAGCGTCACCAACCCGCTTCTCTCTCTACTGAAATGCTTGCTGCTTGTAATTAAAGAGGAGGCATTGCAGGTGCAGCACAATGAGATGGCGCAAGGAACCATACAGGGTGATGCCAGAAAGTCCAGCCTCACCTCATCCCAACACAGATTGGGTGATAATGAGGATGAGGAAGCAGAGTAGGGGGAACAGGATCTTGTTTCCTGTGCTAGAAAGAATACTACCCACACAACTGTCATACCATCTGTTCAGTATGGATGGCCTGAGTAGAAAGAATGAGGAGGAAGAGGATGAGGAGGAGAGCATGGACAGTCATCCTCTTGGTCAGGACAGAGAATACTTGGTTGCTGCCAGTCTGGCATACATAGCTGACTTTATTTTCCTCTGCCTTTCCCGTGACCCTCGTGTGGTACACATTTTGGCCTACAGTAATTTCTTGGACAACCAAGTACTACAGGCAAGGGAGACACAAATACAATGCAGCAGAGGCAGGGGAACACTGTCAAAGGTGTGGTACAGCTTTCTCAGACCCTCCCAGCACCCCCAGGTCCTGATGCTTGGGATAATCTGTCAAGGAGGGAAAAGATTTGGAAGATGCTGAATGAGTACCTTGCCGACCGTACCAACATCCTCCGTGATTCCTCTGTGCCTTATAACTACTGGGTATCATAGCTGGATACGTGGCATGAACTGTCTCACTACGCTTTGAAGGTCCTGGCCTGCCCTTCCTCTAACGTTTTGTCAGAGCGGATTTTTAGTGCTGCCGGGGGCATTATACGTGTAACTGATAGGCACATTCGCCTGTCAACTGAAAATGCTAACAGGCTGACTCTTATTTAAAGGGCTGGAATGGGCCAGACTTCCCATCACCACCAAATGATAGCAGCGGAACATAAAGTCAAATCCAGTGGCTTTTTTGGGGGGGGTCTATTCCCATGCAACTCTTCACACCCAGACATATGTATATGCTCTCCGATTTTTTTTATTTTCTGTTGTCCTCCTCATTCTTCTCCTTATCCCCCACCACCATATCACGAGGGTGACCGTGATGCAACACCCACATAATATTTTTAAGGGTGTTTATAATGACCATAGGAAATTATTTTAGAGGCTTACCTCTAACATTCTGTATGTTATACAGTATGTTAATGTATACCCCCGGGGTAAATGCTTCTAAGTTCATGCACTTAGTGAATGGGCATTCCCAGTATAGGAGACCCACTCCTTAACAATGGTAACAATTTTTTTAATGAGGACCTCCTCTATATCTCTTCAAAGCGGTTTTGGAGTGCGTCCAACTTTTTAACAGCCCTTGCTGTCTCTGCATAGGTATTACCACTATGGGAGATGCACTCCTTTATAATGGGACCATTTTTTTTACTGAGACCCTCCTCTACATTTCTTCAAAGCGGTATTGGGGTGCATCCAAATTTTTGGCAGCTCCTGCAGTCACTGAATATGCAATAACAGTATAGGAGACCCGATCTTTTATAATGGGAACATTTTTTTTACTGAGGCCATCCTCTATGTCTCTTCAAAGGGATATTTGGGTGCGTTCAACTTTATGGCAGCCCTTGCAGTCACTACATACACAATAACAGTATAAGAGACCCACTCCTTTATAATGGGAACATATTTTTACTCAGGTCATCCTCTATGTGTCTTCAAAGGGGTATTGTTTTTTTCAAAATTTTGGGCAGGCCTTGCAGTTACTACAAATGCAATAACAGTATAGGAGACCCACTCTTTAATAATGGGAAAAAAAAATTAAATAAGGCCCTCCTCTATGTCTGTTCAAAGGTATATTGGGGTTTTTCCAAATTTTGGGCAGAATTTGCAGTCACTGCATACGCAATAACAGTATAGGAGACCTGCTCCTTTATAATGGGAATATTTTTTACTCAGGCCCTCCTCTTTGTGTCTTCAAAGGGGTATTGGGGTTTTTCCAAATTTTGGGCATCCCTTGCAGTCACTGCATACGCAATAACAGTATAAGAATCCCGCACCTTAATAATGGGAAGTTTTTTTTTAAATGAGTCCCTCCTCTATGTGTCTTCAAAGGGATATTGGGGTTTTTCCAAAAGTTGGGCAGGCATTGCAGTCACTGCATATGCAATAACTGTGCATGAGACCTGCTCTTTTATAATGGGCCGTCCTCTATATGTCTTCAAAGGGGTATAGGGGTTTTTCCAGAATTTGGGCAGACCTTGCAGTGAACTGCATATGCAATAACAGTATAGAAGACCCGCTCCTTAATAATGGGAACAACAAAACATTGCCTCTAACAATAGTGAGGGCCGACTGCTGGCCCTTTAAAAATAGTAAGGGCTGCCTGATGACCCTGTTAAAATAGGCTTTGTGATTTTCAGAGTCCCTCCTTCATAAATGAAACAGGATGTGTCTGATGATGTTTCACATACCACATGGGCCAGATAAGGTAGTAAAATGTTAAAATGACATTTACCGCTGAATGTATTTTTCACTATTGAAAGCAATGCAAAAGTGCAAAAATTCATCAAAAACGCTATGTGTCAGCTTAGCCCATGGTGTGGAGGAGCATTTTTTGGGGGGTTATTAATTTTGCCTTATATGCAAGTCATTACCCTGGAAAGAATGTTCCTTAACATTTTTTTCCAGGAAAATCCATTTTGGTTCCGTTTTTGTATGTTTTATTGTGAATCCGTAAAAGTGGCTTAATACTCTGATGACATTGTGCATGGCATTGACCTGGGAGTCAGAGATACTTCCAGGGGTCTTCCCAATGCTATTCCCATGTCATTTCAGCATTGTATGGATGTGTCTGATCATGTCTCACACACCACATGGGTAGATAAGGTAATAAAATGTTAAAATTACATTTACCTGTGAATGCATCAAAAACGCTAAGTGTGAACATAGGCCAAGGTGGAGGAGCATTTTTTTACACTGGGCTCGTTGCTCGGGTCGAACACCCGAGCTTTACGATTTGCTCAACCCAAGCAACGAGCACCCAAGCATTTTAGTGCTCGCTCATCACTACTTAACGTGAATGCCGATGCTTTAGCTTGCAATGTGGTCATTCAACATGCTTGCAGTGCTTTGTTTAAAAACTGACACAGGACATGCTAAGGCATGTATAGATATATATAAATGCATACACACAAACATATATATATATATATATATATATATTTATATATACAGTATGAAATTGCATCAGAAATTAGGATAAATTGTAGAGTGTTCTTTTTGCATACTAATCCTTGAGAAAATGAAAAATTTAGGCAAAAATTACATTTTGATAGAAAAAATAAATTTTTCATTTTATTTTCAACCTTTACAATAATTCATATGAAGTACCTGAAGTAATATCTTAAAATGAGGATATTTTTGTAGTATTTCTAATATATCAGCACCCCAAAGGCAGTTGAAAACTAAATTTAGCACAAAAAAAGATTTCTGAAAGTTTCTTGAAAGTTTTGAAAATGTCAAAAATGGCCACTAGAGTTATAAAAGTCTAATATCCTTCAGCAAATAAAAAAATAAAGAAATCTAAAAACAATGGCAGTTATTTGTTAAATATTTTTTGTGATGTGACTGTCATTAAATTTTTGCAGTTTCATTTTTTTCCTCTCCTTTTTCAAGAGTCATTACTTTTCTATTTTTCTGTTAACTTAGCCATATGGCGGCTTGTTTCTTATGGGACGAGTTGTACTTTTGATTGACAACATTAATTTTTTTATGTACTGTACTGTAAAGCGTGAAATTCCAAATGAAATTGTGAAAATTGAGCGTTTTCACAATTGTTTTATTTAATATTTTTTATTTACAGTCTTCACTGTACAGTATAAATTACCCAGCAACACATTAACATTTTGAAAAATGTTCATTTTTCTAGTTGTTTTATAAATTTCAGAATTTTTTTAATCAGTTCAAAACAACTTGATTCTAATTTACCAGGTACATAAAGTGCAATGTTCTACATGATGAACCCTCTGCGAAAAAAAGGAACAAATGCAATCAATAGTACACAAATTTGTACATGTTTATTTGATCCAGCAGTAAAATGGACAGACCTTGTCCATTTACTTGTGTTTCTACCTCTGCAATGGTCTTTTTCAGAGACATCTGTTAAACAATTTATTGTTAATTGTTATTAAACAATTTGTAATTGCACAAACATTTTGTCAATATTTCAAATTGTTTTATGCAAGAAAACTAATTAAAACTGGTTGATGAATCAGGGCCATACAGTCCAAAAGCAACAAAGTGAGAACTTGCAACAGGCTGCTATATTTGGGTGGCATGAACAGTTTGTGAGGCAGACAATAGATTTAAAATTTCTAGATTCTGGAGATTTGTGATTTCACTCCTGTGGAGACACGAGGGGTCTCGTGTGGGCAGAATACTACGCAGACAACACAGGGTGAGGGTAAAACAGTGTGGCAATACTTTATTTAACCAACCAAACAAACAATAAATTTATAGAACAGTCCCAGCAAACACCCAAGATGGTGCAAAATTACAGAGTCTTACCCTTCCGCTGGCTTGCTGGGATTAAAGCCACTGCGACTTCGGGGCTTCTAGGGACAATTATCCCCCAGTGGCACCCCCACTTTTGGCGGACCCCCACAGAGAGGAAGTAACGACAAGCTTAGGAAGCTGACAGTCCATTGAGGTACCTGACCAGGTGACCGGTGGGACCCAACCTGGCTTCTCCAAATGTCTGCATGGGTTACCGGTGACAAGATGGTCCCAACCTTGCTACCCCAAATATCTCCATTGGACCAGGTCACTGGAAAGTCCCAACCTGGTTTGCCAAATGTATCCCTGGGTTTCAGTGATTTTTAATGGAGCAGATCTGTGTTCTTCCAGCTAGGGCTGTGGTCCCCTAAGTTGACATCCTGAAGAAAGTCAAATCTGTGTCCCTCTTGATGGAGCCATGCTGTCCTAGCTATTGCTCTGGCAAGTCACTCTGATTCTTCTTGCAGAACATAGGAATCACTTTGCATACCCACATATCTGGCTCAGGTCATCACCCACAGGTCAGGGGGGAGGTGGGACGAGTTTAACTCTCATTGTTTGAGTCTTTAATAGATCTGCATATTTTGTCCTTCTCTGTTTTGTGGGTCAATAAGCTACAGGGACCACACAATGGTCAATTAACATATTTAGCAAACATGCATTGTGCAATGACCCTGCATCCCTGTCTTGCAAATTTAGCACACAATAAGTTGCAATAAATATCAACTCAAGTGTCAACATTCAGGCTTAAACAAACAATAGTCTGGTTTTCCTGACCAACCAAAGAAAAGCTCATAAATTCAAAAGTCAACATAAAGATGATAGTGTATGTCTCCTTGCCTACTGAATTTACATATGGATAATAAAGATTAAATGCTGTGTTATCACAATTCCATTCCACACTTTGGGAATCTGTTCCAGTGAGAAGAAGTTCACTTGCAAGAGCACTGTTTCTCCACTAAGTAAGTGCCGCAATCATCTTGTTTCTTCTCAGTTTTTCACGAACCATCATTGCCCCAGTTGGCTGATGCTTCTTTTTGTATTTTTTTTTGTGTTTCAATGGTCCAGTCAAAGTCCACACTTAAAATCCATTGAGTATCTATGGCAAGGCTGTAAAATTGATGTGCTCCATCCAATCTCACTGAGCTAAATCTCGTTTGCAAAGAAGAATAGTCAAAAACATTAGCCTCTGAATGTGCAAAGCTGGTAGAGACATACAGTATAGACCAAAAGTTTGGACACACCTTCTCATTTAAAGATTTTTCTGTATTTTCATGACTATGAAAATTGTTCATTCACACTGAAGGCATCAAAACTATGAATTAACACATGTGGAATTATATACTTAACAAAAAAGTGTGAAACAGCTGAAAATATGTCTAATATTCTAGATTCCTCAAAGTAGCCATCTTTTGCTTTGATGACTGCTTTGTACACTCTTAGCATTCTCCTGATGAGCTTCAAAAGGTAGTCACCGGAAATGATCTTCCAACAACCTTGAAGGAGTTCCCAGAGATGCTTAGCACTTGTTGGCCCTTTTGCCTTCACTCTGCAGTCCAGCTCACCCCAAACCATCTCGATTGGGTTCAGGTCTGGTGACTGTGGAGACCTGGTCATCTGGCGTAGCACCCCATCACTCTCTTTCTTGGTTAAATAGCCCTTACACAGCCTGGAGGTGTGTTTGGGGTCATTGTCCTGTTGAAAAATATATGATGGTCCAACTAAACGCAAACCGGATGGAATAGCATGCCACTGCAAGATGCTATGGTAGCCATGCTGGTTCAGTATGCCTTCAATTTTGAATAAATCCCCAACAGTGTCACCAGCAAAGCACAACCACACCATCACACCTCCTCCTCCATGCTTCACGGTGGGAACCAAGCATGTAGAGTCCATCCGTTCACCTTTTCTGCGTCGCACAAAGACACGGTGGTTGGAACCAAAGATCTCAAATTTGGACTTATCAGACCAAAGCACAGATTTCCACTGGTCTAATGTCCATTCCTTGTGTTCTTTAGCCCAAACAAGTCTCTTCTGCTTGTTGCCTGTCCTTAGCAGTGGTTTCCTATCAGCTATTTTACCATGAAGGCCTGCTGCACAAAGTCTCCTCTTAACAGTTGTTGTAGAGATGTGTCTGCTGCTAGAACTTTGTGTGGCATTGACGTGGTCTCTAATCTGAGCTGCTGTTAACCTGCGATTTCTGAGGCTAGTGACTCGGATAAACTTATCCTCAGAAGCAGATGTGACTCTTGGTCTTCCTTTCCTGGGGCAATCCTCATGTGAGACAGTTTCTTTGTAGCGCTTGATGGTTTTTGCAACTGCACTTGGGACACTTTCAAAGTTTGCCTAATTTTTCGGACTGACTGACCTTCATTTCTTAAAGTAATGATGGCCACTCATTTTTCTTTACTTAGCTGCTTTTTTCATGCCATAATACAAATTCTAACAGTCTATTAAATAGGACTATCAGCTGTGTATCCACATGACTTCTGCACAACACAACTGATGGTCCCAACCCCATTTATAAGGCAAGAAATCCCAGTTATTAAACCTGACAGGGCACACCTGTGAAGTGAAAACCATTTCCGGTGACTACCTCTTGAAGCTCATCAAGAGAATGCCAAGAGTATGCAAAGCAGTCATCAAAGCAAAAGGTGGCTACTTTGAAGAACCTAGAATATAAGACATATTTTCAGTTGTTTCACACTTTTTTGTTAAGTATATAATTCCTCATGTGTTAATTCATCGTTTTGATGCCTTCAGTGTGAATGTACAATTTTCATAGTCATGAAAATAAAGAAAAATCTTTAAATGAGAAGGTGTGTCCAAACTTTTGGTCTGTACTGTACCCCAAAAGACTTTCAGCAGTAATTGCAGCAAAAGGTGGTCTTACAAAGTAATTGATTAAGGAGGCCTACATACAAATGTACATTACAATTTTCAGATTTATATTTTAACATTTTTCAGAAAACAATTTATAATTGAATTTAAAACTCACAAATACTTGCTACTTTGTGTTGATGTATCACATAAAATTCCAATAAATACAGAAATATTCAAAATAATAGCAGTTCAATCTGACTAACCAGATTAATCAATGTTTTTTATATAAATTATATTACCACATGTCAAGCAATTTACCAGTTGGTACAGTAGATTCTAAGAAAACCAACAGACTCAGGATTCACGATCTGCATGTTTTTGAGTCTGTGTATTTGAATAATTAAGTGAAGGGGGTGTGTTCAAAATAATAGCAGTGTGGCATTCAATTAGTGAGGTCAATCATTCTGTGAAGTAACATGTGTGAATCAGGTGAATCCAGCACATGCTGTACATATGTTTCTCCTTGAAAGCCCGTGAGATATGAGTCGTTCGAAATATTGTTCAGAAGAACAGCATACTTTTATTAAAAAGTTGATTGGAGAGGGTAAAAGAAGTGCAGACAATGATAGGCTGTTCAGCTAAAATGATCTCCAATGCTTTAAAATGGAAAGCAAACCAGAGAGATGTGGAAGAAAACGGAAGACTACCATTCGAATGGATTAAAGAATATCCAGATGTCACGGGTGTGTCAGAGGTGACAGACAGTCGCCCTGCAGTAGGTTGCAGGAGATTTCTACATTTGGCATTGCAGACAGCTTCCTAGATAAGAGGCTGTCTTTAGGGCCGAGCGGCTACCTCTCTCTTACTAATTAGCTCTCTTGCCTAGGTGTATACAGTACAGACCAAAAGTTTGGACACACCTTCTCATTTAAAGATTTTTCGGTATTTTCATGACTTTGAAAATTGTACATTCAAACTGAAGGCATCAAAACTATGAGTTAACGCATGTGGAATTATATACTTAACAAAAAAGTGTGAAACAACTGTAAATATGTCTTATATTCTGGGTTCTGTAAAGTAGCCACATTTTTCTTTGATGACTGCTTTGCACACTCTTGGCATTCTCTTGATGTGCTTCAAGAGGTAGTCACCGGAAATGGTTTTCACTTCACAGGTGTGCCCTGTCAATTTTAATAAGTGGGATTTCTTGCCTTATAAATGGAGTTGGGACCATCAGTTGTGTTGTGCAGCAGTCAGGTGGATACACAGCTGATAGTCCTACTGAATAGACTGTTAGAATTTGTATTATGGCAAGAAAAAAGCAGATAAGTAAAGAAAAACGAGTGGCCATCATTACTTTAAGAAATGAAGGTCAGTAAGTCCGAAAAATTGGGAAAACTTTGAAAGTGTCCCCAAGTGCAGTTGCAAAAACCATCAAACGCTACAAAGAAACTGGATCACATGAGGACCGCCCCAGGAAAGGAAGACCAAGAGTCACCTCTGCTTCTGAGGACAAGTTTATCTGAGTCACTAGCCTCAGAAATCGCAGGTTAACAGCAGCTCAGATTAGAGACCAGGTCAATGTCACACAGAGTTCTAGCAGCAGACACATCTCTACAACAACTGTTAAGAGGAGACTTTGTGCAGCTGGCCTTCATGTTAAAATAGCTGCTAGGAAACCACTGCTAAGGACAGGCAACAAGCAGAAGAGACTTGTTTGGCTAAAGAACACAAGGAATGGACTTTAGACCAGTGGAAATCTGTGCTTTGGTCTGATGAGTCCAAATTTGAGATCTTTGGTTCCAACCACCGTGTCTTTGTGCGACGCAGAAAAGGTGAACAGATGGACTCTACATGCCTGGTTCCCACCATGAAGCATTGAGGAGGAGGTGTGATGGTGTGGGGGTGCTTTGCTGGTGACACTGTTGGGGATTTATTCAAAATTGAAGGCATACTGAACCAGCATGGCTACCACAGCATATTGCAGCGGCATGCTATTCCATCCGGTTTGCGTTTAGTTGGACCATCATTTATTTTCAACAGGACAATGACCCCAAACACACCTCCAGGCTGTGTAAGGGCTATTTGATCAAGAAGGAGAGTGATGGGGTGCTACGCCAGATGACCTGGCCTCCACAGTCACCAGACCTGAACCCAATCAAGATGGTTAGGGGTGAGCTGGTCTGCAGAGTGAAGGCAAAAGGGCCAACAAGTGCTAAGCATCTCTGGGAACTCCTTCAAGATAGTTGGAAGACCATTTCCGGTGACTACCTCTTGAAGCTGATCAAGAGAATGCCAAGAGTGTGCAAAGCAGTCATCAAAGCAAAAGGTGGCTACTTTGAAGAACATAGAATATAAGACATATTTTCAGTTGTTTCACACTTTTTTGTTAAGTATATAATTCCACATGTGTTAATTCATAGTTTTGATGCTTTCAGTGTGAATGTACAATTTTCATAGTCAAGAAAATACAGAAAAATCTTTAAATGAGAAGGTGTGTCCAAACTTTTGGTCTGTACTGTATATACCTGGTGTGTCTGAGAGGGAGTCGCCAGCTATATCCATTTCTACTTGTGAAGCTTAGCAGGAGCAGTACTTCATCCTCTCTGGAGCTTGAGGCCGTGTGCTTATTTGGAGTTCATCTAAAGCTAAGCCATTTCGCCTGTTTTGTCCACCCTTGTTTTCTATAGAGTTTAGTGGAGGTTTACTAGAGCTCATCTCCTTCCATCCCTAGCTATTGCCTTACGCCAGGGAGAGTAGGGCGAGGCACGTGTGCGGCGATTGCTGAGGAGGCAATATAGGGATGATAGTTGAGACAGGGTGACGCTAGACTAGACTAGGAGGTCTCCACTTCCCCCCTTTCCCTAGTGTCTGGGCTCCCTTTCCCTTTTCCATCTGTGTTCCACTAAGTCTTCCCTAAATCTGGCGTACCACCATAAGAGCAAAGGCTTAGCCAATGATCAGCTCCAGGATGATCAAAGACAGTCTCAAGTTATCTGTGAGCACTGACAGTTAGAAGATGCCTGTATGAAGCTAATCTCTTAGCAAGAAGTCCCCACATAGTCCCACTCTTAAAAAAAAAGACAAGTACTGAAGCGGATACAATTTGCCAAAGAACACATTAACTGTACTAAAGAGAAATAGGGAAACATTTTGTGGACTAATGAAGGTAAAATTATTCTTTTATGGACCAAGGGCCGCAGACAGTTCGTCAGATGACCCCTAAATTCTGCTTTCAAGCTACAGTACACTCTGAAGACAGTGAAGCATGGTGGTGCAAGCATCATGATATGGGCATGTTTCTCGTACTACGATGCCAGACCTATTTACCGCATACCAGGGATCAAGGACCAGTTTGGCTATTTTAAAAAAATCAAGGGGTCATGTTGCCTTACACTGAAGAGTACATGCCCTTGACATGGGTGTTTCAAAAAGACAACGACCCTAAATACACCAGTAAACGAGCAAAATCTTGGTTCCAGTCCAACAAAATTGAGGTTATGGAGTGGCCAGCCCAATCCCCACACCTTAATCCAAAAGAATACTTGTGGATTGATATCCGTTTCTGAGGCAAAGCCAACAAATGCTAAAGAATTGTGGAATGTAGTCAAAGCATCCTGGGTTGGAATAACAGTTGACAGGTGACAGAAGCTGGTTGACTCTATGCAACATAGATGTGAAGCAGTTCTAAAATACTGTGGGTATACAACTAAATATTAGGTTAGTTATTCACAGGAATGCTAAATCCTCAAAAAAAAAACAGTACATATTGTGGCAAATGCAGACACTGCTATTTTTTAGAACAGCCCAATGTTCATTTATTTTTATTTTCTGTAAAGTAGTTAAAAATTATAAACATTTCTCTTAATGTTTTCAATTAGAAAAAAGTGTGCAATGTTCCCAATGCATGCAAGTAAAAACTAGTGTAAAGTTTTTGTGCTTAACTCATGCTTTTGAACACATTGCTATTATTTTGAATACTACTGTACATTTTGGTTTGTGAATGTAATGTGAAAAAATATAAAACAAAGTTTACGAGGCTTCCATGCCTGAAACACACAAGCCTAGGTTTCAGGATTCTTCCTTAATAGTATTATTAGGATACAGTATATTAACTTCAGGTTTGCAATTTTGGCTTTTTCTGTCCCTCTAAAAAGATGTGCTCTCTGACCTCTATCTCTAAAGTGTAAAAGCATAAATTAGTGCTGCTTGGCCTTCATCTTTTACACTGGCTGTGATAATTCCTCCTGCTTAGCTGGGCTAAACCATGTGACATGATACTTGTCGGTCATCATGCAGAAGCTTGCCTGGCTGCAACTGATGTCATTAGCCCACTGTTTGACTCTTCAAGTCTGTGCAAAATAGTACCAGCTTTTTGGGGAGCTGAATCAAATTGCAAACTGGTTGAATCAGCAAGGACCTATGAATGTCAAGAAATTCAACTGAAAGCCCATTCTCTGTAGAAGTAATCGAGCATTTCTAATTATTTAAATTTATATCATTCACACTTAGAACTCTTACTCTTTATTTTTTTGTCATCTAACATCATTTTAAATAAAGAAAATAATATGGTCATAATTTGATCACATACAGTAGATAGCTATTACTTTTAATAAATGACTCAGACTGCTTCTGCTCACAGTAATATTTTTGCTCTGCTTAGTCAGTAAAATGCTAAAAAGTTGTGATTTTCTTTTTTAATAAATAACAAATTAAATTAAATAGCCGAAGAATTGATAACTAGAGCTGAGCGGTGTTCGACTCGAACTGTTCTCCAATCTCAAATTCGAGATGTTTTGGGCGGTGTTCGAGCCGTTCGGCGAACCCGAACGATTTGAAAAAAATTTGGCTGTTCGAGGTAATGTTCGATAACTGTTCGTGCACCAAAATCATAACTGGATTTTTTCTCAGTAATGCTGAAAATTAATGTTAATACGCAGTTTGAGTGTACAGCGGGGCGGGGGGAGCGGCAGGGGATGGATCTCTGCAGAAATAATGAAGATCTCCATTTTTTTTTCTCTTTCCCGCATTTACAGTGGGGAGGTGCAATCTGTCAGCCTATCAGCAGCGCACACACAGAGCGAACTGCTTTTTTTCGCACAAGCAAGGGCATGTGTCATTGGCAGTGTATGTCACATGTCCTTGCCCTATAAGACCCAGCCATTTTCCCCATCGCCACCATTTTCTCACTGCTGCAGCTGCGTGTTAGGCGGCACCGCTGTTGATGTGTACACTATACTTTGTTAATTTCAAGCCAATTTTCGCACAAATCTATAGATAGCTTGGGAGTAGGGAATAGTCATGATTGCAGTCCTTTTAAGGACTAGGTTACATCATTTCCTATGACTTTTATCAGGCAGGTCTGTGCTCTTAAATAGATAGGTTGGGAGTAAAGGTTAATTGTAATTGCAGTCCTTTTCAGGGCTAGGTTACATCAGTTCCTACCACTTTTATCAGGCAGGTCTGTGCTCTTCAATAGATAGGTTGGGAGTAAAGACTAATTGTAATTGCAGTCCTTTTCAGGGCTAGGTTACATCAGTTCCTATAACTTTTCGCCAGGCAGGTCTGTGCCAGTGCTGTGCAACTTTTTTTCACAGCATTTGGCTAAATCTAGCAAAGCAAATCCTTTTTGTCCTCTTGCAGTGTGTGTAAGTCAGTGGAGAAGCCTACCTGTGTTGCAAGCTACACCACCTGTGTATAGAATACCAATTTTTTTACTGCACCTAGTGAAGTAAAACCTTTGGGCATGGCATCATTCTATTAGTCCATCTATACTAACCTCCACCAGGCTGCAAATTCAAAATAATTTTTATCTGCATATAGCTCTGAAAAAATATTTGGGCTTCGGCTTGTAGCAATGTGTGGGACTTGTTCTATTAGTCCATCTATACTAACCTCCAGCAGGTTGCAAATTCAAAAGAGTTTTTATCTGCATATAGCTCTGAAAAAATATTTTGGCTTGTAGCAGTGTGTGGGACTTCTTCTATTAGTCCATCTATACTAAGTTAGTATAGATGGACTAATAGAAGAAGTCCCACACACTGCTACAAGCCGAAATATTTTTTCAGAGCTAGATGCAGAAAAAAATTATATTGAATTTGCAGCCTGCTGGAGGTAAGTATAGATAGACTAATAGAACAAGTCCCAAACACTGCTGGAAGCCGAAATATTTTTTCAGAGCTAGATGCAGAAAAAAATTATATTGAATTTGCAACCTGGTGGAGGTTAGTATAGATGGACTTATAGAACAAGTCCCACACACTGCTAGAAGCCAAAATATTTTTTCAGAGCTAGATGCAGAAAAAAATTATATTGAATTTACGACCTGCTGGAGGTTAGTATAGATGGACTAATGGAACAAGTCCCACACACTGCTAGAAGCCGAAATATTTTTTCAGAGCTAGATGCAGAAAAAATTTATATTGATTTTGCAACCTGCTGGAGGTTAGTGTAGATGAACTAATAGAACAAGTCCCACACACTGCTAGAAGCCGAAGTATTTTTTCAGAGCTAGATGCAGAAAAAAATTATATTGAATTTGCAACCTGATGGAGGTTAGTATAGATGGACTAATAGAACAAGTCCCACACACTGCTAGAAGCCGAAATAGTTTTTCAGAGCTAGATGCAGAAAAAAATTATATTGAATTTCCAACCTGATGGACATTAGTATATATGAACTAATAGAACAAGTCCCACACACTGCTAGAAGCCAAAATATTTTTTCAGAGCTAGATGCAGAAAAAAATTATATTGAATTTGCAACCTGCTGGAGGTTAGTATAGATGGACTAATAGAACAAGTCCCACACAGTGCTAGAAGCCGAAATATTTTTTCAGAGCTAGATGCAGAAAAAAATTATATTGATTTTGCAACCTGCTAGAGGTTTGTATAGATAGACTAATAGAACAAGTCCCACACACTGCTAGAAGCCGAAATATTTTTTCAGAGCTATATGCAAAAAAAAATATACTGAATTTGCCACCTGATGGAGGTTAGTATAGATGGACTAATAGAACAAGACCTACACACTGCTAGAAGCCGAAATATTTTTTTAGAGCTAGATGCTGAAAAAAATTATATTGAATTTGCAACCTGTTGGTGGTTAGTAATCATGGACTAATAGAACAAGTCCCACACACTGCTAGAAGCCAAAATATTTTTTCAGGGCTAGATGCAGAAAAGAATTATATTGAATTTGCAACCTGATGGAGGTTAGTATAGATGGACTAATAGAACAAGTCCCACACACTGCTTGAAGCCGAAATAGTTTTTCAGAGCTGGATGCAGAAAAAAATTATATTGAATTTGCAACCTGATGGAGGTTAGTATAGAAGGACTAATAGAACAAGTCCCACACACTGCTACAAGCCGAAATATTTTTTCAGCGCTAGATGCAGAAAAAAGTTATATTGAATTTGCAACCTGCTGGACGTTAGTATAGATGAACTAATAGAACAAGTCCCACACACTGCTAGAAGCCGAAATAGTTTTTCAGAGCTAGATGCAGAAAAAAATTATATTTAATTTGCAAGCTGGTGGAGGTTAGATTAGATGGACTAATAGAACAAGTCCTACACACTACTACAAGCCAAAGCCCAAATATTTTTAAAGAGATAGATGCAGATAAAAATTATTTTGAATTTGCAACCTGATGGAGGTTAGTATAGATGGACTAATAGAACAATTCCCACACTCTGCTAGAAGCCAAAATAGTTTTTCAGAGCTAGATGCAAAAAAAAATTACATTGAATTTGCAACCTGCTGGAGGTTAGTATAGATGGACTAATAGAACAAGTCCCACACACTGCTAGAAGCCGAAATATTTTTTCAGAGCTAGATGCAGAAAAAAATTATATTGAATTTGCAACCTGTTGGAGGTTAGTAAAGATGGACTAATCGAACAAGTCCCACACACTGCTAGAAGCTGAAATAGTTTTTCAGAACTAGATGCAGAAAAAAATTATATTGAATTTGCACCCTGAAGGAGGATAGTATAGATGGCCTAATAGAACAAGGCCCACACACTGCTAGAAGCCAAAATATTTTTTCAGAGCTAGATGCAGAAAAATATTATATTGAATTTGCAACCTGCTGGAGGTTAGTATAGATGGACTAATAGAACAAGTCCCACACACTGATAGAAGCTGAAATAGTTTTTCAGAGCTAGAGGCAGTCAAAAATTATATTGAATTTGCAACCTGCTGGACGTTAGTATAGATGAACTAATAGAACAAGTCCCACGCACTTCTAGAAGCCGAAATAGTTTTTCAGAGCTAGATGTAGAAAAAAATTATATTGAATTTGCAACTTGATGGAGGTTAGTATAGATGGACTAATAGTACAAGTCCCACACACTGCTAGAAGCCGAAATAGTTTTTCAGAGCTAGATGCAGAAAAAAATTATATTGAATTTGCAACCTGGTGGAGGTTAGTATAGATGGACTAATAGAACCAGTCCCACACACTACTACAAGCCAAAGCCCAAATATTTTTAAAGAGATAGATGCAGAAAAAAATTATTTTGAATTTGCAACCTGATGGAGTTTAGTATAGATGGACTAATAGAACAAGTCCCACACACTGCTAGAAGCCAAAATGTTTTTTCAGAGCTAGATGCAGAAAAAAATTATATTGAATTTCCAACCTGTTGGAGTATAGATGGACTGATAGAACAAGTACCACACACTGCTAGAAGCGGAAATATTTTTTCAGAGCTAGATGCAGAAAAAAATTATATTGAATTTGCAACCTGATGGAGGTTAGTATAGATGGACTAATAGAACAAGTCCCACACACTGCTAGAAGCCAAAATATTTTTTCAGAGCTAGATGCAGAAAAAAATTATATTGAATTTGCAACCGGCTGGAGGATAGTAAAGATGGACTAATAGAACAAGTCCCACACACTGCTAGAAGCTGAAATAGTTTTTCAGAGCTAGATGCAGATAAAAATTATATTGAATTTGCAACCTGAAGGAGGTTAGTATAGATGGCCTGATAGAACAAGTCCCACACACTGCTAGAATCCTAAATATTTTTTCAGAGCTAGATGCAGAAAAAATTATATTGAATTTGCAACCTGATGGAGGTTAGTATAGATGGAATAGCAGATCAAGTCCCACACACTGCTAGAAGCCGAAATGGAGGTTAGTATAGATGGACTAATAGAATGATGCTATGCCCAAAAGGTTTTACTTCACTAGGTGCAGTAAAAAAAAATGTATTCTATACACAGGTGGTGTAGTTTGCAACACAGATAGTCTTCTTCACTGACTAACACACACTGCTAGATTTAGCCAAATGCTGTGAAAAAAACTTGCACAGCACTGGCACACACCTGCCTTGCAAAAAGTGATAGGAAGTGATGTAACCTAGCCCTGAAAAGGACTGCAATTATAATTAGTCTTTACTCCCAACCTATCTATTTAAGAGCACAGACCTGCCTGATAAAAATCGTAGGAAATGATGTAACCTAGTCCTTAAAAGGACTGCAATCACAACTATTCCCTACTCCCAAGCTATCTGTAGATTTGTGCGAATATTGGCTTGAAATCAACAAAGTATAGCGCACACAGCAACAGCGTTGCCGACTAACACGCAGCTGTAGCAGTGAGAAAATGGTGGCAACGGGGAAAATGGCTGGGTCTTATAGGGCCAGGACATGTGAAAGCATTGCCAATGACACATGCCTTTGCTTGTGTGAAAAAAAGCTGTTCGCTCCGTGTGTGCGCTGCAGATAGGCTGATAGATTGCACCTCCCCACTGTAAATGTGGGAAAGAGAAAAAAAAATGGAGATCTTCATTATTTCTGCAGAGATCCATCCCTTGCCCCTCCCCCCACCCCGCTGTACACTTAAACTACGTATTAACATTAATTTTCAGCACTACTGAGAAAAAATCGAGTTATGATTGTGGAGCACGAACAGTTATCGAACATAACCTCGAACAGCCGAATGTTTTTCAAATCGTTGGCGTTCGCCGAACGGCTCGAACACCGCCCAAAACAGCTCGAATTTGAGATTGGCGAACAGTTTGAGTCGAACACCGCTCATCTCTAATACTAACCTACATCAGGTTGCTAATTCAAAATAATGTTTTTCTGCATCTAGCTCTGAAAAAATATTTCGGTTTGTAGCAGTGTGTGGGACATGTTCTATTAGTCCATCTATACTAACCTCCATCAGGTTGCAAATTCAATCTAATTTTTTTCTGCATTTAGCTCTGAAAAAATATTTCGGCTTCTAGCAGTGTGTGGGACTTGTTCTATTAGTCCATCTATACAAACCTCCATCAGGTTGCAAATTCAATATAATTTTTTTCTGCATCTAGCTCTGAAAAAAATATTTCGGCTTGTAGCAGCGTGTGGGACTTGTTCTATTAGTCCATCTATACTAACCTCCATCAGGTTGCAATTTCAAAATAATTTTATCTGCATCTAGCTCTGAATAAATATTTCGGCTTGTGGCAGTGTGTGGGACTTGTTCAATTAGTCCATCTATACTAACCTCCATCAGGTTGCAAATTCAATATTATTTTTTTTCTGCATCTAGCTCTGAAAAAATATTTCGGCTTGTAGCAGTGTGTGGGACTTGATCTATTAGTCCATGTATACTAACCTCCAGCAGGTTGCAAATTCAAAATAATTTTTATCTGCATCTAGCTCTGAAAAAATATTTCGGCTTGTAGCATTGTGTGGGACTTGTTCTATTAGTCCATCTATACTAGCCTCCAGCAGGTTGCAAATTCAAAATAATTTTTATCTGCATCTAGCTCTGAAAAAATATTTCGGCTTGTAGCAGTGTGTGGGACTTGTTCCATTAGTCCATCTATACTAACCTCCATCAGGTTGCAAATTCAATATAATTTTTTTCTGCATCTAGCTCTGAAAAAATATTTTGGCTTCTAGCAGTGTGTGGGACTTGTTCTATTAGTCCATCTATACTAACCTCCAGCAGGTTGCAAATTCAAAATAATTTTTATCTGCATCTAGTTTTGAAAAAATATTTTGACTTGTAGCAGTGTGTGGGAATTGTTCTATTAGTCCATCTATACTAACCTCCATCAGGTTGCAAATTCAATATAATTTTTTTCTGCATCTAGCTCTGAAAAAATATTTTGGCTTGTAGCATTGTGTGAGACTTGTTCCATTAGTCCATCTATGCTAACCTCCACCCGGTTGCAAATTCAATATAATTTTTATCTTCATCTAACCCAGCCAATAGTTTTGGGCTAATGCCACAGTTTGGCCACTCAGCTCTGCTCGGTTCCCATCCATTGTTTTTTGTGCAAACAACTCCAGAGAGGTCAATTTGCTAACCACCAAAATGAGTGGAAAAAGGCCTGCTGCTGGTGGAAAGGGGAATAGGCATGTTGGGAAGGGAATAAAAGGTTGTGTCCGAGGGGTAGGTGTTAAAGCAACAGTAACATCTGCAGAAGAAAGACCATCTTCCAGCCAAACTAAGATGTCTACTTCTTTTTGCGGACAATGTGATAAGATCCCTTTCTTACGGCCACGCCAATCGCTACAAATTCCAGATGAGGCACAAAAACAGCAGGTGCTTCAACGGATATCAAGTGCTCCTTTAAGTGGGCTCTTCTCCACCTCAACTTCAACATCACAAATACTCCAGTCCTCAGAGGTGTCACCCCAATCGCACTTGCTTCCTCACAGCTCCCAAGTCTCCAGCTGCCCGTCTGAGTATGGGGTAAAACAGATGGTTGAGTCTGCAGAGCTGTTCTCTCATACTATAGCTTGGGAATCAGAGGTCGGCTCCAGAGCTTCTGTGAATCCAGACGAGGAAATTATCTGCACTGATGCCAAGAATCTTTATGAGTCAGATCCAGGACCAGACGCAGAAGGTTCTGACCATAATGTAGACCCTCGTTCCCAAACTGTAACTCCTGTTGGTTTAGGCAATGAGGAAGATGATGATGAGACTCAAATACCTGATTGGAGCGACAACTTTAGTTTTTTGTCAGGGCAGGAAGAGGTTGGCTCTGAGGACGACGGGTGTGATAACACACAGGGTGATGATGACGAGGTTGGAGATCCCACTTACTGTCAACCCACAGTCAGCCAAGAGATGAGGTCAGCAGAGGAGGTGGAGGAGGATGCTAGTGACGATGAGGTCAGGTTGCGCTTTCCTTGACAGAGACGTAGTACTGGAAGCACGTCAATAACTGCATCCTCAAACACAACTCTGCCCCTGACCACAATTCGTGGTGGCTCTTCAGGTCGCATGGGTGCGAAGCCTTGCATAGCCTGGGCATTTTTTCAGATCGATAAGGGTGACCCAACTCGTATTATCTGTAACATTTAAAAGAAAAAGCTTAGTAGAGGCCAAAAAATACATAGTTTGAGCACTTCATGCATGAACCGGCACATGGATATGAAGCATAAGTTGCAGTGGGAAGCTCACTGTGCTACAATGCAACCACCGTCTGCCACATCTTGTGCATCCGCGGCCTCTTCATCCTCTGTGACTGGGGGGACAGCAGTCACACCTGTTTTGGGACGCAGACCTGCCACCTCTTTACCCGCAACAGCCAGCGTGATTGGCAGATCATCATTTTCTTTGGAGGTGGAAACACCAGCTGGTTTTCAGCGCTGTCCGACATCGATAGCACCACCTTTGGATCAAGGCAACCTAACATGTCTGCCTGCATCCTCCACACAGACCGGCAGTTTGCCGGGGTCACCCTTCTCTACCCCGTCTAAGCACAACAGACCCCCCTCGGTCGCTCAGATGTGGAGAAGTAAAAGACCATTTCCTCCTAGCCATGAGGAAGCTAAGAGGTTGAATTTCACCATCTGCAAGCTCTTGGCTACATAAATGCTTCCTTTCCGCCTGGTGGACACAGAGGATTTTCGAGACTTTATGTTCGTCGCAGTGCCCCAGTACCAGATGCCCAGTCGGCACTACGTCTCAAAGAGAGGTGTGCCTGCGCTCCACCAGCATGTCGCACACAACATCACCGCTTCTTTGAGAAACTCTGTGTGTGACAGGGTGCATTTCACCACAGACACTTGGACGAGTAGGCATGGACAGGGGCGTTACATGTCGCTGACTGGGCACTGGATAACTATGGTGAAAGCAGGACAAGGGGCAGCTGTCCAAGTCTTGCCATCCCCACGTGTTTTGTGTCAATCCTCTTTATCTCAAAGTTCCTCCACTGCTTCTGCCTCCTCAACCTCCTCTAGGTCCTCCTCCTGCACCCAAAGCCTGTCTGGTCATGCCACAAGCTTTCTAACTGCGCAGAAGGGATCCTGCACACCTCCTTAGTATGCTGGCAGCAGGGCTCAACATCATCAAGCGGTTTTTACTTTGAAATGTCTGGGAAATGTGAGTCACACAGCTGAGGAGTTGTGGTCAGCTCTGGAGAACCAGTTTCATGAATGGTTGTCTTCACTGGACCTGAAACCAGGGAAGGCCGTGTGCGACAATGCTGCAAACCTCGGTGTGGCCCTTTGCCAGGGCAATGTCACACACGTGCCTTGTATGGCTCACGTGTTGAACCTGGTTGTCCAGCAATTTTTAGCCCACTATCCCGGACTAGATGGCCTTCTGCAGAGGGCATGGTCGCTGTGTGCTCACTTCCACCGTTCGCATCCCGCAGCTCAGCGACTTACATCTCTACAGAAGTCGTTGGGTCTGCCACTTCACCGGCTAAAATGCGATGTGCCTACCCGGTGGAATTCAACTCAGCACATGTTGCAGCGACTGTGGCAGCACCGACAAGCCCTGGTGCAATACGTTCTGACGTATAGCCTGGGCCAACGAGATCCAGAGGTCGGGAAAATCACGCTGGAGGAGTGGTCTCAGATCAGGGACCTATGCACCCTTCTGCACAGTTTTGAAATGGCGACGAAGATGTTTAGTGCTGACGATTCCATTATCAGCATGACTATTCCGGTGATTTACATGCTGGAGCACATGTTAAACAGAATTCGGGGTCAGGTGGTGGCACAAGAGGAGGTGGAGGAAGTAGAGGAGGAGGAGTTGTATGCGGAAGGGCTAACATCTGCAAGGTCCAGACGGTGGACAGCACCAAGGCGGCAGACATGTGAGGGTGGGGGAGATGGTTTTACCAGGGCGCATGGTAGCAGCCAAACCAGTGAGGAAGGTGCAGGAGTCCAGGAAGAAGTGGAGGACGAACTGATGGAAGACTCATCAGATGATTGAGACCTTTATCACATTTCTGTTGTGCGAGGTTTGGGGGAGAGGGCAGAGGAAGGAAGCATGATTATTACCTCGCTACCAACACAACAGGGACTTGGTGCTCCTGGATGCGCAAGACACATGAGTGCCTTCTTGCTGCACTACCTGCAACATGACCCTCGAATTGGGAGAATTAGAAATAATCCTGATTACTGGGTTGCCACACTGTTAGATTCCCGGTACAAAAGTAAATTTGCAGAAATTATTTCTGCCATAGAAAGAGATGCACGCATGCAGGAGTATCAGCAGAGACAGTTGCAGAATCTTACATGTGCTTTTCCACAAAACACTAGTTGTGCACGTAGTGAATCTCACAGTTCCAACTTGCCAACGGTGGGACCGTCGAGTGTTCAGCACTCAAAACGTAACAGAAACAGAGTATCTGCTGGTAACATCAATTTTGCAGAATCATTTCACCACTTTTTTAGCCCATCCTTTGCAAGGCCACAGGAGACAAGAAGTCTGACACATAGTCAACGCCTAGAGATGATGGTACAGGAGTATCTCCAAGTAAACATTGAAGCCATAACTGTATCACTGGACCCTTGCTCTTTTTGGACTTCCAATCTGGATAAATGACCGGAGCTCTCTACTTATGCCTTGGAGAGCTTGTCATGCCCTGCAGCCAGCGTTCTGTCTGAACGTGTGTTCAGCGCTGCTGGTGGTGTGCTGACAGATAAGCGCACTCGGCTCTCCACTGATAATGTAGACAGACTCACGTTCATAAAGATGAACAAATCATGGATCCGAAATGACTTTTCTACCACTGTGTCATCCTGGGGAGAGTAAAAGCTGGATGATTTGTTAAAATCACCTCACCAACCGTTTTAAGCTTTCAAATTACTAATCATGTTTATCTGTATCTTGGCTGGAAAATAATTTGGGCCTTGTAGCAGTGTCCAGTACTGATTCTATTAGGCCATCTATTCTAAACTCCACCAGATTTAAAATTACTAATCATGTTCATCTGTATCTTGGCTGGAAAATAATTTGGGCCTTGTAGCAGTGTGCAGTAGTGATTCTATTAGGCCATCTATAATAAGCTCCACCAGCTTTCAAATTAATAATAATTTTTAGCTGCATCTAGCCCGGAAAATAATTTTGGGGCTCCTAGATGCGCAAGACACATGAGTGCCTTCTTGCTGCACTACCTGCAACATGACCCTCAGATTGTCAGAATTCGAAGTAATCCTGACTACTGGGTTGCCACACTGTTAGGTCCCCCACACTCTTTGATCAACCTTTTCATTTTAATAAAGAACAAAAAAATGGTCATTTTTGAAATTATAAGCATTAGCAGGTTATTACAAACTGAAATCAAACAGTTTTCAACTCAAAACTTTATTCTAGGTGATGTTACATTTGCACATAGGACCCCTTGTTCGAAAGGTGCTTCTGAACTCTCTCGTCCATTGAATTTGTCAGGTTTTGGATGGTTTCTGCTTCAATTGTTTTGCATGAGGACAGAATAAACTCCAAGAGCTGTTGCTTACATGTGAACTGCCTCCCGCCATCATAGACACTCCTTTTGATGATGCTTCAGAGGTTCTCAATGGGGTTGAGGTCAGGGGAGCATGGGGGTCACACCATAAGTTTGTCCCCTTTTATGCCCATATCAGCCAGAGATGCAGAAGTGTTATGTGCAGCATGAGACGGTGCATTATCATGCATGAAAATGATCTTGCTGCGGAATACACAGTTCTTCTTCTTGAATCATGGCAGGAAGTGCTGTTTGAGAAACTCCACATACATTATGGAGTTCATCCTTACCCCTTCAGGGATCCTAAAGGGTCCAACAATCTCAATCCATCCATCTGGACCATTGAGCGTTGCACGGCACTCATCGGTGAACAAAACAGTTTTGAAGTCCATCTTCATGTATTGTTTGACCCACTGGAGCCATTTCTGTTTGTGTGCAGTGGATTGAGAAGGTCGACAGGATGGCTTACGCACAGCTGCAAACCTCTGAAGGTCTCTGCATCTTGTTGTTCGGGGGATGTTGGAGGCACCAGCAGCTTCAAAAACTTGTCTTCTGCTATGACAAGGCTTTTTGCCGCTGCTCTATTAACCTGACGTAATTGCCTGTAGGAAAGAGTCCTCAATTTTCCCTTATCAGCACGCACACGTGTGTACTGTGAATCAGCTACATACTTCTTGATTGTGCGATGATCAGGATGAAGATGTCTTGGCAATGTTGATTGTAGTTAAGCCTTGACCTAAAAATTCCACAATTTGTTGCTTCTCCGCAGCCGACACATCCTTTTTCTTTCCCATTTTGGCAGAAAATGTAGGCTGCTTAATAATGTGGGACAGACTTCTTAAGTAGTCTTGCCTTTCATTGGACACACCTGCCAAACTAATTAGCACAGGTGTCTGCAATTGCTTACAGTGATATAAAAAGCCCTGACACACATCACCATCAATGAGTTTAACTGACAAACAAAAAAATTCTTACCTTATCACTCCTAAACACTTTTTGCATAATAATTTGGAACACAGTGTACATGTGCTTTTCCACAAAACACCAGTGGTTCACGTAGTGAATCTTACAGTTCTAACTTGCCAACCGTGGTCTGTATGGAGTTGTTCAATAAAGGGCCCAAAATTAAGATAACATAGATGGGAGAGGTCTCTATGAATACGAATTCCTAAGTATTTGATACCCTGTGAGGGCCAGGCAAAGGGAAAGTTGGACTGGATGGAATCCTGTATGGATTTGGGGAGGGAGACATCGAGGGCCTCAGACTTCGCTGCATTGATTTTTAAATTTGACCATGTAACAAAGTGATATATTTCAGCCATAACAGCAGGGATGGATATATGTGATTGAGTGATATATACTAGGACATCATCAGCAAATGCAGAGCACTTGTACTCGGTGCCTCCCACCTCAATCCCCCTAAACAAGGGGATCTGCTACTTTGGATCTAATCCTTATAAACAAGGAGGAAATGGTTGAGGAGGTAAAGGTGGCTGGGACCCTAGGAGGCAGCGATCATGCTATTATAGAATTTTGGATAACTAGAGGAGGAAGACATGTGAAGATTCAAACTTCAAGGTTAGATTTTAGAAAGGCAGATTTTAAGAGACTCAGAAAGAGAATAGGAGGGATCCAATGGCTGGATGTCCTTAAGGACAAAAATGTCCAGGAAGGATGGGAAATTTTTAAAAATGAAATTCTCAAAGCACAATCGTTAACAATCCCAAAAAGTAGGAAGAATGGGAAGCATTTAAGGAAACCAGGATGGATGAACACAGAACTTAAACACATGCTAAAAAGAAAGAAAGAAATGTTTATTAAATGGAAAGAGGGAGGCATATCTAAAGAAGATTATAATGCAGTCTGCAGATCCTGCAGGGCACGTATCAGGTTAGCTAAAGCTGACAATGAATTAAAGCATGCAAGAGATGTCAAAAGCAATAAAAAAGGATTTTGGGGGCATGGCAAAAGTAAAAGAAAAGTCAAAGATGCTATAGGATTTTTACAGGATGAAAATGGAGAAATTGTAAGAGAGGATGTTGAGAAGGCCGAACTTTTTAATTCCTATTTTGCATCTGTTTTCTCTCAGAAAGAAAATGTAACATCAACTGATCTTCACTGTCCTTTCAAAGGAATAGAGGAATCCAAGTTATCTGTAAACAGAAAGATTGTGAGGGAATATTTAGCTAACATAAATGAGTTCAAGTCTCCAGGTCCAGATGAATTACACCCCAGAGTACTGAAGGAGATCGTAGAAGAAATTTTAGAACCACTCTCCATAATCTTTGAAAATTCTTGGAGAACAGGAGAAGTCCCAGAAGACTGGAGAAGAGCAAATGTTGTTCCTATCTTCAAAAAGGGGAAGAAGGTGGACCCAGGGAACTATAGGCCGGTGAGTCTGACTTCTATACCAGGAAAGATCTTTGAACAAATTATTAAACAACATATATGTAAGTACATGGATAAAAATGAAGTGATTAACCAGAGTCAGCATGGGTTTGTAACTAACAAGTCATGTCAGACTAACTTAATTTCCTTCTATGACAGAATCACTGACTGGGTGGATCAGGGAAATGCTGTAGATATAGTATATCTTGACTTCAGCAAAGCATTTGACAAAGTATCTCACACCATCCTTATTGAAAAAATGACCAAGTATGCAATGGACCAGGCAACTGTTAGGTGGATTCATAACTGGCTTAGTGATCGGACTCAAAGGGTGGTTGTAAATGGCTTCACATCCAGCTGGATGAATGTCTCAAGTGGGGTACCACAGGGCTCCGTCCTGGGACCTGTATTGTTCAACATCTTTATCAATGATTTAGATGAAGGAATTGAGGGTAAACTGATTAAATTTGCTGATGACACAAAGCTAGGAGGGATAGCTAATACTAGAGAAGAGAGAGAGATGATTCAAAAAGACCTAAATAAACTGGAGCAGTGGGCAGCAACCAACAGAATGGTTTTTAACAGGGAAAAATGCAAAGTACTACATCTGGGCAATAAAAATAAAAAAAGCATATACAGAATGGGAGGAATAGAGCTAAGCAACAGTACATGTGAAAAAGACTTAGGTATACTAATAGATCATAGACTGAACATGAGTCAACAGTGTGATGCAGCAGCAAAAAAGGCAAATACAATTCTGGGATGTATTAACAGAAGCATACAGTCTAGATCACGTGAAGTCATTATCGGTCTTTACTCCTCTTTGGTCAGACCTCATCTGGAATACTGTGTACAGTTTTGGGCACCACATTTTAAAAAAGACATAGACAAACTGGAGCAAGTTCAGAGAAGAGCGACCAGAATGGTGACTGGTCTGCAAACCATGTCCTATGAGGAACGGTTGCAGGATTTGGGAATGTTTAGCTTGCAAAAAAGATGACTGAGAGGAGACTTAATAGCTGTCTACAAATATGTCAAGGGCTGTCACATTGTAGAAGGATCATCTTTATTCTCATTTGCACAAGGAAAGACTAGAAGCAATGGGATGAAACTAAATGGGAGGAGACACAGATTAGATATTAGAAAAAACTTTTTGACAGTTAGGGTGATTAATGAGTGGAACAGGCTGCCACGAGAGGTGGTTAGTTCCCCTTCAATGGACGTCTTCAAACAGAGGCTGGACAGACATCTGTCTGAGATGATCTAGTGAATCCTGCTTTGAGCAGGGGGTTGGACCAGATGACCCAGGAGGTCCCTTCCAACTCTACCATTCTATGATTCTATGATTCTAATATCACCGAATTGATGAGAGCAGGTGCTCCATCACTAGGATGTATAAGAGAGGGGAAAGAGGACATCCCTGCCTTGTCCCATTGGTGATTATGAAAGGTGATGAAAATGTTCCATTTATCTTCAGCCTAGGTGACGTATTGCGATACAGGGCCGTGATTTTGCCTATAAAAGGGTCCCTCAGACCCCTACCCCAAGCTTTTTAAGAGAATAATATATGGCGTGCCAGGAGACTCTATGGAATGCTTTCTCAGCATCCAACAAGAGAATCTAATTACAAATTTTTAACTGCATCTAGCCCAGGAAATACTTTGTGCCTAATAGCAGTGTCTGCTAGTCAGCGGATTATCCCAGCTGTTAAGCAAGCTACACCACCTGTAGTTTGGACACTTAATTTTTTCAAAGGAAATGCTTCGGGCCCCCGGGACACTCAGTGAAGAGCATCGGGGAGGCACCCCAAGGCATAGGGGCGGGGACTGGCGGTAGGCCGCCTTGCGATGGACCGCCGAGCTCGATCCTTATAAAAGCTTTTAAACTGCAGCAGCTTTAGTGGACGCTACTGGAGCAGGAATTACGCGGCTGCTGGCATAAGACTTGCTCTCCAATAGATCTTTGTAAAAGGATTGAAAGTGTATTCATTCAAATTAGAGAGACAATTTAAATTAAAAAGATTAGACCTGCCTCGCTCGACCCACCAGCGGAAAGGCACCAGTATTGGGAGAGGGGGGCTGGCCGTCAGGGTCCACCGCGGCTCTGGCACAAAGCCGGCGACTCGGAGGTCGCACGGGCAGGAACATACTGGCCGTGTCGGCTTCGCACTTTTTTGGCTTTAGAAGGGCATGACATGGCTGTATCTGTGTCTCTCCCTCCTTTTACTCCTCCACCTCTTTTATTTTCGCATGACTATATGTACTTGTCACTTTTCCATGTGTTAGTTGTGTCTTCTGAGCAGTTTGTCAGCTTTTGGACACCTTTGAAGGTGTTTTCTATGTGTTTCTATGTGTTTTTGTTTGCCTGCCATTGGTTTTAACGGTGTTTGACGGTGTTCGACGAACAGTTCTACGAACAGTTCGGCGAACATACGGGTGTTCGACGAACCGAACCCGAACACTACGGGGGTGGCTCAACACTATTGATAACTACTAGTGTTGAGCGAACTTGCTCGACACTGCTTGGTACTCGCCCGAGCATCACACTACTCAGGATGTTCGGCGAGCACCGAGCATTTCCGGGTTGCTCGAGCGGGAGCTCGGGTCTCCACCCTGCATGTTTGGCGCTCTTTAAAGAGACAATGAACATACAGGGATTGCCAGCCAGTCACTGTAATGCCGCAGCCATGTTGGTTGTGGGCATTACATTGATTGGCTGGCCGCACAGCATCACCTCGAGTATTTAAAACCCGGCTACGCCATCTTGGACACAGTGGGCTGGGATCAGACAGAGTAGGGACAGCGCTGCTGATTTAATGAGAGATATACAGTGCCAACAAGTAGTATTCAACCTCCTGCAGATTTAGCTGGTTGACACATGCGGAGTTAACTTGGCATTGTGACATTTGTACTGTAGATCAGCCTGGAAGTGGGAAATGCACTGCAGCAAATTTTGTTTTTGTTTTTTTTTTTGTTTTTTTTTAAAACGTTAAAAGTTAATTCAGAGTGTCATTTATTATTCAACCCCTCAAACCACAAGAATTCTGTTTGGTCCCCCTAAAGTATTAAGAAGTAGTTCAGGCACCAAGAATAATGAGCTTCACATGTGTGGATTAAAGATCTCTTTTGCCAGCCTTTTCTGACTATTTAAGACCCTCCCCAAACTTGTGAACAGCACTCAGACATGGTCAACATGGGAAAGACAAAGGAGCATTCCAAGGCCATCAGAGACAAGATCGTGGAGGGTCACAAGGCTGGCAAGGGGTACAAAACCCTTTCCAAGGAGTTGGGCCTACCTGTCTCCTCTGTTGGGAGCATCATCCGTAAGTGGAAGGCTTATGGAACTACTGTTAGCCTTCCACGGCCAGGACAGCCTTTGAAAGTGTCCTCCCGTGCCGAGGCCAGGCTTGTCCGAAGAGTCAAGGCTAACCCAAGGACAACAAGGAAGGAGCTCCGGGAAGATCTCATGGCAGTGGGGACATTGGTTTCAGTCAATACCATAAGTAAAGTACTCCACCGCAATGGTCTCCGTTCCAGATGAGCCCGTAAGGTACCTTTACTTTCAAAGCGTCATGTCAAGGCTCGTCTACAGTTAGCTCATGATCACTTGGAGGACTCTGAAACAGACTGGTTCAAGGTTCTATGGTCTGATGAGACCAAGATCGAGATCTTTGGTGCCAACCACACACGTGACGTTTGGAGACTGGATGGCACTGCATACGACCCCAAGAATACCATCCCTACAGTCAAGCATGGTGGTGGCAGCATCATGCTCTGGGGCTGTTTCTCTGCCAAGGGGCCTGGCCATCTGGTCCGCATCCATGGGAAGATGGATAGCACGGCCTACCTGGAGATTTTGGCCAAGAACCTCCGCTCCTCCATCAAGGATCGTAATTTCATCTTCCAACAAGACAACGACCCAAAGCACACAGCCAAGAAAACCAAGGCCTGGTTCAATAGGGAAAAAGTCAAGGTGTTGGAGTGGCCTAGTCAGTCTCCTGACCTTAACCCAATTGAAAACTTGTGGAAGGAGCTCAAGAATAAAGTCCACATGAGACACCCAAAGAACCTAGATAACTTGGAGAAGATCTGCATGGAGGAGTGGGCCAAGATAACTCCACAGACCTGTGCCGGCCTGATCAGGTCTTATAAAAGATGATTATTAGCTGTAATTGCAAACAAGGGTTATTCCACAAAATATTAAACATAGGGGTTGTATAATAATTGACCCACACTTTTATGTTTAAAATTTAATAAAATTCAACTGAGCAACATAACTTTTTGGTTTGTAAGATTTATGCTTCTGTTCATAAAACCTACTCTCGTTTGCAGTTTGAAGGCTCTAACTTATTTGCATCTTATCAAACCAGCTAAATCTGCAGGGGGTTGAATACTACTTGTAGGCACTGTATACTGTGAAATAGTTAGTGTAGGGTCTGTAAAGGCTGGCTGATCAAACAAACAGTCCTTCTCAGGACTAATATCCTTCCCAGATATCAGGCAGGCAGGATGTATAGGAGATGCAGTGGTTATACCAGCAAATGCTGCATTACAGTCCTGTGTCCTCCTGTTGCTGAAATTTCTGGACTTAGCTCCAGGTCTCGGTGGCCAGGAAAAATCCTTTGTTTTTTCATCTAAATCCTCTTTTTTTTTTTTTTTCCTCCTTCACACTGTACATATACCCAGCTTATGAACCTTTTCGTGTTCCCCCCCCCAAAAAAGTGACAGTTCAGACACAAATATATTTTTTTAAAAGAGTCTGGTGTAGGCCAGAGAAATAGAAGTGTGGTTTTGCATTTCCACTGTTCAAACCTCTGTATTATCCACTTTTGGGCCATTTTTACCTTAAAAAAAACAGTTTGAGTGTGTCGCTCACTGTTCAGCCGCAAATATATCTATTTAAAAAAGTCTGGTATACACCAGTAAATTATAACTGTGGTTTTGCCGTTCCACTGTGAAAAATCTTTATTATCCTGCTTTTGGCATTTTTTGCCATAAAGAAAAACAGTAATAGTGTCTCCTGATTGTTCAGACACAAATATATCTGTTTGAAAGTGTCTGGTAAATACCAGTAAATTATAACTGTGTTTTGCCGTCTCACGGTAAAAAATCTCTATTATCCAGCTTTTGGTATTTTTTCCGTAAAGAAAAACAGTAATAGGGTCTCCTGATTGTTCAGACACAAATATATCTGTTTAAAATAGTCTGGTGTAGGCCCGAGAAATAGAACTGTAGTTTTGCAGTTCCACGGTAAAAAATCTCTATTATCCAGCTTTTGGTATTTTTTCCGTAAAGAAAAACAGTAATAGTGTCTCCTGATTGTTCAGACACAAATATATCTGTTGAAAATAGTCTGGTGTAGGCCAAAGAAATTGAAGTGTGGTTTTGCAGTTCCACGGTTCAAACCTCTGTATTATCCACTTTTGGGCCATTTTTACCTAAAAAAAAACAGTTTGAGTGTGTCGCTCACTGTTCAGCCGCAAATATATCTATTTAAAATTGTCTGATATACCCCAGTAAACAATAACTGTGGTTTTGCCATTCCACAGTAAAAAATCTCTATTATTTAGCTTTTGGTATTTTTTCCGTAAAGAAAAACAGTAATAGTTTCTCCCTGATTGTTCAGATTGTTTAAAAGAGTCGGGTGTAGGCCAAAGAAATAGAACTGTGGTTTTCCTCTTCCACGGTTCTAATCTACTTTTTATTACTCTTTCTCCATTGATAGTGAAAGTGTAAGCTATTTTACTTCCTTTACAATGGGCAAGGCGCGTGGCAAGGGACGTGGAACTGGATGTTCGGGTGATGGTGCGTGCAGAGGACGGGGCCATGGCCAAGGTGAAAATGTGCCACAATCAAGGAGATGGTCTATTCTCATCAGATCTATATCCACAGGTGTACACCACCAAAATAGTCATATTAGATAGGGGAAAGGGGAAGTAGGAGAAGTGTGGATATATAGAAATTTTTTAAAATTCATAACCTTTATTAATTTATTAAATCTTAAAATGCAAAATATCTAATGCATCTATAGATGCATATAAGGTAACCATCTATTAAAGTATAGAGATGGTACCCACTAATAAGTCTGGCCAGATGAAGTGTAGGGCAAATTAGGGACACCTCTGTCCAATCCCTCTAATATAGGACCGAGGTTATATGTAAATGATATCCCCATATATTGGAATAGCCTCAGTACTAATATCAGGTGGAGCAGTTATACAAATCCAAGAAATAGGAAAATTAATTGTTATTATAGCAAATCATATCACTATCATGTGTAAATCTGCCTTGGAACACAACTGTGCACCCCCTGATTATCCCATAATACTGGGATGACATTAGTCTAGCGGTTTGTAATGTAATAGCAGTGATAGATGTCAGCTAATATCACTAACTCTGCCCATTACCGCAATTTACTTAAGTGCTCTGTGTGTGCATTGATGCTTGTAATGACTGAGCCGGCACCGCTTGAAATCTTAGGCGGGAGGAAAACCTCACTGCCAAGCGATCATAAATATTGTGACACTGAGTAGTGGCCCGCTGTGCCGAGCGACCCCTCACATGTCAGGTACTAAGGATCACACTACTGTTCTGCGTGCCTGGCTGAACAGCTAATCACTGGGGTGAGGGGCAATCTCGTCCCCTGTCTCACTCCCCGCACATGTGCTCAGCGTCCCGGCTTCAAACAGCTGATCGCTGCAGTGAGGAGCGATACACTGTCTCCTTGCTCTCTCACTGCACACGTGCGTCGCGTGCCGGCTACATCAGCTGATCGCTGCGGTTCAGCCAGGCACGCAGAACAGTAGTGTCCCTAATAGAGATGAGCGTTGTTCTACTCGAACTGTTCGCCAATCTCAAATTCGAGCTGTTTTGGGCGGTGTTCGAGCCAGTCGGCGAACACGAACAATTTGAGAAAAATTTGGCTGTTCGAGGTTATGTTCGATAACTGTTCGTGCACCAAAATCATAACTGGATTTTTTCTCAGTAATGATGAAAATTAATGTTAATACGCAGTTTGAGTGTACAGCGGGGCGGGGGGAGGGGCAGGGGATGGATCTCTGCAGGAACAATGAAGATCTCCATTTTTTTTTCTCTTTCCCGCATTTGCAGTGGGGAGGTGCAATCTGTCAGCCTATCAGCAGCGCATACACGGAGCGAAGTGCTTTTTTTCACACAAGCAAGGGCATGTGTGATTGGCAGTGTATGTCACATGTCCTTGCCCTATAAGACCAAGCCATTTTCCCCGTCGCCACCATTTTCTCACTGCTGCAGCTGCGTGTTAGACGGCACCGCTGTTGCTGTGTGCGCTATACCTTGTTAATTTCAAGCCAATTTTCGCACAAATATACAGATAGCTTGGGAGTAGGGAATAGTTGTGATTGCAGTCCTTTTAAGGACTAGGTTACAGCATTTCCTACGACATTTATCAGGCAGGTCTGTGCTCTTAAATAGATAGATTGTGGGAGTAAAGACTAATTGTAATTTGAGTCCTTTTCAGGACTAGGTTACATCAGTTCCTATCAGTTTTTGCCAGGCAGGTCTGTGCCAGTGCTGTGCAAGTTTTTTTCACAGCATTTGGCTGAATCTAGCAAGGCTAATCCTTTTTGGCCTATTGCAGAGTGTGTTAGTCAGTGGAGTAGCCTATCTGTGTTGCAAGATATACCACCTGTGTATAGAATACCAATTTTTTTACTGCACCTAGTGAAGTAAAATCTTTTGGGCATAGCATCATTCTATTAGTCCATCTAGACTGACCTCCATCAGGTTGCAAACTGAATATAATTTTTTTCTGCATCTAGCTCTGAAAAAATATTTGGGCTTCTAGCAGTGTGTGGGACTTGGTCTATTAGTCCATCTATACTGACCTCCATCAGGTTGCAAATTAAAAATAATTTTTTTCTTCATTTAGCTCTGAAAAAATATTTGGGCTTCTAGCAGTGTGTGGGACTTGTTCTATTAGTCCTTCTATACTGACCTCCAGCAGGTTGCAAATTGAATATAATTTTTTTCTGCATCTAGCTCTGAAAAAATATTTGGGCTTCTAGCGGTGTGTGGGACTTGGTCTATTAGTCCATCTATACTGACCTCCATCAGGTTGCAAATTAAAAATAATTTTTTTCTGCATCTAGCTCTGAAAAAATATTTGGGCTTCTAGCAGTGTGTGGGACTTGGTCTATTAGTCCATCTATACTGACCTCCATCAGGTTGCAAATTAAAAATAATTTTTTTCTTCATTTATCTCTGAAAAAAGATTTGGGCTTCTAGCAGCGTGTGGGACTTGTTCTATTAGTCCATCTATACTGACCTCCATCAGGTTGCAAATTAAAAATAATTTTTTTCTGCATCTAGCTCTGAAAAAATATTTGGGCTTCTAGCAGTGTGTGGGACTTGGTCTATTAGTCCATCTATACTGACCTCCATCAGGTTGCAAATTAAAAATAATTTTTTTCTGCATCTAGCTCTGAAAAAATATTTGGGCTTCTAGCAGTGTGTGGGACTTGGTCTATTAGTCCATCTATACTGACCTCCATCAGGTTGCAAATTGAATAAAAAAAATTTCTGCATCTAGCTCTGAAAAAATATTTGGGCTTCTAGCGGTGTGTGGGACTTGGTCTATTAGTCCATCTATACTGACCTCCATCAGGTTGCAAATTAAAAATAATTTTTTTCTGCATCTAGCTCTGAAAAAATATTTGGGCTTCTAGCAGTGTGTGGGACTTGGTCTATTAGTCCATCTATACTGACCTCCATCAGGTTGCAAATTAAAAATAATTTTTTTCTTCATTTAGCTCTGAAAAAATATTTGGGCTTCTAGCAGTGTGTGGGACTTGTTCTATTAGTCCTTCTATACTGACGTCCAGCAGGTTGCAAATTGAATATAATTTTTTTCTGCATCTAGCTCTGAAAAAATATTTGGGCTTCTAGCGGTGTGTGGGACTTGGTCTATTAGTCCATCTATACTGACCTCCATCAGGTTGCAAATTAAAAATAATTTTTTTCTGCATCTAGCTCTGAAAAAATATTTGGGCTTCTAGCGGTGTGTGGGACTTGGTCTATTAGTCCATCTATACTGACCTCCATCAGGTTGCAAATTAAAAATAATTTTTTTCTGCATCTAACCCAGCCAATAGTTTTGGCCTAATACCACAGTTTGGCCACTCAGCTCTGCTCGGTTACCATCCATTGTTTTTTTGTGCAAACAACTCCAGAGTTGTGAATTAGTTAACCACCAAAATGAGTGGAAAAAGGCCTGCTGCTGGTGGAAAGGGGAATAGGCGTGTTGGGAAGGGGAAAAAAGGTTGTGTCCGTGGGGTAGGTGCAGAAGAAAGACCATCTTCCAGCCAAACTAAAATGTCTACTTCTTTTAGCGGACAATGTGATAAGATCCCTTTCTTACGGCCACGCCAATCGCTACAAATTCCAGATGAGGCACAAAAACAGCAGGTGCTTCAACGGATATCAAGTGCTCCTTTAAGTGGGCTCTCCTCCACATCAACTTCAACATCACAAATACTCCAGTCCTCAAAGGTGTCACCCAAATTGCACTTGCTTCCTCACAGCTCCCAAATCTCCAGCTGCCCGTCTGAGTATGAGGTAGAACAGATGGTTGAGTCTGCAGAGCTGTTTACTCATACTATAGCCTGGGAATCAGAGGTCGACTCCAGCGCTTCTGTGAATCCAGACGAGGAAATGATCTGCACTGATGCCCAGAATCTTTATGAGTCGGATCCAGGACCAGACGCAGAAGGTTCTGACCATAATGTAGACCCTCATTCCCAAACTGTAACTCCTGTTGGTGGAGACAATGAGGAAGACGATGATAAGACTCAAATACCTGATTGGAGCGACAACTTTAGTTTTTTGTCAGGGCAGGAACAGGTTGGCTCTGAGGACGACGGGTGTGATAACGCACAGGGTGATGATGATGAGGTCGGAGATCCCACTTACTGTCAACCCACAGTCAGCCAAGAGATGAGGTCAGCAGAGGAGGTGGAGGAAGATGCTAGTGACGACGAGGTCAGGTTGCGCCTTCCTGGACAGAGACGTAGTACTGGAAGCACGTCAACAACTGCATCCTCAAACACAACTCTGCCTCTCACCACAAGTCGTGGTGGCTCTTCAGGTCACATGGGTGCTAAGCCTTGCATAGCCTGGGCATTTTTTCAGATCGATAAAGATGACCCAACTCGTGTTATCTGTAACATTTGTCAGCAAAAGCTAAGTAGAGGCCAAAAAATACATAGTTTGAGTACTTCATGCATGAACCGGCACATGGACATGAAGCATAAGTTGCAGTGGGAAGCTCAGTGTGCTACAATGCGGTCTAGCCGGCCGGGCCAACCACCGTCTGCCATATCTTGTGCATCCGCGGCCTCTTCATCCTCTGTGACTGGGGGGACAGCAGTCACACCTGTTTTGGGGCGCAGACCTGCCACCTCTTTACCCGCAACAGCCAGCGTGATTGGCAGGTCATCATTTTCTTTGGAGGTGGTAACACCAGCTGGTCTTGAGCGCTGTCCGACATCGATAGCACCACCTTTGGATCAAGGCAACCTAACATGTCCGCCTGCATCTTCCTCACAGACCGGCAGTTTGCCGGGGACACCCTTATCAACCCCGTCTAAGCACAATAGCCAGCCCTCGGTCCCTCAGATGTGGACAAGTAAAAGACCATTTCCTCCTAGCCATGAGAAAGCTAAGAGGTTGAATTTCACCATCTGCAAGCTCTTGGCTACAGAAATGCTGCCTTTCCGCCTGGTGGACACAGAGGATTTTCGAGACCTTATGTCCTTCGCAGTGCCCCAGTACCAGATGCCCAGTCGGCACTACTTCTCAAAGAAAGGTGTGCCTGCGCTCCACCAGCATGTCGCACACAACATCACCGCTTCTTTGAGAAACTCTGTGTGTGACAGGGTGCATTTCACCACAGACACTTGGACGAGTAGGCATGGACAGGGGCGTTACATGTCGCTGACTGGGCACTGGGTAACTATGGTGACAGCAGGACAAGGGGCTGCTGTCCAAGTCTTGCCGTCCCCACGAGTTGTGCGTCAATCCTCTTTATGTCATTTTTCCTCCACTGCTTCTGCCTCCTCAACCTCCTCTCGGTCTTCCACCTGCACCCAAAGCCTGTCTGGTCATGCCACAAGCTTTCTAACTGCGCAGAAGGGATCCTGCACACCTCCTTACTATGCTGGCAGTAGGGCTCAACGTCATCAGGCGGTTTTTACATTGAAATGTCTGGGAAATGTGAGTCACACAGCTGAGGAGTTGTGGTCAGCTCTGGAGAACCAATTTCATGAATGGTTGTCTCCACTGGACCTGAAACCAGGGAAGGCCGTGTGCGACAATGCTGCAAACCTGGGTGCGGCCCTTCGCCGGGGCAATGTCACACACGTGCCTTGTATGGCTCACGTGTTGAACCTGGTTGTCCAGCAATTTTTAGCCCACTATCCCAGACTAGATGGCCTTCTGCAGAGGGCACGGTCGCTGTGTGCTCACTTCCGCCGTTCGCATCCCGCAGCTCAGCGACTTACATCTCTGCAGAAGTCGTTGGGCCTGCCACTTCACCGGCTAAAATGCGATGTGCCTACCCGGTGGAATTCAACTCTGCACATGTTGCAGCGACTGTGGCAGCACCGACAAGCCCTGGTGCAATACGTTCTGACGTATAGCCTGGGCCAACGAGATTCAGAGGTGGGGCAAATCACGCTGGAGGAGTGGTCTCAGATCAGGGACCTATGCACCCTTCTGCACAGTTTTGAAATGGCGACGAAGATGTTTAGTGCTGACGATGCCATTATCAGCATGACTATTCCAGTGATTTACATGCTGGAGCACATGTTAAACAGAATTCGGAGTCAGGTGGTGGCACAAGAGGAGGTGGAGGAAGTAGAGGAGGAGGAGTTGTATGCGGAAGGGCTAACATCTGCAAGGTCCAGAAGGTCGGCAGCACCAAGGCGGCAGGCATGTGAGGGTGGGGGAGATGGTTTTACCAGGGCGCATGGTAGCAGCCAAACTAGTGAGGAAGGTGCAGTAGCCCAGTAAGAAGTGGAGGACGAACTGATGGAAGACTCATCAGATGAGGGAGACCTTGATCACATTTCTGTTGTGCGAGGTTGGGGGGAGAGGACAGAGGAAGGAAGCATGATTGTTACCTCGCCACCAACACAACAGGGACTTGGTGCTCCTGGATGCGCAACACACATGAGTGCCTTCTTGCTGCACTACCTGCAACATGACCCTCGAATTGTGAGAATTAGAAATAATCCTGACTACTGGGTTGCCACACTGTTAGATCCCCGGTACAAAAGTAAATTTGCAGAAATTATTCCTGCCATAGAAAGGGATGCACGCATGCAGGAGTATCAGCAGAGACTGTTGCAGAATCTTACATGTGCTTTTCCACAAAATACCAGTGGTGCACGTAGTGAATCTCACAGTTCCAACTTGCCAACCGTGGTCTGTATGGAATTGTTCAATAAAGGGCCCAAAATTAAGATAACATAGATGGGAGAGGTCTCTATGAATAGGAATTCCTAAGTATTTGATACCCTGTGAGGGCCAGGCAAAGGGAAAGTTGGACTGGATGGAATCCTATATGGATTTAGGGAGGGAGACATCGAGGGCCTCAGACTTCGCTGCATTGATTTTAAAATTTTACCATGTAACAAAGTGATCTATTTCAGCCATAACAGCAGGGATGGATATATGTGATTGAGTGATATATACTAGGACATCATCAGCAAATAGAGAGCACTTGTACTCGGTGCCTCCCACCTCAATCCACCTAATATTGGGGTTATGGCGAATTGATGAGAGCAGGTGCTCCGTCACTAGGATGTATAAGAGAGGGGACAGAGGACATCCCTGCCTTGTCCCATTGGTGATTGTGAAAGGTGATGAAAATGTTCTGACGCACCCCCTGGGCCTTGGGACACCCGGAGCCGGACCCTTTTTGGTGGATGCTGGTGGTTGTAGTCTTCGTGGCGGCGATCCGGTTCCGTGGCTCAGGGCGGTCAAACCAGTGGCGGAACTATTTATGTGGTTTTGATGTTTAAATGTCCGACTACGCCACCCGTGGATTGCGGTCAGAGTGAACCGCCGCTACAGGGCAGACCGCTAAGGCTGGTGTTGTGGGTGCAGCAGAGCGTAGCATAACTCCCCACGGGAGGAGTATAGCCTCAGGGCAGTGTATGCGGAGGATGGGGGTGATGGTGCAGGGCAGCAGCAGTAACGACACGGAGTCAGTGATGCAGTTCAGGGCCTTTACTCACAGTTCTTATTATCCAGACCACGTCTGCAGGTAACGGCTGCCCACGTCGTACTGTGCTCACCAGGTGAGGGGCTCAGACAACTCCCAGATAACTTTGGAGCGCTTCACAGGACCCCCTTTGTGTGTCCTTTGTCTGGCCTTTCTTACCAACACTTCTGTCCGGCTGCCTCGGGCCTCCTCTTGGTAAACTTGGCGCCAGTTTCCCTGACCCTATGTGGTGCCTTCCTAGCGGGTGGAGCAAGGGGCTGCGCCACATAAAATGTCAGAGCCTCCGGTTTCTAGCTGAGGGTCGTTTCCTGCCTCCACTAGTTCGGGGACCGGTCTCCCCCTTTGGCCTGACCCCTCCACGCAGGTGGATTCGGGCGTGCGGTGGCGACTCGCCCGTCCGCACCCCTGGGATCCCTTCATTCCTCGTTCCTGGAGCCTTCTCCGCTCCTCTTCCTTCCTTCTCCCTCTTCCAGGCCTGGGCCTCTGTTACTAGGCCCGCCTCCGGAGCAGAGCTCATGCAGAGCCCCTGCTCCCTGCCACTTCTGCTCAGACTTCTCTGCACTGAACTAAGATGGTGCCCACCTTTTATACTCCCTTCTCAATGCACCCAGGAACTGCTTCCTCCCTGCTCCTGCACTGCAGGGTTCCCCTTCCTCAGTGTTCCCTCCCCCCACTCCAGCCAGGGACAGGGACTGTCGTGCCCATCTCAGGGGCATATTGGTCGCCCTGCCCCACGGCAATGTGGTGTAATGCATGCAGGTGTCGGGTCCTGATCCACACTCCATCCTTATCTGAGAGTGAGATATCACACCTCTGGGTGAGGTGCAATACGTCTGTAGCAACCGAGCCCTCGGTGCTACAGTTCCATTTATCTTCAGCCTAGGTGACGTATTGTGATACAGGGCCGTGATTTTGGCTATAAAAGGGTCCCCTAGACCCCTACCCCAAGCTTTTTAAGAGAATCATATATGGCGTGCCAGGAGACTCTATGGAATGCTTTCTCAGCATCCAACGAGAGTATCTACTTACAAATTTTTAACTGCATCTAGCCCAGGAAATACTTTGTGCTTAGTAGCAGTGTCTGCTAGTCATCGGATTATCCCGGCTGTTAAGCAAGCTACACCACCTGTAGTTTGGACACTTAATTTTTTCAAAGGAAATGCTTCGGGACCACGGGATACTTAGTGAAGAGCATCAGGAGGCACCCCAAGGCATAGGGGCTGGGACTGGCACTAGGATGCCTTGCGGTGGACAGCCGAGCTCGATCCTTATAAAAGCTTTTTAACTGCAGCAGCTTTAGTGGACGCTACTGGAGCTGGAATTACGCGGCTGCTGGCATGAGACTTGCCCTCCAATAGATCCTTGTAAATGGATTTAAAGTGTATTCATTCAAATTAGAGGGACAATTTAAATTAAAAAGCTTAGAGCTGCCTCCACCACAGGGGGGCTCTCTCGACCCACCAGCGGACAGGCACCAGTATTGGGAGAGGGGGGCTGGCCGTCAGGGTTCACCGCGGCTCTGGCACAAACCCGGCGACACGGAGGTGGCACGGGCAGGAGCGGACTGGCCGTCTCGGCTTCTCACTTTTTGGATTTTAGAAGGGCATGACATGCCTATATCTGTGTCTCCCCCTCCTTTTACTCCTCCACCTCTTTTCTTTTCGCATGACTATATGTACTTGTCACTTTTCCATGTGTTAGTTGTGTCTTCTGAGCAGTTTGTCAGCTTTTGGACACCTTTGAAGGTGTTTTCTATGTGTTTCTATGTGTTTTTGTTTGCCTGCCATTGGTTTTAACGGTGTTCGAAGGTGTTCGACGAACAGTTCGACGAACAGTTCGGCGAACACACGGGTGTTCAACGAACCGAACCGAACTCGAACACTACGGGGGTGGCTCAACACTAGTCCCTAATTTGCCCTACACTTCATCTGGCCAGACGTATTAGTGGGTACCATCTCTATACTTTAATAGATGGTTACCTTATATGCATCTATAGATGCATTAGATATTTTGCATTTTAAGATTTAATAAATTAATAAAGGTTATGAATTTTAAAAAATTTCTATATATCCACACTTCTCCTACTTCCCCTTTCCCCTATCGAAAATGTGCCACAACCAGCAGCCACATCTTCTTGCTCCTACTTCTTGACCAAATTACTAGGGAAGCACAGAACAACACAAGTATTGCGAACTGATCAGTGTGAACAGGTTATTAATTGGATAGCAGATAATACTTCCAGTTACCTGGGCACCACCACCTCCGGTCTGTCTTCCACACGGTCAAATCTTAGTAGCCGTAAGTCTTGACCGCATACTCCTCTTCACCCTGATGCTCATTCCTCCCACCATGCCGCGTTTCATCAAACAGCAACTGATCCCACACTTGGAAACTCTGAAGAGCTGTTCACTGGTCCATTTCTAGATTAGTGCCCCTTGCTTGCTCCTCTTGAAGTGGTGGAAGAGGAGATCCCATGTAGCGATGTCCAAATATTTGAACAGCCACGGCCACAGGAAGTCGACACTGGCAATTTGTCACAAGAGGTTGACGATGACGAGACACAATTGCCAGGAAGTGAGGAGGAGGATCGTGGTGCCAAAGTGGAAGAGGAGGAGGTGGTGGATGATAAAGTAACTGACCCAACGTGGCAGGAGGACATGCAGAGCGAGGCCAGCAGCACACAGGGTGAGGGAGGCAGAGTACCCCAAAAGGCAGGAAGAAGCAGTGTGGTGGCCGCACACAGAAGGCAGGCAACTGTTCCCTGTAACATCAACATGATGGACATTGCCAGTACATCCTGTAGGTCTTCCAGAGTCTGGAATTATTTTAAAGACTCTGCTGATAACCCAAAAAGGCCATTTGTACCACCTGCCATGCCAGCATCTGCAGGGATGACAAAATTACCAGCCTGACCACCACCAGCATGATCAGGCACATGGCAGCAAAGCACCCGACTTTGTGGGGTGAACCCCAGGGTCCATGACCAGTGTCAGCGGGTGTCACCACTGCTTCTTCTGCTGTTGTGCGTGCAATAGAACCCCCTGTTGTGTGTGCAAGGCAATCCCTTGTCCATGCTGCATTCAAAGATGCCCCCTCCTCTCAGTCTTCACTTGTTATGGCAGTTTCTCAAGAAACAGCATCAACGTCCACGTCCATGTCCCACCGCAGCATTCAATTTTCCACATACCAGACCTTTGAACGAAAGCAGAAATTCCCAGCCAACGCCCCACAGGCCACAGTCCTAAATTCACACATTTCACGACTGATTGCGTTGGAAATGCTGCCTTTTAGGCTGGTGGAGACGGAATCCTTCCGCAACCTTATGGCAGTGGCCGTCCCTCGGTACTTGGTCCCCAGCCATCACTATTTTGCCCGGTGTGCCATCCCCGCACTACACAAGCACGTGTCCCAAAACATCTGCCGTGCCCTCAACAACACAGTTACTGGGAGAGTCCACCTGACATCAGACACGTGGACAAGTGCTTGTGGGCAGGGATGGTACATCTCCCTGACGGCACACTGGGTAAACATAGTGGAAGCCGGGACCCAGTCGGACCTTGGGACGGAACACATCCTCCCCACACCGAGGATTGCGGGTCCTATGTCAGTCAGAGTTGCCCCCACAGTGTACAGCTCCTGCGCATCATCCTACTCCTCCTCCTCATGTTCAACCTCCATCTCAGATATCACCACATCAGTTACAAGCTGGAAGCACTGTAGTGCTGCCTCCGCCAAGCGGTAACAGGCTGTGCTGAAACTCATAAGCTTAGGTGAGAAACCTCACACTGCTTGTGAGTTGAGGACAGCTGTGAAAGAGCAGGCAGATCTGTGGCTGAGACCGCTGAACCTACATCCAGGCATGGCCATGTGTGACAATGGCCGTAACCTGGTGGCGGCTCTGAGGCGAGGCGAGATCACACACTTACCATGCCTGGCTCATGTGCTTAACCTCGTTGTTCAGCGGTTTCTTAAATCGTACCCCGAGTTGCCAGATCTGCTCGTCAAAGTACGCCGCCTGTCAGCTTTTTTCGCAAGTCGGTTTCAGCTTCCGCTGCCGTTGCTGTGTTGCCGCAGCATTTGCAGCTTCCGTCACACCGACTGGTGTGTGATGTCCCCACACGTTGGAACTCAACCCTCCACATGTTGCAAAGGATTTGTGAGCAGAAGAGAGCAGTTGTGGAGTACCAGCTGCAACAAAGCCATCAATATTTAGGTCAGACTCCACACATAAGACCTCAGGAGTGGACCTGGATGTCTGACATATGTACCATCTTGACAAACTTTGAGGAGTCCACCAAGATGGTGAGTGGCGATGATGCCATCATTAGCGTCAGCATTCCACTTGTCTGTCTTTTGCAACGCTCTCTGCAGAGAATTAAAGAGGAGGCACTGCAGCCAGAGTATGAGATGGATCAAGAAGCGGTAGCGGTCGATTACACACAGCCCAGCCTCATCTCATCCCAACGTGCATTGCGGGAAAATGAGGGAGAGGAGGAGGAGGAGGAGAAAGAACAGGAGCTTGTATGATGCTCTGTAGACGGTAGTACCTGTACAATTGTCATACCGTCGGTTCAGTGTGGGTGGCCTGAGGACAGGGGGAGGAGGAGAAGGAAGAGGATGAGAGCATGGTCAGTCGTAATCTTGGTGAGGACACGGAAGTCTTGCCCGTTACCAGTCTGGCATGCATGGCTGACTTTATGTTACGCTGCCTTAACTAAGACCCTCGCGTTGTCAAAATGTTGGGTGACAGTCATTACTGGTTGGTGACACTTTTAGATCCCCGCTACAAGGACAACTTTCACTCTCTTATTCCTGAGGTGGAGAGGTCTACAAAAATGGGGCAGTACCAGAAGGCCCTTGCTGCAGAACTGTTAAAAAAATTCCCATCTGAACACGCTAGCGGCAGAGGTCACAGTTCGTTGCCCAACCAAGACGTACATGCGAGAGAGACGCAACTCCAATCCAGCAGAGGCAGGGGAACACTGTCAATGCTCTGGGACAGTTTTCTCAGACCATCCCTTCGGAAAGACCATGAGGCGCAGGGTACTCTCACAAGGAGTGGAAAGATTCAAAAGATGGTGAGGGAGTACCTTGCTGACCGTACCTGCGTCCTCCGTGATTCCTCTGTGTCTTTTAATTATTGGGTATCCAAGCTGGACACTTGGAATGAACTCGCTCTGAACACCTTGGAGGTTCTGGCCTGCCCTGCCTGCTGTTTTTAATGCCGCTGGGGTAATTATAACTGATAAGCGCACTCGCCTGCCAACTGACAATGCTGACAAGATGACCCTTATCAAAATGAACAAGGGCTGGATTGGGCCAGACTTCTCATCACCACCAAATGACAGCAGAGTAACATAAAGTCAAATCCACTGTATTATTTCGGGAGGTGTATTCACATGCACTGTTTCATACCCACACATGGGTATACACTTCCTCATTTTGGCTGTTTTATGTTCTTCTCCTTATCCTCAGCCTCCACCACCACTATACCACCAGGGTGACCGTGGTCCATGTTGCCCTTATTGAAAGTTCCTCTGTACTTATTTTTGTCAGCTTTTGCTTGGAAGGCATAAGAAAAGACTGTGGGAGACCCACTCCCCAATAATGGGAATAATATTTTTAAGATGCTGTACTGTATGGCTCTTGTAAGGGGCATTAAAACTGTCTTGTTAAGCTACTGTGACCTCCACGACTTTTCCAAGGGGCATTCAAACAATCTTGTTAAGCTACTGTGACCTCCACCACTTTTCCAAGGGGCATTAAAACCATCTTGTTAAGCTACTGCGACCTCCACGTCTCTTCCAAGGGGCATTAAAACCGTCTTGTTAAGCTACTGGGACATCCACGTTTCTTCCAAGGGGCATTAAAAGCATCTTGTTAAACCACTCTGAACGCCACAGATGTTCCAAGGGGCATTGCAAGTTGGCTCTTGTAAGGAGCATTGCAAGTTCCTCCGCCCTAATTTTTGGCAGCTTATGCTTGGAAGGCATAAGCAGAGACTATGGGAGACCCACTCCCCTATAATGTGAATAATGTTTTTAAGATGCTGTACTGTATGGCTCTTGTAAGGGGCATTAAAACTGTCTTGTTAAGCTACTGCGACCTCCACCACTCTTCAAAGGGGCATTCAAACTGTCTTGTTAAGCTACTGTGACCGCCACCACTTTTCCAAGGGGCATTAAAACCATCTTGTTAAGCTACTGAGACCTCCACGTCTCTTCCAAGGGGCATTAAAATGATCTTGTTAAGCTGCTGTGACCTCCACCACTTTTCCAAGGGGCATTCAAACCATCTTGTTAAGCTACTGTGACCTCCACCACTTTTCCAAGGGGCATTAAAACCATCTTGTTAAGCTACTGCGACCTCCACGACTCTTCCAACGGGCATTGCATTTCCTCCTAATTTTAATCAGCTTTTGCTTTTCAATGCATAGGCGAACATGAAGGAAGACTCACTCCCCAATAATGGGTACAAGGCTTTTAGTACACTGTAATGCACGTCTGTTTCAAGGGGCATTGCAATTGCAGTTCCTCATAATTTTTGGAAAGCCTTCCATTCACTGCTTAGGCCAACAGTGCACAGGAGACCCAGTTGCTATAAATGGAAAAAATGGTTTAATTAAGGCCCTCTGACCTCCATGTCACTTCCAAGGGGCATTGGAGTGCCTCTAATTTTTTGGTAGGCATTGCACTCACTGTATGTCCTATAACTGTGTAGCCGAACCACTTCTTTTGGTACAGAAACATATCCTACAAGACATGTGTGGTTCACTGGCCTGATATTGATGTGAATGGTCCCTGCTCCTCCTGCTCTTTCTCTTTTACCACCACCTCATCCATCATTTATCACCTGAAGCTTTGTTTTAATGGGAGTCATAGAACTGGGATAATAGCAGGAAAACATTCAGCAATCCTCGGAGGAGGTAGGATATGCACCAAAACGTTGACCACCTCAGGCCTAGCCGCTACTACATTCATGCGCTTGCATTCCAAGAAAACAAAGCAGATGCTAACTTCTATCATCATCATCATGCTCCTCACCTTGGCACTCTCAACTCCCCTGATGGAGAAGCCAGGGCCCACCGGAGGAGTCTGGTTCTCTGGTGGGCTTGTCCAATGCTGCCCTAAAGCAGGCCAGGCTAAGAAAAGTGTGTAGGAAGGTGACAGGAGAAATAGGGGCGGCTGGGGACCGAGTATGGACACCCGGCCGCCCCCTGGCGGCTGGGGACCGAGTGTGGACACCCGGCTGCCGGGCGGCTAGGGACTGAGTGTGGATACCAGGCCGCTGAAGCAGCCATGAGGTAGTGGCCAGCTTCGGCCTGCTCCAAACTAAAAGGCCCCATTTCAAGTGCAAGCTAGCAGTATGGTATTGCAGCCTGGGGGTGGGTGGGTGGCAGGCAGCACACTTACGCTTTCATTCCAAGAAAACAAAGCATATGCTAACTTCTATCATCATCATCATGCTCCTCACCTTGGCACTCTCAACTCCTCTGATGGAGATGCCAGGGCCCACCGGAGGAGTCTGGTTGTCTGGTGGGCTCGTCCAATGATGCCCTAAAGCAGGCCAGGCTAAGAAAAGTGTGGGAAGGTTACCAGGACAAATAGTGGCAGCTGGCAACTGAGTATGGAGACCTCGCTGCCGAAGCAGCCATGAATTAGCGGCCAGCTTCGGCCTCCTCCAAACTAAAAGGCCCCATTTCAAGTGCAAGCTGGCAGTATAGTATTGCAGCCTGCGGGTGGGTGGGTGGTTGGCTGCATATTTGCGCTTGCATTGCAAGAAATGGGGGAGGTACAATTGGACACTGCCCTGGGACAAGGACTTGCGTGGGGATAGCTGCAAATCTGCATCTTCTGATGCGGCAAGGATCACTTCTGATGGGCACACTTTTAAGCAGAGACCTGGGTGTCAGAGATGCCTCCAGGGGTCTTCCGCATGCTGTTCCCATGTCTTTTCAGCACTGTATGCATGTGTCACACAGCACATGGCCAGATAAGGTTGTAAAATGTTAAAATGATATATCCCGGTGAATGCATTTGTCACGGTTGAAAGCAATACAAAAGTGCAAAACATGCTACTTGTGAACATAGCCCAAGGTGTGGAGGAGTATTTTTGTTTTTGGTTATTTATTTTACCCTATACACAAGTCTACCCTGGAAAGGATGTTCCTTAACCCCTTTCCAACCTGGTCAGTAATAGTACGCACCAGGTCGGAAAGGCCGGTTCAGTGGGGGCTCCAGCACTGAGCCCACACTGTACCGAGCACACGTCAGCTGATTCTTACAGCTGACATGTGCCCGCAACAGCCGCGGGTGGAATCGCGATCCATTTAACTCGCGCTAACGGGAAGCGCATCCTAGGGCCCGCCCATCGGTGACCCTGTCACGTGATCGCGGGTCACTGATGGGTTGGCATGACAACTCAGGGTCTGCAGCAGACCCCTGTGGTTGTTATGTCTCGCTAGCTATGAGCGCCACCTTGTGGTCGGCGCTCATAGCACAGGAGCATTTCTCCTACATACAGGCAATCAGACAACTGCTGCTTTTAGTCTCCTATGGAGACTATTGTAGCATGCAGTAAGTGTAAAAAAAAATGTTTTTAGAAATATTAAAAAAATAAAAAATATATAAAAGTTTAAATCACTCCCCTTTTGCCCCATTCAAAATAAAATAATAAAAAAAAAAAACACACACACATATTTGGTATCACCGCGTTCAGAATCGCCTGATCTATCAATATAAAAAAAGAAATAATCCAATCGTTAAATGGCGTAACGAGAAAAAAAATTCTAAACACCAGAATTACGTTTTTTTGGTCGCTGCAACATTGCAATAAAATGCCATAACGGGCGATCAAAACATCAGATCTACTCCAGTATGGTATCAATAAAAACGATAGCCCGGCGCACAAAAAATAAGCTCTCACTCGGCCCCAGATCCCGAAAAATGGAGACGCTACGGGTCTCGGAAAATAGCGTCATTTTTTTTTTAGCAAACTTTGGATTTTTTTTTTCAACACTTAAATAAAAAAAGAACTTATACATGTTTGGTGTCTACGAACTCATAATGACCTGGAGAATAATAATGGCAGGTGAGTTTTAGCATTCAGTGAACGTGGAAAAAAAAAAAAAAACATCTGTGGTATTGCACTTTTTTTGCAATTTCACCACACTTGGAATTTTTTTTCCGTTTTCCAGCACAAGATATGGTAAAACCAGTGATGGCGTTTAAAAGAACAACTCGTCCCGCAAAAAATAAGCCGTGACATGGCCATATTGACCAAAAAATAAGAACGCTATGGCTCTGGGAACAAAGGGAGCAAAAAATGAAAACACAAAAACTGAAAGACCCCATGTCATTAAGGGGTTAACATATTTCACAGGAAAACAGTTTCAGTTTTGTTTTTGAAGGTTTTATTGTGAGCTCGTAAAAGTGGCTTAATACCTCTGACCATGTTGTTGACAGCAGTGACCTGGGGGTCAGAAATGCTTCCTGGGGTGATCCCCTTTCTGTCCCCATGTCACTTGAGCACTGTCACTATCGTTTTGGGCACTTTCTAGACTTTCTACAGACTGCCGAGGGTACCGCCGCAAAAATGCTTGGGTCTCCCTTAGACTAACATTGGGCTCGTTGCTCGGGTCAAGCACCCGAGTATCACGGTGAGCTCGGCCCGAGCTTCGAGCACCTGAGCATTTTAGTGCTCGCTCAACACTAATAACTACTTAAATCAGTCTTGCCCTGCCCTAAGGTTTTTTTTTCTTTTTCATAATCAGTGATTATCTGACAATCTTACTGTTTGCATTGAATTGTTGGATCTAAGAATTAAGGTATTGAACAAAACTACAGCTGTGGACAAAATAGTTGCATATTAAAAGGTGAATTTGTATATTTATGGCTTGGTTTAGGTTTTTCAAACATTTGATTCACCTAATGCTTAGATTCATATAACATAACTAGGAAGATAACTATCAAGAAAATTTGTCTTTAATTAGACTGGTCATTTTCATAACCTAAAATCCATTACAGTTGCTAAGATCTCAGTTTTGATGTTTCAATTAAAATATCATTAGCTTTTCTGTGGATGTAATTGATAAATTTCTATATAGTAGAAAATAGCTCCTGACATGTTCATTTGAAGATAAAAGCAATAATGGATGATTATTGAATCTTGAACATAATGGTATAAGATTCACCACCGCTGAGTTTTTTTTTTAGCTTAGTATTCATTTGATTTTCTCATTTTTTATGTATTGTTTTTATTTAGATTTCTCTTTTATCCATTAACTTTGAATTGTATTAATTGATAAAAATAAACTATTAACATTTCTTTTCAAAAAACATTCTTACTTTGCACATTTTTTTTCAGCACCTGCCTAAACATTTGCACAATACTGTATTAATAAGCCTCCTCCGATTGAAAATTAGCTACCCATGTACAGTATTTTTCAACTGAAAGAGGCACATGTATAGGGCTAAACACATGACTCTCCATCAACTGCCATTTATTTGTATTATATCTTATTACAGAAAAATGCCTCTTTTATGGGAATAATAAAGATAATTGGATCTGCAGAGATTCAAATTTGGCAAATCACACAAATTTATCAGGGAAATTTGATTTACATCGAAGTTATTCAATGAAAATTTAATACAGTTGTGCAAATTTATTAGAGTGGAATTCAATCTTGAATTTTTCAAAAATTAGTTTTCTTAAAAATTTGGATTCTATGTAATTCATTTCTCACAAATTCAGCAAGATGGTGGCCGACTTGCTGGCACATCGTCAAACAAAAGAGGGCCAGCAAAAGGGTAGTGTGAAGAGGCCTTAGGCGACGACAATAAAAAGGGCAGTAAAGGTCATACAGTGGATAGTGAGTGAGCAGTGGAGGTCAGCAGTGAGGTAAGTATTGGTACTATTTTTTTCAACATCACACTTTTATTATATCCTGGGGTCACTATAGGGTTCCCTGACACCAGAGCATAATAAGAGACATTCAATTCATGAAGAATACATTTACTGTGAATCAAAGTTCGTGTCAAAATCCTGCAGATTTGTAAATTTCCAATCTTGTCAGATCCACTCATTTCTTAAATTGAATGTTCTGTTTATGTTATGACCCCAAAACACAATAAATATAGAATGTAAAAGAAAAAAAATTTGGGCCATGGCTTCTGGCTGACTAGACCTCTGGCCTCACTTTGGGTACATTGTGATATCATGACTTTCCAACGTGCATCACTCCAGGCTTAGACAGAAAGTGCAAGTTTTTGTAAAATTCAAAGAGAATTCAATTCCACTCAAATACATGTGCTCCTCTTTAATTAATAACCATAAATCATGTTCCCAGCACATTTTTTAAAAATAAAGATAAAATTTAAAACAACTTTAAATAGACTACCAAGAAAGCCTACTGGCTCTGAACCTCTCTCTTAACTCGTCTCAGAATACGTTTTGTTATCTAGTCCACCTAATTGATTCTTTGAATTTTGCCCTGACTTGTCCACTGTATGGCTAAAACTAACTGCCAGAAAAACTGTTTCATATATATTGTATGATTTTTGCTAGAAATGACTGGATCGGACAAAATTCAAATTTCCCTGCTCTTGTAGATTTTCCCAGGAACTTTAATTTGCAGATGTTATTCTCCAATTGAATGTCTCTTATTTATGCTCTTGGTTCTCTCCAGACCCCTGAGCATAATAAACATAACATGTAAATAATTGAAAAAATACTTATACTCACCTTACGGCTCACCTCTCTGGCCCCTCCACTCGTTATTCTAGTGTGCTGTAAGGTGAGTGCATTTTTTTATTTTCTAACCTTTTAATTACTTTTATTGGTGGGCAAAATGGCACCCAGAGGCCACCAATTTGTTGAATCCATGCAGAAGTGAATTAGAAAAAAAAATCGACATTTTGGTGAATGTGGATTTTTGTTATATTCAAGTAGAATTCAATTCTACTTAAATATATTCACTCATCTCTTATTTTAACCTTATGGAGACTTACTATAGAGTGTCTGTGAACATACAGTCAATATTTAGTAATCCTTTTTGTACACTGTGGAATAAAATGCAAGCAATGTTACTTGCTTTCTTAACATATTCCACGATGGTTTATGTAGAAATTGTGCTGCATATATTATGTCTTGTGTTATGTTTAAAAGATTGCCATTACAGTTGTTCTGGGAACAGTTCTTTAATCACATTTTAGATAATGTAAATTGAAGCTACATAAGCTTCTTATGGCAGCAATCTATCCATAGCAGATATACTTCTGTTACTTATACTTTCCTTAATTTCAGGGCTAATTAATTTTAACAAAGATAATCCAGGCTAACTAAGCAAAACAGATTGTTCCTAGTAGGCTTCAGCATGTAGAGAAAATGTACTGCTACTACTAAAGATGATGTCAATTTCAAAAGAGTGATTTTTGCCAGTGGAGTCATGCATGACTTGGTGCAATTTGATTTTCCTCAGAAAGATTAGTCAGTTGGATTACTCTGTCACAACAAGTATTATCAAGATGTAAAAAATCCTACAAAGCCTAGATCTCTTATCAGAGGGCAATATGGCTTTAGCACTTTGTTATTATGGGAAGATTGTTTTCCCCAAAAAACCAAACATCAAGGAAAAAAAAATGCTGCCTGTGATTAAATAAAACACACAATTCACCTGACAGGACTTCCTAATATGAGGTCAGACTTTTGTTAGTTACTACAGCATCACAGAAAGACGTTTCTCCACGTCTCCAAATAAATGAAGTTATATGGCTTTCCATGGGTAAAACATAGGTCCTTTCTTTTAGGTTTTCACCACAGAAACTTAAACTTACAGACAACTAGAAAAAATTCTATGGATTTCAACTCTTTTTCATTGATGTTTCTACCTGGCATCTTTGACGTTCTCTTGAGAGGCTTATGGAAAAAAAATACCAGACCAAAAAACATTCGAAGATCATTCTGCAATAATGAAAAATATAAAATGCCACTGATCTTAAAAATGCTAAATTTAAATTTTCTTTTTTATTATTTTTCCCATGAATCAATAGTACAAGCAAAGATAAAGCAAGAGATGAGAGGGTCTTTTGAAATTCAAATTCAATGACTTCACCAAATATTTCCCCAAAATTTGAATTGCATCAAATAAATTTGCACGAACCTCAATCGTTTTAAGTTTGTAATTACTTGTAAAACACACTTCAAGGATAGGAGAGAAAGAATCCTGCTGACAATAAGAACGTATACTTTACAGGTGAAAGAGAGGGGACCTCACTGACCTTAAGAGCTTACACTCTACTGGAGAGAGAGAAAGAATCCTGCTGACCATAAGAGCTTACAGTCTACTGGAGAGAGAGAGACGTATCCAGTGACTCTGTACGGCACAGTCGTTTTTCATCTCTAAATATTGTTCCACTGGGAACCGCTGATCTGTAATGGCCCAGGTACTGACCACCACTGTACACGGTATGATAATCTGCTAGATGTCATAGGTGGAGGACATTCTGGCGAAGCCTGCGCAACCACACAAAATTATGTTAGCCTGCTCTCTATGCTTCAGCAATGTGGGAAATGGTTCCAGGCTAGGTTTTTTTGTGTGAATTGAATCTGAAAATGTTTGAGTTCATTCTAAACCACAAATTTAAGGAGATTTGATTCACATACAATCCTTCATGCATTGATCCGCTCATCTCTAGTGAGAACGTTTTTAATGTATCTTATTAAAAAATGCCTCTTTCCTCACTTATCAGCGACTTCTTATCTCACGGCATTGCTCAGGAGATACAGTCCTGTGAAAAACTAAGTATGCCAGCTTTAAACTCTCTGGCTTTACATTTGAGGATGTAATAAAAAAATCTGGTCCTTAGAAGGTCTTAAAATTGGGCAAGTATAATCTCAAATGAACAACAAAACATGACTAATTACACCATGTGATTATTTATTTAACAAAAGCTATTTAATAAAAATGCAAATGAAATGTGTGAAGAATTAAGTACACCCTAGAAATTAATAACTTGTTGAATTATCTTTAGCTGCAATAAATTGTAGTAATTGTTTTCTGTATGATTTTTTCAGTCTCTCACATAATTCGGCTTGAATTTTGTCCCACTCTTCTTTACAATGTTAAGTTCATTGACGTTTGTGGATATTTGTTTATGCACAGCTTTCTTAAGGGCCCATCACAGGTCTTCTTTCCTATTATTTTAAGTGGGTTAAATTTATCAAAATTATGACATACCACTGAAGAAAAGTGTCTGTTACTATCTGGTTCAGAAAGATTGACACTATATTCCAAAAATCGACCAAGAATGTGCAGCTCCGGAAAATATAATATAGGGAAAAAATTTCATCACACCATCTCCAATAGTCAGAAGGAGTGCCTAAGTAGATATATGAAAATCTTAACAGGGTAAATAAGTAATTTCTGGTATTGCTCTCAGGGGTAGTGAACAAGGTTTACTTGTATGCTCTGCGAGCCTGAGTATACGTCTTACCTTTTTTAGGTAACATTCAGTGATGAGTGAGCACTAAAATGCTCAGGTGCTCATTGCTCGGGTCGAGCAAATCGTAATGCTTGGGTGCTTGTGATAAGCAAGCACTAAAATGCTCGGGTGCTCGTTTTCGGGTCGAGCAAATCGTAATGTTCGGGTGCTCGACCCGAGTAACGAGCTCAATGTAAGTCAATGGGAAACTCGAGCATTTTTCTGACGGCCACCACTGGACATCTGCCAGGGGCCTAAAAATTGTCCAAATCGATGGGGACAGTGCTCAAATGATAAGGGAACAACATGGGGAAGACCCCTGGAAGCATTTCTGACTCCCAGGTCACTGCTGTCAACAATGTTGCCAGAGTATTATGCCTCTTTTACAGACTCACAATAAAACATAAAAAACGAAGCCAAAGTGGATTTTCCTGGAAAAATTATTAAGGGGCATTCTTTCCAAGGTAATGACTTGTATATAAGGCAAAATAAATAACCCAAAACAAAAATATGCCTCCACACCTTGGCCTATGTTTACACATAGCGTTTTTGATGCATTTTTGCACTTTTGCATTGCTTTCAATGGTGAAAAATACATTCACCAGTAAATATCATTTTAACATTTTACTACCTTAACTGGTCATGTGGTGTGTGAGATATGATCAGTCACATCCATAGAGTGCTGAAATGACATGGGAACAGCATGGGGAAGACCCCTAAAAGCATCGCTGCATCCTAGGTCACTGCCTAAAACTTTGGTCATCAGACATGATCCTATATTACTGTGGTAATATTACAGACATTTTTGGCAATGAGACAAATATTAAACTCCATTTAAAATGGGCAAGGTGCGTGGCAAGGGATGGGGAAGTGGATGTAATAGTGATAGTGCATGCAGAAATTGTGCCTGCTGAGGGAGCACAACAAGCACCCCATCATGTCGCCCTACCTTTCTGTCCCACTTTGCAGGGGGCAACGGAACACCACTATTGAAGACAGACCAGTGTGAAAAGGTTGTTAGTTGGATAGCAGATAATGTTTCCAGTCAGTTTGCAACCACCACCACCCTGTCTTCCACACGGTCCAGTCTCAGTAGCCATGAGTCTGAACCACATCATTGTTATTATAGTGCCATTTATTCCATGACAATTTACATGTGAAAAAGTGGTATACACAGCAAAAACAATTACAAGAATCTTGAACAAAAACATAACAGCGACTTGTACAGGAGGAGAGAGGATGCTGGCCATGAGCGCTCACAGTCTACAAGTGATGGGTGAGGATACAGTAGGTGAGGGTAGAGCTGGTTGTGCAGCAGTATGGTGGAGCAGTGGTTACTGCAGGTTGTAGGCTTGTCAGAAGAGATAGGTCTTCAGGTTCCTTTTTAAGGTTTCCACGGTAGGCGAGACCCTGGTATGTTGGGGTAGAGTTCCAGAGGAGGGGGGATGCACGGGAGAAATCTTGTGTTCGATTGTGAGAAGAGGCGAAAAGAGGGGAGTAGAGAAGGAGATCTTGTGAGGATTGGAGGTTGCGTGCAGGTAAATACCTGGAGACTAGGTCACAGATGTATGGAGGAAAAGGTTGTGGATGGCTTTGCATGCCAAGATTAGGATTTTGAACAGGAGTCTCTGGGCAATGGGAGGCCAATGAAGGGATTGACAGAGAGGAGAGGCCGATGACAGGTGGATTAGTCAGGCAGCAGAGTTTAGGGTAGATTGGAGGGGTGTGAGAGTGTTAGAAGGAAGGCAACAGAGCAGGAGGTTAAAGTAGTTGAGGAAGATGATGAGGGCAAGCACAATTGTTTTTGCAGATTTTTGTTTGAGGAATGTGCGGATCCGGGAATTTTTTTTTACTTGGAGTCGGCATATTCCTCAGTTGTCCATCAGCGTTCAATTGCTCTTACCCCAGTCTTTAGAACGCAAGTGCAAATACGCAGCCGACATAGATCACAATACTAAACTGACACATTTTTCGACTGATTGCACTAGAATATTTGCCTTTCAGGCTCGTGGAGGCAGAAGCTTTCCGCAGCCTCATGGCTGTAGTTGTCCCCTGCTACTCGGTCCCCAGCCGCCACTATTTCTCCAGGTGTTCCTTTCCCACCTTAAACAAGCACGGGTCCCAGAACATTTCCCGTACCCTCACTAATGCAATTACTGGGAAGGACCACCTAACCACAGACACGTGGACAAATGCTTGTGGCCAGGGATGGTACAGCTCACTGACGGCACACTGGGTTAATATTGTGGAAGCCGGGACCCAGTCAGATCCTGGGACAGAACATGTTCTCCCGACACAGAAGATTGTGGGCCCTGGGTCAATCAAGCTTCAACACAATGTTCACAAGGTAGACAGCAGCAATGCTCGGTCTACTAGACAACGAGCAAACTTCTTCATGATGACAGAGGCCACCCTTCCCTTAGCATGCTGATTGTCACAAATAGTTTGGAGATTCATGGCAGCTCTGGTTGTGCTGTAATTGAAATGTAATTTTTTTTTTCTTTTGGTCCAGTAATAGTTAATGTTAGTCTCTTGCTGGCAGCCTTTTGTTAACGGTCAGCTGATGTTGGCTTGTGCCACTCCCACCTCCCTTTAAATAGCCACATGGTCCATCAGCTGACCGCCGGTTATAGTTTATTTCATGCTGACCTCTTTGAAGGAGCCAGTCTTTGGTGAAGCTGTGGTGGTCATTGCAATTGCAGAGGTGAAGTTTTCTGTTGAAGACATAAGTGTATTTTATGTTATCTTCCCATTGTTTGTCTTAACTTCCTTCTGTTGTCCTATTCTAGTGGTGAGACTAGTATCTCGTTGGCCTGAGCACTAGCCGGGTTAAGTCCAGGGCCAGCGAGGGCTTAGACATGTGATCACGCACAGGGGGAAGGACCCATCTAGGGGCAATAGGGGAGCTTAGAGACAGATACAGGTTGGTGTCCCTTCCCTTATTCTCTACCGCTAGGGCTCTCCTTCCCCCTCTATCTATTGTTGCATCCGTGTGTTGTGGACATGTAATTCAGTGACACTGGTACTTTTCTGTGGGAATGAGCTTCTCCCCAATCAGCCAGGAATACCCAGCAAATTATGGCACGCCATGGTTTGGTATTCGCACCCTGTACCAGAAGCGAAGCCATCCCCAATATCCATCTAAGGAATTTTATTGGATAGACTGGCTGCCTAAACATTAGTTTCTCACAAAGGAGCTGAAAACACTGAGTGGCAGTAGGTGCAAGTTTCTCCAGCATGACATGTTTGTTAGATATCAGTGGGAGAATAGAATTGGACCTTGCCAAGGTGCCAGATTGCTCTTATAGATTGCTGGAGCCAGTCCACAGTAAAAAAGCCACCGTAGAGTGTCTGAGAACCTTCACACAGACTTTTCTTAGCCAGGGTTGCTTTTCGGCAGGGTTGGACTGGCCCACCAGAGAAACGGAGAATCCTCTGGTCGGACATGGCTTCTCCTTCAGGAGAGTTCATAGTGCAAACCTTGCAGCTGCTATGGGGCTCTTGAGTGGGGAAGAAAGGTGGGTCCTCAGAATCAAATCCTCTGGTGGGCCCAATGTTTTTCAGTCTGACACTGCTCCTCGGTGAGAGTTGTATTTCAACACAGCCATATTCTTTAGGTCGGTGAAAGGACTGGCATAGAAGGAAACCGTATCTACTCCGGCTGTCATTTCTACCAAGAATTCCTCTAATGCAGCTTGTTCCATAAGCAATGGCAGCCCGTCCAATATCAACTCACACTTCTCAGTGGTGCTTCGACACACAAAGATCTTTACGCCTTGAATTTCCTCACTACAGAGTTGGGCAATGGCCTGATCTGCAATGCCTTTTGAGAAATAATGTGCATAAGCAAAGCCTTGGTTTAGGCCACTGAAGATCATCTTTAAGCAAAACTTATCCAGATTTCACATAGACTGAAAGAGGGGTATCAAGACTTTCAAGACAGCCAAGACTTCCCTGTCCTCACCAAGAGGACTTGGCACTCATATCACTCAAGAAATATTTTCTTAATTTTTAATAGGAAAAGTGAAGTACAAAAATCAGACGTTTCGATAGGTGTACTAAAACAGATAATAACAAATAAAAATCAAAAACACGTTACAATACATTATAATACAGGTCATATAAAATAGTCATGTATTACGAATGAGAACATAGGTCAACAACAATTATAAAAATCACATATGGGAGGGTTCATGGGAATGAGGGTAAGGGAGAAAGAAGAAGAAAGGAGGAACATACCAGTACAATGCGACCAATAGACATGGATAGGACAGATGTCCCGTGGGTGCGTTAGCTGTGGATAATAGCACAGTGTGAGTATATAGATAAAGTACCAGTGTAAAATCAGAAATGAAGGGAGTGATGAAAGACATACCTTAAGTGAAGTGTTAGAGGGATGAGAATCCTGGTGGTCGGAATGCGGTATCCGCCTCTTGTTCCTATGGGCGCTAGGAGTATAGGGCCAAAGGGGTTAGGTATAGGGTGTGGGAAGGACCCGAGAGAGAGGGTGACCAATGATTAGTGGCAGTGGAAAAAAAGCACCGAAAAGCTGCACATAGTAGGACCTGCATGACCGGAAGTGATGTCGCGATAACGTCGCCAGATCCTGCGGCATGTCAACGGATCACATGGATCGGAAGTGACGCAACTAGTGCATTCCACCACCGGAATAGTACGTTCCACTGGTTTACAGGCGTGATGTGTGGCCAAAGATACTGAGTATGGATAGACCAGAGGTGGCAGAGAATGGTCCCATAAGAGAGGCATCAGGAGGATGGGATTCAGGTGAGGGAACAAAGGTTTCGGGCTGATTCTAGGAGACAAGAGAATATACTGTATATTAGGAATATGCATAATAACTCAGTTTTTAAACAAATATGTCTCAGAACAATTGTCAATAATAAAGGTAATCATGTGCACCACGATAGAGTCTGTATAAATATCACATATAGGAACATATATATAATGCACATTGCTGAAGCAACCAGACTAAGTCACGATTAAATAATATTGGGGATATTGAGAATTGTATACAAGGGACACTGCTGAAACGGTCAAATAAATGAAGGTTGGTCATATTCCCTGATGAACCATTTTGGTCTTAATGATTGTAACTCATGTATCCAGTAGGCCTCCCTGTACGTGAGTATGTGAGTGCGGTCACCTCCACGCCTAGGTGGAGGGATATGCTCAATGATCTGAAACTTCAACTGGGATATCGAATGTCCAGCAGATGTAAAGTGGTATGGTAGAGGGAGAAGCAGATTTTTGCAACGAATGGTGGATTTATGCTTAGAGATTCGGTCTTTGATGGGCTGGGTGGTTTCTCTGATGTAAATGAGGCAGCAGGGGCACTTAATTGGGTATACGACATATGAAGAGTTGTATGTATGGTAGTCCTTAACGGGATATTGTTTCCCTGAGTAAGGATCATATACAGTATTGCCCCCGATAATGTTGCTACTGTACATTGTTAGCACTGTAGACAAAGGAATGTCCCTGTTTTGGGTGTTGCCAAAAATCTCTGGCATGGCCTGCTTTTCGTCCTGCCGAAATTGGCATGAATGAGCCGGTCTCTAATGTTAGAAGCTCTTTTGTAACACAGGAGAAAGGGAAAATTAAATTGAGATAAAGATGGGTATGCTGTTTTCAGGATGTTCCAATGTTGTCAATTTTTTTGTGGAGAATGAAGGCTGCCAGATGGTATGTGTGCACAAATGGGATACGGTTATTTGCTGAAGGACGAGTATGGGTAGGAGGTTGCATGGATATCAATAATAAGTCAGGTGGATAGCCTCTATCTTCAAATTTTTGTTGCATTTTTTTAAGTCTGTGAAATTCTGACTTGGGGACTGAAGTGATTGTAGATTTAGGATGTAGGCTATTGTAATGTAATAGTTCGTTACGGTCAGTAGGTTTAACGTAAAGATCCGATGAAAGATGCCAGAGTCATCTTTGAGGATTGTAGTGTCTAGAAAGTGTATTGAGTTTGTGCTAGAAGAAATTGTGGACCGGAGACCATTCCAGGAAAGTTAAGGGTTTCAAAAAATTTGTTGAAAGTCTCGGGTGTGCCCCCCCCATATGAAAAAAATAGTCTATGTAGCGTTTCCAAATAATGGAATGTCTCTCTTTTTGGTTCCGCCCATACCCGACACTGGGTATGGAAAATATTCAGACCCCTTTAAATTTTTCACTCTTTGTTTCATTGCAGCCATTTGGTAAATTCTAAAAGGTTCATTTTTTTCTCATTAAAGTACACTCTGCACCCCATCTTGACTGAAAAAAAACAGAAATATAGAATTTTTTTTCAAATTTATTAAGAAAGAAAAACTGAAATATCACATGGTCATAAGTATTCAGACCCTTTGCTCAGTATTGAGTAGAAGCACCCTTTTGAGCTAATACAGCCATGAGTCTTCTTGGGAATGATGCAACAAGTTTTCACACCTGGATTTGGGGATCCTCTGCCATTCTTCCTTGCAGATCCTCTCCAGCTCCGTCAGGTTGGATGGTCAACGTTGGTGGACAGCCATTTTCAGGTCTCTCCAGAGAGTTTAGGTCAGGGCTCTGGCTGGGCCAGTCAAGAATGGTCACAGAGTTGTTCTGAAGCCACTCCTTTATTTTTTTAGCTGTGTGCTTAGTGTCATTGTCTTGTTAGAAAGTGAACCTTCGGCCAAGTCTGAGGTCCAGAGCACTCTGGAAAAGGTTTTCATACAGGATATCGCTGAACTTGGCCGCATTCATGTTTCCTTCAATTGCAACCAGTCATCTTGTCTCTTCATCTGAAAAACACCCCCATAACATGATGTATTGGGCAGGTGATGAGAAGTACCTGGTTTTCTCCACACATACCGCTTAGAATTATCACCAAAAAGTTCTATCTTTGTCTCATCAGACCAGAGAATCTTATTTCTCATAGTCTGAGAGTCCTTCATGTGTTTTTGAGCAAACTCTATGCAGACTTTCTTGTATTGAGGAGAGGCTTCCATTGGGCCACTCCGCCATAAAGGCCCAACTGGTGGAGGGCTGCAGTGATACTTGACTTTGTGGAACTTTCTCCCATCTCCCTACTGCATCTATGGAGCTAAGCCACAGTGATCTTGGGGTTATTTTTTACCTCTCTCACCAAAGCTCTTCTCCCATGATTGCTCAGTTTGGCTGGACAGCCACTGTATATCTAACCCGCTTTAGCCCTACACTGGCAGACGAAGAAGAGGTGGGAACCACAAGAGCAAACATGGACTTCATTGGAGTGACGCACTCCCAGGTACAGCCCCACTGGTGATGAATATCTCATCATGCTCACTTAGTATCACCCAGCTGTCTGTGCTTCAAAAGGGCTTGTCTTTTTGTCCCACAAACAAATGTAAGGTCTAGAGGGGGCGTAAAAATTGTCCAAATCGATGAGAATAGTACTGAAATGACATGGGACAGGCATGGGGAAGACCCCTGGAAGGATCTCTGACTCCCAGGTCACTCCTGTGAACAATGTTGTTAGAGTTTAAGGCCACTTTTACAGACTCACAATAAAACATACAAAAACAAAACCAAATTGGCTTTTCCTGGAAAAAATGTTACGGAACATTCTTTCCAGGGTAATGACTTGTATATAAGGCAAAAAAATAACAAAAGACAAAAATGCTCCGTCACACCTTGGGCTATGTTCACACGTAGTGTTTTTGATGCATTTTTGCACTTTCGCAATGCTTTAAATGGTAGAAAATACATTCACTAGTAAATATAATTTTAACATTTTACTACCTTATCTGGTCATGTTGTGTGTGAGACACATCCATGCAGTGCTGAAATGACATAGAAACAGCATGGGATGGACCCTGGAAGCATCTCTGCATCCCAGGTCACTGCCTAAAACTGTGACTATCAGACATGATCCTATATTACTGCCATAATAATACAGGCATTTTTGCATGGTGACAAATATTAACAAAAATTAAACTCCATTTAAAATGGGCAAGGCGCGTGGCAAGGGAAAGAGAAGTTGACGTAATGGTGATGGTGCAAGCTGAGGCCGTGGGCAAGATGAAACTGTGCCTGATGAGGGAGCAAAGCAAGCACCCACATCATGTCGACCTAGCTTCCTGTCCCACTTTCTAGGGGGCCACGGAATACCACTGTTGAAGCTCCATTCATTCCATGGCGCTTTACATATGAAAAATGGGTACACATATCAAAAACAATTGCAATAATCTTGAACAAAAACGTGACGGCTACTGGTACAGGAGGAGAGAGGACCCTGCCCATGAGGGCTCGCAGTTTACAAGGTGAGGATACAATAAGTGAGGGTAGAGTTGTTCATGCAGTAGTATGGTGGAGCGAGGGTTACTGCAGGTTGTATGCTTGTCGGAAGAGGTGGGTCTTTAGGTTCCTTTTGAAGATTTCCACAGTGGGCAAGAGTCTAATATATTGGGGTAGAGAGTTCCAGATTAGGAGGGATGCATGGGAGAAATCTTGTATGCGGTTATAGGGAGAGGAAATAAGTGTCACGCTGGGTATGGGGAGAACCCAATGTATAACGTCAGGAAAAGAGAAGGGTGCCCTACAAGTGGGGAAAGGGGGAGTAGAGACCCCTAAACAGCTCAAACGACAAACCCTGACTTCCCTATGGACCCTATATAAGATCTGCACCTATCGCAGAGCAGGAAACCTGACCCTAGATGACCCTAAAGCTAGGCCCTAGGTAGGGATGGGGAGGGGTGAGGACTAGTCAGCCTCACTGCAAACTAAAGTACACACAAGGGAAACAAACAAGGGAATACACTTAGCTTAAATATGACACCAGGAAAAACAAGGCAGAAACCCACAAAGGAACTCCAAGAAAATTCTAGCCGACTACTAGAATTCTAAGCCTCATTAGATAAGAACAGTCTATCACCAGGCACTATCTGGAGAAATTGAGTGTATATAAGGATACAGCAAGGTTGTGGTAATTAGCAGCAGAAGATGAGGATCACCTCTTGGTCCTAATGGTATAATCCCCAAGAAAGATGAGGATCACTGCTGGGTCCCAGAGAGAGAGGGATTATGAAAGGATCAGGAATCAGGAAGATGTTTTCAAGGCCAAATGAAGCGACCTTCTATAACCAGACCCCGTATGACTATCTGTCAAACCTGACAAACCAGTGACAATAAGAGGGGAGTAGAGAAGGAGATCTTGTGAGAATCGGAGGTTGCGTGTAGGTATGTACCGGGAGAGAAGGTTGCAGATGTATGGAGGAGACAGGTTGTGGACAGCTTTGTATGCCAAGGTTAGGGTTTTGAACTGGAGTTTCTGGGCAATGGGGAGCCAGTGAAGGGATTGACAGAAAAGAGAGGCTGGGGAATAGCAGGGAGACAGGTGGTTTAGTTGGGGACCAGAGTTTAGGATAGATTGGAGGAATATGTGAATTTTTTTTACTTGGAATCGGCATATTCCTCACCCTGATCCTCCTTTCTCCTACCAAACTGGGTCCCCGGAGATAACTCACTTGGACACTTCAAAGAGATGTTCTGTTCATCTTTGCATTCATAGATTCTGGCCTAGGGCTTGGTCCACTTCAAGCGGGGCAGCAGAAGATCGCATGTAGCGATGCCCAAATATTTAAGCCATGGTTTCCCAAAGGTGTCGGTGGGAAGGTGCAAATACTGTTGCAAGAGGTGGATGATGATGAGACACAATGGACAGAAAGTCAGGAGGAGGATCAGCATGCGGAAGTGTAAGATGAGGTGGTGGACCATGAAGTTGATGGGCCGAACGACAGGGTCCAGAAACAGTGACACCACTGCCTCTTTCCCTGCAGTATGTGCACGCCAAGCCTCTGTTCATGATGCAGGTGAAGATGCCTCCCACCCTGCACCTGTTGTTGCACACTTGCAACCATCACAGTCAGCAACCACGTCAATGTCCTTGTCCGAGCTCAGCATTTAGTTGTCCCTACCCCAGTCTTTGGAAAACAAGCGCAAATATGCAGCCACCCACCCACAGGCCACAATACTAAAGTGCTATATTTCTCGACTGCTTGCACTAGAAATTTTGCCTTTTAGGCTCATGGAGGTGGAAGCTTTCTGCAACATCATGGCGGCAGCTGGCCTTCGGTACTTGGTCCCCAGCCGCCACTATTTATCTTGGTGTTGTCCCCGCCTAATACAAGCACGGGTCCCAGAACATTACCCATACCCTGATGAACGCAGTTACTGGGAAGGACCTCCTAACCACAAACACATGGACAAGTGCTTGTGGCCAGAGACGGTACATCTCACTGACGGCACATTGGGTTAATATTGTGGAAGCCGGGACAAAGTCGGACCCTGGGATGGAGCACGTCCTCCTGATGCAGAGGATTGCGGATCCTGGATCAATCAGGGTTGCCTTCACATTCTACAGCTCCTGCACTTCCTCCTCCTCCTCTTTAGCCTCCATCTCCATCGCTCGATTCATTTTTTTTTCAGGAAATATTCCAGATTATGTACTTAAACTTCATGGGTGCCAATAACAATGAACAGAAATGTATGCTAAGGTGACAAACCGCACACCGCTGAAGAGTTGTTGAAAGCTGCAACAGAGAAGGCAGATCTGTGGCTCTCACCACTGAGCCTACAGCCAGGCATTGTCGTTTGTGACAATGATCGAAACCTGGGGGCGGTTCTGAGGTTTGGCAAACTTGCACACGTACCATGCCTGGCACATGTGCTCAACTTAGTTATTCAGTGGTTTACTAAAACCTACCCAGATCTGCCTGAGCGGCTTGTGAAAGTACCCTGCATGTGTGCCCATTGCAGAAAGTCACCTACAGCTTCCGCCGCCCTGGCAGTGCTTCAGCGGCGTTTGCAGCTTTCAGCTCACTGACTAGTGTGCGATGTGACCACGTGTTGGAAAACAAAGTTGCAAATGTTTGAAATAATTTGTGAGCGGCAAAGGACAGTTGTTGAGTACCAGCTTCAACACGCCCGTCGGTAATTCTGATCAGCCTCCGCATATAAGAGCTGATGAGTGGGCATGGATGTCTGACACCTGTGCCATCCTCCAAAACTTTGAGGACTCCACCAAGATGGTGAGTGGTGATGACGCCATAATTAGCATCACCATCCCGCTTCACTGTCTACTCGCTGCTCACAAATAAAGAGGAAGCATTGCAGGCGGAGCACAATGAAATGGACAAGGAACTATACAGGGTAATTCTACACAACCCAACCTCATCTCATCTCAATGCGGATTGGGTGATAATGAGGAGGAGGAGAATATGGAAAGTCATCCTCTTGGTCAGGACAGGGAAGTCTTAGCTGTTGACAGTCTGGGACACATGGCTGACTTTTTGTTCCACTGCCTTTACCGTGACCCTCACGTTGTACGCATTTTGGGTGACAGTAATTACTGGTTGGCCACACTTAATAATTATAATTTTAAATTATATAGAGCCAACATATTCCCCAGCACTTTACGATTAAGTAGGGACATGTACATACAGACAATACAAACAACACTATGTATCACATTTCAACAGTTACAGGATGAGTGAGGGCCCTTCTTGCAAGCTTACATTCTGTATGAAAATAGGGGGCACAATAGGTAGAACATGGTCATCAGCCAGTATTTATCTAAGTGCAGTTACTATGTGCTATTGCGATCATAGGGGATGTGGAGACAGATGAATAGGCAGAAGCAGATTAAGATTAACATTTAGGAGGGAACAGAGAGAGTTGGGTTAGTGAGTTCAGGTGATAGGCTTGTCTAAAGAAATGTATTTTTAAAGCACTTTTAAAAACAAGGGGACTAGTTATAAGTCTCATTGTTTGGCGTAGTGCATTCCAGAAAATTGGCGCCGCACGAAAGAAGTCTTGGAGAAAGAGGTGTGAGTTTCAGATTAAGGAGGATGTTAGTCTTAGATCAGTTGCAGAATGGAAGGCACGGGAGGGGTGATAGACAGAAATGAGGGATGAGATATAGGGCAGTGCAGAACTGTGGAGAGCTTGGTGGGTGAGAGAGATGAGTTTTGTCATGACACAGCTGTTGGGTGACCAGGGACCAGGGGCTCCTACCCTGTCCCTAATACTAGGGGGCGCCCTAGCTTGCCCTATGCTCTGGGATACCTCTGAAGGTGAGGGTGCCGGGGTCTCCATCCTCGCCCTAACTCCTGAGTAAGCCCTATGTCTGTTCACTCCCCCCTACCCAGAGAAGGGGGCACTACTGTGCACCGTAATACACCAACCCAATAAACAGGGTTACACAGACATGGGTAAACAGAAAACTCCAGGTACACAAAATATTCACTCACATAACACAGAGGAAAGCACGGGGGTGTGAAGGTAGGGAAATAAACCAAAAATGGAGAAGGATAAGGAATTACCACCAGAACAAGCCAGACTACAGTCAAAAATAATTCCTTCAACACACCTTCTCAAAAGAACTTCTCTCCCTCCGTTAGCCAGCAAAAGCTAGCTCTGTCAAGGATTTGTATCAGAGCTCAGCTTATAGAGGGAAAAGGAGTGGCTAACTGAGCTCAGCTGTGAGCACAGGGAATTCCAACATGGCCGCTTAACCCCTGTTCTTCCGGAAGACATAAACACACATTTAAAAAGATGGAAAAGTACTTCTTCTCAGAGCTAGAGTAGAAGCCATCTGACGCTGAGGTCTTCTGGCTTCAAACTGTCACGGTAACCCCATGACAGTACTCCCTCCTCTTTGAGGGACCTCCGGAACCTCAGGACCAGGCCTATCTCGGTGAGCCGCATGAAAAGCCTGGACCAGTCTGGCCACATGAACCTCAGATGCTGGTATCCACATCCTCTCCTCGGGACAATACCCCCTCCAATGTACCAGATACTGAACCGACTGACGAATAAGACGAGAATCCAAGATCTTGGCAATCTGAAACTAAAATTACCATTGACAATGACAGGTGATGGAGGTAGAAGTGATGGTACAGAAGATGCAATGTATTTTTTGAGGAGAGAAAGATGAAAAACATTATGGATCCTAAAGGTAGGTGGTAGAGCAAGGCAAAATGCTACAGGATTGACGACGGCTATGATTTTATAAGGACGATGAACGTGGGACCCAGTTTTCATGACGGAACTATCAACTTAATGTTCCTAGAGGACAGCCACACCAGGTCACCCACACACAGGTCCGAACCCACCAAACGTCCCCGATCAGCCACACTCTTATACTTGTATTCCATCTTTCTCAAATTATTAGTAACCCCCTGCCAAATGGTAAAAATATAAGATGAAAAACATTCCTCCTCCAGTAATCCAGAAGGGCGATTACCAATAAAAGAACTAAACTGAGGATGAAACCCCATATGCCCCGAAAAACGGGGACTTACCTGTCGATTCCTGACAACGATTATTTACAGCGAATTCGGCTATAGGCAAATAAGTAACCCAGTCCTCCTGACTTTCAGATACAAAACACCTGAGGTACGTCTCCAGATTCTGGTTAACCCGTTCCGTCTGACTATTAGACTGCGTGTGAAATGCTGTAAAAAATAATAAATGGATCCCCAAACGGGTGCAAAATTCGCTCCAAAACTTGGAGACAAACTACACCCCGCGATCAGAAACAATATCGGTCGTGATCCCATGTAACCTAATTATTTCCTTATAAAAACTTGTGCCAAGGTTTTGGCATTCGGTAAAACTGGTAATGCAACAAAATGAGACATTTTACTGAACCTATTAACCACTACAAGGATTACAGTATTCCCCGCCGACACGGAAAGATCCGTGATAAAATCGACTGATAAGTGAGTTCAAGGTTTACTGGCAATCTCCAAGGGTTGGAGAGGCCTCGACGGACAAGCATGAGGGATTTTAGAAAGCGTGCAGACACTGCATTCAGCTACATATTCTTGGACATCCTTCTGAGTAGAGATGAGAGGTGTTCGACTCGAACTGTTCGCCAATCTCAAATTCGAGATGTTTTGGGCGGTGTTCGAGCCGTTCGGCGAACACGAACGATTTGAAAAAAATTCGGCTGTTCGAGGTTATGTTCGATAACTGTTCATGCACCAAAATCATAACTGGATTTTTTCTCAGTAATGCTGAAAATTAATGTTAATACGCAGTTTGAGTGTACAGTGGGGCGGGGAGTGGGGCAGGGGATGGATCTCTGCAGGAATAAAGAAGATCTCCATTTTTTTTTCTCTTTCCGGCATTTACAGTGGGGAGGTGCAATCTGTCAGCCTATCAGCAGCACACACACGGAGCGTAGTGCTTTTTTTCATACAAGCAAGGGCATGTGTCATTGGCAGTGTATGTCACATGTCCTTGCCCTATAAGACCCAGCCATTTTCCCCGTCGCCACCATTTTCTCACTGCTATAGCTGCGTGTTAGACGGCACCGCTGTTGCTGTGTGCGCTATACCTTGTTAATTTCAAGCCAATTTTCGCACAAATCTACAGATAGTTTGGGAGTAGGGAAGAGTTGCGATTGCAGTCCTTTTAAGGGCTAGGTTACATCATTTCCTATGACTTTTATCAGGTAGGTCTGTGCTCTTAAATAGATAGGTTGGGAGTAAAGACTAATTGTAATTGCAGTCTTTTTCAGGACTAAGTTACATCAGTTCCTATCACTTTTTGCCAGGCAGGTCTGTGCCAGTGCTGTGCAAGTTTTTTTCACAGCATTTGGCTAAATCTAGCAAAGCAAATCCTTTTTGGCCTATTGCAGAGTGTGTTAGTCAGTGGAGTAGCCTATATGTGTTGCAAGCTACACCACCTGTGTATAGAATACCAATTTTTTTTTTTACTCCACCTAGTGTAGTAAAACCTTTTGGGCATAGCATCATTCTATTAGTCCATCTATGCTAACCTCCACCAGGTTGCAAATTCAATATAATATTTTTCTGCATCGAGCTCTGAAAAAATATTTAGGCTTCTAGCAGTGTGTGGGACTTGTTCTATTAGTCCATCTATACTGACCTCCATCAGGTTGAAAATTCAAAATAATTTTTTCTGCATCTAGCTCTGAAAAAATATTTCGGATTCTAGCAGTGTGTGGGACTTGTTCTATTAGTCCATCTATACTAACCTCCACCAGGTTGCAATTTCAATATCATTTTTATCTGCATCTACCTCTGAAAAAATATTTGGGCTTCTAGCAGTGTGTGGGACTTGGTCTATTAGTCCATCTATACTGACCTCCATCAGGTTGCAAATTCAATATAATTTTTTTCTGCACCTAGCTCTGAAAAAATATTTGGGCTTCTAGCAGTGTGTGGGACTTGGTCAATTAGTCCATCTATACTGACCTCCATCAGGTTGCAAATTCAATATAATTTTTTTCTGCATCTAGCTCTGAAAAAATATTTGGGCTTCTAGCAGTGTGTGGGATTTGGTCTATTAGTCCATCTATACTAACCTCCACCAGGTTGCAAATTAAAAATAATTTCTATCTGCATCTAGCTCTGAAAAAATATTTGGGCTTCTATCAGTGTGTGGGACTTGGTCTATTAGTCCATCTATACTGACCTCCATCAGGTTGCAAATTCAATATAATTTTTTTCTGCATCTAGCTCTGAAAAATTATTTGGGATTCTAGCAGTGTGTGGGACTTGGTCTATTAGTCCATCTATACTAACCTGCATCAGGTTGCAAATTAAAAATAATTTTTATCTGCATCTAGCTCTGAAAAAATATTTGGGATTCTAGCAGTGTGTGGGACTTGGTCTATTAGTCCATCTATACTGACCTCCATCAGGTTGCAAATTCAATATAATTTTTTTCTGCATCTAGCTCTGAAAAAATAATTCGGCTTCTAGCAGTGTGTGGGACTTGTTCTATTAGTCCATCTATACTAACCTCCACCAGGTTGCAAATTCAATATCATTTTTATCTGCATCTAACCCAGCCAATACTTTTGGCCTAATACCACAGTTTCGCGACTCAGTTCTGCTCGGTTCCCATCCATTGTTTTTTTGTGCAATCAACTCCAGAGTGGTGAATTAGTTAACCACCAAAATGAGTGGAAAAAGGCCTGCTGCTGGTGGAAAGGGGAATAGGCATGTTGGGAAGGGGAAAAAAGGTTGTGTCCGTGGGATAGGTGTTAAAGCAACAGTATTATCTGCAGAAGAAAGACCATCTTCCAGCCAAACTAAAATGTCTACTTCTTTTAGCGGACAATGTGATAAGATCCCTTTCTTACGGCCAAGCCAATCGCTACAAATTCCAGATGAGGCACAAAAACAGCAGGTGCATCAACGGATATCAAGTGCTCCTTTAAGTGGGCTCTCCTTCACCTCAACTTCAACATCACAAATACTCCAGTCCTCAGAGGTGTCACCCCAATCGCACTTGCTTCCTCACAGCTCCCAAATCTCCAGCTGCCCATCTGAGTATGGGGTAGAACAGATGGTTGAGTCTGGAGAGCTGTTTACTCATACTATAGCCTGGGAATCAGAGGTCGGCTGCAGAGCTTCTGTGAATCCAGACGAGGAAATGATCTGCACTGATGCCCAGAATCTTAATGAGTCGGATCCAGGACCAGACGCAGACGGTTCTGACCATAATGTAGACCCTCGTTCCCAAACTGTAACTACTGTTTGTGGAGACAATGAGGAAGACGATGATGAGACTCAAATACCTGATTGGAGCGACAACTTTAGTTTTTTGTCAGGGCATGAACAGGTTGGCTCTGAGGACGACAGGTGTGATAACACACAGGGTGATGATGATGAGGTTGGAGATCCCACTTACTGTCAACCCACAGTCAGCCAAGAGATGAGGTCAGCAGAGGAGGTGGAGGAGGATGCTAGTGACGACGAGGTCAGGTTGCGCCTTCCTGGACAGAGACGTAGTACTGGAAGCACGTCAACAACTGCATCCTCAAACACAACTCTGCCTCTCACCACAAGTCGTGGTGGCTCTTCAGGTCGCATGGGTGCTAAGCCTTGCATAGCCTGGGCAATTTTTCAGATCGATAACGATGAACCAACTCGTGTTATCTGTAACATTTGTCAGCAAAAGCTAAGTAGAGGCCAAAAAATACATAGTTTGAGTACTTCATGCATGAACCGGCACATGGACATGAAGCATAAGTTGCAGTGGGAAACTCACTGTGCTACAATGCGGCCTAGCCAGCCGGACCAACCACCGTCTGCCGCATCATGTGCATCCACGGCCTCTTCATCCTCTGTGACTGGGGAGACAGCAGTCACACCTGTTTTGGGACGCAGACCTGCCACCTCTTTACCCGAAACAGCCAGCGTGATTGGCAGGTCATCATTTTCTTTGGAGGTGGAAACACCAGCTGGTGTTGAGCGCTGTCCGACATCGATAGCACCACCTTTGGATCAAGGCAACCTAACATGTCCGCCTACATCTTCCTCACAGACCGGCAGTTTGCCGGGGACACCCTTCTCAACCCCGTCTAAGCACAACAGCCAGCCCTCGGTCCCTCAGATGTGGACAAGTAAAAGACCATTTCCTCCTAGCCATGAGAAAGCTAAGAGGTTGAATTTCACCATCTGCAAGCTCTTGGCTACATAAATGCTTCCTTTCCGCCTGGTGGACACAGAGGATTTTCGAGACCTTATGTCCGTTGCAGTGCCCCAGTACCAGATGCCCAGTCGGCATTACTTCTCAAAGAAAGGTGTGCCTGCGCTCCAACAGCATGTCGCACACAACATCACCGCTTCTTTGAGAAACTCTGTGTGTGACAGGGTGCATTTCACCACAGACACTTGGACGAGTAGGCATGGACAGGGGTGTTACATGTCGCTGACTGGGCACGGGGTAACTATGATGACAGCAGGACAATAGGCTGCTGTCCAAGTCTTGCCGTCCCCACAAATTGTGCGTCAATCCTCTTTATCTCAAAGTACCTCCACTGCTTCTGCCTCCTCAACCTCCTCTCGGTCCTCCACCGGCACCCAAAGCCTGTCTGGTCATGCCACAAGCTTTCTAGCTGCGCAGAAGGGATCCTGCACACTTCCTTACTATGCTGGCAGCAGGGCTCAACGTCATCAGGCGGTTTTTACTTTGAAATGTCTGGGAAATGTGAGTCACACAGCTGAGGAGTTGTGGTCAGCTCTGGAGAACCAATTTCATGATTGGTTGTCTCCACTGGACCTGAAACCAGGGAAGGCCGTGTGCGACAATGATGCAAACCTGGGTGCGGCACTTCGCCGGGCCAATGTCACACACTTGCCTTGTATGGCTCACGTGTTGAACCTGGTTGTCCAGCAATTTTTAGCCCACTATCCCAGACTAGATGGCCTTCTGCAGAGGGCACGGTCGCTGTGTGCTCACTTCCGCCATTCGCATCCCGCAGCTCAGCGACTTACATCTATACTGAAGTCGTTGGGCCTGCCACTTCACTGGCTAAAATGCGATGCACCTACCCGGTGGAATTCAACTCTGAACATGTTGCAGCGACTGTGGCAGCACCGATAAGCCCTGGTGCAATATTTTCTGACGTATAGCCTGGGCCAACGAGATCCAGAGGTGGGGCATATCACGCTGGAGGAGTTGTCTCAGATCAGGGACCTATGCACCCTTATGCAGTTTTGAAATGGCGACGAAGATGTTTAGTGCTGACGATGCCATTATCAGCGTGACTATCCCAGTGATTTACATGCTGGAGCACATGTGAAACAGAATTCGGAGTCAGGTGGTGGCACAAGAGGAGGTGGAGGAAGTAGAGGAGGAGGAGTTGTATGCGGAAGGGCTAACATCTGCAAGGTGCAGACGGTCGGCAGCACCAAGGCGGCAGGCATTTGAGGGTGGGGGAGATGGTTTTACCAGGGCGCATGGTAGCAGCCGAACTAGTGAGGAAGGTGCAGGAGCCCAGGAAGAATTGGAGGACGAACTGATGGAAGACTCATCAGATGAGGGAGACCTTGATCACATTTCTGTTGTGCGAGGTTGGGGGGAGAGAACAGAGGAAGGAAGCATGATTGTTACCTCGCCACCAACACAACAAGGATTTGGTCCTCCTGGATGCGCAAGACACATGAGTGCCTTCTTGCTGCACTACCTGCAACATGACCTTCGAATTGTGAGAATTAGAAATAAACCTGACTACTGGGTTGCCACACTGTTAGATCCCCGGTACAAAAGTAAATTTGCAGAAATTATTCCTGCCATAGAAAGGGATGCATGCATGCAGGAGTATCAGCAGAGACTGTTGCAGAATCTTACATGTGCTTTTCCACAAAACATCAGTGGTGCACGTAATGAATCTCACAGTTCCAACTTGCCAACCGTGGGACCATCGAGTGTTCAGCACTCAAACCATAACAGAAACACAGTATCTGCTGGTAACTAGAGATGAGCGTTGTTCTACTCGAACTGTTCGCCAATCTCAAATTCGAGCTGTTTTGGGCGGTGTTCGAGCCGTTCGGCGAACACGAACAATTTGAGAAAAATTCGGCTGTTCGAGGTTATGTTCGATAACTGTTCGTGCACCAAAATCATAACTGGATTTTTTCTCAGTAATGATGAAAATTAATGTTAATACGCAGTTTGAGTGTACAGCGGGGTGGGGGGAGGGGCAGGGGATGGATCTCTGCAGGAACAATGAAGATCTCCATTTTTTTTTCTCTTTCCCGCATTTACAGTGGGGAGGTGCAATCTGTCAGCCTATCAGCAGCGCACACACGGAGCGAAGTGCTTTTTTTCACACAAGCAAGGGCATGTGTCATTGGCAGTGTATGTCACATGTCCTTGCCCTATAAGACCAAGCCATTTTCCCCGTCGCCACCATTTTCTCACTGCTGCAGCTGCGTGTTAGACGGCACCACTGTTGCTGTGTGCGCTATACCTTGTTAATTTCAAGCCAATTTTCGCACAAATATACAGATAGCTTGGGAGTAGGGAATAGTTGTGATTGCAGTCCTTTTAAGGACTAGGTTACAGCATTTCCTACGACTTTTATCAGGCAGGTCTGTGCTCTTAAATAGATAGGTTGTGGGAGTAAAGACTAATTGTAATTGGAGTCCTTTCCAGGACTAGGTTACATCAGTTCCTATCAGTTTTTGCCAGGCAGGTCTGTGCCAGTGCTGTGGAAGTTTTTTTCACAGCATTTGGCTGAATCTAGCAAAGCTAATCCTTTTTGGCCTATTGCAGAGTGTGTTAGTCAGTGGAGTAGCCTATCTGTGTTGCAAGATATACCACCTGTGTATAGAATACCAATTTTTTTACTGCACCTAGTGAAGTAAAATCTTTTGGGCATAGCATCATTCTATTAGTCCATCTATACTGACCTCCATCAGGTTGCAAACTGAATCTAATTTTTTTCTGCATCAAGCTCTGAAAAAATATTTGGCCTTCTAGCAGTGTGTGGGACTTGTTCTCTTAGTCCACCTATACTGACCTCCATCAGGTTGCAAACTGAATATATTTTTTTCTGCATCTACCTCTGAAAAAATATTGGGCTTCTAGCTGTGTGTGGGTCTTGTTCTATTAATCCATCTATACAGACCTCCATCAGGTTGCAAACTAAATATAATTTTTTTCTGCATCTAGCTCTGAAAAAATATTTGGCCTTCTACTAGTGTGTGGGACTTTCTCTGTTAGTCCATCTATACTGACCTCCATCAGGTTGCAAACTGAATATATTTTTTTCTGCATCTACCTCTGAAAAAATATTGGGCTTCTAGCTGTGTGTGGGTCTTGTTCTATTAATCCATCTATACTGACCTCCATCAGGTTGCAAACTGAATATAATTTTTTTCTGCATCTAGCTCTGAAAAAATATTTGGCCTTCTAGTAGTGTGTCGGACTTTCTCTATTAGTCCATCTATACTGACCTCCATCAGGTTGCAAATTAAAAATAATTTTTATCTGCATCTACAGTACCTCTGAAAAAATATTTGGGCTTCTAGCTGTGTGTGGGACTTGTTGTATTAGTCCATCTATACTGACCTCCATCAGGTTGCAAACTGAATATATTTTTTCCTGCATCTACCTCTGAAAAAATATTGGGCTTCTAGCTGTGTGTGGGTCTTGTTCTATTAATCCATCTATACAGACCTCCATCAGGTTGCAAACTGAATATAATTTTTTTCTGCATCCAGCTCTGAAAAAATATTTGGCCTTCTAGCAGTGTGTGGGACTTTCTCTGTTAGTCCATCTATACTGACCTCCATCAGGTTGCAAATTAAAAATAATTTTTATCTGCATCTACAGTACCTCTGAAAAAATATTTGGGCTTCTAGCTGTGTGTGGGACTTGTTGTATTAGTCCATCTATACTGACCTCCATCAGGTTGCAAACTGAATATATTTTTTTCTGCATCTACCTCTGAAAAAATATTGGGCTTCTAGCTGTGTGTGGGTCTTGTTCTATTAATCCATCTATACAGACCTCCATCAGGTTGCAAACTGAATATATTGCTTTCTGCATCTACCTCTGAAAAAATATTGGGCTTCTAGATGTGTGTGGGACTTGTTGTATTAGTCCATCTATACTGACCTCCATCAGGTTGCAAATTGAATATAATTTTTTTCTGCATCTAACCCAGCCAATAGTTTTGGCCTAATACCACAGTTTGGCCACTCAGCTCTGCTCGGTTACCATCCATTGTTTTTTGTGCAAACAACTCCAGAGTTGTGAATTAGTTAACCACCAAAATGAGTGGAAAAAGGCCTGCTGCTGGTGGAAAGGGGAATAGGCGTGTTGGGAAGGGGAAAAAAGGTTGTGTCCATGGGGTAGGTGTTAAAGCAACAGTAACATCTGCAGAAGAAAGACCATCTTCCAGCCAAACTAAAATGTCTACTTCTTTTAGCGGACAATGTGATAAGATCCCTTTCTTACGGCCACGCCAATCGCTACAAATTCCAGATGAGGCACAAAAACAGCAGGTGCTTCAACGGATATCAAGTGCTCCTTTAAGTGGGCTCTCCTCCACATCAACTTCAACATCACAAATACTCCAGTCCTCAAAGGTGTCACCCAAATCGCACTTGCTTCCTCACAGCTCCCAAATCTCCAGCTGCCCGTCTGAGTATGAGGTAGAACAGATGGTTCAGTCTGCAGAGCTGTTTACTCATACTATAGCCTGGGAATCAGAGGTCGACTCCAGCGCTTCTGTGAATCCAGACGAGGAAATGATCTGCACTGATGCCCAGAATCTTTATGAGTCGGATCCAGGACCAGACGCAGAAGGTTCTGACCATAATGTAGACCCTCATTCCCAAACTGTTACTCCTGTTGGTGGAGACAATGAGGAAGACGATGATAAGACTCAAATACCTGATTGCAGCGACAACTTTAGTTTTTTGTCAGGGCAGGAACAGGTTGGCTCTGAGGACGACGGGTGTGATAACACACAGGGTGATGATGATGAGGTTGGAGATCCCACTTACTGTCAACCCACAGTCAGCTAAGAGATGAGGTCAGCAGAGGAGGTGGAGGAAGATGCTAGTGACGACGAGGTCAGGTTGCGCCTTCCTGGACAGAGACGTAGTACTGGAAGCACGTCAACAACTGCATCCTCAAACACAACTCTGCCTCTCACCACAAGTCGTGGTGGCTCTTCAGGTCGCATGGGTGCTAAGCCTTGCATAGCCTGGGCATTTTTTCAGATCGATAAAGATGACCCAACTCGTGTTATCTGTAACATTTGTCAGCAAAAGCTAAGTAGAGGCCAAAAAATACATAGTTTGAGTACTTCATGCATGAACCGGCACATGGACATGAAGCATAAGTTGCAGTGGGAAGCTCAGTGTGCTACAATGCGGCCTAGCCGGCCGGGCCAACCACCGTCTGCCATATCTTGTGCATCCGCGGCCTCTTCATCCTCTGTGACTGGGGGGACAGCAGTCACACCTGTTTTGGGGCGCAGACCTGCCACCTCTTTACCCGCAACAGCCAGCGTGATTGGCAGGTCATCATTTTCTTTGGAGGTGGTAACACCAGCTGGTGTTGAGCGCTGTCCGACATCGATAGCACCACCTTTGGATCAAGGCAACCTAACATGTCCGCCTGCATCTTCCTCACAGAACGGCAGTTTGCCGGGGACACCCTTATCAACCCCGTCTAAGCACAATAGTCAGCCCTCGGTCCCTCAGATGTGGACAAGTAAAAGACCATTTCCTCCTAGCCATGAGAAAGCTAAGAGGTTGAATTTCACCATCTGCAAGCTCTTGGCTACAGAAATGCTGCCTTTCCGCCTGGTGGACACAGAGGATTTTCGAGACCTTATGTCCGTCGCAGTGCCCCAGTACCAGATGCCCAGTCGGCACTACTTCTCAAAGAAAGGTGTGCCTGCGCTCCACCAGCATGTCGCACACAACATCACCGCTTCTTTGAGAAACTCTGTGTGTGACAGGGTGCATTTCACCACAGACACTTGGACGAGTAGGCATGGACAGGGGCGTTACATGTCGCTGACTGGGCACTGGGTAACTATGGTGATAGCAGGACAAGGGGCTGCTGTCCAAGTCTTGCCGTCCCCACGAGTTGTGCGTCAATCCTCTTTATGTCAAAGTTCCTCCAATGCTTCTGCCTCCTCAACCTCCTCTCGGTCTTCCACCTGCACCCAAGGCGTGTCTGGTCATGCCACAAGCTTTCTAACTGCGCAGAAGGGATCCTGCACACCTCCTTACTATGCTGGCAGTAGGGCTCAACGTCATCAGGCGGTTTTTACTTTGAAATGTCTGGGAAATGTGAGTCACACAGCTGAGGAGTTGTGGTCAGCTCTGGAGAACCAATTTCATGAATGGCTGTCTCCACTGGACCTGAAACCAGGGAAGGCCGTGTGCGACAATGCTGCAAACCTGGGTGCGGCCCTTCGCCGGGGCAATGTCACACACGTGCCTTGTATGGCTCACGTGTTGAAACTGGTTGTCCAGCAATTTTTAGCCCACTATCCCAGACTAGATGGCCTTCTGCAGAGGGCACGGTCGCTGTGTGCTCACTTCCGCCGTTCGCATCCCGCAGCTCAGCGACTTACATCTCTACAGAAGTCGTTGGGCCTGCCACTTCACCGGCTAAAATGCGATGTGCCTACCCGGTGGAATTCAACTCTGCACATGTTGCAGCGACTGTGGCAGCACCGACAAGCCCTGGTGCAATACGTTCTGACGTATAGCCTGGGCCAACGAGATCCAGAGGTGGGGCAAATCACGCTGGAGGAGTGGTCTCAGATCAGGGACCTATGCACCCTTCTGCACAGTTTTGAAATGGCGACGAAGATGTTTAGTGCTGATGATGCCATTATCAGCATGACTATTCTGGTGATTTACATGCTGGAGCACATGTTAAACAGAATTCGGAGTCAGGTGGTGGCACAAGAGGAGGTGGAGGAAGTAGAGGAGGAGGAGTTGTATGCGGAAGGGCTAACATCTGCAAGGTCCAGACGGTCGGCAGCACCAAGGCGGCAGGCATGTGAGGGTGGGGGAGATGGTTTTACCAGGGCGCATGGTAGCAGCCAAACTAGTGAGGAAGGTGCAGGAGCCCAGGAAGAAGTGGAGGACGAACTGATGGAAGACTCATCAGATGAGGGAGACCTTGATCACATTTCTGTTGTGCGAGGTTGGGGGGAGAGGACAGAGGAAGGAAGCATGATTGTTACCTCGCCACCAACACAACAGGGACTTGGTGCTCCTGGATGCGCAACACACATGAGTGCCTTCTTGCTGCACTACCTGCAACATGACCCTCGAATTGTGAGAATTAGAAATAATCCTGACTACTGGGTTGCCACACTGTTAGATCCCCGGTACAAAAGTAAATTTGCCGAAATTATTCCTGCCATAGAAAGGGATGCACGCATGCAGGAGTATCAGCAGAGACTGTTGGAGAATCTTACATGTGCTTTTCCACAAAACACTAGTGGTGCACGTAGTGAATCTCACAGTTCCAACTTGCCAACCGTGGGACCGTCAAGTGTTCAGCACTCAAACCGTAACAGAACCACAGTATCTGCTGGTAACATCAATTTTGCGGAATCATTTCACCACTTTTTTAGCCCATCCTTTGCAAGGCCACAGGAGACAAGAAGTCTGACACATAGTTAACGCCTAGAGACGATGGTACAGGAGTATCTCCAAGTAAACATTGAAGCCACGACTGTGTCACTGGACCCTTGCTCTTTTTGGGCTTCCAATCTGGATAAATGGCCGGAGCTAGCCACTTACGCCTTGGAGATCTTGTCATGCCCCGCAGCCAGCGTTCTGTCTGAACGTGTGTTCAGCGCTGCTGGTGGTGTGCTGACAGATAAGCGCACGCGGCTCTCCACTGATAATGTAGACAGACTCACGTTCATAAAGATGAACAAATCATGGATCCGAAACGACTTTTCTACCCCTGTGTCATCCTGGGGAGAGTAAAAGCTTGATGATTGGTTAAAATCACCCTACCAACCGTTTTAAGCTTTCAAATTGCTAATCATGTTTATCTGTATCTTGACTGGAAAATAATTTGGGCTTTGTAGCAGTGTGCAGCACTGATCCTATTAGGCCATCTATAATAAGCTCCACCAGATTTAAAATTAAAAATAATTTTTAGCTGCATCTAGCCCCGAAAATAATTTTGGGGCTCCGAGATGCGCAAGACACATAAGTGCCTTCTTGCTGCACTACCTGCAGCATGACCCTCATATTGTCAGAATTCGAAGTAATCATGACTACTGGGTTGCCACACTCTTAGATCCCCCAAACTTTTCGATCAACCTTTTCATTTTAATAAAGACCAAAAAAATGGTCATTTTTGAAATTATAAGCATTAGCAGGTTGTTAGAAACTGAAATCAAACAGTTTTCAACTCAAAACTTTATTCTAGGTGATGTTACATTTTCACATAGGACCCCTTGTTCGAAAGGAGCTTCTGAACTCTCTCGTCCATTGAATTTGTCAGGTTTTGGATGGTTTCTGCTTCAATTGTTTTGCATGAGGACAGAATACCCTCCCAGAGCTGTTGCTTAGATGTGAACTGCCTCCCGCCATCATAGACACTCCTTTTAATGATGCTCCAAAGGTTCTGAATGGGGTAGAGGTCAGGGGAGCATGGGGGTCACACCATAAGTTTGTCCCCTTTTATGCCCATATCAGCCAGAGATGCAGATGTTTTATGTGCAGCATGAGATGGTGCATTATCATGCAGAAAAATGATCTTGCTGTGAAATACACGGTTCTTCTTCTTGAACCATGGCAGGAAGTGCTGTTTGAGAAAATCCACATACATTATGGAGTTCATATTTAGCGCCTTCAGGGATCCTAAAGGGGCCGACAATCTCTCTCCCCATGATTCCAGCCCAAAACATTACTCCACCTCCTCCTTGTTGGCGCTGTAGCCGTGTTTGCGTGGGGTGTCCATCAACCAGCCATCCTTCACTCCATCCATCTGGACCATCGAGCGCTGCACGGCACTCATCCGTGAACAAAACAGTTTTGAAATCAGTCTTCATGTAATGTTTGGCCCACTGGAGCCGTTTCTGCTTGTGTGAAGTGGATAGAGGAGGTCGACAGGATGGCGTATGCACAGCTGCAAACCTCTGAAGGACCCTGCATCTTGTTGTTCGGGGGACGTTGGAGGCACAAGCAGCTTCAAAAACTTGTCTGCTGCTATGACAAGGCTTTTTTGCCGCTGCTCTTTCAACCTGACGTAATTGCCTGTAGGAAAGAGTCCTCAATTTGCCCTTATCAGCACGCACACGTGTGTACTGTGAATCAGCTACATACTTCTTGATTGCCAAGACACTTCATCCTGATCATCGCACAATGTTGATTGTAGTCATGCCTTGACCTAAACACTCCACAATTTGTTGCTTCTCAGCAGCCGACACATCCTTTTTCTTTCCCATTTTGGCAGAAAATGTAGGCTGCTTAATAATGTGAGAGAGCCTTCTTAAGTAGTCTTGCCTTTCATTGGACACACCTGCCAAACTAATTAGCACAGGTGTCTGCAATTGCTTACAGTGATATAAAGAGCCCTGACACACATCACCATCAATGAGTTTAACTGACAAACAAACAAATTCTTCCCTTATCACTCCTAAACACTTTTTGCATAATAATTTGGAACGCAGTGTACATGTGCTTTTCCACAAAACACCAGTGGTTCACGTAGTGAATCTTACAGTTCTAACTTGCCAACCGTGGTCTGTATGGAATTGTTCAATAAAGGGCCCAAAATTAAGATAACATAGATGGGAGAGGTCTCTATGAATAGGAATTCCTAAGTATTTGATACCCTGTGAGGGCCAGGCAAAGGGAAAGTTGGACTGGATGGAATCCTATATGGATTTGGGGAGGGAGACATCGAGGGCCTCAGACTTCGCTGCATTGATTTTAAAATTTTACCATGTAACAAAGTGATCTATTTCAGCCATAACAGCAGGGATGGATATATGTGATTGAGTGATATATACTAGGACATCATCAGCAAATAGAGAGCACTTGTACTCGGTGCCTCCCACCTCAATCCACCTAATATTGGGGTTATGGCGAATTGATGAGAGCAGGTGCTCCATCACTAGGATGTATAAGAGAGGGGACAGAGGACATCCCTGCCTTGTCCCATTGGTGATTGTGAAAGGTGAAGAAAATGTTCTGACGCACCCCCTGGGCCTTGGGACACCCGGAGCCGGACCATTTTTGGTGGATGCTGGTGGTTGTAGTCTTCGTGGCGGCGACCCGGTTCCGTGGCTCAGGGCGGTCAAACCAGTGGCGGAACTATTTATGTGGTTTTGATGTTTAAATGTCCGACTACGCCACCCGTGGATTGCGGTCAGAGTGAACCGCCGCTACAGGGCAGACCGCTGAGGCTGGTGTTGTGGGTGCAGCAGAGCGTAGCATAACTCCCCACGGGAGGAGTATAGCCTCAGGGCAGTGTATGCGGAGGATGGGGGTGATGGTGCAGGGCAGCAGCAGTAACGACACGGAGTCAGTGATGCAGTCCAGGGCCTTTACTCACAGTTCTTATTATCCAGACCACGTCTGCAGGTAACGGCTGCCCACGTCGTACTGTGCTCACCAGGTGAGGGGCTCAGACAACTCCCAGATAACTTTGGAGCACTTCACAGGACCCCCTTTGTGTGTCCTTTGTCTGGCCTTTCTTACCAACACTTCTGTCCGGCTGCCTCGGGCCTCCTCTTGGTAAACTTGGCGCCAGTTTCCCTGACCCTATGTGGTGCCTTCCTAGCGGGTGTAGCGAGGGGCTGCGCCACATAAAATGTCAGAGCCTCCGGTTTCTAGCTGAGGGTCGTTTCCTGCCTCCACTAGTTCGGGGACCGGTCTCCCCCTTTGGCCTGACCCCTCCACGCAGGTGGATTCGGGCGTGCGGTGGTGACTCGCCCGTCCGCACCCCTGGGATCCCTTCATTCCTCGTTCCTGGAGCCTTCTCCGCTCCTCTTCCTTCCTTCTCCCTCTTCCAGGCCTGGGCCTCTGTTACTAGGCCCGCCTCCGGAGCAGAGCTCATGCAGAGCCCCTGCTCCCTGCCACTTCTGCTCAGACTTCTCTGCACTGAACTAAGATGGTGCCCACCTTTTATACTCCCTTCTCAATGCACCCAGGAACTGCTTCCTCCCTGCTCCTGCACTACAGGGTTCCCCTTCCTCAGTGTTCCCTCCCCCCACTCCAGCCAGGGACAGGGACTGTCGTGCCCATCTCAGGGGCATATTGGTCGCCCTGCCCCACGGCAATGTGGTGTAATGCATGCAGGTGTCGGGTCCTGATCCACACTCCATCCTTACCTGAGAGTGAGATATCACACCTCTGGGTGAGGTGCAATACGTCTGTAGCAACCGAGCCCTCAGGGTGCTACAGTTCCATTTATCTTCAGCCTAGGTGACGTATTGCGATACAGGGCCGTGATTTTGGCTATAAAAGGGTCCCCTAGACCCCTACCCCAAGCTTTTTAAGAGAATCATATATGGCGTGCCAGGAGACTCTATGGAATGCTTTCTCAGCATCCAACGAGAGTATCTAATTACAAATTTTTAACTGCATCTAGCCCAGGAAATACTTTGTGCCTAGTAGCAGTGTCTGCTAGTCAGCGGATTATCCCGGCTGTTAAGCAAGCTACACCACCTGTAGTTTAGACACTTAATTTTTTCAAAGGAAATGCTTCGGGACCATGGGATACTTAGTGAAGAGCATCAGGAGGCACCCCAAGGCATAGGGGCTGGGACTGGCAGTAGGATGCCTTGCGCTGGACAGCCGAGCTCGATCCTTATAAAAGCTTTTTAACTGCAGCAGCTTTAGTGGACGCTACTGGAGCTGGAATTACCGCGGCTGCTGGCATGAGACTTGCCCTCCAATAGATCCTTGTAAATGGATTTAAAGTGTATTCATTCAAATTAGAGAGACAATTTAAATTAAAAAGCTTAGAGCTGCCTCCACCACAGGGGGGCTCGCTCGACCCACCAGCGGACAGGCACCAGTATTGGGAGAGGGGGGCTGGCCGTCAGGGTTCACCGCGGCTCTGGCACAAACCCGGCGACACGGAGGTGGCACGGGCAGGAGCGGACAGGCCATGTCGGCTTCTCACTTTTTGGATTTTAGAAGGGCATGACATGCCTATATCTGTGTCTCCCCCTCCTTTTACTCCTCCACCTCTTTTATTTTCGCATGACTATATGTACTTGTCACTTTTCCATGTGTTAGTTATGTCTTCTGAGCAGTTTGTCAGCTTTTGGACACCTTTGAAGGTGTTTTCTCTGTGTTTCTATGTGTTTTTGTTTGCCTGCCATTGGTTTTAACGGTGTTCGAAGGTGTTCGACGAACAGTTCGACGAACAGTTCGGCGAACACACGGGTGTTCGACGAACCGAACTCGAACACTACGGGGGTGGCTCAACACTACTGGTAACATCAATTTTGCGGAATCATTTCACCACTTTTTTAGCCCATCCTTTGCAAGGCCACAGGAGACAAGAAGTCTGATACATAGTCAACGCCTAGAGACGATGGTACAGGAGTATCTCCAAGTCAACATTGAAGCCATGACTGTGTCACTGAACCCTTGCCCTTTTTGGGCTTCAAATCTGGATAAATGGCCGGAGCTCGCCACTTACTCCTTGGAGATCTTGTCATGCCCCGCAGCCAGCGTTCTGTCTGAACGTGTGTTCAGCGCTGCTGGTGGTGTGCTGACAGATAAGCGCACGCGGCTCTCCACTGATAATGTAGACAGACTCACGTTCATAAATCATGGATCCGAAACGACTTTTCTACCCCTGTGTCATCCTGGGGAGAGTAAAAGCTTGATGATTTGTTAAAATCACCTCACCAACCGTTTTAAGCTTTCAAATTAATAATCATGTTTATCTGTATCTTGGCTGGAAAATAATTTGGGCTTTGTAGGACTGTGCAGTACTGATTCTATTAGGCCATCTATACTTAGCTCCACCAGAATTAAAATTACTAATCATGTTTATCTGTATCTTGGCTGAAAAATAATTTGGGCTTTGTAGCAGTGTGAAGTACTGATTCTATTAGGCCACCTATACTAAGCTCCAACAGATTTAAAATTACTAATAATTTTTAGCTGCATCTAGCCCGGAAAATAATTTTGGGGCTCCTAGATGCGCAAGACACATTAGTGCCATCTTGCTGCACTACCTGCAACATGACCCTCAGATTCTCAGAATTCGAAGGAATCCTGACTACTGGGTTGCCACACTCTTTGATCCCCCACACTCTTCGATCAACCTTTTCATTTTAATAAAGAACAAAAAAATGGTCATTTTTGAAATTATAAGCATTAGCAGGTTATTAGAAACTGAAATCAAACAGTTTTCAACTCAAAACTTTATTCTAGGTGATGTTACATTTGCACATAGGACCCCTTGTTTGAAAGGAGCTTCTGAACTGTCTCGTCCATTGAATATGTCAGGTTTTGGATGGTTTCTGCTTCAATTGTTTTGCATGAGGACAGAATACCCTCCCAGAGCTGTTGCTTAGATGTGAACTGACTCCCGCCATCATAGACACTCCTTTTGATGATGCTCCAGAGGTTCTGAATGGGGTAGAGGTCAGGGGAGCATGGGGGTCACGCCATAAGTTTGTCCCCTTTTATGCCCATAGCAGCCAGAGATGCAGATGAGTTATGTGCAGCATGAGACGTTGCATTATCATGCATGAAAATGATCTTGCTGTGGAATACACAGTTCTTCTTCTTGAATCATGGCAGGAAGTGCTGTTTGAGAAACTCCACATACATTATGGAGTTCATCTTTACCCATTCAGGGATCCTAAAGGGCCCGACAATCTCTCTTCCCATGATTCCAGCCCAAAACATTACTCCACCTCCTCCTTGTTGGCGCTGTAGCCGTGTTTGCGTGGGGTGTACATCAACCAGCCATCCTCCACTACATCCATCTGGACCATCGAGCGCTGCACGGCACTCATCCGTGAACAAAACAGTTTTGAAATCAGTCTTCATGTAATGTTTGGCCCACTGGAGCCTTTTCTGCTTGTGTGCAGTGGATAGGGGAGGTCGACAGGATGGCTTACGCACAGCTGCAAACCTCTGAAGGACCCTGCATCTTGTTGTTCGGGGGATGTTGGAGGCACCAGCAGCTTCAAAAACTTGTCTGCTGCTATGACAAGGCTTTTTTGCCGCTGCTCTTTTAACCTGACGTAATTGCCTGTAGGAAAGAGTCCTGAATTTTCCCTTATCAGCACGCACACGTGTATACTGTGAATCAGCTACATAATACTTGATTGCCAAGACACTTCATCCTGATCATCGCACAATGTTGATTGTAGTCATGCCTTGACCTAAACGCTCCACAATTTGTTGCTTCTCAGCAGCTAACACATCCTTTTTCTTTCACATTTTGGCAGAAAATATAGGCTGCGTAATAATGTGGGACAGCCTTCTTAAGTAGTCTTGCCTTTCATTGGACACACCTTCCAAACTAATTAGCACAGGTGTCTGCAATTGCTTACAGTGATATAAAGAGTAGAGATGAGCGTTGTTCTACTCGAACTGTTCGCCAATCTCAAATTCGAGCTGTTTTGGGCGGTGTTCGAGCTGTTCGGCGAACACGAACAATTTGAGAAAAATTCGGCTGTTCGAGGTTATGTTCGATAACTGTTCGTGCACCAAAATCATAACTGGATTTTTTCTCAGTAATGATGAAAATTAATGTTAATACGCAGTTTGAGTGTACAGCAGGGTGGGGGGAGGGGCAGGGGATGGATCTCTGCAGGAACAATGAAGATCTCCATTTTTTTTTTCTCTTTCCCGCATTTACAGTGGGGAGGTGCAATCTGTCAGCCTATCAGCAGCGCACACACGGAGCGAAGTGCTTTTTTTCACACAAGCAAGGGCATGTGTCATTGGCAGTGTATGTCACATGTCCTTGCCCTATAAGACCAAGCCATTTTCCCCGTCGCCACCATTTTCTCACTGCTGCAGCTGCGTGTTAGATGGCACCGCTGTTGCTGTGTGCGCTATACCATGTTAATTTCAAGCCAATTTTCGCACAAATCTACAGATAGCTTGGGAGTAGGGAATAGTTGTGATTGCAGTCCTTTTAAGGACTAGGTTACAGCATTTCCTACGACTTTTATCAGGCAGGTCTGTGCTCTTAAATAGATAGATTGTGGGAGTAAAGACTAATTGTAATTGGAGTCCTTTTCAGGACTAGGTTACATCAGTTCCTATCAGTTTTTGCCAGGCAGGTCTGTGCCAGTGCTGTGCAAGTTTTTATCACAGCATTTGGCTGAATCTAGCAAAGCTAATCCTTTTTGGCCTATTGCAGAGTGTGTTAGTCAGTGGAGTAGCCTATCTGTGTTGCAAGATATACCACCTGTGTATAGAATACCAATTTTTTTACTGCACCTAGTGAAGTAAAATCTTTTGGGCATAGCATCATTCTATTAGTCCATCTATACTGACCTCCATCAGGTTGCAAATTGAATATAATTTTTTTCTGCATCTAGCTCTGAAAAAATATTGGGCTTCTAGCTGTGTGTGGGACTTGTTGTATTAATCCATCTATACTGACCTCCATCAGGTTGCAAACTGAATATATTTTTTTCTGCATCTACCTCTGAAAAAATATTGGGCTTCTAGCTGTGTGTGGGACTTGTTCTATTAATCCATCTATATAGACCTCCATCAGGTGGCAAACTGAATATATTTTTTTCTGCATCTACCTCTGAAAAAATATTGGGCTTCTAGCTGTGTGTGGGACTTGTTGTATTAGTCCATCTATACTGACCTCCATCAGGTTGCAAACTGAATATATTTTTTCTGCATCTACCTCTGAAAAAATATTGGGCTTCTAGCTGTGTGTGGGACTTGTTCTATTAATCCATCTATACAGACCTCCATCAGGTTGAAAACTGAATATATTTTTTTCTCCATCTACCTCTGAAAAAATATTGGGCTTCTAGCTGTGTGTGGGAATTGTTGTATTAGTCCATCTATACTGACCTCCATCAGGTTGCAAACTGAATATATTTTTTTCTGCATCTACCTCTGAAAAAATATTGGGCTTCTAGCTGTGTGTGGGACTTGTTCTATTAATCCATCTATACAGACCTCCATCAGGTTGCAAACTGAATATATTTTTTTCTGCATCTACCTCTGAAAAAATTTGTGTCCTTCTAGCAGTGTGTGGGACTTTCTCTATTAGTCCATCTATACTGACCTCCATCAGGTTGCAAATTAAAAATAATTTTTATCTGCATCTACAGTACCTCTGAAAAAATATTTGGGCTTCTAGCTGTGTGTGGGACTTTCTCTATTAGTCCATCTATACTGACCTCCATCAGGTTGCAAATTAAAAATAATTTTTATCTGCATCTACCTCTGAAAAAATATTTGGGCTTCTAGCTGTGTGTGGGACTTGTTCTATTACTCCATCTATACTGACCTCCATCAGGTTGCAAACTGAATATATTTTTTTCTGCATCTACCTCTGAAAAAATATTGGGCTTCTAGCTGTGTGTGGGACTTGTTGTATTAGTCCATCTATACTGACCTCCATCAGGTTGCAAATTAAAAATAATTTTTATCTGCATCTACAGTACATCTGAAAAAATATTTGGGCTTCTAGCTGTGTGTGGGACTTGTTCTATTAGTCCATCTATACTGACCTCCATCAGGTTGCAAATTGAATATAATTTTTATCTGCATCTACCTCTGAAAAAATATTTGGCCTTCTAGCAGTGTGTGGGACTTTCTCTATTAGTCCATCTATACTGACCTCCATCAGGTTGCAAATTGAATATAATTTTTATCTGCATCTAGCTCTGAAAAAATATTTGGCCTTCTAGCAGTGTGTGGGACTTTCTCTATTAGTCCATCTATACTGACCTCCATCAGGTTGCAAATTAAAAATAATTTTTATCTGCATCTACAGTACCTCTGAAAAAATATTTGGGCTTCTAGCTGTATGTGGGACTTGTTCTATTAGTCCATCTATACTGACCTCCATCAGGTTGCAAATTAAAAATAATTTTTATCTGCATCTAGCTCTGAAAAAATATTTGGCCTTCTAGCAGTGTGTGGGACTTTCTCTATTAGTCCATCTATACTGACCTCCATCAGGTTGCAAATTAAAAATAATTTTTATCTGCATCTACCTCTGAAAAAATATTTGAGCTTCTAGCTGTGTGTGGGACTTGTTCTATTAATCCATCTATACAGACCTCCATCAGGTTGCAAACTGAATATAATTTTTTTCTGCATCTAGCTCTGAAAAAATATTTGGCCTTCTAGCAGTGTGTGGGACTTGTTCTATTAGTCCACCTATACTGACCTCCATCAGGTTGCAAATTCAAAATAATTTTTTGTCTACATCTAGCTCTGAAAAAATATTTGGCCTTCTAGCAGTGTGTGGGACTTTCTCTATTAGTCCATCTATACTGACCTCCATCAGGTTGCAAACTGAATATATTTTTTTTCTGCATCTACCTCTGAAAAAATATTGGGCTTGTAGCTGTGTGTGGGACTTGTTCTATTAATCCATCTATACAGACCTCCATCAGGTTGCAAACTGAATAAAAAATTTTTCTGTATCTACCTCTGAAAAAATATTTGGGCTTCTAGCTGTGTGTGGGACTTGTTCTATTAGTCCATCTATACTGACCTCCATCAGGTTGCAAATTGAATATAATTTTTTTCTGCATCTAACCCAGCCAATAGTTTTGGCCTAATACCACAGTTTGGCCACTCAGCTCTGCTCGGTTCCCATCCATTGTTTTTTTGTGCAAACAACTCCAGAGTTGTGAATTAGTTAACCACCAAAATGAGTGGAAAAAGGCCTGCTGCTGGTGGAAAGGGGAATAGGCATGTTGGGAAGGGGAAAAAAGGTTGTGTCCGTAGGGTAGGTGTTAAAGCAACAGTAACATCTGCAGAAGAAAGACCATCTTCCAGCCAAACTAAAATGTCTACTTCTTTTAGCGGACAATGTGATAAGATCCCTTTCTTACGGCCACGCCAATCGCTACAAATTCCAGATGAGGCACAAAAACAGCAGGTGCTTCAACGGATATCAAGTGCTCCTTTAAGTGGGATCTCCTCCACATCAACTTCAACATCACAAATACTCCAGTCCTCAAAGGTGTCACCCCAATCGCACTTGCTTCCTCACAGCTCCCAAATCTCCAGCTGCCCGTCTGAGTATGAGGTAGAACAGATGGTTGAGTCTGCAGAGCTGTTTACTCATACTATAGCCTGGGAATCAGAGGTCGACTCCAGCGCTTCTGTGAATCCAGACGAGGAAATGATCTGCACTGATGTCCAGAATCTTTATGAGTCGGATCCAGGACCAGACGCAGAAGGTTCTGACCATAATGTAGACCCTCATTCCCAAACTGTAACTCCTGTTGGTGGAGACAATGAGGAAGACGATGATAAGACTCAAATACCTGATTGGAGCGACAACTTTAGTTTTTTGTCAGGGCAGGAACAGGTTGGCTCTGAGGACGACGGGTGTGATAACACACAGGGTGATGATGATGAGGTTGGAGATCCCACTTACTGTCAACCCACAGTCAGCCAAGAGATGAGGTCAGCAGAGGAGGTGGAGGAAGATGCTAGTGACGACGAGGTCAGGTTGCGCCTTCCTGGACAGAGACGTAGTACTGGAAGCACGTCAACAACTGCATCCTCAAACACAACTCTGCCTCTCACCACAAGTCGTGGTGGCTCTTCAGGTCGCATGGGTGCTAAGCCTTGCATAGCCTGGGCATTTTTTCAGATCGATAAAGAAGACCCAACTCGTGTTATCTGTAACATTTGTCAGCAAAAGCTAAGTAGAGGCCAAAAAATACATAGTTTGAGTACTTCATGCATGAACCGGCACATGGAAATGAAGCATAAGTTGCAGTGGGAAGCTCAGTGTGCTACAATGCGGCCTAGCCGGCCGGGCCAACCACCGTCTGCCATATCTTGTGCATCCGCGGCCTCTTCATCCTCTGTGACTGGGGGGACAGCAGTCACACCTGTTTTGGGGCGCAGACCTGCCACCTCTTTACCCGCAACAGCCAGCGTGATAGGCAGGTCATCATTTTCTTTGGAGGTGGTAACACCAGCTGGTGTTGAGCGCTGTCCGACATCGATAGCACCACCTTTGGATCAAGGCAACCTAACATATCCGCCTGCATCTTCCTCACAGACCGGCAGTTTGCCGGGAACACCCTTATCAACCCCGTCTAAGCACAATAGCCAGCCCTCGGTCTCTCAGATGTGGACAAGTAAAAGACCATTTCCTCCTAGCCATGAGAAAGCTAAGAGGTTGAATTTCACCATCTGCAAGCTCTTGGCTACAGAAATGCTGCCTTTCCGCCTGGTGGACACAGAGGATTTTCGAGACCTTATGTCCGTCGCAGTGCCCCAGTACCAGATGCCCAGTCGGCACTACTTCTCAAAGAAAGGTGTGCCTGCGCTCCACCAGCATGTCGCACACAACATCACCGCTTCTTTGAGAAACTCTGTGTGTGACAGGGTGCATTTCACCACAGACACTTGGACGAGTAGGCATGGACAGGGGCGTTACATGTCGCTGACTGGGCACTGGGTAACTAAGGTGACAGCAGGACAAGGGGCTGCTGTCCAAGTCTTGCCGTCCCCACGAGTTGTGCGTCAATCCTCTTTATGTCAAAGTTCCTCCACTGCTTCTGCCTCCTCAACCTCCTCTCGGTCTTCCACCTGCACCCAAAGCCTGTCTGGTCATGCCACAAGCTTTCTAACTGCGCAGAAGGGATCCTGCACACCTCCTTACTATGCTGGCAGTAGGGCTCAACGTCATCAGGCGGTTTTTACATTGAAATGTCTGGGAAATGTGAGTCACACAGCTGAGGAGTTGTGGTCAGCTCTGGAGAACCAATTTCATGAATGGTTGTCTCCACTGGACCTGAAACCAGGGAAGGCCGTGTGCGACAATGCTGCAAACCTGGGTGCGGCCCTTTGCCGGGGCAATGTCACACACGTGCCTTGTATGGCTCACGTGTTGAACCTGGTTGTCCAGCAATTTTTAGCCCACTATCCCAGACTAGATGGCCTTCTGCAGAGGGCATGGTCGCTGTGTGCTCACTTCCGCCATTCGCATCCCGCAGCTCAGTGACTTACATCTCTACAGAAGTCGTTGGGCCTGCCACTTCACCGGCTAAAATGCGATGTGCCTACCCGGTGGAATTCAACTCAGCACATGTTGCAGCGACTGTGGCAGCACCGACAAGCCCTGGTGCAATACGTTCTGATGTATAGCCTGGGCCAACGAGATCCAGAGGTGGGGCAAATCACGCTGGAGGAGTGGTCTCAGATCAGGGACCTATGCACCCTTCTGCACAGTTTTGAAATGGCGACGAAGATGTTTAGTGCTGACGATGCCATTATCAGCATGACTATTCCGGTGATTTACATGCTGGAGCACATGTTAAACAGAATTCGGAGTCAGGTGGTGGCACAAGAGGAGGTGGAGGAAGTAGAGGAGGAGGAGTTGTATGCGGAAGGGCTAAGATCTGCAAGGTCCAGACGGTCGGCAGCACCAAGGCGGCAGGCATGTGAGGGTGGGGGAGATGGTTTTACCAGGGCGCATGGTAGCAGCCAAACTAGTGAGGAAGGTGCAGTAGCCCAGGAAGAAGTGGAGGACGAACTGATGGAAGACTCATCAGATGAGGGAGACCTTGATCACATTTCTGTTGTGCGAGGTTAGGGGGAGAGGACAGAGGAAGGAAGCATGATTGTTACCTCGCCACCAACACAACAGGGACTTGGTGCTCCTGGATGCGCAACACACATGAGTGCCTTCTTGCTGCACTACCTGCAACATGACCCTCGAATTGTGAGAATTAGAAATAATCCTGACTAGTGGGTTGCCACACTGTTAGATCCCCGGTACAAAAGTAAATTTGCAGAAATTATTCCTGCCATAGAAAGGGATGCACGCATGCAGGAGTATCAGCAGAGACTGTTGCAGAATCTTACATGTGCTTTTCCACAAAACACCAGTGGTGCACGTAGTGAATCTCACAGTTCCAACTTGCCAACCGTGGGACCGTCAAGTGTTCAGCACTCAAACCGTAACAGAACCACAGTATCTGCTGGTAACATCAATTTTGCAGAATCATTTCACCACTTTTTTAGCCCATCCTTTGCAAGGCCACAGGAGACAAGAAGTCTGACACATAGTCAACGCCTAGAGACGATGGTACAGGAGTATCTCCAAGTAAACATTGAAGCCATGACTGTGTCACTGGACCCTTGCTCTTTTTGGGCTTCCAATCTGGATAAATGGCCAGAGCTAGCCACTTACGCCTTGGAGATCTTGTCATGCCCCGCAGCCAGCGTTCTGTCTGAATGTGTGTTCAGCGCTGCTGGTGGTGTGCTGACAGATAAACGCACGCGGCTCTCCACTGATAATGCAGACTCACGTACATAAATATGAACAAATCATGGATCCGAAACGACTTTTCTACCCCTGTGTCATCCTGGGGAGAGTAAAAGCTTGATGATTGGTTAAAATCACCCTACCAACCGTTTTAAGCTTTCAAATTACTAATCATGTTTATCTGTATCTTGGCTGGAAAATAATTTGGGCTTTGTAGCAGTGTGCAGCACTGATTCTATTAGGCCATCTATAATAAGCTCCACCAGATTTAAAATTACTAATCATGTTTATCTGTATCTTGACTGGAAAATAATTTGGGCTTTGTAGCAGTGTGCAGCACTGATCCTATTAGGCCATCTATACTAAAGCTTCACCAGATTTAAAATTAATAATAATTTTTAGCTGCATCTAGCCCGGAAAATAATTTTGGGGCTCCGAGATGCGCAAGACACATAAGTGCCTTCTTGCTGCACTACCTGCAGCATGACCCTCATATTGTCAGAATTCGAAGTAATCATGACTACTGGGTTGCCACACTCTTAGATCCCCCAAACTTTTCGATCAACCTTTTCATTTTAATAAAGACCGAAAAAATTGTCATTTTTGAAATTATAAGCATTAGCAAGTTGTTAGAAACTGAAATCAAACAGTTTTCAACTCAAAACTTTATTCTAGGTGATGTTACATTTTCACATAGGACCCCTTGTTCGAAAGGAGCTTCTGAACTCTCTCGTCCATTGAATTTGTCAGGTTTTGGATGGTTTCTGCTTCAATTGTTTTGCATGAGGACAGAATACCCTCCCAGAGCTGTTGCTTAGATGTGAACTGCCTCCCGCCATCATAGACACTCCTTTTAATGATGCTCCAAAGGTTCTGAATGGGGTAGAGGTCAGGGGAGCATGGGGGTCACACCATAAGTTTGTCCCCTTTTATGCCCATATCAGCCAGAGATGCAGATGTTTTATGTGCAGCATGAGATGGTGCATTATCATGCAAAAAAATGATCTTGCTGTGAAATACACGGTTCTTCTTCTTGAACCATGGCAGGAAGTGCTGTTTGAGAAAATCCACATACATTATGGAGTTCATCTTTAGCGCCTTCAGGGATCCTAAAGGGGCCGACAATCTCTCTCCCCATGATTCCGGCCCAAAACATTACTCCACCTCCTCCTTGTTGGCGCTGTAGCCGTGTTTGCGTGGGGTGTCCATCAACCAGCCATCCTCCACTCCATCCATCTGGACCATCGAGCGCTGCACGGCACTCATCCGTGAACAAAACAGTTTTGAAATCAGTCTTCATGTAATGTTTGGCCCACTGGAGCCGTTTCTGCTTGTGTGAAGTGGATAGAGGAGGTCGACAGGATGGCGTATGCACAGCTGCAAACCTCTGAAGGACCCTGCATCTTATTGTTCGGGGGACGTTGGAGGCACCAGCTGCTTCAAAAACTTGTCTGCTGCTATGACAAGGCTTTTTTGCCGCTGCTCTTTCAACCTGACGTAATTGCCTGTAGGAAAGAGTCCTCAATTTGCCCTTATCAGCACGCACATGTGTGTACTGTAAATCAGCTACATACTTCTTGATTGCCAAGACACTTCATCCTGATCATCGCACAATGTTGATTGTAGTCATGCCTTGACCTAAACACTCCACAATTTGTTGCTTCTCAGCAGCCGACACATCCTTTTTCTTTCCCATTTTGGCAGAAAATGTAGGCTGCTTAATAATGTGAGACAGCCTTCTTAAGTAGTATTGCCTTTCATTGGACACACCTGCCAAACTAATTAGCACAGGTGTCTGCAATTGCTTACAGTGATATAAAGAGCCCTGACACACATCACCATCAATGAGTTTAACTGACAAACAAACAAATTCTTCCCTTATCACTCCTAAACACTTTTTGCATAATAATTTGGAACACAGTGTACATGTGCTTTTCCACAAAACACCAGTGGTTCACGTAGTGAATCTTACAGTTCTAACTTGCCAACCATGGTCTGTATGGAGTTATTCAATAAAGGGCCCAAAATTAAGATAACATAGACGGGACAGGTCTCTATGAATCGGAATTCCTAAGTATTTGATACCCTGTAAGGGCCAGGCAAAGGGAAAGTTGGACTGGATGGAATCCTGTATGGATTTGGGGAGGGAGACATCGAGGGCCTCAGACTTTGCTGCCTTGATTTTAAAATTTGACCATGTAACAAAGTGATCTATTTCAGCCATAACAGCAGGGATGGATATATGTGATCTAGTGATATATACTAGGGCATCATCAGCAAACAGAGAGCACTTGTACTCGGTGCCTCCCACCTCAATCCACCTAATATTGGGGTTATGGCGAATTGATGAGAGCAGGTGCTCCGTCACTAGGATGTATAAGAGAGGGGACAGAGGACATCCCTGCCTTGTCCCAATGGTGATTATGAAAGGTGATGAAAATGTTCTGACGTGACCCCTGGGCCTTGGGACACCCGGAGCCGGACTCTTTTGGTGGATGCTGGTGGTTGTAGTCTCCGTGGCGGCGACCCGGTTCCGTGGCTCAGGGCGGTCAAACCAGTGGCGGAACTATTTATGTGGTTTTGATGTTTAAATGTCCGACTACGCCACCCGTGGATTGCGGTCAGAGTGAACCGCCGCTGCAGGGTAGACCGCTGAGGCTGGTGTTGTGGGTGCAGCAGAGTGTAGTATAACTCCCCACGGGAGGAGTATAGCCTCAGGGCAGTGTATGCGGAGGATGGGGGTGATGGTGCAGGGCAGCAGCAGTAATGACACGGAGTCAGTGATGCAGTCCAAGGCCTTTACTCACAGTTCTTATTATCCAGACCACTTCTGCATGTAACGGCTGCCCACGTCGTACTGTGCTCACCAGGTGAGGGGCTCAGACAACTCCCAGATAACTTTGGAGCGCTCCACAGGACCCCCTTTGTGTGTCCTTTGTCTGGCCTTTCTTATCAATGCTTCTGTCCGGCTGCCTCAAGTCTCCTCTTTTCTAAATTTGGCGCCAGTTTCCCTGACCCTATGTGGTGCCTTCCTAGCGGGTGTAGCGAGGGGCTGCGCCACATAAAATGTCAGAGCCTCCAGTTTCTAGCTGAGGGTCGTTTCCCGCCTCTACTAGTTTCGGGGACCGGTCTCCCCCTTTGGTCTGACCCCTCCACGCAGGTGGATTCGGGCGTGCGGTGGCGACTCGCAAGTCTGCACCCCTGGGATGCCTTCATTCCTCGTTCCTGGAGCCTTCTCCGCTCCTCTTCCTTCCTTCTCCCTCTTCCAGGCCTGGGCCTCTGTTACTAGGCCCGCCTCCGGAGCAGAGATCATGCAGAGCCCCTGCTCCCTGCAACTTCTGCTCAGACTTCTCTGCACTGAACTAAGATGGTGCCCACCTTTTATACTCCCTTCTCAATGCACCCAGGAACTGCTTCCTCCCTGCTTCTGCACTACATGGTTCCCCTTCCTCAGTGTTCCCTTCCCCCACTCCAGCCAGGGACAGGGACTGTCATGCCCATGTCAGGGGCATATTGGTCGCCCTGCCCCATGGAAATGTGGTGTAATGCATGCAGGTGTCGGGGTCCTGATCCACACTCCAGCCTTACCTGAGAGTGAGATATCACACCTCTGGGTGAGGTGCAATACCTCTGTAGCAACCGAGCCCTTGGGGTGCTACAGTTCCACTTATCTTCAGACTAGGTGACGTATTGCGATACAGGGCCGTGATTTTGGCTAAAAAAGGGTCCCCTAGACCCTTACCCCAAGCTTTTTAAGAGAATAATATATGGCGTGCCAGGAGACTCTATGGAATGCTTTCTCAGCATCCAACGAGAGTATCTAATTACAAGTTTTTAACTGCATCTAGCCCAGGAAATACTTTGTGCCTAGTAGCAGTGTCTGCTAGTCAGCGGATTATCCCAGCTGTTAAGCAAGCTACACCACCTGTAGTTGGACACTTAATTTTTTCAAAGGAAATGCTTTGGGACCCCGGGATACTCAGTGAAGAGCATCAGGAGGCACCCCAAGGCATAGGGTCTGGGACTGGCGGTAGGACACCTTGCGGTGGACCGCCAAGCTCGATCCTTATAAAAGCTTTTTAACTGCAGCAGCTTTAGTGGACGCTACTGGACCTGGAATTACGTGGCTGATGGCTTGAGACTTGCCCTCCAATAGATCCTTGTAAAAGGATTTAAAGTGTATTCATTCAAATTAGAGAGACAATTTAAATTAAAAAGCTTAGACCTTCCTCCACCACAGGGGGGCTCGCTCGACCCACCAGCGAATAGGCACCATTATTGGGAGATGGGGGCTGGCCGTCAGGGTCCACCGCAGCTCTGGCACAAACCCGGCGACACAGAGGTCGCACGGGCAGGAACGCACTGGCCGTGTCGGCTTCTCACTTTTTGGGTTTTAGAAGGGCATGACATGCCTATATCTGTGTCTCCCCCTCCTTTTACTCCTCCACCTCTTTTCTTTACGCATGACTATATGTACTTGTCAGTTTTCCATGTGTTAGTTATGTCTTCTGACCAGCTTGTCAGCTTTTGGACACTTTTGAAGGTGTTTTCTATGTGTTTCTATGTGTTTTTGTTTGCCTGCCATTGGTTTTAACGGTGTTCGACGGTGTTCGACAAACAGTTCGACGAACAGTTCGGCGAACACACAGGTGTTCGACGAACCGAACTCGAACACTAAGGGGGTGGCTCAACACTACTTATGAGCACCTGGCCACCAAAAACACAGACTAAGCAGATCCGCGGTGACTTTATTACCAGAATATCTGGCCAACACCGAATTGTGATGTTCACTGAGAACTCTAAGAAGGAGATTTACAGGAACAAATAGTTTACCAATTCGACAGGCAGCAGGGGCATCCTCCTAAGCGTCAATGACCTCTTATTCCAGATCGGACCATATAGACGCCATAATACCCCCTTTTGAAGAATAGTTACTGGTTCACATTTATCTCCTACCCCAAGAAAAAAAGCAATGGGATTTACCAGTTAAACCTGGTAAAAAACAATGCCCATCTAGCCTGACAAGGTGTTAGACGTTTCGCCGATTCCAGGTATAGCAGGTTCTTATGATCTGTGACCACCCCTCCAAAAAATGATGCAACTCCTCAAAAGCCCATTCGATAGCTAAGAGTTCCCAGTTACCAATGTCATAATTTTTATCGGCAGGTGAAATATGCACATGGTTGCCATTTACCAGGAGACGCCCCCTGCGACAACACAGCCCCCACTCCCACTTCAGACGCATCGATCTCAACGATAAAATTCTGAGAGACATCAGGCTGTATAAGAATCGGCAAAGGAGAAAAACAGTTTTTCAACGTATCAAAAGCCTCCCTGGCAGGAATGGACCACATGGAGAAGTCCGTCCCCTTCCTGGTCATATTTTTAAGCAGTTTTGCTACTACTGAAAAATTCTTTATGAACTTGCGGTAGTAGTTGGCAAAACCTAAAAATCTTTGTAACGCCTTCAAATTCTCCGGACGATCCCAATTCAATACCGGCCAGACTTTCGTTGGATCCATGCGAAAACCGGTGGAAGACAACACGTATCTTAGGAATGGGATCTCCTCAACTGAGAACATACACTTCTCATGTTTGACATTTAATTTATTGTCACCAAGAATATGTAATACCTGCCTGACGTGTACCTGGTGTGACTCAAAGAAAGGAGAATCAATTAGTATGTCATCCAGGTAGATCACCACAAACCTTCCTATCAGATGGATAAAGATGTAATTTAGAAAGTGTTGAAAGATGACGGGTGTGTTTGTCAACCCAAAAGGCATCAGAAGATTCTCATAGTGACTAGAGACGAGCGAACATTTCAAAGTTCGGTTCGGGAAAGACCGACGAACAAATAAACATTCGCCAAATTTAATCGTCGAATATTCAACAAACATTTCCGAATCCTTTAGGAGTCAATGCGGGGACCAAAAAAATGCATATACAACACCTACAAAGGGGCCGAAAAGCTGTCAAAACACATCAAATTAGATGTAGACACCAGAGAAATGCTATCAATTGACCCAGAGTACAAGTACTAAAATTATTATTACTATGACAGCCACATTTATTCTGTGGCACTTTACATGTCAAAAGGAGTCACCGACTGGTATAAGAGGAGAGAGGATACAGTAAGTCAGGGTACAGCTAATCGTGCAGCGGTATGCCAGAGCAAGGGTTACCGCAGATTGTACGCTTGCCACAAGAAGAGGGTCTTCAGCTTCCTTTTCAAGGTTTCCACAGTAGGCGACAGTCTGATGTGTTGGGATACAAAGTTACATAGTAGCGGAGATGCACTAGACAAATCTTGTATGCGATTGTGACAACAAGAGATAAGAGGGAAGTAGAGAAGGAGATCTTGGAATGATAGGAGGTTGCGTGCACGTAACTAGTACAGGGATACTAGGTCACACATGTATGGAGGAAACAGGTTTTTGATGGCTTAGTATGCCAAAGTTAGGCTTTTCAACTGGAGTGTCTGGGTAACATGGAGCCCGCGCAAGGATTGACAGAGGGGAGAAGCCTGGGAATAGCGGGGTGACAGGTGGATTCATTGGCCAGCACACTTTAGGATAGATTGGAGGGGTGCGAGAGTGGTAGAAGGGAGTCCACAGAGCAGGAGCTTGTAGTAAAAGAGGTGGAAGACGATGAGGGCACTGGGGGTTTTGTAGATGCAAGGTTGCGGAATGTGCGGATCTCCGAGATACTTTGGAGTTGAAGTCAGCAGCAAGTGGAAAGGGCTTGGATCTGACATTTGAAGGACAGATCAGTGTTAACCTTGCGGGACTGGGGAGAGTGGGCAGCCGTTCACTTTGATGGATAGGTCAGTTGGGGGGGATGAATGAGATGGTGGAAAGATGATGCATTCTGTTTTATCCATGTTCAGTTTTACAAATCTATCAGAGAAGAAAGATGAAATACAGGACAGGAGGTAATATCAGGTCCAGAGAGGTAGATCTGTGTGTTATCAGCATAGAGGTGACACTGAAAGCCGTGAGACCATGAGCTGACACAGGCCGAAGGTGTAGATGGAGAAGAGCCTGTGTCCCAGAACATTACCTGTGCCCTCCCCAGTGCACTTACTCAGAAGGACTGTCTAACCACAAACACGTGGACAAGTGAATGTGGCCCGGGAGGGTACGGAGCCAGTCCACAGTGAGAAATCAGCCACAAAGTGTCAGGAAACCTTCCCACAGACTTTTCTTAGCCAGTGCTGCTTCTTGGCAGGGTTGGATGGGCCGACCAGAGAAGCAGAGAATCCCCGGTTGGCCCTGGCTTCTCCACAAGAGTTCATAGCGCATACCTTGCAGGTTGTGATGATGATGAGGCCATCCATCTCCTTAGTTTTCTGTTACTTGGAATGCAAGTGCAAGTATGCAGCCAGCCAACCACCCACCCATAGGCCACAATAGTAAACTGCCACACTTCTGGGCAGCTGCTTACACTGGAAATGTTGCCTTTTAGGCTCGTGTAGGTGGAAGCTTTTCACAACCTCATGGCTCCATACTTGGTCTGCAACGGCCACTATTTCTCCCGGTGTCGTCCCGGCCTTCCACAAGCACGGGTCCCAGAACATTACGCGTGGCCCCCCCAGTGCACTTACTGGGAAGGTCTGCCTAACTACAAACACGTGAACAAGTGAATGTGGCCAGGGACTGTACGGAGCCAGTCTACAGCTTGTCGGTGAGAGTTTTATTTCACCACAGCCATATTCTTTAGCTCAGTGAAAGTACTTGGGAAACCGTATCTACTCCAGCTGTCATTTCTCCTAGGAAGTCCTCTAATACATCTTCTTGCATAAGCAATGGAAGCCCTTTCAACATTAGCTCACACTTCTTGTTGGTGCTTAGCCACAGACAAAGATCTTTCTGTACGCCTTGAATTTAATCACTACAGAGTTGGACAATGGCCTGATCTGCAATGCATTTTGAGAAATAACGTGCATAAGCAAAGCCACGGTTTAAGCTACGGAAGGTCATTAAGCAAAATTCATACAGCTTTCCCACAGACTGAAAGAGGGGTATCAAGACTTCCAAGACAAGCAAGACTTCCTTGTCCTCCCCAAGTGGATGACTGTTCATGTTTTCCTCCTCATCCTCCTCCTCATTATCACCCTATCTGCATTGAAATGAGATGAGGATGGGCTGCTTAGTTCCTTGCTCCACCTGCAATGCCTCCTTTTTAACTGTGAGCAGCGAGCGTTTCAGTGGACAGAGAAGCAGGATGGTGATGCTAGTTATGGCATCATCGCCACTCACCATCTTGGTGGAGTCCTCAAAGTTTTGGAGGACGTCACAGATATCCATGCCCACTCATCAGCTCTTACGTGCAGAGGCTGAATGCCGATGAGCATGTTGAAGCTGGTACTCAACAACTGCCCTCTGCTGGTCACAAATCCTTCCCAACACCTGCAATGTTGATTTCCAACATGTGGTGACATCGCACAACAGTCAGTGAGCTGTAAGCTGCAAACACTGCTGAAGCACTGCCAGGGTGGCGAAAGCTATAACTGACTTTCTGAAATGAGCACACGCGCTTTGTACTTTCACAAGAAGCTGTGGCAGATCTGGGTAAGTTTTGAGAAATCGCTGAACCACTAAGTCGAGCACATTTAGTGCTCTCTCATTACTAATGTGTAACCCTGTGTGGAGAACAATATCAGCACCGAAAAATTAAAAGATGAAATATAACCTGCTTTATATACCATGGTACTAAGAAAACAAATTTTGATTCTATCTTGTGTACCCCTGTGCCAAAAATATCTGCACCAAAAAACTTCTTTCACTAGAGTAGAACTAGTATAATGGTGACCGACAACTCTTCCACTACAGCCAAACCAAATGGAGTCCCAATCAGGATACTCCACATTTCCAAAAATTAGTGGCAGACACCATCAAAGTGGCATCAATTTCACTACAGTACAAATAGTATAATTAGGACCGACACCTCTTCCACTACAGCCAACCCAGCAGATGGAGACACAATCAGGACTGTTCACATTTAAGAAAATTAGGGCTTAAAACCTTTCCGTGGCCTACAGCTTGGAGTTGGTACAGTTCATCCTTTTAGCTTTGTCATGTGTAAGAGTAAACAATCTTTTACATGATCGCAACTGCGGGACCGAGGGCTGGCTGCAGTGCTGAGATAGGGCGGAGTGTAGTGAAATGGACAAACTGGTGGACCGTGAGTGAGGTGCAGGCGGAGAATTTTCGGTGGATTGAGAAACATGTGGTTTGCTCAGTGACACAAACACAGCAGGCATGTCCACTTCTGTTACAGCTGATGAACTCTTACTCAACCAAACTGGAGCGAGTATATAACCTTAGTTTCTGCTGTCGGATACCTGCATGACAATACTTGGCGCAATAACAGAGGAGGAGGAGGAAGCTGCAGATGCATTTTATGGGGCGGCTGATGGTTGTTATTGAAAACCAATTTTGAGCTTATCATGTTTGTGTACCCCTTTGTGGAGAACAATATCTGCACCAAATAATTAATTTCAAGTATAACTATACAAAGGGAAAGAGACCAAAACCTCTTCCACTACGAACAACCCATGAGATGGAGACCTAACCAGGGATGTTCACATTTTCCTAAATTAGGGCCTAACACCAACAAAGTGGCATCAATTTCACTAGAGTATAAGTATTGCAATGGAGACCAAAACCTCTTGCACTACAGCCAAATCCAATAGATGGAGACCCAATGAGGATTCCCCACATTTCCAAAAATTAGTGGCAGACACCAGCACAGTGGCATTAATTTAACTACAGTACAAATAGTGTAAATAAGACCCACACCTCTTCCAGTACAGACAACCCAGGCGATGGAGACCTAACCAAGAGTGTTGATATTTCCCTTAATGAGGGCCTAACACCACCGAAGTAGCATCAATTTCAGCAGACTACAAGTAGTTTAATGGAGACCCAAACCTCCCCCCCTACAGCCTACCCAATGGATGGAGACCCAATCAAGATTCTCCACATTTCCCAAAATTAGTGCCTAAAACCTGCAGCAGCAGCAAGAGCAGGTACAGAAGCCATATCACAGACTGCAATTCAGCGAGATCAATGCAGCACACTGAAAAGTACATCACCTACTCTGTACAGTCTTCAATTGGGGTGCAAAAGTCCTTGGAGATCCATGACTTGTTTAGCTTGATGTAAGTTAGGCTGTTTACAATTTGATGGGACAGCTGGCTGCGCTTATACGTCAAGACGCCACCAGCAGTGCTGTAGACACATTCTGAGTGAACGCTGGCTGCCGAGCATGATAAAACCTCCAAGGCGTGACAGGCGAGCTCATACCATTCATCCATTTTTGAAGACCAAAATGTAAAAGGGTCCAATCCTCCATGAAGGTATTCATATTAAGCTCTAGATACTCCTCCACCATCCTCTCCAGTCATTCATGACATGTCAGACTTCTACTCTGTTGTGCTGGTGCATGAGGCGGTCTAAAAAATGTATGAAAGGACTCACAGAAATTGCTTCTGCCACTTACTCTGCTGCGGCTAATGTTTTGGCGTTGACGAACTGACGTGCCGGAGGTTGAAAGACTACAGCTGCGATGCACACTGTGTGCCTCACTAATATCTTGGGGAAAAGCTCTATTAAGGTTGCTTAAAAGCTTGTTTTGATTCTCCAACCTAAGCGGGTCCCTTTCCAGGGCAGGAAACATTTGGCAAAATTGAGTCTTATAACGTGGATCTTACAGAGTGGCAACCCAGTAGTCAGCATTATTTCGAATCCTAACTATACAGGGATCATGTTGCAGAGTGCATCAAGAAGGCACTCATATGTCGGGCTCTTCCAGGAGGTCCTAAGCCAGGCTTTATTGTGGTCTGTGTAACCCTGATGCTTGTTTCCTCTGTCTCCTCCTGCCAACCACGTTTAACCGAGAGGGGATTATTATTCTCTTCATCCTCTGACAGCTACTTGTCCATCACCTCTTCCTGCTCCATTAGTTCCTCTGCTCTTGAACCTTCACTAACAGTTTGCCGGGTATCACCAAACCCCCTCGATCGCAGGAATCCACCGTCACTTGGCATCCACCTGTGTGATGAGAATCTGAAACTTTGAGACATTCTCATCCCTTCCACATCCTCCTCTTCTTCTGGGACCACCACTTCCTGCCACAGGTTATTCAAAGTCTGCTCCAGCATGTAGATGACCGGAATAGTGATGCTAATGACAGCATCGTCACCGCTAACCAGTTTAGTAGCCATTTCAAAACTGTGCAGAAGGGTGCAGAGGACTTAAATCTATTCCCACTCAGTAAACGTGATATGCCCCACATCCGTATTGCGTTGGCCCAGGATATACAACATTACATACTGCGTCAGAGCTTGATGCTGCTGCCACACTCGCTGCAACATGTGCAGAGTGGAATTACACCGCGTCGGAACATCGCAGATCAATCTGTTAACTGGCACGGACAAAGACCTCTGTATCTGTGCAAGTCGATGACATGAGGAGAGCAAACGGCGGAAGTGAGCACACAGTTTCCATACTTTGTGAGGCAGCTCATCCAGGTCAGGATAGAGGCAGAGCCATGCAAGGCACGTGTGTAAGCTTGTCTCAGCCTAGGGCCGCTAACAGGTTTGTACCATTATCGCACACGGCTTTCCCTGGCTTTAGGTTCAGCGGAGACAGCCAATGCTCAAACTGAGCCTGGAGAGCTGTCCACAACTCTTCACCTGTATGACTGCGATCTCAAAGGCATATTAATTTTAAGACTGCCTGATTGCGGTGAGCCGTGATTGCGCAGTATGGAGGTTAAGTGGATTCGCTCTGCACTCTTGGAACACGTGTCTTATCAGCGCAAATGTTGAGAGCGCAGGTGGAGGCCCTAGAGGTGGTGGGGGATGCAGAATCAGTGGAGGAAGTGGGAAATAAAGAGGTTTCTTCTGCAAGCCTTGGGGAATACAAGATTTGTGGAGCAGATCCTTTCCCGCCTGCCCCCACAGCCACCAGAGTCTCTCAGTGCATAGTCAGCGAGATGTAACACCCTTGGCCATGCTTACTCATCCAGGAGTCTGTGGTGAAATGCACCCTGGCACACGTAGAGTTAGACAAGGAACGGGTGATGTTGTCTCCGATATGTTGGTGTAGCGCAGGCACTGCTTTCTTAGAGAAGTAATGGCGACTGGGCAACTGGAACTGGGGGACTGCGATGGCCATCAGCTTTCGGAAACCATCTATATCTACCAGGTGGAAAGGCAGAATTTCCGTGGCCAACAGATTGGAGATGATGTAGTTCAACCTCTTAGCTTTATCATGTGTAGGATGAAACAATATTTTACTCGACCACAACTGCGGGACCAAGGGCTGGCTGAGGTGATGAGAGAGGGCGGAGTATGGTGAACAGGAAAAATGCTGAAACGTGAGTGAGGTGCAGGCGCAGATTGTAACATCCCTGGCAACGTGCTGGCATGGCTTACCACCTCCCACAATGCAAGACCGCCATCTTACCTATCAATCCAGGCTGCACTCTTTGCTCCAGTACCTGCTGTGTCTCTCGTCTGATTGCTTAGGGCGGCTACTGCCTGATTCTTATAGTTACTGTGTGCACACTCCTAATGCCTCCCCAGCCTATTGCTGTGAGTCGCTGGATACTTAAACCTCCTCCACCCAGTAGGAGGTGTCTGAGCAACACTTTCTTACAGTGTGTTCTGTGCAACTGAGTTGCCAGGTCCTGTCCTGTATCTTGTCTGTTCCCGCCACCCTGGGGGCTGTATACCCCGACCTCTTACCTGTATCTGTGACTTCTAGTCTGTTCTGCCACCCTGGGGGCTGTATACCCAGGCCTGATACCTGTATCTGTGACTTCTAGTCTGTTCTGCCACCCTCGGGGCTGAGTTCCCAGGCTGTTTCTTGCTCCTGGTTCAGTTCCTGTCTGAACTGTGTCCTAGCCCATTACCTGTTTGTCTCTATGTCCGAACCTTCCCTTTTCCTGCAGTGTCTGAACCTGCACCTAACTCCAACTCGTTGTCTCTGTACTTCTGTTTGTGAGTTTTGTGTTCACTCGCTACTTCATTGCAAGTACCTTGTGTGTATCTGGTTCTGCTTGTCCCGTTTCCCTGCCTCTGTATCTACCTCCTGTGTTCTAACTATCTTCCTGTGTTTTCCAGTCTGTTCCATGTGAACAGAGCCCTGTTCTGTCTGCCTGCACCTTCTGCTCTGTTCTGCTCTGCTTGTCCACCGCATCTGCGGTTTCGCTCTGCTCTGCTTGTTCACCGCACCTGCGGTTTCGCTCTGCTCTGTTTGTTCACCGCACCTGCGGTTTTGCTCTGCTCTGCTTGTTCACTGCACCTGCGGTTTCGCTCTGCTCTGCATGTTCACCACACCTGAGGTTTCGCTCTGCTCTGCTTGTTCACCGCACCTGCAGTTTTGCTCTGCTCTGCTTGTTTATCGCACCTGCAGTTTCGCTCTGCTCTGCTTGTTCACTGCACCTGCGGTTTCGCTCTGCTCTGCTTGTTCACCGTAAATGCGGTTTTGCTCTGCTCTGCTTGTTCACCGCACCGGCGGTTTCGCTCTACTCTGCTTGTTCACCGCACCTGCGGTTTCACTCTGCTCTGCTTGTTCACCGCACCAGCGGTATCGCTCTGCTCAGCTTGTTCACCGCATCTGCGGTTTCGCTCTGCTCTGGTTGTTCACCACATCTGCGGTTTCGCTCTGCTCTGCTTGTTCACCGCATCTGCGGTTTCGCTCTGCTCTGCTTGCTCACCGCATCTGCGGTTTCGCTCTGCTCTGCTTGCTCACCGCATCTGCGATTTCGCTCTGCTTTGCTTGTTCACCGCATCTGCGGTTTCGCTTGGCCCTGCTTGTTCACCGCATCTGCGGTTTCGCTCTGCTCTGCTTGTTCACCGCATCTGCGGTTTCGCTCTACTTTGCTTGTTCACCGCATCTGCGGTTTCGCTCTGCTCTGGTTGCTCACCGCATCTGCGGTTTCGCTCTGCTAAGATTGATCACCGCATCTGCGGTTTCGCTCTGCTCTACCCCGCTTGTCCTTCGTGTCTGCGGCTCTGCTCTGCTAGTTCATTGCACCCGCAGCCCTGTTCCTGTATCCCAGTCTGTACTGGTCCCTAATCAGCCTGCGTTCATACCTGCCAGTATCTGCCAGTCTGAATTCCAGCCGTGCCTGTCAGCACCCGCCTGTCTGCATACCAGCCATGCCTGCCAGTACACGCCTGTCTGCATACCAGCCGTGCCTGCCAGTACCCACCTGTCTGCATACCAGCCATGCCTGCTACACTGTATGCAGAATTATTAGGCAAGTTATATTTTAGAGGATTATTTTTATTATTTATCAAGAACTATGTTCTCAATCAACCCAAAAGACTCATAAATATCCAAGTTTAATATTTTTGGAAGTTGGAGTGTATTTTCTTTAGATTTGGCTATCTTAAGAGGATAACTGTTTGTGCAGGTCACTATTACTAGTGTTGAGCCACCCCCGTAGAGTTCGAGTTCGGTTCGGTTCGTCGAACACCCGTGTGTTCGCCGAACTGTTCGTCGAACTGTTCGTCGAACACCTTCGAACACCGTTAAAACCAATGGCAGGCAAACAAAAACACATAGAAACACAGAGAAAACACCTTCAAAGGTGTCCAAAAGCTGACAAACTGCTCAGAAGACATAACTAACACATGGAAATGTGACAAGTACATATAGTCATGCGAAAATAAAAGAGGTGGAGGAGTAAAAGGAGGGGGAGACACAGATATAGGCATGTCATGCCCTTCTAAAATCCAAAAAGTGAGAAGCCGACATGGCCAGTCCGCTCCTGCCCGTGCCACCTCCGTGTCGCCGGGTTTGTGATAGAGCCGCGGTGAACCCTGACGGCCAGCCCCCCTCTCCCAATACTGGTGCCTGTCCGCTGGTGGGTCGAGCGAGCCCCCCTGTGGTGGAGGCAGCTCTAAGCTTTTTAATTTAAATTGTCTCTCTAATTTGAATGAATACACTTTAAATCCATTTACAAGGATCTATTGGAGGGCAAGTCTCATGCCAGCAGCCGCGGTAATTCCAGCTCCAGTAGCGTCCACTAAAGCTGCTGCAGTTAAAAAGCTTTTATAAGGATCGAGCTCGGCTGTCCACCGCAAGTCATCCTACTGCCAGTCCCAGCCCCTATGCCTTGGGGTGCCTCCTGATGCTCTTCACTAAGTATCCCATGGTCCCGAAGCATTTCCTTTGAAAAAATTAAGTGTCTAAACTACAGGTGGTGTAGCTTGCTTAACAGCCGGGATAATCCGCTGACTAGCAGACACTGCTACTAGGCACAAAGTATTTCCTGGGCTAGATGCAGTTAAAAATTTGTAATTAGATACTCTCGTTGGATGCTGAGAAAGCATTCCATAGAGTCTCCTGGCACGCCATATATGATTCTCTTAAAAAGCTTGGGGTAGGGGTCTAGGGGACCCTTTTATAGCCAAAATCACGGCCCTGTATCGCAATACGTCACCTAGGCTGAAGATAAATGGAACTGTAGCACCCTGAGGGCTCGGTTGCTACAGACGTATTGCATCTCACCCAGAGGTGTGATATCTCACTCTCAGGTAAGGATGGAGTGTGGATCAGGACCCGACACCTGCATGCATTACACCACATTGCCGTGGGGCAGGGCGACCAATATGCCCCTGAGATGGGCACGACAGTCCCTGTCCCTGGCTGGAGTGGGGGGAGGGAACACTGAGGAAGGGGAACCCTGTAGTGCAGGAGCAGGGAGGAAGCAGTTCCTGGGTGCATTGAGAAGGGAGTATAAAAGGTGGGCACCATCTTAGTTCAGTGCAGAGAAGTCTGAGCAGAAGTGGCAGGGAGCAGGGGCTCTGCATGAGCTCTGCTCCGGAGGCGGGCCTAGTAACAGAGGCCCAGGCCTGGAAGAGGGAGAAGGAAGGAAGTGGAGCGGAGAAGGCTCCAGGAACGAGGAATGAAGGGATCCCAGGGGTGCGGACGGGCGAGTCGCCACCGCACGCCCGAATCCACCTGCGTGGAGGGGTCAGGCCAAAGGGGGAGACCGGTCCCCGAACTAGTGGAGGCAGGAAACGACCCTCAGCTAGAAACCGGAGGCTCTGACATTTTATGTGGCGCAGCCCCTCGCTACACCCGCTAGGAAGGCACCACATAGGGTCAGGGAAACTGGCGCCAAGTTTACCAAGAGGAGGCCCAAGGCAGCTGGACAGAAGTGTTGGTAAGAAAGGCCAGACAAAGGACACACAAAGGGGGTCCTGTGAAGTGCTCCAAAGTTATCTGGGAGTTGTCTGAGCCCCTCACCTGGTGAGCACAGTACGACGTGGGCAGCCGTTACCTGCAGACGTGGTCTGGATAATAAGAACTGTGAGTAAAGGCCCTGGACTGCATCACTGACTCCGTGTCGTTACTGCTGCTGCCCTGCACCATCACCCCCATCCTCCGCATACACTGCCCTGAGGCTATACTCCTCCCGTGGGGAGTTATGCTACGCTCTGCTGCACCCACAACACCAGCCTCAGCGGTCTGCCCTGTAGCGGCGGTTCACTCTGACCGCAATCCACGGGTGGCGTAGTCGGACATTTAAACATCAAAACCACATAAATAGTTCCGCCACTGGTTTGACCGCCCTGAGCCACGGAACCGGGTCGCCGCCACGAAGACTACAACCACCAGCATCCACCAAAAAGGGTCCGGCTCCGGGTGTCCCAAGGCCCAGGGGTCACGTCAGAACATTTTCATCACCTTTCACAATCACCAATGGGACAAGGTAGGGATGTCCTCTGTCCCCTCTCTTATACATCCTAGTGACGGAGCACCTGCTCTCATCAATTCGCCATAACCCCAATATTAGGTGGATTGAGGTGGGAGGCACCGAGTACAAGTGCTCTCTATTTGCTGATGATGTCCTAGTATATATCACTCAATCACATATATCCATCCCTGCTGTTATGGCTGAAATAGATCACTTTGTTACATGGTAAAATTTTAAAATCAATGCAGCGAAGTCTGAGGCCCTCGATGTCTCCCTCCCCAAATCCATATAGGATTCCATCCAGTCCAACTTTCCCTTTGCCTGGCCCTCACAGGGTATCAAATACTTAGGAATTCCTATTCATAGAGACCTCTCCCATCTATGTTATCTTAATTTTGGGCCCTTTATTGAACAATTCCATACAGACCACGGTTGGCAAGTTAGAACTGTAAGATTCACTACGTGAACCACTGGTGTTTTGTGGAAAAGCACATGTACACTGCGTTCCAAATTATTATGCAAAAAGTGTTTAGGAGTGATAAGGGAAGAATTTGTTTGTTTGTCAGTTAAACTCATTGATGGTGATGTGTGTCAGGTCTCTTTATAACACTGTAAGCAATTGCAGACACCTGTGCTAATTAGTTTGGCAGGTGTGTCCAATGAAAGGCAAGACTACTTAAGAAGGCTCTCTCACATTATTAAGCAGCCTACATTTTCTGCCAAAATGGGAAAGAAAAAGGATGTGTCGGCTGCTGAGAAGCAACAAATTGTGGAGTGTTTAGGTCAAGGCATGACTACAATCAACATTGTGCGATGATCAGGATGAAGTGTCTTGGCAATCAAGAAGTATGTAGCTGATTCACAGTACACACGTGTGCGTGCTGATAAGGGCAAATTGAGGACTCTTTCCTACAGGCAATTACGTCAGGTTGAAAGGGCAGTGGCAAAAAAGCCTTGTCATAGCAGCAGACAAGTTTTTGAAGCTGCTTGTGCCTCCAACGTCCCCCGAACAACAAGATGCAGGGTCCTTCAGAGGTTTGCAGCTGTGCATACGCCATCCTGTCGACCTCCTCTATCCACTTCACACAAGCAGAAACGGCTCCAGTGGGCCAAACATTACATGAAGACTGATTTCAAAACTGTTTTGTTCACGGATGAGTGCCGTGCAGCGCTCGATGGTCCAGATGGATGGAGTGGAGGATGGCTGGTTGATGGACACCCCACGCAAACACGGCTACAGCGCCAACAAGGAGGAGGTGGAGTAATGTTTTGGGCTGGAATCATGGGGAGAGAGATTGTCGGCCCCTTTAGGATCCCTGAAGGCTCTAAAGATGAACTCCATAATGTAAGAAGAACCGTGTATTTCACAGCAAGATCATTTTTCTGCATGATAATGCACCATCTCATGCTGCACATAAAACATCTGCATCTCTGGCTGATATGGGCATAAAAGGGGACAAACTTATGGTGTGACCCCCATGCTCCCCTGACCTCTACCCCATTCAGAACCTTTGGAGCATCATTAAAAGGAGTGTCTATGATGGCGGGAGGCAGTTCACATCTAAGCAACAGCTCTGGGAGGGTATTCTGTCCTCATGCAAAACAATTGAAGCAGAAACCATCCAAAACCTGACAAATTCAATGGACGAGAGAGTTCAGAAGCTCCTTTCGAACAAGGGGTCCTATGTGAAAATGTAACATCACCTAGAATAAAGTTTTGAGTTGAAAACTGTTTGATTTCAGTTTCTAACAACCTGCTAATGCTTATAATTTCAAAAATGACCATTTTTTTGGTCTTTATTAAAATGAAAAGGTTGATCGAAAAGTTTGGGGGATCTAAGAGTGTGGCAACCCAGTAGTCATGATTACTTCGAATTCTGACAATATGAGGGTCATGCTGCAGGTAGTGCAGCAAGAAGGCACTTATGTGTCTTGCGCATCTCGGAGCCCCAAAATTATTTTCCGGGCTAGATGCAGCTAAAAATTATTTTTAATTTTAAATCTGGTGGAGCTTATTATAGATGGCCTAATAGGATCAGTGCTGCACACTGCTACAAAGCCCAAATTATTTTCCAGTCAAGATACAGATAAACATGATTAGTAATTTGAAAGCTTAAAACGGTTGGTAGGGTGATTTTAACCAATCATCAAGCTTTTACTCTCCCCAGGATGACACAGGGGTAGAAAAGTCGTTTCGGATCCATGATTTGTTCATCTTTATGAACGTGAGTCTGTCTACATTATCAGTGGAGAGCCGCGTGCGCTTATCTGTCAGCACACCACCAGCAGCGCTGAACACACGTTCAGACAGAACGCTGGCTGCGGGGCATGACAAGATCTCCAAGGCGTAAGTGGCTAGCTCCGGCCATTTATCCAGATTGGAAGCCCAAAAAGAGCAAGGGTCCAGTGACACAGTCGTGGCTTCAATGTTTACTTGGAGATACTCCTGTACCATCGTCTCTAGGCGTTGACTATGTGTCAGACTTCTTGTCTCCTGTGGCCTTGCAAAGGATGGGCTAAAAAAGTGGTGAAATGATTCCGCAAAATTGATGTTACCAGCAGATACTGTGGTTCTGTTACGGTTTGAGTGCTGAACACTTGACGGTCCCACGGTTGGCAAGTTGGAACTGTGAGATTCACTACGTGCACCACTGGTGTTTTGTGGAAAAGCACATGTAAGATTCTGCAACAGTCTCTGCTGATACTCCTGCATGCGTGCATCCCTTTCTATGGCAGGAATAATTTCGGCAAATTTACTTTTGTACCGGGGATCTAACAGTGTGGCAACCCAGTAGTCAGGATTATTTCTAATTCTCACAATTCGAGGGTCATGTTGCAGGTAGTGCAGCAAGAAGGCACTCATGTGTGTTGCGCATCTAGGAGCACCAAGTCCCTGTTGTGTTGGTGGCGAGGTAACAATCATGCTTCCTTCCTCTGTCCTCTCCCTCCAACCTCGCACAACAGAAATGTGATCAAGGTCTCCCTCATCTGATGAGTCTTCCATCAGTTCGTCCTCCACTTCTTCCTGGGCTCCTGCACCTTCCTCACTAGTTTGGCTGCTACCATGCGCCCTGGTAAAACCATCTCCCCCACCCTCACATGCCTGCCGCCTTGGTGCTGCCGACCGTCTGGACCTTGCAGATGTTAGCCCTTCCGCATACAACTCCTCCTCCTCTACTTCCTCCACCTCCTCTTGTGCCACCACCTGACTCCGAATTCTGTTTAACATGTGCTCCAGCATGTAAATCACCGGAATAGTCATGCTGATAATGGCATCATCAGCACTAAACATCTTCGTCGCCATTTCAAAACTGTGCAGAAGGGTGCATAGGTCCCTGATCTGAGACCACTCCTCCAGCGTGATTTGCCCCACCTCTGGATCTCGTTGGCCCAGGCTATACGTCAGAACGTATTGCACCAGGGCTTGTCGGTGCTGCCACAGTCGCTGCAACATGTGCAGAGTTGAATTCCACCGGGTAGGCACATCGCATTTTAGCCGGTGAAGTGGCAGGCCCAACGACTTCTGTAGAGATGTAAGTCGCTGAGCTGCGGGATGCGAACGGCGGAAGTGAGCACACAGCGACCGTGCCCTCTGCAGAAGGCCATCTAGTCTGGGATAGTGGGCTAAAAATTGCTGGACAACCAGGTTCAACACGTGAGCCATACAAGGCACGTGTGTGACATTGCCCCGGCGAAGGGCCGCACCCAGGTTTGCAGCATTGTCGCACACGGCCTTCCCTGGTTTCAGGTTCAGTGGAGACAGCCATTCATGAAATTGGTTCTCCAGAGCTGACCACAACTCCTCAGCTGTGTGACTCACATTTCCCAGACATTTCAAAGTAAAAACCGCCTGATGACGTTGAGCCCTACTGCCAGCATAGTAAGGAGGTGTGCAGGATCCCTTCTGCGCAGTTAGAAAGCTTGTGGCATGACCAGACAGGCTTTGGGTGCAGGTGGAAGACCGAGAGGAGGTTGAGGAGGCAGAAGCAGTGGAGGAACTTTGACATAAAGAGGATTGACGCACAACTCGTGGGGATGGCAAGACTTGGACAGCAGCCCCTTGTCCTGCTGTCACCATAGTTACCCAGTGCCCAGTCAGCGACATGTAACGCCCCTGTCCATGCCTACTCGTCCAAGTGTCTGTGGTGAAATGCACCCTGTCACACACAGAGTTTCTCAAAGAAGCGGTGATGTTGTGTGCGACATGCTGGTGGAGCGCAGGCACACCTTTCTTTGAGAAGTAGTGCCGACTGGGCATCTGGTACTGGGGCACTGCGACGGACATAAGGTCTCGAAAATCCTCTGTGTCCACCAGGCGGAAAGGCATCATTTCTGTAGCCAAGAGCTTGCAGATGGTGAAATTCAACCTCTTAGCTTTCTCATTTCTAGGACTAAATGGTCTTTTACTTGTCCACATCTGAGGGACCGAGGGCTGGCTATTGTGCTTAGACGGGGTTGATAAGGGTGTCCCCGGCAAACTGCCGGTCTGTGAGGAAGATGCAGGCGGACATGTTAGGTTGCCTTGATCCAAAGGTGGTGCTATCGATGTCGGACAGCGCTCAACACCAGCTGGTGTTACCACCTCCAAAGAAAATGATGACCTGCCAATCACGCTGGCTGTTGCGGGTAAAGAGGTGGCAGGTCTGCGCCCCAAAACAGGTGTGACTGCTGTCCCCCCAGTCACAGAGGATGAAGAGGCCGCGGATGCACAAGATATGGCAGACGGTGGTTGGCCCGGCCGGCTAGGCCGCATTGTAGCACACTGAGCTTCCCACTGCAACTTATGCTTCATGTCCATGTGCCGGTTCATGCATGAAGTACTCAAACTATGTATTTTTTGGCCTCTACTTAGCTTTTGCTGACAAATGTTACAGATAACACGAGTTGGGTCATCTTTATCGATCTGAAAAAATGCCCAGGCTATGCAAGGCTTAGCACCCATGCGACCTGAAGAGCCACCACGACTTGTGGTGAGAGGCAGAGTTGTGTTTGAGGATGCAGTTGTTGACGTGCTTCCAGTACTACGTCTCTGTCCAGGAAGGCGCAACCTGACCTCGTCGTCACTAGCATCTTCCTCCACCTCCTCTGCTGACCTCATCTCTTGGCTGACTGTGGGTTGACAGTAAGTGGGATCTCCAACCTCATCATCATCACCCTGTGTGTTATCACACCCGTCGTCCTCAGAGCCAACCTGTTCCTGCCCTGACAAAAAACTAAAGTTGTCGCTCCAATCAGGTATTTGAGTCTTATCATCGTCTTCCTCATTGTCTCCACCAACAGGAGTTACAGTTTGGGATTGAGGGTCTACATTATGGTCAGAACCTTCTGCGTCTGGTCCTGGATCCGACTCATAAAGAATCTGGGCATCAGTGCAGATCATTTCCTCGTCTGGATTCACAGAAGCGCTGGAGTCGACCTCTGATTCCCAGGCTACAGTATGTGTAAACAGCTCTGCAGACTCAACCATCTGTTCTACCTCATACTCAGACGGGCAGCTGGAGATTTGGGAGCTGTGAGGAAGCAAGTGCGATTTGGGTGACACCTTTGAGGACTGGAGTATTTGTGATGTTGAAGTTGATGTGGAGGAGAGCCCACTTAAAGGAGCACTTGATATCCGTTGAAGCACCTGCTGTTTTTGTGCCTCATCTGGAATTTGTAGCGATTGGCGTGGCCGTAAGAAAGGGATCTTATCACATTGTCCGCTAAAAGAAGTAGACATTTTAGTTTGGCTGGAAGATGGTCTTTCTTCTGCAGATGTTACTGTTGCTTTAACACCTACCCCACGGACACAACCTTTTTCCCCTTCCCAACACGCCTATTCCCCTTTCCACCAGCAGCAGGCCTTTTTCCACTCATTTTGGTGGTTAACTAATTCACAACTCTGGAGTTGTTTGCACAAAAAAACAATGGATGGTAACCGAGCAGAGCTGAGTGGCCAAACTGTGGTATTAGGCCAAAACTATTGGCTGGGTTAGATGCAGAAAAAAATTATATTCAATTTGCAACCTGATGGAGGTCAGTATAGATGGATTAATAGAACAAGACCCACACACAGCTAGAAGCCCAATATTTTTTCAGAGGTAGATGCAGAAAAAAATATATTCAGTTTGCAACCTGATGGAGGTCCGTATAGATGAACTAATACAACTAGTCCCACACACAGCTAGAAGCCCAATATTTTTTCAGAGGTAGATGCAGAAAAAAATATATTCAGTTTGCAACCTGATGGAGGTCTGTATAGATGGATTAATAGAACAAGTCCCACACACAGCTAGAAGCCCAATATTTTTTCAGATGTAGATGCAGAAAAAAATATATTCAGTTTGCAACCTGATGGAGGTCAGTATAGATGGACTAATACAACAAGTCCCACACACAGCTAGAAGCCCAATATTTTTTCAGAGGTAGATGCAGAAAAAAATTATATTCAGTTTGCAACCTGATGGAGGTCTGTATAGATGGATTAATAGAACAAGACCCACACACAGCTAGAAGCCCAATATTTTTTCAGAGGTAGATGCAGAAAAAAATATATTCAGTTTGCAACCTGATGGAGGTCAGTATAGATGGACTAATACAACAAGTCCCACACACAGCTAGAAGCCCAAATATTTTTTCAGAGGTACTATAGATGCAGATAAAAATTATTTTTAATTTGCAACCTGATGGAGGTCAGTATAGATGGACTAACAGAGAAAGTCCCACACACTGCTAGAAGGCCAAATATTTTTTCAGAGCTAGATGCATACAAAAAATTATTTTGAATTTGCAGCCTGATGGAGGTCAGTATAGGTGGACTAATAGAACAAGTCCCACACACTGCTAGAAGGCCAAATATTTTTTCAGAGCTAGATGCAGAAAAAAATTATATTCAGTTTGCAACCTGATGGAGGTCTGTATAGATGGATTAATAGAACAAGACCCACACACAGCTAGAAGCCCAATATTTTTTCAGAGGTAGATGCAGAAAAAAATATATTCAGTTTGCAACCTGATGGAGGTCAGTATAGATGGACTAATACAAGTCCCACACACAGCTAGAAGCCCAATATTTTTTCAGAGGTAGATGCAGAAAAAAATATATTCAGTTTGCAACCTGATGGAGGTCAGTATAGGTGGACTAATAGAACAAGTCCCACACACTGCTAGAAGGCCAAATATTTTTTCAGAGCTAGATGCAGAAAAAAATTAGATTCAGTTTGCAACCTGATGGAGGTCAGTATAGATGGACTAATAGAATGATGCTATGCCCAAAAGATTTTACTTCACTAGGTACAGTAAAAAAATTGGTATTCTATACACAGGTGGTATATCTTGCAACACAGATAGGCTACTCCACTGACTAACACACTCTGCAATAGGCCAAAAAGGATTAGCTTTGCTAGATTCAGCCAAATGCTGTGAAAAAAACTTGCACAGCACTGGCACAGACCTGCCTGGCAAAAACTGATAGGAACTGATGTAACCTAGTCCTGAAAAGGACTCCAATTACAATTAGTCTTTACTCCCACAACCTATCTATTTAAGAGCACAGACCTGCCTGATAAAAGTCGTAGGAAATGCTGTAACCTGGTCCTTAAAAGGACTGCAATCACAACTATTCCCTACTCCCAAGCTATCTGTATATTTGTGCGAAAATTGGCTTGAAATTAACAAGGTATAGCGCACACAGCAACAGCGGTGCCGTCTAACACGCAGCTGCAGCAGTGAGAAAATGGTGGCGACGGGGAAAATGGCTTGGTCTTATAGGGCAAGGACATGTGACATACACTGCCAATGACACATGCCCTTGCTTGTGTGAAAAAAAGCACTTCGCTCCGTGTGTGCGCTGCTGATAGGCTGACAGATTGCACCTCCCCACTGTAAATGCGGGAAAGAGAAAAAAAAATGGAGATCTTCATTGTTCCTGCAGAGATCCATCCCCTGCCCCTCCCCCCACCCCGCTGTACACTCAAACTGCATATTAACATTAATTTTCATCATTACTGAGAAAAAATCCAGTTATGATTTTGGTGCACGAACAGTTATCGAACATAACCTCGAACAGCCGAATTTTTCTCAAATTGTTCGTGTTCGCCGAACGGCTCGAACACCGCCCAAAACAGCTCGAATTTGAGATTGGCGAACAGTTCGAGTAGAACAATGCTCATCTCTAACTATTACTGTGCAGAATTATTAGGCAACTTAATAAAAACCAAATATAATCCCATCTCACTTGTTTATTTTCATCAGGTAAACCAATATCAGTGCACAAAATTTAGAAATAAACATTTCTGACATGCAAAAACAAAAACGCAAAAATTAGTGATCAATATAGCCACCTTTCTTTATGATGACACTCAACAGCCTTCCATCCATAGATTCTGTCAGTTGCTTTATCTGTTTTCGATCAACATTGCGTGCAGCTGTCACCACAGCCTCCCAGACAATTTTCCGAGAGGTGTACTGTTTTCCCTCCCTGTAGATCTAACATTTTATGATGGACCACAGGTTCTCTATGGAGTTCAGATCAGGTGAACAAGGGGGCCATGTCATTATTTTTTCTTCTTTTAGGCCTTTACTGGCCAGCTACGCTGTGGAGTAGTTGGATGCATGTGATGGAGCATTGTCCTGCATGAAAATCAGGTTTTTCTTGTACGATACCGACTTCTTCCTGTACCACTGCTTGAAGAAGTTGTCTTCCGCAAACTGGCAGTAGGTCTGGGAGTTGAGCTTCACTCCATAATCAACCCGAAAAGGTCACAAAAGTTCATCTTTGATGATACCAGCCCATACCAGTACCCCACCTTCACCTTGCTGGCGTCTGAGTCGGAGTGGAGCTCTCTGCCCTTTACTGATCCAGCCTCTGGCCCATCCATCTGGCCCATCAAGAGTCACTCTCATTTCATCAGTCCATAAAATCTTTGAAAAATCAGTCTTAAGATATTTCTTGGCCCATTCTTGACATTTTATCTTATGTTTCTTGTTCAAAGGTGGTCGTTTTTCAGCCTTCCATACCTTGGCCAAGTCCCTGAGTATCGCACACCTTGTGCTTTTTGATACTCCAGTAATGTTGCAGCTCTGAAATATGGCAAAACTGGTGGCGAATGGCATCTTGGCAGCTTCACGCTTTATTTTCCTCAACTCATGGGCAGTTATTTTGCAACTTTTTTGGCCAACACGCTTCTTGCGACCCTGTTGGCTATTTGCCATGAAACGCTTGATTGTTCGGTGATCACGCTTCAGAAGTATGGAAATTTCAAGTCTGCTGCTTCCCTCTGCAAGACATCTCAAAATTTTGGACTTTTCAGAGCCCGTCAAATCTCTCTTCTGACCCATTTTGCCAAAGGAGAGGAAGTTGCCTAATAATTAAGCACATCTTATATAGGGTGTTGATGTCATTAGTCAACACTCCTCCTCATTACAGACATGCACATCACTAGATTTACTTAATTTGTAGTTGGCTCTCAAGCCTATGCAGCTTAGAGAAGGATAACATGTATAAAAAGTATCATGTGATCAAAATACTCATTTGCCTAATAATTCTGCACACAGTGTAGTACCCACCTGTCTGCATACCAGCCGTGCCTGCCAGTACCCACCTGTTTGCATACCAGCTGTGCCTGCCCGTTCCTGCATTCCCCGGTGTGGGTCAACTGCTGTGACCGGGGTCTGACCTGGAGTAGCACCTGGTCCCTCTGCTCGGTTCCTCCCTGGTTCACGGAGTCGACTGAGCCGCCGTGCGACCTTGGTCAGACCAAGTTGATACTTAGTCACGCCACTCCAGGCACTCCTAGGTTCATGGTCCAGTGGGATCACTAACCACGCTCACGCCAGTTAGTCCGGGCGTGAGCGTAACAGTTTGCTCAGGCCATGGTCCCCGTAGAGCCCTATGGCCCTTCGCTCTCAGAGACATTTGAATTCTTGAACAAAAAAGGGCCCACCTCAATTTACCAGACGAACCATGATACCTGGTTGGGGATGCCAAGGACATGGGTCAGTTGTAGCCTACTCAAACAGTATATAGATAAAGAAAGGAGAACATGTGAGTATTGCGGCAATAAAAACATCATTTTATTGGATACAAATTACATGATAAGACATACCAATAACTTCATATAAATTGAATGGGAGGTATAAAGTGCAAGGTGCCAGGCAAACCAGGGACACATAAATTCTATGGGTTCAGAGATGTGTGACAATAGATATAGATCAGTAAAGGTATTAATAGTGCAGCATGAATGACAGGAGAGTTCCCTAAGGCTGGGAATGTCCAGATGGACCAGGGCATGTGGAAAATTCCCTTCTGGTGGACAGCCTATTATACCACTGCCAGCACTGCTACTCACCTAAAAAGTTCAAGCTATAAAGTCCAATCATCCAAAGGAGTACCTAGTGTGCAGGTGGTGATGAAGCAGATGTGCCTCGATGCACGTTTCGTCTGCCTTTTTCAAGAGACGCGTGTACTAAGGTGCCACAAGGACCTTCTTAATATGTGCCCCTAAGTGAGCATGTGACCGCAATAATGAAAGCCTATTGGGGGTTTAGCGGCGCGTGTGTCCGGAGCCCCGCCCCCCGCCGCGCGAGACCCGGCCGTCATGCTCACCGCGCATGCGCCAGCGAATGCGTCACTGACCCATCGCAGGAGCGCGCCAGCAGCATGGAGAATGGAGACAGCCGGGCCCGGGTACGAGGGAACGGAGGACCGCGACGCAAGCGCACACCCCTTTCAGGGTGAGTGACTATGGCAACGAGGATGCGCTGCCGCGAGTCACATGAAAGGGAGGGGGTTACTACTCCGGAGGGGAGGGGGAGCAAGAGGGAAAAGGCCTGCCTTGGTGTGGGGGACGCACATATCCAATAGACATAAAATGATAGATGAATACATACACACAGTGGTGGGAAAAAAAACATAATGAAGCTGCGTCCCAAACAAAGCACAGATGATAAGGGCCCCCCCACATCCCCAGAAAATACATACACATTGGACAAGAAAAATGCATGAATAGAAATATTGCAATAATATTACAGTAAAGTAAAGGATCAGTAAAGTCCAATTCGACTCAATCATGTCCAAAGAGAGGGGGGGGAGGCATCACCCCAGCGTCCTCCAAGGTAGTCAGATAATATCCCATAATATAACTCCGGGCTAGGGTCAGGCACTAGAGAGCTTGTCAAGAAGTTGGCACTAATTAAGGAATGTGAATAAACAGAGAAAATTAAAATTAAAAACAAGAATAAAAACAACAAGCTAAAAATAACCCCACGTAAGGACCAAATCCGGGCAGGGAGGAGCAGGAGAGCACCAAAATGACAACTCACCCCTAGAGGAAAGATGATAATCCCAAATTCTCATTTAGGCCCCGCGGGGCCATGGTATCCAGGATGGTAATCCATCTAGCTTCCTTTTGAGCCAAGAGTTGCTTGGCATTTCCTCCCCGGAAGCCCAAATGTACCATGTATATGCCACGTATTTTTAACGTGCGCGGATCACAGTTGTGTACCGCATGAAAATGACGTGGTAATGTTTTGAGCTCCCGGGGATCTGTCACTGACCTGGCCGCACCAATGTCCCGTACATGTTCCCGCACTCTAACTCTCAACTCCCTCGTAGTAAGTCCCACTTAAATCTTTGGACAGCCATATGTGGCATAATATACCACATGGGTGGAACTACAAGAGATGAATTTAGAGATCTTAAAGGTGCGGGAACCATCAGATGAGGTAAAGGAAGTGCAACGGAGGACATTGGCGTATGCCAAGCAGTGCCCACAGGAAAAGGAGCCCACCCTGGGACCGTGTGAGCCAAATGGGTTTAATGGTGGAGGGACGTAATGGCTATAGAGAAGATCCCCAAGGTTTTTAGCACGTCTTGCTGTCATGAGTGGATGATCACCCACACAATCCCTTAGGGAAGGCTCAATGCTAAGAATATTCGAGTGTCGGGGGAGGATCCGCCTCATGGTGCCCCACTCGTGATTAAAAGTGGAGATGAAGCGGGTCCTCTCAGGAGTCTGTGGTCGCTGCCCGCGAGCGGGGTACAGCAAAAGACTGCATGGTGTCCTGCATGCCCTACCATAGGCATGGCCGATGCACCTATTGCTGTATTCCCTCTGTCTAAAGCAATCAGTCAGATCAGCGGCCTGTTTTTCAAACTTGGAAACGGTGGAGCATATATGTCTCACTCTCAGGAACTGTCTGACCGGGACGACCCTGATCGTCGATGAGTTGTGTGCTGAGGCAGCATGAACCAAAGAATTAACTGCAGTGGGCTTTCTGTAGATATCTGTCTGGATGCAGGAGCCTGAATCAACCTCCAGGGTGACGTCCAGAAAGTCCATGCGTTGATGATGATGGGAGTATGTTAATTTGATACCCCAAGTGTTTATATTCAGATGCCTCATGAAATCATCGAGCTCCTCCACCGTCCCCCGCCAGAAAAACAGAATATCATCAATGTATCTGAGCCATGTCATGACCTGGTCAGCACCCCGCACGCCCTCGTCGCCAAAAAGATCCCTCTCCCACGCCCCCAGAAAGCGGTTGACATACGAGGGCGCGCAGGCCGCCCCCATGGCCATGCCACGCCGCTGCAGATACACTGCGTCTTTAAATAAGAAATAATTATGGCAGAGGACGAAGTGGAGGAGCTCAAGGATGAACTCACGCGATGGGCCATCCAGGTCGGAGGTCCCCAAGAACAGGCGAACCGCCTCCATGCCCAGATCATGACTGATACATGTATAGAGGCTTTCCACATCGGCCGTGACCATGATAGTGCCAGCCTCCAAAAGGACACCGTCAGCCCTGGTCAGGACGTCCGTCGTGTCTTTAGTGTTTGATGGAAGTGTCTCCACCAAGGGTCTCAGGTGACTATCAATATATTCATAGAATCATAGAATGGTAGAGTTGGAAGGGACCTCCTGGGTCATCTGGTCCAACCCCCTGCTCAAAGCAGGATTCACTAGATCATCTCAGACAGATGTCTGTCCAGCCTCTGTTTGAAGACGTCCATTGAAGGGGAACTCACCACCTCTCGTGGCAGCCTGTTCCACTCATTAATCACCCTAACTGTCAAAAAGTTTTTTCTAATATCTAATCTGTGTCTCCTCCCATTTAGTTTCATCCCATTGCTTCTAGTCTTTCCTTGTGCAAATGAGAATAAAGATGATCCTTCTACAATGTGACAGCCCTTGACATATTTGTAGACAGCTATTAAGTCTCCTCTCAGTCTTCTTTTTTGCAAGCTAAACATTCCCAAATCCTGCAACTGTTCCTCATAGGACATGGTTTGCAGACCAGTCACCATTCTGGTCGCTCTTCTCTGAACTTGCTCCAGTTTGTCTATGTCTTTTTTAAAATGTGGTGCCCAAAACTGTACACAGTATTCCAGATGAGGTCTGACCAAAGAGGAGTAAAGACCGATAATGACTTCACGTGATCTAGACTGTATGCTTCTGTTAATACATCCCAGAATTGTATTTGCCTTTTTTGCTGCTGCATCACACTGTTGACTCATGTTCAGTCTATGATCTATTAGTATACCTAAGTCTTTTTCACATGTACTGTTGCTTAGCTCTTTTCCTCCCATTCTGTATATGCTTTTTTCATTTTTATTGCCCAGATGTAGTACTTTGCATTTTTCCCTGTTAAAAACCATTCTGTTGGTTGCTGCCCACTGCTCCAGTTTATTTAGGTCTTTTTGAATCCTCTCTCTCTCTTCTCTAGTATTAGCTATCCCTCCTAGCTTTGTGTCATCAGCAAATTTAATCAGTTTACCCTCAATTCCTTCATCTAAATCATTGATAAAGATGTTGAACAATACAGGTCCCAGGACGGAGCCCTGTGGTACCCCACTTGAGACATTCATCCAGCTGGATGTAAAGCCATTTACAACCACCCTTTGAGTCCGATCACTAAGCCAGTTATGAATCCACCTAACAGTTGCCTGGTCCATTGCATACTTGGTCATTTTTTCAATAAGGATGGTGTGAGATACTTTGTCAAATGCTTTGCTGAAGTCAAGATATACTAAATCTACAGCATTTCCCTGATCCACCCAGTCAGTGATTCTGTCATAGAAGGAAATTAAGTTAGTCTGACATGACTTGTTAGTTACAAACCCATGCTGACTCTGGTTAATCACTTCATTCTTATCCATGTACTTACATACATGTTGTTTAATAATTTGTTCAAAGATCTTTCCTGGTATAGAAGTCAGACTCACCGGCCTATAGTTCCCTGGGTCCACCTTCTTCCCCTTTTTGAAGATAGGAACAACATTTGCTCTTCTCCATATTGGCAAATGGGGCCACATAGACCACCCAAACCAGACACGATCGGACATCCCAGTGGGTTGACAGCATCCTTGTGGATCTTTGGAAGCAAATAGAATGTTGCTGTCTTAGGGAAATGCACGGTTAAAGCCTCAACAGTCCCTTTGTCTATCGTACCCCACTCACAGGCATGAGCCAGAATTCCCTGAAGGACAACAGAGAAGGAGGCTGTCGGATTAAAGGGTAACTTGGAGTAAGTCTCTTTGTCTTTAAGTTGATGTAAGGCCTCTTTTTCATACTTCTGATGAGGCCACAGAAGGTTCCCGCCCTTGTGAGCTGGTTTTATAACAGTATCGCGGAGGGATTGTAATTGATGTAATTAGTGTTGAGCGAGCATGCTCGACACTGCTCGGTACTCGCCCGAGCATCTCACTACTGTTCGACGGGAGCTCGAGTCTCCGCCCTGCAGGCTTGGCGCGCTTTACAGAGCCAATGAACATGCTGGGATTGCCAGCCAGTCACGGTAATGCCGCAGCCATGTTGTTTGAGGGCATTACAGTGATTTGCTGGCGGTACAGCATCACCTTGAGTATTTAAAACCGGGTGCCGCCATCTTGGACACAGTCGCTCCGGATCAGACAGTGTAGGGAGAGTGCTGCTGATCTAGGGAGAGATTTATACTGCGAAATAGTTAGTGTAGGGTCTCTAAAGTCTGCCAAATCAAACAAACAGTCCTTCTCAGGGCTAAAATCCATCCCAAATATCAGGCAGGCAGGCAGGCTGTATAGGAGACGCAGTGGTTATACCAGCAAACGCTGCATTACAGTCCTGTGTGCTCCTGCTGGTCAAATTGCTAGACTTATTCCCCGGTTTCAGGGGCCAGGAAAAATCCTTTTTTTTTTTCATCTAAATCCTGTATTTTCTTTTTTCCTCAGTCACACTGTCCAAATACGCGTCTTATTAACCTTTTGGTATTTCCTCCCCCTCCAAAAAAAAAATTTAGTGAGTCTGTGACTGTTCAGACCCCAATATCTGTTTAAAAGAGTATGGTGTAGGCCAGAAAAATATAACTGTGGATTTGCAGTTCCACGGGTCAAATCTCTGTATTGTTATGCTCGCGTCCAGACTGACTGGCGTGAGCGTGATTAGTGATCCCACTGTACCATGAACCGAGGAGTGCCTGGAGGGGCGTAACTAAGTATCAACCCGATCCGACCAAGGTCGCACAGCGGCTTAGTCAACTCCATGGACCAAAGAGGAAGCGAGCAAAGGGACCAGATGCGACTCCAGGTCAGACCCCGGTCACAGTTGTTGATCCACAGCGGGGAATGCAGGAACAGGCAGGTTAGACTGGCACACAGGCAGGTGGGAATTGGCAAGTATGGCTGGTATGCAGACAGGTGGGTACTGGCAAGTACGGCTGGTATGCAGACAGGTGGGCACTGGCAAGCACGGCTGGTATGCAGACAGGTGGGCACTGGCAAGCACGGCTGGTATGCAGACAGGTGGGCACTGGAAGTACTGCTGGTATGCAGACAGGTAGATAATGGCAAGCACGGCTGGAGTGCAGACTGGGAGGTACTAGTAGGTTGGAGTGCAGGCTGGATAGGGTCCAGTACAGACTGGGAGACAGGTACAGAGCCGCAGATGCGGTAGACAAGCAGAGTAAAGCGAAACCGCCGGAGCGGAGGACAAGGCAGAGCAGAGAGGAACTGCTGGTGTGGTGAGCAAGCAGAGCGGAGCAAAAACTGCAGGTGCGGTGGGCAAGGCAGAGCAGAGCGGAACCGCCGGAGCGGTGGACAAGGCAGGGCAGAGAGAAACCGCAGGTGCGGTGGACAAAGCAGAGCAGAGCGGAACCGCCGGAGCGGTGGGCAAGGCAGAGCAGAGAGAAGCCACCGGAGCGATGGGTAAGGCAGAGCAGAGAGAAACTGCCAGAGCGGTGGGTAAGGCAGAGCAGAGGGAAACCACCGGAGCGGTGGGCAAGACAGAGCAGAGCGAAACCGCAGGTGCGGTGGACAAGGCAGAGAGGACAGGGCTCTGTTCACATGGAACAGACTGGAAAATACAGGAATATGCGGAGGAAGGGAAAAGGGACAATCAGAAGCAGAAACACACAAGGTACTTCCTAAGAAGTAGCGAGTGGACACAAAACTCACAATGAGTAGGAGTTAGGTGCAGGTTCAGATACTGCAGGAAAAGGGAACGTACGGACATAGAGGCAAACAGGTAACAGGCTAGGATACAGTTCAGACAGGAACTGCTACTGAAAGGAGATACAAGAACGAGCCAGGGTATACAGCCCCCAGAGATGGCGGAAACGGACAAGAAGTCACAGATAACAGGTCTGGGTATGCAGCCCCCAGAGATGGCGGAAACGGACAAGAAGTAGAACTGGACCTGGCAACTTCAGAGTCAAGGAGCACACTGAATGTTAATGTTGCTCAGGCACCTTCTACTGGGTGGAGGGGGTTTAAATATCCAGTGACTCACAGCAATAGGCTGGAGACGCATTAGGGGTGTGCCCACAGCAGCTACAAGAATCAGGAAGTAACCGGGCCGCCACCCTAAGCAGTCAGTCAAGGGACATGCACACAGCATGAACTGGAGCAAGGTTTGTAGGCAGGACTGACAGGTAAGATTACGGTCTTGCATAGTGGGAGGTGGTGCACTATGCAAGCACGCCGCCAGGGATGTTACAGTACCCCCCCTTTATGCCCCCTCTTCTTAAAGCCTGCAAGGGTCATCTGTAAAGAGCTTCTCTTTAAGAGGATTACATCTTCTGTCCATTAGAGGAAACGAAACTGGTCTCATCATCTTGGTGACTAGGATGCTTCCTCCTATCAAGCCATCCTTAGCAACAGATGAAGTGGGTGAAGTACCAGGAACAGCACACAGAAAAGCCTGTCTCCATTTGTTATCAGGTAACACCCTGGTGGATTCAGGAGACAACTGGAGGTTCTCCGCCTGGTTGGAGGGGTGCAGAGATTCAGGGGTAACCACCGCCTTGACGTACACTTTGCCAAGCTTACTGGATGAAGTGGGCGGCGTACAAGGTACAGGGTGTAGGAAAGTCTCTCTCCATTTGTTATCAGGTAGCACACCGGAGGATTCAGGAGACAACTGGAGGTCCTCTGACTGGTTGGAGGGGTGCAGAGACTCAGGGATAAACACCGCCTTGATGGACGTAGGACCAGATTTATTAGAGACAGAGGGTCCTTGCTTTAGGACAATCTTCAGACTGGTTTCAGAGATGACTTGTCTGTAAGGCAGGACGGTACCTGAAGCCAGATCATTGGTACAATCATTGAGACTGAGTGGGGACATTGCCTCCGCTTCTCTTCCTTCGGAGACTTCAGCGCACAGCGAGTCAGCGACTAGCAGATCTGGTGAAGAAGAAGAAGAAACTGCTGACTGTACTGAAGATGTTGGGACTGGACACCCCTTGTACCTTAGCAGTCCCCCAGGATACACCATGCAGGATCTTCAGACCTGAGAGGGCACTAGATCTCTCGGCTCTGGATGACCTGTGGGTAAGCCAGTCAGCACCTGGAATGTGAACTTCTTCATATGTAATGCTCCAATCTGGAGCTTAATTTGTACAGACATATTTTGACTGTCTCTGAGTAAGGCTCGTCCTTCTGCTGACAATGCCCAAACCGGCTTCTGGAGTTGTCGGACGGGAATCAGACACTGACTCTTCGAGGCTTTAAGCCCGAAACTTCCGGTTAATCCAAGGCCTTCACTTGCCACGGAGACAGTCATGGTCATCTGTGGAGAGGAAACACTAACACCAAGGGCAGCCTCTCCTACAGGCCTAATGTCTTGGGATTCTCCAACCTTCGCTGGACAAAGACCGTCAGTGGGTCCCAAACCACCACAGCGGGACCGCAATTCAATTTTGTGACTGAGTTCTGGCTTCTGCTTTGCCTGACGAACATAGTCATCCTTCATGGATTCTGTGCGGAAAGCTGCCTCTACAGGCTGGGGAACAGGAGGTCTTTGGGAGGACAGAATCTGGCGTGATGGTTTACCTCTGCGCCTTGCACATCTGGACTGCCTCTTGAGGTTGGGAAGAGAAGAATTCTGTGGAGCATAGTCATCCTGGGTGGATTCTGGGTGGGCAGCAGTCTCTTCGGGCTGGAGGACTGGTAGGCTACCTACACACATTACCCATCGGGGCTGCTCCAGGATATTGGGAAGGGAAGCTTTAGCAGAGGCTTCAGGATTAGGGTCATTGAAGACCATTAGAAAGGCCACCAGGAAGGCCTGCAGGTCAAAGATGATAGGATCCCATGCTTCCCATAGGGGGGTGATCCATTTCAAGGCATCACCCTCTAGACAGGACATCATGAATGCTACTTTAACCCGATCAGTAGGAAAATAGTGAGCATAGAACTTGAAATGCTGCATGCATTGCTCCAAAAATGCACGGCTTCAATTTGGATCCCCATAGTACCGTGGTGGATCCGCAGGAACGAGTGCGGATAGATCCATTTGGGATGGTGCATAAATCGCCTGGGCCATAGCTTGAGAAAAAAAATTTTTCTTGGTGCACGTATTCGCCAGACAAGGATTCAAAATGTCTCTGAGAGCGAAAGGCCGTGGGGCTCAAAGGGAACCATAGCCTGAGCAAACTGTTACGCTCGCGTCTGGACTGATTGGCGTGAGCGTGATTAGTGATCCCACTGTACCATGAACCGAGGAGTGCCTGGAGGGGCGCAACTAAGTATCAACCCGATCCGGGTCGCACGGCAGCTTATTTGACTTCATGGACCAAGGAGGAACCGAGCAGAGGGACCAGGTGTGACTCCAGGTCAGACCCCGGTCAGAATTGTTGACCCACACCGGGGAATGCAGGAACAGGCAGGTTAGACTGGCACACAGGCAGGTGGGTATTGGCAAGTACGGCTGGTATGCAGACAGGTGGGTACAGGCAAGTACGGCTGGTATGCAGACAGGTGGGCACTGGCAAGAACGGCTGGTATGCAGACAGGTGGGCACTGGCACACACAGCTGGTATGCAGACTGGTGGGCAATGGCACGTACGGCTGGTATGCAGACAGGGAGATATTGGCAAGCAGGGCTGGAGTGCAGACCGGGAGGTACTAGGAGGTTGGAGCGCAGGCTGGATAGGGTCCAGTACAGACTGGGAGACAGGTACTATGCCGCAGATGCAGTAGACAAGCAGAGTAAAGCGAAGCCGCCGTAGTGGAAGACAAGGCAGAGCAGAGAGGAACTGCTGGTGCGGTGAGCAAGCAGAGCGAAGCGAAAACAGCAGGTGCAGTGGGCAAGGTAGAGCAGAGCGGAACTGCTGGAGCAGTGGATAAGGCAGAGCAGAGAGAAACCGCAGGTGCGGTGGACAAGGCAGAGCAGAGCGAAACCGCCGGAGCGGTGGGCAAGGCAGAGCAGAGAGAAGCCGCCGGAGCGGTGGTCAAGGCAGAGCAGAGAGAAGCCGCCGGAGCGGCTGGCAAGGCAGAGCAGAGAGAAACCGCCAGAGCGGTGGGCAAGTCAGAGCAGAGGGAAACCGCTGGTGCAGTGAGCAAGGCAGAGCAGAGAGAATCCGCCGGAGTGGTGGATAAGTCAGAGCAGAGAGAAGCCGCCGGAGCGGTGGACAAGTCAGAGCAGAGAGAAGCTGACGGAGCAGTGGGTAAGTCAGAGCAGTGAGAAGATGCCAGAGTGGTGGGTACGGCAGAGCAGAGAGAAGCCACCAGAGCGGTGGGTAAGGCAGAGCAGAGGGAAACCGCCGGAGCGTTGGGCAAGTCAGAGCAGAGAGAAACCGCCGGAGCGGTGGGTAAGACAGAGCAGAGGGAAACCGCCGGAGCGGTGGGCAAGACAGAGTGGAGCGAAACCGCAGGTGCGGTGGACAAGGCAGAGAGGACAGGGCTCTGTTCACATGGAACAGACAGGAAAATACAGGATGATACGGAGGAAGGGAAAAGGGACAAGCAGAAGCAGATACACAAAATGTACTTCCTAAGAAGTAGCGAGTGGACACAAAACTCACAAAGAGTAGGAGTTAGGAGCAGGTTCAGATACTGCAGGAAAAGGGAAGGTACGGACAAAGAGACAAACAGGTAACAGGCTAGGATACAGTTCAGACAGGAACTGCTACTGCAAGGAGATACAAGAACGAGCCTGGGTATACAGCCCCCAGAGATGGCGGAAACTGACAAGAAGTCACAGATAACAGGTCTGAGTATGCAGCCCCCAGAGATGGCGGAAACGGACAAGAAATCACAGATAACAGGTCTGGGTATGCAGCCCCCAGAGATGGCGGAAACTGACAAGAAGAAGAACTGGACCTGGTAACTTTAGAGTCAAGGAGCACACTGAATGTTAGTGTTGCTCAGGCACCTCCTACTGGGTGGAGGGGGTTTAAATATCCAGTGACTCACAGCAATAGGCTGGAGACGCATTAGGGGTGTGCCCAAAGCAGCTACAAGAATCAGGAAGTAATCAGGCCGCCGCCCTAAGCAGTCAGTCAAGGGACATGCACACAGCATGAAATGGAGCAAGGTTTGTAGGCTGGACTGACAGCGTTGCATAGTGGGAGTCTTGCATAGTGGGAGGTGGTGCACTATGCAAGCACGCCGCCAGGGATGTTACATGTATTATCCTGTTTTGGGCATTTTTTGCCGTAAAAAAAAAGTAATAGTGTCTCCCTGATTGTTCAGACACAAATATATCTGTTTGAAAGATTCTGGTGTAGGCCAGAAAAGTATAACTGTGGTTTTGCAGTTCCACAGGTCAAATATAAGTATTATCCTTGTTTTGGCATTTTTTGCCGTAAAAAAAAACTGTAATAGTGTCTCGCTGACTGGTCAGACGCAAATATATCGGTTTAAAAGAGTCTGGTGTAGGCCAAAAAAATATAACTGTGTTTTTGCAGCTCCACAGGTCAAATCTCTGTATTATAATTTTCTGCCATTTTTTACCATAAAAAAACAATAATATCGTCTCCTTGATGGTTCAGACACAAATATATCTGTTTGAAAGACTCTGGTGTAGGTTAGAAAAGTATAACTGTGGTTTTGCAGTTCCACAGGTCAAATCTCTGTATTATCCTTTTTTTGGCATTTTTTGCCGTACAAAAAACTGCAAAAGTGTCTCCCTGACTGGTCAGACACAAATCTTTCTGTTTAAGAGAGTGTGGTGTAGGCCAGAAAAATATAACTTTGGTTTTGCAGTTCCACGGGTCAAATCTCTGTATTATCCTTTTTATGGCATTTTTTGCCGTAAAATAAAACGGTAATAGTGTCTCCCTGATTGTTCAGACACAAATATATCTGTTTGAAAGATTCTGGTGTAGGCCAGAAAAGTTTAACTGTGGTTTTGCAGTTCCACAGGTCAAATCTCTGTATTATTTTTCTTTTGGCATTTTTTGACGTAAAAACATACTGAATAAGTGTCTCCCTGACTGGTCAGACACAATTCTTTCTGTTTAAGAGAGTCTGGTGTAGGCCAAAAAAATATAAATGTGGTTTTGCAGTTCCACAGGTCAAATCTCTGTATTATCCTTTTTTTGGCATTTTATGCCGTAAAAAAAAACTTTAATAGTGTCTCCCTGACTGGTCAGACACAAATATATCTGTTTAAAAGAGTCTGGTGTAGGCCAGAAAAATATAACTGTGGTTTTGCAGTTCCACGGGTCAAATCTCTGTATTATTCTTTTTTTGGCATTTTTTGCTGTAAAAAAACAGTAATAGTGTCTCCCTGATTGTTCAGACACAAATGTATCTGTTTGAAAGATTCTGGTGTAGGCCAGAAAAATATAACTGTGGTTTTGCAGTTCCACGGGTCAAATCTCTGTATTATCCAGCTTTTGGTATTTTTTCCCTAAAGAAAAACAGTAATAGTGTCTCCCTGACTGGTCAGACACCAATATATTTGTTTATAACAGTCTGGTGTAGGCCAGAAAAATATAACTGTGGTTTTGCTGTTCCACGGGTCAAATCTCTGTATTATCCTTTTTTTGGCATTTCTTGCCGTAAAAAAAAACAGTAATAGTATCTCCCTGATTGTTCAGACACAAATATATCTGTTTAAAGAAGTCTGGTGTAGGCCAGAAAAATATAACTGTGCTTTTGCAGTTCCATGGGCCAATTCTCTGTATTATCCTTTTTTTGCCATTTTTTCCCGAAAGAAAAATCAGTAATAGTGTCTCCCTGATTTTTCAGACACAAATATATCTGTTTGAAAGATTCTGGTGTAGGCCAAAAAAGTATAACTCTGGTTTTGCACTTCCACAGGTCAAATCTCTGTATTATCCTTTTCTTGGCATTTTTTGCCTAAAAAAAAGCTGTAATAGTGTCTCCCTGACTGGTCAGACACAAATGTATCTGTTTGAAAGATTCTGGTGTAGGCCAGAAAAATATAACTGTGGTTTTGCAGTTCCACGGGTCAAATCTCTGTATTATCCAGCTTTTGGTATTTTTTCCCTAAAGAAAAACAGTAATAGTGTATCCCTGACTGGTCAGACACCAATATATTTGTTTATAAGAGTCTGGTGTAGGCCAGAAAAATATAACTGTGGTTTTGCAGTTCCACGGGTAAAATCCTGTATTATCCAGCTTTGCGAATTTTTTTCGTAATGAAAAACAGTAAAAGTGTCTCCCTGATTGTTCAGACACAAATATATCTGTTTGAAAGATTCTGGTGTAGGCCAAAAAAGTATAACTCTGGTTTTGCACTTCCACAGGTCAAATCTCTGTATTATCCTTTTCTTGGCATTTTTTGCCTAAAAAAAGCTGTAATAGTGTCTCCCTGACTGGTCAGACACAAATGTATCTGTTTGAAAGATTCTGGTGTAGGCCAGAAAAATATAACTGTGGTTTTGCAGTTCCACGGGTCAAATCTCTGTATTATCCAGCTTTTGGTATTTTTTCCCTAAAGAAAAACAGTAATAGTGTATCCCTGACTGGTCAGACACCAATATATTTGTTTATAAGAGTCTGGTGTAGGCCAGAAAAATATAACTGTGGTTTTGCAGTTCCACGGGTAAAATCCTGTATTATCCAGCTTTGCAAATTTTTTTCGTAATGAAAAACAGTAAAAGTGTCTCCCTGATTGTTCAGACACAAATATATCTGTTTGAAAGATTCTGGTGTAGGCCATAAAAATATAATTGTGGTTTTGCAGTTCAATGGGTCAAATCTCTGTATTATCCTTTCTTTGGCATTTTTTGCCATAAAAATAAACCGTAATAGTGTCTCCCTGATTGTTCAGACAGAAATATATCTGTTTGAAAGATTCTGGTGTAGGCCAGAAAAGTATAACTGTGGTTTTGCAGTTCCACAGGTCAAATCTCTGTATTATCCTTTTTTTGGCATTTCTTGCTGTGACACCCCAGGGGTTTGGTTGCCACAGTGATAGAGATATTACGTCTGAGAGCAGGTGGGAAGTCTCTTGGTCAGGGATCCTATGCATGCCACACCTCCTGCCCAGTCCTGGGAGGGGAAGAACTTCCCCTATATAAACCTAGGGCTGAGGCAGGGTTAGTGAGTAGAGAAGAAGTAGAGAAGAGAAGCAGCATAGGAAGAAACAACAGGAGCTCTGTGGGAGCAGTGCTACAAGGAGTCAGGGGCTGGCAGCTGCAGAGCTCGCCCTGACTGAGAAGTTATCACCGGACCCGGAGTCCGAGGCTGTGGGAACTAACTCCTATCCAGCAGCAGAAACCGACCGGCAGGGGATTGCAGGTCCTCTGGCCCAGAAACCCAAAGGCACGGTCACACGCGTGGGACCAGCACCGCCGTCGTGGAGCGAAAGCTACTAGAAGGCCCCGAGTCACCGGCCATACGGGTGAGCACCACACGGTACACTCAGGGACGTGGGCTACTTATACCCGCCTCTAGCAAGGTAGCCAGAAGAGTATCGTTCGTTTGGGAGGCCTACAACTCCGCCTGGCCAGGGGAGATCCCATCTGCTCAAGGACTGACCAGGCCCCAATCGCTAGCCAGTACTCCAGGAGGGTCTATCTTTGTCACCAGTAAAGACCCTGAACTACACCGTACCGTCTCCGCGTGGTTCCTGCTACCCCCATCATCCACGTCGGCTGCCCTGAGGCCATACCCCTCCCGTTGGGGGTTATACTATCACGCTGCACAATCCTACCACCAGCCTCAGCGGTCTGCCCTGCAGCAGCAGCTCCTTAGCTGTACTCAACGGGTGGCGTAGTCGTCCAACATCTACCGCTGATACAGCGCCACTTAGTCTGACTCCCTGGGCACGGACCGGATCACCGCCACGAGACTACAACCCTCAACAGATCCGGCTCCGGGTAAGCTCCCGCGTGCGCAATGCTGCGCGACACAGGCCCAGGGGCGCGTCAACTTTTGGCGTAGTCGGCAGGATCACGTGCCCGCAACCACCGGGTACTGCGTGCCTGAAAAAGACTGTTCAAACTTACCTGTGGTGAAGATTCCCGCCATCCGGCGCCATCTTCCGCTTCCTTCCCGCCATCGGTGGAGTTTTCCCGCCATCCGGCGCCATCTTCAGCCTTCTTCCCGCCACACGTGGAGTTTTCCCGCCATTGGACGCCATCTTGAGGACGCCGCGCGGGAAGAAGAGGGGCGTGGACTCCGAAAGCGCGCGAGAACTGAAGCCCCGCCTCACGTCCGGACGTTGCGTAAGGTCCTGGAAGGAGCCCAGCAGACGCCGACATCACAGGAGCGCGGCGGAAGGTCCTCAACCCTGACGATCCACTGCGGAGCCGCGGCCTACGGAAGAGGATCATCGCAAGGTAGGACACGGTCCACTAGGGGGGAGAAGGATGTCGGATACGGAGGAGAGCTTCACCGCTTCAACCCCCGCCAGCGCCACCGCTGTTGCGGTCATGCCTTTCACCATGCCCTATATCCCGGGGGCAGCCTGGCTACCCCAGTACTCAGGGGAGTCACATACCTTGCATGACTTTAGAGAAAAGCTGGATAGCCTCTTCCAGGTGTACCCCCTCACAGAGGAGCAAAAAGTGAGCATCCTGGTGGCCCAATTAACCGGGGCAGCCCAAAGGGAGGTAAAGTCCTGGCCACCTGGGGGGAGGACTGTCGCAGGGATACTAACCCGGCTGAGGGACACCTTTGATACCCGCACCTCAGCCGAGATCAAGCTTAGATTCTACGGGTGCAAACAGCGGGCACATGAGAGTATAAGGGACTATGCCCTGAACCTACAAGAGGCCCTGAGAGCCATTAAGCAGACCGACCCTGATGGCGTGGGAGACGAGGACAGGCTGTTGACTGAACAATTTATAGAGGGTTTATATTGCAATGCCCACCGAACCCAGTTGCGGGCAATGGCCTTACAGGACCCTCATCTGGGATTTGCACAGTTCAAGGACAGAGCCATCCGGGTGCTTCGAGATCCGGCACCAGGTGGCGTTGTGACCCACAGACGCCCCACTACCACTTACCACCAGGAGGCGGCGCCCTTGTCGGCAGGGCCTGTGGGAGCTGATGCGCAGGCTTTGAACAATGACCCGGCTCCAGACCTGCACCATCAGGTCCAAGAGCTAGCTAAAAGCGTTGCTGCGCTAACCCGAACTGTGCAGTCTTTACAGGTTTCCACTCCAGGGAAGATCCAGCTGGCATCCGGACCGGAGGACATCCCGTGGCGTCGACCAAGGAGGACCCCACCGGCCAGAGGAAGACCCAGCGACCGATACAACGAGGACGGACGACCCATCTGCCGCCGCTGCAATCAACCCGGACATATGGCAAGGTACTGTCCTTTAAACTGGCACAACCTGGGGTAGAGGGCCAACCCCCAGGAAAAAGATCACCAGGCCCATCGAACTGGCGCGACAAATATGTGGGAGGACGTCCAGTCTTACCCGTGGTACTGGATGGCATTCCTATGAGTGCCCTACTGGACACCGGGTCACAGGTCACCACCATCCCGTACGTGCTCTTCAAGCAGTACTGGAATGACTCGGATATCACCCGCTACCCTGACGACGACTTGAGTATCATCGCCAGCAATGGCCAGCCCGTGCCACAGATTGGATTTAAAGAGGTGACCATTAAAATCGGTAGAGTCGAATTGGCAGCACAGGGACTGATCATTGTAGACATTGACAAACACGAGAGTCACCCAAAGATAACTCTAGGAACTAATGTAATTGAAAATTGTCTTGCAGAGGTGATTTTCCTTTTACAGCAGGTTGCCAAGAACGCCAGCTCCGGCCAGCAGCGAGTGCTCCAGAAAGAGATCCGGGCACTGATGCGACGGCAACAGCTAGAACTCTCCGGTGGTGAGATTGGTAGCGTGCGAATGTGTGACCCTTTCCCTATTGCCATGCCCCCGAAAAGTGAAATGATGATTTGGTGCCAGGCAGCTATTGGTCTGAGAGGTAGAGATTACCAGGCAATGGTAGAACCAGTTTACTCGGACAGTAGGCCCACCATTTTGACAGCACGGGGGGTGGTCAATGTACGCCATGGGAGGGTGCCCGTTCGCATAATAAATATCGGGAAGAGGGAAGTGTACCTGCCCCGGTATGCCACGCTAGCCAAATTGTATACCATCAATCAAGATTCCATACAGTCCGTAGAACCCTTGCCTCCATCTTCCCCGGAGGAAGGTAACGGCTCTAAGAAAACAATGGAGGACTGGTGTCAGCAACTACATTTGGGTACTGACTCCACTCCCTCACACCAGAAACAGGGAGTCTATCGGGTGGTTCAAGAGTACGAGAGAGTGTTTAGTAAACACTCGTTAGACTTCGGGCGAGTCAAGGGGGTAGAACACCACATCCCCACGGGAGACCATCCTCCCATAAAAGAGAGGTATCGACCCGTACCCCCTGCACACTACCAACACGCCAAGGGGATGCTTAGAGACATGAAGGAGGCTGGGGTGATCAGGGATAGCTGTAGCCCCTGGGCAGCTCCACTAGTCTTAGTCAAAAAGAAAGACAACACCATGAGGATGTGTGTAGATTACCGGAAAATCAACCGTATCACACACAAGGATGCGTACCCCTTACCAAGGATAGAGGAGTCTTTGGCTGCTTTAAGATCTGCTAACTTCTTCTCTACCTTGGATCTCACTAGTGGGTACTGGCAGGTTCCTGTAGCAGAGGCGGACCGGGAGAAGACCGCATTCACCACCCCGATGGGACTTAGCGAGTTTACCTGCATGCCGTTCGGACTCTGCAACGCACCAGGAACCTTCCAACGATTAACGGAGTGCTGTCTGGGCCACAGAAACTTCGAGACGGTCTTGTTGTACCTGGACGATGTCATCGTATATTCCAAGACGTATGAGGACCACCTGAAACACCTGGCGGAAGTGTTCGAAGCTCTGGCAAGCTACGGCCTAAAGGTGAAACCCTCCAAGTGTCACCTCCTGAAACCAAAGGTGCAGTACCTGGGACACGTGGTGAGCGCTGATGGAGTGGCTCCCGACCCTGATAAGATCACCGCAATTAAGGAATGGCCAAGTCCCTCCAGTGTAAAGGAAGTGCGGCAGTTCCTCGGGTTGGTAGGCTATTACCGCAGATTCATCCCCGGTTTCACCAAAAAGGCAGCTCCTATGCAGGACCTCCTGATAGGCCAGTCCCGGAAGGCCAAGAACCAGAAGCCACCCTTCAGATGGGAGAAGTTAGAAGAAGAGTCCTTCCGCCAGCTGAAGATGGCCCACATGGGGGATGAAATCCTGGCATACCCTGATTACAGCCAGCCCTTTATCCTCTACACCGACGCAAGTAACATCGGGCTAGGAGCCGTGCTGTCCCAGATCCAGCAGGGGAAAGAACGAGTAATCGCTTACGCCAGCCGAAAACTGCGACCCACCGAGAGAAACCCTGAGAATTACAGCTCATTTAAGCTAGAGTTCCTGGCAGTGGTGTGGGCAGTCACCGAACGCTTTAAGCACTACCTCGCTTCTTCCCGGTTCACCGTGTACACGGATAACAACCCGTTGACACACCTGGACACGGCAAGACTCGGTGCCCTAGAGCAGAGATGGATGGCCCGTCTGTCCAACTACGAATTCACAATCAAATACCGGGCAGGACGCTCCAATACCAACGCGGACGCCCTGTCCAGGATGCCAAACCTACCGGACGTAGGAGAAGATCCAGAGGGACTGGGAGAAGTTGAACTCCCCGCGTTCCACCGTCATGGGACTATCCAGTATTCCCATCGGGTAAGGAGTAAGCAAGCCGCTACGTTTAACCCCTTGCCTCACTACAACTGGGAGGAAACGCAAGACAGTGACCCTGCCGTCCGACTGGTGAAGGAGATGCTGACTCGGCCAGAGGCTCGCCTTGACCCAGACGCTCCGGAGGAAGCCAAGCAACTGTGGGCTGAGAAGAGTCGACTGTTCCTTTACAAGGGGAAGTTGTGCCGCAGAATGGTTAACTCCCGGACGCATGAACTAATCTGGCAAGTAGTGGTGCCACGGAGAGACGCAGCCATGGTGATGGAGGCATACCACGACAGGGCTGGACACTTCGGATGGAAGAAGCTGGAGTTCCTGCTGCGCGGGCGGTTCCACTGGGTAGGCATGAGGGGAACCATCGAGAGGTGGTGCAGAGACTGTGGCCCTTGCAACCTAAGAAGGAAGGACCGTGCCAGCCAGAAGACTCCCCTGCAGTCCATCGTCACCCGGCAGCCGTTGGAACTGGTAGCCTTGGATCATGTAAAACTGACCCCAAGCAGAAGTGGCTACGTTTACGCACTAACCATCGTGGATCACTACTCCCGGTTCTTGGTTGTCGTCCCCGTCAAGGACTTAACAGCTCGAACAGCAGCTAGAGCCTTCCAGCAGCACTTCTGCCGTCCACACGGGTACCCGGACCAAGTGCTGACGGACCAGGGACCTGCCTTTGAAGCGGAGGTCTTCCAGGAATTCTGCAATCTGTATGGCTGCCGGAAGATAAAGACGACACCCTATCATCCGCAAACTAATGGACTTTGTGAGAAAATGAACCAGGTGGTAATGGATCTTCTGAAAACGTTGCCCCTGGAAGAACGCAGTCTGTGGCCTGAGAAGCTGCCCGATCTGGTGGACCTATACAACCACATCCCGGTAGGTTCCACCAACTGTACCCCGGCTTACCTGATGAGGGCAAGGCCTGGTAAGCTACCTGTTGACCTGGAGATGGGAGTCCTGACACCCGAGGACACTTCACCAGAAGCAGACTGGGACACAGAGAGGCAGCAGCAGTACCGGAAAGTACAGGAGAGCGTGGAGCGAAGTCTCTGTCAAGCTAGGGAAAGACAAGAGAAAACTTACAACCAGTATGCTCCCGCTGTTCCCCTGGTACCCGGAGAGCAGGTCTTGAAGAGGAAAAGGCGGCTCCACAAGTTGGACGACCAGTGGGAGAAGGACCCGTACATCGTACTGCCCTCAAGCCACGACAACCCAAAGGTCTGTACCATCAGTAAAGACGGAGGGGAAACCACAACCATTGTATCCCGGGATCACCTGAAGAAGTGTCCCGAACAGCTACGGAACCCTGAAGAGGAACAAGAAGACCCTCGACCCGTAGAGGAAAGGGAAGACATGGTTAGTACTGTGCTCGGAGACTTCCCTCGGTCTTGGACTCAAGTCAATGGCGCAGTTGTGGTACCCGTACTCACCTTCCTCCAACCAGCATCCCAAGCACCTACGGAGCAACAGGTAGAGCTGGAAGAACAGCCGGTCCAGGAGGCAGAAGACTCCACACAAGCAGAACAGGAGGATCAACCCTCTGCTTATAGTGAGCCTGCCGTACCCCTAGTGAGCCAAAGAGCCGGTAGACAGCTACCCAGTTTACCCTTGACAGCTCCTACACCCTGTAGTTCAGGGCTAGACAGTCAGCTCCGTAGGTCCACTAGGGCCACTAGAGGCCAGTTACCCGCACGTTGGAGGATTTGAAATGTATAAATTGTTTTATTTGTGGTTACCTGTTTTTCTTGTTGCTTGTAAATAATTATGTGTTTCTAGTTATTTTTAGGAGTCCTTGGTGGATTTACCGGGAATCCTTGTACAATTGGTTGGAGCGTAACCTAGGAATGGACTAAAGACTGTTAAGGACTCGGGGCAGGACAGACCCCTACCTGGTTACGTCTCCCTGTTTTGGTGAAATGGACACCTTTGTTTTCTTCAAAACTGCACCCGGTTGCGGACACGCCGTAACCATCTTTATGTGTTTTTCTTATTGTATTATTATTGTTTATACCTTGTTATGTTTTTCTAAAAATATGTTTAGTCCCGGAGTACTAAATTTCACTAGGGGGGAATGTGACACCCCAGGGGTCTGGTTGCCACAGTGATAGAGATATTACGTCTGAGAGCAGGTGGGAGGTCTCTTGGTCAGGGATCCTATGCATGCCACACCTCCTGCCCAGTCCTGGGAGGGGAAGAACTTCCCCTATATAAACCTAGGGCTGAGGCAGGGTTAGTGAGTAGAGAAGAAGTAGAGAAGAGAAGCAGCATAGGAAGAAACAAGAGGAGCTCTGTGGGAGCAGTGCTACAAGGAGTCAGGGGCTGGCAGCTGCAGAGCTCGCCCTGACTGAGAAGTTATCACCGGACCCGGAGTCCGAGGCTGTGGGGACTAACTCCTATCCAGCAGCAGAAACCGACTGGCAGGGGATTGCAGGTCCTCTGGCCCAGAAACCCGAAGGCACGGTCACACGCGTGGGACCAGCACCGCCGTCGTGGAGCGAAAGCTACTAGAAGGCCCCGAGTCACCGGCCATACGGGTGAGCACCACACGGTACACTCAGGGACGTGGGCTACTTATACCCGCCTCTAGCAAGGTAGCCAGAAGAGTATCGTTAGTTTGGGAGGCCTACAACTCCGCCTGGCCAGGGGAGATCCTATCTGCTCAAGGACTGACCAGGCCCCAATCGCTAGCCAGTACTCCGGGAGGGTCTATCTTTGTCACCAGTAAAGACCCTGAACTACACCGTACCGTCTCCGCGTGGTTCCTGCTACCCCCATCATCCACGTCGGCTGCCCTGAGGCCATACCCCTCCCGTTGGGGGTTATACTATCACGCTGCACAATCCTACCACCGGCCTCAGCGGTCTGCCCTGCAGCAGCAGCTCCTTAGCTGTACTCAACGGGTGGCGTAGTCGTCCAACATCTACCGCTGATACAGCGCCACTTAGTCTGACTCCCTGGGCACGGACCGGATCACCGCCACGAGACTACAACCCTCAACAGATCCGGCTCCGGGTAAGCTCCCGCGTGCGCAACGCTGCGCGACACAGGCCCAGGGGCGCGTCATTGCCATATAAAAAACAGTAATAGTATCTCCCTGATTGTTCAGACACAAATATATCTGTTTAAAGAAGTCTGGTGTAGGCCAGAAAAATATAACTGTGCTTTTGCAGTTCCATGGGCCAATTCTCTGTATTATCCTTTTTTTGCCATTTTTTCCCGAAAGAAAAATCAGTAATAGTGTCTCCCTGATTTTTCAGACACAAATAAATCTGTTTGAAAGATTCTGGTGTAGGCCAGAAAAGTATAACTCTGGTTTTGCACTTCCACAGGTCAAATCTCTGTATTATCCTTTTCTTGGCATTTTTTGCCTTAAAAAAAGCCGTAATAGTGTCTCCCTGACTGGTCAGACACAAATGTATCTGTTTCAAAGATTCTGGTGTAGGCCAGAAAAATATAACTGTGGTTTTGCAGTTCCACGGGTCAAATCTCTGTATTATCCAGCTTTTGGTATTTTTTCCCTAAAGAAAAACAGTAATAGTATCTCCCTGATTGTTCAGACACAAATATATCTGTTTAAAGAAGTCTGGTGTAGGCCAGAAAAATATAACAAAAATATAACTGTGGTTTTGCAGATCCATTGGCCAATTCTCTGTATTATCCTTTTTTGGCCATTTTTTCCTGTAAGAAAAAACAGTAATAGTGTCTCCCTGATTTTTCAGACACAAATTTATCTGTTTGAAAGCTTCTGGTGTAGGCCAGAAAAGTATAACTCTAGTTTTGCAGTTCCACAGGTCAAATCTCTGTATTATCATTTTTTTGGCATTTTTTGCCATAAAAAAAACGTGTAATAGTGTCTTCCTGACTGGTCAGACACAAATGTATCTGTTTGAAAGATTCTGGTGTTGTGGTTTTGCAGTTCCATGGGTCAAATCTCTGTATTATCCAGCTTTTGGTATTTTTTCCCTAAAGAAAAACAGTAATAGTGTCTCCCTGACTGGTCAGACACCAATATATCTGTTTATAAGAGTCTGGAGTAGGCCAGAAAAATATAACTATGGTTTTGCAGTTCCACGGGTCAAATCCTGTATTATCCAGCTTTTCGTATTTTTTTTGTAAAGAAAAACAGTAATAGTGTCTCCCTGATTGGTCAGACACAAATATATCTGTTTAAAAGAGTCTGGTGTAGGCCAGAAAAATATAACTGTGGTTTTGCAGTTTCACGGGTCAAATCTCTGTATTATCCTTTTTTTGCCATTCTTTACAGTAAAAAGAAACAGTAATAGTGTCTCCCTGATGGTTCAGACTCAAATATATCTGTTTGAAAGTTGCTGTTGTAGGCCAGAAAAGTATAACTGTGGTTTTGCAGTTCCACAGGTCAAATCTCTGTATTATCCTTTTTTTGGCATTTTTTGCCGTAAAAAAAAAACTGTAATAGTGTCTCCCTGACTGGATAGAAACAAATATATCTGTTTAAAAGAGTCTGGTGTAGGCCAGAAAAATATATCTGTGGTTTTGCAGTTCCATGGGTCAAATCTCTGTATTATCCTTTTTTTGGCATTTTTTGCCGTAAAAAAAAATCGTAATAGTGTCTCCCTGATTGTTCAGACACAAATATATCTGTTTGAAAGATTCTGGTGTAGGCCAGAAAAGTATAACTGTGGTTTTGCAGTTTCACAGGTCAAATCTCTGTATTATCCAGCTTTTGGCATTTTTTCCGTAAAGAAAAACAGTAATAGTATCTCCCTGATTGTTCAGACACAAATATATCTGTTTGAAAGATTCTGGTGTAGGCCAGAAAAGTATAACTCTAGTTTTGCAGTTCCACAGTTCAAATCTCTGTATTATCCTTTTTTGGCATTTTTAGCCTAAAAAAAACCTGTAATAGTGTCTCCCTGACTGGTCAGACACATATGTATCTGTTTGAAAGATTCTGGTGTAGGCCAGAAAAATATAACTGTGGTTTTGCAGTTCCATGGGTCAAATCTCTGTATTATCCAGCTTTTGGTATATTTTCCCTAAAGAAAAAAAGTAATAGTGTCTCCATGACAGGTCGGACACCAATATATTTGTTTATAAGAGTCTGGTGTAGGCCAGAAAAATATAACTTTGGTTTTGCAGTTCAATGGGTCAAATCTCTGCATTATCCTTTTTTTTTGGCATTTTTTGCCATAAAAAAAATCCGTAATAGTGTCTCCCCGATTGTTCAGACACAAATATATCTGTTTGAAAGATTCTGGTGTAGGCCAGAAAAGTATAACTCTAGTTTTGCAGTTCCACAGGTCAAATCTCTGTATTATCATTTTTTTGGCATTTTTTGCCATAAAAAAAACGTGTAATAGTGTCTTCCTGACTGGTCAGACACAAATGTATCTGTTTGAAAGATTCTGGTGTTGTGGTTTTGCAGTTCCATGGGTCAAATCTCTGTATTATCCAGCTTTTGGTATTTTTTCCCTAAAGAAAAACAGTAATAGTGTCTCCCTGACTGGTCAGACACCAATATATCTGTTTATAAGAGTCTGGAGTAGGCCAGAAAAATATAACTATGGTTTTGCAGTTCCACGGGTCAAATCCTGTATTATCCAGCTTTTCGTATTTTTTTTGTAAAGAAAAACAGTAATAGTGTCTCCCTGATTGGTCAGACACAAATATATCTGTTTAAAAGAGTCTGGTGTAGGCCAGAAAAATATAACTGTGGTTTTGCAGTTTCACGGGTCAAATCTCTGTATTATCCTTTTTTTGCCATTCTTTACAGTAAAAAGAAACAGTAATAGTGTCTCCCTGATGGTTCAGACTCAAATATATCTGTTTGAAAGTTGCTGTTGTAGGCCAGAAAAGTATAACTGTGGTTTTGCAGTTCCACAGGTCAAATCTCTGTATTATCCTTTTTTTGGCATTTTTTGCCGTAAAAAAAAAACTGTAATAGTGTCTCCCTGACTGGATAGAAACAAATATATCTGTTTAAAAGAGTCTGGTGTAGGCCAGAAAAATATATCTGTGGTTTTGCAGTTCCATGGGTCAAATCTCTGTATTATCCTTTTTTTGGCATTTTTTGCCGTAAAAAAAAATCGTAATAGTGTCTCCCTGATTGTTCAGACACAAATATATCTGTTTGAAAGATTCTGGTGTAGGCCAGAAAAGTATAACTGTGGTTTTGCAGTTTCACAGGTCAAATCTCTGTATTATCCAGCTTTTGGCATTTTTTCCGTAAAGAAAAACAGTAATAGTATCTCCCTGATTGTTCAGACACAAATATATCTGTTTGAAAGATTCTGGTGTAGGCCAGAAAAGTATAACTCTAGTTTTGCAGTTCCACAGTTCAAATCTCTGTATTATCCTTTTTTGGCATTTTTAGCCTAAAAAAAACCTGTAATAGTGTCTCCCTGACTGGTCAGACACATATGTATCTGTTTGAAAGATTCTGGTGTAGGCCAGAAAAATATAACTGTGGTTTTGCAGTTCCATGGGTCAAATCTCTGTATTATCCAGCTTTTGGTATATTTTCCCTAAAGAAAAAAAGTAATAGTGTCTCCATGACAGGTCGGACACCAATATATTTGTTTATAAGAGTCTGGTGTAGGCCAGAAAAATATAACTTTGGTTTTGCAGTTCAATGGGTCAAATCTCTGCATTATCCTTTTTTTTTGGCATTTTTTGCCATAAAAAAAATCCGTAATAGTGTCTCCCCGATTGTTCAGACACAAATATATCTGTTTGAAAGATTCTGGTGTAGGCCAGAAAAGTATAACTGTGGTTTTGCAGTTCCACAGGTCAAATCTCTGTATTATCCTTTTTTTGGCATTTCTTGCCGTAAAAAAAAACAGTAATAGTATCTCCCTAATTGTTCAGACACAAATATATCTGTTTAAAGAAGTCTGGTGTAGGCCAGAAAAATATAACTGTGGTTTTGCAGTTCCACGGGCAAATTCTCTGTATTATCCTTTTTTTGCCTTTTTTTCTCGAAAGAAAAAGCAGTAATAATATCTCCCTGATTTTTCAGACACAAATATATCTGTTTGAAAGCTTCTGGTGTAGGCCAGAAAAGTATAACTCTGGTTTTGCAGTTCCACAGGTCAAATCTCTGTATTATCCTTTTTTTGGTATTTTTTGCCGTAAAAAAAACAACCTGTAATAGTGTCTCCCTGACTGGTCAGACACATATGTATCTGTTTGTAAGAGTCTGGAGTAGGCCAGAAAAATATAACTGTGGTTTTGCAGTTCCATGGGTCAAATGCTGTATTTTACAGCTTTTTGTATTTTTTTTGTAAAGAAAAACAGTAATAGTGTCTCACTGACTGATCAGACACAAATATATCTGTTTAAAAGAGTCTGGTGTAGGCCAGAAAAATATAACTGTGGTTTTGCAGTTCCACGGGTCAAATCTCTGTATTATCCTTTTTTTGTCATTTTTTACAGTAAAAAAAACAGTAATAGTGTCTCCCTGATGGTTCAGACACAAATATATCTGTTTGAAAGTTGCTGGTGTAGGCCAGAAAAGTATAACTGTGGTTTTGCAGTTCCACAGGTCAAATCTCTGTATTATCCTTTTTTTGGCATTTTTTGCTGTAAAAAAAAACCTGTAATAGTGTCTCCCTGACTGGACAGACACAAATATATCTGATTAAAAGAGTCTGGTTACATAGTTACATAGTTTATAAGGCCGAAAAAAGACAAGCGTCCATCCAGTTCAGCCTATTTCTTGTGCACTGCAGCTATTCCGCAGCGTTGATCCAGGGGAAGGCAACAAAAAACCATGAGGTATAGGCCAATTTACATCACTGAGGAAAAATTCACTTCCCGACACCAATCTGGCAGTAAGATTAAATCCCTGGATTAATTAACTAAGCATAAGATGTAATTTTATTGTTCTCAAGAAAGGCATCCAGGCCTCTCTTGAACTCTTTAAGTGAGTTGGACATCACCACTTCCTCTCCCAGAGAGTTCCAGAGTCTCACGGCTCTGACCGTAAAGAATCCCCTTCTATGCTGGTGCAGGAACCTCCTTTCCTCCAGACGCATAGTGTGCCCCCTCGTCTTTGTCACCATCCTTGGAATAAACAGGTCATGGGAGAGATCTCTGTACTGCCCCCTGATGTATTTATACATGTTTATGAGGTCTCCCCTAAGCCTTCTCTTTTCCAATGTAAATAGGCCTAATTTTGACAACCTCTCTGGGTATTCTAGTCCCTCCATTCCCTTTATTACCTTAGTCGCCCTCCTTTGTATCCTCTCTAGCTCCAATATGTCTTTCCTGAGCACCGGAGCCCAGAACTGTGCACAATATTCTAAGTGCGGCCTTACCAGCGCTTTATACAGAGGAAGAACAATGTTCTCATCATATGCCCCTATTCCTCTTCTGATGCATGCCATGACTCTATTTGCCTTCGCAGCTGCTGCCTGACACTGGGCACTCCAATTTAATTTGCTGTTAACCAAGACGCCCAGGTCCTTCTCCATGTCAGATTTCCCCAACGGTTTCCCATTTAATATGTATGGGTGACTGCTGTTTTTCTTTCCCATGTGCATGACCTTACATTTATCGGCATTGAACCCCATTTGCCATTTTTTGGCCCAACTCCCCAATTTATCTAAATCCTCCTGTAGCTGTGCCCTGTCCTCATCTGTATTAACTACTTTACAAAGTTTAGTATCATCTGCAAATATTGCTATTTTACTATGCAACCCTTCCACTAGATCATTAATAAATATATTAAATAATATAGGGCCCAAGACAGACCCTTGAGGCACCCCGCTAGTAACCCTGACACACCCTGAGCTTACTCCATTGATAACCACCCTCTGCTTTCTATCACTCAGCCAGCTATTTACCCACTTGCACACATTATCCCCCAGACCAAGCATTCTCATTTTATATACCAACCTTTTGTGTGGCACGGTATCAAACGTTTTGGAGAAGTCAAGGTATACAACATCCACTGACTCTCCCCGGTCCAGCTGTGAGCTCACCTCCTCGTAGAAGGCGATCAGGTTTGTTTGGCAGGAGCGATCCCTCATGAATCCATGTTGATATGGAGTTAGACAGTTATTATCATTAAGATATTCTACAATAGCATCTCTAAGAAATCCTTCAAACAATTTACCCACAACAGACGTTAAGCTGACTGGTCTATAGTTCCCAGGGTCACTTTTAGACCCCTTTTTGAATATTAGTACCACATTTGCTTGGCGCCAGTCTAGTGGGACAGTCCCTGTCCATAAAGAGTGCTTGAATATAAGATACAGCGGCCTGTCTATCACATTACTTAATTCTTTTAGTACCCGGGGGTGTATGTCATCTGGGCCTGGTGACTTGTCTATTTTGATATTATTTAGGCGTTTCTGAACTTCCCCCTGGGTTAGGTGGGTGATATTTAGCGGATGATTTACTTTATCACTCTGCATTTCCTCCGATAAATTGTTTTCTTTTGTGAAAACAGTGGAGAAGAAGCTATTGAGTAGGTTTGCTTTACCCTCATCGCCCTCTATGATTTTACCCAGGTTATTTTTCAATGGGCCAACACCATCAGTTTTAATCCTTTTACTGTTTATATAGTTAAAGAACAGTTTGGGATTCGTTTTACTTTCCTTGGCAATTAGTCTCTCTGTCTCCTCTTTTGCTATTCTTATTTGTTTCTTACAGATTTTGTTTTTTTCCCTATAAGATATTAGCGCTTCCTCGCTGCCTTCTTGTTTAAGTTTACCGAAAGCCCTTTTTTTGTTTTTCATTGCCCTCTTGACTTCCTTATTTAGCCACATTGGCTTCCTCCTATTCCTAGCCCTTTTATTCCAATAAGGTATGTACCTTCTACAGTGACTATGTAGGACTGTTTTGAAAATGTCCCATTTTCTATCCGTGCTCCTATTGCTAAAGATACTATCCCAGTCTATAAGGTGAAGGGCATCTCTTAGCTGATCATCTCTTAGCTGGTGTAGGCCAGAAAAATATATCTGTGGTTTTGCAGTTCCATGGGTCAAATCTCTGTATTATCCTTTTTTTTGGCATTTTTTGCCGTAAAATAAAAACGTAATAGTGTCTCCCTGATTGTTCAGACACAAATATATCTGTTTGAAAGATTCTGGTGTAGGCCAGAAAAGTATAACTGTGGTTTTGCAGTTCCACGGGTCAAATTTCTCTGTTATCCTTTTTTTTGGCATTTCTTGCCGTAAAAAAATATAGTAATAGTGTCTCCCTGATTGTTCAGACACAAATATATCTGATTGAAAGATTCTGGTGTAGGCCAGAAAAGTATAACTGTGGTTTTGCAGTTTCACGTGTCAAATCTCTGTATTATCCAGATTTTGGCATTTTTTCCATAAAGAAAAACAGTAATAGTATCTCCCTGATTGTTCAAACACAAATATATCTGTTTGAAAGATTCTGGTGTAGGCCAGAAAAGTATAACTGTGGTTTTCCTCTTCCACGGTTCTAATCTCCTTTTCATTATCCTTTTTCCATTGATAGTGCGAGTGCAAGCTATTTTACTTCATTTACAATGGGCAAGGCGGGTGGCAAGGGACGTGGAACTGGACGTTCTGGTGATGGTGCGTGTAGAGGACAGGGCCGTAGCCAAGGTGAAAATGTGCTACAACCAACAGCCACATCTTCTCGCTCCCAGTTCTTGACCGAATTAATAGGGAAGCACACAACAACAAGACCACTATTGTGAACTGATCAGTGTGAACAGGTTATTAATTGGATAGCAGATAATACTTCCAGTTACCTGGGCACCACCACCTCCGGTCTGTCTTCCACATGGTCAAGTTTTAGAAGCCGTGTGTCTCGACCGCATACTCCTCCTCACCCTAATGCTCCTTCCTCCCACCATGCTGAGTGTCGTCAGACAGCAACTGATCCTACACTTGGACACTCTAAAGAGCTGTTCACTGGTCCATTTCCAGATTTGTGCCCCTCGCCTGCTCCGCTTGAAGTGGTGGAAGAGGAGATCCCATGTAGCGATGCCCAAATATTTGAACAGCAACGGCCAGAGGAAGCCGACGCTGGCAATTTGTCACAAGAGGTGGACGATGACGAGACACAATTGCCACGAAGTGAGGAGGAGGATCGTGAGGTGCAAGTGGAAGAGGAGGAGGTGGTGGATGATCTAGTAGCTGAACCAACGTGGCAGGAGGACACGCAGAGCGAAGCAAGCAGCACACAGGGGGAGGGAGGCAGGGTACCACAACAGGCAGGAAGACGCAGTGTGGTGGCCGCAGACAAAAGGTGGGCAACCGTTCCCCGTAACACCAACACGAGGGACGTTGCCAGTACAACCAGTAGATCTTCCAGAGTCTGGAATATTTTTAAAGACTCTGCTGATAACCCCAAAAAGGCCATTTGTACCACCTGCCATGCCAGCATCAACAGGGGTGACAAAACTACTAGCCTGACCAACACCAGCATGATCAGGCACATGTCAGCAAAGCATCCGACTTTGTGGGGTGAACCCCAGGGTCCACGACCAGTGTCAGCGGGTGTCACCACTGCTTCTTCCGCTGTTGTACGTGTAATAGAACCCCCTGTTGTGCGTGCAAGGCAATCCCCTGTCCATACTGCATGCAAAGATGCCCCCTCATCTCAGTCTTCACTTGTTATGGCAGTTTCTCAAGAAACAGGATCAACGTCCACGTCCACGTCCCACCGCAGGGTTCAATTGTTCATATCCCAGACCTTTGAACGAAAGCGCAAATTCGCAGCCAACGCCCCACAGGCCACAGTCCTAAATTTGCATATTTCACGACTGCTTGTGTTGGAAATGCTGCCTTTTAGGCTGGTGGAGACGGAATCCTTCCGCAACCTTATGGCAGTGACCGTCCCTCGGTACTCGGTCCCTAGCCGACACTATTTGCCAGTTGTGATATCCCCGCACTACACAAGCATGTGTCCCAAAACATCTGCCGTGCCCTCAAAAACGCAGTTACTGGTAGAGTCCACCTGACAACAAACACGTGGACAAGTGCTTGTGGCCAGGGACGGTACATCTCCCTGATGGCACACTGGGTTAACATAGTGGAAGCTGGGACCCAGTCAGACCTTGGGACGGAACACATCCTCCCTACTCTGAGGATTGCGGGCCCTATGTCAGTCAGAGTTGCCCCCACAGTGTACAGATCCTGCGCATCATCATCCTCCTCCTCATAATCAGTCTCCATCTCAGATATCACCACATCAGTTACAAGTAGTGTTGAGCCACCCCCGTAGTGTACGAGTTCGGTTCGGTTCGTCGAACACCCGTATGTTCGCCGAACTGTTCGTCGAACTGTTCGTCGAACACCTTCGAACAGCGTTAAAACCAATGGCAGGCAAACAAAAACACATAGAAATACATAGAAAACACCTTCAAAGGTGTCCAAAAGCTGACAAACTGCTCAGAAGACACAACTAACACATGGAAAAGTGACAAGTACATATAGTCATGTGAAAAGAAAAGAGGTGGAGGAGTAAAAGGAGGGTGAGACACAGATATAGGCATGTTATGCCCTTCTAAAACCAAAAAAGTGCGAAGCCGACACGGCCAGTCCGTTCCTGCCCGTGCGACCTCCGTGTCGCCGGGTTTGTGCCTGAGCTGCGGTGGACCCTGACGGCCAGCCCCCCTCTCCCAATACTGGTGCCTGTCCGCTGGTGGGTCTAGCGAGCCCCCCTGTGGTGGAGGCAGTTCTAAGCTTTTTCATTTAAATTGTCTCTCTAATTTGAATGAATACACTTTAAATCCTTTTACAAGGATCTTTTGTACGCAGCCGCGTAATTCCAGCTCCAGTAGCGTCCACTAAAGCTGCTGCAGTTAAAAAGCTTTTATAAGGATCGAGCTCGGCGGTCTACCGCAAGGCGTCCTATCGCCAGTAGTGTTGAGCCACCCCCGTAGTGTTCGAGTTCGGTTCGGTTCGTCGAACACCCGTGTGTTCGCCGAACTGTTCGTCGAACTGTTCGTCGAACACCTTCGAACACCGTTAAAACCAATGGCAGGCAAACAAAAACACATAGAAACACATAGAAAACACCTTCAAAGGTGTCCAAAAGCTGACAAACTGCTCAGAAGACATAACTAACACATGGAAAAGTGACAAGTACATATAGTCATGCGAAAATAAAAGAGGTGGAGGAGTAAAAGGAGGGGGAGACACAGATATAGGCATGTCATGCCCTTCTAAAATCCAAAAAGTGAGAAGCCGACACGGCCAGTCCGCTCCTGCCCGTGCCACCTCCGTGTCGCCGGGTTTGTGCCAGAGCCGCGGTGAACCCTGACGGCCAGCCCCCCTCTCCCAATACTGGTGCCTGTCCGCTGGTGGCTCGAGCGAGCCCCCCTGTGGTGGAGGCAGCTCTAAGCTTTTTAATTTAAATTGTCTCTCTAATTTGAATGAATACACTTTAAATCCATTTACAAGGATCTATTGGAGGGCAAGTCTCATGCCAGCAGCCGCGGTAATTCCAGCTCCAGTAGCGTCCACTAAAGCTGCTGCAGTTAAAAAGCTTTTATAAGGATCGAGCTCGGCTGTCCACCGCAAGGCATCCTACTGCCAGTCCCAGCCCCTATGCCTTGGGGTGCCTCCTGATGCTCTTCACTAAGTATCCCATGGTCCCGAAGCATTTCCTTTGAAAAAATTAAGTGTCTAAACTACAGGTGGTGCAGCTTGCTTAACAGCCGGGATAATCCGCTTACTAGCAGACACTGCTACTAGGCACAAAGTATTTCCTGGGCTAGATGCAGTTAAAAATTTGTAATTAGATACTCTCGTTGGATGCTGAGAAAGCATTCCATAGAGTCTCCTGGCACGCCATATATGATTCTCTTAAAAAGCTTGGGGTAAGGGTCTAGGGGACCCTTTTATAGCCAAAATCACGGCCCTGTATCGCAATACGTCACCTAGGCTGAAGATAAATGGAACTGTAGCACCCTGAGGGCTCGGTTGCTAAAGACGTATTGCACCTCACCCAGAGGTGTGATATCTCACTCTCAGGTAAGGATGGAGTGTGGATCAGGACCCGACACCTGCATGCATTACACCACATTGCCGTGGGGCAGGGTGACCAATATGCCCCTGAGATGGGCACGACAGTCCCTGTCCCTGGCTGGAGTGGGGGGAGGGAACACTGAGGAAGGGGAACCCTGTAGTGCAGGAGCAGGGAGGAAGCAGTTCCTGGGTGCATTGAGAAGGGAGTATAAAAGGTGGGCACCATCTTAGTTCAGTGCAGAGAAGTCTGAGCAGAAGTGGCAGGGAGCAGGGGCTCTGCATGAGCTCTGCTCCGGAGGCGGGCCTAGTAACAGAGGCCCAGGCCTGGAAGAGGGAGAAGGAAGGAAGAGGAGCGGAGAAGGCTCCAGGAACGAGGAATGAAGGGATCCCAGGGGTGCGGACGGGCGAGTCGCCACCGCACGCCCGAATCCACCTGCGTGGAGGGGTCAGGCCAAAGGGGGAGACCGGTCCCCGAACTAGTGGAGGCAGGAAACGACCCTCAGCTAGAAACTGGAGGCTCTGACATTTTATGTGGCGCAGGCCCTCGCTACACCCGCTAGGAAGGCACCACATAGGGTCAGGGAAACTGGCGCCAAGTTTACCAAGAGGAGGCCCGAGGCAGCCGGACAGAAGTGTTGGTAAGAAAGGCCAGACAAAGGACACACAAAGGGGGTCCTGTGAAGTGCTCCAAAGTTATCTGGGAGTTGTCTGAGCCCCTCACCTGGTGAGCACAGTACGACGTGGGCAGCCGTTACCTGCAGACGTGGTCTGGATAATAAGAACTGTGAGTAAAGGCCCTGAACTGCATCACTGACTCCGTGTCGTTACTGCTGCTGCCCTGCACCATCACCCCCATCCTCCGCATACACTGCCCTGAGGCTATACTCCTCCCGTGGGGAGTTATGCTACGCTCTGCTGCACCCACAACACCAGCCTCAGTGGTCTGCCCTGTAGCGGCGGTTCACTCTGACCGCAATCCACGGGTGGCGTAGTCGGACATTTAAACATGAAAACCACATAAATAGTTCCGCCACTGGTTTGACCGCCCTGAGCCACGGAACTGGGTCGCCGCCGCGAAGACTACAACCACCAGCATCCACCAAAAAGGGTCCGGCTCCGGGTGTCCCAAGGCCCAGGGGGTGCGTCAGAACATTTTCATCACCTTTCACAATCACCAATGGGACAAGGCAGTGATGTCCTCTGTCCCCTCTCTTATACATCCTAGTGACGGAGCACCTGCTCTCATCAATTCGCCATAACCCCAATATTAGGTGGATTGAGGTGGGAGGCACCGAGTACAAGTGCTCTCTATTTGCTGATGATGTCCTAGTATATATCACTCAATCACATATATCCATCCATGCTGTTATGGCTGAAATAGATCACTTTGTTACATGGTAAAATTTTAAAATCAATGCAGCGAAGTCTGAGGCCCTCGATGTCTCCCTCCCCAAATCCATATAGGATTCCATCCAGTCCAACTTTCCCTTTGCCTGGCCCTCACAGGGTATCAAATACTTAGGAATTCCTATTCATAGAGACCTCTCCCATCTATGTTATCTTAATTTTGGGCCCTTTATTGAACAACTCCATACAGACCACGGTTGGCAAGTTAGAACTGTAAGATTCACTACGTGAACCACTGGTGTTTTGTGGAAAAGCACATGTACACTGCGTTCCAAATTATTATACAAAAAGTGTTTAGGAGTGATAAGGGAAGAATTTGTTTGTTTGTCAGTTAAACTCATTGATGGTGATGTGTGTCAGGGCTCTTTATATCACTGTAAGCAATTGCAGACACCTGTGCTAATTAGTTTGGCAGGTGTGTCCAATGAAAGGCAAGACTACTTAAGAAGGCTCTCTCACATTATTAAGCAGCCTACATTTTCTGCCAAAATGGGAAAGAAAAAGGATGTGTCGGCTGCTGAGAAGCAACAAATTGTGGAGTGTTTAGGTCAAGGCATGACTACAATCAACATTGTGCGATGATCAGGATGAAGTATCCTGGCAATCAAGAAGTATGTAGCTGATTCACAGTACACACGTGTGCGTGCTGATAAGGGCAAATTGAGGACTCTTTCCTACAGGCAATTACGTCAGGTTGAAAGAGCAGCGGCAAAAAAGCCTTGTCATAGCAGCAGACAAGTTTTTGAAGCTGCTTGTGCCTCCAACGTCCCCCGAACAACAAGATGCAGGGTCCTTCAGAGGTTTGCAGCTGTGCATGCGCCATCCTGTCGACCTCCTCTATCCACTTCACACAAGCAGAAACGGCTCCAGTGGGCCAAACATTACATGAAGACTGATTTCAAAACTGTTTTGTTCACGGATGAGTGCCGTGCAGCGCTCGATGGTCCAGATGGATGGAGTGGAGGATGGCTGGTTGATGGACACCCCACGCAAACACGGCTACAGCGCCAACAAGGAGGAGGTGGAGTAATGTTTTGGGCTGGAATCATGGGGAGAGAGATTGTCGGCCCCTTTAGGATCCCTGAAGGCGCTAAAGATGAACTCCATAATGTATGTGGATTTTCTCAAACAGCACTTCCTGCCATGGTTCAAGAAGAAGAACCGTGTATTTCACAGCAAGATCATTTTTCTGCATGATAATGCACCATCTCATGCTGCACATAAAACATCTGCATCTCTGGCTGATATGGGAATTAAAGGGGACAAATTTATGGTGTGACCCCCATGCTCCCCTGACCTCTACCCCATTCAGAACCTTTGGAGCATCATTAAAAGGAGTGTCTATGATGGCGGGAGGCAGTTCACATCTAAGCAACAGCTCTGGGAGGGTATTCTGTCCTCATGCAAAACAATTGAAGCAGAAACCATCCAAAACCTGACAAATTCAATGGACGAGAGAGTTCAGAAGCTCCTTTCGAACAAGGGGTCCTATGTGAAAATGTAACATCACCTAGAATAAAGTTTTGAGTTGAAAACTGTTTGATTTCAGTTTCTAACAACCTGCTAATGCTTATAATTTCAAAAATGACCATTTTTTTGGTCTTTATTAAAATGAAAAGGTTGATCGAAAAGTTTGGGGGATCTAAGAGTGTGGCAACCCAGTAGTCATGATTACTTCGAATTCTGACAATATGAGGGTCATGCTGCAGGTAGTGCAGCAAGAAGGCACTTATGTGCCTTGCGCATCTCGGAGCCCCAAAATTATTTTCCGGGCTAGATGCAGCTAAAAATTATTTTTAATTATAAATCTGGTGAAGCTTTAGTATAGATGGCCTAATAGGATCAGTGCTGCACACTGCTACAAAGCCCAAATTATTTTCCAGTCAAGATACAGATAAACATGATTAGTAATTTGAAAGCTTAAAACGGTTGGTAGGGTGATTTTAACCAATCATCAAGCTTTTACTCTCCCCAGGATGACACAGGGGTAGAAAAGTCGTTTCGGATCCATGATTTGTTCATCTTTATGAACGTGAGTCTGTCTACATTATCAGTGGAGAGCCGCGTGCGCTTATCTGTCAGCACACCACCAGCAGCGCTGAACACACGTTCAGACAGAACGCTGGCTGCGGGGCATGACAAGATCTCCAAGGCGTAAGTGGCTAGCTCCGGCCATTTATCCAGATTGGAAGCCCAAAAAGAGCAAGGGTCCAGTGACACAGTCGTGGCTTCAATGTTTACTTGGAGATACTCCTGTACCATCGTCTCTAGGCGTTGACTATGTGTCAGACTTCTTGTCTCCTGTGGCCTTGCAAAGGATGGGCTAAAAAAGTGGTGAAATGATTCCGCAAAATTGATGTTACCAGCAGATACTGTGGTTCTGTTACGGTTTGAGTGCTGAACACTTGACGGTCCCACGGTTGGCAAGTTGGAACTGTGAGATTCACTACGTGCACCACTGGTATTTTGTGGAAAAGCACATGTAAGATTCTGCAACAGTCTCTGCTGATACTCCTGCATGCGTGCATCCCTTTCTATGGCAGGAATAATTTCTGCAAATTTACTTTTGTACCGGGGATCTAACAGTGTGGCAACCCAGTAGTCAGGATCATTTCTAATTCTCACAATTCGAGGGTCATGTTGCAGGTAGTGCAGCAAGAAGGCACTCATGTGTGTTGCGCATCCAGGAGCACCAAGTCCCTGTTGTGTTGGTGGCGAGGTAACAATCATGCTTCCTTCCTCTGTCCTCTCCCCCCAACCTCGCACAACAGAAATGTGATCAAGGTCTCCCTCATCTGATGAGTCTTCCATCAGTTCGTCCTCCACTTCTTCCTGGGCTCCTGCACCTTCCTCACTAGTTTGGCTGCTACCATGCGCCCTGGTAAAATCATCTCCCCCACCCTCACATGCCTGCCGCCCTGGTGCTGCCGACCGTCTGGACCTTGCAGATGTTAGCCCTTCCGCATACAACTCCTCCTCCTCTACTTCCTCCACCTCCTCTTGTGCCACCACCTGACTCCGAATTCTGTTTAACATGTGCTCCAGCATGTAAATCACCGGAATAGTCATGCTGATAATGGCATCGTCAGCACTAAACATCTTCGTCGCCATTTCAAAACTGTGCAGAAGGGTGCATAGGTCCCTGATCTGAGACCACTCCTCCAGCGTGATTTGCCCCACCTCTGAATCTCGTTGGCCCAGTCTATACGTCAGAACGTATTGCACCAGGGCTTGTCGGTGCTGCCACAGTCGCTGCAACATGTGCAGAGTTGAATTCCACCGGGTAGGCACATCGCATTTTAGCCGGTGAAGTGGCAGGCCCAACGACTTCTGTAGAGATGTAAGTCGCTGAGCTGCGGGATGCGAACGGCGGAAGTGAGCACACAGCGACCGTGCCCTCTGCAGAAGGCCATCTAGTCTGGGATAGTGGGCTAAAAATTGCTGGACAACCAGGTTCAACACGTGAGCCATACAAGGCACGTGTGTGACATTGCCCCGGCGAAGGGCCGCACCCAGGTTTGCAGCATTGTCGCACACGGCCTTCCCTGGTTTCAGGTCCAGTGGAGACAACCATTCATGAAATTGGTTCTACAGAGCTGACCACAACTCCTCAGCTGTGTGACTCACATTTCCCAGACATTTCAATGTAAAAACCGCCTGATGACGTTGAGCCCTACTGCCAGCATAGTAAGGAGGTGTGCAGGATCCCTTCTGCGCAGTTAGAAAGCTTGTGGCATGACCAGACAGGCTTTGGGTGCAGGTGGAAGACCGAGAGGAGGTTGAGGAGGCAGAAGCAGTGGAGGAAAAATGACATAAAGAGGATTGACGCACAACTCGTGGGGACGGCAAGACTTGGACTGCAGCCCCTTGTCCTGCTGTCACCATAGTTACCCAGTGCCCAGTCAGCGACATGTAACGCCCCTGTCCATGCCTACTCGTCCAAGTGTCTGTGGTGAAATGCACCCTGTCACACACAGAGTTTCTCAAAGAAGCGGTGATGTTGTGTGCGACATGCTGGTGGAGCGCAGGCACACCTTTCTTTGAGAAGTAGTGCCGACTGGGCATCTGGTACTGGGGCACTGCGACGGACATAAGGTCTCGAAAATCCTCTGTGTCCACCAGGCGGAAAGGCAGCATTTCTGTAGCCAAGAGCTTGCAGATGGTGAAATTCAACCTCTTAGCTTTCTCATGGCTAGGAGGAAATGGTCTTTTACTTGTCCACATCTGAGGGACCGAGGGCTGGCTATTGTGCTTAGACGGGGTTGATAAGGGTGTCCCCGGCAAACTGCCGGTCTGTGAGGAAGATGCAGGCGGACATGTTAGGTTGCCTTGATCCAAAGGTGGTGCTATCGATGTCGGACAGCGCTCAAGACCAGCTGGTGTTACCACCTCCAAAGAAAATGATGACCTGCCAATCACGCTGGCTGTTGCGGGTAAAGAGGTGGCAGGTCTGCGCCCCAAAACAGGTGTGACTGCTGTCCCCCCAGTCACAGAGGATGAAGAGGCCGCGGATGCACAAGATATGGCAGACGGTGGTTGGCCCGGCCGGCTAGACCGCATTGTAGCACACTGAGCTTCCCACTGCAACTTATGCTTCATGTCCATGTGCCGGTTCATGCATGAAGTACTCAAACTATGTATTTTTTGGCCTCTACTTAGCTTTTGCTGACAAATGTTACAGATAACACGAGTTGGGTCATCTTTATCGATCTGAAAAAATGCCCAGGCTATGCAAGGCTTAGCACCCATGCGACCTGAAGAGCCACCACGACTTGTGGTGAGAGGCAGAGTTGTGTTTGAGGATGCAGTTGTTGACGTGCTTCCAGTACTACGTCTCTGTCCAGGAAGGCGCAACCTGACCTCGTCGTCACTAGCATCTTCCTCCACCTCCTCTGCTGACCTCATCTCTTGGCTGACTATGGGTTGACAGTAAGTGGGATCTCCGACCTCATCATCATCACCCTGTGCGTTATCACACCCGTCGTCCTCAGAGCCAACCTGTTCCTGCCCTGACAAAAAACTAAAGTTGTCGCTCCAATCAGGTATTTGAGTCTTATCATCGTCTTCCTCATTGTCTCCACCAACAGGAGTTACAGTTTGGGAATGAGGGTCTACATTATGGTCAGAACCTTCTGCGTCTGGTCCTGGATCCGACTCATAAAGATTCTGGGCATCAGTGCAGATCATTTCCTCGTCTGGATTCACAGAAGCGCTGGAGTCGACCTCTGATTCCCAGGCTATAGTATGAGTAAACAGCTCTGCAGACTCAACCATCTGTTCTACCTCATACTCAGACGGGCAGCTGGAGATTTGGGAGCTGTGAGGAAGCAAGTGCGATTTGGGTGACACCTTTGAGGACTGGAGTATTTGTGATGTTGAAGTTGATGTGGAGGAGAGCCCACTTAAAGGAGCACTTGATATCCGTTGAAGCACCTGCTGTTTTTGTGCCTCATCTGGAATTTGTAGCGATTGGCGTGGCCGTAAGAAAGGGATCTTATCACATTGTCCGCTAAAAGAAGTAGACATTTTAGTTTGGCTGGAAGATGGTCTTTCTTCTGCACCTACCCCACGGACACAACCTTTTTTCCCCTTCCCAACACGCCTATTCCCCTTTCCACCAGCAGCAGGCCTTTTTCCACTCATTTTGGTGGTTAACTAATTCACAACTCTGGAGTTGTTTGCACAAAAAAACAATGGATGGTAACCGAGCAGAGCTGAGTGGCCAAACTGTGGTATTAGGCCAAAACTACTGGCTGGGTTAGATGCAGAAAAAAATTATTTTTAATTTGCAACCTGATGGAGGTCAGTATAGATGGACTAATAGACCAAGTCCCACACACCGCTAGAAGCCCAAATATTTTTTCAGAGCTAGATGCAGAAAAAAATTATTTTTAATTTGCAACCTGATGGAGGTCAGTATAGATGGACTAATAGACCAAGTCCCACACACCGCTAGAAGCCCAAATATTTTTTCAGAGCTAGATGCAGAAAAAAATTATATTCAATTTGCAACCTGCTGGAGGTCAGTATAGAAGGACTAATAGAACAAGTCCCACACACTGCTAGAAGCCCAAATATTTTTTCAGAGCTAAATGAAGAAAAAAAATATTTTTAATTTGCAACCTGATGGAGGTCAGTATAGATGGACTAATAGACCAAGTCCCACACACTGCTAGAAGCCCAAATATTTTTTCAGAGCTAGATGCAGAAAAAAATTATTTTTAATTTGCAACCTGATGGAGGTCAGTATAGATGGACTAATAGACCAAGTCCCACACACCGCTAGAAGCCCAAATATTTTTTCAGAGCTAGATGCAGAAAAAAATTATATTCAATTTGCAACCTGCTGGAGGTCAGTATAGAAGGACTAATAGAACAAGTCCCACACACTGCTAGAAGCCCAAATATTTTTTCAGAGCTAAATGAAGAAAAAAATTATTTTTAATTTGCAACCTGATGGAGGTCAGTATAGATGGACTAATAGACCAAGTCCCACACACTGCTAGAAGCCCAAATATTTTTTCAGAGCTAGATGCAGAAAAAAATTATATTCAGTTTGCAACCTGATGGAGGTCAGTATAGATGGACTAATAGAATGATGCTATGCCCAAAAGATTTTACTTCACTAGGTGCAGTAAAAAAATTGGTATTCTATACACAGGTGGTATATCTTGCAACACAGATAGGCTACTCCACTGACTAACACACTCTGCAATAGGCCAAAAAGGATTAGCTTTGCTAGATTCAGCCAAATGCTGTGAAAAAAACTTGCACAGCACTGGCACAGACCTGCCTGGCAAAAACTGATAGGAACTGATGTAACCTAGTCCTGAAAAGGACTCCAATTACAATTAGTCTTTACTCCCACAATCTATCTATTTAAGAGCACAGACCTGCCTGATAAAAGTCGTAAGAAATGCTGTAACCTAGTCCTTAAAAGGACTGCAATCACAACTATTCCCTACTCCCAAGCTATCTGTATATTTTTTGCGAAAATTGGCTTGAAATTAACAAGGTATAGCGCACACAGCAACAGCGGTGCCGTCTAACACGCAGCTGCAGCAGTGAGAAAAGGGTGGCGACGGGGAAAATGGCTTGGTCTTATAGGGCAAGGACATGTGACATACACTGCCAAGCACACATGCCCTTGCTTGTGTGAAAAAAAGCACTTCGCTCCGTGTGTGCGCTGCTGATAGGCTGACAGATTGCACCTCCCCACTGCAAATGCGGGAAAGAGAAAAAAAAATGGAGATCTTCATTGTTCCTGCAGAGATCCATCCCCTGCCCCTCCCCCCGCCCCGCTGTACACTCAAACTGCGTATTAACATTAATTTTCATCATTACTGAGAAAAAATCCAGTTATGATTTTGGTGCACGAACAGTTATCGAACATAACCTCGAACAGCCGAATTTTTCTCAAATTGTTCGTGTTCGCCGACCGGCTCGAACACCGCCCAAAACAGCTCGAATTTGAGATTGGCGAACAGTTCGAGTAGAACAACGCTCATCTCTAGTAGAGACGTCCCCTTTACCTGCCTCCGTCCGTTCAGCTCCCTTCTCGGCGCCGTCTCCTGCCTTCATTCCTCCTGCGCCATCCTCAGAGGCGGTCTGTCTCCTCGTCTCGGGTGGCGTGCTCCGCTGACGGGTTCCGGTCTGCTGGGCCATCTCACGGCTCCACTCCGTCAGCGTGTCTTGCTGCACCTGGGCCATCCTCCGTGCGAGGCCCTCCAGCGCGGTCTGTGCACACTCCCGGTCTCGGGGGAGCTGTGCTAGGATCTCCACTAAGCCTAGTGGGGTTGTTGCTTGCAGCAGGCTCCTGACCACTGGGTCGGTGCTGCCTGTCTCTCCCTCCATCTCCGGGTACGCTTTCTCTGGACTCCTCTCCAGACTTCTTGTCTCCGGGTGCGCTCTCTCTAGACTCCTCCAGGCTGCTCCCATCTTCACTTTTTTTTTCTTGGTCCGCCCACACTGAGGGTGGTCCCGGGGCAACTTGGTGATTGTCAGTCCCAGGGGCAGTCCCCTCACGCTGATGGACATCTCAAGCATCACAGTCTCTGCTGGTGGGGGCGGTCTTTGTTTTTGGCGCCATTCTTGGTCCTGGCCCACGATGGGAGGTGGCCTCCTGCCACCACCCGGCACGCCCACAATGGCGTCCGCTCCGCCAGGGCGGGAAACCCTCCCAGATGGCGGGAATCGTCCCCCAGTGGCGGGAAACTCCGCAGACGGCGGGAAAAGACCGCAGATGACGGGCAAATGGCGGGAACCGATCCGAGATGGCGTCCGATGGCGGGGACCCTCCGGAATCGGCGGGAGACTTCTTTTTGAGGTAAATGCGAACTTTTCTTCAGGCACGCAGTACCCGGTGGTTGCGGGCACGTGATCCTGTCGACTGCGCCAAAGTTGACGCACCCCCTGGGCCAGTGTTGTTTGGGGGATACCCGGAGCCGGATCAGATGTGGGTTGTAGTCTCCGAGTGGCGGTGACCCGGTCCGTGCCCAGGGCGTCAAACTCCGTGTGTGGCAGTCTTTACAGATGTTGTTAGTGTTCTTAGTGTCGACTACGCCACCCGTTGATTTGCGGTTAAAAGGCCGCCGCTGCAGCAGGGTCCGCTGAGGCTGGTGGTATGTGTGCAGCAGTGATAGTATAACCCCCAACGGGCGGGGTATAGCCTCAGGGGGTCAGGTGTAGAGGATGGTGGTAGTGGTGGTGCAGTGTGGATGGTAAGAAGACTCAGAGTCGGGCTGTGCAGTTCAGGGTTTTTACTTACTGCTGTTCTGTTGGTCACTCTGGCCTTGAGTGACCACCCGAGCCGTGCTGCGTCCACCAGGTTCTGGACTCGGCCAACCCCCAGGCAATTCCGGAGCGTGGTCCTGAGCTCCTTTCTGACTCTCCCTTCTTCTGGCCGTTCCCACCAGGGATCCACTTTTGGCCGGCTCCCTCGGGTCTCTTGGTGGTCAAGCCTCCTCTGGGCTCCCTGACCCTATACTTGGTATGCCTTTCTAGTGGATTTGGTGAGGGTCGTGGCAGATCCTGACCACGACCTCCGGTTCCTGGCTAAGGTTTGTTTTGGCCTCTGCCAGCTTGGGATCCGGTACCCTTGTCCGCCAACCCTTCACCCTTCTGTCCTTATTCTGGGATCTTGGGGTTCTCTTCTTGTTTCCTCTCTGGGTCCTTCTTACTCCTCTCTCTCTCTCTCTCAGCAGGCTCTGTTCTGGAGCTGGGCCCAGCCGGAGCCACAGCTCCCTGTCAGCCCTCCTGGCTGAGCTCCTCTGCTCTGCTTCTCCTCAGGCTCTCTGACAGACTGACCTAAGATGGTGCCCACCTTATATACTCCCTCTATGTGTGAGCCCAGGTGACCAGCACCCAATGAGCTCCTAGCTTTACCCAGACTACTCCCCCTATCTGCCCCTACACTACTGGGATGTTCCACCCCCCTCCCACTCCAGCCAGGGACAGACGCTGTCGTACCTGCACATTTACTGGTGGGAGTACCGTAGTTCTGTCCCCCGGAAATGGGATGTATGTAGTGCATGCAGCCTACTAAGCTCAGTTCCACACTCCATCCTTACCCGGGAGTGGAATACCACACCTCTGGCTTGAGGTGTAATACCCCTGTAGCAGCCGAGTCCTCGGGGTGCTACATATGCCGCTGCTGAATTGCCGGCCGGCTTTTTTAAAGAAAGCGTCTTCTGAGCAGTTTGTCAGCTTTTGGACACCTTTGAAGGTGTTTTCTATGTGTTTCTATGTGTTTTTGTTTACCTGCCATTGGTTTTAACGGTGTTCGACGGTGTTCTAAGGTGTTCGACGAACAGTTCGACGAACAGTTCCTCGAACATCCCGGTGTTCGACGAACCGAACCGAACCCGAACACTACGGGGGTGGCTCAACACTAGTCAGAACGTATTGCACCAGGGCTTGTCGGTGCTGCCACAGTCGCTGCAACATGTGCAGAGTTGAATGCCACCAGGTAGGCACATCGCATTTTAGCCGGTGAACTGGCAGGCCCAACTACTTCTGTAGAGATGTATGTCGCTGAGCTGCGGGATGCGAACGGCGGAAGTGAGCACACAGTGACCGTGCCCTCTGCAGAAGGTCATCTAGTCCGGGATAGTGGGCTAAAAATTGCTGGACAATCAGGTTCAACACATGAGCCATACAAGGCACGTGTGTGACATTGCCCCGGCGAAGGGCCGCACCCAGGTTTGCAGCATTGTCGCACACGGCCTTCCCTGGTTTCAGGTCCAGTGGAGACAACCATTCATGAAACTGGTTCTCCATAGCTGACCACAACTCCTCAGCTGTGTGACTCACATTTCCCAGCTATCGATGTCGGACAGCGCTGAACACCAGCTGGTCTTTCCACCTCCAAAGAAAATGATGACCTGCCAATCACGCTGGCTGTTGCAGGTAAAGAGGTGGCAGGTCTGCGTCCCAAAACAGTCACAGAGGATGAAGAGGCCGCAGATGCACAAGATGTGGCAGACAGAGGTTGGCCCGGCCGGCTATGCCGCATTGTAGCACAGTGAGATTCCCACTGCAACTTGTGCTTCATGTTCATGTGCCGGTTCATGCATGAAGTACTCAAACTATGTATTTTTTGGCCTCTACTTAGCTTTTGCTGACAAATGTTACAGATAACACGAGTTGGGTCATCTTTATCGATCTGAAAAAATGCCCAGGCTATGCAAGGCTTAGCACCCATGCGACCTGAAGAGCCACCACGACTTGTGTTTAGAGGCAGAGTTGTGTTTGAGGATGCAGTTGTTGATGTGCTTCCAGTACTACGTCTCTGTCCAGGAAGGCGCAACCTGACCTCGTCGTCACTAGCATCCTCCTCCACCTCCTCGGCTGACCTCATCTCTTGGCTGACTGTGGGTTGACAGTAAGTGGGATCTCCAATCTCATCATCACCCTGTGTGTTATCACACCCGTCGTCCTCAGAGCCAACCTGTTCCTGCCCTGACAAAAAACTAAAGTTGTCGCTTCAATCAGGTATTTGAGTCTCATCATCGTCTTCCTCATTGTCTCCACCAACAGGAGTTACCGTTTGGGAACGAGGGTCTACATTATGGTCAGAACCTTCTGCGTCTGGTCCTGGATCTGACTCATAAAGATTCTGGGCATTAGTGCAGATCATTTCCTCGTCTGGATTCACAGAAGCTCTGGAGCCGACCTCTGATTCCCAGGCTATAGTATGAGTAAACAGCTCTGCAGACTCAACCATCTGTTCTACACCATACTCAGACAGGCAGCTGGAGACTTGGGAGCTGTGAGGAAGCAAGTGCGATTGGGGTGACACCTCTGAGGACTGGAGTATTCGAGATGTTGAAGTTGAGGTGGAGGAGAGCCCACTTAAAGGAGCACTTGATATCCGTTGAAGCACCTGCTGTTTTTGTGCCTAATCTGGAATTTGTAGCGATTGGCGTGGCCGTAAGAAAGGGATCTTATCACATTGTCCGCTAAAAGAAGTAGACATCTTAGTTTGGCTGGAAGATGGTCTTTCTTCTGCAGATGTTACTGTTGCTTTAACACCTACCCCACGGACACAAACTTTTTTTCCCTTCCCAACACGCCTATTCCCCTTTCCACCAGCAGCAGGCCTTTTTCCACTCATTTTGGGGGTTAACTAAATCACAACTCTGGAGTTGTTTGCACAAAAAACAATGGATGGGAACCGAGCAGAGCTGAGTGGCCAAACTGTGGTATTAGCAAAAAAAGTATTGGCTCGGTTAGATGCAGAAAAAATTTTTATTGAATTTGCAACCTGATGGAGGACAGTATAGATGGACTAATAGAACAAATCCCACACACTGCTAGAAACCTAAATATTTTTTCAGAGCTAGATGCAGAAAAAAATTATATTGAATTTTCAACCTGATGGAGGTCAGTATAGATGGACCAATAGAACAAGTCCCACACACTGCTAGAAGCTGAAATTTTTTTTCAGAGCTCGATGCAGAAAAAAATTATATTGAATTTGCAACCTGGTGGAGTTTAGTATAGATGGACTAATAGAACAAGTCCCACACACTGCTACAAGCTGAAATATTTTTTCAGAGCTGGATGCAGAAAAAAATTATATTGAATTTGCAACCTGATGGAGGTCAGTATACATGGACTAATAGAACAAGTCCCACACACTGCTAGAAGCCAAAATATTTTTTCAGAGCTAGATGCAGAAAAAAATTATATTGAATTTGCAACCTGATAGAGGTCAGTATAGATGGACTAATAGAACAAGTCCCACACACTGCTAGAAGCCGAAATATTTTTTCAGAGCTAGATGCAGAAAAAAATTATATTGAATTTGCAAACTGATGGAGGTCAGTATAGATGGACTAATAGAACAAGTCCCACACACTGCTGGAAGCCAAAATATTTTTACAGAGCTCGATGCAGAAAAAAATTATATTGAATTTGCAACCTGATAGAGGTCAGTATAGATGGACTAATAGAACAAGTCCCACACACTGCTAGAAGCTGAAATATTTTTTCAGAGCTAGATGCAGAAAAAAATTATATTGAATTTGCAACCTGATGGAGGTCAGTATAGATGGACTAATAGAACAAGTCCCACACACTGCTGGAAGCCAAAATATTTTTACAGAGCTCGATGCAGAAAAAAATTATATTGAAATTGCAACCTGATGGAGGTCAGTATAGATGGACTAATAGAGCAAGTCCCACACACTGCTACAAGCTGAAATATTATTTCAGAGCTAGATGCTGAAAAAAATTATATTGAATTTGCAACCTGATGGAGGTCATTATAGATGGACTAATAGAACAAGTCCCACACACTGCTATAAGCCAAAATATTTTTTCAGAGCTAGATGCAGAAAAAAAATATATTGAATTTGCAACCTGATGGAGGTCAGTATAGATGGACTAATAGAACAAGTCCCACGCACTGCTAGAAGCCTAAATATTTTTTCAGAGCTCGATGCAGAAAAAAATTATATTGAATTTGCAACCTGATGGAGGTCAGTATAGATGGACTAATAGAACAAGTCCCACACACTGCTGGAAGCCAAAATATTTTTTCAGCGCTAGATGCAGAAAAAAATTATATTGAAATTTCAACCTGATGGAGGTCAGTATAGATGGAATAATAGAACAAGCTCCACACACTGCTAGAAGCCGAAATATTTTTTCAGAGCTCGATGCAGAAAAAAATTATATTGAAATTGCAATCTGATGGATGTCAGTATAAATGGACTATTAGAGCAAATCCCACACACTGCTACAAGCTGAAATATTTTTTCAGAGCTAGATGCAGAAAAAAATTATATTGAATTTGCAACCTGATGGAGGTCAGTATAGATGGACTAATAGAACAAGTCCCACACACTGCTAGAAGCCTAAATATTTTTTCAGAACTAAAAGCAGAAAAAAATGATATTGAATTTGCAACCTGATGGAGGTCAGTATAGATGGACTAATAGAACAAGTCCCACACACTGCTACAAGCTGAAATATTTTTACAGAGCTCGAGGCAGAAAAAAATTATATTGAATTTGCAACCTGGTGGATGTTAGTATAGATGGACTAATAGAACAAGTCCCACACACTGCTACAAGCCAAAATATTTTTTCAGAGCTCGAGGCAGAAAAAAATTATATTGAATTTGCAACCTGGTGGAGGTTAGTATAGATGGACTAATAGAACAAGTCCCACACACTGCTACAAGCTGAAATATTTTTTCAGAACTAGATGCAGAAAAAAATTATATTGAATTTGCAACCTGATGGAGGTCAGTATAGATGGACTAATAGAACAAGTCCCACACACTGCTAGAAGCCTAAATATTTTTTCAGAGCTCGATGCAGAAAAAAATTATATTGAATTTGCTACCTGATGGAGGTTAGTATAGATGGACTAATAGAACAAGTCCCACACACTGCTAGAAGCCGAAATATTTTTTCAGAGCTAGATGCAGAAAAAAATTATATTGAATTTGCAACCTGATGGAGGTCAGTATAGATGGACTAATAGAACAAGTCCCACACACTGCTAGAAGCCTAAATATTTTTTCAGAGCTAGATGCAGAAAAAAATTATATTGAATTTGCAACCTGATGGAGGTTAGTATAGATGGACTAATAGAAAAAGTCCCACACACTGCTAGAAGCCTAAATATTTTTTCAGAGCTCGATGCAGAAAAAAATTATATTGAATTTGCAACCTGGTGGACGTTAGTATAGATGGACTAATAGAATGATGCTATGCCCAAAAGGTTTTATTTCACTAGGTGCAGTAAAAAAATGTGTATTCTTTACACAGGTGGTGTAGCTTGCAACACAGATAGGCTACTCCACTGACTAACACACTCTGCAATCGGCCAAAAAGTATTTGCATTGCTAGATTTAGCCAAATGCTGTGAAAAATACTTTCACAGCACTGGGACTGACCTGCCTGGCAAAAAGTGATAGCAACTGATGTAACGTAGCACTGGAAAGGACTGCAATTACAATTAGTCTTTACTCCCAACCTATCTATTTAAGAGCACAGACCTGCCTGATAAAAGTCGAAGGAAAACAAGTAACCTAGTCTTTAAAAGGAATGCAATCACAACTCTTCCCTACTCCCAAGGTATCTGTAGATTTGTGCGAAAATTGGCTTGAAAGTAACAAAGTATAGCGCACACAGCAACAGCGGTGCCGTCTAACATGCAGCTGCAGCAGTGAGAAAATGGTGGCGACGGGGAAAATGGCTGGGCCTTATAGGGCAAGGACATGTGACATACACTGCCAATGACACATGCCCTTGCTTGTGTGAAAAAAAGCAGTTCGATCCGTGTGTGCGCTGCTGATAGGCTGACAGACTGCACCGCCCCTCTGTAAATGCAGGGAAGAGAAAAAAAAATGGAGATCTTCATTATTTCTGCAGAGATCCATCCCCTGCCCCTCCCCCCGCCCTGCTGTACACTCAAACTGCGTATTAACATTAATTTTCATCATTACTGAGAAAAAATCCAGTTATGATTTTGGTGCACTAACAGTTATCGAACATAACCTCGAACAGCCGAATATTTTTCAAATCGTTCGTGTTCGCCGAACGGCTCGAACACCTCCCAAAACAGCTCGAATTTGAGATTGGCGAACAGTTCGAGTCGAACACCGCTCATCTCTAGTTACAAGCTGGAAGCACTGCAGAACTGCCTCAGCCAAGCGGCAACAGGCTGGGTTGAAACTCATAAGCTAAGGTGATAAACTTCACACTGCTTGTGAGTTGTGGACAGCTGTGAAAGAGCAGGCAGATCTGTGGCTGAGACCGCTGAACCTACATCCAGGAATGGTCATGTGTGACAATGGCCGTAACCTGATGGCGGCTCTGAGGCGAGGCGAGATCACACACGTACCATGCCTGGCTCATGTGCTTAACCTCATGGTTCAGCGGTTTCTTAAATCGTACCCCGAGTTGCCAGATCTGCTCGTCAAAGTACGCCACCTGTCAGCTCATTTTCGCAAGTCGGCTACAGCTTCTGCCGCCCATGCTGTGTTGCAGCAGCGTTTGCAGCTTCCGGCACACCGACTGGTGTGTGATGTCCCCACAAGTTGGAACTCTACACTCCACATGTTGCAAAGGATTTGTGAGCAGAAGAGAGCAGTTGTGGAGTACCAGCTGCAACAAGGTCGTAGATATTCAGGTCAGACTCCACACATAAGACCTCAGGAGTGGACCTGGATGTCTGACATATGTACCATCCTGACAAACTTTGAGGACTCCACCAAGATGGTGAGAGGCGATGACGCCATTATTAGCGTCAGCATCCCACTTGTCTGTCTTTTGCAACGCTCTCTGAAGAGAATTAAAGAGGAGGCATTGCAGCCAGAGTATGATGAGATGGATCAAGAAGCCGTAGCGGTAGATTACACACAGTCCAGCCTCATCTGATCCCAACGTGCATTGGGGGACAATGAGGGAGAGGAGGAGGTGGAGGAGGAAGAACAGGAGCTGGTATCATGCGCTGTAGACAGTAGTACCTATACAAGTGTTATACAGTCGATTCAGCGTGAGTGGCCTGAGGACAGGGGGAGGAGGAGGAGGAGAGCATGGTCAGTCGTCATCTTGGTGAGGACACGGAAGTCTTGCCTGTTACCAGTCTGGCACGCATGGCTGACTTTATGTTACGCTGCCTTAACCGTGACCCTCACGTTGTCAAAATGTTGGGTGACAGTCATTACTGGTTGGTGACACTTTTAGATCCCCGCTACAAGGACAACTTTCACTCTCTTATTCCTGAGGTGGAGAGGTCTACAAAAAGAGGGCAGCACCAGAAGGGCCTTGCTGCAGAACTGTTAAAAAAATTCCCATCTGAACACGCTAGCGGCAGAGGTCACAGTTCGTTGACCAACCAAAGTGTACAGGCGAGAGATACGCAACTTTAATCCAGCAGAGGCAGTGGAACACTGTCAAAATTCTGGGAAAGTTTTCTGAGACCTGCCCAGCTTACAAGCCCTGATGCGTGGGGTACTCTTACAAGGAGTGGAAAGTTTCAAAAGATGGTGAGGGAGTACCTTACCGACTGTACCAGCATCCTTCGTGATTCCTCTCTGCCTTTTAATTTTTGGGTATCCAAGCTGGACACTTGGAATGAACTCGCTTTGTACGCCTTGGAGGTCCTGGCCTGCCCTGCCGCTAGCGTGTTATCAGAGAGTGTTTTTAGTGCCGCTGGGGGAATTATAAATGATAAGCGCACTCGCCTGTCAACTAACAATGCTGACAAGCTGACACTTATCAAAATGAACAAGGGCTGGATTGGGCCAGACTTCTCATCACCACCAAATGAGAGCAGAGTAACATAAAGTCAAATCCACTGTGTTATTTCGGGAGGTGTATTCCCATGCACTGCTTCACACCCACACATGGGTATACGCTTCCTCATTTCAGCTGTAATTTGCTCTTCTCCTTATTCTCAGCCTCCACCACCACTATACCACCAGGGTGACCGTTGTCCGTGTTGTCAGCATTGCAAGTTCCTCTGTCCTAATTTTTAGCAGCTTTTGCTTGGAAGGCATAGGCAAAGACTATGGGAGACCCACTCCCCAATAATAGTAATAATGTTTTTAGTATGCTGTACTGCATGGCTCATGTAAGGGGCATTAAAATCATCTTGTTAAGCTACTGCAACATCCACCATTTTTCCAAGGGGCATTTAAACCGTCTTGTTAAGCTACTGCGACCTCCACGTCTCTTACAAGGGGCATTTAAACCGTCTTGTTAAGCAACTGAGACCTTCACCACTTTTCCAAGGGGCATTAAAACCATCTTGATAAGCTACTGCAACCTCCATGTCTCTTCCAAGGGGCATTTAAACCATCTTGTTAAGCTACTGCTACCTCCATGTCTCTTCCAAGGGGCATTTAAACCGTCTTTTTAAGCTACTGTGACCTCCACGTCTCTTCCAAGGGGCATTAAAACCATCTTGTTAAGATGCTGCGACCTCCATGTCTCTTCCAAGGGGCATTTAAACCGTCTTGTTAAGCAACTGAGACCTCCACCACTTTTCCCAGGGGCATTAAAGCCGTCTTGTTAAGCTACTGCGACATCCACAACTTTTTCAAGGGGCATTGATATTGTCTTTTTATATCACTGCTAACTCCACCATTCTTCAAACGGGCATTGCATTTCCTCCTAATTTTAGTTAGCTGTTGCTTTTCAATGTATAGGCGAACACTAAGGGAGACCCACTCCCCAATAATGGGTAGAAGGTTTTTAGCATGCTGTAATCCACATCTGTTTCAAGGGGCATTGCAGTTCCTCATAATTTTTGGAAAGCCTGAGACCCAGTTGCTATAAATTGAAAAAACGGTTTAGTTAAGATCCTCTGACCTCCATGTTACTTCCAAGGGGCATTGGAGTGCCTCGAAATTTTTGGTAGGCATTGCACTCACTGCATGCCCTCTAACTGTGTAGCTGAACCTGTCCTTTTAATACAGAAATATTTCCTACTAAACATGTGTGGTTGACTGGCCTGATATTGATGTGAATGGTCCCTGTTCCTCCTGCTCTTTCTCCTTTGCCAACACCTCATCCATCATTCATCACCTGAAGCTTTGTTTTAACGGGAGTCATAGAACTGGGACAGTAGCAGGAAAATATCCAGCAATCCTCGGATGAGGTAGGATATGCGCCAAAACGCTGACCACCTCAGGCCTAGCCGCTACTACATACATGCACTTGCATTCCAAGAAAACAAAGCAGATGCTAACTTCTATCATCATCATCATGCTCCTCCCCTGATGGAGAAGTCAGGGCCCACCGGAGGATTCTTGTTCTCTGGTGGTCTCATCCAATGCTGCCCTAAAGCAGGCCGGGCTAAGAAAAGTGTGTGGGGGGATGTTCCAAGGAGAAATAGGGGCGGCTGGGGATCGTTTATGGACACCCGGCTGCCGCCCGGTGGCTGGGGACTATTTGTGGACACCCGGCTGCGGGGCGGCTGGGGACCGAGTATAGGCACCCGGCCGCTCCCTGGCAGTTGGGGACCGAGCATGGACACCCGGCCGCCGGGCGGCTGGAGTCTGAGTATGGATACCAGGCCGCCGATGCAGCCATGACATGGTGGCCGGCGTCTGCCTCCACATGCCTAAAAGGCCCAATTTGAAGTGCAAGCAAGCTAGCAGTATAGTATTGCAGTCTGGGGGTGGGTGGGAGACAGGCTACACACTTATGCTTGCATTCAAAGAAAACAAAGCAGATGCTAACTTCTATCATCATCATGCTCCTCCCCTTGGCACTCTCAACTCCCCTGATGTAGAAGCCAGGGCCCAACGGAAGAGTCTGGTTCTCTGGTGGGCTCGTCCAATGCTGACCTAAAGCAGGCCGGGCTAAGAAAAGTGTGTGGGGGGATGTTCCAAGGAGAAATAGGGGCGGCTGGGGACCATTTATGGACACCCGGCCGCCCTCTGGCGGCTGGGGACCGAGCGTAGACACACGGCCGCCGGGCGGCTGGGGACTGAGTATGGATAACACGCTGCCGTAGCAGTCATGAGGTAGTGGCCAACTTCGGCCTCCTCCAAACTAAAAGGCCCCATTTCAAGTGCAAGCAAGCAAGCAGTATGGTATTGCAGCCTGGGGGTGGGTGGGTGGCAGACTTCACACTTACGCTTGCATTGCAAGGAATGGGGGAGGTACAATTGAACACTGCCCTGGGACAAGGACTTGCACGGGGATAGTTGCAAGTCTGCATCTTCTGATTAAAAAAAGGATCACTTCTGATGGGCACACTTTTAGGCAGTGACCTGGGTGTCAGAGATGCTTCCAGGGGTCTTCCCCATGCTGTTCCCATGTCTTTTCAGCACTGTATGCATGTGTTACACAGCACATGGCCAGATAAGATTTTAAAATGTTAAAATGACATTTCCCGGTGAATGCATTTGTCACGGTTGAAAGCAATACAAAAGTGCAAAAATGCATAAAAAATGCTACTTGCGAACATAGCCCAAGGTGTGGAGGAGTATTTTTGTTTTTGGTTATTTATTTTACCTTATACACAAGTCTTTATCCTGGAAAGGATGTTCCTTAACATATTTCAGAGGAAAACCATTTCAGTTTTGTTTTTGAACGTTTTATTGTGAGCCCTTTAAAGTGGCTTAATACCTCTGACCACGTTGTTGACAGCTTTGACTTGGGAGTCAGAAATGCTTCCTGGGGCGATGCCCATGCTGTCCCCATGTAATTTGAGCACTGTCACTATCGTTTTGGGTACTTTTTAGGCTTTTTACAGACTGCCAGGGGTGCCGCCCATAGACTAACATTGGGCTCGTTGCTCGGGTCGAGCACCCAAGTATCACGGCGAGCTTGGCCCGAGCTTCGAGCACCCGAGCATTTTAGTGCTCGCTCAACACTAGATGTAGCGCAATACGTTGTGCGTGCGTCAAATTATCAAAGCGTCTCCACATGGAGAGTTTCTTAAGGTTTTCTGCGACCAGATGCACAAAAATCTCCACCGCTGGACTCATTGACAAAATGGCAAAGTAGAGGCCGGAACTCAGCCACAAAATTGGATTGCGGCCCCGCTGCAGTTGTTTGGGACACCCTGATCGACTCTGTCCAGAGAAGGTTGGTGAATCCCAAGACATTATGCCTGTAGGAGAGGCTGCCGTTGGCGTTAGTGTTTCCTCTCCACAGATGACCATGTCTCCGTGGCAAGTGGAGGCCTCAGATTAACCGGAAGTTTCGGGCATAAAGTCTTGAAGAGTCAGTGTCTGATTCCCGTCCGACAACTCCAGAATCCGGTTTGGGCATTGTCCTCCGTGCCTGCGGCTCTGCTCTGCTAGTCCACCGCTCCTGCGGCCCTGTTCCTGTATCCCAGTCTGTACTGGTCCATATCCAGCCTGCATTCATACCTGCCAGTATCTGCCAGTCTGGATTCCAGCCATGCTTGTCAGCACCCGCCTGTGGTGCATACCAACCGTGCCTGCCAGTACCTGCCTGTCTGCATACCAGCCGTGCCTGCCAGTACCCACCTGTCTGCATACCAGCCGTGCCTGCTAGTACCCTCCTGTCTGCATACCAGCCGTGCCTGCCAGTACCCACCTGTCTGCATACCAGCTGTGCCTGCCTGTTCCTGCATTCCCCGGTGTGGGTCAACAGCTGTGACCGGGGTCTGAACTGGAGTAGCACCTGGTCCCTCTGCTCGGTTCCTCCCTGGTTCACAGAGTCAACTGAGCCGCCGTGCGACCTTGGTCGGACCGAGTTGATACTTAGTCACGCCCCTCCAGGCACTCCTCGGTGCATGGTCCAGTGGGATCACTAACCACGCTCACGCCAGTTAGTCCGGGCGTGAGCGTAACACAGATGTTACAGTGGATTGAGAAACATGCGGTGTGCTCGGTGAAACAAACACAGTAGGCATGTCCTCTTCCACTACAGCTGACGGGCTGTCACTCAGTCTGACTGGAGGGGGTAAAGAAGCGGAGTTTCTGCGATGGGAGACCTGCGTGACAATACTTGGCAAGGTAACAGAGGAGGAGGAATAATCAATGGATGCGTTTGATGGGGCAGCTGATGGTTGTTGAGGTGCGCTGGTCCGCATTTCAGCGCGGTTATATTTCCAGCGTAACGCATGCTGTTTGAGCATGTGAACATTCATGTATGTAGTAGTCAAATTATTGCAGTTTTTGCCTCTACTGAGTTTTTTATCGCAAAGTTTGCAGATAACGTGAGTTAGCTCATCCTTTGCGGTGACAATAAAGGTCCATGCTAAGCAACCCTTGCTGCTCCTGCGAGCTGCAGACCCGTGACCGCTGATGGCCACAGTCACGTTTGTGGCTAAGGATGCAGTGCTCCTCGTGCTTGCATCACTCTGTGTCTGTGCCGTTGGGTGAAATGTAACTTCCTTGTCTTCTTCCTTCACCTCCTCAGATGAGCTACTTGGCTTCGTGACTCTGGTTTCACACCAAGTAGGATCTTCAACCTCGTCATCATCCAATGTGTTATCCCATTCCTCGCCCTCACAGTGACCCTTCTCCTCTTGTTGCCCTGACATCACAGTACAGTCCGCATCAGCCTCAGGTATCAGAGCCTTAGAGTCTCATCAGTATCACCTCCCTCCCCTGTGGTTAACGTCTGGTGACGAGGGTCAGGAACCTGCTCGCACCCTATTTCATCCTGCCCCGAACGCAAGCTATAAAAATTTTGGGCATCGGTGCAGATGCTTTCCAGACTCTGTGACTTTTTGGAGTACACATCTCATGCCCATGGTATAGAATGGGTGAACAGTTCTACAGACTCGCCCATCTGTGGTTCGCTACAGTCAGTTTGACAATTGGACTGTTGTGACACGAAGGGAAGCATGGGTAATTGCGGTGCCCCCTCTGTGGACTGTACTGCGTGTGATTTTGAGGTGGAGGAAGAAGAGGGCACTTTAAGCAGAACTTGCCATCCACTGGAGCACCTCCTCTTTCTGGCACTTATCAACAAGGCGTATCGCTGTGCGGCTGCCAAAGAAAGGGAGTGGAGTAGGCCGTCCAGTAACAGAAGTTGTCAGTTGTCTTTGGATAGGACCTGTTTGTGTTGGTTCACTAGTGCTTTCACTGACATTCCCACGTGCCCCATGTATACCTTGAACACCAAGCCTATTCCCCCTTCCACCACAGCCTCTCTTTTTCCCACTCATGTTGCTCAGATACTGTGATAGGAGCACGCTATTAACTAAACAAAAATTAGTTTTTTTTCCTCTGCAACAGCTCTGCACACACCTGAATTTCAGCGACACTAAATGATAAGGTAAGATATGGCCTGCCGTATAACGTTACTAACAGACGAAATAAATGTTTTAGTGTGGATGTGGCCGTTAAAACATACGAGATATTCTCCAAACATTTTCAAACTGAGATGTCCCCTGTTCTATCACGTTAATAACAGAAGAAAGTATATTTTTACTGTGGATAAGGCCTGTATATCATAAAAGATATGATACGAACAATTTGAAACTGAGATTTCCCTTACTGTATAGTATAAGGAACAGAATAAAGTTTTTTTTAGTGTGGATGAGGCCTGTATAACATAGGAAATATTATTCAAACTATTTCAAACTGAGATGTTCACATTAGGAACAGAAGAATTTTTTTTTTCTTTTTACTGTGGATGCGCCCAGTATGACATAGAATATATGCTCCAAAATATTTAAAACTCAGATCTAGCCTGTTGTATCACGTTACTCAGAGCGAAAAAAAATTTTTTGTTACACTGCATAAGCTCTGCGTACAGCTGAATTTAGCTGCCACTGATGTAGTAGCTGGCTTATAGCACAGTGTATCACGTTTGTCACACGAAAAAATATTTTTTGAACTGGGTGTAGCAAGAGAAAAAAAAAAAATTTTTACACCAAAAGCAGGTGAAGTTCAACACAACTAAATTAGTATCTGGCTTTTAGCAGAATGGATCACCTTTGCCACACTAAAAAAACTTTTGTGGACTGTGCCTGCCAGCAAAAAATACATATTTATTTGACTGTGCGTACAGCTGAATTTGACCGTGACTGACATAGTAGCTGGCTTATAGCACAGTGAATCACGTTTGTCGCGCTAAAAAATATTTTTTGAACTTTGCCTAGCAACAGAAAAAAATATTTTTTACTCTGAAACCCGGTGAAGTTCAACGCCACTAAATTAGTATCTGGCTTTTAGCAGAATGGATCACCTTTGCCACAGTAAAAAGCTTTTGTGGACTCTGCCTGCCAACAAAACATATACACCGTGTGCAGAATTATTAGGCAAATTCGTATTTTGATCACTTTGATACTTTTTATACATGTTGTCCTACTCCTAGCTACATAGGCTTGAGAGCCAACTACCAATTAAGTAAATCTGGTGATGTGCATCTATGCAATGAGGAGGGGTGTTGACTAATGACATCAACACTCTATATAAGGTGTGATTAATTATTAGGCAACTTCCTTTCCTTTGGCAAAATGGGTCAGAAGAGAGATTTGACGGGCTCTGAAAAGTCCAAAATTGTGAGATGTCTTGCAGAGGGATGCAGCAGTCTTGAAATTTCCAAACTTTTGAAGCATGATCACCGAACAATCAAGCGTTTCATGGCAAATAGCCAACAGGGTCGCAAGAAGCGTGTTGGCCAAAAAAGGAGCAAAATAACTGCCCATGAATTGAGGAAAATCAAGCATGAAGCTGCCAAGATGCCATTCGCCACCAGTTTTGCCATATTTCAGAGCTGCAACGTTACTGGAGTATCAAAAAGCACAAGGTGTGCGATACTCAGGGACATGGCCAAGGTAAGGAAGGCTGAAAAACGACCACCTTTGAACAAGAAACATAAGATAAAACGTCAAGAATGGGTCAAGAAATATCTTAAGACTGATTTTTCAAAGGGTTTATGGACTGATGAAATGAACGTGACTCTTGATGGGCCAGATGGATGGGCTAGAGGCTGGATCAATAAAGGGCAGAGAGCTCCACTCCGACTCAGATGCCAGCAAGGTGGAGGTGGGGTATTGGTATGGGCTGGTATCATCAAAGATGAACTTGTGGGACCCTTTCGGGTTGAGGATGGAGTGAAGCTCAACTCCCAGACCTACTACCAGCTTCTGGAAGGCAACTTCTTCAAGCAGTGGTACAGGAAGAAGTAGGTATCGTTCAAGAAAAACATGATTTTCATGCAGGACAATGCTCCATCACATGCATACAACTACTCCACAGCGTGGCTGGCCAGTAACGGTCTAAAAGAAGAAAAAATAATGACATGGCGCCCTTGTTCACCTGATCTGAACCCCATAGAGTTACATAGTTACATAGTTTACATAGTTTATAAGGCCAAAAAAAGACAAGCGTCCATCCAGTTCAGCCTATTTCTTGTGCACTGCAGCTATTCCGCAGCGTTGATCCAGGGGAAGGCAAAAAAAAACCATGCTGTATAGGCCAATTTACATCATTGAGGAAAAATTCTCTTCCCGACTCCAATCTGGCAGTCAGATTAAATCCCTGGATTAATTAACTATCACTAAGCATAGATGTAATTTTATTGTTCTCAAGAAAGGCGTCCAGGCCTCTCTTGAACTCATTTAGTGAGTTGAACATCACCACTTCCTCTCCCAGAGAGTTCCAGAGTCTCACGGCTCTGACCGTAAAGAATCCCCTTCTATGCTGGTGCAGGAACCTCCTTTCCTCCAGACGCATAGTGTGCCCCCTCATCTTTGTCACCATCCTTGGTATAAACAGGTCATGGGAGAGATCTCTGTACTGCCCCCTGATGTATTTATACATGTTTATGAGGACTCCCCTAAGCCTTCTCTTTTCCAACGTAAAAAGGCCTAATTTTGACAACCTCTCTGGGTATTCTAGTTCGTCCATTCCCTTTATTACCTTAGTCGCCCTCCTTTGTACCCTCTCTAGCTCCAATATGTCTTTCCTGAGCTCCGGAGCCCAGAACTGTGCACAATATTCTAAGTGCGGCCTTACCAGCGCTTTATACAGAGGAAGAACAATGTTCTCATCATATGCCCCTATTCCTCTTCTGATGCATGCAATGACTCTATTTGCCTTCGCAGCTGCTGCCTGACACTGGGAACTCCAATTTAATTTGCTGTTAACCATGCTTCTCCATGTCAGATTTCCCCAACGGTTTCCCATTTAATATGTATGGGTGACTGCTGTTTTTCTTTCCCATGTGCATGACCTTACATTTATCGGCATTGAACCCCATTTGCCATTTTTTGCACAACTCCCCAATTTATCTAAATCCTCCTGTGGTCCATCATAAAATGTGAGATCTACAGGGAGGGAAAACAGTACACCTCTCGGAACCGTGTCTGGGAGGCTGTGATGACTGCTGCACGCAATGTTAATCGAAAACAGATCAAGCAACTGACAGAATCTCTGGATGGAAGGCTGTTGAGTGTCATCATAAAGAAAGGTGTCTATATTGATCACTGATTTTTTTGTTTTTTGTTTTTGCATGTCAGAAATGTTTATTTCTAGATTATGTGCACTGATATTGGTTTACCTGGTGAAAATAAACAAGTGAGATGGGATTATATTTGGTTTTTATTAAGTTGCCTAATAATTCTGCACAGTAATAGTTACCTGCACAAATAGATATCCTCCTAAGATAGCCAAATCTAAAAAAATCCCACTCCAGCTTCCAAAAATATTAAGCTTGGATATTTATGAGTCTTTTCGGTTAATTGAGAACATAGTTGTTGATCAATAATAAAAATAATCCTCTAAAATACAACTTGCCTAATAATTTAGCACACAGTGTATATTTGTTTACCTGTGCGTACAGCTGAATTTGACCACCACTGACATAGCAGCTGGCTTATAGCACAGTGTATCATGTTTGTCACATGAAAAAATATTGTTTAGACTGTGCCTAGCAAGAGAAACAATTAATTTTTTTAATCTTAGATTCTATTTGATAATAACATATATCTACAGGAAACTGGTACAGCGATGGGAAGTAACATGGCTCCACAGTACGCAAATCTTTTCATGGCCAAGCTTGAAAGTGACTTTTTGTCCTCATGTCCCATCAGGCCTCTGGCCTACTATTGCTTCATTGACAATATTTTAATCATCTGGATGGGGTCTGAGCAACAGCTGAAGACGTTCCGTGAACACTTTAATCGATTTCATCCCACCATCAACCTAACACTCAACTACTCCTGTACTGAAATTAACTTTTTGGACACCATCATCAAGCTACAGAACAATGAAACAGAGACATCCTTGTACCGGAAAACAATTGACTGTCCTACATACCTTAAATGGGAAAGTTTCCATCCAAAACACATCAAAAACTCTATTGTTTACAGCCAAGCCATCAGATACAATTGGATACGTTCCATCCAGATGAATAGAGACAAACACCTTGATGGCCTCAGAAAGACCTTTTTGAAACAGGGCTACCATCCAAGAACAATTGAGAACCAGATTACAAGAGCCACCAGAATATCAAAGAATCATCTCCTACATTGCAATACCAAACAAGAAAACAACCGGGTGCCTCTAGTAGTCACCTACAATCAAAATCTGGACGCGCTAAGAAGAGCTGCACAGAAACTACAACCCTTACTAATAAAAGATGCCCGATTACAATCCATATTTCCAGACCCCCCACTTCTGTGCTTCAGGCAGCCCCCAAATCTAAGAAGCATCATTGTCAAAAGCTCCCTTTCATCTCCACCAGCTACAGGTACCTTTCCTTGCAACCAGAAAAAATGTAAAACCTGTCCTTTTATAACAACCACAGACAAGATAAAGATCCCCAATTCACATCAGGACTATAAGATCCCAGGTACGTTCAGCTGTATCGCATCGAATGTAATGTACTTAATTATATGTACCAAATGTCCAGCTGGGGGTCTTTATGTAGGGGAGACAGGGCAAAAACTTATAACAAGGATGAATCATCATCGCCACACATTAAAAGAAAAAAGAATAGATCTACCTGTAGCCAAGCACTTTTGCTCCCCTGATCACAGCATAAAAGACATGAAATTACTGGTATTAAAAGGTAACTGGTAACTTCAAATTTCAAAGAGAAAGAAGAATCTCAGAATATAAACTGATGGTGACCTTTAACACTTTTAGAGCAGGAATGAATGTGTCGCATGGATTTATGTCATTCTACATCAACTAAGGAATGTGCTTCTCAGACTCTCAGACCTGTGAGGACATCACAACACTGGACCTAGTCACAGGACAATAAAACCTTCACACTCCTTATCTATTAACTGCTAAAATATTTATAGCCAGAACTGTTTATCTCTTCCATAATAACTCTGCTTTTCATCACCTGTCTTACCTATTGCATTTTTTGTGTGTCTTATTGTGTATAAATATGTGACTCTTCAGATTTTGTGGTATACTATGCCTGATGAAGAGACATGAGTAGTCTCGAAAGCTTGCAATTTGTTACCATCTTTTCAGTTAGCCATTAAAAGGTATCAACCACTGAGGTCTCCCAAATCGAAATATTTTTCTATCTACTGGCTAACATGGTACAAGAATATATTTTTTTACTCTGAAACCAGTTTAAATTCAACGCCACTAAAATAGTATCTGGCTTTTAGCAGATTGGGTCTCCTTTGTCACACTAAAAAATTTTTGTGGACTCTGTCTGCCAACAAAAAATATATATTTCTTTGACTGTGCATACAGCTGAATTTGACTGCCACTGACGTAGTAGCTGGCTTATAGCACAGTGTATCACGTTTATCACATGAAAAAATATTTTTTGGACTTTGCCTAGCAAGAGAAAAACTGTATTTTTTAACTCTGAAACCAGCTTAAGTTCAACACCACTAAAATAGTATCTGGCTTTTAGCAGACTTGATCACGTTTGCCACTCAAAAAACTTTTGTGGACTCTGCCTGCCAACTAAAAAATAGATTTGTTTTACTGTGCGTACAGATGCATTTCACCCAGGCAAAACAGGAACAACTGGGCTAACACAGCTTGCACTATCACATTAGCAACAGAAAAAAAAGGTTTTTATGCTCTGCAATCAGAAGCTCTGCAGACTCTGCAGAAGCTCTGCATAGAGCAGAATTTAAACCCCACAAAATGAAAAGGTGCTTGCTTGATTACATTAGCAAGTGCAAGAATAGATTAAAGGTATATTCATGCATGGAGCTCAGTACAAGCATGCACAACACCGTTGTATGGCATGGGCCCTCTCTTTCTGTATGAATCTCAGTACTTGCACAAGAAAACAAAAAATGTGCTGCACCATCGATTGCACAGGTACACAGGCCAGGAATTATCTATACTATCTGACTTCCACACAAGCGTCCATCTAGCTAGCTAATATCTGTCATTACACAGGAGCACACTGAGCTGTGTCTGTCTCCCCAACAGTTACATGTATAGAATGGCGAAGAGGGAACATGGCTGTTTTTTATATGGAGAGGACATGTGATTTCAGCAGCCAATTGCACAAGCCCTTTTGTCTGGACAGTGTGGATACTTCCTGCGCTCTGTTTGGCTGGTCGCACTTTCCTGACATGAAGTTACAGCCTACAGGGAAAAAAAAAATTGCGCCCCTGATCTGACCTGTTCTGAGCTCACAGCCCCCACACTCTGCTACCACATCTCCCTGCTCAACACTATGCCGCCAAAACTGTTCAAAACGCTGTGGTTGCCCCATATTCGCGTTCCCGCGCTTATTCGTTGAACAATTTCCGATTTTAAGAGATTTTGCTCGCCTTTCTGTTTACGAATCCGAATGTGCCATATTCGTGTCAAATTTGAAACTTTAAAGCATTCGTCAAGCAAATTCGCTCATCACTAATAGTGACCTTGAGGCGTATTAAACATGGTTTTCCACTCATCTCCCTCTTTAATGCGTAGAAGATTATACACCCCACTGAGGTTCATCTTAGAGAACCATTTAGCTCAGACAATTTGGTTAAAGAGGTCTGGAATGAGCGGAAGAGGATATGGATCACGGACAGTGATTGCAATGAGCTCACGGAAATCCAGGCAAGGGCGTAACCCCCCATCTTTCTTTTTAACAAAGAAAAATCTAGAAGCGACAGGTGAAGAGGAAGGTATGATATGACCCTTACCCAGGCTTTCTGTGATGTAATCCCTCATGGCCTGTCTTTTACGGACCAGATAAATTGTAGAGTCTGCTCTTAGGCAGCTTGGCCCCAGGCATGAGATTCATCACACAATCATAAGGACGATAGGGAGGAAGTTCTTGGCACCCCTGCTCCGAGAAAATATCCCCAAAATCTGACAGGTAACTAGGCACAGGCCGGGTACCCGCCCTAGCCAACTGGGTACTCAAGCAGTGTCCTTGGCAATACCCACTCCATTTTACTACCTCCTGAGTCTGCCAATCTACCACTGGATTGTGCAGAGCGAGCCAATGGAGACTCAGTACAATGGGTGTGGGCAGATCCTCTAGCACAAAACAGGTCTAACACCTCGGTATTTTTTTGCAGTATCAAAAGTGAGAAAAGGTCAGATTTGGAACATGTGAGCGAGTGAGTGATTTTCCATGGGGAATAAAGGAGAGTTGTGTGTCAAATATGACTGCAAGACAGCAGACGTGCTGAGTGGGAGTTATGTGGCACCACCTAAAAGAAATTGCAAAGTCAGGTATAGGTGGGTTAGTAAAAGTCAGATATAGGTAGATTAGTAAATAAAAGTCAGATATAGGTAGGTTAGTTAAAGTTAAAAAGAAGTAGGTTAGTAAAAGTCAGATATAGGTAGGTTAGTAGAGGGAAGAAACAGAAGGAGTTCATTTTTGGAGATATTCAGTATTCACTATTTCTGGCCCTTGTTGAAGAATTATTTAAAAAATTCCCATCTGACAACACTGGCGGCAAAGATCACAGATGAGAATTGGACAGCCAAGGAGTACAGGTGCACAAGGCACAAACCAGATGCTGCAGAGGCAGGGGATCGCTGTCAATGGTCTGGGACATTTTTCTTAGACCCTCCCAGTGCTCTGGCCCTAATACACGGGGTACTCTGGCAAGGAGGGAGAAGTTTTGGAAGATGCTGTAGGACTACCTTCGTGACTGTATCAGCGTCCTCCATGATTGCTCTCTGTGCCTTACAAATGTTGGGTATCCAAGCTGGTCACATTGCATGAACTGTCTCTGTACACCTTGGAGGTCATGGCCACTAGCGTTTTGTCAGAGATGGTTTTTAGTGTCGCTGGGGGCATTATAATTGATATAACTGATCATCAGCCTGTCAACTGAAAATGCTTACAGTGTGGCTTATCTAAATGAACAAGGTCTTAATTGGACCAGACTTCTCAACACCACCAGATGATAGCATTGAACATAAACTCAAATCCAGTGGTTATTTTTTGGGGGGTATATTCTTATGCACCCCTTTACACCCAGACACGGGTAATATATACGCCTCAGGATTTCTTCTATTTTATGTCGCCCTCCTCCTTCTCTTTCTCCTCATCCTCCACCACCATATGACCAGAGGGACCATCATGCAATGCCCACATAATTTTTTGAGAGTGTTTATGATGCGCTTAGGAATTATTTTTGGTTGCCTTCCTCTAACTTCATATATAATATATATACACTACCGTTCAAAAGTTTGGGGTCACCCAGACAATTTTGTGTTTTCCATGAGAACTCACACTGTTATTTATCAAATGAGTTGCAAAATGATTAGAAAATATAGTCCAGACATTAACAAGGTTAGAAATAATGATTTTTATTAGAAAGAATAATTTTGCTTTCGTCAAAGAATGCTCCCTTTGCAGCAATTACAGCATTGCAGACCTTTGGCATTCTAGCTGTTAATTTGCTGAGGTAATCTTGAGAAATTTCACCCCATGCTTCCTGAAGCCCCTCACACAAGTTGGATTGGCTTGATGGGCACTTTTTGCGTACCATACGGTCAAGCTGCTCCCACAACAGCTCAATGGGGTTGAGATCTGGTGACTGCGCTGGCCACTCCATTACATATAGAATACTAGCTGCCTGCTTCTTCCCTAAATAGTTCATGCATAATTTGGAGGTGTGCTTTGGGTCATTGTCCTGTTGTAGGATGAAATTGGCTCCAATCAAGTGCTGTCCACAGGGTATGGCATGGCATTGCAAAATGGAGTGATAGCCTTCCTTATTCAAAATCCCATTTACCTTGTACAAATCTCCCACTTTACCAGCACCAAAGCAACCCCAGACCATCACATTACCTCCACCATGCTTGACAGATGGTGTCAGGCACTCTTCCAGCATCTTTTCCGCTGTTCTGCGTCTCACAAATGTTCTCCTGTGTGATCCAAACAGCTCAAACTTTGATTCGTCTGTCCATAAAACTTTTTTCCAATCTTCCTCTGTCCAATGTCTGTGTTCTTTTGCCCATATTAATCTTTTCCTTTTATTAGCCAGTCTCAGATATGCCTTTTTCTTTGCCACTTTGCCCTGAAGGCCAACTTCCCGGAGTCGCCTCTTCACTGTAGACGTTGACACTGGCGTTTTGCGTGTACTATTTAATGAAGCTGCCAGTTGAGGAGCTGTGAGGCTTCGATTTCTCAAACTAGAGACTCTAATGTACTTGTCTTGTTGCTCAGTTGTGCAGCCGGGCCTCTCACTTCTTTTTCTACTCTGGTTAGAGTCTGTTTGTGCTCTCCTCTAAAGGGAGTAGTACGCACCATTGTAGAAAATCTTCAGTTTCTCTGCAATTTTTCGCATGGAATAGCCTTCATTTCTAAGAACAAGAATAGACTGTCGAGTTTCACATGAAAGTTCTCTTTTTGTGGCCATTTTGAAAGTTTCATAGAACAAACAAATGTAATGCTTCAGATTCTCAACTAGCTCAAAGGAAGGTCAATTTTAAAGCTTCTCAAATCAGCCAAACCATTTTCAGCTGGGCTAACATACTTGTGCAAGGGTTTTCTAGGGTTTTCTAAACATCCATTAGCCTTCTTACATAGTTAGAAAACACAATGTACCATTAAAACACTGGAGTGATGGTTGTTGGAAATGGGCCTCTATACACCTATGTAGATATTGCAATAAAAACAAGACGTTTGCAGCTAGAATAGTCATTTACCACATTACCAATGTATAGAGTGTATTTCTGATTCATTTAATGTTAGCTTCATTGAAAAAAAAATGGGCTTTTCTTTCAAAAATAATGAAATTTCTAAATGACCCCAAACTTTTGAACGGTAGTGTATATACCCCCCAAGGGGTCAATGTTTTTCAGCTCATGCACTTGGGCATTACCAGTCTAGGAGACCCACTCCTTAATTATAGAAAATATAGAAAATACATTTTTAACTGTGGCCCTCCACTACTGTGATGAAACAGCTTATAATCTTAATCAGCCAGACGGTTAGATTAGTTAAGCCAAGAGAAATACACTATCGTGCTTGTGTTGACATGTGAATGTATGTGCATTTTTATAGTGGGTCAAAAAGGACTGACCAGTATTTGTATAGCCCTGATTGTTGTCTTCTCTTGGTTCTGAAACAATGATGGTTGTTACTAATGCTAATTGCATATTATACTAAAGCCAGCTGGATGTTTATTCCCAAGAGCCCCTTGCTATACCTACTATGTAAATTGATTAAAGGCTCTAACAATGAGCCCTGAGCCCTGTGGAATAATACCCTCCATAATCCTTGACCTCTGGATGTGTACTTCAAAGGACAACTGAACTATTTAAGGAACATATGCCTCTGTAGCAGGAGATTAGACAGAGAATTGAAAAAGACTTTACAATGAGAATCAAAGATCAGACTCTCTGCAGACCATCAGCTTGGTAGCATGGCTTAATCCGAAGAAACACAGAGATTGCAGGAGAGGAGCCATGGAGCAGAAGGGAGCAGCCAGTGCAGCCTGCGAGACTCAGATATTGTTCAACTCTGTGAACAGGAAAAATAAAGCTGGACTTATCGAGTGGAGTTCTAATGTATCACTGGTGCAAGAGAATGCACAAAGGAAATATGGTGCTCCCCTCTAGGTTGGGTTGGAGAAGCTCCTCCACATGGTTCTGAAGTTTTTATTGGCAATATTCCTCTAGAGATAAATGAAGATGCATTGATACCCCTCTTTCAGTCTGTGGGAAAGCTGTATGAGTAATGATGGCCTAAACCATGGCTATACTTATGCATGTTATTTCTCAATACGCATTGTCGATCAGGCCATTGCCCAACTCTGTAGTCATGAAATTCAAGGCGTAAAGAACTTTGTGTCTAAGCACTGAGAAGTATGAGCTGATGTTGGACGGGCTGCCATTGTTAATGGAACAAGCTGCATTAGAGGACTTCCTGGGAGAAATGACAACCGGAGTAGATATGGTTTCCCTCTATGCCAGTCCTTTCACCGAGCTAAAGAATATGGCTGTGGTTAAATAAAACTCTCACCGAGAAAAAGCCCTGGCTAAGAAAAGTCTGTGGGAAGGTTCAAAGACACTCTATGGCTGCTTTTTTTTTACTGTGGACGGGCTCCAGCAATCTATAAGTCTCAAGGTGCAATCTGGTACCTTGGCAAAGCCCAATTCTGCTCTCCCTCTGATATCTAAGAAACAGGTAATGCTGGAGAAACTTGCACCTACTGCCACTCAGTGTCTTGAGTTCCTTTGTTAGAAAGGAATGTTTGGGCAGCCAGTCTACCAAATAAAATTCCTGACATGGAAATTGTGGATGACTTTGCTTCTGGTACTGGATGCTAATGTCGGGGTCGTAGCGACATTCCACTCGTCCTCCAGTCACTCCAAATTAAGGCTATGAGCATGGGTCAACCATTCAAAGAATGAGTCAGACAACAAGCTGGTTCAAACTCAGAGCATGCTCAGAAGGCTACTGGCAAGCCACGATCTCAGCAATGTTCTTCTTTTATTTCCGCATGCACAAACCTAAATACACTACATAATGGGAAGGGGAAAGGGGTTGTTCGGGGCAGGGTAAGCCATAAATGGATTGTTCGGGGCGGGGTAAGCCATAAATGTCTAGTATCCGGCCACTCCTGATTGGTCCACGTCTCCTTAACTCAGTCTCTGGGCAGACAACCGTCAGTTGATGATTCGGTTTCATTTCTCTGAAACGGGTGCTGGCTGATACCGGCGCCATCTTAGCATAAGTTTCGATCTAAGTAACACGTAGCAAGGAAAGCTTATTGTTATAAGACACAAAATGGTGGTTAGTACATAAACAAAGCATATAAAAGTATAAAAGTGGAGAAAATATATATTCTTTCTTACCCTGACACTAATACCAAATCATGGTGTGCCATTCACTGGATATTCCAGGCTCGTAGGAGACAAGCTCATTCCCACAGAAAAGACCCAGCAAGCTAAGGAGATGGTGGCCTCTGTCATCATGAAGGAGTTTGCTCGTTGTCTAGGACACCTACCACCGCTGCTTTCTACCTTGTGAACATTGTGTTGAAGCTTGCAAGGATTAAGAGGTTACATTAGCAAGTCTTGGTTTTATAATAAAGATCCTGCTGTGTTTTTATAGTTTATTTTATTATTTATTTTGCCTTATATACAAGTCATGACCCTGCAAAGAATGTTTCTTAACATTTCTTCCAGGAAAATCTATTTTAGCTTCACTTTTGTATATTTTAGTGCCAGTCCATAAAAATGGCGTAATACTCTGACAACATTGTTCACAAATATGCTATTGGTCAGCAACCAAGTGTAAATAGGTTTGAACAACACACTACTGACAGACTTTAAATGGAGTGTAATATGGGGCATTCTCCCTAAAATGTCACGATTATTACGGCAGTAATATAGGATCACGTCAGATGAACATGATTTTAGGCAGTGGTCATGTAGTATAATATTGGTCAGTGACCCAGTGTGAATAGTTTTGTACAAAACACAACTGGCAGACTTTAAATGGAGTGTAATATCTGGCACGCTCCCAAAAAATTCTGGATTATTAGCGCAGTAATATCTGATCCCGTCTGATGCCATGGTTTTAGTCAGTGGCGTTAAAGATATGGTATTGGTCAGCGACTAAGTGTGAATAGGTTGAACAACACACAAATGGCAAATTTTAACTGTAGTGTAATATTTGGCATGCTCCAAAAAATATAACCATTATTACCGCAGTAATATTGGATCACGTCTAATAACCACTGTTTTAGGCAGTGGCCTTGTAGTATGGCATTGGCAATGGTCAGTGACCAAGTGTGAATAGTTTTTAACAACACACAGCTGGCAGACTTTAAATGAAGTGTAATATCTGACACACTCCCCAAAATGTTACGATTATTACCACAATAATATTGGATCACGTCTGAAGAACACGGTTTTAGGCAGTGGCCTATTAGTATGATATTGGTCAGCAACCAAGTGTGAATACGTTTGAACAACACACAACTGACAGACTTTAAATGGAGTGTAATATCTGGCACGCTCCCAAAAAATTCTGGATTATTACCACAGTAATATCTGATCCCGTCTGATGACCACAGTTTTAGACAGTGGCCTTGTAGTATTGTATTGGCAATGGTCAGCGACCAAGTGTGAATAGTTTTGAATAGCACATCTTTGGCAGACTTTAAATGGAGTGAAATATTGCCACTCAAGGTGAGGTAAAAACTAAGTGCACAACAACGGGAAGAGGGGGAAGAAGCCTCAACGCTAGGGAAAGGGGTAGTGGAGACCCCTAGGCAGATCTAACAACACCCTAGCTCTCCTAAGGTCCCTAAATAGGTTTGGCACCTATTGCTGAGCAGGAAACCTAATCCATGACGGCCCCTAGTGATAGGCCCTATATAGAGAGGGGACGGGGTGAGCACTAGTCAGCCCCCACTGCAACTAAGGACAAGCAGGTAAACAGACCAGGGAAACACTTAGCTTGAGAAGACAACAGAGAGATCACACCAACTATACTCCAATGGAACTCTAAGAAGACCCTAGCCAACTACTAGTACTTCAGGCCTTGACAGAGAAAAATAAAGCTATCATCGGCGACTCTCTGGAGAGACTGAAGGTATTTAAACATCCAGCAAGGGTGTGTAAATTAGCAGCAGAAGGTGGAGGTCACTGCTAGGTCCTAGAGGGAGAAGGATGTCATTACACTACAGAGATGAAAAGATCAAGAAAGTGCCTGCAGAGCAAGGCGCAATGACCTTCTACAGTTGGATTCAGAATGACTGTCTCTCACACCTGACACACCTGTGACAATAAGGTGGTAAAATGTTAAAATTACTTTAACTGGTGAATAGTGTTGAGCCACCCCCGTAGTGTTCGGGTTCGGTTCGGTTCGTCGAACACCGGGATGTTCGAGGAACTGTTCGTCGAACTGTTCGTCGAACACCTTAGAACACCGTCGAACACCGTTAAAACCAATGGCAGGCAAACAAAAACACATAGAAACACATAGAAAACACCTGCAAAGGTGTCCAAAAGCTGACAAACTGCTCAGAAGACACTCTCTTTAAAAAAGCCGGCCGGCAAATTCAGCAGCGGCATACACCGGTACCCGACAATTTAGAAAAGAAGGAATAGAGCATCACACATAGATTAGATAGATAGAAACATGTCAGTCACACATATAAGAAGCACAGTGACAGTGTTGGTTACTGCACTTGTCATTTAGTGTAAAGGATTTATTAAAAAAAATATTAGTGTTTTCATGCACCGTCTCTTTAAAAAAGCCGGCCGGCAATTCAGCATCTGTACCCGACAATTTAGAACAGAAAGAATAGAGCTTCACACATAGATTAGATAGATAGAAACATGTCAGTCACATATATATGAAGTACAGTGATAGTGTTGCTTACTGTACTTGTCATTTAGTGTAAAGGATTTATTTAAAAAAATAATAGTGTTTTCATGCACTGTCTCTTTAAAAAAGCCGGCCGGCAATTCAGCAGCGGTACCCGACAATTTAGAACAGAAAGATAGAGCATCACACATAGATTAGATAGATAGAAACATGTCAGTCACATATATATGAAGTACAGTGATAGTGTTGGTTACTGTACTTGTCATTTAGTATTAAAATAAAGGATTTATTATTAAAAAAATTGGCGTGGGGTTCCCCTTAATTTTAGGCTCTAGCGGAGGTTAAGCAGACGGCTGGGGCAGATGTTTGAAGCCTGGGAAGGGGGTAATACCCACGGAGCTTCCCAGGCTACTAATATCAGCCTCCAGCTGAATACATAGCCTTTACTAGCTATTAAAATGGGGGACCCCCCAAAAAAAATGACGTGGGGTCCCCCCTAATTTAATAGCTAGCAAAGGCTAGGCAGACAGCTGGGGGCTGATATTAATAGCCCAGGAAGGGAGCCATGAATATTGGCCCCCTCCCAGGCTAGAAACACCAGCCGTCAGCCGCCCCAGAAATGGCGCATTCATAGGATGCGCCAATTCTGGCACTTAGCCTCGCTCTTCCACGCTGCCCTGGTGCGGTGGCAGGGGGTAATAGGGTTGGGGTTGATGTCAGCTTATAATGCCAGCTGACATCAAGCCCAGGTTAGTAATGGAGAGGCGTCTATAAGACACCCCCATTACTAACCCCATAGTCAAAGTTAAAAAAAACACAAACACCCAGAATAAAGTCCTTTAATTGAAATAAAGACACAATCCTTTATTGTTCTAAATTAAACCATACTTACCATCACGCCCATTCCAGCTGAAGCCAACGATCTCCTGCAATAAAAGAAAAATAATAAAGCAACCTCATCCTTACCTTTCCATGGTTCCCACGACAGCTTCAGCTCTGCTACATCGAGATGACAGGCTGGACCGCAGCAGAACGCTGCCATCCAGCCTGTCATCCCGCAGACACTGAGAAGCGCAGGCTTGCTTGCGCTGCTCAGCGTCTCTCTGTGACGACATCCAGATGAGCCGAGTTCATGTCCAATGAACTCGGCTCACCTCATGCACGTCACTGACAGCGTGGGAAAATTCTCACGCTGAAGCGCTGATTGCAGGAGAATTTTCCCACGCTGTCAGTGACGTGCAGGAGGTGAGCTGAGTTCATTGGACATGAGCTCACCTCATGCACATCACTGACAGCGTGGGAGTATTCTCCTGCACTCAGCACTTCAGCGTGAGAATTTTCCCACGCTGTCAGTGACGTGCATGAGGTGAGCCGAGTTCATTGGACATGACCTCGGCTCATCTGGATGCCGTCACAGCGAGACAGTGAGGAGCGCAAGCATGCCTGCGCTTCTCAGTGTCTGCGGGATGACAGACTGGATGGCAGCGTTCTGCTGCGGTCCAGCCAGTCATCTCGATGTAGCAGAGCTGAAGCTGTCGTGGGAACCATGGAAAGGTAAGGATGAGGTTGGTTTATTATTTTTCTTTTATTGCAGGAGATCGTTGGCTTCAGCTGGAATGGGTGTGATGGTAAGTATGGTTTAATTTAGAACAATAAAGAATTGTGTCTTTATTTCAATTAAAGGACTTTATTCTGGGTGTTGTGTTTTTTTTAAATACTTTACTAGAAATTCATGGCGGTCATGTCTAATACTGGCGTGACCCCATGAATTTTGGGCTTGGGGCCAGCTGATAATACCAAGCTGGCCCTAACCCCTTTATTACCCAGTGAGCCACCGCACCAGGGCCCTGGATGAGTTGGGTACAGCGCCAGAAGATGGCGCTTCTATGAACGCGCCATTTTCCGGGGTGGCTGCGGACTGCAATTTGTAGCGGGGGGGGGCCCAGAAAGCTTGGGCCTCCCTGCGCTGCAGATTCCAGCCCCCAGCTGCCTAGTTGTACCTGGCTGGACACAAAAATAGGGCGAAGCCCCACGTACTTTTTTTTTAATTATTTCATGAAATTCATGAAATAATTAAGAAAAAAAGGCCTTCCTTATATTGTTGTGTCCGGCCAGGTACAAATAGGCAGCTGGTGGTTGGGGGCAGCCCGTTCCTGCCTGCTGTACCTGGCTGGACACAAATATAGTGCGAAGCCCCACTTCAATTTTTTTTAATTATTTCATGAAATTCATGAAATAATTAAGAAAAAAAGGGCTTCCCTATATTGTTGTGTCCGGCCAGGTGCAAATAGGCAGCTGGTGGATGGGGGCAGCCCGTTCCTGCCTGCTGTACCTGGCTGGACACAAATATAGTGCGAAGCCCCACTTCAATTTTTTTTAATTATTTCATGAAATTCATGAAATAATTAAGAAAAAAAGGGCTTCCCTATATTGTTGTGTCCGGCCAGGTACAAATAGGCAGCTGGTGGATGGGGGCAGCCCGTTCCTGCCTGCTGTACCTGGCTGGACACAAATATAGTGCGAAGCCCCACTTCAATTTTTTTAAATTATTTCAGGAAATTCATGAAATAATTAAGAAAAAAAGGGCTTCCCTATATTGTTGTGTCCGGCCAGGTACAAATAGGCAGCTGGTGGATGGGGGCAGCCCGTTCCTGCCTGCTGTACCTGGCTGGACACAAATATAGTGCGAAGCCCCACTTCAATTTTTTTAAATTATTTCAGGAAATTCATGAAATAATTTAAAAAAAATTGACGTGGGGCTTCGCACTATATTTGTGTCCAGCCAGGTACAGCAGGCAGGAACGGGCTGCCCCCATCCACCAGCTGCCTATTTGTACCTGGCCGGACACAACAATATAGGGAAGCCCTTTTTTCTTAATTATTTCATGAAATAATTTAAAAAAAATTGACGTGGGGCTTCGCCCTGTTTTTGTGTCCAGCCAGGTACAACTAGGCAGCTGGGGGCTGGAATCCGCAGCGCAGGGAGGCCCAAGCTTTCTGGGCCACCCCCGCTGCAAATTGCAGTCCGCAGCCACCCCGGAAAATGGCGCGTTCATAGAAGCGCCATCTTCTGGCGCTGTACCCAACTCATCCAGGGCCCTGATGCGGTGGCTCACTGGGTAATAAAGGGGTTAGGGCCAGCTTGGCATTATCAGCTGGCCCTAAGCCCGAAATTCATGGGGTCACGCCAATATTAGACATGACCACCATGAATTTCTAGTAAAGTATTTAAAAAAAACACAACACCCAGAAAAAAGTCCTTTAATTGAAATAAACACACAATTCTTTATTGTTCTAAATTAAACCATACTTACCATCACGCCCATTCCAGCTGAAGCCAACGATCTCCTGAAATAAAAGAAAAATACTAAAGCAACATCATCCTTACCTTTCCATGGTTCCCATGACAGCTTCAGCTCTGCTACATCGAGATGACAGGCTGGACCGCAGCAGAACGCTGCCATCCTGCCTGTCATCCCGCAGACACTGAGAAGCGCAGGCTTGCTTGCGCTCCACAGTGTCTCTCTGTGAGGGCATCCAGATGAGCCGAGTTAATGTCCAATGAACTCGGCTCACCTCATGCACGTCACTGACAGCGTGGGAAAATTCTCCTGCACTCACCGCTTCAGCGTGGGAGAATTCTCACACTGAAGCGCTGAGTGCAGGAGAATTCTCCCACGCTGTCAGTGACGTGCAGGAGGTGAGCTGAGTTCATTGGACATGAGCTCACCTTATGCACGTCACTGACAGCGTGGGAAAATTCTCCTGCACTCAGCGCTTCAGCGGGAGAATTCTCACGCTGAAGCACTGAGTGCAGGAGAATTCTCCCACGCTGTCAGTGACGTGCAGGAGGTGAGCTGAGTTCATTGGACATGAACTCGGCTCATCTGGATGTCGTCACAGAGAGACGCTGAGCAGCGCAAGTAAGCCTGCGCTTCTCAGTGTCTGCGGGATGAGAGGCTGGATGGCAGCGTTCTGCTGCGGTCCAGCCTGTCATCTCGATGTAGCAGAGCTGAAGCTGTCGTGGGAACCATGGAAAGGTAAGGATGAGGTTGCTTTATTATTTTTCTTTTATTGCAGGAGATCGTTGGCTTCAGCTGGAATGGGCGTGACGGTAAGTATGGTTTAATTTAGAACAATAAAGGATTGTGTCTTTATTTCAATTAAAGGACTTTATTCTGGGTGTTTGTGTTTTTTTTAACTTTGACTATGGGGTTAGTAATGGGGGTGTCTTATAGACGCCTCTCCATTACTAACCTGGGCTTGATGTCAGCTGGCATTATAAGCTGACATCAACCCCAACCCTATTACCCCCTGCCACCGCACCAGGGCAGCGTGGAAGAGCGAGGCTAAGTGCCAGAATTGGCGCATCCTATGAATGCGCCATTTCTGGGGCGGCTGACGGCTGGTGTTTCTAGCCTGGGAGGGGGCCAATATTCATGGCTCCCTTCCTGGGCTATTAATATCAGCCCCCAGCTGTCTGCCTAGCCTTTGCTAGCTATTAAATTAGGGGGGACCCCACGTCATTTTTTTTGGGGGGTCCCCCATTTTAATAGCTAGTAAAGGCTATGTATTCAGCTGGGGGCTGATATTAGTAGCCTGGGAAGCTCCGTGGGTATTACCCCCTTCCCAGGCTTCAAACATCTGCCCCAGCCGTCTGCTTAACCTCCGCTAGAGCCTAAAATTAAGGGGAACCCACGCCATTTTTTTTAATAATAAATCCTTTATTTTAATACTAAATGACAAGTACAGTAACCAACACTATCACTGTACTTCATATATATGTGACTGACATGTTTCTATCTATCTAATCTATGTGTGAAGCTCTATTCTGTCTGTTATAAATTGTCGGGTACCGCTGCTGAATTGCCGGCCGGCTTTTTTAAAGAGACGGTGCATGAAAACACTATTATTTTTTTTGATAAATCCTTTACGCTAAATGACAAGTACAGTAAGCAACACTGTCACTGTACTTCATATATATGTGACTGACATGTTTCTATCTATCTAATCTATGTGTGAAGCTCTATTCTTTCGGTTCTAAATTGTCGGGTACCGGTGTATGCCGCTGCTGAATTGCCGGCTTTTCATGTTTCACTGTTGACACTGTTCCCATCGATTTGGGCAATCACTGTAATGCCACAACCACCATGGCTGTGGCATTACAGTGAGTGACAGACAATCCCTGCATGATTGGTGCTCTAAATAGCGCCAGACATGCAGGACAAGCTTTTGGTGCACGAACAGTTATCGAACATAACCTCGAACAGCCGAATTTTTTGCAAATCGTTCGGGTTCGTCGAACAACTCGAACACCGCCCAAAACAGCTCGAATTTGAGATTGGCGAACAGTTCTAGTCGAACACCGCTCATCTCTACTGGTGAATTCATTTTTCACCGTCGAAAGCAATGCAAAAGTGTAAAAATACTATGTGTGAACATAGCCCAAGGTATGGAGGAGCTTCTTTTTGGGGGGTTATTTATTTTGACTGATATGCAAACCATTAACCTGGAAAGAATGTTCTTTAATGTTTTTTCCAGGAAAATCCATTTTTGGTTTCGTTTTTGTATGTTTTATTGTAAAAGTGGCGTAATACTCTGACAACATTGTTCACAGCAGTGATCTGGGAGTCAGAGATTCTTCCAGGGGTCTTCCCCATGCTATTTCCAAAAATGCTCGAGCTTTCCATTGACTTACATTGGGCTCATTACTCGGGTCGAGCATCCAAGTATTACGATTGGCTCGACCCGAGCAACGAGCATCCGAGCATTTTAGTGCTCGCTCATCACTAATAAATGTATTTAATGGATTAATATTTTTTCTTTTTTTTGTCCTTTATTTTGTGATTTTTCTTTTCATATTTTTATAAATTTTATTAACTTTTTTTTTTACTTTTTTACATTGTCTCACTATGTGATACTAACTTTTGCTGCCCTGATCGTTGATCTAATACATTGCAGTGCTTCTGCACTGCAGAGCATCAGATCAGCATCTGACAGGAAGAAAGGAGGTATCTCGGCTCCTGCTTTCTGAGCAGGCGCTGAGAAGCCACCTTCCTGCAGGACCCTGAAGGACCCCGCTGCCATCTTGGGACCGTGGGTCACCATGAAGACCATCAACACAACGTGTTTGCATTGCGTGGTGCTGATGGAAGCACAGAGGGGCTCACTCCCTCTGCAATGCCCCGCAATGTCGCTGTCACTATTGACAGTGGCATCACAGGGGTTAACGCCCGCGATCAGTGCTATCAGTTGCTGCGGTGTGTCAGCTCTCATATAGAGCTGACACCAATACACAATTGTGGCGGCTCTCAGTGTGAGCCCGCGCGATCTTGAAGCAGTATATATACGGCAGTTTCTGGGATCGCAGAACAGCGTTCATCAGGATGGGGTTAAATATGCTTTCAATGTGTCCCAAAAAGAGGAGTGATCAACACCAAACTCATTCTCTGACATAAATATATTAATCTGCTCTGGGATATAATATAATAATGAGAGTCAGAAAGGGTTTATTTTTAGTGGATGTCTTTTTGAGTGAATCCTTCACTAAAAATCGCCAATATGGGATAGTGGTCAGAGGTTGTCCTAGTTAGGTGTTTGACAGATGTGAGTATAGAATAAGCCTTTTACATTACCACATATGTAGACTTTTTTGCAATAGGATTATGTAAAACCCATGTATCAAACCAACCAATTTCCTTCAGAAATTGTCCTAAGGTAGTATGAATATTCTGTGGGATTGTAGAAGGGGTGGCACAAAATCTGTCCAATTCTGGATTGACCACAAGATTGAGGTCAACCAAAAACAAAATTATGGCTTGTGGGAAAAAAAACTCAAAATCTAGCTGCCTCATATAAAATTGTAACTGGGGCTGTAGAATATAGTTATAGGCCCAATATAACAATTAGCTGATTCTCTATATATGCTTGTATGAAGACATATCATTTTTCTGCATCCTTCTGAATCACACCTAAGACTGAAACCCCCTTGGAATATATAGTATGACTGAATGCACTGACCACTGTATCCATTGTTTGTTAAGAAACCTAATAGAAGAGGGCTGGAGGTGGGTTTCTTTCAAACAAGTAATTTGGGGATTAACCCTTCTAAACAGAGTTACATTTCTTAGGGGTACCCAAACCCCTCTCATTCCGGGATAGTACACTTAGTGTCATGAGTCAACACTAAAATGACAAACTAATAATAGTTAAAAAAACTTAACTAATAATGTTCCCTTTAAAACTCTAATAAACAAAGCAGTAATACTGTCATTGTGACCTGGTTTAAGTAAAAAGGGGGTCCTCTATGATCCAATTACAAAAAACTATTTTTCCCCAATAATGTATAGAGTTAAGCCAAAGCTTAATACATAGAATAGCAATAGAAGTGAGAATGAGGGGGAAGAGGAGAGTAGAGATGAGCGTTGTTCGACTCGAACTGTTCGCCAATCTCAAATTCGAGCTGTTTTGGGCGGTGTTCGAGCCGTTCGGCGAACACGAACGATTTGAGAAAAATTCGGCTGTTCGAGGTTATGTTCGATAACTGTTCGTGCACCAAAATCATAACTGGATTTTTTCTCAGTAATGATGAAAATTAATGTTAATATGCAGTTTGAGTGTACAGCGGGGTGGGGGGAGGGGCAGGGTATGGATCTCTGCAGGAATAATGAAGATCTCCATTTTTTTTTCTCTTTCCCGCATTTACAGTGGGGAGGTGCAATCTGTCAGCCTATCAGCAGCGCACACACGGAGCGAAGTGCTTTTTTTCACACAAGCAAGGGCATGTGTATGTCACATGTTCTTGCCCTATAAGACCAAGCCATTTTCCCCGTCGCCACCATTTTCTCACTGCTGCAGCTGCGTGTTAGACGGCACCGCTGTTGCTGTGTGCGCTATACCTTGTTAATTTCAAGCCAATTTTCGCACAAATCTACAGATAGCTTGGGAGTAGGGAATAGTTGTGATTGCAGTCCTTTTAAGGACTAGGTTACAGCATTTCCTACGACTTTTATCAGGCAGGTCTGTGCTCTTAAATAGATAGATTGTAGGAGTAAAGACTAATTGTAATTGCAGTCCTTTTCAGGACTAGGTTACATCAGTTCCTATCAGTTTTTGCCAGGCAGGTCTGTGCCAGTGCTGTGCAAGTTTTTTTCACAGCATTTGGCTGAATCTAGCAAAGCTAATCCTTTTTGGCCTATTGCAGAGTGTGTTAGTCAGTGGAGTAGCCTATCTGTGTTGCAAGATATACCACCTGTGTATACAATACCAATTTTTTTACTGCACCTAGTGAAGTAAAATCTTTTGGGCATAGCATCATTCTATTAGTCCATCTATACTGACCTCCATCAGGTTGCAAATTGAATATAATTTTTTTCTGCATCTAGCTCTGAAAAAATATTTGGCCTTCTAGCAGTGTGTGGGACTTGTTCTATTAGTCCATCTATACTGACCTCCATCACGCTGCAAATTCAAAATAATTTTTTGTCTGCAGCTAGCTCTGAAAAAATATTTGGCCTTCTAGCAGTGTGTGGGACTTTCTCTATTAGTCCATCTATACTGACCTCCATCAGGTTGCAAATTAAAAATAATTTTAATCTGCATCTACCTCTGAAAAAATATTTGGGCTTCTAGCTGTGTGTGGGACTTGTTCTATTAGTCCATCTATACTGACCTCCATCAGGTTGCAAACTGAATATAATTTTTTTCTGCATCTAGCTCTGAAAAAATATTTGGCCTTCTAGCAGTGTGTGGGACTTTCTCTATTAGTCCATCTATACTGACCTCCATCAGGTTGCAAATTAAAAATAATTTTTATCTGCATCTAGCTCTGAAAAAATATTTGGCCTTCTAGCAGTGTGTGGGACTTTCTCTATTAGTCCATCTATACTGACCTCTATCAGGTTGCAAATTAAAAATAATTTATATCTGCATCTAGTTCTGAAAAAATATTTGGCCTTCTAGCAGTGTGTGGGACTTTCTCTATTAGTCCATCTATACTGACCTCCATCAGGTTGCAAATTAAAAATAATTTTTTGTCTGCATCTAGCTCTGAAAAAATATTTTGCCTTCTAGCATTGTGTGGGACTTTCTCTATTAGTCCATCTATACTGACCTCCATCAGGTTGCAAACTGAATATATTTTTTTTCTGCATCTACCTCTGAAAAAATATTGGGCTTCTAGCTGTGTGTGGGACTTGTTCTATTAATCCATCTATACAGATCTCCATCAGGTTGCAAACTGAATATAATTTTTTTCTGCATCTACCTCTGAAAAAATATTTGGGCTTCTAGCTGTGTGTGGGACTTGTTCTATTAGTCCATCCATACTGACCTCCATCAGGTTGCAAATTGAATATAATTTTTTTCTGCATCTAACTCAGCCAATAGTTTTGGCCTAATACCACAGTTTGGCCACTCAGCTCTGCTCGGTTCCCATCCATTGTTTTTTTGTGCAAACAACTCCAGAGTTGTGAATTAGTTAACCACCAAAATGAGTGCAAAAAGGCCTGCTGCTGGTGTAAAGGGGAATAGGCGTGTTGGGAAGGGGAAAAAAGGTTGTGTCCGTGGGGTAGGTGTTAAAGCAACAGTAACATCTGCAGAAGAAAGACCATCTTTCAGCCAAACTAAAATGCCTACTTCTTTTAGCGGACAATGTGATAAGATAAGGTTCTGACCATAATGTAGACCCTTGTTCCCAAACTGTAACTCCTGTTGGTGGAGACAATGAGGAAGACGATGATGAGACTCAAATACCTGATTGGAGTGACAACTTTAGTTTTTTGTCAGGGCAGGAACAGGTTGGCTCTGAGGACGACGGGTGTGATAACGCACAGGGTGATGATGATGAGGTTGGAGATCCCACTTACTGTCAACCAACAGTCAGCCAAGAGATGAGGTCAGCAGAGGAGGTGGAGGAAGATGCTATTGACGACGAGGTCAGGTTGCGCCTTCCTGGACAGAGACGTAGTACTGGAAACACGTCAACAACTGCATCCTCAAACACAACTCTGCCTCTCACCACAAGTCGTGGTGGCTCTTCAGGTCGCATGGGTGCTAAGCCTTGCATAGCCTGGGCATTTTTTCAGATCGATAAAGATGACCCAACTCGTGTTATCTGTAACATTTGTCAGCAAAAGCTAAGTAGAGGCCAAAAAATACATAGTTTGAGTACTTCATGCATGAACCGGCACATGGACATGAAGCATAAGTTGCAGTGGGAAGCTCAGTGTGCTACAATGCGGCCTAGCTGGCCGGGCCAACCACCGTCTGCCATATCTTGTGCATCCACTCGTCCTCCAGTCACTCCAAATTAAGGCTATGAGCATGGGTCAACCATTCAAAGAATGAGTCAGACAACAAGCTGGTTCAAACTCAGAGCATGCTCAGAAGGCTACTGGCAAGCCACGATCTCAGCAATGTTCTTCTTTTATTTCCGCATGCACAAACCTAAATACACTACATAATGGGAAGGGGAAAGGGGTTGTTCGGGGCAGGGTAAGCCATAAATGGATTGTTCGGGGCGGGGTAAGCCATAAATGTCTAGTATCCGGCCACTCCTGATTGGTCCACGTCTCCTTAACTCAGTCTCTGGGCAGACAACCGTCAGTTGATGATTCGGTTTCATTTCTCTGAAACGGGTGCTGGCTGATACCGGCGCCATCTTAGCATAAGTTTCGATCTAAGTAACACGTAGCAAGTAAAGCTTATTGTTATAAGACACAAAATGGTGGTTAGTACATAAACAAAGCATATAAAAGTATAAAAGTGGAGAAAATATATATTCTTTCTTACCCTGACACTAATACCAAATCATGGTGTGCCATTCACTGGATATTCCAGGCTCGTAGGAGACAAGCTCATTCCCACAGAAAAGAACCAGCAAGCTAAGGAGATGGTGGCCTCTGTCATCATGAAGGAGTTTGCTCGTTGTCTAGGACACCTACCACCGCTGCTTTCTACCTTGTGAACATTGTGTTGAAGCTTGCAAGGATTAAGAGGTTACATTAGCAAGTCTTGGTTTTATAATAAAGATCCTGCTGTGTTTTTATAGTTTATTTTATTATTTATTTTGCCTTATATACAAGTCATGACCCTGCAAAGAATGTTTCTTAACATTTCTTCCAGGAAAATCTATTTTAGCTTCACTTTTGTATATTTTAGTGCCAGTCCATAAAAATGGCGTAATACTCTGACAACATTGTTCACAAATATGCTATTGGTCAGCAACCAAGTGTAAATAGGTTTGAACAACACACTACTGACAGACTTTAAATGGAGTGTAATATGGGGCATTCTCCCTAAAATGTCACGATTATTACGGCAGTAATATAGGATCACGTCAGATGAACATGATTTTAGGCAGTGGTCATGTAGTATAATATTGGTCAGTGACCCAGTGTGAATAGTTTTGTACAAAACACAACTGGCAGACTTTAAATGGAGTGTAATATCTGGCACGCTCCCAAAAAATTCTGGATTATTAGCGCAGTAATATCTGATCCCGTCTGATGCCATGGTTTTAGTCAGTGGCGTTAAAGATATGGTATTGGTCAGCGACTAAGTGTGAATAGGTTGAACAACACACAAATGGCAAATTTTAACTGTAGTGTAATATTTGGCATGCTCCAAAAAATATAACCATTATTACCGCAGTAATATTGGATCACGTCTAATAACCACTGTTTTAGGCAGTGGCCTTGTAGTATGGCATTGGCAATGGTCAGTGACCAAGTGTGAATAGTTTTTAACAACACACAGCTGGCAGACTTTAAATGAAGTGTAATATCTGACACACTCCCCAAAATGTTACGATTATTACCACAATAATATTGGATCACGTCTGAAGAACACGGTTTTAGGCAGTGGCCTATTAGTATGATATTGGTCAGCAACCAAGTGTGAATACGTTTGAACAACACACAACTGACAGACTTTAAATGGAGTGTAATATCTGGCACGCTCCCAAAAAATTCTGGATTATTACCACAGTAATATCTGATCCCGTCTGATGACCACAGTTTTAGACAGTGGCCTTGTAGTATTGTATTGGCAATGGTCAGCGACCAAGTGTGAATAGTTTTGAATAGCACATCTTTGGCAGACTTTAAATGGAGTGAAATATTGCCACTCAAGGTGAGGTAAAAACTAAGTGCACAACAACGGGAAGAGGGGGAAGAAGCCTCAACGCTAGGGAAAGGGGTAGTGGAGACCCCTAGGCAGATCTAACAACACCCTAGCTCTCCTAAGGTCCCTAAATAGGTTTGGCACCTATTGCTGAGCAGGAAACCTAATCCATGACGGCCCCTAGTGATAGGCCCTATATAGAGAGGGGACGGGGTGAGCACTAGTCAGCCCCCACTGCAACTAAGGACAAGCAGGTAAACAGACCAGGGAAACACTTAGCTTGAGAAGACAACAGAGAGATCACACCAACTATACTCCAATGGAACTCTAAGAAGACCCTAGCCAACTACTAGTACTTCAGGCCTTGACAGAGAAAAATAAAGCTATCATCGGCGACTCTCTGGAGAGACTGAAGGTATTTAAACATCCAGCAAGGGTGTGTAAATTAGCAGCAGAAGGTGGAGGTCACTGCTAGGTCCTAGAGGGAGAAGGATGTCATTACACTACAGAGATGAAAAGATCAAGAAAGTGCCTGCAGAGCAAGGCGCAATGACCTTCTACAGTTGGATTCAGAATGACTGTCTCTCACCTGACACACCTGTGACAATAAGGTGGTAAAATGTTAAAATTACTTTAACTGGTGAATTCATTTTTCACCGTCGAAAGCAATGCAAAAGTGTAAAAATACTATGTGTGAACATAGCCCAAGGTATGGAGGAGCTTCTTTTTGGGGGGTTATTTATTTTGACTGATATGCAAACCATTAACCTGGAAAGAATGTTCTTTAATGTTTTTTCCAGGAAAATCCATTTTTGGTTTCGTTTTTGTATGTTTTATTGTAAAAGTGGCGTAATACTCTGACAACATTGTTCACAGCAGTGATCTGGGAGTCAGAGATTCTTCCAGGGGTCTTCCCCATGCTATTTCCAAAAATGCTCGAGCTTTCCATTGACTTACATTGGGCTCATTACTCGGGTCGAGCATCCAAGTATTACGATTGGCTCGACCCGAGCAACGAGCATCCGAGCATTTTAGTGCTCGCTCATCACTAATAAATGTATTTAATGGATTAATATTTTTTCTTTTTTTTGTCCTTTATTTTGTGATTTTTCTTTTCATATTTTTATAAATTTTATTAACTTTTTTTTTTACTTTTTTACATTGTCTCACTATGTGATACTAACTTTCGCTGCCCTGATCGTTGATGTAATACATTGCAGTGCTTCTGCACTGCAGAGCATCAGATCAGCATCTGACAGGAAGAAAGGAGGTATCTCGGCTCCTGCTTTCTGAGCAGGCGCTGAGAAGCCACCTTCCTGCAGGACCCTGAAGGACCCCGCGGCCATCTTGGGACCGTGGGTCACCATGAAGACCATCAATACAACGTGTTTGCATTGCGTGGTGCTGATGGAAGCACAGAGGGGCTCACTCCCTCTGCAATGCCCCGCAATGTCGCTGTCACTATTGACAGTGGCATCACAGGGGTTAACGCCCGCGATCAGTGCTATCAGTTGCTGCGGTGTGTCAGCTCTCATATAGAGCTGACACCAATACACAATTGTGGCGGCTCTCAGTGTGAGCCCGCGCGATCTTGAAGCAGTATATATACGGCAGTTTCTGGGATCGCAGAACAGCGTTCATCAGGATGGGGTTAAATATGCTTTCAATGTGTCCCAAAAAGAGGAGTGATCAACACCAAACTCATTCTCTGACATAAATATATTAATCTGCTCTGGGATATAATATAATAATGAGAGTCAGAAAGGGTTTATTTTTAGTGGATGTCTTTTTGAGTGAATCCTTCACTAAAAATCGCCAATATGGGATAGTGGTCAGAGGTTGTCCTAGTTAGGTGTTTGACAGATGTGAGTATAGAATAAGCCTTTTACATTACCACATATGTAGACTTTTTTGCAATAGGATTATGTAAAACCCATGTATCAAACCAACCAATTTCCTTCAGAAATTGTCCTAAGGTAGTATGAATATTCTGTGGGATTGTAGAAGGGGTGGCACAAAATCTGTCCAATTCTGGATTGACCACAAGATTGAGGTCAACCAAAAACAAAATTATGGCTTGTGGGAAAAAAACTCAAAATCTAGCTGCCTCATATAAAATTGTAACTGGGGCTGTAGAATATAGTTATAGGCCCAATATAACAATTAGCTGATTCTCTATATATGCTTGTATGAAGACATATCATTTTTCTGCATCCTTCTGAATCACACCTAAGACTGAAACCCCCTTGGAATATATAGTATGACTGAATGCACTGACCACTGTATCCATTGTTTGTTAAGAAACCTAATAGAAGAGGGCTGGAGGTGGGTTTCTTTCAAACAAGTAATTTGGGGATTAACCCTTCTAAACAGAGTTACATTTCTTAGGGGTACCCAAACCCCTCTCATTCCGGGATAGTACACTTAGTGTCATGAGTCAACACTAAAATGACAAACTAATAATAGTTAAAAAAACTTAACTAATAATGTTCCCTTTAAAACTCTAATAAACAAAGCAGTAATACTGTCATTGTGACCTGGTTTAAGTAAAAAGGGCGTCCTCTATGATCCAATTACAAAAAACTATTTTTCCCCAATAATGTATAGAGTTAAGCCAAAGCTTAATACATAGAATAGCAATAGAAGTGAGAATGAGGGGGAAGAGGAGAGTAGAGATGAGCGTTGTTCGACTCGAACTGTTCGCCAATCTCAAATTCGAGCTGTTTTGGGCGGTGTTCGAGCCGTTCGGCGAACACGAACGATTTGAGAAAAATTCGGCTGTTCGAGGTTATGTTCGATAACTGTTCGTGCACCAAAATCATAACTGGATTTTTTCTCAGTAATGATGAAAATTAATGTTAATACGCAGTTTGAGTGTACAGCGGGGTGGGGGGAGGGGCAGGGTATGGATCTCTGCAGGAATAATGAAGATCTCCATTTTTTTTTCTCTTTCCCGCATTTACAGTGGGGAGGTGCAATCTGTCAGCCTATCAGCAGCGCACACACGGAGCGAAGTGCTTTTTTTCACACAAGCAAGGGCATGTGTCATTGGCAGTGTATGTCACATGTCCTTGCCCTATAAGACCAAGCCATTTTCCCCGTCGCCACCATTTTCTCACTGCTGCAGCTGCGTGTTAGACGGCACCGCTGTTGCTGTGTGCGCTATACCTTGTTAATTTCAAGCCAATTTTCGCACAAATCTACAGATAGCTTGGGAGTAGGGAATAGTTGTGATTGCAGTCCTTTTAAGGACTAGGTTACAGCATTTCCTACGACTTTTATCAGGCAGGTCTGTGCTCTTAAATAGATAGATTGTGGGAGTAAAGACTAATTGTAATTGCAGTCCTTTTCAGGACTAGGTTACATCAGTTCCTATCAGTTTTTGCCAGGCAGGTCTGTGCCAGTGCTGTGCAAGTTTTTTTCACAGCATTTGGCTGAATCTAGCAAAGCTAATCCTTTTTGGCCTATTGCAGAGTGTGTTAGTCAGTGGAGTAGCCTATCTGTGTTGCAAGATATACCACCTGTGTATACAATACCAATTTTTTTACTGCACCTAGTGAAGTAAAATCTTTTGGGCATAGCATCATTCTATTAGTCCATCTATACTGACCTCCATCAGGTTGCAAATTGAATATAATTTTTTTCTGCATCTAGCTCTGAAAAAATATTTGGCCTTCTAGCAGTGTGTGGGACTTGTTCTATTAGTCCATCTATACTGACCTCCATCACGCTGCAAATTCAAAATAATTTTTTGTCTGCAGCTAGCTCTGAAAAAATATTTGGCCTTCTAGCAGTGTGTGGGACTTTCTCTATTAGTCCATCTATACTGACCTCCATCAGGTTGCAAATTAAAAATAATTTTAATCTGCATCTACCTCTGAAAAAATATTTGGGCTTCTAGCTGTGTGTGGGACTTGTTCTATTAGTCCATCTATACTGACCTCCATCAGGTTGCAAACTGAATATAATTTTTTTCTGCATCTAGCTCTGAAAAAATATTTGGCCTTCTAGCAGTGTGTGGGACTTTCTCTATTAGTCCATCTATACTGACCTCCATCAGGTTGCAAATTAAAAATAATTTTTATCTGCATCTAGCTCTGAAAAAATATTTGGCCTTCTAGCAGTGTGTGGGACTTTCTCTATTAGTCCATCTATACTGACCTCCATCAGGTTGCAAATTAAAAATAATTTATATCTGCATCTAGTTCTGAAAAAATATTTGGCCTTCTAGCAGTGTGTGGGACTTTCTCTATTAGTCCATCTATACTGACCTCCATCAGGTTGCAAATTAAAAATAATTTTTTGTCTGCATCTAGCTCTGAAAAAATATTTTGCCTTCTAGCATTGTGTGGGACTTTCTCTATTAGTCCATCTATACTGACCTCCATCAGGTTGCAAACTGAATATATTTTTTTTCTGCATCTACCTCTGAAAAAATATTGGGCTTCTAGCTGTGTGTGGGACTTGTTCTATTAATCCATCTATACAGATCTCCATCAGGTTGCAAACTGAATATAATTTTTTTCTGCATCTACCTCTGAAAAAATATTTGGGCTTCTAGCTGTGTGTGGGACTTGTTCTATTAGTCCATCCATACTGACCTCCATCAGGTTGCAAATTGAATATAATTTTTTTCTGCATCTAACTCAGCCAATAATTTTGGCCTAATACCACAGTTTGGCCACTCAGCTCTGCTCGGTTCCCATCCATTGTTTTTTTGTGCAAACAACTCCAGAGTTGTGAATTAGTTAACCACCAAAATGAGTGCAAAAAGGCCTGCTGCTGGTGGAAAGGGGAATAGGTGTGTTGGGAAGGGGAAAAAAGGTTGTGTCCGTGGGGTAGGTGTTAAAGCAACAGTAACATCTGCAGAAGAAAGACCATCTTTCAGCCAAACTAAAATGCCTACTTCTTTTAGCGGACAATGTGATAAGATAAGGTTCTGACCATAATGTAGACCCTTGTTCCCAAACTGTAACTCCTGTTGGTGGAGACAATGAGGAAGACGATGATGAGACTCAAATACCTGATTGGAGTGACAACTTTAGTTTTTTGTCAGGGCAGGAACAGGTTGGCTCTGAGGACGACGGGTGTGATAACGCACAGGGTGATGATGATGAGGTTGGAGATCCCACTTACTGTCAACCAACAGTCAGCCAAGAGATGAGGTCAGCAGAGGAGGTGGAGGAAGATGCTATTGACGACGAGGTCAGGTTGCGCCTTCCTGGACAGAGACGTAGTACTGGAAACACGTCAACAACTGCATCCTCAAACACAACTCTGCCTCTCACCACAAGTCGTGGTGGCTCTTCAGGTCGCATGGGTGCTAAGCCTTGCATAGCCTGGGCATTTTTTCAGATCGATAAAGATGACCCAACTCATGTTATCTGTAACATTTGTCAGCAAAAGCTAAGTAGAGGCCAAAAAATACATAGTTTGAGTACTTCATGCATGAACCGGCACATGGACATGAAGCATAAGTTGCAGTGGGAAGCTCAGTGTGCTACAATGCGGCCTAGCCGGCCGGGCCAACCACCGACTGCCATATCTTGTGCATCCGCGGCCTCTTCATCCTCTGTGACTGGGGGGACAGCAGTCACACCTGTTTTGGGGCGCAGACCTGCCACCTCTTTACCCGCAACAGCCAGCGTGATTGGCAGGTCATCATTTTCTTTGGAGGTGGTAACACCAGCTGGTGTTGAGCGCTGTCCGACATCGATAGCACCACCTATGGATCAAGGCAACCTAACATGTCCGCCTGCATCTTTCTCACAGACCGGCAGTTTGCCGGGGACACCCTTATCAACCCCGTCTAAGCACAATAGCCAGCCCTCGGTCCCTCAGATGTGGACAAGTAAAAGACCATTTTCTCCTAGCCATGAGAAAGCTAAGAGGTTGAATTTCACCATCTGCAAGCTCTTGGCTACAGAAATGCTGCCTTTCCGCCTGGTGGACACAGAGGATTTTCGAGACCTTATGTCCGTCGCAGTGCCCCAGTACCAGATGCCCAGTCGGCACTACTTCTCAAAGAAAGGTGTGCCTGTGCTCCACCAGCATGTCGCACACAACATCACCGCTTCTTTGAGAAACTCTGTGTGTGACAGGGTGCATTTCACCACAGACACTTGGACGAGTAGGCATGGACAGGGGCGTTACATGTCGCTGACTGGGCACTGGGTAACTATGGTGACAGCAGGACAAGGGGCTGCTGTCCAAGTCTTGCCGTCCCCACGAGTTGTGCGTCAATCCTCTTTATGTCAAAGTTCCTCCACTGCTTCTGCCTCCTCAACCTCCTCTCGGTCTTCCACCTGCACCCAAAGCCTGACTGGTCATGCCACAAGCTTTCTAACTGCGCAGAAGGGATCCTGCACACCTCCTTACTATGCTGGCAGTAGGGCTCAACGTCATCAGGCGGTTTTTACATTGAAATGTCTGGGAAATGTGAGTCACACAGCTGAGGAGTTGTGGTCAGCTCTGGAGAACCAATTTCATGAATGGTTGTCTCCACTGGACCTGAAACCAGGGAAGGCCGTGTGCGACAATGCTGCAAACCTGGGTGCGGCCCTTCGCCGGGGCAATGTCACACACGTGCCTTGTATGGCTCACGTGTTGAACCTGGTTGTCCAGCAATTTTTAGCCCACTATCCCAGACTAGATGGCCTTCTGCAGAGGGCACGGTCGCTGTGTGCTCACTTCCGCCGTTCGCATCCCGCAGCTCAGCGACTTACATCTCTACAGAAGTCGTTGGGCCTGCCACTTCACCGGCTAAAATGCGATGTGCCTACCCGGTGGAATTCAACTCTGCACATGTTGCAGCGACTGTGGCAGCACCGACAAGCCCTGGTGCAATACGTTCTGACTTATAGCCTGGGCCAACGAGATCCAGAGGTGGGGCAAATCACGCTGGAGGAGTGGTCTCAGATCAGGGACCTATGCACCCTTCTGCACAGTTTTGAAATGGCGACGAAGATGTTTAGTGCTGACGATGCCATTATCAGCATGACTATTCCGGTGATTTACATGCTGGAGCACATGTTAAACAGAATTCGGAGTCAGGTGGTGGCACAAGAGGAGGTGGAGGAAGTAGAGGAGGAGGAGTTGTATGCGGAAGGGCTAACATCTGCAAGGTCCAGACGGTCGGCAGCACCAAGGCGGCAGGCATGTGAGGGTGGGGGAGATGGTTTTACCAGGGCGCATGGTAGCAGCCAAACTAGTGAGGAAGGTGCAGGAGCCCAGGAAGAAGTGGAGGACGAACTGATGGAAGACTCATCAGATGAGGGAGACCTTGATCACATTTCTGTTGTGCGAGGTTGGGGGGAGAGGACAGAGGAAGGAAGCATGATTGTTACCTCGCCACCAACACAACAGGGACTTGGTGCTCCTGGATGCGCAACACACATGAGTGCCTTCTTGCTGCACTACCTGCAACATGACCCTCGAATTGTGAGAACTAGAAATAATCCTGACTACTGGGTTGCCATACTGTTAGATCCCCGGTACAAAAGTAAATTTGCAGAAATTATTCCTGCCATAGAAAGGGATGCATGCATGCAGGAGTATCAGCAGAGACTGTTGCAGAATCTTACATGTGCTTTTCCACAAAACACCAGTGGTGCACGTAGTGAATCTCACAGTTCCAACTTGCCAACCGTGGGACCGTCAAGTGTTCAGCACTCAAACCGTAATAGAACCACAGTATCTGCTGGTAACATCAATTTTGCGGAATCAATTCACCACTTTTTTAGCCCATCCTTTGCAAGGCCACGGGAGACAAGAAGTCTGACACATAGTCAACGCCTAGAGACGATGGTACAGGAGTATCTCCAAGTAAACATTGAAGCCATGACTGTGTCACTGGACCCTTGCTCTTTTTGGGCTTCCAATCTGGATAAATGGCCGGAGCTAGCCACTTACGCCTTGGAGATCTTGTCATGCCCCGCAGCCAGCGTTCTGTCTGAACGTGTGTTCAGCGCTGCTGGTGGTGTGCTGACAGATAAGCGCACGCGGCTCTCCACTAATAATGTAGACAGACTCACGTTCATAAAGATGAACAAATCATGGATCCGAAACGACTTTTCTACCCCTGTGTCATCCTGGGGAGAGTAAAAGCTTGATGATTGGTTAAAATCACCCTACCAACCGTTTTAAGCTTTCAAATTACTAATCATGTTTATCTGTATCTTGGCTGGAAAATAATTTGGGCTTTGCAGCAGTGTGAAGCACTGATTCTATTAGGCCATCTATAATAAGCTCCACCAGATTTAAAATTACTAATCATGTTTATCTGTATCTTGACTGGAAAATAATTTGGGCTTTGTAGCAGTGTGCAGCACTGATCCTATTAGGCCATCTATACTAAGCTTCACCAGATTTAAAATTAATAATAATTTTTAGCTGCATCTAGCCCGGAAAATAATTTTGGGGCTCCGAGATGCGCAAGACACATAAGTGCCTTCTTGCTGCACTACCTGCAACATGACCCTCATATTGTCAGAATTCGAAGTAATCATGACTACTGGGTTGCCACACTCTTAGATCCCCCAAACTTTTCAATCAACCTTTTCATTTTAATAAAGACCAAAAAAATGGTCATTTTTGAAATTATAAGCATTAGCAGGTTATTAGAAACTGAAATCAAACAGTTTTCAACTCAAAACTTTATTCTAGGTGATGTTACATTTTCACATAGGACCCCTTGTTCGAAACGAGCTTCTGAACTCTCTCGTCTATTGAATTTGTCAGGTTTTGGATGGTTTCTGCTTCAATTGTTTTGCATGAGGACAGAATACCCTCCCAGAGCTGTTGCTTAGATGTGAACTGCCTCCCGCCATCATAGACACTCCTTTTGATGATGCTCCAGAGGTTCTGAATGGGGTAGAGGTCAGGGGAGCATGGGGGTCACACCATAAGTTTGTCCCCTTTTATGCCCATATCAGCCAGAGATGCAGATGTTTTATGTGCAGCATGAGATGGTGCATTATCATGCAAAAAAATGATCTTGCTGTGAAATACACGGTTCTTCTTCTTGAACCATGGCAGGAAGTGCTGTTTGAGAAAATCCACATACATTATGGAGTTCATCTTTAGCGCCTTCAGGGATCCTAAAGGGGCCGACAATCTCTCTCCCCATGATTCCAGCCCAAAACATTACTCCACCTCCTCCTTGTTGGCGCTGTAGCCGTGTTTGCGTGGGGTGTCCATCAACCAGCCATCCTCCACTCCATCCATCTGGACCATCGAGCGCTGCACGGCACTCATCCGTGAACAAAACAGTTTTGAAATCAGTCTTCATGTAATGTTTGGCCCACTGGAGCCGTTTCTGCTTGTGTGAAGTGGATAGAGGAGGTCGACAGGATGGCGTATGCACAGCTGCAAACCTCTGAAGGACCCTGCATCTTGTTGTTCGGGGGACGTTGGAGGCACCAGCAGCTTCAAAAACTTGTCTGCTGCTATGACAAGGCTTTTTTGCCGCTGCTCTTTTAACCTGACGTAATTGCCTGTAGGAAAGAGTCCTCAATTTGCCCTTAACAGCACGCACACGTGTGTACTGTGAATCAGCTACATACTTCTTGATTGCCAAGACACTTCATCCTGATCATCGCACAATGTTGATTGTAGTCAAGCCTTCACTTAAACACTCCACAATTTGTTGCTTCTCAGCAGCCGACACGTCCTTTTTCTTTCCCATTTTGGCAGAAAATGTAGGCTGCTTAATAATGTGAGACAGCCTTCTTAAGTAGTATTGCCTTTCATTGGACACACCTGCCAAACTAATTAGCACAGATGTGTGCATTTGCTTACAGTGATATAAAGAGCCCTGACACACATCACCATCAATGAGTTTAACTGACAAACAAACAAATTCTTCCCTTATCACTCCTAAACACTTTTTGCATAATAATTTGGAACACAGTGTACATGTGCTTTTCCACAAAACACCAGTGGTTCACGTAGTGAATCTTACAGTTCTAACTTGCCAACCGTGGTCTGTATGGAGTAGTTCAATAAAGGGCCCAAAATTAAGATAACATAGATGGGAGAGGTCTCTATGAATAGGAATTCCTAAGTATTTGATACCCTGTGAGGGCCAGGCAAAGGGAAAGTTGGACTGGATGGAATCCTATATGGATTTGGGGAGAGAGACATCGAGGGCCTCAGACTTCGCTGCATTGATTTTAAAATTTGACCATGTAACAAAGTGATCTATTTCAGCCATAACAGCATGGATGGATATATGTGATTGAGTGATATATACTAGGACATCATCAGCAAATAGAGAGCACTTGTACTCGGTGCCTCCCACCTCAATCCACCTAATATTGGGGTTATGGCGAATTGATGAGAGCAGGTGCTCCGTCACTAGGATGTATAAGAGAGGGGACAGAGGACATCCCTGCCTTGTCCCATTGGTGATTGTGAAAGGTGATGAAAATGTTCTGATGCACCCCCTGGGCCTTGGGACACCTGGAGCCGGACCCTTCTTGGTGGATGCTGGTGGTTGTAGTCTTCGTGGCGGCGACCCAGTTCCATGGCTCAGGGTGGTCAAACCAGTGGCGGAACTATTTATGTGGTTTTGATGTTTAAATGTCCGACTACGCCACCCGTGGATTGCGGTCAGAGTGAACCGCCGCTGCAGGGCAGACCGCTGAGGCTGGTGTTGTGGGTGCAGCAGAGCGTAGCATAACTCCCCACGAGAGGAGTATAGCCTCAGGGCAGTGTATGCGGAGGATGGGGGTGATGGTGCAGGGCAGCAGCAGTAACGACACAGAGTCAGTGATGCAGTCCAGGGCCTTTACTCACAGTTTTTATTATCCAGACCACGTCTGCAGGTAACGGCTGCCCACGTCGTACTGTGCTCACCAGGTGAGGGGCTCAGACAACTCCCAGATAACTTTGGAGCGCTTCACAGGACCCCCTTTGTGTGTCCTTTATCTGGCCTTTCTTACCAACCCTTCTGTCCGGCTGCCTCGGGCCTCCTCTTGGTAAACTTGGCGCCAGTTTCCCTGACCCTATGTGGTGCTTTCCTAGCGGGTGTAGCGAGGGGCTGCGCCATATAAAATGTCACAGCCTCCGGTTTCTAGCTGAGGGTCGTTTCCTGCCTCCACTAGTTTCGGGGACCGGTCTCCCCCTTTGGCCTGACCCCTCCACGCAGGTGGATTCGGGCGTGCGGTTGCGACTCGCCCGTCCGCATCCCTGGGATCCCTTCATTCCTCGTTCCTGGAGCCTTCTCCGCTCCTCTTCCTTCCTTCTCCCTCTTCCAGGCCTGGGCCTCTGTTACTAGGCCCGCCTCCGGAGCAGAGCTCATGCAGAGCCCCTGCTCCCTGCCACTTCTGCTCAGACTTCTCTGCACTGAACTAAGATGGTGCCCACCTTTTATACTCCCTTCTCAATGCACCCAGGAATTGCTTCCTCCCTGCTCCTGCACTACAGGGTTCCCCTTCCTCAGTGTTCCCTCCCCCCACTCCAGCCAGGGACAGGGACTGTCGTGCCCATCTCAGAGGCATATTGGTCGCCCTGCCCCACGGCAATGTGGTGTAATGCATGCAGGTGTCGGGTCCTGATCCACACTCCATCCTTACCTGAGAGTGAGATATCACACCTCTGGGTGAGGTGCAATACCTCTGTAGCAACCGAGCCCTCAGGGTGCTACAGTTCCATTTATCTTCAGCCTAGGTGACGTATTGTGATACAGGGCCGTGATTTTGGCTATAAAAGGGTCCCCTAGACCCCTACCCCAAGCTTTTTAAGAGAATCATATATGGCGTGCCAGGAGACTCTATGGAATGCTTTCTCAGCATCCAACAAGAGTATCTAATTACAAATTTTTAACTGCATCTAGCCCAGGAAATACTTTGTGCCTAGTAGCAGTGTCTGCTAGTCAGCGGATTATCCCGGCTGTTAAGCAAGCTACACCACCTGTAGTTTGGACACTTAATTTTTTCAAAGTAAATGCTTCAGGACCACGGGATACTCAGTGAAGATCATCAGGAGGCACCCCAAGGCATAGGGGCTGGGACTGGCAGTAGGATGCCTTGCGGTGGATAGCCAAGCTCGATCCTTATAAAAGCTTTTTAACTGCAGCAGCTTTAGTGGACGCTACTGGAGCTGGAATTACGCGGCTGCTGGCATGAGACTTGCCCTCCAATAGATCCTTGTAAATGGATTTAAAGTGTATTCATTCAAATTAGAGAGACAATTTAAATTAAAAAGCTTAGAGCTGCCTCCACCACAGGGGGGCTCGCTCGACCCACCAGCGGACAGGCACCAGTATTGGGAGAGGGGGGCTGGCCGTCTGGGTTCACCGCGGCTCTGGCACAAACCCGGCGACACGGAGGTGGCACGGGCAGGAGCGGACTGAACGTGTCGGCTTCTCACTTTTTGGATTTTAGAAGGGCATGACATGCCTATATCTGTGTCTCCCCCTCCTTTTACTCCTCCACCTCTTTTCTTTTCGCATGACTATATGTACTTGTCACTTTTCCATGTGTTAGTTGTGTCTTCTGAGCAGTTTGTCAGCTTTTGGACACCTTTGAAGGTGTTTTCTATGTGTTTCTATGTGTTTTTGTTTGCCTGCCATTGGTTTTAACAGTGTTCAAAGGTGTTCGACGAACAGTTCGACGAACAGTTCGGCGAACACACGGGTGTTCGACGAACCGAACCGATCTCGAACACTACGGGGGTGGCTCAACACTAGAGGAGAGGGAAAAAAATAAGGTGGAGGTAGAAAGGCAAAATGTTAGAAGATGAAGAAGATAAATGACCTTAGCCACTTTACAGTTTTCCCTTATGCATCATATATACAATACACATTTGGAATTCTTGGCCTTAGTCTATGTTTTAATGGTATCAAGGTCGTTTGATCAAGTTAAATCATTCACCTACTTCCAATGGAGATGAGAAAAACGCAGTTTTTTCTTCATGCATCACTTGGAAAAGGCCTGGGAATGCCATTGAGTAAGGGATCTGTAGCTCTCTCAGGCTTTTCTTAAGATTTATGAATGTAGCTCATAGAAGTAGAAGTCTGGAAAAATAACCACAGAGGAGCTATTATATGTGATTGCACCCTTGCTACATGCTGCCCATATGAAAGCATTTCTGTCTCTGCTACTTAGTAAACATACTAGCAGCAGTCTTGGTGGAGCTCCATGTGGAAGAGGACAAGCTGGTACCCGGAGTGCCTGTTCTATGACAAACATTGCGGACAGGGAGGCGTCTGTAGACATAACTTTGATCCAGTTTTCCATAAAAGCAGAGGGGTCTTGACTAGTGTTGAGCGATACCTTCCGATATCGGGAAATATCGGATCGGATTGGATCGGACTGATACCCAAAAATTATCGGATATCGCCGATTCCGATACCGGAAACCAATGCAAGTCAATGGGACACAAATATCGGAATGAAAATAAACCCTTTCTTTCCTTGTAGGTTAATTCTACATGAAGGAAAACAACTAAAAATAATGTGGAATGTATTACATGAAAAGCCGGCAATTCAGCAGCGGCATACACCGGTACCCGACAATTTAGAACAGAAAGAATAAAGCATCACACATAGATTAGATAGATAGAAACATGTCAGTCACATATATAAGAAGTACAGTGACATTGTTGCTTACTGTACTTGTCATTTAGTGTTAAAGGATTTATTAAATAAAATAATAGTGTTTTCATGCACCGTCTCTTTAAAAAAGCCGGCCGGCAATTCAGCATCGGTACCCGACAATTTATAACAGAAAGAATAGAGCATCACACATAGATTAGATACATAGAAACATGTCAGTCACATATATAAGAAGTACAGTGATAGTGTTGATTACTGTACTTGTCATTTAGTGTTAAAATAAAGGATTTATTAAAAAAAAATTTGGCGTGGGTTTCCCAGTAATTTTAGTCTCTAGCGGAGGTTAAGCAGAACGCTGGGGCAGATGTTTGAAGCCTGGGAAGGGGGTAATATCCACGGAGCTTCCCAGGCTACAATATCAGCACCCAGCTGAATACCTAGCATTTGCTAGCTATTAAAATGGGGGACCCCCAAAAAATGACATGGGGTCCCCCCCTATTTTACTAGCTAGCAAAGACTAGGCAGACAGCTGGGGGCTGATATTAATAGCCCAGGAAGGGTGCCATGAATATTGGCCCCCTCCCAGGCTAGAAACACCAGCTGTCAGCCGCCCTAGAAATGGCGCATCCATAGGATGCACCAATTCTGGCACGTAGCCTTGCTCTTCCCACTGCCCTGTAGCGGTGGCAGTGGGGTAATAGGGCTGGGATTGATGTCAGCTTATAATGCCAGCTGACATCAAGCCCAGGTTAGTAATGGAGAGGCGTCTATAAGACATCCCCATTACTAACCCCATAGTCAAAGTTAAAAAAAAACACAAACACCCAGAATAAAGTCCTTTAATTGAAATAAACACACAATTCTTTAACCCCTTAATAACATCTGACGTACTAATACGCGTATGTGCCCTGGGACTTAAGAGCCAGACCCATATTAGTACGTCATGGCGATCGCGCGAGCACACAGGCTGTGCGGGCGCGATCGCCGCCGGGTGTCAACTGATTGTCACAGCTGACACCCGGTACTATGTGCAGGGAGCGGTCCTGCACCGCTCCCAGCACATTAACCCCCGCGATGCTGCGATCGAAGTCGATCGCGGCATTGCGGGGGCAAGGGTAGGTGATCGCAGATACTCACCTCCTCTTCCGGCTTCCAGCGCAGTCTGCAAAGGCTTCCCGGGTGTTGCCATGACGACCCGATGTCGTCATGACAACATCCGGGTCACCAGAGAGCAGGAAGATTGCTTGGGCATGCGCAGTGCATCTCCAAGCAATCTTCACACTGTGCACTTCTGACAGCCTTCATGGCATAGGGATGGTGCTTCATTCCTGTGCCATGTAGGCGATCAAAAAAAAAAAAGTGAAAGTCCCAGAGTGTGACAAAGTAATAAAGTGTATAAACTGTGTGAAAGTGAAAAAAAAAAAAAAAAAATGTGCAATAATATTATAAAAAAATAAAAAAAATAATACACCAAAAATAAAAATATAATGTACCCATCAATAAATATTATTATAAAAAAAAAAACAATAAAAGTCCACATATTTGGTATCGCCACGTCCGGAAAAACCTGACCTATAAAACTGTCCCACTAGTTAACCCCTTCAGTGAACACGGTAAAAAAAAAAAAAAAAAAACGAAGCAAAAAACAATGCTTTATCACTATACGGCCAAACAAAAAGTGGAATAACACGCGATCCAAAAGATGCATATAAATAAAAATGATACCGCTGAAAACGTCATCTCGTCCCGCAAAAAACAAGCACCATACAGCTCCATCAGCCGAAAAATAAAAAAGTTATAGCTCTCAGAATAAAGCGATGCTAAAAAATATTTTTTTCTATAAAATAGCTTTTATTGTGTATAAGCGCCAAAACATAGAAAAATGATACAAATGTGGTACCGCTGTAAACGTACTGACCCGAAGAATAAAGCTACCTCATCAATTTTACCACACGCGGAACAGAATTAAAAAAAAAAAAAAAAAATTCCTGAATTGTTGGTTTTTGTTTATTCTGCCTCCCAAAAATCAGAATAGAAAGCGATCAAAAAATGTCACGTGCCTGAAAATGGCACCAATAACAACGTCAAGTCATCCCGCAAAAAACAAGCCGTCACATGACTGTCTGCCAAAATCTGGAAAAATTATAGCTCTCAAAATATGGCGATGCAAAAACTAGATTTTACAAAAAATGCGTCTTTTAGTGTGTGACAGCTGTCAATCATAAAAACCCCATATGATTCTGGCATTGCTGTAATCACACCGACCCGAAGAATAAAGTCATCTAATCACTTATACCGCACAAGGAACGGCGTCAAAAATAAACTCTTGGGTTAGGATTGGGATAGGGTTAGGGCTGGGTTTGGGGCTAGGGTTGTGCTGGGGCTAGGGTTGTGCTGGGGCTAGGGTTGTGCTGGGGCTAGGGTTGTGCTGGGGCTAGGGTTGTGCTAGGGCTAGGGTTGCGCTAGGGCTAGGGTTGTGCTAGGGTAAGGGCTGGGGTTGGGATTTTTTTCAAAAGTAAGAAAAAAAGATGACGATATGGCGACTAGTGTTGAGAGCAAGTGCTCGCTACTTGAGTTTGCATCGGGTGCTCTGGTATGCATTGAGTATCGTGGGTATTTGAGTGACATGCTCGAGTCTCTGCCCCATATGCTTCGAGGCCAAAAAACTTTACGGGGATTGCCTGCCATGCACGAGCGATCCCCGCATGTTTTTTTTTGGGTGTCTAATAACCGTGAAACATGCGGAGCAGGGACTCGAGCATGTCACTCGAGCACACGCTGTACATGGTGCATACCTGAGTACCCGATGAAAACTCAAGTAGCGAGCACTTGCGCTCAAGAATAATGACAACTTATTCAATATGATGACCTAATGTAAACAAATTCTGTGCCGTACCTCTGGGTTCAAAATGTTCACTATACACCTTAATAAAATCCGTGAGGGGTATAGTTTCCAAAATGGGGACACTTGTGGGGGAGCTCCACTGTTTAGGCACATCATGGGCTCTCCAAACGCGACATGGTGTCCGCTAACAAATTGAATGGAAAATCGGCTCAAATTGTTAGCGGACGCCATGTTGCGTTTGGAGAGCCCCTGTGTGCCCAAACATTGGAGCTCCCCCACAAGTGACCCCATTTTGGAAACTAGACCCCCCAAGGCACCTATCTAGATGCATAGTGAGCACTTGGAACCCCCAGGTGCTTCACAAATTGATTCGTAAAAATGAAAAAGTGAAAAAAAAAACACTTTTTCATTTTTATGAATCAATTTGTGAAGCACCTGGGGTTCCAAGTGCTCACTATGAATCTAGATAGGTGCCTTGGGGGGTCTAGTTTCCAAAATGGGGTCACTTGTGGGTGAGATCCAATGTTTGGGCACCCAGGGACTCTCCAAATGCAATATGATATCCGCTAACAAATTGTCGGCTCAATTTGTTAGCGGATATCATGTTGCATTTGGAGAGTCCCTGTGTGCCCAAACATTGGAGCTCCCCCACAAGTGACCCCATTTTGGAAACTAGACCCCCCAAGGCACCTATCTAGGTGCATAGTGAGCACTTGGAACCCCAGGTGTTTCACAAATTGATTCAAAAAAATGAAAAAGTGTTTTTTTTTTCACTTTTTCATTTTTACGAATCAATTTGTGAAGCACCTGGGGGTTCCAAGTGCTCACTATGCATCTAGAAAGGTGCCTTAGGGGGTCTAGTTTCCAAAATGGGGTCACATGTGGGGGAGCTCCAAAGTTTGGGCACAGAGGGGCTCTCCAAACGCAATGTGGTGTCCGCTAACAATTTGAGCCGATTTTCCATTCAATTTGTTAGCGGATACCATGTTGCATTTAGAGAGTCCCTGTGTGCCCAAACATTGGAGCTCCCCCACAAGTGACCCCATTTTGGAAACTAGACCCCCCAAGGCACCTATCTAGATGCATAGTGAGCACTTGGAACCCCCAGGTGCTTCACAAATTGATTCGTAAAAATGAAAAAGTGAAAAAAAAAACACTTTTTCATTTTTACGAATCAATTTGTGAAGCACCTGGAGTTCCAAGTGCTCACTATGAATCTATATAGGTGCCTTGGGGGGTCTAGTTTCCAAAATGCGGTCACTTGTGGGGGAGCTCCAATTTTTGGGCACACAGGGACTCTCCAAATGCAACATGATATCCGTTAACAAATTGTCGGCTCAATTTGTTAAAAGTAATAAAACTGTCTGAAAGTGGAAAAAAAAAAAATTGTAAAAATATTAAAAAAAAATGGAATAACACGCGATCAAAAAGACGAATATAAATAAAAATGGTACCGCTGAAAACGTCATCTCGTCCCGCAAAAAACAAGCTGCCATACAGCTCCATCATCCGAAAAATCTAAAAGTTAGAGCTATCAGAATAAAGTGATGCAAAGAAATAATTTTTTTCTATAAAATAGCTTTTACTGTGTAAAAGCGCCAAAACATAGAAAAACTATATAAATGTGGTACCGCTGTAAACGTACTGACCCGAAGAATAAAGCTGCCTTATCAATTTTATCACACGCGGAACAGAATAAAAAAATGTAAAAGAACACAATTCCTGAATTGTTGGTTTTTGTTTATTCTGCCTCCCAAAAATAGGAATAGAAAGCGATCAAAAAATGTCACGTGTCTGAAAATGGCACCAATAAAAACGTCAACTCATCCCGCAAAAAACAAGCGGTCACATGACTCTGTCTGCCAAAATATGGCGATGCAAAAACTTGATTTTACAAAATTTGTGTCCTTTAGTGTGTGACAGCTGTCAATCATAAAAACCCGATATGATTCTGGTATCGCTGTAATCGCACCGACCCGAAGAATAAAGTAATCTCATCACTTATACCGCATGAGGAACGGCGTAAAAAATAAACGCTAGGGCTGGGGTTGGGGTTGTGCTAATGTTAGGGTTGGGGTTGTTTTCTTTTTCCAATGTAAAAAAAAAAAAAAAAAAAGATGACGATATGGCGACTAGTGTTGAGCGCAAGTGCTCGCTATTTGAGTTTGCATCGGGTGCTCGGGTATGCACAGAGTATCGCGGGTGCTCGAGTCTCCACCCCATATGCTTCGCGGCCAAAAAAACTTTGCGGGGATTGCCTGCCATGCACGAGCGATCCCCGCATGTTTTTTTGCGGGTGTCTAATAACCGTGAAACATGCGGGCGGGACTCGAGCATTTAACTTGAGCACCCGTGATACATGCTGCATACCTGAGTACCCGATGCAAACTCAAGTAGTGAGCACTTGCGCTCAAGAGTAATGACAACTTATTCAATATGATGACCTAATGTTATCAAATTCTGTGTCGTTCCTCTGGGTTCAAAATGTTCGCTATACCCATTAATAAAATCCTTCAGGGGTATAGTTTCCAAAATGGGGTCACTTGTGGGGGAGCTCCACTGTTTAGGCACATCAGGGGCTCTCCAAACGCGACATGGTGTCCGCTAACAAATTGAATGGAAAATCGGCTCAAATTGTTAGCGGACACCATGTTGCGTTTGGAGAGCCCCTGATGTGCCTAAACAGTGGAGCTCCCACACAAGTGACCCCATTTTGGAAACTAGACCCCCCAAGGCACCTATCTAGATGCATAGTGAGCACTTGGAACCCTCAGGTGCTTCACAAATTGATTGGTAAAAATGAAAAAGTGGAAAAAAAATACTTTTTCATTTTTACGAATCAATTTGTGAAGCACCTAGGAGTTCCAAGTTCTCACTATGCATCTAGATAGGTGCCTTGGGGGATCTAGTTTCCCAAATGGGGTGACTTGTGGGGGAACTTTACTGTTTAGGCACATCAGGGGCTCTCCAAACGAAACATGGCATCCGCTAATTATTCAAGCAAATTTTACAATCAAAAAGTCAAATGGCGCTCCTTCCCTTCCGAGCCCTGCCGTGTGCCCAAACAGTGTTTTTTCCTTACATATGGGGTATCTGCGTGCCCACGGAAAATTGCACAACAAATTTTGTGGTCCATTTTTTCCTGTTACCCCTGCGAAAATAAAAAGTAACATTTTTGTGAAAAAAGTTAAATGTTCATTTTTTTCTTCCACATTCCAAAAATTCCTGTGAAGCACCTGAAGGGTTAATAAAGTTTTTGAATGTGGTTTTGAGCACCTTGAGTGGTGCAGTTTTTAGAATGGTGTCACTTTTGGGTATTTTCTGTCATAAAGACCTCTCAAAGTGACTTCAAATGTGATGTGGTCCCTAAAAAATGGTTTTGTAAATTTTGTTGGAAAAATGAGAAATAGCCGGTCAACTTTTAACCCTTATAGCTCCCTAACAAAACAAAAATTTTGGTTCCAAAATTGTGCTGATGTAAAGTAGACATGTGGGAAAAGTTATTTATTAACTCTTTTGTGTGACATATCTCTCTGATTTAAGGGCATAAAAATTCAAATTTTGAAAATTGCTAATTTTTTCACAAATAAACACAAGAGATATCGAAGAAATTTTACCACAATCATGAAGTACAATATGTCTCGAAAAACCAACTCAGAATCAGGGGGATCCATTGAAGCGTTCCAGAGTAATTACCTCATAAAGTGACAGTGGTCAGAATTGTAAAACTTGGCCTGGTCAATAACGTGCAAACCACCTTGGGTTGTAAAGGGGTTAAAGAGACAGTGCATGAAAACACTTATTTTTTTTTATAAATCCTTTAACACTAAATGACAAGTGCAGTAAGCTGAGTTCTTCCATCCAGCTTGTCATCCTTCAGAGGCACTGCAGAGCGCAGGCATTATGGGAACTTCCGATTCCGGTATTCGATATTCTTAAAGTATCGGAACTCAGAATCGGAACTCCAATACTGCGAATATCGGTCGATACCTGATATTTCAGTATCGGAATGCTCAACACTAGCCTTGACTATTTTCCTCTGCATACTCAGGGATTTGTAACAGAGACGAATCTCCATGTCCTCAGCTCTCTGAGTCCACATCTTAGCTGCTTTTTCCAAAGAGCTCAGCTTCCCAGCCTCCGAGGCAGATGTATCTTCTAGCACAGATATCCTGGACCAAGTCTACCTCACAAGCTCCGAGGTGTTCTGTAGATCCAAGTGCAGCAGTCCCACATCTATGTTTACTTCATCTATCTTAATAATGACAAAGTAGATGCTTGAATAGCTGAGAGCAGTTGAGCAGACAACTGCTTTAATGTTGGTTCAGGCTGTGACTCCTGTTCAGTAGTTTCCTACACTATCACCTCTGTCTGCTGGTCTGGTAACCTAAAGCCATTTTGTGAAGAAGGCGTTGAAAACTCCCAGAGCTTCTCCCCAACAATAGATTGTCCTTTTATGGTTCATTGCTGCTCTTCTGAGACTCTGTGCTAATAAATACCTCTGGGCGCTGCTACAGCTCAATTACAGCAGGATGATAAAGATTACACTGAGTCTATAGAGGAGAGCTCTCTAAGTGTGTGTGGCCATGTCGAATGCTTGCCACCCAACCCCCCCTTCGACTATGTGCAAGTTTACCTAGAAGAAATTATGTTATTTTGAATGCAAGATGTAGTTTGACCGAATATTTATTTGATTTTGATTTATATTTTGTTCACTCATTTTGCATGTTTAATTGATAAAAAATAAATAATTAAAACTTATTTTTTTAAAGCATTCTTATTTTTCAGAATTTTTTCCATACCTACCTAAAACTTCAACTCAGAACTGTCTATAAATATACATAGTGCTCTGGGTACATAAGTACACAACATATTTGTCAGAAAACCTTTAGTTTCCTTTCAGAATCAACATTTTCTAAGCGATACCACACTACAAAATACTCCCACAAATGTGGGCCATTGATTGCAAACAAGATTTGTTATTTCGCACACCAAAAAAAATAATTTTCCTTAAAAATTCATTAAAAACCATGTTGTAAATATGAGTACATCCCAATAAAAGTCTTAGAAGCAAAGCTAAAGTTTAGACTACAAAATTCTAATCAACAAGAATTCAACAACAGGGAAGTCTAATTATTCATTAAACAGGTGTTCAGCAGATAATTGACTATAAAAGGGCATTACTTAGCAAAGATAACCCCTCCCGATATCATGTTGTTAGCAATGACAACACATGAAAGAGAAATGTCCCAAAAGAAAGGAAATACTTTCTTTGAAAGGTGACGGCTACAAGAAGATCAGCAAAGCTTTACTTATCAGTCAGATTACTGCAGAAAAAGTAATACAAAAATGTGAAAAAGCTGCAACTGCAAACATCCCACATAGATGTCCAGGCCAACCACAAATGTTAATACCTAAACACAAGCATCTTCTCAAGAGAAGGGTTGAAGAAAATTGACATGCAAATTCTCTGCAGTTACCTACAAAATTAGAAAGCCCATCCAGTTGAGTGTTTCCTGAGACATAATATGGCATATACTACAGAAGAATGGCATACATAAGTGTCAGCCACGAATAAAGTCTCTCCAAAAAGCCATGCACAAAAAAACCCACCTACAATTTGTCAGGGTCCATGCTGAAAAATATGAAGATTACTGGGATTCTATACTCTGGAGCAAAGAAACCAAGATAAATGTTTTTTGGAACTGATGGCTTCAAAAGTGTTTTGTGTCACAACGGTGAGGAAAATAAAGAAAAATGCATGGTGCCTACAGTGAAACATGGTGGTTGCAGTGTCCTTATGTGTGGCTGCATGAGTGCTGCTGGTGTCAGGGAAATATATATGTCATTCATGGTATCATAAATTCATAGATGTACTGCTCTATATTGAAATATAAGATGTTACATCATTCTATGTCCTTAGTAGACTTGCTCTTTTCCAACAACGCAATGACAATAATTCAAAACACACATCTAAGGCCACTGTTGTATTTCTAAAGAAGAGCACAGTGAAAGTAATTCAGTGGCCAAGTATGTCTCCCGATCTGAACGCAATCAAACGAATTCTGAAGAGTCAAGTTGAGCATCATCCTCCATCCAACTTCCAGGCTCTAAAAGAGGTCGTTCTTAAAAAATGGATAAAAATAAATGTTTCAATATGTCGCCAACTTGTTCATCTCATGCCTAGCAGACTAGGTGCTGTCCTTAAAAATCATACAAAATACTGGATGTAGTTGATGTTTTTGTTGCAGCATGGTGGCTCAGTGGTTAGCACTGCAGCCTTGCAGGGCTGAGGTCCTGGGTTCAAATCCCACCAAGGACAACATCTGCAAGGAGTTTGTATGTTCTCCGTGGGTTTCCTCCAGGTTCTCCGGTTTCCTCCCACACTCCAAAGACATACTGATAGGGAATTTAGATTGTGAGCCTTAATAGGGACAGCGATGATAATGTATGTAAAGCAGGAATACGTTGGTGCTATATAAAAATAAAGATTATTATTATTATGTGGGTGTCTTGATTTTTCCTTCAACTAATTTGAAGATTTTGTAATTACATATTATTAACCTCACTGTCATGTCATGGGTTAGAAAAATGTTCTTTGAAACTCAGTGTTTTTAAAAATTGTTCTTGTGTTCCGAGTGTTATTTATTAAAATCTTTCTTTTCAAAAGAGTGTGCTCATTATTGCTGTGCTCTGAGTATATACAGTCATGGCCAAAAGTATTGAGAACGAGACAAATAGTAATTTTTCCAAAGTTTACTGCTTCATTTTTTGTAATGGCAATTTGCATATACTCCTGAATGTCAGAGTGATCAGCTTAACAGCAATTACTGTACTTGCAAAGTCAATATTTGCCCTGAAAATGAACTTTAACCCCCAAAACACATTTCAACATCATTGCAGTCCTGCCTTAAAAGGAGCAGCTAACATCGTTTTAGTGATTGATCCATTAACACAGGTGTGGGTGTTGATGAGAACAGCGCTGGCGATCAATCAGTCATGATTAAGTAAGAATGACATCACTGGACACTTTAAAAGGAGGCTGGTTCTTGGTATCATTGTTTCTCTTCAGTTAACCATGGTTATCTCTAAAGAAACACGTGCAGCCATCATTGCACTGCACAAAAATGGCCTAACAGGGAAGAGTATGGCAGCTACAAAGATTGCACCTCAGTCAACAATCTATCGCATCATCAAGAACTTCAAGGAGACAGCTTTCATTGTTGTCAAAAAGGCTCCAGGGCGCCCAAGAAAGACCAGCAAGCGCCAGGACCGTATCTTAAAACTGTTTCAGCTGCGGGATCGGACTACCAGCAGTGCCGAGCTTGCTCAGGAATGGCAGCAGGCTGGTGTGAGTGCTTCTGCACGCACTGTGAGGCGGAGACTCTTTGAGCAAGGGCTGGTTTCAAGGAGGGCAGCAAAGAAGCCACTTCTCTCCAGAAAAAACATCAGGGGCCGACTGATATTCTGCAAAAGGTACAGGGAGTGGACTGCTGAGGACTGGGGCAAAGTCATTTTCTCTGATGAATCCCCTTTTCGATTGTTTGGGACATCTGGAAAACAGCTTATTCGGAGAAGAAGAGGTGAGCGCTACCACCAGTCTTGTCTCATGCCAACTGTAAAGCATCCTGAAACCATTCATGTGTGGGGTTGCTTCTCAGCCAAGGGAATCGGCTCACTCACAGTCTTGCCTAAAAACACAGCCATGAATAAAGAATGGTACCAGAATGTCCTCCAAGAGCAACTTCTCCCAACCGTCCAAGAGCAGTTTGGCGCCCAACAATGCCTTTTCCAGCATGATGGAGCACCTTGCCATAAAGCAAAGGTGATAACTAAATGGCTCATGGAACAAAACATAGAGATTTTGGGTCCATGGCCTGGAAACTCCCCAGATCTTAATCCCATTGAGAACTTGTGGTCAATCATCAAGAGACGGGTGGACAAACAAAAACCAACAAATTCTGGCAAAATGCAAGCATTGATTATGCAAGAATGGACTGCTATCAGTCAGGATTTGGTCCAAAAGTTGATTGAGAGCATGCCAGGGAGAATTACAGAGGTCTTGAAGAAGAAGGGGCAACACTGCAAATATTGACTTGCTGCATTAACTCATTCTAACTGTCAATATAACCTATTGGTACTCATAATATGATTGCAATTATATTTCTGCATGTGATATAAACATCAGACAAACACTAATAAAAACCAGAGGCCAGCAGATCATGTGAAAATATAATTTTGGTGTCATTCTCAAAACTTTTGGCCATGACTGTACAGTGGGTACAGAAAGTACATTTTTCACTCTTTGTTTCATTGCAGCCATTTGGTAAATTCTAAAAAGTTCATTTTTTTTCTCATTAATGTACACTCTGCTCCCCATTTTGACTGAAAAAAAACAGAAATGTAGAAATTTTTGAAATTTTATTAAACAAGAAAAACTAAAATATCACATGGTCCTAAGTATTCAGACCCTTTGCTCAGTATTGAGTAGAAGCACTCTTTTAAGCTAGTACAGCCATGTGTCTTCTTGGGAATGATACAAGTTTTTCACACCTGGATTTGGGGATCCTCTGCCATTCTTCTTTGCAGATCCTCTCCAGTCCCATCAGGTTGGATGGTGAACGTTGGTGGACAGCCATTTTCAGGTCTCTCCAGAGATGCACAATTGGGTTTAGGTCAGGGCTCTGGCTGGGCCAGTCAAGAATGGACACAGAGTTGTTCTGAAGCCACTCATTCGTTATTTTATTTGTGTGCTTAGGGTCATTGTCTTGTTGGAAGGTGAACCTTCGGCCAAGTCTGAGGTCCAGAGCACGCTGGAAGAGGTTTTCATCCTGGATATCTCTGTACTTGGCCTCATTCATGCTTCCTTCAATTGCAACCAGTCATCCTGTCCCTGCAGCTGAAAAACACCCCTATAACATCATGCTGCCATGACCATGTTATACTGTTAGGATTGCATCGGGCAGGTGATGAGCAGTGCCTAGTTTAATTCACACATACCACTTAGAATTATCACCAAAAAGTTCTTATTTCTCATAGTCTAGGAGTCCTTCATGTGTTTTTGAGCAAACTCTATGCAGGCTTTCATATGTCTTGCACTGAGGATAGGCTTCCGTCGGGCCACTCTGCCATAAAGGCCTGGCTGGTGGAGGGCTGCAGTAATAGTTGACTTTGTGGAACTTTCTCCCATCTCCCTACTGCATCTCTGGAGCTCAGCCACAGTGATCTTGGGGTTCTTCTTTACCTCTCTCACCAAGGCTCTTCTCCCACGATTGCTCAGTTTGTCTGCAGGGCCAGGTCTAGGAAAACTTCTGGTGGTCCAAAACTTCTTCCATTTAAGGATTATGGAGGCCACTGTGCTCTTAGGAACCTGGAGTAATGCAGAAATTCTTTTGTAACCTTGGCCAGATCTGTGCCTTGCCAAAATTCTGTCTCTGAGCTCCTTGGGAAGTTCCTTTGAGCTCATGATTCTCATTTGGTCTGACATGCGCTGTGAGGTCTTATATAGACAGGTTTGTGCCTTTCCAAATCAAGTCCTATCAGTTTAATTAAACACAGCTGGACTCCAATGAAGGAGTAGAACCATCTCAAGGAGGATCACAAGGAAATGGATAGCATGTGACTTAAATATGAGTGTCTGAGCAAAGGGTCTGAATACTTGAGATCATGTAATATTTCAGTTCTTATTTATTAATAAATTTGCAAAAATGTCTACATTTCTGTTTTGTTTCTGTCTAGATGGGGTGCAGAGTGTACTTTATTGAGAAAAAAATGAACTTTTTAGAATTTACCAAATGGCTGCAATGAAACAGAGTGAAAAATTTAAAGGGGTCTAAATACTTTCCATACCCACTGTATATAATGTATATGGCTATCCGCATACATGTCACCTGTCACAATGATAAAATGATCACTTCTGATTTAAAAGTAACTTGACTCATTTTCACAATTAAAACAGTGTGTTTTTAGATTATTTTTTTTTTAGTTTTACTAAATACTCTTTCCATTTGCTGCCCTCACAAATGAAGCTATACTACTCATATGCTGCTGCAGATAACACAATGCAAATGTCATTTCTACCCATCCATATCAATCTGAGAGATAGAAAAGGTAATTATTTTGCTGCCATTCTGAATGTAGAATGTCTAACCACTTCTTTTTCTGAATGCATTAGAACATTTAAGTGGTTCTTAGAGCAACGACTCCATATAGCTTATAATGTTATTTACTGTTATTTAAGCATCAAATTGTTTTATTTTAGCTTTCCATTACTTTTAACCTTTTCGATTTTCTGAAGGACAATTTCCTAAAAGCAGTAAGAAGAACTTAACACGTTAAAGACCAGGAGATTTTGTTTTTCACTTTTTTTCCCTTTCTTCCAAAAGTCATACCTTTTTAATTTTTCTGTAGATATAGCCATATGAGGGCTTGTTTTTTGCAGGACAAATTCTAGTTTGAATTCTGCAATTCATTTTACCATGTAATGTACCGAAAAACTGTAAACAAAATTCCAATTTTGGTGAAATGGCTAAAAAATTGCAATTTCACAATAATTTTTGAGGTTTCGTTTTTACATCATTCATTATTAGTGTTGAGAGAGTATGTTTTATTAACCCTTTCGCCGAGTACCAGGTACCCGATCCACCTGTTAAGCGATCGGTGGTGGCAGTATACCAGTATTTATGTGATATTGTGGTTTGAGGGTGGCTGGTCGGAGGTATATATACGTTCCTGGAAGGAACTGGTGGTATATATACGTCCTGTCACATCACGTGCCGCAATAGTCGACATAAATTAGAGCAGCTGCACCCGTGCTTATCCTCTGTCAATACCGTGTTTGACCAGCAGGATAAGGGGGCGCCAGAGAGCTGCAAGGTCTGACCCAAGAGTGGGTGTTGTTTTCATGACAAATTTATAGCTGCTTGGTGATGTGGTTAAATCGCTCCCGTGTGCATGATTTGCGACTGTTTGACAGTTTTATTACATGTGAGGAATGTCTATTTCTTACACATTCCTCACATGTAATAAAACTGTCAAACAGTTGAAAATCATGCACACAGGAGCGATTTAACCTTATCACTGAGCAGCTATAAATACTCGGAGCTCGGCCCGAGCATACTCGGACAGAACATACTCGCTCAACCCTATTCATTATGCTTTAAAAATGGCTTGACAACAGGACACTTAAGGTTAGTACTATTACAGGCATTCAAAATTTTTATAGTATTTTTTATTGAAAATGGAAAAAATTTGGAGAGTTCTAAAAAAAGAAATAAATTGTGCTGCCATTTTCGAAGAACTGTAATGATTATATTTTTACATTGACGGAGCTGTGTGAATTGCTTTTTATTGCAAGGTGAGATAATGTTTTTATTGGTACCATTATGGGGTAGATGCAATGTTTTGATCACCTTTGGCATTTTTTGGTGGAGTTGCAGAGACCAAACTAAACACAATCCTGGCATTTTGAGTCTTCTTCTCTTTATGTGATTAGGGATCTGGTTGATTAACTCCTTTATGACATGGTCAGTTTCTGCTTTTGCATTCCCACTTCTTCCAAGAACCATAATTTTTTTTCTGTCCACATAGATCTATGAGGGTTTGTTTTTTGTGGGACTTTTGAATAACATCATTAATTTTACCCCATAGTGTACTGAAAAATGTGAAAATTATTCCCAGTGGGGCGAAATTGCTAAAAAAGGCAATACCGCATATGTGTAATTTTTTTTTTTTTTATTATCTTTATTTTTAATGGGAGAAAAGGGGTGGTTTAAACTTTGTTATATTTTTAAAGATTTTTTTTTACTTTTTAATATGTTTATCAGTCCTCTTAGGAAACTTAAACTTGCAATACCACAGCATTGCTGTATATAGTAATAATTACAGTCTTCTTCAAGTTGGATTTAAAAGGAGCTCCATGATGACAGATATCAACAGACCCCCCGCAGACATAGCAATCCATCGTAGTGCCTCATGCCAGTGTCTATTAATGTTGCTGTCAAAGTTGAATGCTGGAGGAAGAGGAGGGGCTAAACCTTTGCTGCCGAATGGACATGTAGAACCAGAAAACCTTATAAAATTGGTATTAGTTTATTGTCAACTCATTTCGAAGTTACACGAAAATTTCTTCTTCAGGACAAACTACTGATAACAAGTGGTAGACACGTTTACATTTAAATAGACATAGTATTTAAAACCGGGTGCGAAATACCAGATCCTTAGCGTGTCATATGACATGACATTTGTGAGAACAAGTAAAGTTTGTTACAGTAAAAAAGGGTTAATCAAACCTGTCTAAAATCACTGTTTTTTTAAGAAGTTATAAATCATCACAAATAAAGAATTAACTATATATAAAATGTGTTAGTGTTTGTGTAAGAATTAAAATTATATATGTACCATAAAGGAATAGAAATATACATGAAAGGGAATTGAACGTGTGTGTGCTTGTTAATCTACTGATCATGGTGTGGGAGTGTGAGACTGGCAGGCCACCACAAATGAATATTATATGGAATCAATTCTTTACATGTATGGAGAATCTGATAGAAGAAAGAATAGTGATGCATGAAAAAAATGTGTAATGAATATTGAGTGAATATGACAGCTTGCTTATTTTGGGACAAGTTGTGATTATTAGTGATATAAAATGATGCTACATATACCATAAATACTCGAGTATAAGCTGACTTTTTCAGCCCATTTTTTAGGCTAAAAAATCCCCCCTCGGCTTATAATCGGTTATATACTTTATTGTATACAGTACAGACCAAAAGTTTGGACACACCTTCTCATTTAAAGATTTTTCTGTATTTTCATGACTATGAAAATTGTACATTCACACTGAAGGCATCAAAACTATGAATTAACACATGTGGAATTATATACTTAACAAAAAAGTGTGAAACAACTGAAAATATGTCTTATATTCTAGGTTCTTCAAAGTAGCCACCTTTTGCTTTGATGACTGCTTTGTACACTCTTGGCATTCTCTTGATGAGCTTCAAGAGGTAGTCACCGGAAATGGTCTTCCAACAATCTTGAAGGAGTTCCCAGAAGTGCTTAGCACTTGTTGGCCCTTTTGCCTTCACTCTGCGGTCCAGCTCACCCCAAACCATCTTGATATGGTTCAGGTCTGGTGACTGTGGAGGCCAGGTCATCTGGCATAGCACCCCATCACTCTCCTTCTTGGTCAAATAGCCCTTACACAGCCTGGAGGTGTGTTTGAGGTCATTGTCCTGTTGAAAAATAAATGATGGTCCAACTAAACGCAAACCGGATGGAAAAGTATGCCGTTGCAAGATGCTGTGGTAGCCATGCTGGTTCAGTATGCCTTAAATTTTGAATAAATCCCCAACAGAGTCACCAGCAAAGCACCCCCACACCATCACACCTCCTCCTCCATGCTTCATGGTGGGAACCAGGCATGTAGAGTCCATCCATTCACCTTTTATGCGTCTCACAAAGACATGGTGGTTGGAACCAAAGATCTCAAATTTGGACTCATCAGACCAAAGCACAGATTTCCACTGGTCTAATGTCCATTCCTTGTGTTCTTTAGCCCAAACAAGTCTCTTCTGCTTGTTGCCTGTCCTTAGCAGTGGTTTCCTAGCAGCTATTTTACCATGAAGACATGCTGCACAAAGTCTCCTCTTAACAGTTGTTGTAGAGATGTGTCTGCTGCTATAACTCTGTGTGGCATTGACCCGGTCTCTAATCAGAGCTGCTGTTAACCTGCGATTTCTGAGGCTGGTGACTCGGATAAACTTATCCTCAGAAGCAGAGGTGACTCTTGGTCTTCCTTTCCTGTGGCGGTCCTCATGTGAGCCTGTTTCTTTATAGAGCTTGATGGTTTTTGCAACTGCACTTGGGGACACTTTAAAAGTTTTCCCAATTTTTCGGACTGACTGTCCTTTATTTCTTAAAGTAATGATGGCAACTCGTTTTTCTTTACATAGCTGCTTTTTTCTTGCCATAATACAAATTCTAACAGTCTATTCAGTAGGACTATCAGCTGTGTATCCACCAGACTTCTGCACAACACAACTGATGGTCCCAACCCCATTTATAAGGCAAGAAATTCCACTTATTAAACCTGACAGGGCACACCTGTGAATTGAAAACCATTTCCGGTGACTACCTCTTGAAGCTCATCAAGAGAATGCCAAGAGTGTGCAAAGCAGTCATCAAAGCAAAAGGTGGCTACTTTGAAGAACCTAGAATAAAAGACATATTTTCAGTTGTTTCACACTTTTTTGTTAAGTATATAATTCCACATGTGTTAATTCATAGTTTTGATGCCTTCAGTGTGAATGTACAATTTTCATAGTCATGAAAATACAGAAAAATCTTTAAATGAGAAGGTGTGTCCAAACTTTTGGTCTGTACTGTACCCTGCCTGCCTGGCCGTGATATATATATATATATATATATATAAGAAAAAAAGAAATGAGAACAGCACAAGCAGACAATAACATGAATAGCTGGGTGCCCATCCTCCAGGTAAATACCAAAACTTCTTACATATAGAACAAATAGTAGAAACAGCACTCCATAAATAGATGACTTATTCGCTCAGCAGCAGCTGTGGCAACATTTCGGCGGAACACAGTTTTTTTCAAACTTGAAAAAGGCTGTGTTCAGCCGAAGCTATGCTTAAATTATATTGCGTATACAATTTTTAATCTATCCAATAAAAAATATTTTTTAATTAATATATTTGCTGTATTTTGTTCCTGGCACACATTTCTTTTTCGGTCATGTATATACCCCTGTGCCTCATGGGGACCTGTAACTAATCTGGGTTATTTGAGATGTATTAGTATTGTTTAAAAAAAGTAAAACATAAAAATGTATAAATTGGGTATCAACATAATCATATTGACCCAAAGAATACAATTTATATGTCAATTTTACTGCACATTGAATGCTATAAAAAATAACATTAAAAATTGCAGATATAGGCCTTAATTCATTAAACCCAGCAATTTTCTCACCGGTATTGAGGATCGTGCGTAGTAGAGTCAGATGCTCCTAATTTGTGAAGAGGTGCATGACTTTTCATGAATCAAGAGTCTGATGACTGGCATGTGCCTTCATTTGCTGAACCACAAATCTTACTCCAATCTCTGATTGGAGTAAGATTTCTGGGGTAGGGAATGCCTCAGCTCATCATGGATTAGAAGAGCTGTGGTGTCACACCCCACTCTCACCCATTTTGGCATACCTGGGAAGAGCTGGAATGAAAACTCAAATAGTCACAAACTTTTTGCACAACGCCGACTTTTCAAAAGAATTTACCCCAGAATTGTTTTGATGAATCTGAGCTGCAATGTTTTTTGTTGATGCCTACTGTGAAAAAAATAAAAATAAACAGTATGATACTATAAGCATGGCACTAATAAAAACTACAGCGTGGCCCACAAAAAACATGTCTTCGTAGAGCTTAATATACAGAAAAATAAAAATATATTGGTGTCAGAATATGGTGACCAAAAAAATGTTAAAAAAAAAAATTTCTTCTGCAAAAGTAACAAATCATAAAATAACCTATATAAATTTGGTATTGGCGTGATCATGTCAACCCACAGAATAAAGATTGTATGACAATGATACCAATCAGTGCATAGTGTTTATTAAAAAAATAAGCATAATATATCATAGCTGTTTTTCATTCTTTTTATCTCCCAAAAAGTTAATAAAAAGTCAAGTACCTCAAAATGGCACAAATATACAATTTAGTTTGTCATTGAAAAAATAATCTCACAGTGTCGCTGATGGAAAATTGTCAAACTTATGGCTCTTAAAAGGTGGCAATTCAAAAACATGATTTTTTCTTCGAATAGTGTATTAATTGTACAATAGAAATAAAAAATAAATGAAACTGTATAAATTTGATATTGCTAGATTCATACTGACCCAAAGAAAAAGTTAACACTTTATTTGTGCAGCGTGACAAACTGCAAAAAATTGAAAACACAAAAATGAGTGGTAGAATTTATGTTTTGTTTATAAAACTCAGCATAAAAAGTTAATATAAGTTTGTTAAGAAGTTACTGTATATACTCGAGTATAAGCTGACCCAAATATAAGCCGAGGAACCTAATTTTTCCGCAAAAAAACTGGGAAAGCTTATTGACTCGAGTATAAGCCTAGGGTGGGAAATGCAGTAGCTACTGGCAAATTTCCCTATCCTGGTAAGTATTGCCCACTCATCACCAATCCAGATATGCATGGCCCCCTCATCCCCAATCCTCGTATACATGGCCCCATCATCCCCAATCTTGGTATGCATGGCCCTATCATCCCCAAGCTTGGTATGCATGGCACCCCTCATCCCAATCATGGTATGCATGGCCCCCCTATCCTGGTATGCATGGCCCCCCATCACTGCACGCATTAAAAAAAATAAACACTTCTACTCACCTTATTTCCCTCTACTCCAGCATTGTTCCTGCTCTTCCAGTTGCTCACCTCTGCATCTGAGAAGCGTATTACATCACTGTCATGTGCCCTCAAGCACTGAGGTGAGCTGAGGAGGTATTCACTCCTCTCCACGCCAGGACTATGGTAGTGGAGAGGAGTGAATATCCCCATTCTTTAATAGTGTGCGCACAGTGCGCTGCGGCTCAGTGATTCTCCGTGCTCGCTACTAAACAGAATGCATATTCACCCTTCTCCACTCCCATGGGAGTGGAGAAGAGTGAATATTCATACCTTCTAATAGCGGACACGAATATTCACTCCTCTCCACTCCCATAGGCGTGGAGAAGGGTAAATATTCATTTACCTTTCGCAGTGGGCACACTTGGTAGCTGCAGAAGCAGCTACTGCGTGTGCCCCGCTCCTCTGCCGCCGCAACCCCCCCACCACTATCCATCACTGGAATATATACAGTACAGACCAAAAGTTTGGACACACCTTCTCATTTAAAGATTTTTCTGCATTTTCATGACTTTGAAAATTGTACATTCTCACTGAAGGTATCAAAACTATGAATTAACACATGTGGAATTATATACTTAACAAAAAAGTGTGAAACAACTGAAAATATGTCTTATATTCTAGGTTCTTCAAAGTAGCCAACTTTTGCTTTGATGAAAGGGAAGCAAAAGGCCAGAAAAAAATATACAGCTGACAAATACTATTGAGATCTCTGCTACTGGAAGTGGAAAGGAATAACAAAGACAAAAAAATTTAAATAATAAAAATATGGGAGGAAGAGAAACCAATCACAAACTAAAATGTTTTTATACAAATGCACAAAGCATGGGCAACAAATAAGGAGAATTGGAACTACTAACGCAGGAAAAGGAATATGATGTCATTGGAATCACTTAAACTTGGTGGTACGATACACATGATTGGAATTAAAGGCTAAAAGCATACAAAAAAAATATACAGCTGACAAATACTATTGAGATCTCTGCTACTGGAAGTGGAAAGGAATAACAAAGACAAAAAAATTTAAATAATAAAAATATGGGAGGAAGAGAAACCAATCACAAACTAAAATGTTTTTATACAAATGCACAAAGCATGGGCAACAAATAAGGAGAATTGGAACTACTAACGCAGGAAAAGGAATATGATATCATTGGAATCACTTAAACTTGGTGGTACGATACACATGATTGGAATTAAAGGCTAAAAGCATACAAAAAAAATATACAGCTGACAAATACTATTGAGATCTCTGCTACTGGAAGTGGAAAGGAATAACAAAGACAAAAAAATTTAAATAATAAAAATATGGGAGGAAGAGAAACCAATCACAAACTAAAATGTTTTTATACAAATGCACAAAGCATGGGCAACAAATAAGGAGAATTGGAACTACTAACGCAGGAAAAGGACTATGATGTCATTGGAATCACTTAAACTTGGTGGTACGATACACATGATTGGAATTAAAGGCTAAAAGCATACAACTTATTTGCAAGAAACAGACTTGATAAACGAGGAGGAGGTGTCGCATTGTATGTTAGAAAAGCGTATATCTGCACAGAGATTGAAGCAGAGACTGGGAGTTTTGTGGAAACTGTTTGGGTAAGAATACAAGGAGAGAACAACGGAAAGGACACAATTGTAGGCATTTACTACAGGTCACCTGGGCAAGCTGAAGATATGGATGAACTCTTTATGTATCAAATGACCAAGTTCTCCAAAAAATATGACGTAGTGGTCATGGGAGATTTCAACTATCCAGACATTTGTTAGGAATCTCTCTTAAGTAAAGCTAACAGGTCATGCAAATTCTTATCCTCTCTTGCTGACAACTTTATCTTCCAAAAGGTAGGGGAGTAAACAAGGGGATCTGCTACTTTGGATCTAATCCTTATAAACAGGGAGGAAATGGTTGAGGAGGTAAAAGTGGCTGGAACCCTAGGAGGCAGCGATCATGCCATTATAGAATTTTGGATAACTAGAGGAGGAAGACATGTGAAGACTCAAACTTCAAGGTTAGATTTCAGAAAGGCAGATTTTAAGCGACTCAGAAAGAGAATAGGAGGGATCCAATGGCTGGATATCCTTAAGGACAAAAATGTCCAGGAAGGATGGGAAATTTTTAAAAATGAGATTCTCAAAGCACAATCGTTAACAATCCCAAAAAGTAGGAAGAATGGGAAGCATTTAAGGAAACCAGGATGGATGAATACAGAACTTAAACACATGCTAAAAAGAAAGAAAGAAATGTTTATCAAATGGAAAGAGGGAGGCATATCTAAAGAAGATTATAATGCAGTCAGCAGATCCTGCAGGGCACGTATCAGGTTAGCTAAAGCTGACAATGAATTAAGGCTTGCAAGAGATGTCAAAAGCAATAAAAAAGGATTTTGGGGGTATGTCTGTGGCGCCCTGCTAAGCACAGATGCCACAGAACCCAGTAGGGTGCATGGATGGACTTCTCCACAAGAGGCCCTCACACATTCACACACCTCCACCCTACCACCTCAGACCACCAGAGGGAGCCCGTTAGGGATATATATATGGAGGGTGGAGCCAGGCAGCTCAGTTTAGTTTAGAGACTAGTCTAGAGTCAGAGAGTGTGCTGGCACTTAGACTAGTGAAGAGGCAGCACGCTGGCTGCTGTGCTTAGGCGAACCAAGGCCTACAGCACATGTCGAAGCCTTGTGAGGGCCCTGAGTGTGGCCGAAGGCAGAGGAGAGAGAGGATAGAGGGGTTGAGGGGGCCGAGGAGCGTACCAGGCTCACACCGAAATATACACCGGACACCAGGTCCGCGCCTACCAGGTCCCTTTATACCCAGTAGGGACCACCGGACACCGGGAGGACTACAAGTCCCAGGTTTACCAAACGCTGACTACAGTACCAGGGCTAGGAGTCACGAGAAGAGAAGGCCCTACCACCAGGTCAGCAGGTGCAAGAGGGAGAGACAGTAACCTAGCTAAGTCTAGCTCCAGGCAGGTCAGAAGCTTTGCGAGTAAATCCACGGATCAGGAGGCCCTATACCCACTCACTGGGGACAGTCCAAAAGCGCACCCTCCGTCCGGAGTACCCTGGACCGTGCCTGCATCATCACCAGTAGAGGTACTGAAGCTGACCCCCGTGTGAGTGTCCGTATTTCCTTCGGGACCGTCCTGCCATCTCTCCCCTGCACCACCATCCATTACCCCATGCTGCCCTGAGGCCCGCTCCACCTGTGGGGAGCCGTTCCATCATAAGCTGCCCTAACATCTGCCTCAGAGGACTTCTCCGCAGCGGTGGCTCCCTTTAGCCGCATTCCACAGGTGGCATCACAAACACTTTACAAATCCCCTATAAATAATTCCCCTTTTTATTGACCGCCCTGGGCCATGGACCGGGCCAGGCACCGTGATATCCCCCCACCGGCACCCATAGGCCCGGCTGCCGAGTAACCCCCATGGCCCAGGGGGCGCGTCAACTTTGGCGTCATGAACAGGATTCCGTACCCGTTACCACCGGGTACTGTGCGCCTTAAAATACTGTAACACTTACTGTGGTGAAGATTTCCCGCCATTTACGAGGTTTCCCGCCATTATCCGCCATTTTCCTGTCGCCGCGTGGGAAGAAGAGGGGCGTAACCGCAGGAATCGGAGAGGCGTAACTTCTGGAAGCGCGCAAAGCCTAAGACACGCCCTGCCCCTGACATTGAAGCAGGAAGCGTCAGGTCCTGGAAGGAGTCCAGTGGACGCTCTGACGTCAGACGCGAGCGACGCAAGGTCCTGGAAGAAGACAGTCGCCCGCGGAGCTGCGGCCTACCTGATACGAAGTGAAGAAGGTAGGGAACGGTTTACTAGGGGACGCAACCATGGCCGATGACCAGCAAGCCGCCAGAGCACCGGTTAATGCTCCTGATGCCCAACCTGCGCCCGGCGCTGCACAGGCCGGGGCAGCCGCTCCACCAGCAGAGGTCGTGACCCCATTCATATCCATGGACCTGTCATATATCCCTGGTGCGAAATGGCTTCCCCAGTATAATGGCAAACCAGACACCCTGTCTGGATTCAAGAGAAAAATATGCGGTGTACTGGACATGTATTCTATGACTGGTAAGCAGAGAGCTGCTGTTGTGTTGGGACAGTTGACTGGTGCCGCAGAGCGGGAAGTTGAAACCTGGCCAGCCGCAGACCAGGAATCAGTATGCCTCATCTTTAAGAGACTGCAAACTGTGTTTGAAAACCGCACTGAGACAGATCTCCGGATGAGGTTCTACCACTGTGTCCAGAAACCTGAGGACAGTGTCCGGGACTATGCCTGGCGTTTACTGGAAGCCCTGCGGGCCCTGAAATAGGTTAGTCCAGCCAGCATACAAAATGAAAATAAAATTCTGATGGAACAGTTCATCCGGGGGTTTAGGTCCCAGGAGGAGAGCAGAACTGTACGGTGGTGGGCCTTCGATCATCCAGATGACACCTTCGACACCCTGAAGGACATGGCTATTAAGGGTCTGCAGCCCCTGGAACCATCAGATACTGCTATCCAGCGTTACCAGGGTGGGGCCACCCCAGTGCCCGCAGCACCCACTGCTCCTTCATTAACGGCTGAAACAAAAATGCAAACAGTGCCTCCTAGCGAGCTGGACAGCGTGCGCTTTGAAGTGCGCTAGTTAAGTAAAACCCTGGCCACTGTCCTGAGCACCCTGCAGCTACAGACGGAGCCTGAGCCAGAGGGAAGGATCCTACTGGCTGACAGCCCTGAGGATGTCCCCTGGATGAGGAGAAGAAGGAGGACAATGCCACCCCAAGGAGGACAACACCACCACGGAGCAGGTGGCAAGAAAAAAGCAGTTAAGTAAAGAAAAACGGGTGGCCATCATTACTTTAAGAAATGAAGGTCAGTCAGTGCGAAAAATTGGGCAAACTTTGAAAGATGTGTCCAAACTTTTGGTCTGTACTATAAGTTCGCTCCAAATTCAGCCATTTCTGGCCTCTATTTAAATTTTGTTGCAGTGCATTAGTGAAGTTATTGACACTAGTTCGCTGTGAAAAATAGTAAACTACAGGCCAGCTATTTAAAACTGTGCTTTTCCGTCACACGTATCACATATAAGTTTGCTCAAAATTCAGCCATTTCTGGCCTTCATTTAAATTTTGTTGTAGTGTGTCAGAGAAGTTATTGACACCTAGTGTTGAGCGAGCACTAAAATGCATGGGTGCTCGCAGCTCGGGCCGAGCTCACCGTGATACTCTGGTGCTCGACCCGAGAAACGAGCCCAATGTTAGTCTATGGGCGGCACCCCTGGCAGTCTGTAGAAAGCCTAAAAAGTGCCAAAAACGATAGTGACAGTGCTCAAATGACATGGGGACAGCATGGGGATCGTCCCAGGAATCATTTCTGACCCCAAGGTCACTGCTGTCAACAACGTGGTCAGAGGTATTAAGCCACTTTTAAGGGCTCACAATAAAACGTTCAAAAGTGAAACTGAAATGGTTTTCCTGTGAGATATGTTAAGGAACATCCTTTCCAGGGTAAAGACTTGTGTATAAGGTAAAATAAATAACCAAAAACAAAAATACTCCTCCACACCTTGGGCTATGTTCATAAGTAGCATTTTTTATGCGTTTTTGCACTTTTGTATTGCTTTCAACTGTGACAAATGCATGTTATGTTCTGCTACCAGAGCTAAGGAAAGAGAGGAGATCTGTCCCTACGATAGAACTCAGCTGAATCCCTACGATGTAACAGGGGACCTGATCCTGCGATCAGACCTGCTAAAGTCCTAAGCTAGTCTGTACGGAGACCTATAGATGTGGGGAAGGAATCCCTACAAGTACTAAGGACTGGGAGGAAAATGGACACCTCCTAACAGAAATAGTAGCAGACAGACGAACAAACAACATATATAGAACATAGAGGTCCGTAGACCAAGCAAACTAACAGAGTTAGATACAGAGCACAGGCTAGCTAGAAAGTAGATATACAATGAAGTCCAGCAAAGCCAGAAGGGCGGAGCAGGATTAAATAGGCCAACAAGGTCATGTGACCAGCAAAGGAAAAAAAACCTAAGAGCAAGGTTCTAACAGTACCCCCCCTTCTAAGAGGATCCTCCGGATCCCCTAGGACCAGGCTTATCAGGAAATCTCCTGTGAAACGCTCTGATAAGTCTGGACGCGGAAACATCATCCGACCTCACCCAAGAGTTATCCTCGGGACCGAAACCTTTCCAGGCCACAAGATACTGCAAACTACCTCTATACCGTCTAGAGTTAAGGATGCGAGAAATTTCATATTCCCCGTCCTCCACCACCGGAGGAACAGAGGCAGAGGCGTCACAATCCGATACAACAGCTTTTTTCAACAGAGAGACATGAAATACCGGATTAATTCTCCAGGAGGTAGGAACCTCCAACCTAACAGCAGATTGGTTGACAACCTGAAGCACCTTAAAGGGCCCTACAAACTTGGGACCCAATTTCTTTGAAGGAATCCTCAACCGCAGATTCCTAGAGGACAACCAAACCATGTCACCAACAGCGAACAAAACCTCCTGTCGTTTCCTATCAAAGTAGTCTTTAGATTTTCTGTTGGCCTCCTGAAGATTACCACGCACATCCGTCCAAACTCTCTCCAAATCACCGGAAAAATTCTCCTCCTCAGGCACGGCAGATCCCAACTTGGAGAACGACCCAAATGACGGATGTCTCCCAGAACAACAAAAAAAAGGCGAACAACCAGCAGAAGAAGATGTATGATTGTTCAGAGCAAATTCAGCAAGTGGCAGAAACTCAGACCACCCCTCTTGATTGTCTGCCACAAAACAACGCAAGAACTGCTCAACATCCTGGTTTTTCCTTTCTGTCTGGCCATTAGATTCAGGATGATATCCGGACGAGAACGACAAATGAACTCCCAACCTATCACAAAAGGCACGCCAAAAACGAGCCACGAACTGAGGACCCCTATCAGAAACAATGTCAGTAGGAACGCCATGAAGTCTGACAATTTCCTTGACAAAGGCCTTAGCGAGAGTTTTAGCGCAGGGCAGTTTGACGAAAGGAACCAAGTGACACATCTTGCTAAAACGGTCCACGACCACCCAGATGACAGTAAAACCCTCAGAGGGGGGAAGGTCAGTTATAAAGTCCATAGCCAAATGTGTCCAAGGAGCACTGGGAACCTCCAAAGGACAAAGCAACCCCGCAGCAGGAGTATGTGAGGACTTAGATCTAGCACATATAGTACATTGACGCACCCACTTAATGACTTCCTTCTGCCATCCAGGCCACCAAAAACTGCGACCCACCAGTCTCTTGGTCTCAGAGATTCCGGGATGACCTGCCAACCGAGATTCGTGACACTCAACAAACAAATCTCTCCTAAAGGTCCCAGGCACAAACAACCTCCCATGAGGAGTGTTAGAAGGGGCATTCTCCTGTGCTTTAAGAATCTCATTTTCCAAAACGGAGTCCAAAGCAGCTATCACAACATCTTCTTGTAAAATGTTCTCCTCTTTCTCAGCACCGACTATGGGAGAAAAACTGCGAGACAAGGCATCCGCCTTAACATTCTTAGTACCAGGGATGTAAGTAACGGAGAAATTAAACCGCGAGAAAAACAGTGCCCACCTAGCCTGACGGGCATTCAGGCGCTTGGCAGCATCAAGATATATCAGATTTTTATGATCCGTAAGAACCTGAACGGGAAATTCCGCACATTCCAAGAAGTGGCGCCAGTGTTCAAATGCTAGTTTAATAGCCAATAATTCTCGATTACCAATATCGTAATTCAGTTCAGTCTCCGAAAAATTTTTTGAAAAAAAGGCACAGGGATGTAATCCATCCCCGTTATCCTGAGACAATACTGCGCCAACCCCCACAGAGGAAGCATCAACCTCAACCAAAAACGGCCTAGTAACATCAGGCTGCATAAGGATGGGAGCAGAGGTGAACCTCTCCTTGAGATACACAAAAGCTTCAATGGCCTCAGAAGACCACTGAACCGCATCAGCACCTTTCCTGGTGAGATCAGTCAGAGGTTTGACAATACTAGAAATTTTTTTTATGAATTTTCTATAGTAATTGGCGAAACCCAAAAACCTCTGTATCGATTTCAAACCAATAGGCCTAGGCCATTCCTGCACAGCCTGAACCTTAACCGGATCCATCTCAAAACCTTTGCTGGAGATAATGTAGCCCAAAAAACTAATTCTCTGTACAGCGAACTCACATTTCTCCAGCTTAGCAAAAAGCGAATTGTCCATTAATAACTGTAATACCTCACGCACGCTCCGCCAATGAGACTCCAGATCCGGCGAATAAATCAAAATGTCATCCAAATACACAACCACATTTTTACCGATCAAAGGTCTAAGGATGTCATTAATCAGATTCTGAAAAAATGCAGGAGCATTAGTAAGACCAAAAGGCATAACCAGATTCTCAAAATGACCCACAGGAGTGTTAAAAGCAGTCTTCCATTCGTCACCCTCCTTCATGCGCAACAGATTGTATGCCCCCTTAAGGTCAATTTTAGAGAACCACTTGGCCCCTATTAACTGGTTAAACAGATCAGGAATCAATGGCAGTGGGTAAGGATTGCGTACAGTAATTTTGTTAATCTCACGAAAATCCAGACAAGGACGTAAACCGCCGTCCTTTTTTTTTTACAAAAAAAAATCCAACCGCCACAGGAGACTTAGAGGGCCTAATGTGACCGGCGGCCAAACTTGTCTGTATGTATTCCTCCAAAGCCTTCCTCTCAGGAATAGTAAGGTTAAATAAACGACTTTTAGGAAGAGTCGCTCCAGGGACAAATTCAATAGAACAATCATAGTCTCTATGGGGAGGCAAAACCTGCGATTCCTTCTCAGAAAAAACTCTCCAAAAATCCTGAATAGGAACAGGCAATTCTCCCCTATCCAAAGCTGCAATACGCCCGTTACAACACTTGTCATAACATTTATGGCTCCAGGATTTAATTTCACTGGTAGACCAATCCAGTACAGGATTGTGAAATTTTAACCAGGGCAATCCCAATATTACTGGAGAAGGCAAGTTATTCAACACTACCAAATCCAATTTCTCATGGTGAACACCATTAATAGTGAGAGGAAATTCACAGACCTTGAGAGTAATATTCTTCAAAGGGGAACCATCCACAGAAACCACAGCAATGGGGGATGATAAAGGTTCAGGTTTTAAATTGAGTCTTTCCACGAATCCCCCATCAATTACATTCAGAGTAGTCCCACAATCGACAAACACCCGAAATTCCATTAATTTTTCCTGAGCAATCGTGGAAGCAGCTAAAAATACACCCTTGGAATTTAAACAGGCAATACGGGCATGACTGACCATTTTTTTTTCTTTCTTCATACGAAGCTCACAGCCTTTAATCAAATGACCAGATTTTCCGCAATAGAAACACAAGCCTTCAAAAAATCGACGGTCTTTTTCTTGAGAGCGAGGTGCCACCGATCCAATCTCCATCGGTTCACCACTGTTAGTACACACATTCTCATAACCAGAAACTGACATAGCAGAGGATTTGCTCTCATTAACCCTTGCACGCAGTCTTCTATCCACCCGTATAGCTAATTGCATAGCCTGTTGCAAATCTTCAGGTGTAGGATAAGCAATTAGCAGGTCTTTAACCCTTTCACTGAGCCCAGCAAGAAATAGACTTTTCAGAGCAGAATCGTTCCACCCTGTTTGAGTAGACCAACGACGGAAATGAGTACAATATTTTTCCACATTACCTGATCCCTGTTTTAAACGTCTCAACTCAGTCTCAGCTGATGCGACACGGTCAGGATCATCATATAATAGCCCCAAAGCAGAAAAAAAACTATCCACTGATCTGAAGCATGTATCACTAGGTTGCAAAGAAAAGGCCCACTCCTGAGGCTCTTTGCCCAAAAGTGACATTATGAACCCTACGCGCTGGGATTCATCCCCAGAGGACTTAGGTCTCAAACGAAAATACAATAAGCAAGCATTTTTAAATGAAAAAAATTCTCGGTGTTCACCAAAAAATAAATCCGGCAAACATACCTTAGGCTCCAAGAAATGTGCTCCAGGACAGCTACTCACGTGCTGACGGAGCTCGGCCACCTCCAGAGAGAGTCCCTGCAGGCGATGAGCCAAATCCTGAACCGACACCATGATGGAACAGAAAAATCTTTCCTTAGAGAATTTGCGGGCTGGACTTACTGTTATGTTCTGCTACCAGAGCTAAGGAAAGAGAGGAGATCTGTCCCTACGATAGAACTCAGCTGAATCCCTACGATGTAACAGGGGACCTGATCCTGCGATCAGACCTGCTAAAGTCCTAAGCTAGTCTGTACGGAGACCTATAGATGTGGGGAAGGAATCCCTACAAGTACTAAGGACTGGGAGGAAAATGGACACCTCCTAACAGAAATAGTAGCAGACAGACGAACAAACAACATATATAGAACATAGAGGTCCGTAGACCAAGCAAACTAACAGAGTTAGATACAGAGCACAGGCTAGCTAGAAAGTAGATATACAATGAAGTCCAGCAAAGCCAGAAGGGCGGAGCAGGATTAAATAGGCCAACAAGGTCATGTGACCAGCAAAGGAAAAAAAACCTAAGAGCAAGGTTCTAACAATGCATTTACTGGGAAATGTCATTTTAACATTTTACAATCTTATCTGGCCATGTGCTGTGTGACACATGCATACAGTGCTGAAAAGACATGGGAACAGCATGGGGAAGACCCCTGGAAGCATCTCTGACACCCAGGTCACTGTCTAAAAGTGTGCCAATCAGAAGTGATCCATGCCGCATCAGAAGATGCAGACTTGCAACTATCCCCTTGCAAGTCCTTGCCCCAGGGCATTGTTCAATTGTACCTCCCCCATTCCTTGCACTGTTTGTTTGATTTTGCAGGCTTTAGAGACCCTACACTACCTATTTCGCAGTATAAATCTCTCCCTAGCTCAGCAGCACTCCCCCTACACTGTCTGATCCGGAGCGACTGTGTCCAAGATGGCGGCGACCGGTTTTAAATACTTGAGGTGACGCTGTGCGGCCAGCCAATCACTGTAATGCCCACAACCAACATGGCTGCGGCATTACAGAGACTGGCTGGCAATCCCTGCATGTTCATTGGCTCTGTAAAGAGCGCCAAACATGCAGGGCGGAGACCCAAGCTCCCGCCTGAGTAACCCGAAAATGCTCGGTGCTCGCCGAACATCCCGAGTAGTGAGATGCTCAGGCGAGTACCGAGCAGTATCGAGCATGCTTGCTCAACACTATTGACACCAGGTCACTGTGAAAAATAGTAACCTACAGGCTAGCTATTTCAAACTGTGGTTTTCCATCACAGGTATCACATATAAGTTTGCTCCAAATTCAGCCAATTCGGCCTCAATTTAAATTTTGCTGCAGTACGTCAGTAAAGTTATTGACAACAGGTCGCTGTGAAAAATAGTAACCTACAGGCCAGATATTTAAGACTGTGGTTTTCCATCACAGGTATCACATATATGTTCGCTCCAAATTCAGACATTTCTGGCCTATATTTAAATTTTGTTGCAGTGTGTCAGTGAACTTATTGACACCAGGTCACTGTGAAAAATAGTAACCTACAGGCCAGCTATGTAAAACAGTGGTTTTCCGTAAAACGTAGCACATATAAGTTCGCTCCAAATTCAGCCATTTTTTGCCTCCATTTAAATTTTGTTGCAGTGTGTCAGTGTAGTTATTGACACCAGGTCGCTGTGAAAAATAATAACCAACAGGCCAGCTATTTAAAACTGTGGTTTTCTGTCACACATATCACATATAAGTTTGCTCCAAATTCAGCCATTTCTGGCCTCCATTTAAATTTTGTTGCAGTGTGTCAGTGTAGTTATTGACACCAGGACACTGTGAAAAATAGTAACCTACAGGCCAGATATTTAAAACTGTGTTTTACCATCACACGTATCACATATCACTGCGGTTCAAATCCAGCCATTTTTAGTGAACGTGGAAGATATTGTCCTCCATTTAAATTGGGCAAAGCCCGTGGCAAGGGACGGGGAAGTCGACGTATTGGTGATAGTGCATGCAGAGGACAAGGCTGACATCTTCTCGCTCGACCTTCCTGTCCCAATTAATAGGGGACCGCAGAACACCACTATTGAACACAGAGCAGTGTGGAAAGGTTATTGGTTGGATAGCAGATATTGCTTCAAGTCACTTAGCCACCACCACCACACTGTATTCCACATGGTCAAGTCTCAGTAGCCATGAGTCTGGACTGCATATTCCTCATCCTGATCCTCCTTCCTCCCACTATGCCGAGTGCCCAGAGACACCTGATCCCACACTTGGACACTCCGAAGAGCTGTTCACTTTTCCATTTATAGATTCGGGCCTCTCGCCCGGTCCACTTGAAGCAGGGCAAGAGGAGATCGCATGCAGCGATGCCCAAATATTTGAGCTGCCACGGTCACATGAAGGCAACGGTGGGAAACTGTCACAAGAGGTGGATGATGATGAGATACAATTTCCAGAAAGTCAGGAGGAGGAACAGGGTGCAGAAGTGGAATACGAGGTGGCGGACGATGAAGTCACTGACCCAACCTGGAGAGGTGACATACAGAGCGAGGACAGCAGAATACAGGGGGAGGGAGGTGTAGCACCACAACAGGCAAGAACAAGCAGTGTGGTGGCCGCAGACACAAGGCAGGCAACCGTTCCCCGTAATATCAACATGACAGAAGTTGCCAGTACAACTGTTAGGTCTTCCCGAGTCTGGTTGATTTTTAAAGACTCTGCCGATAACCCCAAAAAGACCATTTGCACAACCTGCCAGGCCAGCATCAGCAGGGGTAGCAAAACTAGCAACCTGACCACCACCAGCATGATCAGGCACATGGCAGCAAAGCACCCGATTAAGTGGGCCGAACCCCAGGGTCCAGCAACAGTGTATGCGGGTGACACCACTGCTTGTTCCGCTGTTGTGCATGCATGCCAATCCCCTGTCCATGGAGCATGCCAAGATGCCTCCCGCCCTGCACCTGTCGTTGAACACTCAACTAGCACCATCATCAATCATGTCCATGTTCTTGTCTCCGGCACCTCCTTCTTCAGCATCCATCTCCGAAATGACCACATCAGTCACAAGCTGGAAGCACGGCAGCACTGCCTCGGCCAAGCGGCAACAGGCTGTGCAGAAGCTAATATGCTTAGCTGACAAACCACACAATGCTGAAGAGTGGTAGACAGCTCTGAAAGAGGAGGCAGATCTGTTCCTGACACCGCTGGACCTACAGCCAGGCATGATCGTGTGTGACAATGGCTGGAACCTGGTGGCGGCTCGGAGGCGAGGTGTGCTCACACACTTACCATGCCTAGTCCATGTGCTTAACCTCATGGTTGAGCGATTTCTCAAAACCTAGCCGGATCTGTCAGATTTTCTTGTCAAAGTACGCTGCCTGTGTGCCCATTTTAGAAAGTCAGCTACAGCTTCCGCCCTCTTGCCGCTCTTCTGCAGTGTTTGCAGCTTCCAGCTCACAGACTAATCTGCGATGTCCCCACGCGTTGGAACTCTACATTGCAGATGTTGGGAAGAATTTGTGAGCAGAAGAGGGCAGTTGTTGACTACCAGCATCAACAAGGCCGTCGGTATTCAGGTCAGACTCCACAAATAAAACCTCAAGAGTGGACATGAATGTCAGACATATCTACCATCCTCCAAAACATTGAGGACTCCTCCAAGATGGTGAGCGGTGATGACGCCATAATTAGCGTCACCATCCTGCTTCTCTGTCTTCTGAAACGCTCTCTGCTCTCAATTAAAGAGGATGAATTGCAGGCTGAGCATGATGAGATGGAGCAAGGAACCATACAGGGTGATTACACATAGCCCAGCCTCATCTCATCCCAATGTGGATTGGATGACAATGAAGAAGAAGAAGAGAAGGAAGAACAGGAGCTAGTTTGCTGCACTAAAGAAGGTACGACCTGCACAACTGCCATACCATCTGTTCAACGTGGATAGCCTGAGGACAGGGAGGAGGAAGAGAAGGAGGATGAGGAGGTGAGCATGGTCAGTCATCCTCTTGGTGAGGACACAGAAGTCTTGCCTCTTTGCAGTCTGGCACGCATGGCTGAGTTTATGTTATTCTGCCTTTCCCGTGACCCTCACGTTGTCCAAATTTTTAGTGACAGTCATTACTGGTTGGTGACGCTTCTAGACCCACACTACAAGGAGAACTTTATGTCTATTATTCCTTTGCAGGACAGGCCTAATAAAATGGGGCAGTACCAGAAGGCCCTTGTTGCGGAATTAGTGAAAAAATTCCCATTGAAAATGCAGGCGGCAGAGGTCACAGTTCGTTGAACAACCAAGGAGTACAGGCGAGAGAGCCACAAATGCAATCCAGCAGAGGCAGGGGAACACTGTCAAATCTCTGGGACAGTTTTCTCAGACCCTCCCATCGCACAGGTCCTGAGGCAGGGGGTACTCTCACAAGGAGTGCAAAGTTTCGGAAGATAGTGAGGGAGTACCTTGCCGACCGTACCAACATCCTCTGTGATTCCTATGTGCCTTACAATTATTGGGTATCCAAGCTGGACACGTGGCATGAACTGGCTCTCTACTCCTTGGAGGTCCTGGCCTGCCCTGCCGCTAGTATTTTGTCAGAGCCGATTTTTAGTGCCACTGGTGGAATTATAACCGATAGGTGCATCCGTCTGTCAAATGAAAATGCTAACAGGCTGACTCTTATAAAAATGAACAAGGGCTGGATTTGGCCAGACTTCTCAACACCACCGAATGATAGCAGCTTAACATAAACTCAAATACAGTGTCTTTTTTTGGGGAGGTCTAACTCTATTCCCTTGCACCTCTGTCTTCACACCCAGACATGGGTATACGCTTCCTGATTTTGTCTATTTGCTCTTGTCCTCCTCCTTCTCCGCCTTCTCATCCTCCACCACTATATCACTACCATATCAACATATCTACGTCTCTTCCAAGGGGCTTTGAAGTTCCTCCAAATTTTTGGCAGCTGTTGCTTCACTGCATAAGAAAACAGTATGGTAGAACCACTTCCTAATAATGGGAACATTGTTTTTAGGAGGCTCTCTGACCTCTACATCTCTTCCAAGGGGCATTAGAGTTCCTCCAAATCTTTGGCAGTCATTGCTTCACTGCATAGGCAAACACTATGGGAGACCCACTTCCTAATAATGGGAACATTGTTTTTAGGAGGCTCTCTGACCTCTACATCTTTTCCAAGGATCATTGGAGTTCCTCCAAATTTTTGGCAGCCGTTGCTTCACTGCATAGGCAAACACTATGGGAGACCAACTTCCTAATAATGGGAACATTGTTTTTAGGAGGCTCTCTGACCTCTACGTCTCTTTCAAAGAGCATTGGAGTTCCTCCAAATTTTTGGTAGCCGTTGCATTCACTGCATAGGCAAACACTGTGGGAGACCCATTCCTAATAATGGGAACATTGTTTATAGGAGGCTCTCCGACCTCTATGTCTCTTGCAAGGGAGCATTGGAGTTCCTCCAAATCTTTGGCAGCCGTTGCTTCACTGCATAGGCAAACACTATGGGAGACCCACTTCCTAATAATGGGAACATTGTTTATAGAAGGCTCTCTGACCTCTACGTCGCTTGTAAAGGGCATTGGAGTTCCTCCAAATTTTTGGCAGCCGTTGCTTCACTGCATAGGCAAAAACAGTATTGGAGACCCACTCATTAATAATGGGAACAACAAAACAGAGTCGGCTTATGGCTCTCTAACAATAGCGAGGGCCGACTGCAGGCCTTTTAAGAATAGGCTTTGTGACTTTCAGAGTCCTTCCATCGTAAATGAAGCAGGATGTGTCTGATGATGTGTCACATACCACATGGCCAGATAAAGTTGTAAAATGTTAAAAAGACATTTCCCAGTGAATGCATTTGTCTTAAAAAATAATGTAAAAAAAAAAAAGACAGTAGGATCTTTCTTTAGTATAAAAACCAGAGTTGCCAATGTAACCTCAATGTAATCACATTGTTCAGCTCCTACACCTCCTCCTGCAGTTCATCCTCCATCTCCGAAATGACCACATCAGTCACAAGCTGAAAGCACTGCAGCACTGCCTTGGCAAAGCGGCAACAGGCTGTGCTGAAGATAACATGCTTAATACTTAGGTTGCAAACAGCAGACCACTGTAGAGTTGTTTAAAGCTGTAACACAGCAGCCTGATCTGTGGCTCTCACCGCTGAACATACAGCCAGGCAGGATCGTGTGTGATAATGGGCGGAACCTGGTGACGGAGAAATGAAAACCGGAGTAGATACAGTTTCACAAAAGTCAGTCCTTCCAAAGAGCTAAAAAATGTGGCTGTGGTGAAATACAACTCACCGACAAGCTGTGGACTGGCTCCTTACCGTACCTGGCCACATTCACTTGTCCACGTGTTTGTGGTTAGGCAGTCCTTCCCAGTAAGTGCACTGGGGAGGGCATGGATAATGTTGTGGGGTTGTGCTTGTGGAAGGTGGAGACGACACCAGGAGAAATGGTGGCGGCTGGGGTCTTAGTATGGATACCCCGCCGCCACCGCCATGAGGTTGTGGACAGCTTCCGCCTCCACAATACTAAAATGCCTCATTTCAAGTGCAAGCAGCTTTAGAGGACTTCTTGGTAGAAATGACAGCTGGAGTAGATATGGTTTCCCAAGTCCTTTCACCAAGCTAAAGAATATGGCTGTGGTGAAATACAACTCTCAGCAAAAAAAGCTGTGGATTGGCTCTGTACCATCCCTTGGCGCATTCACTTGACCACGTGTTTGTAGTTAGGTGGTCCTTCCCAGTAAGTGCACTGGGGAGGGCACGGATAATGTTGTAGGACCCATGCTTGTGGAAGGCGGAGACGACACCTGGACAAATAGTGGTGGCTGGGGACCGAGTATGGACTCCCGGCCTCTGCCGCCTTAAGGTTATGGACAGCTTCCGCCTTTATAAGCCTAAAAGGCCACATTTCAAGTGCAAGCAGGTTTAAAAAATTTGGCAGTATAGTATTCCAGCTTGTGGGTGGGTGGGTGGCTGGCTGCATACTTGCACTTGCATTCCAAGGAATGGGGCAGGGACAACTGAATGCCGCACTGGGACAAGGACATGGATGGTGATTGTTGCAAGTCTACAGCGATAGAGACATCTTCACATGTGCCAAGTATCACTTGTGATGGGTACACTTTTAGGCAGTGACCTGGGAGTCAGAGATGCTTCCATGGGTCTTCCTCATGCTGTTCCCATGTCTTTTCAGCACTGTATGCATGTGTCTGATGATGTGTCACACAGCACATGGCCAGATAAGGTTGTAAAATGTTAAAATTACATTTCCCAGTGAATGCATTTGTCTTGGTTGAAAGCAATGCAAAGTGCAAAAACCAGGACCCTACTAATTCAATCCAATTTTGGAAGTGCCATCAGTTTTTTCTGTTTCTGTGTTTAAGCTTTGACTGAGTACTCCACCTCTATGCCACAAGTGGTTTTAATTGCAATAGGACCTTATATACAAGTCATTACCCTGGAAAGGATGTTCCTTAACATATTTCCCAGAAAATCCATTTTGGTTGCGTTTTTGCATGTTTTATTGTGAGTCCGTAAAAGTGGCGTAATACCTCTGACAACATTGTAGGCAGCAGTGACCTGGGTATCCGAAATGCTTCCAGGGGTCTTCCCCATGCTGATCCCATGTAATTTGAGTACTGTTCCCATCGATTTGGGCAATTTTTATGTCCTCTGCAGACCGCCAGGGAAAGCCGCCGGAAAATTGCTCCAGTTTCCCATAGACTTACATTGGGCTCGTTACTAGGTCCAAGCACTCTAGCATTCCAATTTGACCAGAGTACCCAAAGAGCTCATCACTAGTAGCCACGTTAAGGAGTCTCTCAAAATACCAGGACCCCCCGTGAATGCTCATTTATCAATAGGATTCGAACCAAAGAAGGCACTCTGGTTGACAAGACAACTGATATCTCTCAAACCTTTACTATATTTTACCAGGGACTTTATAATCTAGAAATGCCACTCTCCATGCTAGACCTTGGGATAGCCGCCACTAAAATTAAAGATTTTTTTGACACCCTAATACTCCCCTCACTTAAACCTGAGGATATTCAGAAGTTAACCTGGAAAGTTACACAGCAGAAAATCCTGGACACACTAAAAACTATCCCTAATGGGAAAACCCCGGGCCCAGATGGTCTCCCTATCATCTATTATAAAAAGCTTATCAAACCTCTGCTCCCACATATAGTAACCTTGTTTAATTCTTTCCTTGAGGGGGAAGTCCCAGCCAAACAGACTTTAGAAGCTCACATCTCAATAATATACAAAGAAGGTAAAGATCCCACCCACTGTGCTATCTATCGTCCAATTTCGTTATTAAATGCAGACATTAAATTATGGGCAAAAATTCTGGCCAAGAGGCTAGATGTACTTCCATATATAATTAATCAGGATCAGGCGGGATTTGTCAAAGGGAGAGAAGGAAAAGATAATTCTATTAAAATGATACACGCCATCTCTTATGCTAGGAGTAGGGGGAACCCCCTGACTTTGCTGTCCACAGATGCAGATAAGGCGTTTGACAGAGTCAGTTGGCGCTTTTTAGCTTATACATTAGAAATATTTGCCTTCCCGCCAGTTTTTGTGAACGCCGTCCTTTCACTATACTTTACCCCCTCTGCTCGTGTTAGAATTAATGGTACGCTGTCAGGGAGTTTCGATATTCAAAATGGGACGCCGCAGGGGTGCCCCCTCCCTCCTTCCCTCTTCATCTTACTTATGGAGGTGCTATGACAGAAAATCAGACAAGATCCAGATGTCCAGGGTATTAAAATCAAAAATATGAAGTTGTTGGCTGCGCTGTTCGCAGATGATCTCCTCCTAATGTTATCTAATCCCGTGTTAGCAATCCCGAGACTTCTAACAATATTAGAACAATTTGGGCAAATATCAAACTTCAAATTTAACCTCGAAAAGTCTGAGGCTCTTAACATTTCGACTCCTTTAAGCGACGTAGAATTACTTTGCAGAGAACTGCACCCTTCAAATGGCCAGAGGTCAGTATCAAATGCTTAGGAGTGCAGATTACTAATAATCTCGACCTTTTATACTATAGGAACATTATGCCTCTTATTGAGCAAATTAAATCCCTCCTTAGAACATATGATAATCCTTTGTTATCCTGGAGAGGCAGAAAAAATGTAGTAAAAGCGTATATCTTCCCCAAAATTATTTATCACATGAATATGCTCCCTATACATCTTCCTTTAGCCTTGTTTTCCTCAATGAAACAGGTCCTATCCCAATACATTTGGAAGTATAAAAAATCTAGGCTTCCTCATAAAATCCTAACCCTACCTAATCACAAGGGGTGTATTGGCCTTCCTAGTGTCCTACACTATTACAAAGCAATCCACTTAAATAGATGGCTCAAATTAGCCAGTGCATCCAAGAGAGAGGATGCCTCAGACATTGATCTTTTACTTCTGGGTAATAATCCACACAAATACATATGGGCAAATGTTGTCCCCACTTCCGAGGCCATAAGTAATATTACTATTACCACTTCCCTTAAGATTAAACGAGACTTAGATAAAGATCTAAAAAAGAGCATACTTACCTCAGCTCAGGCCCCTATTTCTACCATTCTGTACTTTCTAGACCCAAATTATTCAAATCCCTATAATCTCTGGTCGGATTTGCCGATCTATTCAATCAAACAGTTCCTGACCAATAAAATACCATTGCTGGATTCACGGCCAGTTAATTCTTCCACGCGCCCCATTAATTTCTTACAACACAAACATGTCACCCACAATCTTTCAATGCTTAAATCTAAATTCCCTGGTGCGGGAGGAGGTTCATGGGTGGACATGCTATGTAAACTCTCGCTCCCTTTTCCTAAAGGAATATTGAAGAAATATAACCATATGATCCTGCCACTGTCCTTCCAAAAACCTTCCTTTATATACTCTTGGGAAAAGGAACTTAACATCTCTTTGGCGGATGAAGAAGTCGAATCTATTCTTACTAATTCCCACGGTTTCTCCAGGTGCATATCTTTGCAAGAGAATTCGTACAAAATATTTACACGGTGGTATAGAATGCCAGAACTTTTATGCCATTATGGATTGTCTGACTCTAACCTTTGCTGGAGATGTAAAGCAGGGGTGGGGAACATGTCCAATATATTTTGGTGCAGCCCTAATATTAGACCTTTCTGGGTTAAAATAGAGGAGAGGTTGAAAGACCTAGGTTTGATAAGGGGTCCCTTGTCTCCGAAAGAAGTCTTACTGTCCTGCCCATCTCAAAATTTTAAACCTAAAAAACATGATCTGCTCCCTCTACTGTTCAGGGCCACGAAATACCTGATCCCTCTGCACTGGTTGCAGGTTACACCCCCCACTCACGTTGAGTGGTTGACTAAGGTTGACATGATTAGGCGGTCGGAGGAGCTCACTAGTTGGGAGACTTCCCGGCATTCCCATTTTCTTGAGGTTTGGTTTCCCTGGAAACCTACCTGGCCGGTTTAGCTGTTTTATGGGTTAAAAATAACTACTACTTATTCTGTCATATCTTGAGCACCTCCTTCTCCTTCCCATTACTGTTTATCTCCTACCTTATTTAAGTTGTTTATTAATCTTGCCAACGTGCCGCAACACACAACTTTGTTTTGGTATGTGATGTCTCTCATACATTATGCTCCCTTGCATTAATTATTTTCTGATACTTTATTGAGATATTATTCATTTCCCTAGCTTAGGTCTCTTGTTGTCTAGGTATACTAGCTTTAGTTTTGCATTTGTCTTGTTATATGTTGTTTCAAGTGCCTTGATTTGTTCCATTGAGATACTATTGTCTTTTTATTGATATTGTTATGATATCTCAATCTCCTTGTCTATAATTCCATATGCTGCTCTGATGTCATTTGTTTCTGTTCTATTTGCTTAAATAAAGAATGTTTAAAAAAAATACCAGGACCCTACTAATTCAATACAATTTTGGAAGTGCCATCAGTTGTTTCTGTGTTTAAGCTTTGACTGAGCACTCCACCTCTATGCCACAAGTGGTTTTAAATGCAATAGGACCTTACTTTCCCACACGTAGGCAGATGGATGTCCCTTAGAGAGGTATTCACATTGGTAGGGTCCTGGTATTTTGAGAGACGCCTTAACATGGCTACCAGGTACACATGAATTGGCCAATTTATGCGCTAAGATTTCTCATTTATTTCTATTTTCTACAACAGTAATGCTATTCAAATTTCATATATTTCATGTTCGCATACTTAGCGTTACAGTGTGTTGCTTTGTTTGTTATTGGTATATGGAGGTAGCTGCTCCTAGTAAGCACCTGTTCACACCTATTTCTTGTTTTGGTAGTGCCCCCAGTTTTTTCTGTTCCCACCAAGAGAACAACTGTCCATGTTTTCTTCTTCATCCTCCTCCTTGTTCTCCCTATCCTCCTCACTCACCATCTTTGTGGAGTCCTCAAAGTTTTGAAGGATGGCACAGATGTCTGACATCTATGCCCACTCATCAGCTGTTATGTGCGGAGGCTGACCTGAATACCGACGGGTGTGTTGAAGCTGGTACTCAACAGCTGCCCTCTGCTGCTCACAAATCTTTCCCAACATATGCAACGTTGAGTGCAAATGCATGCTGACATTGCACACCAGTCGGTGAGCTGGAAGCTTCAAATGCTGCTGAAGCACAGGGAGGACGGCAGAAGCTGTACCTGACTTTCTGAAATGGGCACACACATGGCGTACTTTCACAAGCAGCTCAGGTAGATCCGGGTAGGTTTTGAGAAACCGATGAACCACTAGGTTGAGCACATGGACCAGGCATGGTTCGTGTGCGAGGTTGCCAAGCTTCAGAGCCACCACCAGGTTCCAGCCATTGTCACACACGACCATGCCTGGCTGTAGGTTCAGCAGTGAGAGTCACAGATATGCCTGCCCTTTACAGCTTTCAACAACTCTGCAATATTGTGTGGTTTGTCACCTCAGCATATTAGCTTCAGAACAGCCTGTTGCCGCTTGGTCGAGGCAGTGCTGTAGTGCTTGCAGCTTGCGAATGATGTAGTCATTTCGGAGATGGAGGCTGAAGAGGAGGAGGGGGTGCAGGAGCTGTAGAATGTGGGGGCAACCCAGATTGACCCAGGGCCCACAATGCTCGACATCGGAAGGATGTCTACCTTCCCAGGTTTGACTGGGTCCCAGCTTCCATAATATTAACCCAGTGTGCCATCAGGGAGATGTAACATTCCTGGCCACAAGCACTTATTCACGTGTCTGTGGTTAGGTGGACCTTCCCAATAGCTGCATTGTTGAGAGCACGGGTAATGTTCTGGGACATATGCTTGTGTAAGGCGGGGACGGCACACCGGGAGAAATAGTGGTGACTGGGGACCGAGTACTGAGGAAGAACCGCCACCATGAGGTTGCAGAAATGCTTGCGTCTCCACGAGCCTAAAAGGCAACATTTCTAGTACAAGCAGAGAGGAAATATGCCAGTTTTGTGTTGTGGACTGTGGGTGACTGGCTGCGTATTTGCGCTTGCATTCAAGGGACAGGGGTAAAGGCAACTGAACCCTGCTCTGGGACAAGGACATTGACATGGTTGTTGACGGTGATGGCTGCAAGTGTGTAATGACAGGTGCAGGGTGGGAGTCATCTTCGCCTGCATCATGAACGGAGAATTGGCGTGCACGTACAACAGGGGAAGAGGCAGTGGTGTCACCCGCAGATAGTTGGATCACTTGTGTTTGGGCACTCAAAATGATGGGAGTAAGGAGGATCAGGGGTGAGGAATATATGGTCCAAACTCACAGCTAATGAAACTGGACCATGTGGAAGACAGGGTGGTGGTGGTGACAAATTGACTTGAAGCATTATCTGCAATCTAACCAACAACCTTTTCACACTGCTGTGGCTTCAATAGTGGTGTTCCACTGCCACCTAGAAACTAGGACAGGAAAGTAGGTCAACATGATGTGGGTGTTTGTTGGGCTCTCTCAGCAGACACAGTTTCATTTTGCCCATGTCCTCGGCCTCTGTGTGCGCCTTCAGCATCACATCCAATTTCTCGTCCCTTGCCACGCGCTTTGCCCATTTTTAATGAACTATAATATTTTGCAACTTGCAAGGAAAAAAACAGGATTAATACCACAGTATTTGATCACGTCTGATGACCAATTCTTTTGCTCAATGAGGGTATAGTGATTCTATTGGTCAGTGAGCAAGTGTGGATATATTTTTGACACACAAGTAGCAGACTTTAAATGCAGTATAATATTTTGCAGCTTGCAAAAAAAAATCAGGATTAATACGGCAGCATTTGATCACGTCTAATGACCAATTATTTTGTCCAGTAAGGGTATACCGATGCTCCGATGCTATTGGTCAGTCAACAAGTGTGAATATATTTTTGAAACGCAAGTAGCAGACTTTAAATGGAGTATAATATTTTTCAGCTTATAAAAAAAAATCAGGATTAATACCGCAGTAATATTTGACCACCTGAGATGATGGACAAGTTTCCCTGCTTCCACACTACAGCAATGCTATTCAAATCAATATGACTGTATGCTGAAACAAGCAAATGGAGCAGTAAAAATGGTATATTATATTGATTTTTATCAAAATTAGCAGAATTGAGAGCAAAAAGAATATTATCAGCCCGGATACCTAGGGCTATTGATAGGAGTTCCAGCAGCAGAACGAATGTGAAATGGACCCTATTCTGCACTATTCTGCCTAACTAGTGCTATCAGCAGGATTATTATTTTCTTCAGAATTAGTCTTTAGAATGATTGTTAGAGTAGATTTTTAATAGTGGTGTGGAATCTCTGTTTGAAATAACCGCCAATACTCTCCCTCGCTCAGCTGCAGCTCTCCCTACTCTGTGTCTTTGAACGGCAGATTGTGACGAGCATAGGGTCCTGGGTCTTATATAGACACGATGATGCTTTGCGGCCAGCCAATCACTGTAATGCCACAACCAACATGGCTACGGCATTACAGTGATTGTCAGACAACCCCTGTATGTTAATTTGCTGTCTTAAATGCACCCAACATGCGGGCGGGGACTCGATCTCCCTCCCGAGCATTTCAAAATTATTTGTTGAGCACCGGCATCTCGAGCACTGTGATGCTCATGGGACTAACGAATAGTGGTGAGCATGCTCGCTCATCACTAATAACCCATCAGAACCATGCATTCATACTGCGGGGGGGTGCATATGGGTTAACAAAGGTATCAACTTCACTTAGTCTAACTTCTCACTAGACTAAGTGACACCAGCATCTGAGGGGTTAAATTGCTGAGATTGACTCAATTTCCAGTCTCAGCATATGCAGCAGTAGCTTGGCTATGTATAACAGCTGACTTTTCTGCTAATGGCATGAGCAAAATTATTGTGCCCATGCCATATATCAGACATAACAGATGCCCATTTGCAGGAAATTTCCTGCAATCTGGACATACAGTTACGTCCACTTGCAGGAAGGGGGTAAAAAAAGACTGGTAACATCAAAGCATTATCCCTACTTATTTGTGACCTCAATGTTTTTCTTTAAGTAGAAATGTTATAAAGCAATTGTATCATTGTCTGAATTATAGCAATTTTACCAAGACATTGGCTTCGTTTTCCCTCTTAGGAAAGTATGAAAGGAAATGTCCCCTTTCAGAAAATTCCAGTCCCCCGACTGCAGTTTTTAAGAAGGAAACTAAGACTCATTACTCATCATCCCTGTGTCCACCATTGAGTCTCCGCCACTGCTTATAGTGTCTGATATTGGTAGGGTTAGTAGTTTTGAACAGTTTGGTCTGTCTACATGAGAAGAGCCACTAAGCTCAATGACTGACTGTCGAATTGTTGGCGTGACATCGGTGCCAATATAAGATGCCGGGAGCAATGGAAGAGACTCAGCAGTGAACCCAGGGGGTGTTTATTTTTTTTTTAACAAACTGCACCCCAGAAACCGTGATTTTCAGAAAAGTGATAATCCCTTTAACATGTTGTGACTAGCTCTACAACTCTAGCTTTAAAAGAATATAAAACATTTAAAAAGTGCATAACAAAAATAGAAAAGGACATCTTAAGAGAAGTAGACAAAGTTCAACTAAGTTTTTAATTTACTGAGATATGGACAACTTGTTATTCCTTTTAAGAAATCATTTTCGAAAAGCCAAGTAATCACTTTTGAATTAGCAACAAGCAATTGATATTAATGTCACAATGTAGCTGACATCACATGATGACATGTATCAAGCAGCTAATTCAATTTTGCCAAGGCCACAATACAGTTACTCCAAATAAACAGAAAAATGTCAATACTGTTACATTGTATAAGATTTTTCTTTTCATCATGATACCATGTTTTGTCCATGTTTGTGATCATAGTAGTGCCATGTTGTGCAGATATTTAATGAACTTGTGCCAACATTGTTTGTTATTCCACCAATTTGACAATTGGAGAAACTTTTGGATTTCATTATATGGTTCATGCTTTGTGCTATTTTCAATTTCTGGCTATCCACTTGAAAAGCTATCTTTTTACATTTAATAGATTTTCATTTAATGGATCAAGGCTATAATACTATTGCCTAACAAATAAATCAGAATGTATTTTATAAGGGGAGACATGAGACAAAAAAAATTAGTCATGAGGACATAAAAATTACAAAGTATTTTTTGGGGTATTTGTACCCTTAATCTAATATTGCCAGAGATTTTTTTTATATGTGCAGATTAAATAAAATCTAACACTGTCTTAAAATATTTGAATAAAAATGTGTTATTTCAGGCATGTACATGTTTATTCTGAGCATTGTTGTATATATACATTAGTGTTGACATACATAGAGACAAATCAAAGTTTCCCATTGACTCTATGTTAATTTAAGCAATGTTCTTACCTAATGTGCAGACTTTGATAAATGAGAATCCTATAACCAAACATTATTTCTTCCTTCAAGGGAAATTAATATTTTATACGGCATATTGTAACAATGTTTTAGCTAGAAAGAATACTTGAGTGTAGCATTCTAACATGTATTCAGCCATTATATTATTACACACATTCTAATTTTCATTTTTAACTCTAAATCTTAAGTAAAACATTGATATATAAATTTGCCTCTTTTATATCACCTATTATTTCATAATTATAAAAACAAATTATTTCATATTGTGTGCTTAAAAAAGTAATGATCAAATGGATTTGCTTTGAATCGACTTAGAGACGAAATTCATGAAATTTGCAGGTCCTTGCGAATTCAAACAATTTCTGATATGATTTGAGTGGATTGCTAAAAAAAATTGCCCAGCATCATTTCACACATTGCTGAAGATTGCAAAAGTCAGAGAGCAGGTTCACATGATGTCAGGTGTGGCCACATTTTAGGATTTTATATATTAGGGATAAGAGTTCAGAGTGGACAGCTCATCAATAGAGATGGTGAAAGATTGGCTACAACAAAGTGTCATGTAACTTTGCACTGCTGAAGAACATAGAAAACAGAAGTTGAAGTCTCAGTCTGGATTTAAGTAATAGGGAGGTGCAAGCCCTGCAGTGCCTGTGTGACTTTGAATTGATTTACCAGTGATATACCATTTTTTTCACTTTTGATGCTCTGCAAATAACGAAGGCAGTTTAAGTCTCCTCAATCCTAATTTTCCTACTGAAGAAAAATACTGAAAGCATAGTATTTTTCTGAGAAATTGTGCTTCCTGGCTTGTGAGGCGGTCACGACTTAAGTGATATCTTTTTGGAATTATTTTTGTAAAGTTACTGTTTTAAATACAACAGTCTACCTAACAAAGTGTGCTTATTATAAAAAATGTTTGACCTTTTTTTGCACACTTGTTTTAAGAGTCCAATTATAAATTCACACATCACATAAATACAGTGGCCTGTAGCTTTTGGGACATGTATCTATCTAGGTTTTCTTGGAATTTTTGGGGGTGTGTATTTATTTTTGTACATTTGTATTTATTTTTCATCTTTAGAAAAAATAGTTTGTGCTGCTGCTGAATGATCCTTTACAGGCAACTACCCACATGCACCAATATAATAATGTAATTTTTCTGATTTGTGTTGGATTCTTTGTCAAGGAGGTTACATTTAGAAAACAGGTAAAATAAAATACAAAAAGCTTGATGTTTTGCTAGTCTAATTTAACAATCGTAAGCACTACAAAATGCTGTAAGCTACTGACACATTCTTTCTTTGTGTGTACAATCCAGCTCTTTAAGGGCTGTGGAATTTTTGACAAAACATGAATTTAAAAAAGGAGTAACAAAAAATAAATGATTATATATATATATATATATATATATATATATATATATACATATATATATATATATATATATATATATATATATATATATATAAATATACAGTACAGACCAAAAGTTTGGACACACCTTCTCATTTAAAGATTTTTTGCTATTGTCATGACTTTGAAAATTGTACATTCACACTGAAGGCATCAAAACTATGAATTAACACATGTGGAATTATATACTTAACAAAAAAGTATGAAACAACTGAAAATATGTCTTATATTCTAGGTTCTTCAAAGTAGCCACCTTTTGCTTTGGTGACTGCTTTGCACACTCTTGGCATTCTCTTCATGAGCTTCAAGAGGTAGTCACCGGAAATGGTCTTCCAACAATCTTGAAGGAGTTCCCAGAGATGCTTAGCACTTGTTGGCCCTTTTGACTTCACTCTGCGGTCCAGCTCACCCCAAACCATCTCGATTGGGTTCAGGTCTGGTGACTGTGGAGGCCAGGACATCTGGCGTAGCACCCCATCACTCTCCCTCTTGGTCAAATAGCCCTTACACAGCCTGGAGGTGTGTTTGGGGTCATTGTTCTGTTGAAAAATAAATGATGGTTCAACTAAACGCAAACCGGATGGAATAGCATGCCGCTGAAAGATGCTGTGGTAGCCATGCTGGTTCAGTATGCCTTCAATTTTGAATAAATCCCCAACAGTGTCACCAGCAAAGCACCCCCACACCATCACACCTCCTCCTCCATGATTCACGGTGGGAACCAGGCATGTAGAGTCCATCCGTTCACCTTTTCTGCGTCGCACAAAGACACGGTGGTTGGAACCAAAGATCTCAAATTTGGAGTCATCAGACCAAACCACAGATTTCCACTGGTCTAATGTCCATTCCTTGTGTTCTTTAGCCCAAACAAGTCTCTTCTGCTTGCTGCTTGTCCTTAGCAGTCGTTTCCTAGCAGCTATTTTACAATGAAAGCCTGCTGCACAAAGTCTCCTCTTAACAGTTGTTGTAGAGATGTGTCTGCTGCTAGAACTCTGTGTGGCATTGACCTGCTCTCTAATGTGAGCTGCTGTCAATCTGCGATTTCTGAGGCTGGTGACTCGGCTAAACTTATCCTCAGAAGCAGAGGTGACTCTTGGTCTTCCTTTCCTGGGGCGGTCCCCATGTGAGCCAGTTTCTTTGTAGCGCTTGATGGTTTTTGCAACTGCACTTGGGGACACTTTCAAAGTTTGCCCAATTTTTCAGACTGACTGACCTTCATTTCTTAAAGTAATAATGGCCACTCGTTTTTCTTTACCTAGCTGTTTTTTTCTTGCCATAATACAAATTCTAACAGTCTATTCAGTAGGACTATCAGCTGTGTATCCACCGGACTTCTGCACAACACAACTGATGGTCCCAACCCCATTTATAAGGCAAGAAATCCCACTTATTAAACCTGACAGGGCACACCTGAGAAGTGAAAACCATTTCCGGTGACTACCACTTGAAGCTCATCAAGAGAATGCCAAGAGTGAGCGAAGCAGTCATCAAAGCAAAAGGTGACTACTTTGAAGAACCTAGAATATAAGACATATTTTCAGTTGTTTCACACTTTTTGGTTAAGTATATAATTCCACATGTGTTAATTCATAGTTTTGATGCCTTCAGTGTGATTGTACAATTTTCAAAGTCATGAAAATACAGAAAAATCTTTAAATGAGAAGGTGTGTCCAAACTTTTGGTCTGTACTGAATATGCACAGGTGCATCGCACTAAATTAAAATTTCATCAAAAAGTTAATTTATTTAAATTCTTCAATACAAAAAAGTGAAGCTCATATATTATATAGAGTCATTACAAAATGAGTGATCTATTTCAAGTGTTTATTTGTTGATGATTATGGCTTACAGCCAATAAAAACACAAAAGTCATTACGTCAGTAAATTAGAATAATTAACAAAACACACCTGCAAAGACTTCCTAAGCATTTTAAAATGTCCCTTAGTCTGTTTCCCACAATCACGGGGAAGACTGCTGACTTGACAGATGTCCAGAAGGTAGTCATTGATACTAAGTAAATGCAAAGTAAATTTTACATTTTATTTAGAAATCAAGGTCCCAGAGTCTGTAGGAAGAGTGGAGAGGCACACAATCCAAGCTCCTTGAGGCCTAGTGTGAAGTTTCCACAATCAGTGATGGTTTGGGGAGCCATGTCATATGCTGGTGTAGGTCCACTGTGTTTTATCAAGACCAAAGTCGGCGCAGCCATCTACCAGGAAATTTTAGAGCTTCATGCTTTCCTCTGCCGACAAGCTTTTTGGAGATGTAAATTTCATTCTCCAGCAGGACTTGGCACTAGTGATGAGCGAACGTGCTCGCCACTACTCAATATTTGCCCGAGTATCACAGTGCTCGACAAGCTCGGCGAGTATTTTCGGGTTGCTCGGGATGGGAACTCGAGTCCCCACCCTGCATGTTTGGCGCTCTTTAAAGAGCCAATGAACATGCAGGGATTGCTTGTCACGCACTGTGATTTGGTAGCCATGTTGATTGTGGGCATTACAGTGATATAAGACCTGGCACCACTTTGCTTATCACAGTCTACCCCAGAAACAGGCAGGGTAGGAAGAGATGCTGCTGAGTCAGGGAGAGATTTGCTTCTGTATAGTTAGTATACGTATTCCACAACATATATATATATATAAATATATATATATATATATATCCATCTGAACTAACAGTCCTTCTGAGGACTAATCCAGCTGCATATATTCAGTGGGGATAGCAGGAGTTAGGCAGGCAGGCAGTGTATGTGGCAGACTGCAGTGCATGATACTGCACAAGAGGGTCCATTGAACGTTCTGTCTGCTGCTGCTGTTATTACAGATATTTGTAGACATAGCCCCAGATATCAGAGGCCAGGGTTAATTTTTTTTTATCTTAATTCTGGTTATTTGCTTAAAAATCAAGACAAGCAGGGTATGTGACAAACTACAGTGCACGATACAGCACAAGAGGGTCCATTGCATGTTCAACTTCTGACTGATCCTGCTGTGACAAATATTTGTATGCATAGCCCCAGGTATCAGGGGCCAGGGCTAATTTTTTTATCTTAATCCTAGTATTTGCTTAAAAAGCATTTTTTCTGCTCCATTTGCTTGTTAGCACTGCAGAATACAGCCATATCTTTTCCATATTACAGTGATAAAAATCCAGAAATTTGAACTGAACATGGAAAATATTGGCCTCCTTTTCCATTTTGTTGCAGTGTGTCGGTCAAGCTATTCATACTTGGTCTCTGTGAAGAATAGTATTAGTAAACTACAGACCTGCTTTTTAAAACCGTGGTTCTCTGTCAGATGTATTTCATTTAACAGCGCTCCAAAATCAGCCATTTTTGTTTCCATTTTGTTGCAGTATGTCGGTCAAGCTATTAACACCAGGTCTCTGTGAAAAATAGAGTTAATAAACTATAGGCCTGCTATTTAAAACCGTAGATCTCTGTCAGACGTATCTCACATATAACTGCTTTACAAAATCAGCCATTTCTTGCTTCCATTTCCATTTTGTTGCAGTGTGTTGGTCAAGCTATTGACACAAGGTCACTGTGACGTATAGTATTAGTAAACTACAGGCCTGCAATTTAAAACCGTGGTTCTCCGTCACACGTATCACATATAACTGCGGTTCAAATCCAGCCATTTGTAGTGAAATTGGAAAATATTGTCCTCCATTTATAGATTGTAGCAGTGTGTCAGTGTATACAATTTTACAGCTCCATTTGCTTGTTCACAGAATACAGCCAGATTTTTTTAGTTTTATTCATATTACGGTATTGTGGAAGCCAAGGAACTTTTTTCAATGATCAGACTCATGTGATCCATATGACTGGCATAAAAATACAGAAATTTTGTGGAGCATGCCAAATATTCCACTCCATTTTGAAGTCTGCCACTTGGTCACTGACAAATACCATATTATTAGACGACTGCCTGAAACCTTGGCCATCAGACGTTATCCCATATGACTGTCTTAATAATCCAGCAATTATTGTGAGCGTGTCAAATATTCCACTCCTTTTAAAGTATTGTAGTTGTGGGTTCAAACCTATTCACAGTTGGCTGCTAACAAATAGCATATCTGTGAACAATGTTGTTAGAGTATTAGCCACTTTTATGGACTGACAAAAAAACATACAAAAAACAAGCTAAAATGAAAAAAATGTAAAGAAACATTCTTTCCAGGATAATGACTTGTATAAAAGGCCAAAGAAAGAAAAAAAATAAAGTTATGGACTGTGGAAGACATTCATACGACCAGAATGAATACTCATCTGTAGCTGGTGATGATACCACCTATCAGCACCTGTCCCTATTGTAAATCCATCTAACAGCATTATCGATAGGGAAGAGAATAGATTTTACATTTTTTTTGGGCAGCACCAGCAGCATGCAGTATAAGGCAATAATACTTGGCTGGCCAATATAATACTCTATTCATACTGCGATACCTCACCCATAAAAGAATTTCAGATAAGACAGTTAATATTCTAGAATATAGAATCTATGTTAATTGTCCTTCCCATTATTACGGAGTGTGTCTCCTATACTATTATTGTTTATGCAGCAATTTTAAGGGCTGCCAAAAATTAGGAGGAACTCCAATACAGATTTGAAGAGTTGTAAAAAAAGAAAAAAAAAACAGTACAAACTTTTTATTTTAAACACCAGACTCGTCAATGTAACCTCCAAGTAATCACATTGTTCAGCTCCTGATCCTCCTCCTCCTTTTGTTTTGCCTCCATTTCTGAAATGACCACATTAGTCAGAGGCTGGAAGCACTGCAGCACTGGCTTGGCCAAGCGGCAACAGGTTCTGCTGAAGATCATATGCTTAATGCTTAGGTGACAAACCGCCCAGCGCCGCAGAGTTATTGAAAGCTGTAACACAGCAGCCTGACCTGTGGCTCTCACCGCTGAACATACAGCCTGGCATGGTCATGTGTGACAATGGGTGGGACCTGGTGGTGGAGGAATGACAGCCGGAGTAGATACGGTTTCCCTCTATGCCAGTCCTTTCACCGAGCTAAAGAATATGGCTTTGGTGAAATACAAATCTCACCAAGAAGCAGTGTCAGACTGAAAAACATTGGGCCCACCAGAGGATTTGATTCTGAGGGCCCACCTTTCTCCCCGCTCAAGAGCCCCATAGCAGCTGCAAAGTTTGCGCTATCCTGAACTCTCCTGATGGAGAAGCCAGGGCCCACTCGAGGATTCTCTGGTGGGCCCGTCCAACCCTGCCAAGATGAATCCCTGGCTAAGAAAAGTCTGTGGGAAGGCTCCCGGACACTCTATGGCTGCTTTTTTATTGAGGGAGAAACACGCGCAAACACGGGAAGGACATACAAAATCCTTGCAGATGTTGTCCTTGCTGGGATTTGAACCCAGGACCCAAAAGCTGCAAGGCTTCAGTGCTAACCACTGAGCCACTGTGCTGCCCTCTCTGTTCTCCCTCTGATATCTAACATGCTGGAGAAAGCTCCACCTACTGCTACATTTGCACAGCCACTCAGCCTACCAAATAAAATTCCTGAGAAGGAAATTGTGGATGGCTTCTCTAGTGGTACTGGGGGCACTGCTAATACCATGGCGTCGTGCCATAGTTCACTGGAAATATTCCAGGCTGGTTGGAGCCAAGCTGATTCCCATAGAGAAGTACCAGCAGCAAGCTAATGAGATGGTGGTCTCTGTTATGCTCGCGCCCGGACTGACTGGCGTGAGCGTGATTAGTGATCCCACTGTACCGTGAACTGAGGAGTGACTGGAGGGGCGTAACTAAGTATCAACCCGATCCGACAAAGGTCGCACGGCAGCTTAGTTGACTCCGTGGACCAAGGAGGAACCGAGCAGAGGGACGAGGTGCGACTCCAAGTCAGACCCCGGTCACAGATGTTGACCACACCGGGGAATGCAGGAACAGGCAGGTTAGACTGGCATACAGGCAGGTGGGTATTGGCAAGTACGGCTTGTATGCAGACAGGTGGGTACTGGCAAGTACGGCTGGTATGCAGACAGGTGGGCACTTGCAAGCACGGCTGGTATGCAGACAGGTGGATATTGACAGGCACAGCTGGTATGAAGACAGGTGGGCACTGGCAGGCACGACTGGCGTGCAGACAGGTGGGCACAGGCAGGCACGACTGACATGCAGAGAGGCGGGTAACGGCAGGTAGAAACGCAGGCAGTATAGGGTCCTGTACAGGCTGGGACACAGGAACGGAGCCGCAGATGCGGTAGACGAGCAGAGCAGAGCAAAACCCTCAGATGCGGTAAACAAGCTGAGCAGAGCAAAACCCACAGATGCGATAGACAAGCTGAGCAGAGCAAAACCCGCAGATGCGGTAGACAAGCTGAGCAGAGCAAAACCTGAAGATGCGGTAGAAAAGCTGAGCAGAGCAAAACCCGCAGATGCGGTAGACAAGCTGAGCAGAGCAAAACCCGCAGATGCAGTAGACACGCTGAGCAGAGGAAAACCCGCAGATGTGGTTGACAACCTGAGCAGAGCAAAACCCGCAGACGCGGTAGACAAGCAGAGCAGAGCAAAACCACAGGTGCGGAGAACAAGCAGAGCGGAGCAAAACCGCAAGCGCGGTGAACAAGCAGAGCGGAGCAAAACCGCAGGCGCGGTGAGCAAGCAGAGCGGAATAGAACCGCAGGTGCGGTAACCAAGCGGAGCAGAGCAGAACCGCCGGAGGAGTGAACAAGCAGAACAGAACGGAGCAGAAAGTGAAGGCAGACAGAACAGGGCTCTGTTCACATGGAACAGACAGGAAAATACAGGAAGATGGTTAGAACACAGGAGGTAGATACAGAGGAAGGGAAAGGGGACAAGCAGAACCAGATATACACAAGGTACTTACAATGAAGTAGCGAGTGGAGAAAAAACTCACAAACAGAAGTACAGAGACAACGAGTTGGAGTTAGGTGCAGGTTCAGATACTGCAGAAAAAGGGAAGGTACGGACATAGAGACAAACAGGTAACAGGCTAGGATACAGTTCAGACAGGAACTGCTACTGCAATGAGATACAAGAAAGAGCCTGGGTATACAGCCCCAAGAGTGGCGGAAACAGACTAGAAGTCACAGGTAACAGGCCTGGGTATACAGCCCCCAGAAAGGCGGAGACAGACTAGAAACAGGACAGGACCTGGCAATTCAGTAGCAAAGACTAACTGAGTGAAGGTGTTGCTCAGGCACCTCCTACTGGGTGGAGGGGGTTTAAATATGCAGTGACTCACAGCAATAGGCTGGAGACGCATTAGGGGTGCGCCCACAGCAGCTATAAGAATCAGGATGTAACCGGGCCGCCGCCCTAAACAGTCATTCAAGAGACATGCACATAGCATGAACTGGAGCAAGGTTTGTAGGCTGGATTGACAGGTAAGATTGCGGTCTTGCATAGTGGGAGGTGGTGCACTATGCAAGCATGCCACCAGGGATGTTACAGTACCCCCCCCTTTACGCCCCCTCTTCTTCAAGCCTGCAAGGGTCTTCTGTAGAGAATTAGGAGGCCAATCCTTCTCCTCAAGAGGATTACCTCTTCTTTCCATTAGAGGAAATGAAACTGATCTCATCATCTTGGTGACTAGGTTGCTTCCTCCTATCAAGCCATCCTCAGCAACAGATGAAGTGGGTGAAGTACCAGGAACAGCACACAGGAAAGTCTCTCTCCATTTGTTATCAGGTAGCACCCTGGTGGATTCAGGAGACAACTGGAGGTCCTCCGCCTGGTTGGAGGGGTGCAGAGACTCGGGGGTAAACACCGCCTTAATGGACGTAGGACCAGATTTATTAGAGACGGAGGGTCCTTGCTTTAGGACCATCTTCAGACTGGTTTCAGAGATGACATGTCTGTAAGGCAGGATGGTACCTGAAGCCAGATCATTGGTACACTTGTCGAGACTGTGTGGGGACAAAGCCTCCCCTTCTCTTCCTTCAGAGACTTCAGCGCACAGCGAGTCAGCGACTAGCAGATCTGGTGAAGAAGAAGAAACTGCTGACTGTCCTGAAGATGTGGGGACTGGACACCCCTTGTACCTCAGCAGTCCCCCAGGATACACCATGCAGGATCTCCAGACCTGAGCGGGCACTAGATCTCTCGGCTCTGGACGACCTGTGGGTAAGCCAGTCAGCACCTGGAATGTGAACTTCTTCATGTGTAATGCTCCAATCTGGAGCTTAATTTGTACAGACATATTTTGACTGTTTCTGAGTAGGGCTCTTCCTTCTGCTGACAAAGCCCAAACCGGCTTCTGGAGTTGTCAGACGGGAATCAGACACTGACTCTTCAAGGCTTTAAGCCCGAAACTTCCAGTTAATCCGAGGCCTTCACTTGCCACGGAGACAGTCATGGTCATCTGTGGAGAGGAAACACTAACGCCAAGGGCAGCCTCTCCTACAGGCCTAATGTCTTGGGATTCAAACAACCTTCGCTGGACAAAAACCGTCAAGGGCTCCCAAACCACCGCAGCGGGACCACAATCCGATTTTGTGCCTGAGTTCTGGCTTCTGCTTTGCCTGACGAACATAGTCATCCTTCATGGATTCTGTGCGGAAAGCTGCCTCTACAGGCTGGGGAACAGGAGGTCTTTGGGAGGACAGAACCTGGCGTGACGGTTTACCTCTACGGCTTGCACGTCTGGACTGCCTCTTGAAGTTGGGAAGAGAAGTATTCTGTGGAGCATAGTCATCCTGTGTGGATTCTGGGTTGGCAGCAGTCTCTTCGGGCTGGAGGACTGGTAGGCTACCCACACACATTACCCATCGGGGCTGCTCCGAGATATTGGGAAGGGAAGCTTTAGCAGAGGCTTCAGGATTAGGGTCATCGAATACCATTAGAAAGGCCACCAGGAAGGCCTGCAGGTCAGAGACGATAGGATCCCATGCTTCCCATAGGGGGGTGATCCATTTCAAGGCATCACCCGCTAGGTAGGACATCATAAATGCCACTTAAACCCGATTGGTAGGAAAATAGTGAGCATAGAACTTGAAATGCAGCATGCATTGCTCCACAAATGCACGGCTTCGTTTAGGATCCTCATAGTACCGTGGTGAATCCACAGGAACGAGTGCTGATAGATCCATTTGGGCTGGTGCATAAATCGCCTGGGCCATAGCTTGAGAAAAAATTTTTTCTTGGTGCACGTATTCGCCAGACAAGGATTCAAGATGTCTCTGAGAGCGAAAGGCCGTGGGGCTCAACGGGAACCATGGCCTGAGCAAACTGTTACGCCCGCACCCGGACTGACTGGCGTGAGCGTGATTAGTGATCCCACTGTACCATGAACCGAGGAGTGCCAGGAGGGGCGTAACTAAGTATCAAACTGATCCGACCAAGGTCGCACGGTGGCTTAGTCAACTCCGTGGACCAAGGAGGAACCGAGCAGAGGGTCCAGGTGCGACTCCAGGTCAGACCCCGGTCACAGTTGTTGACCCACACAGGGGAATGCAGAAACAGGCAGGTTAGACTGGCATACAGGCAAGTGGGTATTGGCAAGTACGGCTGGTATGCAGACAGGTGGGTACTGGCAAGTACGGCTGGAATGCAGACAGGTGGATATTGACAGGCACAGCTGGTATGCAGACAGGTGGGCACTGGCAGGCACGACTGGCGTGCAGACAGGTGGGCACAGGCAAGCACGACTGACATGCAGAGAGGCGGATACTGGCAGGGAGAAACGCAGGCAGGAAAGGGTCCTATACAGACTGGGACACAGGAACGGAGCCGCAGGTGTGGTAGACGAGCAGAGCAGGGCAAAACCCGCAGATGCAGTAGACAAGCTGAGCAGAGCAAAACCGGCAGTTGCGGTAGACAAGCAGAGCGGAGCAAAACTGCAAGCGCGGTGAACAAGCAGAGTGGAGCAAAACCGCAGGCGCGGTGAACAAGCAGAGCGGAATAGAACCGCAGGTGGGGTAACCAAGCGGAGCAGAGCAGAACCGCCGGAGCGGTGAAGAAGCAGAACAGAACGGAGCAGAACGTGAAGGCAGACAGAACAGGGCTCTGTTCACATGGAACAGACTGGAAAATACAGGAAGATGGTTAGAACACAGGAGGTAGATACGGAGGAAGGGAAAGGGGACAAGCAGAACCAGATATACACAAGGTACTTACAATGAAGTAGCGAGTGGACACAAAACTCACAAACAGAAGTACAGAGACAACGAGTTGGAGTTAGGTGCAGGTTCAGATACTGCAGAAAAAGGGAAGGTACGGATATAGAGACAAACAGGTAACAGGCTAGGATACAGTTCAGACAGGAACTGCTACTGCAATGAGATACAAGAAAGAGCCTGGGCATACAGCCCCCAGAGTGGCGGAAACAGACTAGAAGTCACAGGTAACAGGCCTGGGTATACAGCCCCCAGAATGGCGGAGACAGACTAGAAACAGGACAGGACCTGGCAATTCAGTAGCAAAGACTAACTGAGTGAAGGTGTTGCTCAGGCACCTCCTACTGGGTGGAGGGGGTTTAAATATGCAGTGACTCACAGCAATAGGCTGGAGACGCATTAGGGGTGCTCCCACAGCAGCTATAAGAATCAGGAAGTAACCAGGCCGCCGTCCTAAACAGTCAGTCAAGAGACATGCACATAGCATGAACTGGAGGAAGGTTTGTAGGCTGGACTGACAGGTAAGATTGCGGTCTTGCATAGTGGGAGGTAGTGCACTATGCAAGCACGCCGCCAGAGATGTTACAGTCTCTATTATCATCACGATCTCACCTCGGCACTATGAACTCTACTGAAGGAGAAACCAGGGCCTACCGGAGGATTCTCCAGTTCGTGGGCCCGTCCAACCCTGCCGAGAAGCAGCCCTGGCTAAGAAAAGTGTCATCACCCTTCTCAATAACTGCAACCTTCATCTCTGTTGCCTCCCTTCTAACACTCTCGCATTCCTCCAATCTATCCGAAACTCTGCTGCTCGACTAATCCACCTGTCCCCTCGCTATTCCCTGGCCTCTCCTCTCTGTCAATTCCCTCACTGACTCCCCATTGCCCAGAGACTCCAGTTCAAAACCCTAACCTGTCTCCTCCATACATCTGTAACCTAGTCTCCTGGTACTTACCTGCACGCAACCTCCGATCCTCACAAGATTTCCTTCTCTACTCCCCTCTTTTCTCCTCTTCCCACAATAGAATGCAAGATTTCTCCTGTGCATCCCCCCTTCTCTGGAACTCTGTACCCCACCATTTCTGACTCTCGTCTACTGTTGAAACCTTCAAAAAGCACCTGAAGATCCACCTCTTGCGACATGCGTACAACCTGCAGTAACCCACGCTCCACCATACCATTGCACGATCAGCTCTAACCTCACCTACTATATCCTCACCCATCCCTTGTAGACTGTGAGCCCTCGCAGGCAGGGTCCTCTCCTCTCCTGTACCAGCCGCTGTCACATTTTTGTTCAAGATTATTGTAATTGTTTTTGTGATATATAACCCTTTTTCACATGTAAAGCGCCATGGAATAAATGGCGATAAAGTAATAATAATGTGGTCCAGACTCACATCTACTGAGACTGGACAATGTTGAACACAGGGTGGTGGTGGTGGTGGGAAATTGACTGGAAGCTTTATCCAATCAACAACCTTTTCACACTGCTCTGGCTTCAATACTGGTGTTCCGCAGCTGCCTAGAAATTGGGACAGGAAGGTAGTTCGACATGACGTGGGTGTTTGTTGTGCTCCCTCAGCAGGCACAGTTTCATCTTGCCCAAGGCCTCTGCGTGCACTATCACCATCACCATAATGTCCACTTCCCCGTCCCTTGACACACACCTTACCCATTTTAAATGGAGTTTAAGATTTGTCACGTTGCCAAAAATGTCTGTATTATTACCACAGTAATATAGGATCACGTCTGATGAGATGACCACTGTTTTAGGCAGTGCCCTGGGAGTCAGAGATGCATCAGAGGTATTCCCCATGCTGTTTCTTGTCTTTTCAGCACTGTATGAATGTGTCTGATCATGTCTCATACACCACATGGCCAGATAAGGTAGTAAAATGTTAAAATGACATTTCCTGGAGAATGCATTTTCACTGTTGAAAGCAATGCAAAAGTGCAAAAACGCACGTGTGAACATAGACCAAGGTGTGGAGGAGCATTTTTGTTTTTGGTTATTTATTTTGCCTTATATACAAGTCATTACCATGGAAAGGATGTTCCTTACCATTTTTCCCAGGAAAAAACATTTTGGTTTTGTTTTTGTATGTTTTATTGTGAGTCCGTAAAAGTGACAACATTGTTGACAGCAGTGACCTGGGAGTCAGAAATGCTTCCAGGGGTCTTCCCCATGCTGTTCCCATGTTATTTCAGCACTGTTCCCATCGATTTGGGCAATTTTTAGGCCCTCTGCAGACCTCTGGGGGGTGGGGGGCAACGGAAAAATGATTGAGTTTCCCATAGACTCACATTGGGCTCATTGCTCGGACCGAGCACTCGAGCATTTCAATTTGCTCGAGCCAAGTAATGAGTACCCGAGCATTTTAGTGCTCGCTCATCACTACTTGGCACTTTTCCACACTGCCAAAAGTATATGGTTTAAAAACAACAGTATCACTGTGCTTGATTGGCTAGCAAACTCGCCCGACCTTAACCCCATCGAGAATCTATGGGGTATTGTCAAGAGGAAGATGAGAGACAAAAGACCCAACAATGCAGACAAGCAGAAGGCTGCTATCAGAGCAACCTGGGCTTCCATAACACCTCAGCAGTGCCACAAGCTGATCGCCTCCATGCCACACTGCATTGATGCAGTAATTGATGCAAAAGGAGCCCCGACCAAGTATTGAGTGCATTTACTGAACATACATTTCAGTAGGCTATTTTGGATTTTAAAATAATTTTTCAAGCTGTTGTTATAAAGTATTCTAATTTACTGAGATAATGACTTTTGTGTTTTCATTAGCTGCAAGCCATAATCCTCAACATTAACAGAAGTAAACACTTGAAATAGATCACTCTGTAATGACTCTATATAATATGAGTTTCACTTTTTGTATTGAAGAACTGAAATAAATTAACTTTTTGATGATATTCTAATTTAGTGAGATGCATAAGTATATTCATACACTGCTCAAAAAAATAAAGGGAACACTTAAACAACAGAATATAACTCCAAGTAAATCAAACTTCTGTAAAATCAAACTTCTGTAAAATCAAACTGTCCACTTAGGAAGCAACACTGATTGACAATAAATTTCACATGCTGTTGTGCAAATGGAATAGACAATAGATGGAAATTATTGGCAATTATCAGGATACCCTCAATAAAGGAGTGGTTCTACAGGTGGGGACCACAGACCACATCTCAGTACCAATGCTTTCTGGCTGACGTTTTGGTCACTTTTGAATGTTGTTTGTGCTTTCACACTCGTGGTAGCATGAGACGGACTCTACAACCCACAGAAGTTGCTCAGGTAGTGCAGCTCATCCAGAATGGCACATCAATGCGAGCTGTGGCAAGAAGGTTTGATGTGTCTGTCAGCGTAGTGTCCAGAGGCTGGAGGTGCTACCAGGAGACAGGCCAGTACACCAGCAGATATGGAAGAGGCGGTAGGAAGGCAACAATCCAGCAGCAGGACCGCTACCTCTGCCTTTGTGCAAGGAGGAACAGGAGGAGAACTGCCAGAGCCCTGCAAAATGACCTCCAGCAGGCCACAAATGTGCATGTGTCTGCACAAACGGTTAGAAACCGACTCCATGAGGGTGGTATGAGGGCCCGACATCCACAGATGGGGGTTGCGCTCACAGCCCAACACCGTGCAGGACGCTTGGAATTTACCACAGAACACCAGGATTGGCAAAGTCGCCACTGGCGCACTGTGCTCTTCACAGATGAAAGCAGGTTCACACGGTGCACATGTGACAGACGTGACAGAGTCTGGAGGCGCCGTGGAGAGCGATCTTCTGCCTGCAACATCCTTCAGCATGACCGGTTTGCCAGTAGGTCAGTAATGGTGTGGGGTGGCATTTCTTTGGAGGGCCGCGCAGCCCTCCGTGTGCTCGCCAGAGGTAGCCTGACTGCCATTAGGTACCGAGATGAGATCCTCAGACCCCTTGTGAGACCATAAGCTGGTGCGGTTTGCCCTGAGTTCCTCCTGATGCAGGACAATGCCATACCTCATGTGGCTGTAGTGTGTCAGCAGTTCCTGCAAGATGAAGGCATTGAAGCTATGGACTGGCTTGCCCGTTCCCCAGACCTGAATCCGATAGAGCACATCTGGTACATCATGTCTCGCTCCATCCACCAATGTCACGTTGCACCACAGACTGTCCAGGAGTTGGCGGATGCTTTAATCCAGGTCTGGGAGGATATCCCACAAGATACCATCCGCAACCTCATCAGGAGCATGCCCAGGCGTTGTAGTGAGGTCATACAGGCACGTGGAGGCCATACACAATACTGAGCTCATTTTGACTTGTTTTAAGAACATTACATCAAAGTTGGATCAGCCTGTAGTGTATTTTTCCACTTTAATTTTGGGGGTGACTCCAAATCCAGGCCTCCATTGGTTAATAAATTTGATTTCCATTGATGATTTTTGTGTGATTTTGTTGTCAGCACATTCAACTTTGTACAGAACAAAGTATTCTATGAGAATATTGCATTCATTCCGATCTAGGATGTGTTATTTGAGTGTTCCCTTTATTTTTTTGAGCAGTGTATATACATATATCTTTGTGTGTGTATATATATATATATTGTATATTGTAGTAAGACGTCTCACTTGGCTGCTTCCAGAAGTAGACTCTCGAAACGGTTTCCTCTGCAGGTTTATTATAACGGCATAAGCACTGAAGGTTTCAGCAAAATAAACATTGCCTTTCCGGCATAACGGCAAAACAAAAGATAAACGATAGCACAGTCCATATGTGTGTGTGGGGTTCATCCGCACAGGTTATAGCACAACCTTCAGCTCCTCCTGAGCTGAGGCTTTGCAGTCCGAAGACCTTGACACTCTAGACACACAACACACAAAAAAAAAATACTGACTGAGCATTTAACCTTGCTCAGCCACACCCCGAGGTGGAGGTAGGGTGAATGACTTCCCTCCCATCCTTATGTCATTCACACAAAACCACTACCTTTAGGTTAATTAACCCCCAACATATAACATGCTGGAGGAAAGTTATAGGTTCAGTTCGCTAAGGCTAGCAGCCATGGCGAAACATACCTCCCCTCACATATAACACCAGTGACTCTGTCACATATTCCCCCCTCTGTCCAAAGCCAGGGGTTTGGGCACCTTCAGACACCAGACAGGGAATTCTAGAGAGGGCATCAGCATTCCCGTGTAACTTCCTGGGCCTATGCTCCACATGGAATTTAAAGCCCTGGAGACCTAATAACCGCTTAGTTACCCTGGCATTCTTACTCTTCTTTTCCCTCAACCAACTCAAAGGGGCATGGTCAGAAATGAGCTTAAACTTCCGGCCTAATAGGTAATATCTCAGTGTATCTAAGGCCCATTTTATAGCTAAGAACTCTTTTTCCACTATCGCATATTTCTTCTCACAGGAAGAGAGCTTCCGGCTAAGATAAAGAATGGGATGTTCTTCCCCATTTATCTCTTGAGAGAGCACGGCTCCTAGGTCAACTTCCAAAGCATCTGTCTGGACCACAAATTCCTTCTCAAAGTCTGGTGCGACCAGCACCAGCTAGATTCACAGTGCCAGCTTCAGCTGTTGGAACGCTGTCTTCTTTTCATCCGTTCATTTCACCATTGTTTATCTGGTACCTTTGAGGAGATCTGTAAGTGCAATTTTTTAGGATTTATCATAAACCCCGTCTTCGTCAGAGCATCCAGAATCGCCTGTTTCATCGGCAGATGACTAGCCCAGTCTGGGCTAAAGACCACAATGTTGTCAATGCTTATGAGGGGCTAGGATTCAATCCATGGCCCTCTGGAAATCCGAAAAGTATTCAAGTGTATTGGAAACACCCATCAGGTGTTGAGAATGCTGTCTTCTCCATGGCCCTCTGGGCCATGCGGATCTGCCACTAGCCCTTCATCAAGTCGAGGGTGGTAATATAACTTGCAGGTCCAACTCTCTCGATGAGTTCATCAACGAGGGGCATAAGGTATGCGTCACACTTGGATACCTCATTCAGCAGGCGGTAGTCATTGCAAAACCTCCACTCCCCATTGGGTTTTGGCACAAGAATGATAGGACTCGACCATCCACTTTTTGATTCCTCTATCACGCCGAGGTCTAACATCCTTTTCACCTAGAACGAGATCACCTCCCGATGTGCTTCAGGAATCCTATAGGGCTTCAGGTTCACTCTGACATGCAGCTCTGTTAACACGTCATGCTCTACCACCTGCGTATACCCTGGCAACTCTGAGAACAGGTCCCGATTCCACTGGAGCAGTTCTCGACACTGTTGTTTCTGGGCAGGCTGGGTCTCCGCTATCGTGACATCTTCCACCTGGCCTTCGGGAGCGGTGCCCAGGCAAGGAGCTCCCACAGGTTCCCAATCTCTCTATGGTTTGAGCAGGTTTACATGGTACACTTGGTGCGGCTTTCTTCGGCCAGGCTGGTGGACTTTGTAGTTCACCTCACTAAGCTTCTCCACCACCTTGCCACTTGGCCAGGAACTTACTTTCGATGGTGGGAAAAAGAACCAGAACGTGATCCCCAGGCTTGAACTGTCTCAGCCTAACCAATCGATTATACACCCTCGCCTGGGCTTCCTGCGCCTGGAGCAGATGTTCCTTCACGATGGGCTTAACTTTTGCCATTTTCTCCTGCAACTGGGCAAATTTTCGATGATGCTCCGGTGGGACATGACCTCGGCCTCCCAGGTTTCCTTGGCGATGTCTAGGAGACTTCTTGGATGCCGACCATACAGCAGCTCAAATGGAGAGAAGCCAGTGGAGGCTTGAGGAACTTCTCTGACGAGAAGAGTAGAAATGGAAGCTGGTAGTCCCAGTCTCGCCCATCATTTTCAATGACCTTCCTGAGCATCGCCTTTAAGGTCTTGTTAAAGCTTACCACTAGGCTGTCCGTCTGTGGATGGTAAACTGAGGTCCGTACCTGGGTAATCTGAAGGACTTTACATAGCTCCTTCATCATTTTTCTCATGAAGGGGGTTCCCTGTTCTGTCAAAATATCTTTTGGCAGACCTGTCCGAGGAAAAATATGGACCAGCTCCTGGGCTATGCTCTTACTTGACGAGATCCTTAGGGGTATCTCCTCGGGGTACCCGGTCGCATAGTCCATGACCACCAGGATGTATTGGTGGCCCCGGGCCGATTTAACTAAGGGACCTATGAGGTCCATGGAAATCCTCTCAAAGGTAACCTCTATCACAGGTAGTGGAACTAAGGAATTGCGGAACTAAGGGATAAGGAGGGCGCCATTATCTAGCTGGTAGGGCAGGACCTACAACAGTTTAGGATCTTCATGCAACATCCTGGCCAATAGAACCTCCTCGTTATTCTCTCCTGTGTTTTCCCCACTCCTAAGTGTCCCCCCAGAACATATGAGTGGGCCATATCTAATACCCTCTGGAGGTATGGCCATGGAACTAACAGCTGTTTCACTATCTCTTCACTTCTTAGTTTGGTCACACTGTATAATAGCTCCCCCTGAACTGCAAAGTGTGGGTACCTGGTGTCCACCCCCGGCTCTGAAGCAACCCCATTACAAACAATAACATTGACCCTCTCCCCCTTCAAGGTCAAGTCCTGAAATTGAGCTGACCCAAAGTTCTCCCCGGGCACCTCTAACTCAGGGAGGTCAGCTTCTTCAGTCACAGTCTCGTCCTTATCGCCGACAAGCATACGCAATGGAAACTCAGCCACTTCACATTTCGGCAGTGTTATTTTCCTAGGGACCAGGCTTTTGTTCACGCCACTCAGTCCATTTCCCTTCCCCCACAAGTTCCAGAACAAAGAAAAATTGCACCCCAATATGACGGGATGTATCATGTTCTTGACCACCCCAACCTCGTGGGATTGGGCACCACAGTCTGATCCCACTGTCACTCTGGCCACCGGGTAGTTCTTGGCATCCCCATGATTCAGCGGATGCCCACAGTTTTGGCAGGGATCAGCTGGTGGGGAAGTGTAGCACTTATAAAGGTTACCAGACTCCCTGAGTCTAATAGTCCAAGCATCATCACTCGGCACACTGGACACGGCACACGACTGCGGCCCCTCACCAGGTTGACCATCCATGCTACAGGCTGGAGAGACATAATAAGAGCAACGCCGGCCTAGGCTGCAGTCCATTGGTTCAGGAGACATATGGCACCGGGCAGCTATGTGTCCAGGATTATGACAGTGCCAACACACCACATCCCTTACAGCTGTCTTTGTCATCCCTCAGTGGGATTGGGACAACCCCGGTTTGTTACTCTAGACCACTTATGTGGTGAGCCTGCCCCTCTTTGGGTACCCCAGTATGGGAAATTTACTATGTCCGGTTTCCCAAGGGATTTTTTGACCACTTGGTACCTCTCTACCAGGCCCACAAGGTTGTCCACATTCCAAGGGTCGCCCTGAGCAAGCCATGTCTGCACCAGCCTGGGTAGGGAATGGATGAACCTTTCCATCAACACGCGCTCAACCATCTGGCCAGGAGAAAAAGTCTCTGGCTGCAGCCACTTCTGGACTAGATATAGCAAGTCAAACCTCTGTGAGTGGGGAGGTTTGTCACCAGTATATGCCCAGTGGTGGACACTTTGTGCACTGACAGTCACTCCTGAGCATGCCAATATCTCTGTTTTTAATTTGGCATACTCCTGTGCATCCTGTAGAGCCAGGACATAGAAGGCCTTTTGGGGTTCATCAGTTAAATAGAGGGCCAGCACCTTCGCCCACGGCTCCGGCGGCTGCTTTTCCTGCTCTGCTACCTTATCGAAAACAGTCAGAAATGTCTCAAAATTGTCCCATGGGGTCATCTTTTGCATCACTCACCTTACAACTTTCCGGACGCAGGACACATCACCTGGAGTTGGGGGAGGGGCAGTTTCTCTAGTGCGGATCTCCCCTGCTAGGAGATCAATCAGTCATTGTTGTTGTTGGAGCTGTTGTATCAAGAGTTTATTTGTCTCCTGCTGCATTTGTTGTTGCTCCCGATGCTGATGTTGTAGGCTCTGCTGGCTCTGCAACAGCTATTGATGCTGCTGTTGTTGGCTCTGTAGTGAATGCTTGAGGAGCTCCTTCATGCTGCCGGACATCTCTGGCTGGCTGGCGGCTTTTACCCAGGACATCCACCGGTCTCTGTGGCAGATATAAGTGTTCCTGGAATCTTGCAAGCACTCTCACACCAACTGTAGTAAGACGACTCACTCGACTGCTTCCAGCTCCTGAGCTGAGGCTTTCCAGTCTGGAGACCTTGCCACTCCAGACACACAACACAGAAAAAAAAGCCACTTCCTGAGGTGGAGGTAGGGTGAATGATGTCCCTCTCATCTCTATGTCATTCACACAAAACCACTCCCTTTAGGTTATTTAACCCCCAACACATAACATGCTGGAGGAAAGCAATAGGTTCAGTTTGCTAAGGCTAGCAGCTGTGGCGAAACATACCTCCCCTCACATATAACACCAGTGACTCTGTCACATTTTGTATATAAACACAGATATATACAGTACAGACCAAAAGTTTGGACACACCTTCTCATTTAAAGATTTTTCTGTATTTTCATGACTATGAAAATTGTACATTCACACTGAAGGCATCAAAACTATGAATTGACACATGTGGAATTATATAGTTAATAGTGTTGAGCCACCCCCATAGTGTTCGAGTTCGTTTCGGTTCGTCGAACACCCGTGTGTTCGCCGAACTGTTCGTCGAACTGTTCGTCGAACACCTTCGAACACCGTTAAAACCAATGGCAGGCAAACAAAAACACATAGAAACACATAGAAAACACCTTCAAAGGTGTCCAAAAGCTGACAAACTGCTCAGAAGACACAACTAACACATGGAAAAGTGACAAGTACATATAGTCATGCGAAAAGAAAAGAGGTGGAGGAGTAAAAGGAGGGGGAGACACAAATATAGGCATGTCATGCCCTTCTAAAATCCAAAAAGTGAGAAGCCGACACGTTCAGTCCGCTCCTGCCCGTGCCACCTCCGTGTCGCCGGGTTTGTGCCAGAGCCGCGGCGAACCCTGACGGCCAGCCCCCCTCTCCCAATACTGGTGCCTGTCCGCTGGTGGGTCAAGCGAGCCCCCCTGTGGTGTAGGCAGCTCTAAGCTTTTTAATTTAAATTGTCTCTCTAATTTGAATGAATACACTTTAAATCCATTTACAAGGATCTATTGGAGGGCAAGTCTCATGCCAGCAGCCGCGTAATTCCAGCTCTAGTAGCATCCACTACAGCTGCTGCAGTTAAAAAGCTTTTATAAGGATCGAGCTCGGCTGTCCACCGCAAGGCATCCTACTGCCAGTCCCAGCCCCTATGCCTTGGGGTGCCTCCTGATGCTCTTCACTGAGTATCCCGTGGTCCCGAAGCATTTCCTTTGAAAAAATTAAGTGTCCAAACTACAGGTGGTGTAGCTTGCTTAACAGCCGGGATAATCCGCTGACTAGCAGACACTGCTACTAGGCACAAAGTATTTCCTGGGCTAGATGCAGTTAAAAATTTGTAATTAGATACTCTCGTTGGATGCTGAGAAAGCATTCCATAGAGTCTCCTGGCACGCCATATATGATTCTCTTAAAAAGCTTGGGGTAGGGGTCTAGGGGACCCTTTTATAGCCAAAATCACGGCCCTGTATCACAATACGTCACCTAGGCTGAAGATAAATGGAACTGTAGCACCCTGAGGGCTCGGTTGCTACAGAGGTATTGCACCTCACCCAGAGGTGTGATATCTCACTCTCAGGTAAGGATGGAGTGTGGATCAGGACCCGACACCTGCATGCATTACACCACATTGCCATGGGGCAGGGCGACCAATATGCCTCTGAGATGGGCACGACAGTCCCTGTCCCTGGCTGGAGTGGGGGGAGGGAACACTGAGGAAGGGGAACCCTGTAGTGCAGGAGCAGGGAGGAAGCAGTTCCTGGGTGCATTGAGAAGGGAGTATAAAAGGTGGGCACCATCTTAGTTCAGTGCAGAAAAGTCTGAGCAGAAGTTGCAGGGAGCAGGGGCTCTGCATGAGCTCTTCTCCGGAGGCGGGCCTAGTAACAGAGGCCCAGGAATGGAAGAGGGAGAAGGAAGGAAGAGGAGCGGAGAAGGCTCCAGGAACGAGGAATGAAGGGATCTCAGGGGTGCGGACGGGCGAGTCGCCACCGCACGCCCGAATCCACCTGCGTGGAGGGGTCAGGCCAAAGGGGGAGACCGGTTCCCGAAACTAGTGGAGGCAGAAAACGACCCTCAGCTAGAAACCGGAGGCTGTGACATTTTATGTGGTGCAGCCCCTCGCTACACCCGCTAGGAAGGTACCACATAGGGTCAGGGAAACTGGCGCCAAGTTTACCAAGAGGAGGCCCGAGGCAGCCAGACAGAAGGGTTGGTAAGAAAGGCCAGACAAAGGACACACAAAGGGGGTCCTGTGAAGCACTCCAAAGTTATCTGGGAGTTGTCTGAGCCCCTCACCTGGTGAGCACAGTACGACGTGGGCAGCCGTTACCTGCAGACGTGGTCTGGATAATAAGAACTGTGAGTAAAGGCCCTGGACTGCATCACTGACTCCGTGTCATTACTGCTGCTGCCCTGCACCATCACCCCCATCCTCCGCATACACTGCCCTGAGGCTATACTCCTCCCGTGGGGAGTTATGCTACGCTCTGCTGCACCCACAACACCAGCCTCAGCGGTCTGCCCTGCAGCGGCGGTTCACTCTGACCGCAATCCACGGGTGGCGTAGTCGAACATTTAAACATCAAAACCACATAAATAGTTCCGCCACTGGTTTGACCACCCTGAGCCACGGAACCGGGTCGCCGCCACGAAGACTACAACCACCAGCATCCACCAAAAAGGGTCCGGCTCCGGGTGTCCCAAGGCCCAGGGGGTGCATCAGAACATTTTCATCACCTTTCACAATCACCAATGGGACAAGGCAGGGATGTCCTCTGTCCCCTCTCTTATACATCCTAGTGATGGAGCACCTGCTCTCATCAATTCGCCATAACCCCAATATTAGGTGGATTGAGGTGGGAGGCACCGAGTACAAGTGCTCTCTATTTGCTGATGATGTCCTAGTATATATCACTCAATCACATATATCCATCCATGCTGTTATGGCTGAAATAGATCACTTTGTTACATGGTCAAATTTTAAAATCAATGCAGCGAAGTCTGAGGCCCTCGATGTCTCCCTCCCCAAATCCATATAGGATTCCATCCAGTCCAACTTTCCCTTTGCCTGGCCCTCACAGGGTATCAAATACTTAGGAATTCCTATTCATAGAGACCTCTCCCATCTATGTTATCTTAATTTTGGACCCTTTATTGAACAACTCCATACAGACCACGGTTGGCAAGTTAGAACTGTAAGATTCACTACGTGAACCACTGGTGTTTTGTGGAAAAGCACATGTACACTGTGTTCCAAATTATTATGCAAAAAGTGTTTAGGAGTGATAAGGGAAGAATTTGTTTGTTTGTCAGTTAAACTCATTGATGATGATGTGTGTCAGGGCTCTTTATATCACTGTAAGCAATTGCAGACACCTGTACTAATTAGTTTGGCAGGTGTGTCCAATGAAAGGCAAGACTACTTAAGAAGGCTGTCTCACATTATTAAGCAGCCTACATTTTCTGCCAAAATGGGAAAGAAAAAGGATGTGTCGGCTGCTGAGAAGCAACAAATTGTGGAGTGTTTAGGTCAAGGCATGACTACAATCAACATTGTGCGATGATCAGGATGAAGTGTCTTGGCAATCAAGAAGTATGTAGCTGATTCACAGTACACACGTGTGCGTGCTGATAAGGGCAAATTGAGGACTCTTTCCTACAGGCAATTACGTCAGGTTAAAAGAGCAGCGGCAAAAAAGCCTTGTCATAGCAGCAGACAAGTTTTTGAAGCTGCTGGTGCCTCCAACGTCCCCCGAACAACAAGATGCAGGGTCCTTCAGAGGTTTGCAGCTGTGCATACGCCATCCTTTCGACCTCCTCTATCCACTTCACACAAGCAGAAACGGCTCCAGTGGGCTAAACATTACATGAAGACTGATTTCAAAACTGTTTTGTTCACGGATGAGTGCCGTGCAGCGCTCGATGGTCCAGATGGATGGAGTGGAGGATGGCTGGTTGATGGACACCCCACGCAAACACGGCTACAGCGCCAACAAGGAGGAGGTGGAGTAATGTTTTGGGCAGGAATCATGGGGAGAGAGATTGTCGGCCCCTTTAGGATCCCTGAAGGCGCTAAAGATGAACTCCATAATGTATGTGGATTTTCTCAAACAGCACTTCCTGCCATGGTTCAAGAAGAAGAACCGTGTATTTCACAGCAAGATCATTTTTTTGCATGATAATGCACCATCTCATGCTGCACCATCTCATGCTGCACATAAAACATCTGCATCTCTGGCTGATATGGGCATAAAAGGGGACAAACTTATGGTGTGACCCCCATGCTCCCCTGACCTCTACCCCATTCAGAACCTCTGGAGCATCATCAAAAGGAGTGTCTATGATGGTGGGAGGCAGTTCACATCTAAGCAACAGCTCTGGGAGGGTATTCTGTCCTCATGCAAAACAATTGAAGCAGAAACCATCCAAAACCTGACAAATTCAATGGACGAGAGAGTTCAGAAGCTCCTTTCGAACAAGGGGTCCTATGTGAAAATGTAACATCACCTAGAATAAAGTTTTGAGTTGAAAACTGTTTGATTTCAGTTTCTAATAACCTGCTAATGCTTATAATTTCAAAAATGACAATTTTTTTGGTCTTTATTAAAATGAAAAGGTTGATCGAAAAGTTTGGGGGATCTAAGAGTGTGGCAACCCAGTAGTTACTTCGAATTCTGACAATATGAGGGTCATGTTGCAGGTAGTGCAGCAAGAAGGCACTTATGTGTCTTGCGCATCTCGGAGCCCCAAAATTATTTTCCGGGCTAGATGCAGCTAAAAATTATTATTAATTTTAAATCTGGTGGAGCTTAGTATAGATGGCTTAATAGGATCAGTGCTGCACACTGCTACAAAGCCCAAATTATTTTCCTGCCAAGATACAGATAAACATGATTAGTAATTTTAAATCTGGTGGAGCTTATTATAGATGGCCTAATAGAATCAGTGCTGCACACTGCTACAAAGCCCAAATTATTTTCCAGCCAAGATACAGATAAACATGATTAGTAATTTGAAAGCTTAAAACGGTTGGTAGGGTGATTTTAACCAATCATCAAGCTTTTACTCTCCCCAGGATGACACAGGGGTAGAAAAGTCGTTTCGGATCCATGATTTGTTCATCTTTATGAACGTGAGTCTGTCTACATTATCAGTGGAGAGCCGCGTGCGCTTATCTGTCAGCACACCACCAGCAGCGCTGAACACACGTTCAGACAGAACGCTGGCTGCGGGGCATGACAAGATCTCCAAGGCGTAAGTGGCTAGCTCCGGCCATTTATCCAGATTGGAAGCCCAAAAAGAGCAAGGGTCCAGTGACACAGTCATGGCTTCAATGTTTACTTGGAGATACTCCTGTACCATCGTCTCTAGGCGTTGACTATGTGTCAGACTTCTTGTCTCCTGTGGCCTTGCAAAGGATGGGCTAAAAAAGTGGTGAAATGATTCCGCAAAATTGATGTTACCAGCAGATACTGTGGTTCTGTTACGGTTTGAGTGCTGAACACTTGACGGTCCCACGGTTGGCAAGTTGGAACTGTGAGATTCACTACGTGCACCACTGGTGTTTTGTGGAAAAGCACATGTAAGATTCTGCAACAGTCTCTGCTGATACTCCTGCATGCGTGCATCCCTTTCTATGGCAGGAATAATTTCGGCAAATTTACTTTTGTACCGGGGATCCAACAGTGTGGCAACCCAGTAGTCAGGATTATTTCTAATTCTCACAATTCGAGGGTCATGTTGCAGGTAATGCAGCAAGAAGGCACTCATGTGTGTTGCGCATCCAGGAGCACCAAGTCCCTGTTGTGTTGGTGGCGAGGTAACAATCATGCTTCCTTCCTCTGTCCTCTCCCCCCAACCTCGCACAACAGAAATGTGATCAAGGTCTCCCTCATCTGATGAGTCTTCCATCAGTTCGTCCTCCACTTCTTCCTGGGCTCCTGCACCTTCCTCACTAGTTTGGCTGCTACCATGCGCCCTGGTAAAACCATCTCCCCCACCCTCACATGCCTGCCTCCTTGGTTCTGCCGACCGTCTGGACCTTGCAGATGTTAGCCCTTCCGCATACAACTCCTCCTCCTCTACTTCCTCCACCTCCTCTTGTGCCACCACCTGACTCCGAATTCTGTTTAACATGTGCTCCAGCATGTAAATCACCGGAATAGTCATGCTGATAATGGCATCGTCAGCACTAAACATCTTCGTCGCCATTTCAAAACTGCAGAAGGGTGCATAGGTCCCTGATCTGAGACCACTCCTCCAACGTGATTTGCCCCACCTCTGGATCTCGTTGGCCCAGGCTATACGTCAGAACGTTTTGCACCAGGGCTTGTCGGTGCTGTCACAGTTGCTGCAACATGTGCAGAGTTGAATTCCACCGGGTAGGCACATCGCATTTTAGCCGGTGAAGTGGCAGGCCCAACGACTTCTGTAGAGATGTAAGTCGCTGAGCTGCGGGATGCGAACGGCGGAAGTGAGCACACAGCGACCGTGCCCTCTGCAGAAGGCCATCTAGTCTGGGATAGTGGGCTAAAAATTGCTGGACAACCAGGTTCAACACGTGAGCCATACAAGGCACGTGTGTGACATTGCCCCGGCGAAGGGCCGCACCCAGGTTTGCAACATTGTCGCACCCGGCCTTCCCTGGTTTCAGGTCCAGTGGAGACAACCATTCATGAAATTGGTTCTCCAGAGCTGACCACAACTCCTCAGCTGTGTGACTCACATTTCCCAGACATTTCAAAGTAAAAACCACCTGATGACGTTGAACCCTACTGCCAGCATAGTAAGGAGGTGTGCAGGATCCCTTCTGCGCAGTTAGAAAGCTTGTGGCATGACCAGACAGGCTTTGGGTGCAGGTGGAAGACCGAGAGGAGGTTGAGGAGGCAGAAGCAGTGGAGGAACTTTGACATAAAGAGGATTGACGCACAACTCGTGGGGACGGCAAGACTTGGACAGCAGCCCCTTGTCCTGCTGTCACCATAGTTACCCAGTGCCCAGTCAGCGACATGTAACGCCCCTGTCCATGCCTACTCGTCCAAGTGTCTGTGGTGAAATGCACCCTGTCACACACAGAGTTTCTCAAAGAAGCGGTGATGTTGTGTGCGACATGCTGGTGGAGCGCAGGCACACCTTTCTTTGAGAAGTAGTGCCGACTGCTGACATCATCTCTTGGCTGACTGTGGGTTGACAGTAAGTGGGATCTCCAACCTCATCATCATCACCCTGTGCGTTATCACATCCGTCGTCCTCAGAGCCAACCTGTTCCTGCCCTGACAAAAAACTAAAGTTGTCGCTCCAATCAGGTATTTGAGTCTCATCATCGTCTTCCTCATTGTCTCCACCAACAGGAGTTACAGTTTGGGAATGAGGGTCTACATTATGGTCAGAAACTTCTGCGTCTGGTCCTGGATCCGACTCATAAAGATTCTGGGCATCAGTGCAGATCATTTCCTCGTCTGGATTCACAGAAGCGCTGGAGTCGACCTCTGATTCCCAGGCTATAGTATGAGTAAACAGCTCTGCAGACTCAACCATCTGTTCTACCTCATACTCAGACGGGCAGCTGGAGATTTGGGAGCTGTGAGGAAGCAAGTGCGATTGGGGTGACACCTTTGAGGACTGGAGTATTTGTGATGTTGAAGTTGATGTGGAGGAGAGCTCACTTAAAGGAGCACTTGATATCCGTTGAAGCACCTGCTGTTTTTGTGCGTCATCTGGAATTTGTAGCGATTGGCGTGGCCGTAAGAAAGGGATCTTATCACATTGTCCGCTAAAAGAAGTAGACATTTTAGTTTGGCTGGAAGATGGTCTTTCTTCTGCAGATGTTACTGTTGCTTTAACACCTACCCCACGGACACAACCTTTTTTCCCCTTCCCAACACGCCTATTCCCCTTTCCACCAGCAGCAGGCCTTTTTCCACTCATTTTGGTGGTTAACTAATTCACAACTCTAGAGTTGTTTGCACAAAAAAACAATGGATGGGAACCGAGCAGAGCTGAGTGGCCAAACTGTGGTATTAGGCCAAAACTATTGGCTGGGTTAGATGGAGAAAAAAATTATATTCGATTTGCAACCTGATGGAGGTCAGTATAGATGGACTAATAGAACAAGTCCCACACACAGCTAGAAGCCCAAATATTTTTTCAGAGGTAGATGCAGAAAAAAAATATATTCAGTTTGCAACCTGATGGAGGTCAGTATAGATGGACTAATATAGAAAGTCCCACACACTGCTAGAAGGCCAAATATTTTTTCAGAGCTAGATGCAGACAAAAAATTATTTTGAATTTGCAACCTGATGGAGGTCAGTATAGGTGGACTAATAGAACAAGTCCCACACACTGCTAGAAGGCCAAATATTTTTTCAGAGCTAGATGCAGAAAAAAATTATATTCAGTTTGCAACCTGATGGAGGTCAGTATAGACGGATTAATAGAACAAGTCCCACACACAGCTAGAAGCCCAATATTTTTTCAGAGGTAGATGCAGAAAAAAAATATATTCAGTTTGCAACCTGATGGAGGTCTGTATAGATGGATTAATAGAACAAGTCCCACACACAGCTAGAAGCCCAAATATTTTTTCAGAGGTAGATGCAGATAAAAATTATTTTTAATTTGCAACCTGATGGAGGTCAGTATAGATGGACTAATAGAGAAAGTCCCACACACTGCTAGAAGGCCAAATATTTTTTCAGATCTAGATGCAGATAAAAATTATTTTTAATTTGCAACCTGATGGAGGTCAGTATAGATGGACTAATAGAGAAAGTCCCACACACTGCTAGAAGGCCAAATATTTTTTCAGAGCTAGATGCAGAAAAAAATTATATTCAGTTTGCAACCTGATGGAGGTCAGTATAGATGGACTAATAGAACAAGTCCCACACACTGCTAGAAGCCCAAATTTTTTTCCAGAGCTAGATGCAGAAAAAAATTATATTCAATTTGCAACCTGATGGAGGTCAGTATAGATGGACTAATAGAATGATGCTATGCCCAAAAGATTTTACTTCACTAGGTGCAGTAAAAAAATTGGTATTCTATACACAGGTGGTATATCTTGCAACACAGATAGGCTACTCCACTGACTAACACACTCTGCAATAGGCCAAAAAGGATTAGCTTTGCTAGATTCAGCCAAATGCTGTGAAAAAAACTTGCACAGCACTGGCACAGACCTGCCTGGCAAAAACTGATAGGTACTGATGTAACCTAGTCCTGAAAAGGACTGCAATTACAATTAGTCTTTACTCCCACAATCTATCTATTTAAGAGCACAGACCTGCCTGATAAAAGTCGTAGGAAATGCTGTAACCTAGTCCTTAAAAGGACTGCAATCACAACTATTCCCTACTCCCAAGCTATCTGTAGATTTGTGCGAAAATCGGCTTGAAATTAACAAGGTATAGCGCACACAGCAACAGCGGTGCCGTCTAACACGCAGCTGCAGCAGTGAGAAAATGGTGGCGACGGGGAAAATGGCTTGGTCTTATAGGGCAAGGACATGTGACATACACTGCCAATGACACATGCCCTTGCTTGTGTGAAAAACAGCAGTTCGCTCCGTGTGTGCGCTGCTGATAGGCTGACAGACTGCACCTCCCCACTGCAAATGCGGGAAAGAGAAAAAAAAATGGAGATCTTCATTATTCCTGCAGAGATCCATCCCCTGCCCCTCCCCCCACCCCGCTGTACACTCAAACTGCGTATTAACATTAATTTTCATCATTACTGAGAAAAAATCCAGTTATGATTTTGGTGCACAAACAGTTATCGAACATAACCTCGAACAGCCGAATTTTTCTCAAATCGTTCGTGTTCGCCGAACGGCTCGAACACCGCCCAAAACAGCTCGAATTTGAGATTGGCGAACAGTTCGAGTAGAACAACGCTCATCTCTAATAGTTAACAAAAAAGTGTGAAACAGCTGAAAATATGTCATATTCTAGGTTCTTCAAAGTAGCCACCTTTTGCTTTGATAACTGCTTTGCACACTCTTGGCATTCTCTTGATGAGCTTCAAGAGGTAGTCACTGGAAATGGTCTTCCAACAATCTTGAAGGAGTTCCCAGAGAAGCTTAACACTTGTTGGCCCTTTTGCCTTCACTCTGCGGTCCAGCTCACCCCAAACCATCTCGATTGGGTTCAGGTCTGGTGACTGTGGAGGCCAGGTCATCTGGTGTAGCACCCCATCACTCTCCATCTTGGACAAATAGCCCTTACACAGACTGGAGGTGTATTTGGGGTCATTGTCCTGTTGAAAAATAAATGATGGTCCAACTAAACGCAAACCAGATGGAATAGCATGCCGCTGAAAGATGCTGTGGTAGCCATGCTGGTTCTGTATGCCTTCAGTTTTGAATAAATCCCCAACAGTGTCACCAGTAAAGCACCCCCACACCATCACACCTCCTCCTCCATGCTTCACCGAGGGAACCAGGCATGTAGAGTCCATCCGTTCACCTTTTCTGCGTCGCACAAAGACACGGTGGTTGGAACCAAAGATCTCAAATTTGGACTCATCATACCAAAGCACAGATTTCCACTGGTCTAATGTCCATTCCTTGTGTTTTTTAGCCCAAACAAGTCTCTTCTGCTTGTTGCCTGTCCTTAGCAGTGGTTTCCTAGCAGCTATTTTACCATGGAGGCATGCTGTACAAAGTCTCCTCTTAACAGTTGTTGAAGAGATGTGTCTGCTGCTGTGTGGCATTGACCTGGTCTCTAATCTGAGCAGCTGTTAACCTGCAATTTCTGAGGCTGGTGACTCGAATAAACTTATCCTCAGAAGCAGAGGTGACTCTTGGTCTTCCTTTCCTGGGGCGGTCCTCATGTGAGCCAGTTTCTTTGTAGCACTTGATGGTTTTTGCAACTACACTTGGGGACACTTTCAAAGTTTTCCCAATTTTTTTGGACTGACTGACCTTCATTTTTTAAAGTAATGATGGCCACTCGTTTTTCTTTACTTAGCTGCTTTTTTCTTGCCATAATACAAATTCTAACAGTCTATTCAGTAGTACTATCAGCTGTGTATCCACCTGACTTTTGCACAACACAACTGATGGTCCTAGCCCCATTTATTAGGCAAGAAATCCCATTTATTAAACCTGACAGGGCACACCTGTGAAGTGAAAACCATTTCCGGTGACTACCTCTTGAAGCTCATCAAGAGAATGCCAAGAGTGTGCAAAGGAGTCATCAAAGAAAAAGGTGGCTACTTTGAAGAACCTAGAATATAAGACATATTTTCAGTTGTTTCACACTTTTTTGTTAAGTATATAATTCCACATGTGTTAATTCATAGTTTTGATGCCTTCAGTGTGAATGTACAATTTTCATAGTCATGAAAATACAGAAAAATCTTTAAATGAAAAGGTGTGTCCAAACTTTTGGTCTGTACTGTATACACACACATATATTTACTGTTTTACGTAATTGTTTTATTTGATATGGAAGTATGCATTTCTTAGAAAAGACTTGGTCTTAACAGATGACTTGAATATGCAAAGAGAATAAAACTTAGAATAAAAGTTACAATAAAAAAGGATACATAAATATAAGAGATAAAAATGGGTATAAAAAAATGTCCATTAATAAGAAAGAGATAGATTTGACTTACTACAAAGGAAGCCATTTTTAAGTGAAAATTTTGGCTCACAACTACTTGCTACTGCTCGGTGCTCGCCCGATAATCTCGGCGCTCTGTGAGTATTTCCGGGGTTGCTCGGCGGGAGCTCGGGTCCACTCCCTGCATGTTTGGCGCTCTTTAGAGCACCAATGAACATGCAGGGGTTGTCTGCCACACACTCTAATGCTGCAGCCATGTTGGTTGTGGCATTACAATGATTGGCTGGCCGCACAGCGTCATCAGGTCTATATTAGATCTGGTGCCGCCATGCTCGTCACAGTCTACTCCGAATTCAGGCAGTGTAGGGTGAGGTGCTGCTGAGCTAGTGAGAAATTTGCTTGTTTCTTTGCTAGTGTAGGTATACCAGCATATATTATTCACATATCCATCTCAATTAACAGTCCTTCTGATGACTAATCCACCTGCATAGATATCATAACTAGGCAGGCAGGCAGTGTATGTAGCAGACTGGAGTGCACATAGCAAGAGGGTCCATTCCAGTTCTGTCTGCTTCTGGTGCTTTTACAGATATTTGTAAAAATAGCCCCAGGTATCAGGGGCCAGGAATAATTTTTTTTTGGATATTAATCCTGATTATTTGCTTAAAAAGCAATCCAGAGAACAGAGTTTTTCTGCTCCATTGTTTGCTGGCACTTCAGAAAACAGCCAGATCCTTTCCATATTACAGCGCTAAAAATTCATCTATTTAAAACTTTGGTTCATCCTTCATATGGATCACATATAAGTGCGCTGAAAATTCTGCTATTTCTGGCCTCCATTGAAATTTTGTTGCAGTGTGTTAGCAAAGTTATTGACACCAGTTCGCTGCTAAAAATAGTTACCTACAGGCCAGCTATTTAAAACTGTGGTTTGTCCGTCACATGGTTCACATGTAAGAGCGCTGAAAATTCTGCCATTTTTGGCCTCCATTGAAGTTTTGTTGCAGTGTGTTAGCTAAGTTATTGACACTAGTTCGCTGCTAAAGATAGTTACCTACAGGCAAGCTATTTAAAACTGTGGTTTGTCCGTCACACGGATCACATATAAGTGTGCTGAAAATTCTGCCATTTCTGGCCTCCATTGAAATTTTGTTGCAGTGTGTCAGTGAAGATATCGACATGAGGTCGCTGTTAAAAATAGTTACCTACAGGCCAGCTATTTAAAACTGTGGTTTTCCGTCACACGTATCACATTTCACTGCCGTTCAAATCCAGCCATTTGTAGTGAACGTGGAAAATATTGTCCTCCATTTAAAATGGGCAAGGCGCGTGGCAAGGGACGGGGAAGAGGACGTGATGGTGATGATGGTGCATGCAGAGAACAAGACCAAGGCTGTGGGCTAGCTGAAATTGTGCAACAACAAACACACACATCTTCTCGCTCGACCTTCCTGTCCCAATTAATAGGGGACCGCAGAACACCACTATTGAACACAGAGCAGTATGAAAAGGTTATTGGTTGGATAACAGATAATGCTTCCAGTCACTTAGCCACCACCACCACCCTGTCTTCCACACAGTCAAGTCTCAGTAGCCGTGAGTCTGAACCGCATATTCCTCACCCTGATTCTCCTTCCTCCCACCATGCCGAGTGTCCGGAGACAACTGATCCCACACTTGGACACTCAGAAGAGCTGTTCAATTTTCCATTTATAGATTCGGGCCTCTTGCCCAGTCCACTTGAAGCGGCGCAAGGGGAGATGGCATGTAGCGATGCTCAAATATTTGAGCAGCCACAGTCACATGAAGGCGACGGTGGGAAACTGTCACAAGAGGTTAACGATGATGAGACACAATTGCCGGAAAGTCAGGAGGAGGACCAGGTGTGCGGAAGTGGAAGAAGAGGTGGTGGATGATATAGTAACTGACCCAACCTGGCAGGGGGACATACAGAGCGAGGACAGCAGCACACAGGGGAAGGGAGGTGTAGCACCGCAACAGGCAGGAAGAAGCAGTGTGGTGGCCACAGACATAAGGCGGGCAACCGTTTTCCATAACAACATGACGGAAGTTGCCAGTACAGCTGTTAGGTCTTCCCGAGTCTGGTTGTTTTTTAAAGACTCTGCCGATAACCCCTAAAAAGCCATTTGCACCACCTGCCAGGCCAGCATCAGCAGGGGTAGCAAATCTACCAGCCTGACCACCACCAGCATGATTAGGCACATGGCAGCAAAGCACCTGACTGAGTGGGCTGAAACTCAGGGTCCAGGAACGGTGTCTGCGGGTGGCACCACTGATTCTTCAACTGTTTTGCGTGCAATCCAATCCTCTGTCCATGGCGCATGTGAAGATGCCTCCTGCCCTGCACCTGTCGTTGCACACTCTCAACTAGCACCACGAGCAAGCACGTCCATGTCCTTGTCCCATTGCAGCATTCAGTTGTCCCTACCCCAGTCCTTGGAATGCAAGTGCAAACGACCCACAGGCCACACTACTAAATTCACACAATTCATGACTGCTTTCCCTCGAAATGATGCCTTTTAGGCTCATGGAGACGGAAGCTTTCCACAATCTGATGGCAGTGGCCTTCCCTTGGTACTCAGTCCCCCGCCGTCACTATTTCTCCCGGTGTGCCGTCCCAGCATTACGTAAGCACGTGTCCCACAACATTAGCCGTGTCATCAACAACGCAGTTACCGGGAAAGTCCACCTAACCACGGACACGTGGACAAGTGCTTGTGGGCAGTGACGGTACATCTCGCTGACGGTACACTGGGTTAACATAGTGGAAGCCAGGACCCAGTCGGACCTTGGGGCGGAACACGTCCTCCCGATGCCAAAGATTGTGGGCCCTGGGTCAATCTGGGTTGCCCCCTACATTCTACAGCTCCTGCACCTGCTCCTCCTCTTCAGCATCCATCTCTGAAATGACCACATCAGTCGCAAGCTGGAAGCACTGCAGCACTGCCCTGGCCAAGCGGCAACAGTCTGTGCTGAAGTTAATATGCTTAGGTGACAAACCACACAACGCTGAAGAGTTGTGGACAGCTCTGAAAGAGCAGGCAGATCTGTGGTTGACACCGCTGAACCTACAGCCAGGCATAGTCATGTGTGACAATGGCCGGAACCTGGTGACGGCTCTGAGACGGGCCGAGCTCACAGACCTACCATGCCTGGCCCATGTGCTTAACCTCGTGGTTCAGCGGTTTCTCACAACCCACCCCGAGCTGCCGGATCTGCTTGTCACAGAACATCTCCTGTGTGCCCATTTTAGAAAGTCTTCCACTGCCCTTGCTGTGTTTCTGTAGCGTTTGCAGCTTCTGTCTCACCGACTGTTGTGTGATGTCCCCACACATTGAACTCTACATTGCAGATGTTGGGAAGGATTTGTGAGCAGAAGAGGGCAGTTGTTGACTACCAGCATCAACAAGGCCGTCGGTATTAAATTCAGACTCCACACATAAGACCTCAGGAGTGGACATGGATCTCAGACATATGTACCATCCTTCAAAACTTTGAGGACTCCACCAAGATGGTGAGCGGTGATGACACCATAATTAGCATCACCATCCCGCTTCACTGTCTTCTCAAACGCTCTCTGCTCACAATCAAAGAAGATGCATTGTAGGCAGAGCACGATGAGATGGAGTAAGGAACCATACAGCGTGATTCCTCACAGCCCAGCCTCATCTCATTCCAACATGGATTGGGTGACAATGAGGAAGAGGAGGAGGAAGAGGAAGGACAGGAGCTAGTTTCATGCGCTATAGACGGTTCTACCTGCACAACTGTCATAAAGTTTGTTCAGTGTCGATGGCCTGAGGACTGGGAGGAGGAGGAGGAGAGCATGGTCAGTCGTCCTCTTGGTGAGGACCCGGAAGTCTTTCCTGTTAGCAGTCTGGCACGCATGGTTGAGTTTATGTTACGCTGCCTTTCCCGTGACCCTCGCGTTCTTAAAATTTTGGGTGCCAGTCATTACTAATTGGTGACACTTCTAGACCCACGCTACATGGAGAACTTTCTATCTCTTATTCCCGAGGCAGACAGTTCTACTAAAATGAGGAAGCACCAGAAGGCCCTTGTTGCGGAATTGTTAAAAAAATTCCCATCTGAAAACAAGGGCTGCAGAGGTCACAGTTCGTTGGACAACCAAGGAGTACAGGCGAGAGAGACACAACTCCAATCCAGCAGAGGCAGGGGAACACTGTCAAAGTTCTGGGACAGTTTTCTCAGACCCTCCCATCTTACAGGCCCTGAGGCGCGAGGTACTCTCAAAAGGAGTGCAAAGTTTGGGAAGATGGTGAGGGAGTACGTTGTCGACCATAACAATGTCCTTCGTTATTCCTCTGTGCCTTATTATTACTGGGTAACCAAGCTGGACACGTGGAAAGAACTGGCTCTCTATGCCTTGGAGGTCCTGGCCTGCCCTGCCGCTAGCGTTTTATCAAAGCGTGTTTTTAGTGTCGCCGGTGGAATTATAATCGATAGGCGCATCCGCCTGCCAACTGAAAATGCTGACAGGCTGACTCTTATAAAAATGAACAAGGGCTGGATTGGGCCAGACTTCTCAACACCACCGAATGATAGCAGCGTAACCTAAACTCAAATACAGTGTCTTTTTTTGGGAGGTCTATCCCTATGCACCTCTTCACACCTACACATGTGCATACGCTTCCTGATTTTGTCTATTTGCTCTGGTCCTCCTCCTTCTCCTCATCCTCCATCACCATATCATTCACCACCATATCTACCATGTCACCTCCTCTACGTGTCTTGCAAGGGGCATTGGAGTTCCTCCAAATTTTTGGCAGCTTTTGCATTCCTAGTAATGGGAACATTGTTTTTAGGAGTCTCTCCGACCTCTACGTCTCATACAAGGGGCATTGAAGTGTCTCCAAATTTTTGGCAGCCCTTGCAGTCACTAATAGTATATATTATAATGGGAACAAAGCATAGTCGGCTGATGGCTCTCTAACAATAGCGAGAGCCGACTGCTGGCCCTTTAAGAATAGTAAGGCCTGCCTGATGGCCCTATAAAAATAGGCTTTGTGACTTTCAGAGTCCCTCCATCATAAATGAAACAGGATGTGTCTGATGATGTGTCCCACGTCACACGTCACATGGCCAGATATGGTTGTAAAATGTTAAAATGACATTTACCAGGGAATGAATTTGTCTTGGTTGAAAACAATGGAAAAGTGCAAAAACGTATCAAAAACGCTACGTGTGAACATAGCCCAAGGTGTGGAGGAACATTTCTTGTTTTTGTATATTTATTTTGCCTTATATACAAGTCATTACCCTGGAAAAGATGTTCCTTAACATATTTCCCAGGAAAATCCATTTTGGTTTAGTTTTTGTATGTTTTATTGTGAGTCCGTAAAAGTGCCGTAATACCTCTGACAACGTTGTTGACAGAAGCTGCCTGGGAGTCAGAAATGCTTCCAGGGGTCTTCCCCATGCTGTTTCCATGTCATTTGGGCACTGTTCCCATCAATTTGGGCAATTTTTAGCCTCTCTACAGACCGCCGGGGGGAGCTGCCTGAATAATGCTCGAGTTTCCCATAGACTTACATTGGGCTCGTTGCTCGGGTCGAGCACCCGAGCATTCCAATTTGCTCGACCTGAGCATCGAGCCTCAGAGCATTTTAGTGCTCGCCTATCACTACTCACAACAATGAAGTATCTGCATATGCCAAAACCAAAGTTCTACTGTAAGTTTGCATAAAGAATTTCCAGGTATTTAAGGATATTTTTTATGCCCAAAAGATTAACATACTGTTTTCATAGTGATAAAAAAATCAACCTTTTCCTTTAGCTAGAGACTAGAAGACTGTGTTCTAAATCATTGTTTTTCAGATGCTACAACAAAACACGTGCAGATGGCAGAAGTTACAGTTTCACAGACAGCAAATTGTAGCAGAGACAGAGAACCGGGTGCATAAGAGGAGCCCATAACAGCAAGTCCTTCCAGTGTCTAAATTTGGTGTCCAATACAACATTATGGAATTATATTCCACCCCTGCAAGGCTGCAATTCCTAGATGGCCTTCATGTCCCATTCTCACTAACCTTCATTATGTGTGAGGTGTGTTAGCAGACATTTTCCCCATAGTTGCTATGAGTAACTTACAGTGCTGGCCAAAAGTATTGGCACCCCTGCAATTCTGTCAGATAATATTCAGTTTCTTCCTGAAAATGATTGCAATCACAAATTCTTTGGTATTATTCTCTTCATTTAATTTGCTTGTAAGGAAAAAACACAAAAGAGAATGAAGCAAAAATCAAATCATTGATCATTTCATACAAAACTCCAAAAAAGGGCCAGACAAAAGTATTGGCACCCTCAGCCTAATACTTGGTTGCACAACCTTTAGCCAAAATAACTGCGAACAACCGCTTCCGGTAACCATCAATGAGTTTCTTACAATGCTCTGCTGGAAATGTAGACCATTCTTCTTTTGCAAACTGCTCCATGTCCCTGATATTTGAAGGGTGCCTTCTCCAAACTGCCATTTTGAGATCTCTCCACAGGTGTTCTATGGGATTCAGGTCTGGACTCATTGCTGGCCACCTTAGAAGTCTCCAGTGCTTTCTCTCAAACCAATTTATAGTGCTTTTGGAAGTGTGTTTTGGGTCATTGTCCTGCTGGAAGATCCATGACCTCTGAGGGAGACCCAGCTTTCTCACACTGGGCCCTACATTATGCTGGAAAATTTGTTGGTAGTCTTCAGACTTCATAATGCCATGCACACGGTCAAGCAGTCCAGTGCCAGAGGCAGCAAAGCAACCCCAAAACATCAGGGAACCTCCGCCATGTTTGACTGTAGGGACCGTGTTCTTTTCTTTGAATGCCTCTTTTTTTTCCTGTACACTCTATGTTGATGCTTTTTTTCCCAAAAAAGAGAACATTCTTCCAAAATGTTTTAGGCTTTCTCAGGTAAGTTTTGGCAAACTCCAGCCTGGCTTTTTTATGTCTCGGGGTAAGAAGTGGGGTCTTCCTGGGTATCCTACCATACAGTCCCTTTTCATTCAGACACCGACGTATAGTACGGGTTGACACTGTTGTACCCTCGGACAGCAGGGCAGCTTGAACTTGTTTGGATGTTAGTCGAGGTTCTTTATCCACCATCCGCACAATCTTGCGTTGAAATCTCTCGTCAATTTTTCTTTTCCGTCCACATCTAGGGAGGTTAGCCACAGTGCCATGGGCTTTAAACTTCTTGATGACACTGCGCACGGAAGACACAGGAACATTCAGGTCTTTGGAGAAGGACTTGTAGCCTTGAGATTGCTCATGCTTCCTCACAATTTGGTTTCTCAAGTCCTCAGACAGCTCTTTGGTCTTCTTTCTTTTCTCCATGCTCAATGTGGTACACACAAGGACACAGGACAGAGGTTGAGTCAACTTTAATCCATGTTAACTGGCTGCAAGTGTGATTTAGCTATTGCCAACACCTGTTAGGTGCCACAGGTAAGTTACAGGTACTGTTAATTACACGAATTAGAGAAGCATCACATGATTTTTCAAAGGGTGCCAATACTTTTTTCCACCCCCTTTTTTAGGTTTGGTGTGGAATTATATCCAATTTGGCTTTAGGACAATTCTTTTTGTGCTTTTTTCATTGAAGACAAATTAAATGAAGAAAATAATACCAAAGAATTTGTGATTGCAATCATTTTCAGGAAGAAACTGAGTATTATCTGACAAAAATGCAGGGGTGCCAATACTTTTGGCCAGCACTGTACTTCTGGCTAAGTGTTTTTCCTGCATTCTAGGCATGCTTGCAATGGCAGTAGACCAGTGTGCACGAGAGAATCAGAGCATCACTCCACTCCAGTAGTAGACTTGGTAAAGGTTTCACTCCCTCAGATTAGCTGCTCTATAACGGCCTGGTGGAATAGGGGAATAAATTCCGTTACATGTTTCGCCTGAGCGGTCTTATTACTGTGGAGCTCACTGTACTGTCTTCACTAGACCATGGACTCTAAGGCTGCGTGCCCACTATGAATTTTTCAAGTATTTTTGCTGCGGAATTTCCACAGCGAAAACGCTTAAAAAACGCTTGGTAATACATGCCCCATGATCCCCAATCATAATCCGCATGTGCTGTGCACATGCTGTGGAAATTTCACTGCGGATTATTATTGTGGAAAAATATGCAGCGTGTCCATTAATTTTGTGGACACGCAGTGTAATTGCTGTCATTGTCTTTCATTGAATCGCTTAATATCCGCATGACTACATGTGCACATGCGGATATTAAGCGATTCAATGTGCGGATGGTACCCGGGTCTGGAGAAGAGAAGACTCTCCTACAGACCCGGGTACCATAGTACCTGTTAAAATATATAAAATAAAAAATATACATTATACTCACCTTCTGATGGCCCCTGGTCTCCTGTATGATGCGTCCTGGCTCCCCGGCGACTCTCGATGGTCTAAAAGGACCTTCCATTACGTCATTTAGTCGTGTGACAGGTCACGCGACCACTGACGTCGGCGGTCGCGTGACCTGTCACATGACTAAATGACGTCATGAAAGGTCCTTTTAGTCCACCCCGAGCCGTACAAGAAACCGGACGCATTGGAGAAAAGACCGCGGGCCATCAGAAGGTGAGTATTATGTATTTTTTGTTTTTCTTTACCATTTTTATTCTTTTATTCAACTATTAAATTGGTCACACTATATTAATCCATGCCGGTTGCATGGATTTATATAGTGACCAAGTTTTCAAGCACTTTTCCAAGTGATGCTAAAATCGCTTGGAAAATCGATTGACAACCCGCATGCAGAAATGCATGCAAAAACGCTTGACAAATGCTTCTACCTGGCAGGAAAAACGCATGTAAAATCCCCATGCGTTTTTCCTGCCAGGGAGATGCGGAAAAAATCTGCAGCATTTCTGCATCGCGGGCACTTAGCCTAACTCTTTCTCTTGACTCTGTCTAGAACTATACTTGCTATATTTTTTATGTACAATACTCCACCCACCAAACTATTGTCCTAGCAACCTGCCTTGATGAGGAGACTTAACTGTTTAATTTCTAAATGATGTAACAGACAATTACAATCATATAAATCCTTACATATTATAAATTATTTGCACAGAGTTTTAGTAATACACAACTCTAGGGTATTACATGCTATCCCTCCTTTAACATGCCTGTCCCCAGGCATGGAACAAGGGTAGGGATGCTTTGGAGTAGCAACATATACTAGCCCAACGGTGCCTGCGGCACTAAAGTAAACATTCAATATGTACTTTAAAACATTGGCATACATGTTAAGGTGGAAGAGTTAGTGTAAACCGTGCTATAAAAATAGTGCTATCAAAACAATGTAAAAGTCCATGCATAAATTATTGGTAAACCTGTAAGATAAAAGCAGCATATGTATAAAACAGTATATTTTGGGAAAAGAAGGCGCTAAGGGCTCTTCAATAACAGTAGCTGCGAATTTTGGACAGGGAACCACTTGATGTCCTTAAGTGTAAGTATACTAGTAGTTTAGGTATAAATTCGCGCTGACAGTAGTGAGGCGGATTCGAGAGGGAGGTTTAAAAAATTGTTTCTTTATTGGACCATAGGTTAAAAGATTTTTTTAAAATAGTAGTACAATACAGAAGCTGTGTATTGGTATTTAGACAGCGTAAAAACAATATTTAAAAAACAATAAATAGTCAAATACAGGTTAATATTATAAGTTAATAATACAGGCTATCAATACAGTTTGGTGCTCTTGGGGTTCTTTAGAGTACGATGATGCTTTTGGGTGGCTAGGTGGTGTGACTGCGCAGACCTAGTAAGAGAAACAAATAGAGGGGGTAGTTAGGTCTAGTAGGAGGGTAGTAGCGCAGTATTTGTGTTCTTAATATTACCTGGTGAGAAGCAAAGGGCGTATCTCTTCAGGACAGATGGTTATAATCTGGTTGGTTCACTCTAGTGGTATCTAAAATAGAGGATGGGTGGTTATAGTAAGGCAGATATGTGTTGAGAGGTAGGTGGAGTATTGAGTTACCTGTTATTGGATAGGAGATGGACACGTGGCCGGGGGCTGGCTGTGCAGGTGTCCTCGAGGGCTGTTGTCCTTATAGATGAGGTTACTATAGGGTTATCTGTGGAAGGACAGTGTATTAATTGACTGGTGTAAACTTAAGGTATTGAAGTTGAAGGGTACTTAGGAGTCACCTGGTTGGAGGATCCTTGTGGGGCTCCTCGGCTTGTGCTTAAGGACTAGAGTTCGATCTAATTGTTCAAGTGTCCATATTGCCACGTGGCGTGGTCTGATAGAGCAAAGCCGGATCGGGAGTGTAGACAACGTTCTATGGAAAAGGGTGTGACAGTATAAGCAGGGATACTGATTGTGATGCTGTCAGTTGGTGGTCTGATGTATAGAACTACTCACCCTTTTTAGTGGACGTATATGGTTCAGATGGGGCTGTATAGCCTAGTAGGGATGATGTTGGCTTGGAGGGTGATTGCTGTCCTGATGGGTGCAGCAGAGGTCTCTGGCTGAGTTAGAGAGAAGTCTAGGTAACAGCCAAGTCCTGAGGAGACAAGTGTACTGGTGTGAGTAGAGGTACAGGTTATGATATCTGTCACGTGTGGCCCGGTTTACTAGGTACTCACAGGATGTGGATAGGTCCTGTTAGGGTCTGGTAGAGCTTTACCGTCTTGCAGTTTGACAGTGGTGGCTGTCCTGGTGAGGAAGATGCAACAGGAGGCTCTGGCTGGAAGGGTGGTAGCACAGTGTAAGAGGTTACTTACAGTTAGAAGGTCTGCGTGTCCAGGGCCAAAACTACGTGATACCCACAGTCCAGGGGTTCAGTCTGGGTGTGCAGAGGTCTGGAGCGAGAGCGGCAGTCACCGGCTGGGACTCCGCTCTCGCTCCGGACCTCTGCACACCCAGACTGATCCCCTGGCTTGATGGTAGGAGACTCAGTCACATCTTCCTGCTCTGAGACCTCCCCTTCCCACTATCACCACACTCACTGGTCATTTCCATTAGGCCCGAGCTGGTAGTGGTAGTAGCAGTAGTGGATGCCCTCTCTACATTCTCTGGGTTCCAGTTTAGGCAGAAGGTGCAGAACTCCTGCCAGAGGGCCATAGCCTTTTTACGTTCCTCTTTGTGCATTATATTAACGATCTCATGTAGGCTAGTGTGAGACCGACTGTACTTGAGTGTGGTGGCTGAGCCTTTGGTGTACCCTGCCGTTGGCTTGAGGATCGGCCCTGAAGTGTCAAGGACGTAGGCGTACCCGAAGCTCCGTTGTCGCGGCCAGACTGACCTGTACTGCTGCAGCATCAGGTGAAACTTTACTGCCGGGCTGTGCGTACTTGTTGTGTTGAAGCTCTACCTCATTTTTGGTTTCCAATTCCGGGCCTGGTGTGATAAGAGGGGCTTGGGATGGTACGGTCTTCCACCTGTGACACTGGCAGCTTGAGTTAGTAGTAGTCCGGAGCGGTTTCTTCCTCCAGACTCACTTCGCTGGGGCCTGGTATCGCGTCTTCTGAGGAGGGAGAAGCAACCATGATGACAGCTCTTGCTTCCTCTTGCTCTAGCTCAGCAATGACCCTTCAGAAAACAGTACTGTACTTTCATGATTTCCTCTCTTCAAGTGCGTGTTCAGTGTTTCAACTGGTTTACTTTTCAGAAGGCAGGACTTATTCTCAGGGGTCTGTACTTCTGTCAGGTATTTCCCTTGCAGTGCGCTAGGCTATCTTTGGTGCTCTTTTGCAGCACCCACCAACAATGAGACATTCTTCTTCTTGCTAAAATAACAGTCCTCCATTTTGAGTACATGTTGTCCACCATTTTAACTTTTCTAAGCAAATTTTCACAATAACTTTTCTTCAGTAACAATAGCATAGTTTTTATTCTTTCTTCTTAAGGCTTAAGGGGGACGGAGAAAGGATCCTGCTCATAATGCCAACTTTTGTAACACACAGGAATGCAGGGCAAACCCTCCAGTCCACCAGAATATGGATCGTATCTTCTTTTTTCTGTCACAGGATCATGGCTGGCCATGCCCGGTGCTTGGCACTTCGAAGGCACATTAATAAGGAGGTACGCGGCAAGGGTGTAGAGTATACATAGAGGCTTAAAGGCACAGTACTCCCATAGGCAGGAGGCAGAGCACACAGAGATACTTAAAGGAACAGTACCTCCACAGGCAGAGGTGCAGTGTACACACAGAGGCTTAAAGACGCAATACTTCCAAAGGTGGTGGTGCAGAGTATGCACAGAGGCTTTTGGCACAGTACTCACACAGGCAGGGGTGCAGAGTTCATACAGAGGCTTTTTGGCACAGTACTCCCACAGGCAGGGGTGCAGAGTACACCTACAGAGGCTCTTTTGCAGACTGCACACACAGAGAATCTAACACTGCCCCTCACTCCAGCTGCATCCTGTCCCTTTGCTAATTAGAGCAGAATGGTGGTGGCACCTGTGATCCGGCATTTATACAGGCAAGGTCACGAGGTGCACCGGCCAATTACAGCTATTCCAATACTTGGCATGACTGTTATGGCTTCAGAAGTGCCCACAGCCTAAAAACTTGTTGATTGGCTTCACTGCAGCCTTTCAATAAACTTTATTAGTCATCTGTACCTGAACAGTAAACTGGACTTCCGGGAAAAAGTCTGTGTTCGGGGTTTGGTACGAAACCCTAACTTTACAGTTTGGGTTCGCTCATCCCCATTACAGATTTTTTCATGCAACAGACAAACTAGATCATGGGTTACTATGAAATCTTCCATTGGCAGCAGGTGAGGGATGCATGTTGCCAAATAAAGGCCTTCAAAGACGAGACAAAATTTCTAAGTTGGAATAACTCTGGCATTATTGAACTCAACCGCTCTTATTTATCTTGGAAAAAAACATTCACTAAAATGCAACATAAGATGGAGGAAGAACAGCAACATGTACATGTTCATCGCTACCCTGTGGCTGTTGGGGAGCCTGAATTTCCATATTATATGCAGCGTCATGTAGAGGAAGAAGAACAAGAGGAGAAGGAGCAGTAGATAGGTGTAGATGGGAACATTGAGTTATCCAAGGTACAGGCAATGGAAGAGGCTGGCAGTCCGGATGAAAATTAAGTCAACAATGATGATGCTGGCTGTGATAACCAACCAATAGTAGGTACATACATAGTGCGTATATAGCTATATACAGCTATACTTAGCGCTGTCACTTAAACATAGTGTAGCAGCTGTTCAAAGAAAAGATAAAATACACATATATATATATATATACAAAAATTATGCAAAAAAGTAGGGATGGGATCACCATTTGGTTGACAACTGAAGAAATATATTAAAAAAATCAATTCCTAAAACTTTGTTCAAAAGGGTAACGTTTCTCCTTGCGGAAAAATACATTTCAAGATTGACATACCAAGGTGAGGAGACTTTTGTGCCTTGCAATGCTCCTGTCACAAAGTATTAAATGATTTGTGGAGGCTCTGTCATTCTTGCTGTTTTAATGCTGTTTTTTCTCTTTGGGTATTCTGGGGTTAATGTCAGTCTTCCTTGCCTAGCTTGATGAGTTGATTGTTCAGCTGATGTGGGTGGGACCTCTTGCTCTACCTTATAAATAGTATCATGCCCCTTCAGCTGATGTTGGTGTTCAGTTCATTCTGCCTAACCTGGAGTGAGGAGAAGGAGTCTGTTGTCGGAGTATTTGGAGGTTTAACTTGGGATTGCCGCTTGCTGTTTGGCTGAGTGTTTTCCTACCCTCTATCCCATTTAGTTTTCCTACTTAATTTTTCCATGTGTTTTCCTTTGTGGCTGCAAGTGTATTTTTTGGTGAGCTTGCAATTTCTGTTTTCCCTGTTTACCCTGTCTAGTCGCAGTATTATTCTATTTGTACTGCCTCCTCCCTGGGAGAGAGGGAGTCACTGGCAGGGCCTGTGCAGGAGATAGGGAGATGCTGGCAGCTCAGGCCCCCTCACCATCAGAGGTACCCCTGAGATAAGGGAAAGTCAGGGCCCCCTAGAGTGGCAGGGACAGGTCCGTGCCCCAACTCTCAGCCATTTCCCGTTTTCGCCATTTACGGTGTGACAGCTCCTCTGGGAAATTAATTATGCAAATTGTCTCTTCAGAGAGGAGGAGGACTGGCACTCTAGTTCCACCTATTGGAAGTATGACTTAATATAAATATTGACTTTTAAAATTGCTGCTTCCAATAGGTGGCACTAGAGTTCTAGTCATCTTCCTCTCTGAAGAAACAATTTGGATATTTAATTTCCCAAAGGAGCATTGCAAGGCTTAAAACTCTCGTCATCTTGGTACGTCAGGCTTGACATGTCACTCTCCACAAGGAGGTATGTTACTCCTTTGATCATGGTCAGACGCCTCTCCTCTCCCCCCAGCAAAACCAAATTTCACACTTTGCACTAACGAAGGGCAGTACCCAGAAACACAGTGTCTGCAAATAGAGATTCCAAGTTTGGATTTTGTTACAGGGCCGGGTGGTGGAACCTCTGTGCTGAGGTGCAAGGAGGGACCCAGTGGGGCGTGACTAAGTATCCACCCGAACCGACCCTGGTCGTACGGCAGCTAACGACACCGTGACCAGGGAGGATCCGGGCTGAGGGACCAGGTGCCACTCTGGGGACAACCTTGTAAGAGAGCAGGTGGCTCCCACGGATCAGATGGCTGGGACTGACCGGTATGGCAGATGGACACGGCAAGCAGGCGGAAGTCTCTGGTAGCTGGCAGGTGGACACAGTTCGAGAAAGCAGGGCAGGTAGCAGTCTATAGGTTTTACCAGGAAGATGGTCACAACAAGTGACGGCAGGGTCTCCAGGCAGGCTGGCAGGAAACAGGCAGGTGCTCCCAGGTGAGCAGGCAGACAGACGAGGCGGGTAACTGGTGGGTGCTCCCAGGTGAGCGGGCAGACAGATGAGGCAGGTATCAGGCAGGTAACTGGTGGACGCTCCCAGGTGAGCGGTCTGACAGATGAGGCAGGTAACAGTCAGGTAACTGGTGGACGCTCCCAGGTGAGCGGTCAGACAGACGAGGCAGGTAACAGGCAGGTAACTGGTGGACGCTCCCAGGTGAGCGGTCTGACAGATGAGGCAGGTAACAGGCAGGTAACTGGTGGACGCTCCCTGGTGAGTGGTCTGACAGACGAGGCAGGTAACAGGAAGGTAACTGGTGGACGCTCCCAGGTGAGCGGTCAAACAGACGAGGCAAGTAACAGGCTGGCAGGCAGGACGAGAAGTCAGGCTAGCAGCGGAACCTGAGGGCTGAAGCACAGGTGAGACACAGTGCAAACAACTTTTCTCAGGCACCTCCATTTTGGTGGAGGTGCTTTATATATGGGAAGTCCTCCGGCAATTGGCCGGGGACCCCTTAGGACAACGCGCCGGCAGCAGCGAAGGAAGGAGCGCAGGAGGACGCCGCGCGCTGAACAGGAAGGTTAGAGGGATGGTGTCTCTGCCTAGCAGTAGGCAGAGATGCCGATGCAACAGTACCCCCCCTTTAGGCCCCCCCCTTTTTTAGGCCAGAGAGAAATTTCTCAAGGAGAAGCGGAGCGTTGATGTTCTCCCTGGGTTCCCAAGTTGTTTCCTCAGGACCAAACCCCTTCCAATCCACCAGAAAAAAAGGTTCTCCCTCTTACCCTCTTGGTGGCCAGGATACTCTCCACTTCAAAGACGTCCTCAGCAGAAACCGGAGTAGGAGGAGTACCTGGATTGTCGGAAAAAGTGTTAAGGACAACGGGTTTGAGGAGGGATATGTGGAAGGAGTTGGGAATGCCTAGGGTGGCCGGGAGTTTAAATTTGTAGGCCACTGGGTTAATTTGCCTGAGGACTTCGAAGGGTTCGATGAACCGAGGGCCCAACTTGTAGGAGGGTACTTTGAGCCGCACATATTTGGAAGAGAGCCAAACCTTGTCTCCTGGACGGAATTGAGGTTGATCCAGACGTCTCTTATCAGCATTTCTCTTCATCTGCTCGGAGGACAGAAGAAGAGCGGACCTGGTACTCTCCAAAATAGTAGAAAACTCGCTGACAAGAGACTCTGTGGCAGGGTTGTCCACAGAAGCGGAGACAGAAACTGGAATCCAGGGGTACTGGCCATAGACAATAAAGAACGGGAATTGGGAAGAGGATTCGCTCTCATGGTTATTATAAGAGAACTCGGCCCATGGTAGGAGATCCACCGAATCCGAATGGTGGGCATTAACGAAGTGCCGGAGGTAGCTGGTCAGGATCTGATTGATTCGCTCCACTTGACCATTGGACTGTGGGTGGTAGGCGGAGGAGAAATCCAGGGAAACGTCTAGCAGCTTACATGTGGCTCGCCAGAAGCGTGAGGTGAACTGAACCCCACGATCCGACATGATGTGGAGGGGTAGACCATGGAGACGGAAGATATGGCGGATAAAGTCTTTAGCCTGCTCGGGTGCAGATGGGAGACCAGTCAGGGGAATGAAGTGGGCCCTTTTAGAAAAGCGGTCAACGACCACCCAAATGACTGTACAACCAGCAGAAACAGGAAGATCGGTGATAAAGTCCATAGCAATGTGCTGCCATGGAGCAGCAGGTACGGGCAGGGGCAAGAGATGGCCAGCTGGTAGATGTCTGGGGACTTTGTTACGGGCAAAGGATGAACAGGCCGCGACGAAGTCTACAACGTCCTTACGCAGGGTAGGCCTCCAGTAATGCCGGGAAATGAGCTGGAAGGTCTTCTTTTGGCCAGCATGGCCAGCTAGTTTAGAAGAATGTCCCCAGCGAAGAACCCTCTCCCGATCTGATACTGCTACAATCGTCTTACCGGGTGGAAGACGAGTCAGATCCAAGGGGGCCACATTCATCACCATGGAGGAGTCAATGATGTGCGTAGGTTCCTCCTCTTGATCGGAGGACAGGAAGGACCGGGACAAGGCATCAGCTTTGACGTTCTTGTCCGCCGGGCGGAAATGAAAATAAAGTCGAAGAGGGCAAAAAACAACGACCACCAGGCCTGGCGAGGATTGAGTCTCTGGGCATTTTGGAGATATGCCAGGTTTTTGTGATTCATGTAGATGATTACCGGGTAGAGAGCCCCTTCAAGCAGATAGCGCCACTCCTCCAGTGCCAATTTGACGGCTAGCAATTCACGGTCTCCTATGGAGTAGTTGCGCTCAGACGAGGAGAAGATTTTGGAGAAGAAGCCGCAGGTTACCATTCTCCCGGTACAAGATTTTTGGGTGAGTACCGCTCCGGCTCCGGAGGAGGAGGCATCAACCTCAAGGTAGAATTGTTTATTATAGTCCAGACGATGCAGGACAGGGGCAGAGGCGAAGGCTCTCTTTAAGGAAAGGAAGGCCTCCTCGGCTTCAGGTGACCATACCCTGGGATTTGCCCCCTTACGGGTAAGCGCAGATATGGGAGCAGTCCGGGACGAGAAGTGTGGGATGAAAAGACGATAATAATTAGCGAAGCCCAGGAATCGCTGTACCGCCTTCAAACCCTCTGGACGGGGCCATTTTAGAACAGAAGAGAGCTTCTCCGGATCCATTTGTAGACCTGTCTGGGAGATAACATAGCCCAAGAATGGAAGGGAGGTCTGGTCGAAGAGGCACTTCTCGTATTTGGCATAGAGGTGGTTCTGCCGGAGCCTAAGCAGGACCTGACGAACATCCCTCCGGTGTGTGGGGAGATCCGGAGAGAAGACCAAGATATCGTCCAGGTAAACCACTACGCAGGAGTACAGGAGGTCACGATGTCGTTGACCAGCTCTTGAAAGACAGCGGGGGCGTTACAGAGACCAAAGGGCATCACAAGGTACTCATAGTGACCGTCCCGGGTATTGAATGCTGTCTTCCACTCGTCTCCTTGATGGATACGGAACAAGTTATATGCCCCTCGTAGATCCAGCTTGGAGAAGATCCTGGCGCCCTTGAGACGGTCAAGCAATTCGGAGATGAGCGGCAGGGGGTATTTGTTTTTTATAGTGATTAGATTGAGTCCTCTGTAGTCTATACAGGAACGTAGCGAGCCGTCTTTATTTTTGACAAAGAAGAATCCGGCTCCAGCCGGGGAGGTAGATTTTCGGATAAATCCCCTAGCCAGATTCTCCTCAATGTATTCAGACATGGCCCAGGTTTCGGCCGCAGACAATGGGTAGATACGCCCACGGGGAGGAGTGGTGCCAGGTACCAGGTCGATCGGGCAGTCATATGGCCTATGGGGCGGCAACGTCTCTGCTTCCTTTTTACCGAAGACGTCCGCATAGGGCCAGTATGGAGCCGGGACACCGGGAAGATTAGCTGGAGTAGGCGGAGGGCGAGCTGGGCGGACCTGAACCAGGCAGGTCCTATGGCAGTCTGGACCCCACCGGAGTACTTCACCGGATCGCCAGTTCAATACGGGTTCATGTGTCTGGTGCCAAGGTAGACCTAGCAACAGGGAGTGAGAGAGTCCGGATAGCACATGGAAGGAGATCTTCTCAGAGTGCAGCATTCCCACCTGCAGAGTTAAGGGTTCAGTGACGAGCAGGATGGGTACTGGAAGGAGTTTACCATCCACGGAGGCTACTGACAAAGGTTCAGGGAGAGGCTTGGTGGGAATACGGTACCTCTCTACTAAGGACTGGGAGATGAGGTTCCCAGCCCCTCCAGAGTCCAGGTGAGCATTTACAAAGTGCCGATCCTCTCCCCAGGAGAGAGAGACAGACAAAGTCAGGGAGGGAGAGGACTTACTTTTGTCTAGGACGACCTCTCTGAGCGATCCTACACACCGGCGTTTCCCGGCCTCTCTGGGCAGGAGCGGATCAGGTGCTCCTTGCTTCCACAATAGAAACAACTCCCATTGGCCTGGCGTGACTCCTGGCGGGATTTGACCATTTTTGTCTGGTCGACCTGCATGGGCTCGGGTGAGTGCGCCCGGGGAGTGACTGAAGAAGAGACAGGTCTCTGGAAGTTAGGAGCAAGGCGGGGAAACTTTCTCTCGCGGGTGGTTTCCTTGGTACGTTCCTGGAACCGGATGTCAATCCGGGTAGCAAGTGACACTAGGTCGTCCAGGGTGGTAGGGATGTCCCGACCGGCAAGTTCATCTTTAATCCGACCGGAAAGACCCTCCTAGAAGACGGACAGCAGGGCCTCGTTATCCCAGGCAAGTTCAGAAGCGAGGGTACGGAACCGTATGGCATATTGGCCTACGGTGAGACTCCCTTGGCGGAGACGTAGCAGAGAGGAGGATGACGATGTCTTACGTCCCCGTTCATCAAAGACTTTCCGGAAAACAGTGAGGAAAGCTGACAAGTTGGATACTAGGGGATCCCCTCTCTCCCACAGGGGATTTAGCCAAGCCAGTGCCTCCCCAGTGAGATGGGACAAGATGAAAGCCACTTTGGCCCTGTCGGTGGTAAAGTGATGTGCCAAGAGTTCGAAGTGCAGGGTGCACTGGTTTATGAAGCCCCGAGCTTGAGCGGGGTCGCCTCCGAAATGAGGAGGTGCAGAAAGCTGGGGTCCGGAGCAGGATGCCATGGTATTGATGGGCAGCGGCGCTGCTGGGGTGTGAGTCGTGACACTAGCGGTGGTTGCTGGTGGAGCAGTCAGTGTGTCCAGGCGGGAGTGGACATTCCGCAGGTGGTTCAGGATGGACTCCTGCTGGGATCTCTGACGGGAGACTTCCTGGTATAGGTCAGAGAGCGAGGGAGCTTGGGTACCACCGGGTTCCGTGGCCCGAGCAAACTGTTACGGGACCAGGTGGTGGAACCTCTGTGCCGAGGTGCAAGGAGGGACCCAGAGGGGCGTGACTAAGTATCCACCCGAACCGACCCTGGTCGTACGGCAGCTATCGACACCGTGACCAGGGAGGATCCGGGCTGAGGGACCAGGTGCCACTCTGGGGACGACTTTGTAAGAGAGCAGGTGGCTCCCACGGGTCAGATGGCTGCGACTGACCGGTATGGCAGATGGACACGGCAAGCAGGCGGAAGTCTCTGGTAGCTGGCAGGAGGACACAGTTCGAGAAAGCAGGGAAGGTAGCAGTCTATAGGTTTTATCAGGAAGATGGTCACAACAAGTGATGGCAGGGTCTCCAGGCAGGCTGGCAGGAAACAGGCAGGTGCTCCCAGGTGAGCGGGCAGATAGACGAGGCGGATAACTAGCAGGTAACTGGTGGGCGCTCCCAGGTGAGCGGGCAGACAGACGAGGCAGGTATCAGGCTGGTAACTGGTGGACGCTCCCAGGTGAGCGGTCTGACAGATGAGGCAGGTAACAGTCAGGTAACTGGTGGACGCTCCCAGGTGAGCGGTCAGACAGACGCGGCAGGTAACAGGCAGGTAACTGGTGGACGCTCCCAGGTGAGCCGTCAGACAGATGAGGCAGGTAACAGGCAGGTAACTGGTGGACGCTCCCAGGTGAGCGGTCGGACAGACGAGGCAGGTAACAGGCAGGTAACTGGTGGACGCTCCCAGGTGAGCGGTCAAACAGACAAGGCAAGTAACAGGCTGGCAGGCAGGACGAGAAGTCAGGCTAGCAGCGGAACCTGAGGGCTGAAGCACAGGTGAGACACAGTGCAAACAACTTTGCTCGGGCACCTCCATTTTGGAGGAGGTGCCTTATATATGGGAAGTCCTCTGGCAATTGGCCGGGGACCCCTTAGGATGACGCGCGCGGCCCCTTTAAGAGAGGGGGAGCGCGCGCGCGCCCTAAGCACAGTGCCCGGGAAGGAGCGCGCGCCAGCAGCAGCGAGGGAAGGAGCGCAGGAGAACGCCGCGCGCTGAACAGGAAGGTGAGAGGGACGGCGTCTCTGCCTAGCAGGAGGCAGAGACGCCGATGCTACAGATTTTATTGTACGTCATATGACAAAGCTTGTCATGGGTCGATATTAACTTTTAGGATTGCTACTTCCTATGGGTGGCACCACAGTTCTAGTCCTCTTCCTCTCTGAAGAGAGAATTTGCATATAAAACTTAGTTCAAAATGATAATACATATGAAGAAAAAAGCCAAGTCATATTGACAAAATTTCTCCAAGAACTAAAAAGAATTTAATTAAACAAAAATTGATTGTTAAAATAAACATTGTTCATTGTCAGTTTAGATGTGCAAATCAATATCTAATGTTGCAACTCATGCTGCTGTTTGAAACACATAAGTAGGGAAATAAGAATAGACAGCCTACTATGTAATTCAGGAATAAACAAAAAAATGTAGAGAGGAAAACAGAAAGACGGTGGAGTTGTCAATCACTTGTTAGCCAAGAGAAAGTGCTGCATGGACAAACAGAGCTCTGGAAAAAAAAAACCTTGGTCCAGTCACCTGACTGTGATTGATCTGGCCAATAAGAAGACTGCACCTTTGGTATTTAGGATACAGTTTATGTACATTCCTAAAGTTCACAAGTCCTTAAGGGAAAACTGAAATGTGGAATCCATTATGTTCCCATGGGAATCTAACTTTATTGAGAACTTAAGTGAATCATAAAGTAGGAAGGTAGTATTATATGTACAGTGCCTTGAAAAAGTATTCATACTCTGTGAACATTTGTACATTTTTTCAGATTACATCCATAAACTTAAATGGGTTTTCCACTACTAGTGTGACACCCCAGGGGTCTGGTTGTCACAGTGATAGAGATATTACGTCTGAGAGCAGGTGGGAGGTCCTTTGGTCAGGGATCCTGTGCATGCCACACCTCCTGCCCAGCCTTGGGAGGGGAAGAACTTCCCCTGTATAAACCCGGGGCTGAGGCAGGGTTAGTGAGTCCAGGAAGAGTAGAGACAAGAGCAGCATAGGAAGCAGCAGAGTCACAAGGAGTCAGGGGCTGGCAGCTAAAGAGCTCGCCCTGACTAAGAAGATTCTTTACCGGACCCGGAGTCCGAGGCTGTGGGGACTAACTTCTACCCAGCAGCAGAATCCGTCAGGCAGGGGATTTCAGGTCCCCTGGCCCAGAAGCCCGAAGGCCCGGTCACACGCGTGGGACCAGCACCGCCATCGTGGAGCGGAAGCCATTAGAAGGCCCCGAGTCACCGGCCATACGGGTGAGCACCACACGGTACACTCAGGGACGTGGGCTACTTACATCAGCTTCTAGCAAGGTAGCCAGAAGAGTACAGTCAGCTTGGGAGGCCTACAACTACGCCTGGCCAGGGGAGATCCCATCTGCTCAAGGACTGACCAGGCCCCGTTCGCTAGCAAGTACTCCGGGAGGGTCTATCGTTGTTACCAGTAAAGACCCTGAACGCTACCATACCGTCTCTGAGTGGTTCCTGCTACCCCCATCATCCACGTCGGCTGCCCTGAGGCCATACCCCTCCCGTTGGGGGTTATACTATCACGCTGCACCATCCTTCCACCGGCCTCAGCGGTCTGCCCTGCAGCAGCAGCCCCCTGGCTGCATTCAACGGGTGGCGTAGTCATCAACCATTTTCTACCGCTAACAGACTGCCGTCCAGTTTGACTCCCTGGGCACGGACCGGGTCACCGCCACGAGACTACAACCCTAAACAGATCCGGCTCCGGGTAAGCTCCCGCGTGCGCAACGCAGCGCGACACAGGCCCAGGGGCGCGTCAACTTTGGCGTAGTCGGCAGGATCACGTGCCCGCAACCACCGGGTACTGCGTGCCTGAAAAGCAAAGACTGTTCAAACTTACCAGTGGTGAAGATTCCCGCCATCGGTGAAAGATTCCCGCCATCCGGCGCCATCTTCAGCCTTCTTCCCGCCATCGGTGAAGTTTCCCGCCATCCGGCGCCATCTTCAGCCTTCTTCCCGCCATCCGTGGAGTTTTCCCGCCATTGGACGCCATCTTGAGGACGCCGCGCGGGAAGAAGAGGGGCGTGGACTCCGAAAGCGCGCGAGAACTGAAGCCCCGCCTCACGTCCGGACGTTGCGTAAGGTCCTGGAAGGAGCCCAGCAGACGCCGACGTCACAGGAGCGCGACGGAAGGTCCTCAACCCTGACGATCCACTGCGGAGCCGCGGCCTACGGAACAGGATCATCGCAAGGTAGGCCACGGTCCACTAGGGGGGAGGAAGATGTCGGATACGGAGGAGAGCTCCACTGCCTCAACCCCCGCCAGCGCTACCGCTGTTGCAGTTATGCCCTTCACCATGCCCTATATCCCGGGAGCAGCTTGGCTACCCCAGTACTCAGGGGAGTCACATACCCTGCATGACTTTAGAGAAAAGCTGGATAGCCTCTTCCAGGTGTACCCCCTCACAGAAGAGCAAAAAGTGAGCATCCTGGTGGCCCAACTAACTGGGGCAGCCAAAAGGGAAGTAAAATCCTGGCCACCTGGGAGGAAGACTGTCGCAGGGATACTAACCCGGCTGAAGGACACCTTTGATACCCGCACCTCAGCCGAGATTAAACTTAGATTCTACGGGTGCAAGCAGCGAGCGCATGAGAGTATAAGGGACTATGCACTCAACCTACAAGAGGCACTGAGGGCCATTAAGCAGACCGACCCTAATGGAGTGGGAAACGAGGACAGGCTGTTGACCGAACAATTTATAGAGGGTTTATATTGCAATGCCCACCGCACCCAGTTGCGGGCAATGGCCTTACAGGACCCTCATCTAGAATTTGCACAGTTCAAGGACAGAGCCATCCGGGTGCTCCGAGAACCGGCACCAGGTGGCGTTGTGACCCACAGACGCCCCACTACCACTTACTACCAGGAGGCGGCGCCCTTGTCAGCAGGGCCTGTGGGAGCTGATGCGCAGGCTTTGGACAATGACCCGGCTCCAGACCTACACCATCAGGTCCAAGAGCTAGCTAAAAGCGTTGCTGCGCTAACCCGAACTGTGCAGTCTTTACAGGTTTCCACTCCAGGGAAGATCCAGCTGGCATCCGGACCGGAGGACATCCCGTGGCATCGACCAAGGAGGACCCCACCGGCCAGAGGAAGACCCAGTGACCGATACAGCGAGGACGGACGACCCATCTGCCGCCGCTGCAATCAACCCGGACATATGGAAAGGTACTGTTCTTTAAACGGGCACAACCTGGGGTAGAGGGCCAACCCCCAGGAAAAAGATCACCAGGCCCATCGAACTGGCGCGACAGATATGTGGGAGGACGTCCAGTCTTGCCTGTGGTACTGGATGGCATTCCCATGAGTGCCCTACTGGACACCGGGTCACAGGTCACCACCATCCCGTACGTGCTCTTCAAGCAGTACTGGAATGACTCGGATATTACCCGCTACCCTGACGACGACTTGAGTATCATCGCCAGCAATGGTCAGCCCGTGCCACAGATCGGATTTAAAGAGGTGACCATCAAAATTGGTAGAGTCGAACTGGCCGCACAGGGACTGATCATTGTAGATATTGACAAACATGAGAGTCACCCAAAAATAACTCTAGGAACTAATGTAATTGAAAATTGTCTTGCAGAGGTGATTTTCCTTTTACAGCAGGTTGCCAAGAATGCCAGCTCCGGCGAGCAGCGGGTGCTCCAGAAAGAGATCCGGGCACTGATGCAACGGCAACAAGTGGAACTCTCCGGCGGTGAGATTGGTAGCGTAAGAATGTGTGACCCTTTTCCTATTGCCATGCCCCCAAAAAGTGAAATGATGATTTGGTGCCGGGCAGCTATTGGTCTGAGAGGTAGAGATTACCAGGCAATGGTAGAACCAGTTTACTCAGACAGTAGGCCCACCATTTTGACAGCACGGGGGGTGGTCAATGTACGCCATGGGAGGGTGCCCGTTCGCATAATAAATATCGGGGAGAGGGAAGTGTACCTGCCCCGGTATGCCACGCTAGCCAAATTATATACCACTAATCAAAATTCTATACAATCTGTGGAGCCCTTGCCTCCATCTCACCCGGAGGAAGGTAACGGCTCTAAGAAAGACATGGAGGACTGGTGTCAGCAACTACATCTGGGTACTGACTCCACTCCCTCACACCAGAAACAAGGAGTCTATCGGGTGGTTCAAGAGTATGAGAGAGTGTTTAGTAAACACCCGTTAGACTTCGGGCGAGTCAAGGGGGTAGAACACCGCATCCCCACGGGAGATCATCCTCCCATAAAAGAGAGGTATCGACCCGTACCCCCTGCACATTACCAACACGCCAAGGGGATGCTTAGAGACATGAAGGAGGCTGGGGTAATCCGGGATAGCTGTAGCCCCTGGGCAGCCCCACTAGTTTTAGTCAAAAAGAAAGACAACACCATGAGGATGTGTGTAGATTACCGGAAAATCAACCGTATCACACACAAGGATGCGTACCCCTTACCAAGGATAGAGGAGTCATTGGCTGCTTTAAGATCTGCTAACTTCTTCTCTACCTTGGATCTCACTAGCGGGTACTGGCAGGTTCCTGTAGCAGAGGCGGACCGGGAGAAGACCGCATTCACCACCCCGATGGGACTTAGCGAGTTCACCTGCATGCCGTTCGGACTCTGCAACGCCCCAGGAACCTTCCAACGATTAATGGAGTGCTGTCTGGGCCACAGAAACTTCGAGACGGTCCTGTTGTACCTGGACGATGTCATCGTATACTCCAAAACTTATGAGGACCACCTGAAACACCTGGCGGAGGTGTTCGAAGCTCTGGCGAGTTACGGCCTAAAGGTGAAACCCTCCAAGTGTCACCTCCTGAAACCAAAGGTGCAATACCTGGGACACGTGGTGAGCGCTGACGGAGTGGCTCCCGACCCCGATAAGATCACCGCAATTAAGGGATGGCCAAGCCCCTCCAGCGTAAAAGAAGTGCGGCAGTTCCTAGGGTTGGTAGGCTACTACCGAAGGTTTATTCCCGGTTTCACCAAAAAGGCAGCACCTATGCAGGACCTCCTGATAGGCCAGTCCCGGAAGGCCAAGAACCAGAAGCCGCCCTTCAAATGGGAAAAGCTAGAAGAAGAGTCCTTCCGCCAGCTGAAGATGGCCCTCACGGGGGATGAAATCTTGGCGTACCCGGACTATAGCCAGCCCTTCATCCTCTACACCGACGCCAGTAACATCGGGCTAGGAGCCGTACTGTCCCAGATTCAGCAGGGGAGAGAACGAGTAATCTCCTATGCCAGCCGAAAACTGCGACCCACCGAAAGGAACCCCGAAAATTACAGCTCATTTAAGCTAGAGTTCCTGGCCGTGGTATGGGCAGTCACCGAGCGCTTTAGGCATTACCTCGCTTCTTCCCGGTTCACCGTATACACGGATAACAACCCGCTGACACACCTGGACACGGCAAGACTCGGTGCCCTGGAGCAGAGGTGGATGGCCCGTCTGTCCAACTACGAGTTCACAATTAAATACCGGGCAGGGCGCTCCAATACCAACGCGGACGCCCTGTCCAGGATGCCCAACCTGCCGGACGGAGGAGAAGATCCGGAGGGACTGGAAGAAGTTGAACTCCCTGCGTTCCACCGTCATGGGACTATCCAGTATTCCCACCGGGTAAGGAGTAAGCAGGCTGCTACGTTGAACCCCTTACCTCACTACAACTGGGCGGAAACGCAAGACAGCGACCCTGCCGTCCGACTGGTGAAGGAGATGCTGACTCGCCCGGAGGCTAGCCTGGAATCAGACGCTCCAGAGGAAGCCAAACAACTATGGGCAGAGAAGAGTCGACTGTTCCTTTACAAGGGGAAGTTGTGCCGCAGAATGGTTAACTCCAGGACGCATGAGCTACTCTGGCAAGTAGTGGTGCCACGAAGAGACGCAGCCATGGTGATGGAGGCATACCACGACGGAGCTGGACACTTCGGGTGGAAAAAGCTGGAGTTCCTGCTGCGCGAGCGGTTCCACTGGGTAGGCATGAGGGGAACCATCGAGAAGTGGTGCAGAGACTGTGGCCCGTGCAATCTGAGAAGGAAGGACCGGGCCAGCCAGAAGACTCCCCTGCAGTCCATCGTCACCCGGCAACCGTTGGAACTGGTAGCCTTGGATCATGTAAAACTGACCCCCAGCAGAAGTGGCTACGTCTACGCGTTAACCATCGTGGATCATTACTCCCGGTTTCTGGTTGTCGTCCCCGTCAAGGACTTAACGGCTCGAACAGCAGCTAGAGCCTTCCAGCAGCACTTTTGCCGTCCACACGGGTACCCGGACCAAGTGCTGACGGACCAGGGACCTGCCTTTGAAGCGGAGGTCTTCCAGGAATTCTGCAATCTGTATGGCTGCCGGAAGATAAGGACGACACCCTACCATCCGCAAACTAATGGACTTTGTGAGAAAATGAACCAGGTGGTAATGGATCTTCTAAAAACGTTGCCCCTGGAAGAACGCAGTCTGTGGCCTGAGAAGTTGCCCGATCTGGTGGACCTATACAACCACATCCCGGTAGGTTCCACCAACTGTACCCCGGCTTACCTAATGAGGGCAAGACCTGGTAAGTTACCTGTTGACCTGGAAATGGGAGTCCTGACGCCCGAGGACACTTCACCAGAAACGGACTGGGACACAGAGAGGCAGCAGCAGTACCGGAAAGTACAGGAGAGCGTGGAGCGAAGTCTCTGTCAGGCTAGGGAAAGACAAGAGAAGACTTACAACCAGTATGCTCCCGCTGTTCCCCTGGTACCCGGAGAGCAGGTCTTGAAGAGGAAGAGACGGCTCCACAAGTTGGACGACCAGTGGGAGAAGGACCCGTACACCGTACTGCCCTCAAGCCACGAGAACCCGAAGGTCTGTACCATCAGTAAAGACGGAGGGGAAACCACAGCCATTGTATCCCGGGACCACCTGAAGAAGTGCCCCGAACAACTGAGGAACCCTGAGGAGGAACAGGAAGACCATCGACCCGTGGAAGAAAGGGAAGATATGGTTAGTACCGTGCTCGGGGACTTCCCTCGGTCTTGGACTCAAGTCAATGGTGCAGTTGTGGTACCCGTACTCACCTTCCTCCAACCATCATCCCAAGAACCTACGGAGCAACGGGTAGAGCTGGAAGAGCAGCCGGTCCAGGAGGCAGAAGACTCCACCCAAGCGGAACAGGAGAATCCACCCTCTGCTTATAGTGAGCCTGCCGTACCCCTAGTGAGACAAAGAGCCGGTAGACAGCTGCCCAGTTTACCCTTGACAGCTCCTACACCCTGTAGTTCAGGGCCAGACAGTCAGCTCCGTAGGTCCACTAGGGCCACTAGAGGCCAGTTACCCGCACGTTGGAGGATCTAAATGTTTAAGTTGTTTTACAATGTTTACCTGTTTATTGTTGCTTGTGTGTAATTTTGTGTTTCTAGTTGTTTTTAGGAGTCTTCGGTGGATTTACCGGGAATCCTTTGTATATAGTTGGAGCGTAACCCAGGATGGACTAGAGACTGTTAAGGACTCGGGGTAGGACAGACCCCTACCTGGTTACGTCTCCCTGTGTTGGTGAAATGGACACCTTTGTTTTTCTTCAAAGACTGCACCCGGTTGCGGACATCCGTGACCATCTTATTGTGTTTCCTTATTGTATTTTATTGTTCTTTGATATACCTTGTTATATTTTTCTAAAAAGTGTTTAGTCCCGGAGTACTAAATTTCACTAGGGGGGAGTGTGACACCCCAGGGGTCTGGTTGTCACAGTGATAGAGATATTACGTCTGAGAGCAGGTGGGAGGTCCTTTGGTCAGGGATCCTGTGCATGCCACACCTCCTGCCCAGCCTTGGGAGGGGAAGAACTTCCCCTGTATAAACCCGGGGCTGAGGCAGGGTTAGTGAGTCCAGGAAGAGTAGAGACAAGAGCAGCATAGGAAGCAGCAGAGTCACAAGGAGTCAGGGGCTGGCAGCTAAAGAGCTCGCCCTGACTAAGAAGATTCTTTACCGGACCCGGAGTCCGAGGCTGTGGGGACTAACTTCTACCCAGCAGCAGAATCCGTCAGGCAGGGGATTTCAGGTCCCCTGGCCCAGAAGCCCGAAGGCCCGGTCACACGCGTGGGACCAGCACCGCCATCGTGGAGCGGAAGCCATTAGAAGGCCCCGAGTCACCGGCCATACGGGTGAGCACCACACGGTACACTCAGGGACGTGGGCTACTTACATCAGCTTCTAGCAAGGTAGCCAGAAGAGTACAGTCAGCTTGGGAGGCCTACAACTACGCCTGGCCAGGGGAGATCCCATCTGCTCAAGGACTGACCAGGCCCCGTTCGCTAGCAAGTACTCCGGGAGGGTCTATCGTTGTTACCAGTAAAGACCCTGAACGCTACCATACCGTCTCTGAGTGGTTCCTGCTACCCCCATCATCCACGTCGGCTGCCCTGAGGCCATACCCCTCCCGTTGGGGGTTATACTATCACGCTGCACCATCCTTCCACCGGCCTCAGCGGTCTGCCCTGCAGCAGCAGCCCCCTGGCTGCATTCAACGGGTGGCGTAGTCATCAACCATTTTCTACCGCTAACAGACTGCCGTCCAGTTTGACTCCCTGGGCACGGACCGGGTCACCGCCACGAGACTACAACCCTAAACAGATCCGGCTCCGAGTAAGCTCCCGCGTGCGCAACGCAGCGCGACACAGGCCCAGGGGCGCGTCACTAGGACAACCCCTTCTTGAACTAAATGTTTGCCCCCTATAAAATAAAAAAACCTATACTCATCTCCTGTGCCAGCGCATTTCCCGCGATGTCAGAACTCGCAGTCCTAGAGCTCCCGTGCTGTTGTTGTGTCACGTGACGCCTGCGCCCAATCAGCGCTGGCATCACTGTCCCCACCAATGTACGGCTTGAACAAGAAGCGGAAGTCTGGGCTGCAACTGATCTCGGACTTCCTCTTCATGTTCAATCTGTACATAGGCAGGGATAGTGATGCCAGCGCTGATGAGTGCCGGTGTCTTGTGTCACAACAACAGCACCACGAGAATGGTGCCAGCACGGGAGGTGGGTATAGGTTTTATCATGGGAAAACATTTAGTTCACAATGGGGTTGTCCAAGTAGTGGACAATCCCTTTAAATGTATTTAATTGGGATTTTATGTGATATAACAACATAAAATAGCAAGTATTTGTGAAGTGTAAAGGAAATGATACATAGTTTTCTAATTATTTAAAAAATCTAAATCTGAAATTGTGACATGCATTTGTATTCAGACCCCTGTAGTATGATAACCTAAATAAAATCCTAAGTGACCAATTGCCTACAGAAGTCAAATGATTAGCAAATTAAGTCTACCTATGTGTAATTTATTCCCAGTGTAACTGCAACTGTTCTGTAAAGGCCTCAGAGACTTATTTAAGAACATTAGGGATCAAACAGCATCATGAAAATCAAGGAACACATCTGACAGGTGAGGGATAGAATGGTGGAGAAGAGTAAAGCAGGGTTAGGTTATAAAAAATAGCCCAAGCTCTGAACATCTCACAGAGCACTGTTCAATTCATCATCCAAAAATGGAAGGAGTATAACACAGCTGCAAACCTAGCAAAACATAACTGTCCACCTAAACTGACATCCAAAGAAAAGAGAGCACTAATGACAAGCAACCAAGAGGCAGCAGACATCCATAGCTCAGGTGCGAGAATCTATTATTCGTGTACTCGACAAATTTGGCTTTTAAGGAAGAGTGACAAGAAAGAAGCCATTTTTTAAAATAAGCCATAAGAATTCTCATTTTCACTTTGCAAAAAGTCATATAGGGGACACAGCTAGCATGTGGAAGACGGTGCTCAGGTCAGATGAGACCAAAGTAGAACTTTTTGGGCTAAATGCAAAATGATATGCATGGCCAAAAAATAACACTGCACATCTCCCTGAAAACACCATTCAGCAGGGACAGGGAAGACGTTCAGAGTTGATGGAGCTAAATACAAGGAGTCCTGGAGAAAATCATGTTAGAGGTAACAAAAGCCTTGAGGTTCATCTTCCAACAGAACAACAACCCTACACATACTGGTAGAGGTAAAATGGAATGTTTCAGATCAAAGCATAATTATGTGTTTGAATGGTACAGTCAAAGTCCAGACCTAAATCCCATTGAGAATATGTGGCAAGACTTGAAAATTGCTTTTCACAGATGGCTCCATCCAATCTCACTGAGCTAGAGCAATTTTGCAAAGAAGAATGGGAAAAAATGTCAGCCTCTAGATGTGCAAAGCTGTTAGAGACATAACCCAAAAGACTAGCAGCAGTAATTGCAGTGAAGGTATTGACTCCTTGGGGCCTGAATACAAAAGCACATCGCAATTTTCAGATTTATATTTTTTAAATGATTAGAATACCATATATCATTGCCTTTATACTTCACAAATACTTGCTGTCCTCTTTCCATTTTTTAATTTTATATGATGATCAACCATCGCAGCAGTGTACAGAAAGTAAACCAAAGGAACTCTCAGTCGTGCTAGTGAGCATAGCAATCTGTATATTGGAATTCTTATGGGGTGACAGGCGTACTGTTACCATCAATCATTGAGATGACTATTGGATAGTCATGATTTAACACCCTTGTAATAAAAGCAAACTGGTGGAAATTCAAATTTGAAAAGGGAGACAAATTGGCATATTTCCAGGGCAACGACCTACCACCAGAACCTGCACCAAGACAAGAGCATGTAGCCAAAGCATCAGCAGCATTTTCAGTATATTTTACTTTATTTTATTATTTTAGCAGAGACACAAAGACTGAAGGGCCAGGTTAAGTTGTATCAGACTGTGTACTTTTTCCAGCAGATACACTGATCATATGGACTTCTTGGGCCAACCTATTGAACCAGTGCCAAGAACTAGCCTAGTTTACTAAGGGTGTACTGTCATATGCATCTTCAACTGTATTGTGAGAAAGAGTATTCAGTGGTGGATTTGTTTCACCCAACTGGACCAGATTATCCTCCACAGGTATAATAATAGTAATAATCTTTATTTTTATATAGTGCTAACATATTCCGCAGCACTTTACATACATTATCATCACTGTCCCCATTGGGGCTCACAATCTAAATTTCCTATCAGTATGTCTTTGGAGTGTGGGAGGAAACCGGAGAACCCGGAGGAAACCCATGAAAAACACAGGGAGAGCATACAAACTCCTTGCAGATGTTGTCCTTGGTGGGATTTGAATCCAGGACACCAGCGCTGCAAGGCTGCAGTGCTAACCACTGAGCCACCATGCTGCCCAGGTATCAAAAAATGTACATTTGTCAAAATGAATTTGGCATGGATCAGTGCCAACTTTCATTCACCTGTGGCTGATGTCAATAATTAAATCAGCCAAACCATCTGACTGTCTGTAGTCTTGTAAACTGTTCTGCTGCCAACAGTGCCAACAGCCCATGCACTGTCTAATATCTACTCCCTGTCCATCATGTAATTTATACTGTAATGCTGCCAGGGCTGCCATTGCAGGCCCTACACTTTCAGACGTCTCCTTTCCTACTCAAACATATTTTTGTACCATGCAGTTTCTGCCACTGCACTGCCACAATTCTGTCACAACTGTCACACATATCCTATCTGCCAACTGTGTTTTATGGTCCTATATTGTACTGCAGTTAACAGAACAGCCATAGCTAGCCCTGTACTGCAGGTGATAATCATACACTCTTCACAGTACAGAAACATGAAACTGCTCACAAAATATGGATAATTATTTCACATCTTGTTGACAAGTCATTGTATCATCCATTTAAAAATAGCTAACCTATGCTTGTTTGTAAATAAATGGATAATTTTTAAATGTCATGATGAAAAGCCATTGTAATTGTTTAGTCATTTTGCAAATATCAAAAAAGGTTGTGGATATCCAAAAAATCGATACATTTTTTACTCCTAGTTGAGAATCACTCTCAAAAACAGCACACCTGTTTCTGCTCAATAAGTAAAGAGATAATTTTTAGATGACTAGTGAAAAAAATATTGTTTCTTCATTAAGCAAAGGACAAAGCTCTTCATACTTCAAAACCAAGAATCATTTTTGTTCCCAAGCATGTGAAAATGCCGTGGCTTCTTCCATGTGCACCACCAGTGTAAGGTATAAACATTATCTGCTCCAAAGAATAGATAATTTTTGCACGATTTTTATAATTTAGAATACATAAATACTAGTGATGAGCGAGCACTAAAATGCTCGGGTGCTCGTTGCTCGGGTCTAGCAAATCGTAATGCTTGGGTGCTTGACCCCAGCAACAAACCCAAAGTAAGCCAATGAAAAACTCAAGCATTTTTCTGACAGCCCCCACCGGAGGTCTGCAGGGGACCTAAAACTTGCCCAAATCCATGGGATCAGTGCTGAAATTACATGGGGACTGCATGGGAAAGGCTACTGGAAGCATTTCTGACTCCCAGGTCACTGTTGTCACAATGTTGTCAGAGTATTACGTCACTTTTACGGACTCACAGTAAAACATACAAAAAGTAAGCCAAAATGGATTGTCCTCGAAAAAACATTAAGGAACATTAAGGAAAAAATGCTCCTCCACACCTTGGCCTATGTTCACATGTAACGTTTTTGATGCGTTTTTGCACTTTTGCTTTGCATTCAAAGGTGAAAAATACATTCACCAGTAAATGTAATTTTAACATCTTAATACCTTATCTGCACATGTGGTATGTGAGACATGAACATTCACATCTTGTTTCATTTATGAAGGAGGGACTCTGAAAGTCACAAATCCTATTTTAACCGTACTATTGTTAAAGGGCCAGCAGTCTGCCCTCCCTATTGTTAGAGGGCCATCAGCCGGCTATGCTTTGTTGTTCCCATTATTAAAGAGATGGGAACAGTTTCTATACTGTTATTGCATATGCAGTGACTACAAGGTCTGGCAAAAATTTAGACGCACTCCAATACCCTTTTGAAGAGGCATAGAGGAGGGCCTCAGTAAAAAAAAATGTTCCCATTATAAAGGAGTGGGTCTCCTATACTGTTATTGCACATGCAGTGACTGCAAGTGCTGCCAAAAAATTGGACGCACTCCAATACCCCTTTGAAGAGACGTAGAGGAGGTCCTCATTAAAGAAATTATTACCATTATTATGGAGTATGTCTCCTATGAAAAATATTTGAAAAATATTTACTCCTGGAGGGTATAAATGAACATACTGTATAACATACAGAATGATAGAGGTAGGCCTCTAAAAAAATTTCCTACCTGCATCAGAAACACCCTTAAAAAATGATGTGAGTGTTGCAACTCGTTCACCCTGGTGATATGCTGGTGGAGGATGAGGAGAAAGAGAAGGAGGTGGGCAACAGAAAATAGACTAAATCAGGAGGTATAGACCCATGTCTCGGTGTGAAGAGGTGCACGGGAGTAGAACCCTCCCAAAAAAACACTGGATTTTACTTTATGTACCGCTGCTCTCATCCAGTGATGATGAGAAGTCTGGCCCAAACCAGCCCTTGTTAATTTTTATAAGAGTCAGCCTGTCAGCATTTTCAGTTGACAAGCAGATGCGCCTATCAGTTATAATACCTTCTGTGATACTAAAAACCCGCTTTGACAAAACGACAGCGGCAGGGCAGGCCAGGACCTCCAAGGTATAGAGAGCCAGTTCATTCCACATGTCCTGCTTGGATAGTCAATAATTATAAGGCACAGAGGAATCACGGAGGACGTTGGTATGGTCGGCAAGGTACTCCTTCAGCATCTTTCAAAGCTTTTCCCTCCTTGTCAGAGTACCCCGCGCTACAGGGCCTCGGTACTGGGAGGCGCTGAGAAAACTGTTCCAGACCTTTGACAGTTTTCCCTTGCCTCTTCTGCATCATATTTATGTCTCCCTGGCCTGTAATCCTTAGTTGTCCAACAAACTGTAACCTCTGCCGCCAGCGTTTTCAGATGGAAGGGCCTTCTGGTACTGCAAAATTTTATTAAACCTCTCTGCCACAGGAAGGAGAGATAGAAAGTTCTCCTTGTAGTGTGGGTCTAGAAGTGTGACTTATCAGTAATTACAGTAACCCAAAATGTGTCCATCGCGAGGGTTACGGGAAAGGCAGCGGAACATAAATTCAGTCATGTGTGCCAGACAGACTACAGGCAAGACTTACTTGTCCTGACCATGAGGACGACTGTCCATGCTCTCCTCCTCATTCTCCTCCTCTTCCTTGTCCTCCCTCTCCTCAGGCCATCCACGCTGAACAGACAGTATGATAGTTGTGTGGTTAGTATCGTCTGTAGCACAGGAAAACAGCTTCTATTCCTCCTCCTCATTATCACCCAATCCGTGTTGGAATGATATGAAGCTGGGCTATGAGGCTGGGCTATGTGGCATCACCCTGTATGGTTCCTTGCTCCATCTCATTGTGCTCCGCCTGCAATGCCTCCTCTTTAATTATGAGAAGCGAGCGTTTCAGTAGACAGAGAAGTGTGATGGTGACGCTAATTATGGCATCATCACTGCTCACCATCTTGGTAGAGTCCTCAAAATTTTGGAGGATAGCACGTATGTCAGATATCCATGCCCACTCATAATCTCTTATGTGCGGAGGCTGACCTGAATAGCAACAGGCTTGTTGAAGCTGGTACTCAACAACTGCCCTTGCTGCTCACAAATCCTTCCCAACATCTACAATGTTGAGTTCCAACGCGTGGTGACATTGCACACCAGTCAGTGAGCTGAAAGCTACAAACACTGCTGAAGCACAGCAAGGCCAGCGGAAGTTGTAGGTGACTTTCGAAAATGAGAACACACGTAGCGTACTTTGACAAGCAGCTCAGGCAGATACGGGTAGGTTTTGAGAAACCGCTGAATCACTAGGTTGAGCACATAGTACATGTGCGAGCTTGCCTAGCTTCAGAGCCGCCACCAGGTTCAAGCCATTCACACACAACTATACCTGGCTGTATGTTCAGCGGTGACAGCCACAGATCTGCCTGCTCTTTTACAGCTGTCAAGAACTCTGCAGCGATGTGCGGTGTGTAACCTAAGCATATTAGCTTCAGCACAGCCTGTTGCTTCTTGGCAGAGGCAGTGCTGCAGTGCTACCAGCTTCCGACTGATGTGGTCATTTCGGAGATGGAAGTTGAGGAGGAGGTGCAGGAGCTGTAGAATGATTGACCCAGGGCCCGCAATCCTCAGCGTTGGGAGGACCTGTTCCATCCCAGGGTCTGACAGGGTCCCGGCTTCCACTATATTAACCCAGTGTGCCGTCAGCGAGATGTTACGTCCCTGGCCACAAGCACTTGTCCATGTGTCCGTGGTTAGGTTGACCTTCCCAGTAATTGCATTGTTGAGGGCACGGGTAATGTTGTGGGCCACGTTCTTGTGTAAGGCGGAGACAGCACACCAGAAATAGTGGCGGCTGGGGCTCTAGCAACGAGGGATGGCCGCCATCAGGTTGTGGAAATATTCTGTCTCCACAAGCCTAAAAGGCAACATTTCGAGTGCAAGCATTCAATAAATGTGGGTGTTTAGTAGTGTAGCCTGTGGGGTGTTGGCTGCGTTTTTGCACTTCTGCTCAAAGGACTGAGGTAGGGATAACTGAACGCTGTGCTGGGACAAGAACTTGGACGTGGTTACTGATGGTGGTGGTTGCAAGTGTGCAACGACAGCTGCAGGGCGGGAGGCATCTTCGCCTGTGCCATGGACAGGGGATTGGCGTGCACGTACAACAGAAGAACAGGCAGTGGTATCACCCGTAGACACTGTTTCTGGACCCTGGCGTTCAGCCCAACTAGTCAGGTGCTTTGCTGTCATGTGCCTGAGCATGCTGGTGGTGGTCAGGCTGATATTTTTGCTGCCCCTGCTCATGCTCGCATGGCAGAGGTTGCAAATGGCCTTTTTGGGGTTATTTGGACAGTCTTTAAAAAAGAGCTAGACTCGGGATGACCTAACAATTGGACTGTCAACTTCCCTTGTGTTGATGTTCCAGGGAACAGTTTCCCACCTTGTGTCTGTGGCCATCCCACTGCTTGCTCCTGCCTGTTGTGGTGCTACGCTTCCATTTCCCCTCTGTGCTGCTGTCCTCACTCTGCATGTCTCCTTGCCAGGTTGGGTCAGTCACTTCATCATCCACCATCGCGTCTTTCACGTACGCACCCTGGGCCACCTCCTGACTTGGTGGCAATTGTGTCTCATCATCATTATTCACTGCTCGGTACTCGCCCGAGCATCTCACTGCTCGAGATGCTTGGCGCTCCTCGAGTATTTCCGGAAAGCTCTGGCAGGAGCTCAGGTCCCCTCCCCGCATGTTTGGTGCTCTTTAGACAGCCAATCAACATGCAGAGATTGCCTGCCTCTCTTTGTAATGCAGTAGCAATGTTGGTTTTGGCATTACAGTGATTGTCTGGCCACATAGCATCATCAAGTCTATATAAGACCTGGTGACCCAATGCTCATCACAGTGTACCCCGAAAACAGGCAGTGTAGGGGGGAGCTGCTGCTGAGTGAGGACGAGAACTGTTGCTTGTTTTAGTCTGGTATTCCACAGCAACATATACATTTAAACTAACAGTCTTTGAGGACTAATCCAGCTGCATATATAATTGGTGAGGGTGATAGCAGGAGTTAGGCAGGCAGAGTTTGTGGACAGTGTATTGTAAGGCGGCAGTGTTCACACCGTGCAGAAACTGAAGCAGTGACCCAAGCAAGGCCAACATAAACAGCTTTTATTCAGCAACTCATGGGTAAACAGGATAGTACTCTGGTTCGCAGCCTGGTTAACACAAGTCTTTAAACAACAGTTGCCGTGGGCAACGGCCGCGCCGGGCCGCTCAGAGCCTGACAGGTGCAGAGGCTTCCCAGGCGTGTGTTCAGCCACCCTCAATCCTTGCTGATCTTCCCTGCTATGCTCCTAGCAGGTTCCAACATAGAACAACACTAATCCTTAGTGCAGGGGTTTTAAAGGACATGTGTCAAGAGCCACTGGAAAACCTGGATTGGAGGGAGGAGGCCGCCCCACTGCCTCCTGTGACCTCCTTCCAGAAATGAAGGCCCTGCTGGGTTTTACTTAATCTGTCTTAGCCAGGTAGTCTGACCAGGTCATTGCTCACCTTCGTTCCTACATTGCAGCCGCAGGTGAGTTTGTGACTGCAATGCACTCCAAAGGATTTAATAGGTCTCTGTACATATTCTGGGGGATATATAATGTCCTTCGTATACGATCCCGGTCACTGCCTCACATATCCCCCCCTCTGTTCAAACTTGTGGGGTTGAACAATTGCCACCATACAGGGTGCCCGGGACAGGGCATCCACATTTGCTTGTAACTTCCCATGGCGATGTTCTACAGAGAAACTGAAAATTTGCAGCGACAGGAACCACCTGGTGACTCACTCATTCCTCTCCTTGGCATTCCTCATCCATACCAAGGGTGAGTGGTCCATCACCAAGCGGAACTGACGCCCGAGTAAATAATAACGTAGTGATTCAAAGGCGCACTTAATAGCCAAACACTCCTTCTCTACCACGCTATAGTTTTTCTCTGCCGGGACAAGTTTTCTATTCAAGTAGGTGACCGGGTGCTCTTCACCATTCACTTTTTGTGACAATACCGCCCCTAGGCCTACCTCCGAGGCATCTGTCTGTACAATGAAGGTTTCCTTGAAGTTGGGGCTGATGAGGACCTGCTATCCACACAGGGCCAACTTCATGGACTGAAAAGCTTCTTCTGCCTGAGGGTTCCACCGAACCATTACCGATTTTTTTCCTTTCAAGAGATCAGTCAGGGCCGCCGTTCGCATAGCAAAATTAGGTATAAACCGGCGGTAATACCCAAGGATGCCAAGGAACGCCCTCACCTGTTTTGTACTTGACGGTTTAGGCCAGCTCTTTATGGCCTCAACTTTATTGATTTGGGGCTTGATAGCTCCTCGGCCTATCACATACCCCAAATATCGGGCTTCCTCTAGCCCTATCGCACATTTTTTGGGGTTTGCCGTTAACTCTGCAGCTCTGAGAGAATCCAGCACCGCTTGTACCTGTGATAGGTGCGTATGCCAGTCAGTGCTAAGGATGATAATATCATCTAGATACGCAGACGCGTACTCCTGATGAGGCTTCAGCACTATGTCCATCAACCTCTGGAATGTAGCCGGGGCCCCATGTAACCCAAAAGGTAAGACCACATAGTGGTAAAGACCCTTCGGAGTTACGAAGGTGGTCTTTTCCTTCACCGAATCTGTGAGAGGTACCTGCCAGTAACCCTTGGTGAGATCCAACGTGGTCAAGTACTGGGCCTGCCCCAATCACTCAATCAGCTCGTCCACCCTGGGCATTGGATAGAGGTCAAACTTTGACACTTCATTTAATTTCCGGAAATCGTTACAGAAGCGTAACGATCCATCTGGTTTTGGAATCAGTACGATGGGGCTAGCCCACTCACTCCGTGATTCCTCTATGATGCCTAACTGAAGCATTTGTTTTACGTCAGCCGTGATGGTTTGCCTCCGGGCTTCGGGTACCCGGTACGGTCTTATTCGCACCCTTACCCCAGGTTCGGTGACAATGTCATGTTGGATAACCGTAGTCCTACCCGGTAGCTCTGAGAACACGTCAGTATTGTGCTGCACCAGCGAGCGAGCTTCCCATCGCTGCTGTTTAGTGAGGGCATCACTTATCCTGACCTCCCCCTCGGACGCTTCCCTGGCTGAAGGTAGAGAACTCTCTGGCGATATGCCCAGGGTGATGTCTGTAACCAAACACTCTCAATCTTTCCAAGGCTTTAACAGGTTTACATGGTAAAGCTGCTCAGGTTTCCTCCTTCCGGGCTGATACACCCGGTAATTTACCTCCCCCACTTTTTCTCGAACCTCTTATGGCCCTTGCCACTTGGCCATGAGCTTACTCTCGGCTGTAGGTACGAGTACTAACACCCGATCGCCCTTGTTAAAAGACCTGACTCTGGCTCTTTTATTATATGTGCGCCTCTGGGCTGCCTGGGCATCTAACAGATGTTCTTTCACGATGGGCATGACTGCAGCTATCCGGTCCTGCATACTAGCCACGTGTTCAATTATACTCCTATGTGGAGTCGGCTCTTGTTCCCATGTCTCTTTGGCTACATCCAACAGACCCCTAGTGTGTCTGCCGTACAATAACTCAAAGGGAGAGAACCCTGTGGAAGCCTGGGGTACCTCACGGACGGCGAACATCAAATAGGGTAGCAACATGTCCCAATTTCTTCCGTCCTTAGAAACCACCTTTTTTAACTTGGACTTGAGGGTTTTATTGAATCGTTCTACTAGCCCGTCGGTTTGAGGGTGGTACACCAAGGTGCGCAATTGTTTAATTTTTAGCAATTTGCACAGTTCCCTTGTCACTTTGGACATAAAAGGGGTCCCCTGATCCATCAGGATCTCCTTAGGTAGTCCAAGGCGACAGAACATGGCACACAGCTCCCGTGCAATCAGTTTTGCCGAGGTGTGGCTTAGTGGTATAGCTTCCGGGTACCGGGTGGCATAGTCGACGACCACTAGTATATGTTGGTGGCCACGGGCAGATTTTACAATGGGTCCTACCAAGTCCATTGCAATCCGTTCAAAAGGTACCTCTATCACTGGCAGGGGTACCAATGGACTACGGAAACTTGCAGTGGGTGTGGTCAACTGACATTCGGGGCAGGATTCGCAGTACCTTTTGACCTCCGCGTAAACCCCAGGCCAAAAGAACCGCTGCAAGATATGTTCTTGCGTCTTTTTTACCCCTAAGTGTCCTCGCAGCTAGTGTGTGTGTGCCAAATCTAGAACCACCCGACGGTACGACTGAGGTACCACCAGCTGTTCCACGACCTCGTCCCTGATATTATCTATCCTATAGAGCAACTCACCATTGACTACCATGCGTGGAAATTCAGTATCTGCACTGGGCTGTTGGGCTACGCCGTTTACCTCTACCACCCTGAGTCAGGGTTGGATCCTGTTGCTGAGCCTTCCCAAACGTGTCCCGGGACACTTCCAGCTCGGGGATCGATGGGGTCTCCTTGACCTCTCCTGCCAGCACCTCTAAGGCAAACCTATCGGGGTCACACTCTGTCCCTAGGTTGGACACCCCTATGGCAGGTTCGTCGGGTACAGCGCCTGTAATACATTTTATCGGGGGAGAGTGGATTTTGTCTTTCCACAGAGTGCAGAACAGGGGCAAGTCTCTTCCCAACACAGTCCCATAGGGAAGAGTTTTTACCACCCCCACCACATGTTTTATATCTCCACATGGCAGGGACAAAACTGCCTCCGCAGTTGGGTACTCTCGGAGGTCCCCATGGATACACACAACCCCGACTTGCCGTACACTGGGGTTGTCTCCTGCCTCCAGTGACCCATGTACCAGAGTCACGAGGCTCCCTTAGTCCAGGAGGGCCTCCGTGGGGTACCCATTAACCAGTACCTGGCATAGTTGGAATTCACTGTCCCGTGGGTCGGCGCTCGCTGTGCAGACGGTCTGGGCATACATTGAGACCCGGCGGCTATATCCGCAGTCCATGGGTTCCATAGTCAGGGGACAATTAGCAACCACTTGTCCCGGCCCCTGACACCGCCAACATCTAAGGGTGGAGGCACTGTTAGGTCTTATGACAGTTTGGGAGTGAATCGGTCTCTTGCCACTGTCACTCCGAGGTTCCCCTTCAGCACGGGTATGGTGCTGACTGTCCCCAGCAGAGGGACAGGACTAGTGTTGAGCCACCTCCATAGTGTTGAAGGTCGAACTGTTCGTCGAACACCTTCGAACACCGTTAAAACCAATGGCAGGCAAACAAAAACACATAGAAACACATAGAAAAAACATAGAAAACACTTCAAAGGTGTCCAAAAGCTGACAAACTGCTCAGAAGACACAACTAACACATGGAAAAGTGACAAGTACATATAGTCATGCTAAAAGAAAAGAGGTGGAGGAGTAAAAGGAGGGGGTGACACAGATATAGGCATGTCATGCCCTTCTAAAATCAAGAAAGGCTGGAGTAAAAATCTAAAATCTGCCTACCAACACCCAGACGTCGTGATAAGAAAATTAAAAAAAAGAAATATCTTTAGGTAGAATGGCGGTTCCATTCAGAACACTTTCCTTACACAAGACGTAGTGGTATCCCCGTTGTGAGTAGAGATGAGCGTTGTTCAACTCGAACTGTTCGCCAATCTCAAATTCGTGCTGTTTTGGGCGGTGTTCGAGCCGTTCGGCGAACACGAACGATTTGAAAAAAATTTGGCTGTTAGAGGTTATGTTCGATAACTGTTCGTGCACCAAAATCATAACAGGATTTTTTCTCAGTAATGATGAAAATTAATGTTAATACGCAGTTTGAGTGTTCAGCGGGGCGGGGGGAGGAGCAGGGGATGGATCTCTGCAGGAATAATGAAGATCTCCATTTTTTTTTTCTCTTTCCCGCATTTACAGTGGGGAGGTGCAATCTGTCAGCCTATCAGCAGCGCACACACGGAGCGAAGTGCTTTTTTTCACACAAGCAAGGGCATGTGTCATTGTCAGTGTATGTCACATGTCCTTGCCCTATAAGACCCAGCCATTTTCCCCGTCACCACCATTTTCTCACTGCTGCAGCTGCGTGTTAGACGGCACCGCTGTTGCTGTGTGCGCTATACCTTGTTAATTTCAAGCCAATTTTTGCACAAATCTACAGATAGCTTGGGAGTAGGGAATAGTTATGATTGCAGTCCTTTTAAGGACTAGGTTACAGCATTTCCTACGACTTTTATCAGGCAGGTCTGTGCTCTTAAATAGATAGGTTGTGGGACTAACCACCGTCTGCCCCATCTTGTGCATCTGCGGCCTCTTCATCCTCTGTGACTGGGGGGACAGCAGTCACACCTGTTTTGGGACGCAGACCTGCCACCTCTTTACCCGCAACAGCCAGCGTGATTGGCAGGTCATCATTTTCTTTGGAGGTGGTAAAACCAGCTGGTGTTGAGCGCTGTCCGACATCGATAGCACCACCTTTGGATCAAGGCAACCTAACATGTCCGCCTGCATCTTCCTCACAGACCGGCAGTTTGCCGGGGACACCCTTATCAACCCCGTCTAAGCACAACAGCCAGCCCTCAGACCCTCAGATGTGGACAAGTTAAAGACCTTTTCCTCCTAGCCATGAGAAAGCTAAGAGGTTGAATTTCACCATCTGCAAGCTCTTGGCTACAGAAATGCTGCCTTTCCGCTTGGTGGACACAGAGGATTTTCAAGACCTTATGTCCGTCGCAGTGCTCCAGTACCAGATGCCCAGTCGGCACTACTTCTCAAAAAAAGGTGTGCCTGCTCTCCACCAGCATGTCGCACACAACATCACCGCTTATTTGAGAAACTCTGTGTGTGACAGGGTGCATTTCACCACAGACACTTGGACGAGTAGGCATGGACAGGGGCTTTACATGTCACTGACTGGGCACTGGGTAACTATGACAGCAGGAAAAGGGGCTGCTGTCCAAGTCTTGCCGTCCCCACGAGTTGTGCGTCAATCCTCTTTATGTCAAAGTTCCTCCACTGCTTCTGCCTCCTCAACCTCCTCTCGGTCCTACACCTGCACCCAAAGCCTGTCTGGTCATGCCACAAGCTTTCTAACTGCGCAGAAGGGATCCTGCACACCTCCTTACTATGCTGGCAGTAGGGCTCAACGTCATCAGGCGGTTTTTACTTTGAAATGTCTGGGAAATGTGAGTCACACAGCTGAGGAGTTGTGGTCAGCACTGCAGAACCAATTTTATGAATGGTTTTCTCCACTGGACCTGAAACCAGGGAAGGCCGTGTGCGACTATGCTGCAAACGTGGGTGCGGCCCTTCACCGGGGCAATGTCACACACGTGCCTTGTATGGCTCACGTGTTGAACCTGGTTGTCCAGCAAATTTTAGCCCACTATCCCAGACTAGATGGCCTTCTGCAGAGGGCACGGTCGCTGTGTGCTCACTTCCGCCGTTCGCATCCCGCAGCTCAGCGACTTACATCTCTACAGAAGTCGTTGGGCCTGCCATTTCACCGGCTAAAATGCGATGTGCCTACCCGGTGGAATTCAATTCTGCACATGTTTCAGCGACTGTGGCAGCACCGACAAGCCTTGGTGCAATACGTTCTGACGTATATCCTGGGCCAACGGGATCCAGAGGTGGGGCAAATCACGCTGGAGGAGTGGTCTCAGATCAGGGATCTATGCACCCTTCTGCACAGTTTTGAAATGGCGACGAAGATGTTTAGTGCTGACGATGCCATTATCAGCATGACTATTCCGGTGATTTACATGCTGGAGCACATGTTAAACAGAAGTCGGAGTCAGGTGGTGGCACAAGAGGAGGTGGAGGAAGTAGAGGAGGAAGAGTTGTATGAGGAAGGGCTAACATCTGCAAGGTCCAGACGGTCGGCAGCACCAAGGCGGCAGGCGTGTGAGGGTGGGGGAGATGGTTGTACCAGGGCGCATGGTAGCAGCCAAACTAGTGAGGAAGGTGCAGGAGCCCAGGAAGAAGTGGAGGACAAACTGATGGAAGACTCATCAGATGAGGGAGACCTAGATCACATTTCGGTTGTGCGAGGTTGGGGGGAGAGGACAGAGGAAGGAAGCAAGATTGTTTCCTCGCCACCAACACAACAGGGACTTGGTGCTCCTGGATGCGCAAGACACATGAGTGCCTTCTTGCTGCACTACCTGCAACATGACCCTCGAATTGGGAGAATTAGAAATAATCCTGACTACTGGGTTGCCACACTGTTAGATCCCCGGTACAAAAGTAAATTTGCAGAAATAATTCCTGCCATAGAAAGGGATGCACGCATGCAGGAGTATCAGCAGAGACTGTTGCAAAATCTTACATGTGCTTTTCCACAAAACACCAGTGGTGCACGTAGTGAATCTCACAGTTCCAACTTGCCAACCGTGGGACCGTCGAGTGTTCAGCACTCAAACCGTAACAGAAACACAGTATCTGCTGGTAAAATCAATTTTGCGGAATCATTTCACCACTTTTTTAGCTCATCCTTTGCAAGGCCACAGGAGACAAGAAGTCTGACACATAGTCAACGCCTAGAGACGATGGTACAGGAGTATCTTCAAGTAAACATTGAAGCCATGACTGTGTCACTGGACCCTTGCTCTTTTTGGGCTTCCAATCTGGATAAATGGCCGGAGCTCGCCACTTACACCTTGGAGAACTTGTCATGCCCCGCAGCCAGCGTTCTGTCTGAACGTGTGTTCAGCGCTGCTGGTGGTGTGCTGACAGGTAAGAGCACGCGGTTCTCCACTGATAATGTAGACAGACTCATGTTCATAAAGATGAACAAATCATGGATCCGAAACGACTTTTCTACCCCTGTGTCATACTGGGGAGAGTAAAAGCTCTGATTGGTTAAAATCACCTCACCAACCATTTTAAGCTTTCAAATTACTAATCATGTTTATCTGTATCTTGGCTGGAAAATTATTTGGGCTTTGTAGCAATGTGCAGTAATGATTCTATTAGGCCATCTATACTAAGCTCCACCAGATTTAAAATTACTAATCACGTTTATCTGTATCTTGGCTGGAAAATAATTTGGGCTTTGTAGCAGTGTGCAGTACTGATTCTATTAGGCCATCTATACTAAGCTCCACCAGATTTAAAATTAATAATAATTTTTAGCTGCATCTAGCCCGGAAAATAATTTTGGGGCTCCGAGATGCGCAAGACACATAAGTGCCTTCTTGCTGCCCTACCTGCAACATGACCCTCAGATTGTCTGAATTCGAAGTAATCATGAGTTCTGGGTTGCCACACTCTTAGATCCCCCATACTCTTCGATCAACCTTTTCATTTTAATAAAGACCAAAAAAATGGTCATTTTTGAAATTATAAGCATTAGCAGGTTATTAGAAACTGAAATCAAACAGTTTTCAGCTCAAAACTTTATTCTAGGTGATGTTGAATATGATGAATATGATGATGAAATAATTTAAAAAAAATTGACGTGGGACTTCGCACTATATTTGTGTCCAGCCACTTACAGCAGGCAGGAACGGGCTGCGCCCAACCACCAGCTGCCTATTTGTACCTGGCCGGACACAACAATATAAGGAAGCTCTTTTTTTCTTAATTATTTAATGAATTTCATGAAATAATTAAAAAAAAAATACGTGGGGCTTCGCCCTATTTTTGTGTCCAGCCAGGTACAACTAGGCAGATGGGGGCTGGAATCCGCAGCGCAGGGAGGCCCAAGCTTTCTGGGCCCCACCCGCTGCAAATTGCAGTCCGCAGCCACCTTGGAAAATGGCGCGTTCATAGAAGCGCCATCTTCTGGCGCTGTACCCAACTCATCCAGGGCCCTGGTGCGGTGGCTCACTGGGTAATAAAGGGGTTAAGGCCAGCTTGGCATTATCAGCTGGCCCTAAGCCCGAAATTCATGGGGTCACGCCAATATTAGACATGACCACCATGAATTTCTAGTAAAGTATTTAAAAAAAACACAACACCCAGAAAAAAGTCCTTTAATTGAAATAAACACACAATTCTTTATTGTTCTAAATTAAACTCTACTTACCATCACGCCCATTCCAGCTGAAGCCAATGATCTCCTGCAATAAAAGTAAAATAATAAACCAACCTCATCCTTACCTTTCCATGGTTCCCACGACAGCTTCAGCTCTGCTACATCGAGATGACAGGCTGGACCGCAGCAGAACGCTGCCATCCAGCCTGTCATCCCGCAGACACTGAGAAGCGCAGACATGCTTGCGCTCCTCAGTGTCTCTCTGTGACGGCATAAAGATGAGCCAAGGTCATGTCCAATGAACTCGGCTCACCTCATGCACGTCACTGACAGCGTGGGAAAATTCTCCTGCATTCAGCGCTTCAGCGTGAGAATTTTCCCACGCTGTCAGTGACGTGAATGAGGTGAGGTCATGTCCAATGAACTCAGCTCACCTCATGCACGTCACTGAATAAATCCTTTACACTAAATGACAAGTACAGTAAGCAACACTGACACTGTACTTCATATATATGTGACTGACATGTTTCTATCTATCTAATCTATGTGTGAAGCTCTATTCTTTCTGTTCTAAATTGTCGGGTACCGGTGTATGCCACTGATGAATTGCCGGCTTTTCATGTAATACATTCTACATTATTCTTACTTGTTTTACTTCATGTAGAATTAACCTACAAGGAAAGAAAGGGTTTATTTTCATTCCGATATTTGTGTCCCATTGACTTGCATTGGTTTCCGGTATCGGAATCGGCGATATCCGATACTTTTTGGGTATCGGTCCGATCCAATCCGATACGATATTTCCTGATATCGGAAGGTATCGCTCAACACTACTTATCACTCCTAAACACTTTTTGCATAATAATTTGGAACACAGTGTACATGTGCTTTTCCACAAAACACCAGTGGTTCACGTAGTGAATCTTACAGTTCTAACTTGCCAACTGTGGTCTGTATGGAGTTGTTCAATAAAGGGCCCAAAATTAAGATAACATAGACGGGAGAGGTCTCTATGAATAGAAATTCCTAAGAATTTGATACCCTGTGAGGGCCAGGCAAAGGGAAAGTTGGACTGGATGGAATCCTGTATGGATTTGGGGACAGAGACGTCGAGGGCTTCAGACTTCGCTGTATTGATTTTAAAATTTGACCATGTAACAAAGTGATCTATTTCAGCCATAACAGCCTGCTGATGGATATATGTGATTGAAATCATCAGCAAATGCAGAGCACTTGTACTCGGTGCCTCCCACCTCAATCCACCTAATATTGGGGTTATGGCGAATTGATGAGAGCAGGTGTTCCGTCACTAGGATGTATAAGAGAGGGTACAGAGGACATCCCTGCCTTGTCCCATTGGTGATTATGAAAGGTGATGAAAATGTTCTGACGCGCCCCCTGGGCCTTGAGACATAAGGAGCCGGACCCTTTTTGGTGGATGCTGGTGGTTGTAGACTCCGTGGCGGCGACCCGGTTCCGTGGCTCAGGGCGGTCAAAGCAGTGGCGGAACTATTTATGTGGTTTTGATGTTTAAATGTCCGACTACGCCACCCGTAGATTGCGGTCAGAGTAAACCGCCGCTGCAGGGCAGACCGCTGAGGCTGGTGTTGTGAGTGCAGCAGAGCGTAGCATAACTCCCCACGGGAGGAGTATAGCCTCAGGGCAGTGTATGCGGAGGATGGGGGTGATGGTGCAGGGCAGCAGCAGTAACGACACGGAGTCAGTGATGCAGTCCTGGGCCTTTATTCACAGTTCTTATTATCCAGACCACTTCTGCAGGTAACGGCTGCCCACGTCGTACTGTGCTCACCAGGTGAGGGGCTCAGACAACTCCGAGATAACTTTGGAGCGCTTCACAGTACCCCCTTTGTGTGTCCTTTGTCTGGCCTTTCTTACCAACCCTTCTGTCCGGCTGCCTCGGGCCTCCTTTTGGTAAACTTGGTGCCAGTTTCCCTGACCCTATGTGCTGCCCTCCTAGCGGGTGTAGCGAGGGGCTGCGCCAAATAAAATGTCACAGCCTCCGGTTTCTAGCTGAGGGTCGTTTCCCGCCTCCACTAGTTTCGGGGACCGATCTCCCCCTTTGGCCTGACCCCTCCACGCAGGTGGATTCGGGCGTGCGGTGGCGACTCGCCCGTCCACACCCCTGGGATCCCTTCGTTCCTCGTTCCTGGAGCCTTCTCCGCTCCTCTTCCTTCCTTCTCCCTCTTCCAGGCCTGGGCCTCTGTTACTAGGCCCGCCTCTGGAGCAGAGCTCATGCAGAGCCTCTGCTCCCTGTCACTTCTGCTCAGACTTCTCTGCACTGAACTAAGATGGTGCCCACCTTTTATACTCCCTTCTCAATGCACCCTGGAACTGCTTCCTCCCTGCTCCTGCACTACAGGGTTCCCCTTCTTCAGTGTTCCCTCCCCCCACTCCAGCCAGGGACAGGGACTGTCGTGCCCATCTCAGGGGCATATTGGTCGCCCTGCCCCACGGCAATGTGGTGTAATGCATGCAGGTGTCGGGGTCCTGATCCACACTCCATCCTTACCTGAGAGTGAGATATCACACCTCTGGGTGAGGTGCAATACCTCTGCAGCAACTGAGCCCTCGGGGTGCTACAGTTCCATTTATCTTCAGCCTAGGTAACGCATGGTGATACAGGGCCGTGATTTTGGCTATAAAAGGGTCCCCTAGACCCCTACCCCAAGCTTTTGAAGAGAATAATATATGGCGTGCCAGGAGACTCTATGGAATGCTTTCTCAGCATCCAACAAGAGTATCTAATTACAAATTTTTAACTGCATCTAGCCCAGGAAATACTTTGTGCCTTATAGCAGTGTCTGCTAGTCAGCGGATTATCCCGGCTGTTAAGCAAGCTACACCACCTGTAGTTTGGACACTTAATTTTTTCAAAGGAAATGCTTCGGGACCACGGGATACTCAGTGAAGAGCATCAGGAGGCACCCCAATGCATAGGGGCTGGGACTGGCGGTAGGACGCCTTGCGGTGGACAGCCGAGCTCGATCCTTATAAAAGCTTTTTAACTGCAGCAGCTTTAGTGGACGCTACTGGAGCTGGAATTACGCGGCTGCTGGCATGAGACTTGCCCTTCAATAGATCGTGGTAAAAGGATTTAAAGTGTATTCATTCAAATTAGAGAGAGAATTTAAATTAAAAAGCTTAGAGCTGCCTCCACCACAGGGGGGCTCCCTCGACCCACCAGCGGACAGGCACCAGTATTGGGAAAGGGGGGCTGGCCGTCAGGGTCCACCGCGGCTCTGGCTCAAATGGAGGTGGCACGGGCAGGAACGGACTGGCCGCGTCGGCTTCTCACTTTTTGGATTTTAGAAGGGCATGACATGCCTATATGTGGGTCTCCCCCTTCTTTTACTCCTCCACCTCTTTTCTTTTCGTATGACTATATGTACTTGTCACTTTTCCATGTGTTAGTTATGTCTTCTGAGCTGTTTGTCAGCTTTTTGACACCTTTCTATGTGTTTCTATGTGTTTTTGTTTGCCTGGCATTGGTTTTAATGGTGTTCGAAGGTGTTCGATGAACAGTTCGACGTACAGTTCGGCGAACACAAGGGTGTTCGACGAACCGAACCGAACTCGAACACTACGGGGGTGGCACAACACTAGTTGTGAGTTGTGCCAAAAACGGAACCCAATACATTCGGACTAATCCACCATTTGTAATATCCAAGGGGCAGGTCAGTAAACGACAACATCGACGCGGAACCAAGTACAATAGTATATACTGTACATTCTTTGACAAGGCAATCAGGCCGATCAAGAAGTTGGGAAGGGTCACCCTAATGGCCAAAACAGACATTGATGCGACATTCCGGTTACTTACTACCTGTGCCTCTGAATAGTGTCCACCTATTGGGCTGCTTCTGTGAAGGATCATACTATATAGATCGCTGTTTGCCCAAGGGGTGCTCCAGATCCTGCTCACTATTTGAGGCGTTTAGTTGCTTCCTAGAATGGGTTGTAATGGACATTTCTAATGGGGCACATATTATCCATTACCTCGACAACTTCTTATGCCTGGGCCCAAAAGATTTGCCACAGTGTGAATACACGTGGTAGTCCACCTGTAAGAAGGAGAGAGCTGGAGGGAGAGCAGACACCACAGAGCCCAGGGGTTAGATGGAGAACGGAAGAAGGAAAGAGGGCGAGGGAGGTAAGGGAGTACAGTGGAAGGCCGACCTGAGCTCCCCCACATTCCTGCTGGGCGGGGAACAGCCCTGGGAAGAAAAGCCGATTGCGCATCCCTTTGAGGTAATGGGTGCGAGCGGGCAGAGGGACTACGCTGGAGTGCGAAGCCGACACGGCCAGTCCGTTCCTGCCCGTGTGACAAAAACAGCAGGTGCTTCAACGGATATCAAGTGCTCCTTCAAGTGGGCTCTCCTCCACCTCAACTTCAACATCACAAATACTCCAGTCCTCAGAGGAGTCACCCCAATCGCACTTGCTTCCTCACAGCTCCCAAGTCTCCAGCTGCCCGTCTGAGTATGGGGTAACACAGATGGTTGAGCCTGCACAACTGTTTACTCATACTATAGCCTGGGAAACGGAGGTCTGATCCAGAGCTTCTGTTAATCCAGACGAGGAAATGATCTGCACTGATGCCCAGAATCTTTATGAGTCGGATCCAGGACCAGATGAAGAAGGTTCTGAGCATAATGTAGACCCTCGTTCCCAAACTGTAACTCCTATTGGTGGAGACAATGATGAAGACAATGATGAGACTCAAATACCTGATTGGAGCGACAACTTGACTTTTTGGTCAGGGCAGAAAGAGGTTGGCTATGAGGACGACGGGTGTGAGAACACACAGGGTGATGATGACGAGGTTGGAGATCCCACTTACTGTCAACCCACAGTAAGCCAGTCAATGAGGTTAGCAGAGGAGGTGGAGGAGGATGTGACTAGCCCAGGGGATGGGGATGACTCGGTACCCGGGCCTTTGCCTGGCCTTGGGGATGTCGCGGTGGTTGGCTCCCGCTCCCGTACCCTGGGGTCACTCTTTAAATTGGTGGATAATTGTTAATTTTAAAAGAGTTTGTGATGCCACTGTGGTATCTGGTGAGAAGCACCAGCGCTGCAGCAGTCCACTGAGGCCGGTGATAAGGCAGCTCGATGGTATAGCTCCCCACAGGTGGAGCTAGGCATCAGGAAAGCGTATGCAGGGGGAATGCAGGACAGGCGAGACCCAGCTGGGTCAGAGCAAGAACGGGAACGGACACGGTAGTCACTTCAGTACCTTTTACTGGTGGAAATTCAGGCACATCCCGGAGCACTGTAGGGTGAAGGGTGCATATCAGGATCCTCCCCAATGAGCGGGTGTAGGGCCTCCTGTTTCTTGCCTCTGCGTAGTAAGTTTCTGACCTGCCTGGAGCTAGGCCTAACTTTGTCTCTGTCCTGCGCTGGCTGACCTTGTGGTAGGGCCTTCTCTTGGAGTTCATGCTCCCAGTATGCGGGGCCTAAGCGTCTCCTGGCTCTGTTACGTATCAGCACCTTAGCGATCCTGGGACTTGTAGTTCTCCAGGGATTCCGGTTATGCCTTACTGGGTCATAGAGATCCCGGTAAGCTCGGATCCGGTGTCCGGTAAATGCTTCGGGGTGAGCTGGTTAAGCTCCTCTGCCCCCTATGTACTAACTCTCCACTCACCTTCGGCCAGCTCGGGCCCTCACTAGGCTATACACACTAACGGCAGCTTGCCGCGCTTCACCAATCTTATGGCGCCGGCACACCTTAAGCTCTAACTGGGCTCCATGAACCTAGCTAACAGGAGCCTCGTGCTCCACTGCTGAACTATTAACTTAGTTCTCTAGACTAGACTGAGCTCCACTGCAGAATGACCTCTCTTAGGCTTCTCTACTGCAGGAACTCTTCAGAGGAACTGAACTGCCTAGTTCCACCTTCCCTATTTATATCCCTAACGGGCTCCCTCTGCTGGTCTGAGGTGGAAGGTGGAGATGTGTGAATGTTTATGGGGGCCTCTTGTGGAGGATTCCATCAATGCACTCTTCTAGGATCTGTGACACCAAGTGCAGCTGGGCGTCACAGACGCTATTGACGACGAGGTTAGGTTGTGCCTTCCTGGACAGAGAGGGACTACTGGAAGCACGTCAACAACTGCATCCTCAACCACAACTCTGCCTCTGACCACAAGTCGTAGTGGCTCTTCAGGTCGCATGGGCTCTAAGCCTTGCATAGCCTGGGCATTTTTTCAGATCGATAAGGATGACCCAACTCGTGTTATCTGTAATATTTGTCACCAAAAGTTAAGTAGAGGCCAAAAAATCCATAGTTTGAGTACTTCATGCATGAACCGTCACATGGATATGAAGCATAAGTTGCAGTTGGAAGCTCACTGTGGTACAATGCGGCCTAGCGGGCCGGGCGAACCACCGTCTGCCCCATCTTGTGCATCCGCGGCCTCTTCATCCTCTGTGACTGGGGGGACAGCAGTCACACATGTTTTTGGACGCAGACCTGCCACCTCTTTACCCGCAACAGCCAGTCTGATTGGCAGGTCATCATTTCATTTGAAAGTGAAAACACCAGCAGGTGTTGAGCGCTCTCCGACATCGAGAGCACCACGTTTGGAGCAAGGCAACCTAACTTTTCCACCTGCATCTTCCTCACAGACCGGCAAGTTTGCCGGGGACACCCTACTCAACCCCGTCTAAGCACAACAGCCAGCCCTCAGTCCCTCAGATTTGGACAAGTAAAAGACCATTTCCTCCTAGCCATGACAAAGCTAAGAGGTTGAATTTCACCATCTGCAAGCTGTTGGCTACAGAAATGCTGCCTTTCCGCCTGGTGGACACAGAGGATTTTCGAGACCTTATGTCCGTCACAGCGCCCCAGTACCAGATGCCCAGTCGGCTCTACTTCTCAAAGAAAGGTGTGCCTGCACTCCACCAGCATGTCGCACACAACATCACCGCTTCTTTGAGAAACTCTGTGTGTGACAGGGTGCATTTCACCACAGACACTTGGGCGAGTAGGCATGGACAGGGGCGTTACATGTCGCTGACTGGGCACTGGGTAACTATGGTGACAGCAGGACAAGGGGCTGCTGTCCAAGTCTTGCGGTCCCCACGAGTTGTACATCAATCCTCTTTATCTAGAAGTTCCTCCACTGCTTCTGCCTCCTCAACCTCCTCTCGGTCCTCCACCTGCACCCAAAGCCTGTCTGGTAATGCCACCCGCTTTCTAACTGCGCAGAAGGAATCCTGCACACCTCCTTACTATGCTGGCAGCAGGGCTGAACGGCATCAGGCGGTGTTCACTTTGAAATGTCTGGGAAATGTGAGTCACACAGCTGAGAAGTTGTGGTCAGCTCTGGAGACCCATTTTCATGAATGGTTGTCTCCCCTGGACCTGCAACCAGGGAAGGCCGTGTGCGACAATGCTGCAAACCTGGGTTCAGCCCTTCGCCGGGGCTGGCCTTCTGCACGGCCCGTACCCCTAGGGTCCCTTCGGCTCCGGGAGCCTTCCTGCTCCCACTCCTCTCTTCTCTCCTTCAGTCCTGGACCTCCCAGGCTAGGCCCGCCTCCGCAGCAGAGCTCATGCAGAGCCTCTGCTCCTGTCACTTCTCCTCTGACTGGCTTGCTCTCTCTAAGATGGCTTCCTATTTATACTCTCCCTGTCATGTGCTCCCCTAAGCAGCTTTCTCCACCCACACCCACTACATAGGACCCTCCCACCAGCTAGGGACCTGGGACTGTGCTCTCCCTTAAGAGCAATCTCGCCCTACCCCCACTGCGGGTATTTGTTGGATGCAGGTGTTAGGGTACCGAGCCATACTCCTTCCTTACCTGAGGGTGAGATACCACACCTCTATGTGAGATTCAGTACCTCTGTGGCGACTGTACCCTCAGGGGCGCCACACACCCTTCTGCATAGTTTTGAAATGGCGACGAAGATGTTTAGTGCTGACGATGCCATTATCAGCATGACTATTCCGGTGATTTACATGCTGGAGCACACGTTAAACAGAATTCAGAGTCATTTGGTGGGACAAGAGGAGGTGGAGGAAGTAGAGGAGGAGTCGTATGCGTAAGGGATAACATCTCCAAGGTCCAGACGGTCGGCAGCACCAAGGCGGCAGGCATAGGAGGGTGGGGGAGAGGGATTAAACAGGGCGCATGGTAGCAGCCAAACTGTTGAGGTAGGTGCAGGAGCCCCCCCCCCCTTTTAACTGTAAGAAACTACATACACTATGGCTTGGGGTACACAGATGGTTGAGTCTGAAGAGCTGTTTACTCAGAGGTCTGCTCCAAATCTTCAGTGTCTGCTAGTCAGCGTAGAATTTTTAACTGCATCTAGCCTAGGCAATACTTTGGGCGTAGTAGCCCAGCTGCGAAGCAAGCTGCACCGCCTGTGTATCTAATAAGAATTTTTAAATGCATCTAGCCTAGGCAGACTGTGGGGACCCCCAGCCAAACCCAGACGCTCAGCCCCCCTTTCCTTGACAATACAATAATGTAACTCTTACAACTGGATGGGTGAGGATCGGTCACAGCTTTATTAACTCTTTATACTCATTCCATTAGAAAGGCATTTTATTACTAAAATAATTCAGCTTGTTGCAGCATGCCCTGGGTCTCCACACCGGCAAGTTGGCCAACAAGTGTAACTCTCCAACATGTCCTTTCTATTTCCAGGCCACGGAGGATCCTGTGTACTCGTATGCAGGACTCTGACCCCCATCCATCACTCTTAACGCTGCTTCCACTCCATCCTGGAGTCCTGACAGGAATATGTCCAGTCCAATATCCATTAAGTGAACACCGTCGGGCCGTATGAGGCTTGCTCTATCTCCTTCCAGTTGTTGGTGTTGTATCACTACACCGCCTCTGTCTCTTCTAAATGTTGCCATCCTAATATTTATTACCCGCCTTTTCCGTTCAATGGCCGTGATGTCTCGCGCACCTTGCCATACCGCTATCGGCACAATCTCTGACCATACTATAGTTAGTTTTGTGAAAAATTCTCTGAAGCGCTCAGTGTCTAGTTTCATTATTGCCATTAGTTATGCGCTCTTGTGATGACCTAGGTCGTTTCCCCCGGCCTGTATAACTAAGATGACCGGACCTCTTGCCTCTCTCCCTACCTTGATTACCTCCATTAGTACCTGTGGCCATAGCAGGCCTCTAATACCTCTCCAGTTGAAATATGTGTTATGAAACTCTAATTTCCTCCCGCCTGGGCGGACTTTCGCCCTTTTATCTGCCCAATATATATATGAGTGGCCTATCACCCACACTGTTGGCTTAGCGTCACCTGTAAAAGAAATAAACCACGCTGGGATAACAAGTCCGGTCTTATGTATCTTGCCAAACACGTGGATCGCCATCTCCCTATCCTTTGAACTTCCATTTCTGACAGTCCTGCTCTTGCTGCTTCCGTGGCCGCGCCTATGCGGAATGAGTGTGTCCCATAATCTTTGGGGTGGTTCCCTGCCGATGTTATGCATTTATTAAATATAGCTTGGAACTGGTATCTTGATAATGGCGTTCCATCAATGTGTGATAGGAAGAAATTACTTTGTGATCTGATGGTTATATATGTTTTTCTATTGTTACCCGACTCAGTGTACCGTTTGTGGGTTGTAGAAGTACCCAAGTGCCCCTGCCCACTGGAACCGTTTTCGATTGGCGTATGCGTAGACGTATTGCATTATTGGCTATGACTACGTCCCAGTGTAATAAGCCTCCACTTGTGGTAATTTTAGATTGAGGGACTAATTCGCTTATGCATAGCGCCCCGAAGAAGGCGATCGCAAATGCAGTAGACAGTAGTGTTGCTTCAAATTGTGAGTGTCATGTTAATGGTGTTAGGTATATGATGTGAGAAATCAGTTTTAGTGACACGGGATGGGACGTCTACACTCCTGACTTGGCTGACCCCTTTTCCACCCTTTTATGGATTGTCTGATGATGAATCTCTTTGTCACACCTCCCCAATTCAGTAGTTGGAAGTGAAATGCTACTCCAGTCAGACACCGCTGCGCTGACGCCCCTGATATGCCCCTCATCATTAGCTGGTGGAGAAATTCTATGGTGACTTGTGATCTGGCTTGTTCACATTGGTCAACCCGTCTGCCTGCTACTAGTCATGTCCACTCTTCCCATACCTTACCGTATGCTTGCCACATCGACGGGGCAACTGATGCTCTGATTAATGGCATCAACTATTCGCCACTAGATCCCATAGGGAGGATGGGCAACTGTTGCCTGATGGGTGGGCGTTGGGGAGGAGCTCTGTGAAAATCTGCCAATTGAATTGTGATAAAGAGTTAGCAGCAGCTTTAGACCCCTCAGCATCGTGGCTAGCGCGGACCCATACATTGTGTTTTAGACACAGGAATGCTAGCCGGCATAGTAGGCCTAGCACTGGGAGAGACGATGATGCCATCTTATTAATGCAGTGCGCTAGGCTGGTGTTTTTTGTTATGAAGCTTATATTTTTGTTAGCCAGGCGCACCGCCCATATTTCTATTGCTACCACTATTGGGAAGAAAAATTATTTTCAGGGCTAGATGCAGATAAAAATTATTATTAATTTCAAAGCTGGTGGAGCTTGGTATAGATGGCCTAATACAATGAGTACCACACACTGCTACAAGCCCAAATATTTTTTCAGAGCTAGATGCACATAAAAATTATTTTTAATTTGCAACCTGGTGGAGGTTAGTATAGATGGACTAATAGAACAAGTCCCACACACTGCTACAAGCCCAAATATTTTTAAGAGCTAGATGCAGCTAAAAATTCTTATTAATTTCAAAGCTGGTGGAGCTTGGTATAGATGGCCTAATACAATGAGTACCACACACTGCTACAAGCCCAAATATTTTTTCAGAGATAGATGCAGATAAAAATTATTTTTAATTTGCAACCTGGTGGAGGTTAGTATAAATGGACTAATAGAACACGTCCCACACACTGCTACAAGCCCAAATATTTTTTCAGAGCTAGATGCAGATAAAAATAATTTTTAATTTGCAACCTGGTGGAGGTTAGTCTAGATGGACTAAAAGAACAAGTCCCACACACTGCTACAAGCCCAAATATTTTTTCAGAGCTACATGCAGATAAAAATTATTTTTAATTTGCAACCTGGTGGAGGTTAGTATAGATGGACTAATAGAACAAGTCCCACACACTGCTACAAGCCCAAATATTTTTTCAGAGCTAGATGCAGATAAAAATTATTTTTAATTTGCAACCTGGTGGAGGTTAGTATAGATGAACTAATAGAACAAGTCCCACACACTGCTACAAGCCTAAATATTTTTTCAGAGGTAGATGCAGATAAAAATAATTTTTAATTTGCAACCTGGCGGAGGTTAGTATAGATGGACTAATAGAATGATGCTATGCCCAAAAGGTCTTACTTGGCTAGATGCAGTAAAAAAATGTGTATTCTATACACAGGTGGTGTAGCTTGCAACACAGATAGGCTACTCCACTGACTATCACACACTGCAAGAGGCCAAAAAGGATTTGCTTTGCTAGATTTAGCCAAATGCTGTGAAAAAAATTTGCACAGCACTGGCATAGACCTGCCTGGCAAAAAGTGATAGGAACTGATGTAACCTAGTCCTCTAAAGGACTGCAATTACAATTAGTCCCTACTCCCAACCTATCTATTTAAGAGCACAGACCTGCCTGATAAAAGTCGTAGGAAATGATGTAACCTAGTCCTCAAAAGGACTGCAATCACAACTATTCCCTTCTCCCAAGCTCTCTGTAGATTTGTGCGAAAAGTGGCTTGAAATTAACACTCAAAGTATAGCGCACACAGCAACAGCGGTGCTGTCTAACACGCAGCTGCAGCAGTGAGAAAATGGTGGCTATGTGGAAAATGGCTTGGTCTTATAGGGCAAGAAAATGTGACATACACTGCCAATGACACATGCCCTTGCTTGTGTGAAAAAAAGCAGTTTGCTCCGTGTGTGGGCTGCTGATAGGCTGACAGATTGCACCTCCCCACTGTAAATGCAGGAAAGAGAAAAAAAAATCGAGATCTTCATTATTTATGCAGAGATCCATCCCCTGCCCCTCCCCCCGCCCCGCTGTACACTCAAACTGCGTATTAACATTCATTTTCAGCATTACTGAGAAAAAATCCAGTTATGATTTTGGTGCACGAACAGTTATCGAACATAACCTCGAACAGTCGAACGGCTCGAACACCGCCCAAAACAGCTCGAATTTGAGATTGGTGAACAGTTCGAGTCGAACACCGCTCATCTCTAGACACGACCCCTTTCCCGACTCCTGGGTTGGCATGGATCGGCATGACAGCCGCGAGGGGGCAGAATGCCGGATAAAGATCTGAGTGGCCAAGTAGCGCTCGATCAGGCTGGCCACCAGGTCGAATGTGCCGGGGTCCCCTTGCCCCACCCAACGTTGTATAGCGGCTGGCAGAGTCCTCACCAGTCGGTCAACCACCACCCTCTCCACCATCTGGGCTGGAGACAAAGTCTCAGGCTGGAGCCACCTCTTTACCAGCTGCAGGAGGTCATAAGCTTGAGACCAGGCGGGTCAGGTCTCCACATAGGCCCACGAAAACACACGCTGAGCCCTCAAGTATGTATTGACCCCCAGCCGGGCAAGGATCTCACCTTTGAGCCTCTGGTAGTCCTGGGTGTCCTCTCCACTTAGGTCGAAGTAGGCCTTTTGGGCATCGCCTACCAGAAACGGAGCCATCACTTCTGCCCACTGGCTGGTCAGTAGGTTTTCCCGCTCTGCTGTGCGCTTATAAATGGTCAGGAAGGCTTCCACATTGTCCTCCGGTCCCATCTTCCTCAACGCTGAGCGAACCTTGTCCGGGCCTCTCGACGTTCCGGGGCTGATGCCGTCGGTGTCTACCGCATGGCAACAATCTGTTGCAGCACAGTTCGTTTGTTTTCTGCTGCTGCTGGTACAGTAACAGTTGCTGCTGATCACGCTGCTGCTGGGAGAGTATCCACTGTTTGTACAGCGCCTCCATTTTGTCCACGGGGTGGAACTGAAAGGTGGCAGGTCGGATTGTGGCCATGCAGCTGCCAGTGGGGGTATGCCTCAGTCACTATGCCCGCATTCTCCACCAAGCAGTAAGGCGGCAGTGTTCACACCGTGCAGTAACTGAGGCAGTGACCAAAGCAAGTCCAACATAAACAGCTTTTATTAAGCAATTCGCGGGTAAACAGGACAGTCCTCCGGTTCGCAGCTGGGTTAACACAAGTATTTAAACAACGGTTGCCGTGGGCAACGGCCACGCTGGGACGCTCAGAGACCGACAGGTGCAGAGGCTTCCCAGGCATGGGTTCAGCCACCCTCAATCCTTGCTGAGCTTCCCTGCTATGCTCCTAGCAGGTTACAACTTAGAACAACACTAATCCTTAGTGCAGGGGTTTTAAAGGACCTGTGGCAAGAGCCACTGGAAAACCCGAGTTGGAGAAAGAAGGCCGCCCCACTGCCTCCTGTGACCTCCTACAAGAAATGCAGTCCCTGCCAGGTTTTATTTAATCTGCCTTAGCCAGGTAGTCAGACCAGGTCATTGCTCACCTTCATTCCTGCATTGCAGCCGCAGGTGAGTTTGTGACTGCAATGCACTCCAATGAATTTAATAGGTCTCTGTACACATTCTGGGAGATATATAACCTCCTTCGTATACGATCCCGGTCACTGCCTCACAGTATGCAGCACATTAGTGTCCATTGCACGTTCTGTCTGCTGCTCTAACAAATATCCATAGCCCTAAATATCAGGGCTATTTTATTTTTGTCTTAATCCTGATTATTTGCTTAAAAAGCAATGCAGTACTCCATTTTACTGCACCATTTGCTTGTCAGCAGAATACAGGCAGATTGTTTTTATTTTATTCACATTGCTGTATTGTGTAAGCAGATAAAGTTTCCCATCATCACATATTACTGCGGTAATAATCGTGACATTTTTTGGAGCCAGCCAAATATTACCCTCCATTTAAAGTCAGCCAGCTGTGTTTTGTTGAATCTATTCACTCTTGGTCACTGACAAATACCACATCAATAAGGCCACTTCCTAAACCCATGGTTGTTACACGTGATCCCATATTACTGCGGTAATAATACAGACATTTTGTGGAACATGACAAATATACTCCATTTAAAGTCAGCCAACTGTGTTTTGATGAACCTATTCACACTTGGTCGCTGACCACTAACATATCTATAAGGCCACTTCCTAAAACCGTGGTCATCACACGTGATCACATATTACTGTGGTAATAATACAGACATTTTGTTGAGCGTGTCAAATATACTCCATTTAAAATCAACCAGCTGTGTGTTGTTGAACCTATTCACACTTGGTCGCTGACCAATACTATACTACAAGGCCACAGCCTAAAACCATGGCCGTCACACGTGATTGCATATTAGTGCAGTAATAATACAGACATTAAAAATGGTAAAGGTGCGCTGCAAGGGACGGGGAAGTGGATGTGATGGTGATGATTAGTGTTGAGCGAGCACTAAAATGCTCGGGTGCTCGGAGCTCGGGCTGAGCTCGCCGTGATACTCGGGTGCTCGACCCGAGCAACGAGCCCAATGTTAGTCTATGAGAATCCCGAGCATTTTTGCAGCTGCACCCCCGGCAGTCTGTAGAAATCCTAAAAAGTGCCCAAAAAGATAGTGACAGTGCTCAAAAGACATGGGGACAGCATGGGCATCGCCCCAGGAAGAATTTCTGACCCCCAGGTCACTGCTGTCAGAGGTATTAAGCCACTTTTAAGGGCTCACAAGAAAATGTTCAAAAACTAAACTGAAAATGCTTTCCTGTGAAATATGTTAAGGAACTTCCTTTCCAGGGTAAAGACTTGTGTATAAGGTAAAATAAATAACCAAAAACAAAAATACTCCTCCACACCTTGGGCTATGTTCACAAGTAGCATTTTTTATGCGTTTTTGCACTTTTGTATTGCTTTCCACTGTGACAAATGTATTCACTGGGAAATGTCATTTTAACATTTTACAATCTTATCTGGCCATCTGAAGTGTGACACATGCATACAGTGCTGAAAAGACATGGGAACAGCATAAGGAAGACCCCTGAAAGCATCTCTGACTCCCAGGTGACTGCCTAAAAGTGTGCCCATCAGAAGTGATCCTTGCCGCATCAGAAGATGCAGACTTGCAACTATCCCCATGCAAGTCCTTGTCCCAGGGCAGTATTCAATTGTAGCTACCCCATTCCTTGCAATGCAAGCGCAAGTATGCAGCCTGCCACCCACCCACCCCCAGGCTGCAATACCATACTGCTAGCTTTCACTTGAAATGGGGCCTTTTAATTTGGAGGAGGCCAAAGCAGGCCACTACCTCATGGCTGCTTCAGCAGTGAGGTATCCATACTCAGTCCCCAGCTGCCCGGCGGCCGGGTGTCCACGCTCGGTCCCCATCCGCCAGGGGGCAGCTGGGTGTCCATACTCGGCCTCCAGCCCCCACGCGGCCGGGTGTCGACATATGGTCCCCAGCCGCCTAGGGCGGCCGGGTGTCCATACACAGTCCCCAGCCACCCCTATTTGAAGGACAGCCTAACCACAAACACGTGGACAAGTGAATGTGGCCAGGGATGGTCCATCTCACGCCTTCACACTGGGTTAATATTGTGGAAGCCGGGACACAGTTGGACACTGGGATGCAACACGTCCTCCAGACATAGAGGATTTCCAGTCCTGGGTCAATCAGGCTTCAACACAAAGTTCAAAAGGTAGACAGCAGAAGTGGTCGGCCTCCTACACAGTGAGTAAATTATTCATGATCATGAGGCAATCCATCTCCTTAGCATTCTGTTCTTTGGAATGCAAGCGCATGTATGCAGTAGCGGCTAAGCCTGAGGTGGTCAGCGTATCCGGCCTCTTCCGAGGATTGCTGGATGTTTTCCTGCTACTATCCCAGTTCTATGACTCCCGTTAAAACAAAGCTTCAGGTGATGAATAGTGTTGAGCCACCCCCGTAGTGTTTGAGTTCGGTTCGTCGAACACCCGTGTGTTCGCCGAACTGTTCGTCGAACACCTTCGAACACCGTTAAAACCAATAGCAGGCAAACAAAAACACATAGAAAACACCTTCAAAGGTGTCGAAAAGCTGACAAACTGCTCAGAAGACACAACTAACACATGGAAAAGTGACAAGTACATATAGTCATGCGAAAAGAAAAGAGGTGGAGGAGTAAAAGGAGGGGGAGACACAGATATAGGCATGTCATGCCCTTCTAAAATCCAAAAAGTGAGAAGCCGACACGGCCAGTCCGGTCCTGCCCGTGCCACCTCCGTGTCGCCGGGTTTGTGCCAGAGCCGAAGTGAACCCTGACTGCCAGCCCCCCTCTCCCAATACTGGTGCCTGTCCGCTGGTGGGTCGAGCGAGCCCCCCTGTGGTGGAGGCAGCTCTAAGCTTTTTAATTTAAATTGTCTCTCTAATTTGAATGAATACACTTTAAATCCATTTACAAGGATCTATTGGAGGGCAAGTCTCATGCCAGCAGCCGCGTAATTCCAGCTCCAGTAGCGTCCACTAAAGCTGCTGCAGTTAAAAAGCTTTTATAAGGATAACTGTCCACCGCAAGGCATCCTACTCCCAGTCCCAGCCCCCATGCCTTGGGGTGCCTCCTGATGCTCTTCACTGAGTATCCCGTGATCCCGAAGCATTTCCTTTGAAAAAATTAAGTGTCCAAACTACAGGTGGTGTAGGTTGCTTAACAGCCGGGATAATCCGCTGACTAGCAGACACTGCTACTAGGCACAAAGTATTTCCTGGGCTAGATACAGTTAAAAATTTGTAATTAGATACTCTCGTTGGATGCTGAGAAAGCATTCCATAGAGTCTCCTGGCACGCCATATATTATTCTCTTAAAAAGCTTGGGGTAGGGGTCTAGGGGACCCTTTTATAGCTCAAATCACGGCCCTGTATCGCAATACGTCACCTAGGCTGAAGATAAATGGAACTGTAGCACCCTGAGGGCTCGGTTGCTACAGAGGTATTGCACCTCACCCAGAGGTGTGATATCTCACTCTCAGGTAAGGATGGAGTGTGAATCAGGACCCGACACCTGCATGCATTACACCTCATTGCCGTGGGGCAGGGCGACCAATATGCCCCTGAGATGGGCACGACAGTCCCTGTCCCTGGCTGGAGTGGGGGGAGGGAACACTGAGGAAGGGGAACCCTGTAGTGCAGGAGCAGGGAGGAAGCAGTTCCTGGGTGCATTGAGAAGGGAGTATAAAAGTTGGGCACCATCTTAGTTCAGTGCAGAGAAGTCTGAGCAGAAGTGACAGGGAGCAGGGGCTCTGCATGAGCTCTGCTCCGGAGGCGTGCCTAATAACAGAGGCCCAGGCCTGGAAGAGGGAGAAGAAAGGAAGAGGAGCGGAGAAGGCTCCAGGAATGAGGAACGAAGGGATCCCAGGGGTGCGGACGGGCGAGTCGCCACCGCACGCCCGAATCCACCTGCGTGGAGGGGGAGACCGGTCCCCGAAACTAGTGGAGGCAGGAAACGACCCTCAGCTAGAAACCGGAGGCTGTGACATTTTATGTGGTGCAGCCCCTCGCTACACCCGCTAGGAAGGCACCACATAGGGTCAGGGAAACTGGTGCCAAGTTTACCAAGAGGAGGCCCGAGGCAGCCGGACAGAAGGGTTGGTAAGAAAGGCCAGACAAAGGACACACAAAGGGGGTCCTGTGAAGTGCTCCAAAGTTATCTGGGAGTTGTCTGAGCCCCTCACCTGGTGAGCACAGTACTACGTGGGCAGCCGTTACCTGCAGACGTGGTCTGGATAATAAGAACTGTGAGTAAAGGCCCTGGACTGCATCAATGACTCCGTGTCGTTACTGCTGCTGCCCTGCACCATCACCCCCATCCTCCACATGCACTGCCCTGAGGCTATACTCCTCCCGTGGGGAGTTATGCTACGCTCTGCTGCACCCACAACACCAGCCTCAGCGGTCTACCCTGCAGCGGCGATTCACTCTGACCGCAATCCACGGGTGGCGTAGTCGGACATTTAAACATCAAAACCACATAAATAGTTCCGCCACTGGTTTGACCGCCCTGAGCCACGGAACCGGGTCGCCGCCACGGAGACTACAACCCCCAGCATCCACTAAAAAGGGTCCGACTCCGGGTGTCCCAAGGCCCAGGGGGTGCATCAGAACATTTTCATCATATATATCACTCAATCACATATATCCATCCATGCTGTTATGGCTGAAATAGATCACGTTGTTACATGGTAAAATTTTAAAATCAATGCAACGAAGTCTGAGGCCCTCGATGTCTCCCTCCCCAAATCCATACAGGATTCCATCCAGTCCAACTTTCCCTTTGCCTGGCCCTCACAGTGTATCAAATACTTAGGAATTCCTATTCATAGAGATCTCTCCCATCTATGTTATCTTAATTTTGGGCCCTTTATTGAAAAACTCCATACAGACCACGGTTGGCAAGATAGAACTGTAAGATTCACTACGTGAACCACTGGTGTTTTGTGGAAAAGCACATGTACACTGTGTTCCAAATTATTATGCAAAAAGTGTTTAGGAGTAATAAGGGAAGAATATGTTTGTTTGTCAGTTAAACTCATTGATGGTGATGTGTGTCAGGGTTCTTTATATCACTGTAAGCAATTGCAGACACCTGTGCTAATTAGTTTGGCAGGTGTGTCCAATGAAAGACAAGACTACTTAAGAAGGCTGTCCCACATTATTAAGCAGCCTACATTTTCTGCCAAAATGGGAAAGAAAAAGGATGTGTCGGCTGCTGAGAAGCAACAAATTGTGGAGTGTTTAGGTCAAGGCATGACTACAATCAACATTGTGCGATGATCAGGATGAAGTGTCTTGGCAATCAAGAAGTATGTAGCTGATTCACAGTACACACGTGTGCGTGCTGATAAGGGCAAATTGAGGACTCTTTCCTACAGGCAATTACGTCAGGTTAAAAGAGCAGCGGCAAAAAAGCCTTGTCATAGCAGCAGACAAGTTTTTGAAGCTGCTGGTGCCTCCAACGTCCCCCGAACAACAAGATGCAGGGTCCTTCAGAGGTTTGCAGCTGTGCATACGCCATCCTGTCGACCTCCTCTATCCACTTCACACAAGCAGAAACGGCTCCAGTGGGCCAAACATTACATGAAGACAGATTTCAAAACTGTTTTGTTCACGGATGAGTGCCGTGCAACGCTCGATGGTCCAGATGGATGGAGTGGAGGATGGCTGGTTTATGGACACCCCACGCAAACACGGCTACAGCGCCAACAAGGAGGAGGTGGAGTAATGTTTTGGGCTGGAATCATTGGGAGAGAGATTGTTGGCCCCTTTAGGATCCCTGAAGGGGTAAAGATGAACTCCATAATGTATGTGGAGTTTCTCAAACAGCACTTCCTGCCATGGTTCAAGAAGAAGAACCGTGTATTCCACAGCAAGATCATTTTTATGCATGATAATGCACCATCTCATGCTGCACATAAAACATCTGCATCTCTGGCTGATATGGGCATAAAAGGGGACAAACTTATGGTGTGACCCCCATGCTCCCCTGACCTCTACCCCATTCAGAACCTCTGGAGCATCATCAAAAGGAGTGTCTACGATGGCGGGAGGCAGTTCACATCTAAGCAACAGCTCTGGGAGGGTATTCTGTCCTCATGCAAAACAATTGAAGCAGAAACCATCCAAAACCTGACAAATTCAATGGACGAGAGAGTTCAGAAGCTCTTTTCGAACAAGGGGTCCTATGTGAAAATGTAACATCACCTAGAATAAAGTTTTGAGTTGAAAACTGTTTGATTTCAGTTTCTAATAACCTGCTAATGCTTATAATTTAAAAAATTACCATTTTTTTGGTCTTTATTAAAATGAAAAGGTTGATCGAAAAGTTTGGGGAATCTAAGAGTGTGGCAACCCAGTAGTCAGGATTACTTCGAATTCTGACAATATGAGGGTCATGTTGCAGGAAGTGCAGCAAGAAGGCACTTATGTGTCTTGCGCATCTCGGAGCCCCAAATTATTTTCCGGGCTAGATGCAGCTAAAAATTATTATTAATTTTAAATCTGGTGGAGCTTAGTATAGATGGCCTAATAGAATCAGTGCTGCACACTGCTACAAAGCCCAAATTATTTTCCAGCCAAGGTACAGATAAACATGATTAGTAATTTTAAATCTGGTGGAGCTTAGTATAGATGGCCTAATAGAATCAGTACTGCACACTGCTACAAAACCCAAATTATTTTCCAGCCAAGATACAGATAAACATGATTAGTAATTTTAAATCTGGTGGAGCTTATTATAGATGGCCTAATAGAATCAGTGCTGCACACTGCTACAAAGCCCAAATTAGTTTCCAGCCAAGATACAGATAAACATGATTATTAATTTGAAAACTTAAAATGGTTGGTGAGGTGATTTTAACCAATCATCAAGCTTTTACTCTCCCCAGGATGACACAGGGGTAGCAAAGTCATTTCGGATCCATGATTTGTTCATCTTTATGAACGTGAGTCTGTGTACATTATCAGTGGAGAGCCGCGTGCGCTTATCTGTCAGCACACCACCAGCAGCGCTGAACACACGTTCAGACAGAACGCTGACTGCGGGGCATGACAAGATCTCCAAGGCGTAAGTGGCTAGCTCCGGCTGTTTATCCAGATTGGAAGCCCAAAAAGAGCAAGGGTCCAGTGACACAGTCATGGCTTCAATGTTTACTTGGAGATACTCCTGTACCATCGTCTCTAGGCGTTGACTATGTGTCAGACTTCTTGTCTCCTGTGGGCTTGAAAAGGATGGGCTAAAAAAGAGGTGAAATGATTCCGCAAAATTGATGTTACCAGCAGATACTGTGTTTCTGTTACGGTTTGAGTGCTGAACACTCGACGGTCCCACGGTTGGCAAGTTGGAACTGTGAGATTCACTACGTGCACCACTGGTGTTTTGTGGAAAAGCACATGTAAGATTCTGCAACAGTCTCTGCTGATAGTCCTGCATGCGTGCATCCCTTTCTATGGCAGGAATAATTTCTGCAAATTTACTTTTGTACCGGGGATCTAACAGTGTGGCAACCCAGTAGTCAGGATTATTTCTAATTCTCCCAATTCGAGGGTCATGTTGCAGGTAGTGCAGCAAGAAGGCACTCATGTGTGTTGCGCATCCAGGAGCACCAAGTCCCTGTTGTGTTGGTGGCGAGGTAACAATCATGCTTCCTTCCTCTGTCCTCTCCCCCCAACCTCGCACAACAGAAATGTGATCAAGGTCTCCCTCATCTGATGAGTCTTCCATCAGTTCGTCCTCCACTTCTTCCTGGGCTCCTGCACCTTCCTCACTAGTTTGGCTGCTACCATGCACCCTGGTAAAACCATCTCCCCCACCCTCACATGCCTGCCGCCTTGGTGCTGCCGACCGTCTGGACCTTGCAGATGTTAGCCCTTCCACATACAACTCCTCCTCCTCTACTTCCTCCACCTCTTCTTGTGCCACCACCTGACTCCGAATTCTGTTTAACATGTGCTCCAGCATGTAAATCACCGGAATAGTCATGCTGATAATGGCATCGTCAGCACTAAACATCTTCGTCGCCATTTCAAAACTGTGCAGAAGGGTGCATAGGTCGCTGATCTGAGACTTCTCCTCCAGCGTGATTTGCCCCACCTCTGTATCACGTTGGCCCAGGCTATACGTCAGAACGTATTGCACCAGGGCTTCTCGGTGCTGCCACAGTCGCTGCAACATGTGCAGAGTTGAATTCCACTGGGTTGGCACATCGCATTTTAGCCGGTGAAGTGGCAGGCCCAACGACTTCTGTAGAGATGTAAGTCGCTGAGCTGCGGGATGCGAACGGCAGAAGTGAGCACACAGCGATCGTGCCCTCTGCAGAGGGCCATCTAGTCTGGGATAGTGCGCTGAAAATTGCTGGACAACCAGGTTCAACACGTGAGCCATACAAGGCACGTGTGTGACATTGCCCCGGCGAAGGGCCGCACCCAGGTTTGCAGCATTGTCGCACACGGCCTTCCCTGGTTTCAGGTCCAGTGGAGACAGCCATTCATGAAATTGGTTCTCCAGAGCTGACCACAACTCCTCAGCTGTGTGACTCACATTTCCCAGACATTTCAATGTAAAAACCGCCTGATGACGTTGAGCCCTACTGCCAGCATAGTAAGGAGGTGTGCAGGATCCCTTCTGCGCAGTTAGAAAGCTTGTGGCATGACCAGACAGGGTTTGGGTGCAGGTGGAAGACCGAGAGGAGGTTGAGGAGGCAGAAGCAGTGGAGGAACTTTGACATAAAGAGGATTGACGCACAACTCATGGGGACGGCAAGACTTGGACAGCAGCCCCTTGTCCTGCTGTCACCATAGTTACCCAGTGCCCAGTCAGCGACATGTAACGCCCCTGTCCATGCCTACTCGTCCAAGTGTCTGTGGTGAAATGCACCCTGTCACACACAGAGTTTCGCAAAGAAGCGGTGATGTTGTGTGCGACATGCTGGTGGAGCGCAGGCACACCTTTCTTTGAGAAGTAGTGCCGACTGGGCATCTGGTACTGGGGCACTGCGACGGACATAAGGTCTCGAAAATCTTCTGTGTCCACCAGGCGGAAAGGCAGCATTTCTGTAGCCAAGAGCTTGCAGATGGTGAAATTCAACCTCTTAGCTTTCTCATGGCTAGGAGGAAATGGTCTTTTACTTGTCCACATCTGAGGGACCGAGGGCTGGCTATTGTGCTTAGACGGGGTTGATAAGGGTGTCCCCGGCAAACTGCCGGTCTGTGAGGAAGATGCAGGCGGACATGTTAGGTTGCCTTGATCCAAAGGTGGTGCTATCGATGTCGGACATCGCTCAACACCAGCTGGTGTTACCACCTCCAAAGAAAATGATGACCTGCCAATCACGCTGGCTGTTGCGGGTAAAGAGGTGGCAGGTCTGCGCCCCAAAACAGGTGTGACTGCTGTTCCCCCAGTCACAGAGGATGAAGAGGCCGCGGATGCAAAAGATATGGCAGACTGTGGTTGGCCCGGCCGGCTAGGCCGCATTGTAGCACAGTGAGCTTCCCACTGCAACTTATGCTTCACGTCCATGTGCCGGTTCATGCATGAAGTACTCAAACTATGTATTTTTTGGCCTCTACTTAGCTTTTGCTGACAAATGTTACAGATAAGACGAGTTGGGTCATCTTTATCGATCTGAAAAAATGCCCAGGCTATGCAAGGCTTAGCACCCATGTGACCTGAAGAGCCACCACGACTTGTGATGAGAGGCAGAGTTGTGTTTGAGGATACAGTTGTTGACGTGCTTCCAGTACTACGTCTCTGTCCAGGAAGGCGCAACCTGACCTCGTCGTCACTAGCATCCTCCTCCACCTCCTCTGCTGACCTCATCTCTTGGCTGACTGTGGGTTGACAGTAAGTGGGATCTCCAAACTCATCATCATCACCCTGTGCGTTATCACACCCGTCGTCCTCAGAGCCAACCTGTTCCTGCCCTGACAAAAAACTAAAGTTGTCGCTCCAATCAGGTATTTGAGTCTCATCATCGTCTTCCTCATTGTCTCCACCAACAGGACTTACAGTTTGGGAATGAGGGTCTACATTATGGTCAGAACCTTCTGCGTCTGGTCCTGGATCCGACTCATAAAGATTCTGGGCATCAGTGCAGATCATTTCCTCGTCTGGATTCACAGAAGCGCTGGAGTCGACCTCTGATTCCCAGGCTATAGTATGAGTAAACAGCTCTGCAGACTCAACCATCTGTTCTACCTCATACTCAGACGGGCAGCTGGAGATTTGGGAGCTGTGAGGAAGCAAGTGAGATTGGGGTGACACCTTTGAGGACTGGAGTATTTGTGAGGTTGAAGTTGATGTGGAGGAGAGCCCACTTAAAGGAACACTTGATATCCGTTGAAGCACCTGCTGTTTTTGTGCCTCATCTGGAATTTGTAGCGATTGGCGTGGCCGTAAGAAAGGGATCTTATCACATTGTCCGCTAAAAGAAGTAGACATTTTAGTTTGGCTGGAAGATGGTCTTTCTTCTGCAGATGTTACTGTTGCTTTAACACCTACCCCACGGACACAACCTTTTTTCCCCTTCCCAACACGCCTATTCCCCTTTCCACCAGCAGCAGGCCTTTTTCCACTCATTTTGGTGGTTAACTAATTCACAACTCTGGAGTTGTTTGCACAAAAAAACAATGGATGGGAACCAAGCAGAGCTGAGTGGCCAAACTGTGGTATTAGGCAAAAAATTATATTCAGTTTGCAACCTGATGGAGGTCAGTATAGATGGACTAATAGAACAAGTCCCACACACAGCTAGAAGCCCAAATATTTTTTCAGAGGTAGATGCAGAAAAAAATTGTATTCAGTTTGCAAACTGATGGAGGTCAGTATAGATGGACTAATAGAACAAGTCACACACACAGCTAGAAGCCCAAATATTTTTTCAGAGGTAGATGCAGATAAAAATTATTTTTAATTTGCAACCTGATGGAGGTCAGTATAGATGGACTAATAGAGAAAGTCCCACACACTGCTAGAAGGCCAAATATTTTTTCAGAGCTAGATGCAGACAAAAAATTATTTTGAATTTGCAATCTGATGGAGGTCAGTATAGGTGGACTAATAGATCAAGTCCCACACACTGCTAGAAGGCCAAATATTTTTTCAGAGCTAGATGCAGACAAAAAATTATTTTGAATTTGCAATCTGATGGAGGTCAGTATAGGTGGACTAATAGATCAAGTCCCACACACTGCTAGAAGGCCAAATATTTTTTCAGAGCTAGATGCAGAAAAAAATTATATTAAGTTTGCAACCTGATGGAGGTCAGTATAGATGGACTAATAGAACAAGTCCCACACACAGCTAGAAGCCCAAATATTTTTTCAGAGGTAGATGCAGAAAAAAAATATATTCAGTTTGCAGCCTGATGGAGTTCAGTATAGATGGACTAATAGAGAAAGTCCCACACACTGCTAGAAGGCCAAATATTTTTTCAGAGCTAGATGCAGATAAAAAATATTTTTAATTTGCAACCTGATAGAGGTCAGTATAGATGGACTAATAGAACAAGTCCCACACACAGCTAGAAGGCCAAATATTTTTTCAGAGTTCCATGCAGATAAAAATTATATTCAATTTGCAACCTGATGGAGGTCAGTATAGATGGACTAATAGAGAAAGTCCCACACACTGCTAGAAGGCCAAATATTTTTTCAGAGCTAGATGCAGACAAAAAATTATTTTAAATTTCCAACCTGATGGAGGTCAGTATAGGTGGACTAATAGAAAAAGTCCCACACACTGCTAGAAGGCCAAATATTTTTTCAGAGCTAGATGCAGAAAAAAATTATATTCAGTTTGCAACCTGATGGAGGTCAGTATAGATGGACTAATAGAACAAGTCCCACACACAGCTAGAAGCCCAAATATTTTTTCAGAGGTAGATGCAAAAAAAAATTATATTCAGTTTGCAACCTGATGGAGGTCAGTATAGATGGACTAATAGAACAAGTCCCACACACAGCTAGAAGCCCAAATATTTTTTCAGAGGTAGATGCAGAAAAAATATATATTCAGTTTGCAACCTGATGGAGGTCAGTATAAATGGACTAATAGAGAAAGTCTCACACACTGCTAGAAGGCCAAATATTTTTTCAGAGCTAGATGCAGAAAAAAATTATTTTTAATTTGCAACCTGATGGAGGTCAGTATAGATGGACTAATAGAGAAAGTCCCACACACTGCTAGAAGGCCAAATATTTTTTCAGAGCTAGATGCAGACAAAAAATTATTTTGAATTTGCAACCTGATGGAGGTCAGTATAGATGGACTAATAGATCAAGTCCCACACACTGCTAGAAGGCCAAGTATTTTTTCAGAGCTAGATGCAGAAAAAAATTATATTCAGTTTGCAACCTTATGGAGGTCAGTATAGATGGACTAATAGAACAAGTCCCACACACTGCTAGAAGCCCAAATATTTTTTCAGAGCTAGATGCAGAAAAAAATTATATTTAATTTGCAACCTGATGGAGGTCAGTATAGGTGGACTAATAGAATGATGCTATGCCCAAAAGATTTTACTTCACTAGGTGCAGTAAAAAAATTGGTATTCTATACACAGGTGGTATATCTTGCAACACAGATAGGCTACTTCACTGACTAATACACACTGCAATAGGCCAAAAAGGATTAGCTTTGCTAGATTCAGCCAAATGCTGTGAAAAAAACTTGCACAGCACTGGCACAGACCTGCCTGGCAAAAACTGATAGGAACTGATGTAACCTAGTCCTGAAAAGGACTGCAATTACAATTAGTCTTTACTCCCACAACCTATCTATTTAAGAGCACAGACCTGCCTGATAAAAGTCGTAGGAAATGCTGTAACCTAGTCCTAAAAAGGACTGCAATCACAACTATTCCCTACTCCCAGGCTATCTGTAGATTTGTGCGAAAATTGGCTTGAAATTAACATGGTATAGCGCACACAGCAACAGCGGTGCCGTCTAACACGCAGCTGCAGCAGTGAGAAAATGGTGGCGACGGGGAAAATGGCTTGGTCTTATAGGGCAAGGACATGTGACATACACTGCCAATGACACATGCCCTTGCTTGTGTGAAAAAAAGCACTTCGCTCCGTGTGTGCGCTGCTGATAGGCTGACAGATTGCACCTCCCCACTGTAAATGCGGGAAAGAGAAAAAAAATGGAGATCTAAATTATTCCTGCAGAGATCCATCCCCTGCCCCTCCCCCCGCCCCGCTGTACACTCAAACTGCGTATTAACATTAATTTTCATCATTACTGAGAAAAAATCCTGTTATGATTTTGGTGCACGAACAGTTATCGAACATAACCTCGAACAGCCGAATTTTTCTCAAATCGTTCGTGTTCGCCGAAAGGCTCGAACACCGCCCAAAACAGCTCGAATTTGAGATTGGTGAACAGTTCGAGTCGAACAACGCTCATCTCCAGTGATGAATGATGGAAGAGGTAGTTGCAAAGGAGAAAGAGCAGGAGGAGCAGGGACCATTCACATCAATATCAGGCTAGTCAACCACACATGTCTTGTAGGATATGTTTCTGTACCAAAAGGAGAGGTTCGGCTATACAGTTATAGGGCATACAGTGAGTGCAATGCCTACCAAAAATTTCGAGGCACTTCAATGCCCCTTGGAAGTGACATAGAGGTCAGAGGGCCTTAACTAAACCGTTTTTTCCATTTATAGCAACTGGGTCTCCTGTGCACTGTTGGCCTAAGCATTGAATGGAAGGCTTTCCAAATATTAGGAGGAACTGCAATGGCCCTTGAAACTGACGTGGATTACAGCATACTAAAAAACTTCTACCCATTACTGGGGAGTGGTCTCCCTTAGTGTTCACCTATGCATTGAAAAGCTGACTAAAATTAGGAGGAAATGCAATGCCCGTTGGAAGAGTCATGGAGGGTAGAGTTAATTAAAAACAACATTTCAATGCCCCTTGGAAGAGCTGTGGAGTTCAGAATGGTTTAACAAGACGGTTTTAATGCCCCTTGGAAGAGACGTGGAGGTCGCAGTAGCTCAGCAAGATGGTTTAAATGCCTCTTGGAAGAGACGTGGAGGTCGCAGTAGCTTAAAAAGATGGTTTTAATGCCCCTTGGAAGAGAAGTGGAGGTCGCAGTAGCTTAACAAGACGGTTTAAATGCCTCTTGGAAGAGATGTGGAGGTCGCAGTAGCTTAAAAAGATGGTTTTAATGCCCCTTGGAAGAGAAGTGTAGGTCGCAGTAGCTTAACAAGACGGTTTAAATGCCCCTTGGAAGAGACGTGGAAGTCGCAGTAGCTTAAAAAGATGGTTTTAATGCCCCTTGGAAGTGCAGTGGAGGTCGCAGTATCTTAAAAAGACGGTTTTAATGCCCCTTGGAAGAGACGTGGAGGTCACAGTGGAATAAAAAGACAATATGAATGCCCCTTGAAAATGTGGTGGAGGTCGCAGTAGCTTAACAAGACGGTTTTAATGCCCCAGGGAAAAGTGGTGGAGGTCGCAGTAGCTTAGCAAGATGCTTTTAATGCACCTTGAAGAAGTGGTGGAGGCTGCAGTAGCTTAGCAAGACGGTTTTAATACCCATTGGAGAAGTGGTGTAGGTCGCAGTAGCTTAACAAGATGGTTTTAATGCCCCTTGGAAGAGATGTGGAGGTCGCAGTAGCTTAACAAGATGGTTTTAATGCCCCTCGGAAGAGATGTGGAGGTCGCAGTAGCTTAACATGACGGTTTTAATGCACCTTTGAGAAGTGTTGGAGGTCTCAGTTGCTTAACAAGATGGTTTAAATTCCCCTTGCAAGAGACATGGAGGTCGCAGTAGCTTAACAAGACAGTTTTAATGCCCCTTGAAAGAATGGTGGAGGTCGCAGTAGCTTAACAAGACAGTTTAAATGCCCCTTGGAAGAGACGTGGAGGTTGCAGTATCTTAACAAGAAGGTTTAAATGCACCTTGGAAGAGACGTGGAGGTCTCAGTAGCTTAACAAGATGGTTTTAATGCCCCTTGGAAGAATGGTGGCGGTCGCAGTAGCTTAACAAGATGATTTTAATGCCCCTTACAAGAGCCATGCAGTACAGCATATATAAAACATTATTCCCATTATTGGGGAGTGGGTTTCCCATAGTTTTTGCCTATTCCTTACAAACAAAAGCAGGCAAAAATTAGGACGGAGGAAATTGAAATGCTGGCAACACGGACCATGGTCACCCTGGTGGTATAGTGGTGCTGGAGGCTGAGGATAAGGAGAAGAGTAAAATACAGCCGAAATGAGGAAGCGTATACCCATGTGTATGTGTGAAGCGGTGCATGGGAATACACCTCCCAAAATGACACAGTGGATTTGACTTTATGTTACTCTTCTGTCATTTGGTGGTGATTAGAAGTCTGGCCCAATCCAGCCCATGTTTATTTTGATAAGGGTCAGCTTGTCAGCATTGTCAGTTGACTTATGCACGAGTGCACTTATCAGTTATAATTCCCCCAGCAGCACTAAAAACACGCTCTGATAACACGCTAGCAGCAGGGCAGGCCAGGACCTCCAAGGCGTACAGAGCGAGTTCATTCCAATTGTCCAGCTTGGATACCCAATAATTAAAAGGCACAGAGGAATCATGGAGGACGCTGGTACGGTCGGCAAGGTACTCCCTCACCATCTTTTGCAATTTTCCACTCCTTGTGAGAGTACCCCACGCCTCAGGGCCTGTATTGGAGTTGCGTCTCTCTCGCCTGTAAGCCTTAGTTGGTCAACAAACTGTGACCTCTGCCGCTAGCGTGTTCGGATGGGAATTTTTTTAACAGTTCTGCAGCAAGGGCCTTCTGGTACTGCCACATTTTTGTAGACCTCTCCACCTCAGGAATAAGGGAGTGAAAGTTGTCCTTGTAGCGGGGGTCTAAAAGTGTCACCAACCAGTAATGACTGTCACCCAACATTTTGACAACGCGAGGGTCACAGTTAAGGCAGCGTAACATAAAGACAACCATGCGTGACAGACTGGTAATGGGCAAGACTTCCCTGTCCTCACCAAGATGATGACTGAACATGCTCTCCTCCTCCTACTCCCCCCTGTCTTCAGGCCACCCACGCTGAACTGACTGTATGACAGTTGTACAGGTACTACTGTCAACAGCGCATAATACCAGCTCCTGTTCTTCCTCCTCCTCCTCCTCATCCTCCTCCTTCTCTCTCTCATTGTCCCCCAATGCACATTGGGATGAGATGAGGCTGGGCTGTGTGTTATCGCCCGCTACAGCTTCTTGATTCATCTCATCATACTCTGGCTGCAATGCCTCCTCTTAAATTCTCTGCAGAGAGCCTTGCAAAAGACAGACAAGTGGGATGGTGATGCTAATGATGGCGTCATCGCCACTCACCATCTTGGTGGACTCCTCAAAATTTGTCAGGATGGTACATATGTCAGACATCCAGGTCCACTCCTGAGGTCTTATGTGTGGAGTCTGACCTGAATATCGACGGCCTTGTTGCAGCTGGTACTCCACAACTGCTCTCTTCTACTCACAAATCCTTTGCAACATGTGGAGGGTAGAGTTCTATCGTGTGGGGACATCACACACCAGTCGGTGTGCCGGAAGCTGCATACGCTGCTGCAACACAGCAAGGGCGGCGGAAGCTGTAGCCGACTTGCGAAAATGAGCTGACAGGCGGTGTACTTTGACGAGCAGATCTGGCAACTCGGGGTATGATTTAAGAAACCGCTTAACCACGAGGTTAAGCACATGAGCCAGGAATGGTACATGTGTAATCTCGCCTCGCCTCGGAGCCGCCACCTGGTTACGGCCATTGTCACACATGACCATGCCTGGATGTAGGTTCAGCCGTCTCAGCCACAGATCTGCCTGCTCTTTCACAGCTGTCCACAACTCACAAGCAGTGTGAGGTTTATCACCTAAGCTTATGAGTTTCAGCACAGCCTGTTGCCGCTTGGCTGAGGCAGCACTGCAGTGCTTCCAGATTGTAACTGATGTGGTGATATCTGAGATGGAGGCTGAACATGAGGAGGAGGAGGAGGAGGATGATGCGCAGGAGCTTTACACAGTGGGGGCAACTCTGACTGACATAGGGCCCGCAATCCTCGGTGTGGGGAGGATGTGTTCCGACCCAAGGTCCGACTGGGTCCCGGCTTCCACTATGTTTACCCAGTGTGCCGTCAGGGAGATGTACCGTCCCTGGCCACATGCACTTGTCCACGTGTCTGATGTCAAGTGGAATCTCCCAGTAACTGCATTGTTGAGGGCACGGCAGATGTTTTGGGATACGTGCTTGTGTAGTGCCTGGATGGCACACGGGGCAAAATAGTGTCGGCTGGGGACCGACTACCGAGGGACGGCCACCGCCATGAGGTTGTGGAAGGATTCCGTCTCCACCAGCCTAAAAGGCAGCATTTCCAACGCAAGCAGTCATGAAATGTGTGAATTTAGGACTGTGGCTTGTGGGGTGTTGGCTGTGAATTTGCTCTTTCGTTCAAAGGTCTGGGATATGGACAATTGAATGCTGGGTGGGATGTGGACGTTGATGCTGTTTCTTGAGAAACTGCTGTGGCGACCCTGAGGGTTCGACCGCCACAGGGATGCTGCACTTCTCTAATGGAGTGTAGTGTTCCTCCTCTGAGGTAAGAACAGTGTAATAGTCGTGACCCAACCTTTGCATCCAACACCACATTTCTCCACCAGAGGGGGCTAGTATGCACTAGGTGCTGATCCCATGGTTACAGGGAGACTGGGGAACCAAGAGAGAGGGGAACCAGTTAGTGGGTGTTGATGGTGGACTTACAAGTTAGTTACACTTTAAATTTCATATTTAATAAAAAGCCATCTTTGGTTTTGGTCCTTTGTCTGTCAAGCAGTCTTTTGTGCTGTCAAGTACTGTGTGTTACTGTGATCTCCCACCCTGAGAGTGGATCCTGTGTGGACCTGCAGGGGAGGGAGACACAGCCCTTGTACCCCGGCCTTGGGACTGAGGATCCCACCGGGTATCGGACGGAGCGGAGCTGACACCCGTGCCCTAGTTCTGAGAGGAGCTCAGAGGGAGACCCAGCCTATTTGCACACACACGGACAGGAAAGGATTCAGTCCGTAGTTCAGGAACACTCTGGTGTAGGGTCCCGACTGAATGCTGGATTACTCGGAGGATGTCGGACCCCTGTCCCTGGTGACCACAGGACAAGGTAGTCGCCTTCCTTCTGCCATCTCTAAAGTGAGTAAAGCCTTGGAAGTTCACCCCTATGGCCTCCGGACTGTTTATTCTGCGCTACACCGCATGACGCGGCATCCGTTCTCCTCTACTACTACCCCCTCCATCCTGTCCCTCTGCCCTGAGGCCCTGCTCCGCCTGTGGGGAGTAGTAATAACTTTCGCCGCCATAACATCATGCCTCAGCGGACTGCAGGGGCGCTGGTGGCCTTCACCAGGTGCCAAAGGTGGCGTAGTCGTAAATCAGCCACTCAACCCGAACAAGCCCACACCATCCTTTTTAATGTGACGGCCCTGAGCACGGGTCGGGTCCGGGCCATGGCTGCACCCCATCTCTCCATCATAGGACCCGACTCTGAGTCCCCCATCTCCCAGGGTAAAATAAAGGGCTTTTCGAGTAGAGGCGTCACAACCTGGCGTAGTCGGCAGGATAGCGTGCCCCCAGCAAAGGAAGGAAGTACCCATTGCTACCGGGTACTGTGTGCCTTACACCTTGAACTGTTGTTTTACACTTAAAATGGCGCACACCCAAGAAGAACAGGTGCCATAATGCTGTGAAAAGACTGTCTTTGAAGGCCTCCCATCGTGGGCTGGGCTCCCGCTTGGCGCCAAAAATGTGGACTGCCCCTTCCATCAGAGACTGTCCGCTGGGTAATGCCCGTCAAACCGGATGGGCTGAACGAAGGCGGGCCTGTCAGCATTCCGCCTAGGAACCGCCCCGAAAGAGGAGGAAGAAGAAAATCAACAAGGTGCGGCCATTGCAGTCGGAGCTTGGCAATCGTCAGAGGCATACATGGCCGCTTCTGGAGAGCAAACCAATGCACCTTCTGAACCCGGTTCAGGCCCTTCACCCGGCAGAGAGCGAGGCAGCAGTATCCTCACATCGGGAAATTTTGAATTTCTCCGGCAGGAAGCTCCAGGTCTCTTGCGGAGACAGAGAGAGGCCCAGGAGGTGGTGACGGCTGCGTGGTGGGAAGAGATGCTGCTGCGTATCCGGGACCGCCGCCAAGGAGTTGAGGTCCCAGGACAAGGAGACGCGGAGACAGAGGTCGAGGGCGGCCCAGCGGCGGGTGAGTGTGCAACCCCTTCCCTGGCTGCAGAGCCTACTGTAATGATCTTGGACCTTATGACGGAGTATTTAATACCCCATGCGGCCACCTGGGAGCAGGCTTTGGCTCCGGAGCTGCAAGAGGCAGCTATGAGTGGGGACCTGCGATGCCGCCCTAACCCTGAAACAGAAGTGCCTGAAACGGTGGAGGAATCCACTGGCTCAAACCCGGACTGGTCCCCGCCTGTAGAGGACCCGCAGCAACCTGTCATGACCCCGCTACCTGCACCAGAAGTAACCTGGCCCGAGGCTGAGGAGTGGGCCAGGGACAACCGGGGGGGACCTGATGGGCTTCCCCCGGGAGACCCGGGCTGAAGCGCGGAGGAGGAGCCAGTGGTGCAGCGACCAGATCTTCAAGCTCGCTCGGGAGCAACGTCAACGGGAGCTCCGCTGTGAACGTCTAGAGGTACGGGCCAAAGCTGCCAAATCCCGGGCTCGTCAGGAGGAGGCCACCCATCCCAGTCCCCGAGTGGAAGGGTAAGTCGTCCGCTTCCACCATGAGGCGGGGTGGGGGTTCATCAGAAGTCCCCAGAACCAGGACGATGTGTTTGTCAGCCGGCGGGACGTCGAGCCGCGTCTGAAGAAGGGACACCCTGGCCGGAACCTCTTCCCTGGCGACACAGTGACCTTTTCCAGGGGGTGCGAGGGTGCTACGCCCCGGACGTACACAAGGTGTCCGGGAGCGACGCCACCCCGCGCCCGGCCTCAGGGGACCGGTTAGCCTCCGTCGGGAGAAACGAGCCTTTTCCCAGGAGGGAGCCCGAGGTTTAAGGCAGCCCCCGGCTGTTGCAGTTTTCGTTTACAAGTTATGAGTGTTGACTTTTCTATTTTTGCTTATTTTATAATCCCCAGTTTCTAGAGACATGTGTCCCTGCGGACTGGCAGCAGACAGACTCTTTTCTTTGTAAATAGTTTGCATCTTTTTAGGTGCTCTATATTGGTTTTATACAAAAACCGCGGATATTTCTACCTCAAGACCTCAGAAGGAAAACCTGCCAGGGTGGCTCTCCGGGAGGTCCAACTCAGGATCTTCATGCCCTGCAGCCACCCCAGGGACTACGTTGAGGGTTGGGGGCAGGTCCCTCGCACTTCTGAACTGACTCTGCATCTTTGCACCTTAACCCGTCTGTTTGCACAAAATGTCTCTGGAAAAATGCTAGCACTTTTATATTTTTATACTTTTGTATTTCTGTACTGTATAACCTGTTATGCAACGTTTAAGAAGATGTGCCTCCCATAAAGGGAAGATAGTTCATGTTTATATTAAAAAGAAAATTTCCTGGGTGTTACTCTTTTGCAGCCCGCGGACGTGCTGTGTTTTACCAAAGGGGAATGTGGCGCCCCTGAGGGTTCGACCGCCACAGGGATGCTGCACTTCAATAATGGAGTGTATTGTTCCACCTCTGAGGTAAGAACAGTGTGATAGTCGTGACCCAACCTTTGCATCCAACACCACATTTCTCCACCAGAGGGGGCTAGTATGCACTAGGTGCTGCTCCCCTGGTTACAGGGAGACTGGGGAACCAAGAGAGAGGGGAACCAGTTAGTGGGTGTGGGTGGAGGACTTACAAGTTAGTTACACTTTAAATTTCATATTTAATAAAAAGCCATCTTTGGTTTTGGTACTTTGTCTGTCAAGCAGTCTTTTGTGCTGTCAAGTACTGTGTGTTACTGTGATCTCCCACCCTGAGAGTGGATCCTGTGTGGACCTGCAGGGGAGGGAGACACAGCCCTCGTACCCCGGCCTTGGGACGAGGGGCAGGTTGCAGACGGGGAATGTCTCAACCCGGCCAAGGACCAGGACCAAGAAGGCCCGGCGGCGCTTAAGAGTGTGGCTCCTCAGCAAATGGATCCCAGGCAGGATGCAGAGAGAGCGGTGAAAGCCACCTGTCCTCGCCAACCTGATATATTCAGAGAGAGTCCGGCTGCAAGAGGGGTACAAGCCCCCGACACCTGACCTTGCCACTCCATGTCCTGGTCGGGAAAGCCCGGTAGGCCCTGAGGATCCCACAGGGTATCGGACGCAGCGGAGCTGCCACCCGTGCCCTAGTTCTGAGAGGTGCTCAGAGGTAGACCCAGCCTATTTGCACACACACGGACAGGAAAGGATTCGGTCTGTAGTTCAGGAACACTCTGGTGTAGGGTCGCGACTGAATGCTGGACTTACTCGGAGGTTGTCGAACCCCCGTCCCTGGTGACCGCAGGACTCCATGGGGAGCAGGGAGTCGCCTTCCTTCTGCCATCCATAAAGTGAGTAAAGCCTTGGAAGTTCACCCCTATGGCCTCCGGACTGTTTATTCTGCGCTACACCGCACGACGCGGCATCCGTTCTCCTCTACTACTACCCCCTCCATCCTGTCCCTCTGCCCTGAGGCCCTGCTCCGCCTGTGGGGAGTAGTAATAATTTTGGCCGCCATAACACCATGCCTCAGCGGACTGCAGCGGCGCTGGTGACCTTCACCAGGTGCCACAGGTGGCGTAGTCGTAAATCAGCCACTCAACCAGGACAAGCCCACACCATCCTTTTTAATGTGACGGCCCTGAGCACAGGTCGGGTCCGGGCCACGGCTGCACCCCATCTCTCCATCATAGGACCCGACTTCGAGTCCCTCATCTCCCAGGGTAAAATAAAGGGCTTTTTGAGTAGAGGCATCACACTGCCATAACAAGTGAAGACTGAGAGGAGGGGGCATCTTTGCATGCAGTATGGACAGGGGATTGCCTTGCACACACAACAGGGGGTTCTATTACATGCACAACAGCGGAAGAAGCAGTGGTGACACCCGCTGACACTGGTCATGGACCCTGGGGTTCACACCACAAAGTCGGGTGCTTTACTGCCATGTGATCATGCTGGTGGTGGTCAGGCTGGTAGTTTTTTCACCCCTGCTGATGCTGGCATGGCAGGTGGTACAAATGGCCTTTTTGGGGTTATCAGCAGAGTCTTTAGAAAATTCCAGTCTCTGGAAAACCTACCGGCTGTACTGGCATCGTCCCTCGTGTTGGTGTTACGGGGAACGGTTGCCCGCCTAATGTCTGAGGCTACCACACTGCTTCTTCCTGCCTGTTGGCGTACTCTGCCTCCCTCCCCCTGTGTGCTGCTGGCTTCGCTCTGCGTGTCCTCCTGCCACGATGGGTCAGTTACTAGATCATCCACCACCTCCTCCTCTTCCACTTGTGCACCACGATCCTCCTCCTCACTTCCTCGCAATTGTGTCTCATCATCATCCACCTCTTGTGACAAATTGCCAGTGTCGACTTCCTCTGGCTGTGGATGTTCAAATATAAGGGCATCGCTACATGGGATCTCCTCTTCCACTACTTCAAGCGGAGCAGGCGAGGGGCACAAATATGGAAATGGACCAGTGAACAGCTCTTCAGATTGTCCAAGTGTGGGATCAGTTGCTGTCTGACGACATTCGGCATGGTGGGAGGAAGGAGCATCAGGGTGAGGAGGAGTATGCGGTCGAGACTCATGGCTACTAAAACTTGACCGTGTGGAAGACAGACCGGAGGTGGTGGTGCCAAGGTAACTGGAAGTATTATCTGTTTTCCAATTAATAACCTGTTCACACTGATCAGTTCGCAATAGTGGTCTTGTTGTTGTGTGCTTCCCTAGTAATTCGGTCAAGAAGCGGGAGCGAGAAGATGTGGCTGTTGGTTGTGGCACATTTTCACCTTGGCCACGGCCCCGTCTTCTACATGCACCATCACAAGAAAGTCCAGTTCCACGTCCCTTGCCACGCGCCTTGCCCATTGTAAATGAAGTAAAATAGCTTACACTCGCACTATCAATGGAAAAAGGGTAATAAAAAGGATATTAGAACCGTGGAAGAGGAAAACCACAGTTATATTTTACTGGCCTACACCAGACTCTTTCAAACAGATATATTTGTGTCTGAACAGTCAGGGAGACACTATTACAGTTTTTTTTACTGCAAAAAATGCCAAAAAAAGGATAATACAGAGATTTGACCTGTGGAACTGCAAAACCACAGTTATACTTTTTTGGCCTACACCTGAATCTTTCAAACAGATATATTTGTGTCTGAACAATCAGAGAGACACTATTACTGTTTTTTTTACGGCAAAAAATGGCAAAAACAGTATAATACAGAGATTTGACCCGTGAAACTGCAAAACCACAGTTATATTTTTCTGGCCTGCACCAGACACTTTTAAACAGATATATTTGTGTCTGACCAGTCAGGGAGACACTACTACAGTTTTTTTTACAGCAAAAAAAGCAAAAAAAAGGATAATTCTGAGATTTGACCCTTGGGACTGCAAAACCACAGTTATATTTTTCTGGCCTACACCAAACTCTTTTAAACAGATATATTTGTGTCTGAACAATCAGGGAGACACTATTAAAGTTTTTTTTTACAGAAAAAAAGGCCAAAAAAGGATCATACAGAGATATGACCTGTGGAACTGCAAAACCACAATTATACTTTTCTAGTCTACACCAGAATCTTTCAAACAGATATATTTGTGTCTGAACAATCAGGGAAACACTATTACTGTTTTTTTATGGCAAAAAATGCCAAAAACAGGATAATACAGAGATTTGACCCGTGGAACTGCAAAACCACAGTTATATTTTACTGGCCTACACCAGACTCTTTCAAACAGATATATTTGTGTCTGAACAGTCAGGGAGACACTATAACTGTTTTTTTTACGGCAAAAAATGCCAAAAAAAGGATAATACAGAGATTTGACCTATGGAACTGCAAAACCACAGTTATACTTTTTTGGCCTACACCTGAATCTTTCAAACAGATATATTTGTGTCTGAACAATCAGAGAGACACTATTACTGTTTTTTTTACGGCAAAAAATGCCAAAAACAGTATAATACAGAGATTTGAACCGTGGAACTGCAAAACCACAGTTATATTTTTCTGGCCTACACCAGACTCTTTTAAACAGATATATTTGTGTCTGACCAGTCAGGGAGACACTATTACAGTTTTTTTTACGGCAAAAAAATGTAAGAAAAGGATAATTCTGAGATTTGACCCTTGGGACTGCAAAACCACAGTTATATTTTTCTGGCCTATGCCAGACTCTTTTAAACAGATATATTTGGGTCTGAACAATCAGGGAGACTCTATTACTTTTTTTTTTACGGCAAAAAATGCCCAAAACAGGATAATACAGAGATTTGACCCATAGAACTGCAAAACCACAGTTATACTTTTCTGGCCTACGCCAGAATCTTTCAAACAGATATATTTGTGTCTGAACAATCAGGGAGACACTATTACTGGGTTTTTTTTACAGCAAAAAATGCCCAAAACAGGATAATACAGAAATTTGACCGGTGGAACTGCAAAACCACAGTTATATTTTTCTGGCCTACACCAGACTCCTTTAAACAGATATATTTGTGTCTGAACAATCAGGGAGACACTATTACTTTTTTTTATGGCAAAAAATGCCAAAAAAAAGGATAATACAGAAATTTGACCCGTGGAACTGCAAAACCACAGTTAGACTTTTCTGGCCTACACCAAACTCTTTTAAACAGATATATTTGTGTCTGACCAGTCAGGGAGACACTATTACAGTTTTTTTTACGGCAAAAAATGCAAAAAAAAAGGATAATTCTGAGATTTGACCCTTGGGACTGCAAAACCACAGTTATATTTTTCTGGCCTACGCCAGACTCTTTTAAACAGATATATTTGGGTCTGAACAATCAGGGAGACACTATTACTGGGTTTTTTTTACAGCAAAAAATGCCCAAAACAGGATAATACAGAAATTTGACCGGTGGAACTGCAAAACCACAGTTATATTTTTCTGGCCTACACCAGACCCTTTTAAACAGATATATTTGTGTCTGAACAATCAAGAAGACACTATTACTTTTTTTTTACGGCAAAAAATGCCAAAAAAAGGATAATACAGAAATTTGACCCGTGGAACTGCAAAACCAGAGTTAGACTTTTCTGGCCTACACCAGACTCTTTTCAACAGATATATTTGTGTCTGACCAGTCAGGGAGACACTATTAAAGTTTTTTTTTACAGAAAAAAAGGCCAAAAAAGGATAATACAGAGATATGACCTGTGGAACAGCAAAACCACAGTTATACTTTTCTAGTCTACACCAGAATCTTTCAAACAGATATATTTGTGTCTGAACAATCAGGGAAACACTATTACTGGTTTTTATGGCTAAAAATGCCAAAAACAGGATAATACAGAGATTTGACCCGTGGAACTGCAAAACCACAGTTATATTTTACTGGCCTACACCAGACTCTTTCAAACAGATATATTTGTGTCTGAACAGTCAGGGAGACACTATAACTGTTTTTTTTACGGCAAAAAATGCCAAAAAATGGATAATACAGAAATTTGACCTGTGGAACTGCAAAACCACAGTTATACTTTTTTGGCCTACACCTGAATCTTTCAAACAGATATATTTGTGTCTGAACAATCAGAGAGACACTATTACTGTTTTTTCTTAGGGGAAAAAATGCCAAAAAAAGGATAATACAGAGATTTGACCCGTGGAACTGCAAAACCACAGTTATACTTTTCTGGCCTACACCAGAATCTTTCAAATAGATATATTTGTGTCTGAACAATCAGGGAGACACTATAACTGTTTTTTCTTAAGGCAAAAAATGCCAAAAACAGGATAATACAGAGATTTGACCCGTGGAACTGCAAAACCACAGTAATATTTTTCTGGCCTACACCAGACTATTTTAAACAGATATATTGGTGTCTGAACAGTCACAGACACACTCAATTTTTTTTTTGGGGTAGGGGAAATACCAAAAGGTTAATAAGATGCATATTTGGACAGTCTGACTGAGGAAAAAAAAAATACAGGATTTAGATGAAAAAAAAAGGATTTTCCCTGGCCCCTGAGACCGGGGAATAAGTCTATCAATTTAACCAGCAGGAGCACACAGGACTGTAATGCAGCGTTTGCTGGTATAACCACTGCGTCTCCTATATAGCCTGCCTGCCTGCCTGATATCTGGGATGGATATTAGTCCTGAGAAGGACTGTTTGTTTGATTTGGCAGGCTTTAGAGACCATACACTAACTATTTCACAGGATAAATCTCTCCCTAGTTCCGCAGCACTGACCCTACACTGTCTGATCTGGAGCGACTGTGTCCAAGATGGCGGCGCCCGGTTTTAAATACTCGAGGTGATGCTGTGTGGCCAGCAAATTACTGTAATGCCCACAAACAACACGGCTGCGGCATTACAGTGACTGGCTGGCAATCCCTGCATGTTCATTGGCTCTGTAAAGAGCGCCAAACGTGCAGGGCTGAGACCCGAGCTCCCGCCCGAGTAACCCGGAACTGCTCGGTGCTCGCCAAACATCCCAAGTAGTGTTGAGCCACCCCCGTAGTGTTCGAGTTCGGTTCGGTTCGTCGAACACCCGTGTGTTCGCCGAACTGTTCGTCGAACTGTTCGTCGAACACCTTCGAACACCGTTAAAACCAATGGCAGGCAAACAAAAACACATAGAAACACATAGAAAACACCTTCAAAGGTGTCCAAAAGCTGACAAACTGCTCAGAAGACACAACTAACACATGGAAAAGTGACAAGTACATATAGTCATGCGAAAAGAAAAGAGGTGGAGGAGTAAAAGGAGGGGGAGACACAGATATAGGCATGTCATGCCCTTCTAAAATCCAAAAAGTGAGAAGCCGAGACGGCCAGTCCGCTCCTGCCCGTGCCACCTCCGTGTCGCCGGGTTTGTGCCAGAGCCGCGGTGAACCCTGACGGCCAGCCCCCCTCTCCCAATACTGGTGCCTGTCCGCTGGTGGGTCGAGAGTGCCCCCCTGTGGTGGAGGCAGCTCTAAGCTTTTTAATTTAAATTGTCCCTCTAATTTGAATGAATACACTTTAAATCCATTTACAAGGATCTATTGGAGGGCAAGTCTCATGCCAGCAGCCGCGTAATTCCAGCTCCAGTAGCGTCCACTAAAGCTGCTGCAGTTAAAAAGCTTTTATAAGGATCGAGCTCGGCTGTCCACCGCAAGGCATCCTAGTGCCAGTCCCAGCCCCTATGCCTTGGGGTGCCTCCTGATGCTCTTCACTAAGTATCCCGTGGTCCCGAAGCATTTCCTTTGAAAAAATTAAGTGTCCAAACTACAGGTGGTGTAGCTTGCTTAACAGCCGGGATAATCCGCTGACTAGCAGACACTGCTACTAGGCACAAAGTATTTCCTGGGCTAGATGCAGTTAAAAATTTGTAAGTAGATACTCTCGTTGGATGCTGAGAAAGCATTCCATAGAGTCTCCTGGCATGCCATATATGATTCTCTTAAAAAGCTTGGGGTAGGGGTCTAGGGGACCCTTTTATAGCCAAAATCACGGCCCTGTATCACAATACGTCACCTAGGCTGAAGATAAATGGAACTGTAGCACCGAGGGCTCGGTTGCTACAGACGTATTGCACCTCACCCAGAGGTGTGATATCTCACTCTCAGATAAGGATGGAGTGTGGATCAGGACCCGACACCTGCATGCATTACACCACATTGCCGTGGGGCAGGGCGACCAATATGCCCCTGAGATGGGCACGACAGTCCCTGTCCCTGGCTGGAGTGGGGGGAGGGAACACTGAGGAAGGGGAACCCTGCAGTGCAGGAGCAGGGAGGAAGCAGTTCCTGGGTGCATTGAGAAGGGAGTATAAAAGGTGGGCACCATCTTAGTTCAGTGCAGAGAAGTCTGAGCAGAAGTGGCAGGGAGCAGGGGCTCTGCATGAGCTCTGCTCCGGAGGCGGGCCTAGTAACAGAGGCCCAGGCCTGCAAGAGGGAGAAGGAAGGAAGAGGAGCGGAGAAGGCTCCAGGAACGAGGAATGAAGGGATCCCAGGGGTGCGGACAGGCGAGTCGCCACCGCACGCCCGAATCCACCTGCGTGGAGGGGTCAGGCCAAAGGGGGAGACCGGTCCCCGAACTAGTGGAGGCAGGAAACGACCCTCAGCTAGAAACCGGAGGCTCTGACATTTTATGTGGCGCAGCCCCTTGCTCCACCCGCTAGGAAGGCACCACATAGGGTCAGGGAAACTGGCGCCAAGTTTACCAAGAGGAGGCCCGAGGCAGCCGGACAGAAGTGTTGGTAAGAAAGGCCAGACAAAGGACACACAAAGGGGGTCCTTTGAAGCGCTCCAAAGTTATCTGGGAGTTGTCTGAGCCCCTCACCTGGTGAGCACAGTACGACGTGGGCAGCCGTTACCTGCAGACATGGTCTGGATAATAAGAACTGTGAGTAAAGGCCCTGAACTGCATCACTGACTCCATGTCGTTACTGCTGCTGCCCTGCACCATCACCCCCATCCTCCGCATACACTGCCCTGAGGCTATACTCCTCCCGTGGGGAGTTATGCTACGCTCTGCTGCACCCACAACACCAGCCTTAGCGGTCTGCCCTGTAGCGGCGGTTCACTCTGACCGCAATCCACGGGTGGCGTAGTCGGACATTTAAACATCAAAACCACATAAATAGTTCCGCCACTGGTTTGACCGCCCTGAGCCACGGAACCGGATCGCCGCCACGAAGACTACAACCACCAGCATCCACCAAAAAGGGTCCGGCTCCGGGTGTCCCAAGGCCCAGGGGGTGCGTCAGAACATTTTCATCACCTTTCACAATCACCAATGGGACAAGGCAGGGATGTCCTCTGTCCCCTCTCTTATACATCCTAGTGACGGAGCACCTGCTCTCATCAATTCGCCATAACCCCAATATTAGGTGGATTGAGGTGGGAGGCACCGAGTACAAGTGCTCTCTATTTGCTGATGATGTCCTAGTATATATCACTCAATCACATATATCCATCCCTGCTGTTATGGCTGAAATAGATCACTTTGTTACATGGTAAAATTTTAAAATCAATGCAGCGAAGTCTGAGGCCCTCGATGTCTCCCTCCCTAAATCCATATAGGATTCCATCCAGTCCAACTTTCCCTTTGCCTGGCCCTCACAGGGTATCAAATACTTAGGAATTCCTATTCATAGAGACCTCTCCCATCTATGTTATCTTAATTTTGGGCCCTTTATTGAACAATTCCATACAGACCACGGTTGGCAAGTTAGAACTGTAAGATTCACTACGTGAACCACTGGTGTTTTGTGGAAAAGCACATGTACACCGCGTTCCAAATTATTATGCAAAAAGTGTTTAGGAGTGATAAGGGAAGAATTTGTTTGTCAGTTAAACTCATTGATGGTGATGTGTGTCAGGGCTCTTTATATCACTGTAAGCAATTGCAGACACCTGTGCTAATTAGTTTGGCAGGTGTGTCCAATGAAAGGCAAGACTACTTAAGAAGGCTCTCTCACATTATTAAGCAGCCTACATTTTCTGCGAAAATGGGAAAGAAAAAGGATGTGTCGGCTGCTGAGAAGCAACAAATTGTGGAGTGTTTAGGTCAAGGCATGACTACAATCAACATTGTGCGATGATCAGGATGAAGTGTCTTGGCAATCAAGAAGTATGTAGCTGATTCACAGTACACACGTGTGCGTGCTGATAAGGGCAAATTGAGGACTCTTTCCTACAGGCAATTACGTCAGGTTGAAAGAGCAGCGGCAAAAAAGCCTTGTCATAGCAGCAGACAAGTTTTTGAAGCTGCTTGTGCCTCCAACGTCCCCCGAACAACAAGATGCAGGGTCCTTCAGAGGTTTGCAGCTGTGCATACGCCATCCTGTCGACCTCCTCTATCCACTTCACACAAGCAGAAACGGCTCCAGTGGGCCAAACATTACATGAAGACTGATTTCAAAACTGTTTTGTTCACGGATGAGTGCCGTGCAGCGCTCGATGGTCCAGATGAATGGAGTGGAGGATGGCTGGTTGATGGACACCCCACGCAAACACGGCTACAGCGCCAACAAGGAGGAGGTGGAGTAATGTTTTGGGCTGGAATCATGGGGAGAGAGATTGTCGGCCCCTTTAGGATCCCTGAAGGCGCTAAAGATGAACTCCATAATGTATGTGGATTTTCTCAAACAGCACTTCCTGCCATGGTTCAAGAAGAAGAACCGTGTATTTCACAGCAAGATCATTTTTCTGCATGATAATGCACCATCTCATGCTGCACATAAAACATCTGCATCTCTGGCTGATATGGGCATAAAAGGGGACAAACTTATGGTGTGACCCCCATGCTCTCCTGACCTCTACCCCATTCAGAACCTTTGGAGCATCATTAAAAGGAGTGTCTATGATGGCGGGAGGCAGTTCACATCTAAGCAACAGCTCTGGGAGGGTATTCTGTCCTCATGCAAAACAATTGAAGCAGAAACCATCCAAAACCTGACAAATTCAATGGACGAGAGAGTTCAGAAGCTCCTTTCGAACAAGGGGTCCTATGTGAAAATGTAACATCACCTAGAATAAAGTTTTGAGTTGAAAACTGTTTGATTTCAGTTTCTAACAACCTGCTAATGCTTATAATTTCAAAAATGACCATTTTTTTGGTCTTTATTAAAATGAAAAGGTTGATCGAAAAGTTTGGGGGATCTAAGAGTGTGGCAACCCAGTAGTCATGATTACTTCGAATTCTGACAATATGAGGGTCATGCTGCAGGTAGTGCAGCAAGAAGGCACTTATGTGTCTTGCGCATCTCGGAGCCCCAAAATTATTTTCCGGGCTAGATGCAGCTAAAAATTATTTTTAATTTTAAATCTGGTGAAGCTTATTATAGATGGCCTAATAGGATCAGTGCTGCACACTGCTACAAAGCCGAAATTATTTTCCAGTCAAGATACAGATAAACATGATTAGTAATTTGAAAGCTTAAAACGGTTGGTAGGGTGATTTTAACCAATCATCAAGCTTTTACTCTCCCCAGGATGACACAGGGGTAGAAAAGTCGTTTCGGATCCATGATTTATTCATCTTTATGAACGTGAGTCTGTCTACATTATCAGTGGAGAGCCGCGTGCGCTTATCTGTCAGCACACCACCAGCAGCGCTGAACACACGTTCAGACAGAACGCTGGCTGCGGGGCATGACAAGATCTCCAAGGCGTAAGTGGCTAGCTCCGGCCATTTATCCAGATTGGAAACCCAAAAAGAGCAAGGGTCCAGTGACACAGTCGTGGCTTCAATGTTTACTTGGAGATACTCCTGTACCATCGTCTCTAGGCGTTGACTATGTGTCAGACTTCTTGTCTCCTGTGGCCTTGCAAAGGATGGGCTAAAAAAGTGGTGAAATGATTCCGCAAAATTGATGTTACCAGCAGATACTGTGGTTCTGTTACGGTTTGAGTGCTGAACACTTGACGGTCCCACGGTTGGCAAGTTGGAACTGTGAGATTCACTACGTGCACCACTGGTATTTTGTGGAAAAGCACATGTAAGATTCTGCAACAGTCTCTGCTGATACTCCTGCATGCGTGCATCCCTTTCTATGGCAGGAATAATTTCTGCAAATTTACTTTTGTACCGGGGATCTAACAGTGTGGCAACCCAGTAGTCAGGATTATTTCTAATTCTCACAATTCGAGGGTCATGTTGCAGGTAGTGCAGCAAGAAGGCACTCATGTGTGTTGCGCATCCAGGAGCACCAAGTCCCTGTTGTGTTGGTGGCGAGGTAACAATCATGCTTCCTTCCTCTGTCCTCTCCCCCCAACCTCGCACAACAGAAATGTGATCAAGGTCTCCCTCATCTGATGAGTCTTCCATCAGTTCGTCCTCCACTTCTTCCTGGGCTCCTGCACCTTCCTCACTAGTTTGGCTGCTACCAAGCGCCCTGGTAAAATCATCTCCCCCACCCTCACATGCCTGCCGCCCTGGTGCTGCCGACCGTCTGGACCTTGCAGATGTTAGCCCTTCCGCATACAACTCCTCCTCCTCTACTTCCTCCACCTCCTCTTGTGCCACCACCTGACTCCGAATTCTGTTTAACATGTGCTCCAGCATGTAAATCACCGGAATAGTCATGCTGATAATGGCATCGTCAGCACTAAACATCTTCGTCGCCATTTCAAAACTGTGCAGAAGGGTGCATAGGTCCCTGATCTGAGACCACTCCTCCAGCGTGATTTGCCCCACCTCTGGATCTCGTTGGCCCAGGCTATACGTCAGAACGTATTGCACCAGGGCTTGTCGGTGCTGCCACAGTCGCTGCAACATGTGCAGAGTTGAATTCCACCGGGTAGGCACATCGCATTTTAGCCGGTGAAGTGGCAGGCCCAACGACTTCTGTAGAGATGTAAGTCGCTGAGCTGCGGGATGCGAACGGCGGAAGTGAGCACACAGCGACCGTGCCCTCTGCAGAAGGCCATCTAGTCTGGGATAGTGGGCTAAAAATTGCTGGACAACCAGGTTCAACACGTGAGCCATACAAGGCACGTGTGTGACATTGCCCCGGCGAAGGGCCGCACCCAGGTTTGCAGCATTGTCGCACACGGCCTTCCCTGGTTTCAGGTCCAGTGGAGACAACCATTCATGAAATTGGTTCTCCAGAGCTGACCACAACTCCTCAGCTGTGTGACTCACATTTCCCAGACATTTCAATGGAAAAACCGCCTGATGACGTTGAGCCCTACTGCCAGCATAGTAAGGAGGTGTGCAGGATCCCTTCTGCGCAGTTAGAAAGCTTGTGGCATGACCAGACAGGCTTTGGGTGCAGGTGGAAGACCGAGAGGAGGTTGAGGAGGCAGAAACAGTGGAGGAAAAATGACATAAAGAGGATTGACGCACAACTCGTGGGGACGGCAAGACTTGGACAGCAGCCCCTTGTCCTGCTGTCACCATAGTTACCCAGTGCCCAGTCAGCGACATGTAACGCCCCTGTTCATGCCTACTCGTCCAAGTGTCTGTGGTGAAATGCACCCTGTCACACACAGAGTTTCTCAAAGAAGCGGTGATGTTGTGTGCGACATGCTGGTGGAGCGCAGGCACACCTTTCTTTGAGAAGTAGTGCCGACTGGGCATCTGGTACTGGGGCACTGCGACGGACATAAGGTCTCGAAAATCCTCTGTGTCCACCAGGCGGAAAGGCAGCATTTCTGTAGCCAAGAGCTTGCAGATGGTGAAATTCAACCTCTTAGCTTTCTCATGGCTAGGAGGAAATGGTCTTTTACTTGTCCACATCTGAGGGACCGAGGGCTGGCTATTGTGCTTAGACGGGGTTGATAAGGGTGTCCCCGGCAAACTGCCGGTCTGTGAGGAAGATGCAGGCGGACATGTTAGGTTGCCTTGATCCAAAGGTGGTGCTATCGATGTCGGACAGCGCTCAAGACCAGCTGGTGTTACCACCTCCAAAGAAAATGATGACCTGCCAATCACGCTGGCTGTTGCGGGTAAAGAGGTGGCAGGTCTGCGCCCCAAAACAGGTGTGACTGCTGTCCCCCCAGTCACAGAGGATGAAGAGGCCGCGGATGCACAAGATATGGCAGACGGTGGTTGGCCCGGCCGGCTAGACCGCATTGTAGCACACTGAGCTTCCCACTGCAACTTATGCTTCATGTCCATGTGCCGGTTCATGCATGAAGTACTCAAACTATGTATTTTTTGGCCTCTACTTAGCTTTTGCTGACAAATGTTACAGATAAGACGAGTTGGGTCATCTTTATCGATCTGAAAAAATGCCCAGGCTATGCAAGGCTTAGCACCCATGCGACCTGAAGAGCCACCACGACTTGTGGTGAGAGGCAGAGTTGTGTTTGAGGATGCAGTTGTTGACGTGCTTCCAGTACTACGTCTCTGTCCAGGAAGGCGCAACCTGACCTCGTCGTCACTAGCATCTTCCTCCACCTCCTCTGCTGACCTCATCTCTTGGCTGACTGTGGGTTGACAGTAAGTGGGATCTCCGACCTCATCATCATCACCCTGTGCGTTATCACACCCGTCGTCCTCAGAGCCAACCTGTTCCTGCCTTGACAAAAAACTAAAGTTGTCGCTCCAATCAGGTATTTGAGTCTTATCATCGTCTTCCTCATTGTCTCCACCAACAGGAGTTACAGTTTGGGAATGAGGGTCTACATTATGGTCAGAACCTTCTGCGTCTGGTCCTGGATCCGACTCATAAAGATTCTGGGCATCAGTGCAGATCATTTCCTCGTCTGGATTCACAGAAGCGCTGGAGTCGACCTCTGATTCCCAGGCTATAGTATGAGTAAACAGCTCTGCAGACTCAACCATCTGTTCTACCTCATACTCAGACGGGCAGCTGGAGATTTGGGAGCTGTGAGGAAGCAAGTGCGATTTGGGTGACACCTTTGAGGACTGGAGTATTTGTGATGTTGAAGTTGATGTGGAGGAGAGCCCACTTAAAGGAGCACTTGATATCCGTTGAAGCACCTGCTGTTTTTGTGCCTCATCTGGAATTTGTAGCGATTGGCGTGGCCGTAAGAAAGGGATCTTATCACATTGTCCGCTAAAAGAAGTAGACATTTTAGTTTGGCTGGAAGATGGTCTTTCTTCTGCACCTACCCCACGGACACAACATTTTTTCCCCTTCCCAACACGCCTATTCCCCTTTCCACCAGCAGCAGGCCTTTTTCCACTCATTTTGTAGGTAACTAATTCACAACTCTGGAGTTGTTTGCACAAAAAAACAATGGATGGTAACCGAGCAGAGCTGAGTGGCCAAACTGTGGTATTAGGCCAAAACTATTGGCTGGGTTAGATGCAGAAAAAAATTATTTTTAATTTGCAACCTGATGGAGGTCAGTATAGATGGACTAATAGACCAAGTCCCACACACCGCTAGAAGCCCAAATATTTTTTCAGAGCTAGATGCAGAAAATTTTTTTATTCAATTTGCAACCTGATGGAGGTCAGTATAGATGGACTAATAGACCAAGTCCCACACACTGCTAGAAGCCCAAATATTTTTTCAGAGCTAGATGCAGTAAAAAATTATTTTTAATTTGCAACCTGATGGAGGTCAGTATAGATGGACTTATAGACCAAGTCCCACACACTGCTAGAAGCCCAAATATTTTTTCAGAGCTAGATGCAGAAAAAAATTATTTTTAATTTGCAACCTGATGGAGGTCAGTATAGATGGACTAATAGAACAAGTCCCACACGCTGCTATAAGCCCAAATATTTTTTCAGAGATAAATGAAGAAAAAAATTATTTTTAATTTGCAACCTGATGGAGGTCAGTATAGATGGACTAATAGACCAAGTCCCACACACCGCTAGAAGCCCAAATATTTTTTCAGAGCTAGATGCAGAAGAAAATTATATTCAATTTGCAACCTGCTGGAGGTCAGTATAGAAGGACTAATAGAACAAGTCCCACACACTGCTAGAAGCCCAAATATTTTTTCAGAGCTAAATGAAGAAAAAAATTATTTTTAATTTGCAACCTGATGGAGGTCAGTATAGATGGACTAATAGACCAAGTCCCACACACTGCTAGAAGCCCAAATATTTTTTCAGAGCTAGAGGCAGAAAAAAATTATATTCAGTTTGCAACCTGATGGAGGTCAGTATAGATGGACTAATAGAATGATGCTATGCCCAAAAGATTTTACTTCACTAGGTGCAGTAAAAAAATTGGTATTCTATACACAGGTGGTATATCTTGCAACACAGATAGGCTACTCCACTGACTAACACACTCTGCAATAGGCCAAAAAGGATTAGCTTTGCTAGATTCAGCCAAATGCTGTGAAAAAAACTTGCACAGCACTGGCACAGACCTGCCTGGCAAAAACTGATAGGAACTGATGTAACCTAGTCCTGAAAAGGACTCCAATTACAATTAGTCTTTACTCCCACAATCTATCTATTTAAGAGCACAGACCTGCCTGATAAAAGTCGTAGGAAATGCTGTAACCTAGTCCTTAAAAGGACTGCAATCACAACTATTCCCTACTCCCAAGCTATCTGTATATTTGTGCGAAAATTGGCTTGAAATTAACAAGGTATAGCGCACACAGCAACAGCGGTGCCGTCTAACACGCAGCTGCAGCAGGGAGAAAATGGTGGCGACGGGAAAAATGGCTTGGTCTTATAGGGCAAGGACATGTGACATACACTGCCAATCACACATGCCCTTGCTTGTGTGAAAAAAAGCACTTCGCTCCGTGTGTGCGCTGCTGATAGGCTGACAGATTGCACCTCCCCACTGCAAATGCGGGAAAGAGAAAAAAAAATGGAGATCTTCATTGTTCCTGCAGAGATCCATCCCCTGCCCCTCCCCCCGCCCAGCTGTACACTCAAACTGCGTATTAACATTAATTTTCATCATTACTGAGAAAAAATCCAGTTATGATTTTGGTGCACGAACAGTTATCGAACATAACCTCGAACAGCCAAATTTTTCTCAAATTGTTCGTGTTCGCCGACCGGCTCGAACACCGCCCAAAACAGCTCGAATTTGAGATTGGCGAACAGTTCGAGTAGAACAACGCTCATCTCTAATCCCAAGTAGTGAGATGCTCGGGCGAGTACCGAGCAGTGTCGAGCATGCTCGCTCAACACTAGTGATGATGCACGCAGAGGCTGAGGCCGTGGGCAAAATGAAACTGTACATGCTGAGGGAGCACAACAAACACCCACATCATGTCGAACTACCTTCCTGTCCAAATGACTAGGGGGCCAAGGAACACCACTCTTGAAGCCAGAGCAGTGTGAAAAGGTTGTTGGTTGGATAGCAGATAATGCTTCCAGTAAGTTTGCCATCACCACCACCCTGTCTTCCACACAGTAAAGTCTCAGTAGCCGTGAACCTGGACCACATACTCTTCACCCTGAGCCTCCTTCCTCCCACCATGATAAGCGCCCAGAGACTACTGATCCCACACTTAGACACTCTGAAGAGCTGTTTTGTTCATCTTTCCATTTACACATTCTGGCCTCTCACTTGGTTCGCTTCAACTGGGGCAACAGGAGATCACATGCAGTGATGCCCAAATATTTCATCAGCCATGGTCACACGAAGGTGATGGTGGTAAAGTTCAATTACTGTTGCAAGAGGTGGATGATGATGAGACACAATGGACAGAAAGTCAGGAGGAGGACCAGGGTACGGAATTGTAAGACAAGGTGGTGAACGATGAAGTCATTGACCCAACCTGGTAAGGTGACATGCATAGCGAGGACAGCAGTGCAGTGGGGGAGGAAGGCAAAGCACCACAACTGTTAAGAAGAAGCAGTGCCACTATTTCTTCCGGTATGGCATCCCCACTTTACACAAGCACGTGTCCCAGAACATTACCCGTGCCCTCACCAATGCAGTTACTGGTAAAGTCCACCTAACCACAGACTCGTGGACAAGTGCTTGTGGCCAGGGATGGTACACCTCACTGACTGCACACTGGGTTAATATTGTGGAGGCTGAGACCAAGTCAGACATTTGAACACATACTCCCGACGCAGAGGATTGTAGGCAATCAGGGTTGCCTCCACATTCTACAGCTTCTGCACCTTCTCCTACTCCTCTTCAACCTCCATCTCCAAAATGACCACATCAGTCAGAATCTTGAAGCACTGCAGCACTGCCTCGGCCAAGCGGCAACAGGCTATGCTGAAGCTGATACAGTGCTGCTCACCATTATTGGCACCCCTTCATATTTTTCATAGACTGTACAATATCTTCAAAACTAAATGGAAATGTACCAAACTTATAACCTCAGGATTTTTCAATTAGTTCTCCAAAGTAATTCAACAATTAATCATTGTTTTTCAACTTCCATGTTGCAATTTCAAAGAATAAACTGAAAAAACAGCATGTACAGCAATAAAGCCACCCCTAGAAAAATATTTTTGGTGAGTCCCAAAAATAATTAAAATCCTCAATTTATATCAAAATAATTTAAAAGATCATACAGGTTGGGAATACATCTCAACGCGTTTCTGGCAAAAAGCCCTTATTCACTGAGATACAGGTTCCTTATGATACATAGTATAAAAACAAATGGTAACCAACCATTGATTAATAAACACATATGTTGACAATCAATCACATTTGAGAATAATTAGCATAATCACAAGGCTAAATCACAAGGAAAACCAGTGTGTTGTGTGTTTTTTTTCTCTCCTTCTGATTTTCCTTGTGATTTAGCCTTGTGATTATGCTAATTATTCTCAAATGTGATTGATTGTCAACATATGTGCTTATTGATCAATGGTTGGTTACCATTTGTTTTTATACTATGTATCATAAGGAATCTGTATCTCAGTGAATAAGGGCTTTTTGCCAGAAACGCGTTGAGATGTATTCCCAACCTTTATGATCTTTTAAATTATTTTGAAAAAATTGAGGATTTTAATTATTTTTGGGACTCACCAAAATTATTTTTATATGTGAAACCGTACGTCACGGCTACTGGTTGGAGACCCACAATATTGCAAGACGGACTGAGTCATATAAATAGTACACGATGAGGCTGCTTTTTTGTTTAAAGCCACCCCTAATTAATATTTGGTTGCAGACCCTTTGGCATTGCTGACATTTCCCAAACATTTCTTATAGCCATCTATAAACTTCTTCCACTTCTCAGCTGGAATTTTCTCCCACTCTTCCTTTGCAGTTTGTTCAAGCTCTTGAATGTTTTCAGGGTTCTTTTTCCCATTGGCAGATTTCAGCTCACCCCAAAGATTTTCAATAGGATCGAGGTCATGCGTCATTGCTGAACATTTTCAAACAGTCCATATTTTCTTTTTCAACATTCTTGAGTACTTTTGAATGTGTGCTTTGGGTCATTGTCTTACTGGAGATCCTATGATTTTCGACTCAAACCAAGTTTTCTTACACTGGTAGGACATTCCGCTCTAAAATCTCTTGATAATTCTCTGATTTCATGATTCCTGTGATACTGTCAAGGCCTCCAGTACCAAACGCAGCAAAGCAACCCCACAGCATTAAGGATCCTCTACCATGCTTAAATGTTGGTAAGGTGCTCTTTTTATTATAAGCTTCATTGTGCCATCTGTAAACAAACTGTTGCTTTACATTGCCAAAAAAGCTCTATTTTTGTTCCATCTGTCCACAGAACATTTTCCCAGAAGGATTGTGGTTTGTCAAGGTACTCTTTGGAAAATTTCAGTAGTTCCTTTTTATGTCTTTTCTTCAGTAATGGTTTCTTCCTTGGCTTTCGCTAATAAAGCTCTGCTTGGTTTAGTGTGTAGAGATGAGCGTTGTTCTACTCGAACTGTTCGCCAATCTCAAATTCGAGCTGTTTTGGGCGGTGTTCGAGCCGGTCGGCGAACAGGAACAATTTGAGAAAAATTCGGCTGTTCGAGGTTATGTTCGATAACTGTTCGTGCACCAAAACCATAACTGGATTTTTCTCAGTAATGATGAAAATTAATGTTAATACACAGTTTAAGTGTACAGCGGGGTGGGGGGAGGGGCAGGGGATGGATCTCTGCAGGAACAATGAAGATCTCCATTTTTTTTTTCTCTTTCCCGCATTTACAGTGGGGAGGTGCAATCTGTCAGCCTATCAGCAGCGCACACACGGAGCGAAGTGCTTTTTTTCACACAAGAAAGGGCATGTGTCATTGGCAGTGTATGTCACATGTCCTTGCCCTATAAGACCAAGCCATTTTCCCCGTCGCCACCATTTTCTCACTGCTGCAGCTGCGTGTTAGACGGCACCGCTGTTGCTGTGTGCGCTATACCTTGTTAATTTCAAGCCAATTTTCGCAAAAATCTACAGATAGCTTGGGAGTAGGGAATAGTTGTGATTGCAGTCCTTTTAAGGACTAGGTTACAGCATTTCCTACGACTTTTATCAGGCAGGTCTGTGCTCTTAAATAGATAGATTGTGGGAGTAAAGACTAATTGTAATTGGAGTCCTTTTCAGGACTAGGTTACATCAGTTCCTATCAGTTTTTGCCAGGCAGGTCTGTGCCAGTGCTGTGCAAGTTTTTTTCACAGCATTTGGCTGAATCTAGCAAAGCTAATCCTTTTTGGCCTATTGCAGAGTGTGTTAGTCAGTGGAGTAGCCTATCTGTGTTGCAAGATATACCACCTGTGTATAGAATACCAATTTTTTTACTGCACCTAGTGAAGTAAAACCTTTTGGGCATAGCATCATTCTATTAGTCCATCTATACTGACCTCCATCAGGTTGCAAATTGAATATAATTTTTTTCTGCATCTAGCTCTGAAAAAATATTGGGCTTCTAGCTGTGTGTGGGACTTGTTGTATTAGTCAATCTATAGAGACCTCCATCAGGTTGCAAACTGAATATATTTTTTTCTGCATCTACCTCTAAAAAAATATTGGGCTTCTAGCTGTGTGTGGGACTTGTTGTATTAGTCCATCTATACTGACCTCCATCAGGTTGCAAACTGAATATATTTTTTTCTGCATCTACCTCTGAAAAAATATTGGGCTTCTAGCTGTGTGTGGGACTTATTCTATTAATCCATCTATACAGACCTCCATCAGGTTGCAAACTGAATATATTTTTTTCTGCATCTAGCTCTGAAAAAATATTTGGCCTTCTAGCAGTGTGTGGGACTTTCTCTATTAGTCCATCTATACTGACCTCCATCAGGTTGCAAATTGAATATAATTTTTTTCTGCATCTAACCCAGCCAATAGTTTTGGCCTAATACCACAGTTTGGCCACTCAGCTCTGCTCGGTTCCCATCCATTGTTTTTTTGTGCAAACAACTCCAGAGTTGTTAATTAGTTAACCACCAAAATGAGTGGAAAAAGGCCTGCTGCTGGTGGAAAGGGGAATAGGCGTGTTGGGAAGGGGAAAAAAGGTTGTGTCCGTGGGGTAGGTCTTAAAGCAACAGTAACATCTGCAGAAGAAAGACCATCTTCCAGCCAAACTAAAATGTCTACTTCTTTTAGCGGACAATGTGATAAGATCCCTTTCTTACGGCCACGCCAATCGCTACAAATTCCAGATAAGGCACAAAAACAGCAGGTGCTTCAACGGATATCAAGTGCTCCTTTAAGTGGGCTCTCCTCCACATCAACTTCAACATCACAAATACTCCAGTCCTCAAAGGTGTCACCCCAATCGCACTTGCTTCCTCACAGCTCCCAAATCTCCAGCTGCCCGTCTGAGTATGAGGTAGAACAGATGGTTGAGTCTGCAGAGCTGTTTACTCATACTATAGCCTGGGAATCAGAGGTCGACTCCAGTGCTTCTGTGAATCCAGACGAGGAAATGATCTGCACTGATGCCCAGAATCTTTATGAGTCGGATCCAGGACCAGACGCAGAAGGTTCTGACCATAATGTAGACCCTCATTCCCAAACTGTAACTCCTGTTGGTGGAGACAATGAGGAAGAAGATGATAAGACTCAAATACCTGATTGGAGCGACAACTTTAGTTTTTTGTCAGGGCAGGAACAGGTTGGCACTGAGGACGACGGGTGTGATAATGCACAGGGTGATGATGATGAGGTTGGAGATCCCACTTACTGTCAACCCACAGTCAGCCAAGAGATGAGGTCAGCAGAGGAGGTGGAGGAAGATGCTAGTGACGACGAGGTCAGGTTGCGCCTTGCTGGACAGAGACGTAGTACTGGAAGCACGTCAACAACTGCATCCTCAAACACAACTCTGCCTCTCACCACAAGTCGTGGTGGCTCTTCAGGTCGCATGGGTGCTAAGCCTTGCATAGCCTGGGCATTTTTTCAGATCGATAAAGATGACCCAACTCGTGTTTAGTGTTGAGCCACCCCCGTAGTGTTCGAGTTCGGTTCGGTTCGTCGAACACCCGTGTGTTCGCCGAACTGTTCGTCGAACTATTCGTCGAACACCTTCGAACACCGTTAAAACCAATGGTAGGCAAACAAAAACACATAGAAACACATAGAAAACACCTTCAAAGGTGTCCAAAAGCTGACAAACTGCTCAGAAGACATAACTAACACATGGAAAAGTGACAAGTACATATAGTCATGCGAAAATAAAAGAGGTGGAGGAGTAAAAGGAGGGGGAGACACAGATATAGGCATGTCATGCCCTTCTAAAATCCAAAAAGTGAGAAGCCGACACGGCCAGTCCGCTCCTGCCCGTGCCACCTCCGTGTCGACGGGTTTGTGCCAGAGCCGCGGTGAACCCTGACGGCCAGCCCCCCTCTCCCAATACTGGTGCCTGTCCGCTGGTGGGTCGAGCGAGCCCCCCTGTGGTGGAGGCAGCTCTAAGCTTTTTAATTTAAATTGTCTCTCTAATTTGAATGAATACACTTTAAATCCATTTACAAGGATCTATTGGAGGGCAAGTCTCATGCCAGCAGCCGCGGTAATTCCAGCTCCAGTAGCGTCCACTAAAGCTGCTGCAGTTAAAAAGCTTTTATAAGGATCGAGCTCGGCTGTCCACCGCAAGGCATCCAACTGCCAGTCCCAGCCCCTATGCCTTGGGGTGCCTCCTGATGCTCTTCACTAAGTATCCCATGGTCCCGAAGCATTTCCTTTGAAAAAATTAAGTGTCTAAACTACAGGTGGTGTAGCTTGCTTAACAGCCGGGATAATCCGCTGACTAGCAGACACTGCTACTAGGCACAAAGTATTTCCTGGGCTAGATGCAGTTAAAAATTTGTAATTAGATACTCTCGTTGGATGCTGAGAAAGCATTCCATAGAGTCTCCTGGCACGCCATATATGATTCTCTTAAAAAGCTTGGGGTAGGGGTCTAGGGGACCCTTTTATAGCCAAAATCACGGCCCTGTATCGCAATACGTCACCTAGGCTGAAGATAAATGGAACTGTAGCACCCTGAGGGCTCGGTTGCTACAGACGTATTGCACCTCACCCAGAGGTGTGATATCTCACTCTCAGGTAAGGATGGAGTGTGTATCAGGACCCGACACCTGCATGCATTACACCACATTGCCGTGGGGCAGGGCGACCAATATGCCCCTGAGATGGGCACGACAGTCCCTGTCCCTGGCTGGAGTTGGGGGAGGGAACACTGAGGAAGGGGAACCCTGTAGTGCAGGAGCAGGGAGGAAGCAGTTCCTGGGTGCATTGAGAAGGGAGTATAAAAGGTGGGCACCATCTTAGTTCAGTGCAGAGAAGTCTGAGCAGAAGTGGCAGGGAGCAGGGGCTCTGCATGAGCTCTGCTCCGGAGGCGGGCCTAGTAACAGAGGCCCAGGCCTGGAAGAGGGAGAAGGAAGGAAGAGGAGCGGAGAAGGCTCCAGGAATGAGGAATGAAGGGATCCCAGGGGTGCAGACGGGCGAGTCGCCACCGCACGCCCGAATCCACCTGCGTGGAGGGGTCAGGCCAAAGGGGGAGACCGGTCCCCGAACTAGTGGAGGCAGGAAACGACCCTCAGCTAGAAACCGGAGGCTCTGACATTTTATGTGGCGCAGCCCCTCGCTACACCCGCTAGGAAGGCACCACATAGGGTCAGGGAAACTGGCGCCAAGTTTACCAAGAGGAGGCCCGAGGCAGCCGGACAGAAGTGTTGGTAAGAAAGGCCAGACAAAGGACACACAAAGGGGGTCCTGTGAAGTGCTCCAAAGTTATCTGGGAGTTGTCTGAGCCCCTCACCTGGTGAGCACAGTACGACGTGGGCAGCCATTACCTGCAGACGTGGTCTGGATAATAAGAACTGTGAGTAAAGGCCCTGGACTGCATCACTGACTCCGTGTCGTTACTGCTGCTGTCCTGCACCATCACCCCCATCCTCCGCATACACTGCCCTGAGGCTATACTCCTCCCGTGGGGAGTTATGCTACGCTCTGCTGCACCCACAACACCAGCCTCAGCGGTCTGCCCTGTAGCGGCGGTTCACTCTGACCGCAATCCACGGGTGGCGTAGTCGGACATTTAAACATCAAAACCACATAAATAGTTCCACCACTGGTTTGACCGCCCTGAGCCACGGAACCGGGTCGCCGCCACGAAGACTACAACCACCAGCATCCACCAAAAAGGGTCCGGCTCCGGGTGTCCCAAGGCCCAGGGGGTGCGTCAGAACATTTTCATCACCTTTCACAATCACCAATGGGACAAGGCAGGGATGTCCTCTGTCCCCTCTCTTATACATCCTAGTGACGGAGCACCTGCTCTCATCAATTCGCCATAACCCCAATATTAGGTGGATTGAGGTGGGAGGCACCGAGTACAAGTGCTCTCTATTTGCTGATGATGTCCTAGTATACAGTGCCTACAAGTAGTATTCAACCCCCTGCAGATTTAGCTGGTTTGATAAGATGCAAATAAGTTAGAGCCTTCAAACTGCAAACGAGAGTAGGATTTATGAACAGAAGCATAAATCTTACAAACCAAAAAGTTATGTTGCTCAGTTGAATTTTAATAAATTTTAAACATAAAAGTGTGGGTCAATTATTATACAACCCCTATGTTTAATATTTTGTGGAATAACCCTTGTTTGCAATTACAGCTAATAATCTTCTTTTATAAGACCTGATCAGGCCGGCACAGGTCTGTGGAGTTATCTTGGCCCACTCCTCCATGCAGATCTTCTCCAAGTTATCTAGGTTCTTTGGGTGTCTCATGTGGACTTTATTCTTGAGCTCCTTCCACAAGTTTTCAATTGGGTTAAGGTCAGGAGACTGACTAGGCCACTCCAACACCTTGACTTTTTCCCTCTTGAACCAGGCCTTGGTTTTCTTGGCTGTGTGCTTTGGGTCGTTGTCTTGTTGGAAGATGAAATTACGACCCATCTTAAGATCCTTGATGGAGCAGCGGAGGTTCTTGGCCAAAATCTCCAGGTAGGCCGTGCTATCCATCTTCCCATGGATGCGGACCAGATGGCCAGGCCCCTTGGCTGAGAAACAGCCCCACAGCATGATGCTGCCACCACCATGCTTGACTGTAGGGATGGTATTCTTGGGGTCGTATGCAGTGCCATCCAGTCTCCAAACGTCACGTGTATGGTTGGCACCAAAGATCTCGATCTTGGTCTCATCAGACCATAGAACCTTGAACCAGTCTGTCTCAGAGTCCTCCAAGTGATCATGAGCAAACTGTAGACGAGCCTTGACATGACGCTTTGAAAGTAAAGGTACCTTACGGGCTCGTCTGGAACGGAGACCATTGCGGTGGAGTACGTTACTCATGGTATTGACTGAAACCAATGTCCCCACTGCCATGAGATCTTCCCGGAGCTCCTTCCTTGTTGTCCTTGGGTTAGCCTTGACTCTTCGGACAAGCCTGGCCTCGGCACGGGAGGACACTTTCAAAGGCTGTCCAGGCCGTGGAAGGCTAACAGTAGTTCCATAAGCCTTCCACTTACGGATGATGCTCCCAACAGTGGAGACAGGTAGGCCCAACTCCTTGGAAAGGGTTTTGTACCCCTTGCCAGCCTTGTGACCCTCCACGATCTTGTCTCTGATGGCCTTGGAATGCTCCTTCGTCTTTCCCATGTTGACCATGTCTGAGTGCTGTTCACAAGTTTGGGGAGGGTCTTAAATAGTCAGAAAAGGCTGGCAAAAGAGATCTTTAATCCACACATGTGAAGCTCATTATTCTTGGTGCCTGAACTACTTCTTAATACTTTAGGGGGACCAAACAGAATTCTTGTGGTTTGAGGGGTTGAATAATAAATGACACTCTGAATTAACTTTTAACGTTTTAAAAAAAAACAAAAAAAACAAAACAAAACAATATTTGCTGCAGTGCATTTCCCACTTCCAGGCTGATCTACAGTACAAATGTCACAATGCCAAGTTAATTCCGCATGTGTCAACCAGCTAAATCTGCAGGGGGTTGAATACTACTTGTAGGCACTGTATATCACTCAATCACATATATCCATCCCTGCTGTTATGGCTGAAATAGATCACTTTGTTACATGGTAAAATTTTAAAATCAATGCAGCGAAGTCTGAGGCCCTCGATGTCTCCCTCCCCAAATCCATATAGGATTCCATCCAGTCCAACTTTCCCTTTGCCTGGCCCTCACAGGGTATCAAATACTTAGGAATTCCTATTCATAGAGACCTCTCCCATCTATGTTATCTTAATTTTGGGCCCTTTATTGAACAACTCCATACAGACCACGGTTGGCAAGTTAGAACTGTAAGATTCACTACGTGAACCACTGGTGTTTTGTGGAAAAGCACATGTACACTGCGTTCCAAATTATTATGCAAAAAGTGTTTAGGAGTGATAAGGGAAGAATTTGTTTGTTTGTCAGTTAAACTCATTGATGGTGATGTGTGTCAGGGCTCTTTATATCACTGTAAGCAATTGCAGACACCTGTGCCAATTAGTTTGGCAGGTGTGTCCAATGAAATGCAAGACTACTTAAGAAGGCTCTCTCACATTATTAAGCAGCCTACATTTTCTGCCAAAATGGGAAAGAAAAAGGATGTGTCGGCTGCTGAGAAGCAACAAATTGTGGAGTGTTTAGGTCAAGGCATGACTACAATCAACATTGTGCGATGATCAGGATGAAGTGTCTTGGCAATCAAGAAGTATGTAGCTGATTCACAGTACACACGTGTGCGTGCTGATAAGGGCAAATTGAGGACTCTTTCCTACAGGCAATTACGTCAGGTTGAAAGAGCAGCGGCAAAAAAGCCTTGTCATAGCAGCAGACAAGTTTTTGAAGCTGCTTGTGCCTCCAACGTCCCCCGAACAACAAGATGCAGGGTCCTTCAGAGGTTTGCAGCTGTGCATACGCCATCCTGTCGACCTCCTCTATCCACTTCACACAAGCAGAAACGGCTCCAGTGGGCCAAACATTACATGAAGACTGATTTCAAAACTGTTTTGTTCACGGATGAGTGCCGTGCAGCGCTCGATGGTCCAGATGGATGGAGTGGAGGATGGCTGGTTGATGGACACCCCACGCAAACACGGCTACAGCGCCAACAAGGAGGAGGTGGAGTAATGTTTTGGGCTGGAATCATGGGGAGAGAGATTGTCGGCCCCTTTAGGATCCCTGAAGGCGCTAAAGATGAACTCCATAATGTATGTGGATTTTCTCAAACAGCACTTCCTGCCATGGTTCAAGAAGAAGAACCGTGTATTTCACAGCAAGATCATTTTTCTGCATGATAATGCACCATCTCATGCTGCACATAAAACATCTGCATCTCTGGCTGATATGGGCATAAAAGGGGACAAACTTATGGTGTGACCCCCATACTCCCCTGACCTCTACCCCATTCAGAACCTTTGGAGCATCATTAAAAGGAGTGTCTATGATGGCGGGAGGCAGTTCACATCTAAGCAACAGCTCTGGGAGGGTATTCTGTCCTCATGCAAAACAATTGAAGCAGAAACCATCCAAAACCTGACAAATTCAATGGACGAGAGAGTTCAGAAGCTCCTTTCGAACAAGGGGTCCTATGTGAAAATGTAACATCACCTAGAATAAAGTTTTGAGTTGAAAACTGTTTGATTTCAGTTTCTAACAACCTGCCAATGCTTATAATTTCAAAAATGACCATTTTTTTGGTCTTTATTAAAATGAAAAGGTTGATCGAAAAGTTTGGGGGATCTAAGAGTGTGGCAACCCAGTAGTCATGATTACTTCGAATTCTGACAATATGAGGGTCATGCTGCAGGTAGTGCAGCAAGAAGGCACTTATGTGTCTTGCGCATCTCGGAGCCCCAAAATTATTTTCCGGGCTAGATGCAGCTAAAAATTATTTTTAATTTTAAATCTGGTGGAGCTTATTATAGATGGCCTAATAGGATCAGTGCTGCACACTGCTACAAAGCCCAAATTATTTTTCAGTCAAGATACAGATAAACATGATTAGTAATTTTAAATCTGGTGGAGCTTATTATAGATGGCCTAATAGAATCAGTGCTGCACACTGCTACAAAGACCAAATTATTTTCCAGCCAAGATACAGATAAACATGATTAGTAATTTGAAAGCTTAAAACGGTTGGTAGGGTGATTTTAACCAATCATCATGCTTTTACTCTCCCCAGGATGACACAGGGGTAGAAAAGTCGTTTCGGATCCATGATTTGTTCATCTTTATGAACGTGAGTCTGTCTACATTATCAGTGGAGAGCCGCGTGCGCTTATCTGTCAGCACACCACCAGCAGCGCTGAACACACGTTCAGACAGAACGCTGGCTGCGGGGCATGACAAGATCTCCAAGGCGTAAGTGGCTAGCTCCGGCCATTTATCCAGATTGGAAGCCCAAAAAGAGCAAGGGTCCAGTGACACAGTCGTGGCTTCAATGTTTACTTGGAGATACTCCTGTACCATCGTCTCTAGGCGTTGACTATGTGTCAGACTTCTTGTCTCCTGTGGCCTTGCAAAGGATGGGCTAAAAAAGTGGTGAAATGATTCCGCAAAATTGATGTTACCAGCAGATACTGTGGTTCTGTTACGGTTTGAGTGCTGAACACTTGACGGTCCCACGGTTGGCAAGTTGGAACTGTGAGATTCACTACGTGCACCACTGGTGTTTTGTGGAAAAGCACATGTAAGATTCTGCAACAGTCTCTGCTGATACTCCTGCATGCGTGCATCCCTTTCTATGGCAGGAATAATTTCGGCAAATTTACTTTTGTACCGGGGATCTAACAGTGTGGCAACCCAGTAGTCAGGATTATTTCTAATTCTCACAATTCGAGGGTCATGTTGCAGGTAGTGCAGCAAGAAGGCACTCATGTGTTTTGCACATCCAGGAGCACCAAGTCCCTGTTGTGTTGGTGGCGAGGTAACAATCATGCTTCCTTCCTCTGTCCTCTCCCCCCAACCTCGCACAACAGAAATGTGATCAAGGTCTCCCTCATCTGATGAGTCTTCCATCAGTTCGTCCTCCACTTCTTCCTGGGCTCCTGCACCTTCCTCACTAGTTTGGCTGCTACCATGAGCCCTGGTAAAACCATCTCCCCCACCCTCACATGCCTGCCGCCTTGGTGCTGCCGACCGTCTGGACCTTGCAGATGTTAGCCCTTCCGCATACAACTCCTCCTCCTCTACTTCCTCCACCTCCTCTTGTGCCACCATCTGACTCCGAATTCTGTTTAACATGTGCTCCAGCATGTAAATCACCGGAAAAGTCATGCTGATAATGGCATCATCAGCACTAAACATCTTCGTCGCCATTTCAAAACTGTGCAGAAGGGTGCATAGGTCCCTGATCTGAGACCACTCCTCCAGCGTGATTTGCCCCACCTCTGGATCTCGTTGGCCCAGGCTATATGTCAGAGCGTATTGCACCAGGGCTTGTCGGTGCTGCCACAGTCGCTGCAACATGTGCAGAGTTGAATTCCACCAGGTAGGCACATCGCATTTTAGCCGGTGAAGTGGCAGGCCCAACGACTTCTGTAGAGATGTAAGTCGCTGAGCTGCGGGATGCGAACGGCGGAAGTGAGCACACAGCGACCGTGCCCTCTGCAGAAGGTCATCTAGTCTGGGATAGTGGGCTAAAAATTGCTGGACAACCAGGTTCAACACGTGAGCCATACAAGGCACGTGTGTGACATTGCCCCGGCGAAGGGCCGCACCCAGGTTTGCAGCATTGTCGCACACGGCCTTCCCTGGTTTCAGGTCCAGTGGAGACAGCCATTCATGAAATTGGTTCTCCAGAGCTGACCACAACTCCTCAGCTGTGTGACTCACATTTCCCAGACATTTCAATGGAAAAACCGCCTGATGACGTTGAGCCCTACTGCCAGCATAGTAAGGAGGTGTGCAGGATCCCTTCTGCGCAGTTAGAAAGCTTGTGGCATGACCAGACAGGCTTTGGGTGCAGGTGGAAGACCGAGAGGAGGTTGAGGAGGCAGAAGCAGTGGAGGAACTTTGACATAAAGAGGATTGACGCACAACTCATGGGGACGGCAAGACTTGGACAGCAGCCCCTTGTCCTGCTGTCACCATAGTTACCCAGTGCCCAGTCAGCGACATGTAACGCCCCTGTCCATGCCTACTCGTCCAAGTGTCTGTGGTGAAATGCACCCTGTCACACACAGAGTTTCGCAAAGAAGCGGTGATGTTGTGTGCGACATGCTGGTGGAGCGCAGGCACACCTTTCTTTGAGAAGTAGTGCCGACTGGGCATCTGGTACTGGGGCACTGCGACGGACATAAGGTCTCGAAAATCCTCTGTGTCCACCAGGCGGAAAGGCAGCATTTCTGTAGCTAAGAGCTTGCAGATGGTGAAATTCAACCTCTTAGCTTTCTCATGGCTAGGAGGAAATGGTCTTTTACTTGTCCACATCTGAGGGACCGAGGGCTGGCTATTGTGCTTAGACGGGGTTGATAAGGGTGTCCCCGGCAAACTGCCGGTCTGTGAGGAAGATGCAGGCGGACATGTTAGGTTGCCTTGATCCAAAGGTGGTGCTATCGATGTCGGACAGCGCTCAACACCAGCTGGTGTTACCACCTCCAAAGAAAATGATGACCTGCCAATCACGCTGGCTGTTGCGGGTAAAGAGGTGGCAGGTCTGCGCCCCAAAACAGGTGTGACTGCTGTCCCCCCAGTCACAGAGGATGAAGAGGCCGCGGATGCACAAGATATGGCAGACGGTGGTTGGCCCGGCCGGCTAGGCCGCATTGTAGCACACTGAGCTTCCCACTGCAACTTATGCTTCATGTCCATGTGCCGGTTCATGCATGAAGTACTCAAACTATGTATTTTTTGGCCTCTACTTAGCTTTTGCTGACAAATGTTACAGATAACACGAGTTGGGTCATCTTTATCGATCTGAAAAAATGCCCAGGCTATGCAAGGCTTAGCACCCATGCGACCTGAAGAGCCACCACGACTTGTGGTGAGAGGCAGAGTTGTGTTTGAGGATGCAGTTGTTGACGTGCTTCCAGTATTACGTCTCTGCCCAGGAAGGCGCAACCTGACCTCGTCGTCACTAGCATCTTCCTCCACCTCCTCTGCTGACCTCATCTCTTGGCTGACTGTGGGTTGACAGTAAGTGGGATCTCCAACCTCATCATCATCACCCTGTGTGTTATCACACCCGTCGTCCTCAGAGCCAACCTGTTCCTGCGCTGACAAAAAACTAAAGTTGTCGCTCCAATCAGGTATTTGAGTCTTATCATCGTCTTCCTCATTGTCTCCACCAACAGGAGTTACAGTTTGGGAATGAGGGTCTACATTATGGTCAGAACCTTCTGCGTCTGGTCCTGGATCCGACTCATAAAGATTCTGGGCATCAGTGCAGATCATTTCCTCGTCTGGATTCACAGAAGCACTGGAGTTGACCTCTGATTCCCAGGCTATAGTATGAGTAAACAGCTCTGCAGACTCAACCATCTGTTCTACCTCATACTCAGACGGGCAGCTGGAGATTTGGGAGCTGTGAGGAAGCAAGTGCGATTTGGGTGACACCTTTGAGGACTGGAGTATTTGTGATGTTGAAGTTGATGTGGAGGAGAGCCCACTTAAAGGAGCACTTGATATCCGTTGAAGCACCTGCTGTTTTTGTGCCTCATCTGGAATTTGTAGCGATTGGCGTGGCCGTAAGAAAGGGATCTTATCACATTGTCCGCTAAAAGAAGTAGACATTTTAGTTTGGCTGGAAGATGGTCTTTCTTCTGCAGATGTTACTGTTGCTTTAACACCTACCCCACGGACACAACCTTTTTTCCCCTTCCCAACACGCCTATTCCCCTTTCCACCAGCAGCAGGCCTTTTTCCACTCATTTTGGTGGTTAACTAATTCACAACTCTGGAGTTGTTTGCACAAAAAAACAATGGATGGTAACCGAGCAGAGCTGAGTGGCCAAACTGTGGTATTAGGCCAAAACTATTGGCTGGGTTAGATGCAGAAAAAAATTATATTCAATTTGCAACCTGATGGAGGTCAGTATAGATGGACTAATACAACAAGTCCCACACACAGCTAGAAGCCCAATATTTTTTCAGAGGTAGATGCAGAAAAAAATATATTCAGTTTGCAACCTGATGGAGGTCTGTATAGATGGATTAATAGAACAAGACCCACACACAGCTAGAAGCCCAATATTTTTTCAGAGGTAGATGCAGAAAAAAATATATTCAGTTTGCAACCTGATGGAGGTCAGTATAGATGGACTAATACAACAAGTCCCACACACAGCTAGAAGCCCAAATACTTTTTCAGAGGTACTGTAGATGCAGATAAAAATTATTTTTAATTTGCAACCTGATGGAGGTCAGTATAGATGGACTAACAGAGAAAGTCCCACACACTGCTAGAAGGCCAAATATTTTTTCAGAGCTAGATGCATACAAAAAATTATTTTGAATTTGCAACCTGATGGAGGTCAGTATAGGTGCACTAATAGAACAAGTCCCACACACTGCTAGAAGGCCAAATATTTTTTCAGAGCTAGATGCAGAAAAAAATTATATTCAGTTTGCAACCTAATGGAGGTCTGTATAGATGGATTAATAGAACAAGACCCACACACAGCTAGAAGCCCAATATTTTTTCAGAGGTAGATGCAGAAAAAAATATATTCAGTTTGCAACCTGATGGAGGTCAGTATAGATGGACTAATACAACAAGTCCCACACACAGCTAGAAGCCCAATATTTTTTCAGAGGTAGATGCAGAAAAAAATATATTCAGTTTGCAACCTGATGGAGGTCAGTATAGATGGACTAATACAACAAGTCCCACACACAGATAGAAGCCCAAATATTTTTTCAGAGGTACTATAGATGCAGATAAAAATTATTTTTAATTTGCAACCTGATGGAGGTCAGTATAGATGGACTAATAGAGAAAGTCCGACACACTACTAGAAGGCCAAATATTTTTTCAGAGCTAGATGCAGAAAAAAATTATATTCAGTTTGCAACCTGATGGAGGTCAGTATAGATGGATTAATAGAACAAGACCCACACACAGCTAGAAGCCCAATATTTTTTCAGAGGTAGATGCAGAAAAAATATATTCAGTTTGCAACCTGATGGAGGTCAGTATAGATGGACTAACAGAGAAAGTCCCACACACTGCTAGAAGGCCAAATATTTTTTCACAGCTAGATGCATACAAAAAATTATTTTGAATTTGCAACCTGATGGAGGTCAGTATAGGTGGACTAATAGAACAAGTCCCACACACTGCTAGAAGGCCAAATATTTTTTCAGAGCTAGATGCAGAAAAAAATTATATTCAGTTTGCAACCTGATGGAGGTCTGTATAGATGGATTAATAGAACAAGACCCACACACAGCTAGAAGCCCAATATTTTTTCAGAAGTAGATGCAGAAAAAAATATATTCAGTTTGCAACCTGATGGAGGTCAGTATAGATGGACTAATACAACAAGTCCCACACACAGCTAGAAGCCCAATATTTTTTCAGAGGTAGATGCAGAAAAAAATATATTCAGTTTGCAACCTGATGGAGGTCTGTATAGATGGATTAATAGAACAAGTCCCACACACAGCTAGAAGCCCAATATTTTTTCAGAGGTAGATGCAGAAAAAAATATATTCAGTTTGCAACCTGATGGAGGTCAGTATAGATGGACTAATACAACAAGTCCCACACACAGCTAGAAGCCCAATATTTTTCAGAGGTAGATGCAGAAAAAAATTATATTCAGTTTGCAACCTGATGGAGGTCTGTATAGATGGATTAATAGAACAAGACCCACACACAGCTAGAAGCCCAATATTTTTTCAGAGGTAGATGCAGAAAAAAATATATTCAGTTTGCAACCTGATGGAGGTCAGTATAGATGGACTAATACAACAAGTCCCACACACAGCTAGAAGCCCAATATTTTTCAGAGGTAGATCCAGAAAAAAATTATATTCAGTTTGCAACCTGATGGAGGTCTGTATAGATGGATTAATAGAACAAGACCCACACACAGCTAGAAGCCCAATATTTTTTCAGAGGTAGATGCAGAAAAAAATATATTCAGTTTGCAACCTGATGGAGGTCAGTATAGATGGACTAATACAACAAGTCCCACACACAGCTAGATACCCAAATATTTTTTCAGAGGTACTGTAGATGCAGATAAAAATTATTTTTAATTTGCAACCTGATGGAGGTCAGTATAGATGGACTAACAGAGAAAGTCCCACACACTGCTAGAAGGCCAAATATTTTTTCAGAGCTAGATGCATACAAAAAATTATTTTGAATTTGCAACCTGATGGAGGTCAGTATAGGTGGACTAATAGAACAAGTCCCACACACTGCTAGAAGGCCAAATATTTTTTCAGAGCTAGATGCAGAAAAAAATTATATTCAGTTTGCAACCTAATGGAGGTCAGTATAGATGGATTAATAGAACAAGACCCACACACAGCTAGAAGCCCAATATTTTTTCAGAGGTAGATGCAGAAAAAAATATATTCAGTTTGCAACCTGATGGAGGTCAGTATAGATGGACTAATACAACAAGTCCCACACACAGCTAGAAGCCCAATATTTTTTCAGAGCTAGATGCAGAAAAAAATTATATTCAATTTGCAAACTGATGGAGGTCTGTATAGATGGATTAATAGAACAAGTCCCACACACAGCTACAGGCCCAATATTTTTTCAGAGGTAGATGCAGAAAAAAATATATTCAGTTTGCAACCTGATGGACGTCAGTATAGATGGATTAATAGATAAAGTCCCACACACTGCTAGAAGGCCAAATATTTTTTCAGAACTAGATGCAGAAAAAAATTATATTCAATTTGCAACCTGATGGAGGTCAGTATAGATGGACTAATAGAATGATGCTATGCCCAAAAGATTTTACTTCACTAGGTACAGTAAAAAAATTGGTATTCTATACACAGGTGGTATATCTTGCAACACAGATAGGCTACTCCACTGACTAACACACTCTGCAATAGGCCAAAAAGGATTAGCTTTGCTAGATTCAGCCAAATGCTGTGAAAAAAACTTGCACAGCACTGGCACAGACCTGCCTGGCAAAAACTGATAGGAACTGATGTAACCTAGTCCTGAAAAGGACTCCAATTACAATTAGTCTTTACTCCCACAACCTATCTATTTAAGAGCACAGACCTGCCTGATAAAAGTCATAGGAAATGCTGTAACATAGTCCTTAAAAGGACTGCAATCACAACTATTCCCTACTCCCAAGCTATCTGTATATTTGTGCGAAAATTGGCTTGAAATTAACAAGGTATAGCGCACACAGCAACAGCGGTGCCGTCTAACACGCAGCTGCAGCAGTGAGAAAATGGTGGCGACGGGGAAAATGGCTTGGTCTTATAGGGCAAGGACATGTGACATACACTGCCAATGACACATGCCCTTGCTTGTGTGAAAAAAAGCACTTCGCTCCGTGTGTGCGCTGCTGATAGGCTGACAGATTGCACCTCACCACTGTAAATGCGGGAAAGAGAAAAAAAAATGGAGATCTTCATTGTTCCTGCAGAGATCCATCCCCTGCCCCTCCCCCCAACCCGCTGAACACTCAAACTGCGTATTAACATTAATTTTCATCATTACTGAGAAAAAATCCAGTTATGATTTTGGTGCACGAACAGTTATCGAACATAACCTCGAACAGCCGAATTTTTCTCAAATTGTTCGTGTTCGCCGAACGGCTCGAACACCGCCCAAAACAGCTCGAATTTGAGATTGGCGAACAGTTCGAGTAGAACAACGCTCATCTCTACTCGTGTTATCTGTAACATTTGTCAGCAAAAGCTAAGTAGAGGCCAAAAAATACATAGTTTGAGTACTTCATGCATGAACCGGCACATGGACATGAAGCATAAGTTGCAGTGGGAAGCTCAGTGTGCTACAATGCGGCCTAGCCGGCCGGGCCAACCACCGTCTGCCATATCTTGTGCATCCGCGGCCTCTTCATCCTCTGTGACTGGGGGGACAGCAGTCACACCTGTTTTGGGGCGCAGACCTGCCACCTCTTTACCCGCAACAGCCAGCGTGATTGGCAGGTCATCATTTTCTTTGGAGGTGGTAACACCAGCTGGTGTTGAGCGCTGTCCGACATCGATAGCACCACCTTTGGATCAAGGCAACCTAACATGTCCGCCTGCATCTTCCTCACAGACCGGCAGTTTGCCCGGGACACCCTTATCAACCCCGTCTAAGCACAATAGCCAGCCCTCGGTCCCTCAGATGTGGACAAGTAAAAGACCATTTCCTCCTAGCCATGAGAAAGCTAAGAGGTTGAATTTCACCATCTGCAAGTTCTTGGCTACAGAAATGCTGCCTTTCCGCCTGGTGGACACAGAGGATTTTCGAGACCTTATGTCCGTCGCAGTGCCCCAGTACCAGATGCCCAGTCGGCACTACTTCTCAAAGAAAGGTGTGCCTGCGCTCCACCAGCATGTCGCACACAACATCACCGCTTCTTTGAGAAACTCTGTGTGTGACATGGTGCATTTCACCACAGACACTTGGACGAGTAGGCATGGACAGGGGCGTTGCATGTCGCTGACTGGGCACTGGGTAACTATGGTGACAGCAGGACAAGGGGCTGCTGTCCAAGTCTTGCCGTCCCCACGAGTTGTGCGTCAATCCTCTTTATGTCAAAGTTCCTCCACTGCTTCTGCCTCCTCAACCTCCTCTCGGTCTTCCACCTGCACCCAAAGCCTGTCTGGTCATGCCACAAGCTTTCTAACTGCGCAGAAGGGATCCTGCACACCTCCTTACTATGCTGGCAGTAGGGCTCAACGTCGTCAGGCGGTTTTTACATTGAAATGTCTGGGAAATGTGAGTCACACAGCTGAGGAGTTGTGGTCAGCTCTGGAGAACCAATTTCATGAATGGTAGTCTCCACTGGACCTGAAACCAGGAAAGGCCGTGTGCGACAATGCTGCAAACCTGGGTGCGGCCCTTCGCCGGGGCAATGTCACACACGTGCCTTGTATGGCTCACGTGTTGAACCTGGTTGTCCAGCAATTTTTAGCCCACTATCCCAGACTAGATGGCCTTCTGCAGAGGGCACGGTCGCTGTGTGCTCACTTTCGCCGTTCGCATCCCGCAGCTCAGCGACTTACATCTCTACAGAAGTCGTTGGGCCTGCCACTTCACCGGCTAAAATGCGATGTGCCTACCCGGTGGAATTCAACTCTGCACATGTTGCAGCGACTGTGGCAGCACCGACAAGCCCTGGTGCAATACGTTCTGTCGTATAGCCTGGGCCAACGAGATCCAGAGGTGGGGCAAATCACGCTGGAGGAGTGGTCTCAGATCAGGGACCTATGCACCCTTCTGCACAGTTTTGAAATGGCGACGAAGATGTTTAGTGCTGACGATGCCATTATCAGCATGACTATTCCGGTGATTTACATGCTGGAGCACATGTTAAACAGAATTCGGAGTCAGGTGGTGGCACAAGAGGAGGTGGAGGAAGTAGAGGAGGAGGAGTTGTATGCGGAAGGGCTAACATCTGCAAGGTCCAGACGGTCGGCAGCACCAAGGCGGCAGGCATGTGAGGGTGGGGGAGATGGTTTTACCAGGGCGCATGGTAGCAGCCAAACTAGTGAGGAAGGTGCAGGAGCCCAGGAAGAAGTGGAGGACGAACTAACGGAAGACACATCAGATGAGGGAGACCTTGATCACATTTCTGTTGTGCGAGGTTGGGGGGAGAGGACAGAGGAAGGAAGCATGATTGTTACCTCGCCACCAACACAACAGGGACTTGGTGCTCCTGGATGCGCAACACACATGAGTGCCTTCTTGCTGCACTACCTGCAACATGACCCTCCAATTGTGAGAATTAGAAATAATCCTGACTACTGGGTTGCCACACTGTTAGATCCCCGGTACAAAAGTAAATTTGCAGAAATTATTCCTGCCATAGAAAGGGATGCACGCATGCAGGAGTATCAGCAGAGACTGTTGCAGAATCTTACATGTGCTTTTCCACAAAATACCAGTGGTGCACGTAGTGAATCTCACAGTTCCAACTTGCCAACCGTGGGACCGTCAAGTGTTCAGCACTCAAACCGTAACAGAACCACAGTATCTGCTGGTAACATCAATTTTGCGGAATTAATTCACCACTTTTTTAGCCCATCCTTTGCAAGGCCACAAGAGACAAGAAGTCTGACACATAGTCAACGCCTAGAGACGATGGTACAGGAGTATCTCCAAGTAAACATTGAAGCCACGACTGTGTCACTGGACCCTTGCTCTTTTTTGGCTTCCAATCTGGATAAATGGCCGGAGCTAGCCACTTAAGCCTTGGAGATCTTGTCATGCCCCGCAGCCAGCGTTCTGTCTGAACGTGTGTTCAGCGCTGCTGGTGGTGTGCTGACAGATAAGCGCACGCGGCTCTCCACTGATAATGTAGACAGACTCACGTTCATAAAGATGAACAAATCATGGATCCGAAACGACTTTTCTACCCCTGTGTCATCCTGGGGAGAGTAAAAGCTTGATGATTGGTTAAAATCACCCTACCAACCGTTTTAAGCTTTCAAATTACTAATCATGTTTATCTGTATCTTGGCTGGAAAATAATTTGGTCTTTGTAGCAGTGTGCAGCACTGATTCTATTAGGCCATCTATAATAAGCTCCACCAGATTTAAAATTACTAATCATGTTTATCTGTATCTTGACTGAAAAATAATTTGGGCTTTGTAGCAGTGTGCAGCACTGATCCTATTAGGCCATCTATACTAAAGCTTCACCAGATTTAAAATTAATAATAATTTTTAGCTGCATCTAGCCCGGAAAATAATTTTGGGGCTCCGAGATGCGCAAGACACATAAGTGCCTTCTTGCTGCACTACCTGCAGCATGACCCTCATATTGTCAGAATTCGAAGTAATCATGACTACTGGGTTGCCACACTCTTAGATCCCCCAAACTTTTCGATCAACCTTTTCATTTTAATAAAGACCAAAAAAATGGTCATTTTTGAAATTATAAGCATTAGCAGGTTGTTAGAAACTGAAATCAAACAGTTTTCAACTCAAAACTTTATTCTAGGTGATGTTACATTTTCACATAGGACCCCTTGTTCGAAAGGAGCTTCTGAACTCTCTCGTCCATTGAATTTGTCAGGTTTTGGATGGTTTCTGCTTCAATTGTTTTGCATGAGGACAGAATACCCTCCCAGAGCTGTTGCTTAGATGTGAACTGCCTCCCGCCATCATAGACACTCCTTTTAATGATGCTCCAAAGGTTCTGAATGGGGTAGAGGTCAGGGGAACATGGGGGTCACACCATAAGTTTGTCCCCTTTTATGCCCATATCAGCCAGAGATGCAGATGTTTTATGTGCAGCATGAGATGGTGCATTATCATGCAGAAAAATGATCTTGCTGTGAAATACACGGTTTTTCTTCTTGAACCATGGCAGGAACTGCTGTTTGAGAAAATCCACATACATTATGGAGTTCATCTTTAGCGCCTTCAGGGATCCTAAAGGGGCCGACAATCTCTCTCCCCATGATTCCAGCCCCAAACATTACTCCACCTCCTCCTTGTTGGCGCTGTAGCCGTGTTTGCGTGGGGTGTCCATCAACCAGCCATCCTCCACTCCATCCATCTGGACCATCGAGCGCTGCATGGCACTCATCCGTGAACAAAACAGTTTTGAAATCAGTCTTCATGTAATGTTTGGCCCACTGGAGCCGTTTCTGCTTGTGTGAAGTGGATAGAGGAGGTCGACAGGATGGCGTATGCACAGCTGCAAACCTCTGAAGGACCCTGCATCTTGTTGTTCGGGGGACGTTGGAGGCACAAGCAGCTTCAAAAACTTGTCTGCTGCTATGACAAGGCTTTTTTGCCGCTGCTCTTTCAACCTGACGTAATTGCCTGTAGGAAAGAGTCCTCAATTTGCCCTTATCAGCACGCACACGTGTGTACTGTGAATCAGCTACATACTTCTTGATTGCCAAGACACTTCATCCTGATCATCGCACAATGTTGATTGTAGTCATGCCTTGACCTAAACACTCCACAATTTGTTGCTTCTCAGCAGCCGACATATCCTTTTTCTTTCCCATTTTGGCAGAAAATGTAGGCTGCTTAATAATGTGAGACAGCCTTCTTAAGTAGTCTTGCCTTTCATTGGACACACCTGCCAAACTAATTAGCACAGATGTCTGCAATTGCTTACAGTGATATAAAGAGCCCTGACACACATCACCATCAATGAGTTTAACTGACAAACAAACAAATTCTTCCCTTATCACTCCTAAACACTTTTTGCATAATAATTTGGAACACAGTGTACATGTGCTTTTCCACAAAACACCAGTGGTTCACGTAGTGAATCTTACAGTTCTAACTTGCCAACCGTGGTCTGTATGGAGTTGTTCAATAAAGGGCCCAAAATTAAGATAACATAGATGGGAGAGGTCTCTATGAATAGGAATTCCTAAGTATTTGATACCCTGTGAGGGCCAGGCAAAGGGAAAGTTGGACTGGATGGAATCCTATATGGATTTGGGGAGGGAGACATCGAGGGCCTCAGACTTCGCTGCATTGATTTTAAAATTTGACCATGTAACAAAGTGATCTATTTCAGCCATAACAGCATGGATGGATATATGTGATTGAGTGATATATACTAGGACATCATCAGCAAATAGAGAGCACTTGTACTCGGTGCCTCCCACCTCAATCCACCTAATATTGGGGTTATGGCGAATTGATGAGAGCAGGTGCTCCGTCACTAGGATGTATAAGAGAGGGGACAGAGAACATCCCTGCCTTGTCCCATTGGTGATTGTGAAAGGTGATGAAAATGTTCTGACGCGCCCCCTGGGCCTTGGGACACCCGGAGCCGGACCTTTTTGGTGGATGCTGGTGGTTGTAGTCTCCGTGGCGGCAACCCGGTTCCGTGGCTCAGGGCGGTCAAACCAGTGGCGGAACTATTTATGTGGTTTTGATGTTTAAATGTCCGACTACGCCACCCGTGGATTGCGGTCAGAGTGAACCGCCGCTCCAGGGCAGACCGCTGAGGCTGGTGTTGTGGGTGCAGTAGAGCGTAGCATAACTCCCCACGGGAGGAGTATAGCCTCAGGGCAGTGTATGCGGAGGATGGGGGTGATGGTGCAGGGCAGCAGCAGTAACGACACGGAGTCAGTGATGCAGTCCAGGGCCTTTACTCACAGTTCTTATTATCCAGACCACGTCTGCAGGTAACGGCTGCCCACGTCGTACTGTGCTCACCAGGTGAGGGGCTCAGACAACTCCCAGATAACTTTGGAGTGCTTCACAGGACCCCCTTTGTGTGTCCTTTTTCTGGACTTTCTTACCAACCCTTCTGTCCGGCTGCCTCGGGCCTCCTCTTGGTAAACTTGGCGCCAGTTTCCCTGACCCTATGTGGTGCCTTCCTAGCGGGTGTAGCGAGGGGCTGCGCCACATAAAATGTCACAGCCTCCTGTTTCTAGCTGAGGGTCGTTTCCTGCCTCCACTAGTTTCGGGGACCGGTCTCCCCCTTTGGCCTAACCCCTCCACGCAGGTGGATTCGGGCGTGCGGTGGCGACTCGCCCGTCCGCACCCCTGAGATCCCTTCGTTCCTCGTTCCTTGAGCCTTTTCCGCTCCTCTTCCTTCCTTCTCCCTCTTCCAGGCCTGGGCCTCTGTTACTAGGCCCGCCTCCGGAGCAGAGCTCATGCAGAGCCCCTGCTCCCTGCCACATCTGCTCAGACTCCTCTGCACTGAACTAAGATGGTGCCCACCCTTTATACTCCCTTCTCAATGCACCCAGGAACTGCTTCCTCCCTGCTCCTGCACTACAGGGTTCCCCTTCCTCAGTGTTCCCTCCCCCCACTCCAGCCAGGGACAGGGACTGTCGTGCCCATCTCAGGGGCATATTGGTCGCCCTGCCCCACGGCAATGTGGTGTAATGCATGCAGGTGTCGGGTCCTGATCCACACTACATCCTTACCTGAGAGTGAGATATCACACCTCTTGGTGAGGTGCAATACCTCTGTAGCAACCGAGCCCTCAGGGTGCTACAGTTCCATTTATCTTCAGCCTAGGTGACGTATTGCGATACAGGGCCGTGATTTTGGCTATAAAAGGGTCCCCTAGACCCCTACACCAAGCTTTTTAAGAGAATCATATATGGCATGCCAGGAGACTCTATGGAATGCTTTCTCAGCATCCAACGAGAGTATCTAATTACAAATTTTTAACTGCATCTAGCCCAGGAAATACTTTGTGCCTAGTAGCAGGGTCTGCTAGTCAGCGGATTATCCCGGCTGTTAAGCAAGCTACACCACCTGTAGTTTGGACACTTCATTTTTTCAAAGGAAATGCTTCGGGACCACGGGATACTCATTGAAGAGCATCAGGAGGCACCCCAAGGCATAGGGGCTCGGACTGGCAGTAGGATGCCTTGCGGTGGACAGCCGAGCTCGATCCTTATAAAAGCTTTTTAACTGCAGCAGCTTTAGTGGACGCTACTGGAGCTGGAATTACGCGGCTGCTGGCATGAGACTTGCCCTCCAATAGATCCTTGTAAATGGATTTAAAGTGTATTTATTCAAATTAGAGAGACAATTTAAATTAAAAAGCTTAGAGCTGCCTCCACCACAGGGGGGCTCGCTCGACCCACCAGTGGACAGGCACCAGTATTGGGAGAGGGGGGCTGGCCGTCAGGGTTCACCGCGGCTCTGGCACAAACCCGGCGACACGGAGGTGGCACGGGCAGGAGCGGACTGAACGTGTCGGCTTCTCACTTTTTGGATTTTAGAAGGGCATGACATGCCTATATCTGTGTCTCCCCCTCCTTTTACTCCTCCACCTCTTTACTTTTCGCATGACTATATGTACTTGTTACTTTTCCATGTGTTAGTTGTGTCTTCTGAGCAGTTTGTCAGCTTTTGGACACCTTTGAAGGTGTTTTCTATGTGTTTCTATGTGTTTTTGTTTGCCTGCCATTGGTTTTAATGGTGTTCGAAGGTGTTCGACGAACAGTTCGACGAACAGTTCGGCGAACACACGGGTGTTCGACGAACCGAACCGAACTCGAACACTACGGGGGTGGCTCAACACTATTAGTGTGCAGAATATGGTACTTGTTGAAACTATAACCCCAGACTGCTCCAGGTTGGCCTTCAGGTCTTGGGATGTTTGACATGGTGATTTTGCCACCAATCGCACCATCTATCAAAGACATTTCTTGTCAATTTTCCTCTTTTCCCCCCAGTCCAGGGAGGTTATTGACGGTTCCATGCTTGACAAACTTCTTAATAACATTGCGCACTGTTGAAACTGGGATACCAAGGTCTTTGGAGATGGCCTTATAACCTCTGGAAGTCTTGTGTTTGCTAATAATAGTAGTTCTGATGTCTTCAGACAGCTCCTTTGTTATCGCCATTATGACAAAGGAACAAGGCCTAAAATGTGGCTTTTTAAAACACTGAAGTCATCATTCATTGGCTAATTCATGTCACATGGTCACCGACATTTGATCACAAGTGAATCCGTTTTGTGATTTACCACAGATGAGTCATAATGTTTTTCTTTACTAAATTAATGTAAATGGTGCCAATACCAGTGACACAGCAAGCTTTATGTTTTTCTATTTTTCTCTCCCATAGATTTTTGTTTTAAAGTATTGTTTATCATTTGCTCTTTTGCATTAAATACTAGTGCTCTATACAAAAAAACTGTTTCACTTGATTCATTTTTTTCAGGAGATATTCCACATTATGTACTTTAACTTAATGGGTGCCAATAACAATGAGCAGGACTGTATGCCTAGGTGAAAAAACGCACATCACTGCAAAGTTGTTGAAAGTTGTAACAGAGCAGGCAGATCTGTGGCTCTCAGTGCTGAACCTACAGCCAGCCATGGTCATGTGTGTCAAAGGCCGGAACCTGGTGACAGCTCAGAAGTATGGCAACCTCGCACACGTACCATGCCTGGCCCATGTGCTCAACCAAGTGGTTCAGTGGTTTCTCAAAACCTACAAGGATCTGCCTGAGCAGCTTGTGAAAGTTTGCCGGGTGTGTACCCATTTCAGAAAGTCAGTTACAGCTTCCGCCACCCTCACTGTGCTTCAGCAGCATTTGCAACTTCCAGCTCACTGACTGCTGTGCGATGTCACCAAGCGCTGGAACTTAACATTGCATATGTTGGGAAGGATTTATGAGCAGCAGAAAGCAGTTGTTAAGTACTAGCTTCAACACGCCCATTGGAATTCAGGTCAGCCTCCGCACATAAGAGCTGATGAGTGGGCATGGATGTCTGACATCTGTGCCTTCCTCCAAAACTTTGAGTACTTCACCAAGATGGTGAGCGGCAATGACACCATAATTAGCGCCACCATCCCACTTCTCTGTCTACTGAAATGCTTGCTGCTCACAATTAAAGAGGAGGCAATGCAGGCGGAGCACAATGAGATGAAGCAAGGAACTATGCAGAGTGATGCTACACAGCTCAGCCTCATCTCATCTCAATGTGGATTGAGTGATAATGAGGAGGAGGAGGAGGAACAGGAGCTTGTTTCCTGCACTACAGACAGTACTACCCACACAGCATTCATACCGTCTGTTCAGCATGGAAGGCCTGAGGAGAGAGAGAACGAGAAGGAGGACCAGAAGGAGAGTGAGGAGAAGAGCATGGACAGTTTTCTTCTTTGCTTTTGGCAGTCTGGCACACATGGCTGACTTTATGTTCTGCTGCCTTTCCCGTGACCCTCGCATTGTATGCATTTTGGGCGACAGTAATTACTGGTTGGTCATACTTAATAATAATAATAATAATTTTTATTTATATTGCGCCAACATATTCCGCAGCACTTTACAATTAAGTATGGACATGTACAAACAATACAAACAATACAAAGTATCACATTTCAACAGTTAGGGTAGGTGCACACGGATTTATATGCGTTTTTGACGCCTTTTTGACTCGTTTTTACATGCGTAAAAATGGCAGCGGAGCATAAAGTCAATCCATTGTTTGTTTGCTTTTTGGGGGGGGTCTATTCCCATGCACCTCTTCACACCCAGACATGGGTATACGCTTTAGGATTTCTTCTATTTTATGTCGCCCTCCTCCTTATCTTTTTCCTCATCCTCCACCGCCATATCGCCAGAGTGACCATCATGCAACACGCACATAATTTTTTTAAGGGTGTTTATGATGCCCGTAGGAACTATTTTAAGAGAATTACCCCTAACTTTATACATAATTACAGTGTCCATTTTAGGACATGACCAGATTTCAAAGTCAAACATCAGAATGATGTCAGTTTGAGGCTAAATACCCTGTCAGAGAACTGATTTTGATAAGTGACTTTGATATATGACTTTGATAAGTGACTTTGACATCTGACTTTGATAAGTGACTTTGACATCTGACTTTTATATGTGACTATATAATATTCTATGATATTACCTCTTCTATCTTAAATTTGTTTACAGGTGAGCTATCGCAGTATGGATAGCTTATTACATCGATCCAGCCAGGTATTATTGCCTTTACTGTGTGCTGCTGGTGCTGCAGAAAAAAAAATCTCTTCTATTACCTATTGATATAGGTTGGCTGCATTTACAATAGAGACAGGTGTTAGGTGGTATCATCATCTGGAGATGAGTGTTCATTCAGGTCGCATGCATCTCTTCCATCGTCCATAACTCGATTGAAATCTTTCTATGAACTCATTGACCGATTCAAAATTTTTACGGTGATCTGTACTCAGAAATTAATCATGGTTGACATAAATTTATCATAGTTGTCAAAAATTAATCTAAGTTGGCAGACATTTTTCATATTTAACAGAAATTAATCAAGTTTAAAAAAGTTTACTGATTTAATGTGTCCATTCACAGTTTTCCTGTAGCTTCTGAATGTAAGATTTAGTGGTGGGAGACGAAGCTACTGGAGCTAGAATCACAACTACAAAACTCACCAGTGCTTCATTTCCATCCACTTCCTGGTGCTTCTTGAAGTATGTTTGAGGTCATTGTCCTGTTGGAAGACCCATGACCTAGGATGCAAAGCCAACTTTATGACACTGGGCACTACACTGCAACCCAAAATTCTTTGGGAATCTTCACATTTCATGATGGCTTGCACATAGTCAAGGCACTCTGTGCCAGAGGCAGAAAAACAACCCCTAAATATTTTGAACCTCCACTATATTTGACTGCAAGTACTGTGTTCTTTTATTTGTATGTCACATTCTAAATAGAGTAAACAGTTGAATGATGTGCTTCACCAAAAAACTCTATCTTGGTCTCATCTGTCCCCAAGACGTCTGCTGGCCCTCAAAAAATAGTGGCGTCTGCCTGCTGGCACTCTATAAATTGTGAGGGCCACCTTCTGGACATCCATAAATTGTGAGGGCCGCCTGCTGGACATCCAAATTTTACAGAATATATCCGAAAAAGAAAATGTGACCATCTCGGATGGATACGTTATATTGCAGTAACAAAATGCGGCTATGAAAAGCATAGCTGGTTGATGACCCTCTAACAATAGTGAGGGCCGAGTGCTGGCCCTTTAACAATAGTAAGGGCTGCCTGATTACCCTGTAAAAATAGGATTTGTGACTTTCAAAATCCCTCATAGCCCAAGGTGTGGAGGAACATTTTTTGGGGGTTAATTATTTGGCCTTACATACAAGTCATGACCCTGTAAGGAATGTTTCTTAACATTTCTTCCAGGAAAATCCATTGTAACTTTGTTATTGTATGTTTTATTGTCAATCCATAAAAGTGGCATAATACTCTGACAACACTGTTCACAGATATGCTATTGGTCAGCGGCCAAGTGTGAATAGTTTATGAGCACACAACTGGCAGTCTTTAAATGGAGTATAATATTTGTCATGTTCTCAAAAATGTCAATATTCTTACCGCAGTAATATAGGATCATGTCTAATGATGGACAAGTTACTCTGCTTCCAAAATACAGCAATGCTATTAAAATCAACCAAATCTGGATGTATGCTGCAAACAAGCAAATGGAGAAGCAAAATGGTGTATTATATTGATTTTCACCAAAATAATCAGGATTAAGAGCAAAAAGATTATTAGCCCTGATATCTAGGGCTATGGGCATGAGTAACAGCTGCAGAAAGAACGTACAATGAAATCTATTCTGTTTTATATGTTCTCCACAAACTCTGAGTGCCTAACTACTGCTATCACCAGGATTAATATTCATCAGAATTAGTCCTTAGAAGGACTGTTAGTATAGATTTGTAATCCTGTGGAATGCCTCACTAAAACAACTGCCAATTCTATCCCTGACTCAGCTGCAGCTCTCCCTACTCTGCCTGTTTCTGAGGTAGACTGTGATAGGGTCCCAGGTCTTATATAGACCCAATGACACTATGCGGCCAGCCATTCACTGTAATGCCACAACCAACATGGCTGTGGCATTAAAGTGACTGGCAGGCAATCCCTGCATGTTAATTGGCTGTCTAAAAAGCACCAAAAATGCAGGGAGGAGACCAGAGCTCATACCTGAGCATTTCAAAAATACTCGTCGAGCACCAAGCCTCTCGAGCACTGTGATGCTTGGGCGAGTTCCAAATAGTGGCGCGCATACTCGCTCACCACTATGGAAGAGCTCTGGATACTGCTGAATTTCATCGCAAAAAAAATACAAGCTGAGATGGGGCCTGCTGTATCACAAAAGTAACAGAAGAAATTTGATTTTTTTTACTGTGGACAAGCTCTGGATACAGCTGAATTTCACTGCCAGAACATTACAAGCTGATATGTGGCATATGCTGTATGTATCACGTTAGTAACAGAAGAAATTTGATTTTTTTACTGTGGACGACGAGCTCTGGATACAGCTGACTTTAACTGTAAAAAAAATACAAGCTGAGATGTGGCCTGCTGTATCACGTTATTAACAGAAGAAATTAAAGTTTCAAATGTGTACTCCTTCAAGCAGCACAATATCAGCAGTGCACAACAGAGTTCTATGCTGAAATGTGGCCTGCTGTCTGTCTAGACCACACTAATAGCAAAAATGATTGATCTGCTGGAAGGTTGATTTCCCAGCCACACAGGATCCTATCTATCTAAACTATCTGACTTTGAAGCAACCGCCTAGCTAACTATCTCAAAACTCTCAGTATCCAGGAGCAGCGTCAAGAGTTGCCTCTCTGTGCTGTTACACTGACAAAATAGCACTAAAACAATATGTCCGCTCTTTATATGTAGAGGGAAATTGACTTCAGCAGCCAATGACAATATGCCCTCGTGTCTGGACGTTGTGGATGGTTCCTGCACCCTGATTGGCTTGCCGGAATCTGTACATATTAAGTTCCGAAAAAAAAATAGATTAGTTAGTGTGAATTTGTGTCCAATTTGCTTTTTTTCTCATTTTTTTTTGTTTTGTTTCAATAAACACAAAGAAAATAAACATGTGTAAAGTAAAACGTGTAATTGCAATAATTTTGTGGGAGATATACCTAATTTTCCTGAACAATTTCAAGGGTGCCAACACTTTTGGCCATGAGTGAAGGTATGTAGTCTATGTAACCATTTGTCTGTATGTATGTATGCAATGTATGCATTTATCTGTATATACTGTATGTGCTCTGTGCAGGCATTTAGCTGTATGTACAGTGGGGAAAATAAGTATTTGATAGACTGCTGATTTTGCAAGTTTTCCCACCTACCAAGAATGGTATGTAAGTATGTAATTTTTATCGCAGGTGCACTTCAACTGTGAAAGACAGAATCTTTAAAAGAAATTCCAGAAAATCACATTGTATGATTTTTATATAATTAATTTAATTTTTATTGCATGAAATAAATATTTGATCACCTACCAACCAGCAAGAATTCCGGCTCCCATAGACCTGTTAGTTTTTTTTAAAAAAGCACTCCTATGCTACACTCATTACCTTTATTAATTGCACCTATTTGAACTTGTTACCTGTATAAAAGACACCTGCCCACACACTCAATCAATCACACCCAACCTCTCCACCTTGGCCAAGACCAAAGAGCTGCCTAAGGACACCAGGGACAAAATTGTAGACTTGCACAAGGCTGGTCTACCAACATGCAGGAAGGAAGGGGGTCAGTTCCAAAATTTTGCATTTGGACCCAGCAGACTCTAGGTACGCCACTGGCCAGGATGTCAACTGCGTTTGTGCTGTAGCTTTATGCCATGATGTGAAAAGGGGCAAAGGGTCGAACTACTGTGACAGAGTCACTGGTATGATACACGAGGGGAGGTACACTATGTGTCACTTAGGTTGCTCTCCTGTGTGAACTGACAACTACTAAATTTCTGCCAGCATGTTATATGCTCGGGGTTAACTCTCTTAAAGGGTGTGGTTTTATGGGAATGACAAAGAGGGTGGGAGGCCATTCCCCTTCCTCCCCTCAGGGTGTGGCTGAGCAGGGTTAAATAATCAGTCAGTAGTTTGCTCTGGGAAGTGTGTGGCTGTGTTTGGCTGAAGCCAGAGAGCAACACCGGAGGACTGGTGTTTGCTAAGACTTTTTCGTCCTACCCAGAGCGGGCAGAGACTCGCTTGCTAAAGGATTCTGTTATATCTTTTTTTATGTTTTCCCGTTAACCGGGAGAGGGCCTGTTTATTTTTATGGGGCACTGCTGGAAGTTTATGCCACAGAATAAATCAGCAGGAAGTTAACCCGAAATGTGTCCTGTGTCTGCCTTTGGAGAGCCGAGCGAGTTGCATTAACACACTACTTACTCTGATATTTATTATTTCGGTAGTATTTGGTATTGTGTGGAAATAAACAGTAGTATACCTTAGTGTTGAGCCACCCCCGTAGTGTCCGGGTTCGGTTCGGTTCGTCGAACACCGGGATGTTCGAGGAACTGTTCGTCGAACACCTTAGAACACCGTCGAACACCATTAAAACCAATGGCAGGCAAACAAAATCACATAGAAACACATAGAAAACACCTTCAAAGGTGTCCAAAAGCTGACAAACTGCTCAGAAGACGCTTTCTTTAAAAAAGCCGTCCGGCAATTCAGCAGCGGCATACACCGGTACCTGACAATTTAGACAAGAAGGAATAGAGCCTCACACATAGATTAGATAGATAGAAACATGTCAGTCACATATATATGAAGTACAGTGACAGTGTTGCTTACTGTACTTGTCATTTAGTGTAAAGGATTTATTAAAAAAATATAATAGTGTTTTCATGCACTGTCTCTTTAAAAAAGCCGGCCGGCAATTCAGCATCTGTACCCGACAATTTATAACAGACAGAATAGAGCTTCACACATAGATTAGATAGATAGAAACAGGTCAGTCACATATATATGAAGTACAGTGACAGTGTTGCTTAGTGTACTTGTCATTTAGTGTAAAGGATTTATTAAAAAAAATAATAGTGTTTTCATGCACTGTCTCTTTAAAAAAGCCGGCCGGCAATTCACCATCTGTACCCGACAATTTATAACAGACAGAATAGAGCTTCAAACATAGATTAGATAGATAGAAACATGTCAGTCACATATATATGAAGTACAGTGATAGTGTTGGTTACTGTACTTGTCATTTAGTATTAAAATAAAGGATTTATTATTTAAAAAAATTGGCGTGGGGTTCCCCTTAATTTTAGTCTCTAGCGGAGGTTAAGCAGACAGCTGGGGCAGATGTTTGAAGCCTGGGAAGGGGGTAATACCCACGGAGCTTCCCAGGCTACTAATATCAGCCCCCAGCTGAATATATAGCCTTTACTAGCTATTAAAATGGGGGACCCCCCCAAAAAAATGACGTGGGGTCCCCTCTAATTTAATAGCTAGCAAAGGCTAGGCAGACAGCTGGGGGCTGATATTAATAGCCCAGGAAGGGAGCCATGAATATTGGCCCCCTCCCAGGCTAGAAACACCAGCCGTCATCCGCCCCAGAAATGGCGCATTCATAGGATGCGCCAATTCTGGCACTTAGCCTCGCTCTTCCACGCTGCCCTGGTGCGGTGGCAGAGGGGTAATAGGGCTGGGGTTGATGTCAGCTTATAATGCCAGCTGACATCAAGCCCAGGTTAGTAATGGAGAGGCGTCTATAAGACACCCCCATTACTAACCCCATAGTCAAAGTTAAAAGAAAACACAAACACCCAGAATAAAGTCCTTTAATTGAAATAAAGACACAATCCTTTATTGTTCTAAATTAAACCATACTTACCATCACGCCCATTCCAGCTGAAGCCAACGATCTCCTGCAATAAAAGAAAAATAATAAAGCAACATCATCCTTACCTTTCCATGGTTCCCACGACAGCTTCAGCTCTGCTACATCGAGATGACAGGCTGGACCGCAGCAGAACGCTGCCATCCAGCTTGCCATGCCGCAGAGACTGAGAAGCGCAGGCATGCTTGCGCTCCTCAGTGTCTGACTGTGACGGCATCCAGATGAGCCGACAATGAACTCGGCTCACCTCATGTACGTCACTGATAGCGTGGGAGAATTCTCGCGCTGAGTGCAGGAGAATTTTCCCACGCTGTCAGTGACGTGCATGAGGCTGATATTTAAATTTGGCACACAAATCGGTGATTGGTCGCGGGCAGCGTCCGCGACCAATCAGCACAGTAGTGTTTAACTTTGGCGGCAAGATCAGTGATTGGTCGCGGTCAAGACGGCGACCAATCACCGATTTGTGCGGCACATTTAAATAGCGGCCGCGACCAATTGGATGTCAGCGCCGCTCCCCGGTCCTCCCTTCACACCCTAGCCGCATGGATGTCAGCGGCGCTGCCTGGTTGGATACTTCCGCTCCGAGAACCCGGGACATGAGCGGGTACTCGCAGCAGAAGTATCTCGACCCGCAGCGCCGCTCCCCGGTCCTCCCTTCACACCCTAGCTGCTGATCTCCCCACAGTATCCGCATGGTGTTACAAAGGTCCGGACATTTGTGTTAAAAATCGCTGATTGGTCGCTGGCGCTGCCCGCGACCAATCACCGATTTGGGCGCCAAATTTAAATATCGGCCGCAACCAATCACCCATCTTGGCTCCACATTTAAACACCGCTGTACTGATTGGTCGCGGACGCTATTTAAATGTGGCGCCAAAATCGGTGATTGGTCGCGCCCAGCGTCGGCGACCAATCAGCTCAGCGGTGTTTAAATGTGGAGCCAAGATCGGTGATTGGTTGCGGCCGATATTTAAATTTGGCTCCCAAATCAGCGATTTTTAACACAAATGTCCGGATCTTTGTAACACCTTGCGGATACTGTGGGGACATCAGCGGCTAGGGTGTCAAGGGAGGACCGGGGAGCTGCGCTGCCGGTTGGGATACTTCTGCTGCGACCAGTCGCTCATGTCCCGGGTTCTCGCAGCGGAAGTATCCAACCAGGCAGCGGCGCTCCCCGGTCCTCACCAATACGATTATCTGATTGGTCGCGCTCTCCGCACGCGACCAATCAGTGATCTTGGCGCTAAAGTTAAACACCGCTCTGCTGATTGGTCGCGGACGCTGCCCGCGACCAATCACCGATTTGGGCGCCACATTTAAATAGCGGCCGCGACCAATCAGCGAGCTTGGCGCCAAATTTAAACAACGCTCTGCTGATTGGTCGCGGACCCCAGATGCGTCCAATCAGTGAGATTGGCGCCAAATTTAAACAACGCTCTGCTGATTGGTCGCGGACTCCAGCCGCGACCAATCAGCGAGATTGGCACCAAATTTAAACCCCGCTCTGCTAATTGGTCGCGGATGCCGGCCGCGACTAATCAGCATTATTGGCGCCAAATTTAAACACCGCTCTGCTGATTGATCACGGTCGCCGTCCACGACCAATCAGCAGTATTGAAGCAAAATTTAAACCCTGCTCAGCTGATTGGTCACGGTTGCCGGCCACGACAAATCAGCAGTATTGGCGCCAAATTTAAACCCCGCTCTGCTGATTGGTCACAGTTGCCGGCCGCGACCAATTAGCGATTTTGGCGCCAAATTTAAACCCCTCTCTGCTGATTGGTCGCGACCGCCGGCCGCGACTAATCAACATTGTTGCCGCCAAATTTAAACACCGCTCTGCTGAATGGTCGCGGTCGTGACCAATCACCATTATTGGCGCCAAATTTAAACACCGCTTTGCTGATTGGTTGCAACGGCAACCAATCAGCATTATTGACGCAAAATGTAAACACCGCTTTGCTGATTGGTCGCGACCGCGACCAATCAGCATTATTGGCGCAAAATTTAAACCCCGCTCTGCTGATTAGTCGTGACCGCCGGCCGTGACCAATCAGCGATATAGTCGACAAATTTCAACACCGCTTTGCTGATTGGTCGCGGTTGCTGGCTGCGACCAGTCAGCGATTTTGGCGCCAAATTTAAACACCGCTCTGCTGATTGCGTCGGGTCTGCCGCATACATATTCTAGAATACCCGATGCGTTAGAATCGGGCCACCATCTAGTTTCATGAAATAATTTTAAAAAAAATTGACGTGGGGCTTCGCCCTATATTTGTGTCCAGCCAGGTACAGCAGGCAGGAACGGGCTGCCCCCAACCACCAGCTGCCTATTTGTACCTGGCCGGACACAACAATATAGGGAAGCCCTTTTTTTCTTAATTATTTCATGAATTTCATGAAATAATTTAAAAAAAAAATACGTGGGGCTTCGCCCTATTTTTGTGTCCAGCCAGGTACAACTAGGCAGCTGGGGGCTGGAATCTGCAGCGAAGGGAGGCCCAAGCTTTCTGGGTCCCCCCCGCTGCAAAATGCAGTCCGCAGCCACCCCGGAAAATGGCGCATTCATAGAAGCACCATCTTCTGGCGCTGTACCCAACTCATCCAGGGCCCTGGTGCAGTGGCTCACTGGGTAATAAAGGGGTTAGGGCCAGCTTGGCATTATCAACTGGCCCTAAGCCCGAAATTCATGGGGTCACGCCAATATTAGACATGACCGCCATGAATTTCTAGTAAAGTATTTAAAAAAAACACAAACACCCAGAAAAAAGTCCTTTAATTGAAATAAACACACAATTCTTTATTGTTCTAAATTAAACCAAACTTACCGTCACGCCCATTCCAGCTGAAGCCAATGTCTTCTGCAATAAAAGTAAAATAATTAAGCAACCTCATCCTTACCTTTCCATGGTTCCCACGACAGCTTCAGCTCTGCTACATCGAGATGACAGGCTGGACTGCAGCAGAACGCTGCCATCCAGCCTGTCATCCCGCAGACACTGAGAAGCGCAGGCATGCTTGCGCTCTGCAGTGTCTGGCTGTGACGGCATAAAGATGAGACGAGTTCATGTCCAATGAACTCGGCGCACCTCATGCACGTCACTGACAGCGTGGGAGAATTCTCCTGCACTCAGCACTTCAGCGTGAGAATTCTCCCACGCTGTCAGTGAAGTGCATGAGGTGAGCTCATTCATGTCCAATGAACTCAGCTGACCTCATGTACATCACTGACAGCGTGGGAGAATTCTCACGCTGAGGTGCTGAGTGCAGGAGAATTCTCCCACGCTGTCAGTGACGTGCATGAGGTGCGCCGAGTTAATTGGACATGAACTCGGCTCATCTGGAAGCCGTCACAGCCAGACACTGCAGAGCGCAAGCATGCCTGCGCTTCTCAGTGTCTGCGGGATGACAGGCTGGATGGCAGCGTTCTGCTGAAGCTGTCGTGGGAACCATGGAAAGGTAAGGATGAGGTTGCTTTATTATTTTTCTTTTATTGCAGGAGATCGTTGGCTTCAGCTGGAATGGGTGTGACGGTAAGTATGGTTTAATTTAGAACAATAAAGGATTGTGTCTTTATTTCAATTAAAGGACTTTATTCTGGGTGTTTGTGTTTTTTTTAACTTTGACTATGGGGTTAGTAATGGGGGTGTCTTATAGACGCCTCTCCATTACTAACCTTGGCTTGATGTCAGCTGGCATTATAAGCTGACATCAACCCCAACCCTATTACCCCCTGCCACCGCACCAGGGCAGCGTGGAAGAGCGAGGCTAAGTGCCAGAATTGGCGCATCCTATGAATGCGACATTTCTGGGGCGGCTGACGGCTGGTGTTTCTAGCCTGGGAGGGGGCCAATATTCATGGCTCCCATCCTGGGCTATTAATATCAGCCCCCAGCTGTCTGCCTAGCCTTTGCTAGCTATTAAATTAGGGGGGACCCCACGTCATTTTTTTTGGGGGGTCCCCCATTTTAATAGCTAGTAAAGGCTATGTATTCAGCTGGGGGCTGATATTAGTAGCCTGGGAAGCTCCGTGGGTATTACCCCCTTCCCAGGCTTCAAACATCTGCCCCAGCCATCTGCTTAACCTCCGCTAGAGCCTAAAATTAAGGGCAACCCCACGCCAATTTTTTTAATAATAAATCCTTTATTTTAATACTAAATGACAAGTACAGTAAGCAACACTGTCACTGTACTTCATATATATGTGACTGACATGTTTCTATCTATCTAATCTATGTGTGATTCTCTATTCCTTCTATTCTAAATTGTTGGGTACAGATGCTGAATTGCCGGCCGGCTTTTTTAAAGAGACGGTGCATGAAAACACTATTATTTTTTTTAATAAATCCTTTACACTAAATGACAAGTACAGTAATCAACACTGTCACTATACTTCATATATATGTGACTGACATGTTTCTATCTATCTAATCTATGTGTGAAGCTCTATTCTGTCTGTTATAAATTGTCGGGTACCCTGCTGAATTGCCGGCCGGCTTTTTTAAAGAGACAGTGCATGAAAACACTATTATTTTTTTTGATAAATCCTTTACGCTAAATGACAAGTACAGTAAGCAGCACTTTCACTTTACTTCGTATATATGTGGCTGACATGTTTATATCTATCTAATCTATGTGTGAAGCTCTATTCTTTCGGTTCTAAATTGTCCGGTACCGGTGTATGCCGCTGCTGAATTGCCGGCTTTTCATGTTCCACTGTTGGCACTGTTCCCATCGATTTGGGCAATCACTGTAATGCCACAACCACCATGGCTGTGGCATTACAGTGAGTGGCAGACAATCCCTGCATGATTGGTGCTCTAAATAGCGCCAGACATGCAGGACACGCTTTTGGTGCACGAACAGTTATCGAACATAACCTCGAACAGCCGAATTTTTTGCAAATCGTTCGGGTTCGTCGAACAACTCGAACACCGCCCAAAACAGCTCGAATTTGAGATTGGTTAACAGTTCTAGTCGAACACCGCTCATCTCTAGTATACCTATTAAAATCATTCCATAGTTCATGTACAAAATTCTGAATTCATTTACTTTATAGTTTTATTTGTTAATGCAATATATTATTTCACAAAAAAATGTACTTTGTTGGCATAAGTTATGTCACTAAGCGCCATTATTGTGTTTTTCATGTTACTGGTGCATACAAATACAGTGCCTTGTGAAAGTATTTGGCCCCCTTGAACTTTTCTACCTTTTGCCACATTTCTGGCTTCAAACAAAAAGATATACAATTCTAATTTTTTGGGGAAGAATCAACAACAAGTGGGACACAATCGTGAAGTTGAACAAAATTTATTGGATATTTTAAACTTTTTAAAAAAATTAAAAACTGAAAAGTGGGGTGTGCACTATTATTCGGCTCCCTTGAGTTAATACTTTGTAGCGCCACCTTTTACTGCGATTACTTTCTTCCTTGCAAAACAGCTCGAGCTCAGTGAGGTTGGATAGAGGGCGTTTGTGAACAGCAGATTTCAGCTCTTTCCACAGATTCTCGATTGGATTCAGGTCTGGACTTTGACTTGGCAATTCTAACACCTGGATACGTTTATTTTTGAACCATTCCATTGTAGATTTTGCTTTATGTTTGGGATCATTGTCTTGTTGGAAGATAAATCTCCGCCCCAGTCTCAGGTCTTTTGCAGACTCCAACAGCTTTTCTTCCAGAATGGTCCTGTATTTGGCTCAGTCCATCTTCCCATCAATTTTAACCATCTTCCCTGTCCCTGCTGAAGAAAAGCAGGCCCAAACCATGATGCTACCACCACCATATTTGACAGTGGGGATGGTGTTTTGAGGGTGATGAGCTGTGTTGCTTTTACGCCAAACATATCATTTTGCATTGTGGCCAAAAAGTTCGATTTTGGTTTCATCTGACCAGAGCACCTTATTCCACATGTTTGGTGTGGCTCCCAGGTGACTTGTGGCAAACTTCAAACGAGACTTTTTATGGCTCTCTTTGAGAAATGGCTTTCTTCTTGCCACTCTTCCATAAAGGCCAAATTTGTGCAGTGCACGACTAATTGTTGTCTTATGGACAGACTCTCCCATCTCAGCTATAGATCTCTGCAGTTCATCCAGAGTGATCATGGGCCTTTTGGCTGCATCTCTGATCAGTCTTCTCCTTGTTCGAGATGAAAGTTTAAAGGTACGACCAGGTTTTGGTAGATTTGTAGTGGTCTGATACTCCTTCCATTTCAATATGATCCCTTGCACAGTGATCTTTGAGATTTTTAAAACTTGGGAAATATTTTTGTATCCAAATCTGGCTTTAAACTTCGCCACAACAGTATCTCGGACCTGCCTGTGTGTTCCTTGTTCTTCATGATGCTCTCTGCACTTGAAACAGAGCCCTGAGACTATCACAGAGCAGGTGCATTTATACGGATACTTGATTACACACAAGTGGATTCTATTTATCATTACCAGTCATTTAGGACAACATTGGATCATTCAGAGATCCTCACTGAACTTCTGGAGTGAGTTTGCTGCACTGAAAGTAAAGAGGCCGAATAATATTGCACACCCCACTTTTCAGTTTTTAATTTTTTCAAAAAGTTTAAAATATCCAATAAATTCCCTTCCACTTCACAATTATGTCCCACTTGTTATTGATTCTTCCCCCAAAAATTAGAATTTTATATCTTTATGTTTGAAGCCAGAAATGTGGCAAAAGGTAGAAAAGTTCAAGGGGGCCAAATACTTTCACAAGGCACTGTAGCTCTCCGCACTGAAGAGTTAATAATACAACATTTGACAGCATAAAAATAACAGAGACTGTAATTACATGCATGAACAGCGTATAATGTCTAGGTGCCTGTATTGCCGTTTACCTGCATGAACTTCCTAAATGTATATTTATTTATATGCATGAAATCATTAGCAGTTGGGGAGCCGGAAGGCAAACATCTACATTGTAAATTATTGGATATATTGGAATACAAACCCTCATTATATGGTACAATCAAGGAGAAAATGGAAAATTAATTGAAACTTGGTAGTAAATATACATGACAAATGCTTTCATATAAATTGTGCTTTCTATATCCGAAAAATTCATGTTTTTCAAGCTTGTGAGAATTCTTAAATGACTTGTAGCAGCATGAAATTTTGATGAAACAAGTGCATTTATTGCCATAAATGCTCCCTCATCCATTATGGCATTTCATTAATAAACAAAATGCCTTTTAAATATCTGACTGTGATTTGCAGCTCAGTTTATTTCAAGCTTCGGATGAGACATCCAATCTTTCTTAATGTTCAGCAACATACAGTACTTTTAATGCTTATATTGTGATATGAAACTGTTATAAAAAAAGGATTTACAAAGTTCAAGAGAAGTTTCTGCAGTCACTCAATGGGAATGCAGATTACAAAATCGTGACAGCGTGCAATGTGCACACTGTCAGAGTTCATCTATTTTTTTGCCCAGAAAGGGTGGTCATGTGCCAACTAGATTTTCATCTGCTTCTCTCAATGATCTTTCCTGACAGTGGGATATGGGATACATCATGGAGGATTAGGATTGGATAATTTATTCTATGTCATGGTCATTCTGCCTAACAGCTCCAATTGGAAAAAAAAAGGTAACAGAATCATTACACAGGTAGTGCAATCGATGGCTTTTTGCAGAATTTAATGTTCCTTTCATGCCTTGAGGTCTCTTCAAACTGCAGAATTTAATAAACTTAAGATAATAATGATAAAAATAGAGAAAGTCCTTATACTCCCATCACCCCTCACTTCTCCGGGTGCTCCTGGTGCTCTGTACCAGCTGTCTGGTCCTCCACATTTCTGTCATGTTGCACTTCTGGCCCAATGTTCACTATAGGCTGGTGCTTCTGGCCTCAATTAGGCCCCAGAGAATGCTGAATGAACTCCAGGGTCTGTCTGTGGCAGGAGGCCCTGCTCTAGGGTGAACTGTTAGGAGGGCGGTTGCAACTGACCTCGGGTTCCGCGATGCAGCCTGGTGGACTGCTGCCGAACACTTTCCGGGTGGAAAGGAAAGCAACCAACTTAAATGTAAAACCCTTCCGTGTTTCTGCACACTGGAATGGGTATAGCAATTCGCACTATCTCCGTTAGCTGCACGAGAGGTAGGCGAAGAAAAACTATCTGTAGTCCTGTTACAGCACAGGGACTACAGTGGCGGCGCAAGGATGCGTGTGTGACTACGCCGACGGGTACACGTGCCTCCAGCCGGCGTGCTACCGGACTGAAGGGTACTACTCCACGTGGCTGACAGGCGATAGCCATGGATAGGACGTCTGCAGGCTGCTCAGGGTGTTAGGCGACCCCTTTGGCAGAGCCAGACTGCTAGACGAAACTACCTGCCTCTATGGAAGTAGCCTGCCTCTATGGAACTAGCCTGCCTGACAGAAATAACTCGTGGAGCACAGTCGTCCACACAATCGCATCACTGCTCAATGATCAGAGCGCGCTGCCATGTTTGTGGGTGGGCCTTTTAAAGACTAAGCCCTGCCCACTGATGCGCCATTGGTGACGCCACCCGTGGACAATCAGGCGGTGCCAGGTCACCGAGTCAGGTGGGTGCCAAACCACCAATCACGATCCGCCAGGTCACGGGCATGCTCAGTGCGGCGAATCCTGGACTTAGACTCCAAACGCCCTGTCTCCCTCTGCAACCCATGCTTAACATTGCTAGGTACCAATACACAGGAGACAATCTGTACGTCTCATGGACCAGCTAGGCGTTGGGGCTGATGACGATGCTGAGCAGCATCAGCCCTGGCTGGACCAAAAAGGGAGACCACGGAAGGTCCTGGATCCATTTCAAATCTAGCCACAGACCGACGCCTAACATTATCCCCCCCTCTAACATCCCCCTCCACTTGATGCTCATTTTCGTCCATGAGCAGGGGGGCAAAAATGTGGTCCACCGGGTCACAGAGGGGATTCACAGTACCGTGACCCCTGCGGTAAACAGGGTACCCTTTTTTAAAGCGGGGGGCAAACCTCGCAGATTTCCCACGTATGGGCCGTGAGCCACACTCTGTCGCCCGGATAGAATACGGGGGCAGAACGATGAGAAGTGACAACCGACTCTCTATGTGTGGAGTCCATCACGGGTGACAGCTGGGGAAGACCAGCCGGACATTGGCGGAAAGATTTATCTCGCGCACAGAGGGGACATGAGAGAACAAAGTCCTTGATGTCCTGGCACCACCGGGGCCACCAATAGGACCGTTGAAGGGACTTAGTGGTACGTTTGACCCCCAGATGAGCTCCGATCTTAGGGGCATGAGCCCAGGAGAGCACCTCATTTTGTAAATTAGGGGAAACAAATGTCCTCCCTGATGGAATCTGGTTAGAGGACACTGGAGCCACCCACTCTACCTGAGAGTTCTTTTTGGCATAGTCTGACAAGACCCGGGTCTTGGGAACAGACAAAGAATATGTAACGGAAGCCACGACGGTAGAGGGATCAGAAACTACCCTCCAGGTGACAGTAACCATGCACTGAGACACACAATTCTCACTCCAGGAAAAAATTCTCCCCGTATTCCAGTCAATGTGTGGAGTATGACAACGTTACCAGGGGAGACCCAATAACACCTCATCTAATCCACCGGGAATAATAAGAAAGGAGATGACCTCCTGGTGGCCCTGAGGAAATGACATGGTGAGGGGAATTGACTGGTGGGTGATTTGCGTGTCCAGGAGTGAACCATTGATTACTCTAATGTTCATTGGTCTTGGCAGCAACTCTATAGTAATGGCGTGCCTCTGGGCAAACGTAGATGACAAAAAATTGCCATTGGCACCAGAGTCCACCCACGCCTTGGCAGTAACTGCAGATGTAACGAAGGACAATGTCACCTTATATAATAATTTGGAGGAAGAAGCCGCAGAATCTAACACACCTCCTCCAACGGTGGTAAGACCTACTCGTTTTCCCGACTGCTTGGAACCCTTATTAACGGGGTACTCCAAGAGATGTGCAGGTTGGGAACGAGAGGGACTAGACTCAGTCCCGGATATATCCATAGCCTCAGGCACCGGGTCAGGAGTCACGGGTTTGGAAATGGGTCTAGAGAAGGACGGTGCCAAGGGACACTGGGGTCTGGGAACCTCCAGCTCTAATTTGTCTTCTGCATGACGCAAATCTATTCGGTTAGCAAGCGAGATTAACTCCTCCAGGGAGTTTGGAATCTCTCTGGTTGATAGAGCATTTTTAATATGCCCAGCCAGACCATTCCAGAACACCGGGATAAGCAACTGCTCAGACCAATCCATTTCAGCCACTAGGGTTCAAAACTGGATGGCATAGTGTCTGGCGGTGGCCGAATCCTGGATCAATGCAAGAAGCTTAAGAACCATATCATGCGTGACCTGAGGGCCTAGGAATACACTTTTTAGGGTCTTAAGGAAAAGACCCACATTTGCTACAACCGGATCATTCCGCTCCCATAGAGGAGTAGCCCACTCCAGAGCCCTGTGGGAGAGTAATGAGACGACATAACCCACTTTGGCTCTTTCGGAGGGGAACCGTGCCTCCATCACCTCCATCTGAATGGAGCATAAATTAATAAAACCCCTGCAGGATTTACTGTCTCCAGAAAATTTTTCCCGGAGAGCAAAACGGGGTAATGGGGCAGTTGCAGCTGTTGCAGCATTCACCGCAGCCGAGTTAACCAGATTGGCTGCTTGAGAAGCCGCCTGGGTAGCTACTGCAGTGATATCAGCGACCGGAGCTTGTTCCAGAGACCTAAGTCTGGTCTCCAGTTGCTGTATGTAACGCTGCAGTTGCTGGTTGTCGGCCATGTTCGGCAAGACCCTGGTGCTCTGATACTGTTAGGAGGGCGGTTGCAGACAACTTTAATATAATGGAAGGCAACCGACCCCGGGGTCCGCGATGCAGCCTGGTGGACTGCTGCCGAACACTTTCCGGGTGGAAAGGAAAGCAACCAACTTAAATGTAAAACCCTTCCGTGTTTCTGCACACTGGAATGGGTATAGCAATTCGCACTATCTCCGTTAGCTGCATGAGAGGTAGGCGGAGAAAAACTATCTGTAGTCCTGTTGCAGCATAGGGACTACAGTGGCGGCGCTATGATGCGTGTGTGACTTCGCCGACGGGTACACGTGCCTCCAGCCGGCGTGCTACCGGACTGAAGGGTACTACTCCATGTGGCTGACAAGTGATAGCAGTGGATAGGATGTCTGTGACCCCTTTGGCAGAGCCAGACTGCTAGACGAAACTACCTGCCTCTATGGAACTAGCCTGCCTCTATGGAACTAGCCTGCCTGATAGAAACTACTCGTGGAGCACAGTCGTCCACACAATCGCATCACTGCTCAATGATCAGAGCGCGCCGCCATGTTTGTGGGCGGGCCTTTTAAAGACTATGCCCTGCCCACCGACGCGCCATTGGTGACGCCACCCGTGGACCAATCATGCGGTGCCAGGTCACCGAGTCAGGTGGGTGCCAAACCATCAATCACGATCCGCCAGGTCACGGGCATGCTCAGTGCTCAATCCTGGTTTTAGACTCCAAACGCCCTGTCTCCCTCTGTAACCCATGCTTAACATTGCTAGGTACCAATACACGGGAGACAATCTGTACGTCTCGTGGACCAGCTAGGCGTTGGGGATGACGATGTCGCTGAGCAACATCAGCCCTGGCTGGACTGAAATGGGAGACCGCAGTAGGTCCTGGACCCATTTTGAATCCAGCCACAGACCGACGCCTAACATGAACACTGGGGCAAAGATATGATGTAACAGAGGCCAAGACGACTGGACAGCGAGCAAGCATGAAGGGGCGGCCCGAAAGGTACACAGTTGGCAGAGAGGGAAAAACAGCATACTCACTTTTCAGACCATCCCTGGCCTAGAATGAACATCAGGCAGTAGATGCGACATGACAAAAGCAAAGAGGACTGGACAGAAAAATGAACAGTGAATTGAGAATTAACATTTTTCTCTCTACTGTTCAGCAAGATGCCAATTTTTGTGAAAATCGAGTAGAATTGAATTCTATTTGAATAAATTTGTCCCTCTCTGGTATCAACTGTTGGTACATGAAAGTTTGCACTGATCCATCCCTGATTCATTTAGACAAATAGCAGCTAACTTATTCAGCTTCAGTGTGACAAATCAATCGGCAGCACTAAATACCCTCTCTTGCATGACACTGGGGACTGGATATGACCGTATGCTCATAGCAAACTGGGCCAATTCTTGCTGCTGGTCCAATTTGCTGATCTGCAAGTCCATGGGATCAGGGCTCAGGGTATCTGCCTGAGAAATGGCACAGTCTATGTACTGCTGAATCTGGCTATTAAGCCAATGGGTCTTTATTTGCTGAAGTGCACCAGGTTGTCACAATGGCAAATAAAACATTTGTTCCATCATGACAACTATACTGTCTGTATTGCTGCTGCTGCCGCCTTTGCTACTTTTTGGAGCTCTGTTACAAGAGGGGTAACATTTTGTCTTCATGAATCAAAGGGGAGTCTGCTGATCTGTGGTGTGGGTGTTTGATTAGCAAAAGGTTTGAAGAGTAGGTAACATAACTTACCATTGTAATAAGGTTATTTAGACTCCCTCTCAAAAGCTGTAAAATATTTCCCCACTTTTCTTTTATATCACGGGTCTAAAACCATGGTTATCCATTACTCATTACTTTGCTTCATGTTAACAATAATTGTTTCCCTCCACTAGCACTGCAAACAGCTTGCCATGCTCACCAGCATGAGTAAGGGCTCTGTAGTTTGTCATCCTCATCACTCCATTGCGACGGTTCGTTGTTATGGCCAGTGTCGTCATCATCATCATATTCACTCTGACTGTCTGACTTGTACTGAGCCTACACCAAGTCTATGTCACCCTTTACATCCACGTCCTATTAGAGTTGTCAAAGCACAAATTGTTCATATTTTCAAAAGGACATTGAATCTTTTATGAGATAATAGATTAAATGCATATGTTAATGTGTAAAGTTGTTTTTCTGGAAGTTTGGTTCAGTAGACCGACAATTGGGATCAGGAGGCAAAAATGTATTATATCAGGGCAGACTGGATCATGCCTTGTGATTGTATATATATATATATCTGTTATGTTCTGCTACCAGAGCTAAGGAAAGAGAGGAGATCTGTCCCTACTATAGGACTCAGCTGAATCCCTACGATGTAACAGGGAACCTGATCCTGCGATCAGACCTGCTAAAGTCCTAATCTAGTCTGTACGGAGACCTATAGATGTGGGGAGGGAATCCCTACAAGTACTAAGGACTGGGAGGAATATGGGACACCTCCTAACAGAAATAGTAGCAGACAGACGAACAAACAAAATAGATAGAACATAGAGGTCCGTAGACCAAGCAAACTAACAGAGCTAGATACAGAGCACAGGCTAGCTAGAAAGTAGATATACAATGAAGTCCAGCAAAGCCAGAAGGGCGGAGCAGGATTAAATAGGCCAACAAGGTCATGTGACCAGCAAAGGAAAAAAAACCTAACAGCAAGGTTCTAACAGTACCCCCCCTTCTAAGAGGATCCTCCGGATCCCCTAGGACCAGGCTTATCAGGAAATCTCCTGTGAAACGCTCTGATAAGTCTGGACGCGGAAACATCATCTGACCTCACCCAAGAGTTATCCTCGGGTCCGAAACCTTTCCAGGCCACAAGATACTGCAAACTACCTCTATACCGTCTAGAGTCAAGGATGCGAGAAATTTCATATTCCCCGTCCTCCACCACCGGAGGAACAGAGGCAGAGGCGTCACCATCCGACACAACAGCTTTTTTTAACAGAGAGACATGAAAGACCGGATTAATTCTCCAGGAGGTAGGAACCTCCAACCTAACAGCAGATTGGTTGACAACCTGAAGCACCTTAAAGGGCCCTACAAACTTGGGACCCAATTTCTTAGAAGGAATCCTCAACCGCAGATTCCTAGAGGACAACCAAACCATGTCACCAACAGCGAACAAAACCTCCTGTCGTTTCCTATCAAAGTAGTCTTTAGATTTTCTGTTGGCCTCCTGAAGATTACCACGCACATCCGTCCAAACTCTTTCCAAATCACCGGAAAAATTCTCCTCCTCAGGCACGGCAGATCCCAACTTGGAGAACGACCCAAACGACGGATGTCTCCCAGAACAACAAAAAAAAGGCGAACAACCAGCAGAAGAAGATGTATGATTGTTCAGAGCAAATTCGGCAAGTGGCAGAAACTCAGACCACCCCTCTTGATTGTCTGCCACAAAACAACGCAAGAACTGCTCAACATCCTGGTTTTTCCTTTCTGTCTGGCCATTAGATTCAGGATGATATCCGGATGAAAACGACAAATGAATTCCCAACCTGTCACAAAAGGCACGCCAAAAACGAGCGACGAACTGAGGACCCCTATCAGAAACAATGTCAGTAGGAACGCCATGAAGTCTGACAATTTCCTTGACAAAGGCCTTAGCGAGAGTTTTAGCGCAGGGCAGTTTGACGAAGGGAACCAAGTGACACATCTTGCTAAAACGGTCCACGACCACCCAGATGACAGTAAAACCCTCAGAGGGGGGAAGGTCAGTTATAAAGTCCATAGCCAAATGTGTCCAAGGAGCACTGGGGACCTCCAAAGGACAAAGCAACCCCGCAGCAGGAGTATGTGAGGACTTAGATCTAGCACATATAGTACATTGGCGCACCCACTTAATGACTTCCTTCTGCCATCCAGGCCACCAAAAACTGCGACCCACCAGTCTCTTGGTCTCAGAGATTCCGGGATGACCTGCCAACCGAGATTCGTGACACTCAACAAACAAATCTCTCCTAAAGGTCCCAGGCACAAACAACCTCCCATGAGGAGTGTTAGATGGGGCATTCTCCTGAGCTTTAAGAATCTCATCTTCCAAAACGGAGTCTAAAGCAGCTATCACAACACCTTCTTGTAAAATGTTTTCCTCTTTCTCAGCACCGACTATGGGAGAAAAACTGCGAGACAAGGCATCCGCCTTAACATTCTTAGTACCAGGGATGTAAGTAACGGAGAAATTAAACCGCGAGAAAAACAGTGCCCACCTAGCCTGACGGACATTCAGGCGCTTGGCAGCATCAAGATATATCAGATTTTTATGATCCGTAAGAACCTGAACGGGAAATTCTGCACCTTCCAAGAAGTGGCGCCAGTGTTCAAATGCGAGTTTAATAGCCAATAATTCCCGATTACCAATATCGTAATTCAATTCAGTCTCCGAAAATTTTTTGAAAAAAAGGCACAGGGATGTAATCCATCCCCGTTATCCTGAGACAATACTGCGCCAACCCCCACAGAGGAAGCATCAACCTCAACCAAAAACGGCCTAGTAACATCAGGCTGCATAAGGATGGGAGCAGAGGTGAACCTCTCCTTGAGATACACAAAAGCTTCAATGGCCTCAGAAGACCACTGAACCGCATCAGCACCTTTCCTGGTGAGATCAGTCAGAGGTTTGACAATACTAGAAAAATTTTTTATGAATTTTCTATAGTAATTGGCGAAACCCAAAAACCTTTGTATCGATTTCAAACCAATAGGCCTAGGCCATTCCTGCACAGCCTGAACCTTAACCGGATCCATCTCAAAACCTTTGCTGGAGATAATGTAGCCCAAAAAACTAATTCTCTGTACAGCGAACTCACATTTCTCCAGCTTAGCAAAAAGCGAATTGTCCATTAATAACTGTAATACCTCACGCACGCTCCGCCAATGAGACTCCAGATCTGGCGAATAAATCAAAATGTCATCCAAATACACAACCACATTTTTACCAATCAAAGGTCTAAGGATGTCATTAATCAGATTCTGAAAAAATGCAGGAGCATTAGTAAGACCAAAAGGCATAACAAGATTCTCAAAATGACCCACAGGAGTGTTAAAAGCAGTCTTCCATTCATCACCCTCCTTCATGCGCAACAGATTGTATGCCCCCTTAAGGTCAATTTTAGAGAACCACTTGGCCCCCAATAACTGGTTAAACAGATCAGGAATCAATGGCAGTGGGTAAGGATTGCGTACCGTAATTTTGTTATTCTCACGAAAATCCAGACAAGGACGTAAACTGCCGTCCTTTTTTTTTACAAAAAAAAATCCAACCGCCACAGGAGACTTAGAGGGCCTAATGTGACCGGCGGCCAAACTTGTCTGTATGTATTCCTCCAAAGCCTTCCTCTCAGGAATAGTAAGGTTAAATAAACGACTTTTAGGAAGAGTCGCTCCAGGGACAAATTCAATAGAACAATCATAGTCTCTATGGGGAGGCAAAACCTGCGATTCCTTCTCAGAAAAAACTCTCCAAAAATCCTGAATAGGAACAGGCAATTCTCCCCTATCCAAAGCTGCAATACGCCCGTTACAACACTTGTCATAACATTTATGGCTCCAGGATTTAATTTCACTGGTAGACCAATCCAGTACAGGATTGTGAAATTTTAACCAGGGCAAACCCAATATTACTGGAGAAGGCAAGTTATTCAACACTACCAAATCCAATTTCTCATGGTGAACACCATTAATAGTGAGAGGAAATTCACTGACCTTGAGAGTAATATTCTTCAAAGGGGAGCCATCCACAGAAACCACAGCAATGGGGGATGATAAAGGTTCAGGTTTAAAATTGAGTTTTTCCACGAATCCCCCATCAATTACATTCAGTGTAGACCCGCAATCAACAAACACCCGAAATTCCATTAATTTTTCCTGAGCAATCGTGGAAGCAGCTAAAAATATACCCTTGGAATTTAAACAGGCAATACGGGCGTGACTGACCATTTTTTTTTCTTTCTTCATACGAAGCTCACAGCCTTTAATCAAATGACCAAATTTTCCGCAATAGAAACACAAGCCTTCCGAAAAACGACGGTCTTTTTATTGAGAGTGAGGTGCCACCGATCCAATCTCCATCGGTTCACCACTGTTAGTACACACATTATCATAACCAGAAACTGACATAGCAGAGGATTTGCTCTCATTAACCCTAGCACGCAGTCTTCTATCCACCCGTATAGCTAATTGCATAGCCTGTTGCAAATCCTCAGGTGTAGGATAAGCAATTAGCAGGTCTTTAACCCTTTCACTGAGCCCAGCAAGAAATAGACTTTTCAGAGCAGAATCGTTCCACCCTGTTTGAGTGGACCAACGACGAAAATAAGTACAATATTTTTCTACATTACCTGATCCTTGTTTTAAACGTCTCAACTCAGTCTCAGCTGATGCCACACGGTCAGGATCATCATATAATAGTCCTAAAGCAGAAAAAAAACTATCCACTGATCTGAAGCATGTATCACTAGGTTGCAAAGAAAAGGCCCACTCCTGAGGCTCTTTGCGCAAAAGTGACATTATGAACCCTACGCGCTGGGATTCATCCCCAGAGGACTTGGGTCTCAAACGAAAATACAATAAGCAAGCATTTTTAAATGAAAAAAATTCTCGATGTTCACCAAAAAATAAATCCGGCAAACATACCTTAGGCTCCAAGAAATATGCTCCAGGACAGTTACTCACGTGCTGACGGAGCTCGGCCACTTCCAGAGAGAGTCCCTGCAGGTGTTTAGCCAAATCCTGAACCGACACCATGATGGAACAAAAAAAAAAAAAAAATCTTTCCTTAGAGAATTTGCAGGCTATACTTACTGTTATGTTCTGCTACCAGAGCTAAGGAAAGAGAGGAGATCTGTCCCTACTATAGGACTCAGCTGAATCCCTACGATGTAACAGGGAACCTGATCCTGCGATCAGACCTGCTAAAGTCCTAATCTAGTCTGTACGGAGACCTATAGATGTGGGGAGGGAATCCCTACAAGTACTAAGGACTGGGAGGAATATGGGACACCTCCTAACAGAAATAGTAGCAGACAGACGAACAAACAAAATAGATAGAACATAGAGGTCCGTAGACCAAGCAAACTAACAGAGCTAGATACAGAGCACAGGCTAGCTAGAAAGTAGATATACAATGAAGTCCAGCAAAGCCAGAAGGGCGGAGCAGGATTAAATAGGCCAACAAGGTCATGTGACCAGCAAAGGAAAAAAAACCTAACAGCAAGGTTCTACCAATATCTTCCATTTAGTGTTTCCCATCCCTCTGTTGGATTAGATGGACTGGCATGAGCATAGGTATATTTGTGCTGATATAGTAAATATCTTGGACTACTCCTCCTGTGTACTCACACCTACTTTCTTGCTACTTTTTAAAAGTAGAGAGAAGCAAAATGTTTTGCTTTGTTTTGTTTTTTTACACCAAAGACCTGCCATAATTAGCATAATTAGATTAATAGCTTCTCCTCGTAATTTGGCATACTATCTTTATACAGTTATAAATATGGAATCTAAATGTGCTGTATAAGCGGCATTTGATTATTTTTTTTATAGATGATGGCTAAAAATAAAATACTTGTCTTAAAAGCAATTTGTTTTATATGCGTTTTACTCCCAGGAATTTATATGCACGGCACCACAAGTACAATATGTAAATATGTTTTCCATTCAATTTATTACTGTCAGAGAACCTAAGAAAAAATGTATAAAACTAAAAGTATGAAAAACTCTTCATATAACAATCACTAAAGTATAAACTACAGGTACAGGAAAATTAAGAAACTCTCTGAATATTTCTAACATGGTAATCATGGTAACCGTGATTAAACATCAAACTTGGAATATTTTACATCTTTATAAAAGGTCGAAGACAATTGAGTAAACCTACAGCCTATGCATCATACATACTTTGAATGTACAAATCTGAGATATAACCCCTTTGTATCATAGACAGTTTTATGCTTTATGCCAGACCTTTTTTTTTCAGTTTTCTATTGTTGCGTTCCAGGAACTATAACTTTTTTATTATTTTGGTGGCAAAGTCAACTAAGGGCTTTTATTTTTCAGTACGAGTTGTGTTTGTCAGTCACAACATTTTGGGGTATATAGAAATGATTAACTAACTTTTATTAACTCTATGGTATTTAACATACAGAAAACAATTCTACTATTGTTTGTTTTTTTTGCATTTTAAATTTCACTGCGCTGCACAAATAAAATGTTTACTTTATTCTTAGGGTCAGTACAAATATTTATGTTTTATTATTTCAAACAATAAATACACACTCGTAAAAAAATATTTTGTTTTTGTGTCGCCATATTCTGAGAGACATAAGTTATATAATTTTTGAACAATGAAGCTGTATGAGGGATTATTTTTGGCAAGGCAAACTGCAAATTGTATTGTTACAATTTGGTGGTACATGCAATGTAATTCTGAATTTGTGTTGCTTCCTTTTTTAAATACCATTCATCATTCGGTATAATTATCATGTTTTCTTTATTTTACTGGTCAATAGGATCACACTAATACATTTTTATAGATTTCTTCATGTTTTTTAAATTTGTGCAAAAAAATACTTTCAAAAGAATATTTTTTTCTGGTCACCATATTCTGATACCCATAACTTTTTTATTATTTTAGTAGATGAAGTTGTGTGGGGGCATGTTATTTTCAGGACATGTAGCTTTCACTGGTGACATTTTTAAGGAACATATAACTTTTGGATCACTTTTTAATTATTTTTTTTTTGGTAGGAGGAAGGTACAGAAAATAATAAATCAGAAATTGTTTTTTATTGTTATTTTTTACGGAGCATAATTGATATGTTAAGTGTTCAGACAATTAGAGTCATCACCAATTTATAATTTTTTTTTTGTTTTTTAGACTACTTTTGTATAACAAAATAACTTTTTTAAAAAATATATATTTTCTTTTTTTGTTCATCATATTGTAAAAGCCCTAACTTTGTTATTTTCTTCTATAAAGCTGTATGATGGTTTGTTTTTTTGTGGAACAAGCTGTATATTTTAATACTACTGTTTTGGGATATATATGATATCTTTATCACTTTTTAATTATTTTTATTGTGAGACAAGAGGAACAGAAACAAAAGTTCGGACAGAGTTTTTCATATTTTTTATGACATTCACCATGCGCAATAAATAGTTTTATAGTATTGATCAATAGGAATGTGGAGATAACAAGTACATGGTGTTTTTGTTGGGGGTTTGAGGTTTTTTTTAATTAAACCATTTTTTATTACTAAAAGTGGGATATACCCAACTGCTAATCCAATGTTGCTCTTTTGTATCTACACTGTGGTTCACCTCCAGTCTATAAATCTTCTCTTCCATGGAACATGATGGATTGTTTGTTAGAAAAAAAAAGTACTAAAAAAGTATTAAGAGTACAAGCCCTTTAAGGTATCCATGTAAAATTTGCTAGAAAACACATTCCACAAGCAAACACCCACTTCAGAACTTATAGTAATATACTGTATGTTAGTTATGTAGTCATCAAACAAACACATATCAATTTCATAAGAAGAAAATTTTCTTACATTTTTTTTTTACATGGTTACATAGTTATACACGTTGAGAAAAGTCATAGGTCCATCAAGTTCAACCTTTCTCCAACAGTTATACAGTGCTTTGAAAAAGTATCTATACCCTGTGATCTTTTCCACATTTTTTCACATTACATCCACAAATTTAAATGTATTTTATTGGGATTTTATGTGATATACCAACAAAGTGGCAAGTATTTGTGAAGTGTAAAAGAAATGGTACATGGTACATGGTTTTCTAATTATTTAAAAAATCTAAGTCTAAAAGTTGTTTTCCATTTGTTGCAGGATTTCATCATCTACCTATTAAGATATTTTAGGAGGCTAATAAAAAAACTTCAGTTATGGCTTGATAAAGACCCATGTGTTTTGTAAAGTTTAAAACTTGCCATCTCCTGGTATCATGTGTGTATTAAAGAAGAAGATACTTTTTGCTACCGTGGATTCTGTTGTTGCACTCTACACCTTTGGACCTTATAGAAGATTGGGATCATCCTCTTTTTGGCATTCTTGCACCACAACCAACATATCAATAAACTGTGGTGAGATACTGCCCTAAACTTGCTATTTTCCAGCTATATTGGGAGGCTTACAACAAACTTCTATTAGCAATGTTCCATTATTGCCATCCTCATATATAGTAACCCATACTGATTACTTTCTATGGCTCCCACCAATGTCATCATTGAGCACAGGTCTCAACTTAAGTTGAATTTAACAAAAACACACACCCCTTCTCCATTTTTTATCTTTCCTGCCCTTTCTGAACGTATTGTAACTAAAGATGAGCGGTGTTCGACTTGAACAGTTTGCCAATCTCAAATTCGAGCTGTTTTGGGCGGTGTTCGAGTCGTTCGACGAACCCGAACGATTTGCAAAAATTTCGGCTGTTCGAGGTTATGTTCGATAACTGTTCGTGCACCAAAAGCGTGTCCTGCATGTCTGGCGCTATTTAGAGCACCAATCATGCAGGGATTGTCTGCCACTCACTGTAATGCCACAACCATGGTGGTTGTGGCATTACAGTGGTTGCCCAAATCGATGGGAACAGTGATCACAGTGAAACATGAAAAGCCGGCAATTCAGCAGCGGCATACACCGGTACCCGACAATTTAGAACAGAAAGAATAGAGTATCACACATAGATGAGATAGATAGAAATATGTCAGTCACATATATAAGAAGTACAGTGACAGTGTTGATTACTGTACATGTCATTTAGTGTTAAAATAAAGGATTTATTAAAAAAAAAATTGGCGTCGGGTTCCCAGTAGATTTAGTCTCTAGCGGAGGTTAAGCAGATGGCTGGGGCAGATGTTTGAAGCCTGGGAAGGGGGTAAAACCCACGGAGCTTCCCAGGCTACTAATATCAGCCCCCAGCTGAATGCATAGCCTATACTAGCTATTAAAATGGGGGACACCCCAAAAAATGGCGTGGGGTCCCCCCTATTTTAATAGCTAGCAAAGGCTAGGCAGACAGCTGGCGGCTGATATTAATAGCCGAGGAAGGGTGCCATGAATATTAGCCCCCTCCCAGGCTAGAAACAGCAGCCGGCAGCCGCCCCAGAAATGGCGCATCCATAGGATGCGCCAATTCTGGCACTTAGCCTCGCTCTTCCCATAGCCTTGTAGAGGTGGCAGTGGGGTAAGAGGGAGGGGTTTATGTCAGCTTATAATTAGAGATGAGCGTTGTTCTACTCGAACTGTTCGCCAATCTCAAATTCGAGCTGTTTTGGGCGGTGTTCAAGCCGTTCGGCGAACACGAACGATTTGAGAAAAATTCGGCTGTTCGAGGTTATGTTCGATAACTGTTCGCGCACCAAAATCATAACTGGATTTTTTCTCAGTAATGATGAAAATTAATGTTAATACGCAGTTTGAGTGTACAGCGGGGTGGGGGGAGGGGCAGGGGATGGATCTCTGCAGGAATAATGAAGATCTCCATTTTTTTTTCTCTTTCCCGCATTTACAGTGGGGAGGTGCAATCTGTCAGCCTAACAGCAGCGCACACACGGAGCGAAGTGCTTTTTTTCACACAAGCAAGGGCATGTGTCATTGGCAGTGTATGTCACATGTCCTTGCCCTATAAGACCAAGCCATTTTCCCCGTCACCACCATTTTCTCACTGCTGCAGCTGCGTGTTAGACGGCTGTGTGCGCTATACCTTGTTAATTTCAAGCCAATTTTCGCACAAATCTACAGATAGCTTGGGAGTAGGGAATAGTTGTGATTGCAGTCCTTTTAAGGACTAGGTTACAGCATTTCCTACGACTTTTATCAGGCAGGTCTGTGCTCTTAAATAGATAGGTTGTGGGAGTAAAGACTAATTGTAATTGGAGTCCTTTTCAGGACTAGGTTACATCAGTTCCTATCAGTTTTTGCCAGGCAGGTCTGTGCCAGTGCTGTGCAAGTTTTTTTCACAGCATTTGGCTGAATCTAGCAAAGCTAATCCTTTTTGGCCTATTGCAGAGTGTGTTAGTCAGTGGAGTAGCCTATCTGTGTTGCAAGATATACCACCTGTGTATAGAATACCAATTTTTTTACTGCACCTAGTGAAGTAAAATCTTTTGGGCATAGCATCATTCTATTAGTCCATCTATACTGACCTCCATCAGGTTGCAAATTGAATATAATTTTTTTCTGCATCTAGCTCTGAAAAAATATTTGGCCTTCTAGCAGTGTGTGGGACTTTCTCTATTAATCCATCTATACTGACCTCCATCAGGTTGCAAACTGAATATATTTTTTTCTGCATCTACCTCTGAAAAAATATTGGGCCTGTAGCTGTGTGTGGGACTTGTTCTATTAATCCATCTATACAGACCTCCATCAGTTTGCAAACTGAAAATATTTTTTTTCTGCTTCTACCTCTGAAAAAATATTTGGACTTCTAGCTGTGTGTGGGACTTGTTCTATTTCTCCATCTATACTGACCTCCATCAGGTTGCAAATTGAATATAATTTTTTTCTGCAACTAGCTCTGAAAAAATATTGGGCTTCTAGCTGTGTGTGGGACTTGTTGTATTAGTCCATCTATACTGACCTCCATCAGGTTGCAAACTGAATATATTTTTTTCTGCATCTACCTCTGAAAAAATATTGGGCTTCTAGCTGTGTGTGGGACTTGTTCTATTAATCCATCTATACAGACCTCCATCAGGTTGCAAACTGAATATAATTTTTTTCTGCATCTAGCTCTGAAAAAATATTTGGCCATCTAGCAGTGTGTGGGACTTTCTCTATTAGTCCATCTATACTGACCTCCATCAGGTTGCAAATTAAAAATAATTTTTATCTGCATCTAGCTCTGAAAAAAAATTTGGGCTTCTAGCTGTGTGTGGGACTTGTTCTATTACTCCATCTATACTGACCTCCATCAGGTTGCAAATTGAATATAATTTTTTTCTGCATCTAGCTCTGAAAAAATATTGGGCTTCTAGCTGTGTGTGGGACTTGTTGTATTAGTCCATCTATACTGACCTCCATCAGGTTGCAAACTGAATATATTTTTTTCTGCATCTACCTCTGAAAAAATATTGGGCATCTAGCTATGTGTGGGACTTGTTCTATTAATCGATCTATACAGACCTCCATCAGGTTGCAAACTGAATATAATTTTTTTCTGCATCTAGCTCTGAAAAAATATTTGGCCTTCTAGCAGTGTGTGGGACTTTCTCTATTAGTCCATCTATACTGACCTCCATCAGGTTGCAAACTGAATATAATTTTTTTCTGCATCTAGCTCTGAAAAAATATTTGGCCTTCTAGCAGTGTGTGGGACTTTCTTTATTAGTCCATCTATACTGACCTCCATCAGGTTGCAAATTAAAAATAATTTTTATCTGCATCTAGCTCTGAAAAAATATTTGGGCTTCTAGCTGTGTGTGGGACTTGTTCTATTACTCCATCTATACTGACCTCCATCAGGTTGCAAATTGAATATAATTTTTTTCTGCATCTAGCTCTGAAAAAATATTGGGCTTCTAGCTGTGTGTGGGACTTGTTGTATTAGTCTATCTATACTGACCTCCATCAGGTTGCAAACTGAATATATTTTTTCTGCATCTACCTCTGAAAAAATATTGGGCTTCTAGCTGTGTGTGGGACTTGTTCTATTAATCCATCTATACAGAATTCCATCAGGTTGCAAACTGAATATAATTTTTTTCTGCATCTAGCTCTGAAAAAATATTTGGCCTTCTAGCAGTGTGTGGGACTTTCTCTATTAGTCCATCTATACTGACCTCCATCAGGTTGCAAACTGAATATAATTTTTTTCTGCATCTAGCTCTGAAAAAATATTTGGCCTTCTAGCAGTGTGTGGGACTTTCTCTATTAGTCCATCTATACTGACCTCCATCAGGTTGCAAACTGAATATAATTTTTTCTGCATCTAGCTCTGAAAAAATATTTGGCCTTCTAGCAGTGTGTGGGACTTTCTCTATAAGTCCATCTATACTGACCTCCATGAGGTTGCAAACTGAATATAATTTTTTTCTGCATCTAGCTCTGAAAAAATATTTGGCCTTCTAGCAGTGTGTGGGACTTTCTCTATTAGTCCATCTATACTGACCTCCATCAGGTTGCAAACTGAATATAATTTTTTTCTGCATCTAGCTCTGAAAAAATATTTGGCCTTCTAGCAGTGTGTGGGACTTTCTCTATTAGTCCATCTATACTGACCTCCATCAGGTTGCAAATTAAAAATAATTTTTATCTGCATCTAGCTCTAAAAAAATATTTGGGCTTCTAGCTGTGTGTGGGACTTGTTCTATTACTCCATCTATACTGACATCCATCAGGTTGCAAATTGAATATAATTTTTTTCTGCATCTAGCTCTGAAAAAATATTGGGCTTCTAGCTGTGTGTGGGACTTGTTGTATTAGTCCATCTATACTGACCTCCATCAGGTTGCAAACTGAATATATTTTTTTCTGCATCTACCTCTGAAAAAATATTGGGCTTCTAGCTGTGTGTGGGACTTGTTCTATTAATCCATCTATACTGACCTCCATCACTTTGCAAATTGAATATAATTTTTTTCTGCATCTAACCCAGCCAATAGTTTTGGCCTAATACCACAGTTTGGCCACTCAGCTCTGCTCGGTTCCCATCCCTTGTTTTTTTGTGCAAACAACTCCAGAGTTGTGAATTAGTTAACCACCAAAATGAGTGGAAAAAGGCTTGCTGCTGGTGGAAAGGGGAATAGGCGTGTTGGGAAGGGGAAAAAAGGTTGTGTCCGTGGGGTAGGTGTTAAAGCAACAGTAACATCTGCAGAAGAAAGACCATCTTCCAGCCAATCTAAAATGTCTACTTCTTTTAGCGGACAATGTGATAAGATCCCTTTCTTACGGCCACGCCAATCGCTACAAATTCCAGATGAGGCACAAAAACAGCAGGTGCTTCAACGGATATCAAGTGCTCCTTTAAGTGGGCTCTCCTCCACATCAACTTCAACATCACAAATACTCCAGTCCTCAAAGGTGTCACCCCAATAGCACTTGCTTCCTCACAGCTCCCAAATCTCCAGCTGCCCGTCTGAGTATGAGGTAGAACAGATGGTTGAGTCCGCAGAGCTGTTTACTCATACTATAGCCTGGGAATCAGAGGTCGACTCCAGCGCTTCTGTGAATCCAGACGAGGAAATGATCTGCACTGATGCCCAGAATCTTTATGAGTCGGATCCAGGACCAGACGCAGAAGGTTCTGACCATAATGTAGACCCTCATTCCCAAACTGTAACTCCTGTTGGTGGAGACAATGAGGAAGACGATGATGAGACTCAAATACCTGATTGGAGCGACAACTTTAGTTTTTTGTCAGGGCAGGAACAGGTTGGCTCTGAGGACGACGGGTGTGATAACGCACAGGGTGATGATGATGAGGTTGGAGATCCCACTTACTGTCAACCCACAGTCAGCCAAGAGATGAGGTCAGCAGAGGAGGTGGAGGAAGATGCTAGTGACGACGAGGTCAGGTTGCGCCTTCCTGGACAGAGACGTAGTACTGGAAGCACGTCAACAACTGCATCCTCAAACACAACTCTGCCTCTTACCACAAGTCGTGGTGGCTCTTCAGGTCGCATGGGTGCTAAGCCTTGCATAGCCTGGGCATTTTTTCAGATCGATAAAGATGACCCAACTCGTGTTATCTGTAACATTTGTCAGCAAAAGCTAAGTAGAGGCTAAAAAATACATAGTTTGAGTACTTCATGCATGAACCGGCACATGGACATGAAGCATAAGTTGCAGTGGGAAGCTCAGTGTGCTACAATGCGGCCTAGCCGGCCGGGCCAACCACCGTCTGCCATATCTTGTGCATCCGCGGCCTCTTCATCCTCTGTGACTGGGGGGACAGCAGTCACACCTGTTTTGGGGCGCAGACCTGCCACCTATTTACCCGCAACAGCCAGCGTGATTGTCAGGTCATCATTTTCTTTGGAGGTGGTAACACCAGCTGGTGTTGAGCGCTGTCCGACATCGATAGCACCACCTTTGGATCAAGGCAACCTAACATGTCCGCCTGCATCTTCCTCACAGACCAGCAGTTTGCCGGGGACACCCTTATCAACCCCGTCTAAGCACAATAGCCAGCCCTCGGTCCCTCAGATGTGGACAAGTAAAAGACCATTTCCTCCTAGCCATGAGAAAGCTAAGAGGTTGAATTTCACCATCTGCAAGCTCTTGGCTACAGAAATGCTGCCTTTCCGCCTGGTGGACACAGAGGATTTTCGAGACCTTATGTCCGTCGCAGTGCCCCAGTACCAGATGCCCAGTCGGCACTACTTCTCAAAGAAAGGTGTGCCTGCGCTCCACCAGCATGTCGCACACAACATCACCGCTTCTTTGAGAAACTCTGTGTGTGACAGGGTGCATTTCACCACAGACACTTGGACGAGTAGGCATGGACAGGGGCGTTACATGTCGCTGACTGGGCACTGGGTAACTATGGTGACAGCAGGACAAGGGGCTGCTGTCCAAGTCTTGCCGTCCCCACGTGTTGTGCGTCAATCCTCTTTATGTCAAAGTTCCTCCACTGCTTCTGCCTCCTCAACCTCCTCTCGGTCTTCCTCCTGCACCCAAAGCCTGTCTGGTCATGCCAAAAGCTTTCTAACTGCGCAGAAGGGATCCTGCACACCTCCTTACTATGCTGGCAGTAGGGCTCAACGTCATCAGGCGGTTTTTACTTTGAAATGTCTGGGAAATGTGAGTCACACAGCTGAGGAGTTGTGGTCAGCTCTGGAGAACCAATTTCATGAATGGTTGTCTCCACTGGACCTGAAACCAGGGAAGGCCGTGTGCGACAATGCTGCAAACCTGGGTGCGGCCCTTCGCCGGGGCAATGTCACACACGTGCCTTGTATGGCTCACGTGTTGAACCTGGTTGTCCAGCAATTTTTAGCCCACTATCCCAGACTAGATGGCCTTCTGCAGAGGGCACGGTCGCTGTGTGCTCACTTCCGCCGTTCGCATCCCGCAGCTCAGCGACTTACATCTCTACAGAAGTCGTTGGGCCTGCCACTTCACCGGCTAAAATGCGATGTGCCTACCCAGTGGAATTCAACTCTGCACATGTTGCAGCGACTGTGGCAACACCGACAAGCCCTGGTGCAATACGTTCTGACTTATAGCCTGGGCCAACGAGATCCAGACGTGGGGCAAATCAAGCTGGAGGAGTGGTCTCAGATCAGGGACCTATGCACCCTTCTGCACAGTTTTGAAATGGCGACGAAGATGTTTAGTGCTGACGATGCCATTATCAGCATGACTATTCCGGTGATTTACATGCTGGAGCACATGTTAAACAGAATTCGGAGTCAGGTGGTGGCACAAGAGGAGGTGGAGGAAGTAGAGGAGGAGGAGTTGTATGCGGAAGGGCTAACATCTGCAAGGTCCAGACGGTCGGCAGCACCAAGGCGGCAGGCATGTGAGGGTGGTGGAGATGGTTTTACCAGGGCGCATGGTAGCAGCCAAACTAGTGAGGAAGGTGCAGGAGCCCAGGAAGAAGTGGAGGACGAACTGATGGAAGACTCATCAGATGTGGGAGACCTTGATCACATTTCTGTTGTGCGAGGTTGGGGGGAGAGGACAGAGGAAGGAAGCATGATTGTTACCTCGCCACCAACACAACAGGGACTTGGTGCTCCTGGATGCGCAACACACATGAGTGCCTTCTTGCTGCACTACCTGCAACATGACCCTCGAATTGGGAGAATTAGAAATAATCCTGACTACTGGGTTGCCACACTGTTAGATCCCCGGTACAAAAGTAAATTTGCAGAAATTATTCCTGCCATAGAAAGGGATGCACGCATGCAGGAGTATCAGCAGAGACTGTTGCAGAATCTTACATGTGCTTTTCCACAAAACACCAGTGGTGCACGTAGTGAATCTCACAGTTCCAACTTGCCAACCGTGGGATCGTCAAGTGTTCAGCACTCAAACCATAACAGAACCACAGTATCTGCTGGTAACATCAATTTTGCGCAATCATTTCACCACTTTTTTAGCCCATCCTTTGCAAGGCCACAGGAGACAAGAAGTCTGACACATAGTTAACGCCTAGAGACGATGGTACAGGAGTATCTCCAAGTAAACATTGAAGCCATGACTGTGTCACTGGACCCTTGATCTTTTTGGGCTTCCAATCTGGATAAATGGCCGGAGCTAGCCACTTACGCCTTGGAGATCTTGTCATGCCACGCAGCCAGTGTTCTGTTTGAACGTGTGTTCAGCGCTGCTGGTGGTGTGCTGACAGATAAGCGCACGCGGCTCTCCACTGATAATGTAGACAGACTCACGTTCATAAAGATGAACAAATCATGGATCCGAAATGACTTTTCTACCCCTGTGTCATCCTGGGGAGAGTAAAAGATGGATGATTGGTTAAAATCACCATACCAACTGTTTTAAGCTTTCAAATTACTAATCATGTTTATCTGTATCTTGGCTGGAAAATAATTTGGGCTTTGTAGCAGTGTGCAGCACTGATCCTATTAGGCCATCTATACTAAGCTCCACCAGATTTAAAATTAATAAAAAATTTTAGCTGCATCTAGCCCGGAAAATAATTTTGGGGCTCCGAGATGCGCAAGACACATAAGTGCCTTCTTGCTGCACTACCTGCAACATGACCCTCATATTGTCAGAATTCGAAGTAATCATGACTAGAGATGAGCGTTGTTCTACTCGAACTGTTCGCCAATCTCAAATTCGAGCTGTTTTGGGCGGTGTTCGAGCCGGTCGGCGAACACGAACAATTTGAGAAAAATTCGGCTGTTCGAGGTTATGTTCGATAACTGTTCGTGCACCAAAATCATAACTGGATTTTTTCTCAGTAATGATGAAAATTAATGTTAATACGCAGTTTGAGTGTACAGCAGGGTGGGGGGAGGGGCAGGGGATGGATCTCTGCAGGAACAATGAAGATCTCCATTTTTTTTTCTCTTTCCCGCATTTGCAGTGGGGAGGTGCAATCTGTCAGCCTATCAGCAGCGCACACACGGAGCGAAGTGCTTTTTTTCACACAAGCAAGGGCATGTGTGATTGGCAGTGTATGTCACATGTCCTTGCCCTATAAGACCAAGCCATTTTCCCCGTCGCCACCATTTTCTCACTGCTGCAGCTGCGTGTTAGACGGCACCGCTGTTGCTGTGTGTGCTATACCTTGTTAATTTCAAGCCAATTTTCGCACAAATATACAGATAGCTTGGGAGTAGGGAATAGTTGTGATTGCAGTCCTTTTAAGGACTAGGTTACAGCATTTCCTACGACTTTTATCAGGCAGGTCTGTGCTCTTAAATAGATAGATTGTGGGAGTAAAGACTAATTGTAATTGGAGTCCTTTTCAGGACTAGGTTACATGAGTTCCTATCAGTTTTTGCCAGGCAGGTCTGTGCCAGTGCTGTGCAAGTTTTTTTCACAGCATTTGGCTGAATCTAGCAAAGCTAATCCTTTTTGGCCTATTGCAGAGTGTGTTAGTCAGTGGAGTAGCCTATCTGTGTTGCAAGATATACCACCTGTGTATAGAATACCAATTTTTTTACTGCACCTAGTGAAGTAAAATCTTTTGGGCATAGCATCATTCTATTAGTCCATCTATACTGACCTCCATCAGGTTGCAAACTGAATATAATTTTTTTCTGCATCTAGCTCTGAAAAAATATTTGGGCTTCTAGCAGTGTGTGGGACTTGGTCTATTAGTCCATCTATACTGACCTCCATCAGGTTGCAAATTAAAAATAATTTTTTTCTTCATTTAGCTCTGAAAAAATATTTGGGCTTCTAGCAGTGTGTGGGACTTGTTCTATTAGTCCTTCTATACTGACCTCCAGCAGGTTGCAAATTGAATATAATTTTTTTCTGCATCTAGCTCTGAAAAAATATTTGGGCTTCTAGCGGTGTGTGGGACTTGGTCTATTAGTCCATCTATACTGACCTCCATCAGGTTGCAAATTAAAAATAATTTTTTTCTGCATCTAGATCTGAAAAAATATTTGGGCTTCTAGCAGTGTGTGGGACTTGGTCTATTAGTCCATCTATACTGACCTCCATCAGGTTGCAAATTAAAAATAATTTTTTTCTTCATTTATCTCTGAAAAAATATTTGGACTTCTAGCAGCGTGTGGGACTTGGTCTATTAGTCCATCTATACTGACCTCCATCAGGTTGCAAATTAAAAATAATTTTTTTCTGCATCTAGCTCTGAAAAAATATTTGGGCTTCTAGCAGTGTGTGGGACTTGGTCTATTAGTCCATCTATACTGACCTCCATCAGGTTGCAAATTAAAAATAATTTTTTTCTGCATCTAGCTCTGAAAAAATATTTGGGCTTCTAGCAGTGTGTGGGACTTGGTCTATTAGTCCATCTATACTGACCTCCATCAGGTTGCAAATTAAAAATAATTTTTTTCTTCATTTATCTCTGAAAAAATATTTGGGCTTCTAGCAGCGTGTGGGACTTGGTCTATTAGTCCATCTATACTGACCTCCATCAGGTTGCAAATTAAAAATAATTTTTTTCTTCATTTAGCTCTGAAAAAATATTTGGGCTTCTAGCAGTGTGTGGGACTTGTTCTATTAGTCCTTCTATACTGACCTCCAGCAGGTTGCAAATTGAATATAATTTTTTTCTGCATCTAGCTCTGAAAAATTATTTGGGCTTCTAGCGGTGTGTGGGACTTGGTCTATTAGTCCATCTATACTGACCTCCATCAGGTTGCAAATTAAAAATAATTTTTTTCTGCATCTAGATCTGAAAAAATATTTGGGCTTCTAGCAGTGTGTGGGACTTGGTCTATTAGTCCATCTATACTGACCTCCATCAGGTTGCAAATTAAAAATAATTTTTTTCTTCATTTATCTCTGAAAAAATATTTGGGCTTCTAGCAGCGTGTGGGACTTGGTCTATTAGTCCATCTATACTGACCTCCATCAGGTTGCAAATTAAAAATATTTTTTTTCTGCATCTAGCTCTGAAAAAATATTTGGGCTTCTAGCAGTGTGTGGGACTTGGTCTATTAGTCCATCTATACTGACCTCCATCAGGTTGCAAATTAAAAATAATTTTTTTCTGCATCTAGCTCTGAAAAAATATTTGGGCTTCTAGCAGTGTGTGGGACTTGGTCTATTAGTCCATCTATACTGACCTCCATCAGGTTGCAAATTAAAAATAATTTTTTTCTTCATTTATCTCTGAAAAAATATTTGGGCTTCTAGCAGCGTGTGGGACTTGTTCTATTAGTCCATCTATACTGACCTCCATCAGGTTGCAAATTAAAAATAATTTTTTTCTGCATCTAGCTCTGAAAAAATATTTGGGCTTCTAGCAGTGTGTGGGACTTTGTCTATTAGTCCATCTATACTGACCTCCATCAGGTTGCAAATTAAAAATAATTTTTTTCTGCATCTAGCTCTGAAAAAATATTTGGGCTTCTAGCAGTGTGTGGGACTTGGTCTATTAGTCCATCTATACTGACCTCCATCAGGTTGCAAATTGAATAAAAAAATTTTCTGCATCTAGCTCTGAAAAAATATTTGGGCTTCTAGCGGTGTGTGGGACTTGGTCTATTAGTCCATCTATACTGACCTCCATCAGGTTGCAAATTAAAAATAATTTTTTTCTGCATCTAACCCAGCCAATAGTTTTGGCCTAATACCACAGTTTGGCCACTCAGCTCTGCTCGGTTACCATCCATTGTTTTTTTGTGCAAACAACTCCAGAGTTGTGAATTAGTTAACCACCAAAATGAGTGGAAAAAGGCCTGCTGCTGGTGGAAAGGGGAATAGGCGTGTTGGGAAGGGGAAAAAAGGTTGTGTCCGTGGGGTAGGTGCAGAAGAAAGACCATCTTCCAGCCAAACTAAAATGTCTACTTCTTTTAGCGGACAATGTGATAAGATCCCTTTCTTACGGCCACGCCAATCGCTACAAATTCCAGATGAGGCACAAAAACAGCAGGTGCTTCAACGGATATCAAGTGCTCCTTTAAGTGGGCTCTCCTCCACATCAACTTCAACATCACAAATACTCCAGTCCTCAAAGGTGTCACCCAAATCGCACTTGCTTCCTCACAGCTCCCAAATCTCCAGCTGCCCGTCTGAGTATGAGGTAGAACAGATGGTTGAGTCTGCAGAGCTGTTTACTCATACTATAGCCTGGGAATCAGAGGTCGACTCCAGCGCTTCTGTGAATCCAGACGAGGAAATGATCTGCACTGATGCCCAGAATCTTTATGAGTCGGATCCAGGACCAGACGCAGAAGGTTCTGACCATAATGTAGACCCTCATTCCCAAACTGTAACTCCTGTTGGTGGAGACAATGAGGAAGACGATGATAAGACTCAAATACCTGATTGGAGCGACAACTTTAGTTTTTTGTCAGGGCAGGAACAGGTTGGCTCTGAGGACGACGGGTGTGATAACGCACAGGGTGATGATGATGAGGTCGGAGATCCCACTTACTGTCAACCCACAGTCAGCCAAGAGATGAGGTCAGCAGAGGAGGTGGAGGAAGATGCTAGTGACGACGAGGTCAGGTTGCGCCTTCCTGGACAGAGACGTAGTACTGGAAGCACGTCAACAACTGCATCCTCAAACACAACTCTGCCTCTCACCACAAGTCGTGGTAGCTCTTCAGGTCGCATGGGTGCTAAGCATTGCATAGCCTGGGCATTTTTTCAGATCGATAAAGATGACCCAACTCGTGTTATCTGTAACATTTGTCAGCAAAAGCTAAGTAGAGGCCAAAAAATACATAGTTTGAGTACTTCATGCATGAACCGGCACATGGACATGAAGCATAAGTTGCAGTGGGAAGCTCAGTGTGCTACAATGCGGTCTAGCCGGCCGGGCCAACCACCGTCTGCCATATCTTGTGCATCCGCGGCCTCTTCATCCTCTGTGACTGGGGGGACAGCAGTCACACCTGTTTTGGGGCGCAGACCTGCCACCTCTTTACCCGCAACAGCCAGCGTGATTGGCAGGTCATCATTTTCTTTGGAGGTGGTAACACCAGCTGGTCTTGAGCGCTGTCCGACATCGATAGCACCACCTTTGGATCAAGGCAACCTAACATGTCCGCCTGCATCTTCCTCACAGACCGGCAGTTTGCCGGGGACACCCTTATCAACCCCGTCTAAGCACAATAGCCAGCCCTCGGTCCCTCAGATGTGGACAAGTAAAAGACCATTTCCTCCTAGCCATGAGAAAGCTAAGAGGTTGAATTTCACCATCTGCAAGCTCTTGGCTACAGAAATGCTGCCTTTCCGCCTGGTGGACACAGAGGATTTTCGAGACCTTATGTCCGTCGCAGTGCCCCAGTACCAGATGCCCAGTCGGCACTACTTCTCAAAGAAAGGTGTGCCTGCGCTCCACCAGCATGTCGCACACAACATCACCGCTTCTTTGAGAAACTCTGTGTGTGACAGGGTGCATTTCACCACAGACACTTGGACGAGTAGGCATGGACAGGGGCGTTACATGTCGCTGACTGGGCACTGGGTAACTATGGTGACAGCAGGACAAGGGGCTGCTGTCCAAGTCTTGCCGTCCCCACGAGTTGTGCGTCAATCCTCTTTATGTCAAAGTTCCTCCACTGCTTCTGCCTCCTCAACCTCCTCTCGGTCTTCCACCTGCACCCAAAGCCTGTCTGGTCATGCCACAAGCTTTCTAACTGCGCAGAAGGGATCCTGCACACCTCCTTACTATGCTGGCAGTAGGGCTCAATGTCATCAGGCGGTTTTTACATTGAAATGTCTGGGAAATGTGAGTCACACAGCTGAGGAGTTGTGGTCAGCTCTGGAGAACCAATTTCATGAATGGTTGTCTCCACTGGACCTGAAACCAGGGAAGGCCGTGTGCGACAATGCTGCAAACCTGGGTGCGGCCCTTCGCCGGGGCAATGTCACACACGTGCCTTGTATGGCTCACGTGTTGAACCTGGTTGTCCAGCAATTTTTAGCCCACTATCCCAGACTAAATGGCCTTCTGCAGAGGGCACGGTCGCTGTGTGCTCACTTCCGCCGTTCGCATCCCGCAGCTCAGCGACTTACATCTCTACAGAAGTCATTGGGCCTGCCACTTCACCGGCTAAAATGCGATGTGCCTACCCGGTGGAATTCAACTCTGCACATGTTGCAGCGACTGTGGCAGCACCGACAAGCCCAGGTGCAATACGTTCTGACGTATAGCCTGGGCCAACGAGATTCAGAGGTGGGGCAAATCACGCTGGAGGAGTGGTCTCAGATCAGGGACCTATGCACCCTTCTGCACAGTTTTGAAATGGCGACGAAGATGTTTAGTGCTGACGATGCCATTATCAGCATGACTATTTCGGTGATTTACATGCTGGAGCACATGTTAAACAGAATTCGGAGTCAGGTGGTGGCACAAGAGGAGGTGGAGGAAGTAGAGGAGGAGGAGTTGTATGCGGAATTGCTAACATCTGCAAGGTCCAGACGGTCGGCAGCACCAAGGCGGCAGGCATGTGAGGGTGGGGGAGATGATTTTACCAGGGCGCATGGTAGCAGCCAAACTAGTGAGGAAGGTGCAGGAGCCCAGGAAGAAGTGGAGGACGAACTGATGGAAGACTCATCAGATGAGGGAGACCTTGATCACATTTCTGTTGTGCGAGGTTGGGGGGAGAGGACAGAGGAAGGAAGCATGATTGTTACCTCGCCACCAACACAACAGGGACTTGGTGCTCCTGGATGCGCAACACACATGAGTGCCTTCTTGCTGCACTACCTGCAACATGACCCTCGAATTGTGAGAATTAGAAATAATCCTGACTACTGGGTTGCCACACTGTTAGATCCCCGGTACAAAAGTAAATTTGCAGAAATTATTCCTGCCATAGAAAGGGATGCACGCATGCAGGAGTATCAGCAGAGACTGTTGCAGAATCTTACATGTGCTTTTCCACAAAATACCAGTGGTGCACGTAGTGAATCTCACAGTTCCAACTTGCCAACCGTGGGACCGTCAAGTGTTCAGCACTCAAACCGTAACAGAACCACAGTATCTGCTGGTAACATCAATTTTGCGGAATCATTTCACCACTTTTTTAGCCCATCCTTTGCAAGGCCACAGGAGACAAGAAGTCTGACACATAGTCAACGCCTAGAGATGATGGTACAGGAGTATCTCCAAGTAAACATTGAAGCCACGACTGTGTCACTGGACCCTTGCTCTTTTTGGGCTTCCAATCTGGATAAATGGCCAGAGCTAGCCACTTACGCCTTGGAGATCTTGTCATGCCCCGCAGCCAGCGTTCTGTCTGAACGTGTGTTCAGCGCTGCTGGTGGTGTGCTGACAGATAAGCGCACGCGGCTCTCCACTGATAATGTAGACAGACTCACGTTCATAAAGATGAACAAATCATGGATCCGAAACGACTTTTCTACCCCTGTGTCATCCTGGGGAGAGTAAAAGCTTGATGATTGGTTAAAATCACCCTACCAACCGTTTTAAGCTTTCAAATTACTAATCATGTTTATCTGTATCTTGACTGGAAAATAATTTGGGCTTTGTAGCAGTGTGCAGCACTGATCCTATTAGGCCATCTATAATAAGCTTCACCAGATTTAAAATTAAAAATAATTTTTAGCTGCATCTAGCCCGGAAAATAATTTTGGGGCTCCGAGATGCGCAAGACACATAAGTGCCTTCTTGCTGCACTACCTGCAGCATGACCCTCATATTGTCAGAATTCGAAGTAATCATGACTACTGGGTTGCCACACTCTTAGATCCCCCAAACTTTTCGATCAACCTTTTCATTTTAATAAAGACCAAAAAAATGGTCATTTTTGAAATTATAAGCATTAGCAGGTTGTTAGAAACTGAAATCAAACAGTTTTCAACTCAAAACTTTATTCTAGGTGATGTTACATTTTCACATAGGACCCCTTGTTCGAAAGGAGCTTCTGAACTCTCTCGTCCATTGAATTTGTCAGGTTTTGGATGGTTTCTGCTTCAATTGTTTTGCATGAGGACAGAATACCCTCCCAGAGCTGTTGCTTAGATGTGAACTGCCTCCCGCCATCATAGACACTCCTTTTAATGATGCTCCAAAGGTTCTGAATGGGGTAGAGGTCAGGGGAGCATGGGGGTCACACCATAAGTTTGTCCCCTTTTATGCCCATATCAGCCAGAGATGCAGATGTTTTATGTGCAGCATGAGATGGTGCATTATCATGCAGAAAAATGATCTTGCTGTGAAATACACGGTTCTTCTTCTTGAACCATGGCAGGAAGTGCTGTTTGAGAAAATCCACATACATTATGGAGTTCATCTTTAGCGCCTTCAGGGATCCTAAAGGGGCCGACAATCTCTCTCCCCATGATTCCAGCCCAAAACATTACTCCACCTCCTCCTTGTTGGCGCTGTAGCCGTGGTTGCGTGGGGTGTCCATCAACCAGCCATCCTCCACTCCATCCATCTGGACCATCGAGCGCTGCACGGCACTCATCCGTGAACAAAACAGTTTTGAAATCAGTCTTCATGTAATGTTTGGCCCACTGGAGCCGTTTCTGCTTGTGTGAAGTGGATAGAGGAGGTCGACAGGATGGCGCATGCACAGCTGCAAACCTCTGAAGGACCCTGCATCTTGTTGTTCGGGGGACGTTGGAGGCACAAGCAGCTTCAAAAACTTGTCTGCTGCTATGACAAGGCTTTTTTGCCGCTGCTCTTTCAACCTGACGTAATTGCCTGTAGGAAAGAGTCCTCAATTTGCCCTTATCAGCACGCACACGTGTGTACTGTGAATCAGCTACATACTTCTTGATTGCCAAGACACTTCATCCTGATCATCGCACAATGTTGATTGTAGTCATGCCTTGACCTAAACACTCCACAATTTGTTGCTTCTCAGCAGCCGACACATCCTTTTTCTTTCCCATTTTGGCAGAAAATGTAGGCTGCTTAATAATGTGAGAGAGCCTTCTTAAGTAGTCTTGCCTTTCATTGGACACACCTGCCAAACTAATTAGCACAGGTGTCTGCAATTGCTTACAGTGATATAAAGAGCCCTGACACACATCACCATCAATGAGTTTAACTGACAAACAAACAAATTCTTCCCTTATCACTCCTAAACACTTTTTGTATAATAATTTGGAACGCAGTGTACATGTGCTTTTCCACAAAACACCAGTGGTTCACGTAGTGAATCTTACAGTTCTAACTTGCCAACCGTGGTCTGTATGGAGTTGTTCAATAAAGGGCCCAAAATTAAGATAACATAGATGGGAGAGGTCTCTATGAATAGGAATTCCTAAGTATTTGATACCCTGTGAGGGCCAGGCAAAGGGAAAGTTGGACTGGATGGAATCCTATATGGATTTGGGGAGGGAGACATCGAGGGCCTCAGACTTCGCTGCATTGATTTTAAAATTTTACCATGTAACAAAGTGATCTATTTCAGCCATAACAGCATGGATGGATATATGTGATTGAGTGATATATACTAGGACATCATCAGCAAATAGAGAGCACTTGTACTCGGTGCCTCCCACCTCAATCCACCTAATATTGGGGTTATGGCGAATTGATGAGAGCAGGTGCTCCGTCACTAGGATGTATAAGAGAGGGGACAGAGGACATCCCTGCCTTGTCCCATTGGTGATTGTGAAAGGTGATGAAAATGTTCTGACGCACCCCCTGGGCCTTGGGACACCCGGAGCCGGACCCTTTTTGGTGGATGCTGGTGGTTGTAGTCTTCGTGGCGGTGACCCGGTTCCGTGGCTCAGGGCGGTCAAACCAGTGGCGGAACTATTTATGTGGTTTTCATGTTTAAATGTCCGACTACGCCACCCGTGGATTGCGGTCAGAGTGAACCGCCGCTACAGGGCAGACCACTGAGGCTGGTGTTGTGGGTGCAGCAGAGCGTAGCATAACTCCCCACGGGAGGAGTATAGCCTCAGGGCAGTGTATGAGGAGGATGGGGGTGATGGTGCAGGGCAGCAGCAGTAATGACACGGAGTCAGTGATGCAGTTCAGGGCCTTTACTCACAGTTCTTATTATCAAGACCACGTCTGCAGGTAACGGCTGCCCACGTCGTACTGTGCTCACCAGGTGAGGGGCTCAGACAACTCCCAGATAACTTTGGAGCGCTTCACAGGACCCCCTTTTTGTGTCCTTTGTCTGGCCTTTCTTACCAACACTTCTGTCCGGCTGCCTCGGGCCTCCTCTTGGTAAACTTGGCGCCAGTTTCCCTGACCCTATGTGGTGCCTTCCTAGCGGGTGTAGCGAGGGGCTGCGCCACATAAAATGTCAGAGCCTCCGGTTTCTAGCTGAGGGTCGTTTCCTGCCTCCACTAGTTCGGGGACCGGTCTCCCCCTTTGGCCTGACCCCTCCACGCAGGTGGATTCGGGCGTGCGGTGGCGACTCACCCGTCCGCACCCCTGGGATCCCTTCATTCCTCGTTCCTGGAGCCTTCTCCACTCCTCTTCCTTCCTTCTCCCTCTTCCAGGCCTGGGCCTCTGTTACTAGGCCCGCCTCCGGAGCAGAGCTCATGCAGAGCCCCTGCTCCCTGCCACTTCTGCTCAGACTTCTCTGCACTGAACTAAGATGGTGCCCACATTTTATACTCCCTTCTCAATGCACCCAGGAACTGCTTCCTCCCTGCTCCTGCACTACTGGGTTCCCCTTCCTCAGTGTTCCCTCCCCCCACTCCAGCCAGGGCAAGGGACTGTCGTGCCCATCTCAGGGGCATATTGGTCGCCCTGCCCCACGGCAATGTGGTGTAATGCATGCAGGTGTCGGGTCCTGATCCACACTCCATCCTTACCTGAGAGTGAGATATCACACCTCTGGGTGAGGTGCAATACGTCTGTAGCAACCGAGCCCTCAGGGTGCTACAGTTCCATTTATCTTCAGCCTAGGTGACGTATTGCGATACAGGGCCGTGATTTTGGCTATAAAAGGGTCCCCTAGACCCCTACCCCAAGCTTTTTAAGAGAATCATATATGGCGTGCCAGGAGACTCTATGGAATGCTTTCTCAGCATCCAACGAGAGTATCTAATTACAAATTTTTAACTGCATCTAGCCCAGGAAATACTTTGTGCCTAGTAGCAGTGTCTGCTAGTGAGCGGATTATCCCGGCTGTTAAGCAAGCTGCACCACCTGTAGTTTAGACACTTAATTTTTTCAAAGGAAATGCTTCGGGACCATGGGATACTTAGTGAAGAGCATCAGGAGGCACCCCAAGGCATAGGGGCTGGGACTGGCAGTAGGATGCCTTGCGGTGGACAGCCGAGCTCGATCCTTATAAAAGCTTTTTAACTGCAGCAGCTTTAGTGGACGCTACCGAAGCTGGAATTACCGCGGCTGCTGGCATGAGACTTGCCCTCCAATAGATCCTTGTAAATGGATTTAAATTGTATTCATTCAAATTAGAGAGACAATTTAAATTAAAAAGCTTAGAGCTGCCTCCACCACAGGGGGGCTCGCTCGACCCACCAGCGGACAGGCACCAGTATTGGGAGAGGGGGGCTGGCCGTCAGGGTTCACCGCGGCTCTGGCACAAACCCGGCGACACGGAGGTGGCACGGGCAGGAGCGGACTGGCCGTGTCGGCTTCTCACTTTTTGGATTTTAGAAGGGCATGACATGCCTATATCTGTGTCTCCCCCTCCTTTTACTCCTCCACCTCTTTTATTTTCGCATGACTATATGTACTTGTCACTTTTCCATGTGTTAGTTATGTCTTCTGAGCAGTTTGTCAGCTTTTGGACACCTTTGAAGGTGTTTTCTATGTGTTTCTATGTGTTTTTGTTTGCCTGCCATTGGTTTTAACGGTGTTCGAAGGTGTTCGACGAACAGTTCGACGAACAGTTCGGCGAACACACGGGTGTTCGACGAACCGAACCGAACTCGAACACTACGGGGGTGGCTCAACACTAATCATGACTACTGGGTTGCCACACTCTTAGATCCGCCAAACTTTTCGATCAACCTTTTCATTTTAATAAAGACCAAAAAAATGGGCATTTTTGAAATTATAAGCATTAGCAGGTTATTAGAAACTGAAATCAAACAGTTTTCAACTCAAAACTTTATTCTAGGTGATGTTACATTTTCACATAGGACCCCTTGTTCGAAAGGAGCTTCTGAACTCTCTCGTCCATTGAATTTGTCAGATTTTTGATGGTTTCTGCTTCAATTGTTTTGCATGAGGACAGAATACCCTCCCAGAGCTGATGCTTAGATGTGAACTGCCTCCCGCCATCATAGACACTCCTTTTGATGATGCTCCAGAGGTTCTGAATGGGGTAGAGGTCAGGGGAGCATGGGGGTCACACCATAAGTTTGTCCCCTTTTATGCCCATATCAGCCAGAGATGCAGATGTTTTATGTGCAGCATGAGATGGTGCATTATCATGCAAAAAAATGATCTTGCTGTGAAATACACGGTTCTTCTTCTTGAACCATGGCAGGAAGTGCTGTTTGAGAAAATCCACATACATCCATCTGGACCATCGAGCGCTGCACGGCACTCATCCGTGAACAAAACAGTTTTGAAATCAGTCTTCATGTAATGTTTGGCCCACTGGAGCCGTTTCTGCTTGTGTGAAGTGGATAGAGGAGGTCGACAGGATGGCGTATGCACAGCTGCAAACCTCTGAAGGACCCTGCATCTTGTTGTTCGGGGGACGTTGGAGGCACCAGCAGCTTCAAAAACTTGTCTGCTGCTATGACAAGGCTTTTTTGCCGCTGCTCTTATAACCTGACGTAATTGCTTGTAGGAAAGAGTCCTCAATTTGCCCTTATCAGCATGCACACGTGTGTACTATGAATAAGCTACATACTTCTTGATTGCCAAGACACTTCATCCTGATCATCGCACAATGTTGATTGTAGTCATGCCTGGACGTAAACACTCCACAATTTGTTGCTTCTCAGCAGCCGACACATCCTTTTTCTTTCCCATTTTGGCAGAAAATGTAGGCTGCTTAATAATGTGAGACATCCTTCTTAAGTAGTCTTGCCTTTCATTGGACACACCTGCCAAACTAATTAGCACAGGTGTCTGCAATTGCTTACAGTGATATAAAGAGCCCTGACACACATCACCATCAATGAGTTTAACTGACAAACAAACAAATTCTTCCCTTATCACTCCTAAACACTTTTTGCATAATAATTTGGAACACAGTGTACATGTGCTTTTCCACAAAACACCAGTGGTTCACGTAGTGAATCTTACAGTTCTAACTTGCCAACCGTGGTCTGTATGGAGTTGTTCAATAAAGGGCCCAAAATTAAGATAACATAGATGGGAGAGGTCTCTATGAATAGGAATTCCTAAGTATTTGATACCCTGTGAGGGCCAGGCAAAGGGAAAGTTGGACTGGATGGAATCCTATATGGATTTGGGGAGGGAGACATCGAGGGCCTCAGACTTCGCTGCATTGATTTTAAAATTTGACCATGTAACAAAGTGATCTATTTCAGCCATAACAGCATGGATGGATATATGTAATTGAGTGATATATACTAGGACATCATCAGCAAATAGAGAGCACTTGTACTCGGTGCCTCCCACCTCAATCCACCTAATATTGGGGTTATGGCGAATTGATGAGAGCAGGTGCTCCGTCACTAGGATGTATAAGAGAGGGGACAGAGAACATCCCTGCCTTGTCCCATTGGTGATTGTGAAAGGTGATGAAAATGTTCTGACGCGCCCCCTGGGCCTTGGGACACCCGGAGCCGGACCCTTTTTGGTGGATGCTGGTGGTTGTAGTCTCCGTGGCGGCGACCCGGTTCCGTGGCTCAGGGCGGTCAAACCAGTGGCGGAACTATTTATGTGGTTTTGATGTTTAAATGTCCGACTACGCCACCCGTGGATTGCGGTCAGAGTGAACCGCCGCTGCATGGCAGACCGCTGAGGCTGGTGTTGTGGGTGCAGCAGAGCGTAGCATAACTCCCCACGGGAGGAGTATAGCCTCAGGGCAGTGTATGCGGAGGATGGGGGTGATGGTGCAGGGCAGCAGCAGTAACGACATGGAGTCAGTGATGCAGTTCAGGGCCTTTACTCACAGTTCTTATTATCCAGACCACGTCTGCAGGTAACGGCTGCCCACGTCGTCCTGTGCTCACCAGGTGAGGGGCTCAGACAACTCCCAGATAACTTTGGAGCGCTTCACAGGACCCCCTTTGTGTGTCCTTTGTCTGGCCTTTCTTACCAACCCTTCTGTCCGGCTGCCTCGGGCCTCCTCTTGGTAAACTTGGCGCCAGTTTCCCTGACCCTATGTGGTGCCTTCCTAGCGGGTGTAGCGAGGGGCTGCGCCACATAAAATGTCACAGCCTCCAGTTTAAAGCTGAGGGTCGTTTCCTGCCTCCACTAGTTTCGGGGACCGGTCTCCCCCTTTGGCCTGACCCCTCCACGCAGGTGGATTCGGGCGTGCAGTGGCGACTCGCCCGTCCGCACCGCTGGGATCCCTTCATTCCTCGTTCCTGGAGCCTTCTCCGCTCCTCTTTCTTCCTTCTCCCTCTTCCAGGCCTGGGCCTCTGTTACTAGGCCCGCCTCCGGAGCAGAGCTCAAGCAGAGCCCCTGCTCCCTGCCACTTCTGCTCAGACTTCTCTGCACTGAACTAAGATGGTGCCCACATTTTATACTCCCTTCTCAATGCACCCAGAACTGCTTCCTCCCTGCTCCTGCACTACAGGGTTCCCCTTCCTCAGTGTTCCCTCCCCACACTCCAGCCAGGCACAGCGACTGTCGTGCCCATCTCAGGGGCATATTGGTCGCCCTGCCCCACAGCAATGTGGTGTAATGCATGCAGGTGTCGGATCCTGATCCACACTCCATCCTTACCTGAGAGTGAGATATCACACCTCTGGGTGAGGTGCAATACCTCTGTAGCAACCGAGCCCTCAGGGTAATACAGTTCCATTTATCTTCAGCCTAGGTGATGTATTGCGATACAGGGCCGTGATTTTGGCTATAAAAGGGTCCCCTAGACCCCTACCCCAAGCTTTTTAAGAGAATCATATATAGCGTGCCAGGAGACTCTATGGAATGCTTTCTCAGCATCCAACGAGAGTATCTAATTACAAATTTTTAACTGCATCTAGCCCAGGAAATACTTTGTGCCTAGTAGCAGTGTCTGCTAGTCAGCGGATTATTCCGGCTGTTAAGCAAGCTACACCACCTGTAATTTTGACACTTCATTTTTTCAAAGGAAATGCTTCGGGACCACGGGATACTCATTGAAGAGCATCAGGAGGCACCCCAAGGCATAGGGGCTGGGACTGGCAGTAGGATGCCTTGCGGTGGACAGCCGAGCTCGATCCTTATAAAAGCTTTTTAACTGCAGCAGCTTTAGTGGACGCTACTGGAGCTGGAATTACGCGGCTGCTGGCATGAGACTTGCCCTCCAATAGATCCTTGTAAATGGATTTAAAGTGTATTCATTCAAATTAGAGAGACAATTTAAATTAAAAAGCTTAGAGCTGCCTCCACCACAGGGGGGCTCGCTCGACCCACCAGCGGACAGGCACCAGTATTGGGAGAGGGGGGCTGGCCGTCAGGGTTCACCGCGGCTCTGGCACAAACCCGGCGACACGGAGGTGGCACGGGCAGGAGCGGACTGAACGTGTCGGCTTCTCACTTTTTGGATTTTAGAAGGGCATGACATGCCTATATCTGTGTCTCCCCCTCCTTTTACTCCTCCACCTCTTTTCTTTTCGCATGACTATATGTGCTTGTCACTTTTCCATGTGTTAGTTGTGTCTTCAGAGCAGTTTGTCAGCTTTTGGACACCTTTGAAGGTGTTTTCTATGTGTTTCTATGTGTTTTTGTTTGCCTGCCATTGGTTTTAACGGTGTTCGAAGGTGTTCGACGAACAGTTCGACGAATAGTTCGGCGAACACACGGGTGTTCGACGAACCGAACCGAACTCGAACACTACGGGGGTGGCTCAACACTACTTATAATGCCAGCTGACATCAAGCCCAGGTTACTAATGGAGAGGCGTCTATAAGACACCCCCATTACTAACCCCATAGTCAAAGTTAAAAAAAACACAAACACCCAGAATAAAGTCCTTTAAATGAAATAAACATACAATTCTTTATTGTTCTAAATTAAACCATACTTACCATCACGCCCATTCCAGCTGAAGCCAACGATCTCCTGCAATAAAAATAAAATAATAAAGCAACATCATCGTTACCTTTCCATGGTTCCCACGACAGCTTCAGCTCTGCTACATTCACATGACAGGCTGGACCGCAGCAGAACGCTGCCATCCAGCTTGCCATGCGGCAGACACTGAGAAGCGCAGGCATGCTTGCGCTCCTCAGTGTCTCGTTGTGACGGCATAAAGATGAGCTGAGGTCATGTCCAATGAACTCAGCTCACCTCATGCACGTCACTGACAGCGTGAGAAAATTCTCAGCGCTCAGCACTTCAGCAGGAGAATTCTCCCACGCTGGGATGGCATTGAGATGACAGGCTGGATGGCAGCAGAGCGCTGGCATCCAGCAAGCCATCCTTCATAGACACTGCAGAGCGCAGGCATGCTTGCGCTCTGCAGTGTCTCTGAAGGATGACAAGCTGGATGGCAATGCTCAGCTGTGATCCAGCCTGTCATCTCAATGCCATCCCAGCGTGGGAGAATTCTCCTGCTCAAGCGCTGAGCGCTGAGAATTTTCTCATGCTGTCAGTGACGTGCATGAGGTGAGCCGAGTTCATTGGACATGAGCTCACCTCATGCACGTCACTGACAGCGTGGGAAAATTCTCCTGCACTCACCGCATACGCAGGAGAATTTTCCCACGATGTCAGTGACGTGCATGAGGTGAGCTGAGCTCATTGGACATGACCTCGGCTCATCTTTATGCCATCACAGCGAGACTCTGAGGAGCGCAAGCATGCGCTTCTCAGTGTCTGCCGCATGGCAAGCTGGATGGCAGCGTTCTGCTGCGGTCCAGCCTGTCATGTGAATGCAGCAGAGCTGAAGCAGTCATGGGAACCATGGAAAGGTAAGGATGATGTTGCTTTATTAATTTATTTTTATTGCAGGAGATCGTTGGCTTCAGCTGGAATGGGCGTGATGATAAGTATGGTTTAATTTAGAACAATAAAGAATTGTGTGTTTTTTTCAATTAAAGGACTTTATTCTGGGTGTTTGTAATTTTTTTTAACTTTGACTATGGGGTTAGTAATGGGGGTGTCTTATAGATGCCTCTCCATTACTAATCTGGGCTTGATGTCAGCTGGCATTATAAGCCGACATCAACCCCAGCCCTATTACCCCACTGCCACCGCTACAGGGCTGTGGGAAGAGCGAGGCTAAGTGCCAGAATTGGCGCATCCTGTGGATGCGCCATTTCTGGGGCAGCTGACAGCTGGTGTTTCTAGCCTGGGAGGGGGCCAATATTCATGGCACCCTTCCTGGGCTATTAATATCATCCCCCAGCTGTCTGCCTAGCCTTTGCTAGCTATTAAAATAGGGGGGACCCCACGTCATTTTTTTTGGGGTCCCCCATTTTAAAAGCTAGTAAAGGCTAGGTATTCAGCTGGGGGCTGATATTAGTAGCCTGGGAAGCTCCGTGGGTATTACCCCCTTCCCAGGCTTCAAACATCTGCCCCAGCCGTCTGCTTAACCTCCGCTAGAGACTAAAATTATGGGGAACCCCACGCCAATTTTTTTTTTATTAAATCCTTTATTTTAACACTAAATGACAAGTACAGTAACCAACACTATCACTGTACTTCCTATATATGTGACTGACATGTTTCTATCTATCTAATCTATGTGTGATGCTCTATTCTTTCTGTTATAAATTGTCGGGTACCGATGCTGAATTGCCGGCCGGCTTTTTTAAAGAGACGGTGCATGAAAACACTATTATTTTTTTAAATAAATCCTTTAACACTAAATGACAAGTACAGGAAGCAACACTGTCACTGTACTTCTAATATATGTGACTGACATGTTTCTATCTATCTAATCTATGTATGATGCTCTATTCCTTCTTGTCTAAATTGTCGGGTACCGGTGTATGCCGCTGCTGAATTGCCGGCCGGCTTTTTCAAAGAGATTGTCTTCTGAGCAGTTTGTCAGCTTTTGGACACCTTTGGACGTGTTTTCTATGTGTTTCTATGTGTTTTTGTTTGCCTGCCATTGGTTTTAATGGTGTTCGACGGTGTTCGACGACGTTCTAAGGTGTTCGACGAACAGTTCCACGAACATCCCGGTGTTCGACGAACCGAACCGAACCCGAACACTACGGAGGTGGCTCAACACTAATTGTAACTCTCTATATTTGTTACCCAGTCATGGCTTTTATCCAGCCTAGTTTCTGTAGTGCCCTATACATCCTAATCTGTGGCTGACATAAGAGTCTCCAATTGATCTATTTTGTTTGCAATACTTCTTGCATTTGCCAGAAGACATTTAATACTATTAGCACATTTGCTGTATTACTCCTACTCACCACTCTAGTTTCCTTGCATATCCCAGCCCCCTCTAAATCCTCATTTACCCCATACTGTTTCCCTCTCACTGACTGCCCTATCTTGTCCCCCTTTTTAAAAAACTGCCCTCCCTCTCCCTAGATCCTAGTTTAAAAACTCCTCCATCCATCTGACCATTTTTCCCCAGCACAGTGGCAGCCTGCCCCTTAAGGTGCAGCCTGTCCCTACTGTAGAGCCTATAGCCAACAGAGAAGTCGGTCCAGTTCTCCATGAGCCCAAACTCTTCCTTCTTGCACCAATTTCTGAGCCACTAATTTATCTCCCTAAATTCCTGCTTGTGGCAGCGGCAGTATTTCTGAAAACACCCTCTCGAGAGATCCTGGACTGCAGCTTCTCTCATAGTTCACTGTAATCATTTAAGGAACTACCATCTCCCTCTAACTTTGTCATTGGTTCCAATATGAACCGTGACCCTTGGGTTTTCCCTAGCCCCACCCAGCAATCTGTCTATCTGATCTGCAATATATCAAACCCGAGCACCCGGCAGACAACACACTGTTCGGCATTCATGGTCTCAGTGGCAGATGACTCTGTCTGATTATATAGTCCCCAACCTCAACATCTGTCTGGAACATTGCTAATTGAAGTTTGTTGTAAGCCTCCCAATATAGCTGGAAAATAGCAAGTTCAGGGCAGTATCTCACCACAGTTAAATGATATGTAGGTTGTGGTGCAAGAATGCCAAAAAGAGGATGATCCCAATCCTCTCTAAGGTCCAAAGGTGTAGAGTGCAATAACAGAATCCACGGTAGCAAAAAGTATCTTCTTCTTTAATACACACATGATACAGGGAGATGTTTGCTGCACTCCTATTACCCTCTTTCCTACAGCAGTCATTTTTCTTCTTGTTAGGAACAACATCCTGCATTTATTTGGTTGTGCCAGATCAGGACTAGACTCCCTGACACTTCCTCCCTACCCTTTCTTCTAGCTGTTAAGGCCCCGTCACACTTAGCGATGCTGCAACGATCCCGACAACAATACGACCTGTCAGGGATCGTTGCTGCATCGCTATGTGGTCGCTGGTGAGCTGTCAAACAGGCAGGCTCACCAACGATCAGGGGAGCAGCGACATCGTGGAAAGAATCTTTCCACGATGTCCTGCTCCTTGTTACTAGCCTGCTGAAGCAGGAGCAGGCTGGTAACCATGATAAACATCGGGTTACTAGGGGCTCACGCGCACCTAGTAACCCGCTGTTTATCATGGTTACCACTCTGCTACGGTGAGCGGGAAGTTACCGCTCACTTTAGCAGGCTCGTAACCATGATAAACAGCGGGTTACTAAGTGCGCGTGAGCCCCTAGTAACCCGATGTTTATCATGGTTACCAGCCTGATCGCTGCTCCCGCTGGTCACACACAGCGATGTGTGCTGACCAGCGGGAGGGCAACGACCAAAAAATGGTCCAGGACACTTTGCAGCGATCAGCGACCTCACAGCAGGGGCCTGATCGCTGCAAAGTGTCACACATAGCGACAGATATCTTCAAAATAAAGAATATGCTGCTGGATTTGTATTAAATCATGTGAATCCTTTGGTAAATAAACAAAAAAGCAGCCTCACCGTGTCCTATATATATGACTCAGTCCGTCTTACAATGTTATGGGTCTCCAACCAGTAGTCGCGACTTACGGCTTCACATAAGAAAATAATTTTGGTGAGTCCCAAAAATAATTAAAATCCTCAATTTATTGCAAAATAATTTAAAAGATCATAAAGGTTGGGAATACATCTCAACGCGTTTCTGGCAAAAAGCCCTTATTCATTGAGATACAGATTCCTTATGATACATAGTATAAAAACAAATGGTAACCAATAAACACATATGTTAACAATCAATCACATTAGAGAATAATTAGCATAATCACAAGGCTAAATCACAAGGAAAACCAGAAGAAGAAACAAACAAAAAAAAACTGCATTCAAATCCCTAAAATTTAATATAGGTAAAGAGTATCATTTCTATGGTTCATGCCATTGGGGTATTTTGTATCAAGTTTAATGATCCAAAACAATTCTCTTAAGAGGAGTTTTTTCCTCCAATCCCCTCCTCTAATATCCACTTTTTCTAGCCCATAGAATGAAAAATTGTTTAATTCCCCTTTATGTCTCTCTACAAAATGCTTGCATGCTCCTGAATAGGATGCGCTTTTATTTTTGATGTTGGTAACATGTTCTGCCATCCTTTTCTTTAATTAATTAATTTATTTATTGTGCAGCCAATGTATTTTATTTTACATTCTTTCCAAAATATGCAATACACAACATAATTTGAATTGCAATTAATAAATCTTTTAATATCATTGGCTGCATCAATTTTTTGAGTTTGCAATGTATACTGGCACATCGTACATTTGGAACATGCACATTTAAAAAACCATTACAACTTAGCCAGGTTTTTTTATCACTTTTTTGTGGCATGTATAGACTTGGGGAAAGAGTAGCACCTATTGATCTCCCTTTTCTCGTGACACATACTAATCCATTTTTCAGGATATTATTTAAGTCCCGATCTTGGAATAATCCTTTATTAAATCTTCATTTAAAATTCCACGTGCATGTAATAAAAAAGGAAGCAAAAGCAAGTTGACACATTTTGACTGCTAATGGGTCTTAATCATAAAGAACAATGAAGACAGGTAATCCAATTTAAAAACATAAAATCACTCCCCTCTCAAGAGATGTAAAAATATTTTCATATAAGCAAAATAGAATTTCATATAATATTCACAATAATAAATCAAATTTATGGAGAAGGCTAAAATAAACCAAACTAATAAATATGTAATAAATCACTGCTTAACACCTACACCACCTTGGGTTTTTCCAATTTTTTCATTTTTGTTTTTTGCTCCCCTTTTTCCCAGAGCCATAACTTTTTTTATTTTTCCATCAATATGGCCATATGACGGCTTTTTTTTGTGAGTTGTACTTTTGAACGACACCATTGATTTTACCATATAGTGTACTGTAAAAAGGGAAAAAAATCCCAAGTGCAGTCTCCATTTTTTTGGATCTGTGACTCGGTGAGGGCTTATTTTTTTGCCCGCTGACATTTTTATTGATACCATTTTGAGGAAGATGCAATGTTTTGATTGCTGGCTATTGCATTTTATTGCAATGTTTCTGCGACCAAAACAAACGTAGCTCTGGAGTTTTGATCTTTTTTCTCATTACGCCACTTACCGAATGGATTAATTATTTTTATACTGTATATTAATAGATTGGACTATTCTGAATATGGCGATACCAAATATGTGTATTTTTGATTTTTTTTTATTGTTTTATTTTGAATGGGGTGAAGGGGGGAGATTTGAACCTTTACATTTTTCAATTTTTTTAATATTTTTAAAAACTTTTTTTTCTACTTTTTTGAAGCTTGAAGACTTGAAGCTGCGATCATCTGATCGCTTGTGTTACATATAGCAGGGCATCAGCCCTGATATGGAAGGCTTAACCCCTTTAAAGCCTGGGGCGTATTAGTACGCCCCAGGCCATCACTGAGCTGAGCCCGCACTGAACCGGGCACATGTCAGCTGATTTATACAGCTGACATGTGCCCGCAACAGCCACGGGTGGAATCGTGATCAACCAGCGGCTGTTAACCAGTTAAATGCCACTGTCAATCTCTGACAGCGACATTTAACATCGCCGCACCGGAAGCGCAGCATTAGCCCCGCCCATCAGTGACCCAGTCACCTGATCGCGGGTCGCCGATGCGTAGGCATGACAACCCGGGGTCTGCAGCTGACCCCTGTGGTTGTCATGTAAAGATTGCTATGAGTGCCACCTAGTGGTCGGCACTCATTGCACATGAACATTTCTACTGCATAGAGGCGATCTGCTCATCGCCTCTATGTAGCAGAGGCAATCGGACTGCAGCTCCTTCTAGTCTCCTATGGAGACTATTGAAGCAAGCAGAAAGTGTAAGGAAAATGTTTTTAAAAATATTACAAAAATAAAAAAAATATAAAAGTTTAAATCATCCCCCTTTCACGCCATTCAAAATAAAATAATAATAAAAAAAACCCACATACACATATTTGGTATTGCTGCGTTTCCGAATTACCTGATCTATCAACATAAAAAAATAATTAATCCGATCGGTAAATGGCGTAACGAGAAAAAAATTCTAAACGCCAGAATTAAGTTTTTTGGTCACCTCAACATTGCAATAAAATGTAATAACGGGCGATCAAAACATCGGATCTACCCCAAAATGGTATCAATAAAAATGTCAGCTCGGCGTGCAAAACATAAGCCCTCACATTTTGTTGGGACCTGTCCTTCAATTCCTAAACAAAAGAAGACTCGATTAACCCTTGGTAGTCTGGAGTTGGATAAACAAGGGGTGCATTTGTGGCCAAAATGCAGTTCCCACTTTGTCCTGACAGCAGAGGTGGTGCTAGAGAGCAAAACTGAAAAAAAATCTGTGTTTGTTGATAGAGGAGCTGGAGTCAGCTTGGTGGATGCTGAGTTTGTGAAAATTCATGGTCTTGCTTGCTGTTCTTTAGATAAACCTATTTCCATTTTTGCTATCGACTCGGCACTACTTGCACAGAAAGCATTTACTCAGATTGTACATAATGTAAAACTGAGGGTGGGGTCAGTTCATTGTGAAATAATCCCTTGCTATCTCCTGGACAGTCTTCCCACACCTACTGTATTGGGCATTCCTTGGCTTGTTAAACATAATCCGCTGGTGGATTGGCAAGCCGGGGAGATTATAGAATGGGGAGATTACTGCCATGAGAACTGTTTAGAAATTTCCCTTGCTACCGTCTCTACAGAAATATTACCTGCTTTTCTGTCTGGTTTGATGACGTTTTTTCTGAGAGGGGGTATCAGGATTTGCCTCCTCATCATGCTTATGACTGTCTTATTAACCTGACTCCCGGAGCTAAACTACCAAAGTCCACACTGTATAATCTTTCTGGCCCTGAGAGACAAGCCATGAAGGATTTCATTGCGGAAAGTCTGGAGAAGGGACATATCAGACCCTTATCTTCGCCCGTGGTGGCAGGGTTCTTCTTTGTTAAGAAAAAAGATGGCGGTCTACGTCCCTGTTTAGATTTCTGGGAATTAAATCAAATTACCATCCGTCATCCATACCCTCTTCCTCTGATTCCTGATTTGTTCAGCCGGGTTGTGGGAGCTAAGGTATTCTCCAAGTTGGATTCAAGGGGAGCCTACAACCTGGTTAGAATCAGAGAAGGGAACGAATGGAAAACAGCGTTCAATACCCAGGAAGGACATTTCGAGAGTCTGGTTATTCCCTTTGGTTTGACCAATGCACCTACGGTATTCCAGCATTTCATAAATTATATTTTCCATCATTTGGTGGGGAGGTTTGTGATGGTCTATCTGGATGATACTTTGGTTTACTCACTTGATTTTGAGACTCATCGGGGGCATATTAATTATCAAGTGCTCCAGATATTAAGGGATAACAAACTTTATGCCAAACTAGAAAAATGTGTTTTTGCTGTTCAGGAGGTGCAGTTTTTGGGGTACTTGTTGTCATCTTCAGGTTTTCGGATGGATCCGGAGAAGATCCGTGCAGTCCTTGACAGTGAACATCCCGCGAACCTGAAGGCTCTACAACGTTTTCTGGGCTTTTCTAATTTTTACCAAAAATTCATCCAAAATTACTCTGTTATTGTGAAACCCCTTACTGACATGACTAAGAAGGGGTCTGATTTTTCCAAATGGTTGGATGCTTCCCTCCAGGCTTTTTCTTCCTTAAAGAATCATTTTGCCACTGCACCTATACTCAGTAAACCCGATGTTTCTCAACCCTTTATTGTGGAGGTTGATGCGTTGGATGTTGGGGTGGGGGCTCTGTTGTCTCAGGGTACGTACCATTGTAAATGGTGTCCATGCACCTTCTTTTCAAAAAAATTGTCTTTGGCTGAGAGAAAGTATAACGTGGGTAATAGGGAACTTTTGCCTCTCAAATTGGCGTTGAAGAAATGGCCACATTGGTTGAAGGCGGCTGTCCATCCTATTACTGTTATTGCTGACCATAAGAACCTGTCATATCTCCAGTTAGCTAAATGTCTCAACCCTAGGCAAGCCAGATGGTCCCTGTTTTTTACTAGGTTCAATTCCGTTGTCACTTTTCATCTAGGGGTCAAAAATGTCAATGGTAATGCTTTGTCCTGGAGCTTCCCTGGTGGTGGTGACCATGAGAACCCTGCCCCAATATTACAGAAAGGGGTAGTCATTTTGGCACTTTATCCTGAACTGGAGGGTGAGGTGATGGAGGCACAGGTGGATGCCCCTGCCTCCTGCCCTTCAGGAAAGTTATTTGTACCATCTAATTTGCACTGCAAAGTAATTAAGGAACATCATAACTCTGTGCTTGCTGGGCATCCAGGTGGTAAGGCAACTGCGGACCTCCTCTCTTGTCATTTTTGGTGGCCGGGCTTGCATCAGAATGTAATTGAACACGATCTGTTTGTAGTATTTGAGTGCATTCTATTGTTTCGCATACCCGTTTGTCTGGTACTCTTCTTCCGCTACCTATCCCTAGTAGGCCATGGACACACTTGTCCATGGATTTTATTACTGACCTACCAGTTTCTGCAGCTAAAACGGTGGTTTTGGTGATAGTAGATAGGTTCAGTAAAATGGTTAATTTTGTCACATTGCCTGCACTTCCAAATGCCAAGAAACTTGCTCAGGTGTTCATAAATTTGATTGTGAAGCTTCACGGGATTCCCTCCGATGTGGTGTCAGATCGGGGGACCCAGTTTGTTTCCAAGTTCTGGTAGGCATTCTGTTCTCGACTGGGGGTGCAGCTCTCCTTTTCCTCTGCCTTCCACCCTCAGTCGAATGGACAGACCGAGTGTGTCAATAAGAATTTGGAGACCTACCTCAGGTGTTTTGTTTCCGAAAATCAGGAGGATTGGGCATCCTACCTACCGCTGGGAGGATTTACCATTAATAATCATCGTCAAGAATCCACTGGCAGATCACCATTCTTCTGTGCATACGGTTATCATGCACAGTTTGGTACCTTTAATGGGGGAGGAGCTTCAGGAGTTCCTGAGGAGTAACGGTTTGCTTCGTCGCTCTGCTCGGTATGGCAGGTGTTATGATCTGCTACAAGAACTAAGGAAAGATAGGAAAACTGTCCCTACAATAGGACTAAGCTGATTCCCTACGATGCAGCGGGCAACCTGTTCCTTGTGAACAGACCCGCCTTCGTCCTCAGCTAGTCTGAACGCAGACCTATAGATATGAGGGAGGGGTCCCTAAAAGTACTAAGGACTGGGCCAAAATTGGACACCTCCTAGTAGAAGTTGTAGTGGAGCAAAAAGACAAACAGACAAAAATATTTAGAGGTCCAAGGACCAAGCAAACTATAGAGATAGGTACAAAGCACCTGGCTAGATTAAGAGTCAAAGTAACACTGAAGTCCAGCAAAGCCAGAAGGGCGGAGCTGGAATAAATAGGCAGCAGGTCACGTGACCACAAAATAGAGAAAAACTAACAGGAGGGTTCGAACAGCAGGGTGTGCTGAGTAATTTAAAGATCATGGGAGACGGGTATAAATGTATCGCTGACAGAAAACGCTTGCCAGGTCCAGACCTGAATGTGAATGACCTGTGGTTGTCTACCAGGAATATAAGATTGAAAGTTCCTTCTTAGAAGCTGGGACCTAGGTTTATTGGTCCCTATTAAATAACTGCCGTCATTAACCCAGTAGCGTTTTGTCTTGAACTTCCTCAGGCCCTTAACGTCCACAATGTGTTCCATAGGTCCATACTTAAAAAATATGTGAAACTTCTTGAGCCCTCGCCTCTACCCCGCCCCCAGTAATGGTTGATGGTAATCTGGAGCTCCAGATTTCGAGGATTGTAGATTCTCGTCTCCAACGTTGTTCTCTATAATACTTGATGCACTGGTAAATCTATGGTCCAGAGGCGAGGATGTGGGTTTCAGTGTCAGAGGTGAACGCTCCCAGATTGGTTCACTCATTTCACACCTTTTTTCCTGAGAAACCTGGTCCTGAGTGTCCGGAGGTCACTTGTAGAGGAGGTGGGTACTGACATTGGTGTGTCAGAGGTGACAGACGGTCTCCCTGCGGTTGTTTGCAGGAGATCTCTACGTTTAGCATTACAGACATCTTCTTAGAGGCTGGCTGTCTCTAGGACCCAGCGGCTACCTCCCCCTGGCTAATTAGCTCCCTGGCCTGGGTGTATAAATACCTGGTGTTTTTGAGAGGAAGTTGCCGGCGATATTCATTACAACTTGTGAGGTTTTAACAAGAGCAGTACTTCGTCCTCTCTGGAGCTTGAGGCCGTGTGCGCATTTGTCTGGAGTCGTCTAAAGGTAAGCAATCCCCCCTGTTTGTCTACCCTTGTTGTCTAAAGAATTTAGTGAAGATTGACTAGTGCTCATCTCCTCCCGTCCCTAGCCTTAGTCAGGGAAAGTCAGGGCGAGACACACATGCGGCGATTGGTTAAGAGCCAATATAGGGATGGTATTTGAGACAGGGTGACACTAGACCTGACTAGGAGGTCTCCCCTTCCCTCTTTCCCTAGAGTCTTGGCTCCCTTTCCCTTTTCCCTTTGTGTTGCGCTAAGTCTTTCCCACACCTTGCGTGACACATATAATGGCAATGTCACGGGGTACCGCGACAGAGTGGAGTCAGATGATCGTAGCGTCTGGTGAGACATACACCTGCGGTAGTTAGAATGGCTTCACCTTCCTATTAGCAGTTCTAGCTTTCTTTGCTCGGGTGCTGCTGCGAGGGTTAAACTGCTTAGTTGGACTCCTGGAATTTTTTGTCTTGGGTGGTATCATCTGTTCTACATTTGTTACTTCCCACAGGTATAAGAACCCTCCTCCTTGCTTCTGACCTTGCCAGGGATAGTTTTACCAGTTCCAGGTGACACTCCCTGTCCCACCATTTTCCCTCTGCATCTGACATCTCAGTCAGTGGGTGCGATGATGTCACTTCATCGTGCCACACTGGGCCAGGCAGTGAAGCTGCTGAAGAGAATCGCTGCATAGAAAGGAGCAGCGGGGGAATGGGGAGAGATAAGTATTGTATTTTTTTAAAAAATCAGTGAGTATGTGGTGGCCATAATACTGAAGGGTTGGAGGGCTCTGGGGTGTGCATTATTCTATACGGGGGCTGCATTATCACCTCTCATGGACTATGGGGTGTGCATTATACTATATGTTCAAATTGGGGACTGCATTATACTATATGGGGGCTAATTTATACTATATGCGGGCTGCATTATACTCTATCAAGGACTATGGGGTGTGCATTATACTATATGTACTACATGGGGAGTACATTATACACTATCAAGGACTATGGGAAGTGCAATATACTATATGTACTTTATGGGGGCTGCATTATACTCTATCAGGGAAGATGGGGTGTATTATACTATGTGTACTACAGTGGGATGTAAAAGTTTGGGCACATCTGGTCAAGATTACTGCTAATTAGTGATGAGCGAGCACTAAAATGAATGGGTACTCGTTGCTCGGGTTGAGCAAACTGGAATACTCGGGTGCTCGACCCGAGCAACGAGCCTAAAGTAAGTCTATGGGAAACTCGAGCATTTTTCAGGCGGCTCACCCCGGCGGTCTGCAGAGGGCCTAAAAATTGCCCAAATCGATGGGAACAGTGCTCAGATGACATGGTGGCAGCATGGGAAAGACCATTGGAAGCATATATGACTCCCAGGTCACTTCTGTCAACAACGTTGTCAGAGGTATTACGCCACTTTTACGGACTCACAATAAAACATACCAAAACTAAACCAAAATGGATTTTCCTGGGAAATATGTTAAGGAACATCCTTTCCATGACATGTACAATGTATATAATGCAAAATAAATAACCAAAAACAAAAATGCTCCTCCACACCTTGGGCTATGTTCACACGTAGCGTTTTTGATGTGTTTTTGCACTTTTGCATTGCTTTCAACCAACACAAATGCATTCACCAGGAAATTCCATTTTAACATTTTACAACCTTATCTGGCTATGTGGTGTATGACACTTCATGAGACACATGCATACAGTGCTGAAAAGTCATGGGAACAGCATGGGGAAGACCTCTGGAAGCATCTCTGACTCCCAGGTCGCTGCCTAAAAGTGTGCCCATCATAAGTGATCCTTGGTGCATGCGAAGATGCCTCCCGCCATGAACCAGTCGTTGCAGACTTGCAACAATCACCGTCCACGACCTTGTCCCACTGCTGCGTTCAGTTGTCCCTACCCCTTTCCTTGGAATGCAAGTGCAAGTATGCAGGCAGCCAGCCAGCCAGCCACCCACCCACAGGCTGCAATACTATACTGCCAAATTTTTGACAGCTGCTTGCACTTGAAATGTGGCCTCTTAGGCTCATGGAGGTGGAAACTTTTTATAAACTCATGCTGGCGGCAGCTGGGTATCCATACTCCGTCCCCAGCCTCCACTATATTTCACGGTATCGCCTTCGCCTTCCACAAGCAAGGGTCCCACAACATTACCAGTGCCCTCCCCAGTGCGCTTACTGGGAAGGACCGCCTAACCACAAACACGTGGACAGGTGAATGTGGCCAGGGACGGTACGGAGACAGTCCACATCTTTTTTTGCTGACAGTTGTATTTAGCTCGGTGAAAGGACTGGCATAGAGGGAAACCCTATCTACCCTGCATGTCATATCTCACAGGAAGTCCTGTTGCAGAAGCAATGGCAGCCCGTCCAACATCAACTCGCCCATGTCGGTGGTGCTTTGACACACACACATCTTTCTTCGCGCATTTAATTTCTTGAATACAGAGTTGGACAATGGCCTGATCTGTAATGCGGTTTGAGAAATAACATGCATAAGCATGGCCGATCCACATTAAAAAAGCAGCCATAGAGTGTCTGGGTACCTTCCCCCATACTTTTCTTAGCCAGGGCTGCTTTTCGGCAGGGTTGGACGGGCCCACCAGAGAACCAGAGACTCCCCCGTCGGGCCCTGGCATCTCCTTCAGGAGAGAGTTCATAGTGCCGTGATGAGGCCATGATGATGATAGAGATGATGATAGACGCCACCATCTGCTTAGTTTTCTGTTACTTGGAATGCCAGTGCAAGTTTGCAGCCAGTCACCGACCCACCCACAGGCTGCAACACTAAACTGCCAGATTTCTGGCCAGCTTTTTGCACTTGAAATATGGCCTTTTAAGCTCGTGGAGGTGGAAACTTTTCACAACCTCATGCCGGCAGCGGCAGGGATCCTGGGTGTCTCCTATGCTGTTATTGCTTATCCAGTGACTGCAAGGGCTGCCAAAAATTTGGACGCAACCCAATACCCCTTTGAAGAGACATAGAGGAGGGTCTCAGTAAAAAAAGTGTTCCCATTATAAAGCAGCGGGTCTCCTATAGTGGTAATGCCCATGCTGTGACTGCGAGGGCTGCCAAGATTTGGGAAAAACGCCACTAAGAATTTAAAGACACAGAGAGCAAGGCCACAGTAACAAGGTGCGACATGTTCCCATTAGAAATTGAGAGGGTCTGCTATACAGTTATAGGGTATGCAGTGAGTCCAACGGCTGACAATTTTAAGAAAAACCCCACTAAGAATTTAAAGACACACGGAGCTGGGCCACAGAAACAAGGTACGACATGTTCCCATAAGAAAGGAGAGGGTCTACTATACAGTTATAGGGTATGCACTGAGTCCAACGGCTGACCAATTTTAGTAAAAACACCACTAAGAATTTAAAGACACATGGGGCAGGGCCGCAGTAACAAGGTACGACATGTTCCCATTAGAAAGGAGAGGGTCTTCTATACAGTTATAGGGTATACAGTGAGTCCAACGTCTGACCAAATTTATCAAACATACCACTAAGAATTTAAAGACACATGGAGCAGGGCCACAGTAACAAGGAACAACATGTTCCCATTAGAAAGGAGAGGGTCTGCTATACAGTTATAGGGTATGCAGTATGTCCAATGGCTGACAATTTTAGGAAAAACCCCACTAAGAATTTAAAGACACACGGAGCAGGGCCACAGTAGCATGGTACGACATGTTCCCATTAGAAAGGAGAGGGTCTGCTATACAGTTATAGGGTATGCAGTGAGTCCAACGGCTGATAATTTTAGTAAAAACCCCACTAAGAATTTAAAGACACACAGAGCAGGGCCACAGTAACAAGGTACGACATGCTCCCATTAGAAAGGAGAGAGTCTGCTATACAGTTATAGGGTATGCAGTGAGACCAATGGCTGACCAATTTTAGGAAAAACCCCTCTAAGAATTAAAAGACATACAGAGCAGGGCCACAGTAACGACAAATTCCCATTAGAAAGGAGAGAGTCTCCCATAATGTTGGCCTATGCAGTTAATACAAGGGCTGCCAAAACTTTGGAGGCACTTCAATGCCTCTTGGAAGAGACGTGAAGGAGAGCCTCATAAAAGAATGTTCCCATTAGAAAGGAGTGGGTCTGCTATACTTGTAATACCCATGCACTAAGTGTATGGGCTGACAAACATTTACCACTAGGGTAATTCCACCAGCGGCACTAATAACCCGCTCTGATAAAATGCTGGCGGCAGGGCAGGGCAGGACCTCCAAGGCATAGAGAGCCAGTTCATTCCACGTATCCAGCTTGGATACCTAATAATTATAAGGCACAGCGGAATCACGCAGGACGTTGGTACGTTCGGCAAGGTACTCCCTCAGCATCTTCCCAAACTTTGCACTCCTTGTGAGAACACCCTGGGCCTCAGGGCCTGTCCGATGGGAGGGTCTGAGAAAATTCTCCCAGAACTTTGACAGTGTTCCCCTGCCTCTGCTGGATTGAAGTTGTGTCTCTCTCACCTGTACTCCTTGGTTGTCCAACGAAGTGTGCCCTCTGCCGCCAACGTTTCCAGATGGGAATTTTTTTAATTGTTCCACAACAAGGGTCTTCTGGTACAGCCCCATTTTTTTAGACCTGTCCGCCTCAGGAATAAGAGATATAAAGTTCTCCTTGTAGCGTGGTTCTAAAAGTGTCACCAAATAGTAGTGTTGAGCCACCCCCGTAATGTTCGGGTTCGGTTCAGTTCGTCGAACACCGGGATGTTCGTGGAACGGTTCGTCGAACAGCTTAGAACACCGTCGAACACCGTTAAAACCAATGGCAGGCAAACAAAAACACATAGAAGCACAAATAAAACATCTTCAAAGGTGTCCAAAAGCTGACAAACTGCTCAGAAGACACTCTCTTTAAAAAAGTCGGCCAGCAATTCAGCAGCGGCATACACTGGTACCCGACAATTTAGACAAGAAGGAATAGAGCATCACATATAGATTAGATAGATTGTACTTCTTATATATGTGACTGACATGTTTCTATGACTGTGTTGCTTACTGTACTTGTCATTAAGTGTTAAAGGATTTATTAAAAAAAATAATAGTGTTTTCATGCACCGTCTCTTTAAAAAAACGGGCCGGCAAATCAGCATCGGTACCCGACAATTTATAACAGAAAGAATAGAGCATCACACATAGATTAGATAGATAGAAACATGTCAGTCACATATATAAGAAGTACAGTGGTAGTGTTGGTTACTGTACTTGTCATTTAGTGTTAAAGGATTTATTTAAAAAAAAAATTGGCCTAGGGTTCCCCGTAATTTTAGTCTCTAGCGGAGGTTAAGCAGACGGCTGGGGCAGATGTTTGAAGCCTGGGAAGGGGGTAATACCCACGGAGCTTCCCAGGCTACTAATATCAGCCCCCAGCTGAATACCTAGCCTTAACTAGCTTTTAAAATGGGGGACCCCCAAAAAAATGACGTGGGTTCCTCCCTATTTTAATAGCTAGCAAAGGCTAGGCAGACAGCTGGGGGCTGATATTAATAGCCCAAGAAGGGTGCCATGAATATTGGCCCCCTCCCAGGCTAGAAACACCAGCTGTCAGCCACCCCAGAAATGGCGCATACATAGGATGCGCCAATTCTGGCACTTAGCCTCGCTCTTCCCACTGCCCTGTAGCGGTGGCAGTGGGGTAATAGGGTTGGGGTTGATGTCAGCTTATAATGCCAGCTGACATCAGGACCAGGTTAGTAATGGAGAGGCGTCTATAAGACACCCCCATTACTAACCCCATAGTCAAAGTTAAAAAAAACACAAACACCCAGAATAAAGTCCTTTAATTGAAATCAACACAGAATTCTTTATTGTTCTAAATTAAACCATACTTACCATCACGCCCATTCCAGCTGAAGCCAACGATCTCCTGCAATAAAAATAAAATAATAAAGCAACATCATCCTTACCTTTCCATGGTTCCCATGACAGCTTCAGCTATGCTACATTCACATGACAGGCTGGACCGCAGCAGAACGCTGCCATCCAGCTTGCCATGCGGCAGACACTGAGAAGCGCAGGCATGCTTGTGCTCCTCAGTGTCTCGCTGTGACGGCATAAAGATGAACCAAGGTCATGTCCAATGGACTCAGCTCACCTCATGCACGTCACTGACAGCATGGGAAAATTCTCCTGCGCATGCGGTGAGTGCGGGATAATTTTCCCACGCTGTCAGTGAGGTGCTTAAGGTGAGCTCATGTCCAATAAAATCGGCTCACCTCATGCACGTCACTGACAGCGTGAGAAAATTTTCCTGCACTCACCGCATGCACAGGAGAATTTTCCCACGCTGTCAGTGACGTGCATGAGGTGAGCTGAGTTCATTGGACATGACCTCGGCTCATCTTTATGCCGTCACAGCGAGACACTGAGGAGCACAAGCATGCCTCCGCTTCTCAGTGTCTGCCGCATGGCAAGCTGGATGGCAGCGTTCTGCTGCTGTCCAGCCTGTCATGTGAATGTAGCAGAGCTGAAGCTGTCGTGGGAACCATGGAAAGGTAAGGATGATGTTACTTTATTATTTTACTTTTATTGCAGAAGACATTGGCTTCAGCTGGAATGGGCGTGATGGTAAGTATGGTTTTATTTAGAGCAATAAAGAATTGTATCTTTATTTCAATTAAAGGACTTTATTCTGGGTGTTTGTGTATTTTTTAACTTTGACTATGGGGTTAGTAATGGGGGTGTCTTATAGACGCCTCTCCATTACTAACCTGGGCTTGATGTCAGCTGGCATTATAAGCTGACATCAGCCCCAGCCCTATTACCCGACTGCCACCACTACAGGGCAGTGGGAAGAGCGAGGCTAAGTGCCAGAATTGGTGCATCCTATGGATGCGCCATTTCTGGGGCGGCTGACGGCTGGTGTTTCTAGCCTGGGAGGGGGCCAATATTCATGGCACCCTTCCTGGGCTATTAATATCAGCTCCCAGCTGTCTGCCTAGCCTTTGCTAGCTATTAAATTAGGGGGGATCCCACGTCATTTTTTTGGGGGGGTCCCCCATTTTAAAAGCTAGTAAAGGATAGGCATTTAGCTGGGGGCTGATATTAGTAGCCTGGGAAGCTCCGTGGGTATTACCCCCTTCCCAGGCTTCAAACATCTGCCCCAGCTGTCTGCTTAACCTCTGCTAGAGACTAAAATTAAGGGGAACCCCACGCCAATTTTTTTTTTAATAAATCCTTTATTTTAAATAAATGACAAGTACAGTAATCAACACTATTACTGTACTACTTATATATGTGACTGACATGTTTCTATCTATCTAATCTGTGTGTGATGCTCTATTCTTTCTGTTATAAATTGTTGGGTACAGATGCTGAATTGCCGGCCGGCTTTTTTAAAGAGACGGTGCATGAAAACACTAATTTTTTTTTAATAAATCCTTTAACACTAAATGACAAGTACAGTAACCAACATTGTCACTGTACTTCTTATATATGTGACTGACATGTTTCTATCTATCTAATCTAAGTGTGATACTCTAGTCTTTCTGTTCTAAATTGTCGGGTACTGGTGTATGCCGCTGCTGAATTGCCGGCTTTTCATGTTTCACTGTGAGCACTGTTCCCATCGATTTGGGCAACCACTGTAATGCGACAACCACCATGGCTGTGGCATTATAGTGAGTAGCAGACAATCCCTGCATAATTGGTGCTCTAAATAGCGCCAGACATGCAGGACACGCTTTTGGTGCCCGAACAGTTATCGAACATAACCTCGAACAACCGAATTTTTTGCAAATCGTTCGCGTTCGTCGAACGACTCTAACACCGCCCAAAAAAAGCTTGAATTTGAGATTGGTGAACAGTTCTAGTCGAACACCGCTCATCTCTGCCAACCAGTAATGACTGTCACCCAAAATTTTGAGAACGTGAGGGTCATGGGAAAGGCAGCGTAACATAAACTCAGCCATGCTTGCCAGTCTACTAAAAGGCAAGACTTCCGTGTCCTCACCAAGAGGATGACTGACCATGGTCTCCTGCTCCTCCTCCTCCTCTCTGTCCTCTGGCCATCCATGCTGAACAGACGGTATGACAGCTGTGCAGGTAGTACCATCTATAGCGCATGAAACTAGCTCCTGTCATTCCTCTTCCTCCTCCTCTTCCTCATTGTCACCAAATCCACGATGGGATGAGATGAGGCTTGGCCATGTGTAATCACCCTGTATAGTTCCTTGCTTCATCTCATCGTGCTCCGCCTGCAATGCATCATCTTTGATTGTGAGCAGAGAGCGTTTCAGAAGACAGAGAAGCGAGATGGTGACGATAATTATGGCGTCATAGCCGCTCACCTTCTTGGTGGAGTCCTCAAAGTTTTGGAGGATGGGTCATACGTCTGACATCCATGTCCACCTCTGAGGTCTTATATGTGGAGTCTGAACTGAATACCGACTGCCTTGTTGATGCTGGTACTCAACAACTGCCCTCTTCTGCTCACAAATCCTTCCCAACATCTGCAGTGTAGAGTTCCAATGCGTGGGGACATCACACACCAGTCTCTGAGCCGAAAGCTGCAAACACTGCTGAAACACTGCAAGGGCGGAGGAAACTGTAGCTGACTTTCTAAAATGGGCACACAGGTGGCATACTTTAACAAGCAGATCCGGCAGCTTCGGGTAGGATTTGAGAAACCACTGAACCACGAGGTTAAGCACATGGGCCTGGCATGGTACGTGTGTTAGCTCTCCTTGCCTCTGAGCCACCACCAGGTTCCGGCCATTGTCACTCACGACCATGCCTGGCTGTAGGTTCAGCGGTGTGAGCCACAGATCTGCCTGCTTTTTCAGAGCTGTCCACAACTCTTCAGCATTCAGCGGTTTTTCAGCTAGGCATATTAGCTTCAGCACAGCCTGTAGCCGCTTGGCCGAGGTAGTGCTGCAGTGCTTCCAGCTTGTGACTGATGTGGTCATTACGGAGATGGAGGCTGAAGAGGAGGCTGAGGAGGATGAGTTGCAGAAGCTATAGACCGTGGGGCAACTCTGATTGACCTAGGACCCGCAATCCTTGGCGTCTGGAGGACGTGTTCCGTCCCAAGGTCTGACTGGGTCCCGGCTTCCACTATGGTAACCCAGTGTGCCATCAGCAAGATATACCTTCCCTGCCCACAAGCACTTGTCCACGTGTCCCTGGTTAGGTGGACTTTACCCGTAACTGCGTTGTTGAGAGCACGGCTAATGTTTTGGGACACGTGCTTGGGTAATGCGGGCACGTCACACCGGGAGAAATGGTGGCGGCTAGGGACCGAGTACCGAGGGACGGCCGCCGCCATCAGGATGCGGAATGCTTCCGTCTCCACGAGCCTAAAAGGCAACATTTCAAGCGCAAGCAGTCGTGAAATGTGAGAATTTAGTAGTGTGGCCTGTGGGGTGTTGGCTGCATATTTGAGCTTGCATTCCAAGGACTGGGGTATGGACAACTGAACGCTGCGCTGGGACAAGGACATGGACGTGCTTCCTGATGCTGCTACTTGAGAGTGTGCAACGACAGGTGCAGGGCAGGAGGCATCTTCGCATGCACCATGGACAGGGGATTGGCTTGCATGCACAACAGCAGAAGAAGCAATGGTGCCACCCGCAGACACTGTTCCTGGACCCTGGGGTTCGGCCCACAAAGTCGGGTGCTTTGCTGCCATGTGCCTGATCATGCAGGTGGTGATCAGGCTGGTCGTTTTGCCACTCGTGATGATTTTGGCCTGGCAGGGGTTGCAAATGGCCTTTTTGGGGTTATCGGCAGAGTCTTTAAAAAACAACCAGACTCGGGAAGCTCTAACAGTTGTACTGGCAACTTTCTTCATGTTGGTGTAACGGGGAACGGTTGCCTGCCTTCCGTCTGCGGCCACCACACTGCTTCTTCCTGCCTGTTGGGGTGCTCTGCCTCCCCCCCCTGTGTGCTGCTGTCCTCGCTCTGCATGTCCTCCTGCCAGGTTGGGTCAGTTACTATATCATCCACCACCTCCTCTTCCACTTCCGCACCCTGGTCCTCCTCCTGACTTTCTGCAATTGTGTCTCATCATCGTCCACCTCTTGTGACACTTTCTCACCATCACCTTCGTGTGATCGTGTCTGCTCAAATATTTGGGCATCGCTACATGCGATCTCCTCTTGCCCCGCTTCAAGTGGACCGGGTGAGAAGCCCGAATCTATAAATGGAAAAGTGAACAGCTCTTTAGAGTGTCCAAGTGTGGGATCAGTTGTCTCTGGGTACTCAGCATGGTGGGAGGAAGGAGGATCAGGGTGAGGAATATGCGGTCCAGACTCATGGCTACTGAGACTTGACCATGTGGAAGACATGGTGGTGGTGGTCGTGGCTCAGTGACTGGAAGCATTATCTGCTATCCAACCTACAACCTTTTAACACTGCTCTGGGTTCAATAGTGGTGTGCTGCGGTCCCCTAGAAATTGGGACAGGAAAGTCAGGAGTGAAGATGTGGGTGTTTGTTGTGACACAATTTCGGCTTGCCCATGGCCTTGTCCTCTGCCTCTGCATGCAGCATTACCATCACGTCCAGTTCCCTGTCCCTTGCCACGTGCCTTGCCCATTTTAAATGGAGGACAGTATCTTCCACGCTCACTACAAATGACTGAGTTTGGAGTGAACTTATATGTGATCCGTGTGACGGAGAAAACAGAGTTTTAAATACCTGGCCTGTAGGTAAGTAGTTTGACCAGCACACGGCTGTGAATTGCTTCACTGACATACTAAAAAAATTTTTTAATAGAGGCCAAAAATGGCAGTATTTTCTGAAAACGTATATGTAATCCGTGTGACGGAGAAAACACAGTTTTAAATACCTGGCCGGTAGGTAACTGTTTTGAACAGCAAACCAGTGTCAAAAACTTTGAACACACAGAAAATTTTTTTTAATGGAGGCCAGAAATGGCAGTATTTTCAGAAAACGTGTATGTGATCCGTGTGACGGAGAAAACACAGTTTTAAATACCTTGCCTGTAGGTAAGTAGTTTGAACAGCAAACCAGTGTCAAAAACTTTGCTGACACACTGACATTTTTTTTTAATGGAGGCCAGAAATGGCAGTATTTTCTGAAAACGTATATGTGATCCGTGTGATGGAGAAAACACAGTTTTAAATAGATGGATTTTTAGCGCTGTAATGTGGAAAGGACCTGGCTGTATTCTGCAGTGCCAGCAAGCAAATGGCGCAGAAAAACCATGTTCTCTGGATTGCTTTTTAAGCAAATAATGAGGATTAAGATGCAAAAAAAATATCCCTGGCCCTTGAGACCTGGGCCTATTTCCAGAAATATCTAACAGCAGCAGCCGACAGAGCTGGAATGGAGCCTCTTGTGCTATATGCACTGCAGTCTGCTATATACACCGCCTGCCTATATACCCTGCCTGACTGATATCTCTGCAGATGGATTAATCCTCAGAAGGACTGTTTGTTAAGATGGATATGTGTAATGTAAAGTTTTTCTCCGTACACTACCTAATACACGATCAAATCTCTCCCTGACAGAGCAGCGGCTCTCCCTACGTTGTCTGATCCGGAGTGACTGTGACGATCATGGCGGCGCCAGGTCCGATATAGATCTGATGACGCTGTGCGGACAGCCAATCACAAAAATGCCTACAACCAACATGGCTATGGCATTACAGTGCATGGCAGGCAATCCCTGCATATTCATTGGCTCTCTAAAGAGCGCCAAACATGCAGGGAGTGGACCCGAGTTCCCGCCCGAGCAACTCGGAAATACTCGTCAAGAGCCGAGGTTGTCGAGCACCATGATGCCAGGGCGAGTACCGAGTAGTGGCGAGCACGTTCGCTCATCACTACTGTTAATGTGAACAGTATCAGCAGGGTGCCCAAACTTTTGCCCATTTTCCTTTTAGTAATTTCTAAAATGTAAAAGATGAATATATATTAGAAAAGGAAAATGGGCAAAAGTTTGGGCACCCTGCCGATACTATTGTTAGTGTCTAGTAGCACCCCCTTTTTGAAATAATCATTGCTTGTAAATGCTTTTTGTAGCCAGCTAAGAGCCTTTCAATTCTTGTTTGAGGGATTTTCATCCATTTAAATCCAAACTTTTGCCCATTTTCCTTTTTGTAATTTGTAAAATGTAAAAGATAAATAATTATATATATTTGCCTAAAATACAAAGGAAGTATGTCATCTTTAACTTTAAGTCTTTTATAGATTATTTAATCTTCAACTTGCTTAACTGTTCACAATAACAGTAATTTTGACCAGAGGTACCAAAACTTTTACATCCCACTGTATATTGGGGCTGCATTATATTCTATCGAGGACTATGGAGTGCATTATACTGTATGGAGTGCTATGGGGAATGCATTATTTTTAAGAAGGACTATGTGGAGTGCATTATATTATATGGAGGAGGATTATGGGAAGTGTATTATACCATATTGAGGACTATGGGGATTGTATTATACGAGGGTGAGTCAATAAGTAATGCCTTCTATTTTTTTCTCCTTTTAATTGGCAAGAAATTCAAATGCAATTACATAGGTTGAAAACCACAACATTAACGATTAATTTGTCACTTTTCAATATAAACTCCATCCATTTCCACAGTCTTGGTCCACCGTTTAACAAGGGCATGTATTCCAGCATGGTAAAAAGCATTCTTGGGACCCACCGTGCACAAACTTTTCAGTATCCCAGTTGTCCAATAATTTTCATCACACTGCCTTTACTGAGGCAGATAATGCCACACAATTCATCTGCAGTCACCCGGCGGTCACCACGAATGATGTCATCGACTCGCTGAATGTTGCTTGGAGTCACTGCGGTTACTGGCATGCCACTCCGCATTTTGTCAGCCAACGGTGATGGCCCTTCAGCTGTGTTACAGCGACGAACCCATCGTCTAACCGTACTGACATCCACTGTTGCATCACCGTACACATTTTTCAGTCTCTCATGAATTTGAATGGGCGTTTCACCTTCTGCATGCAAGAATTCAATCACAGAACGTTGTCTAATACGAACATCGATGTCAGCCATTTTGCAAATGGATACAGTCCTGCCACCTGTTGGTGCAGGAAGTTGTAATTGCTGTGAATTGGAGAAGAAGGTTTGAGGAATTGTGCCAAATTCGAATATTTAACATAACTACCTTATTTAAGGAGAAAAAAAATAGGAGGCATTACTTATTGACTGACCCTCGTACTATATGGAGTACTATGGGGCACATTATACTATGAGGAGGACTATGGGGTGTGCATTATACTACATTGAGGACTATGGGGAGTGTATTATACTACATTGAGGACTATGGGGTGTGCATTATACTATGGGGAGGACTATGGGGTGCATTGCACTAAACAAGCAAGTCACTGGATTATTTATGCCGGAACGAAAATAATTATTCTCAGCAGCACAACCCCCAGTGTAAACTGCAGATATGCTGCTGATAATATGATGCTGTATGGGGACAGATTTATGTACTAGTGATCATTCTGTGTCCATCATTCTTCCTCAGCTGGTATAAAGAGGCCAGGAAACAAGCGCTGAGCGACTTCATTATTGACGAACACGCTCGTATAATGGCCTGAACTCAGCACATGTAAATACAACCAAAATATTTCTGTGTGATGGTGCAATATGTTAGTATTTGGGGCCCCTCTTTAAATTTTTGACAAGTGCCCCACTGTCTAAAAGCGGCCCTGGCATTACTTAGCCATAGAGATAAAAAGAAAAAGTTGTAACACACTGAACAAATAGTACAGTTGGTGAATGTTAAAGCACAGCAGAAAAGTAGCTTAGTGGATAGAGGTGAATGGATCGATCCATATATGATTGCATTTGAGTTGAACTTCCTCAAATTCATTGTTCCACGTGAATTTGGGCAATTTGCCTTTTGATTCGTGAGCATTGGCAATAAAAAACAATTCACTTTAAATAAGCTACACGCTAAATGAACAGGCTAATGGTGTCAGACATGGCCACATGAGTTTGAACATAGTGTCCTGGAGCAATCCGATTACATGGTGTAGCCCAGCCAATCATGGGCAGTACTCAGGCAGTATAAAGCATAAGGAACTCCATTCTCTGTCTGTAGAGTGCAGGTATAAGAGATCATCCATGGCGAGGTTTGCTTCACGGTCCCAAAGCACTTGGTTACAGTACCAATGAGTGTTTGTGTGCAATCTGGGGATTTTGTACTTGTACTAGTTTGATGGTATGGGGACCTTGTAAATACATGACGAATCAGTGAGACCAGAACCCATTGTAAAAAGTTAAGAACATCTTTTCTGGAATTTCTTAAATAGAACGTTATCAAACTATACCAGGCGCAATACTCTGTTAATTTCTTCTGTAATATACTGAGTCTCCTTATGCATAACATACACGTCATTTTGGTGAGATTGGTATTATTCGTGAGTGACAGTGTACTTCTCAAGCTTCCTAGCTCTGGCCTTCACTGTTTTATCCTCCACTGCAATTGTACCACATGTCCCATCCTGGTCAGAATTGGATTTTACTAAACCAACAGAACTGGTTAATAAGATGCCTTTCTGTAGCCCACTCCTTCCAGCTTCCTAGGGGAATTTGGTCTCCCTCAACTCTGTTATTCTAGGGCTGTACTCATTGTAGCTGGAAACGATCCTTCTTATTTCACCTTCAATCTCTGCACTCTTACTGTGTAAGAAATCAGTTGCTGGTGAGCTTGCTCTAGAACTTGCTATTCTTAGATCTTTTGTCACTTAACACATTTCTTTCTTGTGGTCTATAATCTAGACAACAGAATATAACACTTCCTTCTTCTTCACAAGCTTCTTTCTAAAACTCCCTAACAAACAGGAACAAAATTACCGTCACCTCTAAATAACCAGGAAACTGCAGGCACATGAGAATTAAAGACATAAAACAGCAGAATCAATACAATAATATACCGTGGCAACCAAAATTTTTTATTTTTTTTAAAAGTATGATTACTTCTGTCTGGTTGTTGTGATGCCATCTTCCTGGTGATTTTTGTAAGCCGGAAGCAAATGGTTGTCAGCCATAAGGACGAAAATTGTATTTGACATTGTTTTACCCCTTTATGTGTTAGTTTTCAACATTTGCTGGGCCAAATGCTTTGCATATTTTGTCCGGGGTAGTCGAATTTTGCCTAATTTTGTTTTATTTATTTGTGTGTTTTTAGGTTAAAACATGGCAAACAAAGCCAAATTTATCACCAGATATCAGTAAGCTTATTATTCTAAGAGTGAAGACAGGCAAAAGTCAAAAAGAGGTTGCTGTGGTATTCAACTGTTCAATTGTTCTCAGAGTAAAGTGTTACATATATTAAAGAAAGAAAAAGAAGGTTATGGAACAGCTGACAATCCTAGATGTGGACAACCATGGAAAACTTCCTCCAGAGTTATTAACAAAAAGTCAGTATTTGATGTCCATAAAAGTGCTGTAAAGATTTCTCATGAAATGAACAAAGAATATGAATCAAATATATATCAAATTGAGTTGCCAAACTGTGGTGCGACAGCTAATAGCAGTAGGGTTGAATGCATGAGTTCCAGTCAAGAAGCCTTTCATCTCTGCAAAGAACCGGAAGGTCCGACTTGAGTTTGCCAAAGAACACAGCCAGTGGAAAGAGACAAATTGGTCTAAGGTGTTGTAGTCGGAAGAATTCAAGTTCAATCTGTTTGGTAGTGATGGCAAGCACTATATATACCACCCAATTTGAAAACATAATGATGAAAGGTAATAAACACTTACAGTGAAACATCGTGGTGGCAATGTCATGGTTTGGGGCTTCTTTTCTGCATCTGCCATTGGCCCTCTGCCTAGAATTGATGGAAATGTGAATGCTACCATGTACAAGGATTTACTGGAGAATGTAATGCTGCTACATGGTAAAACCAAAGTAGACAGGGGATGGAAATTCCAGCAAGACAATTATTCTACGCACACATCCAATTTAGTCAAAAATTGATTAGCAAAGAAAAATATTTGCCTATTGTAGTGACCAAGCCAATCACCTGATTTAAACCCTAGAGCAACTTTGGGATGAGTTAGGCCGATGAGTTGGGGCCATTACCCATAGCAATAAAGATGAATTGTTTGCAGATTTGCAAACAACTGAGAAACGCAGTAGATACAGTATATCTTGACTTCAGCAAAGCATTTGTTCTGGGCCCTGTGTTGTTTTATATCTTTATCAATGATTTAAATGAAGGAATTGAGGGTAAACTGATTAAATTTGCTGATGATACAAAGCTAGGAGGGATAGCTAATACTAGAGAAGAGAGAAGATTCAAAAATATCTAAACAAACTGGAACTGTGGGCCGAAACTAACAATGTTTTTTAACTGGGAAAAATGCAAAGTCCTACATCTGGGCAAGAAAAATGAAAAAAGCATATAAAGAATTGGAGAAGTAGGGCTAAGCAACAGCACATGAGAAAGAGACTTAGGTATACTAATAAATCATTGACTGAACATGATTCAACAGTGTGATGCAGCAGCAAAAAAGGAAAACACAATTATGGGTTGCATTAACAAAAGACTACAGTCTAGATCACGTGAAGTAATTATCCCCCTCTACTCCTCTTTGGTCAGGCCTCATCTGGAATACTGTGACCATTTCTGGGCACCACGTTTTAAAAAAGACATAGGAAAACTAGAGCAAGTTCAGAGAAGAGTGACTAGAATGGTGACCGGTCTGCAAACAATGTCTTATGAGGAACAGTTAAAGGATCTGGGAATGTTTAGCTTGCAAAAGAGAAGACTTAGAAGAGACTTAATAGCTGTCTACAAATATCTCAAGGACTGTCACACTGTAGAGGGATGAGCTTTATTCTCATTTGCAGAAAGAAAGACTAGAAGCAATGGAATGAAACTGAAAGGGAGAAGATACAGATTAGATATTAGAAAAAACTTTTTGACAGTGAGGGTGATCAATGGGTGGAACAGGCTGCCACAAGAAGTGGTGAGTTCTCCTTCAATTGAAATCTTAAAACAGAGGCTGGTCAGACATCTGTCTGAAATGGTTTTGTGAATCCTGCATTGAGCAGGGGATTGGACATGATGACCCCAGAGGTCCCTTCTAACTCTAACATTCTATGATTCTATGAAATGGAATGATGCAAGATCCCTCAAATGTCTTGAATAGCCTAGCGGCTTCAATAACCCGTCGGTGTAGTGTAGTGATGAGCGAACGTGCTCGTCACTAACCGGTATTCGCCTGAGCATCACGGTGCTCGACAAGCTCGGCACTCGGTGAGTATTTCCAGGTTGCTCGGGCGGGAGCTTGGGTCCCCGCCCTTCATGTTTGGCACTCTTTAGAGAGCCAAAGAAGATGCAGGGATTGCTTGCCATGCACTGTAATACCGTAGCCATGTTGGTTGTGGGCATTACAGTGATTGGCTTGCCTCATTGCGTCATTGGGTCTATATAAGACCTGGTGCTGCTATGCTCGTCACAGTCTAACCCGGAAACAGGCAGAGTAGGGAGAGATGCTGCTGAGTCAGGGAGAGATTTGCTTGTTTAAAGTTAGTATAGGTTTTCCACAGCATAGCTATATATCCATCTGAACTAACAGTTCTTCTGAGGACTAATCCAGCTGAATATATTCAGCGGTGATAGCAGGAGTTAGACAGGCAGGCAGGGTATGTGGCAGACTGCAGTGCATATAGCACAAGAGGGTCCATTGCACGTTATGTCTGCTGCTGCTGTTATAGATATTTGTAGACATAGCCCCAGATATCATGAGCCAGAGCTAATTTCTTTTTTTATCTTAATCCTTTTTATTTGCTTAAAAAGCAAGGCAGGCAGGGTATGAGGCAGACTGCAGTTAATACAGCACAAGAGGGTCCATTGCATGTTCTGACTGCTGCTGTTACAGATATTTGTAGACATAGACCCTGGTATCAGGGGCCAGGGCAAATTTTTTTCTTATCTTAATCTTGGTTATTTGCTTAAAAAGCAATCCAGAGTACACCATTTTTCTGCTCCATTTGCTTGTTCTCACAGGAGAATAAAGTCAGATCTGTTCCATATTTCAGTGATAAAAATCCAGAAATTTGAACTGAACGTGGAAAATATTGGCCTCCTTTTCCATTCTGTTGCAAAATTCACCATTCACACTAGGTCTCTGTGTAGAATAATATTAGTAAATTACAGGCCTGCTACTTAAAATCGTGGTTCTCTGTCAGACGTATCACATATAACTGCGCTCCAAAATTTGCCATTTCTCGTGAACATGGAAAATATTTTCCTCCATTAAAAATGGGCAAGGTGTGTGGCAAGGGACGGGGAAGTGTTCGTGATGGTGACGGTGCATGTAGAGGCCGAGGACATGGCCATGGGCAAGCTGAAATTGTGCCAAAACAAACACCCACATCTTGTCACTCGACCTCCCTTTCCCAATTACTAGGGGACCGCAGTACACCACTATTGAACCCAGAGCAGTGTCAAAACGTTGTTGGTTGGATAGCAGATAATGCTTCCAGTCAGTTTGCCACCACCACCACCACCCTGTCTTTCACACTGTCAAATCTCAGTAGCCGTGAGTCTGTACCGCATATTCCTCACCCTGATCCTCCTTCCTCCCACCAGGCCGAGTGTTCGGAGACAACTGATCCCACACTTGGACACTCAGAAGAGCTGTTCACTTTTCCATTTGTAGATTCGGGCCTCTCGCCCAGCCAGCTTCAAGCGAGTCAAACAAGAACGCGTTTTGCCATGCCCAAATATTGGAACAGCCACTGTCACACGAAAGTGACGGTGGAAAGGTGCAATTACTGTTGCAAGAGGTGGATGACGATGATGATTTTACATGATTGTCGGAACGTCAGGAGGAGGACCAGGGTGCGGAAGTGGAAGACGAGGTCGTGGATCATATAGTAACTAACCCAACCTGGCAGGGGGACATACAGAATGAGGACAGCATAGCATCACAAAAGGCAGGAAGATGCAGTGTGGTGGCTGCAGACACAAGGCGGGAAAGTGATCCTCGTAAGGCCAACACAACGGAAGTAGCCAGTACAACTGTTAGGTCTTCCCGAGTCTGGTTGTTTTTTAAAGACTCTGCCGATAACCCCAAAAAGGCCATTTGCACCACCTGCCAGGCCAGCATCAGCAGGGGTTTGAAAACTAACACCTGACCACCACCAGCATGATCAGGTACATGGCAGCAAAGCGCCCGACTAAGTGGGCCGAACCCCAGGGTCCAGCAACAGTGTCTGCGGGTGACAACACTGCTTGTTTCGCTGTTGTGCATGTATGCCAATCCCCTGTCCATGGCACATGCCAAGATGTCTCCTGTCCTGCACCTGTCATTGAACACTCTCAACTAGCACCATCAGCAAGCACGTCCACGTCCTTGTCCCAGCGCAGCGTTCAGTTGTTCCTACCTCAGTCCTTGCAAATGCGCAGCAAATGCCCCATAGGCCACACTACTAAATTCACACATTTTGCGAATGCTTGCACTCAAAATGTTGCCTTTTAGGCTCATTGAGACAGAAGCTTTCTTCAACCTGATGGCAGTGGCCATCCCTTTGTACTCGGTCCCCAGACACCACTATTTCTCCCGGTGTGCCGTCCCTGGATAACACGAGCACGTGTCCCACAACACTGGACGTGCCCTCAACAATGCAGTTACTGGGAAAGTCCACCCAACCACGGACACGTGGACAAGTGCAGTGACGGTAAATCTCGCTGACGGCACACTGGGTTAATATAGTGGAAGCCGGGACTCAGCCGGACCTTGTGACGGAACATGTCCGTCTGACGCCAAGGATTGCAGGCCCTGGGTCAATCAGGGTTGCCCCCATATTCTACAGCTCCTGCACCTCTTCCTCCTCCTCCTCCTCTTCAGCCTCCATCTCCAAAATGACCACATCAGTCGCAAGCTGGAAGCACTGCAGCACTGCCTCAACCAAGCGGCAACAGGCTGTGCTGAAGCTAATATGCTTAGGTGACAAGCCGCACAAATCTGAAAAGTTGTGGACAGCTCTGAAAGAGCAGGCAGATCTGTGGCTGACACCGCTGAACCTACATCCAGGAGTGGTCGTGTCTGACAATGGCCGGAACCTAGTAGCGGCTCTGAGGTGAGGCAAGCTCACATACATACCATGCCTGGCCCATGTGCTTTACCTCGTGGTTCAGAGGTTTCTCAAAACATACCCGGACCTTCCAGATCTGCTTGCAAAGTATGCTGCCTGTGTTCTCATTTTAAAAAGTCAGCTACAGCTTCCGCCGCCATTTCCGTGCTTCAGTAGTGTTTGCAGCTTCCAGCTCACTGACTAATCTGCGATGTCCCCACGCGTTGGAACTCTACATTGCAGATGTTGGGAGGAATTTGTGAGCAGAAGAGGGGAGTTGTTGACTAGAGATGAGCGTTGTTCTACTCGAACTGTTCGCCAATCTCAAATTCGAGCTGTTTTGGGCGGTGTTCGAGCCGTTCGGCGAACACGAACAATTTGAGAAAAATTCGGCTGTTCGAGGTTATGTTCGATAACTGTTCGTGCACCAAAATCATAACTGGATTTTTTCTCAGTAATGATGAAAATTAATGTTAATACGCAGTTTGAGTGTACAGCGGGGTGGGGGGAGGGGCAGGGGATGGATCTCTGCAGGAACAATGAAGATCTCCTTTTTTTTTTCTCTTTCCCGCATTTACAGTGGGGAGGTGCAATCTGTCAGCCTATCAGCAGCGCACACACAGAGCGAAGTGCTTTTTTTCACACAAGCAAGGGCATGTGTCATTGGCAGTGTATGTCACATGTCCTTGCCCTATAAGACCAAGCCATTTTCCCCGTCGCCACCATTTTCTCACTGCTGCAGCTGCGTGTTAGACGGCACCGCTGTTGCTGTGTGCGCTATACCTTGTTAATTTCAAGCCAATTTTCGCACAAATATACAGATAGCTTGGGAGTAGGGAATAGTTGTGATTGCAGTCCTTTTAAGGACTAGGTTACAGCATTTCCTACGACTTTTATCAGGGAGGTCTGTGCTCTTAAATAGATAGGTTGTGGGAGTAAAGACTAATTGTAATTGGAGTCCTTTTCAGGACTAGGTTACATGAGTTCCTATCAGTTTTTGCCAGGAAGGTCTGTGCCAGTGCTGTGCAAGTTTTTTTCACAGCATTTGGCTGAATCTAGCAAAGCTAATCCTTTTTGGCCTATTGCAGAGTGTGTTAGTCAGTGGAGTAGCCTATCTGTGTTGCAAGATATACCACCTGTGTATAGAATACCAATTTTTTTACTGCACCTAGTGAAGTAAAATCTTTTGGGCATAGCATCATTCTATTAGTCCATCTATACTGACCTCCATCAGGTTGCAAATTAAAACTAATTTTTATCTGCATCTACAGTACCTCTGAAAAAATATTTGGGCTTCTAGCAGTGTGTGGGACTTGCTCTATTAGTCCATCTATACTGACCTCCATCAGGTTGCAAACTGAATATATTTTTTTCTGCATCTACCTCTGAAAAAATATTGGGCTTCTAGCTGTGTGTGGGTCTTGTTCTATTAATCCATCTATACTGACCTCCATCAGGTTGCAAACTGAATATAATTTTTTTCTGCATCTAGCTCTGAAAAAATATTTGGCCTTCTAGTAGTGTGTCGGACTTTCTCTATTAGTCCATCTATACTGACCTCCATCAGGTTGCAAATTAAAAATAATTTTTATCTGCATCTACAGTACCTCTGAAAAAATATTTGGCCTTCTAGCTGTGTGCGGGACTTGTTGTATAAGTCCATCTATACTGACCTCCATCAGGTTGCAAACTGAATATATTTTTTTCTGCATCTACCTCTGAAAAAATATTTGGCCTTCTAGTAGTGTGTCGGACTTTCTCTATTAGTCCATCTATACTGACCTCCATCAGGTTGCAAACTGAATATAATTTTTTTCTGCATCTAGCTCTGAAAAAATATTTGGCCTTCTAGTAGTGTGTCGGACTTTCTCTATTAGTCCATCTATACTGACCTCCATCAGGTTGCAAATTAAAACTAATTTTTATCTGCATCTACAGTACCTCTGAAAAAATATTTGGGCTTCTAGCAGTGTGTGGGACTTGTTCTATTAGTCCATCTATACTGACCTCCATCAGGTTGCAAACTGAATATATTTTTTTCTGCATCTACCTCTGAAAAAATATTGGGCTTCTAGCTGTGTGTGGGTCTTGTTCTATTAATCCATCTATACTGACCTCCATCAGGTTGCAAACTGAATATATTTTTTTCTGCATCTACCTCTGAAAAAATATTTGGCCTTCTAGTAGTGTGTCGGACTTTCTCTATTAGTCGATGTATACTGACCTCCATCAGGTTGCAAACTGAATATATTTTTTTCTGCATCTACCTCTGAAAAAATATTGGGCTTCTAGCTGTGTGTGGGTCTTGTTCTATTAATCCATCTATACTGACCTCCATCAGGTTGCAAACTGAATATATTTTTTTCTGCATCTACCTATGAAAAAATATTTGGCCTTGTAGTAGTGTGTCGGACTTTCTCTATTAGTCCATCTATACTGACCTCCATCAGGTTGCAAATTAAAACTAATTTTTATCTGCATCTACAGTACCTCTGAAAAAATATTTGGGCTTCTAGCAGTGTGTGGGACTTGTTCTATTAGTCCATCTATACTGACCTCCATCAGGTTGCAAACTGAATATATTTTTTTCTGCATCTACCTCTGAAAAAATATTTGGCCTTCTAGTAGTGTGTCGGACTTTCTCTATTAGTCCATCTATACTGACCTCCATCAGGTTGCAAACTGAATATAATTTTTTTCTGCATCTAGCTCTGAAAAAATATTTGGCCTTCTAGTAGTGTGTCGGACTTTCTCTATTAGTACATCTATACTGACCTCCATCAGGTTGCAAATTAAAACAAATTTTTATCTGCATCTACAGTACCTCTGAAAAAATATTTGGGCTTCTAGCAGTGTGTGGAACTTGTTCTATTAGTCCATCTATACTGACCTCCATCAGGTTGCAAACTGAATATAGTTTTTTCTGCATCTACCTCTGAAAAAATATTGGGCTTCTAGCTGTGTGTGGGTCTTGTTCTATTAATCCATCTATACTGACCTCCATCAGGTTGCAAACTGAATATATTTTTTTCTGCATCTACCTCTGAAAAAATATTGGGCTTCTAGCTGTGTGTGGGTCTTGTTCTATTAATCCATCTATACTGACCTCCATCAGGTTGCAAACTGAATATATTTTTTTCTGCATCTACCTCTGAAAAAATATTTGGCCTTCTAGTAGTGTGTCGGACTTTCTCTATTAGTCCATCTATACTGACCTCCATCAGGTTGCAAATTCAAAATAATTTTTTTCTGCATCTAACCCAGCCAATAGTTTTGGCCTAATACCACAGTTTGGCCACTCAGCTCTGCTCGGTTACCATCCATTGTTTTTTTGTGCAAACAACTCCAGAGTTGTGAATTAGTTAACCACCAAAATGAGTGGAAAAAGGCCTGCTGCTGGTGGAAAGGGGAATAGGCGTGTTGGGAAGGGGAAAAAAGGTTGTGTCCGTGGGGTAGGTGTTAAAGCAACAGTAACATCTGCAGAAGAAAGGCCATCTTCCAGCCAAACTAAAATGTCTACTTCTTTTAGCGGACAATGTGATAAGATCCCTTTCTTACGGCCACGCCAATCGCTACAAATTCCAGATGAGGCACAAAAACAGCAGGTGCTTCAACGGATATCAAGTGCTCCTTTAAGTGGGCTCTCCTCCACATCAACTTCAACATCACAAATACTCCAGTCCTCAAAGGTGTCACCCAAATCGCACTTGCTTCCTCACAGCTCCCAAATCTCCAGCTGCCCGTCTGAGTATGAGGTAGAACAGATGGTTGAGTCTGCAGAGCTGTTTACTCATACTATAGCCTGGGAATCAGAGGTCGACTCCAGCGCTTCTGTGAATCCAGACGAGGAAATGATCTGCACTGATGCCCAGAATCTTTATGAGTCGGATCCAGGACCCGACGCAGAAGGTTCTGACCATAATGTAGACCCTCATTCCCAAACTGTAACTCCTGTTGGTGGAGACAATGAGGAAGACGATGATAAGACTCAAATACCTGATTGGAGCGACAACTTTAGTTTTTTGTCAGGGCAGGAACAGGTTGGCTCTGAGGACGACGGGTGTGATAACGCACAGGGTGATGATGATGAGGTCGGAGATCCCACTTACTGTCAACCCACAGTCAGCCAAGAGATGAGGTCAGCAGAGGAGGTGGAGGAAGATGCTAGTGACGACGAGGTCAGGTTGCACCTTCCTGGACAGAGACGTAGTACTGGAAGCACGTCAACAACTGCATCCTCAAACACAACTCTGCCTCTCACCACAAGTCGTAGTGGCTCTTCAGGTCGCATGGGTGCTAAGCCTTGCATAGCCTGGGCATTTTTTCAGATCGATAAAGATGACCCAACTCGTATTATCTGTAACATTTGTCAGCAAAAGCTAAGTAGAGGCCAAAAAATACATAGTTTGAGTACTTCATGCATGAACCGGCACATGGACATGAAGCATAAGTTGCAGTGGGAAGCTCAGTGTGCTACAATGCGGCCTAGCCGGCCGGGCCAACCACCGTCTGCCATATCTTGTGCATCCGCGGCCTCTTCATCCTCTGTGACTGGGGGGACAGCAGTCACACCTGTTTTGGGGCGCAGACCTGCCACCTCTTTACCCGCAACAGCCAGCGTGATTGGCAGGTCATCATTTTCTTTGGAGGTGGTAACACCAGCTGGTGTTGAGCGCTGTCCGACATCGATAGCACCACCTTTGGATGAAGGCAACCTAACATGTAAGCCTGCATCTTCCTCACAGACCGTCAGTTTGCCGGGGACACCCTTATCAACCCCGTCTAAGCACAATAGCCAGCCCTCGGTCCCTCAGATGTGGACAAGTAAAAGACCATTTCCTCCTAGCCATGAGAAAGCTAAGAGGTTGAATTTCACCATCTGCAAGCTCTTGGCTACAGAAATGCTGCCTTTCCGCCTGGTGGACACAGAGGATTTTCGAGACCTTATGTCCGTCGCAGTGCCCCAGTACCAGATGCCCAGTCGGCACTACTTCTCAAAGAAAGGTGTGCCTGCGCTCCACCAGCATGTCGCACACAACATCACCGCTTCTTTGAGAAACTCTGTGTGTGACAGGGTGCATTTCACCACAGACACTTGGACGAGTAGGCATGGACAGGGGCGTTACATGTTGCTGACTGGGCACTGGGTAACTATGGTGACAGCAGGACAAGGGGCTGCTGTCCAAGTCTTGCCGTCCCCACGAGTTGTGCGTCAATCCTCTTTATGTCAAAGTTCCTCCACTGCTTCTGCCTCCTCAACCTCCTCTCGGTCTTCCACCTGCACCCAAAGCCTGTCTGGTCATGCCACAAGCTTTCTAACTGCGCAGAAGGGATCCTGCACACCTCCTTACTATGCTGGCAGTAGGGCTCAACGTCATCAGGCGGTTTTTACATTGAAATGTCTGGGAAATGTGAGTCACACAGCTGAGGAGTTGTGGTCAGCTCTGGAGAACCAATTTCATGAATGGTTGTCTCCACTGGACCTGAAACCAGGGAAGGCCGTGTGCGACAATGCTGCAAACCTGGGTGCGGCCCTTCGCCGGGGCAATGTCACACACGTGCCTTGTATGGCTCACGTGTTGAACCTGGTTGTCCAGCAATTTTTAGCCCACTATCCCAGACTAGATGGCCTTCTGCAGAGGGCACGGTCGCTGTGTGCTCACTTCCGCCGTTCGCATCCCGCAGCTCAGCGACTTACATCTCTACAGAAGTCGTTGGGCCTGCCACTTCACCGGCTAAAATGCGATGTGCCTACCCGGTGGAATTCAACTCTGCACATGTTGCAGCGACTGTGGCAGCACCGACAAGCCCTGGTGCAATACGTTCTGACGTAAAGCCTGGGCCAACGAGATTCAGAGGTGGGGCAAATCACGCTGGAGGAGTGGTCTCAGATCAGGGACCTATGCACCCTTCTGCACAGTTTTGAAATGGCGACGAAGATGTTTAGTGCTGACGATGCCATTATCAGCATGACTATTCCGGTGATTTACATGCTGGAGCACATGTTAAACAGAATTCGGAGTCAGGTGGTGGCACAAGAGGAGGTGGAGGAAGTAGAGGAGGAGGAGTTGTATGCGGAAGGGCTAACATCTGCAAGGTCCAGAAGGTCGGCAGCACCAAGGCGGCAGGCATGTGAGGGTGGGGGAGATGGTTTTACCAGGGCGCATGGTAGCAGCCAAACTAGTGAGGAAGGTGCAGGAGCCCAGGAAGAAGTGGAGGACGAACTGATGGAAGACTCATCAGATGAGGGAGACCTTGATCACATTTCTGTTGTGCGAGGTTGGGGGGAGAGGACAGAGGAAGGAAGCATGATTGTTACCTCGCCACCAACACAACAGGGACTTGGTGCTCCTGGATGCGCAACACACATGAGTGCCTTCTTGCTGCACTACCTGCAACATGACCCTCGGATTGTGAGAATTAGAAATAATCCTGACTACTGGGTTGCCACACTGTTAGATCCTCGGTACAAAAGTAAATTTGCAGAAATTATTCCTGCCATAGAAAGGGATTCACGCATGCAGGAGTATCAGCAGAGACTGTTGCAGAATCTTACATGTGCTTTTCCACAAAATACCAGTGGTGCACGTAGTGAATCTCACAGTTCCAACTTGCCAACCGTGGGACCGTCAAGTGGTCAGCACTCAAACCGTAACAGAACCACAGTATCTGCTGGTAACATCAATTTTGCGGAATCATTTCACCACTTTTTTAGCCCATCCTTTGCAAGGCCACAGGAGACAAGAAGTCTGACACATAGTCAACGCCTAGAGACGATGGTACAGGAGTATCTCCAAGTAAACATTGAAGCCACGACTGTGTCACTGGACCCTTGCTCTTTTTGGCTTCCAATCTGGATAAATGGCCGGAGCTAGCCACTTACGCCTTGGAGATCTTGTCATGCCCCGCAGCCAGCGTTCTGTCTGAACGTGTGTTCAGCGCTGCTGGTGGTGTGCTGACAGATAAGCGCACGCGGCTCTCCACTGATAATGTAGACAGAGTCACATTCATAAAGATGAACAAATCATGGATCCGAAACGACTTTTCTACCCCTGTGTCATCCTGGGGAGAGTAAAAGCTTGATGATTGGTTAAAATCACCCTACCAAACGTTTTAAGCTTTCAAATTACTAATCATGTTTATCTGTATCTTGACTGGAAAATAATTTGGGCTTTGTAGCAGTGTGCAGCACTGATCCTATTAGGCCATCTATAATAAGCTCCACCAGATTTAAAATTAAAAATAATTTTTAGCTGCATCTAGCCCGGAAAATAATTTTGGGGCTCCGAGATGCGCAAGACACATAAGTGCCTTCTTGCTGCACTACCTGCAGCATGACCCTCATATTGTCAGAATTCGAAGTAATCATGACTACTGGGTTGCCACACTCTTAGATCCCCCAAACTTTTCGATCAACCTTTTCATTTTAATAAAGACCAAAAAAATGGTCATTTTTGAAATTATAAGCATTAGCAGGTTGTTAGAAACTGAAATCAAACAGTTTTCAACTCAAAACTTTATTCTAGGTGATGTTACATTTTCACATAGGACCCCTTGTTCGAAAGGAGCTTCTGAACTCTCTCGTCCATTGAATTTGTCAGGTTTTGGATGGTTTCTGCTTCAATTGTTTTGCATGAGGACAGAATACCCTCCCAGAGCTGTTGCTTAAATGTGAACTGCCTCCCGCCATCATAGACACTCCTTTTAATGATGCTCCAAAGGTTCTGAATGGGGTAGAGGTCAGGGGAGCATGGGGGTCACACCATAAGTTTGTCCCCTTTTATGCCCATATCAGCCAGAGATTCAGATGTTTTATGTGCAGCATGAGATGGTGCATTATCATGCAGAAAAATGATCTTGCTGTGAAATACACGGTTCTTCTTCTTGAACCATGGCAGGAAGTGCTGTTTGAGAAAATCCACATACATTATGGAGTTCATCTTTAGCGCCTTCAGGGATCCTAAAGGGGCCGACAATCTCTCTCCCCATGATTCCAGCCCAAAACATTACTCCACCTCCTCCTTGTTGGCGCTGTAGCCGTGTTTGCGTGGGGTGTCCATCAACCAGCCATCCTCCACTCCATCCATCTGGACCATCGAGCGCTGCACGGCACTCATCCGTGAACAAAACAGTTTTGAAATCAGTCTTCATGTAATGTTTGGCCCACTGGAGCCGTTTCTGCTTGTGTGAAGTGGATAGAGGAGGTCGACAGGATGGCGTATGCACAGCTGCAAACCTCTGAAGGACCCTGCATCTTGTTGTTCGGGGGACGTTGGAGGCACAAGCAGCTTCAAAAACTTGTCTGCTGCTATCACAAGGCTTTTTTGCCGCTGCTCTTTCAACCTGACGTAATTGCCTGTAGGAAAGAGTCCTCAATTTGCCCTTATCAGCACGCACACATGTGTACTGTGAATCAGCTACATACTTCTTGATTGCCAAGACACTTCATCCTGATCATCGCACAATGTTGATTGTAGTCATGCCTTGACCTAAACACTCCACAATTTGTTGCTTCTCAGCAGCCGACACATCCTTTTTCTTTCCCATTTTGGCAGAAAATGTAGGCTGCTTAATAATGTGAGAGAGCCTTCTTAAGTAGTCTTGCCTTTCATTGGACACACCTGCCAAACTAATTAGCACAGGTGTCTGCAATTGCTTACAGTGATATAAAGAGCCCTGACACACATCACCATCAATGAGTTTAACTGACAAACAAACAAATTCTTCCCTTATCACTCCTAAACACTTTTTGCATAATAATTTGGAACGCGGTGTACATGTGCTTTTCCACAAAACACCAGCGGTTCACGTAGTGAATCTTACAGTTCTAACTTGCCAACCGTGGTCTGTATGGAATTGTTCAATAAAGGGCCCAAAATTAAGATAACATAGATGGGAGAGGTCTCTATGAATAGGAATTCCTAAGTATTTGATACCCTGTGAGGGCCAGGGAAAGGGAAAGTTGGACTGGATGGAATCTTATATGGATTTGGGGAGGGAGACATCGAGGGCCTCAGACTTCGCTGCATTGATTTTAAAATTTTACCATGTAACAAAGTGATCTATTTCAGCCATAACAGCATGGATGGATATATGTGATTGAGTGATATATACTAGGACATCATCAGCAAATAGAGAGCACTTGTACTCGGTGCCTCCCACCTCAATCCACCTAATATTGGGGTTATGGCGAATTGATGAGAGCAGGTGCTCCGTCACTAGGATGTATAAGAGAGGGGACAGAGGACATCCCTGCCTTGTCCCATTGGTGATTGTGAAAGGTGATGAAAATGTTCTGACGCACCCCCTGGGCCTTGGGACACCCGGAGCCGGACCCTTTTTGGTGGATGCTGGTGGTTGTAGTCTTCGTGGCGGCGACCCGGTTCCGTGGCTCAGGGCGGTCAAACCAGTGGCGGAACTATTTATGTGGTTTTGATGTTTAAATGTCCGACTACGCCACCCGTGGATTGCGGTCAGAGTGAACCGCCGCTACAGGGCAGACAGCTGAGGCTGGTGTTGTGGGTGCAGCAGAGCGTAGCATAACTCCCCACGGGAGGAGTATAGCCTCAGGGCAGTGTATGCGGAGGATGGGGGTGATGGTGCAGGGCAGCAGCAGTAACGACACGGAGTCAGTGATGCAGTTCAGGGCCTTTACTCACAGTTCTTATTATCCAGACCACGTCTGCAGGTAACGGCTGCCCACGTCGTACTGTGCTCACCAGGTGAGGGGCTCAGACAACTCCCAGATAACTTTGGAGCACTTCACAGGACCCCCTTTGTGTGTCCTTTGTCTGGCCTTTCTTACCAACACTTCTGTCCGGCTGCCTCGGGCCTCCTCTTGGTAAACTTGGCGCCAGTTTCCCTGACCCTATGTGGTGCCTTCCTAGCGGGTGTAGCGAGGGGCTGCGCCACATAAAATGTCAGAGCCTCCGGTTTCTAGCTGTGGGTCGTTTCCTGCCTTCACTAGTTCGGGGACCGGTCTCCCCCTTTGGCCTGACCCCTCCACGCAGGTGGATTCGGGCGTGCGGTGGCGACTCTCCCGTCCGCACCCCTGGGATCCCTTCATTCCTCGTTCCTGGAGCCTTCTCCGCTCCTCTTCCTTCCTTCTCCCTCTTTCAGGCCTGGGCCTCTGTTACTAGGCCCGCCTCCGGAGCAGAGCTCATTCAGAGCCCCTGCTCCCTGCCACTTCTGCTCAGACTTCTCTGCACTGAACTAAGATGGTGCCCACCTTTTATACTCCCTTCTCAATGCACCCAGGAACTTCTTCCTCCCTGCTCCTGCACTACAGGGTTCCCCTTCCTCAGTGTTCCCTCCCCCCACTCCAGCCAGGGACAGGGACTGTCGTGCCCATCTCAGGGGCATATTGGTCGCCCTGCCCCACGGCAATATGGTGTAATGCATGCAGGTGTCGGGTCCTGATCCACACTCCATCCTTACCTGAGAGTGAGATATCACACCTCTGGGTGAGGTGCAATACGTCTGTAGCAACCGAGCCCTCAGGGTGCTACAGTTCCATTTATCTTCAGCCTAGGTGACGTATTGCGATACAGGGCCGTGATTTTGGCTATAAAAGGGTCCCCTAGACCCCTACCCCAAGCTTTTTAAGAGAATCATATATGGCGTGCCAGGAGACTCTATGGAATGCTTTCTCAGCATCCAACGAGAGTATCTAATTACAAATTTTTAACTGCATCTAGCCCAGGAAATACTTTGTGCCTAGTAGCAGTGTCTGCTAGTCAGCGGATTATCCCGGCTGTTAAGCAAGCTACACCACCTGTAGTTTAGACACTTAATTTTTTCAAAGGAAATGCTTCGGGACCATGGGATACTCAGTGAAGAGCATCAGGAGGCACCCCAAGGCATAGGGGCTGGGACTGGCACTAGGATGCCTTGCGGTGGACAGCCGAGCTCGATCCTTATAAAAGCTTTTTAACTGCAGCAGCTTTAGTGGACGCTACTGGAGCTGGAATTACGCGGCTGCTCTCATGAGACTTGCCCTCCAATAGATCCTTGTAAATGGATTTAAAGTGTATTCATTCAAATTAGAGAGACAATTTAAATTAAAAAGCTTAGAGCTGCCTCCACCAAAGGGGGGCTCGCTCGACCCACCAGCGGACAGGCATCAGTATTGGGAGAGGGGGGCTGGCCATCAGGGTTCACCGCGGCTCTGGCACAAACCCGGCGACACGGAGGTGGCACGGGCAGGAGCGGACTGGCCGTGTCGGCTTCTCACTTTTTGGATTTTAGAAGGGCATGACATGCCTATATCTGTGTCTCCCCCTCCTTTTACTCCTCCACCTCTTTTATTTTCGCATGACTATATGTACTTGTCACTTTTCCATGTGTTAGTTGTGTCTTCTGAGCAGTTTGTCAGCTTTTGGACACCTTTGAAGGTGTTTTCTATGTGTTTCTATGTGTTTTTGTTTGCCTGCCATTGGTTTTAACGGTGTTCGAAGGTGTTCGACGAACAGTTCGACGAACAGTTCGGCGAACACACGGGTGTTCGACGAACCGAACCGAACTCGAACACTACGGGGGTGGCTCAACACTATTGTTGACTACCAGCATCAACACGGCCGTTGGTATTCAGGTCAGAATGCAAACATAAAACCTCAGGAGTGGACATGGATGTCAGACATCTTTACAATCCTCCAAAACTTTGAGGACTCCACCAAGATGGTGAGCAGCGATGACATCACATTTATCATCACCATCCCACTTCTCTGTCTTATGAAATGCTCTCTACTCACAATTAAAGAGGATGCATTGCAGGCTGAGCATGATGAGATGGAGCAAGGAACCATACAGGGTGATTCCACACAGCCCAGCCTCATCTCATCCCAACGTGGATTGGGTGACAATGAAAAAGAGGAGGAGGAGGAAGAAAAGGACCTCCTACCTGAACAACTGTCATACCGTCTGTTGAGCGTGGATGGCATGAGGACAGGGAGAAGGAGGAAGAGAAGGAGGATGAGGAGGAAAGCATGGTCAGTCGTCCTCTTGGTGAGGACACGAAAGTCATGCCTTTTTGCAGTCTGACACACATGGCTGAGTTTATGCTACGCTGCCTTTCCCATGACCCTCGCGTTGTCCAAATTTTGGGTGACAGTCATTACTTGTTGGTGACACATCTAGAGCCATGCTACAAGGAAAACTTTCTGTCTCTTATTCCCACGCTGGACAGGCCTAATTAAATTGGGCAGAACCAGAATGCCCTTGTTGCGGAATTATTTAAAAAATTCCCATCTGAAAACGCTGGCGGCAGAGGTCACAGTTCATTGGACAACCAAGGAGAACAGGAGAGAGAGACACAATTGCAATCTAGCAAAGGCAGAGGAACACTGTCAAAGTTCTGGAACAGTTTTCTCAGACTCTCCCATCGCACAGGCCCTGAGGCGCGGGGTACTCTCCCAAGGAGGTAAAAGTTTCGGAAGATGGTGAGGGAGTACCTTGCCAACTGTACCAATGTCCTTCGTGATTCCTCTGTGCCTTATAATTATTGGGTATCCAAGCTGGACCTATGGCATGAACTGGCTCTCTATGACTTGGAGGTCCTGGCTAGCCCTGCCACTAGAGTTTTGTCAGAGCAGGTCCGTCTGTTAACTCCAGAGTCAGCTGACTCTTATAAAAATGATCAAGGGCTGGATTGGGCCAGACTTCTCAACACCACCGAATGATAGCAGCTTAACATAAACTCAAATACAGTACAGTGTCTTTTTTTGGGGAGGTCTAACTCTATTCCCATGCACCTCTGTCGTCACACCCAGACATGGGTATATGCTTCCTCATTTTGTCTATTTGCTCTGTCCTCCTCCTTCTCCGCATCCTCATCCTCCACCACCATATCACCACAATATGTATCATATCAACATATCTACGTCTCTTGCAAGGTACATTGGAGTTCCTCCAAATTTTTGGCAGCCATAACAGTCACTGCATAGGCAAACAGTATGGGAGACCCTCTCCTTTCTAATGGGAATATGTCAAAACTGAGGCCCAGCTCCGTGTGTCTTTAAATTGTTAGTGGGGTTTTTCCTAAATTTTGACAGCCGTTGGACTCACTGCATACCCTATAACTGAATAGTAGACCTTCTCCTTTCTAATGGGAACATGTCATTACTGTGGCCCAGCTCTATGTGTCTTTAAATTGTTAGTGGGATTTTTCCCAAATTTTGGCAGCCCTTGCAGTCACAGCATGGGCATTACCACTCTAGGAGACCTTCTCCTTTATAATGGGAACATTTTTTTTACTGAGACCCTCTTCAATGTCTCTTCAAAGGGGTATTGGGTTGCGTCCAAAATTTTGGCAGCCCTTGCAGTCACTGCATATGCAATAACAGTATAGGAGACCCACTCGTTAATGATGGGAGCAACAAAGCATAGCCGGCTGATGGCTCTCTATCAATAGCGAGGGCTGACTGCTGGCCCCTTTAAGAATAGTATGGGCCACCTGATGTCCCTATAAAAATAGGCTTTGTGACTTTCAGAGTCCCTCCATCATAAATGAAACAGGATGTGTCTGATGATGTGTCACACACCACATGGCCAGATAAGGTTGTAAAATGTTGAAATTACATTTCTTGGTGAATGCATTTGTCTTGGTTGAAAGCAATGCAAAAGAGCAAAAATGCATCAAAAACAATGTGCAAACATAGCCCAAGTTGTGGAGGAGCATTTTTGTATATTTATTTTGCCTAATATACAAGTCATTACCCTGGAAAGGATATTTCCCAGGAAAATCCACTTTGGTTTCGTTTTTGTATGTTTTATTGTGAGTCTGTAAAAGTGCCGTAATACCTCTGACAACATTGTTGACAGCATTGACCTGGGAGTCAGAAATGCTTCCAGGGGTCTTCCTCATGCTGTTCCCATGTCATTTGAGCACTGTTCCCATCGATTTAGGCAATTTTTAGGCCTTCTGCAGACCCCCGGAGGGAGCCGCCGGTAAAATGCTCGAGTTTCCTATAGACTTACATTAGGCTCGTTACTCGGACCGAGCACTCGAGCATTCCAATTTGCTAGACTCAAACGAGTACATGAGCATTTTAGTGCTCAATAATCACTAGTCCCGAACATCAGTTGTTTGCCACACTGTCATGTGCATGACAGCGTGGCAATCACTGCCTCTGATCGACGATATGATCATTTTCACTGATCAGAGAGCTGCGGTTCCCATGGTGTGAGATGACAGCATGAGCCTGCAGCTGTGACCAGAGGTAAAAAGTTTAGCTCTGGTCACAAGCGTCGGCAGATGGGACTACTACACCTCTATGGTGTCATCGCTCTCCAAACTAATTCAAACTGAAATGTTCCTGCTGTATAGTGTTAAAAGCCAAAAAAGTATTTTTTTTAGTGCGGATGATGCCTGTATAAACAAAATAATAAGCATCCAGCGCCTTTTTAGACGAATGATCCCAGGAAATCCAAGGTTTCTTAAAACATCCGTTTATTTCTTCATATTAAAAACAGGTAACAAAACATTTTCAAAACAGGTAACAAGAAGGTCAGGCAGTTTGGATACACTCATGATTGCAAAAAAGGCATAGAAACCAACATGTTTTGACCCAACCAGGTCTTAATCATGGAGTTGCATCTGTATGTCTGTTTAAAAGTCTTATAAAGAAGTCCAAGTTTCACAATTTCTTTCCGGGAAAATGAACCGCCCCTTTCCAGCCCAGTTGGAGTCCTCATCATCTGTGTTTCATTAGTCCCTGTTCTCCTTAGTCTGGGCAATCCTCCTATTATTTTACACCAGTTTCATGTTATACATAGATCACCTCTGTATAACATATAAAAGCAAAATGATTAACATTCACACAATAAATGAATGGAAACGATATGTATGCATGCTCTCTATTTCTCATGTTTTTCATATTTTTTAACCCATCAACCATGAAACAAAGACCACATAATATATTATATTATATCAGCCTACTTTAGAATTTAACATCACTAACACTCTGCAGCTATATGCAGCGTTTTAATGCTGTTTGCTGCTGCGTTCATTATATATAATGTCATATGCATTATTTATCCCCCTGTCTATCAGCGTTGCACATAGGCAATTTCACATAGAAAAATGTACCCTTTTATTTCATTTAGCTCAGGATGGAAAATGTGAACGTGGTCCTAGCGTTTCTATGCATTATTCATCCACCTATCACTTTCAGGCACATACAATTCACATAGAGCACCCCACATATTTGATTTTTTTATACTCGGCATGGCAAATGTGAACATGATACTAGCGGTTTTTTTGAGAGATTACATTCTCAATCATATTACAACACCATATCTCATCTGATGTTAAGCCCTACAGGCACCCTTGTGTTAAGTTTAAAAATCCAAAAACTTTCCCTGTTCAGGATTTTTCTCTTGTGGTCCCCTCCTCTCTGCAGTTTAAATACTTTTTCTATAGCACAGAATTTCAAGTGTGATACAGTTATATGAAAAAGTTTGGGCACCCCTATTAATCTTAACTTAATGTTTTATAAAAATTGGTGTTTTTGCAACAGCTATTTCAGTTTGATATATGTAATAACTGTTGGACACAGTAATGTTTCTGCCTTGAAATGAGGTTTATTGTACTAACAGAAAATGTGCAATCTGCATTCAAACAAAATTTGACAGGTGCATAAGTATGGGCACCTCACCAGAAAAGTGACATTAATATTTAGTAGATCCTTCTTTTGCAAAAATAACAGCCTCTAGTCGCTTCCTGTAGCTTTTAATGAGTTCCTGGATCCTGGATGAAGGTATTTTTGACCATTCCTCTCTACAAAACAATTCCAGTTCAGTTAAGTTTGATATTCGCCGAGCATGGACAGCCCTCTTCAAATGATCCCACAGATGTTCAATGATATTCAGGTCTGGGGACTGGGATGGCCATTCCAGAACATTGTAATTGTTCCTCTGCATGAATGCCTGAGTAGATTTGGAGCGGTGTTTTGGATCATTGTCTTGCTGAAAGATCCATCCCCTGCGTAACTTCAACTTTATCACTGATTCTTGAACATTACTGTCAAGAATCTGTTGATACTGAGTGGAATCCAACTTTAACAAGATTCCCGGTGCCGGCATTGGCCACACAGCCCCAAAGCATGATGGAACCTCCACCAAATTTTACTGTGGGTAGCAAGTGTTTTTCTTGGAATGCTGTGTTTTTTTGCCGCCATGCATAACGCCTTTTTGTATGACCAAACAACTCAATCTTGGCTTCATCAGTCCACAGGACCTTCTTCCAAAAATAAATTGGCTTCTCCAAATGTGCTTTTGCATACCTCAGCCGACTCTGTTTGTGGCGTGCTTGCAGAAACGGCTTCTTTCGCATCACTCTCCCATACAGCTTCTCCTTGTACAAAGTGCGTTGTATAGTTGACCAATGCACAGTGACACCATCTGCAGCAAGTTGATGCTGCAGCTCTCTGGAGATGGTCTAAGGATTGTCCTTGACTGATCTCACCATTCTTCTTCTCTGCCTTTCTGATGTTTTTCTTGGCCTGCCACTTCTGGCCTTAACAAGAACTGTCCCTGTGTTCTTCCATTTCCTTACTATGTTCCTCACAGTGGAAACTGACAGGTTAAATCTCTGAGACAGCTTTTTGTATCCTTCCCCTGAACAACTATGTTGAATAATCTTTGTTTTCAGATCATTTGACAGTTGTTTTGAGGAGCCCATGATGTCACTCTTCAGAGGAGATTCAAACAGGAGAACAATTTGCAAGTGGCCCCTTTAAGTAGCTTTTCTCATGATTGCATACACCTGGCTATGAAGTTCAAAGCTCAATGAGGTTACAAAACCAAAAAAGTGCTTTAGTAAGTCAGTAAAAAGTAGGTAGGAGTATTTAAAACAAGAAAATGATAAGGGTGCCCATACTTATGCACCTGTCAAATTTTGTTTGAATGCAGATTGCACATTTTCTGTTAGTACAATAAACCTCATTTCAAGGCAGAAACATTACTGTGTCCAACAGTTATTACATATATCAAACTGAAATAGCTGTTGCAAAAACACCAATTTTTATAAAACATTAAGCTTAAGATTAATAGGGGTGCCCAAACTTTTTCATATAACTGTATATCTCCCCCAGGAACATTAGCAAAGTGCCTAGATACAGCCGAGCTATTCAGCTTTAGTTTGCTCCTGAAATCGGAAACGTTCCTGCGTATTCTTGTTTTCAAGGGGCCGAAGTACATCCCACTTATTGGACATTACACAAGTCGCATTCCACCAAGTGTACTACATTTTTAGTATTACAATTAATAAATTTATTTTATATGTTATACCTGTGGAAAAGGAAGAAAATTCAGTGCTTTTTTTGACATGGCTACAGCACAGACTCACTGTGTGTCCACATCTATAAAAACCTTTTATTTCCAACCATCTCTGCTTCTGTTCATCCTGATTTTTCACAGACTTGGTGATATCATAGAACCAATTGTGGATGCTTTTTTGACTACATATCTGATTGTGTTCGTGTCTATGATTTTTCTCAATTTTTCATCAAGGTTCAACATGGGAACATATTTATTGATGATTTTTGTAATCTTATTATATTCTGTGCTGTATTGTGTACTGAATGTGATATTCTTATTATCTCTCGGTTTTTCTTTGGTTTTATTTGCAATGAGGTTCTCTCTATTTACCAGTGTCACTTCTTTTTGTACTTTTTCTAGTGACTTTTGTTTATACCCTCTTTCCGCCAACCGTTTTTGCACTATATCCTTTTCTTTCTCTAATGCAGAGATGTTTGAGCAATTTCTCCTTGTTCTTATAAATTCTCCCTTGGGAATATTGCCCACTACGTGAGCAGGGTGACAGTAACTTGCTCTGAGGATCGTATTACTGTCTGTGCCTTTCCTGAACGGGGTGATAAGAACATTATTCCTGTCTTTCTCCGCTGACAAAGTGATATCTAGGAAGCTGATTTTATACTTGTTGTATGTATATGTGAAATTAAGATTGAAAGCGCTTGCCATGAGCGCAGGAGAATTCTCTCACGCTCACCGCATGCGCAGGAGAATTCTCCCACGCTGTCAGTGATGTGCATGAGGTGAGCTGAGTTCATTGGACATGAGCTCACCTCATGCACGTCACTGACAGAGTGGGAAAATTCTCTTGCACTCACAGCATGCGCAGGAGAATTTTCCCATGCTGTCTGTGACGTGCTCATCTGGATGCCGTCACAGCCAGAAACTGAGGAGAGCAAGCATGCCTGCGCTTCTCAGTGTCTGCGGCAAGGCAAGCTGGATGGCAGCTTTCGGCTGCGATCCAGCCTGTCATGTCAATGTAGAAGAGCTAGTGCCGTCCTGGGAACCATGGAAAGGTAAGGATGATGTTGGTTTATTATTTTACTTTTATTGCAGGAGATCGTTGGCTTCAGCTGGAATGGGCATGAAGGTAAGTATGGTTTAATATAGAACAATAAAGAATTGTGTGTTCATTTCAATTAAAGGACTTTATTCTGGGTGTTGTATTTTTTTTTAACTTTGACTATGGGGTTAGTAATGGGGGTGTCTTATAGACGCCTCTCCATTACTAACCTGGGCTTGATGTCAGCTGGCATTATAAACTGACATCAACCCGAACACTATTACCTCACTGCCACCGCTACAGGGCAGTGGGAAGAGCAAGGCTAAGTGCCAGAATTGGTGCATTCTATGGATGCCCCATTTCTGGGGCAGCTGACGGCTGATGTTTCTAGCCTGGGAGGGGGCCAATATTCATGGCACCCTTCCTGGGCTATTAATATCAGCCCCCAGCTGTCTGCCTGGCCTTTGCTAGCTATTAAAATAGGGGGGACCCCACGTCATTTTTTTGGGGGTCCCCCATTTTAATAGCTAGTAAAGGCTAGGTATTCAGCTGGGGGCTGATATTAGTAGCCTGGGAAGCTCCGTGGGTATTACCCCCTTCCCAGGCTTCAAACATCTGCCCCAGCCATCTGCTTAACCTCCGCTAGAGAATAAAATTACGGGGAACCCCACGCCAATTTTTTTTTTAATAAATCCTTTATTTTAACACTAAATGACAAGTACAGTAATCAACACTATCACTGTACTTATTATATATGTGACTGACATGTTTCTATCTATCTAATTTATGTGTGATGCTCTATTCTTTCTGTTCTAAATTGTCGGGTACGGATGCTGAATTGCCGGCCTGCTTTTTTAAAGAGACGGTGCATGAAAACACTATTATTTTTTTTAATAAATCCTTTAACACTAAATGACAAGTACAGTAACCAACACTGTCACTGTACTACTTATATATGTGACTGACATGCTTCTATCTATCTAAACTATGTGTGATGCTCTATTCTTTCTCTTCTAAATTGTCGGGTACCGCTGCTGAATTGCCGGCCGGCTTTTTTAAAGAGAGTGTCTTCTGAGCAGTTTGTCAGCTTTTGGACACCTTTGAAGGTGTTTTCTATGTATTTTTATTTGCCTGCCATTGGTTTTAATGGTGTTTGACGTTGTTCGACTGTGTTCTAAGGTGTTCGACGAACAATTCCACGAACATCCTGGTGTTCGACGAACCGAACCAAACACTGTGGGGGTGGCTCAACACGACTCTAAATCTGCTTTCACTTGAAATGTGGCCTTTTGAGCTTGTGGAGGTGGAAGCTTTTCACAACCTCATGCCGGCGGCGGCCGGGTGACCATACTTGGTCCCCAGCCACCACTGTTTCTCCCGGTGTCGTCTCCGCCTTCCACAAGCACGGGTCCCACAACATTACCCGTGCCCTTCCCAGTGCACTTACTGGGAAGGACCGCCTGACCACAAACACGTGGACAGGTGAATGTGGCCAGCCCACAGCTTTTTTTTATGAGAGTTGTATTTAGCTCGGTAAAAGGACTGGCATAGAGGGAAACCGTATCTACTCTGGGTGTCATTTCTCCTTCACCAGGTTCCGCCCATTTTCACACACGACCATGCCTGGCTGTATGTTCAGCGGTAAGAGCCACAGATCAGGCTGCTGTGTTACAGCTTTCAACAACTCTGCAGCGCTGGGCGGTTTGTCAATTAAGCATTAAGCATGTTATTTTCAGCACAGCCTGTTGCCGCTTGGCCAAGGCAGTGCTGCAGTGCTGTCAGTTTGTGACTGATGTGGTCATTTCGGAGATGGAGGAGGAGATGCAGGAGCTGTTTTTTATGCTAAAGAAAGATCCCATTGTTTGGTTTTTTTACGTTATTTTTTAAGACATATGCATTCACCGGGAAATGACATTTTAACATTTTACAACCTTATCTGGCAATGTGGTGTGTGAGACATCATCAGACACATCCTGTTTCATTTATGATGGAGGGACTCTGAAAGTCATAAAGCCTATTTTTATAGGGCCATCAGACGGCACTTACTATTCTTAAAAGGCCAGCAGTCGGCCCTCCCTATTGTTAGAGAGCCATCAGCCGGCTATGCTTTGTTGTTCCCATTATTAATAAGTGGGTCTCCTATACTGTTATTGCGTATCCAGTGACTGAAAGGGCTGCCAAAAATTTGGACGCAACCCAATACCACTTTGAAGAGACATAGAGGAGGGTCTCAATAAAAAAAATGTTCCCATTAGAGAGGAGCGGGTCTCCTATAGCGGTAATGCCCATGCTGTGACTGCAAGGGCTGCCAAAATTTGGGAAAAACCCCACTAAGAATTTAAAGACACATAGACAGGGCCACAGTAACGACAAATTCCCATAAGAAAGGAGAGAGTCTGCTATACAGTTATAGGGTATGCAATGAGTCCAACGGCTGAACAAATTTAGGAAAAACCCCACTAAGAACTTAAAGACACATAGAGCTGGGCCACAGTAACGACAAATTCCCATAAGAAAGGAGAGAGTCTGATAAACAGTTATAGGGTATGCAGTGAGTCCAGCGGCTGTCCAATTTTAGGAAAAACCCCACTAAGAATTTAAAGACACATAGAGCAGGGCCTCAGTAACGACAAATTTCCATTAGAAAGGAGAGAGTCTGCTATACAGTTATAGGGTATGCAGTGAGTCCAACGGCTGACCAATTTTAGGAAAAAAAAACACGAAGAATTTAAAGACACACAGAGCAGGGCCACAGTAACGACAAATTCCCATTAGAAAGGAGAGAGTCTTCCATAGTGTTAGCCTATGCAGTGAATGCAAGGGCTGCCAAAAATTTGGAGGCACTCCAATGCCCCTTGGAAGAGACGTGGAGGAGGGCCTCATAAAAAAATGTTCCCATTAGAAAGGAGCGGGCCTCCTATACTAGTAATGCCCATGCACTAAGTGTATAGGCGGACAAAAATTTTCCCCTTGGGGGTATACATGAACATACTGTATAAAAAAAATTTTTAACGGGCATCATAAACACCCTTTAAAAAAATTATGTGGGTGTTGTATCACGGACCACAGTCACCCTGGTGATATGGTGGTGGAGGATGAGGAGAAGGAGGAGGACAAGTGCAAATAGCCAAAATCAGGATGAGTATACCCATGTGTGGGTGTGAAAAGGTGCATAGGAATACACCTCCCAAGAAAAGACACTGGATTTGAGTTTATGTTACGCTGCTATCATTCGGTGGTGTTGAGAAGTCTGGCCCAATCCAGCCCTTATTCATTTTTATAAGAGTCAGCCTGTCAGCATTTTCAGTTGACAGGCGGATGCGCTTATCAGTTATAATTCCACCAGCAGCACTAAAAACCCGCTCTGATAAAATGCTGGCGGCAGGGAAGGCCAGGACCTCCAAGGCATAGAGAGCCAGTTCATTCCACGTATACAGCTTGGATACCCAATAATTATAAGGCACAGCGGAATCACAGAGGATGTTGGTACAGTTGGCAAGGTACTCCCTCAGCATCTTCCCAAACTTTGCACTCCTTGTGACAGTACCCCGCGCCTCAGGGCCTGTGCGATGGGAGTGTCTGAGAAAACTCTCCCAGTACTTTGACAGTGTTCCCCTGCCTCTGCTGGATTGAAGTTGTGTCTCTCTCGCATGTACTCCTTGGTTGTCCAACGAAGTGTGCCCTCTGCCCCCAGCGTTTTTAGAAGGGAATTTTTTTAATAGTTCCGCAACAAGGGCCTTCTTGTACAGCCCCATTTTTGGAGACCTGTCCGCCTCAGGAATAAGAGATATAAAGTTCTCCTTGTATCGTGGGTCTAGAAGTGTCACCAACCAGTAATGACTGTCACTCAAAATTTTGAGAACGCGAGGGTCATGGGAAAGGCAGCGTAACATAAAATCGGCCATGCGTGCCAGACTACTAACAGGCAAGACTTCTGTGTCCTCACCAAGAAGATAACTGACCATTCTTTCCTCCTCCTCTTCCTCCTCTCTGTCCTCTGGCCACCCACGCTGAACAGACGGTATGACAGCTGTGCAGGTAGTGCCGTCTATAGTGCATGAAACTAGCTCCTGTCCTTCCTCCTCCTGTTCCTCATTGTCACCCAATCCACGTTGGGATGAGATGAGGCTTGGCTGTGTGTAATCACCCTGTATGGTTCCTTGCTCCATCTCATCGTGCACCGCCTGCATTGCATCCTCTTTGATTGTGAGCAGAGAGCGTTTCAAGAGACAGAGAAGCGGGATGGTGACGCTAATTATGGCGTCATCGCCGCTCACCATCTTGGTGGAGTCCTCAAAGTTTTGGAGGATGGTACATATGTCTGACATCCATGTCCATTCCTGAGGTCTTATGTGCGGAGTCTGAACTGAATACTGACGGCCGTGTTGATGCTGGTACTCAACAACTGCCCTCTTCTGCTCACAAATCCTTCCAACATCTGCAGTGTAGAGTTCCGATGCGTGGGGACATCACACACCAGTCTGTGAGCCGGAAGCTGCAAAGGCTGCTGAAACAGGGCAAGGGCGGCGGAAGCTGTAGCTGACTTTCTAAAATGGGCACACAGGCAGCATACTTTAACAAGCAAATCCGGCTGCTCCGGGTAGGATTTGGGAAACCGCTGAACCACGAGGTTAAGCACATGGGCCTGGCGTGGTACCTGTGTGAGCTTGCCTCGCCTCAGAGCTGCCACCAGGTTCCGGCCATTGTCACACACAACCATCCCTAGTTGTTGGTTCAGCGGTGTGAGCCACAGATCTGCCTGCTCCTTGAGAGCTGTCCACAACTCTTCAGCATTGTGCAGTTTGTCACCTAAGCATATTAGCTTCAGCACAGCCTGTTGCCGCTTGGCCGAGGCAGTGCTTCAGTGCTTCCAGCTTGTGACTGATGTGGTCATTTTGGAGATGGATGCTGAAGAGGAGGAGGAGGCTGAGGAGGATGAGGTGCAGGAGCTGTAGCCCGTGGGGGCAACCCTGATTGATCTAGGGCCCGCAATCCCTGGCGTCGGAAGGACGTGTTCTGTCCCAAGGTCCAACTGGGTCCCGGCTTCCACTATGTTAACCCAGTGTACCGTCAGCGAGATGTACCATCCCTGCCCATAAGCACTTGTCCAAGTGTCCGTGGTTAGGTGGACTTTCCGGGTAACTGCGTTGATGAGGGCACGGCTAATGTTTTGGGACACATGCTTGTGTAATGCGGAGACGGCACGCCGGGAGAAAGTCATGAAATGTGAGAATTTAGAAGTGTGGCCTGTAGGGCGTTGGCTGCATATTTGCGCTTGCGTTCCAAGAACTGGGGTATGGACAACTGAATGCTGCGCTGGGACAAGGACATGGACATGCTTCCTGATGCTGCTACTTGAGAGTGTGCAACGACAGGTGCAGGGCAGGAGGCATCTTCGCATGCACCATGGACAGGGGATTGGTTTGCATGCACAACAGCAGAAGAAGCAATGGTGCCACCTGCAGACACTGTTCCTGGACCCTGGGGTTCGGCCCACAAAGTCAAGTGCTTTGCTGCCATGTGCCTGATCATGCTGGTGGTGGTAAGGCTGGTCGTTTTGCCACCCCTGTTGATGCTGGCCTGGCAGGTGGTGCAAATGGCCTTTTTGGGGTTATCGGCAGAGTCTTTAAAAATCAACCAGACTCGGGAAGACCTAACAGTTGTACTGGCAACTTCCTTCGTGTTGGTATTACGGGGAAAGGTTGCCTGCCTTCTGTCTGTGGCCACCACACTGCTTCATCCTGCCTGTTGGGGTGCTCTGCCTCCCTCCCCCTGTGTGCTGCTGTTCTCGCACTGCATGTCCTCCTGCCAGGTTGGGTCAGTTACTATATCATCCACCACCTCGTCTTCCACTTCCGCACCCTGGTCCTCCTCCTGACTTTCTGGCAATTGTGTCTCATCATCGTCCACCTCTTGTGACACTTTCCCACCGTCGCCTTCAATTGACCGTGGTTGCTCAAATATTTGGGCATCACTAAACGCGATCTCCTCTTGCCCCGCTTCAAGTGGATCGGGCGGGAGGCCAGAATTTATAAATGGAAAAGTGAACAGCTCTTCAGAGTGTCCAAGTGTGGGATCAGTTGTCTCTGGGTACTCTCATAGTGGGAGGAAGGAGGATCAGGGTGAGGAATATACAGTCCAGACTCACGGCTACTGAAACTTGACCGTGTGGAAGACAGGGTGGTGGTGGTGTTGGCTAAGTGACTGAAAGCATTTTCCGCTATCCAACCAACAACCTTTTGACGCTGCTCTGGGTTCAATAGAGCAGTGATGTGGTCCCCTAGAAATTGGGACAGGAAGGGTAGGCGAGAAGATGTGGGTATTTGTTGTGCCACATTTTCAGCTTGCCCACGGTCTTGTCCTCGGCCTCTGCATGCACCGTTACCATCACGTCCAGTTCCCCGTCCCTTGCCACGTGCCTTGCCCATTTTAGATGGAGGACAGTATCTTCCACGCTCACTACAAATGACTGAGTTTGGAGCGTACTTATATGTGATCCGTGTGATGGAGAAAACAGAGTTTCAAATAGCTGGCCTGCAGATAAGTAGTTTGAACAGCAAACTGGTGTGAATTGCTTCACTGACACACTAAAGGAAATTTTTAATGGAGGCCAGAAATGGCAGTATTTTCTGACAATATATATGTGATCCGTGTGACGGAGAAAACTGTTTTAAATACCTGGCCTGTAGGTAACTAGTTTGAACAGCAAACTGGTGTGAATTGCTTCACTGACACACTAAAGGAATTTTTTAATGGAGGACAGAAATGGCAGTATTTTCTGACATCGTATATGTGATCCGTGTGACAGAGAAAACAGAGCTTTAAATACCTGGCCTGTAGGTAAGTAGTTTGAACAGCAAACTGCGGTGAATTGCTTCACTGACACACTAAAGGAAATTTTTAATGGAGGCCAGAAATGGCAGTATTTTCTGACAACGTATATGTGATCCGTGTGACGGAGAAAACAGAGTTTTAAATACCTGACCTGTAGGTAAGTAGTTTGAACAGCAAACTGGTGTAAATTACTTCACTGACACACTAAAGGAAATTTTTAATGGAGGCCAGAAATGGCAGTATTTTCTGACAACGTATATGTGATCCGTGTGACGGAGAAAACAGAGTTTTAAATACCTGGCCTGTAGGTAAGTAGTTTGAACAGCAAACTGGTGTGAATTGCTTCACTGACACACTAAAGGAAATTTTTAATGGAGGCCAGAAATGGCAGTATTTTCTGACAACATATATGTGATCCGTGTGACGGAGAAAACAGAGTTTTAAATACCTGGCCTGTAGGTAAGTAGTTTGAACAGCAAACTGCAGTGAATTGCTTCACTGACACACTAAAGGAAATTTTTAATGCAGGCCAGAAATGGCAGTATTTTCTGACAACATATATGTGATCCATGTGACAGAGAAAAGGGAGTTTTAAATACCTGGCCTGTAGGTAAGTAGTTTGAACAGCAAACTGCTGTGAATTGCTTCACTGACACCCTAAAGGAAATTTTTAACGGAGGCCAGAAATGGCACTATTTTCTGACAACGTATATGTGATCCGTGTGATGGAGAAAGCAGAGTTTTAAATAACTGGCCTGTAGGTTAGTAGTTTGATCAGCAAACTGGTGTGAATTTCTTCACTGACACACTAAAGGAAATTTTTAATGGAGGCCAGAAATGGCAGTATTTTCTGACAACGTTTATGTCATCCGTGTGATGGATAAACCAGAGTTTTAAATACCTGGCCTGTAGGTAAGTAGTTTGAACAGCAAACTGGTGTGAATTGCTTCACTGACACACTAAAGGAAAATTTTAATGGGGGCCAGAAATGGCAGTACTTTCTGACAACGTATATGTGATACGTGTGATGGAGAAAACAGAGTTTTAAATACCTGGCCTGTAGGTAAGTAGTTTGAACAGCAAACTGCTGTGAATTGCTTCACTGACACACTAAAGGAAATTTTTAACGGAGGCCAGAAATGGCAGCATTTTCTGACAATGTATATGTGATCCATGTGATGGAGAAAACACAGTTTTAAATAGCTGGATTTCTAGCGCTGTAATATGGAACGGACCTGGCTGTATTCTGCAGTGCCCACAAGCAAATGGCGCAGAAAAACTGTGTTCTCTGGATTATTTTTTAAGCAAATAATGAGGATTAAGATCCAAAGAAAAGTATTCCTGGCCGCTGAGACCTGGAAATACTCAGCGAGCGCCGAGAATCTCGACTACTGAGTTGCTCGGGTGAGCACCGAGCAGTAGAGAGCATGCTAGCTCATCACTAGCCAGGACCTCAAAGGTGTAGAGAGCCAGTTCATTCCACGTATCCACCTTGAATACCCAATAATTATAAGCCACAGAGGAATCACGGAGGATGTTGTTACGGTTGGCAAGGTACTCCCTCAGCATCTTCCCAAACTTTGCACTCCTTGTGAGAGTACACCGCGCCTCAGGGCTTGTGCGATGGGAGGGGATGAGAAAATTCTCCCAGAATTTTGACAGTATTCCCCTGCCTCTGCTGGATTGGAGTTGTGTCTCTCTCGCCTGTAGTCCTTGGTTGTCCAATGAACTTCAACCTCTGCCGCCAGCGTTTTCAGATGGGAATTTTTTTAATAGTTCCGCAACAAAGGCCTTCTGGTACTGCCCCATTTTTGTAGTCCTGTCCGCCTCAGGAATAAGAGATATAAAGTTCTACTTGTAGCGTGGGTCTGGAAGTGTCACAAACCAGAAGTGACTGTCACCCAAAATTTTGAGAACGCGAGGGTTATGGGAAAGACAGCGTAAAATAAACTCAGCCATGCGTGCCAGACTGCTAACAGGCAAGACTTCCGTGTCCTTACCAAGAGGATGAGTGACCATGCTCTCCTCCTTCTCCTCTCTGTCCTCTGGCCATCCACGCTAAACAGACGGTATGACAGTTGTGCAGGTAGTACCGTCTATAGCGCAGGAAACTATCTCCTGCTCTTCCTTCTCCTCTTCTTCATTGTCACCCAATCCAAGTTGGGATGAGATGAGGCTTGGCTGCGAGTAATCACCCTGTATGGTTCCTTGCTCTATCTCATCGTGCTCTGCCTGCAATGATTCCGGAGTGACTGTGACGAGCATGGCGGCGCCAGGTCTGATATATTGGCCAGCCAATCACTGTAATGCCACAACCAACATGGCTACGGCATTACAGTGAGTGGCAGGCAATCCCTGCATGTTCATTGGCTCTGTAAAGAGCGCCAAACATGCAGGGAGGAGACCCGAGCTTCCGCCGAACAACCCCGGAATTACTCGGCGAGCGCCGAGCATCTCGAGCAGTGAGATGCTCAGGCGAGCACCGAGCAGTAGCAAGCATGCTCGCTCATCACTAGTTTTTATAGATGTGGACACACATGTCAAAAACAGCACTCTTTTCCACACGTATAACATATAAAATAAATTCATTTATGAATTGTAATACTAAAAATGTAATACACTTGGTGGAATGTGACGTGTGTAATGTCCAATATGTGGGATGTACCTCAGGCCCCTTGAAAAAAAAGAATATGCACGCTCGTTTCCGATTCCACGGGCCAACTGAAGCTGAATAGCTCGGCTGTATCTAGACATTTTGCTAATGAGAGGACCACAGGAGAAAAATCCTGTAGGGCTTAACATGAGACGAGATATGGTGATGCAATATGATTGAGAATGCAATCTCTCAAAGAAAACGCTAGGATCATGTTCACATTTACCATGCCGAGTTTAAAAAAAATCAAATATGTGGGGTGTTCTATGTGAATTGTATGTGCCTCTAAGTGATAGGTGGATGAATAATGCATAGGAACGCTAGGACCACGTTCACATTTTCCATCCTGAGCTAAATGAATTAAAAGGGTCAGTTTTTCTGTGTGAAATTGCATATGTATAGCAGTGATAGACAGGGGTATAAATAATGCATATGACATTATATATAATGAACGCAGCAGCAAACAGCATTAAAACGCTGCATATAGCTGCAGAGTGTCAGTGATGTTAAATTCTAAAGTAGGCAGATATAAACGCTTTAATGTGTGGTCTTTGTTTCTTATCGGTTAAAAAATAGGAAAAACTTGAGAAATAGAGAGCATGCATACATATAGTTTCCATTCATTTATTGTGTGAATGTTAATTATTTCGCTTTTATATGTTATACAAGAGGTGATCTATGTATAACATGAAACTGGTGTAAAATAATAGGAGGCTTGCCCAGACTAAGGAGAACAGGGGCTAATGAAACACAGATGATGAGGACTCCAACTGGGCCGGGAAGGGGCGGTTCCTTTTCCCGGAAAGAAATTGTGAAACTTGGACTTCTTTATAAGACTTTTAAACAGACATACAGATGCAACTCCATGATTAAGACCTAGTTGGCTCGAAACATATTGGTTTCTATGCCTTTTTTTTGCAATCATGAGTGTATTTAAACTGCCTGACCTTCTTTTTACCTGTTTTTAATATGAAAAAAAACAATTTTTTTTACTTATAAAACAGCTGAGGTTCACCTCTATTAAGATAGTAGGTGGCTTTTAGCAGAATGTATCATGTTTGCCACACAAAAAAATCTTTGTGGACTGTGGTTAGCAACAGAAAAAAATCTTTTTTTTACTCTGAGAACAGCTGAAGTTCACCACCACTAATGTAGTAGCTGACGTATAGTAGAGTGTATAACGTTTGCCACACAAAAAAATGTTTGGTGGACTATGTCTAGCAATAGAAACAATTTTTTCATCCACCAATAAAAATGACAAACTGGGCTAACACTGCTTGCACTATCACTTTAGCATATGAAAAAAAAAAGTTTTTTTACGCTCTGCACTGACAAGCTCTGCAGATAGCTGTATTTCAATCCCACAAAATCAAAAAGTGGCCTGCAAGGGCTTGCTTGCTTTATCGCATTAGCAAGTGCAAAAATAGATTGAATGTATACCCCTGCATGGAGCACAGACAGTACAACAGGTGCACAACACTGTTCTATGGCATGGGCCCTGCTCTTTCTGTCAGAATCTCAGTAATTGCACAAAAAAAAAAAGTGCTGCAAGGTCGGCTGAACAGGTACACAGGACAGGACTTATCTACACTATCTGACTTCCACGGAAGCGCCCATCTATCTAGCTAATATCCCTCATTAAACAAGAGCTGAGTGCAGGAGCAGCGTCTAACACGAGTGACATGCGTAAAAGAGCACTGAGGGAACATGGATGGTTTTTACATGGAGAGGACATGTGATTTTAGCAGCCAAATGCAGAAGCCCTTGTGTCTGGGACACTTTGGATGCTTCCTGCGCTCTGATTGGCTAGCCATGCTTTCCTGACTTAAAGTTTCCGCCTACAGGAAAAAAAAAAAAACAGTGCGCCGCTGATCTGACCTGTTCTGAGCTATCACCAGCACCCACACTCATTTACCACGTCTCCCCGATCATCATACACAAGTACTATGCTAGCAAAACTGTTAAAGATTCTGTAGTTGCTCGCAATCACGTAACCATGGAAATTCACCGAACGTCACCAATTTTCCCAAATTTTACAAATTTTGCTTGCCTTTCCGATCACGAATCTGAATGTGCCAGATTTGTGTCAAACTTAAGTTTGGAAATCGGATTTCGAACATATTTGCTCATCACTACTCAAAACCAAACAGAAAAGCAGGTAATATTTCCGTAGAGACTGTAGCAAGAGAAATATCTAAACAGTTCTCATGGCAGTAATCTCCCCATTCAATGATCTCCCCGGCTTGCCAATCCACCAGCGGACTGTGTTTCACCAACCGGTGGAGACCCAAATCAATTGGGGTGGGAAGACTGTCCAGGACATAGCAAGGGATTATTTCACAATGAATCGACCCCACCCTCCGTTTTACATTATGTACAATCTGACTTAATGCTTTCTGTGCATGTGACGCTGAGTCGATGGCGAAGATGGGAATAGGTTTAGCTAAAGTACAGCAAGTAAGACCATGAGTTTTCACAAACTCAACATCAACCATGCTAACTCCAGCTCCACTGTCAACAAGCACAGAAATTTTCTCAGCTTTGCTCTCTAGCATCACCTCTGCTATCAGGACAAACTGGGAACTGCAGGTTGGCGATAAATGCACCCCTTGCTTATCCAATTCCAGACTGTCAAGGGTTAATCGAGTCTCCTTTTGCTTAGGAGCTGAAGGACAGACCCCAATAAAATGTCCCTAACGCCCACAAAAAAAATATGCATTTTTTCTTGCGAATTTCCGGGGAAATGTATCATGCAGAGGCACCCTCTAACTGCATGGGTTCCTCCACCTCCCCCAGCATTGGTTCACTGCCAAACCGCTCCCCCTGCAGAGGTACACAACCCCGATAAGAAGGCCCCGGAGAAGGTTGTCTCACTCGCCTATCCCGAAGGCATCTTGTATAGCCAATAACATGGGAGCCTCCAAGGACTTAGGGGTTTCATTTACTGCCAAATCATCTTTCAACCTTTCAGTAAGGCTCTCACAAAATTGGCTTCAAAGGGCTGAGTCATTCCATTTAGAATCCGTTGCCCATCTACGGAATTCAGAACTGTATGTCTCCACAGACCGGTTCCCCTGCTGAAGGCGACATAGCCTAGACTCAGCCAAGGCGACTCAGTCAGGGTCATCTTAGATGAGGGCCAGGACCCACAAAAAACCCTCCACAGACTGAAGACAAACCGAATCCTGCAGTAAAAAAAAAGCCCAGGATTGAGGATCTGCAATAGGGAGATAACAATTCCCACTCGTTGCTCCTCACTTCTGGAGTAGTAAGGGCGAAGTTTAAAGAACAGTTTGCAGGCCTCCTTGAACAAAAAAACGTGTCCCTACCTCCTGAAAACCTGTCCGGGAGGGCCACCTTGGGTTCATGCTGGACAGGACTACCTGCAGAGGCCTCCACATTAGCGACTAGTAGCCGCTGATGCTGTTGATGAACCTCACAGCGGAGGTCTTTCACCTCCAGAGACAGACCACACAGCTGCTCTGTGAGCTCTGCAACTGAACCTATACCAAGGAGAAAGGAGAAAAATAACACTCTCGAAAAAAAAACAAACACAAAAAACAAACACACAATTAAACCCAAGTGTCAGATTTTTATTTTTTCCTAAATGTGCACGGCCGGTGATAATGTCACGCACAGTGTAGGAAATACAAAGTGCAACACGAAGGGATGAGGGGAAGGGAACCCAGACACTAAGGAAAGAGGGGGTGGAGACCTCCTAGGCTGATCTGATATCACCCTGTCTTCCCTACCATACCTATATTGGTTTCTCACCAATTGCTGATTAGGAACATAAAACCCTGTTTCTCTTTAGAGCTAGGCCCTGGCTAAGGAAGGGGGGCGGATGAGCGCTAGTCAGTCCCCACTAACAACTAAAGACAGCAAGGGGAGACAGACACGGGGGAAGTAACTTAGCTCGAACCGACTTCAGATTACACACACGGCCTCTTAGCACCAAAGAAGAACAGCTCCAAGCCTTCACAAGGGGTCATGTGAATATCACCGGCACCTCCCTATAGCAAACATGAAATATTTAAACACCCAGGCCTGGGTGTTCAAATAGCTGGAGGGAGGTAGCAACTGTGTCCTAGTGTGAGACAGATCTAAGAAGGTGTTTGTAATGCCAAACAAAGAGATCTCCTGCAACCAACTGGTATTTGAATTTGGAAGGGCAGGTTTTGTAAGATTGAATTACTGAAGGGTTGGAACCATATTGCTTTTCCAGGGCTTGTTTTGTGTCGGATAAGTTAGGGTTTTTATTGGTAACATTTTGGGAGACATAGCATTTTTTATCATTTTCAGTATAAGGCTGGGATCACATTTTGGTGTTCTACTCTGAACACTTACATTGGGGTTTCCATGTAAATCCCACAAAAATGTGATTCAGATGAAAACCCCCAAACTATAATGAGGCAGAAGGAGACACTTTGGACTCTGGGGTCTGTTCCGGTGATGTTCATCTTTTTAGGTGTGTGCAGAACTGTGGACGACCACACTTGTCTGTTAAAAAGACACCTAAAATAATGAAGCACTGTCGGAACAGAGACCAGATGTGGTCCAAAGTGACTATTTCTGCCTCGTAAATGAGTTATTCCATCGGAAGGGAATCGTCTGAATTGCATTTTTGGGGATTTACAAGGAAATCCTGACATAAGCGCTCAACAGAGAGCACAGGATAAATATGACCCAAGCCTTGCTCGGATTATTGAAAGGCCAAATGAGCAAATAGACAGCAGTACAAGAACAGTTCTTATTTTTATTTTTGCGCTGTTCACCATGCGGTATTAGTGATAAAATGGATTTATTTTTCAGGTTGGTGCAATTACAGAGATACCAAATTTGTATTGTTTTTTTTATGTTTTTCTACTATCACAGTGTCTCATCGTTTTAGATGTCTTTTTAGCAGACAAGTCCACAGAAAAATGCTTTTTTATATTAAAAAAAAATTCTTTGTCGCCATATTCTTAAAGCTATAGCTTTATAAATTTTTGGCAAGCAGAGCTGTATGAGGATTTATTTTTTGCCTGATGTGTTGGAGATTATTTGAAACCATTTTGGCGTACATAACATTTTTTGAATGCTGTTATTCAGATTTTTTAGATGCAGAATGAGCAGCAACCAGGAATTCAATTATTGTTTTTATTTTTATTTTTTTTGCACGCGGTTCACCTTACAGTAAGAATTATAAGACCAATTTATTCTTCGGGTCAGTATGATTACAGCGTACATACCAGATTTAAATAATTTTTTTTATGCTTTGCTATTTTACAAAAATTAACTTTTTTTTACACATCATATCTTGACGGATGCATTTAGGGTTTGATTTTTGCTGGACAGTTTGGTGATTTCATTTATACCATTTTTTTTTACATATGTCTTTTTGATCACTTTTTATTTGATTTTATGAATTTCAGTATGCTAACATTTTTGCCGTGTTTTTTTTTTTTACAGGGTACGCCATACACAATAAATAACACACCAGTTTTATAGATCATGTCGTTCCAGACACGGCGACACTAATTATTTGTATGATTTTTTTGTTTATTTTTTGTATTAACGCAAATGCTGCCTTTTTAGAATCGAAATGGCTTTTCATGGTTTTCGTGCATTTTTTGTGTCGTTTTTTTACAGTGTTGCTAAGCGAAAATTAAAGAAAATACATATAATATGTAAAAAGATCTTTTTATTTTTTTACTTTTTCATGGACATGTATCGTATTTTGCGGACAATGAGATGCACCATACCATAAGATGCACCCAAAATTTTGGGACTGAAAATAGGAAAAACATTTTTTTAAATAAAATGGTGATGTGGGCCCTGGGCTCTCATAAGATGTCAGCACCAATGAACTGAGTCACTTATCCTATTGATTACCCTGAGGTGGGCTTCATCTTTCGAGATTTCAGTCTGCGCATGTACCTACTCCGGTGGCCATTTTCCTGTAGTCCACTTGAGGTAAACCAATGGGAAAGAGGACTCCGCTCACCGACACTGACATCTTATGAGAGCCCAGGATCCACAACATCACCCCACACCTGCCGCTGCTGGCCTCCTGAAGCATTAACCCTGCTTCCTGTGATCCCACCCCACTTATCCCCACTTACCCCCACCCCCCACTTTAAGGTACCTTCGGATTTCAAGACGCATCCCAATTTTCCTCCAAATTTTTTTTGGTAAAAAGTGCGTCTTATAATCCGGAAAATACAGTATATTTTTTACAGTGGTGGCCAAAAGTATTGGCACCCCTGCAATTCTGTCAGATAATACTCAGTTTCTTCCTGAAAATGATTGCAATCACAAATTCTTTGGTCTTATTATCTTCGTTTAATTTGCTTGCAAGGAAAAAACACAAAAGAGAATGAAGCAAAAATCAAATCATTGATCATTTCACCCAAAATTCCAAAAATGGGTCAGACAAAAGTATTGGCACCCTCAGCCTAATACTTGATTGCACAACCTTTAGCCAAAATAACTGCAAACAACCGCTTCCGGTAACCATCAATGAGTTTCTTACAATTGCTCTGCTGGAATTGTAGACCAAGACCATTCTTCTTTGGCAAACTGCTCCAGGTCCCTGATATTTGAAGGGTGCCTTCTCCAAACTGCCATTTTGAGATCTCTCCACAGGTGTTCTATAGGATTCAGGTCTGGACGCATAGCTGGCCTCCTTAGAAGTCTCCAGTGCTTTCTCTCAAACCCTTTTATAGTGCTTTTGGAAGTGTGTTTTGGGTCATTGTCCTGCTGGAAGACCCATGACCTCTGAGGGAGACGCAGCTATCTCACACTGGGCCCTACATTTTGCTGCAAAATTTGTTGGTAGTCTTCAGACTTCATAATGCCATGCACACGGTCAAGCAGCCCAGTGCCAGAGGCAGCAAAGAAACCCCAAAACATCAGGGAACCTCCGCCATGTTTCACTGTAGTGTTCTTTTCTTTGAATGCCTCTTTTTTTTCCTGTACACTCTATGTTGATGCTTTTTCCCAAAAAGCTCTACTTTTGTCTCATCTGAGCAGAGAACATTCTTCCAAAACGTTTTAGGCTTTCTCAGGTAAGTTTTGGCAAACTCCAGCCTGGCTTTTTTATGTCTCGGGGTAACAAGTGGGGTCTTCCTGGGTATCCTACCATACAGTCCCTTTTCATTCAGACGCCGACGGATAGTACGGGTTGACACTGTTGTACCCTCGGACTGCAGGGCAGCTTGAACTTGTTTGGATGTTAGTCGAGGTTCTTTATCCACCATCCGCACAATCTTGCGTTGAAATCTCTCGTCAATTTTTCTTTTCCGTCCACATCTAGGGAGGTTAGTCACAGTGCCATGGGCTTTAAACTTTTTGATGACACTGCACACGGAAGACACAGGAACATTCATGTCTTTGGAGATGGACTTGTAGCCTTGAGATTGCTCATGCTTCCTCACAATTTGGTTTCTCAAGTCCTCAGACAGTTCTTTGGTCTTCTTTCTTTTCTCCATGCTCAATGTGGTACACACAAGGACACAGGACAGAGGTTGAGTCAACTTTTATCCATGTTAACTGGCTGCAAGTGTGATTTTGTTATTGCCAACACCTGTTAGGTGCCACAGGTAAGTTACAGATGCTGTTAATTACACGATTTAGAAAAGCATCACATGATTAGTAATAGTGAGTGTAGGAGGCGCTATCAGCTCGCCACTAGCAAAGCAGCGAATTAGTGCACAGGGAACCACAGGTGTCCGAGTTCTGGTTGGGTTAGAGTGAATTTGTATATTCACGCTGATGGTAGTGGGTTTGGAGAAAGAAAAACAGAGGTGGATAATTAAAATGCTTTAGGCATTTATTAAGACGATATAAAATACATAGGGGTGGGGAAGAGGTTTAAAACGGTGATACGTATCACCAGGATTAGTGCACAATTTTCTTTGAAATAGATATATAGAATATATGAATACACCAAGCTAATTAGATAAAAACATAAATAATTAATTAAATTGATGATTGGATTTCGTCTTCCCTCTCAGATGCGAAGGGTTGGTTTTGAGAGAGATCAGCTGGGCCTGTTGTTGAGCGCTTGTAGGATATGGATAGGGACTCTCATGGTGCCTACGGTAGAAGAAGGGGAGATAGGGCATTGGCTTAGTGGGTGATGTTGTCCAGTAATGTCCCACTCAGTCAATGGGTTGTATGATTACCTGCTATTGGCGTGACAATCAGCAGGTAGTAGAGGGTACGGAGGTATCCTGTGGGGCTGTTTCCAGAGATGGGTCTAGGAGGGACAATGAATGAGGTGTCCAAATTAAAGAATAATGGATAATACACGGTTATCTGATAGGTTTCCTAGGTGTACCTGCGGAGGTTAAGTAGGAGGTTGACTTCATTGTATTGTTGCAGGTGGGGTTAAACCTTCTTGGGTGGTGGTACCAGTAGGATAGGAATGATTTTTTCTAGATGGTTCTGGAGAAAAAAATAGTATGTTAGGAATATTAGTACAATGGTACAGGATTCTGCCCGGGTTTAAATAGAGTTGGTACCTGTAATAACTGCCAGAGAATTTGCAGGAGGTGTCCAAATATGTCCCAGAGAGATTTCGGGATAGTCGAGGTTTTATTATCATTATCCTCTTGAGTGGGTTCAGTAGCTGACTTTGGCTGCACCAGGAGGCTCTGGATGAGCCAGAGAGGTCAGTGTCTAGTAGACTACCATATAGCAGGAGGCTCTGGTTCTAAAGATAAGTTTGTGATAATAGTACCAGGCTTGGCAGTTCTACCAAGTTTATCACAGTTGATGTTTTACTTTTTGGTATTGTTTCTTAGTATTATTTACCTGCTAGGTAGCCGGTATAGAGTGTTGAGACTGGTCTGAGCGATGTCTCAAGTTTGGTCGAGGTTTCTGATTCTGTTAGCCTTAAGTAGGTATGGTGCGGGGCTGAAGCTGCATCAAGAGGCTCTGACTGAGCTTGAGATGATCGGCGTCTAGGGACTAAATAGGATGAACAAAATGGTTTCTTGTTCCGACAGGTTAGTCAGTAGTCACTACTATCTGGCTGTAGGGTACTCAATAGTACCTTTGTTTTAGTCTGGAATTGTCTGACTAAACAACCTCAGAAGGAACAACTGAATTTCTTTGAAACTCTAGACGAAGTAGTCGGAACTCCAGCTAACTAATTTACCCAACATCCGACCATGGAAGCCCCCAGCCTCAAAATGAACCCGACTCAAATTTGATGGAAAATGACTATGATACCCCTGTCAATACTCACAACAGGTTCCTACCTTTAACGGCCACTAGTAATGATAATAACATCCCACTAACTACACCACCCCCAACCAGAGGGCCATCCTCTCAACCAGACAACCCACCTAGCAACCCCCCCCCAGTACCAACAACCCCGGTCCTTGCTACTACATCACGTCCATCAATACGAAAACACATTAGCAATGTAGATTTTTTTCAGATGGCCAAAAGAAAAAATGCCAAAGAGGTACTAGGGGAGGGAAACTCGCCCAAAAGAAAAAGAACAAATCCAAAGAAATAATTAGCCAGAAATGCATCTTTAATCTTAGAAAACATAATTTAACCAATAGTGAAATTGCTCTACTAAATAAAGGTCTCAAATATGCCCCCTCAACACAACTGGATAAATTTCAAACCTATATAGGCATCAAAAAGTTCATGCGTCAGCTGGTGTTAAAAAAGTATCATATCAAGAAAGACAGCGAGACAAAAAGATCTGAATACACCGACTCACCAAAATATGTGCATACCACTTTGAAAACCAAATCCACTTTTCACCCCCTCCAAGAATACTCAGAGGCCCTCAACACCTTCGAAAAGAATGTGACAGACGAAATCCGTAAACTTAAAAGCCACAAATGTCAAAAATTCAGAAACAATCTGACTAAATCGGAAAAAATCGCTATGAAACAACTACAAACCAAAAAAAATATAGTAATAAGACCCGCTGACAAAGAGGGCAGCATAGTCATTCTCAACCAGGATGATTACTACAAAGAGTCCTTAAGGCTCTTAGACGATACCAGAACGTACCTAATCATTCCTTCTGATCCCACAAAGACCTATCAGAAAGAATTACGAATACTAACAAAAAGAGGACTCCAGGAGGGTTATCTCAATAAAAATGAATATGACTATGTCAAAATCCAGTATCCCAGATTAGCCGCCTTTTACTATCTCCCTAAAATACATAAGGACCAAATAAACCCGCCAGGAAGACCAATTATCTCCGGCATACAATGCTTGACAGCCAATCTCTTACAGCTAATTGATCACCATCTACAGCCTTTAGTCCCCAACCTCCCTTCTCATTTAAAAGATAGTAAACACACGATTCAAATATTAAATAATATCCACTGGGAAAACCACTACATTATCGGTACCATGGATATAACATCATTATACACCAACATTCCACATAACAAAGGCTGCGAAGCCGCCCTCCATTTTCTTAACCAGAAAACACCACCGGAACAAAATGAATTCATTAGGGACTGCATGCTATTTATATTAAAACACAATTATTTCCTATACGAGGGGGACTACTACTCCCAGAAATGGGGCACCGCCATGGGGACCAGGTTCGCACCAAGTTATGCTAATCTCTACATGGGCCGATGGGAATCGTTAGCTATACACCCTGAGGGCTTTCTACACGCGAACCTGGTCCTATGGCAACGATTTATCGATGATATCTTATTCATCTGGTCAGGTGACCAACCATCACTGAATAAATTCCTAGAGGAAATTAACAGAAATGAATTCTTCCTGGAATTCACCTCCACCACCAGTACCACCACAGTCAATTTCCTAGACCTGACCATCTATATCGAGGACAATCGCATCTTAACCCGCACCTATCATAAACCCACTGATGCCAATGGTTACATCCCACTAAATAGCTGCCATCTTCCCAACTGGCTACTTAACGCCCCCCGTAGCCAATATGTACGAATACACCGGAACTGTTCAAAACCTCAAGAATTTGATATGGAAGCAAAACTTCTTACTACCAAATTCCTAGAAAAAGGCTATAATGCACAATTCCTTACAAACACAATAAACAAAGTAGCCAAAATACCACGAAACACCCTTTTAAATGAGACCACACCCTATTCTGCAAATACCCGCCTTTTCAAAAAAATTGTTGATAAACATTGGCATATATTACAGGATGACAAAATAATCGGGGATCAGATACCAAACCGACCAACGTTCATTTTCAAAAAAGCACGTAATTTAGGATCCATAATAGCCCCCACCGTTAGAAACAATACTACCTTAAAACAACCACAAACCCCATTTCAACAAAAACTTAGGGTTTTTTTCCTTGCAAAAAATGTAAACTATGCAAAATACTAAAAACACAAAAACAACATACAATCAGTCACCAAAAGGAAACGTACCCAATTACAGATTTTATAACGTGCAACACTACAGGAGTTATCTATGGACTTTCATGTCCATGTAAAAAATTATACGTGGGGAGAGCCAAAAGAACGTTGAATACCAGAAACAATGAACATATGCGCAATATTAAAAATAAGTATCTAGGCCACCCCCTTTCCAAACACTTTGCAGAAAAACATAATAGATCCACTAAAGGAATCCAAATAACTGGTATTCAAATAGTGCATAAACATTGGAGACAGGGAAACTTTATGAAACACATGTCCAGAAAGAAGAGCGAATGGATATTTAAATTAAATACCCTAAAACCATGAGGATTAAACAGTGAGATCGAATTATTTGCGTTCCAGGACTGACAGACATGACGTCACTGCCCCCTAGATATATAAGGATACATGAGACTGGGTCATGACATCCCTGATGAAGACAGCCATAGCTGTCGAAATGCGTAGGACTGCCATTTGACCCAGCACAGGAGGCACCAACCAGGCCTCCGTAGCATCTGTACGCTGTGTACCACGTGACTGCCTGTCACGCTGCTTCTCTCGCACTCTTTCACCTAGGAGCGCACTTTTTCCTCTCTCCTCCTCTCTTCCTCCTGCAACCCGGAAACAGGCGAGTACGCGGCAGTCACAGGCCGGGACTCCGCTCTCGCCCCGGACCCCTGACACCACCTGACATCGCGGGACAACTTACTGTAAGTAGGATCGGGCCACGGCCCCATCGCATACAACAGAACTACAGCCACAGTACTCCGTCTCTTTCCAGCAGCACCTGCAGTTCAACTCTGCACTCTGTATTCCAAAGAATTATCAGCCACAGCCTCCTGCTGAACCACCCCGCTGCAATTCCAGACTAAAACAAAGGTACTATTGAGTACCCTACAGCTAGATAGTACTGACTACTGACTAACCTGTCGGCACTAGAAACCATTTTGTTCATCCTATTTAGTCCACTAGACGCCGACCATCTCAAGCTCAGCCAGAGCCTCCAGATGCAGCTTCAGCCCCATACCATACCTACTTAAGGCTAACAGAATCAGAAACCTCGACCAAACTTGAGACATCGCTCAGACCAGTCTCAACACTCTATACCGGCTACCTAGCAGGTAAATAATACTAAGAAACAATACCAAAAAGTAAAACATCAACTGTGATAAACTTGGTAGAACTGCCAAGCCTGGTACTATTATCACAAACTTATCTTTAGAACCAGAGCCTCCTGCTACACTGTGTTCCAAATTATTATGCAAATAATATATTCTCAGATTTTCCCAAATTACCTATATGAATTGCAGTCATTGTAATTTTCCAGTCAAATAACTATTAGAGTACAATTGAAAGGTTTTTGTACAAACTGCCTATGATAACAGTATATTTAAAAAAAAAAAAAAAAAAAAACTCAAACTGCACTCAAAATGCATGTTCCAAATTATTATGCACAGCAGAGTTTTCAACCTTTTCATTTTAATAAAGAACAAAAAAATGGTCATCTTTGAAATTATAAGCATTAGCAGGTTATTACAAACTGAAATCAAACAGTTTTCAACTCAAAACTTTATTCTAGGTGATGTTACATTTGCACATAGGACCCCTTGTTTGAAAGGAGCTTCTGAACTCTCTCGTCCATTGAATTTGTCAGGTTTTGGATGGTTTCTGCTTTAATTGTTTTGCATGAGGACAGAATACCCTCCCAGAGCTGTTGGTTAGATGTGAACTGCCTTCCGCCATCATAGACACTCCTTATGATGATGCTCCAGAGGTTCTCAATGGGGTTGAGGTCAGGGGAGCATGGGTGCCACACCATAAGTTTGTCCCCTTTTATGCCCATAGCAGCCAGAGATGCAGCTGTGTTATGTGTAGCATGAGACGGGGCATTATCATGCATGAAAATGATCTTGCTGTGGAATGCACGGTTCTTCTTTTTGAACCATGGAAGAAAGTGCTGTTTGAGAAACTCAACATACATTATGGAGTTCATCTTTACCCCTTCAGGGATCCTAAAAGGGCCTACAATCTCTCTCCCCATGATTCCAGACCAAAACATTACTCCACCTCCTCCTTGTTAGCGCCGTAGCCGTGGTTGCATGGGGTGTCCATCAACCAGCCATCCTCCACTCCATCCATCTGGACCATCGAGATCATTTCATGCATGATAATGCCCCGTCTCATGCTGCACATAACACATCTGCATCTCTGGCTGCTATGGGCATAAAAGGGGACAAACTTATGGTGTGGCACCCATGCTCCCCTGACCTCAACCACATTGAGAACCTCTGGAGCATCATCAAAAGAAGTGTCTATGATGGCGGGAGGCAGTTCACATCTAAGCAACAGCTTTGGGAGGGTATTCTGTCCTTATGCAAAACAATTAAAGCAGAAACCATCCAAAACCTGACAAATTCAATGGACGAGAGAGTTCAGAAGCTCCTTTCGAACAAGGGGTCCTATGTGCAAATGTAACATCACCTAGAATAAAGTTTTGAGTTGAAAACTGTTTGATTTCAGTTTGTAATAACCTGCTAATGCTTATAATTTCAAAAATGACCATTTTTTTGCTCTTTATTAAAATGAAAAGGTTGAAAACTCTGCTGTGCATAATAATTTGGAACATGCATTTTGAGTGCAGTTTGAGTTTTTAATTTTTTTAAAAATATACTGTTATCATTGGCAGTTTGTACAAAAAACTTTCAATTGTACTCTAATAGTTATTTGACTGGAAAATTACAATGACTGCAATTCATATAGATAATTTGGGAAAATCTGAGAAAATATTATTTGCATAATAATTTGGAACACAGTGTATATGGTAGTCTACTAGACACTGACCTCTCTGGCTCATCCAGAGCCTCCTGGTGCAGCCAAAGTCAGCTACTGAACCCACCCAAGAGGATAATAATAATAAAACCTCGACTATCCCGAAATCTCTCTGGGACATATTTGGACACCTCCTGCAAATTCTCTGGCAGTTATTACAGGTACCAACTCTATTTAAACCCGGGCCCCCACAGGATACCCTCCGTACCCTCTACTACCTGCTGATTGTCACACCAATAGCAGGTAATCATACAACCCATTGACTGTGTGGGACATTACTGGACAACATCATCCACTAAGCCAATACCCTCTCTCCCCTTCTTCTACCGTATGCACCACGAGAGTCCCTATCCATATCCTACAAGCGCTCAACAACAGGCCCAGCTGATCTCTCTCAAAACCAACCCTTCGCATCTGAGAGGGAAGACGAAATCCAATCATCAATTTAATTAATTATTTATGTTTATATCTAATTAGCTTGGTGTATTCATATATTCTATATATCTATTTTAAAGAAAATTGTGCACTAATCCTGGTGATACGTATCACCGTTTTAAACTTCTTCCCCACCTCTATGTATTTTATATCGTCTTAATAAAAGCCTAAAGCATTTTAATTATCCACCTCTGTTTTTCTTTCTTCAAACCCACTACCATCAGCACGAATTTACAAATTCACTCAGTGCCAATACTTTTGTCCACCCCCTTTTTTAGGTTTGGTGTGGAATTATATCCAATTTGGCTTTAGGACAATTCTTTTTGTGTTTTTTCATTGAAGACAAATAAAATGAAGATAATACAAAAGAATTTGTGATTGCAATAATTTTCAGGAAGAAACTGAGTATTATCTGACAGAATTGCAGGGGTGCCAATACTTTTGGCCACCACTGTATTTTGATCGGTGGTCTCATGCATTGCAGTACTCGTGTACACTAAACTATGGCCCCCAGTAACCCCCCACAATCCATGCTGGCCCCACAGTAGCCCCCACACTGTAATATGACCCCTAGTACCAACCACACTGCATGATAGCTCCCAGTAGCTCTTACCACACTGTATGATGTCCTCCAGTAGCCAAATCGCACTTTATGATGGCACCCCATAGCCACCCCACACTGTATGATGGCCCCGCCATAGCTACCCCACACTGTATTATAGCTCCCCAGTAGCGTCTCCACACTATGCTGGCCCCGAGTAGCCAACATACACTATATGATGGTCCCCAGTATACCCCCACACTGTATAATGGTTTCCAGCAGGCCACCCACACTGTATGATGGCCTCTAGTAGCCCCCAAACATTGTATGGTGACCCCCAGTAGCCCTACCCATACTGTATGATGATGCACAGCAGCACTACTCATACAGTATGATGGCCCACAGTAGCCCTACCCACACTGCATGATGGCCCTCAGTAGTCGCCGACATTATATGATAGCACCCAATAGCTCTCCCATTGTATGATTGCCCCCAGGAGGCCCCACACTTAATTATGGCATCCAGAAGTCCCCACTCTGTATGATGGCCCCCAGCAGTCCCCTACACAATATTATGACCCCCAGTAGCCTTAGCCATTCTGAATTATGGCCACTAGTAACTCCCACACTGTCTGATGGTCCCCAATAGTCGGGAACCATAAGCACTATTAAAATACAAAAAAACATCTTCTACTCACCTAAGCCTGGATCTTGGTGAGCCAGCTGGTAGGAGGATGAAAGCGTAGGCGGACCAATGAGGTTATGTCATTGTGCCAGTGAATGGAAAAGTCATCAGTCCAAGTGTGCTTACATTGCTTCCTCTAGTGTATCTCCCTGCTTTTTTGTAGGCTCCAGACCTAAACAGTCTTGCAGCCTACAAACGGGGTGTGGTTTTTTGGAGGGGGACCATGTCTCTATGCTTTATTGCAATGATGCTTAACTGTATCGCAGCACAGCACGCCACTACAGCTTAGGTTGGTAATATCTCCAGGTGGGCCAATGTGAGTGCAGGGTCTGAGGCAACCGCCCTCTCTGCCTCCCGATTTCAAAACCTTATAGAAAATGTCCTATCTCTTCCTTCCAATCATTAAACTTGTGTGGTCTGTGTAAATAAGTTGTAATCACAGCACTACTAGTATGGCAAAATAAACTTTTCAAGGGGTTTTCTCATCTAGGCTTCAAGAGCGCACTGTTCTCCTGCCTCCATTCTTACTGCTTGCTGGGGGTGGTACACACTGCTTAGTGACAGTCCGGAACTAGATATGAGCGAACCTTTCAAGGTTCAGTTCGGTTCAGATCTGCAAACTCCCCGATGTTCACTGAACAGTTCATCAAATATATCCGAGCCTCATTGAATTCAATGGGAGGCAAAACCAAACGCATAGACAATACCTTCAAGGGGGCCCAAAAACTGCCAAAAAGCTCAAATTAGGGGCAGACACCAGGAAAATTGGCATCAATTGACCGCAGTAGAAACTTTATAATGGCACAGCAGCATTCAGCTATTGGCCATGCATGATGTATCAGGGCCTGGGCCAGCATTTAGAGCTTTGAATTTAATTTCAAATTAAGATGAGATGGGTGAGGGACCGGTGTAAGCCTGCTGTGCTGGGAGCCCTGATACCTCATGCAATAGCTCAAACTGCTTTTCTGTTTAACCACACTCAGGTGACACAAATATCAGTTTCGTAGACTACTATTATTTTAAAAATTTAAGGACAGTAACACAAGTAGTTGACTGAAAGTAAGAGCAGGCCTGCTGGTCAGGGAGCCCTACTGCTACAGGCAACACACATGAAGGAGACCCAACTTGGAGTCCAAACACTTCCAAAAAATTAGGGGCAGACACCACTAAAGTGGTATCAATTTCCCCAGAGTCGAAATAGTATAATGGGGCTCTGATACCCCTTCCACTACAGGAAGCCCACCAGATAGAGACCCAACTTGGATTCTCCACATTTGAAAAAATTATTGCCACACACCAGTAAAGTGACATCAATTTTCCCACAGTAGAAATAGCTTAATGGGGCTCGGACACCCCTTCCACTACAGGATAATGGGGCTCGGACACCCCTTTCACTACAGGCAGCCCAACAAAGGGAGACCCAACTTGGAGTCTCCACATTTAAAAATATTGTTAGCAACATCATCAGCAGTAACAACAGCAGGCACAAAAGCCACCACAAAAGTCACAGACAGCAATAACACAAGATCAATGCAGCACACTAAAAATAACCCCATCACCAAACATGCCCAGTCTATAACTAGGTTGAAAAAGTTATTGGAGATCCATAACTTGTTCATCTTGATGAAAGTTTGGTGGTCTACATTTTCAGGGGATAGCTAGATGCACTTATCCATTAGGAAACCACCAGCAGCATTCAAGACATGTTCTGAGAGAATGTTGGCTGTCAGGCACGACAAAACCTCCAAGACGTGAGAGGTGAGATCAGGCCACTCTTCTATTTTTGAAGATCAAATTGCAAAAGGGTCCAACCCCCCGATAGCATTGATATTGAGCTCGAGATATTACTGCACCATCTTCTCCAGTAGTTCACTATGTCTCAGACTTATACTCTGTTGTGCTGGTGCATGGGCTGGTGTAAAAAATGTGTGAAACGACTAACAGAAATTGCTTCTGCCACTTAAGCTGCTGCTAATGTTTTTGCCCTGATGACTCGATGTTCCGAGGGTTGGAAGTCTAGAACTGTGATGTACACTGTGTGCATCACTGCTTTCTTGGGGAAAACCACTCTTAAGATTGTCTACAAGCATGTTTCGATACTCTATCATGCGCACGTCCCTTTCCAGGGGGGAAGCATCTGGCAAAATTTACTCTTGTACCATGGTTCTAAATGAATGGCAACATAGTAGAAAGCACTATTTCTAATGCTAACAATACAGGCATCATGTTGCAGATAGTGCAGCAAGAAGGCACTCATGTGTCAGATGCTTCCATGAGTGTCCATAGTGTGTTAGTGGCAGGATAACACTCAAGCTTGTTTCCTCCGTCCCCTGACGCCATCCACGAACAACCGAGAGGGGATCGTTATCCTCTTCATCTCCTGACAGTTGCGCGCCCATCATCTCTTCCTCCTCCATTTGTTCCTCAGCTCCTGCACCTTCACTACCAGTTTGTCTGGTGCCTTGAGCCCCCCTCGATCACAGTAATAAACCCTCCCATGGCACCCGCCTGTGTGATGACAGTCTGGAAATTAGCCCTTCCACATTCTCCTCTGCTTCCTGTGTAGAAGGGTACAGAGGTCTTTCATCTGTGCCACTCCGCAAGCGTGATTTGCACCATGTCCAGACTGTGTTGGCCCAGGCTATGCAAAATGAGAAACTGCACCAGGGCTCGTCGCTGCTGCCTCAGTCGCTGCACCATGTAAAGCCCTGCTTTTCTGTTTGGGTCTACTATACACTTATAATATTCCGGTCATTTTTGACCGGACCTATTAAAGTCTTGATTTTTAGCTAATTTAAGTGTTTTATTTGAATACCTGTTGCATTATTATACTGTATGCGAACATGGTTGTTCATAAACAAATGAAAAATGAAATCAAAAACTTAATTTTTATTTTTTTTGTATCAAAAAATGTTACAGGGCCTTATTGCAATATTCATGCATATTGCACATTTGCACATAAAAAATATTCTTTATATAACTGTAAACTATAACTAATAACATCAAACTATATGTAAATATATATATATATTTTTTTTTTTAAAAAAAGTTCATTTTTTTCTACATAAAATGGTTCACGGTGCTAAATTTACTGTTTGCATTCATCACAAGTATAATTTACATGTCTTTTGTATAATTGCTTTGCACAACTGCAACATATCACATTTGTTTTGGGATTACTTGATGTTGGACAGAAGGCGCATCGCTTCTGTTTTAGGCTGGGTGCGTTGCTGGTGGAGGCCGTGGGTATCGTAGCAGTGTCGGTGGAAGCCATTGGTTTACTTTCTTTAGCATGCTGTTGGATCCTGTGGACAATGGCTGCCGCTCCATTATCTCTGGGTGTTACTTTTCTTTCTTAGATATATCGGCTAACCAGTGATTTTGCCAACACAGTAATGGAACCAGCTAACACAAGGAAAATAAGAAAATCTTTTAATTTACAATGTGAAATGTTGACAACTGAATTGAACTATTTCTATATGAACAGCAGGTTAAATAAGATATAGAGAAAAAATTTTGCACATAACTAAACTGGAAGCGAATCCATCTGCTGTATCGTAATTTGAAAATGTATGTGTGTGTAAATCTGCATGGACCAAAAGGACCTCGATAAATTGATAAATAGTAGTAGATGCAATATATAGTCCAAAATGAGTTTATAACTCCTTTATTTTACTAAAAAAATGGCTGAAGATTAGTATAAAAGGCTATCGGTCATTTTTGACTAAACAGTACAAGTGTAAAAAAAAAAAGTGGAGCAAAAAGTAAACAAAAAAAAAATACCCATAGTAAGAACCCCTCAAATGAGGAAAAGTCAATTAAGTACAAGTTTCAGAAGTGCTTAATGAATAGTTTAAAAAATATCAAATTTCAAATTCGGTCATTTTTGACCGAACAGAACAGGAGGGATAGAGTGGAATTCCACCTTGTCGGCACATTGCATTTCAACCGCTTAACCGGTAGGCCGAAAGACAATGCAAGATGATGACCCGTGGGGTGCAAATGGTGGAAGTGAGCACACAGTGACCATGATTTCTGCAGCAGTGCATCCAGGCCGGGATAGTGGAGGAGAAATTGCTGTGCCACCAGGCCTTCTCTTGCTCCAGGTTCAGTGGAGACAGACATTGCTCAAACTCGGCATGGAGAGCTGTCCACAACTCTTGAGCTGTGTGACTGCGATCTCCAAGGCATATTAATTTAAACACTGCCTGATTGCGGTGAGACCTGTCTGTGCAGTACAAAGGTGGCGGGGGATTCTGTCTGCACTGTTTGATCGTGTGTCTATTTAAGGCAGAGGTTGAGGATGCAGGTGGGGGCCCTAGAGGAGGTGGAGAAGGCAGAAGTAGTGGAAGAAGTGTTTGATACATAGGTTTGTCCCCCAAGCTTTGGGGTTTCCAAGAATTTTGGAACAGCCCATTTCCCTCCTGCCCCCACAGCCACCAGAGTAACCCAGTGTTTGCTCGTCCAGGTGTCAGTGATGAAATGCAGCCTGATAGACTTTGATTTTTTCAAGGAATGAGTGATATTGTCTGTGACATGCTGGTGTAGCACAGGCACAGCTTTCTTAGAGTAGTAATGGCGACTGGGCAACTGGTACTGGAGGACTGCGACGGCCATCAGCTTTCGGAAACCATCTATATCCACCAGGCAGAAAGGCAGCATTTTTCTGGACAACAGATTGTAGATGATGACGCTCAAGCTCTAAGCTTTGGCATGTGTAGGAGGAAACAACCTTCTATGTCACCAAAACTGTGGGACTGAGGACTGGCTGCAGTGCTGAGAGAGGGTGGAGTAAGGTGAACACGATAAACTTCTGGACTGTGAGTAAAGTGCAGGCAGAGATGTTACGGTGGATTGAAAAAGATATGGTGTTCTCTGTGAAAATGAAAAAAAAACAGCAGGCATGTCCACTCCCTTAACAACTGACGGGCTCTCACTCACCCTGACTCTAGTGGAGGTTCTGTGGTTGTAGACCTGTGTAATAACACTTGCCACGGTGATGGAAGAGAAAGAAGCAGCAGATTCAGTTGATGGGGTGACCAGTGGTTGGTGAGGCTTGCTAGTGAACATTTTAGTGCAGTGAGATTCTCAGACAAGCGCATTTCGATCACATATGTGCTGGTTCATGCATGTAATAGTCAAATTATTGCAATTTTTGCCTTTACTAAGTAATTTTTTTACAAAGTTGGCAGATAACGTTAGTTGGATCATACTTTGAGGTCTCAAAAAAGACCCAGGCTAGGCAACGCTTGCCACCCCTGCGAACTGCAGACCCACGACCTTTACTGGCCCTTGCCAGAGTTGTGGCTGAGGATGCAGTGCTTGTCGTGGTTGCATCACTCTGTGTCTGTGCAGGAAGCCGCAACGTACCCTCCATGTCTTCCTTCTCCTCCACCTTCTCTGCTGAACTGCTCAGCTGTGTGCCTCTGGGTTAACACTACGTGGGATCTACAACCTCATCGTCATCCTCTCTGTTCTCCCACTCCTTGACCTGAAAGCCACTCTTCTCCTCTACCTACCCTGGCAGCACAATACAGCCCGTGTGTGCCTCAGGTATCTGAGTCTCTTCAGGTTCACCTCCCTCCCCCAGGGGTTAACATCTGGTGATGAGGGTCTGGATTCTGCTCGGACCCGATTTCGTCTGGCCCCAGATCCAACTGAAAGAAGTTTTGTCCATCAGTGCAGATGCTTTCCTCCTATTGAGCCTGTGAATCTTTGGAGCAGACCTCTAATTCCCTAGAATAGAATGTGTGAACAACTCTGCAGACTCGCTCGTTTTGTGGCTCGCCACAGTCAGTTGGGTGGTTGGAGAGTTGTGACAAGGGGGAAACAAGTGTAAGTGGGATGCCACCTCTGAGAACTGTACTGTGTGTTATGATAAGGTCAAGGAAGAGGAGGAGAGGACACTTGATGTAGCCCTTGCTATCCACTGGAGCACATGCTCTTTCTGGCCTCATCTACAAGTCGAACCGCTCTGTGACTGCCAAAGAAAGGGAGTGGAGTAGCCCATCCAGTAACAGAAGTTGTCAATTGTCTTTGGATAGGACGAGCCAGTGTTTGTTCAGTAGAGCTTTCAGTAACATTACCACCTATCCCACATACTACTTGAACACTAAGCCTATTCCCCCTTCCATCATGACCTCACTTTTTCCCATTCATGTTGGATGTACTCTTTCCCTCTTTTAACCAACTGTTCCACAACCCTTGGCTCCGATCCGTCAATCAACTGTCACTAAATTAAAAATCAGTATTTATTTGCTGAGATAGTGTGACTGGACCACGCTATTAGCACAAAGAATTTAGATTCTGAAATGTTGACTTTTGGCTGGACAAAAATATTAGCACAAAAGATTTATATGCTGAAATGTGGCCTGGTTTCTGGACCATGCTATTAGCACAAAGGATTGGTATACTGGAAGGTCTATTTCACACAAAATCCTATCTGTCTGAACTAGCTGACTGACAATCAACTGCGTAGATAACTATCTGACTATCCTGTAGCAGCCGCAGGAGCAGCCTCTCTGCACTGGCAAAATGGAGCTAAAACAACATGTCCGCTCTTTATATGGAGAGAGACATGTGACTTCGGCAGCCAATGACTAAAGCCCTCGTGTCTGGACTTTGTGGATGGTTCCTGCGCCCTGATTGGCTTGCCAGAATCTGCACACATTAAGTGAAGAAAAAATAAAAAAGAATAACAGTCCGCCACTCTTCTGACCTCTCTCCACCCCCTCTCCTCCTCAAACATGTCAACCCCGCTCATAATACAGCACCACTATCCTAGCCAAAGTTCTAACAAAAGCATTAGTGGAAACTCGATCATTTACTGAACTTCGGCTGAATTTTGCCGATTTTGAGAAAAATGCTTGGGGATCCAAACACGAATCCGAATGTGCAATGTTTGTGCCAACTTTGAGATTGGCGAATGTTTTCCGAACAAGTTCCCTCATCACTATTCGGAACCAGTCTGCTGACCCAAACTGTGTGCTACTCGATGGTGCAAGCTGAGGTAGCTTTGTCTGTGCAGGATCAAAGAACAGGTATCTAGTAGTGTTGAGCGAGCACTAAAATGCTCGGGTGCTCGAAGCTCAGGCCGAGCTCACCGTGATACTCGGGTGCTCGACCCGAGCAACGAGCCCAATGTCAGTCTATGGGAGACCCGAGCATTTTTGCGGCGGCACCCCAGGCAGTATGTAGAAAGCCTTAAAAGTGCCCAAAACGATAGTGACAGTGCTCAAATGACATGGGGACAGCATGGGGATTGCCCCAGGAAGCATTTCTGACCCCCATGTCACTGCTGTCAACAATGTGGTCAGAGGTATTAAGCCACTTTTACGGGCTCACAATAAAACGTTCAAAAATGAAACAAACGGTTTTCCTGTGAAATATGTTAAGGAACATCCTTTCCAGGGTAAAGACTTGTGTATAAGGTAAAATAAATAACCAAAAACAAAAATACTCCTCCACACCTTAGGCTATGTTCACAAGTAGCATTTTTTATGCATTTTTGCACTTTTGTATTGCTTTCAACCGTGACAAATGCATTCACCGGGAAATGTCATTTTAACATTTTACAACCTTATTTGGTCATGTGCTGTGTGACACAGGCATACAGTGCTGAAAAGACATGGGAACCGCATGGGGAAGACCCCTGGAAGCATCTCTGACACCCAGGTCATTGCCTAAAAGTGTGCCCATCAGAAGTGATCCTTGCCGCATCAGACTTGCAACTATACACGTGCAAGTCCTTGTCCCAGGGCAGTGTTCAATTGTACCTCCCCTATTACTTGCAATGCAAGCGCAAGTATGCAGCCTAACACCCACCCACCCCCAGGCTGCAATAACATACTGCTTGCTTCCTTGCACTTGAAATTGGGCCTTTTAGGCAAGTGGAGGTGGAATCTGGCCACCAAGTCATGGCTGTGTCGGCGGCCTGGTATCCATACTCAGTCCCCAGCCGCCCGGCGGCCTGTTGTCCATGCTTGGTCCCAAGCCGCCCGCGGCCGGGTGTCCACACACGGGTGTCCATAAACAGTCCCCAGCAGCCCCTATTTGAAGGACAGCCTATCCACAAACACGTGGACAAGTGAATGTGGCCAGGGATGGTCCATATGATTGACGCCTTCACACTGGGTTAATATTGTGGAAGCCGGGACACAGTTGAACACTGGGATGCAACACGTCCTCCAGACATAGAGGATTGCGGGTCCTGGGTCAATCAGGCTTCAACACAAAGTTCAGAAGGTAGACAGCAGCAGTGGTCAGCCCCCTACACGAGTAAATTATTCATGATCATGAGGCCATCCATGTCCTTAGCTTTCTGTTTCTTGGAATGCAAGTGCATGTATGTAGTAGCGGCTAGGCCTGAGGTGGTCAGCGTTTTGGCGCATATCTTACCTCTTCCGAGGATTGCTGGATGGTTTCCTGCTACTATCCCAGTTCTATGACTCCCGTTAAAACAAAGCTTCAGGTGATGAATGATGGATGAGGTGGTGGCAAAGGAGAAAGAGCAGGAGCAACAGGGACCATTCACATCAATATCAGGCCAGTCAACCACACATGTCTAGTAGGATATGTTTCTGTACCAAAAGGACCTGTTCGGCTACACAGTTAAGGGCATACAGTGAATGCAATGCCTACCAAAAATTTCGAGGCACTCCAATGCCCCTTGGAAGTGACATGGAGGTCAGAGGGCGTTAACTAAACCGTGTTTTCCATTTATAGCAACTGGGTCTCCTTTACACTGTTGGCCTAAGCAGTGAATGGAAAGCTTTCCAAAAATTATGAGGAACTGCAATGCCCCTTGAAACAGATGTGGATTACTGCGTACTAAAAACCTTCTACCCATTATTGGGGAGTGGGTCTCCCTTAGTGTTCGCCTATGCATTGAAAAGCAAAAGCTGACTAATATAAGAAGGAAATGCAATGCCCGTAGGATGAGTCGTGGAGGTTAGAGTTCATTAAAAACAACATTTCAATGCCCCTTGGGACAGCTGTGGAATTCAGAGTGGTTTAACAAGACTCCTTTAATGCCCCTTGGAAGAGACGTGGAGATCAGAGTGGTTTAGCAAGACGGTTTTAATGACCCATGGAAGAGACGTGGTGGTCACAGTAGCTTAACAAGACGGTTTTAATGCCCCTTGGAAGAGTGGTGGAGGTCACAGTAGCTTAACAAGACAGTTTTAATTCCCCTTGGAAAAGACGTGGAGGTCAGAGTGGTTTAACAAGATGGTTTTAATGCCCCTTTGAAGAGGCGTGGAAGTCACAGAAGCTTAACAAGATGGTTTTAATGCCCCTTGGAAGAGTGGAGGAGGTCACAGTAGCTTAACAATACGGTTTTGATGCCACTTGGAAAAGTGTTGGAGGTCACACTAGCTTAACAAGACGGTTTTAATGCCCCTTGGAAGAGTGGTGGAGGTCACAGTAGCTTAACAAGACGGTTTTAACGCCCCTTGGAAGAGTGGAGGAGGTCACAGTAGCTTAACAAGACAGTTTTAATGCCCCATGGAAGGGTGGTGGTGGTCAAAGTAAGTTAACAAGACAGTTTTAATGCACCTTGGAAGAGACGTGGAGGTCACAGCAGCTTAACAAGACGGTTTTAATGCCCCTTGGAAGAGTTATGGAGGTTACAGTAGCTTAACAAGACAGTTTTAATGCCCCTTGGAAGAGACGTCGAGGTCAGAGTGGTTTTACAAGACTGATTTAATGCCCCTTTGAAGAGTGGTGGAGGTCACAGTAGCTTAACAAGACTGTTTTAATGCCCCTTGGAAAAGTGGTGGAGGTCACAGTAGCTTAACAAGACGGTTTTAATGCCCCTTGGAGAAGATGTGGAGGTCACAGTAGCTTAACAAGACGGTTTTAATGCCCCTTGGAACAGTGATGGAGGTCACAGTAGCTTAACAAGACAGTTTTAATGCCCCTTGGAAGAGACGTCGAGGTCAGAGTGGTTTTACAAGACTGATTTAATGCCCCTTTGAAGAGTGGTGGAGGTCACAGTAGCTTAACAAGACGGTTTTAATGCCCCTTGGAAGAGTGGAGGAGGTCACAGTAGCTTAACGAGACAGTTTTAATACCCCTTGGAAGAGACGTGGAGGTCACAGTAGCTTAACAAAACGGTTTTAATACCCCTTGGAAGAGTGATGGAGGTTACAGTAGCTTAACAAGACATTTTTAATGCCGCTTGGAAGAGTGGTGGAGGTCACAGTAGCTTAACAAGACAGTTTTAATTCCCCTTGGAAAAGACGTGGAGGTCAGAGTGGTTTAACAAGATGGTTTTAATGCCCCTTTGAAGAGGCGTGGAAGTCACAGAAGCTTAACAAGATGGTTTTAATGCCCCTTGGAAGAGTGGAGGAGGTCACAGTAGCTTAACAATACGGTTTTGATGCCACTTGGAAAAGTGTTGGAGGTCACACTAGCTTAACAAGACGGTTTTAATGCCCCTTGGAAAAGTGGTGGAGGTCACAGTAGCTTAGCAAGACAGTTTTAATGCCCCTTGGAAGAGAAGTGGAGGTCAGATTGGTTTAGCAAGACGGATTTAATGCCCCTTGGAAGAGACGTGGTGGTCACAGTTGCTTAACAAGACGGTTTTAATGCCCCTTGGAAGAGTGGTGGAGGTCACAGTAGCTTAACAAGACAGTTTTAATTCCCCTTGGAAAAGACGTGGAGGTGAGAGTGGTTTAACAAGATGGTTTTAATGCCCCTTGGAAGAGGCGTGGAAGTCACAGTAGCTTAACAAGATGGTTTTAATGCCCCTTGGAAGAGTGGAGGAGGTCACAGTAGCTTAACAATACGGTTTTGATGCCCGTTGGAAAAGTGGTGGAAGTCACACTAGCTTAACAAGACGGTTTTAATGCCCCTTGGAAAAGTGGTGGAGGTCACAGTAGCTTAGTAAGACAGTTTTAATGCCACTTGGAAGAGAAGTGGAGGTCACAGTAGCTTAACAAGACAGTTTTAATGCCCCTTAAAAAAGACGTGGAGGTCAGTGTGGTTTAACAAGACGGTTTTAATGCCCCTTGGAAGAGTGGTGGAGGTCACAGTAGCTTAACAAGACGGTTTTAACGCCCCTTGGAAGAGTGGTGGAGGTCACAGTAGCTTAACAAGACGGTTTTAATGCCCCATGGAAGGGTGGTGGTGGTCAAAGTAAGTTAACAAGACAGTTTTAATGCCCCTTGGAAGAGACGTGGAGGTTACAGTAGCTTAACAAGACGGTTTTAATGCCCCTTGGAAGAGTGATGGAGGTTACAGTAGCTTAACAAGACGGTTTTAATGCCCCTTGGAACAGTGATGGAGGTCACAGTAGCTTAACAAGACAGTTTTAATGCCCCTTGGAAGAGACGTCGAGGTCAGAGTGGTTTTACAAGACTGATTTAATGCCCCTTTGAAGAGTGGTGGAGGTCACAGTAGCTTAACAAGACGGTTTTAATGCCCCTTGGAAGAGTGGAGGAGGTCACAGTAGCTTAACGAGACAGTTTTAATACCCCTTGGAAGAGACGTGGAGGTCACAGTAGCTTAACAAAATGGTTTTAATACCCCTTGGAAGAGTGATGGAGGTTACAGTAGCTTAACAAGACATTTTTAATGCCGCTTGGAAGAGTGGTGGAGGTCACAGTAGCTTAACAAGACAGTTTTAATTCCACTTGGAAAAGACGTGGAGGTCAGAGTGGTTTAACAAGATGGTTTTAATGCCCCTTGGAAGAGGCGTGGAAGTCACAGTAGCTTAACGAGACAGTGTTAATACCCCTTGGAAGAGACATGGAGGTCACAGTAGCTTAACAAGATGGTTTTAATGCCCCTTGGAAGAGTGGTGGAGGTCACAGTAGCTTACAAGACAGTTTTAATGCCCCTTGGAAGAGACGTGGAGGTCACAGTAGCTTAACAAGACGGTTTTAATGCCCCTTGGAAGAGTGATGGAGGTTACAGAAGCTTAACAAGACATTTTTAATGCCGCTTGGAAGAGTGGAGGAGGTCACAGTAGCTTAACAATACGTTTTTGATGCCCCTTGGAAAAGTGGTAAAGGTCACACTACCTTAACAAGATGGTTTTAATGCCCCTTGGAAAAGTGGTGGAGGTCACAGGAGCTTAGCAAGACAGATTTAATGCCCCTTGGAAGAGAAGTGGAGGTCAGAGTGGTTTAACAAGACGGATTTAATGCCCCTTGGAAGAGTGGTGGAGGTCACAGTAGCTTAACAAGACAGTTTTAATGCCCCTTGGAAGAGACGTGGAGGTCACAGTAGCTTAACAAGACGGTTTTAATGCCCCTTGGAAGAGTGATGGATGTCACAGTAGCTTAACAAGATGTTTTTAATGCCCCTTGGAAGAGTGGTGGAGGTCACAGCAGCTTAACAAGACAGTTTTAATGCCGCTTGGAAAAGACGTGGCGGTCAGAGTGGTTTAACAAGATGGTTTTAATGCCCCTTGGAAGAGTGGTGGAGGTCACAGTAGCTTAACAAGAAGGTTTTAACGCCCCTTGGAAGAGTGGTGGAGGTCACAGTAGCTTAACAAGATGGTTTTAATGCCCCTTGGAAAGGTAGTGGAGGTCACAGTAGGTTAACAAGACAGTTTTAATGCCCCTTGGAAGAGACGTGGAGGTCACAGTAGCTTAACAAGATGGTTTTAATGGACCTTGGAAAAGTGGTGGCGGCCACAGTAGCTTAACAAGACAGTTTTAATGCCCCTTGTAAGAGACGTGGAGGTCAGAGTGGTTTAACAAATGGTTTTAATGCCCCTTGGAAGAGTGGTGGAGGGCACAGTAGCTTTACAAGATGGTTTTAATGCTCCTTGGAAGAGTGGTGGAGGTCACAGTAGCTTAACAAGACAGTTTTAATGCCCCTTGGAAGGGACGTGGAGGTCAGAGTGGTTTAACAAGATGGTTTTAATGCCCCTTGGAAGAGTGGTGGAGGTCACTGTAGCTTATCAAGACGGTTTTAATGCCAATTGGAAAAGTGGTGGAGGTCACAGTAGTTTAACAAGACAGTTTTAATGACCCTTGGAGGAGACGTGGAGGTCACAGTAGCTTAACAAGACTGTTTTAATGCCCCTTGGAAGAGTGGTGGAGGTCACAGTAGCTTAACAAGACAGTTTTAATTCCCCTTGGAAAAGACGTGGAGGTGAGAGTGGTTTAACAAGATGGTTTTAATGCCCCTTGGAAGAGGCGTGGAAGTCACAGTAGCTTAACAAGATGGTTTTAATGCCCCTTGGAAGAGTGGAGGAGGTCACAGTAGCTTAACAATACGGTTTTGATGCCCCTTGGAAAAGTGGTGGAAGTCACACTAGCTTAACAAGACGGTTTTAATGCCCCTTGGAAAAGTGGTGGAGGTCACAGTAGCTTAGTAAGACAGTTTTAATGCCACTTGGAAGAGAAGTGGAGGTCACAGTAGCTTAACAAGACAGTTTTAATGCCCCTTAAAAAAGACGTGGAGGTCAGTGTGGTTTAACAAGACGGTTTTAATGCCCCTTGGAAGAGTGGTGGAGGTCACAGTAGCTTAACAAGACGGTTTTAACGCCCCTTGGAAGAGTGGTGGAGGTCACAGTAGCTTAACAAGACGGTTTTAATGCCCCATGGAAGGGTGGTGGTGGTCAAAGTAAGTTAACAAGACAGTTTTAATGCCCCTTGGAAGAGACGTGGAGGTTACAGTAGCTTAACAAGACGGTTTTAATGCCCCTTGGAAGAGTGATGGAGGTTACAGTAGCTTAACAAGACGGTTTTAATGCCCCTTGGAACAGTGATGGAGGTCACAGTAGCTTAACAAGACAGTTTTAATGCCCCTTGGAAGAGACGTCGAGGTCAGAGTGGTTTTACAAGACTGATTTAATGCCCCTTTGAAGAGTGGTGGAGGTCACAGTAGCTTAACAAGACGGTTTTAATGCCCCTTGGAAGAGTGGAGGAGGTCACAGTAGCTTAACGAGACAGTTTTAATACCCCTTGGAAGAGACGTGGAGGTCACAGTAGCTTAACAAAATGGTTTTAATACCCCTTGGAAGAGTGATGGAGGTTACAGTAGCTTAACAAGACATTTTTAATGCCGCTTGGAAGAGTGGTGGAGGTCACAGTAGCTTAACAAGACAGTTTTAATTCCACTTGGAAAAGACGTGGAGGTCAGAGTGGTTTAACAAGATGGTTTTAATGCCCCTTGGAAGAGGCGTGGAAGTCACAGTAGCTTAACGAGACAGTGTTAATACCCCTTGGAAGAGACATGGAGGTCACAGTAGCTTAACAAGATGGTTTTAATGCCCCTTGGAAGAGTGGTGGAGGTCACAGTAGCTTACAAGACAGTTTTAATGCCCCTTGGAAGAGACGTGGAGGTCACAGTAGCTTAACAAGACGGTTTTAATGCCCCTTGGAAGAGTGATGGAGGTTACAGAAGCTTAACAAGACATTTTTAATGCCGCTTGGAAGAGTGGAGGAGGTCACAGTAGCTTAACAATACGTTTTTGATGCCCCTTGGAAAAGTGGTAAAGGTCACACTACCTTAACAAGATGGTTTTAATGCCCCTTGGAAAAGTGGTGGAGGTCACAGGAGCTTAGCAAGACAGATTTAATGCCCCTTGGAAGAGAAGTGGAGGTCAGAGTGGTTTAACAAGACGGATTTAATGCCCCTTGGAAGAGTGGTGGAGGTCACAGTAGCTTAACAAGACAGTTTTAATGCCCCTTGGAAGAGACGTGGAGGTCACAGTAGCTTAACAAGACGGTTTTAATGCCCCTTGGAAGAGTGATGGATGTCACAGTAGCTTAACAAGATGTTTTTAATGCCCCTTGGAAGAGTGGTGGAGGTCACAGCAGCTTAACAAGACAGTTTTAATGCCGCTTGGAAAAGACGTGGCGGTCAGAGTGGTTTAACAAGATGGTTTTAATGCCCCTTGGAAGAGTGGTGGAGGTCACAGTAGCTTAACAAGAAGGTTTTAACGCCCCTTGGAAGAGTGGTGGAGGTCACAGTAGCTTAACAAGATGGTTTTAATGCCCCTTGGAAAGGTAGTGGAGGTCACAGTAGGTTAACAAGACAGTTTTAATGCCCCTTGGAAGAGACGTGGAGGTCACAGTAGCTTAACAAGATGGTTTTAATGGACCTTGGAAAAGTGGTGGCGGCCACAGTAGCTTAACAAGACAGTTTTAATGCCCCTTGTAAGAGACGTGGAGGTCAGAGTGGTTTAACAAATGGTTTTAATGCCCCTTGGAAGAGTGGTGGAGGGCACAGTAGCTTTACAAGATGGTTTTAATGCTCCTTGGAAGAGTGGTGGAGGTCACAGTAGCTTAACAAGACAGTTTTAATGCCCCTTGGAAGGGACGTGGAGGTCAGAGTGGTTTAACAAGATGGTTTTAATGCCCCTTGGAAGAGTGGTGGAGGTCACTGTAGCTTATCAAGACGGTTTTAATGCCAATTGGAAAAGTGGTGGAGGTCACAGTAGTTTAACAAGACAGTTTTAATGACCCTTGGAGGAGACGTGGAGGTCACAGTAGCTTAACAAGACTGTTTTAATGCCCCTTGGAAGAGTGCTGGAGGTCACAGTAGCTTAACAAGACAGTTTTAATGCCCCTTGGAAGAGACGTCGAGGTCAGAGTGGTTTTACAAGATGGATTTAATGCCCCTTTGAAGAGTGGTAGAGGTCACAGTAGCTTAACAAGATGGTTTTAATGCCCCTTGGAAGAGTGGAGGAGGTCACAGTAGCTTAACGAGACAGTTTTAATTCCCCTTGGAAGAGACATGGAGGTCACAGTAGCTTAACAAGATGGTTTTAATGCCCCTTGGAAGAGTGGTGGAGGTCACAGTAGCTTAACAAGACAGTTTTAATGCCCCTTGGAAGAGACGTGGAGGTCACAGTAGCTTAACAAGACAGTTTTAATGCCCCTTGGAAGAGGCGTGGAAGTCACAGTAGCTTAACAAGATGGTTTTAATGCCCCTTGGAAGAGTGGAGGAGGTCACAGTAGCTTAACAATGCGGTTTTGATGCCCCTTGGAAAAGTGGTGGAGGTCACACTAGCTTAACAAGACGGTTTAAATGCCCCTTGGAAAAGTGGTGGAGGTCACAGGAGCTTAGCAAGACAGATTTAATGCCCCTTGGAAGAGAAGTGGAGGTCAGAGTGGTTTAACAAGACGGATTTAATGCCCCTTGGAAGAGTGGTGGAGGTCACAGTAGCTTAACAAGACAGTTTTAATGCCCCTTGCAAGAGACGTGGAGGTCACAGTAGCTTAACAAGACGGTTTTAATGCCCCTTGAAAGAGTGATGGAGGTCACAGTAGCTTAACAAGATGTTTTTAATGCCCCTTGGAAGAGTGGTGGAGGTCACAGCAGCTTAACAAGACAGTTTTAATGCCGCTTGGAAAAGATGTGGTGGTCAAAGTGGTTTAACAAAACGGTTTTAATGCCCCTTGGAAGAGTGGTGGAGGTCCCAGTAGCTTAGCAAGACGGTTTTAACGCCCCTTGGAAGAGTGGTGGAGGTCACAGTAGCTTAACAAGACGGTTTTAATGCCCCTTGGAAGGGTGGTGGAGGTCACAGTAGGTTAACAAGACAGTTTTAATGCCCCTTGGAATAGACGTGGAGGTCACAGTAGCTTAACAAGATGGTTTTAATGCCCCTTGGACGAGTGGTGGAGGGAACAGTAGCTTTACAAGATGGTTTTAATGCCCCATGAAAAAGTTTTGGAGGTCACAGTAGCTTAACAAGACAGTTTTAATGCCCATTGGAAGGGACGTGGAGGTCAGAGTGGTTTAATAAGATGGTTTTAATGTCCCTTGGAAGAGTGGTTGAGGTCACAGTAGCTTATCAAGACGGTTTTAATGCCCCTTGGAAAAGTGGTGGAGGTCACAGTAGCTTAACAAGACAGTTTTAATGCCCCTTGGAGGAGACGTAGAGGTCACAGTAGCTTAACAAAGCGGTTTTAGTGCCCCGTGGAAGAGTGATGGAGGTCACAGTAGCTTAACAAGACAGTTTTAATGCCGCTTGGAAGAGACGTCTAGGTCAGAGTGGTTTTACAAGACGGATTTAATGCCCCTTTAAAGAGTGGTAGAGGTCGCAGTAGCTTAACAAGACGGTTTTAATGCCCCTTGGAAGAGTGGAGGAGGTCACAGTAGGTTAACGAGACAGATTTAATTCCCCTTGGTAGAGACATGGAGGTCACAGTAGCTTAACAAGATGGTTTTAATGCCCCTTGGAAGAGTGGTGGAGGTCACAGTAGCTTAACAAGACAGTTTTAATGCCCCTTGGAAGAGACGTGGAGGTCACAGTAGCTTAACAAGACGGTTTTAATGACCCTTGGAAGAGTGATGGAGGTTACAGTAGCTTAACAAGACGTTTTTAATGCCGCTTGGAAGAGTGGTGGAGGTCACAGTAGCTTAACAAGACAGTTTTAATGCCCCTTGGAAAAGACGTGGAGGTCAGAGTGGTTTAACAAGACGGCTTTAATGCCCCTTGGAAGAGACGTGGAGGTCACAGTAGCTTAACAAGATGGTTTTAATGCCCCTTGGAAAAGTGGTTTTGGCCACAGTAGCTTAACAAGACAGTTTTAATGCCCCTTGTAAGAGACGTGGAGGTCACAGTAGCTTACAAGACAGTTTTGATGCACCTTGGATGAGACGTTGAGGTCACAGTAGCTTAACAAGACGGTTTTAATGCCCCTTGGAAGAGTGATGGAGGTTACAGTAGCTTACAAGACAGTTTTAATGCCCTTGGAAGAGACAAGGAGGTCACAGTAGCTTAACAAGACAGTTTTAATGCACCTTGGAAGAGTGATGGAGGTTACAGTAGCTTAACAAGACATTTTTAATCCCGCTTGGAAGAGTGGTGGAGGTCACAGTAGCTTAACAAGTCAGTTTTAATTCCCCTTGGAAAAGACGTGGAGGTCAGAGTGGTTTAACAAGATGGTTTTAATGCCCCTTGGAAGAGTGGAGGAGGTCACAGTAGCTTAACAATACGGTTTTGATGCCCCTTGGAAAAGTGGTGGAGGTCACACTAGCTTAACAAGACGGTTTTAATGCCCCTTGGAAAAGTTGTGAAAGTCACAGTAGCTTAGCAAGACAGTTTTAATGCCCCTTGTAAGAGAAGTGGAGGTCAGAGTGGTTTAACAAGACGGATTTAATGCCCCTTGGAAAAGACGTGGAGGTCAGAGTGGTTTAACAAGATGGTTTTAATGCCCCTTGGAAGAGGCGTGGAAGTCACAGTAGCTTAACGAGACAGTTTTAATACCCCTTGGAAGAGACATGGTGGTCACAGTAGCTTAACAAGATGGTTTTAATGGCCCTTGGAAGAGTGGTGGAGGTCACAGTAGCTTACAAGACAGTTTTAATGCCCCTTGGAAGAGACGTGGAGGTCACAGTAGCTTAACAAGACGGTTTTAATGCCCCTTGGAAGAGTGATAGAGGTTACAGTAGCTTAACAAGACATTTTTAATGCCGCTTGGAAGAGTGGAAGAGGTCACAGTAGCTTAACAATACGGTTTTGATGCCCCTTGGAAAAGTGGTAAAGGTCACACTAGCTTAACAAGATGGTTTTAATGCCCCTTGGAAAAGTGGTGGAGGTCACAGTAGCTTAGCAAGACAGTTTTAATGCCACTTGGAAGAGAAGTGGAGGTCAGAGTGGTTTAACAAGACGGATTTAATGCCCCTTGGAAGAGTGGTGGAGGTCACAGTAGCTTAACAAGACAGTTTTAATGCCCCTTGGAAGAGACGTGGAGGTCACAGTAGCTTAACAAGACGGTTTTAATGCCCCTTGGAAGAGTGATGGAGGTCACAGTAGCTTAACAAGATGTTTTTAATGCCCCTTGGAAGAGTGGTGGAGGTCACAGCAGCTTAACAAGACAGTTTTAATGCCGCTTGGAAAAGACGTGGCGGTCAGAGTGGTTTAACAAGATGGTTTTAATGCCCCTTGGAAGAGTGGTGGAGGGCACAGTAGCTTTACAAGATGGTTTTAATGCTCATTGGAAGGGTGGTGGAGGTCACAGTAGGTTAACAAGACAGATTTAATGCCCCTTGGAAGAGACGTGGAGGTCACAGTAGCTTAACAAGATGGTTTTAATGCCCCTTGGAAAAGTGGTGGGGGCCACAGTAGCTTAACAAGACAGTTTTAATGCCCCTTGTAAGAGACGTGGAGGTCAGAGTGGTTTAACAAGATGGTTTTAATGCCCCTTGGAAGAGTGGTGGAGGGCACAGTAGCTTTACAAGATGGTTTTAATGCTCATTGGAAGAGTGGTGGAGGTCACAGTAGCTTAACAAGACAGTTTTAATGCCCCTTGGAAGGGACGTGGAGGTCAGAGTGGTTTAACAAGATGGTTTTAATGCCCCTTGGAAGAGTGGTGGAGGTCACAGTAGCTTAACAATACGGTTTTGATGCCCCTTGGAAAAGTGGTGGAGGTCACACTAGCTTAACAAGACGGTTTTAATGCCCCTTGGAAAAGTGGTGGAGGTCACAGTAGCTCAGCAAGACAGTTTTAATGCCACTTGGAAGGGAAGTGGAGGTCACAGTAGCTTAACAAGACCGTTTTAATGCCCCTTGGAAGAGACGTGGAGGTCACAGTAGCTTAACAAGACCGTTTTAATGCCCCTTGGAAGAGTGATGGAGGTCACAGTAGCTTAACAAGATGTTTTTAATGCCCCTTGGAAGAGTGGTGGAGGTCACAGCAGCTTAACAAGACAGTTTTAATGCCCCTTGGAAAAGATGTGTCGTCAGAGTGGTTTAACAAGACGGTTTTAATGCCCCTTAGAAGAGTTGTGGAGGTCCCAGTAGCTTAACAAGACGGTTTTAACACCCCTTGGAAGAGTGGTGGAGGTCACAGTAGCTTAACAAGACGGTTTTAATGCCCCTTGGAATAGACGTGGAGGTCACAGTAGCTTAACAAGATGGTTCTAATGCCCCTTGGACGAGTGGTGGAGGAAACAGTAGCTTATCAAGACGGTTTTAATGCACTTGGAAAAGTGGTGGAGGTCACAGTAGCTTAACAAGACAGTTTTAATGCCCCTTGGAGGAGACGTAGAGGTCACAGTAGCTTAACAAAATGGTTTTAGTGCCCCTTGGAAGAGTGATGGAGGTCACAGTAGCTTAACAAGACAGTTTTAATGCCCCTTGGAAGAGACATCGAGGTCAGAGTGGTTTTGCAAGACGGATTTAATGCCCCTTTGAAGAGTGGTAGAGGTCGCAGTAGCTTAACAAGACGGTTTTAATGCCCCTTGGAAGAGTGGAGGAAGTCACAGTAGCTTAACGAGACAGATTTAATTCCCCTTGCTAAAGACATGGAGGTCACAGTAGCTTAACAAGATTGTTTTAATGCCCCTTGGAAGAGTGGTGGAGGTCACAGTAGCTTAACAAGACATTTTTAATGCCGCTTGGAAGAGTGGTGGAGGTCACAGTAGCTTAACAAGACAGTTTTAATTCCCCTTGGAAAAGAAGTGGCGGTCAGAGTGGCTTAACAAGATGGTTTTAATGCCCCTTGGAAGAGGCGTGGAAGTCACAGTAGCTTAACAAAATGGTTTTAATGCCTCTTGGAAGAGTGGAGGAGGTCACAGTAGCTTAACAATACGGTTTTGATGCCCCTTGGAAAAGTGGTGGAGGTCACACTAGCTTAACAAGACGGTTTTAATGCCCCTTGGAAGAGTGATGGAGGTCACAGTAGTTTAACAAGACAGTTTTAATGCCCCTTGGAAGAGACGTCGAGGTCAGAGTGGTTTTACAAGAAAGATTTAATGCCCCTTTGAAGAGTGGTGGAGGTTACAATAGCTTAACAAGACGGTTTTAATGCTCCTTGGAAAAGTGGTGGAGGTCACAGTAGCTTAACAAGACAGTTTTAATGCCCCTTGGAGGAGATGTGGAGGTCACAGTAGCTTAACAAGACGGTTTTAATGCCCCTTGGAAGAGTGATGGAGGTCACAGTAGCTTAACAAGACAGTTTTAATGCCCCTTGGAAGAGACGTCGAGGTCAGAGTGGTTTTACAAGACTGATTTAATGCCCCTTTGAAGAGTGGTGGAGGTCACAGTAGCTTAACAAGACGGTTTTAATGCACCTTGGAAGAGTGGAGGAGGTCACAGTAGCTTAACGAGACAGTTTTAATACCCCTTGGAAGAGACATGGAGGTCACAGTAGCTTAACAAGATGGTTTTAATGCCCCTTGGAAGAGTGGTGGAGGTCACAGTAGCTTACAAGACAGTTTTAATGCCCCTTGGAAGAGACATGGAGGTCACAGTAGCTTAACAAGACGGTTTTATTGCCCCTTGAAGAGTGATGGAGGTTACAGTAGCTTAACAAGACATTTTTAATCCCACTTGGAAGAGTGGTGGAGGTCACAGTAGCTTAACAAGTCAGTTTTAATTCCCCTTGGAAAAGACGTGGAGGTCAGAGTGGTTTAACAAGATGGTTTTAATGCCCCTTGGAAGAGGCGTGGAAGTCACAGTAGCTTAACAAGATGGTTTTAATGCCCTTTGGAAGAGTGGAGGAGGTCACAGTAGCTTAACAATACGGTTTTGATGCCCCTTGGAAAAGTGGTGGAGGTCACACTAGCTTAACAAGAAGGTTTTAATGCCCCTTGGAAAAGTGGTGGAGGTCACAGTAGCTTAGCAAGACAGTTTTAATGCCCCTTGGAAGAGAAGTGTAGGTCAGAGTGGTTTAACAAGATGGATTTAATGACCCTTGGAAGAGTGGTGGAGGTCACAGTAGCTTAACAAGACAGTTTTAATGCCCCTTGGAAGAGACGTGGAGGTCACAGTAGCTTAACAAGACGGTTTTAATGCCCCTTGGAGGAGTAATGGAGGTCACAGTATCTTAACAAGATGTTTTTAATGCCCCTTGGAAGAGTGGTGGAGGTCACAGCAGCTTAACAAGACAGTTTTAATGCACCTTGGAAAAGACGTGGCGGTCAGAGTGGTTTAACAAGACGGTTTTAATGCCCCTTGGAAGAGTGGTGGAGGTCACAGTACCTTAACAAGACGGTTTTAACGCCCCTTGGAAGAGTGGTGGAGGTCACAATAGCTTAACAAGATGGTTTTAATGCCCCTTGGAAGGGTGGTGGAGGTCACAGTAGGTTAACAAGACAGTTTTAATGCCCCTTGGAAGAGACGTGGAGGTCACAGTAGCTTAACAAGATGGTTTTCATGCCCCTTGGAAAAGTGGTGGAGGCCACAGTAGCTTAACAAGACAGTTTTAATGCCCCTTGTAAGAGACGTGGAGGTCAGAGTGGTTTAACAAGATGGTTTTAATGCCCCTTGGAAGAGTGGTAGAGGTCACAGTAGCTTAACAAGACTGTTTTAATGCCCCTTGGAAGAGTGGAGGAGGTCACAGTAGCTTAACGAGAGTTTTCATTCCCATTGGAAGAGACATGGAAGTCACAGTAGCTTAACAAGATGGTTTTAATGCCCCTTGGAAGAGTGGTGGAGGTCACAGTAGCTTAACAATACGGTTTTGATGCCCCTTGGAAAAGTGGTGGAGGTCACACTAGCTTAACAAGACGGTTTTAATGCCCCTTGGAAAAGTGGTGGAGGTCACAGTAGCTTAGCAAGACAGTTTTAATGCCACTTGGAAGGGAAGTGGAGGTCACAGTAGCTTAACAAGACCGTTTTAATGCCCCTTGGAAGAGACGTGGAGGTCACAGTAGCTTAACAAGACCGTTTTAATGCCCCTTGGAAGAGTGATCGAGGTCACAGTAGCTTAACAAGATGTTTTTAATGCCCCTTGGAAGAGTGGTGGAGGTCACAGCAGCTTAACAAGACAGTTTTAATGCCCCTTGGAAAAGATGTGTCGGTCAGTGTGGTTTAACAAGACGGTTTTAATGCCCCTTGGAAGAGTTGTGGAGGTCCCAGTAGCTTAACAAGACGGTTTTAACACCCCTTGGAAGAGTGGTGGAGGACACAGTAGCTTAACAAGACGGTTTTAATGCCCCTTGGAAGGGTGGTGGAGGTCACAGTAGGTTAACAAAACAGTTTTAATGCCCCTTGGAATAGACGTGGAGGTCACAGTAGCTTAACAAGATGGTTTTAATGCCCCTTGGACGAGTGGTGGAGGAAACAGTAGCTTATCAAGACGGTTTTAATGCCCCTTGGAAAAGTGGTGGAGGTCACAGTAGCTTAACAAGACAGTTTTAATGCCCCTTGGAGGAGACGTAGAGGTCACAGTAGCTTAACAAAACGGTTTTAGTGCCCCTTGGAAGAGTGATGGAAGTCACAGTAGCTTAACAAGACAGTTTTAATGCCCCTTGGAAGAGACGTCGAGGGCAGAGTGGTTTTACAAGACGGATTTAATGCCCCTTTGAAGAGTGGTAGAGGTCGCAGTAGCTTAACAAGACGGTTTTAATGCCCCTTGGAAGAGTGGAGGAGGTCACAGTAGCTTAACGAGACAGATTTAATTCCCCTTGGTAGAGACATGGAGGTCACAGTAGCTTAACAGGATGGTTTTCATGCCCCTTGGAAGAGTGGTGGAGGTCACAGTAGCTTAACAAGACAGTTTTAATGCCCCTTGGAAGAGACGTGGAGGTCACAGTAGCTTAACAAGACGGTTTTAATGACCCTTGGAAGAGTGATGGAGGTTACAGTAGCTTAACAAGATGTTTTTAATGCCGCTTGGAAGAGTGGTGGAGGTCACAGTAGCTTAACAAGACGGTTTTAATGCCCCTTGGAAAAGACGTGGAGGTCAGAGTGGTTTAACAAGACGGCTTTAATGCCCCTTGGAAGAGTGGTGGAGGTCACAGTAGCTTAACAAGACGGTTTTAACGCCCCTTGGAAGAGTGGTGGAGGTCACAGTAGCTTAACAAGACGGTTTTAATGCCCCTTGGAAGGGTGGTGGAGGTCACAGTAGGTTAACAAGACAGCTTTAATGCCCCTTGGAAGAGACGTGGAGGTCACAGTAGCTTAACAAACCGTTTTAATGCCACTTGGCAAAGTGGTGGCGGCCACAGTAGCTTAAGAAGACAGTTTTAATGCCCCTTGGAAGAGACGTCGAGGTTAGAGTGGTTTTACAAGAAGGATTTAATGCCCCTTGAAAGAGTGGTGGAGGTCACAGTAGCTTAACAAGACGGTTTTAATGCCCCTTGGAAGAGTGGAGGAGGTCACAGTAGCTTAACAAGATGGTTTTAATGCCCCTTGGAATAGTGGTGGAGGTCACAGTAGCATAACAAGACAGTTTTAATGCCCCTTGGAAGAGACGTGGATGACCGAGTGGTTTAACAAGACGGTTTTAATGCCCCTTGGAAGAGTGGTGGAGGTCACAGTAGCATTACAAGATGGTTTTAATGCCCCTTGGAAGAGTGGTGGAGGTCACAGTAGCTTAACAAGACGGTTTTAATGCCCCTTGGAAAAGTAGTGGAGGTCACAGGAGCTTAGCAAGATAGTTTTAATGCCCCTTGGAAGAGAAGTGGAGGTCAGAGTGGTTTAACAAGATGGATTTAATGCCCCTTGGAAGAGTGGTGGAGGTCACAGTAGCTTAACAAGACAGTTTTAATGCCCCTTGGAAGAGACGTGGAGGTCACAGTAGCTTAACAAGACGGTTTTAATGCCCCTTGGAAGAGTGATGGAGGTCACAGTAGCTTAACAAGATGTTTTTAATGCCCCTTGGAAGAGTGGTGGAGGTCACAGCAGCTTAACAAGACAGTTTTAATGCCCCTTGGAAAAGATGTGGCGGTCAGAGTGGTTTAACAACACGGTTTTAATGCCCCTTGGAAGAGTGGTGGAGGTCCCAGTAGCTTAACAAGACAGTTTTAACGCCTCTTGGAAGAGTGGTGGAGGTCACAGTAGCTTAACAAGACAGTTTTATTGCCCATTGGAAGGGACGTGGAGGTCAGAGTGGTTTAACAAGATGGTTTTAATGCCCCTTGGAAGAGTGGTTGAGGTCACAGTAGCTTATCAAGACGGTTTTAATGCCCCTTGGAAAAGTGGTGGAGGTCACAGTAGCTTAACAAGACAGTTTTAATGCCCCTTGGAGGAGACGTAGAGGTCACAGTAGCTTAACAAAGCGGTTTTAGTGCCCCTTGGAAGAGTGATGGAGGTCACAGTAGCTTAACAAGACAGTTTTAATGCCCCTTGGAAGAGACGTGGAGGTCACAGTAGCTTAACAAGACAGTTTTAATGCCCCTTGGAAGAGGCGTGGAAGTCACAGTAGCTTAACAAGATGGTTTTAATGCCCCTTGGAAGAGTGGAGGAGGTCACAGTAGCTTAACAAGACAGTTTTAATGCCCCTTGGAAGAGACGTGGAGGTCACAGTAGCTTAACAAGACGGTTTTAATGACCCTTGGAAGAGTGATGGAGGTTACAGTAGCTTAACAAGACGTTTTTAATGCCGCTTGGAAGAGTGGTGGAGGTCACAGTAGCTTAACAAGACAGTTTTAATGCCCCTTGGAAAAGACGTGGAGGTCAGAGTTGTTTAACAAGACGGCTTTAATGCCCCTTGGAAGAGACGTGGAGGTCACAGTAGCTTAACAAGATGGTTTTAATGCCCCTTGGAAAAGTGGTGTTGGCCACAGTAGCTTAACAAGACAGTTTTAATGCCCCTTGTAAGAGACGTGGAGGTCAGAGTGGTTTAACAAGATGGTTTTAATGCCCCTTGGAAGAGTGGTGGAGGGCACAGTAGCTTTACAAGATGGTTTTAATGCTCCTTGGAAGAGTGGTGGAGGTCACAGTAGCTTAACAAGACAGTTTTAATGCCCCTTGGAAGGGACGTGGAGGTCAGAGTGGTTTAACAAGATGGTTTAAATGCCCCTTGGAAGAGTGGTGGAGGTCACTGTAGCTTATCAAGACGGTTTAAATGCCAATTGGAAAAGTGGTGGAGGTCACAGTAGTTTAACAAGACAGTTTTAATGACCCTTGGAGGAGACGTGGAGGTCACAGTAGCTTAACAAGACTGTTTTAATGCCCCTTGGAAGAGTGATGGAGGTCACAGTAGCTTAACAAGACAGTTTTAATGCCCCTTGGAAGAGACGTCGAGGTCAGAGTGGTTTAACAAGATGGATTTAATGCCCCTTTGAAGAGTGGTAGAGGTCACAGTAGCTTAACAAGATGGTTTTAATGCCCCTTGGAAGAGTGGTGGAGGTCACAGTAGCTTACAAGACAGTTTTGATGCCCCTTGGAAGAGACGTGGAGGTCACAGTAGCTTAACAAGACGGTTTTAATGCCCCTTGGAAGAGTGATGGAGGTTACAGTAGCTTACAAGACAGTTTTAATGCCCCTTGGAAGAGACAAGGAGGTCACAGTAGCTTAACAAGACAGTTTTAATGCACCTTGGAAGAGTGATGGAGGTTACAGTAGCTTAACAAGACATTTTTAATCCCGCTTGGAAGAGTGGTGGAGGTCACAGTAGCTTAACAAGTCAGTTTTAATTCCCCTTGGAAAAGACGTGGAGGTCAGAGTGGTTTAACAAGATGGTTTTAATGCCCCTTGGAAGAGTGGAGGAGGTCACAGTAGCTTAACAATACGGTTTTGATGCCCCTTGGAAAAGTGGTGGAGGTCACACTAGCTTAACAAGACGGTTTTAATGCCCCTTGGAAAAGTTGTGAAAGTCACAGTAGCTTAGCAAGACAGTTTTAATGCCCCTTGTAAGAGAAGTGGAGGTCAGAGTGGTTTAACAAGACGGATTTAATGCCCCTTGGAAGAGTGGTGGAGGTCACAGTAGCTTAACAAGACAGTTTTAATGCCCCTTGGAAGAGACGTGGAGGTCACAGTAGCTTAACAAGACAGTTTTAATTCCCCTTGGAAAAGACGTGGAGGTCAGAGTGGTTTAACAAGATGGTTTTAATGCCCCTTGGAAGAGGCGTGGAAGTCACAGTAGCTTAACGAGACAGTTTTAATACCCCTTGGAAGAGACATGGAGGTCACAGTAGCTTAACAAGATGGTTTTAATGGCCCTTGGAAGAGTGGTGGAGGTCACAGTAGCTTACAAGACAGTTTTAATGCCCCTTGGAAGAGACGTGGAGGTCACAGTAGCTTAACAAGACGGTTTTAATGCCCCTTGGAAGAGTGATAGAGGTTACAGTAGCTTAACAAGACATTTTTAATGCCGCTTGGAAGAGTGGAAGAGGTCACAGTAGCTTAACAATACGGTTTTGATGCCCCTTGGAAAAGTGGTAAAGGTCACACTAGCTTAACAAGATGGTTTTAATGCCCCTTGGAAAAGTGGTGGAGGTCACAGTAGCTTAGCAAGACAGTTTTAATGCCCCTTGGAAGAGAAGTGGAGGTCAGAGTGGTTTAACAAGACGGATTTAATGCCCCTTGGAAGAGTGGTGGAGGTCACAGTAGCTTAACAAGACAGTTTTAATGCCCCTTGGAAGAGACGTGGAGGTCACAGTAGCTTAACAAGACGGTTTTAATGCCCCTTGGAAGAGTGATGGAGGTCACAGTAGCTTAACAAGATGTTTTTAATGCCCCTTGGAAGAGTGGTGGAGGTCACAGCAGCTTAACAAGACAGTTTTAATGCCGCTTGGAAAAGACGTGGCGGTCAGAGTGGTTTAACAAGACGGTTTTAATGCCCCTTGGAAGAGTGGTGGAGGTCACAGTAGCTTAACAAGACGGTTTTAACGCCCCTTGGAAGAGTGGTGGAGGTCACAGTAGCTTAACAAGATGGTTTTAATGCCCCTTGGAAGAGTGGTGGAGGTCACAGCAGCTTAACAAGACAGTGTTAATGCCCCTTGGAAAAGATGTGTCGGTCAGAGTGGTTTAACAAGACGGTTTTAATGCCCCTTAGAAGAGTTGTAGAGGTCCCAGTAGCTTAACAAGACGGTTTTAACACCCCTTGGAAGAGTGGTGGAGGTCACAGTAGCTTAACAAGACGGTTTTAATGCCCCTTGGAATAGACGTGGAGGTCACAGTAGCTTAACAAGATGGTTTTAATGCCCCTTGGACGAGTGGTGGAGGAAACAGTCGCTTATCAAGACGGTTTTAATGCACTTGGAAAAGTGGTGGAGGTCACAGTAGCTTAACAAGACAGTTTTAATGCCCCTTGGAGGAGACGTAGAGGTCACAGTAGCTTAACAAAACGGTATTAGTGCCCCTTGGAAGAGTGATGGAGGTCACAGTAGCTTAACAAGACAGTTTTAATGCCCCTTGGAAGAGACGTGGAGGTCACAGTAGCTTAACAAGACAGTTTTAATGCCCCTTGGAAGAGGCGTGGAAGTCACAGTAGCTTAACAAGATGGTTTTAATGCCCCTTGGAAGAGTGGAGGAGGTCACAGTAGCTTAACAAGACAGTTTTAATGCCCCTTGGAAGAGACGTGGAGGTCACAGTAGCTTAACAAGACGGTTTTAATGACCCTTGGAAGAGTGATGGAGGTTACAGTAGCTTAACAAGACGTTTTTAATGCCGCTTGGAAGAGTGGTGGAGGTCACAGTAGCTTAACAAGACAGTTTTAATGCCCCTTGGAAAAGACGTGGAGGTCAGAGTTGTTTAACAAGACGGCTTTAATGCCCCTTGGAAGAGACGTGGAGGTCACAGTAGCTTAACAAGATGGTTTTAATGCCCCTTGGAAAAGTGGTGTTGGCCACAGTAGCTTAACAAGACAGTTTTAATGCCCCTTGTAAGAGACGTGGAGGTCAGAGTGGTTTAACAAGATGGTTTTAATGCCCCTTGGAAGAGTGGTGGAGGGCACAGTAGCTTTACAAGATGGTTTTAATGCTCCTTGGAAGAGTGGTGGAGGTCACAGTAGCTTAACAAGACAGTTTTAATGCCCCTTGGAAGGGACGTGGAGGTCAGAGTGGTTTAACAAGATGGTTTAAATGCCCCTTGGAAGAGTGGTGGAGGTCACTGTAGCTTATCAAGACGGTTTAAATGCCAATTGGAAAAGTGGTGGAGGTCACAGTAGTTTAACAAGACAGTTTTAATGACCCTTGGAGGAGACGTGGAGGTCACAGTAGCTTAACAAGACTGTTTTAATGCCCCTTGGAAGAGTGATGGAGGTCACAGTAGCTTAACAAGACAGTTTTAATGCCCCTTGGAAGAGACGTCGAGGTCAGAGTGGTTTTACAAGATGGATTTAATGCCCCTTTGAAGAGTGGTAGAGGTCACAGTAGCTTAACAAGATGGTTTTAATGCCCCTTGGAAGAGTGGTGGAGGTCACAGTAGCTTACAAGACAGTTTTGATGCCCCTTGGAAGAGACGTGGAGGTCACAGTAGCTTAACAAGACGGTTTTAATGCCCCTTGGAAGAGTGATGGAGGTTACAGTAGCTTACAAGACAGTTTTAATGCCCCTTGGAAGAGACAAGGAGGTCACAGTAGCTTAACAAGACAGTTTTAATGCACCTTGGAAGAGTGATGGAGGTTACAGTAGCTTAACAAGACATTTTTAATCCCGCTTGGAAGAGTGGTGGAGGTCACAGTAGCTTAACAAGTCAGTTTTAATTCCCCTTGGAAAAGACGTGGAGGTCAGAATGGTTTAACAAGATGGTTTTAATGCCCCTTGGAAGAGTGGAGGAGGTCACAGTAGCTTAACAATACGGTTTTGATGCCCCTTGGAAAAGTGGTGGAGGTCACACTAGCTTAACAAGACAGTTTTAATGCCCCTTGGAAGAGACGTGGAGGTCACAGTAGCTTAACAAGACAGTTTTAATTCCCCTTGGAAAAGACGTGGAGGTCAGAGTGGTTTAACAAGATGGTTTTAATGCCCCTTGGAAGACGCGTGGAAGTCACAGTAGCTTAACGAGACAGTTTTAATACCCCTTGGAAGAGACATGGAGGTCACAGTAGCTTAACAAGATGGTTTTAATGGCCCTTGGAAGAGTGGTGGAGGTCACAGTAGCTTACAATACAGTTTTAATGCCCCTTGGAAGAGACGTGGAGGTCACAGTAGCTTAACAAGACGGTTTTAATGCCCCTTGGAAGAGTGATAGAGGTTACAGTAGCTTAACAAGACATTTTTAATGCCGCTTGGAAGAGTGGAAGAGGTCACAGTAGCTTAACAATACGGTTTTGATGCCCCTTGGAAAAGTGGTAAAGGTCACACTAGCTTAACAAGACGGTTTTAATGCCCCTTGGAAAAGTGGTGGAGGTCACAGTAGCTTAGCAAGACAGTTTTAATGCCCCTTGGAAGAGAAGTGGAGGTCAGAGTGGTTTAACAAGACGGATTTAATGCCCCTTGGAAGAGTGGTGGAGGTCACAGTAGCTTAACAAGACAGTTTTAATGCCCCTTGGAAGAGACGTGGAGGTCACAGTAGCTTAACAAGACGGTTTTAATGCCCCTTGGAAGAGTGATGGAGGTCACAGTAGCTTAACAAGATGTTTTTAATGCCCCTTGGAAGAGTGGTGGAGGTCACAGCAGCTTAACAAGACAGTTTTAATGCCCCTTGGAAAAGATGTGGCGGTCAGAGTGGTTTAACAACACGGTTTTAATGCCCCTTGGAAGAGTGGTGGAGGTCCCAGTAGCTTAACAAGACAGTTTTAACGCCTCTTGGAAGAGTGGTGGAGGTCACAGTAGCTTAACAAGACAGTTTTATTGCCCATTGGAAGGGACGTGGAGGTCAGAGTGGTTTAACAAGATGGTTTTAATGCCCCTTGGAAGAGTGGTTGAGGTCACAGTAGCTTATCAAGACGGTTTTAATGCCCCTTGGAAAAGTGGTGGAGGTCACAGTAGCTTAACAAGACAGTTTTAATGCCCCTTGGAGGAGACGTAGAGGTCACAGTAGCTTAACAAAGCGGTTTTAGTGCCCCTTGGAAGAGTGATGGAGGTCACAGTAGCTTAACAAGACAGTTTTAATGCCCCTTGGAAGAGACGTGGAGGTCACAGTAGCTTAACAAGACAGTTTTAATGCCCCTTGGAAGAGGCGTGGAAGTCACAGTAGCTTAACAAGATGGTTTTAATGCCCCTTGGAAGAGTGGAGGAGGTCACAGTAGCTTAACAAGACAGTTTTAATGCCCCTTGGAAGAGACGTGGAGGTCACAGTAGCTTAACAAGACGGTTTTAATGACCCTTGGAAGAGTGATGGAGGTTACAGTAGCTTAACAAGACGTTTTTAATGCCGCTTGGAAGAGTGGTGGAGGTCACAGTAGCTTAACAAGACAGTTTTAATGCCCCTTGGAAAAGACGTGGAGGTCAGAGTTGTTTAACAAGACGGCTTTAATGCCCCTTGGAAGAGACGTGGAGGTCACAGTAGCTTAACAAGATGGTTTTAATGCCCCTTGGAAAAGTGGTGTTGGCCACAGTAGCTTAACAAGACAGTTTTAATGCCCCTTGTAAGAGACGTGGAGGTCAGAGTGGTTTAACAAGATGGTTTTAATGCCCCTTGGAAGAGTGGTGGAGGGCACAGTAGCTTTACAAGATGGTTTTAATGCTCCTTGGAAGAGTGGTGGAGGTCACAGTAGCTTAACAAGACAGTTTTAATGCCCCTTGGAAGGGACGTGGAGGTCAGAGTGGTTTAACAAGATGGTTTAAATGCCCCTTGGAAGAGTGGTGGAGGTCACTGTAGCTTATCAAGACGGTTTAAATGCCAATTGGAAAAGTGGTGGAGGTCACAGTAGTTTAACAAGACAGTTTTAATGACCCTTGGAGGAGACGTGGAGGTCACAGTAGCTTAACAAGACTGTTTTAATGCCCCTTGGAAGAGTGATGGAGGTCACAGTAGCTTAACAAGACAGTTTTAATGCCCCTTGGAAGAGACGTCGAGGTCAGAGTGGTTTAACAAGATGGATTTAATGCCCCTTTGAAGAGTGGTAGAGGTCACAGTAGCTTAACAAGATGGTTTTAATGCCCCTTGGAAGAGTGGTGGAGGTCACAGTAGCTTACAAGACAGTTTTGATGCCCCTTGGAAGAGACGTGGAGGTCACAGTAGCTTAACAAGACGGTTTTAATGCCCCTTGGAAGAGTGATGGAGGTTACAGTAGCTTACAAGACAGTTTTAATGCCCCTTGGAAGAGACAAGGAGGTCACAGTAGCTTAACAAGACAGTTTTAATGCACCTTGGAAGAGTGATGGAGGTTACAGTAGCTTAACAAGACATTTTTAATCCCGCTTGGAAGAGTGGTGGAGGTCACAGTAGCTTAACAAGTCAGTTTTAATTCCCCTTGGAAAAGACGTGGAGGTCAGAGTGGTTTAACAAGATGGTTTTAATGCCCCTTGGAAGAGTGGAGGAGGTCACAGTAGCTTAACAATACGGTTTTGATGCCCCTTGGAAAAGTGGTGGAGGTCACACTAGCTTAACAAGACGGTTTTAATGCCCCTTGGAAAAGTTGTGAAAGTCACAGTAGCTTAGCAAGACAGTTTTAATGCCCCTTGTAAGAGAAGTGGAGGTCAGAGTGGTTTAACAAGACGGATTTAATGCCCCTTGGAAGAGTGGTGGAGGTCACAGTAGCTTAACAAGACAGTTTTAATGCCCCTTGGAAGAGACGTGGAGGTCACAGTAGCTTAACAAGACAGTTTTAATTCCCCTTGGAAAAGACGTGGAGGTCAGAGTGGTTTAACAAGATGGTTTTAATGCCCCTTGGAAGAGGCGTGGAAGTCACAGTAGCTTAACGAGACAGTTTTAATACCCCTTGGAAGAGACATGGAGGTCACAGTAGCTTAACAAGATGGTTTTAATGGCCCTTGGAAGAGTGGTGGAGGTCACAGTAGCTTACAAGACAGTTTTAATGCCCCTTGGAAGAGACGTGGAGGTCACAGTAGCTTAACAAGACGGTTTTAATGCCCCTTGGAAGAGTGATAGAGGTTACAGTAGCTTAACAAGACATTTTTAATGCCGCTTGGAAGAGTGGAAGAGGTCACAGTAGCTTAACAATACGGTTTTGATGCCCCTTGGAAAAGTGGTAAAGGTCACACTAGCTTAACAAGATGGTTTTAATGCCCCTTGGAAAAGTGGTGGAGGTCACAGTAGCTTAGCAAGACAGTTTTAATGCCCCTTGGAAGAGAAGTGGAGGTCAGAGTGGTTTAACAAGACGGATTTAATGCCCCTTGGAAGAGTGGTGGAGGTCACAGTAGCTTAACAAGACAGTTTTAATGCCCCTTGGAAGAGACGTGGAGGTCACAGTAGCTTAACAAGACGGTTTTAATGCCCCTTGGAAGAGTGATGGAGGTCACAGTAGCTTAACAAGATGTTTTTAATGCCCCTTGGAAGAGTGGTGGAGGTCACAGCAGCTTAACAAGACAGTTTTAATGCCGCTTGGAAAAGACGTGGCGGTCAGAGTGGTTTAACAAGACGGTTTTAATGCCCCTTGGAAGAGTGGTGGAGGTCACAGTAGCTTAACAAGACGGTTTTAACGCCCCTTGGAAGAGTGGTGGAGGTCACAGTAGCTTAACAAGATGGTTTTAATGCCCCTTGGAAGAGTGGTGGAGGTCACAGCAGCTTAACAAGACAGTGTTAATGCCCCTTGGAAAAGATGTGTCGGTCAGAGTGGTTTAACAAGACGGTTTTAATGCCCCTTAGAAGAGTTGTAGAGGTCCCAGTAGCTTAACAAGACGGTTTTAACACCCCTTGGAAGAGTGGTGGAGGTCACAGTAGCTTAACAAGACGGTTTTAATGCCCCTTGGAATAGACGTGGAGGTCACAGTAGCTTAACAAGATGGTTTTAATGCCCCTTGGACGAGTGGTGGAGGAAACAGTAGCTTATCAAGACGGTTTTAATGCACTTGGAAAAGTGGTGGAGGTCACAGTAGCTTAACAAGACAGTTTTAATGCCCCTTGGAGGAGACGTAGAGGTCACAGTAGCTTAACAAAACGGTATTAGTGCCCCTTGGAAGAGTGATGGAGGTCACAGTAGCTTAACAAGACAGTTTTAATGCCCCTTGGAAGAGACGTGGAGGTCACAGTAGCTTAACAAGACAGTTTTAATGCCCCTTGGAAGAGGCGTGGAAGTCACAGTAGCTTAACAAGATGGTTTTAATGCCCCTTGGAAGAGTGGAGGAGGTCACAGTAGCTTAACAAGACAGTTTTAATGCCCCTTGGAAGAGACGTGGAGGTCACAGTAGCTTAACAAGACGGTTTTAATGACCCTTGGAAGAGTGATGGAGGTTACAGTAGCTTAACAAGACGTTTTTAATGCCGCTTGGAAGAGTGGTGGAGGTCACAGTAGCTTAACAAGACAGTTTTAATGCCCCTTGGAAAAGACGTGGAGGTCAGAGTTGTTTAACAAGACGGCTTTAATGCCCCTTGGAAGAGACGTGGAGGTCACAGTAGCTTAACAAGATGGTTTTAATGCCCCTTGGAAAAGTGGTGTTGGCCACAGTAGCTTAACAAGACAGTTTTAATGCCCCTTGTAAGAGACGTGGAGGTCAGAGTGGTTTAACAAGATGGTTTTAATGCCCCTTGGAAGAGTGGTGGAGGGCACAGTAGCTTTACAAGATGGTTTTAATGCTCCTTGGAAGAGTGGTGGAGGTCACAGTAGCTTAACAAGACAGTTTTAATGCCCCTTGGAAGGGACGTGGAGGTCAGAGTGGTTTAACAAGATGGTTTAAATGCCCCTTGGAAGAGTGGTGGAGGTCACTGTAGCTTATCAAGACGGTTTAAATGCCAATTGGAAAAGTGGTGGAGGTCACAGTAGTTTAACAAGACAGTTTTAATGACCCTTGGAGGAGACGTGGAGGTCACAGTAGCTTAACAAGACTGTTTTAATGCCCCTTGGAAGAGTGATGGAGGTCACAGTAGCTTAACAAGACAGTTTTAATGCCCCTTGGAAGAGACGTCGAGGTCAGAGTGGTTTTACAAGATGGATTTAATGCCCCTTTGAAGAGTGGTAGAGGTCACAGTAGCTTAACAAGATGGTTTTAATGCCCCTTGGAAGAGTGGTGGAGGTCACAGTAGCTTACAAGACAGTTTTGATGCCCCTTGGAAGAGACGTGGAGGTCACAGTAGCTTAACAAGACGGTTTTAATGCCCCTTGGAAGAGTGATGGAGGTTACAGTAGCTTACAAGACAGTTTTAATGCCCCTTGGAAGAGACAAGGAGGTCACAGTAGCTTAACAAGACAGTTTTAATGCACCTTGGAAGAGTGATGGAGGTTACAGTAGCTTAACAAGACATTTTTAATCCCGCTTGGAAGAGTGGTGGAGGTCACAGTAGCTTAACAAGTCAGTTTTAATTCCCCTTGGAAAAGACGTGGAGGTCAGAATGGTTTAACAAGATGGTTTTAATGCCCCTTGGAAGAGTGGAGGAGGTCACAGTAGCTTAACAATACGGTTTTGATGCCCCTTGGAAAAGTGGTGGAGGTCACACTAGCTTAACAAGACAGTTTTAATGCCCCTTGGAAGAGACGTGGAGGTCACAGTAGCTTAACAAGACAGTTTTAATTCCCCTTGGAAAAGACGTGGAGGTCAGAGTGGTTTAACAAGATGGTTTTAATGCCCCTTGGAAGACGCGTGGAAGTCACAGTAGCTTAACGAGACAGTTTTAATACCCCTTGGAAGAGACATGGAGGTCACAGTAGCTTAACAAGATGGTTTTAATGGCCCTTGGAAGAGTGGTGGAGGTCACAGTAGCTTACAATACAGTTTTAATGCCCCTTGGAAGAGACGTGGAGGTCACAGTAGCTTAACAAGACGGTTTTAATGCCCCTTGGAAGAGTGATAGAGGTTACAGTAGCTTAACAAGACATTTTTAATGCCGCTTGGAAGAGTGGAAGAGGTCACAGTAGCTTAACAATACGGTTTTGATGCCCCTTGGAAAAGTGGTAAAGGTCACACTAGCTTAACAAGACGGTTTTAATGCCCCTTGGAAACGTGGTGGAGGTCACAGTAGCTTAGCAAGACAGTTTTAATGCCCCTTGGAAGAGAAGTGGAGGTCAGAGTGGTTTAACAAGACGGATTTAATGCCCCTTGGAAGAGTGGTGGAGGTCACAGTAGCTTAACAAGACAGTTTTAATGCCCCTTGGAAGAGACGTGGAGGTCACAGTAGCTTAACAAGACGGTTTTAATGCCCCTTGGAAGAGTGATGGAGGTCACAGTAGCTTAACAAGATGTTTTTAATGCCCCTTGGAAGAGTGGTGGAGGTCACAGCAGCTTAACAAGACAGTTTTAATGCCCCTTGGAAGAGACGTGGAGGTCACAGTAGCTTAACAAGACGGTTTTAATGCCCCTTGGAAGAGTGATGGAGGTCACAGTAGCTTAACAAGATGTTTTTAATGCCCCTTTGAAGAGTGGTAGAGGTCGCAGTAGCTTAACAAGACGGTTTTAATGCCCCTTGGAAGAGTGGAGGAAGTCACAGTAGCTTAACGAGACAGATTTAATTCCCCTTGCTAAAGACATGGAGGTCACAGTAGCTTAACAAGATTGTTTTAATGCCCCTTGGAAGAGTGGTGGAGGTCACAGTAGCTTAACAAGACATTTTTAATGCCGCTTGGAAGAGTGGTGGAGGTCACAGTAGCTTAACAAGACAGTTTTAATTCCCCTTGGAAAAGAAGTGGCGGTCAGAGTGGCTTAACAAGATGGTTTTAATGCCCCTTGGAAGAGGCGTGGAAGTCACAGTAGCTTAACAAAATGGTTTTAATGCCTCTTGGAAGAGTGGAGGAGGTCACAGTAGCTTAACAATACGGTTTTGATGCCCCTTGGAAAAGTGGTGGAGGTCACACTAGCTTAACAAGACGGTTTTAATGCCCCTTGGAAGAGTGATGGAGGTCACAGTAGTTTAACAAGACAGTTTTAATGCCCCTTGGAAGAGACGTCGAGGTCAGAGTGGTTTTACAAGAAAGATTTAATGCCCCTTTGAAGAGTGGTGGAGGTTACAATAGCTTAACAAGACGGTTTTAATGCTCCTTGGAAAAGTGGTGGAGGTCACAGTAGCTTAACAAGACAGTTTTAATGCCCCTTGGAGGAGATGTGGAGGTCACAGTAGCTTAACAAGACGGTTTTAATGCCCCTTGGAAGAGTGATGGAGGTCACAGTAGCTTAACAAGACAGTTTTAATGCCCCTTGGAAGAGACGTCGAGGTCAGAGTGGTTTTACAAGACTGATTTAATGCCCCTTTGAAGAGTGGTGGAGGTCACAGTAGCTTAACAAGACGGTTTTAATGCACCTTGGAAGAGTGGAGGAGGTCACAGTAGCTTAACGAGACAGTTTTAATACCCCTTGGAAGAGACATGGAGGTCACAGTAGCTTAACAAGATGGTTTTAATGCCCCTTGGAAGAGTGGTGGAGGTCACAGTAGCTTACAAGACAGTTTTAATGCCCCTTGGAAGAGACATGGAGGTCACAGTAGCTTAACAAGACGGTTTTATTGCCCCTTGAAGAGTGATGGAGGTTACAGTAGCTTAACAAGACATTTTTAATCCCACTTGGAAGAGTGGTGGAGGTCACAGTAGCTTAACAAGTCAGTTTTAATTCCCCTTGGAAAAGACGTGGAGGTCAGAGTGGTTTAACAAGATGGTTTTAATGCCCCTTGGAAGAGGCGTGGAAGTCACAGTAGCTTAACAAGATGGTTTTAATGCCCTTTGGAAGAGTGGAGGAGGTCACAGTAGCTTAACAATACGGTTTTGATGCCCCTTGGAAAAGTGGTGGAGGTCACACTAGCTTAACAAGAAGGTTTTAATGCCCCTTGGAAAAGTGGTGGAGGTCACAGTAGCTTAGCAAGACAGTTTTAATGCCCCTTGGAAGAGAAGTGTAGGTCAGAGTGGTTTAACAAGATGGATTTAATGACCCTTGGAAGAGTGGTGGAGGTCACAGTAGCTTAACAAGACAGTTTTAATGCCCCTTGGAAGAGACGTGGAGGTCACAGTAGCTTAACAAGACGGTTTTAATGCCCCTTGGAGGAGTAATGGAGGTCACAGTATCTTAACAAGATGTTTTTAATGCCCCTTGGAAGAGTGGTGGAGGTCACAGCAGCTTAACAAGACAGTTTTAATGCACCTTGGAAAAGACGTGGCGGTCAGAGTGGTTTAACAAGACGGTTTTAATGCCCCTTGGAAGAGTGGTGGAGGTCACAGTACCTTAACAAGACGGTTTTAACGCCCCTTGGAAGAGTGGTGGAGGTCACAATAGCTTAACAAGATGGTTTTAATGCCCCTTGGAAGGGTGGTGGAGGTCACAGTAGGTTAACAAGACAGTTTTAATGCCCCTTGGAAGAGACGTGGAGGTCACAGTAGCTTAACAAGATGGTTTTCATGCCCCTTGGAAAAGTGGTGGAGGCCACAGTAGCTTAACAAGACAGTTTTAATGCCCCTTGTAAGAGACGTGGAGGTCAGAGTGGTTTAACAAGATGGTTTTAATGCCCCTTGGAAGAGTGGTAGAGGTCACAGTAGCTTAACAAGACTGTTTTAATGCCCCTTGGAAGAGTGGAGGAGGTCACAGTAGCTTAACGAGAGTTTTCATTCCCATTGGAAGAGACATGGAAGTCACAGTAGCTTAACAAGATGGTTTTAATGCCCCTTGGAAGAGTGGTGGAGGTCACAGTAGCTTAACAATACGGTTTTGATGCCCCTTGGAAAAGTGGTGGAGGTCACACTAGCTTAACAAGACGGTTTTAATGCCCCTTGGAAAAGTGGTGGAGGTCACAGTAGCTTAGCAAGACAGTTTTAATGCCACTTGGAAGGGAAGTGGAGGTCACAGTAGCTTAACAAGACCGTTTTAATGCCCCTTGGAAGAGACGTGGAGGTCACAGTAGCTTAACAAGACCGTTTTAATGCCCCTTGGAAGAGTGATCGAGGTCACAGTAGCTTAACAAGATGTTTTTAATGCCCCTTGGAAGAGTGGTGGAGGTCACAGCAGCTTAACAAGACAGTTTTAATGCCCCTTGGAAAAGATGTGTCGGTCAGTGTGGTTTAACAAGACGGTTTTAATGCCCCTTGGAAGAGTTGTGGAGGTCCCAGTAGCTTAACAAGACGGTTTTAACACCCCTTGGAAGAGTGGTGGAGGACACAGTAGCTTAACAAGACGGTTTTAATGCCCCTTGGAAGGGTGGTGGAGGTCACAGTAGGTTAACAAAACAGTTTTAATGCCCCTTGGAATAGACGTGGAGGTCACAGTAGCTTAACAAGATGGTTTTAATGCCCCTTGGACGAGTGGTGGAGGAAACAGTAGCTTATCAAGACGGTTTTAATGCCCCTTGGAAAAGTGGTGGAGGTCACAGTAGCTTAACAAGACAGTTTTAATGCCCCTTGGAGGAGACGTAGAGGTCACAGTAGCTTAACAAAACGGTTTTAGTGCCCCTTGGAAGAGTGATGGAAGTCACAGTAGCTTAACAAGACAGTTTTAATGCCCCTTGGAAGAGACGTCGAGGGCAGAGTGGTTTTACAAGACGGATTTAATGCCCCTTTGAAGAGTGGTAGAGGTCGCAGTAGCTTAACAAGACGGTTTTAATGCCCCTTGGAAGAGTGGAGGAGGTCACAGTAGCTTAACGAGACAGATTTAATTCCCCTTGGTAGAGACATGGAGGTCACAGTAGCTTAACAGGATGGTTTTCATGCCCCTTGGAAGAGTGGTGGAGGTCACAGTAGCTTAACAAGACAGTTTTAATGCCCCTTGGAAGAGACGTGGAGGTCACAGTAGCTTAACAAGACGGTTTTAATGACCCTTGGAAGAGTGATGGAGGTTACAGTAGCTTAACAAGATGTTTTTAATGCCGCTTGGAAGAGTGGTGGAGGTCACAGTAGCTTAACAAGACGGTTTTAATGCCCCTTGGAAAAGACGTGGAGGTCAGAGTGGTTTAACAAGACGGCTTTAATGCCCCTTGGAAGAGTGGTGGAGGTCACAGTAGCTTAACAAGACGGTTTTAACGCCCCTTGGAAGAGTGGTGGAGGTCACAGTAGCTTAACAAGACGGTTTTAATGCCCCTTGGAAGGGTGGTGGAGGTCACAGTAGGTTAACAAGACAGCTTTAATGCCCCTTGGAAGAGACGTGGAGGTCACAGTAGCTTAACAAACCGTTTTAATGCCACTTGGCAAAGTGGTGGCGGCCACAGTAGCTTAAGAAGACAGTTTTAATGCCCCTTGGAAGAGACGTCGAGGTTAGAGTGGTTTTACAAGAAGGATTTAATGCCCCTTGAAAGAGTGGTGGAGGTCACAGTAGCTTAACAAGACGGTTTTAATGCCCCTTGGAAGAGTGGAGGAGGTCACAGTAGCTTAACAAGATGGTTTTAATGCCCCTTGGAATAGTGGTGGAGGTCACAGTAGCATAACAAGACAGTTTTAATGCCCCTTGGAAGAGACGTGGATGACCGAGTGGTTTAACAAGACGGTTTTAATGCCCCTTGGAAGAGTGGTGGAGGTCACAGTAGCATTACAAGATGGTTTTAATGCCCCTTGGAAGAGTGGTGGAGGTCACAGTAGCTTAACAAGACGGTTTTAATGCCCCTTGGAAAAGTAGTGGAGGTCACAGGAGCTTAGCAAGATAGTTTTAATGCCCCTTGGAAGAGAAGTGGAGGTCAGAGTGGTTTAACAAGATGGATTTAATGCCCCTTGGAAGAGTGGTGGAGGTCACAGTAGCTTAACAAGACAGTTTTAATGCCCCTTGGAAGAGACGTGGAGGTCACAGTAGCTTAACAAGACGGTTTTAATGCCCCTTGGAAGAGTGATGGAGGTCACAGTAGCTTAACAAGATGTTTTTAATGCCCCTTGGAAGAGTGGTGGAGGTCACAGCAGCTTAACAAGACAGTTTTAATGCCCCTTGGAAAAGATGTGGCGGTCAGAGTGGTTTAACAACACGGTTTTAATGCCCCTTGGAAGAGTGGTGGAGGTCCCAGTAGCTTAACAAGACAGTTTTAACGCCTCTTGGAAGAGTGGTGGAGGTCACAGTAGCTTAACAAGACAGTTTTATTGCCCATTGGAAGGGACGTGGAGGTCAGAGTGGTTTAACAAGATGGTTTTAATGCCCCTTGGAAGAGTGGTTGAGGTCACAGTAGCTTATCAAGACGGTTTTAATGCCCCTTGGAAAAGTGGTGGAGGTCACAGTAGCTTAACAAGACAGTTTTAATGCCCCTTGGAGGAGACGTAGAGGTCACAGTAGCTTAACAAAGCGGTTTTAGTGCCCCTTGGAAGAGTGATGGAGGTCACAGTAGCTTAACAAGACAGTTTTAATGCCCCTTGGAAGAGACGTGGAGGTCACAGTAGCTTAACAAGACAGTTTTAATGCCCCTTGGAAGAGGCGTGGAAGTCACAGTAGCTTAACAAGATGGTTTTAATGCCCCTTGGAAGAGTGGAGGAGGTCACAGTAGCTTAACAAGACAGTTTTAATGCCCCTTGGAAGAGACGTGGAGGTCACAGTAGCTTAACAAGACGGTTTTAATGACCCTTGGAAGAGTGATGGAGGTTACAGTAGCTTAACAAGACGTTTTTAATGCCGCTTGGAAGAGTGGTGGAGGTCACAGTAGCTTAACAAGACAGTTTTAATGCCCCTTGGAAAAGACGTGGAGGTCAGAGTTGTTTAACAAGACGGCTTTAATGCCCCTTGGAAGAGACGTGGAGGTCACAGTAGCTTAACAAGATGGTTTTAATGCCCCTTGGAAAAGTGGTGTTGGCCACAGTAGCTTAACAAGACAGTTTTAATGCCCCTTGTAAGAGACGTGGAGGTCAGAGTGGTTTAACAAGATGGTTTTAATGCCCCTTGGAAGAGTGGTGGAGGGCACAGTAGCTTTACAAGATGGTTTTAATGCTCCTTGGAAGAGTGGTGGAGGTCACAGTAGCTTAACAAGACAGTTTTAATGCCCCTTGGAAGGGACGTGGAGGTCAGAGTGGTTTAACAAGATGGTTTAAATGCCCCTTGGAAGAGTGGTGGAGGTCACTGTAGCTTATCAAGACGGTTTAAATGCCAATTGGAAAAGTGGTGGAGGTCACAGTAGTTTAACAAGACAGTTTTAATGACCCTTGGAGGAGACGTGGAGGTCACAGTAGCTTAACAAGACTGTTTTAATGCCCCTTGGAAGAGTGATGGAGGTCACAGTAGCTTAACAAGACAGTTTTAATGCCCCTTGGAAGAGACGTCGAGGTCAGAGTGGTTTAACAAGATGGATTTAATGCCCCTTTGAAGAGTGGTAGAGGTCACAGTAGCTTAACAAGATGGTTTTAATGCCCCTTGGAAGAGTGGTGGAGGTCACAGTAGCTTACAAGACAGTTTTGATGCCCCTTGGAAGAGACGTGGAGGTCACAGTAGCTTAACAAGACGGTTTTAATGCCCCTTGGAAGAGTGATGGAGGTTACAGTAGCTTACAAGACAGTTTTAATGCCCCTTGGAAGAGACAAGGAGGTCACAGTAGCTTAACAAGACAGTTTTAATGCACCTTGGAAGAGTGATGGAGGTTACAGTAGCTTAACAAGACATTTTTAATCCCGCTTGGAAGAGTGGTGGAGGTCACAGTAGCTTAACAAGTCAGTTTTAATTCCCCTTGGAAAAGACGTGGAGGTCAGAGTGGTTTAACAAGATGGTTTTAATGCCCCTTGGAAGAGTGGAGGAGGTCACAGTAGCTTAACAATACGGTTTTGATGCCCCTTGGAAAAGTGGTGGAGGTCACACTAGCTTAACAAGACGGTTTTAATGCCCCTTGGAAAAGTTGTGAAAGTCACAGTAGCTTAGCAAGACAGTTTTAATGCCCCTTGTAAGAGAAGTGGAGGTCAGAGTGGTTTAACAAGACGGATTTAATGCCCCTTGGAAGAGTGGTGGAGGTCACAGTAGCTTAACAAGACAGTTTTAATGCCCCTTGGAAGAGACGTGGAGGTCACAGTAGCTTAACAAGACAGTTTTAATTCCCCTTGGAAAAGACGTGGAGGTCAGAGTGGTTTAACAAGATGGTTTTAATGCCCCTTGGAAGAGGCGTGGAAGTCACAGTAGCTTAACGAGACAGTTTTAATACCCCTTGGAAGAGACATGGAGGTCACAGTAGCTTAACAAGATGGTTTTAATGGCCCTTGGAAGAGTGGTGGAGGTCACAGTAGCTTACAAGACAGTTTTAATGCCCCTTGGAAGAGACGTGGAGGTCACAGTAGCTTAACAAGACGGTTTTAATGCCCCTTGGAAGAGTGATAGAGGTTACAGTAGCTTAACAAGACATTTTTAATGCCGCTTGGAAGAGTGGAAGAGGTCACAGTAGCTTAACAATACGGTTTTGATGCCCCTTGGAAAAGTGGTAAAGGTCACACTAGCTTAACAAGATGGTTTTAATGCCCCTTGGAAAAGTGGTGGAGGTCACAGTAGCTTAGCAAGACAGTTTTAATGCCCCTTGGAAGAGAAGTGGAGGTCAGAGTGGTTTAACAAGACGGATTTAATGCCCCTTGGAAGAGTGGTGGAGGTCACAGTAGCTTAACAAGACAGTTTTAATGCCCCTTGGAAGAGACGTGGAGGTCACAGTAGCTTAACAAGACGGTTTTAATGCCCCTTGGAAGAGTGATGGAGGTCACAGTAGCTTAACAAGATGTTTTTAATGCCCCTTGGAAGAGTGGTGGAGGTCACAGCAGCTTAACAAGACAGTTTTAATGCCGCTTGGAAAAGACGTGGCGGTCAGAGTGGTTTAACAAGACGGTTTTAATGCCCCTTGGAAGAGTGGTGGAGGTCACAGTAGCTTAACAAGACGGTTTTAACGCCCCTTGGAAGAGTGGTGGAGGTCACAGTAGCTTAACAAGATGGTTTTAATGCCCCTTGGAAGAGTGGTGGAGGTCACAGCAGCTTAACAAGACAGTGTTAATGCCCCTTGGAAAAGATGTGTCGGTCAGAGTGGTTTAACAAGACGGTTTTAATGCCCCTTAGAAGAGTTGTAGAGGTCCCAGTAGCTTAACAAGACGGTTTTAACACCCCTTGGAAGAGTGGTGGAGGTCACAGTAGCTTAACAAGACGGTTTTAATGCCCCTTGGAATAGACGTGGAGGTCACAGTAGCTTAACAAGATGGTTTTAATGCCCCTTGGACGAGTGGTGGAGGAAACAGTCGCTTATCAAGACGGTTTTAATGCACTTGGAAAAGTGGTGGAGGTCACAGTAGCTTAACAAGACAGTTTTAATGCCCCTTGGAGGAGACGTAGAGGTCACAGTAGCTTAACAAAACGGTATTAGTGCCCCTTGGAAGAGTGATGGAGGTCACAGTAGCTTAACAAGACAGTTTTAATGCCCCTTGGAAGAGACGTGGAGGTCACAGTAGCTTAACAAGACAGTTTTAATGCCCCTTGGAAGAGGCGTGGAAGTCACAGTAGCTTAACAAGATGGTTTTAATGCCCCTTGGAAGAGTGGAGGAGGTCACAGTAGCTTAACAAGACAGTTTTAATGCCCCTTGGAAGAGACGTGGAGGTCACAGTAGCTTAACAAGACGGTTTTAATGACCCTTGGAAGAGTGATGGAGGTTACAGTAGCTTAACAAGACGTTTTTAATGCCGCTTGGAAGAGTGGTGGAGGTCACAGTAGCTTAACAAGACAGTTTTAATGCCCCTTGGAAAAGACGTGGAGGTCAGAGTTGTTTAACAAGACGGCTTTAATGCCCCTTGGAAGAGACGTGGAGGTCACAGTAGCTTAACAAGATGGTTTTAATGCCCCTTGGAAAAGTGGTGTTGGCCACAGTAGCTTAACAAGACAGTTTTAATGCCCCTTGTAAGAGACGTGGAGGTCAGAGTGGTTTAACAAGATGGTTTTAATGCCCCTTGGAAGAGTGGTGGAGGGCACAGTAGCTTTACAAGATGGTTTTAATGCTCCTTGGAAGAGTGGTGGAGGTCACAGTAGCTTAACAAGACAGTTTTAATGCCCCTTGGAAGGGACGTGGAGGTCAGAGTGGTTTAACAAGATGGTTTAAATGCCCCTTGGAAGAGTGGTGGAGGTCACTGTAGCTTATCAAGACGGTTTAAATGCCAATTGGAAAAGTGGTGGAGGTCACAGTAGTTTAACAAGACAGTTTTAATGACCCTTGGAGGAGACGTGGAGGTCACAGTAGCTTAACAAGACTGTTTTAATGCCCCTTGGAAGAGTGATGGAGGTCACAGTAGCTTAACAAGACAGTTTTAATGCCCCTTGGAAGAGACGTCGAGGTCAGAGTGGTTTTACAAGATGGATTTAATGCCCCTTTGAAGAGTGGTAGAGGTCACAGTAGCTTAACAAGATGGTTTTAATGCCCCTTGGAAGAGTGGTGGAGGTCACAGTAGCTTACAAGACAGTTTTGATGCCCCTTGGAAGAGACGTGGAGGTCACAGTAGCTTAACAAGACGGTTTTAATGCCCCTTGGAAGAGTGATGGAGGTTACAGTAGCTTACAAGACAGTTTTAATGCCCCTTGGAAGAGACAAGGAGGTCACAGTAGCTTAACAAGACAGTTTTAATGCACCTTGGAAGAGTGATGGAGGTTACAGTAGCTTAACAAGACATTTTTAATCCCGCTTGGAAGAGTGGTGGAGGTCACAGTAGCTTAACAAGTCAGTTTTAATTCCCCTTGGAAAAGACGTGGAGGTCAGAATGGTTTAACAAGATGGTTTTAATGCCCCTTGGAAGAGTGGAGGAGGTCACAGTAGCTTAACAATACGGTTTTGATGCCCCTTGGAAAAGTGGTGGAGGTCACACTAGCTTAACAAGACAGTTTTAATGCCCCTTGGAAGAGACGTGGAGGTCACAGTAGCTTAACAAGACAGTTTTAATTCCCCTTGGAAAAGACGTGGAGGTCAGAGTGGTTTAACAAGATGGTTTTAATGCCCCTTGGAAGACGCGTGGAAGTCACAGTAGCTTAACGAGACAGTTTTAATACCCCTTGGAAGAGACATGGAGGTCACAGTAGCTTAACAAGATGGTTTTAATGGCCCTTGGAAGAGTGGTGGAGGTCACAGTAGCTTACAATACAGTTTTAATGCCCCTTGGAAGAGACGTGGAGGTCACAGTAGCTTAACAAGACGGTTTTAATGCCCCTTGGAAGAGTGATAGAGGTTACAGTAGCTTAACAAGACATTTTTAATGCCGCTTGGAAGAGTGGAAGAGGTCACAGTAGCTTAACAATACGGTTTTGATGCCCCTTGGAAAAGTGGTAAAGGTCACACTAGCTTAACAAGACGGTTTTAATGCCCCTTGGAAAAGTGGTGGAGGTCACAGTAGCTTAGCAAGACAGTTTTAATGCCCCTTGGAAGAGAAGTGGAGGTCAGAGTGGTTTAACAAGACGGATTTAATGCCCCTTGGAAGAGTGGTGGAGGTCACAGTAGCTTAACAAGACAGTTTTAATGCCCCTTGGAAGAGACGTGGAGGTCACAGTAGCTTAACAAGACGGTTTTAATGCCCCTTGGAAGAGTGATGGAGGTCACAGTAGCTTAACAAGATGTTTTTAATGCCCCTTGGAAGAGTGGTGGAGGTCACAGCAGCTTAACAAGACAGTTTTAATGCCCCTTGGAAAAGATGTGGCGGTCAGAGTGGTTTAACAACACGGTTTTAATGCCCCTTGGAAGAGTGGTGGAGGTCCCAGTAGCTTAACAAGACAGTTTTAACGCCTCTTGGAAGAGTGGTGGAGGTCACAGTAGCTTAACAAGACAGTTTTATTGCCCATTGGAAGGGACGTGGAGGTCAGAGTGGTTTAACAAGATGGTTTTAATGCCCCTTGGAAGAGTGGTTGAGGTCACAGTAGCTTATCAAGACGGTTTTAATGCCCCTTGGAAAAGTGGTGGAGGTCACAGTAGCTTAACAAGACAGTTTTAATGCCCCTTGGAGGAGACGTAGAGGTCACAGTAGCTTAACAAAGCGGTTTTAGTGCCCCTTGGAAGAGTGATGGAGGTCACAGTAGCTTAACAAGACAGTTTTAATGCCCCTTGGAAGAGACGTGGAGGTCACAGTAGCTTAACAAGACAGTTTTAATGCCCCTTGGAAGAGGCGTGGAAGTCACAGTAGCTTAACAAGATGGTTTTAATGCCCCTTGGAAGAGTGGAGGAGGTCACAGTAGCTTAACAAGACAGTTTTAATGCCCCTTGGAAGAGACGTGGAGGTCACAGTAGCTTAACAAGACGGTTTTAATGACCCTTGGAAGAGTGATGGAGGTTACAGTAGCTTAACAAGACGTTTTTAATGCCGCTTGGAAGAGTGGTGGAGGTCACAGTAGCTTAACAAGACAGTTTTAATGCCCCTTGGAAAAGACGTGGAGGTCAGAGTTGTTTAACAAGACGGCTTTAATGCCCCTTGGAAGAGACGTGGAGGTCACAGTAGCTTAACAAGATGGTTTTAATGCCCCTTGGAAAAGTGGTGTTGGCCACAGTAGCTTAACAAGACAGTTTTAATGCCCCTTGTAAGAGACGTGGAGGTCAGAGTGGTTTAACAAGATGGTTTTAATGCCCCTTGGAAGAGTGGTGGAGGGCACAGTAGCTTTACAAGATGGTTTTAATGCTCCTTGGAAGAGTGGTGGAGGTCACAGTAGCTTAACAAGACAGTTTTAATGCCCCTTGGAAGGGACGTGGAGGTCAGAGTGGTTTAACAAGATGGTTTAAATGCCCCTTGGAAGAGTGGTGGAGGTCACTGTAGCTTATCAAGACGGTTTAAATGCCAATTGGAAAAGTGGTGGAGGTCACAGTAGTTTAACAAGACAGTTTTAATGACCCTTGGAGGAGACGTGGAGGTCACAGTAGCTTAACAAGACTGTTTTAATGCCCCTTGGAAGAGTGATGGAGGTCACAGTAGCTTAACAAGACAGTTTTAATGCCCCTTGGAAGAGACGTCGAGGTCAGAGTGGTTTAACAAGATGGATTTAATGCCCCTTTGAAGAGTGGTAGAGGTCACAGTAGCTTAACAAGATGGTTTTAATGCCCCTTGGAAGAGTGGTGGAGGTCACAGTAGCTTACAAGACAGTTTTGATGCCCCTTGGAAGAGACGTGGAGGTCACAGTAGCTTAACAAGACGGTTTTAATGCCCCTTGGAAGAGTGATGGAGGTTACAGTAGCTTACAAGACAGTTTTAATGCCCCTTGGAAGAGACAAGGAGGTCACAGTAGCTTAACAAGACAGTTTTAATGCACCTTGGAAGAGTGATGGAGGTTACAGTAGCTTAACAAGACATTTTTAATCCCGCTTGGAAGAGTGGTGGAGGTCACAGTAGCTTAACAAGTCAGTTTTAATTCCCCTTGGAAAAGACGTGGAGGTCAGAGTGGTTTAACAAGATGGTTTTAATGCCCCTTGGAAGAGTGGAGGAGGTCACAGTAGCTTAACAATACGGTTTTGATGCCCCTTGGAAAAGTGGTGGAGGTCACACTAGCTTAACAAGACGGTTTTAATGCCCCTTGGAAAAGTTGTGAAAGTCACAGTAGCTTAGCAAGACAGTTTTAATGCCCCTTGTAAGAGAAGTGGAGGTCAGAGTGGTTTAACAAGACGGATTTAATGCCCCTTGGAAGAGTGGTGGAGGTCACAGTAGCTTAACAAGACAGTTTTAATGCCCCTTGGAAGAGACGTGGAGGTCACAGTAGCTTAACAAGACAGTTTTAATTCCCCTTGGAAAAGACGTGGAGGTCAGAGTGGTTTAACAAGATGGTTTTAATGCCCCTTGGAAGAGGCGTGGAAGTCACAGTAGCTTAACGAGACAGTTTTAATACCCCTTGGAAGAGACATGGAGGTCACAGTAGCTTAACAAGATGGTTTTAATGGCCCTTGGAAGAGTGGTGGAGGTCACAGTAGCTTACAAGACAGTTTTAATGCCCCTTGGAAGAGACGTGGAGGTCACAGTAGCTTAACAAGACGGTTTTAATGCCCCTTGGAAGAGTGATAGAGGTTACAGTAGCTTAACAAGACATTTTTAATGCCGCTTGGAAGAGTGGAAGAGGTCACAGTAGCTTAACAATACGGTTTTGATGCCCCTTGGAAAAGTGGTAAAGGTCACACTAGCTTAACAAGATGGTTTTAATGCCCCTTGGAAAAGTGGTGGAGGTCACAGTAGCTTAGCAAGACAGTTTTAATGCCCCTTGGAAGAGAAGTGGAGGTCAGAGTGGTTTAACAAGACGGATTTAATGCCCCTTGGAAGAGTGGTGGAGGTCACAGTAGCTTAACAAGACAGTTTTAATGCCCCTTGGAAGAGACGTGGAGGTCACAGTAGCTTAACAAGACGGTTTTAATGCCCCTTGGAAGAGTGATGGAGGTCACAGTAGCTTAACAAGATGTTTTTAATGCCCCTTGGAAGAGTGGTGGAGGTCACAGCAGCTTAACAAGACAGTTTTAATGCCGCTTGGAAAAGACGTGGCGGTCAGAGTGGTTTAACAAGACGGTTTTAATGCCCCTTGGAAGAGTGGTGGAGGTCACAGTAGCTTAACAAGACGGTTTTAACGCCCCTTGGAAGAGTGGTGGAGGTCACAGTAGCTTAACAAGATGGTTTTAATGCCCCTTGGAAGAGTGGTGGAGGTCACAGCAGCTTAACAAGACAGTGTTAATGCCCCTTGGAAAAGATGTGTCGGTCAGAGTGGTTTAACAAGACGGTTTTAATGCCCCTTAGAAGAGTTGTAGAGGTCCCAGTAGCTTAACAAGACGGTTTTAACACCCCTTGGAAGAGTGGTGGAGGTCACAGTAGCTTAACAAGACGGTTTTAATGCCCCTTGGAATAGACGTGGAGGTCACAGTAGCTTAACAAGATGGTTTTAATGCCCCTTGGACGAGTGGTGGAGGAAACAGTAGCTTATCAAGACGGTTTTAATGCACTTGGAAAAGTGGTGGAGGTCACAGTAGCTTAACAAGACAGTTTTAATGCCCCTTGGAGGAGACGTAGAGGTCACAGTAGCTTAACAAAACGGTATTAGTGCCCCTTGGAAGAGTGATGGAGGTCACAGTAGCTTAACAAGACAGTTTTAATGCCCCTTGGAAGAGACGTGGAGGTCACAGTAGCTTAACAAGACAGTTTTAATGCCCCTTGGAAGAGGCGTGGAAGTCACAGTAGCTTAACAAGATGGTTTTAATGCCCCTTGGAAGAGTGGAGGAGGTCACAGTAGCTTAACAAGACAGTTTTAATGCCCCTTGGAAGAGACGTGGAGGTCACAGTAGCTTAACAAGACGGTTTTAATGACCCTTGGAAGAGTGATGGAGGTTACAGTAGCTTAACAAGACGTTTTTAATGCCGCTTGGAAGAGTGGTGGAGGTCACAGTAGCTTAACAAGACAGTTTTAATGCCCCTTGGAAAAGACGTGGAGGTCAGAGTTGTTTAACAAGACGGCTTTAATGCCCCTTGGAAGAGACGTGGAGGTCACAGTAGCTTAACAAGATGGTTTTAATGCCCCTTGGAAAAGTGGTGTTGGCCACAGTAGCTTACCAAGACAGTTTTAATGCCCCTTGTAAGAGACGTGGAGGTCAGAGTGGTTTAACAAGATGGTTTTAATGCCCCTTGGAAGAGTGGTGGAGGGCACAGTAGCTTTACAAGATGGTTTTAATGCTCCTTGGAAGAGTGGTGGAGGTCACAGTAGCTTAACAAGACAGTTTTAATGCCCCTTGGAAGGGACGTGGAGGTCAGAGTGGTTTAACAAGATGGTTTAAATGCCCCTTGGAAGAGTGGTGGAGGTCACTGTAGCTTATCAAGACGGTTTAAATGCCAATTGGAAAAGTGGTGGAGGTCACAGTAGTTTAACAAGACAGTTTTAATGACCCTTGGAGGAGACGTGGAGGTCACAGTAGCTTAACAAGACTGTTTTAATGCCCCTTGGAAGAGTGATGGAGGTCACAGTAGCTTAACAAGACAGTTTTAATGCCCCTTGGAAGAGACGTCGAGGTCAGAGTGGTTTTACAAGATGGATTTAATGCCCCTTTGAAGAGTGGTAGAGGTCACAGTAGCTTAACAAGATGGTTTTAATGCCCCTTGGAAGAGTGGTGGAGGTCACAGTAGCTTACAAGACAGTTTTGATGCCCCTTGGAAGAGACGTGGAGGTCACAGTAGCTTAACAAGACGGTTTTAATGCCCCTTGGAAGAGTGATGGAGGTTACAGTAGCTTACAAGACAGTTTTAATGCCCCTTGGAAGAGACAAGGAGGTCACAGTAGCTTAACAAGACAGTTTTAATGCACCTTGGAAGAGTGATGGAGGTTACAGTAGCTTAACAAGACATTTTTAATCCCGCTTGGAAGAGTGGTGGAGGTCACAGTAGCTTAACAAGTCAGTTTTAATTCCCCTTGGAAAAGACGTGGAGGTCAGAATGGTTTAACAAGATGGTTTTAATGCCCCTTGGAAGAGTGGAGGAGGTCACAGTAGCTTAACAATACGGTTTTGATGCCCCTTGGAAAAGTGGTGGAGGTCACACTAGCTTAACAAGACAGTTTTAATGCCCCTTGGAAGAGACGTGGAGGTCACAGTAGCTTAACAAGACAGTTTTAATTCCCCTTGGAAAAGACGTGGAGGTCAGAGTGGTTTAACAAGATGGTTTTAATGCCCCTTGGAAGACGCGTGGAAGTCACAGTAGCTTAACGAGACAGTTTTAATACCCCTTGGAAGAGACATGGAGGTCACAGTAGCTTAACAAGATGGTTTTAATGGCCCTTGGAAGAGTGGTGGAGGTCACAGTAGCTTACAATACAGTTTTAATGCCCCTTGGAAGAGACGTGGAGGTCACAGTAGCTTAACAAGACGGTTTTAATGCCCCTTGGAAGAGTGATAGAGGTTACAGTAGCTTAACAAGACATTTTTAATGCCGCTTGGAAGAGTGGAAGAGGTCACAGTAGCTTAACAATACGGTTTTGATGCCCCTTGGAAAAGTGGTAAAGGTCACACTAGCTTAACAAGACGGTTTTAATGCCCCTTGGAAACGTGGTGGAGGTCACAGTAGCTTAGCAAGACAGTTTTAATGCCCCTTGGAAGAGAAGTGGAGGTCAGAGTGGTTTAACAAGACGGATTTAATGCCCCTTGGAAGAGTGGTGGAGGTCACAGTAGCTTAACAAGACAGTTTTAATGCCCCTTGGAAGAGACGTGGAGGTCACAGTAGCTTAACAAGACGGTTTTAATGCCCCTTGGAAGAGTGATGGAGGTCACAGTAGCTTAACAAGATGTTTTTAATGCCCCTTGGAAGAGTGGTGGAGGTCACAGCAGCTTAACAAGACAGTTTTAATGCCCCTTGGAAAAGATGTGGCGGTCAGAGTGGTTTAACAACACGGTTTTAATGCCCCTTGGAAGAGTGGTGGAGGTCCCAGTAGCTTAACAAGACAGTTTTAACGCCTCTTGGAAGAGTGGTGGAGGTCACAGTAGCTTAACAAGACAGTTTTATTGCCCATTGGAAGGGACGTGGAGGTCAGAGTGGTTTAACAAGATGGTTTTAATGCCCCTTGGAAGAGTGGTTGAGGTCACAGTAGCTTATCAAGACGGTTTTAATGCCCCTTGGAAAAGTGGTGGAGGTCACAGTAGCTTAACAAGACAGTTTTAATGCCCCTTGGAGGAGACGTAGAGGTCACAGTAGCTTAACAAAGCGGTTTTAGTGCCCCTTGGAAGAGTGATGGAGGTCACAGTAGCTTAACAAGACAGTTTTAATGCCCCTTGGAAGAGACGTGGAGGTCACAGTAGCTTAACAAGACAGTTTTAATGCCCCTTGGAAGAGGCGTGGAAGTCACAGTAGCTTAACAAGATGGTTTTAATGCCCCTTGGAAGAGTGGAGGAGGTCACAGTAGCTTAACAAGACAGTTTTAATGCCCCTTGGAAGAGACGTGGAGGTCACAGTAGCTTAACAAGACGGTTTTAATGACCCTTGGAAGAGTGATGGAGGTTACAGTAGCTTAACAAGACGTTTTTAATGCCGCTTGGAAGAGTGGTGGAGGTCACAGTAGCTTAACAAGACAGTTTTAATGCCCCTTGGAAAAGACGTGGAGGTCAGAGTTGTTTAACAAGACGGCTTTAATGCCCCTTGGAAGAGACGTGGAGGTCACAGTAGCTTAACAAGATGGTTTTAATGCCCCTTGGAAAAGTGGTGTTGGCCACAGTAGCTTAACAAGACAGTTTTAATGCCCCTTGTAAGAGACGTGGAGGTCAGAGTGGTTTAACAAGATGGTTTTAATGCCCCTTGGAAGAGTGGTGGAGGGCACAGTAGCTTTACAAGATGGTTTTAATGCTCCTTGGAAGAGTGGTGGAGGTCACAGTAGCTTAACAAGACAGTTTTAATGCCCCTTGGAAGGGACGTGGAGGTCAGAGTGGTTTAACAAGATGGTTTAAATGCCCCTTGGAAGAGTGGTGGAGGTCACTGTAGCTTATCAAGACGGTTTAAATGCCAATTGGAAAAGTGGTGGAGGTCACAGTAGTTTAACAAGACAGTTTTAATGACCCTTGGAGGAGACGTGGAGGTCACAGTAGCTTAACAAGACTGTTTTAATGCCCCTTGGAAGAGTGATGGAGGTCACAGTAGCTTAACAAGACAGTTTTAATGCCCCTTGGAAGAGACGTCGAGGTCAGAGTGGTTTAACAAGATGGATTTAATGCCCCTTTGAAGAGTGGTAGAGGTCACAGTAGCTTAACAAGATGGTTTTAATGCCCCTTGGAAGAGTGGTGGAGGTCACAGTAGCTTACAAGACAGTTTTGATGCCCCTTGGAAGAGACGTGGAGGTCACAGTAGCTTAACAAGACGGTTTTAATGCCCCTTGGAAGAGTGATGGAGGTTACAGTAGCTTACAAGACAGTTTTAATGCCCCTTGGAAGAGACAAGGAGGTCACAGTAGCTTAACAAGACAGTTTTAATGCACCTTGGAAGAGTGATGGAGGTTACAGTAGCTTAACAAGACATTTTTAATCCCGCTTGGAAGAGTGGTGGAGGTCACAGTAGCTTAACAAGTCAGTTTTAATTCCCCTTGGAAAAGACGTGGAGGTCAGAGTGGTTTAACAAGATGGTTTTAATGCCCCTTGGAAGAGTGGAGGAGGTCACAGTAGCTTAACAATACGGTTTTGATGCCCCTTGGAAAAGTGGTGGAGGTCACACTAGCTTAACAAGACGGTTTTAATGCCCCTTGGAAAAGTTGTGAAAGTCACAGTAGCTTAGCAAGACAGTTTTAATGCCCCTTGTAAGAGAAGTGGAGGTCAGAGTGGTTTAACAAGACGGATTTAATGCCCCTTGGAAGAGTGGTGGAGGTCACAGTAGCTTAACAAGACAGTTTTAATGCCCCTTGGAAGAGACGTGGAGGTCACAGTAGCTTAACAAGACAGTTTTAATTCCCCTTGGAAAAGACGTGGAGGTCAGAGTGGTTTAACAAGATGGTTTTAATGCCCCTTGGAAGAGGCGTGGAAGTCACAGTAGCTTAACGAGACAGTTTTAATACCCCTTGGAAGAGACATGGAGGTCACAGTAGCTTAACAAGATGGTTTTAATGGCCCTTGGAAGAGTGGTGGAGGTCACAGTAGCTTACAAGACAGTTTTAATGCCCCTTGGAAGAGACGTGGAGGTCACAGTAGCTTAACAAGACGGTTTTAATGCCCCTTGGAAGAGTGATAGAGGTTACAGTAGCTTAACAAGACATTTTTAATGCCGCTTGGAAGAGTGGAAGAGGTCACAGTAGCTTAACAATACGGTTTTGATGCCCCTTGGAAAAGTGGTAAAGGTCACACTAGCTTAACAAGATGGTTTTAATGCCCCTTGGAAAAGTGGTGGAGGTCACAGTAGCTTAGCAAGACAGTTTTAATGCCCCTTGGAAGAGAAGTGGAGGTCAGAGTGGTTTAACAAGACGGATTTAATGCCCCTTGGAAGAGTGGTGGAGGTCACAGTAGCTTAACAAGACAGTTTTAATGCCCCTTGGAAGAGACGTGGAGGTCACAGTAGCTTAACAAGACGGTTTTAATGCCCCTTGGAAGAGTGATGGAGGTCACAGTAGCTTAACAAGATGTTTTTAATGCCCCTTGGAAGAGTGGTGGAGGTCACAGCAGCTTAACAAGACAGTTTTAATGCCGCTTGGAAAAGACGTGGCGGTCAGAGTGGTTTAACAAGACGGTTTTAATGCCCCTTGGAAGAGTGGTGGAGGTCACAGTAGCTTAACAAGACGGTTTTAACGCCCCTTGGAAGAGTGGTGGAGGTCACAGTAGCTTAACAAGATGGTTTTAATGCCCCTTGGAAGAGTGGTGGAGGTCACAGCAGCTTAACAAGACAGTGTTAATGCCCCTTGGAAAAGATGTGTCGGTCAGAGTGGTTTAACAAGACGGTTTTAATGCCCCTTAGAAGAGTTGTAGAGGTCCCAGTAGCTTAACAAGACGGTTTTAACACCCCTTGGAAGAGTGGTGGAGGTCACAGTAGCTTAACAAGACGGTTTTAATGCCCCTTGGAATAGACGTGGAGGTCACAGTAGCTTAACAAGATGGTTTTAATGCCCCTTGGACGAGTGGTGGAGGAAACAGTAGCTTATCAAGACGGTTTTAATGCACTTGGAAAAGTGGTGGAGGTCACAGTAGCTTAACAAGACAGTTTTAATGCCCCTTGGAGGAGACGTAGAGGTCACAGTAGCTTAACAAAACGGTATTAGTGCCCCTTGGAAGAGTGATGGAGGTCACAGTAGCTTAACAAGACAGTTTTAATGCCCCTTGGAAGAGACGTGGAGGTCACAGTAGCTTAACAAGACAGTTTTAATGCCCCTTGGAAGAGGCGTGGAAGTCACAGTAGCTTAACAAGATGGTTTTAATGCCCCTTGGAAGAGTGGAGGAGGTCACAGTAGCTTAACAAGACAGTTTTAATGCCCCTTGGAAGAGACGTGGAGGTCACAGTAGCTTAACAAGACGGTTTTAATGACCCTTGGAAGAGTGATGGAGGTTACAGTAGCTTAACAAGACGTTTTTAATGCCGCTTGGAAGAGTGGTGGAGGTCACAGTAGCTTAACAAGACAGTTTTAATGCCCCTTGGAAAAGACGTGGAGGTCAGAGTTGTTTAACAAGACGGCTTTAATGCCCCTTGGAAGAGACGTGGAGGTCACAGTAGCTTAACAAGATGGTTTTAATGCCCCTTGGAAAAGTGGTGTTGGCCACAGTAGCTTAACAAGACAGTTTTAATGCCCCTTGTAAGAGACGTGGAGGTCAGAGTGGTTTAACAAGATGGTTTTAATGCCCCTTGGAAGAGTGGTGGAGGGCACGGTAGCTTTACAAGATGGTTTTAATGCTCCTTGGAAGAGTGGTGGAGGTCACAGTAGCTTAACAAGACAGTTTTAATGCCCCTTGGAAGGGACGTGGAGGTCAGAGTGGTTTAACAAGATGGTTTAAATGCCCCTTGGAAGAGTGGTGGAGGTCACTGTAGCTTATCAAGACGGTTTAAATGCCAATTGGAAAAGTGGTGGAGGTCACAGTAGTTTAACAAGACAGTTTTAATGACCCTTGGAGGAGACGTGGAGGTCACAGTAGCTTAACAAGACTGTTTTAATGCCCCTTGGAAGAGTGATGGAGGTCACAGTAGCTTAACAAGACAGTTTTAATGCCCCTTGGAAGAGACGTCGAGGTCAGAGTGGTTTTACAAGATGGATTTAATGCCCCTTTGAAGAGTGGTAGAGGTCACAGTAGCTTAACAAGATGGTTTTAATGCCCCTTGGAAGAGTGGTGGAGGTCACAGTAGCTTACAAGACAGTTTTGATGCCCCTTGGAAGAGACGTGGAGGTCACAGTAGCTTAACAAGACGGTTTTAATGCCCCTTGGAAGAGTGATGGAGGTTACAGTAGCTTACAAGACAGTTTTAATGCCCCTTGGAAGAGACAAGGAGGTCACAGTAGCTTAACAAGACAGTTTTAATGCACCTTGGAAGAGTGATGGAGGTTACAGTAGCTTAACAAGACATTTTTAATCCCGCTTGGAAGAGTGGTGGAGGTCACAGTAGCTTAACAAGTCAGTTTTAATTCCCCTTGGAAAAGACGTGGAGGTCAGAATGGTTTAACAAGATGGTTTTAATGCCCCTTGGAAGAGTGGAGGAGGTCACAGTAGCTTAACAATACGGTTTTGATGCCCCTTGGAAAAGTGGTGGAGGTCACACTAGCTTAACAAGACAGTTTTAATGCCCCTTGGAAGAGACGTGGAGGTCACAGTAGCTTAACAAGACAGTTTTAATTCCCCTTGGAAAAGACGTGGAGGTCAGAGTGGTTTAACAAGATGGTTTTAATGCCCCTTGGAAGACGCGTGGAAGTCACAGTAGCTTAACGAGACAGTTTTAATACCCCTTGGAAGAGACATGGAGGTCACAGTAGCTTAACAAGATGGTTTTAATGGCCCTTGGAAGAGTGGTGGAGGTCACAGTAGCTTACAATACAGTTTTAATGCCCCTTGGAAGAGACGTGGAGGTCACAGTAGCTTAACAGGACGGTTTTAATGCCCCTTGGAAGAGTGATAGAGGTTACAGTAGCTTAACAAGACATTTTTAATGCCGCTTGGAAGAGTGGAAGAGGTCACAGTAGCTTAACAATACGGTTTTGATGCCCCTTGGAAAAGTGGTAAAGGTCACACTAGCTTAACAAGACGGTTTTAATGCCCCTTGGAAAAGTGGTGGAGGTCACAGTAGCTTAGCAAGACAGTTTTAATGCCCCTTGGAAGAGAAGTGGAGGTCAGAGTGGTTTAACAAGACGGATTTAATGCCCCTTGGAAGAGTGGTGGAGGTCACAGTAGCTTAACAAGACAGTTTTAATGCCCCTTGGAAGAGACGTGGAGGTCACAGTAGCTTAACAAGACGGTTTTAATGCCCCTTGGAAGAGTGATGGAGGTCACAGTAGCTTAACAAGATGTTTTTAATGCCCCTTGGAAGAGTGGTGGAGGTCACAGCAACTTAACAAGACAGTTTTAATGCCGCTTGGAAAAGACGTGGCGGTCAGAGTGGTTTAACAAGACGGTTTTAATGCCCCTTGGAAGAGTGGTGGAGGTCACAGTAGCTTAACAAGACGGTTTTAACGCCCCTTGGAAGAGTGGTGGAGGGCACAGTAGCTTTACAAGATGGTTTTAATGCTCATTGGAAGAGTGGTGGAGGTCACAGTAGCTTAACAAGACAGTTTTAATGCCCCTTGGAAGGGACGTGGAGGTCAGAGTGGTTTAACAAGATGGTTTTAATGCCCCTTGGAAGAGTGGTGGAGGTCACAGTAGCTTAACAATACGGTTTTGATGCCCCTTGGAAAAGTGGTGGAGGTCACACTAGCTTAACAAGACTGTTTTAATGCCCCTTGGAAAAGTGGTGGAGGTCACAGTAGCTCAGCAAGACAGTTTTAATGACACTTGGAAGGGAAGTGGAGGTCACAGTAGCTTAACAAGACCGTTTTAATGCCCCTTGGAAGAGACGTGGAGGTCACAGTAGCTTAACAAGACCGTTTTAATGCCCCTTGGAAGAGTGATGGAGGTCACAGTAGCTTAACAAGATGTTTTTAATGCCCCTTGGAAGAGTGGTGGAGGTCACAGCAGCTTAACAAGACAGTGTTAATGCCCCTTGGAAAAGATGTGTCGGTCAGAGTGGTTTAACAAGACGGTTTTAATGCCCCTTAGAAGAGTTGTGGAGGTCCCAGTAGCTTAACAAGACGGTTTTAACACCCCTTGGAAGAGTGGTGGAGGTCACAGTAGCTTAACAAGACGGTTTTAATGCCCCTTGGAATAGACGTGGAGGTCACAGTAGCTTAACAAGATGGTTTTAATGCCCCTTGGACGAGTGGTGGAGGAAACAGTAGCTTATCAAGACGGTTTTAATGCACTTGGAAAAGTGGTGGAGGTCACAGTAGCTTAACAAGACAGTTTTAATGCCCCTTGGAGGAGACGTAGAGGTCACAGTAGCTTAACAAAACGGTTTTAGTGCCCCTTGGAAGAGTGATGGAGGTCACAGTAGCTTAACAAGACAGTTTTAATGCCCCTTGGAAGAGACGTGGAAGTCACAGTAGCTTAACAAGACAGTTTTAATGCCCCTTGGAAGAGGCGTGGAAGTCACAGTAGCTTAACAAGATGGTTTTAATGCCCCTTGGAAGAGTGGAGGAGGTCACAGTAGCTTAACAAGACAGTTTTAATGCCCCTTGGAAGAGACGTGGAGGTCACAGTAGCTTAACAAGACGGTTTTAATGACCCTTGGAAGAGTGATGGAGGTTACAGTAGCTTAACAAGACGTTTTTAATGCCGCTTGGAAGAGTGGTGGAGGTCACAGTAGCTTAACAAGACAGTTTTAGTGCCCCTTGGAAAAGACGTGGAGGTCAGAGTTGTTTAACAAGACGGCTTTAATGCCCCTTGGAAGAGACGTGGAGGTCACAGTAGCTTTACAAGATGGTTTTAATGCTCCTTGGAAGAGTGGTGGAGGTCACAGTAGCTTAACAAGACAGTTTTAATGCCCCTTGGAAGGGACGTGGAGGTCAGAGTGGTTTAACAAGATGGTTTAAATGCCCCTTGGAAGAGTGGTGGAGGTCACTGTAGCTTATCAAGACGGTTTAAATGCCAATTGGAAAAGTGGTGGAGGTCACAGTAGTTTAACAAGACAGTTTTAATGACCCTTGGAGGAGACGTGGAGGTCACAGTAGCTTAACAAGACTGTTTTAATGCCCCTTGGAAGAGTGATGGAGGTCACAGTAGCTTAACAAGACAGTTTTAATGCCCCTTGGAAGAGACGTCGAGGTCAGAGTGGTTTTACAAGATGGATTTAATGCCCCTTTGAAGAGTGGTAGAGGTCACAGTAGCTTAACAAGATGGTTTTAATGCCCCTTGGAAGAGTGGTGGAGGTCACAGTAGCTTACAAGACAGTTTTGATGCCCCTTGGAAGAGACGTGGAGGTCACAGTAGCTTAACAAGACGGTTTTAATGCCCCTTGGAAGAGTGATGGAGGTTACAGTAGCTTACAAGACAGTTTTAATGCCCCTTGGAAGAGACAAGGAGGTCACAGTAGCTTAACAAGACAGTTTTAATGCAGCTTGGAAGAGTGATGGAGGTTACAGTAGCTTAACAAGACATTTTTAATCCCGCTTGGAAGAGTGGTGGAGGTCACAGTAGCTTAACAAGTCAGTTTTAATTCCCCTTGGAAAAGACGTGGAGGTCAGAGTGGTTTAACAAGATGGTTTTAATGCCCCTTGGAAGAGTGGAGGAGGTCACAGTAGCTTAACAATACGGTTTTGATGCCCCTTGGAAAAGTGGTGGAGGTCACACTAGCTTAACAAGACGGTTTTAATGCCCCTTGGAAAAGTTGTGAAAGTCACAGTAGCTTAGCAAGACAGTTTTAATGCCCCTTGTAAGAGAAGTGGAGGTCAGAGTGGTTTAACAAGACGGATTTAATGCCCCTTGGAAGAGTGGTGGAGGTCACAGTAGCTTAACAAGACAGTTTTAATGCCCCTTGGAAGAGACGTGGAGGTCACAGTAGCTTAACAAGACAGTTTTAATTCCCCTTGGAAAAGACGTGGAGGTCAGAGTGGTTTAACAAGATGGTTTTAATGCCCCTTGGAAGAGGCGTGGAAGTCACAGTAGCTTAACGAGACAGTTTTAATACCCCTTGGAAGAGACATGGAGGTCACAGTAGCTTAACAAGATGGTTTTAATGGCCCTTGGAAGAGTGGTGGAGGTCACAGTAGCTTACAAGACAGTTTTAATGCCCCTTGGAAGAGACGTGGAGGTCACAGTAGCTTAACAAGACGGTTTTAATGCCCCTTGGAAGAGTGATAGAGGTTACAGTAGCTTAACAAGACATTTTTAATGCCGCTTGGAAGAGTGGAAGAGGTCACAGTAGCTTAACAATACGGTTTTGATGCCCCTTTGAAAAGTGGTAAAGGTCACACTAGCTTAACAAGATGGTTTTAATGCCCCTTGGAAAAGTGGTGGAGGTCACAGTAGCTTAGCAAGACAGTTTTAATGCCCCTTGGAAGAGAAGTGGAGGTCAGAGTGGTTTAACAAGACGGATTTAATGCCCCTTGGAAGAGTGGTGGAGGTCACAGTAGCTTAACAAGACAGTTTTAATGCCCCTTGGAAGAGACGTGGAGGTCACAGTAGCTTAACAAGACGGTTTTAATGCCCCTTGGAAGAGTGATGGAGGTCACAGTAGCTTAACAAGATGTTTTTAATGCCCCTTGGAAGAGTGGTGGAGGTCACAGCAGCTTAACAAGACAGTTTTAATGCCGCTTGGAAAAGACGTGGCGGTCAGAGTGGTTTAACAAGACGGTTTTAATGCCCCTTGGAAGAGTGGTGGAGGTCACAGTAGCTTAACAAGACGGTTTTAACGCCCCTTGGAAGAGTGGTGGAGGTCACAGTAGCTTAACAAGATGGTTTTAATGCCCCTTGGAAGGGTGGTGGAGGTCACAGTAGGTTAACAAGACAGTTTTAATGCCCCTTGGAAGAGACGTGGAGGTCACAGTAGCTTAACAAGATGGTTTTAATGCCCCTTGGAAAAGTGGTGGGGGCCACAGTAGCTTAACAAGACAGTTTTAATGCCCCTTGTAAGAGACGTGGAGGTCAGAGTGGTTTAACAAGATGGTTTTAATGCCCCTTGGAAGAGTGGTGAAGGGCACAGTAGCTTTACAAGATGGTTTTAATGCTCATTGGAAGAGTGGTGGAGGTCACAGTAGCTTAACAAGACAGTTTTAATGCCCCTTGGAAGGGACGTGGAGGACAGAGTGGTTTAACAAGATGGTTTTAATGCCCCTTGGAAGAGTGGTGGAGGTCACAGTAGCTTAACAATACGGTTTTGATGCCCCTTGGAAAAGTGGTGGAGGTCACACTAGCTTAACAAGACGGTTTTAATGCCCCTTGGAAAAGTGGTGGAGGTCACAGTAGCTCAGCAAGACAGTTTTAATGCCACTTGGAAGGGAAGTGGAGGTCACAGTAGCTTAACAAGACCGTTTTAATGCCCCTTGGAAGAGACGTGGAGGTCACAGTAGCTTAACAAGACCGTTTTAATGCCCCTTGGAAGAGTGATGGAGGTCACAGTAGCTTAACAAGATGTTTTTAATGCCCCTTGGAAGAGTGGTGGAGGTCACAGCAGCTTAACAAGACAGTTTTAATGCCCCTTGGAAAAGATGTGTCGGTCAGAGTTTTTTAACAAGACGGTTTTAATGCCCCTTAGAAGAGTTGTGGAGGTCCCAGTAGCTTAACAAGACGGTTTTAACACCCCTTGGAAGAGTGGTGGAGGTCACAGTAGCTTAACAAGACGGTTTTAATGCCCCTTGGAATAGACGTGGAGGTCACAGTAGCTTAACAAGATGGTTTTAATGCCCCTTGGACGAGTGGTGGAGGAAACAGTAGCTTATCAAGACGGTTTTAATGCACTTGGAAAAGTGGTGGAGGTCACAGTAGCTTAACAAGACAGTTTTAATGCCCCTTGGAGGAGACGTAGAGGTCACAGTAGCTTAACAAAACGGTTTTAGTGCCCCTTGGAAGAGTGATGGAGGTCACAGTAGCTTAACAAGACAGTTTTAATGCCCCGTGGAAGAGACATCGAGGTCAGAGTGGTTTTGCAAGACGGATTTAATGCCCCTTTGAAGAGTGGTAGAGGTCGCAGTAGCTTAACAAGACGGTTTTAATGCCCCTTGGAAGAGTGGAGGAGGTCACAGTAGCTTAACGAGACAGATTTAATTCCCCTTGCTAAAGACATGGAGGTCACAGTAGCTTAACAAGATGATTTTAATGCCCCTTGGAAGAGTGGTGGAGGTCACAGTAGCTTAACAAGACGGTTTTAATGCCCCTTGGAAGAGTGATGGAGGTTACAGTAGCTTAACAAGACATTTTTAATGCCGCTTGGAAGAGTGGTGGAGGTCACAGTAGCTTAACAAGACAGTTTTAATTCCCCTTGGAAAAGACGTGGAGGTCAGAGTGGCTTAACAAGATGGTTTTAATGCCCCTTGGAAGAGGCGTGGAAGTCACAGTAGCTTAACAAAATGGTTTTAATGCCTCTTGGAAGAGTGGAGGAGGTCACATTAGCTTAACAATACGGTTTTGATGCCCCTTGGAAAAGTGGTGGAGGTCACACTAGCTTAACAAGACGGTTTTAATGCCCCTTGGAAGAGTGATGGAGGTCACAGTAGTTTAACAAGACAGTTTTAATGCCCCTTGGAAGAGACGTCGAGGTCAGAGTGGTTTTACAAGAAAGATTTAATGCCTCTTTGAAGAGTGGTGGAGGTTACAATAGCTTAACAAGACGGTTTTAATGCCCCTTGGAAAAGTGGTGGAGGTCACAGTAGCTTAACAAGACAGTTTTAATGCCCCTTGGAGGAGATGTGGAGGTCACAGTAGCTTAACAAGACGGTTTTAATGCCCCTTGGAAGAGTGATGGAGGTCACAGTAGCTTAACAAGACAGTTTTAATGCCCCTTGGAAGAGACGTCGAGGTCAGAGTGGTTTTACAAGACTGATTTAATGCCCCTTTGAAGAGTGGTGGAGGTCACAGTAGCTTAACAAGACGGTTTTAATGCACCTTGGAAGAGTGGAGGAGGTCACAGTAGCTTAACGAGACAGTTTTAATACCCCTTGGAAGAGACATGGAGGTCACAGTAGCTTAACAAGATGGTTTTAATGCCCCTTGGAAGAGTGGTGGCGGTCACAGTAGCTTACAAGACAGTTTTAATGCCCCTTGGAAGAGACATGGAGGTCACAGTAGCTTAACAAGACGGTTTTAATGCCCCTTGAAGAGTGATGGAGGTTACAGTAGCTTAACAAGACATTTTTAATCCCACTTGGAAGAGTGGTGGAGGTCACAGTAGCTTAACAAGTCAGTTTTAATTCCCCTTGGAAAAGACGTGGAGGTCAGAGTGGTTTAACAAGATGGTTTTAATGCCTCTTGGAAGAGGCGTGGAAGTCACAGTAGCTTAACAAGATGGTTTTAATGCCCCTTGGAAGAGTGGTGGAGGTCACAATAGCTTAACAAGATGGTTTTAATGCCCCTTGGAAGGGTGGTGGAGGTCACAGTAGGTTAACAAGACAGTTTTAATGCCCCTTGGAAGAGACGTGGAGGTCACAGTAGCTTAACAAGATGGTTTTCATGCCCCTTGGAAAAGTGGTGGAGGCCACAGTAGCTTAACAAGACAGTTTTAATGCCCCTTGTAAGAGACGTGGAGGTCAGAGTGGTTTAACAAGATGGTTTTAATGCCCCTTGGAAGAGTGGTAGAGGTCACAGTAGCTTAACAAGACTGTTTTAATGCCCCTTGGAAGAGTGGAGGAGGTCACAGTAGCTTAACAATACGGTTTTGATGCCCCTTGGAAAAGTGGTGGAGGTCACACTAGCTTAACAAGACTGTTTTAATGCCCCTTGGAAAAGTGGTGGAGGTCACAGTAGCTTAGCAAGACAGTTTTAATGCCACTTGGAAGGGAAGTGGAGGTCACAGTAGCTTAACAAGACCGTTTTAATGCCCCTTGGAAGAGACGTGGAGGTCACAGTAGCTTAACAAGACCGTTTTAATGCCCCTTGGAAGAGTGATCGAGGTCACAGTAGCTTAACAAGATGTTTTTAATGCCCCTTGGAAGAGTGGTGGAGGTCACAGCAGCTTAACAAGACAGTTTTAATGCCCCTTGGAAAAGATGTGTCGGTCAGTGTGGTTTAACAAGACGGTTTTAATGCCCCTTGGAAGAGTTGTGGAGGTCCCAGTAGCTTAACAAGACGGTTTTAACACCCCTTGGAAGAGTGGTGGAGGTCACAGTAGCTTAACAAGACGGTTTTAATGCCCCTTGGAAGGGTGGTGGAGGTCACAGTAGGTTAACAAAACAGTTTTAATGCCCCTTGGAATAGACGTGGAGGTCACAGTAGCTTAACAAGATGGTTTTAATGCCCCTTGGACGAGTGGTGGAGGAAACAGTAGCTTATCAAGACGGTTTTAATGCCCCTTGGAAAAGTGGTGGAGGTCACAGTAGCTTAACAAGACAGTTTTAATGCCCCTTGGAGGAGACGTAGAGGTCACAGTAGCTTAACAAAACGGTTTTAGTGCCCCTTGGAAGAGTGATGGAGGTCACAGTAGCTTAACAAGACAGTTTTAATGCCCCTTGGAAGAGACGTCGAGGGCAGAGTGGTTTTACAAGACGGATTTAATGCCCCTTTGAAGAGTGCTAGAGGTCGCAGTAGCTTAACAAGACGGTTTTAATGCCCCTTGGAAGAGTGGAGGAGGTCACAGTAGCTTAACGAGACAGATTTAATTCCCCTTGGTAGAGACATGGAGGTCACAGTAGCTTAACAGGATGGTTTTCATGCCCCTTGGAAGAGTGGTGGAGGTCACAGTAGCTTAACAAGACAGTTTTAATGCCCCTTGGAAGAGACGTGGAGGTCACAGTAGCTTAACAAGACGGTTTTAATGACCCTTGGAAGAGTGATGGAGGTTACAGTAGCTTAACAAGATGTTTTTAATGCCGCTTGGAAGAGTGGTGGAGGTCACAGTAGCTTAACAAGACGGTTTTAATGCCCCTTGGAAAAGACGTGGAGGTCAGAGTGGTTTAACAAGACGGCTTTAATGCCCCTTGGAAGAGTGGTGGAGGTCACAGTAGCTTAACAAGACGGTTTTAACGCCCCTTGGAAGAGTGGTGGAGGTCACAGTAGCTTAACAAGACGGTTTTAATGCCCCTTGCAAGGGTGGTGGAGGTCACATTAGGTGAACAAGACAGCTTTAATGCCCCTTGGAAGAGACGTGGAGGTCACAGTAGCTTAACAAACCGTTTTAATGCCACTTGGCAAAGTAGTGGCGGCCACAGTAGCTTAAGAAGACAGTTTTAATGCCCCTTGGAAGAGACGTCGAGGTTAGAGTGGTTTTACAAGAAGGATTTAATGCCCCTTGAAAGAGTGGTGGAGGTCACAGTAGCTTAACAAGACGGTTTTAATGCCCCTTGGAAGAGTGGAGGAGGTCACAGTAGCTTAACAAGACGGTTTTAATGCCCCTTGGAATAGTGGTGGAGGTCACAGTAGCATAACAAGACAGTTTTAATGCCCCTTGGAAGAGACGTGGATGTCACAGTAGCTTAACAAGACAGTTTTAATGCCCCTTGGAAGAGACGTGGAGGACAGAGTGGTTTACCAAGACGGTTTTAATGCCCCTTGGAAGAGTGGTGGAGGTCACAGTAGCATTACAAGATGGTTTTAATGCCCCTTGGAAGAGTGGTGGAGGTCACAGTAGCTTAACAAGACGGTTTTAATGCCCCTTGGAAAAGTGGTGGAGGTCACAGGAGCTTAGCAAGATAGTTTTAATGCCCCTTGGAAGAGAAGTGGAGGTCAGAGTGGTTTAACAAGATGGATTTAATGCCCCTTGGAAGAGTGGTGGAGGTCACAGTAGCTTAACAAGACAGTTTTAATGCCCCTTGGAAGAGACGTGGAGGTCACAGTAGCTTAACAAGACGGTTTTAATGCCCCTTGGAAGAGTGATGGAGGTCACAGTAGCTTAACAAGATGTTTTTAATGCCCCTTGGAAGAGTGGTGGAGGTCACAGCAGCTTAACAAGACAGTTTTAATGCCCCTTGGAAAAGATGTGGCGGTCAGAGTGGTTTAACAACACGGTTTTAATGCCCCTTGGAAGAGTGGTGGAGGTCCCAGTAGCTTAACAAGACAGTTTTAACGCCTCTTGGAAGAGTGGTGGAGGTCACAGTAGCTTAACAAGACGGTTTTAATGCCCCTTGGAAGGGTGGTGGAGGTCACAGTAGGTTAACAAGACAGTTTTAATGCCCCTTGGAATAGACGTGGAGGTCACAGTAGCTTAACAAGATGGTTTTAATGCCCCTTGGACGAGTGGTGGAGGGAACAGTAGCTTTACAAGATGGTTTTAATGCCCCTTGAAAGAGTGGTGGAGGTCACAGTAGCTTAACAAGACAGTTTTAATGCCCATTGGAAGGGACGTGGAGGTCAGAGTGGTTTAACAAGATGGTTTTAATGCCCCTTGGAAGAGTGGTTGAGGTCACAGTAGCTTATCAAGACGGTTTTAATGCCCCTTGGAAAAGTGGTGGAGGTCACAGTAGCTTAACAAGACAGTTTTAATGCCCCTTGGAGGAGACGTAGAGGTCACAGTAGCTTAACAAAGCGGTTTTAGTGCCCCTTGGAAGAGTGATGGAGGTCACAGTAGCTTAACAAGACAGTTTTTATGCCCCTTGGAAGAGACGTCTAGGTCAGAGTGGTTTTACAAGACGGATTTAATGCCCCTTTAAAGTGTGGTAGAGGTCGCAGTAGCTTAACAAGACGGTTTTAATGCCCCTTGGAAGAGTGGAGGAGGTCACAGTAGGTTAACGAGACAGATTTAATTCCCCTTGGTAGAGACATGGAGGTCACAGTAGCTTAACAAGATGGTTTTAATGCCCCTTGGAAGAGTGGTGGAGGTCACAGTAGCTTAACAAGACAGTTTTAATGCCCCTTGGAAGAGACGTGGAGGTCACAGTAGCTTAACAAGACGGTTTTAATGACCCTTGGAAGAGTGATGGAGGTGACAGTAGCTTAACAAGACTTTTTTAATGCCGCTTGGAAGAGTGGTGGAGGTCACAGTAGCTTAGCAAGACAGTTTTAATGCCACTTGGAAGGGAAGTGGAGGTCACAGTAGCTTAACAAGACCGTTTTAATGCCCCTTGGAAGAGACGTGGAGGTCACAGTAGCTTAACAAGACCGTTTTAATGCCCCTTGGAAGAGTGATCGAGGTCACAGTAGCTTAACAAGATGTTTTTAATGCCCCTTGGAAGAGTGGTGGAGGTCACAGCAGCTTAACAAGACAGTTGTAATGCCCCTTGGAAAAGATGTGTCGGTCAGTGTGGTTTAACAAGACGGTTTTAATGCCCCTTGGAAGAGTTGTGGAGGTCCCAGTAGCTTAACAAGACGGTTTTAACACCCCTTGGAAGAGTGGTGGAGGTCACAGTAGCTTAACAAGACGGTTTTAATGCCCCTTGGAAGGGTGGTGGAGGTCACAGTAGGTTAACAAAACAGTTTTAATGCCCCTTGGAATAGACGTGGAGGTCACAGTAGCTTAACAAGATGGTTTTAATGCCCCTTGGACGAGTGGTGGAGGAAACAGTAGCTTATCAAGACGGTTTTAATGCCCCTTGGAAAAGTGGTGGAGGTCACAGTAGCTTAACAAGACAGTTTTAATGCCCCTTGGAGGAGACGTAGAGGTCACAGTAGCTTAACAAAACGGTTTTAGTGCCCCTTGGAAGAGTGATGGAGGTCACAGTAGCTTAACAAGACAGTTTTAATGCCCCTTGAAAGAGACGTCGAGGGCAGAGTGGTTTTACAAGACGGATTTAATGCCCCTTTGAAGAGTGGTAGAGGTCGCAGTAGCTTAACAAGACGGTTTTAATGCCCCTTGGAAGAGTGGAGGAGGTCACAGTAGCTTAACGAGACAGATTTAATTCCCCTTGGTAGAGACATGGAGGTCACAGTAGCTTAACAGGATGGTTTTCATGCCCCTTGGAAGAGTGGTGGAGGTCACAGTAGCTTAACAAGACAGTTTTAATGCCCCTTGGAAGAGACGTGGAGGTCACAGTAGCTTAACAAGACGGTTTTAATGACCCTTGGAAGAGTGATGGAGGTTACAGTAGCTTAACAAGATGTTTTTAATGCCGCTTGGAAGAGTGGTGGAGGTCACAGTAGCTTAACAAGACGGTTTTAATGCCCCTTGGAAAAGACGTGGAGGTCAGAGTGGTTTAACAAGATGGCTTTAATGCCCCTTGGAAGAGTGGTGGAGGTCACAGTAGCTTAACAAGACGGTTTTAACGCCCCTTGGAAGAGTGGTGGAGGTCACAGTAGCTTAACAAGACGGTTTTAATGCCCCTTGCAAGGGTGGTGGAGGTCACAGTAGGTGAACAAGAAAGCTTTAATGCCCCTTGGAAGAGACGTGGAGGTCACAGTAGCTTAACAAACCGTTTTAATGCCACTTGGCAAAGTGGTGGCGGCCACAGTAGCTTAAGAAGACAGTTTTAATGCCCCTTGGAAGAGACGTCGAGGTTAGAGTGGTTTTACAAGAAGGATTTAATGCCCCTTGAAAGAGTGGTGGAGGTCACAGTAGCTTAACAAGACGGTTTTAATGCCCCTTGGAAGAGTGGAGGAGGTCACAGTAGCTTAACAAGATGGTTTTAATGCCCCTTGGAATAGTGGTGGAGGTCACAGTAGCATAACAAGACAGTTTTAATGCCCCTTGGAAGAGACGTGGATGTCACAGTAGCTTAACAAGACAGTTTTAATGCCCCTTGGAAGAGACGTGGAGGACAGAGTGGTTTAACAAGACGGTTTTAATGCCCCTTGGAAGAGTGGTGGAGGTCACAGTAGCATTACAAGATGGTTTTAATGCCCCTTGGAAGAGTGGTGGAGGTCACAGTAGCTTAACAAGACGGTTTTAATGCCCCTTGGAAAAGTGGTGGAGGTCACAGGAGCTTAGCAAGATAGTTTTAATGCCCCTTGGAAGAGAAGTGGAGGTCAGAGTGGTTTAACAAGATGGATTTAATGCCCCTTGGAAGAGTGGTGGAGGTCACAATAGCTTAACAAGACAGTTTTAATGCCCCTTGGAAGAGACGTGGAGGTCACAGTAGCTTAACAAGACGGTTTTAATGCCCCTTGGAAGAGTGATGGAGGTCACAGTAGCTTAACAAGATGTTTTTAATGCCCCTTGGAAGAGTGGTGGAGGTCACAGCAGCTTAACAAGACAGTTTTAATGCCCCTTGGAAAAGATGTGGCGGTCAGAGTGGTTTAACAACACGGTTTTAATGCCCCTTGGAAGAGTGGTGGAGGTCCCAGTAGCTTAACAAGACAGTTTTAACGCCTCTTGGAAGAGTGGTGGAGGTCACAGTAGCTTAACAAGACGGTTTTAATGCCCCTTGGAAGGGTGGTGGAGGTCACAGTAGGTTAACAAGACAGTTTTAATGCCCCTTGGAATAGACGTGGAGGTCACAGTAGCTTAACAAGATGGTTTTAATGCCCCTTGGACGAGTGGTGGAGGGAACAGTAGCTTTACAAGATGGTTTTAATGCCCCTTGAAAGAGTGGTGGAGGTCACAGTAGCTTAACAAGACAGTTTTAATGCCCATTGGAAGGGACGTGGAGGTCAGAGTGGTTTAACAAGATGGTTTTAATGCCCCTTGGAAGAGTGGTTGAGGTCACAGTAGCTTATCAAGACGGTTTTAATGCCCCTTGGAAAAGTGGTGGAGGTCACAGTAGCTTAACAAGACAGTTTTAATGCCCCTTGGAGGAGAAGTAGAGGTCACAGTAGCTTAACAAAGCGGTTTTAGTGCCCCTTGGAAGAGTGATGGAGGTCACAGTAGCTTAACAAGACAGTTTTTATGCCCCTTGGAAGAGACGTCTAGGTCAGAGTGGTTTTACAAGACGGATTTAATGCCCCTTTAAAGAGTGGTAGAGGTCGCAGTAGCTTAACAAGACGGTTTTAATGCCCCTTGGAAGAGTGGAGGAGGTCACAGTAGGTTAACGAGACAGATTTAATTCCCCTTGGTAGAGACATGGAGGTCACAGTAGCTTAACAAGATGGTTTTAATGCCCCTTGGAAGAGTGGTGGAGGTCACAGTAGCTTAACAAGACAGTTTTAATGCCCCTTGGAAGAGACGTGGAGGTCACAGTAGCTTAACAAGACGGTTTTAATGACCCTTGGAAGAGTGATGGAGGTGACAGTAGCTTAACAAGACTTTTTTAATGCCGCTTGGAAGAGTGGTGGAGGTCACAGTAGCTTAACAAGACAGTTTTAATGTCCCTTGGAAAAGACGTGGAGGTCAGAGTGGTTTAACAATACGGCTTTAATGCCCCTTGGAAGAGACGTGGAGGTCACAGTAGCTTAACAAGATGGTTTTAATGCCCCTAGGAAAAGTGGTGGGGGCCACAGTAGCTTAAGAAGACAGTTTTATTGCCCCTTGTAAGAGACGTGGAGGTCAGAGTGGTTTAACAAGATGGTTTTAATGCCCCTTGGAAGAGTGGTGGAGGGCACAGTAGCTTTATAAGATGGTTTTCATGCTCCTTGGAAGAGTGGTGGAGGTCACAGTAGCTTAACAAGACAGTTTTATTGCCCCTTGGAAGGGACGTGGAGGTCAGAGTGGTTTAACAAGATGGTTTTAATGCCCCTTGGAAGAGACGTGGAGGTCACAGTAGCTTAACAAGACAGTTTTAATGCCCCTTGGAAGAGTGATGGAGGTCACAGTAGCTTAACAAGATGTTTTTAATGCCCCTTGGAAGAGTGGTGGAGGTCACAGCAGCTTAACAAGACAGTTTTAATGCCCCTTGGAAAAGATGTGGCGGTCAGAGTGGTTTAACAACACGGTTTTAATGCCCCTTGGAAGAGTGGTGGAGGACCCAGTAGCTTAACAAGACAGTTTTAACGCCTCTTGGAAGAGTGGTGGAGGTCACAGTAGCTTAACAAGACGGTTTTAATGCCCCTTGGTAGGGTGGTGGAGGTCACTGTAGGTTAACAAGACAGTTTGAATGCCCCTTGGAATAGACGTGGAGGTCACAGTAGCTTAACAAGATGGTTTTAATGCCCCTTGGACGAGTGGTGGAGGGAACAGTAGCTTTACAAGATGGTTTTAATGCCCCTTGAAAGAGTGGTGGAGGTCACAGTAGCTTAACAAGACAGTTTTAATGCCCATTGGAAGGGACGTGGAGGTCAGAGTGGTTTAACAAGATGGTTTTAATGCCCCTTGGAAGAGTGGTTGAGGTCACAGTAGCTTATCAAGACGGTTTTAATGCCCCTTGGAAAAGTGGTGGAGGTCACAGTAGCTTAACAAGACAGTTTTAATGCCCCTTGGAGGAGACGTAGAGGTCACAGTAGGTTAACAAAGCGGTTTTAGTGCCCCTTGGAAGAGTGATGGAGGTCACAGTAGCTTAACAAGACAGTTTTTATGCCCCTTGGAAGAGACGTCTAGGTCAGAGTGGTTTTACAAGACGGATTTAATGCCCCTTTAAAGAGTGGTAGAGGTCGCAGTAGCTTAACAAGACGGTTTTAATGCCCCTTCGAAGAGTGGAGGAGGTCACAGTAGGTTAACGAGACAGATTTAATTCCCCTTGGTAGAGACATGGAGGTCACAGTAGCTTAACAAGATGGTTTTAATGCCCCTTGGAAGAGTGGTGGAGGTCACAGTAGCTTAACAAGACAGTTTTAATGCCCCTTGGAAGAGACGTGGAGGTCACAGTAGCTTAACAAGACGGTTTTAATGACCCTTGGAAGAGTGATGGAGGTTACAGTAGCTTAACAAGACTTTTTTAATGCCGCTTGGAAGAGTGGTGGATGTCACAGTAGCTTAACAAGACAGTTTTAATGTCCCTTGGAAAAGACGTGGAGGTCAGAGTGGCTTAACAAGACGGCTTTAATGCCCCTTGGAAGAGACGTGGAGGTCACAGTAGCTTAACAAGATGGTTTTAATGCCCCTAGGAAAAGTGGTGGGGGCCACAGTAGCTTAACAAGACAGTTTTAATGCCCCTTGTAAGAGACGTGGAGGTCAGAGTGGTTTAACAAGACGGCTTTAATGCCCCTTGGAAGAGTGGTGGAGGTCACAGTAGCTTAACAAGACGGTTTTAACGCCCCTTGGAAGAGTGGTGGAGGTCACAGTAGCTTAACAAGACGGTTTTAATGCCCCTTGGAAGGGTGGTGGAGGTCACAGTAGGTTAACAAGACAGCTTTAATGCCCCTTGAAAGAGATGTGGAGGTCACAGTAGCTTAACAAACCGTTTTAATGCCCCTTGGCAAAGTGGTGGGGGCTACAGTAGCTTAAGAAGACAGTTTTAATGCCCCTTGGAAGAGACGTCGAGGTTAGAGTGGTTTTACAAGAAGGATTTAATGCCCCTTGAAAGAGTGGTGGAGGTCACAGTAGCTTAACAAGACGGTTTTAATGCCCCTTGGAAGAGTGGAGGAGGTCACAGTAGCTTAACAAGATGGTTTTAATTCCCCTTGGAATAGTGGTGGAGGTCACAGTAGCTTAACAAGACAGTTTTAATGCCCCTTGGAAGAGACGTGGATGTCACAGTAGCTTAACAAGACAGTTTTAATGCCCCTTGGAAGAGACGTGGAGGACAGAGTGGTTTAACAAGACGGTTTTAATGCCCCTTGGAAGAGTGGTGGAGGTCACAGTAGCATTACAAGATGGTTTTAATGCCCCTTGGAAGAGTGGTGGAGGTCACAGTAGCTTAACAAGACGGTTTTAATGCCCCTTGGAAAAGTGGTGGAGGTCACAGGAGCTTAGCAAGATAGTTTTAATGCCCCTTGGAAGAGAAGTGGAGGTCAGAGTGGTTTAACAAGATGGATTTAATGCCCCTTGGAAGAGTGGTGGAGGTCACAGTAGCTTAACAAGACAGTTTTAATGCCCCTTGGAAGAGACGTGGAGGTCACAGTAGCTTAACAAGACGGTTTTAATGCCCCTTGGAAGAGTGATGGAGGTCACAGTAGCTTAACAAGATGATTTTAATACCCCTTGGAAGAGTGGTGGAGGTCACAGCAGCTTAACAAGACAGTTTTAATGCCCCTTGGAAAAGATGTGGCGGTCAGAGTGGTTTAACAACACGGTTTTAATGCCCCTTGGAAGAGTGGTGGAGGTCCCAGTAGCTTATCAAGACAGTTTTAATGCCTCTTGGAAGAGTGGTGGAGGTCACAGTAGCTTAACAAGACGGTTTTAATGCCCCTTGGAAGGGTGGTGGAGGTCACAGTAGGTTAACAAGACAATTTTAATGCCCCTTGGAATAGACGTGGAGGTCACAGTAGCTTAACAAGATGGTTTTAATGCCCCTTGGACGAGTGGTGGAGGGAACAGTAGCTTTACAAGATGGTTTTAATGCCCCTTGAAAGAGTGGTGGAGGTCACAGTAGCTTAACAAGACAGTTTTAATGCCCATTGGAAGGGACGTGGAGGTCAGAGTGGTTTAACAAGATGGTTTTAATGCCCCTTGGAAGAGTGGTTGAGGTCACAGTAGCTTATCAAGACGGTTTTAATGCCCCTTGGAAAAGTGGTGGAGGTCACAGTAGCTTAACAAGACAGTTTTAATGCCCCTTGGAGGAGACGTAGAGGTCACAGTAGCTTAACAAAGCGGTTTTAGTGCCCCTTGGAAGAGTGATGGAGGTCACAGTAGCTTAACAAGACAGTTTTTATGCCCCTTGGAAGAGACGTCTAGGTCAGAGTGGTTTTACAAGACGGATTTAATGCCCCTTTAAAGAGTGGTAGAGGTCGCAGTAGCTTAACAAGACGGTTTTAATGCCCCTTGGAGGAGTGGAGGAGGTCACAGTAGGTTAACGAGACAGATTTAATTCCCCTTGGTAGAGACATGGAGGTCACAGTAGCTTAACAAGATGGTTTTAATGCCCCTTGGAAGAGTGGTGGAGGTCACAGTAGCTTAACAAGACAGTTTTAATGCCCCTTGGAAGAGACGTGGAGGTCACAGTAGCTTAACAAGACGGTTTTAATGACCCTTGGAAGAGTGATGGAGGTGACAGTAGCTTAACAAGACTTTTTTAATGCCGCTTGGAAGAGTGGTGGAGGTCACAGTAGCTTAACAAGACAGTTTTAATGTCCCTTGGAAAAGACGTGGAGGTCAGAGTGGTTTAACAAGACGGCTTTAATGCCCCTTGGAAGAGACGTGGAGGTCACAGTAGCTTAACAAGATGGTTTTAATGCCCCTAGGAAAAGTGGTGGGGGCCACAGTAGCTTAACAAGACAGTTTTAATGCCCCTTGTAAGAGACGTGGAGGTCAGAGTGGTTTAACAAGTTGGTTTTAATGCCCCTTGGAAGAGTGGTGGAGGGCACAGTAGCTTTACAAGATGGTTTTAATGCTCCTTGGAAGAGTGGTGGAGGTCACAGTAGCTTAACAAGACAGTTTTATTGCCCCTTGGAAGGGACGTGGAGGTCAGAGTGGTTTAACAAGATAGTTTTAATGCCCCTTGGAAGAGACGTGGAGGTCACAGTAGCTTAACAAGACAGTTTTAATGCCCCTTGGAAGAGTGATGGAGGTCACAGTAGCTTAACAAGATGTTTTTAATGCCCCTTGGAAGAGTGGTGGAGGTCACAGCAGCTTAACAAGACAGTTTTAATGCCGCTTGGAAAAGACGTGGCGGTCAGAGTGGTTTAACAAGACGGTTTTAATGCCCCTTGGAAGAGTGGTGGAGGTCCCAGTAGGTTAACAAGACAGCTTTAATGCCCCTTGAAAGAGATGTGGAGGTCACAGTAGCTTAACAAACCGTTTTAATGCCCCTTGGCAAAGTGGTGGGGGCTACAGTAGCTTAAGAAGACAGTTTTAATGCCCCTTGGAAGAGACGTCGAGGTTAGAGTGGTTTTACAAGAAGGATTTAATGCCCCTTGAAAGAGTGGTGGAGGTCACAGTAGCTTAACAAGACGGTTTTAATGCCCCTTGGAAGAGTGGAGGAGGTCACAGTAGCTTAACAAGATGGTTTTAATTCCCCTTGGAATAGTGGTGGAGGTCACAGTAGCTTAACAAGACAGTTTTAATGCCCCTTGGAAGAGACGTGGATGTCACAGTAGCTTAACAAGACAGTTTTAATGCCCCTTGGAAGAGACGTGGAGGACAGAGTGGTTTAACAAGACGGTTTTAATGCCCCTTGGAAGAGTGGTGGAGGTCACAGTAGCATTACAAGATGGTTTTAATGCCCCTTGGAAGAGTGGTGGAGGTCACAGTAGCTTAACAAGACGGTTTTAATGCCCCTTGGAAAAGTGGTGGAGGTCACAGGAGCTTAGCAAGATAGTTTTAATGCCCCTTGGAAGAGAAGTGGAGGTCAGAGTGGTTTAACAAGATGGATTTAATGCCCCTTGGAAGAGTGGTGGAGGTCACAGTAGCTTAACAAGACAGTTTTAATGCCCCTTGGAAGAGACGTGGAGGTCACAGTAGCTTAACAAGACGGTTTTAATGCCCCTTGGAAGAGTGATGGAGGTCACAGTAGCTTAACAAGATGATTTTAATACCCCTTGGAAGAGTGGTGGAGGTCACAGCAGCTTAACAAGACAGTTTTAATGCCCCTTGGAAAAGATGTGGCGGTCAGAGTGGTTTAACAACACGGTTTTAATGCCCCTTGGAAGAGTGGTGGAGGTCCCAGTAGCTTATCAAGACAGTTTTAATGCCTCTTGGAAGAGTGGTGGAGGTCACAGTAGCTTAACAAGACGGTTTTAATGCCCCTTGGAAGGGTGGTGGAGGTCACAGTAGGTTAACAAGACAATTTTAATGCCCCTTGGAATAGACGTGGAGGTCACAGTAGCTTAACAAGATGGTTTTAATGCCCCTTGGACGAGTGGTGGAGGGAACAGTAGCTTTACAAGATGGTTTTAATGCCCCTTGAAAGAGTGGTGGAGGTCACAGTAGCTTAACAAGACAGTTTTAATGCCCATTGGAAGGGACGTGGAGGTCAGAGTGGTTTAACAAGATGGTTTTAATGCCCCTTGGAAGAGTGGTTGAGGTCACAGTAGCTTATCAAGACGGTTTTAATGCCCCTTGGAAAAGTGGTGGAGGTCACAGTAGCTTAACAAGACAGTTTTAATGCCCCTTGGAGGAGACGTAGAGGTCACAGTAGCTTAACAAAGCGGTTTTAGTGCCCCTTGGAAGAGTGATGGAGGTCACAGTAGCTTAACAAGACAGTTTTTATGCCCCTTGGAAGAGACGTCTAGGTCAGAGTGGTTTTACAAGACGGATTTAATGCCCCTTTAAAGAGTGGTAGAGGTCGCAGTAGCTTAACAAGACGGTTTTAATGCCCCTTGGAGGAGTGGAGGAGGTCACAGTAGGTTAACGAGACAGATTTAATTCCCCTTGGTAGAGACATGGAGGTCACAGTAGCTTAACAAGATGGTTTTAATGCCCCTTGGAAGAGTGGTGGAGGTCACAGTAGCTTAACAAGACAGTTTTAATGCCCCTTGGAAGAGACGTGGAGGTCACAGTAGCTTAACAAGACGGTTTTAATGACCCTTGGAAGAGTGATGGAGGTGACAGTAGCTTAACAAGACTTTTTTAATGCCGCTTGGAAGAGTGGTGGAGGTCACAGTAGCTTAACAAGACAGTTTTAATGTCCCTTGGAAAAGACGTGGAGGTCAGAGTGGTTTAACAAGACGGCTTTAATGCCCCTTGGAAGAGACGTGGAGGTCACAGTAGCTTAACAAGATGGTTTTAATGCCCCTAGGAAAAGTGGTGGGGGCCACAGTAGCTTAACAAGACAGTTTTAATGCCCCTTGTAAGAGACGTGGAGGTCAGAGTGGTTTAACAAGTTGGTTTTAATGCCCCTTGGAAGAGTGGTGGAGGGCACAGTAGCTTTACAAGATGGTTTTAATGCTCCTTGGAAGAGTGGTGGAGGTCACAGTAGCTTAACAAGACAGTTTTATTGCCCCTTGGAAGGGACGTGGAGGTCAGAGTGGTTTAACAAGATAGTTTTAATGCCCCTTGGAAGAGACGTGGAGGTCACAGTAGCTTAACAAGACAGTTTTAATGCCCCTTGGAAGAGTGATGGAGGTCACAGTAGCTTAACAAGATGTTTTTAATGCCCCTTGGAAGAGTGGTGGAGGTCACAGCAGCTTAACAAGACAGTTTTAATGCCGCTTGGAAAAGACGTGGCGGTCAGAGTGGTTTAACAAGACGGTTTTAATGCCCCTTGGAAGAGTGGTGGAGGTCCCAGTAGCTTAACAAGACGGTTTTAAAACCCCTTGGAAGAGTGGTGGAGGTCACAGTAGCTTAACAAGACGGTTTTAATGCCCCTTGGAAGGGTGGTGGAGGTCACAGTAGGTTAACAAAACAGTTTTAATGCCCCTTGGAATAGACGTGGAGGTCACAGTAGCTTAACAAGATGGTTTTAATGCCCCTTGGACGAGTGGTGGAGGAAACAGTAGCTTATCAAGACGGTTTTAATGCCCCTTGGAAAAGTGGTGGAGGTCACAGTAGCTTAACAAGACAGTTTTAATGCCCCTTGGAGGAGACGTAGAGGTCACAGTAGCTTAACAAAACGGTTTTAGTGCCCCTTGGAAGAGTGATGGAGGTCACAGTAGCTTAACAAGACAGTTTTAATGCCCCTTGGAAGAGACGTCGAGGGCAGAGTGGTTTTACAAGACGGTTTTAATGCCCCTTGGAAGAGTGGTGGAGGTCACAGTAGCTTAACAAGACGGTTTTAACGCCCCTTGGAAGAGTGGTGGAGGTCACAGTAGCTTAACAAGATGGTTTTAATGCCCCTTGGAAGGGTGGTGGAGGTCACAGTAGGTTAACAAGACAGTTTTGATGCCCCTTGGAAGAGACGTGGAGGTCACAGTAGCTTAACAAGATGGTTTTAATGCCCCTTGGAAAAGTGGTGGGGGCCACAGTAGCTTAACAAGACAGTTTTAATGCCCCTTGTAAGAGACGTGGAGGTCAGAGTGGTTTAACAAGATGGTTTTAATGCCCCTTGGAAGAGTGGTGGAGGGCACAGTAGCTTTACAAGATGGTTTTAATGCTCCTTGGAAGAGTGGTGGAGGTCACAGTAGCTTAACAAGACAGTTTTAATGCCCCTTGGAAGGGACGTGGAGGTCAGAGTGGTTTAACAAGATGGTTTTAATGCCCCTTGGAAGAGTGGTGGAGGTCACAGTAGCTTAACAATACGGTTTGGATGCCCCTTGGAAAAGTGGTGGAGGTCACACTAGCTTAACAAGACGGTTTTAATGCCCCTTGGAAAAGTGGTGGAGGTCACAGTAGCTCAGCAAGACAGTTTTAATGCCACTTGGAAGGGAAGTGGAGGTCACAGTAGCTTAACAAGACCGTTTTAATGCCCCTTGGAAGAGTGATGGAGGTCACAGTAGCTTAACAAGATGTTTTTAATGCCCCTTGGAAGAGTGGTGGAGGTCACAGCAGCTTAACAAGACAGTTTTAATGCCCCTTGGAAAAGATGTGTCGGTCAGAGTGGTTTGACATGACGGTTTTAATGCCCCTTGGAAGAGTTGTGGAGGTCCCAGTAGCTTAACAAGACGGTTTTAACACCCCTTGGAAGAGTGGTGGAGGTCACAGTAGCTTAACAAGACGGTTTTAATGCCCCTTGGAATAGACGTGGAGGTCACAGTAGCTTAACAAGATGGTTTTAATGCCCCTTGGATGAGTGGTGGAGGAAACAGTAGCTTATCAAGACGGTTTTAATGCACCTTGGAAAAGTGGTGGAGGTCACAGTAGCTTAACAAGACAGTCTTAACGCCCCTTGGAGGAGACGTAGAGGTCACAGTAGCTTAACAAAACGGTTTTAGTGCCCCTTGGAAGAGTGATGGAGGTCACAGTAGCTTAACAAGACCGTTTTAATGCCCCTTGGAAGAGACGTCGAGGTCAGAGTGGTTTTACAAGACGGATTTAATGCCCCTTTGAAGAGTGGTAGAGGTCGCAGTAGCTTAACAAGACGGTTTTAATGCCCCTTGGAAGAGTGGAGGAGGTCACAGTAGCTTAACGAGACAGATTTAATTCCCCTTGCTAAAGACATGGAGGTCACAGTAGCTTAACAAGATGGTTTTAATGCCCCTTGGAAGAGTGGTGGAGGTCACAGTAGCTTAACAAGACGGTTTTAATGCCCCTTGGAAGAGTGATGGAGGTTACAGTAGCTTAACAAGACATTTTTAATGCCGCTTGGAAGAGTGGTGGAGGTCACAGTAGCTTAACAAGACAGTTTTAATTCCCCTTGGAAAAGACGTGGAGGTCAGAGTGGCTTAACAAGATGGTTTTAATGCCCCTTGGAAGAGGCGTGGAAGTCACAGTAGCTTAACAAAATGGTTTTAATGCCTCTTGGAAGGGTGTAGGATGTCACAGTAGCTTAACAGTACGGTTTTGATGCCCCTTGGAAAAGTGGTGGAGGTCACACTAGCTTAACAAGACGGTTTTAATGCCCCTTGGAAGAGTGATGGAGGTCACAGTAGCTTAACAAGACAGTTTTAATGCCCCTTGGAAGAAACGTCGAGGTCAGAGTGGTTTTACAAGAAGGATTTAATGCCCCTTTGAAGAGTGGTGGAGGTTACAGTAGCTTAACAAGACGGTTTTAATGCCCCTTGGAAAAGTGGTGGAGGTCACAGTAGCTTAACAAGACAGTTTTAATGCCCCTTGGAGGAGATGTGGAGGTCACAGTAGCTTAACAAGACGGTTTTAATGCCCCTTGGAAGAGTGATGGAGGTCACAGTAGCTTAACAAGACAGTTTTAATGCCCCTTGGAAGAGAAGTGGAGGTCAGAGTGGTTTAACAAGACGGATTTAATGACCCTTGGAAGAGTGGTGGAGGTCACAGTAGCTTAACAAGACAGTTTTAATGCCCCTTGTAAGAGACGTGGAGGTCACAGTAGCTTAACAAGACGGTTTTAATGCCCCTTGGAAGAGTAATGGAGGTCACAGTATCTTAACAAGATGTTTTTAATGCCCCTTGGAAGAGTGATGGAGGTCACAGCAGCTTAATAAGACAGTTTTAATGCACCTTGGAAAAGACGTGGCGGTCAGAGTGGTTTAACAAGACAGTTTTAATGCCCCTTGGAAGAGTGGTGGAGGTCACAGTACCTTAACAAGACGATTTTAACACCCCTTGGAAGAGTGGTGGAGGTCACAATAGCTTAACAAGATGGTTTTAATGCCCCTTGGAAGGGTGGTGGAGGTCACAGTAGGTTAACAAGACAGTTTTAATGCCCCTTGGAAGAGACGTGGAGGTCACAGTAGCTTAACAAGATGGTTTTCATGCCCCTTGGAAAAGTGGTGGAGGCCACCGTAGCTTAACAAGACAGTTTTAATGCCCCTTGTAAGAGACGTGGAGGTCAGAGTGGTTTAACAAGATGGTTTTAATGCCCCTTGGAAGAGTGGTAGAGGTCACAGTAGCTTAACAAGACTGTTTTAATGCCCCTTGGAAGAGTGGAGGAGGTCACAGTAGCTTAACGAGACAGTTTTAATTCCCATTGGAAGAGACATGGAGGTCACAGTAGCTTAACAAGATGGTTTTAATGCCCCTTGGAAGAGTGGTGGAGGTCACAGTAGCTTAACAATACGGTTTTGATGCCCCTTGGAAAAGTGGTGGAGGTCACACTAGCTTAACAAGACGGTTTTAATGCCCCTTGGAAAAGTGGTGGAGGTCACAGTAGCTTAGCAAGACAGTTTTAATGCCACTTGGAAGGGAAGTGGAGGTCACAGTAGCTTAACAAGACCGTTTTAATGCCCCTTTGAAGAGACGTGGAGGTCACAGTAGCTTAACAAAACCGTTTTAATGCACCTTGGAAGAGTGATGGAGGTCACAGTAGCTTAACAAGATGTTTTTAATGCCCCTTGGAAGAGTGGTGGAGGTCACAGCAGCTTAACAAGACAGTTTTAATGCCCCTTGGAAAAGATGTGTCGGTCAGTGTGGTTTAACAAGACGGTTTTAATGCCCCTTGGAAGAGTTGTGGAGGTCCCAGTAGCTTAACAAGACGGTTTTAACACCCCTTGGAAGAGTGGTGGAGGTCACAGTAGCTTAACAAGACGGTTTTAATGCCCCTTGGAAGGGTGGTGGAGGTCACAGTAGGTTAACAAGACAGTTTTAATGCCCCTTGGAATAGACGTGGAGGTCACAGTAGCTTAACAAGATGGTTTTAATGCCCCTTGGACGAGTGGTGGAGGAAACAGTAGCTTATCAAGACGGTTTTAATTCCCCTTGGAAAAGTGGTGGAGGTCACAGTAGCTTAACAAGACAGTTTTAATGCCCCTTGGAGGAGACGTAGAGGTCACAGTTTCTTAACAAAACGGTTTTAGTGCCCAATGGAAGAGTCATGGAGGTCACAGTAGCTTAACAAGACGGTTTTAATGCCCCTTGGAAGAGTGGAGGAGGTCACAGTAGCTTAACGAGACAGATTTAATTCCCCTTGGTAGAGACATGGAGGTAACAGTAGCTTAACAAGATGGTTTTAATGCCCCTTGGAAGAGTGGTGGAGGTCACAGTAGCTTAACAAGACAGTTTTAATGCCCCTTGGAAGAGACGTGGAGGTCACAGTAGCTTAACAAGACGGTTTTAATGACCCTTGGAAGAGTGATGGAGGTTACAGTAGCTTAACAAGATGTTTTTAATGCCGCTTGGAAGAGTGGTGGAGGTCACAGTAGCTTAACAAGACAGTTTTAATGCCCCTTGGAAAAGACGTGGAGGTCAGAGTGGTTTAACAAGACGGCTTTAATGCCCCTTGGAAGAGTGGTGGAGGTCACAGTAGCTTAACAAGACGGTTTTAATGCCCTTGGAAGGGTGGTGGAAGTCACAGTAGGTTAACAAGACAGCTTTAATGCCCCTTGGAAGAGACGTGGAGGTCACAGTAGCTTAACAAACCGTTTTAATGCCCCTTGGCAAAGTGGTGGGGGCCACAGTAGCTTAAGAAGACAGTTTTAATGCCCCTTGGAAGAGACGTCGAGGTTAGAGAGGTTTTACAAGAAGGATTTAATGCCCCTTGAAAGAGTGGTGGAGGTCACAGTCGCTTAACAAGACGGTTTTAATGCCCCTTGGAAGAGTGGAGGAGGTCACAGTAGCTTAACAAGATGGTTTTAATGCCCCTTGGAATAGTGGTGGAGGTCACAGTAGCTTAACAAGACAGTTTTAATGCCCCTTGGAAGAGACGTGGATGTCACAGTAGCTTAACAAGACAGTTTTAATGCCCCTTGGAAGAGACGTGGAGGACAGAGTGGTTTAACAAGACGGTTTTAATGCCCCTTGCAAGAGTGGTGGAGGTCACAGTAGCATTACAAGATGGTTTTAATGCCCCTTGGAAGAGTGGTGGAGGTCACAGTAGCTTAACAAGACAGTTTTAATGCCCCTTGGAAGAGTGGTGGAGGTCACAGTAGCTTAACAAGAGAGTTTTAATGCCCCTTGGAAGAGACGTGGAGGACAGAGTGGTTTAACAAGACGGTTTTAATGCCCCTTGGAAGAGTGGTGGAGGTCACAGTAGCATTACAAGATGGTTTTAATGCCCCTTGGAAGAGTGCTGGATGTCACAGTAGCTTAACAAGACGGTTTTAATGCCCCTTGGAAAAGTGGTGGAGGTCACAGTAGCTTAACAAAACAGTTTTAATGCCCATTAGAGGAGACGTGGAGGTCACAGTACCTTAACAAGACGGTTTTAATGCACCTTGGAAGAGTGATGGACGTCACAGTAGCTTAACAAGACAGTTTTAATGCCCCTTGGAAGAGACGTCGAGGTCAGAGTGGTTTTACAAGAAGGATTTAATACCCCTTGAAAGAGTGGTGGAGGTCACAGTAGCTTAACAAGACGGTTTTAATGCCCCTTGGAAGAGTGGAGGAGGACACAGTAGCTTAACGAGACATTTTAAATCCCCCTTGGAAGAGACATGGAGGTCACAGTAGCTTAACAAGATGGTTTTAATGCCCCTTGGAAGAGTGGTGGAGGTCACAGTAGCTTAACATGACAGTTTTAATGCCCCTTGGAAGAGACGTGGAGGTCACAGTAGCTTAAGAAGACAGTTTTAATGCCCCTTGGAAGAGTGATGGAGGTCACAGTAGCTTAACAAGATGTTTTTAATGCCCCTTGGAAGAGTAGTGGAGGTCACAGTAGCTTAACAAGACGGTTTTAATGCCCCTTTGAAGAGTGGTGGAGGTCACAGTAGCTTAACAAGACGGTTTTAATGCCCCTTGGAAGAGTGGAGGAGGTCACAGTAGCTTAACGAGACAGTTTTAATGCCCCTTGGAAGAGACATGGAGGTCACAGTAGCTTAACAAGATGGTTTTAATGCCACTTGGAAGAGTGGTGGAGGTCACAGTAGCTTACAAGACAGTTTTAATGCCCCTTGGAAGAGACGAGGAGGTCAGAGTGGTTTTACAAGACTGATTTAACGCCCCTTTGAAGAGTGGTGGAGGTCACAGTAGCTTAGCCAGACAGTTTTAATGCCCCTTGGAAAAGTGGTGGAGGTCACAGTAGCTTAACAAGACAGTTTTAATGCCCATTGGAGGAGACGTGGAGGTCACAGTAGCTTAACAAGACGGTTTTAATGCCCCTTGGAAGAGTGATGGAGGTCACAGTAGCTTAACAAGACAGTTTTAATGCCCCTTGGAAGAGACTTCGAGGTCAGAGTGGTTTTACAAGACTGATTTAATGCCCCTTTGAAGAGTGGTGGAGGTCACAGTAGCTTAACAAGACGGTTTTAGTGTTCCTTGGAAGAGTGGAGGAGGTCACAGTAGCTTAACGAGACAGTTTTAATGCCCCTTGGAAGAGACATGGAGGTCACAGTAGCTTAACAAGATGGTTTTAATGCCAATTGGGAGAGTGGTGGAGGTCACAGTAGCTTACAAGACAGTTTTAATGCCACTTGGAAGAGACGTGAAGGTCACAGTAGCTTAACAAGACGGTTTTAATGCCCCTTGGAAGAGTGATGGAGGTTACAGTAGCTTAACAAGACATTTTTAATGCCGCTTGGAAGAGTGGTGGAGGTCACAGTAGCTTAACAAGACAGTTTTAATTCCCCTTGGAAAAGACGTGGAGGTCAGAGTGGTTTAACAAGATGGTTTTAATGCCCCTTGGAAGAGTGGTGGAGGTCACAGTAGCTTAACAAGATGTTTTTAATGCCCTTTGGAAGAGTGGTGGAGGTCACAGCAGCTTAACAAGACAGTTTTAATGCCCCTTGGAAAAGTCGTGGAGGTCAGGGTGGTTTAACAAGACGGTTTTAATGCCCCTTGGAAGAGTGGTGGAGGTCACAGTAGCTTAACAAGACGGTTTTTACGCCCCTTGGAAGAGTGGTAGAGGTAACAGTAGCTTAACAAGACGGTTTTAATGCCCCTTGGAAGGGTTGTGGAGGTCACAGTAGGTTAAAAAGACAGTTTTAATGCCCCTTGGAAGAGACGTGGAGGTCACAGTAGCTTAACAAGATGGTTTTAATGCCCATTGGAAAAGTGGTGGGGGCCACAGTAGCTTAACAAGACAGTTTTAATGCCCCTTGTAAGAGACGTGGAGGTCAGAGTGGTTTAACAAGATGGTTTTAATGCCCCTTGGAAGAGTGGTGGAGGGCACAGTAGCTTTACAAGATGGTTTTAATGCTCCTTGGAAGAGTGGTGGAGGTCACAGTAGCTTAACAAGACAGTTTTAATGCCCCTTGGAAGGGACATGGAGGTCAGAGTAGTTTAACAAGATGGTTTTAATGCCCCTTGGAAGAGTGGTGGAGGTCACTGTAGCTTATCAAGATGGTTTTAAAGCCAATTGGAAAAGTGGTGGAGGTCACAGTAGTTTAACAAGACAGTTTTAATGCCCCTTGGAAGAGACGTGGAGGACAGAGTGGTTTAACAAGACGGTTTTAATGCCCCTTGGAAGAGTGGTGGAGGTCACAGTAGCTTTACAAGATGGTTTTAATGCCCCTTGGAAGAGTGGTGGAGGTCACAGTAGCTTAACAAGACAGTTTTAATGCCCCTTGGAAGAGACGTGGAGGTCAGAGTGGTTTAACAAGACGGGTATAATGCCCTTGGAAGAGTGGTGGATGTCACAGTATCTTAACAAGACGGTTTTAATGCCCCTTGGAAAAGTGGTGGAGGTCACAGTAGCTTAACAAAACAGTTTTAATGCCCATTAGAGGAGACGTGGAGGTCACAGTACCTTAACAAGATGGTTTCAATGCCCCTTGGAAGAGTGATGGACGTCACAGTAGCTTAACAAGACAGTTTTAATGCCCCTTGGAAGAGACGTCGAGGTCAGAGTGGTTTTACAAGAAGGATTTAATGCCCCTTGGTAGAGTGGTGGAGGTCACAGTATCTTAACAAAGGCGGTTTTAATGCCCCTTGGAAGAGTGGAGGAGGTCACAGTAGCTTAACGAGACAGTTTAAATGCCCCTTGGAAGAGACATGGAGGTCACAGTAGCTTAACAAGACAGTTTTAATGCCCCTTGGAAGAGACGTGGAGGTCACAGTAGCTTAAGAAGACAGTTTTAATGCCCCTTGGAAGAGTGATGGAGGTCACAGTAGCTTAACAAGATGTTTTTAATGCCCCTTGGAAGAGTGGTGGAGGTCACAGTAGCTTAACAAGACAGTTTTAATGCCCCATAAAAAAGACATGGAGGTCAGAGTGCTTTAACAAGACGGTTTTAATGCCCCTTCGGAAAGTGGTGGAGGTCACAGTAGCTTAACAAGATGGTTTTAACGCCCCTTGGAAGAGTGGTGGAGGTCACAGTAGCTTAAAAAGACGGTTTTAATGCCCCATGGAAGGGTGGTGGAGGTCAAAGTAGGTTAACAAGACAGTTTTAATGCCTCTTGGAAGAGACTTGGAGGTCACAGTAGCTTAACAAGATGGTTTTAATGCCCCTTGGAAAAGTGGTGGGGGCCACAGTAGCTTAACAAGACAGTTTTAATGCCCCTTGGAAGAGACGTGGAGGTCAGAGTGGTTTAACAAGATGGTTTTAATGCCCTTTGGAAGAGTGGTGGAGGGCACAGTAGCTTTACAAGATGGTTTTAATGCCCCTTGGAAAAGTGGTGGAGGTCACAGTAGCTTAACAAGACAGTTTTAATGCCCCTTGGAGGAGACGTGGAGGTCACAGTAGCTTAACAAGACGGTTTTAATGCCCCTTGGAAGAGACGTCGAAGTCAGAGTGGTTTTACAAGACTGATTTAATGCCCCTTTGAAGAGTGTTGGAGGTCACAGTAGCTTAACAAGACGGTTTTAATGCCCCTTGGAAGAGTGGAGGAGGTCACAGTAGCTTAACGAGACAGTTTTAATGCCCCTTGGAAGAGACATGGAGGTCACAGTAGCTTAACAAGATGGTTTTAATGCCCCTTGGAAGAGTGGTGGAGGTCACAGTAGCTTACAAGACAGTTTTAATGCCGCTTGGAAGAGACGTGGAGGTCACAGTAGCTTAACAAGACGGTTTTAATGCCCCTTGGAAGAGTGATGGAGGTTACAGTAGCTTAACAAGACATTTTTAATGCCGCTTTGAAGAGTGTTGGAGGTCACAGTAGCTTAACAAGACAGTTTTAATGCTCCTTGGAAAAGACGTGGAGGTCAGGGTGGTTTAACAAGATGGTTTTAATGCCCCTTGGAAGAGTGGTGGAGGTCACAGTAGCTTAACAAGACGGTTTTTACGCCCCTTGGAAGAGTTGTAGAGGTAACAGTAGCTTAACAAGACGGTTTTAATGCCCCTTGGAAGGGTGGTGGAGGTCACAGTAGGTTAAAAAGACAGTTTTAATGCCCCTTGGAAGAGTGGTGGAGGTCACAGTAGCTTAACAAGACAGTTTTAATGCCCCATAAAAAAGACATGGAGGTCAGAGTGCTTTAACAAGACGGTTTTAATGCCCCTTCGGAAAGTGGTGGAGGTCACAGTAGGTTAACAAGATGGTTTTAACGCCCCTTGGAAGAGTGGTGGAGGTCACAGTAGCTTAAAAAGACGGTTTTAATGCCCCATGGAAGGGTGGTGGAGGTCAAAGTAGGTTAACAAGACAGTTTTAATGCCCCTTGGAAGAGACTTGGAGGTCACAGTAGCTTAACAAGATGGTTTTAATGCCCCTTGGAAAAGTGGTGGGGGCCACAATAGCTTAACAAGACAGTTTTAATGCCCCTTGGAAGAGACGTGGAGGTCAGAGTGGTTTAACAAGATGGTTTTAATGCCCCTTGGAAGAGTGGTGGAGGGCACAGTAGCTTTACAAAATGGTTTTAATGCCCCTTGGAAAAGTGGTGGAGGTCACAGTAGCTTAACAAGACAGTTTTATTGCCCCTTGGAGGAGACGTGGAGGTCACAGTAGCTTAACAAGACGGTTTTAATGCCCCTTGGAAGAGACGTCGAAGTCAGAGTGGTTTTACAAGACTGATTTAATGCCCCTTTGAAGAGTGGTGGAGGTCACAGTAGCTTAACAAGACGGTTTTAATGCCCCTTGGAAGAGTGGAGGAGGTCACAGTAGCTTAACGAGACAGTTTTAATGCCCCTTGGAAGAGACATGGAGGTCACAGTAGCTTAACAAGATGGTTTTAATGCCCCTTGGAAGAGTGGTGGAGGTCACAGTAGCTTACAAGACAGTTTTAATGCCCCTTGGAAGAGACGTGGAGGTCAAAGTAGCTTAACAAGACGGTTTTAATGCCCCTTGGAAGAGTGATGGAGGTTACAGTAGCTTAACAAGACAGTTTTAATGCCCCTTGGAAGAGTTGTAGAGGTAACAGTAGCTTAACAAGACGGTTTTAATGCCCCTTGGAAGGGTGGTGGAGGTCACAGTAGGTTAAAAAGACAGTTTTAATGCCCCTTGTAAGAGATGTGGAGGTCAGAGTGGTTTAACAAGATGGTTTTAATGCCCCTTGGAAGAGTGGTGGAGGGCACAGTAGCTTTACAAGATGGTTTTAATGCTCCTTGGAAGAGTGGTGGAGGTCACTGTAGCTTATCAAGATGGTTTTAATGCCAATTGGAAAAGTGGTGGAGGTCACAGTTGTTTAACAAGACAGTTTTAATGCCCCTTGGAGGAGACGTGGAGGTCACAGTAGCTTAACAAGACGGTTTTAATGCCCCTTGGAAGAGTGATGGAGGTCACAGTAGCTTAACAAGACAGTTTTAATGCCCCTTGGAAAAGACGTCGAGGTCAGAGAGGTTTTACAAGATGGATTTAATGCCCCTTTGAAGAGTGGTAGAGGTCACAGTAGCTTAACAAGACGGTTTTAATGCCCCTTGGAAGAGTGGAGGAGGTCACAGTAGCTTAATGAGACAGTTTTAATTCCCCTTGGAAGAGACATGGAGGTCACAGTAGCTTAACAATATGGTTTTAATGCCCCTTGGAAGAGTGGTGGAGGTCACAGTAGCTTAACAAGACAGTTTTAATGCCCCTTGGAAGAGGCGTGGAAGTCACAGTAGCTTAACAAGATGGTTTTAGTGCCCCTTGGAAGAGTGGAGGAGGTCACAGTAGCTTAACAATACGGTTTTGATGCCCCTTGGAAAAGTGGTGGAGGTCACCCTAGCTTAACAAGACGGTTTTAATGCCCCTTGGAAAAGTGGTGGATGTCACAGTAGCTTAGCAAGACAGTTTTAATGCCACTTGGAAGAGAAGTGGAGGTCAGAGTGGTTTACCAAGACGGATTTAATGACCCTTGGAAGAGTGGTGGAGGTCACAGTAGCTTAACAAGACAGTTTTAATGCCCCTTGGAAGAGACGTGGAGGTCAGAGTAGCTTAACAAGATGGTTTTAATGCCCCTTGGATGAGTGATGTAGGTCACAGTAGCTTAACAAGATATTTTTAATGCCCTTTGGAAGAGTGGTGGAGGTCACAGCAGCTTAACAGGACAGTTTTAATGCCCCTTGGAAAAGACGTGGCGGTCAGAGTGGTTTAACAAGACGGTTTTAATGCCCCTTGGAAGAGTGGTGGAGGTCCCAGTAGCTTAACAAGACGGTTTTAACGCCCCTTGGAAGAGTGGTGGAGGTCACAGTAGCTTAACAAGACGGTTTTAATGCCCCTTGGAAGGGTGGTGGAGGTAACAGTAGGTTAACAAGACAATTTTAATGCCCCTTTTAATAGAAGTGGAGGTCACAGTCGCTTAACAAGACAGTTTTAATGCCCCTTGTAAGATACGTGGAGGTCAGAGTGGTTTAACAAGATGGTTTTAATGCCCCTTGGACGAGTGGTGGAGGTCACAGTAGCTTATCAAGACGGTTTTAATGCCCCTTGAAAAAGTGGTGGAGGTCACAGTAGCATAACAAGACAGTTTTAATGCCCCTTGGAGGAGACGTGGAGGTCACAGTAGCTTAACAAGACGAATTTTAACGCCTCTTGGAAGAGTGGTGGAGGTCACAGTAGCTTAACAAGACGGTTTTAATGCCCCTTGGAAGGGTGGCGGAGGTCACAGTAGGTTAACAAGACAGTTTTAATGCCCCTTGGAATAGACGTGGAGGTCACAGTAGCTTAACAAGATGGTTTAAATGCCCCTTGGAAAAGTGGTGGGGGACACAGTAGCTTAACAAGACAGTTTTAATGCCCCTTGTAAGAGACGTGGAGGTCAGAGTGGTTTAACAAGATGGTTTTAATGCCCCTTGGACGAGTGGTGGAGGGAACAGTAGCTTTACAAGATGGTTTTAATGCCCCTTGAAAGAGTGGTGGAGGTCACAGTAGCTTAACAAGACAATTTTAATTCCCATTGAAAGGGACGTGGAGGTCAGAGTGGTTTAACAAGATGGTTTTAATGCCCCTTGGAAGAGTGGTGGAGGTCACAATAGCTTATCAAGACGGTTTTAATGCCCCTTGGAAAAGTGGTGGAGGTCACAGTATCTTAACAAGACAGTTTTAATGCCCCTTGGAGGAGACGTGGAGGTCACAGTAGCTTAACAAGACGTTTTTAATTCCCCTTGTAAGAGTGATGGAGGTCACAGTAGCTTAACAAGACAGTTTTAATGCCCCTTGGAAAAGATGTGTCGGTCAGTGTCGTTTAACAAGACGGTTTTAATGCCCCTTGGAAGAGTTGTGGAGGTCCCAGTAGCTTAACAAGACGGTTTTAACACCCCTTGGAAGAGTGGTGGAGGTCACAGTAGCTTAACAAGACGGTTTTAATGCCCCTTGGAAGGGTGGTGGAGGTCACAGTAGGTTAACAAGACAGTTTTAATGCCCCTTGGAATAGACGTGGAGGTCACAGTAGCTTAACAAGATGGTTTTAATGCCCCTTGGACGAGTGGTGGAGGAAACAGTAGCTTATCAAGACGGTTTTAATTCCCCTTGGAAAAGTGGTGGAGGTCACAGTAGCTTAACAAGACAGTTTTAATGCCCCTTGGAGGAGACGTAGAGGTCACAGTAGCTTAACAAAACGGTTTTAGTGCCCATTGGAAGAGTGGAGGAGGTCACAGTAGCTTAACGAGACAGATTTAATTCCCCTTGGTAGAGACATGGAGGTAACAGTAGCTTAACAAGATGGTTTTAATGCCCCTTGGAAGAGTGGTGGAGGTCACAGTAGCTTAACAAGACAGTTTTAATGCCCCTTGGAAGAGACGTGGAGGTCACAGTAGCTTAACAAGACGGTTTTAATGACCCTTGGAAGAGTGATGGAGGTTACAGTAGCTTAACAAGATGTATTTAATGCCGCTTGGAAGAGTGGTGGAGGTCACAGTAGCTTAACAAGACAGTTTTAATGCCCCTTGGAAAAGACGTGGAGGTCAGAGTGGTTTTACAAGAAGGATTTAATACCCCTTGGAAGAATGGTGGAGGTCACAGTAGCTTAAGAAGACGGTTTTAATGCCCCTTTGAAGAGTGGTGGAGGTCACAGTAGCTTAACAAGACTGTTTTAATGCCCCTTGGAAGAGTGGAGGAGGTCACAGTAGCTTAACGAGACAGTTTTAATGCCCCTTGGAAGAGACATGGAGGTCACAGTAGCTTAACAAGATGGTTTTAATGCCACTTGGAAGAGTGGTGGAGGTCACAGTAGCTTAACAAGACGGTTTTAACGCCCCTTGGAAGAGTGGTGGAGGTCACAGTAGCTTAACAAGACGGTTTTAATGCCCTTGGAAGGGTGGTGGAGGTCACAGTAGGTTAACAAGACAGCTTTAATGCCCCTTGGAAGAGACGTGGAGGTCACAGTAGCTTAACAAACCGTTTTAATGCCCCTTGGCAAAGTGGTGGGGGCCACAGTAGCTTAAGAAGACAGTTTTAATGCCCCTTGGAAGAGACGTCGAGGTTAGAGTGGTTTTACAAGAAGGATTTATTGCCCCTTGAAAGATTGGTGGAGGTCACAGTAGCTTAACAAGACGGTTTTAATGCCCCTTGGAAGAGTGGAGAAGGTCACAGTAGCTTAACAAGATGGTTTTAATGCCCCTTGGAATAGTGGTGGAGGTCACAGTAGCTTAACAAGACAGTTTTAATGCCCCTTGGAAGAGACGTGGATGTCACAGTAGCTTAACAAGACAGTTTTAATGCCCCTTGGAAGAGACGTGGAGGACAGAGTGTTTTAACAAGATGGTTTTAATGCCCCTTGCAAGAGTGGTGGAGGTCACAGTAGCATTACAAGATGGTTTTAATGCCCCTTGGAAGAGTGGTGGAGGTCACAGTAGCTTAACAAGACAGTTTTAATGCCCCTTGGAAGAGTGGTGGAGGTCACAGTAGCTTAACAAGAGAGTTTTAATGCCCCTTGGAAGAGACGTGGAGGACAGAGTGGTTTAACAAGACGGTTTTAATGCCCCTTGGAAGAGTGGTGGAGGTCACAGTAGCATTACAAGATGGTTTTAATGCCCCTTGGAAGAGTGCTGGATGTCACAGTAGCTTAACAAGACGGTTTTAATGCCCCTTGGAAAAGTGGTGGAGGTCACAGTAGCTTAACAAAACAGTTTTAATGCCCATTAGAGGAGACGTGGAGGTCACAGTACCTTAACAAGACGGTTTTAATGCACCTTGGAAGAGTGATGGACGTCACAGTAGCTTAACAAGACAGTTTTAATGCCCCTTGGAAGAGACGTCGAGGTCAGAGTGGTTTTACAAGAAGGATTTAATACCCCTTGGAAGAGTGGTGGAGGTCACAGTAGCTTAACAAGACGGTTTTAATGCCCCTTGGAAGAGTGGAGGAGGACACAGTAGCTTAACGAGACATTTTAAATCCCCCTTGGAAGAGACATGGAGGTCACAGTAGCTTAACAAGATGGTTTTAATGCCCCTTGGAAGAGTGGTGGAGGTCACAGTAGCTTAACATGACAGTTTTAATGCCCCTTGGAAGAGACGTGGAGGTCACAGTAGCTTAAGAAGACAGTTTTAATGCCCCTTGGAAGAGTGATGGAGGTCACAGTAGCTTAACAAGATGTTTTTAATGCCCCTTGGAAGAGTAGTGGAGGTCACAGTAGCTTAACAAGACGGTTTTAATGCCCCTTTGAAGAGTGGTGGAGGTCACAGTAGCTTAACAAGACGGTTTTAATGCCCCTTGGAAGAGTGGAGGAGGTCACAGTAGCTTAACGAGACAGTTTTAATGCCCCTTGGAAGAGACATGGAGGTCACAGTAGCTTAACAAGATGGTTTTAATGCCACTTGGAAGAGTGGTGGAGGTCACAGTAGCTTACAAGACAGTTTTAATGCCCCTTGGAAGAGACGAGGAGGTCAGAGTGGTTTTACAAGACTGATTTAACGCCCCTTTGAAGAGTGGTGGAGGTCACAGTAGCTTAGCCAGACAGTTTTAATGCCCCTTGGAAAAGTGGTGGAGGTCACAGTAGCTTAACAAGACAGTTTTAATGCCCATTGGAGGAGACGTGGAGGTCACAGTAGCTTAACAAGACGGTTTTAATGCCCCTTGGAAGAGTGATGGAGGTCACAGTAGCTTAACAAGACAGTTTTAATGCCCCTTGGAAGAGACTTTGAGGTCAGAGTGGTTTTACAAGACTGATTTAATGCCCCTTTGAAGAGTGGTGGAGGTCACAGTAGCTTAACAAGACTGTTTTAGTGTCCCTCGGAAGAGTGGAGGAGGTCACAGTAGCTTAACGAGACAGTTTTAATGCCCCTTGGAAGAGACATGGAGGTCACAGTAGCTTAACAAGATGGTTTTAATGCCCCTTGGAAGAGTGGTGGAGGTCACAGTAGCTTACAAGACAGTTTTAATGCCACTTGGAAGAGACGTGAAGGTCACAGTAGCTTAACAAGACGGTTTTAATGCCCCTTGGAAGAGTGATGGAGGTTACAGTAGCTTAACAAGACATTTTTAATGCCGCTTGGAAGAGTGGTGGAGGTCACAGTAGCTTAACAAGACAGGTTTAATTCCCCTTGGAAAAGACGTGGAGGTCAGAGTGGTTTAACAAGATGGTTTTAATGCCCCTTGGAAGAGTGGTGGAGGTCACAGTAGCTTAACAAGATGTTTTTAATGCCCTTTGGAAGAGTGGTGGAGGTCACAGCAGCTTAACAAGACAGTTTTAATGCCCCTTGGAAAAGTCGTGGAGGTCAGGGTGGTTTAACAAGACGGTTTTAATGCCCCTTGGAAGAGTGGTGGAGGTCACAGTAGCTTAACAAGACGGTTTTTACGCCCCTTGGAAGAGTGGTAGAGGTAACAGTAGCTTAACAAGACGGTTTTAATGCCCCTTGGAAGGGTTGTGGAGGTCACAGTAGGTTAAAAAGACAGTTTTAATGCCCCTTGGAAGAGACGTGGAGGTCACAGTAGCTTAACAAGATGGTTTTAATGCCCATTGGAAAAGTGGTGGGGGCCACAGTAGCTTAACAAGACAGTTTTAATGCCCCTTGTAAGAGACGTGGAGGTCAGAGTGGTTTAACAAGATGGTTTTAATGCCCCTTGGAAGAGTGGTGGAGGGCACAGTAGCTTTACAAGATGGTTTTAATGGTCCTTGGAAGAGTGGTGGAGGTCACAGTAGCTTAACAAGACAGTTTTAATGCCCCTTGGAAGGGACATGGAGGTCAGAGTAGTTTAACAAGATGGTTTTAATGCCCCTTGGAAGAGTGGTGGAGGTCACTGTAGCTTATCAAGTTGGTTTTAAAGCCAATTGGAAAAGTGGTGGAGGTCACAGTAGTTTAACAAGACAGTTTTAATGCCCCTTGGAAGAGACGTGGAGGACAGAGTGGTTTAACAAGACGGTTTTAATGCCCCTTGGAAGAGTGGTGGAGGTCACAGTAGCTTTACAAGATGGTTTTAATGCCCCTTGGAAGAGTGGTGGAGGTCACAGTAGCTTAACAAGACAGTTTTAATGCCCCTTGGAAGGGACGTGGAGGTCAGAGTGGTTTAACAAGACGGGTATAATGCCCTTGGAAGAGTGGTGGATGTCACAGTATCTTAACAAGACGGTTTTAATGCCCCTTGGAAAAGTGGTGGAGGTCACAGTAGCTTAACAAAACAGTTTTAATGCCCATTAGAGGAGACGTGGAGGTCACAGTACCTTAACAAGATGGTTTTAATGCCCCTTGGAAGAGTGATGGACGTCACAGTAGCTTAACAAGACAGTTTTAATGCCCCTTGGAAGAGACGTCGAGGTCAGAGTGGTTTTACAAGAAGGATTTAATGCCCCTTGGAAGAGTGGTGGAGGTCACAGTATCTTAACAAAGGCGGTTTTAATGCCCCTTGGAAGAGTGGAGGAGGTCACAGTAGCTTAACGAGACAGTTTAAATGCCCCTTGGAAGAGACATGGAGGTCACAGTAGCTTAACAACATGGTTTTAATGCCCCTTGGAAGAGTGGTGGAGGTCACAGTAGCTTAACAAGACAGTTTTAATGCCCCTTGGAAGAGACGTGGAGGTCACAGTAGCTTAAGAAGACAGTTTTAATGCCCCTTGGAAGAGTGATGGAGGTCACAGTAGCTTAACAAGATGTTTTTAATGCCCCTTGGAAGAGTGGTGGAGGTCACAGTAGCTTAACAAGACAGTTTTAATGCCCCATAAAAAAGACATGGAGGTCAGAGTGCTTTAACAAGACGGTTTTAATGCCCCTTCGGAAAGTGGTGGAGGTCACAGTAGCTTAACAAGATGGTTTTAACGCCCCTTGGAAGAGTGGTGGAGGTCACAGTAGCTTAAAAAGACGGTTTTAATGCCCCATGGAAGGGTGGTGGAGGTCAAAGTAGGTTAACAAGACAGTTTTAATGCCTCTTGGAAGAGACTTGGAGGTCACAGTAGCTTAACAAGATGGTTTTAATGCCCCTTGGAAAAGTGGTGGGGGCCACAGTAGCTTAACAAGACAGTTTTAATGCCCCTTGGAAGAGACGTGGAGGTCAGAGTGGTTTAACAAGATGGTTTTAATGCCCTTTGGAAGAGTGGTGGAGGGCACAGTAGCTTTACAAGATGGTTTTAATGCCCCTTGGAAAAGTGGTGCAGGTCACACTAGCTTAACAAGACAGTTTTAATGCCCCTTGGAGGAGACGTGGAGGTCACAGTAGCTTAACAAGACGGTTTTAATGCCCCTTGGAAGAGACGTCGAAGTCAGAGTGGTTTTACAAGACTGATTTAATGCCCCTTTGAAGAGTGTTGGAGGTCACAGTAGCTTAACAAGACGGTTTTAATGCCCCTTGGAAGAGTGGAGGAGGTCACAGTAGCTTAACGAGACAGTTTTAATGCCCCTTGGAAGAGACATGGAGGTCACAGTAGCTTAACAAGATGGTTTTAATGCCCCTTGGAAGAGTGGTGGAGGTCACAGTAGCTTACAAGACAGTTTTAATGCCGCTTGGAAGAGACGTGGAGGTCACAGTAGCTTAACAAGACGGTTTTAATGCCCCTTGGAAGAGTGATGGAGGTTACAGTAGCTTAACAAGACATTTTTAATGCCGCTTTGAAGAGTGTTGGAGGTCACAGTAGCTTAACAAGACAGTTTTAATGCCCCTTGGAAAAGACGTGGAGGTCAGGGTGGTTTAACAAGATGGTTTTAATGCCCCTTGGAAGAGTGGTGGAGGTCACAGTAGCTTAACAAGACGGTTTTTACGCCCCTTGGAAGAGTTGTAGAGGTAACAGTAGCTTAACAAGACGGTTTTAATGCCCCTTGGAAGGGTGGTGGAGGTCACAGTAGGTTAAAAAGACAGTTTTAATGCCCCTTGGAAGAGTGGTGGAGGTCACAGTAGCTTAACAAGACAGTTTTAATGCCCCATAAAAAAGACATGGAGGTCAGAGTGCTTTAACAAGACGGTTTTAATGCCCCTTCGGAAAGTGGTGGAGGTCACAGTAGCTTAACAAGATGGTTTTAACGCCCCTTGGAAGAGTGGTGGAGGTCACAGTAGCTTAAAAAGACGGTTTTAATGCCCCATGGAAGGGTGGTGGAGGTCAAAGTAGGTTAACAAGACAGTTTTAATGCCCCTTGGAAGAGACTTGGAGGTCACAGTAGCTTAACAAGATGGTTTTAATGCCCCTTGGAAAAGTGGTGGGGGCCACAGTAGCTTAACAAGACAGTTTTAATGCCCCTTGGAAGAGACGTGGAGGTCAGAGTGGTTTAACAAGATGGTTTTAATGCCCCTTGGAAGAGTGGTGGAGGGCACAGTAGCTTTACAAGATGGTTTTAATGCCCCTTGGAAAAGTGGTGGAGGTCACAGTAGCTTAACAAGACAGTTTTATTGCCCCTTGGAGGAGACGTGGAGGTCACAGTAGCTTAACAAGACGGTTTTAATGCCCCTTGGAAGAGACGTCGAAGTCAGAGTGGTTTTACAAGACTGATTTAATGCCCCTTTGAAGAGTGGTGGAGGTCACAGTAGCTTAACAAGACGGTTTTAATGCCCCTTGGAAGAGTGGAGGAGGTCACAGTAGCTTAACGAGACAGTTTTAATGCCCCTTGGAAGAGACATGGAGGTCACAGTAGCTTAACAAGATGGTTTTAATGCCCCTTGGAAGAGTGGTGGAGGTCACAGTAGCTTACAAGACAGTTTTAATGCCCCTTGGAAGAGACGTGGAGGTCAAAGTAGCTTAACAAGACGGTTTTAATGCCCCTTGGAAGAGTGATGGAGGTTACAGTAGCTTAACAAGACATTTTTAATGCCGCTTTGAAGAGTGTTGGAGGTCACATTAGCTTAACAAGACAGTTTTAATGCCCCTTGGAAAAAACGTGGAGGTCAGGGTGGTTTAACAAGATGGTTTTAATGCCCCTTGGAAGAGTGGTGGAGGTCACAGTAGCTTAACAAGACGGTTTTTACGCCCCTTGGAAGAGTTGTAGAGGTAACAGTAGCTTAACAAGACGGTTTTAATGCCCCTTGGAAGGGTGGTGGAGGTCACAGTAGGTTAAAAAGACAGTTTTAATGCCCCTTGTAAGAGACGTGGAGGTCAGAGTGGTTTAACAAGATGGTTTTAATGCCCCTTGGAAGAGTGGTGGAGGGCACAGTAGCTTTACAAGATGGTTTTAATGCTCCTTGGAAGAGTGGTGGAGGTCACTGTAGCTTATCAAGATGGTTTTAATGCCAATTGGAAAAGTGGTGGAGGTCACAGTTGTTTAACAAGACAGTTTTAATGCCCCTTGGAGGAGACGTGGAGGTCACAGTAGCTTAACAAGACGGTTTTAATGCCCCTTGGAAGAGTGATGGAGGTCACAGTAGCTTAACAAGACAGTTTTAATGCCCCTTGGAAAAGACGTCGAGGTCAGAGAGGTTTTACAAGATGGATTTAATGCCCCTTTGAAGAGTGGTAGAGGTCACAGTAGCTTAACAAGACGGTTTTAATGCCCCTTGGAAGAGTGGAGGAGGTCACAGTAGCTTAACGAGACAGTTTTAATTCCCCTTGGAAGAGACATGGAGGTCACAGTAGCTTAACAATATGGTTTTAATGCCCCTTGGAAGAGTGGTGGAGGTCACAGTAGCTTAACAAGACAGTTTTAATGCCCCTTGGAAGAGGCGTGGAAGTCACAGTAGCTTAACAAGATGGTTTTAGTGCCCCTTGGAAGAGTGGAGGAGGTCACAGTAGCTTAACAATACGGTTTTGATGCCCCTTGGAAAAGTGGTGGAGGTCACCCTAGCTTAACAAGACGGTTTTAATGCCCCTTGGAAAAGTGGTGGATGTCACAGTAGCTTAGCAAGACAGTTTTAATGCCACTTGGAAGAGAAGTGGAGGTCAGAGTGGTTTACCAAGACGGATTTAATGACCCTTGGAAGAGTGGTGGAGGTTACAGTAGCTTAACAAGACAGTTTTAATGCCCCTTGGAAGAGACGTGGAGGTCAGAGTAGCTTAACAAGACGGTTTTAATGCCCCTTGGAAGAGTGATGTAGGTCACAGTAGCTTAACAGGATATTTGTAATGCCCTTTGGAAGAGTGGTGGAGGTCACAGCAGCTTAACAAGACAGTTTTAATGCCCCTTGGAAAAGACGTGGCGGTCAGAGTGGTTTAACAAGACGGTTTTAATGCCCCTTGGAAGAGTGGTGGAGGTCCCAGTAGCTTAACAAGACGGTTTTAACGCCCCTTGGAAGAGTGGTGGAGGTCACAGTAGCTTAACAAGACGGTTTTAATGCCCCTTGGAAGGGTGGTGGAGGTAACAGTAGGTTAACAAGACAATTTTAATGCCCCTTTTAATAGAAGTGGAGGTCACAGTCGCTTAACAAGACAGTTTTAATGCCCCTTGTAAGATACGTGGAGGTCAGAGTGGTTTAACAAGATGGTTTTAATGCCCCTTGGACGAGTGGTGGAGGTCACAGTAGCTTATCAAGACGGTTTTAATGCCCCTTGGAAAAGTGGTGGAGGTCACAGTAGCATAACAAGACAGTTTTAATGCCCCTTGGAGGAGACGTGGAGGTCACAGTAGCTTAACAAGACGGTTTTAACGCCCCTTGGAAGAGTGGTGGAGGTCACAGTAGCTTAACAAGACGGTTTTAATGCCCCTTGGAAGGGTGGCGGAGGTCACAGTAGGTTAACAAGACAGTTTTAATGCCCCTTGGAATAGACGTGGAGGTCACAGTAGCTTAACAAGATGGTTTTAATGCCCCTTGGAAAAGTGGTGGGGGACACAGTAGCTTAACAAGACAGTTTTAATGCCCCTTGTAAGAGACGTGGAGGTCAGAGTGGTTTAACAAGATGGTTTTAATGCCCCTTGGACGAGTGGTGGAGGGAACAGTAGCTTTACAACATGGTTTTAATGCCCCTTGAAAGAGTGGTGGAGGTCACAGTAGCTTAACAAGACAATTTTAATTCCCATTGAAAGGGACGTGGAGGTCAGAGTGGTTTAACAAGATGGTTTTAATGCCCCTTGGAAGAGTGGTGGAGGTCACAATAGCTTATCAAGACGGTTTTAATGCCCCTTGGAAAAGTGGTGGAGGTCACAGTATCTTAACAAGACAGTTTTAATGCCCCTTGGAGGAGACGTGGAGGTCACAGTAGCTTAACAAGACGTTTTTAATTCCCCTTGTAAGAGTGATGGAGGTCACAGTAGCTTAACAAGACAGTTTTAATGCCCCTTGGAAGAGACGTCGAGGTCAGAGTGGTTTTACAAGACGGATTTAATGCCCCCTTGAAGAGTGGTAGAGGTCGCAGTAGCTTAACAAGATGGTTTTAATGCCCCTTGGAAGAGTGGAGGAGGTCACAGTAGCTTAACGAGACAGATTTAATTCCCCTTGGAAGAGACATGGAGGTCACAGTAGCTTAACAAGATGGTTTTAATGCCCCTTGGAAGAGTGGTGGAGGTCACAGTAGCTTAACAAGACAGTTTTAATGCCCCTTGGAAGAGACGTGGAGGTCACAGTAGCTTAACAAGACGGTTTTAATGCCCCTTGGAAGAGTGATGGAGGTTACAGTAGCTTAGCAAGACGTTTTTAATGCCGCTTGGAAGAGTGGTGGAGGTCACAGTAGCTTAACAAGACAGTTTTAATGCCCCTTGGATAAGACGTGGAGGTCAGAGTGGTTTAACAAGACGGCTTTAACGCCCATTGGAAGAGTGGTGGAGGTCACAGTAGCTTAACAAGACGGTTTTAATGCCCCTTGGAAGGGTGGTGGAGGTAACAGTAAGTTAACAAGACAATTTTAATGCCCCTTGGAATAGATGTGGAGGTCACAGTCGCTTAACAAGACAGTTTTAATGCCCCTTGTAAGATACGTGGAGGTCAGAGTGGTTTAACAAGATGGTTTTAATGCCCCTTGGACGAGTGCTGGAGGTCACAGTAGCTTATCAAGACGGTTTTAATGCCCCTTGGAAAAGTGGTGGAGGTCACAGTAGCTTAACAAGACAGTTTTAATGCCCCTTGGAGGAGACGTGGAGGTCACAGTAGCTTAACAAGACGGTTTTAACGCCCCTTGGAAGAGTGGTGGAGGTCACAGTAGCTTAACAAGACGGTTTTAATGCCCCTTGGAAGGGTGGCGGAGGTCACAGTAGGTTAACAAGACAGTTTTAATGCCCCTTGGAATGGACGTGGAGGTCACAGTAGCTTAACAAGATGGTTTTAATTCCCCTTGGAAAAGTGGTGGGGGCCACAGTAGCTTAACAAGACAGTTTTAATGCCCCTTGTAAGAGACGTGGGGGTCAGAGTGGTTTAACAAGATGGTTTTAATGCCCCTTGGACGAGTGGTGGAGGGAACAGTAGCTTTACAAGATGGTTTTAATGCCCCTTGAAAGAGTGGTGGAGGTCACAGTAGCTTAACAAGACAATTTTAATTCCCATTGAAAGGGATGTGGAGGTCAGAGTGGTTTAACAAGATGGTTTTAATGCCCCTTGGAAGAGTGGTGAAGGTCACAATAGCTTATCAAGATGGTTTTAATGCCCCTTGGAAAAGTGGTGGAGGTCACAGTATCTTAACAAGACAGTTTTAATGCCCCTTGGAGGAGACGTGGAGGTCACAGTAGCTTAACAAGACGTTTTTAATTCTCCTTGTAAGAGTGATGGAGGTCACTGTAGCTTAACAAGACAGTTTTAATGCCCCTTGGAAGAGACGTCGAGGTCAGAGTGGTTTTACAAGACGGATTTAATGCCCCCTTGAAGAGTGGTAGAGGTCGCAGTAGCTTAACAAGATGGTTTTAATGCCCCTTGGAAGAGTGGAGGAGGTCACAGTAGCTTAACGAGACAGATTTAATTCCCCTTGGAAGAGACATGGAGGTCACAGTAGCTTAACAAGATGGTTTTAATGCCCCTTGGAAGAGTGGTGGAGGTCACAGTAGCTTAACAAGACAGTTTTAATGCCCCTTGGAAGAGACGTGGAGGTCACAGTAGCTTAACAAGACGGTTTTAATGCCCCTTGGAAGAGTGATGGAGGTTACAGTAGCTTAGCAAGACGTTTTTAATGCCGCTTGGAAGAGTGGTGGAGGTCACAGTAGCTTAAAAAGACAGTTTTAATGCCCCTTGGAAAAGATGTGGAGGTCAGAGTGGTTTAACAAGACGGCTTTAAAGCCCCTTGGAAGAGTGGTGGAGGTCACAGTAGCTTAACAAGACAGTTTTAATGCCCCTTAAAAAAGACGTGGAGGTCAGAGTGGTTTAACAAGACGGTTTTAATGCCCCTTTGAAGAGTGGTGGAGGTCACAGTAGCTTAACAAGACGGTTTTAATGCCCCTTGGAAGAGTGGAGGAGGTCACAGTAGCTTAACGAGACAGTTTTAATGCCCCTTGAAAGAGACATGGAGGTCACAGTAGCTTAACAAGTTGGTTTTAATGCCACTTGGAAGAGTGGTGGAGGTCACAGTAGCTTACAAGACAGTTTTAATGCCCCTTGGAAGAGACGAGGAGGTCAGAGTGGTTTTACAAGACTGATTTAATGCCCCTTTGAAGAGTGGTGGAGGTCACAGTAGCCTAGCCAGACAGTTTTAATGCCCCTTGGAAAAGTGGTGGAGGTCACAGTAGCTTAACAAGACAGTTTTAATGACCCTTGGAGGAGACGTGGAGGTCACAGTAGCTTAACAAGACGGTTTTTATGCCCCTTGGAAGAGTGATGGAGGTCACAGTAGCTTAACAATACAGTTTTAATGCCCCTTGGAAGAGACTTCGAGATCAGTCTGGTTTTACAAGACTGATTTAATGCCCCTTTGAAGAGTGGTGGAGGTCACAGTAGCTTAACAAGACGGTTTTAGTGCCCCTTGGAAGAGTGGAGGAGGTCACAGTAGCTTAACGAGACAGTTTTAATGCCCCTTGGAAGAGACATGGAGGTCACAGTAGCGTAACAAGATGGTTTTAATGCCCCTTGGAAGAGTGGTGGAGGTCACAGTTGCTTACAAGACAGTTTTAATGCCACTTGGAAGAGACGTGGAGGTCACAGTAGCTTAAGAAGACGGTTTTAATGCCCCTTGGAAGAGTGATGGAGGTTACAGTAGCTTAACAAGACATTTTTAATGCCGCTTGGAAGAGTGGTGGAGGTCACAGTAGCTGAACAAGACAGTTTTAATTCCCCTTGGAAAAGACGTGGAGGTCAGAGTGGTTTAACAAGATGGTTTTAATGCCCCTTGGAAGAGTGGTGGAGGTCACAGTAGCTTAACAAGATGTTTTTAATGCCCTTTGGAAGAGTGGTGGAGGTCACAGCAGCTTAACAAGACAGTTTCAATGCCCCTTGGAAAAGACGTGGAGGTCAGGGTGGTTTAACAAGACCGTTTTAATGCCCCTTGGAAGAGTGGTGGAGGTCACAGTAGCTTAACAAGACGGTTTTTACGCCCCTTGGAAGAGTGGTAGAGGTAACAGTAGCTTAACAAGATGGTTTTAATGCCCCTTGGAAGGGTGGTGGAGGTCACAGTAGGTTAAAAAGACAGCTTTAATGCCCCTTGGAAGAGACGTGGAGGTCACAGTAGCTTAACAAGATGGTTTTAATGCCCATTGGAAAAGTGGTGGAGGCCACAGTAGCTTAACAAGACAGTTGTAATGCCCCTTGTAAGAGACGTGGAGGTCAGAGTGGTTTAACAAGATGGTTTTAATGCCCCTTGGAAGAGTGGTGGAGGGCAGAGTAGCTTTACAAGATAGTTTTAATGCTCCTTGGAAGAGTGGTGGAGGTCACAGTAGCTTAACAAGACAGTTTTAATGCCCCTTGGAAGGGACATGGAGGTCAGAGTGGTTTAACAAAATGGTTTTAATGCCCCTTGGAAGAGTGGTGGAGGTCACTGTAGCTTATCAAGATGGTTTTAATGCCAATTGGAAAAGTGGTGGAGGTCACAGTAGTTTAACAAGACAGTTTTAATGCCCCTTGAGAGAGACGTGGAGGACAGAGTGGTTTAACAAGACGGTTTTAATGCCCCTTGGAAGAGTGGTGGAGGTCACAGTAGCTTTACAAGATGGTTTTAATGCCCCTTGGAAGAGTGGTGGAGGTCACAGTAGCTTAACAAGACAGTTTTAATGCCCCTTGGAAGGGACGTGGAGGTCAGAGTGGTTTAACAAGACTGGTATAATGCCCTTGGAAGAGTGGTGGATGTCACAGTAGCTTAACAAGACGGTTTTAATGCCGCTTGGAAAAGTGGTGGAGGTCACAGTAGCTTAACAAAACAGTTTTAATGCCCATTAGAGGAGACGTGGAGGTCACAGTACCTTAACAAGATGGTTTTAATGCCCCTTGGAAGAGTGATTGACGTCACAGTAGCTTAACAAGACAGTTTTAATGCCCCTTGGAAGAGACGTCGAGGTCAGAGTGGTTTGACAAGAAGTATTTAATGCCCCTTGGAAGAGTGGTGGAGGTCACAGTATCTTAACAAGGCGGTTTTAATGCCCTTTGGAAGAGTGGAGGAGGTCACAGTAGCTTAACGAGACAGTTTAAATGCCCCTTGGAAGAGACATGGAGGTCACAGTAGCTTAACAAGATGGTTTTAATGCCCCTTGGAAGAGTGGTGGAGGTCACAGTAGCTTAACAAGACAGTTTTAATGCCCCTTGGAAGAGACGTGGAGGTCACAGTAGCTTAAGAAGACAGTTTTAATGCCCCTTGGAAGAGTGATGGAGGTCACAGTAGCTTAACAAGATGTTTTTAATGCCCCTTGGAAGAGTGGTGGAGGTGACAGTAGCTTAACAAGACAGTTTTAATGCCCCATAAAAAAGACGTGGAGGTCAGAGTGGTTTAACAAGATGGTTTTAATGCCCCTTCGGAAAGTGGTGGAGGTCACAGTAGCTTAACAAGATGGTTTTAACGCCCCTTGGAAGAGTGGTGTAGGTCACAGTAGCTTAGCAAGACGGTTTTAATGCCCCTTGGAGGAGACGTGGAGGTCACAGTAGCTTAACAAGACGGTTTTAATGCCCCTTGGAAGAGTGATGTAGGTCACAGTAGCTTAACAAGATGTTTTTAATGCCCTTTGGAAGAGTGGTGGAGGTCACAGCAGCTTAACAAGACGGTTTTAATGCCCCTTGGAAGAGTGGTGGAGGTCCCAGTAGCTTAACAAGACGGTTTTAACGCCCCTTGGAAGAGTGGTGGAGGTCACAGTAGCTTAACAAGACGGTTTTAATGCCCCTTGGAAGGGTGGTGGAGGTAACAGTAGGCTAACAAGACAATTTTAATGCCCCTTGGAATAGAAGTGGAGGTCACAGTAGCTTAACAAGACACTTTTAATGCCCCTTGTAAGATACGTGGAGGTCAGAGTGGTTTAACAAGATGGTTTTAATGCCCATTGGACGAGTGGTGGAGGTCACAGTAGCTTATCAAGACGATTTTAATGCCCCTTGGAAAAGTGGTGGAGGTCACAGTAGCTTTACAAGACAGTTTTAATGCCCCTTGGAGGAGACGTGGAGGTCACAGTAGCTTAACAAGATGTTTTTAATGCCCTTTGGAAGAGTGGTGGAGGTCACAGTAGCTTATCAAGACGATTTTAATGCCCCTTGGAAAAGTGGTGGAGGTCACAGTAGCTTAACAAGACAGTTTTAATGCCCCTTGGAGGAGACGTGGAGGTCACAGTAGCTTAACAAGACGGTTTTAATGCCCCTTGGAAGGGTGGTGGAGGTCACAGTAGCTTAACAAGACAGTTTTAATGCCCCTTGGAATAGACGTGGAGGTCACAGTAGCTTAACAAGATGGTTTTAATGCCCCTTGGAAAAGTGGTGGGGGCCACAGTAGCTTAACAAGACAGTTTTAATGCCCCTTGTAAGAGACGTGGAGGTCAGAGTGGTTTAACAAGATGGTTTTAATGCCCCTTGGACGAGTGGTGGAGGGAACAGTAGCTTTACAAGATGGTTTTAAAGCCCCTTGAAAGAGTGGTGGAGGTCACAGTAGCTTAACAAGACAATTTTAATTCCCATTGAAAGGGACGTGAAGGTCAGAGTGGTTTAACAAGATGGTTTTAATGCCCCTTGGAAGAGTGGTGGAGGTCACAATAGCTTATCAAGACGGTTTTAATGCCCCTTGGAAAAGTGGTGGAGGTCACAGTATCTTAACAAGACAGTTTTAATTCCCCTTGGAAGAGACGTCGAGGTCAGAGTGGTTTTACAAGATGGATTTAATGCCCCCTTGAAGAGTGGTAGAGGTCGCAGTAGCTTAACAAGATGGTTTTAATGCCCCTTGGAAGAGTGGAGGAGGTCACAGTAGCTTAACGAGACAGATTTAATTCCCCTTGGAAGAGACATGGAGGTCACAGTAGCTTAACAAGATGGTTTTAATGCCCCTTGGAAGAGTGGTGGAGGTCACAGTAGCTTAACAAGACAGTTTTAATGCCCCTTGGAAGAGACGTGGAGGTCACAGTAGCTTAACAAGACGGTTTTAATGCCCATTGGAAGAGTGATGGAGGTTACAGTAGCTTAGCAAGACGTTTTTAATGCCGCTTGGAAGAGTGGTGGAGGTCACAGTAGCTTAACAAGACAGTTTTAATGCCCCTTGGAAAAGACGTGGAGGTCAGAGTGGTTTAACAAGACGGCTTTAATGCCCCTTGGAAGAGTGGTGGAGGTCACAGTAGCTTAACAAGACGGTTATAACGCCCCTTGGAAGAGTGGTGGAGGTCACAGTAGCTTAACAAGACGGTTTTAATGCCCCTTGGAAGGGTGGTGGAGGTCACAGTAGGTTAACAAGACAGCTTTAATGCCCCTTGGAAGAGACGTGGAGGTCACAGTAGCTTAACAAGACGGTTTTAATGCCCCTTGGAAAAGTGGTGGGGGCCACAGTAGCTTAATAAGCCAGTTTTAATACCCCTTGGAAGAAACGCCGAGGTCAGATTAGTTTTACAAGATGGTTTTAATGCCCCTTGGAAGAGTGGTGGAGGTCACAATAGCTTATCAAGACGGTTTTAATGCCCCTTGGAAAAGTGGTGGAGGTCACATTATCTTAACAAGACAGTTTTAATGCCCCTTGGAGGAGACGTGGAGGTCACACTAGCTTAACAAGACGGTTTTAATGCCCCTTGTAAGAGTGATGGAGGTCACAGTAGCTTAACAAGACAGTTTTAATGCCCCTTGGAAAAGACGTGGAGGTCAGGGTGGTTTAACAAGACTGTTTTAATGCCCCTTGGAAGAGTGTTGGAGGTCACAGTAGCTTAACAAGACGGTTTTTACGCCCCTTGGAAGAGTGGTAGAGGTAGCAGTAGCTTAACAAGAAGGTTTTAATGCCCCTTGGAAGGGTGGTGGAGGTCACAGTAGGTTAAAAAGACAGTTTTAATGCCCCTTGGAAGAGACGTGGAGGTCACAGTAGCTTAACAAGATGGTTTTAATGCCCCTTGGAAAAGTGGTGGGGGCCACAGTAGCTTAACAAGACAGTTTTTATGCCCCTTGTAAGAGACGTGGAGGTCAGAGTGGTTTAACAAGATTTTTTTAATGCCCCTTGGAAGAGTGGTGGAGGGCACAGTAGCTTTACAAGATGGTTTTAATGCTCCTTGGAAGAGTGGTGGAGGTCACAGTAGCTTAACAAGACAGTTTTAATGCCCCTTGGAAGGGACGTGGAGGTCAGAGTGGTTTAACAAGACGGGTATAATGCCCTTGGAAGAGTGGTGGATGTCACAGTAGCTTAACAAGACGGTTTTAATGCCCCTTGGAAAAGTGGTGGAGGTCACAGTAGCTTAACAAAACAGTTTTAATGCCCATTAGAGGAGACGTGGAGGTCACAGTACCTTAACAAGATGGTTTTAATGCCCCTTGGAAGAGTGATGGACGTCACAGTAGCTTAACAAGACAGTTTTAATGCCCCTTGGAAGAGACGTCGAGGTCAGAGTGGTTTTACAAGAAGTATTTAATGCCCCTTGGAAGAGTGGTGGAGGTCACAGTATCTTAACAAGACGGTTTTAATGCCCCTTGGAAGAGTGCAGGAGGTCACAGTAGCTTAACGAGACAGTTTATATGCCCCTTGGAAGAGACATGGAGGTCACAGTAGCTTAACAAGATGGTTTTAATGCCCCTTGGAAGAGTGGTGGAGGTCACAGTAGCTTAACAAGACAGTTTTAATGCCCCTTGGAAGAGACGTGGAGGTCACAGTAGCTTAAGAAGACAGTTTTAATGCCCCTTGGAAGAGTGATGGAGGTCACAGTAGCTTAATAAGATGTTTTTAATGCCCCTTGGAAGAGTGGTGGAGGTCACAGTAGCTTAACAAGACAGTTTTAATGCCCCATAAAAAGACGTGGAGGTCAGAGTGGTTTAACAAGATGGTTTTAATGCCCCTTCGGAAAGTGGTGGAGGTCACAGTAGCTTAACAAGATGGTTTTAACGCCCCTTGGAAGAGTGGTGGAGGTCACAGTAGCTTAAAAAGACGGTTTTAATGCCCCATGGAAGGGTGGTGGAGGTCAAAGTAGGTTAACAAGACAGTTTTAATGCCCCTTGGAAGAGACTTGGAGGTCACAGTAGCTTAACAAGATGGTTTTAATGCCCCTTGGAAAAGTGGTGGGGGCCACAGTAGCTTAACAAGACAGTTTTAATGCCCCTTGGAAGAGACGTGGAGGTCAGAATGGTTTAACAAGATGGTTTTAATGCCCCTTGGAAGAGTGGTGGAGGGCACAGTAGCTTTACAAGATGGTTTTAATGCCCCTTGGAAAAGTGGTGGAGGTCACAGTAGCTTAACAAGACAGTTTTAATGCCCCTTGGAGGAGACGTGGAGGTCACAGTAGCTTAACAAGACGGTTTTAATGCCCCTTGGAAGAGACGTCGAAGTCAGAGTGGTTTTACAAGACTGATTTAATGCCCCTTTGAAGATTGGTGGAGGTCACAGTAGCTTAACAAGACGGTTTTAATGCCCCTTGGAAGAGTGGAGGAGGTCACAGTAGCTTAACGAGACAGATTTAATGCCCCTTGGAAGAGACATGGAGGTCACAGTAGCTTAACAAGATGGTTTTAATGCCCCTTGGAAGAGTGGTGGAGGTCACAGTAGCTTACAAGACAGTTTTAATGCCCCTTGGAAGAGACGTGGAGGTCACAGTAGCTTAACAAGACGGTTTTAATGCCCCTTGGAAGAGTGATGGAGGTTACAGTAGCTTAACAAGACATTTTTAATGCCGCTTTGAAGAGTGTTGGAGGTCACAGTAGCTTAACAAGACAGTTTTAATGCCCCTTGGAAAAGACGTGGAGGTCAGGGTGGTTTAACAAGATGGTTTTAATGCCCCTTGGAAGAGTGTTGGAGGTCACAGTAGCTTAACAAGACGGTTTTTACGCCCCTTGGAAGAGTGGTAGAGGTAGCAGTAGCTTAACAAGAAGGTTTTAATGCCCCTTGGAAGGGTGGTGGAGGTCACAGTAGGTTAAAAAGACAGTTTTAATGCCCCTTGGAAGAGACGTGGAGGTCACAGTAGCTTAACAAGATGGTTTTAATGCCCCTTGGAAAAGTGGTGGGGGCCACAGTAGCTTAACAAGACAGTTTTTATGCCCCTTGTAAGAGACGTGGAGGTCAGAGTGGTTTAACAAGATTTTTTTAATGCCCCTTGGAAGAGTGGTGGAGGGCACAGTAGCTTTACAAGATGGTTTTAATGCTCCTTGGAAGAGTGGTGGAGGTCACAGTAGCTTAACAAGACAGTTTTAATGCCCCTTGGAAGGGACGTGGAGGTCAGAGTGGTTTAACAAGACGGGTATAATGCCCTTGGAAGAGTGGTGGATGTCACAGTAGCTTAACAAGACGGTTTTAATGCCCCTTGGAAAAGTGGTGGAGGTCACAGTAGCTTAACAAAACAGTTTTAATGCCCATTAGAGGAGACGTGGAGGTCACAGTACCTTAACAAGATGGTTTTAATGCCCCTTGGAAGAGTGATGGACGTCACAGTAGCTTAACAAGACAGTTTTAATGCCCCTTGGAAGAGACGTCGAGGTCAGAGTGGTTTTACAAGAAGTATTTAATGCCCCTTGGAAGAGTGGTGGAGGTCACAGTATCTTAACAAGACGGTTTTAATGCCCCTTGGAAGAGTGCAGGAGGTCACAGTAGCTTAACGAGACAGTTTATATGCCCCTTGGAAGAGACATGGAGGTCACAGTAGCTTAACAAGATGGTTTTAATGCCCCTTGGAAGAGTGGTGGAGGTCACAGTAGCTTAACAAGACAGTTTTAATGCCCCTTGGAAGAGACGTGGAGGTCACAGTAGCTTAAGAAGACAGTTTTAATGCCCCTTGGAAGAGTGATGGAGGTCACAGTAGCTTAATAAGATGTTTTTAATGCCCCTTGGAAGAGTGGTGGAGGTCACAGTAGCTTAACAAGACAGTTTTAATGCCCCATAAAAAGACGTGGAGGTCAGAGTGGTTTAACAAGATGGTTTTAATGCCCCTTCGGAAAGTGGTGGAGGTCACAGTAGCTTAACAAGATGGTTTTAACGCCCCTTGGAAGAGTGGTGGAGGTCACAGTAGCTTAAAAAGACGGTTTTAATGCCCCATGGAAGGGTGGTGGAGGTCAAAGTAGGTTAACAAGACAGTTTTAATGCCCCTTGGAAGAGACTTGGAGGTCACAGTAGCTTAACAAGATGGTTTTAATGCCCCTTGGAAAAGTGGTGGGGGCCACAGTAGCTTAACAAGACAGTTTTAATGCCCCTTGGAAGAGACGTGGAGGTCAGAATGGTTTAACAAGATGGTTTTAATGCCCCTTGGAAGAGTGGTGGAGGGCACAGTAGCTTTACAAGATGGTTTTAATGCCCCTTGGAAAAGTGGTGGAGGTCACAGTAGCTTAACAAGACAGTTTTAATGCCCCTTGGAGGAGACGTGGAGGTCACAGTAGCTTAACAAGACGGTTTTAATGCCCCTTGGAAGAGACGTCGAAGTCAGAGTGGTTTTACAAGACTGATTTAATGCCCCTTTGAAGATTGGTGGAGGTCACAGTAGCTTAACAAGACGGTTTTAATGCCCCTTGGAAGAGTGGAGGAGGTCACAGTAGCTTAACGAGACAGATTTAATGCCCCTTGGAAGAGACATGGAGGTCACAGTAGCTTAACAAGATGGTTTTAATGCCCCTTGGAAGAGTGGTGGAGGTCACAGTAGCTTACAAGACAGTTTTAATGCCCCTTGGAAGAGACGTGGAGGTCACAGTAGCTTAACAAGACGGTTTTAATGCCCCTTGGAAGAGTGATGGAGGTTACAGTAGCTTAACAAGACATTTTTAATGCCGCTTTGAAGAGTGTTGGAGGTCACAGTAGCTTAACAAGACAGTTTTAATGCCCCTTGGAAAAGACGTGGAGGTCAGGGTGGTTTAACAAGATGGTTTTAATGCCCCTTGGAAGAGTGTTGGAGGTCACAGTAGCTTAACAAGACGGTTTTTACGCCCCTTGGAAGAGTGGTAGAGGTAGCAGTAGCTTAACAAGAAGGTTTTAATGCCCCTTGGAAGGGTGGTGGAGGTCACAGTAGGTTAAAAAGACAGTTTTAATGCCCCTTGGAAGAGACGTGGAGGTCACAGTAGCTTAACAAGATGGTTTTAATGCCCCTTGGAAAAGTGGTGGGGGCCACAGTAGCTTAACAAGACAGTTTTTATGCCCCTTGTAAGAGACGTGGAGGTCAGAGTGGTTTAACAAGATTTTTTTAATGCCCCTTGGAAGAGTGGTGGAGGGCACAGTAGCTTTACAAGATGGTTTTAATGCTCCTTGGAAGAGTGGTGGAGGTCACAGTAGCTTAACAAGACAGTTTTAATGCCCCTTGGAAGGGACGTGGAGGTCAGAGTGGTTTAACAAGACGGGTATAATGCCCTTGGAAGAGTGGTGGATGTCACAGTAGCTTAACAAGACGGTTTTAATGCCCCTTGGAAAAGTGGTGGAGGTCACAGTAGCTTAACAAAACAGTTTTAATGCCCATTAGAGGAGACGTGGAGGTCACAGTACCTTAACAAGATGGTTTTAATGCCCCTTGGAAGAGTGATGGACGTCACAGTAGCTTAACAAGACAGTTTTAATGCCCCTTGGAAGAGACGTCGAGGTCAGAGTGGTTTTACAAGAAGTATTTAATGCCCCTTGGAAGAGTGGTGGAGGTCACAGTATCTTAACAAGACGGTTTTAATGCCCCTTGGAAGAGTGCAGGAGGTCACAGTAGCTTAACGAGACAGTTTATATGCCCCTTGGAAGAGACATGGAGGTCACAGTAGCTTAACAAGATGGTTTTAATGCCCCTTGGAAGAGTGGTGGAGGTCACAGTAGCTTAACAAGACAGTTTTAATGCCCCTTGGAAGAGACGTGGAGGTCACAGTAGCTTAAGAAGACAGTTTTAATGCCCCTTGGAAGAGTGATGGAGGTCACAGTAGCTTAATAAGATGTTTTTAATGCCCCTTGGAAGAGTGGTGGAGGTCACAGTAGCTTAACAAGACAGTTTTAATGCCCCATAAAAAGACGTGGAGGTCAGAGTGGTTTAACAAGATGGTTTTAATGCCCCTTCGGAAAGTGGTGGAGGTCACAGTAGCTTAACAAGATGGTTTTAACGCCCCTTGGAAGAGTGGTGGAGGTCACAGTAGCTTAAAAAGACGGTTTTAATGCCCCATGGAAGGGTGGTGGAGGTCAAAGTAGGTTAACAAGACAGTTTTAATGCCCCTTGGAAGAGACTTGGAGGTCACAGTAGCTTAACAAGATGGTTTTAATGCCCCTTGGAAAAGTGGTGGGGGCCACAGTAGCTTAACAAGACAGTTTTAATGCCCCTTGGAAGAGACGTGGAGGTCAGAATGGTTTAACAAGATGGTTTTAATGCCCCTTGGAAGAGTGGTGGAGGGCACAGTAGCTTTACAAGATGGTTTTAATGCCCCTTGGAAAAGTGGTGGAGGTCACAGTAGCTTAACAAGACAGTTTTAATGCCCCTTGGAGGAGACGTGGAGGTCACAGTAGCTTAACAAGACGGTTTTAATGCCCCTTGGAAGAGTGGAGGAGGTCACAGTAGCTTAACGAGACAGATTTAATGCCCCTTGGAAGAGACATGGAGGTCACAGTAGCTTAACAAGATGGTTTTAATGCCCCTTGGAAGAGTGGTGGAGGTCACAGTAGCTTACAAGACAGTTTTAATGCCCCTTGGAAGAGACGTGGAGGTCACAGTAGCTTAACAAGACGGTTTTAATGCCCCTTGGAAGAGTGATGGAGGTTACAGTAGCTTAACAAGACATTTTTAATGCCGCTTTGAAGAGTGTTGGAGGTCACAGTAGCTTAACAAGACAGTTTTAATGCCCCTTGGAAAAGACGTGGAGGTCAGGGTGGTTTAACAAGATGGTTTTAATGCCCCTTGGAAGAGTGGTGGAGGTCACAGTAGCTTAACAAGACGGTTTTTACGCCCCTTGGAAGAGTTGTAGAGGTAACAGTAGCTTAACAAGACGGTTTTAATGCCCCTTGGAAGGGTGGTGGAGGTCAAAGTAGGTTAAAAAGACTGTTTTAATGCCCCTTGGAAGAAACGTGGAGGTCACAGTAGCTTAACAAGATGGTTTTAATGCCCCTTGGAAAAGTGGTGGGGGCCACAGTAGCTTAACAAGACAGTTTTAATGCCCCTTGTAAGAGACGTGGAGGTCAGAGTGGTTTAACAAGATGGTTTTAATGCCCCTTGGAATAGTGGTGGAGGGCACAGTAGCTTTACAAGATGGTTTTAATGCTCCTTGGAAGAGTGGTGGAGGTCACAGTAGCTTAACAAGACAGTTTTAATGCCCCTTGGAAGGGACGTGGAGGTCAGAGTGGTTTTACAAGATGGTTTTAATGCCCCTTGGAAGAGTGGTGGAGGTCACTGTAGCTTATCAAGACGGTTTTAATGCCAATTGGAAAAGTGGTGGAGGTCACAGTAGTTTAACAAGACAGTTTTAATGCCCCTTGGAGGAGACGTGGAGGTCACAGTAGCTTAACAACACGGTTTTAATGCCCCTTGGAAGAGTGATGGAGGTCACAGTAGCTTAACAAGACAGTTTTAATGCCCCTTGGAAGAGACGTCGAGGTCAGAGTGGTTTTACAAGATGGATTTAATGCCCCTTTGAAGAGTGGTAGAGGTCACAGTAGCTTAACAAGACGGTTTTAATGCCCCTTGGAAGAGTGGAGGAGGTCACAGTAGCTTAACGAGACAGTTTTAATTCCCCTTGGAAGAGACATGGAGGTCACAGTAGCTTAACAAGATGGTTTTAATGCCCCTTGGAAGAGTGGTGGAGGTCACAGTAGCTTAACAAGACAGTTTTAATGCCCCTTGGAAGAGGCGTGGAAGTCACAGTAGCTTAACAAGATGGATTTAGTGCCCCTTGGAAGAGTGGAGGAGGTCACAGTAGCTTAACAATACGGTTTTGATGCCCCTTGGAAAAGTGGTGGAGGTCACACTAGCATAACAAGACGGTTTTAATGCCACTTGGAAAAGTGCTGTAGGTCACAGTAGCTTAGGAAGGCAGTTTTAATGCCACTTGGAAGAGAAGTGGAGGTCAGAGTGGTTTAACAAGACGTATTTAATGACCTTGGAAGAGTGGTGGAGGTCACAGTAGCTTAACAAGACAGTTTTAATGCCCCTTGGAAGAGACGTGGAGGTCACAGTAGCTTAACAAGACGGTTTTAATGCCCCTTGGAAGAGTGATGTAGGTCACAGTAGCTTAACAAGATGTTTTTAATGCCCTTTGGAAGAGTGGTGGAGGTCACAGCAGCTTAACAAGACGGTTTTAATGCCCCTTGGAAGAGTGGTGGAGGTCCCAGTAGCTTAACAAGACGGTTTTAACGCCCCTTGGAAGATTGGTGGAGGTCATAGTAGCTTAACAAGACGGTTTTAATGCCCCTTGGAAGGGTGGTGGAGGTAACAGTAGGTCAACAAGACAATTTTAATGCCCCTTGGAATAGAAGTGGAGGTCACAGTAGCTTAACAAGACACTTTTAATGCCCCTTGTAAGATACGTGGAGGTCAGAGTGGTTTAACAAGATGGTTTTAATGCCCCTTGGACGAGTGGTGGAGGTCACAGTAGCTTATCAAGACGGTTTTAATGCCCCTTGGAAAAGTGGTGGAGGTCACAGTAGCTTAACAAGACAGTTTTAAAGCCCCTTGGAGGAGACGTGGAGGTCACAGTAGCTTAACAAGACGGTTTTAATGCCCCTTGGAAGGGTGGTGGAGGTCACAGTAGGTTAACAAGACAGTTTTAATGCCCCTTGGAATAGACGTGGAGGTAACAGTAGCTTAACAAGATGGTTTTAATGCCCCTTGGAAAAGTGGTGGGGGCCACAGTAGCTTAACAAGACAGTTTTAATGCCCCTTGTAAGAGACGTGGAGGTCAGAGTGGTTTAACAAGATGGTTTTAATGCCCCTTGGACGAGTGGTGGATCGAACAGTAGCTTTACAAGATGGTTTTAAAGCCCCTTGAAAGAGTGGTGGAGGTCACAGTAGCTTAACAAGACAATTTTAAATCCCATTGAAAGGGACGTGGAGGTCAGAGTGGTTTAACAAGATGGTTTTAATGCCCCTTGGAAGAGTGGTGGAGGTCACAATAGCTTATCAAGACGGTTTTAATGCCCCTTGGAAAAGTGGTGGAGGTCACAGTATCTTAACAAGACAGTTTTAATTCCCCTTGGAAGAGACGTCGAGGTCAGAGTGGTTTTACAAGATGGATTTAATGCCCCCTTGAAGAGTGGTAGAGGTCGCAGTAGCTTAACAAGATGGTTTTAATGCCCCTTGGAAGAGTGGAGGAGGTCACAGTAGCTTAACGAGACAGATTTAATTCCCCTTGGAAGAGACATGGAGGTCACAGTAGCTTAACAAGATGGTTTTAATGCCCCTTGGAAGAGTGGTGGAGGTCACAGTAGCTTAACAAGACAGTTTTAATGCCCCTTGGAAGAGACGTGGAGGTCACAGTAGCTTAACAAGACGGTTTTAATGCCCATTGGAAGAGTGATGGAGGTTACAGTAGCTTAGCAAGACGTTTTTAATGCCGCTTGGAAGAGTGGTGGAGGTCACAGTAGCTTAACAAGACAGTTTTAATGCCCCTTGGAAAAGACGTGGAGGTCAGAGTGGTTTAACAAGACGGCTTTAATGCCCCTTGGAAGAGTGGTGGAGGTCACAGTAGCTTAACAAGACGGTTATAACGCCCCTTGGAAGAGTGGTGGAGGTCACAGTAGCTTAACAAGACGGTTTTAATGCCCCTTGGAAGGGTGGTGGAGGTCACAGTAGGTTAACAAGACAGCTTTAATGCCCCTTGGAAGAGACGTGGAGGTCACAGTAGCTTAACAAGACGGTTTTAATGCCCCTTGGAAAAGTGGTGGGGGCCACAGTAGCTTAATAAGCCAGTTTTAATACCCCTTGGAAGAAACGCCGAGGTCAGATTAGTTTTACAAGATGGTTTTAATGCCCCTTGGAAGAGTGGTGGAGGTCACAATAGCTTATCAAGACGGTTTTAATGCCCCTTGGAAAAGTGGTGGAGGTCACATTATCTTAACAAGACAGTTTTAATGCCCCTTGGAGGAGACGTGGAGGTCACACTAGCTTAACAAGACGGTTTTAATGCCCCTTGTAAGAGTGATGGAGGTCACAGTAGCTTAACAAGACAGTTTTAATGCCCCTTGGAAAAGACGTGGAGGTCAGGGTGGTTTAACAAGACTGTTTTAATGCCCCTTGGAAGAGTGTTGGAGGTCACAGTAGCTTAACAAGACGGTTTTTACGCCCCTTGGAAGAGTGGTAGAGGTAGCAGTAGCTTAACAAGAAGGTTTTAATGCCCCTTGGAAGGGTGGTGGAGGTCACAGTAGGTTAAAAAGACAGTTTTAATGCCCCTTGGAAGAGACGTGGAGGTCACAGTAGCTTAACAAGATGGTTTTAATGCCCCTTGGAAAAGTGGTGGGGGCCACAGTAGCTTAACAAGACAGTTTTTATGCCCCTTGTAAGAGACGTGGAGGTCAGAGTGGTTTAACAAGATTTTTTTAATGCCCCTTGGAAGAGTGGTGGAGGGCACAGTAGCTTTACAAGATGGTTTTAATGCTCCTTGGAAGAGTGGTGGAGGTCACAGTAGCTTAACAAGACAGTTTTAATGCCCCTTGGAAGGGACGTGGAGGTCAGAGTGGTTTAACAAGACGGGTATAATGCCCTTGGAAGAGTGGTGGATGTCACAGTAGCTTAACAAGACGGTTTTAATGCCCCTTGGAAAAGTGGTGGAGGTCACAGTAGCTTAACAAAACAGTTTTAATGCCCATTAGAGGAGACGTGGAGGTCACAGTACCTTAACAAGATGGTTTTAATGCCCCTTGGAAGAGTGATGGACGTCACAGTAGCTTAACAAGACAGTTTTAATGCCCCTTGGAAGAGACGTCGAGGTCAGAGTGGTTTTACAAGAAGTATTTAATGCCCCTTGGAAGAGTGGTGGAGGTCACAGTATCTTAACAAGACGGTTTTAATGCCCCTTGGAAGAGTGCAGGAGGTCACAGTAGCTTAACGAGACAGTTTATATGCCCCTTGGAAGAGACATGGAGGTCACAGTAGCTTAACAAGATGGTTTTAATGCCCCTTGGAAGAGTGGTGGAGGTCACAGTAGCTTAACAAGACAGTTTTAATGCCCCTTGGAAGAGACGTGGAGGTCACAGTAGCTTAAGAAGACAGTTTTAATGCCCCTTGGAAGAGTGATGGAGGTCACAGTAGCTTAATAAGATGTTTTTAATGCCCCTTGGAAGAGTGGTGGAGGTCACAGTAGCTTAACAAGACAGTTTTAATGCCCCATAAAAAGACGTGGAGGTCAGAGTGGTTTAACAAGATGGTTTTAATGCCCCTTCGGAAAGTGGTGGAGGTCACAGTAGCTTAACAAGATGGTTTTAACGCCCCTTGGAAGAGTGGTGGAGGTCACAGTAGCTTAAAAAGACGGTTTTAATGCCCCATGGAAGGGTGGTGGAGGTCAAAGTAGGTTAACAAGACAGTTTTAATGCCCCTTGGAAGAGACTTGGAGGTCACAGTAGCTTAACAAGATGGTTTTAATGCCCCTTGGAAAAGTGGTGGGGGCCACAGTAGCTTAACAAGACAGTTTTAATGCCCCTTGGAAGAGACGTGGAGGTCAGAATGGTTTAACAAGATGGTTTTAATGCCCCTTGGAAGAGTGGTGGAGGGCACAGTAGCTTTACAAGATGGTTTTAATGCCCCTTGGAAAAGTGGTGGAGGTCACAGTAGCTTAACAAGACAGTTTTAATGCCCCTTGGAGGAGACGTGGAGGTCACAGTAGCTTAACAAGACGGTTTTAATGCCCCTTGGAAGAGACGTCGAAGTCAGAGTGGTTTTACAAGACTGATTTAATGCCCCTTTGAAGATTGGTGGAGGTCACAGTAGCTTAACAAGACGGTTTTAATGCCCCTTGGAAGAGTGGAGGAGGTCACAGTAGCTTAACGAGACAGATTTAATGCCCCTTGGAAGAGACATGGAGGTCACAGTAGCTTAACAAGATGGTTTTAATGCCCCTTGGAAGAGTGGTGGAGGTCACAGTAGCTTACAAGACAGTTTTAATGCCCCTTGGAAGAGACGTGGAGGTCACAGTAGCTTAACAAGACGGTTTTAATGCCCCTTGGAAGAGTGATGGAGGTTACAGTAGCTTAACAAGACATTTTTAATGCCGCTTTGAAGAGTGTTGGAGGTCACAGTAGCTTAACAAGACAGTTTTAATGCCCCTTGGAAAAGACGTGGAGGTCAGGGTGGTTTAACAAGATGGTTTTAATGCCCCTTGGAAGAGTGTTGGAGGTCACAGTAGCTTAACAAGACGGTTTTTACGCCCCTTGGAAGAGTGGTAGAGGTAGCAGTAGCTTAACAAGAAGGTTTTAATGCCCCTTGGAAGGGTGGTGGAGGTCACAGTAGGTTAAAAAGACAGTTTTAATGCCCCTTGGAAGAGACGTGGAGGTCACAGTAGCTTAACAAGATGGTTTTAATGCCCCTTGGAAAAGTGGTGGGGGCCACAGTAGCTTAACAAGACAGTTTTTATGCCCCTTGTAAGAGACGTGGAGGTCAGAGTGGTTTAACAAGATTTTTTTAATGCCCCTTGGAAGAGTGGTGGAGGGCACAGTAGCTTTACAAGATGGTTTTAATGCTCCTTGGAAGAGTGGTGGAGGTCACAGTAGCTTAACAAGACAGTTTTAATGCCCCTTGGAAGGGACGTGGAGGTCAGAGTGGTTTAACAAGACGGGTATAATGCCCTTGGAAGAGTGGTGGATGTCACAGTAGCTTAACAAGACGGTTTTAATGCCCCTTGGAAAAGTGGTGGAGGTCACAGTAGCTTAACAAAACAGTTTTAATGCCCATTAGAGGAGACGTGGAGGTCACAGTACCTTAACAAGATGGTTTTAATGCCCCTTGGAAGAGTGATGGACGTCACAGTAGCTTAACAAGACAGTTTTAATGCCCCTTGGAAGAGACGTCGAGGTCAGAGTGGTTTTACAAGAAGTATTTAATGCCCCTTGGAAGAGTGGTGGAGGTCACAGTATCTTAACAAGACGGTTTTAATGCCCCTTGGAAGAGTGCAGGAGGTCACAGTAGCTTAACGAGACAGTTTATATGCCCCTTGGAAGAGACATGGAGGTCACAGTAGCTTAACAAGATGGTTTTAATGCCCCTTGGAAGAGTGGTGGAGGTCACAGTAGCTTAACAAGACAGTTTTAATGCCCCTTGGAAGAGACGTGGAGGTCACAGTAGCTTAAGAAGACAGTTTTAATGCCCCTTGGAAGAGTGATGGAGGTCACAGTAGCTTAATAAGATGTTTTTAATGCCCCTTGGAAGAGTGGTGGAGGTCACAGTAGCTTAACAAGACAGTTTTAATGCCCCATAAAAAGACGTGGAGGTCAGAGTGGTTTAACAAGATGGTTTTAATGCCCCTTCGGAAAGTGGTGGAGGTCACAGTAGCTTAACAAGATGGTTTTAACGCCCCTTGGAAGAGTGGTGGAGGTCACAGTAGCTTAAAAAGACGGTTTTAATGCCCCATGGAAGGGTGGTGGAGGTCAAAGTAGGTTAACAAGACAGTTTTAATGCCCCTTTGGAAGAGACTTGGAGGTCACAGTAGCTTAACAAGATGGTTTTAATGCCCCTTGGAAAAGTGGTGGGGGCCACAGTAGCTTAACAAGACAGTTTTAATGCCCCTTGGAAGAGACGTGGAGGTCAGAATGGTTTAACAAGATGGTTTTAATGCCCCTTGGAAGAGTGGTGGAGGGCACAGTAGCTTTACAAGATGGTTTTAATGCCCCTTGGAAAAGTGGTGGAGGTCACAGTAGCTTAACAAGACAGTTTTAATGCCCCTTGGAGGAGACGTGGAGGTCACAGTAGCTTAACAAGACGGTTTTAATGCCCCTTGGAAGAGTGGAGGAGGTCACAGTAGCTTAACGAGACAGATTTAATGCCCCTTGGAAGAGACATGGAGGTCACAGTAGCTTAACAAGATGGTTTTAATGCCCCTTGGAAGAGTGGTGGAGGTCACAGTAGCTTACAAGACAGTTTTAATGCCCCTTGGAAGAGACGTGGAGGTCACAGTAGCTTAACAAGACGGTTTTAATGCCCCTTGGAAGAGTGATGGAGGTTACAGTAGCTTAACAAGACATTTTTAATGCCGCTTTGAAGAGTGTTGGAGGTCACAGTAGCTTAACAAGACAGTTTTAATGCCCCTTGGAAAAGACGTGGAGGTCAGGGTGGTTTAACAAGATGGTTTTAATGCCCCTTGGAAGAGTGGTGGAGGTCACAGTAGCTTAACAAGACGGTTTTTACGCCCCTTGGAAGAGTTGTAGAGGTAACAGTAGCTTAACAAGACGGTTTTAATGCCCCTTGGAAGGGTGGTGGAGGTCAAAGTAGGTTAAAAAGACTGTTTTAATGCCCCTTGGAAGAAACGTGGAGGTCACAGTAGCTTAACAAGATGGTTTTAATGCCCCTTGGAAAAGTGGTGGGGGCCACAGTAGCTTAACAAGACAGTTTTAATGCCCCTTGTAAGAGACGTGGAGGTCAGAGTGGTTTAACAAGATGGTTTTAATGCCCCTTGGAATAGTGGTGGAGGGCACAGTAGCTTTACAAGATGGTTTTAATGCTCCTTGGAAGAGTGGTGGAGGTCACAGTAGCTTAACAAGACAGTTTTAATGCCCCTTGGAAGGGACGTGGAGGTCAGAGTGGTTTTACAAGATGGTTTTAATGCCCCTTGGAAGAGTGGTGGAGGTCACTGTAGCTTATCAAGACGGTTTTAATGCCAATTGGAAAAGTGGTGGAGGTCACAGTAGTTTAACAAGACAGTTTTAATGCCCCTTGGAGGAGACGTGGAGGTCACAGTAGCTTAACAACACGGTTTTAATGCCCCTTGGAAGAGTGATGGAGGTCACAGTAGCTTAACAAGACAGTTTTAATGCCCCTTGGAAGAGACGTCGAGGTCAGAGTGGTTTTACAAGATGGATTTAATGCCCCTTTGAAGAGTGGTAGAGGTCACAGTAGCTTAACAAGACGGTTTTAATGCCCCTTGGAAGAGTGGAGGAGGTCACAGTAGCTTAACGAGACAGTTTTAATTCCCCTTGGAAGAGACATGGAGGTCACAGTAGCTTAACAAGATGGTTTTAATGCCCCTTGGAAGAGTGGTGGAGGTCACAGTAGCTTAACAAGACAGTTTTAATGCCCCTTGGAAGAGGCGTGGAAGTCACAGTAGCTTAACAAGATGGATTTAGTGCCCCTTGGAAGAGTGGAGGAGGTCACAGTAGCTTAACAATACGGTTTTGATGCCCCTTGGAAAAGTGGTGGAGGTCACACTAGCATAACAAGACGGTTTTAATGCCACTTGGAAAAGTGCTGTAGGTCACAGTAGCTTAGGAAGGCAGTTTTAATGCCACTTGGAAGAGAAGTGGAGGTCAGAGTGGTTTAACAAGACGTATTTAATGACCTTGGAAGAGTGGTGGAGGTCACAGTAGCTTAACAAGACAGTTTTAATGCCCCTTGGAAGAGACGTGGAGGTCACAGTAGCTTAACAAGACGGTTTTAATGCCCCTTGGAAGAGTGATGTAGGTCACAGTAGCTTAACAAGATGTTTTTAATGCCCTTTGGAAGAGTGGTGGAGGTCACAGCAGCTTAACAAGACGGTTTTAATGCCCCTTGGAAGAGTGGTGGAGGTCCCAGTAGCTTAACAAGACGGTTTTAACGCCCCTTGGAAGATTGGTGGAGGTCATAGTAGCTTAACAAGACGGTTTTAATGCCCCTTGGAAGGGTGGTGGAGGTAACAGTAGGTCAACAAGACAATTTTAATGCCCCTTGGAATAGAAGTGGAGGTCACAGTAGCTTAACAAGACACTTTTAATGCCCCTTGTAAGATACGTGGAGGTCAGAGTGGTTTAACAAGATGGTTTTAATGCCCCTTGGACGAGTGGTGGAGGTCACAGTAGCTTATCAAGACGGTTTTAATGCCCCTTGGAAAAGTGGTGGAGGTCACAGTAGCTTAACAAGACAGTTTTAAAGCCCCTTGGAGGAGACGTGGAGGTCACAGTAGCTTAACAAGACGGTTTTAATGCCACTTGGAAGGGTGGTGGAGGTCACAGTAGGTTAACAAGACAGTTTTAATGCCCCTTGGAATAGACGTGGAGGTAACAGTAGCTTAACAAGATGGTTTTAATGCCCCTTGGAAAAGTGGTGGGGGCCACAGTAGCTTAACAAGACAGTTTTAATGCCCCTTGTAAGAGACGTGGAGGTCAGAGTGGTTTAACAAGATGGTTTTAATGCCCCTTGGACGAGTGGTGGAGGGAACAGTAGCTTTACAAGATGGTTTTAAAGCCCCTTGAAAGAGTGGTGGAGGTCACAGTAGCTTAACAAGACAATTTTAATTCCCATTGAAAGGGACGTGGAGGTCAGAGTGGTTTAACAAGATGGTTTTAATGCCCCTTGGAAGAGTGGTGGAGGTCACAATAGCTTATCAAGACGGTTTTAATGCCCCTTGGAAAAGTGGTGGAGGTCACAGTATCTTAACAAGACAGTTTTAATTCCCCTTGGAAGAGACGTCGAGGTCAGAGTGGTTTTACAAGACGGATTTAATGCCCCCTTGAAGAGTGGTAGAGGTCGCAGTAGCTTAACAAGATGGTTTTAATGCCCCTTGGAAGAGTGGAGGAGGTCACAGTAGCTTAACGAGACAGATTTAATTCCCCTTGGAAGAGACATGGAGGTCACAGTAGCTTAACAAGATGGTTTTAATGCCCCTTGGAAGAGTGGTGGAGGTCACAGTAGCTTAACAAGACAGTTTTAATGCCCCTTGGAAGAGACGTGGAGGTCACAGTAGCTTAACAAGACGGTTTTAATGCCCATTGGAAGAGTGATGGAGGTTACAGTAGCTTAGCAAGACGTTTTTAATGCCGCTTGGAAGAGTGGTGGAGGTCACAGTAGCTTAACAAGACAGTTTTAATGCCCCTTGGAAAAGACGTGGAGGTCAGAGTGGTTTAACAAGACGGCTTTAATGCCCCTTGGAAGAGTGGTGGAGGTCACAGTAGCTTAACAAGACGGTTATAACGCCCCTTGGAAGAGTGGTGGAGGTCACAGTAGCTTAACAAGACGGTTTTAATGCCCCTTGGAAGGGTGGTGGAGGTCACAGTAGGTTAACAAGACAGCTTTAATGCCCCTTGGAAGAGACGTGGAGGTCACAGTAGCTTAACAAGACGGTTTTAATGCCCCTTGGAAAAGTGGTGGGGGCCACAGTAGCTTAATAAGCCAGTTTTAATACCCCTTGGAAGAAACGTCGAGGTCAGAGTAGTTTTACAAGATGGTTTTAATGCCCCTTGGAAGAGTGGTGGAGGTCACAATAGCTTATCAAGACGGTTTTAATGTCCCTTGGAAAAGTGGTGGAGGTCACATTATCTTAACAAGACAGTTTTAATGCCCCTTGGAGGAGACGTGGAGGTCACACTAGCTTAACAAGACGGTTTTAATGCCCCTTGTAAGAGTGATGGAGGTCACAGTAGCTTAACAAGACAGTTTTAATGCCCCTTGGAAAAGACGTGGAGGTCAGGGTGGTTTAACAAGACGGTTTTAATGCCCCTTGGAAGAGTGTTGGAGGTCACAGTAGCTTAACAAGACGGTTTTTACGCCCCTTGGAAGAGTGGTAGAGGTAACAGTAGCTTAACAAGAAGGTTTTAATGCCCCTTGGAAGGGTGGTGGAGGTCACAGTAGGTTAAAAAGACAGTTTTAATGCCCCTTGGAAGAGACGTGGAGGTCACAGTAGCTTAACAAGATGGTTTTAATGCCCCTTGGAAAAGTGGTGGGGGCCACAGTAGCTTAACAAGACAGTTTTAATGCCCCTTGTAAGAGACGTGGAGGTCAGAGTGGTTTAACAAGATTTTTTTAATGCCCCTTGGAAGAGTGGTGGAGGGCACAGTAGCTTTACAAGATGGTTTTAATGCTCCTTGGAAGAGTGGTGGAGGTCACAGTAGCTTAACAAGACAGTTTTAATGCCCTTGGAAGGGACGTGGAGGTCAGAGTGGTTTAACAAGACGGGTATAATGCCCTTGGAAGAGTGGTGGATGTCACAGTAGCTTAACAAGACGGTTTTAATGCCCCTTGGAAAAGTGGTGGAGGTCACAGTAGCTTAACAAAACAGTTTTAATGCCCATTAGAGGAGACGTGGAGGTCACAGTACCTTAACAAGATGGTTTTAATGCCCCTTGGAAGAGTGATGGACGTCACAGTAGCTTAACAAGACAGTTTTAATGCCCCTTGGAAGAGACGTCGAAGTCAGAGTGGTTTTACAAGACTGATTTAATGCCCCTTTGAAGATTGGTGGAGGTCACAGTAGCTTAACAAGACGGTTTTAATGCCCCTTGGAAGAGTGGAGGAGGTCACAGTAGCTTAACGAGACAGATTTAATGCCCCTTGGAAGAGACATGGAGGTCACAGTAGCTTAACAAGATGGTTTTAATGCCCCTTGGAAGAGTGGTGGAGGTCACAGTAGCTTACAAGACAGTTTTAATGCCCCTTGGAAGAGACGTGGAGGTCACAGTAGCTTAACAAGACGGTTTTAATGCCCCTTGGAAGAGTGATGGAGGTTACAGTAGCTTAACAAGACATTTTTAATGCCGATTTGAAGAGTGTTGGAGGTCACAGTAGCTTAACAAGACAGTTTTAATGCCCCTTGGAAAAGACGTGGAGGTCAGGTTGGTTTAACAAGATGGTTTTAATGCCCCTTGGAAGAGTGGTGGAGGTCACAGTAGCTTAACAAGACGGTTTTTACGCCCCTTGGAAGAGTTGTAGAGGTAACAGTAGCTTAACAAGACGGTTTTAATGCCCCTTGGAAGGGTGGTGGAGGTCAAAGTAGGTTAAAAAGACTGTTTTAATGCCCCTTGGAAGAGACGTGGAGGTCACAGTAGCTTAACAAGATGGTTTTAATGCCCCTTGGAAAAGTGGTGGGGGCCACAGTAGCTTAACAAGACAGTTTTAATGCCCCTTGTAAGAGACGTGGAGGTCAGAGTGGTTTAACAAGATGGTTTTAATGCCCCTTGGAATAGTGGTGGAGGGCACAGTAGCTTTACAAGATGGTTTTAATGCTCCTTGGAAGAGTGGTGGAGGTCACAGTAGCTTAACAAGACAGTTTTAATGCCCCTTGGAAGGGACGTGGAGGTCAGAGTGGTTTTACAAGATGGTTTTAATGCCCCTTGGAAGAGTGGTGGAGGTCACTGTAGCTTATCAAGACGGTTTTAATGCCAATTGGAAAAGTGGTGGAGGTCACAGTAGTTTAACAATACAGTTTTAATGCCCCTTGGAGGAGACGTGGAGGTCACAGTAGCTTAACAAGACGGTTTCAATGCCCCTTGGGAGAGTGATGGAGGTCACAGTAGCTTAACAAGACAGTTTTAATGCCCCTTGGAAGAGACGTCGAGGTCAGAGTGGTTTTACAAGATGGATTTAATGCCCCTTTGAAGAGTGGTAGAGGTCACAGTAGCTTAACAAGACGGTTTTAATGCCCCTTGGAAGAGTGGAGGAGGTCACAGTAGCTTAACGAGACAGTTATAATGCCCCTTGGAAGAGACGTGGAGGTCACTGTAGCTTAACAATACGGTTTTGATGCCCCTTGGAAAAGTGGTGGAGGTCATACGAGGTTAACAAGACGGTTTTAATGCCACTTGGAAAAGTGGTGTAGGTCACAGTAGCTTAGCAAGACAGTTTTAATGCCCCTTGGAAGAGGCGTGGAAGTCACAGTAGCTTAACAAGATGGTTTTAATGCCCCTTGGAATAGTGGTGGAGAGCACAGTAGCTTTACAAGATGGTTTTAATGCTACTTGGAAGAGTGGTGGAGGTCACAGTAGCTTAACAAGACAGTTTTAATGCCCCTTGGAAGGGACGTGGAGGTCAGAGTGGTTTTACAAGATGGTTTTAATGCCCCTTGGAAGAGTGGTGGAGGTCACAGTAGCTTAACAAGACAGTTTTAATGCCCCTTGGAAGAGGCGTGGAAGTCACAGTAGCTTAACAAGATGGTTTTAGTGCCCCTTGGAAGAGTGGAGGAGGTCACAGTAGCTCAACAATACGGTTTTGATGCCCCTTGGAAAAGTGGTGGAGGTCACACTAGCTTAACAAGACGGTTTTAATGCCACTTGGAAAAGTGGTGTAGGTCACAGTAGCTTAGAAAGACAGTTTTAATGCCACTTGGAAGAGAAGTGGAGGTCAGAGTGGTTTAACAAGACGGATTTAATGACCCTTGGAAGAGTGGTGGAGGTCACAGTAGCTTAACAAGACAGTTTTAATGCCCCTTGGAAGAGACGTGGAGGTCACTGTAGCTTAACAAGACGGTTTTAATGCCCCTTGGAAGAGTGATGTAGGTCACAGTAGCTTAACTAGATGTTTTTAATGCCCTTTGGAAGAGTGGTGGACTTCACAGCAGCTTAACAAGACAGTTTTAATGCCCCTTGGAAAAGTCGTGGCGGTCAGAGTGGTTTAACAAGCCGGTTTTAATGCCCCTTGGAAGAGTGGTGGAGGTCCCAGTAGCTTAACAAGACGGTTTTAACGCCCCTTGGAAGAGTGGTGGAGGTCACAGTAGCTTAACAATACGGTTTTAATGCCCATTGGAAGGGTGGTGGAGGTAACAGTAGGTTAACAAGACAATTTTACTGCCCCTTGGAATAGAATTGGAGGTCACAGTAGCTTAACAAGACACTTTTAATGCCCCTTGTAAGATACGTGGAGGTCAGAGTGGTTTAACAAGATGGTTTTAATGCCCCTTGGACGAGTGGTGGAGGTCACAGTAGCTTATCAAGACGGTTTTAATGCCCCTTGGAAAAGTGGTGGAGGTCACAGTAGCTTAACAAGACAGTTTTAATGCCCCTTGGAGGAGACGTGGAGGTCACAGCAGCTTAACAAGACGGTTTTAACGCCCCTTGGAAGAGTGGTGGAGGTCACAGTAGCTTAACAAGACGGTTTTAATGCCCCTTGGAAGGGTGGTGGAGGTCACAGTAGGTTAACAAGACAGTTTTAATGCCCCTTGGAATAGACGTGGAGGTCACAGTAGCTTAACAAGATGGTTTTAATGCCCCTTGGAAAAGTGGTGGGGGCCACAGTAGCTTAACAAGACAGTTTTAATGCCCCTTGTAAGAGACGTGGAGGTCAGAGTGGTTTAACAAGATGGTTTTAATGCCCCTTGGACGAGTGGTGGAGGGAACAGTAGCTTTACAAGATGGTTTTAAAGCTCCTTGAAAGAGTGGTGGAGGTCACAGTAGCTTAACAAGACAATTTTAATTCCCATTGAAAGGGACGTGGAGGTCAGAGTGGTTTAACAAGATGGTTTTAATGCACCTTGGAAGAGTGGTGGAGGTCACAGTAGCTTAACAAGACAGTTTTAATGCCCCTTGGAAGAGACGTCGAGGTCAGAGTGGTTTTACAAGACGGATTTAATGCCCCCTTGAAGAGTGGTAGAGGTCGCAGTAGCTTAACAAGATGGTTTTAATGCCTCTTGGAAGAGTGGAGGAGGTCACAGTAGCTTAGCGAGACAGATTTAATTCCCCTTGGAAGAGACATGGAGTTCATAGTAGCTTAACAAGATGGTTTTAATGCCCCTTGGAAGAGTGGTGGAGGTCACAGTAGCTTAACAAGACAGTTTTAATGCCCCTTGGAAGAGACGTGGAGGTCACAGTAGCTTAACAAGACGGTTTTAATGCCCATTGGAAGAGTGATGGAGGTTACAGTAGCTTAGCAAGACGTTTTTAATGCCGCTTGGAAGAGTGGTGGAAGTCACAGTAGCTTAACAAGACAGTTTTAATGCCCCTTGGAAAAGACGTGGAGGTCAGAGTGGTTTAACAAGACGGCTTTAATGCCCCTTGGAAGAGTGGTGGAGGTCACAGTAGCTTAATAAGACAGTTTTAATGCCCCTTGGAAGAGACGTGGAGGTCACAGTAGCTTAACAAGACGGTTTTAATGCCCATTGGAAGAGTGATGGAGGTCACAGTAGCTTAACAAGACGGTTATAACGCCCCTTGGAAGAGTGGTGGAGGTCACAGTAGCTTAACAAGACGGTTTTAATGCCCCTTGGAAGGGTGGTGGAGGTCACAGTAGGTTAACAAGACAGCTTTAATGCCCCTTGGAAGAGACGTGGAGGTCACAGTAGCTTAACAAGACGGTTTTAATGCCCCTTGGAAAAGTGGTGGGGGCCACAGTAGCTTAATAAGCCAGTTTTAATACCCCTTGGAAGAGACGTCGAGGTTAGAGTAGTTTTACAAGATGGTTTTAATGCCCCTTGGAAGAGTGGTGGAGGTCACAATAGCTTATCAAGACGGTTTTAATGCCCCTTGGAAAAGTGGTGGAGGTCACATTATCTTAACAAGACAGTTTTAATGCCCCTTGGAGGAGACGTGGAGGTCACACTAGCTTAACAAGACGGTTTTAATGCCCCTTGTAAGAGTGATGGAGGTCACAGTAGCTTAACAAGACAGTTTTAATGCCCCTTGGAAAAGACGTGGAGGTCAGGGTGGTTTAACAAGACGGTTTTAATGACCCTTGGAAGAGTGGTAGAGGTAACAGTAGCTTAACAAGAAGGTTTTAATGCCCCTTGGAAGGGTGGTGGAGGTCACAGTAGGTTAAAAAGACAGTTTTTATGCCCCTTGGAAGAGACGTGGAGGTCACAGTAGCTTAACAAGATGGTTTTAATGCCCCTTGGAAAAGTGGTGGGGGCCACAGTAGCTTAACAAAACAGTTTTAATGCCCCTTGTAAGAGACGTGGAGGTCAGAGTGGTTTAACAAGATGGTTTTAATGCCCCTTGGAAGAGTGGTGGAGGGCACAGTAGCTTTACAAGATGGTTTTAATGCCCCTTGGAAGAGTGGTGGATGTCACTGTAGCTTATCAAGACGGTTTTAATGCCAATTGGAAAAGTGGTGGAGGTCACAGTTGTTTAACAAGACAGTTTTAATGCCCCTTCGAGGAGACGTGGAGGTCACAGTAGCTTAACAAGACGGTTTTAATGCCCCTTGGAAGAGTGATGGAGGTCACAGTAGCTTAACAAGACAGTTTTAATGCCCCTTGGAAAAGACGTCGAGGTCAGAGTGGTTTTACAAGATGGATTTAATGCCCCTTTGAAGAGTGGTAGAGGTCACAGTAGATTAACAAGACGGTTTTAATGCCCCTTGGAAGAGTGGAGGAGGTCACAGTAGCTTAACGAGACAGTTTTAATTCCCCTTGGAAGAGACATGGAGGTCACAGTAGCTTAACAAGATGGTTTTTATGCCCCTTGGAAGAGTGGTGGAGGTCACAGTAGCTTAACAAGACAGTTTTAATGCCCCTTGGAAGAGGCGTGGAAGTCACAGTAGCTTAACAAGATGGTTTTAGTGCCCCTTGGAAGAGTGGAGGAGGTCACAGTAGCTTAACAATACGGTTTTGATGCCCCTTGGAAAAGTGGTGGAGGTCACCCTAGCTTAACAAGACGGTTTTAATGCCCCTTGGAAAAGTGGTGGAGGTCACAGTAGCTTAGCAAGACAGTTTTAATGCCACTTGGAAGAGAAGTGGAGGTCAGAGTGGTTTAACAAGACGGATTTAATGACCCTTGGAAGAGTGGTGGAGGTCACAGTAGCTTAACAAGACAGTTTTAATGCCCCTTGGAAGAGACGTGGAGGTCACAGTAGCTTAACAAGACGGTTTTAATGCCCCTTGGAAGAGTGATGTAGGTCACAGTAGCTTAACAAGATGTTTTTAATGCCCTTTGGAAGAGTGGTGGAGGTCACAGCAGCTTAACAAGACAGTTTTAATGCCCCTTGGAAAAGACGTGGCGGTCAGAGTGGTTTAACAAGACGGTTTTAATGCCCCTTGGAAGAGTGGTGGAGGTCCCAGTAGCTTAACAAGACGGTTTTAACGCCCATTGGAAGAGTGGTGGAGGTCACAGTAGCTTAACAAGACGGTTTTAATGCCCCTTGGAAGGGTGGTGTAGGTAACAGTAGGTAACAAGACAATTTTAATGCCCCTTGGAATAGAAGTGGAGGTCACAGTCGATTAACAAGACAGTTTTAATGCCCCTTGTAAGATACGTGGAGGTCAGAGTGGTTTAACAAGATGGTTTTAATGCCCCTTGGACGAGTGGTGGAGGTCACAGTAGCTTATCAAGACGGTTTTAATGCCCCTTGGAAAAGTGGTGGAGGTCACAGTAGCTTAACAAGACAGTTTTAATGCCCCTTGGAGGAAACGTGGAGGTCACAGTAGCTTAACAAGACGGTTTTAACGCCCCTTGGAAGAGTGGTGGAGGTCACAGTAGCTTAACAAGACGGTTTTAATGCCCCTTGGAAGGGTGGCGGAGGTCACAGTAGGTTACCAAGACAGTTTTAATGCCCCTTGGAATAGACGTGGAGGTCACAGTAGCTTAACAAGATGGTTTTAATGCCCCTTGGAAAAGTGGTGGGGGCCACAGTAGCTTAACAAGACAGTTTTAATGCCCCTTGTAAGAGACGTGGAGGTCAGAGTGGTTTAACAAGATGGTTTTAATGCCCCTTGGATGAGTGGTGGAGGGAACAGTAGCTTTACAAGATGGTTTTAATGCCCCTTGAAAGAGTGGTGGAGGTCACAGTAGCTTAACAAGACAATTTTAATGCCCCTTGGAAGAGACGTCGAGGTCAGAGTGGTTTTACAAGACGGATTTAATGCCCCCTTGAAGAGTGGTAGAGGTCGCAGTAGCTTAACAAGATGGTTTTAATGCCCCTTGGAAGAGTGGAGGAGGTCACAGTAGCTTAACGAGACAGATTTAATTCCCCTTGGAAGAGACATGGAGGTCACAGTAGCTTAACAAGATGGTTTTAATGCCCCTTGGAAGAGTGGTGGAGGTCACAGTAGCTTAACAAGACAGTTTTAATGCCCCATGGAAGAGACGTGGAGGTCACAGTAGCTTAACAAGACGGTTTTAATGCCCCTTAGAAGAGTGATGGAGGTTACAGTAGCTTAGCAAGACGTTTTTAATGCCGCTTGGAAGAGTGGTGGAGGTCACAGTAGCTTAACAAGACAGTTTTAATGCCCCTTGGAAAAGACGTGGAGGTCAGAGTGGTTTAACAAGACGGCTTTAATGCCCCTTGGAAGAGTGGTGGAGGTCACAGTAGCTTAACAAGACGGTTTTAATGCCCCTTGGAAGGGTGGTGGAGGTCACAGTAGGTTAACAAGACAGCTTTAATGCCCCTTGGAAGAGACGTGGAGGTCACAGTAGCTTAACAAGACGGTTTTAATGCCCCTTGGAAAAGTGGTGGGGGCCACAGTAGCTTAATAAGCCAGTTTTAATGCCCCTTGGAAGAGACGTCGAGGTCAGAGTGGTTTTACAAGATGGATTTAATGCCCCTTGGAAGAGTGGTGGAGGTCACAATAGCTTATCAAGACGGTTTTAATGCCCCTTGGAAAAGTGGTGGAGGTCACAGTATTTTAAAAAGACAGTTTTAATGCCCCTTGGAGGAGACGTGGAGGTCACAGTAGCTTAACAAGACGGTTTTAATGCCCCTTGTAAGAGTGATGGAGGTCACAGTAGCTTAACAAGACAGTTTTAATGCCCCTTGGAAGAGACGTCGAGGTCAGAGTGGTTTTACAAGACGGATTTAATGCCCCCTTGAAGCGTGGCAGAGGTCGCAGTAGCTTAACAAGATGGTTTTAATGCCCCTTCGTAGAGTGGAGGAGGTCACAGTAGCTTAACGAGACAGATTTAATTCCCCTTGGAAGAGACATGGAGGTCACAGTAGCTTAACAAGATGGTTTTAATGCCCCTTGGAAGAGTGGTGGAGGTCACAGTAGCTTAACAAGACGGTTTTAACGCCCCTTGGAAGAGTGGTGGAGGTCACAGTAGCTTTACAGGATGGTTTTAATGCCCCTTGGAAGGGTGTTGGTGGTCACAGTAGGTTAACAAGACAGCTTTAATGGCCCTTGGAAGAGACGTGGAGGTCACAGTAGCTTAACAAGACGGTTTTAATGCCCCTTGGAAAAGTGGTGGGGGCAACAGTAGCTTAACAAGACAGTTTTAATGCCCCTTAGAAGAGACGTGGAGGACAGAGTGGTTTAACAAGACGGTTTTAATGCCCCTTGGAAGAGTGGTGGAGGTCACCGTAGCTTTCCAAGATGGTTTTAATGCCCCTTGGAAGAGTGGTGGAGGTCACAGTAGCTTAACAAGACAGTTTTAATGCCCCTTGCAAAGGACGTGGAGGTCAGAGTGGATTAACAAGAAGGTTTTAATGCCCCTTGGAGGAGACGTGGAGGTCACAGTAGCTTAACAAGACGGTTTTAATGCCCCTTGGAAGAGTGATGGAGGTCACAGTAGCTTATCAAGACAGTTTTAATGCCCCTTGGAAGAGACGTCGAGGTCAGAGTGGTTTTACAAGAAGGATTTAATGCCCCTTGCAATAGTGGTGGAGGTCACAGTAGCTTAACAAGACGGTTCTAATGCCCCTTGGAAGAGTGGAGGAGGTCACAATAGCTTAACGAGACAGTTCTAATGCCCCTTGGAAGAGACATGGAGGTCACAGTAGCTTAACAAGATGGTTTTAATGCCCCTTGGAAGAGTGTTGGAGGTCACAGTAGCTTAAGAAGACAGTTTTAATGCCCCTTGGAAGAGACGTGGAGGTCACAGTAGCTTAACTAGACAGTTTTAATGCCCCTTGGAAGAGTCGTGGAGGTCAGAGTGGTTTAACAAGACGGTTTTAATGCCCCTTGGAAAAGTGGTGGAGGTCACAGTAGCTTAACAAGACAGTTTTAATGCCCCTTGTAAGAGACGTGGAGGTCACAGTAGCTTAAAAAGACGGTTTTAATGCCCCTTGGAAGAGTAGTGGAGGTCACAGTAGCCCAACTAGATGGTTTTAATGCCCCTTGGAAGAGTGGTAGAGGTCACAGTAGCTTAACAAGACAGTTTTAATGCCCGTTGGAAGAGACGTGAAAGTCAGAATGGTTTAACAAGATGGTTTTAATGCCCCTTGGAAAAGTGGTGGAGGTGACAGTAGCTTGACAAGACAGTTTTAATGCCCCTTGGAAGAGATGTGGAGGTCCCAGTAGCTTAACAAGACGGTTTTAATGTCCCTTGGTAGAGTGGTGGAGGTCACAGTAGCTTAACAAGACAGTTTTAATGCCCCTTGGAAGAGTGGTGGAGGGCACAGTAGCTTAACAAGACAGTTTTAATGCCCCTTGGAAGAGACGTGGAGGTCAGAGTGGTATAACAAGACGGTTTTAATGCCCCTTGGAAGAGTGGAGGAGGTCACAGTAGCTTAACTAGACGATTTAATGCCTCTTGGAAGAGTGGTGGAGGTCACAGTAGCTTAACAAGATGGTTTTAATGCCCCATGGAAGAGTGGTGGAGGTCACAGTAGCTTAACAAGTCAGTTTTAATGTCCCTTGGAAGAGTCGTGTAGGTCACAGTAGCTTATAAAGACGGTGTTAATGCCACTTGGAATAGTGGTGGAGGTCACAGTAGCTTAACAAGACGGTTTTAATGCCCCTTGGAAGAGTGTTGGAGGTCTCAGTAGCTTTACAAGACAGTTTTAATGCCCCTTGGAAGAGATGTGGAGGTCAGACTGGTTTAACAAGATGGTTTTAATGCCCCTTGGAAGAGTGGTGGAGGTCACAGTAGCTTAACAAGACAGTTTTAATGCCCCTTGGAAGAGACGTGGAGGTCACAGTAGCTTAACAAGACGGTTTTAATGCACCTTGGAAGAGTGATGGAGGTCACAGCAGTTTAACAAGACAGTTTTAATGCCCCTTGGAAAAGACGAGGCGGTCAGAGTGGTTTAACAAGACGGTTTTAATGCCCCTTGGAAGAGTGGTGGAGGTCCCAGTAGCTTAACAAGACGGTTTTAACGCCCCTTGGAAGAGTGGTGGAGGTCACAGTAGCTTAACAAGACAGTTTTAATGCCCCTTGGAAAAGACGTCGAGGTCAGAGTGGTTTTACAAGACGGATTTAATGCCCCTTTGAAGAGTGGTAGAGGTCACAGTAGCTTAACAAGACGGTTCTAATGCCCCTTGGAAGAGTGGAGGAGGTCACAGTAGCTTAACGAGACAGATTTATTTCCCCTTGGAAGAGACATGGAGGTCACAGTAGCTTAACAAGATGGTTTTAATGCCCCTTGGAAGAGTGGTGGAGGTCACAGTAGCTTAACAAGACAGTTTTAATGCCCTTTGGAAGAGACGTGGAGGTCACAGTAGCTTAACAAGACGGTTTTAATGCCCCTTGGAAGAGTGATGGAGGTTACAGTAGCTTAGCAAGACGTTTTTAATGCCGCTTGAAAGTGTGGTGGAGGTCACAGTAGCTTAACAAGACAGTTTTAATGCCCCTTGGAAAAGACGTGGAGGTCAGAGTGGTTTAACAAGACGGCTTTAATGCCCCTTGGAAGAGTGGTGGAGGTCACAGTAGCTTAACAAGACAGTTTTAACGCCCCTTGGAAGAGTGGTGGAGGTCACAGTAGCTTAACAAGACGGTTTTAATGCCCCTTGGAAGGGTGGTGGAGGTCACAGTAGGTTAACAAGACAGCTTCAATGCCCCTTGGAAGATGCGTGGAGGTCACAGTAGCTTAACAAGACGGTTTTAATGCCCCTTGGAAAAGTGGTGGGGGCCACAGTAGCTTAATAAGCCAGTTTTAATGCCCCTTGGAAGAGACGTCGAGGTCAGAGTGGTTTTACCAGAAGGATTTAATGCCCCTTGGAAGAGTGGTGGAGGTCACAGTAGCTTAACAAGACGGTTTTAATGCCTCTTGGTAGAGTGGAGGAGGTCACAGTAGCTTAACGAGACAGTTTAAATGCCCCTTGGAAGAGACATGGAGGTCACAGTAGCTTAACAAGATGGTTTTAATGCCCCTTGGAAGAGTGGTGGAGGTCACAGTAGCTTAACAAGACAGTTTTAATGCCCCTTGGAAGAGACGTGGATGTCACAGTAGCTTAATAAGACAGTTTTAATGCCCCTTGGAAGAGACGTGGAGGACAGAGTGGTTTAACAAGACGGTTTTAATGCCCCTTGGAAGAGTGGTGGAGGTCACAGTAGCTTTGCAAGATGGTTTTAATGCCCCTTGGAAGAGTGGTGGAGGTCACAGTAGCTTAACAAGACAGTTTTAATGCCCCTTGGAAGGGACGTGGAGGTCAGAGTGGTTTAACAAGACGGTTATAATGCCCTTGGAAGAGTGGTGGATGTCACAGTAGCTTAACAAGACGGTTTTAATGCCCCTTGGAAAAGTGGTGGAGGTCACAGTAGCTTAACAAAACAGTTTTAATGCCCATTAGGGGAGACATGGACGTCACAGTACCTTAACAAGTCGGTTTTAATGCCCCTTGGAAGAGTGATGGAGGTCACAGTAGCTTAACAACACAATTTTAATGCCTCTTGGAAGAGACGTCGTGGTCAGAGTGGTTTTACAAGAAGGATTTAATGCCCCTTGGAAGAGTGGTGGAGGTCACAGTATCTTAACAAGGCGGTTTTAATGCCCCTTGGAAGAGTGGAGGAGGTCACAGTAGCTTAACGAGACAGTTTAAATGCCCCTTGGAAGAGACATGGAGGTCACAGTAGCTTAACAAGATGGTTTTATTGCCCCTTTGAAGAGTGGTGGAGGTCACAGTAGCTTAACAAGACAGTTTTAATGTCCCTTGGAAGAGACGTGGAGGTCACAGTAGCTTAAGAAGCCAATTTTAATGCCCCTTGGAAGAGTGATGGAGGTCACAGTAGCTTAACAAGATGTTTTTAATGCCCCTTGGAAGAGTGGTGGAGGTCACAGTAGCTTAACAAGACAGTTTTAATGCCCCATAAAAAAGACGTGGAGGTCAGAGTGGTTTAACAAGATGGTTTTAATGCCCCTTCGGAAATTGGTGGAGGTCACAGTAGCTTAACAAGATGGTTTTAATGCCCCTTGGAAGAGTGGTGGAGGTCACAGTACCTTAACAAGACGGTTTTAATGCCCCATGGAAGGGTGGTGGAGGTCAAAGTAGGTTAACAAGACAGTTTTAATGCCCCTTGGAAGAGACTTGGAGGTCACAGTAGCTTAACAAGATGGTTTTAATGCCCCTTGGAAAAGTGGTGGGGGCCACAGTAGCTTAACAAGACAGTTTTAATGCCCCTTGGAAGAGACGTGGAGGTCAGAGTGGTTTAACAAGATGGTTTTAATGCCCCTTGGAAGAGTGGTGGAGGGCACAGTAGCTTTACAAGATGGTTTTAATGCCCCTTGGAAAAGTGGTGGAGGTCACAGTAGCTTAACAAGACAGTTTTAATGCCCCTTGGAGGAGACGTGGAGGTCACAGTAGCTTAACAAGACGGTTTTAATGCCCCTTGGAAGAGACGTCGAAGTCAGAGTGGTTTTACAAGACTGATTTAATGCCCCTTTGAAGAGTGGTGGAGGTCACAGTAGCTTAACAAGACGGTTTTAATGCCCCTTGGAAGAGTGGAGGAGGTCACAGTAGCTTAACGAGACAGTTTTAATGCCCCTTGGAAGAGACATGGAGGTCACAGTAGCTTAACAAGACGGTTTTAATGCCCCTTGGAAGAGTGATGGAGGTTACAGTAGCTTAACAAGACATTTTTAATGCCGCTTTGAAGAGTGTTGGAGGTCACAGTAGCTTAACAAGACAGTTTTAATGCCCCTTGGAAAAGACGTGGAGGTCAGGGTGGTTTAACAAGACTGTTTTAATGCCCCTTGGAAGAGTGGTGGAGGTCACAGTAGCTTAACAAGACGGTTTTAACGCCCCTTGGAAGAGTGGTGGAGGTCACAGGAGCTTAACAAGACGGCTTTAATGCCCCTTGGAAGGGTGGTGGTGGTCACAGTAGGTTAACAAGACAGCTTTAATGGCCCTTGGAAGAGACGTGGAGGTCACAGTAGCTTAACAAGACAGTTTTAATGCCCCTTGGAAAAGTGGTGGGGGCAACAGTAGCTTAACAAGACAGTTTTAATGCCCCTTAGAAGAGACGTGGAGGACAGAGTGGTTTAACAAGACGGTTTTAATGCCCCTTGGAAGAGTGGTGGAGGTCACCGTAGCTTTCCAAGATGGTTTTAATGCCCCTTGGAAGAGTGGTGGAGGTCACAGTAGCTTAACAAGACAGTTTTAATGCCCCTTGGAAAGGAAGGACGTGGAGGTCAGAGTGGATTAACAAGACGGTTTTAATGCCCCTTGGAGGAGACGTGGAGGTCACAGTAGCTTAACAAGACGGTTTTAATGCCCCTTGGAAGAGTGATGGAGGTCACAGTAGCTTATCAAGACAGTTTTAATGCCCCATGGAAGAGACGTCGAGGTCAGAGTGGTTTTACAAGAAGGATTTAATGCCCCTTGGAATAGTGGTGGAGGTCACAGTAGCTTAACAAGACGGTTCTAATGCCCCTTGGAAGAGTGGAGGAGGTCACAGTAGCTTAACGAGACAGTTCTAATGCCCCTTGGAAGAGACATGGAGGTCACAGTAGCTTAACAAGATGGTTTTAATGCCCCTTGGAAGAGTGTTGGAGGTCACAGTAGCTTAACAAGACAGTTTTAATGCCCCTTGGAAGAGACGTGGAGGTCACAGTAGCTTAACTAGACAGTTTTAATGCCCCTTGGAAGAGTCGTGGAGGTCAAAGTGGTTTAAGAAGACGGTTTTAATGCCCCTTGGAAAAGTGGTGGAGGTCACAGTAGCTTAACAAGACAGTTTTAAATGCCCCTTGTAAGAGACGTGGAGGTCACAGTAGCTTAACAAGACGGTTTTAATGCCCCTTGGAAGAGTAGTGGAGGTCACAGTAGCCTAACTAGATGGTTTTAATTCCCCTTGGAAGAGTGGTGGAGGTCACAGTAGCTTAACAAGACAGTTTTAATGCCCGTTGGAAGAGACGTGGAAGACAGAATGGTTTAACAAGATGGTTTTAATGCCCCTTGGAAAAGTGGTGGAGGTCACAGTAGCTTGACAAGACAGTTTAAATGCCCCTTGGAAGAGATGTGGAGGTCCCAGTAGCTTAACAAGACGGTTTTAATGTCCCTTTGTAGAGTGGTGGAGGTCACAGTAGCTTAACAAGACAGTTTTAATGCCCCTTGGAAGAGTGGTGGAGGTCACAGTAGCTTAACAAGACAGTTTTAATGCCCCTTGGAAGAGACGTGGAGGTCAGAGTGGTATAAGAAGACGGTTTTAATGCCCCTTGGAAGAGTGGAGGAGGTCTCAGTAGCTTAACTAGACGATTTAATGCCCCTTGGAAGAGTGGTGGAGGTCACAGTAGCTTAACAAGACGGTTTTAATGCCCCATGGAAGAGTGGTGGAGGTCACAGTAGCTTAACAAGTCAGTTTTAATGCCCCTTGGAAGAGTGGTGGATGTCACAGTAGCTTAAAAAGACATTTTTAATGTCCCTTGGAAGAGTCGTGTAGGTCACAGTAGCTTATAAAGACGGTGTTAATGCCACTTGGAATAGTGGTGGAGGTCACAGTAGCTTAACAAGATGGTTTTAATGCCCCTTGGAAGAGTGGTGGAGGTCTCAGTAGCTTTACAAGACAGTTTTAATGCCCCTTGGAAGAGATGTGGAGGACAGACTGGTTTAACAAGATGGTTTAAATGCCCCTTGGGAGAGTGGTGGAGGTCACAGTAGCTTAACAAGATGGTCTTAATGCCCCCTGGAAGAGTGGTGGAGGTCACAGTAGCTTAACAAGACAGTTTTAATGCCCCTTGGAAGAGACGTGGAGGTCACAGTAGCTTAACAAGACGGTTTTAATGCCCCTTGGAAGAGTGATGGAGGTCACAGCAGTTTAACATGACAGTTTTAATGCCCCTTGGAAAAGACGAGGCGGCAGAGTGGTTTAACAAGACGGTTTTAATGCCCCTTGAAAGAGTGGTGGAGTTCCCAGTAGCTTAACAAGACGGTTTTAACGCCCCTTGGAAGAGTGGTGGAGGTCACAGTAGCTTAACAAGACAGTTTTAATGCCCCTTGGAAGGGTGGTGGAGGTCACAGTAGGTTAACAAGACAGTTTTAATGCCCCTTGGAAGAGACGTGGAGGTCACAGTAGCTTAACAAGATGGTTTTACTGCCCCTTGGAAAAGTGGTGGGGGCCACAGTAGCTTAACAAGACAGTTTTAATGCCCCTTGGAAGAGACGTGGAGGTCAGAGTGGTTTAGCAAGATGGTTTTAATGCCCCTTGGACGAGTGGTGGAGGGAGCAGTAGCTTTACAAGATGGTTTTAATGCCCCTTGAAAGAGTGGTGGAGGTCACAGTAGCTTAACAAGACAGTTTTAATGCCCCTTGGAAGGGACGTGGAGGTCAGAGTGGTTTAACAAGACGGTTTTAATGCCCCTTGTAAGAGTGATGGAGGTCACAGTAGCTTATCAAGACGGTTTTAATGCCCCTTGGAAAAGTGGTGGAGGTCACAGTAGCATAACCAGACAGTTTTAATGCCCCTTGGAGGAGACTTGGAGGTCACAGTAGCATAACAAGATGATTTTAATGCCCCTTGGAAGAGTGATGGAGGTCACAGTTGCTTAGCAAGACAGTTTTAATGCCCCTTGGAAGAGACGTCGAGGTCAGAGTGGTTTTACAAGACGGATTTAATGCCTCTTTGAAGAGTGGTAGAGGTCACAGTAGCTTAACAAGATGGTTTTAATGCCCCTTGGAAGAGTGGAGGAGGTCACAGTAGCTTAACGAGACAGATTTAATTCCCCTTGGAAGAGACATGGAGGTCACAGTAGCTTAACAAGATGGTTTTAATGCCCCTTGGAAGAGTGGTGGAGGTCACAGTACCTTAACAAGACAGTTTTAATGCCCCTTGGAAGAGACGTGGAGGTCACAGTAGCTTAACAAGACGGCTTTAATGCCCCTTGGAAGAGTGATGGAGGTCACAGTAGCTTAACAAGACGTTTTTAATGCCGCTTGGAAGAGTGGTGGAGGTCACAGTAGCTTAACAATACAGTTTTCATGCCCCTTGTAAGAGACGTGGAGGTCAGAGTGGTTTAACAAGACGGTTTTAATGCCCCTTGGAAGAGTGGTGGAGGTCACAGTAGCTTAACAAGACAGTTTTAATGCCCCTTGGAAGGGTGGTGGAGGTCACAGTAGGTTAACAAGACAGCTTTAATGCCCCTTGGAAGAGACGTGGAAATCACAGTAGCTTAACAAGACAGTTTTAATGCCCCTTGGAAGAGACATGGAGGTCACAGTAGCTTAACAAGACAGTTTTAATGCCCCTTGGAAGAGTGGAGGAGGTCACAATAGCTTAACAAGACGGTTTTAATGCCCCTTGGAAAAGTGGTGGAGGTCACAGTAGCTTAACAAGACAGTTTTAATGCCCCTTGGAAGAGACGTCGAGGTCAGAGTGGTTTTACAAGAAGGATTTAATGCCCCTTGGAAGAGTGGTGGAGGTCACAGTAGCTTAACAAGACAGTTTTAATGCCCCTTGGAAGAGACGTGGAGGTTACAGTAGCTTAACAAGACAGTTTTAATGCCCCTTGGAAGAGACGTGGAGGACAGAGTGGTTTAACAAGACAATTTTAACGCACCTTGGAAGAGTGGTGGAGGTCACAGTAGCTTTACAAGATGGTTTTAATACCCCTTGGAAGAGTGGTGGAGGTCACAGTAGCTTAACAAGACGGTTTTAATGCCCCTTGGAAGGGACGTGTAGGTCAGAGTGGTTTAACAAGATGGTTTTAATGCCCCTTGGAAGAGTGGTGGATGTCACAGTAGCTTAACAAGACGGTTTTAATGCCCCTTGGAAAAGTGGTGGAGGTCATAGTAGCTTAACAAGACAGTTTTAATGCCCATTAGAGGAGACATGGAGGTCACAGTACCTTAACAAGACGGTTTTAATGCCCCTTGGAAGAGTGATGGAGGTCACAGTACCTTAACAAGACAGTTTTAATGCCCCTTGGAAGAGACGTCGAGGTCAGAGTGGTTTCACAAGAAGGATTTAATGCCCCTTGGAAGAGTGGTGGAGGTCACAGTAGTTAACAAGACGGTTTTAATGCCCCTTGGAAGAGTGGAGGAGGTCACAATAGCTTAACGAGACAGTTTAAATGCCCCTTGGAAGTGACATGGAGGTCACAGTAGCTTAACAAGATGGTTTTAATGCCCCTTGGAAGAGTGGTGGAGGTCACAGTAGCTTAACAAGACAGTTTTAATGCCCCTTGGAAAGGACGTGGAGGTCAGAGTGGATTAACAAGACGGTTTTAATGCCCCTTGGAGGAGACGTGGAGGTGACAGTAGCTTAACAAGACGGTTTTAATGCCCCTTGGAAGAGTGATGGAGGTCACAGTAGCTTATCAAGACAGTTTTAATGCCCCTTGGAAGAGACGTCGAGGTCAGAGTGGTTTTACAAGAAGGATTTAATGCCCCTTGGAATATTGGTGGAGGTCACAGTAGCTTAACAAGACGGTTCTAATGCCCCTTGGAAGAGTGGAGGAGGTCACAGTAGCTTAACGAGACAGTTCTAATGCCCCTTGGAAGAGACATGGAGGTCACAGTAGCTTAACAAGATGGTTTTAATGCCCCTTGGAAGAGTGTTGGAGGTCACAGTAGCTTAACAAGACAGTTTTAATGCCCCTTGGAAGAGACGTGGAGGTCACAGTAGCTTAACTAGACAGTTTTAATGCCCCTTGGAAGAGTCGTGGAGGTCAGAGTGGTTTAACAAGACGGTTTTAATGCCCCTTGGAAAAGTGGTGGAGGTCACAGTAGCTTAACAAGACAGTTTTAATGCCCCTTGGAAGAGACGTGGAGGTCACAGTAGCTTAACAAGATGGTTTTAATGCCCCTTGGAAGAGTAGTGGAGGTCACAGTAGCCTAACTAGATGGTTTTAATGCCCCTTGGAAGAGTGGTGGAGGTCACAGTAGCTTAACAAGACAGTTTTAATGCCCGTTGGAAGAGACGTGGAGGACAGAATGGTTTAACAAGATGGTTTTAATGCCCCTTGGAAAAGTGGTGGAGGTCACAGTAGCTTGACAAGACAGTTTTTATGCCCCTTGGAAGAGATGTGGAGGTCCCAGTAGCTTAACAAGACGGTTTTAATGTCCCTTGGTAGAGTGGTGGAGGTCACAGTAGCTTAACAAGACAGTTTTAATGCCCCGTGGAAGAGTGGTGGAGGTCACAGTAGCTTAACAAGAAAGTTTTAATGCCCCTTGGAAGAGACGTGGAGGTCAGAGTGGTATAACAAGACAGTTTTAATGCCCCTTGGAAGAGTGGAGGAGGTCTCAGTAGGTTAACTAGACGATTTAATGCCCCTTGGAAGAGTGGTGGAGGTCACAGTAGCTTAACAAGACGGTTTTAATGCCACATGGAAGAGTGGTGGAGGTCACAGTAGCTTAGCAAGTCAGTTTTAATGCCCCTTGGAAGAGTGGTGGAGGTCACAGTAGCTTAAAAATACATTTTTAATGTCCCTTGGAAGAGTCGTGTAGGTCACAGTAGCTTATAAAAACGGTGTTAATGCCACTTGGAATAGTGGTGGAGGTCACAGTAGCTTAACAAGACGGTTTTAATGCCCCTTGGAAGAGTGGTGGAGGTCTCAGTAGCTTTACAAGACAGTTTTAATGCCCCTTGGAAGAGATGTGGAGGACAGACTGGTTTAACAAGATGGTTTAAATGCCCCTTGGGAGAGTGGTGGAGGTCACAGTAGCTTAACAAGATGGTTTTAATGCCCCTTGGAAGAGTGGTGGAGGTCACAGTACCTTAACAAGACAGTTTTAATGCCCCTTGGAAGAGACGTGGAGGTCACAGTAGCTTAACAAGAGGGTTTTAATGCCCCTTGGAAGAGTGATGGAGGTCACAGCAGTTTAACAAGACAGTTTTCATGCCCCTTGGAAAAGACGAGGCAGTCAGAGTGGTTTAACAAGACGGTTTTAATGCCCCTTGGAAGAGTGGTGGAGGTCACAGTAGCTTAACAAGACGGTTTTAATGCCCCTTGGAAGAGTGGAGGAGGTCACAGTAGCTTAACGAGACAGTTTATATGCCCCTTCGAAGAGACATGGAGGTCACAGTAGCTTAACAAGATGGTTTAATGCCCCTTGGAAGAGTGGTGGAGGTCACAGTAGCTTAACAAGACAGTTTTAATGCCCCTTGGAAGAGACGTGGAGGTTACAGTAGCTTAACAAGACAGTTTTAATGCCCCTTGGAAGAGACGTGGAGGACAGAGTGGTTTAACAAGACGATTTTAACGCCCCTTGGAAGAGTGGTGGAGGTCACAGTAGCTTTACAAGATGGTTTTAATGCCCCTTGGAAGAGTGGTGGAGGTCACAGAAGCTTAACAAGACGGTTTTAATGCCCCTTGGAAGGGACGTGTAGGTCAGAGTGGTTTAACAAGATGGTTTTCATGCCCCTTGGAAGAGTGGTGGATGTCACAGTAGCTTAACTAGACGGTTTTAATGCCCCTTGGAAAAGTGGTGGAGGTCATAGTAGCTTAACAAGACAGTTTTAATGCCCATTAGAGGAGACATGGAGGTCACAGTACCTTAACAAGACGGTTTTAATGCCCCTTGGAAGAGTGGTGGAGGTCACAGTAGCTTAACAAGACAGTTTTAATGCCCCTTGGAAGAGACGTGGAGGTCACAGTAGCTTAACAAGAGGGTTTTAATGCCCCTTGGAAGAGTAATGGAGGTCACAGCAGTTTAACAAGACAGTTTTAATGCCCCTTGGAAAAGACGAGGCGGTCAGATTGGTTTAACAAGACGGTTTTAATGCCCCTTGGAAGAGTGGTGGAGGGCCCAGTAGCATAACAAGACGGTTTTAACGCCCCTTGGAAGAGTGGTGGAGGTCACAGTAGCTTAATAAGACAGTTTTAATGCCCATTGGAAGGGTGGTGGAGGTCACAGTAGGTTAACAAGACAGTTTTAATGCCCCTTGGAAGAGACGTGGAGGTCACAGTAGCTTAACAAGATGGTTTTACTGCCCCTTGGAAAAGTGGTGGGGGACACAGTAGCTTAACAAGACAGTTTTAATACCCCTTGGAAGAGACGTAGAGGTCAGAGTGGTTTAGCAAGATGGTTTTAATGCCCCTTGGACGAGTGGTGGAGGGAACAGTAGCTTTACAAGATGGTTTTAATGCCCCTTGAAAGAGTGGTGGAGGTCACAGTAGCTTAACAAGACAGTTTTAATGCCCCTTGGAAGGGACATGGAGGTCAGAGTGGTTTAACAAGATAGTTTTAATGCCCCTTGGAAGAGTGATGGAGGTCACAGTAGCTTATCAAGACGGTTTTAATGCCCCTTGGAAAAGTGGTGGAGGTCACAGTAGCTTAACAAGACAGTTTTAATGCCCCTTGGAGGAGACGTGGAGGTCACAGTAGCTTAACAAGATGATTTTAATGCCCCTTGGAAGAGTGATGGAGGTCACAGTTGCTTAGCAAGACAGTTTTAATGCCCCTTGGAAGAGACGTCGAGGTCAGAGTGGTTTTACAAGAAGGATTTAATGCCCCTTGGAATAGTGGTGGAGGTCACAGTAGCTTAACAAGACGGTTCTAATGCCACTTGGAAGAGTGGAGGAGGTCACAGTAGCTTAACGAGACAGTTCTAATGCCCCTTGGAAGAGACATGGAGGTCACAGTAGCTTAACAAGATGGTTTTAATGCCCCTTGGAAGAGTGTTGGAGGTCACAGTAGCTTAACAAGACAGTTTTAATGCCCCTTGGAAGAGACGTGGAGGTCACAGTAGCTTAACTAGACAGTTTTAATGCCCCTTGGAAGAGTCGTGGAGGTCAGAGTGGTTTAACAAGACGGTTTTAATGCCCCTTGGAAAAGTGGTGGAGGTCACAGTAGCTTAACAAGACAGTTTTAATGCCCCTTGGAAGAGACGTGGAGGTCACAGTAGCTTAACAAGACGGTTTTAATGCCCCTTGGAAGAGTAGTGGAGGTCACAGTAGCCTAACTAGATGGTTTTAATGCCCCTTGGAAGAGTGGTGGAGGTCACAGTAGCTTAACAAGACAGTTTTAATGCCCGTTGGAAGAGACGTGGAGGACAGAATGGTTTAACAAGATGGTTTTAATGCCCCTTGGAAAAGTGGTGGAGGTCACAGTAGCTTGACAAGACAGTTTTTATGCCCCTTGGAAGAGATGTGGAGGTCCCAGTAGCTTAACAAGACGGTTTTAATGTCCCTTGGTAGAGTGGTGGAGGTCACAGTAGCTTAACAAGACAGTTTTAATGCCCCGTGGAAGAGTGGTGGAGGTCACAGTAGCTTAACAAGAAAGTTTTAATGCCCCTTGGAAGAGACGTGGAGGTCAGAGTGGTATAACAAGACAGTTTTAATGCCCCTTGGAAGAGTGGAGGAGGTCTCAGTAGGTTAACTAGACGATTTAATGCCCCTTGGAAGAGTGGTGGAGGTCACAGTAGCTTAACAAGACGGTTTTAATGCCACATGGAAGAGTGGTGGAGGTCACAGTAGCTTAACAAGTCAGTTTTAATGCCCCTTGGAAGAGTGGTGGAGGTCACAGTAGCTTAAAAATACATTTTTAATGTCCCTTGGAAGAGTCGTGTAGGTCACAGTAGCTTATAAAAACGGTGTTAATGCCACTTGGAATAGTGGTGGAGGTCACAGTAGCTTAACAAGACGGTTTTAATGCCCCTTGGAAGAGTGGTGGAGGTCTCAGTAGCTTTACAAGACAGTTTTAATGCCCCTTGGAAGAGATGTGGAGGACAGACTGGTTTAACAAGATGGTTTAAATGCCCCTTGGGAGAGTGGTGGAGGTCACAGTAGCTTAACAAGATGGTTTTAATGCCCCTTGGAAGAGTGGTGGAGGTCACAGTACCTTAACAAGACAGTTTTAATGCCCCTTGGAAGAGACGTGGAGGTCACAGTAGCTTAACAAGAGGGTTTTAATGCCCCTTGGAAGAGTGATGGAGGTCACAGCAGTTTAACAAGACAGTTTTCATGCCCCTTAGAAAAGACGAGGCAGTCAGAGTGGTTTAACAAGACGGTTTTAATGCCCCTTGGAAGAGTGGTGGAGGTCACAGTAGCTTAACAAGACGGTTTTAATGCCCCTTGGAAGAGTGGAGGAGGTCACAGTAGCTTAACGAGACAGTTTATATGCCCCTTCGAAGAGACATGGAGGTCACAGTAGCTTAACAAGATGGTTTAATGCCCCTTGGAAGAGTGGTGGAGGTCACAGTAGCTTAACAAGACAGTTTTAATGCCCCTTGGAAGAGACGTGGAGGTTACAGTAGCTTAACAAGACAGTTTTAATGCCCCTTGGAAGAGACGTGGAGGACAGAGTGGTTTAACAAGACGATTTTAACGCCCCTTGGAAGAGTGGTGGAGGTCACAGTAGCTTTACAAGATGGTTTTAATGCCCCTTGGAAGAGTGGTGGAGGTCACAGAAGCTTAACAAGACGGTTTTAATGCCCCTTGGAAGGGACGTGTAGGTCAGAGTGGTTTAACAAGATGGTTTTCATGCCCCTTGGAATAGTGGTGGATGTCACAGTAGCTTAACTAGACGGTTTTAATGCCCCTTGGAAAAGTGGTGGAGGTCATAGTAGCTTAACAAGACAGTTTTAATGCCCATTAGAGGAGACATGGAGGTCACAGTACCTTAACAAGACGGTTTTAATGCCCCTTGGAAGAGTGGTGGAGGTCACAGTAGCTTAACAAGACAGTTTTAATGCCCCTTGGAAGAGACGTGGAGGTCACAGTAGCTTAACAAGAGGGTTTTAATGCCCCTTGGAAGAGTAATGGAGGTCACAGCAGTTTAACAAGACAGTTTTAATGCCCCTTGGAAAAGACGAGGCGGTCAGATTGGTTTAACAAGACGGTTTTAATGCCCCTTGGAAGAGTGGTGGAGGGCCCAGTAGCATAACAAGACGGTTTTAACGCCCCTTGGAAGAGTTGTGGAGGTCACAGTAGCTTAATAAGACAGTTTTAATGCCCATTGGAAGGGTGGTGGAGGTCACAGTAGGTTAACAAGACAGTTTTAATGCCCCTTGGAAGAGACGTGGAGGTCACAGTAGCTTAACAAGATGGTTTTACTGCCCCTTGGAAAAGTGGTGGGGGACACAGTAGCTTAACAAGACAGTTTTAATACCCCTTGGAAGAGACGTAGAGGTCAGAGTGGTTTAGCAAGATGGTTTTAATGCCCCTTGGACGAGTGGTGGAGGGAACAGTAGCTTTACAAGATGGTTTTAATGCCCCTTGAAAGAGTGGTGGAGGTCACAGTAGCTTAACAAGACAGTTTTAATGCCCCTTGGAAGGGACATGGAGGTCAGAGTGGTTTAACAAGATAGTTTTAATGCCCCTTGGAAGAGTGATGGAGGTCACAGTAGCTTATCAAGACGGTTTTAATGCCCCTTGGAAAAGTGGTGGAGGTCACAGTAGCTTAACAAGACAGTTTTAATGCCCCTTGGAGGAGACGTGGAGGTCACAGTAGCTTAACAAGATGATTTTAATGCCCCTTGGAAGAGTGATGGAGGTCACAGTTGCTTAGCAAGACAGTTTTAATGCCCCTTGGAAGAGACGTCGAGGTCAGAGTGGTTTTACAAGACGGATTTAATGCCCCTTTGAAGAGTGGTAGAGCTCACAGTAGCTTAACAAGACGGTTTTAATGCCCCTTGGAAGAGTGGAGGAGGTCACAGTAGCTTAACAAGACAGATTTAATTCCCCTTGGAAGAGACATGGAGGTCACAGTAGCTTAACAAGATGGCTTTAATGCCCCTTGGAAGAGTGGTGGAGGTCAGAGTACCTTAACAAGACAGTTTTAATGCCCCTTGGAAGAGACGTGGAGGTCACAGTAGCTTAACAAGACGGCTTTAATGCCCCTTGGAAGAGTGATGGAGGTCACAGTAGCTTAACAAGACGTTTTTAATGCCGCTTTGAAGAGTGGTGGAGTTCACAGTAGCTTAACAATACAGTTTTAATGCCCCTTGTAAGAGACGTGGAGGTCAGAGTGGTTTAACAAGACGGTTTTAATGCCCCTTGGAAGAGTGGTGGAGGTCACAGTAGCTTAATAAGACAGTTTTAATGCCCCTTGGAAGGGTGGTGGAGGTCATAGTAGGTTAACAAGACAGCTTTAATGCCCCTTGGAAGAGAAGTGGAAATCACAGTAGCTTAACAAGACGGATTTAATGCCCCTTGGAAAAGTGGTGGGGGCCACAGTAGCTTAACAAGACAGTTTTAATGCCCCTTGGAAGAGACATGGAGGTCACAGTAGCTTAACAAGACAGTTTTAATGCCCCTTGGAAGAGTGGAGGAGGTCACAATAGCTTAACAAGACGGTTTTAATGCCCCTTGGAAAAGTGGTGGAGGTCACAGTAGCTTAACAAGACAGTTTTAATGCCCCTTGGAAGAGACGTCGAGGTCAGAGTGGTTTTACAAGAAGGATTTAATGCCCCTTGGAAGAGTGGTGGAGGTCACAGTAGCTTAACAAGACGGTTTTAATGCCCCTTGGAAGAGTGGAGGAGGTCACAGTAGCTTAACGAGACAGTTTAAATGCCCCTTTTAAGAGACATGGAGGTCACAGTAGCTTAACAAGAGGGTTTAATGCCCCTTGGAAGAGACGTGGAGGTTACAGTAGCTTAACAAGACAGTTTTAATGCCCCTTGGAAGAGACGTGGAGGACAGAGTGGTTTAACAAGACGATTTTAACGCCCCTTGGAAGAGTGGTGGAGGTCACAGTAGCTTTACAAGATGGTTTTAATGCCCCTTGGAAGAGTGGTGGAGGTCACAGTAGCTTAACAAGACGGTTTTAATGCCCTATGGAAAAGTGGTGGAGGTCATAGTAGCTTAACAAGACAGTTTTAATGCCCATTAGAGGAGACATGGAGGTCACAATACCTTAACAAGACGGTTTCAATGCCCCTTGGAAGAGTGATGGAGGTCACAGTACCTTAACAAGACAGTTTTAATGCCCCTTGGAAGAGACGTCGAGGTCAGAGTGGTTTTACAAGAAGGATTTAATGCCCCTTGGAAGAGTGGTGGAGGTCACAGTAGTTAACAAGACGGTTTTAATGCCCCTTGGAAGAGTGGAGGAGGTCACAATAGCTTAACGAGACAATTTATATGCCCCTTGCAAGTGACATGGAGGTCACAGTAGCTTAACAAAATGGTTTTAATGCCCCTTGGAAGAGTGGTGGAGGTCACAGTAGCTTAACAAGACAGTTTTAATGCCCCTTGGAAGAGACGTGGAGGTCACAGTAGCTTAAGAAGACAGTTTTAATGCCCCTTTGAAGAGTGATGGAGGTCACAGTAGCTTAACAAGATGTTTTTAATGCACCTTGGAAGAGTGGTGGAGGTCACAGTAGCTTAACAAGACAGTTTTAATGCCCCTTAAAAAAGACGTGGAGGTCAGAGTGGTTCAACAAGACGGTTTTAATGCCTTTTAGAAGGGTGGTGGAGGTCACAGAAGCTTAACAAGACAGTTTTAACGCCCCTTCGAAGAGTGGTGGAGGTCACAGTAGCTTAACAAGACGGTTTTAATGCCCCATGGAAGGGTGGTGGAGGTCAAAGTAGGTTAACAAGACAGTTTTAATGCCCCTTAGAAGAGACGTGGAGGACAGAGTGGTTTAACAAGACGGTTTTAATGCTCCTTGGAAGAGTGGTGGAGGTCACCGTAGCTTTCCAAGATGGTTTTTATGACCCTTGGAAGAGTGGTGGAGGTCACAGTAGCTTAACAAGACAGTTTTAATGCCCCTTGGAAAGGACGTGGAGGTCAGAGTGGATTAAAAAGACGGTTTTAATGCCCATTGGAGGAGACGTGGAGCTCACAGTAGCTTAACAAGACGGTTTTAATGCCCCTTGGAAGAGTGATGGAGGTCACAGTAGCTTATCAAGACAGTTTTTTTGCCCCTTGGAAGAGACGTCGAGGTCAGAGTCGTTTTACAAGAAGAATTTAATGCCCCTTGCAATAGTGGTGGAGGTCACAGTAGCTTAACAAGACGGTTCTAATGCCCCTTGGAAGAGTGGAGGAGGTCACAGTAGCTTAACGAGACAGTTCTAATGCCCCTTGGAAGAGACATGGAGGTCACAGTAGCTTAACAAGATGGTTTTAATGCCCCTTGAAAGAGTGTTGGAGGTCACAGTAGCTTAATAAGACAGTTTTAATGCCCCTTGGAAGAGACGTGGAGGTCACAGTAGCTTAACTAGACAGTTTTAATGCCCCTTGGTAGAGTCGTGGAGGTCAGAGTGGTTTAACAAGACGGTTTTAATGCCCCTTGGAAAAGTGGTGGAGGTCACAGTACCTTAACAAGACAGTTTTAATGCCCCTTGGAAGAGACGTGGATGTCACAGTAGCTTAATAAGACAGTTTTAATGCCCCTTGGAAGAGACGTGGAGGACAGAGTGGTTTAAGAATACGGTTTTAATGCCCCTTGGAAGAGTGGTGGAGGTCACAGTAGCTTTACAAGATGGTTTTAATGCCCCTTGGAAGAGTGGTGGAGGTCACAGTAGCTTAACAAGACAGTTTTAATGCCCCTTGGAAGGGACGTGGAGGTCAGAGTGGTTTAACAAGACGGTTATAATGCCCTTGGAAGAGTGGTGGATGTCACAGTAGCTTAACAAGACGGTTTTAATGCCCCTTGGCAAAGTGGTGGAGGTCACAGTAGCTTAACAAAACAGATTTAATGCCCATTAGAGGAGACGTGGACGTCACAGTACCTTAACAAGACGGTTTTAATGCCCCTTGGAAGAGTGATGGAGGTCAAAGAAGCTTAACAAGACAGCTTTAATGCCCCTTGGAAGAGACGTCGAGGTCAGAGTGGTTTTACAAGAAGGATTTAATGCCCCTTGGAAGAGTGGTGGAGGTCACAGTATCTTAACAAGGCGGTTTTAATGCCCCTTGGAAGAGTGCAGGAGGTCACAGTAGCTTAACGAGACAGTTTAAATGCCCCTTGGAAGAGAAATGGAGGTCACAGTAGCTTAACAAGATGGTTTTAATGCCCCTTGGAAGAGTGGTGGAGGTCACAGTAGCTTAACAAGACAGTTTTAATGCCCCTTGGAAGAGACGTGGAGGTCACAGTAGCTTAAGAAGACAATTTTAATGCCCCTTGGAAGAGTGATGGAGGTCACAGTAGCTTAACAAGATGTTTTTAATGCCCCTTGGAAGAGTGGTGGAGGTCACAGTAGCTTAACAAGACAGTTTTAATGCCCCTTGGAAAAGACGTGGAGGTCAGAGTGGTTTAACAAGACGGTTTTAATGCCCCTTCGGAAAGTGGTGGAGATCACAGTAGCTTAACAAGATGGTTTTAACGCCCCTTGGAAGAGTGGTGGAGGTCACAGTAGCTTAACAAGACGGTTTTAATGCCCCATGGAAGGGTGGTGGAGGTCAAAGTAGGTTAACAAGACAGTTTTAATGCCCCTTGTAAGAGACTTGGAGGTCACAGTAGCTTAACAAGATGGTTTTAATGCCCCTTGGAAAAGTGGTGGGGGCCACAGTAGCTTAACAAGACAGTTTTAATGCCCCTTGGAAGAGACGTGGAGGTCAGAGTGGTTTAACAAGACGGTTTTAATGCCCCTTGGAAGAGTGGTGGAGGTCACCGTAGCTTTCCAAGATGGTTTTAATGCCACTTGGAAGAGTGGTGGAGGTCACAGTAGCTTAACAAGACAGTTTTAATGCCCCTTGGAAAGGACGTGGAGGTCAGAGTGGATTAACAAGACGGTTTTAATGCCACTTGGAGGAGACATGGAGTTCACAGTAGCTTAACAAGACGGTTTTAATGCCCCTTGGAAGAGTGATGAAGGTCAAAGTAGCTTATCAAGAGAGTTTTAATGCCCCTTGGAAGAGACGTCGAGGTCAGAGTGGTTTTACAAGAAGGATTTAATGCCCCTTGGAATAGTGGTGGAGGTCACAGTAGCTTAACAAGACGGTTCTAATGCCCCTTGGAAGAGTGGAGGAGGTCACAGTAGCTTAACGAGACAGTTCTAATGCCCCTTGGAAGAGACATGGAGGTCACAGTAGCTTAACAAGCTGGTTTTAATGCCCCTTGGAAGAGTGTTGTAGGTCACAGTAGCTTAACAAGACAGTTTTAATGTCCCTTGGAAGAGACGTGGAGGTCACAGTAGCTTAACTAGACAGTTTTAATGCCCCTTGGAAGAGTCGTGGAGGTCAGAGTGGTTTAAGAAGACGGTTTTAATGCCCCTTGGAAAAGTGGTGGAGGTCAAAGTAGCTTAACAAGACAGTTTTAATGAACCTTGTAAGAGACGTGGAGGTCACAGTAGCTTAACAAGACCGTTTTAATGCCCCTTGGAAGAGTAATGGAGGTCACAGTAGCCTAACTATATGGTTTTAATGCCCCTTGGAAGAGTGGTGGAGGACACAGTAGCTTAACAAGACAGTTTTAATGCCCGTTGGAAGAGACGTGGAAGTCAGAATGGTTTAACAAGATGGTTTTAATGCCCCTTGGAAAAGTGGTGGAGGTCACAGTAGCTTGACAAGACAGTTTTAATGCCCCTTGGAAGAGATGTGGAGGTCCCAGTAGCTTAAAAAGACGGTTTTAATGTGCCTTGGTAGAGTGGTGGAGGTCACAGTAGCTTAAAAAGACATTTTTAATGTCCCTTGGAAGAGTCGTGTAGGTCACAGTAGCTTATAAAGACGGTGTTAATGCCACTTGGAATAGTGGTGGAGGTCACAGTAGCTTAACAAGACGGTTTTAATGCCCCTTGGAAGAGTGGTGGAGGTTTCAGTAGCTTTACAAGACAGTTTTAATGCCCCTTGGAAGAGATGTGGAGGTCAGACTGGTTTAACAAGATGGTTTAAATGCCCCTTGGGAGAGTGGTGGAGGTCACAGTAGCTTAACAAGATGGTTTTAATGCCCCCTGGAAGAGTGGTGGAGGTCATAGTAGCTTAACAAGACAGTTTTAATGCCCCTTGGAAGAGACGTGGAGGTCACAGTAGCTTAACAAGACGGTTTTAATGCCCCTTGGAAGAGTGATGGAGGTCACAGCAGTTTAACAAGACAGTTTTAATGCCCCTTGGAAAAGACGAGGCGGTCAGAGTGGTTTAACAAGACTGTTTTAATGCCCCTTGGAAGAGTGGTGGAGGTCACAGTAGCTTAACAAGACGGTTTTAACGCCCCTTGGAAGAGTGGTGGAGGTCACAGTAGCTTAACAAGACAGTTTTAATGCCCCTTGGAAGGGTGGTGAAGGTCACAGTAGGTTAACAAGACAGTTTTGATGCCCCTTGGAAGAGACGTGGAGGTCACAGTAGCTTAACAAGATGGTTTTACTGCCCCTTGGAAAAGTGGTGGGGGCCACAGTAGCTTAACAAGACAGTTTTAATACCCCTTGGAAGAGACGTGGAGGTCAGAGTGGTTTAGCAAGATGGTTTTAATGCCCCTTGGACGAGTGGTGGAGGGAACAGTAGCTTTACAAGATGGTTTTAATGCCCCTTGAAAGAGTGGTGGAGGTCACAGTAGCTTAACAAGACAGTTTTAATGCCCCTTGGAAGAGACGTCGAGGTCAGAGTGGTTTTACAAGAAGGATTTAATGCCCCTTGGAAGAGTGGTGGAGGTCACAGTAGCTTAACAAGACGGTTTTAATGCCCCTTGGAAGAGTGGAGGAGGTCACAGTAGCTTAACGAGACAGTTTAAATGCCCCTTGGAAGAGACATGGAGGTCACAGTAGCTTAACAAGATGGTTTAATGCCCCTTGGAAGAGTGGTGGAGGTCACAGTAGCTTAACAAGACAGTTTTAATGCCCCTTGGAAGAGACGTGGAGGTTACAGTAGCTTAACAAGACAGTTTTAATGCCCCTTGGAAGAGACGTGGAGGACAGAGTGGTTTAACAAGACGATTTTAACGCCCCTTGGAAGAGTGGTGGAGGTCACAGTAGCTTTACAAGATGGTTTTAATGCCCCTTGGAAGAGTGGTGGAGGTCAAAGTTGCTTAACAAGACGGTTTTAATGCCCCTTGGAAGGGACGTGTAGGTCAGAGTGGTTTAACAAGATGGTTTTAATGCCCCTTGGAAGAGTGGTGGATGTCACAGTAGCTGAACAAGACGGTTTTAATGCCCCTTGGAAAAGTGGTGGAGGTCATCGTTGCTTAACAAGACAGTTTTAATGTCCATTAGAGGAGACATGGAGGTCACAGTACCTTAACAAGACGGTTTTAATGCGCCTTGGAAGAGTGATGGAGGTCACAGTACCTTAACAAGACAGTTTTAATGCCCCTTGGAAGAGACGTCGAGGTCAGAGTCGTTTTACAAGAAGGATTTAATGCCCCTTGGAAGAGTGGTGGAGGTCACAGTAGTTAACAAGACGGTTTTAATGCCCCTTGGAAGAGTGGAGGAGGTCACAATAGCTTAACGAGTCAGTTTAAATGCCCCTTGGAAGTGACATGGAGGTCACAGTAGCTTAACAAGATGGTTTTAATGCCCCTTGGAAGAGTGGTGGAGGTCACAGTAGCTTAACAAGACAGTTTTAATGCCCCTTGGAAGAGACGTGGAGGTCACAGTAGCTTAACAAGACAGTTTTAATGCCCCTTTGAAGAGTGATGGAGGTCACAGTAGCTTAACAAGATGTTCTTAATGCACCTTGGAAGAGTGGTGGAGGTCACAGTAGCTTAACAAGACAGTTTTAATGCCCCTTAAAAAAGACGTGGAGGTCAGAGTGGTTTAACAAGACGGTTTTAATGCCCCTTGGAAGAGTGGTGGAGGTCACAGAAGCTTAACAAGACGGTTTTAACGCCCCTTCGAAGAGTGGTGGAGGTCACAGTAGCTTAACAAGACGGTTTTAATGCCCCATGGAAGGGTGGTGGAGGTCAAAGTAGGTTAACAAGACAGTTTTAATGCCCCTTAGAAGAGACGTGGAGGACAGAGTGGTTTAACAAGACGGTTTTAATGCCTCTTGGAAGAGTGGTGGAGTTCACCGTAGCTTTCCAAGATGGTTTTAATGCCCCTTGGAAGAGTGGTTGAGGTCACAGTAGATTAACAAGACAGTTTTAATGCCCCTTGGAAAGGACGTGGAGGTCAGAGTGGATTAACAAGACGGTTTTAATGCCCCTTGGAGGAGACGTGGAGGTCACAGTAGCTTAACAAGACGGTTTTAATGCCCCTTGGAAGAGTGATGGAGGTCACAGTAGCTTATCAAGACAGTTTTAATGCCCCTTGGAAGAGACGTTGAGGTCAGAGTGGTTTTACAAGAAGGATTTAATGCCCCTTGGAATAGTGGTGGAGGTCACAGTAGCTTAACAAAACGGTTCTAATGCCCCTTGGAAGAGTGGAGGAGGTCACAGTAGCTTAACGAGACAGTTCTAATGCCCCTTGGAAGAGACATGGAGGTCACAGTAGCTTTACAAGATGGTTTTAATGCCCCTTGGAAGAGTGGTGGAGGTCAAAGTTGCTTAACAAGACGGTTTTAATGCCCCTTGGAAGGGACGTGTAGGTCAGAGTGGTTTAACAAGATGGTTTTAATGCCCCTTGGAAGAGTGGTGGATGTCACAGTAGCTGAACAAGACGGTTTTAATGCCCCTTGCAAAAGTGGTGGAGGTCATCGTTGCTTAACAAGACAGTTTTAATGTCCATTAGAGGAGACATGGAGGTCACAGTACCTTAACAAGACGGTTTTAATGCGCCTTGGAAGAGTGATGGAGGTCACAGTACCTTAACAAGACAGTTTTAATGCCCCTTGGAAGAGACGTCGAGGTCAGAGTCGTTTTACAAGAAGGATTTAATGCCCCTTGGAAGAGTGGTGGAGGTCACAGTAGTTAACAAGACGGTTTTAATGCCCCTTGGAAGAGTGGAGGAGGTCACAATAGCTTAACGAGTCAGTTTAAATGCCCCTTGGAAGTGACATGGAGGTCACAGTAGCTTAACAAGATGGTTTTAATGCCCCTTGGAAGAGTGGTGGAGGTCACAGTAGCTTAACAAGACAGTTTTAATGCCCCTTGGAAGAGACGTGGAGGTCACAGTAGCTTAACAAGACAGTTTTAATGCCCCTTTGAAGAGTGATGGAGGTCACAGTAGCTTAACAAGATGTTCTTAATGCACCTTGGAAGAGTGGTGGAGGTCACAGTAGCTTAACAAGACAGTTTTAATGCCCCTTAAAAAAGACGTGGAGGTCAGAGTGGTTTAACAAGACGGTTTTAATGCCCCTTGGAAGAGTGGTGGAGGTCACAGAAGCTTAACAAGACGGTTTTAACGCCCCTTCGAAGAGTGGTGGAGGTCACAGTAGCTTAACAAGACGGTTTTAATGCCCCATGGAAGGGTGGTGGAGGTCAAAGTAGGTTAACAAGACAGTTTTAATGCCCCTTAGAAGAGACGTGGAGGACAGAGTGGTTTAACAAGACGGTTTTAATGCCTCTTGGAAGAGTGGTGGAGTTCACCGTAGCTTTCCAAGATGGTTTTAATGCCCCTTGGAAGAGTGGTTGAGGTCACAGTAGATTAACAAGACAGTTTTAATGCCCCTTGGAAAGGACGTGGAGGTCAGAGTGGATTAACAAGACGGTTTTAATGCCCCTTGGAGGAGACGTGGAGGTCACAGTAGCTTAACAAGACGGTTTTAATGCCCCTTGGAAGAGTGATGGAGGTCACAGTAGCTTATCAAGACAGTTTTAATGCCCCTTGGAAGAGACGTTGAGGTCAGAGTGGTTTTACAAGAAGGATTTAATGCCCCTTGGAATAGTGGTGGAGGTCACAGTAGCTTAACAAAACGGTTCTAATGCCCCTTGGAAGAGTGGAGGAGGTCACAGTAGCTTAACGAGACAGTTCTAATGCCCCTTGGAAGAGACATGGAGGTCACAGTAGCTTAACAAGATGGTTTTAATGCCCCTTGGAAGAGTGTTGGAGGTCACAGTAGCTTAACAAGACAGTTTTAATGCCCCTTGGAAGAGACGTGGAGGTCACAGTAGCTTAACTAGACAGTTTTAATGCCCCTTGGAAGAGTCGTGGAGGTCAGAGTGGTTTAACAAGACGGTTTTAATGCCCCTTGGAAAAGTGGTGGAGGTCACAGTAGCTTAACAAGACAGTTTTAAAGCCCCTTGTAAGAGACGTGGAGGTCACAGTAGCTTGACAAGACGGTTTTAATGCCCCTTGGAAGAGTAGTGGAGGTCACAGTAGCCTAACTAGATGGTTTTAATGCCCCTTGGAAGAGTGGTGGAGGTCACAGTAGCTTAACAAGACAGTTTTAATGCCTGTTGGAAGAGACGTGGAAGTCAGAATGGTTTAACAAGATGGTTTTAATGCCCCTTGGAATAGTGGTGGAGGTCACAGTAGCTTGACAAGACAGTTTTAATGCCCCTTGGAAGAGATGTGGAGGTCCCAGTAGCTTAACAAGATGGTTTTAATGTCCCTTGGTAGAGTGGTGGAGGTCACAGTAGCTTAACAAGACAGTTTTAATGTCCCTTGGAAGAGTGGTGGAGGTCACAGTAGCTTAACAAGACAGTTTTAATGCCCCTTGGAAGAGACGTGGAGGTCAGAGTGGTATAACAAGACGGTTTTTATGCCCCTTCGAAGAGTGGAGGAGGTCACAGTAGCTTAACTAGACGATTTAATGCCCCTTGGAAGAGTGGTGGAGGTCACAGTAGCTTAACAAGACGGTTTTAATGCCCCATGGAAGAGTGGTGGAGGTCACAGTAGCTTAACAAGTCAGTTTTAATGCCCCTTCGAAGAGTGGTGGAGGTCACAGTAGCTTAAAAAGACATTTTTAATATCCCTTGGAAGAGTCGTGTAGGTCACAGTAGCTTATAAAGACGGTGTTAATGCCACTTGGAATAGTGGTGGAGGTCACAGTAGCTTAACAAGATGGTTTTAATGCCCCTTGGAAGAGTGGTGGAGGTCTCAGTAGCTTTACAAGACAGTTTTAATGCCCCTTGGAAGAGATGTGGAGGTCAGACTGGTTTAACAAGATGGTTTAAATGCCCCTTGGGAGAGTGGTGGAGGTCACAGTAGCTTAACAAGATGGTTTTAATGCCCCTTGGAAGAGTGGTGGATGTCACAGTAGCTTAACAAGACAGTTTTAAAGCCCCTTGGAAGAGATGTGGAGGTCACAGTAGCTTAACAAGACGGTTTTAATGCCCCTTGGAAGAGTGATGGAGGTCACAGCAGTTTAACAAGACAGTTTTAATGCCCCTTGGAAAAGACGAGGCGGTCAGAGTGGTTTAACAAGACGGTTTTAATGCCCCTTGGAAGAGTGGTGGAGGTCCCAGTAGCTTAACAAGACTTTTTTAACGCCCCTTGGAAGAGTGGTGGAGGTCACAGTAGCTTAACAAGACAGTTTTAATGCCCCTTGGAAGGGTGGTGGAGGTCACAGTAGGTTAACAAGACAGTTTTAATGCCCCTTGGAAGAGACGTGGAGGTCACAGTAGCTTAACAAGATGGTTTTACTGCCCCTTGGAAAAGTGGTGGGGGCCACAGTAGCTTAACAAGACAGTTTTAATGCCCCTTGGAGGAGACGTGGAGGTCAGAGTGGTTTAGCAAGATGGTTTTAATGCCCCTTGGACGAGTGGTGGAGGGAACAGTAGCTTTTCAAGATGTTTTTAATGCCCCTTGAAAGAGTGGTGGAGGTCACAGTAGCTTAACAAGACAGTTTTAATGCCCCTTGGAAGGGACTTGGAGGTCAGAGTGGTTTAACAAGATGGTTTTAATGCCCCTTGGAAGAGTGATGGAGGTCACAGTAGCTTATCAAGACGGTTTTAATGCCCCTTGGAAAAGTGGTGGAGGTCACAGTAGCTTAACAAGACAGTTTTAATGCCCCTTGGAGGAGACGTGGAGGTCACAGTAGCTTAACAAGATGATTTTAATGCCCCTTGGAAGAGTGATGGAGGTCACAGTTGCTTAGCAAGACAGTTTTAATGCCCCTTGGAAGAGACGTCGAGGTCAGAGTGGTTTTACAAGACAGATTTAATGCCACTTTGAAGAGTGGTAGAGGTCACAGTAGCTTAACAAGACGGTTTTAATGCCCCTTGGAAGAGTGGAGGAGGTCACAGTAGCTTAACGAGACACATTTAATTCCCCTTGGAAGAGATATGGAGGTCACAGTAGCTTAACAAGATGGTTTTAATGCCCCTTGGAAGAGTGGTGGAGGTCACAGTAGCTTAACAAGACAGATTTAATGCCCCTTGGAAGAGACGTGGAGGTCACAGTAGCTTAACAAGACGGCTTTACTGCCCCTTGGAAGAGTGATGGAGGTCACAGTAGCTTAACAAGACGTTTTTAATGCCGCTTGGAAGAGTGGTGGAGGTCACAGTAGCTTAACAATACAGTTTTAATGCCCCTTGCAAAAGACGTGGAGGTTAGAGTGGTTTAACAAGACGGTTTTAATGCCCCTTGGAAGAGTGGTGGAGGTCGCAGTAGCTTACCAAGACAGTTTTAACGCCCCTTGGAAGAGTGGTGGAGGTCACAGTAGCTTAACAAGACAGTTTTAATGCCCCTTGGAAGGGTGGTGGAGGTCACAGTAGGTTAACAAGACAGCTTTAATGCCGCTTGGAAGAGACGTGGAAATCACAGTAGCTTAACAAGACGGATTTAATGCCCCTTGGAAAAGTGGTGGGGGCCACAGTAGCTTAACAAGACAGTTTTAATGCCCCTTGGAAGAGAACATGGAGGTCACAGTAGCTTAACAAGACGGTTTTAATGCCCCTTGGAAGAGTGGAGGAGGTCACAATAGCTTAACAAGACGGTTTTAATGCCCCTTGGAAAAGTGGTGGAGGTCACAGTAGCTTAACAAGACAGTTTTAATGCCCCTTGGAAGAGACGTCGAGGTCAGAGTGGTTTTACAAGAAGGATTTAATGCCCCTTGGAAGAGTGGTGGAGGTCACAGTAGCTTAACAAGACGGTTTTAATGCCCCTTGGAAGAGTGGAGGAGGTCACAGTAGCTTAACGAGACAGTTTAAATGCCCCTTGGAAGAGACATGGAGGTCACAGTAGCTTAACAAGATGGTTTAATGCCCCTTGGAAGAGTGGTGGAGGTCACAGTAGCTTAACAAGACAGTTTTAATGCCCCTTGGAAGAGACGTGGAGGTTGCAGTAGCTTAACAAGACAATTTTAATGCCCCTTGGAAGAGACGTGGAGGACAGAGTTGTTTAACAAGACGATTTTAACGCCCCTTGGAAGAGTGGTGGAGGTCACAGTAGCTTTACAAGATGGTTTTAATGCCCCTTGGAAGAGTGGTGGAGGTCACAGTAGCTTAACAAGACGGTTTTAATGCCCCTTGGAAGGGACGTGTAGGTCAGAGTGGTTTAACAAGATGGTTTTAATGCCCCTTGGAAGAGTGGTGGATGTCACAGTAGCTTAACAAGACGGTTTTAATGCCCCTTGGAAAAGTGGTGGAGGTCATAGTAGCTTAACAAGACAGTTTTAATGCCCATTAGAGGAGACATGGAGGTCACAGTACCTTAACAAGACAGTTTTAATGCCCCTTGGAAGAGTGATGGAGGTCACAGTACCTTAACAAGACAGTTTTAATGCCCCTTGGAAGAGACGTCGAGGTCAGAGTGGTTTTACAAGAAGGATTTAATGCCCCTTGGAAGAGTGGTGGAGGTCACAGTAGTTAACAAGACGGTTTTAATGCCCCTTGGAAGAGTGGGGGAGGTCACAATAGCTTAACGAGACAGTTTAAATGCACCTTGGAAGTGACATGGAGGTCACAGTAGCTTAACAAGATGGTTTTAATGCCCCTTGGAATTGTGGTGGAGGTCACAGTAGCTTAACAAGACAGTTTTAATGCCCCTTGGAAGAGACGTGGAGGTCACAGTAGCTTAAGAAAACAGTTTTAAAGCCCCTTTGAAGAGTGATGGAGGTCACAGTAGCTTAACAAGATGTTTTTAATGCACCTTGGAAGAGTGGTGGAGGTCACAGTAGCTTAACAAGCCAGTTTTAATGCCCCTTAAAAAAGACGTGGTGGTCAGAGTGGTTTAACAAGACGGTTTTAATGCCCCTTGGAAGAGTGGTGGAGGTCACAGAAGCTTAACAAGACGGTTTTAACGCCTCTTCGAAGAGTGGTGGAGGTCACAGTAGTTTAACAAGACGGTTTTAATGCCCCATGGAAGGGTGGTGGAGGTCAAAGTAGGTTAACAAGACAGTTTTAATGCCCCTTGGTAGAGACATGGAGGTCACAGTAGCTTTACAAGATGGTTTTAATGCCCCTTGGAAGAGTAGTGGAGGTCACAGTAGCTTAACAAGACAGCTTTAATGCCCCTTGGAAGGGACGTGGAGGTCAGAGTGGTTTAACAAGATGGTTTTAATGCCCCTTGGAAGAGTGGTGAGGGTCACAGTAGCTTAACAAGACGGTTTTAATGCCCCTTGGAAAAGTGGTGGAGGTCACAGTAGCTTAACAAGACAGTTTTAATGCCCCTTGGAGGAGACGTGGAGGTCACAGTAGCTTAACAATACAGTTTTAATGCCACTTGGTATTGTGATGGAGGTCACAGTAGCTTAACAAGACAGTTTTAATGCCCCTTCGAAGAGACTTCGAGGTCAGAGTGGTTTTACAAGACTGATTTAATGCCCCTTTGAAGAGTGGTGGAGGTCACAGTAGCTTAACAAGACGGTTTTAATGCCCCTTGGAAGAGTGGAGGAGGTCACAGTAGCTTAACAAGACGGTTTTAACGCCCCTTGGAAGAGTGGTGGAGGTCACAGTAGTTTAACAAGACAGCTTTAATGCCCCTTGGAAGAGACGTGGAGGTCACAGTAGCTTAACAAGACGGTTTTAATGCCCCTTGGTAGAGTGATGGAGGTCAGAGTAGCTTAACAAGACAGTTTTAATGCCCCTTGGAAGAGACTTCGAGGTCAGAGTGGTTTTACAAGACTGATTTAATGCCCCTTTGAAGAGTGGTGGAGGTCACAGTAGCTTAACGAGACAGTTTTAATGCCCCTTGGAAGAGACATGGAGGTCACAGTAGCTTATCAAGATGGTTTTAATGCCCCTTGGAAGAGTGGTGGAGGTCACAGTAGCTTAACAAGACAGTTTTAATGCCCCTTGGAAGAGACGTTGAGGTCACAGTAGCTTAACAAGACGGTTTTAATGCCCCTTGGAAGAGTGATGGAGGTTACAGTAGCTTAGCAAGACATTTTAAATGCCGCTTGGAATAGTGGTGGAGGTCACAGTAGCTTAACAAGACAGTTTTAATGCCCCTTGGAAAAGACGTGGAGGTCAGGGTGGTTTAACAAGATGGTTTTAATGCCCCTTGGAAGAGTGGTGGAGGTCACAGTAGCTTAACAAGATGATTTTAATGCCCCTTGGAAGGGTGGTGGTGGTCAAAGTAGGTTAACAAGACAGCTTTAATGCCCCCTGGAAGAGACGTGGAGGTCACAGTAGCTTAACAAGACGGTTTTAATGCCCCTTGGAAAAGTGGTGGAGGTCACAGTAGCTTAACAAGACAGTTTTAATGCCCCTTGGAGGAGACGTGGAGGTCACAGTAGCTTAACAAGACGGTTTTAGTGCCCCTTGGAAGAGTGATGGAGGTCACAGTAGCTTATCAAGACAGTTTTAATGCCCCATGGAAGAGACGTCGAGGTCAGAGTGGTTTTACAAGAAGGATTTAATGCCCCTTGGAATAGTGGTGGAGGTCACAGTAGCTTAACAAGACGGATCTAATGCCCCTTGGAAGAGTGGAGGAGGTCACAGTCGCTTAACGAGACAGTTTTAATGCCCCTTGGAAGAGACATAGAGGTCACAATAGCTTAACAAGATGGTTTTAATGCCCTTTGGAAGAGTGTTGGAGGTCACAGTAGCTTAACAAGACAGTTTTAATGCCCCTTGGAAGAGACGTGGAGGTCAAAGTAGCTTAACTAGACAGTTTTAATGCCCCTTGGAAGAGTCGTGGAGGTCAGAGTGGTTTAACAAGACGGTTTTAATGCCCCTTGGAAAGGTGGTATAGGTCACAGTAGCTTAACAAGACAGTTTTAATGCCCCTTGGAAGAGACGTGGAGGTCACAGTAGCTTAAGAAGACGGTTTTAATGCCCCTTGGAAGAGTAGTGGAGGTCACAGTAGCCTAACTAGATGGTTTTAATGCCCCTTGGAAGAGTGGTGGAGGGCACAGTAGCTTAACAAGACAGTTCTAATGCCCGTTGGAAGAGACGTGGAAGTCAGAATGGTTTAACAAGATGGTTTTAATGCCCCTTGGAAGAGATGTGGAGGTCCCAGTAGCTTAACAAGACGGTTTTAATGCCCCTTAGTAGAGTGGTGGAGGTCACAGTAGCTTAACAAGACAGTTTTAATGCCCCTTGGAAAAGTGGTGGAGGTCACAGTAGCTTAACAAGACAGTTTTAATGCCCCTTGGAAGAGACGTGGAGGTCAGAGTGGTATAACAAGACGGTTTTAATGCCCCTTGGAAGAGTGGTGGAGGTCACAGTAGCTTAACAAGACGGTTTTAATGCCCCTTGGAAGAGTGGTGGAGGTCACAGTAGCTTAGCAAGTCAGTTTTAATGCCCCTTGGAAGAGTGGTGGAGGTCACAGTAGCTTAAAAAGACATTTTTAATGCCCCTTGGAAGAGTCATGTAGGTCACAGTAGCTTATAAAGAGGGTGTTAATGCCCCTTGGAATAGTGGTGGAGGTCACAGTAGCTTAACAAGACGGTTTTAATGCCCCTTGGAAGAGTGGTGGAGGTCTCAGTAGCTTTACAAGACAGTTTTAATGCCCCTTGGAAGAGATGTGGAGGTCAGACTGGTTTAATAAGACGGTTTAAATGCCCCTTGGGAGAGTGGTGGAGGTCACAGTAGCTTAACAAGATGGTTTTAATGCCCCTTGGAAGAGTGGTGGAGGTCACAGTAGCTTAACAAGACGGTTTTAATGCCCCTTGGTAGAGTGATGGAGGTCAGAGTAGCTTAACAAGACAGTTTTAATGCCCCTTGGAAGAGACTTCGAGGTCAGAGTGGTTTTACAAGACTGATTTAATGCCCCTTTGAAGAGTGGTGGAGGTCACAGTAGCTTAACAAGACGGTTTTAATGCCCCTTGGAAAAGTGGAGGAGGTCACAGTAGCTTAACGAGACAGTTTTAATGCCCCTTGGAAGAGACATGGAGGTCACAGTAGCTTATCAAGATGGTTTTAATGCCCCTTGGAAGAGTGGTGGAGGTCACAGTAGCTTAACAAGACAGTTTTAATGCCCCTTGGAAGAGACGTTGAGGTCACAGTAGCTTAACAAGACGGTTTTAATGCCCCTTGGAAGAGTGATGGAGGTTACAGTAGCTTAGCAAGACATTTTAAATGCCGCTTGGAATAGTGGTGGAGGTCACAGTAGCTTAACAAGACAGTTTTAATGCCCCTTGGAAAAGACGTGGAGGTCAGGGTGGTTTAACAAGATGGTTTTAATGCCCCTTGGAAGAGTGGTGGAGGTCACAGTAGCTTAACAAGATGATTTTAATGCCCCTTGGAAGGGTGGTGGTGGTCAAAGTAGGTTAACAAGACAGCTTTAATGCCCCCTGGAAGAGACGTGGAGATCACAGTAGCTTAACAAGACGGTTTTAATGCCCCTTGGAAAAGTGGTGGGGGCAACAGTAGCTTAACAAGACAGTTTTAATGCCCCTTGGAAGAGACGTGGAGGTCAGAGTGGTTTAACAAGACGGTTTTAATGCCCCTTGAAAGAGTGGTGGAGGTCACCGTAGCTTTACAAGATGGTTTTAATGCCCCTTGGAAGAGTGGTGGAGGTCACAGTAGCTTAACAAGACGGTTTTAATGCCCCTTGGAAAAGTGGTGGAGGTCACAGTAGCTTAACAAGACAGTTTTAATGCCCCTTGGAGGAGACGTGGAGGTCACAGTAGCTTAACAAGACGGTTTTAGTGCCCCTTGGAAGAGTGATGGAGGTCACAGTAGCTTATCAAGACAGTTTTAATGCCCCATGGAAGAGACGTCGAGGTCAGAGTGGTTTTACAAGAAGGATTTAATGCCCCTTGGAATAGTGGTGGAGGTCACTGTAGCTTAACAAGACGGATCTAATGCCCCTTGGAAGAGTGGAGGAGGTCACAGTCGCTTAACGAGACAGTTTTAATGCCCCTTGGAAGAGACATAGAGGTCACAATAGCTTAACAAGATGGTTTTAATGCCCTTTGGAAGAGTGTTGGAGGTCACAGTAGCTTAACAAGACAGTTTTAATGCCCCTTGGAAGAGACGTGGAGGTCAAAGTAGCTTAACTAGACAGTTTTAATGCTCCTTGGAAGAGTCGTGGAGGTCAGAGTGGTTTAACAAGACGGTTTTAATGCCCCTTGGAAAGGTGGTATAGGTCACAGTAGCTTAACAAGACAGTTTTAATGCCCCTTGGAAGAGACGTGGAGGTCACAGTAGCTTAAGAAGACGGTTTTAATGCCCCTTGGAAGAGTAGTGGAGGTCACAGTAGCCTAACTAGATGGTTTTAATGCCCCTTGGAAGAGTGGTGGAGGTCACAGTAGCTTAACAAGACAGTTCTAATGCCCGTTGGAAGAGACGTGGAAGTCAGAATGGTTTAACAAGATGGTTTTAATGCCCCTTGGAAGAGATGTGGAGGTCCCAGTAGCTTAACAAGACGGTTTTAATGCCCCTTAGTAGAGTGGTGGAGGTCACAGTAGCTTAACAAGACAGTTTTAATGCCCCTTGGAAAAGTGGTGGAGGTCACAGTAGCTTAACAAGACAGTTTTAATGCCCCTTGGAAGAGACGTGGAGGTCAGAGTGGTATAACAAGACGGTTTTAATGCCCCTTGGAAGAGTGGTGGAGGTCACAGTAGCTTAACAAGACGGTTTTAATGCCCCTTGGAAGAGTGGTGGAGGTCACAGTAGCTTAGCAAGTCAGTTTTAATGCCCCTTGGAAGAGTGGTGGAGGTCACAGTAGCTTAAAAAGACATTTTTAATGCCCCTTGGAAGAGTCATGTAGGTCACAGTAGCTTATAAAGAGGGTGTTAATGCCCCTTGGAATAGTGGTGGAGGTCACAGTAGCTTAACAAGACGGTTTTAATGCCCCTTGGAAGAGTGGTGGAGGTCTCAGTAGCTTTACAAGACAGTTTTAATGCCCCTTGGAAGAGATGTGGAGGTCAGACTGGTTTAATAAGACGGTTTAAATGCCCCTTGGGAGAGTGGTGGAGGTCACAGTAGCTTAACAAGATGGTTTTAATGCCCCTTGGAAGAGTGGTGGAGGTCACAGTAGCTTAACAAGACAGTTTTAATGCCCCTTGGAAGAGACGTGGAGGTCACAGTAGCTTAACAAGACAGTTTTAATGCCCCTTGGAAGAGTGATAGAGGTCACAGTAGCTTAACAAGATGTTTTTAATGAACCTTGGAAGAGTGGTGGAGGTCACAGCAGTTTAACAAGACAGTTTTAATGCCCCTTGGAAAAGACGTGGCGGTCAGAGTGGTTTAACAAGACGGTTTTAATGCCCCTTGGAAGAGTGGTGGAGGTCCCAGTAGCTTAACAAGACGGTTTTAACGCCCCTTGGAAGAGTGGTGGAGGTCACAGTAGCTTAACCAGACGGTTTTAATTCCCCTTTGAAGGGTGGTGGAGGTCACAGTAGGTTAACAAGACAGTTTTAATGCCCCTTGGAAGAGACGTTGAGGTCACAGTAGCTTAACAAGATGGTTTTAATGCCCCTTGGAAAAGTGGTGGGGGCCACAGTAGCTTAACAAGACAGTATTAATGCCCCTTGGAAGAGATGTGTAGGTCAGAGTGGTTTAACAATATGGTTTTAATGCCCCTTGGACGAGTGGTGGAGGGAACAGTAGTTTTACAGGATGGTTTTAATGCCCCTTGAAAGAGTGGTGGAGGTCACAGTAGCTTAACAAGACAGTTTTAATGCCCCCCTGGAAGGGACGTGGAGGTCAGAGTGCTTTAACAAGATGGTTTTAATGCCCCTTGGAAGAGTGGTGGAGGTCACAGTAGCTTATCAAGACGGTTTTAATGCCCCTTGGAAAAGTGGTGGAGGTCACAGTAGCTTAACAAGACAGTTTTAATGCCCCTTGGAGGAGACGTGGAGGTCACAGTAGCTTAACAAGACGATTTTAATGCCCCTTGGAAGAGTGATGGAGGTCACAGTTGCTTAACAAGACAGTTTTAATGCCCCTTGGAAGAGACGTCGAGAACAGAGTGGTTTTACAAGACGAATTTAATGCCCCTTTGAAGAGTGGTAGAGGTCACAGTAGCTTAACAAGACGGTTTTAATGCCCCTTGGAAGAGTGGAGGAGGTCACAGTAGCTTAACGAGACAGATTTAATTCCCCTTGGAATAGACATGGAGGTCAGAGTGGTTTAACAAGACGGTTTTAATGCCCCTTGGAAGAGTGGTGGAGGTCACAGTATCTTAACAAGACGGTTTTAACGCCCCTTGGAAGAGTGGTGGAGGTCACAGTAGCTTAACAAGATGGTTTTAATGCCCCTTGGAAGGGTGGTGGAGGTCACAGTAGGTTAACAAGACAGCTTTAATGCCCCTTGGAAGAGACGTGGAAATCACAGTAGCTTAACAAGACGGATTTAATGCCCCTTGGAAAAGTGGTGGGGGCCATAGTAGCTTAACAAGACAGTTTGAATGCCCCTTGGAAGAGACGTTGAGGTCAGAGTGGTTTTACAAGAAGGATTTAATGCCCCTTGGAAGAGTGGTGGAGGTCACAGTAGCTTAACAAGATGGTTTTAATGCCCCTTGGAAGAGTGGAGGAGGTCACAGTAGCTTAACGAGACAGTTTAAATGACCCTTGGAAGAGACATGGAGGTCACAGTAGCTTAACAAGATGGTTTAATGCCCCTTGGAAGAGTGGTGGAGGTCACAGTAGCTTAACAAGACAGTTTTAATGCCCCTTGGAAGAGACGTAGAGGTTACAGTAGCTTAACAAGACAGTTTTAATGCCCCTTGGAAGAGACGTGGAGGACAGAGTGGTTTAACAAGACAGTTTTAATGCCCCTTGGAAGAGTGGTGGATGTCACAGTAGCTTAACAAGATGGTTTTAATGCCCCTTGGAAAAGTGGTGGAGGTCATAGTAGCTTAACAAGACAGTTTTAATGCCCATTAGAGGAGACATGGAGGTCACAGTACCTTAACAAGATGGTTTTAATGCCCCTTGGAAGAGTGATGGAGGTCACAGTAGCTTAACAAGACAGTTTTAATGCCCCTTGGAAGAGACGTCGAGGTCAGAGTGGTTTTACAAGAAGGATTTAATGCCCCTTGGAAGAGTGGTGGAGGTCACAGTAGCTTAACAAGACGGTTTTAATGCCCCTTGGAAGAGTGGAGGAGGTCACAATAGCATAACAAGACAGTTTAAATGCCCCTTGGAAGTGACATGGAGGTCACAGTAGCTTAACAAGATGGTTTTAATGCCCCTTGGAAGAGTGGTGGAGGTCACAGTAGCTTAACAAGACAGTTTTAATGCCCCTTGGAAGAGTGATGGAGGTCACAGTAGCTTAACAAGATGTTTTTAATGCACTTTGGAAGAGTGGTGGAGGTCACAGTAGCTTAACAAGACAGTTTTAATGCCCCTTAAAAAAGACGTGGAGGTCAGAGTGGTTTAACAAGACGGTTTTAATGCCCCTTGGAAGAGTGGTGGAGGTCACAGAAGCTTAACAAGACGGTTTTAACGCCCCTTGGAAGAGTGGTGGAGGTCACAGTAGCTTAACAAGACGGTTTTAATGCCCCATGGAAGGGTGGTGGAGGTCAAAGTAGGTTAACAAGACAGTTTTAATGCCCCTTGGAAGAGATGTGGAGGTCACAGTAGCTTAACAAGATGGTTTTAATGCCCCTTGGAAAAGTGGTGGGGGCCACAGTAGCTTAACAAGACAGTTTTAATGCCCCTTGGAAGAGACGTGGAGGTCAGAGTCGTTTAACAAGATGGTTTTAATGACCCTTGGAAGAGTGGTGGAGGGCACAGTAGTTTTACAAGATGGTTTTAATGCCCCTTGGAAGAGTGGTGGAGGTCACAGTAGCTTAACAAGACAGGTTTAATGCCCCTTGGAAGGGACGTGGAGGTCAGAGTGATTTAACAAGATGGTTTTAATGCCCTTTGGAAGAGTGGTGGAGGTCACAGTAGCTTAACAAGACGGTTTTAATGCCCCTTGGAAAAGTGGTGGAGGTCACAGTAGCTTAACAAGACAGTTTTAATGCCCCTTGGAGGAGACGTGGAGGTCACAGTAGCTTAACAAGACGGTTTTAATGCCCCTTGGAAGAGTGATGGAGGTCACAGTAGCTTAACAAAACAGTTTTAATGCCCCTTGGAAGAGACTTCGAGGTGAGAGTGGTTTTACAAGACAGATTTAATGCCCCTTTGAAGAGTGGTGGAGGTCACAGTAGCTTAACAAGACGGTTTTAATGCCCCTTGGAAGAGTGGAGGAGGTCACAGTAGCTTAACGAGACAGTTTTAATGCCCCTTGGAAGAGACGTGGAGGTCAGAGTAGCTTAACAAGACAGTTTTAATGCCCCTTGGAAGAGTGGTGGAGGTTACAGTAGCTTAACAAGATGATTTTAATGCCCCTTACAAGAGCCATGCAGTACAGCATATTAAAAACATTTTTCCCATTATTGGGGAGTGGGTCTCCCATAGTCTTTGCCTATGCCTTCCAAGCAAAAGCTGCCAAAAATTAGGACGGAGGAACTTGCAATGCTGGCAGCACGGACCACGGTCTCCATGGTGGTATAGTGTTTGTGGAGGCTGAGGATAAGGAGAAGAGCAAAAAACAGCCAAAATGAGGAAGCTTATACCCATGTGTGGGTGTGAAGCGGTGGATGGGAATTCACCTCCCGAAATAACACAGTGGATTTGACTTTATGTTACTCTGCTGACATTTGGTGGTGATGAGAAGTCTGGCCTAACCCAGCCCTTTTTCATTTTGATAAGGGTCAGCTTGTCAGCATTGTCAGTTGACAGGCTAGTGCGATTATCAGTTATACTTCCCCCAGCGGCACTAAAAGCATGCTCCGATAACACGCTAGCGGCAGGGCAGGCCAGGACCTCCAAGGCATACAGAGCGAGTTCATTCCAAGTGTCCAGCTTGGATACCCAATAATTAAAAGGCACAGAGTAATCACGGAAGACGCTGGTAAGGTCGGCAAGGTACTCCCTCACCATCTTTTGAAACTTTCCACTCCTTGTGAGAGTACCCCACGCCTCAGGGCTTATAAGCTGGTCGGGTCTCAGAAATCTGTCCCAGAACGTTGACAGTGTACTCCTGCCTCTGCGGGATTGGAGTTGTGTCTCTCTCACCTGTACTCCTTGGTTGGTCAACGAACTGTGACCTCTGCCGCTAGCATTTTCAGATCAGACGGGAATTTTTTTTAACAGTTCTGCAGCAAGGGCCTTGTGGTACTGCCACATTTTTGTAGACCTCTCCACTTGAGGAATAAGAGAGTGAAAGTTCTCCTTGTAGTCGGGGTCAAAAAGTGTCACCAGCCAGTAATGACTGTCACCCAAAATTTTGACAACGCGAGGGTCACGGTTAAGGCAGTGTAACATAAAGTCAGTCATGCGTGCCAGACTGGTAACGGGCAAGACTTCCATGTCCTCACCAAGATGACGACTGACCATGCTCTCCTCCTCCTCCTCCTCCTCCTCCCTGTCCTCAGGCCACCCACGCTGTACCGACGGTATGACAGTTGTACAGGTACTACCATCTATAGCGCATGATACCAGCTCCTGTTCTTCCTCCTCCTCCTCTTCTCCATCATTGTCCCCCAATGCAAGTTGGGATGAGATGAGGCTGTTCTTTGTGTAATTGCCTGCTATGGCTTCTTGATCCATCTCATCATACTCTTGCTGCAATGCCTCCTCTTTAATTCTCTGCAGAGAGCATTGCAAAAGACAGACAAGTGGGATGCTGAGGCTAATTATGCCTTCATCTCCACTCAACATCTTGGTGGACTCCTCAAAGTTTGTCAAGATGGTACATATGTCAGACATCCAGGTCCACTCCTGAGGTCTTATGTGTGGAGTCTGACCTGAATATCGATGGCCTTGTTGCTCTCTTCTGCTCACAAATCCTTTGCAACATGTGGAAGGTAGAGTTCCAATGTGTGGGGACATCACACACCAGTCGGTGTGCCAGAAGCTGCAAACGCTGCTGCAACACAGCAAGGGTGGCTGAAGCTGTAGCCGACTTGCGAAAATGAGCTGACAGGCTACGATTTAAGAAACCGCTGAACCACGAGGTTAAGCACATGAGCCAGGCATGGTACGTGTGTGATCTTGCCTCGTCTCAGAGTCGCCACCAGGTTACGGCCATTGTCACACACGACCATGCCTGGATGTAGTTTCAGCGGTCTCAGCCACAGATCTGCCTGCTCTTTCACAGCTCTCCACAACTCACAAGCAGAGTGAGGTTTATCACCTAAGCTTATGAGTTTCAGCACAGCCTGTTGCCGCTTGGCTGAGGCAGTACTGCAGTGCTTCCAGCTTGTAACTGATGTGGTGATATCTGAGATGGAGGCTGAACATGAGGAGGAGGAGGAGGATGATGCACAGGAGCTGTACACTGTGGGGGGCAACTCTGACTGACATAGGGCCCGCAATCCTCGGTGTGGGGAGGATGTGTTCCGTCCCAAGGTCTGACTGGGTCCCGGCTTCCACTATGTTTACCCAGTGTGCCGTCAGGGAGATGTACCATCCCTGGCCTCAAGCACTTGTCCACGTGTGCATTGTCAGGTGGACTCTCCCAGTAACTGCGTTGTTGAGGGCATGACAGATGTTTTGGGACACGTGCTTGTGTAGTGCGGGGATGGCACACCGGGCAAAATAGTGTCGGCTGGGGACCGAGTACCGAGGGACGGCCACCGCCATAAGGTTGCGGAAGGATTCCGTCCCCACCAGCCTAAAAGGCAGCATTTCCAACGCAAGCAGTCGTAAAATGTGTGAATTTAGGACTGTGGCCTGTGGGGCGTTGGCTGCGAATTTGTGCTTTCGTTCAAAGGCCTGGGATATGGACAATTGAACGCTGCGGTGGGACGTGGACGTGGACGTTGATGCTGTTTCTTGATAAACTGCCATAACAAGTGAAGACTGAGAGGAGGGGCATCTTTTCATGCAGTATGGACAGGGGATTGCGTTGCACGCACAACAGCAGAAGAAGCAGTTGTGACACCCGCTGACATTGGTCGTGGACCATGGGGTTCGCCCAACAAAGTCGGGTGCTTTGCTGACATGTGCCTGATCATGCTGGTGGTGGTCAGGCTGGTAGTTTTGTCACCCCTGTTGATGCTGGCATGGCAGGTGGTACAAATGGCCTTTTGGGGGTTATCAGCAGAGTCTTTAAAAAAATTCCAGACTCTGGAAGACCTACCGGTTGTACTGGCAAAGTCCCTCTTGTTGGTGTTACGGGGAACTGTTGCCCGCCTTCTGTGTGCGACCACCACACTGCTTCTTCCTGTCTGTTGGGGTACTCCGTCTCCCCCCCCTGTGTGCTGCTGGCCTCGCTCTGCATGTCCTCCTGCCATGTTGGGTCAGTTACTAGATCATCCACCTCCTTCTCTTCCACTTGCGCACCACGATTCTCCTCCTCACTTCGTGGCATTTGCGTCTCGTCATCGTCCACCTCTTGTGACAAATTGCCAGCGTCGACTTCCTGTGGCCGTGGCTGTTCAAATATTTGCGCATCGCTACATGGGATCTCCTCTTCCACCACTTCAAGCGGAGCAGGCGAGGGGCACAAATATGGAAATGGACCAGTGAACAGCTCTTCCGAGTGTCCAAGTGTGGGATCAGTTGCTGTCTGACGACACTCGGCATGGTGGGAGGAAGGAGCATCAGGGTGAGGAGGAGTATGCGGTCGAGACTCATGGCTCACGGTTATGGTGCCCAGGTAACTGGAAGTATTATCTGCTATCCAATTAATAACCTGTTCACACTGATCAGATCGCAATACTGGTGTTGTAGTGTGCTTCCCTTGTAATTCGGTCAAGAAGTGGGAGCAAGAAGATGTGGCTGTTGGTTGTGGCACATTTTCACCTTGGCCACGGCCCCGTCCTCTACACTCACCATCACCAGAATGTCCAGTTCCACGTCCCTTGCCACGCGCCTTGCCCATTGTAAATGAAGTAAAATAGCTTACACTCGCACTATCAATGGAAAAAGGGTAATAAAAAGGAGATTAGAACAGTGGAAGAGGAAAACCACAGTTATATTTCTCTGGCCTACACCAGAATCTTTTAAACAGATATATTTGTGTCTGAACAGTGAGCGAGACACTCAATTTTTTTATTTTTTATGTAAAAAAGGCAAAAAGGTGGCTAATACCGAGATTTGAACCGTGGAACTGCAAAACCACAGTTATAGTTATCTGGCCTACACCAGACTCTTTTAAACAGATATATTTGTGTCTGAACAGTCAGGGAGACATTATTACTGTTTTTTTTATGGAAAAAGTGCCAAAAGCAGGATAATACAGAATTTGAACCGTGGAACTGCGAAACCACAGTTCTAGTTATCTAGCCTACACCAGACTCTTTTAAACAGATATATTTGTGTCTGAACAGTCAAGGAGACACCATTACTGTTTTTTTTACGGAAAAAATGCCAAAAGCCGGATAATACAGAGATTTGAACCGTGGAACTGCCAAACCACAGTTCTAGTTATCTGGCCTACATCAGACTCTTTTAAACAGATATATTGGTGTCTGAACAGTCACAGACACACTCAATTTTTTTGGGGTGGAGGCGGAATACCAAAAGGTCAATAAGACGCGTATTTGTACAGTCTGACTGAGGGGAAAAAAAATACAGGATTTTGATAAAAAAAAAAGGATTTTTCTCGGCCCCTGAGACCGGGGAATAAGTCTAGCAATTTGACCAGCAGGAGCACACAGGACTGTAATGCAGCGTTTGTTGGTATAACCACTGCGTCTCCTATACAGCCTGCCTGCCTGATATTTGGGATGGATATTAGTCCTGGGAAGGACTGTTTGTTTGATTTGTCAGGCTTTAGAGACCCTACACTAACTATTTCGGAGTATAAATCTCTCCCTAGCTCAACAGCAATGACCCTACACTGGCTGATCCGGAGCAACTGTGTCCAAGATGGCGGCACCCGGTTTTAAATACTCGAGGTGACGCTGTGCGGCCAGCCAATCACTGTAATGCCCACAAACAACATGGCTGTGGCATTACAGTGACTGGCTGGCAATCCCTGCATGTTCATTGGCTCTGTAAAGAGTGCCAAACGTGCAGGGCGGAGACCCGAGCTCCCGCCCGAGTAACCCGGAAATGCTCGGTGCTCGCCGAACATCCCGAGTAGTGAGATGCTCGGGCGAGTACCGAGCAGTGTCTAGCATGCTCTCTCAACACTAGTATCTAGTAATTCTAAGCTGGACTAAACATTATTGTGGAAATGCTTCTCTAGGTAAAGCTTTGTGGAAGACACAAAAGAGCTCTACATTTTTGCTAATTTTGACTAATTAAGGCATCAACTTGTCGGAAACTAAGTATAAATACACATGCCTGTCTGTACAGAGTCTTTCTGCTGGGCCCTATGGCAAATATAGATGTATAAAATGTGAAAATATAAAAATGTAACACAAGAAAAAAGGGTATAAGGTCAACATGACAGCAGCAAGCATATAAGGATATAAGGTCAACACTTACACCTGCTCTTATAAAACCAAACAATGTCTAAACACAGTTCCCTAATTTAGCAAAACCTACACACAGGTTATTTTTACAAAGAAAAACTAAGCAAAAATGAAAAACAAAGTTATTTAGCTAAGATATAAATTGTCTAAATTAATAATAAAAGCAAGCTATAAAATATTAACCATAACAACATTTAGTTGTGAACTAGACTATACTGGCTATAACTTACTATACACGGAATACAAATCTAATATAGTTCTGAAAAATTAAGACATACTTGCTGATTAAAGCATTTTGTTGAGTTCTGGAAACATCACAAATAGATACAATGTGGTGAGAGCATTTCAAAAGAAAACTGAAATTTTTGGCTGCCAGTGCTGAGCATTTACAAGAGAGCTGACTCTATATGGTTGAGCTGGAGAGATGTGTTCTCATTCTTTCTACATCATTTTCTAAAACACTATAATTGTCAATGTTTTATTTATATTTAATGAAATAAATAATTTAAAAAGTGAAAGTTCCCAACATAAGTGAAATAACCCACTGAAAAATTATAATTAAGATCCACCTAGTTTTTGTTGCTCTATATATACATCAGTGACAACAGTGGCATCTCCAGGCTATAGCAATCTACTACACATTAAAAAAGAAAATAAGAAAATGTTCCAAATTTTATTGCTTGTTTCTTTCTTTCATTTCTGAGAATAGCAAAAATTTGTAATTTTTGAAGGAGATTTATTTCTAAACATAAAAATAATAAAAAAGTTAATAAAAAAAACCTTGCTGTCTACTTTATCCCTAATATTAAGGTTTGTGCTGTAATGATGACAAAAACTATATATAAATCAGCTGCACAGCATAGTTTCCTAACATTATTACATTATGCATAGGAAGAAACAATGGTCATAAACCTCCGGTCTAAATTCTGTTGCCTTAGTTTACACTAATCTATAATAAAATTACAAATGCCCATACATCTGAATGTAGCTTGTAAAAATCCATGACCATGCTTCAGGAACAACCTCATTCATTTCCAAACATGTGTGAACATACCCCAAGAGAAAAGATGGCGATTCTTGTCCTGGGAAGAGGAGGAACCAGAAAGACAAACTCTTTTGATGTTGATTACAGTCAAAACTGTTTAAAGAATCGTCCCCATGAGACTACCATTTTTTAATGCAATTGTGTCTGATCATCTAAAAAAGGTTTTACTTTGTGGAAAAACTCTGTGCTTCTACCACAATTGTGCAAAGAACTGCAATACAGCTGCAATTTGTCTACCCACATTATCCAAACCACTGTTTGCACAAACTGGCCACTTAACAGGCCACTCATCAATAGGTCCAACTGATTGTAATAACAGCAATTCACTCTATTTTCTCATACCAGTGGTAATTAAAAAATAGAAAGGTTTTGAATGCGCTAATTAAATTTCCCCTCCAGAAAAAGCAGTGAATTGTTACAAATTGTCATATGTGGTAAAGGATGTGAGCTATAACCCACTGAGCACACAGTGCCAATACCATACCCATAATTGTTACTAGATTATTGTTCCATGGAATAACATAGTCTACTTGGTATTTATGTAGATGTTGTAAATGGCTCACCATGAATATTCAACGTTTTTACTGATTATGCACAGACTGTGTAGTGCAGCTACACCAATACAAAGTAAATGCTACAAAGTCTATATGTTTAAAGTGAACATGACATCTGATGCACAGGCAGCTTGTAGCAAACACTGGCTGTATGATTTCAGAGAAAAACATACTTTAAAAGCTGTTGAAGCTGAGCCACACGGGAGACTAGGGGGAAAGGTGGATCCCTGACAGCTTCTCCTCACCTGATGCCAGTGATTCAAAGGTCTTTCTGTATATATTCATGCAGGGAGAGAACTGTCACTCAAGTGGAGTGGGCGGAGAGAAGATTCCAGGGATCCACCTGTCCGACTAGTCTCCTTGCGGCTCAGTCCCTTGCAGTTTTTAAAGCATGTTTTTCTCTGAATCACCACAATGACATTTGTTAGTCTTATCATGTGGCTCAAACCATGGGCAGCATGAATTACATGATTGCAGAAGGATAAGTTTTTCTTTGAAATAAGGAACTGACTCCAGATGACTAGCAGGACTTTCCCTATGTACACACATGGGAGAGACTTGTAAGTCAATTTGAGTGGTGTAGAGGGAAGCCATCGGAGCCGTGCCTATTTAGTCACATCTCTACCTATAGTTCCTAGTTGGCTGTTCAGACAGCTTTTTTTCTGAATCATTAGAGTGTTTTAGAGAAGAGAAACATATCTAGCTGCAATTGTGCAAGCAGGCTTTGTTTCATGCTGTCAATGATTTGTGCAGCATAAATCGATTAACAGGTTATCTTTAAATTAGTTGACTGATTGGTTCATATGTTCAGAGCTTTTCCCAGTTTATACATTAAGCAAAAATCATTAAAAGGGTTATCATTAGAGATAAGCAAACATGGTGGGAAAACGTTTGACAATTTCAAATTTGGCACAAACGTTGCATATTCGGATTTGTGATTAGACACCAGAGCGTTTTTACTTAAAATCTGCAAAATTCTGTAAAAGTCCGGCAAATGATTGTATTTCCACCACAGTAATTTCAGCAGTTTGCCTAGGATAGTGGTGCAGTATGATGAGCGAGGGGATGCGTTTGATGAGGAGCGGGGGCAGGGAGAGGTCTGAGGAATGGCATGCTTGTAATCTCATTTTTTTCCCCCTAACTTAATGTGTGCAAATTGGGGCTAATCAATCAGGGCGCAAGAACCTGGATACTGGATACTGAGCAATTTTAGATAGTTAGCTAGTTTGCTTCTAAGTCAGATAGTTTGGATAGATAGGGTCCTGTGTAGCTGTGAAATTGACCTTCCAGATGATTTTATCTTGTGCCACTAGTGAGGTCCAGACAAAGACAGCAGGGCACATTTCAGCTTAGAACTCAGTTGTGCACTGCTTCTACTGTGCTCTATGCACGAGTATACCTTTAAAAATAAATTTTTTTCTGTTACTAACATGATACAGCATGCCGTATCTCAGCTTGTCATTTTGTGGCGGTGAAATTCAGCTATATGCAGAGCTCATTCAGAGTAAAAAAATATATATTTCTTTCTGTTACTAACTGTTCTGTTCTGTTCTGACACAGCATGCCAAATCTCAGCTTGTCATTTTGTGGCGGTGAAATTCAGCTGTATGCAGAGGTCGTTCAAAGTATAAAAATCTAATTTCTTCTGTTAGTAATGTGATACAGCAGGCCAGATCTCAGTTTGAAATTTCTTGGAGCATATATTCTACATTATACAGGCCTCATCCACAGTAAAAAAAAATTCTTCTGTTACTAAGGTGATACAGCAGGCCAGATGTCAGTTTGCATTTGATTGGAGAATATATTCTCGATAAGCAGCAAAAATTGAAATTTCATTAAAAAGTAACTTTTACTAATAGACTGTTTAAAAGTGATCACCAACAATAACAAGAAATAAAGTGTCCTGAACTAATATTTAAAATACAACAGTGATGAGTACATGGATAACAACCAGGCCACTTAGTTATCACAGCACCATTATTGCTCAGATATATTCAGATGATAAATTGTTCATGTATATGCCTACAGCATTGGCCCATGCTCAGTGGTTACCTGGATGTTCATAAGCAGATGTTAGAATAGAACATAAAAAATAGAAAAAATTGAACCGCTTCACCCATCCTCGTCATTTTCACATAGGGTAGACTGTATTCCACTCTGACATCTGTGCTTGGAATGCCAATTTCAGAAGTAGTGAGGCAGGAGACGAGTCAGGGTTATTCTGACCCTCAACGCCCCAGACTCCTGTCCTCACAAGGACAGTCCACAGATGACCCTCTTAATAGATGTCCCTAATACAAGTATACGTGCGTCACCCGACGCGTTTCCCCCTCTGGGTTCATCAAGGGAGTATAGTGCACAATACAGAGTAGCCACCTTAGTTCCCCAGCAGTGGTCTGGACAATCTAGCATACCAAATATAGAATATATTCTATTGTATACAGGCCTAATGCACAGTAAAAAAAATAGTTCTTCTGTTAGTAACATGATACAGCAGGCCTGATGTCAGTTTGAAATTTTTTGGTGTTGATATTGTTCGGCAGGGGTACACATGATAAAATAAAAATTGGTTTTCTTACTATCATAAGAACAAAACATCCAGCGTGAAAAACTTCTAAAATTGAATTTTAATGTATATCTTTAAAAATAGACATGTATTCAGAGACTAAGATTGCAGTGACACAAGATGATAAGTTAGAAACAGACGTGTTTCTGAAAACCTTCCTTAATCATTGTTAGCCATAAGGAAGGTTTTCTGAAGCGCGTCTGTTTAGAAGTTTTTCACTCTGGATTTTTTGTTCTTTGGATATTTTTGCTGTTGCAATGCTGGATCCGGGCGTTTCTGACTTCTCATGATGAGTGAAGCTGACTGTTCTTGTTTTTTCTTACTATCATGGTATCTAAAGCAGGCTACATTTCATCTTTTATATTTTTTGGTGCAGATATTGTTCTCCATACAGGGGTTCACATGATAAAATCTACATTTTTCTGTTACCACCGTGCTACAGAGACTAGGCCGCATCTCAGTTTTTAATTATTTTGTGCTAGTATTGTGATACAGCCAGGAGTTTAAGAATTTAAATTGGTTGCGCTAATAGTGTGGTCCTGAAGCCATGACACATTTTAGCATTGGACAAGGCTTGGAGCAGCATTTCTAACTTAAACTTTGATCAGTAACAGGTGGATGAGTGACAGGTGTAGGCCTGGTGCTCTGAGAGCTCTGCAAAATTCAGGCAATATACATGAAGGAGACTCAACTTGGAGACCAAACATTCCAATAATTGTAGGCAGATACCACAAAAATGGCATTAATTTCTGTTTATTTATTTTATTCACTTATATAGCACCAATAATTCCACAGCGCTTTACAGACATTATCAACTTCCCCAGAGTAGAAATAGTATAATGGGACTCTGACACCCATTCCACTACAGACAACCCCTCAGATGGAGACCCAACTTGGAATCTCCACATTTAAATTTTTTTTTAGTAACATCAGCACAGAGGCCACGATAAAGGCGTCACAGACTGCAATTATGCAAGATCAAGAGCACACTAAAAACTACACCATCCCCTAGTCTTCCCAGTCTGTGACTGGGGTGCAAAAGTCATTGGAGATCCATGACTTGATGAAAGTTAGATGGTCTATACTTTCATGAGAAAGCCAGATGCACTTATCCATGAATACCCCAGCAGCCCTGAAGACACGTTCTGAGAGAATGCTGGCTGCCGCCCATGACAAAACTTCTAAGGCATGACAGGCGAGCTCAGTGCACTTTTCAATTTTTCTAGACCAAAATTCAAAAGTGTCCAAACCCCCTCAATGGCATTGTTATTGAACTTGAGATACTCCTGCACCATCTTCTCTAGTCGTTCACTAAGCGTCAGACTAGTACTCTGTTCTGCAGATGCACATTCTGGTCTAAAAAAGGAGTGAAATGACTCCCAGAATTATTTTTTACATTTATTTTACTCATATAGCACCATTAATTCCACAGTACTTTACAGACATTAGTGGCACTGTCCCCATTGGGGCTCCCAATATAAATTTCCTATCAGTATGTCTATGAGTACCCAGAGGAAATCCAAACAAACACTAGGAGAACATACAATTTCCTTGCAGATGTTGTCCTTGGTTCCCGTGGTTGGAAGTCTATAACTGCATTGAACACTGTGTGCCTCACTGCTGTCTTGGGGAAAACCACTCTCAAGATTGTCTTCAAGCGTATTTTGATACTCCAGCATGGTCGTGTCTCTTTCCAGGGGGGGAAGCATCTGGAAAAATGTACTCCAGTACCGTGGATCGAACAGAGTGGCAACCCAGTAGTCAGTACTATTTCTAATCCTAACAATTAGTGTTGAGCGAGCACTAAAATGCTCGGGTGCTCGAAGCTCGGGCCGAGCTCGCCGTGATACTCGGGTGCTCGACCCGAGCAACGAGCCCAAAGTTAGTCTATGGGAGACTCGAGCATTTTTGCGGTGGCACCCCTGACAGTCTTTTAAAAGCCTAACAAGTGCCCAAAACGATAGTCACAGTGCTCAAATGACATGGGGACAGCATGGGGATCGCCCCAGGAAGCATTTCTGACCCCCAGGTCACTGCTGTCAACAACGTGGTCAGAGGTATTAAGCCACTTTTACGGGCTCACAATAAAACGTTCAAAAACGATAGTGAAACTTTTTTCCTGTGAAATATGTTAAGGAACATCCTTTCCAGGGAAAAGACTTGTGTATAAGTTAAAATAAATGACCAAAAACAAAAATACTCCTCCACACCTTCGTTTATGTTCACAAGTGGCATTTTTTATGCGTTTTTACACTTTTGTATTGCTTTCAACTATGACAAATGCATTCACCGGGAAATGTCATTTTAACATTTTACAACCTTATCTGGCCATGTGCTGTGTGACACATGCATAAAGTACTGAAAAGACATGGGAACAGCATGGGGAAGACCCCTGGAAGAATCTCTGACTCCCAGGTCACTGTCTAAAAGTGTGCCCATCATAAGTGATCCTTGCCGCATCAGAAGATGCAGACTTGCAACTATCCCCATGCAAGTTCTAGTCCCAGGGCAGTGTTCAATTGTACCTCCCCCATTCCTTGCAATGCAAGCGCAAGTATGCAGCCTGCCACCCACCAACCCCAAGGCTGCAATACCATACTGCTTGCTTGAACTTGAAATTGGGCCTTTTAGGCATGTGGAGGCGGAATCTGGCCACCACGTCATGGCTGTGTTGGCGGCCTGGAATCCATACTCAGTCCCCAGCCGCCCGGCGGCCGGGTGTCCATACTCAGTCCCCAGCCGCCCCGCGGCTGGGTGTCCACACACGGTCCCCAGCCGCCTGGGGGCAGCCGGGTGTCCATAAACGGTCCCCAGCCGCCCCTATTTCTCCTTGGAACATCCCCCCACACACTTTTCTTAGCCCAGCCTGCTTTAGGCAGCATTGGACGAGCCCACCAGAGAACCAGACTCCTCCGGTGGGCCCTGACTTCTCCATCGGTGGAGCTGAGAGTGCCAAGGTGAGGAGCATGATGATGATGACAGAAGTTAGCATCTGCTATGTTTTCTTTTAATGCAAGTGTAAGTGTGCAGCCTGCCACCCACCCACCCCCAGACTGCAATTCCATACTGCTAGCTTGCACTTGAAATGGGGCCTTTAAGTTTGGAGGAGGCCGAAGCTGGCCACTACCTCATGGCTGCTTCGGCAGCAAGGTATCCATACTCAGTCCCGAGCCGCCCCTATTTGTCCTGGTGTGCCTTATACATAAGATTAAGCGCGTATACCAAAACATTACCTGTGCCCTCCCCAGTGCATTTAGTGGGAAGGAGAGCCTATTCTGCTGTAGTGTGCGCATGCCAAACCCCTGTTCATGGTACATGCGAAGATGCCTCCCACTTTGCACCTGTCGTTGCAGACTTGCAACTATCCCCATTCAAGTCCTTGTCCCAGGGCAGTGTTCAATTGTACCTCTCCCATTCCTTGCAATGCAAGCGCAAGTATGCAGCCTGCCACCCACCCACCCCCAGGCTGCAATACCATACTGCTTGCTTGCTTGCACTTTAAATTGGGCCTTTTAGGCATGTGGAGGCGGAATCTTGCCACCACGCCATGGCTGTGTCGGCGGCCTGGTATCCATACTCAGTCCCCAGCCACTTGGTGGCTGGGTGTCCCCGCTTGCTCCCCAGCCTCCAGGGGGTGGCCGGGTGTCCATACTCGGTCCCCAACCACCCCTATTTGTCCCGGTAACCTTTCCCACACTTTTCTTAGCCTGGCCTGCTTTAGGGCAGCATTGGCCGAGCCCACCGGACTATCAGACTCCTCCGGTGGGCCCTGGCTTCTCCATCAGGGGAGTTGAGAGTGCCAAGGTGAGGAGCATAATGAGCATGATAGAAGTTAGCATCTGCTTTGTTTTGTTGTAATGCAAGCGCATGTATGTTGTAGCGGCTAGGCCTGAGGTGGTCAGCGTTTTGGCGCATATCCTACCTCCTCCGAGGATTGCTGGATGCTTTCCTGCTACTATCCAAGTTCTATGACTCCCGTTAAAACAAAGCTTCAGGTGATAAATGATGGATGGGGTAGTGGCAAAGGAGAAAGAGCAGGAGGAACAGGGACCATTCACATCAATATCAGGCCAGTCAACCAGATATGTCTTGTAGGATATGTTTCTGTAACAAAAGGAGCGGTTCGGCTACACAGTTATAGGGCATACAGTGAGTGCAATGCCTACCAAAAATTTCGAGGCACTCCAATGCCCCTTGGAAATGACATGGAGGTCAGAGGGCGTTAACTAAACCTTTTTTTCCATTTATAGCAACTTGGTTTCCTGTGCACTGTTGGCCTAAGCAGTGAATGGAAGGCTTTCCAAAAATTATGAGGAACTGCAATGCCCCTTACAAAAGCCATGTGTGGCACCCTAGGGGTCTGGTCACCACAGTAATAGAGATATTACGTCGGAGAGCAAGTGGGAGGTTTCCTGGTCAGGATCCCTTAAACATGCAACATCCTCCTGCCCCAGTCCTGGGAGGGGAGAATTCTGCCCTTATAAACTGGATCTGGGGCGGGGTTGAGTGAGTCAGAGAACAGAGAACAGTCAGAGTCAGAGTGAGAGCAAGGGAAAGTAACAGCAAGGAGCTCTGTAGGAGCTAGGAGCTAAAGACCAGGGGCTGGAAGCGGAGCAGAGCTCGCCCTGGCAGAAGACAATAGGAACCGGACACAGGAGTCCGAAGCTGTTAGGATTTATATATCCAGCAGCAGAAACCAGCCGGCAGGGGATTTCAGGTCCTCTGGCCATAGAAGCCCGGAGGCTCAGTCACAAGCAAGAGACCAGCACCGCCGTCGTGGAGCGGAGGCTAACAGAAGGCCCTAAGTCACCAGCCATACGTGTGAGCACTACACGGTACACTTAGGGACGTGGGCTACTTCTACCCGCTTACAGCAAGGTAGCCAGGAAGAGTGCAGACAGACGGGGAGACTTACAACTCCACCTGGCCAGGGGTACTCCTGCTTGCTCACAGACTGACCAGGCCTCTTATGCTAGCCAGTACTCCCGGGAGGGTCTACCTTATAATCATCAGTAAAGACCCTGAACTGCACTGCAAAGACTCTGAGTCATTCCTGCTGCGTGCACCATCACCGCCATCATCCACACTCACTGCCCTGAAGCTATACTCCTCCCATGGGGAGTTATCCCATTCTCTGCTGCGCACACAACACCAGCCTCAGCGGTCTGCCTCGCAGCGGTGGTACTCCCTGACCGCAATCCACGGGTGGCGCAGTTGGACAATTAACCTCAAAACCTAAGAAAGACTACCACTGGTTTGACCAGCCTGAGCCACGGGACCGAGTCACCGCAACGGAGACTACAGACCCCAGAGACCCGGCACCGGGTATCCCACACACGTGTACACACGGCCCAGGGGGCACGTCACATGCAGTACAGCATATTACAAACATAAGTCCCATTATTGGGGAGTGGGTCTCCCATAGTATTTGCTTATGTTTTCCAAGCAAAAGCTGCCAAAAATTATGACGGAGCAACTTGCATTGCCCCTTACAAGAGCCATGCAGTACAGCATATTACAAACATAAGTTCCATTAGTGGGGAGTGGGTGTCCCATAGTATTTGCTTATGCCTTGCAAGCAAAAGTTGCCAAAAATTAGGACGGAGCAACTTGCAATGCCCCTTTCAAGAGCCATGCAGTACAGCATATTACAAACATAAGTCCCATTATTGGGGAGTGGGTGTCCCATAGTATTTGCTTAGGCCTTGCAAGCAAAAACTGCCAAAAATTAGGACGGAGCAGCTTGCAATGCCCCTTACAAGAGCCATGCAGTACAGCATATTACAAACATAAGTCCCATTATTGGGGAGTGGGTCTCCAATAGTATTTGCTTATGCTTTGCAAGCAAAAGCTGCCAAAAATTAGGACGGAGCAATTTGCAATGCCCCTTACAAGAGCCATGCAGTACAGCATATTACAAACACAAGTACCATTATTGGGGAGTGGGTGTCCCATAGTATTTGCTTATGCCTTGCAAGCAAAAGCTGCCAAAAATTAGAATGGAGCAACTTGCAATGCCCCTTACAAGAGCCATGCAGTACAGCATATTACAAACATAAGTCCATTATTGGGGAGTGGGTGTCCCATAGTATTTGCTTATGCCTTCCAAGCAAAAGCTGCCAAAAATAAGGACGGAAGAACTTGCAATGCTGGCACCCTGGTGGTATAGTGGTGGTGGAGGCTGAGGATAAGGAGAAGAAGATAAAACAGCCAAAACGAGGAAGCGTATACCATGTGTGGGTGTGAAGTGGTGCATGTGAATTCACCTCCCGAAATAACACAGTGGATTTGACTTTATGTTACTCTGCTGTCATTTGGTGGTGATGAGAAGTCTGGCCCAATCCAGCCCTTGTTCATTTTGATAAGGGTCAGCTTATCAGCCTTGTCAGTTGACAGGCGAGTGCGCTTATCAGTTATAATTCCCCCAGCAGCACTAAAAACACGCTCCGATAACACGCTAGCGGCAGGGCAGGCCAGGACCTCCAAGGCGTACAGAGTGAGTTCATTCCAAGTGTCCAGCTTGGATACCCAATAATTAAAAGGCACAGAGGAATCACGGAGGACGCTGGTACAGTCGGCAAGGTACTCCCTCACCATCTTTTGAAACTTTCCACTCCTTGTGAGAGTACCCCGCGCCTCAGGGCCTGTAAGCTTGGCGGGTGTCAGAAAACTGTCCCAGAATGTTGACAGTGTTCCCCAGCCTCTGCTGGATTGGAGCTGCATCTCTCTTGCCTGTACGCCTTGGTTGGGCAACGAACTGTGACATCTGCCGCTAGCGTGTTCAGATGGGAATTTTTTTAAGAGTTCTGCAGCAAGGGCCTTCTGGTACTGCCCCATTTTTGTAGGCCTCTCCACCTCAGGAATAAGAGAGTGAAATTTCTCCTTGTAGCGGGGGTCTACAAGTGTCACCAACCAGTAATGACTGTCACCCAACATTTTGACAAGGGTCACGGTTAAGGCAGCGTAACATAAAGTCAGCCATGCGTGCCAGACTGGTAACGGGCAAGATTTCCGTGTCCTCACCAACATGATGACTGATCATGCTCTCTTCCTCCTCCTCCTCTTCCTCCTCCCCCCTGTCCTCAGGACACCCACGCTGAACCGACGGTATGACACTTGTACAGGTACTACCGTCTACAACGCATGATAGCAGCTCCTGTTCTTCCTCCTCCTCCTCCTCCTCCTCCTCTCCCTCATTGTCCCCCAATGCACGTTGGGATGAGATGAGGCTGGGCTGAGTGTAATCGCCCGCTATGGCTTCTTGATCCATCTCATCATACTCTGGCTGCAATGCCTCCTCTTTAATTCTCTGCAGAGAGCGTTGCAAAAGACAGACAAGTGGGATGCTGACACTAATGATGCCGTCATCGCCACTCACCATCTTGGTGGCCTCCTCAAAGTTTGTCAGGATGGTACATATGTCAGACATCCAGGTCCACTCCTGAGGTCTTATGTATGGAGTCTCACCTGAATATCGACGGCCTTGTTGCAGCTGGTACTCCACAACTGCTCTCTTCTGCTCACAAATCCTTTGCAACATGTGGAGTGTAGAGTTCCAACGTGTGGGGACATCACACACCAGTCGGTGTGCTGGAAATTGCAAACGCTGCTGCAACACAGCAACGGCGGCGGAAGCTGTAGCCGACTTGCGATAATGAGCTGACAGGCGGCGTACTTTCACGAGCAACTCGGGGTACGATTTAAGAAACCGCTGAACTACGAGGTTAAGCACATGAGCCAGGCATGGTACGTGTGTGATCTCACCTCACCTCAGAGCCGCCACCAGGTTACGGCCATTGTCACACACGACAATGCCGGGATGTAGGTTCAGCGGTCTCAGCCACAGATCTGCCTGCTCTTTCACAGCTGTCCACAACTCACTAGCAGTGTGAGGTTTATCACCTAAGCTTATGAGTTTCAGCACAGCCTGTTGCCGCTTGGTGGAGGCAGTACTGCAATGCTTCCAGCTTGTAACTGATGTGGTGATATCTGAGATGGAGGCTGAACATGAGGAGGAGGAGGAGGATGCGCAGGAGCTGTACACAGTGGGGGCAACTCTGACTGACATAGGGCCCGCAATCCTCGGTGTGGGGAGGATGTGTTCTATCCCAAGATTCAACTGGGTCCCGACTTCCACTATGTTTACCCAGTGTGCCGTCAGAGAGATGTACCGTTCCTTGCCACAAGCACTTGTCCACGTGTCCGTTGTCAGGTGGACTCTCCCAGTAACTGCGTTGTTGAGGGCACGGCAGATGCTTTGGGACACGTGCTTGTGTAGTGCGGGGATGGCACACCGGGCAAAATAGTGTCGGCTGGGGACCGAGTACCGAGGGACGGCCACCGCCATAAGATTGCGGAAGGATTCCGCATCCACCAGCCTAAAAGGCAGCATTTCCAACGCAAGCAGTCGTGAAATGTGCGAATTTAGGACTGTGGCCTGTGGGACGTTAGCTGCGAATTTCCGCTTTCGTTCAAAGGTCTGGGATATGGACAATTGAACGCTGCGGTGGGACGTGGACATGGACGTTGATGCTGTTTCTTGAGAAACTGCCATAACAAGTGAAGACTGAGAGGAGGGGGCATCTTTACATGCAGTATGGACAGAGGATTGCCTTGCACACACAACAGGGGGTTCTATTGCAAGCACAACAGTGGAAGAAGCAGTGGTGACACCCGCTGACACTGGTCGTGGACCCTGGGTTTCGCCCCACAAAGTCAGGTGCTTTGCTGACATGTGCCTGATCATGCTGGTGGTGGTCAGGCTGGTAGTTTTTTCACCCCTGCTGATGCTGGCATGGCAGGTGGAGCATATGGCCTTTTTGGGGTTATCAGCAGAGTCTTTAAAAAAATTCCAGACTCTGGAAGACCTACCGCTTGTACTGGCAACGTCCCTCGTGTTGGTGTTACAGGGAACGGTTGCCTGCCTTCTGTCTGCGGCCACCACACTGCTTCTTCCTGCCTGTTGGGGTACTCTGCCTCCCTCCCCCTGTGTGCTGCTGGCCTCACTCTGCATGTCCTCCTTCCACGTTGGGTCAGTTACTAGATCATCCACCACCTCCTCCTCTTCCACTTGCGCACCACGATCCTCCTCCTCACTTCCTGGCAATTGTGTCTCGTCATCGTCCACCTCTTGTGACAGATTGCCAACGTCGATTTCCTGTGGCCGTGGCTGTTCAAATATTTGGGCATCGCAACATGGGATCTCCTCTTCCACCACTTCAAGCGTATCAGGCGAGGGGCCCAAATATGGAAATGGACCAGTGAACAGCTCTTCAGAGTGTCCAAGTGTGGGATCACTTGCTGTCTGACGACACTCGGCATGCTGGGAGGAAGGAGCATCAGGGTGAGGAGGAGTATGCGGTCGAGACTCACGGCTACTAAGAGTTGACCGTGTGGAAGACAGACCGGAGGTGGTGGTGCCCAGGTAACTGGAAGTATTATCTGCTATCCAATTAATAACCTGTTCACACTGATCAGTTCTCAATACTGGTGTTGTTCTGCGCTTCCCTAGTAATTCGGTCAAGAAGTGGGAGCGAGAAGATGTGGCTGTTGATTGTGGCACATTTTCACCTTTGCCACGGCCCCATCCTCTGCACGAACCTTCACAAGAACGTCCACTTCCACGTCCCTTGCCACGCGCCTTGCCCATTGTAAATTAAGTAAAATAGCTTACACTTGCACTATCAATGGAAAAAGGGTAATAAAGAGTAGATTAGAACCGTGGAAGAGTAAAACCACAGTTATTGTTTACTGGGGTATACCACACTTTTTTAAATAGAGATATTTGCGGCTGAACAGTGAGCGGCTCACTCAAACTGCTTTTTTTTTAGATACCAAAGGCCCAAAACTGGATAGTACAGCGATTTGACCCATGGAACTGCGAAACCACACTGGGATGTCGGGCCTACACAAGACTATTTTCAACAGATATATTTTTGTGTCACAACAATCAGGAGACACTACTGTTTTTCTTTACGGAAAAAACTACCAAAACCTGAATAATAGAGATTTTTTACCGTGGGATGGCAAAACCACAGTTATTGTTTACTGGGGTATACCACACTTTTTTAAATAGAGATATTTGCGGCTGAACAGTGAGCGACACACTCAAACTGCTTTTTTTTTAGATACCAAAGGCCCAAAACTGGATAGTACAGCGATTTGACCCGTGGAACTGCGAAACCACACAGGGATGTCGGGCCTACACATGACTTTTTTCAACAGATATATTTTTGTGTCACAACAGTCAGGAGACACTACTGTTTTTCTTTAAGGAAAATATACCAAAACCTGAATAATAGAGATTTTTTACCATGGGATGGCAAAACCATAGTTATTGTTTACTGGGGTATACCACACTTTTTTAAATAGAGATATTTGCGGCTGAACAGTGAGCGACACACTCAAACTGCTTTTTTTTTAGATACCAAAGGCCCAAAACTGGATAGTACAGCGATTTGACCCGTGGAACTGCGAAACCACACAGGGATGTCGGGCCTACACATGACTTTTTTCAACAGATATATTTTTGTGTCACAACAGTCAGGAGACACTACTGTTTTTCTTTACGGAAAATATACCAAAACCTGAATAATAGAGATTTTTTACCATGGGATGGCAAAACCATAGTTATTGTTTACTGGGGATTACCACACTTTTTTAAATAGAGATATATGCGGCTGAACAGTGAGCGACACACTCAAACTGCTTTTTTTTTAGATACCAAAGGCCCAAAACTGGATAGTACAGCGATTTGACCAGTGGAACTGCGAAACCACACTGGGATGTCGGGCCTACACAAGACTATTTTCAACAGATATATTTTTGTGCCACAACAGTCAGGAGACACTACTGTTTTTCTTTACGGAAAAAACTACCAAAAGCTGAATAATAGAGATTTTTTACCGTGGGATGGCAAAACCACAGTTATTGTTTACTGGGGTATACCACACTTTTTTAAATAGAGATATTTGCGGCTGAACAGTGAGCGACACACTCAAACTGCTTTTTTTTTAGATACCAAAGGCCCAAAACTGGATAGTACAGCGATTTGACCAGTGGAACTGCGAAGCCACACAGGGATGTCGGGCCTACACATGACTTTTTTCAACAGATATATTTTTGTGTCACAAAAGTCAGGAGACACTACTGTTTTTCTTTACGGAAAATATACCAAAACCTGAATAATAGAGATTTTTTACCATGGGATGGCAAAACCATAGTTATTGTTTACTGGGGTATACCACACTTTTTTAAATAGAGATATTTGCAGCTGAACAGTGAGCGACACACTCAAACTGCTTTTTTTTTAGATACCAAAGACCCAAAACTGGATAGTACAGCGATTTGACCAGTGGAACTGCGAAACCACACTGGGATGTCGGGCCTACACAAAACTATTTTCAACAGATATATTTTTGTGCCACAACAGTCAGGAGACACTACTGTTTTTCTTTACGGAAAAAACTACCAAAAGCTGAATAATAGAGATTTTTTACCGTGGGATGGCAAAACCACAGTTATTGTTTACTGGGGTATACCACACTTTTTTAAATAGAGATATTTGCGGCTGAACAGTGAGCGACACACTCAAACTGCTTTTTTTTTAGATACCAAAGGCCCAAAACTGGATAGTACAGCGATTTGACCCATGGAACTGCGAAACCACACTGAGATGTCGGGCCTACACAAGACTATTTTCGACAGATATATTTTTGTGTCACAACAGTCAGGAGACACTACTGTTTTTCTTTACGGAAAATATACCAAAACCTGAATAATAGAGATTTTTTACCGTGGGATGGCAAAACCACAGTTATTGTTTACTGTGGTATACGACACTTTTTTAAATAGAGATATTTGCGGCTGAACAGTGAGCGACACACTCAAACTGCTTTTTTTTTAGATACCAAAGGCCCAAAACTGGATAGTACAGCAATTTGACCCATGGAACTGCGAAACCACACTAGGATGTCGGGCCTACACAAGACTATTTTCAACAGATATATTTTTGTGTCACAACAGTCAGGAGACACTACTGTTTTTCTTTACGGAAAAAACTACCAAAAGCTGAATAATAGAGATTTTTTACCCTGGGATGGAAAAACCACAGTTATTGTTTACTGGGGTATACCACACTTTTTTAAATAGAGATATTTGTGGCTGAACAGTGAGCGACACACTCAAACTGCTTTTTTTTTTAGATACCAAAGGCCCAAAACTGGATAGTACAGCGATTTGACCCGTGGAACTGCGAAAACAAACTGGGATGTCGGGCCTACACAAGACTATTTTCAACAGATATATTTTTGTTCACAACAGTCAGGAGACACTACTGTTTTTCTTTACGGAAAAAACTACCAAAAGCTGAATAATAGAGATTTTTTACCGTGGGATGGCAAAACCACAGTTATTGTTTACTGGGGTATGCCACACTTTTTTAAATAGAGATATTTGCGGCTGAACAGTGAGCGACACACTCAAACAGCTTTTTTTTAGATACCAAAGGCCCAAAACTGGATAGTACAGCGATTTGACCCATGGAACTGCAAAACCACACTTGGATGTCGGGCCTACACAAGACTATTTTCAACAGATATATTTTTGTTCACAACAGTCAGGAGACACTACTGTTTTTCTTTACGGAAAATATACCAAAACCTGAATAATAGAGATTTTTTACCGTGGGATGGCAAAACCACAGTTATTGTTTACTGGGGTATACCACACTTTTTAAATAGAGATATTTGCGGCTGAACAGTGAGCGACACACTCAAACTGCTTTTTTTTTAGATACCAAAGGCCCAAAACTGGATAGTACAGCGATTTGACCCATGGAACTGCGAAACCACACTGGGATGTCGGGCCTACACAAGACTATTTTCAACAGATATATTTTTGTGTCACAAAGGTCAGGAGACACTACTGTTTTTCTTTACGGAAAAAACTACCAAAAGCTGAATAATAGAGATTTTTTACCGTGGGATGGCAAAACCACAGTTATTGTTTACTGGGGTATACCACACTTTTTTAAATAGAGATATTTGCGGCTGAACAGTGAGCGACACACTCAAACAGTTTTTTTTTTTTTAGATACAAATGGCCGAAAATGGATAATACAGAGGTTTGAACCGTGGAAGTGCAAAACAACACTTCTGTTTCTCTAGCCTACACCAGACTATTTTCAACAGTTATATTTGTGTCTGAAAAATCAGAGACACTTTTTTTTGGGGGGGGGGGGGGGACGACACACCAAAAGCTTAATAAGACGGGTATTTGTACAGTGTGAAGGAGGAAAAAAAAAGGAGGATTTAGATGAAAAATAAAGGATTTTTCCTGGCCCCCGACACCTGGTGCTAAGTCCAGCAATTTCAGCAACAGGAGCACACAGGACTGTAATGCAGCATTTGCTGGTATAACCACTGTGTCTCCTATACAGCCTGCTGCCTGGTATCTTGGATGGATATTAGTCCTGAGAAGGACTGTTTGTTTGTTCTGGCAGCCTTTACAGACCCTACACTAACTATTTCGCAGTTTATATCTCTCCCTAAATCAGCAGCGCTGTCTATACACTGTCTAATCCGGAGCGACTGTGTCCAAGATGGCGGCGCCCAGTTTTAAATACTCGAGGTGACGCTGTGCGGCCAGCCAATCACTGTAATGCCCACAACCAACATGGCTGCAGCATTACAGTGACTGGCTGGCAATCCCTGTATGTTCATTGGCTCTGTAAAGAGCGCCAAACATGCAGGGCGGAGACCCGAGCTCCCGCCCGAGTAACCCGGAAATGCTCGGTGCTCGCCGAACATCCCGAGTAGCGTGATGCTCGGGTGAGTATCGAGCAGTGTCGAGCATGTTCGCTCAACACTACTAACAATACTACAACAATCATGTTGCAGATAGTGCTGCAAGAAGGCAATCAAAGGTTGGTCTCTTTCATGAGGTGCAAGGCCATAGTGTGTTGATGGTGGGATATCACTCAAGCTTCATTCTTCCATCCCCTCCTGTCAACCAACACACAACAGAGAGGAAATCTTTATTCTCTTCATCTTGCGTCAATCAACTCTTCCTCCTTGTCCTCCTCCATTTGTTCCTTGGCTCCAGGACCATCACTAACAGTTTGTCTGGTATCATGAGATTCCCCTGTTCACTGTAATTTACCCTAACATGGCAACAACTGTGCGACAACTTAGAGATATTGTTAACCCTTCTGCACCCTCCTCGGCTTCCTCCTCTTCCCCTGGGACCACCACCTCCTCCCACAAACTATTCAAAGTGTGCTCCAGCATGTTGATGACCAGAATAGTGATGCTGATGACAGCATCGTCAGCGCTAACAATCTGAGTATCCATTTCTAAAATGTAAAGAAGGGTGCAGAGGTCCTTTATCATCAGGGCTCATCGCTGCTGAAACAGTCACTGCCGCCACAGTCGCTGCAACATGTGCAGAGTTGAATTACACCATTTCGGCACATTGCATATCAAAAGGTTAACCGGTAGGCCGAAAGATCTCTGTAGCGATGCAAGTCGATGCCCCACGGGTTGTGAATGGCGGAAGTGAGCACACTGTGACCATGGTTTCTTCAACAGCGCATCCAGGTCAGGATAGTGGCAGAGAAATTGCTGTACCATAAGGTTGAGGATGTAAGCCATGCAAGGCACATGTGTGAGGTTTGCCTGGTGTAGGGCCACCACCAGGTTTGCACCATTATCACACACGGCCTTCCCTTGCTCCAGGTTCAGTGGAGACAGCCATTGCTCAAAATCGGCATGAATAGCTGTCCACAACTCTTGATCTGTATGACTGCAATCTCCAAGGCATATTAATTTTAGCACTGCCTGATTGCGGTGAGCTTTGGCTGCGCGGTACGGATGTGGTAGGGATTCTCTCTGCACTGTTGGAATGTGTGTCTCATTAAGTCAGAGGATGAGTGTGCAGGTCGAGGCTCTAGAGGAGGTGGAGGAGGCAGAAGCACTGGAGGAAGTGTTAGATACAGAGGTTTGTCCCGCAAGCCTTGGGGATTCCAAGACTTGTGGAGCAGCCCATTCCCCTCCTGCCCCCACAGCAATTAGAGACACCCCGTGCTCAGTCAGTGAGATATAGCGCCCCTGGCCATGCTTGCTTCTCCAGGTGTCAGGGGTGAAATGCACCCTGTCAGACCTAGATATTTTCATGGAACGGGTGATGTTGTCTGCAACATGCTGGCGCAGCACAGGCACATCTTTTTTAGAGAAGTAATGGCGACTGGGCAACTGGTACTGAGGGACTGCGATCCAACAGCTTGAAAGGCACTATTTCCGTGGCCAACACATTGAAGATGGTGAAGTTCAAGCTCTTTGCTTTCGCATGTGTAGGAGGAAACAATCTTTTACGTGACCACAACTGTTGTATTGAGGGCTGGCTGCTGTGCTGAGAGAGGGTGGAGTAGGGTTAACACGACAAGCTGCTGGACTGTGAGAGAGGTGCAGGCAGAGATGTTACGATGGATTGAGAAAGATGGGTTGTGCTCGGTGTCTGAGATCAGTCCAAAACAGCAGGCATGTCCACTTCCATAACAACTGATTGGCTATTACTCACCCCAACTGTAGCGGGTAAACAAGTGAAGGTTCTGAGGCTAGAGACCTATGTGAAAACACTTTCCACAGTGATGTAGGAGGAAGAAGTAGAAGATGCGGTTGATGGGGCGGTCGGTGGTTGGCTAGGCCCGCTAGTCTGCATTTTAGCACAGTGAAATTTCCAGATTAAAGCATGTTGATCATGCATGTGCCAGTTCATGTAGTAGTCAAACTATTGCATATTTTTTTTACTATACTCTGTCGTTTTTAACAAAGTTGGCAGATAACGTGAGTTGTCTCATTTTTTGCTGCCTCAGAAAGACCCAGACTAGGCCACCCTTACCACCCCTGTGAACTGCAGACCTGTGATTACTGATAGTCACTGCCAGAGTTGGGGCTGAGGATGCAGTGGTTGTCATGGTTGCATAGCTCTGTGCCTGTGCGGGAAGCCGCAACGTAACCTCGTCTTCTTCCTCCTCCTCCACCTCCTCTGCTGAGCTACTCACATGCATGCCTCTGGGTTCACACCAAGCAGGATCTACAACCTCATTGTCATCCTCTCTGTTCTCTCACTCCTTGCCCTGAGAGTCACCCTCCTCCTCTTCCTGCCCGGACAGCACAGTACAGTCCGCATGCGCCTCAAGTATCTGAGTCTCATCAGGATCAATTCCACCCCCAGGGGTTAACGTCTGGTAATGATGGTCTGGATTCTGCTCGGATCCTAATTTGTCTGGTCCCAGATCAAACTGAAAAACATTTTGGGTATCGATGCACATGCATTCCTCCTCTTGAGTCTGTGAATCTTTGGCTCAGACCTCTAATGCCCAGAATATAATGTGTGAACAGCTCTGCAGAATCGCCCATCTGTGGCTTCCCACAGTCAGGTGGGCTGTTGTATAGTTGTGACATGGGTGAAAAAAAGGGTAATTGCGGTTCCACCTCTGAGGACTGTACTGTGTGTGATATTAAGGTGGAGGAGCAGAGGCCATTTGATGCAGTGCTTGCAAACTACTGGAGCACATTCTCTTTCTGCCTTTCATCTACAAGGTGTACTGCTGTGCGGCTGCCAAAGAAAGGGAGTAGAGTCCAGTAACAGAAGTTTTAAAAATGCTGCACAATTGCGCACTGCAGCAAAACAAGCCTACTTCTCATCTCTCATATCATACATGTCTCAGAACCCTAAACAGTTATTCAGTACTTTCAATTCTCTACTCCGTCCACCAGTTCCCCCTCCCTCTCCTCTCATCTCAGCTGAAGACTTTGCCTCATTCTTGAAGCAGAAGATGGACAACATAAGGCAAAGCTTTTACTTAAAGTCCCCACAGCAACTCCTCATAACTACTCAACTCTCCTCCTCCAAAACCAGCTTCTCCGCCATCATAGAAGATCAACTTTTTTCTATGCACTCCAAATCAAATCTCACCACCTGTGAACTTGACCCAATCCCATCCCACCTCATTCCAAACCATACCAAAGTCTTCATCCCAACCCTAACCCACCTCTTCAACCTGTCACTAACAACTGGTGTCTTCCTCTCATGTTTTAAACATACCTCGATCAAACCAATCCTCAAAAAGCCCTCCCTTGACCCATCCTCCGTGTCTAGCTATCGCCCCATATAACTTCTTCCGTATGCCTCAAAACTACTGGAACAACATGTCCATATTGAACTGCCCTCCCACCTTTCTTCCTGCTACCTCTTTGACTGCTTAAAATCTGGCTTCTGACCGCACCATTTTACTGAAACTGCCCTGACTAAAGTCACCAACGACCTACTAACCGCCAAATCCAAGTGACACTAATTTGTCCTCTTCCTCTTGGACTTGGCATCTGCCTTCAACACAATAGACCATCCCCTCTTACTACAGACTTTCTGATCTCTTGGCATTACAGATTTTGCCCTTGCTTGGATCTCCTGATTCCTACAGATAGGAAATTCAATGTCTACCACTCACACACCACCTCCTCATCTCGCCCCCTATGTGTCAGTGTCCGCCAAGGTTCAGTTCTAGGACCCCTGCTCTTCTCCATCTACACCTTCGGCCTGGGACAGCTCATAGAGTCTGACGGCTTTCAGTGTCACCTCTATGCTGATGACACACAGATCTACCTGTCTGGACTCTGGACCTGATATCACCTCCTTACTAACCAGAATCCCACATTGTGTGTCCGCTATTTCATCTTTCTTCTCTGCTAGATTTCCAAAACTTAACATGGATAATACCAAATTCATCAACTTTCCACCATTTAATTGATCCCCCCAACTGACCTAACCATCAAAGTCAATGGCTTCCCACTCTCCCCAGTACTGCAAGCTTGACTCTGATCTCTCCTTCAAACATCAAATACAAGCCCTTTCCACTTGCTGCCGACTCCAACTCCAAAATATCTTCGGGGTCCCCACATTCCTCAACCATGAATCTACAAAAACTCCAGTGCACACCCTCATCATCTTCCACCTTGACTACTGCAACCTCCTGCTCTATGGCCTTCCTTCTACCACTCTTGCACCCCTCCAATTTATACGAAACTCTGCTGGCAGACTGATCCACCTGTCACCTCGCTATTCCCCAGCTTCTCCCCTCTTAAATGAGTCCCTGTTCCCATGGACTCGAGTTGAAAACCCTAACTTTGGCATACAAAGCCATCCAACGCCTGTCTCCTCCATACATCTGTGACCTAGTCTCCCTATACTCACAAGATCTCCTTCTCTACTTCCCTCTTATCTCTTCTTGTCACAATCGCATACAAGATTTGTCCCATGCATCTCCCTTACTCTGGAACTCTCTACCCCAACAGATCAGTCTCTCGCCTACCATGGAAACCTTCAAAAGGAAGCTGAAGACCCACATCTTCTGACAAGCATACAACTTGCAGTAACCCTCACTCCACCATACCGCTGCACGACCAGCTGTACCCTCACCTACTGTATCCTCATCCATACCTTGTAGATTGTTTGTGAGCCCTCACGGGCAGGGTCCTCTCTCCTCCAGTACTAGTTGGTGACCCCTTTTCACATGTAAAGCGCCATGGAAAAAATGGCGCTATAATAATCTATATAAATAAAAATGTAAATGTTCGTTTGTTCAAAATCTTAAATCTCCGAAATTTCTTCACCGATTGCTTTGAAATTTTGACACATTGCATTCGAATACACGTTTGTTTTTATGTACCTCCTATGTTTTTATATACCAGCTGTTGGATGTAAAAGCAACAGTGAGAGGGGAGTGTTACGAGATCAGTCCCAGGCTGACTCTCCCTGGCCGCCCGGCATACTCCCCTCTTTAGTGACATCTCATTCATAATCCCTTCTTCCTCTCCTTCATTTGCCCAGCCGCTGACTGTTCTCTACTTCTTTCTTGTCCCCCTTAGCAATTGGGGGGAAGGGGAATGATGAGACCATTTGTTCGAGGCCAAAATACGCTGCTGCTAATCACCACCACCGCCTGAGAGGCGGCCGCCTCTGCTCTCCGGCACCGCTGCCGCTGCGGCTTCTTCTTCTCTGGCAGGTGAGTCTTATTTCCGACTGTGTAACAACAAGCGGGGGAGGGAGGGAAGGAGAGAGGGAGGCTGCAAGGAGAGGCGCAGGCCAAGCGGCGCTGTGATCTGGCCGGTACCGGACCGAGACATGTCAAACAGATCTCCCCCTCCTCCTCTGCCGCTGCCTACCTTCATCTCTGGGCCCCCTCCTGTCACATTCCCTCTGTACTAGGGAATTGCATAACTAGCAATCCCTGACATGACCGACTCCATTGTGACACCTGACAGCAAGTACTAACCTCTTTAGTGACCTGTGCAGAGTATAGGCCTGCAGGGGTCACAGGGTACAGGCTGCCACCATGCCTATCTGATGGGCACAACTATCAACAGTGCCAGCATTGCCCCATCTGATATCTATAATATAACCGGGGATGCATGTCTCTGTCTGAAGCCTTTATAGACTGCGCATGTGCGACGCACAGTCTGGCTCCAGACAGAAGACCGCATCCAGCCGTTACAGGTAAGAGGAGTGTATGGCGTCGGAGATCGCGGTATGCGTAGACACTGAACACATACTGCGATCTTCGGCGCCATACTAACATACTTACCTGACCAGGAGGAGCATTGCCGCAGTGCCTCTCTTCGCCGGAGACCGGGGCAGGAGTGAGGCGTCGGATCGGTGCATGCACATAGCGCTATCCGGCGCCATTTTACTGAAGACACATTTGCAGTGTGTCTTCAGCAAAATGGCGCCAGACAGTGCGGTGCTCCGGTGCGGCACTTCTCCCCTGGCCTCCGGCAGAAGAGGACACAGCACCGCTGGAGCAAAGGGAAGAAAGGTGAGTATAACTGTTTATTTTTTTGCATGTGTGTACAGCGTGAAAGGGATGAGGGGGCCACACATACCAGGATTGTGGGGTGAGGGGACCATGTATACCAGGATTGTGGGGTGAGGGGATCATGCATACCAGGATGAGGGGTACCACATATACCAGGATTGGGGGGTGAGGGGACCATGCATACCAGGATTGGGGGGTGAGGGGTGCCATGTATACTAGAATGGGGATGAGGAGTACCATACATACCAGGATAGGAATGTGAGGTACCATGCATACCAGGATGAGGGATGGGGTGCCATGCATATCAGGATGAGGGGTATCATGCATACCAGAATAGGGATGAGGGGTGCCATGCATACTAGGATCAGGGATTGGGTGCTATGCAAACCAGGTTTCTGGGATAAGGAGGCCATACATCCCAGAATTCGGATGAGGGGTGCCATGCATATGAGGATAAGGGGTACTATACATACCAGAATAGGGATGAGGGGTACCATGCATACCAGGATGAGGGGTGCCATGCATACCAGGATGAGGGGTACCATACATACCAGGATAGGGATGAGGGGTACCATGTATACCAGGATTGGGGATGAGGGGCCCATGCATACCAGGATAGGGATGAGGAGTGCCATGCATACCAGGATGAGGGGTACCATACATACCAGGATAGGGATGAGGGGTACCATGTATACGAGGATAGGGATGAGGAGTGCCATGCATACCAGGATGGGTGTGAGGGAGCCTTGCATACCAGGAATGGGGATGACAGAGCCAAGCATTCCAGGATTGGGGATGAGGGGTGCCATGCTTACCAGGATGGGGATGAGGGGTGCCATGCATACCCGGATAGGATGGTGGGGGCAGCACAAATACCAGGAGGGGGGCAGCACATACCAGCATGGGAGAACATAGACCAATAAAAATGCTTGCAACCCGGGCATAGAATGGGTTCAATAGCTAGTATATCTATAGTATAACCGGAGATGCATCCCTCTGTCTCAAGCCTGAGACAGAGGGACCATGTATACCAGGATTGAGGGATGAGGGGGTACCATGCATACCAGAATTGGGGGGTGAGGGGACCATGCATACCAGGATTGGGGGGTGAGGTGGGGACCATGCATACTAGGATTGGGGGGTGAGGGTACCATGCATACCATGATTGGGGGGTGAGGGGACCATGCATACCAGGATTGTGGGATGAGGGGGGGACCATGCATACCAGGATAGGGATGAGGGGGTACCATGCATACCAGGATTGGGGGGTGAGGGGACTGTGCATACCAGAATGAGGGATGGGGAGCCATGCATACCAGGATGAGGGGTACAATACATACCAGGATAGGGATGAGGGGGTGCCATGCATACCAGGATAGGGATGAGAAGGCGATGCAAACTAGGATAGGTATGAGCGGTGCCATACATACCAGGATCGGGGGGTGAGGGGCTATCATACATAACAGGATAGGGATGAGGGGTACCATGCATACTAGAATAGGGATGTGGGGTACCATGTATACCAGGATGAGGGATTGGGTGCAATGCATACCAGGATGAGGGATGGGGTGCCATGCATAGCAGGATGAGGGATGGGGTGCCATGCATACCAGGATAGGGGGATGAGGAGTGCTATACATTCCAGGATTGGGGATGAGGAAGCCATGCATACCAGGATGAGGGATTGGGTACCATACATACCAGGATGAGGGATGGGGTGCCATTCATACCAGGATTGGGGGATGAGGAATGCCATCCATATTAGGATTGGGGATGAGGAAGCCATACATACCAGGATGAGAGATGGGGTGCCATGGATACCAGGATTGGGATGAGCGGTGCCATGCATACCAGGATTGGGGATGAGTGGTACCATGCATACCACGATTGGGGATGAGGGGTGCCATGCATACCAGGAATGGGGATGAAGGGTGCCATGCATAGCATTATTGGGATAAGTGGTGCAATGTATACCAGATTTGGAATGAGGGGTGTCATACATACCAGGATTGGGGATGAGGGGTGCCATGCATACCAGGATTGGGGATGAGGGGTGTCATGCATACTAGGATAGGGATGAGGAGTGCCATGCATACCAGGATGGGTGTGAGGGAGCCTTGCATACCAGGAATGGGGATGACAGAGCCAAGCATACCAGGATTGGGGATGAGGGGTGCCATGCATACCAGGATGAGGATGAGGGGTGCCATGCATACCAGGATAGGATGGTGGGGGCAGCACAAATACCAGGAGGGGGGCAGCACATACCAGCATGGGAGAACATAGACCAATAAAAATGCTTGCAACCCAGGCGTAGAACGGGTTCAATAGCTAGTATATCTATAGTATAACCGGAGATGCATCCCTCTGTCTGAAGCCTTTATAGACTGCGCAAGCACGACATGCTCCAGACAGATGAATGCATGGAGCCGTTACAGGTAAGAGGAGTGTGTATGGAGCTGGAGATCGCGGTATTCATAGGCACTGAACGCAAACCGCAATCTCAGGTGCCATACTTACATACTTACCTGACCGGGAGGAGTGCAGCGTGATAGGGATGAGCGGCACCATACATACCAGGATTGAGTGGTGAGGGGACCATGCATACGAGGATTGGGGTGTGAGGGGGGCCATACATACCAGGATAGGGATGAGGGGGTACCATGCAGACCAGTATTGGGGGGTGAGGGGACCATGCATACCAGGATTGGGGGATTAGGGGGCCATGCATACCAGGATGGGGAGGTGAGGGGACCAAGCATACCAGGATTGGGGATGAGGGGTGCCATGCATACCAGGATTAGGGGGTGAGGGGGTACCATACATACCAGGATTGGGGGATGAGGTGGTACCATACATACCAGAATTAGGGGGTGAGGGGACCATGTATACCAGGCTAGGGATGAGGGAGTACCATGCAGACCAGGATTGGGGGGTAAGGGGACCATGCATACCAGGATAGGGATGAGGGGGTACCATGCAGACGAGGATTATGGGGGTGAGGAAACCATGCATACCAGGATTGGGGGGTGAGGGGACCATGCATACCAGGATTGGGGGGTGAGGGGACCATGTATACCAGGATTGAGGGATGAGGGGGTACCATGCATACCAGAATTGGGGGGTGAGTGGACCATGCATACCAGGATTGGGGGGTGAGGTGGGGACCATGCATACTAGGATTGGGGGGTGAGGGTACCATGCATACCATGATTGGTGGGTGAGGGGACCATGCATACCAGGATTGTGGGATGAGGGGGGGACCATGCATACCAGGGTAGGGATGAGGGGGTACCATGCATACCAGGATTGGGGGGGTGAGGTAACTGTGCATACCAGAATGAGGGATGGGGAGCCATGCATACCAGGATGAGGGGTACCATACATACCAGGATAGGGATGAGGGGGTGCCATGCACACCAGGATAGGGATGAGAAGGCCATGCAAACTAGGATAGGTATGAGCGGTGCCATACATACCAGGATCGGTTGATGAGGGGCTATCATACATACCAGGATAGGGATGAGGTGTACCATCCATACTAGAATAGGGATGTGGGGTACCATGTATACCAGGATGAGGGATTGGGTGAAATGCATACCAGGATGAGGGATGGGGTGCCATGCATAGCAGGATGAGGGGTACCATGCATACCAGGATGAGGCATGGGGTGCCATGCATACCAGGATAGGGGGATGAGGAGTGCCATACATACCAGGATTGGGGATGAGGAAGCCATGCATACCAGGATGAGGGATTGGGTACCATACATACCAGGATGAGAGATTGGGTACCATACATACCAGGATGAGGGATGGGATGCCATTCATACCAGGATTGGGGGATGAGGAATGCCATCCATATTAGGATTGGGGATGAGGAAGCCATACATACCAGGATGAGTGATGGGGTGCCATGGATACCAGGATTGGGATGAGAGGTGCCATGCATGCCAGGATTGGGGATGAGGGGTACCATGCATACCACGATTGGGGATGAGGGGTGCCATGCATACCACGATTGGGGATGAGGGGTGCCATTCTTAACAGGATTGGGATAAGTGGTGCAATGTATACCAGATTTGGAATGAGGGGTGTCATGCGTACCAGGATTGGGGATGAGGGGTGCCATGCATACCAGGATTGGGGATGAGGGGTGCCATGCATACTAGGATAGGGATGAGGGGTGCCATGCAAACCAGGATAGGGATGTGGGGGGCCATGCAAACCAGGATAGGGATGAGGGGCCATGCATACCAGGATAGGGATGAGGGGTGCCATACATATCAAGATATAATGGGGGCAGCACATAACAGGATGGGGGGAACAGTATTGAGGAGCACATATACCAGGATGGTTGCAGCAAAAATACTAGGATTGGGGCAGCACAAATACCAGGATGGGGGCAGCACATAACAGGATGGGGCAGCACATAGCAGGAGGGGGGCAGCACATACCAGCATGGGAGACTATAGACCAATAAAATTGCTCGCCACCAGGGCAAACCAGACAATCTCTATATCTACACAATGGAACAACAAAAAATATTGTATACCCCACAAGCATTGTGAAATTAAATATTTTTGAAAGGTGCGCTTTCTCTTTTCTTTCTTTTCCATTTAACCAGACTGAGCCACAGCAACGCGTGGCCGGGTAAATAATATTAATTTTGTAATACTTGTACTCTGGGTAAATTGATGCCACTTTCCTTGCATCTGTCCCTAATTTGATCTGTTTTTGCAGCTTTTGGACCCTTTTGAAGGTGTTGTGCATGCGTTTGGTTTTGCCTCCCATTGAATCCATTGGGGTTCGGTATGTTTGTCGAACCATTCGTCTAATTATTCGGCGAACAATGGGAAGTTCGCCAAGCGGGGACGAACCGAACATTTAAAAGGTTCTCTCATCTCTAGTTATCATCTATCAACAAAATAGGTGACACATTTCTTATCACTGAGGTTTGCTGCTGTACATCCATTAGTACCGTGCTATCTATGGAAGTCTCATAGACAATGAATAGAGAAGTTGCTCCTCTTCATTCCAGTGTGGCATTTCAAAGAACCTGCAAGTTGGAACAAATCACATAACATGATCTGAACAAGGCCTCATTCTTAAGCTAATAATTTTGTGATTATTTTGTTTCTAATAAAGACATTCAAAGTTCAAGTTATTCCTTACAACTAAATATATCTAATGCAGGCAACATTATATGCTTTATATGAGCTCTTTATGTATAGAAAATAATGAAATGTAAAATTCCCCATAGACCATTTCTTGCTAGTCATACACACAATGGATAATTGCATATCACTGTGTAATTTAAAAGCCAACTTTAAACATGTGATGAACAGCCTTCATTTCTAAGAATCTTGATGTGTGTGCATGTTTATTCTATAACTATTCATTGTACAGAATATATTCTGTATATTACAAATAAAGCAATACAGCATATAAAATGGTCCCCAAATGTGATAACATTTATTTGCTTGTTTTTTTTTTAAATTTGGGGAGAATAATTTGTTAGTAATATTTGGCAAATTCTGAATAAATTGCAATTCACTATTGGCAAATATTAAGGTGTTGTGTGAACGTGTCTAAATTAAGAACACTTTGGGATCAGTTTAGATTCAATTGTGAGGTTGCGATGTTCATTTCGTATTCTTCCTAGAAATGTATGTATAGATTGAGAACTGTCTATTACCATTATTAGGGAATGTCTCCAAACAGTCTGACACTATCTGCATTAGATGGACAGTCTCAGAATATATAGGCACAAGCCACATTAACAAGAAGAATGGTAATGCTCATTTGTCAAATTACATTTCCAGGAGGAATACAGTGTAATGACACAAGGCCGAGTTCTAAGAAAATAGGGTTTTCGTATTGTTATTACATGAAGAATTAAAGTAGGTATTGAAACAGACATGTCAGAGAAGCTGACAGGCCCTTTAATATAGGAAGCCATTTTATTGACCTTGAGGCAGTAGCATAATTAGGATGATGTTGAAACATGAAAAAGGAACATTCTGCGGGAATTGTAGATGTTTTGATGCTCACCATAAAAAGAGTATTACATTAAAATTTGTAAAGATTTCACTTGCCTTATTGATTTTGATAATTAATCAGTCAGAAATTATTTTCAAGAATTGCTTTAGACTTCCAGGGTAAATTATCATTTCAGAATATTTTGGAGGTAATCTTGATCATGTGCAAATAGTGTGTCAATCCATTTGTGAACAAAGCTGCCATCAAACATACACATGAAAACTACATATGATTAGCCAAGGAAACCTTCTAACTCCACTGCCCAGTTTAAAGTCACAACAGACAGAGAAACACTTCATTGTGATTGATATCACAACCTCATAGTGATGTAGCTGTGGATCTTGTTAAAGGGAACCTATCAAGTCCCCCATGCCCTCCAACCCAGCAGCAGTCAGCTATATGTGATTAAATTTCCTCCCCAACCATCCCTGTATAACATAATTGAGTTAAATTATTTAAAATAGCATTTAAATTGTCCCCATTTGCTATTATAATTAGGGCTTTGACTAGTCAATGTGGTGCCAGTTCCGAAAACTAGTCAGCCCGCTTTCCATGTTATAACACCCCTTTGGGAATGACTGCATCATTTGCACGTGTCGTTATCATTGCCATCTCATGCAAATCTGCACACAAGCACCGCTTCATCAGGCAGCATCACTGCGTCTCTGAAGCCAGGTGTACGCTTCCAGGCATCAAAGGCGCACTGCGCATGACCGGAACCCATTTTCTGAACTTCCGGACATAAGCACTGCACCCCTCTGAAGCCGGGAAGCGTACACCTGTCTTCAGGTGCGGGGTGCGGAGATTTGGCGATGACGTCGGCTTGTGCAAATTATGTTATTACGCCCACAAGGGCATGATGACATGGAAAGAGGGCTGACTAGTCTGGGGAAACTAACACCACATCAACTAGCCAAAGCCCTAATTAGAATAGCATATGGGACAATATAAATGCTTTTTAAAGGATTTTAAAGGAGCTATTGACATAAAATTACTGTTTCACCAATTACAATTATCAAAATTACTGTATCACTGTAACCACCCATCCAATCCACACAGTCAAATAAATCAAACTATAGATATCCACAAATTTTGTGCAATACTGGAAAATAACACAGCAAAAAGTATTGAACACAAAGAAAGAGAAGTGCAAAAAGTCATGGAAAGTGATGACACCTTCTGAAATCTATCAGTACTTAGAAAGTAATCCTGCCACTTGAAACAGTGAAAAATAATATCAGCTCGTTCAACTGGAAACCTATAAATAAGTGACTCATTACCAAGGTGCCACACAAGAAACATCTCAAGATGGGTAAAACCAGTTAGGTCCCTCAAGACGTTCACAACCTTATTGTTGCAAAATATACTGATGGCATTGGTTACAAAAGAATTTCTCAACTACTGAAGATTCCAGTGAGCACTGCTGGAGCCATAAGCCGGAAGTGGAAAGAACATCATTTCACCATAAATCAGCCATGACCAGGTGCTAATTGCAAGGTTTCTGACAGAGAAGTGAAAAGAATTATCAGAAAATCTACATAAAGATCTGGAATCAGCAGGTACAATTGTTTAAAAAAAACTATAAATTATGCACTCAACATCCATGGCCTGTACGCACACTCACCATGCATGACTCCACTGGTGAACAAAAAGCATATAAAGCGAGTTTAATGTTTGCTCAACAACATTTAAACAAGCCTGTGAAATACTGAGAGAATATACTATGGTCAGATGAGACCAAAATTGAACTCTTTGGATGCCATAATAAACACCATGTTTGGAGGCCAAAAGGCACTGTATATCACTATAAAAACACCACACTAACAGTGAAGTTTGGAACATGGTTTGGGGCTGTTTTTAAGCATACGACACTGGCATACTTCATATGATTGAAAGAAGGATGAATGGACCAATGTAGACAGACATTCTTGATAAAAATCTGCTGCCATCTACCAGGATGATGAAGATGAAATGAGGGTGGACTTTTCAGAAAGACAATGATCCCAAACACACAACCAAGGAAACACTCAGCTGGTTTCAGAGAAAGAAAATAAAACTTCTAGAATGGACTAACCAATAGCCTAACCTGAATTCTATAGAAAATTATGGAAGGAATTAAAGCTCAGAGTTCAAATAAGGAGCCCACAGAACCTTCAAAATTTGAAGAGTATTTGTGTGGAAGAATGGACCAAATTAACCTGAGCAATGCATGTGACTAGTTTCTCCATACAGGAGGCATCTAGAAGCTGTCATCACCTACAAAGGCTTTTGTACGAAGTATTATTTAAATTTCAGTAAATGGGTTCAATACTTTTTCCCTGTATCATTTCTCATTATTAACCCCTTTCCGTCCCAGGGCGTATTAGTACGTATCTGTGCCCTGGGCCTTATGGGCCTGATATGTATTAATACGCCCTGGCGATTTCGCCCGCACACAAGCGGTGCGGGCGAGATCGCCACCGGGTGTCAGCTGATTGTCACAGCTGACACCCTGTGCTATGTGCAGGGAGCGGTCCCGCACTGCTCCCGGCACATTAACCCTCGAAATGCTGCGATCGAAATCGATCGCAGCATTCCGGTGGGAAGAGGAGGTAAGTGCTATACTTACCTTCTCTGCCGGCGTCCAGCGGCATCTGAATCCGGTCCCGGATGTTGCCATGGTGACCCGACGTCATCTTGACAACATCCGGATCACCAGGAGGCAGGAAGTTTCTTTGGTCATGCGCAGTGCACGACCAAAGCAACTTCTCCCTGTGCAGCGCTGACATGCTGCATGGCATAGAGAGCTGCTGCTCTCTATGCCATGCAGCCGATCAGGCTGCAAAAAGTGAAAGTCCCATAGTGGTACAATGTGAACAAGTAATAAAAATGTCAGAGAGTAAAAAAAAAAAAAATTGTAAAAATATAAAAAAAAATAAAAAAAAAAAAATAAAAAAAAATAAAAATATATTGTACCCATAAATAAACAATCTTATGAAAAAATAAATAAACCAATAAAAGTACACATATTTGGTATCGCCGCGTCCAGGTCGACCTGACCTATAAAACTGTCCTATTAGTTAACCCCTTTAGCGAACACAATAATAAAAATAAACTAAAAAACGAAACATAAAATTATGTTTTATCATCATATCGCCAAACAAAAAATGGAATAAAACGCGATCAAAAAGACGAATGTAAACAAACATGGTACGACTGAAAATGTCATCTTGTCCCGCAAAAAACAAGCTGCCATGCAGCTCCAACAGCAGAAAAATAAAAAAGTTATAGCTCTCAGAACAAAGCTATGCAAAAATAATTATTTTTTCTATAAAATAGTTTTTATTGTGTAAAAGCGGCAAAATATAAAAAAAAATATATAAATGTAGTACCGCTATAAATGCACTGACCCAAAGAATAAAGCTGCCTTATCAATTTTACCACACGCAGAACGGCATAAAAAAAACTCAAAAAAACAATTCCTGAATTGTTTGTTTTTGCTTATTCTGCCTTCTAAAAATCAGAATAGAAAGCGATCAAAAAATGTCACATGCCCGAAAATGGTACCATTAAAAACATCAACCTGTCCTACAAAAAACAAGCTGCCACATGACTCTGTCGGCCGAAATATGGAAAAATTATAGCTCTCAAAATATGGCGACGCAAAAGCTAGTCTGCAAAAAAATGCGTCTTTTAGTGTGTGACAGCTGTCAATCATAAAAATCCGATATGAATCTGGCATCGCTGTAATCACACCGACCCGAAGAATAAATACGTCTAATCACTTATACCGCACGAGGAACGGCAAAAAAAATAAACTTTAGGGTTAGGGTTGTGCTAGGGTTAGGGTTGTGCTAGGGTTTGGGGTAGGGTTGTGTTATGGTTAGGGTTGGGCTAGGGTTGGGGTTGTGCAAGGGTTTGGGTTAGGGTTTGGGTTGTGCTAGGGTCAGGGTTGGGGTTGGGCTATGGTTAGGGTTGGGCTAGTGTTAGGGTTGGGCTAGGGTTAGGGTTGGCCTAGGGTTAGGGTTGTGCTAGGGTTAGGCTAGGGTTAGGGTTAGGCTAGGGTTAGGGTTAGGCTAAGGTTAGGGTTAGGCTAGGGTTAGAGTTGGATAAGGGTTGGGCTAAGGTTAGGGTTGGGGTTGGGATTTTTTCAGAAGTAAAGAAAAAAAAATGACGACGATATGGCGACTAATGTTGAGCGCATGTGCTCGCTACTTGATTTTGCATTGGGTGCTCAGGTATGCACCAAGTATAGTGGGTGCTCAAGTGACATGCTCGAGTCTCCGCCCCAAATGTTTTGCAGCTGTTATACAGCCCAAAAAAACATGCGGGGATTGCCTGCCATGCACGAGCGATCCCCGCATGTTTTTTTTGGATGTCTAATAACCATGAAACATGCGGGCAGGGACTCGAGCATGTCACTCGAGCACCCACGATACTTGGTGCATACCTGAGCACCTGATGCAAACTCAAATAGCGAGCACTTGCACGCAAGACTAATGACAACTTATTCAATATGATGACCTAATGTTGTCAAATTCTGTGTGGTACCTCTGGGTTCAAAATGTTCACTATACCCCTTGATAAAATCCTTGAGGGGTGTAGTTTCCAAAATGGGGTCACTTGTGGGGAGTTTCCACTATTTAGGCACATCAGGGGTTCTCCAAAGGCAACATGGCATCCGCTCTCGATTACAGCCAATTCTGTGTTCAAAAAGTCACACAGTGCTCCTTCCCTTGTGAACTCTGCCGTGTGCCCAAACACAGTATTTTCCCCACATATGAGGCATTGGTGTACTCAGGAAAAATTGCACAACAGTTTTTGGGGTCTATTTTCTCCTCTTACCCTTGTGAAAATAAAAAAATTGGGGCTAAGAGATAATTTTTGTGGAAAAAGTTTGATTTTTTTATTTTCACGGCTTCATGTTATAAACTTCTGTAAAACACTTGGGGGTTCAGGGTGCTCACCACACATCTAGGTAAGTTCTGTGAGGGGTCTAGTTTCCAAAATGGTGTCACTTGTGGGGGGTTTCTACTGTTTAGGCACATCAGGGGCACATCTGCTAATTATTCAAGCAAATTTTACATTCAAAAAGTCAAATGGTGCTCCTTCCCTTCCAAACCCTGCCGTATGCCCAAGCAGTAGTTTTCCCCCACATATGGGGTATCTGCCTACTCAGGAGAAATTGCACAACAAACTGCATGGGGCAATTTCTCCTGATACCCTTTTGAAAATGCAAAATTGGGGGCTGAAAAACATTTTTGTGGGAAAAAAGAAAAAATTTTATTTTTACGGCTCAATGTTATAAACTTCTGTGAAGCACCTGGGGGTTCTGGGTACTCACCACGCATCTAGGTAAGTTTCCTAAGGGGTCTAGTTTCCAAAATGGGGTCACTTGTGGGGGTTTTCCACTGTTTAGGCACATCAGGGGCTCTCCAAACGCAACACGGCATCCGCTAATTATTCAAGCAAATTTTACATTCAAAAAGTCAAATAGCACTCCTTCCCTTCCGAAACCTGCCGTGAGCCCAAACAGTGGTTTTTCCACACATATGGGGTATCGGCTTACTCAGGAGAAATTGCACAACAAATAGCATGGTGCAATTTCTCCTGTTACCCTTATGAAAATGCAAAATTGTGGGCTGAAAAACATTTTTGTTGAAAAAATGGGAAAATTGTATTTTTACGGTTCAATGTTATAAACTTCTGTGAAGCACCTGGGAATTCAGGGTGCTCACCACACATCTAGATAAGTTCCCTAAGGGGTCTAGTTTACAAAATGTGGTCACTTGTGGGGGGTTTCCACTGTTTAGGCACATCAGGGGCTCTCCAAACGCAACATGGCGTCCGCTAATTATTCAAGCAAATTTTACATTCAAAAAGTCAAATGGCGCTCCTTCCCTTCCGAGCCCTGCTGTGCGCCCAAACAGTGTTTTTTCCTCACATATGGGGTATCTCCATGCTCAGGGGAAATTGCACAACAAATTTTGGGGTCCATTTTTTCCTGTTACCCCTGCAAAAATAAAAAATTTGGGTCTAAAGTAACATTTTTGTGAAAAAAGTTAAATGTTAATTTTTTTCTTCCACATTTCAAAAATTTCTGTGAAGAACCTCAAGAGTTAATAAACTTGTTGAATGTGGTTTTGAGAACCTTGAGGGGTGCAGTTTTTAGAATGGTGTCACTTTTGGGTATTTTCTGCCATAAAGGCCCTTCAAAGTCACTTCAAATGTGATGTGGCACCTAAAAAAATGGTTTTGTAAATTTTGTTGTAAAAATGAGAAATCGCTGGTCAACTAACATGTGGGAAATGTTATTTATTAACTATTTTGTGTAACATATCTCTCTGATTTAAGGGCATAAAAATTAAAAATTTTGAAAATTGCGAAATTTTCAAAATTTTTGCAAAATTTCCGATTTTTTCACAAATAAACGCAAGTGATATCGAAGAAATTTTACCACAATCATGAAGTACAATATGTCACGAAAAACAATCTCAGAATCAGGGGGATCCGTTGAAGCATTCCAGAGTAATTACCTCATAAAGTGACAGTGGTCAGAATTGTAAAAATTGGCCTGGTCATTAACGTGCAAACCGCCCTCGGGGGTAAAGGGGTTAAACATAACTTAATTTATGGACATCTCTGGTTTGATTTCTTTGCCTGTGTGGAATGAATGGGTTGTTACTGACATTTCGTGAGAATTTCATGCACCTTTACAAATATATTAACTTAGAAAATTGGTGACATATTCAATACTTATTTCACCCACTGTATATTAATAGAGATTAATAAATTAAATGTATTTTACAATAACAATTAATTCACACTGAAGTTATTTGATGCAAATTGAAAGTTTCTTCTCTAGAATCTCTCCTGCTCTAGAATCTCTCCTGACCCGAGAGCATAATAAACGCAGGATGTAAAAAAAATAATAATAATAATACTCACCGTTCACCTCTGCTGCCACCAATGCAGAAATATCACTTAGCCACTTTAGTTTATGCCATGGCTTCCATTGCTAACTAGGCATCTTACTTCACTGAGCTGACAAAGCCTAGGGCAGCACATTGCATAGAGTTGTGAAGTCACATTTATCATCATGATAGCAGAAAGGAGGCTTAGGAGGATGCGCGTGACTGGGGAAGGGAAAATGAAGAGGCTAGAGGACTGGACACCTGGCTGTGGGGTGGCAGGACAGGTGAGTAATGAGGTGTTACTTTTTTTCTGTGTTTGCCTATCCCTGCCACCTTGGAGAATACACTTTTTTTGTTAAATTTCAGAAGAATTCAGTTCCACTCAAATTAATTTACTCATCTCTATTTATTAATCTCTTTATTTTGTTTACAGAGGCAAATTATACCATATTTAATTATATTTTAACTACATGCAGTACGAGAGAGACAAATCAATATAAAACCTGAACTTCTGGAGTTATGGTTCATATCACCAGTAGTGATGAGCGAGCATGTTCGCTACTGCTCGGTGCTCGCCCGAGTCACTGCTCGACATGCTCGGCGCTCGCCGAGTATTTCCGGTGTTGCTCGGCGGGAGCTCGGGTCTCCTCCCTGCATGTTTGCGCTCTTTACAGAGCCAATGAACATGCAGGGATTGCCTGCCACTCACTGTAATGCCGCAGCCATGTTGGTTGTGGCATTACAGTGATTGGCTGGCCGCACAGCATCATCAGGTCTGTATCAGACCTGGCGCTTCCATGCTCGTCACAGTCACTCCGGAATCAGACAGTGGAGGAAGAGGTGCTGCTGAGAGGGAGCGAGAGATTTGCTTGTTTCTAGTTTGTGTAGGTGTGCCAAAATTTATTAGAGACACATATCCATCTCAACAAACAGTCCTTCTGAGGACTAATCCATCTGCAGAGATATCAGGCAGGCAGTGTATATAGGCAGGCAGGCAGGGTATACATCAGACTGCATTGCATATAACACAAGAGACTCCATTCCAGTTTTCTCTGTTACTGCAGCTGTTAGATATTTCTAGAAATAGGCCCAGGTCTCAGGGGCCAGGAATAATTTTTTTTGGATCTTAATCCTAATTATTTGCTTAAAAAGCAATCCAGAGAACACAGTTTTTCTGCACCATTTGATTGTTGGCACTGCAGAATACAGCCAGGTCCTTTAAATTTACAGCGCTAAAAATCTATTTAAAACTGTGCTTTGTCCATCACAAGGATCACATATAATTGCGCTAAAATAATGCCATTTCTGACCTCCATTAAAAATTTGTTTCAGTGTGCCAGTGAAGCAATTGACACCAGATTGCTGTTCAAAATAGTTACCTACAGGCAAGGTATTTAAAACTGTGTTTTCTCCGTCTCAGGGATCACATATACAGTGGTGGCTAAAAGTATTGGCACCCCTGCAATTCTGTCAGATAATACTCAGTTTCTTCCTGAAAATCATTGCAAGCACAAATTCTTTGGTCTTATTATCTTCATTTAATTTGCTTGCAAGGAAAAAACACAACAGAGAATGAAGCAAAAATCAAATCATTGATCATTTCACACAAAACTCCAAAAATGGGCCAGACAAAAGTAATGGCACCCTCAGCCTAATACTTGGTTGCACAACCTTTAGCCAAAATAACTGCGAACAACCGCTTCCGGTAACCATCAATGAGTTTCTTACAATGCTCTGCTGGAAATGTAGACCATTCTTCTTTGGCAAACTGCGCCAGGTCCCTGATATTTGAAGGGTGCCTTCTCCAAACTGCCATTTTGAGATCTCTCCACTGGTGTTCTATGGGATTCAGGTCTGGACTCATTGCTGGCCACCTTAGAAGTCCAGTGCTTTCTCTCAAACCATTTTATAGTGCTTTTGGAAGTGTGTTTTGGGTCATTGTCCTGCTGGAAGACCCATGACCTCTGAGGGAGACCCAGCTTTCTCACACTGGGCCCTACATTATGCTGCAAAATTTGTTGGTAGTCTTCAGACTTCATAATGCCTGTAACGGGTCTGGGAGGCGGAACCTCTGAGCTACTATACAAGGGGGCGGTCCTTGTAAGGGAGCGGGTGGCGACCAGGCAGGCAGTCACAGCAGGTGACCGGGACAGTCTCTGGGTGTACGGGCAGGAGGTCACGGCAAGTGACCGGGACAGTCTCTGAAAGAACGGGCTGGAGGTCACGGCAAGTGACCGGGGCAGTCTCTGGGTGAACGGCTGGAGGTCACGGCAAGTGACCGGGGCAGTCTCTAGGTAAAGGGTAGGTACGACCTGTGATGGCTGAACCTCCAGGTAGGCTAGCAAGGCAGATGGAGGATGTGTGCTCCCAGGTGAGCAAGCGAGAGTCTCTGGAATAGCAGGTGGTCACAGCACGTGACGGCGAAGCCTCCAGGTAGGCAAGCAGGCAGGTAGCGGAGAAGCGCTCCCAGGTGAGCGGGCAAGAGTCTCTGGAATAGCTGGTGGTCACAGCACGTGACGGCGGAGCCTCCGGGCAGACAAGCAGGCAGGTAGCGGAGAAGCGCTCCCAGGTGAGCGGGCAAGAGTCTCTGGAATAGCTGGTGGTCACAGCACGTGACGGCGGAGCCTCCGGGCAGGCAAGCAGGCAGGTAGCGGAGGAGCGCTCCCAGGTGAGCGGGCAAGCTGGTCCTTAGACAGACTGACAGGAGTTGTAAGGCAGACCGTCGGACCTCAGGCTAGCAAGCAGGTAGCAGGAATAACTGGCAGGAAACAGACAGCAAACTGGCAGGACTCTGGCAGGAATCAGGCAGGTAACTGGCAGGTAACTGGCAACGGGACCTGAGGGCTGAAGCAGAGTAGAACAGTGCAACAACATTGCTCGGGCACCTCCATTTTGGAGGAGGTGCCTTATATATGGTGAAGTCCTCCGGCCATTGGCCGGGGACTCCTTAGGACGGCGCGCGCGGCCCCTTTAAGAGGGAGGGAGAGCGCACGCGCACGCCCTAAGCACAGTGGCCGGGAAGGAGCGCGCGCTGCCAGCAGAGCGGGAGGAGGACGCCGGGCACGGAGCAGGGAGGTGAGGGGAACAGCGTCCCTGCCTAGCAGAGGGCAGGGACGCCGGCGCTACAGTACCCCCCCCTTTAGGCCCCCCCTTTTTTAGGCCAGACAGAAATTTAGCAAGGATAAGAGGGGCATGGATGTTCTCCCGGGGCTCCCACGTTCTCTCCTCAGGACCAAACCCCTTCCAATCTACTAGAAAAAAGGTCTTTCCTCTTACCCTTTTGGTGGCAAGAATGTTCTCTACCTCAAACTCGTCCTCAGCAGAAACCGGAGCAGGAGGCGTACCTGTAGACTTGGAAAAAGAGTTAAGTACCACAGGTTTGAGGAGAGATACATGGAAGGAGTTAGGGATCCGTAAGTTGGCCGGGAGTTTCAATTTATAGGCCACCGGGTTGATCTGACTGATGACCTCCAGGGGGCCGATGAACCGAGGCCCTAACTTGTAAGAAGGTATCTTGAGTCGGACATATTTAGATGAGAGCCAGACTTTATCTCCGGGACGAAATTGTGGAAGATCCAGGCGTTTTTTGTCAGCGTGTCTTTTCATCCGTTCAGACGACTGAAGGAGTGCGGATCGGGTACTCTCCCAAATGGAGGAAAATTTGCCAACGAGAGATTCCGCAGCCGGGTTGTCCACAGAGGTGGAGACAGGAAAAGGAATCCGAGGATGCTGACCGAAGACTACAAAAAACGGGGATTTGGAGGAGGATTCGCTCTCGTGATTGTTATAAGAGAACTCGGCCCATGGTAGGAGATCCACCCAGTCTGAATGATGGGCATTAACGAAGTGCCGGAGGTAACTGGTCAGGTTCTGATTGATCCGCTCCACTTGACCATTGGACTGTGGGTGGTAAGCGGAAGAGAAGTCCAGGGTGACGTCTAGCAGTTTACAAGTGGCTCTCCAGAAGCGTGAGGTGAACTGTACCCCACGATCCGACACGATGTGGAGGGGCAGGCCATGAAGACGGAAGATGTGACGAATAAAGTCTTTAGCTAGCTCGGGTGCAGATGGGAGGCCTGGCAGGGGAACGAAATGAGCCATCTTGGAGAAGCGGTCAGCGACCACCCAAATGACCGTACAACCGGCAGAGACTGGGAGGTCTGTTATAATGTCCATTGCTATATGCTGCCAGGGGGCAGCAGGTACTGGGAGCGGAAGGAGGCGACCGGCTGGCAGATGTCTCGGAACCTTGTTGCGGGCGCAGGACACACAGGCAGAAACAAAGTCTATTACGTCCTTGTGCAGGGTAGGCCACCAGTAGTGCCGGGTAATAAGCTGGAGGGTCTTTTTTTGACCGGCATGGCCAGCCAGTTTAGACGAGTGACCCCAGTGAAGGATCTTCTCCCGATCAGGTACTGATACGAACGTCTTTCCGGGAGGGAGACGATTTAGACTCACGGGAGCCACCTGCATTACTCTGGCGGGATCGATGATGTGTTTCGGATCTTCCTCGAGATCAGACACCAGAAAGGATCGAGACAAGGCGTCCGCCTTGACGTTTTTGTCAGCCGGGCGAAAATGAAGAACAAAATCAAAGCGAGCAAAAAACAAGGACCACCGGGCTTAGCGCGGGTTAAGTCTCTGGGCATGCTGGAGGTAAGCCAAGTTCTTGTGGTCCGTGTAAATTATTACCGGGTGAAGAGCCCCCTCGAGCAGGTAACGCCACTCCTCCAATGCCAGCTTGATGGCCAATAACTCTCGGTCTCCTATGGAATAATTGCGCTCTGAGGAGGAGAAGAGTTTAGAGAAGAAGCCGCAAGTTACCATCCTCCCGGAAGATGATTTTTGAGTAAGTACCGCTCCGGCTCCAGAGGAGGAGGCGTCAACTTCCAGAAAGAACTGCTTGTTGCCGTCCGGGCGATGCAGCACCGGGGCGGAAGAGAAGGCCTGTTTTAAGGAAAGAAAGGCCTCCTCTGCTTCGGGCGACCACTCTTTGGGATTAGTACCCTTACGGGTGAGCGCGGAAATTGGGGCAGTCCGGGAAGAGAAGTGTGGTATGAAGAGGCGGTAGTAGTTGGCGAAGCCCAGGAACCGCTGAATGGCCTTCAACCCCTCCGGTCGAGGCCATTTCTCGATGGCAGACAGTTTCTCTGGATCCATTCGTAGGCCGGTCTGAGAAATAATGTAGCCCAAAAACGGAAGCGAGGTCTGCTCAAAGAGGCACTTCTCATATTTAGCGAAGAGGTGGTTCTGCCTGAGCCTGAGCAGGACCTGACGAACGTCCCTCCGGAGAGTCTGGAGATCCGGAGAGAAGACCAAGATGTCGTCCAGGTACACCACTACGCAGGAGTAGAGAAGGTCCCGGAAGATGTCATTGACCAACTCTTGAAAGACGGCAGGAGCGTTACAGAGACCAAAGGGCATTACCAGATATTCATAGTGGCCGTCCCGGGTGTTGAATGCCGTCTTCCATTCATCCCCCTGACGGATACGAACCAGGTTGTACGCCCCACGGAGGTCCAGTTTGGTGAAGATTCTAGCCCCTCTCAGACGATCAAATAACTCCGGAATGAGCGGAAGGGGGTACTTATTCTTTACCGTGATTTGGTTAAGGCCTCTATAGTCTATACAGGGACGGAGAGAGCCGTCCTTCTTTTTTACGAAGAAGAAGCCTGCTCCCGCCGGGGAGGTAGATTTCCGGATGAATCCCCTGGCCAGATTCTCCTCAATATATTCGGACATCGACCGGGTCTCAGCAGCAGATAATGGATAAATACGCCCACGGGGAGGAGTAGTACCGGGTAACAGGTCGATAGGGCAGTCGTATGGTCTATGAGGGGGTAGTGTCTCTGCTTCCTTTTTATTAAAGACATCAGCATAAGACCAATAAGGAATCGGAAGTCCAGGTAGATTAGCTGGGGTAGGAGAAGGACGGACGGGATGGACGGGAACCAGACAGGTCTTATGGCAGTCCTGTCCCCAGCGAAGGACTTCTCCGGTCTGCCAGTCAAGCACGGGTGCATGTCTCTGGAGCCAAGGTAGACCTAGCAAGAGGGCGTGAGAGAGTCCAGGCAGAACATGAAAGGAGATACTCTCAGAATGCAGCATTCCCACCTGTAGAGTAATGGATTCGGTGATGAGTTGGATGGGGCGTGGTAAGAGACCCCCATCCACGGCAGCAACAGACAAGGGTACAGCCAGAGGTTTGGTGGGGATGCGGTATTTCTCTACCAGGGACTGTGAAATAAGATTCCCGGCTGCTCCAGAGTCCAGTTGGGCTAGTTCGAAATAACGGTTCTCCCCGCAGACGATTGAAACTGACAGCAGCAGAGATGGAGAGGATTTATTCTTGTCTAGGTCGACCTCTCTGAGCGAACCTAGACACAGGCGTTTCCCGACCTCTCTGGGCAGGCACGGATCTGGTGCTCCTTACTGCCACAGTAGAAGCAGCTCCCCTCGGCACGGCGTAAGTCCTGACGGGTTTTGACCATCTTGGTCTGGTCGACCTGCATAGACTCAGGAGAGTGTACCTGGGGAGAGATGGAGGGAGTGACGGGTTTCTGAAAGGTAGGAGCTGGACGTGGAAACCTCCTCTCACGGGTGACCTCTTTGGCACGCTCCTGGAACCGTAGGTCAATCCGGGTGGCAAGAGTTATTAGGTCATCGAGAGTGGTAGGAATGTCCCGACCGGCAAGTTCATCTTTAATACGGCCGGACAGACCCTCCCAGAAGACGGATACCAGAGCGTCGTTATCCCAGGCCAGCTCCGAGGCAAGGGTACGGAACCGTATGGCATATTGGCCCACGGTGAGACTTCCCTGACGGAGGCATAGCAGAGATGATGCGGATGAGGTCTTCCGTCCGGGTTCGTCGAAGACTTTCCGGAAAGCCGTGAGGAAGGCAGGCAAGTCGGACACCAGGGGGTCTCCTCTCTCCCATAGAGGATTTAGCCAGGCCAGGGCCTCCCCGGTGAGATGGGACATGATGAAGGCAATTTTGGCCCGGTCGGAGTTAAACTGGTGGGACAATAGTTCAAAGTGCAGGGTGCACTGATTTATGAAGCCCCGAGCCTGGGCGGAGTCGCCTCCGAAGCGAGGAGGTGCAGAAAGCCGGGGTCCGGGGTAGGATACCATGGTATTGGTGGGCAGCGGAGCTGCCGGGTTGCGAGTCATGGCACTGGCGGTGGTTGCTGGTGGAGCAGTCAGAGTATCCAGGCGAGAATTGACATTCCGCAGGTGACCCAGGATGGACTCCTGTTGGGACCTCTAACGGGACAGTTCATGACAGAGGTCCGAGAGCGAGGGAGCTTGGGTGCCACCGGGTTCCATGGCCCGAGCAAACTGTAACGGGTCTGGGAGGCGGAACCTCTGAGCTACTATACAAGGGGGCGGTCCTTGTAAGGGAGAGGGTGGCGACCAGGCAGGCAGTCACAGCAGGTGACCGGGACAGTCTCTGGGTGTACGGGCAGGAGGTCACGGCAAGTGACCGGGACAGTCTCTGGAAGAACGGGCTGGAGGTCACGGCAAGTGACCGGGGCAGTCTCTGGGTGAACGGGCTGGAGGTCACGGCAAGTGACCGGGGCAGTCTCTAGGTAAAGGGTAGGTACAACCTGTGATGGCTGAACCTCCAGGTAGGCTAGCAAGGCAGATGGAGGATGTGTGCTCCCAGGTGAGCAAGTGAGAGTCTCTGGAATAGCAGGTGGTCACAGCACATGACGGCGAAGCCTCCAGGTAGGCAAGCAGGCAGGTAGCGGAGAAGCGCTCCCAGGTGAGCGGGCAAGAGTCTCTGGAATAGCTGGTGGTCACAGCACGTGACGGCGGAGCCTCCGGGCAGACAAGCAGGCAGGTAGCGGAGAAGCGCTCCCAGGTGAGCGGGCAAGAGTCTCTGGAATAGCTGGTGGTCACAGCACGTGACGGCGGAGCCTCCGGGCAGGCAAGCAGGCAGATAGCGGAGGAGCGCTCCCAGGTGAGCGGTCAAGCTGGTCCTTAGACAGACTGACAGGAGTTGTAAGGCAGACCGTCGGACCTCAGGCTAGCAAGCAGGTAGCAGGAATAACTGGCAGGAAACAGACAGCAAACTGGCAGGACTCTGGCAGGAATCAGGCAGGTAACTGGCAGGTAACTGGCAACGGGACCTGAGGGCTGAAGCAGAGTAGAACAGTGCAACAACATTGCTCGGGCACCTCCATTTTGGAGGAGGTGCCTTATATATGGTGAAGTCCTCCGGCCATTGGCCGGGGACTCCTTAGGACGGCGCGCGCGGCCCCTTTAAGAGGGAGGGAGAGCGCGCGCGCGCGCCCTAAGCACAGTGGCCGGGAAGGAGTGCGCGCTGCCAGCAGAGCGGGAGGAGGACGCCGGGCACGGAGCAGGGAGGTGAGGGGAACAGCGTCCCTGCCTAGCAGAGGGCAGGGACGCCGGCGCTACAATGCCATGCACACGGTCAAGCAGTCCAGTGCCAGAGGCAGCAAAGCAACCCCAAAACATCAGGGAACCTCCGCCATGTTTGACTGTAGGGACCGTGTTCTTTTCTTTGAATGCCTCTTTTTTTTCCTGTACACTCTATGTTGATGCTTTTTCCCAAAAGCTCTACTTTTGTCTCATCTGACCAGAGAACATTCTTCCAAAACGTTTTAGGCTTTCTCAGGTAAGTTTTGGCAAACTCCAGCCAGGCTTTTTTATGTCTCGGGGTAAGTAGTGGGGTCTTCCTGGGTATCCTACCATACAGTCCCTTTTCATTCAGACGCCGACGGATAGTACGGGTTGACACTGTTGTACCCTCGGACTGCAGGGCAGCTTGAACTTGTTTGGATGTTAGTCGAGGTTCTTTATCCACCATCCGCACAATCTTGCGTTGAAATCTCTCGTCAATTTTTCTTTTCCGTCCACATCTAGGGAGGTTAGCCACAGTACCATGGGCTTTAAACTTCTTGATGACACTGCGCACGGAAGACACAGGAACATTCAGGTCTTTGGAGATGGACTTATAGCCTTGAAATTGCTCATGCTTCCTCATAATTTGGTTTCTCAAGTCCTCAGACAGTTCTTTGGTCTTCTTTCTTTTCTCCATGCTCAATGTGGTACACACAAGGACACAGGACAGAGGTTGAGTCAACTTTAATCCATGTTAACTGGCTGCAAGTGTGATTTAGTTATTGCCAACACCTGTTAGGTGCCACAAGTAAGTTACAGGTGCTGTTAATTACACGAATTAGAGAAGCATCACATGATTTTTCAAACAGTGCCAATACCTATGTCCACCCCCTTTTTTAGGTTTGGTGTGGAATTATATCCAATTTGGCTTTAGGACAATTATTTTTGTGTTTTTTCATTCAAGAAAAATTAAATGAAGATAATAATACCAAAGAATTTGTGATTGCAATCATTTTCAGGAAGAAGCTGAGTATTATCTGACAGAATTGCAGGGGTGCCAATACTTTTGGCCACCACTGTACGTTTTCTGACAATACTGCCGTTTCTGGCCTCAATTAAAAATTTGTTTCAGTGTTTCAGTGAAACAATTGACACCAGATTGCTGTTCAAAATAGTTACCTACAGGCCAGGTATTTAAAACTGTGTTTTCTCCGTCACACTGATCACATATACCTTTTCAGAAAATACTGCCATTTCTGGCCTCGATTAAAAATTTTTTTCAGTGTGCCAGTGAAGCAATTTACACAAGATTGCTGTTCAAAATAGATACCTACAGGCCAGGTAGTTAAAACTGTGTTTTCTCCGTGACACGGTTCACATATACGTTTTCAGAAAATACTGCCATTTCTGGCCTCCATTAAAAATTTGTTTCAGTGTGTCAGTGAAGCAATTGACACCAGATTGCTGTTCAAAATAGTTTCCTACAGGCCAGGTATTTAAAACTGTATTTTTTCCGTCACAGGGATCACATATAAGTTCACTCCAAATTCAGTCATTTCTTGTGAGGATGGAAGATATTGTCCTCCATTTAAAATGGGCAAGGCACGTGGCAAGGGACGGGGAACAGGACTTGATGGTGATGATGGTGCATGCAGAGGCCGAGGCCGTGGGCAAGCTGAAATTGTGCCACAACAAACTCCCACATCTTCTTGCTCGACCTTTCTGTCCCAATTAATAGGGGACCCCTGAACACCACTATTGAACACAGAGCAGTGTGAAAAGGTTATTGGTTGGATAGCAGATAATGCTTCCAGTCACTTAGCCACCACCACCACCTTGTCTTCCACCCGGTCAACTCTCAGTAGCTGTGAGTCTGGACCGCATATTCTTTACCCTGTACCTCTTCCTCCCACCATGCCGAGTGCCCAGAGACAATTGATCCCACACTTGGACACTCCAAAGAGCTGTTCACTTCCCCATTTATAGATTCTGGCCTCTCGCCTGATCCACTTGAAGCAGGGCAAGAGGAGATCGCATGTAGCAATGCCCAAATATTTGAGCAGCAACGGTCACACGAAGGCAACAGTGGGAAAGTGTCACAAGAGGTGGACGATGATGAGACACAATTCCCAGAAAGTCAGGAGGAGGACAAGAGGGCGGAAGTGGAAGACGAGGTGGTGGATGATATAGTAACTGACCCAACCTGGCAGGAGGACATGCAGAGCGAGGAGAGCAGAGCACAGGGGGAGGGAGGCAGAGCACCCCAACAGGCAGGAGGAAGCAATGTTGTTGCCACAGAAAGAAGGCAGGCAACCGTTCCTCGTAACACCAACACGAAGGAAGTTGCCAGTGCAATTGATAGGTCTTCCTGAGTCTGGTTGTTTTTTAAAAACTCTGCCGATAACCTCAAAAAGGCCATTTGCACCATCTGCCAGGCCAGCATCAGCAGGGATGGCAAAAACGACCAGCCTGACCACCACCAGCATGATCAGGCACATGGCAGCAAAGCACCTGACTTTGTGGGCCGAACCCCAGGGTCCAGGAACAGTTTCTGCGGGTGGCACCATTGCTTCTTCCGCTGTTGTGCATGCAAGCCAATCCCCTATCCATGTTGCATGCGAAGATGCCTAATGCCATGCACTCTCAAGTAGCAGCATCAGGAAGCATGTCCATGTCCTTGTCCCAGTGCAGCATTCAGTTGTCCATACCCCAGTCCTTGGAACGCAAGCGCAAATACACAGCCAGCGCCCCACAGGCCACAGTACTAAATTCCCACATTTCATGACTGCTTGCGCTCGAAATGTTGCCTTTTAGGCTCGTGGAGACAGAAGCATTCCGTAACCTGATGGGGGCGGCCGTCCCTCGGTACTCGGTCCCCAGCCGCCACTATTTCTCCCTGTGTGCCGTTTACATTACGCATGCACGTGTCCCAAAACATTAGCCGTGCCCTCAACAATGCAGATACCGGGAAAGTCCACCTAACCACGGACACGTGGACAAGTGCTTGTGGGCAGGGATGGTACATCTCGCTGACGGCACACTGGGTTAACATAATGGAAGCCGGGACCCAGTCGGACCTTGGGATGGAACACGTCCTCCCGATGCCAAGGATCGCAGGCCCTAGGTCAATCAGGGTTGCCCCCACAGTCTACAGCTCCTGCACCTCATCCTCCTCAGCCTCTTCCTCTTCAGCCTCCATCTCCGAAATGACCACATCAGTCACAAGCTGGAAGCAGTGCAGCACTGCCTCGGCCAACCGGCAACAGGCTGTGCTGAAGCCAATATGCTTAGGTGAAAAACCGCATAATGCTGAAGAGTTGTGGACAGCTCTGAAAGAGCAGGCAGATCTGTGGTTCACACCGCTGAACCTACAGCTAGGCATTGTCGTGTGTGACAATGGTCGGAACCTGGTGGCGGCTCTGAGGCGAGGCGAGCTCACACACGTACCATGCCTGGCCCATGTGCTTAACCTCGTGGTTCAGTGGTTTCTCAAATTCTACCCGGAGCTGCCAAATCTGCTTGTTAAAGTACACCGCCTGTGTGCCCATTTTAGAAAGTCACCTACAGCTTCCGCCGCCCTTGCCGTGTTTCAGCAGCGTTTGCAGCTTCCAGCTCACAGACTGGTATGTGATGTCCCCACGCGTTGGAAATCTACACTGCAGATGTTGGGAAGGATTTGTGAGCAGAAGAGGGCAGTTGTTGAGTACCAGCATCAACAAGGCCATCGGTATACAGTTCAGACTCCACACATAAGACCTCAGCAGTGGACATGAATGTCAGACATATCATAGAATCATAGAATGGTAGAGTTGGTAGGGACCTCCTGGGTCATCTGGTCCAACCCCCTGCTCAAAGCAGGATTCACTAAATCATCTCAGACAGATGTCTGTCCAGCCTCTGTTTGAAGACGTCCATTGAAGGGGAACTCACTACCTCTAGTGGCAGCCTGTTCCACTCATTGATCACCCTAACTATCAAAAAGTTTTTTCTAATATCTAATCTGTGTTTCCTCCCATTCAGTTTCATCCCATTGCTTCTAGTCTTTCCTTGTGCATATGAGAATAAAGATTATCCTTCTACAATGTGACATCCCTTGAGATATTTGTAGACAGCTATTAAGTCTCCTCTCAGTCTTCTTTTTTGCAAGCTAAACATTCCCAAATCCTGTAACCATTCCTCATAGGACATGGTTTCCAGACCGGTCACCATTCTGGTCGCTCTTCTCTGAACTTGCTCCAGTTTGTCAATGTCTTTTTTAAAATGTGGTGCCCAAAACTGAACACAGTATTCCAGATGAGGTCTGACTAAAGAGGAGTAAAGTCCGATAATGACTTCACGTGATCTGGACTGTATGCTTCTGTTAATACATCCCAGAATTGTAGTTGCCTTTTTTACTGCTGCATCACACTGTTGACTCATGTTCAGTCTATGATCTATTAGTGTACCTAAGTCTTTTTCACATGTACTGTTGCTTAGCTCTATTTCTCCCATTCTGTATATGCTTTTTTCATTTTTATTGCCAACTTGTAGTACTTTGCATTTTTCCCTGTTAAAACAATTCTGTTATTTGCTGCCCACTGCTCCAAACTTTGAGGATTCCACTAAGATGGTGAGAGGCAATGACGCCATAATTAGCGTCACATCCCACTTCTCTGTCTTCTGAAATGCTCTCTGCTCACAATCAAAGAGGATGAATTGCAGGCAGAAAAAGATGAGATGGAGCAAGGAACCATACAGGGTGATTACACGCAGCCCAGCCTCAGCTCATCCCAACGTGGATTGGGTGACAATAAGGAAGAGGAGCAAAAGGAGGAAGAACATGAGCTAGTTTCATGCGCTATAGATGGTACTACCTGCACAACTGTCATACCGTCTGTTCAGCGTGGATGGCCAGAGGACAGAGAGGAGGAGGAGGAGAGCATGGTCAGTCATCCTGTTGGTGAGGACACGGAAGTCTAGCCTGTAAGCAGTCTGGCACGCATGGCTGAGTTTATGTTACACTGCTTTTCCCATGACCCTCGCGTCCTCAAAATTTTGGGTGACAGTCATTACTGGTTGGTAACACTTCTAGACCCACGCTACAAGGAGAACTTTATATTTCTCATTCCTGAGGCGGACAGGTCTACAAAAATGGGGCAGTACCAGAAGGCCCTTGTTGCTGAACTATTAAAAAAATTCTTATCTGAAAACACTGTCAGCAGCGGTCACAGTTCATTGGACAACCAAGGAGAACAGGCGAGAGAGACACAAATGCAATCCAGCAGAGGCAAGGGAACACTGTCATAGTTCTGGGAGAGTTTTCTCAGACCCTCCCAACGCACAGGATCTGAGGTGCGGAGAACTCTCACAAGGAGTGCAAAGTTTGGGAGGATGCTGAGAGAGTACCTTGCCGACCGTACCCACGTCCTCCGTGATTCCTCTGTGCCTTTTAATTATTGGGTATCCAAGCTGGATACGTGGAATGAACGAGCTCTCTACGCCTTGGAGGTCCTAGGCTGCCCTGCCGCTAGCGTTTTATCAGAGCGGGTTTTTAGTGCTTCTGGTGGAATTAAAACTGATAAGCGCATCCGTCTGTCAACTGAAAATGCTGACAGGCTGACTCTTATAAAAATGGTCAAGGGCTGGATTGGGCCAGACTTCTCACCATCACCGAATGATAGCAGCATAACAAACTCAAATCCAGTGACCTTTTTTGGGAGGTGTATTCCCATGCACCTCTTCACACCCACAGATGGGTATACGCTTCCTGATTTTGGCTATTTGCTCTTGTCTTCCTCCTTCTCTTCATCCTCATCCTCCATCACCATATCACCAGGGTGACCGTGGTCCTTGATACAACACACACATAATTTTTTTAAAGGGTGTTTATGATGCCCATGAAAAACTGTTTTTATACAGTATGTTCATGTATACCCCCCAGGGGTAAATGTTTGTCAGCCCATACACTTAGTGAATGGGCATTACAAGTATAGGAGACCCGCTCCTTTCTAAAGGGAACATTTTTTTATGAGGCCCTCATAAAAAATGCCAAGGGGCATTGAAATGCCTCACAATTTTTGGCAGCCCTTGCATTCACTGCATAGGCCTACACTATGGGAGACCCTCTGCTTTATAATGGGAATTTGTCATTACTGTGGCCCTGCTCTATGTATCTTTAAATTCTTAGTGGGGTTTTTCCTAAAATTGGTCAGCCGTTGTACTCACTGCATACCCTATAACTGTATAGCAGACTCTTTCCTTTCTAATGGGAATTTGTCGTTAATGTGGCCTTGCTCTATGTGTCTTTAAAGTCTTAGTGGGGTTTTTCCTAATATTGGTCAGCTGTTGGACTCACTGCATACCCTATAACTGTATAGCAGACCCTCTCCTTTCTAATGGGAACATGTTGTACTTGTTACTGTGGCCCTGCACTATGTGTCTTTAAATTCTTAGTGTCGTTTTTCCTAAAATTGGTGAACCATTGGACTCACTGCATACCCTATAACTGTATAGCAGACTCTCTCTTTTCTAATGGGAACATGTCGTACTTGTTACTGTGGCCCTGCTCTATGTGTCTTTAAATTCTTAGTGGGGTTTTTCCTAAAATTGGTGAGCCGTTGGACTCACTGCATACCCTATAACTGTATAGCAGACCCTCTCCTTTCTAATGGGAACATGTCGTACTTCTTACTGTGGCCCTGCTTTATGTGTCTTTAAATTCTTAGTGGGGTTTTTCCTAAAATTGGTCAGCCTTTGGACTCACTGCATACCCTATAACTGTATTGCAGACTCTCTCCTTTCTAATGGGAATTTGTCACTACTGTGGCCCTGCTCTATGTGTCTTTAAATTCTTAGTGGGGATTTTCCCAAATTTTGGCAGCCCTTGCAGTCACAGCATAGGCATTACCACTATAGGAGACCTGCTTCTTTATAATGGGAACATATTTTTTACTGAGACCCTCCTCTATGTCTCTTCAAAGGGGTATTGTGTTGCGTCCAAATTTTTGGCAGCCCTTACAGTCTCTGCATATGCCATAACAGTATCGGAGACCCACTTGAAAGTAATGGGAACAACAAAGAATAGCCGGCTGATGGCTCTCTAACAACAGTGAGGGCTGACTGCTGGCCTTTTAAGAATAGTAAGGGCCGTCTGATGGCCCTATAAAAATAGGCTTTATGACTTTCAGAGTCCCTCCATCATAAATTAAACAGGATGTGTCTGATGATGTTTCACACACCACATTGCCAGATAAGGTTGTAAAATGACATTTCCCGGTGAATGCATTTGTCTTAAAAAATAACGTAAAAAAAAGCAAACATTAGGATCTTTCTTTAGTATAAAAAACAATTTTACCTCAATGTAATCACATTGTTCAGCTCCTGCACCTCTTCCTCCTTCTCCGAAACGACCATATCAGTCACAAGCTGACAGCACTGCAGCACTGCCTTAGCCAAGCGGCAACAGGCTGTGCTGAAGATAACATGCTTAGTGCTTAGGTGACAAACCGCCCAGCGCAGCAGAGTTGTTGAAAGCTGTAACACAGCAGCCTGATCTGTGGCTCTCACCGCTGAAAATACCGACAGGCAGGGTCGTGCGTGACAATGGGCGGAACCTGGTGATGGAGAAATCACAGCCAGAGTAGATACAGTTTCCCTCTACTGTATGTCAGTCCTTTCACCGAGCTAAATACAACTCTCAGCAAAAAAAGCTGTGGACTGGCTCCATATCGTCCCTGGCCACATTCACCTGTCCAGATGTTGTCCTTGCTGGGATTTGAAACAAGGATCCCAGCGCTGCAAGGCTTGAGTGTTTACCACTGATCCAATGTGCTGCCGCTCACCCTATAATATCTAAGAGGCTGGAGAAACTAGCACCTGCTGCCACTCTATCTTCAGCTCCTTTTGTGAGAAACTTGTATTTGGGCAGCCACTCAGTCTACCAAATAAAATTCCTGAGAAGGAAATTGGGGATGGCTTTGCTACTTGTAATGGGGGCAGTGCTAATACCATGGAGTCGTACCATAGTTTACTGGAAATATTCCAGGCTTGTAGGAGGCAAGCAAATTCCCACAGAAAAGTACAAGCAGTAATGTTCAGGGACCCGCGCTTGTAGAAGGCGGAGACAACACTGGTAGAATTAGTGACGGCTGGTTACCGAGCATGGATTCGAAGCATGAGGCATAAGGTTGTGAAAAGCTTCTGCCTCCATGAGCATAATAGGCCACATTTTAAGTGCAAGCAGCTGCCCAGAAATCTGGCAGTTTAGTATTGCGGCCTGTGGGTGGGCGGGTGGGTGGCTGGCTGGCTGCATACTTGTGCTTGCATTCCAAGTAACAGAAAACTAAGCAGATGGTGGTCTCTATCATCATCATGGCCTCTCCTCGGCACTATGAACTCTCCTGATGGAGAAGCCAGGGTCCACCGGAGGAGTCTCCGGTTTTCTGGTGGGTCCGCCATCCCTGCCGAGAAGCAGTCCTGGCTAAGAAAAGTGTGGGGGAAGGTTCCCGGACAGTCTATGGCTGCTTTTTTAATGTGGATCGGCCATGCTTATGCATGTTATTTCTCAAACAGCTTTGCAGATCAGGCCATTGCCCAACTCTGTAGTCATGAAATTAAGTGTGCAAAGAAAGATGTCTGTGTGTCAAAGCACAACAGACAAGTGCGAGTTGATGTTGGATGGGCTGCCATTGCTTCTGCAACAAGCTGCATTAGAGGAAAAATAGTGGCAGCTGGGGACCGAGTATGGGTACCCAGTCACCTCTGCCATAAGCTTGTGTACCGCTTCCGCCTCTATGAGCCTAAAAGGCCACATTTCAAGTGCAAGCAGCTGTCAAAAATGTGGCAGCATAATATTGCAGCCTGTGGGTGGGTGGCTGGCTGCATACTTGAGCTTGCATTCCAAGGAATGGGGTAGGGACAACTGAACGCTGCACTGGGACAAGGACGTGGATGTCAAGGATCGCTTATGATGGGCACACTTTTAGGCAGTGACCTGGGAGTCAGAAATGCTTCCAGAGGTCTTCCCCATGCTGTTCCCATGTCGTTTCAGCACTGTATACATGTGTCACCTGGCCAGATAAGGTTGTAAAATGTTAAAATGACATTTTCCAGTGATTTGTCTTGGTTGAAAGCAATGCAAAAGTGCAAAAACACATCAATAACGCTACGTGTGAACATAGCCCAAGGTGTGGAGGAGTATTTTTGGTTTTGGTTAATTATTTTGCCTTTTATACAAGTCATTACCCTGGAAAGGATGTTCCTTAACATATTTCCCAGGAAAATCCATTTTGGTTTCGTTTTTGTATGTTTTATTGTGAGTCCGTAAAAGTGGCGTAATACTCTGACAACGTTGTTGACAGCAGTGCCCTGGGAGTCAGAAATGCTTTCAGGGGCCTTCCCCATGCTGTTTCCATGTAATTTGAACACTGTTCCATCGATTTGGGCAACTTTTAGGCCCTCTGGAGATCGCCAGGGGGAGCTGCCGGAAAAATGCTCGAGTTTCCCATAGACTTACATTGGGCTCTTTGCTCAGGTCAAGCACCTGAGTATTCCAATTTGCTCAACCCGAGCAACGAGTACCCGAGTATTTTAGTGCTCGCTCATCACTAATCACCAGTGCTCATCCTGGTCCCAAAAAACAAACCTTGCTGTGACAAGAGCAAGGCCATGTAGAGTGTATATGGGTGCACTCTTTGTGTTGAGTCAATGGACACTTGGAGGTGGTAGAAATACATATTTTGACACAAATGCTTTGTATTCCTACAAGTGTTCTCAGTAGGACATTGAGAGCAAGATCACAAACTATTAAGTCCCTCTCAGTAGCAAACTAGAGGATGCAGTCTGAGATAAGGTGTCTAGTGAACCAGATAATGGGGTCCTTGTGTCATCTTGACTAAAAGGTTGAATTTTATTTAATGCCACAGTGCGAGATGGTTTTCAGCACAGAAGATCCAAATGGCCTTGTTTATAATTGTTCACATTGGCATAATAATTAAGCAGTGAACAACTTTGGTACGGAAAAAAAAATTGTAATGTCAGTGGGTACCTTTAGATTAAATCTTTGCAATAACTTTTAGTCTGTAATCTTTATTTTTTCATTCATACTACAGATAGGTCAGGACCAGCCGCTGAGCTCTGTCATTGTCTATAGAGGTTATGTGAGCTGTCATCTCTGTAGTCAAAACACTGCGGCCGGAATAGTATTGGGGAGCCAGCGCTAGAGCCAGCAGAGTGAGTGCTATCTGTCTTTGTTATCTTACAATACTAGAATTGCTTGGGTTCCACTTTTATAAAATTAGAAAACACTTTTATGTCATTGAAAAACCTTTTAAAGAAGCCAGGGTGGTATACAAAAAAACTCCCTATACTCACTTACTGGACTGGCGCTGCTCATTCACACTCAGTATTGTGTCTACTGCTCTCCTAACATGAACATCCGGCAGGGGACATCGTGTGACCACTTCTACTAATCAGCAATTGAACAGTAAGAAATATCACTCTTCCACTTTAGACAAAATGTAAAGGCTGGAGCCAATCAGCAGCCACTGAATGGCTGTACCAGTCCATGCTGGATTATGTCAGGTCGACCGGTGGGGAACAAAGTACTGAGTGCAGAATAGCAGGAGGTGAGCATAGTTCTCTTTAATTTCATACATGACTATAGACTCATTAAGATTATCTTTTAAAGTGGGGACAATATATCAAATACTTGTTGGGAGAGATGGCTGGCACAGGATTGTAGGCTGTTACTATATTAGAAGATAATTGTTTTTCAGCTTTTATATTTCTTAAAGTAATTGACTGAGAGCTGAAAAATGTTTACATTAAAAAAAATATTTGGTTGTGGAGAAAAAGATTGAAATTAATAAAAGTTTTGGCCAACTTCAGTGTCACCCCAAACTCAGTCTCGTATGCTTATTATTTTATCGGTTTAAATATAGATGGTGTTAATGTGCTGGCTGTCAGCAGCACATAACAGCAAATAGAATTCAGTAGGGTGTTTTCTGTCTGGAGTTTCTTATGTCTATGTGACTACTGTTGGCAGCTCAGTGTAGCAATACTATATAGTCTTAATTAGTGACAAATATATCTACCCATGCAGAATGTAATCTACAAACATATATCTGACATCCAGGACATCCAGCAGGCGATGCCCTGTTCAAATTCACAAATGGCAAAATTGTTATTGCAAATAGAAATTGAATATTCTTGAATCGCCATTCTCAAAGATGCTGATAATACAGTTCAAAGCGGAGTTTATCTTGGAAAGCATAGCCTAATTTTAATTAGCGTACGAAATGGAAAAGCAAAGATTTAGCTCTATTAGTTTTTTTTTTTAATTCCCAAAGGCTCTACATTGCACAAATGCTTATTGCAATATTACATCATGTAGGAAATCCAAGTACTGTACATGAAATGAAAGGCAACAGACATATTAAAACCTGTCACTACTGGCGTTCTGCTCCAGCTTTAAAAATTCTCCTCCATAAATCTTAGTATTATCCAACAGTAAAAGAACATCTAATGCTTCTATGTACCTCTCACCAATAGTTACAGTGCTGGCCAAAAGTATTGGCACCCCTGCAATTCTGTCAGATAATACTCAGTTTCTTCCCAAAAATGATTGCAAGCACAAATTCTTTGGTATTATTATCTTCATTTAATTTGCTTGCAAGGAAAAAACACAAAAGAGAATGAAGCAAAAATCAAATCATTGATCATTTCACACAAAACTCCAAAAAAGGCCGGACAAAAGTATTGGCACTCTCAGCCTAATACTTGGTTGCACAACCTTTAGCCAAAATAACTGCGAACAACCACTTCCGGTAACCATCAATGAGTTTCTTACAATGCTCTGCTGGAATTGTAGACCATTCTTCTTGGCAAACTGCTCCAGGTCCCTGATATTTGAAGGGTGCCTTCTCCAAACTGCCATTTTGAGATCTCGACACAGGTGTTCTATGGGATTTAGGTCTGGACTCATTGCTGGCCACCTTAGAAGTCTCCAGTGCTTTCTCTAAAACCATTTTATAGTGCTTTTGGAAGTGTGTTTTGGGTCATTGTCCTGCTGGAAGACCCACGACCTCTGAGGGAGACCCAGCTTTCTCACACTGGGCCCTACATTATGCTGCAAAATTTGTTGGTAGTCTTCAGACTTCATAATGCCATGCACACGGTCAAGCAGTCCGGTGCCAGAGGCAGCAAAGCAACCCCAAAACATCAGGGAACCACCGCCATGTTTGACTGTAGGGACCGTGTTCTTTTCTTTGAATGCCTCTTTTTTTTCCTGTACACTCTATGTTGATGCTTTTTCCCAAAAAGCTGTACTTTTGTCTCATCTGACCAACGAACATTCTTCCAGAACGTTTTAGGCTTTCTCAGGTAAGTTTTGCCAATCTCCAGCCTGGCTTTTTTATGTCTCGGGGTAAGAAGTGGGGTCTTCCAGTGTATCCTACCATACAGTCCCTTTTCATTCTGACGCCGACGGATAGTACGGGTTGACACTGATGTACCCTCAGACTGCAGGGCAGCTTGAACTTGTTTGGATGTTAGTCGAAGTTCTTTATCCACCATCCGCACAATCTTGAGCAGAAATCTCTCGTCAATTTTTCCTTTCCGTCCACATCTAGGGAGGTTAGCTACAGTGCCATGGGATTTAAACTTCTTGATGACACTGCGCACGGAAGACACAGGAATATTCTGGTCTTTGGAGATGCAGATGTGTTATGTGCAGCATGAGACGGGGCATTATCATGCATGAAAATGATCTTGCTGCGGAATGCACGGTTCTTCTTCTTGAACCATGGAAGGAAGTGCTGTTTGAGAAACTCAACATACATTATGGAGTTCATCTTTACCCCTTTAGGGATCCTAAAAGGGTCGACAATCTCTCTCCCCATGATTCCAGCCCAAAACATTACTCCACCTCCTCCTTGTTAGCGTCGTAGCTGTGTTTGCATGGGGTGTCCATCAACTAGCCATTCTCCACTCCATCCATCTGGTCCATCGAGATCATTTCATGCATGATAATGCCCCGTCTCATGCTGCACATAACACATCTGCATCTCTGGCTGCTATGGGCATAAAAGGGGACAAACTTATGGTGTGGCACTCATGCTCCCCTGACTTCAACCCCATTGAGAACCTCTGGAGCATCATCCAAAGGAGTGTCTATGATGGCGGGAGGCAGTTCACATCTAAGCAACAGCTCTGGGAGGGTATTCTGTCCTCATGCAAAACAATTAAAGCAGAAACCATCCAAAACCTGACAAATTCAATGGACGAGAGAGTTCAGAAGCTCCTTTCGAACAAGGGGTCCTATGTGCAAATGTAACATCACCTAGAATAAAGTTTTGAGTTGAAAACTGTTTGATATCAGTTTGTAATAACCCGCTAATGCTTATAATTTCAAAAATGTCAATTTTTTTGTTCTTTATTAAAATGAAAAGGTTGAAAACTCTGCTGTGCATAATAATTTGGAACATGCATTTTGAGTGCAGTTTCAGTTTTTCATTTTTTTTTAAATATACTGTTATCATAGGCAGTTTGTACAAAAACCTTTCAATTGTACTCTAATACTTATTTGACTGGAAAATTACAATGACTGCAATTCATTTAGGTAATTTGGGAAAATTGAGAAAATATTATTTGCATAATAATTTGGAACACAGTGTATGTGGGTGGTTCTGGAATGGTGACTGGTAATGGCTTCCTCATGCTAGCACACTCACCCTGCCTTGATTTATGCCCTGCTTGTCATTATGCAGCCACTGGGAAGTAAATCATGGCAGAGTGAGGACGACTATTCACCACTTCTGCACCACTGAGATGGTTATTTGTGAGCTGAAAGCGACAGTTTTTATGTTTACTCCCTGATATTAAAGGGTTTTCCACTACTAGGTCAACTCCTTCTTAATCTAAATGTTTGGCCCCAATAAAATAAACAAACCTATACTCGCTTCCAGTGCAGGCTCTGTTCCAGCGGTGTCCGCACTCGCAGTCCCGGGGCTGTGATACAGTGGAATGACATGTGATGCCTGGCACCCAATCAGCGCTGGCGTCACTGTCCAGCCTTCATACAAACTGAATATAAATAGGAAATCCAGGATTAGTTGCAGTCCTGGCTTCCTCTTCACGTTTGTCGAAAGGCGGGGACAGTGATGCTAGCACTGATTGATCGCCGGGCATCAGGTGTCATTCCACCACATCACAGCCCCGTGACTGCGAATGCTAACACCACTGAAAGTCTCCCGGGTGAGTATAGGTGCTTTTATTTTATCAGATCGAACAACTAGTTTAAGAAGGGGTTGTCCTAGTAGGGGACGACCCCTTTAAAACAGATCTGTCACCATATTTCACAATAAAAACTGCATACATTACTAAGCAGATCTTCTTGACCTGATGAGGATGGTGTATATTGTTATATACTAATAAACCTTTATGAAAGTTTAACTCAATCTCTGCCCACCTAGCCTTTGTGACAACTCCTCAGTGCCCTCTTATTGCTGAAATTTAACACCGCTCAATACAAGCTGCAACTGTCAGGCTGGATGGAAATTGAATTCACTATTTAATTCTGAAGCTGGATTAATAAAATTCTCTTTTTGATTTCAGAACTGTACAGCCATTCTGTGTCACACAAGGTGTTAGAACTCTCCTGTTCGTTTTTTTCTATTTTGGTCACGTGACCTGCTGCCTATTTATTCCAGCTCTGCCCTTCTGGCTTTGCTGGACTTCAGTGTTATTTGACTCTCTATCTAGCCAGGTGCTTTTGTACCTATCTCTCTAGTTCGTTTGGTTCTTTGGACCTCTAAGTACTTTTTGTCTGTTTGTCTTTTTGCTCCGCTACAACATCCGCTAGGAGGTGTCCAATTTTGTCCCAGTCCTTAGTTCTTTTAGGGACCCCTCCCTTTATTCTATAGGTCTGCGTTCAGACTAGCTGAGGACGAAGGCGGGTCTGTTCACAAGGAACAGGTCGCCCGCTGCAACGTAGGGAATCAGCTTAGTCTTATTGTAGGGACAGATTCCCTTTCTTTCCTTAGTTCTTGTAGCAGATCTTAACAGTAAGTCCAGCCCAAACTAAACTTGGAAAGATATCCTGGGATCAGTATGGTGTCTGTTAAAGAGTTGGCTCAACGCCTGCAGAGATTGTCTCTAGAGGTGGCCGATCTCCAGCAACACGTGAGTAGCTGTCCTGGAGCGCATTTTGTGGAACCAAAGGTAGGACTGCCTGATATTTTTGATGGTAAACAGCAAGATTTTTTTTCCTTTAAACATGCTTGTTTATTATATTTTCGTTTGAGACCCAGGTCCTCTGGGAATGAATCACAGCGCATTGGGTTTATCATGTCACTTTTGTGCAAGGAACCACAGGGGGTGGGCCTTTTCTCTCCAACCTAATGATCCATGTTTTAGTTCAGTGGAGGATTTTTTTTCTGCTATGGGGTTATTGTATGATGATCCTGATCGAGTCTCATCTGCTGAGACAGAACTGAGACGTTTGAAGTAGGGGTCAGGTGATGTTGAAAATTATTGTACACACTTCAGAAGGTGGTCTTCAGAAGTGAAATAGAATGATTCGGCGTTAAAATGTTCTTTTCTTGCCGGTCTAAGTGAAAGGGTTAAAGATCTGCTGATTGCATTTCCTGCACCTGTGACATTGCAAGAGGCCATGCAATTAGCTATACGTGTGGACAGGAGACTGCGTGCCTGGGTAAATGATGAGAAAATTCCTGCAATGGCAGCTCCTAGTCCTCAGAGGGTCTGCTCGGACTGCAGAGAACCGATGGAGGTTGGGGCGATGACACTCCGCTCTCAGGAAAGAGACCGCAGGTTTTCCAAGGGATTGTGTTTTTACTGTAGTAAATCTGACCATTTAATTAAGAACTGTGAGCTTCGTTTAAGCAAAGAAATAAAGAAGGTCAGTTACGCCCGTATTGCTTGTTTGAATTCTAAGGGAGTATTTCTTTCAGGGAGTACCCTATTGCAGGAAGATTTGATTGAATTTCAGGTATTTGTGGATTGTGGTTCAACACTTAATGTGATTGATAAGGGTTTTTGGAAAAACTTAAATTGGAATCCAAACCTTTGTCATCACCTATTTCTGTGATTGACAACACTCCTTTGAAATGTATTACTCACAAGGTTGCTGAATTTCCCCTCACTATCAATGGTATTCACCAGGAAAATTTGGATTTGGTGGTATTAAATAATTTACCTTCTCCAGTAGTTTTAGGTTTGCCTTCGTTAAAACTGCACAATCCTTTCCTGGACTGGTCTACTAATGAGATTAAGTCATGGAGTCCTAAGTGCTATGATAAGTGTTGTAACGGTCGCATTGCGGCTGTGGAAAAAGGGGAATTACCTGTACCTATTCAGGATTTTTGAAGGTTTTTTCAGAGGAGTAGCCACAAGTTTTACCTCCTCATAGGGACTATGATTGCACCATTGAGTTTGTTCCTGGAGCTACTCTTCCCAAGAGTCGCTTATTTAATCTGACTATCCCTGAGAGAAAGGCCTTGGAGGAATACATACAGACGAGCTTGGCTGCTGGTCACATTAGACCTTCTAAGTCACCTGTGGCTGTTGGATTTTTTTTTGTAAAAAAACAGGACGGCTGTTTACGTCCATGTCTGGACTTTCTGGACTTTCGCAAAATTAATAAAATTACCTACCCAATTCCTACCCATTGCCGTTAATTCCTGACTTGTTTAACTAGTTAGTGGGGCCAAGTGGTTCTCTAAAATTGATCTCCGGGGGGCATAGAATTTGTTACGAATAAAGGAGGGGGATGAATGGAAAACTGCTTTTAACACTCCGGTAGGTCATTTTGAGAATCTGGTGATGCCTTTTGGTCTTACCAATGCACCCGTGTTTTTTCAGAACCTTATTAATGACATAATGAGACCTTTGATTGGTAAGAATGTGGTTGTGTATTTGGATGACATTTTGATTTATTCGCCAGATCTGGAGTCTCATTGGCAGAGCGTACGTGAGGTTTTGCAGTTATTAAGTGACAATTCACTTTTTACTAAGCTGGAGAAATGTGAGTTCGCTGTGCAGAGAATTAGTTTTTTGGGCTACATTATCTCCAGCGAGGGCTTTGAGATGGACCCGGTGAAGGTTCAGGCTGTGCAGGAATGGCCTAGGCCTATTGGTTTGAAATCGATACAGAGATTTTTGGGCTTCGCCAATTATTACAGAAAATTCATTAAGAATTTTTCTATAATTGTTAAGCCGCTGACCGATCTCACCAGGAAAGGTGCGAATACTGTCCAGTGGACTACTGAGGCCATTGAAGCTTTTGTGTATCTCAAGGAGAGGTTCATTTCTGCCCCTATCCTTATGCAGCCTGATGAGACCAAGCCTTTTTTGGTCGAGGTTGATGCTTCTTCGGTGGGGGTCGGTGCGGTTTTGTCTCAGGAGAACAAGGATGGAGTACATCCCTGTGCTTTTTTTTCAAAAAAAATTTCAGAAACTGAACTTAATTACGATGTTGGTAATCGGGAATTGCTGGCTATTAAACTCGCGTTTGAACATTGGCGGCATTTCTTGGAAGGTGCTAAATTTCCGGTTCAGGTTTTCACTGATCATAAAAATTTGATTTATCTGGATGCTGCCAAGCGCTTGAATGCCCGTCAGGCTAGGTGGGCACTTTTTTTTTCTCGGTTTAATTTTTCTGTTACTTACATCCCTGGTACCAAGAATGCTAAAGCCGATGCTTTATCTCGCAGTTTTTCTCCCATGGTTAGTACCGAGGAGGAGGAGAGCATTTTACAGGAAGGAGTTGTAGTAGCAGCATTGGACTCCATTTTGGAAGATGGGATTCTGAAAGCCCATGAGGATGCCCAATCTATCACTCCCCATGGGAGGTTGTTTGTACTTAGAACTAGTGTTGAGCCACCCCCGTAGTGTTCGAGTTCGGTTCGGTTCGTCGAACACCCGTGTGTTCGCCGAACTGTTCGTCGAACTGTTCGTCGAACACCTTCGAACACCGTTAAAACCAATGGCAGGCAAACAAAAACACATAGAAACACATAGAAAACACCTTCAAAGGTGTCCAAAAGCTGACAAACTGCTCAGAAGACACAACTAACACATGGAAAAGTGACAAGTACATATAGTCATGTGAAAAGAAAAGAGGTGGAGGAGTAAAAGGAGGGGGAGACACAGATATAGGCATGTCATGCCCTTCTAAAATAGAAAAAGTGAGAAGCCGAGACGGCCAGTCCGCTCCTGCCCGTGCCACCTCCGTGTCGCCGGGTTTGTGCCAGAGCCGCGGTGAACCCTGACGGCCAGCCCCCCTCTCCCAATACTGGTGCCTGTCCGCTGGTGGGTCGAGAGAGCCCCCCTGTGGTGGAGGCAGCTCTAAGCTTTTTAATTTAAATTGTCCCTCTAATTTGAATGAATACACTTTAAATCCATTTACAAGGATCTATTGGAGGGCAAGTCTCATGCCAGCAGTCGCGTAATTCCAGCTCCAGTAGCGTCCACTAAAGCTGCTGCAGTTAAAAAGCTTTTATAAGGATCGAGCTCGGCTGTCCACCGCAAGGCATCCTAGTGCCAGTCCCAGCCCCTATGCCTTGGGGTGCCTACTGATGCTCTTCACTGAGTATCCCGTGGTCCCGAAGCATTTCCTTTGAAAAAATTAAGTGTCCAAACTACAGGTGGTGTAGCTTGCTTAACAGCCGGGATAATCCGCTGACTAGCAGACACTGCTACTAGGCACAAAGTATTTCCTGGGCTAGATGCAGTTAAAAATTTGTAAGTAGATACTCTCATTGGATGCTGAGAAAGCATTCCATAGAGTCTCCTGGCACGCCATATATGATTCTCTTAAAAAGCTTGGGGTAGGGGTCTAGGAGACCCTTTTATAGCCAAAATCACGGCCCTGTATCACAATACGTCACCTAGGCTGAAGATAAATGGAACTGTAGCACCGAGGGCTCGGTTGCTACAGACGTATTGCACCTCACCCAGAGGTGTGATATCTCACTCTCAGATAAGGATGGAGTGTGGATCAGGACCCGACACCTGCATGCATTACACCACATTGCCGTGGGGCAGGGCGACCAATATGCCCCTGAGATGGGCATGACAGTCCCTGTCCCTGGCTGGAGTGGGGGGAGGGAACACCGAGGAAGGGGAACCCTGCAGTGCAGGAGCAGGGAGGAAGCAGTTCCTGGGTGCATTGAGAAGGGAGTATAAAAGGTGGGCACCATCTTAGTTCAGTGCAGAGAAGTCTGAGCAGAAGTGGCAGGGAGCAGGGGCTCTGCATGAGCTCTGCTCCGGAGGCGAGCCTAGTAACAGAGGCCCAGGCCTGCAAGAGGGAGAAGGAAGGAAGAGGAGCGGAGAAGGCTCCAGGAACGAGGAATGAAGGGATCCCAGGGGTGCGGACGGGCGAGTCGCCACCGCACGCCCGAATCCACCTGCGTGGAGGGGTCAGGCCAAAGGGGGAGACCGGTCCCCGAACTAGTGGAGGCAGGAAACGACCCTCAGCTAGAAACCGGAGGCTCTGACAATTTATGTGGCGCAGCCCCTTGCTCCACCCGCTAGGAAGGCACCACATAGGGTCAGGGAAACTGGCGCCAAGTTTACCAAGAGGAGGCCCGAGGCAGCCGGACAGAAGTGTTGGTAAGAAAGGCCAGACAAAGGACATACAAAGGGGGTCCTGTGAAGCGCTCCAAAGTTATCTGGGAGTTGTCTGAGCCCCTCACCTGGTGAGCACAGTACGACGTGGGCAGCCGTTACCTGCAGACGTGGTCTGGATAATAAGAACTGTGAGTAAAGGCCCTGAACTGCATCACTGACTCCGTGTCGTTACTGCTGCTGCCCTGCACCATCACCCCCATCCTCCGCATACACTGCCCTGAGGCTATACTCCTCCCGTGGGGAGTTATGCTACGCTCTGCTGCACCCACAACACCAGCCTTAGCGGTCTGCCCTGTAGCGGCGGTTCACTCTGACCGCAATCCACGGGTGGCGTAGTCGGACATTTAAACATCAAAACCACATAAATAGTTCCGCCACTGGTTTGACCGCCCTGAGCCACGGAACCGGATCGCCGCCACGAAGACTACAACCACCAGCATCCACCAAAAAGGGTCCGGCTCCGGGTGTCCCAAGGCCCAGGGGGTGCGTCAGAACATTTTCATCACCTTTCACAATCACCAATGGGACAAGGCAGGGATGTCCTCTGTCCCCTCTCTTATACATCCTAGTGACGGAGCACCTGCTCTCATCAATTCGCCATAACCCCAATATTAGGTGGATTGAGGTGGGAGGCACCGAGTACAAGTGCTCTCTATTTGCTGATGATGTCCTAGTATATATCACTCAATCACATATATCCATCCCTGCTGTTATGGCTGAAATAGATCACTTTGTTACATGGTAAAATTTTAAAATCAATGCAGCGAAGTCTGAGGCCCTCGATGTCTCCCTCCCTAAATCCATATAGGATTCCATCCAGTCCAACTTTCCCTTTGCCTGGCCCTCACAGGGTATCAAATACTTAGGAATTCCTATTCATAGAGACCTCTCCCATCTATGTTATCTTAATTTTGGGCCTTTTATTGAACAATTCCATACAGACCACGGTTGGCAAGTTAGAACTGTAAGATTCACTACGTGAACCACTGGTGTTTTGTGGAAAAGCACATGTACACCGCGTTCCAAATTATTATGCAAAAAGTGTTTAGGAGTGATAAGGGAAGAATTTGTTTGTTTGTCAGTTAAACTCATTGATGGTGATGTGTGTCAGGGCTCTTTATATCACTGTAAGCAATTGCAGACACCTGTGCTAATTAGTTTGGCAGGTGTGTCCAATGAAAGGCAAGACTACTTAAGAAGGCTCTCTCACATTATTAAGCAGCCTACATTTTCTGCCAAAATGGGAAAGAAAAAGGATGTGTCAGCTGCTGAGAAGCAACAAATTGTGGAGTGTTTAGGTCAAGGCATGACTACAATCAACATTGCGCGATGATTAGGATGAAGTGTCTTGGCAATCAAGAAGTATGTAGCTGATTCACAGTACACACGTGTGCGTGCTGATAAGGGCAAATTGAGGACTCTTTCCTACAGGCAATTACGTCAGGTTGAAAGAGCAGCGGCAAAAAAGCCTTGTCATAGCAGCAGACAAGTTTTTGAAGCTGCTTGTGCCTCCAACGTCCCCCGAACAACAAGATGCAGGGTCCTTCAGAGGTTTGCAGCTGTGCATACGCCATCCTGTCGACCTCCTCTATCCACTTCACACAAGCAGAAACGGCTCCAGTGGGCCAAACATTACATGAAGACTGATTTCAAAACTGTTTTGTTCACGGATGAGTGCCGTGCAGCGCTCGATGGTCCAGATGAATGGAGTGGAGGATGGCTGGTTGATGGACACCCCACGCAAACACTGCTACAGCGCCAACAAGGAGGAGGTGGAGTAATGTTTTGGGCTGGAATCATGGGGAGAGAGATTGTCGGCCCCTTTAGGATCCCTGAAGGCGCTAAAGATGAACTCCATAATGTATGTGGATTTTCTCAAACAGCACTTCCTGCCATGGTTCAGGAAGAAGAACCGTGTATTTCACAGCAAGATCATTTTTCTGCATGATAATGCACCATCTCATGCTGCACATAAAACATCTGCATCTCTGACTGATATGGGCATAAAAGGGGACAAACTTATGGTGTGACCCCCATGCTCCCCTGACCTCTACCCCATTCAGAACCTTTGGAGCATCATTAAAAGGAGTGTCTATGATGGCGGGAGGCAGTTCACATCTAAGCAACAGCTCTGGGAGGGTATTCTGTCCTCATGCAAAACAATTGAAGCAGAAACCATCCAAAACCTGACAAATTCAATGGACGAGAGAGTTCAGAAGCTCCTTTCGAACAAGGGGTCCTATGTGAAAATGTAACATCACCTAGAATAAAGTTTTGAGTTGAAAACTGTTTGATTTCAGTTTCTAACAATCTGCTAATGCTTATAATTTCAAAAATGACCATTTTTTTGGTCTTTATTAAAATGAAAAGGTTGATCGAAAAGTTTGGGGGATCTAAGAGTGTGGCAACCCAGTAGTCATGATTACTTCGAATTCTGACAATATGAGGGTCATGCTGCAGGTAGTGCAGCAAGAAGGCACTTATGTGTCTTGCGCATCTCGGAGCCCCAAAATTATTTTCCGGGCTAGATGCAGCTAAAAATTATTTTTAATTTTAAATCTGGTGAAGCTTATTATAGATGGCCTAATAGGATCAGTGCTGCACACTGCTACAAAGCCCAAATTATTTTCCAGTCAAGATACAGATAAACATGATTAGTAATTTGAAAGCTTAAAACGGTTGGTAGGGTGATTTTAACCAATCATCAAGCTTTTACTCTCCCCAGGATGACACAGGGGTAGAAAAGTCGTTTCGGATCCATGATTTGTTCATCTTTATGAACGTGAGTCTGTCTACATTATCAGTGGAGAGCCGCGTGCGCTTATCTGTCAGCACACCACCAGCATCGCTGAACACACGTTCAGACAGAACGCTGGCTGCGGGGCATGACAAGATCTCCAAGGCGTAAGTGGCTAGCTCCAGCCATTTATCCAGATTGGAAGCCCAAAAAGAGCAAGGGTCCAGTGACACAGTCGTGGCTTCAATGTTTACTTGGAGATACTCCTGTACCATCGTCTCTAGGCGTTGACTATGTGTCAGACTTCTTGTCTCCTGTGGCCTTGCAAAGGATGGGCTAAAAAAGTGGTGAAATGATTCCGCAAAATTGATGTTACCAGCAGATACTGTGGTTCTGTTACGGTTTGAGTGCTGAACACTTGACGGTCCCACGGTTGGCAAGTTGGAACTGTGAGATTCACTACGTGCACCACTGGTATTTTGTGGAAAAGCACATGCAAGATTCTGCAACAGTCTCTGCTGATACTCCTGCATGCGTGCATCCCTTTCTATGGCAGGAATAATTTCTGCAAATTTACTTTTGTACCGGGGATCTAACAGTGTGGCAACCCAGTAGTCAGGATTATTTCTAATTCTCACAATTCGAGGGTCATGTTGCAGGTAGTGCAGCAAGAAGGCACTCATGTGTGTTGCGCATCCAGGAGCACCAAGTCCCTGTTGTGTTGGTGGCGAGGTAACAATCATGCTTCCTTCCTCTGTCCTCTCCCCCCAACCTCGCACAACAGAAATGTGATCAAGGTCTCCCTCATCTGATGAGTCTTCCAACAGTTCGTCCTCCACTTCTTCCTCGGCTCCTGCACCTTCCTCACTAGTTTGGCTGCTACCATGCGCCCTGGTAAAATCATCTCCCCAACCCTCACATGCCTGCCGCCTTGGTGCTGCCGACCGTCTGGACCTTGCAGATGTTAGCCCTTCCGCATACAACTCCTCCTCCTCTACTTCCTCCACCTCCTCTTGTGCCACCACCTGACTCCGAATTCTGTTTAACATGTGCTCCAGCATGTAAATCACCGGAATAGTCATGCTGATAATGGCATCGTCAGCACTAAACATCTTCGTCGCCATTTCAAAACTGTGCAGAAGGGTGCATAGGTCCCTGATCTGAGACCACTCCTCCAGCGTGATTTGCCCCACCTCTGAATCTCGTTGGCCCAGGCTATACGTCAGAACGTATTGCACCAGGGCTTGTCGGTGCTGCCACAGTCGCTGCAACATGTGCAGAGTTGAATTCCACCGGGTAGGCACATCGCATTTTAGCCGGTGAAGTGGCAGGCCCAACAACTTCTGTAGAGATGTAAGTCGCTGAGCTGCGGGATGCGAACGGCGGAAGTGAGCACACAGCGACCGTGCCCTCTGCAGAAGGCCATCTAGTCTGGGATAGTGGGCTAAAAATTGCTGGACAACCAGGTTCAACACGTGAGCCATACAAGGCACGTGTGTGACATTGCCCCGGCGAAGGGCCGCACCCAGGTTTGCAGCATTGTCGCACACGGCCTTCCCTGGTTTCAGGTCCAGTGGAGACAACCATTCATGAAATTGGTTCTCCAGAGCTGACCACAACTCCTCAGCTGTGTGACTCACATTTCCCAGACATTTCAATGTAAAAACCGCCTGATGACGTTGAGCCCTACTGCCAGCATAGTAAGGAGGTGTGCAGGATCCCTTCTGCGCAGTTAGAAAGCTTGTGGCATGACCAGACAGGCTTTGGGTGCAGGTGGAAGACCGAGAGGAGGTTGAGGAGGCAGAAGCAGTGGAGGAACTTTGACATAAAGAGGATTGACGCACAACTCGTGGGGACGGCAAGACTTGGACAGCAGCCCCTTGTCCTGCTGTCACCATAGTTACCCAGTGCCCAGTCAGCGACATGTAACGCCCCTGTCCATGCCTACTCGTCCAAGTGTCTGTGGTGAAATGCACCCTGTCACACACAGAGTTTCTCAAAGAAGCGGTGATGTTGTGTGCGACATGCTGGTGGAGCGCAGGCACACCTTTCTTTGAGAAGTAGTGCCGACTGGGCATCTGGTACTGGGGCACTGCGACGGACATAAGGTCTCGAAAATCCTCTGTGTCCACCAGGCGGAAAGGCAGCATTTCTGTAGCCAAGAGCTTGCAGATGGTGAAATTCAACCTCTTAGCTTTCTCATGGCTAGGAGGAAATGGTCTTTTACTTGTCCACATCTGGGGGACCGAGGGCTGGCTATTGTGCTTAGACGGGGTTGATAAGGGTGTCCCCGGCAAACTGCCGGTCTGTGAGGAAGATGCAGGCGGATATGTTAGGTTGCCTTGATCCAAAGGTGGTGCTATCGATGTCGGACAGCGCTCAAGACCAGCTGGTGTTACCACCTCCAAAGAAAATGATGACCTGCCAATCACGCTGGCTGTTGCGGGTAAAGAGGTGGCAGGTCTGCGCCCCAAAACAGGTGTGACTGCTGTCCCCCCAGTCAAAGAGGATGAAGAGGCCGCGGATGCACAAGATATGGCAGACGGTGGTTGGCCCGGCCGGCTAGGCCGCATTGTAGCACACTGAGCTTCCCACTGCAACTTATGCTTCATGTCCATGTGCCGGTTCATGCATGAAGTACTCAAACTATGTATTTTTTGGCCTCTACTTAGCTTTTGCTGACAAATGTTACAGATAACACGAGTTGGGTCATCTTTATCGATCTGAAAAAATGCCCAGGCTATGCAAGGCTTAGCACCCATGCGACCTGAAGAGCCACCACGACTTGTGGTGAGAGGCAGAGTTGTGTATGAGGATGCAGTTGTTGACGTGCTTCCAGTACTACGTCTCTGTCCAGGAAGGCGCAACCTGACCTCGTCGTCACTAGCATCTTCCTCCACCTCCTCTGCTGACCTCATCTCTTGGCTGACTGTGGGTTGACAGTAAGTGGGATCTCCGACCTCATCATCATCACCCTGTGCGTTATCACACCCGTCGTCCTCAGAGCCAACCTGTTCCTGCCCTGACAAAAAACTAAAGTTGTCGCTCCAATCAGGTATTTGAGTCTTATCATCGTCTTCCTCATTGTCTCCACCAACAGGAGTTACAGTTTGGGAATGAGGGTCTACATTATGGTCAGAACCTTCTGCGTCTGGTCCTGGATCCGACTCATAAAGATTCTGGGCATCAGTGCAGATCATTTCCTCGTCTGGATTCACAGAAGCGCTGGAGTCGACCTCTGATTCCCAGGCTATAGTATGAGTAAACAGCTCTGCAGACTCAACCATCTGTTCTACCTCATACTCAGACGGGCAGCTGGAGATTTGGGAGCTGTGAGGAAGCAAGTGCGATTTGGGTGACACCTTTGAGGACTGGAGTATTTGTGATGTTGAAGTTGATGTGGAGGAGAGCCCACTTAAAGGAGCACTTGATATCCGTTGAAGCACCTGCTGTTTTTGTGCCTCATCTGGAATTTGTAGCGATTGGCGTGGCCGTAAGAAAGGGATCTTATCACATTGTCCGCTAAAAGAAGTAGACATTTTAGTTTGGCTGGAAGATGGTCTTTCTTCTGCACCTACCCCACGGACACAACCTTTTTTCCCCTTCCCAACACGCCTATTCCCCTTTCCACCAGCAGCAGGCCTTTTTCCACTCATTTTGGTGGTTAACTAATTCACAACTCTGGAGTTGTTTGCACAAAAAAACAATGGATGGTAACCGAGCAGAGCTGAGTGGCCAAACTGTGGTATTAGGCCAAAACTATTGGCTGGGTTAGATGCAGAAAAAAATTATTTTTAATTTGCAACCTGATGGAGGTCAGTATAGATGGACTAATAGACCAAGTCCCACACACTGCTAGAAGCCCAAATATTTTTTCAGAGCTAGATGCAGAAAATTTTTTTATTCAATTTGCAACCTGATGGAGGTCAGTATAGATGGACTAATAGACCAAGTCCCACACACTGCTAGAAGCCCAAATATTTTTTCAGAGCTAGATGCAGAAAAAAATTATTTTTAATTTGCAACCTGATGGAGGTCAGTATAGATGGACTAATAGACCAAGTCCCACACACTGCTAGAAGCCCAAATATTTTTTCAGAGCTAGATGCAGAAAAAAAAAATTTTTAATTTGCCACCTGATGGAGGTCAGTATAGATGGACTAATAGAACAAGTCCCACACGCTGCTAGAAGCCCAAATAGTTTTTCAGAGATAAATGAAGAAAAAAATTATTTTTAATTTGCAACCTGATGGAGGTCAGTATAGATGGACTAATAGACCAAGTCCCACACACTGCTAGAAGCCCAAATATTTTTTCAGAGCTAGATGCAGAAAAAAATTATTTTTAATTTGCAACCTGATGGAGGTCAGTATAGATGGACTAATAGAACAAGTCCCACACGCTGCTAGAAGCCCAAAGAGTTTTTCAGAGATAAATGAAGAAAAAAATTATTTTTAATTTGCAACCTGATGGAGGTCAGTATAGATGGACTAATAGACCAAGTCCCACACACTGCTAGAAGCTCAAATATTTTTTCAGAGCTAGATGCAGAAAAAAATTATTTTTAATTTGCAACCTGATGGAGGTCAGTATAGATGGACTAATAGACCAAGTCCCACACACCGCTAGAAGCCCAAATATTTTTTCAGAGCTAGATGCAGAAAAAAATTATATTCAATTTGCAACCTGCTGGAGGTCAGTATAGATGGACTAATAGAACAAGTCCCACACACTGCTAGAAGCCCAAATATTTTTTCAGAGCTAAATGAAGAAAAAAATTATTTTTAATTTGCAACCTGATGGAGGTCAGTATAGATGGACTAATAGACCAAGTCCCACACACTGCTAGAAGCCCAAATATTTTTTCAGAGCTAGATGCAGAAAAAAATTATTTTTAATTTGCAACCTGATGGAGGTCAGTATAGATGGACTAATAGACCAAGTCCCACACACCGCTAGAAGCCCAAATATTTTTTCAGAGCTAGATGCAGAAAATTTTTTTATTCAATTTGCAACCTGATGGAGGTCAGTATAGATGGACTAATAGAACAAGTCCCACACGCTGCTAGAAGCCCAAATATTTTTTCAGAGATAAATGAAGAAAAAAATTATTTTTAATTTGCAACCTGATGGAGGTCAGTATAGATGGACTAATAGACCAAGTCCCACACACTGCTAGAAGCCCAAATATTTTTTCAGAGCTAGATGCAGAAAAAAAATATTTTTAATTTGCAACCTGATGGAGGTCAGTATAGATGGACTAATAGAATGATGCTATGCCCAAAAGATTTTACTTCACTAGGTGCAGTAAAAAAATTGGTATTCTATACACAGGTGGTATATCTTGCAACACAGATAGGCTACTCCACTGACTAACACACTCTGCAATAGGCCAAAAAGGATTAGCTTTGCTAGATTCAGCCAAATGCTGTGAAAAAAACTTGCACAGCACTGGCACAGACCTGCCTGGCAAAAACTGATAGGAACTGATGTAACCTAGTCCTGAAAAGGACTCCAATTACAATTAGTCTTTACTCCCATAATCTATCTATTTAAGAGCACAGACCTGCTTGATAAAAGTCGTAGGAAATGCTGTAACCTAGTCCTTAAAAGGACTGCAATCACAACTATTCCCTATCCCCAAGCTAACTGTATATTTGTGCGAAAATTGGCTTGAAATTAACAAGGTATAGCGCACACAGCAACAGCGGTGCCGTCTAACACGCAGCTGCAGCAGTGAGAAAATGGTGGCGACGGGGAAAATGGCTTGGTCTTATAGGGCAAGGACATGTGACATACACTGCCAATCACACATGCCCTTGCTTGTGTGAAAAAAAGCACTTCGCTCCGTGTGTGCGCTGCTGATAGGCTGACAGATTGCACCTCCCCACTGCAAATGCGGGAAAGAGAAAAAAAAATGGAGATCTTCATTGTTCCTGCAGAGATCCATCCCCTGCCCCTCCCCCCGCCCCGCTGTACACTCAAACTGCGTATTAACATTAATTTTCATCATTACTGAGAAAAAATCCAGTTATGATTTTGGTGCACGAACAGTTATCGAACATAACCTCGAACAGCCGAATTTTTCTCAAATTGTTCGTGTTCGCCGAACGGCTCGAACACCGCCCAAAACAGCTCGAATTTGAGATTGGCGAACAGTTCGAGTAGAACAACGCTCATCTCTACTTAGAACCTTTAGGAAAGATTTGTTTGTGGAATATCATGAGTCTCGGTTGGCAGGTCATCCAGGAATTTCTGAGACTAAGAGACTTATAGGTCGCAGTTTTTGGTGGCCTGGGTGGCAGAAGGAAGTGGGTGCATGTAGCGTCGGCGTCCCTGCCCCCTGCTAGGCAGGGACGCTGTTCCCCTCACCCCTCCGCTCCGAGCCCGGCGTCCTCCTCCCGCTCTGCTGGCAGCGCGCGCTCCTTCCCGGCCACGGTGCTTAGGGCGCGCGCGCGTTCCCCCCCTCTTAAAGGGGCCGCGCGAGCCGTCCTAAGCAGTCCCCGGCCAATGGCCGGAGGACTTCACCATATATAAGGCACCTCCTCCAAAATGGAGGTGCCCGAGCAATGTTGTTGCACTGTTCACTACTCTGCTTCAGTCCTCAGGTCCCGTTGCCTGTTACCTGCCAGTTACCTGCCAGTTGCCTGCCAGTAGTGTTGAGCCACCCCCGTAGTGTTCGAGTTCGGTTCGGTTCGTCGAACACCCGTGTGTTCGCCGAACTGTTCGTCGAACTGTTCGTCGAACACCTTCGAACACCGTTAAAACCAATGGCAGGCAAACAAAAACACATAGAAACACATAGAAAACACCTTCAAAGGTGTCCAAAAGCTGACAAACTGCTCGGAAGACACAACTAACACATGGAAAAGTGACAAGTACATATAGTCATGCGAAAAGAAAAGAGGTGGAGGAGTAAAAGGAGGGGGAGACACAGATATAGGCATGTCATGCCCTTCTAAAATCCAAAAAGTGAGAAGCCGACACGGCCAGTCCGTTCCTGCCTGTGCCTCCTCTGTGTCGCCGGGTTTGTGCCAGAGCCGCGGTGGACCCTGACGGCCAGCCCCCCTATCCCAATACTGGTGCCTGTCCGCCGGTGGGTCGAGGCCCCCACGGTGGGGGGGGGAGTAACATCTGCAGAAGAAAGACAATCTTCCAGCCAAACTAAGATGTCGACTTCTTTTCGTGGACAATGTGATACGATCCCATTCTTACGGACACGCCCATCGCTACAAATTCTAGATGAGGCACAAAAACAGCAGGTGCTTCAACGGATATCAAGTGCTCCTTCAAGTGGGCTCTCCATCACCTCAATTTCAACATCACAAATACTCCAGTCCTCAGAGGTGTCACCCCAATCGCACTTGCTTCCTCACAGCTCCCAAGTCTCCAGCTGCCCGTCTGAGTATGGGGTAACACAGATGGCTGAGTCTGCCCAGCTGTTTACTCATACTATAGCCTGGGAAACGGAGGTCTGCTCCAGAGCTTCTGTTAATCCAGATGAGGAAATGATCTGATCCGATGCCCAGAATCTTTATAAGTTGGATCCAGGACCAGATGAAGAAGGTTCTGAGCATAATGTAGACCCTTGTTCCCAAACTGTAACTCCTGTTGGTGGAGATAATGATGAAGACGATGATGAGACTCAAATACCTGATTGGAGCGACAACTTGACTTTTCGGTCAGGGCAGGAAGAGGTTGGCTCTGAGGGCGACGGGTGTGATAACACACAGGGTGATGATGACGAGGTTGGAGATCCCACTTACTGTCAACCCACAGTCAGACAGTCGATGAGGTCAGCAGAGGAGGTGGAGGAGGATGTGACTAGCCCTGGGGATGGGGATCACTCGGTACCCGGGCATTTGCCTGGCCTTGGGGATGTCGCGGTGGTCGGCTCCCTGGCCCGTACTCTGGGGTGTCTCTTTAAAAGGGTGGATAATTGTTAATTTTATAAGAGTTCATGACGCCTCCTGTGGTATCTGGTGACAAGCACCAGCGCTGCAGCAGTCCACTGAGGCCGGTGATAAGGCAGCTCGATGGTATAGCTCCCCACAGGTGGAGCTAGGTCTCAGGGCAGCGTATGCAGAGGGAATGCAGGACAGGCGAGACCCAGCTGGGTCAGAGCAAGAACGGGAACGGACACGGTAGTCACTTCAGTACCTTTTACTGGTGGAAATTCAGGCACATCCCGGAGCACTGTAGGGTGAAGGGTGCATATCAGGATCCTCCCCAATGAGCGGGTGTAGGGCCTCCTGTTTCTTGCCTCTGCGTAGTAAGTTTCTGACCTGCCTGGAGCTAGGCCTAACTTTGTCTCTGTCCTGCGCTGGCTGACCTTGTGGTAGGGCCTTCTCTTGGAGTTCACGCTCCCAGTATGCGGGGCCTAAGCGTCTCCTGGCTCTGTTACATATCAGCACCTTAGCGATCCTGGGACTTGTAGTTCTCCAGGGATTCCGGTTATGCCTTACTGGGTCATAGAGATACCGGTAAGCTCGGATCCTGTGTCCGGTAAATGCTTCGGGGTGAGCTGGTTAAGCTCCTCTGCCCCTTATGTACTAACTCGCCACTCGCCTTCGGCCTACTCGGGCCCTCACTAGGCTATACACACTAACGGCAGCTTGCCGCGCTTCACTGATCTTACGGCACCGGCACACCTTAAGATCTATCTGGGCTCCCTGAATCTAGCAAGCAGGAGCCTCGTGCTCCACTGCTGAACTATTAACTGCGTTCTCTAGACTAGACTGAGCTCCACTGCAGACTGACCTCTCTTAGGCTTCTCTACTGCAGGAACTCTTCAGAGGAACTGAACTGCCTAGCTCCACCTTCCCTATTTATATCCCTAACGGGCTCCCTCTGCTGGTCTGAGGTGGAAGGTGGAGATGTGTGAATGTTTATGGGGGCCTCTTGTGGAGGATTCCATCAATGCACTCTTGTAGGATCTGTGATACCAAGCGCAGCGGGGCATCACAGATGCTATTGACGACAAGGTTAGGTTGCGCCTTCCTGAACAGAGACGGAGTACTGGAAGCACGTCAACAACTGCATCCTCAACCACAACTCTGCCTCTGACCACAAGTCGAAGTGGCTCTTCAGGTCACATGGGCACTAAGCCTTGCATAGCCTGGGCATTTATTCAGATCGATAAGGATGACCCAACTCGTGTTATCTGTAATATTTGTCAGCAAAAGCTAAGTAGAGGCCAAAAAATACATAGTTTGAGTACTTCATGCATGTACCGTCACATGGATATGAAGCATAAGTTGCAGTGGGAAGCTCACTGTGCTACAATGCGGCCTAGCCGGCTGGGCCAACCACCGTCTGCCCCATCTTGTGCATCCGCAGCCTCTTCATCCTCTGTGACTGGGGGGACAGCAGTCACACATGTTTTTGGACGCAGACCTGCCACCTCTTTACCCGCAACAGCCAGTATGATTGGCAGGTCGTCAGTTCATTGGGAAGTGGAAACACCTGCAAGTGTTGAGCGCTCTCCGACATCGAGAGCACCACCTTTGGATCAAGGCAACCTAAAATGTCCGCCTGCATCTTCCTCACAGACCGGCAGTTGCCGGGGACACCCTACTCAACACCGTCTAAGCACAACAGCCAGCCCTCGGTCCCTCAGATGTGGAAAAGTAAAAGACCATTTCCTCCTAGCCATGAGAAAGCTAAGAGGTTGAATTTCACCATCTGCAAGCTGTTGGCTACAGAAATGCTGCCTTTCCACCTGGAGGACACAGAGGATTTTCAAGGCCTTATGTCCGTCACAGTGCCCCAGTACCAGATGCCCAGTCGGCACTACTTCTCAAAGAAAGGTGTGCCTGCGCTCCACTAGCATGTCGCACACAACATCACCGCTTCTTTGAGAAACTCTGTGTGTGACAGGGTGCACTTCACCACAGACACTTGGACGAGAAGGCATGGACAGGGGCGTTACATGTCGCTGACTGGGCACTGGGTAACTATGGTGACAGCAGGACAAGGGGCTGCTGTCCAAGTCTTACCGTCCCCACGAGTTGTGTGTTAATCCTCTTTATCTCGAACTTCCTCCACTGCTTCTGCCTCCTCAACCTCCTCTCGGTCCTCCACCTGCACCCAAAGCCTGTCTGGTAATGCCACCTGCTTTCTAACTGCGCAGAAGGAATCCTGCACACCTCCTTACTATGCTGGCAGCAGGGCTCAACGCATCAGTGTTTACTTTGAAATGTCTGGGAAATGTGAGTCACACAGCTGAGGAGTTTTGGTCAGCTCTGGAGACCCAGTTTCATGAAAGGTTGTCTCCACTGGACCTGCAACCAGGGAAGGCCATGTGCGACAATGCTGCAAACCTGGGTGCGGCCCTTCGCCGGGGCAATGTCACACACGTGCCTTGTATGGCTCACATGTTGAACCTGCTTGTCCAGCAATTTTTAGCCCACTATCCCGGACTAGATGGCCTTCTGCAGAGTGCACGGTCGCTGTGTGCTCACTTCCGCCGTTCGCATCCCGCAGTTCAACGACTTACATCTCTACAGAAGTCGTTGGGCCTGCCAGTTCACCGGCTGAAATGCGATGTGCCAACACGGTGGAATTCAACTCTGCACATGTTGCAGCGACTGTGGCAGCACCAACAAGCCCTGGTGCAATACGTTCTGACGTATAGCCTGGGCCAACGAGATCCAGAGGTGGGGCAAATCACGCTGGAGGAGTGGTCTCAGATCAGGGACCTATGCACCCTTCTGCACAGTCTTGAAATGGCGACGAAGATGTTTAGTGCTGACGATGCCATTATCAGCATGACTATTACGGTGATTTACATGCTGGAGCACATGTTAAACAGAATTCGGAGTCAGGTGGTGGGACAAGAGGAGGTGGAGGAAGTAGAGGAGGAGTCGTATGCGGAAAGGATAACATCTCCAAGGTCCAGACGGTTGGCAGCACCAAGGCGGCAGGCATGGGAGGGTGGGGGAGAGGGATTAACCAGGGCGCATGGTAGCAGCCAAACTGTTGAGGAAGGTGCAGGAGCCGAGGAAGAAGTGGTGGACGAACTGGCAATGGGCATGGAAGACTCATCAGATGAGGGAGACCTTGATCACATTTCTGTTGTGCGAGGTTGGAGGGAGAGGGCAGAGGAAGGAAGCATGATTCTTACCTCGCTACCAACACAACAAGGACTTGGTCCTTCTGGATGCGCAAGACACATGAGTGCCTTCTTGCTGCACTACCTGCAACATGACCCCCGGATTGTCAGAATTCAAGGTAATCCCGACTACTGGGTTGCCACACTCTTAGATCCCCGGTACAAAAGTATATTTGCCGAAATAATTCCTGCCATAAAAAGGTATTGACGAATGCAGGAGTATCTGTTGCAGAATCTTACATGTGCTTTTCCACAAAACACCAGTGGTGCACGTAGTGAATCTCACAGTTCTAACTTGCCAACGGTGGGACTGTCGAGTCTTCATCACTCAAACAGTAACAGTAACACAGTATCTGCTGGTAACAGCAATTTTGTGGAATCGTTTCCCCACTTTTTTAGACCATCCTTTGCAAGGCCACAGGAGACAAGAAGTCTGACACATAGTCAATGCCTAGAGAGGATGGTACAGGAGAATCTCCAAGTGAACATCGAAGCCATGACTGTGTCACTGGACCCTTGCTCATTTTGGTATTCCAATCTTGAAAAATCGCCGGAGCTCGCCACTCACGCCTTGGAGATCTTGTCATGCCATGCAGCCAGCGTTCTCTCTGAACGTGTGTTCAGCGCTGCTGGTGGTGTGCTGACAGATAAGCGCACGCGGCTGTCCACTGAGAATGTAGACAGACTCACGTTCATAAAGATGATCAAATCATGGATTCGCAAGGACATTTCTACCCCTGTGTCATCCTTGGGAGACTAAAAGCTTGGGGATTTGGTAAAATCACCTCACCAACCGTTTTAAGCAACAGTGGGGCAATTGATGCCACTTAACCCTAGAACGCATGACCATAAAAATCTACACTTTCACATACCTGGGGCCCTTTAGGCCCGTGTGCAAATAACATGGAATAACTCAAACTCAAATGACAAACAACTATATACATGAAGAATACCTAGAGTTTCAAAATTCTAACTAAAGCAATCTTGCAGAAAATAGAAAACAATTAACTGGGCGGGCCTGCAAGGCCACAGGTATGCGTTCTAGGGTTAAGTGGTGTCTGTGCCACAATTTTGGGAGTCCCCTTGCTGTGTCTTACGTGACGTTGGCATCGTCAATTCCAGGTGGGTTGGGTCGCACCCCCCCCTTTTAACTGTAAGAAACTACATACACTATGGCTTGGGGTAACACAGATGGTTGAGTCTGAAGAGCTGTTTACTCAGAGGTCTGCTCCAAATCTTCAGTGTCTGCTAGTCAGCGTAGAATTTTTAACTGCATCTAGCCTAGGCAATACTTTGGGCGTAGTAGCCCAGCTGCGAAGCAAGCTGCACCGCCTGTGTATCTAATAAGAATTTTTAAATTAATCTAGCCTAGGCAGACTGTGGGGACCCCCAACCAAACCCAGATGCTCAGCCCCCCTACCACCCCCCTTTCATGGACAACCCAATAATGTAACTCTTACAACTGGATGGGTGAGGATCGGTCACAGCTTTATTAACTCTTTATACTCATTCCATTAGAAAGGCATTTTATTTCTAAAATAATTCAGCTTGTTGCAGCATGCCCTGGGTCCCCACTCTGGCAAGTTGGCCAACAAGTGTAACTCTCCAACATGTCCTTTCTATTTCCAGGCCACGGAGGATCCAGCGTACTCGTATGCAGGACTCTGACCCCCACCCATCACTGTTAACGCTTGTACCACTCCGTCCTGGAGTCCTGACAGGAATATGTCCAGTCCAATATCTATTAAGTGAACACCGTCGGACCGTATGAGGCCTGCTTTATCTCCTTCCAGTTGCCGGTGTCGTATCACTACACCGCCTCTGTCTCTTCTAAATTTTGCCATCCGAATATTTATTACCCGCCTTGTCCATTCGATGGCCGTGATGTCTCGCGCACCTTGCCATACCGCTATCGGCACAATCTCTGACCATACTATAGCTAATTTTGTGAAAAATTCTCTGAAGCGCTCAGTGTCTAGTTTCATTATTGCCATTAGTTATGCGCTCTTGTGATGACCTAGGTTGTTTCCCCTGGCCTGTATAACTAAGATGACCGGACCTCTTGCCTCTCTCCCTACCTTGATTACCTCCATTAGTACCTGTGGCCATAGCAGGCCTCTAATACCTCTCCAGTTGAAATATGTGTTATGAAACTCTAATTTCCTCCCGCCTGGGCGGACTTTCGCCCTTTTTTGTGCCCAATATATATACGAGTGGCCTATCACTCACACTGTTGGCTTAGCGTCACCTGTAAAAGAAACAAACCACGTTAGGATAACAAGTCCGGTCTTATGTATCTCGCCAAACACGTGGATCGCCATCTCCCTATCCTCTGAACTTCCGTTTCTGACAGTCCTGCTCTTGCTGCTTCCGTGGCCGCACCTATGCGGAATGAGTGTGTCCCGTAATCTTTGGGGTGGTTCCCTGCCGATGTTATGCATTTATTAAATATAGCTTGGAACAGGTATCTTGATAATGGCGTTCCATCAATGTGTGATAGGAAGAAATTACTTTGTGATCTGATGGTTAGATATGTTTTTACTATTGTTACCCGACTCAGTGTACCGTTTGTGGGTTGTAGAAGTACCCAAGTACCCCTGCCCGCTGGAACCGTTTTCGATTGGTGTATGCGTACACGTATTGCATTATTGGCTATGACTACTTCCTGGTGTAATAAGCGTCCACTGGTGGTAATTTTGGATTGAGGGACTAATTCGCTTATACATAGCGCCCCGAAGAAGGCGATCACAAATGCAGTAGACATTAGTGTTGCTTCAAATTGTGAGTGTCATGTTAATGGTGTTAGGGATAAGATGTGAGAAATCAGTTTTAGTGACACGGGACGGGACGTCTACATTCCTGACTTGGCTGACCCCTTTTCCACCCTTTTATGGATTGTCTGATGATGAATCTTTGTCACATCTCCCCAATTCAGTAGTTGGAAGTGAAATGCTACTCCGGTCAGACACCGCTGCGCTGACGCCCCTGATATGCCCCTCATCATTAGCTGGTGGAGAAATTCTATGGTGACTTGTGATCTGGCTTGTTCACATTGGTCAACCCGTCTGCCTGCTACTAGTCGTGTCCACTCTTCCCATGCCTTACCGTATGCTTGCCACGTTGACGGGGCAACTGACGCTCTGATTAATGGCATCAACTATTCGCCACTAGATCCCATAGGGAGGGTGGGCAACTGTTGCCCGATGGGTGGGCGTTGTGGAAGAGCTCTGTGAAAATCTGCCAATTGAATTGTTATAAAGCATTAGCAGCAGCTTTATACCCCTCAGCATAGTGGCTAGCGCTGACTCATACATTGTGTTTTAGGCACAGGAATACTAGCCTGCGTAGTAGGCCTAGCACTGGGAGAGACGATGATGCCATCTTATTAATGCAGTGCGCTAGGCTGGTGTTTTGTGTTATGAAGCGTATATTTTTGTTAGCCAGGCGCGCGCCCCATATTTCTATTGCTACCACTATTGGGAAAAATTATTTTCAGGGCTAGATGCAGCTAAAAATTATTATTAATTTCAAAGCTGGTGGAGCTTGGTATAGATGGCCTAATACAATGAGTCCCAAACACTGCTAGAAGCCCAAATATTTTTTCAGAGGTAGATGCAGATAAAAATTATTTTTAATTTGCAACCTGATGGAGGTCAGTATAGATGGACTAATAGAGAAAGTCCCACACACTGCTAGAAGGCCAAATATTTTTTCAGAGCTAGATGCAGATAAAAATTATATTCAATTTGCAACCTGATGGAGGTCAGTATAGATGGACTAATAGAGAAAGTCCCACACACTGCTAGAAGGCCAAATATTTTTTCAGAGCTAGATGCAGATAAAAATTATATTCAATTTGCAACCTGATAGAGGTCAGTATAGATGGACTAATAGAACAAGTCCCACACACAGCTAGAAGCCCAAATGTTTTTTTCAGAGGTACTGTAGATGCAGATAAAAATTATTTTTAATTTGCAACCTGATGGAGGTCAGTATAGATGGACTAATACAACAAGTTCCACACACAGCTAGAAGCCCAATATTTTTTCAGAGCTAGATGCAGACAAAAAATTATTTTGAATTTTCAACCTGATGGAGGTCAGTATAGATGGACTAATAGAGAAAGTCCCACAAACTGCTAGAAGGCCAAATATTTTTTCAGAGCTAGATGCAGAAAAAAATTATATTCAGTTTGCAACCTGATGGAGGTCAGTATAGATGGACTAATAGAGAAAGTCCCACACACTGCTAGAAGGCCACATATTTTTTCAGAGGTAGATGCAGAAAAAAATTATATTCAGTTTGCAACCTGATGGAGGTCTGTATAGATGGATTAATAGAACAAGTCCCACACACAGCTAGAAGCCCAATATTTTTTCAGAGGTAGATGCAGAAAAAAATATATTCAGTTTGCAACCTGATGGAGGTCTGTATACATGGATTAATAGAACAAGTCCCACACACAGCTAGAAGCCCAAATATTTTTTCAGAGGTAGATGCAGATAAAAATTATTTTTAATTTGCAACCTGATGGAGGTCAGTATAGATGGACTAATAGAGAAAGTCCCACACACTGCTAGAAGGCCAAATATTTTTTCAGAGCTAGATGCAGAAAAAATTATATTCAATTTGCAACCTGATGGAGGTCAGTATAGATGGACTAATAGAACAAGTCCCACACACAGCTAGAAGCCCAAATATTTTTTCAGAGGTACTGTAGATGCAGATAAAAATTATTTTTAATTTGCAACCTGATGGAGGTCAGTATAGATGGACTAATACAACAAGTCCCACACACAGCTAGAAGCCCAATATTTTTTCAGAGGTAGATGCAGAAAAAAATATATTCAGTTTGCAACCTGATGGAGGTCTGTATAGATGGATTAATAGAACAAGTCCCACACACAGCTAGAAGCCCAATATTTTTTCAGAGGTAGATGCAGAAAAAAATATATTCAGTTTGCAACCTGATGGAGGTCAGTATAGATGGACTAATACAACAAGTCCCACACACAGCTAGAAGCACAATATTTTTTCAGAGCTAGATGCAGAAAAAAATTATATTCAATTTGCAACCTGATGGAGGTCAGTATAGATGGACTAATAGAATGATGCTATGCCCCAAAGATTTTACTTCACTAGGTGCAGTAAAAAAATTGGTATTCTATACACAGGTGGTATATCCTGCAACACAGATAGGCTACTCCACTGACTAACACACTCTGCAATAGGCCAAAAAGGATTAGCTTTGCTAGATTCAGCCAAATGCTGTGAAAAAAACTTGCACAGCACTGGCACAGACCTGCCTGGCAAAAACTGATAGGAACTGATGTAACCTAGTCCTGAAAAGGACTCCAATTACAATTAGTCTTTACTCCCACAACCTATCTATTTAAGAGCACAGACCTGCCTGATAAAAGTCATAGGAAATGCTGTAACCTAGTCCTTAAAAGGACTGCAATCACAACTATTCCCTACTCCCAAGCTATCTGTAGATTTGTGCGAAAATTGGCTTGAAATTAACAAGGTATAGCGCACACAGCAACAGCGGTGCCTTCTAACATGCAGCTGCAGCAGTGAGAAAATGGTGGCGACGGGGAAAATGGCTTGGTCTTATAGGGCAAGGACATGTGACATACACTGCCAATGACACATGCCCTTGCTTGTGTGAAAAAAAGCACTTCGCTCCGTGTGTGCGCTGCTGATAGGCTGACAGATTGCACCTCCCCACTGTAAATGCGGGAAAGAGAAAAAAAAAATGGAGATCTTCATTGTTCCTGCAGAGATCCATCCCCTGCCCCTCCCCCCACCCCGCTGTACACTCAAACTGCGTATTAACATTAATTTTCATCATTACTGAGAAAAAATCCAGTTATGATTTTGGTGCACGAACAGTTATCGAACATAACCTCGAACAGCCGAATTTTTCTCAAATTGTTCGTGTTCGCCGAACGGCTCGAACACCGCCCAAAACAGCTCGAATTTGAGATTGGCGAACAGTTCGAGTAGAACAACGCTCATCTCTACCTGCCAGTTGCCTGCCAGTTGCCTGCCAGTTTGCTGCCTGATTCCTGCCTGTCATCCGCTTTCCTGCTTGCTAGCCTGAGGTCCGACGGTCTGCCTTCCGACACCTGTCAGTCTGTCTATGGACCATCTTGCCTGCTCACCTGGGAGCGCTCACCTGCTACCTTTCTGTTAGCCTACCTGGAGGCTCCGCCCTCACGTGCTGTGACCATCTGCCAGTCCAGAGACTCTTGCCTGCTCACCTGGGAGCGCTCATCTGCTACCTGCCAGTTAGCCTACCTGGAGGCTCCGCCGTCACAAGCTGTGACCACCTGCTTATCCAGAGACTCTCGCCTGCTCACCTGGGAGCACTCATCTGCATCCGCCTGTTAGCCTACCTGGAGGCTCCGCCGTCACATGCTGTGACCACCTGCTTATCCAGAGACTCTCGCCTGCTCACCTGGGAGCACACACCTGCCATCCGCCTGCTAGCCTACCTGGAGGCTCAGCCGTCACAGGTCGTACCAACCCTATACCCAGAGACTGTCCCGGTCACTTGCTGTGACCCCCTGCCCGTTCTCCCAGAGACTGCCCCGGTCACTTGCTGTGACCTCCTGCCCGTTTACCCAGAGACTGTCCCGGTCACTTGCCGTGACCTCCTGCCCTTTCACCCAGATACTGTCCCGGTCACCTGCTGTGACTACCTGCCCGTCTTCCCTGATCACCACCCGCTTCCTTACAAGGATCGCCCCCTTGTATAGTTGCTCAGAGGTTCCGCCTCCCAGACCTGTTACAGTGCGTCAATGTACGGTGTGTGCTATGTCAATGGCTTCGCATTCCCCTGCTGCGGGGTTGCTTTGCCCTCTGGAGGTTCCTAGTGCGCCTTGGACGCATCTGGCAATGGATTTTATTACTGACCTTCCTGTGTCCGAGGGTTTCACTGTCATCTGGGTGGTCGTGGACCGTTTTAGCAAGATGTGTCATTTGGTTCCTTTCATTAAACTATCCTGCGCTAAGACACTCGCTAAGGCGTTTGTTAAGGAAATTGTCAGACTCCATGGCGTTCCCACCGACATTGTTTCTGATAGGGGACCTCAGTTTGTGGCTCGCTTTTGGCGTGCTTTTTGTGACAGGTGGGGTGTCCATTTGTCATTTTCATCTGGGTATCATCCTGAGTCTAATGTACAGACAGAAAGAAAGAAACAGGATGTGGAACAGTTTTTGCATTGTTTTGTGGCAGACAATCAAGAGGGGTGGTCTGAGTTTCTGCCACTCGCTGAATTTGCTCTCAACAACCATACATCCTCTTCTGCTGGGTGTTCTACTTTTTTTTTATGTACTGGGAGACATCCGTCATTTGGTTCGTTCTCCAAATTGGTGTCGGCTGTGCCGGAGGAGGAGAATTTTTCCGGTGATTTGGAGAGAATATGGACTGACATACGTTGTAACCTTCAAGAGGCTAACAAAAAGTCCAAGAAGTATTTTAACAGGAAACGTAAAGACGTTTTGTTTACGGTGGGTGCCATGGTTTGGTTGTCTTCAAAGAATCTGCGGTTGAGGATTTCCTCTAAAAAATTGGGTCCGAAGCTTGTGGGGCCATTTAAGGTGCTTCAGGTGGTTAATCAGTCTGCTGTTAGGTTGGAGGTCCCCACCTCCTGGAAGATTAATTCTGTTTTTCATGTTTCCTTGTTGAAAAAGGCTGATGTATCGGATAGGGATGCTACTGTCACAGTTCCTCCGGTGGTGGAAGACGGCGAATATGAAATTTCTCGTATCCTGAATTCCAGAAGACATAGAGGGAGATTGCAGTATCTCGTCGCTTGGAAAGGTTTCGGTCCTGAGGATAACTCTTGGGTAGGGGCGGATGATGTCTCTATCCCTAGACTTGTCAGAGCATTCCACAGGAAGTTTCCTGATAGGCCTGGGTCTGGAGGATCCGGAGGATCCTCATAGAAGAGGGGGTACTGTTAGAACACTCCTGTTAGTTTTTTCTATTTTGGTCACGTGACCTGCTGCCAATTTATTCCAGCTCCGCCCTTCTGGCTTTGCTGGACTTCAGTGTTATTTGACTCTCTATCTAGCCAGGTGCTTTTGTACCTATCTCTCTAGTTTGTTTGGTCCTTTGGACATCTAAGTACTTTTTGTCTGTTTGTCTTTTTTGCTCCACTACAACATCTGCATTTCGGAGATGGAGAAGGAGGTGCAGGAGCTGAACAAAGTGATTACATTGAGGTTACATTGGCGACTCTGTATTTTGTACCAAAGAAGGATCCTACTGTTTTTTTTTTTTTACGTTATTTTTTAAGACAAATGCATTCACCGGGAAATGTCATTTTACCATTTTATAACCTTATCTGGCAATGTGGTGTGTGACACATCATCAGACACATCCTGTTTCATTTATGATGGATGGACTCTGAAAGTCACAAAGCCTATTTTTATAGGGCCATCAGACGACCCTTACTATTCTTAAAGAGCCAGCAGACGGCCCTCGCTATTGTTAGAGATCCATCAACCAGCTATGCTTTGTTGTTCCCATTATTAACGAGTGGGTCTCCTATACTATTATTGTGTATGCAGTGACTGCAAGGGCTGCCCAAAATTCGGACGCAACCCAATACCCCTTTGAAGAGACATAGAGGAGGGTCTCAGAATAAAAAACGTTCCCATAATAAAGGAGCGGGTCTCCTATAGTGGTAATGCCCATGCTGTGACTGCAAGGGCTGCCAAAATTTGGGAAAAACCCCACTAAGAATTTAAAGACGCATACAGCAGGGCCACAGTAACGAGTACGACATGTTCCCATTAGAAAGGAAAGAGTCTGCTATAAAGTTATAGGGTATGCAGTGAGGGCAATGGCTGACCAAATTTAGGAAAAACCCCACTAAGAATTTAAAGACACATAGAGCAGGACCACAGTAACGAGTACGACATGTTCCCATTAGAAAGGAGAGAGTCTGCTATACAGTTATAGGGAACGCAGTGAGTCAGAGGGCTGACCAAATTTAGGAAAAACTTCACTAAGAATTTAAAGACATATACAGCAGGGCCACAGTAATGACAAAGTCCCATTAGAAATGAGAGAGTCTGCTATACAGTTTTAGGTTATACAGTGAGTCCAACGGCTGACCAAATTTAGGAAAAACCCCACTAAGAATTTAAAGACACGTTGAGCAGGGCCACAGTAACGACAAATTCCCATTAGAAAGGAGAGTCTGCTATACCGTTATAGGGTATGCAGTGAGTCCAACGGCTGACCAAATTTAGGAAAAACCCCACTAAGAATTGAAAGACACATAGAGCAGGGCAGCAGTAACGAATACGACATGTTCCCATTAGAAAGGAGAAAGTCTGCTATACAGTTATAAGGTATGCAGTGGGTCCAACGTCTGTCCAAATTTAGGAAAAATCCCACTAAGAATTGAAAGACACATAGAGCAGGGCCACAGTAACGAGTACGACATATTCCCATTAGAAAGGAGAGAGTCTGCAATACAGTTATAGGGTATGCAGTGAGTCCAGCGGCTGAACAAATTTAGGAAAAACCACAATAAGAATTTAAAGAGACATAAAGCAGGGCCACAGTAACGACAAATTCCCATTAGAAAGGAGATAGTCTGCAATACAGTTATAGGGTATACAGTGAATCCAACGGCTGACCAAATTTAGGATTAACTTCACTAAGAATTTGAAGAGACATTGAGCAGGGCCACAGTAATGACAAATTCCCATTAGAAAGGAGAGGGTGTGTTACACAGTTATAGGGTATGCATTGAGTCCAACGTCTGACCAAATTTAGGAAAAACCTCACTAAGAATTTAAAGACACATAGAGCAGGGCCACAGTAACTCCCATAGTGTTGGCCTATGCAGTGAATGCAAAGGCTGCCAAAAATTGTGAGGCACTCCATTGCCCCTTGGAAGAGACTTAGAAGGCCTCATAAATAAATGTTCCAATTAGAAAGGAGCGGGTCTCCTATACTTGTAATGCCCCTGCACTAAGTGTATGGGCTGACAAACACATTTACGCCTGGGGGGTATACATGAACATACTGTATAAAAATTTTTTTTTACGGCCATCATAAACACCCTTTTAAAAAATTATGTGGGTGTTGCATCACAGACCACGGGTCACCATGGTGATATGGTGATGAAGGATAAGGATAAGGAGGAGGAGGACAAGAGCAAAAAGCCAAAATCAGGAAGCGTATACCCATGTGTAAGTGTGAAAAGGTGTATCGGAATACACCTTTCAAAAAAAGACACTGGATTTGAGTTTAAGTTAAGCTGCTATCATTCGGTGGTGTTGAGAAGTCTGGCCCAATCCAGTCCTTGTTCATTTTTATCTGAATCAGCCTGTCAGCATTTTCAGTTGACAGACGGATGCGCTTATCAGTTATAATTCCACCAGCGGCACTAAAAACCCGTTCTGATAAAACGATGGCGGCAGGGCAGGCCAGGACCTCCAAGGTGTAGAGAGCCAGTTCATTGCACGCATCCACCTTAGATACCCAATAATTATAAGGCACAGAGGAATCATAGAGGATGTTGGTACAGTTGGCAAGGTACTCCCTAACCATCTTCAGAAACTTTGCACTCCTTGAGTACACCACGCCTCAGGGCTTGTGCGATAGGAGGGGCTGAGAAAATTCTCCCAGAACTTTAACAGTGTTCCCCTGCCTCTGCTGGATGGGAGTTTTGTCTCTCTCGCCTGTACTGCTTGGTTGTCCAACGAACTATGACCTCTGCCACCAGCGTTTTCAGATGGTAATATTTTTAAAAGTTCCGCAACAAGGGCCTTCTGGTACAGCCCCATTTTTGTAGACCTGTTCACCTCAGGAATAAGAGATATAAAGTTCTCCTTGTAGCGCAGGTCAAGAAGTGTCACCAACCAGTAATGACTGTCACCCAAAATTTTGAGAATGCGAGGGTCATGGGAAAGGCAGCGTAACATAAACTCAGCCAAGTATGCCAGACTGCTAACAGGCAAGAATCCATGTCCTCACCAAGAGGATGAGTGACCATGCTTTCCTCCTCCTCCTTCTCCTCTCTGTCCTCAGGCCATCCACGCTGAAGAGATGGTATGACAGTTGTGCAGGTAGTACCATCTATAGCGCATGAAACTAGCTCCTGTTCTTCCTCCTCCTCCTCTTCCTCATTGTCACCCAATCCACGTTGGGATGAGCTGAGGCTGGGCTGTGTGGAATCACCCTGTATTGTTCCTTGCTCCATCTCATCGTGCTCCGACTGCAATGCATCCTCTTTGATCGTGACAAGAGAGCGTTTCAGAAGACAGAGAAGTGGGATGGTGACGCTAATTATGGCGTCATCGCCGCTCACCATCTTGGTGGAGTCCTCAAAGTTTTGGAGGATGGTACATATGTCTGACATCCATGTCCACTCCTGAGGTCTTATGTATGGAGTCTGAACTGAATACCGACGGCCTTGTTGATGCTGGTACTCAACAACTGCCCTCTTCTGCTCACAAATCCTTCCCAACATCTGCAGTGTAGAGTTCCAGTCTGTGAGCCGGAAGCTGCAAACGCTGCTGAAACACTGCAAGGGCGGCGGAAGCTGTAGCTGACTTTCTAAAAAGAGCACACAGGTGGCGTACTTTGACAAGCAGATCTGGCAGCTTAGGGTAGGATTTGAGAAATCGCTGAACCAAGAGGTTAAGCACATGGGCCAGGCATGGTATGTGTGTGAGCTCGCCTCACTTCAGAGCTGCCACCCGGTTCAGGCGATTGTCACACTTGACCATGCCTGGCTGTAGGTTCAGCAATGTGAGCCACAGATCTGCCTGCTCTTTCAGAACTGCCCACAACTCTTCAGCATTGTGCGGTTTGTCACCTAAGCATATTAGCTTCAACACAGCCTGTTGCTGCTTGCCCGAGGCAGTGCTGCAGTGCTTCCAGCTTGTGACTGATGTGGTCATTTCAGAGATTGAAGCTGAAGAGGAGGAGGAGGCTGAGGAGGATGAGGTGCAGGAGCTGTAGACTGTGGGGGCAACCCTAATTGACCTAGGGCCTGCGATCCTTGGCATCGGGAGGACGTGTTCCGTCTCAAGGTCTGACTGGGTCCCGGCTTCCATTATGTTAACCCAGTGTGCCATCAGTGAGATGTACCATCCCTGCCCACAAGCACTTGTCCACATGTCCATGGTTAGGTGGACTTTCCTGGTAACTGCATTGTTGAGGGCACGGCAAATGTTTTGGGACACGTGCTTGAGTTATGCAGGGACGGCACACTGGGAGAAATAGTGGCGGCTGGGGACCAAGTACCGAGGAACGGCCGCCGCCATCAGATTGTGGAATGCTTCCATCTTCATAAGATTAAAAGGCAACATTTTTAGCGCAAGCAGTCGAGAAACGTGGGAATTTAGTAGTGTTGACTGTGGGGCGATAGCTAGGTATTTGCGCTTGCGTTCCATGGACTGGGGTATGGACAACTGAACGCTGTGCTGGAACAAGGACGTCGACGTGCTTCCTGATGCTGCTACTTGAGAGTGTGTAATGACAGGTGCAGGGCAGGAGGCATCTTCACATGCACAATGGACAGGGGGATTGGCTTGCATGCAAAACTGTGAAAGAAGCAGTGCTGCCACCCGCAGATACTGTTCCTGGACCCCGGGGTTCGGCCCACAAAGTCGGGTGCTTTGCTGCCATGTGCCTGATCATGCTGGTGGTGGTCAGGCTGCTAGTTTTGCCACCCCTGATGATGCTGACCTGGCAGATTGTGCAAATGGCCATTTTGGGGTTATCGGCAGAGTCTTTAAAAAACAACAAGACTCGGGAAGACCCAAAAGTTGTACTGGCAACTTCCTTCGTGCTAGTCTTACGGGGTACGGTTGCCTTCCTTCTTTCTGTGGCCACCACACTGCTTCTTCCTGCCTGTTGAGGTACTCTTTCTCCCTCCTCCTGTGTGCTGCTCTCCTCGCTCTGCATGTCCTCCTGCCAGGTTGGGTCAGTTACTATATCATTCACCACCTCGTCTTCCACTTCTACACGCTGGTCCTCCTCCTGACTTTCTGGCAATTGTGTCTCACCATCATCCACATCTTGTTACACTTTCCCACCATCGCCTTCGTGTGACCATGGCTGCACAAATATTTGGGCATCGCTACATGCAATTTCCTCTTGCCCCGCTTCAAGTGGCCCAGGCGAGAGGCCCGAATCTATAAATGGAAAAGTGAACAGCTCTTCGGAGTGTCCAAGTGTGGGATCAGTTGTCTCTGGGCACTCGGCATGGTGGGAGGAAGGAGGTTCAGGGTGAGGAATATGTGGTCCAGACTCACAGCTACTGAGACTTGACCATGTGGAAGACAGGGTGGTGGTGGTGGTGGCTAAGTGTCTGGAAGCATTATCTGCTATCCAACCAATAACCTTTTCACACTGCTCAGTGTTTAATAGTGGTGTTCTGCGGTCCCCTATTAATTGGGACAGGAAGGTCAAGCGAGAAGATGTGAGAGTTTGTTGTGGCACAATTTCAGCTTGCCCACGGCCTCGGCCTCTGCATACACCATCACCATCCAGTTCAGTTCCACGTCCCTTGCCACATGCCATGCCAATTTTAAATGGAGGACAATATCTTCCACGCTCACTACAAATGACTGAATATGGAGTAAACTTATATGTGATCCGTGTGACGGACAAACCACAGTTTTAAAAACCTGGCCTGTAGGTAATTATTTTGAACAGCAAACTGGTGTCAATTGCTTCACTGACACACTGAAACAAATTACAATGGAGGTCAGAAATAACAGTATTTTCTGAAAACGTATATGTGATCCGTGTGATGGAGAAAGCACAGTTTTAAATAGCTGCTGTAGGTAACTATTTTGAACAGCAAACTGGTGTCAATTGCTTCACTGACACACTGAAATTTTTTTTAATGGAGGCCAGAAATGGCAGTATTTTCAGCGCAATTATATGTGATCCGTGTGACGGACAAATCACAGTTTTAAATAGCTGTATTTTTAGCGCTGTAATATGGAAAGGACCTGGCTGTATTCTGCAGTGCCAACAAGAAAATGGCGCAAAACAACGGTGTTCTCTGAATTGCTTTTTAAACAAATAATGATTAACATTAAGATTCAAAAAAAATTATTCCTGGCCCCTGAGTCCTGGGCATTTGTCTAGAAATATCTAACAGCAGCAGAAGGCAGAACTAGAATGGAGCCTCTTGTGCTATATGCACTGCAGTCTGCTATATACACTGCCTACCTGCGTATGTACACTGCCTGATATCTCTGCAGATGGATTAGTCCACAGAAGGACTGTTTGTTGAGATGGATATGTGTAATGTACTTGTTTTCTCCTTACACTACCAAATACACAACCAAATCTCTCCCTAGCTCAGCAGCATCTCTCCCTACACTGCCTGATTGCGGAGTAGACTGACGAGCACGACGGCGCTGAGGATTAGTCCTCAGTAGGACTGTTTGTTGAGATGGATATGTGTCGCTAATATAGTTTGGTACACCTACACTAACTAGAAACAAGCAAATCTCTCCCTAGCTCAGCAGCACCTCTCCCTACACTGTCCGATTCCTGAGTGACTGTGACAAACATGGCGGCGCCAGGTCTGATATTGACCTGATAACGCTGTGCGGCCTGCCAATCACTGTAATGCCACAACCAACATGGCTACGGCATTACAGTGAGTGGCAGGCAATCCTTGCATGTTCATTGGCTCTGTAAAGAGGGCCAAACATGCAGGGAGGAGTCCCGAGCTCCATCCGAGAAACCCCGGATTTTAGTGAGATGCTCGGGCGAGCACCAAGCAGTAGCGAGCATGCTCGCTCATCACTAGTGATAACCGTATGCACCGAAGAACGGTGACCTGCCAGTGGATTCTTGACGATTATTATTAATGTCAAATTCTGCCAGCGGTAAGTAGGATGCCCAATCCTCATTTTTGGAGATGTACCTCCTGAGGTAGGTCTCCAAATTCTGATTGACACACTCGGTCTGTCTATTCGACTAAGGGTGAAAGGCAGAGGAAAAGGACCGCTGCACCCCCATTCGAGAACAGAAAGCCTTTGAGAACTTGGAAACAAACTGGGACCCCCGATCTGACACCACATAGGAAGGAACCCCGTGAAGCTTCACGATCTTATTTATTAACACCTGAGCAAGTGTCTTGGCATTTGGAAGAGCAGGTAATGCGACAAAGTGAATAATTTTACTGAATCTATCTACAACCACCAAAACCACAGTTTTGCCTGCAGAAACCAGTAGGTCAGTAATAAAATCCATGCACAAGTGTGTCCATGGCCTACTAGGGATAGGTAGCGGAAGAAGAGTACCAAACAGACGGGTATGCGAAACCTTAGAACGCGTGCAAATACTACAAGCAGCTACATGTTCAATCACATCCCAATGCAACCCCGGCCACCAAAAACAATGAGAGAGGAGGTCCACAGTTTCCTTACCACCTGGATGCCCAGCAAGCACAGAGTTATTATGTTCCTTAATTACTTTGCGGCGCATATTAGATGGTACAAATAACCTTCCTGAAGGGCAGGAGGCAGGGGCGTACCCCAGAACCTCCAACACCTAACTCTCCTGTTCAGGATATGCCCTTTCTGTATTATCGGGGCAGGGTTCTCATGGTCACCACCACCAGGGAAGCTCCGGGACAAAGTATCAGCCTTGACATTTTTGATCCCTGGACTGAAAGTGACAACAAAATTGAACCTAATTAAAAACAGGGACCATCTGGTTTGCCTAGGGTTGAGACGTTTACCTGACTGGAGATATGACAGGTTCTTATGGTCAGTAATAATAGTAATAGGATGGACAGCCACCTCCAACCAATGTCGCCATTCTTCGATTGACAATTTGATTGCCAAAAGTTCCCTATTACCCACGTCATAATTTCTCTCAGCCGAAGACAATTTTTTAGAAAAGAAGGCGCATGGAGGCCATTTACCTTGACGGACCCTGACACAACACAGCCCCAACCCCAACATCCGACGCATCAACCTCCACAATAAAGGGTTTGGAAACATCGGGAAACATTGGGCTGACTGAGTATAGGTGCAGTGGCAAAATGATTCTTTAAGGAAGAAAAAGACTGGAGGGAGGCATTTGACCATTTGGAAAAATCAGACCCCTACTTAGTCATGTCAGTAAGGGCTTTCACTATTACTGAGTAATTTTTAATGAATTTCCGGTAAAAATTAGTAAAGCCTACAAAACGTTGTTGAGCCTTCAGGTTCTCGGGATGTTCCCATTAAAGCACTTTACAGATCTTCTCCGGATCCATCCGAAAACCTGAAGATAACAAGTACCCAAAAAACTGCACCTCCTGAACAGCAAAAACACATTTTTTCAGTTTGGCATAAAGTTTGTTATCCCTTAATTTCTGGAGCACCTGCTTAACATGGCCACGATGTGTCTCAAAATAAGGTGAGTAAACCAAAATATCGTACAGATAGACCACCACAAACCTCCCCACCAAATAATAGAAAATATCATTTATGAAATGCTGGAATACCGCCGGTGCATTGGTCAAACCAAAAGGCATAACTAGACTCTCAACATGTCCTTCCAGTGTATTGAACACGGTTTTCTGTTCATCCCCTTCTCTGATTCTAACCAGATTGTAGGCTCATCTTAAATCCAACTTGGAGAATACCTTAGCTCCTACAACCTGGCTGAACAAATCAGGAATCAGAGGAAGAGGGTATGGATCACGGATGGTAATTTGATTTAATTCACAGAAATCTAAACAGGGATGTAGACTGCCATCTTTTTTTTCACAAAGAAGAACCCTGCCGCCACGGGCAAAGATGAGGGTCTGATATGTCCCTTCTCCAGACTTTCCGCAATGAAATCCTTCATGGCTTGTCTCTCAGGGCCAGAAAGATTATACAGTCTGGACTTCGGTAGTTTAGTTCTAGGGGGTCAGGTTAATAGGATAGTCATATGCACGATGAGGAGGCAAATCCTGACACCCCTTCTCAGAAAAAACGTCCTCAAAATCAAAAAGAAAAGTAAGTAATATTTCCGTAGAGACAAGAGCAAGGGAAATATCTAAACAGTTCTTATGACAGTAACCACCCCATTCAATAATCTCCCCGGCTTGCCAATCCACCAACGGATTATGTTTACCAAGGCAAGGAATACCCAACACAATAGGTGCGGGAAAATTGTCCAGGACATAGCAAGGGATTATTTCACAATGAACTGACCTCACCCTCAGTTTTACATTATGCACAATCTGAGTAAATGCTTTCTGTGCAAGTGGCGCCTAGTCAATGTCGAAGATGGAAATAGGTTTAGCTATAGTACAGCAAGCAAGACCATGAGTTTTCACAAACTCAGCATCAACCCTGCTGACTCCGGCTCCACTGTCAACAAACACCAAAATTTTCTCGGTTTTGCTCTCTAGCACCACCTATGCGGTCAGGACAAAGTGGGAACTACAGGTTGGTAATATGTGCACCCCTGGTTAATTGAGTCTCCTTTTGTTTAGGAATTGAAGGACGGGTCCGTTTTTCTCACAAAAAAAACATGAGCCTTTTTTTTGTGAATGTCCGGGGAGATGTATGATGCAGAGACACACCCTAACTGCATGGGTTCCTCCACATCCCCCAGTACTGGTTCACCCACAGACCGCTCCCCTGACATAGGTAAACAACACCGACAAGAAGGCCCCGGAGAAGGTGGTCTTACCCGTCTATCCTGAAGGTATCTATCAAGAAGTATTGCCAACGACATGGCAGCCTCCAAGGACTGAGGGGTTTCATATACTGCCAAAGCATCTTTCAACCTTTCAGTAAGCCCCTCGTAAAATTGACTTCTAACGGGTGAGTCATTCCATTTGGAATCCATTGCCCATCTACGGAATTCCGAACTGTACCTCTAAACTGACCGATTCCCATGCTGAAGGCGTCGTAGCCTAGACTCAGCCAAGGCAACTCCATCAGGGTCATCATAGATGAGGGCCAGAGCCCCCCACAAAACCTCCACAGACTGGAGACAAACCTAGTCTTGCAGTAAAGAAAACTCTCATGACTGAGGATCTCTCTGCAGTAGAGAGATCACAATTCTAACCCGTTGCTCCTCATTTCCGGAGGAGTAAGGATGAAGTTTACAATACAGTTTGCAGGCCTCCTTGAAAACAAAAAATCCTTGTCTCTACCACCTGAAAACCTATCTGGGAGGGCAACCTTGGGTTCAGGCTGGATAGGACTACCTGCAGAGACCCCCACATTGGCGACCTGTAGCCACTGATGCTGCTGCTGAACCTCACAGTGGAGGTCATTCACATCAAGAGACAGACAGTAGAACTGCTCTGCAAGCTCTGCAACTGAACCCATACCAAGGAGAGAGGGAAAAAAAAGGTCCATGCCCAAAAACACACAGAGAAAAAAAAATCAAAAGTGTCAGTTTTTATTTCCTTTACAAAATGTCACGCAAGGTGTGGGAAAGACTAAGTGCAATACAAAGGGAAGAGGGAAAGGGAGCCCAGACTCTAGGGAAAAGGTGGAGTGGAGACCTCATAAGCTGATCTAGTGTCACCCTCTCTCCACTAACATCCCTACATTGGTTCTTCACCAATCGCCGCACTCGTACCTCGCCCTGTCTTTCCCTGGTATTAGGCTTAGGCTAGGGAAGGGAGGGGATGAGTGCTAGTTGATCCCCACTGAACACTAAAGACAACAAGGGGGGATAAACAAGTGAAAATCACTTTGCTTTAGTCAACTCCAGACAAATGCGCACACGTCCTCTAGCACCAGAGAGGAAGAAGCACTGCTCTTGCTCAAGCCATCACAAGGAGTAATGGTTATCGCCGGCACCTCCCTCTTGCACACAGCATGTATTTATACCCCAGGCCAGGGTGTTAATTAGCCAGAGCAAGGTAGCCACTGGGTCCTAGAGATACAGCTTTTAAGAAGTTTTCTGTAATGCTAAACGAAGAGATCTCCTGCAACCAACCACAGGGTGACTGTCTGTCACTTCTGACACACCCGGGATATTCTGTCATGAACTATCATGGTTTTGTTCTATCGGGTTTAAGAGATCTATTAACTATATACAGTTTCTGCTGAGAAATCTGGTGACAGATCAGCTTTCAAAAGGGTTTAACCCCTTAGTGACCAATAAACATCTTTTTACTGACCAGCAATATGAGAGACTAGTGTTCCTCAACAGGTGACAATCCTGTAACTCTCATCTGTACAATATAGCTGACAACTTGCAGCATCAGCCACAATTAGTGTTGGCACCGACCATGGACATTTGACCCCTTAGATTCTGCAGTCAATAGTGACTGCAGAATCTAAATAGTTAACAGAGTGTGGGGGCTTCTTCTTTAACCTCATCGGCACCCTGAAATCTTAATTGTGTGGTCCTGATGTTTTCCTTGGCAGGTAATGGCCAAGTAATGGCCTTAGAGTCTGCTGGCTATAGCGGCCTGTTCAGAAGTTATCAAAATTTAAGTGGTAAAAATAAACTTTTTCATTCTTGTCATGCCACTTTCCATTACTTCCTGAAAAGAACCAGGAGGGTTAATGAACTACCTGAAAGCAATTTTAAATACGTTGAGGGGTGCAGTTTTTAAAATGGTATCAATTTTTGGTGGTTTCCAACATATAGGACGCCAAAAGTTACTTCAAAACAGAACAGATCCCTATAAAAATAAGTTTTGTAAATTTCCTTGAAAAAATGAAAAATTACTGCTACATTTTTAAACCTTCTTAAATGCTAACAAAATAAAACAACACTTTACGAATGGTGCTGATGTAAAGCAGATATGAGGAAAATGTTATTTATTAATGTTTTTGTGTGGTATGACTATTAGCATTAAAGGGATAATCATTCAAAGTTTGAAAATTGCAATTTTTAAAACATTTTTGTCAAATTTCTGATATTTTTATAAATAAATGCAAAACATATCAACCTAAATGTACCATTACTATAAAGTATCATGTGTCACAAAAAACAGTCTCAAAATCAATGGGATATGTTGAAGCATTCCAGAGTTATTACTACATAAAGTGACACTGGTCAGATTTCATAAAATTGGTCAGGTCACTAAGGGGTTAAAACAGTGGCATGGTAAGAATGTGGTTAAAGGAGTATCCACTACCGGACAAATGATTGCATACATTTAGTTGTCTTACCTTTGAGACTTTGATAGTGGCTATATTGGGATTTTGTGTAGCATGGAACTTCATTTTTAACTAAATGGAGTGGATTTATGTAGTCCTAGATTAACTCCTATATTAGTGTTCCCCAACCTGTAGCTCAGGATCCACATGTGGCTCGCGGCTGTCTGCCAGCTTGGTATATTAGCAACAGGTCCAGCTAACAGCTCTGAAGAAAAGGCCTCCAGATGGTGGCTTTTGAGAGTAGTTTTCATATAAGGGTACAATATAAAGAAGAGTTAAATATAGTTAGCTGGAGACAGGGTGATACAGCCAGTCAGATAAGTGCTTGAAGCTAGATGCATTAGTGTGGTGAGTATGCTTGATGCGAGAAAGCTGAATGGGGGTAGTGTAGGAACCTTAGGAAGTAAGTATACTACTTATAAGGCAGGGGTGGGGAACCTCAGGCCCAAAGGCCATTTATGGTCCACAATGACCTTCTGTCCGGCCCATGGGTAGATTCCCAGGAACTGCAGTGCTTGGACCGGCAGCTCTATTTTAACGGCCACCAGCCCATTAATTTCTTCTTGCTTTGTGAGCACACGCACGCAGTCTTCACTACTGAGTGCTGAGCCGCGTGCATTGGAATACTATGTCCTGACACCAGTGCCATTATCAGGGCATACTTTGTGGGCGGAGATAACGGCCACCGAAGGATGGTCCTTGGCAACAAAAGATTCCCCACTCACGCTATAGGGGTTGAAGACACAAAGTTTTGGTGTGCTTTTTGTGGGGAAACTTTGTCATTAAACTAATAATAGGAGGTTCTGTGTGTCACTAGAAGAGGGGGTTGAAGAATGTGGATTATGACCATCTACCAAAATTGAATGTGGCTGTCAAGACAGGTTGGGGACAACTGTCCTAAATTATCATGCTACATTAATGATAACGATAATCTTTTTATTTATATAGTGCCAACATATTCCTCAGTGCTTTACAATTCAGACAATTTACAGACATTATCAGCAATGTCCCCATTGGGATTCACAATCTACATTCCCTATTAGTATGTCTTTGGAGTGTGGGAGGAAACCGGAAAAACCAGAGGAAACCCACGCAAACACGGGGAGAGCATACAAACTCCTTGCAGATGTTGTCCTTGGTGGGATTTGAATCCAGGACCCCAGTGCTGCAAGGCTGCAGTGCTAACCACTGAGCCACCATGCTGCCCTAAATCACATGCTATAGAGGTTTTGGATGAACATTTGACTTCAACATCAATATTTTCTACCAGAGTATGTACCTCTATCAAATAAACAAACAACAAAATAGATAGTTCTCAATAATCTGGAAAATGCAGAAGGTTATGTAGGTTAAATCTCTCAATTACATTTGTTATTAAACCAACTCATTGGGTTCCAAACAAGCACTCATCAAGGTTTCAAACTGTCCAGAAACTTCTGGACAGTCCGTAAAAATAGGGCACTTTTTTCCTTGTCCGGAAAAAAAATGTTGCGTCCATGATATTTTTAAAGCTATAGAAACTCATTCAGTTTATATTGACTGTAATTATCCTTTTACAAGTCACAGTGAATGCAGATAATGTCCTCATATCCGAATTATGGGCTTCAGGTATGTATTATTTAAACTCTTAATGGTTCATTATGTTTTCTAATGTGTCCACAAAAAACGTTGGCTGTCTGTGATTTTTTTAGAAGCTGTCCACAAAAAAAAACAATTAAGTTGGGTATCTTAGCCATAATTCATATTAAAATGGTTGTTCGATGTTAACCCCTTCACGACCTTGGACATACCCAGTACATCATGGTTGGGAAGTGCTTCCCAACCTATGCTGTACTGGGCATGGCGATTTTGCAAGCACAGAAGTTGATAGATACCACAGCTGACATCCAGCTCTATCGATCACAGCATTTAGAAAGCAGGCAGAGGAAGGGGGTGCTCCATCTGCCCACCAATCGGCGCCCCCCGTGACAACATTGTGGGGGCCCGATCGTTGCCATGGTGATTCAATGTTGTCATGACAACATCCTTGTCACCAGGCAATGGCAAATCCATTAGACCATGCACAGAACATGGTCTAAGGGGTTTGTGTCAGTGCAACACTGACAGTTATAAACCATTGCAATGCTACTGCATTGCATTGATTTATAACAATTATCAAGCTGCTGAAAGTGAAAGACCCATAGTGGGACTAAGTGAAATAGCAATAAAAGGTAAAAAAAAAGTTGTAAATATATTTAAAAAAAATCTGAAAATAATATAAAAATATATTATACAGATAAATTTGTATTTTTAGGTTAAAAAAAATGTGCACTGTTTTTTTGTATTGGAACGACCAGCCCCATAAAACTGTCACACTAGTTCACCTGTTCAGTGAACACCATAAACATAAAGCAGTACAAAAAACAATTCTTTTTCAAAATACCGCCGAACAAAGGTAGAATTAAATGCGATCAAAAAGACAAATGTAAATAAAAATTATATTTCTGAAAACGTTATCCTATCCCGCAAAAACGAGCCACCATACAGCTCTATCAGTGGAAAAACAAAAAAGTTATAGCTCTGAGAATAAAGCGATGCAAAAATAATTATTTTTTCTATAAAACAGTTTTTATTGTGAAAAATTGCCAAAACATAAACATAAAAAATGATATCAATGTTGTATTGCTGTAATTAAACTGACCAGAAGAATAAGCTGCCTTATCAATTTTACCACACACAGAACAACATAAAAAAACTTCCTGAAGTGCTGTTTTTTGATAATTTTGCCTCCCAAAAATTGGAAGAGAAAGCGATCAAAAAATGTTGTGTGCCCGAAAATGATACCAATAAAAATGTCACCTTGTCCCATAAAAAACAAGACCTCACATGACACAATTGGCTTAAATATGGAAAAATTATAGCTCTCAAAATATGGTGTGGAAATAAAAAGCGTTTAGTGTGTGACAGCAGACAAACAGAAAAAAAATTAAATAAATCTGCTATCACTGTAATTGCACCGACCCGAAGAAAAAAGTCATATAATCACTTATACTGCATGAGGAATGGCATAAAAAATTAATAAAACCAATTCTTCACCTGCTGTTAATTCTTTTCATTCTGTCTCCCATGGTCAGCCACAGTTTTGTGCACTTCTGAAAAGAACAACGCTGAACAGAGGCCAGATGGAATCCAGAGTAAGTCTGCTGCCTCATTATAGTGAATAGATTCCTCGGGAGTTTCATCTGAATCTCATCACTTGGATATTTAGATGGAAACCCCAAAGTAAGTGCTTAGTGTAGAGCACAGGATAAATGTGATTCAAAATGTTACGTAAAATGTTCCCAACAAAAGCTTAAAATCAATCCACAAAAAAAAAAAAACACTCAGGCCCATTATCAGTTCATGGAAATATAGCAGGCTTCAACAATACTTGTTGTGTAAAGTCTCTGGAAAAGCGAAATGGGTTCTTACCCCCCAAAAGAAATTCAACAAATTCTGCACTCCCAAATCCAAATGCCCTCAACCCTTATGAGTAGAGATGAGTGAACAAGTTCGGCAAATGTTCATTTTTTTTCAAATTTGGCACAAACATTGCTCATTTGGATTCATTTTCAAGTTCCCGAATCTTTTGTGCAAAAATCGTCAAAAGTCGGCCCCGAACATGAACATCCCTGGTTTCCCACGCTGTTGACTGCGTGACAGAGTGGGAAACAGGGGCTGTGATCCACGATAATGATGGCTTCGTGATTCCGCAGCTATGAGAGTGACCCGTGGTAAAAAGCTTATGGTGGGTCATAGGTGCCAGCTGATGGGACTGCTACTCCCATCAGCCGGTGTCTGCTGTCACAGTAAACAGCCAGCACAAGCATCGCTGATGAGAAGTGTAACCTCATCAGCGCCGCTTGTGCAGTGAATGTAAAAAAAAGTTACAATTAATAATTCTTTAAATAAAAATAATAAACACCATAAACTCACCTTAACACCTAATCCCTCATGCCCTCGTCTCCTGCAATAAATAAAAAATAGTAAACCACCATAATCCTCACCTGTCCGCAGTAGTCCATATAATAACTATCCCACAATGATCTCATGAATAGAACAGCCACATTGTGAAATGCACCCGCGAAACACTGACAGGTGTATCGCGAGGGGCTGCCGGCAGAGAGGTCAGATGAGTTCAATCAGCTGCTGGCAGCTCAGCCTGTACACTGACACAGGAATAATTTTTTTTGGATCATAATCCTCATTATTTGCTTAAAAAGCAATCCAGAGAACACCGTTGTTGAGCGCCATTGGCTTGTTGGCACTGCAGAATACAGCCAGGTCCTTTCCATATTAAAGCGCTAAAAATCCAGCTATTTAAAACTGTGGTTTGCTCGTCACACGGATCACATATAATACTGAAAATACTGCCATTTCTGGCATCCATTAAAAATTTGTTTCAGTGTGTCGGTGAAGCAATTGACACTAGTTTGCTGTTCAAAATAGGTAACTAAAGGAAAGGTATTTAAAACTGTGGTTTGTCCGTCACACGTATCACATATACGTTTTCAGAAAATGCTGTCATTTCTGGCCTCCATTAAAAATTTGTTTCAGTGTGTCAGTGAAGCAATTGACACCAGTTTGCTGTTCAGAATAGTTAACGACAGGCCAGGTATTTAAAACTGTGGTTTGTTCGTCACACGGATTACATATAACTTCGCTCCAAATTCAGCTATTTTGTTAGTGCCGCTAGTGAAATTATAACTGAAAATGCTGACAGGCTGACTCTTATAAAAATGAACAAGGGCTGGATTGGGCCAGACTTCTCAACACCACCGAATGATAGCAGCGTAACATAAACTCAAATCCAGTGTCTTTTTTGGGAGGTATATTCCCATGCACCTTTTCACACCCACACATGGCTATTTTCTCTTGTCCACTTCCTTCTCCTCATCCTCCACCACCATATCACCAGGGTGACCGTGGTCCGTGATGCAACACCCACATAATTTTTTTAAAGGGTGTTTATGATGCCCATGAAAAAAAAAAATTATACAGTATGTTCATGTATACCCCCCAGCTGTAAATGTTTGTCAGCCCATACACTAAGTGCATCGGCATTACAGGTATAGGAGACCCGCTCCTTTCTAATGGGAACATTTATTTATGAGGCCCTCCTCCATGTCTCTTCCAAGAGGCATTGGTGTGCCTCCCAATTTTTGGCAGCCCTTGCATTCACTGCATAGGCAAACACATTGGGAGACCCACTTCCTAAAAATAGAAACAATTTTTTTCAGGAGGCCCTCTACGTCTCTTCCAAGGGGCATTGGAGTGCCTCCAAATTTTTGGCAACCCTTGCATTCACTGCATAGGCAAACACAATTAGAAACCAACTTCCTAATAATGGGAACATTGTTTTCAGGAGGCCCTCTGACCTACACGTCTCTTCCAAGGGGCATTGGAGTGCCTCCAAATTTTTGGCAACCCTTGCAACATTGTTTTCATGAGGCCCTCTGACCTCCATGTCTCTTCCAAGGGGCATTGGAGTGCCTCCAAATTTTTGGGAACCCTTGCAACATTGTTTTCAGGAGGCCCTCCTCTAAGTCTCTTCAAAGGTAAAAATTGGGGTGCGTCCAATTTTTCAAAGTGGTATTGGGGTGCGTCCAAATTTTGGGTAGTCCTGCCACTCACTGCATACGCAATAACAGTATAGGAGACCAACTCTTTAGTAATGGGAACAATAAAACATAGCCGGCTGATGGCTCTCTAAGAATAGTGAGGGCCGACTGCTGGCCCTTTAAGAATAGTAAAGGTCGCCTGATGGCCCTATAAAAATGGGCTTTGTGACTTTCAGAGTCCCTCCTTCATAAATGAAATATGATGTGTCTGATGATATCTCACACTCCACATGGCCAGGTAAGGTTGAAAAATGTTAAAATGACATTTCCTGGTGAATGCATTTGTCATGGTTGAAAGCAATGCAAAAGTGCAAAAATGAATCAAAAACGCTGAGTGTGAACATAGCCCAAGGTGTGGAGGAGTATTTTTGTTTTTTGTGATTTATTTTGCTTTATATACAAGTCATTACCCTGGAAAGGATGTTCCTTAACATATTTCCCAGGAAAATCCATTTTGGTTTCGTTTTTGTATGTTTTATAGTGAGTCCGTAAAAGTGGCATAATACCTCTGACAACGTTGTTGACAGAAGTGACCTGGGAATCAGAAATGCTTCCAGGGGTCTTACCCATGCTGTTCCCATGCCATTTGAGCACTGTTCCCATCGGTTTGGGCAATTTTTAGGTCCTCCGCAGACCGCCGAGGGAAGCCGCCTGAAAAATGCTCGAGTTTCCCATAGACTTACTGTACATTGGGCTCGCTGCTCGGGTCGAGGACCTGAGTATTCCAATGTGCTCGACCCGAGCATTGAGCACCCGAGCATTTTAGTGCTCGCCCATCACTATTTAGCTCCAAAAAGCATTCATTGCTGCACAAAAATGTTTAAAAAACACATGCAAAAACGCACCAAAAACGCATTTTTCCTGCAGCAAAGTGAATGAGAAACAAATTTGCCAATTTGGTGCAGAACATAGTCTTCAGCATGTCAACTCTCTGTGCATTTTTGCTGCGTTTTTTGCCTGCTTTTTTGTCAATGTATTCAATGGGTGAGAAATGCAGGCAGAACGCAGCAAAAACTAAAATAGAAAATAATCTTCAGCATAATAATTCTATATGCTTTTTTCCTGCATTTTTCACCCTCAATCGCGGCAAAATTCTGGCTAAAATACATGCAAATACTGTGGCAAAATCGAGGTAAAAATGCAGGCAATAAAAAACAGCAAAATCATGGCAAAAAACGCAACAAAATGTGATAAAATTGCAGCAAAAACGCAGGTAAAGATCATGGCAAAATTGCAGGCAATAGAGCACTGCAAAATCACGGCAAAAACTCAATTAAAACGCAACAAGATGGCACAAAAAACACTGGAAATGAAACGCAACAAAATCATGGCAAAATCGCTGGCAAAATCGCAGACAATAAAATGCAGCAAAATCGCAGCAATAATGCAGCAAAATGCGGTAGAATTGCGTCAAAAATGCAGGCAAAAATGGTGTCAAATTTGTGGACAATAAAATGCAGCAAAACCGCAGCAATATCATGGCAAAAAAGTAGTCAATAAAATGCAACGAAATCGCTGTAAAAAGCAGCAATAACGCAGCAAAATTGGGGCAAAAATGCAGGTAGAAACGTGGCAAAATCACAGCATATACGCGGGCAATAAAACGCAGCAAAATCACAGCAAAAACGCAGACAAAGTTGCAGGCAATAAAACAGCAAAATTGCTGCAAAAATGAAGGCAATAAAACACAGCAAAATCACAGGCAATAAAACACAGCAAAATCACAAGCAATAAACTGCAGTAAAAAAGAGGCAAAATCACAGCAAAATCATGACAAAAACGCAGCAATACCACAGCAAAATCATGGGCAATAAAATGCAACAAAATCACTTCAAAATTGCAGCAAATACACAGTCAATAAGATGCACCAAAATCGCTGCAAAAACTCAGTAAATAAAATGCAACAAAATCATCGCAATAACGCAGGCAATAAAACACAGCAAAATCGCAGTCAATAAAATACAACAAAATTGTGCTAAAAATGCAGGCAATAAAATGCAGCAAAATTGCAGCAAAACACAGGGAAAAAACGAGCCAAAATCACTGCAAAATTGTGGCAAAAATCATGGCAAAATCGTGCCAAAAACACAGGCAAAAATCACAAGCAATAAAACGCAGCAAAATCGAGTAAAAAATGCAGGCAATAAAATGCAGCAAAATTGCAGCAAAAACTCATGCAACAAAACGCAACAAAATCGCTGCAAAATCGCAGGCAATATAGGACAGCAAAATTGCAGCACAATGGCAGCAAAATCGCAGTCAATAAAATGCAACAACATTGCAGCAAAAACTCAGCAAAAGCTCAGGCAATAAAATGCAGCAAAATCACAGCAAAAATGCAAGCAAAAAATTGTGGCAAAAATTGCAGCAAAATTGTGTCAAAAAAGCAGGCAATAATCGCGGAAAAAATTGCAGGCAAAACTGCAGGCAAGAAAACACAGCAAAACAGCAGCAAAAATGCAGGCAATAAAACACAATTTTTATTGGCTGTGTTTTATTGCCATTTATTTGTGTTTTAGTGCCTGCAACTTTGCCACGATTTTGTTGCGTTTTATTGCCTGGGTTTTTGCCGCAATTTTGCTGAGTTTTATTGACGGCATTTTGCTGTACTTTTGCTGCGTTTTATTGCCTATGATTTTGCTGCGGTTTTTGCCGTGATTTTGTTGTGTTTTATTGCCTGCGATCTCTCCAACGATTTTGCTGCGTTTTATTGACTGGGTTTTTGCCGCGATTTTGTTGCATTTTATTGCCTGCAATTTTGCTGCATTTTATTGAATGCGTTATTGCCTGCAATTTTTCCGCAATTTTTTTGCATTTTATTGTCTGTGTTTTTGCCGGGATTTTACTCTGTTTTATTACCTGCGATTCTGCCTTGATTTGCCAGCGTTTTTGCTGCGTTTTATTGCATGCATTTTTGCCACGATTCTGTCAATATTTTGCTCCTTTTTAGCAACGATTTTGTTGCGTTTCATGGCCCTTGATTTTTGCAGTGATTTTTCCGTGTTTTATTGTTTGCGATTTTGCCAGAGATTTATTTTGCCGCGATTTTGTTGTGTTTTATTGCCTGCTATTTTGTCGCATTTTATTGCCAGCGATTTTGCCACAATTTTCTTGCATTTTATTGCCTGCATTTTTGTTGCAATTGTGTCACGTTTGTTTGCCTGCGTTTTTGCTGCGATTTTGCTGTGTTTTTATCCTGATTTACGGTGAACAACTCAGGCAAAAATGCACAGAGGATTGACGTGCTGAAGATTATTTTCTGCCCCAAATCTGCAAGTTAAAAAATATTCAATGTATGCATGACTCTTCAGGTTTGTCATTCACTTTGCTGTGGGAAAAATGTGTTTTTGGTGCATTTTTGCATGCATTTTATTAAGCGTTTTTTTGCAGCAATGAATGCTTTTTGGAGCTAAATAGAGATATTTTAAAAATGAAACATGGGACATCACTTTCACCCTTGGATTACCGTCAGACCTGGAGAGACTATTTTTGCTGTGTCCAAGATGCTGCATTCTAATGCCGCACTTGTTTTGTCAGTACAAGTGGATTCACTGCAAGTACTGACATTTCATTCGGTAAAGATCTGCACTGGAGACTAGTGTCTCCGCTACAGAATTGACATGCTGTGGATGAGTTTACGCAGTGTCAAAAACAAGCACAGTGTGCATGGGATTTCTTATAAATTAAATAAAATAAAAATTAATTTAAAAAAATGTCATGGGCTCCTGTGTTATTTTCATAACCAGCAGAGGGAAAGCCGACCTCTGGGGGGCTGATGTTACTAGTCGGGGAAGGGGCCATTAGCTAAAGATGTTACCGGGCTATTGATAAAAAGTCACAGCAGTTTACTAGGCCTTTACTGGCTAGGTTTCAGGGGAACCCCAGAAAAAAATTGACGTAGGGTCACCCTATAAAATCTAACCAGCAAAGGCTAAACACACAGTTTTTAACTGATATTAACAGCCTGGGAAGGGGCCATGGATCCTGGCCCTCTTTGAGGCTAATAATATCAGCCCTCAGCGGCCTCAGAGATGGCGCATCCATAAGATGCACCAAATTTGGCGCTTAGCCTCGGCTCTTCCCACTGCTGTGTAGCTGTGGCGAGAGGGGTAATAGGGTTGGCGTTCATGTCAGCCTTGTATTGGCGGCTGACATGAAGCCCAAGTTCGTAAAGGATGGCTTCTGTGATGAAACAGCTTCTTATATCAATCAGCCAGATGTTTAGATTTGTTAATTCAAAAGAAATGCACTATTGTGTTTGTGTTGACTTTATAACTTGTGTATGTTTCTTTGGTGGGTCAAGAATAGAGATGAGCAAGAAGGACAGACCAGTATTTGTATAACCCTGATGATAGTTGTTACTATGCTAATTGCATAGTATACTAAAGCCAGCTAGATGTCTATTTAATAGAGCCCCCTGCTATACCAACTATGTAAATTGTTTAAAGGCTCAAGAAATGAGACCTAAGCCCTGTGTAATTATACCCTCCCTAACCCTTGCCCTGTGGATGTGTACTTGAAAGAACAAATGTGAATTATTTAAGGAAGATATTCCCCTGTAGCAGGGAAATTTGGAACAGAGAATTGAAAGAGACTTCACAAGGAGAATAAAAGATTAGACTCTCATCAGACCATCAGCTTGAGAGCATGGCTTTATCCAAAGAGACATGGATTTGGATTCTACATGATGCCAGCCTAAGGGTATATGGCCCTGACTAGGAAGATACGGATGTGCTCTACTGACCATCAGAGTGCCCATGGATACATTTGGGAAGACCAGATTTGGGTCGATGAAGTCACCTGGCCCCATGGATATGTTGATTGAGGTTGCCATGTGGGACCCTCCGGTTGCCTGGAACCCATGGAGACATTCAGAGAAGCCAGATTGGAACCACCCAGTCATCTGGCCCCATGGAAACTCCCGGAGAGGCCAGGGTTTCCCCCTACTCTCTATGGGGCCTGACAAAAGCGGGGGGCCACTTGTTAAGGTAGTTGACCCTGGAAGTCCCAAAGTCACAGCTGTTCTATCCTAGGTGGGCCAGCAGAAGGGTGAGACTGTGTAATGTTGTACCATCTTGGATATTTGCTGGGACTGTTCTATCTTTTTATTGCCTGTTTTGTGGTTCAATAAAGTATTGCCACACTGTTTTACCCGCACCCTGTGTTGTCTGAGTAATATTACGCCCATGGAAGACCCCGTGTTTTCACATTTCAAATATGTGAAGACACGTGGGTCAGTGCTCTTGTCCGCTGGCCCGACTGTCTTTAGAAAGACCACATGTTCCACTCATACCACTGATTGCTCACTTTTTTTTTTCTGTGGGCAGAACACTACACAGACAACACAGTGTCAGGGTTCCTACAGTGACGACACCTGGGAGATCACGCAATATCTCACCTTAATGTCACTATGTCATGGATTTCGGAATTGCGAGCACACGATCCAGACTACTCACTTCTTAGGTATCGGCAAGCGACCAGTGAGCGTATGGTGTCACTCCTCTGGGATTCCAACACATGGAATATGTGTTTACACCCTCTGTAAGGTCATTGTCAGCTTCACAATAGCACAATTATTATTTTTCTCTGCCCTCACCATCCAGATTTGAAATATAATACAGACCTGGGTGGACGCCTGCGTTCTGATAGCATATATGGCTTCGAGGGAGGGAACGATTACAGGACAAAAGAAACAACTATTAAATTTGATATTTAATCCAAAAGGGAGGCAGTGTTTACGAAAAATATACAAGATCATACAATACATAAGTAGTTACAAAAAATAATAAGGATTAAAGAATAAACTTACTCTATATGGTTCGCAGAGACGAATCAGCATAGGTGGAGGAGGGGCTCCCCGATTTGATTTGAACGTTATCGAACGGGACCAGTTGCTTATAGCATCTATACCCACTGGCAATGAGTACTGCTCCAACCTCAGCAAACTATTTTATGCTTAAGGGAGAGACCTGTCCACACCCCCTTGTGCCGACATCACAGGGGCTGGGGCTCTACCCTTCATGTTTGTATTAAAAATCTGGATTTTGGAAAACATCACTGGTTGATCCCAGAAGACCATATTTTCTGTTATGATTTTACCTTCATTTAGAGACCACACATGATATAGTTGCAGTCTGCTATTTTGCTACTTTTGCGCCACAGCTCCCCGGTTTGGCTTATAGCAATGAGAAAATATGCATATCGCTCCTTGTCTGTCCCTGCCACTAAAATTATAGGTCCCATTATTATCGGAATTATGGAACTTACAATATTTCATATTCCGTATCAGTGCTGGCAAGACTACAGACTTCCTTTTGATGCTCGGGAAGCAAGCTTCAACAGTTGCACGTAAATTATTGCAAGCTTGCATCTAATCACCCCCTGCATTTGCCAGGGAGAAAGATGCTTGCATTTTAATTAGTTTGTAGCTTTACAAGTCACTTCTACTGTAGGTGATAATATTCAGAGACAGATGCTGGACTGTCAGCTCTCCTGTGACAAATGGGCGATGAGGGAGGGGTGAGGGGGGCTTCAAGGGAAAAAAGAAAAAATATATTCAATATTTCTCTGACATTCCCCCCTCTTTGAGGTGGCATAGGGGGCTGATTTAAAGATCGCCCCTTTAAGCGCACCTCCTGGCCCACCCCTCCTGCTGATCCGACAATCCGTGGTCCCAACTCGCCCAGTACCCAAACCGACTGGAGATGCAGCTTTCCGATCACCCTGACCAGTTCAGGATACATTTTCCCCACACTTCTGACAGTCTATGGGTACCTTTCTCCCATACTCCTGACAGACAGGGGGACACACATCTCTTTCACCTTGCCTGGTTGTGAGGCTTACCTTTCCTGCCATCATTTTTACCTTGGGAGCCGTGCTCACTAGGGGGGAGCTACGACTGGCCATGTCACAGTCCGTCGCGACACTGGTCAGTGGCACGGGACCACTTTCCTTATGATCCCCTTGTTTCTCCCCTTCTCTTCCCATTACCTCTGGAGCCGTGCTAGTCATGGGGCAGCTACCATTGACCCTGTCACTATCTGGTATGACACTGGTCACCTGCACGGGACGACCTGCTTCCTGGTGCCCATGCCTGCTCCCCTTGTCCATAGCACTTATGCTGGCTCACTTTAGGGGATCCTCAGCAGCATCACCCCATGCGTGAGGTGGCTGAATTCCCCTTTACCACAACACTCAATTTTATTATACATCACATTGACATTTTTGACAGTGGCATTATATGACAAATCAGATCTGGGAGGGTTGTCAGGAATGTATCGGGCAACCAACCGTCCCAGATTAGTCCCACATTAGTGGGGAGGTTCTCCGACACCCCCACTTCCCTTAACCCCCTCTCCGCACCCCACTCCAGGAAAACTCAGCCCATCGGTATGAGACGGCGAACTCCCCCAAACCCGGTGACAGTCAGGGTTTTCCCAGGAATGAGTACTCTGGTAACACAAACTCAGGGCGGATGGGGGTACTTTCTGCGCCAGTGTCCTTAAGGCCAACAGTAATGGTGTCGCTCACAGTAACCGGTTGTAAGTTCTCCTGGGCCCGGCCAACCGCCCCACCCACAAAAAGAATGGCTGCAGTAGGCCCTGAAGCCTCAAGTATGGGGTCCATTTTCTGCGTCTCTGGGCAGACAAGGCTGATGTGACCCATTTGGTCACAAGTATAGCACTTACGGGAGTCAAATGCAGTCCAGGTGCTGGAAGATGGGGCAGAACCCTCTGAGGGCCGGCTGGCTGGAACATTGGGGGTGGTTGTAGGCTTACCCCCTTTCCAGCTGCTGGCGATGGCTGACTTCCGCACCTCTGGTGTGCGGTTGGCCTCATAGGTATCTGCGATCTGGGCTGCCCTGGCGGCTTCCTTCGGGTCCCGGTCCAGAACAAATGGTTTCACCTCCACCGGGCAAAGATAAAGAAACTGGTCCTTCACCATCAGATCTTTCAGGTCCCCAAAGGCAGTAACTGATAGTCCTTAAACCCACTGCTCAAAGTTAGTTCTGAGCAAATCCACCACATCACTACAGCTATCATATGGTCCACGTTGGAGGGCTTTGAACTTCTTCCGGTAAAAATCCAGAGTCAGCTGGTACATTTTTTATCAGGGCCTACTTGACGGCCTCATAGTCTCCATCTTGTTCTCGAGGGAGAGAAGCAAGCACCTCCAGAGCTTTTCTTCAGAGCCCTGAAGTTAAATACCTGGCTCACTGGGCTTCAGGCAGCTGATACCGTCTGCAGGTTTTTTCAAATCCCAGCAGAAATATGTTCAAGTCTCTGTCCTTTTCCATCACAGGGAAATGCTCAGAACCGGGTTTAAAGCCGTTGGTGCTGCTGGACTCACTGCTCGATGGGGTGGATCTCAGCACCGGGAATCAGGCCAACTCCAGCTGGTATCGCTGCTCGTCTTGCCACTTTTGCTCAGCAGCCTCTTTGTCAGCTCAGGTATGGCACTCAGCAGCCTCTCGGTCAGCTTGGGCCCATTGCTCTGCTCGCTCCTGGAATTTCAGGATCAGCTGTAGTCATCCATCATGATCATCTGACACGAGCTGCTCCAAGGCCATCTGCAGGAGTGAGTCCACACTACCCTGGCTACGGGTATGGCTGGCAATCACAGGTGGGACCCCTGCAGCAGCGCCATCCGGGCCTTGGCTGACCGCCCCTTCATCAGGGCTCTGCTGTCGAACATGCTCTGCAGCACCTTGCAACAGTTCAGCAATCATTTGGGCTTTGGTTTTGCCCATGGGGTAAATTTGCCTCAGCTCACAGAGGGCAGTGATAGCGGCCTTCGCCTGCTGATGTTACCAGGGCTCTTCACTTGTAGCCATCATTGCCAAATAAAAGATAGGGCAGAAAAAAAAGAGAAGGAGAGGGAATGCAACCGTTATACATACAGTAATGTCCCAAATAAAAAATATTAACACACTGAGTCTGATTTCTTAAACTTCTGCACAGAATTCTCGCAAGAATTGTGCAAGTTTTGAGTTACAAGAATGATTGCTCAATCCAGCCACTGATGTTCTGTAATATTCCACTGCTTGCCACCAATTTGTCAGGGATCCCTCAGCTACGGCACCGGGGAGGTCACGCAATATCTCACTGTGCCGTCACTCTGTAGGGATTTCATCAGGGATCCGTGAGCACACGGTCCCCACTGCTCCCTACGGAGGTATTGGCATGCGACCAGTGAGCATATGGCGTCACACCTCTGGATTCCAACGCATGGAATATGTGTCTACGCCCTCCGTACGGTCACTGTCAGCTTCACGATAGCCCGATTATTAATATCATTCGCTGTCACCGCCGTCCGAGTTTAAAATATAATACAGGCCTGGGCGGACGCCTGTGTTATGGTAGCGTATTGCTTCAGGGGAGGGAACGATTACAGGACAAAATAAACAGATCTATTAAATTTGATATTTAATGCAAAAGGGAGCCAAGTGTTTAGGAAAAATATACAAGGTTTTACAAAGGAGACATACAATACATAAGCGTTACACAAAATAATAAGGATTAAAGAAGAAACTTACTCTATACTGTTCGCAGAGACGAATCAGCATAGGTGGAGGAGGGGCTCCCCGATTTGATTTGAACGTTATCGAACGGGACCAGTTGCTTATAGCATCTATACCCACTGGCAATGAGTACTGCTCCAACCTCAGCAAACTATTTTATGCTTAAGGGAGAGACCTGTCCACACCCCCTTGTGCTGACATCATAGGAGCTGCTGTTCTACCCTTCATGTTTGTATTAAAAATCAGGTTTTTGGGATAACTTATTGCTGGTTGATCCCAGAAGCCCAAAAGTGGTACCATATTTTCTATTATGATTTTACCTTCATTTAGAGACCACACATGATATAGTTGCAGTCTGCTATTTTGCTACTTTTGCGCCACAGCTCCCTGGTTTGACTTTCTGCAATGAAAAAATATGCATATCGCTCCTTGTCTGTCCCTGCCACTAAAAATATAGGTCCCATTATTATCAGAATTATGGAACTTACAATATTCCATATTCCGTATCAGTGCCAGCGAGACTATAGACTTTCTTTTGAAGTTCGGGAAGCAAGCTTCAACAGTTACATGTAAATTATTGCAAGCCTGTGTCTAATCACCCCTTGCGTCTGCCATGGAGAAAGATGCTTGTATTTTAAATAGGTTGTAGTTTTACAAGTCACTTCTACTGTAGGTGATAATTTGCAGAGACAGATGCTGGACTGTCAGCTCTTCTGAGACAAATGGGGGATGAGGGAGGGGTGAGGAGGGCTTCAGGGGAAGAAAGAAAAAATATATTCAATATTTCTCTGACACACAGGGTGCGAGTAAAATAGTGTGGCAATAATTTATTGAACTACCAGCAAACAATAACATATAGAACAGTCCCAGCAAATATCCAATATGGTGCAAATGACAGAGTTCTCACCCTTCCGCTGGCCCGCCTGGAATAGAGTAGCTGAAATTTCAGGGCTTCCAGGGCCAACTACTCCCACCAGTGGCACCCCGCTTTTGGCGGGCCCCCACAGAGAGGAGGTAACGACAAACATAGGAAACTAGCCGAGAGCAGTGAGGTTTGGGGCCAGGTGACCTGATTATCCCAACCTAGATTCTTCAAGATGTCTCTGAGGGTTCAGCAATGGTCAATGGAACCGTTCTGTATTTATCCAGCTGGGGCCGTAGTCCCCTAAGCTGACATGCTGTGAATGACACTGAATAGAGGCAGAGGCCCCTTTTTTTTATAATTCACAATTGTCCTTTCAGCTATCATTCACAGGTTAAGGGTCAGTAATGAAGATGGAAGGGGCTCATGACTCATTGAGCATTTAATAAACATGCATAGTTTGTCATCCATTGCTCGGCAAATCAACAACTCCCTGGGCTTTTATAATACATAATCAGCATATTATCAATCAGTATTGCTCCGTGACCTTATCTTGCAAGATTTGCAGACATCTCAACTCAAGTGTCAACATTCAGGATTTTTCAAACAATAGTCTGGGTTAATCAACCAAAGAAGAACACAAATGCAAAAGCCAACATGAAAATAAAAGCATATAGCTCCTGTCTTACTGAATTTTTGTCTGGCATAATTAATAAGAAAAGCTGTATTGTCACATTCCTCCCCCTTCTTAATTAGCCCTGGAGACTGCCGGATCTTGTACTGGGTCACTGTAAATGGGACTGCCAGACGCGATGGGCTTCCGATCATCCTTCTCCACTTGTCGGGACAGTCCGTCAGCATTTCCATGATCTTTGCCCTTTTTATGGGAGACAGAAAAATTATAGGACTGTAAGGCCAGACTCCATCTGAGTAAATGTCCGTTGTCCCCAGCAGTCCTATTTAGCCAGCCAACTTGAAGGATTGTGGTCCGTTATGCCCGTAAACTTCTTGCCATAGAGGTATGGCTGCAATTTTTAGAGCCCAGACTATAGCCAAGCATTCTTTTTCTATTGTGGCGTCTGCCCTCTCCCGGTCCAACAGCTTTCGAGAGACATAGACTATCGGGTATTCCTGACCATCATCCCCCACTTGACTGATTACAGCTCTCAGTCCAATATCTGATGCATCTGTTTGGACTATGAACCGGTGGCAGAAGTCAGGAGCAGTCAGGACTGGGATTTGCTACTGTGCTGTAATTGGGGATAAACTTTTGATAATAGTTTGCAGTTCCTAGGAATGCACGAACCTGTTTTTGGTTGGCTGGGTGAGGCCACTGAGTAGTGGCTTCTACTTTTGTGAGATCGGGACAAATGCACCCACTCCCCACCCGATTTCCCAGGTATAGTATTTCGGCCATCCCCATCTGGCACTTGTCGGGTCGGAGGGTAAGCTGGGCTTTGGCTACCTTCTGCAGCACCTGGAACACGTGCTGAAGATGCTTTTCCCAGGTGTCACTGAAGATAGCAATGTCATCCAGGTGCACCTGGGCATACTTATGACATCCCTCTAGTAACTGGTCCACAATCCTTTGGAAGGTAGCTGGGGCATTCTTCGTCCCAAATGGCGTGCTGGTAAATTCATACAGGCCAAAAGGGGTGATGAATGTAGACTTCTCTTGAGCCTCTTTTGTGAGTGAGATTTGCCAGTATCCCTTGCTGAGATCGATGGTAGATATGAATCGAGATCCTACTAATCTGTCTAGTAGTTCATCCACCTGAGGCACAGGGTAGGCATCTATAACGGTGACCTCATTGAGACGCCTATAGTCCACACAGAAGTGAGTACTCTTGTCTTTCTTGGGCACCAACACTACACTGGCTGCCCATGAACTATGGGAAGGAACTATGACCCCCATATTCAACATGTCATCCACCTAGGACTTCAACATTGCCAACACTGGAGATGTCACCCGGTAGGTGGGTTGTTGAAGTGGAGTGACTACTTCAGTGTTGACATGATGCTGGACGAGGGGTGTTCGACCAGGCCAACTTGTGAACAAGAAGTCATATGTTCCAAGCAGTTTTGCTAACTGCTGCTTCTGTGATGAACCAAGTCACTCTCCCAACGGGATATCCGTTACCCTATTCCCAATTTGGATTCCACCAATAAGTCCAAGATATGGTCTATACCTAGGTCATCTAAAGGGGGATAGAAAACTGCTATATTGGTAACTACCTAATCCTCATAAGCTTTTAGCCTGTTGACATGATAGGTCCGTTCATGAACACCTGCTCGATCCAAGGCCACAGTATAGTCAGTCTCCCTGCATTTCCTGGTGATGAACTGACCCACCCACTTGGCTTGCAGCTTGTTTTTGTGCATTGGTTCTAGTACTAAAACCTTCTGTCCATAGGTAAATTCCTGGCGTCTGGCAGCACGGTTGTAATACCGTTGTTGCCTTTCCTGAGCTACTTCTAAATTCCCATGGGCTAAGACCATGAGGTACCTAATTTTTTCCCTAAACTTTTGGACATAATCCAGAATAGGAACCTCTTCTGTGGGGACAGTGCCCTCCCAACTCTCTCATACCAGCTCCAATGGCCCTCTTACTCTTTGGCCGTACAGAAATTCAAAAGGAGAGAAGCCGGTAGAATCCTGCGGCACCTCCCCATAGGCAAACAGGAGCTGCTGCTGGTTTTTCTCCAAGTCTCCCCCCTCGGACTCCACATACTGACTAATGAGCTACTTGAGTGTTCTGTTGAAACGCTCACACAATCCATTCATTTTGGGTATGGGGTGGTATGCATGGGGCGGACCCCATGTTTCACCTAGAGGGTCTGAATCAGCTCGCTTTGGAACTGGGTCCCCTGGTCGGTCAATACCTTCTGCAGAAACCCTACTCGACTACAACTGTCCAAAAGAGCTTGAGCTATGTGCTCCATATCTATGGATGACAGGGCAAAGGCCTCCAGGTAGCGGGTGGCAGAGTCAACCAGGGTGAGGATAAACCTTTTTCCACTGCAGCTGGGGACAGATAAGGGGCCCACTAAATCGATGACAAACCTCTGGAACGGCTCTCCTGTCAAGGGCATGGATTGGAGCGGGGCACGATAGGGTGCTCCCCCCATCCGTTGACAAACCAGACAAGAGGCTCGGTATTTCCGCACCTCTTGAGCAATCCTTGGTCAAAAGAGACTACGTAGCAGACGGGCCCAGGTCTTTCTGACCCCCATATACCCAGCTGCCGGGACATCATTGGCCAAGTGCAGGAGTTGGGTTCGATAATGCTGAGGTACAACGAGTTGATGGACACGGGTCCAGGGTTTCTCAGGGCAGGCTGTGGGCTTTTCCCCATATAACAGTCCATTCTTCCATCTATACACCTCCCCCTGATTTCTTTCCCCAGGTCGAGTGGCTGCACAACAGGAAAGGTCTAGGGTGGGGTCTGTGAGTATGGCTTCCCTAAAGTACTTGCGATCGGTCTCTCCCCACTTAATGGACACAGTCTGGTCAAGGGTACTCACCACCACCAGCTCAGAGGTGGATGATGGAAGCTTCGGGTGTGGGTTATCCTTGGGAGGAGTGGCAGAAGAATCCAAATCAGAAAGTTGCTTGGCTTGGCTGCGGGTGATGACTGTGACAAATTTGCTGGACAGTCCTTGTCCTAGGTCGTTCCCCAAAATAACAGGTTGGAGGAGGCTGTCTATTAGTCTCCCTGGTCGGTACCCCAGTCCAACTGCACACTTGCTAGAGGAATGTTCGAGCGCTGACCCTCAGCCAGGGAGATGGTCAATAGTGTTCTGGAGGGACAATATCTGTGCTGACCAGGGTGATGGAAGACCCAGTGTCCCAAAGTCCCTGAGCCTGGATATCACTGACCTTGATGGGCTGGATATGGTGATGGAGGTTGCCTGGTGTATGGTGGCCAACACGGTGTAAAGTATGGACGGGATATACCACTTCATCCACAGATGGTGTGTCCCGGGGGTAGCATCCCTCAGACCCGGCTGGGCTTGTTTTGGCAGATGTTGACCGGCTGGGCTGGCAAACAGGCTCCAGGCATGGGACTCTGACCCTGGGGACAATCTTTGGCCATGTGTTCTAGGGGCCCGCATGTATAACAGCGCCGTAGGTTAGGCAAATCACAGGTACTGTTGGTGACCCTAGACCCTGGTGGGTTTTCTGCTGGGACCATTTTCTCCATAAGTTGCTTGGGCATGATCAAGTACTGAAGGGCAGCAGTGGAGTGAGCAGCTCTACCGTCGAGCCAGCAGTTGCAGTGTCATCAGAGTTGACTCCCAAATTCTACGTAGGAGACCCCCTGGCGAGACAATATCTGGAACTTAGTGTGATATCTCTCAGGGGTGATGGTAAAAAGGGCCTGGCAGGGTGTCAATAATAGTTCGATAGTCAAGTCAGTCCTGAGGCCCAAACGACCGGGCAGAATCCCGTGCCCGGCCAGTCAAACTAGTCCATAGGTATTTAACCCAATCAGCTGTGGGCGCCTGGTGCATCAACATCAGAATCTCAAAATCTTGCAGATGTTCATCGACTTCGGTGTTGGACTCATTAAACGCTTGCACGTTTCTGTAGCGGAGATGAGTTCCTTGGGGAACCATCATGGGGGTAGGGTCCGGCGCTCGTGGTAGGGATACTAGAACTCTCAAAACTGATTCCATAACACAAGCCCTGTCCCCACTTTAGGCTCCAGGTCCTAATGCAACCAACAACTCCTAGATTTGGGCTGCTGGAGACTGAGTTGAATCCAGACCGCAGCTGCTTCTCTGTTCTGGAAATTCCTATGGGTCCATTCAGCAGAGATTTCTTGGTCCTCCATGATGTTTTGGGCATCGCAACTGACCAATTCCTTGATCAAAGGATCAGTGTCAGTGGCCCGGTATTCAATCCTGAATTGCTCCTGTAGTTGCCGTTTCTTGTTGTGGTTATACATCCACTCCGGTCCTCTTCCCAAGGCCGGGCTGGTGGGGTTGAAAATAGTAGCATCCGAGACCTGCTGCATATGCCTCAACTATGGTCCGCTAGGTCTGTCTATATGCCTCCCTGGTTGTGGAGGCCCTGGACAGTGTCTGCAAACACTAGTCCCATGCAGCTCCCCCAGATCGGCTGGGCTGAGTAGTATCCCACTGTTGGGAAGACACGGGGACTTCCCTGTGCATAATTCTACTCAGATAACACAGAGTGAGGGTAAAACAGTGTGGCAATACTTTATTGAACCACAAAACAGGTAAAAAACAGATAGAACAGTCCCAGCAAATACCCAAGATGGTAAAACATTGCACAGTCTCACCCTTCTGCTGGCCCACCTGGGACATAACAGCTGCGACTTTGGGACTTCCAGTGTCAACTACCTCAACCAGTAGCCCTCCGCTTTTGGCGGGTCCCACAGAGAGAAGGTAGTGGCAAGCTTAGGAAGCTGACAGTCCATCGAGGTACAAGGCCAGGAGACCTGAGGGTTCCACCCTGACCTCTCCGAGAGTTTCCATGGGGCCAGATTTGGGCTGGTCCCAATCTGGCTTTTCAGAATGTCTCCATGGGTTCCAGGTGACCGGAGGGTCCCACCTGGCAACCTCAATTAACATATCCATGGGGCCAGGTGACTTCATCGTCCCAACCTGGTCTCCCCAAATGTATCAATGGGCTCTCTGATGGTCAATGGAGCAGATCCGTATCTTTCCAGTCAGGGCCATATACCCTTTGGCTGGAATAATGTAGAATCCAAATTTGTGTCTCTTTGGATAAAGCCATGCTACCAAGCTGATGGTGTTACGGATCCGGGTGGTGGAATCGCTGTGCTGCCGAGCAAGGAGGGACCAGAGGAGTGTGACTAAGTATCTACTTGGCCCAACCAAGGTCGCACGGCGGCTCAGTCGACTCTGTGAACCAGGGAGGAAGCGAGCAGAGGGACCAGGTGCTACTCTGGGACCAACCTTGTATGAGAGCAGGTGACTCCCATGGGTCAAAGGGCAGGAACTGACCGGTACAGCGGATGAGCACAGCAGGCAGGCTGACGAGTGGCCCGGGTAGACAAGTAGGCTAATTCAGCTGATAGCCAGACGGGTGATCCGGGTAGGCAGGCTGGCAAGCACAACGGGTAACTGGCTAGTGCTTCCAGGTAAGCAGGCTGGTGGGCACGGCAGGTAACAGACAGGTGCTTCCAGGAAATCAGGCTGGCGGGTACGACAGGTAACAGACAGGTGCTCCCAAGTAAGCAGGCGGGCAGACACGGCAGGTAACAAGCAGGTGCTTCCAGGTAAGCGGGCTGGTGGGCACGGCAAGTAACAGGCAGGTGCTTCCAGGTAAGCAGGCTGGCGGGCACAGCAGGTAACAGGCAGGAGCTTCAAGGTAAGCAGGCGGGCAAGGCCCATAGACAGACTGGCGGACTGGAGTATAGACAGACTGTCGGGCTGGAAAGTAGTCAGACTGGCGGACTGGACTGAAGATCATACTGGCGGACAGGATTGACTTGCAGAGGACCTGAGGGCTGAAGCAAAGTAAGTATCACAGAGCAACAACTCTGCATGGGCACCTCCATATTGAAGGAGATGTCTTTTAAAGGGAAAGTCCTCCAGCTATTGGCCGGGGACTTTTTAGGACGACACGCGTGGCCCCTTTAAGAGGGAGGGAGCGCGCGCGCCCTAAGTACAGAGCCAGGAAGCCGTGTGCGGCAGCAGCAGCTGCAGGGAGGCCGGAAGATGCCAGAGCAGGACCGCGGCGGTAAGGGGGGCGGCGTCTCTGCCTGGCAGGGGGCAGAGACGCTGATGCTAACGATGGTCTGAAGAGAGTCTAATCTTTGATTCTCCTTGTAAAGTCTCTTTCAATTCTCTGTTCCAAATTTGCCTACTACAGGGGCATAGGTTCTGTAAATAATTCACATTTGTTCTTTCAAGCACACATCCACAGGGCAAGGGTTAGGGACAGTGTTATTAAACAGGGCTCAGGTCTCATTATTTGAGCCTTTAATCAATTTACATAGTTGGTATAGCAGGGTGCTCTTGTAAATAAACATCTAGCTGGCTTTAGTATAATAAGCAATTAGCAGAGTAACAAACATCATTGTTTCAGACCCAAGAGAAGACAACATTCAGGGTCATACAAATACTGAGATTTGTTGTTATGTTATACAAATACTCATCTGTCCTTCTTGACCAGTGATGAGCGAATTTGTTCGAAATCCGAACTTACAACTTAAATTCGACACGAATCTGGCACATTTGGATTCATGATTGGAAAGGTGAGCAAAATTTCTTAAATTCGGGAAAAATCGGCAACGTTCGGCGAATAAGTGCGGGAACGTGATTGCGGGGCAACTACAGTTTTAAAAAGTTTCGCTAGCATAGTGCTTGTGCATGATGAGCGGGAAACATTGTAGATGAGTGGAGGGGAGGTGATAGCTCAGAACAGGTCAGATCAGTGGCGCGCTTGTAAATTTTTTTTTCGGCCTCTAGGTGGTAATTTTAAGTCAGGAAAGCGCGGGTAGCCAATCAAAGCACAGGAAGCATCCACACTGTCCAGACACAAGGACTTCTGCAATTTGCTGCTGAAATCACATGTCCTCTCTATATAAAAAGCGACCATTTTCCCTCAACGCCATTTTATCGATGTCATTGTTGGAGACAGACCCTGCTGAGTGTGCAACTATGTACTGAGAGATATTAGCTAGATAAGTGGGCGCTTGTTTGGAAGTCAGATAGTGGAGATAAGTTCTCTGCTGTGTACCTTTTCAATCGACCTTGCAGTACATTTTTTTTTCTTGTGCAATTACTGAGATTCTGACAGAAAGAGCAGGGCCCATGCCATAGAACAGTGTTGTGCATCGGTTGTATTGTGCTCCATGCACGAGTATACCTTCAAATTATTTTTGCACTTGCTAATGTGATAAAGCAAGAAAGACCTTGTAGGCCACCTTTTGATTTTGTGGGGTTGAAATTCAGCTGTCTGCAGAGCTTCTGAGTGCAGAGCACAAAAACCTTTTTTTTCATTTGCTAATTTGATAGTGTAAGCTGTGCTAGCCCAGTTTGTCATTTTTTTAGTGCGTGAACTTCAGCTATATGCACAGTAAAACAAATAGATATTTTTTGTTTGCAGGCAGAGTCCACAAAAAAAAATTTGTGTCGCAAACGTGATGCACTCTGCTAAAAGCCACCTACTACATTAGTGGCATTGAAGTTCAGCTGTTTTCAGAGTTAAAAAAATAATTTTTTGTCTTGTGAGGAAAAGTGCACAAAAGTTTTTTTGTGTCACAAACATGATACACCCTGCTGAAAGCCACCTACTATTTTAGTGGCGGTGAACTTCAGCTGTTTTCAGAGTAAAAAAAATAGATTTTTTTTCTTGCTAGGCAGAGTCCACAAAATACTTTTTTTGTGTCGCAAACGTGATACACTCTGCTAAAAGCCACCTATTATTTTAGTGGCGGTAAACTTCAGCTGCTTTAGAATAAAAAAATAGATTTTTTGTCTTGCTAGGCAGAGTCCACTAAAGATTTTTTTGTGTCGCAAACGTGATACACTCTGCTGAAAGCCACTTACTATTTTAGTGGCGGTGAACTTCAGCTGTTTTCAGAGTAAAAAAAATATATTTTTTTCTTGCTAGGCAGAGTCCATAAAATACTTTTTTTGTGTCGCAAACGTGATACACTCTGCTAAAAGCCCCGTACCATTTTAGTGGCGGTGAGCTTCAGCTGTTTTCAGTGTAAAAAAATAGATTTTTTGTCTTGCTAGGTAGAGTCCACTAAAGATTTTTTGGTGTCACAAACGTGATACACTCTGCTAAAAGCCACCTACTATTTTAGTGGCATTGAACTTCAGCTGTTTTCAGAGTAAAGAAATGCATTTTTTGTCTTGCTAGGCAGAGTCAACAAAATATTTTTCTGTGTCGCAAACGTAATACACTCTGTTAAAAGTCACCTACTGTTTTAGTGGAGGTAAACTTCAGATGTTTTCAGAGTAAAAAAAAAAATTTTGTCTTGCTAGGTAGAGTCCAGAGATGAGAAAAGGTTTCAATGTTCGGTTCGGAAACGCTCGCCGAATATTCAGACATTCGCCGAATTTATTCATCAATTAATTCATCGAACATTGCCAAACGCCAATGGATTCAATGTGGGGACAAAAAAAGCATATACAACACCTTCAAACGGGCCCAAAAGCTGCCAAAACACGTAAAATTAGGGGTAGACACAAGGAAAGTGCCATCTATTGACCCAGAGTGCAAGTAATATAATTATTTTTACTACAACAGCGACATTTATTTTGTGGTGCACTACATGTGAAAAGGGGTTACCAACTGGTACGAGAAGAGGGAGGACCCTGCCCGCGAGGGTGCACAACCAATGTGCAAGGGATGGGTGAGGGTACAGTAGGTCTGGGTACAGTTGATCGTGAAGCGGTATTCTGGAGAGAGGCTTACCGCAGATTGTACGCTTGTCACAAGAAGTGGGTCTTCAGCTTCCTTTTCAAGGTTTCCACAGTAGGTGACAGTCTGATGTGATAGGGTACAGCATTATTGCAGTAGGGGAGATGCACAGGGCAAATCTGCTGAGAGCTCACAACAGAGCAGATTAACCCCTGCACCAATTAATATGAAGGCGAAAGGCTTCTAATGACTGCAGGAGTGGGAGGAATAAGACGCTGCGGTCTTCTGGCTCCTCTCTGTCACGGTAAACCCATGACACCTTGCACGCTTCAACACAATGTTCATAAGGTATACAGCAGCAGTGGTCGGTCTCCTAGACACTGAGCTAACTCCTTTATGATGATAGAGGACAACATCTGCAAGTAGTTTGTATGTTCTCCCTGTGTTTGCGGGGGTTTCCCCAAGATTCTCCGGTTACCTCCTCAGTAAAAAAGCAGCCAAACAGGAGTGTTCACAGTTGAAAATATTAGGGCCTGACACCACTATTTCCGTGGCCAACAGATTGGAGATGGTGGAGTTCCACCTCTTAGCTTTATCATGTGTTGGAGGAAATAATCTTTTTGGTGACCACAACTGTGGTGAGAGAGGGCAGAGTAAGGTGAAATGGACAAACTGCTCGACCATGAGTGAAGTGCAGGGGGAGATGTTACAGTGGATTGAGAAACATGTGGTATGCTCGGTGAAACAAGCACAGCAGGCATGTCCGCTTCCGTTACAGCTGATGTGCTCTCACTCATGACTGGAGCGGGTAGAGAACCAGAAGTTCTGCTGTTGGAGACCTGCGTGACAATACTTGGCACGGTAACAGAGGAGGAGAAATAAGCAGCGGATGCGGTTCATGGGGCAGCTGATGGTTGTTGAGGTCCGCATTTTAACGCAGTAAGATTGCCAGAGTAACGCATGTTGATTGCGTATGTGAAGGTTCATTCATGTGTGTCACCCCAGGCCTGGATGCCGCAAATATTAAAGGCTGTGTCTGAGAACAGGAGGGAGGTTCCCTTGTCAGGGACAATTAGCATACAGCACCTCCTGTCCCAGGCCAGTAGGGGGAGCTGGCTGTCCCTATAAAAGCTGGAACTGGGGGCAGGGTTAGGGAGAACTGGATGACCTAGCTCAGGACTGAGACTGGTCCCAGAGAAGCAGGGACAGTTCAGCTGCAGCTGAGGAGTCTGTGAGGCAGAGGAGGATCTGCAAGCCAGGGACAGAGGCGACGAGAGCAGGTCCTGGCTGAGAGAATCACTACCGGACATTGGGGTCCGAGGCTGTCAGGGTTGCAAGCCTGGCAGCAGAGAACCAACCCGCAAGGAATTTCAGGTCCCTTGGCCTAAGAAGCCTGGAGGCTCCGCCACACAGAGGGACCAGTACAGCACGGAGAAGCAGCAGGTACCTAAGGCCCGAGTCGCAAGCCATACAGGCGAAGTACACGACATGCTCAGGGACGTGGGCTATTACACCACGAAAAGGGGGATAGTCAGCAAGGGCAGAGAGAGAACGGTAGGCCTTCACACTCACCCTGACCAGTGGGGCTCGCCCGAATGCTCTCAGATTCCCAGGCCCATTCCTCCCCGGTACTCCTGTTGGGTCAGTAATAACATCTGCAGTAAAAGACCCTGGACTGCATTATTGGACTCGGTGTGATTTCTGCTGCATCTGCACCATCACCCTCAGCATTCATATACGCTGCCCTGAGGCTACACTCTTCCCGTAGGGAGTTATCCTATCCCTGTGCTGCACACCAACCTCAGCCTCAGCAGTCTGCCTAGCAGCGGCGGTCATCCCTGACCGCAATCCACGGGTGGCATAGTCGGACATTCATAATTCTACAAATAGACTGCCACAGCATTTGGTCTGACTACCCTGAGCCATGGGATCGGGTTGTCACTACTACCCCCATCATCGCACTGAAGCCCGGTTCCGTGTGCCCCATGGCCCAGGGAGCAAGTCACATGTACTGTAGTAGTCAAGTCATTGCACTTTTTCCCTCTACTGAGTTTTTTGGTGCAAAGTTTGCAGATAACGTGAGCTGACTCATCCTTTGCGGTCTCTAAAAAGGCCCAGGCTAGGCAACCTTTGCCGCCCCTGCGAGCTGCAGACCTGCGACCACTGCTGGTCACTGCCACGGTTGTGGGTAAGATTGCAGTGCTCCTCGTACTTGCATCACTCCGCGTCTGCGCCATAGGACGCAGCGTAACCTCCTCATCTTCCTCCTCCTCCACCTCCTCAGATGAGCTACTCAGCTGCGTGCCTCTGGGTTCACACCAAGTTGGATGTACAACCTCATCACCATTCAATGTGTTATCCCATTCCTCGCCTTCAGGGTCACCCTCCTCCTTTTCTTGCCCTAACAGCACAGTACAGATGAGCGTCAGGAAGCTGCTCTGACCCAACCTTTTTTTCCCCTCTGTATGGAGAACAATATCTGCCCCAAAGAATTTTAAGCGGAGATGTAGACTGATTAAATACTAATTTTGAGTTTATCAGGTCTGTGTACCCCTGTGGAGAAGAATATCTGCCCCAAAGAATTTTAAGCTGAGATGTAGCCTGCTTTATATACCCATTTTGAGTTTATCAGGTCTGTGTACTCCTGCGTGGAGGAGAATATCTGCCCCAAAGAATTTTAAGAGGAGATGTAGCCTGCTTTATATACCCATTTTGAGTTTATCAGGTCTGTGTACCCCTCAATTTTAGTACAGTAGAAATTGTAAAACTAGGAATGACACCTCTTCCACTACAGCCAACCCAGGAGATGAAGACCTAATCTGGAGTGTTCACGTTTCCTTAAATTAGGGCCTAGCACCAGCAAAGCGGCATCAATTTGAGTACAATAGAAAACGTAGAATTAGGAGCGACACATCTTCCACTACAGCCAACACAATGGATTAAGAGACCAAATCTGTATTCTCCACATTGAAAAAAATTAGGGCCTAAAACCTGAAGCAGCAGCAAGAGCAGGCAAACAAGCCATATTACAGACTGCAATTCCGAAAGATCAATGCAGCACACTAAAAACTACAACATGGTCTAGCCTGTACAGTCTGCAATTGGGGTGCAAAAGTCCTTTGAGACCCATGACTTGTTCAACTTGATGAAAGTTAGGCGGTCAACACTTTCATGGGACAGCCAGCTGCGCTTATCCGTCAGGACACCACCAGCAGCGCTGGAGACACGTTCTGAGAGAACGCTGGCTGCCGGGCATGATAAAACCTCCAAGGCGTGACAGGAGAGCTCAGGCCATTCATCCATTTTTGAAGACCAAAATGTAAAAGGGTCAAAATCCTCCCTAATGTTCTTCATATTGAGCTCTAGATACTCCCCCACCATCCACTCCACGTATCAGACTTGTACCCTGTTGTGCTGGGGCACGAGCTGGTCTAAAAAATGTGTGAAAGGACTCACAGAAATTGCTTCTGCCACTCACTTTGCTGCTGCTGCTAATGTTTTGGTGCTGACAAACTGACATGCCGGCGGTTAAAAGACTACAGCTGCAATGCACACTTTGTGCCTCACTCCTATCTTGGAGAAAAGCTCTATTAAGGTTGCTTGAAAGCTTATTTTGATACTCCAACAATAGCGGGTCCCTTTCAAGGGCGGGAAGCATTTGGCAAAATTTACTTTTATAATGTGGATCTAATAGAGTGGCAACCCAGTAATCAGAATTATTTTGAATCTTAACTAGTGATGAGCGAGCACTAAATTGCTCGGATACTTGTTGCTTGGGTCAAGCAAATGGGAATACTCGGGTGCTCGACCGAGCAACAAGCCCAATGTAAGTCTATGGGAAACTCGAGCATTTTTCAGGCGGCTCCCCCCGGCGGTCTGCAGAGGGCCTAAAAATTGCCCAAATCGATGGTAACAGTGCTCAAATGACATGGGAACAGCATGGGGAAGACCCCTGGAAGCATTTCTGACTCCCAGGTCACTGCTGTCAACAACGTTGTCAGAGTATTGTGCCACTTTTATGGATTCACAATAAAACATACAAAAACAAAATTGATTTTCCTGAGAAATATATTAAGAAACATCCTTTCCAGGGTAATGACTTATATATAAGACAAAATAAATAACCAAAACCAAAAATACTCCTCCACACCTTGGGCTATGTTCACACATAGTGTTTATGATGCGGTTTTGCACTTTTGCATTGCTTTTAACATAAACAAATGCATTCACTGGGAAATGTCATTTTAACATTTTACAACATTTTCTGGCCATGTGGTGTGTGACACATCATCAGACACATGCATACAGTGCTGAAAAGAAATGGGAACAGCATGGGGAAGACCCTGGAAGCATCTCTGACTCCTAGATCACGGCCTAAAAGTGTGCCCATCATAAGTGGTACTTGGCGCATGCGAAGATGCCTCCCGCCATGCACCTGTCGTTGCAGACTTGCAACAATCACCATCCACGTCCTTGTCCCAGTGCAGAGTTCAGTTGTACCTAACCCATTCATTGGAATGCAAGCGCAAGTATGCAGCCAGCCACCCACCCACAGGCTGCAATACTATACTGTCAAATTTTTGACATCTACCCTGGGTGTCATTTCTCCCAGGAAGTCCTCTAATGCAGCTTGTTGCAGAAGCAATGGCAGCCCGTCCAATATCAACTCGCACTTGTCGGTGGTGCTTTGACACACAAACATCTTTCTTTCCGCATTTAATTTCATGAATACAGAGTTGGACAATGGCCTGATCTGCAATGTGGTTTAAGAAATAACATGCATAAACATGTCTGATCCACATTAAAAAAGCAGCCATAGAGTGTTCGGGAACCTTCCCCCACACTTTTCTTAGCCAGGGCTGCTTCTCGGCAGGGTTGGATGGGCCCACCAGAGAACCGGAGACTCCTCCGGTTGGCCCTGGCTTCTCCTTAAGGAGAGTTCATAGTGCTGAGGTGAGGCCATGATGATGATAGAGGCCACCATCTGCTTAGTTTTCTGTTACTTGGAAGGCAAGCGCAAGTATGCAGCCAGCCACCCACCCACCCACAGGCCGCAACACTAAACTGCCAGATTTCTGGGCAGCTGCTTGCACTTGAAATATGGCCTTTTAGGCTCGTGGAGGCGGAAGTTTTTCACAACCTCATGCCATGCCTCATGCCGTGTCCATACTCAGTCCTCAGCCGCCACTGTTTCTCCCGGTGTCGTCTCTGCCTTCCACAAGCACGGGTCCCACAACATTACCCATGCCCTCCGCAGTGCACATACTGGGAAGGACCGCATAACCACAAACATGTGGACAGGTGAATGTGGCCAGGGACAGTACGGAGCAAGTCCACAGCTTTTTTTGATGAGAGTTGTATTTAGCTCGGTGAAAGGACTGGCATAGAGGGAAACTGTATCTACTCTGGGTGTCATTTCTCCGTCACCAGGTTCCGACCATTGTCACACACGAACATGTCTGGCTGTATGTTCAGCGGTGAGAGCCACAGATCAGGCTGCTGTATTACAGCTTTCAACAACTCTGCAGCGCTGGGCGGTTTGTTAATTAAGAATTAAGCATGTTATCTTCAGCACAGCATGTTGCCGCTTGGCCAAGGCAGTGCGGCAGTGCTGTCAGCTTGTGACTGATGTGGTCATTTTGGAGATGGAGGAGGAGGTGCAGGAGCTGAACAATGTGATTACATTGAGGTTAAATTGTTGACACTGTTTTTATACTAAAGAAAGATCCTATTGCTTTGTTTTTTTCTCACTATTTTTTAAGACAAATGCATTCACCGGGAAATGTCATTTTAACATTTTACAACCTTATCTGGCAATATGGTGTGTGATACATCATCAGACACATCCTGTTTTATTTATGATGAAGGGACTCTTAAAGCCATAAAGCCTATTTTTATAGGGCCATCAGACAACCCTTACTATTCTTAAAAGGCCAGCAGTCGGCCCTCGCTGTTGTTAGAGAGGCATCAGCCGGTTATGCTTTATTGTTCCCATTATTAACAAATGGGTTCCTATACTGTTATTGCTTATCCAGTGACTGCAAGGGCTGCCAAAAATTTGGACACGACCCAATACCCCTTTGAAAAGACATAGAGGAGGATCTCAGTAAAAATAATGTTCCCATTATAAAGGAGCGGCTCTCCTATAGTGGTAATGCCCATGCTGTGACTGCAAGGGCTGCCAAAATTTGGGAAAAACCACAATAAGAATTTAAAGACACATAGAGCAGGGCCACAGTAACGACAAATTCCCGTTAGAAAGGAGAGAGTCTGCTATACAGTTATAGGGTATGCAGTGAGTCCAACGGCTGACCAATTTTAGGAAAAACCCCACTAAGAATTTAAAGACACATGTAGCAGGGCCACAGTAACGACAAATTCCCAATAGAAAGGAGAGAGTCTGCTATACAGTTATAGGGTGCGCAGTGAGTCCAAAGGCTGAACAATTTTAAGAAAAACCCCACTAAGAATTTAAAGACGCATAGCGCAGGGCCACAGTAACGACAAATTCCCATAAGAAAGGAGAGAGTCTGCTATACAGTTATAGGGTATGCAGTGAGTCCAACGGCTGACCAATTTTAGGAAAAACCCCACTAAGAATTTAAAGAACACATAGAGCAGGGCCACAGTAACGAAAAATTCCCATAAGAAAGGATAGAGTCTGCTATACAGTTATAGGGTATGCAATGAGTCCAACGGCTGACCAATTTTAGGAAAAACCCCACTAAGAATTTAAAGACACACAGAGCAGGGCCACAGTAATAAGTACGACATCTTCCCATTAGAAAGGAAAGGGTCTGCTATACAGTTATAGGGTATGCAGTGAGTCCAAAGGCTGACCAATTTTAGGAAAAACCCCACTAAGAATTTAAAGACACATAGAGCAGGGCCACAGTAATGACAAATTCCCATAATAAAGGAGAGAGTCTGCTATACAGTTATAGGGTATGCAGTGAGTCCAAAGGCTGACCAATTTTAGGAAAAACCCCACTATGAATTTAAAAACACACAGAGCAGAACCACAGTAACAAGTACGACATGTTCCCATTAGAAAGGAAAGGGACTGCTATACAGTTATAGGGTATGCAGTGAGTCCAATGGCTGAACAATTTTAGGAAAAGCCCCACTAAGAATTTAAAGACACATAGTGCAGGGCCACAGTAACGACAAATTCCCATTAGAAAGGAGAGAGTCTGCTATACAGTTATAGGGTATGCAGTGAGTCCAAAGGCTGACCAATTTTTGGAAAAACCCCACTAAGAATTTAATGACACACACAGCAGGGCCACAGTAACGAAAAATTCCCATTAGAAAGGAGAGATTCTCCCATATTGTTGGCCTATGCAGTGAATGCAAGGGCTGCCAAAAATTTGGAGGCACTTCAATGCCTCTTGGAAGAGACGTGGAGGAGGGCCTCATAAAAAAAGGTTCCCATTAGAAAGGAGCAGGCCTCCTATACTTGTAATGCCCATGCACTAAATGTTTGGGCTGACAAACATTTACCCCTGGGGGGTATACATGAACATACTGTATAAAAAAATTTTTTTACGCCATCATAAACACCCTTTAAAAAATTATGTGGGTGTTGCATCACAGACCACAGTCACCCTGGTGGTATGGTGGTGGAGGATGAGGAGAAGGAGGAGGATAAGAGCAAATAGCCAAAATCAGGAAGCGTATACCCATGTGTGGGTGTGAAAAGGTGCATGGGAATACACCTCCCAAGAAAAGATACTGGATTTGAGTTTATGTTACGTTGCTATCATTCAGTGGTGTTGAGAAGTCTGGCCCAATCCTGCCCTTGTTCATTTTTATAAGAGTCAGCCTGTCAGCATTTTCAGTTGACAGGCGGATGCGCTTATCAGTTATAATTCCACAAGCGGCACTAAAAACCCGCTGTGATAAAACGCTGGCGGCAGGGCAGGCAAGGACCTCCAAGGAATAGAGAGCCAGTTCATTTCACGTATCCAGCTTGGATACCCAATAATTATAAGGTACAGTGGAATCATGGAGGACATTGGTACGGTCGGCAAGGTACTCCCTCAGCATCTTCGCAAACTTTGCACTCCTTGTGAGAGTACCCCACCCCTCAGGGCCTGTGTGATGGGAGGGTCTGAGAAAACTGTCCCAGAACTTTGACTCTGCTGGATTGAAGTTGTGTCTCTCTCGCCTGTACTCCTTGGTTGCCCTCTGCCACCAGCGTTTTCAGATGGGAATTTTTTTAATAGTTCCACAACAAGGGCCTTCTGGTACAGCCCCATTTTTGTAGACCTGTCCGCCTCAGGAATAAGAGATATAAAGCTCTCCTTGTAGTGTTGGTCTAGAAGTGTCACCAACCAGTAATGACTGTCACCCAAAATTTTGAGAACGCGAGGGTCATGGGAAAGGCAGCGTAACATAAACTCAGCCATGAATGCCAGACTACTAACAGGCAAGACTTCCGTGTCCTCTCCAAGAGGATGACTGACCATGCTCTCCTCCTCCTCTCTGTCCTCTGGCCATCCACGCTGAACAGATGGTATGACAGCTCTGCAGGTAGTAACATCTATAGTGCATGAAACTAGCTCCTGTTTTTCCTCCTCCTCCTCCTCCTGTTCCTCATTGTCACCCAATCATACCAGTTTTCTAAAGAGCGCCAAACATGCAGGGAGGGGACCCGAGCTCCCACCGAGCAACCCCGGAAATACTCGGCGAGCACCGAGCATCTCGAGTAGTGAGATGCTCGGGCGAGCACCGAGCAGTAGCGAGCATGCTCGCTCATCACTAATCTTAACTATACAAGGATCATGTTGCAGATAGTGTAGGAAGGAGGTACTTATATGTCGGGCTCTTCCAGGTGGTCCAAAGCCAGGCTCTATTGTAGACTGCATAACACTGATGCTTGTTTCCTCTGTCCCCTCCTGCCAACCATGTTCAACAGAGAGGGGATGATTATCCTCTGATCGTCTGACTGTGGCTTGCCCATCACCTCTTCCTCCTCCGTTTGTTTCTTGGCTCTTGCACCTTCACTAACAGTATGTCTCGTGTCATCAAACCCCCTCGATTGCAGGAATCCACCATCACTTGGTATCCGCCAGTGTGACGACAGTCTGGATTTTTGATACATTCTTAACCCTTCCGCATCCTCCTTTTCATCTGGGACAACCACCTCGTGCTGCACGATATTCAAAGTCTGCTCCAGCATGTAGAAGACCGGAATAGTGATGCTGATGATGACATCATCACCGCTAACTATTTTAGTAGCCATTTCAAAACTGTGCAGAAGGGTGCAGAGTAAAGATGAGCGGTGGTCGACTCAAACTGTTCGACAATCTCAAATTCGAGCTGTTTGAACGGTGTTCGAGTCGTTCGACGAACTCGAACGATTTGCAAAAAATTTGGCTGTTCGAGGTTATGTTCGATAACTGTTCGTGCACCAAAAGCCTAACTGGATTTTTTCACAGTAATACTGTTAATTAGTGATGAGCGAGCATGCTCGCCACTGCTCGGTAGTCGCCCGAGCATCTCAGTACTCGGATGCTCGGAGCTCGCTGAGTACTTTCGAGATGCTCAGGCGGGAGCTCGGGTCCCCGTCCTGCATGTCTGGCGCTATTTAGAGCACCAATCATGGAAGGATTGTCTGTCACTCACTGTAATGCCACAGCCATGGTGGTTGTGGCATTACAGTGGTTTCCCAAATCGATGGGAACAGTGCTCACAGTGAAACATAAAAAAAGCCGGCAATTCAGTAGCTGCATACAACGGTACCGACAATTTAGAACAGAAAGGATAGAGCATCACACATAGATTAGATAGATAGAAACATGTCAGTCACATATACAATAAGGAGTGTTGAGGCACCCCCGTAGTGTTCGAGTTCGGTTCGGTTCGTCGAACACTCTTGTGTTCGCCGAACTGTTCGTCGAACAACTTCGAACACCGTTAAAACCAATGGCAGGCAAACAAAAACACATAGAAACACATAGAAAACACCTTCAAAGGTGTCCAAAAGCTGACAAACTGCTCAGAAGACATAACTAACACATGGAAAAGTGACAAGTACATATAGTCATGCGAAAAGAAAAGAGGTGGAGGAGTAAAAGGAGGGGGAGACACAGATATAGGCATGTCATGCCCTTCTAAAATCCAAAAAGTGTGAAGCCGACACGGCCAGTCCGTTCTAGAGATGAGCGTTGTTCTACTCGAACTGTTCGCCAATCTCAAATTCGAGCTGTTTTGGGCGGTGTTCGAGCCGTTCGGCGAACACGAACGATTTGAGAAAAATTCGGCTGTTCGAGGTTATGTTCGATAACTGTTCATGCACCAAAATCATAACTGGATTTTTTCTCAGTAATGATCAAAATTAATGTTAATACGCAGTTTGAGTGTACAGCGGGGTGGGGGGAGGGGCAGGGGATGGATCTCTGCAGGAATAATGAAGAACTCCATTTTTTTTTCTCTTTCCCGCATTTACAGTGGGGAGGTGCAATCTGTCAGCCTATCAGCAGTGCACACACGGAGCGAAGTGCTTTTTTTCACACAAGCAAGGGCATGTGTCATTGGCAGTGTATGTCACATGTCCTTGCCCTATAAGACCCAGCCATTTTCCCTGTCGCCACCATTTTCTCACTGCTGCAGCTGCGTGTTAGATGGCACCGCTGTTGCTGTGTGCGCTATACCTTGTTAATTTCAAGCCAATTTTCGCACAAATCTACAGATAGCTTGGGAGTAGGGAATAGTTGTGATTGCAGTCCTTTTAAGGACTAGGTTACAGCATTTCCTACGACTTTTATCAGGCAGGTCTGTGCTCTTAAATAGATAGATTGTGGGAGTAAAGACTAATTGTAATTGCAGTCCTTTTCAGGACTAGGTTACATCAGTTCATATCAGTTTTTGCCAGGCAGGTCTGTGCCAGTGCTGTGCAAGTTTTTTTCACAGCATTTGGCTGAATCTAGCAAAGCTAATCCTTTTTGGCCTATTGCAGAGTGTGTTAGTCAGTGGAGTAGCCTATCTGTGTTGCAAGACATACCACCTGTGTATAGAATACCAATTTTTTTACTGCACCTAGTGAAGTAAAATCTTTTGGGCATAGCATCATTCTATTAGTCCATCTATACTGACCTCCATCAGGTTGCAAATTGAATATAATTTTTTTTTGCATCTAGCTCTGAAAAAATATTTGGGCTTCTAGCAGTGTGTGGGACTTGTTCTATTAGTCCATCTATACTGACCTCCATCAGGTTGCAAACTGAATATAATTTTTTCTGCATCTAGCTCTGAAAAAATATTTGGCCTTCTAGCAGTGTGTGGGACTTTCTCTATTAGTCCATCTATACTGACCTCCATCAGGCTGCAAATTAAAAATAATTTTTATCTGCATCTACCTCTGAAAAAATATTTGGCCTTCTAGCTGTGTGTGGGACTTGTTCTATTAGTCCATCTATACTGACCTCCATAAGGTTGCAAACTGAATATAATTTTTTTCTGCATCTAGCTCTGAAAAAATATTTGGCCTTCTAGCAGTGTGTGGGACTTTCTCTATTAGTCCATCTATACTGACCTCCATCAGGTTGCAAATTAAAAATAATTTATATCTGCATCTAGCTCTGAAAAAATATTTGGCCTTCTAGCAGTGTGTGGGACTTTCTCTATTAGTCCATCTATACTGACCTCCATCAGGTTGCAAATTAAAAATAATTTTTTGTCTGCATCTAGCTCTGAAAAAATATTTGGCCTTCTAGCAGTGTGTGGGACTTGGTCTATTAGTCCATCTATACTGACCTCCATCAGGCTGCAAATTAAAAATAATTTTTATCTGCATCTACCTCTGAAAAAATATTTGGCCTTCTAGCTGTGTGTGGGACTTGTTCTATTAGTCCATCTATACTGACCTCCATCAGGATGCAAATTGAATATAATTTTTTTCTGCATCTACTTCTGAAAAAATATTTGGGCTTCTAGCAGTGTGTGGGACTTGGTCTATTAGTCCATCTACACTGACCTCCATCAGGTTGCAAATTAAAAATAATTTTTATCTGCATCTTGCTCTGAAAAAATATTTGGGCTTCTAGCAGTGTGTGGGACTCATTGTATTAGGCCATCTATACCAAGCTCCACCAGCTTTGAAACTAATAATAATTTTTAGCTGCATCTAGCCCTGAAAATAATTTTTCCCAATAGTGGTAGCAATAGAAATATGGGGCGCGCGCCTGGCTAACAAAAATATACGCTTCATAACACAAAACACCAGCCTAGCGCACTGCATTAATAAGATGGCATCATCGTCTCTCCCAGTGCTAGGCCTACTACGCAGGCTAGCATTCCTGTGCCTAAAACACAATGTATGGGTCCGCGCTAGCCACTATGCTGAGGGGTATAAAGCTGCTGCTAACGCTTTATAACAATTCAATTGGCAGATTTTCACAGAGCTCTTCCACAACGCCCACCCATCGGGCAACAGTTGCCCACCCTCCCTATGGGATCTAGTGGCGAATAGTTGATGCCATTAATCAGAGCGTCAGTTGCCCCGTCAACGCGGCAAGCATACGGTAAGGCATGGGAAGAGTGGACACGACTAGTAGCAGGCAGACGGGTTGACCAATGTGAACAAGCCAGATCACAAGTCACCATAGAATTTCTCCACCAGCTAATGATGAGGGGCATATCAGGAGCTTCAGCGCAGCGGTGTCTGACCGTAATAGCATTTCACTTCCAACTACTGAATTGGGGAGATGTGACAAAGATTTATCATCAGACAATCCATAAAAGGGTGGAAAAGGGGTCAGCCAAGTCAGGAATGTAGACGTCCCGTCCCGTGTCACTAAAACTGATTTCTCACATCATATCCCTAACACCATTAACATGACACTCACAATTTGAAGCAACACTAATGTCTACTGCATTTGTGATCGCCTTCTTCGGGGCACTATGTATAAGCGAATTAGTCCCTCAATCCAAAATTACCACCAGTGGAGGCTTATTACACCAGGACGTAGTCATAGCCAATAATGCAATACGTCTACGCATACACCAATCGAAAACGGTTCAAGCGGGCAGGGGTACTTGGGTACTTCTACAACCCACAAACGGTACACTGAGTCGGGTAACAATAGTAAAAACATATCTAACCATCAGATCACAAAGTAATTTCTTCCTATCACACACTGATGGAATGCCATTATCAAGATACCTGTTCCAAGCTATATTTAATAAATGCATAACATCGGCAGGGAACCACCCCAAAGATTACGGGACACACTCATTCCGCATAGGTGCGGCCACGGAAGCAGCAAGAGCAGGACTGTCAGAAACGGAAGTTCAGAGGATAGGGAGATGGCGATCCACGTGTTTGGCGAGATACATAAGACCGGACTTGTTATCCTAACGTGGTTTGTTTCTTTTACAGGTGACGCTAAGCCAACAGTGTGAGTGATAGGCCACTCGTATATATATTGGGCACAAAAAAGGGCGAAAGTCCGCCCAGGCGGCAGGAAATTAGAGTTTCATAACACATATTTCAACTGGAGAGGTATTAGAGGCCTGCTATGGCCACAGGTACTAATGGAGGTAATCAAGGTAGGGAGAGAGGCAAGAGGTCCGGTCATCTTAGTTATACAGGCCGGGGGAAACAACCTAGGTCATCACAAGAGCGCATAACTAATGGCAATAATGAAACTAGACACTGAGTGCTTCAGAGAATTTTTCACAAAATTAGCTATAGTATGGTCAGAGATTGTGCCGATAGCGGTATGGCAAGGTGCGCGAGACATCACGGCCATCGAATGGACAAGGCGGGTAATAAATATTCGGATGGCAAAATTTAGAAGAGACAGAGGCGGTGTAGTGATACGAGACCGACAACTGGAAGGAGATAAAGCAGGCCTCATACGGCCCGACGGTGTTCACTTAATAGATATTGGACTGGACATATTCCTGTCAGGACTCCAGGACGGAGTGGAACAAGCGTTAAGAGTGATGGGTGGGGGTCAGAGTCCTGCATACGAGTACGCTGGATCCTCCGTGGCCTGGAAATAGAAAGGACATGTTGGAGAGTTACACTTGTTGGCCAACTTGCCGGAGTGGGGACCCAGGGCATGCTGCAACAAGCTGAATTATTTTAGAAATAAAATGCCTTTCTAATGGAATGAGTATAAAGAGTTAATAAAGCTGTGACCGATCCTCACCCATCCAGTTGTAAGAGTTACATTATTGTATTGTCCATGAAAGGGGGGCGGTAGGGGGGCTGAGCGTCTGGGTTTGGTTGGGGGTCCCCACAGTCTACCTAGGCTAGATTCATTTAAAAATTCTTATTAGATACACAGGCGGTGCAGCTTGCTTCGCAGCTGGGCTACTACGCCCAAAGTATTGCCTAGGCTAGATGCAGTTAAAAATTCTACGCTGACTAGCAGACACTGAAGATTTGGAGCAGACCTCTGAGTAAACAGCTCTTCAGACTCAACCATCTGTGTTACCCCAAGCCATAGTGTATGTAGTTTCTTACAGTTAAAAGGGGGGGGGGGTGCGACCCAACCCACCTGGAATTGACGATGCCAACGTCACGTAAGACACAGCAAGGGGACTCCCAAAATTGTGGCACAGACACCACTTAACCCTAGAACGCATACCTGTGGCCTTGCAGGCCCGCCCAGTTAATTGTTTTCTATTTTCTGCAAGATTACATTAGTTAGAATTTTGAAACTCTAGGTATTCTTCATGTATATAGTTGTTTGTCATTTGAGTTTGAGTTATTCCATGTTATTTGCACATGGGCCTAAAGGGCCCCAGGTATGTGAAAGTGTAGATTTTTATGGTCATGCGTTCTAGGGTTAAGTGGCATCAATTGCCCCACTGTTGCTTAAAACGGTTGGTGAGGTGATTTTACCAAATCCCCAAGCTTTTAGTCTCCCAAGGATGACACAGGGGTAGAAATGTCCTTGCGAATCCATGATTTGTTCATCTTTATGAACGTGAGTCTGTCTACATTCTCAGTGGACAGCCGCGTGCGCTTATCTGTCAGCACACCACCAGCAGCGCTGAACACACGTTCAGAGAGAACGCTGGCTGCATGGCATGACAAGATCTCCAAGGCGTGAGTGGCGAGCTCCGGCGATTATTCCAGATTGGAATACCAAAATGAGCAAGGGTCCAGTGACACAGTCATGGCTTCGATGTTCACTTGGAGATTCTCCTGTACCATCCTCTCTAGGCATTGACTATGTGTCAGACTTCTTGTCTCCTGTGGCCTTGCAAAGGTTGGTCTAAAAAAGAGGTGAAACGATTCCACAAAATTGCTGTTACCAGCAGATACTGTGTTACTGTTACTGTTTGAGTGATGAAGACTCGACAGTCCCACCGTTGGCAAGTTAGAACTGTGAGATTCACTACGTGCACCACTGGTGTTTTGTGGAAAAGCACATGTAAGATTCTGCAACAGCGTCTGCAGATACTCCTGCATTCGTCAATACCTTTTTATGGCAGGAATTATTTCGGCAAATATACTTTTGTACCGGGGATCTAAGAGTGTGGCAACCCAGTAGTCGGGATTACTTCGAATTCTGACAATCCGGGGGTCATGTTGCAGGTAGTGCAGCAAGAAGGCACTCATGTGTCTTGCGCATCCAGAAGTACCAAGTCCTTGTTGTGTCGGTAGCGAGGTAAGAATCATGCTTCCTTCCTCTGCCCTCTCCCTCCAACCTCGCACAACAGAAATGTGATCAAGGTCTCCCTCATCTGATGAGTCTTCCATGCCCATCGCCAGTTCGTCCTCCACTTCTTCCTCGGCTCCTGCACCTTCCTCAACAGTTTGGCTGCTACCATGCGCCCTGGTTAATCCCTCTCCCCCACCCTCCCATGCCTGCCGCCTTGGTGCTGCCAACCGTCTGGACCTTGGAGATGTTATCCCTTCCGCATACGACTCCTCCTCTACTTCCTCCACCTCCTCTTGTCCCACCACCTGACTCTGAATTCTGTTTAATGTGTGCTCCAGCATGTAAATCACCGGAATAGTCATGCTGATAATGGCATCGTCGTCAGCACTAAACATCTTCGTCGCCATTTCAAAACTGTGCAGAAGGGTGTGTGGCGCCCCTGAGGGTTCAGTCGCCAGAGGTGTGGTATCTCACCCTCAGGTAAGGAAGGCTTATGGCTCGGGACCCTGACTCCTGCATCCAACACATACCCGCAGTGGGAGTAGGGCGAGATTGCTCCTAAGGGAGAGCACAGTCCCAGGTCCCTAGCTGGTTTGAGGGTCCTATGTAGTGGGTGCTTAGGGGAGCAGCTTAGGGGAGCACATGACAAGGAGAGTATAAATATGAAGCCATCTTAGAAAGAGCAAGCCAGACAGAGGAGAAAAAGTGACAGGAGCAGAGACTAGGCATGAGCTCTGCTCCGGAGGCGGGCCTAGCCTGGGAGGCCCAGGACTGAAGGAGAGAAGAGAGGAGTGGGAGCTGGAAGGCTCCAGGAACCGAAGGGACCCTACGGCTATGGGCCGTGCAGAAGGCCACCCGTACTCCCGCTGCTACCAGGAGGTAGAGGGGTCAGGCCAGATAAGGGGAACCGGTCCCTCAACTAGCGGAGAAACAGCAAGGCTCAACTAGAAACCGGAGGCTGCTGCATTTCATGTACTGCAGGCCAAAGTCCACACCAGTCTCACTAAGAAGGTAGCCACATAGGACCCAGGGGACGGAACACACGTCACCCGCCAAGGCCCGAGGATACCGGATAGAAGTGTCACTGGGTGTGAGGTGCAGGGAGAAGGCCAGAGAAAGGACACACAGAAGGGGGTCTTGCTAAGTACTCCGGAGCTATCTGGGGGTGGACTGAGCCCCTCACTGAGTATGCACAGCACGACGGGGGAGATTGCTCTGGTACCTGTAATCTGGACTACAACAACTGTGAGTAATATCTTGAGACGGCATCACACGGACTCTGTGTTCATTACTGACTCCCTGCACTACAACCACCATCATCCACCCACACTGCCCTGAAGCTACACTCTTCCTGTGGTGAGTAATAATACCGTTGCTGCAAAACCACCAGCTTTAGAGGACTGTTCCGCAGCGACGGCCCCTTTGGCCGCACTCCACAGGTGGCGTAGTCAGACATTATAAAATCCATATATACAAATTACCCTTGGATTGACCGCCCTGGGTCACGGACTGGGTCACCGCCACAGTGACTACAACCCCCAGCGTCTACCGGCCCGGCTCAGGGTACCCCATGGCCTAGGGGGCGCGTCAACTTCATAGGTCCCTGATCTGAGACCACTCCTGCAGCGTGATTTGCCCCACCTCTGGATCTCGTTGGCCCAGGCTATACGTCAGAACGTATTGCACCAGGGCTTGTCGGTGCTGCCACAGTCGCTGCAACATGTGCAGAGTTGAATTCCACCGTGTCGGCACATCGCATTTCAGCCGGTGAACTGGCAGGCCCAACGACTTCTGTAGAGATGTAAGTCGTTGAACTGCGGGATGCGAACGGCGGAAGTGAGCACACAGCGACCATGCCCTCTGCAGAAGGCCATCTAGTCCGGGATTGTGGGCTAAAAATTGCTGGACAACCAGGTTCAACACGTGAGCCATACAAGGCACGTGTGTGACATTGCCCCAGTGAAGTGCCGCACCCAGGTTTGCAGCATTGTCGCACATGGCCTTCCCTGGTTGCAGGTCCAGTGGAGACAACCTTTCATGAAACTGGGTCTCCAGAGCTGACCACAACTCCTCAGCTGTGTGACTCACATTTCCCAGACATTTCAAAGTAAACACTGATGCCGTTGAGCCCTGCTGCCAGCATAGTAAGGAGGTGTGCAGGATTCCTTCTGCGCAGTTAGAAAGCAGGTGGCATTACCAGACAGGCTTTGGGTGCAGGTGGAGGACCGAGAGGAGGTTGAGGAGGCAGAAGCAGTGGAGGAACTTCGAGATAAAGAGGATTGACGCACAACTCGTGGGGACGGTAAGACTTGGACAGCAGCCCCTTGTCCTGCTGTCACCATAGTTACCCAGTGCCCAGTCAGCGACATGTAACGCCCCTGTCCATGCCTTCTCGTCCAAGTGTCTGTGGTGAAGTGCACCCTGTCACACACAGAGTTTCTCAAAGAAGCGGTGATGTTGTGTGCGACATGCTAGTGGAGCGCAGGCACACCTTTCTTTGAGAAGTAGTGCCGACTGGGCATCTGGTACTGGGGCACTGTGACGGACATAAGGTCTTGAAAATCCTCTGTGTCCTTCAGGTGGAAAGGCAGCATTTCTGTAGCCAACAGCTTGCAGATGGTGAAATTCAACCTCTTAGCTTTCTCATGGCTAGGAGGAAATGGTCTTTTACTTTTCCACATCTGAGGGACCGAGGGCTGGCTGTTGTGCTTAGACGGTGTTGAGTAGGGTGTCCCCGGCAAACTGCCGGTCTGTGAGGAAGATGCAGGCGGATATGTTATGTTGCCTTGATCCAAAGGTGGTGCTCTCGATGTCGGAGAGCGCTCAACACTAGCAGGTGTTTCCACTTCCCAATGAACTGACGACCTGCCAATCACACTGGCTGTTGCGGGTAAAGAGGTGGCAGGTCTGCGTCCAAAAACATGTGTGACTGCTGTCCCCCCAGTCACAGAGGATGAAGAGGCTGCGGATGCACAAGATGGGGCATTGATGGAATCCTCCACAAGAGGCCCCCATAAACATTCACACATCTCCACCTTCCACCTCAGACCAGCAGAGGGAGCCCGTTAGGGATATAAATAGGGAAGCTGGAGCTAGGCAGTTCAGTTCCTCTGAAGAGTTCCTGCAGTAGAGAAGCCTAAGAGAGGTCAGTCTGCAGTGGAGCTCAGTCTAGTCTAGAGAACACAGTTAATAGTTCAGCAGTGGAGCATGAGGCTCCTGCTTGCTAGATTCAGGGAGCCCAGATAGATCTTAAGGTGTGCCGGTGACGTAAGATCAGTGAAGCGTGGCAAGCTGCCGTTAGTGTGTATAGCCTAGTGAGGGCCCGAGTAGGCCGAAGGCGAGTGGCGAGTTAGTACATAAGGGGCAGAGGAGCTTAACCAGCTCACCCCGAAGCATTTACCGGACACAGGATCCGAGCTTACCGGTATCTCTATGACCCAGTAGGGCATAACCGGAATCCCTGGAGAACTACAAGTCCCAGGATCGCTAAGGTGCTGATATGTAACAGAGCCAGGAGACGCTTAGGCCCCGCATACTGGGAGCGTGAACTCCAAGAGAAGGCCCTACCACAAGGTCAGCCAGCGCAGGACAGAGACAAAGTTAGGCCTAGCTCCAGGCAGGTCAGAAACTTACTACTAGAGATGAGCGTTGTTCTACTCGAACTGTTCGCCAATCTCAAATTCGAGCTGTTTTGGGCGGTGTTCGAGCCGTTCGGCGAACACGAACAATTTGAGAAAAATTCGGCTGTTCGAGGTTATGTTCGATAACTGTTCGTGCACCAAAATCAGAACTGGATTTTTTCTCAGTAATGATGAAAATTAATGTTAATACGCAGTTTGAGTGTACAGCGGGGTGAGGGGAGGGGCAGGGGATGGATCTCTGCAGGAACAATGAAGATCTCCATTTTTTTTTCTCTTTCCCGCATTTGCAGTGGGGAGGTGCAATCTGTCAGCCTATCAGCAGCGCACACACGGAGCGAAGTGCTTTTTTTCACACAAGCAAGGGCATGTGTCATTGGCAGTGTATGTCACATGTCCTTGCCCTATAAGACCAAGAAATTTTCCCCGTCGCCACCATTTTCTCACTGCTGCAGCTGCGTGTTAGACGGCACCGCTGTTGCTGTGTGCGCTATACCTTGTTAATTTCAAGCCAATTTTTGCACAAATCTACAGATAGCTTGGGAGTAGGGAATAGTTGTGATTGCAGTCCTTTTAAGGACTAGGTTACAGCATTTCCTACGACTTTTATCAGGCAGGTCTGTGCTCTTAAATAGATAGATTGTGGCAGTAAAGACTAATTGTAATTGGAGTCCTTTTCAGGACTAGGTTACATCAGTTCCTATCAGTTTTTGCCAGGCAGGTCTGTGCCAGTGCTGTGCAAGTTTTTTTCACAGCATTTGGCTGAATCTAGCAAAGCTAATCCTTTTTGGCCTATTGCAGAGTGTGTTAGTCAGTGGAGTAGCCTATCTGTGTTGCAAGATATACCACCTGTGTATAGAATACCAATTTTTTTACTGCACCTAGTGAAGTAAAATCTTTTGGGCATAGCATCATTCTATTAGTCCATCTATACTGACCTCCATCAGGTTGCAAATTGAATATAATTTTTTTCTGCATCTAGCTCTGAAAAAATATTGGGCTTCTAGCTGTGTGTGGGACTTGTTCTATTAATCCATCTATACAGACCTCCATCAGGTTGCAAACTGAATATATTTTTTTCTGCATCTACCTCTGAAAAAATATTGGGCTTCTAGCTGTGTGTGGGACTTGTTCTATTAATCCATCTATACAGACCTCCATCAGGTTGCAAACTGAATATATTTTTTTCTGCATCTACCTCTGAAAAAATATTGGGCTTCTAGCTGTGTGTGGGACTTGTTGTATTAGTCCATCTATACTGACCTCCATCAGGTTGCAAACTGAATATATTTTTTTCTGCATCTACCTCTGAAAAAATATTGGGCTTCTAGCTGTGTGTGGGACTTGTTGTATTAGTCCATCTATACTGACCTCCATGAGGTTGCAAACTGAATATATTTTTTTCTGCATCTAACTCTGAAAAAATATTGGTCTTCTAGCTGTGTGTGGGGCTTGTTCTATTAATCCATCTATACAGACCTCCATCAGGTTGCAAACTGAATATATTTTTTTCTGCATCTACCTCTGAAAAAATATTGGGCTTCTAGCTGTGTGTGGGACTTGTTCTATTAATCCATCTATACAGACCTCCATCAGGTTGCAAACTGAATATATTTTTTTCTGCTTCTACCTCTGAAAAAATATTGGGCTTCTAGCTGTGTGTGGGACTTGTTCTATTAATCCATCTATACAGACCACCATCAGGTTGCAAACTGAATATATTTTTTTCTGCATCTACCTCTGAAAAAATATTGGGCTTCTAGCTGTGTGTGGGACTTGTTGTATTAGTCCATCTATACTGACCTCCATCAGGTTGCAAACTGAATATATTTTTTTCTGCATCTACCTATGAAAAAATATTGGGCTTCTAGCTGTGTGTGGGACTTGTTGTATTAGTCCATCTATACTGACCTCCATCAGGTTGCAAACTGAATATATTTTTTTCTGCATCTACCTCTGAAAAAATATTGGGCTTCTAGCTGTGTGTGGGACTTGTTCTATTAATCCATCTATACAGACCTCCATCAGGTTGCAAACTGAATATATTTTTTTCTGCATCTACCTCTGAAAAAATATTGGGTTTCTAGCTGTGTGTGGGACTTGTTGTATTAGTCCATCTATACTGACCTCCATCAGGTTGCAAACTGAATATATTTTTTTCTGCATCTACCTCTGAAAAAATATTGGGCTTCTAGCTGTGTGTGGGACTTGTTCTATTAATCCATCTATACAGACCTCCATCAGGTTGCAAACTGAATATATTTTTTTCTGCATCTAGCTCTGAAAAAATATTGGGCTTCTAGCTGTGTGTGGGACTTGTTCTATTAATCCATCTATACAGACCTCCATCAGGTTGCAAATTGAATATAATTTTTTTCTGCATCTAACCCAGCCAATAGTTTTGGCCTAATACCACAGTTTGGCCACTCAGCTCTGCTCGGTTCCCATCCATTGTTTTTTTGTGCAAACAACTCCAGAGTTGTGAATTAGTTAACCACCAAAATGAGTGGAAAAAGGCCTGCTGCTGATGGAAAGGGGAATAGGCGTGTTGGGAAGGGGAAAAAAGGTTGTGTCCGTGGGGTAGGTGTTAAAGCAACAGTAACATCTGCAGAAGAAAGACCATCTTCCAGCCAAACTAAAATGTCTACTTCTTTTAGCGGACAATGTGATAAGATCCCTTTCTTACGGCCACGCCAATCGCTACAAATTCCAGATGAGGCACAAAAACAGCAGGTGCTTCAACGGATATCAAGTGCTTCTTTAAGTGGGCTCTCCTCCACATCAACTTCAACATCACAAATACTCCAGTCCTCAAAGGTGTCACCCCAATCGCACTTGCTTCCTCACAGCTCCCAAATCTCCAGCTGCCCGTCTGAGTATGAGGTAGAACAGATGGTTGAGTCTGCAGAGCTGTTTACTCATACTATAGCCTGGGAATCAGAGGTCGACTCCAGCGCTTCTGTGAATCCAGACGAGGAAATGATCTGCACTGATGCCCAGAATCTTTATGAGTCGGATCCAGGACCAGACGCAGAAGGTTCTGACCATAATGTAGACCCTCATTCCCAAACTGTAACTCCTGTTGGTGGAGACAATGAGGAAGACGATGATAAGACTCAAATACCTGATTGGAGCGACAACTTTAGTTTTTTGTCAGGGCAGGAACAGGTTGGCTCTGAGGACGACGGGTGTGATAACGCACAGGGTGATGATGATGAGGTTGGAGATCCCACTTACTGTCAACCCACAGTCAGCCAAGAGATGAGGTCAGCAGAGGAGGTGGAGGAAGATGCTAGTGACGACGAGGTCAGGTTGCGCCTTCCTGGACAGAGACGTAGTACTGGAAGCACGTCAACAACTGCATCCTCAAACACAACTCTGCCTCTCACCACAAGTCGTGGTGGCTCTTCAGGTCGCATGGGTGCTAAGCCTTGCATAGCCTGGGCATTTTTTCAGATCGATAAAGATGACCCAACTCGTGTTATCTGTAACATTTGTCTGCAAAAGCTAAGTAGAGGCCAAAAAATACATAGTTTGAGTACTTCATGCATGAACCGGCACATGGACATGAAGCATAAGTTGCAGTGGGAAGCTCAGTGTGCTACAATGCGGCCTAGCCGGCCGGGCCAACCACCGTCTGCCATATCTTGTGCATCCGCGGCCTCTTCATCCTCTGTGACTGGGGGGACAGCAGTCACACCTGTTTTGGGGCGCAGACCTGCCACCTCTTTACCCGCAACAGCCAGCGTGATTGGCAGGTCATCATTTTCTTTGGAGGTGGTAACACCAGCTGGTGTTGAGCGCTGTCCGACATCGATAGCACCACCTTTGGATCAAGGCAATCTAACATGTCCGCCTGCATCTTCCTCACAGACCGGCAGTTTGCCGGGGACACCCTTATCACCCCCGTCTAAGCACAATAGCCAGCCCTCGGTCCCTCAGATGTGGTCAAGTAAAAGACCATTTCCTCCTAGCCATGAGAAAGCTAAGAGGTTGAATTTCACCATCTGCAAGCTCTTGGCTACAGAAATGCTGCCTTTCCGCCTGGTGGACACAGAGGATTTTCGAGACCTTATGTCCGTCGCAGTGCCCCAGTACCAGATGCCCAGTCGGCACTACTTCTCAAAGAAAGGTGTGCCTGCGCTCCACCAGCATGTCGCACACAACATCACCGCTTCTTTGAGAAACTCTGTGTGTGGCAGGGTGCATTTCACCACAGACACTTGGACGAGTAGGCATGGACAGGGGCGTTACATGTCGCTGACTGGGCACTGGGTAACTATGGTGACAGCAGGACAAGGGGCTGCTGTCCAAGTCTTGCCGTCCCCACGAGTTGTGCGTCAATCCTCTTTATGTCAAAGTTCCTCCACTGCTTCTGCCTCCTCAACCTCCTCTCGGTCTTCCACCTGCACCCAAAGCCTGTCTGGTCATGCCACAAGCTTTCTAACTGCGCAGAAGGGATCCTGCACACCTCCTTACTATGCTAGCAGTAGGGCTCAACGTCATCAGGCGGTTTTTACATTGAAATGTCTGGGAAATGTGAGTCACACAGCTGAGGAGTTGTGGTCAGCTCTGGAGAACCAATTTCATGAATGGTTGTCTCCACTGGACCTGAAACCAGGGAAGGCCGTGTGCGACAATGCTGCAAACCTGGGTGCGGCCCTTCGCCGGGGCAATGTCACACACGTGCCTTGTATGGCTCACGTGTTGAACCTGGTTGTCCAGCAATTTTTAGCCCACTATCCCAGACTAGATGGCCTTCTGCAGAGGGCACGGTCGCTGTGTGCTCACTTCCGCCGTTCGCATCCCGCAGCTCAGCGACTTACATCTCTACAGAAGTCGTTGGGCCTGCCACTTCACCGGCTAAAATGCGATGTGCCTACCCGGTGGAATTCAACTCTGCACATGTTGCAGCGACTGTGGCAGCACCGACAAGCCCTGGTGCAATACATTCTGACGTATAGCCTGGGCCAACGAGATTCAGAGGTGGGGCAAATCACGCTGGAGGAGTGGTCTCAGATCAGGGACCTATGCACCCTTCTGCACAGTTTTGAAATGGCGACGAAGATGTTTAGTGCTGACGATGCCATTATCAGCATGACTATTCCGGTGATTTACATGCTGGAGCACATGTTAAACAGAATTCGGAGTCAGGTGGTGGCACAAGAGGAGGTGGAGGAAGTAGAGGAGGAGGAGTTGTATGCGGAAGGGCTAACATCTGCAAGGTCCAGACGGTCGGCAGCACCAAGGCGGCAGGCATGTGAGGGTGGGGGTGATGGTTTTACCAGGGCGCATGGTAGCAGCCAAACTAGTGAGGAAGGTGCAGGAGCCCAGGAAGAAGTGGAGGACGAACTGATGGAAGACTCATCAGATGAGGGAGACCTTGATCACATTTCTGTTGTGCGAGGTTGGGGGGAGAGGACAGAGGAAGGAAGCATGATTGTTACCTCGCCACCAACACAACAGGGACTTGGTGCTCCTGGATGCGCAACACACATGAGTGCCTTCTTGCTGCACTACCTGCAACATGACCCTCGAATTGTGAGAATTAGAAATAATCCTGACTACTGGGTTGCCACACTGTTAGATCCCCGGTACAAAAGTAAATTTGCAGAAATTATTCCTGCCATAGAAAGGGATGCACGCATGCAGGAGTATCAGCAGAGACTGTTGCAGAATCTTACATGTGCTTTTCCACAAAATACCAGTGGTGCACGTAGTGAATCTCACAGTTCCAACTTGCCAACCGTGGGACCGTCAAGTGTTCAGCACTCAAACCGTAACAGAACCACAGTATCTGCTGGTAACATCAATTTTGCGGAATCATTTCACCACTTTTTTAGCCCATCCTTTGCAAGGCCACAGGAGACAAGAAGTCTGACACATAGTCAACGCCTAGAGACGATGGTACAGGAGTATCTCCAAGTAAACATTGAAGCCACGACTGTGTCACTGGACCCTTGCTCTTTTTGGGCTTCCAATCTGGATAAATGGCCGGAGCTAGCCACTTACGCCTTGGAGATCTTGTCATGCCCCGCAGCCAGCATTCTGTCTGAACGTGTGTTCAGCGCTGCTGGTGGTGTGCTGACAGATAAGTGCACGCGGCTCTCCACTGATAATGTAGACAGACTCACGTTCATAAAGATGAACAAATCATGGATCCGAAACGACTTTTCTACCCCTGTGTCATCCTGGGGAGAGTAAAAGCTTGATGATTGGTTAAAATCACCCTACCAACCGTTTTAAGCTTTCAAATTACTAATCATGTTTATCTGTATCTTGGCTGGAAAATAATTTGGGCTTTGCAGCAGTGTGCAGCACTGATCCTATTAGGCTATCTATACTAAAGCTTCACCAGATTTAAAATTAATAATAATTTTTAGCTGCATCTAGCCCGGAAAATCGGAAAATAATTTTGGGGCTCCGAGATGCGCAAGACACATAAGTGCCTTCTTGCTGCACTACCTGCAGCATGACCCTCATATTGTCAGAATTCGAAGTAATCATGACTACTGGGTTGCCAAACTCTTAGATCCCCCAAACTTTTCGATCAACCTTTTCATTTTAATAAAGACCAAAAAAATGGTCATTTTTGAAATTATAAGCATTAGCAGGTTGTTAGAAACTGAAATCAAACAGTTTTCAACTCAAAACTTTATTCTAGGTGATGTTACATTTTCACATAGGACCCCTTGTTCGAAAGGAGCTTCTGAACTCTCTCGTCCATTGAATTTGTCAGGTTTTGGATGGTTTCTGCTTCAATTGTTTTGCATGAGGACAGAATACCCTCCCAGAGCTGTTGCTTAGATGTGAACTGCCTCCCGCCATCATAGACACTCCTTTTAATGATGCTCCAAAGGTTCTGAATGGGGTACAGGTCAGGGGAGCATGGGGGTCACACCATAAGTTTGTCCCCTTTTATGCCCATATCAGCCAGAGATGCAGATGTTTTATGTGCAGCATGAGATGGTGCATTATCATGCAGAAAAATGATCTTGCTGTGAAATACACGGTTCTTCTTCTTGAACCATGTCAGGAAGTGCTGTTTGAGAAAATCCACATACATTATGGAGTTCATCTTTAGCGCCTTCAGGGATCCTAAAGGGATCGACAATCTCTCTCCCCATGATTCCAGCCCAAAACATTACTCCACCTCCTCCTTGTTGGCGCTGTAGCCGTGTTTGCGTGGGGTGTCCATCAACCAGCCATCCTCCACTCCATCCATCTGGACCATCGAGCGCTGCACGGCACTCATCCGTGAACAAAACAGTTTTGAAATCAGTCTTCATGTAATGTTTGGCCCACTGGAGTCGTTTCTGCTTGTGTGAAGTGGATAGAGGAGGTCGACAGGATGGCGTATGCACAGCTGCAAACCTCTGAAGGACCCTGCATCTTGTTGTTCGGGGGACGTTGGAGGCACAAGCAGCTTCAAAAACTTGTCTGCTGCTATGACAAGGCTTTTTTGCCGCTGCTCTTTCAACCTGACGTAATTGCCTGTAGGAAAGAGTCCTCAATTTGCCCTTATCAGCACGCACACGTGTGTACTGTGAATCAGCTACATACTTCTTGATTGCCAAGACACTTCATCCTGATCATCGCACAATGTTGATTGTAGTCATGCCTTGACCTAAACACTCCACAATTTGTTGCTTCTCAGCAGCCGACACATCCTTTTTCTTTCCCATTTTGGCAGAAAATGTAGGCTGCTTAATTATGTGAGACAGCCTTCTTAAGTAGTCTTGCCTTTGATTGGACACACCTGCCAAACTAATTAGCACAGGTGTCTGCAATTGCTTACAGTGATATAAAGAGCCCTGACACACATCACCATCAATGAGTTTAACTGACAAACAAACAAATTCTTCCCTTATCACTCCTAAACACTTTTTGCATAATAATTTGGAACGCAGTGTACATGTGCTTTTCCACAAAACACCAGTGGTTCACGTAGTGAATCTTACAGTTCTAACTTGCCAACCGTGGTCTGTATGGAGTTGTTCAATAAAGGGCCCAAAATTAAGATAACATAGATGGGAGAGGTCTCTATGAATAGGAATTCCTAAGTATTTGATACCCTGTGAGGGCCAGGCAAAGGGAAAGTTGGACTGGATGGTATCCTATATGGATTTGGGGAGGGAGACATCGAGGGCCTCAGACTTCGCTGCATTGATTTTAAAATTTGACCATGTAACAAAGTGATCTATTTCAGCCATAACAGCATGGATGGATATATGTGATTGAGTGATATATACTAGGACATCATCAGCAAATAGAGAGCACTTGTACTCGGTGCCTCCCACCTCAATCCACCTAATATTGGGGTTATGGCGAATTGATGAGAGCAGGTGCTCCGTCACTAGGATGTATAAGAGAGGGGACAGAGGACATCCCTGCCTTATCCCATTGGTGATTGTGAAAGGTGATGAAAATGTTCTGATGCACCCCCTGGGCCTTGTGACACCCGGAGCCGGACCCTTTTTGGTGGATGCTGGTGGTTGTAGTCTTCGTGGCGGCGACCCGGTTCCGTGGCTCAGGGTGGTCAAACCAGTGGCGGAACTATTTATGTGGTTTTGATGTTTAAATGTCCGACTACGCCACCCGTGGATTGCGGTCAGAGTGAACCGCCGCTGCAGGGCAGACCGCTGAGGCTGGTGTTGTGGGTGCAGCAGAACGTAGCATAACTCCCCACGGGAGGAGTATAGCCTCAGGGCAGTGTATGCGGAGGATGGGGGTGATGGTGCAGGGCAGCAGCAGTAACGACACGGAGTCAGTGATGCAGTCCAGGGCCTTTACTCACAGTTCTTATTATCCAGACCACGTCTGCAGGTAACGGCTGCCCACATCGTACTGTGCTCACCAGGTGAGGGGCTCAGACAACTCCCTGATAACTTTGGAGCGCTTCACAGGACCCCCTTTGTGTGTCCATTGTCTGGCCTTTCTTACAAACCCTTCTGTCCGGCTGCCTCGGGCCTCCTCTTGGTAAACTTGGCGCCAGTTTCCCTGACCCTATGTGGTGCCTTCCTAGCGGGTGTAGCGAGGGGCTGCGCCACATAAAATGTCACAGCCTCTGGTTTCTAGCTGAGGGTCGTTTCCTGCCTCCACTAGTTTCGGGGACCGGTCTCCCCCTTTGGCCTGACCCCTCCACGCAGGTGGATTCGGGCGTGCGGTGGCAACTCACCCGTCCGCACCCCTGGGATCCCTTCATTCCTCGTTCCTGGAGCCTTCTCCGCTCCTCTTCCTTCCTTCTCCCTCTTCCAGGCCTGGGCCTCTGTTACTAGGCCCGCCTCCGGAGCAGAGCTTATTCAGAGCCCCTGCTCCCTGCCACTTCTGCTCAGACTTCTCTGCACTGAACTAAGATGGTGCCCACCTTTTATACTCCCTTCTCAATGCACCCAGGAACTGCTTCCTCCCTGCTCCTGCACTACAGGGTTCCCCTTCCTCAGTGTTCCCTCCCCCCACTCCAGCCAGGGACAGGGACTGTCGTGCCCATCTCAGAGGCATATTGGTCGCCCTGCCCCACGGCAATGTGGTGTAATGCATGCAGGTGTCGGGTCCTGATCCACACTCCATCCTTACCTGAGAGTGAGATATCACACCCCTGGGTGAGGTGCAATACCTCTGTAGCAACCGAGCCCTCAGGGTGCTACAGTTCCATTTATCTTCAGCCTAGGTGACGTATTGTGATACAGGGCCGTGATTTGGGCTATTAAAGGGTCCCCTAGACCCCTACCCCAAGCTTTTTAAGAGAATCATATATGGCGTGCCAGGAGACTCTATGGAATGCTTTCTCAGCATCCAACGAGAGTATCTAATTACAAATTTTTAACTGCATCTAGCCCAGGAAATACTTTGTGCCTAGTAGCAGTGTCTGCTAGTCAGCGGATTATCCCGGCTGTTAAGCAAGCTACACCACCTGTAGTTTAGACACTTAATTTTTTCAAAGGAAATGCTTCGGGACCATGGGATACTCAGTGAAGAGCATCAGGAGGCACCCCAAGGTATAGGGGCTGGGACTGGCAGTAGGATGCCTTGCGGTGGACAGCCGAGCTCGATCCTTATAAAAGCTTTTTAACTGCAGCAGCTTTAGTGGACGCTACTGGAGCTGGAATTACGCGGCTGCTGGCATGAGACTTGCCCTCCAATAGATCCTTGTAAATGGATTTAAAGTGTATTCATTCAAATTAGAGAGACAATTTAAATTAAAAAGCTTAGAGCTGCCTCCACCACAGGGGGGCTCGCCCGACCCACCAGCGGACAGGCACCAGTATTGGGAGAGGGGGCTGGCCATCAGGGTTCACCGCGGCTCTGGCACAAACCCGGCGACACGGAGGTGGCACGGGCAGGAGCGGACTGGCCGTGTCGACTTCTCACTTTTTGGATTTTAGAAGGGCATGACATGCCTATATCTGTGTCTCCCCCTCCTTTTACTCCTCCACCTCTTTTATTTTCGCATGACTATATGTACTTGTCACTTTTCCATGTGTTAGTTATGTCTTCTGAGCAGTTTGTCAGCTTTTGGACACCTTTGAAGGTGTTTTCTATGTGTTTCTATGTGTTTTTGTTTGCCTGCCATTGGTTTTAACGGTGTTCGAAGGTGTTCGACGAACAGTTCGACGAACAGTTCGGCGAACACACGGATGTTCGACGAACCGAACCGAACTCGAACACTACGGGGGTGGCTCAACACTACTTTCTACGCAGAGGCAAGAAACAGGAGGCCCTACACCCGCTCATTGGGGAGGATCCTGATATGCACCCTTCACCCTACAGTGCTCCGGGATGTGCCTGAATTTCCACCAGTAAAAGGTACTGAAGTGACTACCGTGTCCGTTCCCGTTCTTGCTCTGACCCAGCTGGGTCTCGCCTGTCCTGCATTCCCCCTGCATACGCTGCCCTGAGACCTAGGTCCACCTGTGGGGAGCTATACCATCGAGCTGCCTTATCACCGGCCTCAGTGGACTGCTGCAGCGCTGGTGCTTGTCACCAGATACCACAGGTGGCGTCATGAACTCTTTTAAAATTAACAATTATCCACCCTTTTAAAGAGAGACCGCAGGGTACGGGCCAGGGAGCCGACCACTGCGACATCCCCAAGGCCAGGCAAATGCCCAGGTACCGAGTCATCCCCATCCCCAGGGCTAGTCACATCCTCCTCCACCTCCTCTGCTGACCTCATCGACTGGCTGACTGTGGGTTGACAGGAAGTGGGATCTCCAACCTCGTCATCATCACCCTGTGTGTTATCACACCCGTCGTCCTCAGAGCCAACCTCTTCCTGCCCTGACCGAAAAGTCAAGTTGTCGCTCCAATCAGGTATTTGAGTCTCATCATCGTCTTCATCATTGTCTCCACCAACAGGAGTTACAGTTTGGGAACAAGGGTCTACATTATGCTCAGAACCTTCTTCATCTGGTCCTGGATCCGACTTATAAAGATTCTGGGCATCAGATCAGATCATTTCCTCATCTGGATTAACAGAAGCTCTGGAGCAGACCTCCGTTTCCCAGGCTATAGTATGAGTAAACAGCTGTGCAGACTCAACCATCTGTGCTACCCCATACTCAGACGGGCAGCTGGAGACTTGGGAGCTGTGAGGAAGCAAGTGCGATTGGGGTGACACCTCTGAGGACTGGAGTATTTGTGATGTTGAAATTGAGGTGATGGAGAGCCCACTTGAAGGAGCACTTGATATCCGTTGAAGCACCTGCTGTTTTTGTGCCTCATTTAGAATTTGTAGCGATGGGCGTGTCCGTAAGAATGGGATCGTGTCATATTGTCCACGAAAAGAAGTCGACATCTTAGTTTGGCTGGAAGATGGTCTTTCTTCTGCAGATGTTACTCCCTCCCAACCGTGGGGGGCCTCGACCCACCGGCGGACAGGCACCAGTATTGGGATAGGGGGGCCGGCCGTCAGGGTCCACCGCGGCTCTGGCACAAACCCGGCGACACAGAGGTGGCACGGGCAGGAACGGACTGGCCGTGTCGGCTTCTCACTTTTTGGATTTTAGAAGGGCATGACATGCCTATATCTGTATCTCCCCCTCCTTTTACTCCTCCACCTCTTTTCTTTTCACATGACTATATGTACTTGTCACTTTTCCATGTGTTAGTTGTGTCTTCTGAGCAGTTTGTCAGGTTTTGGACACCTTTGAAGGTGTTTTCTATGTGTTTCTATGTGTTTTTGTTTGCCTGCCATTGGTTTTAACGGTGTTCGAAGGTGTTCGACGAACAGTTCGACGAACAGTTCGGCGAACACACGGGTGTTCGAAGAACCGAACCGAACTCGAACACTACGGGGGTGGCTCAACACTAGTCCGTTCCTGCCCGTGCCACCTCCGTTTGTGCAAGAGCAACGGTGGACCCTGACGGCCAGCCCCCCTCTCCCAATACTGGTGCCTGTCCGCTGGTGGGTCGAGCGAGCCCTCCTGTGGTGGAGGCAGCTCTAAGCGTTTTAATTTAAATTGTCTCTCTAATTTGAATGAATACACTTTAAATCCTTTTACAAGGATCTATTGAAGGGCAAGTCTCATGCCAGCAGCCGCGTAATTGCAGCTCCAGTAGCGTCCACTAAAGCTGCTGCAGTTAAAAAGCTTTTATAAGGATCGAGCTCGGTTGTCCACCGCAAGGCGTCCTACCGCCAGTCCCAGCCCCTATGCCTTGGGGTGCCTCCTGATTCTCTTCACTGAGTATCCCGTGGTCCCGAAGCATTTCCTTTGAAAAAATTTTGTGTCCAAACTACAGGTGGTGTAGCTTGCGTAACAGCCGGGATAATCCACTGACTAGCAGACACTGCTACTAGGCACAAAGTATTTCCTGGGCTAGATGCAGTTAAAAATTTGTAATTAGATACTCTCGTTGGATGCTGAGAAAGCATTCCATAGTCTCCAGGCACACCATATATTATTCTCTTAAAAAGCTTGGGGTAGGGGTCTAGGGGACCCTTTTATAGCCAAAGTCACGGCCCTGTATCGCAATGCGTCACCTAGGCTGAAGATAAATGGAACTGTAGCACCCCGAGGGCTCGGTTGCTGTAGAGGTATTGCACCTCACCCAGAGGTGTGATATCTCACTCTCAGGTAAGGATGGAGTGTGGATCAGGACCCCGACACCTGTATGCATTACACCACATTGCCGTGGGGCAGGGCGACCAATATGCCCCTGAGATGGGCACGACAGTCCCTGTCCCTGGCTGGAGTGGGGGGAGGGAACACTGAGGAAGGGGAACCCTGTAGTGCAGGAGCAGGGAGGAAGCAGTTCCTGGGTGCATTGAGAAGGAAGTATAAAAGGTGGGCACCATCTTAGTTCAGTGCAGAGAAGTCTGAGCAGAAGTGACAGGAGCAGGGGCTCTGCATGAGCTCTGCTCCAGAGGCGGGCCTAGTAACAGAGGCCCAGGCCTGGAAGAGGGAGAAGGAAGGAAGAGGAGCGGAGAAGGCTCCAGGAACGAGGAACGAAGGGATCCCAGGGGTGTGGACGGGCGAGTCGCCACCGCACGCCCGAATCCACCTGCGTGGAGGGGTCAGGCCAAAGGGGGAGACCGGTCCCCGAAACTAGTGGAGGCGGGAAACGACCCTCAGCTAGAAACCGGAGGCTGTGACATTTTATGTGGCGCAGCCCCTCGCTACACCCGCTAGGAGGGCAGCACATAGGGTCAGGGAAACTGGCGCCAAGTTTACCAAGAGGAGGCCCGAGGCAGCTGGACAGAAGGGTTGGTAAGAAAGGCCAGACAAAGGACACACAAAGGGGGTCCTGTGAAGCGCTCCAAAGTTATCTGGGAGTTGTCTGAGCCCCTCACCTGGTGAGCACAGTACGACGTGGGCAGCCGTTACCTGCAGAAGTGGTCTGGATAATAAGAACTGTGAGTAAAGGCCCTGGACTGCATCACTGACTCCGTGTCGATACTGCTGCTGCCCTGCACCATCACCCCCATCCTCCGCATACACTGCCCTGAGGCTATACTCCTCCCGTGGGGAGTTATGCTACGCTCTGCTGCACCCACAACACCAGCCTCAGCGGTCTGCCCTGCAGCGGCGGTTCACTCTGACCGCAATCCACAGGTCGCGTAGTCGGACATTTAAACATCAAAACCACATAAATAGTTCCGCCACTGGTTTGACCGCCCTCAGCAACGGAACCATCAGCATCCACCAAAAAGGGTCCGGCTCCGGATGTCCCAAGGCCCAGGGGGCGCGTCAGAACATTTTCATCACCTTTCATAATCACCAATGGGACAAGGCAGGGATGTCCTCTGTCCCCTCTCTTATACATCCTAGTGACGGAGCACCTGCTCTCATCAATTCGCCATAACCCCAATATTAGATGGATTGAGGTGGGAGGCACCGAGTACAAGTGCTCTCTATTTGCTGATGATGTCCTAGTATATATCACTCAATCAAATATATCCATCCCTGCTGTTATGGCTGAAATAGATCACTTTGTTACATGGTCAAATTTTAAAATCGATACAGCGAAGTCTGAGGCCCTCGATGTCTCCCTCCCCAAATCCATACAGGATTCCATCCAGTCCAACTTTCCCTTTGCCTGGCCCTCACAGGGTATCAAATTCTTAGGAATTCTTATTCATAGAGACCTCTCCCGTCTCTTAATTTTGGGCCCTTTATTGAACAACTCCATATAGACCACGGTTGGCAAGTTAGAACTGTAAGATTCACTACGTGAACCACTGGTGTTTTGTGGAAAAGCACATGTACACTGTGTTCCAAATTATTATGCAAAAAGTGTTTAGGAGTGATAAGGGAAGAATTTGTTTGTTTGTCAGTTAAACTCATTGATGGTGATGTGTGTCAGGGCTCTTTATATCACTGTAAGAAATTGCAGACACCTGTGCTAATTAGTTTGGCAGGTGTGTCCAATGAACGGCAAGACTACTTAAGAAGGCTGTCCCACATTATTAAGCAGCCTACATTTTCTGCCAAAATGGGAAAGAAAAAGGATGTGTCGACTGCTGAAAATCAACAAATTGAGGAGTGTTTAGGTCAAGGCATGACTACAATCAACATTGTGCGATGATCAGGATGAAGTGTCTTGGCAATCAAGAAGTATGTAGCTGATTCACAGTACACACGTGTGCGTGCTGATAAGGGCAAATTGAGGACTCTTTCCTACAGGCAATTACGTCAGGTAAAAAGAGCAGCGGCAAAAAAGCCTTGTCATAGCAGCAGACAAGTTTTTGAAGCTGCTGGTGACTCCAACATCCCCAGAACAACAAGATGCAGGGTCCTTCAGAGGTTTGCAGCTGTGTGTATGCCACCCTGTCGACCTCCTCTATCCACTGCACACAAGCAGAAACGGCTCCAGTGGGCCAAACGTTACATGAAGACTGATTTCAAAACTGTTTTGTTCACGGATGAGTGCCGTGCAACGCTCGATGGTCCAGATGGATGGAGTGGAGGATGGCTGGTTGATGGACACCCCACGCAAACACGGCTACAGCGCCAACAAGGAGGAGGTGGAGTAATGTTTTGGGCTGGAATCATGGGGAGAGAGATTGTCAGCCCCTTTAGGATCCCTGAAGGGGTAACGATGAACTCCATAATGTATGTGGAGTTTCTCAAACAGCACTTCCTGCCATGGTTCAAGAAGAAGAACCGTGTATTCCGCAGCAAGATCATTTTCATGCATGATAATGCACCGTCTCATGCTGCACATAACACATCTGCATCTCTGGCTGATATGGGCATAAAAGGGGACAAACTTATGGTGTGACCCCCATGCTCCCCTGACCTCTACCCCATTCACAACCTCTGAAGCCTCATCAAAAGGAGTGTCTATAATGGAGGGAGGCAGTTCACATCTAAGCAACAGCTCTGGGAGGGTATTCTGTCCTCATGCAAAACAATTGAAGCAGAAACCATCCAAAACCTGACAAATTCAATGGACGAGAGAGTTCAGAAGCTCCTTTCGAACAAGGGGTCCTATGTGCAAATTTAACATCACCTAGAATAAAGTTTTGAGTTAAAAACTGTTTGATTTCAGTTTCTAATAACATGCTAATGTTTATAATTTCAAAAATGACCATTTTTTTGGTCTTTATTAAAATGAAAAGGTTGATCGAAGAGTGTGGGGGATCTAAGAGTGTGGCAACCCAGTAGTCAGGATTACTTCGAATTCTGACAATCTGAGGGTCATGTTGCAGGTAGTGCAGCAAGAGGGCACTTATGTGTCTTGCGCAACTCGGAGCCACAGAATTATTTTCTGGGCTAGATGCAGCTAAAAATTAGTATTAATTTTAAATCTGGTGGAGCTTAGTATAGATGGCCTAATAGAATCAGTACTGCACACTGCTACAAAGCCCAAATTATTTTCCAGCCAAGATACAGATAAACATGATTAGTAATTTGAAAGCTTAAAATGGTTGGTGAGGTGATTTTAACCAATCATCAAGCTTTTACTCTCCCCAGGATGACACAGGGGTAGAAAAGTCGTTTCAGATCCATGATTTGTTCATCTTTATGAACGTGAGTCTGTCTACATTATCAGTGGAGAGCCGCATGCGCTTATCTGTCAGCACACCACCAGCAGCGCTGAACACATGTTCAGACAGAACGCTGGCTGCGGGGCATGATACTCCTGCATGCGTGCATCCGTTTCTATGGCAGGAATTATTTCTGCAAATTTACTTTTGTACCGGGGATCTAACAGTGTGGCAACCCAGTAGTCAGGATTATTTCTAATTCTCACAATTCGAGGGTCATGTTGCAGGTAGTGCAGCAAGAAGGCACTCATGTGTCTTCCGCATCCAGGAGCACCAAGTCCCTGTTGTGTTGGTGGTGAGGTAACAATCATGCTTCCTTCCTCTGTCCTCTCCCCCCAACCTCGCACAACAGAAATGTGATCAAGGTCTCCCTCATCTGATGAGTCTTCCATCAGTTCGTCCTCCACTTCTTCCTGGGCTCCTGCACCTTCCTCACTAGTTTGGCTGCTACCATGCGCCCTGGTAAAACCATCTCCCCCACCCTCACATGCCTGCTGCCTTGGTGCTGCAGACCGTCTGGACCTCACAGATGTTAGCCCTTCCGCATACAACTCCTCCTCCTCTACTTCCTCAACCTCCTCTTGTGCCACCACCTGACTCCGAATTCTGTTTAACATGTGCTCCGGCATGTAAATCACCGGAATAGTCATGCTGATAATGGCATCGTCACCACTAAACATCTTCGTCACCATTTCAAAACTGTGCAGAAGCGTGCATAGGTCCCTGATCTAAGACCACTCCTCCAGCGTGATTTGCCCCACCTCTGGATCCCGTTGACCCAGGCTATCGTCAGAACGTATTGCACCAGGGCTTGTCGGTGCTGCCACAGTCGCTGCAACATGTGCAGAGTTGAATTCCACTGGGTAGGCACATCGCATTTTAGCCGGTGAAGTGGCAGGCCCAACGACTTCTGTAGAGATGTAAGTCGCTGAGTTGCGGGATGCAAACGGCGGAAGTGAGCACACAGCGACCGTGCCCTCTGCAGAAGGCCATCTAGTCCGGGATAGTGGGCTAAAAATTGCTGGACAACTAGGTTCAACACGTGAGCCATACAAGGCACGTGTGTGACATTGCCCCGGCGAAGGGCAGCACCCAGGTTTGCAGCATTGTCGCACACGGCCTTCCCTGGTTTCAGGTCCAGTGGAGACAACCATTCATGAAATTGGTTCTCCAGAGCTGACCACAACTCCTCAGCTGTGTGACTCACATTTCCCAGACATTTCAAAGTAAAAACCGCCTGATGATGTTGAGCCCTACTGCCTGCATAGTAAGGAGGTGTGCAGGATCCCTTCTGCGCAGTTAGAAAGCTTGTGGCATGACAAGACAGGCTTTGGGTGCAGGTGGAGGACAGAGAGGAGGTTGAGCAGGCAGAAGCAGTGGAGGAACTTTGACATAAAGAGGATTGACGCACAACTCATGGGGACGGCAAGACTTGGACAGCAGCCCCTAGTCCTGCTGTCACCATAGATACCCCGTGCCCAGTCAGCGACATGTAACGCCCCTGTCCATGCCTATTCGTCCAAGTGTCTGTGGTGAAATGCACCCTGCCACACACAGAGTTTCTCAAAGAAGCGGTGATGTTGTGTGCTACATGCTGGTGGAGCACAGGCACACCTTTCTTTGAGAAGTAGTGCCGACTGGGCATCTGGTACTGGGGCACTGCGACGGACATAAGGTCTCGAAAATCCTCTGTGTCCACCAGGCGGAAAGGCAGCATTTCTGTAGCCAAGAGCTTGCACATGGTGAAATTCAACCTCTTAGCTTTCTCATGGCTAGGAGGAAATGGTCTTTTACTTGTCCACATCTGAGGAACTGAGGGCTGGCTGTTGTGCTTAGACGGGGTTGATAAGGGTGTCCCCGGTAAACTGCCGGTCTGTAAGGAAGATGCAGGCGGACATGTTAGGTTGCCTTGATCCAAAGGTGGTGCTATCGATGTCGGACAGCGCTCAACACCAGCTGGTGTTACCACCTCCAAAGAAAATGATGACCTGCCAATCACGCTGGCAGTTGCGGGTAAAGAGGTGGCAGGTCTGCGTCCCAAAACAGGTGTGACTGCTGTCCCCCCAGTCACAGAGGATGAAGAGGCCGCAGGTGCACAAGATGGGGCAGACGGTGGTTGGCCCGGCCGGCTAGGCCGCATTGTAGCACAGTGAGCTTCCCACTGCAACTTATGCTTCATGTCCATGTGCCGGTCCATGCATGAAGTACTCTAACTATGTATTTTTTGGCCTCTACTTAGCTTTTGTTGACAAATGTTACAGATAACACGAGTTGGGTCATCTTTATCGATCTGAAAAAATGCCCAGGCTATGCAAGGCTTAGTACCCATGCGACCTGAAGAGCCACCACGACTTGTGGTCAGAGGCAGAGTTGTGTTTGATGATGCAGTTGTTGACGTGCTTCCAGTACTACGTCTCTGTCCAGGAAGGCACAACCTGACCTCGTCGTCACTAGCATCCTCCTCCACCTCCTCTGCTGACCTCATCTCTTGGCTGACTGTGGGTTGACAGTAAGTGGGATCTCCAACCTCATCATCATCACCCTTTGTGTTATCACACCCGTCGTCCTCAGAGCCAACCTGTTAATGCCCTGACAAAAAACTAAAGTTGTCGCTCCAATCAGGTATTTGAGTCTCATCATCGTCTTCCTCATTGTCTCCACCAACAGGAGTTACACTTTGGGAATGAGGGTCTACATTATGGTCAGAACCTTCTGCGTCTGGTCCTGGATCCGACTCATAAAGATTCTGGGCATCAGTGCAGATCATTTCCTCGTCTGGATTCACAGAAGCGCTGGAGTCGACCTCTGATTCCCAGGCTATAGTATGAGTAAACAGCTCTGCAGACTCAACCATCTGTTCTACCTCATACTCAGACTGGCAGCTGGAGATTTGGGAGCTGTGAGGAAGCAAGTGCGATTGGGGTGACACCTCTGAGGACTGGAGTATTTGTGATGTTGAAGTTGATGTGGAGGAGAGCCCACTTAAAGGAGCACTTGATATCCGATGAAGCACCTGCTGTTTTTGTGCCTCATCTGGAATTTGTAGCGATTGGCGTGGCCGTAAGAAAGGGATCTTATCACATTGTCCGCTAAAAGAAGTAGACATTTTAATTTTGCTGGAAGATGGTCTTTCTTCTGCAGATGTTACTGTTGCTTTAACACCTACTCCATGGACACAACCTTTTTTCCCCTTCCGAACACGACTATTCCCCTTTCCACCAACAGCAGGCCTTTTTCCACTCATTCTGGTGGTTAACTAATTCACAACTCTGGAGTTGTTTGCACAAAAAAACAATGGATGGGAACCGAGCAGAGCTGAGTGGCCAAACTGTGGTATTAGGCCAAAACTATTGTCTGGGTTAGATGCAGAAAAAAATTATATTCAGTTTGCAACCTGATGGAGGTCAGTATAGATGGACTAATAGAACAAGTCCCACACACTGCTAGATGGCCAAATATTTTTTCAGAGCTAGATGCAGAAAAATATTATATTCAATTTGCAACCTGATGGAGGTCAGTATAGATGGACTAATAGAACAAGTCCCACACACAGCTAGAAGCCCAAATATTTTTTTAGAGGTAGATGCAGAAAAAAATTATATTCAATTTGCAACCTGATGGAGGTCAGTATAGATGGACTAATAGAACAAGTCCCACACACTTCTAGAAGGCCAAATATTTTTTCAGAGGTAGATGCAGAAAAAAATTATATTCAATTTGCAACCTGATGGAGGTCAGTATAGATGGACTAATAGAACAAGTCCCACACACTGCTAGAAGCCCAAATATTTTTTCAGAGCTAGATGCAGAAAAATATTATATTCAATTTGCAACCTGATGGAGGTCAGTATAGATGGACTAATAGAACAAGTCCCACACACTGCTAGAAGCCCAAATATTTTTTCAGAGCTAGATGCAGAAAAATATTATATTGAATTTGCAACCTGATGGAGGTCAGTATAGATGGACTAATAGAACAAGTCCCACACACAGCTAGAAGCCAAATATTTTTTCAGAGGTAGATGCAGAAAAAAATTATATTCAGTTTGCAACCTGATGGAGGTCAGTATAGATGGACTAATAGAACAAGTCCCACACACAGCTAGAAGCCCAAATATTTTTTCAGAGCTAGATGCAGAAAAAAATTATATTCAATTTGGAACGTGATGGAGGTCAGTATAGATGGACTAACAGAACAAGTCCCACATACTGCTAGAAGGCCAAATATTTTTTCAGAGCTAGATGCAGAAAAATATTATATTCAATTTGCAACCTGATGGAGGTCAGTATAGATGGACTAATAGAACAAGTCCCACACACTGCTAGAAGGCCAAATATTTTTTCAGAGCTAGATGCAGAAAAATATTATATTCAATTTGCAACCTGATGGAGGTCAGTATAGAAGGACTAATAGAACAAGTCCCACACACAGCTAGAAGCCCAAATATTTTTTCAGAGGTAGATGCAGTAAAAAATTATATTCAATTTGCAACCTTATGGAGGTCAGTATAGGTGGACTAATAGAATGATGCTATGCCAAAAAGGTTTTACTTCACTAGGTGCAGTAAAAAAAATGGTATTCTATACACAGGTGGTGTAGCTTGCAACACAGATAGGCTACTCCACTGACTAACACACTCTGCAATAGGCCAAAAAGGATTAGCTTTGCTAGATTTAGCCAAATGCTGTGAAAAAAACGTGCACAGCACTAGCACAGACCTGCCTGGCAAAAACTGATAGGAACTGATCTAACTTAGTCCTGAAAAGGACTGCAATTACAGTTAGTCTTTACTCCCAACCTATCTATTTAAGAGCACAGACCTGCCGGATAAAAGTCATAGGAAATGCTGTAACCTAGTCCTTAAAAGGACTGCAATCACAACTATTCCCTACTCCCAAGCTATCTGTATATTTGTGCGAAAATTGGCTTGAAAATAGCAAGGTATAGCGCACACAGCAACAGCGGTGCCGTCTAACACGCAGCTGCAGCAGTGAGAAAATGGTGGCGACGGGGAAAATGGCTGGGTCTTATAGGGCAAGGACATGTGACATACACTGCCAATGACACATGCCCTTGCTTGTGTGAAAAAAAGCACTTCGCTTCGTGTGTGCACTGCTGATAGGCTGACAGATTGCACCTCCCCACTGTAAATGCGGGAAAGAGAAAAAAAAAATGGAGATCTTCATTATTCCTGCAGAGATTCATCCCCTGCCCCTCCCCCCGCCCCGCTTTACACTCAAACTGCATATTAACATTAATTTTCATCATTACTGAGAAAAAATCCAGTTATGATTTTGGTGCACGAACAGTTATCGAACATAACCTCGAACAGCCGAATTTTTTTCAAATCGTTCGTGTTCGCCGAACGGCTCGAACACCGCCCAAAACAGCTCGAATTAGAGATTGGCAAACAGTTCAAGTCGAACACCGCTCATCTCTAATAATAAGTACAGTGACAGTGTTGGTTACTGTACTTGTCATTTAGTGTTAAAATAAAGGATTTATTAAAAAAAAATTGGCGTGGGGTTCCCCTTAATTTTAGTCTCTAGCGGAGGTTAAGCAGATGGCTGGGGCAGATGTTTGAAGCCTGGGAAGGGGGGTAATACCCACAGAGCTTCTCATGCTACTAATATCAGCCCCCAGCTGAAAACCTGGCCTTTACTAGCTATTAAAATGGGGGACCCCCCAAAAATATGACGTGGGGTCCCCCCTATTTTAATAGCTAGCAAAGGCTAGGCAGATAGCTGGGGGCTGATATTAATAGCCCAGTAAGGGTGCCATGAATATTGGCCCCCTCCCAGGCTAGAAACACCAGCCATCAGCCATCCCAGAAATGGCGCATCCATAGGATGTGCCAATTCTGGCACTTAGCCTCGCTCTTCCCACTGCCCTGTAGCGGTGGCAGTGGGGTAATAGGGTTGGGGTTGATGTCAGCTTATAATGCCAGCTGACATCAAGCCCAGGTTAGTAATGGAGAGGTATAAATAAGACACCCCCATTACTAACCCCATAGTCAAAGCTAAAAAAAACACAAACACCCAGAATAAAGTCCTTTAATTGAAATAAAGACACATTCTTTTAATGTTCTAAATTAAACCCTACTTACAGTATCGCCCATTCCAGCTGAAGCCAACGATCTCCTGCAATAAAAATAAAATAATAAACCAACCTCATCCTTTCCTTTCCATGGTTCCCAGGACAGCTTCAGCTCTGCTACATTGACATGACAGGCTGGAGCGCAGCAGAACGCTGCCATCCAGCTTGCTATGCCGCAGATACTGAGAAGCTCCTCAGTGAAGCTGCTCAGTGTCTGGCTGTGACGGCATCCAGATGAGCCGAGTTCATGTTCAATGAACTCAGCTCACCTCATGCACGTCACTGACCTCGAACAGCCGAATTTTTTGCAAATCGTTCGAGTTCGTCGAACGTCTTGAACACCACCCAAAACAGCTCGAATTTGAGGTTGGCGAACAGTTCGAGTCGAACACCGCTCATCTCTAGTAGTAAGTAACTGGAACGCCCCCTCAATGTCTGTTTTAGCCATTAGGTTGCCCCTTCCCAACTTTCTGACCCGCCTGATTGCCTTGTCAAAGGAGGTACAGTATATGCTACTGTACTTGGTTCCGCGTCAATGTTGTCATTTACTGACCTGCCCCTTGGATATGACAAATAGTGGATTAGTCCGAATGTATTGGGTTCCGTTTTTGTCACGACTCCCAAAGGGGATACCACTACGTCTTGTAAGGAAAGTGTTCTGAATGGAACCGCCATTCTACCTAAAGATATATATATTTTTTTCTTTTCTTTTCTCGACGTCTGGGTGTTGGTAGGCTGATTTTAGGTTTTTACTCCACCCTTTCTTGATTTTAGAAGGGAATGACATGCCTATATCTGTGTCTCCTCCTCCTTTTACTCCTCCACCTCTTTTCTTTTCGCATGACTATATGTACTTGTCACTTTTCCATGTGTTAGTTGTGTCTTCTGAGCAGTTTGTCAGCTTTTGGACACCTTTGAAGGTGTTTTCTATGTGTTTTCTATGTGTTTCTATGTGTTTTTGTTTGCCTGCCATTGGTTTTAACAGTGTTTGACGTTGTTCGACGGTGTTCGACAAACCGTTCGACGAACCGTTCGGCGAACATGCCGGTGGTCGACGAACCGAACCGAACCCGAACACTAGGGGGGTGGCTCAACACTAGTGCAGAGGTCTTTAATCTGTTCCCACTCCCTAAATGTCATATGCCCCATTTCCATACTGCGTTGGCCCAGGCTACACGACATGACCTACTGCATCAAGGCTCATTGCTGCTGACACAGTCGCTGCAACATGTGCAGAGTGGAATTCCACTGCATCGGCACATAGCATATCAACCTGTTAACTAACATGGAGAAAGACCTTTGTATCGATAAAAGTCGATGACATGAGGGGTACGAACGTCGGAAGTGAGCATACAGTTTCCGTACTTTCTGAAGCAGCTCATCCAGGCCGGGATAGTGGCGTAAAAATCGCTATACAATCAGGTTGAGGATGTGAGCCATGCAAGGCACGTGTGTGAGCTTGCCTCTTCATAGGGCCACCAACAGGTTGTCACCATTATCGCGCACGGCCTTCCCTGGCTTCAGGTTCAGTGGAGACAGCCATTGCTCAAACTGAGCGTAGAGAGTTGTCCACAATTCTTCAGTTGTATGTCTGCGATTTCCAAGGCATATTAATTTGAAGACTGCCTGATTGCAGTGAGCCCTGGCTGCGCAATTCAAAGGTTGTGTGGATTCGCTCTGCACTGCTGGAACGCGTGTTTCATTAAGGAAGAGGTTGAATGCGCAGGTGGAGGCCCTAGAGGAGGTGGAGGAGGCAGAAGCAGAAGATAAAGTGTGAAATACAGAGGTTTGTTCTGCAAGCCATGGGGATTCCATGATTTGTGGCGCAGCCCCTTCCCCACCTGTCCCCACAGCCAGGCACCCTGGCAGATATAGGTTTAGTCAAGAAATGGGTGATGTTGTCTGCGACATGCTGGTGTAGCGCAGGCACAGCTTTCTTAGAGAAGCAATGGCGACTGGGCAACTGGTACTGGGGGACTGCGACGGCCATCAGCTTTCGGAAATCATCTGTATCTACCAGGCGGAAAGGCAGACTTTTTGTGGCCAACAGATTGGAGATGGTGGAGTTCAACCTCTTAGCTTTGTCATGTGTAGGATGGAACAATCTTTTACGTGACCACAACTGCGAGACCGGGGGCTGGCAACAGTGCTGAGAGAGGGCGTAGTTCACTGAAACGGACAAACTGCTGGACCGTGAGTTAGGTGCAGGTGCAGATGTTACGATGGATTGAGAAACATGTGATGTGCTCGATGAAACAAACACAGCAGGCAAATCCGCTAAAGTTACACCTGGCAGGCTCTTTACCTGACTGGAGCAGGTAGAGAATCGGAGGATCTGCAGTGGGAGACCTGCATGCCAATATTTGGTACGGTGACAGAGGAGGAAGAAAAAGCAGTTGATGCAGTTGATGGGGCAGCTGATGTTGTTGAGGTCCGCTGGTCCGCATTTCAGCACGGTGAGATTCTCAGCATAATGCATGTTCTTTGAGCATGTGAACGTTCATGCATGTAGTAGTAAAATTATTACAGCTTTCCTACTGAGTTTTTTATCGCAAAGTTTGGCTCATCCTTTGTGACAAAAACTAGGCAAGCTTGGCAACCCTTGCCGCCCTGCGATCTGCAGACTCGCGACTGCTGCTGGTCACAGCCACAGTTGTGGCTAAGGATGCAGTGCCACTCGTGCTTGCATCACTCGTGTTTGCGCCGTAGGGCGAAAGGTAACCTCCTCGTCTTCCTCCTCCACCTCCTTAGATGAGCTACTCGGCTGCGAGACTCTGGGTTCACACCAAGTAGGATCTTCAACTTCATCATAATCCAAAGTGTTATTCCATTCCTCTCCCTCAGAGTGACCATTCTCCTCATGTTGCCCTGACAACACAGTACAGTTCGCATGAGCCTCAGGTATCTGAGTCCCATCAGGATCACCTCCCTCCCTGGAGGTTAATGTCTGGTGATGAGGGTCAGGAGCCTGCTGGCACCCTACTTCGTCCTGCCCCGAATCCAACTTTAAAAAATTTTTGGGCATCGGTAGAGGGTAATTTGGGTGCCACCACCGTGGACTGAACTGTGTGAGATGTTGAGGTGGAGGAAGAAGAGGAGAGGCCACCTGAAGCAGCTCTTGCCATCCACTGGAGCACCTGCTCTTTCTGACCCTTATCAATAAGGCGTATCGCTGTGTGTCTGCCAAAGAAAGGGAGTGGATTAGCCTGTCTACTAACAGAAGTTGTCAGTTGTCTTTGGATAGGACATGACGGTGTTGGTTCACTAGTGCTTTCACTAACATTACCACCTACCCCATGTATATATTGAACACCAAGCCTGTTCCCCCTTCCACCACAACCTCTCTTTTTCCCACTCATGTTGCTCAGATACTGTGTTAGGAGCACACAATTAGCAAAACAAAATTATATTTTTTCCTCTGCAACAGCTCTGCACAGACCTGAATTTCAGCGGCACTAATTGAACAAAGTATTTTTTTAGTGTGGATGAGGCCTGTATAACATAGGATATATTCTCCAAACTATTTCAAACTGATATGTCCCTGCTGTATAACTTTACTACCAGAACAAAGCATTTTTTTATTGTGGATGAGGCCTGTATAACATAGGAAATATTCTCCAAATTATTTCAAACTGAGATGTCCCTGCTGTATAACGTTAGGAACCGAATAAAGTATTTTTTTTACTGTGGGTGAGGCCTGTATAACATAGGAGATATTCTCTAAACTATTTCAAACTGAGATGTCCGTGCTGTATAATGTTAGGAACTGATCAAAGTATTTTTTTTACTGTGGATAAGGCCTGTATAACACAGGACATATTCTCCAAACTATTTCAAACAGAGATGTCACTGCTGTATAACGTTAGGAACCAAACAAAGTATTTTTTTATTGTGGGTGATGCCTGTATAACATAGGAGATGTTCTCCAAACTATTTCAAACTGAGATGTCCCTGCTGTATAATATTAGGAACCGAAACAAAGTATTTATTTTACTGTGGATGAGGTCAGTATAGCATAGCAGATATTCTCCAAACTAGTTCAAACTGAGATGTCCCTGCTGCATAATATTACTAACAGAACAAAGTACTTTTTTAGTGTGGATAAGGCCTGTATAACATACGAGATATTCTCCAAACTATTTCAAGCTGATATGTCCCTGCTGTATAATGTTAGGAGCCGAACAAAATATTTTTTTAACTGTGGATGAGGCCTGTATAATGTAGGAGATATTCTCCAAACTATTTCAAACTGAGATGTCCCTGCTGTATAATGTTAGGAACAGAACAAAGTATTTTTTTAGTGTGGATGACGCCCGTATAACATACGAGATATTCTCCAAACTATTTCAAACTCAAAACTAGCCTGCAGTATCATGTTAGGAACAGAAAAAAAATAGATTTTTTTACTCTGCATAAGCTCTGAATACAGCTGAATTTCACCGCCACTAACGTAGAAGCTGATGTATAGCAAAGTGTATGACGTTTGTTACACAAAAAAATCTTTGGTGGACTGTGGCTAGCAATAGTAAAAATATTTTTTTACTCTGAAACAGCTGAAGTTCACCGCCACTAATGAAGTAGATGACGTACAGCAGAGTGTATGACGTTTGCCACACAATAAAATCTTTGGTGGACTGTGTTTAGCAACAGGAAAAATATTTTTTTTACTCTGAAAACAGCTAAAGTTCACCGCCACTGACAAAGTAGGTGACGTATAGCAGAATGTATGACGTTTGCCACACAAATTTTTTTTTCGTGGACTGTGTCTAGCAAGAGGAAAAATATTTTTTTTTTACTCTGAAAACAGCTGAAGTTCACCACCACTAACGTAGTAAATGACGTATAGCAGAGTGTATGACGTTTGCCACACAAAAAAATACTTGGTAAACTGTTGCTAGCAACTGAAAAAAAAATATATTTTTTACTCTGAAACAATTAAAGTTCACTGCCACTACTGTAGTAGCTGACGTATAGCAGAGTGTATGACATCTGCCACACAATAAAATCTTTGGTGGACTGTGACTAGCAACAGGAAAAATATTTTTTTTTTACTCTGAAAACAGCTGAAGTTCACTGCCACTAACGTAGTAGCTGACGTATAGCTCAGTGTATGACGTTTGCCACACAAAAAAAATCTTTGGTGGACTGTAGCTAGCAATAGAAAAAAATAATATTTGTTTTACTGTGCATACAGCTGAAGTTCACCCACCAAAAAATGACAAACTGGGCAAATACAGCTTGCACTATCACATTAGCAAATGAAAAAGAAAATTTTTTGTGCTCTGCGCTCAGAAGCTCTGCATTGACAAGCTCTGCAGATAGCGGAATTTACACCCCACAAAATCAAAAAGTGGCCTACAAGGGCTTGCTTGCTTTATCACATTAGCAAGTGCAAAAATAGATTGCAGGTAAACTCCTGCATGGAGCACAGTACAACACTGTTCTATGGCATGGGCCCCGCTCTTTCCGTCAGAATCTCAGTAATTGCACAAGAAAAAAAAATGTGCTGCAAGGTCGATTGAACAGGTACATAGCGCAGGACTAATCTACACTATCTGACTTCCAAACAAGTGCCCATCTATCTAAGTAATATCTCTCATTACACAGGAGTAGTGTTGGGCGAATTGAACATCTACTGCAAACACAGACTTCATATGGAAGTACGTACTACCGTTCGGGTTCGGTTGTTTCCAGCGCTGTCACTTGCATGACAGCACAGGAAACACAGACTCTGGTCGCGGTAATTGCATTACCGCGGTCAGAGCGCTGTGGCATCATGCTGATGGGTGTCAGCATGATGCCAAGCAGTAACAAGTGACCCAGCGGTAAATAGCTGCTACTACTATCACCATCAGCTGGCGCCTCCTGCCATAGGAAACAGCGGGCACAGATGCCGCTGGATGGGAGCAGTAGTCTCCCATCCGCTAACGTCTGTGCTCTGCTGAGTGTAAAAAAAGAAATGTTACAATTTATAAAAAAAAAAATAAAACACATAATACTCACCTACACCTTGTTCTCTGCATCTGCAAAAAATAAAAAAACATTATATACCCACCTTACAGCTAATCCCCGAAGCCCACGATCACCTGTAATAAAAGTAAAATAATAAAGCCACCTCATCCTTACCTTTCCGACGCAGTCCAAATAACGAATCTCCCACGAAGATTCCATGAACAGAGCGACCACACAGTTTGTGACTGCTCTGTTCATTCGCCTGCAATACAATGACTCAGTGCGCAGTGAGTATTTTCCCACGCTTACCAATGAGTTGAACTCAGATGAACTCATTGGCAAGCGTGGGAAAATACTCACTGCGCATGCAGTGACCTGATTTGTCAGCTATACACTGAGTCAGTGTATTGCCGGCAAATGAGCAAAGCAGTCACATACTATGTGGCTGCTCTGTTAATGCAATCTTCGTGGGACACTCGTCATTTGGATGTCGAAAAGGTAAGGATGAGGTTGGTTTATTATTTTATTTTTATTACAGGTGATCAAGGGCTTCAGCTGGAATGGGCGTGACGGTAAGTATGGTTTAATTTAGAGTATTAAAGGAATACTGTCTTTATTTCAAATAAAATATTTTATTCTGGGTGTGGGTGTTTTTTTTACATTTGACTTACACTATGGGGTTAGTAATGGGGTCGTCTTATAGACGCCTCTCCATTACTAACCTGGGCTTGATGTCAGCTAGCATTATAAGCTGAAATCAACCCCAACCCTATAACCCCACTGTTACCGTTACAGGTCAGTGGGTAGAGAGAGACTAAGTGCCACCAGTCAGCATGATGCCACAGCGTTCTGATCACGGTAATGCAATTACCGCGATCAGAGCCTGTGTTTCCTGCGCTGTCATGCAAAAGACAGTGCAGGAAACCAGGCAAATTCAAGTCCCACATTCACATGAATGGGGTCAGTGTTCAGGTTTCGGGTTTGGGTAATGTTCTGGTACCCGAATCCGAACTTTAAAAAAACTGTTCGGTGTTTGGCTACATTAGCCGAACCCGAACAGTGACGGGTTCGCCCATCACTACACAGGAGGAGCCCACTGAGCACCGTCTGTCTCCAGCAGTGACATGCATTAAATGGCGCTGAGGGAACATGACCGCTTTTTATATACAGAGGACATGTGCTTTCAGCAGCCAATTGCAGAAGCCCTTGTGTCTGGACAGTGTGGATGCTTCCTGCACTCTGATTGGCTAGCCGCGCTTTCCTGACTTAAAATTACTACCTACAGGAAGAAAAAAAAAATTACAAGCGTGCCGCTGATCTGACCTGTTCTAAACTATCAACAGCCTCCACACTCATCTACAATGTCCTCCAGCTCATCATACACAAGCACTATTCAAGCAAAACAGTTAAAAATGCTGTAGTTGCCCCGCAATCACATTCCCACATTTATTCATCGAACGTTGCCGATTTTTAAGAAATTTTTCTATCACAAATCCGAATGTGCAGTATTCATATTGAATTTAAGTTGTAACATCGGATTTCGAACAAATACGTTCATCACTGGTAAAGTCCAAAAAAAAAATCTAATTTTGTTTTGCTAATAGCGTGCTCCTACTACAGTGTCTGAGCAACAAGAATGGGAAAAAGAGAGGCCTTGGTGGAAGGGGGAATGGGCTTGGTGTTCAAGGTATACGTGGGGTAGGTGGTAATGTTAGTGAAAGCACTAGTGAGCCAACACCGTCATGTCCTATCCAATGACAACTGACAACTTCTGTTAGTGAACGGGCTACTCCACTCCCTTTCTTTGGCTGCTGCATAGTGATATGTCTTGTTGATAAGGGTCAGAAAGAGCAGGTGCTCTTCAAGTGGCATATCCTCTTCCTCCTCCACCTCAACATCACACACAGTACAGTACACAGAGGTGGCACCCCAATTACCCTTGCTTCCCCCTGCATCGCAACTGTCAAGTGACCAACTGACTGTAGCGAACCACAGATGGGTGAGTCTGTAGAACTGTTCAACCATTCTATACCATGGGCATCACAAGTTAACTCCAAATATTCACAGAGTCAAGAAGAGGAGGAAATCATCTGCACCGATGCCCAAAATGTTTTAGGTTATATTCGGGGTAGGACAGAGTAGGGTCCGAGCAGGTTCCTGACCCTAGTCACCAGACGTTAAGCACCGGGGAGGGAGGTGATCCTGATGAGACTCAGATACCTGAGGCTCATGCGGACTGTACTGTGCTGTCAGGGCAACAAGAGGAGAAGGGTCACTCTGAGGGCAAGGAATGGGATAACACATTGGATGATGACAAGGTTGAAGCCAGACTACTTGGTGTGAACCAAGAGTCACGCAGCTGAGTAGCTCATCTGAGGAGGTTACCTTTCACAGCGCAAACACGGAGTGATGCATGCATGAGGAGCACTGCATCCTTAGCCCCAACTGTAGCTGTGGCCAGCAAAGGCCGCGGGTCTGCAGATTACAGGGGTGGCAAGGGTTGCCTAGCCTGGGCCTTTTCAGTCACCGCAAAGGATGAGCCATGTTATCTGCAAACTTTGCGATTTAAAACTCAGTAGAGGGAAAAAGTGCAATAATTTGACTACTACATGAATGAACCTTCAACCTGCATTACTCTCAATCTCACTGTGATAAAATGCAGACCTCAACAACCATCAGCCACCCCATCAACCGCATCCACTGCTTCTTCCTCCTCCTCTGTTACTGTGCCAAGTATTGTCACACAAAACCTCTGGTTCTCTACCCGGTCAGGTACCTGATCCAGTGAGGCTGAATGAGAGCCGGTCAGCTGTAAAGGAAGCGGACATGCCTACTGTGTTTGTTTCACTGAGCACACCACATGTTTCTCAATCTATTGTAGCATCTGTGCCTGCACCTCACTCATGGTCCAGCAGTTTGTTCATTTCACCTTACTCCGCCCTCTCTCAGTACTGCAGCCAGCTCTCAGTCCCGCAGTTGTGGTTACGTAAAAAAATTGTTTCCTCCCACAGATGACAAAGTTAAGTGGTCGAACTCCACCCTCTCCAATCTATTGGTGGTGTGAGGCTTTAATTTTTTGAACTGTGGACACTCCTGTATGGCTGCTTTCTTCTGAGAAGGTAACCAGAGAACCAGGGGGAACCCCCCGCAAACACGGGGAGAGCATACAAACTACTTGCAGATATTGTCCTCTATCATAATAAAGGAGTTAGCTCATTGTCTAGGAGACCAACCACCACTGCTGTCTACCTTGTGAACATTGTGTTGAAGATTGCAAGGTGTCACAGGTTTACTGTGACAGAGAGGAACCAGAAGACCACAGCGTCTGATTCCTCCCACTCCTGTATTTATTAGAAGCCTTTCGCCTTCATATTAATTGGTGCAGGGGTTAATCTGCTCAGTTGTGAGCTCCTGGAAGCTTACCATGATTTAGGCTCTCAGCAGATTTGTCCTGTGCACCTCCACTTCTGTGTTAATGCTGTACCCCAACACATAAGACTGCAGCCTACCGTGGAAACCTTGAAAAGGAAGCTGAAGATCCACTTCTTCTGACTAGCATACAATCTGCGGTAAGCCTTGCTCCAGCATACCACTGCATGACTAGCTGTACCCAAACCTATTGTATCCTCACCCATCCTTTGTTGATTGTTTGTGCACCCTCGCAGGCAGGGTCCTCTCTCCTCTTGTACCAGTCGATGACCCGTTTTCACATGTAAGGCGTCACGGAATAAATGTCACTGTAATAGTAATAATAATTATAGTACTTGTACTCTGGCTCAATTGATGGCACTTTCCTGGTGTCTACCCCTTATTTTATGTGTTTTGGCAGCTTTTGGGCCCATTTGAAGGTGTTGTACATGCTTTTTTTGTCCCCCCATTGAATCCTATGGTGTTCGGAAATGTTCGACTAACATTCACCGAATAAAATCGGTGAATGTCTAAATATTCGGCTAACATTTCCGAACCGAGCATTGAAATGTTTGCTCATCTCTATTCTTGACCCACCAAAGAGACACGCACAAGTTCTAAAGTCAACACAAACACAATAGTGCATTTCTCTTGGCTTAACAAATCTAGACGTCTGGCTGTTAAAGATAGCAAGAATTTGCCTTGACTGTCCTGAATTTTGTATTAGACACCCCCATTACTAACCCCAGAGTAAAATTTGAGAAAAAAGACATGGCCAGAAAAAAATCAGAGGCTAATAATATCATCCCTCAGTGGCCCCAGAAATGCCAGAAAAATGGCCGGAAAAAAATCCTTTATTTGAAATATCAGCACTTTTTTTATTGTTAACTCTTAATTTCCAAAATGGAACAAACCAAAAATTTAAAAAAGTATCCCTCACCCGTCCGACGCAATGACAATCTAGATTGTCTCACTGAAATCTGGGTCACCACTAGAGCAGTCACATCAGCAGTCACTGATCTGACTGTTGTAGAGGACAGCAGGCTATATACTGCCAAAGGAGTGTAATCACTCCTGTGTCAGTGTACAGGATAAGCTGCCGGCAGAGAGGTCATCGGAGTTCAATCAGCTGAGAGCTCCGGTAACCTCACTTACGGGAGCACTACTGCTTGAGAATTTTCTCACGCAACAGTGCTGTTGTAATTGAGGTCACAAGAGTTCATCAGCTGATTGAACTCGTCTGACCTCTCTGCCGGCAGCTCGTCACGATACACTACAGGAATGATGACACTCCTGTCAGTGTGTCGTGGCTGCGGAATAGAGCCGTCACATTTCACAATGTGGTCGTTTGATTCATGAGATCGACGTGGGACCTTCCCTATTATATTGACTTTGGCGGACAGGTGAGGATTATGGTGGTTTATTATTTTTATTTATTACAGGTGATGAGGGTATTGGGGATTAGGAGTTATGGTGAGTATATGGTGCTTTTTTTCCAGGGAACTATTGCATGGGGGACAAGGTGTAGGTGCTTAATATTTTTATTTAAAGAATTATTAATTGCAAGGTTACTCCTCTCATCAGCGGCGCTAGCGCTGGCTGTTTACTGTGATAGCAGGCACTGGCTGATGGGTGTAATAGTCCCATCAGCCAGCGTCTATTACCCAAGCTAAAATTTTTACTGTGGGTCACTGTCACAGCTAAGGGATCATGCTGAAATATGACAGTGTGATCCCACAGTGCTCACAGCCCCTGCGGATCACAGCCCCTGTTTCCCGCACTGTCATGCAAATGACAGCATGTGAAACTACAGTTGTTTGGGGCCCTGTCCAGGTCCAGGATCGGGTACCCAAACAATAACTTTTTTTGGTGTTCAGGTTTAGCCGCCGAACCCGAACATCAAAAGGTTCGCTCATCTCTACTTGTGAGCCCCAGAATGCCTAAACCACACTTAGCGTCCACATGTTTGGCATTTCTGTATTGATGACACAGGTGTGTGTCTCCAGAAGCATAAGCTGGGTACTACTACATACTGGGCACTACATTTTACTGGGGACTGCAACATACTGTGCACTACAATGGCAGTTTGCAATTTTCACTCAGCAACATCCACTGCTGCTTGTTTATGGAAAACACTCATGGAGTCAAAAGCATCACTATACCTGTAGATAAATTACCAAAGGGGTATAATTTCCAAATTGGGTCACTTGATGGCAGATTCTGCTCTTCTAGGACTTAGGGGCTCTGTATATGGAGTCCGTATACTATTCAAGAAAAATCTGCGCTCTGTCCCTCCCAAGTCTAGACGTATGGCTAAGCAGTATTGTACAGCCACATATGGGGTACTTCTACATTCAGCAGAAATTGTGGGACAAATTTTGGTGCCATCTTTACCCATTTCCCAGTGTGAAAATGTAAAATCTGGGGCTAAAACAAAATTTTGGTGGTAAAAATTAAATTATTTTTTCTTCATTTCCCAATGGTATAAAATACCCGTGGTGTCAATATGCTCACTGCACCCCTAGATGAATTCATTGAAAGCTGTTGTTTATAAAATTGGGTCACTTATGGGGGTTCTGCTGTTCTGGCTCCTCAGAGGCTTTCCCAGTGGGTCATGGCACCCGCAAACCATAACAATAAAATCTGCACTATATTATGGCGCTCTTTTGCGTCTGAGTTTTGCACTGTGCCTGAAAAGTAGTTTGCAATTACATGTAGGGTATTGGCATACTCAGGAGAAAATTTTACAACACACTGAGGTCCAATGTTTCTACTAGAACTTAGAAAAATTAAAAACTTTGGGCTAAAACAACATTTTAGTGATAAAATTTAATTATTCTTTCTTCACTGCCCAATAGTATAAAATTCAGCGAGGCACATGTGCAGTCAATATGATCACTGCACCCCTAGATAAATATATTGGGGGGTGTAGTTTGCAAAATGAGGTCAATAATGGGGGGTTTCTGCTGTTATGGCACCTCAGGGGCTCTGCCAATGTGACATGAACCAATCAAACCATTCCAGCAAAATCTGAACTGCAATATGGCGCTTCTTCTCTTCTGAGCCTTTCTCTTTGCATCAAAAGTAGTTTTCCTCCACATATCGATTATCGGTGTACTCATCAGAAATTGCAAAACAAATTTCGGGGTCTATTTTCTACTGTTATCCTTGTGAAAATTAAAACATTTGGGACTAATTCAATTTGGTGGGAAATATTTTTTTTTCATTTTCACAGATCTACGTTGTAAAATTCTGTAACTCACCTGTGGGTTCAAGGTGCTCACCACACATCTAGATAAATTTATTGAGGGGTCTAGTTTCCAAAATGGGGTCACTGGTGGGGAGTTTCTTTTGTTTAGGCACATCAGGTACTCTCTAAATGCAACTTGACACCTGCAGACCATTCCATCAAAGTCTGCATTCCAAAGCATCACTCCTTCCTTTATGAGCCTTGCCGTGCTCCCAAAAAGTAGTTTTCCCCCAGATATGAGGTATCTGCATACTCATGAGAAATTGCACAACATATTTGGGGTCCATTTTCTCCTGTTACCTTTGTGAAAATAAAAAATTTGGGGCCAAAAGAACATTTTTGTGGAAAAAAAATTTATTTTTTTATTTTCGCAGCTCTACATTATAAACTTCTGTAAAGCACCTGGGGGTTCAAGGTGCTCACCACACAGCTAGATACATTCCTTGAGAGGTCTAGTTTTCAAAATGGGGTCACTTGTGGGGGTTTACACTGCTTAGGCACATCAGGTGCTCTCCAAATGAGACATGGCGTCCACTAATGATTCCAGCAAATCTTGCATTCAAAAAGTCAAATGGCACTCCTTCCCTTCTGAGCCATGCTGTGTGCCCAAACAGAAGTTTTCCTTCATATATTAATTATCAGTGTACTGAGAAATTGAGAAATCTTGCTGTCTGTTTTCTCCTGTTACCCATGTAAAAATAAAAAAATTAGTGGCTAAAATAACATTTTTGTGGAAAAAATTCGATCTTTTTCTTTTCATGACTTAATGTTTATAAACTTCTGTAAAGCACCTGGGAGTTAATCGTGCTCACCACATAACTAGATACCTAACTTGAGGGGTCTAGTTTCTAAAATGGGGTCGCTTGTGGGGGGTTTCCATTGTTCACTGCCGTGCACCCAAATAGTAATTTTTCTCCACATATGGGGTATCAGCATACTCAGGAGAAATTGCACAACAAATTGTTCAGTACAATTTTATCTGTTACCCTTGTGAAAATAAAAAAATTGGGGCTGAAAAGCATTTTTGTGGGAAAATTGTGATTTTTTAATTTCTCAGCACAACGTTATAAACTTATGTGAAGCACCTGGGAGTTCAAAGTGCTCACCACACATCTTGATACATTCACTGAGAGGTCTAGTTTCCAAAATGGGGTTCCTTGTTTAGTGGGTTTCCACTGTTTAGGTACATGAGGGTCTCTCCAAACATGACATGGCGTCCGCTCTCAATTCCAGACAACTTTGCGTTCAAAAAGTCAAACAGCGCTCCTTCCCTTCCATGCACCAAACAGTAGTTTTTCCCCACATATGGGGTATCAGCATGCTCAGAAAAAATTGCACAACAAATTTTCATGTCCATTTTAAACTTTTTCCTTCTACATTGCTTCAGTTCCTGTGCAGCACCTGAAGAGTTAATCCATTTATTGAATGTGGTTTTGAGCACCATGAGGTGTGCAGTTTATAAAATGATGTCAATTTAGGGTATTTTCTGTCATATGGGCTCATCAAAATCACTTCAAATATGTAGTCCCTAGAAAAAAGTAAATTTTTGTTGGAAAAATGAGAAATCGCTGGAGACATATGGGAAATGTTATTTATTAACTATTTTGTGTGACATTACTCTGGTAGAAAGGCATAAAAATTAAAAGTTTGAAAATTGCTAATTTTTTATTTTTTTTCCCAATTTTTCGATTTTTTTTCACAACTAAATGCAAGTCATATTGAACAAATTTTACCACTATCATGAAGTACAATATGTCATGAAAAAATATTCTCATAATCAGCGAAATATGTTGAACCGTTCCAGAGTTATTACCACATAAAGTAACACTGGTCAGAATTGTAAAAAATGTAAAGGGGTATTCCGGTGTGCATATAAATATATATATATATATATATATATATATATATATATATATATATATATATATATACAGTATATATATAGACACATATATTTTTTTCCCATAGATTGATTAATAATTAAAAATGGAGGCAATCTCACCATCTAATGCCCCCACGGATTGATTCAGGGTAGTCTGGAGATCTGCACCAGCTCCATCAGTGGTGTCTGCCTCATTAAAATGTCACAGCACCGCTTCAGCCTGTAACTGGCTGAAGCTGCCAGGTGACTAGAAAAACACCTCATTGGGGAAATATCAACAAACCACTGCAGCCAATTACAGCCTGCAGTGGTGCTGTGATTTTTTAAACTGGTTAGAAACTGTTGCAGAGCTCGGAGAGACCTCTGGAGTATCCTGCACTGAATCAGCAGGGGTGATTCCGTTTATTAGTTTTAATCCATTCTTGTCAAAATAAACATAATATTTTACTCTTGGACAATACCTTTAAAGGAAACTTATCTGAACAATTTTGCTTGTAGTATATTAACACAGCTCCAATGTAAAAATTAGGGCATCCAGCGATAGCATAAGGGTATGTGCCCACGTAGCGCTTTACAAGCGTACAGTCATGGCCAAAAGTTTTGAGAATGACACCAAAATTATATTTTCACATGATCTGCTGGCCTATGGTTTTTATTAGTGTTTGTCTGATGTTTATATCACATACAGAAATATAATTGCAATCATATTATGAGTACCAATAGGTTATATTGACAGTTAGAATGAGTTAATGCAGCAAGTCAATATTTGCAGTGTGGCCCCTTCTTCTTCAAGACCTCTGTAATTCTCCCTGGCATGCTCTCAATCAACTTTTGGACCAAATCCTGACTGATAGCAGTCCATTCTTGCATAATCAATGCTTGTATTTTGCCAGAATTTGTTGGTTTTTGTTTGTCCACCCGTCTCTTGATGATTGACCACAAGTTCTCAATGGGATTAAGATCTGGGGAGTTTCCAGGCCATGGACCCAAAATCTTTATGTTTTGTTCCATGAGCCATTTAGTTATCACCTTTGCTTTATGGCAAGGTGCTCCATCATGCTGGAAAAGGCATTGTTGGGTGCCAAACTGCTCTTGGACGGTTGGGAGAAGTTGCTCTTGGAGGACATTCTGGTACCATTCTTTATTCATGGCTGTGTTTTTAGGCAAGACTGTGAGTGAGCCGATTCCCTTGGCTGAGAAGCAACCCCACACATGAATGGTTTCAGGATGCTTTACAGTTGGCATGAGACAAGACTGGTGGTAGCGCTCACCTCTTCTTCTCCGAATAAGCTGTTTTCCAGAAGTCCCAAACAATCGAAAAGGGGATTCATCAGAGAAAATGACTTTGCCCCAGTCCTCAGCAGTCCACTCCCTGTACCTTTTGCAGAATATCAGTCGGTCCCTGATGTTTTTTCTGGAGAGAAGTGGCTTCTTTGCTGCCCTCCTTGAAACCAGCCCTTGCTCAAAGAGTCTCCGCCTCACAGTGCGTGCAGAAGCACTCACGCCAGCCTGCTCCCATTCCTGAGCAAACTCGACACTGCTGGTAGTCCGATCCCACAGCTGAAACAGTTTTAAGATACGGTCCTGGCGCTTGCTGGTCTTTCTTGGGCGCCCTGGAGCCTTTTTGACAACAATGGAAGCTCTCTCCTTGAAGTTCTTGATGATGCGATAGATTGTTGACTGAGGTGCAATCTTTGTAGCTGCGATACTCTTCCCTGTTAGGCCATTTTTGTGCAGTGCAATGATGGCTGCATGTGTTTCTTTAGAGATAACCATGGTTAACTGAATAGAAACAATGATATCAAGAACCAGCCTCCTTTTAAAGTGTCCAGTGATGTCATTCTTACTTAATCATGACTGATTGATCGCCAGCCCTGTCCTCATCAACACCCACACCTGTGTTAATGGATCAATCACTAAAACGATGTTAGCTGCTCCTTTTAAGGCAGGACTGCAATGATGTTGAAATGTGTTTTGGGGGTTAAAGTTCATTTTCTGGGCAAATATTGACTTTGCAAGTACAGTAATTGCTGTTAAGCTGATCACTCTTTGACATTCAGGAGTATATGCAAATTGCCGTTACAAAAAATGAAGCAGTAAACTTTGGAAAAATTACTATTTGTCTCATTCTCAATACTTTTGGCCATGACTGTATATGCTGCGGAATTTCCGCAGCGTAAATGCTTGTGAAGCGCTAGGTAATCCGCCCCCCATGGTCCCCAATGAGAATCCGCAATTTCAGTGCCCATGCTGCGGATGTTTCCGCAGCGTTTTTGATGCGCTCAAAAATCCGCAGCATGTCCATTAATTTTGCGTTTATGCATGCGGAATTGCCTTGTCAATGCAATAAAAAATGCAAGGCAATTCCGCATGTCCCAATCGCATCATACTAAGTATCAACTCGGTCCGAACAAGGTCACCACGGCGGCTCAGTCGATTCCGTGAACCAGGGAGGAACCGAGCAGAGGGACCAGGTGCTACTCCCGGTCAGACCCCGGTCACAGCTGTTGACCCACACCAGGGAAAACAGGAACAGGCAGGATAAGCTGGCATACAGACAGGTGGGTACTGGCAGGCACGGCTGGTATGAAGACAGGTGGGTGTTGGCTGGCACGGCTGGTATGCAGACAGGTGGGCACTGGCAGGCACGGCTGACATGCAGAAAGGCGGGTACTGGCAGGTAAGAATGCCGGCAGGATAGGGACCAGTACAGACTGGGACACAGGATTGGAGCCGCAGGTGCGGTGGACTAGCAGAGCAGAACCGCAGGCACGGAGGACAAGTGGGGCAGAGCAGAGCAAAACCGCAGGTGTGGTGGACAGCAGAGCGGAGCCGAACCGCAGGTGCGGTGAACAAGCAGAGTAGAGTGGAACCACAGGTGCGGTGAACAAGCAGAGCAGAGTGGAATCGCAGTTGCGTTGAACAAGCAGAGCAGAACCGCCGGTGCGGTGAACAAGCAGAGCAGAGCGGAAATGCACGTGCGGTGAACAAGCAGAGCAGAGCGGAACCGCAGGTGCAGTGAACAAGCAGAGCAGAGCGGAACCGCAGGTGCGGTGAACAAGCAGAGCAGAACAGACCAGAACGTGCAGGTGGACAGGACAGGGCTCTGTTCACATGGAACAGACTGGAAAATACAGGAAGATAGTTAGAACACAAGAGGTAGATACGGAGGCAGGGAAACGGGACAAACAGAAACAGAAACACACAAGGTACTAACAATGAAGTAGCGAGTGGACACAAAACTCACAAACAGAAGTACAGAGACAACGAGTTGGAGTTAGGTGCAGGTTCAGACACTGCAGGAAAAGGGAAGGTTCGAACACAGAGACAAACAGGTAACGGGCTAGGACACAGTTCAGACACGAACTGAACCAGGAACAAGATACAGGAACTAGCCTGGGAACTCAGCCCCAGGGTGGCAGAAACAGACTAGAAGTCACAGATACAGGAAACAGGCATGGGTATACAGCACCCAGGGTGGCAGAACAGATGAGAAGTCACAGATACAGGTAACAGGCCTGGGTATACAGCCTTCAGGGTGGCAGAAACAGACAAGATACAGGACAGGACCTGGCAACTCAGTTGCACATAACACGCTGAATGAAAGTGTTGCTCAGGGACCCCCTACTGGGTGGAGGGGGTTTAAGTATGCAGTGACTCACAGCAATAGGCTGGGGAGGCATTAGGAGTGCGCACACAGTAAATATAAGAATCAGGCAGTAGCCGCGCTGCCGCCCTAAGCAATCAGACAAGAGACACAGCAGGTACTGGAGCAAAGTGTGCAGCCTGAAATGATAGGTAAGATGGCGGTCTTGCATGATGGGAGGTGGTAATCCATGCCAGCACGCCGCCAGGGATGTTACAACAACATTTTTACGCACAGGATAATTTGTGTAACGCTCGCGCCCGGACTGACTGGCATGAGAGTGATTAGTGATCCCACTGTACCATGAACCGAGGAGTGCCTGGAAGGGCGTAACTAAGTATCAACCCGATCCGATCAAGGTCGCACGGGGGCTCAGTCGACTCCGTGAACCAAGGAGGAACCGAGCAGAGGGACCAGGTGCTACTCCTGGTCAGACCCCAGTCACAGCTGTTGACCCACACCGGGGAATGCAGGAACAAGCAGGTTAGACTGGCATACAGGCAGGTGGGTATTGGCAGGCATGGCTGGTATGCAGACAGGTGGATACTGGTAAGCATGGCTGGTATACAGACAGGTGGGTACTGGCAAGCACGGCTGGTATGCAGACAGGTGGGCACTGGCAAGCACAGCAGGTATGCAGACAGGTGGTCACTGGCAAGCATGGCAGGTATGCAGACAGGTGGGTACTGGCAAGCACGGCTGGAGTGCAGACAGGGAGATACTGGCAAGCACAGCTGGAGTGCAGACAGGGAGGTACTAGCAGGTTGGAGCACAGGCTGGATAGGGTCCAGTACAGACTGGGAGACAGGAACAGAGCCATAGATGCGGTAGACAAGCAGAGTAAAGCGAAACCGCCAGAGCAGAGGACACGGCAGAGCAGAGAAGAACTGCCGGTGCGGTGAGCAAGCAGAGCGGAGCGAAAACCGCAGGTGCGGTGGGCAAGGCAGAGCAGAGAGGAACCGCCGGAACGGTGGTCAAGGCAGAGCAGAGAGGAACCACCGGAGTGGTGGACAAGGCAGAGCAGAGCGAAACCACAGGTGCGGTGGACAAGGCAGAGCAGAGCGAAACCGCAGGTGCGGTGGACAAGGCAGGACAGAGCGAAACTGAAGGTGCGGTGGACAAGGCAGAGCAGAGCGGAACCGCCAGAGCGGTGGGCAAGTCAGAGCAGAGGGAAACCGCTGGCGCGGTGAGCAAGCAGAGCCGAACATGGCTGAAGGTGCAGGCAGAGAGGACAGGACTCTGTTCACATGGAACAGACTGGAAAATACAGGAAGATGGCTAGAACACAGGAGGTAGATACGGAGGAAGGGAAAAGGGACAAGCAGAACCAGATACACACAAGGTACTTACTATGAAGTAGTGAGTGGACACAAAACTCACAAACAGAAGTACAGAGACAACGAGTTGGAGTTAGGTGCAGGTTCAGACACTGCAAGAAAAGGGAAGGTATGGACATAGAGACTAGAGATGAGCGTTGTTCTACTCGAACTGTTCGCCAATCTCAAATTCGAGCTGTTTTGGGCGGTGTTCGAGCCGTTCGGCGAACACGAACAATTTGAGAAAAATTCGGCTGTTCGAGGCTATGTTCGATAACTGTTCGTGCACCAAAATCATAACTGGATTTTTTCTCAGTAATGATGAAAATTAATGTTAATACGCAGTTTGAGTGTACAGCGGGGTGGGGGGAGGGGCAGGGGATGGATCTCTGCAGGAACAATGAAGATCTCCATTTTTTTTTCTCTTTCCCGCATTTGCAGTGGGGAGGTGCAATCTGTCAGCCTATCAGCAGCGCACACACGGAGCAAAGTGCTTTTTTTCACACAAGCAAGGGCATGTGTCATTGGCAGTGTATGTCACATGTCCTTGCCCTATAAGACCAAGCCATTTTCCCCGTCGCCACCATTTTCTCACTGCTGCAGCTGCGTGTTAGACGGCACCGCTGTTGCTGTGTGCGCTATACCTTGTTAATTTCAAGCCAATTTTCGCACAAATATACAGATAGCTTGGGAGTAGGGAATAGTTGTGATTGCAGTCCTTTTAAGGACTAGGTTACAGCATTTCCTACGACTTTTATCAGGGAGGTCTGTGCTCTTAAATAGATAGGTTGTGGGAGTAAAGACTAATTGTAATTGGAGTCCTTTTCAGGACTAGGTTACATCAGTTCCTATCAGTTTTTGCCAGGCAGGTCTGTGCCAGTGCTGTGCAAGTTTTTTTCACAGCATTTGGCTGAATCTAGTAAAGCTAATCCTTTTTGGCCTATTGCAGAGTGTGTTAGTCAGTGGAGTAGCCTATCTGTGTTGCAAGATATACCACCTGTGTATAGAATACCAATTTTTTTACTGCACCTAGTGAAGTAAAATCTTTTGGGCATAGCATCATTCTATTAGTCCATCTATACTGACCTCCATCAGGTTGCAAATTAAAATTAATTTTTATCTGCATCTACAGTACCTCTGAAAAAATATTTGGGCTTCTACCTGTGTGTGGGACTTGTTGTATTAGTCCATCTATACTGACCTCCATCAGGTTGCAAACTGAATATATTTTTTTCCTGCATCTACCTCTGAAAAAATATTGGGCTTCTAGCTGTGTGTGGGTCTTGTTCTATTAATCCATCTATACTGACCTCCATCAGGTTGCAAACTGAATATAATTTTTTTCTGCATCTAGCTCTGAAAAAATATTTGGCCTTCTATTAGTGTGTCGGACTTTCTCTATTAGTCCATCTATACTGACCTCCATCAGGTTGCAAACTGAATATAATTTTTTTCTGCATCTAGCTCTGAAAAAATATTTGGCCTTCTAGTAGTGTGTCGGACTTTCTCTATTAGTCCATCTATACTGACCTCCATCAGGTTGCAAATTAAAACTAATTTTTATCTGCATCTACAGTACCTCTGAAAAAATATTTGGGCTTCTAGCTGTGTGTGGGACTTGTTGTATTAGTCCATCTATACTGACCTCCATCAGGTTGCAAACTGAATATATTTTTTTCTGCATCTACCTCTGAAAAAATATTGGGCTTCTAGCTGTGTGTGGGACTTGTTGTATTAGTCCATCTATACTGACCTCCATCAGGTTGCAAACTGAATATATTTTTTTCTGCATCTACCTCTGAAAAAATATTGGGCTTCTAGCTGTGTGTGGGTCTTGTTCTATTAATCCATCTATACTGACCTCCATCAGGTTGCAAACTGAATATAATTTTTTTCTGCATCTAGCTCTGAAAAAATATTTGGCCTTCTAGTAGTGTGTCGGACTTTCTCTATTAGTCCATCTATACTGACCTCCATCAGGTTGCAAATTAAAACTAATTTTTATCTGCATCTACAGTACCTCTGAAAAAATATTTGGGCTTCTAGCTGTGTGTGGGACTTGTTGTATTAGTCCATCTATACTGACCTCCATCAGGTTGCAAACTGAATGTATTTTTTTCTGCATCTACCTCTGAAAAAATATTGGGCTTCTAGCTGTGTGTGGGACTTGTTGTATTAGTCCATCTATACTGACCTCCATCAGGTTGCAAACTGAATATATTTTTTTCTGCATCTACCTCTGAAAAAAAATTGGGCTTCTAGCTGTGCGTGGGTCTTGTTCTATTAATCCATCTATACTGACCTCCATCAGGTTGCAAACTGAATATAATTTTTTTCTGCATCTAGCTCTGAAAAAATATTTGGCCTTCTAGTAGTGTGTCGGACTTTCTCTATTAGTCCATCTATACTGACCTCCATCAGGTTGCAAATTAAAACTAATTTTTATCTGCATCTACAGTACCTCTGAAAAAATATTTGGGCTTCTAGTTGTGTTTGGGACTTGTTGTATTAGTCCATCTATACTGACCTCCATCAGGTTGCAAACTGAATATATTTTTTTCTGCATCTACCTCTGAAAAAATATTGGGCTTCTAGCTGTGTGTGGGACTTGTTGTATTAGTCCATCTATACTGACCTCCATCAGGTTGCAAACTGAATATATTTTTTTCTGCATCTACCTCTGAAAAAATATTGGGCTTCTAGCTGTGTGTGGGTCTTGTTCTATTAATCCATCTATACTGACCTCCATCAGGTTGCAAACTGAATATAATTTCTTTCTGCATCTAGCTCTGAAAAAATATTTGGCCTTCTAGTAGTGTGTCGGACTTTCTCTATTAGTCCATCAATACTGACCTCCATCAGGTTGCAAACTGAATATAATTTTTTTCTGCATCTAGCTCTGAAAAAATATTTGGCCTTCTAGTAGTGTGTCGGACTTTCTCTATTAGTCCATCTATACTGACCTCCATCAGGTTGCAAATTAAAACTAATTTTTATCTGCATCTACAGTACCTCTGAAAAAATATTTGGGCTTCTAGCTGTGTGTGGGACTTGTTGTAATAGTCCATCTATACTGACCTCCATCAGGTTGCAAACTGAATATATTTTTTTCTGCATCTACCTCTGAAAAAATATTGGGCTTGTAGCTGTGTGTGGGACTTGTTGTATTAGTCCATCTATACTGACCTCCATCAGGCTGCAAACTGAATATATTTTTTTCTGCATCTACCTCTGAAAAAATATTTGGCCTACTAGTAGTGTGTCGGACTTTCTCTATTAGTCCATCTATACTGACCTCCATCAGGTTGCAAATTAAAACTAATTTTTATCTGCATCTACAGTACCTCTGAAAAAATATTTGGGCTTCTAGCTGTGTGTGGGACTTGTTGTATTAGTCCATCTATACTGACCTCCATCAGGTTGCAAACTGAATATATTTTTTTCCTGCATCTACCTCTGAAAAAATATTGGGCTTCTAGCTGTGTGTGTGTCTTGCTCTATTAATCCATCTATACTGACCTCCATCAGGTTGCAAATTCAAAATAATTTTTTTCTGCATCTAACCCAGCCAATAATTTTGGCCTAATACCACAGTTTGGCCACTCAACTCTACTCGGTTACAATCCATTGTTTTTTTGTGCAAACAACTCCAGAGTTGTGAATTAGTTAACCACCAAAATGAGTGGAAAAAGGCCTGCTGCTGGTGGAAAGGGGAATAGGCGTGTTGGGAAGGGGAAAAAAGGTTGTGTCCGTGGGGTAGGTGTTAAAGCAACAGTAACATCTGCAGAAGAAAGACCATCTTCCAGCCAAACTAAAATGTCTACTTCTTTTAGCGGACAATGTGATAAGATCCCTTTCTTACGGCCACGCCAATCGCTACAAATTCCAGATGAGGCACAAAAACAGCAGGTGCTTCAACGGATATCAAGTGCTCCTTTAAGTGGGCTCTCCTCCACATCAACTTCAACATCACAAATACTCCAGTCCTCAAAGGTGTCACCCAAATCGCACTTGCTTCCTCACAGCTCCCAAATCTCCAGCTGCCCGTCTGAGTATGAGGTAGAACAGATGGTTGAGTCTGCAGAGCTGTTTACTCATACTATAGCCTGGGAATCAGAGGTCGACTCCAGCGTTTCTGTGAATCCAGACGAGGAAATGATCTGCACTGATGCCCAGAATCTTTATGAGTCGGATCCAGGACCAGACGCAGAAGGTTCTGACCATAATGTAGACCCTCATTCCCAAACTGTAACTCCTGTTGGTGGAGACAATGAGGAAGACGATGATAAGACTCAAATACCTGATTGGAGCGACAACTTTAGTTTTTTGTCAGGGCAGGAACAGGTTGGCTCTGAGGACGACGGGTGTGATAACGCACAGGGTGATGATGATGAGGTCGGAGATCCCACTTACTGTCAACCCACAGTCAGCCAAGAGATGAGGTCAGCAGAGGAGGTGGAGGAAGATGCTAGTGACGACGAGGTCAGGTTGCGCCTTCCTGGACAGAGACGTAGTACTGGAAGCACGTCAACAACTGCATCCTCAAACACAACTCTGCCTCTCACCACAAGTCGTGGTGGCTCTTCAGGTCACATGGGTGCTAAGCCTTGCATAGCCTGGGCATTTTTTCAGATCGATAAAGATGACCCAACTCGTGTTATCTGTAACATTTGTCAGCAAAAGCTAAGTAGAGGCCAAAAAATACATAGTTTGAGTACTTCATGCATGAACCGGCACATGGATATGAAGCATAAGTTGCAGTGGGAAGCTCAGTGTGCTACAATGCGGCCTAGCCGGCCGGGCCAACCACCGTCTGCCATATCTTGTGCATCCGCAGCCTCTTCATCCTCTGTGACTGGGGGGACAGCAGTCACACCTGTTTTGGGGCGCAGACCTGCCACCTCTTTACCCGCAACAGCCAGCGTGATTGGCAGGTCATCATTTTCTTTGGAGGTGGTAACACCAGCTGGTGTTGAGCGCTGTCCGACATCGATAGCACCACCTTTGGATCAAGGCAACCTAACATGTAAGCCTGCATCTTCCTCACAGACCGGCAGTTTGCCGGGGACACCCTTATCAACCCCGTCTAAGCACAATAGCCAGCCCTCGGTCCCTCAGATGTGGACAAGTAAAAGACCATTTCCTCCTAGCCATGAGAAAGCTAAGAGGTTGAATTTCACCATCTGCAAGCTCTTGGCTACAGAAATGCTGCCTTTCCGCCTGGTGGACACAGAGGATTTTCGAGACCTTATGTCCGTCGCAGTGCCCCAGTACCAGATGCCCAGTCGGCACTACTTCTCAAAGAAAGGTGTGCCTGCGCTCCACCAGCATGTCGCACATAACATCACCGCTTCTTTGAGAAACTCTGTGTGTGACAGGGTGCATTTCACCACAGACACTTGGACGAGTAGGCATGGACAGGGGCGTTACATGTCGCTGACTGGGCACTGGGTAACTATGGTGACAGCAGGACAAGGGGCTGCTGTCCAAGTCTTGCCGTCCCCACGAGTTGTGCGTCAATCCTCTTTATGTCAAAGTTCCTCCACTGCTTCTGCCTCCTCAACCTCCTCTCGGTCTTCCACCTGCACCCAAAGCCTGTCTGGTCATGCCACAAGCTTTCTAACTGCGCAGAAGGGATCCTGCACACCTCTTTACTATGCTGGCAGTAGGGCTCAACGTCATCAGGCGGTTTTTACATTGAAATGTCTGGGAAATGTGAGTCACACAGCTGAGGAGTTGTGGTCAGCTCTGGAGAACCAATTTCATGAATGGTTGTCTCCACTGGACCTGAAACCAGGGAAGGCCGTGTGCGACAATGCTGCAAACCTGGGTGCGGCCCTTCGCCGGGGCAATGTCACACACGTGCCTTGTATGGCTCACGTGTTGAACCTGGTTGTCCAGCAATTTTTAGCCCACTATCCCAGACTAGATGGCCTTCTGCAGAGGGCACGGTCGCTGTGTGCTCACTTCCGCCGTTCGCATTCCGCAGCTCAGCGACTTACATCTCTACAGAAGTCGTTGGGCCTGCCACTTCACCGGCTAAAATGCGATGTGCCTACCCGGTGGAATTCAACTCTGCACATGTTGCAGCGACTGTGGCAGCACCGACAAGCCCTGGTGCAATACGTTCTGACGTATAGCCTGGGCCAACGAGATTCAGAGGTGGGGCAAATCACGCTGGAGGAGTGGTCTCAGATCAGGGACCTATGCACCCTTCTGCACAGTTTTGAAATGGCGACGAAGATGTTTAGTGCTGACGATGCCATTATCAGCATGACTATTCCGGTGATTTACATGCTGGAGCACATGTTAAACAGAATTCGGAGTCAGGTGGTGGCACAAGAGGAGGTGGAGGAAGTAGAGGAGGAGGAGTTGTATGCGGAAGGGCTAACATCTGCAAGGTCCAGACGGTCGGCAGCACCAAGGCGGCAGGCATGTGAGGGTGGGGGAGATGGTTTTACCAGGGCGCATGGTAGCAGCCAAACTAGTGAGGAAGGTGCAGGAGCCCAGGAAGAAGTGGAGGACGAACTGATGGAAGACTCATCAGATGAGGGAGACCTTGATCACATTTCTGTTGTGCGAGGTTGGCGGGAGAGGACAGAGGAAGGAAGCATGATTGTTACCTCGCCACCAACACAACAGGGACTTGATGCTCCTGGATGCGCAACACACATGAGTGCCTTCTTGCTGCACTACCTGCAACATGACCCTCGAATTGTGAGAATTAGAAATAATCCTGACTACTGGGTTGCCACACTGTTAGATCCCCGGTACAAAAGTAAATTTGCAGAAATTATTCCTGCCATAGAAAGGGATGCACGCATGCAGGAGTATCAGCAGAGACTGTTGCAGAATCTTACATGTGCTTTTCCACAAAATACCAGTGGTGCACGTAGTGAATCTCACAGTTCCAACTTGCCAACCGTGGGACCGTCAAGTGTTCAGCACTCAAACCGTAACAGAACCACAGTATCTGCTGGTAACATCAATTTTGCGGAATCATTTCACCACTTTTTTAGCCCATCCTTTGCAAGGCCACAGGAGACAAGAAGTCTGACACATAGTCAACGCCTAGAGACGATGGTACAGGAGTATCTCCAAGTAAAAATTGAAGCCACGACTGTGTCACTGGACCCTTGCTCTTTTTGGGCTTCCAATCTGGATAAATGGCCGGAGCTAGCCACTTACGCCTTGGAGATCTTGTCATGCCCCGCAGCCAGCGTTCTGTCTGAACGTGTGTTCAGCGCTGCTGGTGGTGTGCTGACAGATAAGCGCACGCGGCTCTCCACTGATAATGTAGACAGACTCACGTTCATAAAGATGAACAAATCATGGATCCGAAACGACATTTCTACCCCTGTGTCATCCTGGGGAGAGTAAAAGCTTGATGATTGGTTAAAATCACCCTACCAACCGTTTTAAGCTTTCAAATTACTAATCATGTTTATCTGTATCTTGACTGGAAAATAATTTGGGCTTTGTAGCAGTGTGCAGCACTGATCCTATTAGGCCATCTATACTAAAGCTTCACCAGATTTAAAATTAAAATTAATTTTTAGCTGCATCTAGCCCGGAAAATAATTTTGGGGCTCCGAGATGAGCAAGGCACATAAGTGCCTTCTTGCTGCACTACCTGCAGCATGACCCTCATATTGTCAGAATTCGAAGTAATCATGACTACTGGGTTGCCACACTCTTAGATCCCCCAAACTTTTCGATCAACCTTTTCATTTTAATAAAGACCAAAAAAATGGTCATTTTTGAAATTATAAGCATTAGCAGGTTGTTAGAAACTGAAATCAAACAGTTTTCAACTCAAAACTTTATTCTAGGTGATGTTACATTTTCACATAGGACCCCTTGTTCGAAAGGAGCTTCTGAACTCTCTCGTCCATTGAATTTGTCAGGTTTTGGATGGTTTCTGCTTCAATTGTTTTGCATGAGGACAGAATACCCTCCCAGAGCTGTTGCTTAGATGTGAACTGCCTCCCGCCATCATAGACACTCCTTTTAATGATGCTCCAAAGGTTCTGAATGGGGTAGAGGTCAGGGGAGCATGGGGGTCACACCATAAGTTTGTCCCCTTTTATGCCCATATCAGCCAGAGATGCAGATGTTTTATGTGCAGCATGAGATGGTGCATTATCATGCAGAAAAATGATCTTGCTGTGAAATACACGGTTCTTCTTCTTGAACCATGGCAGGAAGTGCTGTTTGAGAAAATCCACATACATTATGGAGTTCATCTTTAGCGCCTTCAGGGATCCTAAAGGGGCCGACAATCTCTCTCCCCATGATTCCAGCCCAAAACATTACTCCACCTCCTTCTTGTTGGCGCTGTAGCCGTGTTTGCGTGGGGTGTCCATCAACCAGCCATCCTCCACTCCATCCATCTGGACCATCGAGCGCTGCACGGCACTCATCCGTGAACAAAACAGTTTTGAAATCAGTCTTCATGTAATGTTTGGCCCACTGGAGCCGTTTCTGCTTGTGTGAAGTGGATAGAGGAGGTCGACAGGATGGCGCATGCACAGCTGCAAACCTCTGAAGGACCCTGCATCTTGTTGTTTGGGGGACGTTGGAGGCACAAGCAGCTTCAAAAACTTGTCTGCTGCTATGACAAGGCTTTTTTGCCGCTGCTCTTTCAACCTGTCGTAATTGCCTGTAGGAAAGAGTCCTCAATTTGCCCTTATCAGCACGCACACGTGTGTACTGTGAATCAGCTACATACTTCTTGATTGCCAAGACACTTCATCCTGATCATCGCACAATGTTGATTGTAGTCATGCCTTGACCTAAACATTCCACAATTTGTTGCTTCTCAGCAGCCGACACATCCTTTTTCTTTCCCATTTTGGCAGAAAATGTAGGCTGCTTAATAATGTGAGAGAGCCTTCTTAAGTAGTCTTGCCTTTCATTGGACACACCTGCCAAACTAATTAGCACAGGTGTCTGCAATTGCTTACAGTGATATAAAGAGCCCTGACACACATCACCATCAATGAGTTTAACTGACAAACAAACAAATTCTTCCCTTATCACTCCTAAACACTTTTTGCATAATAATTTGGAACGCAGTGTACATGTGCTTTTCCACAAAACACCAGTGGTTCACGTAGTGAATCTTACAGTTCTAACTTGCCAACCGTGGTCTGTATGGAGTTGTTCAATAAAGGGCCCAAAATTAAGATAACATAGATGGGAGAGGTCTCTATGAATAGGAATTCCTAAGTATTTGATACCCTGTGAGGGCCAGGCAAAGGGAAAGTTGGACTGGATGGAATCCTATATGGATTTGGGGAGGGAGACATCGAGGGCCTCAGACTTCGCTGCATTGATTTTAAAATTTTACCATGTAACAAAGTGATCTATTTCAGCCATAACAGCATGGATGGATATATGTGATTGAGTGATATATACTAGGACATCATCAGCAAATAGAGAGCACTTGTACTCGGTGCCTCCCACCTCAATCCACCTAATATTGGGGTTATGGCGAATTGATGAGAGCAGGTGCTCCGTCACTAGGATGTATAAGAGAGGGGACAGAGGACATCACTGCCTTGTCCCATTGGTGATTGTGAAAGGTGATGAAAATGTTCTGACGCACCCCCTGGGCCTTGGGACACCTGGAGCCGGACCCTTTTTGGTGGCTGCTGGTGGTTGTAGTCTTCGTAGCGGCGACCCGGTTCCGTGGCTCAGGGCGGTCAAACCAGTGGCGGAACTATTTATGTGGTTTTGATGTTTAAATGTCCGACTACGCCACCCGTGGATTGCGGTCAGAGTGAACCGCCGCTACAGGGCAGACCGCTGAGGCTGGTGTTGTGGGTGCAGCAGAGCGTAGCATAACTCCCCACGGGAGGAGTATAGCCTCAGGGCAGTGTATGCGGAGGATGGGGGTGATGGTGCAGGGCAGCAGCAGTAACGACACGGAGTCAGTGATGCAGTTCAGGGCCTTTACTCACAGTTCTTATTATCCAGACCACGTCTGCAGGTAACGGCTGCCCACGTCGTACTGTGCTCACCAGGTGAGGGGCTCAGACAACTCCCAGATAACTTTGGAGCACTTCACAGGATCCGCTTTGTGTGTCCTTTGTCTGGCCTTTCTTACCAACACTTCTGTCCGGCTGCCTTGGGCCTCCTCTTGGTAAACTTGGCGCCAGTTTCCCTGACCCTATGTGGTGCCTTCCTAGCGGGTGTAGCGAGGGGCTGCGCCACATAAAATGTCAGAGCCTCCGGTTTCTAGCTGAGGGTCGTTTCCTGCCTCCACTAGTTCGGGGACCGGTCTCCCCCTTTGGCCTGACCCCTCCACGCAGGTGGATTCGGGCGTGCGGTGGCGACTCGCCCGTCCGCACCCCTGGGATCCCTTCATTCCTCGTTCCTGGAGCCTTCTACGCTCCTCTTCCTTCCTTCTCCCTCTTCCAGGCCTGGGCCTCTGTAACTAGGCCCGCCTCCGGAGCAGAGCTCATGCAGAGCCCCTGCTCCCTGCCACTTCTGCTCAGACTTCTCTGCACTGAACTAAGATGGTGCCCACATTTTATACTCCCTTCTCAATGCACCCAGGAACTGCTTCCTCCCTGCTCCTGCACTACAGGGTTCCCCTTCCTCAGTGTTCCCTCCCCCCACTCCAGCCAGGGACAGGGACTGTCGTGCCCATCTCAGGGGCATATTGGTCGCCCTGCCCCACGGCAATGTGGTGTAATGCATGCAGGTGTCGGGTCCTGATCCACACTCCATCCTTACCTGAGAGTGAGATATCACACCTCTGGGTGAGGTGCAATACGTCTGTAGCAACCGAGCCCTCAGGGTGCTACAGTTCCATTTATCTTCAGCCTAGGTGACGTATTGCGATACAGGCCCGTGATTTTGGCTATAAAAGGGTCCCCTAGACCCCTACCCCAAGCTTTTTAAGAGAATCATATATGGCGTGCCAGGAGACTCTATGGAATGCTTTCTCAGCATCCAACGAGAGTATCTAATTACAAATTTTTAACTGCATCTAGCCCAGGAAATACTTTGTGCCTAGTAGCAGTGTCTGCTAGTCAGCGGATTATCCCGGCTGTTAAGCAAGCTGCACCACCTGTAGTTTAGACACTTAATTTTTTCAAAGGAAATGCTTCGGGACCATGGGATACTTAGTGAAGAGCATCAGGAGGCACCCCAAGGCATAGGGGCTGGGACTGGCAGTAGGATGCCTTGCGGTGGACAGCCGAGCTCGATCCTTATAAAAGCTTTTTAACTGCAGCAGCTTTAGTGGACGCTACTGGAGCTGGAATTACCGCGGCTGCTGGCATGAGACTTGCCCTCCAATAGATCCTTGTAAATGGATTTAAAGTGTATTCATTCAAATTAGAGAGACAATTTAAATTCAAAAGCTTAGAGCTGCCTCCACCACAGGGGGGCTCGCTCGACCCACCAGCGGACAGGCACCAGTATTGGGAGAGGGGGGCTGGCCGTCAGGGTTCACCGCGGCTCTGGCACAAACCCGGCGACACGGAGTTGGCACGGGCAGGAGCGGACTGGCCGTGTCGGCTTCTCACTTTTTGGATTTTAGAAGGGCATGACATGCCTATATCTGTGTCTCCCCCTCCTTTTACTCCTCCACCTCTTTAATTTTCGCATGACTATATGTACTTGTCACTTTTCCATGTGTTAGTTATGTCTTCTGAGCAGTTTGTCAGCTTTTGGACACCTTTGAAGGTGTTTTCTATGTGTTTCTATGTGTTTTTGTTTGCCTGCCATTGGTTTTAACGGTGTTCGATGGTGTTCGACGAACAGTTCGACGAACAGTTCGGCGAACACACGGGTGTTCGACGAACCGAACCGAACTCGAACACTACGGGGGTGGCTCAACACTAATAGAGACAAACAGTTAACAGGCTAGGAGACAGTTCAGACTGGAACTGATACTGCAATGAGACACAATAATGAGCCTGGGTATACAGCCCTCAGTGTGGCAGAAACAGACAGTACCCCCCCCTTACGCCCCCTCTTCTTCAAGCCTGCAAGGGTCGTCTGCAGAGAATTTGGAGGCCAATCCTTCTCTTCAAGAGGAATACCTCTTCTGTCCACTAGAGGAAACGAAACTGGTCTCATCATCTTGGTGACTAGGATGCTTCCTCCTATCAAGCCATCCTCAGCAACAGATGAAGTGGGTGAAGTACCAGGAACAGCACACAGAAAAGTCTCTCTCCATTTGTTATGAGGTAGCACCCTGGTGAGTTCAGGAGACAACTGGAGGTCCTCCGCCTGGTTTAAGGGGTGCAGAGACTCGAGGGTAACCACCGCCTTGACGTACACTTTGCCAAACTTACTGGATGAAGTGGGTGGAATACCAGGTACCGGTTGTAGGAAAGTCTCTCTCCGTTTATCAGGTAGCACCCTGGGGAATTCAGGAGACAACTGGAGGTCCTTCGTCTAGTTGGAGGGGTGCAGAGACTCGGGGGTAATCACTGCTTCGAAGTTCACTTTGCCAGGCTTACTGGATGAAGTGGGTGAAGTACCAGGTTCAGGGTGTAGGAAAGTCTCTCTCCATTTGTTATCAGGTAGCACCCCGGAGGATTCAGGAGCCAACTGGAGGTCCTCCGCCTGGTTGGAGGGGTGCAGAGACTCGGGGTAACCACAGCCTTGATGTACACTTTACCAAGCTTACTGGATGAAGTGGGCGGCGTACCAGGTACCGGGTGTAGGAAAGTCTCTCTCAGTTTATCAGGTAGCACCCCGGGGAATTCAGGAGACAACTGGAGGTCCTCCGCCTGGTTGGAGGATTCAGGAGACAAATGGAGATCCTCCGCTTCGTTGGAGGGGTGCAGAGACTCGGGGGTAAACACCGCCTTGACGGACATAAGACCAGATTTATTAGAGACGGAGGCTCCTTGATTTAGGACCATCTTCAGACTGGTTTCAGAGATGACATGTCTGTAAGGAGGGATAGTACCTGAACCCAGATCATTGGTACAATCATCGAGACTGTGTGGGGACATCGCCTCCACTTCTCCTCCTTTGGAGACTTCAGCGCACAGCGACTCAGCGACTAGCAGATCTACATAGTAACATAGTTTTTTAAGGTTGAAGGAAGACTAAGTCCATCTAGTCCAAAACATAGCCTAACTTGTTGATCCAGAGGAAGGCAAAAAAAAACCATGTGGCAAACACTAAGCTCCACATTGGGGAAAAAAATTCCTTCCCGACTCCATACGACAATCAGACTAGTTCCCTGGATCAACGCCCTATCAAGGAATCTAGTATTTATAACCTGTACTATTATACTTTTCAAGAAAGGCACCCAAGCCCTTCTTAAATTTTAACAGTGAATCGCTCATTTCAACATCATGCGGCAGAGAGTTCCATAGTCTCACTGCTCTTACAGTAAAGAATCCCTGTCTGTGATTATGATTAAACCTTCTTTCCTCCAGACGTAGAAGATGCCCCCTTGTCCCAGTCTCAGGCCTCAGAGTAAAAAGATCAGTAGAAAGGTCTTTGTACTGTCCCCTCATATACTTGTACATAGTAATAAGATCACCCCTAAGCCTTCTTTTTTCCACAGTAAATAACCCCAAGTGTAATAACCTGTCTTGGTATTGCAGACCCCCCAGTCCTCTAATAACCTTGGTCGCTTTTCTCTGCACCCGCTCTAGTTCAGCTATGTCTTTCTTATACACCGGAGACCAGAACTGTACACAGTATTCTAAGTGTGGTCGCACTAATGACTTGTATAGAGGTAAAATTATGTTCTCCTCATGAGCATCTATGCCTCTTTTAATGCATCCCATTATTTTATTTGCCTTTGCAGCAGCAGCCTGACACTGGCCACTAAACGTGAGCTTGTCGTCCACCAATACACCCAGGTCTTTTTCAGTTACAGTTTTGCCCAGTGTTTTACAATTAAGCATATAATTATACATTTTATTTCCTCTGCCCAAGTGCATTACCTTACATTTATCCCCATTAAAGCTCATTTGCCATTTATCAGCCCAAGCTTCTAGTTTACATAGATCCTCCTGTAATATAAAATTGTCCTCCTCTGTATTGATTACCCTGCAGAGTTTAGTGTCATCTGCAAATATTGAAATATTACTTTGTATGCCCCCTACAAGGTCATTAATAAATATGTTAAAAAGAAGGGGGCCCAATACTGACCCCTGTGGTACCCCACTGTTAACTGAGACCCAGTCTGAGTGTTTCCCATTAATAACCACCCTTTGTTTCCTATCACTGAGCCAATTCTTAACCCACTTACATATATTTTCCCCTATCCCCATTGTTCTAATTTTATGTATCAACCTTTTGTGTGGAACCGTATCAAAAGCTTTTGAAAAGTCCATATACACAACATCCACTGCATTTCCTTGGTCCAGTCCAGAACTTGCCTCCTCATAAAAACTGATCAGATTAGTTTGACAGGAATGGTCCCTCATAAACCCATGTGGATATTGGGTCATGAGGTTATTCTTCTTCAGATACTCTAGTATAGCATCTCTTAGGAAATCCTCCAGGATTTTACCCACAGTAGAGGTTAAGCTTACCGGCCTATAATTTCCAAGTTCAGTTTTTGTCCCCTTTTTGAATATTGGCACCACATTTGCTATACGCCAGTCCTGTAGTACAGACCCTGTTATTATGGAATCTTTAAAGATTAAAAATAATGGTCTATCTATGACTTTACTTAATTCCTGCAGTACTCGCGGGTGTATCCCATCCGGGCCCGGGGATTTGTCAACTTTAGTGATTTTTAGACGCCGCCATACTTCCTGCTGGGTTAAGCAAGTGACATTTACTGGAGAATTTTTGTTATCACTAATCATGTTTTCTGTCATGCGATTTTCTTGTGTAAATAAGGTTGAAAAAAAATCATTTAGCATATTGGCTTTTTCCTCATCCTCATCCACCATTTCACCCAGACTATTTTTAAGGGGGCCAACACTATCATTTTTTAGTTTTTTACTATTTATGTAGTTAAAGAATATTTTGGGGTTATTTTTACTTTCTCTGGCAATGATTCTCTCTGCCTCAATCTTTGCTGCCTTGATTTGGTTTTTACATAATTTATTTAATTTTCTATATTTATTTAATGCCTCATCACTACCTACTTGCTTTAGTTCTCTAAATGCTTTCTTTTTGTCACTTATTGCGCCCCTTACAGCTCTATTTAGCCATAGTGGTTTCCTCCTATTTCTAGCATGTTTATTCCCATAGGGTATATATTGTACACAGGTCCTATTCAGGATGTTAATAAATGTCTCCCATTTGCTTTGTGTAGTTTTATGTCTCAGGATATCGTCCCAGTTTATTGCACTAAGATCATCTCTTAACCGTTGGAAATTTGCCTTCCTGAAGTTTAGTGTCCTTGTAACCCCTCTACTACACATCTTATTAAAGGTTACATGAAAACGTATTATTTTGTGATCACTATTACCCAAGTGACCCCCAACTCGTATATTTGATATGCGGTCTGGCCTATTGGTTAATATTAGGTCTAGCAGTGCCCCCCTTCTTGTTGGGTCCTGAACCAGTTGTGAAAGGTAATTGTCTCTCATAGTAGTCAAAAACCTATTTCCTTTGCTTGAACTACATGTTTCTGTCCCCCAATGTATTTCAGGGTAGTTGAAGTCTCCCATAATAATGACTTCTCCTTGAGTCACTGCTTCATCTATTTGCTTTACGAGGATATTTTCCGCTACTTCCATTATTTTTGGAGACTTATAACAAACTCCTATCAGTATTTTATTATTTTTTCCCCCTCCCCTTATCTCCACCCACAGGGACTCTACATTTTCATTAGATTCACATATATCCTCCCGCAAGACAGGTTTTAAGGATGATTTTACATATAAACACACACCCCCCCTCGCTTGTTTGTACGGTCATTTCTGAACACACTATACTCCTGTAAATTAACTGCCCAGTCATGGCTCTCACCCAGCCATGTCTCAGATATCCCTACCATGTCATAATTATTTTCCAACAAAATAAATTCTAATTCCTCCATTTTGTTGGTGAGGCTTCTGGCATTAGTGTACATGCATTTTATGTATCTCTCTGTACCTCTATTCCTTCTTACTTTATTGTCTGTTCTAACATCAACCCCAATTTCTTTATTTGTGCCCAGGTCACTATCTGCACCATCTTCCCCCTCCTCCAACCTTCTAGCCATTTTCTCCCCCAGCACAGCTGCACCCTCCCCATTAAGGTGCAGCCGGTCCCTAGCGTAGAGTCTGTAGCCAACTGAGAAGTCGGCCCAGTTCTCCAGGAACCCAAATCCCTCCTTCCTACACCAGTTCTTGAGCCACTTATTTATCTCCCTAATCTCCCGTTGCCTCTCTGGCGTGGCACGTGGTACCGGTAGTATTTCAGGGAATACCACCTTGGAGGTCCTTGCTTTCAGCTTGCAGCCTAATTCCCTGAAATCATCTGTAAGGACCTTCCACCTACCTCTAACTTTGTCATTTGTGCGAATGTGCACCATGACCGCTGGGTCCTCACCAGCCCCTCCCAGTAATCTGTCAACCCTATCAGCGATGTGCCGGACTCGAGCGCCAGGTAGACAGCACACTGTTCGACGATCCCTGTCTTTGTGACAGATTGCCCTATCTGTTCCTCTAATAATTGAGCCCCCCATTACCAGCACCTGCCTGGCCTGCCCTACTCTCCTATTTCCCTCTTTACTGGAGCTGACACTCCTCCGGCTTTCAGGGGACATGCCTTGCTGCAGTAATGCTACCCCTGTACCGTCACTCCCCTCATTTGCCAACTTTGCAAACTTATTGGGGTGTGCCAGATCAGGACTAGCCTCCCTGGCACTCTTGCCTCTACCACCCCTTCTAACTGTCACCCAACTAGCGACCTCACTGTCCTGCAGCTCCCGACTAGTGTTGAGCCACCCCCGTAGTGTTCGAGTTCGGTTCGGTTCGTCGAACACCCGTGTGTTCGCCGAACTGTTCGTCGAACTGTTCGTCGAACACCTTCGAACACCGTTAAAACCAATGGCAGGCAAACAAAAACACATAGAAACACATAGAAAACACCTTCAAAGGTGTACAAAAGCTGACAAACTGCTCTGAAGACACAACTAACACATGGAAAAGTGACAAGTACATATAGTCATGCGAAAAGAAAAGAGGTGGAGGAGTAAAAGGAGGGGGAGACACAGATATAGGCATGTCATGCCCTTCTAAAATCCAAAAAGTGAGAAGCCGACACGTTCAGTCCGCTCCTGCCCGTGCCACCTCCGTGTCGCTGGGTTTGTGCCAGAGCCGCGGTGAACCCTGACGGCCAGCCCCCCTCTCCCAATACTGGTGCCTGTCCGCTGGTGGGTCGAGCGAGCCCCCCTGTGGTGGAGGCAGCTCTAAGCTTTTTAATTTAAATTGTCTCTCTAATTTGAATGTGATATCTCACTCTCAGGTAAGGATGGAGTGTGGATCAGGACCCGACACCTGCATGCATTACACCACATTGCCGTGGGGCAGGGCGACCAATATGCCCCTGAGATGGGCACGACAGTCCCTGTCCCTGGCTGGAGTGGGGGGAGGGAACACTGAGGAAGGGGAACCCTGTAGTGCAGGAGCAGGGAGGAAGCAGTTCCTGGGTGCATTGAGAAGGGAGTATAAAAGGTGGGCACCATCTTAGTTCAGTGCAGAGAAGTCTGAGCAGAAGTGGCAGGGAGCAGGGGCTCTGCATGAGCTCTGCTCCGGAGGCGGGCCTAGTAACAGAGGCCCAGGCCTGGAAGAGGGAGAAGGAAGGAAGAGGAGCGGAGAAGGCTCCAGGAACGAGGAATGAAGGGATCCCAGGGGTGCGGACGGGCGAGTCGCCACAACACGCCCGAATCCACCTGCGTGGAGGGGTCAGGCCAAAGGGGGAGACCGGTCCCCGAAACTAGTGGAGGCAGGAAACGACCCTCAGCTAGAAACCGGAGGCTGTGACATTTTATGTGGCGCAGCCCTCGCTACACCCGCTAGGAAGGCACCACATAGGGTCAGGGAAACTGGCGCCAAGTTTACCAAGAGGAGGCCCGAGGCAGCCGGACAGAAGGGCTGGTAAGAAAGGCCAGACAAAGGACACACAAAGGGGGTCCTGTGAAGCGCTCCAAAGTTATCTGGGAGTTGTCTGAGCCCCTCACCTGGTGAGCACAGTACGACGTGGGCAGCCGTTACCTGCAGACGTGGTCTGGATAATAAGAACTGTGAGCAAAGGCCCTGGACTGCATCACTGACTCCGTGTCGTTACTGCTGCTGCCCTGCACCATCACCCCCATCCTCCGCATACACTGCCCTGAGGCTATACTCCTCCCGTGGGGAGTTATGCTACGCTCTGCTGCACCCACAACACCAGCCTCAGCGGTCTGCCCTGGAGCGGTGGTTCACTCTGACCGCAATCCACGGGTGGCGTAGTCGGACATTTAAACATCAAAACCACATAAATAGTTCCGCCACTGGTTTGACCGCCCTGAGCCATGGAACCGGGTCGCCGCCACGGAGACTACGACCATAAGCATCCACCAAAAAGGGTCCGGCTCCGGGTGTCCCAAGGGCCAGGGGGCGCGTCAGAACATTTTCATCACCTTTCACAATCACCAATGGGACAAGGCAGGGATGTTCTCTGTCCCCTCTCTTATATATCCTAGTGACGGAGCACCTGCTCTCATCAATTCGCCATAACCCCAATATTAGGTGGATTGAGGTGGGAGGCACCGAGTACAAGTGCTCTCTATTTGCTGATGATGTCCTAGTATATATCACTCAATCACATATATCCATCCATGCTGTTATGGCTGAAATAGATCACTTTGTTACGTGGTCAAATTTTAAAATCAATGCAGCGAAGTCTGAGGCCCTCGATGTCTCCCTCCCCAAATCCATATAGGATTCCATCCAGTCCAACTTTCCCTTTGCCTGGCCCTCACAGGGTATCAAATACTTAGGAATTCCTATTCATAGAGACCTCTCCCATCTATGTTATCTTAATTTTGGGCCCTTTATTGAACAACTCCATACAGACCACGGTTGGCAAGTTAGAACTGTAAGATTCACTACGTGAACCACTGGTGTTTTGTGGAAAAGCACATGTACACTGTGTTCCAAATTATTATGCAAATAGTGTTTAGGAGTGATAAGGGAAGAATTTGTTTGTTTGTCAGTTAAACTCATTGATGGTGATGTGTGTCAGGGCTCTTTATATCACTGTAAGCAATTGCAGACACCTGTGCTAATTAGTTTGACAGGTGTGTCCAATGAAAGGCAAGACTACTTAAGAAGACTGTCTCACATTATTAAGCAGCCTACATTTTCTGCCAAAATGGGAAAGAAAAAGGATGTGTCCGCTGCTGAGAAGCAACAAATTGTGGAGTGCTTAGGTCAAGGCATGACTACAATCAACATTGTGCGATGATCAGGATGAAGTGTCTTGGCAATCAAGAAGTATGTAGCTGATTCACAGTACACACGTGTGCGTGCTGATAAGGGCAAATTGAGGACTCTTTCCTACAAGCAATTACGTCAGGTTAAAAGAGCAGCGGCAAAAAAGCCTTGTCATAGCAGCAGACAAGTTTTTGAAGCTGCTGGTGCCTCCAACGTCCCCCGAACAACAAGATGCAGGGTCCTTCAGAGGTTTGCAGCTGTGCATACGCCATCCTGTCGACCTCCTCTATTCACTTCACACAAGCAGAAACGGCTCCAGTGGGCCAAACATTACATGAAGACTGATTTCAAAACTGTTTTGTTCACGGATAAGTGCCGTGCAGCGCTCGATGGTCCAGATGGATGGAGTGGAGGATGGCTGGTTGATGGACACCCCATGCAAACACGGCTACAGCGCCAACAAGGAGGAGGTGGAGTAATGTTTTGGGCTGGAATCATGGGGAGAGAGATTGTCGGCCCCTTTAGGATCCCTGAAGGCGCTAAAGATGAACTCCATAATGTATGTGGATTTTCTCAAACAGCACTTCCTGCCATGGTTCAAGAAGAAGAACCGTGTATTTCACAGCAAGATCATTTTTCTGCATGATAATGCACCATCTCATGCTGCACATAAAACATCTGCATCTCTGGCTGATATGGGCATAAAAGGGGACAAACTTATGGTGTGACCCCCATGCTCCCCTGACCTCTACCCCATTCAGAACCTTTGGAGCATCATTAAAAGGAGTGTCTATGATGGCGGGAGGCAGTTCACATCTAAGCAACAGCTCTGGGAGGGTATTCTGTCCTCATGCAAAACAATTGAAGCAGAAACCATCCAAAACCTGACAAATTCAATGGACGAGAGAGTTCAGAAGCTCCTTTCGAACAAGGGGTCCTATGTGAAAATGTAACATCACCTAGAATAAAGTTTTGAGTTGAAAACTGTTTGATTTCAGTTTCTAACAACCTGCTAATGCTTATAATTTCAAAAATGACCATTTTTTTGGTCTTTATTAAAATGAAAAGGTTGATCGAAAAGTTTGGCGGATCTAAGAGTGTGGCAACCCAGTAGTCATGATTACTTCGAATTCTGACAATATGAGGGTCATGTTGCAGGTAGTGCAGCAAGAAGGCACTTATGTGTCTTGCGCATCTCGGAGCCCCAAAATTATTTTATGGGCTAGATGCAGCTAAAAATTATTATTAATTTTAAATTTGGAGGAGCTTAGTATAGATGGCCTAATAGGATCAGTGCTGCACACTGCTACAAAGCCCAAATTATTTTCCAGCCAAGATACAGATAAACATGATTAGTAATTTTAAATCTGGTGGAGCTTATTATAGATGGCCTAATAGAATCAGTGCTGCACACTGCTACAAAGCCCAAATTATTTTCCGGCCAAGATACAGAAAACATGATTAGTAATTTGAAAGCTTAAAATGGTTGGTAGGGTGATTTTAACCAATCATCCATCTTTTACTCTCCCCAGGATGACACAGGGGTAGAAAAGTCGTTTCGGATCCATGATTTGTTCATCTTTATGAACGTGAGTCTGTCTACATTATCAGTGGAGAGCGGCGTGCGCTTATCTGTCAGCACACCACCAGCAGCGCTGAACACACGTTCAGACAGAACGCTGGCTGCGGGGCATGACAAGATCTCCAAGGCGTAAGTGGCTAGCTCCGGCCATTTATCCAGATTGGAAGCCCAAAAAGAGCAAGGGTCCAGTGACACAGTCATGGCTTCAATGTTTACTTGCAGATACTCCTGTACCATCGTCTCTAGGCATTGACTATGTGTCAGACTTCTTGTCTCCTGTGGCCTTGCAAAGGATGGGCTAAAAAAGTGGTGAAATGATTCCGCAAAATTGATGCTACCAGCAGATACTGTGTTTCTGTTATGGTTTGAGTGCTGAACACTTGACGGTCCCACGGTTGGCAAGTTGGAACTGTGAGATTCACTACGTGCACCACTGGTGTTTTGTGGAAAAGCACATGTAAGATTCTGCAACAGTCTCTGCTGATACTCCTGCATGCGTGCATCCCTTTCTATGGCAGGAATAATTTCAGCAAATTTACTTTTGTACCGGGGATCTAACAGTGTGGCAACCCAGTAGTCAGGATTATTTCTAATTCTCACAATTCGAGGGTCATGTTGCAGGTAGTGTAGCAAGAAGGCACTCATGTGTGTTGCGCATCCAGGAGCACCAAGTCCCTGTTGTGTTGGTGGCGAGGTAACAATCATGCTTCCTTCCTCTGTCCTCTCCCCCCAACCTCGCACAACAGAAATGTGATCAAGGTCTCCCTCATCTGATGAGTCTTCCATCAGTTCGTCCTCCACTTCTTCCTGGGCTCCTGCACCTTCCTCACTAGTTTGGCTGCTACCATGCGCCCTGGTAAAACCATCTCCCCCACCCTCACATGCCTGCCGCCTTGGTGCTGCCGACCGTCTGGACCTTGCAGATGTTAGCCCTTCCGCATACAACTCCTCCTCCTCTACTTCCTCCACCTCCTCTTGTGCCACCACCTGACTCCGAATTCTGTTTAACATGTGCTCCAGCATGTAAATCACCGGAATAGTCATGCTGATAATGGCATCGTCAGCACTAAACATCTTCGTCGCCTTTTCAAAACTGTGCAGAAGGGTGCATAGGTCCCTGATCTGAGACCACTCCTCCAGCGTGATTTGCCCCTCCTCTGGATCTCGTTGGCCCAGGCTATACGTCAGAACGTATTGCACCAGGGCTTGTCGGTGCTGCCACAGTCGCTGCAACATGTGCAGAGTTGAATTCCACCGGGTAGGCACATCGCATTTTAGCCGGTGAAGTGGCAGGCCCAACGACTTCTGTAGAGATGTAAGTCGCTGAGCTGCGGGATGCGAACGGCGGAAGTGAGCACACAGCGACCGTGCCCTCTGCAGAAGGCCATCTAGTCTGGGATAGTGGGCTAAAAATTCCTGGACAACCAGGTTCAACACGTGAGCCATACAAGGCACGTGTGTGACATTGCCCCGGCGAAGGGCCGCACCCAGGTTTGCAGCATTGTCGCACACGGCCTTCCCTGGTTTCAGGTCCAGTGGAGACAACCATTCATGAAATTGGTTCTCCAGAGCTGACCACAACTCCTCAGCTGTGTGACTCACATTTCCCAGACATTTCAAAGTAAAAACCGCCTGATGACGTTGAGCCCTACTGCCAGCATAGTAAGGAGGTGTGCAGGATCCCTTCTGCGCAGTTAGAAAGCTTGTGGCATGACCAGACAGGCTTTGGGTGCAGGTGGAAGACCGAGAGGAGCTTGAGGAGGCAGAAGCAGTGGAGGAACTTTGACATAAAGAGGATTGACGCACAACTCGTGGAGAAGGCAAGACTTGGACAGCAGCCCCTTGTCCTGCTGTCACCATAGTTACCCAGTGCCCAGTCAGCGACATGTAACGCCCCTGTCCATGCCTACTCGTCCAAGTGTCTGTGGTGAAATGCACCCTGTCACACACAGAGTTTCTCAAAGAAGCGGTGATGTTGTGTGCGACATGCTGGTGGAGCGCAGGCACACCTTTCTTTGAGAAGTAGTGCCGACTGGGCATCTGGTACTGGGGCACTGCGACGGACATAAGGTCTCGAAAATCCTCTGTGTCCACCAGGCGGAAAGGCAGCATTTCTGTAGCAAAGAGCTTGCAGATGGTGAAATTCAACCTCTTAACTTTCTCATGGCTAGGAGGAAATGGTCTTTTACTTGTCCACATCTGAGGGACCGAGGGCTGGCTATTGTGCTTAGACGGGGTTGATAAGGGTGTTCCCGGCAAACTGCCGGTCTGTGAGGAAGATGCAGGCGGACATGTTAGGTTGCCTTGATCCAAAGGTGGTGCTATCGATGTCGGACACCGCTCAACACCAGCTGGTGTTACCACCTCCAAAGAAAATGATGACCTGCCAATCACGCTGGCTGTTGCGGGTAAATAGGTGGCAGGTCTGCGCCCCAAAACAGGTGTGACTGCTGTCCCCCCAGTCACAGAGGATGAAGAGGCCGCGGATGCACAAGATATGGCAGACGGTGGTTGGCCCGGCCGGCTAGGCCGCATTGTAGCACATTGAGCTTCCCACTGCAACTTATGCTTCATGTCCATGTGCCGGTTCATGCATGAAGTACTCAAACTATGTATTTTTTGGCCTCTACTTAGCTTTTGCTGACAAATGTTACAGATAACACGAGTTGGGTCATCTTTATCGATCTGAAAAAATGCCCAGGCTATGCAAGGCTTAGCACCCATGCGACCTGAAGAGCCACCACGACTTGTGGTGAGAGGCAGAGTTGTGTTTGAGGATGCAGTTGTTGACGTGCTTCCAGTACTACGTCTCTGTCCAGGAAGGCGCAACCTGACCTCGTCGTCACTAGCATCTTCCTCCACCTCCTCTGCTGACCTCATCTCTTGGCTGACTGTGGGTTGACAGTAAGTGGGATCTCCAACCTCATCATCATCACCCTGTGCGTTATCACACCCGTCGTCCTCAGAGCCAACCTGTTCCTGCCCTGACAAAAAACTAAAGTTGTCGCTCCAATCAGGTATTTGAGTCTCATCATCGTCTTCCTCATTGTCTCCACCAACAGGAGTTACAGTTTGGGAATGAGGGTCTACATTATGGTCAGAACCTTCTGCGTCTGGTCCTGGATCCGACTCATAAAGATTCTGGGCATCAGTGCAGATCATTTCCTCGTCTGGATTCACAGAAGCGCTGGAGTCGACCTCTGATTCCCAGGCTATAGTATGAGTAAACAGCTCTGCAGACTCAACCAGCTGTTCTACCTCATACTCAGACGGGCAGCTGGAGATTTGGGAGCTGTGAGGAAGCAAGTGCGATTGGGGTGACACCTTTGAGGACTGGAGTATTTTTGATGTTGAAGTTGATGTGGAGGAGAGCCCACTTAAAGGAGCACTTGATATCCGTTGAAGCACCTGCTGTTTTTGTGCCTCATCTGGAATTTGTAGCGATTGGCGTGGCCGTAAGAAAGGGATCTTATCACATTGTCCGCTAAAAGAAGTAGACATTTTAGTTTGGCTGGAAGATGGTCTTTCTTCTGCAGATGTTACTGTTGCTTTAACACCTACCCCACGGACACAACCTTTTTTCCCCTTCCCAACACGCCTATTCCCCTTTCCACAAGCAGCAGGCCTTTTTCCACTCATTTTGGTGGTTACCTAATTCACAACTCTGGAGTTGTTTGCACAAAAAAACAATGGATGGGAACCGAGCAGAGCTGAGTGGCCAAACTGTGGTATTAGGCCAAAACTATTGGCTGGGTTATATGTAGAAAAAAATTATATTCAATTTGCAACCTGATGGAGGTCAGTATAGATGGACTAATAGAACAAGTCCCACACACAGCTAGAAGCCCAAATATTTTTTCAGAGGTAGATGCAGAAAAAAATATATTCAGTTTGCAACCTGATGGAGGTCAGTATAGATGGACTAATAGAGAAAGTCCCACACACTGCTAGAAGGCCAAATATTTTTTCAGAGCTAGATGCAGACAAAAAATTATTTTGAATTTGCAACCTGATGGAGGTCAGTATAGGTGGACTAATAGAACAAGTCCCACACACAGCTAGAAGCCCAAATATTTTTTCAGAGGTAGATGCAGATAAAAATTATTTTTAATTTGCAACCTGATGGAGGTCAGTATAGATGGACTAATAGAGAAAGTCCCACACACTGCTAGAAGGCCAAATATTTTTTCAGAGCTAGATGCAGACAAAAATTTTTTTTGAATTTGCAGCGTGATGGAGGTCAGTATAGATGGACTAATAGAACAAGTCCCACACACAGCTAGAAGCCCAAATATTTTTTCAGAGGTAGATGCAGATAAAAATTATTTTTAATTTGCAACCTGATGGAGGTCAGTATAGATGGACTAATAGAGAAAGTCCCACACACTGCTAGAAGGCCAAATATTTTTTCAGAGCTAGATGCAGAAAAAAATTATATTCAGTTTGCAACCTGATGGAGGTCTGTATAGATGGATTAATAGAACAAGTCCCACACACAGCTAGAAGCCCAATATTTTTTCAGAGCTAGATGCAGAAAAAAATTATATTCAGTTTGCAACCTGATGGAGGTCTGTATAGATGGATTAATAGAACAAGTCCCACACACAGCTAGAAGCCCAATATTTTTTCAGAGGTAGATGCAGAAAAATATATATTCAGTTTGCAACCTGATGGAGGTCAGTATAGATGGACTAATACAACAAGTCCCACACACAGCTAGAAGCCCAATAATTTTTCAGAGCTAGATGTAGAAAAAAAATATATTCAATTTGCAACCTGATGGAGGTCAGTATAGATGGACTAATACAACAAGTCCCACACACAGCTAGAAGCCCAATAATTTTTCAGAGCTAGATGTAGAAAAAAAATATATTCAATTTGCAACCTGATGGAGGTCAGTATAGATGGATTAATTGAACAAGTCCCACACACAGCTAGAAGCCCAATATTTTTTCAGAGCTAGATGCAGAAAAAAATTATATTCAGTTTGCAACCTGATGGAGGTCTGTATAGATGGATTAATAGAACAAGTCCCACACACAGCTAGAAGCCCAATATTTTTTCAGAGGTAGATGCAGAAAAAAATATATTCAGTTTGCAACCTGATGGAGGTCAGTATAGATGGACTAATACAACAAGTCCCACACACAGCTAGAAGCCCAATATTTTTTCAGAGCTAGATGCAGAAAAAAATTATATTCAGTTTGCAACCTGATGGAGGTCTGTATAGATGGATTAATAGAACAAGTCCCACACACAGCTAGAAGCCCAATATTTTTTCAGAGGTAGATGCAGATAAAAATTATTTTTAATTTACAACCTGATGGAGGTCAGTATAGATGGACTAATAGAGAAAGTCCCACACACTGCTAGAAGGCCAAATATTTTTTCAGAGCTAGATGCAGACAAAAAATTATTTTGAATTTGCAGCGTGATGGAGGTCAGTATAGATGGACTAATAGAACAAGTCCCACACACAGCTAGAAGCCCAAATATTTTTTCAGAGGTAGATGCAGATAAAAATTATTTTTAATTTGCAATCTGATGGAGGTCAGTATAGATGGACTAATAGAGAAAGTCCCACACACTGCTAGAAGGCCAAATATTTTTTCAGAGCTAGATGCAGAAAAAAATTATATTCAGTTTGCAACCTGATGGAGGTCTGTATAGATGGATTAATAGAACAAGTCCCACACACAGCTAGAAGCCCAATATTTTTTCAGAGGTAGATGCAGAAAAAAATATATTCAGTTTGCAACCTGATGGAGGTCAGTATAGATGGACTAATACAACAAGTCCCACACACAGCTAGAAGCCCAATATTTTTTCAGAGCTAGATGCAGAAAAAAATTATATTCAATTTGCAACCTGATGGAGGTCAGTATAGATGGAGTAATAGAACAAGTCCCACACACAGCTAGAAGCCCAAATACTTTTTCAGAGCTAGATGCAGATAAAAATTATTTTTAATTTGCAACCTGATGGAGGTCAGTATAGATGGACTAATAGAGAAAGTCCCACACACTGCTAGAAGGCCAAATATTTTTTCAGAGCTAGATGCAGAAAAAAATTATATTCAGTTTGCAACCTGATGGAGGTCTGTATAGATGGATTAATAGAACAAGTCCCATACACAGCTAGAAGCCCAATATTTTTTCAGAGGTAGATGCAGAAAAAAATATATTCAGTTTGCAACCTGATGGAGGTCAGTATAGATGGACTAACAAAAACAAGTCCCACACACAGCTAGAAGCCCAATATTTTTTCAGAGCTAGATGCAGAAAAAAATTATATTCAATTTGCAACCTGATGGAGGTCAGTATAGATGGAGTAATAGAACAAGTCCCACACACAGCTAGAAGCCCAAATATTTTTTCAGAGGTAGATGCAGAAAAAAATTATATTCAGTTTGCAACCTGATGGAGGTCTGTATAGATGGATTAATAGAACAAGTCCCACACACAGCTACAAGCCCAATATTTTTTCAGAGGTAGATGCAGAAAAAAATATATTCAGTTTGCAACCTGATGGAGGTCAGTATAGATGGACTAATAGAGAAAGTCCCACACACTGCTAGAAGGCCAAATATTTTTTCAGAGCTAGATGCAGAAAAAAATTATATTCAATTTGCAACCTGATGGAGGTCAGTATAGATGGACTAATAGAATGATGCTATGCCCAAAAGATTTTACTTCACTAGGTGCAGTAAAAAAATTGGTATTCTATACACAGGTGGTACATCTTGCAACAGAGATAGGCTACTCCACTGACTAACACACTCTGCAATAGGCCAAAAAGGATTAGCTTTGCTAGATTCAGCCAAATGCTGTGAAAAAAACTTGCACAGCACTGGCACAGACCTGCCTGGCAAAAACTGATAGGAACTGATGTAACCTAGTCCTGAAAAGGACTGCAATTACAATTAGTCTTTACTTCCACAATCTATTTAAGAGCACAGACCTGCCTGATAAAAGTCGTAGGAAATGCTGTAACCTAGTCCTTAAAAGGACTGCAATCACAACTATTCCCTACTCCCAAGCTATCTGTAGATTTGTGCGAAAATTGGCTTGAAATTAACAAGGTATAGCGCACACAGCAACAGCGGTGCCGTCTAACACGCAGCTGCAGCAGTGAGAAAATGGTGGTGACGGGGAAAATGGCTTGGTCTTATAGGGCAAGGACATGTGACATACACTGCCAATGACACATGCCCTTGCTTTTGTGAAAAAAAGCACTTCGCTCCGTGTGTGCGCTGCTGATAGGCTGACAGATTGCACCTCCCCACTGTAAATGCGGGAAAGAGAAAAAAAAATGGAGATCTTCATTATTCCTGCAGAGATCCATCCCCTGCCCCTCCCCCCACCCCGCTGTACACTCAAACTGCGTATTAACATTAATTTTCATCATTACTGAGAAAAAATCCAGTTATGATTTTGGTGCACGAACAGTTATCGAACATAACCTCGAACAGCCGAATTTTTCTCAAATCGTTCGTGTTCGCCGAACGGCTCGAACACCGCCCAAAACAGCTCGAATTTGAGATTGGCGAACAGTTCGAGTAGAACAACGCTCATCTCTACTACCGACTACCACCCTCCCCCACATCTACCCCAGTGAGCTGCTGCTCAGTGAGCAGCAGACTCCTTTCCATGTTGTCAATGGATCTCAGTATTGCCAGCTGCTCATTTAGATCCAGTATCTGGGCTTCCAAACGCACAACTTGCACACATCTCGCGCAGCAGTAAGCAACCTCGACCGGCTGTTCAAGGAATACATACATGTGGCAAGATGTACACTGGATAGCATTGCCAATAATGGAGCTCATTTCCTAATGGGGATTGCAATATAGAGAATGTTAAGTAAAAAGTAAAGTAAAGAAATTAATGAAATACAGTCAACAATTCAGTCCAAAGTCCTCCCTTCCAAACTCCCAGAATACAAAGTCACTGAAAAACAAGTCACACACTTACTTTCATTCGCACTTACGCTCCGGACACACGCAGCGCGTTCACACTCGCAAACTAAGAGATTTAAAGAGTTGTTTTTTTTTTTTCCCTTTTCCAGCAATGCACCCTTCACCTCAATGCTCTTCCAAAGGACTGAATGCCCAACCAGCTGCCCCTTATAAACCCTTAATTATGACCCCTTCCCCTTAATTAACCCCTTGTGAGTAAAGCTACACCTCAGGATTTTAGTGCAATGTAGTAAACCCTTAAATACACAGGTAGTAAACTAAGAAACTAAAACTGTAGTGAGAAAATAGGTTTTAAAAAGCCCAATAAATCTAAACAGGTAGAGAAGCACTCAGCAGGTCACAATGCAGCACTCACCGCAATTCACACAGGTATTTTCTGCAGGATTCCCAATACCTCTTCACTGAAAAACAAGTCACACACTTACTTTCGTTCGCACTTATGCTCCGGACACACGCAGCTCGTTCACACTCGCAAACTAAGAGATTTAAAGAGTTTTTTTTTTTTTTTTTTCCCCTTTTCCAGCAATGCACCCTTCACCTCAATGCACTTCCAAAGGGCATCTGGTGAAGAAGAAGAAGAAACTGATGACTGTCCTGAAGATATGGGGACAGGACACCCCTTGTATCTTAGTAGTCCCCCAGGATACACCATGCAGGATCTCCAGACCTGAGCGGGCACTAGATCTCTTGGCTCTGGACGACCTGTGGGTAAGCCAGTCAGCATCTGGAATGTGAACTTCTTCATGTGTAATGTTCCAATCTGGAGCTTAATTTGTGCAGACATATTTTGACTGTTTCTGAGTAGGGCTCGTCCTTCTGCTGACAATGCCCAAACCGGCTTCTGGAGTTGTCGGACGGGAATCAGACACCGACTCTTCAAGGCTTTAAGCTCGAAACTTATGGTTAATCTGAGGCCTTCACTTGCCACGGAGACAGTCATGGTCATCTGTGGAGAGGAAACACTAACGCCAAGGGCAGCCTCTCCTACAGGCCTAATGTCTTGGGATTCTACAACCTTCGCTGGACAAGGACCGTCAGGGGGACCCAAACCACCGCAGCGGGACCACAATCTGATTTTGTGACTGAGTTCTGGCCTCTGCTTTGCCTGACGAACATAGTCATCCTTCATGGATTCTCTGCGGAAAGCTGCCTCTACAGGCTGGGGAACAGGAGGTCTTTGGGAGGACAGAACCTGGCGTGACGGTTTACCTCTACACCTAGTACGTCTTGACTGTGTCTTGAGGTTGGGAAGAGAACTATGCTGTGGAGCATAGGCATCCTGTGTGGATTCTGTGTGGACAGCAGTCTCTTCGGGCTGGAGAACTGGTAGACTACCTACACACATTACCCATTGGGGCTGCTCCGGGATATTGGGAAGGGAAGCTTTAGCAGAGGCTTCAGGATTAGGGTCATCGAAGACCATTAGAAAGGCCACCAGGAAGGCCCGCAGGTCAAAGACGATAGGATCCCATGATTCCCATAGGGGGGTGATCCATTTCAAGGCATCACCCGCTAGGTAGGACATCATGAATGCTACTTTAACCCGATCAGTAGGAAAATAGTGAGCATAGAACTTGAAATGCAGCATGCATTGATCCACAAAAGCACGGCTACATTTTGGATCCCCATAGTACCATGTTGGATCCGCAGGAACGAGTGCTGATAGATCCATTTGGGCTGGTGCGTAAATCGCCTGGGCCATAGCTTGAGGAAAAAATTTTTCTTGGTGCACGTATTCACCAGACAAGGATTCAAAATGTCTCTGAGAGCGAAAGGCCGTGGGGCTCAACGGGAACCATGGCCTGAGCAAACTGTTACGCTCGCGCCCGGACTGACTGGCATGAGCGTGATTAGTGATCCCACTGTACCATGAACCGAGTAGTGCCTGGAGGTGCGTAACTAAGTATCAACCTGATCCGACCAAGGTCGCAAGGCGGCTCAGTCGACTCCGTGAACCAAGGAGGAACCGAGCAGAGGGACCAGGTGCTACTCCAGGTCAAACCCCGGTCACAGCTGTTGACCCACACCGGGGAATGCAGGAACAGGCAGGTTAGACTGGCATACAGGCAGGTGAGTATTGGCAGGCATGGCTGGTATGCAGACAGGTGGATACTTGTAAGCATGGCTGGTAAGCAGACAGGTGGGTACTGGCAAGGACGGCTAGTATGCAGACAGGTGGGCACTGGCAAGCACGGCTGGTATGCAGACAGGTGGTCACTGGTAAGCACGGCTGGTATGCAGACAGGTTGGTACTGGCAAGCACGGCTGGAGTGCAGACAGGGAGATACTGGCAAGCACGGCTGGAGTGCAGACAGGGAGGTACTAGCAGATTGGAGCGCAGGCTGGATAGGGTCCAGTACAGACTGGGAGACAGGAACAGAGCCGCAGATGCGGTAGACAAGCATAGTAAAGCGAAACTGCCGGAGCGGAGAACAAGACAGAGCAGAGAGTAACCGCCGGTGCGGTGAGCAAGCAGTGCAAAGCGAAAACCGCAGGTACTGTGGGCAAGGCAGAGCAGAGCGGAACTGCCGGAGTGGTGGACAAGGTAGATCAGAGAGGGACCGCCGGAGCAGTGGTCAAGGCAGAGCAGAGAGGTACCGCCGGAGCGGTGGACAAGGCAGAGCAGAGCGAACCGCAAGTGCGGTGAACAAGGCATAGCAGAGAGAAACTGCAAGTGCGGTGGACAAGGCGGAGCAGAGCGAAACCACAGGTGCGGTGGACAAGGCAGAGCAGAACGAAACCGCAGGTGCGGTGGACAAGGCAGAGCAGAGCGAAACCACAGGTGCGGTGGACAAGGCAGAGCAGAGCAAAACCGCAGGTGAGGTGGACAAGGCAGGGCAGAGCGAAACCGCAGGTGCGGTGGACAAGGCAGAGCAGAGCATAACCGCCGGAGCGGTGGGCAAGGCAGAGCAGAGAGAAGCCGCCGGAGCGGTGGGCAAGTCAGAGCAGAGGGAAACCGCTGGCGCGGTGAGCAAGCAGAGCCAAACAGGGCTAAAGGTGCAAGCAGAGAGGATAGGACTCTGTTCACATGGAACAGACTGGAAAATACAGGAAGATGGCTAGAACACAGGAGGTAGACACGCAGGAAGGGAAAAGGGACAAGCAGAATCAGATACACACAAGGTACTTACTATTAAACAGCGAGTGGACACAAAACTCACAAACAGAAGTACAGAGACAACGAGTTGGAGTTAGGTGCAGGTTCAGGCACTGCAAGAAAAGGGAAGGTACCGACATAGAGACAAACAGGTAACAGGCTAGGAGACAGTTCAGACAGGAACTGATACTGCAACGAGATACAAGAACGAGCCTGGGTATACAGCCCCCAGGGAGGTGGAAACAGACTAGAAGTCACAGGTAACAGGCCTGGGTATACAGCCCCCAGAGTGTGGGAAACAGACTAGAAATTAGAGATAACAGGTCTGGGTATGCACCCTTCAGAGTGGCGGAAACAGACTAGAAGTCAGAGATAACAGGCCTGGGTATGCAGCCCCCAGGGTGGCAGAAACAGACTAGAAGTCAGAGATAACAGGCCTGGGTATGCAGTCCCCAGGGAGGCAGAAAGAGACAAGATACAGGACAGGACCTGGCAATTCAGTTGCAAAGACAAACTGAGTGAAGGTGTTGCTCAGGCACCTCCTTCTGGGTGGAGGGGTTTTAAATATCCAGTGACTCACAGCAATAGGCTGGGGACGCATTAAGAGCGCGCCCACAGCAGGTATAAGAATCAGGAAGTAACCGGGCCGCCAACTTAGCAATCAGACAAGAGACATGCACACAGCATGAACTGGAGCAAGGTTTGCTGGCTGGACTGATGGGTAAAATTGCGGTCTTGCATAGTGGGAGGCGGTGCACTATGCAAGCACACTGCAAGGGATGTTACAATTTGTTTGTCAATCCAAATAGAATATTGTATTGAACTAAATGACATGCATACATTAGAAAAGCTTAGAGTATCTCCCAGTCAAGACAACAAATCGCTCGAACAATGAAATAATTGGTCTAAATTCCAAAGCTCAACCCTATTTCAATCTTCATCATAATTAATTTCCTTATTTCTACTTTCACTCCACTTTCAATTTGTTGAAGTTTCATTGAATCCATTCTTCCCTCTACCCGAGAAACATTCCTCGTGTCATTGGCTGCAACACAGCCCAAAGCATGATTGATCCACCCTTATGTTTGATGGTTGGCGGGATGTTCTTTTTCTGAAATTATTTGCCCTTTTGTCTTCACACATACCTTTGATCATTGTGGCCAAAGAGTTCTATTTTAACCTAGAAAACTTAAGTTCTTTTTTAACAGGACTTGTTTCCAAAATGCATCAAGCTTTTTTAGATGTTCTTTTACATACTTCTGACGCTGGAGAGGTTTTCTTCTGATGACTTTTCCATGAAGGCCATATTTGTGCAGGTGTCTCTGAACAGTAGAGCAATCTACTACAACTCCAGAGTCTGCTAAATCTTTCTTAAGCTCTTTTGCAGTCAAGAGGGTGTTCTTATTTGCCTCTCTAGCAATCCTACAGGCAGCTCTCATTGAAATTTTGCTTGGTCTACCAGACCTTATCTTGACCTCCACTGTTTCTGTTTACTGCCATTTATTAATTACATTTCATTTTGAACTGAGGAAAGGGCAACTTGAAAATGCTTTGCCATCTTCATATAGCCTTCACTTGCTTTGTGAACCTCCACCATTTTAATTTTCAGAGTGCTAGGCAGCTGCTTAGAAAAACTCATGACTGTTTTTTTTTTGGAACAAGGTTAAAGGCTTGTTTTTTATAAAGCTGGGAAATTTGCATCACCTGGTCTTTACTAACGATGATCGTGAATAAGCCATAACCATAACAGGCTCATTAAGGTCTGAAACCTTGGTCAAAGTTATCTGAGCACACAAATCTCCAAGGTTGTCCAAACTTTTGCATTGGCCCGCCCATTTTCCTTTTTTGAAATTTTTAAAATGACTATATATACTTTTTTGCCTAAAATACAAAGGAAATGCTTCATCTTTAACTGTAGGCCTTTTACAGATCATTCCATCTTCAACTTGCTTAACTGTTCACAATAACAGTAATTTTAACCAGGGGTGCCCAAACTTTTACTTAGCACTGTACATCATTTCACACAGTAGAAATATTATTTTACAAATAACAATTTTTTTTGCATCACTATATTCTAAGAGCTGTAACTTTTATTTTTTTTCCTGAGTGAGCCTCATAAGGGCTTGTTTTTTGAGGGACGATTTTGCATGTATACTGTTTTTTTTTTCACATGACTTTTTATTTAATTTTTTGTTTGTTAGATGGATTAAGAAGCTAAATTTGTGGAGTGTTTATTATTTTTTTAAGGTGTTCATCATAAGGAATAAATAGCATGACAGTTTTATAGTTTGAGTTGTTCCGGACATGGCGTTTCCAATTATGTGTACTTATTTTGTTAATTTTTGTTTTAACACAAAGGCTGCATTTTTAGCTGCAAAATGGGTTTTTGTAATTTATGTACATATTTTTGGGTGTTTTTTTTTATTTTATTTTTTAAAAAATTGTAACTTTTTTTTTTACTTTTTCACCTAGTCCCACTGAGGACATTAATGCTTTTTAACTGTGATCGTTGGTCTCAAGCATTGCAAAAATCATACTGCAGTCCTTGAAATCTGTCAATCTTTCACTGACTCTGCGTTGTAGCATCGGCATCTCTGCCTCCTGCCCGGGAGAGACGCCGTCCCCCTTACCGCCGCGGTCCTGCTCTGGCGTCTTCTGGCCTCCCTGCAGCTGCTGCTGGTGCATGCAGCCTCCTCGGCTCTGTGCTTAGGGCGCGCGCTCCCTCCCTCTTAAAGGGGCCGCGCGCGCCGTCCTAAAAAGTCCCCGGCCAATGGCCAGAGGACTTCCCCTATAAAAGGCACCTCCTCCAATATGGAGGTGTCCGTGCAAGGTTGTAGCTTTGTGTGTTATACTTTTCTTCAGCCCGCAGGTCCCGCTGCTAGCCTGACTACCAGTCCAGCCCGCCAGCCAGACTACAAGTCCAGCCCGCCAGCCTGACCACAAGTCCAGCCCGCCAGCCAGACTACAAGTCCAGTCCGCCAGCCTGACTACAAGTCCAGCCCGCCAGCCTGACTACAAGTCTAGTCCGCCTACTTGTCTACAGTCCAGTCCGCCAGTCTGTCTATGGGCTCTGCCAGCCCGCTTACCTGGAAGCACCTGCCCGTTACCTGCTGTGCCTGCCAGCCCGCTTACCTGGAAGCACCTGCCTGTTACCTGCCATGCCTGCCAGCTCGCTTACCTAGAAGCACCTGCCTGTTACCTGCCGTGCCTACCAGCCAGCCTACCTGGAGGCTCCTGCCTGTTACCTGCCATGCCTGCCAGCTCACTTACCTACAAGCACCTGCCTGTTACCTGCCGTGCCTACCAGCCAGTCTACCTGGAGGCTCCTGCTTGTTACCTGCCGTGCCTGCCCGTCCGTCTGCCCGGATCACCCGTCAGCCTGCCTGCCGTGCTCATCTGCTGTACCGGTCAGTCCCTGCCTTCTGACCCGTGGGAGTCACCTGCTCTCATACAAGGTCGGTCCCCAGAGTAGCACCTGGTCCCTCTGCTCGGTCCTTCCCTGGTCACGGAGTTGATTGAGCCGCCGTACGACCTTGGTCGGTCTGAGTTGATACCTAGTTACGTCCCTCTGGTCCCTCCTTGCACCGCAGCACAGAGGTTCCACCACCCGGATCATGCGTGTTAAACCCTGCTTGTATACAACTGTCACCTGCGGAATACTCACCTGCTGGGGACAGCTATACACTTAATCCTTAGCACCATTTAAAAGTGACAGTCTTTAAGGTGTTTAACATAAACAGGACTTCCAAGTTGTATTGTACAGTATTGTATACATGTACCTGAGAGATGTAGTGTTTAATTGAGGAGCAAACTATTTAATGTATTAATGTTTTAGCAGTTTACATTTTTCAACCAAGGTCGGTTGCGCAATAATTTTAAACAAATCATTATGAGGGGCTTTGTCAGATGCTCAATGTCTTTCTATCTATCAACTACTGGCCCGACCATCATCTATTAAAGCTTTTAAAGGGTGGTTCCTCAAACAATCAAAAATTTCCCTAATCATAGTATAGGAGATGACTTGTAGACTACTAAATTGTCCAACTGCTGGGACATCCAGTGATTGCCAGATTTGGGTTCTGAAGACCCATCTTGAATGGAGAGGAAGTGCATATGCTTGGCCTCTCCTCCATTCACTGTATATGAATCTGCCAGATACAGCGCCTCGCGCTCTTCAGCAGTTCGATAGACGCAGAATGGCATGGAGGTTCAACATGGGAACCTCACCTTCATTCAAGAGTCTTGATCACAGGAGTGTCACGGATCTCTGTTTTCAGACCTCCAGAAATCAGTAAATAATCACCTATTGATAGGGATTAACTTTCTTATTTGGGAAAAATCCTTTTAATCCTTCTCATAGCTCTAAAGTACTTTCTCTCCGCTACCTGCTCCATTCTCCTTATTCATTATTATGTCATTCCATGAAAAACATATACTTTTTGCATTATATTGGAGAGCGGTGATATGATCCATACAATGATTACCTGCAGTTTCTAAATCTAATAGTATCATAATACCTGTCTATTCTATTTGTGATTGCTGTATGAAAAAAATAGTATATTTCTATGAGACTATTTCCCCTTTCTCCTTCTTGTAAGAGATGACAGACAGAAACTTACTACAAACATATGGCGGAAAAACAGGCTAAAGCTACATAGTGTACATTGAGAGTGTCAGAGATAATCTTTCTGTCACTGATTTATCACTACTTCCATTTGATAAGATTCAGAGCACAGCAAGTGTAATGTGACAAGACTCTGGCCCTCTGTCTCTGCAAAGCCTGGGGCATTATGGAAAATGTACTGTGCATTAGGGGAACCGTATCAGATGAAGGAGGAATCAACATGGCAAAAAATCTAGAAATGCAACATCAACTAAACCAGGTATATAAAAGGCATTCATCATTCTGCAATGATAGCCTATGTTGTGTTATACAGGTAAGAAATGACTGCAGTGTAGCCTTAATATATATTGACTCTCTATGTTAAATAAATTCATCAGTCCATCCAGTTTCAGCAATCTAGCATCCTGATTAATAAAAAATACCTTCAATACTGTGTGAAAGCATTGTGTTCTGGGCAGATTAACTCAATAATGACCAATCGCCTTAAATTTGTGTCTCTTGGTCATGGCCTTTTATTCGGCAATAAAAATTTACAATGCAATCTAGCAACAGCAGGTCCGATCCATAGCTGTTAGATAGTTTCATAGTTTATAAGGCCGAAAAAAGACAAGCGTCCATCGAGTTCAGCCTATTTCTTGTGCACTGCAGCTATTCCGCAGTGTTGATCCAGGGGAAGGCAAAAAAAAACAATGCGGTATAGGCCAATTTACATCATTGAGGAAAAATTCACTTCCCGACTCCAATCTGGCAGTCAGATTAAATCCCTGGATTAACTAACTATCACTAAGCATAAGATGTAATTTTATTGTTCTCAAGAAAGGCGTCCAGGCCTCTCTTGAACTCATTAAGTGAGTTGGACATCACCACTTCCTCTTCCAGAGAGTTCCAGAGTCTCACGGCTCTGACCGTAAAGAATCCCCTTTTATGCTGGTGCAGGAACCTCCTTTCCTCCAGACGCATAGTGTGCCCCCTCGTCTTTGTCACCATCCTTGGTATAAACAGGTCATGGGAGAGATCTCTGTACTGCCCCCTGATGTATTTATACATGTTTATGAGGTCTCCCCTAAGCCTTCTTTCCAACGTAAATAGGCCTAATTTTGACAACCTCTCTGGGTATTCTAGTCCCTCCATTCCCTTTATTACCTTAGTTGCCCTCCTTTGTACCCTCTCTAGCTCCAATATGTCTTTCCTGAGCACCGGAGCCCAGAACTGTGCACAATATTCTAAGTGCGGCCTTACCAGCGCTTTATACAGAGGAAGAACAATGTTCTCATCATATGCCCCTATTCCTCTTCTGATGCATGCCATGACTCTATTTGCCTTCGCAGCTGCTGCCTGACAATGGGTACTCCAATTTAATTTGCTATTAACCAAGACGCCCAGGTCCTTCTCCATGTCAGATTTCCCCAACGGTTTCCCATTTAATATGTATGGGTGACTGCTGTTTTTCTTTCCCATGTGCATGACCTTACATTTATCGGCATTGAACCCCATTTGCCATTTTTTGGCCCAACTCCCCAATTTATCTAAATCCTCCTGTAGCTGTGCCCTATCCTCATCTGTATTAACTACTTTACAAAGTTTAGTATCATCTGCAAATATTGCTATTTTACTATGCAACCCTTCCACTAGATCATTAATAAATATATTAAATAATATAGGGCCCAAGACAGACCCTTGAGGCACCCCGCTAGTAACCCTGACACCCCCTGAGCTTACTCCATTGATAACCACCCTCTGCTTTCTATCACTCAGCCAGCTATTTACCCACTTGCACACATTATCCCCCAGACCAAGCATTCTCATTTTATATACCAACCTTTTGTGTGGCACGGTATCAAACGCTTTGGAGAAGTCAAGGTATACAACATCCACTGACTCTCCCTGGTCCAGCTGTGAGCTCACCTCCTCGTAGAAGGTCATCAGGTTTGTTTGGCAGGAGCGATCCCTCATGAATCCATGTTGATATGGAGTTAGACAGTTATTATCATTAAGATATTCTACAATAGCATCTCTAAGAAATCCTTCAAACAATTTACCCACAACAGACGTTAAGCTGACTGGTCTATAGTTCCCAGGGTCACTTTTAGACTCCTTTTTGAATATTGGTACCACATTTGCTTGGCGCCAGTCAAGTGGGACAGTCCCTGTCCATAAAGAGTGCTTGAATATAAGATACAGCGGTCTGTCTATCACATTACTTAATTCTTTTAGTACCCGGGGGTGTATGTCATCTGGGCCTGGTGACTTGTCTATTTTGATATTATTTAGGCGTTTCTGAACTTCCTCCTGGGTTAGGTGGGTGATATTTAGCGGAGGGTTTACTTTATCACTCTGCATTTCCTCCGATAAATTGTTTTCTTTTGTGAAAACAGTGGAGAAGAAGCTATTGGGTAGGTTTGCTTTACCCTCATAGCCCTCTATGATTTTACCCAGGTTATTTTTCAATGGGCCAACTCCATCAGTTTTAATCCTTTTACTGTTTATATAGTTAAAGAACAGTTTGGGATTCGTTTTACTTTCCTTGGCAATTAGTCTCTCTGTCTCCTCTTTTGCTATTCTTATTTGTTTCTAACAGATTTTGTTTTTTTCCCTATAAGATATTAGCGCTTCCTCGCTGCCTTCTTGTTTAAGTTTACCGAAAGCCCTTTATTTGTTTTTCATTGCCCTCTTGACTTCCTTATTTAGCCACAGCTATGGAACATAAGGAAAAGACAGAACGGGTTTAATATTGCTTCTGTCTTCTCCATTGCCAGCTACATAGCGCTTAGTGAGTGCTGCGCTGCCAGGTCCCACAGATACACCAGTACTACTACACGGATTGGCACTACTATGCATATTATCTATAATATAATCAGCGATGTGTCCGTCTGTCCAAAGCCTCTATAGACTGTGCCTGCGCAATGCGCCTGCACAGTCTGTCCTCAGATAGAAGGAACACATCCACATCCAGACAGGGATGAGGGATGTGGAGTGTAGCGCCGGAGATTGCGGTATGCAAAGGCACTGAATGCATACCACAATCTCCGGCACCATAAGCACATACCTGACAGGGAGGAGTGTTGCCGCGACGCCTTTTTTTGGGCTGAAGGCCGGGGGAGGAGTGTGGCGTCGGAATCGGCGCATGCACATAACACGCTATCCGGTGCAATTTTAGTAAGGACACATTTGCAGCATGTCTTCAACAATATGGCTCCGGACAACGCGATATGCACACGCATGTACTCCAGCGCCATTTTGTTGAATACACTCTGCAAATGTGTCTTCACTAAAATGGCGCCAGGTAGCGTGCTATGCAGGCGCTGATTCTGGCGCCATTTTAGTAAAATAACACAGGCGACGCGCTGCAGGGGAGCGATAGAAAGGTGTGTGATGGAGTGTTTTTTTTATTTAAATGATGGATGGGGGAGCATATAACAGGATGGGGCGCAGGATGGGGAAGCATATACCAGGATGGGTGCTCAGGATGCAGGAGCACATAACAGGATGGGGGAGCACATAAAATATAGGGGCGCACGATGGGGGAGCATATACCTGGATGGGGGAGCACATAAGTGGATGGGGGCGCAGGATGGGGAGCACATAACAGGATGGTGGTGCAGGATGGGGGAGCACATAACAGTTTGGGGGCGCATGATGGGGGGGCACATAACAGGATGGGGGCGCATGATAGGGGGGCACATAACAGGATGGGGGTGCAGGTTGGGGAGCATGGAGAGCACATAACAGGATGGGTGACCAGGATGGAGGAGCACATAACAGGATTGGGGACCAGGATGGGGAAGCATATACCAGCATGGAGGAGCATATACCAGGACCAGGATGGGGGCTCAAATATCAGGATGGGTGAGCATATACAAGGATGGGTGAGCATATACCATGATGGAGGAGCATATACCATGATGGAGGAGCATATACCAGGATGGTGGAGTATATACCAGGAGGAAGGACCAGGATGGGGGCTCAAATACCAGGATGGGGAAGCATATACCAGGATGGAGGAGCATATATCAAAATGGGGGGACACATAACAGGAGGAAGGACCAGGATGGGGGCTTAAATTCCAGGATGGGGGAGCATATACCAGGATGGGGGTGCAAATACCTGTATGGAGGAGCATGGACCAGGATGGGGGCGCAAATACCAGGATGGGGGACCAGGAGGAGGGAGCACATAACAGGATGAGAGTAGCATATACCAGGATGGGGGAGCAAATAACAGGATGGGGGAGCATGGACCAGGATGGGGGAGCATATACCAGGATGGGGGTGCAAATACCTGTAGGGGTAGCATGGTCCAGGAAAAGGGCGCAAATACCAGGATGGCGGAGCATGGACCAGGATGGGGGACCAGGAGGAGGGAGCACATAACAGGATGGGAGGAGCATATACCAGGAGAAGGGAGCACATAACAGGATGGGAGGAGCATATACCAGGATGGGGGACCATATATCAGGGTGGGGGACCACATAACAATAAAAATACTCGCAACCCCGGGCATAGAATGGTTTCAATAGCTAGTTTATAATATAATCAGGAATGTGTCCGTCTGTCCGAAGCCTCTATACACTGCACCTACGCAATGTGCCTGCACAGTCTGGACCCCAGATTGAAGGAACACATCCACATCCCAGACAGGGATGAGGAGAATGCCTAGGCACTGAACACATACCGTGATCTGCGGCATAATAAGCACATACCTGACCAGGAGGAGTGTTGCCGCTGTGCCTCTGTTCGGGCCGGAGTATGGCGTCGGAATCGGCACATGCGCATAGTGCGCTATCTGGTGCCATTTTAGTGAAGACACATTTGTTGTGTGTCTTCAACAAAATGACGCCGGACAGCACGATATACGCACGCGCGTACTCCGGCGCCATTTTGTTGAATACACTCAGCAAATGTATCTTCACTAAAATGGCGCCGGATAGCGCGCTATGCAGGCACTGATTCCGGTGTCATTTTAGTAAAATAACACAGGTGACGAGCTGCAGGGGAGCAATAGAAAGGTGTGTGATGGATGGGGGAGCACATAACAGGATGGGGGCGCAGGATGGGGGTGCATATACCAGGATGGGGGTGCAGGATGGGGAGCACATAACAGGATGGGGGAGCACATAACAGGAGGAGGCACAGGATGGGGGAGCTTATACCAGGATGGGGGCACAGGATGGGGGAGCACATAACAGGATGGGGAACACATTACAGGATGGGGGAGCACATTACAGGATGGGGGCGCAGGATGGGGGACCAGGATGGGGAAGCACATTACAGGATGGGAGCGCAGAATGGGAGAGCACATAACACGGTGGGGGGCACAGGATGGGGGAGCACATAACAGGATAGGGGACCAGGATGGAGGCGCACATAACAGGATAAGGGACCAGGAAGAGGGCGCATATACCAGGATGGGGGCGCAGGATGGGGGAGCAAATACAAGGATGGGGGAGCACATAACAGGATGGGGGAGCAGGATGGGTGAACACATAATAGGATGGGGGAGCAGAATGGGGGAGCACATAACAGGATGGGGGAGCAGGATGAAGCAGCACATAACAGGATGGGGGTGCAGGATGGGGGATCATATACCAGGATGGGGGAACACATAACAGGATAGGGGACCAGGATGGAGGAGCACATAACAGGATAGAGGACCAGGATGGGGGAGCACATAACAGGATGGGGGACCAGGATGGGGTGCCACATAACAGGATGGGGAAAAGGATGGGGCACACATAACAGGATTGGGGAGCATTTACCAGGATGGGGGGGCATATACAAGGAGGAAGGACCAGGATGGGGGCTCAAATACCAGGATGGAGGAGCATATACAAGGATGGGGGAGTATATACCAGGATGGGGTAGCACATACCAGGATGAGTGGACAAGGATGGGGGGGCACATAACAAGAGGAAGGACCAGAATGGGGGCTCAAATACCAGGCAGGATGGGGGAGCATATACCAGGATGGGGGACTGGGATGGGGATGCAAATACCAGGATGGGGGCGCACATAATAGGATGAGGATGGGGGAGCATATACCAGGATGTGGGAAAAGGATGGGGTTCAATGAACCAGGATGGGGGAGCATGGACCAGGATGGGGGAGCATATACCAGGATGGGTGACCAGGATGGGAGAGCACATAACAGAATGGGGAAACACATAACAGGATGGAGGAGCAGGATGAGGGAGCACATAACAGGATGGGGGAACGCGATGGGGGAGCACATTACAGGATGGGGGCGCAGGATGGGGGGGCACATAACAGGATGGGGAGCACAGGATGGGAGAGCATATACCAGGATGGGGGAGCACATAACAGGATAGGGGACCAGGATGGAGGAGCACATAACAGGATAAGGGACCAGGATGGGGGTGCATATATTAGGATGGGAGCGCAGGATGGGGGAGCAAATAACAGTATGGGGGCACAGGATGGAGGAGCATATATCAGGATGGGGGAGTACATAACAGGATGGGGAGCAGGATGAGTGAACACATAACAGGATGGGGGAGCAGGATAAAGGAGCACATAACGGGAGGGGAACCAGGATGGGTGAGCACATAACAGCATGGGGGCGCAGGATGGGGGAGCGCATAACAGGATGGTGGCACAGGATGGGGGAGCAAATACCAGGATGGGGAGCACATAACAGGAAGGGGAGCAGGAAGGGTGAACACATAAGAGGATGGGGGAGCAGGATAAGGGAGCACATAACAGGATGGGGACCAGGATGGGGGAGCACATAACACGATGGGGGCACAGGATGGGAGAGCACATAACAGGATGGGGGCGCAGGATGTGGGAGCGCATGACAGGATGGTGGCACAGGATGGGGGAGCAAATACCAGGATGGGGAGCACATAACAGGATGGGGAGCAGGATGGGTGAACACATGACAGGATGGGGGAGCAGGATAAGGGAGCACATAACAGGATGGGGACCAGGATGGGGGAGCGCATAACAGGATGGTGGCACAGGATGGTGGAGAAAATTCCAGGATGGGGAGCACATAACAGGATGGGTGAACACATAACAGGATGGGGGAGCAGGATAAGGGAGCACATAACAGGATGGGGACCAGGATGGGGGCGCAGGACGGGGGAGCACATGAAAGGATGGGGGCGCAGGATGGGTGGACCAGGATGGGGGAGCATGAACCAGGATAGGGGAGCATGAACCAGGATAACAGAGCATATACCAGGATGGGTGACCAGGATGAGGGAGCATATACCAGGATGGGGGACCAGGATGGAGGAGCATATGCCAGGATGAGGGACCATATGCCAGGATGGGGGACCATATACCAATAAACATGCTTGCCACCCGGGCATAGAACGGGTTCAATAGCTAGTGTATACAGTATATATCTTTATATATATAGATATTGTGGTAAAGCGACTTGCTCGGCTCTCCAGAGGCAGACATAGGACACACGGTTTGAGTAAACTTCCTGCGGGTTTATTGTGTGGCATAAACTCCAGCAGCGTCCCATAAAAATAAACAGTCCCTCTCAGGGTTAACGGGAAAACAAAAGATAAAGTATAACAGAGTCCTTTAGCCAGCGAGGCTTTGCCCGCTACAGATAGCACAGTGAAGTCTCAGCAAAACCAGTCCTCCGATATATACATATATATATATTGTGACAAAGTCACTGGCAAAGTACAGGAGGGGAGATATGTAGGATAAATTCCCAGCCTTCTAGAGCATTTGGTGTATGGTGGGTCTGGAGACTCAAGCGCTGTAGCTGTTTTGTCATGTGAAGGAAAGCTAAACCTTGGATTGTTTGTTCCTGAAGTGGGCGGTTACCTGTAGCAACAAGTACAGTGCCATACATTATGTTTTGTCTTTCCTGTTAGGCCATGTTTGTTTTGCTAACGTTGCCGTGGTTTATGCAGTGTTCTTAATAAACCACGGAAGATTTAAAGAGACAGTATTTCTTTGTCTACCTCTATGTAAATGTATAATACCGGCAAGAAGTAAAAAAAAGTAGTAAAGTAAAAAGTTTCCTTTGTTAATAAATACTCAAAAATATATATATATTTTATATAAACTAAGTTTTAATTACATACATAAAAAAAGATTCATATTAGGTATCTACAAAACAATAATAACCTGGAGAATTCATTCAAAGGGTTACTTGATGTGAATCATGAATAGTTAAAAATATAAGCAAAAAAAACAAAACCTAAAATAGCTTATTTTTCTATGCTTGTACAGTAATTCATTTGTTCCCAAACAGCGCTAAAAAATAATATCATTTGTCCTGCATAAAAAGCCTCAAATAGCCATGGCAATGAAAAATACTGTAATTTATTGATGTCATCTGCAAAGAGGAGGGGAAAAAAAGGAAAAAAAAAACATTTCCTTTCATTAAGGCTTATTCAAGCCTGGTCACTAAGGGGTTAATGAACAGTAAAATTCGGCACATACATGTTAGCTATCGCAGGCATACATTAGAGTGTTAGCCACCCTAACCTGCCATTTAATATAGGTGGGTGACTTCCATGTCTTAATTCACAGACATTAATTAATGTAATTCTACTAGCTAAAATGCAGATGTTTTAATATGGTGAAATGATATGTGTACGTTTTCATGACAGTGAAATCCGCATGACTAGAAATTATGGAATATAAAAACATTTAGGCCCCATTTTCCATGCCAATCTTAATGAGGGGGCGGGGAGGAGTGCAAGGCATGTGCCTCTTAATTAATCAGGGGAGGCTCGAAGTAGCTTTCACCTCTGTGTGCTCCAGCGACTGGAGTAATATTTGTGGTGTAAGGCACAACATGTCATGAATTGGACATGTAGGGATTGTCATACCTGTCAAGGCCCTGTCCTGCTGCAGCTCCGGGCACTTTATCAGGAGAAAAGACAACTGCTCCTGAAGTGTACGTGCTAGAGTAAAGGACCGGAATCCTGACTTCATGTAGACAAAAAACCTCAGCACCTAAATGAAGATGGAGAAGAGAGATGTCGATGCAATAAGTGAATATTTTATTTTGATTCAGTAAGAAAAATTCCAATGTTTATCAAGGACATTTGTATTGTAGAGGAGCTGGGTATGAGGCAGATGAAGCTGTGTGCAGGCAGTGGGAGCTCCCACAGATAGGACCTTATTCATGTAGATTGTACACACCAGTCTTAAAGGGAACCTGTCACCGGGTTTGTCCCATATGAGGTAAGGCCAGTACCTTTCAACCCTGATATACAGCATTCTAATATGCTGTATATATGCCCCCAATACAGCCTGCATAACAAGAAAAAGACCTTTTATTATACTCACCTATGGGGCGGTCGGGTCCGATGGATGTCACTGTCTTGGTCTGGGGCCTCCTGCCCTGTTGAAGGCAAAGCAAAGTACTGCAGTGCGAATGTGCAGGGAAAGGCCAAAGAGCCCCAGTGCATGCACACTGCATTACTTTAGTCTGCCCTGGTCAGGGCAATGAAGTACGCCTGCACAAAAGCACGATGTCAGGGACACTTTGTGGATGATGTAGGACACGTCATCCAAAGAAAGCAAGAAGGAGGACGTCATCGCAAAAAGAGAGGAGGCATCGGACTAAGATAGTGATGGCCATTGGACCCGACCGCCCCGCAGGTGCGAATTATGAAAGGTCTTTTTCTTGTCTTACAGGTCGGATTCAGGGCATATATACATCATATTAGAATGCCGTATATAAGTACTTACAAAACTGGCCTTACCTCATATGGGACAAACCTGGTGACAGGTTCCCTTTAATAAAGAGGCATAGTGGAGTAAGTGGAGCCTGATTCATTTAGAGGCAAATCTTACAAATGGTGTGTGCCTCCATGGGTCTCAATAAAAATCTTTCTACAGTCAGCTACACCATGTCTGGTCAGGAATTAGTCGGGCGAGCATTACCACCCACCCCTGCACCACCCACTTTTGCGGACCTGGCTGGGATTGGAGTGAAAAAGCCAACATTGTTGCGTCAGCTCGAGTTGCTTAATCATGAATTGAATAAAAAATGTGTAAATTTTGAAAGTGACTTATGCCACTTTTCTGGCTTCACTTTGATGAATTGAGCAAATAGATTCATGAAAATTTTTTTATAACTGTGGGGAGTTTTTTGGATGAGAATCATAAGTTCATATTGCATTCTTTAACAAAGGCAAATAATGGCACTGGACCTTTTCAATATAAAGAGATAGTTTAGTGAAGGTAATGAGTCACATTTTTTCAAAAGAAGAATTAATCTGAGTGAAAATAAGAATTTTTTGGGCTTCAATGATATGAAACGGAAGGATTATTGAGCTTCAAGTCACATGGCTATGTTGTGAAGGATTTCTTTATTTCCCACGACAAGGTGTACTTACCATTGCATCATTGCCACTTTAACCCCTTAACAACCAATGACGGACATAGAATGTCATGAGCGGGTGTCAGTTTCCGCATCATGACGTGCTATGTCTGTCATACATTTAAACTGTCCATGCATATTACACTGATAGCTGAGAGGCACGGGAAGAGGTGCGGGGACCCACGTCTCCACTCTCAAGGCGATCTGATCGCGCAGGAGGTACTGAGATATCAGTACCTCCTGCACGATCACAGCAGGATCTCGTGCTACTAGTGGCTGAGCCACCGCTGTGACAGCCAGGGACGATGTCAGCATCACCGCAGGGGCCCGACCATTGATGTGGTGATCCAACGTCATCATGATGACCCCTGGGTCACCAAGCTACAGAAAGCATTTTAAACCATGCTCAGAACATGTTGTAAGATGCTTCTGTACAGGTACACACGTGGTCAACATTGTTGGTACCCCTCGTTTAATGAAAGAAAAACCCACAATGGTCACTGAAATAGCTGGAATCTGACAAAAGTAATAATAAATAAAAAATCTATGAAAATGAACAAATGAAAGTCAGTCATGGTTTTTCAACCCTACTTCCACAGAATTTTTTTAAAAATTAAACTCAGGAAATAGGCCTGGACAGAAATGATGGTACCCCTGAAAATGATGTGACAAAGGGGACAAGTTGTGTCCACTAATTAGCATCTTAGGTGTCTACAATCTTGTAATCAGTCAGTGGGCCTGTATACAGGGCTACAGATACTCACTGTGCTGTTTGGTGACATGATGTGCACCACACTCAACATAGACCAGAGGAAGTAAAGGAAAGAGTTGTCTCAGGAGAATAGAAAGAAAATTATAGACAATCATGTTATAGGTAAAACTTATCAGACCATCTCCAAGCAGCTTGATGTTCTTGTGACTACAGTTGCACATATTATTCAGAAATTTAAGATCCATGGGACTGTAGCCAACCTCCCTGGACGTGGCCACAGGAGGAAAATTGATGACAAATCAAAGAGATGGATAATACGAATGGTAACAAAAGAGCCCAGGATAACTTCTAAAGTAATTAAAGGTGAACTTCAAGCTCAAGGAACATCAGTGTCAGATCGCACCATCCGTCATTGTTTGATCCAAAGTGGACTTCATGGGAGACGACCAAGGAGAACACCACTGTTGATAAAAAATCATGAAAAAGCGAGACTGGAATTCGCCAAACTACATGTTGACAAGCCACAAAGCTTCTGGGAGAATGTCCTATGGACAGATGAGACAAAAATGGAAGTTTTTGGCAAGGCACATCAGCTCTATGTTCACAGATGGAAAAATGAAGCATATCAAGAAAAGAACACTATCCCTACTGTGAAACATGGAAAAAAAATTACAAAATAATAATAAAAAAATATTATACCGACAAATACACATTTTTGTGTAAAAAAAAAAAGTAAGTACACATACTTGGTATCGCCACATCCAGAATGACCCGATCTATAAAACTACACACTAGTTAACCACTTCATTAAACTTCATAAAAATAAATAAAAAATGTGGCAAACTATGGTTTTTCATCATACTGCTGGAAAAAAGTGGAAAAAAAAGCATCAAAAAGCTAAATGTAAATAAAAATGGTATCGCTGAAAATGTCATATTGTCTCACAAAAAACAAGCCCTCACACAACTCCATTAGTGAAAAAATAAAAAAATGATAGCTCTCGGAATACAGCGATGCCAAAATATATTTTATCTATGAAATAGTTTTTATTGTGTAAAAGCACCAAAACATAAAAAATTATATCAATGTGGTATCACTGTAGTCATCCTGACCCGACGAAAAAAATTGCCATATCAAGTTTACCACAAGGGAAACGGCATAAAAAAAAACAAAAAACAATTCCTGAATTGCTGGTTTTTGTTCATTCTGTTTTTCAAAAATCGGAATAGAAAGAGATCAAAAAATGTTATGTGCCCAAAAATGATCCCAATAAATATGGCAACTCGTCCCTCAAAAAACAAGCCCTCACATGACACTGTCGGCAGAAATATGGAAAAATGATAGCTCACAAAATAAGGTGATGCAAAAACTAGTTTTTGCAAAATAAAAGCGTCTTTTAGTGTGTGACAGCAGCCAAACATAAAAACCGATATGAATCTGGTTTCGCTGTAATTGCACAGACCCGAAGAATAAAGTCGACTAATCGCTTATACCACCTGAGGAATGGCATAAAAAAATAAATAAAACCAATTCTTGACCAACAACTAATTTGTTCATTCTGCCTCCCAAAGTTACCAGTGAGGCTCAGCTCACATTTATCCTGCGTTCTACTCTGAGCGCTTACACCACGGTCATTATAGCGAATGGATCCCTCAGGAGTTTCATCTGAATCACGTCTTTTTGATATTTAGATGGAAACCCTGATGTAAGTGCTCAGCGTAGAATAAATGTGATCCAAATGTTATGTGAAATGTTCCAAAAAAAAGCTTCAACTCAATACACAAAAACAGTATGTCCTCACTCAGGTCCATCATCTGGAAATATAGGGGCTTCCACATTACTGGTAGCACAAAGATTCCGAAAAAACCTATGGCTCCTCATTTGACAAAAGAAATCCAGCAAATTCTGTACTCCCAAATCTGAAGGCCCTCCTTCCCTTCTGAGCCCCACAGTGCACCTAAAATACATTTAGCATCCACATGTTTGCCATTTCTGAAGCGATCAGAGCCTGCATAATTTACTGGTGCATGCCTCCAGAAGTACGAGCTGGACAAAATGTACTGGGCACTACAATGTACTGGGCACTGCAATGTACGGGCACCACAATAGCAGAGTTGCAATTTTCACTCAGCAACATCCACTGCTTCATGTTACTGGAAAACACCCATAGAGTCAATTCATCACTACACCTGAAGATAAATTCCCAAAGGGGTATATTTCTACAATGGGGTCACATGAGGGGGGTATTCTGCTCTTCTGGCACTTAGGGGCTCTGTACATGGTGTCCGCAAATAGTACTACTTCCATTCCGAGTCTTGCTGTGTGGATAAGCAGTACTGTACATATGGAGTATTTCCATGTTCAACAGAAATTATGTGACAAATTTTGGTGCAATTTTTTCCCATTTCTGCGTGTGAAAATGTAAAATATGGGGCTAAAACATTTTTTGTGGTAAAATTGTAATAATTTTTTCTTCACTGCCCAATCATGTAATGTTCTGTGACACACTGATGGTGTCAATTAGTGATGAGCGAGCACTACTGTGCTCGGGTGCACGTTGCTCGGGTCGAGCAAATCGTAATGCTCGGGTGTTCGAACTGAGCAACAAGCACAATGTAAGTCTGTTAGGAGGGTGGTTGCAAACAACTCTATTATAATGGAACGCAGCCGACCCCGGGGTCTGCGATGCAGCCTGGCGGACTGCTGCTGAACATCTTCCGGGTGAAAAGGAAAGCAACCAACTTAAATGATAAACCCTTCCGTGTTACTGCACACAGGAACGGGTATAGCAAATCGCACTATTTCCGTTAGCAGCACGAGAGATGTGAGGAGAAAAACTATCTGTAGACCTGTTACTGCACAGGGACTACTACACTGGCGGCGCAAGGATGCGTGTGTGACTACGCCGACGGGTACACGTGCCTCCAGCCGGTGTGCTACCGGACTGAAGGGTACTACTCCACGTGGCTGACAGGCGATAGCCGTGGATAGGACGTCTGCAGGCTGCTCGGGGTGTTAGGTGACCCCTTTTGCAGAGCCAGACTGCAAGACGAAGCTACCTGCCTATTTCCACTAGCCTGCCTATTTCCACTAAACCTGCCTATGGAAACTACGTGGAACACAGTCGTCCACACAACAGCATCACATGCTCTATGACCAGAGAGCACCGCCATGCTTGTGGGCGGGCATTTTAAAGACTAAGCCCTGCCCACCGTCGCACCATTGGTGATGCCACCCATGGGCCAATCAGGCGGTGCCAGGTCAACGGGTCAGGTGGTTGCCAAACCACCAATCACGGTCCGCCAGGTCACGGGCATGCTCAGTGCGGCGAATCCTGGACTTAGACTCCAAGAGCCCAGTCTCCCTCCGCAACCTATGTTCAACATTGAGAGGCACTAATAGCCAAGAGACAATCTTTGCATCTCGTGGACCAGCTAGGCGTTGGGGCTGACGATGATGCTGAGCAGCATCAGCCCAGGCTGAACCAGAATGGGAAACCACAGAAGGTTCTGGACCCATTTTGAATCCAGCAACAACCCGACACCTAACATTATCCCCCCTTCTAACATCCCCCTCCACTTGACGCTCATTTTCCTCAACGAGCAGGGGAGCATGAATGTGGTCCTCCGGGTCACAGGAAAGATCCTCAGAACCATGACCTCTCCGGTGTACAGGGTACACTTTTTTAAATCGGGGGACAAACTTAGCAGACTCCCCGCGTACCTTATTATTGCGAGCCGTGAGCCACACTCTGTCGCCCGGATAGACGATGAGAAGAGACATCCCACTCTCTATGTGTGGAGTCCGTCACGGGTGACATATGGAGAAGACCATCCTGACTTTGACGGAAAGATTTACCTCTCGCACAGACGGGACACGCGAGAATAAATTCTTTGGCGTTCTGGCGCCACCTGGGCCACCAATAGGACAGTTGAACTGTTAGTGGTAGGTTTGACCCCCAGATGAGCTCCGATCTTAGGGGCATGAGCCCAGAAGAGCACCACATTTTGTAGATTAGGGGAAACAAACGTCCTCCCCGACGGAACCTGGTTAGAGGACACTGTAGCCACCCTCTCTACCTGAGAATTCTTTTTGACATAGTCTGACAAGACCCGGGTCCTGGGGACAGACAAAAAATCTGTACCGGAAGCCACAACAGTAGAGGGATCAGAGACTACCCTCCGGGTGACTGTGACCATACACTGAGACACACAATTCTCACTCCAGGAAGAAATTCTCCCCTTATTCCAGTCAATGAGTGGAGTATGACAACGTAGCCAGAGGAGACCCAATAACACCTCGTCTAATCCACCGGGATTAATAAGAAAGGAGATGACCTCCTGGTGGCCCTGAGGAAATGACATGGTGAGGGGAGTCGACTGGTGGGTGATTTGCATGTCCAGGAGTGAACCATTGACTACACTGATGATCATTGGTCTTGGCAGTAACTCTATAGGGATGGCGTGCCTCTGGGCAAATGTAGATGACAAAAAATTGCCATCAGCACCATTGTCCACCCACGCCTTGGCAGTAACTGCAGATGTACCAAAGGACAAAGTCACATTATATAACCCATCAGCACCATTGTCCACCCACGCCTTGGCAGTAACTGCAGATGTACCAAAGGACAAAGTCACATTATATAATAATTTGAAGGAAGAAGTCCCAGAATCTAATACACCTCCTCCAACGGTGGTAAACCTACTCGTTCTCCTGACTGCTTGGAACCCTTATTTACGGGGTACTCCAAGAGATGTGCAGGTCAGGAATGAGAGGGACTAGACTCAGTCCGGGATATATCCATAGCCTCAGGCTCCTGGTCGGGAGTCGCGAGTTCGGAAATGGGTCTAGAGAAGGATTGTGCCAATCGATACTGAAGTTTGGCGACCTCCAGCTCTAATTTGTGTTCTGCATGACGCAAATCAATTCGGTTTGCGAGAGATATTAACTCCTCCAGGGAGGTTGGAATCTCTCTGGTAGATAGAGCATTCTTAGCATGACCAGCCAGACCCTTCCAGAACACCGGGATAAGCGATCGCTCAGACCAATCCAGTTCAGCCTCTAGGGTTCTAAACTGGATGGCATAGTGGCTGGCGGTGGCCGAACCCTGGATCAATGCAAGAAGCTTAAGAGCCGTATCATGCGTGACCTGAGGACCAAGGAATATACTTTTTAGGCTCTTAAGGAAAAGACCCGCATTTGCTACAACCGGATCATTCCGCTCCCATAGAGGAGTAGCCCACTCCAGAGCCCCGTGGGAGAGTAATAAGATGACATAACCCACTTTGGCTCTTTCGGAGCAGAACCGTGCCTTCATCATCTCCAAATGAATGGAGCATAAATTAATAAAACCCCTGCAAAATTTACTGTCCCCAGAAAATTTTTCCAGAAGAGCAAAACGGGGTAATGGCGCACTTGCAGTGGTTGCAGCATTCACCGCAGCCGAGTTAATAATATTGGCTGTTAAAGAAGCCACCTGGGTAGCTACTGCAGTGATATCAGCGACCGGGACAGCTTGTTCCAGAGACTTAAGTCTGGCCTCAATTCGCTGTATATATTGCAGCAGTTGCTGGTTGTCGGCCATGTTCGGCAAGACCCAAGCTCTCTGATACTGTTAGGAGGGCGGTTGCAAACATCTTTAATATAATGGAACGCAACCAACCCCGGGGTCCGCGATGCAGCCTGATGGACTGCTGCCGAACACTTTCCGGGTGAAAAGAAAAGCAATCAACTTAAATGATAAACCCTTCCGTGTTACTGCACACAGGAACGGGTATAGCAATTCACACTATCTCCGTTAGCAGCACGAGAGATGTGTGGAGAAAAACTATCTGTAGACCTGTTACTGCACAGGGACTACACTGGCGGCGCAAGGATGCGTGTGTGACTACGCCGACGGGTACACGTGCCTCCAGCCAGCATGCTACCGGACTGAAGGGTACTACTCCATGTGGATGACAGGCGATAGCCGTGGATAGGACGTCTGCAGGCGGCTCGGGGTGTTAGGCGACCCCTTTGGCAGAGTCAGACTGCAAGACGAAGCTACCTGCCTATTTCCACTAGCCTGCCTATTTCCACTAAACCTGCCTATGGAAACTACGTGGAACACAGTCGTCCACGCAACAGCATCTTATGCTCTATGATCAAAGAGCACCGCCATGTTTGTGGGCGGACCTTTTAAAGACTAAGCACTGTCCACTGTCGCACCCGTGGGCCAATCAGGCGGTGCCAGGTCATCGGGTCAGGTGGTTGCCAAACCACCAATCATGGTCCACCAGGTCACGGGCATGCTCAGTGCGGCGAATACTGGACTTAGACTCCAAGAGCCCTGTCTCCCTCCGCAACCTATGTTCAACATTGCCAGGCACAAATACCCAAGAGAAAATCTGTACATCTCATGGACCAGCTAGGCGTTGAGGCTGACAACAATGCTGAGTAGCATCAGCCCTGGCTGGACAGGAATGGGAGACAACAGAAGGTTCTGGACCAATTTCAAATCCAGCAACAGCCTGACGCATAACAAAGTCTTTGAGAAACTTGAGCATTTTTCTGGCAGCCCCTTCCTGGAGGTCTGGAGGGGGTATATAAATAGGCCAAATCAATAGACGCAATGCTCAAATGATATAGGAACAGCACAGCATGGGAAGAACCCTGGAATCCTCTCTAACTCCCAGGTCACTGCTGTGAACAATGTTGTCAGAGTAGAATAAAAAGAGAGTCTGTCGTACTACTTTCTAGGGGTAAATAGGGAAAATATACAAGTAAAAAAAAATTGTGATACTCTCCAAAACAAATGTATTAAAAGTACACAATGATTATTAACAGCATAAGGTCATAATCTCACAATATTTGAAAGAAATAGATGTCAATACACCAGAGAAGACAAGAAGTTCACAGATGAATTTCATAAGTATAGGTAGTCCATAGTCTACTGAGGTTTTTAGAAGTTCCAGCGATACTAAGTTATAATTGTTATTAGCAATTTTCTGAGTAATTAGAGCAAAGGAAACATCCATAGTAGGTTTTCTTGCTGTAATAACTACCCTTCCGTTGAGAGCTGTTATCAAACAAGAGTTAATCATGGATTGTAGGGGAACTTAATGTCAATAGCTCTCAAATCACTGAGTAATGCATAAATCTTGCAGACAAAGAGTTAACTGAAGTTGTACTCTCTTTCTTCTGAGGCGTGTATCCGGTGGTAAATAGTAGATAGACATAGTGTGATGTGCTAACTTACTTGATCCACAAGAAACGTTGGCATCCAGTAGAAGAAAGTGGGTGATTATCCCACTCTGGAGTGTGGCATAAAATCCATGTGTCTTGTCCAGCCTGCAGAACGGGTAGCATATGCGCACATAAAAGAAGGAAGTAGGTATTGCAGAGCCAGGCGCGCTCCAGCCAGCTGCATCCCTGGTTACCAACCTCTGTTGAACGGCGTGTGCTGGGAAGCCACGTGACATCACTAGGTGCGGGGAGTCTGAAAGCCAGAAAGCAGACCAACCGTTTTCGGGGAATACTCAGTCCCCTTTCATCAGGGTATGCGCTCAAAGTGAACTAGGGAGTTCTTTATAGGCATATAGCTCCACTTCCTTACCACCCTCCAAAAAAAAAAAGTTCAACAGATCCTCCAAATTACTCAATCAACATAATGGTCCATCTGAACTGTGTACTTCTTGATAAAAAAGGGGAAAAAATGGGAAGTTCCCTTATTTTAGTCCCATAAAAATACTATAAAAGTTTACAAAGAAATACATGTGGTAAATTTGCAGATACAGCAGAAACATGAAAAAAAGGTAGAAAGATTTTTTTCTTTATTTATTTTATTCAAATGAGATTCTAATTCCTAAAGCTGCCTGACTGCCAACCTGTCAAAATATGTTGACCACCACTTGCAGTCCTGTGTACCAAAATTACCGGCATGCTTAAAAGATATCCAACACATTATCCAAAAATTAGAACAGGTTACATGGGAACCACATATCTTTTTTGTCACATTGGATATAACGTCCCTATATACAGTAATAGAACACATCAATGGATACAATGCAGCTGAATTATTTCTGGAAAAAATGGTGTATATGGTGAAAGTCAAATCCACTTTATCCGGGATTGTTTTTTCTTTATCCTTACGCATAATTACTTTCTGTATGACAAAAAAATCTTTCTTCAGACCTGGGGTACCACAATGGGGATAAAATTTGCTCCCAGTTACGCCAATTTTTATGTAGGCAGCTGGGAGGAAAAGGTTATATATGACCAAGGAAAACTATGGAACAATGGTCTTATGGAATCGGTTCATTGATGATATTATTTTCATCTGGGAAGAATCCCATGATGAGTTACTAAAATTTTTGACTAAACTAAATTCAAATGATTTCGGGCTTACCTTTACTCCAAATATCAGTCCTGTAAGTATCAACTTTTTGGATCTTACTATTGCAGTAGATCCAGGTAACAATAACATCATTACTACTAGTTTCCGAAAAGAGGTGGATTCCAAAAGCTTCATACCAATAGAAAGCTGTCACTATCCATCATGGCTACTAAATATACCTAAATATACTAAATATACCTAAGAGCCAATTCACATGCATCAGGAGAAACTGTAGTAAGATATCCGACTATGAGGAAGAAGCAAAATTCCTCAAAAATCAATTTGCGAGTAAAGGTTATCAGACCGAAGCTCTGGAAGCGTCTGCAAAAAAAGTTCAGCAGATAACAAGATCAAAACTGATCCATGACAATAGAATAACACAAAATGCCCCGGATCTGAAAGTTCTGATTCTAAGGATATGTGCCCACGTAGCATTTTTGTGGCGCTTTTACGGCCGCGAAAACGCCGCGAAATTGCTTGTAAAACCGTCTGCCATGCAAAGCAATGAGAATTCGGATGTGCTGTGCACATAATTAGCACGCCGAATTCGCATTGCGTTGCAAAATGCAGCATGACCATTTCTACCATGATTACTCTGCAAATTCGCGGCGATTGAGGAACATTGAAACGCAGCAAACCCTCAAGTATATGTGGATTTGCTGCGTTTCAATTAAATTCAATGGCCACGAATTTGCGGCGTTATCGCGCTGCGTGTGGTACCCAGGATGAAGAGGAGACTACAACTCCTCTTCATCCCGGCTACCACGTGGTGAAAAAAAGAAATAAAAAAGTTACAAATAAAAAAAACCTGTATACCCACCTCTCCGGTCTTCTCCCGGCCACGTCCTCTCTCCTCGGCGTCCCGCGGTGTGATGTCAGCTGTCAGGTGATGGTCGCGTGACCATTAGCTTGAAAAAACGCGTGCGAAAACGCATGTAAAAACGCTGAAAAAACACTTCTCTCTGGCAGAAAAAACGCATGTAAATCTGCATGCATTTTTTTCTGCCAGAGAGAGGCAAAAACGCACTGCATCAAATCTGCTACATGGGCACATAGCCTAAAGGTGCCCATTATCACTCAATACCATATCAACAATGTTACCTTTAAGAGAGTAATAAAGAAATATTGGTATACCCTCAGACAAGACTAAATAACTGGAGAACATTTACCAAATTTGTGTTCAGATGGGCTCCCACCCTAGGTCTAAAAATTGCTTCAACCAACAAGAGCATGAACATACCCAAAATAATAATAAAGGGTAATCAACCCCAGAAAAAGGTTTTTTTTTTGCACTTGGGTTCTGCTCATCCTGCAGACAATGTGGCATGAGTAAAATGACCGAATCATGTTTTGAAAATTCAGATGGTTCTGAGGTGTTTAATAGTGATGAGCGAACGTGCTTGCCACTACTGGGTACTCGCCCAAGCATCACAGTGCTTGACAAGCTCGGCAAGTATTTCCGGGTTGCTCGGACTGGAGCTCGGGTCCCCTCCCTGCATGTTTGGCACTTTTTAGAGAGCCAATGAACATGCAGTGATTGCTTGCCATGCACTGTAATACTGTAGCCATGTTGGTTGTGGCATTACAGTGATTGGCTGGCCGCACAGCGTCATCAGGTCTATATAAGACCTGGTGCCGCTATGTTCGTCACAGTCTACCCCAGAAGCAGAGTAGGGAGAGATGCTGCCGAGTCAGGGAGAGATTTGCTTGTTTATAGTTAGTATAGGTATTCCACAACATATTTATATCCATCCGAACTAACAGTCCTTCTTAGGACTGATCCAGCTGCATATATTTAGTCGTGATAGCAGGAGTTAGGCAAGGAGGCAGGGTATGTGGCAGATTGCAGTGCATACAGCACAAGAGGGTCCATAGCACGTTATGAATGATCCTGCATTTGACAGATATTTGTAGACATAGCCACAGGTATCAGGGGCCAGGGCTATTTTTTTTTTATCTTAATCCTGGTTATTTGCTTAAAAACCAAGGCAGGCAGGGTATGTGACTGACTGCAGTGCATGATACAGCACAAGAAGATCTATTGCACGTTCTGACTGATCCTGCTATCACAGATATTTGTAGACATAGCCCCAGGTGTCAGGGCAAAGGGCTAATTTTTTTTTTTATCTTAATCCTGATTATTTGCTTAAGAAGAAATCAAGAGTACACATTTTTTCTGCTCCATTCGATTGTTAGCACTGCAGAATACAGCCAGATCTTTTCCATTTAACAGCGATAAAAGTCAAGAAATTTCAGAAAAGAGGAGAACGCTGAGTTAAAGCTGATATAAAAAACAATTTTTATTGAATCAATTAATAAAATATTGCATACATGATATTAGCACAAATCATGAGGTGAAGTCGTAGAAAAACCCAGTGTAAGGCTGGAGCACCCACCCACTAGACAGAAAAGTATAACTGAAGTCAGCTTGATCATGGGGGAACAATGAAGGGGGGCTGAGTGTGCACAAGAGTGCATAAACTGCCCAAAATAAGATGGACCAAGAATAGTTAGTTGAGGAACAAGCGGTGGCATGGTTATACCATAATTATTGCACAGTGTCAAACATGAAATTTATGTCCACCACAGGTCCTTTAGTCCCCTAAGAATCAAATCACCATAGATATAGCTATAAGCCATCCACACATATCCGTGCGTGTCACAGGTGCACACATAGTAAAGGAAGATCGCTCCATTAATAATACAAATCAAATGAAATGAAGAGGCAATTCATACCCATGGTGTAGTGTTGTGGCAGGTCTCCAGTCCGAACCCCAAACGCGCGCTTTCGCCGTAAAGCTTCCTCAGGGGGCGTGGTAAGGTAAACATCCTGTGCTGTGTTTTATCTGCAAGGACCTTTCGACCACATGATCAGATTGGTCCAATAGTGGCAAAGCATATCGCGCATGTGCCCGCCTCACCCGCGATTGCGGCCGTCCCACAACCCGTCACTCACCAAGGCCATCACGTGGTCCGGCCGGCGCCAGGCCAGGACCACGGAGTGCGAGGGTAAGATGCAGACAAGGAGTGGGACGCCGCAAATCGCAGCCGGGAGGGCGTATGCGCACTACCCACGGTAAAGATCATGCTCAGATGGATGTATGGATCGATTACTAATAATTCTACCAAAAACATATCACATAAAAAAGGAGGTCATAATTGTCCCAATAGAAAGTGCAACCGGGCAGTAAAGTGATAATGTGTGCAATCAGCCCAAAAAGCATGTATGTCACATACAAAGTATGTCAAAATTCAGCTGTCAGTGCCCCTTATAGAATATTGGGTGCTCCCATGGCACCAAAGCGCTATATTGAGAAAACCAAAGTCAGAAGCATAGACATAAAGTGCCGAAGTGCAAAAAGATGGCAATATGGGAATACAATATTGGAGATACATTTAACATGATTAATCCATTATCACTAGTACATACAAAAATACACAAGTCATTTACGCGCAGAGCAGATAAAAGGAGAAGATAACTTAAGTCCAATTTGAATATATTTCAATTCCTAGGTAATAAAGTTGGAACATTTGGTAGTCCGTTAGATTCATCCCGAGCAATAGGATTATCCCAGCAATGTGGAAAGAAGGGATGCAACGAATGGTAGCATAATCATATGGAAACTTGGTCCTTACAGAATACGGATATTGACTTCAGTCACAATGCTAAATCATCTTAGAAAGGTAGAAAAAATAATTATCCAGAATGCAATAAAACCTATGGTTAAAAACGAATTAAAACGACACAAAGAAACTAACATATAGATTAAAAGATCCGTGGAGATGGAGGAAAGGGAGGAGGCAGAGACACAATGGTCACAAGCATGAAGCAAAACCCAAAGACTCGTTCAGGCCTTGCGGCACCATGGTTCCCTGAAGGATAATCCAACGGCATTCCTTTTGTGCCAAAAGACATTTTATATTGCCCCCTCTAATATCTCACTGTATATGTTCTATTCCACAAACCATAAAACATTTGGGGTTGCACTGTTGGAATTTTTTATAGTGACGTGGTATCGTTTTCAATTGGGAAGGGTCTATTGCAATTTCGGCCGAAATTATATCCCGCACATGTTCCCGTGTGCGTATTTTGAGTTGGCGTAATGTTAGTCCGACCTATATCTTAGGACAGCTACATGTAGCATAATATATTACCTGTGTAGTAGAACACGTAATATGCTGTTTAATTCTCTATGTCTTGTCGCCATCCGCCGACAAGAAACTCATCATTCTAAGTATATTTTTGCACGCGACACAGTCACCGCATGGAAAACATCCAAGTGGAGGTCCGTGGGTTCCAAACGGATTCAATTTAATGGGAATATAATGGCTTTGTGTCAACAGATCCTTTAAGCTGGGGCTTCTTCTTGGCGTCATTAGTGGGTGGTCTGAAATATATTGGGACAAAGCGGGCTCAGTTTTTAAAACTTTCCAATGTTTCCTCAGACATTCCCTCATAGTATCCCACTCCCCATTATATGTCGAAATAAACTGTACCATTTCCTGTGTTACCTAATTTTTGGGAGAGGGGGCGTAATAAACTGTCCCTTCCCCTTCTTTTTGCATTTGTGTACCCATTCTTGATACATCTGTTACTGTATCCATGGGCCCTAAATCTTTCCCGCATATCATCAGATTGGACCTCGAAGCGTGACTCAGAGGAGCAGATACGTCTGATTCTTGCAAATTGCCCCACTGGGATACCCTTAATAGTGGAGTATGGGTGACCTGAATTTGAGTGCAGCAGTGAATTTACAGAAGTGGACTTACGATGTACATCAGTCAGCAGTTGGAGAAGAGGGTCCACATGTATCCTAATATCTAGGAAATCCACCTGTGTCTTACTACTGGAGTGAGTTAATTTAATGTTAAAACTATTTACGTTGAGTTGTGTCATAAATTCCTGGAATTGGACTTCAGTGCCTTGCCAGATGATTAGTGCATCATCGATGTATCGTAGCCAACACTGCACATGGTCAGCAGCCCGCGCCACCTCCCTGCCAAAAACATCCTTCTCCCAATACCCCAGGAAGAGGTTGGCATAGGAAGGAGCACAGGCCGCCCCCATTGCAGTGCCGCACCGCTGCAGGTAAAATGTGTCTTTAAATACAAAGAAATTGTGTGTCAAAATATAAGCCAATAACTCCAGAATTAAGTCACAGGTCGGGACATCCCAGTTACTGTTTTGAAGGTAAAATCTGCATGCCTCAAGGCCGTCCTGGTGCCATATGCTAGTATAGAGCGATTCAGAATCCAGAAATTTAGAGGGAATGTGGAAATATTGGCCTCCATTTCCATTTTTTTGTTGCAGTGTGTCAGCGAAGCTATTCACACGAGGTCGCTGTGAAGAATAGTATTAGTAAACTACAGGCCCGCAATTTAAAACCGTGGATCTCCATCAGACATATCACATATAACTGCGTTCCAAATTCAGCCATTTCTGACCTCCATTTCCATTTTGTTGCAGTGTGTCAGCAAAGCTATTCACACGAGGTTGCTGTGAAGAACAATATTAGTAAACTACAGGCCTGCAATTTAAAACCATGGTTCTCCGTCAGACATATCACATATAACTGCTTTCCAAAATCAGCCATTTCTGGCTTCCATTTCCATTTTGCTGTAGTGTGTCAGTGAAGCTATTCACACGAGGTCGCTGTGAAGAATAGCATTAGTAAACTACATGCCCGCAATTTAAAACCTTGGTTCTCCGTACACTCTGCACCCAATCTTGACTGAAAAAAACAAAAATGCAGAAATTTTTGCAAATTTATTAAAAAAGAAAAACTGAAATATCACATGGTCATAAGTATTCAGACGCTTTGCTCAGTATTGAGTAGAAGCACCCTTTTGAGCTAGTACAGCCATGAGTCTTCTTGGGAATGATGCAACAAGTTTTTCACACCTGCATTTGGGGATCCTCTGCCATTCTTCCTTGCAGATCCTCTCCAGTTCTACCAGGTTGGATGGTGAACGTTGGTGGACAGCCATTTTCAGGTCTCTCCAGAGATGCTCAATTGGGTTTAGGTCAAGGCTCTGGCTGGGCCAGTCAAGAATGGTCACAGAGTTGTTCTGAAGCCACTCCTTTGTTATTTTAGCTGTGTGCTTACGGTCATTGTACGTTGGACCTTCGGCCAAGTCGGAGGTCCAGAGCAGTCTGGAAGAGGTTTTCATCCAGGATATCTCTGTACTTGGCCGCATTCATGTTTCCTTCAATTGCAGCCATTTGTCCTGTCCCTGCAGCTGAAAAACACCCCCATGGCATGATTCTGCCACCACCATGTTTCACCGTTGAAATTGTATTAGGCAGGCGATGAGCAGTGCCTGGTTTTCCCCACACAAAAGGATTATGGAGGCCACTGTGATCTTGGGAACCTTGAGTAATGCAGTAATTCTTTTATAACTTTGGCCAGATCTGTGCCTAGTCACAATTCTGTCTCTAACCTCAATGTAATCACATTGTTGAGCTCCTGGACCTCCTCCTCCTCCTCTTGTTCGGCCTCCATCTGTGAAATGACCAAATCAGTCACAAGCTGGAAGCACTGCATCACTGCCTTGGCCAAGCGGCAACAGGCAGTGCTGAAGATAATATGCTTAATGCTTAAGTGACAAACCGCCCACCGATGCAGAATTGTTGAAAGCTGTAACACAGCAGCCTGATCTGTGGCTCTTACCGCTGAACATACAGCCAGGCATGGTCCTATGTGACAATGGGTGGAACCCGGTGGCGGAGAAATGACAGCCGGAGTAGATACGGTTTCCTCTATGCCAGTCCTTTCACCGAGCTAAAGAATATGGCTATGGTGAAATACAACTCTCGCCGAGAAGCAGAGTCAGACTGAAAAACATTGGGCTCACCAGAGGAATTGATTCTGAGGACACACCTTTCTCCCCTGCTCAAGATTAGAGATGAGCGTTGTTCGACTCGAACTGTTCGCCAATCTCAAATTCGAGCTGTTTTGGGTGGTGTTCGAGCCGTTCGGCGAACACGAACGATTTGAGAAAAATTTGGCTGTTCGAGGTTATGTTCGATAACTGTTCGTGCACCAAAATCATAACTGGATTTTTTCTCAGTAATGATGAAAATTAATGTTAATATGCAGTTTGAGTGTACAGCGGGGTGGGGGGAGGGGCAGGGGATGGATCTCTGCAGGAATAATGAAGATCTCCATTTTTTTTTCTCTTTCCCGCATTTACAGTGGGGAGGTGCAATCTGTCAGCCTATCAGCAGCGCACACACGGAGCGAAGTGCTTTTTTTCACACAAGCAAGGGCATGTGTCATTGGCAGTATATGTCACATGTCCTTGCCCTATAAGACCAAGCCATTTTCCCCGTCGCCACCATTTTCTCACTGCTGCAGCTGCGTGTTAGACGGCACCGCTGTTGCTGTGTGCGCTATACCTTGTTAATTTCAAGCCAATTTTCGCACAAATCTACAGATAGCTTGGGAGTAGGGAATAGTTGTGATTGCAGTCCTTTTAAGGACTAGGTTACAGCATTTCCTACGACTTTTATCAGGCAGGTCTGTGCTCTTAAATAGATAGATTGTGGGAGTAAAGACTAATTGTAATTGCAGTCCTTTTCAGGACTAGGTTACATCAGTTCCTATCAGTTTTTGCCAGGCAGGTCTGTGCCAGTGCTGTGCAAGTTTTTTTCACAGCATTTGGCTGAATCTAGCAAAGCTAATACTTTTTGGCCTATTGCAGAGTGTGTTAGTCAGTGGAGTAGCCTATCTGTGTTGCAAGATATACCACCTGTGTATAGAATACCAATTTTTTTACTGCACCTAGTGAAGTAAAATCTTTTGGGCATAGCATCATTCTATTAGTCCATCTATACTGACCTCCATCAGGTTGCAAATTGAATATAATTTTTTTCTGCATCTAGCTCTGAAAAAATATTTGGGCTTCTAGCAGTGTGTGGGACTTGTTCTATTAGTCCATCTATACTGACCTCCATCAGGTTGCAAACTGAATATAATTTTTTTCTGCATCTAGCTCTGAAAAAATATTTGGCCTTCTAGCAGTGTGTGGGACTTGTTCTATTAGTCCATCTATACTGACCTCCATCACGCTGCAAATTCAAAATAATTTTTTGTCTGCATCTAGCTCTGAAAAAATATTTGGCCTTCTAGCAGTGTGTGGGACTTTCTCTATTAGTCCATCTATACTGACCTCCATCAGGTTGCAAATTAAAAATAATTTTTATCTGCATCTACCTCTGAAAAAATATTTGGGCTTCTAGCTGTGTGTGGGACTTGTTCTATTATTCCATCTATACTGACCTCCATCAGGTTGCAAACTGAATATAATTTTTTTCTGCATCTAGCTCTGAAAAAATATTTGGCCTTCTAGCAGTGTGTGGGACTTTCTCTATTAGTCCATCTATACTGACCTCCATCAGGTTGCAAATTAAAAATAATTTTTATCTGCATCTAGCTCTGAAAAAATATTTGGCCTTCTAGCAGTGTGTGGGACTTTCTCTATTAGTACATCTATACTGACCTCCATCAGGTTGCAAATTAAAAATAATTTTTATCTGCATCTACCTCTGAAAAAATATTTGGGCTTCTAGCTGTGTGTGGGACTTTTTCTATTAGTCCATCTATACTGACCTCCATCAGGTTGCAAACTGAATATATATTTTTTCTGCATCTACCTCTGAAAAAATATTTGGGCTTCTAGCTGTGTGTGGGACTTGTTCTATTAGTCCATCTATACTGACCTCCATCAGGTTGCAAATTGAATATAATTTTTTTCTGCATCTAACCCAGCCAATAGTTTTGGCCTAATACCACAGTTTGGCCACTCAGCTCTGCTCGGTTCCCATCCATTGTTTTTTTGTGCAAACAACTCCAGAGTTGTGAATTAGTTAACCACCAAAATGAGTGGAAAAAGGCCTGCTGCTGGTGGAAAGGGGAATAGGCGTGTTGGGAAGGGGAAAAAAGGTTGTGTCCGTGGGGTAGGTGTTAAAGCAACAGTAACATCTGCAGAAGAAAGACCATCTTCCAGCCAAACTAAAATGTCTACTTCTTTTAGCGGACAATGTGATAAGATCCCTTTCTTACGGCCACGCCAATCGCTACAAATTCCAGATGAGGCACAAAAACAGCAGGTGCTTCAACGGATATCAAGTGCTCCTTTAAGTGGGCTCTCCTCCACATCAACTTCAACATCACAAATTCTCCAGTCCTCAAAGGTGTCACCCCAATCGCACTTGCTTCCTCACAGCTCCCAAATCTCCAGCTGCCCGTCTGAGTTTGAAGTAGAACAGATGGTTGAGTCTGCAGAGCTGTTTACTCATACTATATCCTGGGAATCAGAGGTCGACTCCAGCGCTTCTGTGAATCCAGACGAGGAAATGATCTGCACTGATGCCCAGAATCTTTATGAGTCGGATCCAGGACCAGACGCAGAAGGTTCTGACCATAATGTAGACCCTCATTCCCAAACTGTAACTCCTGTTGGTGGAGACAATGAGGAAGACGATGATGAGACTCAAATACCTGATTGGAGCGACAACTTTAGTTTTTTGTCAGGGCAGGAACAGGTTGGCTCTGAGGACGATGGGTGTGATAACGCACAGGGTGATGATGATGAGGTTGGAGATCCCACTTACTGTCAACCCACAGTCAGCCAAGAGATGAGGTCAGCAGAGGAGGTGGAGGAGGATGCTAGTGACGACGAGGTCAGGTTGCGCCTTCCTGGACAGAGACGTAGTACTGGAAGCACGTCAACAACTGCATCCTCAAACACAACTCTGCCTCTCACCACAAGTCGTGGTGGCTCTTCAGGTCGCATGGGTGCTAAGCTTTGCATAGCCTGCGCATTTTTTCAGATCGATAAAGATGACCCAACTCGTGTTATCTGTAACATTTGTCAGCAAAAGCTAAGTAGAGGCCAAAAAATACATAGTTTGAGTACTTCATGCATGAACTGGCACATGGACATGAAGCATAAGTTGCAGTGGGAAGCTCAGTGTGCTACAATGCGGCCTAGCCGGCCGGGCCAACCACCGTCTGCCATATCTTGTGCATCCGCGGCCTCTTCATCCTCTGTGACTGGGGGGACAGCAGTCACACCTGTTTTGGGGCGCAGACCTGCCACCTCTTTACCCGCAACAGCCAGCGTGATTGGCAGGTCATCATTTTCTTTGGAGGTGGTAACACCAGCTGGTGTTGAGCGCTGTCCGACATCTATAGCACCACCTTTGGATCAAGGCAACCTAACATGTCCGCCTGCATCTTCCTCACAGACCGGCAGTTTGCCGGGGACACCCTTATCAACCCCGTCTAAGCACAATAGCCAGCCCTCGGTCCCTCAGATGTGGACAAGTAAAAGACCATTTCCTCCTAGCCATGAGAAAGCTAAGAGGTTGAATTTCACCATCTGCAAGCTCTTGGCTACAGAAATGCTGCCTTTCCACCTGGGGGACACAGAGGATTTTCGAGACCTTATGTCCGTCGCAGTGCCCCAGTACCAGATGCCCAGTCGGCACTACTTCTCAAAGAAAGGTGTGCCTGCGCTCCACAAGCATGTCGCACACAACATCACCGCTTCTTTGAGAAACTCTGTGTGTGACAGGGTGCATTTCACCACAGACACTTGGACGAGTAGGCATGGACAGGGGCGTTACATGTCGCTGACTGGGCACTGGGTAACTATGGTGACAGCAGGACAAGGGGCTGCTGTCCAAGTCTTGCCGTCCCCACGAGTTGTGCGTCAATCCTCTTTATCTCAAAGTTCCCCCACTGCTTCTGCCTCCTCAACCTCCTCTTGGTCTTCCACCTGCACCCAAAGCCTGTCTGGTCATGCCACAAGCTTTCTAACTGCGCAGAAGGGATCCTGCACACCTCCTTACTATGCTGGCAGTAGGGCTCAATGTCATCAGGCGGTTTTTACTTTGAAATGTCTGGGAAATGTGAGTCACACAGCTGAGGAGTTGTGGTCAGCTCTGGAGAACCAATTTCATGAATGGTTGTCTCCACTGGACCTGAAACCAGGGAAGGCCGTGTGCGACAATGCTGCAAACCTGGGTGCGGCCCTTCGCCGGGGCAATGTCACACACGTGCCTTGTATGGCTCACGTGTTGAACCTGGTTGTCCAGCAATTTTTAGCCCACTATCCCAGACTAGATGGCCTTCTGCAGAGGGCACGGTCGCTGTGTGCTCACTTCCGCCGTTCGCATCCCGCAGCTCAGCGACTTACATCTCTACAGAAGTCGTTGGGCCTGCCACTTCACCGGCTAAAATGCGATGTGCCTACCCGGTGGAATTCAACTCTGCACATGTTGCAGCGACTGTGGCAGCACCGACAAGCCCTGGTGCAATACGTTCTGACGTATAGCCTGGGCCAATGAGATCCAGACGTGGGGCAGATCACGCTGGAGGAGTGGTCTCAGATCAGGGACCTATGCACCCTTCTGCACAGTTTTGAAATGGCGACGAAGATGTTTAGTGCTGACGATGCCATTATCAGCATGACTATTCCGGTGATTTACATGCTGGAGCACATGTTAAACAGAATTCGGAGTCAGGTGATGGCACAAGAGGAGGTGGAGGAAGTAGAGGAGGAGGAGTTGTATGCGGAAGGGCTAACATCTGCAAGGTCCAGACGGTCGGCAGCACCAAGGCGGCAGGCATGTGAGGGTGGGGGAGATGGTTTTACCAGGGTGCTTGGTAGCAGCCAAACTAGTGAGGAAGGTGCAGGAGCCCAGGAAGAAGTGGAGGACGAACTGATGGAAGACTCATCAGATGAGGGAGACCTTGATCACATTTCTGTTGTGCGAGGTTGGGGGGAGAGGACAGAGGAAGGAAGCATGATTGTTACCTCGCCACCAACACAACAGGGACTTGGTGCTCCTGGATGCGCAACACACATGAGTGCCTTCTTGCTGCACTACCTGCAACATGACCCTCGAATTGTGAGAACTAGAAATAATCCTGACTACTGGGTTGCCACACTGTTAGATCCCCGGTACAAAAGTAAATTTGCAGAAATTATTCCTGCCATAGAAAGGGATGCACGCATGCAGGAGTATCAGCAGAGACTGTTGCAGAATCTTACATGTGCTTTTTCACAAAACACCAGTGGTGCACGTAGTGAATCTCACAGTTCCAACTTGCCAACCGTGGGACCGTCAAGTGTTCAGCACTAAAACCGTAACAGAATCACAGTATCTGCTGGTAACATCAATTTTGCGGAATCATTTCACCACTTTTTTAGCCCATCCTTTGCAAGGCCACAGGAGACAAGAAGTCTGACACATAGTCAACGCCTAGAGACGATGGTACAGGAGTATCTCCAAGTAAACATTGAAGCCATGACTGTGTCACTGGACCCTTGCTCTTTTTGGGCTTCCAATCTGGATAAATGGCCGGAGCTAGCCACTTACGCATTGGAGATCTTGTCATGCCCCGCAGCCAGCGTTCTGTCTGAACGTGTGTTCAGCGCTGCTGGTGGTGTGCTGACAGATAAGCGCACGCGGCTCTCCACTGATAATGTAGACAGACTCACGTTCATAAAGATGAACAAATCATGGATCCGAAACGACTTTTCTACCCCTGTGTCATCCTGGGGAGAGTAAAAGCTTGATAATTGGTTAAAATCACCCTACCAACCGTTTTAAGCTTTCAAATTACTAATCATGTTTATCTGTATCTTGACTGGAAAATAATTTGGGCTTTGTAGCAGTGTGCAGCACTGATTCTATTAGGCCATCTATAATAAGCTCCACCAGATTTAAAATTACTAATCATGTTTATCTGTATCTTGACTGGAAAATAATTTGGGCTTTGTAGCAGCGTGCAGCACTGATCCTATTAGGCCATCTATACTAAGCTCCACCAGATTTAAAATTAATAATAATTTTTAGCTGCATCTAGCCCGGAAAATAATTTTGGGGCTCCGAGATGCGCAAGACACATAAGTGCCTTCTTGCTGCACTACCTGCAACATGACCCTCATATTGTCAGAATTCGAAGTAATCATGACTACTGGGTTGCCACACTCTTAGATCCCCCAAACTTTTCAATCAACCTTTTCATTTTAATAAAGACCAAAAAAATGGTAATTTTTGCAATTATAAGCATTAGCTGATTATTAGAAACTGAAATCAAACAGTTTTCAACACAAAACTTTATTCTAGGTGATGTTACATTTTCACATAGGACCCCTTGTTCGAAAGGAGCTTCTGAACTCTCTCGTCCATTGAATTTGTCAGGTTTTGGATGGTTTCTGCTTCAATTGTTTTGCATGAGGACAGAATACCCTCCCAGAGCTGTTGCTTAGATGTGAACTGCCTCCCGCCATCATAGACACTCCTTTTGATGATGCTCCAGAGGTTCTGAATGGGGTAGAGGTCAGGGGAGCATGGGGGTCACACCATAAGTTTGTCCCCTTTTATGCCCATATCAGCCAGAGATGCAGATGTTTTATGTGCAGCATGAGATGGTGCATTATCATGCAAAAAAATGATCTTGCTGTGAAATACACGGTTCTTCTCCTTGAACCATGGCAGGAAGTGCTGTTTGAGAAAATCCACATACATTATGGAGTTCATCTTTAGCGCCTTCAGGGATCCTAAAGGGGCCGACAATCTCTCTCCCCATGATTCCAGCCCAAAACATTACTCCACCTCCTCCTTGTTGGCGCTGTAGCCGTGTTTGCGTGGGGTGTCCATCAACCAGCCATCCTCCACTCCATCCATCTGGACCATCGAGCGCTGCACGTCACTCATCCGTGAACAAAACAGTTTTGAAATCAGTCTTCATGTAATGTTTGGCCCACTGGAGCCGTTTCTGCTTGTGTGAAGTGGATAGAGGAGGTCGACAGGATGGCGTATGCACAGCTGCAAACCTCTGAAGGACCCTGCATCTTGTTGTTCGGGGGACGTTGGAGGCACCAGCAGCTTCAAAAACTTGTCTGCTGCTATGACAAGGCTTTTTTGCCGCTGCTCTTTTAACCTGACGTAATTGCCTGTAGGAAAGAGTCCTCAATTTGCCCTTATCAGCACGCACACGTGTGTACTGTGAATCAGCTACATACTTCTTGATTGCCAAGACACTTCATCCTGATCATCGCACAATGTTGATTGTAGTCATGCCTTGACCTAAACACTCCACAATTTGTTGCTTCTCAGCAGCCGACACATCCTTTTTCTTTCCCATTTTGGCAGAAAATGTAGGCTGCTTAATAATGTGAGACAGCCTTCTTAAGTAGTCTTGCCTTTCATTCGACACACCTGCCAAACTAATTAGCACATGTGTCTGCAATTGCTTACAGTGATATAAAGAGCCCTGACACACATCACCATCAATGAGTTTAACTGACAAACAAACAAATTCTTCCCTTATCACTCCTAAACACTTTTTGCATAATAATTTGGAACACAGTGTACATGTGCTTTTCCACAAAACACCAGTGGTTCACGTAGTGCATCTTACAGTTCTAACTTGCCAACCGTGGTCTGTATGGAGTTGTTCAATAAAGGGCCCAAAATTAAGATAACATAGATGGGAGAGGTCTCTATGAATAGGAATTCCTAAGTATTTGATACCCTGTGAGGGCCAGGCAAAGGGAAAGTTGGACTGGATGGAATCCTATATGGATTTGGGGAGGGAGACATCGAGGGCCTCAGACTTCGCTGCATTGATTTTAAAATTTGACCATGTAACAAAGTGATCTATTTCAGCCATAACAGCATGGATGGATATATGTGATTGAGTGATATATACTAGGACATCATCAGCAAATAGAGAGCACTTGTACTCGGTGCCTCCCACCTCAATCCACCTAATATTGGGGTTATGGCGAATTGATGAGAGCAGGTGCTCCGTCACTAGGATGTATAAGAGAGGGGACAGAGGACATCCCTGCCTTGTCCCATTGGTGATTGTGAAAGGTGATGAAAATGTTCTGATGCACCCCCTGGGCCTTGGGACACCCGGAGCCGGACCCTTTTTGGTGGATGCTGGTGGTTGTAGTCTTCGTGGCGGCGACCCGGTTCCGTGGCTCAGGGTGGTCAAACCAGTGGCGGAACTATTTATGTGGTTTTGATGTTTAAATGTCCGACTACGCCACCTGTGGATTGTGGTCAGAGTGAACCGCCGCTGCAGGGCAGACCGCTGAGGCTGGTGTTGTGGGTGCAGCAGAGCGTAGCATAACTCCCCACGGGAGGAGTATAGCCTCAGGGCAGTGTATGCGGAGGATGGGGGTGATGGTGCAGGGCAGCAGCAGTAACAACACAGAATCAGTGATGCAGTCCAGAGCCTTTACTCACAGTTCTTATTATCCAGACCACGTCTGCAGGTAACGGCTGCCCACGTCGTACTGTGCTCACCAGGTTAGGGGCTCAGACAACTCCCAGATAACTTTGGAGCGCTTCACAGGTCCCCCTTTGTGTGTCCTTTGTCTGGCCTTTCTTACCAACCCTTCTGTCCGGCTGCCTCGGGCCTCCTCTTGGTAAACTTGGCGCCAGTTTCCCTGACCCTATGTGGTGCCTTCCTAGCGGGTGTAGTGAGGGGATGCGCCACATAAAATGTCACAGCCTCAGGTTTCTAGCTGAGGGTCGTTTCCTGCCTCCACTAGTTTCGGGGACCGGTCTCCCCCTTTGGCCTGACCCCTCCACGCAGGTGGATTCGGGCGTGCGGTGGCGACTCGCCCGTCCGCACCCCTGGGATCCCTTCATTCCTCGTTCCTGGAGCCTTCTCCGCTCCTCTTCCTTCCTTCTCCCTCTTCCAGGCCTGGGCCTCTGTTACTAGGCCCGCCTACGGAGCAGAGCTCATGCAGAGCCCCTGCTCCCTGCCACTTCTGCTCAGATTTCTCTGCACTGAACTAAGATGGTGCCCACCTTTTATACTCCCTTCTCAATGCACCCAGGAACTGCTTCCTCCCTGCTCCTGCACTACAGGGTTCCCCTTCCTCAGTGTTCCCTCCCCCCACTCCAGCCAGGGACAGGGACTGTCGTGCCCATCTCAGAGGCATATTGGTCGCCCTGCCCCACGGCAATGTGGTGTAATGCATGCAGGTGTCGAGTCCTGATCCACACTCCATCCTTACCTGAGAGTGAGATATCACACCTCTGGGTGAGGTGCAATACCTCTGTAGCAACCGAGCCCTCAGGGTGCTACAGTTCCATTTATCTTCAGCCTAGGTGACGTATTGTGATACAGGGCCGTGATTTTGGCTATAAAAGGGTCCCCTAGACCCCTACCCCAAGCTTTTTAAGAGAATCATATATGGCGTGCCAGGAGACTCTATGGAATGCTTTCTCAGCATCCAACGAGAGTATCTAATTACAAATTTTTAACTGCATCTAGCCCAGGAAATACTTTGTGCCTAGTAGCAGTGTCTGCTAGTCAGCAGATTATCCCGGCTGTTAAGCAAGCTACACCACCTGTAGTTTGGACACTTAATTTTTTCAAAGGAAATGCTTCGGGACCACGGGATACTCAGTGAAGAACATCAGGAGGCACCCCAAGGCATAGGGGCTGGGACTGGCACTAGGATGCCTTGCGGTGGACAGCCGAGCTCGATCCTTATAAAAGCTTTTTAACTGCAGCAGCTTTAGTGGACGCTACTGGAGCTGGAATTACGCGGCTGCTGGCATGAGACTTGCCCTCCAATAGATCCTTGTAAATGGATTTAAAGTGTATTCATTCAAATTAGAGATACAATTTAACTTAAAAAGCTTAGAGCTGCCTCCACCACAGGGGGGCTCGCTCGACCCACCAGCGGACAGGCACCAGTATTGGGAGAGGGGGGCTGGCCGTTAGGGTTCACCGCGGCTCTGGCACAAACCCGGCGACACGGAGGTGGCACGGGCAGGAGCGGACTGAACGTGTCGGCTTCTCACTTTTTGGATTTTAGAAGGGCATGACATGCCTATATCTGTGTCTCCCCCTCCTTTTACTCCTCCACCTCTTTTCTTTTCGCATGACTATATGTACTTGTCACTTTTCCATGTGTTAGTTGTGTCTTCTGAGCAGTTTGTCAGCTTTTGGACACCTTTGAAGGTGTTTTCTATGTGTTTCTATGTGTTTTTGTTTGCCTGCCATTGGTTTTAACGGTGTTCGAAGGTGTTCGACGAACAGTTCGACGAACAGTTCGGCGAACACACGGGTGTTCGACGAACCGAACCGAACTCGAACACTACTGGGGTGGCTCAACACTACTCAAGAGCCCCATAGCAGCTGCAAAGTTTGCGCTATCATGAACTCTCCTTATGGAGAAGCCAGGGCCCACCCAAGGATTCTCTGGTGGGCCCGTCCAACCCTACCGAGAAGCAGCCCTGGCTAAGAAAAGTCTGTGGGAAGGTTCCCAGACACTCTATGGCTGCTTTTTTTTTTATTGTGGACTGGCTCCAGCACTCTATAAGATTGCAATCTATAAGATCTATTCACTGGCTCCCCATTGGCCAGAGATTTCAGTTCAAAACCATAACCATAACATGCAAAGCCATCCACAACCTGTCTCCTCCATACATCTGTGACCTAGTCTCCCAGTACTTACCTGCACGTAACCTCCGATCCTCACAAGATCTCCTTCTCTACCCCCCTCTTAGCTCCTCTTTCCAAAATCGCATGCAAGATTTCTCCCGTGCATACCCCCTTCTCTGGAACTCTCTACCCCACCATTTCTGACTCTTGCCTACTGTTGAAACCTTCAAAATGAACATCAAGACCCACCTCTTCCGACATGCGTACTACCTGCAGTAACCCTCGCTCCACCATACTGCTGCACGACCAGCTCTATTCTCATCTACTGTATCCACACCCATCCCTTGTAGACTGTGAGCCCTCGTGGGCAGGGTTTCTCCTCTTCTGTACCGTCACATTTTTGTTCAAGATTGTTGTAATTGTTTTTGCAATGTATACCCTTTTTTCACATGTAAAGCGCCATGGAATAAATTGCACTAAGGTAACAATAATAATGTGGTCCAGACTCATGGCTACTGAGACTTGACCATGTTGAAGATAGGGTGGTGGTGGTGGCAGACTGACTGAAAACTTTATCTGCTATCCAACCAAAAGCCTTTTCACACTGGTCTGGCTTCAATAGTGGTGTTCCGTGGCCCCCTATAAAATGGGACAGGAAAGTAGTTCGACATGACATGGGTGTTTGTTGTGGTCCCTCAGCAGGCACAGTTTTATCTTGCGCACGGCCTCTGCGTGCACTATCACCATCACCATAACGTCCACTTCCCCGTCCCTTGACACACATTTTGCCCATTTTAAATGGACTTTAATACTTGTCACGTTGCCAAAAATGTCTATATTATTACCTCAGTAATATAGGATCACATCTGACGAGATGACCACAGTTTTAGACAGTGACCTGGGAGTCAGATATGCTTCCAGGGTCACTTCCCCATGCTGTTCCCAAGTCTTTTCAGCACTGTATGAATGTGTCTCATCATGTCTCACATCACATGGCCAGATAAAAAAAACGCATCAAAAACGCTACGTGTGAACATAGCCCAAGGTGTGGAGGACTATTTTTGGTTTTGGTTATTTATTTTGCTTATACACAAGTCATTACCCTGGAAAGGATGTTCCTTAACATTTTTCCCAGGAAAATCCATTTTGGTTTTGTATATTTTATTGTGAGTCCGTAAAAGTGGCGTAATATCTCTGACAACATTGTTGACAGCAGTGATCTGGGAGTCAGAGATGCTTGCAGGGGTCTTCCCCATGCTGTTGCCATGTCATTTGAGCACTGTTACTATCGATTTGGGCAATTTTAGGCCCACTGCAAATCGCCGGGGGGACCGCCGGAAAAATGCTCGAGTTTCCCATAAACTTACATTGGGTTTGTTACTCGGACCGAGCACTCGAGCATTCCAATTAGCTTGACTCCAGCAATGAGTACCAGAGAATTTTAGTGGTCGCTCATCACTAGTGTTTAAGATTAACCCCTTAACCCCCGAGGGTGGTTTGCACGTTAATGACCAGGCCAATTTTTACAATTCTGACCACTGTCACTTTATGAGGTAATTACTCGGGAACGCTACAACGGATCCCCCTGATTCTGAGACTGTTTTTTCGTGACATATTGTACTTCATGATTGTGGTAAAATTTCTTCGATATCACTTGCGTTTATTTGTAAAAAAAATGGAAATTTGGCGAAAATTTTTAACATTTTGCAATTTTCAAAATTTGAATTTTTATGCCCTTAAATCAGAGAGATATGTCACACAAAAGAGTTAATAAATAACATTTCCCACATGTCTACTTTACATCAGCACAATTTTGGAACCAAAATTTTTTTTTTGTTAGGGAGCTATAAGGGTTAAAAGTTGACCAGCGATTTCTTATCTTTCCAACAAAATTTACAAAACCATTTTTTTAGGGACCACATCACATTTGAAGTCACTTTGAGAGGTCTTTATGGCAGAAAATACCCAAAAGTGACACCATTTTATAAACTGAACCCCTCAAGGTGCTCAAAACCACATTCAATAAGTTTATTAACCCTTCAGGTGCTTCACAGGAATTTTTGGAATGTGGAAGAAAAAAATGAACATTTAACTTTTTTCACAAAAATGTTACTTTAGACCCAATTTTTTTTATTTTCACAGGGGTAACAAGAAAAAATGGACCGCAAAATTCATTGTGCAATTTCCCCTGGGCACGCAGATACCCCATATGTGGGGAAAAAACACTGTTTGGGCGCACGGCAGGGCTCGGAAGGGAAGGAGCGCCATTTGACTTTTTGATTGTGAAATTTGCTTGAATAATTAGCGGACGCCATGTTGTGTTTGGAGAGCCCCTGTGTGCCCAAACATTGGAGCTCCCCCACAAGTGACCCCATTTTGGAAACTAGACCCCCCAAGGCACCTATAACTAGATGCATAGTGAGCACTTGGATCCCCCAGGTGCTTCACAAATTAATTCGCAAAAATGAAAAAGTGTTTTTTTTTTCACTTTTTCATTTTTATGAATCAATTTGTGAAGCACCTGGGGGTTCCAAGTGCTCACTATGCATCTAGATAGGTGTCTTGGGGGTCTAATTTCCAAAATGGGGTCACTTGTGGGGGAGCTCCAATGTTTGGGCACACAGGGACTCTCCAAATGCAAAGTGGTGTCCGCTAACAAAATGAATGGAAAATTGGCTCAATTTGTTAGCGGACACCATGCTGCGTTTGGAGAGCCCCTGTGTGCCCTGACATTGGAGCTCCCCCACAAGTGACCCCATTTTGGAAACTAGACCCCCAAGGCACCTATCTAGATGCATAGTGAGCACTTGGAACTCCCAGGTGCTTCACAAATTGATTCGTAAAAATGAAAAATTTAAAAAAAAAACACTTTTTCATTTTTATAAATCAATTTGTGAAGCACCTGGGGGTTCCAGGTGATGACTATGCATCTAGATAGGTGCCTTGGGGGGTCTAGTTTCCAAAATGGGGTCACTTGTGGGGGAGCTCCAATGTTTGGTCAAAGGGAAATGCAAGTAATTTTCTGCTGGACCCTACAAAGGGATCTGGGGGCCTGAGGAAAAGGCTGAAATGGATGGGAAAGTGATGAAACAGAATGGGAAGAACCTGGAGAATGAGCCTGCATGCATTTCTGACTCACATATGGTTTCTGGGAATAAGTTTGTCGCAGTATTACGCCACTTTTACAGACACAAAAGAACAACTACCAAACCTTACCTAAATTGCATTTAACAGGCCAAAAAGGTTAAGAAATTTTTTTCCTACATAATCACGTGTATATAAGGCTAAATAAACCAGAAAAAACAAAAAAATCCCTTTTAGCCTTTGTTCACACATACTGTTGTGACTTTTTTACAATCGCATTTTACAATTGGGAGGGCCCTGACTTATACATTTTGTAGGTCCCTCTGTCATACATCATTTTTAGTTCGCTATTCCCCAGCACTTTACAAGCACAGATAGAACGCACCAGTAGGTATGTTGATCTTTGACCTGAGAGGCCTCAGGTGGCTCTGTAACATACGTTTTGGAGGGACAGGTGTTACTTAAACATTTACTTAAACATTTGGGCGGTCCCTCCATCATTGACACTCAGATAGTGGAATACAAATTCAATAGCAGTTTACAATGTGCCCATTATAGTCTACTGTGGATACACAGAAGGCTGGTCCTTCCAATCTTGAAGCTGGTTCTCCTTCCTCCCACCATTATCAGTCACAGGAGACATATGACCCCAAGCTTGGCATCGGGCATCTTGGCATCTTGGATCTGTTTGGTACGTATCCTTTGGATGGCTCTAGCCTATCACCGTGCAGCATTGAAGAGGGACAAGAGGAGGTGGAGTGCGTTGATGCTCAAGTATTTGAGGACCTATGGCCAAAAGAAAGACACTTGGAGGAACGTTATTTACTGTCTCCAGAGATGGAGGCTGATGATGATGTGACAGTTGCCATCAGGTCAGCCCAAGAGCACCCCCGCTGTGCGCTAAGTCAGGGCTAGGGGGCATTCAGCTGCTGTGTGGATTTTTTTGTTCTGAAAGTCCTTCAGAGAAAAACATTGTTGTCTGTAGCATCTGTCATACCAAGTTGAGTAGAGGCCAGGGCAAAGGCAACCTGAGCACCACCAGTATGCGAAATCACATGGCAGCCAAGCACCCCAGTAGGTGGACGGAACATCAGGGTACCAAATCTGCGTCTGCAGGTCAAACCAATAATAATAATTATAATAATAATACTCTTTATTTATAAAGCACCAACCTATTCCACAGCGCTTCACAATTCAGAGGTTCATATTCAACAGTCATACGTACCATAGCTAAAGAAAATACAATAATTAAACAAAAATAATGATGACCCTACTCGTAAGAGCTTACGATCTACAATGAGGTGGGGATGACACGAAGGATAGGGGCTTATTTACAATGATGGTCCAGCCATCTTGAGGGGATGAGGGATAGATAAAGGCAGCATGAGCTCTTCACCAGCCAGTATTTGTAGTGCTATTGGGTTCGGAGGAGACTTATGCCACGTCGCCTGGGCTATGTTCTTCAGAATCTGCTGTTCAAGAAGCAGGCTCTCATACCTCCTGCCCACAAGCTGCGGTTGTTCACACACAACAAACATCAACCACATCCACTTCCTTGCCCCAGCAAAGCGTCTAATTGTCCGTGCCTGAGAGCTTGGAAAGAAAGCGTAAATACCCAGCCACGCACTCAAAGGCACAAATACTAAACTCGCACATTGCCAAATTGCTAGCTGTGGAGATGTTGCCGTTTAGGCTTGTGGGAGCACAGTCTTCCGTGATCTCTGGGCTGTGGCTGCCCCGTGATACAGTGTTCCCAGCCGCCACTTTTTTGCACGGTGTGCCATCCCTGCGTTACACAAGCACGTGTTAAACAATCTGAACTGTGCTCTCACCAACGCCTTAACCGGGAAGGTCCACCTAACAACAGACACCTGAAGCTGATCTGTTTAGGTCAGAAAGCACACACTGCAACAGAGCTGTGGCAAGCTTTAAAACAACAGACCAATCAATGGCTCTCCCGCTGCACCTCCAACCCGGTCTGGTCATCTGCGATAATGGGGCGTAACCTGGTGGCGGCTTTAAAGATCGGCAAGCTAGTACACGTGCCATGCATGACTCACGTGCTGAACCTAGTTGTTTAGAAATTTCTGAAAACTTTCCGTGACTTGCCGTACCTACTTGAGAAGGTGCGCCGTATTAGCGCCCATTTCCACCATTCCTCTATTCCTCTATCCCCACTGTCGAGTGGGTGTGGACCGCTGACATTTGTGAAGTTCTTGAGAACTTTGAGTACTGCAGCAACCTTGTGAGCGGTGATCAGGCTATTATCAGCGTAACAATTCTGCTGCTGTGTCTCTTGAAACAATCACTGCATAATCTCAAAGAGGAAGCTTTGAGTGCCCAGCATGTTGGTATGGAGCCAGATTTCCCAATGGGTGATACTACCCGCCTAGCCAATATTCTGAGGCAACATTGGGTGATGAGGAGGAAGATGATGAGGGAGAGGACTTGTTTTTCTGTGCTACCGAGGGGACTCGTAATGCTACAGAGGGGACACCCAACCCAAGCTTCATATCTGTCCAGCCAGGATGGGCTGGAGAGGAGTAGGTGGAGGAGGAGGAGGTGAGTCAGTGTGAGGAGAGGATGGGTACTGTTTCTACTGTTGGGGAGACAGAACATTTGCCTTTTTGCAACTTGGCCCACATGGCACCGTTCATGTGTATGTGTCTGTGGCAAAACTCTCGCGTGATACATATTTTATCCAACAGTAATAATAATAATATTTTTTATTTATATAGTGCCAACATATTCCGCAGCACTTTACAATTAAGCGGAGACATGTACATACAATAAATTCAGTTTAAACAGTTACATTAGGAGTGAGGTCCCTGCTCGCAAGCTTACATTCAACAAGGCAATGAGTGGACACAATAGGTGAAAAGTGCTTGTTATTTCAGGTCAGGCCATTATAATAAGTAGGGATTTTCATATAAGACTGCATGATCCAGTCATCAGCCAGTTAAAGTGCAATAATTAAGTATCGAGTGTAGTTATAATGTGCATGGAAGGTGTGGAGACAGATGAATAGTAGGGTGCAGATTCTGAATAATATTTAGAAGGAGGGAACGGGAAAGTTAGTTTACTGAGTAGTTGAGGTGGTAGTCTTGTTTAAAGAGATGGATTTTTAAAGTTCGCTTTAAGACATGGTGGCTAGACATCAGTCGGATCATCTGGGAAAGAGCATTCCAGAGAACTGGTACAGCACGAGGAAAGTCTTGGAGACAGATGTGTGAGGTTAGGATTATGGGGGATGTTAGTCTTAGGTCATTTGTAGAATGAAGGGCACATGTAGGGCGATAGACAGAGATGAGAGAGGAGATATAAGGTGGTGCAAAACTGCGGAGAGCTTTGTGGATGAGAGTAATTAGTTTATATTGGACCCTGTAGCAAATGGGCAAACAGTGTAATGACTGGCACAAGATGGAGGCATCGGTGAAGCGGCTGTACAGAAATACAACCCTGGCTGATACATTCAGGACGGATTGAAGTGAAGAAAGTTTAGTAAGAGGGAGACCAATTAGAAGAGATTTGCAGTAGTCCAGACGAGAGTGAATAAGACCGACAGTAAGAGTTTTAGCAGTTTCAAAGGTGAGAAAAGGTGGGATTCTGGAGATGTTTTTAAGGTGCAGGTGACAAGAGCGACCTATACTGGTGGGCCACCTTTCTCGATCCACGGTACAAGCAGAAATTTCCTTCTCTCCTTTTGGAGCCAACAAAGAGTTTTACAATTGAATTGTTCAAGAAGGCCATTGTAGATCAGTTGCTGAAAACATCACCCTCAGACAATGCTGGTGGCAGAGGTACCGGCTCTTTTCAACACCAAGGGATAATGGGGAGAGACAAGAACACCAGCTCCTCCTAAGGTGGGGGGAAAATGTGCACAAATTGGGCAATTTTCAATAGATCAAAACATTAGTAAAGGCTATCTGTGCCTGTAACAATGCCAAAGAGGGATAATTTGCAGAATATGGTCATGGGTTCCTTAAGTGACCATACGTTCGTCCTTTCTGACGCTTCAGTTCCCTTTAATTATTGGGTGTCTAAGCTGAACACTTGGCCTGACCTCTCCTTATATGCCTTGGAGGTGCTGGCCTTCCCGGCTGCTAGTGTGGTGTCTGAGCGTGTTTTCATTTCCGTTGGGGCAATCATCACTGATAGGCGCACACGCCTCTCCACAGAAAATGCAGACGGACTTACTCTGATTAAATTCAACAAGGACTGGATATCTCCACAGTTTGAAATCCCTCCAAATGAGAACAAGCCAACCTAAATTCACCAAAAATGCAGATTCATGCTACTGCTGTTAATGTCACCCCCTTCCCATAATAACCCATTTCCTTCCTGCGTCAACCATGACTCAGCCAATAGGGCTAATTTTTAGAAACTCTATGTGGACAAACCAGAACAGTATTCCTACACCAGCCTAACTACTATTTGTGATTGGAGGCCCTCGGGATGGTGGCTTCCTGCGTCAACCATGACTCAGCCCATGGGGCTAATTTTTACTAACCCTACGAAGGATGTGCAGTGCACAAACCAGGACAGTATTCCTACTCCAGCCTAACTACTATATATGATTGGTGGTCCTTGGGATTGTGGCTTCCAAAATAGTGGTTAAAATGGACTGGTGCTTGCTTTGTAGCAGACAATAGGAAATGTTTGGACTATTGCTTTGTGCAGGGTAATCAAAGATTTTTTACGTAGACTAATATGGACAGAAGGCAGGCTGACACCCCAAAATAGTGGTTAAAATGGCCTGGTGCTTGTTTGTAGCAGGCAATAAGAAATGTTTGGACTACTTCTTTGTGCAGGGCAATAAAAGATTTTTTACGTACACTAATATGGACAGAAGGCAGGCTGACACCCCAAAATAGTGGTTAAAATGGCCTGGTGCTTGTTTGTAGCAGGCAGTAGGAAATGTTTGGACTACTGCTTTGTGCAAGGTAATCAAAGATTTTTTTATGTAGACTAATATGGACAGAAGGCAGGCTGACACCCCAAAATAGTGGTTAAAATGGCCTGATGCTTGTTTGTAGCAGGCAGTAGGAAATGTTTGGACTACTGTTTTGTGCAGGGCAATCAAAGATTTTTACGTACGCTAATGTGGCACCCCAGGGGTCTGGTTTCCACAGTAACAGCAATGTTATGTCTGAGAGCAGGTGGGAGGTCTCTTGGTCAGGGATCCTATGCATGCCACACCTCCTGCCCAGTCCTGGGAGGGGAAGAACTTCCCCTATATAAACCTAGGGCTGAGGCAGGGTTAGTGAGTAGAGAAGAAGTAGAGACAGAGAAGCAGATATAGGAAAAGAACATCAGGAGCTCTGTGGGAGCAGTGCTACAAGGAGTCAGGGGCTGGCAGCTGCAGAGCTCGCCCTGACTGAGAAGTTATCACCGGACCCGGAGTCCGAGCCTGTGGGGACTAACTCCTATCCAGCAGCAGAAACCGACCGGCAGGGGATTGCAGGTCCTCTGGCCCAGAAACCCGAAGGCACGGTCACACGCGTGGGACCAGCACCGCCGTCGTGGAGCGGAAGCTACTAGAAGGCCCCGAGTCACCGGCCATACGGGTGAGCACCACACGGTACACTCAGGGACGTGGGCTACTTATACCCGCCTCTAGCAAGGTAGCCGGAAGAGTATCGTTAGTTTGGGAGGCCTACAACTCCGCCTGGCCAGGGGAGATCCCATCTGCTCAATGACTGACCAGGCCCCAATCGCTAGCCAGTACTCCGGGAGGGTCTATCTTTGTCACCAGTAAAGACCCTGAACTACACCGTACCATCTCCGAGTGGTTCCTGCTACCCCCATCATCCACGTCGGCTGCCCTGAGGCCATACCCCTCCCGTTGGGGGTTATATTATCACGCTGCACAATCCTACCACCGGTCTCAGCGGTCTGCCCTGCAGCAGCAGCTCCTTAGCTGTACTCAACGGGTGGCGTAGTCGTCCAACATCTACCGCTAATACAGCGCCACTTAGTCTGACTCCCTGGGCACGGACCGGATCACCGCCACGAGACTACAACCCTAAAGAGATCCGGCTCCGGGTAAGCTCCCGCGTGCGCAACGCAGCGCGACACAGGCCCAGGGGCGCGTCAACTTTTGGCGTAGTCGGCAGGATTTCGTGCCCGCAACCACCGGGTACTGCGTGCCTGAAAAAGACTGTTCAAACTTACCTGTGGTGAAGATTCCCGCCATCCGGCGCCATTTTCCGCTTCCTTCCCGCCATCGGTGGAGTTTTCCCGCCATCCGGCGCCATCTTCGGCCTTCTTCCCGCCATACGTGGAGTTTTCCCGCCATTGGACGCCATCTTGAGGACGCCGCGCGGGAAGAAGAGGGGCGTGGACTCCGAAAGCGCGCGAGAACTGAAGCCCCGCCTCTCGTCCGGACGTTGCATAAGGTCCTGGAAGGAGCCCAGCAGACGCCAACGTCACAGGAGCGCGACGGAAGGTCCTCAACCCTGACGATCCACTGCGGAGCCGCGGCCTACGGAAGAGGATCATCGCAAGGTAGGCCACGGTCCACTAGGGGGGAGAAGGATGTCGGATACGGAGGAGAGCTTCACCGCTTCAACCCCCGCCAGCGCCACCGCTGTTGCGGTCATGCCTTTCACCATGCCCTATATCCCGGGGGCAGCCTGGCTACCCCAGTACTCAGGGGAGTCACATACCCTGCATGACTTTAGAGAAAAGCTGGATAGCCTCTTCCAGGTGTACCCCCTCACAGAGGAGCAAAAAGTGAGCATCCTGGTGGCCCAATTAACCGGGGCAGCCCAAAGGGAGGTAAAGTCCTGGCCACCTGGGGGGAGGACTGTCGCAGGGATACTAACCCGGCTGAGGGACACCTTTGATACCCGCACCTCAGCCGAGATCAAGCTTAGATTCTACGGGTGCAAACAGCGGGCACATGAGAGTATAAGGGACTATGCCCTGAACCTACAAGAGGCCCTGAGAGCCATTAAGCAGACCGACCCTGACGGCGTGGGAGACGAGGACAGGCTGTTGACTGAACAATTTATAGAGGGTTTATATTGCAATGCCCACCGAACCCAGTTGCGGGCAATGGCCTTACAGGACCCTCATCTGGGATTTGCACAGTTCAAGGACAGAGCCATCCGGGTGCTTCGAGAACCGGCACCAGGTGGCGTTGTGACCCCCAGACGCCCCACTACCACTTACCACGAGGAGGCGGCGCCCTTGTCGGCAGGGCCTGTGGGAGCTGGTGCGCAGGCTTTGAACAATGACCCAGCTCCAGACCTGCACCATCAGGTCCAAGAGCTAGCTAAAAGCGTTGCTGCGCTAACCCGAACTGTGCAGTCTTTACAGGTTTCCACTCCAGGGAAGATCCAGCTGGCATCTGGACCGGAGGACATCCCGTGGCGTCGACCAAGGAGGACCCCACCGGCCAGAGGAAGACCCAGCGACCGATACAACGAGGACGGACGACCCATCTGCCGCCGCTGCAATCAACCCGGACATATGGCAAGGTACTGTCCTTTAAACTGGCACAACCTGGGGTAGAGGGCCAACCCCCAGGAAAAAGATCACCAGGCCCATCGAACTGGCGCGACAAATATGTGGGAGGACGTCCAGTCTTACCCGTGGTACTGGATGGCATTCCTATGAGTGCCCTACTGGACACCGGGTCACAGGTCACCACCATCCCGTACGTGCTCTTCAAGCAGTACTGGAATGACTCGGATATCACCCGCTACCCTGACGACGACTTGAGTATTATCGCCAGCAATGGTCAGCCCGTGCCACAGATTGGATTTAAAGAGGTGACCATTAAAATTGGTAGAGTCGAACTGGCAGCACAGGGACTGATCATTGTAGACATTGACAAACACGAGAGTCACCCAAAGATAACTCTAGGAACTAATGTAATTGAAAATTGTCTTGCAGAGGTGATTTTCCTTTTACAGCAGGTTGCCAAGAACGCCAGCTCCGGCCAGCAGCGAGTGCTCCAGAAAGAGATCCGGGCACTGATGCGACGGCAACAGCTAGAACTCTCCGGTGGTGAGATTGATAGCGTGCGAATGTGTGACCCTTTCCTTATTGCCATGCCCCCGAAAAGTGAAATGATGATTTGGTGCTGGGCAGCTATTGGTCTGAGAGGTAGAGATTACCAGGCAATGGTAGAACCAGTTTACTCAGACAGTAGGCCCACCATTTTGACAGCACGGGGGGTGGTCAATGTACGCCATGGGAGGGTGCCCGTTCGCATAATAAATATCGGGGAGAGGGAAGTGTACCTGCCCCGGTATGCCACGCTAGCCAAATTGTATACCATCAATCAAGATTCCATACAGTCCGTAGAATCCTTGCCTCCATCTTCCCCGGAGGAAGGTAACGGCTCTCAGAAAACAATGGAGGACTGGTGTCAGCAACTACATTTGGGTACTGACTCCACTCCCTCACACCAGAAACAGGGAGTCTATCGGGTGGTTCAAGAGTACGAGAGAGTGTTTAGTAAACACCCGTTAGACTTCGGGCGAGTCAAGGGGGTAGAACACCACATCCCCACGGGAGACCATCCTCTCATAAAAGAGAGGTATCGACCCGTACCCCCTGCACACTACCAACACGCCAAGGGGATGCTTAGAGACATGAAGGAGGCTGGGGTGATCAGGGATAGCTGTAGCCCCTGGGCAGCTCCACTAGTCTTAGTCAAAAAGAAAGACAACACCATGAGGATGTGTGTAGATTACCGGAAAATCAACCGTATCACACACAAGGATGCGTACCCCTTACCAAGGATAGAGGAGTCTTTGGCTGCTTTAAGATCTGCTAACTTCTTCTCTACCTTGGATCTCACTAGTGGGTACTGGCAGGTTCCTGTAGCAGAGGCGGACCGGGAGAAGACCGCATTCACCACCCCGATGGGACTTAGCGAGTTTACCTGCATGCCGTTCGGACTCTGCAACGCACCAGGAACCTTCCAACGATTAATGGAGTGCTGTCTGGGCCACAGAAACTTCGAGACGGTCCTGCTGTACCTGGACGATGTCATCGTATATTCCAAGACGTATGAGGACCACCTGAAACACCTGGCGGAAGTGTTCGAAGCTCTGGCAAGCTACGGCCTAAAGGTGAAACCCTCCAAGTGTCACCTCCTGAAACCAAAGGTGCAGTACCTGGGACACGTGGTGAGCGCTGATGGAGTGGCTCCCGACCCTGATAAGATCACCGCAATTAAGGAATGGCCAAGTCCCTCCAGTGTAAAGGAAGTGCGGCAGTTCCTCGGGTTGGTAGGCTATTACCGCAGATTCATCCCCGGTTTCACCAAAAAGGCAGCTCCTATGCAGGACCTCCTGATAGGCCAGTCCCGGAAGGCCAAGAACCAGAAGCCACCCTTCAGATGGGAGAAGTTAGAAGAAGAGTCCTTCCGCCAGCTGAAGATGGCCCTCACGGGGGATGAAATCCTGGCGTACCCTGATTACAGCCAGCCCTTTATCCTCTACACCGACGCAAGTAACATCGGGCTAGGAGCCGTGCTGTCCCAGATCCAGCAGGGGAAAGAACGAGTAATCGCTTACGCCAGCCGAAAACTGCGACCCACCGAGAGAAACCCTGAGAATTACAGCTCATTTAAGCTAGAGTTCCTGGCAGTGGTGTGGGCAGTCACCGAACGCTTTAAGCACTACCTCGCTTCTTCCCGGTTCACCATGTACACGGATAACAACCTGTTGACACACCTGGACACGGCAAGACTCGGTGCCCTAGAGCAGAGATGGATGGCCCGTCTGTCCAACTACGAGTTCACAATCAAATACCGGGCAGGACGCTCCAATACCAACGCGGACGCCCTGTCCAGGATGCCAAACCTACCGGACGTAGGAGAAGATCCAGAGGGACTGGAAGAAGTCGAACTCCCCGCGTTCCACCGTCATGGGACTATCCAGTATTCCCATCGGGTAAGGAGTAAGCAAGCCGCTACGTTTAACCCCTTGCCTCACTACAACTGGGAGGAAATGCAAGACAGTGACCCTGCCGTCCGACTGGTGAAGGAGATGCTGACTCGGCCAGAGGCTCGCCTTGACCCAGACGCTCCGGAGGAAGCCAAGCAACTGTGGGCTGAGAAGAGTCGACTGTTCCTTTATGAGGGGAAGTTGTGCCGCCGAATGGTTAACTCCCGGACGCATGAACTAATCTGGCAAGTAGTGGTGCCATGAAGAGACGCAGCCATGGTGATGGAGGCATACCACGACGGGGCTGGACACTTCGGATGGAAGAAGCTGGAGTTCCTGCTGCGCGGGCGGTTCCACTGGGTAGGCATGAGGGGAACCATCGAGAGGTGGTGCAGAGACTGTGGCCCGTGCAACCTAAGAAGGAAGGACCGTGCCAGCCAGAAGACTCCCCTGCAGTCCATCGTCACCCGGCAGCCGTTGGAACTGGTAGCCTTGGATCATGTAAAACTGACCCCAAGCAGAAGTGGCTACGTCTACGCACTAACCATCGTGGATCACTACTCCCGGTTCTTGGTTGTCGTCCCCGTCAAGGACTTAACCGCTCGAACCGCAGCTAGAGCCTTCCAGCAGCATTTCTGCCGTCCACACGGGTACCCGGACCAAGTGTTGACAGACCAGGGACCTGCCTTTGAAGCGGAGGTCTTCCAAGAATTCTGCACTCTGTATGGCTGCCGGAAGATAAGGACGACACCCTATCATCCGCAAACTAATGGACTTTGTGAGAAAATGAACCAGGTGGTGATAGATCTTCTGAAAACATTGCCCCTGGAAGAACGCAGTCTGTGGCCTGAGAGGCTGCCCGACCTAGTGGACCTATACAACCACATCCCGGTAGGTTCCACCAACTGTACCCCGGCTTACCTGATGAGGGCAAGACCTGGTAAGCTACCTGTTGACCTGGAGATGGGAGTCCTGACACCCGAGGACACTTCACCAGAAGCAGACTGGGACACAGAGAGGCAGCAGCAGTACCGGAAAGTACAGGAGAGCGTGGAGCGAAGTCTCTGTCAAGCTAGGGAAAGAAAAGAGAAAACTTACAACCAGTATGCTCCCGCTGTTCCCCTGGTACCCGGAGAGCAGGTCTTGAAGAGGAAAAGGCGGCTCCACAAGTTGGACGACCAGTGGGAGAAGGACCCGTACATCGTACTGCCCTCAAGCCACGACAACCCAAAGGTCTGTACCATCAGTAAAGACGGAGGGGAAACCACAACTATTGTATCCCGGGATCACCTGAAGAAGTGTCCCGAACAGCTACGGAACCCTGAAGAGGAACAAGAAGACCCTCGACCCGTAGAGGAAAGGGAAGATATGGTTAGTACTGTGCTCGGAGACTTCCCTCGGTCTTGGACTCAAGTCAATGGCGCAGTTGTGGTACCCGTACTCACCTTCCTCCAACCAGCATCCCAAGCACCTACGGAGCAACAGGTAGAGCTGGAAGAACAGCCGGTCCAGGAGGCAGAAGACCCCACACCAGCAGACCAGGAGGATCAACCCTCTGCTTATAGTGAACCTGCCATGCCTCTAGTGAGCCAAAGGGCCCGTGGACAGCTGCCCAGTTTACCCTTGACAGTTCCTACACCCTGTAGTTCGGGGCTAGACAGTCAGCTCCGTAGGTCCACTAGGGCCACTAGAGGCCAGTTACCCGCACGTTGGAGGATTTGAAGTGTATAAGTTGTTTTATTTATGGTTACCTGTTTTTCTTGTTACTTGTAAATAATTATGTGTTTCTAGTTATTTTTAGGAGTCCTTGGTGGATTTACCGGGAATCCTTGTACAATTGGTTGGAGCGTAACCTAGGAATGGACTAAAGACTGTTAAGGACTCGGGGCAGGACAGACCCCTACCTGGTTACGTCTCCCTGTTTTGGTGAAATGGACACCTTGCTTTTCTTCAAAACTGCACCCGGTTGCGGACACGCCGTAACCATCTTTATGTGTTTTTCTTATTGTATTATTATTGTTTATACCTTGTTATGTTTTTCTAAAAATATGTTTAGTCCCGGAGTACTAAATTTCACTAGGGGGGAATGTGGCACCCCAGGGGTCTGGTTTCCACAGTAACAGCAATGTTATGTCTGAGAGCAGGTGGGAGGTCTCTTGGTCAGGGATCCTATGCATGCCCCACCTCCTGCCCAGTCCTGGGAGGGGAAGAACTTCCCCTATATAAACCTAGGGCTGAGGCAGGGTTAGTGAGTAGAGAAGAAGTAGAGACAGAGAAGCAGATATAGGAAAAGAACATCAGGAGCTCTGTGGGAGCAGTGCTACAAGGAGTCAGGGGCTGGCAGCTGCAGAGCTCGCCCTGACTGAGAAGTTATCACCGGACCCGGTGTCCGAGGCTGTGGGGACTAACTCCTATCCAGCAGCAGAAACCGACCGGCAGGGGATTGCAGGTCCTCTGGCCCAGAAACCCGAAGGCACGGTCACACGCGTGGGACCAGCACCGCCGTCGTGGAGCGGAAGCTACTAGAAGGCCCCGAGTCACCGGCCATACGGGTGAGCACCACACGGTACACTCAGGGACGTGGGCTACTTATACCCGCCTCTAGCAAGGTAGCCGGAAGAGTATCGTTAGTTTGGGAGGCCTACAACTCCGCCTGGCCAGGGGAGATCCCATCTGCTCAAGGACTGACCAGGCCCCAATCGCTAGCCAGTACTCCGGGAGGGTCTATCTTTGTCACCAGTAAAGACCCTGAACTACACGGTACCGTCTCCGAGTGGTTCCTGCTACCCCCATCATCCACGTCGGCTGCCCTGAGGCCATACCCCTCCCGTTGGGGGTTATACTATCACGCTGCACAATCTTACCACCGGTCTCAGCGGTCTGCCCTGCAGCAGCAGCTCCTTAGCTGTACTCAACGGGTGGCGTAGTCGTCCAACATCTACCGCTAATACAGCGCCACTTAGTCTGACTCCCTGGGCACGGACCGGATCACCGCCACGAGACTACAACCCTAAAGTGATCCGGCTCCGGGTAAGCTCCCGCGTGCGCAACGCAGCGCGACACAGGCCCAGGGGCGCGTCACTAATATGGACAGAAGCCAGGCTCTGACCCCTAAAACAGCAGGGAAAATAGACCAGTGCTAAAAAAAAAAGCAGCACACAATGCTAATTCTGTGTGTACAGGAAAAATATTGCTTTGCCTCTGACAAGAGCTGTTTTCAGATGGACACTGAAAAAATACGTTATCCTCTCCCTAGCTAATACACAAGCTCTCCCCTGTACTGTAACTTTGTTGTGAGTCTTCAGCTCTGAAAAGAGCTATTTTTTGGGGGTATTATGGAGCTAGTGAGCGGCTCCTTAAAACACATAACTAGTATACACTGCAGGTAGCCGTTATAAGGGCTTTTGTTTGATCAACAGGCCTAAACATTCTCCCTAGCAGCTCAGTGATTTCTCCCTATGCTTATAGAACACAGGCTCCAGACGCAATGTGCACAAAATGGCAGTGGAAGGGCTTAAATAGACTCTATGACGCTTGTCTAAGGGGGAAGACCGGGGTGTAAGTACTTTCAGAGCAAGGGATCCAAAACTGCCGGGGCCGTGCCTCTGGTTGCAGGGGGAAGACAGACTGCGAGCACAGGGGTCAGGTGACTGGGAAGCGGGGGCCTGTACAGAGGGAGAGCTGGCAGGTCAGGTGAACGAGGGACTGGTGACGTGGGTAGAGAGAGGAAGAGACGAGGATGTTTGCGCGGGAAAGCGGAGCTGGGTCCTGCTCAGCAGAGCAGTGTGAGAGGGTCCAGGATCCTGGCTCCAGTACTGGGAGCAAGAGCCGAGTGCAGTAGACTGGAGGAGTCAAGCCGACTAGAGAAGAGACGCAGGGTCGGTGGAGCCAGGCACGTGAGGTGCCGTGTTATGGACTAGGGGCTCGGCGGGTAAAACCGGAGACCGCCCGCTGCCGCCGGAAGATGGAGCATTGTTTGGGCGGGGAAGCCTGAAGAAATCAACACCGGCTCCAGCTGGCAACTGCCTTGTGGAGGAAAAGTCAGGTAAGTGTAAAAACTGTCGTTTACAACCGGTTTGACTCTGCTACATCTAGTTAAACTGTGAACTTTCAGTTAAAGACTTTTTATCTGCTACTTCCCTTGTTTTCCCCCATATTTCCCCCTGATACTCCCTGCGTCGAGATTTACCCTGTTATTATAAACTTCCCCTGTTTATTAACCCTGTATTGGCTGCTCTGTGCTTCTGTGTCACTGCATCGAAAGTACCCATGTTACATTTGGCGTAGTCGGCAGGATGCAGTCGTTAGACACAGACACTGCAGAGCAGTCCATCCTGGGAGCCCCTAAATCTAGCTTGCCGCTGGGGGCCATGCTCAGCAATCTCCCAAAGTTCACCAGGGACAATATGATGCTATGGGACTGGATTGAGAGAGTTAGGGGTATGTTACGTATGCACCCGATGACCCCAGCTATGCAAGCCGAAATAGCCTTACTGGCCCTGGACAGCGAGGCTCGACAATCCGTGATGTACCGCCCTCCCCATGACCGGGATTCCTTAGAAAAAGTGGTGCGGATACTGGAGCAGATGCATGGGGATCCCACCAATGTAGGAGAGCTGAGGATACGGCTGTTTCACCAAGTGCAGCAGGAGGGGGAAACTGTGACGCAGTATGTTAATGCCTTACAGAAGGTGCATGCCTATATCACTAGAAAAGACGACATGGGGAATTTGGGAATGGGCCCCCCTTATGTGATCTTAAGGGACCAGTATGTGGCAGGCCTCAGGGATGTGAAGCTGAAGCAGGCCTTGCGGGAGCACCTGCGCGCCAACCCACGTATGACTTTTCTAGAAGTAGGGGCGGAGGCACGTGTGAGAGAGCAGGAGATCGGGGTGACGGCCCTGGCAGGGATGGTCCGGAGTAACGAGGTACCCACCCCGCCTGCAGCTGAACCGGAATGGGCTCGAGAGATGTGAAAGGAGATACAGGAGATGCAGGATGAATGGTCCAGTCACAAGAAGACCCCTCCTCTGACACCAGAGATACCAAGATCGATTGCTCCAATTATGGAAGGAATTGAATTCAGGACCCCCCCCTGCAGGATAGTTCCGTAGGGGAGTGAGGCAGCCCTACACAGACAGAGACACGATCTGCTGTAAGTGTGGAGGCGCAGGACAATACACCAGGGGCTGCGCTAGCCGAGGGCGGCCCCTATCGCGGCAGCCGTTAAACTAGCGGGCTCCGTGTTTAGGGGACACAGCCCGGAGCCTGAGAAAGGGGGAAGAAAAATAGGAAGTCCCAAGGACCGGGTTTCCACCAGCCCGCCTGTCTGGGTCAAAATAAGCAGTCGGGCTGTTCACTGCCTGATTGACAGGGGATCCCAGGTGACTACGATAACAGAAGCCTACTTCCAACAGCGATTTCCAGAGATAGCGCCGCCTGAATGGGGACCAGTAATTAGACTCATGGCAGCTAATCAATTACCTATCCAGGTCGCAGGGTTGTGTGGATGAAGATCCGAGTATGTGGAAAAGATGTGGGAAAAAAAGGAGTCTTCCTGGTCGCAGGGGGAACCGGAAGTGGACCCCCGGTGACCCTCGGAATGAATGTGCTGAAAGAGATCGGGCAAATCCTGATTAGTGAGCCAAAGGAGATTCCTCTAGACCAGTGGGACCCGCGAACCCCCCAAAGGAGGGTCTTTCAACAACTAATCTGAGCTGCCAAGGCTCAGGAGACGTCGAGTGAAGGGAAGATCCTGGGGAAAATAATAGTGCCATCAGCTACGGTGATCACCTTACCGCCCGGACAAACTGTACTCACATTATCCTCACGGGCCTGCACACCTCTTGAGGGGGTCGAAGTTCAGATAGAACCAACATCGATGGACAAAGTACCCCCCGGACTCTTGGTGGCTCGGACACTAGACACCGTTCGGGGTGGCAATGTTATAGTGCGGTGTGTTAATCTGGGCGAAGATGATCACACACTCCCTCCCAGGGTGGAAATAGCCCAGATTCTGGGAATGCCAGAGAAGTGGCCCCTGGACTCTGGCAGTCACCATGCCGCCAGAATCCCACCAGGCTAGTACGAAGGGGGGACGAAGAATCCTAGAACGAATGTGGGCTGAATTGACGGGACTTACACCTCGACATGTGCAGAAGGTTGAAGAGGTGCTGGAGCGGTACCAGGAAGTCTTTGCTCACCTTGAGGATGATTTTGGTTGCACAGAAGCCATTACCCATGAGATTCCCACAGGGAGCGCTGCCCCAGTGCGGGAGAGATACCGGCAGATACCTCCCCAGATGTATAAAGAGGTTAAGGAGATGCTAGCCCATATGTTACAGAATGGTGTGATATGGGAGAGTCAGAGTCCGTGGGCATCCCCTATTGTCCTAGTCCGGAAAAAAGATGGGACCCTGTGGTTCTGTGTGGACTATAGATGACTGAATGACTGTACAGTATGGGGCTCTTACCCACTACCCCGAATCGAAGAGTCCCGGTCGGCCTTAGGGAAGGCAAGATACTTTTCCTCATTGGATCTGGCCAGTGGGTACTGGCAGGTGCCCATGGCCGAACATGACCATGCGAAGACGGCGTTCATATTACCCATGGGACTGTTTGAGTTCAATCGGATGCCCTTCGGCCTGACTAACACCCCCGGGATGTTACAGCGTCTGATGGAGAGGTGCCTGGGCGATTTAAACTTCGAGGCGACACTGATTTACCTTGACGACATAATTGTCTATGCCGCCACCTTCAAGGAGCACCTCCAGTGACTGGAGCAAGTACTGAGTCGCCTACGGAGTCATGGCCTAAAGGTGAAGCCCCAGAAGTGCCATCTGTTTCATAAACAGATCGAATATCTCGGTCATACTGTGTCCGGTGAAGGAGTCAGGCCCACCCAGGAAAAGGTGGCCGCCGTATAGGAGTGGCCTACCCCGAAGACAGTGAAGGATGTTCAGGCCTTCCTGGGACTTGCCGGGTACTACCGAAGATTAGTGAAGAACTTCACCGGCATAGCCAACCCATTGCTGGAGCTACTTAAGTGAGTGCCGGCGGGCTCCAAGAAGCAGGCGATTCGGTGGGGAAGCAGCCAGGAAGAGGCCTTCCGTGCCCTAAAAATGGTCCTGACCGAGGCCCCAATACTTGCCTATGCAGATTTCTCCCAACCCTTCATACTCCACACTGATGGGAGCCTACATGGTCTGGGAGCCGTGTTATCCCAAGTACAGGAGGGGAAAGAGCGCATGATTGCGTATGCCAGCCGCTCCCTTCACGACTCCGAGAGAAACCGGGATAATTATAGCTCTTTCAAATTAGAGTTGCTGGGCAATGACCGAGAAGTTTGCAGAGTATTTGTCCAGGTCCGAAGTACTGGTGAGAACAGATAACAACCCGCTGGCCACCTGGAGAATGCAAAATTGGGGGCCCTGGAGCAGCGGTGGGTGGCCCGCATGGCCAGGTACCGTATAAGATCGCCTACCGGCCTAAGGCAGAGAATACTCATGCCGACAGCCTCTCCAGAGTGACATATGAACGGCCTGAACATGACCGCGATGAAGAATTGGAGGCGGATGAGACCCCTAGCTTTCGACGTTTTGTGGGACCTCTGGCCGTGGCGCAGGGACAGATCGGAGAGACGTCGGAAGAACAAGTGCTAGGGCGGCCAAGAGTTGACTGGATCCGACTTCAACAGACTGACAGACAAGTTGCTCAATTACGTCAATGGGTGCCTTTGCGGCAAGTCCACAGTCAAGAAGAGAGGAGTACCCTGTCCCCGGGAGCACTGAAGATGCTGGGACAATGAAAGAGACTGTGTTTGCAAGACGGGCTGCTGTACCAACGGGTGCAGCTACTGAGAGTTCGGGACTACCTGGCAAGTGGTGATCCCAGAGAAGTTGGTCAGAGTAGTGGCTAAGGAGGCTCATGAATGAGGGGCCCAATTCGGACCAGAGAAGACATTTCAGTGGTTGCAAAGGCTGGTGTATCATCCCCGACTGCGAGCAACAATAGAAGACACTAGTCGAAGATGTCGGAGCTGTGAGCTGGTTTAGCCCCCAGAGCAGCGGGTCCCCATACAAACTATTGTGACTTCTGCCCCCTTGGAGGTGCTGATGATCGACTATTTGACTGTTGGACCGGTGCATCTCGGGTATGAACATTGCCTGGTATTGATAGACCACTTCACAAAGTTTGAGGTAGTGACCCCGACCAGAGACCAGAGTCCACTGTGCAGGCCATCTGCCAAGACTTCATTCGGGTGTACAGCTGCCCAAAGAGGATTCATTCCGATCAAGGCACCTGCTTCCAAGGCCGGGTGATGGAAGAGCTGTACCAGTTGTACAAGATTGAGAAGTCACGGACTACTCCTTACCACCCTCAAGGAAATGGGGCCTGTTGTTAGGCGTCTGTCTTGTGCTGGATTCGAAATGGGTCCAGGACCATCTGTGGTCTCCTATTTCAGTCCAGCCTGGGCTGATGCTGCTCAGCATCGCCATCAGCCTCAACGCCTAGCTGGTCCATGAGCACTGTTTATCTCCCAGGTAGTTGTGCCTAGCAATGTTAAGCCTGGGTTGCAGAAGGAGACAGGGCTTGTGGAATCTAAGTCCAGGATTTGCCGAACTGAGCATGTCCGTGACCTGGCGGATCATGATTGGTGGGTTGGCACCCACCTGACCCGGTGACCTGGCACCGCCTGATTGGTCCACGGGTAACGTCACCAATGGCGCGTCGGTGGGCAGGGCTTAGTCTTTAAAAGGCCCTCCCACAAACATGTCGACGCACTCAGATCATTTTGCAAGTGTTGCCGTTGTGTGGACGAGTGTATTCCACGTGGTCTCTAGCTGCTCTCTCCGTGACCAGCCGATGCCAGAATTAGCTCGGCTGATTAGCACAGGTCACTCAGGCAGGCTTAGATTCGTTTAGGCAGGTAGCTATGTCTTGCAGCCTGGCTCAGCCAAAGGGGTCGCCTTACACCTCGAGCAGTCTGCAGACACCCGGTCCACGGCTATAGCCTGTCAGCCACGTGGAGTAGTACCCTTCTGTCCGGTGGCATGCCTGCTGGAGGCACGTGTACCCGTCGCATAGTCACACACGCATCTTAGCGCCAATCCCTACAGCGTAGCGCCTGTACCGAAGACAGGGCTACTGCTTTCCCTCTGGTCGCACGTCTCCCTGCGGTTCTTGGAGATTGTGTGAGCCGCTGAAACCCGCTCCGTGTGCATTAACTCGGAGAGGTCCTTCAGTTAAGCAGGTGCTATCCCGGTCACTCTTCTCCCGTGCAGTTAACGGAGATAGAGCGAACCGCTATACCCGTTCCTGTGTGCAGAAACACGGAAGGGTTTAACATTTAAGTTGGTTACTTTACTTTCCACCCGGAAAGTGTTAGGCAGCAGCCCTCCAGGCTGCATCGCCGACCCCGGGGTCGGTTGCGTTCCATTTTAATAAAGTTGTCTGCAACTGCCCTCCTAACACCTGTGAACGCTTTAATCGGACACTGATCCAAATGCTCCGCACGTTGGAGGAAGATCGGAAGGTACGGTGGCCTGAGTTTGTGGCCGAGCTGGTGTGGGTGTACAACAACCAAGTGAATAGTACGACGGGGTTCACTCCTTATACCTTGCTGTTCGGGCGAAAGGGGCGAGAGATTACCGAGTTAGAGCTGGACCCAGAGGAGGACTGCCCATGGACGGGGGTGTCTTCCTGGGTCCGGGAACATCGGCATCGACTGCAGACCCTCCGATGGTTGGTACAATAAAAGTTTCAGGAGCTCAAACATCATGAGACGTTGCCTCTTCGAGGGACAGCTCTGAGGCCTGGGGAGCGGGTGTTTGCTCGGGACTGGAGGCCCCGGGGCAAATTGAGTAGGCGGTGGGGACGGACTCCGCACTGAGTGAAGCGCAGGATTGGCGCTGAAGGACCTGTGTATGAAGTTCAACTCAAGGGGGCTGAAGGAGCCCCTACCAGAGTGGTTCATCGTAGTATGCTGCGACCCTCTCTGTCGGAGTCCATATTTTCCCGATACTCCCTGCGTGGAGATTTACCCTGTTATTATAAACTTTCCCTGTTTATTAACCCTGTATTGGCTGCTCTGTGTTTCTGTGTCACTGCATCTAAAGTATGTATGTTACACTTGGCAGCCAGCCAATCACAGTAATGCCACAACCAAGATGTCTGCGGCATTACTGTGATTGGTTAAGAAGCCCAGCATGTTTAGTGGCTGCAAAGGAGGCATCAAAACTGCAGGGCGGGACATCCGAATATAGCGAGGCGAGTACACAAATACTCGCCGAATAACTATTAACCTGAATACCATACTATCCGTGTGAATAGCGAATAGTAACGAATACACTCGCTCATCACTACAGGTGATCATGTTGGCCGTATGTCCAGAGCAGAGTCCAAATGGATCTTCCTTCTGGACAGTATGGCCCCAAAAGGACTAACTTTTGATATTGATCTACATGCCTTCCAATAAGCAACTTATACCATTCCACACATATGGGCCTTTATGTTACACATCGGCATATATGCGTGAATGAGATTAGCTTGCCTCGCAAGGAGTTACATGCCTCCATAAGCAAAATACCCAAACATTTTGTCCCAATATATATATATATAAAAGACAGCACCATTTAATCATTACTCATTAGTGGGTGCCAGGCCTCCAAACAGTCTGTCCAAACTGTTGCATATCAATATAAAGTCAAGCCTTGAAAAAGGTTCTGTGAACCGAAACGTTGCTTTTTGGGCTCATTAAAGTTAATTTTTTCTAAAGTAGTTTTGGAGTGCTGCCTTTTTATATACTTTCTATGTATATATATATATATATATATATATATATATATACAGTACAGGCCAAAAGTTTGGACACACCTTCTCATTTAAAGATTTTTCTGTATTTTCATAACTTTGAAAATTGTACATTCACACTGAATGCATGGAGGAGGAGGTGTGATGGTGTGGGGGTGCTTTGCTGGTGACACTGTTGGGGGTTTATTCAAAATTGAAGGCATACTGAACCAGCATGGCTACCACAGAATCTTGCAGCAGCATGCTATTCAATCCAGTTTGTGTTTAGTTGGACCATCATTTATTGACAATGACCCCAAACACACCTCCAGGCTGTGTAAGGGCTATTTGACCAAGAAGGAGAGTGATGGGGTGACCTGGCCTCCACAGTCACCAGACCTGAACCCAATCAAGATTGTTTGGGGTGAGCTGGACCGCAGAGTGAAGGAAAAAGGGCCAACAAGTGCTAAGCATCTCTGGGAACTCCTTCAAGATTGTTGGAAGACTATTTCCAGTGACTACCTCTTGAAGCGCATCAGGAGAATGCAAAGTAGTCATCAAAGCAAAAGGTGGCTACTTTGAAGAACCTAGAATTTAAGACATATTTTCAGTTGTTTCACACTTTTTTGTTAAGTATATAATTCCACATGTGTTATTTCATAGGTTTGATGCCTTCAGTGTGAATGTACAATTTTCAAAGTCATGAAAATACAGAAAAATATTTAAATGAGAAGCTGTGTCCAAACTTTTGGTCTGTACTGTATATATATATATATATATATATATATATATATATATATATATATAAATATAATTTTATACCTATTTTAGGGCTGCAACACATTAGTATTTTAGAATGATTACTATGATTTTAACATTACCCCTCTATAAGCTTCGCTATGGCCAGTGTCTTTGTTCACTTAATGATTACAAAGCAATTCTTCCATTCCTTCTTTTTGTAATAGGAATCTGATTTGAATAAAATAAATAAAGGAAAAAAATCTTTCTACCTTTTTTCACCTTTCTGCTGTATCTGCAAATTGTCTATATACATGTATTTGTTTGTAAACTTTTATAGTATTTTTATGGGACTAAAATAAGAGAACTTCCCGTTTTTCCCCCTTTTTTATCAAGAAGTACACAGTTCAGATGGACCATTATGTTGATTGAGTAATTTGGAGGATCTGTTGAACTTTTTTTTTTTTGGGGGGGGGGGGGTGGAGCTATATGCCTATAAAGAGCTCCCTATTTCACCTTGAGCACATACCCTGATGAAGGGGGACTGAGTATTCCCCGAAACCGGTTGGTCTGCTGTCTGGCTTTCAGACTCCCCAGAACTAGTGACGTCAAGATTAGTGTTGAGCCACCCCCGTAGTGTTCGAGTTCGGTTCGGTTCGTCGAACACCCGTGTGTTCGCCGAACTGTTCGTCGAACTGTTCGTCGAACACCTTCGAACACCGTTAAAACCAATGGCAGGCAAACAAAAACACATAGAAACACATAGAAAACACCTTCAAAGGTGTCCAAAAGCTGACAAACTGCTCAGAAGACATAACTAACACATGGAAAAGTGACAAGTACATATAGTCATGCGAAAATAAAAGAGGTGGAGGAGTAAAAGGAGGGGGAGACACAGATATAGGCATGTCATGCCCTTCTAAAATCCAAAAAGTGAGAAGCCGACACGGCCAGTCCGCTCCTGCCCGTGCCACCTCCGTGCCGCCGGGTTTGTGCCAGAGCCGCGGTGAACCCTGACGGCCAGCCCACCTCTCCCAATACTGGTGCCTGTCCGCTGGTGGGTCGAGCGAGCCCCCCTGTGGTGGAGGCAGCTCTAAGCTTTTTAATTTAAATTGTCTCTCTAATTTGAATGAATACACTTTAAATCCATTTACAAGGATCTATTGGAGGGCAAGTCTCATGCCAGCAGCCGCGGTAATTCCAGCTCCAGTAGCGTCCACTAAAGCTGCTGCAGTTAAAAAGCTTTTATAAGGATCGAGCTCGGCTGTCCACCGCAAGGCATCCTACTGCCAGTCCCAGCCCCTATGCCTTGGGGTGCCTCCTGATGCTCTTCACTAAGTATCCCATGGTCCCGAAGAATTTCCTTTGAAAAAATTAAGTGTCTAAACTACAGGTGGTGCAGCTTGCTTAACAGCCGGGATAATCCGCTTACTAGCAGACACTGCTACTAGGCACAAAGTATTTCCTGGGCTAGATGCAGTTAAAAATTTGTAATTAGATACTCTCGTTGGATGCTGAGAAAGCATTCCATAGAGTCTCCTGGCACGCCATATATGATTCTCTTAAAAAGCTTGGGGTAGGGGTCTAGGGGACCCTTTTATAGCCAAAATCACGGCAATGTATCGCAATACGTCACCTAGGCTGAAGATAAATGGAACTGTAGCACCCTGAGGGCTCGGTTGCTAAAGACGTATTGCACCTCACCCAGAGGTGTGATATCTCACTCTCAGGTAAGGATGGAGTGTGGATCAGGACCCGACACCTGCATGCATTACACCACATTGCCGTGGGGCAGGGCGACCAATATGCCCCTGAGATGGGCACGACAGTCCCTGTCCCTGGCTGGAGTGGGGGGAGGGAACACTGAGGAAGGGGAACCCTGTAGTGCAGGAGCAGGGAGGAAGCAGTTCCTGAGTGCATTGAGAAGGGAGTATAAAAGGTGGGCACCATCTTAGTTCAGTGCAGAGAAGTCTGAGCAGAAGTGGCAGGGAGCAGGGGCTCTGCATGAGCTCTGCTCCGGAGGCGGGCCTAGTAACAGAGGCCCAGGCCTGGAAGAGGGAGAAGGAAGGAAGAGGAGCGGAGAGGGCTCCAGGAACGAGGAATGAAGGGATCCCAGGGTTGCGGACGGGCGAGTCGCCACCGCACGCCCGAATCCACCTGCGTGGAGGGGTCAGGCCAAAGGGGGAGACCGGTCCCCGAACTAGTGGAGGCAGGAAACGACCCTCAGCTAGAAACCGGAGGCTCTGACATTTTATGTGGCGCAGCCCCTCGCTACACCCGCTAGGAAGGCACCACATAGGGTCAGGGAAACTGGCGCCAAGTTTACCAAGAGGAGGCCCGAGGCAGCCGGACAGAAGTGTTGGTAAGAAAGGCCAGACAAAGGACACACAAAGGGGGTCCTGTGAAGTGCTCCAAAGTTATCTGGGAGTTGTCTGAGCCCCTCACCTGGTGAGCACAGTACGACGTGGGCAGCCGTTACCTGCAGACGTGGTCTGGATAATAAGAACTGTGAGTAAAGGCCCTGAACTGCATCACTAACTCCGTGTCGTTACTGCTGCTGCCATGCACCATCACCCCCATCCTCCGCATACACTGCCCTGAGGCTATACTCCTCCCGTGGGGAGTTATGCTACGCTCTGCTGCACCCACAACACCAGCCTCAGTGGTCTGCCCTGTAGCGGCGGTTCACTCTGACCGCAATCCACGGGTGGCGTAGTCGGACATTTAAACATGAAAACCACATAAATAGTTCCGCCACTGGTTTGACCGCCCTGAGCCACGGAACTGGGTCGCCGCCACGAAGACTACAACCACCAGCATCCACCAAAAAGGGTCCGGCTCCGGGTGTCCCAAGGCCCAGGGGGTGCGTCAGAACATTTTCATCACCTTTCACAATCACCAATGGGACAAGGCAGTGATGTCCTCTGTCCCCTCTCTTATACATCCTAGTGACGGAGCACCTGCTCTCATCAATTCGCCATAACCCCAATATTAGGTGGATTGAGGTGGGAGGCACCGAGTACAAGTGCTCTCTATTTGCTGATGATGTCCTAGTATATATCACTCAATCACATATATCCATCCATGCTGTTATGGCTGAAATAGATCACTTTGTTACATGGTAAAATTTTAAAATCAATGCAGCGAAGTCTGAGGCCCTCGATGTCTCCCTCCCCAAATCCATATAGGATTCCATCCAGTCCAACTTTCCCTTTGCCTGGCCCTCACAGGGTATCAAATACTTAGGAATTCCTATTCATAGAGACCTCTACCATCTATGTTATCTTAATTTTGGGCCCTTTATTGAACAACTCCATACAGACCACGGTTGGCAAGTTAGAACTGTAAGATTCACTACGTGAACCACTGGTGTTTTGTGGAAAAGCACATGTACACTGCGTTCCAAATTATTATACAAAAAGTGTTTAGGAGTGATAAGGGAAGAATTTGTTTGTTTGTCAGTTAAACTCATTGATGGTGATGTGTGTCAGGGCTCTTTATATCACTGTAAGCAATTGCAGACACCTGTGCTAATTAGTTTGGCAGGTGTGTCCAATGAAAGGCAAGACTACTTAAGAAGGCTCTCTCACATTATTAAGCAGCCTACATTTTCTGCCAAAATGGGAAAGAAAAAGGATGTGTCGGCTGCTGAGAAGCAACAAATTGTGGAGTGTTTAGGTCAAGGCATGACTACAATCAACATTGTGCGATGATCAGGATGAAGTGTCCTGGCAATCAAGAAGTATGTAGCTGATTCACAGTACACACGTGTGCATGCTGATAAGGGCAAATTGAGGACTCTTTCCTACAGGCAATTACGTCAGGTTGAAAGAGCAGCGGCAAAAAAGCCTTGTCATAGCAGCAGACAAGTTTTTGAAGCTGCTTGTGCCTCCAACGTCCCCCAAACAACAAGATGCAGGGTCCTTCAGAGGTTTGCAGCTGTGCATGCGCCATCCTGTCGACCTCCTCTATCCACTTCACACAAGCAGAAACGGCTCCAGTGGGCCAAACATTACATGAAGACTGATTTCAAAACTGTTTTGTTCACGGATGAGTGCCGTGCAGCGCTCGATGGTCCAGATGGATGGAGTGGAGGATGGCTGGTTGATGGACACCCCACGCAAACACGGCTACAGCGCCAACAAGGAGGAGGTGGAGTAATGTTTTGGGCTGGAATCATGGGGAGAGAGATTGTCGGCCCCTTTAGGATCCCTGAAGGCGCTAAAGATGAACTCCATAATGTATGTGGATTTTCTCAAACAGCACTTCCTGCCATGGTTCAAGAAGAAGAACCGTGTATTTCACAGCAAGATCATTTTTCTGCATGATAATGCACCATCTCATGCTGCACATAAAACATCTGCATCTCTGGCTGATATGGGCATAAAAGGGGACAAACTTATGGTGTGACCCCCATGCTCCCCTGACCTCTACCCCATTCAGAACCTTTGGAGCATCATTAAAAGGAGTGTCTATGATGGCGGGAGGCAGTTCACATCTAAGCAACAGCTCTGGGAGGGTATTCTGTCCTCATGCAAAACAATTGAAGCAGAAACCATCCAAAACCTGACAAATTCAATGGACGAGAGAGTTCAGAAGCTCCTTTCGAACAAGGGGTCCTATGTGAAAATGTAACATCACCTAGAATAAAGTTTTAAGTTGAAAACTGTTTGATTTCAGTTTCTAACAACCTGCTAATGCTTATAATTTCAAAAATGACCATTTTTTTGGTCTTTATTAAAATGAAAAGGTTGATCGAAAAGTTTGGGGGATCTAAGAGTGTGGCAACCCAGTAGTCATGATTACTTCGAATTCTGACAATATGAGGGTCATGCTGCAGGTAGTGCAGCAAGAAGGCACTTATGTGCCTTGCGCATCTCGGAGCCCCAAAATTATTTTCCGGGCTAGATGCAGCTAAAAATTATTTTTAATTTTAAATCTGGTGAAGCTTTAGTATAGATGGCCTAATAGGATCAGTGCTGCACACTGCTACAAAGCCCAAATTATTTTCCAGTCAAGATACAGATAAACATGATTAGTAATTTGAAAGCTTAAAACGGTTGGTAGGGTGATTTTAACCAATCATCAAGCTTTTACTCTCCCCAGGATGACACAGGGGTAGAAAAGTCGTTTCGGATCCATGATTTGTTCATCTTTATGAACGTGAGTCTGTCTACATTATCAGTGGAGAGCCGCGTGCGCTTATCTGTCAGCACACCACCAGCAGCGCTGAACACACGTTCAGACAGAACGCTGGCTGCGGGGCATGACAAGATCTCCAAGGCGTAAGTGGCTAGCTCCGGCCATTTATCCAGATTGGAAGCCCAAAAAGAGCAAGGGTCCAGTGACACAGTCGTGGCTTCAATGTTTACTTGGAGATACTCCTGTACCATCGTCTCTAGGCGTTGACTATGTGTCAGACTTCTTGTCTCCTGTGGCCTTGCAAAGGATGGGCTAAAAAAGTGGTGAAATGATTCCGCAAAATTGATGTTACCAGCAGATACTGTGGTTCTGTTACGGTTTGAGTGCTGAACACTTGACGGTCCCACGGTTGGCAAGTTGGAACTGTGAGATTCACTACGTGCACCACTGGTATTTTGTGGAAAAGCACATGTAAGATTCTGCAACAGTCTCTGCTGATACTCCTGCATGCGTGCATCCCTTTCTATGGCAGGAATAATTTCTGCAAATTTACTTTTGTACCGGGGATCTAACAGTGTGGCAACCCAGTAGTCAGGATTATTTGTAATTCTCACAATTCGAGGGTCATGTTGCAGGTAGTGCAGCAAGAAGGCACTCATGTGTGTTGCGCATCCAGGAGCACCAAGTCCCTGTTGTGTTGGTGGCGAGGTAACAATCATGCTTCCTTCCTCTGTCCTCTCCCCCCAACCTCGCACAACAGAAATGTGATCAAGGTCTCCCTCATCTGATGAGTCTTCCATCAGTTCGTCCTCCACTTCTTCCTGGGCTCCTGCACCTTCCTCACTAGTTTGGCTGCTACCATGCGCCCTGGTAAAACCATCTCCCCCACCCTCACATGCCTGCCGCCTTGGTGCTGCCGACCGTCTGGACCTTGCAGATGTTAGCCCTTCCGCATACAACTCCTCCTCCTCTACTTCCTCCACCTCCTCTTGTGCCACCACCTGACTCCGAATTCTGTTTAACATGTGCTCCAGCATGTAAATCACCGGAATAGTCATGCTGATAATGGCATCGTCAGCACTAAACATCTTCGTCGCCATTTCAAAACTGTGCAGAAGGGTGCATAGGTCCCTGATCTGAGACCACTCCTCCAGCGTGATTTGCCCCACCTCTGAATCTCGTTGGCCCAGGCTATACGTCAGAACGTATTGCACCAGGGCTTGTCGGTGCTGCCACAGTCGCTGCAACATGTGCAGAGTTGAATTCCACCGGGTAGGCACATCGCATTTTAGCCGGTGAAGTGGCAGGCCCAACGACTTCTGTAGAGATGTAAGTCGCTGAGCTGCGGGATGCGAACGGCGGAAGTGAGCACACAGCGACCGTGCCCTCTGCAGAAGGCCATCTAGTCTGGGATAGTGGGCTAAAAATTGCTGGACAACCAGGTTCAACACGTGAGCTATACAAGGCACGTGTGTGACATTGCCCCGGCGAAGGGCCGCACCCAGGTTTGCAGCATTGTCGCACACGGCCTTCCCTGGTTTCAGGTCCAGTGGAGATAACCATTCATGAAATTGGTTCTCCAGAGCTGACCACAACTCCTCAGCTGTGTGACTCACATTTCCCAGACATTTCAATGTAAAAACCGCCTGATGACGTTGAGCCCTACTGCCAGCATAGTAAGGAGGTGTGCAGGATCCCTTCTGCGCAGTTAGAAAGCTTGTGGCATGACCAGACAGGCTTTGGGTGCAGGTGGAAGACTGAGAGGAGGTTGAGGAGGCAGAAGCAGTGGAGGAACTTTGACATAAAGAGGATTGACGCACAACTCGTGGGGACGGCAAGACTTGGACAGCAGCCCCTTGTCCTGCTGTCACCATAGTTACCCAGTGCCCAGTCAGCGACATGTAACGCCCCTGTCCATGCCTACTCGTCCAAGTGTCTGTGGTGAAATGCACCCTGTCACACACAGAGTTTCTCAAAGAAGCGGTGATGTTGTGTGCGACATGCTGGTGGAGCGCAGGCACACCTTTCTTTGAGAAGTAGTGCCGACTGGGCATCTGGTACTGGGGCACTGCGACGGACATAAGGTCTCGAAAATCCTCTGTGTCCACCAGGCGGAAAGGCAGCATTTCTGTAGCCAAGAGCTTGCAGATGGTGAAATTCAACCTCTTAGCTTTCTCATGGCTAGGAGGAAATGGTCTTTTACTTGTCCACATCTGAGGGACCGAGGGCTGGCTATTGTGCTTAGACGGGGTTGATAAGGGTGTCCCCGGCAAACTGCCGGTCTGTGAGGAAGATGCAGGCGGACATGTTAGGTTGCCTTGATCCAAAGGTGGTGCTATCGATGTCGGACAGCGCTCAACACCAGCTGGTGTTACCACCTCCAAAGAAAATGATGACCTGCCAATCACGCTGGCTGTTGCGGGTAAAGAGGTGGCAGGTCTGCGCCCCAAAACAGGTGTGACTGCTGTCCCCCCAGTCACAGAGGATGAAGAGGCCGCGGATGCACAAGATATGGCAGACGGTGATTGGCCCGGCCGGCTAGGCCGCATTGTAGCACACTGAGCTTCCCACTGCAACTTATGCTTCATGTCCATGTGCCGGTTCATGCATGAAGTACTCAAACTATGTATTTTTTGGCCTCTACTTAGCTTTTGCTGACAAATGTTACAGATAACACGAGTTGGGTCATCTTTATCGATCTGAAAAAATGCCCAGGCTATGCAAGGCTTAGCACCCATGCGACCTGAAGAGCCACCACGACTTGTGGTGAGAGGCAGAGTTGTGTTTGAGGATGCAGTTGTTGACGTGCTTCCAGTACTACGTCTCTGTCCAGGAAGGCGCAACCTGACCTCGTCGTCACTAGCATCTTCCTCCACCTCCTCTGCTGACCTCATCTCTTGGCTGACTGTGGGTTGACAGTAAGTGGGATCTCCGACCTCATCATCATCACCCTGTGCGTTATCACACCCGTCGTCCTCAGAGCCAACCTGTTCCTGCCCTGACAAAAAACTAAAGTTGTCGCTCCAATCAGGTATTTGAGTCTTATCATCGTCTTCCTCATTGTCTCCACCAACAGGAGTTACAGTTTGGGAATGAGGGTCTACATTATGGTCAGAACCTTCTGCGTCTGGTCCTGGATCCGACTCATAAAGATTCTGGGCATCAGTGCAGATCATTTCCTCGTCTGGATTCACAGAAGCGCTGGAGTCGACCTCTGATTCCCAGGCTATAGTATGAGTAAACAGCTCTGCAGACTCAACCATCTGTTCTACCTCACACTCAGACGGGCAGCTGGAGATTTGGGAGCTGTGAGGAAGCAAGTGCGATTTGGGTGACACCTTTGAGGACTGGAGTATTTGTGATGTTGAAGTTGATGTGGAGGAGAGCCCACTTAAAGGAGCACTTGATATCCGTTGAAGCACCTGCTGTTTTTGTGCCTCATCTGGAATTTGTAGCGATTGGCGTGGCCGTAAGAAAGGGATCTTATCACATTGTCCGCTAAAAGAAGTAGACATTTTAGTTTGGCTGGAAGATGGTCTTTCTTCTGCACCTACCCCACGGACATAACCTTTTTTCCCCTTCCCAACACGCCTATTCCCCTTTCCACCAGCAGCAGGCTTTTTTCCACTCATTTTGGTGGTTAACTAATTCACAACTCTGGAGTTGTTTGCACAAAAAAACAATGGATGGTAACCGAGCAGAGCTGAGTGGCCAAACTGTGGTATTAAGCCAAAACTATTGGCTGGGTTAGATGCAGAAAAAAATTATTTTTAATTTGCAACCTGATGGAGGTCAGTATAGATGGACTAATAGACCAAGTCCCACACACCGCTAGAAGCCCAAATATTTTTTCAGAGCTAGATGCAGAAAATTTTTTTATTCAATTTGCAACCTGATGGAGGTCAGTATAGATGGACTAATAGACCAAGTCCCACACACTGCTAGAAGCCCAAATATTTTTTCAGAGCTAGATGCAGAAAAAAATTATTTTTAATTTGCAACCTGATGGAGGTCAGTATAGATGGACTAATAGACCAAGTCCCACACACTGCTAGAAGCCCAAATATTTTTTCAGAGCTAGATGCAGAAAAAAATTATTTTTAATTTGCAACCTGATGGAGGTCAGTATAGATGGACTAATAGAACAAGTCCCACACGCTGCTAGAAGCCCAAATATTTTTTCAGAGATAAATGAAGAAAAAAATTATTTTTAATTTGCAACCTGATGGAGGTCAGTATAGATGGACTAATAGACCAAGTCCCACACACTGCTAGAAGCCCAAATATTTTTTCAGAGCTAGATGCAGAAAAAAATTATTTTTAATTTGCAACCTGATGGAGGTCAGTATAGATGGACTAATAGACCAAGTCCCACACACCGCTAGAAGCCCAAATATTTTTTCAGAGCTAGATGCAGAAAAAAATTATTTTTAATTTGCAACCTGATGTAGGTCAGTATAGATGGACTAATAGACCAAGTCCCACACACTGCTAGAAGCCCAAATATTTTTTCAGAGCTAGATGCAGAAAAAAATTATTTTTAATTTGCAACCTGATGGAGGTCAGTATAGATGGACTAATAGACCAAGTCCCACACACCGCTAGAAGCCCAAATATTTTTTCAGAGCTAGATGCAGAAAAAAATTATTTTTAATTTGCAACCTGATGTAGGTCAGTATAGATGGACTAATAGACCAAGTCCCACACACTGCTAGAAGCCCAAATATTTTTTCAGAGCTAGATGCAGAAAAAAATTATTTTTAATTTGCAACCTGATGGAGGTCAGTATAGATGGACTAATAGACCAAGTCCCACACACCGCTAGAAGCCCAAATATTTTTTCAGAGCTAGATGCAGAAAAAAATTATTTTTAATTTGCAACCTGATGTAGGTCAGTATAGATGGACTAATAGACCAAGTCCCACACACTGCTAGAAGCCCAAATATTTTTTCAGAGCTAGATGCAGAAAAAAAATATTTTTAATTTGCAACCTGATGGAGGTCAGTATAGATGGACTAATAGACCAAGTCCCACACACCGCTAGAAGCCCAAATATTTTTTCAGAGCTAGATGCAGAAAAAAATTATTTTTAATTTGCAACCTGATGGAGGTCAGTATAGATGGACTAATAGACCAAGTCCCACACACTGCTAGAAGCCCAAATATTTTTTCAGAGCTAGATGCAGAAAAAAATTATTTTTAATTTGCAACCTGATGGAGGTCACTATAGATGGACTAATAGACCAAGTCCCACACACCGCTAGAAGCCCAAATATTTTTTCAGAGCTAGATGCAGAAAAAAATTATTTTTAATTTGCAACCTGATGGAGGTCAGTATAGATGGACTAATAGACCAAGTCCCACACACCGCTAGAAGCCCAAATATTTTTTCAGAGCTAGATGCAGAAAAAAATTATTTTTAATTTGCAACCTGATGTAGGTCAGTATAGATGGACTAATAGACCAAGTCCCACACACTGCTAGAAGCCCAAATATTTTTTCAGAGCTAGATGCAGAAAAAAATTATTTTTAATTTGCAACCTGATGGAGGTCAGTATAGATGGACTAATAGACCAAGTCCCACACACCGCTAGAAGCCCAAATATTTTTTCAGAGCTAGATGCAGAAAAAAATTATTTTTAATTTGCAACCTGATGTAGGTCAGTATAGATGGACTAATAGACCAAGTCCCACACACTGCTAGAAGCCCAAATATTTTTTCAGAGGTAGATGCAGAAAAAAATTATTTTTAATTTGCAACCTGATGGAGGTCAGTATAGATGGACTAATAGACCAAGTCCCACACACCGCTAGAAGCCCAAATATTTTTTCAGAGCTAGATGCAGAAAAAAATTATATTCAGTTTGCAACCTGATGGAGGTCAGTATAGATGGACTAATAGAATGATGCTATGCCCAAAAGATTTTACTTCACTAGGTGCAGTAAAAAAATTGGTATTCTATACACAGGTGTTATATCTTGCAACACAGATAGGCTACTCCACTGACTAACACACTCTGCAATAGGCCAAAAAGGATTAGCTTTGCAAGATTCAGCCAAATGCTGTGAAAAAAACTTGCACAGCACTGGCACAGACCTGCCTGGCAAAAACTGATAGGAACTCATGTAACCTAGTCCTGAAAAGGACTCCAATTACAATTAGTCTTTACTCCCACAACCTATCTATTTAAGAGCACAGACCTCCCTGATAAAAGTCGTAGGAAATGCTGTAACCTAGTCCTTAAAAGGACTGCAATCACAACTATTCCCTACTCCCAAGCTATCTGTATATTTGTGCGAAAATTGGCTTGAAATTAACAAGGTATAGCACACACAGCAACAGCGGTGCCGTCTAACACGCAGCTGCAGCAGTGAGAAAATGGTGGCGACGGGGAAAATGGCTTGGTCTTATAGGGCAAGGACATGTGACATACACTGCCAATCACACATGCCCTTGCTTGTGTGAAAAAAAGCACTTCGCTCCGTGTGTGCGCTGCTGATAGGCTGACAGATTGCACCTCCCCACTGTAAATACGGGAAAGAGAAAAAAAAATGGAGATCTTCATTATTCCTGCAGAGATCCATCCCCTGCCCCTCCCCCCACCCCGCTGTACACTCAAACTGCGTATTAACATTAATTTTCATCATTACTGAGAAAAAATCCAGTTATGATTTTGGTGCACGAACAGTTATCGAACATAACCTCGAACAGCCGAATTTTTCTCAAATTGTTCGTGTTCGCCGACCGGCTCGAACACCGCCCAAAACAGCTCGAATTTGAGATTGGCGAACAGTTCGAGTAGAACAACGCTCATCTCTAGTCAAGATTTACCCAGAATTACTCAGCAATTTGAGAGCTATTGACATTAAATTCCCCTACAATCCATGGTTAACTCTTGCTTGATAACAGCTCTCAACGGAAGGGTAGTTATTACAGCAAGAAAACCTACTGTGGATGTTTCCTTTGCTCTAATTACTCAGAAAATTGCAAATAACAATTATAACTTAGTATCTCTGGAACTTCTAAAAACCTCAGTAGACTATGGACTACCTATACTTATGAAATTCATCTGTGAACTTCTTGTCTTCTCTGGTGTATTGACATCTATTTCTTTCAAATATTGTGAAAACGTATTGTGAGATTATGACCTTATGCTGTTAATAATCATTGTGTACTTTTAATACATGTGTTTTGGAGAGTATCACTAGTTTGTTTTTTTTTTTACTTGTACATTTTCCCTATTTACCCCTAGAAAGTAGCGCAATAGATTCTCTTTTTATTCTAACCTTTTGGCCTTCACACGCAGATTTGCACACAAGATCTGCATATCTATTTTTAGCTTCTATTCTGGAAACCACTTTATCTCTATCATGGGGACGCTTGTGAAGGTAACATTTTTAGATCTAATGTCAGAGTATTATACCACTTTTACTGACCACAATAAAATGCACAAAAATGAAGCCAAAATGGATTTTCCTGTAAAAAATGTTAAGGAACATTCTTTCTAGGGAAACGACTAGTATATAAGGCAAAATAAATAACCAAAACCAAAAATGCTCCTCCACACTTTGGGCTATGTTCACACGAAGTGTTTTCGATGCGTTTTTGCACTTTTGCATTGCTTTTAACGTTGAAAAATACATTCACCAGTAAATGTAATTTTAACATTTTACTACCTCATCTGGCCATGTGTTGTGTGAGACATGATCAGACACATCCTGTTTTATTTATGAAAGAGGGACTGTGAAAGTCACAAAGCCTATTTTTACAAGGCCATCAGTTGGCCATTACTATTGTTAGGGGACCATCAACCAGCTATGCTTTGTTGTTTTCCTTAATAAGGAGTGGGTCTCCTATACTGTTGTTGTGTATGCAGCGACTGCAAGAGCTGCCAAAAATTTGGATACCCAATTAGTAATGTGCGATTACCGTAAAATTCGTAATTGCTATACTCATAACGAGTACTTTGTAATAATCGCGTATTTGTTTTGAATAGCGAGTACAATGTAAGACAATGGGAAATGCGAGTAATTTTCTGCTGTACCCTACAAAGGGTTCTGGGGGCCTGAGGAAAAGGCTGAAATGGATGGGAAAGTGATGAAACAGAATGGGAAGAACCTGGAGAATGTGCCTGCATGCATTTCTGACTCACATATGGTTTCTGGGAATAAGTTTGTCGCAGTATTACGCCACTTTTACAGACACACACGAACAACTACCAAACCTATTCTAAATTGCATTTAACAGGCCAAAAAGTTTAAGAAACAGTTTTTCCTGCATAATCACTTGTATATAAGGCTAAATAAACAAGAGAAACAAAAAAAATAACCCTTTTAGCATTTCTTCACACATACTGTTGTGGCTTTTTTTCACCTTTTATAATTGGTACATTTTTACAATTGGTACACCTTTTTCAATTTTTACCTTTTACAATTACACCTGACTTATACATTTTGTAGGTCCCTCTGTCGTACATCATTTTTAGTTCGTTATTCCCAGCACTTTACAAGCACAGCTAGAACGTAAGAGTAGGTATGTTGATCTTTGACCTGAGAGGCCTCAGGTGGCTCTGTAACTTGTGTTTTGGAGGGACAACTGTTACTTAAACCTTTGGGCGGTCCCTCCATCATTGGCACTCAGATATTGGAATACATATTCCATAGCAGTTTACAATGTGCCCATTGTAGCGTTGGGCTTGACCCTCGTGCTCCTCCTCCTCCACCACCATGTGATACTGCCGCACTAAATTCAAATGTTCAGAGGGCCTGCAGTAGGCAGGAAAGCTGAGTTTTGTGAGAGCCCTTGTGTGGCCCTGTAACATGCATTTTGAAGTGCCCTCCTCTAGAAATTTTGGAGGTGCCTCTTGTGTACATTTGAGAGTGCCCTCACTTATTCATATTGTAGGGCCCTCACTCTATTATTTAAGTAATTTAAGGACAGAGACTACAGAGAAAATGGCCAAGAGACATGGAGTACTAGAAGGTAGCAGTGAGTGCGGCCTGCGATCCTCAGGCTTGGCTTAACTCTGTGAACCGGAAAAATAAAGCTGCACTAGTCAACTGGATGACGAGCTCAAATATATCACTTGTGCAAGTCAATGAACAAAGGATATATGGTGCCCCTCCTCCAGGATAAGTTGGAGCAGCTTTTCCAAATGGCTCAGATATTTTAATTGTCAATATTCCCCAGATTATATAGCAAGAGAAGACTTCTTGATACTGTACTACTTGGTCCAGTGCAGGATGTGCATCGTATTTCCAAAAATTACACCTGGGGCTGTGTCATAAGTGCAGGAAGATTCCATGACAAGGGCTTCCCTTGACAAACATTTTCTATGATGGAGTACTGTAGTAGTTGTGGCCCTCAATTCAAGTTTTCAGAGGGCCATCAGTCAGTCAACAACAGTCCGTGTAAATTTCTATTGAATTTGTATCCCCTTTCTCAGTCACAATGTGGCACAAGCCAGGCATGATTTTTTGCCAAATAGGGTGACTGACAGTACATCTCTATTGAATATGTATTCCCTATCTAAGTCACAATGTGGCACAACCTGTGACAAGGGCCTCCAATGACAAATCTTAGTTTGGTAGGACCACAGTACATTCCATATTTGTCAACTGCACAATGTGCATAGGGTTTGTAAAAATTAGCCCTATGGGCTGAGTCATAGTTGACACAGGAAGCCACCATCCCAAGGGCCTCCAATCAGAAATAGTAGTTAGGCTGGAGTAGGAATACTGTCCTGGTTTGTCCACTGCACAATGAGCATAGAGTTTGTAAAAATTAGCCCTTTGAGCTGAGTCATGGTTGACGCACAAAGCCACCATCCCAAGGGCCTCCAATCACAAATAGTAGTTAGGCTGGAGTAGGAATACTGTCATGGTTTCTAAAAATTAGCCCTATGGGCTGAGTCATGGTTGACGAAGGAAGGAAACCATTTTTTATGGGAAGGGGGTGACATTAACAGCAGCAGCATGAATTTGCATTTTTGGTGAATTTAGGTTGGCTTGCTGTTATCTGGAGGGATTTTAAACTGTGGAGATATCCAATCCTCGTTGAATTTAATCAAAGTAAGTCTGTCTGCATTTTCCGTGGAGAGGCATGTGCGCCTATCAGTGATGATTGTCCCAGCGGAACTGAATACACGCTCTGACACCACACTAGCAGCCAGGCAGGCCAGCACCTCCAAGACATATAAGGAGATGTTGGGCCAAGTGTTCAGCTTAGACACCCAATAATTAAAGGGAACTGAAGCGTCAGAAAGGACACACGTATGGTCACTTAAGTACCCCTTGACCATGTTCTGAAACTTATCCCGGTGACTTGACAAATTCAAGCACTTTTGCAGAGCTGAAAAAGCAGCAAAAGCAATAGAGGAATGGCGGAAATGCGTGCTAATACGGCGCACCTTCTCAAGTAGGTACGGCAAGTCACGGTAAGTTTTCAGTAATTTCTGAACACCTAGGTTCAGCATGTGAGCCATGCATGGAACGTGTACCAGCTTGCCGACCTTTAAAGCTGGTTACGCCCATTATCGCAGATGACCGGGTTGGAGGTGCAGCGGGGAGAGCCACTGATCGGTCTGTTGTTTTAAGCTTGCCACAGCTCTGCTGCAGTGCGTGCTTCCTGACCTAAACAGATCAGTTTCAGCAGAGCGTGTTGCCACTTTGCTGATGCACTGCTGCATAGGTCCCAGCTTGGCAGTGATGGGGAGGGTAATTCAGTAGAGGATGAGAAGCAGGAGGAGGGGAGAGAGGAAGTGGAATATGAAGAGGCGGAAACCCTGACAGAATTTGGGCCACAATTCTTGGCGTGGGTAGGATGTGTGATGTTCCAGTTTGCGCCTTTGTCCCACCCTCCACCAGGTTCACCCAGTGTGCTGTGACAGAAATGTATCGTCCCTGTCCACAACAATTTGTCCAGGTGTCTGTTGTTAGGTGGACCTTCCCGGTTATGGCGTTGGTGAGAGCACGGTTCAGACTGTTTAACACATGCTTGTGTAAAGCAGGGACGACACACCGGGCAAAATAGTGATGGCTAGGAACACTGTATCGTGGGACAGCCACAGCCAAGAGATCATGGAAAGACTGTGTTCCCACAAGCCTAAACAGCAACATCTCCACAGCTAGCAATTTGTCAAGTTGCGAGTTTAGTATTTGTGCCTGTGGGTGCGTGGCTGGGTATTTACGCTTTCTTTCCAAGCTCTCAGGCACGGACAATTGGACACTTTGCTGGGACAAGGAAGTGGATGTGGTTGATGTTTGTTGTATGTGAGCAACCGCAGCTTGTGGGCAGGAGGTATGAGCACCTGCTTCCTGAACAGCAGATTCTGAAGGACATAGCCCAGGCAAAATGGCATTGGTTTGACCCTCAGATGCAGATTTGGTACCCTGGTGTTCCGCCCACCTACTGGGGTGCTTGACTGCCATGTGATTTCGCATACTGGTGGTGCTCAGGTTGCCTTTGCCCTAGCCTCTGCTCAACTTGGTATGGCAGATGCTACAGACTACAATGTTTTTCTCTGAAGGACTTTCAGAAAAAAATTCCACACAGCAACTGAACGCCCCCTTGCCCTGACTTGGCACACATTGGAGGTGTTCTTGGGAACAGTTGACCCAGTTCTCACTCTGGGCAAACCACGACCCCTTGGTGCCTGTGTTGGTGCTACATATCCATCTTCCTCTCTGTTGCTGTCAAGGCTATGCATGCCAATGGTCCAGGTCAGATCAGTGGACTCATCATCGACCACCTCGTCTTCCATCTCATTCTCCTTCCCAGTTGACATTGTAGGCTGACCTGATGGCAACTATGTCTCATCATCATCAGCCTCCACCTCTGGAGACAGTAAATGACGTTCCTCCAAGTGGCTTTCTTCTGGCCGTAGGTCCTCAAATACTTTAGCATCAACGCATGCCACCTCCTCTTGTCCCTCTTCAATGTTGCACAGTGATAGGCCAGAGCCAACCAAAGGATACCTACAAAACAGATCCTCGCAGTGGCCAAGCTTGGGGTTATATGTCTCCTGTGACTGATAATGGCGGGAGGAAGGAGAACCAGCTTCAGGATTGGATGGACCAGCCTTCTGTGTATCGACAGTAAACTGTGTGGTTGTGGAAGATTTGTTGCTGCTTGACAAATGCGTAGAGGCCTTGTCTGCTATCCAAGACAGAATCTGCTCTCGCACTTCTGGCTTCCACACACGTGTATGTTCCAGACCGGAAAATTTTTCAAGGAACATAGTGGATGCATCAAGCTTCCTCTGACCTGACACAGACTGAGTGCCTGCTCACACACCACTGACAACACCACGTCAACGTCCCTTAGCAACAGGCTTTTTTGTCATTTTTAGTTTTGTTGACAGATTTTCAGTTGTTGACGGCACAAGCCAAGCTAGCTGTCACAGCCAAAATAGTGGGTAAAATGGCCTGGTGCGTGCTTGGTAGCAGGCAGTAGGAAATGTTTGGACTACTGCATTGTGTTGTGCACTAAACGCTTTTTTAAGTTGACTAATGTATACAGAAGGCAGGCTGTCACCCCAAAAACAGAGGTGAAAATGGCCTGGTGCATGCTTGGTAGCAGGCAGTAGGAAATGTTTGGACTACTGCTTTGTGTAGTGCACTAAACACTTTTTTAAGTTGACTAATGCGGACAGAAGGCAGGCTGTCACCCCAAAAACAGTGGGGAAAATGGCCTGGTGTGTGCTTGGTAGCAGTCAGTAGGAAATGTTTGGACAACTGCTTTGTGTAGAGTACTAAACGCTTTTTTAAGTGGACTAATGTGGACAGCAGAAGCCAGACTCAGTGGGGAAAATAGACCGGTGCTTTTAAAATAAAGGCAGCATGAAATGTTACTACTCTGCGTGCCGGAAAAATATTGCTTTGCCTCTGACAAGAGCTGTTTTAAGATGGACACTGGAAGAACACTTTAACCTCTCCCTACCTAATACACAATGTCTCCCTCCATGTTCTCTGACTTTGTTATGTGTCTTCAGTTCTGAAAATAGCTATTTTTTGGTGGTATTATGAAGAGTGAGCGGCTCCTTTAAACTGTCTCTGCTCGAGTATCTCTCCTCCCTACTCTACACTAACCTAGTATACACTGCAGGTAGCCCTTAAAGGGGCTTTTGTTTTATCAAGAGGCCTAAACACTCTCCCTAGCAGCTCAGCGATCTCTCCCTATGCTTATAGAATGCAGGCTACAGACGCAATGTGCACAAATTGGCAGTGGCAGGGCTTAAATAGACCCTATAACACTGGGTGGCCAGCCAATCACAGTAATGCCACAACCAAGATGTCTGCGGCATTACTGTGATTGGTTAAGAAGCCCAGCATGTTTAGTTGCTGCAAAGGAGGCGCCAAAACTGCAGGGCGGGAAATCCGAATATAGCGAGGCAAGTACACAAATACTCGCAATATAATGAGTAACCCGAATACCGTACTATTCGTGCGAATAGTGAATAGTAACGAATACACTCGCTCTTCACTAACGCCAATACCCCTTTGAAGAGACGTAGAGGAGGGCCTCATTATAAAAATTGTTACCATTGTTAAGGAGTGGGTCTCCTATAGTGGTAATGCCCTTACAGTGACTGCAAGGGCTGCCAAAAATTTGGACACATTTCAATGCCCCTTTGAAGAGAAGTAGAGGAGGTCCTCAGTAAAAAAAAACTGTTTCCATTATTAAGGAGTCGGTCTCCTATACATTTACCCCTGGGGGGTATACATGAACATACTGAATAACATACAGAATGTTAGAGCTAGGCCTCTAAAAATATTTCCTACGGGCATCATAAACACTCTTAAAATAAATTATGTGGATGTTGCATCACGGTCACACTTGTGATATGGAAGTGGAGGATGAGAAGAAGGAGAAGGACAACATAACATAAACGAAATCCTGAAGCATATACCAATTTCTGGGTGTGAAGAGGTGCATGGGAATAGACCCCCCAAAAAAACACTGGATTTGAGTTTATGTTCCACTGCTATCATCCAGTGGAGTTGACAAATCTGGCCCAATCCAGCCCTTGTTTATTTAAGAGTCAGCCTGTCAGCCTGTCAGCATTTTCAGTTGAGAGGCTGATGCGCCTATCAGTTATGCCACCAGCGGCACTAAAGCCCGCTCTGACAAAATGCCCAACAACGAGTACTGAGCAGTTGCGAGCAGGCACACTCATCACTAGGGTCAATATAATCACTGCACCCTTAGACAAATTCAATAAGGGGTGTAGTTTTTAAAATGGGGGTCATTTATGGGGGTTATTCTGTTCTGGCACTTCAAGGGCTCTACCAATGGGTTATGGCTTACACAAACCATAACAGTTATATCTGCACTAAAATATGGTGCTTCTTCCCTTTTGAGCTTTGTGTAGGGTATTGGCACAATCAGCAGAACTTGCACAACAAACTGAGAAGTCCCTTTTTTCCTATTAGCCCTTATAAAAATTAAAAACTTGGGGCTAAAACAACATCTTAGTGGTAAAAATGTAATTATTGTTTCTTCACCGCCCAATAATACTAATTTCTGTGAGGCACATGCGGTGTCAACATGCTCACTGCGCCCCTAAATGAATTCATTGAGAGGTGTAGCTTGGGTGGTTTCTGCTGTTCTGGCTCCTCAGGGGCTCTGTCAAGATGACATGTCACCCTCAATTTATTCCAGCAAAATCTGAACTCCAATATGGCACTTCTTCCCTTCTGAGCTTTGCACTGTGCCTCAAAGGTAGTTTTTGACCACATATGAGGTATTTTAGTACTCAGGAGAAATTGTTCAACAAATTATATGGTGCATTTTCTCTTGTCACCCTTGTTAAAATCAAAAAAATTTGGAGCTAAAAGAACATTTTTGCAAGAAAAATGTGATTTTTTATATTTTCACAGCTCTACATTATAAGCTTCTGTGAAGCACCTGGAGGTTCAAAGTGCTCACCACACATCTAGATACATTTCTTGAGGGGTCCAGTTTCCAAAATGGGGTCACTTGTGGGGGTTTGCACTGCTTAGGCACATCAGGGGCTCTACAGATGCAACATGACGTCTGCTCTCGATTCTAGCCATTTTTGCGTTCAAAAAGTCAAACAGTGCTCCTTTACTTCCGAGCTCTGCCATGTACCCAAACAGTAGTATTCCCCCACATATGGGGTATCGGCATGCTCAGGATAAATTGCGCAACTAATTTTGGTGTCCATTTTCTCCTGTTACTATTGTGAAAATAAAAAAAAAGGGGCTAAATTAAACATTTTGTGAAAAAAAATTTAAATGTTAATTTTTTCCTTCCACATTGCATTAATTCCTGTGAAGCATTTGAAGGGTTAATAAGCTTATTGAATGTGGTTTTGAGCACTTTGAGGGTGCAGTTTTTAGAATTCCGTCTCTTTTGGGTATGTTCTGTCATATAAGGTCACTTTAATTGTGATGTGGTCCCTAAAAATATGGATTGTAAATTTTATTGGAAAAATGAGAAATTGCTGATCAACTTTCTAACTTCCTAACAAAAAAAATATATTTAAAAAATTATGCTGATGTAAAGTAGACATGAGGGGGAAACGTTATTTATTAACTTTTTTGTGTGACATTACTCTATGGTTTAAGGGCATAAGAATTAGAAGTTTGAAAATTGCAAAATGTTCTAAATTTTCGCCTAATTTCCGATATTTTCACAAATAAACACAAGTCATATCGAACAAATTTTACCACTATCATAAAGTACAATATGTCATGAGAAAACCTTCTCAGAATCAGTGGGATCCCTTGAAGCATTCCAGAGTTATTACCTCATAAAGTGACAGTGGTCAGATTTTAAAAATGAGGCCCGGTCATTAACCTACTTGCTAAGTATTTATTTTCCAAAATTTTATTTCAGCATCTTTTTCATGTCTTGAAATGGTTAAAATGTATAATAATTTTCCAATTAATACAAATGATGCAATTAAATGAATGTCAGATTGTATAATTACTTGTGCTGTAGTTTATATTCTATGTCTTTTAATGTTAGGAATAGGAAATGTCTTACTTGGTGAAAAAAAAAGCATATCTCTTTTTGCTAATCTGAATTGATTTTCACAAATACTTCTCTAGCAATTTACATTTTATATGGTTGGTCTGAATTTTAAATGAATCTAAAAACAGTTCTGTACATTAGCTGATGAAGATGGAGAGCGCATATTACCACTTGTCTTTCAGTCAGCATTGTACAAATGAAAAAATGTCCATCATTTTAGCTAATTTGATTTGCTGAAATTAAATCACGATACGCTTGCTGTCTTTTTCAATTTGTATTTATTTATTTATTTTTTTAAATGTTGCATTGAGATGGAAACCTTATTTGTATTTTTAAGTTAATTCACATGATAGATAACAGGTAATGGACTGTTGACATACAGGATGGAATCATTTACTATTATTTGCTTTTTATACATGCAAATTAATGCAGCGCTAAAGGGCAAAGATTGCATTTGTGTACGTGCACAAAGAAATCAAATGACACCAGGTCACTATACAGATAAAGATCTTCTGGGGGTGTTGGAGTCATTTTCTCTTTAGACTTAATTTAATGGAAATGATTTGCTTAACAGAAAAAAAAGCTGAAGACAAGAAATGTTACCCTAGATCATTAACTCAGCGGGTGACTATATGACCAGAGATTAGTTTTCATATATATGTTCACTGGACCTTTAACAACTGATTAAGCTCAGTGAGATATGCACAGTCTTACAGATAGATAATTCCTGGGTGGTATCCTGCTTTATAGAAGTAACTCAGTGCTGTAAGTACAATCTATTAGAGATGCTTTACATTTTGCTGACATGGATCTAATATAACTGTAACCATAGCAGCCTTGTGCTAGGGTCTCTGCCTGATTGTAATTTCTTTACTATAGAAATCCAGTGTAGTGTGGTCATGAAATGGTTCATGTACAGCTTTTGGGCACTTTTAAATAACCAATGAATCCACAAGCAATCAAAGTTAACATATGCTTAAATGTAATTAGTGTATTGCCGTTCTATGACTATATAAAATGAATTAATTTAGCACATCCTAAAATTAGTGAGTATATTCGGAATTCATAATAGACCTTCAGAGAAGATAGAAGCATGGAGGGACTGCAAACTACATGAAACGGACAACTGGACATGTAAATCCATTGTACTGGGTGGACAGAATATTGCTTGCTTAAAAGGAATCTTTCATAAAAAAATTTTTATGTAATCTGACAGCAGTATGAGGTAAGGACAGAGACCCTAATTCAAGCAATGTATCGCTTAGTTTACAGGGTACAAAAGGTATGATAAGACACAGTTTTTTTCTGCTGCAGGTCTAGCAGAGCTCAGTTGTTGAGTTGTTTATAACCCCACCCACACCACTGCTTTCTGTGTAAATTGTATAGTGACACATCAGCTAATCAGTGCTGGGACCATGGTTGTGCTAGGATGCCCAAGGCCAGTTGCCCTGTAGTGATAATCTTCTGCTGATAAAATACTAATTGTCTTGAAACCGCAAAACACAGCCTAGTAAGTGACACATCCCTGTAATCAGGGTCTCTGCTCTTATATTATGGCACTCTCACAAGCATATTTTCTCACATCCCTCCAATAATTAGACCACCAAAAAGAAAGGAGCAGTAGTTCTTGAGTTTTCATAACTCCAGGGTGTCTTATATGTTTGGAAACACGGACAAGTTTGAAGACTTCAAGTCAAACAGATTCTGGAACATATATTTGGAAAAAAATCTTTATTGTCCAGTATTCCCAAGAATTTTATTGGTATAGTTAGTGTTAGACCTCTTCTGAGGTTCAGTAGACATTCTGGACAGAGCGTTAGCCTTGCCATTTCTTGAACCAGTCCGATAAGAAATTACAAAATTAAAACTGGAGAAAAATAAAACCCAGCATGCTTGTCTTGCTGACAACCTCGTAGCTGTACGTATTATTTCTAAATTTTTGTGATCAGTCACCAGATGATTAACCCCTTCCAAAAGATGTCTCCATTTGGAGAAGGCGACTTTAATAGCTAAAAGTTCTGTATTTCTAATGTCATAGTTCTTTCCTGCAGATGACATCGTATGAGAAAGGAACGCACATGGATGAAGCTGTATCTTGTCTCCAACACGCCGTGACAAAATGACTCCCAAAGCAGAGACTGAGGAGTCTACTTTGACAACAAATGGCAGTTCAAGATTTGGATGGATTAATAATGGTGCAGAAGTGAAAAGAGTCTTTAGTTTGTCAAAAGCTCCTTGTGCCTCTGGAGACCATAAAAACACTTTGGTTTTCTTTGTGAGTGAAGTAATTGACAGAATGATTTTTGAAAAGTTTTTAATGAATCTTCTATAGAAATTTACAAATCCTAAAAAGCGCTGGACGTTTTTTAAATTTCTTGGGGTAGGCCAGTCAACTACCACTCTGATTTTACTTGGATCCATGCTCAGACCTTCTGGGGAGATGATGTATTCCAAAAATTGAGTCCTGGTTTGTTCAAATTAAAATTTTTCAAGTTAGATATAGAGATTATTCTCCTTTAGACATTCCATGACTAACTGGACATGACTGCGATGCTCTTCTACGGTATCTGAAAATATAAGAATTTCATCAAGGTAAACAACAACAAATCGATCCCAGAAATCTTGAAAAACATCATTAATGAAGTGCTGAAAGGTGGCAGGGGCATTGCTAACATCGAAAGGCATAACCAGGTATTCAAAATGTCTATACAGTGGTGGCCAAAAGTATTGGCACCCCTGCAATTCTGTCAGATAATACTCAGTTTCTTCCTGAAATTGATTGCAATCACAAATTCTTTGGTATTATTATCTTCATTTAATTTGTCTTCAATGAAAAAACACAAAAAGAATTGTCCTAAAGCCAAATTGGATACAATTCCACACCAAACCTAAAAAAGGGGGTGGACAAAAGTATTGGCACTGTTTGAAAAATCATGTGATGCTTCTCTAATTCGTGTAATTAACAGCACCTGTAACTTACCTGTGGCACCTAACAGGTGTTGGCAATAACTAAATCACACTTGCAGCCAGTTAACATGGATTAAAGTTGACTCAACCTCTGTCCTGTGTCCTTGTGTGTACAACATTGAGCATGGAGAAAAGAAAGTAGACCAAAGAACTGTCTGAGGACTTGAGAAACCAAATTGTGAGGAAGCATGAGCAATCTCAAGGCTACAAGTCTATCTCCAAAGACCTGAATGTTCCTGTGTCTTCCGTGCACAGTGTCATCAAGAAGTTTAAAGCCCATGGCACTGTGGCTAACCTCAACAGTGTTAACCCGTACTATCCGTCGGCGTCTGAATGAAAAGGGACTGTATGGTAGGATACCCAGGAAGACCCCACTTCTTACCCCGAGACATAAAAGAGCCAGGCTGGAGTTTGCCAAAACTTACCTGAGAAAGCCTAAAACGTTTTGGAAGAATGTTCTCTGGTCAAATGAGACAAAAGTAGAGCTTTTTGGGAAAAAGCATCAACATAGAGTGTACAGGAAAAAAAGAGGCATTCAAAGAAATGAACACGGTCCCTACAGTCAAACATGGCGGAGGTTCCCTGATGTTTTGGGGTTGCTTTGCTGCCTCTGGCACTGGACTGCTTGACCGTGTGCATGGCATTATGAAGTCTGAAGACTACCAACAAATTTTGCAGCATAATGTAGGGCCCAGTGTGAGAAAGCTGGGTCTCCCTCAGAGGTCATGGGTCTTCCAGCAGGACAATGACCCAAAACACACTTCCAAAAGCACTATAAAATGGTTTGAGAGAATGCACTGGAGACTTCTGAGGTGGCCAGCAATGAGTCCAGACCTGAATCCCATAGAACACCTGTGGAGAGATCTCAAAATGGCAGTTTGGAGAAGGCACCCTTCAAATATCAGGGACCTGGAGCAGTTTGCCAAAGAAGAATGGTCTACAATTCCAACAGAGCATTGTAAGAAACTCATTGATGGTTACCGGAAGCGGTTGTTCGCAGTTATTTTGGAAAAAGGTTGTGCAACCAAGTATTAGGCTGAGGCTGCCAATACTTTTGTCTGGCCCATTTTTGGAGTTTTGTGTGAAATGATCAATGATTTGATTTTTGCTTCATTCTCTTCTGTGTTTTTCCTTGCAAGCAAATTAAATGAAGATAATAATACCAACGAATTTGTGATTGCAATCATTTTCACGAAGAAACTGAGTATTATCTGACAGAATTGCAGGGGTGCCAATACATTTGGCCATCACTGTATCTAGTTCTAAAGGTGGTTTTCCACTCATCTCCCGAGCAAATTTGTATGAGATTATGAGCCCCACTTAGACTGGAGTTTGGTGAAAATCTTGGCAGAATGTAGTCTCTCCAGCAACTCAGGAATTAATGGGAGTGGGTAGCGATTTTTAATGGTAATCCTATTCTCTGTAATCAATACATGGCCACAGGGTTGTGTCCTTTTTTTTATCCAAAAAATGAAGGGTGCTCCAGCTGGCTAAGAAGGTTGAATGAAGCCTTTCTCTAAGTTTTCATCTGGTTCAAAAAGATTGTAAATACGCCCAAACAGAATGGATGCCCCAGAAAGCAATTCAATGGGACAGTTGTAAGAATGATGAGGCAGTTGATCGGCTTTTTCTTTCTGCAGACCTCATTGAACTTCTGGTACTGAGGTGGCAGCTTATCATTCTGATGAGAAATGTTGGATACTTATACTTATATAGGTCCAGAAGATAAAGGTGATCCATCCACAGTTTCCATATCAATAGGCATGGATTTAGTCCTGCTTGCAATGTTATTATTAAGTGTAAATTGTAAGTCTATGAAATTCCCTCCTGCTCCAGAATCTAACATGGCAAAACATTGTATTTTTTGGCTCCCAATTATGACCTGAATGGGGCTGACAAAATGAGATGATGGTGATTGCTCTTTGCTTTTATCCTGCATTACAGATGAGATGGTCTGCATAACCGTATATAGTTCTTCACAAAGGTCCAAATTCCTTGCAGTTTTGTCATTTATGAAAGCTATAGTCCTTTTATTAGAGCAGTAAATGGCAAAATGTCCCGAGGCCCCCCCAATAGAGGCATACATTTTCTGTACGTCGCCTCTACTTCTCTACTGCAGTGAGAGGTTTTCGGATTATATCAGTTCAGAGAAGAGCGACCAGAATGGTGACTGGTCTGCAAACCATGTCCTATGAGGAACGGTTGCAGGATTTGGGAATGTTTAGCTTGCAAAAAAGAAGACTGAGAGGAGACTTAATAGCTGTCTACAAATATGTCAAGGGCTGTCACATTGTAGAAGGATCATCTTTATTCTCATTTGCACAAGGAAAGACTAGAAGCAATGGGATGAAACTAAATGGGAGGAGACACAGATTAGATATTAAAAAAAACTTTTTGACAGTTAGGGTGATTAATGAGTGGAACAGGCTGCCACGAGAGGTGGTGAGTTCCCCTTCAATGGACGTCTTCAAACAGAGGCTGGACAGACATCTGTCTGAGATGATCTAGTGAATCCTGCTTTGAGCAGGGGGTTGGACCAGATGACCCAGGAGGTCCCTTCCAACTCTACCATTCTATGATTCTATGATTCTATGATTCTAATTTGCATATATTCGAGCACACTTTCCATTTCCTGTTGTTTTTTTAATGCTGATTGAATAAAGGAATAGTTAGAGTTGTTTGCAAATACTTGCAGTGTTTCCTTTCTTCATTCATTGAATCTCTGATCAATTCCGATGCACAACTGAATAAAGTCCTCTAAATTATCAGGGATCTTGACCCTTGCAAGTTCATCCTTTATTAGCTCTGATAATCCTCAGCAAAATTGACTCATCAGGGCAGCTAAATTCCATGGGGTGTCTGACACCCAGAGGCGGAATTCTGAGGTATATTCAGCTACAGAGCACCGCCCTTGACGTACGTTATGCAACTTGGTTTCAGTGGAAGTACAACAATTCGGGTCATCAAACACTTGATCCACAGCTGAGATGAAGGGAACCAAGTCATTTAGGAGGTCACAATTCTTTTCCACATAAGATGAGACCCATGCAAGAGCCTCATCAGTCAGGAGATAAATGATGAACAGAACTTTTTCCTGTCGCTGGTAAACAGAGAAGGCTGCATCTGGAAGTAGATGCAACATTGAATAGGAATCCACAGTAATGATAGCAATCCTCACTGTACTTTGCGGGCAGTGGCATGTGTGTGTTTGACTATGAACCAGAGTTGTGTAAATCCAGACGTTGCCTCTGCAACTGAATACTTTTTTTGCTGATCCAACACCTGTGTTTGCAACTTAGAAATTTTTTCTTGGTATGTGGCACCAAAACTCTGACGTTCAACTACTTGTTGTCTCAGGTTAGATGCAACAGACTCTATATTGTGTAGGCTGAACCCGCCGGACCCGAATATTCAGGGGTCCACCCATGACTATTTAGAAGTTCTCAATTACCACTAGATTATTTCCATTCTGTGGTAGAGAATTTCCTAGAGAAGAAACTTCAAGAATGCTTTCTAGATTCAGAAAATGTTGAAATAGAACTGCTCCCTCACCAATAGCAAAGGCATTCATTTAAAAAAAATGGCCTGTAGACATTTGGGTGATGTAAAACCGGAGCAGCCCCTTTCTAAGTGAGAGCCGCTAGAGTAGCCACCATTTGAGAATAGTTCTTTTTGAGCACCTAGTAATAATTTTCAAAGCCAATGAATATTTGAAGGGCCTTAAGGCTTATAGAATATGGCCAATTTTTCTGGGTCCTTGTGCCAACCTCCATGAGACCTGATATATCCAAAAAGTGGCAGTTCATGACTCTCAAAGACACAGTTTTTTATTTTGGCATAAAGATGATTTTGTCACAGTCTCTTTAACACTTAGCAGACATGAAGTTGGTGTGAATCCACAATTTTGGAGATTAGGATGTCATCTAAAAAGAATAAGGCATACTGGTACAGAACATTAGAAAAAATTTCAGTAATGGAATGTCAGAACACTGCCAAAGCATTGAATAATCCATGACAAGATATGCATAATGACCATCTCAGGGATTTAACACTTTCTTCCATTCATCACCCTCTTTAATGCAGATCAAATTGTTGGCTCCATGCAGATTTAATTTAGTGAAGACACAGTAATGTTGATCCAATAAAAGATTTCATAGATGATGGGCAAAGAACAGCAGGTTTTTAAGATGAATTTATGTAAACCACAATATACATGGTCTAAGACAGTGATTTTCAACTAGTGTTCCGCGGCACACTAGTGTGCCGCGACACATGGTCGGGTGTGCAGCGGGGAAAGTTCCCCAAACTATGGTGCCCCCTGTGTTTTGTTTCCCGGCAATGCGCTCGATGCGCAGTCACGCCTTCTTACAATGTAGGAGACGTATACAATTACACATGCGCCAGCTTTGAACATCGCGCGACTTAATGACGTCACCGATGCCGGCGCGTCATCCTGAGAGCGGAGAGACTCTCGCATTTGCCCGCCACCAAGGTAATGCCCGCCAATAATGCTGACTATATGAGCTTTTGCCTGAGTAAATGAACTGTTGGCAGAATACTCAGCATATGAGCTGGTACTTTTAGTACTCCAGCAGTATACTGCATATAACAATGAGAAATGTAAAATGAGAAATACTATAGTCATGAGGCTGGAGTTCTACAAGTACCAGCTCATATGCTAAGCATATGAGCTGGCACTTGTACTCTGGCCTCATGGCCAAAATACTTCTCATTGTACCCCTTTATATTGCAGTATATGAGCCACATAATAATCAGCACCATATACTGTGGCGCTGTACAGTGCACATCACCACAGTATATGATGCTGATAATCATGTGCTCATATACGTGGGAATGTATTTATGAGGTTACATGGGATTGAATATATGAGGGGGTTATCCTTTTTTATTTCACTTTTTTAAAATAAATATTTTATTGAAAGGACCTCTGCCAGGCATATTTCACTCTTGAGGGCTAAAAAATTAGCTCTTGTGGTGGTAAGAAGCTGATTTAAAACCCCCAAGAGTGAACTCCGTGAGAGTTGTATGTATGGAATAATAAATGATATTAGTACCGTTCTTCAGCAGTCATGTCCTGCTTGAATTGACTCTAGTGGCGTAGCACTTGGCAGCCGGCTCTATTCTACTTATAGAGAAAGCTGAGTGCTACGTCACTAGTGTCAATTCAAGCAGGAAATGCAGACCGTAGTAATATAAGTTATTATCACACACATACAGCTCTCGCGAAGTTCACTCTTGGGGGGTTTAAATCAGCTTCTTGTCACCACGAGAGCTGCTTTTTAAGCCCTCAGGAATGAAATATGCCTAGCAAAGGTCCTGTAAGTGTGGCAGATAATGTAATACTCTTCTATTTTAGTGTGTGGCTGCGCACACTATCTCAGCAGTGATGGAGAAGTATTTGAGAATGGAAAAGGCAAATGCCGAACAGGACCCTGGACACAATTCTAACCCAAATGAAGGCCCTAGTATGAGAGTTCGACTAAAGAAAAAAGACAAGACGGTGAGCTCAAGGCAATACAGTGAAAGCTATCTTTCATTTGGATTTACTTCCACTGGGGATGCGACAGCACCAACACCACTGTGCTTGGTGTGTGGTGAGAAGCTTTCCAATAGCGCTATGGTGCCAAGCAAACTTAAACGCCATCTCCAAACAAAACACCCTTCCGTTCAAAATAAACCGATGGAGTATTTTGTACGCTTACGTACAAACAATGAGAAAGGGGCAACTTTTTTGAGAAAAAGCACAAAGGTAAATGATAGAGCCCTCAAAGCTAGCTACCTTGTTGCTGAACTCATAGCTAAATCAAAAAAGTCCCACACTGTGGCAGAAACATTAATACTACCAGCTTGTAAAGCTATTGTAAATGAGATGCTTGGCCCTGAAGCAGCTAAAGAGATAGCTAAAGTGCCTCTCTCTGATAACACAATTGCCAGACGGATTGATGACTTGTCTGCGGACATTGAAACAGTTGTTTTGGAAAAGGTGCGCATCAGTAAGAAATTTGCCTTACAACTTGATGAGTCGACGGATATCAGTGGACATTGTCAGTTGTTGGCCAATGTGCGTTTTGTGGATGGTGAAGCCATTAGAGAAAACTTCCTATTTTGCAAGGCACTGACAGAAAAATCAACAGGAGAGGCAATATTCCAAGTCACATCGGAATATCTTGATAAAAGTGGACTTACATGGGAAAACTGCACAGGTGTCTGCACTGATGGAGCCGCAGCCATGGTCGGGCGCATCAAAGGCTTTGTAAGTAGGGTTAAAGAAAGAAACCCAGATGTTCTTGCTACCCACTGTTTCTTGCACCGTGAGGCCCTCATTGCAAAGACCTTACCAGCAGATCTAGCTCCTGTGTTGGATGATGTTGTGCGCATAGTGAACTTTGTGAAGACGCGACCTTTGAGATGTCGCTTATTTGCATCTTTGTGTACAGAAATGAGAGCGGAACATAAAATCTTATTGCTCCACACGGAGGTCAGGTGGCTGTCACACAGCAAAGTGCTGGCCCGTGTGTATGAGTTGCGAGAGGAACTTAAAATATTTCTTACAAACGAGAGGTCCGATTATTCAAAGCTGCTTGCAAGTGATGAGTGGTGTGCAAAGCTGGCATACCTGGCTGATATATTTCAATATCTGAATGAACTAAACACACGGATGCAAGGTCGAAATGAAAACCTGCTTACAAGCACTGATAAAATGAACAGATTCCGTTTAAAGGTGCAGCTCTGGCAACAACATGTGCAGGGTGGCAACCTTCAGATGTTCCCACTCACCGAGAAACTGCATGATGACAATACTGCTGCAATGTGCGAAGCGATTGGCAGACATTTGAAAACTCTTGAGGAGAAGTTATCATTCTATTTCTCTTCAGCCTTCACAGAATGCCTTGACTGGGTTAGGGACCCATACAGCTCATTATCCGTTGCTGGAAAGGACATGACTTTAAAGGAGCAAGAGGAACTCGTTGAACTGAAGCAAGATCGCGGTTTAAAGCTAAAGTTTGCTGATCTTCCTTTGGACAGTTTTTGGTTATCTGTTGCCAAGGGGTTCCCCATTCTGGCCAACAAAGCTATTTTGACATTGCTCCCATTTTCAACCACATATCTATGTGAGCTGGGCTTCTCAAGCTTGACTGCGATAAAAACTAAAAACAGGGAGAAACTGAGAACTGTTGAGGAAGAGCTTCATGTGTGTCTTTCCACCTTTCCTGCCAGGATATCCCTTTTGTGTTTATCGAAACAGGCCCAGGTTTCACACTGAGTGAGTAAAATAAATTTAGAATCTATATTATTAACTATATGTAAATATGACTGTTTTAGTGTCATTTTGTGCTATTTTGGTTGGTGGTGTGCCCCAGGATTTTCTAAGTATAAAAAGTGTGCCGCGGCTCAAAAAAGGTTGAAAATCACTGGTCTAAGAGACCTGCCTATCTTCTTTGCAAAGGAAAAGCCGGCTCTGACAGGAGATGAAGACTTCAAAATGAATCCCTTCTCCAAATTCTCTTCAATGTTGGTGAAATCACTTCAGAATACAGAAAAGATAGAGGACTTCCTCTTCCTGTAAGAGGACTAGTATCTGCCAGAAGGAGGTTAGTACAGTGAAATAGCTGATGAGGAGGTACGGTAATGTTTCGACCTTTGGTTTGGAAAGAATGCAGTGAAGTCCAGAAAGAAAATTGTCAGGTTAGAAGAGATGAAAGCAGAGTAAGGCTTAGTGCCCACGATACAGAAATGCTGCAGAGCGTTTCCGCATCTCCCTAGCAGAAAAAACGCATGTGGATTTTACATGCATTTTTCTGGCAGGTAGAAGCATTTGTGAAGCGTCTTTAACATGCGATTTCGCATGCAGGTTGTCAAGCGCTTTTCCAAGCGATTTTAGCATCACTTGGAAAAATGCTTGACAACTTGGTCACACTATGTAAATCCATGCAACCGGTATGGATTTATGTTGTGTGACCAAGTTACGATGCTGCAAATGCAGCATCAATAGTAAAAAAAAGAATAAAAATGTTGAAAAATAAAAAATTATTATTAATATTATAACGTATGAAAATTTATTGAAGTATTGTTGGGTGATCACTGCTTCATAGCACACCTCTTTTCCTTTTTTCAAATGGCGGAGATTTTGCTGCAATTCCGCAAAATTAATGGTTGTGCTGCTGATTTTTCCGCAATGATAATCCGCAGCGGAAATTTCCGCAGCATGTGCACCGCACATGCGGATTATCATTGGGGAACATGGCAGACAACTTAACAAGCGTTTTAATGGATTTTCACGGCGGAAATGGCGCTGCGGAAACGCATTAAATCCGCATCGTGGGCAATACCCATGCTACATGCAGCAGGCTTAGCTCATAAGCCTACACCATACATTGATAAACCATGACTAGTAGTGTTGAGCGAGTATGTTTCATTAACCCTTTCCGGTGAGCACGCCCGGGTGCTCGCCGAGTATTTTAGCATGCTCGCCATTTCTTTTACTGTCATCGCAGCTGCAAGTGTCACGGCTGTTAGACAGCTGTGACACATGCAGAGTTTGCCTGTTCGACAGGCAATCCCTGCATGTGTCACAGCTGTGCTCGCTGGAAAGGGTTAATGAAACATACTCACTCAACACTAATGACTAGTGATGAGCGAGCACTAAAATGCTCGGGTACTCATTACTTAGTTTGAGGAAATCGTAATACTCGGGTGCTCGACCCAATGAAAGTCAATGGGAAACCCGAGCATTTTTCCGGTAGTACCCCCGGTGGTCTGGAGGGGGCCTAAAAATTGGTCAAATAGATGGAAACAGTGCTGGACTGACATGGGAACAGCATGGGGAGGACCCCTGGAAGCATCTCTGAATCCCAGTTCACTGCCGTGAGCAATGTTGTCAGAGTATTGCGACACTTTTACGAACTGACAATAAAACATACAAAAACTAAGCTACAATTGATTTTCCTGGAAATATTGTTAAGAAACATTGCTCTCATCAATTTCTAATTACAGATCACCGTTAAAAATTATGAATCGGTAAACGAGTGCATGGAAGAAAATCTATCAAGTTATTTACTATGGAAGATATGTATATGACCAGAATATAAACACTCATTTCCAACTGATGATACCTAGCACCTTTTCTAAAAGCAGCTAACAGCGGTATCAAAAGGGAATAGATTTTTTTTTGTTTGCTTGCAGCAGCAGGAGTGGAGCAGCAATAATCCCTGTATGGATGCGTGTAATACGTTATCCAAAATGCGATGGCTCACCTGTACACAAATTTCAGATAAGAGTTAATATTGCAGAATATAGAATCGATTTGAATTGACCTTCCATTATTTAGGAGTGGGTCTCCTATACTGTTGTTGCGTATGCAGTAAGTGCAAAGGCTGCCAAAAATTAGGACCTGCTCCAATACCTATTTGAAGAGATGTAGTGGAGGGCCTCAGTCCAAAATTTTTTTCCCATTATTAAGGAGTGGGTCTCCTATACTGTTATTGCGTATGCAGCACGTTCAAGGGCTGCCAAAAATTAGGATAAAGTCAAATACCAATTTGAAGAGACGTAGTGAAGGGGCTTATAAAATTGTTTTCAAAATTATTAAGGGGTGAGTCTCCTATACTGTTATTGCATATGCAGCAAGTTCTAGGGCTGCCAGAAATTAGGACACACTCCAATATCAATTTGAAGAGACATAGTGAAAGGTCTCATAAAAATTGTTAAAAAAATTGAAAAGGAGTGAGTCTCCCATACTGTTATTGTGTATGCAGCAAGTTCAAGGGCTGCCATAAATTAGGATGTGCTCCAATACCGATTTGAAGAGATGTAGTGGTGGGACTCAGTCAAAATAGTTTTTCCCATTATTAAGGAGTGAGTTTCCTATACTGTTATTGCGTATGCAGCAAGTTCAAGGGCATCCATAAATTAGGACAAGATCCAATACCAATTTGAAGAGACATAGTGGAGGGCCTCAGTTAAGGAGTGGGTCTCCTAGACTGGTAATGCCCAGGCACTAAGAGCATGGGCTGAAAAACATTTACCCCTGGGGGTATACATATATAGTATATTATATATAAAGTTAGATGTAGGCCTCTAAAAATAGTTTCTACAGGCATCATAAACACCCTTAAAAATATATTGCATGATAGTCACCCTGGTGATATGGTGGTGGAGGATGAGGAGAAGGGCAAGGAGGAAGACAACATGAAATAGATGAAATCCTGAAGTATATACCCATGTCTTGGTGTGAAGGGATGCATGGGAATAGACACGCCAAAAAAACCCACTGGATTTGACTTTATGTTCCGCTGCTATCATCCGGTGGTGTCAAGAAGTCTGGCCCAATCCAGCCTTTGTTCATTTTGATAAGAGTCAGCCTGTAAGCATTTCCAGTTGACAGGCGGATGCGTCTATCAGTTATAATACTCCCGGTGGCAATAAAAACCAGCTCTGACAAAACACTAGCGGCAGGGCAGGCCTGGACCTCCAAGGCATAGAGAGACAGTTCATGCCAAGTGTCCAGCTTGGATACTCAATAGTTGTAAGGCACAGAGGAATAATGGAGGATGCTGGTACGGTTGGCAAGGTCCTCCTTCAGCATCTTCCAAAACTTTTCCCTCCTTGTCAGAGTACCCCGTACCAGACCTTTCACAGTTTTCTCCTGCCTCTGCTACATCTTGTTTCTGTCTCTCTCGCCTGTACTCCTTGGTTGTCCATGGAACCGCGACCTCTGCCGCCACTGTTGTCAGATGGGAATTTTTTAAATAATTCTGCAACAAGGGCCTTCTGGTACTGCAACATTTTATTAGATCTGTCCCCCACAGGAAGGAGAGATAGAAAGTTCTTCCTGTAGTGCAGGCCTAGAAGTGTAATCAACCAGTAATTACTCTTGCCCAAAAAGCATACAATGCGAGGGTCACAAGAAAGGCAGCAGAACATAAATTCAGCCATGTGTGCCAGACTGTCAACAGCCAAGACTTCCCTGTCACCACGAAGAGGACAACTGTCTATGTTCTCCTCCTCATCCTCCTCCTTGTCCTCCTCCTCATCCTCCCCCTCTTCAGGCCATCCACGCTGAACAGATGGTATGAACGTGGTGTTGGCAGTACCATCTGTAGTGCAGGAAACCAGCTCCTGTTCCTGATCCACCTCCTCCTGCTCCTCCTCCTCATTATCACCCAATCCGCATTGAGATGAGATGAGGCTAGGCTGTGTATCATCACCCTGTATAGTTCCTTGCTCCATCTCATCATGCTCTGCCTGCAATGCCTCCTCTTTAATTGTGAGCAGTAAGCATTTCAGTAGACAGAGAAGTGGGATGGTGACACTTATTATGTTGTCATCGCTGCTCACCATCTTGGTCGAGTCCTCAAAGTTTTGGAGGATGGCACAGATGTTAGAAATCTATGCCCACTCATCAGCTTTTATGTGCTTAAGCTGGCTTGAATACCGATGGGCGTGTTTAATCTGGTACTCAACAACTGCCCTCTGCTGCTCAAAAATGCTTGCCAACACATGCAACGTTGAGTTCCAATGTGTGGTGACATTGCACAACAGTCGGAGAGCTGAAAAAACACTGATAAAGCACTGTCAGGACAGCGGAAGCAGTAGCTGAGTTTTTTAAATGGGCACACATGCTATGTACTTTCACAAGCAGCTCAGGCAGATCTGGGTAGGTTTTGAGAAACCACTGAATCACTAGGTTGAGCACATGGGGAAGGCATGGTGTGTGTGCGAGGTCGCCAAGCTTCAGACCCGCCACGAGGTTCAGCCATTTTCACACACGACCATGCCCGGCTGTAGATTCAGTGGTGACAGCCACAAATCTGCCTGCTCTGTTACAGCTTTCAACAACTCTGCAGCGGTATTCGGTTAGTCGCCTAAGCAGATAAGCTTCAGCAGAGCCTGTTGCCGCTTGGCCGAGGCGGTGCTGCAGTGCTTACAGCTTGCGACTGATGTGGTCATTTTGGAGATGAAGGCTGAAGCGGAGGAGGACGAGGTGCAGGAACTGTAGAATGTGAGGCAACCCTGATTGACCCAGGGTCTGCAATCCTCGGCATAAGTAGGACATGTTCCATCCCAGGGTCCGACTGGGTCCCGGCTTCCACAATATTAACCCAGTGTGTCGTCAGTGAAATGTACCATCCCTGGTCTCAAGCACTTATCCCATGTCTGTGGTTAGGTGGACCTTCACAGTAACTGCGTTGGTGAGTTCAAGGGTAATGTGCTTGTGCAAGATGGGGACGGCACACCAGGAGAAATAGTGGCGGCTGGGGACCGAGTACCGAGGGACAGCAACCGCTATGAGGTTTCTGAAAGCTTCTGTCTCCACGAACCTAAAAGGCAACATTTCTTGTGCAAGCAGTCGAGAAATATGGCTATTTAGTATTGTGGTTTGTGAGTTGGTGGCTGCGTATTTGCGCTTGTGTTCCAAGGACTGTGGTAGAGACAACTGAATGCTGTGCTGGGACAAGGACTTGGACATGGTTGCTGATGGTGATAGTTGCAAGTGTGCAATGATAAATGCAAGGTGGGAGGCATCTTCGTCTGCATCATGGACAGAGGCTTGGTGTACACGTACAACAGGGGAAGAGGGAGTGGTGTCACCCGCAGATACTGTTTCTGGACTCTGGCGTTCGGCCCTACTAGTTGGGTGCTTTGCATGTGCCTGAGCATGCTGGTGGTGGTAAGGCTGGTAGCTTTGCTGCCCCTGATGATGCTGGCATGGCAGATGTTGCAAATGGCCTTTTTGGGGCTAACTGGATAATCTTTAAAAAATAGCCAAACTCGAGAAGACCTAGCAGTTGGACTGGCAACTTCCCTCCTATTGGTGAACAGTTTTCGGGAACTGTTGCCCGCCTTGTGTCTGTGGCCACCCAACTGCTTCTTCCTGCCTGTTGTGGTGCTACACCTCCCTCTGACCCTGTGCTGCAGTCCTCACTATGAATATCACCTTGCCAGGTTGAGTCAGTGACTTCATCTTTCACCACCTTGTCTTCTACATACACACCCTGGGTCTCCTCCTGACTTTTTGGCAATTGTGTCTCATCATCATCATCCACCTCCTGTGACAGTATTTGCATTTCCCACCGATGTCTTCGTGTGACTGTGGCTGCTCAAATATTTGGGCATTGGTACATGCGATCTCCCATTGCCCCAGTTCAAGAGGACTGAGTGAGAGGCCAGAATCTATAAGTGAAAATATGAACAGCTTTTCAGAGTGTCCAAATGTGGGATCACTTGTCTCCGGGTGCTCGGCATGGTGGGAGGAAGGAGGATCAGGGTGAGGAATATGTGGTCCAGACTCACGGCTACTGAGAATGGACCGTGTGGAAGACAAAATGTTGGTGGCAAACTGACTGGAAGCATTGTCTGCAATACAACCAACAACCTTTTCACACTGCTCTGGCTTCAAGAGTGGTGTTCCGCGGCACCCTAGAAAGTGGGACAGGAAGGTAGGTCAACATGATGTGGGTGTTTGTTGCTCTCCCTCAGCAGGCACAGTTTCATCTTGCCCACATCCTCGGCCTCTGCGTGCACCATCAGCGTCACGTCCACCTCCCCATCGCTTGCCACTGGCCTTGCCCATTTTAAATGGAGTATAATCTTTTACAGCTTGCAAAAGAAAAAATCAGGATTAATACCACAGTATTTGATCACATATGATGTCAATTATTTTGCCCAGTGACGGTATTTCCATGCTATTGGTCAGCGAACAAATGTGAATATATTTTGCAAAGCAAAAAAAAGGAGCATGGACCGCATCTCCAAAAATCATACATTTGATCTAATGCCTCTTTGCAAAAACATATATAACTAAACATGAGGTTCTTAGTTTAACATTCTGAACAGACTGTATGAAGCCCACTGCCACATCAGGGCAAACCTCGTAGTGGGTCCTAACATTTCCTACATGAATGGGAGCAGAGCCGTGCGCCAACCACCACCACAGGGACAATGCACCAGCAGGGTGGGTGGCCTGCCTGGTGCCTCACAGCACCCATGCTGCTAGACTGAGTCCCCATGACTCCAGGCCATGCCACCCCACAAGCACAAAACCACAGCAACAATGGCCGACACACTGCACCAACACCACAAGAAAGGAGCATTGTGACTCACCTTCCTCAAACTCTTAAATTAGAGCAAAAATAGGCTAGACCCTCTTTGCAGTCTCCTGCTAATTAAAATCACCTGTGCCAAATGGGAGGAGTGCTGGTCCAAGAAAGGGGAAAGAATATGCAATGCAAAAAAAAGGAGCATGGACCGCACCTCCAAAAATCATACATTTGATCTAATGCCTCTCGGCAAAACATATATAACTGAACATGAGGTTCTTAGTTTAACATTCTGATCAGACTGTATGAAGCCCACTGCCACGTCACGGCAAACCTCGTAGTGGGTCCTAACATTTCCTACCTCAACGGGAGCGGAGCCGTGCGCCAACCACCGCCACAGCAACAATGCACCAGCAGGACGGGCGGCCTGGTGCCTCACAGCACCCATGCTGCAAGACTGAGTCCCCATGACTCCAGGCCACGCTGCCCCACAAGCACAAAACCACAGCAACAATGGCCGACACACTGCACCAACACCACAAGAAAGGAGCATTGTGACTCACCTTCCTCAAGCTCTCAAATGAGGGCAAGAATAGGCTAGGCCCTCTTTGCAGTCTCCTGCTAATTAAAATCACCCGTGCCAAATGGGAGGAGTGCTGGTCCAAGAAAGGGGAAAGAATATGCAATGCAAAAAAAGGAGCATGGACCGCACCTCCAAAAATCATACATTTGATCTAATGCCTCTCGGCAAAAACATATATAACTGAACATGAGGTTCTTAGTTTAACATTCTGATCAGACTGTATGAAGCCCACTGCCACGTCACGGCAAACCTCGTAGTGGGTCCTAACATTTCCTACATGCGCAAACCACCGCCACTGCGATAATGCACCAGCAGGGCGGGCGGCCTGGTGCCCCACAGCACCCACGCTGAAAGACTGAGTCCCCATGACTGCAGGCCACGCCACCCCACAAGCACAAAACCACAGCCACAATGGCCGACACACTGCACCAATACCACAAGAAAGGAGCATTGTGACTCACCTTCCTCAAGCTCTCAAATGAGAGCAAAAATAGGCTAGACCCTCTTTGCAGTCTCCTGCTAATTAAAATCACCTGTGCCAAATGGGAGGAGTGCTGGTCCAAGAAAGGGGAAAGAATATGCAATGCAAAAAAAAAGAGCATGGACCGCACCTCCAAAAATCATACATTTGATCTAATGCCTCTGGGCAAAAACATATATAACTGAACTTGAGGAAGAGCTTGAGGAAGGTGAGTCACAATGCTCCTTTCTTGTGGTGTTGGTGCAGTATGTCTGCCATTGTTGCTGTGGTTTTGTGCTTGTGGGGCGGCGTGGCCTAGAGTCATGGGGACTCGGTCTTGCAGCATGGGTGCTGTGAGGCACCAGGCCACCCGCCCTGCTGGTGCATTGTTGCTGTGGTGGTGGTTGGCGCACGGCTCCGCTCCCGTTCAGGTAGGAAATGTTAGGACCCACTACGAGGTTTGCCGTGACGTGGCAGTGGGCTTCATACAGTCTGATCAGAATGTTAAACTAAGAACCTCATGTTCAGTTATATATATTTTTGCCGAGAGGCATTAGATCAAATGTATGATTTTTGGAGGTGAGGTCCATGCCCCTTTTTTTGCATTGCATATTCTTTCCCCTTTCTTGGACCAGCACTCCTCCCATTTGGCTCAGGCGATTTTAATTAGGAGACGGCAAAGAGGGTCTAGCCTATTTTTGCTCTCATTTGAGAGCTTGAGGAAGGTGAGTCACAATGCTCCTTTCTTGTGGTGTTGGTGCAGTGTGTCGGCTATTGTTGCTGTGGTTTTGTGCTTGTGGGGCGGCGTGGTCTGGAGTCATGGGGACTCAGTCTTGCAGCATGGGTGCTGTGAGGCACCAGGCCGCCCGCCCTGCTGGTGCATTGTTGCTGTGGCGGTGGTTGGTGCACGGCTCCGCTCCCGTTCAGGTAGGAAATGTTAGGCCTCACTACGAGGTTTGCCGTGACATGGCAGTGGGCTTCATACAGTCTGATCAGAACGTTATACTAAGAACCTCATGTTCAGTTAGATATAATTTTGACGAGAGGCATTAGATCAAATGTATGATTTTTGGAGGTGCGGTCCATGCTCCTTTTTTTGCAGTGAATATATTTTGGACACACATATAGCAGACTTTAAATGGAGTATAATCTTTGCAGACTGCAAAAAAAATCAGGGTTAATACTGCAGTAATATTTGACCACCTGAAATGATGGACAAGTTTCTCTGCTTCCACAATACAGCAATGCTATTTAATTAACCGAATCTGGCTGTATACAGCTAACAAGCAAATGGCGCAGCAAAAATGGTGTATTATATTGCTTTTCACCAAAATTAGCAGAATTAACTGCAAAAATATTATTAGCCTGATATCTAGGGGTATTGATAGGAGTTCCAGCAGCAGAAAGAACGTGCAATGAACCCTATTCTGCACTTTACTAGGTCTCCACAAATTCTGCCTAACTAGTGCTATCAGCAGGATTAATATTTTATTCAGAATGGGCCCTTAGGCCATGGCACCACTATCAGTATTTGGTCAGTATTCGATCAGTATTTTTTCTCAGGAATGGGAGCCAAAACCAGGAGTTGGTAATAAATGCAGAATTGGTGCACTTGTTTCTATTATACCTTTTCTCTGATTGTTCCTCACCTAGTTTTGGCTCCCAATCCTGAGAAAAAATACTGACTAAATACTGATAGTGGGGCCATGGCCTTACAAGAACTGTTAGAGTATATTTATAATAGTTTTGTGGAATTTCTGTTTAAAATAACTGCCAATTCTCTCCCTTGCTCAGCTCCAGCTCTCCATACTCTGTGTCTTTGACCGGTAGAATGTGACGAGCATAGGGTCCCGGGTCTTATATAGACACAAGGATGCTATGTGGCCAGCTAATTACTGTAATGCCACAACCAACATTGCTATGCCATTACAGTGACTGTCACACAATCCCTGCATGTTAATTGGCTGCCTAATATGCACGAAACATGCAGGACAGGGACTCAAGCTCCCGACCGAACATTATAAAAATACTCACCGAGTAACGAGCATCTCGAGCACTGTGATGCCCGGGCGAGTAACGAATAGTGGTGAGCATGCTCGCTCATCACCAAACATGACCTTAAATCTATGGTGTTCATTGCTAAAGGGCTAATAATCTGTTATTGACTAAGAGTCAACATCTGGTTGCAAAAAAAGTAACACTTTATGTGAAACTACCCTTAGGGTATGTACACTGAGGACATATATTCAGTGTATGGACAGAGAATACAGGACACTATTTATTACAGAAACACCCCTTATTCCAAAGGGTGTGCAACCAAATATTAAGTTGAGGGTGCCAACAATTTTGTCTGGCCCATTTTTGGGGTTTTGTGTGAAATTATGTCCAGTTTGCCATTTTTCTCTGTTGCTTGTGTTGTTCTAATACACACAAAGAGAAAAAAATTGTATAACAAAATATGTGTATATACAATATATCACAAAAGTGAGTACACCCCTCACATTTTTGTAAATCTTTTATTATATCTTTTTATGGTACAACACTGAAGATCTGACACTTTGATACAATGTAAAATAGTCAGAGTACAGCTTGAATAACAGTGTAAATTTGGTGTGCCCTCTAAATAACTCAACACACAGCCATTAATGTTAAAACCGCTGGAAACAAAATGAAATGAAAATGATCAAATTGTGCCCAATGTGTCCTTCTTTTGTTTGGCCACCAGTATATTCCAGCACTGCCTGAACTCTTTTGGTCATGCAGTTCACTAGAGCTTCATAAGTTAGCACTGGAATCCTCTTCCACTCCTCCATGACAACATCACAGAGCTGGTGGATGTTAGAGAACTTGAGCTCCACCACCTTCTGTTTGATGATGCCCCACAGATGCTTAATAGGGTTTAGGTCTGGAGACATGCTTGGTCAGTCCAGAACCTTTACCCTCAGTTTCTTTAGCAAGGCAGTGCTCATCTTGGAGCTGTGTTTGGGGTCGTTATCATGTTGAAATACTGCAGCCCAGTTTCCGAAGGGATGGGATCATCGTCTGCTTCAGTATGTCATAGTAGATGTTGGCATTTATGGTTCCTTCAATGAACTGTAGCTCCCCACAACCAGAAGCACTCATGCAGCCCCAAACTATGACACTTCCACCACCATGCTTGACTGTAGGCAAAACACACTTGTCTTTGTACTCCTCACCTCGTTGCCTCCACACACGTTTGATACCATCTGAGACAAATAAGTTTATCCCAGTCGCATCAGGCCACAGGATATGGTTCCAGTAATCCATGTCATTAGTCTGCTTCTCTTCATCTCTTTTGCATCATCTTTAGAAGAGGCTGCTTTCTGAGATGAGAGCCATGGAGATCAATTTGATGCAGTGTGCGGTGCATGGTTTGAACACTGTACACTGACAGGCTGTCATCCCCACCCATTTAAACTCTGCAGCAATTCTGGCAGCACTCATACATCTATTTTGAAAAGACAATCTCTGGATATGATGCTGAGCACATGCACTCAACTTCTTTGGTTGACCATGGTGAAGCCTGTTCTGAGAGGAACCTGTCTTGTTAAACCACTATAGGTCTTGACCACCGTGCTACAGCTCAGTTTCAGGGTGTTGGCAATCTTCTTTCATCTTAATGTAGAGCAGCCATTCTTTTTTTTCAGATCCTCAGAGAGTTCTTTGAACATGAGGTGTCATGTTCAACTTCCAGTGACCAGTTTGAGAGAGTGTGAGATCCATAACACCAAATTTACCACACCTGCTCCCCATTCACACCTGAGACCTGGCAACACTAATGAGTCACATAACACAAGGGAGGGAAAATGGTTAATTGGACACAATTTGTCCATTTGCAATTAGGGGTGTATTCACTTTTGTTGCTAATGGTTTAGACATTAATGTCTGTATGTTGAGTTATTTAGAGGGCACACTAAATGTAAACTTTTACACAAGTTGTACGCTGACTTCTTTACATTGTATCTAAGTGTCATATCTACAGTGCTGTCCCATGAAAAGATATAATAAAATACAAAAATATGAGGGGTGTACTCACTTTTGTGATATACTGTGTGTGTATATACACTACCGTTCAAAAGTTTGGGGTTACCCAGACAATTTTGTGTTTTCCATGAAAACTCATACTTTTATTTATCAAATGAGTTGCAAAATTATTAGAAAATATGGTCCAGACATTGACAATGTTAGAAATAATGATTTTTAATAGAAATAATAACTTTGCTTTTGTCAAAGAATGCTCCCTTTGCAGCAATTACATCATTACAGACCTTTGGCATTCTAGCTGTTAATTTGCTGAGCTAATCTTGAGAAATTTCACCCCATGCTTCCTGAAGCCCCTCCCACAAGTTGGATTGGCTTGATGGGCACTTTCTGTGTACCATACGGTCAAGCTACTCCCACAACAACTCAATGGGGTTGAGATCTGGTGACTGCACTGGCCATTCCATTACAGATAGAATATCAGTTGCCTGCTTCTTCCCTAAATAGTTCATGCATAATTTGGAGGTGTGCTTTGGATCATTGTCCTGTTGTAGGATGAAACTGGCTCCAATCAAGCGCTGTCCACAGGGTATGGCATGGCGTTGCAAAATGGAGTGATAGCCTTCCTTATTCAAAATCCCAATTACCTTGTGCAAATCTCCCAATTTACCAACACCAAAGCAACCCCAGACCATCACATTACCTCCACCATGCTTGACTGATGGCGTCAGGCACTGTTCCAGCATCTTTTCAGTTGTTCTGCGTCTCACAAATGTTCTTCTGTGTGATACAAACACCTCAAACTTTGATTGGTCTGTCCATAAAACTTTTTTCCAATCTTCCTCTGTCCAATGTCTGTGTTCGTTTGCCCATATTAATCTTTTCCTTTTATTAGCCAGTCTCAGATATGACTTTTTCTTTGCCACTTTGCCCTGAAGGCCAGCATCTCGGAGTTGACTCTTCACTGTAGACGTTGATACTGGCGTTTTGCGTGTACTGTTTAATGAAGGTGCCAGTTGAGGAGCTGTGAGGCGTCGATTTCTCAAACTAGAGACTCTAATGTACTTGTCTTGTTGCTCAGTTGTGCAGTGGGGCCTCCCACTTCTCTTTCTACTCTGGTAAGAGCCTGTTTGTGCTCTCCTCTGAAGGGAGTAGTACACACCGTTGTAGGAAATCTTCAGTTACTTGGCAACTTCTCGCATAAAATAGCCTTCATTTCTAAGAACAAGAATAGACTGTTGAGTTTCACATGAAAGTTCTCTTTTTCTGTCCATTTAGAGAGTTTCATAGAACAAACAAATGTAATGCTCGAAATTCTCAACTAGCTCAAAGGAAGGTCAATTTTATAGCTTCTCAAATCAGCCAAACCGTTTTCAGCTGGGCTAACATACTTGTGCAAAGGTTTGCTAGGGTTTTCTAAACATCCATTAGCCTTCTTACACAGTTAGCAAACACAATGTACCATTAAAACACTGGAGTGGTGGTTGTTGGAAATGAGCCTCTATACACCTATGAAGATATTGCAATAAAAACAAGACGTTTGCAGCTAGAATAGTCATTTACCACATTAACAATGTATAGAGTGTATTCCTGATTCATTTAATGATAGCTTCATTGAAAAAAAATGTGCTTTTCTTTCAAAAATAATGAAATTTCTAAATGACCCCAAACTTTTGAACGGTAGGGTATATATATATATATATATATATATATATATATATATATATATATATATATATATGATACCGTTGTTATGTATATCTATCTGTCTGTCTTTTTGTCTTTTTATCTATCTATTGATAGATATAGATATACAGTGTGGAAAATAAAAATTTGATACGCTGCCGATTTTGTTTTCCCACCTACAAAGAGTGGTGAGGTCTGTAATTTTTATCGTAGGTACACTTCAAAAAATAAAATATAAAAATATAGAAACAGAAAATCACATTGTATGATTTTTAAATAACTAAATTGCATTTTATTCCATGAAATAAGCATTTGATCACCTACCAACTAGCAAGAATTCTGTCTCTCACAGAACTGTTAGTTTTTCTTTAAAAAGCCCTCCTACTCTGCACTCATTACCTGTATTAATGCACTCATTACCTGTATTAATTGCGCCTGTTTGAACTCATTACCTATATAAAAGACACCTGTCTACACACTCAAACAATTACAATCCAACTTCTCCAACATGGCCAAGACCAAAGAGCTGTCTAAGGACACCTGGGAAAAATTGTAGACCTGCACAAGGCTGGTATGGGCTACAGGACATTAGGCAAGCAGCCTGGTGAGAAGGCAACAACTGTTGGCACAATTATTAGACAATGGAAGAAACATAAGATGACTGCCAATCTTCCTTGGTCTGGGACTCCATGCAAGATCTCGCCTCGTGGGGTAAGGATGATTCTGAGAAAGGTCAGTAATCAGTCCAGAACAACATAGGAGGAACAGGTCAATGACCTGAAGGGAGCTGAGACCACAATCTCAAACATTATCTTTGGTAACTGTAACGTCCTTGGTAGTAGAACCACTATGCTATGGGCTAAGGAGAGTCAGAAGGTGTGAGGGGCACAGGGTGCTAGTTGTGGCGAGTGGCTGATGATCTCCCACTCCCTGGCCTCCCACAATTAAAAGATAATGTCCTGTCTTTCATGTGACCTGTGTATATTGGATAACGCTCACGTTTTTCCCTGAGGGCTCCATCTGTCCCATGGTCCCGGTTTCAATAACACAGTTCACACAAGACACTAGATCCGTTTTCAACAGTTCAACTTTACTTAAAATGTTCAGTTCAGTTTTACACCGTACAATATGTTACAGTGGTAACAATATCTGATGCCTGCGTTATCCCTTTCTCTCCTGGCACTCCTTGCCCCTGGGATATTTGCCCCTGGGATATTTCACTAAAATTGGTCGCTGTTGTTCTCAATATGCTGCCTACTTTTACTTTAATTTTCCTGGTGTCTTGAGTGACTTTCAGCCCATTGGCCATGAACTCCTCTTGTATTGTTTCTTATCTTTCTTTAAACCGAACTATCTCCAACTCAATCTACATCTCTCTTCATCTCTGACTGACAAGAAAACCATTGCTCTTCTCTTGCCCAAGCTCTCCCAATTACCAACTGTCTCCTTTGGATTTTGGGCAAACTTCACCCTTCACCACTAAACTGCAGTCAATACCCTCAGCATGCACTAAGCTCCCTGTGTCTATTGAGCCCCCAACTAAATCTTTCCCCTTTCTAACTAGACTTTCCCTATAAATTATACATGAATAACATCATACATTAATCACAATACAATAGTGCTTATGAAACTCTATGCAGATACACATATTATGACAGTCACAAATCAACACACATTTTATACAAATACAGTTTAGAGTGGGAGAGGCATATGACAGCCTCTGTCACACCCTTACAAAGGGGCATGACTGGGCGAATACCCGACTTTTTGCTAGATCCCCTGATGGTGGGGTTAGATTTGGCTCCAGATGGATGCCAGGTGCTACTCCAGGAAAGCTGACCCAGAAAGGGGCGGGTAGATGGAATGGCCAAGACTAGAGGGACTTGACAAGTACAGGCAAGCATGGCAGTAATACTGGAAGACACGGCAGGTGTAAACAGGTACAGCTGGTATACAGACAGGCATGGCAGGTGCCGGCAGATACGGCTGGACACAGACGGGCATGGCAGGTGAAGGCAGGTACGGCTGGTACACAGACTGGAATGGCAGGTGCAGGCAGGTACGGCTGGTTTGCAGACTGGCACGGCAGGAGCCAGAAGGTACGCTGGTATACAAACTGGCGCGAGAGGTGCAGACAGGTACGGTGGGTACACAGACTGGAACGACAGGTTCAGGCAAGTACAGCTGGTATGCAGACTGGCACGGCTGGAGCCAGCATGTACGGATTGTATACATTCTGGCACGGAAGGTGCAGGCAGTTACAGTTGATATACATGCAGGCAGGTGGTGGCAGGCACGGCTAATATACAAGCAAACAGGTGCTGGTGGGCATGGCTGATATACAGGCAAGCAGGTACTGGAAGGCATGGATGATATACAGGCAGGAAGGTGCTGGCAAGCATAGCTGATATACAGTCAGGCAGATGCTGGCGAGAACAGCTGGAATACAGGAACACAAGGCAAGAACGGGCAGACAGGTACAGGACAGGTAAACTGACTAGTGGGTACAGGGGACCTGAGAACCAGCAAGGGTGCTACTGACTTAATACATTGTTCAGGCACCTCCCAACATATGGAGGTGCGTTTTGGATGGCGCGCTACCTCTTTAAGAGCCCGGGAGCACCACACCCTAAGCACAGTGCCCAGGGATCCGTGAGCAGTGCTCAGAACCCGGACAGCAGAAGGAGGAGGAGAAAGTGTGGGATCGGGGCAGCGGTGTTGAGTGAGTCAGTGACCCTGTCAGGGTATGAGAGAAGTGTGCATGGATGAGCTACAGTAAGACACTATGCTGTCATGGATTAAAATCCTGCAGGGAACGCAAGGTCCCCCTGTTCACGCCAGCACAAGTCCAGGCTCATTTGAAGTTAACCAATTACCATCTGGATGATCTAAAGGAGGCATGGGAGAAGGTCATGTGGTCAGCTGAGACCAAAATAGAACTTTTTGGTATCAACTCCACTCGACATGATTGAAAAAAGAAGAAAGATGAGCACAACCTCAAGAACACCGTCCCAACCGTGAAACATGGTGGGGGAAACATTATACTTTGCGGTCTTTTTCTGCAAAGGGGACAGGATGACTGCACTTTATTGAAGGGAGGATGGATTGTTTCATGTATTGCAAGATTTTGTCCATCAACCTCCTTTCCTCAGTAAGAGCATTAACCCCTTAACCCCCGAGGGTGGTTTGCACGTTAATGACCAGGCCAATTTTTACAATTCTGACCACTGTTACTTTATGAGGTAATTACTCTGGAACGCTTCAACGGATCCCCCTGATTCTGAGATTGTTTTTTCGTGACATATTGTACTTCATGATTGTGGTAAAATTTCTTTGATATCACTTGCGTATATTTGTGAAAAAAATGGAAATTTGGCGAAAATTTTGAAAATTTTGCAATTTTCAAAATTTGAATTTTTATGCCCTTAAATCAGAGAGATATGTCACACAAAAGAGTTAATAAATAACATTTCCCACATGTCTACTTTACATCAGCACAATTTTGGAACCCAAATTTTTTTTTGTTAGGGAGCTATAAGGGTTAAAAGTTGACCAGCAATTTCTCATTTTTCCAACAAAATTTACAAAAACATTTTTTTAGGGACCACATCACATTTGAAGTCACTTTGAGAGGTCTTTATGACCGAAAATACCCAAAAGTGACACCATTCTAAAAACTGCACCCCTCAAGGTGCTCAAAACCACATTCAAGAAGTTTATTAACCCTTCAGGTGCTTCACAGGAATTTTTGGAATGTGGAAGAAAAAAATGAACATTTAACTTTTTTCACAAAACTATTACTTTAGACCCAATTTTTAAATTTTCACAGGGGTAACAAGAAAAAATGGAGCCCAAAATTTGTTGTACAATTTCCGCTGGGCACGCAGATACCCCATATGTGGGGAAAAAACACTGTTTGGGCGCACGGCAGGGCTCGGAAGGGAAGGAGCGCCATTTGACTTTTTGATTGTAAAATTTACTTGAATAATTAGCGGACGCCATGTTGCGTTTGGAGAGCCCCTGTGTGCCCAAACATTGAAGCTCCCCCAAAAGTGACCCCATTTTGGAAACTAGACCCCCCAAGGCACCTATCTAGATGCATAGTGAGCACTTGGAACCCCCAGGTGCTTCACAAATTGATTCGTAAAAATGAAGAAGTGTTTTTTTTTTCACTTTTTCATTTTTATGAATCAATTTGTGAAGCACCTGGGGGTTCCAAGTGCTCACTATGCATCTAGATAGGTGCCTTGGGGGGTCTAGTTTCCAAAATGGGGTCACTTGTGGGGGAGCTCCAATGTTTGGGCACACAGGGACTCTCCAAATGCAACATGGTGTCCGCTAACAATTTGAGCCGACAATTTGTTAGCGGACACCATGTTGCATTTGGAGAGTCCCTGTGTGCCCAAACATTGGAGCTCCCCCACAAGTGACCCCATTTTGGAAACTAGACCCCCCAAGGCACCTATCTAGATGCATAGTGAGCAGTTGGAACCCCCAGGTGCTTCACAAATTGATTCGTAAAAATGAAAAAGTGAAAAAAAAAAACACTTTTTCATTTTTATGAATCAATTTGTGAAGCACCTGGGGGTTCCAAGTGCTCACTATGCATCTAGATAGGTGCCTTGGGGAGTCTAGTTTCCAAAATGGGGTCACTTGTGGGGAAGCTCCAATGTTTGGGCACACAGGGGCTCTCCAAACGCAACATGGCGTCCGCTAACAATTTGAGTCGATTTTCCATTCAATTTGTTAGCGGACACCATGTCACGTTTGGAGAGCCCCTGATGTGCCTAAACAGTGGAGCTCCCCCACAAGTGACCCTATTTTGGAAACTAAACCCCTCAAGGATTTTATTAAGGTGTATAGTGAACATTTTGAACTCAGAGGTACGACACAGAATTTGATAACATTAGGTCATCATATTGAATAAGTTGTCTTTAGTCTTGAGCGCAAGTGCTCGCTACTTGAGTTTGCATCGGGTACTCAGGTATGCACCATGTACTGCGTGTGCTCGAGTGACATGCTCGAGTCCCCGCCCGGATGTTTCATGGTTATTAGACACCCAAAAAAAAACATGCGGGGATCGCTCGTGCATGGCAGGCAATCCCCGCAAAGTTTTTTGGGCCGTGAAGCATATGGGGCGGAGACTCGAGCATGTCACTCAAATACCCACGATACTCAATGCATACCAGAACACCCGATGCAAACTCAAGTAGCGAGCACTTGCGCTCAACACTAGTCGCCATATCGTCATCTTTTTTTCTTACTTTTGAAAAAAATCCCAACCCCATCACAACCCCAACCCCAGCCCTAACCATAGCACAACCCTAACCATAGCACAACCCTAACCGTAGCACAACCCTAACCCTAGCAAAACCCTAACCCTAGCACAACCCTAACCCTAGCACAACCCTAACCTGAGAGTTTATTTTTTACGCCGTTCCTCATGCGGTATAAGTGATTAGACAACCTTATTCTTCGGGTCGGTGAGACTACAGCGATACCAAAATCATATGGGGTTTTTATGACTGACAGCTGTTACACACTAAAAGACGCATTTTTTGTAAAATCTAGTTTTTGCATCGCCATATTTTGAGAGTTATAATTTTCCAGATTTTGGCAGACAGTCATTTGATGGCTTGTTTTTTGCGGGATGAGTTGACGTTGTTATTGGTGCCATTTTCAGGCACGTGACATTTTTTGATCGCTTTCTATTCCGATTTTTGGGAGGCAGAATAAACAAAAACCAACAATTCAGGAAATGTTTTTTTTTTTTTTTATTCTGTTCCGCGTGTGGTAAAATTGATAAGGCAGCTTTATTCTTCGGGTCAGTATGCTTACAGCGGTACCACATTTATATCGTATTTCTATGTTTTGCACTTTTACATAATAAAAGCAATTTTATAGAAAAAAATATTTTTTAGCATAGCTTTATTCTGAGAGCTATAACTTTTTTATTTTTTGGCTGATGGAGCTGTATGGCAGCTTGTTTTTTGCGGGACGAGATGACGTTTTCAGCAGTACCATTTTTATTTATATTTGTCTTTCTGATCGCGTGTTATTCCATTTTTTGTTTGGTGGTATGGTGATAAAGCATTGTTTTTTGCTTTGTTTTTTATTTTTTTTTTTTACCGTGTTCACTGAAGGGGTTAACTAGTGGGACAGTTTTATAGGTCAGGTTGTTCCGGACGCGGCGATACCAAATATGTGCACTTTTATTGTTTGTTTTTTGTTTTTTTTTATAATAATATTTATTGATGGGTACATTATATTTTTATTTTTGGTGGATTATTTTTTTTATTTTTTTTATATTTTTACAATTTTTTTTTATTTTTTTTTTCACTTTCTGATAGTTTTAATACTTTATTACTTTGTCCCACTGTGGGACTTCCACTTTTTTTTCTCTGATCGCCTGCATGGCACAGGAATGCAGCACCATCCCTGTGTCATGCAGGCTGTCAGCGCTGGACAGGGAGAAGATTGTTTGGAGATGCACTGCTCATGTCCAAAAAATCTTCCTGCTGTCTGGTGACCCGGATGTTGTCATGACGACATCGGGTCGTCATGGCAACATCCTGGAAGCCACGGCAGTCAGCGCTGGAAGCCGGAAGAGGAGGTGAGTATCTGCGATCACCTCCCCTTGCCACCGCAATGCTGCGATCGACTTGCACATAGTACCGAGTGTCAGCTGTGACAATCAGCTGACACCCGGCGGCGATCGCGCCCGCACAGCCTGTGTGCGCGCGCGATCGCCATAACGTACTAATACGGGTCTGGCTCTTAAGTCCCAGGGCACAGACGCGTATTAGTACGTCAAATGTTGTTAAGGGGTTAAAGATGGGTCGTGGCTGGGTTTTCAAGCATGACAATGACCTGAAAAACAGCCAAGGCAACTAAGGAGTGCCTACGTAAGAAGCATTTCAAGGTCCTGGAGTGGCCCAGCCAGTCTCCAGACCTGAACCCCAAAAAAAATCTTTGGAGAGAGCTGAAACAAAATGTTGGCTAGCGACAACCACAAAACCTGAATGATCTGGAGAAGATCTGTATGGAAGAGTAGGCCCAAATCCCTGCTGCAGTGTGTGCAAAGTTGGTCAAGAACTGTAGGAAACATCTGACCTCTATAATTGCAAACAAAAGTTTAAATACTAAATATTAAGTTCTGTTTTTCGATTGTATCAAATACTTATTTCATGCACTAAAATGCAAATGAATTATGTAAAAATCATACAATAGGATTTTTTTGTAAGATTCTTTCTCTTACAGTTAAAGTGTACCTATGATAAAAAATACAGACCTCTCCATTTTTTGTAGGTGGAAAAACTTGCAAAATCAACAGTGTATCAAATACTTATTTTCCTCACTGTATCTATTTATATATATAGATATATATATCTATATATAGATACAGTCTATCTATCTATCTATCTATCTATCTATCTATCTATCTATCTACAGTGCTGGCCAAAAGTATTGGCACCCCTGCAATTCTGTTAGATAATACTCAGTTTCTTCCTGAAAATGATTGCAATCACAAATTCTTTGGTATTATTATCTTCATTTAATTTGCTTGCAAGGAAAAAACACAAAAGAGAATGAAGCAAAAATCTAATCATTGATCATTTCACACAAAACTCCAAAAATGGGCCAGACAAAAGTATTGGCACCCTCAGCCTAATACTTGGTTGCACAACCTTTAGCCAAAATAACTGCGAACAACCGCTTCCGGTAACCATCAATGAGTTTCTTACAATGCTCTGCTGGAATTGTAGACCATTCTTCTTTGGCAAACTGCTCCAGGTCCCTGATATTTGAAGGGTGCCTTCTCCAAACTGCCATTTTGAGATCTCTCCACAGGTGTTCTATGGGATTCAGGTCTGGACTCATTGCTGGCCACCTTAGAAGTCTCCAGTGCTTTCTCTCAAACCATTTTATAGTGCTTTTGGAAGTGTGTTTTGGGTCATTGTCCTGCTGGAAAACCCATGACCTCTGAGGGAGACCCAGCTTTCTCACACTGGGCCCTACATTATGCTGCAAAATTTGTTGGTAGTCTTCAGACTTCATAATGCCATGCACACGGTAAAGCAGTCCAGTGCCAGAGGCAGCAAAGCAACCCCAAAACATCAGGGAACCTCCGCCATGTTTGACTGTAGGGACCGTGTTCTTTTCTTTGAATGCCTCTTTTTTTTTCCTGTACACTCTATGTTGATGCTTTTTCCCAAAAAGCTCTACTTTTGTCTCATCTGACCAGAGAACATTCTTCCAAAACGTTTTAGGCTTTCTCAGGTAAGTTTTGGCAAACTCCAGCCTGGCTTTTTTATGTCTCGGGGTAAGAAGTGGGGCCTTCCTGGGTATCCTACCATACAGTCCCTTTTCATTCAGACGCCAACGGATAGTACGGGTTGACACTGTTGTACCCTCGGGCTGCAGGGCAGCTTGAACTTGTTTGGATGTTAGTCGAGGTTCTTTATCCACCATCCGCACAATCTTGCGTTGAAATCTCTCGTCAATTTTTCTTTTCCGTCCACATCTAGGGAGGTTAGCCACAGTGCCATGGGCTTTAAACTTCTTGATGACACTGCGCACGGAAGACACAGGAACATTCAGGTCTTTGGAGATGGACTTGTAGCATTGAGATTGCTCATGCTTCCTCACAATTTGGTTTCTCAAGTCCTCAGACAGTTCTTTGGTCTTCTTTCTTTTCTCCATGCTCAATGTGGTACACACAAGGACACAGGACAGAGGTTGAGTCAACTTTAATCCATGTTAACTGGCTGCAAGTGTGATTTAGTTATTGCTAACACCTGTTAGGTGCCACAGGTAAGTTACAGGTGCTGTGAATTACACGAATTAGAGAAGCATCACATGATTTTTCAAACAGTGCCAATACTTTTGTCCACCCCCTTTTTTAGGTTTGGTGTGGAATTGTATCCAATTTGGCTTTAGGACAATTCTTTTTGTGTTTTTTCATTGAAGACAAATTAAATGAAGATAATAATACCAAAGAATTTGTGATTGCAATCATTTTCAGTAAGAAACTGAGTATTATCTGACAGAATTGCAGGGGTGCCAATACTTTTGGCCACCACTGTATCTATCTATCTATCTATCCTATTAAAGTTTTCTCATAACTGTGCAACCTGATATGAAAAGTGTTAAATATTCAAAATACTTTCCTTCTGATATGTTATATATGATGACTTCAGCAGACTTGTCCATTTAACCCTTTCCATAGCTAATTGTGCACAGTGGGTTTAGTACTTCATCTTCACATGATCAAAGATTACCAGTGACTGTTGTATCTCTTCATTACATGGGCTTTAGAAAACATGAAATGATCTGATCTAATTATCATCTTGCCAAGAGAAACACTGATGCATGCAGTGGACACAGTAACTGTTTCCTCTAAAGTGTTCAACCTGGAAAGAAAAGTGTTAAAAATGTAAAATCCTTCCTGAGATAGATGTTTTATAGGGTGCTGTCTTTGTAAGAAAGCCCATTTATCCCTTTCCTTAGCTTTCTGAGTACACTGGGTTTAGAATTAATTGTTTAGGTGATCAAAGAAAGAAGAGTGTGTGTGTTTATTGGGGGACCCTGCTGCTATGATACTATCAGAAATGTAAGGGAAGACTGTTGGTTCATGCCTTTTCTTCCACAGTTCCTTCTGACTTGTAGTCAGGGGAGTGTAATACAATTGCTACTCAGTAATCTGGTTTTGTGCAGATAGCCCTCCTCTGCCAGCCAGAGATGCTCAGCTAGATTAGTAACCATGAGTTAAGAGGCATGGTGTGGCTGGAGATGCAGCAGGTAGCAGCCAGCACTGGTCATGTCAGCACCTGGACATTACTACTGCAGAGAGCACTCACTTCTTTTCTCATCTCTTTCATTGCCTGGTTACTAGCTGGCTGTAAGGTTTCTCTCTGTGACTGTAAAGAGGAGGAGGAGAGGGGGAAGTAGCAGAAGAGGAGGAGGAAGATGTGAGAGAGACTGAAGGCACTGTAGATCCAGCACTCACATCCTAGCTTGTCTTACCTTTCAAGTAGCTCTTCCTGCTGTCAACATGGACATTATTATGAACAGCTCCTTGTCACTACCTGATACCTTCCTCAACAGCAGCACAGCTGAGCTAGGTGTCAATGCCTCACTGTCAGCCATGAGATGTCCAGTTGGGTCCTTGGGTAACACCACCAGGCTAGATGGCAACCAGTCCTATCTGTGCAACGGACGAGAGCTTCTTCCCCATGAGGACAACTCCATCATCATAGCCATCATCATCACAGCTCTGTACTCCATGATCTGCGTGGTGGGGCTCTTTGGAAACGTTCTGGTCATGTATGTCATTGTCAGGTAAGCTGACTGATGCCCTCTGTTGTATTCTGACCCTCAATACCTGAGTTATGATTCCACCTTAAATATTGGGGAAACTTTATGTGGATCATTATTGTTGTCTATCAAAAAGTAATTATCAACTACCAGATACTAGAGAGGTTAGGAAGGCTGTGACTGCTGCATGCATGGGTAAGCAAATGGGACTAATGCAGGACGTGGTGAGTGTGCAGGGAGTGAGAGAGTTAAAAGTGAACAATGATGAACCACTAAGTGAAGTAGGTAAGGCCACCTAAGCAGATTTATGAGGCAGTGAAGGGCAAAAGGCTTGGTATATCAGGAACAGCAGGTGCTCTAGAAGAAAGGACTACAGGTTAACAGCAGAAAAGGCTATCCATTCATCTTGTCAATCACTCCTCCTGGAACAGGAATGATGACCTGATATTGATGTTACTACTATAGCGTGTGTTTGTGTGTGTGTATATTGTAGTTTGTGTATATATATATATATATATATATATATATATATATATATATATATTTATATTTATTTCAATGAAACCAACAACTTCCTTCCTATACCAGAGTTTTTTGTTCTCTGGATAGATATACTCCCATCTTAGGTTCTGCTCCCCCCTCTACCTGAGTCTTCATTATACTACTCTATATGTTTCAGTGCTGAGTTGGATGAATGAATACTCTATTAGCTGAGGTGCAGAAAGTGTACACCACTGAATGGATTCCGTGTTGATCATATTATCACCATAACTTTTAGAGACATTAGAAGGACAGTGATTTTCATGTTCTGTTATGTGGGCATATAGATGTATTAGGCAAGGAGGCAGGGTATCTTATAGGGTGACAGGACACATAGCACGCCCCCTTCTTAGCTCTGACATTGTGTAGATACCTTATGATGACTCTTTCACACCCTCATGACTGAATGGGGATCACAGAACATGGTGATGCAACCATTCTTTTTATAATATTATGTATTTATGAGTATAGTGGACAAACAATGGATGTGCCTCCTTTTTTTTCTGAACATTGGCATGGGTTAAAAGGATACAACGGATATAAGTTTATGCCTCTATATATTAAATGATGGAGATATGCAGTGCAGTTGTAATACATAAAGACCCTCTGACAGCGACCCAAGTAACCTATTGATACAGGCTACATACCCAGTTGATGACAACCACTTTGTTTCCTTAGTGTGAAAATGATGATGGTCACCAGACCTTCGGACACCTCTGACTCCCCAAGAGTCACTGCTGGTGGCAATGCCTTGTGGCAAGTAATGAACCTAAGGTTCAGGGGAGCCACCCAACAAGCACAAAAGGAAAGGTTTAATTGGCTTGTGCACAGCCTACAAAAAAAATAAACTGAACACCTTCAATTACAAGTAAACAACTCAAAAACACCTACATCAACATCAAACATAATCAGTAAGATGTATAAATTTCTGCTGGTTATATATATATATATATATATATATATATATATATATATATAATGTGTATGTAGCAAGTATATTTAGACACATATACTGTATATATATATATATATATATATATATATATATATATATAAAATCTATAATTTTCGAGATAATCACATTACTATGACCATATGTAAAATTACATTTATTGTGACCAGTTGGGAGGGGGTGACTATAAGAACAATGCATCACGATAGTCAAATCTACCTAACTAAATGTTGCAAATTACACTTTACAATAGAAATGATTGTATCTTTTCAGAATTAGCTACAGTTTTGTCAGTATGTTACATCTCCTTTTCTTGAGTCATTGCTGCCATCTATAGGGCATTTTATTTCAGGATCTGGAAAGAGTAACAAAGTATATAAAAGTCTATAAAGCCTCATAGATCAATCTCCTTACACAGACAAATGATACAAGTGTGCCATAAAATCCCTTGCAAAAAATGTCTCTCATGTTTATTAATTCAGCTGTGCCACTTTTCATTCCTTACTGACTGCCATGACAATTTTTTTCCCTTTCTATAAGGGGAGTTTGATGTCTGTGGTTTAGAACCTACAATATTGCAACTAATTTATCACCCAGTTCCGCTACTCCCTATAGGTATACCTGTAAATATAGAGGAAGGACCCCACAATCCTATGTTTAGATAAGATGCAGCTTCATTTTACAGCGTCTTGATACACCCCATTTTGGTTGTGTAGAGGGAAGCTAGGGATTCAAAGATCTATATCAGAAAATGCTGAACTATCTCTGTGAAGAATCTTAATTTTTTTTCACTTTAAAATGTTTTTTGAGCCAACCAAACAAAAAATCACATTTTACTTATTAATTTAGCGCCATTAAAGGGAATCTGTCAGCAGGTTTTTGCTGAATAATCTGAGAAAAGCAAAACAGGCAAGAAAGCCTGATCACTTACTGGGCTGCTAGGTGTAGTTTTCAACCTTGGTGTGATTTGAAGCCAGGACTCCAGCGCTCCAAAGTAACAGTGCTAACCACTTAGCCACCGTGCAGACAGTGACGCAAGTGCTCATCATGATTGACCGCAGTGATTAGCCAATAAGTGTTAGGAGTTAGTATTTCATAGTAGCTAAAGATCCAAAGGTTGTCAGACTATAAATTCATGGGCCTATTTATCATAGTACATCATTCACAGCTTGTTATGGCATATATTCTACTCACGGGTGCCACTAATTTAATAAAGAGGCAAACATAGGTTTTCCTTTTGAATTAGTGAGAAATAAAAATTGTCACATTGCCACGAATTATATTTTGAATCCATGGTAATTTCTGGTAATTTGCATGGACCCATAGAAAGATACTTAGTTATGTTGGTCAATGTAGTTCAGTGATGACATCATCGAGGAAGAACTTACTTCACCCAAAAGATTTACACTCCAACTTTATGTGTTTTAGAATATGATAAAATATCTGTAAAAAAAAAAAAGAATTAAAAACAACTAGTGTAGCAAGAATATTGTTGTCCCCTTCAAAAAATACAAAGTTTTTTTCTGAAATGATACGCAAACTGCGCCTTTGATTTTGAAGAAGGCTTTATCGGGGAACCTATCACCTGATTCATGCAGTGGGCAGCCTTAATCTGAGCCTGGCTGTTCGATTGCAGCCAGGCATATTATTCTTTGAAACACTCCAATGTTTAAAAGATGATATACTTTAAAAATGTATATGGTAAAACCCAGCAGAGCTGGGAAGAGATGGCGGGGGAAGAGTTAGACTAGATTTGTTCCCGACTATGGTCCTCAACTGGCTATTCCCAGCGCTGCTAGAGGTTATTGACAGGTCTTCTCCTATGTACACACGAGGGACAAACCTGTCACTCACCTGCAGTGGAGCTGGGAAGAGCCAGCCGGACATATAATGTATAATTTCTCTGAAATGCCAGAGCATTTCAGAGAAAAAGAAACCTGGCTGCAATCGTGCAGACAGGCTTTCATTCATGATGCCCGTGGTTTGGGCAGCAAGAATGAGATAACAGGTTCCCTTTAAATCAGTGAAATTTAGTGGATGTTCTTGGTAAATTGTGAAACACCTTGTAAATGAGATTGTATGGAACAAAAGATATACATTAATTTTGCTTTTAGTTTATTACTGATGTGAAGCTCTTGTTTTTGTCTAAAGTATAAATTGATTTGTAATATTTTATAAGTAGTGAGCTTTTCTATTTGCGCCTTTTTCTCAATCTAAGCAAGCTGTTCATGGAGCATCTATTTCAAGGGCACTTCGACCAATGTAATCAAACCACTCAACCTGACTCACAAAATTGACACGTTATATATGTAGTCCTGATGACCTCTCACATGTCTGATTACTTCAAGACATTAAGGTTATCCAACCAGCAGGAGAATAGTGGATGAAAGGAACTGATTCAGACAGTAAGATAGGACTAAGGGCAAATGCTCTGGGTGCCAAATGCTTTTCGAGTGGAAGCTACAACATATAAAGTACGGAGATGTAGGTAGGTATTTGTATGTTTTATAGGTAAGATGAACCCGAAAATAGAAAGAAAATTACAGGTTTGCATTGCGAATGTTATTATTTTTTTCAAAATAAAAGCATTCTAAATAGTGATGAGCACAAGTGCTTGTTACTCGAGTTTGCCTAGGGTGCTCGAGTGACATGTTCGTGTCCCAACAGTCGCATGTTTCGCTGCTGTTAAACAGACAGAAAAAATACAGGGATTGTCAGTATTTGTCAGGCAATCCCCACAAGCGTTGTGGCTGTCTAACAGCCATGAAACATGCGGCCGCAGGGACTCGGACATGTCGTTCAAGCACCTGTGAAACTCGGTGCATTCCCGAGCACCTTAGGGAAACCTGTGCTCATCACTTATCCTAAAATGAAATCCCATCTTCAAACATTGTGCTGAGTGGCCATATTAAAAACATTAAAAGGGGCATGTATGGCTGACAGTAAAAAAAAAATTCAGCACGCTTACCTGCTGTCGCCACCTTCCTCCCTACACACACATATTGCTCTAGCGCAGGACATTTTGGTAGTCAGGGGCAGCACAGGAAGAGATGATGTTACTGTTTCTCTGTTATAGTCACCTGACCGCTGCAGCCAATCAAAGGCCTCAGCAGTCTTATGACAGAAGAATAGTGACGTCATTTCTTCTGTGCCAGCACACACTACAGGGACAGCCTGCGCCTGGTCAATGGGTGTGACAGCAGATGAGTGTTTCCGTTTTAGGTATTTTCACCACATCCATCCCCATGAAATTGTTTTATAGACAACCCTTTTAATACAATGTTTCTGTAAGGAGTTTTCCAGATGAAGTGGTATGCTCTTTTAAATAAATATGGATACACTGGTTCACATTGGACAGAGTAGTTTCCATAATCAGAGACAGTGAAAGTCATGCATATGGACTCTATCAACAGTTCAAGTAGAATTTCCTTATTGTGAGGTAACAAGCTTGATGGTTACAAATTCTCTTTAAGATGTATTGGGCTTACACAATAGTAGTCTGTTAATGTACAACAACAAACTAATATTACACTTTCTTTGTACTTCAACAATCTGCTTGCAAACACCTCAGCAGCACTTGCTTCACATTGGCACAATCACTTTGTCTCCATCACAGTGTGGTGCAGTGCAAATCTGCGGTGCTGGTCATGGGCCCTCCTCATGTCTTATGGTTCTGCAGTAGCTCTTGTTGGACAACTCATACACTGTAAGGGCCTAATCACTAAATTACCACATCACAGTTCCTCATACCAAACACTTTTCTCTGGCTGTCTATAATGTTCTACTTCTCAGAATTCAGTTCATTTTTATGTGGCAATCCTCACGGCTTTGATGGTGGCTAAATTCACATTATTGGTGGATACACTTTTCACTCACAGTAATAAGCTTCTATGCTTCCGTCTGTGGTGTGAATCCTCTCTCTCGCTCTCTCTCTCGCTCTCTTATCCAGGAAGGCTAATCTTTTTCTCCTGGGGCAGACTATCACAACTGCAGAGCAGAATGGAGCTTCTTACATGTTCCTCTTCATCCTCAACAAGTTCCCTGAGGTGGCTCAGCAACTGGCATGTGTTACTCACCCCTTGTCACCCCTTCCTTGATAGTTTTTCATTTTGACTTCTTTATTACTTCTGCTTGCATTATCTACAAATCCCTTCTGCTCAGACAACAGCACCAATCCTTTGCAACACACAAAGCACTTCACTAGATCTATCACACAGCTGTTGCAGCTTGTATATAAACACAAGGCATGGAATAAAACATTGCATATGTAACAATAGATTAATATGACAGTAGATAGAGAGTGAACAATTCAACATGTAGCATTGAGGGTTTGCACAGCAACAGTCTGTAATATTTCTAAGAGGATAGCAAACCCATTTTTAACCCTCTTACAATTCTATCCATATTACGTCCCTTAGAAAATTAGTTATATCATGCAGAGATCCTAAGAATTTCATATTCCCCAGCACTGCTTTGCAGAAATAGTCAGAAACAAGGTGTTAATTATATTAGCTAATATTTTCTTCAAGTAATATAGACCCCTGTCTGTTATGATCTCTGGACACAACTACTTACATTGAGCGTACCAGCTTGTTGTCTTCCGATGACTCCTGTAGAGCATTGACAGGGATTGATTTGCCTTCAGCTTGACAACATGTTGATCACGACTATCTCTACATGAAGAATATAACATTATACTAAGAATATATTATTCATACTATTACTTAGAAGGATGTTCCTATCATGAAGTCTTATGACATAAAACAAAAAAATACCGTAATATTATAATCGGGTGGGGGTTCATCCTCTGGGGTCTTCACCGATCCAGACCATTTCCAGTAAAGCAAATGGCAACACAGCTGTATTTAGATGACAGAGGCTTTATTGCACTAGGTAGTTGGTAGTGCTGTTGTACAGGAAACATTACCCAAAGCTGCAGTCCCTTCATTTGTAGAATAGTGCCGTCTTCTTGTGTATTATTTAAAAAAAAATATGTAGAACACGCGAGTGTGAAAAACAAATTGACATATAATATATATATGTATATCTACTGTATATATACAGTATATGTATATATTATATCTGTATTATTGGTACAAATGGAATCCTACAAAACATTGGATCGCACCCGGACCAGTGTTATGCTATGGGGCCATGCATATGTCATGTTCTTTCCTCGGACCGAGCCGGTCAAAGGAAAAAATAGCTGCATGCCCGAGGTTGATCCAATATTGGGATCACACTCAGCAATGCCAGTCAGAAACCAACAGACTGTACTCGGGTGACATCTGAGTTCAGTCCGATTTCCACGTACTTACAGAATGGAAAAGATGCAGACATTTTTTTTCTGCATCTTCTTCTCTTTCAAGAAAATTGGATCATACTATGATCATACAACGATCAAATTCTGATATGAGTTTGATCAGAGTGTGATTTTCATAAATGAATTGATTATTTCAGATGGCAGAATACAGGGTAGTCTGCCTTAGTGAAACTCGTCTTATGTATGACATGGCCTGATAGGGGGTATGGTGTTATCACAAATAGTACAAAGGAAAAGCAGAGCCATTGCTTACAACAACCAATCAAATTCCAGCTCAAATTTTTCAGAAACCCTCATCAACAGGACTTCACTATAGGATCATACATATGAGATAAAAATCACCCAAATCCGCTGATTTTGGTAAGATTGGACATCCATCTAATGTGTACAATAGCTTCCTGACCATTGCATGACAGATTTATTGGGGGGAACACAAGATTTTGGCTATTGGCATTCACTCCATTTGTTCAGCAGGGAGATAATCTGCTGCTAGTTGATTTTGGTATCATCTCTCTCATAGAAAACAGAGGAAATTTTGGCTGAACCTTGTGTTTGTGTGTATGGAGGAGTCGCAAAATATAACTGTCAGCTGAATGATGGTTCGAACGATAATTATCTAGTGTGTATGGGCTGGAGAAAATAATAAAACACTGCCTCCCAGGACTATAACTTCAAGATGGTTTTGTAACCCAGGCTAATACCAACCTATACCTGTTGAAGACGCCGGTCCAGTGTTGAAACGTGTAGTATGAACTTTATAGTCCTCATTTTCTGTCTGTTTGCTGCGTTTTTACTTTGGACTAACTTAAAAAAAAATATATCAATCGACTGTAAATTCAGCAGGATTAGTGATGAGCGAGCATGCTCGTTACTCGAGATTTACGAGCATGCTCTGGTGTTTTCCGAGTATCTTCAGCGTGCTCAGGTGTTATGTTTTAGTCACTCCGTGCTCATGATTTGCGACTATTTGTCAGCTTTAATACATGTAAGGAATGCCTGTTTTTTAAGCATTCCTCACATGTATTAAAGCTGTCATACAGTCGCAAATCATGAGCACGGAGTGACTGAAACATAACACCCGAGCACTCTGAAGATACTCGGCGAGCACCCGAGCATGCTCGCCAAAAGGGTTAGCAGAACATACTCGCTCATCACTAAACAGGAACCATTTTGTATTCTATTTGGACTATTCCAACCAGAAACGCCCAATGCTCAGCATTTTTGTTCTGACTTTGTTATTCTAATGCGTATGGCCATCTTTACAAGCCTGTAAAAAATCTGTTCTAATGCAGAATAAGTCAAGAGAAAAATCTACAGCAATGACTAGTCTCTAATGGAAACAATATGTTATTCCGAAGACTATTCTGTTAAAGGTTTCATTTGGAATAGATTATTTAGATTATTAATGTGTTTGACTTATTTATTCTTTACCGAAGGAAATAATCAATGTTTATACATAATGTAGTGAAGAAATATTTGTAGTACTGACAACATCTAAACAACATCGTTATGTATGTTATGTAGTGGAGATCAATTTGTATAAAATATCCAATAGTACGTTTAGATTAAAAGTCTGATTTTACCAGGAGCACTTATTATTCTGTGTGAGTGCACTCTTGTACATCAAGATGGTATATGGTAACATAAGATATGCTGAAAGGGGTTCTCCTGGCATATGATATCAATGAACTATAGTTATATTTTTCACTATTGGTGTATCATTGGGCTGCACATTTTTTAGTTTTAGAAGCAAACAAACTGACCAGGGAGAAGCAGTGAATTTATATGATACTATTTTACTATAACGAAGATGCATATATATAGAACACATTGTTTGCTTGTCTTTTGGTTACTTTTATTACTAATTTAGATAGAAATATACATTATACAGTGACTTATCTCTACATAAGTGGCATATTGCTTTAATGGCCATTTAATGTATTATTGACTGCTGTACCTGTGCAGTAGTAAATAGCTCGTTGTAGCGTTAGCATACAAGCCAGCCAGCAATAGATCACTATTATCAGTATCTATTAAAGCAAAGATGCAGATAAAAACCGAGTCACTAATAACTATCATTATTTCAGTCTTCTTGGTTGAATACAGAGTGTTTGTATTTGTGCAATATGACTGCATCAATAAGACACAGTAAGCAAGCTGAAGAATAGTATGCAAGTAACACTAAGCCTTGTGTCTCATTTTTTTGTAATTGATGAGCTACTGTATATTCATTCAGAGGATATTTCATCACATTTTGATGCTGAATAAAACATTTTTTTTTTATTTCCCTTCTCTATTGTCTTCTAAAGATTAGTGTGCCTACTATATTAATTTCTCCTTCAACCAAGGGGGCATAACAGAGATTCTCCTATGGTGTTGTGTACTTTTTCACTTTATGATATTGCTCAATCATAAGAAGATATTGTTATACAGGGAGAAAATAAAGCAAACTCCCCTAGAGGAGGACAGAACTGGATTTTTCACTGTGATCTGGTAAGACTAATGTGTCCAATCTTATCACACTGAGATTTCATCATTCATGGTGCTTATTGTCATTACAAGTGCCAGTAGAGGAAAAGAGATGTGCGTTAATGACATTACATACAATACTGTGGATCTATCCCAGGGATTGGGGTATAATGCCTACAATACATATTATAGAACCAGAGTGGTGTATGTGACAAATGCTGCTCTCATGATGTTCTTCATCACTGTTCATCATGCTGCAGCTCTCCTCTGTAATGATATGACAGTGCTGGGAGAGGAGCGCTGCTTCACACCACTATAGAAAGCCCAACGTTTAGATAAGGAGAGGAACGTCTGTTGCATACTAATATTTGAATAATCAAGTTGAATAGATCAGTCCAAAATTATATGTTCAATTAAACTGTAATTGTGTTGCAGTATATCTCAGTGTGAATAGTTTTTAACTCTGGTTCCCTGTAGAGTTATATGTAGAACAAATTGAGGGATAATAATGCTATATAATGTGTCACTTTTTACTTTATTATTGTTGACTTTTTAAATTAACACCGCCTAGCTATCGTAATAACACTTTGTATTGGAAAATGAGAGAACAGCTTAGAGAATTCTACACTGTAATCACATCACATCACTCACAGATACATGAAAAATGTACCATATCTGGTCAACTGACTACTGTCATAACATGCGGTGAGTGACTTCATTATATCATTTGCTTTGTTTGACTTTCCTTGTGCTCTGAAAGGGACTTTATTAGCAGCTGTTATTCTCCGGTGCGGTGAACAAGAATTTGATATCTTCCAGATGTCCCTTCCTGCTTATTTGTCACATAAAATGGGTTCTGATCGTTAAATAAAATACAATATTTGACAAAGAGAGCCAGGTTTATCTCAGAACACAGTTTCCATTCTTTATAGCACTTATATTAGGTATAACCCGACACACAGATCTTCTAGGTGGAAAAATATATTAAATGGATTGTCTGGCTCACAAAACCTATTTTTCATACCCCAGGGAATTCTAAAAGGGGTTATAACCCAGATGACATCTTAATGTAAAACACTAATAAACCTAATTATATTGTACATGCTCAATAGCTGTGCACTCACTGACCTCATGAGTCTCCTTTGCTCCCATTTCTTATTTCCTGCTTTTCACTATTACTTGCATTTTAAAAAAGCATAGATGGGCAGTCCTGCAGCAAGGAGTAGGTGATGTAGTAAAGACTACCTTTTCCATGAGCACACTGTGACCCTGTATATGCTGAGCACCTCCCATCAGCTTTGTCCTCAGTAAAAACAGAAGAGTCTGGATATTACACTGCGTGCTGTTGGATATGTGCACAGTAATAATATAATAAAAATGCTAACTAAAGTCTGTGCCTGTGTTATTTTTATGTATGTCATTGAACTTTTCGATATCTATGCATTATTCATTTCATCTCAATGATCTATTTGTCTACCTGTCTGTCTGTCAATCTATCTATCCATCTATCTAACCTTCTGTCTGTCTCTATGTGTGTCAGCTACATACAATTATCCATACCTGCACATTAATATGCATGTACTGTGGTATGTATTTTATATATGTGTGTCTATATATGTGTGTGTATATATATATATATATATATATATATATATATATATATATATATATATATATACTGTATATACATATATACAGTACAGACCAAAAGTTTGGACACACCTTCTCATTTAAAGATCTTTCTGTATTTTCATGACTATGAAAATTGTATTTATTTAGGTGCTTAGGAATTAGTGATTAGCGAGCACTAAAATGCTCGGGTGCTCGTTGTTCGAGTCGAGCAAATTGGAATGCTCGAGTGCTCGGACTGAGTAATGAGCCCAATGTAAGTCTATGGGAAACTAGAGCATTTTTCCGGCGGCTTCCCCCGGTGGTCTGCAGAGGGCCTAAAAATTGCCCAAATCGATGGGAACAGTGCTCAAATGACATGGGAGCAGCATGGTGAAGACCCCTACAAGCATTTCTGACTCCCAGGTCACTGCTGTCAACAACAGGTTTTACGCCACTTTTACGGACTCACAATAAAACATACAAAAACTAAACCAAAATTGATTTTCCTGGGAAATATGTTGAGGAACATCCTTTCCAGGGTAATGACTTGATTATAAGGCAAAATAAATATACAAAAAAAAATGCTCCTCCACAAGTTAGGCTATGTTCACACGTAGCATTTTTTATGTGTTTTTGCAGTTTTGCATTGCTTTCAACCAAGACAAATGCATTCATCAATAAATGTCATTTTAACATTTTACAACCTTATCTGGCCATGTGGTGTGTGACACATCATCAGACACATCCTGTTTCATTTATGATGGAGGGACTCTGAAAGTCACAAAGACTATTTTTATAGGGCCATCAGGTGGCCCTTACTATTCTTAAAGGGCCAGCAGTCGGCTATGCTTTGTTGCTCCCATTATTAACGAGTGGGTCTCCTATACTGTTATTGCGTATGCAGTGACTGCAACGGATGCCAAAAATTTGGAGGAACTCCAGTGCCCCTTGCAAGAGATGTAGAGGTCGGAGGGCCTCTTGCAAAAAATGCTCCCATCATTAATAAGTGTGTCTCCCATACTGTTTGCCTATGCAATGAAGCAAAGGCTGCCAAAAATTTGGGGAAAGTCCAATGCCCCTTGCAAGAGACGTAGAGGTCAGAAGGCCTCTTGAAACAATGTTCTCATTATTAGAAAGTGGGTCTCCCATACTGTTTGCTATGCAGTGAAGCAACAGCTGCCAAAAATTTGGAGGAACTCCAATGCTCCTTGCAAGAGGTGTAGAGGTCGGATGGCCTCCTCAAAACAATGTTCCCATTATTAGGAAGTATGTCTCGCATATTATTTGCCTATGCAGTGAAGCAACGGCTGCCAAAAATTTGGAGGAACTCCAATGCCCCTTGCAAGAGACATAGAGGTCAGAGGGCCTCCTGAAACAATGTTCCCATTATTAGAAAGTGGGTCTCCCATACTGTTTGCCTATGCAGTGAAGCAATGTCTGCCAAAAATTTGGAGGAACTCCAATGCTCCTTGCAAGAGACATAGAAGTTGGAGGGCCTCCTGCAATAAATGCTCCCATTATTAGGAAGTGTGTCTCCCATACTGTTTGCCTATGCAGTGATGCAGCGGCTGCCAAAAATTTGGAGGAACTCCAATGTTCCTTGCAAGAGACGTAGAGGTCAGAGGGCCTCCTGAAAACAATGTTCCCATTATTAGAAAGTGGGCTACCATATTGTTTGCCTATGCAGTGAAGAAACAGCTGCCAAAAATTTGGGGAAACTCCAATGCCCCTTGCAAGAAATTTAGAGGTCAGAGGGCCTCCTGAAAACAATGTTCCCATTATTACAAAGTGGGTCTCCCATACTGTTTGCCTATGCAGTGAAACAACGGCTCCCAAAAATTTGGAGGAACGCCAATGTTCCTTGCAAGAGACGTTGATATGTTGATATGGAACATATGGTGGTGATATGGTGGTGGAGGATGAGGATGCGGAGAAGGAGGAGGACAAGAGCAAATAGACAAAATCAGTAAGCGTATACCCATGTCTGGGTGTGAAGACAGAGGTGCATGGGAATAGAGTTAGACCTCCCAAAAAAAGACACAGTATTTGAGTCTATGTTACACTGCTATCATTTGGTGGTGTTGAGAAGTCAGGGCCCAATATGGCCTTTGTTCATTTTTATAACAGTCAGCCTGTCAGGATTTTCAGTTGACAGGCAGATGTGCCTTTCGATTATAATTCCACCGGTGGCACTAAAAACCCGCTCTGACAAAAGGCTAGCGGCAGGGCAGGCCAGGAGTTCCAAGGCATAGAGAGACAGCTCATGCCATGTGTCCAGCTTGGATACCCAATAATTATAAGGCACAGAGGAATCACGGAGGATGTTAGTACGGTCGGCAAGATACTCCCTCAGCATCTTCTGCAACTTTTCCCTCCTTGTGAGAGTACCCCCTGCCTCAGGGCCTGTGCAATGGGAGGGTCTGAGAAAACTGTCCCAGAACTTTGACAGTGCTCCCCTGCCTATGCTCGATTGCATTTGTGTCTCTCTTGCCTGTACTCGTTGGCTGTCCAATGAAATGTGAACTCTGCAACAAGGGTCTTCTCGTACTGCACCATTTTAATAGGCCTGTCTTGCAATTGAATAAGAGACAGAAAGTTCTCCTTGTAGCGACTACTTGCATATAGGATATTAATCCAAAAAAGAGCAAGAAATTGAGTATATCAGATCATAAAATTTTTCTTTTATTAAATAAAGTCATAACACAATAAAAACTTGATAAAAAGCTCACCTGTAACTTCATAAGGTGGGTATCGTCAAAAAATGGCATTGAATCACATGTTACCATACAAATGGCTCACAAGGTACTAACAGCACAGCTGTGGTATATCAAGTATACAAATCGGACCAAGTAGCTATAACATACCAAAAAATATAAATACAGTTACACAGCAATCTTATGACATGGAATTGGTGTTAATAGCTCACATCCATGGATTAAAATAAACCCAATATACATATAATCACATATACAGTGTTTGACGTGGTGTCCATTACCTGGTGAAATAGAGGGGTAAACAAACAAGATGACTCACCACTCCAAAGTTCTCCTTATAGAGTGGGTCTAGAAGTATCACCAGCCAATAATGACTGTCACCCAAAATTTGGACAACGCGAGGGTCATGGGAATGGCAGCATAACATAAACTCAGCCATGTATGCCAGACTGCACAGAGGCAAGACTTCCATGTCCTCACCAAGAGGACGAATGACCATGCTCTCCTCCTCATCCTCCTTCTAGTCTTCCTCCTCACTGTCCTCAGGCCATCCACGCTGAACAGATGGTATGACAGTTGTGCAGGTAATTCCATCTATAGCACAGGAAACTAGCTCCTGTTCTTCCTCCTCCTCTTCCTCATTGTCACCCAATCCACATTGAAATGAGTTGAGGCTGGGCTGTGTGGAATCACCCTGTATGGTTCCTTTCTCCATCTCATCGTCCTCCGCCTGCAATGCATCCTCTTTAATTGTGAGCAGAGAGCATTTCAGAAGACAGAGAAGTGGGATGGTGATGCTAATTATGGCGTCATCGCCACTCACTATCTTGGTGGAGTCCTCAAAGTTTTTGAGAATGGTACATATGTCTGACATCCATGTCCACTCCTGAGGTCTTATGTGTGGAATCTGACCTGAATACCGACGGCCTTGTTGATGCTGGTAGTCAACAACTGACCTCTTCTGCTCACAAATTCTTCCAAACATCTGCAATGTAGAGTTCCAATGCGTGGGGACATCGCAGATCAGTCGGTGAGCTGGAAACTGCAAACGCTGCTGAAGCACAGTAAGGGTGGTGGAAGCTGTAGCTGATGAGCACACAGGCAGTGTACTTTGACAAGTATATCTGACAGATCCAGGTAGGTTTTGAGAAACCGCTGAACCACGAGGTTAAGCATATGGGCCAGGCATTGTATGTGTGTGAGCTCGCCTCAGAGCCGCCACCAGGTTCCGGCCATTGTCACACATGGCCATGTCTGGCTGTAGGGTCAGTGGTGTCAACCACAGTGTTAGGAGGGCGGTTGCAGACAACTTTATTATAATGGCACGCAACTGACCCCGGGGTCCGCGATGCAGCCTGGTGGACTGCTGCCAAACACTGACTGGGTGAAAAGGAAAGCAACCAACTTAAATGATAAACCCTTCCGTGTTACTGCACACAGGAATGGGTATAGCGGTTCGCTCTATCTCCGTTAACTGCACGGGAGATGCGCGACCAGGGAAGGAGCTGTAGCCCTGTTAACTACACAGGGACTACACTGGTGGCGCTAGGATGCGTGTGTGACTACGCCGACAGGTACACGTGCCTCCAGCCGGCGTGCTACCAGACTGAAGTGTATTACTCCACGTGGCTGACAGGCGATAGCCGTGGACAGGACGTCTGCAGGCTGGTCGGGGTGTTGGGCGACCCCTTTGGCAGAGCCAGACTGCAAGACGGAGCTACCTGCCTATTTCCACTAGCCTGCCTATTTCCACTACACCTGCCTATGGAAACTACGTGGAACACAGTCGTCCACACATCAGCATCACTGCTCAATGATCAGAGCGCACCGCCATGTTTGTGGGTGGGTCTTTTAAAGTCTAAGCCTGCCCACCTTCGCACTATTGGTGGCGTCACCCGCGACCAATCAGGCAGTGCTAGGTCACTGGATCAGGTGGTTGCCAAACCACCAATCACGGTCCGCCAGGTCACGGACATGCTCAGTGCAGAGAATCCTAGACTTAGGCTCCAACAGCCCTGTCTCCCTCCGCAACCTATGCTTAACATTGCTAGGCACAAATACCTGAGAGACAATCTGTACATCTCGTGGACCAGCTAGGCGTTAAGGCTGACAATGATGCTGAACAGCATCAGCCCTGGCTGGACCAAAATGGGTGACCACAGAAGGTTCTGGACCCATTTCAAATCCAGCAACAGCCTGACGCCTAGCATACAGATCTGCCTGCTCTTTCACAGCTGTCCACAACTCTTCAGCGTTGTAAAGTTTGTAACCTAAGCATATGGGTCCCAACATCCACTATATTAACCCAGTGTGCCATCCCTGCCCATGTGTCTGTGGTTAGGTGGACTTTCTAAGTAACTGCATTGTTGAGTGCACATCTAATGTTGTGAGACATATGCTCATGTTTTGCGGGGACGGCACACCGGAAGAAATAGAGGCAGCTGGGGACCGAGTAGAAGGGACGGCCGCCGAAATCAGGTTGCAGAAAGCTTTCGTCTCCACAAGCCTAAAAGGCAACTTTTCGAGAGCAAGCATTTGCGAAATGTTTGAATTTAGTAGTGTAGCCTATGGGGTGTTAGCTGCGTATTTGCGCTTGTGTTCCAAGGACTGGGGCAGGGGCAACTGAATGCTGAGCTGGGACTGCTTGCTGATGGTGCTAGTTGAGAGTGTGCAATGACAGGTGCAGGGCGGGAGGCATCTTGCCATGGACAGGGGATTGGCGTGCACGCACAACAGTGAAACGAGCAGTGGTGTCACCTGCAGACACTGTTGCTGGACGCGGAGGTTCAACACACTTATAGTGCTTTGCTGCCGTGTGCCTGATCATGCTAGTGGTGGTCAAGCTGCAAGTTTTGCTTCCCCTGCTGATGCTGGCCTGGCCTGTGGTGCAAATGGCCTTTGTTGGGTTATCTGCAGAGTCCTTAAAAAAATAACCAGACTCGGGAAGACCTAACAGTTGTACTGGCAAATTCTGACTTGTTGGTGTTACGAGGAACGCTTTCCTGCCTTGTATCTGCGGCCACCACACTGCTTCTTCCTGCCTGTTGTGGTGCTACGCCTCCCTCCCCCTGTGTGCTGCTGTTCTCGCTCTGTATGTCCCCCTGCCAGGTTGGGTCAGTTACTATATCATCCACCACCTCGTCTTCCACTTCCGCACCCTGGTCTGACTTTCTGGCAATTGTGTCTCATCATCATCCTCATCCACCTCTTGTGACAGTAATTGCACTTTCCCACTGTCGCCTTCGTGTGACCGTGGTTGCTTCAATATTTGGGCATCGCTACACGCATTCTCCTCTTGACTCGTTTGAAGCTGGCCGGGCGAGAGGCCCGAATATACAAATGGAAAAGTGATCAGCTCTTCTGAGTTTCCAAGTGTGGGATCAGTTGTCTCCGGGCACTCGGCTTGGTTGGAGGAAGGAGGATCAAGGTGAGGAATATGCGGTCCAGTCTCATGGCTACTGGGACTTGACCGTGTGGAAGACATGGTGCTGGTGGTGGTGGCTAAGTTACTGGAAGCATTATCTGCTATCCAACCCATAACCTTTTGACACTGCTCTGTGTTCATTAGTGGTTTTCTGCGGTCCCCTATTAATTGGGACAGGAAGGTCAAGATGTGGGTGTTTGTTGTTGCACAATATCAGCTTGCCCACTGCCACGTCCTCAGCGTTGGCCTCTGCATGCACCATCACCAACACCTCCACTTTCCTGTCCCTTGCCATGCACCTTGCCCATTTTTAATGGAGGACAATATTTTCAATGTTCATGAGAAATGGCTGATTTTGGAACACAGTTATATGTGATACAGAGAACCACAATTTTAAATTAGAGGCCTGTAATTTGCTAATACTATCCTTCAAAGACACCTTGTGTCAATAGCTTCACTAACTCACTGCAACAGAATGAAAATGGAAGAAATGTCAGACTTTGAAACACTCAAATAGCTTGACCGACACACTGCAACAGAATGAGAAAGGAGGCCAATATTTTACACGTTCAGTTGAAATTTCTGGATTTTTATCACTGAAATATGAAACAGATCTGGCTTTATTCTGCAGTGAGAACAAGCAAATGGAGCAGAAAAATGGTGTACTCTGTATTGGTTTTTAAGCAAATAACTAGGATTAAGATAAAAAAAAATTTCCCTGGCCCCTGATATCTGGGGCTATGTCTACAAATATCTGTAAGAACAACAGCAGCAGGAACGTTCAATGGACCCTCTTGTGCTGTATCATGCACTGCAGTCTGCCACATACACTGCCTGCCTAATTCCTGCTAACACCACTGAATATATGCATCTGGATTATTCCTCAGAAGGATGGTTAGTTCAGTAGGATAAATATGTATTTGTTGTGGAATACCTATACTAACTATTAGTGATGAGCGAGTATGTTTTGTTAACCCTTTCGCCGAGTATACTAGGGCGAGCACCGAGTATTTACAGCGTGCTCGGTGATATGCTTGAATCACTCCCGTGTGCATGATTTGCGACTGTTTGACAGCTTCAATACATGTGAGGAATGTGTAAGAGGCAGACATTCCTCATATGTATTAAAGCTGTCAAACAGTCGCAAATCATGCACATGGGAGTGATTCAAACATATCACCGAGCACGCTGTAAATGCTCGGTGCTCGCCCGAGTATATTTGGCAAATAGGTTAACAAAGCATACTCACTCATCACTACAAACTATGAATAAGCAAATCTCTTCCTGACGCAGCAGCAGCTCTCCCTATTCTGCCTGCTTCCGGAGTAGACTGTGACGAGCATGGCGGCGTCCTATCTTATATACATCTGATGATGCTGTGCGGCCAGCCAATCACTGTAATGCCCACAACCAACATGGCTACAGCATTAGAGTGCATGGCAGGCAATCCTTGCATGTTTGGCCCTCTAAAGAGCGCCAAACATGCAGGGAGGGGACCCGAGTTCCCGTCTGAGCAACTCCGGAAATACTCGCCAAGCTGACTTGAGCGTGCCTGCCTTTTCATTGTGTTCTATATCTATACTATTTTACTGCTGAGAACTCTACCCTTCTTAGGGTAAATATAACAAACCTGAAACTGTTCTAAAAAAAGGGATGAATTTGTACAACTTTTTAAATACTTTTGCTGCTTCAATTTTCCAGCAGCAAATGTGTTGCTACTCCGAAAACAGAGTCAATCGTTGGATAGCTTATTTAAAAATGTATTGTTTCTTAATTTTCCAAACAGAAAACCTGCTCTTACTCCCTAAAAGAAGGATCTTTTTGACCACCACTAATGTAAATGCCATTCCTTTTACAGTATACACCACATGAGTATAAACACTGGCACAGGAAGCATCAGAATTTAAAAAGGATAAATTTGGGGATGTTTTCTTTTCATTTTAAACACTATAAAAAAAATCCAACAATGTAATTTTTTTTTAACAGGCTGTTGGTTACTACGGTTTACCATGTGTTTACCCTTAGTCATGAATGTTGAGGTTACTTTGATATTGCTTGTGTTATAAAGCTTGATTGGATACAGTCTTAGAAGCCCTCAAAGTGTCATACACATGTCAAAATTAATTGTAGGTTTTATTTCACTTTCAATTTATGGCAAATCGATTAGCCACAAAGCAATTATTTGGATAATTTTGACGAAGCTAGCTTGTCTGAATTTATAAAGATTTGCTCATCTATAATATAAATAATACTTTTGTTTCAGAAACGTTCAAATGTTGCTGAAGTACTGTTTTTATTAGTAAAGCCCGATCATAAAAAAACTGCACTAAAATGAGAAAATAGGTACAATTTTGCTGGTGTTTTTGCTGGAAATTAAACAATGGTGGCTGAATTGCTAAAGAGCGAGTTACTAGACCCGTTTATAGCGGTAACTTTATTTCATTTTCTCGCTCTTATAATATTTTTGTTATTGGCATTGTCATACCTTAAAGCAACAAATATGTACATGTAGAAACTGGGCATGTAAAAACTAAAGTAGAAGGGGGTTAAGTCTAAGAGCAATATGTTAGAAGACTATGTGGCACAAATCACTTTCAGTTCTCTGAAGTACTATGTACTAAACACAATGGAGCTGTAATTTTTATTTTCTGTCTTGTTAGTGAAGGAGAGCAGAAGAAAAGTAACTAGCAAGCGATAAGCTTTATATTCTATTGCTCATTGCTCTGCCATTTATCATTCATTGAAAAGATTAATTTTTCTACTATACAGTAAAACAATTGGGAATCAATACCCCACTGAAATAAATATGTTTTTCAGAATGGAAAAAGAAGGAAGTGGTGACATGTTCATTGTGTGCCTGTGTTACCCATTTTAAGGACGGAGAACATGTTATATAAATCATATTACAGCACATTGATACATTTACTAGCATATAACAGGCAACTAACAAAGAGAAGGGAATAGGGGAAGAGGTGTAAATTAGTTTTTAAAGTCTGAATTGCACATAGAGGATTCTTTCTACTGGAAACGAGCATGCTGTGCCTAAGCTGTTTCAAATTAAAATGAATACATTGCAATGCTACTGTATTTTCAGGAGAACTCAGATGAGACACTTTATGTCCCTGTAGCACAAAACATTTGAATAATAGCTTTTTGACTATTGCACAATCCTTTTAGATGTAGCTAATATTTTGGCACCACTTGTGCGTTTCCACATATCAAATTTAACACTTTGGAAAGTGCAGCTTTAATATTCATTTTCAGTTTTATGAACAATTTTTGAACAAAGAAAAGCTAGGATTTTTCAAAGTTGAGAGATTATTATATTTGAAAGATATTTTAAATGCGCCAACACTGAATAAACCCAAGCCATCGCGATAGTAGGCCGATATATTTGATGTAAGTAGATTAAACTGGGAATTCATTAGATATCAGTACACATAATGGAACTTCTGGTGCCCTGTCAATTTCAGAAATAATGAAATAGAAAATGGAGAGATTACCAGTTTTGCAAATGACTAACTCTATACTCAGTAAATTCAAGAAGTTGTCCACTGCTTTTCATTGATGACCTATTCTTAGGATAGATCATCAATGTCTGATCGGTCACTGTCCGACACCTGGCACCCCAGCCAATCAGCTGTTATGTGTGTCGGCGACCACCAGCCGTAGATGATTACTTGCAGAGCACCTCGTTTTCTGGTAGTGGCCGCGGCAGGGTACTGCACATCCGCCTCCTATTGATTTTGGTTAGGAGGCGGATATGTAATACCCAACTCTGGCTACTATCAGAAGATGGGCAGCTCCACAAGTGAGTACTTCTGGTCGGCAGTTGCCGACTTCGGGGGTGCGGGGTGTCGGACCCTGGCCATTCAGACATTGATGACTTTTATAGGTCATCAATGCTAAAGTAGTGTACAACCTCTTTAAGACAAATGAAAGATATTAATAACTAGATGGATGGACAGATGGTCATACAGGCTGATAAATACAAAGGGGTGTCAACAAAAATAATAGCATCTCAAAGCATAAGCACTTTAGGGGAGAAAAGATGACGAGTTCTATATTCATATATGGGAACTTATTCTGCATTGAGTTAGCTCCCTACAGTGCCAACTGTAGATTATTGTAACTCTATCACTTTACTCAACTGGTAAGAAGCTTAAACCAAACTATAAGCCTAATAGATAAATATTTGCCCCCTTTGTATAATTTTTTTAATTTAATTTTCTAAATAGAATTAACCTATAATATGGATGAAGATTTTGTCCTCGAATGGTTTATTTAGCAACATCGCAAACCGCAGTCCAATTCTCATTCCTGCTCAAGTAGTAGATGTCTATCCTTGGAGTAAACTGCACCTTACTCCACGTCTAGTCCACTGCAGATTTTTCAATGAGCATTAAAATCAGAATATTATGGATTAAAATGTTCTTTTAGTAACATCTACAGAAAGTCTTTTGCACAGCTCTACTTTTTCCAGTGCCTCAGAGGATAGGAGAAGGAGTACTGTGTTGAATAGGGATGGTGAAAATTGATTTACAGGACGTTAGTAATCTGTGACCACCAGATAGTCATACTGCGAACCACCTCTTACCTGCTAACATCCACAACTTTTCTTTTCATTAGCTGCCTGATGTGACGTCACATGTGGTTGCGTCACAACACAATGATGACATTGTGCCAGGCAAGCTGATCAAGAGAGGAGCCATCAGGTAAGAGACGGTTCTTAGGCCTCCCGTCCAGCAGCCACAAATGACTAAAATTAGAAGGTAACAGTACACTTCAATGATTCCTGGTCAGTTTCAAAACCATGCTTGCAAGCTCAATAGAAAATAGCTTGTAAGCACTGTGGCTGTTCTGTTGTCTCCAAGGCAACACGCTATAAACAAAAGAAAAGTGTTAATATCTGAAGAACAGCTGAAAACATTAAAAAGCAGTAAATGGCAAAACTGCTTGTATTTACCAGCACTATCTGACAATACCCATTGAAGAAAATGGGAAAATTCTGCAATCATTATCTCTGTAAGAGAAGAGAGCACTTCTTTTATTGAAGCTTCACATCCTAAGGCCAGTAAGAGCTATTACACAGACTTGTCACACTAACAAATAAGATCAACAAGAGTTTCCAAATTAAAGGGAGGAAAAAAAGATCTTTAGTGTTATTAAGCATGTGTGATCATCAAGTGTTTGAAGTGGTTGTCCAATACATTTGTTGTCAGAAATTACCATTAGAGTTTATGTGCACAAAACAAAGGATCGCACTTGGACCAATGTTATTCTATGAGTCTGTACACATATCCGATTTTTTTCCACGGACCGAGTCTGTCCTAGAAAAAAATCGCAGCATGCACAGTTTGCATCCATAAATCAGATCACACTCAGCCATGCAAGTGAATGGGTCCACCAAAAAAATGGGACTGCACTCAGAGGGCATCCGAGTGCGGTCCGATTTTCGCGCACTGATGGAATGAAGAAGATGGAGAAATTTTTTTCCATTTTCTCCACATTAAAGAAAATCGTATCACACTGTGATCAAAGTCTGTCAGAATGTGATTAGCATAATCGGACCAGTTTCTCAGATGTGAAAAAATCAGTCAGGTGACCTTAGCCTTCAGATAAGTCATCAGCATCACATTAATGGGAGTTTCACACCCAGCACCTCCACCCATCAGCTTTTATCACTTCTAGTAGCTTTTATCACTTTTAGGCTGGATGTAAAAGTTATGGAGCAAGACACTACAACAAATGGGTTGTATGATTTCTGTACTAACACAATTTCAATGTATTGTCAAGATTTTCTATATTTTCACTGTTAATGTTGCAGAATGTAAGTATGATGTCATTCAATATAGAATATATACAGAATTGTTTATTAGCACCTGTAGCAATGAATCATGAACAGTGTGTGGCATTTTACTTCAAGTGTCAATGCTTTTAAACATATTTTCATGTTTGTGTTACAGATTGAGTCTTTTAGAATGAGTTGCTGTGTTATTGTTTGGTAAAGTAAGAATTTCACTTGAAACCTACGTGTTTTTCATAGCAGAGTTTTCCCACTGGTTCGCATTAAGCTGTATTCAATTCTTGTCAATCTTTAAAAATTGTATTCTTGAAATAAAACTGCATGCACATCGTATAAATGAAGCACATGGACACCAGCAAAAAGGCATTTATTTTCCTTTAAATAGCTAATATATGTACTGGCTGTTAAATCATTGGTTTTGTTATGTATATTTTCAAAATTCTAACTTAACTTAAAGTATCGTATTATAAATCTGAGGACCCAGACTCACAGTGATTGGCAGCATGTGTAATGAGGGGGTTAATATATATATATATATATTTATATATATATTTATTTATTTACAAAGGCTCATAAAAGAGTATCCAGTAACCATAGTAACATATACTAGTTTTACTTTAAGTATGCCCATCATTTTTATTATTTTTATATTATACCCCTTGCAGATCACACCAGTGATTGCTCAAAAAAACATTCTAAAAGGCTCTGCATGTCAGAAACGCTCATCTAATGCCTGAAAACGCACACAGAGCTCTTCAGAAGCTCAATAGACAATATATGGGGTGTATACAAAGGGAAGAGCAGGACCATGGTATTTCTGTTGAGCCCTTATCTAGCTCTACATGAAGGAAACGTCTCCAAAGTAGGCACTGTCAAAGCAAAAGTCTGCAAAAAAATGCTTCAAGAGAAAAAAAGCCTTCTAAAACTCTTCAAAACCTCTTCAAAATGGCTACAGGAAACGCATTAAGGAAATAGAAACTCATCCAAAAACACCCCCAAAAATTAATGTTTTCTAATTGCCTCAAAAAAACTTAATTTGATCATAACCTTGTTGAAAAGTTTTCTAATTGACTATCACTTTAAAATTAAGCGAAACACTTATTGTTTGGACAAAACAATTAGGTTAGACTTTTTTTGAATATATTTAATCATAAATATAATGGGTTTCATTTTTTTCCGATTACATTGTTCTATAAAACTAAAAAATATTATATGGTACCCTCCTATTTCCAGTTTGGTGAACTAAATACATATTTTTGGTTAAAATAAAGACCAGTTAGTGCCTATGTTGATTATAAATATAAATCTTTTCAGTGTAGGGCACATTATTAAACAGATCACTTGATGAGACTGATTGAATTCATTAATCAATGATATGTAAACTGATTATTATGAAACTCAATATCTGAATACCAATGTAAATAAGTTTTCCACATTTAGTAAAGTGGATTCCAATTTAAAATACTTAAAATAACAAGCATCGTGGATACTTACAATCCCCGGGGGCAGCACCAGCTCCCTTTTGCCGCTCGGGTCTCGGTGTTTTGGCTGCAGTGGTGACGTCACGTTGAAAGTGCATATCATAATTTGGACAAGTGCTGGATTTACTGTTTTTGTGTTAAATGTATACTTAAATATTTTTGGCTTTGTTTCTATTCACTCAGACTCTTTGTTTCGTATTAAAGCATGTAATGGACACCTACAAAGATGAAGGGAGAGGGAGCAGGGAAAACTGAAATCACATTACGAGATTGGTATATCCTATGTTATCCAAAACAAGCTTACAAGAGTATCGGGTCAATGACTAATGGCTTACAGTAAAAGTATCCGCTAAAATTAAACTTTTAATGATTTATTTAAAACTTATATAAATATAAAATTAGAAAGAAAACCCCATGCTAGAGGTGATAGGTACCTTTGAATGTCAGGGATCCCATGTTTTCAGCTGTGTAAAGAGTTGTTAATTGTCATTACTGTCTTGCCTTGTGTGATTATGATACTGATGAGAATTCTTCCTGAAAGTACAGTTAGGCAACATTCACAAGTTCAGAATTTGGTCAGTATTTTACATCAGTATTTGTAAGCCCAAACCAGAAGTGGGTGATAAATACAGAAGTGGTGCACGTGTTTCTACTATACTTCTCCTCTGATTGCTCCACTTCTGGTTTTAGCTTACTAATGCTGATGTAACATACTGACCAAATACTGAATGTATGAACGCAGCCTAAGCATGAGTCTAAAATAGCCCCAGTGGCCAATATGTAAATTGCAAGATTTTATTTAGTTTTTTTTAAATACAAGGTTAAGCTGTGAAAAAGAAAACATTGCAAAATGTATTTCAAAAATACATTCAACACAAAAAAACTGAATTCATTTAAATCTCAATAATGGGCAGCGCAGTGGCTCCATTATTAACACTGTTGCTTTACAGTACTGAGTTCCAGGAGTTTGTATGTTCTCCCCTTGTTTGCATGGGTTTCCTCCCACGCTTTACAGATATTTTCATCGCTGTCTCCATTGGGCGTCACCATTTAAATTCCCTATCAGTATGTCTTAAAAATGCTCTGGAATTAATAGCGCTATATACAGTGGCATGTAAAAGTTTTGGTACGCCTGGTCAAAATGACTGTTCTTGTGAACAGGTATGCAAGTTGAAGATGAAATTATCTCTAAAAGAGCTATAGTTAAGCTATTCCCTTGGTATTTTAGGCAAATTTCTTTACACACATGGTCAAAATTTTTGGTACCCCTCGTTTAATGAAAGAAAAACCCACAATGGTCATAGAAATAACAGGATAATGACCCAAAACACACAGCTAAAAACACCCAAGAATGGCTAAGAGGAAAACATTGGACTATTCTGAAGTGGCCTTCTATGAGCCCTGACCTAAATCCTATTGAGCATCTTTGGAAAGTGCTGAAACATGCCGTCTGGAAAAAGAAACCTTCCAACATGAGACAACTGGAGCAGTTTGCTCATGAGGGGTGGGCCAAAATACCTGCCGAGAGGTACAGAAGTCTCATTGACAGTTACAGGAATCGTTTGATTGCAGTGATTGCCTCAAAGGGTTGTTCAACAAAAAAAAGTTAAGAGTACCATCATTTCTGTCCAGGCCTATTTCATGAGTTTAATTTTTTTTTTAAATTCTGTGGAAGCAGGGTTTAAAAGCAATGACTGACTTTCATTTGTTCATTTTCATAGATTTTTAATTTATTATTACTTTTGTCAGATTCAAGTTATTTCTGTGAACATTGTGGGTTTTTCTTTCATTAAACGAGGGGTACCAACAATTTTGACCACATGTGTGTGTGTATATATAGTTATTTTTTACATTTTAAAAATTACCTATTTCCTTTGTACTTTAGGCTTAAAAATATATTTTGTCATTTTTTAAATTTTAAAAACTACAAAAAGGAAAATGGGCAGACGCAAAAGTTTGGGCACCCTTGGAGATTTGTGTGCTCCGATAACTTTGATCATAAAAGCAGCAGCCATGGGTTCTTCTAAGCAGCTGCCTAGTACTCTGAAAATTAAAATGATGGAGGCCCACAAAGCAGGAGAAGGCTACAAGAAGATAGTAAAGCATTTTCAAGTTGCCTTTTCCTCAGTTTGAAATGTAATTAAGAAATGGCAGTTAACAGGAACAGTGGAGGTCAATATAAGGTCTAGAAGACCTAGCAAAATTTCAGTGAGATATGCTCATGGGATGGCTAGACAGGCAAATCAGAACCACCACTTGACTGCAAAAGACCTTCAGAAAGATTTATCAGACTTTGGAGTTGTGGTGCATTGCTCTATTTTTCAGAGACACCTGTACAAATATAGCCTTCATGAAAGAGTCATCAGAGGAAAGCCTCTCCTGCATCCTTACCACAAAATTCAGCATCAGAAAGTATGCAAAAGAACATATAAACAAGCTTGATGCATTTTGGAAGCAAGTCCTGTGGACCGATAAGGTTTAAAAAGAACACTTTGGTATCAATGATTGAGAAAAAAGGGCATAAAATTTCAAGAAAAGACCATTTCTGGTGACTACCTCTTGAAGCTCATCAAGAAAAAGCCAAGAGTGTGTAAAGCTGTCTTCAAAGCAAAAGCTACTTTGAAGAACCTAGAATATAAGACATATTTTCAGTTGTTTCACACTTTTTTGTTAAGTATATAATTCCACATGTGTTAATTCATAGTTTTGATGCCTTCAGTGTGAATGTACAATTTTCATAGTCATGAAAATACAGAAAAATCTTTAAATGAGAAGGTGTGTCCAAACTTTTGGTCTGTACTATATATAAGGCAAAATAAATAAACAAAAACAAAAATGCTCCTCCACACCTTGGCCTATGTTCACACATAGCATTTCTGATGCATTTTTGCATTGCTTTCAACAGTGAAAGATACATTCACCGGTAAATGTAATTTTAACATTTTACTACCTTATTTGGTCATGTGGTGTGTGAGACATGATCATAGACATCCATGCAGTGCTGAAATGACATGGTAACAGCAAGGCAAAGAACCCTGGAAGAATCTTTGCATCCCAGGTCACTGCCTAAAACTGTGGTCGTCAGACGTGATCCCATATTACTGCGGTAGTAATACAGACATTTTTGGCAACGTGACAAATATTAAACTCTCCATTTAAAATGGGCAAGGTGCATGGCAAGGGACGGGGAAGTGTACGTAGTGGTGATAGTGATGATGCATTCAGAGGCCGAGGCCATGGGTAAGATGAAACTGTGCCTGCTGAGGAGCGCAACAAGCACCCATATCATGTCAACCTAGCTTCCTGCCCCACTTTCTAGGGGGCTGCGGATTACCACTCTTGAAGCCAGACCAGTGTGAAAAGATTGTTGGTTGGATAGCAGATAAATAGAAAATGCTTCCATTAGGTTTGCAACCACCACCACCACCCTGTCTTCCACACGGTCTGCTCTCAGTAGTCATGAGTCTGGAACACATTATTATTATTATTATTATAGCGCCATTTATTCCATGGCGCTTTACATTTGAAAAAGAGGTATACATAGCAAAAACAATCACAATAATCTTGAACAATAATGTGACGGCGACTGGTACAGGAGGAGAGAGGACCCTGTTTCATGGTCTACAATGGATGGGTGAGGACACAGAAGGTGAGGGTAGAGCTGGTTGTGCAGCGGTATGGTGGAGCGGTGGTTACTGCAGGTTGTAGGCTTGTCGCAAGAGGTAGGTCTTCAGGTTTCTTTTGAAGGTTTCCACGGTAGTATATAATTCCACATGTGTTAATTCATAGTTTTGATGCCTTCAGTGTGTATATACAATTTTCAAAGTCAGTGTCCAAACTTTTGGTCTTTACTGTATATATACATATATATATTTGCCTAAATACAAGGGAAATGTATCTTTAACTTTAACCCTTTTAGAGATCATTTCATCTTCCACTTGCTTAACTGTTAACAGTAATTTTGTCCGGGGGTGCCCAAACTTTTACATGCCACTGTATGTAAGCATAATAAATAAATAAATACGGACTTTTACTTATTTCCTTTCCAAATCTCTCAGCTTAGAGGGAATATTAATTGTTTCATATTTGCATGTTCATAACACCTTTGTTCTATATATTTATTCTTTTTTTGTTTTTATATTAAAATTACCTCTTTAAACTATTTGATCACATGTTTAGTTACCATTTTTCCCAGTGTCAGTGTTTAAGGACACTTGTGTTCAACATATACTGTATGAATTATTTACTAATTTTTTGCTTATAGTTGTGCAGTTCTCATTTAGTTGTTTTTGGACTGTTTATAGAAAACTTTAAGTAAAAAAGAATAATACATTGTGTGAGCAGAACCATGTTAAAAGACATACAATGTGAAAATGCCAGCCTTACAAGTACTGTATGTGATTTTTACAAATTGTAGATTAATTAATGAACCTGATGAACCATAATTGCCTTATAGTAGGTGGCACATGAAAGGTGTGAACTTGCTAATTACCATGTGACATCATAACTAACAAGGTGTCATTCTAACGCAGTGTCAAGAAGCAATGAATAATTGTGTTGTATTAAAGCCAGGGATCGGTGATGAATGGTAATCACTGTCAAAGATGGATAAAATATTTTGTCCCAATTGGTAGCCTTTTTTCATCTAATTATTGATATTATTATCAGTATATAAACAAGAGAAGGCTTGTGATCCGTAGAGCGAAAGGGAGCTCAGATAACATAATTTTTCTTTTGTATCTTTAAGCATATATAGGGCAGACACATTGTTATGTTTGTACTTTAGGCTTTTCTATGGAAAACAGACTGGTGAAAAAACCCACAGGAAAAAATGGAAAACCATTTGTAACAAAAAATGCCTGATGTTGGAAAATATAAAACAAACTACTGTACAATCTGTACATATTTTTATCCCAATTTTTATAGTTTAACCACTTCGTGCCAGAGCCTGTTTTCGCCTTCGTGACCGGTCCAATTTTTTCAATTCTGACCACTGTCACTTTATGAGGTAATTACTCTGGAACTCTTCAACGGATTCCCCTGATTCTGAGATTGTTTTTTTGTGACATATTGTGCTTCCTGATAGTGGTAAAATTTCTTCGATATCACTTGCGTTTATTTGTGAAAAAATCAGAAATTTGGCGAAAATTTTGAAAATTTTGCAATTTTCAAACTTTGAATTTTCATGCCCTTAAATTAGGGAGATATGTCACACAAAATAGTTAATAAATAACATTTCCAACATGTCTAATTTACATAAGCACAATTTTGGAGACAACATTTTTTTTGTTAGGAAGTTCTAAGGGTTAAAAGTTGACCAGCGATTTCTCATTTTTCCAACAAAATTTACAAAAACATTTTTTTAGGGACAACATCTTATTTGAAGTGACTTTGAGGGGCCTTTATGACCGAAATACCCAATACCCTTCAGGTGTTTTTGGAATGTGGAAGATAACAATGAACATTTAACTTTTTATCCCAAAAATGTTACTTTAGACCCAATTTTTTTTATTTTCACAAGGGTAACAGGAAAAATGGACTACACAATTTATAGTGCAATTTCTCATGAGCACGTTGATACCCCATATGTGAGGGAAAACCACTGTTTGGGCGCACTGCAGGGTTCGGAAGGGAAGGAGCGCCATTAGACTTTTTGAATGTAAAATTTGTTTGAATAATTAGCGGATGCCATGTTGCGTTTGGAGAGCTCCTGATGTGCCTAAACAGTGGAAACTCCCCACAAGTGACACCATTTTGGAAACTAGACCCCTTAGGGAACTTATCTAGATGTGTGGTGAGAACCTTGAACCCCCAGGTGTTTCACAGAAGTTTATAATATTGAGCTGTAAAAATAAAATGTTCACATTTTTCCTACAAAAACATTTTTCATCCCTTAATTTTGCATTATCATAAGGGTAATAGGAGAAATTGCACCATGAAATTTGTTGTGCAATTTCTCATGAACACGCTGATACCCCATATGTGGAGGATAACCACTGTTTGGGCACACGGCAGGGTTTGGAAGGGAAGGAGCGCCATTTGACTTTTTGAATGTAAAATTTGCTTGAATAATTAGCGGACGCCATGTTGCATTTGAAGAGCCCCTGATGTGCCTAAACAGTGGAAACCCCCAACAAGTGACACCATTTTGGAAACTAGACCTCTTAGGGAACTTATCTAGATGTGTGGTGAGCACCTTGCACCCAAAGGTGCTTCACAGAAGATTGTAATATTGAGTCATAAAAATAAAATTTTCATATTTTTCCCACAAAAATGTATTTCATCCCCTAATTTTGCATTATCATAAGGGTAACAGGAGAAATTGCACCATGAAATTTGCTGTACAATTTCTCCTGAGTATGGCAATACCCCATATGTGGGGGAAAACCACTGTTTGGGTGCACGGAAGAGATCGGAAGGGAAGGAGCGCCATTTGACTTTTTGAATGTAAAATTTGTTTGAATAATTAGCGGACGCTATGTCGCATTTGGGGAGCCCCTAATGTGCCTAAACAGTGGAAACCTCCCACAAGTGACACCATTTTGGAAACTAGACCCCTTAGGGAACTTATCTAGATGTGTGTTGAGCACCTTGCACCCCCAGGTGCTTCACAGAAGTTTATAATTTTTGAGCCGTAAAAATAATATTTTCACATTTTTCCCACAAAAAATGTTTTTTATCCCCTAATTTTGCATTATCATAAGGATAACAGGAGAAATTGCACCATGAAATTTGTTGTGCAATTTCTCCTGAGTATGCAGATACCCCATATGTGGGAGAAAACCACTGCTTTGGTGTACGGCAGGGTTCAGAAGAGAAAGGAGCGCTATGTTGGCTGGGATAGGTTGCAGACACCATGTCACATTTGAAGAGTCGCTGACATGCCAAAACAGCAGAAACCCCCACAAGTGACCCCATTTTGTAAACTACACCTCTCAAGGAGTTCATCTAGGGAAGTAGTGAGTATTTTTTAATTTTTTAATTTATACCATTGGGCAGTGAAGAAAACATAATTATATTTTTACCGCAAAAAATGTTTTACCCTCAGATTTTACATTTTCACACAGGGCAATGGGTAAAAATGGTGCTGAAATGTGTCACACAATTTCTTCTAAACGTGGCAATACCCCATATGTGGCTGTATCGTACCGCTTAGCCATACGGCAAGATTTGGGAGGGACGGAGCGCTATTTGACAATTGGAGAACAAATTATTGTAGAATAGGCATTTGGATTTGGGAGCACAACATTTTCTGAATTTCTTTTGGGGGGCAAGGGTCATTTTGCTTTTCCAGAGCCTTTCTGCTACCAGTAACTTGGAAGTCCCTTATATTTTTAACAGATAACGGACCTGAGTGGGGACTAGCTTTTTTTGAGGACTGAGTTGAAGCTTTTATTGGGAACATTTTACATATTGTTTATCCGGCGCTCTATGCTGAGCTATGCTGAGCACTTACATCGGGGTTTCCATCTAAATTTCCAAGTGATGTAATTCAGATGAATGAGGCAGCAGAGTTACTCTGGACACCATCTGGCCTCTGTTTAGTGGTGTCCTTTTTTCAGAAGTGCACAAAACTGTGGCCAACTGCACTTTTATGCACGCCAAGAAAAACTGACACCGTGGGATCACAGGCCAGACGGCATCCACAGTGGCCTATATCTGCCTTATTACAGGGAATCTTCCGTCATGGGTTCCATCTGAATCATGTATTTCAGAGATTTACATGGAAACCCTGGTGTAAGTGCTCAGCGCAGAGCACAGGATAAATGTGAGCATAGCCTTACTGCGATCTTTGGGAGACATAATAAACAAATCAGTAACAGGTGAAGAATTGGTTTTATTTTTTAAGCCGTTCCTCATGCGGTATAAGTGATGAGATTACTTTATTCTTCGGGTTGGTGCGATTACAGAGATACCAGATTTATATCGGGTTTTTATGACTGGCAGCTGTCACACACTAAAAGACGCTTTTTTTTGCAAAATCTAGTTTTTGCATCGCCATATTATGAGAGCTATAATTTTTCCATATTTCAGCCGACAGAGTCATGTGACAGCTTGTTTTTTGCGGGACGAGTTGACATTTTTATAGGTACCATTTTTGGGTACGTGACATTTTTTGATCGCTTTCTATTCCGTTTTTTGGGAGGTAAAATTAAGAAAAACCAACAATTCAGGAATTGTTTTTTGAGGGTTTTTTTTATGCCGTTCTGCGTGTGGTAAAAGTGATAAGGAAGCATCGTTCTTTGGGTCAGTACGTTTACAGCGATACTACACTTACCATATATTTTTTTTTTATGTTTTGGCGCTTTTACACAATAAAACAATTTTATAGAAAAAATATTTTTTTGCATCGCTTTATTCTGAGAGCTATAACTTTTTTATTTTTCAGCTGATGGAGCTGTATGGCGGCTTTTTTTTGCGGAACAAGATGACGTTTTCAGCGGTACCATTTTTATTTCCATTTTGCTTTTTGATCGCATTTTATTCCACTTTTTGTTTGACGATATGATGAAAAAGCATAGTTTTTTGCTCCGTTTTTTATTTATTTTTATTACGGTGTGCACAGAAGGAGTTAATTAGTGTGACAGTTTTATAGATCGGGTTGTTTCTGACGCGGCGATACCTTTTATGTGTACTTTTTTTGTTTTTGCATAAATATATGGATTTATTGGTTTAATATTTTATTTATTTATTTTTATTTATTTTGTGATTTTTTTAACAGTTTGAAAACATTTTTTAGACTTTTTTTTACATTTTTACTTAGTCCCTACATGGGACATTAATTTTTATTTTTCTAATCACTATTCTCATGCAATGCAATAGACATGTATTGCTTTGCATGAGAGCTTTGCTGACAGTTTCACACTGTCAGTGTCTCCTGCTAGACTTCAGCTGCAGACTGAGTCTAGCAGGACACCGTACATGGCAGACCCGGAGGCGGTCATGTGACCTCCGGCTGCCATGACAACAGCAGGTCCTCTCAGACATCAGGGGGCCATCGGAGAGGTAAGTGGACGACCCCCTCACCTCTCACTATCTTCTAAATGCCGCGATCGCTATAGATCGCGGCATCTAGAAGATAGCAAACGGTTAACATCATTGGGACCTGGATCAGGTTTTGATGATGTCCCCTGTCACTGCTGCTAATCTGAACCGCAACCGCAGCGCCTGCAGGACCGTGCGGGTCCTGAGCGCTGCGGGACCATTGACCGTTTATAAACGTCGGCGCTGCACAGAGCCCAGGCAGCGCCAACGTTTATATACAGTGGGCGGTCAGGAAGCGGTTAAGTGCATTTTTTCTGTGCAGAAAACTTGAAGTATGGCTTTTTTTTCTTGTGTTTTTCCTTTGTCTACTTTGCAAGAATTTAAACAATGCTTAAAAATAATTAAAATATGAGAGTCCTCGGTGGTTGATACCTTTTTACTGGGTAACTGAAAATATGGTAATAAATGACAAGCTTTCCTGACTACTTGGGTCTCTTCATCAGGCTCAATGTAACACAGTCTGATGAGTAACATATTTATTTACTGCAGGACATAGAAATGGTGCAGTAATGAGACAAGTGATGTGAAGCAGAACTATCAATGGGACGGGGAGAAAGAGTTGTGGCAGTAAATATTGGAGCAGTTTTTAGATAAGGAATGTGAAAGTTTTATTGCCCTCTGATTGAGGTCTGGTCCAGCGTTGTCTGAGATGCACATTTCTTAATTGATGTAGAAAAACATAAATCCATATGACACATTCATTCCTTCTTTTTGTGTCAAAGGTCATCGTAAGTTTGTATTCCTAGACTCTTCTGTCACTCTTGATATTTAAAGTTACCTTTCTAAGCCAGCAATTTCATGCCCATGATTAGTGTTGAGCAATACCTTCCGATATTGGGAAATATCGGATCGGATTGGATCGGACCGATACCCAAAAAATATCGGATATCGCCGATTCCGATACCGGAGACCAATGCAAGTCAATGGGACACAAATATCGGAATGAAAATAAACCCTTTCTTTCCTTGTAGGTTAATTCTATATGAAGGAAAACAACTAAGAATAATGTAGAATGTATTGGGGGAGGTGGAGGAGACATTAAAGGCATAGAGGTTTAGCCCAATCAAATGGAATAGCAGCAATTAATATTTTTTTAAGACGTTTGGAGTTACAAAGATATTGACTATGTTAAGCTTTTTTATATTTGGTCAGATATTTATGTTTCACTACTTCCATGCTCTTCACCTTATTTTTTACTTCTCCCACACTTTCTCCTTCATCATCCTCAGCAGCAGCATCTTTTTCATCAACTTCTTCTTCACCTTATTCATCTTCTTCTTCTTCACCTTCTTCCTATTATTATTTTTTTTTACATTCTTCATATTTTTCTTATTAAACTATTATTCTTCTTCATATTCTACTTCTTCATATTCTTCTTCTTCATCATATTCTTATTTGTGACAGGCATTCCTGTAGTTGTTATCTATAAAAGTTTGAAGATTACACCTTCCGTTCTGCCTGTCACAAAAGATTTACAACAGGATTTGTCTGCGTTCAGTTTGGCTTGCAGCAGCAGGTATTTTCCAGGGGCACCACGAAGAGCAACGGACTCACCCCCATACACTGCTTAGTCTTCTTCTGCTTATAATTTAGATAATATCTTTTGCTCTGATTTTTAGTCTTATGCTTAATAGTCTTCTACTTTTTGTTCTGCAGCTTCTTGTTCTTTTTCTTCTTGGTCTTCTGTCTCTTGTTCTTCTGTATCTTGGTGGTTGTCTTCTTGTTCTTTGTCCTCTTGGTCATCTTCTTCAGGGTCATCTTCTTGGTCTTCTTTGGGGTGGTCTTCAGGGTCATCGTCTTCGAGGTCGTCTAATTCGGGGTGGTCTTCAGGGTCGTCGTCTTCAGGGTCGTCGTCTTCGGGGTCCTCGTCTTCTTTGGGGTGGTCTTCAGGGTCGTCGTCTTTAGGGTCGTCTTCTTCGGGGTCCTCATCTTCTTCAGGGTGGTCTTCAGGGTCGTCATCTTCGGGGTCGTCGTCTTCTTCGGGGTGGTCTTCAGGGTCGTCGTCTTCAGGGTCGTCGTCTTCAGGGTCCTCATCTTCTTTGGGGTGGTCTTCATGGTCGTCGTCTTTAGGGTCGTCTTCTTCGGGGTCCTCATCTTCTTCAGGATGGTCTTCAGGGTCGTCGTCTTAGGGGTCGTCGTCTTCTTCGGGGTGGTCTTCAGGGTCGTCGTCTTCAGGGTCGTCGTCTTCAGGGTCATCGTCTTAGGGGTCCTCGTCTTCTTCGGGGTGGTCTTCAGGGTCGTCGTCTTCACAGTCATCGTCAGGGAGATCCAGAGTGATTAGCAAAAACCATTTCAAAAAGCTTGAACTTGGAAATGTAGCAGAAGGTACAAGAAGGCTGAGGAACTGCCGAGAACCAGCTGATGGTACTGGAACCCAGTTACTAAGCAGGAGGTACCTGTGCCAGAAAGCACTACCAAGGACCAGCAGACGTTGGTGGAACTCGGATACCGAGAAGGAGGCACCTAAGCCAAAGGCACTGCCTGGAACCCGCTGATGTTACTGGAACCCAGGGGGACATATTCAAGATTGACTTCCAAAGAACCAACTAATGGTACTGGAACTCAGATAGGCAGCAGAAGGTACACATGAAAAAAAAAAGTCCGCGAGCCGTCCGGGGATACCGAAGCCCACAGTCCTACAGGGGGTGCTTGTCCTATTGGCACTATGGAACCAGCCTTCTTTGCCAGATCCCGCAGCCCACATAGGAGTCACCTAAACTGCAGGCACCATAGAGTCAGCTAACTTAACTGCAACACGACAGGACAATGTATTGGAGGCAAAGTGACGTTGACACTACCCGGAAACAGCTGGCGTGCTGGAACCAGGCTGGGCAGGAGGGAGTACCCGTGCCAAAGACACTGCTGGGAAACAGCTGGCGGAGCTGGAACCCAGGGTAAATACTAAAAACAGAGTGGAGCCAGAGACCTAATTGGAGCAAGTTTAAAATCAGTAGTACTGTGAATGTGGACAGAGAAGGAGAAATTGCCGGGCACACAGCAGGGGATCAGCTGATGTTACTGAACCCCAATAACACTGGAGCAAGTGTTGACTGTGCAGACGGCACTTCTGAGCAGCAACTGGCTGTGTTGGAGTCCAGGGTAAATACTGAAAATAGAGAGGAGCCAGAGGCCTAATTAAAGCAAGTTTAAAATCAGTAGTAGTGTGCATGTGGACAGAGCAGGAGAAATTTCCGGGCACACAGCAGGGGAACAGCTGACATTACTGAACCCCAATAACACTGGAGCAAGTGTTCACTGTGCAGATGGCACTTCTGAGCAGCAACTGGCGGTGTTGGAGCCCAGGATAAATACTGAAAACAGAGAGGAGCCAGAGGCCTAATTGGAGCAAGTTTAAAATCAGTAGTAGTGTAAATGTGGATAGAGCAGGAGAAATTGTCGGGCACACAGCAGGGGAACAGCTGATGGTGCTGAACCCCAATAACACTGGAGCAAGTGCTGACTGTGCAGACAGCACTTCTGAGCCGCAACTGGCAGTGTTGGAGCCCAGGGTAAATACTGAAAACTGAGAGGAGCCAGAGGCCTAATTGGAGCAAGTTTAAAATCAGTAGTAGTGTGCATGTGGACAGAGCAGGAGAAATTGCCGGGCACACAGCAGTGGAACAGCTGACGTTACTGAACCCCAATAACACTGGATCAAGTGTTGACTGTGCAGACGGCACTTCTGAGCAGCAACTGGCGGTGTTGGAGCCCAGGATAAATACTGAAAACAGAGAGGAGCCAGAGGCCTAATTGAAGCAAGTTTAAAATCAGTAGTAGTGTGAATGTCGACAGAGCAGGAGAAATTGCCGGGCACACAGCTGGGGATCAGCTGACGTTACTGAACCCCAATAACACTGGAGCAAGTGTTCACTGTGCAGACTGCACTTCTGAGCAGCAACTGGCGGTGTTGGAGCCCAGGGATTACAGTTCAGGTGGTAGAAACATGAACACAACAGGAGACCTGGGTACTGTTGCCAACCAATTATTTAATCTGGGAGAGGACTGGCAAATTCATGCGAGATCCAGGCCTTGTTCATTTTCAGAAAAGTAAGCCGGTCAATGTTATCGGAGGATAGTCGGATGCGACGGTCTGTTAGTACACCACCTGCGGCACTAAAGACGCGTTCCGATAATACACTAGCAGCTGGGCAAGCCAGCACCTCCAATGCATACTGGCTAAGCTCTGGCCATGTATCCAGCTTAGAGACCCAAAACTTGAAGGGGGAAGAGCCGTCTTGGAGTACACTGACAGGACAAGACATGTAGTCTGTCACCATCTGACGGAAACATTGCCTCCTGCTGACTGGAGCCGTCTGTGATGGTGTAGACATTTGTGGCGGGGACACAAAACTTTGCCACATTTGGGCCATACTGGTCTTGCCTTGTGCTGAGGCGCTGCTTCTGCTCCCTCTTTGTGCACAGCTTCCTCCACTGCCACGACGCACTGAGCTGCTTTGTAAAGCACTAGCAGCACTGCTCTTGGGTGGAATGGAGAACATGATGGAATGCACCAGTGTGTCTTGGTACTACCGCATTTTATGCTCCCGGTTAAACGGTGTTATGAGGCTTTGTAAGTTGTCCCAGTAGCGAGGATCTAGGAGGGTGGACACCCAATAATCAGCCATGTTGAGAATGTGGGCGATGCGGCGGTCGTTTCTCAGGCACTGCAGCATGAAATCAACCATGTGCTGCAGACTGCCAACTGGCCAAGAAATGCTGTCCCCTGCTTGAGGCATGATCTGGGCCTGCTCTGCATCACCCCACCCTCGCTCTAGATACTGACTACTAGAGCATTGTGTACCTCCCTCCTCTGGACACATGTCTTCCTCCTCCATTGACTCCTTCTCAACCTCCTCACAAAGTGTCCCCTGCCTAGGCTTTTGTGAGGAACCACGTTGTGCAGACTGTACAGAAGCAGATGGCATTTGTGACTCCTCATCCTCCACCTCTTCCAAAACCTCCCCCCTTAGTGCTTGCAGTGTTTTTTCAAGCAGGCAGATAAGGGGGATAGTCATGCTGACTAGTGCATCATCTGCACTCGTCATCCGCGTGGAATAATCGAAGGCACGCAAAACGTGGCAGATGTCCTTCATAGAGGCCCACTCAGTGGTGGTGAAGTGTGAACGGCGCGCAGTGCGACTTGTTTACACCTGCTGCAGCTGGTACTCCATTACTGCTGCCTGCTGCTCACACAACCTCTCCAACATATGTAACGTTGAATTCCACCTGGTGGGTAGGTCACATGTGATGTGATATTCCGGAAGGCGTAATCGGCGCTGCTGAGCTGCAATGCGCGATCTTGTGATGCTGGAACGCCGCAAGTGAGCGCACTCTATGCGGACCTTGTGCAGGAGTGCATCAAGATCCGGATAGTCCCTCAAAAAACTCTGCACGACCAAGTTGTGCACATGTGCGAGACATGGGATGTGAGTGAGGTTGCCTAGGCCCAGAGCTGCCACCAGATTTTGGCCATTGTCACACACTACCATGCCTGGCTGGAGATTCGCTGGCACAAACCACACGTCACTCTGCTGCTTGATGGCATTCCAGAGCTCCTGCGCTGTGTGGCTTCGATTCCCCAAATAAATTATTTTCAATACGGCCTGTTGACGTTTGGCCATGGCTGTGCTAATATCGGTCGTAACAGGTTACCGTTCACGGGTCGATGTGGAGGTAGACCGTGACGGCTCCTGCAGCGCTGATTCAGAGGAACTGGAGTATGAAGAGGAGTCAATGTGTACAGATTGGATTCCTGCAATCGTTGGAGTTGGCAGAACACGTACAGCGTCACTCTCAAGATCTGTACCCTGCTCCAGAACATTTACCCAATGGGCAGTGAGGGAAAGGTATCGTCCCTGTCCATGCTTACTGGTCCACGCATCAGTGGTCAGGTGGACCTTGCTACTGACGGCGTTTTGTAGCGCATGTTTAATTTTTCCCTCCACATGCTGTTGCAGGGCAGGGACTGCTTCCCTGCTGAAATAAAAGCGGCTGGGCACGTTGTATTGTGGAACTGCCAATGCCATCAAGTTAGGAAGGTGTCAGTCTCCATAAGCCTGAATGATAGCATTTCAAGGGCCAGTAGTTTTGCAATGCCAGCATTCAGAGCCTGTGCTCGGGGGTGGTTTGCCGAGTATGGGCGCCTTTTCTCCCATGCCTGTGCTAACGATGGCTGTAGACTGGCCTGGGAGTGTGAGGATGACAGGGAATGTGGTGCTGTGGGTGAAATGACACTGTGTCTCTGTACAACAGTGCCAGAGGTTCTTCCATGGCGATCCTGTGAGGAAGCCGAACCAGCTGTGTGTGAGCTGGAGGAAGAGGCTACAACACGAGCTAAAGAGGTGGTAGGTGGCGCTGTAGGTTGGCCTAGGTCTTCAGTGTGTCTTTGTAACTCCACCACGTGCTTGGTCCACACATGTTTCCACATATTTGTGGTATTGAGGTTGCTGACAGTTTTCCCTCTTTTCACTTTCTGATTACACAGCTTGCATTTGACAAAGCAAATGTCATCTGCAACTGTGTCAAAAAAGGACCAGGCACTGCAAGTCTTGGGAGCGCACGTTTTGGGTTTGGGAAGAGGCATGCTCCTAATGGGTGCCGAAGTGGAGGCTACAGGCAACCAAGTCTGCCCCCTCCCTCTCCCTCCTTTTTGGGCCGTTTGGGGAATCTCTTCCTCAGAGCTGCTCCCACCACCTTCCTGTACCTCACGCCATGATGGGTCAAGGACCTCATCATTTACACCACCCTCTTCAAACTACTGCTTCTCCTGGGTAGTCTCGACAGCACAGTACGCACCAGAAAGTGGCACCTGAGTCTCATCATCAGATGCTTACTGAGGTGTGCTGACCATAGGCACTGGCCCACCCGCCTCTTCAGATTCAGAGAGACAAAGCGGTTGCGCATCACTGCATATTACCTCTTCTTCAAATTCTAGAATTCTGCTTGGCTGGCCCCCTCTTTCAAAGCCAAGAGATTCAGAGAACAGAAGTAGAGATGGCTCCTGTCCAGGGCTCTCTGACTGCCTGGGCAATTTGGCAGGTGGTGAAGAGACAGATGGGTGCTCTTCAGTGCTCAGGACCTGAGAGGATCTGGAAGTAATTGAAGTCGATGCGTTAGCTGCCATCCTTCCGACAACGGCTTCAATTTGGTCCTCCCGCAACAGTAGGGTATGGCGAGCTCCTTCAAATCTGCGCATAAAGGACTGTTCCCTGGTAAAACTGGGGGATGCTGAGTCACTGGTGCCCACAGCAGGCACAGAATCCCCACGTCCTCTCCCTGCAGGCACAGAATCCCTACGTCCTCTCTCTGCAGAAACTCCATGCCCACGCCCACGACCACGACCACATGACTTACTCCCTGCCTTCTTCATCTTGGTAGACAGATAAAGATAGGCAGAAAAGTACTAAGGGCTTAGTGTGCTTATTCCTGAACTGCTGCTAACAGGTATAAGAAACACTAATTTTATAAAGTGTGGACTAGACTTTAATATGAGCTAATGTGGCCTACACAACTGTAAAGTGGAGTGTTTGGTGAACTTTATTTAGTTTTTTTTTTTCACAAAAAGACACTGGATGTGCCCAAAGATGTAAAACCGATAGTATCACAAAATTTTTGTGGTTATTACAATGCAGGAAGGTAACCTACAATGCAATAGATGAGGCTACAAAAAATAGGCTAATACTTATCTGGCTGGGACTGCAGGGCACAAGGCTGCAGAAAGGCTCCTCTATCTACTCCTATATAGTGTGTTTGGAAGCAATGTAGCTGGATACGGATGGAACCACACTAATAGGAAAAATCAGGAAAAATGAGCTGCACTAATGCAAAAAAGCACAATGTATGAGGCAGTGACGCACGCTGAGCGGACTACAACCGGACGTGGCTGCAGAACACACTACAGCGTGAGCTGCACTCACACACAGAGACCTCGCAGACAGCCATGAATAGTGTAGAGAACTGTGCACTAGCGCTGCAAGGCAAAAGAAAGCTTCTCTATCTACTGCGATATAGTGTTTTGGAAGCAATGAAGCTGGATACGGATGGAACCACACTAATAGGAGAAATCAGGAAAAATATGCAGCACTGATGCAAAAAAGCACAATGTATGAGGCAGTGACGCACCCTGAGCAGACTACAACCGGACGTGGCTGCAGAACACACTACAGACCTCGCAGACAGCCATGAACAGTGCAGAGAACTGTGCACTAGCGCTGCAAGGCAAAAGAAAGCTTTATAAAGTAGCCTGGGTAAAGCACAATAAAGCAAATCTGTATCTAAAACTGTCCCTCAGAACAGCAGCGTCCTGTCCCTAACTGAATTCACAGCAGAGTGAACCCAAAATGGCGGTGGCGGCTTTTATAGTGCATCATGACATCATTTCAGCAGCCAATCACAGCCATGCCATTAGTTAACATGCCTACATGCCTAACAGGATGTGCCCACACTTCTTAGGATCCTCATTGGCTGAATAAAATCAAACTGGCTCATTGCATTATGGGAACTTCCGATTCAGTATTCGATATTCTAAAAGTATCGGAACTCAGTATTGGAACTCCGCTGCGCGAATATCGGTCGATACCCGATATTTCAGTATCGGAATGCTCAACACTACCCATGATACTGCGATCAGGGCTATTACACTATGGTTGTAAAAAAAATATGATAGATTCACTATACAAAATGCACATAAACATGTGACATATTTATTAAAAGAGAATCCGGGACTAGGTTTTTGCTACCCCATCTGAGAGCAGCAAAATGTAGGGGTGTACACCCTAATTTCAGTAGTGAGTCCATTACTGGGTTGCTTGCTTCTGTTTTAATAAAATCACTATTTTATCTGCTGCAGGTATACAGTTCTCTGAATGCTGAGCTCTGTATAACCCAACCCCCACATCTGATGGGCAACTTTCTGTGTACACTGTGCGCAGGCATATAGTTGCCAATTAGTATGGCAAGGGGTTATACAGAGCTAATGAATTTGGAGGACTACAAGGCACAAGGTTTGCTAGTACTAATGTTATAATCTCCTGCTGATAAAACAATGATTTTATCAAAACCGCTAGAAATACGCCCAGTGAGGTACACATTGCTGGAATCATGGTCTTTGTCTCTACATCATGCTGCTCTTAGATTAGAAAGCAAAAATCAAAATGTGAAAATCTGGTGATAGACTACCTTCAAGTACACTTGGACACATTTTACACTCGATGAGCAAGTGTTGCTTAGTGGTCTAAGATGTTCCAAATTGGGCAAAGAGTTTGATAAAAAAAAATGATGTAGAGTAAGCCAACCATGAGATGGTGTAAAATTAACCCGGACTGTGTAAAATTCACCATCTTTATTATATAGCATGAGCCATTGTGATAAATTTGGTCTATCTAGCTTAGTATTGAGCAAAAGTACATTAGCAGGACCCTGGTCCCATATCCATGTCAGTTCTCTATGGCAGCCAGACGAGGTTCCTGAAAACTTCCTTAGTAGTCATTCTGGACATTTCTAGTGTTTACAAGGTCTCCAATCCCATCATGACATCGGGTTGCCAGCATTCAAATTATGAATCTTCTATGTCATTTTCTTTTAAAAGATTTCTTAGGACTATTTCCCATTAATTAATGCCCACAAATAATGTTAGGGTATGTGCAGACTATCCGGAGCCAGCTGCAGCCCCGAGGCTGCGGTGGAGCCGCCTCCGGCTTCAGCTCATTATGCAAATGAGCGCTGGCCTCTTTTTTTCTCACATGCAGACTTTCCCCATAAAGATTAGGTCTATGGGGAAAGCCTGCATGTGAACCCGCAGGAGAAATTGACATGCTGTGGTCTGGAAAGACGCGCCACAAGTCAGTTTCAGCGGGTGTGCCACAGACGCATAGTGGGCATAGGATTTGTATAAATCCCATCCACTATGCTGTAACATTTGGCCACTGCGGATTGCACGCAGCGCACTTGTGATGCGTCCAATCCTTCAGTGAACTCTGATTGTGTGCACATACCGTTACAAACAAATATTTACTCTTCTATAGTCACTATAGATGCACAGTATCAGATTGCAATCTTACTTAAGATGTAACACTGTAGTCACAGTCAGACAACTTATTATAAGGGTTGCTGTTTCTCAGCACTGTAAAAAATTGCAAGTTCCAAAATGTATTTCTTTTTCCTCTGAATCCTGATGCCCCACCTACTCCTCAAAAACAATGTACTGCTACCACTCTGCAGAGAAATAGTAGCTTGGAGGCTTTTTCTTTCTCGGGATTGGTGGGGATTTCAGGGTTTGGATTGTCACTGATGCTAAAGTGATGGCAAATCCTAGAGCCTACACATTCTTTCACACAAAAAGCATTGAGTAGACTTATCACCGTAAACAAAAGACATAACAACATAATTGTTTTTTCAAACCTGAATCAAGATAGGAACTTGATTTCCTTTATCTCTTAGATATTTCCTTTATTTGTTAGAAATTTCAACTGTACCACTGTTAAGGCCCCGTCATACTAAGCGATGCAGCAGCGATCCCGACAACGATACGACCTGTCAGGGATCGTTGCTGCATGGCTAATACATCGCTGGTGAGCTGTCAAACAGGCAGGCTCACCAACGATCAGGGGAGCAGCGATATCGTGGAAAGAATCGTTCCACGATGTCCTGCTCCCGTTACCAGCCTGCTGCTTAAGCAGGAGCAGGCTGGTAACTATGGTAAACATCGGGTTACTAAGTGCGCGTGTGCCCCTAGTAACCCGCTGTTTACCATGGATACCACTCTGCTATGGTGCGTGGGAGGTTACCGTTCACCTTAGCAGAGTCGTATCCATGATAAACATCGGGTTACTAGGGGCTTACGCGCACTTAGTAACCCGATGTTTATCATGGATACGACTCTGCTAAGCTGAACTGTAGCCTCCGCGCACCGTAGCAGAGTGGTATCAATGGTAAACAGCGGGTTACTAAGTGCGCGCGTGCCCCTAGTAACCCGATGTTTACCATGGTTACCAGCCAGATCGTTGGTCCCGCTGGTCACACACAGCGATGTGTGCTGGCCAGCGGGATGCCAACGACCAAAAAATGGTCCAGGACACTGCAGCGATCAGCGACCTCACAGCAGGGGCCTGATCGTTGCAAAGTGTCACACATAGCGACATCGCTGGTGAGGTCGCTGGTGAGTCACCAAAACCGTGACTCAGCAGCGATCTCGCTAGCGATATCGCTATGTGAGACGGGGGCTGAAGGAAGTGTGGCTCTGTGCTCCCACCTTAGAATAAATTTGGTCCGGTGCTACGCTATTTGCAGTCGCTGGTGCTGCCATTGTCCTGATCCTGGAGGCAAAACAGCTACGTATGCAGGGAAAACATTCTAATCTCATGGAGCATCGCGTTCTGGTGTTGTAGGATGTGTGGGGATGTGGGACGCCATGTCTCTGACTGATTTCCTCATGTTGCCAGGCAATGCAGGATGCTGCTGTGTCTGGCACTAGGCAGTGGTGAGATTATGTCCATTCTGCTGTGCTTACTAGTAGAGAGTGGCTGTCATGAGATTATTGGGAGGTATTCAACACCTGATCATTAGGCGAGCTATTTAACCCTGTTCCCTGCTCAGTCATGAGCTATTTATTGCAGTTCCTATGTGCTGTGAAGGTGAGGGGTGCCAGCAATGTGTTGCTATCTTTTCAGGGGTTTTCTCTTTTTTTTTTCTGGTTACACTTCCTAGGGTTCTTGCAGAGGTACTCACCTGGTCCTTGACTAGGACTGACCGTGTCACCAGACACCAGCTGTCCGGCGACAGTGGACCTGTGAAGGGCTGTGCCAAAGCCCCCCTTCAATTTACTGGGAGCTGGGTGAGGAATATTCCCGTCTTTCTAAAGCCCACCTATTTGGGCAGCTTGCACCAAGTGGGTCTGTGGCTGCGTTTTTGAAGGTTTGGTGCCAGACTTGCTGGGTCTTTCTACATAGCGCATAACAACCAATATTGCTAAATGTCTACAATTGTACAATTTATATTAAGAAACTTTGTAATTCTATCTGAGAAAATTGTCTTTCTCCACCTGTTAGACTCCTCTCATCCCAGAGCTTTCTGCAGTTTTCACTCCCCACTGAATTTACTATTCCATATTAATAATTAAAGGGGTTGTCCACTACTTTGACATTGATGCCCTATCCATAGGATAGGGCATCAATGTATGATCAGGCAGGGTCCCACACGCGGCACCCCTGCCAAACCGCTGTTATCGGTGCTGGAGGCAACGGCCGCCGGCCGGAAGTCCTTACCTGCGGGGCTTGGCCGTCAAGTTGCAGTGGCCGCCGCTTGTAACTGCACATCCACCGCCCATTCAATTGATCCATAGGATAGGGCATCAATATATGATCGGCTGTGGTCCCGCACGCGGCACCCCCGCCGATCAGCTGTTATCGATCATACATTGATGCCCTATCGTACAGATAGGGCATTAATGTCACAGTAGTGGACAACTTCTCTAAGAGATGGAAAGAGGTTTTCTGATCGTGAAAGAGAGTGCAGAAAAATGGAAAAGAGAGAGCAGGTACAGAGAGAGAAAATATGAAAGACCCATGAAAAAGATGCTGCTAAACAGTGTTGTCTTACCCCAGTGCTGGATTCACAGCTACACTACTGCTCAGTATTATGTCCTGTATGAGATGGAGATACAGATGTACTCTTCCTTACCATTCCTCCTAGCTCATATCCTAAGATGTGTAAAGGGAGATTATCAGCTTTTTATGTTATTTTTGGATTACTCTTTCAAGATGTTTATGCAATATGTGTTTATGTGAGGCCATCCACTGCCTGTCAAGGATTTTACTAGCATGTTTTATATAATTTATATTGTGAAAAATTGTATCTCTTAAATTTAAAAAAATGAAGATTTGACACATCTGTAGAGGAGCATGATCTCCACATGCTCTGGAGGTAAGTTCAAGCAAAACTGACAATTAAAGCCTTGGGAGGGAGGCATACTAATGGAAAATGCAGAATACATGTGTTATAATGGCCATATATAGTGTCATTGCTCATGTACTGACACAATAGCTTATTGTGAAAATTCAGCTGAAATAATTGTGACACATTAAGGCAAGCATTTACATTCAGGCTCTACCTGGTTTTGCACTCTCAAACAAAACAAAACAAGACAAACGTTATAAGAATTAGTTACCCCAGTTACCTTACAACATGGCATTGTCATTTGAAATCATCAAGAACAGCTGAGCCGTAAAATATTAGGTTGCACAGGCTCATGAAACAGAATCATCGAGTGTTGAAGCACTTAGCGTAAATCATCTATCCTCTCTTGGAATACAAATCTACAATTACAGAATAGTCCAACTGCTTCTGGAAGCTAGATCAGCAAATGCTTATTGTGAGCTGCAAAAATTGAATCACTGTGCACAAAACCAAGAATTTGCTGAAGTGATAAAATGATTAGAAAAAACATATAGGGCCCTGTGCACACAGTGTCAGAGTCTTAAATTTAATATATATATACACTGCTCAAAAAAATAAAGGGAACACTTAAACAACAGAATATAACTCCAAGTAACTCAAACTTCTGTGAAATCAAACTGACTGTCGACTTAGGAAGCAACACTGATTGACAATCAATTTCACATGCTGTTGTGCAAATGGAATAGACAATAGATGGAAATTATTGCCAATTATCAAGACACACTCAATAAAGGAGTGGTTCTGCCGGTGGGGACCACAGACCACATCTCAGTACCAATGCTTTCTGGCTGATGTTTTGGTCACTTTTGAATGTTGGTTGTGTTTTCACACTCGTGGTAGCATGAGACAGTTTGATTTCACAGAAGTTTGTTTTACTTGGAGTTATATTCTGTTGTTTAAGTGTGCCCTTTATTTTTTTTGAGCAGTGTATATATACTAGCAGCTTTTAGCTACAAAGTTAAAACAATCTGTTTCATTAAATGTGTTCCTATGGCTCCTTTGTAAAAATAAATCCTTTTTGGCATCCTTCAGGGATAGATGGATTTTCAGGTTTGTTTTTTTTTAGTTTGGGAAAGCAGGGGACTGTACCTACTCTTTCTTTGTGACCACGCAAAACTACGTAGAAAGCTTTCAGGATGGAAATGTCATGATTTTTTTCATCACATCAGTGCCTGACCTCATAATTCCACTTACGATGCCTTCTACACCAATGTTAAGAGTGGTAGAAATTACATAAAGTATGAAATTTATCTTCTTCTTCTGTGGAACTATTCAATGTGTTACTTATATTCTTCAGCTCTAAGGCCAGCATTACATTTCTGTTTATCACATTTCCCCAAACAACCCCAATGCTCAGAATTTGAGTAACTCCAAAAATACAATGATGATCCTAATGCACAGTTTAATGTTCACAATGTGCAAGACAGCATTCTCAATGTGCAATTAACAGCTATAAAAGAATATAGGAGCTTACTATGCACTAGAGCGCAGCATTGTATCTGTTAAATGCAGCATATGGTTCTTCATAGGGAACCATATGGACAAAAATATGTTTAAATATGACTTACACTTATCCTACCTTTATTCTTATTCTAATGTTTCCAAATATGAAAAAGACCATTCAAAAAGCTTGCCCTTCCTTAGATAATTCTATTCTTCGGGATAAACCATCGTTCCTGTGTAATGTGGGTCACTACTGTGTGTAATAAGTTAACTTGACTTGTGTAGATTCTATTGACAACTCTTTGAATTTTCCTTTGCAATTGTTTTAATAAATCTTCTCTATTGCTTATTTCTGATTACTTCAATCATGGGTAGAGCATAAACTGCCCATGTACAGTACAGACCAAAAGTTTGGACACACCTTCTCATTTAAAGATTTTTCTGTATTTTCATGACTTTGAAAATTGTACATTCACACTGAAGGCATCAAAACTATGAATTAACACATGTGGAATTATATACTTAACCCTCCATCACATACAATATCGGTTCTAACGAGTTCACATACAATGTGACTGTCAGGCGCAGGCTAGAAAAATACCTATAATATCTAATGTTTGCAATTTCAGTGCTCTAAAAGTTATCAGTGACCTTCATAGGGATGTAATAAAAGAGACTACACATAATCAGGTGCAAAAAAAACCCATTTACTTAACATAAAACTAATAACTCTGAAATACAAACATTTCAAAACTCCCGCCAAATAGTCCCCAGTTCGACTCTGTCCAAAAACTCTACAAAGAAAATTTATGGAAACAAACTTAATTTTAAGGTACCTTAAGTACTATTAAACACATATTCAATCAGAATTAGATCCTGAAGTTTCCCCAGAAAATTTACACTTGCAGAGCAAAGAGCAAGAATTACACATCATTTTTGCATGTGTCAGGCTGATTGCATTATGACATTTGTGACATTCATAATTAGAAAGTCTTCTGATTCCGCTTTCCGTGGTGCAGGTGGTGCATCTCCTTCTTTTGGGAGGTGGTGCAGGTGGTGAATTTTCACTATCATCTTCTGGGCGGAATCTTTTGAGCTGAACTTGAAGGCGAGAGGGGATACCGATTGTTTTCATACTTCTCCTGCGTAGCTCTCCAAGCACTAGTTCATGGGCCAATTTTTTCAGATAGAATCGTCTACGGAGTGGTTCAAGCTTGTTTTCAAGGTAAATGACTTGTGAATTTATACCACCCAAATTCAACATAGCAAAAAATATGACTATTGGCCAGCGTTTGGTGTTTCTGCTGACGTTGAAAGTTGAGCACATCTGATCAGCTGTATCAACACCCCCTTTGGTTGCATTATAAAATGTAATTATCTCCGTTTTTTTTTGTGCCTCAGTCCCAGGATCGATGGCATCATCATCATGAAGTGTTGATAGAAGAAGTACAATTTTTTTTGCTTGTGGTACATAGGAAACCAAAACCTTTCCATTATGGAATGCAAACATACTGCTGTACTGTTGTCCCCCTTTCACACTTGCAAACTGTGTAGGCAAGTATTTTTTTTTTTTTCTTACAGTTCCGACATATGAAAGCTTCTGCATTTTCAGATAATCAATCAGATCACAATTTGAAAACCAATTGTCAGCTGTTATATTGCGACCCGATCCAAATAAGGGCTCAGCCAGTCTTTTTACAACATCACTGGGTTTGTTGCTGACACAGTAAGGACCTTCTGGTTGTTTTCTTGCATAAACTTCCAGGTTGTAAGTGTAGGTCTTACTGGCATCAACAAGGGCATACATTTTTATCCCATATTTGTTAGGCTTTGATGGAATATATTGACGAAAGGCACATCTACCACAAAAACCAGGGAGCATTTCGTCAATAGTGAGATTCTCCCCAGGGCAATAGCTTTTTTTACAGTTTTCAACAAATTTTTGGAATATATCACGAATTGGAGCAAGTCGGTCATGTGTTTTACGTTCGGTTCGGGTAGTTCTGTCGTCAAACCGAAGGCAGCGAATAAGAAGCTTGAATCTGTTTATGGACATAACAAGGCCAAATTTTTCAACTCCATCCCCATCTTTACTCCAGAGTTCCTCCAAACTTTGTCTATTTGCCCTATAAGCTCCTGCAAGGTATAATAATCCAAAAAAAGCACACAGTTCTATTTCATCTGTGGCTTTGATGGTTCTGTGGCAGATGAACTTGTCCTTTATAATGTCTATATATTGGTTGGTATATGTGACAATAGAGTCCAGAATGTCATCTGTGAATAAACTATTCCAGCATTCAACTGCAGTTTTTGCATTACTTGCAGTTCCTATAACTGCAGGAAGGTGAGTAATGTTTAGAGGTTCCCTACGTTTTTTCTGGAGTGGCTTCTTGTTACATTGTTTTTTTTTATCTTTTCCCATATAATAAGATTCTATATCTTCATCCTCATCACTGTCACCATCTTGCTCTGTTTCAGAATCCATTTCACATACTTCCACCTCATCATGAGAATCAATCTCACTTTCCTCTCCTAAATCCTCATTCAGTGTGGGGTCTGCATCATCTAACAGCATGTTTGTTACTTCCTCAACATCAAGGTTTTTTGATAAATTGTACATTTTCCTCTCCATTTCAGCAGATAATCTGAAGCAAGAGAAGGAATATGTGTTAGGGAACTACTGTATATGCCTGAGCAGCACACTTTCTTTTTTAATCTGCCTTATTTCTATGAAATATCCTCACACTTTGTGCTATACATTCATGAAACAAGCTAAATAAACAATTGTGATGAATAAAAACATAAAATACCAACCTTATTGAGTGTGACGTGTTCACAAACAATGAGCATGAGAGATTAGCGCAGTTATATCTGTCCTCCTGAAGCTCTGCAATCCAACTGTGGTATGATGTTTCACAGAGCTGCTAGAGACAGGAGACTACCTGGAGGGAGGAGATTTCCTCACAATCTGGTGAGGAAGGAGAAATGAAAGTAAAAGAGATGTGCCTGTCAGGCCTATTCTATGTGACGGAGGGTTAACAAAAAAGTGTGAAACAACTGAAAATATGTCTTATATTCTAGGTTCTTCAAAGTAGCCACCTTTTGCTTTGATGACTGTTGGAAGACCATTTCCTGTGACTACCTCTTGAAGCTCATCAAGAGAATTCAAACAGTGTGCAAAGCAATCTTGAAGGATTTCCCAGAGATGCTTAGCACTTGTTTGCCCTTTTGCCTTCACTCTGCGGTCCAGCTCACCCCAAACCATCTCGATTGGGTTCAGGTCTGGTGACTGTGGAGGCCAGGTTATCTGGGGTAGCACCCCATCACTCTCCTTCTTGGTCAAATAACCCTTTCACAGCCTGGAGGTGTGTTTGGGGTCATTGTCCTGTTGAAAAATAAATGATGGTCCAACTAAACACAAACCGGATGGAATAGCATGCCGCTGCAAGATGCTGTGGTAGCCATGCTGGTTCAGTATGCCTTCAATTTTGAATAAATCCCCAACAGTGTCACCAGCAAAGCACCCCCACACCATCACACCTCCTCCTCCATGCTTCACAGTGGGAGCCAGGCATGTAGAGTCCATCCGTTCACCTTTTCTGCGTCGCACAAAGACACGGTGGTTGGAACCAAAGATCTCAAATTTGGACTCATCAGACCAAAGCACAGATTTCCACTGGTCTAATGTCCATTCCTTGTGTTCTTTAGCCCAAACAAGTCTCTTCTGCTTGTTGCCTGTGCTTAGCAGTGGTTTCCTAGCAGCTATTTTACCATGAAGGCCTGCTGCACAAAGTCTCCTCTTAACAGTTGTTGTAGAGATGTGTCTGCTGCTAGAACTCTGTGTGGCATTGACCTGGTCTCTAATCTGAGCTACTGTTAACCTGCAATTTCTGAGGCTGGTGACTCGGATAAACTTTTCCTCAGAAGCAGAGGTGACTCTTGGTCTTCTTTTCCTGGGGCGGGGCCAGTTTCTTTGTAGCGCTTGATGGTTTTTGCAACTGCACTTGGGGACACATTCAAAGTTTGCCCAATTTTTCGGACTGACTGACCTTCATTTCTTAAGTAATGATGGCCACTCGTTTTTCTTTACTTAGCTGCTTTTTTCTTGCCATAATACAAATTCGAACAGTCTATTCAGTAGGACTATCAGCTGTGTATCCACCTGACTTCTGCACAAAACAACTGATGATCCCAACCCCATTTATAAGGCAAGAAATCCCACTTATTAAACCTGACAGGGCACACCTGTGAAGTGAAAACCAATTCCGGTGACTACCTCTTGAAGCTCATCAAGAGAATGCCAAGAGTGTGCAAAGCAGTCATCAAAGCAAAAGGTGGCTACTTTGAAGAACCTAGAATATAAGACATATTTTCAGTTGTTTCACACTTTTTTGTTAAGTATATAATTCCACATGTGTTAATCCATAGTTTTGATGCCTTCAGTGTGAATGTACAATTTTCAAAGTCATGAAAATACAGAAAAATCTTTAAATGAGAAGCTGTGTCCAAACTTTTGGTCTGTACTGTATATCTTTATTACATATCTAATGTAATTAATTTCTAATAAGGAAAAACAAGATACATTTTAAGTCCCTGATTTCATGATTAGCTACATACACAATACATAATTATTTTTTTACTCACAATTATTGTTTTACTTATTGGCAAATTAAAACAAGTTTAACAAGTAAGCAATAGGTTACTTTGCAAATTTTGATGATACCTAATATCCTGTATATTGTGTATTCTAACTTTTATTTATCAATTACTGTAATATAATGTGTCTTTTTATTGATTAATCATATTATCTAATAACTTTACTGTTTTGTTATGAATGATTTATTTTTAATAGTGAATAATTTGTTCTACAACTCTATGGTTTTGCCTGACCATCAAGATTAACTTTATCTCTATTTGCACTTGCTCAACTTTGGTATGAGCTACCCATACGGAAACATGTTGGAGCTATATTTTAAGGATTATAAGGATGAAGACGAATGTGTTGACTTATATTATTTGTTTTGTTAACTCAATATCATATGTTTTTAAACTTGTGGCCAGAAAAGAGCTAACATATTTGAGAACAATAGAATTCTACTCAAATATTAAAAAAAATCTGCATTTGTCAAAATACAGATTTCTAATAAATCGCCGGCATTTTTCTGAACTGTGAAGGACAATCAAAAGGTTAAAAAATGAAAAAAACATGCTTGTACACACCTTGCCACTCACGTTTCTGACACCTCTATTCCTGCTTTGCATCTTCTTATCACAAAAGTGAGCACAATGCCATAGGTCACATAGTGACACCATGTGACCTTGTGGGCACTTGCACAGAACTTTTCCAGGGATAACAAGCTCTCGTGACGATATGAGGATGCGATGAGGACTGGACTCGTGATGGTGAGGAGCGGAGGAGGCGGAGAAGTAAGTATAGTATTTTTTTATTTTTTACACCTTAATTGTATTATGCTCAGTGGTCTGCAAAGTCCCCAGAGCACAATATGGGACATTTAATTTGCAGAGAATAACAACTCTGCAAATAGAATTTCTCAGGAAAATGCACACAAACAGGCAAATATAAATGTCTAATCTCCTTATCTCGTCTTATGATGCATTCATCCCTTTTAGAGTCAATTTAAGGTTTTGGAGGTTAGGTACTAACGTTGAACCAATATCAAGAAAGGTATCTTGCTATCTAGAGAAGATTATACTTGGTACGTAGAGTTCATTTTCAGTTAACTCTGACTAAAATGGAGTGATAAAAATACACACAAATCTAAAATAATAAAGATATAAGAGATCAAAAGATATTTTAAAAAGATACATAGATGTTTAAAATATACAGTGGCATGTAAAAGTTTGGGCACCTGGTCAAAATTACTGTTATTGTGAACAGTTTAGCAAATTGAAGATGAAATGATCTCTAAAGGTCTGAAGTTAAAGATGAAACAATTCCTTTGTATTTTAGGCCAAAAAATATACATATATTTTCATATTTTACATTTTAAAAATTATAAAAAGGAAAATGGGCCAATGCAAAAGTTTAGGCACCCTTGGAGATTTGTGTGCTCAGATAACTTTGACCAAAGTTTCAGACCTTAATTAGCCTGCTAGGGTTAGATCTTGTTCACTATCATTGTAAAGAAAGGACAGGTGATGCAAATTTCCCAGCCTTATAAATACTTAGCCTCCTCTAACCTTGTGCCAAAAAGCAGCAGCCATGTGTTCTTCTAATAAGCTGTCTAGCGCTCTAAAAATGAAAATGGTGAAGGTCCGCAAAGCAGGAGAAGGGTGTAAGAAAATAGCAAAACATTTTCAAGTTGCCATTTCCTCAGTTTTAAATGTAATTAAGAAAGGGCAGTTAACAGTGGAGGTCAAGATATGGTCAGGAAGACTAAGCAAAAATTTTAGTGAGAGCTGCTCATAGGATTGCTAGAGTGGAAAATAAGAACCCCCATTTGACTGTAAAAGATTTTCAGAAAGAAGTCTTCAGCAGACTTTGGAGTTGTACACTGTTCAGAGACTCCTGCAAAATATGGCTTTCATGGAAGAGTCATCACAAGAAAATCTCTCCTGTGTCCTCACCATAAAATTCAGCATCAGAAGTATGCAAAAGAACATCTAAATGAGCCTGATGCATTTTTAAAACAAGTTTTTTGGACCCATAAGGTTAAAAGAGAACTCTTTGGCCACTGTGATCAATGATATGTGTGGAGAAGAAAAAGGCACAGAATTTCAGTAAAAAGAACATCTCACCAACCATTAAGCAAGGGGGTGTATCAATCATGATTTTGGGTTGTGTTGCAGCCAATGGCACGGGGAGAATTTCATGGGTAGAGAGAAGAATTGATTCAATGAAATTTCAACAAATTCTTGATGCAAACATACCACCACCTGTAAAAAAGCTGAAGATGAAAAGAGGATGGCTTCTACAGATGGATAATGATCCTAAATACACGTCAAAATCCACAATAGACTACCTCAAAAGGTGCAAGCTGAAAGTTTTACAATGGCCCTCACAGTCCCCTGATCTGAACATCACTGAAAATCTGTAGCTAGACCTCAAAATAGCAGTGCATGCAATACAACTCAGGAGTCTCACAGAACTGGAATAATTTTCCAAGGAAGAATGGATGAAAATCCCTTAAACAAGACTTGAAAGTTTTGTCTGGCTACAAAAAGTATTTACAAGCTGTGATACTTTCAAAAGGAGGTGCTACTAGATACTAATCTTGCAGGGTGGCCAAACTTTTGTATTGGTCCATTTTATTTTTTGTAATTTTTAAAATGTAAAAGATGAAAATGTATATATATTTTTTGCCTAAACTGAAAAGGAAATGTTTCATCTTTAACTTTAAGCCTTTTAGAGATCATTTGATCTTCAACTTGTTTAATTATTCACAATAACAGTAATTTTAATGAGGGGTGCCCATACTTTTACTTGCTTTTACATAGAAGGTATACAAATATTTGTTATGTGGAAAACTAGACAAGAATTAAACTCAGCCCCCATGATATCATCTAGGGGAGCCCATATTGTATTTTGCAAAACCTAGATTTCAAGAGTAGATTTTGGTCTCTGGGTGCATTGTTGAAGGTCTCATCCAGGGATACGGAAACGTTTTTCTGCCAAGGGCCATTTAGATATTTACATTATCCTTTCGAGGTCGTACAAAATTATCAGCTTGAAAATGATCCTGCTTTATTTGGTTAAACATTTAATTAACTCACCTCCAATGTGATGGCTGGATCTGCTTCTCTTTGGTGCGGCTGTGATGTTAGGTGGTATGAATGAAGTTGCTACTCATAACTGCTTTTCCATGTTTGTGCCGGTTTGGATCACAGGCAACTCTTTGAGAAGATAAGTTTTGTAATGAACCTGCAGCAGTCAGTTGTACTGAACAAAGATGTAGTGAGGCATCTGCAGTATACATCACATAGAGGACACCAAAAATGCTGGATATACATCACATAGGAGACAGTGAGACTACTATATACATATCACATAGGAGATAGAGAAACCTGTGTACATTACATAGGAGACACCCAGACTGCTGTATATACATCACATAGGAGACATAGAGACTGCCATATACAGCACATGAGACACTGAGACCACTGTATACACATCCGAGAGGAGACACAGACAACAATGTACATACATCACATAGGAGACACCGATACTATTGTGTATACTTCACATAGGAAACCCTGAGACTGCTGTATACATCATATAGAAGGCACCAAGACTGTTGCATGTACATCACATAGCAGACACTGGGACTGGAGTATGTACATCACATAGGATACACTGAGGCTGGAGTATTTACAAAACATAGGATACACTGGGGGCTGAAGTATGTACATCACAGGGGGAATGGAGCTGGGGCATATATGTCACAGGAGGCATGGGACTGGGGCATATGTGTCACAGGAGCCATGGGGCTGCAGTATATATATCACAATAGACATGAGACTGTTGCATATAGATCACAGGAGACATGGGGCTAGGGCATATACATCACAGGTAGAAATATAGGGCTGTGGATTATACATCACAGGAGGAGTCATGAGGCAGGGAATTATACATCACTGGATGCGACATGAAGGCTGCCGCTGTAGTCTTTCATAGGAACGGGAGCACATCGCATTAACTCCATTAATGAAGTAGGTTTTGACCCCGGCACTGGTCAGGATGCACCATAATCTTTAATTTTTTGTGCTGTAGCATTCAGTAGAGTGCTCGCGCTCGCAGAGCAAGAAGAAATTCAAGGGTTGGTTTCTGTCAAAACATCGCTACTGACCCAAACACTGCGGTCCTTGGGAATCTGCCTGGGGGCCGGAGAAAAGGTCCTCGAGTACATGAGCTTCCCCATCATTAGTCTAGGCATACTATATTTTTTTGTTGAAAATAAAAACAATATGTATTTATACCCTTAATAAAATGATGGCCTTGTTTAAAAAGTATAGTTTTACCAGTGAAGCTTGTTATTATAAGTTAATGAGCATATAGACATGGTTTCTAAAACAGTACTGCTACTGTATTATGGAAATAACCATAAGAAGCAAGAAATAAAAAGACACAAAGCCTATACAATGTGCTGATAGAAAAAAACCACTTTAACACTATATGAGAGCATATTTATTTTTCTTATTACATGCAAACGAGACTAAAGGAAAGATATTCTTCATCCAAATCGGTATTGTGAATTAGGTAGTATAACCAGCAGTGGAGAAAGAGTGTGGTACAGCCTATTACATATAGAAAAAAAGCTGTCCCTGTCCATTATTGGGGAGAGCAAATGGGTCAGGAAACTAGAAGGGGGAAAAAGTCTTGCTGTGTAAGGGGATAGAGATCTGAATATATCAGCTCTAATAAAATTAATTATTGTTGAATTTTGGCTTTGCCTGTCTGTATCTCATGAAGAAATCGCAATTGGCGACAAGGATGAGGAGAAGATTAGGAGTTCTGCTGCAATGAGTACTGACTGCCATTCGGCAGAAATGAAAATCATGATGTGTGCTGCACATGCATCCATATACAAGGACAATACTCAAAAACCTGCATATTCAAGGTATAGTACAATTACCTCCTATATGACATTGCTGAGCAGAGCAAGCCATGTTCCCAAAATTTGATACAACTGAAAGCAATAACCTGGCTGACAACTGGAGAAAGTGATTAAATACATTTGAAAACTTTCTGTAAGTAATGGACGTAAAATATGATAAAATGAAAAGAGCATTATTATTGCATCTTACTGGAACTGAGATTTGTGACATATATAGCAGGCTACTCGATGCAGACATTAGACCATACAGCAGCTTTTCTTAAGCTTTAGCAGATGATTTCAAACCTAAAAAAATTAGATATTTGATCTATAAATTTCACATTGCCAAGCAGCTTACAGAAGAATCTTTGGACACATATGTCACATTCTTAAGATAACTAGCACAAGGATGTGCTTTTACTGATGATAAAATGATAACACAAGTAATTGTATCTTGCACTTCATCCACTATGAGTCGAAAAGTGCTGCAGCGAGATTACTTTCATGACCTTCTCAGAATGAACCATACCATAGAAATAGATCATCAGGCCATCACAATAGAAAACTTGATGACTTGCACATACAGTACATAACCTTAGACATAAACTTACAGCAGAAAATCAAACCAAGAAAGAAAGAAAATGTTGCCAGTGTTAAAAAGATTTTCCCCTATTAATAAATGTACAGCTTTAGTACAAGCATGCAGCAAATGTGGAAGAGAGAACCATTTTGTAACATTGTGCAAAGCAATAGCTACCATGTTTATATACTTCAAAGAAGCATATGTAAAATAATTAAATCTCTTAGATATGCTTTCAGAGGTCTCTTACCCAGCCAAACCAGATCTCCTGCTTTGCACTAATGAGGGGCAGCCACCCTGAAACATGAGTCTGCAAATTGAATTTTTGGTTTGGCATCTTATCCTTGGTCATGTGGCAAAGCCCCTTAAAATGAATCTTGTCAGCAAGATTTCAGATCCCAAACTATTTATATTTGCATGTAGGTCTTAAAAAGACAAGTCCAAAAATATCTTTACATGGTCAGCCCATTCTTCCTTTCAAGAGAAATCAGCATTTGACTGATATTTAAACGTGGCTTTAAATTTAAAACTCCAGCTCTATTCCCTGCCCAGCACCACCATCTCCTGATTGTATGGAGGCTCCTTTGTATGAAGCCACAAAGCTGTGAGACCGCAGGAGCAGGCAGCGGGGCTGGTCAGATGACAGAGCTACAGTCACAAAAGGTTCAGATCCACTGCCTCATTTTCATTTTAATTCAAAAAATGATTTTTCAGTAATGTTTAGTGATGAGCGAGCATGCTCCCAACTGCTCAGCACTCGCTTGAGCATCTCACTGTTCGGCACTCTTTAGACAGCAAATAAACATGCGGGGATTGCCTGCTACTCACTGTAATGCCGTAGCCATGTTGGTTGTGGCATTACAGTGATTGGCTGGCCGAATAGCTTCATTAGGTCTATATAAGACCTGGTGACCCTATGCTCGTCACAGTCTACCCTGGAAACAGGCAGAGTTGGGAGAGGTGCTGCTGAGTGAGGGAGAGAATTGACAGTTTATTAGTTAGGTAGAGGTGTTCCACAGCAAGATATGAATCCATCTGAACAAACAGTCCTTCTAAGGACTAATCCAGCTGCATATATTGGTGATAGCAGGAGTTAGGCAGGCAGAGTTTGTAGACACTGTATACAACAGAATAAGGTCAATTGCACATTCTGTCTGCTGCTGTTACAGACATCAATGGTCCGAGATATCGGAAATAATTTTGTTTGCTCTTAATCCTTATTATTTGCTTAAAAAGCAATACAGTACACCATTTTGCTGCTCCATTTGCTTGTTAGCAGAATACAGACGGAATTTTTTGATTTTATTCGCATTGCTGTATTGTGGAAGCAGAGAAACTATTCCATCATCAGACGTGAGCCCATATTACTGCAGTAATAATCGTTACATTTTTTGGAGTGTACCAAATATTACACTCCAGTTAAAGTCTGCCAGTTATGTGTTGTTGAACCTATTCACACGTGGTCGCTGACCAATACCATATCTCTAACTCCACTGCCTGAAACCATGTTCATCACATGTGATCCCATATTACTGCGGTAATAATCGTCACATTTTTTGGAGCATGCCAAATGTTACACTCCAATTGAAGTCTGCCAATTGTGTGTTGTTCAACCTATTCACACTTAGTCGCTGACCAATACCATACCTCTAACGCTACTGATTAAAACCGTGATCATCAGATAATGCTTAAATTGTCACTGGTTACACCTTGTAGGTCTAATCAATTTTCATGGTTCCGAAGGAAAAGAATTATGGACTATGTTGATATGTGTTTATTGTGTTGATATGCACTTTTCAAATATTGACAAGCAGAGCGAAAGAGACACATTTCACATACCGTAAATGACAATATCCATCTACTAAGTGTACATACTTTCTTCTCAAAACTTGAACTCAACAAAGGCTTTAACGGCTACTCAACAGATACTTGACAATATACTCTTTGCATTTAAGCCTAAGGAGATATAAACAGTTTACTGGGATTGGGCACCTGCACAGGATTTGGCAAAAAAGGCAATAATTTTACTCAAACAAAAGTTGATGGACTGATAGAATTTTCTTTACCATTAGTTCTTCACCATTATTTTTAGAGACAATACAGTTTTGGGCATCAACTAGGGTGAATTCCCTGTAGGCTGCTGCACAGTATTGTTCAGTGCTGGTTACAAAAGACAACAATTATTCATAAAAAAAAATCATTGGCGGTTGAGGTAACCTTTTTTTACCGTCTCTTTTTTACTACCATTTTTAGTGAAAATAAGCTTTTGGGCATCAAGAGGGGAGAATTCTGTCAGTAAGACCCTGTGCAAGATTGAACCCCTGTGCAGGGCTGTGCATATAAGGCAAGCAAAGATTTTTGATCTTCTGTGACTGCAATTTGCTTAACCAAATTCTCATTTTTTAAAATAAAAATTAGGATTTTCTGAATTTTATCTGATTTGAAGTTCCCCAGTTCAACACTTTATAGGATTGGGTTTAATTCACTTGGATGAAGAGGGTGATCAAACCAGGAATCAAACCCTGACTCTTTTTTTCCTGTGGTTTGGACACCATGTTAGAAAGTAACATATCAGTTGATAGCAAAAAAGAAAGGGAGGCGGGCACCATTGGATGTAATATACTTAGTAGAGATCAACCTGTTGCATGAAGAAACATGTGCAAAAAAGAGAGAAGATATGCAACATAACGGGATCTCAATACAAAAAATATTTTTATTTTTATTATACAAGCGAGCCACAACACAGACAATTAAAAACAAGTAAAACCCACAAACAACATGTCAAATAGCCTAAAATCAGGCTAAGACACCTCCAAACCACCCTGCTGAAAAGGACATAGGAGAATGAACAGTCACGTAGGTATATGATAAATAATACATATATATAACTACACCATTCCAAAAAGACCTCTAAAGTGCTAATGCGTGTATGTAAACATACTGGTAAGCTGCCAATGAAAAAAGGTGCCAGATCCACTAATGGGAGAGTTGCACATGAAAAGTTTATATAACAAGCACAATACTGTTGCCCACTAATTCAGAGGCCCTACAAACACTATGAAGATAAATGGCAATTGAAAGTTAATATAATATGCATGCAAATAGTATACTCATGTGCACAGCAACAGCTGCCAGAGTAATGCAAGCACAAAATGAACAGAGTTCATACAATCATACTAAAACCTATGTCCATAGCAGAATTCATGGGTGGATAGAGGATGGTAACCCCACGCGTATCGCCATAAAAGATGGCTTCGTCAGGGGAAGAGGATGCTGTATGCAAGGCCCACTAGAGTAAATATATAGCCAAGATCAATCAGCAGCAAACACGGACCAGCTGGGAGGGCCAGGGGTGATGATCCCAGCACATGTGAAGGTGACTGCAAGTTGTGTAGTGCCGCAGCCACCCAAAATCAGATGCTAAGCAGGGAAAAAAAACAAAACTATATAGATATGGGGACAAGGACACAAAAGAATCTAATTATCTATGGAAGTATACAGATGTCTACAGACTGAAGCTGTCACTGAGTAAACAGCACAAATGTACCAGAAAAATAATAAAAAAATAAATAAATAATAAACAGACTTATATGACCGCAAACAATAAAGTAGGAGAGGTATACTATTATTAAATTGAATTTCATACCTCAAAACATATACATCACTGATATACCAAAAGAGGGGTATACAGCAAGAGAGCAGATACAATGCAGATGGGGAAAATAATTCCACAATCTGACAAAGATATGATCACATATCGGGAAAAATAACAAAACAAAATAGTAAATAATAATGAAAAAAAAAAAAATATTATACAAATACAAAGGTATGGTACCTACAGTCACAAAAGTTTGACAATAAATGGCAAAAGCATATAAACGTGAGCTGGAAGGCAGAGAGTATGCAGGATATATCTAGGTTCTGCAGAGATGAGGCCCAACAAAAGATGGAGAAGAATAAGAGCCAGATCTTTTTATGGTAAAGGAATTCCCGGACTTATAGAACAAGATGCCACGGTTTCCACGGGGACCAGATCTCATCCAAGGTAAGTAAATAATAAATGGTTAAACTCTAAAAGAAAAGGAAAAAGTAGGCAAGAATGAGTAAAAACATAACACAACTTAAGATTGTTTATAAAAATCGGTGAAGAGGAGCTCCTCATTCAGACCACCAGGGGCCAGGATCTGTAAATTGTAAATCCATTTGAATTCACGACGAAGGAGTTCCTGTGTAGCAGAACCAACTCTGATACTCCCCGTCACCCCCTCCAAGACCATGACCCTCAAACTACTACTCACCTCCTTATGGACATCGAGAAAATGTCGAGCTACAGAGGTAGTGGGCTTACTTTTATCCTTATCCTTTCTTGCCAAAGATATATCCGAGAGGTGCTGCTGTATCCGCCGACGCAGCTCCTGTGTAGTTTGTAGCTTAGGGCATCCACAGATCAATAAATAGACCAGATTGAAATAAGCCTTTGAAAGAATTGGGGATGGTACTGTAGGAACCAAAATCCCCTCCTGGGCCACCATAAATGGACATACATTACAGTGCCCACAGGGATATGATCCAGCTAGCTGCCCTCCCGAGGTGAGTCTCTGAGTAGATCTTTTGTAATGGTTAGATGTAAGTACGTCTTTAAGGTTACTTGCTCTGCGGGTAATCATCCTGGGGTTGGTAGAAATGAAAGGGGAAAGTGTAGGCTCACTCATTTGATGCCCCAATTTTTCTCCAAAATCTGATAAACATCAGACCATTGGTTATTAAATGTAGTAATAAGATTGATCGCACCTTCAGATTTCCTCACCCGTGACTCCAGTAATCCAGGGCTACTCTGTTGGTGAGAATATTCAAAAGCTTGTGTCACAATCCTTTTAGGGTAACCCCTAGCCCAAAATCTCTGGGTGATGTCATGGGACTGAGTACGAAAATCCTCCAAGGAGCTGCAATTTCATCTGACCCGTAAAAATTGTCCTTTGGGAATGCCACGACGTAGATGGACTGGGTGGAAACTTGAAAAATGCAATAAGCTGTCAGTAGCTGTTGCCTTACGATACAGCGTGGTCACGAGATGCGTATCCTCAATGGAGATTCTCAAGTCCAGAAAGTCTACAGTGAGGGGTGACAAGAAAGCTGTAAGTTTGATATTCCATGAGTTCTGATTCAAACGGTCGATGAATTTGATACATTCGACCTCCGTACCTGGCCAAACCATAAACAGGTCGTCTATGTAGCGAAACCAACAGAGGACATAAGACCGTAATTCCGGCAGGGTATACACATGGTTGACATCCCATAAAGATGTTTGCATAGGCCGGAGCACACTTCGCCACCATGGTGGTACCTGCTAACTGTAAGTAGAAAGTCCTGTCAAAGATAAAATAGCTTTTTTCAAGAATAAAGTGAAGCAACTCTAAAATGAAAGAATCGTGCTTCCTGTCTTTTGTAGTACGGATGTCTAGAAAGTAAGAGACAGCCTCTATACCTTGATCATGTCCGATACTGGTATAGAGGGACTCGACAAAGTATTGGCACCCCTGCAATTCTCAGTTTCTTCCTGAAAATGATTGCAATCACAAATTCTTTGGTATTATTATCTTCATTTAATTTGTCTTCAATGAAAAAAACACAAAAAGAATTGTCCTAAAGCCAAATTAGATATAATTCCACACCAAACCTAAAAAAGGGGGTGGACAAAAGTATTGGCACTGTTTGAAAAATCATGTGATGCTTCTCTAATTCGTGTAATTAACAGCACCTGTAACTTACCTGTGGCACCTAACAGGTGTTGGCAATAACTAAATCACACTTGCAGCCAGTTAACATGGATTAAAGTTTACTCAACCTCTGTCCTGTGTCCTTGTGTGTACCACATTGAGCATGGAGAAAAGAAAGAAGACCAAAGAACTGTCTGAGGAGTTGAGAAACCAAATTGTGAGGAAGCATGAGCAATCTCAAGGCTACAAGTCCATCTCCAAAGACCTGAATGTTCCCGTGTCTTCCATGTGCAGTGTCATCAAGAAGTTTAAAGCCCATGGCACTGTGGCTAATCTCCCTAGATGTGGACGGAAAAGAAAAATTGACGAGAGATTTCAACGCAAGATTGTGTGGATGGTGGATAAAGAACCTTGACTAACATCCAAACAAGTTCAAGCTGCCCTGCATTCCGAGCGTACAACAGTGTCAACCCGTACTATCCGTCGGCGTCTGAATGAAAAGGGACTGTATGGTAGGATACCCAGGAAGACCCCACTTCTTACCCCGAGACATAAAAAAGCCAGGCTGGAGTTTGCCAAAACTTACCTAAGAAAGCCTAAAACATTTTGGAAGAATATTCTCTGGTCAGATGAGACAAAAGTAGAGCTTTTTGGGAAAAAGCATCAACATAGAGTGTACAGGAAAAAAAAAAGAGGCATTCAAAGAAAAGAACACGGTCCCTACAGTCAAACATGGTGGAGGTTCCCTGATGTTTTGGGGTTGCTTTGCTGCCTCTGGCACTGGACTGCTTGACCGTGTGCATGGCATTATGAAGTCTGAAGACTACCAACAAATTTTGCAGCATAATGTAGGGCCCAGTGTGAGAAAGCTGGGTCTCCCTCAGAGGTCATGGGTCTTCCAGCAGGACAATGACCCAAAACACACTTCCAAAAGCACTATAAAATGGTTTGAGAGAAAGCACTTGAGACTTCTAAGGTGGCCAGCAATGAGTCCAGACCTGAATCCCATAGAACACATGTGGAGAGATCTCAAAATTGCAGTTTGGAGAAGGCACCCTTCAAATATCAGGGACCTGGAGCAGTTTGCCAAAGAAGAATGGTCTACAATTCCAGCAGAGCATTGTAAGAAACTCATTGATGGTTACCAGAAGCGGTTGTTCGCAGTTATTTTGGCTAAAGGTTGTGTAACCAAGTATTAGGCTGAGGGTGCCAATACTTTTGTCTGGCCCATTTTTGCAGTTTTGTGTGAAATGATCAATGATTTGATTTTTGCTTCATTCTCTTTTGTGTTTTTTCCTTGCAAGCAAATTAAATGAAGATAATAATACCAAAGAATTTGTGATTGCAATCATTTTCAGGAAGAAACTGAGTATTATCTGACAGAATTGCAGGGGTGCCAATACTTTTGGCCACCACTGTATTGTTCTCAAGTTCCAACCTATCCCATTGGAACTTATTTTTCTTACCCCTGATTACATCCTTCTCATAAAGATCAATGGTGGTTTTTAACTTTTGCCTGAAGGGAGTCAATAATTCTTGCAAATCAAATTTATCCAGCTTAATCTCCTTTGCCTTAATGTCTTCCTTTAATTTGGCCATTAGGGAGTAATCATGCTCAATGGTAATGATGCCTGAGCATTGATTAAGACCCGTCTCCTATGTTCTCTTAAAATCACCATCCACCACCCAAGCTGGGAAGATCTGGACTCTCAAACCATGTGGCACCAACTGTTCCGTGTTTGCTGCTGATTGAACTTGGCTATATATTTACTCTAGTGGACCTTGCATACAGCATCCTCTTCTCCTGACAAAGTCATCTTTTATGGCGATACGCATGAGGTTACCATCCTCTATCCACCCATGAATTCTGCTATGGACATAGGTTTTAGTATGATTGTATGAACTCTGTTCATTTTGTTCTTGCGTTACTCTGGCAGCTGTTGCTGTGCACATGAGTATACTATTTGCATGCATGTTTTCAGCATTTTTTCTGACAGGCATATTATATTAACTTTCAATTGCCATTTATCTTCATAGTGTTTGTAGGGCCTCTGAATTAGTGGGAAACAGTATTGTGCTTGTTATGTGCAACTCTCCCATTAGTGGATTTGGCACCTTTTCTCATTGGCTGCTTACCAGTATGTTTACATACACGCATTAGCACTTTAGAGGTCTTTTTGGAATGGTGTAGTTATATATATATCTATTATTTATCATATACCTATGTGACTGTTCATTCTCCTATGTCCTTTTCAGCAGGGTGATTTGAAGGTGTCGTAGCCTGATTTTAGGCTATTTGACATGTTGTTTGTGGGTTTTACTTGTTTTTAATTGTCTGTGTTGTGGCTCATTGTATAATAAAAATAAAAATATTTTTTGTATTAAGATCCCGTTATGTTGCATTTCTTCTCTCTTTTTTGCATATCAGTTGATAGGACGCACAGTGTCAGTAGCAGAAGAATGCATGGTCGTCATCAAGTCAACCCTGCATGCATTGTTTACGAAGCATATAGTCAACCAGGTTTGGTATGGACCACAGGACAAGACAATTGAAAAACATAGAAGGGCTCTATGCAGAAAATTTTAGTTCTCTTGGAAATAAAGGCAGCAACAGAACAGTGTGCCATGACCGCATAAGCATAAAAAGGATAATTTTTTTACATTTTAAAATCATGAAAAGTATGTCAGTGCAATGTGTTACAGTATTAAGCAGGCTGTTAGTTACCACCTCTGGTTACCATTCATATATATGAAAAGATCACTTTGACATTACTAATGATGTGTTTGTGTTGATTACTTTGAAAAGCATTCAATAAAGTACTAGGAGACCTCAGAGGTTTCAACAGATATTTTCCAATTAGAGGCTTGGCAGTGCTGAGATTTACATCGATTCAGTTCACCATGAATCAAGTTTTGGGGAAAATTCAACAAAGCTGGCAAATTTGAATTTCAAAAGATTCACTCATCTCTACATTCAAGTTTTTGGCAAAGCCCAAGCTGAACATAATCTTTCATCACATGATGTTTTTCAGTGCTAATCATCTCAGGGACTCATCTTAAAGAAAGAGAAATGCCAATTTAGCAAAACGTCCTTGGGGTTGTACTGTCAATATTTTTAATATGTAGCTTGAGTATACCTTTATCCCCCAAAAAATATGGACAATAAAAATGGCCTCACTTCCCAAGGTTTTTAGTGAAGCGGTCTCCTTTCTTGGGATGTTTATTTACTGCATTAGATACAATATATCCAGAATTTTCAACAATTATTGCACCATTGAGAGAACTAACAAAACAAGACTGAATACAATATGCTAGTAAAAGCGTAAAAAATAGAAAATAAATATTTTCCACCTGATAAAGAGAGCATGATAGTTTTTTTGGGTAGGGGAGAATTTTTAATTCTTTCTCTAGAGAGCTACTTTAAGCATTTTTGCAGATCACCTCTCCTCACCATCTTTGGAAGCCTAAGAGTCAAGATGCTAGCAAGTATTGAACAGTGTATTACCACTGATAACGCAGAGTAATGACAAATATTAATGAAACTGATAGTAATCAGACATGAAAACACCCACAAAAATCCAGCACATGACTAAATACAATATGTTAAAATAAATATTTATTCAATATAAAGTGGTCAGAATAAAATAATTAAAAACATGGTAGAAAAGACAAACAAAAAATAAAGGAGAAGGAAGGGTGCAGTGCACAAATACCAACAATGTATAAAAGATAGCAAAATATGAATTATAAAGAATGACCAAAAATATTGAATATTATTGAAAACTATAAAGTAAGTACCCAATTCATAATTATTATGGAGAGAAAGTGAATTATGCTTTAGATCTATAAATATAAGTGTAAAAGATCAATTTAAATAAGTAAAATGCCAGTGCACAGTGCGTGTTGGAGGATGGGAAGTGCACATGGATACTCTAGGTTGAAAGCCTTTATTACCTTAAAAATTCTATATACTTTTTATGGTTCTATTGAATTGGCCCTTTTTTCATTATATAGTATTTTATTATGGATTGATATTTACAGTTATATTATTTATTTTGCACTGGAGTTTATGTACTTATTTAAAATTATCTTTGACACATATTTATGGATTTGAAGCACAATGCACTTTCTGACCATTTTAAATTAAATGGGTACTTAATATATAGATTTATACTACATAGAATTGTAATACACTCAAAAAGGTCCAATTATTATTGCTTCCCAATTATAATATTATCACAACAAGAAGCTAGTGTTCATTAGACTAGTTTCAGCAGGAAGATATCCAACATACGTTTTAAAAGTAAATCTTTTTATTTCATACAATTTAAAATCAACATTAAAAAGATACAGATGCTTTCAAAATACAACCACTGCCTTCTACAAGCTGAAATCACAATGACTACAACAAAATTGGGTTTTACATACTAATATTTAATTTCACCTATTCCCATTTTAAGGTACCATTATTGACAGAATGCTCTCAAATTCTTATGTAATGTTCTAAATATACTGTACCTATATCATATGATCCTTTTGTGTAGGCAACTATATAAAGAGCAAGTGCCAAGGCCATTTACTAAAATCCATTTCATATTCCCTTATCCTATTACCTATTAGCAGCAATTTAATGTGTGCAAATAACAGTTATGTGTGCCAGAATAAGGTGCAAGTGCCAACATCTGCTCAAATAGAAACCATTGAATAGTTATATATATACAGGAACTAAACTGGGATTTCTTGTTGGTGTTCTAGCCATATTATTATTTATATGACCAATGATATAGAGCGCTGTGAGGAGCTGCCCACTTACTAAAGACAATGATACTTTTCCAGCAATGGACCACCATTTTTGTCAATATTATTATTGTGTTTTATTAGTGATTTACTTGTTATGTTTTATATAGTTCTGCTAACTTGTCAGTATGTGCACTTGATTCGCTTGTAAAATGTCCAGCATTCCACTAATCTGTATCTCAGGATATCTGTATCTCAGGAGTCTCTAATCATTGTTCCAACAGCCAATAATTTCATTATCTGTGTGTAGATTGTAGACACAGTGGAGCCGTCACCATAGGGGGTCTTACATGCAGTCTCAGATGAAGGCTTCTAGAATATTCTTCATTGTTTTAGCTAACAGTAAATGTTTAAGGGGAAGGGTGTGATCACTTCTGACCTGGGAGGGGACAGATCCCAGTGAAAGAAAGGATATATATTTTTTTGTAAAAGTTGTGTGGAAGGATTGAAGGAAGAGGATGGAGACTGTGAACTTTGAAGGCTGGATGGATAAACATGTTACTATTATGGATTATGTCGATTGGATTTAAACTTTCTTAAAAGGACTGTTGCTACTGGATACCTGTGCTTTCATCGTTTTATCTGCCGTCTACAGGATCATGGACTGTGGCTAGAGACTATACTGGCTGGAGATACGAAATCTGTTGGCCAACCAAAAGTTGGGAGACAGTGAGTATTGCCTTATACAAAGCCAGTGGAACTTCTGAACCCAGATTGGGAACTTGAAGAATGAGAGTATTGTATTTTGGCTATTTACCTGGAATTGCTTTATTACCATGGCTGTGATCAATAAAATATTGTTGCATCATTAACCTGCCTAGGGGATTACTTACAACCCACAACTTCAGATCTTTACAAGCGCGTACTTACAAATTGCAGTGTCAGGAAGTAGGTGGCAGTGCTGATCTTTACTCCGACGACACCGTTTCATCGGGGCATCGTCAGGGTAAAGATCAGCACTGCGACCTACTTCCTGACGCTGCAATTTGTAAGTATGCGCTCTATATCATTGGTCATATAAATAATAATATGGCTAGAGCACCAACAAGAAATCCCAGTTTAGTCCCCATATATATATATAACTATTCAATGGTTTCTATTTGAGCAGATGTTGGCATAAGACATTTGACATAAGAATTTCAGAGCAGTCTATCGATAATGGCACCTTAAAATGGGAATAGGTGCAATTAAATATTAGTACGTAGAATCCAATTTAGTTGTAGTAATTGTTATTTCAGCTTGTAGACGGCAGTGGTTGTATGTTGAAAGCATCTGTATCTTTTTAATGTTGATTTTAAATTGTATGAAATTAAAATATTTACTTTTAAAACATATGTTGGATATCTTCCTGCTAAAACTAGTCTAATGGACACTAGCTTCTTGTTGTGATAATATATAGAATTTTACCATATAGATTTCAATGATGTTTAATATTTTTGGTCATTATTAATGATTCATATTTTGCTATGTTTTAAGCATTGCAAGTATCCATGCACTGCACCCTTCCATCTACATAATGTTATTTTTTGTTTCTTTAGACTATCATGGTTTTAATTATTTTTTCTTGTCTACTTTATATTGAATAATTATTTATTTTAATATATTATATATGGTCATGTGCTGGATTTGTGTAGGTGTTTTCAAATATTGAACGATGGTGTCTGTGACTCCAAGATTATAATTGAACAATAATTCACAAATCTGGAAAATACAGCAATCCCGCTGACTACATTTCAAGACATCTCATAGAAGTAGATCAAACTATGCATCAATCAACTGAAGGATTTATCAATCTTGTCGCAGTGCATGTACAACTAAAATCGCGTTAAGCTGATAAGCTTGTGACAGCGACCACAAATGACAAGACACCCTGTGCATGATCCAAGATGGAAATGGCATAAGATTCAGAGAAGCAAATTTAACCCCTTAAGCCCCGGAGCATTTTTCGTTTTTGCATTTTCGCTTTTGCTCCCCTTGTTCCCAGAGCCATAGCGTTTTTATTTTTTGGTCAATATGGCCATGTGAGGGCTTATTTTTTGCGGGACGAGTTGTACTTTTCAACACCATTACTAGTTTTATCATATCCTGTACGGGAAAACGGGAAAAAAATTCCAAGTGCGGTAAAATTGAAAAAAAAAGTGCAATACCACAGTTGTTTTTTATTTTTTTTTTTTACCATGTTCACTGAATGCTAAAACTGACCTGTCATTCTTATTCTACAGGTCATTACGAGTTCATAGACACCAAATATGTATAGGTTCTTTTATATTTAAGTGGTGAAAAAAAATTCCAAAATTTGGTAAAAAAAAAAAAAAAAAAATAGCGCCATTTTCTAAGACCCGTAGCGTCTCCATTTTTCATGATGTGGGGCTGGTTGATGGCTTATTTTTTGCGTGCCAGGCTGACGTTTTTATTTATAACATTTGGGGTAGATCAGATGTTTTGATCGCCCGTTATTGCATTTTATTGCAATTTTGCGGCGACCAAAAAACATAATTCTGGCGTTTAGAATTTTTTTCTCGCTACGCCGTTTACCGATCAGAATAATTTTTTTTTTATATTGATAGATCGGGCGATTCTGAACGCGGCGATACCAAATATGTGTATGTGGGGTTTTTTTTTATATATTTTATTTTGAATGGGGCCAAAGGGGGGTGATTTAAACTTTTATATTTTTTTATTTTTTTTTATATTTTTAAAAACTTTTTTTTTTTACTTTTTGCATGCTTCTATTGTCTCCATAGGAGACTAGAAGCAGCAACTATCCGATCGCCTCTGCTACATACAGGGGACGAGCAGGTCCCCTGCATGCAGCAGAAATGGTCCTGTGCTATGAGCGCCGACCACTAGGTGGCGCTCATAGCGACAAGATCATGACAACCACAGGCGTCTGCTGCAGACCCTGGGTTGTCATGCACGCCCATCGGCGACCCGCGATCACGTGACGGGGTCGCCGGTGGGCGGGGCTTATGACGCGCTACCCGAAGCGCGCGTTAAATGCTGCTGTCGGAGATTGACAGCAGCATTTAACTGGTTAACAGCCGCGGGTGAATCGCGATTCCACCCGCGGCTGTTGCGGGCACATGTCAGCTGTAAGAATCAGCTGACATGTGCTCCGTTCAGTGAGGGCTCAGCGCAGCAGCCCTCACTGAACGGAGGGTACGCAAATATGCGTACTAATTCGTCCCCGGTAAGTAAGGGGTTAAAGATTTTTAAATAAATCTCGATACAATCATTCTTACTTGCGTAGCAGAACAGTTATTCTCCATGGTGCCAAATTGGTTGTTCCTAAAGCCTTGTGTAAATAATATAGATTGCTCATGCATGTCATCTCTTATTGCCTGTACAAAAATTATTTCGAAAAAAAAAAGAGTGGTTGTGAAAAATTGAATAGGTTGGAAGAAGACATGATTAACCACTGTACCAGGAAATTATTGCTTTATTATGACCTTAGCTCTTACAAATGCTTCCTCAACATCTATCTAGGAGGAGGTAGTGATTGATCCCAGTGATCCACTGACTGAAGGACAATACATTCTGGCAAGAATTGATAAATATTCAATATACCTTGCAATTGCTTTTATCTCTTCATTGTTAGCAAACCGTGTCAGTATTAGACAACAATTTCCCAGCATATGGAATTACACAAACAGTAAAAACAGATAAGGGGCCTCCATTTAATGGACATGTATTTGTACAATTTTTGGAATGTCTTAGATTCACTAACAGGAAATTTATTGTAACGGGGCGGGTAGTGGAACCACTGTGCCATAGTGCAAGGAGAGCCCGGAGGGGCATAACTAGGGACCTCACCAAATCTAACCTCAGATGTACGGTGGCTTGACGACTCTGTGACCCAAGGAGGGACGAGGAAGGTGAACCAGGTGCTGCTCCAGGACTGACCTTGGGGGGATGGCAGTGGACCCCCAAGAGACTGGAGGCAGGCACAGGTGGGCATGTCTGATGGACAGGCAGGCTGGCATGGCTGGTAGACAAGCAGGCGGGCTTTGCTGGTAGACAGGCAGGAGGGCATTGCTGGTAGGCAGGAGGGCATGGCTAGTAACCAGGCGGATAAGGCTGGTAGATAGGCGAGCACAGCTGGTAGACAGACTGGTGGGCACAGCAGGTAGACAGGCAGGCGAGCATGGCTGGTAAACAGGTTAGTGAGCATGGCTGGTAGACAGACAAACAAGTAAATGGTGATACATGAACTGGGACCTGAGGACTGACAAGATTGTTTAAGCAACAAACTTATAACATTGCAGAGGCACCTTCATGTTAGAGGATGTGCCTCAAGTAGTGTCCTCCGGCCTTTGATCGGGAACACTTTAGAATGGCGCATGACCCCTTTTAGAGGAAGGGAGCACAGTGCCCGGGGATCTGCATGCAATGCGCATACCCTGGGAAGAGTCAGTGTGGAGGGAGGACGGAGGAGCGGGACACCATGGCCGGGGGCCGCAGCGGTAAGGCGGTCGGCGTCTCTGCCAGGTGATAGGTGCAAAAAACAAAGGCACCAGCGCTACATTAATTCCCTGATGGCCATAAGAAAATAGAATTGTGGAAAGATTCATGCACACTTTAGGGAAGAGAGTGTAAGCAACCCATTTGGAGCACATACAGTACCACTGAAACAAACACATTACAAGTTCCAGTGCCTCTACTGCATTCAACAACTAATGATACTCTTGATGAACTACTGTATAACAGAATTCCTCGCATAAATATTCCCGACGTGACTACCCATGCTCCATGAAATTCAATGTAACATTAGAGGTGTGGTCTGAAGTTCAAAGTAATATTCATCCTAAATCGCTGTCTATTTAGAACCATACTCTAAACTACAGTATTTCCTAATATACTTGAAATAAAAATTCCCTCTCCTACCCTAAGTACACTATCAAACTGCTTTTCTTTTTTTCTTCCACTTTCTTTTTTCGATACTCCATTTGAAAATTCCAGTGCATGCTGGGATAATCAAAAAAAGCGACCGTCACTGATGATGCTTTGTTTTATGGAAGGAGCAGATGCTATGGCAGTGACCGCATCCTCTGCCCTCTGATGATGCTTCGTTTGAGTACCCCAGCATGCGTTGGGATTCCCAGTTGAAGTATCATCAAAACGGAAGTGAAAAAAAAATAGAAAAACAGTTAGTGTGGTTAGGGAACAATAGCGGATTTTTAATTCAAGTATAGTTCAGATTATAGCACTAAGTAGATAGTGATTTAGGATGAAAATTACTTTACATCGCCACTTTAATAGACTCTGCTAGCAACATGTCAAATAAAACAGTGTGCAGATAAGAGATGAAATGGTGAGATAATACCTTACTGGTCACAATATATAAGGGCGATAAAGTTGTTGTTTGGAAACTTGTTTTAGAAAAAGAATAAGACTTTTACAGTGTATGACGCTGCAGAATATTATGTAACAGTTAAGAAAAGAAACATGGCTACAGCTGAGCAAAGTGGACACTCCACATAACAAAAATACCTTACATATCAAAGTACTATCAGCAGAAGATGTTAGCAAATCTCTTAGGGTGCTTTCACACTGCGTCCAGGCACCGGTTCAGTGGCTCTGTCAGGGTTTATGTCCGAACCCTCGCAAAATGGGATCGGGTGTATGCGAGCCATAGACTATAATGATACAGACAGAGTGAATGTGTGGTCTGACGTGCACCATTTTCGAGCATTTACGCCAACTGGAGGTGGACACCCAGACTTAGTAGACTGCATCTGGGTGTTCACTTCCAGGAGGCATATACCCCCAAAAATGATGCACATCAGAGTGCACATTTGCTCTGTCTGCATCATCGTAATCTATGGCCCCGTTCCCCCGAATCCTATTTTGTGTGGGGTTTGGAAGTGAAAGCACCCTTAGGCTGATGAAGCTGTTACTGAAAGTAGTGAATAATACATAGCTAGCCATTTGGTAAAAGTGTTTCCAATCATTTAAGACACTATCTTATGAGAGAGATGTGAACCCTGTCAAAACTGATTGAGGAGGCATTGCCTTAGTTTTGGATTCTGCCTGAGGATTATTAGACTTTAAATAACTGATATATATTTATATTGTGTTGTGTATTTACTCTACCACTTTGATCAATGTTATTTTCTTTAAACAATAATAAAGGGGGGTGTTATAGCATATATCAAGCATACATGTCTCTATTAGGGGAGAGCATATAGGACAGGAAACATGAAGGGGTAAATGACTTACTGTGGCATAGGGCAGAGTGAGATGGATGTCTGAATATACCAATTGCAAGGAAGCTACTGTTGAATTTTACCGTTTTGTGCCTGCATTTCATCACACAATCCATACAGATTCATCATATAGGAAGTTCTGATGTCCTAGTAAGTGAAACTCTTGTGAGAAACCCCCTTGGGGTAAGGGGGTCTTCATGGGATCACAAGACCCAATTGAAGAGACGGAATCCATGAATTTTTAGATAGAAATCAGCAAATATATAAATAAAATATTTCTAGTTGATTTGTATTCACTGGAAGAGAGAAGGCATAAAGAAACCCTACTTTAAAATAATTATTCTAGCTGTTTTTTTTCCTGTACCTCCGGTTCCTGGACTTACAGGGGTCCCCTATCAGCATCTACTTCCTGGTCCCTCTGAATACAAAGGAAATGACAATCCAACCAATCACTGGCAGCAGCGGTGACCCACGTCAGCTAGTGATTGTACAAGCTTTTTTTCCTGTATATCAAGAGGAATCCAGGAGACATCAAAATGGTGAAGGCTGGGGATCTTTCACACAGTTTTCAGAGCTTGTTAAAAATATATATATATGTTTTTAAAATCACATTTCCCAAGCAGGCTTTTTAAAACTCTCATTTCTTATGGGTGCACATCTTGAGCACAGAAATACTTGTTATGCATGTCTCTGTATAGCCATTGTGCCATTAAGGAGAATCATGGAGCTTTTGAATTATTATTAGTAATTAAAATAACAATCTGCTTCAATCCTGGGACCATTTTGTGGAATACAATAAAGTATCTAGTTGGCGCAGATGTTATATTTGAATGCAGACTACTTCTGATTTCTGGCACAGGGAAGCATATTCTATGGCATATATTGTTGTAATACCCACATCTGTCTGTAGTGCCCACAGAAAGCAGATATAGTTTTATATGGGGCAGCTGGCATAGGGATAAGATGGGATTGGGTTTCCTTGGTAAGAAACCTGCATTACAACATTTCAGCATACACTTAAATCCTGAGAAATCATGCAGACAAACCATGTGAGAAAGGAGAAGTAATTGAGCGAAATGTGCGATTCATGCTGCTGAAATACTGTTTGTTTTCTATTTGTCAAGCGATATATATGTAAAACGTACTATATTGCAAAAAATTTAGCACTTGTTACAAAACAGGTAAAAAGAGCTCAAGGGAATATAAAGACATTATTATAATATAGTAAAAATATAATACACATCCAATATATTAAACACATAAAACACATTAGTCAAAACATTAGATCATTCAATGGCCATTTATTGGTCTGACTTTATGATGCATGTACAGTTCAGCAGGAATCTGTCATCTCTCTTAAAGTATTAGCCTCTCTTTACATCTGCATTTTGATCTTCACATGAAATGAAAACTGTGGCATATTGCCATATCCATTATTTGATGTACACCAGCAACACCAAACAGACCCATTTAGCTTCTAATAGGTTCCACCTGATTTCATCATAATTTGCATTGTTCTTCAATTAAAAATGATGAACTCTAAATTTAATTCACCTAAAAGGGAATCCTATGCAGATGTGAACATAAAGTAATGTGCATACTTAATTCCCCAGAAAGTGTGTTTAAACCTTCTGGAGAAGTGATCTTCAGATCAGCTTCACAGCTCCGAAGCTGATCGTTTAGCAACAACCATTGATAGCAATCAAACAGTAGACGACCACTCAATGACTTTTCCTTAGAGATGAGTGGATCTTTTTAAATTTGAATTTGCCAGGTTAGATTAATTTTCCAGAATAATTTGATTTGAGTTGAATAAATTCACTGCAAATCAAATTATTAAAAAAAGACTAATTGTCCTGAAAAAGCAGGAAAGAAAAGATATAAAGAACTGAGAGGTTTACTCTTGCTTTCCCTGTTGGTGCGTGTTGGTTCTGTTACTGCAGTATATCTCAGAACAATCACTTCAGTCACACTGAGTGACTATACAGGTACTTTACTTTCCTACATATTACTTGAATTTTTTCTAAAACCAATTCTTTCAGCTCTCATTAGATATCTAGGTGGTTTTACAGAAGACTCCTCACAGTTAACACACCAGGTCTGCCTTGACTGACATTCTTCCATAGTCAGCACTAGTTTTGAGTGCAAAGTGGGACTTTATTTAAAGCAGAAGAGAAGCTATTCTCCTCTACTCTGACAATGGGCAAAGTAGATAAGCAGCTTCCACATATCTTGTGGACCACTTAGTTAAAGGGAAATACTAAAACTAAAAAGTTTAAAATCCTACAATTTTTCCCATTAGAAGACATTGGATTCACTCTGCTTTATCAAAATCTTTTGGATCTCTTAACTAAGACACATCTAATGCAATGTCTATGGGAAATCAATGAGTAAACCTAGTCATTCTTAAAGAACTTGCAATCTAACATCTATAGGGTGTGAAAATGGTAAATGTTTAACAATAGTGAGGAATGGAATTAGGTATTCTTCAGGAAAATAAAATGTAAGAAACTCAATAGTACTAAAATAGAATTGACTCAGAAAAGACAATGGTGAACATTAGAAATTAAAATCATTTTATACGAGTATTAATAAAAAAAATATCAAATTTTATGTAGACAGCTGCTTACAACTTTGCTTCTGGGTTTCAGTAGCTGCAAATGCTAACTCAAGGGAGTCACTTCAGTGGAGATTACTAGAGATTATTTTTCCTCAGTCATATAAATAATTGGTGTTGGATAAGTCAGTACAAGAGTTCAAGTGGATAAGCCAATATAAATTACATTTTAATAATTGAACTAAGGCAAAAAATCAATGGATGAAGCTGAAATCACAAAGTACACAAGAAGTAAAATGCCCTAATAATAAATTGTTCACTAAAGACTTTGAATTGAATGCATCAATTTTAAGTTTCTCTTGCTTACCTTTTTTTTTGTTTTTAATTTTGGCAAAAATTTGCAGCTAGATGTGTAGTGCAATTAAATAAATGCTAATTGTTCTCGCTTCAGGCAACACAGATACCTCTAGATGGCTTGACAATAGTAAATCTACAAAAAATCTTAGTAATTCAATTTAGAATTATTATTAATAGTTGTGTGAATTTTTTGGATGTTATTTGTGTCGTGTTTTTTGCATCTTAGTATTAATAATAAGTAATGCCCTTAGGAAATGAATGTAATAAAAGAGTTTTCAAGTTATTTGCTTGGATTACTGTACAGGAATATTATTTAATAGAAAACCAAACCAATACCAAATCAATAAATATAACATTAAAGTGATCAGAAGGTCATCTTATCCACACTTTTCAGTAAGCAGGATTTTCTCCACTCTACTAAAACAGACATATTGAAGAAATCCAGCAGAGAAGATAGGAATAAAGCTCCTGTTGATCTGTTCAATTTTCAACTTCAGACTAGCTGAGGAGGGGACTTAGCCAAAATATGGGCTTAACAATATTGTCCTACTGCAGATAAGGCACAGGAATGAGTTTCCTTTTACAGCAAGTTAACTAACAGCCAGACATGGAAAGGAAAAATAAAAAGAGGGTCATGTCTTAGCTTCAAAGAACATGAGAAATTTCAGTAATATTATCATATATTTCTCTGTAATGTAAGAAAAAAACGAATCCAAGAAAAAAAAGACGATTGAAAGAGCAAGTACTTGTTAATTTATTTTTTATCTTAGTGCTACTTTAAGCATTCCCCTATTACCCAATTGTAGTAGCTGACGTTTTAAAACACCACTCCAGCGTTTTTTTTCTTATCACTGCTAAAGTGGTGCTGCTAATCTAAGTTTCCTGAGCCTAGTCTTATACTTGACATCCGCCATCTTCAGCTCTTCCTAGCATTGCTCCAGTCCCGCGCTGCCATCTTGCTACCGCAACTTCTGATTGACCGTAAGTCAGAGAGAATGATCACAAGCTCTCAATGTAAGTCTATGAGAGATTTTGATCTTGCTCTCATAGACTTACATTGAGTTGTGACTTAACGGATCACTCTACCAAACATTTGAGCGATCCGGCATCTCATAAATTGCTGAAGACTGACAGAAGTAGTGCCGGGAACAGCAGAAGACGGCAGCTGGTAAGTATAAGACTAAAGGCAGCGAACTTAGAATAGTAGCACCACTTCAGTGCTGCAACAAAAAAAAACGCTGTAGTTGTGCTTTAAAGTTACCTTTATACTGTGCGAGTAAAAATGCTTTCACCACATTTACACTGAAGCTCATTGTGGTGATGATTGCCAGCAGAGAAAATTTTATTATAAACATGTACAGTGGCCAAAAGTATTGGCACCCCTGCAATTCTGTCAGATAATACTCAGTTTCTTCCTGAAAATGATTGCAATCACAAATTCTTTTGTATTATTATCTTCATTTAATTTGCTTGCAAGGAAAAAACACAAAAGAGAATGAAGCAAAAATCAAATCATTGATCATTTCACACAAAACTCCAAAAATGGGCCAGACAAAAAGTATTGGCACCTTCAGCCTAATACTTGGTTGCACAACCTTTAGCCAAAATAACTGCGAACAACCGCTTCCGGTAACCATCAATAAGTTTCTTACAATGCTCTGCTGGAATTGTAAACCATTCTTCTTTGGCAAACTGCTCCTGGTCCCTGATATTTGAAGGGTGCTTTCTCAAAACTGCCATTTTGAGATCTCTCCACATGTGACCTATGGGATTCAGGTCTGGACTCATTGCTGGCCACCTTAGAAGTCTCCAGTGCTTTCTCTCACACCATTTAATAGTGCTTTTGGAAGTGTGTTTTGGGTCATTGTCCTGCAGGAAAACCCATGACCTCTGAGAGAGACCCAGCTTTCTCACACTGGGCCCTACATTATGCTGCAAAATTTGTTGGTAGTCTTCAGTCTTCTTAATGCCATGCACACGGTCAAGCAGTCCAGTGCCAGAGGCAGCAAAGCAACCCCAAAACATCAGGGAACCTCCGCCATGTTTGACTGTAGGGACCGTGTTCTTTTCTTTGAATGCCTCTTATTTTTCCTGTACACTCTATGTTGATGCTTTTTCCCAAAAAGCTCTACTTTTGTCTCATATGACCAGAGAACATTCTTCCAAAACGTTTTAGGCTTTCTCAGGTAAGTTTTGGCAAACTCCAGCCTGGCTTTTTTATGTCTCGGGGTAAGAAGTGGGGTCTTCCTGGGTATCCTACCATACAGTCCCTTTTCATTCAGATGCCGACGGATAGTTTGGGTTGACACTATTGCACCCTCGGACTGCAGGGCAGCTTGAACTTATTTGGATGTTAGTCGAGGTTCTTTATCCACCATCCGCACAATCTTGCGTTGAAATCTCTCATCAATTTTTCTTTTCCGTCCACATCTAGGGAGGCTAGCCACAATGCCATGGGCTTTAAACTTCTTGATGACACTGCGCACGGAAGACACAGGAACATTCAGGTCTTTGGAGATGGACTTGTAGCCTTGAGATTGCTCATGCTTCCTCACAATTTGGTTTCTCAGACTGTTCTTTGGTCTTCTTTCTTTTCTCCATGCTCAATGTGGTACACACAAGGACACAGGACAGAGGTTGAGTCAACTTTAATTCATGTTAACTGGCTGCAAGTGTGATTTAGTTATTGCCAACACCTGTTAGGTGCCACAGGTAAGTTACAGGTGCTGTTAATTACATGATTTAGAGAAGCATCACATGATTTTTCAAACAGTGCCAATACTTTTGTCCACCCCCTTTTTTAGGTTTGGTTTTTAATTGTATCCAATTTGGCTTTAGGACAATTCTTTTTGTGTTTTTTCATTGAAGACAAATTAAATGAAGATAATAATACCAAAGAATTTGTGATTGCAATCATTTTCAGGAAGAAAGTGAGTATTATCTGACAGAATTGCAGGGGTGCCAATACTTTTGGCCACCACTGTATGCATGAAAAGTGTGGGGTAGATTGCTCTTTATCATATTATAGACACCCTCTACTTAACCTGATTTTGCTGGTTCTTTGGAATATTATATTTATCTGCACTGTAAATTTAGATAACATAGTTGATAGGTTTAGTAAGAATTTTATTAAAATTGTAACAGTGTTCAAAAACTTTCTGTAAGAAAGGCTAAATTTATCTTCATGCTTAATAGATTCTATTAGCTATTAATATTTATGAGACCCATGGACTATTCAGTATACAGCACAGGTCACACGAGCATTCATTATTAAAAAATGATGCAGAGAAACATCCATAGAATTTAGCAAGAAATGCTCAATGCTAAATCTGCTGCTTTATTATTTATGAGCTGGAAGTAGAACCCATACATTATTTTGACTGAACACTCTCATCCCCAAACATGACAGAAAAGGATTTATTTTTTTCATTAAATCCATTAATGTTTTCTAAAGAAGCCTGTGGCTGTGATTCGTCAAAAATTTATGTCTGAAGATTATGTGTTGTGGTCTCTTTTTAACTACTGCTTGAATCAGTCACACACGGTGGCTGGAAACGTCTTGTTTAATTTTCTGAATGTAAAACAAAGTGAACCTATAAATGTCCAAAAATATTAGCAACAAAGCTCAATGTTCTGTAAGTTTTTATAAGGAGTTCTGTTCTAAAACATAAAAGGGTTTACCTCCCCATTGGTTTATGTAATAAAATAAACCATGCAATGATTTTTTCTTGACTTAAAGGGTCATGTAGCTAAAAGTATAGACGTACTTTATAAAATGAGTAGCTACTCTAAACAAATATTCGCGCATGCTTTTTAAAAAATGTAGCGAATCATCTGCTTTACAGAACTATTTGGCATGTGCAGGGCTTGACTGCAATACTCTAATATCAAGTTTAATGTCACCGCTAGAATTAGCTTGTGAATTGATTACTATTTATACTTTCTGTTTATTTGTACAAAAATACTGCGTGAAAACTAATATCAAAACCAATCCTATTATTTTTTATTGGAAAATTTCTAGCACATCTTGCCCTTAAGTTGTTGCAACTAGCTCATCTGGGACCTGGATCAAACCATGTTGTTTGCAGTGTTTTTCTGTCCAGGAGTTCACTGCTGACATGTGCACAAAATATATAACTTTTTCATTATTTGTGTCTAACTCCAAAATAACTGGCCAGACACAACTGACATATGTCAACTAACCTTTAAAAAAACTGTCTTCAATTAGCTCTTAAGTAGAGATAAGCGTTGTTCGACTCGAACTGTTCGCCAATCTCAAATTCGAGCTGTTTTGGGCGGTGTTCGAGCCGTTCGGCGAACACGAACGATTTGAGAAAAATTTGGCTGTTCGAGGTTATGTTCGATAACTGTTCGTGCACCAAAATCATAACTGGATTTTTTCTCAGTAATGATGAAAATTAATGTTAATATGCAGTTTGAGTGTACAGCGGGGTGGGGGGAGGGGCAGGGGATGGATCTCTGCAGGAATAATGAAGATCTCCATTTTTTTTTTCCCGCATTTACAGTGGGGAGGTGCAATCTGTCAGCCTATCAGCAGCGCACACACGGAGCGAAGTGCTTTTTTTCACACAAGCAAGGGCATGTATCATTGCCAGTGTATGTCACATGTCCTTGCCCTATAAGACCCAGCCATTTTCCCCGTCGCCACCATTTTCTCACTGCTGCAGCTGCGTGTTAGATGGCACCGCTTTTGCTGTGTGCGCTATACCTTGTTAATTTCAAGCCAATTTTCGCACAAATCTACAGATAGCTTGGGAGTAGGGAATAGTTGTGATTGCAGTCCTTTTAAGGACTAGGTTACAGCATTTCCTACAACTTTTATCAGGCAGGTCTGTGCTCTTAAATAGATAGATTGTGGGAGTAAAGACTAATTATAATTGCAGTCCTTTTCAGGACTAGGTTACATCAGTTCCTATCAGTTTTTGCTAGGCAGGTCTGTGCCAGTGCTGTGCAACTTTTTTTCACAGCATTTGGCTGAATCTAGCAAAGCTAATCCTTTTTGGCCTATTGCAGAGTGTGTTAGTCAGTGGAGTAGCCTATCTGTGTTGCAAGATATACCACCTGTGTATAGAATACCAATTGTTTTACTGCACCTAGTGAAGTAAAATCTTTTGGGCATAGCATCATTCTATTAGTCCATCTATACTGACCTCCATCAGGTTGCAAATTGAATATAATTTTTTTCTGCATCTAGCTCTGAAAAAATATTTGGGCTTCTAGCAGTGTGTGGGACTTCTTCTATTAGTCCTTCTATACTGACCTCCATCAGGTTGCAAACTGAATATAATTTTTTTCTGCATCTAGCTCTGAAAAAATATTTGGCCTTCTAGCAGTGTGTGGGACTTTCTCTATTAGTCCATCTATACTGACCTCCATCAGGTTGCAAATTAAAAATAATTTATATCTGCATCTAGCTCTGAAAAAATATTTGGCCTTCTAGCAGTGTGTGGGACTTTCTCTATTAGTCCATCTATACTGACCTCCATCAGGTTGCAAATTAAAAATAATTTTTTGTCTGCATCTAGCTCTGAAAAAATATTTGGCCTTCTAGCAGTGTGTGGGACTTTCTCTATTAGTCCATCTATACTGACCTCCATCAGGTTGCAAACTGAATATATTTTTTTTCTGCATCTACCTCTGAAAAAATATTGGGCTTCTAGCTGTGTGTGGGACTTGTTCTATTAATCCATCTATACAGACCTCCATCAGGTTGCAAACTGAATATAATTTTTTTCTGCATCTACCTCTGAAAAAATATTTGGGCTTCTAGCTGTGTGTGGGACTTGTTCTATTAATCCATCTATACAGACCTCCATCAGGTTGCAAACTGAATATAATTTTTTTTTGCATCTACCTCTGAAAAAATATTTGGGCTTCTAGCTGTGTGTGGGACTTGTTCTATTAGTCCATCTATACTGACCTCTATCAGGTTGCAAACTGAATATAATTTTTTTCTGCATCTAGCTCTGAAAAAATATTTGGCCTTCTAGCAGTGTGTGGGACTTTCTCTATTAGTCCATCTATACTGACCTCCATGAGGTTGCAAATTAAAAATAATTTTTATCTGCATCTAGCTCTGAAAAAATATTTGGGCTTCTAGCAGTGTGTGGGACTTTCTCTATTAGTCGATCTATATTGACCTCCATCAGGTTGCAAACTGAATATAATTTTTTTCTGCATCTACCTCTGAAAAAATATTTGGGCTTCTAGCAGTGTGTGGGACTTGTTCTATTAGTCCATCTATACTGACCTCCATCAGGTTGCAAACTGAATATAATTTTTTTCTGCATCTAGCTCTGAAAAAATATTTGGCCTTCTAGCAGTGTGTGGGACTTTCTCTATTAGTCCATCTATACTGACCTCCATCAGGTTGCAAATTAAAAATAATTTTTATCTGCATCTAGCTCTGAAAAAATATTTGGCCTTCTAGCAGTGTGTGGGACTTTCTCTATTAGTCCATCTATACTGACCTCCATCAGGTTGCAAATTGAATATATTTTTTTTCTGCATCTACCTCTGAAAAAATATTGGGCTTCTAGCAGTGTGTAGGACTTTCTCTATTAGTCCATCTATACTGACCTCCATCACGCTGCAAATTCAAAATAATTTTTTGTCTGCATCTAGCTCTGAAAAAATATTTGGCCTTCTAGCAGTGTGTGGGACTTTCTCTATTAGTCCATCTATACTGACCTCCATCAGGTTGCAAATTAAAAATAATTTTTATCTGCATCTAGCTCTGAAAAAATATTTGGCCTTCTAGCAGTGTGTGGGACTTTCTCTATTAGTCCATCTATACAGACCTCCATCAGGTTGCAAATTAAAAATATTTTTTTGTCTGCATCTAGCTCTGAAAAAATATTTGGCCTTCTAGCAGTGTGTTGGACTTTCTCTATTAGTCCATCTATACTGACCTCCATCAGGTTGCAAATTCAAAATAATTTTTTGTCTGCATCCAGCTCTGAAAAAATATTTGGCCTTCTAGCAGTGTGTGGGACTTTCTCTATTAGTCCATCTATACTGACCTCCATCAGGCTGCAAATTAAAAATAATTTTTATCTGCATCTACCTCTGAAAAAATATTTGGCCTTCTAGCTGTGTGTGGGAGTTGTTATGTTAGTCCATCTATACTGACCTCCATCAGGCTGCAAACTGAATATAATTTTTTTCTGCATCTAGCTCTGAAAAAATATTTGGCCTTCTAGCAGTGTGTGGGACTTTCTCTATTAGTCCATCTATACTGACCTCCATCAGGTTGCAAATTAAAAATAATTTATATCTGCATCTAGCTCTGAAAAAATATTTGGCCTTCTAGCAGTGTGTGGGACTTTCTCTATTAGTCCATCTATACTGACCTCCATCAGGTTGCAAATTAAAAATAATTTTTTGTCTGCATCTAGCTCTGAAAAAATGTTTGGCCTTCTAGCAGTGTGTGGGACTTTCTCTATTAGTCCATCTATACTGACCCCCATCAGGTTGCAAACTGAATATATTTTTTTTCTGCATCTACCTCTGAAAAAATATTGGTCTTCTAGCTGTGTGTGGGACTTGTTCTATTAATCCATCTATACAGACCTCCATCAGGTTGCAAACTGAATATAATTTTTTTCTGCATCTACCTCTGAAATAATATTTGGGCTTCTAGCTGTGTGTGGGACTTGTTCTATTAGTCCATCTATACTGACCTCCATCAGGTTGCAAACTGAATATAATTTTTTTCTGCATCTAGCTCTGAAAAAATGTTTGGCCTTCTAGCAGTGTGTGGGACTTTCTCTATTAGTCCATCTATACTGACCTCCATCAGGTTGCAAACTGAATATATTTTTTTTCTGCATCTACCTCTAAAAAAATATTGGGCTTCTAGCTGTGTGTGGGACTTGTTCTATTAATCCATCTATACAGACCTCCATCAGGTTGCAAACTGAATATAATTTTTTTCTGCATCTACCTCTGAAAAAATATTTGGGCTTCTAGCTGTGTGTGGGACTTGTTCTATTAATCCATCTATACAGACCTCCATCAGGTTGCAAACTGAATATAATTTTTTTCTGCATCTACCTCTGAAAAAATATTTGGGCTTCTAGCTGTGTGTGGGACTTGTTCTATTAGTCCATCTATACTGACCTCCATCAGGTTGCAAACTGAATATAATTTTTTTCTGCATCTAGCTCTGAAAAAATATTTGGCCTTCTAGCAGTGTGTGGGACTTTCTCTATTAGTCCATCTATACTGACCTCCATCAGGTTGCAAATTAAAAATAATTTTTATCTGCATCTAGCTCTGAAAAAATATTTGGCCTTCTAGCAGTGTGTGGGACTTTCTCTATTAATCCATCTATACTGACCTCCATCAGGTTGCAAACTGAATATAATTTTTTTCTGCATCTACCTCTGAAAAAATATTTGGGCTTCTAGCAGTGTGTGGGACTTGTTCTATTAGTCCATCTATACTGACCTCCATCAGGTTGCAAACTGAATATAATTTTTTTCTGCATCTAGCTCTGAAAAAATATTTGGCCTTCTAGCAGTGTGTGGGACTTTCTCTATTAGTCCATCTATACTGACCTCCATCAGGTTGCAAATTAAAAATAATTTTTATCTGCATCTAGCTCTGAAAAAATATTTGGCCTTCTAGCAGTGTGTGGGACTTTCTCTATTAGTCCATCTATACTGACCTCCATCAGGTTGCAAATTGAATATATTTTTTTTCTGCATCTACCTCTGAAAAAATATTGGGCTTCTAGCAGTGTGTAGGACTTTCTCTATTAGTCCATCTATACTGACCTCCATCACGCTGCAAATTCAAAATAATTTTTTGTCTGCATCTAGCTCTGAAAAAATATTTGGCCTTCTAGCAGTGTGTGGGACTTTCTCTATTAGTCCATCTATACTGACCTCCATCAGGTTGCAAATTAAAAATAATTTTTATCTGCATCTAGCTCTGAAAAAATATTTGGCCTTCTAGCAGTGTGTGGGACTTTCTCTATTAGTCCATCTATACAGACCTCCATCAGGTTGCAAATTAAAAATAATTTTTTGTCTGCATCTAGCTCTGAAAAAATATTTGGCCTTCTAGCAGTGTGTTGGACTTTCTCTATTAGTCCATCTATACTGACCTCCATCAGGTTGCAAATTCAAAATAATTTTTTGTCTGCATCCAGCTCTGAAAAAAATTTGGCCTTCTAGCAGTGTGTGGGACTTTCTCTATTAGTCCATCTATACTGACCTCCATCAGGCTGCAAATTAAAAATAATTTTTATCTGCATCTACCTCTGAAAAAATATTTGGCCTTCTAGCTGTGTGTGGGACTTGTTCTATTAGTCCATCTATACTGACCTCCATCAGGTTGCAAACTGAATATAATTTTTTTCTGCATCTAGCTCTGAAAAAATATTTGGCCTTCTAGCAGTGTGTGGGACTTTCTCTATTAGTCCATCTATACTGACCTCCATCAGGTTGCAAATTAAAAATAATTTATATCTGCATCTAGCTCTGAAAAAATATTTGGCCTTCTAGCAGTGTGTGGGACTTTCTCTATTAGTCCATCTATACTGACCTCCATCAGGTTGCAAATTAAAAATAATATTTTTTCTGCATCTAGCTCTGAAAAAATGTTTGGCCTTCTAGCAGTGTGTGGGACTTTCTGTATTAGTCCATCTATACTGACCTCCATCAGGTTGCAAACTGAATATATTTTTTTTCTGCATCTACCTCTGAAAAAATATTGGGCTTCTAGCTGTGTGTGGGACTTGTTCTATTAATCCATCTATACTGACCTCCATCAGGTTGCAAACTGAATATAATTTTTTTCTGCATCTACCCCTGAAGAAATATTTGGGCTTCTAGCTGTGTGTGGGACTTGTTCTATTAGTCCATCTATACTGACCTCCATCAGGTTGCAAACTGAATATAATTTTTTTCTGCATCTAGCTCTGAAAAAATATTTGGCCTTCTAGCAGTGTGTGGGACTTTCTCTATTAGTCCATCTATACTGACCTCCATCAGCTTGCAAATTAAAAATAATTTATATCTGCATCTAGCTCTGAAAAAATATTTGGCCTTCTAGCAGTGTGTGGGACTTTCTCTATTAGTCCATCTATACTGACCTCCATCAGGTTGCAAATTAAAAATAATTTTTTGTCTGCATCTAGCTCTGAAAAAATATTTGGCCTTCTAGCAGTATGTGGGACTTTCTCTATTAGTCCATCTATACTGACCTCCATCAGGCTGCAAATTAAAAATAATTTTTATCTGCATCTAGCTCTGAAAAAATATTTGGCCTTCTAGCTGTGTGTGGGACTTTCTCTATTAGTCCATCTATACTGACCTCCATCAGGTTGCAAATTAAAAATAATATTTTTTCTGCATCTAGCTCTGAAAAATTGTTTGGCCTTCTAGCAGTGTGTGGGACTTTCTCTATTAGTCCATCTATACTGACCTCCATCAGGTTGCAAACTGAATATATTTTTTTTCTGCATCTACCTCTGAAAAAATATTGTGCTTCTAGCTGTGTGTGGGACTTGTTCTATTAATCCATCTATACAGACCTCCATCAGGTTGCAAACTGAATATAATTTTTTTCTGCATCTACCCCTGAAGAAATATTTGGGCTTCTAGCTGTGTGTGGGACTTGTTCTATTAGTCCATCTATACTGACCTCCATCAGGTTGCAAACTGAATATAATTTTTTTCTGCATCTAGCTCTGAAAAAATATTTGGCCTTCTAGCAGTGTGTGGGACTTTCTCTATTAGTCCATCTATACTGACCTCCATCAGCTTGCAAATTAAAAATAATTTATATCTGCATCTAGCTCTGAAAAAATATTTGGCCTTCTAGCAGTGTGTGGGACTTTCTCTATTAGTCCATCTATACTGACCTCCATCAGGTTGCAAATTAAAAATAATTTTTTGTCTGCATCTAGCTCTGAAAAAATATTTGGCCTTCTAGCAGTATGTGGGACTTTCTCTATTAGTCCATCTATACTGACCTCCATCAGGCTGAAAATTAAAAATAATTTTTATCTGCATCTACCTCTGAAAAAATATTTGGCCTTCTAGCTGTGTGTGGGACTTGTTCTATTAGTGAATCTATACTGACCTCCATCAGGTTGCAAACTGAATATAATTTTTTTCTGCATCTACCTCTGAAAAAATATTTGGCCTTCTAGCAGTGTGTGGGACTTTCTCTATTAGTCCATCTATACTGACCTCCATCAGGTTGCAAATCAAAAATAATTTATATCTGCATCTAGCTCTGAAAAAATATTTAGCCTTCTAGCAGTGTGTGGGACTTTCTCTATTAGTCCATCTATACTGACCTCCATCAGGTTGCAAATTAAAAATAATTTTTTGTCTGCATCTAGCTCTGAAAAAATGTTTGGCCTTCTAGCAGTGTGTGGGACTTTATCTATTAGTCCATCTATACTGACCTCCATCAGGTTGCAAACTGAATATAGTTTTTTTCTGCATCTACCTCTGAAAAAATATTGGGCTTCTAGCTGTGTGTGGGAATTGTTCTATTAATCCATCTATACAGACCTCCATCAGGTTGCAAACTGAATATAATTTTTTTCTGCATCTACCTCTGAAAAAATATTTGGGCTTCTAGCTGTGTGTGGGACTTGTTCTATTAGTCCATCTATACTGACCTCCATCAGGTTGCAAACTGAATATAATTTTTTTCTGCATCTAGCTCTGAAAAAATGTTTGGCCTTCTAGCAGTGTGTGGGACTTTCTCTATTAGTCCATCTATACTGACCTCCATCAGGTTGCAAACTGAATATATTTTTTTTCTGCATCTACCTCTGAAAAAATATTGGGCTTCTAGCTGTGTGTGGGACTTGTTCTATTAATCCATCTATACAGACCTCCATCAGGTTGCAAACTGAATATAATTTTTTTCTGCATCTACCTCTGAAAAAATATTTGGGCTTCTAGCTGTGTGTGGGACTTGTTCTATTAATCCATCTATACAGACCTCCATCAGGTTGCAAACTGAATATAATTTTTTTCTGCATCTACCTCTGAAAAAATATTTGGGCTTCTAGCTGTGTGTGGGACTTGTTCTGTTAGTCCATCTATACTGACCTCCATCAGGTTGCAAACTGAATATAATTTTTTTCTGCATCTAGCTCTGAAAAAATATTTGGCCTTCTAGCAGTGTGTGGGACTTTCTCTATTAGTCCATCTATACTGACCTCCATCAGGTTGCAAATTAAAAATAATTTTTATCTGCATCTAGCTCTTAAAAAATATTTGGCCTTCTAGCAGTGTGTGGGACTTTCTCTATTAGTCCATCTATACTGACCTCCATCAGGTTGCAAACTGAATATAATTTTTTTCTGCATCTACCTCTGAAAAAATATTTGGGCTTCTAGCAGTGTGTGGGACTTGTTCTATTAGTCCATCTATACTGACCTCCATCAGGTTGCAAACTGAATATAATTTTTTTCTGCATCTAGCTCTGAAAAAATATTTGGCCTTCTAGCAGTGTGTGGGACTTTCTCTATTAGTCCATCTATACTGACCTCCATCAGGTTGCAAATTAAAAATAATTTTTATCTGCATCTAGCTCTGAAAAAATATTTGGCTTTCTAGCAGTGTGTGGGACTTTCTCTATTAGTCCATCTATACTGACCTCCATCAGGTTGCAAACTGAATATAATTTTTTTCTGCATCTACCTCTGAAAAAATATTTGGGCTTCTAGCAGTGTGTGGGACTTGTTCTATTAGTCCATCTATACTGACCTCCATCAGGTTGCAAACTGAATATAATTTTTTTCTGCATCTAGCTCTGAAAAAATATTTGGCCTTCTAGCAGTGTGTGGGACTTTCTCTATTAGTCCATCTATACTGACCTCCATCAGGTTGCAAATTGAATATATTTTTTTTCTGCATCTACCTCTGAAAAAATATTGGGCTTCTAGCAGTGTGTAGGACTTTCTCTATTAGTCCATCTATACTGACCTCCATCACGCTGCAAATTCAAAATAATTTTTTGTCTGCATCTAGATCTGAAAAAATATTTGGCCTTCTAGCAGTGTGTGGGACTTTCTCTATTAGTCCATCTATACTTACCTCCATCAGGTTGCAAATTAAAAATAATTTTTATCTGCATCTAGCTCTGAAAAAATATTTGGCCTTCTAGCAGTGTGTGGGACTTTCTCTATTAGTCCATCTATACAGACCTCCATCAGGTTGCAAATTAAAAATAATTTTTTGTCTGCATCTAGCTCTGAAAAAATATTTGGCCTTCTAGCAGTGTGTGGGACTTTCTCTATTAGTCCATCTATACTGACCTCCATCAGGTTGCAAATTCAAAATAATTTTTTGTCTGCATCCAGCTCTGAAAAAATATTTGGCCTTCTAGCAGTGTGTGGGACTTTCTCTATTAGTCCATCTATACTGACCTCCATCAGGCTGCAAATTAAAAATAATTTTTATCTGCATCTACCTCTGAAAAAATATTTGGCCTTCTAGCTGTGTGTGGGACTTGTTCTATTAGTCCATCTATACTGACCTCCATCAGGTTGCAAACTGAATATAATTTTTTTCTGCATCTAGCTCTGAAAAAATATTTGGCCTTCTAGCAGTGTGTGGGACTTTCTCTATTAGTCCATCTATACTGACCTCCATCAGGTTGCAAATTAAAAATAATTTATATCTGCATCTAGCTCTGAAAAAATATTTGGCCTTCTAGCAGTGTGTGGGACTTTCTCTATTAATCCATCTATACTGACCTCCATCAGGTTGCAAATTAAAAATAATTTTTTGTCTGCATCTAGCTCTGAAAAAATGTTTGGCCTTCTAGCAGTGTTTGGGACTTTCTCTATTAGTCCATCTATACTGACCTCCATCAGGTTGCAAACTGAATATATTTTTTTTCTGCATTTACCTCTGAAAAAATATTGGGCTTCTAGCTGTGTGTGGGACTTGTTCTATTAATCCATCTATACAGACCTCCATCAGGTTGCAAACTGAATATAATTTTTTTCTGCATCTACCTCTGAAAAAATATTTGGGCTTCTAGCTGTGTGTGGGACTTGTTCTATTAATCCATCTATACAGACCTCCATCAGGTTGCAAACTGAATATAATTTTTTTCTGCATCTACCTCTGAAAAAATATTTGGGCTTCTAGCTGTGTGTGGGACTTGTTCTATTAGTCCATCTATACTGACCTCCATCAGGTTGCAAACTGAATATAATTTTTTTCTGCATCTAGCTCTGAAAAAATATTTGGCCTTCTAGCAGTGTGTGGGACTTTCTCTATTAGTCCATCTATACTGACCTCCATCAGGTTGCAAATTAAAAATAATTTTTATCTGCATCTAGCTCTGAAAAAATATTTGGCCTTCTAGCAGTGTGTGGGACTTTCTCTATTAGTCCATCTATACTGACCTCCATCAGGTTGCAAACTGAATATAATTTTTTTCTGCATCTACCTCTGAAAAAATATTTGGGCTTCTAGCAGTGTGTGGGACTTTTTCTATTAGTCCATCTATACTGACCTCCATCAGGTTGCAAACTGAATATAATTTTTTTCTGCATCTAGCTCTGAAAAAATATTTGGCCTTCTAGCAGTGTGTGGGACTTTCTTTATTAGTCCATCTATACTGACCTCCATCAGGTTGCAAATTAAAAATAATTTTTATCTGCATCTAGCTCTGAAAAAATATTTGGCCTTCTAGCAGTGTGTGGGACTTTCTCTATTAGTCCATCTATACTGACCTCCATCAGGTTGCAAATTGAATATATTTTTTTCTGCATCTACCTCTGAAAAAATATTGGGCTTCTAGCAGTGTGTAGGACTTTCTCTATTAGTCCATCTATACTGACCTCCATCACGCTGCAAATTCAAAATAATTTTTTGTCTGCATCTAGCTCTGAAAAAATATTTGGCCTTCTAGCAGTGTTGGACTTTCTCTATTAGTCCATCTATACTGACCTCCATCAGGTTGCAAATTAAAAATAATTTTTATCTGCATCTAGCTCTGAAAAAATATTTGGCCTTCTAGCAGTGTTTGGGACTTTCTCTATTAGTCCATCTATACAGACCTCCATCAGGTTGCAAATTAAAAATAATTTTTTGTCTGCATCTAGCTCTGAAAAAATATTTGGCCTTCTAGCAGTGTGTGGGACTTTCTCTATTAGTCCATCTATACTGACCTCCATCAGGTTGCAAATTCAAAATAATTTTTTGTCTGCATCCAGCTCTGAAAAAATATTTGGCCTTCTAGCAGTGTGTGGGACTTTCTCTATTAGTCCATCTATACTGACCTCCATCAGGCTGCAAATTAAAAATAATTTTTATCTGCATCTACCTCTGAAAAAATATTTGGCCTTCTAGCTGTGTGTGGGACTTGTTCTATTAGTCCATCTATACTGACCTCCATCAGGTTGCAAACTGAATATAATTTTTTTCTGCATCTAGCTCTGAAAAAATATTTGGCCTTCTTGCAGTGTGTGGGACTTTCTCTATTAGTCCATCTATACAGACCTCCATCAGGCTGCAAATTAAAAATAATTTTTTGTCTGCATCTAGCTCTGAAAAAATATTTGGCCTTCTAGCAGTGTGTGGGACTTTCTCTATTAGTCCATCTATACTGACCTCCATCAGGTTGCAAATTCAAAATAATTTTTTGTCTGCATCTAGCTCTGAAAAAATATTTCGCCTTCTAGCAGTGTGTGGGACTTTCTCTATTAGTCCATCTATACTGACCTCCATCAGGCTGCAAATTAAAAATAATTTTTATCTGCATCTACCTCTGAAAAAATATTTGGCCTTCTAGCAGTGTGTGGGACTGGTTCTATTAGTCCATCTATACTGACCTCCATCAGGTTGCAAACTGAATATAATTTTTTTTTGCATCTAGCTCTGAAAAAATATTTGGCCTTCTAGCAGTGTGTGGGACTTTCTCTATTAGTCCATCTATACTGACCTCCATCAGGTTGCAAATTAAAAATAATTTATATCTGCATCTAGCTCTGAAAAAATATTTGGCCTTCTAGCAGTGTGTGGGACTTTCTCTATTAATCCATCTATACTGACCTCCATCAGGTTGCAAATTAAAAATAATTTTTTGTCTGCATCTAGCTCTGAAAAAATGTTTGGCCTTCTAGCAGTGTGTGGGACTTTCTCTATTAGTCCATCTATACTGACCTCCATCAGGTTGCAAACTGAATATATTTTTTTTCTGCATCTACCTCTGAAAAAATATTGGGCTTCTAGCTGTGTGTGGGACTTGTTCTATTAATCCATCTATACAGACCTCCATCAGGTTGCAAACTGAATATAATTTTTTTCTGCATCTACCTCTGAAAAAATATTTGGCCTTCTAGCTGTGTGTGGGACTGGTTCTATCAGTCCATCTATACTGACCTCCATCAGGTTGCAAACTGAATATAATTTTTTTCTGCATCTAGCTCTGAAAAAATATTTGGCCTTCTAGCAGTGTGTGGGACTTTCTCTATTAGTCCATCTATACTGACCTCCATCAGGTTGCAAATTAAAAATAATTTTTATCTGCATCTAGCTCTGAAAAAATATTTGGCCTTCTAGCAGTGTGTGGGACTTTCTCTATTAGTCCATCTATACTGACCTCCATCAGGTTGCAAACTGAATATAATTTTTTTCTGCATCTACCTCTGAAAAAATATTTGGGCTTCTAGCAGTGTGTGGGACTTGTTCTATTAGTCCATCTATACTGACCTCCATCAGGTTGCAAACTGAATATAATTTTTTTCTGCATCTAGCTCTGAAAAAATATTTGGCCTTCTAGCAGTGTGTGGGACTTTCTTTATTAGTCCATCTATACTGACCTCCATCAGGTTGCAAATTAAAAATAATTTTTATCTGCATCTAGCTCTGAAAAAATATTTGGCCTTCTAGCAGTGTGTGGGACTTTCTCTATTAGTCCATCTATACTGACCTCCATCAGGTTGCAAATTGAATATATTTTTTTTCTGCATCTACCTCTGAAAAAATATTGGGCTTCTAGCAGTGTGTAGGACTTTCTCTATTAGTCCATCTATACTGACCTCCATCACGCTGCAAATTCAAAATAATTTTTTGTCTGCATCTAGCTCTGAAAAAATATTTGGCCTTCTAGCAGTGTTGGACTTTCTCTATTAGTCCATCTATACTGACCTCCATCAGGTTGCAAATTAAAAATAATTTTTATCTGCATCTAGCTCTGAAAAAATATTTGGCCTTCTAGCAGTGTTTGGGACTTTCTCTATTAGTCCATCTATACAGACCTCCATCAGGTTGCAAATTAAAAATAATTTTTTGTCTGCATCTAGCTCTGAAAAAATATTTGGCCTTCTAGCAGTGTGTGGGACTTTCTCTATTAGTCCATCTATACTGACCTCCATCAGGTTGCAAATTCAAAATAATTTTTTGTCTGCATCCAGCTCTGAAAAAATATTTGGCCTTCTAGCAGTGTGTGGGACTTTCTCTATTAGTCCATCTATACTGACCTCCATCAGGCTGCAAATTAAAAATAATTTTTATCTGCATCTACCTCTGAAAAAATATTTGGCCTTCTAGCTGTGTGTGGGACTTGTTCTATTAGTCCATCTATACTGACCTCCATCAGGTTGCAAACTGAATATAATTTTTTTCTGCATCTAGCTCTGAAAAAATAGTTGGCCTTCTTGCAGTGTGTGGGACTTTCTCTATTAGTCCATCTATACAGACCTCCATCAGGCTGCAAATTAAAAATAATTTTTTGTCTGCATCTAGCTCTGAAAAAATATTTGGCCTTCTAGCAGTGTGTGGGACTTTCTCTATTAGTCCATCTATACTGACCTCCATCAGGTTGCAAATTCAAAATAATTTTTTGTCTGCATCCAGCTCTGAAAAAATATTTCGCCTTCTAGCAGTGTGTGGGACTTTCTCTATTAGTCCATCTATACTGACCTCCATCAGGCTGCAAATTAAAAATAATTTTTATCTGCATCTACCTCTGAAAAAATATTTGGCCTTCTAGCTGTGTGTGGGACTGGTTCTATTAGTCCATCTATACTGACCTCCATCAGGTTGCAAACTGAATATAATTTTTTTTTGCATCTAGCTCTGAAAAAATATTTGGCCTTCTAGCAGTGTGTGGGACTTTCTCTATTAGTCCATCTATACTGACCTCCATCAGGTTGCAAATTAAAAATAATTTATATCTGCATCTAGCTCTGAAAAAATATTTGGCCTTCTAGCAGTGTGTGGGACTTTCTCTATTAATCCATCTATACTGACCTCCATCAGGTTGCAAATTAAAAATAATTTTTTGTCTGCATCTAGCTCTGAAAAAATGTTTGGCCTTCTAGCAGTGTGTGGGACTTTCTCTATTAGTCCATCTATACTGACCTCCATCAGGTTGCAAACTGAATATATTTTTTTTCTGCATCTACCTCTGAAAAAATATTGGGCTTCTAGCTGTGTGTGGGACTTGTTCTATTAATCCATCTATACAGACCTCCATCAGGTTGCAAACTGAATATAATTTTTTTCTGCATCTACCTCTGAAAAAATATTTGGCCTTCTAGCTGTGTGTGGGACTTGTTCTATCAGTCCATCTATACTGACCTCCATCAGGTTGCAAACTGAATATAATTTTTTTCTGCATCTAGCTCTGAAAAAAGATTTGGCCTTCTAGCAGTGTGTGGGACTTTCTCTATTAGTCCATCTATACTGACCTCCATCAGCTTGCAATTTAAAAATAATTTATATCTGCATCTAGCTCTGAAAAAATATTTGGCCTTCTAGCAGTGTGTGGGACTTTCTCTATTAGTCCATCTATACTGACCTCCATCAGGTTGCAAACTGAATATATTTTTTTTCTGCATCTACCTCTGAAAAAATATTGGGCTTCTAGCTGTGTGTGGGACTTGTTCTATTAATCCATCTATACAGACCTCCATCAGGTTGCAAACTGAATATAATTTTTTTCTGCATCTACCTCTGAAAAAATATTTGGGCTTCTAGCTGTGTGTGGGACTTGTTCTATTAGTCCATCTATACTGACCTCCATCAGGTTGCAAATTAAAAATAATTTTTATCTGCATCTAGCTCTGAAAAAATATTTGGCCTTCTAGCAGTGTGTGGGACTTTCTCTATTTGTCCATCTATACTGACCTCCATCAGCTTGCAAACTGAATATAATTTTTTTCTGCATCTACCACTGAAAAAATATTTGGGCTTCTAGCAGTGTGTGGGACTTGTTCTATTAGTCCATCTATACTGACCTCCATCAGGTTGCAAACTGAATATAATTTTTTTCTGCATCTAGCTCTGAAAAAATATTTGGCCTTCTAGCAGTGTGTGGGATTTTCTCTATTAGTCCATCTATACTGACCTCCATCAGGTTGCAAATTAAAAATAATTTTTATCTGCATCTAGCTCTGAAAAAATATTTGGCCTTCTAGCAGTGTGTGGGACTTTCTCTATTAGTCCATCTATACTGACCTCCATCAGGTTGCAAATTGAATATATTTATTTTCTGCATCTACCTCTGAAAAAATATTGGGCTTCTAGCAGTGTGTAGGACTTTCTCTATTAGTCCATCTATACTGACCTCCATCACGCTGCAAATTAAAAATAATTTTTTGTCTGCATCTAGCTCTGAAAAAATATTTGGCCTTCTAGCAGTGTGTGGGACTTTCTCTATTAGTCCATCTATACAGACCTCCATCAGGTTGCAAATTAAAAATAATTTTTTGTCTGCATCTAGCTCTGAAAAAATATTTGGCCTTCTAGCAGTGTGTGGGACTTTCTCTATTAGTCCATCTATACTGACCTCCATCAGGTTGCAAATTCAAAATAATTTTTTGTCTGCATCCAGCTCTGAAAAAATATTTGGCCTTCTAGCAGTGTGTGGGACTTTCTCTATTAGTCCATCTATACTGACCTCCATCAGGCTGCAAATTAAAAATAATTTTTATCTGCATCTAGCTCTGAAAAAATATTTGGCCTTCTAGCTGTGTGTGGGACTTGTTCTATTAGTCCATCTATACTGACCTCCATCAGGTTGCAAACTGAATATAATTTTTTTCTGCATCTAGCTCTGAAAAAATATTTGGCCTTCTAGCAGTGTGTGGGACTTTCTCTATTAGTCCATCTATACAGACCTCCATCAGGTTGCAAATTAAAAATAATTTTTTGTCTGCATCTAGCTCTGAAAAATATTTGGCCTTCTAGCAGTGTGTGGGACTTTCTCTATTAGTCCATCTATACTGACCTCCATCAGGTTGCAAACTGAATATATTTTTTTTCTGCATCTACCTCTGAAAAAATATTGGGCTTCTAGCTGTGTGTGGGACTTGTTCTATTAATCCATCTATACAGACCTCCATCAGGTTGCAAACTGAATATAATTTTTTTCTGCATCTACCTCTGAAAAAATATTTGGCCTTCTAGCTGTGTGTGGGACTTGTTCTATCAGTCCATCTATACTGACCTCCATCAGGTTGCAAACTGAATATAATTTTTTTCTGCATCTAGCTCTGAAAAAATATTTGGCCTTCTAGCAGTGTGTGGGACTTTCTCTATTAGTCCATCTATACTGACCTCCATCAGGTTGCAAATTAAAAATAATTTTTATCTGCATCTAGCTCTGAAAAAATATTTGGCCTTCTAGCAGTGTGTGGGACTTTCTCTATTAGTCCATCTATACTGACCTCCATCAGGTTGCAAACTGAATATAATTTTTTTCTGCATCTACCTCTGAAAAAATATTTGGGCTTCTAGCAGTGTGTGGGACTTGTTCTATTAGTCCATCTATACTGACCTCCATCAGGTTGCAAACTGAATATAATTTTTTTCTGCATCTAGCTCTGAAAAAATATTTGGCCTTCTAGCAGTGTGTGGGACTTTCTTTATTAGTCCATCTATACTGACCTCCATCAGGTTGCAAATTAAAAATAATTTTTATCTGCATCTAGCTCTGAAAAAATATTTGGCCTTCTAGCAGTGTGTGGGACTTTCTCTATTAGTCCATCTATACTGACCTCCATCAGGTTGCAAATTGAATATATTTTTTTTCTGCATCTACCTCTGAAAAAATATTGGGCTTCTAGCAGTGTGTAGGACTTTCTCTATTAGTCCATCTATACTGACCTCCATCACGCTGCAAATTCAAAATAATTTTTTGTCTGCATCTAGCTCTGAAAAAATATTTGGCCTTCTAGCAGTGTTGGACTTTCTCTATTAGTCCATCTATACTGACCTCCATCAGGTTGCAAATTAAAAATAATTTTTATCTGCATCTAGCTCTGAAAAAATATTTGGCCTTCTAGCAGTGTTTGGGACTTTCTCTATTAGTCCATCTATACAGACCTCCATCAGGTTGCAAATTAAAAATAATTTTTTGTCTGCATCTAGCTCTGAAAAAATATTTGGCCTTCTAGCAGTGTGTGGGACTTTCTCTATTAGTCCATCTATACTGACCTCCATCAGGTTGCAAATTCAAAATAATTTTTTGTCTGCATCCAGCTCTGAAAAAATATTTCGCCTTCTAGCAGTGTGTGGGACTTTCTCTATTAGTCCATCTATACTGACCTCCATCAGGCTGCAAATTAAAAATAATTTTTATCTGCATCTACCTCTGAAAAAATATTTGGCCTTCTAGCTGTGTGTGGGACTGGTTCTATTAGTCCATCTATACTGACCTCCATCAGGTTGCAAACTGAATATAATTTTTTTTTGCATCTAGCTCTGAAAAAATATTTGGCCTTCTAGCAGTGTGTGGGACTTTCTCTATTAGTCCATCTATACTGACCTCCATCAGGTTGCAAATTAAAAATAATTTATATCTGCATCTAGCTCTGAAAAAATATTTGGCCTTCTAGCAGTGTGTGGGACTTTCTCTATTAATCCATCTATACTGACCTCCATCAGGTTGCAAATTAAAAATAATTTTTTGTCTGCATCTAGCTCTGAAAAAATGTTTGGCCTTCTAGCAGTGTGTGGGACTTTCTCTATTAGTCCATCTATACTGACCTCCATCAGGTTGCAAACTGAATATATTTTTTTTCTGCATCTACCTCTGAAAAAATATTGGGCTTCTAGCTGTGTGTGGGACTTGTTCTATTAATCCATCTATACAGACCTCCATCAGGTTGCAAACTGAATATAATTTTTTTCTGCATCTACCTCTGAAAAAATATTTGGCCTTCTAGCTGTGTGTGGGACTTGTTCTATCAGTCCATCTATACTGACCTCCATCAGGTTGCAAACTGAATATAATTTTTTTCTGCATCTAGCTCTGAAAAAAGATTTGGCCTTCTAGCAGTGTGTGGGACTTTCTCTATTAGTCCATCTATACTGACCTCCATCAGCTTGCAATTTAAAAATAATTTATATCTGCATCTAGCTCTGAAAAAATATTTGGCCTTCTAGCAGTGTGTGGGACTTTCTCTATTAGTCCATCTATACTGACCTCCATCAGGCTGCAAATTAAAAATAATTTTTATCTGCATCTACCTCTGAAAAAATATTTGGCCTTCTAGCTGTGTGTGGGACTGGTTCTATTAGTCCATCTATACTGACCTCCATCAGGTTGCAAACTGAATATAATTTTTTTTTGCATCTAGCTCTGAAAAAATATTTGGCCTTCTAGCAGTGTGTGGGACTTTCTCTATTAGTCCATCTATACTGACCTCCATCAGGTTGCAAATTAAAAATAATTTATATCTGCATCTAGCTCTGAAAAAATATTTGGCCTTCTAGCAGTGTGTGGGACTTTCTCTATTAATCCATCTATACTGACCTCCATCAGGTTGCAAATTAAAAATAATTTTTTGTCTGCATCTAGCTCTGAAAAAATGTTTGGCCTTCTAGCAGTGTGTGGGACTTTCTCTATTAGTCCATCTATACTGACCTCCATCAGGTTGCAAACTGAATATATTTTTTTTCTGCATCTACCTCTGAAAAAATATTGGGCTTCTAGCTGTGTGTGGGACTTGTTCTATTAATCCATCTATACAGACCTCCATCAGGTTGCAAACTGAATATAATTTTTTTCTGCATCTACCTCTGAAAAAATATTTGGCCTTCTAGCTGTGTGTGGGACTTGTTCTATCAGTCCATCTATACTGACCTCCATCAGGTTGCAAACTGAATATAATTTTTTTCTGCATCTAGCTCTGAAAAAAGATTTGGCCTTCTAGCAGTGTGTGGGACTTTCTCTATTAGTCCATCTATACTGACCTCCATCAGCTTGCAATTTAAAAATAATTTATATCTGCATCTAGCTCTGAAAAAATATTTGGCCTTCTAGCAGTGTGTGGGACTTTCTCTATTAGTCCATCTATACTGACCTCCATCAGGTTGCAAACTGAATATATTTTTTTTCTGCATCTACCTCTGAAAAAATATTGGGCTTCTAGCTGTGTGTGGAACTTGTTCTATTAATCCATCTATACAGACCTCCATCAGGTTGCAAACTGAATATAATTTTTTTCTGCATCTACCTCTGAAAAAATATTTGGGCTTCTAGCTGTGTGTGGGACTTGTTCTATTAGTCCATCTATACTGACCTCCATCAGGTTGCAAATTAAAAATAATTTTTATCTGCATCTAGCTCTGAAAAAATATTTGGCCTTCTAGCAGTGTGTGGGACTTACTCTATTTGTCCATCTATACTGACCTCCATCAGCTTGCAAACTGAATATAATTTTTTTCTGCATCTACCACTGAAAAAATATTTGGGCTTCTAGCAGTGTGTGGGACTTGTTCTATTAGTCCATCTATACTGACCTCCATCAGGTTGCAAACTGAATATAATTTTTTTCTGCATCTAGCTCTGAAAAAATATTTGGCCTTCTAGCAGTGTGTGGGATTTTCTCTATTAGTCCATCTATACTGACCTCCATCAGGTTGCAAATTAAAAATAATTTTTATCTGCATCTAGCTCTGAAAAAATATTTGGCCTTCTAGCAGTGTGTGGGACTTTCTCTATTAGTCCATCTATACTGACCTCCATCAGGTTGCAAATTGAATATATTTATTTTTTGCATCTACCTCTGAAAAAATATTGGGCTTCTAGCAGTGTGTAGGACTTTCTCTATTAGTCCATCTATACTGACCTCCATCACGCTGCAAATTAAAAATAATTTTTTGTCTGCATCTAGCTCTGAAAAAATATTTGGCCTTCTAGCAGTGTGTGGGACTTTCTCTATTAGTCCATCTATACAGACCTCCATCAGGTTGCAAATTAAAAATAATTTTTTGTCTGCATCTAGCTCTGAAAAAATATTTGGCCTTCTAGCAGTGTGTGGGACTTTCTCTATTAGTCCATCTATACTGACCTCCATCAGGTTGCAAATTCAAAATAATTTTTTGTCTGCATCCAGCTCTGAAAAAATATTTGGCCTTCTAGCAGTGTGTGGGACTTTCTCTATTAGTCCATCTATACTGACCTCCATCAGGCTGCAAATTAAAAATAATTTTTATCTGCATCTAGCTCTGAAAAAATATTTGGCCTTCTAGCTGTGTGTGGGACTTGTTCTATTAGTCCATCTATACTGACCTCCATCAGGTTGCAAACTGAATATAATTTTTTTCTGCATCTAGCTCTGAAAAAATATTTGGCCTTCTAGCAGTGTGTGGGACTTTCTCTATTAGTCCATCTATACAGACCTCCATCAGGTTGCAAATTAAAAATAATTTTTTGTCTGCATCTAGCTCTGAAAAAATATTTGGCCTTCTAGCAGTGTGTGGGACTTTCTCTATTAGTCCATCTATACTGACCTCCATCAGGTTGCAAATTCAAAATAATATTTTGTCTGCATCCAGCTCTGAAAAAATATTTGGCCTTCTAGCAGTGTGTGGGACTTTCTCTATTAGTCCATCTATACTGACCTCCATCAGGCTGCAAATTAAAAATAATTTTTATCTGCATCTACCTCTGAAAAAATATTTGGGCTTCTAGCTGTGTGTGGGACTTGTTCTATTAGTCCATCTATACTGACCTCCATCAGGTTGCAAACTGAATATAATTTTTTTCTGCATCTAGCTCTGAAAAAAGATTTGGCCTTCTAGCAGTGTGTGGGACTTTCTCTATTAGTCCATCTATACTGACCTCCATCAGCTTGCAAATTAAAAATAATTTATATCTGCATCTAGCTCTGAAAAAATATTTGGCCTTCTAGCAGTGTGTGGGACTTTCTCTATTAGTCCATCTATACTGACCTCCATCAGGTTGCAAATTCAAAATAATTTTTTGTCTGCATCTAGCTCTGAAAAAATATTTGGCCTTCTAGCAGTGTGTGGGTCTTTCTCTATTAGTCCATCTATACTGACCTCCATCAGGCTGCAAATTAAAAATAATTTTTATCTGCATCTACCTCTGAAAAAATATTTGGGCTTCTAGCTGTGTGTGGGACTTGTTCTATTAGTCCATCTATACTGACCTCCATCAGGTTGCAAATTGAATATAATTTTTTTCTGCATCTAACCCAGCCAATAGTTTTGGCCTAATACCACAGTTTGGCCACTCAGCTCTGCTCGGTTCCCATCCATTGTTTTTTTGTGCAAACAACTCCAGAGTTGTGAATTAGTTAACCACCAAAATGAGTGGAAAAAGGCCTGCTGCTGGTGGAAAGGGGAATAGGCGTGTTGGAAAGGGGAAAAAAGGTTGTGTCCGTGGAGTAGGTGTTAAAGCAACAGTAACATCTGCAGAAGAAAGACCATCTTCCAGCCAAACTAAAATGTCTACTTCTTTTAGCGGACAATGTGATAAGATCCCTTTCTTACGGCCACGCCAATCGCTACAAATTCCAGATGAGGCACAAAAACAGCAGGTGCTTCAACGGATATCAAGTGCTCCTTTAAGTGGGCTCTCCTCCACATCAACTTCAACATCACAAATACTCCAGTCCTCAAATGTGTCACCCCAATCGCACTTGCTTCCTCACAGCTCCCAAATCTCCAGCTGCCCGTCTGAGTATGAGGTAGAACACATGGTTGAGTCTGCAGAGCTGTTTACTCATACTATAGCCTGGGAATCAGAGGTCGACTCCAGCGCTTCTGTGAATCCAGACGAGGAAATGATCTGCACTGATGCCCAGAATCTTTATGAGTCAGATCCAGGACCAGACGCAGAAGGTTCTGACCATAATGTAGACCCTCATTCCCAAACTGTAACTCCTGTTGGTGGAGACAATGAGGAAGACGATGATAAGACTCAAATACCTGATTGGAGCGACAACTTTAGTTTTTTGTCAGGGCAGGAACAGGTTGGCTCTGAGGACGACGGGTGTGATAACGCACAGGGTGATGATGATGAGGTTGGAGATCCCACTTACTGTCAACCCACAGTCAGCCAAGAGATGAGGTCAGCAGAGGAGGTGGAGGAAGATGCTAGTGACGACAAGGTCAGGTTGCGCCTTCCTGGACAGAGACGTAGTACTAGAAGCACGTCAACAACTGCATCCTCAACCACAACTCTGCCTCTCACCACAAGTCGTGGTGGCTCTTCAGGTCGCATGGGTGCTAAGCCTTGCATAGCCTGGGCATTTTTTCAGATCGATAAAGATGACCCAACTCGTGTTATCTGTAACATTTGTCAGCAAAAGCTAAGTAGAGGCCAAAAAATACATAGTTTGAGTACTTCATGCATGAACCGGCACATGGACATGAAGCATAAGTTGCAGTGGGAAGCTCAGTGTGCTACAATGCGGCCTAGCCGGCCGGGCCAACCACCGTCTGCCATATCTTGTGCATCCGCGGCCTCTTCATCCTCTGTGACTGGGGGGACAGCAGTCACACCTGTTTTGGGGCGCAGACCTGCCACCTCTTTACCCGCAACAGCCAGCGTGATTGGCAGGTCATCATTTTCTTTGGAGGTGGTAACACCAGCTGGTGTTGAGCGCTGTCCGACATCGATAGCACCACCTTTGGATCAAGGCAACCTAACATGTCCGCCTGCATCTTCCTCACAGACCGGCAGTTTGCCGGGGACACCCTTATCAACCCCGTCTAAGCACAATAGCCAGCCCTCGGTCCCTCAGATGTGGACAAGTAAAAGACCATTTCCTCCTAGCCATGAGAAAGCTAAGAGGTTGAATTTCACCATCTGCAAGTTCTTGGCTACAGAAATGCTGCCTTTCCGCCTGGTGGGCACAGAGGATTTTCGAGACCTTATGTCCGTCGCAGTGCCCCAGTACCAGATGCCCAGTCGGCACTACTTCTCAAAGAAAGGTGTGCCTGCGCTCCACCAGCATGTCGCACACAACATCACCGCTTCTTTGAGAAACTCTGTGTGTGACAGGGTGCATTTCACCACAGACACTTGGACGAGTAGGCATGGACAGGGGCGTTACATGTCGCTGACTGGGCACTGGGTAACTATGGTGACAGCAGGACAAGGGGCTGCTGTCCAAGTCTTGCCGTCCCCACGAGTTGTGCGTCAATCCTCTTTATGTCAAAGCTCCTCCACTGCTTCTGCCTCCTCAACCTCCTCTCGGTCTTCCACCTGCACCCAAAGCCTGTCTGGTCATGCCACAAGCTTTCTAACTGCGCAGAAGGGATCCTGCACACCTCCTTACTATGCTGGCAGTAGGGCTCAACGTCATCAGGCGGTTTTTACATTGAAATGTCTGGGAAATGTGAGTCACACAGCTGAGGAGTTGTGGTCAGCTCTGGAGAACCAATTTCATGAATGGTTGTCTCCACTGGACCTGAAACCAGGGAAGGCCGTGTGCGACAATGCTGCAAACCTGGGTGCGGCCCTTCGCCGGGGCAATGTCACACACGTGCCTTGTATGGCTCACATGTTGAACCTGGTTGTCCAGCAATTTTTAGCCCACTATCCCAGACTAGATGGCCTTCTGCAGAGGGCACGGTCGCTGTGTGCTCACTTTCGCCGTTCGCATCCCGCAGCTCAGCGACTTACATCTCTACAGAAGTCGTTGGGCCTGCCACTTCACCGGCTAAAATGCGATGTGCCTACCCGGTGGAATTCAACTCTGCACATGTTGCAGCGACTGTGGCAGCACCGAATAGCCCTGGTGCAATACGTTCTGACGTATAGCCTGGGCCAACGAGATCCAGAGGTGGGGCAAATCACGCTGGAGGAGTGGTCTCAGATCAGGGACCTATGCACCCTTCTGCACAGTTTTGAAATGGCGACGAAGATGTTTAGTGCTGACGATGCCATTATCAGCATGACTATTCCGGTGATTTACATGCTGGAGCACATGTTAAACAGAATTTGGAGTCAGGTGGTGGCACAAGAGGAGGTGGAGGAAGTAGAGGAGGAGGAGTTGTATGCGGAAGGGCTAACATCTGCAAGGTCCAGACGGTCGGCAGCACCAAGGCGGCAGGCATGTGAGGGTGGGAGAGATGGTTTTACCAGGGCGCATGGTAGCAGCCAAACTAGTGAGGAAGGTGCAGGAGCCCAGGAAGAAGTGGAGGACGAACTGATGGAAGACTCATCAGATGAGGGAGACCTTGATCACATTTCTGTTGTCCGAGGTTGGGGGGAGAGGACAGAGGAAGGAAGCATGATTGTTACCTCGCCACCAACACAACAGGGACTTGGTGCTCCTGGATGCGCAACACACATGAGTGCCTTCTTGCTGCACTACCTGCAACATGACCCTCGAATTGTGAGAATTAGAAATAATCCTGACTACTGGGTTACCACACTGTTAGATCCCCGGTACAAAAGTAAATTTGCAGAAATTATTCCTGCCATAGAAAGGGATGCACGCATGCAGGAGTATCAGCAGAGACTGTTGCAGAATCTTACATGTGCTTTTCCACAAAATACCAGTGGTGCACGTAGTGAATCTCACAGTTCCAACTTGCCAACCGTGGGACCGTCAAGTGTTCAGCACTCAAACCGTAACAGAACCACAGTATCTGCTGGTAACATCAATTTTGCGGAATCATTTCACCACTTTTTTAGCCCATCCTTTGCAAGGCCACAGGAGACAAGAAGTCTGACACATAGTCAACGCCTAGAGACGATGGTACAGGAGTATCTCCAAGTAAACATTGAAGCCATGACTGTGTCACTGGACCCTTGCTCTTTTTGGGCTTCCAATCTGGATAAATGGCCGGAGCTAGCCACTTACGCCTTGGAGATCTTGTCATGCCCCGCAGCCAGCGTTCTGTCTGAACGTGTGTTCAGCGCTGCTGGTGGTGTGCTGACAGATAAGCGCACGCGGCTCTCCACTGATAATGTAGACAGACTCACGTTCATAAAGATGAACAAATCATGGATCCGAAACGACTTTTCTACCCCTGTGTCATCCTGGGGAGAGTAAAAGCTTGATGATTGGTTAAAATCACCCTACCAACCGTTTTAAGCTTTCAAATTACTAATCATGTTTATCTGTATCTTGGCTGGAAAATAATTTGGGCTTTGTAGCAGTGTGCAGCACTGATTCTATTAGGCCATCTATAATAAGCTCCACCAGATTTAAAATTACTAATCATGTTTATCTGTATCTTGACTGGAAAATAATTTGGGCTTTGTAGCAGTGTGCAGCACTGATCCTATTAGGCCATCTATACTAAAGCTTCACCAGATTTAAAATTAATAATAATTTTTAGCTGCATCCAGCCCGGAAAATAATTTTGGGGCTCCGAGATGCGCAAGACACATAAGTGCCTTCTTGCTGCACTACCTGCAGCATGACCCTCATATTGTCAGGATTCGAAGTAATCATGACTACTGGGTTGCCACACTCTTAGATCCCCCAAACTTTTCGATCATCCTTTTCATTTTAATAAAGACCAAAAAAATGGTCATTTTTGAAATTATAAGCATTAGCAGGTTGTTAGAAACTGAAATCAAACAGTTTTCAACTCAAAACTTTATTCTAGGTGATGTTACATTTTCACATAGGACCCCTTGTTCGAAAGGAGCTTCTGAACTCTCTCGTCCATTGAATTTGTCAGGTTTTGGATGGTTTCTGCTTCAATTGTTTTGCATGAGGACAGAATACCCTCCCAGAGCTGTTGCTTAGATGTGAACTGCCTCCCGCCATCATAGACACTCCTTTTAATGATGCTCCAAAGGTTCTGAATGGGGTAGAGGTCAGGAGAGCATGGCGGTCACACCATAAGTTTGTCCCCTTTTATGCCCATATCAGCCAGAGATGCAGATGTTTTATGTGCAGCATGAGATGGTGCATTATCATGCAAAAAAATGATCTTGCTGTGAAATACACGGTTCTTCTTCTTGAACCATGGCAGGAAGTGCTGTTTGAGAAAATCCACATACATTATGGAGTTCATCTTTAGCGCCTTCAGGGATCCTAAAGGGGCCGACAATCTCTCTCCCCATGATTCCAGCCCAAAACATTACTCCACCTCATCCTTGTTGGCGCTGTAGCCGTGTTTGCATGGGGTGTCCATCAACCAGCCATCCTCCACTCCATCCATCTGGACCATCGAGCGCTGCACGGCACTCATCCGTGAACAAAACAGTTTTGAAATCAGTCTTCATGTAATGTTTGGCCCACTGGAGCCGTTTCTGCTTGTGTGAAGTGGATAGAGGAGGTCGACAGGATGGCGTATGCACAGCTGCAAACCTCTGAAGGACCCTGCATCTTGTTGTTCGGGGTACGTTGGAGGCACCAGCAGCTTCAAAAACTTGTCTGCTGCTATGACAAGGCTTTTTTGCCGCTGCTCTTTCAACCTGACGTAATTGCCTGTAGGAAAGAGTCCTCAATTTGCCCTTATCAGCACGCACACGTGTGTACTGTGAATCAGCTACATACTTCTTGATTGCCAAGACACTTCATCCTGATCATCGCACAATGTTGATTGTAGTCATGCCTTGACCTAAACACTCCACAATTTGTTGCTTCTCAGCAGCCGACACATCCTTTTTCTTTCCCATTTTGGCAGAAAATGTAGGCTGCTTAATAATGTGAGACAGCCTTCTTAAGTAGTCTTGCCTTTCATTGGACACACCTGCCAAACTAATTAGCACAGGTGTCTGCAATTGCTTACAGTGATATAAAGAGCCCTGACACACATCACCATCAATGAGTTTAACTGACAAACAAACAAATTCTTCCCTTATCACTCCTAAACACTTTTTGCATAATAATTTGGAACACAGTGTACATGTGCTTTTCCACAAAACACCAGTGGTTCACATAGTGAATCTTACAGTTCTAACTTGCCAACCGTGGTCTGTATGAAGTTGTTCAATAAAGGGCCCAAAATTAAGATAACATAGATGGGAGAGGTCTCTATGAATAGGAATTCCTAAGTATTTGATACCCTGTGAGGGCCAGGCAAAGGGAAAGTTGGACTGGATGGAATCCTATATGGATTTGGGGAGGGAGACATCAAGGGCCTCAGACTTCGCTGCATTGATTTTAAAATTTGACCATGTAACAAAGTGATCTATTTCAGCCATAACAGCATGGATGGATATATGTGATTGAGTGATATATACTAGGACATCATCAGCAAATAAAGAGCACTTGTACTCGGTGCCTCCCACCTCAATCCACCTAATATTGGGGTTATGGCGAATTGATGAGAGCAGGTGCTCCGTCACTAGGATGTATAAGAGAGGGGACAGAGAACATCCCTGCCTTGTCCCATTGGTGATTGTGAAAGGTGATGAAAATGTTCTGACGCGCCCCCTGGGCCTTGGGACACCCGGAGCCGGACCCTTTTTGGTGGATGCTGGTGGTTGTAGTCTCCGTGGCGGCGACCCGGTTCCGTGGCTCAGGGCGGTCAAACCAGTGGCGGAACTATTTATGTGGTTTTGATGTTTAAATGTCCGACTACGCCACCCGTGGATTGCGGTCAGAGTGAACCGCTGCTACAGGGCAGACCGCTGAGGCTGGTGTTGTGGGTGCAGCAGAGCGTAGCATAACTCCCCACGGGAGGAGTATAGCCTCAGGGCAGTGTATGCGGAGGATGGGGGTGATGGTGCAGGGCAGCAGCAGTAACGACACGGAGTCAGTGATGCAGTCCAGGGCCTTTACTCACACTTCTTATTATCCAGACCATGTCTGCAGGTAACGGCTGCCCACGTCATACTGTGCTCACCAGGTGAGGGGCTCAGACAACTCCCAGATAACTTTGGAGCGCTTCACAGGACCCCCTTTGTGTGTCCTTTGTCTGGCCTTTCTTACCAACCCTTCTGTCCGGCTGCCTCGGGCCTCCTCTTGGTAAACTTGGCGCCAGTTTCCCTGACCCTATGTGGTGCCTTCCTAGCGGGTGTAGCGAGGGGCTGCGCCACATAAAATGTCACAGCCTCCTGTTTCTAGCTGAGGGTCATTTCCTGCCTCCACTAGTTTCGGGGACCGGTCTCCCCCTTTGGCCTGACCCCTCCACGCAGGTGGATTCGGGCGTGCGGTGGTGACTCGCCTGTCCGCACCCCTGGGATCCCTTCATTCCTCGTTCCTGGAGCCTTCTCCGCTCCTCTTCCTTCCTTCTCCCTCTTCCAGGCCTGGGCCTCTGTTACTAGGCCCGCCTCCGGAGCAGAGCTCATGCAGAGCCCCAGCTCCCTGCCACTTCTGCTCAGACTTCTCTGCACTGAACTAAGATGTTGCCCACCTTTTATACTCCCTTCTCAATGCACCCAGGAACTGCTTCCTCCCTGCTCCTGCACTACAGGGTTCCCCTTCCTCAGTGTTCCCTCCCCCCACTCCAGCCAGGGACAGGGACTGTCGTGCCCATCTCAGGGGCATATTGGTCGCCCTGCCCCACGGCAATGTCGTGTAATGCATGCAGGTGTCGGGTCCTGATCCACACTACATCCTTACCTGAGAGTGAGATATCACACCTCTGGGTGAGGTGCAATACCTCTGTAGCAACCGAGCCCTCAGGGTGCTACAGTTCCTTTTATCTTCAGCCTAGGTGACGTATTGCGATACAGGGCCGTGATTTTGGCTATAAAAGGGTCCCCTAGACCCCTACCCCAAGCTTTTTAAGAGAATCATATATGGCGTGCCAGGAGACTCTATGGAATGCTTTCTCAGCATCCAACGAGAGTATCTAATTACAAATTTTTAACTGCATCTAGCCCAGGAAATACTTTGTGCCTAGTAGCAGTGTCTGCTAGTCAGCGGATTATCCCGGCTGTTAAGCAAGCTACACCACCTGTAGTTTGGACACTTAATTTTTTCAAAGGAAATGCTTCGGGACCACGGGATACTCAGTGAAGAGCATCAGGAGGCACCCCAAGGCATAGGGGCTGGGACTGGCAGTAGGATGCCTTGCGGTGGACAGCCGAGCTCGATCCTTATAAAAGCTTTTTAACTGCAGCAGCTTTAGTGGACGCTACTGGAGCTGGAATTACGCGGCTGCTGGCATGAGACTTGCCCTCCAATAGATCCTTGTAAATGGATTTAAAGTGTATTCATTCAAATTAGAGAGACAATTTAAATTTAAAAGCTTAGAGCTGCCTCCACCACAGGGGGGCTCGCTCGACCCACCAGCGGACAGGCACCAGTATTGGGAGAGGGGGGCTGGCCGTCAGGGTTCACCGCGGCTCTGGCACAAACCCGGCGACGCGGAGGTGGCACGGGCAGGAGCGGACTGAACGTGTCGGCTTCTCACTTTTTGGATTTTAGAAGGGCATGACATGCCTATATCTGTGTCTCCCCCTCCTTTTACTCCTCCACCTCTTTTCTTTTCGCATGACTATATGTACTTGTCACTTTTCCATGTGTTAGTTGTGTCTACTGAGCAGTTTGTCAGCTTTTGGACACCTTTGAAGGTGTTTTCTATGTGTTTCTATGTGTTTTTGTTTGCCTGCCATTGGTTTTAACGGTGTTCGAAGGTGTTCGACGAACAGTTCGACGAACAGTTCGGCGAACACACGGGTGTTCTACGAACCGAACCGAACTCGAACACTACGGGGGTGGCTCAACACTAGACATGACCCACTGGGAGTGCCCTTGCAGTCCCAGAACAGCAGAAACCCCTCCATAAGTGACCCCATTTTACAAAATACACTTCTCAATGAATTCATCTGGGGGTGCTGTGATCATATTGACACCACATGTGATTCACAAAATTTATACCATTGGGCAGTGAAGAAAAAATAATTATTTTTTTTCCACAAAAAAATTGTTTTAGCCTCAGATTTTACATTTCCACACAGGGCAATGGGTAAAAATGGTGCCGAAATGTGTCCCACAATTTCTTCTAAACATGGCAATATCCCATATGTGACTGTACAGTACCGCTTAGCCATACAGCAAGACCCAGGAGGAACGGAGCGCTTTTTGACTCTTGGAGAACAAATTATTGTAGAATAGTTTGTGGACTACATATACAGTGCCCCTAAGTGCTAAAAGAGCAGAATCCCCCCTGAAGTGACTGCATTTTGGAAATTATACCCCTTTGGGAATTTACCTACAGGTGTAGTGACAATTTTGACTTCATGGGTGTTTTCCAGAAGCAATCAGCAGAGGATGTTGCTGAGTGAAAATTTCAAACTGCTGTTGAAGTGACCAATAAGTTGTGCCCACCTCGTGCTTCGGGTGACATGCACCTGTAAATTAGGCAGGCTCTCATCGCTAAAGGAATGCCAAACTTGTGAACTCTAAATGTTGTTTAGGCACATTGTGGGGCTCAAAAGGGAGGGGGGCATTTGGGTTTGTGAGCACAGAATTTTCTGAATTTCTTTTTGGGGTCAAGGGCCATTACGCTTTTCCAGAGCCTTTGTGCTACCAGTAACGTGGAAGCCCCTTATATTTTCGTTAACAGATGACAGACCTGTGTGGGGACTTGCTTTTTTTGAGGATTGAGTTGAAGCTTTTATTGGGAACATTTTACATAACGTTTATCCGGGGTTCTAGGCTGAGCAATGATATTGGGGTTTCCATGTAAATCTCCAAGTGATGCAATTCAGATGAAACCCCCGAGGGATTCATTCACTATAAAGAGGCAGCACAGTTATTCTGGACTCAGTCTGGCCTCTGTTTAGCAGTGTTCTTTTTTTCAGAAGTGCACAAAACTTTGGCCAACCGCACTTTTATGCACGCCTTAAAAAACTGACACTGTGGGATCACAGGTCCTACTGTGTCCACTTTGCCTCCATCTGCCTCATTACAGAGAATCTTCCATCTGAATCACATATTTCAGAAATTTACACGGAAACCCCGGTGTAAGCGCTCAGCGCAGGATAAATGTGGGGCTTATTGTGTTGTTTTGGGAAGCAGAATGAACAAATTAGCAGCAGGTGAAGAATTGATTTTATTTATTTTTTATGCTGTTCCTCATGCGGTGTAAGTGATTAGATGACTTTATTCTTCGGGTCAATGCGATTACAGCGATACCAGATTAATATCGTGTTTTTATGATTGACAGCTGTCACACACTAAAAGACGTTTTTTTTTTGTAAAATCTAGTTTTTGCATCGTCATATTTTGAGAGCTATAATCTTTCCATATTTCTGCTGACAGTCATGTGACAGCTTGTTTTTTGCGGGACGAGTTGATGTTTTTATTGGAACCATTTGTGGGCACGTGACATATTTTGATCGCTTTCTATTCTTGTTTTTTAGGAGGTAAAATGAACAAAAACCAGCAATTCAGGATTTGTTTTTTGAGGATTTTTTTAATGCCGTTCCACATGTGGTAAAAGTGATAAGGCAGATTTATTCTTCTGCTCAGTATGTGTACAGCAATTCTACACTTATATAGTTTTTTTATGTTTTGGCGCTTTCATACAATAAAAACTATTTGATAGAAAAAATAATTGTTTTTGCATCGCTTTGCTCTGAGAGCTATAACTTTTTTATTTTTTGGCTGATGGAGCTGCATGGTGTTTTTTTTTTTTGCGGGACAAGATGACGTTTTCAGCGGTACCATTTTTTACATTTGGCTTTTTGATCACATTTTATTCCACCTTTTGTTTGGCAATATGGTGAAAAAGAATAGTTTTTTGCTCCGTTTTTTATTTTTAGTTTTTACGGTGTGCACAGAAGGGGTTAATTAGTGTGACAGTTTTATAGATCGGGTTGTTCCGGACTCGGCGATACAAAATATGTGTACTTCATTTGTTTTTGCATAAATATACGGATTTATTGGTTTAATTTTTTTGTTTGGGGTGATTTTTTTTTTGACAGTTTGAAAACATTTTTAGACTTTTTTTTTACTTAGTCCCTGTATGGGATTTTAATTTTTATTTTTCTGATCACTGGTCTCATGCAATGCAACAGACATGTATTGCATTGCATGAGAGCTGACAGTTTTACACTGTCATATCTCCTGCTAGACTCAGCTGCAGGCTGAGTCTAGCAGGACACCGTGCATGGCAGACCCGGAGGTGGTCATGTGACCTCCGGCTGCCATGACAACACCAGGTCCTATCAGCTATAATAGGGACCGTCAGAAAGGTGAGTGGACAACCCCCTCTCCTCTCAATATCTCCTAAATGACGCGATCGCTATGGATCGCTGCATCTAGAAGATAGTAAGGGGTTAACATCATTGGGACCTGATCCAACCAGGTCCCGATGATGTCCCTTGTCAGAGCTACTGCTCTGCACCGCACCCGTAGCGCTTGCAGGACCCTGGGGGTTCTGAGCGCTGTGGGACCATTGACCGTTTAAAAACGTTGGCACTGCACAGAGCCCAGGCAGTGCTGACGTTTATGTACAGTGGGCGGTCGGGAAGCAGTTAAAGAAGCACGCTCATCAGAGTTTTTATCCTCTTAATAGATTGCAGCCATCACATTATATAGCACTGTGTACTTACAACTGCTCATTTTACCTTTCTACCCAGCTAATTCTTCTATTTTCTCTTCTCTATGTTGAAACAGGAAGTCTCGTGTCCATGCATTTATTATCCCTCTCTTCAACTACTGACCCAGCTGCTCAGCTCCTTCCCCTGCCAGACACCTTTGCAGTGACTTCTGACTCATACAGGGAAAATAGACTTCCTGTTTCTACATAGAGCTTAGAGGGATTAAGCAAGTCAGTTTTTAATCATGTGACATCATAGACCTAATGGAAAAGTGAAGAATTAGCTGGGTTGAAAGGCAGAAAGAGCAATTGTAAGTACACAGTGCTATATAATAATGATGTTTACAGAGGATGATTTAAGAGGATAACAATTTTGATGGGAGTGCTTATTTAAGTATTTTGAGGCAAACTTGTTTGTTTTGTTAGATAACTGATCCACCCACTGAAGGATAATTATTGCTAGTCCCTATATTACTAAGCCATAAAATATAATCTAATTATGTGTAACAGTGTTGTTTTGATAATTCCAAATATAAATGTATTTTTTTAATTTTCTAAATAAGTGCAAGTTTTACAAGCATTTAAATAATAATAATTAAAATTGGCAGGTTTCTTGAACTTCTATGTGAAAGTCTTTCTAGGGGTATGCTCACACTGGCGTATAACATGGCTGAGGGCTATCCAATGTTTCATCAGATAGCACTCAGCCAAATGTTATACTACGGAGCAGTGCAGATCTGCAATTATTTTCTCTTGCCAATCAGCATGATCACCTGCGAGTGGCTCTGATATTCAGATCATTCACACCCATACAAGTGTATGGTTACGTGTAAAACATTGGACTGCACTCGGATGCCATCCAAGTGCAATCCCATGTACGCTCACAGAGACAATGGAGAAGAAGGAGAAATTAAGTCATGAGAGAGAATTGGATTACACTCAGAAGACACTTGGCTCAAACGCTGACAGAGTTTGAGCTGAGGGTCAGTAGCATAATTGGCCTGATTCTCTCGCATGAGATAATCTACACCAGTGTGAGCAAGCCCTAATATTGTCAATATACAATATGATGAATACATACCGTAATTCTAAAAACAACATATTAATATGTTTAACAAGTCAACGTAAATGTTATCCAGAAATCAATTTATAGTTTACATTAATGCTTGCCAGTTTTCTCTATATCATAAACTAATTGGTTATTGATTTTTTATTAATAAATCACATGAGATTTGTAGTATATTGATTTTGCTTGACATCATAATCTTATGGTTTAGCCTTTACTAACATCCTTATTCACTTTTGTTGTAAAATGTCCCTTCTTCTTTGCGTTGGTGATTTGTAAATGTTTTAAACATATAATTCACCTAAAACATTATGAATATGATCTGTTGTAGCTAATTAACTAGCAAAAAAATATAAAAGAATATTCATATGTAGATGATAACTTGCAAGTGCAATGAAACGTTGTAAACAGTTTGTTTTTGGAAAACACTTCTAATATAAGGAAATTCATACAAAGGACAAATCCTTTAATCTTTCAATTAATCCTTTTATCTTGTACATACAAGTCACACTACAATATATAAGCTACAGTACTGGAACAGCTATACATCACACTTCCAGTAACTTATATAATATCTAATATCATACTGTTTGCCTATGCAGTGACTGCGATGGCTGTCAAAAATTTGGAGGCACTCCAATGCCCCTTGCAAGAGACGTAGATCTCAGAGGGCCTCCTGAAAACAATGTTCACATTGTTAGGAAGTGGGTCTCCCATACTGTTTGCCTATGCAGTGAAGCTACAGCTGCCAAAAATTTTAAGGAACTACAATGCCCCCTGCAAGAGATGTAGAGGTCAGTTGGCCTCCTGAAAACAATGTTTACATTATTAGGAAGTGTGTTTTCCATACTGTTTGCCTATGCAGTGAAGCAACGGCTGCCAAAAATTTGGAGGAACTCCAAAGGCCCTTGAAAGAGACATAGATATGTTGATATGGTACATATGGTGGTGATATGGTGGTGGAGGATGAGGGTATGGAGAAGGAGGAGGACAAGAGAAAATGAACAAAATCCGGAAGCGTATACCCATGTCTGGGTTTGAAGACAGAGGTGCATGGAAATAGAGTTAGACCTTCCAAAAAAAGACACTGTACATGAGTTTATGTTATGCTGCTATTATTCAGTGGTGTTGAGAAGTCTGGCCCAATCCAGCTCTTGTTCATTTTTATAAGAGTCAGCCTGTCAGCATTTTCAGTTGACAGGCGGATGTGCCTATCGGTTATAATTCCACCAGCAGCACTAAAAACCCGCTCTGACAAAACACTAGCGGCAGGGCAGGCCAGGACCTCCAAGGCGTAGAGAGCCAGTTCATGCCACGTGTTCAGCTTGGATACCCAATAATTATAAAGCACAGCGGAATCACTGAGTGCGTTGGTGCGGTCGGCAAGGTACTCCCTCAGCATTTTTTGAAACTTTTCCCTCCTTGGGAGAGTACCCCACGCCTCAGGGCCTGTGCGATGGGAGGGTCTGAGAAAACTGTCCCAGAACTTTGACAGTGTTCCCCTGCCTCTGCTGGATTGCAATTGTGTCTCTCTTGCCTATACTCCATGGTTGTACAACGAACTGTGACCTCTGCCGCCAGCATTTTCAGATAGCAATTATTTTAATAATTCCGCAACAAAGGCCTTCTCGTACTGCCCCATTTTATTAGGCCTGTCCTGCGCGGGAATAAGAGACAGAAAGTTCTCCTTGTAGCTTGGGTCTAGAAGTGTCATCAACCAATAATGTTGGTCACCCAAAATTTGGACAACGCGAGGGTCATGGGAAAGGCAGCGTAACATAAACTCAGCCATGTGTGCCAGACTGCAAAAAGGCAAGACTTCTTTGTCCTCACCAAGAGGTCAACTGACAATGCTTTCCTCCTCATCCTCTTCCTCCTCCTCCCTTTCCTCAGGCCATCCACGCTGAACAGACGGTATGACAGTTGTGCAGGTAGTACCATCTATACCGCAGGAAACTAGCTCCTGTTCTTCCTCCTCCTCCTCTTCATCTTTGTCACCCAATCCAAGTTGGGATGAGATGAGGCTGGGCTGTGTGTAATCACCCTGCATGGTTCCTTGCTTCACCTCATCGTGCTCCGCCTGCAATGCATCCTCTTTAAATGTGAGCAGAGAGCGTTTCAGAAGACTGAGAAGCGGGATGGTGACGCTAATTATGGCATCATCGCTGCTCACCATTTTGATGGAGTCCTCAAGGTTTTGGAGGATGGTACATATGTCTGACATCCATGTCCACTCCTGAGGTTTTATGTGTGGAGTCTTACCTGAATACCAACGGCCTTGTTGATGCATGTAGTCAAGAACTGCCCTCTTCTGCTCACAAATCCTTCCCAACATCTGCAATGTAGAGTACCAATGCGTGGGCAAATCGCAGATCAGTGGGTGAGCTGGAAGCTGCAAACACTGCTGAAGCATGGCAAGGGCGGTGGAAACTGTATCTGACTCTCTAAAATGGGCACACAGGCGGCGTACTTTGACAAGCAGATCTGACAGATCCGGGTAGATTTTGAGAAACCACTAAACCACTAGGTTAAGCACATAGGCGAGGCATGGTATGTGTGTGAGCTAGCCTCACCTCAGAGCCACGACCAGGTTCCGGCCATTGTCACACATGACCATGCCTGGCTGTAGGGTCAGCGTTGTCAGCCACAGATCTGCCTGCTCTTTCAGAGCTGTCCACAATTCTTCAGTGTTATAACAAAAGAAGAACCACCGAATGATAGGTCCAAATCAGAAAAGAGACAAAACCTTTATTGAGAAGCAATGGTTAAGTGGCACTACATGCACAAGCATGTCCAAGCTGCACAGCCATACATATAATATAAAATATTATTGATGTTAATAATGCATAACAATCAATGTGTTGGACTAAGTACCAAAAAGAAATGAAGGGGAAAGCAGGTAGATAGCCATAATGTGTAATCATATATTGATAACCAAAGAACCAATGCATACAATACATAAACAGATATGCAATAAATAATGCATTTCGGATGCCCTGATGAAGGACGTGTGTCCGAAACGCGCGTTGGGGCCATGTGGCACGGTACCATCTATGTAGCTGGACCAGTTATGCAGGTATCTATTTAACTCTGGTTCCCAGGTGTGATGCTACTGACTTATTATAAATATACCATCACCTATGCATACATTAATCATTATTTATTGCATATCTATATATGTATTGTATGCATTGGTTCTTCACAGACACCTAGTGTGAATAGCTTAACCGACACACTGCAACAGAATGAAAATGGAAGAAATGACTGATTTTGGAACACTCTTAAGATAAGATAAGATAAGATAAGATATACTTTATTTTATCCCTGAGGAAATTGCGGTATCACAGCAGCAGAACACAGATCTCGAACATGACACATATAATAACAAAACATTTGGAATGCTTTAGACATTGCTTTTCAGACATTTGTTAAACACCCCCATAGCTGTTGGAACAAACGATCTCCTGTATTTTTCCTTTTTACACCTTAGTTGTATTAGGCGATTGCTGAATGTGCTCTTCTGTTTCGCAAACAGTTCATAAAGCGGGTGTGTGTTGTTGCCCATTATAGCTCTGCACTTCTTCTTAATCCTATCCTCTACCACCTCTTCAAAAGTCCCAAGCTGTAGGCCCACCGTCGCGCTAGCCTTCTTTATAAGTTTGTTGAGCTTGTTGGCGTCAGCAACACGCACACTGTTACCCCAGCAAATTATTGCCGCAAAGGTGGCACTAGCCACAATGGATTGGTAGAACACCTCAAGCATTTTGCCACACACATTAAAAGACCTTAACTTCCTTAGGAAGTACAATCTACTCATCCCCTTCTTGTAGACCTTCTCCATGTGGCACTTCCAGTCTAGCTTGCTATCCAGGTAAACCCCCAAATATTTGAAACTGTCCACCATCTCCACATCCTGACCGTCAATGGTAACAGGTAGGCATACCTTCTTGCACCTTCCATAGCTCATCACCAACTCCCTGGTTTTCTTAACATTTAGTTCTAGATGGTTAGCCTGGCACCATACTACAAAGTCCGCAACCACCCTTCTATATTCCTCTTCGTCCTGGTCCTTCCCAATACCGCCAACTATCACAGAGTCATCCGAGTACTTCTGGAGGTGACAACGGTCTGATTTATACTGAAAGTCAGCTGTGTACAATGTAAAGAGGAATGGCGACAGCACTGTTCCCTGCGGGGCTCCGACACTGCTCAGTACACTATCTGATGTAGCCGTCCCCCACCTAACAAACTGTGGCCTATCCGACAGGTAGTCAATTATCCAATTCACAAGTCCCTCATCCACCGCCATTTTAATCAACTTTCCTCGCAGTAAGAGTGGCTGTAATGTGTTGAACGCACTAGAGAAATCAAAGAACAAAGCACGCACTGTGGTTCCATCATTGTCCAAAAAGGAATGTACTGTTTGTAGCAGAGACGCTACAGCATCGTCCACACCCAGTCCCTGCCGGTACGCAAACTGAAGAGCATCAGTATGCGCCATCACCCTCGGACACAAGTGAGCAAGTACTATTCTCTCCAAGGACTTCATCGCATGCGATGTTAAGGCCACCAGTCTATAGTCCCCCGGGGAAGCCGGGAAGGTAGTCTTGGGAATCGGCACCAGGCAGGAAGTCTTCCATAGCACTGGTACTCTCTTTGATTGTAAGCTCTGGTTAAAGAGATGCTGGAAGACAGTACATAACTCATTTGCACACACTCTGAGGACACGTGGACTGAGACCGTCAGGCCCTGCTGCTTTGCCAATGGCCAGCTTACTAAACTGGTCCCTCACGTCATTTTTGGAGACCGAGAAATGATCTATTTCACCCCCTGTTAATTTAGCTAGTTGTTCCCCGGCCTCCTCCCCCTTCCCTGCTGCTACCGCACCTTTATTGCTGAATCTATTGAAGAACTGATTCATTTCATTAGCCATTGTAAGTCCACCACCCCCCTGCTCCGACCTTGCCTTAAACCCAGTCACTAGCTTCATTCCAGCCCACACCTCTCTGGAGCTTTTTTGTGCAAATTGATTTTCTAATTTAACTCTGAATGCCTCACGGGCAATCTTAATTTTCCCCTTTAGGTCTCGCTGTATAATTTTCAATGCCTCCTTGTCCTTCCTTTTAAAAGCCAGTTTTTTCATGTTTAGTAAATGTTTCAACTCTTTTGTAATCCATGGCTTATTGTTTGCATAACACCGAATCTCTTGAACAGGTACTACAATGTCCATACAGAAGTTGATGTAATCAGTAACTCTGCCAGTAATCTCATTAACATTACATTTCTCTTTCATGGTACACAACACCTCCCAGTCTGTACAGTCAAAGCAGTCTTGTAACGCCTCCTCTGCTGCTGGACACCACTTCCTTATCTTTTTAATTGTCACTGGTTGTTTGCGGACGTCTGGTTGGTAAGCAGGAGACAATAGTATGAGGTTGTGGTCAGATTTCCCCAGGGGGGGTAATGCAGCCGATGAATAAGCATTCTTAACATTAGCAAAGAGGAGATCCAGTGTGATGTTGTCCCGTGTAGGACATTTGACATATTGATAGAACTTTGGTATTGCAGATGAGATCTTTACTCGATTGAAATCCCCAGAAATTACAGTTAGAGAGTTTGGGTGTTTAGTCTGAAGCCGGGCCATCACCCCTGACAACACATCCCCAGCAGCCTCTGGGTTCGCAGATGGTGGTATATACATCACAACTACAATAACAAGAGTGAATTCTCTAGGCAGATAGTAAGGCCTGAGGCCCACTGCTAACAGTTCAATATTTGGACAGCAATGTTTCTCCTTAACAGTTACATGCCCCTGATTGCACCATCTGTTGTTAATGTAGAGTATCACTCCTCCACCTTTTTTCTTGCCGCATCTAACTCTCTCTCTATCAGCCCGAACCATTTGAAACCCTGGTACCGAGACACATGAATCTGGGACCTCCTCATGCAGCCAGGTTTCTGTAAAGCACATGAGACTGCATTCCCTAAACTCCTTCTGGGTCTTACTCAGAGCCAGCAGTTCATCCGACTTATTTCCCAGCGATCGTACGTTACCCATGATAATGGATGGGACCACTGGTTTAAACCTTCTCCTCCAGGACTTGATCTTCTTGCCTGCTCTGCAGCCTCTGAAAGGTCTCCTTATTTCCCGTGGAACATTCAGTATTGCCACTGCTGGAGAAGACTTTATCCTGCGCAGTTCCAGAAGACGATCCCTAGAATACACTGCTCGTTTAGCAACAGACCTAGGGTCCACCATCCCGTCATTATTCCCACCCGTCACACCAGTCCTCTCCATGGCAAATCGTATACAGTGACCTCCACCGCTCACATATGGCTGTATCCCTGTCACAGGCTGTGGGTAGCAGCATGCATCCTTCAGTAGCATTAGCTGAGCTGGTCCGTATTGCTTGCCCCAGAGTGTCTGTACCTGCAGGAGACTTGTAAGTGGTGGAAGAAGATCCAGGTGCAGATCTCGTGCTGTGTGCCCAGCAGCAGTTGATAGTGTGGGAAGTGTTGTATCTTCCATCCCCAATAGACGAGTATACAGGAACGTTGCAATCCAGAGAAGGTAATAAAATAAAATAACTGTAACAAAACTGTAACTAAAATAAAGTAGAAGCTTCTGCTGCTGCAATGGGCTGCCAGTAGTCCGGCGCCGTATTGTCTCCACAATCTAGCAGAGAGGCAGACAGGCATGTCCACACCCTCCGGAGTCAGAAAGTGTTATGTCTGCCAGAGAACCACGGTTTTAAATAGCAGGCCTGTAACCTGCTAATACTATCCTTCACAGACACCTAGTATGAATAGCTTGACCGACACACTGCAGCAGAATGGAAATGGAAGAAATGGCTGATTTTGGAACAGTCTTATAGGTGATATGTCTAACAGAGAACCATGGTTTTAAATAGCAGGCCTGTAATTTACTAATAGTATTCTACACAGAGACCTAATGTGAATAGCTTGACCGACACACTGCAACGAAATGAAAATGGAAGAAATGTCTGATTTTGGAAGAGTCTTATAGGTGATATGTCTGGCAGAGAATAATGATTTTAAATAGCAGGCCTGTAATTTACTAATTCTATTCTTCACAGACACCTAGTGTGAATAGCTTGACCGACACACTGCAACGAAATGAAAATGGAAGAAATGTCTGATTTTGGAACACTCTTATAGGTGTTATGTCTGACAGAGAACAACGGTTTTAAATAGCTGGCCTGTAATTTGCTAATACTATCCTTCATAGACACCTAGTGTGAATAGCTTGACCGACACACTGCAATAGAATGGAAAAGGAGGCAAATATTTTCCACGTTCAGTTTAAATTTCTGGATTTTTGTCGCTGAAATATGGAACAGATCTGGCTTTATTCTGCAATGAGAACAAGCAAATGGAGCAGAAAAATGGTGTACTCTGGATTGCTTTTTAAGCAAATAACCAGGATTAAGAGAAAAACAAAAATTTTGCCTGGCCCCTGATATCTGGGGCTAAGTCTATAAATATCTGTAATTATTACAGCATCAGCAGACAGGACTTTCAATGGACCCTCTTGCTATATGCACTGTAGTCTGCCACATACACTGCCTGCCTGCCTAACTCCTGCCTAGCACTGATTATATGCAGCTGGATTAGTCCTCAGAAGGACTGTTAGTTCAGATGGATATACAGTACAGACAAAAAGTTTGGACACAGCTTCTCATTTAAAGATTTTTCTGTATTTTCATGACTATGAAAATTGTACATTCACACTGAAGGCATCAAAACTATGAATTTACACATGTGGAGTTATATACTTAACAAAAAAGTGTGATACAACTGAAAATATGTCTTATATTCTAGGTTCTTCAAAGCAGCCACCTTTTGCTTTCATGACTGCTTTGCACACTCTTGGCATTCTCTTGATGAGCTTCAAGAGGTAGTCACCGGAAATGGTTTTCACTTCACAGGTGTGCCCTGTCAGGTTTAATAAGTGGGATTTCTTGCCTTATAAATGGGGTTGGGACCATCAGTTGTGTTGTGCAGAAGTCTGGTGAATACACAGCTGATAGTCCTACTGAATAGACTGTTAGAATTTGTATTATGGAAAGAAAAAAGCAGCTAAGTAAAGAAAAACGAGTGGCCATCATTACTTTAAGAAATGAAGGTCAGTCAGTCCAAAAAATTGGGAAAACTTTGAAAGTGTCCCCAAGTGCAGTTGCAAAAACCATCAAGTGCTACAAAGAAACTGGCTCACAATTGGACCGCCCCAGGAAAGGAAGACCAAGAGTCACCCCTGCTTCTGAGGATAAGTTTATCCGAGTCACCAGCTTCAGAAATCGCAGGTTAACAGCAGCTCAGATTAGAGACCAGGTCAATGCCACGCAGAGTTCTAGCAGCAGACACATCTCTACAACAAATGTTAAGAGGAGACTTTGTGCAGCAGGCCTTCATGGTAAAATAGCTGCTAGGAAACCACTGCTAAGGACAGGCAACAAGCAGAAGAGACTTGTTTGGGCTAAAGAACACAAGGAATGGACATTAGACCAGTGGAAATCTGTGCTTTGGTCTGATGAGTCCAAATTTGAGATCTTTGGTTCCAATTACCGTCTCTTTGTGCCATGCAGAAAAGGTGAATGGATGGACTCTACATGCCTGGTAGTGTTGAGCCACCCCCGTAGTGTACGAGTTCGGTTCGGTTCGTCGAACACCCGTGTGTTCGCCGAACTGTTCATCGAACTGTTCGTCGAACACCTTCGAACACCGTTAAAACCAATGGCAGGCAAACAAAAACACATAGAAGCACATAGAAAACACCTTCAAAGGTGTCCAAAAGCTGACAAACTGCTCAGAAGACACAACTAACACATGGAAAAGTGACAAGTACATATAGTCATGCGAAAAGAAAAGAGGTGGAGGAGTAAAAGGAGGGGGAGACACAGATATAGGCATGTCATGCCCTTCTAAAATCCAAAAAGTGAGAAGCCGACACGTTCAGTCCGCTCCTGCCCGTGCCACCTCCGCGTCGCCGGGTTTGTGCCAGAGCCGCGGTGAACCCTGACGGCCAGCCCCCCTCTCCCAATACTGGTGCCTGTCCGCTGGTGGGTCGAGCGAGCCCCCCTGTGGTGGAGGCAGCTCTAAGCTTTTTAATTTAAATTGTCTCTCTAATTTGAATAAATACACTTTAAATCCATTTACAAGGATCTATTGGAGGGCAAGTCTCATGCCAGCAGCCGCGTAATTCCAGCTCCAGTAGCGTCCACTAAAGCTGCTGCAGTTAAAAAGCTTTTATAAGGATCGAGCTCGGCTGTCCACCGCAAGGCATCCTACTGCCAGTCCCAGCCCCTATGCCTTGGGGTGCCTCCTGATGCTCTTCACTGAGTATCCCGTGGTCCCGAAGCATTTCCTTTGAAAAAATGAAGTGTCCAAACTACAGGTGGTGTAGCTTGCTTAACAGCCGGGATAATCCGCTGACTAGCAGACACTGCTACTAGGCACAAAGTATTTCCTGGGCTAGATGCAGTTAAAAATTTGTAATTAGATACTCTCGTTGGATGCTGAGAAAGCATTCCATAGAGTCTCCTGGCACGCCATATATGATTCTCTTAAAAAGCTTGGGGTAGGGGTCTAGGGGACCCTTTTATAGCCAAAATCACTGCCCTGTATCGCAATACGTCACCTAGGCTGAAGATAAATGGAACTGTAGCACCCTGAGGGCTCGGTTGCTACAGAGGTATTGCACCTCACCCAGAGGTGTGATATCTCACTCTCAGGTAAGGATGTAGTGTGGATCAGGACCCGACACCTGCATGCATTACACCACACTGCCGTGGGGCAGGGCGACCAATATGCCTCTGAGATGGACATGACAGTCCCTGTCCCTGGCTGGAGTGGGGGGAGGGAACACTGAGGAAGGGGAACCCTGTAGTGCAGGAGCAGGGAGGAAGCAGTTCCTGGGTGCATTGAGAAGGGAGTATAAAAGGTGGGCACCATCTTAGTTCAGTGCAGAGAAGTCTGAGCAGAAGTGGCAGGGAGCAGGGGCTCTGCATGAGCTCTGCTCCGGAGGCGGGCCTAGTAACAGAGGCCCAGGCCTGGAAGAGGGAGAAGGAAGGAAGAGGAGCGGAGAAGGCTCCAGGAACGAGGAACGAAGGGATCTCAGGGGTGCGGACGGGCGAGTCGCCACCGCACGCCCGAATCCACCTGCGTGGAGGGGTCAGGCCAAAGGGGGAGACCGGTCCCCGAAACTAGTGGAGGCAGGAAACGACCCTCAGCTAGAAACAGGAGGCTGTGACATTTTATGTGGCGCAGCCCCTCGCTACACCCGCTAGGAAGGCACCACATAGGGTCAGGGAAACTGGCGCCAAGTTTACCAAGAGGAGGCCCGAGGCAGCCGGACAGAAGGGTTGGTAAGAAAGGCCAGACAAAGGACACACAAAGGGGGTCCTGTGAAGCACTCCAAAGTTATCTGGGAGTTGTCTGAGCCCCTCACCTGGTGAGCACAGTACGACGTGGGCAGCCGTTACCTGCAGACGTGGTCTGGATAATAAGAACTGTGAGTAAAGGCCCTGGACTGCATCACTGACTCCGTGTCATTACTGCTGCTGCCCTGCACCATCACCCCCATCCTCCGCATACACTGCCCTGAGGCTATACTCCTCCCGTGGGGAGTTATGCTATGCTCTGCTGCACCCACAACACCAGCCTCAGCGGTCTGCCCTGGAGCGGCGGTTCACTCTGACCGCAATCCATGGGTGGCGTAGTCGGACATTTAAACATCAAAACCACATAAATAGTTCCGCCACTGGTTTGACCGCTCTGAGCCACAGAACCGGGTTGCCACCACGGAGACTACAACCACCAGCATCCACCAAAAAGGGTCCGGCTCCGGGTGTCCCAAGGCCCAGGGGGCGCGTCAGAACATTTTCATCACCTTTCACAATCACCAATGGGACAAGGCAGGGATGTTCTCTGTCCCCTCTCTTATACATCCTAGTGACGGAGCACCTGCTCTCATCAATTCGCCATAACCCCAATATTAGGTGGATTGAGGTGGGAGGCACCGAGTACAAGTGCTCTCTATTTGCTGATTATGTCCTAGTATATATCACTCAATCACATATATCCATCCATGCTGTTATGGCTGAAATAGATCACTTTGTTACATGGTCAAATTTTAAAATCAATGCAGCGAAGTCTGAGGCCCTCGATGTCTCCCTCCCCAAATCCATATAGGATTCCATCCAGTCCAACTTTCCCTTTGCCTGGCCCTCACAGGGTATCAAATACTTAGGAATTCCTATTCATAGAGACCTCTCCCATCTATGTTATCTTAATTTTGGGCCCTTTATTGAACAACTCCATACAGACCACGGTTGGCAAGTTAGAACTGTAAGATTCACTACGTGAACCACTGGTGTTTTGTGGAAAAGCACATGTACACTGTGTTCCAAATTATTATGCAAAAAGTGTTTAGGAGTGATAAGGGAAGAATTTGTTTGTTTGTCAGTTAAACTCATTGATGGTGATGTGTGTCAGGGCTCTTTATATCACTGTAAGCAATTGCAGACACCTGTGCTAATTAGTTTGGCAGGTGTGTCCAATGAAAGGCAAGACTACTTAAGAAGGCTGTCTCACATTATTAAGCAGCCTACATTTTCTGCCAAAATGGGAAAGAAAAAGGATGTGTCGGCTGCTGAGAAGCAACAAATTGTGGAGTGTTTAGGTCAAGGCATGACTACAATCAACATTGTGCGATGATCAGGATGAAGTGTCTTGGCAATCAAGAAGTATGTAGCTGATTCACAGTACACACGTGTGCGTGCTGGTAAGGGCAAATTGAGGACTCTTTCCTACAGGCAATTACGTCAGGTTGAAAGAGCAGCGGCAAAAAAGCCTTGTCATAGCAGCAGACAAGTTTTCGAAGCTGCTTGTGCCTCCAACGTCCCCCGAACAACAAGATGCAGGGTCCTTCAGAGGTTTGCAGCTGTGCATACGCCATCCTGTCGACCTCCTCTATCCACTTCACACAAGCAGAAACGGCTCCAGTGGGCCAAACATTACATGAAGACTGATTTCAAAACTGTTTTGTTCACAGATGAGTGCCGTGCAGCGCTCGATGGTCCAGATGGATGGAGTGGAGGATGGCTGGTTGATGGACACCCCACGCAAACACGGCTACAGCGCCAACAAGGAGGAGGTGGAGTAATGTTTTGGGCTGGAATCATGGGGAGAGAGATTGTCGGCCCCTTTAGGATCCCTGAAGGTGCTAAAGATGAACTCCATAATGTATGTGGATTTTCTCAAACAGCACTTCCTGCCATGGTTCAAGAAGAAGAACCGTGTATTTCACAGCAAGATCATTTTTCTGCATGATAATGCACCATCTCATGCTGCACATAAAACATCTGCATCTCTGGCTGATATGGGCATAAAAGGGGACAAACTTATGGTGTGACCCCCATGCTCCCCTGACCTCTACCCCATTCAGAACCTTTGGAGAATCATTAAAAGGAGTGTCTATGATGTCGGGAGGCAGTTCACATCTAAGCAACAGCTCTGGGAGGGTATTCTGTCCTCATGCAAAACAATTGAAGCAGAAACCATCCAAAACCTGACAAATTCAATGGACGAGAGAGTTCAGAAGCTCCTTTCGAACAAGGGGTCCTATGTGAAAATGTAACATCACCTAGAATAAAGTTTTGAGTTGAAAACTGTTTGATTTCAGTTTCTAACAACCTGCTAATGCTTATAATTTCAAAAATGACCATTTTTTTGGTCTTTATTAAAATGAAAAGGTTGATCGAAAAGTTTGGGGGATCTAAGAGTATGGCAACCCAGTAGTCATGATTACTTCGAATTCTGACAATATGAGGGTCATGCTGCAGGTAGTGCAGCAAGAAGGCACTTATGTGTCTTGCGCATCTCGGAGCCCCAAAATTATTTTCCGGGCTAGATGCAGATAAAAATTATTATTAATTTTAAATCTGGTGAAGCTTTAGTATAGATGGCCTAATAGGATCAGTGCTGCACACTGCTACAAAGCCCAAATTATTTTCCAGCCAAGATACAGATAAACATGATTAGTAATTTGAAAGCTTAAAACGGTTGGTAGGGTGATTTTAACCAATCATCAAGCTTTTACTCTCCCCAGGATGACACAGGGGTAGAAAAGTCGTTTCGGATCCATGATTTGTTCATCTTTATGAACGTGAGTCTGTCTACATTATCAGTGGAGAGCCGCGTGCACTTATCTGTCAGCACACCACCAGCAGCGCTGAACACACGTTCAGACAGAACGCTGGCTGCGGGGCATGACAAGATCTCCAAGGCGTAAGTGGCTAGCTCCGGCCATTTATCCAGATTGGAAGCCCAAAAAGAGCAAGGGTCCAGTGACACAGTCGTGGCTTCAATGTTTACTTGGAGATACTCCTGTACCATCGTCTCTAGGCGTTGACTATGTGTCAGACTTCTTGTCGCCTGTGGCCTTGCAAAGGATGGGCTAAAAAGTGGTGAAATGATTCCGCAAAATTGATGTTACCAGCAAACACTGTGGTTCTGTTACGGTTTGAGTGCTGAACACTTGACGGTCCCACGGTTGGCAAGTTGGAACTGTGAGATTCACTACGTGCACCACTGGTATATTGTGGAAAAGCACATGTAAGATTCTGCAACAGTCTCTGCTGATACTCCTGCATGCGTGCATCCCTTTCTATGGCAGGAATAATTTCTGCAAATTTACTTTTGTACCGGGGATCTAACAGTGTGGCAACCCAGTAGTCAGGATTATTTCTAATTCTCACAATTCGAGGGTCATGTTGCAGGTAGTGCAGCAAGAAGGCACTCATTTGTGTTGCGCATCCAGGAGCACCAAGTCCCTGTTGTGTTGGTGGCGAGGTAACAATCATGCTTCCTTCCTCTGTCCTCTCCCCCCAACCTCGCACAACAGAAATGTGATCAAGGTCTCCCTCATCTGATGAGTCTTCCATCAGTTCGTCCTCCACTTCTTCCCGGGCTCCTGCACCTTCCTCACTAGTTTGGCTGCTACCATGCGCCCTGGTAAAACCATCTCCCCCACCCTCACATGCCTGCCGCCTTGGTGCTGCCGACCGTCTGGACCTTGCAGATGTTAGCCCTTCCGCATACAACTCCTCCTCCTCTACTTCCTCCACCTCCTCTTGTGCCACCAGCTGACTCCGAATTCTGTTTAATATGTGCTCCAGCATGTAAATCACCGGAATAGTCATGCTGATAATGGCATCGTCAGCACTAAACATCTTCGTCGCCATTTCAAAACTGTGCAGAAGGGTGCATAGGTCCCTGATCTGAGACCACTCCTCCAGCGTGATTTGCCCCACCTCTGGATCTCGTTGGCCCAGGCTATACGTCAGAACGTATTGCACCAGGGCTTGTCGGTGCAGCCACAGTCGCTGCAACATGTGCAGAGTTGAATTCCACCGGGTAGGCACATCGCATTTTAGCCGGTGAAGTGGCAGGCCCAACGACTTCTGTAGAGATGTAAGTCGCTGAGCTGCGGGATGCGAACGGCGAAAGTGAGCACACAGCGACCGTGCCCTCTGCAGAAGGCCATCTAGTCTGGGATAGTGGGCTAAAAATTGCTGGACAACCAGGTTCAACACGTGAGCCATACAAGGCACGTGTGTGACATTGCCCCGGCGAAGGGCCGCACCCAGGTTTGCAGCATTGTCGCACACGGCCTTCCCTGGTTTCAGGTCCAGTGGAGACAACCATTCATGAAATTGGTTCTCCAGAGCTGACCACAACTCCTCAGCTGTGTGACTCATATTTCCCAGACATTTCAATGTAAAAACCGCCTGATGACGTTGAGCCCTACTGCCAGCATAGTAAGGAGGTGTGCAGGATCCCTTCTGCGCAGTTAGAAAGCTTGTGGCATGATCAGACAGGCTTTGGGTGCAGGAGGAAGACCGAGAGGAGGTTGAGGAGGCAGAAGCAGTGGAGGAACTTTGACATAAAGAGGATTGACGCACAACTCGTGGGGACGGCAAGACTTGGACAGCAGCCCCTTGTCCTGCTGTCACCATAGTTACCCAGTGCCCAGTCAGCGACATGTAACGCCCCTGTCCATGCCTACTCGTCCAAGTGTCTGTGGTGAAATACACCCTGTCACACACAGAGTTTCTCAAAGAAGCGGTGATGTTGTGTGCGACATGCTGGTGGAGCGCAGGCACACCTTTCTTTGAGAAGTAGTGCCGACTGGGCATCTGGTACTGGGGCACTGCGACGGACATAAGGTCTCGAAAATCCTCTGTGTCCACCAGGCGGAAAGGCAGCATTTCTGTAGCCAAGAACTTGCAGATGGTGAAATTCAACCTCTTAGCTTTCTCATGGCTAGGAGGAAATGGTCTTTTACTTGTCCACATCTGAGGGACCGAGGGCTGGCTATTGTGCTTAGACGGGGTTGATAAGGGTGTCCCCGGCAAACTGCCGGTCTGTGAGGAAGATGCAGGCGGACATGTTAGGTTGCCTTGATCCAAAGGTGGTGCTATCGATGTCGGACAGCGCTCAACACTAGCTGGTGTTACCACCTCCAAAGAAAATGATGACCTGCCAATCACGCTGGCTGTTGCGGGTAAAGAGGTGGCAGGTCTGCGCCCCAAAACAGGTGTGACTGCTGTCCCCCCAGTCACAGAGGATGAAGAGGCCGCGGATGCACAAGATATGGCAGACGGCGGTTGGCCCGGCCGGCTAGGCCGCATTGTAGCACACTGAGCTTCCCACTGCAACTTATGCTTCATGTCCATGTGCCGGTTCATGCATGAAGTACTCAAACTATGTATTTTTTGGCCTCTACTTAGCTTTTGCTGACAAATGTTACAGATAACACGAGTTGGGTCATCTTTATCGATCTGAAAAAATGCCCAGGCTATGCAAGGCTTAGCACCCATGCGACCTGAAGAGCCACCACGACTTGTGGTGAGAGGCAGAGTTGTGTTTGAGGATGCAGTTGTTGACGTGCTTCCAGTACTACGTCTCTGTCCAGGAAGGCGCAACCTGACCTCGTCGTCACTAGCATCTTCCTCCACCTCCTCTGCTGACCTCATCTCTTGGCTGACTGTGGGTTGACAGTAAGTGGGATCTCCAACCTCATCATCATCACCCTGTGCGTTATCACACCCGTCGTCCTCAGAGCCAACCTGTTCCTGCCCTGACAAAAAACTAAAGTTGTCGCTCCAATCAGGTATTTGAGTCTTATCATCGTCTTCCTCATTGTCTCCACCAACAGGAGTTACAGTTTGGGAATGAGGGTCTACATTATGGTCAGAACCTTCTGCGTCTGGTCCTGGATCCGACTCATAAAGATTCTGGGCATCAGTGCAGATCATTTCCTCGTCTGGATTCACAGAAGCGCTGGAGTCGACCTCTGATTCCCAGGCTATAGTATGAGTAAACAGCTCTGCAGACTCAACCATCTGTTCTACCTCATACTCAGACGGGCAGCTGGAGATTTGGGAGATGTGAGGAAGCAAGTGCGATTGGGGTGACACCTTTGAGGACTGGAGTATTTGTGATGTTGAAGTTGATGTGGAGGAGAGCCCACTTAAAGGAGCACTTGATATCCGTTGAAGCACCTGCTGTTTTTGTGCCTCATCTGGAATTTGTAGCGATTGGCGTGGCCGTAAGAAAGGGATCTTATCACATTGTCCGCTAAAAGAAGTAGACATTTTAGTTTGGCTGGAAGATGGTCTTTCTTCTGCAGATGTTACTGTTGCTTTAACACCTACCCCACGGACACAACATTTTTTCCCCTTCCCAACACGCCTATTCCCCTTTCCACCAGCAGCAGGCCTTTTTCCACTCATTTTGGTGGTTAACTAATTAACAACTCTGGAGTTGTTTGCACAAAAAAACAATGGATGGGAACCGAGCAGAGCTGAGTGGCCAAACTGTGGTATTAGGCCAAAACTATTGGCAGGGTTAGATGCAGAAAAAAATTATATTCAATTTGCAACCTGATGGAGGTCAGTATAGATGGATTAATAGAGAAAGTCCCACACACTGCTAGAAGGCCAATATTTTTTCAGAGGTAGATGCAGAAAAAAATATATTCAGTTTGCAACCTGATGGAGGTCTGTATAGATGGATTAATAGAACAAGTCCCACACACAGCTAGAAGCCCAATATTTTTTCAGAGGTAGATGCAGAAAAAAATATATTCAGTTTGCAACCTGATGGAGGTCAGTATAGATGGACTAATACAACAAGTCCCACACACAACTAGAAGCCCAATATTTTTTCAGAGGTAGATGCAGAAAAAAATATATTCAGTTTGCAACCTGATGGAGGTCTGTATAGATGGATTAATAGAACAAGTCCCACACACAGCTAGAAGCCCAATATTTTTTCAGAGGTAGATGCAGAAAAAAATATATTCAGTTTGCAACCTGATGGAGATCAGTATAGATGGACCAATACAACAAGTCCCACACACAGCTAGAAGCCCAATATTTTTTCAGAGGTAGATGCAGAAAAAAATATATTCAGTTTGCAACCTGATGGAGGTCTGTATAGATGGACTAATACAACAAGTCCCACACACAGCTAGAAGCCCAATATTTTTTCAGAGGTAGATGCAGAAAAAATATATTCAGTTTGCAACCTGATGGAGGTCTGTATAGATGGATAAATAGAACAAGTCCCACACACAGCTAGAAGCCCAATATTTTTTCAGAGGTAGATGCAGAAAAAAATATATTCAGTTTGCAACCTGATGGAGGTCTGTATAGATGGATTAATAGAACAAGTCCCACACACAGCTAGAAGCCCAATATTTTTTCAGAGGTAGATGCAGAAAAAAATATATTCAGTTTGCAACCTGATGGAGGTCTGTATAGATGGATTAATAGAACAAGTCCCACACACAGCTAGAAGCCCAATATTTTTTCAGAGGTAGATGAAGAAAAAAATATATGCAGTTTGCAACCTGATGGAGGTCAGTATAGATGGACTAATACAACAAGTCCCACACACAGCTAGAAGCCCAATATTTTTTCAGAGCTAGATGCAGAAAAAATTATATTCAATTTGTAACCTGATGGAGGTCAGTATAGATGGACTAATAGAATGATGCTATGCCCAAAAGATTTTACTTCACTAGGTGCAGAAAAAAAATTGGTATTCTATACACAGGTGGTATATCTTGCAACACAGATAGGCTACTCCACTGACTAACACACTCTGCAATAGGCCAAAAAGGATTAGCTTTGCTAGATTCAGCCAAATGCTGTGAAAAAAACTTGCACAGCACTGGCACAGACCTGCCTGGCAAAAACTGATAGGAACTGATGTAACCTAGTCCTGAAAAGGACTCCAATTACAATTAGTCTTTACTCCCACAATCTATCTATTTAAGAGCACAGACCTGCCTGATAAAAGTCGTAGGAAATGCTGTAACCTAGTCCTTAATAGGACTGCAATCACAACTATTCCCTACTCCCAAGCTATCTGTAGATTTGTGCGAAAATTGGCTTGAAATTAACAAGGTATAGCGCACACAGCAACAGCGGTGCCGTCTAACACGCAGCTGCAGCAGTGAGAAAATGGTGGCGACGGGGAAAATGGCTTGGTCTTATAGGGCAAGGACATGTGACATACACTGCCAATGACACATGCCCTTGCTTGTGTGAAAAAAAGCACTTCGCTCCGTGTGTGCGCTGCTGATAGGCTGACAGATTGCACCTCCCCACTGTAAATGCGGGAAAGAGAAAAAAAAATGGAGATCTTCATTGTTCCTGCAGAGATCCATCCCCTGCCCCTCCCCCCACCCCGCTGTACACTCAAACTGCGTATTAACATTAATTTTCATCATTACTGAGAAAAAATCCAGTTATGATTTTGGTGCACGAACAGTTATCGAACATAACCTCGAACAGCCGAATTTTTCTCAAATTGTTCGTGTTCGCCGAACGGCTCGAACACCGCCCAAAACAGCTCGAATTTGAGATTGGCGAACAGTTCGAGTAGAACAACGCTCATCTCTAATGCCTGGTTCCTACCGTGAAGCATGGAGGAGGAGGTGTGATGGTGTGGGGGTGCTTTGCTCGTGACACTGTTGGGGATTTATTCAAAATTGAAGGCATACTGAACCAGCATGGCTACCACAGCATCTTGCAGTGGCATGCTATTCCATCCGGTTTGCGTTTATTTGGACCATCATTTATTTTTCAACAGGACAAAGACCCCAAACACACCTCCAGGCTGTGTAAGGGCTATTTGACCAAGAAGGAGAGTGATGGGGTGCTACGCCAGATGACCTGGCCTCCACAGTTACCAGACCTGAACCCAATCAAGATGGCTTGGGGTGAGCTGGACCGCAGAGTCAGAGTGAAGGCAAAAGGGCCAACAAGTGCTAAGCATCTCTGGGAACTCCTTCAAGATTGTTGGAAGACCATTTCCGGTGACTACCTCTTGAAGCTGATCAAGAGAATGCCAAGAGCATGCAAAGCAGTCATCAAAGCAAAAGGTGGCTACTTTGAAGAACAAAGAATATAAGACATATTTTCAGTTGTTTCACACTTTTTTGTTAAGTATAAAATTCCACATGTGTTAATTCATAGTTTTGATGCCTTCAGTGTGAATGTACAATTTTCAAAGTCATGAAAATACAGAAAAATCTTTAAATGAGAAGGTGTGTCCAAACTTTTGGTCTGTACTGTATATATGTTGTGGAATACCTCTACTAACAGGACGTTCAATGGACCCTTTTGTGCTTTATCATGCACTGCAGCCTGTCACATATACTGCCTGCCTACCTATCTCCTGCTATCACCACTGAATATATGCAGCTGGATTAGTCCTCAGAAGGACTGTTAGTTCAGTTGGATATGTATATATATATATATGTTGTGGAATATCTATACTAACTATGAAGAAGCAAATCTCTCCCTGACACAGCAGCATCTCTCCCTACTCTGCCTGATTCCGGGGTACACTGTGACGAGCATAGCGGTGCCAGGTCTTATACAGACTTGATGACGCTGGGCGGCCAGCCAATCACTGTAATGCCAGCAACCAACATGGCTATGGCATTACAGTGCATTGCAGGCAGTCCCTGCATGTTCTTGGCTCTCTAAAGAATGCCATACATGCATGGAGGGGACCTGAGCAGCCCGGAAATACTCGCCGAGCTAGTCGAGCACTGTGTTGCTCGGGCGAGTACCGAGCAGTGGCGAGCACGTTCACTTATCCCTAATAATATCCCATGCTACATCCAAAGACATCAGTATGGAGGTGGTACTCACTTTGCAGCTAAAACAGCTTCCACTTTTCTAAAAGGTTGTCTGCAAGATTTTGGTGTGTCTGTAGGAAGTTTTGTCCGTTTGTTCAGAAAAGCATTTATGGGATTAAGTACTAATGTTTCACACATACATTCTATGGCGTTGATATACGAGCTGTGACCCTGCCAACTTCTTCAACTCAAAACTGATATAACCAAACCTTTATGGACCTTTGTGCACTGAGGCACAGACATTCTAGATGAAAGAGGTGCTTCCCCAAAATGTTCCCATAAAGTTGGAATCATACAATTGTCCAAAATATGTTGGTATGCTGAAGCCTTAAGACTTCCCTTCACCGAAACAAAGGATTCTAAGCTAACCCTTGAAAAACAACCAATATCATTGTCACTCCTTATTCAAACTTTACAGTTAGCATGATGCAGTCAGGTAGATAACGTTCTCCTAGTATTATCCAAATCCAGTTCTCTTCTTATGACAGCCAGAGAAGTGTGCTACATAACTTCACAGAATGCAATTTCACTGCTCCAGAGTTAAGTGGTGTGCTTTACACGACTTCATCTGATGCTTAGTATTGTGCTTGGTGATGTAAGACATTCAAGCAGCTGCTCTGCCATGGACAGCCATGCAAATAATCTCCTAGTACACAGATTTTATTCTAATGTTAGTACCAAAGGAGGTTTGCAACTCTGCTCTTGAGTAAGCAGAGTTGTCGACTTTTAGTCACTATGTGCCTCAGCACTCGGTGACACTAATTCACAACTTTAGATTGTCAGCCATTTTTTGGCTGTGTTGCTTCTATTTAAAAAAATACAAACAGTTGATTGTGGTATTCTTTGGAGGGAGGACATTTTACAAACTGATTGGATTCAATGGAGGCATGCTATTACACATCCAATTTGTGTGTGTTCTTTATATTTCAGTATTCTTTTGAACAGCTCTTTCACAAATGTTTTTAAAGGAATGCTGTTTAGCTAGGGGCTTGATTTTTTTACACCTGTGGCAATAGGACTGAAAGAAAATACCCGAATTTAATGATTAATAGATACATTCCAATACTTCTGTCCATGTAGAACAGTTAATGTGCCAATACACCCTAGACAACTGTTGACTGGACAACTCTTTTTTCTGTTTTTTATTGTTTTCTCTAAGTGGTGAACACAGTATGTTGCCCCAGACTCATGTTGCAGTGGCTTCTCTGATTGTAGAACCACAAAATCCATTGCTATGTCCTCGACAATCTTCACACATCCATTGTTTTGGGTATTCCTTGGCTTGTTAAACATAATCCCTTGGTGGATTGGCAAACCGGGGAGATTATTGAATGGGGAGAATACTGCCATGAGAACTGTATAGATATTTCTTTTGCTACTGTCTCTACGGAAATATTACCTGCTTTTCTGTCTGGTTTTGAGGATGTTTTTCTGAGAGGGGGTGTCAGGATTTGCCTCCTCATCGTGCTTATGACTGTCCTATTAACCTGAACCCCGGAGCTAAACTACCGAATTCCAGACTGTATAATCTTTCTGGCCCTGAGAGACAAGCCATAAAAAATTTCATTGCGGAAAGTCTGGAGAAGAGACATATCTGACCCTGATCTTCGCCCGTGACGGCATTGTTCTTCTTTGTGAAGAAAAAAGATAGCGGTCTACGTTCCTGTTTAGATCTCCAGGAATTAAATCAAATTACCATCCGTGATCCATACCCTATTCCTCTGATTCCTGATTTGTTCAGCCAGGTTGTAGGAGCTAAGGTATTCTCCAAGTTGTGTTTAAGGGGAGCCTACAATCTGGTTAGAATCAGAGAATGAGATGAATGGAAAACAGTGTTCAATACCCTGCAAGGACATTTCAAGAGTTTGGTTATGCCTTTTGGTTTGACCAATGCACCTGCGGTATTTCATAAATTATATTTTCCATCATTTGGTGGGGAGGTTTGTGGTGGTCTATCTGGACGATATTTTGGTTTACTCACCTGATTTTGTGACACATCGGGGGAATGTTAAGCAGGTGCTTCAGATATTAAGGGGTAACAAACTTTATGCCAAACTGGAAAAATGTGTTTTCGCTGTTCAAGAGGTGCAGTTTTTGGGGTACTAGTTGTCATCTTTGGGTTTTCAGATGGATCCAGAGAAGATCCATGCAGTCCTTGATTGGGAACATCCAGAGAACCTGAAGGCTCTACAGTGCTTTCTGGGCTTTACTAATTTTTATAGGAAATTCATCCAAAATTACTCTGTAATTGTGAGACCCCTTACTGACATGACTAAGAAAGGGTCTGATTTTTCCAAATGGTTGGATGCCTCCCTCCAGGCTTTTTCTTCCTTAAAGAATCACTTTGCCACTGCACCTATACTCAGTCAACCCGATGTTTCCCAACCCTTTATTGTGCAGGTTGATGCGTCGGATATCGGGGTTGGGTCTGTGTTGTCTCAGGGTCTGTCCCCTGGTAAATGGCGTCCATGCGCCTTCTTTTCTAAAAAATTGTCTTCGGCTGAGAGAAATGATGACATGGGTAATTGGGAACTTTTGGCGATCAAATTGGAATTCAAAGAATGGAGACATTGGTTGGAGGGGGCTGTCCATCCTATTACTGTTATTACTGACCATAAGAACCTGTCATATCTCCAGTCAGCTAAACATTTCAACCCCAGGCAAGCCAGATCGTCCCTGTTTTTTACTAGGTTCAATTTTGTTGTCACTTTTCGTCCAGGGTTCAAAAATCTCAAGGCTGATGCTTTGTCCCGGAGCTTCCATGATGGTGGTAACCATGAGAACCCTGCCCCAATATTACAAAAAGCGGTAGTCATTTCAGCACTGTATCCTGAACTGGAGGGTGAGGTGTTGTAGACTCAGGGGGACGCCCCTGCCTCCTGCCCTTCAGGAAAGTTATTTGTACCATCTAGTCTGCGCCGCAAAGTAATTAAGGAACATCATAACTCTGTGCTTGCTGGTCATCCAGGTCATCCAGGTGGTAAGACAACAGCGAACCTCCTCTCTCATTGTTTTTGGTGGCTGGGGTTGCATCGAGATGTGATTGAACACGTAGGTGCTTGTAGTATTTGCGTGCGTTTTAAGGTTTCGCATACCCGTCTGTCTGGTACTCGTCTTCCGCTACCTATCCCTAGTAGGCTATGGACACATTTGTCCATGGATTTTATTACTGACCTACCGGTTTTGGCAGGCAAAATGGTGGTTTTGGTGGTAGTAGATAGGTTCAATAAAATGGTTCACTTTGTCGCATTACTTGCACTTCCAAATGCCAAGACACTTCCTCAAGTGTTCACAAATGTGATTGTGAAGCTTAACGGGGTTCCCTCCGATGTGGTGTCTGATCGGGGACCCAGTTTGTTTCCAAGTTTTGGAAGGCATTCTGTTCTCGGCTGGGGGTGCAGGTGTCCTTTTCCTCTGCCTTCCACCCTCAGTCAAATGGACAGACCGAGCTTATCAATCAGAATTTGGAGACCTACCTCAGGTGTTTCGTCTCCGAAAATCAGGAGGATTGGGCATCCTACTTACTGCTGACAGAATTTGCCATTAATAATCATCGTCAAGAATCTACTCGCAGGTCACCGTTCTTCTGTGCATACGTTTATCACCCACATTTTGGTACCTTTAGTGGGGGAGGAGCTTCAGAAGTTCCTGAGAAGGAACAGTTTGCTTCGTCACTCTCCTCGGTATGGCCGGGTGTTCTGAGTAATTTAAAGAACATGGGAGACAGGTATAAATATATGTCCGACAGAAAACGCTTGCCAGGTCCGGACCTGAATGTGAATGACTTTGTGTTGTTATCTACCAGGAATATAAGATTTAAAGTTCATTCTTAGAAGCTGGTACCTAGGTTTATTGGTTCCTCTAAAATAACCACTGTGATTAACCCAGCAGCAGTTCCTCTTCAACTTCCTCAGGCCCTTAAGGTCCACAACGTGTTCCATAGGTCCTTATTCAAGAAGTATATGGAACCTCTGGAGCCCTCACCTCAACCATCGCCCCCAGTAATGGTTGATGGTAATCTGGAGTTCCAGATTTCGAAGATTGTAGATTCTCATCTCCAACATCATTCTCTACAATACTTGGTGTACTGGAAAGACTATGGTCCAGAGGAGAGGATGTGGATTTCAGCATCAGAGATGAACACTCCCAAGTTTTTCGTTCATTCCACACCTCTTATCCTGAGAAACCCATTCCTGAGTGTCCGGAGGCCACTTAGAAAAGGGTGGCAATGTCATGGGTGTGTCAGAAGTGACAGACAGTCGCCCTGCAGTTGGTTGCAGGAGATCTTTATGTTTGGCATTGCAGACATCTTCTTAGAGACTGTTTCTAGGACCCACCGGCTACCTTCCTCTGGCTAATTAACATCCTGACCTGGGTGTAAAAATACCTGCTGTGTTCCAGAGGGATGTGCAGGTGATATTCATTACTCCTTGTGAAGGCTTGAGCAAGAGCAGTACTTCTTCCTCTCTGGTGTTGAGGACGTGCATGCAGTTGTCTGGAGTCATCTAAAGCTAAGCAATTCCCCTTTGTTTGTCCCCCCTAGTTGTCTTTATTGTCAGTGTGGATCGACTAGTGCTCATCTCCTCCCTTCCCTAACCTTAGCCATATGCCAGGGAAAGACAGGGCGAGGAACGCGTGCGGCAATTGGTGAAGAGCCAACATAGGGACGTTAAGGGAGACAGAGTGATGTTCTATCAGCCAGGAGTTCTCCACTCCCCCCTTTCCCTAGAGTCTGGGCTTCCTTTCCCTCTTCCCTTTGTGTTGCACTAAGTCTTTCCCACACCTTGCGTGACACAGACATCCACTTGTATGCCACCTCAGTTTCCACCTGACCAATGTGCTGGTGAATCCTTCACCTCCATATCAGTTAGTAGATTTCACTTCTTATCGAGAAATGAATGCATGCCCTCAGCCTGGAAGTTATAGAATTGGTAGAATGATAAAATTGATAAAATTGATCCACAGAGAATCAATATTTTTAAATTATCAGGTCCCCAGCGCCATTTTACACATACTGAAGAGTCACAGAGTAAGCTAATTATGTCAAGCAAGTAGTCTTCCCTGTATTGCCTTGCAGCTATCACATCACATGTTCTAGCACAGACAATCAAGGGGTACAATCGCAGCCACTATAAAAGATGGGGGCTAGCCAGTGAGCGCCATTTATGCAATGTAAGTATTGGAGGTCAGAGCACTTAACTCATTCTACATAGCAACAGAAAAGGGCAAAATTGGATTGTGTTGTATTGCTGTACTAGTGAAGTACATAGAAAATGGGTGTGGCAGGCAGTCTGTGAATAATATTCCAAGGGAAATTCTGTAGCTGCATAGTTAGTGTGAATTTAAATTCATTGATTTGTGATTTACTGGAGTAATCTTACAGCACCTGAATAACAGCATTATTTTAAAATCTTCATACATGGCAATATATCAAGTACAGTTGTGCTCAAAAGTTTATATACCCTGTCAGAATTTTTCCTTTCTTAGTCTTGTTTCAGAGAATATGAATGATAACAAAAAAAATTTTCTTCACTCATGGTTATTGGTTGGGTGAAGCCATTTATTGTCAAACTACTGTGTTTTCTCTATTTAAATCTTAATGACAGCCAAAAACATCCAAATGACCCTGATCAAAAGTTCACATACCCCAGTTCTTAATACCGTGTATTGCCCCCTTTAACATCAATGACAGCTTGAAGTTCTTTTGTAGTAGTTGTGGATGAGGTTCTTTAATTTCTCAGATGGTTCAATTAGGCCACAGTATATTATACTGCCCTTCTGTTTTGCAGTTGCAGTGTATGAAGATTTTAAAACAATGTTATTCATATCTTCTATATAGATGACAAATCTCCAGACTCCAGAAATTTCAAATCAACTGTTACCTCATAAAGTACTCGTGGGGTTAAAAAAAAGTCCATAATGCTCCTTCATTGTTTCTTAACTAAAAAACAACCGCAAATGTAGCAAAAGTTGTTGGGTGAATTACTCTCCTTTGTAGCCATTTTGATCACATTGTTAGAAACAAAAGCTTATTCCACCACAACCACTAAATACTAAAAGCAATTATGGTAAGCACACCACCACATTCTTATGAACTCTGTTTAAAAGAAAGTCTGCCTTTGCTTCCCATAGCAGCCAATCAGAGTGCATCCTTTTGTTCCTATGCTGCTGAGGTAAAATGAAAGCTGTGCTCTGATTGGTTGCTATGGACATCACCACACTGTTATATACTCTGACTAAAGAAAAATCTGTCTTTACTGCCCATAAAAACCAGAATCAGAATGCAGCTTTCATTTTATTATACTGCTGAGGTAGAATGAAAGATGTGCTATAATTGGATGTTATGGACATTAAGAAAATATTCTTCCCACAGCAGCCAATCGCAGCACAGCATCCAATAATTTCTAACCATTCTAATGACACCAAAATCATCCACCAAAGGTAACGCAAAGGGGTCAAAGTATGATGCAAGAAAAAGCCTATGGAGTCAGAGTTTTTGAAAAAAGCTGTATATGATGGAATTTTTTAGATATTTTTACTGAGTTCAGCGATCGAAAGTCTATAAAAGTCACCTCTTACTTTTCAAACATTTTTACACTTGCAGTCCTGTGTTATTAGTAAATTGAGACAATTAACAGAGCAGAGTCTGCTTTGGCACACTTGCTTAAATTGGCAAATTGGGGACATCACACGTACATGCCGCACCAATATCAAAGGACAGGCTGTTGTTGCATAAGCTTTTTTTGGCCATCATGTGAACCCTGTTTTGCATTGATTCTATAGTTTTTCATGGTCAGCTAGGTGTAGCTGTTAACAAATTATGGTCGAGATAGAAAAGCATCTGGAGAAAGGCAAATTCATCGATGACCTCATCCCAGCACAAAAATGAATGCACTTTTAATGGCCATGCTTTCTAATTTATTAGACCAATAGCCTCACTGAGTTCTTGGGACTCAACTCCTGCTTAGTAACAGTGTAGAAATACCTTCCATCTGTTCATGGGATTTCTTTAGGGTATGTGTACACGATGGGTCCAGGCCTGCGGCCCTGACACTGCAAAGGAGCTGTGGGCGGATATGCAAATGAGCTCCACCTTTTTTTTTTTTTCACCTGCAGACTTTACCCATAGAGGCTAGGTCTTTGGGGAAAGTCCGCATGCTGACCCGCAGGAGAAATTGACATGCTGCGGTCTGGAAAGACGCGCCGCATGTCAGTTTCCATGGGGGAGCCACAGACGCATAGTGGACATGGGATTTCAAGAAATCCCATCAACTATGCTGTAACATCTGGCCACTGACGCTGCATAAGTCCACAGAGTTAAACCCGCAGCAGCTCCAGATCATCTGTACACACTCTTAGAGTATTTTTTACATATTCACTGTACATATACATACACTGTATACACTCTGCACCCCATCTTGACTGAAATAAAGCAGAAATGTAGAAATTTTTGCAAATTTATTAAAAAAGAAAAATTGAAATATCACATGGTCATAAGTATTCAGACCCTTTGCTCAGTATTGAGTAGAAGCACCCTTTTGAGCTAGTACAGCCATGAGTATTCTTGGGAATGATGCAACAAGTTTTTCACACCTGGAATTGGGGATCCTCTTCCATTCTTCCTTGCAGAATCTCTCTAGTTCCATCAGGCTAGATGGTGAACGTTGGTGGACAGCCATTTTCAGGCCTCTCCAGAGATGCTCAATTGGGGTTAGGTCAGGGCTCTGGCTGGGCCAGTCAAGAATGGTCAGAGTTGTTCTGAAGCCACTCCTTTGTTATTTTAGCTGCGCGTTTAGGTTCATTGTCTTATTGGAAGGTGAACCTTCGGCCAAGTCTGAGATTCAGAGGACTCTGAAAGAGGTTTTCATCCAGGATATCTCTGTACTTGGCTGCATTCACGTTTCCTTCAATTGCAACCAGTCGTCCTGTCCCTGCAGCTGAAAAACACCCCCATAGCATGATGCTGCCACCACCATGTTTCACTATTGGTATCTTATTGGGCAGGTGAAGAGCAGTGCCTGGTTTTCTCCACACATACTGCTTAGAATTATCACCAAAAAGTTGATTCTCATGAGACTAGAGAATCTTATTTCTCATAGTCTGGGAGTCCATCATGTGTTTTTGAGCAAGCTCTATGCGGGTTTTCATATGTCTTGCCCTGAAGAGAGGCTTCCGTTGGGCCACTCTGTCCTAAAGGCCCGACTGGTGGAGGGCTGCAGTGATAGTTGACTTTGTAGAACTTTCTCCCATCTCCCTACTCCATCTCTGGAGCTCAGCCACTGTGATCTTAGGGGTTCTTCTTTACCTCTCTCACCAAGGCTCTTCTCCCATGATTGCTCAGTTTGGCTGGACGGCCAGGTCTAGGAAGACTTCTGGAGGTCCCAAACTTCTTCCATTTAATGATTATGGAGGCCACTGTGCTCTTAGGAACCTTCAGTAAATCATAAATTTTTTTGTAACCTTGGCCAGATCTGTGCCTTGTCACAATTCTGTCTCTGAGCTCCTTGGGCAGTTCCTTTGAGCTCACGATTCTCATTTGGTCTGACATGCACTGTGAGCTGTGAGGTCTTATATAGACAGGTGTGTGCCTCTCCAAATCAAGTCCTATCAGTTTAATTAAACACAGCAGGACTCCAATGAAGGAGTAGAACCATCTCAAGGAGGATCACAAAGAAATGGACAGCATGTGACTTAAATATGAGTGTCTGAGCAAAGGGACTAAATACTAATGACCATGTGATATTTCAGTTTTTCTTTTTTAATAAATTTGCAAAAGAGTGTACTTTAATGAGAAAAAAATATGAACTTAGAATTTACCAAATGGCTGTAACGAAACAGAGTGAAAAATTTAAAAGGGTCTGAATAATTTCCGTACCCACTGTATATAATGTATCCATAATATTGTATCTTATATTTTTCCCAGGATAAATACATGTGCAAAGTATCCAGGTTTTTGTTTCATAGATACCAGCTCAATAGTTATGCTCTTACCAGATGATATTTCCTCTAGTGGATATCTTAACTAATTTGACATCTGTACTTTTATTTTTAGCTACATCTGTACTAATTAGATAAATGTCTGTTAGTGTTGCAACACTATTTCATTGTGTGGTACAGTACATGCTTTTAACCTCTTCCTAATGTAATGAACGGAAAACTTTAAAATCATATGCCATGTGTATTTTAGAGGAGCTCTTTAATCTGCTTTTTTTTTAGAAGACATTTAATGGCATAATTACCTTGCAAAAAAAGGTTTTTAAGTAGATCATGCAGAATGTCCTCAGTAACATTTTGTTCAACAACTCTAATATGTTCCTATTGTATATTATACTCTACAAATAGACAGATGTAAAGATATTATTACACAGATATCTTCTGTTGTAAAAATAATTTGAGTATACATGTATACATTGATGCACCTCTAATTACAATAGTCTAATGGCGCTAATATTTCCCCCTTTCCATTGCCCTTCACCAATAAAGTTTGAAACTTACAAAGCCATTGATGGTTCTCATTTATGGTGCATGTAATTGGCTGAAAGTGTAATTTAATCAGCGTGTGGATTTGGAATTGAACCAATAGTTAAATTATATTGAGCCATTCAGCGGTTGTTGTTTTATTTAACCTCTTCCCCAAGAGAACATTTTATTTTTTTGCATTTTTTTCTTAAATTTTTATATTTTTGATGACTTAGTAGTATAAGGACTAGGTTTTGTAAGACAAGTTGTTTTTTTTTAAATTGCAACATTCAATTTACCATATAATTTACTGAAAATAGTAAAAGAAAAGAATCTAAGCAGGGTTAAATATTAAAGAAAACACAATTCTAGCATTGTTTTTTGGGTTTTGTTTTTAAGTCGTTCAGTTTATGGGATAAATAAGCTGGTAACATGGTTTAGCATGTCAGTATGATTATAGTGATATCAAACCTTTAGAGTTAAAAAAAAAAAATGTACATTTTTTTACATCAATGGAGCTGTATAAGGACTAGTTTTTTTGTAGCAAGCTGTAGGGTTTTTTTTTATACCATTTTAGGGTATATATTTAAAAAAAAAGTAACTATTTTTTACATATTTTTTAGTTCATCTAGGGCACTTGGAGATATGACGCCAAGCTTATGTTGCCCAGCTATAACCAACAGGCTAAGCATCATAGAGGTGCAAACATGGCAGCCTTGAGTACTTTCATTGGGGCCCAGCTGGTATTGCATCACACAGTGAGAATGATCGGTGACTTAATAGTTCTACTCCCTGGATATAATCAAGAATCCTGTACAAAGCTAAGTAAGCCTAGAAATGCCTGGCTGGAATATAGAAAAATAGGGTCAGAGGAGACTGTTTTGGAGTGTGGGAAGACAATAAAACAGGTTCAAATGGTAAGATAATATATTAAAAAAGGGTGCAAATTGCTTGAGCTAGTATTAAATGTACAAGTGACCACCACCAGGAGCTGTACTTAACTTATGGCAGAGTCCCTACAGCAATAGAAAGGCCAGTCACAACAGCTGTTGTGTGACTGATATTCGCTTGGTGCTGTTACAACATGGTGACACTATAGAAGTGAATGGGGTCACATTGCAACAACTTCACAACCGTGACAAACAAGTCTCAAAAAAATCAGACTAAGTTTATGTAGTCTCAGAGATGTAGCAGAGACACCTAACAAAATTTGATGGCACAACTGTTGTCATGGCCTAAGGCGATATGTATCCTTAGCCTAAAACTGGCAGGTCTAATACTCGGCAATACATGTGTATTAGACCATCAATTGAAATAATATACACAACCTTCACAAAATAAAGAACAGAAAATCACAAAAAATCTTACGCATTTTTATATATAAAAATAATAATAAGCAAAAAAACAGTACATACAGTATATTTGTCATACCAACCTTATCTATAAAACCTTAACCATATTTAAACCCTACAGTGAACATTGTAGAAAAAAATGAATAAAATAAAAATAACTGCAAAATTGATGCTTTTCCTCATTCCACTGTACAAAAAGTGAAATAGAATGCAATTAAAAAGTTATACACTAATAATGGTATCACTGAAAATGTGATCTTATCTTTCAAACAAATAAAGTGTTTTAGTTTTCAAAGCACGGAGATGTATAAACAATTATTTTTCTACAAAATAGTTTAATGTGCAAAATTAACAAAACATAAAAATACATATATATGGTGTGTACATTTTTAATCATGCTAACACAATAAATAACACTGTCTAATCACTTATACCACACAGTGAACGGTGTAAAAAATTCCTGAATTGCTATTATGTATACATTTTGCATCTGAAAAATTAGAAAGAGAGGGAGACACCAAGCGCATTGGAGTCTTATCTGGTGGAGAAATTGGTCTACAGTAGATGAGAGGTAAAGGAATTGATCACCTTCATGGTTTAACCCACAACTGAGGAATCAAGGTATGACAGCTGCTGCAGTACTCTCAGGTTGGGAAATCCTGCCATGAAGAACAATTTGTGGAGAATAGGAATGATAGTGTGCGCTGCTGTACAAGATTCAAAAAATCCAAAGCAATTGATGAGTTATTAGATCATGCGGTTTATTCTCAATGCGTTTCGAAGTTGATCCAACTTCTTCATCAAGAAAACCACAATATTCTTCCAGATTTCTTGAATGTAGCACAGCAGTGAAGACTATCAGGGTGGTTTCATGCGTCCGCATATCTCCTGTATCGGAGATAATCATGTAATCCATGCAACCGCTGTGGAAGAGGAGCCGGGGAGAATGAGCCACTCTAGAGTTGCAGCTTCGGAGCCGCTAATTCACCCAGATCCTCAGCAGCAGCGGTTGCATGGATTACAGCGGGGGACACCTAGGAGAGGTGAGTACATGGATTTTATTATTTTATTCTTATTTTTACAGGTGGGGACTCTGTGGGAGCAGACTACCACTACCCTCATCATTGTCCCTGCTGGTGCTGATCACAGTGCCGGCAGGGAACAATGATGAGGGCAGTGTTCAGCACCCGGTGCTTGAGAACAGCTTTAACTGTAGCACTGATTCCCAGGCGCTAGTACGTGTGACACGGATGACACACGGACCGTGTATCCTCAATAAAACGGACTTGTGTCCGTGTGGAGCACATGGACACACGGTCCATGGAAGCACACTGAGATGGGCACAGACCCATTCATTTGAATGAGTTTGCATGTGTGAGTGTCTCCGGTACGTGAGGAAACTGTCACCACTCATACCGGAGACACTGACGTGTGAAAGAGCCCTCACTTCTACCCTCCACCAATTGCCTCCAAAAAATTGGAATAGAAAGCGATTAAAAATGCTATGTAACCCAAAATGGTTCCAATGTAAACTTCACTTACCCCACAACAAATGGGCCTCTTATAGCTCTATAGGCAAAAAAATAGAAAAAATACAGCTCTCAAAATATGATGCAAAAATATTTTTTATAGAAAAAATATTTTTTTGGGCAAAATGTTATCAAACTGAAATTAGACTGGTATCGCTGTATCCATACTGACCCAAAGAAACTGCCCTATTTCATCACTTAAACTAGCTTCTGAATGGTGTAAAATAAAACATAAAAAACAATTATTGAACTGGTATTTATTTGTTCATTCTGCCTCTCAAAAATCGCAATAAGGCTTGGTTCACATTTATCCTGTCCTCTACCCAAAGCAGTGTAGAGGAAATGATCTTTTTCGACATACACCTTTTTAAACATGCACAAAAGCACGATCAGCCATGCTTCTGTGCATCGCAAAAACATGGGAACCACTGGCACAGAGGCCAGACAGAGTTAAGATTGACTTTATTATAGCTCTATTTCATTATAGTCCTGTCAGAGGTTTTGTCTGAATCACGTATTTCACATAAGTGGTCAGTATAGACCACAGGAACCTAGCCTTAAAAGTGATCCAAAATGTTAGGTCTACCAAAATGGCATAAATAAAATTTTCAGCTCAACCTACAAAAAACAATCCCCACTTAGGTCTGTCATATTTCACTGAAAAATAGGGGGTCTCAACATTACTAATAGCACAAAGATTCCGGTAATAGTTCTTCAACAAAAAAAATCAAGTAAAATCTGCGCTACTATATCCAAATGCTTTACCTCTCTTCTGAACAATGTATGGGCACTATGCTGTCAAATTTGCACCAGCTTGTGCTTATTTCTTGAAAAGACCTGTGGGGTCAAAATATTCATAGAAGCCATAATTGAATTCCCAGAGGGGTTTAATTTAAAGTATGGGGTTACATGAAGGGAGTTTTCTGATGTTCTGGCACGTTAAGGGCTCTGCAAATGGCATCTATAAACTATTCTAAAACTTCAAATGCAACATTGCGTCTGCATCCTATTCCAGCCAAATTTACCCTCATATCTACTTGCAACAGGCTTCCTATTCATCCCATGCTATAGTGCAAGCCCTGTTGTTTCTTACTTTTTTATTGCAGTTTACAAAAAGCATCATGTCAATATTTTGTGCATTTTCCACATGGAAATTTTAATTATCTACTGCATATTATGATAAGATTTTTGCTATGGAAATGTGTCACAAAAAATTCCTATTGCTACACACCACATTATCAAAAACCACTCTTAAAAATGTTGTCAAAATCAGCTTTGTTCATGCCAAAACCATGTGTGTTTTAGGAGCATTTTTAGATGTGGATTTTTCAGCCAGAAAAATGGACGTCAAAAATCTCTATGTAAAAATGCATTAAAAGCTGCAACCATTTATGGGCCAATTTATCAAGGAGTGATTTATAGAATTTTGACTTAAAACTGCTTGAAATGTCACAATATTTTTGCGCAACTCAAAGCTGCACAAACATTGGTAGTTGTCCAATTGTCCAATTTATCAGTCATGCAACATATATCCCATAACACTAATACATGCTGCTCCCAAATATTTTTTCCACTTGTGAACCTACAGTGGGTGAAATAAGTATTGAACACGTCACACATTTTCTAAGTAAATATATTTCTAAAGGTGCTATTGACTTGAAATTCTCACCAGATGTTGATAACAACTCATCCAAACCACACTCAGCAAAGAAATCAAACCATGGATGTCCATTTACTCCCTGTACATTATGTCATCTGTACTGTATTGATGATGCTGTTAGGTCTGACATTGCTAGTTCTACACTGCCACACAATCCTTAGCTGACCACATCTTAATTTTTAACCATGCTGCTTCTGCCGCTGCCAGTGCACAGCCAGGTAGTCTCCTAACTGCCCACTGTTTTATAGTTTTGGACCACACTACTGCTGCCAGGGCTGCCATTGCTTGACCTATTCTGCAACACATCTACCTGCCCCGATCTAACTCTCTACCACATGGCATCTGCCACTACCACTGCACAGCCATACGTCTCCTGGCTGCCAACTGTGTCTAATAGTGCCAGACAGTACTGATGCTGGGAAATGTACTCTCTTTATGGTAAAGAAAGATGAATCTGCTTCCAAAATAGGGCTAGTATATGGAAAGGCTTGGTAACAATACATTACTTCTTCACTTTGAAAACAGCTAATCTGATCCTGCTCTCTAAAAGAAATGATAATTTTTGGACAGTTTGATAAAAAGCCTTTCTAATAATTTAATCATTTTGTGAATAGCATACCTGTTGCATATCCAAAGAATAGATAGATTTCACTCGTAGCCATTAATTCTTCACATTCAAAATAGTGCACCATATTATCTCCGCAAATAAATAAGCAAACAACAAAACTCTTGATACTCCACAAGCACAGATAATTTTTGCTTTTCCTATGTGAAAAAGCCACTGCTTCTATAATGTGCACCTGTGTATAAACACCAGCAAGGCAGGGATCTAACCCAAAAAGGATAATTTTTGAATCGTTACTACAATTTAAGAAGCTTAACAAGTCTGATACTGCTATGTGTGGTTAAATACCCTATTATTTACACCAATTACCATACCTATTTATAAAACTACAGTATGAAATTAAATAGGCTCCTGATTACCACTGGTTACCATTTATTTTTCCATAGCATGATAGGTTCATGTCACTTGGACATTAATAAGGCTGTGTTTGCAGTATAAAGCTTAAAATAGGTTCAATACACACATAGGAGACCTCAGAGTGCAATAGATGTATTTTCCAGGCAAATAGAGGCTTTTCAGAATTGTGATTTCAATCAATTTTTTTCTAGATAATTCTGTGAAGCCAGTGAATTCATAGTTGAAATGATCCACTCATCTCTAAACGTGGGCCTTAGATTTCATTTCACAGCTGGAGCCAATTTCTGATTTTGTTGCTAAAAATATACCCTATTCATTAAGAGGTGTGCAATTCTTAATGAATTTAGTGCATACTTTAGTAACTTCAGCAGGCTTTGCTTCAATACTATATCGAAAGTGCAAAGTGAACAGCACTTAAAATTCCAATGCTTTGTGGTACGGTATCTGTCTCCTGGTAAGACATTTACCCCAAACAATAATCCAAGAGCACAAAAAAAGGTAGTTTCAAAAATGTATTATAACTCAAGGTGCAGTTTTTTTGTCTTTATTTTCATGCTAAAATGTAAATGAAACTTTGCATCTTGGATTACAATACATTTATATGAAACTATCTTTAGAGTGCTGCTTCCTGTTGATTGGTACCTATGTACTTAATTTCAGTACTATTCTTGATGAATCCTACTTGTGTATACTTCACAGGGCCCAGTACTCAATATATATTTTACTTGATTTAAGATTCTTTGAGAGATTCTTTTAAGTTGAGTGCTTTTAAGTTGAGAAGTGTCATGTCCTCCCAAAATTTATTAATATTGTTACTTCCGGGAAAACTGGAAACGTAATGTATGTTAAATAGGGATGAAGTCATAGCAATTTTTTTTTTATTTCATTGTTTCTTGTCTATGTTAAGCAAATATTTGCCCACAGTTCCATGAAATACTACAAACACATCATTATATCAGGCTAAGTGACACTAAATGGTAAGTGCAGCCTAATCACATTGACAAACTCAACTCTACTACGTCTGTATACTGCTAATTGTATTTGTTGATTAGTTTTGGATTGAGAAAGAATGGATTTGCAATTACTAAAATAATTGTAAGTAATACAGCACTCAGTGCCATGCAAATGATACCACATGATTGATTTTTGTATTCAAACTAATAGAGAATAATTGCTAAATAGGAAGATCCAGTTTAGGGTGAATTAATGGATTGAATTCCCGATAGCAATCTTGCTTTATTGAACAGTTAATGCATTCTCAGTTGTGAGCAATCAAACTTGTGACGCAAATTTTAGGAAAACAATAAATAGTATACAAAGGATAAAAGAAGATAATTCCCTTTCAAAAGTCAGACTTTAATCAATATCTCACTCATAGAACAGTATTTAACCCTAAACATTAAAGTAAGGTTAATAATATAATTTTTATTAGAAAATCTTCAGTTTCACTTAAATTAGTTGATGAATATATCCCACCTCAAAAACTACTATATATAGTATTTTCCATGACCTCTGTGATTTTTAAGGACAGCAACAAGTCTTCTCAACATGTGGCAACATCTCTGTTTTTTCATTCTTCAAGAACGACCTCTTTTAGAGCCTGGATGCTGGGTGGAGGGTGATGACAACTGGTCTCTTCAGAATTTTTCATAGGTGTTTTGGTTGGTTCCAAATTAGGAGGCACTGCAATTTAAAATAGGATTCCCACCTGACTAGTGTCTTGAGCCTGTCAAGGTTTGTATCTAATTCCAGGGGCCTTCGGCCTGAGCCATCTCATGGGAATTGCCCTAGTGATCGTGAACGCAGCTTGTGCTTTTCGGATTTGCACATGAAGAATTCCAGGATTATACCTACTGGGTGGCCAGTCTAGCAGGGAGCAGCTTTAATAATAATTTTTTGACATCTAGTCATCGATTTCTGCCCATGCAGAAAATATTTAATACTCTATCTGTTGGCATAAGCCTCATGTAGACTACTGAGGACGGTTGAAACTCAATATTGTCATTTTTAATCAGTCCACAATAAATGTATTTTTGTCACTCACAGACTTATTGAACCTCCAGACCTTATTCTCAGTATTCCATAGTATAATCACACCAATGTCCTACAGTGTTGAACTCATTTGGGTGTCATCCCTTCTCCACCACAGAGTAGTAATACAGTGGGATTAAACATGCTTATTAAAGATATTACATATCAATTTCCTAAAAAGATTTTCTGTATTCATGTCTTCATTGGGGGACCAAGGTTGAAATACAGGACCATCTCACTAAATTAGAATATCATCAAAAAGTTGATTTATTTCAGCTCTTCAATACAAAAAGTGAAACTCATATATTATATAGAGTCATTAAAAACAGAATGATCTATTTCAAGTTTTTATTTCTGTTAATGTTGATGATTATGGCTTACAGCCAATGAAAACACAAAGCTCATTACCTCAGTAAATTAGAATACTTTATAACAACAGCTTGAAACATTTTTTTAAAATCCGAAATGTTGGCCTACTAAAATGTATGTTCATTAAATGCACTCCTTTTGCATCAATTACTACATCAATGCGTCATGGCATGGAGGCGATAAGCCTGTGGCACTGCTGAGGTGTTATGGAAGCCCAGGTTGCTTTGATAGCAGCCTTCAGCTCGTCTGCATTGTTGGGTCTGGTGTCACTTATCTTCCTATTGACAATACCCCATAGACCTTTGCAGATAACCCCAAAAAGGCAATTTGGACCACCTGCCAGGCCAGCATCAGCAGGGTTAGCAAAACTAGCTGCCTGACCACCACCAGCATGATCAGGCACATGGCAATAAAGCACCCGTCTAAGTGGGTCAAATCCCAGATTTCAGCAACAGTGTCTGTGGGTGACACCACTGCTTGTTCCGCTGTTGTGCGTGCACGCCAATCCCCTGTCCATGGCGCATGCCAAGATGCCTCCTACTCTGCACCTGTCATTGCACACTCTCAACTAACAACATCAGCAAGCACTTCCTTGTTCCAGCGCATCGTTCAGTTGTCCCTACCCCAGTCCTTGAAACGCAAGCGCAAATATGCAGCCAATGCCCAACAGGCCACACTACTAAATTAACACATTAGCCAATGCTTGCACTCAAAATGTTGCCTTTTAGAGTGGAGATGGAAGCTTTCCGCAACCTGATGGCAGAGGCCGTCCCTCGGTACTCGGTCCCCAGCCGCCACTATTTCTCCTGGTGTGCCATTCCTGCATTACACCAGCACGGGTCCCACAACATTAGACGTGCCCTCAACAATGCAGTTACTGGGAAAGGCCACCCAGACACGTGGACAAGTGCTTGTGGGTACGGGCGATACATCAGGCTGACAGCACACTAGGTTAAAACAGTGTTAGCCGGGACCCAGTCGGACCTTGGGACGGAACATGTACTCCTGACGCCGAGGATTGTGGGCCCTGGGTCAATCATGGTTGCCCCACATTCTACAGCTCCTGCACCTCCTCCACCTCTTCAGCCTCCATCTCTGATATGACCACATCAGTCACAAGCTGGAAGCACTGCAGCACTGCCTCGGCCAAGCGGCAACAGGCTGTGCTGAAGCTAATATGCTTAGGTGACAAACCGCACAATGCTGAAGAGTTGTTGACAGCTCTGAAATAGCAGGCAGATCTGTGGCTGACACTGCTGACCCTTCAGCCAGGCATGGTTTTGTGTAACAATGGCCAGAACCTGGTTGTGGCTCTGGGGCGAGGCGAACTCACACACGTATCATGCCGGGCCCATGTACTTAACCTCGTGGTTCAGCGGTTTCTCAAAACATACCCAGACCAGCTTGTCAATGTACGCTACCTGTGTGCCTATTTTAGAAAGTCAGCTACAGCTTCCGCCGACCTTGCCATGCTTCAGCAGCATTTGCAGCTTCCAGCTCACCAACTGATCTGCAATGTCCCCACGCACTGGAACTCTACATTGCAGATGATGGGAAGGATTTGTGAGCAGAAAAGGGCAGTTGTTGACTACCAGCATCAACAAGTCTGTCAGTATTCAGGTCAGACACCACACATAAAACCTCAGTAGTGGACATGGATGTCAAACAACTCGTATGTACCATCCTCCAAAACTTTGATAGCTCCACCAAGAAGGTGAGCGGGAATGACGCCATATTTAGCATCACCATCCCCCTTCTCTGTCTTCTGACACTCTCTCTGCTCACAATTAAAAAAGATGCATTTCAGGTGGAGCACGATGAGATGGAGCAAGGAACCATACAGGGTGATTCCACACTGCCAGCCTCATCTCATCCCAACGTGGATTGGATGACAATGAGGAAAAGGAGGAGGAGGAACAGGAGCTAGTTTTCTGTGCTATAGATGGTACTACCTGCACAAAGTCTGTTCAGTTGTTGCGGAATTATTAAAAAAATTCTCGTCTGAAAACGCTGGCGGCAAGGGGGGATAGTTCGTTGAACAACCAAGGAGTACAGACAAGAGAGACACAAATGCAATTCAGCAGAGGTAGGGGAACACTGTCAACGTTCTGGGCCAGTTTTCTCAGACCCTCCCATCGCACAAGCCCTGATGCGCAGGGTACTCTCCCAAGGAGGGAAAAGTTGCGGAAAATGCTGAGTGAGTATCTTGCTGACCTTACCGACGTCCTCCGTGATTCCTCTGTGCCTTTTAATTATTGGGTATCCAGGTGACCGAGAGACTGGTGATGTGAGTAGAGAGAGGAAGAGATGAGGACGTTTGCGCGGGAAAGCGAAGCTGGGTCCTGCTCAGCAGAGCAGTGTGAGAGGGTCCAGGCTCCGGCTCCAGGACTGGGAGCAAGAGCCGAGTGCAGTGGACCGGAAGAGTCAAGCCGACTAGAGAAGAGACGCAGGGTCGGTGGAGCCGGACACGTGAAGTAAAACCGGAGACCACCCGCTGCCGCCAGAAGATGGAGCATTGTTTGGACGGGGAAGCCTGATGAGGAAACCAACACCGGCCTCAGCTGGCAACTGCCTTGTGGAAGAAAAGAGTTAGCTAAGTGTAAACACTGTCGTTTACAACCGGTTCGACTCTGCTATATCTAGTTAAACTGTGAACTGTCAGTTAAAGACTTTTACCTGCTACTTCCCTTGTTTTTCCACATATTTTACCCTGATACTCCCTGCGTGGAGATTGACCCTATTATTATAAACTTCCCCTGTTTATTAACCCTGTATTGGCTGCTCTGTGCTTCTGTGTCGCTGCATCTAAGGTACCCATGTTACATTTGGTTTAGTCGGCAGGATGCAGTCGTTAGACACAGACACTGCAGAGCAGTCCATCCTGGGAGCCCCTAAATCTAGCTTGCCACTGGGGGCCATGCTCAGCAGTCTCCCAAAGTTCACTTGGGACAATATGATGCTGTGGGACTGGATTGAGAGAGTTAGGAGTATGTTACATATGCATCCGATGACCCCAGCTATGCAAGCCAAAATAGCCTTACTGGCCCTGGACAGCGAGGCCCGGCACTCCGTGATGTACCGCCCTCCTCATGACCGGGATACTGTAGAAAAAGTGGTGCGGATACTGGAGGAGATGCATGGGGATCCCACCAATGTAGGAGAGCTGAGGATATGGCTGTTTCACCAAGTGCAGCAGGAGGGGGAGACTGTGACGCAGTATGTTAATGCCTTACAGAGGGTGCATGCCTATATCACTAGAAAAGACGACTTGGGGAATTTGGGAATGGGCCCCCCTGACGTGATCTTAAGGGATCAGTTTGTGGCAGGCCTCAGGGATGTGCAGCTGAAGCAGGCCTTGCGGGAGCGCCTGCGCGCCAACCCATGTATGACTTTTCTAGAAGTGGGGGAGGAGGCACGTGTGAGAGAGCAGGAGATGGGGGTGACGGCACTGGCAGGGATGGTCCGGAGTAACGAGGTACCCACCCCGCCTGCAGCTGAACTGGAATTGGCTCCAGAGATGCGAAAGGAGATACAGGAGATGCAGGATGAATGGTCCAGTCTCAAGAAGACCCCTGCCCTGAACCAGAAATACCCAGATCGATTTCTCCAGTTATGGAAAGAATTGAATTCAGGACCCCCCTGCAGGAGAGTTCCGTAGGGGAGTGAGGCAGCCCTACACAGACAGAGACACAACCTGCTGGAAGTGTGGAGGCACAGGACATTATGCCAGGGGCTGTGCTAGCCGAGGGCGGCCCCTGTTACGGCAGCCATTAAACTAGCGGGCTCTGTGTTTGGGGGACACAGCCCGGAGCCTGAGGAAGGGGAAAGAAAAATAGGAAGTCCCAAGGACCTGGTTTCCACCAGCCCACTGTCTGGGCCGAAATAAGCGGTAGGGCTGTTCACTGCCTGATTGACACGGGATCCCAGCTGACTACGATGACAGAAGCCTACTTCCAACAGCGATTTAAAGAGATAGCGTGGCCTGAATGGGGACCAGTAATTAGACTCACGGCAGCTAATCAATTACCCCTCCCAGTCGCAGGGGTGGTGTGGATGAAGATCCAAGTGTGAGGAAAAGATTTGGGAAAAAAAGGAGTCGTCCTGGTTGCAGGGGGAACCGGAAATAGACCCCCGGTGACCCTTGGAATGAATGTGCTGAAAGAGATCGGGCAAATCCTGATTAGTTAGCCGAAGGAGATTCCTCTAGACCAGTGGGACCCGCGAACCCCCCAAAGGAGGGTCTTTTAACAGCTAATCCGAGCTGCCCAGGCTCAAGAGACGTCGAGTATAGGGAAGATCCTGGGGAAAATAATAGTGCCAGCAGCTACGGTTATGACCTTACCTCCCAGACAAATTGTACACACATTATCCGCAGGGGCCTGCACACCTCTTGAGGGGGTCGAAGTTCAGATAGAACCAACATCGATGGACAAAGTACCCCCCGGACTCTTGGTGGCTCGGACACTGGCCACCGTTCGGGGTGGCATTGTTATAGTACAGTGTGTTAATCTGGACGAAGATGATCTCACACTCCCTCCCAGGGCGGAAATAGCCAAGATTCTGGGAATGCCAGAGAAGTTGGTGCGACCTGATGTGGTACAGCTGTCCGCTGTACGAGGAGACCCCTGGACTCTGGCGGTCACCATGCCGCCGGAATCCCACCGGGCTAGTGCGAAGAGGGGACGAAAAATCCTAGAACGAATCCGCGCTTAATTGACAGGACTTACACATCGACAGGTGCAGGAGGTTGAAGAGGTGCTGGAGTGGTACCAGGAAGTCTTTTCTCACCATGAGGATGATTTTGGTTGCACCAAAGCCATTACCCATGAGATTCCCATGGGGAGCGCTGCCCCAGTGCGGGAGAGATACCGGCAGATACCTCCCCAGATATATAAAGAGGTTAATGATATGCTAGCCCATATGTTACAGAATGGTGTGATACGGGAGAGTCAGAGTCCGTGGGCAGCCCCGATTGTCCTGGTCCGGAAGAAAGATGGGACCCTGCGGTTCTGTGTGGACTATAGACGACTGAATGCCTGTATAGTAAGGGACTCTTGCCCACTACCCCGAATGGAAGAGTCCCTGTCGGCCTTAGGGAAGGCAAGATACTTCTCCTCCTTGGATCTGGCCAGTGGGTCGTGCTACTTCCCTTGTTTTTCCCCATATTTTCTCCTGTTACTCCCTGCGTGGAGATTGACCCTGTTATTATAAACTTCCCCTGTTTATTAACCCTGTATTGGCTGCTCTGTGTTTCTATGTCGCTGCATCTAAAGTACCCGTGTTACTACACCACCGAATGATAGCAGCATTACATATACTCAGATACAGTGTCTTTCTTTTGGGAGGTCTAATTCTACTCCCATGCACCTCTGTCTTCACACCCAGAAATGGGTATACGCTTCTTGATTTTGTCTCTTTGCTCTTGTCCTCCTCCTTCTTTGCATCCTCATTCTCCACCACCATATCACCACCATATGTACCATATCAACATATCTGCGTCCCTTGCAAGGGGCATTAGAGTTCCTCTAAATTTTTGGCAGCCGTTGCTTCACTGCATAGGCAAACAGAATGGGAGACCCACTTCCTTATAATGGGAACATTGTTTTCAGGAGGCCCTCTGACCTCTACGTCTCTTGCAAGGGGCATTGGAGTGCCTTCAAATTTTTGACAGCCATTGCAGTCACTCCATCGGCAAACAGTATAGTAGACCCTCTCCTTACTAATGGGAATATGCCGTTACTGAGGCCCACCTCTATGTGTCTTTAAGTTGTTAGTGTGTTTTTTCCAAAATATTGGCAGCCGTTGGACTCACTGCATAACCTATAACTGAATAGCAGACCCTCTCCTTTCTAATGGGAACATGTTGCTACTGTGGCCCAGCTCAATTTGTCTTTAAATTGTTAGTAGGGTTTTACCTACATTTTGGCAGCCGTTCGGCTCACTGCATACCCTATAACTGAATAGCAGACCCTCTCCTTTCTAATGGGAACATGTTGTTACTGTGGCGCTGCTCTATGTGTCTTTAAATTCTTAGTGGGCTTTTTCCCAAATTTTAGCAGCCCTTGCAGTCACAGCATGGGCATTTCCACCTGCTCCTTTATAATGGGAACATTTTTTTTACTGAGACCCTCCTCTATGTCTCTTATTAGGGTATTGGGCTGCGTCCAAATTTTTGGCAGCCCTTGCAATCACTGCATATGCAATAACAGTATAGGAGACCCACTCGTTAATAATGGGAACAACAAAGCATAGCCGGCTCATGGCTCTCCAAAAATAGCAAAGGCCGACTGCTGGTCCTTTAAGAATAGTAAGGGCAACCTGATGGCCCTATAATAATAGGCTTTGTGACTTTCACAGTCCCTCCATCATAAATGAAACAGGATGTGTCTGATGATGTGTCACACACCACATAAGGTTGTAAAATGTTAAAATGACATTTCCTGGTGAATGCATTTGTCTTGGTTGAAAGCAATTCAAAAGTGCAAAAACGCATCAAAATTTTGATTTTTTTATAACTTTTTCATATCTTGAATACACAAATATACTATAATCTGAAGGATTTTAAAAGCAAAATATTATTTATAGTATGTACTTGTGAAATAACAGCAGTAAACTGGTAAAGTAGGTTTTTCTAGGCTATGATAAGAAAAACTAAATGTATTGAAAGCTAACAGTTCACTTTTTTATATTCTAGGTACACCAAAATGAAGACAGCCACCAATATCTACATTTTTAATCTTGCGCTAGCAGATGCCCTTGCAACTAGTACTTTGCCCTTTCAAAGTGTAAACTACCTTATGGGAACATGGCCTTTTGGTAATATTGTATGTAAAATTGTAATATCAATAGACTACTATAATATGTTCACAAGTATTTTCACTCTGACTACAATGAGTGTTGATCGGTATATAGCTGTTTGTCATCCAGTAAAAGCTCTTGACTTCAGGACGCCACGAAATGCCAAAATTGTTAATGTTTGCAACTGGATCCTTTCTTCAGCAATTGGATTACCTGTAATGTTCATGGCAACTACAAAAACTGACAGAGGTATGTGAAAAAAGGAATATTTTTTTGAAAAAATGTAAGGAAAGAATTCCCATAGATTTAGATAAATTGTCAACTTAATCTGCAGCAGAAAACTAATTTCCTGTAAATTCTTTCTTCTTATACATGTTTGCTTGAAGTCATAAATAATTGCCTTGCTAACCTTAAATGGATTCTCACCAAAATTCTCAGTTTCCAGAGATAACAGGAAGTTGGAGTCTAAAACGCCCCTGTGACCTATGTGACAATTGGAAAATTTCTAAATATTGTTTTTAATACAGATTGTCGTATGGAAAAAAATACTGCCCAAAAATATATGTTAGGCTAAGTGCCCACGATGCAGAAATGCTCCGGATTTTTCCTGAGCGTTTCTGCATCTCCACGGCAGAAAAAACGCATGTGTATTTTACTTCCTTTTTTTCTGCCAGGGACAATCGTAATTGAAGCGTTTTGATCATGCGATTTCGCGTGCGGGTTGTTATACGCTTTCCAAGTGATTTTAGCATCACTTGGAAAGTGCTTGACAACTTGGTCACACTATATAAATCCATGCAACCGGCATGGATTTATACAGTATAGTGTGACCGTAAAGAATGGTAAAAAAAAAATAAAAAAATATTATACTTACCTTCTGATGGCCCCCGGTCTCATTATCCGATGCGTCCGGTCTTCCCGGTGTTTCGCGGTTGTGTAAAAGGACCTGCCATGACGTCATTTAGTCATGTGACGGGTCACGCGACCGCCGACGTCAGCGGTCGCTTGACCGGTCACATGACTTAATGACGTCATGGCAGGTCCTTTTAGACCATCGCGAGCTGCCGGGAAGCCAGGATGGATCGCTATGGAGACCGAGGGCCATCAGAAGGTAAGTATAATGTATATTTTTTATTTTAATTCTTTTTTTTTTTTACAGGTACTATGGTACCCGGGTCCGGAGGAGAGTCTCCTCTTCTCCAAACCCGGGTACCATCCGCACATTGAATCACTTAATATCCGCATGTGCACATGTAGTGATGCGGATATTATGCGATTCAATGCAAGTCAATGGCGGCGAAAACGCCGCGATTATGCAAAACAATTGGTAGTGCTGTGGATTTTTCCGCAATAATAACCCGCAGAGGAAATTTCTACCGCATGTGCACAGCACATGCGGATTATCATTGGGGAACATGGCATGGAATTGCTGCTGCGGAAACGCTTAAAAATTGCATAGTGGGCACACAGCCTAACACAAAAAAAAATATTTAAACAGTAGGTCATTTATGTTATGATAATAATTTCCCTTTAAGTGTACAAATTCAGAGATTAATACAAAATGCATACAAAGAAGAAACCATAGCACACATATGGGTTAATGCAATGACAACTCCTTGTATTATTTGTCACTTTGTCAGTACAGTTTTTGCTATAGCAGAAAATTAATTGAATTTTCCAGGATAAGCTACCCAACTGATTAATCCTCTAGATGTGGATCAAGTATTTTAAATCATAACTTGTTTCTAAAATATATTCACATACAGTAGTTATAGCATATGTTTTCTTGTTAGTTTATCAAACAAAGAAGTCAATGCAGTTAGAGCAGTTAGGTAAGTGAAGGTGCAATATTCTCTTTATAGTTTAACCAATCACATTTAGAGAGATCTATGAAAGTGTCTTAAAGAGAATCTTTCACCATTTTTTTCTTGTTGAACTGGACACACGATGTAATAGTGGCTGCAGAACAGAATATTTTTTTTTTTATTTCGCCTTTCCATTGCAGAGATTTTAGCAAAGTATTTGCATCTAATGAGTAAACTTTTTTTTAAGACCAAGGGGGTGTTGTCAGTGTTCAACAATATTAAATAATTATAAGCAGGTGGCAACGCTCAAAAGAATGAAGAATATGACCCCATCATAGCTTATAGCAGGTTTCTCAGTGTGTAAGGTGTAATAATATAGATCTGATCTCCTGGTCTAACCTCCAGCATGTGTGAATCTGAAAGGACAGGCAGCACAGCTGAGTTTAGCTGTATCACAGTAAAAACCCTTCTATCAGCTCTCCTGTTTACTGAGTCTGTGGGTAATCACATTTACAGTGAAGGAAATAATTATTTGATCCCTTGCTGTTTTTGTAAGTTTGCCCACTGACAAAGACATAAACAATCTATAATTTTAAGGGTAGGTTAATTATAACATTGAGAGATAGAATATCCAAAAAAAAATCAAGAAAATCACATTGTATAAATGAGATGAATTTATTTGCATTTTGCAGTGAGAAATAAGTATTTGATCTCCTACAAACTATTATGAGTTATGGCTCCTACAGACCAGTTAGACACCCCTAATCAACTCGTTACCTGCATTAAAGACAGTTGTCTTACATAGTCACCTGAATAAAAGACTCCTGTCCACAGACTCAATTAATCAGTCAGACTCTAACCTCTACAACATGGGTAAGACCAAAGATCTTTATAAGGATGTCAGGGAGAAGATCATAGACCTGCACAAAGCTGGAATGGGCAACAAAACCATAAGTAAGATGCTGGGTGAGGAGACAACTGTTGGTTCAATAGTAAGAAAATGGAATAAATACATAATGACTGTCAATCGACATCGATCTGGGGCACCATGTAAAATCTCACCTCGTGGGGTATCCTTGATCATGAGGAAAGTGAGAGATCAGCCTAAAACTACATGGGGGAACTTGTTAATGATCTCAAGGCAGCTGGGACCACAGTCACCAAGAAAACCATTGGTGACACATTACACCTTAAAGGTTTAAAATACTGTAGTGCCCACAAGGTCCCCCTGCTCAATAAGGCACATGTGCAGGCCCATCTGAAGTTTGCCAATGAACACCTGGATGATTCTGTGAGTTATTGGGAGAAGGTGCTGTAGTTAGATGAGACAAAAATTGAGCTCTTTGGCATTAAGTCAACTCGCTGTGTTTGGAGGAAGAGAAATGCTGCCTATGACCCAAAGAACACCGTCCCCACTGTCAAGCGTGGAGGTGGAAACATTATGTTTTCTCTGCTAAGGGCACAGGACTACTTCACGCATCAATGGAAGACTGGATGGAGCTATGTACCATAAAATCCTGAGTAACAACCTCCTTCCCTCCGCCAGGACATTAAAAATGGGCCCTGGCTGGGTCTTCCAGCAAGACAATGACCCAAAACGTACAGCCAAGTCAACAAAGGTGTGGCTCAAAAAGAAGCACATTAAGGTCATGGAGTGGCCTAGCCAGTCTCCAGACCTTAATACCATAGAAAACTTATGGAGGGAGTTTAAGCTCTGAGTTGCCAAGCGACAGCCTCAAAATCTTAATGATTTAGAGATGATCTGCAAAGAGGAGTGGACCAAAATTCCTCCTGAAATGTGCGCAACCCTCATCATCAACTACAAAAAACGTCTGACTGCTGAGCTTGCCAACAAGGGTTTTGCCACCAAGTTTTAAGTGTTGCTTGCCAGAGGGATCAAATGCTTATTTCTCATTGCAAAATGCAGATAAATGTATCTAATTTATACAATGTGACTTTCTTGATTTTTTGGGATATTCTATCTCTCAATGTTAAAATTAACTTAACCTTAAAATTATAGACTGTTCATGTCTTGTCAGTGGGCAAACTTACAAAAACAGCAAGGGATCAAATAATTATTTCCTTCACAGTATGCTTGCTGTGGTCATGCAAATTGCAATCGCTCAGCAGTGAGATTAGGGCTGTCATTGCATCTCACACAGAAAAAGTCTGTTCTGGACTATCTCTGTATGAGATGTAATGACAGCCAGCTCTGATCTCACTGCAGAGTGATTACAAGTTGAGCACAACAAACATAAGTGTCATACTGATACTTTCAGCTCTTATCTCTAGACAATGTGAGGGAGGGAGAGAACAGCAGAACTGACAATGCTAGGAGAGGAAAAGAGATGCTAGATATCTTTGTAATGTGAAACAGCTAAGCTCAGCTGTCCAGCACCTCCACCCACACTGACTCATGTAGGAGGTTGGATTAGGAGATTAGAGTAGTTATCATTATTTCTCAAGCACTGTGAAATCTACTCTAAACTATGGTGGAGGGGGTGTGTTCTTCTTTCCTTGAGCATTGCTGCCTGCTTTTGATTGGTCAGCATCATACAGGCTGATGAAGTACACAACCCAATTTAAAAATGTTTGATAACACCCACCTGAACTTAAAGAAAAGTTATCTGATTAAGAGCCCAATAAATTGATCGCTAATATCTCCGCACCGGAGAGGTGACATTAAAAAAAACAAAAAATGTTTTATTCTGCTTTGCAGCCACTATTACATTGTGTGTCCAGTTCAACAAGAAAAATTTGGGGAAATATCTGCTTTAAAGAAAAGCTGTCTTTGCTGTATATAGGAGCCAATCACAGAATAGGTTTCTTATATTGTCTTTTTTTTTTTCTTGCGAGAACCATTTTTATGTTTGTTTGTTTTTCTCCGTTTGAAAAGCCATAAGTTTTTTATTTTTGTGTCAATTTAGCCACATAAAAGCTTTTCTTTGCTGGACCAGTTGTAGTTTTGAATGACACCATTAATTTTAAATGCAAAGTTTTGGGGGTTTTGCATTTACGATGTTGATTGTGTGATAAAAATTATCTGACAATATGATTCTTCAGGTGAGTAATATTAGGCGATCCCAAACTAATATTTTTTTATATTTTCATATTTAATAAAATTCATAGCTTTGTAAAAACATTTGGGTTTGTAACCCTTTTTTTGAAAACTTGTAACTTTATTCTTCCATAAATGGATTTCTGCTAGGGCTTTTTTTTACAAGTTTCTTCAGATGTCATATTTTTTTATATCATTTTGAAGTACATGCAACGTTTGTATCTTTATTGCAGTTATTTGGTAAGTGGGGAGACCAAAAAATGGGAACCTTAAAGCAGCTTAGCTAAATGATTTCATTGTATCAAAATAGTGTAATAATTAGCTCAGTGACCACAAAATTAAAGCTCTATCTTTATCTGCATTGTGGAATTTATCTATAATGGAAAGTCTGCTGTGTATGTTGGAAGATGAAAATCAGCAATGCCTGACTGACCATATTGACCACATTACTATTTTTTTCAAAATGATAAAATCTGTTAAAAAAACCTAAAATGCACAGGTACTATTTATTTTTATTTATTTATTTTACTCACTTATATAGCACCATAGCTGGGCATCCCACAAAATTTTAGACCCATATCCTTATTAATTATCAGTTTTCTTTGGATAGGATGTGACGATGTTGGTTCAGTAGAGTTTCATTAACATTACCACCTACCCCACGTACACCTTGAACACTAAGCTTATTCCCCCTTCCACCACGACCTTGCTTTTTCCCTCTCAGGTTGGATGTACCCTTCCCCTCTTTTAACCAGCTGTTTAACAAACCTATGCCCAAACCTGTTAGTCACCTGTCAGTAAATTACAATCGGTATTTATTTGCTCAGATAGTGTTGCTGGAGCATGCTATTAGCAACTGAAAATTAGATTTTATACTGTAGAGCCCTGGATACAGCAGAATCTCTGCGCAAGAAAATTACAAGATGACATGTGGCTTGCTGTATGTATCACGGTAGTAACAGAAGAAATTATATTTTTTACTGTGAATGAGCCCTGGTTACAGCAAAATCTCTGCGCAAAAAAATTACAAACTGAGAAGTGGCCTGCTATATGTATCACGGTAGTAACAGAAGAAATTATATTTTTTACTGTGAATGAGCGCTGGTTACAGCAAAATCTTTGCGCAAAAAAAAATTACAAGCTGAGATGTGGTCTGCTGTATGTACCATGGTAGTAACAGAAGAAATTAGATTTTTTACTGTGAATGAGCCCTGGATACAGCAGAATCTCTGTGAAAAAAATTAAAAGCTGAAATGTGGCCTGCTGTATGTATCACGGTAGTAACATAAGAAATTAGATTTTTTACTGTGAATGAGCCCTGGATACAGCAGAATCTCTGCGCAAAAAAAATACAAGCTGAGATGTGGCCTGCTGTATGAATCATGGTAGTAACAGAAGAATTATTTTTTTTTTACTGTGTATGAGCTCTGGATACAGCTAAATCTCAGCAAAAATAAATTACAAGCTGAGATGTGGCCTGCTGTATGTACCATGGTAGTAACAGAAGAAATTAGATTTTTTTTTAATGTGGATGAGGCCTGTATACAGCAGAATCTCTGTGCAAAAAAATTACAAGCTGAGATGTGGCCTGCTGTATGTATCATGGTAGTAAAAGAAGAAATTATATTTTTTACTGTGGATGAGTCCTGGATAGAGCTGAATCTCTGCACAAAAAATACAAGCTGAGATGTGGCCTGCTGTGTGTATCATGGTAGTAACAGAAAAAATTACAATTTTTTTTACTGTGGATGAGCCTTGGATCCAGCAGAATCTGTGCAAAATAATTACAAGCTGAGATGTGGCCTGCTGTGTTTATCATGGTAGTGACAGAAGAAATTATTTTTTTTACTGTGGATGAGCCCTGGATACAGCTGAATCTCAGCAAAAATGCTTACAAGCTGAGATGTGGTTTGCTGTATGTACTGTGAAAGTAACAGATGAAGTTAGAATTTTTTAATGTGGACGAGGCCTGGATACAGCAGAATCTCAGTGAAAAACAATTACAAGCTCAGATGTGACCTGCTTTATGTACTCCTGCATGGAGCACAATATCAGCACAACAGAGTTCTATACTGAAATGTGGCCTGCTGTCTCTTTCTGGACCACACTAATATCAAAAATGATTTATCTACTGGAAGGTCAATTTCCCAGCCACACTGGATCCTATGTATCTAAACGAATCTGACTTTCAAGCAACCGCCTAGCTAACTATCTCAATCTCTCAGTATCCAGTAGGAGCAGCAGGATCAGCCTCTATGAGTTTTTACACTGACTAAACGGCACTAAAACAAAATGTCCACTCTTTATATGGAGAGGGACATGTGACTTCAGCAGCCAATGACAGAAGCCCTTGTGCCTGGATTTTGTGGATGGTTCCTGCACCCTAATTGGCTTGCTGGAATCTCCACACATTAAGTTAAGAATAAAAATAAAGATTAACAGTCCGCCACTACTCTGACCTCTCCCCACCCTCATAAAACACGTCTCCCCTCACTAATCATACAGGACCACTATCCTAGACAAAGTCATATAAAATTCAGAAGTGGAAACACGATCATTTACCGCACTTTTGCCTAATTGGGCCAATTTTCAGTAAAAACGATCAGGTGTCCGATCACGAATCCAAATGTGCAATGTTCGTGTCGAATTTGAAAAAACTGAATGTTTTTCGAACGTGTTTGCTCTATCAGTGAACACAGATTTTCTCATTACTGACATAGGGGATGACATTTGGTGCTTATAAAGCTTTATGAAGACCTCTAACTCTAATTTCTGGATATCTTGCAGTACAATGTTTGTTTTTGCCTCTAACTCCTCCCTCCTTCACCCCTCCTATCTCCATACAATTTAAAAGCACCAATTATCATCTACCCTCTCAACAATAAGAAAATCTTTCTTCACTGAATACGAATTTTACATATTTTTCCCATAAATTGAGACTAAATCTTCAATCCAGGATAAAAAAGAAGCAGATAATAAGATATTTTACAAAGTTACTTATTTTCATGTGTGCTATTGATTTATGAAATGAAAATTAAACTGATGGATATTTATTCAGTAATCTGTACTACATATAGTTAGCTGTTTATATTAGTAAGCATATTCCTAAAATCTGGTATTAAGACTTGCAAAGGCAGATGAGCTCAAAACTGTATTGTATTGATCTGTGTGAAGAAAAAAATCAGTTTAATACATTAAATGCAATATAATTTTGCATATGAAACTATTACCTTAACCATGTAGCCTTGCCTGCATGCTTCATGTATTAAAGCAGAGGAATGTAATCAGATTGATAATCCTCTGGGTGGTTCTACTCACTGATTGACAGCTATCATTAAATGAAGGCTAGCTATTGAACCCGTTCTATGCCCGGGTAACGAGCATTTTTATAGGTATATACTCCCCTATCCTGTTATGTACTGCCCCCATCCTGTTACGTGCTGCCCCCATCCTGTTATGTGCTGACCCCATCCTGTTACGTGCTGCCCCCGTCCTGTTACGCACTGCCCCCATCCTGTTACGCGCTGCCCCCATCCTGTTACATGCCGCCCCATCCTGTTACGTGCCTTCCTCATCATGTTACGTGCCGCCCCCATGCTGTTATGTGCAGCCCCCATCCTGTTATATGCAGCCCCATCCTGTTATGTGCAGCCCCGATCCTGCTATGTGAAACCCCAATCCTGCTATGTGCAGCCCCCATCCTGTGCCCCCGTCCTGTTATGTGCAGCACCCATCCTGCTATGTGCAGCCCCATCCTGTGCCCCCATCCTGTTATGTGCAGCCCCCATCCTGCTATGTGAAGCCCCCATCCTGTTATGTGCAGCCCTATCCTGCTATGTGCAGCCCCCATCCTACTCCCCCATTCTGTTATATGCTGCCCCCATCCTGCTATGTGCAGAGTCCATCCTGCGCCCCCATCCTGTTATGTGCAGCCCCATCCTGTGCCCCCATCCTGTTATGTGCTGCCTCCATCCTGTTATGTGCAGCCCCCATCCGGAGGCCGAGCAGGAGTGTGGCGCCAGAGTACGCGTGTGCCCATACTGCGCTGTCCGGCGCCAATGTGTCTTCACTAAAATGGCATTGGATAGCTCGCTATGTACATGTGCCGATTCTGACGCAGCACTCTTTCCCCGGTCTCCGGCCAAAACAGAGGTGCCACGGCAACATTTCTTCGGGTCAGGTTTGTACTTTTAGCGCCTGAGATCGCGGTTTGCGTAGACACTGAATGCAAACCGCAATCTCTGGCGCCATATACTTCTCTCACCTGTAACGGCTGGATGCGTTCTTCTGTCTAGGTGCGCCGTGCATGTGCAGTCTATAGAGGCTTCGGACAGAAGGACACATCCATAGTTATATTATAGATGTCCCACAATTCTGTTAATATCCCCCATCCTGGTATATGGCACCCCTCCATCCCAGTATGCATGGGACCCCTCCATCGCAGGATGCATGGCGCCCCTGATCCGCATCCTGGTATGCAAGGCACTCCTCATCCTTATATGTAAGGCCCCCATCATCCTTATATTCAAGGCCCCCATCATCCTTATCCTGGTATGCAAGGCCTCCCTCATCCCTATCCTCGTATGTATGGCACCCCTCATCCCTATCCTGGTATGCATGGCACCCCTCATCCCCCATCCTGGTATGCATAGGACCCCTAATCCCCAATCCAGGTATGCATGGCACCCCTCATCCCTATCTTGGTATGCATGGTACCCCCTCATCCCTATCCTGGTATGCATGGTAGCCCCTCGTCCCCAATCCTGGTTTGCATGGTACCCTCATTCCTAATCCTGGTATGTATTGCCCCTCATCCCTATCCTCGTATGCATGGTACCCCTCATCCCTATCCTGGTATGCATGGCACCCCTCATCCCTATCCTGGTATGCATGGCACCCCTCATCCCCAATCCTGGTATGCCTTGCACCCCTCATCCCTATCTTGGTATGCATGGTACCCCCATCATCCCCAATCCTGGTATGCATGGTACCCCTCATCCCCAATCCTGGTATGTATGGCCCCCTTCATCCCCAATCCTGGTATGCATGGTACCCCTCATCCCCAATCCTGGTATGTATGGCCCCTCATCTGTATCTTGGTATGCATGGCCCCTCATCCCTATCCTGGTATGTACTGCTCCCTCATCCCCAATCCTTGTATGTATCGCCCCTCTCATCCCCAATCCTGGTATTCATGGCCCCTCATCCCTATGCTGGTATGTATGGCCCCCCTCATCCTCAATCCGGGTATGTATGGCACTCCTCATCCTTATCCTGGTATGCATGTCACCCTTTATCCCTATATTATATATTCACAGAGGGCAGGCTATCAGTGAGTGAGTGTGTCCACTGCACTAAGCCCAGAATAAGCAGAGAATTAAATGATAAAAAATATGAGATATTAGATTTTTTTCCCATGCCCTCCTTTTACTCTATTGCATGCTACTCTCATTTTGGAGATTAGCATGCTCAAAGTGACAGGTTCAAAAACAGTACCACTATGCAACAAGGTAAAGCTTTTCGACAATAGTCAAACTTTCACTGTTCATTTGTCACTCTGCTGTGAGCTTGGTCAGAAAAAATACAAAACAACCTGAGGTGCTCCTCTACATATAGCAGCGTAAAGTTTATGCATAGGCAAAAGAAAGCAGCACTCACTGTTTCATAAAAGTAAAGTCCTTTATTTCAATTCACGGGACATGCATATGGTGTGCAGGGTGTATATGGAGGAGGAGAGGACAAAGGCTGTTTTTCATTTCCATCACGTTTCTAGGGGTCAAGGTGAAACGGACCCATAGAAGCATTGTGGAAACACGAAAAAGCCATTGTCCTCTCCTTCCCCATACACCCCCTGCACACCATGTCCATGTCCCGTGAACTGGAATAAAGGACTTTACTTTTAGGAAATGGTGAGTGCCGCTTTCTTTAGTCTATGCATAGTCAAAATAATACCCTCAGTGCAAAAAATATATATATACTAACATTTTTTCTTTATGTTTTTAAGGATCAACTGATTGTGGTCTTATATTTCCACATCCCTCATGGTACTGGGACAACCTCCTGAAAATATGTGTCTTCATATTCGCATTTATAATGCCCGTCCTTATTATAACAGTGTGCTACGGAATGATGATCTTACGACTTAAGAGTGTTCGAATGCTTTCTGGGTCCAAAGAAAAGGACAGAAATCTTAGAAGAATAACCAGGATGGTCCTTGTTGTTGTTGCTGTATTCATTGTATGTTGGACTCCAATTCACATCTACGTGATTATTAAAGCCTTGATCAATGTCCCTCCTTCTCTTTTTCAGACAGTAACCTGGCATGTATGCATTGCTCTAGGTTACACAAACAGCTGCCTTAATCCAGTCCTTTATGCTTTTCTAGATGAGAACTTTAAGAGATGCTTCAGAGAGTTTTGTATTCCTACATCTTCAACCATTGAGCAGCAGAACTCTACCCGCATGCGTCACAACACTCGTGACCATGTGTCCACTGCCAACACAGTGGATAGGACTAACCATCAGGTATGACTAGCCGTGGAAATGTCATGCCTGGATTCAGGAGTTCCTGCAAGAGATGACATGACTTCAGAAGTTACACAAATAACTACAGGGCTTTAATTCACCGATGGCTTTAGAGTTAAATAAACATCTTACATGTTTGTTTGGCACAAATCTGTCCAAGCACTTTAAGCAGGAGATTGTCACTGCCCAAAGATGGTACCCTCTGAGATGCAGCAACATGAGTGCATATATGTTGCGCTGTACTTAACTATTATTGGTGTACAAATGTAAAATAAAAAGGACTTTAATACAGAATACATTTTACAATTAAAATGAGAATTATATAATTTGGTAGAGGTTATGAATAATTTTACAAAAATGCACATGAAGATACATGTACTTTGCCTAATGAGTGGTTTTCATAATCACTTAAAGGCAAAAAGAAGCATAATTAATGAGCTGTAAATAATCTGTCTGTGCCAACAATAGTCAAATGTTATTTTCAGGGTAATCTTGTCTCTTGTTTGGTAATGTACGTCAATAAAATGAAGATGCCAGTGATAGAAAAAGCCAGTCATGAAAGAGGCCAATTGATCATGTAATATTATAACATACTACAATATTTGACAGAGATCAGACAATAATTTACAAACAACTTAAAAGCCATAATGCAATATAATGCTTTTCTTGGTAACATTTTCTTAAGGGCAAACAAGTTAATATACTGGATTTCATGGAACATTTTGCCCAGATGTGGACAATTTGAAAACAAATATTTCTTCTTTATATCCTTCAAAGTATATTTTAGCCTTCAAGTAATTACTTGTGCACAATAAAATAATGTAACAGTTTTTATAGCATATTAAACGAGCAGGTGCAATTTGCATGCCTACTCCCATTATTTGTGGGTGGAAATGCTGGTCATGGACAATATAGGTGCATGCAAAGCATAGGTGGTATTTCCTCAAAAACAGAAGGTAAAATGTTATTTGATAGAAAAATATTTGTAAGTTTATTGTAAACAAAAATATTAATTTAATATTCACATATAGCAATAGGAAAACATTTAGCTTGTTGACCTTTTATAAGCGTTTTGGAATTTCAGCCATTGTTGAAGAAATAGTAAATGTTGTTTAATCACATTTTATTTCCATTTGCCTATTGTGCTTGCCTTGGTAGTGTGGCTAATATCTACATGTTGAAATAGCCATGTAAATTAAATATTATTGTACATGAATATATTACAATCTTAAATGAGTAACTGACATTTGATTATGTTGTTGGTTTCTTTTATATAACATTGTTGATTGCACAAAATGAGAGAATCACGAACCATGATATGTGTGCTGCCTTATGACTATTCTTTGTAAATATGATAAAGTATTTTCTTGATTCTACTGTAAATTTAATCATATAATACATATAATATGATCTATAGTCAATGAATGATCCCTACATAAAACTATAAAGTAACTAAGTTTATTGATACAATTTGTAGAAATTATAAACCTATTACATATACAGAAATATATCAAGCTATTTTTAACAATTGAAAGTTTACCTTTTTATTATTGTTGATTGTGATATCACTGATAAAGCTAATCAGAGGTGGGGTATTACAGTTTTTCTAGAAAACCACAATTCAGTTATGATCTTAATGTAATGCTGTATGTGTAATGTATAAACTGTCAACTACTGTGTACTGTGAACTTGGTCAGCATCCATCATATAAATAAAGTCGATCTGCTTTGTTTGAGTTAATTTTTTAACATACTGCAAAAAATTATGACTACAATACATGTATGTGAGATTGTCTTGGCTAAATATTTTTGCTATTATGGATAATGTATAAGAAAAAAAACTTATGCAAAAACTGACCTCTTTATATAGTTTAGCGCTTACTCTTTCCATGATTTAATTGATTTTACTACACCTCTATGGCCACTACTCTGCTACTTTACTTTACCATTTCTGCTCCCATGTTAATCACCCCTACACACTGGTTTAGTCATGACCAGACTGCTATGATCACAGTAGTAGTTCACTCCATGGACATACAAAACATTTGTTAGTCCCTGTTTAAAGATGCTCTCAAACTGAGAGTTTAGTGTGTGGGTACATATATGTAATGTAGTGTGGGTGTATTAATATACTCACCTACTGCTGCTCTCTCCGGTGTCCAGTTCTTCTCCGTTTCTCAGTGATATCACTGTTCTTCAGATTTTTCGGGTCACACTGTGCTTTGTGTTTCCTGGAAATTACTTTTACAATGTAAGCCTATGGAGAGTCAGAACAAGGCTCCATAGACTTTCATTGTAACAGAGACTTCCAGCGCACACATAGAGCATAGAGTGAGCCAGCTAGTCAAAATTGCTGTGACATCACCCAGAAGCAGAGAAGAACAGCTCCGGACATCAGAGACAGCAACGGTAGGTGAATATTAGTGGCGTAACTTGAAGCTCATGGGCATAATGAAAAAGCTCTAATGGGGCCCTCAATTATTGCAAGTTTTTAATAGTCTTGGTCCTTTCTAGTGATGAGCAAGCACTAAAATGCTCTGGTACTCGTTGCTCGGGTCGAGCAAATTGGAATGCTGGAGTGCTCGGTCCAAGCCATGAGCCCAATGTAAGTCTTTGGAAAACTCAAGCATTTTTCCGGAGGCCCACCCCGGCGGTCTGTAGAGGGTCTAAAAATTGCCCAAATCGATGGGAACAGTGCTCAGCTGCATCTCTGACTGAACAATGTTGTCAGAGGTATTACGCCACTTTTACGAACTTACAATAAAACATACAAAAACAAAACCAAAATGGATTTTCCTGGGAAAAATGTTATGGGACATCCTTTCCAGGGTAATGACTAGTGATGGGTGAGCACTAAAATGCTCGGGTTCTCGATGCTCGGGTCGAGCACATTGGAATACTCGGGTGCTCGACCCGAGCAACAAGCCCAATGTCAGTTTATGGGAAACTCGAGCATTTTTTAGGCAGCTCCCCCGAGTGGTCTGCAGAGGGCCTAAAAATTACCCAAATCGATGGGAACAGTGCTCAAATGACATAGTGACAGCATGGGGAAGACCCCTGGAAGCATTTCTGACTCCCAAGTCACTTCTGTCAACAACGTGGTCAGAGGAATGACGCCACTTTTATGGACTCACAATAAAACATACTAAAACGAAACCAAAATGGATTTTCCTGGGAAATATGTTAAGGAACATCCTTTCCAGGGTAATGACTTGTATATAAAGCAAAATAAATAGCTAAAAACAAAAATGCTCCTCCACACCTTGGGCTATGTTCACACGTAGCGTTTTTGATGCGTTTTTGCACTTTTGCATTTCTTTCAACCGTGACAAATGCATTCACCAGGGAATCTCATTTTAACATTTTACAACCTTATCTGGCCATGTGATGTGTGAGACATCATCAGACACTTTCTTACAGGGCTGAAAAGACATGGGAACAGCATGGGAAAGACCCTTGGAAGCATCTCTGACTCCCAGGTCACTGCCTAACACTGTGGTCAACTCATCAGGCGTGATTCTATATTACTGCGGTAATAATACAGACATTTTTGGCAACGTGACAAATATTAAACTCCATTTAAAATGGGCAAAGTGTGTATCAAGGGACGGGGAAGTCAACTTTATGGTGATGGTGATAATGCACGCAGAGGCCATGTGCAAGATGAAACTGTGCCTGCTGAGGGAGCACAACAAACACCCATGTCATGTCGAACTGCTTTCTGTCCCAATTTCTAGGGGGCCAAGGAACACCACTATTGAAGCCAAAGCAGTGTGAAAAGGTTGTTGGTTGGAAAGCAGATAAAACTTCTAGTTAGTTTGCCACCACCACCACCCTGTGTTCCACATGGTCCAGTCTGGACCTCATTATTATTATTACTTTATCGCCATTTATTCCATGGTGCTTTACGTGTGAAAAAGGGGTATACATCACAAAAACAATTACAAAAATCTTGAACAAAAATGTGACAGCGACTGGTACAGGAGAAGAGAGGAGAGGACCCTGCCGGCGAGAGCTCACAGTCTACAAGGGATGGGTGAGGATACAGTAGGTGAGGATAGAGCTGGTCATACAACGGTAGGGTGGAGCGAGGGTTGCTGCAGGTTGTATGTATGTCGGACGAGGTGGGTCTTCAGGTGCTTTTTGCAGGTTTCAACATTAGGTGAGAGTCAGAAATGGTGGGGAATAGAGACCCAGAGAAGAGGGGATGCACGGGAGAAATCTTGTATGCAATTGTGGAAAGAAGAGATAAGAGGGGAGTAGAGAAGGAGATCTTGTGAGGATCGCCGATGGCGTGCAAGTAAATACAGAGAGACTAGGTCACAGATGTATGGAGCAGACAGGTTATGGATGGCTTTGCATGCCATGGTTAGGGTTTTGAACTATGGGCAATGTGGAGCCAGTGAAGGGATTGACAGAGAGGAGAGGCCAGAGAATAGCGAGGGGACAGGTGGATTAGTCGGGCAACAGAGTTTAGGATAGATTGGAGGAATGCGAGAGTGTTAGAAAGGAGGCCACAGAGCAGGAGGTTGCAGTCGTCAGGAAGGGAGATGATGAGGGCATGCACTAGTGTTTTTGTAGATTCGTGGTTGAGGAATGTGCAGATATTGGAGATTTTTTTTACTTGGAGTCGGCATCTTCCTCATCCTAATCCTCCTTCCTTCCACCATTTTGAGTGCCCTGACTACTGATCCCACACTTGGACACTTCGAAGACCTGTTTTGTTCATCTTACTATTTATAGATTCTGGCCTCTCGCTCGGTTCGCTCTGAAGTGGAAAGAGCATGGATATGTGGTTTGATGGAGAGATTAGAGTCCAGGGTTACCCCAAGAGCTGTTCAATTTTCCATCGATAGATTCGGGCCTCTTGACTGGCTAGCTTCGAGCAGGGCAACAGAAGATAACATGTAGCGATTTGAGCAGCCATGGTGACCCGAAAGTAATGGTGGGAAAGTGCAATTCCTGTAGCAAGAGGTGTATAATGATGAGAGACAATGAACAGAAAGTCAGGAGGAGGACCAGGGTGCGGAAGTGGAAGACGAAGTGGTGGACGATGAAGTCACTGACCCAACCTGGCAAGGGGACATGTAGAGCGAGAATAGCAGCATATAGTGGGAGGGAGGTGCAGCACCACAACAGGCAGGAACAAGCAGTGTGGTGGCCACAGACACAAGGCGGGCAACTATCTCCTGGAACAGCAACACAATGGAAGTTAGCTGTTAGTCTTCCCGAGTCTGGTTCTTTGTTTAAGACTGTTGTTTAGATAACTCCAAAAAGGCCATTTGCAACATCTGCCAGGCCAGCATCATCAAGAGCACCAAAACTACCAGCCTGACCACCACCAGCATGCTCAAGCACATGACAGCAAAGCACCCAACTAGCTTGGCCGAGCGCCAAACAGTGCCTGCAGGTGACACCACTGCCTCTTCCCACTATTGTGCATGCACTGTCCATGGCACATGCAAAGATGCCTCCCGCCCTCACCTGTCATTGCACACTTGCAACCATCACCATCCACATCTGTGTCCCAGCGCTGCGTTCAGTTGTCCCTACTCCAGTCCTTGGAATGCAAATGCAAGTATGCAGCCATCCACCCACCCACCCACCCACAGGCCGCAATATTAAACTGCCACATTTCTGAACTGCTTGCTTGCACTTGGAATGTTGCCTTTTAGGCTCGTGGAGTCCAAAGCTTTCCACGACCTCATGGCGGTGGCTGGGTGTTCATACTCATTCCCCAAAAATCAAGAAACTTCGGCACTCCAATCTAGATATTCAGAAGACCAAATTTTAGTTCATTTGTGGAGCCCCATAAAGGAAAAATGTGCCAACGTTTCGACCCACAGGTGTCTTTGTCAAGGCCGTATCTAAACATAAACAAACAATGTATAACATATAAACAAAGAATAATAAAATTATCCAAATCTGGACATGAGGTAAGAATATACAACATATGATTTGACTCAGAAATCCTCATAAGTGTTGTACAGAGAAAACAACGAATAAAGATAACACCATATTGCATAATACATAAGGGGCTACATTCAGTAATGATAAGAAATAATATAAGGCATAAGCATACTTATAAGGCTATAGTTAATCGGATAGGAAACCACCTGAAATCACCAACAGCCTGCCACTATCACAAGTAATAAAGAGACCATGAGTGTCCCAAAGGAAAAAAGAGAAGGAAAAAAGGGGAGATACTCTCATATCTGTGAGTGAGAGATACATTAGTCAGAATGGAAAGAGGTAATCATTTATGACAAAGCAAAAGATATAATCACATTGTATATGAGGACATACCTGGAAGATGGGGAAATATATGTAACAGGTATCGCGGTGGGATGCCGTGCGGTGTGAAGGAGATGAAGCCCCATCCCTCTTATAGCCGGTATGGCCATTAGTGACATGTGTGCAGTGATGCACGTGATGAAAATCCGTAGGTGCGCAGTGTGGACTTCCGGTGCAAGTGCTGGAACGCAAGCAGAGGGAGCAGTGAGACACAGGGAAGTTCCTGACATGCGCAGTATGGCAGACGCGCCAAGAAACCATAGTGGTCACTAATGGAACTGCAGGTGTGAAGAAAAGTAATCTGCAAGCATCCTATTCAAAGTGTGTATTGTTTGAACACGAAAATCTGACTCAGATAACACTGTACAATATATCATAATACAATGGAAGGAAAAGGAAATATTTATCCTTATACAGAAGGGGGAGTTCTGAACACATGCGCATGGTATATGATTCTGAGCTGACAGTACTTTTAGTTTAGGACGTAAAAAACATAAGAAGAACAATCAATTGTACCAAATGACGCAATAACATGATGAACGATGAAAACCAAGCCACCCACAAGATTTAGACATATAGAATGGGACAAATTCAATCAAACGTATTGTAGTCCATATTCCCTATTTAATCCCTTAGGGGTAAGGGTCTGTAGGGTATGAATCCAATATAATTCTCGCTTTTTTAGTTTATGAATACGATTGCCCCCCCGTCTCTGTGGTGGAATATGGTCAATGACCTGGTATCTTAGCTGTGAAATGCCATGTGACATGGCCTGAAAATGTGCAGGTATGGGAAGCATCGTGCGTCGACATCGTATCGTAGATTTATGTTGTGAGATGCAGTCTCGGATATGTTGGGTGGTTTCACCAACATACCCGAGACCACAAGGGCACTAAATTAAATACACCACATAACTGGAATCACAGGTAAAGTATTCTTTTATAGGAAAACGTTTACCGGAGAGAGGGTGTGTGAATGTGTCTCCTTTAGTAATATTGGAACATTGCAAACATCCCAGACAAGGGAAAGTTCCCTTACGCGGTGTAGCCAAGGTTCGTTGGATAGGTCCTATATGTGTAGATCCTACATCAGCTCTAATGAGGTGGTCACGGATATTACGGGGTCTTCTATGGCACAATAACGGAGGATCCATAAATTCTTGTATCCCAGGGCAGGATTGGCCTAGCAAAGGCCAGTGTTTTCTAATACATTTAGTAATCAGTGTACCAAAGAGATGATAGGTACTTACAAAAACCAATCGTGGGTTCTCCTTCCATTTTGTAATGGGATGGGAGGAATAGTTTAAAATGTTTGATGGATACCCCCTCTGTCGAAATCTGCCATTCATTTCTTCATGTCTGATTTTCCTAGTGGCAGCGTCAGACACTATGCGGTCTACACGATTATACTGTGACTTAGGCAATGCCATCTTAACATGTTGGGGATGACAACTGGAATATAGGAGTAAACTGTTCCTATCTGTTGGTTTTCTGTATATGTCGCTAACTAAATGCCCACTATCAGTAAGTGTAATACGTGTGTCCAGAAAATGTATAGAGTGCACATCCTGCTGAATGGTGAAATTCAAAGAGGTCACTCTAGTATTCAGATCTGAAAAAAAGATTGTTAGATCATTCTCTGTGCCTGTCCAGATAAAAAATATATCATCGATGAAACGTTTCCAATATAATACGTATCGGTTGAAGAGAGGATGTGTATATACATGATCTTTCTCAAATTTATCCATAAAAATATTTGCGTAAGGGGGCGCCATGTTTGAACCCATTGCTGTACCTCTCTTTTGCAGATAGAACCTGTCTTCAAACATGAAAAAGTTCTTTTTAAGAATCAGGGTTAATAGATCATTACAAAAATCTATCTGTTGTGCTGTATATGTGGTATGGGTCCTTAGAAACTCTCTTGTAGCATCAATACCTTCCTCATGATCAATACTAGTATAAAGACTATTGACATCAATCGTTACTAGAATACTGCTATTTGGAATGCATCCCAGCTCTTTAATGCTGGTCAGAAAATGAGTCGTGTCCTTAATATAGGAAGCAATCTTGTGGATGTGTGGCGTCAAGATCTTTTCCACTGTAATCGCCAAAGGGGACAAAATTGAATTGGTAGAGGCAACAATAGGTCTTCCTGGTGGCTTATGTAAGTTCTTGTGTATTTTAGGTAACGTGTAAAATACTGGCATAATAGGATCATTGTTTATTAGAAATTGTGATAATTTAATGTCAATAGTACCCTTCTGAGAATGTTTCATCACTAAGTCTTTTATAAGATCAGCTACCTCTGAGGTAGGATTCTGAGATATTGGCTGATATGTCTCCCTGTCATCCAACTGGGTGTATATGTCTGAAACGTAGTATGTCCGGTCCATGATAACAATGGCACCCCCTTTATCAGCTGGCTTAAGGATGAGATTCTGTCTCTTTTTCAATGTGGAAAGGGCCATTGTTTCCTCTGCATTTAAATTATTTTTATTATGTAACCCACCTCTCTTGATCATCTGTAGACAACGGTTAATGTCCTTTTGTACCAAATCAATATATGTCTCAATATGGTGATATGTACGGGGTGGCTGAAACTGACTCAGAATACGTAATTGGAGACCCCTCAGAGAAAACATTTCGGTATTATGACTATCTACAGGAACGTCCGGGTTTCTTCCATCTGTTGAAAAATGGACTTTCAGTCTCAGAATTTGGTAAAAACGTTGTAATTCTTGTTCTAACAAAAATGTATCAAAGGATGGAGTAGGGCAAAAGGAAAGTCCTTTCTGTAACAGATCAAGTTCAGCAGGTGCTAAAGACTGTGAGGAAATGTTAAATACGATATTGGTCCTACCTGGGAGCGAGTTGTCATCCGAGTGCTGTCTCCTTGTCGATCGCCCCCCCGCCTTGTCTGGTTCTGGGTGGGCGATTCCTGCATTGGTCTAAAAAATAATTGGATGTGTAGGACCCTCTCTCGCTGTCGGTAGACGAGTTTCGGCCTGGTGAAGAAATGTATCCTCATCTGTATGGTCTGCTGTTTCTGCCCTGCTCGGAAGAACGCCATCTGTAGACTTGATTATTAAGATAGACTTCTGGATCCCGGAGAAACTTAGATTTTTTTCGAAGTTGAAGTTCGTTACGATATTCAGAGACGGTTTTATCCACTTTGTTCTTCAATGTGGCGAGTTCTTCAGCTGATATAGTATGGCTTAACTGTTCCTCAGTTGAGGTAATTCTGGTTTGTAGGTCCGTTATCTCCTTTTGTAAAAAATCAATAGTTAGTACAATGATGTCCATGGAACATTTGTTCAGGATTCCCTTGAATTTAGTGCAATACTCAGGGTTTTCACTAAATAAGGTAGGGCGTAAGTTCACCCTCAATCCACGTGGGATCCGTTGTGCTTTATGATATTCTGCAAGGGTAATGCTGTGTAAATCCAAAGCAGTAAATCTCCTTAATTCCCTCTCCAAGTCCCTTGAGCGTACCGCCACTATTTCTCCCGGTATCGTCTTTGCCTTCCACAAGCACGGGTCCCAGAACATTGCCCGTGCTCTCTCCAGTGCACTTAAGTGGGAAGAACCGCCTAACTACAAACACGTGGACAAGTGAATGTGGCCGAGGACGGTGCATCTCGCTGATGCATTCCACTGGGTTATTATTGTGGAAGCCATGATTCTGGGATGAAACACGTCCTCCTGATGCAGAGGATTGCAGGCCATGGGTCAATCAGGGTTGCCCTTACATTCTACAGCACCTGCACCACCTCCACCTCCTCCTCTTCAGCCTCCATCTCCATCACTTGATTCATTTTTTCAGGACATATTCCATATTATTTACTTAAACTTCATGTGTGCCAATAACAATAGGCAGGACTGTATGTTTAGGTGAAAAACTGCACACCATTGCAGAGTTGTTGAAAGCTGTATCAGAGGACCTGGTGGCAGCTCTGAAGCTAGGAAAGCTCGCACAAGAATCATGCCTGGCCTATGTGCTCAACTTAGTGGTTCTGCGATTTCTCAAAATCTACACGGATCTTCCAGAGCAGCTTATGAAAGTACGCTGCGTGTGTGCCCTTTTCGGAAAGTTAGCTACAGCTTCCACCACCCTGGCAGGGCTTCAGCAGCATTTGCAGCTTCCAGCTCACCGACTGGTGTGCGATGTGACTATAGGTTGGAAATAAAAGTTGCAAATGTTTGGAATGATTTTGAGCAGCAGAGAGCAGTTGTTGAGTACCAGCTTCAACACATCCGTCGACATTCAGGTCAGTCTCCGCACATAAGAACTGATGAGTGGGCATAAGTGACGAGCGAGCATACTCGCAAGTACTCGGTGCTCGCCCTCCCTGCAGGTTTGGCACTCTTTAGGGTGTCAATCAACATGCAGGGATTGTCTGTCACACATTGTAATGCCGAAGCCATGTGGGTTGTGGCATTACAGTGATAGACAGGCCGCACAGCGTCATCAGGTCTATATCAGACCTGGCGCCACCATGCTCGTCACAATCTACTCTGCAATGAGACAGTGTAGGGAGAGCTGCTGCTGAGCTAGAGAGAGATTTGGTTGTTTTTAGTTAGTGTAGGTATTCCACAAGATTCTCTACATATCCATCTCAACTAGCAGTCCTTCTGAGGACTAATCCAGCTGCAGACATCTCAGTGCTAGGCAGGCAGGCAGGGTATATAGCAGACTGCAGTGCATATAGCAAGAGGGTCCATTCAAGTTCTGTCTGCTGGTGATTTTACAGATATTTGTAGAAATAGCCCCAGATATCAGGGGCCAAGAATATTTTTTTTTTATCTTAATCCTTATTATGTGCTTAAAAAGCATTTCAGAGAACACAGTTTTTCAGTGTCATTTGCTTGTTGGCACTGAAGAATAAAGCCAGGTCCTTTCCTTAAAATCCAGCTATTTAAAACTGTGGTTTGTCCGTCACATGGATCACATATAATTGCGCTGAAAATTATGCCATTCTGGCCTCCATTACAATTTTGTTTCAGTGTGTCAGCGAAGGTATTGACACCAGTTTGCTGTTAAAAATAGTTACCTACAGGCCAGCTATTTAAAACTGTAGTTTGTCCATCACATGGATCAAATATAGGTTCACTGAAAATTCTGCCATTTCTGGCCACCATTAAAATTTTGTTTCATTTTGTCAGCGAAGTTAGTGACACCTGTTTGCTGTTAAAAATAGTAACCTACAGGCCAGCTATTTAAAACTGTGGTTTGTCAGTCACACGGATCACATATAAGTTCACTCCAAATTCAGCCATTTGTAGTGAGCATGGAAGATATTGACCGCCATTAAAAATGGAGAAGGCGCGTGTCAAGGGACGGGGAACTAGATGTGATGGTGATGGTGCATGCAGAGGCCGAGGCTGTGGGCAAGCTGAAATTGTGCCACAACAAACACCCACATCTTCTCGCCCGACTTTCCTGTCCCAATTACTAAGGGACCGCACCACACCACTATTGAACCCAGAGCAGTGTCAAAAGGTTGTTGGTTGGATAGCAGATAACGCTTCCAGTCACTTTACCACCACCACCACCCTGTCTTCCACACGGTCAAGTCTCAGTAGCGGTGAGTTTGGACCGCATATTCCTCACCCTGATCCTACTTCCTCCCACCATGCCGAGTGCCTGTAGACAACTGATCCCACACTTGTACACTCCGAAGAGCTGTTCACTTTTCCATTTATAGATTTGGGCCTCTCGCCCGTTCGACTTGAACCGGGGCAAGAGGAGATCGCATGTAGCGATGCCCAAATATTTGAGCAGCCACGGTCATACGAAGGCGATGGTGGCAAAGTGTCATAAGAGGTGGACAATAATGAGACACAATTGCCAGAAAGTCAGGAGGCGGACCAGGGTGCAGAAGTGGAAGACGAGGTGGTGGATGATATAGTAACTGACCCAACCTGGCAGGAGGACATGCAGAGCAAGGACAGGAGCACACAGGGGGAGGGAGGTAGGGCACCCCAACAGGCAGGAAGAAGCAATGTGGTGGCCACAAATAAAAGGCGGGCAACTGTTCCCCTTAACACCAACACGACGGAAGTTGCCAGTACAACTGTTAGGTCTTCCCGAGTCTTGTTGTTTTTTAAAGACTCTGCTGATAACCGCAAAAAGGCCATTTGCACCACCTGCCAGGCCAGCATCAGCAGGGGAAGCAAAACTACAAGCCTGACCACCAGCAGCATTATCATGAACATTGCAGCAAAGCACCCGACTTTGTGGGTCAAACCCAAGGGTCCAGGAACAGTGTCTGCGGGTGACACCACTACTTCTTCCGCTGTTGTGCATGCAAGCCAATCCCCTGTCCATAGCGAATGCGAAGATGCCTCTGGGCAGCGATGGTACATCTCGCTGATGGCACACTGGTTTAATATAGTGGAAGCCAGGACCTAGTCAGACCTTGGGATGGAAAACATCCTCCCGATGCCGAGGATTGCGGGCTCTAGTTCAACCAGGGTTGCCCCCACAGTCTACAGCACCTGCACCTCATCCTCCTCAGCCTCCTCCTCCTCTTCAGCCTTCATCTCTGAAATGACCACATCAGTCACAAGCTGGAAGCACTGCAGAACCGCCTCAGCCAAGCGGCAATAGGCTGTGCTGAAGCTAATATGCTTAGGAGAAAAACAGCACAGTTCTGAAGAGTTGTGGACAGCTTTGAAAGAGCAGGCAGATCTGTGGCTGACACCGCTGAACCTACAGCCAGGCATGGTCGTGTGTGAAAATGGCTGGAACCTGGTCGTGGCTTTGAGGGGAGGCGAGCTCACACATGTACCATGCCTGGCAAATGTACTTATCCTCGTGGTTATACGGTTTCTCAAAACCTTCCCGGAGCTGCCGGATCTGCTTGTCAAATTACGCCGCCTGTGTGCCCATTTTGCAAAGTCAGCTACAGCTTCCACCGTCCTTGCCATTCTTCAGCAGGGTTAGCAGCTTCCAGCTCACCGACTGGTGTGTGATGTCCCCACGTGTTGGAACTCTACACTGCAGATGTTGGGAAGGATTTGTGAGCAGAAGAGGGCAGTTGTTGAGTACCAGAATCAACAAGGCCATCGGTATTCAGTTCAGACTCCACACATAGGACCTCAGGAGTAGACATGGATGTCAGACATATGTACCATCCTCCAAAACTTTGAGGACTCCACCAAGATGGTGAGCGACGATGGCGCCATAATTAGCATCACCATCCCACTTCTCTGTCTTCTGAAATGCTCTCTGCTCACAATCAAAGAGGATGAATTGCAGGAGGCGCACGATGAGATGGAGCAAGGAACCATACCAGGTGATTACACACAGCCCAGCCTCATCTCATCCCAAGGTGGATTGGGTGACAATGAGGAAGAGTAGGAGGAGGAGGAAGAACAGGAGCTAGTTTCCTGTGCTATCGACTGTACTACCTGCACAACTGTCATACCGTCTGTTCAGCATGAATAGCCTGAGAACAGGGAGGAGGAGGAGGAGAGCTTGGTCATTCGTCCTCTTGGTGAGGATATGGAAGTCTTGCCTGTTAGCAGTCTGGCGTGCATGGCTGAGTTTATGTTACGCTGCCTTTCCCGTGACCCTCTCGTTCTCAAAATTTTGGTTGACAGTCATTACTGGTTGGTGACACTTCTAGACCCACGCTACAAGGAGAACACTCTATATCTTATTCCAGAGGCGGACAGGTCTACCTCTTTGCCTTATAATTATTGGGTATCCAAGCTGGACACGTGGCATGAACTGGCTCTTTATGCCTTGGAGGACCTGGAATGCCCTGCCGCTAGCGTTTTGTCAGAGCGGGTTTTTAATGCCGCTGGTAGAATTATATCTGATAAGCGGATCTGCCTGTCAACTGAAAATGTTTACAGGCTGACTCTTACAAAAATGAACTAGGGCTAGATTGGGCCAGACTTTTCAAAACCACAGAATGATAGCAGCGTAACATAAACTCAAATCCAGTGTCTTTTTTTGGAGTTGTATTCCCATGCACTTCTTCACACCCACACATGGGTATACACTTCCTGATTTTGGCTATTTGCTCTTGTCCTACTCCTTCTCCTCATTCTCCGCCACAATATCACCATTGTGACCATGGTCCATGATTCAACACCCACATAATTTTTTTAAACGGTGTTTATGATGCCCATAAAAAAAAATTGTTATACAGTATGTTCATGTATACCACCCAGGGGTAAATGTTTGTCAGCCCATACACTTAGTGCATGGGCATTACAAGTATAGGAGACCTGCTCGTTTCTAATAGGAATATTTTTCATGAGGCCCTCCTCCATGTCTCTTCCAAGGGGCAACCCTTGCATTCACAGCATAGGCAAACACAATGGGAGACCCACTTTCTAATAATGTGAACATTGTTTTCAGGAGGCCCTCTGACCTCCACGTCTCTTCCAAGGGGCATTGGAGTGCTCCAAATTTTTGGCAACTCTTGCATTCACTGCATATGCAAACACAATGGGAAACGCACTTCCTAATAATGGGAACATTGTTTTGAGGAGGTCCTCTGACCTCCACGTCTCTTGCAAGGGGCATTGGAGTGCCTCCAAATTTTTCCCAACCCTTGCATTCACTGCATAGGCAAACACAATGAGAGACCCACTTCCTAATAATGGGAACATTTTTTTTTCAGGAGGCCCTGACCTCCACGTCTCTTGCAAGGGGCATTGGAGTAGGTCCAAATTTTTGGCAGCCCTTGCATTCACTGCATAGGCCAACACTATGGGAGACCCACTTCCAAATAATGGGAAAAAATTTTCATGAGGCCCTCTACGTCTCTTCCAAGGGGAATTGCAGTGCCTCCCAATTTTTGGCAGCCCTTGCATTCACTGCATAGACCAACATTATGGGAGACCCACTTCCTAATTATGGGAACATTGTTTTCAGGAGGCCCTCTGACCTCCATATTTCTTCCAAGGAGCATTGGAGTGCCTCCAAATTTTTGGCAACCCTTGCATTCACTGTATAGGCAAACACAATGGGAGACGAACGTCCTAATAATGGGAACAATGTTTTCAGAAGACCCTCTGACCTCCACGTCTCTTCAAAGGGGCATTGGAGTATCTCCAAATTTTTGGCAACCCTTGTATTCACTGCATAGCCAGACATAATGGGAGACCCACTTCCTAATAATAAAAACTCTGTTTACAGGAGTCTCTCTGACCTCCACATCTCTTCCAAGGGGCATTGGAGTGCCTCTTAATTTTTGGCAACCCTTGCATTCACTGCATAGGCAAACACAATGGGAGACCCACTTCCTAATAATGGGAACATTTTTTCATGAGGCCCTCTTTGTCTCTTAGAAGGGGCATTGGAGTGCCTCACAATTTTTGACAGCCTTTGCATTCACTGCATAGGCCAACACAATCAGAGATCCAATTCCTAATAATGGGAACATTGTTTTCAGGAGGCCCTCTGACCTCTACGTCTCTTCCAAGGGACATTGGAGTGCTCCAAATGTTTGGCAACCCTTGCATTCACTGCATAGGCAAACACAATGGGAGACCCACTTCCTAATAATGGGAACATTGCTTTGAGTAGGTCCTCTGACCTACACGTCTCTTGCAAGGGGCATTGGAGTGCCTCCAAATTTTTGCCAACCCTTGCATTCACTGCATAGGCAAACACAATGAGAGGCTCACTTCCTAATAATGGGAACATTTTTTTCAGGAGGCCCTCCTCTACGTCTCTTCCAAGGGGCATTGGAGTAGCTCCAAATTTTTTTCATCCCTTACATTCACTGCATAGGCAAACAGTATGGGAGACCCATTTTCTAATAATGGGAACACTGTTTTCAGGAGGCCCTCCTCTAAGTCTTGTCAAAGGGGTATTTGGGTGAGTCCAAATTTTCAAAGTAGTATTGGGGTGCATCCAAATTTTGGGCAGCCCTGCCACTCACTGCATATGCAATAATAGTATAGGGGACCCACTCTTTAGTAATGGGAACAATAAAACATAGTCAGCTGATGGCTCTCTTAGAATAGTGGGGCCGACAGCTGGCCCTTTAAGAATAGTAAAGGCCGCCTGATAGCTCTAAAAAAATAGGCTTTGTGACTTTCAAAGTCCCTGCTTCATAAATGAAACAGGATGTGTCTGATCATGTCTCAAGCACCACATGGCCAGATAAGGTTGTAAAATGTTAAAATGACATTTCCTGGTTAATGCATTTGTCACGGTTGAAAGAAAAATGCAAAAGTGCAGAAACGCATCAAAAACGCTACATGTGAGCATAGCCCAAGATGTGGAGGATTATTTTTGTTTTTGGTTATTTATTTTGCCTTATATACAAGTCATTACCCTGGAAAGGATGTTCCTTAACATATTTCCCAGGAATATCCATTTTGGTTTAGTTTTTGAATGTTTTATTGTGAGTCCGTAAAAGTGGCGTAATACCTCTGACAACATTGTTCACAGCAGTGACCTGGGAGTCAGAAATGCTTCCGGGGGTCTTCCCCATGCTGTTCCCATGTCATTTGAGCACTGTTCCCATCGGTTTCTGCAATTTCCAGTGCCTCTGCAGACCGCCGGGTGGGGGGGCCGCCGGAAAAATGCTCGAGTTTCCCATAGACTTACATTGGGCTCGCTGCTCGGGTCGAGCACCCGAGTATTCCAATGTGCTTGACCCGAGCAATGAGCACCCAAGCATTTTAGTGCTCGCCCATCACTAATGGGCATGGATGTGCCCTCCTCCAAAACTTTGAGGACTCTACCAAGATGGTGAGCGGCGATGACGCCATAATTAGTGTTACCATCCCGTTTCTCTGTCTACTGAAATGCTCCCTGCTCCCAATTAAAGATGAGGCATTGCAGGCGGAGCAAGGAACTATACAGGGTGATGATATTCAGTCCAGCCTCATCTCATCTCAATGCGGATTGGGTGATAATGAGGAGGCGGAGGAGGACGAGAACATAGACAGTCGTACTCTTGGTGTGAACAGAGAAGTCTTGGCTGTTGGCAGTCTGGCACCCAAGGCCGACTTTATGTTCCCCTGCCTTTACCGTGACCATCACGTTCTACACATTTTGGGCAATACAAAAAACTCGCACGGCACGGGAGATTTTTTGAAGATGGATGTGTGAGATTCTGATTAAAGAGGATGTCTTAGATCAGTGGCAGAATGGAGGGCACGGGAGGGGTGATGATACACAGAAATGAAGGATGAGATATAGGCCGGTGGACAGATTGGTGGGTGAGAGAGATCAGTTTGTATTGTATTCTGTAGTGATTCTATAACCTAACCAGCGCAATGACTGGCACAGGGTAGTGGCGTAGGTGAAGTGGCTTGATAGAAATATGACCCTGTCTGCTGTATTCAGAAGAGATTGGGGAGGAGACAGTTTGTATAGAAGGGGACCGATTAGAAAAGAGTTGCAGTAGTGAATAAAAGCGATAGTAAGAGTTTTTGCAGTATCAAAGGTGAGAAAAGGTCTAATTCTGGAGATGTTTTTAAGGTTCAGGTGATATGAGCCAGTGAGTGATTTTCCACATTGAATAAAGGAAAGTTGTGTGTCAAATATGACTCCAAGGCGTGCCAGGTGGGAGTTATGGTGGCACCAACTAAAGGAAATTGCAAAGTCAGGTATAGTAGAGGAAGGAAACAGAAGGAGTTCATTTTTGGAGATATTAAGTTCAGGCTCTTGTTGAAGAATTATAACAAAAAAAAAAATTCCCATCTGACTACGCTGGTGGCAGAGGTCACAGTCAGACAGTTCATTGGACAACCAAGGAGTACAAGTGAGGGAGACACAAACCAGATGGGGCAGAGGCAGGAGATCGCTTTCAAAGGTCCTGATACACGGGGTAATCTGACAAGGAGGGAAACATTTTGGAAGATGCTGGAGGACTACCTTGGCGACCATACCAGCATCCTTCATGATATCTCTGTCTCTGTTCCTTACAACTGTAGGGTATACAAGCTGGACACGTGGCATGAACTGTCTTCCTACACCTTGGAGGTCATGGCCGCTAGCGTTTTGTCAGAGATGGTTTTTAGTGCCTCCGGGGCATTATAACTCATAAAACTGATAGGCGCATCTGCCTGTCAACTGAAAATATTGACAGGCTGACTCTTATAAAAATGAACAAGGGCTGGATTGGGTCAGACTTCTCTCAACACCACCAGATGATAGCATCAAACATAAACTCAAATCCTGGGGTTATTTTTTGGGGTGTCTATTCCCATGCACCCCTTCACACCCAGACATGGATATACCCTTCAGGAATTGTTCTATTTATGACGCCCTCCTCCTTCTCCTCATCATTCAACAGCATATCACTATTGTGACCGTGATGCAACACCCACATAATTTTTTGGGTGTTTCTGATTAGAGATGAGCGAATATTTCAATATTCGTTTCGGATTACAATCGCCATTTGTGCAATATTTACTAATGCAAGTGTCGAATATTCGCCGAACATTGCCGAATGCATTGGATTCAATGGGTGCCAAAACCAAAGGCATACATAACACCTTCAAACGGGACCAAAAGCTGCCAAAACACTTCAATTTTAGGGTCAGTCACCAGGAAAGTGCCATCAATTGACCCACAGTACAAGTAGTAAAATTATTATTACTTATTATTATAGCGCCATTTATTACATTGTGCTTTACATGTGAAAAGAGGTCACTGACTGTTACAAGAGCAGAGAGTACCTTGCCCGTGAGGGTGCACAAACAGTCTATAAGGGATGGGTGAGGATGCAATAGGTGAGTGTACAGGTGGTCATGCAGCGGTATGGTGGAGCGAGGGTTACTGCAGGTTGTAGGCTTGTCAGAAGAGGTGGGTCTTCAACTTCCTTTTAAAGTTTTCAACAGTAGGTGAGAGTCTGATATATTGGGGTGCAGAGTTAAAGAGTAGAATGGATGCACGGGAAAAATCTTGTATGCGATTGTGGGAAGAGGCGATAGGACGGGAATAGAGAAGGAGATCTTCTAAGTATCGGAGGTTGCATGCAGGTATATACTGGGAGACTAGGTTACAGATATATGGAGGAGAAATGTTATGGTCGGCTTTGCATGTCATGGTTACAGTTTTGAACTGAAGTCTGTGGCCAATGTAGAGCCAGTGAAGAGATCATATATTGCAATCTTATAGAGTGCTGGAGCCAGTCCACAGTAAAAAAGCAGCCATAGAGTGTCTGGGAACCTTCCCACAAACTTTTCTTAGCCAGGGCTGCTTCTCGGCAGTATTGGACGGGCCCACCAGAGAACCGGAAACTCCTCTGGTGGGCCCTGGCTTCTGTATCAGGAGAGTTCATTGTACAAACCTTGCAGGTTGTGATAATGATGAGGCCATCCATCTCCTTAGTTTTCTGTTACTTGGAAGGCAAGTGCAAGTTTGCAGCCAACCACCCACCTACCCACAGACCGCAATACTAAACTGCCACATTTCTGGACTGCTTCTTGCACTTGAAATGTTGCCTTTTAGGCTCGTGGAGGCAGAAGCTTTCCACAACCTCATGTCAGCGGTGGCCGGGTTTCCATACTCGGTCCCCAGCAGCCACTATTTCTCCCTATGTCGTCCACACCTTCCACAAGCACGGGCCTCAGAACATTACCCGTACCCTCCCTAGTGCACTTAAGTGGGAAGGACCGTCTAACCACAAACACGTGGACAAGTGAATGTGGCCAGGGACGGTACATCTCTACATCTCAATGGAGCCAGACCACAGTAAAAAAGCAGACATGAAGTGTCCGGGAACCTTCCCATAGACTTTTCTTAGCCAGTGCTGCTTCTCGGCAGGGTTGGATGGGCCCACTAAAAAACTGGAGACTCTTCTGGTGGGCCATGGATTCTCCTTCAGGAGAGTTCATAGTGCCGAGGTCGTGATGATGATATGGAAGTCAGCTTGACTCCAACAAGCTTGGAATATTTCCAGTGAACTATTGCACGACTCTATGGTATTAGCAGTGCCCACAGTACCAGTAGCAAAGACATCCCCAATTTCCTTCTCCTGATTTCATGAATTTTTTTTGGTAGACTGAGTGACTGCCTAAATACATTAGGTTCTCACAAAGGAGCTAAAGATACTGAGTGGCAGTAGGTGCAAGTTTCTCCAGCATGTTAGATATCAAATGGAGAACAGAGAGGGCAGCACAGATGCTCAGTGGTTAGCACTGAAGCCTTGCAGCGCTGGGGTCCTGGGTTCAAATCTCACCAAGTACAACATCTGCAATGATTTTGTATGTCCTACTTGTGTTTGCGTGGGTTTCCCCCTCAGAAAAAAAGCAGCCATAGAGTGTCCGGGAACCTTCCAACACACTTTTCCTAGCCAGGGCTGCTTCTCAACAGGGTTGGATGGGCCCTCCTGAGAATCCTCGGGTGGGCCATGGCTTCTCTATCAGGAGAGTTCATAATAGCGCAAACTTTGCAGCTGCTATGGGGCTCTTGAGCTGGGGAAAAAGGTGGGCCCTCAAAATCAAATCCTCTAGTATGTTCAAGGTTTTTCAGTCTGACACTGCTTCTTGGTGAGAGTTGTATTTCACCACAGCCAAATTCTTTAGCTCAGTGAAAGGACTGGCATAGAGGGAAACCGTATCTACTCCGGCTGTCATTTCTCCATCACCAGGTTCCGACCATTGTCACACATGACCATGCCTGGCTGTATGTTCAGTGGTGAAAGCCACAGATCAGGCTGCTGTGTTACAGCTTTCAACAACTCTGCAGCGGTGGGCGGTTTGTATATCTTCATCACAGCCTGTTGCTGCTTGGCCAAGGCAGTGCTGCAATGCTTCCAGCTTGTGACTGATGTGGTCATTTCGGAGATGGAGGCCAAACAAGAGGAGGAGGAGGTCCAGGAGCTGAACAGTGTGATTACATTAAGGTTACATTGGCGAGTGTGGTTTTTATACTAAAGAAAGATCCTACTGTGTTTTTATTTATTTTTTATTTTTTTACGCCTCTTCAAATGTGTATTGGAGTTCATCATAACTTTTAGCAGCCCTTGATATTGCTGCATATGCAATAAAAGTATAGGAGACACACTCTATAATAATGGGAAGGACAAATCAAATATATTCTAGATTCTAGAATATTAACTGTCTAATCTGAAATTCTTTTAAGGGCGAGGTATCGCAGTATGAATAGTGCAAGACACCTATCCAGCCAGCTATTATTGCCTTATACTGCGTGCTGCTAGTGCTGCCCAAAATTTTTTTATATCTATTTCATTCTCTATCGATAACGCTCTTAGATGCATTTATAATATGGACAGGTGCCGCTAGGTGGTATCATCACCAGCTACAAATGAGTATTCATTCTGGTCTTCCACAGTCCATATTTTTTTTTTATTTATTTGGCCTTATATACAAGTCATTACTAGTGATGAGCGAGCACTAAAATGCTCGGGTACTCATTGCTCGGGTCGAACAAATTGGGATGCTCGAGTGCTCTGTCCGAGTAACAAGCCCAATGGGAAACTCGCCCAAGTCTATGGGAAACTTGAGAGTTTTTCCGGCGCCCCCCCAGCGGTCTGCAGAGGGCCTAAAAATTGCCCAAATCAATGGGAACAGTGCACAAATGACATGGGAACAGCATGGGGAAGAGCCCTGTAAGCATCTCTGACTCCCAGGTCACTGCTGTCAACAACGTTGTCAGAGTATTACGCCACTTTTACGATCTCACAATAAAACATACAAAAACGAAAGCAAAATGGATTTTCCTGTCAAAAATGTTAAGGAACATCCTTTCCAGGGTAATGATTTGTATATAAGGCAAAATAAATAACCAAAAACAAAAATGCTCCTCCACATCTTGGGCTATGCTCACATGTAGCGTTTTTGATTCATTTTTGCACTTTTGCATTGCTTTCAACTGTGAAAAATGCATTCACCAGGAAATGTCTTTTTAACATTTTACTACCTTATCTGGTCATATGGTGTGTAAGACATCATCAGATGCATCCTGTTTCATTTATGATGGAGGTACTCTGATAGTCTCAAACACTATTTTTGTAGGGCCATTAGGTAGCCCTTACTATTCTTAAAGGGCCAGCAGTCGGCTATGCTTTGTTGTTCCCATTATTAAAGAGGGGTCTCCTATACTGTTATTGCATATGCAGTGACTGCTAGGGCTGCCAAAAATGTGGATGCACCCCAATACCCCTTTGAAGAGACATAGAGGAGGCTCTCAGTAAAAACAAATGTTCCTATTATAAAGGAGTGGGTCTCCTATAGTGGTAATGCCCATGCAGTGACTGCAAGGGCTGCCAAAATTTTGGAAAAACCTCAATTCCAATTTAAAGACACATAGAGCTGGGCCACAGTAACGACATGACCTCATTAGAAAGGAGTGGGACTCCCATATTGATTACCTATGCAGTGAATGCAATGGCTGCCAAAAATTTGGAGGAACTCCAATGTCACTTGCAAGAGACGTAGATAAGTTGATTTGGTAGATATTGTGGTGATATCGTGGTGGAGGATGAGGATGAGGAGAAGGAGGAGGACAAGAGTGAATAAACAAAATCAGGAAGCTTATACCCATATCTGGGTGTGAAGACAGAGGTGCATGCGAATAGAGTCAGACCTCCTAAAAAAAAGACACTGTATTTGAGTTTATGCTACGCTGCTATCATTCGTTGGTGTTGAGAAGTCTGGCCCAATCCTGCCCTTGTTCATTTTCATAGGAGTCAGCCTGTCAGCATTTCCAGTTGACAGGCGGATGCGCCTATCGATTATAATTCCACCAGAGGCACTAAAAACCCGCTCTGACAAAACACTTGCGGCATGGCAGGCCAGGACCTCCAAGGCAAAGAGAGCCAATTCATTCCCTGTGTCCAGCTTGGATATCCAATAATTAAAAGGCACAAAGGAATCACGGAGGATGTTGGTACGGTCGGCAGGGTACTCCCTCAGCTTTTTCCAAAACGTTTCCCTCCTTGGAAGAGTACCCCACGCCTCAGGGCCTGTGCGATGGGAGGGGCTGAGAAATCTGTCCCAGAACATTGACAGTGTTCCCCTGCCTCTGCTGGATTGCATTTGTGTCTCTCTCCTCTGTACTCCTTGGTTGTCCAACGAACTGTGACCTCTGCCGCCAGCATTTTCAGATGGGAATTTTTTTAATAATTCCGCAACAATGGCCTTCTGGTACTGCCCCATTTTATTAGGCCTGTCCGGTAAGGAAATAAGAGAGAGAAAGTTCTCCTTGTAGCGTGGGTCTAGAAGTGTCACCAACTAGTAATTACTGTCACCAAAAATGTGGACAACGCGAGGATCACGGGAAAGGCAGCGTAACATAAACTCAGCCATGTGTGCCAGACTGCAAAGAGGCAAAACTTCTGCGTCCTCACCAAGAGGATGACTGACCATGCTCTCCTCATCCTCGTTCTCCCTGTCCTCAGGCCATCCACACTGTACAGATGGTATGACAGTTGTGCAGGTAGTACCATCTATAGCGCAGGAAACTAGCTCCTGTTCTTCCTCCTCCTCCTCCTCATTGCCACCCTATTCACGTTGGGATGAGATGAGGCAGGGCTGTGTGGAATCACCCTGTATGGTTCCTTGCTCCATCTCATCGTGCTCCGCCTGCAATGCATCCTCTTTAATTGTGAGCAGAGAGCATTTCAGAAGACAGAGAAGCAGGATGGTGATGCTAATTATGGCGTCATCTCCGCTGACCATCTTGGTGGACTCCTCAAAGTTTTGGAGTATGTTACAGTTGTCTCACATACATGTCCACTCCTGAGGTCTTATGTGTGGAGTCTGACATGAATACCGACAGCCGTGTTGATGCTTGTAGTCAACAACTGCCCTCTTCAGCTCACAAATCCTTCCCAACATCTGCAATTTAGAGTTCTAACACGTGGGGACATCGCAGATCAATCGGTGAGCTGGAAGCTGCAAACACTGCTGAAGCACGGCAAGGGCGGTGGAAGCTGTAGCTGACTTTCTAAAATGGGCACACAAGCCACTTAGTTTGACAAGCAGATGTGACAGATCTGGGTAGGTTTTGAGAAACTGCTAAACAACGAGGTTAAGCACAGGGGCCAGGCATGGTACGTGTGTGAGCTCGCTTCGCTTCAGAGCCCCCGCCAGGTTCCGGCCATTGTTACATACGACCATGCCTGGTTGTAGTTCAGCCATGTCAGCCACAGATTTGCCTGCTCTCTTCAGAGCTGTCCACAACTCTTCAGCAGTGTGCTGTTTGTCACCTGAACAAATTAGCTTCAGCACAGCCTGTTGCCGCTTGGCCGAGTCAGTGCTGCAGTGATTCCAGTTTCTGACTGATGTGGTCATTTCGGAGATGGAGGCTGAAGAGGAGGAGGAGGTGCATGAGCTGTAGAATGTGGGGACAACCCTGATTGAACCAGGGCCCGCAATCCTCGGCGTCGGGAGTGCGTGTTCCCTCTCAAGGTCCGACTGGGTCCCGGCTTCTACTATATTAACCCAGTGTGCCATCAGCGAGATGTACCATCCCTGCCCACAAGCACTTGTCCACGTGTCCGTGGTTAGGTGGACTTTCCCAGTAACTGCGTTGTGGAGACTAGGGCTAATGTTGTGGGACACGTGCTCGTGTAATGCGAGGATGGCACACCGGAAGAAATAGTGGTGGCTTTGGACAAAGCACTGAGCGATATCAGCCGCCATGAGGTTGCGGAAAGCTTCCGTCTCCACGAGCCTAAAAGGTAACATATTGAGTGCAAGCAGTAGAGAAATGTGTGAATTTAGTAGTGTGGCCTGTGGGGCGTTGGCTGCGTATTTGCGCTTGCGTTCAAAGGACTGGGGTGGGGACAACTGAACGATGCACTGGGACAAGGACGTGGACATGCTTGCTGATGGTGCAAGTTGAGAGTGTGCAACTACAGGGCAGGACGGGAGGCATCTTGGCATGTGCCATGGACAGGGAATTAGCATGCATGCACAACAGCGGAACAAGCGGTGGTGTCACCAGCAGACACTATTGCTGGACCCTGGGGTTCGGCCCACTTAGTTGGGTGCTTTGCTGCCATGTGCCTGATCATGCTGGTGGTGGTTAGGCTGCTAGTTTTGCTACCCCTCCTGATGCTGGCCTGGCAGGTGTTGCAGATGGCCTTTTTGGGGTTATCTGCAGAGTCTTTAAAAAACAACCAGACTGAGGAAGACCTAACAGTTGTACTGGCAACTTCCGTCGTGTTGGTGTTACGGGGAACGCTTCCCCGCTTTGTTTCTGTGGCCACCACACTGGTTCTTCCTGCCTGTTGTGGTGCTATGCCTCTCTCCTTCTGTGTGCTGATGTCCTCGCTTTGCATGTCCCCCTGCCAGTTTGGGTCAGTTACTATATCATCCACCACCTCGTCTTCCACTTCTGCTCCCTGGTCCTCCTCCTGGCATTCTGTAAATTGTGTCTTATCATCATCCACCTCTTGCAATAGTAATTGCACTTTTCCACCGTTGCCTTCGTGTGACCGTGGCTGCTCAAATATTTTGACATTGCTACACGCGTTCTCCTTTTGATTCGCTTGAAGCTGGCCGGGCGAGAGGCCCGAATCTACTAATGGAAAATGGAGAGTCTAAGTGTGGGATCAGTTGTCTCTGGTCACTCGGCATGGTGGGAGCAAGGAGGATCAGGGTGAGGAATATGCGGTCCAGACTCACAGCTACTGAGACTTGACCATGTGGAAGATAGGGTAGTAGTGGTGGTGGCAAAGTGACTGGAATCATTATCTGCTATCCAACCAACAACCTTTTGACATTGCTCTGGGTTCAATAGTGGTGCGCTGCGGTCCCCTAGCAATTGGGACAGGAAGGTCTTGTGACAATATGTGGGTGTTTGTTGTGGCACAATTTCAGCTTGCCCACGGCCTTGGCCTCGGCCTCTGCATGCACCATCATGTCCACTTCCCCGTCCCTTGCCACGCACCTTGCCCATTTTAAATAGAGGACAATATTTTCCACGCTCACTAGAAATGGCTGATTTTGGAACGCAGTTATATGTGATATGTCTTACAGAGAACCACGGTTTTAAACAGCAGGCCTCTAATTTACTAATATTATTCTTCACAGAGACCTAGTGTGAATAGCTTGACCAACACACTGCAACACAATGGAAAAGGAGGCCAATATTTTCCAGGTTCAGTTCAAATTTCTGGATTTTTATCGCTGAAATATGGAACAGATCTGGCTGTATTCTGCAGTTCTAACAAGCAAATGTAGCAGAAAAATGGTGTACTCTGGATTGCTTTTTAAGCAAATAACCAGGATTAAGATCAAAAATTGGCCCTGGCCCCTGAGATATGGGGCTATTTCTACAAATATCTGTAAGAACAGTAGCAGCAGGACCATGCTATGGAACCTCTTGCAATATATGCACTGCAGTCTGCCACATACACTGCCTGCTTGCCAAACTCCTGCTATCACCTTCACCACTGAAAATATGCACCCGGATTAGTCCTCAGAAGGACTGCTATGTCAGATGAATATGTAGATATATGTTGTGGAATAACTATACTAACTATAAACAAGCAAATGTCTCCCTGAATCAGCAGAACCTCTCCCTACTCTGTCTGATTCTGGGATAGACTGTGACGAGCATAGCATCGCCAGGTCTTATATAGACCTGATGATGCTGTGCGACCAGCCAATCACTGTAATGCCCACAACCAACATGGCTACGGCATTACAGTGCGTGGCAAGCAATCCCTGCATGTTCATTGGCTCTCTAAAGAGTGCCAAACATGCAGGGAGGGGACCCGAGTTCCCGTCCGAGCAACCCGGAAATACATGTGGTGCCCAGGGGATGGGGAGGACTCGACGCCCGGGCCTTGTTGTTAGTTTTGGGGGATGTCGCGGTGGTCAGCTCCTGGGCCCGTACCCTGGGCCTCTCTTTAAAAGGGTGGATAATTATGTGAAAGTTCGTGACGCCACCTGTGGTGTCCGGTGAGGATCACCAGCGCTGCGGCAGCCCACTGAGGCCGGTGTCAAGGCAGCTTGGGTGGTATAGCTCCCCACAGGTGGAGCTAGGCCTCAGGGCAGCGTAGGAGAAGGGATGCAGGACAGAGGAGACCCAGCCGGGTCTGAAGTAGGATAGGCAAACACACAGTTCACTTCGGTACCTTTTATTGATGGAAGTTCAGGCACATCCCGGAGCACTGTAGGGTTAAGGGTGCATATCAGGATCCTCCCCAGTGAGCGGGTATAAGGCCTCCTGTTTCTTGCCTTTGTGTAGTAAGTTTCTGACCTGCCTGGAGCTAGGCCTAACTTTGTCTCTGTTCTGCACCGGCTGACTTTGTGGTAGGGCCTTCTCTTGGAGTACACGCTCCCAGCTTGCGGGGCCTCCGTGACTCCTGGCTCTGGTACGTATCAGCTCTCGGGTGATCCTGGGACCTGAATTCTTCCAGGGGTCTCTGGTTGTCTCTACAGGGGGTATACGGCCCTGTAGACGCAGACCCGGTGTCCGGTATATGTTTTCTGGGGTGAGTTTGTACAGCTTCTCTGCCCCCAATGCTACTCACTCCTCTAGCCTTCGGCCTCGCTCGAGGCCCTCACTAGGCTATACACACTAGCGGCAGCTTGCCGCGCTTCATCGCTCTTATGGCGTCGGCACGCCTTAAGCTCACTATTCTGAGCTACAACTGAGTCTGACTAAACTGACTGAGCTCCACTGCAGTATCACTTCTGCAAGGGCTCTCCTCAGACTAAACTGCCTAGCTCCACCTTCCGTATTTATATCCCTAACGGGCTCCCTCTGGTGGTCTGAGGTGGAAGGTGGAGGTGTGTGTGTGCTATGAGGGCCTCTTGTGGAGGAATCCACCCATGCACGCCTCTAGGATCTGTGGCACTGATGCGCAGCAGGGGCGCCACATTCCCCCCTAGCAAAGCTCAGCACTCCCGGGCTGAAGTACATTTTTAAAACAACAATAGAGCATGAACTCTAACAATCTTCCCTTTATGGGAGGCACATTCTTAAACGTTGCATATAACATTAATAAGTAATAAATAGGTATATGTATTTGGAATAAGCAACCTAGAAGTCCAAGTCTCTTCCGGAGAGGTTGCTCAATGGGGCACTCCAAGGAGTGCAAATATTTACAAAGAAAAGTCTTTGGGCTGCGCATAGTCCTCAGCCACAAAGTTCTTAGGTACCCATACTGGTAATGAGAAGTAAATTGGTAAAGTGTCCATATCACTTGAATTGTCCATTAATGAAGGCAAAAATATAAGTTAAATGCATATAAAAGACAATGAATACATGGCAATATACAAGATAATACAGTAATATACAATACAATGCTATTTAATACCCCAGGGGTAACTATCTACACTTGTCAGAAGTTTAACTATTTTACTCAGCGTATCTGACAGGGATCTGACCTTTGGTACTACGTATGGACCAGCGTGGTACTGGGATGCGTGAGCCACTAGTATTTGCACTACCTCCCATTCTGTCAGTACTAGGTGTGGAGGGACTACAAGACTGCCTTGGCCTCTCTGCTGGACTGGCAAGTTCACCATTGGCTGGGCCTTATTGCTCTTCTCCTGCCGGGGATTCTTCTTGAGCAGGCTCTTCTGCAGCACTTACAGGTTCAACTTGCTGTGGAGGGTCCTCCGGCTGTGGAAAGAAGTGGATCACAGGTATTATTACTGCTCCTCCTAGTTGAGACCAATCTGCCGGGAAGTCTCCTAAGTCAGTATGGATTACTGCTTCTTTAGGTTCCTCCGGGATAATGAGAGACACTTCTCCTTGGGGCTTTAGCAGATCTGGACACAACTTCAGGTGGTCTCTAGATACCGTAGCAGTTGTTCTTCCCCCATCTTTGCTAATCAAACAGGTTTTCTTATTATCAATTCTTGAATTCAGCACAGTGTAGGGTTCTTTCTCCCACTGGTCATCAAGTTTCTAGTTTCTTCTCTTCCTTTTAAACACTACTTCACCAGGTGTGAAGGGTTCTGCTGGGGCACCTCTGTTGTATTGAGCTTCCTGCTTGTCGCTCACCCGAGTGAGACTGTCTTTGACACAGGCTTGTACTCTTCTGTACTGCTCCTGTCTAGTCCAGTCCCAGTCCTCAGTGGTCACATCTGCTTCTTGTTCAACAACACCGAGCTCCAGGTCCATGGGCAACTTTCCTGGTCTTGCTCGAATGAGATATGCTGGAGTGCAATTGGTGGAACTTACAGGTATGTGATTGTATGTGATTGTACAGATCTACCAGGTCAGGTGGTAGGTCTGGCCACTGGTTTCTCTCCTCAAGTGGTAAGGTTTTCAGCAGGTCGATGATGATGTTGTTCATCTTTTCACAGAGACCATTGTTTTGTGGGTGGTACGGTGTACTTCTTATGTTCTTACACCCGTAGAGATGGCAGAACTCTTTGAACAACTCAGCCTCAATGGCTGGGCCCTGGTCCATCAGCACCTGCGCAGGGTAACCATGAGGTCTGCAGAAACATGCCTGGAATGTTTTTGCTGCTGTCTCTGCCATCAGGTCTTTGCCCGGGGCGACCACCAGGAACCTGGAGTAGTGATCCACTATGGTCAGGGCATAGGAGTACCCTGACCTGCTAGGTGACAGCTTGACATGGTCCAGGGCCATGATCTCCAGGGGTCGAGTCATCTTGATGGGTTGCAGGGGTGCCTTCTGGCTGCTGTAGTCTTTTCTTCTGAGGCTACAGGGTCCACAGTTTCGGCACCACCGCTCAATGGAGCTGCGCATTCCTACCCAGTAGAATCGACACTTCAGCAGGGTCTCTAGCTTTTTCCAGCCAAAGTGCCCCGCCTGATCGTGGTAGGCCTCCAACACCATTTGGATATCTGTGTTGGGGACCAGTATATGCCATATCATCTCATCGGTTTTTGGATTGACGTACCTCCGGCACAGCTTCTCACGGTAGATAAACAGCCGGCTTCTCTCGTTCCACAGCTGCTTTTCTTCTCCAGGGAGGAACCTTCTTGGGTTATCAGCTCCTTGATCCGGCTGACAACTGGGTCACTGTCCTGGGTCTCTTTCCAGCTGTGGTGAGGCAAAGGGTTTAACGTCTTCCGACGCTGCCTCCTGGAGGCTCGTTGCTCGTGGATCATCCCATTCCGGTGAAAGGCAGGTAGCTCAATCTCCTCCTTGTCATCCACTTCTTCTTCTCTGTGTGACTGGTGAGGCATCCTGGACAGGGCATCGGCATTGATGTTCTTGCGGCCTGCCCGGTATTTAATTGTGAATTGGTAGTTTGACAGCCGAGCCATCCATCGTTGCTCCAAGGCTCCCAGCTTGGCTGTTTCAAGATGGGTAAAGGGGTTATTGTCTGTGTAGGCAGTGAACTTGCTGGAGGCTAGGTAGTGCTTGAACCTTTCAGTGATGGCCCAGACCAAGGCCAGGAATTCTAACTTGAAGCTGCTATAGTTCTCTGGGTTCCTCTCGGTCGGGCGGAGCTTCCTGCTTGCGTATGTGATCACTTTCTCTTGGCCATTCTGCTTCTGACTTAGGACAGCTCCCAGTCCTTCGTTGCTGGCATCAGTATACAGCAGGAACCATTGGCTGTAGTCAGGGTAGGCTAGGATCTCATCGCCTGTCAGGATCTGCTTCATCTCCTGAAATGACTCGGCTTGCTCCTTACCCCAGTGGATCAGGGGATTTGTGCCTTTGGGGGACTGTCCTACCAGGAGGTCTTGCAGAGGGGCTGCTTTCTTAGTGTAGTCTTTTACAAACCTCCGGTAGTATCCTACTAGTCCCAGGTTCTGACGCACCTCCTTGAGGTTCTTCGGCTCCGGCCACGTCTGGATGGCAGTGACCTTCTCCGGGTCTGATGCTACCCCTTCTGGGCTGACAATGTGCCCCAGGTACTGTACCTTTCTCTTGAGTAGGTGGCACTTTGAGGGCTTCAGCTTCATCCCGTATCGGGACAGTGACTCACATACCTCTGCCAGGTGCTTCAAGTGGTCCTCATACGTCTTGGAGTACACTATCATGTCATCCAGGTATAGTAACACAGTTTCGAAGTTGCGGTGTCCCAGGCAGCACTCCATCAATCTCTGGAATGTTCTGGGGGCATTGCAGAGTCCAAACGGCATAATTGTTAGAACCTTGCTGTTAGGTTTTTTTTCCTTTGCTGGTCACATGACCTTGTTGGCCTATTTAATCCTGCTCCGCCCTTCTGGCTTTGCTGGACTTCATTGTATATCTACTTTCTAGCTAGCCTGTGCTCTGTATCTAACTCTGTTAGTTTGCTTGGTCTACGGACCTCTATGTTCCATCTATTTTGTTTGTTCGTCTGTCTGCTACTATTTCTGTTAGGAGGTGTCCCATATTCCTCCCAGTCCTTAGTACTTGTAGGGATTCCCTCCTCACATCTATAGGTCTCCGTACAGACTAGATTAGGACTTTAGCAGGTCTGATCGCAGGATCAGGTTCCCTGTTACATCGTAGGGATTCAGCTGAGTCTTATAGTAGGGACAGATCTCCTCTCTTTCCTTAGCTTTGGTAGCAGAACATAACAGTAAGTCCAGCCTGCAAATTCTCTAAGGAAAGATTTTTTTTTTTTTTTGTTTTTTTTTGTTCCATCATGGTGTCGGTTCAGGATTTGGCTAAACACCTGCAGGGACTCTCTCTGGAAGTGGCCGAGCTCCGTCAGCACGTGAGTAACTGTCCTGGAGCATATTTCTTGGAGCCTAAGGTATGTTTGCCGGATTTATTTTTTGGTGAACATCGAGAATTTTTTTCATTTAAAAATGCTTGCTTATTGTATTTTCGTTTGAGACCCAAGTCCTCTGGGGATGAATCCCAGCGCGTAGGGTTCATAATGTCACTTTTGCGCAAAGAGCCTCAGGAGTGGGCCTTTTCTTTGCAACCTAGTGATACATGCTTCAGATCAGTGGATAGTTTTTTTTCTGCTTTAGGACTATTATATGATGATCCTGACCGTGTGGCATCAGCTGAGACTGAGTTGAGACGTTTAAAACAAGGATCAGGTAATGTCGAAAAATATTGTACTCATTTTCGTCGTTGGTCCACTCAAACAGGGTGGAACGATTCTGCTCTGAAAAGTCTATTTCTTGCTGGGCTCAGTGAAAGGGTTAAAGACCTGCTAATTGCTTATCCTACACCTGAGGATTTGCAACAGGCTATGCAATTAGCTATACGGGTGGATAGAAGACTGCGTGCTAGGGTTAATGAGAGCAAATCCTCTGCTATGTCAGTTTCTGGTTATGATAATGTGTGTACTAACAGTGGTGAACCGATGGAGATTGGATCGGTGGCACCTCGCTCTCAAGAAAAAGACCGTCGTTTTTCAGAAGGCTTGTGTTTCTATTGCGGAAAATCTGGTCATTTGATTAAAGGCTGTGAGCTTCGTATGAAGAAAGAAAAAAAAATGGTCAGTCACGCCCGTATTGCCTGTTTAAATTCCAAGGGTATATTTTTAGCTGCTTCCACGATTGCTCAGGAAAAATTAATGGAATTTCGGGTGTTTGTTGATTGCGGGTCTACACTGAATGTAATTGATGGGGGATTCGTGGAAAAACTCAATTTAAAACCTGAACCTTTATCATCCCCCATTGCTGTGGTTTCTGTGGATGGCTCCCCTTTGAAGAATATTACTCTCAAGGTCAGTGAATTTCCTCTCACTATTAATGGTGTTCACCATGAGAAATTGGATTTGGTAGTGTTGAATAACTTGCCTTCTCCAGTAATATTGGGTTTGCCCTGGTTAAAATTTCACAATCCTGTACTGGATTGGTCTACCAGTGAAATTAAATCCTGGAGCCATAAATGTTATGACAAGTGTTGTAACGGGCGTATTGCAGCTTTGGATAGGGGAGAATTGCCTGTTCCTATTCAGGATTTTTGGAGAGTTTTTTCTGAGAAGGAATCGCAGGTTTTGCCTCCCCATAGAGACTATGATTGTTCTATTGAATTTGTCCCTGGAGCGACTCTTCCTAAAAGTCGTTTATTTAACCTTACCATTCCTGAGAGGAAGGCTTTGGAGGAATACATACAGACAAGTTTGGCCGCCGGTCACATTAGGCCCTCTAAGTCTCCTGTGGCGGTTGGATTTTTTTTTTGTAAAAAAAAAGGACGGCGGTTTACGTCCTTGTCTGGATTTTCGTGAGATTAACAAAATTACGGTACGCAATCCTTACCCACTGCCATTGATTCCTGATCTGTTTAACCAGTTATTGGGGGCCAAGTGGTTCTCTAAAATTGACCTTAAGGGGGCATACAATCTGTTGCGCATGAAGGAGGGTGATGAATGGAAGACTGCTTTTAACACTCCTGTGGGTCATTTTGAGAATCTGGTTATGCCTTTTGGTCTTACTAATGCTCCTGCATTTTTTCAGAATCTGATTAATGACATCCTTAGACCTTTGATCGGTAAAAATGTGGTTGTGTATTTGGATGACATTTTGATTTATTCGCCAGATCTGGAGTCTCATTGGCGGAGCGTGCGTGAGGTATTACAGTTATTAATGGACAATTCGCTTTTTGCTAAGCTGGAGAAATGTGAGTTCGCTGTACAGAGAATTAGTTTTTTGGGCTACATTATCTCCAGCAAAGGTTTTGAGATGGATCCGGTTAAGGTTCAGGCTGTGCAGGAATGGCCTAGGCCTATTGGTTTGAAATCGATACAGAGGTTTTTGGGTTTCGCCAATTACTACAGAAAATTCATAAAAAATTTTTCTAGTATTGTCAAACCTCTGACTGATCTCACCAGGAAAGGTGCTGATGCGGTTCAGTGGTCTTCTGAGGCCATTGAAGCTTTTGTGTATCTCAAGGAGAGGTTCACCTCTGCTCCCATCCTTATGCAGCCTGATGTTACTAGGCCGTTTTTGGTTGAGGTTGATGCTTCCTCTGTGGGGGTTGGCGCAGTATTGTCTCAGGATAACGGGGATGGATTACATCCCTGTGCCTTTTTTTCAAAAAAATTTTCGGAGACTGAACTGAATTACGATATTGGTAATCGGGAATTATTGGCTATTAAACTCGCATTTGAACACTGGCGCCACTTCTTGGAAGGTGCGGAATTTCCCGTTCAGGTTCTTACGGATCATAAAAATCTGATATATCTTGATGCTGCCAAGCGCCTGAATGCCCGTCAGGCTAGGTGGGCACTGTTTTTCTCGCGGTTTAATTTCTCCGTTACTTACATCCCTGGTACTAAGAATGTTAAGGCGGATGCCTTGTCTCGCAGTTTTTCTCCCATAGTCGGTGCTGAGAAAGAGGAAAACATTTTACAAGAAGGTGTTGTGATAGCTGCTTTAGACTCCGTTTTGGAAGATGAGATTCTTAAAGCTCAGGAGAATGCCCCATCTAACACTCCTCATGGGAGGTTGTTTGTGCCTGGGACCTTTAGGAGAGATTTGTTTGTTGAGTGTCACGAATCTCGGTTGGCAGGTCATCCCGGAATCTCTGAGACCAAGAGACTGGTGGGTCGCAGTTTTTGGTGGCCTGGATGGCAGAAGGAAGTCATTAAGTGGGTGCGCCAATGTACTATATGTGCTAGATCTAAGTCCTCACATACTCCTGTTGCGGGGTTGCTTTGTCCTTTGGAGGTCCCCAGTGCTCCTTGGACACATTTGGCTATGGACTTTATAACTGACCTTCCCTCCTCTGAGGGTTTTACTGTCATCTGGGTGGTCGTGGACCGTTTTAGCAAGATGTGTCACTTGGTTCCCTTCGTCAAACTGCCCTGCGCTAAAACTCTCGCTAAGGCCTTTGTCAAGGAAATTGTCAGACTTCATGGCGTTCCTACTGACATTGTTTCTGATAGGGGTCCTCAGTTCGTGGCTCATTTTTGGCGTGCCTTTTGTGACAGGTTGGGAATTCATTTGTCGTTTTCATCCGGATATCATCCTGAATCTAATGGCCAGACAGAAAGGAAAAACCAGGATGTTGAGCAGTTCTTGCGTTGTTTTGTGGCAGACAATCAAGAGGGGTGGTCTGAGTTTCTGCCACTTGCCGAATTTGCTCTGAACAATCATACATCTTCTTCTGCTGGTTGTTCGCCTTTTTTTTGTTGTTCTGGGAGACATCCGTCGTTTGGGTCGTTCTCCAAGTTGGGATCTGCCGTGCCTGAGGAGGAGAATTTTTCCGGTGATTTGGAAAGAGTTTGGACGGATGTGCGTGGTAATCTTCAGGAGGCCAACAGAAAATCTAAAGACTACTTTGATAGGAAACGACAGGAGGTTTTGTTCGCTGTTGGTGACATGGTTTGGTTGTCCTCTAGGAATCTGCGGTTGAGGATTCCTTCTAAGAAATTGGGTCCCAAGTTTGTAGGGCCCTTTAAGGTGCTTCAGGTTGTCAACCAATCTGCTGTTAGGTTGGAGGTTCCTACCTCCTGGAGAATTAATCCGGTCTTTCATGTCTCTCTGTTAAAAAAAGCTGTTGTGTCGGATGGTGACGCCTCTGCCTCTGTTCCTCCGGTGGTGGAGGACGGGGAATATGAAATTTCTCGCATCCTTGACTCTAGACGGTATAGAGGTAGTTTGCAGTATCTTGTGGCCTGGAAAGGTTTCGGACCCGAGGATAACTCTTGGGTGAGGTCAGATGATGTTTCCGCGTCCAGACTTATCAGAGCGTTTCACAGGAGATTTCCTGATAAGCCTGGTCCTAGGGGATCCGGAGGATCCTCTTAGAAGGGGGGGTACTGTTAGAACCTTGCTGTTAGGTTTTTTTTCCTTTGCTGGTCACATGACCTTGTTGGCCTATTTAATCCTGCTCCGCCCTTCTGGCTTTGCTGGACTTCATTGTATATCTACTTTCTAGCTAGCCTGTGCTCTGTATCTAACTCTGTTAGTTTGCTTGGTCTACGGACCTCTATGTTCTATCTATTTTGTTTGTTCGTCTGTCTGCTACTATTTCTGTTAGGAGGTGTCCCATATTCCTCCCAGTCCTTAGTACTTGTAGGGATTCCCTCCTCACATCTATAGGTCTCCGTACAGACTAGATTAGGACTTTAGCAGGTCTGATCGCAGGATCAGGTTCCCTGTTACATCGTAGGGATTCAGCTGAGTCTTATAGTAGGGACAGATCTCCTCTCTTTCCTTAGCTTTGGTAGCAGAACATAACAATAATGTTGAACTTGCAGAGTCCCATCGGGGTGGTGAAGGCCGTCTTCTCTCGATCCTCCTCAGCCACAGCTACTTGCCAGTACCCACTAGTGAGGTCAAGGGTGAAAAAGTAATTTGCAGACTTTAAGGCAGCCAGGGATTCCTCAATATGTGGTAAAGGGTATGCATCTTTATGTGTAATGCGATTTACTTGTCTGTAATCTACACACATTCTCATGCTTCCATCCTTTTTCCTGACGAGCACTAGGGGAGCTGCCCAGGGACTACAACTATCCCTTACTACTCCTGCCTTCTTCATGTCGTGCAACATCTCCTTGGCTTTCTGGTAGTGTGCTGGTGGTATAGGCCCATAATGTTCTTTGATGGGTGGATGGTCACCTGTGGGGATATGGTGTTGAACCCCCTTAATCCTCCCAAAGTCAAGTGGGTGCTTGCTGAATACCTGCGCGTATTCCTGAACCACCCGGTGTACCCCCTGTTTCTGGTGGGCAGGAGTGGTGTCTGTCCCAACATGGATCTGCTGACACCCATCCTCCACCTGGGTTGCCGGGTCATTATGCTCCACCTGGTCTGGGGAGGTCAAGGACTCCGCCGTGTGAATGGAGTTGTTATTTACAGCGTGTAACTTGGCAGCAGTGGCATAACATGGTAATCTGACCTCATCTTCCCCATAGTTGAGAAGACGGACGGGCACCCTCCCATTGCGTACATCCAATACCCCTCTGGCAGTTAAGAGTGTAGGTCTGTGCTCTGAGCTAAGGGGTTATACTACCGCCTGGTAGCTCTGTCCTTTAAGACCTTTTGCTGCTCTACACCAGATAAGCATTTCACTCATTGGGGAATCACAATGGGTATGGGGTCTGTTAACCGCACATTACAAATCTCACCACCTAATAGCTTTACTTGCTGCTGGTAAATCAGGGCTCAGATCTCCTTCTGGATCGCTCTTCTCTGCCCCGGTCTGGCGGTGTTAGAGAGCTGTTAGAGCAAAAACACCACTTCCTCCAAACAGTTACCAACAATGTTAGTGCCTAGTACCATATTCAGTCCTGAGTCATCAGACAGTCTCTGCTACAATGAGTCCCTGGTCCTTCAGCTTTTTATTTTCATCATTGATGCTGGTTGGACTAACCTGTTTCAGAGCCCGCAGGGCCTCTTGTAAACGCCAGGCATAGTCCCGAACACTGTCCTCCGGTTGCTGAGAGCAGTTGTAGAACCTCATCCGGAGGTCTGTCTCAGTACGATTCTCAAAGACAGTCTGTAACTTTTTAAAGATTATGGACACTGACTCCTGGTCAGCGGCCGACCAGGTTTCTACTACTCGCTCCGCAGCACCAGTTAATTGCCCTAATGCAACAGCGGCTCTTTGCTTGCCTGTCATAGAGTACATGTCCAGTATACCGCATATTTTCTGTTTAAATCCAGACAGGGCATCTGGTTTGCCGCTGTACTGGGGGAGACACTTCGCTCCAGGCATGTACGGTAGGGCCATGGGTATGACAGGGGATACAGGCCCTGCTGGTGGAGCGGCTGCTTCGGCCTGCTCGGCACCGAGCTCGGGTTGAGCATCAGGGCGGTTAACCGGTTTTACGGGGTTGTGCTGTTCCTCGGACATTCTGGCGCCCCCCTAACGAACCGTGGCCTACCTTCTTTTCTTTTCTTCAGGTAGTCCGCAGCTCCACAGGTGACGGTCTTCCTTCAAGACATTACTTCGCTTGTGTCCTATGTCAGAACGTTCAGCGACGCTCCTTCCAGGACCTGGCGCTTCCTGGTTCGACGTCGAGCCGCGGGGCGTGTCCGAGGCTTCACGCGCTTTAGCTGGTATGCCTCTCAGTTTCCCGCGGTTACGCCATTCTTCCCACTCGGCGGCCCAACAATGGTGGCAATCTTTGCCACAGTTAAATACACAGTTTTTGATTAAAGGCGCACAGTACCCGGTGGCAACGGGCACATCACTCCGTCGTTGCCGTGGGCACGGAATTCCTGTTTGTGACGCCAGGAAAGAGATGTGGCGCCCAGGGGATGGGGAGGGCTCGGCGCCCGGGCCTTGTTGTTAGTTTTGGGGGATGTCGCGGTGGTCGGTTCGCTGGGCTGTACCCTGGGCCTCTCTTTAAAAGGGTGGATAATTATGTGAAAGTTCGTGACGCCACCTGTGGTGTTTGGTGAGGATCACCAGCGCTGCGGCAGCCCACTGAGGCCGGTGTCAAGGCAGCTTGGGTGGTACAGCTCCCCACAGGTGGAGCTAGGCCTCAGGGCAGCATTGGAGAAGGGATGCAGGACAGAGGAGACCCAGCTGGGTCTGAAGAAGGATAGGCAAACACACAGTTCACTTTGGTACCTTTTACTGACGGAAGTTCAGGCACATCCCGGAGCACTGTAGGGTGAAGGGTGCATATCAGGATCCTCCCCAGTGAGCGGGTATAGGGCCTCTTGTTTCTTGCCTTTGTGTAGTAAGTTTCTGACCTGCCTGGAGCTAGGCCTAACTTTGTCTCTGTCCTGCACCGGCTGACTTTGTGGTAGGGCCTTCTTTTGGAGTACACGCTCCCAGCTTGCGGGGCCTCCGTGACTCCTGGCTCTGGTACGTATTAGCTCTCAGGTGATCCTGGGATCTGAAGTCTTCCAGGGGTCTCCGGTTGTCTCTACAGGGAGTATACGGCCCTGTAGACGCGGATCCGATGTCCGGTATATGTTTTCTGGGGTGAGCTTGTACAGCTCCTCTGCCCCCAATGCTGCTCACTCCTCTAGCCTTCGGCCTCGCTCGAGGCCCTCACTAGGCTATACACACTAGCGGCAGCTTACCGCGCTTCACCGCTCGTATGGCGTCGTCACGCCTTAAGCTCACTACACTGTGTTCCAAATTATTATGCAAATAATATTTTCTCAGATTTTCCCAAATTAACTATTGGATTTGCAGTCATTGTAATTTTCCAGTCAAATAATTATTAGAGTACAATTGAAAGGTTTTTGTACAAACTGCCTATGATAACAGTATATTTTTAAAAAAATAAAAAACTCAAACTGCACTCAAAATACATGTTCCAAATTATTATGCACAGCAGAGTTTTCAACCTTTTCATTATAATAAAGAATAAAAAAATGGTCATTTTTGAAATTATAAGCATTAGCAGGTTATTACAAACTGAAATCAAATAGTTTTCAACTCAAAACTTTATTCTAGGTGATGTTACATTTGCACATAGGACCGCTTGTTCGAAAGGAGCTTCTGAACTCTCTCGTCCATTGAATTTGTCAGGTTTTGGATGGTTTCTGCTTCAATTGTTTTATATGAGGACAGAATACCCTCCCAGAGCTGTTGCTTAGATGTGAACTGCCTTCCACCATCATAGACACTCCTTTCGATGATGCTCCAGAGGTTGTCAATGAGGTTGAGGTCAGGGGAGCATGGGTACCACACCATAAGTTTCTCCCCTTTTATGCCCATAGCAGCCAGAGATGCAGATGTGTTATGTGCAGCATGAGATGGGGCATTATCATGCATGAAAATGATCTTGCTGCGGAATGCACGGTTCTTCTTTTTGAACCATGGAAGGAAGTGCTGTTTGAGAGACTCAACATACATTATGGAGTTCATCTTTACCCCTTCAGGGATCCTAAAAGGGCCAAAAATCTCTCTCCCCATGATTCCAGCCCAAAACATTACTCCACCTCCTCCTTGTTAGCTCCGTAGCCGTGTTTGCATGGGGTGTCCATCAACCAGCCATCCTCTACTCCATCCATCTGGACCATCAAGATCATTTCATGCATGATAATGCCCCGTCTCATGCTGCACATAACACATCTGCATCTCTGGCTGCTATGGGCATAAAAGGGGACAAACTTATGGTGTGGCACACATGCTCCCCTGACCTCAACCCCATTGAGAACCTCTGGAGCATCATCAAAAGGAGTGTCTATGATGGCAGGAGGCAGTTCACATCTAAGCAACAGCTCTGGGAGGGTATTCTGTCCTTATGCAAAACAATTAAAGCAGAAACCATCCAAAACCTGACAAATTCAATGGACGAGAGAGTTCAGGAGCTCTTTTCGAACAAGGGGTCCTATGTGCAAATGTAACATCACCTAGAATAAAGTTTTGAGTTGAAAACTGTTTGATTTCAGTTTGTAATAACCTGCTAATGCTTATAATTTCAAAAATGACCATTTTTTTGTTCTTTATTAAAATGAAAAGGTTGAAAACTCTGCTGTGCATAATAATTTGGAACATGCATTTTGAGTGCAGTTTGAGTTTTTTATTTTTTTTTTAAAATATACTGTTATCATAGGCAGTTTGTACAAAAAACCTTTCAATTGTACTCTAATAGTTATTTGACTGGAAAATTACAATTACTGCAATTCATATAGGTAATTTGGGAAAATCTGAGAAAATCTTATTTGCATAATAATTTGGAACACAGTGTATTCTGAGCTACAACTGAGTCTGACTAAACTGACTGAGCTCCACTGCAGTATCACTTCTGCAAGGGCTCTCCTCAGACTGAACTGCCTAGCTCCACCTTCCCTATTTATATTCCTAACGGGTTCCCTCTGGTGGTTTGAGGTGGAAGGTGGAGGTGTGTTTGTGCTATGAGGGCCTCTTGTGGAGGAATCCATGCACCCCTCTAGGATCTGTGGCACTCATGCACAGCAGGGGCGCCACATTCACGCCGAGCTTGTCCAGCACGATGATGCTAGGGCAAATACCGAGCAGTGGCGAGCACGTTCACTCATCTCTAGTCATTACCCTGGAAAAGAATGTTTCTTAACATTTTTTGCATTGTAGCTTGTTTTTTGTATGTTTTTTTTTGCAGTCTGTAAAAGTGGCGTAATTCTCTGACAACATTGTTCACATATATGCTATTTTTCAGCGGCCATCTGAGAAGAGGTTTGAACTCAGAACTGAAATACTTTAAATGGAGTGTAATATTTGACATGCTCACAAAATTGCTGGATTATTAAGGCAGTCACTAATAATGGCCCTATAAAAATAGTTTTTGTGACTTTCAGAGTCTCTCCATCATAAATGAAACAGGATGTGTCTGATAACGTGTCACACACCATATGGCCAGATAAGGTAGTAAAATGTTAAAATGACATTTCCTGGTGAATGCATTTGTCACATTGAAAGCAATGCAAAAGTGCAAAAATGCTTTATGTGTGAACATAGCCCAAGGTGTGGAGGAGCATTTTTGTTTTTGGTTATTTATTTTGCCCTATATACAAATCATTACCCTGGAAAGGATGTTCCTTTAAATATTTCCCAGGAAAATCCATTTTGGTTTAGTCTTTGTATGTTTTATTGTGAGTCAGTAAAAGGGGCGTAATACCTCTGACAACATTGTTGACAACATTGACCTGGGAGTCAGAAATACTTCCAGGGGTCTTCCCCATGCCATTCCCATGTCATTTGAGCACTGTTCCCATCGATTTGGGCAATTTTTAGGCCGTCTACAGACCGCCGGGGGGAGCCGCCGGAAAAATGCTTGAGTTTCCCCTAGACTTACATTGGGCTTGTTACTCGGTCCAAGCACTCGAGCATTCCAATTTACTTGACTCGAACAATTAGTACCCGAGCATTTTAGTGCTAGTTCATCACTAATAATTGTATATATGTATATTTATATATACTGTGTGTGTGTGTGTATATATACACTGCTCAAAAAAATAAAGGGAACACTTAAACAGCAGAATATAACTCCAAGTAAATCAAACTTCTGTGAAATTAAACTGTCCACTTAGGAAGCAACACTGATTGACAATCAATTTCACATGTTGTTGTGCAAATGGAATAGACAATAAATGAAAATTATTGGCAATTATCAAGACACACTCAATAAAGGAGTACCACAGACCACATCTCAGTACCAATGCTTTCTGGCTGATGTTTTAGTCACTTTTGAATGTTGGTTGTGCTTTCACACTCGTGGTAGCATGAGAAGGACTCTACAACCCACAGAAGTTGCTCAGGTAGTGCAGCTCATCCAGAAATGCACATCAATGCGAGCTGTGGCAAGAAGGTTTGCTGTGTCTGTCAGCGTAGTGTCCAGAGGCAGGAGGCTCTACCAGAAGACAGGCCAGTACACCAGGAGATGTGGAGGGGTCCGTAGGAGGGCAACAACCCAGCAGCAGGACCGCTACCTCCACCTTTGCGCAAGGAGGAACAGGAGGAGCACTGCCAGAGCCCTGCAAAATGACCTCCAGGAGGCCACAAATGTGCATGTGTCTGCACAAACGGTTAGAAACCGACTCCATGAGGGTGGTATGAGGGCCGACGTCCACAGATGGGGGTTGTGCTCACAGCTCAACACCGTGCAGGACGCTAGGCATTTGCCACAGAACACCAGGATTGGCTAAGTCGCCACTGGTGCCCTGTGCTCTTCACAGATTAAAGCAGGTTCACACTGAGCACATGGGACAGACGTGACAGAGTCTGGAGACGCCGTGGAGAGCGATCTGCTCCCTGCAACATCCTTCAGCATGACCGGTTTGGCAGTGGGTCAGTAATGGTGTGGGGTGGAATTTCTTTGAAGGGGCACATAGCCCTCCATGTGCTCACCAGAGGTAGCCTGACTGCCATTAGGTACCGAGATGAGATCCTCAGACCCCTTGTGAGAGCACATGTTGGTGCGGTTGGCCCTGGGTTCGTCCTAATGCAGGATAATGCCAGACCTCATGTGGCTTGAGTGTGTCAGCAGTTCCTTCAAGATGAAGGCATTGAAGCTATGGACTGGCCCGCCCGTTCCCCAGACCTGAATCCGATTTAGCACATCTGGGACATCATGTCTCGCTCCATCCACCAATGTCACGTTGCACCACAGACTGTCCAGAAGTTGGCGGATGAATTAGTCCAGGTCTGGGTGGAGATCCCACAGAAGACCATCCGCAACCTCATCAGGGGCATGCCCAGGCAATGTATATATATATATATATATATATATATATATATATATATACAGTACAGACCAAAAGTTTGGACACACCTTCTCATTTAAAGATATTTCTGTATTTTCATAACTATGAAAATTGTACATTCACACTGAAGGCATCAAAACTATGAATTAACACATGTGGAATTGTATACTTAACAAAAAAGTGTGAAACAACTGAAAATATGTCTTATATTCTAGGTTCTTCAAAGTAGCCACCTTTTGCTTTGATGACTGCTTTGCACACTCTTGGCATTCTCTTGATGAGCTTCAAGAGGTAGTCACCGGAAATGGTCTTCCAACAATCTTGAAGGAGTTCCCAGAGATGCTTAGCACTTGTTGGCCTTTTTGCCTTCACTCTGCGGTCCAGCTCAATCCAAACCATCTCGATTGGGTTCAGGTCTGGTGACTGTGAAGGCCAGGTAATCTGGTGTAGCACCCCATCACTCTCCTTCTTGGTCAAATAGCCCTTACACAACCTGGAGGTGTGCTTGGTGTCATTGTTCTGTTGAAAAATAAATGATGGTCCAACTAAACGCAAACCGGATGGAATAGCATGCCGCTGCAAGATGCTGTCGTAGCCATGCTGGTTCAGTATGCCTTCAATTTTGAATAAATCCCCAACAGTGTCACCAGCAAAGCACCCCCACACCATCACACCTCCTCCTCCATACTTCACGGTGGGAACCAGGCATGTAGAGTTCATTTTTTCAACTTTTCTGCGTCGCACAAAGACACAGTGGTTGGAACCAAAGATCTCAAATTTGGACTCATCAGACCAAAGCACAGATTTCCACTGGTCTAATGTCCATTCCTTGTGTTCTTTAGCCCAAACAAGTCTCTTCTGCTTGTTGCCTGTCCTTAGCAGTGGTTTCCTAGCAGCTATTTTACCATGAATGCCTGCTGCACAAAGTCTCCTCTTAACAGTTGTTGAAGAGATGTGTCTGCTGCTAGAACTCTGTGTGGCATTGACCTGGTCTCTAATCTGAGCTGCTGTTAACCTGCGATTTCTGAGGCTGGTGACTCGGATAAACTTATCCTCAGAAGCAGAGGTGACTCTTGGTCTTCCTTTTCTGGGGCGGTCCTCATGTGAGCCAGTTTCTTTGTAGCGCTTGATGGTTTTTGCAACTGTACTTAGGGACGCTTTCAAAGTTTTCCCAATTTTTCGCACTGACTGACCTTCATTTCTTAAAGTAATTATGGCCACTCGTTTTTCTTTACTTAGCTGCTTTTTTCTTGCCATAATACAAGTTCTAACAGTCTATTCAGTAGGACTATCAGCTGTGTATCCACGAGACTTCTGCACAACACAACTGATGGTTCCAACCCCATTTATAAGGCAAGATATCCCACTTATTAAACCTGACAGGGCACACCTGTGAAGTGAAAACCATTTCCGGTGACTACCTCTTGAAGCTCATCAAAAGAATGCCAAGAGTGTGCAAAGCAGTCTTCAAAGCAAAAGGTGGCTACTTTGAAGAACCTAGAATATAAGACATATTTTCAGTTGTTTCACACTTTTTTGCTAAGTATATAATTCCACATGTGTTAATTCATAGTTTTGATGCCTTCAGTGTGAATGTACAATTTTTCATAGTTATGAAAATACAGAAAAATCTTTAAATGAGAAGGTGTGTCCAAACTTTTGGTCTGTACTGTATATATATATATATATATATATATATATATATATATATATATACAGTATATATACTTTAAGGTATAGTTTTAGGTACATACTGTAATATACAAAAGTTTTGGGCAAGTTTGGAAAAAATGCTGCAAAGTAAGAATACTTTAAAAAAATAGCTGTGTTAATAGTTTTTTTCATCAATCAATACAATGCAAAGAGAATAAAAAAAGAGAAATCTAAGTCAAATCAATATTTGCTGTGACCACCCTTTACCTTCTAAACAACATCAATTTATCTACGTACACTTGCATACATTTTTTTAAGGAACTCAGCAGGGAAGTTGTTCTAAACATCTTGGATAAATAACCGCAGATCTTCTGTTGATGAAGGCTTGTGCAAATCATTCTATCTCTTCATGTGATCACAGACACACGTGATATTGAGATCAGGCTCTGATGGGGCCATACCATCAATTTCACAACTTCTTGTTTTTCTATACACTGTAGAAAGATCATAATTAGTGATGAGTGAATGTGCTCATCACTACTCGTTACTTGCCGAGCATCACTATGCTCGAGATGCTCGCTACTCGGTGAGTATTTTTTCAAAGCACGGGTGGAATCTTGAGTCCCCACTCCGCATGTTTGGTGATTTTTAGACAGCCAATAAACATGCGGGGATTGCCTGCCAGTCACTGTAATGCCATTGCCATATTGGTAGTGGCATTAATGTGATTGGCTGGCTACATAACATCATCATGTCTATGTTACTGTAAAAGTCAGAAGGCCGGTAAAACCTAGGATTTACTGGTCAATCTGGACATTTACCGAGGCCATCGTAAAAAGCTCAAAATGAAAAGTAAAATTGGACTTTTACCTGTGAAGTCTTGGTAAGTGTTAACATTTACCGTCGAGCGTGGTAAAAGTCAGAAATATCAGTTGTGAAGATGGAACATCTGACTTTAACCAAGCGCAGTTGGTAAATGTGCACATTTACCACGGCTTCTTGGTAAATGTAGCTGAGAAGGGTGTAAGCGCAGTTGGTAAATGTGCACATTAAAATGTAGCTGAGAAGGGTGTAAGCGCAGTTGGTAAATGTGCACATTTACCACGGCTTCTTGGTAAATGTAACTGAGAAGGGTGTAATAAAAAGTGTAAGCCACCGCGGGAAAGGTGTCTGATTAGGCAGATACAGCGAGGAAATGGAGGACACAGTGGGAAAGGTGTCTGATTAGGCAGATACGGCGAGGAAATGGAGGACACAGTGTTCAAAGTTTTCATAAATATAATAAGAGTAAATGGGGAAAATATGGTAATAACAATGAGCAAAATCTGCTATCCTGTAAGGTATCTGCTACCCTGTAACGTATGTACGTTCTATATATACAGATGTCAAACCTGACTATCCTTAACGTATGTACGTTCTATATATACAGATGTCAATCCTGACTATCCTATGATTATTGTTCCGATCATACAAAAAGTGTCCACTTCCCGCTAACATACAACCACTAACCCCACACTAAAATATGCAAAAGAGAACGTCCTATGAATCTTAGGGTATCAGTGTTCCACAGCACCCTCTCACAAAAAGTTATAAGAAGTACACACGCTGCCAGTGTAGTAGTGTATAAATTGTCCTGTACTTAGCTTCCTGTAGAGCGCAGAGTCCAAAGTCTTTCCAAGGGCCCCTTGCAAGGACGACGCTAACACCGCTCACACGATTTACCGTTGGCGCGCCAATGTGGTAGAACCAGAAGATATGCAGATAAGCTCTGAGCCAGAGTTGCTGGGTGCCATGAACGGTCTGTTCCACCTGAGCACCGTAGTCTCTGATGAGGGGAATCGGAAGACAGCGCATTCCGAGAAAAGGCTGGAAGGAAACAGCGCAACAGCCCTGTCTGGGCTCAGTCTAGCTCCTGCCTCAAGTCCTAGTTTCCTGGGGTTCTCTTCTTAGATTGCTGCCCAATCACTGCCTGAAGAAAATCACTAACTCATCAATAGGGTTCAGAGTATGTATCCAGCCAATTGAGCGCTCCCAGGGTCACAAGGAATGATTATCCAAAAAAAGGATTTAATTCTTCAGAAGATTTATTCAAGTTAGTAAATAGATAAAACTTATAAATAAAACAACGCGTTTTGGCTATTAAAATTAAAGATATATAGCCTTCCTCAGGTCTAATGTAAGAGAGTCAATAGTGGTGGTTATATAGTCACTATGAAAACCTACCTAGTGAAATAATTATCCTAATCACATGTAAATTGGTTTGAGTTGGAACGCCCAAATCCCATTCTATAGAGACTCAGCTTTCTCAGAGTTAGGATTTTCCAGCTTTTTCCTCTGATTATAGAATAAACAAATTATAGAGCAGCTAAACTTGTCATAATAAAATTTGTCATAATAAAATTTTCCATAATAAAAGTTTGGTAATGAAGATATTATACTTTCTCCTTCTCTTTCTTTCCTTTCTTTGTCTATCCCTTTAAGAGGAGAAAATAAGTGCATTAGTAGAAAAATCTATACCATGAACCTGAATTTAAGAAGATTTTCATTCAATAGGTATATCAATGAAATTCAGATAAGGGGAGTTTAATTCACATGGATATATATGCCAAAGGTAGTAAAACGGAGAGAGAGAGAAAAAAAACAAAAAAAACCCCACATAAAAACGCATAAAAACGCAATAAAAAACGCAAGAAAAAAAAAAAAAACGCATCAAAAAACGCAACAAAAAACGCAAGTGAAAAAAAAAAAAACGCATAAAAACGCATCAAAAACGCAACAAAAAACGCAAGAAAAAAAAAAAAAAGGAGAGAGATTATTTTTATACATAGTGAATGAAACATTAATTGTGGAGATATCTCCGTGAACTCTATACATTCTCCAATTTATCATTGAGGCCATCAGGATACAAACAACGTAGTCTATATATCCAGAAGGCCTCCTTCTTGTTAAGTTGTTGGATCCTGTCAGGAATATCAGCTGGGATTGCTCCACCGGTGTAAGTCTCACTTTAAATTTTTTGTTATGGGTAGTAAGAAGATGTCTGGAGAGGCTGTGTGTTAATAAGCCATTTTTGGCATTGTATCTATGGGCATTGAGTCGGGATCTCACCATTTGTGTGGTCCTACCCACGTACTGGAGACCGCAATCACATGTAATAACATAGATTACATAGTCACTAGTACAGGTCAGGTGATCCTTGATATTAAAAGTCTCTCCTGTGCTATTCGATGTAATGGAATGGGACCCATGAGTAATTATATGACAGCACTGACATTTTTTCTGAGAGCACCTATGAGTGCCATTCTGTGTTAGTCTATTTGTACTAATCAAGGGACAAATGTTTTTAGATTGAGAGAACACTGGTGGGCCTCCTGGTTTCCGTTTTTTTAAACGACTAGGTGCGAGGAGGTTTCTTAGAGTTTTTCCTCTCCTAAATGTAATGCCAGGTACTTTTGGCAATATATCTCGTAGGAGAGGATCTTGTTTCAAGATATGCCAATGCTTTTGCAAAATATTCCTAATCAATTGGTTCCCCTTATTATAAGAGGTGATAAAATTATGATTCCATTTATTCATATTCCTAGTGTCACTATCCCTGGATTCCTTATGGGGCAATTCATCCCCATTCCCCAAACAATCAGTTTGGGTTTTAGTCAAATTTATACGGTATGCCTCATCGATAATTTGCTTGGGGTACTTTTTCTCTTTAAATCTCTTCTTGAGTATATCCGATTGTCTGATATAATCCGAATCCTTAGTATTATTTTTTCTGATTCGATGAAATTGGCTGAAAGGGATGTTATTTTTCCATTTGATGTAATGGGCACTTTGATAGTCTAAGTAGCCATTCACATCAACAGATTTGAAATGCGTTTTCGTTATTATTTTTTTTTTCTTCATGTGAAATTTCTAAATCAAGAAAAACAGCTATTTTTGGTTAGATACTAGAAGAAAAAGTAATGCCCCAGGTGTTCTCATTCAATTCATTGACTAGAGACTGAGCATCCTCTCTACTGCCCCTCCATATCACGAATAGATCATCTATATAGCGCTTGTACAGTACTATATTATTGCTATATTTAGGGGAGCATAGGGGCGACTGGGACTCGAATAGCCCCATGAATAAATTAGCAAAACTTGGGGCTACCCGAGTCCCCATCGTGGTACCAAGCCTCTGTAAATAGAGGTGTCCCTCAAATTCAAAAAGATTATGTTTGAGGATAAAATTTAAGCCTCTCAAAAGGAAATCTACCTGACCTTGTGGCATATCTTTAACCTGTTGTAAAAAAAATTTCACTGCATTTATACCTAAATCATGACCAATATTTGAATAAAGTGCATTAACATCCATTGTAATCATGAGATAATTATCTTCCCATTGTAGTGCATTCAATTCAAAAATAAGTTGAGTAGAATCTTTTAAATAGGAGGCGAGAGATTTTACATATTGCTGAAGGTACAGATCTATAAAGTGGGAGAGTGGACTAGTAAGGGAATTAATTCCTGAAATGATAGGTCGTCCAGGAGGATTATTACAATCCTTGTGAATTTTCGGCAAGTGATAAAAGAATGCCAATGATGGTTCTTTATTGTTTAAAAAGGTTTTTTTCTTTTTTTGTAAGGATACCTGCTGTGTAGGCATAATTGATCAGGTCATGGTATTCCCTTGTGAAATCCTTTGAGGGATCCACCTCTAGCCTTTCATAATATTTAGTATCTGATAAAATGTTATATGCTTCCTTAATATAGGTCTCCCTATCTTGGACCACCACGCCCCCTCCTTTTTCAGCTTCCCTAATAATAATATCCCCATTGTTTTTTAATTTAGTAATGGCTATTCTCTCTCTTTTAGTAATATTTGGTCTCCGCATTTGGAATGCACCTTTCTTATTAATATTGTCCCTATTTTTTATTGTTAATTGATTTTTAGAAAATTTTGTTGAATCTAGGGTACGAAAATCTTCATTAACTAGTGCTAGGAAAGTTTCTATATAACTACCCCTATGGTGTACTGGATTAAAATTTGAATGGGTTTTGATCTCCAGATGTATATTTTTATCAAGTTCCATAATATTGTCAGGGGGTATTATCAAATCCGATGTTGTTTTTATAGTGGGTTTCTCTGCATTTTTCTTTTTCAATTCAAAGTACCTTGTAAGAGTAACACGTCTCACAAACTTATTCAAGTCAACAAAGAGATCAAAGTGATTCGTTTCTTGACTTGGGCAAAAATTAAGACCCTTAGTAAGGACTTTTTGTTCAACCTCATCCAAAGGGTATTTGGATACGTTGAAGATCCTATCAGGTTCTTTTGTTGGTGGTTTACAGATTGTTCTTACAGTCTGCGATCCTATGTCATCAGTGTAGGTAGATTGACAAGGTTTTGTGTATTTATCCCTATTTTTTTGGGTGCTTCTACCTGCTCTAGTCCCTCTGGACCTACTTTTCTTTTCTTTGGGAGGGTAGTCACTGGGGCGAAGTATCTCGTGATCTGGGGTTGGGAATACTGAATCACTTCTTCTGGCGGTGTCACGGAGAGTACGAATTCTGAGTGTCTTAGGATTGCAGAGACAATCGTTTCCACTAAAGGGAGTGGGCGTATCGGGCCAATCTCTAAAAAAGAGATATGGGAACTAGAAGAAGTGGGTGACGGAGCGGGTGCTGGAAGCACAGTAACAAATGTGCATGGGGAATTATCTATGCTGTGTGTTGTAAGGTCATTCAAATCAAAAAAACTATTATCGTTATTTGTAATATCATTAATACTCGCAATTGAATTATTCCCATTACAAATATCAGCTTCTTGGTTTCCCTGCTGAGTGCATTCCAGGGGGGGTAAACCTGGATTAGGAGCTGGCAGTTCATGACTTGGAATCACCATGCTAGATTTAGTAATTGTTTCAGTGTTTTTATGAGAAACTGATGTATTCTCACAACTTGGTATAGTAATGGGAGTGGAGTGTTTGAAATTAGTCCGTTTAGATATTGCTCCAGCATTTTTTCCCATATTTTTTATATGTTTACTAGTGGAAATAAATCTAGGATTGGTAGGTAGTCTAGAATTATAAAAGGTGCGTAAATGATCTACTGTGTCTCTTTGTTTCCTAGGAAGGGGGTTCATGGGTATAGATTGATTACTATTAGTTTGATTACTATTAGTGGGAACTTCTGAAGAATTAAATCCTTTTTTTGGATAATCATTCCTTGTGACCCTGGGAGGGCTCAATTGGCTGGATACATACCCTGAACCCTATTCTTACGGACTCCAGCTGGGAGATCCGTTTAATCCAGATAGAAGCTGCATACCAGTGGACCAGCTATCCACATTAGACCAGAATTGGTCGATAAGCCTTGGTACAAGATCTGCTAAAGGTGAGCAGTTCATTTTTCTTCTGTTTCTATATATATATATATATATACATCTACACTTAGATCTGCGCCTGTTTTTTGTTTCTCCCCCCACCAGACCTACAGCCTTGGGGTCGAACACATTGAATTTATAGAAGCCTAGGGATTTTTTTTCTATTGGCTTGGGTGATAAGAAACTTTACTGACTCTTCAGGAAAACAAAGGCAGCGGTCTTAAGATGGATCACTTCAATAATAGACTTTTAAGGAGGCGTCAAGCCTTTGCAGCTATTAATCCACATAAAGACATCTCTTCCACTACGATACCAGTGTCCGATGATACGGATCTGGAGACGAAAAAGAAGATCAGGAATTTTTTCTTTGATTTTGAAAAAAATATGAAACTGGAAATACGTCATCAATTGGACGCTGAATTTCTGGGTTTATGTATAAAACATAAGATCATACCCAAGGGACTACAGATTCATTTTAATAGTACTTTCCCACAGGATTTGGATTTTTCTACTAAATGGAGAGATATTATAGACTCCTGTTCATATAATTTAATGCTAACTCTAATAGAGAAACGCAAGGAATTAGCACTCCTTGCCACACACAAATGTGAAATTTTGGTACAAGAACTTGAAGTCTATAATACGACTTCCTATTACAGTGCACTCAACACTGACATTAACAAAAATTTAAAAAAAATTTTGAGAATGATCTTATGGAAGCAAAAACTAAAAAACTTAGAAGGGATGTTTTTTTCAAAGTAAATACTAACAACAATAATAAAAATAATGGGAATAAAATTGATAGAGTTCCCACTAATAGTAATCAATCTATACCCATGAACCCCCTTCCTAAGAAACAAAGAGACACAGTAGATCATTTACGCACCTTTTATAATTCTAGACTACCTACCAATCCTAGATTTATTTCCACTAGTAAACATATAAAAAATATGGGAAAAAATGCTGGAGCAATATCTAAACGGACTAATTTCAAACACTCCACTCCCATTACTATACCAAGTTGTGAGAATACATCAGTTTCTCGTAAAAACACTGAAACAATAACTAAATCTAGCATGGTGATTCCAAGTTATGAACTGCCAGCTCCTAATCCAGGTTTACCCCCCGTGGAATGCACTCAGCAGGGAAACCAAGAAGCTGATATTTGTAATGGGAATAATTCAATTGCGAGTATTAATGATATTACAAATAACGATAATAGTTTTTTTGATTTGAATGACCTTACAACACACAGCATAGATAATTCCCCATGCACATTTGTTACTGTGCTTCCAGCACCCGCTCCGTCACCCACTTCTTCTAGTTCCCATATCTCTTTTTTAGAGATTGGCCCGATACGCCCACTCCCTTTAGTGGAAACGATTGTTCCTGCAATCCTAAGACACTCAGAATTCGTACCCTCCGTGACACCGCCAGAAGAAGTGATTCCGTATTCCCAACCCCAGATCACGAGATACTTCGCCCCAGTGACTACCCTCCCAAAGAAAAGAAAAGGAGGTCCAGAGGGACTAGAGCAGGTAGAAGCACCCAAAAAAATAGGGATAAATACAAAAAACCTTGTCAATCTACCTACACTGATGACATAGGATCGCAGACTGTAAGAACAATCTGTAAACCACCAACAAAAGAACCTAATAGGATCTTCAACTTATCCAAATACCCTTTGGATGAGGTTGAACAAAAAGTCCTTACTAAGGGTCTTAATTTTTGCCCAAGTCAAGAAACGAATCACTTTGATCTCTTTGTTGACTTGAATAAGTTTGTGAGACGTGTTACTCTTACAAGGTACTTTGAATTGAAAAAGAAAAATGCAGAGAAACCCACTATAAAAACAACATCGGATTTGATAATATCCCCTGACAATAGTATGGAACTTGATAAAAATATACATCTGGAGATCAAAACCCATTCAAATTTTAATCCAGTACACCATAGGGGTAGTTATATAGAAACTTTCCTAGCACTAGTTAATGAAGATTTTCGTACCCTAGATTCAACAAAATTTTCTAAAAATCAATTAACAATAAAAAATAGGGACAATATTAATAAGAAAGGTGCATTCCAAATGCGGAGACCAAATATTACTAAAAGAGAGAGAATAGCCATTACTAAATTAAAAAACAATGGGGATATTATTATTAGGGAAGCTGATAAAGGAGGGGGCGTGGTGTTCCAAGATAGGGAGACCTATATTAAGGAAGCATATAACATTTTATCAGATACTAAATATTATGAAAGGCTAGAGGTGGATCCCTCAAAGGATTTCACAAGGGAATACCATGACCTGATCAATTATGCCTACACAGCAGGTATCCTTACAAAAAAAGAAAAAACCTTTTTAAACCATAAAGAACCATCATTGGCATTCTTTTATCACTTGCCGAAAATTCACAAGGATTGTAATAATCCTCCTGGATGACCTATCATTTCAGGAATTAATTCCCTTACTAGTCCACTCTCCCACTTTATAGATCTGTACCTTCAGCAATATGTAAAATCTCTCGCCTCCTATTTAAAAGATTCTACTCAACTTATTTTTTAATTGAATGCACTACAATGGGAAGATAATTATCTCATGATTACAATGGATGTTAATGCACTTTATTCAAATATTGGTCATGATTTAGGTATAAATGCAGTGAAATTTTTTTTACAGCAGGATAAAAATATGCCACAAGGTCAGGTAGATTTCCTTTTGAGAGGCTTAAATTTTATCCTCAAACATAATCTTTTTGAATTTGAGGGACACCTCTATTTACAGAGGCTTGGTACCGCGATGGGGACTCGGGTAGCCCCAAGTTTTGCTAATTTATTCATGGGGCTATTCAAGTCCCAGTCGCTCCTATGCTCCCCTAAATATAGCAATAATATAGTACTGTGCAAGCGCTATATAGTTGATCTATTCGTGATATGGAGGGGCAGTAGAGAGGATGCTCAGTCTCTAGTCAATGAATTGAATGAGAACACCTGGGGCATTACTTTTTCTTCTAGTATCGAACCAAAAATAGCTGTTATTCTTGATTTAGAAATTTCACATGAAGAAAAAAAAAATAATAACGAAAACGCATTTCAAATCTGTTGATGTGAATGGCTACTTAGACTATCAAAGTGCCCATTACATCAAATGGAAAAATAACATCCCTTTCAGCCAATTTCATCGAATCAGAAAAAATAATACTAAGGATTCGGATTATATCAGACAATCGGATATACTCAAGAAGAGATTTAAAGAGAAAAAGTACCCCAAGCAAATTATCGATGAGGCATACCGTATAAATTTGACTAAAACCCAAACTGATTGTTTGGGGAATGGGGATGAATTGCCACCTTAAGGAATCCAGGGATAGTGACACTAGGAATATGAATAAATGGAATCATAATTTTATCACCTCTTATAATAAGGGGAACCAATTGATTAGGAATATTTTGCAAAAGCATTGGCATATCTTGAAACAAGATCCTCTCCTACGAGATATATTGCCAAAAGTACCTGGCATTACATTTAGGAGAGGAAAAACTCTAAGAAACCTCCTCGCACCTAGTCGTTTAAAAAAACGGAAACCAGGAGGCCAACCAGTGTTCTCTCAATCTAAAAACATTTGTCCCTTGATTAGTACAAATAGACTCACACAGAATGGCACTTATAGGTGCTCTCAGAAAAAATGTCAGTGCTGTCATATAATTACTCATGGGTCCCATTCCATTAGATCGAATAGCACAGGAGAGACTTTTAATATCAAGGATCACCTGACCTGTACTAGTGACTATGTAATCTATGTTATTACATGTGATTGCGGTCTCCAGTACGTGGGTAGGACCACACAAATGGTGAGAACCCGACTCAATGCCCATAGATACAACGCCAAAAATGGCTTATTAACACACAGCCTCTCCAGACATCTTCTTACTACCCATAACAAAAAATTTAAAGTGAGACTTACACCGGTGGAGCAGATCCCAGCTGATATTCCTGACAGGATCCAACAACTTAACAAGAAGGAGGCCTTCTGGATATATAGAATGCGTTGTTTGTATCCTGATGGCCTCAATGATAAATTGGAGAATGTATAGAGTTCACGGAGATATCTCCACAATTAATGTTTCATTCACTATGTATAATAATAATCTCTCTCCTTTTTTTTTTTTTTTTTTCCTCGTGTTTTTTGTTGCGTTTTTGATGCTTTTTTATGCGTTTTTTTTTTCTCTTGCGTTTTTTGTTGCGTTTTTTGATGCATTTTATTTTTTTCTCTTGCGTTTTTTGTTGCGTTTTTATGCGTTTTTTTTTTTTTCTCTCTCTCTCCGCTTTACTACCTTTGGCATATATATCCATGTGAATTAAACTCCCCTTATCTGAATTTCATTGATATACCTATTGAATGAAAATCTTCTTAAATTCAGGTTCATGGTATAGATTTTTCTACTAATGCACTTATTTTCTCCTCTTAAAGGGATAGACAAAGAAAGGAAAGAAAGAGAAGGAGAAAGTATAATATCTTCATTACCAAAATTTTATTATGGAAAATTTTATTATGACAAATTTTATTATGACAAGTTTAGCTGCTCTATAATTTGGTTATTCTATAATCAGAGGAAAAAGCTGGAAAATCCTAACTCTGAGAAAGCTGAGTCTCTATAGAATGGGATTTGGGCGTTCCAACTCAAACCAATTTACATGTGATTAGGATAATTATTTCACTAGGTAGGTTTTCATAGTGACTATATAACCACCACTATTGACTCTCTTACATTAGACCTGAGGAAGGCTATATATCTTTAATTTTAATAGCCGAAACACATTGTTTAATTTATAAGTTTTATCTATTTACTAACTTGAATAAATCTTTTGAAGAATTAAATCCTTATTTTGGATAATCATTCCTTGTGACCCTGGGAGCGCTCAATTGGCTGGATACATACTCTGAACCCTATTCTTACGGACTCCAGCTGGGAGATCCGTTTAATCCAGATAGAAGCTGCATACCAGTGGACCAGCTACCCACATTAGACCAGAATTGGTCGATAAGCCTTGGTACAAGATCTGCTAAAGGTGAGCAGTTCATTTATCTTCTGTTTCTATATATATATATACATCTACACTTAGATCTGCGCCTGTTTTTTGTTTCTCCCCCCACCAGACCTACAGCCTTGGGGTCGAACACATTGAACTAACTCATCAATGGCAGTGTTAAACCAGTAGATGGTGCTGTTGTACAGTCTTTCACACAATGCTGAGTAACCCTATTACAAAAGAACATGGGATTCTTGCCAAGCAGTGTGGGTAAATGGGCGTACTTCCTGTTTGTGTCCTCATGCTGGATGACTGCCTGAGTGTTTTGCAAGCTGCACATACTGCTCAAAGCTGCATAGCCGACTGCCTGTCAAAGCTGCACAGGCACTAGCTGATTGTCAGATCATGAGTGAGGAAATGAAAGATTGTTTTTCGGAGCTCTTGAATGAAGTGGTGGAGAAAAAGCGAGATAATAATTTTTATCTCACGGACGATAAATACGAGAATATATTGAAAGAAGTGAAGGAGGCTAAGGTGGCAGTACCTAAACAGAGTATTCACTACAGGCGTTTGAAGAGGTACGACATCATGACCATCGGAAGTGATGAAAAGTTAATTGCACCAATCTCGTGTGAAAAAGAAAACATGTTGCATTACGTTCGGTGTGCAGAACTCTTTAGTGTCATTCATAATGCGCACATCAGTACCTGCCATGGATGGCAGACCAGGATCCTAAAGGAGGTGAACCGTAAGTTCAAAAATGTCACAACTGAGTCAATAGTTATTTATCTGCGACTCTGCCAGCCATGCCAGAAAAAACAGAAGATTACAAAAAAAGGCCTTGTTGTGAAACCCATCCTACACAGTGAAATGAATTCTCGTGCTCAAGTCGATCTCATTGACATGCAATCCAATTGTGATAATGATTTCAAGTACATATTCGTCTATCAAGACCACGTCACTAAATTTGTTCTTCTACATGTTTTATGCACTAAAAGAGCAGAAGAGGTTGCGTACCACCTCCTTGACATTTTTTCCACTTTCGGTGCCCCGTGTATTCTGCATTCTGATAATGGGAGGGAATTTTGTAACAAGGTCATACAGAGTTTGTGCGCGATGTGGCCTGATATGAAAATAGTGCATGGTAAACCAAGACACAGCCAGTCCCAAGGCTCCGTGGAAAGAGCAAATCAAGACATTGAAAACATGTTGTCAACGTGGATGGAAACAAATAAGACACCCAAGTGGTCTGAGGGCCTTCGCTTTGTACAAGCAATGAAAAATAGAGCATACCATGAGGGAATAAAATGCTCGCCCTATGAAGCTATGTTCGGAGTACCAATGCAGATGGGTCTAGCTACCTCCAAAATTCCTAGTGATGGGATCAGAAATCTCTCTTCAGAAGAAGATCTTGAAAAAATGTTTGTTGGTTTGCAAGAGGAACCTAGTGATCCGACATCACCAACAGAAGCCGAAGGGTCAGATGAATCTAACTTTCATCACACGTCAGCACCGACAGCAGCAGAAGCTTCGGATGAATCCAACTGTCATCAGCTGTTCACAACGGAAGGAGAAGCTTTGGACTTATCCAACTGTCCGCACACCTTAACAGCATATGAAACTCCACCAATTTTGCCATCCAAGAATAATGAAGACCTAAAAGAAAAAAGTGTCAAGTCAAAGCTGTTATGCACACGCCCGGGCTAAGCGGCGTGTGCGTGTGATTGGTAGTGATTCCACTGGACCGTGCCGGAGAGTGAATGCCTGGAGGGGCGTGACTAAGTATTCACCCGATCCGACCAGGGTCGCACGACGGCATACGACGCCAGTGCACCAAGGAGGAACCGAGCAGAGGGACCAGGTGCTACTCCAGGACAGACCCCGGACACGGCTGTTGACCCACACAGGGGAATACAGGAACAGGCTGGTAGGCTGGCACACAGACTGGAGGGTATAGGCAGGCACGACTGGTATGCAGGCAGGCGGGTATGCAGGCAGGGGGGTAAAGGCAAGCACAGCTAGAGTGCAGACAGGGAGGAACTAGCAGGTAGGAACACAGGCGGGATAGAACCCAGTACACACCGGGACTCAGGAACAATACAGGCAGAGGGTTACAGGCAAGCACAGCTAGAGTGCAGACAAGGCTGAGCAGGGAGGACAGGGCTCTGTTCACACGGAACAGACAGGAAGGGAAAGACAGAGCCAGATACTCACACAGTACTTGCAGAGACAACAAGCAGGAGTTAGGTACGAGTTCAGACTCTGCAGAAAAAGGAAGGGAACGGACATAGAGGCAAAACAGGTAAAGGACAGGAGAGTGTTCAGACTGGAACTGAGTGTACGGAGGAGACCGACACTGCAGCGGGATACAGGAGCGGGTCTGGGAATACGGCCCCCAGAGAGGCGGAACGAACAGGCAAGGAGCGTGTTCAGACAGGACAGACCAGAAACAGGAGCGGGTCTAGGAAATCAGCCACTAGAAGGCGGAACGAACAGGCAAGGAGCGTGTTCAGACAGGACAGACAAGAGAACACAGAAAGGACTCAGTTCAGACACGGGAACTAATACCGCAAAGCAGGAGACATACAGGACTTAGTTCAGACACGGGAACTAATACCGCAAAGCCGGAGACATACAGGACACAGTTCAGACACGGGAGCTGATACCGCAAAGCAGGAGACATACAGGACTCAGTTCAGACACGGGAACTGATACAAAAAGCAGGAGACATACAGGACTCAGTTCAGACACGGGAACTGATACAAAAAGCAGGAGACATACAGGACTTAGTTCAGACACGGGAACTAATACCGAAAAGCAGGAGACATACAGGACTTAGTTCAGACACGGGAACTAATACCGCAAAGCAGGAGACATACAGGACTAAGTTCAGACAGGCCTGGAAATACAGCCTCCAGGAAAGGCAGACAAGGAAACAAAGACGGGACCTGGCACCTTCAGAGTGCAAGCACACACTGAAGGAAAACACTATGCCCAGGCAGGGATAGAAGGGAGCTGCTGAGCTATATACCAAGTGTCAGACAGCAATAGGCTGAGGACGCACAAGGGGTGTGACCCACAGCAGGTACAAAAAGCAGGAAGTGATCGGGCGCCGCCCTTAAGCAGCAGAGACAGACACAAACAGACAGCATGGAGGGAAGCCAGAGAGACATTCCGGACAGGAGATCAAGTGCGCGCTCCTGCACAGTGGGAAATGGACCACTATGCAAGGACGCCGCCAGGTATGTTACAGTACCTCCCCCCTTACGCCCCCTCTTCTTCAGACCTGCCAGAATCTTCCGCAGGGAATTCGAGGACCAGTCGTTCACTGGGTTGGAGGGGGACAGAGACTTGAGGGTAATCTCTGCTTCGAGGTACATCTTGTCAAGCTCACAGGAAAAAATAGACGGGTTATCAGGTACATAATGAGGAAAAGTCACTGTCTCTTTGTTATCTGGTGGTACCCCGGAGGATTCAGGAAACAACTGGAGGTCCTCCGCCGGGTCAGAAGAGTGCAGAGGCTCAGAGAAAACAACTGCTTCAGAGTACACTAGGTCGGACTCACTGGAGGAAGCAGGCGAGGTATCGGGTACCGAGTATAGGAAAGTCTCTGTCCATTCACCACCAGGTGGCACCCCGAAGGGTTCTGAACACAACTGGAGGTCCTCCGCCTGGTCGGAGGGGTGTAGAGACTCGGGAGTAACCTCTGCTTCGGAGTACACTAGGTTGGACTCACAGGAGGAAGCAGGCGAGGTATCGGGTACCGAGTATAGGAAAGTCTCTGTCCATTCACCACCAGGTGGCACCCCGAAGGGTTCTGAACACAACTGGAGGTCCTCCGCCTGGTCGGAGGGGTGTAGAGACTCGGGAGTAACTTCTGCTTCGGAGTACACTAGGTTGGACTCACTGGACGAAGCGAGCGAGGTATCAGGTACAGAGTATAGGAGAGTCTCTGTCCTTTCGTTACCAGGTAGCACCCCGAAGGGTTCAGGAGACAACTGGAGATCCTCCGCCTGGTCGGAGGGGTGTAGAGACTCGGAGGTAACTACCACTTTGGGGTACCCATTGTCAGGCTCACAGGACGAAGCGGACAAAGTATTGAGTACCGGGTGTAGAGAAGTCTCTCTCCATTTGTCATCGAGTGGTATCCCGGAGGATTCAGGAGGCAACAGGGGATCCTCCGCCAGGTAGTAGAGGTGCACAGACTCAGAGGTAACCACAGCTTTGGAGCATCCTTGGACATGCACACCGGTTAAAGAGAGAGAAGCATCTGATGCCGGGTGCAGGAAGTTCTCCTGTGTGGAGTCTGGATGGGCAGAAGTCTCTTCGGGCAGGAGAACTGGTGCACTACCCACGCACACTACCCATTGGGGTTTCTCCGGGATACAGGGAGATGAAGCTTCAGTAGGGACTTCAAGGTTGGGGTCAGGAGGTCTCAGGGAGGACAGGCCCTGGCGTGACGGCTTGCCTCTAAGTCTAGCACGTCTGGACTGCCTCTTGAGGTTGAGAGAAGTATTCCGGAAAGCGTAGTCACCCTGAGAGGATTCTGGGTGGGCAGTAGTCTCATTGGGCTGGAGGACTATTGCGCTACCCACACACATTACCCATTGGGGCTGCTCCGGGATATTGGGAAGTGAAGCTTCAGCAGGAGCCTCCGGGTTAGGATCATCGAAGACCATTAGAAAGGCCACCAGGAAGGCCATTAGGTCCCGGAGGATCGGATCCTGTGTTTCATATAGGTGGTTGATCCATTCCAAGGCATCACCCGCCAGGTAAGACATCATAAAGGCCACTTTAGCCCAATCGGAAGGAAAATAAAGAGGGTAGGCCTTAAAGTGTAGCATGCATTGCTCCACAAATGCACGACACTGTCTTGGATCCCCATAGTAACGTGGCGGATCCGCAGGAACGAGAGCTGATAGATCCATCTGGACGGTGCGTAATTCGCCTGGAACTCAGCTAAGGAAAAAAAAATTTATTTATTTATTTTAATGCATATATTCGCTGGAAAACTTCTCAGAGGGCGAAGGCCGTGGGGCTCAACGGGAACCATGGCCTGTGCATGCTGTTATGCACACGCCCGGGCTAAGCGGCGTGTGCGTGTGATTGGTAGTGATTCCACTGGACCGTGCCGGAGAGTGAATGCCTGGAGGGGCGTGACTAAGTATTCACCCGATCCGACCAGGGTCGCACGACGGCATACGACGCCAGTGCACCAAGGAGGAACCGAGCAGTGGGACCAGGTGCTACTCCAGGACAGACCCCGGACACGGCTGTTGACCCACACAGGGGAATACAGGAACAGGCTGGTAGGCTGGCACACAGACTGGAGGGTATAGGCAGGCACGACTGGTATGCAGGCAGGCGGGTATGCAGGCAGGGGGGTAAAGGCAAGCACAGCTAGAGTGCAGACAGGGAGGAACTAGCAGGTAGGAACACAGGCGGGATAGAACCCAGTACACACCGGGACTCAGGAACAATACAGGCAGAGGGTTACAGGCAAGCACAGCTAGAGTGCAGACAAGGCTGAGCAGGGAGGACAGGGCTCTGTTCACACGGAACAGACAGGAAGGGAAAGACAGAGCCAGATACTCACACAGTACTTGCAGAGACAACAAGCAGGAGTTAGGTACGAGTTCAGACTCTGCAGAAAAAGGAAGGGAACGGACATAGAGGCAAAACAGGTAAAGGACAGGAGAGTGTTCAGACTGGAACTGAGTGTACGGAGGAGACCGACACTGCAGCGGGATACAGGAGCGGGTCTGGGAATACGGCCCCCAGAGAGGCGGAACGAACAGGCAAGGAGCGTGTTCAGACAGGACAGACCAGAAACAGGAGCGGGTCTAGGAAATCAGCCACTAGAAGGCGGAACGAACAGGCAAGGAGCGTGTTCAGACAGGACAGACAAGAGAACACAGAAAGGACTCAGTTCAGACACGGGAACTAATACCGCAAAGCAGGAGACATACAGGACTTAGTTCAGACACGGGAACTAATACCGCAAAGCAGGAGACATACAGGACACAGTTCAGACACGGGAGCTGATACCGCAAAGCAGGAGACATACAGGACTCAGTTCAGACACGGGAACTGATACAAAAAGCAGGAGACATACAGGACTCAGTTCAGACACGGGAACTGATACAAAAAGCAGGAGACATACAGGACTTAGTTCAGACACGGGAACTAATACCGAAAAGCAGGAGACATACAGGACTTAGTTCAGACACGGGAACTAATACCGCAAAGCAGGAGACATACAGGACTAAGTTCAGACAGGCCTGGAAATACAGCCTCCAGGAAAGGCAGACAAGGAAACAAAGACGGGACCTGGCACCTTCAGAGTGCAAGCACACACTGAAGGAAAACACTATGCCCAGGCAGGGATAGAAGGGAGCTGCTGAGCTATATACCAAGTGTCAGACAGCAATAGGCTGAGGACGCACAAGGGGTGTGACCCACAGCAGGTACAAAAAGCAGGAAGTGATCGGGCGCCGCCCTTAAGCAGCAGAGACAGACACAAACAGACAGCATGGAGGGAAGCCAGAGAGACATTCCGGACAGGAGATCAAGTGCGCGCTCCTGCACAGTGGGAAATGGACCACTATGCAAGGACGCCGCCAGGTATGTTACAAAAGCCTTCTAAGAAAGATGGAGAACTTCATGATGATCAGCAACCTGACATTTTGATTTCGCATACAATCAATAGAAGAATTGGTGCGGTCAGAAGAGTTCGAAAAGCTGCAAGAGAAGGACTTGAAACACAGGCCAAGAAAATGTTGAAATGTTCCAATCAAAAATCACCCGAACCTTACATTGGACAGAACATCAGAATCAGAATTCCAGACGTCGACCGTTCAAAAATGGACCCTAAGTCGATCATTGCGATTATTATAAAAAAAGAAGATGACTTCTACCAAGTGGGGACTACCGCTGGGATCCTAAATGCATTATATTATCGCAATCAGTTCACCATCTGTCAGGAAAATTTCATAGGATTGCAGGATGTGAAAAAAGATCAGATCAGCCTTCGCACGGCGGTTTCCCAACAATCGTTGGTGGGAGGTCAGAGATTGAAGAAATGCAACTGTTTAAAGAAGTGCCTAAACAAGAAATGTGTTTGTAGGCTGGCAAAAATGAAGTGCCATTCAAAGTGTCACAATTCCCAACCGTGTAGCAACAAATAGGTCCTCTTTTGTGTTTGTTGCATGTCTTTTTCATTGAGATGAAAAATTAAGTGCAATTTAAGGGGTCACAATTAGAGTTGAGTGGATAGCTGGATATCCGTCTATCCGTACGGATAAGACCGAGATCCGAGTGCATCTGGATCCTATCCGTGTCCCATATAAGTCTATGGGACAACTATCCATGTGCATGGACATCCCTCCTGCATCACCAGTGATGCGGGGGAGACTCCCTGCACGCCGGTGGGCATCCCCGCCGTCACCAGTGATGGTGGGGACTCGGCCCGGGCATACCTGAGCGAGGAGATCCTCGCTGCGTCACTGCAGTAGGAACTCGCCGCCCACTAGGGTCATCCCGCCCTCTGGCCGGACCCTCCTTCTCCGCCACTTAAAGATCACTACTTACCGGAGGCTACGAGAGGCTTCCCAGGTCTCGTCGGCCGGCCGCATCCTCCTTCTTCCGGGTCACATGACTGCATACGTCATCACGAAAGTGACAGGTGCATAAGTCATGTGACACGAGTTGTGTCACATGACTTACGCATGCGTCACTTGCGTGGTGACGTATGCAGTCATGTGACCAGGAAGGAGAACACGGACGACGAGACCTGGGAAACCTCCGGTAAGTAGCAATTTAGCTTTATACCTGTCTGCCCTGCACACTCGCACCATCCATGCCTTCCGATGATGCATGAAACATGCATTATCGGAAGGCACGGATAAATCCGACAGATATCAGGATTATCCGTATCCTTACAGCCCGTTATCCGCTCGGATAACGGGTCTGGATGGATCTATCCGCTTATCCCTAGTCACAATTACAGAATTACATAGTTTTGAAGTTGCGTTATTCTTGTATTTGCGTTAATTTGACATTTTTGAGAAGTATTTTCCTACATAAATGTTTCCTATTTGAATTCAGAATTACATAGTTTTGAAGTTGCGTTATTCTTGTATTTGCGGTAATTTGTCATTTTTGAGTAGTATTTTCCTACATAAATGTTTTCTATTTGCATTTTCCTATTAGCATTCAGAATTACATAGTTTTGAAGTTGCATTATTCTTGTATTTGCGGTAATTTGTCATTTTTGAGAAGTATTTTCCTACATAAATGTTTTCTATTTGCATTTTCATATTTGTATTTGTTCATTTGCATTTGCATTTTGAAGAATAAAAATATTTCTAACGATTAAGGCCTTCATCAGAGTCGGAAATTGCGTTTAGTTAACTTTTACCACCATCATCAGCTGGTAAGAGTCAGAATTCTGTGACTCAAAGTTACTTTTACCAACACATGCTGGTAGTTACTTTTACCAACACATGCTGGTAAATGTAAAGATTTACCAATTCGCCCAGGTCAAAGTCCAAAATCATTCGTTTACATGGAATATATCTGACTTTTACCAACGCTGTTGAGAAATGTTAAGATTTACCAAGACTTCACCGGTAAAAGTCCAATTTTACTTTTCATTTTGAGCTTTTACCGACTGCCTCTGTAAATGTCCAGATTGACCGGTAAATCCTATGTTTTCCTGGCCTTCTGACATTTACCAAGAAGACGTGGTAAATGTGCACATTTACCAACTGCGCTTGGTTAAAGTCAGATGTTCCATCTTCACACCTGATATTTCTGACTTTTACCATGCTCGACGGTAAATGTTAACATTTACCAAGACTTCACAGGTAAAAGTCCAATTTTACTTTTCATTTTGAGCTTTTACCGACAGCCTCGGTAAATGTCCAGATTGACTGGTAAATCCTAGGTTTTACCGGCCTTCTGACTTTTACAGTAACATCTATATAAGACCCGGGACCATATGCTCGTCACAGTCTACCCGGAAACCGGCACAGTAGGGAGAGCTGCTGCAGACCAAAGGAAAGAATTTTATCTGCATTTAGGCAGGGATTCCACACCACTTTTGTTTCTGAAATCTGCAACAACAGCCCTTATTAAGTTCCTTCTAATGAATATTAATACTTCTGTTAGTAGCAGTTCGACAGAGATTGAGGAGGGATAGTGTAGGACAGAATATGGTGCATTGCAAGTCCTTTCTGCTTTTGAAACTTATATCTAATAGCCTTTCTGAGGGCTACTAATAATCTCTTTGCTCTTAATCCTGCAAAATGTTGTGACATTTACACTTCTCAAGTTGTGCGTTAAAAGCATATAGCCAGACTTGGTTGTTTGGAATAGCTTTGCTATATAGTGCAAGCAGGGAAAAAAGTCCTTCTGAGATATGTTAAATTCTCTGTGATACAAATACAGAAAAGTTTTCTCAGCATCAAAATCTTCTACGTCAAAAATAGTAGTCCCATTGGGCGTTAAAAGCATACAGGCAGACTTGTTTGGTTGCAATAGAATTGCTATATAGTGCAAGCAGTGAAAAGAGTCCATCTGAGGTGTGCTAAATTTTCTGTGATACAAATACAGAAAAGTTTTCTCAGCATCAAAATCTTCTACGCTATTTAAACTGCGGCAGTTGAGCGTTCAAAACATAAATCCAAACTTGGCCGGCTACCAGTAGCATTGCTATATTGCTATTAGACTTTAACAAGTCAATCTAAAGTTGGCATATTTTACCGCAATAAAAATACTGCAGTTTTCCCAACATCAAAAAATTCTATGCTATTTAAACTGCGGCAGTTGTGCATTCAAAACATAAATCCAGACTTGGCCAGTAACCAGTAGCATTGCTACATTGCTATTGCAAGTCCATCTGTAGTGGGCAAATTTTACTGTGATAAAAATACTGCACAGTTTTCTCAACAGGGAAATATCATACAAACTTTAAAATAGGCAAGGAGCATGGTAAGGGATGGGAAAGTGGACATGATGCTGATGGTGGGCATAGCGGCTGAGGCCGTGGGCAAAGTGAAACTGTGCGTGCTGTGGGAACACAGCAAACACACATCGTCCTAGATTCCTGTCGCTTTTTACGGGGGCGCAGAACACCACTCTTGAAGCCAGACCAGTGTGAAAAGGTTGTTGGTAGGATAGCACATAATGCTTCAAGTCAGTTTGCCTACAACCAACCTGTCTTCCAGGTAGCCTTGAGTCTGGACCATATAATCCTCATCCTGATCCTCCTTCCTCCCACCATGCTGAGTTCCCTGAGACAAGTGATCCCATACATGGACACTCCAAAGAGCTGTTCATATTTCCATTTGTAGATTCTGGCCTCTCTCCCTGCCCTCTTCATGCTGGACATAAGGAGATTGCATGTAGTGATGGCAAAATATTTGAGCAGCCACGTTCACAAGAAGTCAACGGTGGGAAAGTGCAATTACTGTCGCGAGAGGTGGATGATGATGATGAGAAACAATAGGCAGCAAGTCAGGAGGAGAACCAGAGTGCAGAAGTGGAAGACAAAGTGGTGGACGATGAAGTCACTGACCCTACTTTGCAAGGTGACATGCTGAGCGAGGACAGCAGCGCTGTTAAGGATCTGCAAGACCACAAGTAGAAAGAGGCAGTGGGGTAGTCAGAAACACAAGGTGGGCAACTGTTCCCCTGAGTACCAACACGAGCGAATTTGCCCTTCCAAGCATTACGTGTTCCCGAGTCTGATGATTTTTTAAAGACTGTCCAGTTTGCCCCAAAAAGGCCATTTGCAACATCTGCCATACCGGCATCAGCAGGGGCAGCAAAACTAACAGCCTGACCACCACCAGCATGCTCTGGCACATGACAACAAACCACCCGACTAGTTGGGCTGAATGCCAGGGTCCAGAAACAGTGTCTGCAGGTGACGCCACGGCCTCTTCCCCTGCAATTTTTTTATGGTGAGCTATAGCACAAGGGATAGAATATTGCAGGCTTCTATTCAGGGATTATTGCCTCATATTCCGTATTTTGTGTTAAAGGAAGCTTGCAAACTGTATTTTAAGCTTCGTACTTACTCCTCTGGAAATGAGGAGCAAAGAGTGGGAATTGTGATCTCACTGCTGCAAGGAGATCCTTAATCCTGGGCTTTCTCTTTGCCGTAGGGTTTGGTTTGTCTCCAGTCTGTGGAGGGCTTTTTTGGGGCTCAAGCCCTCATTTATGATGACCCTGACCGAATTTCCTTGGCTGAGTCCAGGTTGCATCGCCTTCATCAGGGAAATAAGTCAGTGGAATTCTGCAGATGGGCAACTGATACAAAATGGAATGACCCAGCTCTTATAAGCCAATTTTGTCAAGGCCTTAGTAAAAAGTGGAAAGATCCTTTGGCAGTGTACGAAACCCCAGATTCCTTGGAGGTTGCCATATCTTTTGCCAAATGTGTTATGCTAGAGAGCAGAACAGAGAGAATTTCTGTGTTCATTGACAGAGGAGCTGGAGTCAGTATGGTGGATGCTGAGGGCTAGGTGTCAGGTGGTTGCTGGACCTGAAATTGGGTCAGAATCATCTGTGGTGTCCCATTCTGGTCCAGCTGGGGCAGATGCTGCTTAGCATCGCTGTCGGTCCCAATGCACAGCCAGTACACGAGAAGTACAGGCTGTCTCTTGGGTCCTTGTTCCTAGTAGTGTTAAGCATAGGTTGCGGAGGGGAATAAGGGCTGACACAGCCTAAGTCCAGGATGCACTGCACTGAGCATGCCCGTGACATGGCGGACCGTGATTGGTGCTTTGGTGTCAGCTGATCCGGTGACCTGGCACCGCCTGATTGGCCATGGGTGACATCATCAGTAGTGCAACCAATAATGCGACAATGGGCAGGCTTAGTCTTAAAATAGGCCGCCACAAGCATGGCGGTGCGCTATGATCATTGAGCTAAGGTTGTGTTCATGTGTGGACGCTTGTCTGTTTGAGCTCCACGTGCTCTCTTGCTGCTCTAGCTTCGGACAGGCAGGTTTATCTGGGGATAGGCAGTCTTAGCTGGAGGGAGAGAGGCAGGTAGTTCTGTTTGACAGTCTGGATCCGACGAGGGGGTCGCTATACACCACAGTCAGACTGCGGACTCCGTATTCCTGGCACCGCCTTTTAGACACGTGAAGAGTTACTCCGCAGTCCGGTCGCACACCGGCTGGGAGCACGTATACACCAGCATGAGTCACACACACTTCTTAGCGTCTGCTGCATAGCCTCTGTGCAGTTAACAGGGCTACGGCTACGTTATTTGTTGCACATCTCTCGTGCAGTTAATGGATATAGTGCGAATCACTTTTCGCGCCTCGGTGTGTAGTAACACCGGAGGGATTTATATATTAGTTGGTTGTTTTACCTTCTTACCCGTAAGGTGTTCTGCCGTAGTCTTCTAGGCTGCATCGCGGACCTCGGGTTCGGTTGCTTTCCATTATTAATAAAGTTGTTTGGAACCATCCCCATAACAGTATCAGAGCGCAAGGGTCTTGTCGAACACGGCTGACAACCAGCAACAGCAGCGCTATAGACAGCAACTTGAGGCCAGACTTAGGACTCTGGAACAAGCTGCCCCAGTGGCTGATATCACTTCAGTAACGACCCAGGCAGCTTCTCAGGAGGCCAATCTGGTTAACACGGCTGCGGTAAATGCTGCAGCAGCCGCAATTGCCCCATTACCCCGTTTTGCTCGCCCAGAAAAATTTTCTGGCCACAGCAGATCCTGCTGAGGTTTTATTAAGCTGTGCTCCATTCAGTTAGAGATGATGGAAGCACGGTTCCCCTCCGAAAGAGCCAAAGTGGGCTTTGTCATCTCGTTGCTTTCTCACAGGGCCTTAGAGTGGGCTACCCCTCTGTGGGAGTGGAGTGACCCGGTAGTGGCTAATGCGGGTCTCTTTCTTAGAGCGCTAAAGACTGTTTTCCTAGGTCCTAGGTCCTAGGTATCACGCATGATACGGCTCTTAAGCTTCTTGCGTTGCTCCAGGGTTCGGCCACCGCCAGCCACTATGCCATCCAGTTCAGAACCTAAACGGCTGAATTGGGTTGGTCTGAGCGGTCGTTAATTCCAGTGATCTGGAAGGGTCTGGCTGGGCATATTAAAAATGCTCTATCTACCAGAGAGATTCCAACCTCCCTGGAGGAGTTAATCTCTCTTACTAACTGAATAGATTTGTGTCATGCAGAACACAAGTTAGAGCTGGAGGTCTCCAGACCTCAATTTCGGTTGGCACCTTCATTCTCTAGACCCATTTCCAAACCCGTGACTCCCGACCCGGAGCCTGAGGCTATGGATATATCCCGGACTGAGTCTAGCTCCTCTCATTCCCGACCTGCACATCTTTTGGAGTATCCCACTAATAAGGGTTCTAAGCAGTCAGGAAAAAGAGTGTGCTTAACCACCGTTGGAGGAGGTGTGTTAGATTCCGGGGCTTCTTCCTCCAAATTATTGTATAAGGTGACATTGCTCTTCAGAACAATCACGATTACTGCCAAGGTGTGGGTGGATTCTGGAGCTGATGGCAATTTTTTGTCATCTATGTTTGTCCAGAAGCACGCCATTCCTATGGAGCTACTGCCAAAACCAATGAACATTAGGGTAGTCAAAGGTTCACTGCTGGACATGCAAATCACTCACCATTCGATTCCCATTACCATGTCGTTCCCTCAGGGTCACCGGGAGGTTGCCTCATTTATTATTATTCCTGGTGGATTGGATGAGGTGCTATTGAGTCTTCCAAGGTTACGTTATCACAATCCACACATTGACTGGAATACGAGGAGAATTTCTTCATGGGGTGAGAATTGTGTGTCTCAGTGTATGGTTACAGCCACCCGGAGGGTGGTCTCTGAGCCTTCTACCGACTTGGCCGCTCTCCCTGTGCAATATCAGACTTCTGCGGATGTCTTTCCCAAAAAGGCTGCAGACACTTTACCTCACCACCGACCATATGGCTGACCTATTGATTTGGTCGCCGGCACAGATCCTCTGTCTGTCCCCGAGACCCAGGTCTTGTCAGATTATATCAAAGAGAACCCTAGGGTAGACCCTTTGTCCCGGTCCATGGATACGGCTGAGGACGATGACGAGCCAAGGTTTACCATTCCTTCGGGAAGTATGCGGATGGTGGCTCCAGTGTCCCTAAACCAGGTTCCTTCTGGGAGGACGTTTGTTCCTCCTAATCTACAATATGAGGTGCTCTCCTGGGCACTTGTCTCTAAGATCGGAGGTCATTTTGGGGTCAAACGTAGCACGAAGTTTCTCCGTATTGGTGGCCCCGGTGGCACCAGGACGTTAAGGAATATGTTCTAGCGTGTGTCTCCTGTGCGAGAGATAAATCATCCTGTCAAAGTCCGGCTGGTCTTCTCCATCCGTTACCCATGGCAGATTCCACAGATCAGACTCCACTTCTTCTGAAAAATGGCCAACATCCGTGCGTTCCGGTTCCTATGCCAGTTCCCTCTGTGGAACCTGGGGTCAGAGATTGGGCTCTGGAGGAGCAGAAGGTTTGGGACCATACCCAGGATGCTATAGTGGCCTCCAAGAATCGAATGAGAGAGTCGGCTGACACTCTTCGTCGTCCAGCCCCCATATTCTATCCGGGCGACAGAGTGCGGCTCGCGGCTCGCAATATTAAAGTACGCAGGGAATCTGCTAAGTTTGCCCCCTGCTTTATTGGTCCTTTCCAAATTTTGGCTCAAGTAAACCCCGTAGGGTACCGTTTACAGTTACCACAACACCTGAGGAGTCACGACACTTTTCATGTGTCGCTCCTTAAACCCGTTTGCCTGGCAAAACTCGCTAAACCCCAACCTGCTACAGACACCAGGGGTGATGATATCGAGGTGTAGGCTATTGTGGTGTCTAAGATGGTTCATGGAAAAAAATATTTCTTGATATGCTGGAGGGGTCATGGATCTAAGGATTGTTCATGGGAACCAGTGGACCACATTCATGCCCCCCTGCTCATTGAGGAATATGAGCATCAAGTGGAGGGGGATAATGTTAGGTGTCAGGTGTTTGCTGGACCTGAAATTGGGTCAGAATCATCTATGGTCTCCCATTCTGGTCCAGCCAGGGCAGATGCTGCTTATCATCACCGTTGGTCCCAACACCTAGCCAGTGCAGGAGAAGTACAGGCTGTCTCTTGGATCTTTGTTCCTAGAAGTGTTAAGCATAGGTTGCGGAGGGGAATAAGGGCTGCCACAGCCTAAGTCCAGGATGCACTGCACTGAGCATGCCTGTGACATGGCGGACCGTGATTGGTGCTTTGGTGTCAGCTGATCCGGTGACCTGGCACCGCCTGATTGGCCACGGGTGACGTCATCAGTAGTGCGACCAATAATGCGACAGTGGGCAGGGCTTAGTCTTTAAATAGGCCGCCCACAAGCATGGCTGATCATTAAGATAAGGTTGTGTTCATGTGTGGACACTTGTCTGTTTGAGCTCCATGTGCTCACTTGCTGCTCTAGCTTCGGACAGGTAGGTTTAGCTGGAGGGAGGCAGGTAGTTCCATTTGACAGTCTGGCTCTGACAAGGGGGTCGCTATACACCCCGAGCAGACTGCGGACTCCATATTCCTTGCACCGCCTGTTAGCCACGTGGAGAGTTACTCCGCAGTCCAGTCGCACACCGGCTGGGAGCACGTATACGCCGGCGTGAGTCACACACACTTCTTAGCGTCTGCTGCGTAGCCTCTGTGCAGTTAACAGGGCTACGGCTACGTTATTTGTCGCACATCTCTCGTGCAGTTAACGGAGATAGTGAGAATCACTTTTCCCGTCCCGGTGTGCAGTAACACCAGAGGGATTTATATATTAGTTGGTTGTTTTGCCTTCTTACCCGGAAGGTGTTCGGCTGCAGTCTTCTAGGTTGCATCACGGACCCCGGGTTCGGTTGCTTTCCATTTTTAATAAAGTTGTTTGCAACCATCCACATAACACTGAGTTTGTGAGAACTCATGGTCTTGCTTGCTGTACTTTGGCTAAGCCAATTCCCATCTTTGCCATCAACTCAGCATCACTTACACAGAGAGCTCTGACTCAGATTGTACATGGTGTAAAACTGAGGGTGGGGTCGGTCCATTTTGAAATAATTCCTTGCTATGTCCTGGACAGTCTTCCCACCCCAATTGTTTTGGGTTTACCCTGATTGGTGAAACATAATCCGTTGGTGGATTGCCAATCCAGGGAGATCATTGAATGAGGAGATTACTGCCATGACAACTGTTTGAATATTTCCCTTTCTAAAGTCACTACAGAGATCTTACCTGAATTTTTGTCGGGTTTTGAGGACGTTTTTTTCAGAGAGGTGGTGTCAGGATTTGCCTCCTCATCGTGCATATGACTGTCCTATTAACCTGACCCCCTGAGCCAAACTACCTAAGTCCAGACTGTATAATCTTTCTGACCCTGAGAGACAAGTCATGAAGGATTTCATTGCGGAAAGTCTAGAGAAGGGACATATCAGACCCTCATCTATGTCTGTGGTGGCATGGTTCCTCTTTGTAAAGAAAAAAGATGGCGGTCTACGTCCCTGTTTAGATTTCCGGGAATTAAATCAAATTACCATCTGGAATCCATACCCTCTTCCTCTGATTCCAGATTTGTTCAGCGAGGTTGTGGGAGCTAAGGTATTATCCAAGTTGGATATAAGAGGAGCCTATAATCTGGTTAGAATCAGAGAGGGGGATGAGGGGGATGAATGGAAAATGGTGTTCAATACCCCTGAAGGGCATTTCGAGAGTCTGGTTATGCCTTTCGGTCTGACCAATGCTCCTGCGGTGTTCCAGCAATTCGTAAATGATATGTTCCATCATTTGGTGGGCAGGTTTTTTGTAGTCTATCTGGATGATATTTTGGTTTACTCACCTGATTTTGAGACACATTGGGGGCATGTTAGACAGGTGCTTCAGATATTAAGGGCTAACAAACTATATGCCAAACTAGAAAAATGTGTTTCCGCTGTCCAGGAGGTGCAGTTTTTGTAGTTGTCATCTTCAGGTTTTCTGATGGATCCAAAGAAGATCCTTGCTGTCCTTGATTAGACAGTCCTGAGAACCTGAAGGCTCTGCAATATTTTCTGGGCTTTAAGAATTTTTACTGAAAATGTATTCAAAATTATTCAGTAATTGTGATACCCCTTACTGACATAACAAGGAAGGGGTCTAATTTTTCCAAATGGTCGGGTGCCTCCCTCCAGGCTTTTCTAACTTAAAGAATTATTTTGCCACTGCTTCTATACTCAGTCAGCCCAATGTTTCCCAATCCTTTATTGCGGAAGTTGATGCGTTGGAGGTGGGGGTTGGGGCTGTGTTGTCTCAGGGTCCGTCCCCTGTAAAATGGCGTTCATGCGCTTTCTTTTCTAAGAAATTATCTTCTGCTGAGCGAAATTATGACATGGTAAATAGGGAGCTTTTGGCGATTAAATTGGCATTTGAAGAATGTTGACATTGGTTGGAGGGGGCTGTCCATCTTATTACTGTTATCACTGACTATAAGAACCTGTCATATTTTCAATTGGCTAAACGTCTCAACCCTAGGCAAGCTAGATGGTCCCTGTTTTTACTTGGTCCAATTTTGTTGTCAGTTTCTGTCCAGGGCTCAAAAATGTCAAGGCTGATGCTTTGTTCTGGAGCTTTCCTGGTGGTGGTGACCATGCCCCGATTTTACAGAAGGGGTAGTCATTTCGGCATTGTACCCTGAACTGGAGGGTGAGTTGTTGGAGGCCCAGGGGCACGCCCCTGCCTCTGACCCTTCAGGAAGGTTATTTGTACCATCTAATCTGCACCACAAAGTAATTAAGGAACATCACAACTCTATGCTTGCTGGTCATCCTGGTAATATGGCAACTGCGGACTAGAGATGAGCGGTGTTCGACTTGAACTGTTCGCCAATCTCAAATTCGAGCTGTTTTGGGCGGTGTTCGAGTTGTTCGACGAACCCGAACGATTTGCAAAAAATTCGGCTGTTCGAGGTTATGTTCGATAACTGTTCGTGCACCAAAAGCGTGTCCTGCATGTCTGGCGCTATTTAGAGCACCAATCATGCAGGGATTGTCTGCCACTCACTGTAATGCCACAGCCATGGTGGTTGTGGCATTACAGTGATTGTCCAAATCGATGGGAACAGTGCCAACAGTGAAACATGAAAAGCCGGCAATTCAGCAGCGGCATACACCTGTACCCGACAATTTAGAACCGAAAGAATAGAGCTTCACACATAGATTAGATAGATATAAACATGTCAGCCACATATATACGAAGTACAGTGAAAGTGCTGCTTACTGTACTTGTCATTTAGTGTAAAGGATTTATTTAAAAAAATAATAGTGTTTTCATGCACTGTCTCTTTAAAAAAGCCGGCCGGCAATTCAGCAGCGGTACCCGACAATTTATAACAGATAGAATAGAGCATCATACATAGATTAGATAGATAGAAACATGTCAGCCACATATATACGAAGTACAGTGACAGTGTTGCTTACTGTACTTGTCATTTAGCGTAAAGGATTTATCAAAAAAAATAATAGTGTTTTCATGCACCGTCTCTTTAAAAAAGCCGGCCGGCAATTCAGCAGCGGTACCCGACAATTTATAACAGACAGAATAGAGCATCATACATAGATTAGATAGATAGAAACATGTCAGTCACATATATATGAAGTACAGTGATAGTGTTGGTTACTGTACTTGTCATTTAGTATTAAAATAAAGGATTTATTATTAAAAAAATTGGCGTGGGGTTCCCCTTAATTTTAGGCTCTAGCGGAGGTTAAGCAGACGGCTGGGGCAGATGTTTGAAGCCTGGGAAGGGGGTAATACCCACGGAGCTTCCCAGGCTACTAATATCAGCCCCCAGCTGAATACATAGCCTTTACTAGCTATTAAAATGGGGGACCCCCCAAAAGAAATGACGTGGGGTCCCCCCTAATTTAATAGCTAGCAAAGGCTAGGCAGACAGCTGGGGGCTGATATTAATAGCCCAGGAAGGGAGCCATGAATATTGGCCCCCTCCCAGGCTAGAAACATCAGCCGTCAGCCGCCCCAGAAATGGCGCATTCATAGGATGCGCCAATTCTGGCACTTAGCCTCGCTCTTCCACGCTGCCCTGGTGCGGTGGCAGGGGGTAATAGGGTTGGGGTTGATGTCAGCTTATAATGCCAGCTGACATCAAGCCCAGGTTAGTAATGGAGAGGCGTCTATAAGACACCCCCATTACTAACCCCATAGTCAAAGTTAAAAAAAACACAAACACCCAGAATAAAGTCCTTTAATTGAAATAAAGACACAATCCTTTATTGTTCTAAATTAAACCATACTTACCGTCACGCCCATTCCAGCTGAAGCCAACGATATCCTGCAATAAAAGAAAAATAATAAACCAACCTCATCCTTACCTTTCCATGGTTCCCACGACAGCTTCAGCTCTGCTACATCGAGATGACAGGCTGGACCGCAGCAGAACGCTGCCATCCAGCCTCTCATCCCGCAGACACTGAGAAGCGCAGGCTTGCTTGCGCTGCTCAGCGTCTCTCTGTGACGACATCCAGATGAGCCGAGTTCATGTCCAATGAACTCGGCTCACCTCATGCACGTCACTGACAGCGTGGGAAAATTCTCAAGCTGAAGCGGTGAGTGCAAGCGAATTCTCCCACGCTGTCAGTGACGTGCAGGAGGTGAGCTGAGTTCATTGGACATGAGCTCACCTTATGCACGTCACTGACAGCGTGGGAGAATTCTCCTGCACTCAGCGCTTCAGCGTGAGAATTCTCCCGCTGAAGCGCTGAGTGCAGGAGAATTTTCCCACGCTGTCAGTGACGTGCATAAGGTGAGCTCATGTCCAATGAACTCAGCTCACCTCCTGCACGTCACTGACAGCGTGGGAGAATTCTCCTGCACTCAGCGCTTCAGTGTGAGAATTCTCCCACGCTGAAGCGCTGAGTGCAGGAGAATTTTCCCACGCTGTCAGTGACGTGCATGAGGTGAGCCGAGTTCATTGGACATTAACTCGGCTCATCTGGATGCCCTCACAGAGAGACACTGTGGAGCGCAAGCAAGCCTGCGCTTCTCAGTGTCTGCGGGATGACAGGCTGGATGGCAGCGTTCTGCTGCGGTCCAGCCTGTCATCTCGATGTAGCAGAGCTGAAGCTGTCATGGGAACCATGGAAAGGTAAGGATGATGTTGCTTTATTATTTTTCTTTTATTTCAGGAGATCGTTGGCTTCAGCTGGAATGGGCGTGATGGTAAGTATGGTTTAATTTAGAACAATAAAGAATTGTGTGTTTATTTCAATTAAAGGACTTTTTTCTGGGTGTTGTGTTTTTTTTAAATACTTTACTAGAAATTCATGGTGGTCATGTCTAATATTGGCGTGACCCCATGAATTTCGGGCTTAGGGCCAGCTGATAATGCCAAGCTGGCCCTAACCCCTTTATTACCCAGTGAGCCACCGCATCAGGGCCCTGGATGAGTTGGGTACAGCGCCAGAAGATGGCGCTTCTATGAACGCGCCATTTTCCGGGGTGGCTGCGGACTGCAATTTGCAGCGGGGGTGGCCCAGAAAGCTTGGGCCTCCCTGCGCTGCGGATTCCAGCCCCCAGCTGCCTAGTTGTACCTGGCTGGACACAAATATAGTGCGAAGCCCCACGTCAATTTTTTTTAAATTATTTCATAAATTTCCTGAAATAATTTAAAAAAATTGAAGTGGGGCTTCGCACTATATTTGTGTCCAGCCAGGTACAGCAGGCAGGAACGGGCTGCCCCCATCCACCAGCTGCCTATTTGTACCTGGCCGGACACAACAATATAGGGAAGCCCTTTTTTTCTTAATTATTTCATGAATTTCATGAAATAATTAAAAAAAATTGAAGTGGGACTTCGCACTATATTTGTGTCCAGCCAGGTACAGCAGGCAGGAACGGGCTGCCCCCAACCACCAGCTGCCTATTTGTACCTGGCCGGACACAACAATATAGGGAAGGCCTTTTTTTCTTAATTATTTCATGAATTTCATGAAATAATTAAAAAAAAAGTACGTGGGGCTTCGCCCTATTTTTGTGTCCAGCCAGGTACAACTAGGCAGCTGGGGGCTGGAATCTGCAGCGCAGGGAGGCCCAAGCTTTCTGGCCCCGCCCCCCGCTACAAATTGCAGTCCGCAGCCACCCCGGAAAATGGCGCGTTCATAGAAGCGCCATCTTTTGGCGCTGTACCCAACTCATCCAGGGCCCTGGTGCGGTGGCTCACTGGGTAATAAAGGGGTTAGGGCCAGCTTGGTATTATCAGCTGGCCCCAAGCCCAAAATTCATGGGGTCACGCCAGTATTAGACATGACCGCCATGAATTTCTAGTAAAGTATTTAAAAAAAACACAACACCCAGAATAAAGTCCTTTAATTGAAATAAAGACACAATTCTTTATTGTTCTAAATTAAACCATACTTACCATCACACCCATTCCAGCTGAAGCCAACGATCTCCTGCAATAAAAGAAAAATAATAAACCAACCTCATCCTTACCTTTCCATGGTTCCCACGACAGCTTCAGCTCTGCTACATCGAGATGACTGGCTGGACCGCAGCAGAACGCTGCCATCCAGTCTGTCATCCCGCAGACACTGAGAAGCGCACGCATGCTTGCGCTCCTCACTGTCTCGCTGTGACGGCATCCAGATGAGCCGAGGTCATGTCCAATGAACTCGGCTCACCTCATGCACGTCACTGACAGCGTGGGAAAATTCTCACGCTGAAGTGCTGAGTGCAGGAGAATTCTCCCACGCTGTCAGTGATGTGCATGAGGTGAGCTCATGTCCAATGAACTCAGCTCACCTCCTGCACGTCACTGACAGCGTGGGAAAATTCTCCTGCAATCAGCGCTTCAGCGTGAGAATTTTCCCACGCTGTCAGTAGCGTGCATGAGGTGAGCCGAGTTCATTGGATATGAACTCGGCTCATCTGGATGTCGTCACAGAGAGACGCTGAGCAGCGCAAGCAAGCCTGCGCTTCTCAGTGTCTGCGGGATGACAGGCTGGATGGCAGCGTTCTGCTGCGGTCCAGCCTGTCATCTCGATGTAGCAGAGCTGAAGCTGTCGTGGGAACCATGGAAAGGTAAGGATGAGGTTGCTTTATTATTTTTCTTTTATTGCAGGAGATCGTTGGCTTCAGCTGGAATGGGCGTGATGGTAAGTATGGTTTAATTTAGAACAATAAAGGATTGTGTCTTTATTTCAATTAAAGGACTTTATTCTGGGTGTTTGTGTTTTTTTTAACTTTGACTATGGGGTTAGTAATGGGGGTGTCTTATAGACGCCTCTCCATTACTAACCTGGGCTTGATGTCAGCTGGCATTATAAGCTGACATCAACCCCAACCCTATTACCCCCTGCCACCGCACCAGGGCAGCGTGGAAGAGCGAGGCTAAGTGCCAGAATTGGCGCATCCTATGAATGCGCCATTTCTGGGGCGGCTGACGGCTGGTGTTTCTAGCCTGGGAGGGGGCCAATATTCATGGCTCCCTTCCTGGGCTATTAATATCAGCCCCCAGCTGTCTGCCTAGCCTTTGCTAGCTATTAAATTAGGGGGGACCCCACGTCATTTTTTTTGGGGGGTCCCCCATTTTAATAGCTAGTAAAGGCTATGTATTCAGCTGGGGGCTGATATTAGTAGCCTGGGAAGCTCCGTGGGTATTACCCCCTTCCCAGGCTTCAAACATCTGCCCCAGCCGTCTGCTTAACCTCCGCTAGAGCCTAAAATTAAGGGGAACCCCACGCCAATTTTTTTAATAATAAATCCTTTATTTTAATACTAAATGACAAGTACAGTAACCAACACTATCACTGTACTTCATATATATGTGACTGACATGTTTCTATCTATCTAATCTATGTGTGATGCTCTATCTTTCTGTTCTAAATTGTCGGGTACCGCTGCTGAATTGCCGGCCGGCTTTTTTAAAGAGACAGTGCATGAAAACACTATTATTTTTTTAAATAAATCCTTTACACTAAATGACAAGTACAGTAAGCAACACTATCACTGTACTTATTATATATGTGACTGACATGTTTCTATCTATCTAATCTATGTGTGAAGCTCTATTCTTTCTGTTCTAAATTGTCGGGTACAGATGCTGAATTGCCGGCCGGCTTTTTTAAAGAGACGGTGCATGAAAACACTAATATTTTTTTAAATAAATCCTTTACACTAAATGACAAGTGCAGTAACCAACACTGTCACTGTTCTTCTTATATGTGTGACTGACATGTTTCTATCTATCTAATCTATGTGTGATGCTCTATTCCTTCTTGTCTAAATTGTCGGGTACCGGTGTATGCCGCTGCTGAATTTGCCGGCCGGCTTTTTTAAAGAGAGTGTCTTCTGAGCAGTTTGTCAGCTTTTGGACACCTTTGCAGGTGTTTTCTATGTGTTTCTATGTGTTTTTGTTTGCCTGCCATTGGTTTTAACGGTGTTCGACGGTGTTCTAAGGTGTTCGACGAACAGTTCGACGAACAGTTCCTCGAACATCCCGGTGTTCGACGAACCGAACCGAACCCGAACACTACGGGGGTGGCTCAACACTACTGCGGACCTCCTTACTCGTCAATTTTGATAGCCGAGGTTGCATCGGGATGTAGTTCAACACGTATCTGCTTGTATTATTTGCGTGCGTTCTAAAGTATTGCATACCCGTCCATCTGGTACTCTTCTTCTGCTATCTATTCCTAGCAAGCCATGAACACACTTTTCCATGGATTTTATTATTGACCTACCGGTATCTGCAGGCAAAACTGTGGTTTTGTTGGTTGTAGATAGGGTCAGTAAAATGGTTCACTTCGTCGCATTATCGGCACTTCCGAATGGCAAGACTCTTGATCAGGTGTTTATAAATGAGATTGTGAAGCTTCACGGGGTTCCCTCCGATGTGGTGTCAGATTAGGAAGACCCAGTTTGTTTCCAAGTCATGGAAAGCATTCTGTTCTCCACTGGGGGTGCAGCTGTCCTTTTCCTCTGCCTTCCACCCTCAGTCGAATAGACAGATCAAGCTCATTAATCAGAATTTGAAGACTGACATCAGGTGTTTTGTCTCTGAAAATCAGGAGGATTAGGCATCCTACTTACTGCTGGGAGAATTTGCTATTGATAATCATTGTCAAGAATCTACTGGCAGGTCACCATTCTTTGGTGCATACGGTTACCATCCACAGTTTGGTACTTTTAGTGAGGGAGTGGCTTGGGGAGTTCCTGAGGAGGAACATATTGCTTTGTCACTTTCCTCGATGTGGTGGGGAGTTCTGAGTATTTTGAAGAGCATGGGAGACAGGTACAAATGTATGGCTGACAGAAAACGCTAGCCGGGTCCGGACCTGAATTTGAATGACTTTATGTGGTTGTCTAACAGGAATATTAAGTTGAAGGTTCCTTCTTGTAAGCTGGGACCTAGATTTACTGGTCCCTATAAAATAACCGCTATCATAAACCCAGCATCATTTCATATTTAGCTACCTCAGGCCCTTAAGCTTCAAAATCTCTTTCATAGGTCTCTGCTCAAGAAATATGTGGAACCTCTTGAGTCCTTACCCCTACCGCCATCCCCAATCATGGTTGATGGTAATCTGGAGTTTCAGATTTCGAGGATCGTAGATTCTCATCTCCATTGTCTTTCCCTGCAATACTTGGTGCACTGGAAATGTTTATGATCCAGAGGAAAGCATGTGGGTTTCAGCATCAGAGGTGAATGCCCCCAGGCTGGTTCGTTCATTCCACACCTCTTATCGGGAGAAACCTGGTCCTGAGTGTCCGGAGGCCACTTGTAGAAGGGGGGTACTGTCACGGGTGTGTCAGATGCAACAGACAGTCGCTCTGCATCTGGCTGCAGAAGGTCTCTGCGTTTGACATTGCAGATGCCTTCTTAATTCTTCTGACCCAGCAGAAACCTCCACTCCCCCCTTTCCCTAGTGTCTGGGCTTCCTTCCCCTCATCCCTTCGTGTTGTACTTAGTCTTTCTCACACTGTGCGTAACAGTAAGAGGTAGTGGTGGGAGACTTTATGCTACTTGATCTGGAATTACCAGTTCTGAACTCTCCAGTGCTTTGTTTCTATCCTTTCTGTGTGCTTCTAGAAGTATGTTTGGGGTCATTGTCCATTGCAGGAAGACCCATGACCTAGGATGCAAACCCAGCTTTCTAACACTGGGTGCTACATTGCTACCCAAAATCCTTTGAATCCTCACATTTCATTAATCCTTGCACATAATCAAGACACCCAGTGCATTTATTTGTAGGCCTCATTCCATTTACAGTAAACAGTTGAATGATGTGCTTTAACAAAAAGCACTATATTGGTCTCATATGTCCACAAGATACCCTCTGGCAATCTAAAAATAGTGGAGGCCGCCTGCTGGCACTTTGTAAGTTGTGAGGTCCACCTTTCAGAATATATACAAAAAAAGAAAATTTGACCACCTCAGATGGATACATTATATTGCAGTAGCAATATATGGCTATGCAGAGATTAGCAGGTTTCTGGCTCTCCAAAAATGTTTAGTGAGGGCCGGCTGCTGTCCCTCTAAATTTAGAGTGAAGGCTGTCAAACGACCCACTGACAATAGTGAGCACCACCTGCTGGCCCTCTAACAATAGTGAGGCCTGACTGCTGGCCCTCTAAAAATAGTAAGGGCCGCCTGATGGCCCTCTACAAATAATAAAGGTCAACTGATGGCCCTGAAAAAAAATGGGACTTTAAGACTCTCTCCTTCATAAATTAAACAGGATGTGTCTGATTATGTCTCACACACCACATAGCCAGATAAGATATTAAAATGTTAAAATTACATTTACTCATGATTGTTTTTTTCACAGTTGAAAGCAATGTGAACATGCAAAAAAGAAGCAAAAACACTACGAATGAACATAGCCCAAGGTGTGGAGGAACATTTTTTTTCTCTTATTTATTTTGCCTTAAATACAAGTCATTATCCTGGAAAGAATGTTTCTTAAAATTCTTTCCAGTAAAATCTATTTTAGCTTTGGCTTTGTATGTTTTATTGTCAGTCCGTAAAAGTGGCGAAATACTCTGACAACATTGTTCCCAGCAGCGACCTGGGATTTAGAGATTCTTACAGGGGTCTTCCCCATGCTGTTCCCATGCTATTTCAGCGCTGTTTCCATTGACTTGAGAAATTTCTAGGCCCCTCCAGACCTCTGGGGGGGGGGCACCAGAAAATTGCTTGAGTTTCCATTTGACTTCCATTATATTTGTTACTCGAGCACCCGAGCATTACGATTTGCTCGATCCTAGTAATGAGTACCCATGCATTTTAGTGCTCACTCATCACTAATCTTACTGATATTGGCTATATGTTTGGGGTTGTTGTCCTGCTGCAGTAAATTCGGAGCCATGCCTCCCTGACGGTATTACATGATGTAAAAGTGTCTGTCATTATTGTTCCCTTCTCCAGGACAACTGTAAACAAACTGTCTTCTGTCACAGCCAATTATTTCAAACATTACCATATCAGTCCAGAGCACTTGCTGCCATTTTTATGCACCCTAGTTTCTATGTTTTCAAACACAGTTGGATTTCCTGGCCTTGTTTCCATGTGGAAGGTATGAATTTTTAACACATTTTTTGTCCACTTCTCCAAAACAATAGATGGGTGCTGCTGGGCCCTTTTGCTTACTGAAAGATATCTGATTTTGTAGGGAAATAAGTATGATCTGTCTTTCATCTGCTGTGCTGCACTACATTTCCTTAGTTGACCACTGCATCTACATTTCTTAATGTTGCCATTTCTTCATACTTCTTCAAAAGAGCTTGAACAGCACATTTTGAAACCCAAGTCTGATTTCAAATCTTTTACTTGGATAGACCTTGTTGATGCAGCATAACAACCTTGTGTATTGTTGCTGTTCTCAGCGTTGCCATAGGATTAGGTTATAAAAAAATAATAAGTTACTGCATTGCTACTGTTTTGGTGGTGGAAAAATCTTTTTATTCCTGTATACTACAAAATACAACCCGTTCTCACATTCCCTAATAACTCAGTGTGTTAATAGTTTGATTCCTAAGCTAAAGGTCACTTGTTTGAAATGAGGAGCAGCCATAAAGAAGATATCCCAAGAAAAGAGAAACAGCATCATCCAGCTCATCCATAGCAGTCTCTTGGCCAAGGAAATTGCCAAACTGCGTCATATGAGTGCAATGACAGTTGGAAGAATAAGAAATGAAGTTTGTCTATCCATTCAAAAGCCAAGAGGTGGATGCCTAGGCAAAATATCAGAGTCAACAAGTTGGCTCATCACAAAGTCTATTAGTTCTGCACTACAAACTTTCAGGATTCCTGTTGTCCTTCTACAGTTTGACCACTAGTGGCTGCTATTGTTCACCTTAATAATTGTGCTCCAATTTCACTCCTTACCACTGGAAGCTGCTTTTGTGTTCTGCAATTTACTTAAATGGCAGATTCTTAACCTGTGAAATTCATATTGTTTCCTGTTTGGGTCTACTTAAAACTGCATGGATCTTTCACTCATTGCTTGAGTATTGTGTCTAGCTGTTCCAGTCTCCAGCTTCTGAACTTTCTTACCCGTCTGTTCTCATTTATCTCTGGATTTTTTTCTACAACCCTTTGCTATTTCCAAGAACATCTATGTCCACTTGCTGTTCCTGCTCTTGCTCCTTCAGCCACTGGATTCCAGCAGTGCTACTCCAGTATCGTAACACAAACATGGCAGTGAAGGTGACTCATATGCTTTGTAATAGTAACATCACAGACATCCATGCAAGCGTAATACAACACACAATACACAAGTATGGAATGGTGGCTCGGAAAAAGGTTAAGAGAAGCCTCGACTTCAATATCATTATAAGAAGCGTTGGCTCGAGTTTGCAAATAAATATGAAAAGTGGCCAGTAGAAGATTGGAAACAGGTGATTTGGAGTGATAAGGCGAAAGTCAAAAAACTAGGCTCTGATGGTTGCAAATGGGTCTGGAAGAAACAAGGAAAAAAGGGGCTAATGTATCGAGAAATTGAAGAAACTGTGAAGTTCGGTGGAGGAAGCCTGATATAGGGTTGTGTCACAGCTAAAGGCACTGGACACTTGAGCAGGATCAATAGTGGTCTCAATGCTGAGCTATATGTGAATATCCTACAAGATAAGTTAGTTTATACACTCGAATATGATGGGTATAAAAAGAACAACATAGTTTTCCAGCAGGTCAATGACCTGAAGAATATATCAAGATTGGCAAAGAAATGGTGTAATGAAAATGAAGTAAAGGTACTGGATTGAACCCCACACTCCCCACACCTCAGTCCAATTGAACACTTGTGGGTAGAGTGGAAGAAAAAGCTGTATACTTACCCAAGTGAGTCAACCAGTAAACACCAACTTTGAGAATGTGTAGAAGAGACCAAGTGTTAGGAGGGCGGTTGCAAACAACTTTAATTTAATGGAATGCAACCGACCCCAGGGTCCACAATGCAGCCTGGAGGACTGCTGCCGAACATTTTCCGGGTGGAAAGGAAAGTGACAACTTAAATATTAAACCCTTCCGTGTTTCTCCACACAGGAACGGGTATAGTGGTACGCTCTATCTCCGTTACCTGCACGGGAGAAGAGCGTCCGGGATAGCACCTACTGAACTGATAAACCACTCCGTGTTAAAGCATACGGAGCAGGTTTCAGCGGTTCACACAATCTCCAAGAACCACAGGGAGATGTGCGACCGGGGAAGAAGCAGTAGCCCTGTCTTCGATAGAGGCGCTACGCAGTAGGGATTGGCGCTAGGATGCGTGAGTGACTTCGCCGACGGGTACACGTGCCTCCAGCCGGCGTGCTACTGGACTGCAGGGGATTACTCCACGTGTCTGACAGACAATAGCCATGAACAGGACATCTGCAGGCTGCCCGGGGTGTTTGGCGACCCCTTTGGCTGAGACAGATTGCTAGACGAAGCTACCTGCCTCTATGGAGCTAACCTGCCTAGCGAAACTGCACGTGGACCAGAGTCGTCCACACACCAGCATCACAAGCTCAAATGATCTGAGCGCGTCGCCATGTTTGTGGGCGGGCCTTTGAAAGACTAAGCCCTGCCCACCGACGCGCCATTGGTGACGTTACCCGTGGACCAATCAGGCGGTGCCAGGTCACCGGGTCAGGTGGGTGCCAACCCACCAATCATGATCCGCCAGGTCACGGACATGCTCAGTGCGGCAAATCCTGGACTTAGATTCCACAAGCCCTGTCTCCCTCTGCAACCCAGGCTTAACATTGCTAGGCACAACTACCTGGGAGATAAACAGTGCTCGCGGATCCAGCTAGGTGTTGAGGCTGATGGTGATGCTGAGCAGCATCAGCTCTGGCTGGACTGAAATGGGAAATCACAGAAGGTCCTGGATCCATTTCAAATCCAGTACCAGACTGACGCCTAACACCAAGGATCAGATTTCAGTCGGAACATGTTTGAATTTGATCATGAGCATGCCCAGAAAGATTCAGGCAGTGTTGAAAGGCAAAGGTACATTTACAAAATAATAAAAAATCAAATGTAGATTTTTAGGAGCAAAATAGTAACAATGCAGAGATATAACAAGAGTCTGTATAACTAATCATATGCTAAATAGTAGCAAGTAAAATTTATACAGTTGTGTGAAAAACTGTTTGCCCATTCCTGATTTCCTATTATTTTACATGTTTGCCACACTTAAATGTTTCAGATCACAAAACAAATTTAAATAATATACAAAGATAACACAAGTAAACACAAAATTGCAGTTTTGAAATGAAGGTCTTCATTAGTATTGAGCATTCCGATACTGAAATATCAGGTATCAACCGATATTCGCGGTATCGGAGTTCCGATACTGAGTTCCACATGCAAACACGGCTGCGGCGCTAACAAGGAGGAGGTGGAGTAATGTTTTGGGCTGGAATCATGGGGAGAGAGATTGTCAGCCCTTTTAGGATCCCTGAAGGGGTAAAGATGAACTCCATAATGTATGCTGAGTTTCTCAAACAGCACTTCCTTCCTTGGTTCAAGAAGAAGAACCGTGCATTCCGCAGCAAGATCATTTTCATGCATGATAATGCCCCGTCTCATGCTGCACATAACACATCTGCATCTCTGGCTGCTATGGGCATAAAAGGGGACAACCTTATGGCGTGGCACTCATGCTCCTCTGACCTCAACCCCATTGAGAACCTCTGAAGCATCATCAAAAGGAGTGTCTATGATGGCGGGAGGCAGTTCACATCTAAGCAACAGCTCTGGGAGGGTATTCTGTCCTCATGCAAAACAATTGAAGCAGAAACCATCCAAAACCTGACAAATTCAACGGACGGGAGAGTTCAGAAGCTCCTTTGGAACAAGGGGTCGTATGTGCAAATGTAACATCACATAGAATAAAGTTTTGAGTTGAAAACTGTTTGATTTCAGTTTGTAATAACCTGCTAATGATTATAATTTCAAAAATGACAATTTTTTTGTTTTTTATTAAAATGAAAAGGTTGAAAACTCTGCTGTGCATAATAATTTGGAACATGCATTTTGAGTGCAGTTTGAGTTTTTTATTTTTTAAAAAATATACTGTTATCATAGGCAGTTTGTATAAAAACCTTTCAATTGTACTCTAATAGTTATTTGACTGGAAAATTACAATGACTGCAATTCATATAGGTAATTTGGGAAAATCTGAGAAAATCATATTTGCATTATAATTTGGAACACTGTGTAGATTAGATAGATAGAAACATGTCAGTCACATATAATAAGTACAGTGACAGTGTTGATTACTGTACTTGTCATTTAGTGTTAAAATAAAATGCTTTCTGTGTGAAGGAAGGAAGGAAAGGAGGAAAAAAAAGAAAAAATTTGTGTGTAAAAATTTTTTTTTTTTTTAAAACTGTATGAAAGTCATTTAGTATATGGGCTTTGTTAGATTCCTCAGAGTGCAAAATCCTGCATATCTGAGTATATGGGTGTGTCTGAAAAACAGATCTTTCAGTCTCCACCCAAAATGACAAGCAGGGATATCTGCTATAAAATGTGTGTAGATAGATCTGTTTATATGCATGATGTTATACCTGAGGAAGACTCAAAGAAGTCGAAACCGGTTGTATTTTAGTTTGAAATAAAAATTCTTTGAATCCGAATATCAAGTTCCATCATCATCCTTCAGGAGCGCATATTGCTGGGAAAAAACATTTACAAAGTGTTAAAATAAAGGATTTATTAAAAAAAAATTGGCGTGGGGTTCCTCGTAATTTTAGTCTCTAGCAGAGGTTAAGCAGACGGCTGGGGCAGATGTTTGTAGCCTGAGAAGGGGGTAATACCCACGGAGCTTCCCAGGCTACTAATATCAGCCCCCAGCTGAATACCTAGCCTTTCCTAGCTATTAAAATGGGAGACCCCCAAAAAAAATAACGTGGGGTGCCCCCTATTTTAATAGCTAGCAAAGGCTAGGCAGACAGCTGGGGGCAGATATTAATAGCCCAGGAAGGGTGCCATGAATATTGGCCCCCTTCCCAGACTAGAAACACCAGCCGTCAGCCACCCCAGAAATGGCGCATCCATAGGATGCGCCAATTATGGCACTTAGCCTCGCTTTTCCCACTGCCCTGTAGCGGTGGCAGTGGGGTAATAGGGCTGGGGTTGATGTCAGCTTATAATGCCAGCTGACATCAAGCCCAGGTTAGTAATTGAGAGGCATCTATAAGACACCCCCATTACTAACCCCATAGTCAAAGTTAAAAAAACACAAACACCCAGAATAAAGTCCTTTAATTTAAATAAACACACAATTCTTTATTGTTCTAAATTAAACCATACATACCATCACGCCCATTCCAGCTGAAGCCAACGTCTTCTGCAATAAAAGTAAATTAATAAACCAACATCATCCTTACCTTTCCATGGTTCCCACGACAGCTCCAGCTCTGCTACATTCACATGACAGGCTGGATCGCAGCCGAAAGCTGCCATCCAGCTTGCCATGCCGCAGACACTGAGAAATGCAGGCATGCTTGCGCTCCTCAGTGTCTGGCTGTGATGGCATCCAGATGAGCCGAGGTCATGTCCAATGAACTCAGCTCATCTCATGCACGTCACAGCGTGGGAGAATTCTCCTGCGCTCAGCGCTTGAGCAAGAGCATTCTCCCTGGGATGGCATTGAACACTGCTGTGACACCCCAGGGGTCTGGTTGCCACAGTGATAGAGATATTACGTCTGAGAGCAGGTGGGAGGTCCTTTGGTCAGGGATCCTGTGCATGCCACACCTCCTGCCCAGTCTTGGGAGGGGAAGGACTTCCCCTATATAAACCCGGGGCTGAGGCAGAGTTAGGGAGAAAGAAGACAGAACAAGAGTAGAGAAGAGAAGCAGCATAGCAAGAAACATCAGGAGCTCTGTGGGGAGCAGTGTTACAACGAGTCAGGGGCTGGCAGCTACAGAGCTCGCCCTGACTGAGAAGATTTCTTACCGGACCCGGAGTCCGAGGCTGTGGGGACTAACTCCTACCCAGCAGCAGAAACCGTCCGGCAGAGGATTTCAGGTCCTCTGGCCCAGAAGCCGGAAGGCACGGTGACACGCGTGGGACCAGCACCGCCATCGTGGAGCGGAAGCCATTAGAAGGCCCCGAGTCACCGGCCATACGGGTGAGCACCACACGGTACACTCAGGGACGTGGGCTACTTATACCCGCCTCTAGCAAGGTAGCCAGAAGAGTACAGTTAGTTGGGAAGGCCTACAACTCCGCCTGGCCAGGGGAGATCCCATCTGCTCAAGGACTGACCAGGCCCCTATCACTAGCAAGTACTCCGGGAGGGTCTATCTTTGTCACCAGTAAAGACCCTGAACTACACCGCACCGTCTCTGAGTGGTTCCTGCTACCCCCATCATCCACGTCGGCTGCCCTGAGGCCATACCCCTCCCGTTGGGGGTTATACCATCCACGCTGCACCATCCTTCCACCGGCCTCAGCGGTCTGCCCTGCAGCGGCAGCTCCATAGCTGCATTCAACGGGTGGCGTAGTCACCAACCATCTACTGCTAGTACATCGCCGCTCAGTTTGACTCCCTGGGCGCGGACCGGGTCGCCGCCACGAGACTACAACCCTCAAGAGATCCGGCTCCGGGTAAGCTCCCGCGTGCGCAACGCAGCGCGACACAGGCCCAGGGGCGCGTCAACTTTGGCGTAGTCGGCAGGATTTCGTGCCCGCAACCACCGGGTACTGCGTGCCTGAAAAGCAAAGACTGTTCAAACTTACCAGTGGTGAAGATTCCCGCTATCCGTGGAGGTTTCCCGCCATCCGGCGCCATCTTCTACCTTCTTCCCGCCATCCGCGAAGTTTTCCCGCCATCCGGCGCCATCTTCGACCTTCTTCCCGCCATCCGTGGAGTTTTCCCGCCATTGGACGCCATCTTGAGGACGCCGCGCGGGAAGAAGAGGGGCGTGGACTCCGAAAGCGCGCGAGAACTGAAGCCCCGCCTCACGTCCGGACGTTGCGTAAGGTCCTGGAAGGAGCCCAGCAGACGCCGACGTCACCGGAGCGCGACGGAAGGTCCTCAACCCTGACGATCCACTGCGGAGCCGCGGCCTACGGAACAGGATCATCGCAAGGTAGGCCACGGTCCACTAGGGGGGAGGAAGATGTCGGATACGGAGGAGAGCTTCACTGCCTCAACCCCCGCCAGCGCCACCGCTGCTGCAGTTATGCCCTTCACCATGCCCTATATCCCGGGAGCAGCTTGGCTACCCCAGTACTCAGGGGAGTCACATACCCTGCATGACTTTAGAGAAAAGCTGGATAGCCTCTTTCAGGTGTACCCCCTCACAGAAGAGCAAAAAGTGAGCATCCTGGTGGCCCAACTAACCGGGGCAGCCAAAAGGGAAGTAAAATCCTGGCCACCTGGGAGGAAGACTGTCGCAGGGATACTAACCCGGCTGAGGGACACCTTTGATACCCGCACCTCAGCCGAGATTAAGCTTAGATTCTACGGGTGCAAGCAGCGAGCGCATGAGAGTATAAGGGACTATGCACTAAACCTACAAGAGGCCCTGAGGGCCATAAAGCAGACCGACCCTGATGGGGTGGGAAACGAGGACAGGCTGTTGACTGAACAATTTATAGAGGGTTTATATTGCAATGCCCACCGAACCCAGTTGCGGGCAATGGCCTTACAGGATCCCCATCTGGACTTTGCACAGTTCAAGGACAGAGCCATCCGGGTGCTCCGAGAACCGGCACCGGGTGGCGTTGTGACCCACAGGCGCCCAGCTATCACTTACCACCAGGAGGCGGCGCCCTTGTCGGCAGGGCCTGTGGGAGCTGATGCGCAGGCTTTGGACAATGACCCGGCTCCAGACCTACGCCATCAGGTCCAAGAGCTAGCTAAGAGCGTTGCTGCGCTAACCCGAACTGTGCAGTCTTTACAGGTTTCCACCCCAGGGAAGATCCAGCTGGCATCCGGACCGGAGGACATCCCGTGGCGTCGACCAAGGAGGACCCCACCGGCCAGAGGAAGACCCAGTGACCGATACAGCGAGGACGGACGACCCATCTGCCGCCGCTGCAATCAACCCGGACATATGGAAAGGTACTGTTCTTTAAACGGGCACAACCTGGGGTAGAGGGCCAACCCCCAGGAAAAAGATCACCAGGCCCATCGAACTGGCGCGACAGATATGTGGGAGGACGTCCAGTCTTGCCTGTGGTACTGGATGGCATTCCCATGAGTGCCCTACTGGACACCGGGTCACAGGTCACCACTATCCCGTACGTGCTCTTTAAGCAGTACTGGAATGACTCGGATATTACCCGCTACCCTGACAACGACTTGAGTATCATCGCCAGCAATGGCCAGCCCGTGCCACAGATCGGATTTAAAGAGGTGACCATCAAAATCGGTAGAGTCGAACTGGCAGCACAGGGACTGATCATTGTAGACATTGACAAACATGAGAGCCACCCAAAAATAACTCTAGGAACTAATGTAATTGAGAATTGTCTTGCAGAGGTGATTTTCCTTCTACAGCAGGTTGCCAAGAACGCCAGCTCCGGCGAGCAGCGAGTGCTCCAGAAAGAGATCCGGGCACTGATGCGACGGCAACAGGTGGAACTCTCCGGCGGTGAGATTGGTAGCGTAAGAATGTGTGACCCTTTCCCTATTGCCATGCCCCCAAAAAGCGAAATGATGATTTGGTGCCGGGCAGCTATTGGTCTGAGAGGCAGAGATTACCAGGCAATGGTAGAACCAGTTTACTCAGACAGTAGGCCCACCATTTTGACAGCACGGGGGGTGGTCAATGTACGCCATGGGAGGGTGCCCGTTCGCATAATCAATATCGGGGAGAGGGAAGTGTACCTGCCCCGGTATGCCACGCTAGCAAAATTATATACCATCAACCAAAACTCTATACAGTCTGTGGAACCCTTGCCTCCATCTCACCCGGAGGAAGGTAACGGCTCTAAGAAAGTAATGGAGGATTGGTGTCAGCAACTACACTTGGGAACTGACTCCACTCCCTCCCACCAGAAACAGGGAGTCTACCGGGTGGTTCAAGAGTATGAGAGAGTGTTTAGTAAACACCCGTTAGACTTCGGGCGAGTCAAGGGGGTAGAACACCGCATCCCCACGGGAGATCATCCTCCCATAAAAGAGAGGTATCGACCCGTACCCCCTGCACATTACCAACACGCCAAGGGGATGCTTAGAGACATGAAGGAGGCTGGGGTAATCCGGGATAGCTGTAGCCCCTGGGCAGCCCCGCTAGTTTTAGTCAAAAAGAAAGACAACACCATGAGGATGTGTGTAGATTACCGGAAAATCAACCGTATCACACACAAGGATGCGTACCCCTTACCAAGGATAGAGGAGTCATTGGCTGCTTTAAGATCTGCTAACTTCTTCTCTACCTTGGATCTCACTAGCGGGTACTGGCAGGTTCCTGTAGCAGAGGCGGACCGGGAGAAGACCGCATTCACCACCCCGATGGGACTTAGTGAGTTCACCTGCATGCCGTTCGGACTCTGCAACGCCCCAGGAACCTTCCAACGATTAATGGAGTGCTGTCTGGGCCACAGAAACTTCGAGACGGTCCTGTTGTACCTGGACGATGTCATCGTATACTCCAAAACTTATGAGGACCACCTGAAACACCTGGCGGAGGTGTTCGAAGCTCTGGCGAGTTACGGCCTAAAGGTGAAACCCTCCAAGTGTCACCTCCTGAAACCAAAGGTGCAGTATCTGGGACACGTGGTGAGTGCTGACGGAGTGGCTCCCGACCCCGATAAGATCACCGCAATTAAGGGATGGCCAAGCCCCTCCAGCGTAAAAGAAGTGCGGCAGTTCCTCGGGTTGGTAGGCTACTACCGAAGGTTTATTCCCGGTTTCACCAAAAAGGCAGCGCCTATGCAGGACCTCCTGATAGGCCAGTCCCGGAAGGCCAAGAACCAGAAGCCGCCCTTCAAATGGGAAGAGCTAGAAGAAGAGTCCTTCCGCCAGCTGAAGATGGCCCTCACGGGGGATGAAATCTTGGCGTACCCGGATTATAGCCAGCCCTTCATCCTCTACACCGACGCCAGTAACATCGGGCTAGGAGCCGTACTGTCCCAGATCCAGCAGGGGAAAGAACGAGTAATCGCCTACGCCAGCCGAAAACTGCGACCCACCGAAAGGAACCCCGAGAATTATAGCTCATTTAAGCTAGAGTTCCTGGCCGTGGTATGGGCAGTCACTGAGCGCTTTAAGCATTACCTTGCTTCTTCCCGGTTCACCGTGTACACGGATAACAACCCGTTGACACACCTGGACACGGCAAGACTCGGTGCCCTGGAGCAGAGGTGGATGGCCCGTCTGTCCAACTACGAGTTCATAATCAAATACCGGGCAGGGCGCTCCAATACTAACGCGGACGCCCTGTCCAGGATGCCCAACCTGCCGGACGAAGGAGAAGATCCGGAGGGACTGGAAGAAATTGAACTCCCTGCGTTCCACCGTCATGGGACTATCCAGTATTCCCACCGGGTAAGGAGTAAGCAGGCTGCTACGTTGAACCCCTTACCTCACTACAACTGGGCGGAAACGCAAGACAGCGACCCTGCCGTCCGACTGGTGAAGGAGATGCTGACTCGGCCGGAGGCTCGCCTTGAACCAGACGCTCCGGAGGAAGCCAAACAACTATGGGCAGAGAAGAGTCGACTGTTCCTTTACAAAGGGAAGTTGTGCCGCAGAATGGTTAACTCCCGGACGCATGAATTACTCTGGCAAGTAGTGGTGCCACGAAGAGACGCAGCCATGGTGATGGAGGCATACCACGACGGAGCTGGACACTTCGGGTGGAAGAAGCTGGAGTTCCTGCTGCGCGAGCGATTCCACTGGGTAGGCATGAGGGGAACCATTGAGAAGTGGTGCAGAGACTGTGGCCCGTGCAACCTGAGAAGGAAGGACCGCGCCAGCCAGAAGACTCCCCTGCAGTCCATCGTCACCCGGCAACCGTTGGAACTGGTAGCCTTGGATCATGTAAAACTGACCCCAAGCAGAAGTGGCTACGTCTACGCGTTAACCATCGTGGATCATTACTCCCGGTTTCTGATTGTCGTCCCCGTCAAGGACTTAACGGCTCAAACAGCAGCTAGAGCCTTCCAGCAGCACTTTTGCCGTCCACACGGGTACCCGGACCAAGTGCTGACGGACCAGGGACCTGCCTTTGAAGCGGAGGTCTTCCAGGAATTCTGCAATCTGTATGGCTGCCGGAAGATAAGGACGACACCCTACCATCCGCAGACTAATGGACTTTGTGAAAAAATGAACCAGGTGGTAATGGATCTTCTAAAAACATTGCCCCTGGAAGAACGCAGTCTGTGGCTTGAAAAGTTGCCCGATCTGGTGGACCTATACAACCACATCCCGGTAGGTTCCACCAACTGTACCCCGGCTTACCTAATGAGGGCAAGACCTGGTAAGTTACCTGTTGACCTGGAAATGGAAGTCCTGACACCCGAGGACACTTCACCAGAAACAGACTGGGACACAGAGAGGCAGCAGCAGTACCGGAGAGTACAGGAGAGCGTGGAGCGAAGTCTCTGTCAGGCTAGGGAAAGACAAGAGAAAACTTACAACCAGTATGCTCCCGCTGTTCCCCTGGTACCCGGAGAGCAGGTCTTGAAGAGGAAGAGACGGCTCCACAAGTTGGACGACCAGTGGGAGAAGGACCCGTACACCGTACTGCCCTCAAGCCACGAAAACCCGAAGGTCTGTACCATCAGTAAAGACGGAGGGGAAACCACAGCCATTGTATCCCGGGACCACCTGAAGAAGTGTCCCGAACAACTGAGGAACCCTGAAGAGGAACAAGAAGACCATCGACCCGTAGAGGAAAGGGAAGATATGGTTAGTACCGTGCTCGGGGACTTCCCTCGGTCTTGGACTCAAGTCAATGGTGCAGTTGTGGTACCCGTACTCACCTTCCTCCAACCATCATCCCAAGAACCTACGGAGCAACTGGTAGAGCTGGAAGAACAGCCGGTCCAGGAGGCAGAAGACTCTACACAAGCAGACCCGGAAAATCAACCCTCTGCTTATAGTGAGCATGCCATACCCCTAGTGAGCCAGAGGGCCCATGGACAGCTGCCCAGTTTACCCTTGGCAGCTCCTACACCCTGTAGTTCAGGGCCAGACAGTCAGCTCCGTAGGTCCACTAGGGCCACTAGAGGCCAGCTACCCGCACGTTGGAGGATCTAAATCTTTAAGCTATCTTATAATGTTTACTTGTTTATAGTTGCTTGTGTATAATCTTGTGTTTCTAGTTCTTTTAGGAGTCCTTGGTGGATTTACCGGGAATCCTTGTACATAGTTGGAGCGTAACCCAGGATGGACTAAAGACTGTTAAGGACTCGGGGCAGGACAGGCCCCTACCTGGTTACGTCTCCCTGTTTTGGTGAAATGGACACCTTGCTTTTCAAAACTGCACCCGGTTGCGGACACGCCGTAACCATCTTATGTGTTTTTCTTATTGTATTGTTATTGTTATACCTTGTTATGTTTTTCTAAAAAAATATGTTTAGTCCCGGAGTACTAAATTTCACTAGGGGGGAATGTGACACCCCAGGGGTCTGGTTGCCACAGTGATAGAGATATTACGTCTGAGAGCAGGTGGGAGGTCCTTTGGTCAGGGATCCTGTGCATGCCACACCTCCTGCCCAGTCTTGGGAGGGGAAGGACTTCCCCTATATAAACCCGGGGCTGAGGCAGAGTTAGGGAGAAAGAAGACAGAACAAGAGTAGAGAAGAGAAGCAGCATAGCAAGAAACATCAGGAGCTCTGTGGGGAGCAGTGTTACAACGAGTCAGGGGCTGGCAGCTACAGAGCTCGCCCTGACTGAGAAGATTTCTTACCGGACCCGGAGTCCGAGGCTGTGGGGACTAACTCCTACCCAGCAGCAGAAACCGTCCGGCAGAGGATTTCAGGTCCTCTGGCCCAGAAGCCGGAAGGCACGGTGACACGCGTGGGACCAGCACCGCCATCGTGGAGTGGAAGCCATTAGAAGGCCCCGAGTCACCGGCCATACGGGTGAGCACCACACGGTACACTCAGGGACGTGGGCTACTTATACCCGCCTCTAGCAAGGTAGCCAGAAGAGTACAGTTAGTTGGGAAGGCCTACAACTCCGCCTGGCCAGGGGAGATCCCATCTGCTCAAGGACTGACCAGGCCCCTATCACTAGCAAGTACTCCGGGAGGGTCTATCTTTGTCACCAGTAAAGACCCTGAACTACACCGCACCGTCTCTGAGTGGTTCCTGCTACCCCCATCATCCACGTCGGCTGCCCTGAGGCCATACCCCTCCCGTTGGGGGTTATACCATCCACGCTGCACCATCCTTCCACCGGCCTCAGCGGTCTGCCCTGCAGCGGCAGCTCCATAGCTGCATTCAACGGGTGGCGTAGTCACCAACCATCTACTGCTAGTACATCGCCGCTCAGTTTGACTCCCTGGGCGCGGACCGGGTCGCCGCCACGAGACTACAACCCTCAAGAGATCCGGCTCCGGGTAAGCTCCCGCGTGCGCAACGCAGCGCGACACAGGCCCAGGGGCGCGTCACTGCCATCCAGCTTGTCATCCTTCAGAGACACTGCAGAGCGCAAGCAAAAATATGGCGACGTCAAAGTTTTGGTGAAAATTCAATAAAATTTAAAAAAAAAAAAAAATACACATTTAGGGACTGCATCTTTATTAACCCCTCCACGTGAGGGGTTAGTAAAGATGCAATCCCTAAATTATTATTTTTTAAATTATTTTTAAATTAATTTTTCCCAAAAATTTTTACGTGGGCTTCGCCATATTTTTGTATGCCAGCCAGGTACAACATAGAGTAAATAATTGGTGTGCACTCTTGTCATAAGAAAAGAGGTGCTGATGAAGAGACACGAGGTGCCCAATACGTATATAAAATTATATCATCGCACACTCATGAGTGTGCGATGATATAATTTTATAGAGCCAGGTACAGCAGGCAGGAACGGGCTGCCCCCAACCACCAGATGCCTATTTGTACCTAGCCGGACACAACAATATAGGTAACCCTTTTTTTTTTTTTATATTTCATGAATTTCATGAAATAATTAAAAAAAAAATATGTGGGGCTTCGCCCTATTTTTATGTCCGGCCAGGTACAGCAGGCAGGAGCGGGCTGCCCCCAACCACCAGCTGCCTTTTTGTACCTTGTCGGACACAACAATATAGGGAAGCCTATTTTTTTTTAATTATTTCATGAATTTCATGAAATAATTAAAAAAAAAAGTACGTGGGGCTTCGCCCTATTTTTGTGTCCAGCTTTCGGCTGCGATACAGCCTGTCATGTGAATGTAGCAGAGCTGGATCGCATCCTATGGATGTGCCATTTCTGGGGCGGCTGATGGCTGGTGTTTCTAGCCTGGGAGGGGGCCAATATTCATGGCACCCTTCCTGGGCTATTAATATCAGCCCCCAGCTGTCTGCCTAGCCTTTGCTAGCTATTAAAATAGGGGGGACCCCACGTCATTTTTTGGGGGGTCGCCCATTTTAATAGCTAGTAAAGGCTAGGTATTCAGCTGGGGGCTGATATTAGCAGCCTGGGAAGCTCTGCGGGTATTACCCCCTTCCCAGGCTTCAAACATCTGCCCCAGCCGTCTGCTTAACCTCCGCTAGAGACTAGTGTTGAGCGATACCTTCCGATATCGGGAAATATCGGATCGGATTGGATCGGACCGATACTGAAAAAGTATCGGATATCGCCGATTCCGATACCGGAAACCAATGCAAGTCAATGGGACAGAAATATCGGAATGAAAATAAACCCTTTCTTTCCTTGTAGGTTAATTCTACATGAAGGAAAACAACTAAGAATAATGTAGAATGTATTGGGGGAGGTGGGGGAGACAATAAAGGCATAGAGGTTTAGCCTAATCAAATGGAATAGCAGGAATTAATATTTTTTTTAAGACGTTCTGAGTTACGGAAATATTGACTATGTTAAGTATTTTTATATTTTGTCAGATATTTGTTTCACTACTTCCATGCTCTTCACCTTCTTTTTTACTTCTCCCACACTTTCTCCTTCATCATCCTCAGCATCTTTTTCATCCTCTTCTTCTTCACCTTCTTCATCTTCTTCTTCTTCACCTTCTTCGTATTATTCTTTTTTTTTACATTCTTCATATTCTACTTCTTCATCTTCTTCATATTCTTCTTCTTCATCATATTCTTATTTGTGACAGGCATTCCTGTAGTTGTTATCTATAAAAGGTTGGACATTACACCTTTCGTTCTGCCCGTCACAAAAGATTTACAACAGGATTTGTCCGCGTTCAGTTTGGCCTGCAGCAGCAGGTCTTTTCCAGGGGCACCACGAGGAGGAACGGACTCACCCCCATACACTGCTTAGTCATCTTCTGCTTATAATTTAGATATTATCTTTTGCTCTGATTTTTAGTCTTATGCTTAATGTTCTTCCGCTTTTTGTTCTGCAGCTTCTTGTATTTCTGCTTCTTGGTTTTCTGTCTCTTTTTCTTCTGTATCTTGGTGCTTGTCTTCTCTTCTTTGTCCTCTTGGTCAACTTCTTCAGGGTCATTTTCTTGGTCTTCTTCGGGGTGGTCTTCAGGGTCGTCATCTTCGGGGGTCCTCGTCTTCGGGGTCCTCGTCTTCTTCGGGTTGGTCTTCTGGGTCCTCGTCTTCGGGGTCCTTGTCTTCTTCGGGGTGGTCTTCAGGGTCCTCGTCTTCTTCGGGGTGGTCTTCAGGGTCCTCGTCTTCTTCGGGGTGGTCTTCAGGGTCCTCGTCTTCAGGGTCGTTGTCTTCGGGGTCCTCGTTTTCTTAGGGTCGGTCTTCAGGGTCCTCGTCAGGGAGATCCAGAGTGATTACCAAGAACCATTTCAAAAAGCTTGAACTTGGAAATGTAGCAGAAGGTACAAGAAAGCTGAGGAACTATCGAGAACCAGCTGACGGTACTGGAACCCGGATGGGTAGCAGAAGGTACAAGAGCCAATGGAACTGCCGAAGACCAGCTGACGGTACTGGAACTCGGTTACTAAGCAGGAGGTACCTGTGCCAGAAAGCACTACCAAGGACCAGCAGACGTTGGTGGAACTTGGATACCGAGAAGGAGGCAACTAATCCAAAGGCACTGCCGAGAACCAGCTGACGGTACTGGAACCCGGATGGGTAGCAGAAGGTACCCATGTAAAAAAAAGTTCAAGGCCGCGAGCCGGCCGCAGTTACCAAAACCCACAGTCCTACAGGGGGTGCTTGTCCTATAGGCACTATGGAACCAGCCTTCATTGCCAGATCCCGCAGCCCACATAGGAGTCACCTAAACTGCAGGCACCATACAGTCGGCTATACCGACCGCAACACGACAGTACAGCGCATTGGAGGCAAAGTGACGTTGACACTACCCGGAAACAGCTGGCGTGCTGGAACCAGGCTGGGCAGGAGGGAGTACCCATGCCAAAGTCACTGCCGAGAACCAGCTGACGGTGCTGGAACCCGGATGGGTAGTAGAAGGTACAAGAGCAAATTGAACTACCGAGGACCAGCTGACGGTACTGGAACCCGGATGGGTAGCAGAAGGTACAAGAGCCAATGGAACTGCCGAAGACCAGCTGACGGTACTGGAACTCGGATACTAAGCAGGAGGTACCTGTGCCAGAAAGCACTACCAAGAACACGCAGACGTTGGTGGAACTTGGATACCGAGAAGGAGGCACCTAATCCAAAGGCACTGCCAAGAACCAGCTGACGGTACTGGAACCCGGATGGGTAGTAGAAGGTACAAGAGCAAATGGAACTACCGAGAACCAGCTGGCGGTGCTGGAGCCCAGGGCAAATACTAAATACAGAGTGGAGCCAGAGGTGTAATTGGAGCAAGTTTTAAATCAGTAGTACAGTGGATGTGGACGAAGCAGGAGAATTTGCCGTCCGCACAGCAGGGGAACAGCTGACGTTACTGAACCCCAATGACACGGCAGCAAGTGTTGACTGTGCAGACAGCACTTCCGAGCGCCAACTGGCGGTGTTGGAGCTCAGGGATAATACTGAAAACAGAGGAGCCAGAGGTGTAATTGGAGCAACTTTAAAATCTGTAGTAGTGAGAATGTGGACAGAGCAGGAGAAATTTCCGTCCGCACAGCAGGGGAACAGCTGATGTTACTGAACCCCAATGACACGGCAGCAAGTGTTGACTGTGCAGACGGCACTTCCGAGCGCCAACTGGCGGTGTTGGAGCTCAGGGATAATACTGAAAACAGAGGAGCCAGAAATGTATTTGGAGGAGGTTTTAAATCAGTAGTACAGTGGATGTGGACAGAGCAGGAGAAATTGTCATCCGCACAGCAGGGGAACAGCTGACGTTACTGAACCCCAATGACACGGCAGCAAGTGTTGACTGTGCAGACGGCACTTCCGAGCGCCAACTGGCGGTGTTGGAGCTCAGGGATAATACTGAAAACAGAGGAGCCAGAGGTGTAATTGGAGCAACTTTAAAATCTGTAGTAGTGAGAATGTGGACAGAGCAGGAGAAATTGCCGTCCCCACAGCAGGGGAACAGCTGACGTGACTGAACCCCAATAACATGGCAGCAAGTGTTGATTGTGCAGACGGCACTTCCGATCGCCAACTGGCGATGTTGGAGCTCAGGGATAATACTGAAAACAGAGGAGCCAGAGGTGTATTTGGAGGAGGTTTTAAATCAGTAGTACAGTGGATGTGGACAGAGCAGGAGAAATTGCCATCCGCACAGCAGGGGAACCTGTCATATTTTCAATTGGCTAAACGTCTCAACCCTAGGCAAGCTAGATGGTCCCTGTTTTTACTTGGTCCAATTTTGTTGTCAGTTTCTGTCCAGGGCTCAAAAATGTCAAGGCTGATGCTTTGTTCTGGAGCTTTCCTGGTGGTGGTGACCATGCCCCGATTTTACAGAAGGGGTAGTCATTTCGGCATTGTACCCTGAACTGGAGGGTGAGGTGTTGGAGGCCCAGGGGCACGCCCCTGCCTCTGACCCTTCAGGAAGGTTATTTGTATCATCTAATCTGCACCACAAAGTAATTAAGGAACATCACAACTCTATGCTTTCTGGTCATCCTGGTAATATGGCAACTGCGGACCTCCTTACTCGTCAATTTTGATAGCCGAGGTTGCATCGGGATGTAGTTCAACACGTATCTGCTTGTATTATTTGCGTGCGTTCTAAAGTATTGCATACCCGTCCATCTGGTACTCTTCTTCTGCTATCTATTCCTAGCAAGCCATGAACACACTTTTCCATGGATTTTATTATTGACCTACCGGTATCTGCAGGCAAAACTGTGGTTTTGTTGGTTGTAGATAGGGTCAGTAAAATGGTTCACTTCGTCGCATTATCGGTACTTCCGAATGGCAAGACTCTTGATCAGGTGTTTATAAATGAGATTGTGAAGCTTCACGGGGTTCCCTCCGATGTGGTGTCAGATTAGGAAGACCCAGTTTGTTTCCAAGTCATGGAAAGCATTCTGTTCTCCACTGGGGGTGCAGCTGTCCTTTTCCTCTGCCTTCCACCCTCAGTCGAATGGACAGATCGAGCTCATTAATCAGAATTTGAAGACTGACATCAGGTGTTTTGTCTCTGAAAATCAGGAGGATTAGGCATCCTACTTACTGCTGGGAGAATTTGCTATTGATAATCATTGTCAAGAATCTACTGGCAGGTCACCATTCTTTGGTGCATACGGTTACCATCCACAGTTTGGTACTTTTAGTGAGGGAGGGGCTTGGGGAGTTCCTGAGGAGGAACATATTGCTTTGTCACTTTCCTCGATGTGGTGGGGAGTTCTGAGTATTTTGAAGAGCATGGGAGACAGGTACAAATGTATGGCTGACAGAAAACGCTAGCCGGGTCCGGACCTGAATTTGAATGACTTTATGTGGTTGTCTAACAGGAATATTAAGTTGAAGGTTCCTTCTTGTAAGCTGGGACCTAGATTTACTGGTCCCTATAAAATAACCGCTATCATAAACCCAGCATCATTTCATATTTAGCTACCTCAGGCCCTTAAGCTTCAAAATCTCTTTCGTAGGTCTCTGCTCAATAAATATTTGGAACCTCTTGAGTCCTTACCCCTACCGCCATCCCCAATCATGGTTGATGGTAATCTGGAGTTTCAGATTTCGAGGATCGTAGATTCTCATCTCCATTGTCTTTCCCTGCAATACTTGGTGCACTGGAAATGTTTATGATCCAGAGGAAAGCATGTGGGTTTCAGCATCAGAGGTGAATGCCCCCCCAGGCTGGTTCGTTCATTCCACACCTCTTATCGGGAGAAACCTGGTCTTGAGTGTCCGGAGGCCACTTGTAGAAGGGGGGTACTGTCACGGGTGTGTCAGATGCAACAGACAGTCGCTCTGCATCTGGCTGCAGAAGGTCTCTGCGTTTGACATTGCAGAATGCCTTCTTAATCCTTCTGACCCAGCAGAAACCTCCACTCCCCCCTTTCCCTAGTGTCTGGGCTTCCTTCCCCTCATCCCTTCGTGTTGTACTTAGTCTTTCTCACACTGTGCGTAACAGTAAGAGGTAGTGGTGGGAGACTTTATGCTACTTGATCTGGAATTACCAGTTCTGAACTCTCCAGTGCTTTGTTTCTATCCTTTCTGGGTGCTTCTAGAAGTATGTTTGGGGTCATTGTCCATTGCAGGAAGACCCATGACCTAGGATGCAAACCCAGCTTTCTAACACTGGGTACTACATTGCTACCCAAAATCCTTTGAATCCTCACATTTCATTAATCCTTGCACATAATCAAGACACCCAGTGCATTTATTTGTAGGCCTCATTCCATTTACAGTAAACAGTTGAATGATGTGCTTTAACAAAAAGCACTATATTGGTCTCATATGTCCACAAGATACCCTCTGGCAATCTAAAAATAGTGGAGGCCGCCTGCTGGCACTTTGTAAGTTGTGAGGTCCACCTTTCAGAATATATACAAAAAAAGAAAATTTGACCACCTCAGATGGATACATTATATTGCAGTAGCAATATATGGCTATGCAGAGATTAGCAGGCTTCTGGCTCTCCAAAAATGTTTAGTGAGGGCCGGCTGCTGTCCCTCTAAATTTAGAGTGAAGGCTGTCAAACGACCCACTGACAATAGTGAGCACCACCTGCTGGCCCTCTAACAATAGTGAGGCCTGACTGCTGGCCCTCTAAAAATAGTAAGGGCCGCCTGATGGCCCTCTACAAATAATAAAGGCCAACTGATGGCCCTGAAAAAAAATGGGACTTTAAGACTCTCTCCTTCATAAATTAAACAGGATGTGTCTGATTATGTCTCACACACCACATAGCCAGATAAGATATTAAAATGTTAAAATTACATTTACTCATGATTGTTTTTTTCACAGTTGAAAGCAATGTGAACATGCAAAAAAGAAGCAAAAACACTACGAATGAACATAGCCCAAGGTGTGGAGGAACATTTTTTTTCTCTTATTTATTTTGCCTTAAATACAAGTCATTATCCTGGAAAGAATGTTTCTTAAAATTCTTTCCAGTAAAATCTATTTTAGCTTTGGCTTTGTATGTTTTATTGTCAGTCCGTAAAAGTGGCGAAATACTCTGACAACATTGTTCCCAGCAGCGACCTGGGATTTAGAGATTCTTACAGGGGTCTTCCCCATGCTGTTCCCATGCTATTTCAGCGCTGTTTCCATTGACTTGAGCAATTTCTAGGCCCCTCCAGACCTCTGGGGGGGGGGCACCAGAAAATTTCTTGAGTTTCCATTTGACTTCCATTATATTTGTTACTCGAGCACCCGAGCATTACGATTTGCTCGATCCTAGTAATGAGTACCCATGCATTTTAGTGCTCACTCATCACTAATCTTACTGATATTGGCTATATGTTTGGGGTTGTTGTCCTGCTGCAGTAAATTCGGAGCCATGCCTCCCTGACGGTATTACATGATGTAAAAGTGTCTGTCATTATTGTTCCCTTCTCCAGGACAACTGTAAACAAACTGTCTTCTGTCACAGCCAATTATTTCAAACATTACCATATCAGTCCAGAGCACTTGCTGCCATTTTTATGCACCCTAGTTTCTATGTTTTCAAACACAGTTGGATTTCCTGGCCTTGTTTCCATGTGGAAGGTATGAATTTTTAACACATTTTTTGTCCACTTCTCCAAAACAATAGATGGGTGCTGCTGGGCCCTTTTGCTTACTGAAAGATATCTGATTTTGTAGGGAAATAAGTATGATCTGTCTTTCATCTGCTGTGCTGCACTACATTTCCTTAGTTGACCACTGCATCTACATTTCTTAATGTTGCCATTTCTTCATACTTCTTCAAAAGAGCTTGAACAGCACATTTTGAAACCCAAGTCTGATTTCAAATCTTTTACTTGGATAGACCTTGTTGATGCAGCATAACAACCTTGTGTATTGTTGCTGTTCTCAGCGTTGCCATAGGATTAGGTTATAAAAAAATAATAAGTTACTGCATTGCTACTGTTTTGGTGGTGGAAAAATCTTTTTATTCCTGTATACTACAAAATACAACCCGTTCTCACATTCCCTAATAACTCAGTGTGTTAATAGTTTGATTCCTAAGCTAAAGGTCACTTGTTTGAAATGAGGAGCAGCCATAAAGAAGATATCCCAAGAAAAGAGAAACAGCATCATCCAGCTCATCGATAGCAGTCTCTTGGCCAAGGAAATTGCCAAACTGCGTCATATGAGTGCAATGACAGTTGGAAGAATAAGAAATGAAGTTTGTCTATCCATTCAAAAGCCAAGAGGTGGATGCCTAGGCAAAATATCAGAGTCAACAAGTTGGCTCATCACAAAGTCTATTAGTTCTGCACTACAAACTTTCAGGATTCCTGTTGTCCTTCTACAGTTTGACCACTAGTGGCTGCTATTGTTCACCTTAATAATTGTGCTCCAATTTCACTCCTTACCACTGGAAGCTGCTTTTGTGTTCTGCAATTTACTTAAATGGCAGATTCTTAACCTGTGAAATTCATATTGTTTCCTGTTTGGGTCTACTTAAAACTGCATGGATCTTTCACTCATTGCTTGAGTATTGTGTCTAGCTGTTCCAGTCTCCAGCTTCTGAACTTTCTTACCCGTCTGTTCTCATTTATCTCTGGATTTTTTTCTACAACCCTTTGCTATTTCCAAGAACATCTATGTCCACTTGCTGTTCCTGCTCTTGCTCCTTCAGCCACTGGATTCCAGCAGTGCTACTCCAGTATCGTAACACAAACATGGCAGTGAAGGTGACTCGTATGCTTTGTAATAGTAACATCACAGACATCCATGCAAGCGTAATACAACACACATTACACAAGTATGGAATGGTGGCTCGGAAAAAGGTTAAGAGAAGCCTCGACTTCAATATCATTATAAGAAGCGTTGGCTCGAGTTTGCAAATAAATATGAAAAGTGGCCAGTAGAAGATTGGAAACAGGTGATTTGGAGTGATAAGGCGAAAGTCAAAAAACTAGGCTCTGATGGTTGCAAATGGGTCTGGAAGAAACAAGGAAAAAAGGGGCTAATGTATCGAGAAATTGAAGGAACTGTCAAGTTCGGTGGAGGAAGCCTGATATAGGGTTGTGTCACAGCTAAAGGCACTGGACACTTGAGCAGGATCAATAGTGGTCTCAATTCTGAGCTATATGTGAATATCCTACAAGATAAGTTAGTTTATACACTCGAATATGCTGGGTATAAAAAGGACAACATAGTTTTCCAGCAGGTCAATGACCTGAAGAATATATCAAGATTGGCAAAGAAATGGTGTAATGAAAATGCAGAGATATAACAAGAGTCTGTATAACTAATCATATGCTAAATAGTAGCAAGTAAAATTTATACAGTTGTGTGAAAAACTGTTTGCCCATTCCTGATTTCCTATTATTTTACATGTTTGCCACACTTAAATGTTTCAGATCACAAAACAAATTTAAATAATATACAAAGATAAACACAAAATTGCAGTTTTGAAATGAAGATCTTCATTAGTATTGAGCATTCCGATACTGAAATATCAGGTATCAACCGATATTCGCGGTATCGGAGTTCCGATACTGAGTTCCAATACTTTTAGAATATCGAATACCGGAATCGGAAGTTGCAAAATTATGCCTGCGCTCTGCGGTGTCTCTGAAGGATGACAAGCTGGATGGCAGCGCTCAGCTTACTGTACTTGTCATTTAGTGTTAAAGGATTTATTAAAAAAATAATAGTATTTTCATGCACCATCTCTTTAAAAAAGCCGGCCGGCAATACAGCATCGGTACCCGACAATTTTTAACAGAATTAATAGAGCATCACACATACACTGTGTTCCAAATTATTATGCACATAAGATTTTCTCAGATTTTCCAAAATTATCTATATGAATTGCAGTCACAGATGTGTTATGTGCAGCATTAGACGGGGCATTATCATGCATGAAATGATCTCGATGGTCCAGATGGATGGAGTGGAGGATGGCTGGTTGATGGACACCACATGCAAACACGGCTGCGGCGCTAACAAGGAGGAGGTGGAGTAATGTTTTGGGCTGGAATCATGGGGAGAGAGATTGTCAGCCCTTTTAGGATCCCTGAAGGGGTAAAGATGAACTCCATAATGTATGTTGAGTTTCTCAAACAGCACTTCCTTCCTTGGTTCAAGAAGAAGAACCGTGCATTCCACAGCAAGATCATTTTCATGCATGATAATGCCCCGTCTCATGCTGCACATAACACATCTGCATCTCTGGCTGCTATGGGCATAAAAGGGGACAACCTTATGGCGTGGCACTCATGCTCCTCTGACCTCAACCCCATTGAGAACCTCTGGAGCATCATCAAAAGGAGTGTCTATGATGGCGGGACGCAGTTCACATCTAAGCAACAGCTCTGGGAGGGTATTCTGTCCTCATGCAAAACAATTGAAGCAGAAACCATAAAAAACCTGACAAATTCAACGGACGAGAGAGTTCAGAAGCTCCTTTGGAACAAGGGGTCGTATGTGCAAATGTAACATCACCTAGAATAAAGTTTTGAGTTGAAAACTGTTTGATTTCAGTTTGTAATAACCTGCTAATGATTATAATTTCAAAAATGACCATTTTTTTGTTTTTTATTAAAATGAAAAGGTTGAAAACTCTGCTGTGCATAATAATTTGGAACATGCATTTTGAGTGCAGTTTGAGTTTATTTTTTAAAAAATATACTGTTATCATAGGCAGTTTGTATAAAAACCTTTCAATTGTACTCTAATAGTTATTTGACTGGAAAATTACAATGACTGCAATTCATATAGGTAATTTGGGAAAATCTGAGAAAATCATATTTGCATTATAATTTGGAACACAGTGTAGATTAGATAGATAGAAACATGTCAGTCACATATAATAAGTACAGTGACAGTGTTGATTACTGTACTTGTCATTTAGTGTTAAAATAAAATGCTTTCTGTGTGAAGGAAGGAAGGAAAGGAGGAAAAAAAAGAAAAAATTTGTGTGTAAAAAAATTTTTTTTTTTTTAAAACTGTATGAAAGTCATTTAGTATATGGGCTTTGTTAGATTCCTCAGAGTGCAAAATCCTGCATATCTGAGTATCTGGGTGTGTCTGAAAAACAGATCTTTCAGTCTCCACCCAAAATGACAAGCAGGGATATCTGCTATAAAATGTGTGTAGATAGATCTGTTTATATGCATGATGTTATACCTGAGGAAGACTCAAACAAGTCGAAACCGGTTGTAGTTTAGTTTGAAATAAAAATTCTTTCAATCCGAATATCAAGTTCCATCATCATCCTTCAGGAGCGCATATTGCTGGGAAAAAACATTTACAAAGTGTTAAAATAAAGGATTTATTAAAAAAAAATTGGCGTGGGGTTCCTCGTAATTTTAGTCTCTAGCAGAGGTTAAGCAGACGGCTGGGGCAGATGTTGGTAGCCTGGGAAGGGGGTAATACCCACGGAGCTTCCCAGGCTACTAATATCAGCCCCCAGCTGAATACCTAGCCTTTCCTAGCTATTAAAATGGGGGACCCCAAAAAAAATAACGTGGGGTGCCCCCTATTTTAATAGCTAGCAAAGGCTAGGCAGACAGCTGGGGGCAGATATTAATAGCCCAGGAAGGGTGCCATGAATATTGGCCCCCTTCCCAGACTAGAATCACCAGCCGTCAGCCACCCCAGAAATGGCGCATCCATAGGATGCGCCAATTATGGCACTTAGCCTCGCTTTTCCCACTGCCCTGTAGCGGTGGCAGTGGGGTAATAGGGCTGGGGTTGATGTCAGCTTATAATGCCAGCTGACATCAAGCCCAGGTTAGTAATTGAGAGGCATCTATAAGACACCCCCATTACTAACCCCATAGTCAAAGTTAAAAAAACACAAACACCCAGAATAAAGTCCTTTAATTTAAATAAACACACAATTCTTTATTGTTCTAAATTAAACCATACATACCATCACGCCCATTCCAGCTGAAGCCAACGTCTTCTGCAATAAAAGTAAATTAATAAACCAACATCATCCTTACCTTTCCATGGTTCCCACGACAGCTCCAGCTCTGCTACATTCACATGACAGGCTGGATCGCAGCCGAAAGCTGCCATCCAGCTTGCCATGCCGCAGACACTGAGAAATGCAGGCATGCTTGCGCTCCTCAGTGTCTGGCTGTGATGGCATCCAGATGAGCCGAGGTCATGTCCAATGAACTCAGCTCATCTCATGCACGTCACAGCGTGGGAGAATTCTCCTGCGCTCAGCGCTTGAGCAAGAGAATTCTCCCACGCTGGGATGGCATTGAACGCTGCCATCCAGCTTGTCATCCTTCAGAGACACTGCAGAGCGCAAGCAAAAATATGGCGACGTCAAATTTTTGGTGAAAAATTCAATAAAATTAAAAAAAAAAAAAATACACATTTAGGGACTGCATCTTTATTAACCCCTCCACGTGAGGGGTTAGTAAAGATGCAATCCCTAAATTATTATTTTTTAAATTATTTTTAAATTAATTTTTCCCAAAAATTTTTACGTGGGCTTCGCCATATTTTTGTATGCCAGCCAGGTACAACATAGAGTAAATAATTAGTGTGCACTCTTGTCATAAGAAAAGAGGTGCTGATGAAGAGACACGAGGTGCCCAATACGTATATAAAATTATATCATCGCACACTCATGAGTGTGCGATGATATAATTTTATAGAGCCAGGTACAGCAGGCAGGAACGGGCTGCCCCCAACCACCAGATGCCTATTTGTACCTAGCCGGACACAACAATATAGGTAACCTTTTTTTTTTTTATATTTCATGAATTTCATGAAATAATTAAAAAAAAAATATGTGGGGCTTCGCCCTATTTTTATGTCCGGCCAGGTACAGCAGGCAGGAGCGGGCTGCCCCCAACCACCAGCTGCCTTTTTGTACATTGTCGGACACAACAATATAGGGAAGCCTATTTTTTTTTAATTATTTCATGAATTTCATGAAATAATTAAAAAAAAAAGTACGTGGGGCTTCGCCCTATTTTTGTGTCCAGCTTTCGGCTGCGATCCAGCCTGTCATGTGAATGTAGCAGAGCTGGATCGCATCCTATGGATGTGCCATTTCTGGGGCGGCTGATGGCTGGTGTTTCTAGCCTGGGAGGGGGCCAATATTCATGGCACCCTTCCTGGGCTATTAATATCAGCCCCCAGCTGTCTGCCTAGGCTTTGCTAGCTATTAAAATAGGGGGGACCCCACGTCATTTTTTGGGGGGTCGCCCATTTTAATAGCTAGTAAAGGCTAGGTATTCAGCTGGGGGCTGATATTAGCAGCCTGGGAAGCTCTGCGGGTATTACCCCCTTCCCAGGCTTCAAACATCTGCCCCAGCCGTCTGCTTAACCTCCGCTAGAGACTAGTGTTGAGCGATACCTTCCGATATCGGGAAATATCGGATCGGATTGGATCGGACCGATACCGAAAAAGTATCGGATATCGCCGATTCCGATACCGGAAACCAATGAAAGTCAATGGGACAGAAATATCGGAATGAAAATAAACCCTTTCTTTCCTTGTAGGTTAATTCTACATGAAGGAAAACAACTAAGAATAATGTAGAATGTATTGGGGGAGGTGGGAGAGACAATAAAGGCATAGAGGTTTAGCCTAATCAAATGGAATAGCAGGAATTAATATTTTTTTTAAGACGTTCTGAGTTACGGAAATATTGACTATGTTAAGTATTTTTATATTTTGTCAGATATTTGTTTCACTACTTCCATGCTCTTCACCTTCTTTTTTACTTCTCCCACACTTTCTCCTTCATCATCCTCAGCATCTTTTTCATCCTCTTCTTCTTCACCTTCTTCATCTTCTTCTTCTTCACCTTCTTCGTATTATTCTTTTTTTTTACATTCTTCATATTCTACTTCTTCATCTTCTTCATATTCTTCTTCTTCATCATATTCTTATTTGTGACAGGCATTCCTGTAGTTGTTATCTATAAAAGGTTGGACATTACACCTTTCGTTCTGCCCGTCACAAAAGATTTACAACAGGATTTGTCCGCGTTCAGTTTGGCCTGCAGCAGCAGGTCTTTTCCAGGGGCACCACGAGGAGGAATGGACTCACCCCCATACACTGCTTAGTCATCTTCTGCTTATAATTTAGATATTATCTTTTGCTCTGATTTTTAGTCTTATGCTTAATGTTCTTCCGCTTTTTGTTCTGCAGCTTCTTGTATTTCTGCTTCTTGGTTTTCTGTCTCTTTTTCTTCTGTATCTTGGTGCTTGTCTTCTCTTCTTTGTCCTCTTGGTCAACTTCTTCAGGGTCATTTTCTTGGTCTTCTTCGGGGTGGTCTTCAGGGTCGTCATCTTCGGGGGTCCTCGTCTTCGGGGTCCTTGTCTTCTTCGGGTTGGTCTTCTGGGTCCTCGTCTTCGGGGTCCTTGTCTTCTTCGGGGTGGTATTCAGGGTCCTCGTCTTCTTCGGGGTGGTCTTCAGGGTCCTCGTCTTCTTCGGGGTGGTCTTCAGGGTCCTCGTCTTCAGGGTCGTTGTCTTCGGGGTCCTCGTCTTCTTAGGGTCGGTCTTCAGGGTCCTCGTCAGGGAGATCCAGAGTGATTACCAAGAACCATTTCAAAAAGCTTGAACTTGGAAATGTAGCAGAAGGTACAAGAAAGCTGAGGAACTACCGAGAACCAGCTGACGGTACTGGAACCCGGATGGGTAGCAGAAGGTACAAGAGCCAATGGAACTGCTGAAGACCAGCTGACGGTACTGGAACTCGGTTACTAAGCAGGAGGTACCTGTGCCAGAAAGCACTACCAAGGACCAGCAGACGCTGGTGGAACTTGGATACCGAGAAGGAGGCACCTAATCCAAAGGCACTGCCGAGAACCAGCTGACGGTACTGGAACCCGGATGGGTAGCAGAAGGTACCCATGTAAAAAAAAGTTCAAGGCCGCGAGCCGGCCGCAGTTACCAAAACCCACAGTCCTACAGGGGGTGCTTGTCCTATTGGCACTATGGAACCAGCCTTCATTGCCTGATCCCGCAGCCCACATAGGAGTCACCTAAACTGCAGGCACCATACAGTCGGCTAACCCGACCGCAACACGACAGGACAACGCATTGGAGGCAAAGTGACGTTGACACTATCCGGAAACAGCTGGCGTGCTGGAACCAGGCTGGGCAGGAGGGAGTACCTGTGCCAAAGTCACTGCCGAGAACCAGCTGACTGTACTGGAACCCGGATGGGTAGTAGAAGGTACAAGAGCAAATGGAACTACCGAGGACCAGCTGACCGTACTGGAACCCGGATGGGTAGCAGAAGGTACAAGAGCCAATGGAACTGCCGAAGACCAGCTGACGGTACTGGAACTCGGTTACTAAGCAGGAGGTACCTGTGCCAGAAAGCATTACCAAGGACCAGCAGACGTTGGTGGAACTTGGATACCGAGAAGGAGGCACCTAATCCAAAGGCACTGCCGAGAACCAGCTGACGGTACTGGAACCCGGATGGGTAGCAGAAGGTACCCATGTAAAAAAAAGTTCAAGGCCGCGAGCCGGCCGCAGTTACCAAAACCCACAGTCCTACAGGGGGTGCTTGTCCTATAGGCACTATGGAACCAGCCTTCATTGCCAGATCCCGCAGCCCACATAGGAGTCACCTAAACTGCAGGCACCATACAGTCGGCTATACCGACCGCAACACGACAGTACAGCGCATTGGAGGCAAAGTGACATTGACACTACCCGGAAACAGCTGGCGTGCTGGAACCAGGCTGGGCAGGAGGGAGTACCCATGCCAAAGTCACTGCCGAGAACCAGCTGACGGTACTGGAACCCGGATGGCTAGTAGAAGGTACAAGAGCAAATTGAACTACCGAGGACCAGCTGACGGTACTGGAACCCGGATGGGTAGCAGAAGGTACAAGAGCCAATGGAACTGCCGAAGACCAGCTGACGGTACTGGAACTCGGTTACTAAGCAGGAGGTACCTGTGCCAGAAAGCACTACCAAGAACACGCAGACGTTGGTGGAACTTGGATACCGAGAAGGAGGCACCTAATCCAAAGGCACTGCCAAGAACCAGCTGACGGTACTGGAACCCGGATGGGTAGTAGAAGGTACAAGAGCAAATTGAACTACCGAGAACCAGCTGGCGGTGCTGGAGCCCAGGGTAAATACTAAAAACAGTGTGGAGCCAGAGGTGTAATTGGAGCAAGTTTTAAATCAGTAGTACAGTGGATGTGGACGAAGCAGGAGAATTTGCCGGACACACAGCAGGGGAACAGCTGACGTTACAGAACCCCAATAACACTGGAGCAAGCGTTGACTGTGCAGACGGCACTTCTGAGCAGCAACTAGCGGTATTGGAGCCCAGGGTAAATACTAAAAACAGAGGAGCCAGAGGTGTATTTGGAGGAGGTTTTAAATCAGTAGTACAGTGGATGTGGACAGAGCAGGAGAAATTGCCGTCCGCACAGCAGGGGAACAGCTGACGTTACTGAACCCCAATGACAAGGCAGCAAGTGTTGACTGTGCAGACAGCACTTCCGAGCGCCAACTGGCGGTGTTGGAGCTCAGGGATAATACTGAAAACAGAGGAGCCAGAGGTGTAATTGGAGCAACTTTAAAATCTGTAGTAGTGAGAATGTGGACAGAGCAGGAGAAATTGCCGTCCGCACAGCAGGGGAACAGCTGATGTTACTGAACCCCAATGACACGGCAGCAAGTGTTGACTGTGCAGACGGCACTTCCGAACGCCAACTGGCGGTGTTGGAGCTCAGGGATAATACTGAAAACAGAGGAGCCAGAGGTGTAATTGGAGCAACTTTAAAATCTGTAGTAGTGAGAATGTGGACAGAGCAGGAGAAATTTCCGTCCGCACAGCAGGGGAACAGCTGATGTTACTGAACCCCAATGACACGGCAGCAAGTGTTGACTGTGCAGACGGCACTTCCGAGCGCCAACTGGCGGTGTTGGAGCTCAGGGATAATACTGAAAACAGAGGAGCAAGAGGTGTAATTGGATCAACTTTAAAATCTGTAGTAGTGAGAATGTGGACAGAGCAGGAGAAATTGCCGTCCACACAGAAGGGGAACAGCTGACGTTACTGAACCCCAATGACATGGCAGCAAGTGTTGACTGTGCAGACAGCACTTCCGAGCGCCAACTGGCGGTGTTGGAGCTCAGGGATAATACTGAAAACAGAGGAGCCAGAAATGTATTTGGAGGAGGTTTTAAATCAGTAGTACAGTGGATGTGGACAGAGCAGGAGAAATTGCCGTCCGCACAGCAGGGGAACAGCTGACATTACTGAACCCCAATGACACGGCAACAAGAGTTGACTGTGCAGACGGCACTTCCGAACGCCAACTGGCGGTGTTGGAGCTCAGGGATAATACTGAAAACAGAGGAGCCAGAGGTGTAATTGGAGCAACTCTAAAATCTGTAGTAGTGAGAATGTGGACAGAGCAGGAGAAATTGTCATCCGCACAGCAGGGGAACAGCTGACGTTACTGAACCCCAATGACACGGCAGCAAGTGTTGACTGTGCAGACGGCACTTCCGAGCGCCAACTGGCGGTGTTGGAGCTCAGGGATAATACTGAAAACAGAGGAGCCAGAGGTGTAATTGGAGCAACTTTAAAATCTGTAGTAGTGAGAATGTGGACAGAGCAGGAGAAATTGCCGTCCGCACAGCAGGGGAACAGCTGACGTTACTGAACCCCAATGACATGGCAGCAAGTGTTGACTGTGCAGACGGCATTGCCGAGCGCCAACTGGCGGTATTGGAGCTCAGGGATAATACTGAAAACAGAGGAGCCAGAGGTGTAATTGGAGCAACTCTAAAATCTGTAGTAGTGAGAATGTGGACAGAGCAGGAGAAATTGCCGTCCGCACAGCAGGGGAACAGCTGACGTTACTGAACCCCAATGACACGGCAGCAAGTGTTGATTGTGCAGACGGCACTTCCGAGCGCCAACTGGCGGTGTTGGAGCTCAGGGATAATACTGAAAACAGAGGAGCCAGAGGTGTAATTGGAGCAACTTTAAAATCTGTAGTAGTGAGAATGTGGACAGAGCAGGAGAAATTGCCGTCCCCACAGCAGGGGAACAGCTGACGTGACTGAACCCCAATAACATGGCAGCAAGTGTTGATTGTGCAGACGGCACTTCCGAGCGCCAACTGGCGATGTTGGAGCTCAGGGATAATACTGAAAACAGAGGAGCCAGAGGTGTATTTGGAGGAGGTTTTAAATCAGTAGTACAGTGGATGTGGACAGAGCAGGAGAAATTGCCATCCGCACAGCAGGGGAACCTGTCATATTTTCAATTGGCTAAACGTCTCAACCCTAGGCAAGCTAGATGGTCCCTGTTTTTACTTGGTCCAATTTTGTTGTCAGTTTCTGTCCAGGGCTCAAAAATGTCAAGGCTGATGCTTTGTTCTGGAGCTTTCCTGGTGGTGGTGACCATGCCCCGATTTTACAGAAGGGGTAGTCATTTCGGCATTGTACCCTGAACTGGAGGGTGAGGTGTTGGAGGCCCAGGGGCACGCCCCTGCCTCTGACCCTTCAGGAAGGTTATTTGTACCATCTAATCTGCACCACAAAGTAATTAAGGAACATCACAACTCTATGCTTGCTGGTCATCCTGGTAATATGGCAACTGCGGACCTCCTTACTCGTCAATTTTGATAGCCGAGGTTGCATCGGGATGTAGTTCAACACGTATCTGCTTGTATTATTTGCGTGCGTTCTAAAGTATTGCATACCCGTCCATCTGGTACTCTTCTTCTGCTATCTATTCCTAGCAAGCCATGAACACACTTTTCCATGGATTTTATTATTGACCTACCGGTATCTGCAGGCAAAACTGTGGTTTTGTTGGTTGTAGATAGGGTCAGTAAAATGGTTCACTTCGTCGCATTATCGGCACTTCCGAATGGCAAGACTCTTGATCAGGTGTTTATAAATGAGATTGTGAAGCTTCACGGGGTTCCCTCCGATGTGGTGTCAGATTAGGAAGACCCAGTTTGTTTCCAAGTCATGGAAAGCATTCTGTTCTCCACTGGGGGTGCAGCTGTCCTTTTCCTCTGCCTTCCACCCTCAGTCGAATGGACAGATCGAGCTCATTAATCAGAATTTGAAGACTGACATCAGGTGTTTTGTCTCTGAAAATCAGGAGGATTAGGCATCCTACTTACTGCTGGGAGAATTTGCTATTGATAATCATTGTCAAGAATCTACTGGCAGGTCACCATTCTTTGGTGCATACGGTTACCATCCACAGTTTGGTACTTTTAGTGAGGGAGGGGCTTGGGGAGTTCCTGAGGAGGAACATATTGCTTTGTCACTTTCCTCGATGTGGTGGGGAGTTCTGAGTATTTTGAAGAGCATGGGAGACAGGTACAAATGTATGGCTGACAGAAAACGCTAGCCGGGTCCGGACCTGAATTTGAATGACTTTATGTGGTTGTCTAACAGGAATATTAAGTTGAAGGTTCCTTCTTGTAAGCTGGGACCTAGATTTACTGGTCCCTATAAAATAACCGCTATCATAAACCCAGCATCATTTCATATTTAGCTACCTCAGGCCCTTAAGCTTCAAAATCTCTTTCGTAGGTCTCTGCTCAATAAATATTTGGAACCTCTTGAGTCCTTACCCCTACCGCCATCCCCAATCATGGTTGATGGTAATCTGGAGTTTCAGATTTCGAGGATCGTAGATTCTCATCTCCATTGTCTTTCCCTGCAATACTTGGTGCACTGGAAATGTTTATGATCCAGAGGAAAGCATGCGGGTTTCAGCATCAGAGGTGAATGCCCCCAGGCTGGTTCGTTCATTCCACACCTCTTATCGGGAGAAACCTGGTCCTGAGTGTCCGGAGGCCACTTGTAGAAGGGGGGTACTGTCACGGGTGTGTCAGATGCAACAGACAGTCGCTCTGCATCTGGCTGCAGAAGGTCTCTGCGTTTGACATTGCAGATGCCTTCTTAATCCTTCTGACCCAGCAGAAACCTCCACTCCCCCCTTTCCCTAGTGTCTGGGCTTCCTTCCCCTCATCCCTTCGTGTTGTACTTAGTCTTTCTCACACTGTGCGTAACAGTAAGAGGTAGTGGTGGGAGACTTTATGCTACTTGATCTGGAATTACCAGTTCTGAACTCTCCAGTGCTTTGTTTCTATCCTTTCTGGGTGCTTCTAGAAGTATGTTTGGGGTCATTGTCCATTGCAGGAAGACCCATGACCTAGGATGCAAACCCAGCTTTCTAACACTGGGTACTACATTGCTACCCAAAATCCTTTGAATCCTCACATTTCATTAATCCTTGCACATAATCAAGACACCCAGTGCATTTATTTGTAGGCCTCATTCCATTTACAGTAAACAGTTGAATGATGTGCTTTAACAAAAAGCACTATATTGGTCTCATATGTCCACAAGATACCCTCTGTCAATCTAAAAATAGTGGAGGCCGCCTGCTGGCACTTTGTAAGTTGTGAGGTCCACCTTTCAGAATATATACAAAAAAAGAAAATTTGACCACCTCAGATGGATACATTATATTGCAGTAGCAATATATGGCTATGCAGAGATTAGCAGGCTTCTGGCTCTCCAAAAATGTTTAGTGAGGGCCGGCTGCTGTCCCTCTAAATTTAGACTGAAGGCTGTCAAACGACCCACTGACAATTGTGAGCACCACCTGCTGGCCCTCTAAAAATAGTGAGGCCTGACTGCTGGCCCTCTAAAAATAGTAAGGGCCGCCTGATGGCCCTCTACAAATAATAAAGGCCAACTGATGGCCCTGAAAAAAAATGGGACTTTAAGACTCTCTCCTTCATAAATTAAACAGGATGTGTCTGATTATGTCTCACACACCACATAGCCAGATAAGATATTAAAATGTTAAAATTACATTTACTCATGATTGTTTTTTTCACAGTTGAAAGCAATGTGAACATGCAAAAAAGAAGCAAAAACACTACGAATGAACATAGCCCAAGGTGTGGAGGAACATTTTTTTTCTCTTATTTATTTTGCCTTAAATACAAGTCATTATCCTGGAAAGAATGTTTCTTAAAATTCTTTCCAGTAAAATCTATTTTAGCTTTGGCTTTGTATGTTTTATTGTCAGTCCGTAAAAGTGGCGAAATACTCTGACAACATTGTTCCCAGCAGCGACCTGGGATTTAGAGATTCTTACAGGGGTCTTCCCCATGCTGTTCTCATGCTATTTCAGCGCTGTTTCCATTGACTTGAGCAATTTCTAGGCCCCTCCAGACCTCTGGGGGGGGGCACCAGAAAATTTCTTGAGTTTCCATTTGACTTCCATTATATTTGTTACTCGAGCACCCGAGCATTACGATTTGCTCGATCCTAGTAATGAGTACCCATGCATTTTAGTGCTCACTCATCACTAATCTTACTGATATTGGCTATATGTTTGGGGTTGTTGTCCTGCTGCAGTAAATTCGGAGCCATGCCTCCCTGACGGTATTACATGATGTAAAAGTGTCTGTCATTATTGTTCCCTTCTCCAGGACAACTGTAAACAAACTGTCTTCTGTCACAGCCAATTATTTCAAACATTACCATATCTGTCCAGAGCACTTGCTGCCATTTTTATGCACCCTAGTTTCTATGTTTTCAAACACAGTTGGATTTCCTGGCCTTGTTTCCATGTGGAAGGTATGAAATTTTAACACATTTTTTGTCCACTTCTCCAAAACAATAGATGGGTGCTGCTGGGCCCTTTTGCTTACTGAAAGATATCTGATTTTGTAGGGAAATAAGTATGATCTGTCTTTCATCTGCTGTGCTGCACTACATTTCCTTAGTTGACCACTGCATCTACATTTCTTAATGTTGCCATTTCTTCATACTTCTTCAAAAGAGCTTGAACAGCACATTTTGAAACCCAAGTCTGATTTCAAATCTTTTACTTGGATAGACCTTGTTGATGCAGCATAACAACCTTGTGTATTGTTGCTGTTCTCAGCGTTGCCATAGGATTAGGTTATAAAAAAATAATAAGTTACTGCATTGCTACTCTTTTGGTGGTGGAAAAATCTTTTTATTCCTGTATACTACAAAATACAACCCGTTCTCACATTCCCTAATAACTCAGTGTGTTAATAGTTTGATTCCTAAGCTAAAGGTCACTTGTTTGAAATGAGGAGCAGCCATAAAGAAGATATCCCAAGAAAAGAGAAACAGCATCATCCAGCTCATCGATTACAGTCTCTTGGCCAAGGAAATTGCCAAACTGCGTCATATGAGTGCAATGACAGTTGGAAGAATAAGAAATGAAGTTTGTCTATCCATTCAAAAGCCAAGAGGTGGATGCCTAGGCAAAATATCAGAGTCAACAAGTTGGCTCATCACAAAGTCTATTAGTTCTGCACTACAAACTTTCAGGATTCCTGTTGTCCTTCTACAGTTTGACCACTAGTGGCTGCTATTGTTCACCTTAATAATTGTGCTCCCATTTCACTCCTTACCACTGGAAGCTGCTTTTGTGTTCTGCAATTTACTTAAATGGCAGATTCTTAACCTGTGAAATTCATATTGTTTCCTGTTTGGGTCTACTTAAAACTGCATGGATCTTTCACTCATTGCTTGAGTATTGTGTCTAGCTGTTCCAGTATCCAGCTTCTGAACTTTCTTACCCGTCTGTTCTCATTTATCTCTGGATTTTTTTCTACAACCCTTTGCTATTTCCAAGAACATCTATGTCCACTTGCTGTTCCTGCTCTTGCTCCTTCAGCCACTGGATTCCAGCAGTGCTACTCCAGTATCGTAACACAAACATGGCAGTGAAGGTGACTCATATGCTTTGTAATAGTAACATCACAGACATCCATGCAAGCGTAATACAACACACATTACACAAGTATGGAATGGTGGCTCGGAAAAAGGTTAAGAGAAGCCTCGACTTCAATATCATTATAAGAAGCGTTGGCTCGAGTTTGCAAATAAATATGAAAAGTGGCCAGTAGAAGATTGGAAACAGGTGATTTGGAGTGATAAGGCGAAAGTCAAAAAACTAGGCTCTGATGGTTGCAAATGGGTCTGGAAGAAACAAGGAAAAAAGGGGCTAATGTATCGAGAAATTGAAGGAACTGTCAAGTTCGGTGGAGGAAGCCTGATATAGGGTTGTGTCACAGCTAAAGGCACTGGACACTTGAGCAGGATCAATAGTGGTCTCAATTCTGAGCTATATGTGAATATCCTACAAGATAAGTTAGTTTATACACTCGAATATGATGGGTATAAAAAGGACAACATAGTTTTCCAGCAGGTCAATGACCTGAAGAATATATCAAGATTGGCAAAGAAATGGTGTAATGAAAATGCAGAGATATAACAAGAGTCTGTATAAATAATCATATGCTAAATAGTAGCAAGTAAAATTTATACAGTTGTGTGAAAAACTGTTTGCCCATTCCTGATTTCCTATTATTTTACATGTTTGCCACACTTAAATGTTTCAGATCACAAAACAAATTTAAATAATATACAAAGATAACACAAGTAAACACAAAATTGCAGTTTTGAAATGAAGGTCTTCATTAGTATTGAGCATTCCGATACTGAAATATCAGGTATCAACCGATATTCGCGGTATCGGAGTTCCGATACTGAGTTCCAATACTTTTAGAATATCGAATACCGGAATCGGAAGTTGCAAAATTATGCCTGCGCTCTGCGGTGTCTCTGAAGGATGACAAGCTGGATGGCAGCGCTCAGCTTACTGTACTTGTCATTTAGTGTTAAAGGATTTATTAAAAAAATAATAGTATTTTCATGCACCATCTCTTTAAAAAAGCCGGCCGGCAATTCAGCATCGGTACCCGACAATTTTTAACAGAATTAATAGAGCATCACACATACACTGTGTTCCAAATTATTATGCACATAAGATTTTCTCAGATTTTCCCAAATTATCTATATGAATTGCAGTCACAGATGTGTTATGTGCAGCATTAGACGGGGCATTATCATGCATGAAATGATCTCGATGGTCCAGATGGATGGAGTGGAGGATGGCTGGTTGATGGACACCACATGCAAACACGGCTGCGGCGCTAACAAGGAGGAGGTGGAGTAATGTTTTGGGCTGGAATCATGGGGAGAGAGATTGTCAGCCCTTTTAGGATCCCTGAAGGGGTAAAGATGAACTCCATAATGTATGTTGAGTTTCTCAAACAGCACTTCCTTCCTTGGTTCATGAAGAAGAACCGTGCATTCCGCAGCAAGATCATTTTCATGCATGATAATGCCCCGTCTCATGCTGCACATAACACATCTGCATCTCTGGCTGCTATGGGCATAAAAGGGGACAACCTTATGGCGTGGCACTCATGCTCCTCTGACCTCAACCCCATTGAGAACCTCTGGAGCATCATCAAAAGGAGTGTCTATGATGGCGGGAGGCAGTTCACATCTAAGCAACAGCTCTGGGAGGGTATTCTGTCCTCATGCAAAACAATTGAAGCAGAAACCATCCAAAACCTGACAAATTCAACGGACGAGAGAGTTCAGAAGCTCCTTTGGAACAAGGGGTCCTATGTGCAAATGTAACATCACCTAGAATAAAGTTTTGAGTTGAAAACTGTTTGATTTCAGTTTGTAATAACCTGCTAATGATTATAATTTCAAAAATGACCATTTTTTTGTTTTTTATTAAAATGAAAAGGTTGAAAACTCTGCTGTGCATAATAATTTGGAACATGCATTTTGAGTGCAGTTTGAGTTTTTTATTTTTTAAAAAATATACTGTTATCATAGGCAGTTTGTATAAAAACCTTTCAATTGTACTCTAATAGTTATTTGACTGGAAAATTACAATGACTGCAATTCATATAGGTAATTTGGGAAAATCTGAGAAAATCTTATTTGCATTATAATTTGGAACACAGTGTAGATTAGATAGATAGAAACATGTCAGTCACATATAATAAGTACAGTGACAGTGTTGATTACTGTACTTGTCATTCAGTGTTAAAATAAAATGCTTTCTGTGTGAAGGAAGGAAGGAAAGGAGGAAAAAAAAGAAAAAATTTGTGTGTTTAAAAAAATTTTTTTTTTTTTTAAAACTGTATGAAAGTCATTTAGTATATGGGTTTTGTTAGATTCCTCAGAGTGCAAAATCCTGCATATCTGAGTATCTGGGTGTGTCTGAAAAACAGATCTTTCAGTCTCCACCCAAAATGACAAGCAGGGATATCTGCTATAAAATGTGTGTAGATAGATCTGTTTATATGCATGATGTTATACCTGAGGAAGACTCAAAGAAGTCGAAACCGGTTGTATTTTAGTTTGAAATAAAAATTCTTTGAATCCGAATATCAAGTTCCATCATCATCCTTCAGGAGCGCATATTGCTGGGAAAAAACATTTACAAAGTGTTAAAATAAAGGATTTATTAAAAAAAAAATTGGCGTGGGGTTCCTCGTAATTTTAGTCTCTAGCAGAGGTTAAGCAGACGGCTGGGGCAGATGTTTGTAGCCTGGGAAGGGGGTAATACCCACGGAGCTTCCCAGGCTACTAATATCAGCCCCCAGCTGAATACCTAGCCTTTCCTAGCTATTAAAATGGGGGACCCCAAAAAAAATAACGTGGGGTGCCCCCTATTTTAATAGCTAGCAAAGGCTAGGCAGACAGCTGGGGGCAGATATTAATAGCCCAGGAAGGGTGCCATGAATATTGGCCCCCTTCCCAAACTAGAAACACCAGCCGTCAGCCGCCCCAGAAATGGCGCATCCATAGGATGCGCCAATTATGGCACTTAGCCTCGCTTTTCCCACTGCCCTGTAGCGGTGGCAGTGGGGTAATAGGGCTGGGGTTGATGTCAGCTTATAATGCCAGCTGATATCAAGCCCAGGCTAGTAATTGAGAGGCATCTATAAGACACCCCCATTACTAACCCCATAGTCAAAGTTAAAAAAACACAAACACCCAGAATAAAGTCCTTTAATTTAAATAAACACACAATTCTTTATTGTTCTAAATTAAACCATACATACCATCACGCCCATTCCAGCTGAAGCCAACGTCTTCTGCAATAAAAGTAAAATAATAAACCAACATCATCCTTAACTTTCCATGGTTCCCACGACAGCTCCAGCTCTGCTACATTCACATGACAGGCTGGATCGCAGCCGAAAGCTGCCATCCAGCTTGCCATGCCGCAGACACTGAGAAATGCAGGCATGCTTGCGCTCCTCAGTGTCTGGCTGTGATGGCATCCAGATGAGCCGAGGTCATGTCCAATGAACTCAGCTCATCTCATGCACGACACAGCGTGGGAGAATTCTCCTGCGCTCAGCGCTTGAGCAAGAGAATTCTCCCACGCTGGGATGGCATTGAACGCTGCCATCCAGCTTGTCATCCTTCAGAGACACTGCAGAGCGCAAGCAAAAATATGGCGACGTCAAATTTTTGGTGAAAAATTCAATAAAATTAAAAAAAAAAAAAATACACATTTAGGGACTGCATCTTTATTAACCCCTCCACGTGAGGGGTTAGTAAAGATGCAATCCCTAAATTATTATTTTTTAAATTATTTTTAAATTAATTTTTCCCAAAAATTTTTACGTGGGCTTCGCCATATTTTTGTATGCCAGCCAGGTACAACATAGAGTAAATAATTAGTGTGCACTCTTGTCATAACAAAAGAGGTGCTGATGAAGAGACACGAGGTGCCCAATATGTATATAAAATTATATCATCGCACACTCATGAGTGTGCGATGATATAATTTTATAGAGCCAGGTACAGCAGGCAGGAACGGGCTGCCCCCAACCACCAGATGCCTATTTGTACCTAGCCGGACACAACAATATAGGTAACCCTTTTTATTTTTTAAAATTTCATGAATTTCATGAAATAATTAAAAAAAAAATATGTGGGGCTTCGCCCTATTTTTATGTCCAGCCAGGTACAGCAGGCAGGAGCGGGCTGCCCCCAACCACCAGCTGCCTATTTGTACCTTGTCGGACACAACAATATAGGGAAGCCTATTTTTTTTTAATTATTTCATGAATTTCATGAAATAATTTTAAAAAAAAGTACGTGGGGCTTCGCCCTATTTTTGTGTCTAGCTTTCGGCTGCGATCCAGCCTGTCATGTGAATGTAGCAGAGCTGGATCGCATCCTATGGATGTGCCATTTCTGGGGCGGCTGATAGCTGGTGTTTCTAGCCTGGGAGGGGGCCAATATTCATGGCACCCTTCCTGGGCTATTAATATCAGCCCCCAGCTGTCTGCCTAGCCTTTGCTAGCTATTAAAATAGGGGGGACCCCACGTCATTTTTTGGGGGGTCGCCCATTTTAATAGCTAGTAAAGGCTAGGTATTCAGCTGGGGGCTGATATTAGCAGCCTGGGAAGCTCTGCGGGTATTACCCCCTTCCCAGGCTTCAAACATCTGCCCCAGCCGTCTGCTTAACCTCCGCTAGAGACTAGTGTTGAGCGATACCTTCCGATATCGGGAAATATCGGATCGAATTGGATCGGACCGATACCGAAAAAGTATCGGATATCGCCGATTCCGATACCGGAAACCAATGCAAGTCAATGGGACAGAAATATCGGAATGAAAATAAACCCTTTCTTTCCTTGTAGGTTAATTCTACATGAAGGAAAACAACTAAGAATAATGTAGAATGTATTGGGGGAGGTGGGGGAGACAATAAAGGCATAGAGGTTTAGCCTAATCAAATGGAATAGCAGGAATTAATATTTTTTTTAAGACGTTCTGAGTTACGGAAATATTGACTATGTTAAGTGTTTTTATATTTTGTCAGATATTTGTTTCACTACTTCCATGCTCTTCACCTTCTTTTTTACTTCTCCCACACTTTCTCCTTCATCATCCTCAGCATCTTTTTCATCCTCTTCTTCTTCACTTTCTTCATCTTCTTCTTCTTCACCTTCTTCGTATTATTCTTTTTTTTTACATTCTTCATATTCTACTTCTTCATCTTCTTCATATTCTTCTTCTTCATCATATTCTTATTTGTGACAGGCATTCCTGTAGTTGTTATCTATAAAAGGTTGGACATTACACCTTTCGTTCTGCCCGTCACAAAAGATTTACAACAGGATTTGTCCGCGTTCAGTTTGGCCTGCAGCAGCAGGTCTTTTCCAGGGGCACCACGAGGAGGAACGGACTCACCCCCATACACTGCTTAGTCATCTTCTGCTTATAATTTAGATATTATCTTTTGCTCTGATTTTTAGTCTTATGCTTAATGTTCTTCCGCTTTTTGTTCTGCAGCTTCTTGTATTTCTGCTTCTTGGTTTTCTGTCTCTTGTTCTTCTGTATCTTGGTGCTTGTCTTCTCTTCTTTGTCCTCTTGGTCAACTTCTTCAGGGTCATTTTCTTGGTCTTCTTCGGGGTGGTCTTCAGGGTCGTCGTCTTCGGGGGTCCTCGTCTTCGGGGTCCTCATCTTTTCGGGGTGGTCTTCAGGGTCCTCGTCTTCTTCGGGGTGGTTTTCAGGGTCCTCGTCTTCTTCGGGGTGGTCTTCAGGGTCCTGGTCTTCAGGGTCGTTGTCTTCGGGGTCCTCGTCTTCTTAGGGTCGGTCTTCAGGGTCCTCGTCTTCAGGGTCCACGTCAGGGAGATCCAGAGTGATTACCAAGAACCATTTCAAAAAGCTTGAACTTGGAAATGTAGCAGAAGGTACAAGAAAGCTGAGGAACTACCGAGAACCAGCTGACGGTACTGGAACCCGGATGGGTAGCAGAAGGTACAAGAGCCAATGGAACTGCCGAAGACCAGCTGACGGTACTGGAACTCGGTTACTAAGCAGGAGGTACCTGTGCCAGAAAGCACTACCAAGGTCCAGCAGACGTTGGTGGAACTTGGATACCGAGATGGAGGCACCTAATCCAAAGGCACTGCCGAGAACCAGCTGACGGTACTGGAACCCAGATGGGTAGAAGAAGGTACCCATGTAAAAAAAAGTTCAAGGCCACGAGCCGGCCGCAGTTACCAAAACCCACAGTCCTACAGGGGGTGCTTGTCCTATTGGCACTATGGAACCAGCCTTCATTGCCTGATCCCGCAGCCCACATAGGAGTCACCTAAACTGCAGGCACCATAGAGTCGGCTAACCCGACCGCAACACGACAGGACAACGCATTGGAGGCAAAGTGACGTTGACACTACCCGGAAACAGCTGGCGTGCTGGAACCAGGCTGGGCAGGAGGGAGTACCTGTGCCAAAGTCACTGCCGAGAACCAGCTGACGGTACTGGAACCCGGATGGGTAGTAGAAGGTACAAGAGCAAATGGAACTACCGAGGACCAGCTGACGGTACTGGAACCCGGATGGGTAGCAGAAGGTACAAGAGCCAATGGAACTGCCGAAGACCAGCTGACGGTACTGGAACTCGGTTACTAAGCAGGAGGTACCTGTGCCAGAAAGCACTACCAAGGACCAGAAGACGTTGGTGGAACTTGGATACCGAGAAGGAGGCACCTAATCCAAAGGCACTGCCGAGAACCAGCTGACGGTACTGGAACCCAGATGGGTAGCAGAAGGTACCCATGTAAAAAAAGGTTCAAGGCCGCGAGCCGGCCGCAGTTACCAAAACCCACAGTCCTACAGGGGGTGCTTGTCCTATTGGCACTATGGAACCAGCCTTCATTGCCTGATCCCTTAGCCCACATAGGAGTCACCTCAACTGCAGGCACCATAGAGTCGGCTAACCCGACCGCAACACGACAGGACAACGCATTGGAGGCAAAGTGACGTTGACACTACCCGGAAACAGCTGGCGTGCTGGAACCAGGCTGGGCAGGAGGGAGTACCTGTGCCAAAGTCACTGCCGAGAACCAGCTGACGGTACTGGAACCCGGATGGGTAGTAGAAGGTACAAGAGCAAATGGAACTACCGAGGACCAGCTGACGGTACTGGAACCCGGATGGGTAGCAGAAGGTACAAGAGCCAATGGAACTGCCGAAGACCAGCTGACGGTACTGGAACTCGGTTACTAAGCAGGAGGTACCTGTGCCAGAAAGCACTACCAAGAACCAGCAGACGTTGGTGGAACTTGGATACCGAGAAGGAGGCACCTAATCCAAAGGCACTGCCAAGAACCAGCTGACGGTACTGGAACCCGGATGGGTAGTAGAAGGTACAAGAGCAAATGGAACTACCGAGAACCAGCTGGCGGTGCTGGAGCCCAGGGTAAATACTAAAAACAGAGTGGAGCCAGAGGTGTAATTGGAGCAAGTTTTAAATCAGTAGTACAGTGGATGTGTACAAAGCAGGATAATTTGCCGGACACACAGCAGGGGAACAGCTGACGTTACTGAACCCCAATAACACTGGAGCAAGCGTTGACTGTGCAGACGGCACTTCTGAGCAGCAACTAGCGGTATTGGAGCCCAGGGTAAATACTAAAAACAGAGGAGCCAGAGGTGTATTTGGAGGAGGTTTTAAATCAGTAGTACAGTGGATGTGGACAGAGCAGGAGAAAGTGCCGTCCGCACAGCAGGGGAACAGCTGACGTTACTGAACCCCAATGACACGGCAGCAAGTGTTGACTGTGCAGACGGCACTTCCGAACGCCAACTGGCGGTGTTGGAGCTCAGGGATAATACTGAAAACAGAGGAGCCAGAGGTGTAATTGGAGCAACTTTAAAATCTGTAGTAGTGAGAATGTGGACAGAGCAGGAGAAATTGCCGTCCGCACAGCAGGGGAACAGCTGACGTTACTGAACCGCAATGACACGGCAGCAAGTGTTGACTGTGCAGACGGCACTTCCGAGCGCCAACTGGCGGTGTTGGAGCTCAGGGATAATACTGAAACAGAGGAGCCAGAGATGTAATTGGAGCAACTTAAAATCTGTAGTAGTGAGAATGTGGACAGAGCAGGAGAAATTGCCGTCCGCACAGAAGGGGAACAGCTGACGTTACTGAACCCCAATGACATGGCAGCAAGTGTTGACTGTGCAGACGGCACTTCCGAGCGCCAACTGGCGGTGTTGGAGCTCAGGGATAATACTGAAAACAGAGGAGCCAGAAATGTATTTGGAGGAGGTTTTAAATCAGTAGTACAGTGGATGTGGACAGAGCAGGAGAAATTGCCGTCCGCACAGCAGGGGAACAGCTGACGTTACTGAACCCCAATGACACGGCAGCAAGACTTGACTGTGCAGACGGCACTTCCGAGCGCCAACTGGCGGTGTTGGAGCTCAAGGATAATACTGAAAACAGAGGAGCCAGAGGTGTAATTGGAGCAACTCTAAAATCTGTAGTAGTGAGAATGTGGACAGAGCAGGAGAAATTGCCATCCGCACAGCAGGGGAACAGCTGACGTTACTGAACCCCAATGACACAGCAGCAAGTGTTGACTGTGCAGACGGCACTTCCGAGCACCAACTGGCGGTGTTGGAGCTCAGGGATAATACTGAAAACAGAGGAGCCAGAGGTGTAATTGGATCAACTTTAAAATCTGTAGTAGTGAGAATGTGGACAGAGCAGGATAAATTGCCGTCCGCACAGCAGGGGAACAGCTGACGTTACTGAACCCCAATGACATGGCAGCAAGTGTTGACTGTGCAGACGGCATTTCCGAGCGCCAACTGGCGGTGTTGGAGCTCAGGGATAATACTGAAAACAGAGGAGCCAGAGGTGTAATTGGAGCAACTCTAAAATCTGTAGTAGTGAGAATGTGGACAGAGCAGGAGAAATTGCCGACCGCACAGCAGGGGAACAGCTGACGTTACTGAACCCCAATGACACGGCAGCAAGTGTTGACTGTGCAAACGGCACTTCCGAGCGCCAACTGGCGGTGTTGGAGCTCAGGGATAATACTGAAAACAGAGGAGCCAGAGGTGTAATTGGAGCAACTTTAAAATCTGTAGTAGTGAGAATGTGGACAGAGCAGGAGAAATTGCCGTCCGCACAGCAGGGGAACAACTGACGTTACTAAACCCCAAAAATATGGCAGCAAGAGTTGACTGTGCAGGCGGCACTTCCGAGCGCCAACTGGCGATGTTGGAGCTCAGGGATAATACTGAAAACAGAGGAGCCAGAGGTGTATTTGGAGGAGGTTTTAAATCGGTAGTACAGTGGATGTGGACAGAGCAGGAGAAATTGCCGTCCGCACAGCAGGGGAACAGCTGACGTTACTGAACCCCAATAACATGGCAGCAAGTGTTGACTGTGCAGACGGCACTTCCGAGCGCCAACTGACGGTGTTGGAGCTCAGGGATAAAACTGAAAACAGGGAGCCAGAGGTGTATTTGGAGGAGGTTTTAAATCAGTAGTACAGTGGATGTGGACAGAGCAGGAGAAAGTGCCGTCTGCACAGCAGGGGAACAGCTGACGTTACTGAACCCCAATAACACGGCAGCAAGTGTTGACTGTGCAGACGGCACTTCCGAGCGCCAACTGGCGGTGTTGGAGCTCAGGGATAATACTGAAAACACAGGAGCCAGAGGTGTAATTGGAGCAACTTTAAAATCTGTAGTAGTGAGAATGTGGACAGAGCAGGAGAAAATGCCGTCCGCACAGCAGGGGAACAGCTGACGTTACTGAACCCCAATGACACGGCAGCAAGTGTTGACTGTGCAGACGGCACTTCCGAGCGCCAACTGGCGGTGTTGGAGCTCAGGGATAATACTGAAAACAGAGGAGCCAGAGGTGTATTTGGAGGAGGTTTTAAATCAGTAGTACAGTGGATGTGGACAGAGCAGGAGAAAGTGCCGTCCGCACAGCAGGGGAACAGCTGACGTTACTGAACCCCAATAACACGGCAGCAAGTGTTGACTGTGCAGACGGCACTTCCGAGCGCCAACTGGCGGTGTTGGAGCTCAGGGATAATACTGAAAACACAGGAGCCAGAGGTGTAATTGGAGCAACTTTAAAATCTGTAGTAGTGAGAATGTGGACAGAGCAGGAGAAATTGCCGTCCGCACAGCAGGGGAACAGCTGACGTTACTGAACCCCAATGACACGGCAGCAAGTGGTGACTGTGCAGACGGCACTTCCGAGCGCCAACTGGCGGTGTTGGAGCTCAGGGATAATATTGAAAGCAGAGGAGCCAGAGGTGTAATTGGAGCAACTTTAAAATCTGTAGTAGTGAGAATGTGGACAGAGCAGGAGAAATTGCCGTCCGCACAGCAGGGGAACAGCTGACGTTACTGAACCCCAATGACACGGCACTAAGTGTTGACTGTGCAGACGGCACTTCCGAGCGCCAACTGGCGGTGTTGGAGCTCAGGGACAATACTGAAAACAGAGGAGCCAGAGGTGTAATTGGAGCAACTTTAAAATCTGTGGTAGTGAGAATGTGGACAGAGCAGGAGAAATTGCCGTCCGCACAGCAGGGGAACAGCTGACATTGCTGAACCCCAATGACATGGCAGCAAGTGTTGACTGTGCAGACGGCACTTCCGAGCGCCAACTGGCGGTGTTGGAGCTCAGGGATAATACTGAAAACAGAGGAGCCAGAAGTGTATTTGGAAGAGGATTTAAATCAGTAGTACAGTGGATGTGGACAGAGCAGGAGAAATTGCCGTCCGCACAGCAGGGGAACAGTTGATGTTACTGAACCCCAATAACACGGCAGCAAGTGTTGACTGTGCAGATGGCACTTCCGAGCGCCAACTGGCGGTGTTGGAGCTCAGGGATAATACTGAAAACAGAGGAGCCAGAGGTGTAATTGGAGCAACTTTAAAATCTGTAGTAGTGAGAATGTGGACAGAGCAGGAGAAATTGCCGTCCGCACAGCAGGGGAACAGCTGACGTTACTGAACCCCAATGACATGGCAGCAAGTGTTGACTGTGCAGACGGCATTTCCGAGCGCCAACTGGCGGTGTTGGAGCTCAGGGATAATACTGAAAACAGAGGAGCCAGAGGTGTAATTGGAGCAACTCTAAAATCTGTAGTAGTGAGAATGTGGACAGAGCAGGAGAAATTGCCGACCGCACAGCAGGGGAACAGCTGACGTTACTGAACCCCAATGACACGGCAGCAAGTGTTGACTGTGCAAACGGCACTTCCGAGCGCCAACTGGCGGTGTTGGAACTCAGGGATAATACTGAAAACAGAGGAGCCAGAAGTGTATTTGGAAGAGGATTTAAATCAGTAGTACAGTGGATGTGGACAGAGCAGGAGAAATTGCCGTCCGCACAGCAGGGGAACAGTTGATGTTACTGAACCCCAATAACACGGCAGCAAGTGTTGACTGTGCAGATGGCACTTCCGAGCGCCAACTGGCGGTGTTGGAGCTCAGGGATAATACTGAAAACAGAGGAGCCAGAGGTGTAATTGGAGCAACTTTAAAATCTGTAGTAGTGAGAATGTGGACAGAGCAGGAGAAATTGCCGTCCGCACAGCAGGGGAACAGCTGACGTTACTGAACCCCAATGACATGGCAGCAAGTGTTGACTGTGCAGACGGCATTTCCGAGCGCCAACTGGCGGTGTTGGAGCTCAGGGATAATACTGAAAACAGAGGAGCCAGAGGTGTAATTGGAGCAACTCTAAAATCTGTAGTAGTGAGAATGTGGACAGAGCAGGAGAAATTGCCGACCGCACAGCAGGGGAACAGCTGACGTTACTGAACCCCAATGACACGGCAGCAAGTGTTGACTGTGCAAACGGCACTTCCGAGCGCCAACTGGCGGTGTTGGAACTCAGGGATAATACTGAAAACAGAGGAGCCAGAGGTGTAATTGGAGCAACTTTAAAATCTGTAGTAGTGAGAATGTGGACAGAGCAGGAGAAATTGCCGTCCGCACAGCAGGGGAACAACTGACGTTACTAAACCCCAAAAATATGGCAGCAAGAGTTGACTGTGCAGGCGGCACTTCCGAGCGCCAACTGGCGGTGTTGGAGCTCAGGGATAATACTGAAAACAGAGGAGCCAGAAGTGTATTTGGAAGAGGATTTAAATCAGTAGTACAGTGGATGTGGACAGAGCAGGAGAAATTGCCGTCCGCACAGCAGGGGAACAGTTGATGTTACTGAACCCCAATAACACGGCAGCAAGTGTTGACTGTGCAGATGGCACTTCCGAGCGCCAACTGGCGGTGTTGGAGCTCAGGGATAATACTGAAAACAGAGGAGCCAGAGGTGTAATTGGAGCAACTTTAAAATCTGTAGTAGTGAGAATGTGGACAGAGCAGGAGAAATTGCCGTCCACACAGCAGGGGAACAGCTGACGTTACTGAACCCCAATGACATGGCAGCAAGTGTTGACTGTGCAGACGGCATTTCCGAGCGCCAACTGGCGGTGTTGGAGCTCAGGGATAATACTGAAAACAGAGGAGCCAGAGGTGTAATTGGAGCAACTCTAAAATCTGTAGTAGTGAGAATGTGGACAGAGCAGGAGAAATTGCCGACCGCACAGCAGGGGAACAGCTGACGTTACTGAACCCCAATGACACGGCAGCAAGTGTTGACTGTGCAAACGGCACTTCCGAGCGCCAACTGGCGGTGTTGGAGCTCAGGGATAATACTGAAAACAGAGGAGCCAGAGGTGTAATTGGAGCAACTTTAAAATCTGTAGTAGTGAGAATGTGGACAGAGCAGGAGAAATTGCCGTCCGCACAGCAGGGGAACAACTGACGTTACTAAACCCCAAAAATATGGCAGCAAGAGTTGACTGTGCAGGCGGCACTTCCGAGCGCCAACTGGCGATGTTGGAGCTCAGGGATAATACTGAAAACAGAGGAGCCAGAGGTGTATTTGGAGGAGGTTTTAAATCAGTAGTACAGTGGATGTGGACAGAGCAGGAGAAATTGCCGTCCGCACAGCAGGGGAACAGCTGACGTTACTGAACCCCAATAACATGGCAGCAAGTGTTGACTGTGCAGACGGCACTTCCGAGCGCCAACTGACGGTGTTGGAGCTCAGGGATAAAACTGAAAACAGGGAGCCAGAGGTGTATTTGGAGGAGGTTTTAAATCGGTAGTACAGTGGATGTGGACAGAGCAGGAGAAAGTGCCGTCCGCACAGCAGGGGAACAGCTGACGTTACTGAACCCCAATAACACGGCAGCAAGTGTTGACTGTGCAGACGGCACTTCCGAGCGCCAACTGGCGGTGATGGAGCTCAGGGATAATACTGAAAACACAGGAGCCAGAGGTGTAATTGGAGCAACTTTAAAATCTGTAGTAGTGAGAATGTGGACAGAGCAGGAGAAAATGCCGTCCGCACAGCAGGGGAACAGCTGATGTTACTGAACCCCAATGACACGGCAGCAAGTGTTGACTGTGCAGACGGCACTTCCGAGCGCCAACTGGCGGTGTTGGAGCTCAGGGATAATACTGAAAACAGAGGAGCCAGAGGTGTATTTGGAGGAGGTTTTAAATCAGTAGTACAGTGGATGTGGACAGAGCAGGAGAAAGTGCCGTCCGCACAGCAGGGGAACAGCTGACGTTACTGAACCCCAATAACACGGCAGCAAGTGTTGAGTGTGCAGACGGCACTTCCGAGCGCCAACTGGCGGTGTTGGAGCTCAGGGATAATACTGAAAACACAGGAGCCAGAGGTGTAATTGGAGCAACTTTAAAATCTGTAGTAGTGAGAATGTGGACAGAGCAGGAGAAATTGCCGTCCGCACAGCAGGGGAACAGCTGACGTTACTGAACCCCAATGACACGGCACTAAGTGTTGACTGTGCAGACGGCACTTCCGAGCGCCAACTGGCGGTGTTGGAGCTCAGGGACAATACTGAAAACAGAGGAGCCAGAGGTGTAATTGGAGCAACTTTAAAATCTGTGGTAGTGAGAATGTGGACAGAGCAGGAGAAATTGCCGTCCGCACAGCAGGGGAACAGCTGACGTTGCTGAACCCCAATGACATGGCAGCAAGTGTTGACTGTGCAGACGGCACTTCCGAGCGCCAACTGGCGGTGTTGGAACTCAGGGATAATACTGAAAACAGAGGAGCCAGAAGTGTATTTGGAAGAGGATTTAAATCAGTAGTACAGTGGATGTGGACAGAGCAGGAGAAATTGCCGTCCGCACAGCAGGGGAACAGTTGATGTTACTGAACCCCAATAACACGGCAGCAAGTGTTGACTGTGCAGATGGCACTTCCGAGCGCCAACTGGCGGTGTTGGAGCTCAGGGATAATACTGAAAACAGAGGAGCCAGAGGTGTAATTGGAGCAACTTTAAAATCTGTAGTAGTGAGAATGTGGACAGAGTAGGAGAAATTGCCGTCCGCACAGCAGGGGAACAGCTGATGTTACTGAACCCCAATGACACGGCAGCAAGTGTTTACTGTGCAGACGGCACTTCCGAGCGCCAACTGGCGGTGTTGTAGCTCAGGGATAATACTGAAAACAGAGGAGCCAAAGGTGTAATTGGAGCAACTTTAAAATCTGTAGTAGTGAGAATGTGGACAGAGCAGGAGAAATTGCCGTCCGCACAGCAGGGGAACAGCTGATATTACTGAACCCCAATGACACGGCAGCAAGTGTCAACTGTGCAGACGGCACTTCCGAGCGCCAACTGGCGGTGTTGGAGCTCAGGGATAATACTGAAAACAGAGGAGCCAGAGGTGTAATTGGAGCAACTTTAAAATCTGTAGTAGTGAGAATGTGGACAGAGCAGGAGAAATTGCCGTCCGCACAGCAGGGGAACAGCTGACGTTACTGAACCCCAATGACACGGCAGCAAGTGTTGACTGTGCAGACGGCACTTCCGAGCGCCAACTGGCGGTGTTGGAGCTCAGGGATAATACTGAAAACAGAGGAGCCAGAAGTGTATTTGGAAGAGGATTTAAATCAGTAGTACAGTGGATGTGGACAGAGCAGGAGAAATTGCCGTCCGCACAGCAGGGGAACAGTTGATGTTACTGAACCCCAATAACACGGCAGCAAGTGTTGACTGTGCAGACGGCACTTCCGAGCGCCAACTGGCGGTGTTGGAGCTCAGGGATAATACTGAAAACAGAGGAGCCAGAGGTGTAATTGGAGCAACTTTAAAATCTGTAGTAGTGAGAATGTGGACAGAGTAGGAGAAATTGCCGTCCGCACAGCAGGGGAACAGCTGATGTTACTGAACCCCAATGACACGGCAGCAAGTGTTTACTGTGCAGACGGAACTTCCGAGCGCCAACTGGCGGTGTTGTAGCTCAGGGATAATACTGAAAACAGAGGAGCCAAAGGTGTAATTGGAGCAACTTTAAAATCTGTAGTAGTGAGAATGTGGACAGAGCAGGAGAAATTGCCGTCCGCACAGCAGGGGAACAGCTGACGTTGCTGAACCCCAATGACACGGCAGCAAGTGTTGACTGTGCAGACGGCACTTCCGAGCGCCAACTGGCAGTGTTGGAGCTCAGGGATAATACTGAAAACAGAGGAGCCAGAGGTGTAATTGGAGCAACTCTAAAATCTGTAGTAGTGAGAATGTGGACAGAGCAGGAGAAATTGCCGTCCGCACAGCAGGGGAACAGCTGATATTACTGAACCCCAATGACACGGCAGCAAGTGTCGACTGTGCAGACGGCACTTCCGAGCGCCAACTGGCGGTGTTGGAGCTCAGGGATAATACTGAAAACAGAGGAGCCAGAGGTGTAATTGGAGCAACTTTAAAATCTGTAGTAGTGAGAATGTGGACAGAGCAGGAGAAATTGCCGTCCGCACAGCAGGGGAACAGCTGACGTTACTGAACCCCAATGACACGGCAGCAAGTGTTGACTGTGCAGACGGCACTTCCGAGCGCCAACTGGCGGTGTTGGAGCTCAGGGATAATACTGAAAACAGAGGAGCCAGAGGTGTAATTGGAGCAAGTCTAAAATCTGTAGTAGTGAGAATGTGGACAGAGCAGGAGAAATTGCCATCCGCACAGCTGGGGAACAGCTGACGTTACTGAACCCCAATGACACAGCAGCAAGTGTTGACTGTGCAGACGGCACTTCCGAGCGCCAACTGTCGATGTTGGAGCTCAGGGATAATACTGAAAACAGAGGAGCCAGAGGTGTATTTGGAGGAGGTTTTAAATCAGTAGTACAGTGGATGTGGACAGAGCAGGAGAAATTGCCGTCCGCACAGCAGGGGAACAGCTGACGTTACTGAAACCCAATAACATGGCAGCAAGTGTTGACTGTGCAGACGGCACTTCCGAGCGCCAACTGGCGGTGTTGGAGCTCAGGGATAAAACTGAAAACAGGGAGCCAGAGGTGTAATTGGAGGAGGTTTTAAATCAGTAGTACAGTGGATGTGGACAGAGCAGGAGAAAGTGCCGTCCGCACAGCAGGGGAACAGCTGACGTTACTGAACCCCAATAACACGGCAGCAAGTGTTGACTGTGCAGACGGCACTTCCGAGCGCCAACTGGCGGTGTTGGAGCTCAGAGATAATACTGAAAACACAGGAGCCAGAGGTGTAATTGGAGCAACTTTAAAATCTGTAGTAGTGAGAATGTGGACAGAGCAGGAGAAATTGCCGTCCGCACAGCAGGGGAACAGCTGACGTTACTGAACCCCAATGACACGGCAGCAAGTGTTGACTGTGCAGACGGCACTTCCGAGCGCCAACTGGCGGTGTTGGAGCTCAGGGATAATACTGAAAACAGAGGAGCCAGAGGTGTAATTGGAGCAACTTTAAAATCTGTAGTAGTGAGAATGTGGACAGAGCAGGAGAAATTGCCGTCCGCACAGCAGGGGAACAGCTGACGTTACTGAACCCCAATGACATGGCAGCAAGTGTTGACTGTGCAGACGGCACTTCCGAGCGCCAACTGGCGGTGTTGGAGCTCAGGGATAATACTGAAAACAGAGGAGCCAGAAGTGTATTTGGAGGAGGTTTTAAATCAGTAGTACAGTGGATGTGGACAGAGCAGGAGAAATTGCCGTCCGCACAGCAGGGGAACAGCTGATGTTACTGAACCCCAATAACACGGCAGCAAGTGTTGACTGTGCAGACGGCACTTCCGAGCGCCAACTGGCGGTGTTGGAGCTCAGGGATAATACTGAAAACAGAGGAGCCAGAGGTGTAATTGGAGCAACTTTAAAATCTGTAGTAGTGAGAATGTGGACAGAGCAGGAGAAATTGCCGTCCGCACAGCAGGGGAACAGCTGATGTTACTGAACCCCAATGGCACGGCAGCAAGTGTTTACTGTGCAGACGGCACTTCCGAGCGCCAACTGGCGGTGTTGGAGCTCAGGGATAATACTGAAAACAGAGGAGCCAAAGGTGTAATTGGAGCAACTTTAAAATCTGTAGTAGTGAGAATGTGGACAGAGCAGGAGAAATTGCCGTCCGCACAGCAGGGGAACAGCTGACGTTACTGAACCCCAATGACACGGCAGCAAGTGTTGACTGTGCAGACGGCACTTCCGAGCGCCAACTGGCAGTGTTGGAGCTTAGGGATAATACTGAAAACAGAGGAGCCAGAGGTGTAATTGGAGCAACTCTAAAATCTGTAGTAGTGAGAATGTGGACAGAGCAGGAGAAATTGCCGTCTGCACAGCAGGGGAACAGCTGATATTACTGAACCCCAATGACACGGCAGCAAGTGTTGACTGTGCAGACGGCACTTCCGAGCGCCAACTGGCGGTGTTGGAGCTCAGGGATAATACTGAAAACAGAGGAGCCAGAGGTGTAATTGGAGCAACTTTAAAATCTGTAGTAGTGAGAATGTGGACAGAGCAGGAGAATTTGCCGTCCGCACAGCAGGGGAACAGCTGACGTTACTGAACCCCAATGACACGGCAGCAAGTGTTGACTGTGCAGACGGCACTTCCGAGCGCCAACTGGCGGTGTTGGAGCTCAGGGATAATACTGAAAACAGAGGAGCCAGAGGTGTAATTGGAGCAAGTCTAAAATCTGTAGTAGTGAGAATGTGGACAGAGCAGGAGAAATTGCCGTCCGCACAGCAGGGGAACAGCTGACGTTACTGAACCCCAATGACACGGCAGCAAGTGTTGACTGTGCAGACGGCACTTCCCAGCGCCAACTGGCGATGTTGGATCTCAGGGATAATACTGAAAACAGAGGAGCCAGAGGTGTATTTGGAGGAGGTTTTAAATCAGTAGTACAGTGAATGTGGACAGAGCAGGAGAAATTGCCGTCCGCACAGCAGGGGAACAGCTGACGTTACTGAACCCCAATGACATGGCAGCAAGTGTTGACTGTGCAGACAGCACTTCCGAGCGCCAACTGGCGGTGTTGTAGCTCAGGGATAATACTGAAAACAGAGGAGCCAGAGGTGTATTTGGAGGAGGTTTTAAATCAGTAGTACAGTGGATGTGGACAGAGCAGGAGAAAGTGCCGTCCGCACAGCAGGGGAACAGCTGACGTTACTGAACCCCAATAACACGGCAGCAAGTGTTGACTGTGCAGACGGCACTTCCGAACGCCAACTGGCGGTGTTGGAGCTCAGGGATAATACTGAAAACAGAGGAGCCAGAGGTGTAATTGGAGCAACTTTAAAATCTGTAGTAGTGAGAATGTGGACAGAGCAGGAGAAATTGCCGTCCGCACAGCAGGGGAACAGCTGACGTTACTGAGCCCCAATAACACGGCAGCAAGTGTTTACTGTGCAGACGGCACTTCCGAGCGCCAACTGGCGGTGTTGGAGCTCAGGGATAATACTGAAAACAGAGGAGCCAGAGGTGTAATTGGAGCAACTTTAAAATCTGTAGTAGTGAGAATGTGGACAGAGCAGGAGAAATTGCCGTCCGCACAGCCGGGGAACAGCTGACGTTACTGAACCCCAATGACACGGCAGCAAGTGTTGACTGTGCAGACGGCACTTCCGAGCGCCAACTGGCGGTGTTGGAGCTCAGGGATTACAGTTCAGGTGGTAGAAACATGAACAGAACAGGAGACCTGGATACTTTTGCCAACAATTATTTATTCTGGAAGAGGACTGGCAAATTCATGAGAGATCCAGGCCTTGTTTATTTTGAGAAAAGTAAGCCGGTCAACGTTATCGGAGGATAGTCGCATGCGACGGTCTGTTAGTACACCACCTGCGGCACTAAAGACGCGTTCCGATAATACACTAGCAGCAGGGCAAGCTAGCACCTCCAATGCATACTGACTTAGCTCTGGCTATGTATGTAGCTTACAGACCCAAAACTTGAAGGGAGAAGAGCCTTCTGGGAGTACACTAAGAGGGCAAGACATGTAGTCTGTCACCATCTGACGGAAACGTTGCCTCCTGCTGACTGGAGCCGTCTGTGATGGTGTAGACATTTGTGGCGGCGGGGACACAAAACTTTGCAACATTTCGGCCATACTGGTCTTGCCTTGTGCTGAGGCGCTGCTTCTGCTCCCTCTTTGTGCAGAGCTTCCTCCACTGCCTCGACGCACTGAGCTGCTTTGTAAAGCACTAGCAGCACTGCTCTCGGTTGGAATGGAGAACATGATGGAATGCACCAGTGCGTCTTGGTACTCCCGCATTTTATGCTTCCGGTTCAACGGTGTTATGAGGCTTTGTAAGTTGTCCCGGTAGCGAGGATCTAGGAGGGTGGACACCCAATAATCAGCCGTGTTGAGAATGTGGGCGATGCGGTGGTCGTTTCTCAGGCACTGCAGCATGAAATCAACCATGTGCTGCAGACTGCCAACTGGCCAAGAAACGCTGTCCCCTGCTTGAGGAGTGATCTCTGCCTGCTCTGTATCACCCCACCCTCGCTCTAGATACTGACTACTAGAGCATTGTGTACCTCCCTCCTCTGGACAGATGTCTTCCTCATCCTTTGACTCCTCCTCATCCTCCTCACAAAGTGTCCCCTGCCTAGGCCTTTGTGAGGAACCATGTTGCGCAGACTGTAGAGAAGCAGATGGCATTTGTGACTCCTCATCCTCCACCTCTTCCAAAACCTCGTCCCTTAGTGCTTGCAGTGTTTTTTCAAGCAGGCAGATAAGGGGGATAGTCATGCTGACTAGTGCATCATCTGCACTCGCCATCCGCGTGGAATAATCGAAGGCACGCAAAACGTGGCAAATGTCCTTCATAGAGGCCCACTCAGTGGTGGTGAAGTGTGAACGGCGCACACTGCGACTTGTTTGCGCCTGCTGCAGCTGGTACTCCATTACTGCTGCCTGCTGCTCACACAACCTCTCCAACATATGTAACGTTGAATTCAACCTGGTGGGTAGGTCACATATGATGCGATGTTCCGGAAGACGTAATCGGCGCTGCAGAGCTGCAATGCGTGATCTTGCATTGCTGGAACGCCGCAAGTGAGCGCACTCTATGCGGACCTTGTGAAGCAGTGCATCAAGATCCGGATAGTCCCTCAAAAAACTCTGCACGACCAAGTTGAGCTCATGTGCCAGACATGGGATGTGAGTGAGGTTGCCTAGGCTCAGAGCTGCCACCAGATTTCGGCCATTGTCACACACTACCATGCCTGGCTGGAGATTCGCTGGCACAAACCACACGTCGCTCTGCTGCTTGATGGCATTCCAGAGCTCCTGCGCTGTGTGGCTTCGATTCCCCAAAGAAATTCATTTTAATACGGCCTGTTGACGTTTGGCCACGGCTGTGCTCATATTGGTCACCATAACAGGTAACCGTTCACGGGTCGATGTGGAGGTAGACCGTGACGGCTCCTGCAGCGCTGATTCAGAGGAACTGGAGTATGAGGAGGAGTCAATGTGTATAGACTGGATTCCTGCAATCCTTGGAGTTGGCAGAACACGTACAGCGCCACTCTCAAGATCTGTACCTGGCTCCACAACATTTACCCAATGGGCAGTGAGGGAAAGGTATCGTCCCTGTCCATGCTTACTGGTCCACACATCGGTGGTCTGGTGGACCTTGCTACTGACGGCGTTTTGTAGCGCATGTTTAATTTTTCCCTCCACATGATGTTGCAGGGCAGGGACGGCTTGCCTGCTGAAATAAAAGCGGCTGGACACGTTGTATTGTGGGACTGCCAATGCCATAAAGTTACGGAATGTGTCAGTCTCCACCAGCCTGAATGATAGCATTTCAAGGGCCAGTAGTTTAGCAATGCCAGCATTCAGAGCCTGTGCTCGGGGGTGGTTTGCCGAGTATGGGCGCCTTTTCTCCCATGCCTGTGCTAACGATGGCTGTAGACTGGCCTGGGAGTGTGAGGATGACTGGGAAAGTGGTGCTGTGGGTGGAATTACACTGTGTCTCTGTACAACAGTGCCAGAGATTCTTCCATGGCGATCCTGTGAGGAAGCCGAACCAGCTGTGTGTGAGCTGGAGGAAGAGGCTACAACACGAGCTGAAGAGGTGGTAGGTGGCGCTGTAGGTTGGCCTAGGTCTTCAGTGTGTTTTTGTAACTCCACCACGTGCTTGGTCCGCACATGTTTCCACATATTTGTGGTATTGAGGTTGCTGACACTTTTCCCTCTTTTCACCTTCTGATTACACAGCTTGCATTTGACAAAGCAAATGTCATCTGCAACTGTGTCAAAAAAGGACCAGGCACTGCAAGTCTTGGGAGCGCCCGCTTTGGATTTTGGAAGAGCCATGCTCCTAATGGGTGCCGAAGTGGAGGCTACAGGCAACCAAGTCTGCCCCCTCCCTCTCCCTCCTTTTTGGGCTGTTCGGGGAATCTCTTCCTCAGAGCTGCTCCCACCACCTTCCTGTCCCTCACGCCATGATGGGTCAAGGACCTCATCATCTACATCACCCTCTTCAAACAACTGCTTCTCCTGGGTAGTCTCGACAGCATAGTACGCACCAGAAAGTGGCACCTGAGTCTCATCATCAGATTCGTACTGAGGTGTGCTGCTGACCATAGGCACTGGTCCACCCGCCTCTTCAGATTCAGAGAGACAAAACGGTTGCGCATCACTGCATACTACCTCTTCTTCAAATTCTCGAATTCTGCTTGGCTGTCCCCCTCTTTCCAAGCCAAGAGATTCAGAGAACAGAAGTAGAGATGGCTCCTGTCCAGGGCTCTCTGACTGCCTGGGCAATTTGGCAGGTGGTGAAGAGACAGATGGGTGCTTTTCAGTGCTCAGGACCTGAGAGGATCTGGAACTAATTGAAGTCGATGCGTTAGCTGCCATCCATCCGACAACGGCTTCAATTTGGTCCTCCCGCAGCAGTGGGGTACGGCTAGCTCCTACAAAGCTGCACATAAAGGATTGTTCCCTGGTAAAACTGGGGGATGCTGAGTCACTGGTGCCCGCAGCAGGCACAGAATCCCCACGTCCTCTCCCTGCAGGCACAGTATCCTCACATCCTCTCCCTGCAGAAACTCCACGCCCACGCCCACGACCACATGCCTTACTTCCTGCCTTCTTCATCTTGGTAGACTCATAAAGATAGGCAGAAAAGTACTAAGGGCTTAGTGTGCTTATTCCTGAACAGCTGCTAACAGGTATAAGAAACACTAATTTTATAAAGTGTGGACTAGACTTTAATATGAGCTAATGTGGCCTACACAACTGTGAAGTGGAGTGTTTGGTGAACTTTATTTAGGTTTTTTTTGTCACAAAAAGACACTGGATGTGCCTAAAGATGGAATAACGATAGTATCACAAACTTTTTGTAGCTATTACAATGTAGGAAGGTAACCTACAATGCAATAGATGAGGCTGCAAAAAATAGGCTAATACTAATCTGGCTGGGGCTGCAGGGCCCAATGCTGCAGAAAGGCTCCTCTAACTACTCCTATATAGTGTGTTTGGAACCAATTTAGCTGAATACGGATGGAACCACCACACTAATAGGCGAAATCAGGAAAAATTATGAATTGGCAAAAAAGGACAATGTATGAGGCAGTGACACACACTGAGTGCACTACAACCAGACGTGGCTGAAGCACACACTACAGGGTGAGCTGCACTCACACACCAGACCTTGCAGACAGCGGTGAACAGTACAGATGCAGAGCACTGTGCACTAGCGCTGCAAGACCAAAAAAATTTCTCTATCTACTCCTATATAGTGTGTTTGGAGCAAATTTAGCTGAATACGGATGGAACCACCACACTAATAGGAGATATCAGGAAAAATTATGAATTGGCAAAAAAGGACAATGTATGAGGCAGTGACACACACTATGCACTATAACCAGACGTGGCTGAAGCACACACTACAGGGTGAGCTGCACTCACACACAGAGACCTTGCAGAAAGCGGTGAACAGCACAGAGAACTGTGCACTAGCACTGCAAGGCACAGTGATTTATAAAGTAGCTTGGGTAAAGCAGAATAGACCAAATAGGTAGCTAAAACTGTCCCTCAGAACAACAGCATCCTATCCCTAACTGAATTCACAGCAGAGTGAGCTCAAAATGGCAGCGGCGGCTTTTATAGTGCATCATGACATCATTTCAGCAGCCAATCACAGCCATGCCATTAGTTAAGATGCCTACATGCCTAACAGGATGTGCCCAAACTTCTTAGGATCCTCATTGGCTGAATAAAATGAAAATGGCTCATTGCATTATGGGAACTTCCGATTCCGGTATACGATATTGCAAAAGTATCGGAATTAAGTATCGGAATTCCGATACCGCGAATATCGGCCGATACCCGATATTTCAGTATCGGAATGCTCAACACTACTAGAGACTAAAATTACGGGGAACCCCACGCCATTTTTTTTTTTAATAAATCCTTTATTTTAGCACTAAATGACAAGTACAGTAATCAACACTATCACTGTACTTCTTATATATGTGACTGACATGTTTCTATGTATCTAATCTATGTGTGATGCTCTATTCTTTCTATTCTAAATTGTCCGGTACCGATGCTGAAATGCCGGCCGGCTTTTTTAAAGAGACGGTGCATGAAAACACTATTATTTTTTTAAATAAATCCTTTAACACTAAATGACAAGTACAGTAAGCAACACTGTCACTGTACTTCTTATATATGTGACTGACATGTTTCTATCTATCTATTCTATGTGTGATGCTCTATTCTTTCTGTTATAAATTGTCGGGTACGCTGAATTGCCGGCTTTTCATGTAATACATTCTACATTATTCTTAGTTGTTTTCCTTCATGTAGAATTAACCTACAAGGAAAGAAAGGGTTTATTTTCATTCCGATATTTGTGTCCCATTGACTTGCATTGGTTTCCGGTATCGGAATCAGCGATATCCGATATTTTTTGGGTATCGGTTCAATCCTATCCGATCCGATATTTCCCGATATCGGAAGATATCGCTCAACACTAGTCTTCATTATTAAGGGAAAAAGAAATCCAAACCTACAGGGCCCTGTGTGAAAAAGTGATTGCCCTCCCCCTTAAAAATTAATTGTGGTTTATCACATCTTTGGGAAGCTGAGTTCAATTTCACTAGTTACACAGAGGCCTGATTACTGCCACACTTGTTCTCAATCAAGAAATCACTTAAATTGGACCTGCCTGACAAAGTGAAGTAGACTAAAAGATCATCAAAAGCTTGACATCATGTTGCGATCCAAAGAAATTCAGGAACAAATGAGAAACAAGTAATTGAGATATATCAGTCTGGAAAAGGTTATAAAGCCATTTCTAAAGCTTTTGGACTCCAGTGAACCACAGTGAGAGCCATTATACATAAATGGTGAACAGTGGTGAACCTTCCCAGGAGTGACCGGCTGACCAAAAATACCCCAAGAGTGCAGCAACAACTCATCCAAGAGATCACAAAAGACACCACAACAACATCTAAAGGACTGCAGGCCTCACTTGCCTCAGTTAAGGTTAGAAATCATGACTCCACCATAAGAAAGAGACAGGGCAAAAATGGCATGCATGGCAATGTTCCAAGACAAAAATCACTGCTGACCAAAATCAACATACAGACACATCTCAGATTTGCCAGAAAACATCTTGATGATCTCCAAGACTTTTGGGAGAATACTCTGTGTATTGACGATACAAAATGTAAACTTTTTGGAATGTGTATGTCCCATTACATCTGGCGTAGAAGTAACACAGCATTTCAGAAAAGGAACATTATTCCAAAAGTAAAATATGGTGGTTATAGTGTGATGGTCTGGGGCTCTTTTGTTGCTTCAAGACCTGGAAGACTTGCTGTAGTAAATGGAACCATAAATTATGCTTTTTACCAAAAAATGGTGAAGGAGATTGTCAGGTCATCTGTTCATCACCTCAAGCTGAAGCGAACTTGGGTTTTGCAGCAGGACAATGACCCAAAACACACCAGCAAGTCCACCTCTGAATGGCTTAAGAAAAACAAAATTAAGACTTTGGAGTGGCCTAGTCAAAGTCCTGACCTTAATCCAATTGAGATGCTGTGGCATGACCTTAGAAATGGGGGTTCATGCTCGGAAAACCTCCAATGTGGCTGAATTACAACAATTTTGCAAAGATGAGTGGGCCAAAATTCCTCAAGAGCATTGTTAAAGACTCATTGCCAGTTATCACAAATGCTTGATTGCAGGTGTTGCTGCTAAGGGTGGCCCAACCAGTTATTAGGTGTAGGGGGCAATTACTTTTTCACACATGGCCCTGTAGGTTTGGATTTATTTTTCCCTTAATAATAAAGATCCTCATTTAAAAACTGCATTTTGTGTTTCCTTGTGTTATCTTTGTCTAATATTTAAATTTGCTTTGTGATCTGAAACATTTAAGTGTGATAAAATGCAAAATAATAAGAAATCAGGAAGGGGGCAAACACTTTTCACAGCACTGTATAATATAAATACATAAGTAGTGTTGAGCCACCCCCGTAGTGTTCGAGTTCGGTTCGGTTCGTCGAACACCCGTGTGTTCGCCGAACTGTTCGTCGAACTGTTCGTCGAACACCTTCGAACACTGTTAAAACCAATGGCAGGCAAACAAAAACACATAGAAACACATAGAAAACACCTTCAAAGGTGTCCAAAAGCTGACAAACTGCTCAGAAGACATAACTAACACATGGAAAAGTGACAAGTACATATAGTCATGCGAAAATAAAAGAGGTGGAGGAGTAAAAGGAGGGGTAGACACAGATATAGGCATGTCATGCCCTTCTAAAATCCAAAAAGTGAGAAGCCGACACGGCCAGTCCGTTCCTGCCCGTGCCACCTCCGTGTCGCCGGGTTTGTGCCAGAGCCGCGGTGGACCCTGACGGCCAGCCCCCCTCTCCTAATACTGGTGCCTGTCCGCTGGTGGGTCGAGCCCCCCGTGGTGGGGGGGGGGGTAACATCTGCAGAAGAAAGACCATCTTCCAGCCAAACTAACATGTCGACTTCTTTTCGTGGACAATGTGATACGATCCCTTTGTTACGGACACGCCCATCGCTACAAATTCCAGATGAGGCACAAAAACAGCAGGTGCTTCAGCGGATATCAAGTGCTCCTTCAAGTGGGCTCTCCTCCACCTCAACTTCAACATCACAAATACTCCAGTCCTCAGAGGTGTCACCCCAATCGCACTTGCTTCCTCACAGCTCCCAAGTCTCCAGCTGCCCGTCTGAGTATGGGGTAACACAGATGGTTGAGTCTGCACAGCTGTTTACTCATACTATAGCCTGGGAAACGGAGGTCTGCTCCAGAGCTTCTGTTAATCCAGACGAGGAAATGATCTGCACTGATGCCCAGAATCTTTATAAGTCGGATCCAGGACCAGATGAAGAAGGTTCTGAGCATAATGTAGACCCTCGTTCCCAAACTGTAACTCCTGTTGGTGGAGACAATGATGAAGACGATGATGAGACTCAAATACCTGATTGGAGCGACAACTTGACTTTTCGGTCAGGGCAGGAAGAGGTTGGCTTTGAGGACGACGGGTGTGATAACACACAGGGTGATGATGACAAGGTTGGAGATCCCACTTACTGTCAACCCACAGTCAGCCAGTCGATGAGGTCACCCGGGCCTTTGCCTGGCCTTTGGGATGTCGCGGTGGTCGGCTCCCTGGCCCGTACCCTGGGGTCACTCTTTAAAAGGGTGGATAATTGTTAATTTTATAAGAGTTTGTGACACCACCTGTGGTATCTGGTGAGAAGCACCAGCGCTGCAGCAGTCCACTGAGGCCCGTGATAAGGCAGCTCGATGGTATAGCTCCCCACAGGTGGAGCTAGGTCTCAGGGCAGCGTATGCAGGGGGAATGCAGGACAGGCGAGACCCAGCTGGGTCAGAGCAAGAACGGAAACGGACACGGTAGTCACTTCAGTACCTTTTACTGGAGGAAATTCAGGCACATCCTGGAGCACTGTAGGGTGAAGGGTGCATATCAGGATCCTCCCCAATGAGCGGGTGTAGGGCCTCCTGTTTCTTGCCTCTGCGCAGTAAGTTTCTGACCTGCCTGGAGCTAGGCCTAACTTTGTCTCTGTCCTGCGCTGGCTGACCTTGTGGTAGGGCCTTCTCTTGAAGTTCACGCTCCCAGTATGCGGGGCCTAAGCGTCTCCTGGCTCTGTTACGTATCAGCACCTTAGCGATCCTGGGACTCGTAGTTCTCCAGGGATTCCGGTTATGCCTTACTGGGTCATAGAGATCCCGGTAAGCTCGGATCCGGTGTCCGGTAAATGCTTCGGGGTGAGCTGGTTAAGCTCCTCTGCCCCTTATGTAATAACTCGCCACTCGCCTTCGGCCTACTCGGGCCCTCAATAGGCTATGCACACTAACGGCAGTTTGCCGCGCTTCACCGATCTTATGACGCCGCCACACCTTAAGCTCTATCTGGGCTCCCTGAATCTAGCTAGCAGGAGCCTCGTGCTCCACTGCTGAACTATTAACTGAGTTCTCTAGACTAGACTGAGCTCCACTGCAGACTGACCTCTCTTAGGCTTCTCTACTGCAGGAACTCTTCAGAGGAACTGAACTGCCTAGCTCCACCTTCCCTATTTATATCCCTAACGGGCTCCCTCTGCTGGTCTGAGGTGGAAGGTGGAGATGTGTGAATGTTTATGGGGGCCTCTTGTGGAGGATTCCATCAATACACTCTTCTAGGATCTGTGATACCAAGCGCAGCGGGGCGTCACAGATGCTATTGACGACGAGGTTAGGTTGCGCCTTCCTGGACAGAGACGGAGTACTGGAAGCACGTCAACAACTGCATCCTCAACCACAACTCCGCCTCTGACCACAAGTCGTAGTGGCTCTTCAGGTCGCATGGGCTCTAAGCCTTGCATAGCCTGGGCATTTATTCAGATCGATAAGGATGACCCAACTCGTGTTATCTGTAATATTTGTCACCAAAAGCTAAGTAGAGGCCAAAAAATCCATAGTTTGCGTACTTCATGCATGTACCGTCACATGGATATGAAGCATAAGTTGCAGTGGGAAGCTCACTGTGCTACAATGCGGCCTAGCAGGCTGGGCCAACCACCGTCTGCCCCATCTTGTGCATCCGCGGCCTCTTCATCCTCTGTGACTGGGGGGACAGCAGTCACACATGTTTTTGGACGCAGACCTGCCACCTCTTTACCTGCAACAGCCAGTGTGATTGGCAGGTCGTCAGTTCATTGGGAAGTGGAAACACCTGCTGGTGTTGAGAGCTCTCTGACATCGAGAGCACCACCTTTGGATCAAGGCAACCTAACATGTCCGCCTGCATCTTCCTCACAGACCGGCAGTTTGCCAGGGACACCCTACTCAACCCCGTCAAAGCACAACAGCCAGCCCTTGGTCCCTCAGATGTGGACAAGTAAAAGACCATTTCCTCCTAGCCATGAGAAAGCTAAGAGGTTGAATTTCACCATCTGCAAGCTGTTGGCTACAGAAATGCTGCCTTTCCGCCTGGAGGACACAGTGGAATTTTGAGACCTTATGTCCGTCGCAGTGCCCCAGTACCAGATGCCCAGTCGGCACTACTTCTCAAAGAAAGGTGTGCCTGCGCTCCACCAGCATGTCGCACACAACATCACCGCTTCTTTGAGAAACTCTGTGTGTGACAGGGTGCATTTCACCACAGACACTTGGACGAGTAGGCATGGACAGGGGCGTTACATGTCGCTGACAGGGCACTGGGTAACTATGGTGACAGCAGGACAAGAGGCTGCTGTCCAAGTCTTGCCGTCCCCGCGAGTTGTACGTCAATCCTCTTTATCTAGAAGTTCCTCCACTGCTTCTGCCTCCTCAACCTTCTCTCGGTCCTCCACCTGCACCCAAAGCCTGTCTGGTAATGCCACCTGCTTTCTAACTGCGCACCTCCTTACTATGCTGGCAGCAGGGCTCAACGGCATCAGTGTTTACTTTGAAATGTCTGGGAAATGTGAGTCACACAGCTGAGGACTTGTGGTCAGCTCTGGAGACCCAGTTTCATGAATGGTTGTCTCCACTGGACCTGAAACCAGGGAAGGCCGTGTGCGACAATGCTGCAAACCTGGGTGCGGCCCTTCGCCGGGGCAATGTTACACACGTGCCTTGTATGGCTCACGTGTTGAACCTGGTTGTCCATAGATTTTAACCCACTATCCCGGACTAGATGGCCTTCTGCAGAGGGCACGGTCGCTGTGTGCTCACTTCCGCCGTTCGCATCCCGCAGCTCAACGACTTACATCTCTACAGAAGTCGTTGGGCCTGCCAGTTCACCGGCTGAAATGCGATGTGCCGACATGGTGGAATTCAACTCTGCACATGTTGCAGCGACTGTGGCAGCACCGACAAGCCCTGGTGCAATAGTTTCTGACGTATAGCCTGGGCCAACGAGATCCAGAGGTGGGGCAAATCACACAGCAGGAGTGGTCTCAGATCAGGGACCTATGAAGTTGACGCGCCACCTGGGCCGTGGGGTACCCGGAGCCGGGCCGGTAGACGCTGGGGGTTGTAGTCACTGTGGCGGTGACCCGGTCCGTGACCCAGGGCGGTCAATCCAACGGTAATTTGTATATATGGATTTTATAATGTCTGACTACGCCACCTGTGGAGTGCGGCCAAAGGGGCCGCCGCTGCGGAACAGTCCTCTGAAGCTGGTGGTTTTGATGCAATGGTATTATTACTCACCACAGGAAGAGTGTAGCTTCAGGGCAGTGTGGGTGGATGATGGTGGTTGTAGTGCAGGGAGTCAGTAATGAACACAGTGTCCGTGTGATGCAGTCCCAAGATCTTTACTCACAGTTGTTGCAGTCCAGATTACAGGTACCAGAGCTATCTCACCCGTCGTGCTGTGCGTACTCAGTGAGGAGCTCAGTCCACCCCCAGATAGCTCCGGAGTACTTAGCAGGACCCCCTTCTGTGTGTCCTTTCTCTGGCCTTCTCCCTGCACCTCACACCCAGTGACACTTCTATCCGGTATCCTCGGGCCTTGGCGGGCGACTTGTGTTCCGTCCCCTGGGTCCTATGTGGCTACCTTCTTAGTGAGACTGGTGTGGACTTTTGCCTGCAGTACATGAAATGCTGCAGCCTCCGGTTTCTAGTTGAGCCTTGCTGTTTCTCCTCTAGTTGAGGGACCGGTTCCCCTTATCTGGCCTGACCCCTCTACCTCCTGGTAGCAGCGGGAGTACAGGTGGCCTTCTGCACGGCCCGTAGCCCTAGGGTCCCTTCGGTTCCTGGAGCCTTCCTGCTCCCACTCCTCTCTTCTCTCCTTCAGTCCTGGGCCTCCCAGGCTAGGCCCGCCTCCGGAGCAGAGCTCATGCCGAGCCTCTGCTCCTGTCACTTTTCCTCCTCTGACTGGCTTGCTCTTTCTAAGATGGCTTCCTATTTATACTCTCCCTGTCATGTGCTCCCCTAAGCTGCTCCCCTAAGCACCCACTACATAGGATCCTCCCACCAGCTAGGGACCTGGGACTGTGCTCTCCCTTAGGAGCAATCTCGCCCTAACCCCACTGCGGGTATGTGTTGGATGCAGGTGTTAGGGTCCCGAGCCATACGCCTTCCTTACCTGAGGGTGAGATACCACACCTCTGGGTGAGATGCAGTAACTCTGTGGTGACTGCACCCTCAGGGGCGCCACACACCTTTCTGCACAGTTTTGAAATGGCGACGAAGATGTTTAGTGCTGACGACGATGCCATTATCAGCATAACTATTCCGGTGATTTACATGCTGGAGCACACATTAAACAGAATTCAGAGTCAGGTGGTCGGACAAGAGGAGGTGGAGGAAGTAGAGGAGGAGTCGTATGCGGAAGGGATAACATCTCCAAGGTCCAGACGGTTGGCAGCACCAAGGAGGCAGGCATGGGAGGGTGGGGGAGAGGGATTAAACAGGGCGCATGGTAGCAGCCAAACTGTTGAGGAAGGTGCAGGAGCCGAGGAAGAAGTGGAGGATGAACTGGCGATGGGCATGGAAGACTCATCAGATGAGGGAGACCTTGATCACATTTCTGTTGTGCGAGGTTGGGGGGAGAGGGCAGAGGAAAGAAGCATGATTCTTACCTCGCTACCAACACAACAAGGACTTGGTCCTCCTGGATGCGCAAGACACATGAGTGCCTTCTTGCTGCACTACCTGCAACATGACCCTCAGATTGCAGAATTCGAAGTAATCTCGACTACTGGGTTGCCACACTCTTAGATCCCCGGTACAAAAGTAAATTTGCCGAAATAATTCCTGCCATAAAAAGGGATTGACGCATGCAGGAGTATCTGCAGATGCTGTTGCAGAATCTTACATGTGCTTTTCCACAAAACACCAGTGGTGCACGAAGTGAATCTCACAGTTCTAACTTGCCAACCGCGGGACTGTCGAGTCTTCATCACTCAAACCGTAACAGTAACACAGTATCTGCTGGTAACAGCAATTTTGTGAAATCGTTTCACCACTTTTTTAGACCATCCTTTGCAAGGCCACAGGAGATAAGAAGTCTGACACATAGTCAATGCCTAGAGAGGATGGTGCAGGAGTATCTCCAAGTGAACATCGAAGCCATGACTGTGTCACTGGACCCTTGCTCATTTTGGTATTCCAATCTGGAAAAATGGCCGGAGCTCGCCACTCACGCCTTGGAGATCTTGTCATGCCCTGCAGCCAGTGTTCTCTCTGAACGTGTGTTCAGCGCTGCTGATGGTGTGCTGACAGATAAGCGCACGCGGCTGTCCACTGAGAATGTAGACAGACTCACGTTCATAAAGATGAACAAATCATGGATTCGCAAGGACTTTTCTAATCCTGTGTTATCCTTGGGAGGCTAAAAGCTTGAGGATTTGGTAATATCACCTCACCAACCATTTTAAGCAACTGTGGGGCAATTGATGCCACTTAACCCTAGAACGCATGACCATAAAAATCTACACTTTCATATACCTGGGGCCTTTTAGGCCCGTGTGCAAATAACATTGAATAACTCAAACTCAAATGACAAACAACTATATACATGAAGAATACCTAGAGTTTCAAAATTCTAACTAAAGTAATCTTGCAGAAAATAGAAAACAATTAACAGGGCGGGACTGCGAGGCCCCAGGTATGCATTCTAGGGTTAAGTGGTGTCTGTGCCACAATTTTGGGAAAAAATGGAAACTCTTTTTGGAGTCCCCTTGCTGTGTCTTACGTGACGTTGGCATCGTCAATTCCAGGTGGGTTGGGTCGCTCCCCCCCCCTTTTAACTGTAAGAAACTACATACACTATGGCTTGGGGTAACACAGATGATTGAGTCTGAAGAGCTGTTTACTCAGAGGTCTGCTCCAAATCTTCAGTGTCTGCTAGTCAGCGTAGAATTTTTAACTGCATCTAGCCTAGGCAATACTTTGGGCGTAGTAGCCCAGCTGCGAAGAAAGCTGCACCGCCTGTGTATCTAATAAGAATTTTTAAATGCATCTAGCCTAGGCAGACTGTGGGGACCCCCAACCAAACCCAGACGCTCAGCCCCCCTACCGCCCCCCTTTCCTTGACAATACAATAATGTAACTCTTACAACTGGATGGGTGAGGATCGGTCACAGCTTTATTAACTCTTTATACTCATTCCATTAGAAAGACATTTTATTTCTAAAATAATTCAGCTTGTTGCAGCATGCCCTGGGTCTCCACTCCGGCAACTTGGCCAACAAGTGTAACTCTCCAACATGTCCTTTCTATTTCCAGGCCACGGAGGATCCTGCGTACTCGTATGCAGGACTCTGACCCCCACCCATCACTCTTAACGCTTGTTCCACTCCGTCCTGGAGTCCTGACAGGAATATGTCCAGTCCAATATCCATTAAGTGAACACCGTCGGGCCGTATGAGGCCTGCTTTATCTCCTTCCAGTTGTCGGTGTCGTACCACTACACCGCCTCTGTCTCTTCTAAATTTTGCCATCCGAATATTTATTACCTGCCTTGTCCGTTCGATGGCCGTGATGTCTCGCGCACCTTGCTATACCACTATCGGCACAATCTCTGACCATACTATAGCTAGTTTTGTGAAAAATTCTCTGAAGCGCTCAGTGTCTAGTTTCATTATTGCCATTAGTTGTGCGCTCTTGTGATGACCTAGGTTGTTTCCCCCGGCCTGTATAACTAAGATGACCAGACATCTTGCCTCTCTCCCTACCTTGATTACCTCCATTAGTACCTGTGGCCATAGCAGGCCTCTAATACCTCTCCAGTTGAAATATGTGTTATGAAACTCTAATTTCCTCCCACCTGGGCGGACTTTCACCCTTTAATCTGCCCAATATATATACGAGTGGCCTATCACCCACACTGTTGGCTTAGCGTCACCTGTAAAAGAAACAAACCACGTTAGGATAACAAGTCCGGTCTTATGTATCTTGCCAAACACGTGGATCACCATCTCTCTATCCTCTGAACTTCCGTTTCTGACAGTCCTGCTCTTGCTGCTTCTGTGGCCGCGCCTATGCGGAATGAGTGTGTCCCGTAATCTTTGGGGTGGTTCCCTGCCGATGTTATGCATTTATTAAATATAGCTTGGAACTGGTATCTTGATAATGGCGTCCCATCAATGTGTGATAGGAACAAATTACTTTGTGATCTGATGGTTAGATATGGTTTTACTAATGTTACCCGACTCAGTGTACCGTTTGTGGGTTGTAGAAGTACCCAAGTGCCCCTGCCCGCTGGAACCATTTTCGATTTGTGTATGCGTAGACGTATTGCATTATTGCCTATGACTACGTCCTGGTGTAATAAGCCTCCACTGGTGCTAATTTTGGACTGAGGGACTAATTCGCTTATGCATAGCGCCCCGAAGAAGGCGATCACAAATGCAGTAGACAGTAGTGTTGCTTCAAATTGTGAGTGTCATGTTAATGGTGTTAGGGATATGATGTGAGAAATCAGTTTTAGTGACACGGGACGGGACGTCTACACTCCTGACTTGGCTGACCCCTTTTCCACCCTTTTATGGATTGTCTGATGATGAATCTTTGTCACATCTCCCCAATTCAGTAGTTGGAAGTGAAATGCTACTCCGGTAAGACACCGCTGCGCTGACGCCCCTGATATGCCCCTCATCATTAGCTGGTGGAGAAATTCTATGGTGACTTGTGATCTGGCTTGTTCACATTGGTCAACCCGTCTGCCTGCTACTAGTCGTGTCCACTCTTCCCATGCCTTACCGTATGCTTGCCACGTCGACGGGGCAACTGACGCTCTGATTAATGGCATCAACTATTCGCCACTAGATCCCATAGGGAAGGTGGGCAACTGTTGTCCCGATGGGTGGGCATTGTGGAAGAGCTCTGTGAAAATCTGCCAATTGAATTGTTATAAAGCGTTAGCAGCAGCTTTAGACCCCTCAGCATAGTGGCTAGCGCGGACCCATACATTGTGTTTTAGGCACAGGAATGCTAGCCTGGGTAGTAGGCCTAGCACTGGGAGAGACGATGATGCCATCTTATTAATGCAGTGCGCTAAGCTGGTGTTTTTTCTTATGAAGCGTATATTTTTGTAAGCCAGGAGCGCGCCCCATATTTCTATTGCTACCACTATTGGGAAGAAAAATTATTTTCAGGGCTAGATGCAGCGAAAAATTATTATTAATTGAAAAGCTGGTGGAGCTTGGTATAGATGGCCTAATACAATGAGACCCACACACTGCTAGAAGGCCAAATATTTTTTCAGAGTTAGATGCAGAAAAAAATTATATTCAGTTTGCAACCTGATGGAGGTCAGTATAGATGGACTAATAGAACAAGTCCCACACACTGCTAGAAGGCCAAATATTTTTTCAGAGGTAGATGCAGACAAAAAATTATTTTGAATTTGCAACCTGATGGAGGTCAGTATAGATGACTAATAGAACAAGTCCCACACACTGCTAGAAGGCCAAATATTTTTTCAGTGCTAGATGCAGAAAAAAATTATATTCAGTTTGCAACCTTATGGAGGTCAGTATAGATGGACTAATAGAACAAGTCCCACACACAGCTAGAAGCCCAAATATTTTTTCAGAGGTAGATGCAGAAAAAAATTATATTCAGTTTGCAACCTGATGGAGGTCTGTATAGATGGATTAATAGAACAAGTCCCACACACAGCTAGAAGCCCAATATTTTTTCAGAGGTAGATGCAGAAAAAAATATATTCAGTTTGCAACCTGATGGAGGTCAGTATAGATGGACTAATAGAACAAGTTCCACACACTGCTAGAAGGCCAAACATTTTTTCAGAGCTAGATGCAGAAAAATATTATATTCAATTTGCAACCTGATGGAGGTCAGTATAGATGGACTAATAGAACAAGTCCCACACACAGCTAGAAGGCCAAATATTTTTTCAGAGGTAGATGCAGAAAAAAATTATATTCAGTTTGCAACCTTATGGAGGTCAGTATAGATGGACTAATAGAACAAGTCCCACACACAGCTAGAAGCCCAAATATTTTTTCAGAGGTAGATGCAGAAAAAAATTATATTCAGTTTGCAACCTGATGGAGGTCTGTATAGATGGATTAATAGAACAAGTCCCACACACAGCTAGAAGTCCAATATTTTTTCAGAGGTAGATGCAGAAAAAAATATATTCAGTTTGCAACCTGATGGAGGTCTGTATAGATGGATTAATAGAACAAGTCCCACACACAGCTAGAAGCCCAATATTTTTTCAGAGTTAGATGCAGAAAAAATATATTCAGTTTGCAACCTGATGGAGGTCTGCATAGATGGATTAATAGAACAAGTCCCACACACAGCTAGAAGCCCAATATTTTTTCAGAGCTAGATGCAGAAAAAAATTATATTCAATTTGCAACCTGATGGAGGTCAGTATAGATGGACTAATAGAATGATGCTATGCCCAAAAGATTTTACTTCACTAGGTGCAGTAAAAAATTGGTATTCTATACACAGGTGGTATATCTTGCAACACAGATAGGCTACTCCACTGACTAACACACTCTGCAATAGGCCAAAAAGGATTAGCTTTGCTAGATTCAGCCAAATGCTGTGAAAAAAACTTGCACAGCACTGGCACAGACCTGCCTGGCAAAAACTGATAGGAACTGATGTAACCTAGTCCTGAAAAGGACTCCGATTACAATTAGTCTTTACTCCCACAATCTATCTATTTAAGAGCACAGACCTGCCTGATAAAAGTCGTAGGAAATGCTGTAACCTAGTCCTTAAAAGGACTGCAATCACAACTATTCCCTACTCCCAAGCTATCTGTAGATTTGTGCGAAAATTGGCTTGAAATTAACAAGGTATAGCGCACACAGCAACAGCGGTGCCGTCTAACACGCAGCTGCAGCAGTGAGAAAATGGTGGCGACGGGGAAAATGGCTTGGTCTTATAGGGCAAGGACATGTGACATACACTGCCAATGACACATGCCCTTGCTTGTGTGAAAAAAAGCACTTCGCTCCGTGTGTGCGCTGCTGATAGGCTGACAGATTGCACCTCCCCACTGTAAATGCGGGAAAGAGAAAAAAAAATGGAGATCTTCATTATTCCTGCAGAGATCCATCCCCTGCCCCTCCCCCCACCCCGCTGTACACTCAAACTGCGTATTAACATTAATTTTCATCATTACTGAGAAAAAATCCAGTTATGATTTTGGTGCACGAACAGTTATCGAACATAACCTCGAACAGCCGAATTTTTCTCAAATTGTTCGTGTTCGCCGAACGGCTCGAACACCGCCCAAAACAGCTCGAATTTGAGATTGGCGAACAGTTCGAGTAGAACAACGCTCATCTCTATACATAAGTCATGCTGATCGTGTGGGTACTGCCTATTGAACCACACAATTTACTGCAGAAGATCAACTGAGGTACACAGCTGAGCTCCTGCTTAAGTGGTGATAATATGATCACTGCAGAATAAACCCCTTTGAAGACATTGTCAATAGATACAGCTGCATCTAATAGGTAAGAGGCAGAGGGCTCCCTCTTGTAGCCCATCGCTCCCCACCTATTACTCAATTGCAGGTATCCATGGCAAAAATGGCCCGCATTGCCTTGTCCTAGTCCTTCATTTGACATAGTCAGAGCCTCGGTATAATAATGTATCTTGATCGTTAGCATTATGCTGACAGGAATAATATACTGCAATACAGAATTATTACTTGCAGTTTGTTAGATGATTGGTGATCAAGCAAAGTTCAGTTTTAGTTCCCTAGTGAAACTAAAAATGTTAGCAAATATAAAAAAAATGGTTAAAATAATTGCTGTTTCCTTTTAACACACATACAGTAATTGGTATAACAATGCTCATACGGCTACAGATATAAAAATGTCATGTTATTTAACCCTTATAGTGAAAAAATGGAAAACAAAAACAATGGCAGAATTACTGTTTTTCATTCATCAACTTCCCAAAATAGCTGCGTCCTTAAGAGGTTAAACAAGCTGCACAATTTCTTAACATTTTCTATTAATTACTTGCTAAATAAATTCAAACGCATCAAATAATTTACAGAATGTCATTGCTCGAGTTCAGTAAACATCCATATATCACTATGTGTATTTGTATATTAACATTTCAGTTCTGTATTTATGAACTATCATTTTAGCACAGCTAGAATGTTTAATAGGAAACTGTTCAAGTAGCCTTGATATTTATTATAGTTATACTTTATATCGCCAGCACTTAGACAAAGCTAATCCTTATCTCTAGCCATGCATTTAGTTTGGTAATGTTATTAAATTGCATGAATTCTAATATATATTGGGAATTGGAAGTCATCAATTCTCGTATCCTATAGAATATTTATCTAGGTCACTGCCTGAAAAATATGGCTGAGTTTTAATGGGTTTCTATTACATACTGTATTATATTTAGAATAGCATTTGCCAATGCTTGTAGTCTGTGCTGCTAATCTATTTCTCCAAGTGTAATTAAATTTGACTATTCCTTCTAACCTCAGAAAAAATGGCAATATTAAAATCCAATCTGTGATGATATGCTGGTCTTTGCATGTAATTTAACCCCAAGTGGGTCATGAATGTTATACAATTTCTATATGTTAGAAGAGTGTCCTGATAAGATGATAACAAGGTGACCTGTTTTATTGAGCTCTGGTAATCAGTTTTGACTTTTTTCCTCCCCCCATAGTTTTTAACGCCATTTTGGTTCCTCATTTCCATAGTTTAAGACACCAGTGTTCCACCGGTGATTAATCTGCTAATTTACCTATATCCCTAGTAGTTGTTGAGCAGTCATTATCTGATAGTACCTGTATCACAGATCTAGGTACCAAATATGTCAAAGTACTTGATTTTACAATCAAAAAACAGAAGACCCATTTAGATAAGCCAATTATAGTCAACAATCATTCATTAGAATGCTCTTTTGCTGATTAAAAGCTTGTGTAAAAATGCCAGGAGTCACCCGATGAGTGAGCAAAATTCTTGTTCATCAGGTTATTGGATCTTCCATGCTGACATTAAAATCATCATAATTGGCAATACTTCTTCCAGTGAAAACTGGAGATGTGCAGCAGGTTACGGGATATATTTGAATATAAATGAATATTAGTATAAGTATAGTTCTATGAGCATTAATGATTGCTCTGTGGACATATAATCCTAGTTGGCCCATCAAAACAGACCATTAAATGACCACCAATTATCTGAAAAACTGTCAATTGGTCGTTGTTAATGGTCGTCATCAGCTTGTCTAAATAGGTTCTCAGCCTACGATGGCTGTGCAGCAGGAACAGTGACATACGATCTGTTTTCAGTCAAAACAGTTTAGTAGCTAACAATAAAATTCTGCTGACCTATTAATCATTTTATGGCTTTTCTGGTCACACATTATTAAAGAATTGTAAAGCCTATCAGAAATTAAGAAACTTCATAGTTTACTTTTAGTTAAAATTCTGCTGTTTTCTTAATCCTTCATATCTGTTAGTGTGATCACCAGCTCCTTACTTACTTACTGATATAGTCCATTTAAGGCGCAGATTAAAGAGATTTCCTGTCTGTGCTTTGAATGGCTGAGCCAGCAGCAATGCAGCAAGCTCTGAACGGTGATATCATGAGGGCATATCCTGTGACCCTTGTCAAGTTTAGAGTGACTAGAGATATGCACAGAGAGGGAAAGCAAGGAAAAGCATAATGCATGTGACTTTAGCCAGAGGGGATGGTGCTATCCATTCCAGAGTACTAGATGACATTATAATGAATGCCTATATTGTATGACTCATTGTTTCACTAGAGAATACTGGGCCAGATAGTGTCAGTACATGTAACATTACTTACCACAGTAGAGTCTCAGGATAGCACATACTAGGTAAATTGGGAAAAACAATAGGAAGAAAAAACTGGGTGTGAAGCATTTTATGCATCTTGTGACTGTATAAAAGTTTTTAGCTGTTGCTGTGTCAATGGAGTGGGTGGTCATTTAGACTGGAAGTATATGAGCTGTGGAACTATTGGTAAAGGTAGTCGCAAACGGAGCACTTTCACGAAGTTCGAGATGGAAACCATAAAAAAAATACCAAGATTGCTGCAAGGGACTGAAGGTGAATCTAGGTAACAGGGGAGTTTAGGGAGTGATAGCCAGATTGTTTTTTTTCATTTCATTTTGTTCATATTAGCAGCAGATGCTTATCAAAAGTGCTCATTACATAAGAGCAAATTTATTCGAGTGAAATTAAATTCTTCTCAACTTTTTAAAAAATCTGCATTCTGGAGAATATTGCCATCACCTTGCTGAACAGAAGAAAGTTGGCAAAAAGTAAAAGTGTATAAAAATTACCACACCACTCACGTTCCCCATTGCTCCCTGACCGCTTTACAATCCTCCGCGCCTCTGTTACATAACATGCTTTACCCAGTGTTCATTTCAGGCTAGGGCTTTCAACTGCTAGCAGGCCTTTGGGTTTACTGCACATGCTGTGGAGCCTAGGATGAACACTGGGCTGAGATGCGACATCACAGAGCCAATACATTTTATTTTCATTTTTACATATTATATTTATTATGCTCTGGGGTCTGAACACTGATGGTAACAACTAACACACTGACCAAATACGGATGGAACCAAAACACTGCTAACACTCATACCAATTTTTTGCGTAAGTGAAAAATCATATATGTCTGAATGAGACCTAAATCTGATTTTCCTAATTTTTCAAAATTTTCCTAATTTTTAAATACCATATATAAATATATATATATATATATATATTATACATATATATATATATGCATTTAGATTGTAGACTTGTATGCAGAAGATAAGAAAAGCACGACAAATATGCATATACCTAATTACATAATGAATACAACTAATCCATTGATATGTTATATTAAAATTAATTGCTGCAATAAACAACAGTAAAAAACAGTAGTCTATTAAGTAGACATTCAATCTTCCCATAAAAGTAAAAACTATCCAGTTAAAAACAATAGGTAAATGTTTGACATATGCGATCTCTATTTAGCAATATTGTTCCTTTTATTGTGCTCATAAATTTGGACAACAGCAATAGATCAATATTACTTACACCCTCAGTGCGAAGTTGCCAGCCATGTTTCCCATGTTTTTATTACCTTATATTAAATTAAAATCTGCATAATTAAAATGTATTTTGCATTCAGTTTTTAATTATTAAAACACAAATAACTGAGACAAAATGCAATGTCATTTATTAAAGAATTACCAGAACTCCATTTTTCCTTTTAAGTGTAGTAAAAAAAACATTAAAAAGTTAAAATATCCATATTTTAAAATTGAAGCCACCCTTGAGAATAGCTTCTGTGACTGTATCTCAGTGATAACATTTCCTGCCATTGTGCTCTGTCAGCTTATTGTTATCATAGAAACAATGGGTCTAATGACACTTACTGAATTAATCTTAATATTTTTAAGGACTCTGAGCAGCCATTGGGCAATGGAATGTATCTTGTCACGAGGCAATAAACGTCTATAACTTCGGATAATTCAACACAAAAAAATAAAATAAAATTAAAAGTGTTTAAAAAAAATTTTAAGCACATGACGCTGACATGTGATATATGGTGCAGACGTATGACAATGGCAGTGCAAATTCAGATTTTCCAATAGTTCTCTTTTATAGAGAACTTGTCAGCATGATTTTGTATTGTAAAGACCTGGCTGTAATGGCACTGTAATACTGATTACATTGCTATATGTGGTGAAGAAATCCACTTTGTTCTTCTTTTTTCACCATTTGAAGTTTTCTGCTAATTAGATAAATAAAAAGATTATTATTATTATTATTATTATTATTTTGGTGCACAGGAGAGGACCATTGTCATGCTGGAAGACCCATCTTCAATGTTTTTACTGAGGGAAGGAGGTTGTTGGCCAAAATATCACGATGCATGACCCCATCCATCCTCCTTTCAATACGGTGTTGTCACCCTGTCCCCTTTGCAGAAGAGCAATCCCAAAGTATGATGTTTCCCCTACCATGCTTCACAGTTGGGACAGTGGTCTTGGGGTTGTATTCATCCTTCTTCTTCCTCCAAATATAACAAGTGAAGAAGATACCAAAAAGTTCTATTTTGGTCTCATCTGACCACATGACCTTCTCCCATGCCTCCTCTGGAACATGTAGATGGTCATTGGTGAACTTCAAATGGGCTTGGACATGTTCTGTCGTGAAGAGGGGTATCTTGTGTGCCCTGCAGTATTTTAGTCCATGATGGCGCAGTGTGTTACTAACGGTAATGTTTGAGACTGTGGTCCCAGCTCTCAACAGGTCATTGACCAGGTCCTCTCATTCTAGGCAGATTTCTGACCTTTCTCAGAATCATCCTTACCCCACAAGGTGAGATCTTGCATGGAGCCCCAGACCAAGGTTGATTGATAGGCATCTTGTGTTTCTTCCATTTTCTAATAATTGTGCAAATAGTTGTTGCCTTCTCATCAAGCAGCTTGCCTATTATCCTATAGCCTATCCTAGCTATGTGCAGGTGTACAATTTTGTCCCTGGTGTCCTTAGACAGCTCTTTGGTCTTTGCCATGGTGGAGAGGTGTGAGTCTCATTGATTGAGTGTGTGGACAGGTGTCTTTTATACAGATAACAAATTCAAACAGGTGCAATTAATACAGGTATTGAGTGCAGAGTAGGAGGCCTTCTTAAAGAAAAACTAACAGGTCTGTGAGAGTCAGAATTCTTGCTAGGTGGTAGATAATCAAATACTTATTTCATGCATTAAAATACAATTTAATTATTTAAAAATCATACAATGTGATTTTCAGTTTTTTCTTTTTAGATTCTGTCTCTCAGAGTTGAAGTGTACCTATAATAAATATTACAGACCTCTCCATTCTTTGTAGGTGGGAAAACTTGCAAAATCGGCAGTGTATCAAATACTTATTTTCCCCACTGTAGATGGCTTAGGAGGGTTTAATATGTATTATTTAACAGCCTTCAGCATGGTCTCAAGCCTTGGCGTGTTGATGGATCAACGCTCTGTATGAAGATTGATTCCCTTTCAGACCATTTCTGTTTCTAAGAAATTTTAGACACGGAATATATGGTGTATGATCTATAATTAGGGTTCAATTAATGAATTCTTGTCAATGTACAGTAGACTAGGCTGCACTTCATGGATCACATAAAAAAACACTATTATTTAAAAAGGCACATGAGTAGAAAAATCACCTGGCGTGTGGTCTTTCCTATACTTTCCTTTACTATGGGAACAGGATCAGAACATTGGTATAGTCCTATATCAAAATTCCTTGACAAAGTCAGAGTGACTTTTTGCCAATTTTCTCCCCTCAATTAACCTTTCACCAATATATTGTTGAAGAATGAGTGCGAGCACAACTTGTGAATTCTGTGTACCATTAGAAAGCATAAGCCCTAGTAAAAAATAATTAAATCTCTTGGCTGAAAATTTTAGAGCTTATATATTGTCTCGCTTTGAAAATAGTTTACATTACAGGCTTTAGACTTTATATAAAACATAATGCTGCATGTGATTGCTTATGGTATGCCATAAAAATAATATTTGTTAACATGTTCGTATTAGACAAAATGTTGCAAACAATATATTTTACAACAGTATGGACTATAGAAATCACCCATGTGTTGTAAAAAGATAAAAATAAACATTGAGTTTATGGATAATGTACTCATTTTTTATATTGATATATGATATTGGAATGGTATGGTGTATGGTTTCAGAAATTCTTGTGACCTGCAAAGCCATGCATATGTAATGTGCAAGAGATCCCTGACAAGAAAGATATATGTTTGTGAATTTAAATGTCATGACAATACAAAAAGAATTGCCATCCACCAGTGATTTTCTCATGAATCATCAAGCTAATCTCCAAGCTAAATCTACTTGAACAGACCATTAATTCTTCCCTTGCTCGAATTGCTAAATCTCGTGGACCACTGCTTTTATTCTGTATTCCTGTTTCTTCCTGATAGCAAAGTATTATGGAAACAATGGACCATGCTTTTAGTTTCGTAAAAAAGAAGTGAAAGTGTAATATGTGGAGCCTTCAAAATATAAATGATGGGTATTTTTAGATACATTGAATTCAGGGTACTTATAAAGAATATAAAGTGTATACTCCATTGATGGATTTTTCTTTTAAACTTATAAAAAACAGAAAATGCAGCTGATAGCTTCTGGGATATTCTACAAGATCATATACTAAGTAGAGCTTTTAATCCAGAAAACATGGATGATACGTATTGTTGTAACAGCGTTAGAGGAATTATTTTAATTACCTCTGATAGGTGTAAATTTTTTCATAACTGAACAAGTCAGGGAGGAAACTTGTTAGGTAAACAGTAGAGATATTAAAGTTGCTGAAATTCGCTTTTCCACACAAATTTGATCAATCTGGAGTTTTATTTGAGAGACTTATAAAAATAAAAAAAAATTCTGACGCATTTCACACACCACTGACGGCTCAGTGAGTGGGCTTATGGCGTCAGGTGCAGAAGCGCGGGCTGCCCCATAATGCTATGCAACTATCACATCGCATGGTCTGGTGCAGCCAATCAATGGGGGTTTTCACAGCCAGTATAAAAGATAGGGGCTGGCCAAGGATCATGATTTCATGCCTGTACTTTTTAGGAATAGTAACTCAGAGCAGAGAGTATAAAGGTAAAAGCCTAACCCAATTGTGGTGTACTTCTTCAGTGCTGATGAAGCAGATTTAAATGGGTGTGGTAGTCTAAGTCTGTGAATACTAATCTAAATATTCAAGTGATATTGCGAGAACTGCTGCAGCTGTATTGTCATTCATTGTGACTGAGTTAATTGTTTTGTGATATATTGCAGTATCAGCACATTAATTGCTGCTTCTTTTCTATTCCTCATACACTGTGAACATTCTTCGTGAATGTTCTGATTTAAAATTTGTGTGTCACAGAAAGTGTGAGTCCTTCATTTTGAGACATGTAAGCTATATTTTTTTCTTTTTATAATGTTTTAAAGGAAAATCACATTTTACTTTCTGAATACTTGTTTAATTGTCAAACTGAGAAACCGTACAACCCATGACCACACTACATACTGTTGCCCTATGCTCATTTCTAGTAGAGAACATAGGAGTAGCTACTTTGCAAAATAGAATTTTATAGGTCCTTAACCCCTTCACAACATATAACGTAGATTTACGTAATATGTTGTGTCCCTGTCTTTGATGCAGGTTTGCATGCTGACCCTGCATCTTTCTCAACATTTGACCATTAATTTAATCAGCCATCATGTAACTTTAACAGCCTCAAGTGAAGTCGTGCTCCGCCCCCTCTTGTTAACCAGTTAAATATTGCTGTTAATTTCTGACAGCGGGATTTAACACACACCAACAGGGAACACGTCATTCCAAACTCTCATCGGCGCAGCTACGGCATGATTGCGGGGTGCCGATTAGTTGCCATAACAACCGGGGGTCTGCTGATGACCCCAGTGCCTGTCATCACGATCCTCCTATGAATGAATGCTCGTATGTATAACACAAGCAATTGGTCGATCACAGCTTCAAGTCCCCTATGGGGACTATTAACCCCTTTACCGCAAAGGTAGTTTGCATGTTAATGACCAGGCCAATTTTTACAATTCTGACCAGTATCACTTTGTGAAGTAATAACTCTTGAATGCTTCAACGGATTCCACTAATTCTGAGATAGTTTTTTCGTGACATGTTGTACTTCTGATAGTGGTAAAATTTATCTAATATGGCTGGCATTTATTTGTGAAAAAAATGGAAATTTGGCAAAAATATTGAAAATTTTGCAATTTTTCAACTTTGAATTTTTATGCCCTTAAATAAGAGTAATGTCACACAAAATAATTAATAAATAACATTTCCCATATGTCTATTTTACATCAGCACAATCTTGGAACCAAATTTTTTTTATTATGAAGTTATAAGGGTTAAAAGTTGACCAGCGATTTCTAATTTTTTCAACAAATTATACAAAACCATTTTTTTAAGGACCACATCACATTTTGAGGTGACTTTATGCCACAAAATACCCACAAGTGACCCCATTCTAAAAATTGCAGCACTCAAGGTGCTCAAAACCACGTTCATGAAGTTTATTAACCCTTCAGGTGCTTCACAGGAATTTTTGGAGTGTGGAAGAAAACAATGAACATTAAACTTTTTTTCACAAAAATTTTATTTAGACCCAATTTTTTTATTTTTGCAAGGGTAACAGGAAAAAATGAACCACAAAATTTGTTGTTCAATTTCACCTGAGCATGCCGATACCCCATATGTGGGAAAAAAAACACTGTTTGGACACACAGCAGGGCTCGAAAAAGGAAGGAGCACCATTTGACTTTTTGAATGTAAAATTTGCTTGAATAATTAGCGGACATCATGTCGCATTTGGGAAGCCTCTGACTTGTCTAAACAGTAGAAACCCCCCACAATTGACACCATTTTGGAAACTAGACCCCTCAGGGAACATATCTAGATGTATGTTGAGCACCTTGAACCCCCAAGTGCTTCACAGAAGTTTATAACATTAAGCATTAAAAATAACATTTTCACATTTTTTCCAACAAAAATGTTTTTAAGCTTCCAATATTGCATTTTCATAAGGGTAACAGGAGAAATTGCACCATACCTTGTGTTATGCAATTTCTCCTGAGCATGCCAATACCCCATATATGGGTGAAAACTACTGTTTGGGCGCATGGCAGGGTTCGGAAGAGGTGGAGTGCCATTTTTGAATGTAAAATTTGTTTGAATAATTAGCGGACGCCATGTCGCATTTGGGGAGCTCCTGATGTGCCTAAACAGTGGAAACCGCCCACAAGTGACACCATTTTGGAAAGCAGACCCATCAGTGAACTTATCTAGGTGTGTAGTCACCACCTTGAACCCCCAGGTGCATCATAGACGTTTAAAACATTGAGCCGTAAAAATAATATTTTCACATTTTTCCCACAAATATGTTTTTTGCCCCCAATTTTGCAATTTGATAAGGGTAACAGGAGAAATTGCACCATACCATTTGTTGTGCAATTTCTCTTGAGAAAGCTGATACCACATATATGGGGTAAAACCACTGTTTGGACACACCGCAGGGCTCAGAAGGAAAGGAGCACTGTGTGACTTTTTGAACGCAAAATTAGCTGGAATCGAGAGCGGATGCCATGTTGCATTTGGGGAGCCCCTGATATGCCTAAACAGTGAAAACCCCCCACAAGTGACCCTAATTTGGAAACTACACCTCTCAAGTATTTTACCAAGGGGTATAGTGAACATTTTGAACCCAGAGGTACGACACAAAATTTGATAACATTAGGTCATCATATTAAATATATTGCCATTAGTCTTGAGCGCAAGTGCTCACTACTTGGGTTTGCATCAGGTAATCGGGTGTGCACCAAGTATGGCGGGTGCTCGAGTGACATGCTCGAGTCCCCGTCCTGCATGTTTCACAGTTGTTAGACACCCCAAAAAAAAATATGCGGTGATTGCTCATGTATGGCAGGCAATCCCCGCGTGTTTTTTTTGCCATATAACAGCCTCTAAACATATGGGGCGGAGACTCGAGCATGTCACTCAAGCACCCACGACACTTGGTGCATACCCAAGCACCCGATGCAAACTCAAGTAGCAAGCACTTGCGCTCAACATTAGTTACCATATCATCATCATTTTTTTTTCCTTTAATTTTGAAAAAATCCCAACCCCAACACAACCCTAACCCTAGCACAACCCTAACTCTAGCACAACCCTAACCCTAACACAACCCTAACACAACCCCAACCCTAATACTAACTTTAACCCTAATACTAACCCTAACACAGCCCTAATACTAACTCTTACACAATCCTAACCCTAATACTAACCCTAACACAACCCTAACCCTAACCCTAACACAACCCTAATCCTAACACAACTCTAACCCTATCCCGAGGGATCCATTCACTGTAATGAGGTAGCAGAGTTACTCTGGACTCCATCTGGCCTCTGTTTAGTGGTGTCCTTTTTTTCAGAGGTTCACAAAACTGTGGTCAATGACACTTTTGTGCACGCCTAATAAAAAGACAGACACCATGGGATTATAGGCCAGACGGCATCCACGGTGCCTCCATCTGCCTTATTACAGGGAATCTTCCTCCGGGTTTTCAAGCTGAATCACGTATTTCAGAGATTTACACGGAAGCCCCAGTGTAAGTGCTCAGTGCAGAGTGCAGGATAAATGTGATACTGCGATCTTTGGGAAGCAGAATGAACAAATCAAGAGCTGGTGAAGAATTGGTTTTATTTATTCTATACTAGTGTTGAGCCACCCCCGTAGTGTTCGAGTTCGATTCGGTTCGACGAACACCCGTGTGTTCGCCGAACTGTTCGTCGAACTGTTCGTCGAACACCTTCGAACACCGTTAAAACCAATGGCAGGCAAACAAAAACACATAGAAACACATAGAAAACACCTTCAAAGGTGTCCAAAAGCTGACAAACTGCTTAGAAGACACAACTAACACATGGAAAAGTGACAAGTACATATAGTCATGCGAAAAGAAAAGAGGTGGAGGAGTAAAAGGAGGGGGAGACACAGATATAGGCATGTCATGCCCTTCTAAAATCCAAAAAGTGAGAAGCCGACACGTTCAGTCCGCTCCTGCCCGTGCCACCTCCGTGTCGCCGGGTTTGTGCCAGAGCCGCGGTGAACCCTGACGGCCAGCCCCCCTCTCCCAATACTAGTGCCTGTCCACTGGTTGGTAGAGCGAGCCCCCCTGTGGTGGAGGCAGCTCTAAGCTTTTTAATTCAAATTGTCTCTCTAATTTGAATGAATACACTTTAAATCCATTTACAAGGATCTATTGGAGGGCAAGTCTCATGTCAGCAGCCGCGTAATTCCAGCTCCAGTAGCGTCCACTAAAGCTGCTGCAGTTAAAAATCTTTTTTAAGGATCGAGCTCGGCTGTCCACCGCAAGGCATCCTACTGCCAGTCCCAGCCCCTATGCCTTGGGGTGCCTCCTGATGCTCTTCACTGAGTATCCCGTGGTCCTGAAGCATTTCCTTTGAAAAAATTAAGTGTCCAAACTACAGGTGGTGTACCTTGCTTAACAGCCGGGATAATCCGCTGACTAGCAGACACTGCTACTAGGCACAAAGTATTTCCTGGGCTTGATGCAGTTAAAAATTTGTAATTAGATACTCTCGCTGGATGCTGAGAAAGCATTCCATAGAGTCTCCTGGCACGCCATATATGATTCTCTTAAAAAGCTTGGGATAGGGGTCTAGGGGACCCTTTTATAGCCAAAATCACGGCCCTGTATCACAATACATCACCTAGGCTGAAGATAAATGGAACTGACGGCTCGGTTGCTACAGAGGTATTGCACCTCACCCAGAGGTGTGATCTCTCACTCTCAGGTAAGGATGGAGTGTGGATCAGGACACGACACCTGAATGCATTACACCACATTGCCGTGGGGCAGGGCGACCAATATGCCTCTGAGATGGGCACGACAGTCCCTGTCCCTGGCTGGAGTGGGGGGAGGGAACACTGAGGAAGGGGAACCCTGTAGTGCAGGAGCAGGGAGGAAGCAGTTCCTGGGTGCATTGAGAAGGGAGTATAAAAGGTGGGCACCATCTTAGTTCAGTGCAGAGAAGTCTGAGCAGAAGTGGCAGGGAGCAGGGGCTCTGCATGAGCTCTGCTCCGGAGGCGGGCCTAGTAACAGAGGCCCAGGCCTGGAAGAGGGAGAAGGAAGGAAGAGGAGCGGAGAAGGCTCCAGGAACGAGGAATGAAGGGATCCCAGGGGTGCGGACGGGCGAGTCGCCACCGCACGCCCGAATCCACCTGCGTGGAGGGGTCAGGCCAAAGGGGGAGAACGGTCCCCGAAACTAGTGGAGGCAGGAAACGACCCTCAGCTAGAAACCGGAGGCTGTGACATTTTATGTGGCGCAGCCCCTCGCTACACCCGCTAGGAAGGCACCACATAGGGTCAGGGAAACTGGCGCCAAGTTTACCAAGAGGAGGCCCGAGGCAGCCGGACAGAAGGGTTGGTAAGAAAGGCCAGACAAAGGACACACAAAGGGGGTCCTGTTAAGTGCTCCAAAGTTATCTGGGAGTTGTCTGAGCCCCTCACCTGGTGAGCACAGTACGACGTGGGCAGCCGTTACCTGCAGACGTGGTCTGGATAATAAGAACTGTAAGTAAAGGCCCTGGACTGCATCACTGACTCCGTGTCGTTACTGCTGCTGCCCTGCACCATCACCCCCATCCTCCGCATACACTGCCCTGAGGCTATACTCCTCCCGTGGGGAGTTATGCTACGCTCTGCTGCACCCACAACACCAGCCTCAGCGGTCTGCCCTGCAGCGGCGGTTCACTCTGACCGCAATCCACGGGTGGCGTAGTCGGACATTTAAACATCAAAACCACATAAATAGTTCCGCCACTGGTTTGACCACCCTGAGCCATGGAACCGGGTCGCCGCCACGAAGACTACAACCACCAGCATCCACCAAAAAGGGTCCGGCTCCGGGTGTCCCAAGGCCCAGGGGGTGCATCAGAACATTTTCATCACCTTTCACAATCACCAATGGGACAAGGCAGGGATGTCCTCTGTCCCCTCTCTTATACATCCTAGTGACGGAGCACCTGCTCTCATCAATTCGCCATAACCCAAATATTAGGTGGATTGAGGTGGGAGGCACCGAGTACAAGTGATCTCTATTTGCTGATGATGTCCTAGTATATATCACTCAATCACATATATCCATCCATGCTGTTATGGCTGAAATAGATCACTTTGTTACATGGTCAAATTTTAAAATCAATGCAGCGAAGTCTGATGCCCTCGATGTCTCCCTCCCCAAATCCATATAGGATTCCATCCAGTCCAACTTTCCCTTTGCCTGGCCCTCACAGGGTATCAAATACTTAGGAATTCCTATTCATAGAGACCTCTCCCATCTATGTTATCTTAATTTTGGGCCCTTTATTGAACAACTCCATACAGACCACGGTTGGCAAGCTAGAACTGTAAGATTCACTACGTGAACCACTGGTGTTTTGTGGAAAAGCACATGTACACTGTGTTCCAAATTATTATGCAAAAAGTGTTTAGGAGTGATAAGGGAAGAATTTTTTTGTTTGTCAGTTAAACTCATTGATGGTGATGTGTGTCAGGGCTCTTTATATCACTGTAAGCAATTGCAGACACCTGTGCTAATTAGTTTGGCAGGTGTGTCCAATGAAAGGCAAGACTACGTAAGAAAGCTGTCTCACATTATTAAGCAGCCTACATTTTCTGCCAAAATGGGAAAGAAAAAGGATGTGTCGGCTGCTGAGAAGCAACAAATTGTGGAGTGTTTAGGTCAAGGCATGACTACAATCAACATTGTGCGATGATCAGGATGAAGTGTCTTGGCAATCAAGAAGTATGTAGCTGATTCACAGTACACACGTGTGCGTGCTGATAAGGGCAAATTGAGGACTCTTTCCTACAGGCAATTATGTCAGGTTAAAAGAGCAGCGGCAAAAAAGCCTTGTCATAGCAGCAGACAAGTTTTTGAAGCTGCTGGTGCCTCCAACGTCCCCCGAACAACAAGATGCAGGGTCCTTCAGAGGTTTGCAGCTGTGCATACGCCATCCTGTCGACCTCCTCTATCCACTTCACACAAGGAGAAACGGCTCCAGTGGGCTAAACATTACATGAAGACTGATTTCAAAACTGTTTTGTTCACGGATGAGTGCCGTGCAGCGCTCGATGGTCCAGATGGATGGAGTGGAGGATGGCTGGTTGATGGACACCCCACGCAAACACGGCTACAGCGCCAACAAGGAGGACGTGGAGTAATGTTTTGGGCTGGAATCATGGGGAGAGAGATTGTCGGCCCCTTTAGAATCCCTGAAGGCGCTAAAGATGAACTCCATAATGTATGTGGATTTTCTCAAACAGCACTTCCTGCCATGGTTCAAGAAGAAGAACCGTGTATTTCACAGCAAGATCATTTTTTTGAATGATAATGCCCCATCTCATGCTGCACATAAAACATCTGCATCTCTGGCTGATATGGGCATAAAAGGGGACAAACTTATGGTGTGACCCCCATGCTCCCCTGACCTCTACCCCATTCAGAACCTCTGGAGCATCATCAAAAGGAGTGTCTATGATGGCGGGAGGCAGTTCACATCTAAGCAACAGCTCTGGGAGGGTATTCTGTCCTCATGCAAAACAATTGAAGCAGAAACCATCCAAAACCTGACAAATTCAATGGACGAGAGAGTTCAGAAGCTCCTTTCGAACAAGGGGTCCTATGTGAAAATGTAACATCACCTAGAATAAAGTTTTGAGTTGAAAACTGTTTGATTTCAGTTTCTAATAACCTGCTAATGCTTATAATTTCAAAAATGACAATTTTTTTGGTCTTTATTAAAATGAAAAGGTTGATCGAAAAGTTTGGGGGATCTAAGAGTGTGGCAACCCAGTAGTCATGATTACTTCGAATTCTGACAATATGAGGGTCATGTTGCAGGTAGTGCAGCAAGAAGGCACTTATGTGTCTTGCGCATCTCGGAGCCCCAAAATTATTTTCCGGGCTAGATGCAGCTAAAAATTATTATTAATTTTAAATCTGGTGGAGCTTAGTATAGATGGCCTAATAGGATCAGTGCTGCACACTGCTACAAAGCCCAAATTATTTTCCAGCCAAGATACAGATAAACATGATTAGTAATTTTAAATCTGGTGGAGCTTATTATAGATGGCCTAATAGAATCAGTGCTGCACACTGCTACAAAGCCCAAATTATTTTCCAGCCAAGATACAGATAAACATGATTAGTAATTTGAAAGCTTAAAACGGTTGGTAGGGTGATTTTAACCAATCATCAAGCTTTTACTCTTCCCAGGATGACACAGGGGTAGAAAAGTCGTTTCGGATCCATGATTTGTTCATCTTTATGAACGTGAGTCTGTCTACATTATCAGTGGAGAGCCGCGTGCGCTTATCTGTCAGCACACCACCAGCAGCGCTGAACACACGTTCAGACAGAACGCTGGCTGCGGGGCATGACAAGATCTCCAAGGCGTAAGTGGCTAGCTCCGGCCATTTATCCAGATTGGAAGCCCAAAAAGAGCAAGGGTCCAGTGACACAGTCATGGCTTCAATGTTTACTTGGAGATACTCCTGTACCATCGTCTCTAGGCGTTGACTATGTGTCAGACTTCTTGTCTCCTGTGGCCTTGCAAAGGATGGGCTAAAAAAGTGGTGAAATGATTCCGCAAAATTGATGTTACCAGCAGATACTGTGGTTCTGTTACGGTTTGAGTGCTGAACACTTGACGGTCCCACGGTTGGCAAGTTGGAACTGTGAGATTCACTACGTGCACCACTGGTGTTTTGTGGAAAAGCACATGTAAGATTCTGCAACAGTCTCTGCTGATACTCCTGTATGCGTGCATCCCTTTCTATGGCAGGAATAATTTCGGCAAATTTACTTTTGTACCGGGGATCTAACAGTGTGGCAACCCAGTAGTCAGGATTATTTCTAATTCTCACAATTCGATGGTCATGTTGCAGGTAGTGCAGCAAGAAGGCACTCATGTGTGTTGCGCATCCAGGAGCACCAAGTCCCTGTTGTGTTGGTGGCGAGGTAACAATCATGCTTCCTTCCTCTGTCCTCTCCCCCCAACCTCGCACAACAGAAATGTGATCAAGGTCTCCCTCATCTGATGAGTCTTCCATCAGTTCGTCCTCCACTTCTTCCTGGGCTCCTGCACCTTCCTCACTAGTTTGGCTGCTACCATGCGCCCTGGTAAAACCATCTCCCCCACCCTCACATGCCTGCTGCCTTGGTGCTGCCGACCGTCTGCACCTTGCAGATGTTAGCCCTTCCGCATACAACTCCTCCTCCTCTACTTCCTCCACCTCCTCTTGTGCCACCACCTGACTCCGAATTCTGTTTAACATGTGCTCCAGCATGTAAATTACCGGAATAGTCATGCTGATAATGGCATCGTCAGCGCTAAACATCTTCGTCGCTATTTCAAAACTGTGCAGAAGGGTGCATAGGTCCCTGATCTGAAACCACTCCTCCAGCGTGATTTACCCCACCTCTGGATCTCGTTGGCCCAGGCTATACGTCAGAACGTATTGCACCAGGGCTTGTCGGTGCTGCCACAGTCGCTGCAACATGTGCAGAGTTGAATTCCACCGGGTAGGCACATCGCATTTCAGCCGGTGAAGTGGCAGGCCCAACGATTTCTGTAGAGATATAAGTCGCTGAGCTGCGGGATGCGAACGGCGGAAGTGAGCACACAGCGACCGTGCCCTCTGCAGAAGGCCATCTAGTCTGGGATAGTGGGCTAAAAATTGCTGGACAACCAGGTTCAACACGTGAGCCATACAAGGCACGTGTGTGACATTGCCCCGGCGAAGGGCCGCACCCAGGTTTGCAGCATTGTCGTACACGGCCTTCCCTGGTTTCAGGTCCAGTGGAGACAACCATTCATGAAATTGGTTCTCCAGAGCTGACCACAACTCCTCAGCTGTGTGACTCACATTTCCCAGACATTTCAAAGTAAAAACCGCCTGATGACATTGAGCCCTACTGCCAGCATAGTAAGGAGGTGTGCAGGATCCCTTCTGCACAGTTAGAAAGCTTGTGGCATGACCAGACAGGCTTTGGGTGCAGGTGGAAAACCGAGAGGAGGTTGAGGAGGCAGAAGCAGTGGAGGAACTTTGACATAAAGAGGATTGACGCACAACTCTTGGGGACGGCAAGACTTGGACAGCAGCCCCTTGTCCTGCTGTCACCATAGTTACCCAGTGCCCAGTCAGCGACATGTAATGCCCCTGTCCATGCCTACTCGTCCAAGTGTCTGTGGTGAAATGCACCCTGTCACACACAGAGTTTCTCAAAGAAGCGGTGATGTTGTGTGCGACATGCTGGTGGAGCGCAGGCACACCTTTCTTTGAGAAGTAGTGCCGACTGGGCATCTGGTACTGGGGCACGGCGACGGACATAAGGTCTCGAAAATCCTCTGTGTCCACCAGGCGGAAAGGCAGCATTTCTGTAGCCAAGAGCTTGCAGATGGTGAAATTCAACCTCTTAGCTTTCTCATGGCTAGGAGGAAATGGTCTTTTACTTGTCCACATCTGAGGGACCGAGGGCTGGCTATTGTGCTTAGACGGGGTTGATAAGGGTGTCCCCGGCAAACTGCCGGTCTGTGAGGAAGATGCAGGCGGACATGTTAGGTTGCCTTGATCCAAAGGTGGTGCTATCGATGTCGGACAGCGCTCAACACCAGCTGGTGTTACCACCTCCAAAGAAAATGATGACCTGCCAATCACGCTGGCTGTTGCGGGTAAAGAGGTGGCAGGTCTGCGCCCCAAAACAGGTGTGACTGCTGTCCCCCCAGTCACAGAGGATGAAGAGGCCGCGGATGCACAAGATATGGCAGACGGTGGGTGGCCCGGCCGGCTAGGCCGCATTGTAGCACACTGAGCTTCCCACTGCAACTTATGCTTCATGTCCATGTGCCGGTTCATGCATGAAGTACTCAAACTATGTATTTTTTGTCCTCTACTTAGCTTTTGCTGACAAATGTTACAGATAACACGAGTTGGGTCATCTTTATCGATCTGAAAAAATGCCCAGGCTATGCAAGGCTTAGCACCCATGCGACCTGAAGAGCCACCACGACTTGTGGTGAGAGGCAGAGTTGTGTTTGAGGATGCAGTTGTTGACGTGCTTCCAGTACTACGTCTCTGTCCATGAAGGCACAACCTAACCTCGTCGTCACTAGCATCTTCCTCCACCTCCTCTGCTGACCTCATCTGTTGGCTGACTGTTGGTTGACAGTAAGTGGGATCTCCAACCTCATCATCATCACCCTGTGCGTTATCACACCCGTCGTCCTCAGAGCCAACCTGTTCCTGCCCTGACAAAAAACTAACGTTGTCGCTCCAATCAGGTATTTGAGTCTCATCATCGTCTTCTTCATTGTCTCCACCAACAGGAGTTACAGTTTGGGAATGAGGGTCTACATTATGGTCAGAACCTTCTGCGTCTGGTCCTGGATCCGACTCATAAAGATTCTGGGCATCAGTGCAGATCATTTCCTCATCTGGATTCACAGAAGCACTGGAGTCGACCTCTGATTCCCAGGCTATAGTATGAGTAAACAGCTCTGCAGACTCAACCATCTGTTCTACCTCATACTCAGACGGGCAGCTGGAGATTTGGGAGCTGTGAGGAAGCAAGTGCGATTGGGGTGACACCTTTGAGGACTGGAGTATTTGTGATGTTGAAGTTGATGTGGAGGAGAGCCCACTTAAAGGAGCACTTGATATCCGTTGAAGCACCTGCTGTTTTTGTGCCTCATCTGGAATTTGTAGCGATTGGCGTGGCCGTAAGAAAGGGATCTTATCACATTGTCCGCTAAAAGAAGTAGACATTTTAGTTTGGCTGGAAGATGGTCTTTCTTCTGCAGATGTTACTGTTGCTTTAACACCTACCCCACGGACACAACCTTTTTTCCCCTTCCCAACACGCCTATTCCCCTTTCCACCAGCAGCAGGCCTTTTTCCACTCATTTTGGTGGTTAACTAATTCACAACTCTGGAGTTGTTTGCACAAAAAAACAATGGATGGGAACCGAGCAGAGCTGAGTGGCCAAACTGTGGTATTAGGCCAAAACTATTGGCTGGGTTAGATGCAGAAAAAAATTATATTCGATTTGCAACCTGATGGAGGTCAGTATAGAAGGACTAATAGAACAAGTCCCACACACAGCTAGAAGCCCAAATATTTTTTCAGAGGTAGATGTAGAAAAAAAATATATTCAGTTTGCAACCTGATGGAGGTCAGTATAGATGGACTAATAGAGAAAGTCCCACACACTGCTAGAAGGCCAAATATTTTTTCAGAGCTAGATGCAGACAAAAAATTATTTTGAATTTGCAACCTGATGGAGGTCAATATAGGTGGACTAATAGAACAAGTCCCACACACTGCTAGAAGGCCAAATATTTTTTCAGAGCTAGATGCAGAAAAAATTATATTCAGTTTGCAACCTGATGGAGGTCAGTATAGATGGACTAATAGAACAAGTCCCACACACAGCTAGAAGCCCAAATATTTTTTCAGAGGTAGATGCAGAAAAAAATTATATTCAGTTTGCAACCTGATGGAGGTCTGTATAGATGGATTAATAGAACAAGTCCCACACACAGCTAGAAGCCCAATATTTTTTCAGAGGTAGATGCAGAAAAAAAATTATTTTTAATTTGCAACCTGATGGAGGTCAGTATAGATGGACTAATAGAGAAAGTCCCACACACTGCTAGAAGGCCAAATATTTTTTCAGAGCTAGATGCAGAAAAAAATTGTATTCAGTTTGCAACCTGATGGAGGTCAGTATAGATGGACTAATAGAACAAGTCCCACACACAGTTGGAAGCCCAAATATTTTTTCAGAGGTAGATGCAGATAAAAACTATTTTTAATTTGCAACCTGATGGAGGTCAGTATAGGTGGACTAATAGAGAAAGTCCCACACACTGCTAGAAGGCCAAATATTTTTTCAGAGCTAGATGTAGATAAAAATTATTTTTAATTTGCAACCTGATGGAGGTCAGTATAGATGGACTAATAGAGAAAGTCCCACACACTGCTAGAAGGCCAAATATTTTTTCAGAGCTAGATGCAGAAAAAAATTGTATTCAGTTTGCAACCTGATGGAGGTCAGTATAGATGGACTAATAGAACAAGTCCCACACACAGCTAGAAGCCCAAATATTTTTTCAGAGGTAGATGCAGATAAAAATTATTTTTAATTTGCAACCTGAAGGAGGTCAGTATAGATGGACTAATAGAGAAAGTCCCACACACTGCTAGAAGGCCAAATATTTTTTCAGAGCTAGATGCAGATAAAAATTATGTTTAATTTGCAACCTGATGGAGGTCAGTATAGATGGACTAATAGAGAAAGTCCCACACACTGCTAGAAGGCCAAATATTTTTTCAGAGCTAGATGCAGATAAAAATTATTTTTAATTTGCAACGTGATGCAGGTCAATATAGATGGACTAATAGAGAAAGTCCCACACACTGCTAGAAGGCCAAATATTTTTTCAGAGCTAGTTGCAAAAAAAAAATATATTCAGTTTGCAACCTGATGGAGGTCTGTATAGATGGATTAATAGAACAAGTCCCACACACAGCTAGAAGCCCAATATTTTTTCAGAGGTAGATGCAGAAAAAAAATATATTCAGTTTGCAACCTGATGGAGGTCAGTATAGATGGACTAATAGAGAAAGTCCCACACACTGCTAGAAGGCCAAATATTTTTTCAGAGCTAGATGCAGAAAAAAATTATTTTTAATTTGCAACCTGATGGAGGTCAGTATAGATGGACTAATAGAGAAAGTCCCACACACTGCTAGAAGGCCAAATATTTTTTCAGAGCTAGATGCAGAAAAAAATTATATTCAGTTTGCAACCTGATGGAGGTCAGTATAGATGGACTAATAGAACAAGTCCCACACACTGCTAGAAGCCCAAATATTTTTTCAGAGCTAGATGCAGAAAAAAATTATATTCAATTTGCAACCTGATGGAGGTCAGTATAGATGGACTAATAGAATGATGCTATGCCCAAAAGATTTTACTTCACTAGGTGCAGTAAAAAAATTGGTATTCTATACACAGGTGGTATATCTTGCAACACAGATAGGCTACTCCACTGACTAACACACTCTGCAATAGGCCAAAAAGGATTAGCTTTGCTAGATTCTGCCAAATGCTGTGAAAAAAACTTGCACAGCACTGGCACAGACCTGCCTGGCAAAAACTGATAGGAACTGATGTAGCCTAGTCCTGAAAAGGACTGCAATTACAATTAGTCTTTACTCCCTCAATCTATCAGACCTGCCTGATAAAAGTCGTAGGAAATGCTGTAACCTAGTCCTTAAAAGGACTGCAATCACAACTATTCCCTACTCCCAAGCTATCTGTAGATTTGTGCGAAAATTGGCTTGAAATTAACAAGGTATAGCGCACACAGCAACAGCGGTGCCGTCTAACACGCAGCTGCAGCTGTGAGAAAATGGTGGCGACGGGGAAAATGGCTTGGTCTTATAGGGCAAGGACATGTGACATACACTGCCAATGACACATGCCCTTGCTTGTGTGAAAAACAGCAGTTCGTTCCGTGTGTGCGCTGCTGATAGGCTGACAGACTGCACCTCCCCACTGCAAATGCGGGAAAGAGAAAAAAAAATGGAGATCTTCATTATTCCTGCAGAGATCCATCCCCTGCCCCTCCCCCCACCCCGCTGTACACTCAAACTGCGTATTAACATTAATTTTCATCATTACTGAGAAAAAATCCAGTTATGATTTTGGTGCACGAACAGTTATCGAACATAACCTCGAACAGCCGAATTTTTCTCAAATCGTTCGTGTTCGCCGAACGGCTCGAACAGCGCCCAAAACAGCTCGAATTTGAGATTGGCGAACAGTTCGAGTAGAACAACGCTCATCTCTATTCTTTACGCCATTGCTCGTGTGGTATAAGTGATTAGATGACTTTATTCTTCGTGTCAGTGCGATTACAGCGATACCAGATTTATATTGTGTTTTTTATGTTTGGCAGCTGTCACACACTTAAAGACGCTTTTTTTTCCCCAAAGACTAGTTTTGGCATCGCCATATTTTGAGAGCTATAATTTTTCCTTATTTCAGCCAAAAGAGTCATGTAACGGCTTGTTTTTTGCGGGACAAGTTGCCATTTTTATTGGTTCCATTTTCGGGCACGTAACAGATTTTAATCGCTTTATATTCTGATTTTTGGGAGGTAGGATAAACAAAAAACAACAATTCAGGAATTGTTTTTTTTTTTTTTATGCCATTCTGCATGTGGTAAAATTAATAAGGCAGCATTATTATTCGGGTCAGTACATTTACAGCGTACAGCAGTTTACAGCAGGGCTGAAAAGCAATGTCTGACTTTCATTTGTTAATTTTCATAGATTTTTAATTTATTATTATTTTTGTCAGATTCAAGTTATTTCTGTGACCACTGTGGGTTTTTCTTTCATTAAACGAGGGGTAGCAACAATTTTGACCACGTGTATATATATATATACATATTGTTGCTATACATATATATATATATATATATATATATATATGTATATATATATATACAGTACAGACCAAAAATTTGGACACACCTACTCATTTAAAGATTTTTCTGTATTTTCATGACTATGAAAATTGTACATTCACACTGAAGGCATCAAAACTATGAATTAACACATGTAGAATTCTATACTTAACAATAAAGTGTGAAACAACTGAAAATATGTCTTATATTCTAGGTTCTTCAAAGTAGCCACCTTTTGCTTTGATGACTGCTTTGCATTTTCTTGATGAGCTTCAAGAGGTAGTCACCAGAAATGGTTTTCACTTCACAGGTGTGTCCTGACAGGTTTAATAAGTGGGATTTCTTGTGTTATAAATGAGATTGGGACCATCAGTTGTGTTGTGCAGAAGTCTGGTGGATACACAGACATAGTACGTACCTGGTCCATATGTCCCAGGGCACAGGGACCTACTATTACTGACAATGTCAAAAAAGGGTTAAATACAATAAAAAATAAAAAAAGTTTTTAAAAATATGAAAAAAATAACAAAAACAAGATTCAAATCACTCCTCTTTTTACCCCATAGAAATAAAACAAGTAAAAAAAGTAAAAAATACATCTATTTAGTATCACTGCATACATAAATGTTCGCTATTAAAATGAAAGAAAAAATAATCAAATCGATAAACAGCGTAATGAAAAATAATCGAAATGACTGAATTATGTTTTTTTGGCCCCCGTCACATTGCAATAAAATGCAATAAGAAGCGATCAAAACATCTGTATTTACTCCAATATGGTAGCAGTGAAAATGTCAGCTCAGGGTACAAAAAATAAGCCATCACACAGCCCAATGTTGTAGAAAAAATGAAAACGCTACGGATCTCGGATAATGACAAGAAAAGCAAAAAATAAAATTTCATACACTTCACCACTTAAATAAAAAAAACTATATGTGTTTGGTATCGGCGTATTCATACTGACCTGAATAATCATATTGCCCGGTCAGTTTTACCATATAGTAAACATGGCAAATAAACAAAAAATAAACTATTGTGGAATTGCATTGTTTTTGCAATTCTACCGCACTTGAATTATTTTCCCCATTTTCAAGCACACTATGTGGCAAAATGAATAGCTAAATTAAAAAGTACAACTCATCCCACAAAAATCAAGCCCTCATATGGCTATATTGACAGAAAAATAAAAAAGTTATGGCTCTTGGAAAAAGGGAAGAAAAAAATCAGGAAATTGCCTGGGAATGAAGGGATTAAATTACTTTGCATTTTGGTTAAAGTTGGGTAGTTAATATTTTAAAAACAAATTCAAAAGTACAATTTGTCTAGCAAAAAAGAAGCCCTCATACTGCTGTATTTAGAGAAAAATTAAAAAGTTATGGCTCTTGAAAGAAGGGGAGGAAAAAACGAAAATAGAAAACGGAAAGTCGACCGGGGATGAGAGGGTTAAATTACTTTGCATTTTAGTTAAATGAGGTTAGTTATTAATTTAAAAAATAAATTCAAACAATATAAGAAATTAGGGCTTTACAATTGTTTTACTAGTTGCATTTAACAATTGTAAGAGCCACAATACTTCAGATTGTTGCCATATGTATTACTATGGTGCAACTTATTTTGTTAGGGTTAAATAATTTTTCTTAATAATTTAGACATTATAAACCAAAAATATCTATTGCCTCCTCCCCTACAAAAATGAAAAAAACTTAAAATTAGTTACATACAGTGCTGATAGCCATTATTGCCACCCCTTAATTTTTTTTCATAGACTGTACAATATCTTCAGAAATAAATGGAAATGTACCAAAGTTATATCCTCAGGATTTTTTTTAATTAGTGGTACACATTTGCGAGAGAGAAAAATATTTTTGGGACTCTGGCTAGCAACAGAAAAAAAAAATATTTATTCTGAAATCAGCTGAAGTTCAACGCCACTAAAGTACTAGCTGGCTTATAGCAGAGTGTATCACGTTTGCGACTCAAAAAAATCTTTTGTAGACTCTGGCTAGCAACAAAAAAATGAAAAAGTGGGCTACTATGGCTTGCACTATCACATTAGCAAATGAAAAAAAAAGTTTTTTTGTGCTCTGCACTCAGAAGCTCTGCAGAGTATGCATACAGCTGAATTTCAACCCCACAAAATCAAACGTGGGTTACAAGGGCTTGCTTGCTTTATCACATTAGCAAGTGGAAAAATAGATTGAAGGGATACTGATGCAAACAGCACAATACAAGCAGTGCACAACACAGTTCAATGCCATGGGCCCTGCTGTTTCTGTCTGAATCTCTGTAATTGCACAAGAAAAAAAAGTGCTGCAACATCAATTTCACAGGTATACAGCAGAGGACTTATGTACACTATCTGACTTTCAAACAAGCGCCCATCTATCTAGCTAATATCTCTCATTAAAAAGGAGCATACTGAGCAGAAGCGTCTATCACCAGTGACATGAATAAAATGGCGCTGAGGAAATATGGCCGCTCTTTATATAGAGAGGACATGTGATTTTAGCAGCCAATGGCAGAAGTCCTTGTAACTGGACAGTGTGAATTTTTTCTGCGCTCTGATTGGCTAGCCACGCTTTCCTCACTTAAAGTTACAGGAAAAGAAAAAAAAAAAGATTACAAGCGCGCCGCTGCTCTGACCTCTTCTGAGCTGTCCCCAGCCCCTCCACTCATTAAAAACGTCCCCCCCGCTTATCATACACAATCAACTATGCTAGCCAAACTGTTAAAAATGCTGTAGTTGCCCCACAATCATGTTCCCACACTTATTCGCCGAACGTTACAGATTTTCCCGAATTTAAGTAAAAATGCTCGCCTTTACAATCACGAATCTGAATGTGCCTCATTCATGCCGAATTTAACTTTTGAGATCGGATTTCGAATATATTCGCTCATCTCTACTCCTGCTGACCTTGTTGATAAGGTGGAAGAGAAGGACAAGAAAAAGTAGAAATCATGAATTATATTCCCTTTTTTGGGTGGGAAGGGTTGCTTGGGAATACACTAAAAAAAAGGAATAATTGAATTGGCTTTATGTTCTTCTGCTGTCATATAGTGGGGTTGAGAAGTCTGGGCCAATCCAGCCCTTGTTCATTTTGATAAGTCAGCCTGTCAGCATTTTCAGTTGACAGGTGGATGCACCCAAAAGTTATCATGCCCCTCACTAAAAACCTGCTCTGACAAAATGCTAGCGGCAGGGCAGTTACACACCTCCAAGGCATAGAGGGACAGTTCATTCCATGTGTCCAGCTTGGATAGCCATTAGTTGTACGGCACAGAGTAATCATAGAGGATGCTGGTATGGTCAGTTAGGTACTCCTTCTCCATCTTAAAAAACTTGTCAGACTACCTAGCACATCAGGGCCTGGGTGCTGGGAGGGTCTAATGAAACTGTCCCAGACCTTTGAAAGTGTTCCCCTGCCTCTGTTGGAATTGGTGTGTTTCTCCCTTGTCTCTCCTCCTTGGTTGCCAAAGGATCTATGACCTCTGTCACCAGTGTTGTCAGATGGGAATTTATTTACTAATTGTTTGACTAGGGCCCTCTGATATTGCACCACTTTACCAACCCTCACTGCCGCAGGAAGGAGAAATGAAAAGTTCTCCTTTTAGAGCGGGTCGAGAAGGGTGAACAAACAGAAATCAGCTTTGGCCAAAGTGCGCATAATGAGAGGGTCATGAAAAAAGCAGCAGGACATAAAGTCAGTCATGTGTGCCAGACTCCCAACAGACAAGACTTACTTGTCCCCTCCAGGAAGATGATTTTCCATCTTCTACTCCTTATCTGTGTTCTCCTTCTTCTCCTCCTGTTCAGCCCATCCATGCTGAAAAGATGGGATGAACTTGGTGTGAGTAGTACCCTCTGTAGCGCAGGCACCATCTCCGGTTGCTCTTCCTCAGCTTCCTCCTCCTCATTATCACCCTATCTGTGCTGAAAAGATGAGATGAGGTTGAGCTGGGAAGAATCACCCTGTGTACTTTCTTCCTATATTTCCACCTGGTCCACATGCAAATATTAGTCTTTGATTGTGAGCAGCATGCATTTGAGTAGACACAGACGCTGGATGATTGCGTTGATTATGGCGGTATCACCGCTCCCCATCTTGGTTGATTTCTTTAAGTTTTGGAGTACCTTACAGATGTCAGATATCCATGCCCACTCATTGTTTTTTATCTGCAGAGGCTGACCGGAATACAGATGGGCATGTTGTAGCTGATATTCAACTACTGCTCTCTGCTGCTCATAAAGCCTTGCTAACATATGTAAGGTGGAGTTCCAGCACGTGGTCAAGTCGCAAAGATGACACTTGGAAGTGCTGCTGCAGCACTGCCAAACCAGTGGCAACTGTAGCTAACTTGTGGAAATGGATGCACACGTAGCGTATCTTCACAAGTAGCTCAGGCAAATCTTGGTAGATTTCAGGAACCGTTGAACCACTAAGTTAAGTATGTAGGCCGGGTATGGTACATGTGCGAGCTTGCCAAGCTTCAGGTTACAGCAATTATCACACACAACCATGCCTGGTTGTAGGTTCAGTAGCATGTGCCACAGATCTGTCTTGTGTGTAATACCTTTCAAACATTCTGCGACGGTGAGCTGTTTGTTACATAGACAAATTAGTTTCAGCAGAGCCTGTTGCCGCTTCACGGAGGCAGTGCTGCAGTGCTTCCAGCTTGTGACTGATGATGAGGAGGAGGGGATTCAGGAGTAGAAAGTGGAGGATACCCTGATGGAACTAGGGCCTTCAATCCTCGGCGTCAGCAACATGTATGCTGTCCCAGAGTGTGACTCAGTCCCGGCCTCCAGCAGGTTCACCCAGTGTGCTGTTAGGGAAATGTAGCATCCCTGGCCATAAACACTTATCCACGTGTCAGTTGTTAAGTGGGCCTTCCCAGTAAGTGCGTTGGTCAGGACCTGGGTGATAATAAGGGACATGTGCTGGTATAAGGGTGGGATGGCACACTGGGATAAATAGTATCGGCTGGGAACCGAAGGACGGCTGTCTCTATGAGGTTGCAGAAAGCTTCAGTGTCTACAAGGCTAAATGGCAACATTCTCAGGGTAAACAGTCCTGTGTTTATTGTTTGTGTCTGTGGGTGGATGACTGGGTATGCACGCTTGCGTTTCAAGGCATGGGGTAGGGACAGCTGAATGCTATGCTGTGACAAGCAATTGGATGTGGTTGCTGATGGTGCTTGCAGATGTGCAATGACAAGTGCAGGGTGTGAGGCATCCTTGCCTGCGTCATGGACAGGGGATTGGCAAGCACGTAGCACAGGGGAAGAGACAGTGGTGTCACCCGCAGACACTGATTGTGGACCCAGGCATTTGGCCCACCTAGTAGGATGCTTTGATAACATGTGCCTGAGCATGCTAGTGGTAGAGGTCAGGCCCCTGCTGACCTTGGTATGGCACAGATTGCAAATTTTTTTATCTTCCGCACTTTCTTTAAAAAAGCGCCAGACTGGGGAACACCAAACCTCTGGCCTGGGAACTTACCCGCATTCTCCCTCTGACCATTCCACTGCCTTCTACTGCCTCTTGTGGTGCTTCGGATCCCTCCCCCTCTGTGCTGCTGGCCTCGCTCTGCATGGCACCTTCCTAGGTTAGGAAGTTACTTCATCATCCACGACCTTGTCTTCAAATTTCGCACTATGGTCCTCCTGACTTGCTGCCTCAACATCATCACTTGTTGGAAACTGTGTCTCAGCATCATCTACCTCTTGAGACCCTAATTGTCACTCCCCACCGTCATCTTCTTTTGACCATGGCTGCTCTAATATTTGAGCATCACTACATATGAAAATAATTTCTTCTGTTACTAACGTGATACAGTAGGGGAGATCTTACTTTGAAATTGTTTGGAGCATATCTTTATGTTATACAGGCCTCATCTACATAAAAAAAAATACTTTCTTCTGTTACTAACATGATACAGTATGCGAGATATCAGTATGAAATTGTTTGGAGTATATCTTCTATGTTATATTGCCCTCATCCACAGTAAAAAAAACACTTTCTTCTATTACTAATGTCATACTGCAGACTAGATGTCAGTTTGAAATTGTTTGGAGCATATCTTCTATGTTATACAGGCCTCATCCTGACTAAAAAAATACTTTCTTCTGTTACTAACATGATAGAGCAAGCCATATCTCACCTTGTCATTTAGTGTCGCTGAAAGTTAGCTGTGTGCAGAGCTGTTTCAGATAGTGATGGGCAAACCCATGACTGTTTGGGTTTGGCTGAGAACAGTACCCGAACCCCGAACCTGAACGCAAACCCATTCATGTGAATAGGGGAGCCGAGTAAACCTGGTTTCCCGCGCTGTCATTTGCGTGACAGCGCAGAAAACAAAGACTCTGATCGGCAGTAATAGCACTACCGTGGCCAGAGAGCTGTGGCATCATGCTGACAGGTGTTAGCATGATCTCACAACTGTGACTGTGACCGCGGTAAAAAGCTTACCGCTAGTCATAGGCGCCAGATGATGGGACTACTACCACCATCAACAGGCGCCTACTGCCATAGGAAACAGTGAGCCCCTGGATGGAAGCAGTAGTCTCTCACCAGTGGTGCCTGTGCTGAAAGTGAAAAAAAATGTTAAAATTAATTTAAAAAAAATTCAAATAAAAATAAAACACATTATACTCACCTAATCCTTGTCCCTGATAAAATAATAAAGCAACCTCATCCCCATCTGTCCGCCGCAGTCCAAATAGCAAGGGTCCCACGATGATCCAATGAATAGAATGCGGTCACATTGTAAAATGTGACCGTTCTGTTCAGCAGCCGGCAATACACTGACGCTCAGTGCCGGCAAATGAGGTCAGCGCATGCGCGGTGAGTATTTTCCCACGCTTGAGCTAACATCAATGAGTTGAACTGAGTTCATTTAAAATGAACTCAGGTCAGATCATTGACGGCAGTGCGAGTTACTGAGGAGAGCAAGCCGGCAAGGATGGCAGGTTGAATGGTCGCGTCCAGCTACAATCCAGCCTGCCATCCAGATGTTGCAGAGCTGGACATGTCGTGGGACACATGGATGTTCCTCACGTCAGAAAGGTAAGGATGAGGTTGCTTTATTATTTTACTTTCTTGTGCAGCAGGTGACGATGGCTTCAGCTCGAATGCGCGTGATGGCAAGTATGGTTTAAATCAGCAATTAAGCAATTTAGCAATTTTAACATTAAAAGGAGTCTGTCTTTATCTCAAATAAAGTATTTTAATCTGGGTGTGGGTGTCTTTATTTTACACTTCACCCTCACTATGGGGTTAGTAATGAGGGCATCTTACTAACCTTTGCTTGATCTCAGCTGGCATTATAAGCTGACATCAACCCAAGCCCTATAACTCCACTGCCACCACTACACGGCAGTGGGCAGAGCGAGGCTAAGTGCCAGAATTGGCGCATCCTATGGATGCGCCATTTCTGGGGCAGTTAAGGGCTGCTGTTTCTAGCCTCGAAGAGGGCCAATATTCATTGCCCCTTTCTAGGCTATTAATATCAGCCGCCAGCTATCTGCCTAGCCTTTGCTGGCTGTTAAAGTAGGGGGACCACACATCAATTTTTTGGGGATTCACCCATTTTAATAGCCAGTAAAGGCTAAGTATTCAGCTCGGGGCTGATATTAGTAGCCTGGGAAGCTCCATTGGTATTACACCCTTCCCAGGCTAAAAACATCTGCCCCTGCTGTCCGCTTTCCCTCTGCTGGTTAATAAAATTAGGGGGAAGCCACTCCATTTTTTTTCCCAGAAATTGAATCATTTATTATTAAATGACATAAACAGTAAGGTACACACGCAAAGCACAGATTATATATCTCACATATTTATATCTATCTGTATATCTATCTATTATGTATATATCTAGCTATCCATATACTGCATCTATTATCTATTTATTTGTCTATTATCTATCCATATATCTATCTATCCACATATCTATTATTTATCTATCAGTATATCTGTCTATCTGTTTATCAATCAATCCATCTATCCATATATCTCTCTATCCATATACTATCTATCCATCGATCTTTTTATCCATATATCTGTCTATCCATATATCTATCAACTTATCTATTTATCTATCATCTATCTATTTATATAAATATTTATTTATGTATTATCTATATACCTATCTAATTATCTATCTATTATCTATTTATCTATCTATGTATCTATCCATATATCAATCTATCTATTATCTATTTATCTAGCAATCTAGTATCTATCCATATATCTATCTAACTAATATGTATCCATATATCTGTCTATATAGATAGATACACTGGTGTTATATGCGAGGGGAGGTATGTGTCAATCAGGATGCTTTCCTGTGTGAACTGAGACCTACTGAATTTCTGCCAGCATGTTATATGCTGGGGGTTATCTCTTTTAAAGGGTGTGGTTTTATGAGAATGACATAGAGATTGGAGGGAAGTCATTCTCCATACCTCCACCTCAGGGTGTGGCTGAGCAAGCTTTAAATGCTCAGTCCTGTTTTTTTCCTCTGTGTTGTGTTTGGAGAGGCAAGGTCTCCAGACTGGACAGCCATAGCTCAGAGAGGAGTTGAAAGCTGGACATAACCTGTGTGAGCGAACTGCACACACACATATGGACTGTGCTATTGTTTATCTTTTGTTTTGTTGTTTTTCCAGTAAGACCGTGTTTATTTTTGCTGGAGTTGCAGGGCTCTATGCCATATAATAAAGCCTGCAGAGAAAACCCGGTTCCTGAGTCTACTTCAGGAAGCAGCCGAGCGAGTCGACTTACCACAGTTGGTGTGAGAGTGCGTGCAAGATTCCAGGAACATGTGTACCTGCCACAGAGACCAGTGGATGTCCTGGGTGAAGGCCGGCAGCCAGACAGAGAAGTCCGGCAGCATGGAGGAGCTCATTAAGCACTTGGTGCAGAGCCAATAACAGATGCACCAGCAGCACTTGCAGAGCCAGCAGCAGCACCTGGAGAAAAACTGTTGTTGCAACAGATCCAGTTGCAGCAAAAGGCAAAGCTGCAGCACCAGCAGGATCAGCAGCAGCAGATACAACTTCTGGCGGATGCCATCCAGGGCAGGGCAACTGCCCCACCCCCAGGGCCGAATGATGACTCCCACATCAGGAAGGCGGTAAGACGGACCATGCAGAAGATGACCCCTGGGAATGATGTAGAAGCATTTATGGCTGTATTTGAGAGGGTGGCTGATCAGGAGAGACTTCTATCAGAGCAATGGGCAGAGGTTCTGGCATCATATTTGTCGGGGGAACCCCAAAGGGCATATTACAACTTTGCACTGCAGGATGCCAAGCTAAAGACAGAGATCTTAGCACGCCTGGGAGTCATTATGGTGGTGAGAGCCCAACGAGTCCACCATTGGGTGTATGCCAGCGACAAACTCCCTTGCTCGCAGATGTTTGACCTACTGCATCCTGTTCAGACGTGGTTGCAGCCAGAGTCCTCCACTCTGGCCCAGATGGTTGAGCGGGTGGTGATTGATAGATTTGTGCACTCCCTTCCCAAGCCAGTACAGACTTGGGTTGCCCAGGGTGATCCCCAAAATGCAGATGACTTCATCGGCCTGGTAGAGAGGTACCAGGTGGTTGAAAACTCCCTTTGGTAACCAGAAATAGTCACTGCTCCATACTGAGATACCCAAACGGGGGCGGGTTCACCACAGAAGGGGTCTAGAACCACCACTGGGGGGCATCACACGCCCGCTGAAGGTGCCACAAGGACTATCCTGTGGCCATTGTGACAGTGGGAACAGACTGTGGTGCCCAATCCCACAAGGTCAAGGTGGTTAAGGACCTGATACATTCCGTCATATTGGGGCGCAATTTACCATTGTTCTGTGACTTGTGGGGGAAAGGAACCGGACTGAGATGCATGGACAAATTGACATCTGAAGGGGATGAGTTCCCATTGTGTGTCCTTGCCAGCGACGAGGAAGAGACTGTGACCGAGGAGGCTGACCTCCCTGAGTTGGAGGTGACAGGAGAGAACTTTGGGTCTGGTCAAGTTCGGGACTTAACCTTGAAGGGGGCATGGGACAATGTTACTGTCTGTAATGGGGTTGCTTCACAGTTCAGGGGGAGTTATTGTATCGGGTGACCAAACCAAGGGGTGATAAAATAGTGGAGCAGCTATTAGTTGCAGGGCCATGCCGACAGAGGGTATTATATATGGCCAATTCACTTGTTCTGAGGTGACACCTGGGAATCGAGAAAACTCAGTAGAGGATATTGAGATGGTTTTACTGGCCAGGGTGTTACCGGGAGATCCTGAACTATTGTAGATCCTGCCCCACCTACCAGATAACTGCACCTTCCTCCCAATTCCGTAGTCCTTTAATCCCCCTACCTGTGATAGAAATTCCCTTTGAGAGGATTGCCATGGACCTAGTGCGGCCCTTAGTCAAATTGGCCCGGAGCCACCAATACATCCTGGTGGTCATGGACTATGCGACCCGGTACCCGGAAGCGGTACCACTGAGGAACTCGTCGAGTATGAGCATCGCCCGGGAACTTGTCCATATATTTGCCAGGACCAGACTGCCAAAAGAGATCCTAATGGACCAAGGAACCCCGTTCATGAGCAAAGTAATGAAGGAGCTGTGTAAAGTCCTTCAGATTACCCAGCTGCGAACCTCTGTTTACCATCCGCAAACAGACGGCCTGGTGGAGCACTTTAATTAAACCTTAAAAGCAATGCTCAAAAAGGTCGTAGAGAAGGACTGTCATGACTGGGACTACCTGCTACCATTCCTGCACTTCTCGGTAAGAAAGGTCCCACAAGCCTCTACAAGTTTCACCCCGTTTGAGCCATTGTACGGACGACATCCGCAAGGGCTCCTGAATATTGCCAAGGAAACCTGGGAAGCCGAGGTTATGTCCCACTGGAGCATCATAGAACATGTCGCCCAGATACAGGAGAGGATGGCGAAAGTGATGCCTATCATGAAGGCTCATCTCCTCCCAGCACAAGAGGCCTATGCAAGGGTCTATAACCGGTAAGCGAGGCTGAGCCAGCTCCAGCCTGGGGATCGTGTACTGGTGCTTATTCCCACCATCGAGAGCAATTTCCTGGCCAAGTGGCAAGGCCCCTATAAGGTGGTGGAGAAACTCAGTGAAGTGAACTACATAGATCACCAGGCTCGCTGAAGAAAGCCACACCAAGTGTACCATGTGAACTTTCTCAAGTAATGGTGAGCTCGGGAAATGCTGGGGGCTTCTTGTTTGGGAGCCAGTCCGAAAGTCAAAGTCGAGGACTTCATGATAGCAGACACTCTATCGCTGGCACAGAAGTAACAATGTAGAGAGTTGCTGCAACGGAACCGTTACCTGTTCTCGGAGTTGCCAGGGCGTACAGAGGTGGTTGAGCATGACGTGCTGATGGAAGCGCATGTTGGGGTAAACCTCAAACCCTATAGGATTCCTGAAGCCCGCCGTGAGGTAATCTCAGCTGAGGTGAAGAGGATGCTGGACCTCGATGTGATAGACGAATCGAAGAGCGGATGGTCGAGTCTCATCATTCTCATGCCAAAGCCCGATGGGAAGTGTAGATTTTGTAACGACTACCGCAGGCTGAATGAGGTTTCCAAGTGTGACGCATACCCGGTTCCCCACGTTGATTAACTGATCAAGAGGCTTGGACCTGCGAGATATATTACCACCCTTCACTTGATGAAGGGCTACTGGCAAATGCCCATGTCCCAGAGGGCCAAGGAAAAAGCAGCTTTCTCAACACCTGATGAGTGCCTTTCGGATTGCAGGCAGCACCAGCCACCTTCCAGAGGGCCATGGATTGGATCCTCGGCCCACATAAGAAGTATGCCGCCGCCTACCTTGATGACATTGTCGTCTTTAGCACAGACTGGACTAGTTATCTGCCCAAGGTACAGGCGATTCTGAATGTCTAAGGAAGGCAGGATTTATGATAAATCCGAGAAAATGTGCCATTGGGAAGGAGGAGGCCAAGTACTTGGGCTACGTCGTTGGGAGAGGCGAAATTAAGCCTCAATAAGATCAAGGCAATTCAGAACTGGCCGCAACCACTCTCCAAGAAGCAAGTAAGAGCATTTCTTGGAATCGTGGGATATTATCGGCGGTTTATCACAAATTTTGCTATGAATGCCGCACCACTGATGGACCTTCTGAAAGGCACAAAATCAACGATGGCGAAATGGACCGTTGAAACCGAAATGGCATTCCAACAGCTGAAGCTGGCACTCTGTAAGCAACCGGTCCCGGTCGCACCAAACTTTACTAAAGAGTTTGTGCTCCAGACAGACGCCTCAGAAGTTGGCCTAGGAACAGTGCTGTCACAGGAGATAAATGCCATCCTGTATATGAGCCGGAAGTTCTCGTCCTGTGAGAAAAATTATGCCATTGTGGAGAAAGAATGCTTAGCCATAAAATGGGCTATAGACACGCTAAGATATTACCTACTTGGCCAAAAGTTTAAATTGGTGTCAGGCCATGCCCCTTTGAGATGGTTGAGGGAAAAGAAGGTTAAGAATGCCTGAGTACGTAGGTGGTTATTAGGTCTCCAAGACTTTAATTTTCATGTGGAGCATAGACCCGGGAAGTTACACGCTAATGCTGATGCCCTCTCCAGAATTCCCTGCTTGGTGTCTGAAGGGGCCCAAAACCCTGGCTTTGGGCAGAGGGGGGACTATGTGACAGAGTCACTAGTGTTATATGCGAGGGGAGGTATGTGTCAATCAGGATGCTTTCCTGTGTGAACTGAGACCTACTGAATTTCTGCCAGCATGTTATATGCTGGGGGTTAGCTCTTTTAAAGGGTGTGGTTTTATGGGAATGATGTAGAGATGGCAGGGAAGTCCCCATACCTCCACCTAAGAGTGTGGCTGAGCAAGCTTTAAATGTTCAGTCCTGTTTTTTTTTCTCTGTGTTATGTTTGAAGAGGCAAGGTCTCCAGACTGGACAGCCATATCTCAGAGAGGAGCTGAAGGCTGGACATAACCTATGTGCGCGAACCGCACACACACATATGGACTGTGCTATTGTTTATCCTTTGTTTTGTTGTTTTGCCAGTAAGGCAAACTATTGGTCTGTACAGTACAGACCACTGGTCTAATGTTCATTCCTTGTGTTCTTTAGCTCAAACAAGTCTCATCTGCTTGTTGCCTGTCATTAGCAGTGGTTTCCTAGCAGCTATTTTACCATGAAGGCCTGCTGCACAAAGTTCCTCTTAACAGTTGTTGTAGAGATGGGTCTGCTGCTAGAACTCTGTGTGGCATTGACCTGGTCTCTAATCTGAGCTGCTGTTAACCTGCGATTTCTGAGGCTGGTGACTCGGATAAACTTATCCTCAGAAGCAGAGGTGACTCTTGGTCTTCCTTTCCTGGTGCTGTCCTACTGTAAGCCAGTTTCTTTGTAGTGCTTGATGGTTTTTGCAACTGCACATGGGGACACTTTCAAAGTTTGCCCAATTTTTCGGACTGACTGACCTTCATTTCTTAAAGTAATTATAGCCACTCATTTTTCTATACTTAGCTGCTTTTTTTGCCGTAATACAAATTCTAACAGTCTATTCAGTAGGACTATCAGCTGTGTATCCACCAGACTTCTGCACAACACAACTGATGGTCCCAACCCCATTTATAAGGCAAGAAATCCCACTTATTAAACCTCACAGGGCACACCTGTGAAGTGAAAACCATTTCCGGTGACTACCTCTTGAAGCTCATCAAGAGAATGCCAAGAGTGTGCAAAGCAGTCATCAAAGCAAAAGGTGGCTACTTTGAAGAACCTAGAATATAAGACATATTTTCAGTTGTTTCACACTTTTTTGTTAAGTATATAATTCCACATGTGTTAATTTATAGTTTTGATGCCTTCAGTGTGAAAGTACAATTTTCAAAGTCATGAAAATACAGAAAAATCTTTAAATGAGAAGGTGTGTCCAAACTTTTGGTCTGTACTGCATAAATGGATAGATAATAGATAGATAAATAGATAATATATATATAAACTCGTGTGTATATATATATATATATATATATATATATATATGGATAGCTAGATATATAGATAATAGATAGATATACAGATAGATTTAAATATGTGATATATATAATCTGTGATTTGCATGTGTACCTTACTGTTCATCTCATTTAATAATAAATGATTCAATTTCTGGAAAATAAAATGGCATGGGGTCCCCCATAATTTTATAAACCAGCAGAGGGAAAGCGGACAGCTGGGGCGGATGTTTTTAGCCTGGCAAGGGGGTAATACCCATGGAGCTTCCTATGCTACTAATATTAGCCCCTAGCTGTATATTTAGCCTTTACTGGCTATTAAAATGGGAGACCCCCAAAAAAATTTGACGTGGGGTCCCACTATTTTAACAGCTAGCAAAGGCTATGCAGACAGCTGGGGGCTGATATTAATAGCCTAGGAAGGGTCCATGAATATTGGATGCACCAATTCTGGCACTTAGCCTCGCTCTTCCCACTGCCCTGTAGCGGTGGCAGTGGGGTTATAGGGTTGGAGCTGATGTCAGCTTATAATGCCAGCTGACATCAAGCCCAGGTTAGTAATGGAGATGCGTCTATAAGACGCCCCCTTTTCTTATCCCATAGTGAGGGTGAATTGTAAAATAAAGACACTCGCACCCAGAATAAAATACTTTATTTGAAATAAAGACAGACACCTTTTAATGTACTAAATTGATGTAAAATACAAAGTTATATTGTGGTACCGTGTTAGCCTGAAATATCGATGTAAAAACTTTTATGCCTAAAAATAACAAAAGTATTCTCAAAGTGATACCTTTATTGGCTAACCAGAAAAAAAATATATATATTCATTTGTAATATTGCCTGAAGAAGGAGCCCCTGTGCTCTGAAAGCTTACATATATATTTTTTTTCTGGTTAGCTAATTATCACTCCGAGAATACTTTTGTCATTTTTGGGCATAAAAGTATTTACAACAATGTTCTAAATTAAACCATACTTACCATCACGCCCATTCTAGCTGAAGCAATTGTCACCTGCAGCGAAAGTAATATAATAAAGCAACCTCATCCTTACCTTTCTGACGTGAGGAACATCCATGTGTCCCACGACGTGTCCAGCTCTGCTACATCTGGATGGCAGGCTGGATTGTAGCTGGAAGCGACCATCCAGCCTGCCGAGACACTGCCGGCTTGCTCTTCTCAGTGACTCGCACTGCTGGCAATAAGCTGACCTGAGTTCATGTTACATGAACTCAGTTCAACTAATTGACGTCAGCGCAAGCGTGGGAAAATAAACAGCGCGCATGCGCTGGCCTCTTTTGCCGGCACTGAGAGTCATTGTATTGCCGGCTGCTGAACAGAGCGGCCACATTTTACAATGTGGCCATTCTATTCATGGGATCATTGTGAGACCCTTCCAATTTGGACTGTGGCGTACAAGTGAGGATGAGGTAGCTTTATTATTTTACCTTTAATACAGGTGATCATGGGCTTCGGGGATTAGCTGTAAGGTGAGTATATGGTGGTTTTTTTTTTTGCAGGGGCGGAGAACATCGGGGACAAGGTATAGGTGAGTATAATGTGTTTTATTTTTATTTGATTTTTTTTTATTAATGTTAACATTTTTTTTACTTTTTTTTTACTTTCAGCACGGCTCCCATCCAGCGGCACCTGCGCTGGCTGTTTCCTATGGCAGTAGACGCCGGCTGATGGTGGTAGTAGTGCCATCAGCCGGCACCTATGACCCGCAGTAAGCTAACCGAAGTCCGTCAATCTTCTGAACTTTACTGTTCAGGTTCGCCCATCACAAGTTGCAGAGTTAAAAAAAACTATTTTTTCAGTTGCTAACATGATACAGCAAGCCATATTTCACCTTGTCATTTAGTGCCGCTGAAATTCAGCTGTGTGCAGAGCTGGTGCAGATAGCAGGCTCCTGCCACACTATCTGAGCAAAATGAGTAGGAAGAAGAGAGGTCATGGTTGAAGGGGGAATAGGCTTGGTGTTCAAGGTATACATGGGGTAGGTGGTAATGTTAGTAAAAGCACTAGTGAACCAACACTGTCACATCCTATCCAATGACAACTGGCAACATCTGTTACTGGACGGGCAACTCCACTCCTTTTCTTTGACAACTGCGTAGCAATACACCTTGTTGATGAGGGCCAGAAAGAGCATATGCTTCAGTGAATGGCAAGTGCTGCTTCAAGTGATCTCTCCTCCTCTTCCTCCACCTCAACCTCACACACAATGCAGTCCACAGAGGTGGCACTCCAATTACCTTTCCTTCCCCCGTGTCACAACTCTCCAACTGACTGTAGGGAACCACAGATGGGTGAGTCTGCTGAACTGTTCGCACATTCTATACCATGGACATCAGAAGTGTACTCCAAAGATTCACAGAGTCAAGAGTAGAGATGAGTGGTGTTCGACTCGAACTGTTCGCCAATCTCAAATTCGAGCTGTTTTGGGCGGTGTTCGAGCCGTTCGGCGAACACGAACAATTTGAAAAAAATTCGGCTGTTCGAGGTTATGTTCGATAACTGTTCGTGCACTAAAATCATAACTCGATTTTTTCTCAGTAATGCTGAAAATTAATGTTAATACACAGTTTGAGTGTACAGCGGGGCGGGGGGAGGGGCAGGGGATGGATCTCTGCAGAAATAATGAAGATCTCCATTTTTTTTTCGCATTCCCGCATTTACAGTGGGGAGGTGCAATCTGTCATCCTATCAGCAGCGCACACACGGAGCGAACTGCTTTTTTTCCCACAAGCAAGGGCATGTGTCATTGGCAGTGTATGTCACATGTCCTTGCCCTATAAGACCCAGCCATTTTCCCCGTCGCCACCATTTTCTCACTGCTGCAGCTGATTGTTAGATGGCACCACTTTTGCTGTGTGCGATATACTTTGTTAATTTGAAGCCAATTTTCGCACAAATCTACAGATAGCTTGGGAGTAGGGAATAGTTGTGATTGCAGTCCTTTTAAGGACTAGGTTACAGCATTTCCTACGACTTTTATGAGGCAGGTCTGTGCTCTTAAATAGATAGGTTGGGAGAAAAGACTAATTGTAATTGCAGTCCTTTTCAGGGCTAGGTTACAACAGTTCCTATCACTTTTATCAGGCAGGTCTGTGCTCTTAAATAGATAGGTTGGGAGTAAAGACTAATTGTAATTGCAGTCCTTTTGAGGGCTAGGTTACATCAGTTCCTATCACTTTTTGCCAGGCAGGTCTGTTTTAGTGCTGTGCAAGTTTTTTCACAGCATTTGGCTAAATCTAGCAAAGCAAATCCTTTTTGGCCTCTTGCAGTGAGTGTTAGTCAGTGGAGTAGCCTAACTGTGTTGCAAGCTACACCACCTGTGTATAGAAAACAATTTTTTTACTGCACCTAGTGAAGTAAAACCTTTTGGGCATAGCATTATTCTATTAGTCCATCTATACTAACCTCCACCAGGTTGCAAATTCAAAATAATTTTTTTCTGCATCTAGCTCAGAAAAAATATTTTGGTTTGTAACAGTGTGTGGGACTTGTTCTATTAGTCCATCTATACTGACCTCCATCAGGTTGCAAATTAAAAATAATTTTTATCTGCATCTAGCTCTGAAAAAATATTTCGGCTTGTAGTAGTGTGTGGGACTTGTTCTATTAGTCCATCTATGCTAAGCTCCACCAGGTTGCAAATTCAATATCATTTTTTTCTGCACCTAGCTCTGAAAAAATATTTCGGCTTGTAGCAGTGTGTGGGACTTGTTCTATTAGTCCATCTATACTAACCTCCACCAGGTTGCAAATTCAAAATTATTTTTATCTGCATCTAGCTCTGAAAAAAATATTTTGGCTTGTAGCAGTGTGTGGGACTTGTTCTATTAGTCTATCTACAGTACAGGCCAAAAGTTTGGACACACCTTCTCATTTAAAGATTTTTCTGTATTTTCATGACTATGAAAATTGTACATTCACACTGAAGGCATCAAAACTATAAATTAACACATGTGGAATTATATACTTAACAAAAAAGTGTGAAACAACTGAAAATATTTCTTATATTCAATGAAAATACAGAAAAATCTTTAAATGAGAAGGTGTGTCCAAACTTTTGGTCTGTACTGTATACTAACGTCCACCAGGTTGCAAATTCAATATAATTTTTTTCTGCATCTAGCTCTGAAAAAATATTTTGGCTTGTATCAGTGTGTGGGACTTGTTCTATTAGTCCATCTATACTATCGTCCACCAGGTTGCAAATTCAATATAATTTTTTTATGCATCTAGCTCTGAAAAAATATTTCGGCTTGTAGCAGTGTGTGGGACTTGTTCTCTTAGTCCATCTATACTAACCTCCACCAGGTTGCAAATTCAATATAATTTTTTTCTGCATCTAGCTCTGAAAAAATATTTCGGCTTGTAGCAGTGTGTGGGACTTTTTCTTTTAGTCCATCTATACTAACCTTCACCAGGTTGCAAATTCAAAATAATTTTTATCTGCATCTAGCTCTGAAAAATTATTTTGGCTTGTAGCAGTGTGTGGGACTTGTTGTATTTGTCCATCTATACTAACCTCCACCAGGTTGCAAATTCAATATAATTTTTATCTGCATCTAACCCAGCCAATACTTTTGGGCTAATACCACAGTTTGGCCACTCAGCTCTGCTCGGTTCCCATCCATTGTTTTTTGTGCAAACAACTCCAGAATTGTGAAGTAGTTAACCACCAAAATGAGTGGAAAAAGGCATGCTGCTGGTGGAAAGGGGAATAGGCTTGTTGGGAAGGGAAAAAAAGGTTGAGTCCGTGGGGTAGGTGTAAAAGCAACATTAACATCTGCAGAAGAAAGACCATCTTCCAGCCAAACTAAGATGTCTACTTCTTTTAGCGGACAATGTGATAAGATCCCTTTCTTATGGCCATGCCAATCGCTACAAATTCCAAATGAGGCACAAAAACAGCAGGTGCTTTAACGGATATCAAGTGATCCTTTAAGTGGGCTCTCCTCCACCTCAACTTCAACATCACAAATACTCCAGTCCTCAGAGGTGTCACCCCAATCGCACTTGCTTCCTCACAGCTCCCAAGTCTCCAGCTGCCCATCTGAGTATGGGGTAGAACAGATGGTTGAGTCTGCAGAGCTGTTTACTCATACTATAGCCTGGGAATCAGAGGTCGGCTCCAGAGCTTCTGTGAATCCAGACAAGGAAATGATCTGCACTGATGCCCAGAATCTTTATGAGTCGGATCCAGTACCAGACGCAGAAGGTTCTGAGCATAATGTAGACCCTCGTTCCCAAACTGTAACTCCTGTTGGTGGAGACAATGAGGAAGACGATGATGAGACTCAAATACCTGATTGGAGAGACCACTTTAGTTTTTTGTCAGGGCAGGAAGAGGTTTGCTCTGAGGACGACGGGTGTGATAACACACAGGGTTATGATGACGAGGTTGGGGATCCCACTTACTGTCAACCCACAGTCAGCCAAGAGATGAGGTCAGCAGAGGAGGTGGAGGAGGATGCTAGTGACGACGAGGTCCGGTTGCACCTTCCTGGACAGAGACGTAGTACTGGAAGCACGTCAACAACTGCATCATAAACACAACTCTGCCTCTGACCACAAGTCGTCGTGGCTCTTCAGGTCACAGCCTTGCATAGCCTTGCATAGCCTGGGCATTTTTTCAGATCGATAAAGATGACCCAACTCGTGTTATCTGTAACATTTGTCAGCAAAAGCTAAGTAGAGGCCAAAAAATACATAGTTTGAGTACTTCATGCATGAACCGGCACATGGATATGAAGCATAAGTTGCAGTTGGAAGCTCACTGTGCTACAATGCGGCCTAGCCGGCCGGGCCAACCACCATCTGCCACATCTTGTGCATCCGCTGCCTCTTCATCCTCTGTGACTGGGGTGACAGCAGTCACACCTGTTTTGGGACACTGACCTGCCACCTCTTTACCCGCAACAGCCAGCGTGATGGCAGGTCATCATTTTCTTTGGAGGTGGAAACACAAGCTGGTGTTGAGCACTTTCCGACATCGATAGCACCACCATTGGATCAAGGCAACCTAACATGTCCGCCTGCATCTTCCTCACAGACTGGCAGTTTGCCGGGGACACCCTTCTCAACCCCGTCTAAGCACAACAGCCAGCCCTCGGTCCCTCAGATATAGACAAGTAAAAGACAATTTCCTCCTAGCCATGAGAAAGCTAAGAGGTTGAATTTCACCATCTGCAAGCTCTTGGCTACAGAAATGCTGCCTTTCCGCCTGGTGGACACAGAGTATTTTCGAGACCTTATGTCCGTTGCAGTGCCCCAGTACCAGATGCCCAGTTGGCACTACTTCTCAAAGAAAGGTGTGCCTGCGCTCCACCATCATGTCGCACACAACATCACCGCATCTTTGAGAAACTCTGTGTGTGACAGGGTGAATTTCACCACAGACACTTGGATGAGTAGGCATGGACAGGGGCATTACATGTCGCTGACTGGGCACTGGGTAACTGGGTAGCAGGACATGGGGCTGCTGTCCAAGTCTTGCCGTCATCATGAGTTGTGCATCAATCCTCTATCTCGAAGTTCCTCCACTGCTTCAGCCTCCTCAACTTCCTCTCGGTCCTCCACCTGCACCCAAAGCCTGTCTGGTCATGCCACAAGCTTTCTAACTGCGCAGAAGGAATCCTGCACACCTCCTTACTATGCTGGCAGCAGGGCTCAACGTCATCAGGCGGATTTTACTTTGAAATATCTGGGAAATGTGAGTCACACAGCTGAGGAGTTGTGGTCAGCTCTGGAGAACCAGTTTCATGAATGGTTGTCTCCACTGGATCTGAAACCTGGGAAGGCCGTGTGCGACAATGCTGCAAACCTGGGTGCGACCCTTCGTCGACGCAATGTCACACACGTGCCTTGTATGGCTCACGTGTTGAACCTGGTTGTCCAGCAATTTTTAGCCCACTATCCCAGACTAGATGGCCTTCTGCAGAGGGTACGGTCGCTGTGTGCTCACTTCCGCCGTTCGCATCCCGCAGCTCAGCGACTTACATCTCTACAGAAGTCGTTGTGCCTGCCACTTCACCGGCTAAAATGCGATGTGCCTCCCCGGTGGAATTCAACTCTGCACATGTTGCAGCGACTGTGGCAGCACCAACAAGCCCTGGTGTAACACGCTCTGACATATAGCCTGGGCCAACGAGATCCAGAGGTGGGGCAAATCACTCTGGAGGAGTGGTCTTAGATCAGGGACCTATGCACCCTTCTGCACAGTTTTGAAATGGCGACGAAGATGTTTAGTGGTGACGATGCCATTATCAGCATGACTATTCCAGTGATATACATGCTGGAGCACATGTTAAACAGAATTCGGAGTCAGGTGGTGGCAAAAGAGGAGGTGGAGGAAGTAGTAGAGGAGGAGTTGTATGCGGAAGGGCTAACATCTGCAAGGTCCAGACGGTCGGCAGCACCAAGGCGGCAGGCATGTGACTGTGGGGGAGATGGTTTTACCAGGGCGCATGGTAGCAGCCAAACTAGTGAGGAAGGTGCAGGAGCCCAGGAAGAAGTGGAGGATGAACTGATGGAAGACTCATCAGATGAGGGAGACCTTGATCAAATTTCTTTTGTGCGAGGTTGGGGGGAGAGGGCAGAGGAAGGAAGCAGGATTGTTAACTCGCCACCAACACAACAGGCACTTGGTGCTCCTGGATGCGCAACACACATGAGTGCCTTCTTGCTTCACTACCTGCAACATGACCCTCGAATTGTGAGAATTAGAAATAATCCTCACTACTGGGTTGCCACACTATTAGATCCCCGGTACAAAAGTAAATTTGCAGAAATTATTCCTGCCACAGAAAGAGATGCACGCATGCAGGAGTATTAGCAGAGACTATTGCAGAATCTTAGATGTGCTTTTCCCCAAAACTCTAGTGGTGCATGTAGTAAATCTCACAGTTCCAACTTTCCAACCAAGGGACCGTCGAGTGTTCAGCACTCAAAACGTAACAGAAACACAGTATCTGCTGGTAACATCAATTTTGCGGAATCATTTCACCACTTTTTTAGCCCATCCTTTGCAAGGCCACAGGAGACAAGAAATCTGACACATAGTCAACGCCTAGAGACGATGGTACAGGAGTATCTCCAAGTAAACATTGAAGCCATGACTGTGTCACTGGACCCTTGCTCTTTTTGGGCTTCCAATCTGGATGAATGGCCGGAGCTAGCCACTTACGCCTTGGAGATCTTGTCATGCCCTGCAGCCAGCGTTCTGTCTTAACGTGTGCTCAGCGCTGCTGGTGGTGTGCTGACAGATAAGCGCACGCGGCTCTCCACTGATAATGTAGACAAACTCACGTTCATAAAGATGAACAAATCATGGATCCGAAATGACTTTTCTACCCCTGTGTCATCCTGGGGAGATTAAAAGCTTGATGATTTGTTAAAATCACCTCACCAACCGTTTTAAGCTTTCAAATTACTAATCATGTTTATCTGTATCTTGGCTGAAAAATAATTTGGGCCTTGTAGCAGTGTGCAGTAATGAATCTACTAGGCCATCTATACTAAACTCGACCCAATTTAAAATTACTAATCATGTTTATCTGTATCTTGGCTGGAAAATAATTTGGGCCTTGTAGCAGTTTGCAGTACTGATTCTATTAGGCCATCTATGCTAAGCTCCACCAGCTTTCAAATTAATAATAATTTTTAGATGCATCTAGCCCGGAAAATAATTTTGGGGCTCCTAGATGCGCAAGACACATGAGTGCCTTCTTGCTGCACTACCTGCAACATGACCCTCAAATTGTCAGAATTCGAAATAATCCTGACTACTGGATTGCCACACTCTTAGATCCCCCACACTCTTCGATCAACCTTTTCATTTTAATAAAGAACAAAAAAATGGTCATTTTTGAAATTATAAGTATTAGCAGGTTAGAAACTGAAATCAAACAGTTTTCAACTCAAAACTTTATTCTAGATGATGTTACATTTGCACATAGGACCCCTGGTTCGAAAGGAGCTTCTGAACTCTCTCGTCCACTGAATTTGTCACGTTTTGGATGGTTTCTGCTTCAATTGTTTTGCATGAGGACAGAATACCCTCCCAGAGCTGTTGCTTAGATGTGAACTGCCTCCCGCCATCATAGACACTGCTTTTGATGATGCTCCAGAGGCTCTGAATGGGGTAGAGGTCAGGGGAGCATGGGGGTCACACCATAAGTTTGTCCCCTTTTATGCCCATATCAGCCAGAGATGCAGATGTGTTATGTGCAGCATGAGACGGTGCATTATCATGCATGAAAATGATCTTGCTGCAGAATACACGGTTCTTCTTCTTGAACCATGGCAGGAAGTGCTGTTTGAGAAACTCCACATACATTATGGAGTTCATCTTTACCCCTTCAGGGATCCTAAAGGGGCCAGCAATCCACCTCCTCCTCGTTGGCGCCATAGCCGTGTTTGCATGGGGTGTCCATCAACCAGCCATCCTCCACTCCATCAATCTGGACCATCGAGCGTTGCATGGCACTAATCGGTGAACAAAACAGTTTTGAAGTCAGTCTTCATGTATTGTTTGGCCCACTGGAGCCGTTTCTGCTTGTATTTCTTGCATGTGTACCATCTTAGACTTCAGTTCACATTGCTTGGTTTTTTGTCTTGTTTGCATTCTGTGCAAATTAGGGGTGTAGCATCCCCCTTGTTGAGCTGGTCAGTATATATGTAGCTTACCATGGGCTTAGGTGGTCTGATATTGGGACCCGGTTCTATTTGTCTACCCATTTATATGCATTACTTCAACTCTGATATACAGTAAGGTTTTTAATATAGACAGTGTAGGACCGTCCCAATTAGGGTCACCTTGTCGCTGGTGGGACAGCTTGTATAACTTTTTTTGATCAAAAATAGTTCACTAAGTACCCTATATTTCATATGCAACTTTGCTTTACATTTATATATAATGATGGTAGGGTATGTGATATATTTTTTTTCTTTTGTAGGTTTTGCATCTTTTTGCTAGTATGAACATGCTCCTATTTCTTGCATGTGTACCATCTTAGACTTCAGTTCACATTGCTTGGATTTTTGTCTTGTTTGCATTCTGTGCAAATTAGGGGTGTGGCATCCCCCTTGTTGAGCTGGTCAGTATATATGTAGCTTACCACGGGCTTAGGTGGTCTGATATTGGGACCCGGTTCTATTTGTCTACCCTTTTATATGCATTACTTCAACTCTGATATACAGTAAGGTTGTTAATATAGACAGTGTAGGACCGTCCCAATTAGGGTCACCTTGCCGCTGGTTGGACGGCTTGTATAACTTTTTTTGATCAAAAATAGTTCACCAAGTACCCTATATTTAATATGCAACTTTGCTTTACATTAATATATAATGATGGTAGGGCATGTGATATATTTTTTGTCTTTTGTAGGTTTTGTATCTTTTTGCTAGTGTGAACATGCTCAGATTTCTTGCATGTGTACCATCTTAGACTTCAGTACACATTGCTTGGTTTTTTGTGTAGATAGAGGAGGTCGACAGGATGACTTACGCACAGCTGCAAACCTCTGAAGGACCCTGCATCTTGTTGCTTGGGGGACGTTGGAGGCACCAGCAGCTTCAAAAACTTGTCTGCTGCTATGACAAGGCTTTTTCGCCGCTGCTCTTTTAACCTGACGTAATTGCCTGTAGGAAAGAGTCCTCAATTTTCCCTGTGTGTACTGTGAATCAGCTACATACTTCTTGATTGTGCGATGATCAGGATGAAGTGTCTTGGCAATGTTGATTGTCTTGACCTAAACACTCCACAATTTATTGCTTCTCAGCAGCCGACACATCCTTTTTCTTTCCCATTTTGGCAGAAAATGTAGGCTGCTTAATAATGTGGGACAGCCTTCTTAAGTAGTCTTGCCTTTCATTGGACACACCTGCCAAACTAATTAGCACAGGTGTCCGCAATTGCTTACAGTGATATAAAGAGCCCTGACACACATCACCATCAATGAGTTTAACTGACAAACAAAAAAATTCTTACCTTATCACTCCTAAACACTTTTTTCATAATAATGTAGAACACAGTGTACATGTGCTTTTCCACAAAACACCAGTGGTTCACGTAGTGAATCTTACAGTTCTAACTTGCCAACCGTGGTCTGTATGGAGTTGTTCAATAAAGGGCCCAAAATTAAGATAACATAGACGGGAGAGGTCTCTATGAATACAAACTCCTAAGTATTTGATAACCTGTGAGGGCCAGGCAAAGGGAAAGTTGGACTGGATGGAATCCTGTATGGATTTGGGGAGGGAGACATCAAGGGCCTCAGACTTCGCTGCATTGATTTTAAAATTTGTCCATGTAACAAAGTGATCTATTTAAGCCATAACAGCAGGGATGGATATATGTGATTGAGTGATATATACTAGGACATCATCAGCAAATGCAGAGCACTTGTACTCGGTGCCTCCCACCTCAATCCACCCAATATTGGGGTTATGGCGAATTAATGAGAGCAGGTTCTCCGTCACTAGAATGTGCAAGAGAGGGGGCAGAGGACATCCCTGCCTTGTCCCATTGGAGATTTGGAAAGGTGATGAAAATGTTCCATTTATCTTCAGCCTAGGTGACGTATTGCGTTACAGGGCCGTGATTTTGCCTATAAAAGGGTCCCCTAGACCCCTACCCCAAACTTTTTAAGAGAATAATATATGGCGTGCCAGGAGAATCTATGGATTGCTTTCTCAGCATCCAACGATAGAATCTAATTACAAATTTTTAACTGCATCTAGCCCAGGAAAAACTTTGTGCCTAGCAGCAGTGTCTGCTAGTCAGTGGATTATCCCAGCTGTTAAGCAAGCTACACCACCTGAAGTTTGGACACTTAATTTTTTCAAAGGAAATGGTTCCGGCCCCCGGGACACTCAGTGAAGAGCATCGGGGAGGCACCCCAAGGCACAGGGGCTGGAACTGGCGGTAGGACGCCTTGCGGTGGACCGCCAAGCTCGATCCTTAAAAAAGCTTTTTAACTGCAGCAGCTTTAGTGGACGCTACTGGAGCTGGAATTACCGCGGCTGCTGGCATGAGACTTGCCCTTCAATAGATCCTTGTAAAAGGATTTAAAGTGTACTCATTCAAATTAGAGAGACAATTTAAATTAAAAAGATTAGACCTGCCTCCACCACAGGGGGGCTCACTCGACCCACCAGCGGACAGGCACCAGTATTGGAAGAGGGGGGCTGGCCGTCAGGGTCCACCGCGGCTCTGGCACAAACCCAGCGACACAGAGGTCGCACGGGCAGGAACGTACTGGCCGTGTCGGCTTCGCACTTTTTTGGTTTTAGAAGGGCATGACATGCCTATATCTGTGTCTCCCCCTCCTTTTACTCCTCCACCTCTTTTCTTTTCTCATGACTATATGTACTTGTCACTTTTCCATGTGTTAGTTGTGTCTTCTGAGCAGTTTGTCAGCTTTTGGACACCTTTGAAGGTGTTTTCTATGTATTTCTATGTGTTTTTGTGTGCCTGCCATTGGTTTTAATGGTGTTCGAAGGTGTTCGACGAACAGTTCGACGAACAGTTTGGCGAACACACGGGTGTTCGACGAACCGAACTCAAACACTATGGGGGTGGTTCAACACTAGTCAAGAGGAGGAAAGCATCTGCACCGATGCTCAAATTTTTTAAGGCTGGATACGGGGCAGGACAAAGTAGGATCCGAGCAGCTTTCTGACCCTCGTCACCAGACATTAACCCCCGGGAGGGAGGTGATCCAGATGAGACTCAGATAGCTGAAGCTCAAGCTGACTGTACTGTGTGGTCAAGGCAAGAAGAGGAGGGTGACTCTCAGGGCGAGGAATGGGATAACACATTGGATGATAATGGGGTTGTAGATCCCACTTGGTGTGAACCCAGAGGCACGGAGCTAAGTACTTCATCTGAGGAGGTGGAGGAGGAAGACGAGGGGGTTACATTGTTCCATATGGCACAGACATGGAGTGATGCAACCACGATGAGTACTTCATCCTTATCCACAACTGTGACAGTGGCCAGCAGCGGTCGCGGGTCTGTAGCTTGCAGGAGCGGCAAGGGTTACCTAGCCTGATCCTATTTTGATACCACAAAGGATGAGCCAGCTCACGTTATCGGCCAACTTTGCAAGAAAAAACTCAGCAGAGGGAAAATTTGACTACTACATGCATCAACCTTCACATGCGCAATCAACACACATTACTCACTGCGATAAAATGCGGACCAGCAGACCTCAACAACCATCAGCCGCCCCATCAGCCGAATCTGCTGCTCCTTGCTCCTAATGTGTTACTGTGCCAAGCATTGCCACACAGGCCTCCGACCGAAGAACCTCCGGTTGTTTACCCGCTCCAGTCAGGCTGAGTGAGAGCCCGTCAGCTATAACGGGCATGCCTGCTGTTTTTGACTGTCCTCAGAGAACGAACACACCACATCTTTTTCAATCCACGTAACATCTTCGACTGCACCTCACTCATGGTCCAGCAGTTTGTCTGGTTCACCGTACTCTTCCATCTCTCAGTACTGCAATCAGCTCTCGATCCCACAATTGTGGTCACGTAAAAGATTAAACTCTATCATCTCCAGTCCATTGGACACGGAAATGCTGCCTTTCCACCTGGTAGATACAGACGGTTTCTGAAAGCTGATGGACGTTGCAGTCCACCAGTACTAGTTGCCCATTCGCCATTACTTCTCTAAGAAAGCTGTGCCTGTGCTACACCAGCATGTCGCAGACAACATCACCCGTTCCTTGACTAAATCTTTGTCTGCCAGGGTGCATTTCACCAAAGACACCTGGATGAGTAAGCATGGCCAAGGGCATTACATCTCGCTGACTGGGAACTGGGTGAATCTGGTGGCTGTGGGGGCAGGTGGGGAAGGGGCTGTTCCACAAGTCTTGGAATCCCCAAGGTTTGCAGGACAAACCTTTGTATTTAACACTGCCTCCTCGATTTCTCCCTCCTCCACCTCCTCTAGGGCCTCCACCTGCACCCTCCATCTCTGCCATAATGAGACGCGCGCTCCAACAGTACAGAACGAATTTCCACCACCTCCGTACTGCACAGCCAGGGCTCATTGCAATCAGGAAGTCTTCAAATTAATATGCCTTGGAGATAACAGTCATACAGCTGAAGAGTTGTAGACAGCTCTCCAGGCCGAGTTTGAGCAATGGCTGTCTTTTCTCAACCTGGATCCAGGGAACGCCGTGTCCGATAACGGTGCGAACCTGGTGTCAGCACTATGCCAAGGCAAGCTCACACACGTGCCTTGCATGGCTCACGTCCTCAATCTGGTGGTACAACAATTTCTCTGCCACTATCCTGGCCTGGATGAGCTGCTGCAGAAATCTCGGAAGCTGTGTCCTCACTTCCACCATTCGCACCCCTCAGGTCATCGACTTGCATCGATACAGAGATCTTTTTCCATGCCAGTTAACCGGTTGATATGCGATGTGCTGACACCGTGAAATTCCACTCTGCACATGTTGCTGTGACTGTGGCAGCAGCAACGAGCCCTGATGCAGTATGTCATGTCGTATAGCCTATGGACGTGGGGCATATCACATTTACGGAGTGGACAAAGATTAAAGACCTCTGCACCCTTCTGCACAGTTTTGAAATGGCTACTAAGATGGTTCCGTCATCAGTGTCACTATTACAGTCATCTATATGCTGGAGCAGACTTTGAATAGCCTGTGGGATAAGGAAGAGGAGGATGCAGAAGGGATGACAATGTCTCAAAGTTTCAGACTATCATCACACAGGCGTGTGCCAAGGGAGGGTGGATTACTATGATCAAGGGGGTCTGGTGATACCAGATGAACTGTTTGTGAAAATGCAAGAGCCAAGGAACAAGTGGAGGAAAAAGAGGTGATGGGCGAACAATTGTCAGGAGATGAAGAGGATAATCATCCACTCTCTGTTGTTCGTGGTTGGTGGGAGGGGACAGAGGAAACAAGCACCAGAATTACCCAGCCACTGACACAGCAAGGGCTTGGACCTCATGGGAGAGTTTGACATATGAGTGCCTTCTTGCTGCACTATCTGCATCTTGATACCCATATACACTGTGTTCCAAGTTATTATGAAAATAAAATTTTCTCAGATTTTCTCAAATTACCTATATGAATTGCAGTCATTGTAATTTTCCAATCAAATAACTATTAGAGTACAATTGAAAGGTTTTTGTACAAACTGCCTATGATAACAGTATATTTTTAAAAAAAATAAAACACTCAAACTGCACTCAAAATGCATGTTCCAAATTAATATGCACAGCAGAGTTTTCAACCTTTTCATTTTAATAAAGAGCAAAATGGTCATTTTTGAAATTATAAGCATTAGCAGGTTATTACAAACTGAAATCAAACAGTTTTCAACTCAAAACTTTACTCTAGGTGATGTAATATTTGCACATAGGACCCCTTGTTCGAAAGGAGCTTCTGAACTCTCTCATTCATTGAATTTGTCAGGTTTTGGATGGTTTCTGCTTCAATTGTTTTGCATGAGGACAGAATACCCTCCCAGAGCTGTTGCTTAGATGTGAACTGCCTCCCGCCAACATAGACACTCCTTTTGATGATGCTTCAGAGGCCACACATGGTTAACGACTGGAGAGAATGGTGCAGGAGTGTGTAGAACTCAATATCAGTACCATCAGGGAGGGTTTGGACTTTTTGACATTTTGATCTTTAAAAATGAATGAGTGGCCTGAGCTCGCCTGTCACGTCTCTCACGCCTTGGAGGTTTAATCATGCCTGGCAGCCAGCGTTTTCTCAGAATGTGTCTTCAATGCTGCTGGTGGTGTCCTGACGGATAAGCACAGCAAGCTGTCTTCTGAAAGTGTAGACCACCTAACTTTCATCAAGATGAACAAGTCATAGATCTCAAAGGACTTTTGCTACCCAATCGCAGACAGTACAGGCTAATCGATGTTGTAGTTTTTAGTGTGCTGCATTGATCTTGCATAATTGCAGTCAGTGATATCTTTAGTGTGGCCTCTGTGCCTGCTATTGCTGCTGCTGCAGATGTTAACATTAATTTTTGGAAATGTGAATACTCTTGGTTAGGTCTCCATCTGCTGAGTTGGCTGTAGTGGAAGAGTTGTTGGTCCTAATTATACTAATTCTACCCTACTGAAATTGATGCCACTTTGGTGGTGTCAGGCCCTAATTTGGGGAAATGTGGAGACTCCTGATTGGGTCTCCATCATTTGGGTTGCCTGCTATTGCTGCTGCTGCTGCAGATGTTAACACTAATTTTTGGAAATGTGAATACTCCTGGTTGGGTCGCCATCTGCTGAGTTGGTTGTAGTGGAAGAGTTGTCGGTCCCCATTATACTATTTCTACTCTGGCGAAATTGATGCCACATTGGTGGTTTCTGACCCTATTTTTTTAAAATTTGAAGACTCCTGATTGCGTCTCCATCTGCTGGGTTGGCTGTAGTGGAAGAGGTTTCAGTCCCCATATTAGTTCCACTCTACTGAAATTGATGCCATTTCTGTGGTGTCAGGCCCTGATTTAGGGAAATGTGAACACTCCTGGTTGGGTCTCCATCTGTTGGGTTGGCTGTAGTGGAAGAGGTGTCGGTCCCCATTATACTATTTCTCTTCTGGTGAAATTGATGCCACTTCGGTGGTGTCAGGCCTTAATTTTTGGAAATGTGGAGACGCCTGATTGGGTCTCTATCTGCTGGGTTGGCTGTAGTGGTATAGGTGTCGGTCCCCATTATACTAGTTCTACTGTACTGAAATTGATGCAACTTCAGTGGTGTCAGCCCCTAATTTTGGGACATGTGAACACTCCTGGTTGGGTTTCCATTTGCTGGGTTGCCTGTAGTGGAAGAGGTGTCAGTCACCATTACACTAATTCTTCTCTGGTGACATTGATGCCATTTCGGTAGTGTCATGCCCTAATTTTTGGAAATATGAACACTCCTGGTTTGGTCTCCAACTGCTGGGTTGACTTTAGTGGAAGAGGTGTCAGTCCTAATTATAATATTTCCTCTCTGGTGAAATTGATGCCACTTTGATGGTCAGCCTTTAATTTTTTGAAATGAGGAGATTCCTGGTTGGGTCTCCTTCATGTTTGTTGCCTGTAGCAGTAGGCCTCCCAGACTGGCAGGCCTCCACTTACCTTCTGTCAACTACCCGTGTTACTATCCTTAAATTTTTATACCAATAATATTCTATGAAACTTATTTTTCAGCCATTTGAGTGTGGTTGAGCAAAAAAGCAGGTTAAGCACAGCAGACCTACACTGATCCCTCACCCACCTCATCTGAATTTGAAGTTCAATTCAAAGGTGTAAATGCTGACTTAGACCCTGATACCTCATGCATGGTCCATGGCTGATTGCTGCTGTGCCACTACAAAATTTGTACTGTGGGTGAATTGATTCAACTTTCCTTTAGTCTGCCCCTAATTTGATCTGTTTTTCCTGCTTTTGGGCCCGTTGGAAGGTGATGTGTATGTGTTTGGTATTGCCCCCCAATGAATCCAATGGCATTCGGCTATGCTCGGTGAATATTCAACAAATAAATCGGCGAATATTGCAAAATCGGCGATTGTAATCTGAGCCGAAAATTTAAATATTCACTCATCTCTACTGGTGATACAAGACAAACTGTTAGAGAAGGTGTAGGAGCTGAGGAACAAATGGAGGAGGAAGAGGGTGAGCAACAGTCAGAAGATGAAAAGGATAATCATTCCTTCTCTGTTGTTCGTGGTTGGCAGGAGGGAATGGAGGAAACAAGCATCAGTGTTACCAAGCCACCAATACATCCTGGGCTTGGAGCTCATGGAAGAGCCCAACATTTGAGCACCTTCTTGCTGCACTATTTGCAACTTTATCCCCATATAGTTAGGATTCAAAATAGTGCTGACTACTGGGTTGCCACTCAGTTAGATCCACGTTCTAAGAGTTAATTTTGCCAAATGCCTCCCGCCCTGCAAAGGGACCCGTGAGTGCTGGAGTATCGAAACAGGCTTTTAGATAACCTTAAGAGACGTTTCCTCCAAGACAGCAGTGAGGCACACAGTGTGCATTGCTGCTCCTGACTTTCTACCTCCAGAACATTAATTCTTCAATGCCAATACATTAGCAGCAGCAGCAGTGTAAGCGGCAGAAGCAATTTCTGTTAGTCCTTTCACACATTTGTTAAACCAGCTCAAGCACAAGCACAACAGAGTACAAGTCTGACATGTGGTGAACGACTGGAGAGGATGGTACAGGAGTATCTTAAGTTCAATATCAATACCATCATGCAGGGTTTGGACTTATTTACATTTTGGTCCTCAAAAATGGAAGCCTGAGCTCACCTGTCATGCTTTGGAGTTTTTATCATGCCCGGCAGCCAACATTCTCACTGAACGTGTCTTCAGCACTGCTGGTGGTATCCTGACGAATAAGCACAGCAGGCTGTCCCCTGAAAATGCAGACCACCTAACTTTCATCAAGATGAACAAGTCATGGATCTCCAAGGACTTTTGTACCCCAATCACATACTGTGTAGACTAGTCAATGTTGTAGTATTTAGTATGCTGCATTGATCTCGCGTAACTGCAGTCTGTGATATCTTTGTCATGGCTTCTACTGAAAATGATGCCACTTTGATGGTGTGTGCCACTATTTTTTTTTAAATTTGAAGATTCCTGATTGGGTCTGTATCTGCTGGGTTGACTGTAGTGAAAGAGGTATCGGTGCCCATTATACAAGTTCTACTCTAGTGAAATTGATGCCACTTTGGTGGTGTCTGACCCTAATTTTTCGAAATGTGAAGACTCCTGATTGGGTCTCCACCTACTGGGTTGGCTGTAGTGGAAGAGGTGTCAGTCCCCATTATATTAGTTCTACTCTAATGAAATTAATGCCACTTTGGTGGTGTCTGTGACTATTTTTTGGGAATGTGAAGACTCCTGATTGGGTCTCCATCTGCTGGGTTGGATATAGTGGAAGAAGTATAGGTCCCTATTATACTATTTCTACTCTGGTGAAATTGATGCCGCTTTGGTGGTGTCAGCCCCTAATTTTTGGAAATGAGGAGACTCCTGGTTGGGTTTTTTTCATGTGTGTTGCCTGTGGCAGTAGACCTCCCAAACCGGCAAGCCTCCACTTACTTTCAATCAACATCAACTGTTATTATCCTTAAATTTTTATACCAATACGAATATATGAAACTTATTTTTCTACCATCTGAGTGTGGCTGAGCATAAAAGCATTTTGAGCTGTTGCATGTGGTATCAGGGCTTCCAAAACACAGGCCTACACTGATCCCTTACCCACCTTGTCTAAAATTGAAGTTCAATTCAAAGCTGTAAATGCTGGCCCAGATCCTGATACCTAATGTATGGCCCATGGTTGACTGCTGCTGTGCCGTTATAAAATTTGTACTAAGGGTCTATTGATTCAACTTTTCCTGGTGTCTTCCCCTAATTTGAGCTGTTTTGGCAGCCTTTGGGACCATTTGAAGGTGTTGTGTATGCATTTAGTTTTGTCTCCCGTTGCATCCAATGGGTTTCAGTATGTTTGTCGAACCGTTCGACGAATTATTCGGCAAACATCGGGAAGTTCGTCGGTCTGGACGAACCAAATATTTAAAGGTTCGCTCATCTCTACTCCTCATACCAGTTTTGCAGGCCTGGCAGCTCACTGTCCTCAATGAGAAAACATACCCCTTAGAACACAATACTTAAGCATCCAACACCATCCTACCTCAGTATCTTATCATGGAAGCAATATAATAATATTCTGCTGATTTATTACTGATACGTTGTCACGCTTTTATTAAACCATGTTTTTTTAAATATAGTAAATCTAAAAAGTTATTTTAATAATTGAGAAAACCAAACTAAGCTACATAGTTCTGAAATAATACACTTTGCGCGCAAGGATTGATTTTTAATATTGAACACTAACCTAATTCTTGGAAGAGCCTACAGACTTTTTTATTATACTATACTATAAAAGCCTAATGGGATGGCTTGGGTCTCTATGCAATATGCGGATATTTAAAAATGAACTTTTTGTTATTTCATCTGTGGAGAAATTAAAATATCTTTTTTGTTCCCAAGTATTACTTTATGGACGCGGGTCTAGTTAAGTGTTTACTTTTACTGAATGAATTATTGTATATTACATTTCCAAAAAAAGGAAATATAGGAATAGGCTAATATTTAAATACAATAAATAGACAGAGAAAAGAAAAGATTTTATGTAAAAATATTTTATATATGAGCCTACTTAATAATAAGTGGAGAAATTGCCTCTGCAAAGGTCACAGTACAAATACAAAGAAAAATGTAAGGATTCAGTGATGGTTTATCAGTACATCAAATGCAGGTTAAAACGAGAATTAAAAAAAAATGTTGGTTAGCATTACATAACCAAAGAATAGGTCGCAAAAATTATTAACAATTAACACTAAATAAATCCATATTATATCATAGTTACAGACCAGGCTGTGTTGAACTGCAAATGTAAAAAACAAAACATAAACAAAGACAAAAACAACAAGTGGTAACTCAGTACCAAACCTTAGGAATGCCAGAAAACAATATCATAGAGACCATGGCATACGGATGTGCTTGTAATTATGAGCAGGCACAAAAACTACTTGACAACTACTGCCATCCAAAACTCATGCACCTAACAGTATATTAACGAATATTGTATTTATTGATAATTTGCCTGACATACAAGTAGTTACATGTAGAGATGAGAGAATATATACAAGTGCTTCTCACTAAATTAGAATATCATCAAAAAGCTATTTCAGCACTTCAATACAAAAAGTGAAACTCATATATTATATAGAGTCATTACAGAGTGATCTATTTCAAGTGTTTATTTCTGTTAATGTTGATGATTATGGCTTACAGCCAATGAAAACACAGAATTCATTATCTCAGTAAATTAGAATACTTTATAACAACAGCTTGAAAAATGTATTTAAAATCTATAATATAACCCAGGATGCGTATCTCTGTCTAAAGCCTTTATAGGGTGCGCATGCGCGACGCGCAGTCTGGCTCCAGACAGAAGCACGCATCCAGCCGTTACAGGTAAGAGGAGTGTATGGCGCCGGAGATTGCGGTATGCGTAGACACTGAACGCATACCGCGATCTCCGGCACCATACTTAGATACTTACCTGAACGGTAGGAGCATTGCCGCGGTGCCTCTCTTTGCCGGAGACTGGGGCTGGAGTGAGGTGTTGGATCGGCGCATGCACATAGCGCTATCCAGCGCCATTTTACTGAAGACTAGAGATGAGCGTTGTTCTACTCGAACTGTTCGCCAATCTCAAATTCGAGCTGTTTTGGGCGGTGTTCGAGCCGTTCGGCGAACACGAACAATTTGAGAAAAATTCGGCTGTTCGAGGTTATGTTCGATAACTGTTCGTGCACCAAAATCATAACTGGATTTTTTCTCAGTAATGATGAAAATTAATGTTAATACGCAGTTTGAGTGTACAGCGGGGTGGGGGGAGGGGCAGGGGATGGATCTCTGCAGGAACAATGAAGATCTCCATTTTTTTTTCTCTTTCCCGCATTTACAGTGGGGAGGTGCAATCTGTCAGCCTATCAGCAGCGCACACACGGAGCGAAGTGCTTTTTTTCAAACAAGCAAGGGCATGTGTCATTGGCAGTGTATGTCACATGTCCTTGCCCTATAAGACCAAGCCATTTTCCCCGTCGCCACCATTTTCTCACTGCTGCAGCTGCGTGTTAGACGGCACCGCTGTTGCTGTGTGCGCTATACCTTGTTAATTTCAAGCCAATTTTCGCACAAATCTACAGATAGCTTGGGAGTAGGGAATAGTTGTGATTGCAGTCCTTTTAAGGACTAGGTTACAGCATTTCCTACGACTTTTATCAGGCAGGTCTGTGCTCTTAAATAGATAGATTGTGGGAGTAAAGACTAATTGTAATTGGAGTCCTTTTCAGGACTAGGTTACATCAGTTCCTATCAGTTTTTGCCAGGCAGGTCTGGGCCAGTGCTGTGCAAGTTTTTTTCACAGCATTTGGCTGAATCTAGCAAAGCTAATCCTTTTTGGCCTATTGCAGAGTGTGTTAGTCAGTGGAGTAGCCTATCTGTGTTGCAAGATATACCACCTGTGTATAGAATACCAATTTTTTTACTGCACCTAGTGAAGTAAAATCTTTTGGGCATAGCATCATTCTATTAGTCCATCTATACTGACCTCCATCAGGTTGCAAATTGAATATAATTTTTTTCTGCATCTAGCTCTGAAAAAATATTGGGCTTCTAGCTGTGTGTGGGACTTGTTGTATTAGTCCATCTATACTGACCTCCATCAGGTTGCAAACTGCATATATTTTTTTCTTCATCTACCTCTGAAAAAATATTGGGCTTCTAGGTGTGTGTGGGACTTGTTCTATTAATCCATCTATACAGACCTCCATCAGGTTGCAAACTGAATATATTTTTTTCTGCATCTACCTCTGAAAAAATATTGGGCTTCTAGCTGTGTGTGGGACTTGTTCTATTAATCCATCTATACAGACCTGCATCAGGTTGCAAACTGAATATATTTTTTTCTGCATCTACCTCTGAAAAAATATTGGGCTTCTAGCTGTGTGTGGGACTTGTTGTATTAGTCCATCTATACTGACCTCCATCAGGTTGCAAACTGAATATATTTTTTTCTGCATCTACCTCTGAAAAAATATTGGGCTTCTAGCTGTGTGTGGGACTTGTTCTATTAATCCATCTATACAGACCTCCATCAGGTTGCAAACTGAATATATTTTTTTCTGCATCTACATCTGAAAAAATATTGGGCTTCTAGCTGTGTGTGGGACTTGTTCTATTAATCCATCTATACAGACCTCCATCAGGTTGCAAACTGAATATATTTTTTTCTGCATCTACCTCTGAAAAAATATTGGGCTTCTAGCTGTGTGTGGGACTTGTTGTATTAGTCCATCTATACTGACCTCCATCAGATTGCAAACTGAATATATTTTTTTCTGCATCTACCTCTGAAAAAATATTGGGCTTCTAGCTGTGTGTGGGACTTGTTCTATTAATCCATCTATACAGACCTCCATCAGGTTGCAAACTGAATATATTTTTTTCTGCATCTACCTCTGAAAAAATATTGGGCTTCTAGCTGTGTGTGGGACTTGTTGTATTAGTCCATCTATACTCACCTCCATCAGGTTGCAAACTGAATATATTTTTTTCTGCATCTACCTCTGAAAAAATATTGGGCTTCTAGCTGTGTGTGGGACTTGTTCTATTAATCCATCTATACAGACCTCCATCAGGTTGCAAACTGAATATATTTTTTTCTGCATCTAGCTCTGAAAAAATATTTGGCCTTCTAGCAGTGTGTGGGACTTTCTCTATTAGTCCATCTATACTGACATCCATCAGGTTGCAAATTGAATATAATTTTTTTCTGCATCTAACCCAGCCAATAGTTTTGGCCTAATACCACAGTTTGGCCACTCAGCTCTGCTCGGTTCCCATCCATTGTTTTTTTGTGCAAACAACTCCAGAGTTGTTAATTAGTTAACCACCAAAATGAGTGGAAAAAGGCCTGCTGCTGGTGTAAAGTGGAATAGGCGTGTTGGGAAGGAGAAAAAAGGTTGTGTCCGTGGGGTAGGTGTTAAAGCAACAGTAACATCTGCAGAAGAAAGACCATCTTCCAGCCAAACTAAAATGTCTACTTCTTTTAGCGGACAATGTGATAAGATCCCTTTCTTACGGCCACGCCAATTGCTACAAATTCCAGATGAGGCACAAAAACAGCAGGTGCTTCAACGGATATCAAGTGCTCCTTTAAGTGGGCTCTCCTCCACATCAACTTCAACATCACAAATACTCCAGTCCTCAAAGGTGTCACCCCAATCGCACTTGCTTCCTCACAGCTCCCAAATCTCCAGCTGCCCGTCTGAGTATGAGGTAGAACAGATGGTTGAGTCTGCAGAGCTGTTTACTCATACTATAGCCTGGGAATCAGAGGTCGACTCCAGTGCTTCTGTGAATCCAGACGAGGAAATGATCTGCACTGATGCCCAGAATCTTTATGAGTCGGATCCAGGACCAGACGCAGAAGGTTCTGACCATAATGTAGACCCTCATTCCCAAACTGTAACTCCTGTTGGTGGAGACAATGAGGAAGACGATGATAAGACTCAAATACCTGATTGGAGCGACAACTTTAGTTTTTTGTCAGGGCAGGAACAGGTTGGCTCTGAGGACGACGGGTGTGATAACGCACAGGGTGATGATGATAAGGTTGGAGATCCCACTTACTGTCAACCCACAGTCAGCCAAGAGATGAGGTCAGCAGAGGAGGTGGAGGAAGATGCTAGTGACGACGAGGTCAGGTTGCGCCTTCCTGGACAGAGACGTAGTACTGGAAGCACGTCAACAACTGCATCCTCAAACACAACTCTGCCTCTCACCACAAGTCGTGGTGGCTCTTCAGTTCGCATGGGTGCTAAGCCTGGCATAGCCTGGGCATTTTTTCAGATCGATAAAGATGACCCAACTCGTGTTATCTGTAACATTTGTCAGCAAAAGCTAAGTAGAGGCCAAAAAATACATAGTTTGAGTACTTCATGCATGAACCGGCACATGGACATGAAGCATAAGTTGCAGTGGGAAGCTCAATGTGCTACAATGCGGCCTAGCCGGCCGGGCCAACCACCGTCTGCCATATCTTGTGCATCCGCGGCCTCTTCATCCTCTGTGACTGGGGGGACAGCAGTCACACCTGTTTTGGTGCGCAGACCTGCCACCTCTTTACCCGCAACAGCCAGCGTGATTGGCAGGTCATCATTTTCTTTGGAGGTGGTAACACCAGCTGGTGTTGAGCGCTGTCCGACATCGATAGCACAACCTTTGGATCAAGGCAACCTAACATGTCCGCCTGCATCTTCCTCACAGACCGGCAGTTTGCCGGGGACACCCTTATCAACCCCGTCTAAGCACAATAGCCAGCCCTCGGTCCCTCAGATGTGGACAAGTAAAAGACCATTTCCTCCTAGCCATGAGAAAGCTAAGAGGTTGAATTTCACCATCTGCAAGTTCTTGGCTACAGAAATGCTGCCTTTCCGCCTGGTGGACACAGAGGATTTTCGAGACCTTATGTCCGTCGCAGTGCCCCAGTACCAGATGCCCAGTCGGCACTACTTCTCAAAGAAAGGTGTGCCTGTGCTCCACCAGCATGTCGCACACAACATCACCGCTTCTTTGAGAAACTCTGTGTGTGACAGGGTGCATTTCACCACAGACACTTGGACGAGTAGGTATGGACAGGGGCGTTACATGTCGCTGACTGGGCACTGGGTAACTATGGTGACAGCAGGACAAGGGGCTGCTGTCCAAGTCTTGCCATCCCCACGAGTTGTGCGTCAATACTCTTTATGTCAAAGTTCCTCCACTGCTTCTGCCTCCTCAACCTCCTCTCGGTCTTCCATCTGCACCCAAAGCCTGTCTGGTCATGCCACAAGCTTTCTAACTGCGCAGAAGGAATCCTGCACACCTCCTTACTATGCTGGCAGTAGGGCTCAACGTCATCAGGCGGTTTTTACATTGAAATGTCTGGGAAATGTGAGTCACACAGCTGAGGAGTTGTGGTCAGCTCTGGAGAACCAATTTCATGAATGGTTGTCTCCACTGGACCTGAAACCAGGGAAGGCCGTGTGCGACAATGCTGCAAACCTGGGTGAGGCCCTTCGCCGGGGCAATGTCACACACGTGCCTTGTATGGCTCACGTGTTGAACCTGGTTGTCCAGCAATTTTTAGCCCACTATCCCAGACTAGATGGCCTTCTGCAGAGGGCATGGTCGCTGTGTACTCACTTTCGCCGTTCGCATCCCGCAGCTCAGCGACTTACATCTCTACAGAAGTCGTTGGGCCTGCCACTAAACCGGCTAAAATGCGATGTGCCTACCCGGTGGAATTCAACTCTGCACATGTTGCAGCGACTGTGGCAGCACCGACAAGCCCTGGTGCAATACGTTCTGACGTATAGCCTGGGCCAACGAGATCCAGAGGTGGGGCAAATCACGCTGGAGGAGTGGTCTCAGATCAGGGACCTATGCACCCTTCTGCACAGTTTTGAAATGGCGACAAAGATGTTTAGTGCTGACGATGCCATTATCAGCATGACTATTCCGGTGATTTACATGCTGGAGCACATGTTAAACAGAATTCGGAGTCAGGTGGTGGCACAAGAGGAGGTGGAGGAAGTAGAGGAGGAGGAGTTGTATGCGGAAGGGCTAACATCTGCAAGGTCCAGACGGTCGGCAGCACCAAGGCGGCAGGCATGTGAGGGTGGGGGAGATGGTTTTACCAGGGCGCATGGTAGCAGCCAAACTAGTGAAGAAGGTGCAGGAGCCCAGGAAGAAGTGGTGTACGAACTGATGGAAGACTCATCAGATGAGGGAGACCTTGATCACATTTCTGTTGTGCGAGGTTGGGGGGAGAGGACAGAGGAAGGAAGCATGATTGTTACCTCGCCACCAACACAACAGGGACTTGGTGCTCCTGGATGCGCAACACACATGAGTGCCTTCTTGCTGCACTACCTGCAACATGACCCTCGAATCGTGAGAATTAGAAATAATCCTGACTACTGGGTTGCCACACTGTTAGATCCCCGGTACAAAAGTAAATTTGCAGAAATTATTCCTGCCATAGAAAGGGATGCACGCATGCAGGAGTATCAGCAGAGACTGTTGCAGAATCTTACATGTGCTTTTCCACAAATTACCAGTGGTGCACGTATTGAATCTCACAGTTCCAACTTGCCAACCGTGGGACCGTCAAGTGTTCAGCACTCAAACCGTAACAGAACCACAGTATCTGCTGGTAACATCAATTTTGCGGAATCATTTCACCACTTTTTTAGCCCATCCTTTGCAAGGCCACAGGAGACAAGAAGTCTGACACATAGTCAACGCCTAGAGACGATGGTACAGGAGTATCTCCAAGTAAACATTGAAGCCACGACTGTGTCACTGGACCCTTGCTCTTTTTGGGCTTCCAATCTGGATAAATGGCCGGAGCTAGCCACTTACGCCTTGGAGATCTTGTTATGCCCCGCAGCCAGCGTTCTGTCTGAACGTGTGTTCAGCGCTGCTGGTGGTGTGCTGACAGATAAGCGCACGCGGCTCTCCACTGATAATGTAGACAGACTCACGTTCATAAAGATGAACAAATCATGGATCCGAAACGACTTTTCTACCCCTGTGTCATCCTGGGGAGAGTAAAAGCTTGATGATTGGTTAAAATCACCCTACCAACCGTTTTAAGCTTTCAAATTACTAATCATGTTTATCTGTATCTTGGCTGGAAAATAATTTGGGCTTTGTAGCAGTGTGCAGCACTGATTCTATTAGGCCATCTATAATAAGCTCCACCAGATTTAAAATTACTAATCATGTTTATCTGTATCTTGACTGGAAAATAATTTGGGCTTTGTAGCAGTGTGCAGCACTGATCCTATTAGGCCATCTATACTAAAGCTTCACCAGATTTAAAATTAATAATAATTTTTAGCTGCATCTAGCCCGGAAAATAATTTTGGGGCTCCGAGATGCACAAGACACATAAGTGCCTTCTTGCTGCACTACCTGCAGCATGACCCTCATATTGTCAGAATTCGAAGTAATCATGACTACTGGGTTGCCACACTCTTAGATCCCCCAAACTTTTCGATCAACCTTTTCATTTTAATAAAGACCAAAAAAATGGTCATTTTTGAAATTATAAGCATTAGCAGGTTGTTAGAAACTGAAATCAAACAGTTTTCAACTCAAAACTTTATTCTAGGTGATGTTACATTTTCACATAGGACCCCTTGTTGGAAAGAGCTTCTGAACTCTCTCGTCCATTGAATTTGTCAGGTTTTGGATGGTTTCTGCTTCAATTGTTTTGCATGAGGACAGAATACCCTCCCAGAGCTGTTGCTTAGATGTGAACTGCCTCCCGCCATCATAGACACTCCTTTTAATGATGCTCCAAAGGTTCTGAATGGGGTAGAGGTCAGGGGAGCATGGGGGTCACACCATAAGTTTGTCCCCTTTTATGCCCATATCAGCCAGAGATGCAGATGTTTTATGTGCAGCATGAGATGGTGCATTATCATGCAGAAAAATGATCTTGCTGTGAAATACACGGTTCTTATTCTTGAACCATGGCAGGAAGTGCTGTTTGAGAAAATCCACATACATTATGGATTTCATCTTTAGCGCCTTCAGGGATCCTAAAGGGGCCGACAATCTCTCTCCCCATGATTCCAGCCCAAACATAACTCCACCTCCTCCTTGTTGGCGCTGTAGCCGTGTTTGCGTGGGTTGTCCATCAACCAGCCATCCTCCACTCCATCCATCTGGACCATCGAGCGCTGCACGGCACTCATCCGTGAACAAAACAGTTTTGAAATCAGTCTTCATGTAATGTTTGGCCCACTGGGGCCGTTTCTGCTTGTGTGAAGTGGATAGAGGAGGTCGACAGGATGGCGTATGCACAGCTGCAAACCTCTGAAGGACCCTGCATCTTGTTGTTCGGGGGACGTTGGAGGCACAAGCAGCTTCAAAAACTTGTCTGCTGCTATGACAAGGCTTTTTTGCCGCTGCTCTTTCAACCTGACGTAATTGCCTGTAGGAAAGAGTCCTCAATTTGCCCTTAACAGCACGCACACGTGTGTACTGTGAATCAGCTACATACTTCTTGATTGCCAAGACACTTCATCCTGATCATCGCACAATGTTGATTGTAGTCATGCCTTGACCTAAACACTCCACAATTTGTTGCTTCTCAGCAGCCGACACATCCTTTTTCTTTCCCATTTTGGCAGAAAATGTAGGCTGCTTAATAATGTGAGACAGCATTCTTAAGTAGTCTTGCCTTTCATTGGACACACCTGCCAAACTAATTAGCACAGGTGTCTGCAATTGCTTAGAGTGATATAAAGAGCCCTGACACACATCACCATCAATGAGTTTAACTGACAAACAAACAAATTCTTCCCTTATCACTCCTAAACACTTTTTGCATAATAATTTGGAACACAGTGTACATGTGCTTTTCCACAAAACACCAGTGGTTCACGTAGTGAATCTTACAGTTCTAACTTGCCAACCGTGGTCTGTATGGAGTTGTTCAATAAAGGGCCCAAAATTAAGATAACATAGATGGCAGAGGTCTCTATGAATAGGAATTCATAAGTATTTGATACCCTGTGAGGGCCAGGCAAAGGGAAAGTTGGACTGGATGGAATCCTATATGGATTTGGGGAGGGAGACATCGAGGGCCTCAGACTTCGCTGCATTGATTTTAAAATATGACCATGTAACAAAGTGATCTATTTCAGCCATAACAGCATGGATGGATATATGTGATTGAGTGATATATACTAGGACATCATCAGCAAATAGAGAGCACTTGTACTCGGTGCCTCCCACCTCAATCCACCTAATATTGGGGTTATGGCGAATTGATGAGAGCAGGTGCTCCGTCACTAGGATGTATAAAAGAGGGGACAGAGAACATCCCTGCCTTGTCCCATTGGTGATTGTGAAAGGTGATGAAAATGTTCTGACGCGCCCCCTGGGCCTTGGGACACCCGGAGCCGGACCCTTTTTGGTGGATGCTGGTGGTTGTAGTCTCCGTGGCGGCAACCCGGTTCCATGGCTCAGGGCGGTCAAACCAGTGGCGGAACTATTTATGTGGTTTTGATGTTTAAATGTCCGACTACGCCACCCGTGGATTGCGGTCAGAGTGAACCGCCGCTCCAGGGCAGACCGCTGAGGCTGGTGTTGTGGGTGCAGCAGAGCGTAGCATAACTCCCCACGGGAGGAGTATAGCCTCAGGGCAGTGTATGCGGAGGATGGGGGTGATGGTGCAGGGCAGCAGCAGTAATGACACGGATTCAGTGATGCAGTCCAGGGCCTTTACTCACAGTTCTTATTATCCAGACCACGTCTGCAGGTAACGGCTGCCCACGTCGTACTGTGCTCACCAGGTGAGGGGCTCAGACAACTCCCAGATAACTTTGGAGTGCTTCACAGGACCCCCTTTGTGTGTCCTTTGTCTGGCCTTTCTTACCAACCCTTCTGTCCGGCTGCCTCGGGCCTCCTCTTGGTAAACTTGGCGCCAGTTTCCCTGACGCTATGTGGTGCCTTCCTAGCGGGTGTAGCGAGGGGCTGCGCCACATAAAATGTCACAGCCTCCTGTTTCTAGCTGAGGGTCATTTCCTGCCTCCACTAGTTTCGGGGACCGGTCTCCCCCTTTGGCCTGACCCCTCCACGCAGGTGGATTCGGGCGTGCGGTGGTGACTCGCCCGTCCGCACCCCTGAGATCCCTTCGTTCCTCGTTCCTGGAGCCTTCTCCGCTCCTCTTCCTTCCTTCTCCCTCTTCCAGGCCTGGGCCTCTGCTACTAGGCCCGCCTCCGGAGCAGAGCTCATGCAGAGCCCCTGCTCCCTGCCACTTCTGCTCAGACTCCTCTGCACTGAACTAAGATGGTGCCCACGTTTTATACTCCCTTCTCAATGCACCCAGGAACTGCTTCGTCCCTGCTCCTGCACTACAGGGTTCCCCTTCCTCAGTGTTCCCTCCCCCCACTCCAGCCAGGGACAGGGACTGTCGTGCCCATCTCAGGGGCATATTGGTCGCCCTGCCCCACGGCAATGTGGTGTAATGCATGCAGGTGTCGGGTCCTGATCCACACTACATCCTTACCTGAGAGTGAGATATCACACCTCTGGGTGAGGTGCAATACCTCTGTAGCAACCGAACCCTCAGGGTGCTACAGTTCCATTTATCTTCAGCCTAGGTGACGTATTGCGATACAGGGCCGTGATTTTGGCTATAAAAGGGTCCCCTAGACCCCTACCCCAAGCTTTTTAAGAGAATCATATATGGCGTGCCAGGAGACTCTATGGAATGCTTTCTCAGCATCCAACGAGAGTATCTTATTACAAATTTTTAACTGCATCTAGCCCAGGAAATACTTTGTGCCTAGTAGCAGTGTCTGCTAGTCAGCGGATTATCCCGGCTGTCAAGCAAGCTACACCACCTTTAGTTTGGACACTTCATTTTTTCAAAGGAAATGCTTCGGGACCACGGGATACTCAGTGAAGAGCATCAGGAGGCACCCCAAGGCATAGGGGCTCGGACTGGCAGTAGGATGCCTTGCGGTGGACAGCCGAGCTCGATCCTTATAAAATCTTTTTAACTGCAGCAGCTTTAGTGGACGCTACTGGAGCTGGAATTACGCGGCTGCTGGCATGAGACTTGCCCTCCAATAGATCCTTGTAAATGGATTTAAAGTCTATTTATTCAAATTAGAGAGACAATTTAAATTAAAAAGCTTAGAGCTGCCTCCACCACAGGGGGGCTCGCTCGACCCACCAGCGGACACGCACCAGTATTGGGAGAGGGGGGCTGGCCGTCAGGGTTCACCGCGGCTCTGGCACAAACCCGGCGACACGGAGGTGGCACGGGCAGGAGCGGACTGAACGTGTCGGCTTCTCACTTTTTGGATTTTAGAAGGGCATAACATGCCTATATCTGTGTCTCCCCCTCCTTTTACTCCTCCACCTCTTTTCTTTTCGCATGACTATATGTACTTGTCACTTTTCCATGTGTTAGTTGTGTCTTCTGAGCAGTTTGTCAGCTTTTGGACACCTTTGAAGGTGTTTTCTATGTGTTTCTATGTGTTTTTGTTTGCCTGCCATTGGTTTTAACGGTGTTCGAAGGTGTTCGACGAACAGTTCGACGAACAGTTCGGCGAACACACGGGTGTTCGACGAACCGAACCGAACTCGAACACTACGGGGGTGGCTCAACACTACTGAAGACACATTTGCAGTGTGTCTTCAGCAAAATGGCATTGGACAGCGTGGATTGGGGGGTGAGGGGACCATGCATACCAGGATTGGGGATGAGGGGTGCCATGCATACCAGGATTGGGGATGAGGGGTGCCATGCATACCAGGATTAAGGATGAGGGGTGCCATGCATGCCAGGATTGGGGATGAGGGAGCCAGGCATACCAGGATTGGGGATGAGGGAGCCAGGCATACCAGGATTGGGGATGAGGGGTGCCATGCATACCGGGATTGGGCATGAGGGGTGCCATGCATACCGGGATTGGGGATGAGGGGTGCCATGCATACAGGGATTGGGGATGAGGGATGCCATGCATACCGGGATTGGGGATGAGGGGTGCCATGCATACCGGGATTGGGGATGAGGGGTGCCATGCATACCGGGATTGGGGATGAGGGGTGCCATGCATACCGGGATTGGGGATGAGGGGTGCCATGCATACCGGGATTGGGGATGAGGCGTGCCATGCATACCGGGATTGGAGGTGAGGGGTGCCAATGCATACCGGGATTGGTGATTAGGGGTGCCATGCAAACCGCGATTGGGGATGAGGGGTGCCATGCCTACTGGGATTGGGGATGAGGGGTGCTATGCATACCAGGATTGGTGGTGTGGGGTGCCATGCATACCAGGATTGGGGGTGTGGGGTGCCATGCATACCAGGATGAGGGATACCATACATACCAGGATTGGGGATGAGGGATTGGGTAAAATGCATACCAGGATTGGGGATGAGGTGTACCACACATACCAGAATAGGGATGAGGAGTGCCACACATACCAGGATTGGGGATGAGGGGGCCATGCATACCAGGATTGGGGGTGAGGGGTGCCATGCATACCAGGATTGGGGGTGAGGGGTGCCATGCATACCGGAATTGGAGATGAGGGGTGCCATGCATACCAGAATTGGGGGTGAGGGGTGCCATGTATACCAGGATGGGGATGAGGGGTATCATGCATACCAGGATAGGATGGTGGGGACAGGATGGGGGCAGCACAAATATCAGGAGGGGGGCAGCACATACCAGCATGGGAGACCATATATCAATAAAAATGCTCACCACCTGGGTGTAGAACGGGTTCAATAGCTAGTCCAAAATGTTGGCCTATTGAAATGTATGTTTAGTAAATGCACTCAATACTTGGTCGAGGCTCCTATTGCATCAATTACTGTATCAATGCGGCGTTGCATGGAGACGATCAGCCTGTGGCACTGTTGAGGTGTTATGGAAGCCCAGGTTGCTTTGATAGCAGCCTTCAGCTCGTCTGCATTGTTGGGTCTGGTGTCTCTCATCCTCCTCATTAGAATACCCCATAGATTCTCTATGGGGTTAAGGTCAGGTGAGTTTGCTGGCCAATCAAGCACAGTGATACTGTTGTTTTTAAACCAGGTATTGGTACTTTTGTCAGTGTGGCAGGTGCCAAGTCCTGCTGGAGAATGAAATTTCCATCTCCAAAATCTTGTCGGCAGAGGGAAGCATGAAGTGCTCTAAAGTGGATTGTGTGCCTCACCATTCTTCCTCCAGACTCTGGACCTTGATTTCCAAATTAAATGCAAAATTTACTTTCACCTGAATACAACATTTTGGACCACTGAGCAACAGTCCAGGTCTTTTTCTCCTTGGCCCAGGTAAGACCTTCCTTGCATTGTCTATTGGTCATAAGTGGCTTGACACAAGGAATGCGACACTTGTAGCCCATTTCCTGGATATGTCTGTGTGTGGTGGCTCTTGAAGCAATGACTCCAGCAGCAGTCCATTCCTTGTGAATCTCCCCCAAATTTTTGAATGGCCTTTTCTCAACAATCCTTTCAAGGCTACGGTTATCCCGGTTGCTTGTGCATCTTTTTCTACAACACTTTTTCTTTCCACTCAACTTTCCATTAATATGCTTGGATACAGCACTCTGTGAATAGCCAGCTTCTTTAGCAATGACCTTTTGTGGCTTACCCTCCTTGTTGAGTGTGTCAATGACTGCCTTCTGGACAGCTGTTAAGTCAGCAGTCTTCCCCATGATTGCGGAGCCTAAGGAAACAGACTAAGGGACCTTTCTAAAAGCATTGGAAGCCTTTGCAGGTGTTTTTTTTTACTTATTCTAATTTACTGAGATAATAACTTTTGTGTTTTCATTGGCTATAAGCCATAATCATCAACATTAACAGAAATAAACACTTGAAATAGATCACTCTCTTCGTAATGTCTCTATATAAAATATGAGTTTCACTTTTTGTATTGAAGAACTGAAATAAATCAACTTTTTGATGATATTCTAATTTTGAGAAGCAGTTGTATATGAATGGAATTGAATTCACAAAAATGCAGATTTTTTTAATGAGCAAACTAAGCAACATGGCAGCTGCTGACCCCCATTTATTTATTTCTTAAAAGGCCATGAAAAGGTTAAAAAAATACTTATACTTACCTTATCCACTAACTTCTCTGGAACCTCCGCTCCTTACTGAATGAGTGCTGAAATTCCCAGCTTTCATCACTGTTGAGGCCAACGATGATTCTGTGTGCGTGTGCACAAGGTCAGGGTACACATTGTGGCATCCTGACATTGCAGAACCCTCCTAGGCCTCATCAGAATTGGAAGTTCTGGCCTGGCATGATAGACCAGGGGATTTCAGCACTAGGAGCAGTGATAAGAAGATGTGACTAAGTCGAGGAGATGAGCAGTAAGGTGAGTATGAGGAGTGTTATTATTGTTTCCATCTTAAATTTATTGTGTTCTGGACTCTGATATGGAACATAGAGCATAATAATGAGAATTAAATTCACGAAGAATAACTTTTCTGTGAATGGAATTTTCTGGGAAAAGCTGCGTAAATATGCAAATTCAAATTTTCCTGATCCAGGCATCATTAAGTACAGTACATGAATAATTGAAGTTACTGACAGTTCACAATTTTTACAAAAAGTACATATTTATTAATATTGGAATTAAAACTCACAATACAAACATGAATATTCTGAAAAAAGAATGTCGAAAAAGATGCCTCATGTTAAAAAAGATTTTAATCAGAGATGAGCAGATCAATCCGCAGTGGATCGAGTTCTAGAAGAACTTACGATAAGATTCATGGTGCGCAAATTTAAATGAAGCCGAGAGCCATTTCATTCATGCTGCACACTGTGTGTTGGCTAATGGCGTCTGGTGTGGCAGCATGGGATTCTTCGTAATGCCCTGCAGTAATACGATCACATGGTGTAGCACAGCCAAGCAAATGGGAATTAATACATCTGTGATATACAGCAACAGCACCTCTTTAACTGCTTTTTTTTTTTGTTTTGCTTTCACATAGTGAAATCAAAGGTAGTATTAAACCAACAAATAAAGTAGCACTCTGTAGCGCTATATTATGCAAACATGAAATATTTGAAATTTGAATAGCATTACTGCTCTAGAAAATAGAAATAACTGAGAATACTTAGCGCATAAATTCGCCAATTCAGGTGTACCCAGCAGCCATGATAAGGTGATTGTCGTTGCTGGGAACCTGGCTAGTGTGAATCCTCTCTTAGTCTGAAGTCTACATGCATATGGAACAGGGGCGGACACAGACTGTAGTGGGCCCCTGTGCAAGAAATTTTGGGGGGCCCCCCCTGCCCTTCATAAGGCAACAAAGTTATGTAAACATAACCCCCCATGTGCATCTCTCACCCCCCCATGTGCAGCTCTCACCCCCCGTGCATCTCTCACCCCCCCCATGTGCATCTCTCACCCCCCATGTGCATCTCTCACCCCCCCATGTGCATCTCTCACCCCCCCATGTGCATCTCTCACCCCCCCCCATGTGCATCTCTCATCCCCCCCGTGCATCTCTCACCCCCCCCCATGTGCATCTCTCATCCCCCCCGTGCATCTCTGATTCCCCCCACTCCTAGTTAATTAATTGTATTTAAAAAAAATAAAACTTGTTATACTTACCCCCATGCAATCCCTGCAGAATCCTGGCGCTCGTCCACGTCGCTGCCACCAGGTTCTCCTGACGTTCGGCCATGTGACGGCGCCACATACATAGCCATCAGCTTTTGTTTTGGCCAAAAGATTTTTAAAGCCGCCACCACGATAAGGTAGACTCTTCTGGGCGGGCCCTACTCTAACCTATTAAAATTTTCTTAAAATATCCAATACTCTTTTTAGATATATTTTTATTTAGTTTTCTTTAAGGGAATGTGTCATATACATTTTTTTTTTAAATGACCAATAATACCACATACAGGGAATACCGCCACACCATGACCAGACCACATATTACCACAACATAGTGACCGAATAATACCACACAGAAGGGAGAAAAACTGCCACACCATGACCAGACCACATATTACCACCACATTACTAATATTACCATAAGTGTCATTATACACGGGAGCTCTATACATGGTATGTATAACGTAAGTGTCCAGGTAATCTAGTGATCACCAGTGAAATTATACACAGGAGCTCTGTATATAGTGTCAGTGTACAGGTAGTACAGTGACATTATACACAGGAGCTCTGTATATAGTGTACAGGTAATACAGTGATCATCAGTGACATTATACACAGGAGCTCTGTATATAGTGTCAGTGTACAGGTAATACAGGGATCACCAGTGACATTATACACAGGAGCTCTGTATATAGTGTCAGTGTACAGGTAATACAGTGATCACCAGTGAAATTATACACAGGAGCTCTGTATATAGTGTCAGTGTACAGGTAATACAGTGATCACCAGTGACATTATACACAGGAGCTCTGTATATAGTGTCAGTGTACAGGTAATACAGTGATCACCAGTGACATTATACACAGTGTACATGTAATAGACTGACTCACCGGTGACGTCTCTAGGTGAAGTCCTTCATCTTCGCTTTTCTCCTTCATCCAGCACAGACCGCCATCACGTCTTCCAGCCAGGACTCGTCTCTGCATAAAATAACACAGTTATCTAGAGCACATTCCCCAACTTCTATATTACGCAGCTGAATACAGACGTGCATCCACCATCAATATATGGTTAGTTATTAGGCAACCTACCATTCCAAATATAAATTGTAATCCACCACTGTGCCCCCATTAACTGTAAATAGGCACTTAATATATAATTTAATTAGAACCTCTACTCTTTCTGCCAATTTGTTACCAGTCACACTCCTGCATCCGCAACGCCCCCTACTCTATACTTCCTGCTCCCCGCATTCAATATTTACATGCACCCCCTGCCCCAATTCATTATATCATGTCCGTGCTCTCCCCACCCCATCATCATTTATCATTTACTCTCCCCCACCCCACATTCGTTATGTGCAGCTCATTATCCCCCTACTCCCAATTCCCCCATGTGCAGCTCTCAAACCCCCCCATGTGCCCCTCTCTCACCCCCTCCCCCCCCACATGTGCCCCTCTCTCATCCCCCTCCCCCACATGTGCCCCTCTCTCATCCCCCTCCCCCACATGTGCCCCTCTCTCATCCCCCTCCCCCACATGTGCCCCTCTCTCATCCCCCTCCCCCACATGTGCCCCTCTCTCATCCCCCTCCCCCACATGTGCCCCTCTCTCATCCCCCTCCCCCACATGTGCCCCTCTCTCATCCCCCTCCCCCACATGTGCCCCTCTCTCATCCCCCTCCACCACATGTGCACCTCTCTCATCCCCCCCCACATGTGCATCTCCCATCTCCCCCCCCACACATGTGCATTATCCAATTTCCCCCCCCACACATGTGCATCTCCCATCTCCCCCACACATGTGCATCTCCCATCTCCCCCCCTACACACGTGCATCTCCCATCTCCCCCCCCACACACACGTGCATCTCCCATCCCCCCCCACATGTGCATCTCCCATCCCCTCCCACACACATGTGCATCTCCCATCCCCCCCACACACACATGTGCATCTCCCATCTCCCCCCCTACACACATGTGCATCTCCCATCTCCCCCCCCCACACACATGTGCATCTCCCATCTCCCCCCCCACATACATGTGCATCTCCCATCTCCCCCCCCACACACATGTGCATCTCCCATCTCCCCCCCCACACACGTGCATCTCCCATCTCCCCCCCCACACACATGTGCATCTCCCATCTCCCCCCCCCACACACACATGTGCATCTCCCATCTCCCCCCCCACACACACACATGTGCATCTCCCATCTCCCCCCCCACACACACACATGTGCATCTCCCATCTCCCCCCCCACACACACACATGTGCATCTCCCATCTCCCCCCCCACACACACATACACAGACACACACACACACACATACACACACACACACACACACACACATGTGCTTCTCCCATCTCTCCACTCCTAGTTAATTGTATTTTAAAAAAAAATAAAACTTGTTATACTTACCCCCATGCGATCCCTGCAGAATCCTGGCGCTCGTCCAAATCGCTGACAGCAGGTTCTCCTGACTTCCGGCCATGTGACGGCACCGTCACATGACCGGAAGTCAGGGGAATCATGAAGGCGCTGCTGCTGCAACAGCGCAGCTCAGCGCTGAAATGTCCCGGACCCGGCGCATAGCATGGGGCCGGGGGCCCCATGAGGAGAGAGACGCACAAGAGGGGGGCCCCCCGGCCGGGCCCCATACTGGAGTCAGGGCAGTCATGCCCTGATGGCGGCCCTGCTGGAGGCTGGAGGGGCCCCCTCTCCCTCGGGGCCCCCGTTCAATGAACCGGCTGCACGGGCGGTAGTTCCGCCCCTGATATGGAAGGTAGATTACTTGGTGAATGTTTCCAGCAGCAGTGATTCATCACCTCATTTGTGGCAGGTGGTGAGGCCTTCGCAACTGAAAGCTATGTCTGTTTCCACTGCCAGTCGGTGGTTATCTGTCTCCTTCTACTTCTTCCCTGGATCCTGCTTACTTGACATGACCTAATCTGCATCAAGCACAGGGCATATCATTGATTCCACACACTGCCCTCATTCTTTTTGCTCATTCAAGGCAAAGTGCTGTCGAACAGTTTTACAGCTTAAAAGGCTGGTGACAAAAAGCCACATCACGAGAGAAGTACAGTAAGAGGCTACTAACCCACTGACTGACTCCCCATAAACTGTAACTTAGAATTGCCAAGATTTGACAATGCCTAGATCATTCCAGCTGCCTTACAGTCAGACAAATTAAGCCACGCTTGATGCATGTTCCACTTCCTGAATTTAATAATGAAAGAATTATTTTGCAAATATACATACACTTGAGAAAGGTGATGGCTATGGCCAGTTTCAGCTCATTTCAATAGTTCTTATGTGGCAAAGCATGCCCTTCTGGCTCTGCACAAAAAAAGGCCTTCCAGAGCACAACTTATTTGAGATGTCATAACCCGCTAGAATTCGATGGTGTGTATGTTGCAGTGTTAAAGCAGTGATAGACTACATCATGCATGGATTACTTTTAGATTCGACAATGGCAGCTAATGAGGGATGTGCGTCAGCTACTGAAGGCTTTTGAAGAGGCCATCAAATTTTTCAGTAGGGTCATGTGTGGAATCAGTAATGAAATACCACTAATATTCATTCTGTAAAAAATTTAAGTAAATAAAAATTAAATTTTTTATGGAAAAATGGAAATTTCAGTGTAATTTATGAAAGTAGCAAGAAGTGCCAAAAGTTAGGGACTCAGATACACTGTGTATTAGATATAAAGGAGGGCCTCATACCCTTTCTGTTCAAATTGTAATGTAGTAGTACTCCTAGACTCATAAAGGTGTAAGATGGCTGCCGGACAGGTCCTTAAAGGGAGATATGTATCATTGAGGCTAGTAGCTTTGGTAATGTAAGCCTGGGAAAGCAGGCTCCAGCATGTATAGTGCTGAGAAAGTTAGCAGGGCATATCAGCAGTGAAAGAGATGGGTGGAAGTGGCTGCTCACATATCCCCTCCCCAATTTAGTGGTATGGCAGATAAAATGGAGACCAACAGTCTTATTCAGTATCTGTCACTGGAGGTGTGTAGATCTCCAGTGTGTTTGCTAAAGGACACTGATCTGAGCAGGAAAATCCGGACTAATCTATAGACTATTTACTTTCTGCTTTTCACTCTGTGCCGGAAAAGGCTGTCTTTTTGTTTGCCTATATTGAGTGGTTTATGAATTTCTAATAAACCTGCCTGAACATTTTAATGAAACCATTTCCTGTGCCTACCTCAACCAGAGCTGTGTGAGTAAAACCCTACAATTGGTGCTAGAAGCTCGGGCACGAATTTCAAGGGGCAATGTGACTGATGCAGACATACCGCTTGTCCCTGGTGAAAGCGACTGAAGGAGAAAAAGCTAACAACATGGAGGAGTTGATAAAGCAATTGATGCAGGCTAATCTCTAGCAGCAACAACAGCAGTAGCAGCAGTGGCCATACTGTCGTGTGCATGGCAGGTGCAGCAGCAACATAGGCAGCAGATGGAACTCCTAGCAGAGGCGATCCATGGCAAGGCAACCACCCCAACCCCAAATCAAGGTAATGACTCACATGTGAGGAAGACGTTAAGGAGAGAATTACAAATGATGACCCCGGTGATGACGCTGAGGCGTTCCTGACAGTTTTTAAAAGGGTGGCGGAATAAGAGAAATTGCCTCCGGAGCAGTGGGTGTAGGTTCTGATGCCATATTTAACAGAAGGCTATGATCTGGCCTTGTAGGTAGCAAGAGAGTGCGCCAAGTTGAAAACTGAGATCTTGGCATGCTTGAGAGTGACTCTGACTGTGAGGCTGCAACAGGTGCACTACCGGGCCTACTGCAGTGACAAACCTCCCCGGTCCCAAAGCTTCAACATCCTACACCTGGTCCAAAAGTGTTGCAACCTGAATTCTCCTCCCCAGCACAGATGGTGGAGAGGGTCATCATGGACAGGTTCATACACTCCTTTCCTAGGCTGGTGCAATCCTGGGTTGCACAGGGAGATCCCCATAATGCCGATGACCTGGTGGGCCTCGTGGAAAGGTACCAGTTAGTCGAGAGTTCCTTAGGGTACCAAGAAGTCTTTGCATCTCCATATTGGGGTTCCCAAATGGGGGGCTGACACCCAAAAGAAGGGAATAAGAGCCTCATTTGGGGACTGGTGGATCAGGCAATATTACCGGAGCCAATAGCCGCGTATGAGGTGCAGAGGTGTTCAAATTAATTATAGTGTCATGTGATCTGTTCGTTACAAGTGATAATACCTTTTGAGTCCCTGGCATGGTATCATCCACCGTTTGCTTATGAAACAAGGAACCCTTCTTCAAAGTTTGTTTATGCAATTCGTAGAAATTCCTCTGTTTGTCCATTTTTAGTACACTTAAGGAATTACTACTGGGTAATTGATCTATATGCGATTCAACCCCCACTGACTTCTGTGAGATTTGGATTGGGACCTGTGGGCCTTCCAGTATCGGCTGTGGGGAGACCTCCATAAATTCATCTAAATCAGTGAAGCCCCTATCTCGTAAAAGTTTTGCCACCATTTTTCTAATTATATCGACCTCTAATTTACTTAGTCTTATTCTCAATTTGGAATCCAAATCCTTGTACTCCAAAGAAAAGGAATAATAGTCAATACTAGTTCTTAAAGAGACCATATCACTCAAGGCTTTTTCTGCTAAGGAAACCCTCTTCTGAATTAATAATTGTATCATCCCTAGTGAGCATTTTAAGGAAAATTCATCCCAGAGTTTAGTAAAGTCAGAGTCCTGCGGGAAAGAGGACTTCTGAGATAAGCGCAAACCCTTAGGTGCTATGCCTTCGGATAAATAACGTTTCAAAAATATTGCATCAAGGTGATTCGTAATCTCTGCTTTGCACTTATTCTCATATTCATGGAACAATTCCATCAGGTGTTTCTTATCCTCTTCGCTTAAATGGTGAAGATCAATTAATTTGTGTGAGGATTTGGGTACACCACCAGGATCATCCAAAGCTTTGCATATTAGGAATTTCCTATGTGATTCCTGATTGGTCACATAAAAATCCATATCACTCAACTAGGATGTGGGGAAATGTAAATAAAAAATAAATAAATAAAAAAGAAAAAAAAAAAATTAAATAAAAAAATTAAAAAATTAAAATTTAAAAAAATAAATAAAAAAAAATAATTAAAAAAAAAAATTAAAAATTAAAAATTAAAAATTATATACATATATATATATATACACATATACACATACACACATATATATACATATATATGTACATATACATACACACAAAAACCTCAATTGAAAATGTTCAATGGAACAGCAATCAAAATGTGGGCAAAGTAGGTAATATGAGTAATGTAAACAAAACCCACAGCATAAACAGCAATAAGCAGCAACAAAGAACCAATAAGAGAACACCCCCAATATTAAATTGCGGACAGAAACGATAATCGTAGTAACACCTGAAACATGCAAGTTAGTTCAAAAATTGAACTGTGGCTACAGACTATACTGGCTGGAGATACGAAATCTGTGGGCCAACCAAAAGTTGGGAGACAATGAGTGTGGCCTTATACAAAGCCAGTGGAACTGCTGAACCCAGATTGGGAATTTGAGGACTGAGAGAATGGTATTTTGGCCATTTACCTGGAATTGCTTTATTAACATGGCTGTGATCAATAAAATATTGTTACATTGCTAACCTGCCTAGGTGATTACTTACAACCCACAACCTCAGATCTTTACAAGTGGTGGCAAGCGGTGGGATCACCTATCTCTGGAGAGCATACAAGGGAAAGTTACTGATGGTGATTTGGCAGAAGAGATGATGGAGGATGGACCGACTGAGTTGAGGAGGTTGCTGGACTTGCTAGGAGATGGAGCGGGCGGCAGTGTTAAACAAATTTCTGGGTGTGCATGTAGCACTACCCTCACCTGCCACATCGCAGATGACAGTGAATAACAGGAGAGAGGGGCCTGCATTTTAAGGTACCAGGATATACCACAGTTTAATCAGGACACCTCAGATATTGATGAACATCTCCGGTTATTTGAGAACCTCTGCCTGCTGCATGAGGTGTCAGTCAGTGACTGGCCCAGATTTTTGAGCGTTGGCCTGACTGGAAAAGCAAGAGAAGCTTTTAATAACTTGTCTTCTGGGGATCAGAGATGTTACTCTACCATTCGCAGCTCATTGCTAGAGAGGTATGCCATAACGCCGGAAACCTACCGGAGGAAGTTTCAGGAGACTGACAAGCCCGCTGCACACACGCATCGGGAGTTTGCTAACACACTACGTATGGCATGCACTCGGTGGAAAGAAGGACTAAGGTCTCGGGAAGCAGAACATGTAATGGATATAGTCATGCTGGAACAATTTATGTCAAAGCTCCCAGGTAATTTAAAAGAATGGGTGGCAGATAGAAAACCACTCAGCCTGGATAAGGCTGCAAGATTGGCTGATGATTGGTCTGCTAATCGACCAGGGCAATGTGGAAGTACAGCCCCAGTGAGTCAGGAACAGGATTTTACAGGGAGGCCATCGAGACCCAAGGATCGGCCAGATGAGGAACTACAGGGATTTTGGACTTCACAAAGAGAGGAAGGTTTCCCAAGCCCCCAAGTTCGGTCTGTGTTGGGGCAAGGAGGTCTAAACTGCCATAACTGTGGCCGCATGGGGCATTTTGCCAGGGAATTCTGGGAACGTTCTAGCCCACATCACAACCTAGGACAAAGATTGGTGTGCCACTGGGCCAATGTCGTAACCCAAAGCCAAAGACCGGTTCTCACTGCTTCAGCCGAGAGGGCGTGGCACTATCTGCAGACTAACCCCCCACCTGTGGTGAGTAATACACAAAATGCAATGACTGTCACAATGAAGTAATGTAATCTGGGAGAGGTAAATTACATGAAGAAGGAGGCCCAGGGACTTCGGGACACTGGATCTACCCTAACCCTGATCAGCCCAGATACTGTGCCCCCAGAACTCCCTTTACCAGGCAGCCAAGTGACCATCCCCCTAACTTGGTGTCAGCACTCTGAAGTTAGTCGCAATGGATACAAGTTTGGTTCTCATTGGGCACGTGGGGAGTTTCCCAAGACAAAACGGGGTTCAGGGGGGGATATGGAGGACCCCGCGGAAAGGACAGACCCTTGATCCAGCAAACTAAGTACAGCGTCCTTGTCTCAGGGCTTCCCACATCGGGAAGTTGGCAGGATCTGAAAGACCATATGAGAGAAGCTGGAGATGTCTATTACACTGACGTATACAAGGGTGGAATGGGGACTGTGGAGTATATTAGCAAGGACAACATGGAATATGCTTTGAGGAAACTGGATGATACAAAGTTTCATTCTCATAAAGGTGAGACCTCTTACATTCGTGTCCATTCTGAAAAAGTGGGGGAGGTATGTGAGGAGCTGCCCACTTACTAAAGACTATGATACTTTCCAGCAATGGACCACCATTTTTGTCAATATTATTATTGTGTTTTATTAGTGATTTACTTGTTATGTTTTATATAGTTCTGCTAACTTGTCAGTATGTAAGATTCACTTGTAAAATGTCCCCAAGTCCACTAATCTGTATCTCAGGATATCTGTATCTCAGGAATATCTAACCAATGTTCCATCAGCCAATAATCTCATTATATGTGTGTAGATTGTAGACACAGAGGAGCCGTCATCACAGGGGGTCTTACATGTAGTCTCAGATGAAGGCTTCTAGAATATTCTTCATCGTCTTAGCAAACAGTGAATGTTTAAGGGGGAGGGTGTGAGCACTTCTGACCTGGGAGGGGACTGATCCCAGCGAAAGAAAGGACAGACATGTTTTAGTCAGAGTTGGGTGGAAGGATTGAAGGAAGAGGATGGAGACCGTGGACTTGGAACGATGAATGGATAAACATGTTATCATTATGGATTATGACGTTTGGATTTATACTTTCTTAATATGACTGCTGCTACTGGATACCTGTGCTTTCATCATTTTATCTGCCGTCTAGAGGATCATGGACTGTGACTACAGACTATACTGGCTGAAGATACGAAATCTTTTGCAAACCAAAAGTTGGGAGACAGTGAGTATGGCCTTATACAAAGCCAATGGAACTATTGAACCCAGATTTGGAATTTGAGGACAGAGAGACGGGTATTTTGGCCATTTACCTGGAATTGCTTTATTACCATGGCTGTGATCAATAAAATATTATTGCATCGCTAACCTGCCTAGGTGATTACTTACAACCCACAACCTCAGTGTTACGCTCGCGCCCGGACTGACTGGCGTGAGCTTGCTTAGTGATTAGTGTTGAGCCACCCCCGTAGTGTTCGAGTTCGGTTCGGTTCGTCGAACACCCGTGTGTTCGCCGAACTGTTCGTCGAACTGTTCGTCGAACACCTTCGAACACCGTTAAAACCAATGGCAGGCAAACAAAAACACATAGAAACACATAGAAAACACCTTCAAAGGTGTCCAAAAGCTGACAAACTGCTCAGAAGACATAACTAACACATGGAAAAGTGACAAGTACATATAGTCATGCGAAAAGAAAAGAGGTGGAGGAGTAAAATGAGGGGGAAACACAGATATAGGCATGTCATGCCCTACTAAAATCCAAAAAGTGAGAAGCCGACACGGCTAGTCCGTTCCTGCCCGTGCCTCCTCCGTTTGTGCCAGAGCCGCGGTGGACCCTGACGGCCAGCCCCCCTCTCCCAATACTGGTGCCTGTCCGCTGGTGGGTCGAGCGAGCCCCCCTGTGGTGGAGGCAGCTCTAAGCTTTTTAATTTAAATTGTCTCTCTAATTTGAATGAATACACTTTAAATCCTTTTACAAGGATCTATTGAAGGGCAAGTCTCATGCCAGCAACCGCGTAATTCCAGCTCCAGTAGCGTCCACTAAAGCTGCTGCAGTTAAAAAGCTTTTATAAGGATCGAGCTCGGCTGTCCACTGCAAGGCGTCCTACTGCCAGTCCCAGCCCCTATGCCTTGGGGTGCCTCCTGATGCTCTTCACTGAGTATCCCGTGGTCCCGAAGCATTTCCTTTGAAAAAATTAAGCGTCCAAACTACAGGTGGTGTAGCTTGCTTAACAGCCGGGATAATCCGCTGGCTAGCAGACACTGCTACTAGGCACAAAGTATTTCCTGGGCTAGATGCAGTTAAAAATTTGTAATTAGATACTCTCGTTGGATGCTGAGAAAGCATTCCATAGAGTCTCCTGGCACGCCATATATTATTCTCTTAAAAAGCTTGGGGTAGGGGTCTAGGGTTCCCTTTTATAGCCAAAATCACGGCCCTGTATCGCAATGCGTCACCTAGGCTGAAGATAAATGGAACTGTAGCACCCCGAGGGCTCGTTTGCTGCAGAGGTATTGCACCTCACCCAGGTGTGATATCTCACTCTCAGGTAAGGATGGAGTGTGGATCAGGACACCGACACCTGCATGCATTACACCATACTGCCATGGGGCAGGGCGACCAATATGCCCCTGAGAGGGGCACGACAGTCCCTGTCCCTGGCTGGAGTGGGGGGAGGGAACACTGAGGAAGGGGAACCCTGTAGTGCAGGAGCAGGGAGGAAGCAGTTCCTGGGTGCATTGAGAAGGGAGTATAAAAGGTGGGCACCATCTTAGTTCAGTGCAGAGAAGTCTGAGCAGAAGTGACAGGGAGCAGGGGTTCTGCATGAGCTCTGCTCCAGAGGCGGGCCTAGTAACAGAGGCCCAGGCCTGGAAGAGGGAGAAGGAAGGAAGAGGAGCGGAGAAGGCTCCAGGAACGAGGAACGAAGGGATCCCAGGGGTGTGGACGGGCGAGTCGCCACCGCACGCCCGAATCCACCTGCGTGGAGGGGTCAGGCCAAAGGGGGAGACCAGTCCCCGAAACTAGTGAAGGCGGGAAACGACCCTCAGCTAGAAACCGGAGGCTGTGACATTTTATGTGGCGCAGCCCCTCGCTACACCCGCTAGGAGGGCAGCACATAGGGTCAGGAAAACTGGCGCCAAGTTTACCAAGAGGAGGCCCGAGGCAGCCGGACAGAAGGGTTGGTAAGAAAGGCCAGACAAAGGACACACAAAGGGGGTCCTGTGAAGCGCTCCAAAGTTATCTGGGAGTTGTCTGAGCCCCTCACCTGGTGAGCACAGTACGACGTGGGCAGCCGTTACCTGCAGAAGTGGTCTGGATAATAAGAACTGTGAGTAAAGGCCCTGGACTGCATCACTGACTCCGTGTCGTTACTGCTGCTGCCCTGCACCATCACCCCCATCCTCCGCATACACTGCCCTGAGGCTATACTCCTCCCGTGGGGAGTTATGCTACGCTCTGCTGCACCAACAACACCAGCCTCAGTGGTCTGCCCTGCAGCGGCGGTTCACTCTGACCGCAATCCACGGGTGGCGTAGTCGGCAATTTAAACATCAAAACCACATAAATAGTTCCACCACTGGTTTCACCGCCCTGAGCCACGGAACCGGGTCGCCGCAACGGAGACTACAACCACCAGCATCCACCAAAAAGGGTCCGGCTCCGGATGTCCCAAGGCCCAGGGGGCGCGTCAGAACATTTTCATCACCTTTCATAATCACCAATGGGACAAGGCAGGGATGTCCTCTGTCCCCTCTCTTATACATCCTAGTGACGGAGCACCTGCTCTCATCAATTCGCCATAACCCTAATATTAGGTGGATTGAGGTGAGAGGCACCGAGTACAAGTGCTCTGCATTTGCTGATGATGTCAATCACATATATCCATCAGCAGGCTGTTATGGCTGAAATAGATCACTTTGTTACATGGTCAAATTTTAAAATCAATACAGCGAAGTCTGAGGCCCTCGATGTCTCCCTCCCCAAATCCATGCAGGATTCCATCCAGTCCAACTTTCCCTTTGCCTGGCCCTCACAGGGTATCAAATTCTTAGGAATTCCTATTCATGGAGACCTCTCCCATCTATGTTATCTTAATTTTGGGCCCTTTATTGAACAACTCCATACAGACCACGGTTGGCAAGTTAGAACTGTAAGATTCACTACGTGAACCACTGGTGTTTTGTGGAAAAGCACATGTACACTGTGTTCCAAATTATTATGCAAAAAGTGTTTAGGAGTGATAAGGGAAGAATTTGTTTGTTTGTCAGTTAAACTCATTGATGGTGATGTGTGTCAGGGCTCTTTATATCACTGTAAGCAATTGCAGACACCTGTGCTAATTAGTTTGGCAGGTGTGTCCAATGAACGGCAAGACTACTTAAGAAGGCTGTCCCACATTATTAAGCAGCCTACATTTTCTGCCAAAATGGGAAAGAAAAAGGATGTGTCGGCTGCTGAGAAGCAACAAATTCTGGAGTGTTTAGGTCAAGGCATGACTACAATCAACATTGTGCGATGATCAGGATGAAGTGTCTTGGCAATCAAGAAGTATGTAGCTGATTCACGGTACACACGTGTGCGTGCTGATAAGGGCAAATTGAGGGCTCTTTCTTTCAGTCAATTACGTCAGGTTAAAAGAGTAGCGGCAAAAAAGCCTTGTCATAGCAGCAGACAAGTTTTTGAAGCTGCTGGTGCCTCCAACGTCCCCCGAACAACAAGATGCAGGGTCCTTCAGAGGTTTGCAGCTGTGCGTACGCCATCCTGTCGACCTCCTCTATCCACTTCACACAAGCAGAAACGGCTCCAGTGGGCCAAACATTACATGAAGACTGATTTCAAAACTGTTTTGTTCACGGATGAGTGCCGTGCAACGCTCGATGGTCCAGATGGATGGAGTGGAGGATGGATGGTTGATGGACACCCCACGCAAACACGGCTACAGCGCCTACAAGGATGAGGTGGAGTAATGTTTTGGGCTGGAATCATAGGGAGAGAGATTGTCAGCCCCTTTAGGATCCCTGAAGGGGTAAAGATGAATTCCATAATGTATGTGGAGTTTCTCAAACAGCACTTCCTGTCATGGTTCAAGAAGAAGAACCGTCTATTCCACAGCATGATCATTTTCATGCATGATAATGCACCGTCTCATGCTGCACATAACACATCTACATCTCTGGCTGATATGGGCATAAAAGGGGACAAACTTATGGTGTGACCCCCATGCTCCCCTGACCTCTACCCCATTCAAAACCTCTGGAGCATCATCAAAAGGAGTGTCTATGATGGCGGGAGGCAGTTCACATCTAAGCAACAGCTCTGGGAGGGTATTCTGTCCTCATGCAAAACAATTGAAGCAGAAACCATCCAAAACCTGACAAATTCGATGGACTAGAGAGTTCAGAAGCTCCTTTCGAACAAGGGGTCCTATGTGCAAATGTAACATCACCTAGAATAAAGTTTTGAGTTGAAAACTGTTTGATTTCAGTTTCTAATAACCTGCTAATGCTTATAATTTCAAAAATGACCATTTTTTGGTCTTTATTAAAATGAAAAGGTTGATCGAAGAGTGTGGGGGATCTAAGAGTGTGGCAACCCAGTAGTCAGGATTACTTCGAATTCTGACAATCTGAGGGTCATGTTGCAGGTAGTGCAGCAAGAAGGCACTTATGTGTCTTGCGCATTTCGGAGCCCCAAAATTATTTTCCTGGCCAGATGCAGCTAAAAAATATTATTAATTTTATATCTGGTGGAGCTTAGTATAGATGGCTTAATAGAATCAGTACTGCACACTGCTACAAAGCCCAAATTATTTTCCAGCCAAGAAACAGATAAACATGATTAGTAATTTTAAATCTGGTGGAGCTTAGTATAGATGGCCTAATAGAATCACTACTGCACACTGCTACAAAGCCCAAATAATTTTCCAGCCAAGATACAGATAAACATGATTAGTAATTGTAAAGCTTAAAACGGTTAGTGAGGTGATTTTAACCAATCATCAAGCTTTTACTCTCCCCAGGATGACACAGGGGTAGAAAAGTCAATTCGGATCCATGATTTGTTCATCTTTATGAACGTGAGTCTGTCTACATTATCAGTGGAGAGCCGCATGCGCTTATCTGTCAGCACACCACCAGCAGCGCTGAACACATGTTCAGACAGAACGCTGGCTGCGGGGCATGACAAGATCTCCAAGGCGTAAGTGGCGAGCTCCGGCCATTTATCCCGATTGGAAGCCCAAAAAGAGCAAGGGTCCAGTAACACAGTCATGGCTTCAATGTTTACTTGGAGATACTCCTGTACCATCGTCTCTAGGCGTTGACTATGTGTCAGACTTCTTGTCTCCTGTGGCCTTGCAAAGGATGAGCTAAAAAAGTGGTGAAATGATTCCGCAAAAGTGATTTTACCAGCAGATACTGTGTTTCTGTTATGGTTTGAGTGCTGAACACTTGACGGTCCCACGGTTGGCAAGTTGGAACTGTGAGATTCACTACGTGCACCACTGGTGTTTTGAGGAAAAGCACATGTAAGATTCTGCAACAGTCTCTGCTGATACTCCTGCATGCGTGCATCCCTTTCTATGGCAGGAATTATTTCCGCAAATTTACTTTGTACTGGTGATCTAACAGTGTGGCAACCCAGTAGTCAAGATTATTTCTAATTCTCCCAATTCGTGGGTCATGTTGCAGGTAATGCAGCAAGAAGGCACTCATGTGTCTTGCGCATCCAGGAGCACCAAGTCCCTGTTGTGTTGGTGGTGAGGTAACAATCATGCTTCCTTCCTCTGTCCTTTCCCCCCAACCTCGCACAACAGAAATGTGATCAAGGTCTCCCTCATCTGATGAGTCTTCCATCAGTTCGTCCTCCACTTCTTCCTGGGCTCCTGCACCTTCCTCACTAGTTTGGCTGCTACCATGCGCTCTGGTAAAACCCTCTCCCCCACCCTCACATGCCTGCTGCCTTGGTGCTGCCGACTGTCTGGACCTTGCAGATGTTAGCCCTTCCGCATACAACTCCTCCTCCTCTACTTCCTCCACCTCCTCTTGTGCCACCACCTGACTCCGAATTCTGTTTAACATGTGCTCCAGCATGTAAATCACCGGAATAGTCATGCTGATAATGGCATCATCAGCACTAAACTTCTTCGTCGCCATTTCAAAACTGTGCAGAAGGGTGCATAGGTCCCTGATCTGAGACCACTCCTCCAGCGTGATTTGCCACACCTCTGGATCCCGTTGGCCCAGGCTATATGTCAGAACGTATTGCACCAGGGCTTGTTGGTGCTGCCACAGTCGCTGCAACATGTGCAGAGTTGAATTCCACCGGGTAGGCACATAGCATTTTAGCCGGTGAAGTGGCAGGCCCAACGACTTCTGTAGAGATGTAAGTCGCTGAGCTGCGGGATGCGAACGGCGGAAGTGAGCACACAGCGACCGTGCCCTCTGCAGAAGGCCATCTAGTCCGGGATAGTGGGCTAAAAATTGCTGGACAGCCAGGTTCAACACGTGAGCCATACAAGGCACGTGTGTGACATTGCCCCGGCGAAGAGCCGCACCCAGGTTTGCAGCATTGTCGCACACGGCCTTCCCTGGTTTCTGGTCCAGTGGAGACAACCATTCAGGAAATTGGTTCTCCAGAGCTGACCACAACTCCTCAGCTGTGTGACTCACATTTCCCAGACATTTCAAAGTAAAAACCGCCTGATGACGTTGAGCCCTACTGCCAGCATAGTAAGGAGGTGTGCAGGATCCCTTCTGCGCAGTTAGAAAGCTTGTGGCATGACAAGACAGGCTTTAGGTGCAGGTGGAGGACCGAGAGGAGGTTGAGGAGGCAGAAGCAGTGGAGGAAATTTGACATAAAGAGGATTGACGCACAACTCGTGGGGATGGCAAGACTTGGACAGCAGCCCCTTGTCCTGCTCTCACCATAGTTACCCAGTGCCCAGTCAGCGACATGTAACGCCCCTGTCCATGCCTACACGTCCAAGTGTCAGTGGTGAAATGCACCCTGTCACACACAGAGTTTCTCAAAGAAGCGGTGATGTTGTGTGCGACATGCTGGTGGAGCACAGGCACACCTTTCTTTGAGAAGTAGTGCCGACTGGGCATCTGGTACTGGGGCACTGCGACCGACATAAGGTCTCAAAAATCCTCTGTGTCCACCAGGCGGAAAGGCAGCATTTCTGTAGCCAAGAGCTTGCAGATGGTGAAATTCAACCTCTTAGCTTTCTCAAACTGCCGGTCTGTGAGGAAGATGCAGGCGGACATGTTAGGTTGCCTTGATCCAAAGGTGGTGAAATCGATGTCGGACAGCGCTCAACACCAGCTGGTGTTACCACCTCCAAAGAAAATGATGACCTGCCAATCACGCTGGCTGTTGCGGGTAAAGAGGTGGCAGGTCTGCGTCCCAAAACAGGTGTGACTGCTGTCCCCCCAGTCACAGAGGATGAAGAGGCCGCAGATGCACAAGATGGGGCAGACGGTGATTGGCCCGGCCGGCTAGGCCGCATTGTAGCACAGTGAGCTTCCCACTGCAACTTATGCTTCATGTCCATGTGCCGGTTCATGCATGAAGTACTGAAACTATGTATTTTTTGGCCTCTACTTAGCTTTTGTTGACAAATGTTACAGATAACACGAGTTGGGTCATCTTTATCGATCTGAAAAAATGCCCAGGCTATGCAAGGCATAGCACCCATGCGACCTGAAGAGCCACCACGACTTGTGGTCAGAGGCAGAGTTGTGTTTGAGGATGCAGTTGTTGACGTGCTTCCAGTACTACGTCTCTGTCCAGGGAGGCGCAACCTGACCTCGTCGTCACTAGCATCCTCCTCCACCTCCTCTGCTGACCTCATCTCTTGGCTTACTGTGGGTTGACAGTAAGTGGGATATCCAACCTCATCATCATCACTCTGTGTGTTATCACACCCGTCGTCCTCAGAGCCAACCTGTTCCTGCCCTGACAAAAAACTAAAGTTGTCGCTCCAATCAGGTATTTGAGTCTCATCATCGTCTTCCTCATTGTCTCCACCAACAGGAGTTACAGTTTGGGAATGAGGGTCTACATTATGGTCAGAACCTTCTGCGTCTGGTCATGGATCCGACTCATAAAGATTCTGGGCATCAGTGCAGATCATTTCCTCGTCTGGATTCACAGAAGCGCTTGAGCCGACCTCTGATTCCCAGGCTATAGTATGAGTAAACAGCTCTGCAGACTCAACCATCTGTTCTACCTCATACTCAGATGGGCAGCTGGAGATTTGGGAGCTGTGAGGAAGCAAGTGCGATTGGGGTGACACCTTTGAGGACTGGAGTATTTGTGATGTTGAAGTTGATGTGGAGGAGAGCCCACTTAAAGGAGCACTTGATATCCGTTGAAGCACCTGCTGTTTTTGTGCCTCATCTGGAATTTGCAGAGATTGACATGGCCGTAAGAAAGGGATCTTATCACATTGTTCCACTAAAAGAAGTAGACATTTTAGTTTTGCTGGAAGATGGTCTTTCTTCTGTAGATGTTACTGTTGCTTTAACACCTACTCCACGGATACAACCTTTTTTCCCCTTCCCAACACGCCTATTCCCCTTTCCACCAGCAGCAGGCCTTTTTCCACTCATTTTGGTGGTTAACTAATTCACAACTCTGGAGTTGTTTGCACAAAAAAACAATGGATGGGAACCGAGCAGAGCTGAGTGGCCAAACTGTGGCATTAGGCCAAAACTATTGTCTGGGTTAGATGCAGATAAAAATTATATTCAGTTTGCAACCTGATGGAGGTCAGTATAGATGGACTAATAGAACAAGTCCCACACACAGCTAGAAGGTCAAATATTTTTTCAGAGCTAGATGCAGAAAAAAATTATATTCAATTTGCAACCTGATGGAGGTCAGTATAGATGGACTAATAGAACAAGTCCCACACACAGCTAGAAGCCCAAATATTTTTTCAGAGGTAGATGCAGAAAAAAATTATATTCAGTTTGCAACCTGATGGAGGTCAGTATAGATGGACTAATAGAACAAGTCCCACACACTGCTAGAAGGCCAAATATTTTTTCAGAGCTAGATGCAGAAAAAAATTATATTCAATTTGCAACCTGATGAAGGTCAGTATAGATAGACTAATAGAACAAGTCCCACACACTGCTAGAAGCCCAAATATTTTTTCAGAGCTAGATGCAGAAAAATATTATATTCAATTTGCAACCTGATGGAGGTCAGTATAGATTGACTAATACAATGATGCTATGCCAAAAAGGTTTTACTTCACTAGGTGCAGTAAAAAAAATTGGTATTCTATACACAGGTGGTGTAGCTTGCAACACAGATAGGCTACTCCACTGACTAAAACACTCTGCAATATGCCAAAAAGGATTAGCTTTGCTAGATTTAGACAAATGCTGTGAAGAAAACTTGCACCGCACTGGCACAGACCTGCCTGGCAAAAACTGATAGGAACTGATGTAACTTAGTTCTGAAAAGGACTGCAATTACAATTAGTCTTTACTCCCACAACCTATCTATTTAAGAGCACAGACCTGCCTGATAAAAGTCGTAGGAAATGCTGTAACCTAGTCCTTAAAAGGACTGCAATCACAACTATTCCCTACTCCCAAGCTATCTGTAGATTTGTGCAAAAATTGGCTTGAAATTAACAAGGTATAGCGCACACAGCAACAGCGGTGCAGTCTAACACGCAGCTGCAGCAGTGAGAAAATGGTGGCGACGGGGAAAATGGCTGGGTCTTATAGGGCAAGGACATGTGACATACACTGCCAATGACACATGCCCTTGCTTGTGTGAAAAAAAGCACTTCACTCCGTGTGTACGCTGCTGATAGGCTGACAGATTGCACCTCTCCACTGTAAATGCGGGAAAGAGAAAAAAAAATGGAGATCTTCATTATTCCTGCAGAGATCCATCCCCTGCCCCTCCCCCCGCCCCACTGTACACTCAAACTGCGTATTAACATTAATTTTCATCATTACTGAGAAAAAATCCAGTTATGATTTTGGTGCACGAACAGTTATCTAACATAACCTCGAACAGCCGAATTTTTTTCAAATCGTTCATGTTCGCCGAACGGCTCGAACACCTCCCAAAACAGCTCGAATTTGAGATTGGCGAACAGTTCGAGTCGAACAACGCTCATCTCTATTAGTGATTCCACTGGACCATGAACCTAGGAGTGCCTGGAGGAGCGTAACTAAGTATCAACCCGGTCAAACCAAGGTCGCACAGCGGCTCAGTCAACTCCGTGAACCAGGGAGGAACCGAACAGAGGGACCAGGTGCTACTCCAGGTCAGACCCCAGTCACAGCTGTTGATCCACACCAGGGAATGCAGGAACAGACAGGTTTGACTGGCATATAGACAGTTGGGTATTGGCAAGCATGGCTGGTATGCAGACAGGTGGGCACAGGCAGGCACCGCTGACATACAGAGAGTCGGGTACTGGCAGGTAGGAACGCAGGCAGGATAGGGACCAGTACAGACTGGGATACAGGAACGGAGCCGCAGGTGCGATAGACAAGCAGAGCAGAGCAAAACCACAGATGCGGTGAACCAGCAAAGCAGAGCAAAACCCGCCGATGTGGTGAACAAGCAGAGCAGAGCAAAACTGCAGATGCGGTGAACAAGCAAAGCAGAGCAAAACCCGCAGATGCGGTGAACAAGCAGAGCAGAGCAAAACCGCAGGTGCGGTAAACAAGCAAAGCAGAGCAAAACCCGCAATGTGGTGAACAAGCAGAGCAGAACAAAACCCGCAGATGCGGTAGACAGGACATGGCTCTGTTCGCATGGAACAGACTGGAAAACACAAGAAGATAGCTGGAACACAGGAAGTAGATACGGAGGCAGGGAAACAGAACGAGCAGAACCAGATACACACAAGGTACTTGCAATGAAGTAGCGAGTGGACACAAAACTCACAAACAGAAGTAAAGAGACAACGAGTTAGAGTTAGGTGCAGGTTCAGATACTGCAGGAAAAGGGGAAGGTAGAGACATAGAGACAAACAGGCAATGGACTAGGACACTGTTCAGACAGGATCTGAACCAGGAACAAGATACAGAAACGAGCCTGGGAACTCATCCCACAGGCTGGCGGAAACTGACTAAAAGTCAAAGGTACAGGTAACAGGCCTGGGTATACAGCCCCCAGGGTGGCAGAAACAGACTAGATACAGGACAGGACCTGGCAACTCAGTTGCAAGGAACAAACAGATGGAAAGTGTTGCTCAGGCTCCTCCTACTGGGTGGAGGGGGTTTAAGTATCCAGTTACTCAGCAATAGGCTGGGGACGCGTTAGGACTGTGCACACTGTAGCTTTAAGAATCAGGAAGCAACAGCACCGCCGCCCTAAGCCAACAGACAAGAGATATACAAACAGCAGGTACTGGAGCAAAGTGTGCAGCCTGGCCCGATAGTTAAGATTGCGGTCTTGCATGGTGGGAGGTGGTAAGCCATGCAAGCATGCCGCCAGGGATGTTACACTCAGATCTTTACAGACAATATTCCTGAGCAGACGGTGTCCGGGGGAAACTTTGGAATCACCCAACTCAGGGACCTAACTCTAAAAGGGGCGTTTGATAATGTGTCTGTACTTAACGGTGTTGCTCAAGAGTCAGGGGCTGACTCCCGATACCCGTATTTTGCTGTGAATGAGGAGTTACTGTATTGGGTCACCAAGCTGAGAGGGGAGGTAATAGAGCAGTTTTTAGTACCAGGGCCGTACAGATGCAGGTTGTTAGATATGACCCATACACATGTGTTAGATGGTCATCTGGGGGTAGAAAAAAAAAACAGGAACGGATCCTCCAGAGGTTCTACTGGCCCGGTTGTCACTGAGAAATCATTAATTATTGTAAGTCCTGTCCCACCTACTAGCTTACCTCCCGTTGGCTAACTTCCGTAGCCCTTTAGTACCTTTGCCCATCATTGAGGTTCCATTTGATCCCATAGCCATGGATTTAGTGGGACCCCTGGTTAAGTCTGCCAGAGGGCAACAGTAAATCCTGGTGGTACTAGATTATGCTACAAGGTATCTGGAGGCCGTATCACTACGAAACTCCTCCGCAAAGTGTATCTCTCGGGATCTTTTCCATATCTTCTCTCAATCCAGTCTGTCAAAGGAGATACTGATGGATCAAGGGAGCCCCTTCATGTCGAAGGTCATAAGGGAATTGTGTCCAGACGGATGAACTGGTGGAGAGGTTTAGCATATCCTTGAAGGCTATGTTGAAGAAAACAGTGGTGAAGGACAGCTGAGAATGGGACTGTCTGCTTCGCAATTTGTTATTCTCCATAAGGAAAGTGCCCAAAGCTTCCACAGGCTTCTCCTCATTTGACGTACTCTAGGGTCGACACGTTCGAGGACTCCTGCATGTGGCGAAAGAGTCCTGGAAGCTGAGACCACACCCTATAGACGCATGGTAGAACATATCGCCCAGAAACAAGAGAGGATTGCCAATGTGATGCCCATTGTGAAGGAGCACCTCTCCAAGGCACAGGAAGCTCTATCCAGGGTGTATAATAGGTGAGCCAGGGTGAGACAGTTCAACACAGGGGATCGAGTACTTGTGCTGGTGCCCACGGTGGAGAGCAATTTCTGGCCAAGTGGTAGAGCCCATATGAGGTTTTAGAGAAAGTTATTGAAGTCAACTATAAAATCCACCAACCAGGGAAGAGGAAGCCCTACCAGGATTACCATGTCAACCTGATTAAACCATGGTAGGACAGAGAGCCCGTGGAAGCTTCTTTGCGACCAAGTCCAAAATCAGCGTGAAAGATGTTAAGGTAGTGGACACCTTGTCTCGCTCACAGAAACAGCAATGTCGGGAGCTGTTGCAGCGGAATAAAGACCTGTTTTCTGAGTTGCTAGGTCTCACTCAGGTCATAGAGCACGAGGTACTCACAGAGCCTTCATGTACAGACCCTAGAAGGTAATAACTGGCAGGCCTCATTCAAATATTGAACATTTAAAAACATTTTATGTGCTGCTGTCATCTGGTGGTGTTGAAAAGTCAGGTCTAATCCAGGCTTTGTTCATTGTTATCAGAGTGAGCCTGCCATCACTTCCTGATGACAAGCAAAAGCACCTGTCTGTTATGACACTCCCGGTGACACTACAAACCCACTCAGACAAGTCGCTAGTGGCGAGGCAGCACAACACTTCCAAGGCATAGAGGGACAGCTCATGCCAGGTGTCCCACTTTGAGATTCAATAGTTGAAAGTCACTGAGGAATTAGGGAGTAGGCTGGTTTGGTCAGCCAGATATTGCTTGACCATCTTAAAAAACTTTTCCCTCCTTGTAAAAAATACCTGATTATCAGGCCCAGGCCTTTGACAGTCTACCTCTGCCTCTGCTTTGTGACTCCCTTGCCTCACCTCCTTGGTTGTCTGATGATAATTTTTTCAACATATTTTTCGCAATGGACATCTGGTATAGCATCATTTTAGAACACTTCTTCCGCTCAGGAAGAAGAGATGCAAAGTTCTTCTTATACCATGGGGCTTGCAGGGTGAACAACCAGTACTCTTTTTTGTGCAAGATGAATGTAACATGAGGGTCAGAGTAAAGGCAGCGGCACATAATGTTGTGCCAATCTGCCTACAGCCAACACTTCCCTGTCTCCACCATGATGACTACTCTCTATCCCCTCCTCCTTATCCTCCATCTTTTCCTCCTCATTCCCCTTCTCAGCCAATAGAGGTAGGAGAGTCGGGATGGAGCTTGTGTGGTACTAGCCTCTATTGCACCAGCTACTGTTTCTCCTCCTCTTCCTTAGCCTCCACCTCCTCATTGTTACCCAATCCTTGCTTAACAGATGAGATGAGGCTGGGCTGGAATGTATTTCACTATTTCATGTCTTTCTCCGTCTCCACCTGGCCTACATGCAAAGCTTCATGTTTCATTGTCAGCAGTGACTGTTTAAGTAGGCACAGAAGCGGGATCGTTGCGCTGATGATGGTGTCACCATTTTGTGGAGTCCTCAAATTCTTGGAGAACCGCAGAAATGCCAGACATCCATGCCCTCTCTTCTGTTGTTATGTATGGAGGCTGACCAGAATTCCGACGGGTGTATGGGAGCTGGTATTCCACAACTGGCCTCTCTACTGCTTACAAAGGGTAGGTTTTCAGAAACTGCTGAACTACAAAGTTGAGCACATGTGCCATGCATGGTACGTGTGTGAGCTTGCCAAGCTTCACAGCCGCCATCAGGTTATGCCCATTATCACACACGACTATGCCTGGTTGAAATTTCAGCGGCAAAAACAACAGATCTGTCTGGTCTGTTATTCCTTTAATTTATCTTCGGCAGAGCCTGTTGCTGCTTTGCTGAGGCAGTGCTGCAGAAATATCAGCTTCAAGCTGATGTGGACAATGTGCTCTGAGATAGCACATCGAAGATGGAGAATGAGGAGGAGCAGGAGGGGGTGCAAAAACTGGTGAAGGAGGTGGATGAAAGCCTGATAAAAGTAGGGTCAGCAATCCTCGGTGTCTGTAGCACATGTGCCATGCCAGTGTGGAACTCAGCACCAGCCTCCACAATGTTCATCCAGGGTGTCATCAGGGAAATGAAACGTCCCTGGCCACAAGCGTTTGTCCACATGTTGATCATTAACTGGATAATGCCTGTAAGTGCGTTAGTAAGGGCACGTGTGATGTTCCTGAACATGTGCTGGTAGAAGGCAGGGACACCACAACAGGAGAAACAGTGGCGGCTGAGGACCGAGTACTGAGGGACCAAATTTGTACACCTGTAGCAGGACAATTTTATTTTTTTTATTTCCAACCAACATAATTTAACTCCAACCAAGTTATGCAGTATATCTGATAATAGTAAATTTTTGAACAACCAAAATTCTACACCTGTAAAAACCCAATTTTGCTTTGTTCTTTAAAGCCAAAGAAATTTCACACAAACCAAGTTTGACAGTATATATCTCAAGTAACCCACCTGTTTTATACATAATTTAAGTTTTTTTAACTTTACAGTTTGCAAGAAATGAAACATCTTTTACTGAAAAGGTTAATTAAAAGCAAACTGTGTGACAAAATGAGACAGGAGGGAGGGTCAGGGAGCTGCTGCGCTGAATGAAAATAAATCTCTGGAGGGTGCCAGTCCCGCTGGTGAGCACAGCCAAATCATAGAAGAAGAGGAAGGGATCAATGTTGACACTCCAAACCAGGTATAATCCAAGTTTATTCAATAGTACTAAAGCATTAAAACGGTCTGACGCGTTTCTGGAGCGATAGTTGTGTCCTTAATCATAGCATACGAAATAGGGGACGTATATATGCACGGGAAATGATGTCATCACATGTGACAACATAATTATCGATTAGTATGCAATATGTGTACACAACAGAGAAGCAAGAACTATGTAATAAGTATGTATAGCAAATGTAGATATTGCAATAGATAGAAAAAACAATTGATATATATAAAATACAGTGGTGGCCAAAAGTATTGGCACCCCTGCAATTCTGTCAGATAATACTCAGTTTCTTCCTGAAAATGATTGCAATCACAAATTCTTTGGTATTATTATCTTCATTTAATTTGCTTGCAAGGAAAAAACACAAAAGAGAATGAAGCAAAAATCACATCATTGATCATTTCACACAAAACTCCAAAAATGGGCCCGACAAAAGTATTGGCACCCTCAGCCTAATACTTGGTTGCACAACCTTTAGCCAAAATAACTGCGAACAACCGCTTCCGGTGACCATCAATGAGTTTCTTACAATGCTCTGCTGGAATTGTAGACCATTCTTTTTTGGCAAACTGCTCCAGGTCCCTGATATTTGAAGGGTGCCTTCTCCAAACTGCCATTTTGAGATCTCTCCACAGGTGTTCTATGGGATTCAGGTCTGGACTCATTGCTGGCCACCTTAGAAGTCTCCAGTGCTTACTCTCAAACCATTTTATAGTGCTTTTGGAAGTGTGTTTTGGGTCATTGTCCTGCTGAAAGACCCATGACCTCTGAGGGAGACCCAGCTTTCTCACACTGGGCCCTACATTATGCTGCAAAATTTGTTGGTAGTCTTCAGACTTCATAATGCCATGCACACGGTCAAGCAGTCCAGTGCCAGAGGCAGCAAAGCAACCCCAAAACATCAGGGAACCTCCGCCATGTTTGACTGTTCTTTTCTTTGAATGCCTCTTTTTTTTTCCTGTACACTCTATGTTGATGCTTTTTGCCAAAAAGCTCTACTTTTGTCTCATCAGACCAGAGAACATTCTCCCAAAACGTTTTAGGCTTTCTCAGGTAAGTTTTGGCAAACTCCAGCCTGGTTTTTTATGTCTCGGGGTAAGAAGTGGGGTCTTCCTGGGTATCTTACCAGACAGTTGTTTGGTCTTCTTTCTTTTCTCCATGCTCAATGTGGTACACACAAGGACACAGGACAGAGGTTGAGTCAACTTTAATCCATGTTAACTGGCTGCAAGTGTGATTTAGTTATTGCCAACACCTGTTTGGTGCCACAGGTAAGTTACAGGTGCTGTTAATTACACGAATTAGAGAAGCATCACATGATTTTTCAAACAGTGCCAATACTTTTGTCCACCCCCTTTTTTAGGTTTGGTGTGGAATTATATCTAATTTGGCTTTAGCACAATTCTTTTTATGTTTTTTCATTGAAGACAAATTAAATGAAGATAATAATACCAAAGAATTTGTGATTCCAATCATTTTCAGGAAGAAACTGAGTATTATCTGACAGAATTGCAGGGGTGCCAATACTTTTGGCCACCACTGTAGGTCATTCTTGAATTTCATGCCTTTCGGATGCTTTGAATCGAGGTGCAGGAACCAACATGCCTCTCTCACAGTAAGGAACTTTTGTCTGTTACTACGGCGTATAGGATGGAACACCTTCTCTAGTCCAAAAAAATGAAAAGGATGTGAAGTCTCCTTTGTGGACAGACACAAAATGTTTAATTGCTCCAGAATATGTGCTATTTTTGCTGTATATATTAAAAATATGTTCCACTATTCTTTTTTTCAGTTTATGGATTGTACAGCCAATATACAACATTTGACATGATCTACAATTGATACAATAAACCACAAAATCAGCGTCACAGTTAATAAATGTCGAAATGTTGTGTTGTATAGTAGGAGAAATAAAAAGGGAATGTATCTTGTATAGAGAATAAATACAGAGATTACATCGGGAACCACCACATTTATGGAAATCTTTGATGGTTAGTCAGTGATTTACATTTGAAGATTGTTTTAGGAGTCTGGGTGATAGAGTTCCTGAAAGTCAATGCTCTTTTAGGAACACATCTACAGCCTTTTATTATGTCATCTTGATTTATTACCAGCAGGTATTTCAAAATAATATTTTTAATGTCGTTAAACTGTGGACTAAAGGGGGTAGTAAGCATAATAGAGGAGTCATTATCATGGGAAGGGGTACATGATGTCAGAACTCTAGGTTTCTTAGATATAGTTTCATAAGAGCGTTTTATTTCTAAGGGATTGTAGCCCCTATCAATAATTTCATTGCATATGATGGTATCCTCTTGTGAGAAAGAATTTGACGTGCACGGTTAAATTCTCTATAGGGTATTGCACGAGTTGTAAATTGAGGGTGAGAACTGGAAGATAAAAGCAGAGTATTGCCAGAGGTGGATTTTCTGTATAAGGATGTTTCTACCTTATGTGATACAATGTCATCAATCAAGAAAATGTCAAGAAAGGGAACTGACAAGGAGGGATTGCTGACAGTGAATTTTAGATTTAATTCATTAGTGTTAGTAAGTGGTAAAATTGATAATTTTATGAGAGTCACCTTGCCAAATAAATAATAAATCGTCCACATATCTACAAAACCCAAAAATATGATCAAAAAAAGGATTATCATCTGAAAAAATGTACATTTCTTCCCACCAAGACATGTACAGTATGGTGAGGGAAGGGGAAAATTTTGAGTCCATAGGGGCGCCAAGCTTCTATAAATAATATTTTTTGTTAAACTTGAAATAATTGTGGGACAATAAATATTTTAAGGCTGTAACTATGAACTGTTTTAGATCATGTGTTTAGTTAGTTACTATATATTTATCAAGATGATGTTGAATGGCAATAATGGCCAAATTATGAGGAATGGACGAATATAAATGAACAACATCGCTGTTAACTAAATTATAATTAGGCTCCTAGGTGAAATTATCAAAAACCTTCAGTACTGCAGTAGTATATTTCAAGTATCCTGGGGTTTTTATTAGTGGGGGATAAAGATGTTCATCTACCCATTGCCTTAGATTTTCATTGTGTGAATCAATACCGGAAATAATAGGACGATTGGGAGGGTCCTCTTAAGGATCTTCGGAAGCCCTTAAAAAATAGGTAAAATAGGATCATCAGGTGTAAGCCAACGGGAGAGTTTGTCATTGATAACAACTAATGCACAACCTTCTTCCATAACTGTAGACAAAAAACATGTGTATGCATTGGTGGGATCAAACCGGAGAATTAAATAGGTAGAATCATCAATCAGAATATTTTCAACAAGTCTGATATATAGAGAATAGTATTGAGCGATCGTGTATTGTTAACCCTTTCGGCGAACACGCTCGGGTGCTCGCTGAGCATTTGCGGTGTGCTCAGCATAACAAATTTCTACCACCGAGCATGTTTCCACATTTATCCCACAGAAGCTGATAAATTGCACCCACAGTAGCTGATAACAAATTGCACATCCAGACAATGGCCTACAGTACCCCCACCGGCAGAGTTGCAGAGTACACACTTCGGCTTAGGCCGGTTTCACACATCCGGATATTTCCGGTACCGGAAAAAACGGTACCAGAGATATCCATGTCCCGTGTGTCCGAGTGTGTCACACGTGTGGCAACCGTGTGATGCATCAGGAGCACACAGACCAGCATGTGGGAATCAGCACTACAGTTAGTGCTGTTCCGAAGTGCCGGTGCTGAACACTGCTCTCATCATGGTTCCCTGCCAGCGCTGCGATCAGCACCAGCAGGGACCATGATGAAGGTAGTAGTAGTAGTCTGCTCCCGCAGTGTCCCCAACTGTAAAAATAAGAATAAAATTATAAAATCCATATACGTACCTCTCCTAGGTGTCCCCCACTGTAATCCTCTGACCGAGGAGCTGGGGAGAATGAGCGGCTCCGGAGCTGCAGCTCAGGAGTGGTGTCCTGTCACTTACTGAGCACTGCTCTGGAGCGGCTCATTCTCCCCGGCTCCTCGGCTTCAGAGGATTAAAGCGGGGGACAGCTAGGAAAGGTGAGTATATGGATTTTATTATTTTATTATTTTTACAGGTGGGGACACTGCAGGAGCAGACCCTAACAATACCCTCATCATTGTCACTGCCGGTGCTGACCGCAGCACCGGCAGGGAACCATGATAAGGGCAGTGTTCGGCACCCGGCACTTGGGAACAACGCTACCTGTAGCGCTGATTCCCTGGAGCGGCCCGTGTCACACTGATGACACAGGGATGTCATCCATGTATGTTCAGTGTGAGGCACTTTTGCGGACCCTGTATGTGCAAAAAAACGGACATGTCAGCATGTGGAGAACATGGACACACCGTCCGTGGAAACACACCGACATGTACACAGACCCATAGATTTTAATGGGTTAGCGTGTGTCAGTGTCTCCTTTAAGTGTGGAAACTGTCACCAATCGGAGATACTGACATGTGAAAGAGCCCTTAAAGGCACATTACTCCCACAGATATGGGTTCAAGAATACACAGTTTGCAAGAAATAAAACATATTTTAATGAAAGAATTGTTAACTAAAAGCAAACTGTGTGACAAAATATCTTTGTTGTAAAAAAAACCCTTGATGTTAATAGTTAATTTTTGAACAACCAACTTACGACACCTGTACCAGCCCAATTTTTTTTAAAACCAATGAAATTTCACACAAACCAAGTTATAGAGTATATGTGACAATAATCAATCTTTGGAACAAAAATATTTTAACTACAAGTAAAGCTCAGAGACCAGCACTATGCATACAGCTCCTACCTCTTTAAGGAGTCTTGGACTGTGAGTCAGCTGCATGGCTTTCTCTGGTCACAGGTGCAGCAGCACCAAAGCAATAGTTCTCATGAGTCAAGCAATATAGAGATGAACAGGTGGCACACTGTGTGAGGTAAAATGCTTCTGCTTTATTCACGCAATCTAACAAGGATGCGGGGGAGCGGGTCATGGATCAGGCGTTTGGATTTTAGTCCTAACTTCTGATCCATGACCCGCTCCCCTGCAACCTTGTTTAAAAGATTGCGTGAATGAAATAGAAGAATTTTACCTCACACAGTGTGCCACCTGTTCATCTCTATGTTGCTTCACTCATGAAAAATATTTTAACTATATCAGGATAAGCGGTTTTTAAAGATTTTAACTCACTATAGTTTTACACAAAACATGTTAAACTGTATGGATGAATAATTGAATCCCTAAAAATGTTGATTTTTTTTTACTTTTCTATACCATCGTAATGAACAATAACAGCGTAAAATTGTATGGTTGACTAATTGAATCCATGAAAATTTTTTGAACATAATTATTTTGAAAGTGTACTTCATGTACTCCTACATTCCTAAATGCTTTACAGAGAGTGCAATGGCTAGAAAAAATTACAGGAGGGTAATACAGTAATCCTTTGAGGGTTTTTTTGAGGGTTATATACCACTGAAATGTACTCAAGAACACATAGAACTCTAAGGGCGAGCAAAATAATACCGATACATTTTTGATACTTTTTTTGAGGATTATATACCACGGAAATGTAACCAAGAACATGTTATACTGTATAGATGAGAAATATAATACAGATACATTTTTGATAAATTTTTTTGAGGGTTGTATACAACCAAAATGTACCCAAGAACATGTTATACTGTATAGATGAGTGATATAATACCAATAAATTTTTGATCAATTTTTTGGATGGTTATATATCAATGAAATGTACCCTTGAACACATTATACTGTGTGGCTGAGAAATGTAGCTTAGCTAAATTTTTTAATGCTTGTTTGGAGTGTTCTATGTGACAGAAATGTACCCCACACCACGGAATAGTGTATGGTTGAGAAATTTAACCCAGCAAATTTTTCTATATTTTTTTGGAGTGTTATATATCACAGAAATGTACCCCAGACCACTTAATAGTGTATGAGTGAGAAATTTAACCATGCAAAAAAAGTTAACGCTTTTTGGGCATGTTATATGGCACAGAAATGTACCCAAGACCACGGAATACTCTATGGGTGAGTAATTTAATCCAGCCTAAAATTTTCTAAACATTTTTGAAGTTTTATATAACACAGATATGTACAACAAAGTACTTAATACTTCATGGATCAAAATATATTCAATTCTTTCACCCCTAAAAAAAGTTGTAAATATACATTATCCAAGTGACTGCAAAGCCCTAATCCCTGCCTACAGACTGTATTCTGTCCTCTCCCTGCTTCTGCAACTCTCTCTCCTTCACTAGACTAAATGCAGAATATACAGTATGCGATACAAACAGCAAAGCAAAGGATTAGCCCTGACAAGGGCTCTTAATATGATGGTTCAGCTAAAGCACTAGTATCAACACTACAGGACTCTGATTCGTTATATTGTGCACACACACGCCTGGAGAAGCACTCTCTCCCTCCAATAGGAATTGTAACAGAGCTGTGTCGTGTGCTGTGCCAGGCGGCACCTGTTCTTTTTTAATTCCTGATGATGTCAGACGCCAGCCAATCACAGTAATGCCACTACCAAGATGGCTACGGCATTACAATGACTCACAGACAATCCCGGCATTCTTATTGGCTATGTAACAGGCACCAAACATACAGGGCAGGGATTCGAGTTTGAAATCAAGGACCGCACAATGCTCACCGAGTAACGAGGACATCCGAGCACCCTTATACTTGAGTGACATCTGAGTATCACCAAGCATGTTTGCTCATTCCTATTAATGAGTGATGCTCTTTATACCCTTCAAAAAGTGATAATTGTTGCACCCAACCATGTGAAAATGCCACGAGCTCTGTTTGCATCATCTGTGTATAAACAACAGCAGTGCATGCATCTGCTCCCACAAAAGTGATCATTTTTAGACCATTTATACAATTTAAGTAGCCCAAAATGTTTGATACTGCAGTTGAGAGCTCACAGTGTTCTACACATGTTTTATTTATGCAATTCATATGAATTTATTCTCCTCAAATCCCATTTTTTTGGGAAATTCGGAAAAGTCTGTGAATTTGAATTTCAAATAATCTGTTCAACTCTAATGTTAATGTATACATTTTAATTATTGGATTGCTGTGATGAATGCCATTCACTGTCCATAGGTTTAATTGTTTAAACAAGTGTATATTACTATTTATGGTTTATTACTGCATGATGTGAAATTGTGATTAATTGGTGTCATTACAAAGAAGACTTCCCACCTCCTGGGAAACTTTAGAAATTAGGAGAACAAAATGGAAAGCATTCTCAAATATATATGACTAGGAAAAGTAACCCCCCAAAAAACCCTTTAATATGTTGACTAATGGGACCTGTGACTTTTTAAACAAGGAGACTAAAGTGAGCTGAAGTTAGGCTCTCTGCCGTCTCACTTTTTTGGCTGCTATCTATGAATTCCTGCTTTTAAACTGGAAGAAACTACTATGTGGGGAAAATCTGTTGGTAGTTGGCAAACACATTGTGAGACGTATGCTACAGTCTCCATTCACTATCTGCTGGATGTAGTTATGCACTTTTGAAGAACGGATGGTGGAGTTAAATATTTTTTGAAGAATCACGAGAACGAGCAGGCTAGAAAAAGAACACATAAAAGTGAATCCTGTTTTCTCTTCATTAAAGAGAATCTCAAATTAACTTTTTACAAGAAGCCCTCCCATAGATAATTAACCCTTTACAAGAAGCTCTATCCCACTCCTTTATCTAAACTATAAAATGCAGAGTGATCATCGATTATATGGCAGATAAATAACAATATTCTGTATTTAATAAAGCTCTGGCATACCGTATCTATTATTTGCTGCTTGTAGGGATACATTGATGAATGTACTGTGTTTATACTACACCTTTGGTAGATTTCTGAGAGAAATAGGCAAATGGGTTCTCCCATTATTTTCTATGGATCCCTGACTCTACATAATAGCAAAACAATCTCCATAAATCTTGCTGGATCTGGGGACAACGCATTCTCTAGAATTCAGATGCTATGTAGAATCAGCTCCCACGGCTGTTGGCATCTCCCAAACAAAAACTCACCAGATGTTGAACTTACTCTATGTGGGAATGCTACTCATTTGGATGCATGGTGAGGTAAAGCAGGAACCCTTTCCATTTAAATGTCCACGCTGGTTTATTGCTGCTTCATAAACCATGCCAAAAGCAAAGGAAAATAAATGGCCTTTCAGTGCAGGCAAAGCAAAGTAAACAGTTCTTAACAAAGTCATTTGAGAGGCAGTCCGGGACACACAGGCTGGATAGCATCCAGTATACAATTGTGCTTAAGTTTACATACCCCGGCAGAATTTTTCCTTTCTTGGTCTTGTTTCAGAGAATATGAATGATAGCAAAAAACACTTTCTCCACTCATGGTCATTGATTGGGTGAAGCCATGTATTGTCAAACTACTATGTTTTCTCTTTTTTAATCTTAATGACAACCAAAAACATCCAAGTGACCCTGATCAAAAGTTCACATACCCCAGTTCTTAATACCGTGTATTGCCCCCTCTAACATCAATGACAGTTTGAAGCCTTTTGTGGTAGTTGTGGATGAAGTTCTTTAATTTCTCAGATGGTAAAGCAGCCCATTCTTCTTGGCAAAAAGCCTCCAGTTCTATAAATTCCTGGGCAGTCTAGCATGAACTGCTTGTTTGAGATCTCCCCACAGTGGCTCAATGATATTGAGGTCAGGAGACTGAGATGGCCACTCCAGAACCTTCACTTTGTTCTGCTGTAGCCAATGACAGGTCAACTTGGCCTTGTGTTTTGGATCATTGTCATGTTGGAACGTCCAAGTACGCCCCATGCGCAGCTTCCGGGCCTTATTGTGCATCTTGAAACAGCCACGCCGCTAGTTTTCAGAGAGTCCTGAATTTCAGCTGATGTTATTTGTGGGTTTTTCTTTTCATCCCGAACAATTTTCCTGGCAGTTGTGGCCAAAATGTTTGCTGGTCTACCTGACCGTGGTTGGGTTTTTACAGAGCCCCTGATTTTCCATTTGTTAATCACAGTTTGAACGCTGCTGACTGGCATTATCAATTCCTTGGATATTTTTTTTGAATCCCTTTCCTGTGTTATACAGTTCAACTATCTTTTCCCGTAGAGCTGTTAACAATTCTTTTGCTTTCCCCATGACTCACAATCCAGAAACATCAGTGGCTGGATGAAAGATGCAAAGGTCTGTCTGGATCTCAGAAACTCACTCAGCTTTATGCACACACACTGATTACAAGCAAATAGGTCACAGGTAAGGATTAGGTATGAGCGAGCATACTTGCAAGTACCCGGTACTCGCCCGAGCATCTCAGTACTTGAGATGCTCGGAGCTTGCCAAGTACTTGGAAGATACTAGGGCGGATGCTCGGGTCCCCTCCCTGCATGTTTGGCACTCTTTAGAGAGCCAATGCACATGCAGGGATTGCCTGCCACTCATTGTAATGCCGCAGCCATGGTGGTTGTGGCATTGCAGTAATTGGCTGGCCGCACAGCGTCATCAGGTCTATATCAGGCCTGGCTCCGCTGTGCTCGTCACAGTCACTCTGTAATCAGGCAGTGTAGGGAGAGGTGCTGCTGAGCTAGGGAGAGATTTGCTTGTGTATTAGGTAGTGTAAGGAGAAAACACCTTCATTACTCATATCCATCTCAACAAGCAGTCCTTCTGAGGACTAATCCATCTGCAGAGATATCAGGCAAGCAGTGTATATAGGCAGGCAGTGTATAGAGCAGACTGGAGTGCATATAGCACAAGAGGCTCCATTCCAATTCTACCTTCTGCTGCTGTTAGATATTTCTAGCCAAAGGCCCAGGTCTCAGGGGCCAGGAATATTTTTTTGGGATCTTAATCCCCATTATTTGCTTAAAAAACAATCCAGAGAACACCATTTTTCTGGACATTTGCTTGTTGGCACTGCAGAATACAGCCAGGTTCTTTCCATATAACAGAACTAAAAATCCAGCTATTTAAAACCGTGTTTTCTCCATCACATGGATCACATATACGTTTTCAGAAAATACTGCCATTTTTGGCCTTCATTCAAATTTTTTTTCACTGTGTCAGAGAAGTTTTTGACACCTGTTTGCTGTTCAAAATAGTTACCTACAGGCCAGGTATTTAAAATTGTGTTTTCTCCGTCACACGGATCACATATACGTTTTCAGAAAATACTGCCATTTCTGGCCTCCATTAAAAATTTGTTTCAGTGTGTCAGTGAAGCAATTGACCCCAGTTTGCCGTTCAAAATAGTTACCTACAGGCCAGGTATTTAAAACTGTGTTTTCTCCATCACACGGATCACATATACATTCTCAGAAAATACTGCCATTTCTGGCCTCCATTAAAAATTTGTTTCAATGTGTCAGTGAAGCAATTGACACCAGTTGGCTGTTCAAAATAGTTACCTACAGGCCATTTAAAACTGTGGTTTCTCCGTCACATGGATCACATATAAGTTCGCTCCAAATTCAGTCATTTGCAGTGAGCGTGGAAGATATTGTCCTTAATTTAAAATGGGTAAGGCAAGGGACGGGGAACTGGACATGATGGTGCATGCAGAGGCCGAGGACAAGGCCGTGGGCAAGCTGAAATTGTGCCTCAACAAACACCCACATCTTCTCGCCCTACCTTCCTTTCCCAATTCCTAGGGGACCACATCACACCACTATTGAACCCAGAGCAGTGTCAAAAAGTTGTTGGCTGGATAGCGGATAATGCTTCCAGTCACATAGCCATCACCACCACCACCACCCTGACTTCCACACGGTCAAGTCTCAGTAGCCGTGAGTCTGGACTGCATATTCCTCACCCTGATCCTCCTTCCTCCCTCCATGCCGAGTTCCCGGAGACAACAGATCCCACACTTGGACACTTTGAAGAGCTGTTCACTTTTCCATTTATAGATTCGGGCCTCTCGCCCGGTCCACTTGAAGCGGGGCAAAAGGAGATCGCATGTAGCGATGCCCAAATAATTGAGCAGCCACTGTCACACGAAGGCGACGGTGTGAAAGTGTCACAAGAGGTGGACGATGATGAGACACAATGGCCAGAAAGTCAGGAGGAGGACCAGGGTGCAGAACTGGAAGACAAGGTGGTGGATGATATAGTAACTGACACAACCTTGCAGGAGGACATACAGAGCGAGGACAGCAGCACACAGGGGGAGGGAGGCAGAGCACCCCAACAGTCAGGAAGAAGCAGTGTGGTGGGCGCAGACAGAAGGCATGCAACCGTTCCCCGTCACACCAACACAAAGGAAGTTGCCAGTACAACTGTTACGTCTTCCAGAGTCTGGTTGATTTTTCAAGACTCTGCCGATAACCCCAAAAATTTGCACCACCTGCGGCCAGCATCAGCAGGGGTGGCAAAATGACCAGCCTGACCACCATCAGCATAATCAGGCACATGGCAGCTAAGCATCCGACTTTGTGGGCCGAACCCCAGGGTCCAGGAACAGTGTCTGTGGGTGGCACCATTGCTTCTTCCGCTGTTGTGCATGCAAACCAATCCCCTGTCTATGGTGCATGCGAAGATGCCTCCTGCCCTGCACCTGTCATTACACACTCAAGTAGAAGCATCAGGAAGCACATCCACGTCCTTGTCCCAGTGCAGCATTAAGTTGTCCGTACCCCAGTCCTTGTAACGCAATCCTAAATACGCAGCCAACGCCCCACAGGCCACACTACTAAATTCTCATATTTCATGACTGCTTGCTCTCGAAATGTTGCGCTTTAGGGTCGTGGAGACGGAACCATTTCGCAACCTGATGGCAACGGCCATCCCTCGGTACTCGGTCCCCAGCTGCCACTATTTCTCCTGGTGTGCAATCCCCGCATTACACAAGCACATGTCCCAAAACAATAGCTGTGCCATCAACAAAGCAGTTACCGGGAGAGTCCACCTAAACACAGACACGTGGACAAGTGCTTGTGGGCAAGGATGGTACATTTTGCTGATGGCACACTGGGTTAATATAGTGGAAGCCAGGACGCAGTCGGACCTTGGGACGGAACATGTCCTCCCGAAGCCAAGGATTGTGGGCCCTAGGTCAATCAGGGTTGCCCCCACGATCTACAGATCCTGCACCTCATCCTCCTCATCCTTCTCCTCCTTCTCAGCCTCCATCTCCAAAATGACCACATCAGACACAAGCTGGAAGCACTGCAGCACTGCCAAGCGGCAACAGGCTGTGCTGAAGCTAATTTGCTTAGGCGACAAACCGCGCAATACTGAAGAGTTGTGGACAGCTCTGAAAGAGCAGGCAGATCTGTAGCTCACACCACTGAACCTACAGCCATGGTCGTGTGTGACAATGGCCCGAACCTGATGGCGGCTCTGAGGCAAGGCAAGCTCAAACCTGTACCATGCCTGGCCCATTTGCTTAACCTTGTGGTTCAGCGGTTTCTCAAATCCTACCCGGAGGTGCCAGATCTGCTTGTTAAATTACGCCGCCTATGTGCCCATTTTAGAAAGTTACCAACAGCTTCCGCCGCCCTTGCCATGTTTCAGCAGCGTTTGCAGCTTCCGGCTCACTGACTGGTGTGTGATTTCCCCACGCGTTGGAACTCTACACTGCAGATGTTGGGAAGGATTTGTGAGCAGAAGAGGGCAGTTGTTGAGCACCAGCATCAACAAGGCCGTCGGTATTCAGTTCAGACTCCACACATAAGACCTCAGGAGTGGACACGGATGTCAGACATATGTACCATCCTCCAAAACTTTGAGGACTTCACCAAGATGGTGAGCGGCGATGATGCCATAATTAACGTCACCATCCCGCTTCTCTGTCTTCTGAAATGCTCTCTGCTCACAATCAAAGAGGATGCATTGCAGGCGGAGCACGATGAGATGGAGCAAGGAACCATACAGGGTGATTACACACAGCCCAGCCTCATGTCATCCCAACGTGGATTGGGTGACAATGAGGAAGCGGAGGAGAAGGAGGAATAACAGGAGCTAGTTTCATGCGCTATAGACGGTACTACCTGCACAGCTGTCATACCGTCTGCTCAGCGTGGATGGCCAAATGACAGAGAGGAGGAGGAGGAGGAGGAGAGCATGGTCAGTCATCCTCTTGCTGAGGACATGGAAGTCTTGCCTGTTAGTAGTCTGGCACGCATGGCTGAGTTTATGTTACGCTGCCTTTCCCATGACCCTCTCGTTCTCAAAATTTTGGGTGACAGTCATTACTGGTTGGTGACACTTCTAGACCTACGCTACAAGGAGAACTTTATATCTCTTATTCCTGAGGCAGACAGGTTTACAAAAATGGGGCTGTACCAGAAGGCCCTTGCTGCGGAACTATTAAAAATATTCCCATCTGAAAATGCTGGTGGCAGAGGGCACACTTCACTGGACAACAAAGGAGTACAGGTGAGAGAGACACAAATGCAATCCAGCAGATGCAGGGGAACACTTTCAAAGTTCTGGGAGAATTTTCTCAGCCCCTCCCATCGCACAAGCCCTGAGGCGCGGGGTACTCTCACAAAGAGTGCAAAGTTTGGGAAGATGCTGAGGGAGTACCTTGCCGAACGTACCAATGTCCTCCGTGATTCCTCTGTGCCTTATAATTATTGGGTATCCAAGCTGGATACGTGGAATGAACTGGCTCTCTATGCCTTGGAGGTCCTGGCCTGCCCTGCCGCCAGCGTTTGATCAGAGCGGGTTTTTAGTGCCGCTGGTGGAATTATAACTAGAGATGAGCGTTGTTCTACTCGAACTGTTCGCCAATCTCAAATTCGAGCTGTTTTGGGCGGTGTTCGAGCCGTTCGGCGAACACGAACAATTTGAGAAAAATTCGGCTGTTCGAGGTTATGTTCGATAACTGTTCGTGCACCAAAATCATAACTGGATTTTTTCTCAGTAATGATGAAAATTAATGTTAATACGCAGTTTGAGTGTACAGCGGGGTGGGGGGAGGGGCAGGGGATGGATCTCTGCAGGAACAATGAAGATCTCCATTTTTTTTTTCTCTTTCCCGCATTTACAGTGGGGAGGTGCAATCTGTCAGCCTATCAGCAGCGCACACACGGAGCGAAGTGCTTTTTTTCACACAAGCAAGGGCATGTGTCATTGGCAGTGTATGTCACATGTCCTTGCCCTATAAGACCAAGCCATTTTCCCCGTCGCCACCATTTTCTCACTGCTGCAGCTGAGTGTTAGACTGCACCGCTGTTGCTGTGTGCGCTATACCTTGTTAATTTCAAGCCAATTTTCGCACAAATCTACAGATAGCTTGGGAGTAGGGAATAGTTGTGATTGCAGTCCTTTTAAGGACTAGGTTACAGCATTTCCTACGACTTTTATCAGGCAGGTCTGTGCTCTTAAATAGATAGATTGTGGGAGTAAAGACTAATTGTAATTGGAGTCCTTTTCAGGACTAGGTTACATCAGTTCCTATCAGTTTTTGCCAGGCAGGTCTGTGCCAGTGCTGTGCAAGTTTTTTTCACAGCATTTGGCTGAATCTAGCAAAGCTAATCCATTTTGGCCTATTGCAGAGTGTGTTAGTCAGTGGAGTAGCCTATCTGTGTTGCAAGATATACCACCTGTGTATAGAATACCAATTTTTTTACTGCACCTAGTGAAGTAAAATCTTTTGGGCATAGCATCATTCTATTAGTCCATCTATACTGACCTCCATCAGGTTGCAAATTGAATATAATTTTTTTCTGCATCTAGCTCTGAAAAAATATTGGGCTTCTAGCTGTGTGTGGGACTTGTTGTATTAGTCCATCTATACTGACCTCCATCAGGTTGCAAACTTCATATATTTTTTTCTTCATCTACCTCTGAAAAAATATTGGGCTTCTAGCTGTGTGTGGGACTTGTTCTATTAATCCATCTATACAGACCTCCATCAGGTTGCAAACTGAATATATTTTTTTCTGCATCTACCTCTGAAAAAATATTGGGCTTCTAGCTGTGTGTGGTATTTGTTGTATTAGTCCATCTATACTGACCTCCATCAGGTTGCAAACTGAATATATTTTTTTCTGCATCTACCTCTGAAAAAATATTGGGCTTCTAGCTGTGTGTGGGACTTGTTGTATTAGTCCATCTATACAGACCTCCATCAGGTTGCAAACTGAATATATTTTTTTCTGCATCTACCTCTGAAAAAATATTGGGCTTCTAGCTGTGTGTGGGACTTGTTGTATTAGTTCATCTATACTGACCTCCATCAGGTTGCAAACTGAATATATTTTTTTCTGCATCTACCTCTGAAAAAATATTGGGCTTCTAGCTGTGTGTGGGACTTGTTCTATTAATCCATCTATACAGACCTCCATCAGGTTGCAAACTGAATATATTTTTTTCTGCATCTACCTCTGAAAAAATATTGGGCTTCTAGCTGTGTGTGGGACTTGTTGTATTAGTCCATCTATACTGACCTCCATCAGGTTGCAAACTGAATATATTTTTTTCTGCATCTACCTCTGAAAAAATATTGGGCTTCTAGCTGTGTGTGGGACTTGTTCTATTAATCCATCTATACAGACCTCCATCAGGTTGCAAACTGAATATATTTTTTTCTGCATCTACCTCTGAAAAAATATTGGGCTTCTAGCTGTGTGTGGGACTTGTTGTATTAGTCCATCTATACTGACCTCCATCAGGTTGCAAACTGAATATATTTTTTTTTGCATCTACCTCTGAAAAAATATTGGGCTTCTATCTGTGTGTGGGACTTGGTCTATTAGTCCATCTATACTGACCTCCATCAGGTTGCAAATTGAATATAACTTTTTTCTGCATCTAACCCAGCCAATAGTTTTGGCCTAATACCACAGTTTGGCCACTCAGCTCTGCTCGGTTCCCATCCATTGTTTTTTTGTGCAAACAACTCCAGAGTTGTTAATTAGTTAACCACCAAAATGAGTGGAAAAAGGCCTGCTGCTGGTGGAAAGGGGAATAGGCGTGTTCGGAAGGGGAAAAAAGGTTGTGTCCGAGGGGTAGGTGTTAAAGCAACAGTAACATCTGCAGAAGAAAGACCATCTTCCAGCCAAACTAAAATGTCTACTTCTTTTAGCGGACAATGTGATAAGATCCCTTTCTTACGGCCACGCCAATCGCTACAAATTCCAGATGAGGCACAAAAACAGCAGGTGCTTCAACGGATATCAAGTGCTCCTTTAAGTGGGCTCTCCTCCACATCAACTTCAACATCACAAATACTCCAGTCCTCAAAGGTGTCACCCCAATCGCACTTGCTTCCTCACAGCTCCCAAATCTCCAGCTGCCCGTCTGAGTATGAGGTAGAACAGATGGTTGAGTCTGCAGAGCTGTTTACTCATACTATAGCCTTCGAATCAGAGGTCGACTCCAGCGCTTCTGTGAATCCAGACGAGGAAATGATCTGCACTGATGCCCAGAATCTTTATGAGTCGGATCCAGGACCAGACGCAGAAGGTTCTGACCATAATGTAGACCCTCATTCCCAAACTGTAACTCCTGTTGGTGGAGACAATGAGGAAGACGATGATAAGACTCAAATACCTGATTGGAGCGACATCTTTAGTTTTTTGTCAGGGCAGGAACAGGTTGGCTCTGAGGACGACGGGTGTGATAACGCACAGGGTGATGATGATGAGGTTGGAGATCCCACTTACTGTCAACCCACAGTCAGCCAAGAGATGAGGTCAGCAGAGGAGGTGGAGGAAGATGCTAGTGACGACGAGGTCAGGTTGCACCTTCCTGGACAGAGACGTAGTACTGGAAGCACGTCAACAACTGCATCCTCAAACACAACTCTGCCTCTCACCACAAGTCGTGGTGGCTCTTCAGGTCGCATGGGTGCTAAGCCTTGCATAGCCTGGGCATTTTTTCAGATCGATAAAGATGACCCAACTCGTGTTATCTGTAACATTTGTCAGCAAAAGCTAAGTAGAGGCCAAAAAATACATAGTTTGAGTACTTCATGCATGAACCGGCACATGGACATGAAGCATAAGTTGCAGTGGGAAGCTCAGTTTGCTACAATGCGGCCTAGCCGGCCGGGCCAACCGCCGTCTGCCATATCTTGTGCATCCGCGGCCTCTTCATCCTCTGTGACTGGGGGGACAGCAGTCACACCTGTTTTGGGGCGCAGACCTGCCACCTCTTTACCCGCAACAGCCAGCGTGATTGGCAGGTCATCATTTGCTTTGGAGGTGGTAAAACCAGCTGGTGTTGAGCGCTGTCCGACATCGATAGCACCACCTTTGGATCAAGGCAACCTAACATGTCCGCCTGCATCTTCCTCACAGACCGGCAGTTTGCCGGGGACACCCTTATCAACCCCGTCTAAGCACAATAGCCAGCCCTCGGTCCCTCAGATGTGGACAAGTAAAAGACCATTTCCTCCTAGCCATGAGAAAGCTAAGAGGTTGAATTTCACCATCTGCAAGCTCTTGGCTACAGAAATGCTGCTTTTCCGCCTGGTGGACACAGAGGATTTTCGAGACCTTATGTCCGTCGCAGTGCCCCAGTACCAGATGCCCAGTCGGCACTTCTTCTCAAAGAAAGGTGTGCCTGCGCTCCACCAGCATGTCGCACACAACATCACCGCTTCTTTGAGAAACTCTGTGTGTGACAGGGTGCATTTCACCACAGACACTTGGACGAGTAGGTATGGACAGGGGCGTTACATGTCGCTGACTGGGCACTGGGTAACTATGGTGACAGCAGGACAAGGGGCTGCTGTCCAAGTCTTGCCGTCACCACGAGTTGTGCGTCAATCCCCTTTATGTCAAAGTTCCTCCACTGCTTCTGCCTCCTCAACCTCCTCTCGGTCTTCCACCTGCACCCAAAGCCTGTCTGGTCATGCCACAAGCTTTCTAACTGCGCAGAAGGGATCCTGCACACCTCCTTACTATGCTGGCAGTAGGGCTCAACGTCATCAGGCGGTTTTTACATTGAAATGTCTGGGAAATGTGAGTCACACAGCTGAGGAGTTGTGGTCAGCTCTGGAGAACCAATTTCATGAATGGTTGTCTCCACTGGACCTGAAACCAGGGAAGGCCGTCTGCGACAATGCTGCAAACCTGGGTGCGGCCCTTCGCCGGGGCAATGTCACACACGTGCCTTGTATGGCTCACGTGTTGAACCTGGTTGTCCAGCAATTTTTAGCCCACTATCCCAGACTAGATGGCCTTCTGCAGAGGGCACGGTCGCTGTGTGCTCACTTTCGCCGTTCGCATCCCACAGCTCAGCGACTTACATCTCTACAGAAGTCGTTGGGCATGCCATTTCACCGGCTAAAATGCGATGTGCCTACCCGGTGGAATTCAACTCTGCACATGTTGCAGCGACTGTGGCAGCACCGACAAACCCTGGTGCAATACGTTCTGACGTATAGCCTGGGGCAACGAGATCCAGAGGTGGGGCAAATCACGCTGGAGGAGTGGTCTCAGATCAGGGACCTATGCACCCTTCTGCACAGTTTTGAAATGGCGACGAAGATGTTTAGTGCTGACGATGCCATTATCAGCATGACTATTCCGGTGATTTACATGCTGGAGCACATGTTAAACAGAATTCGGAGTCAGGTGGTGGCACAAGAGGAGGTGGAGGAAGTAGAGGAGGAGGAGTTGTATGCGGAAGGGCTAACATCTGCAAGGTCCAGACGGTCGGCAGCACCAAGGCGGCAGGCATGTGAGGGTGGGGGAGATGGTTTTACCAGGGCGCATGGTAGCAGCCAAACTAGTGAGGAAGGTGCAGGAGCCCAGGAAGAAGTGGAGGACGAACTGATGGAAGACTCATCAGATGAGGGAGACCTTGATCACATTTCTGTTGTGCGAGGTTGGGGGGAGAGGACAGAGGAAGGAAGCATGATTGTTACCTCGCCACCAACACAACAGGGACTTGGTGCTCCTGGATGCGCAACAAACATGAGTGCCTTCTTGCTGCACTACCTGCAACATGACCCTCGAATTGTGAGAATTAGAAATAATCCTGACTACTGGCTTGCCACACTGTTAGATCCCCGGTACAAAAGTAAATTTGAAGAAATTATTCCTGCCATAGAAAGGGATGCACGCATGCAGGAGTATCAGCAGAGACTGTTGCAGAATCTTACATGTGCTTTTCCACTTAATACCAGTGGTGCACGTAGTGAATCTCACAGTTCCAACTTGCCAACCGTGGGACCGTCAAGTGTTCAGCACTCAAACCGTAACAGAACCACAGTATCTGCTGGTAACATCAATTTTGCGGAATCATTTCACCACTTTTTTAGCCCATCCTTTGCAAGGCCACAGGAGACAAGAAGTCTGACACATAGTCAACGCCTAGAGACGATGGTACAGGAGTATCTCCAAGTAAACATTGAAGCCACGACTGTGTCACTGGACCCTTGCTCTTTTTGGGCTTCCAATCTGGATAAATGGCCGGAGCTAGCCACTTACGCCTTGGAGATCTTGTCATGCCCCGCAGCCAGCGTTCTGTCTGAACGTGTGTTCAGTGCTGCTGGTGGTGTGCTGACAGATAAGCGCACGCGGCTCTCCACTGATAATGTAGACAGACTCACGTTCATAAAGATGAACAAATCATGTATCCGAAACGACTTTTCTACCCCTGTGTCATCCTGGGGAGAGTAAAAGCTTGATGATTGGTTAAAATCACCCTACCAACCGTTTTAAGCTTTCAAATTACTAATCATGTTTATCTGTATCTTGGCTGGAAAATAATTTCGGCTTTGTAGCAGTGTGCAGCACTGATTCTATTAGGCCATCTATAATAAGCTCCACCAGATTTAAAATTACTAATCATGTTTATCTGTATCTTGACTGGAAAATAATTTGGGCTTTGTAACAGTGTGCAGCACTGATCCTATTAGGTCATCTATACTAAAGCTTCACCAGATTTAAAATTAATAATAATTTTTAGCTGCATCTAGCCCGGAAAATAATTTTGGGGCTCCGAGATGCGCAAGACACATAAGTGCCTTCTTGCTGCACTACCTGCAGCATGACCCTCATATTGTCAGAATTCGAAGTAATCATGACTACTGGGTTGCCACACTCTTAGATCCCCCAAACTTTTCGATCAACCTTTTCATTTTAATAAAGACCAAAAAAATGGACATTTTTGAAATTATAAGCATTAGCAGGTTGTTAGAAACTGAAATCAAACAGTTTTCAACTCAAAACTTTATTCTAGGTGATGTTACATTTTCACATAGGACCCCTTGTTCGAAAGGAGCTTCTGAACTCTCTCGTCCATTGAATTTGTCAGATTTTGGATGGTTTCTGCTTCAATTGTTTTGCATGAGGACAGAATACCCTCCCAGAGCTGTTGCTTAGATGTGAACTGCCTCCCGCCATCATAGACACTCCTTTTAATGATGCTCCAAAGGTTCTGAATGGGGTAGAGGTCAGGGGAGCATGGGGGTCACACCATAAGTTTGTCCCCTTTTATGCCCATATCAGCCAGAGATGCAGATGTTTTATGTGCAGCATGAGATGGTGCATTATCATGCAGAAAAATGATCTTGCTGTGAAATACACGGTTCTTCTTCTTGAACCATGGCAGGAAGTGCTGTTTGAGAAAATCCACATACATTATGGAGTTCATCTTTAGCGCCTTCAGGGATCCTAAAGGGGCCGACAACCTCTCTCCCCATGATTCCAGCCCAAAACATTACTCCACCTCCTCCTTGTTGGCGCTGTAGCCGTGTTTGCGTGGGGTGTCCATCAACCAGCCATCCTCCACTCCATCCATCTGGACCATCGAGCGCTGCACGGCACTCATCCGTGAACAAAACAGTTTTGAAATCAGTCTTCATGTAATGTTTGGCCCACTGGAGCCGTTTCTGCTTGTGTGAAGTGGATAGAGGAGGTCGACAGGATGGCGTATGCACAGCTGCAAACCTCTGAAGGACCCTGCATCTTGTTGTTCGGGGGACGTTGGAGGCACAAGCAGCTTCAAAAACTTGTCTGCTGCTATGACAAGGCTTTTTTGCCGCTGCTCTTTCAACCTGACGTAATTGCCTGTAGGAAAGAGTCCTCAATTTGCCCTTATCAGCACGCACACGTGTGTACTGTGAATCAGCTACATACTTCTTGATTGCCAAGACACTTCATCCTGATCATCGCACATTGTTGATTGTAGTCATGCCTTGACCTAAACACTCCACAATTTGTTGCTTCTCAGCAGCCTACACATTCTTTTTCTTTCCCATTTTGGCAGAAAATGTAGGCTGCTTAATAATGTGAGACAGCCTTCTTAAGTAGTCTTGCCTTTCATTGGACACACCTGCCAAACTAATTAGCACAGGTGTCTGCAATTGCTTAGAGTGATATATAGAGCCCTGACACACATCACCATCAATGAGTTTAACTGACAAACAAACAAATTCTTCCCTTATCACTCCTAAACACTTTTTGCATAATAATTTGGAACACAGTGTACATGTGCTTTTCCACAAAACACCAGTGGTTCACGTAGTGAATCTTACAGTTCTAACTTGCCAACCGTGGTCTGTATGGAGTTGTTCAATAAAGGGCCCAAAATTAAGATAACATAGATGGGAGAGGTCTCTATGAATAGGAATTCCTAAGTATTTGATACCCTGTGAGGGCCAGGCAAAGGGAAAGTTGGACTGGATGGAATCCTATATGGATTTGGGGAGGGAGACATCGAGGGCCTCAAACTTCGCTGCATTAATTTTAAAATTTGACCATGTAACAAAGTGATCTATTTCAGCCATAACAGCATGGATGGATATATGTGATTGAGTGATAAATACTAGGACATCATCAGCAAATAGAGAGCACTTGTACTCGGTGCCTCCCACCTCAATCCACCTAATATTGGGGTTATGGCGAATTGATGAGAGCAGGTGCTCCGTCACTAGGATGTATAAGAGAGGGGACAGAGAACATCCCTCCCTTGTCCCATTGGTGATTGTGAAAGGTGATGAAAATGTTCTGACGCGCCCCCTGGGCCTTGGAACACCCGGAGCCGGACCCTTTTTGGTGGATGCTGGTGGTTGTAGTCTCCGTGGCGGCAACCCGGTTCCGTGGCTCAGGGCGGTCAAACCAGTGGCGGAACTATTTATGTGGTTTTGATGTTTAAATGTCCGACTACGCCACCCGTGGATTGCGGTCAGAGTGAACCGCCGCTCCAGGGCAGACCGCTGAGGCTGGTGTTGTGGGTGCAGCAGAGCGTAGCATAACTCCCCACGGGAGGAGTATAGCCTCAGGGCAGTGTATGCGGAGGATGGGGGTGATGGTGCAGAGCAGCAGCAGTAATGACACGGAGTCAGTGATGCAGTCCAGGGCCTTTACTCACAGTTCTTATTATCCAGACCACGTCTGCAGGTAACGTCTGCCCACATCGTACTGTGCTCACCAGGTGAGGGGCTCAGACAACTCCCAGATAACTTTGGAGTGCTTCACAGGACCCCCTTTGTGTGTCCTTTGTCTGGCCTTTCTTACCAACCCTTCTGTCCGGCTGCCTCGGGCCTCCTCTTGGTAAACTTGGCGCCAGTTTCCCTGACCCTATGTGGTGCCTTCCTAGCGGGTGTAGCGAGGGGCTGCGCCACATAAAATGTCACAGCCTCCTGTTTCTAGCTGAGGGTCGTTTCCTGCCTCCACTAGTTTCGGGGACCGGTCTCCCCATTTGGCCTGACCCCTTCACGCAGGTGGATTCGGGCGTGCGGTGTCGACTCGCCCGTCCGCACCCCTGAGATCCCTTCGTTCCTCGTTCCTGGAGCCTTCTCCGCTCCTCTTCCTTCCTTCTCTTCCAGGCCTGGGCCTCTGTTACTAGGCCCGCCTCCGGAGCAGAGCTCATGCAGAGCCCCTGCTCCCTGCCACTTCTGCTCAGACTTCTCTGCACTGAACTAAGATGGTGCCCACCTTTTATACTCCCTTCTCAATGCACCCAGGAACTGCTTCCTCCCTGCTCCTGCACTACAGGGTTCCCCTTCCTCAGTGTTCCCTCCCCCCACTCCAGCCAGGGACAGGGACTGTCGTGCCCATCTCAGGGGCATATTGGTCGCCCTGCCCCACGGCAATGTGGTGTAATGCATGCAGGTGTCGGGTCCTGATCCACACTACATCCTTACCTGAGAGTGAGTTATCACACCTCTGGGTGAGGTGCAATACCTCTCTAGCAACCGAGCCCTCAGGGTGCTACAGTTCCATTTATCTTCAGCCTAGGTGACGTATTGCGATACAGGGCCGTGATTTTGGCTATAAAAGGGTCCCCTAGACCCCTACCCCAAGCATTTTAAGAGAATCATATATGGCGTGCCAGGAGACTCTATGGAATGCTTTCTCAGCATCCAACGAGAGTATCTAATTACAAATTTTTAACTGCATCTAGCCCAGGAAATACTTTGTGCCTAGTAGCAGGGTCTGCTAGTCAGCGGATTATCCCGGCTGTTAAGCAAGCTACACCACCTGTAGTTTGGACACTTAATTTTTTCAAAGGAAATGCTTCAGGACCACGGGATACTCAGTGAAAAGCATCAGGAGGCACCCCGAGGCATAGGGGCTCGGACTGGCAGTAGGATGCCTTGCGGTGGACAGCTGAGCTCGATCCTTATAAAAGCTTTTTAACTGCAGCAGCTTTAGTGGACGCTACTGGAGCTGGAATTACGCGGCTGCTGGCATGAGACTTGCCCTCCAATAGATCCTTGTAAATGGATTTAAAGTGTATTTATTCAAATTAGAGAGACAATTTAAATTAAAAAGCTTAGAGCTGCCTCCACCACAGGGGGGCTCGCTCGACCCACCAGCGGACAGGCACCAGTATTGGGAGAGGGGGGCTGGCCGTCAGGGTTCACCGCGGCTCTGGCACAAACCCGGCGACACGGAGGTGGCACGGGCACGAGCGGACTGAACGTGTCGGCTTCTCACTTTTTGGATTTTAGAAGGGCATGACATGCCTATATCTGTGTCTCCCCCTCCTTTTACTCCTCCACCTCTTTTCTTTTCACATGACTATATGTACTTGTCACTTTTCCATGTGTTAGTTGTGTCTTCTGAGCAGTTTGTCAGCTTTTGGACACCTTTGAAGGTGTTTTCTATGTGTTTCTATGTGTTTTTGTTTGCCTGCCATTGGTTTTAACGGTGTTCGAAGGTGTTCGACGAACAGTTCGACGAACAGTTCGGCGAACACACGGGTGTTCGACGAACCGAACCGAACTCGAACACTACGGGGGTGGCTCAACACTAATTATAACTGATAAGCGCATCCGCCTGTCAACTGAAAATGCTGACAGGCTGACTCTTATAAAAATGAACAAGGGCTGGATTGGGCCAGACTTTTCAACACCACCAAATGATAGCAGAGTAACAAACTCAAATCCAGTGTCTTTTCTTGGAAGGTGTATTCCCATGCACCTTTTAACACTCACACATGGGTATACGCTTCCTGATTTTGGCTATTTACTCTTGTACTCCTCCTTCTCCTTATCCTCCACCACCATATCACCAAGATGACCGTGGTCCGTGATGCAACATCCACATTTTTTTTTAAAGGGTGTTTATGATGCCCGTAAAAAAAAAATGTATACAGTATGTTCAAGTATACCCCCCAGGGGTAAATGTTTGTCAGCCCATACACTTAGTGCATGGGCATTACAAGTATAGGAGGCTTGCTCCTTTCTAATGGGAACATTTTTTTAAGAGGCCCTCCTCCACGTCTCTTCGAAGGGTCATTGGAGTGCCTCCCTATTTTTGGCAGCCCTTGCATTCACTGCATAGGCAAACAGAATGGGAGACCCATTTCCTAATAATGGGAGAATTGTTTTCAGGAGGCCCTCTGACCTCCATGTCTCTTCCAAGGGGCATTGAAGTGCCTCTAAATTTTTGGCAACCCTTGCATTCACTGCATAGGTCAACACTATGGGAGACTCACTTTCTAATAATGGGAACATTGTTTTGAGGAGGCCCTCTGACCTCCACGTCTCTTCCACGGGGCATTGGAGCACCTCCAAATTTTTGTCAACCCTTGCATTCACTGCATAGGCCAGCACTATGGGAGACCCACTTCCTAATATTGGGAACATTTTTTCATGAGGCCCTCTACGTCTCTTCCAAGGGGCATTGGAGTGCCTCCAAATTTTTGGCAACCCTTGCATTCACTGCATAGGTCAACAATATGGGAGACCCACTTCCTAATAACTGGAACATTTTTTCATGAGGCCCTCTATGTCTCTTCCAAGGGGCATTGGAGTGCCTCCAAATTTTTGCCAACCCTTGCATTCACTGCATATGCCAGCTGTGTGGAAGACCCACTTCCTAGTAAATGAAACATTTTTTCATGAGGCCCTCTACGTCTCTTCCAAGGGGCATTGGAGTGCCTCCAAATTTTTGCCAACCCTTGCATTCACTGCATATGCCAGCTGTGTGGAAGACCCACTTCCTAGTAAATGAAACATTTTTTTATGAGGCCCTCTACGTCTCTTCCAAGGGGCATTGGAGTGCCTCCAAATTTTTGGCAACCCTTGCATTCACTGTATAGGCAAACACAATGGGAGATCCACTTTCTAATAATGGGAACATTGTTTTCAGGAGGCCCTCTACGTCTCTTCCAAGGGGTATTGGAGTGTCTCCAAATTTTTGGTAACCCTTGCATTCACTGTATAAGTAAACAGTATGGGAGACCCACTTCCTAATAATGGGAATATTATTTTCAGGAGGCCCTCCTCTAAGTCTCTTGAAAGTGGTATTGGGGTGCGTCAAAATTTTGGGCAGCCCTGCCACTCACTGCATACACAATAATAGTATAGGAGACCCACTCTTTAGTAATGGGAACAATAAAACATTGTCAGCTGATGGCTCTCTAAGAATAGTAAGGGCCGACTGCTGGCCCTTTAAGAATAGTAAAGGCCGCCTGATGGCCCTATAAAAGTAGGCTTTGTGACTTTCAGAATCCCTCTTTCATAAATGAAACACGAATCACACGATGTGTCTGATGATATCTCACACACCACATGGCCAGATAAGGTTGTAAAATGTTAAAATTACATTTCCTGGTAAATGCATTTGTCACGGTAGAAAGGAATGCAAAAGTGAAAAAACACATCAATAACGCTATGTGTGAACATAGCCCAAGGTGTGGAGAAGCATTTTTGTTTTTGGTTATTTATTTTGCTTTATATACAAGTCATTACCCTGGAAAGGATGTTCCTTAACATATTTCCCAGGAAAATCCATTTTGGTTTCGTTTTGGTTTGTTTTATTGTGAGTCCTTAAAAGTGGCGTAATACCTATGACAAAGTTGTTGACAGAAGTGACTTGGGACTCAGAAATGCTTCCAGGGGTCTTCCTTATGGTGTCCCCATGTCATTTGAGCACTGTTCTCATTGATTTGGGAAATTTTTAGGTCCTCTTTACACTGCCGGGGGGAGCCGCTTGAAAAATGCTCGAGTTTCCCAAAGACTTACATTGGGCTCGCTGGGCTCGAGTATTCCAATGTGCTCGACCCGAGCATCGAGCACCCGAGCATTTTAGTGTTCACTCATCACTAGTGAGGATGTTACTTTTAGTAGCCTTTCAAACCCATTTGTGTCAAATTCTGTGCATGTTGTCAGGCCAAAATCTCCAGGGTATGTGACCTTTTGATCAGGGTCATTTAGATGCTTTTGGTTGTCATTAAACTTTAAAAAGAGAAAACACAGTAGTTTGACAATAAATGACTACACTCAACCAATAACCATGAGTGGGGAAAAAGTTTTTTTGTTATCATTCTTATCCTCTGAAACAAGGACAAAAAGGAAAAATTCTGCCGGGGTAAGTAAACTTTGGAGCACAACTTTACCAGCTCAGTCTGGAGATAACACACAGGAGATCTTCTTACCTCCAAATACACAGACCATGTGTCAAACAACAGGCTTCATTTTACCCTGTGAACTAATACCAGGGATGGGGTATGTGGGTAGCTAGACTAGCCCATCTCTCAGACTGCCAGTAAAACCTGGCCAAGATGCACAATACAAGCCTCTTAGTGCTATGTGCACTAAAGCAATACTCCAGGTTTACATCTCAGAGGATCATCTCCCATCAACTATGTGTCCAGTAGCCACCTTACATCTAGTAAAATGAAAGTAAAATCTGTGTCCTTGAAATGCTGAGGGAAATCATACTAGTGATATGTATTTGAAAATAGTCATAGAATTTACAGCCTATAATCTTAATAATCCAGACAATTCGATAATACAAGAGAAATGCACTATTATTAGTGTTGAGCGAGCACTAAAATGCTCGGGTGCTCGAAGCTCGGGCCGAGCTCACCGTGAAACTCGAGTGCTCGACCCGAGCAACGAGCCGAATGTTAGTCTATGGGAGATCCGAGCATTTTTGCGGCGGCACCCCCGGCAGTCTGTAGAAAGCCTAAAATGTGCCCAAAACAATAGTGAAAGTGCTCAAATGACATGGGGACAGAATTGGGATCGCCCCAGGAAGCATTTCTGACCCCCTGGTCACTGCTGTCAACAACGTGGTCAGAGGTATTAAGCCACTTTTACAGGCTCACAATAAATCGTTCAAAAACTAAACTGAAATTATTTTCCTGTGAAATATGTTAAGGAACATCCTTTCCAGGGTAAAGACTTGTGTATAAGGTAAAATAAATAACCAAAAACAAAAATACTCCTCCACACCTTGGGCTATGTTCACAAGTAGCATTTTTTATGCGTTTTTGCACTTTTGTATTGCTTTCAACCGTGACAAATGCATTCTCTGGGAAATGTCATTTTAACATTTTACAATCTTATCTGGCCATGTGCTGTGTGACACATGCATACAGTGCTGAAAATACATGGGTACAGCATGGGGAAGACCACTGGAAGCATCTCTGACACCCAGGTTACTGCCTAAAAGTGTGCCCATCAGAAGTAATCCTTGCCGCATCAGAAGATGCTGACTTGCAACTATCCCCGTGCAAGTTCTTGTCCCAGGGCAGTGTTCATTTGTACCTCCCCCATTCCTTGCAATGCAAGCGCAAATATGCAGCCAACCACCCACCCACCCGCAGGCTGCAATACTATACTGCTAGCTTGCACTTTAAATGGGGCCTTTTAGTTTGGAGGAGGCCGAAGCTGGCCACTACCTCATGGCTGCATCGGCGGCGAGGTCTCCATACTCAGTCCCCAGCCGCCACTATTTGTCCCGGGAACCTTCCCCACACTTTTCTTAGCCTGGCCTGCTTTAGGGCAGCATTGGACAAGCCCACCAGACAACCAGAGACTCCTCCGGTGGGCCCTGGCTTCTTCATCAGGGGAGTTGAGAGTGACTAGGTGAGGAGCATGATGATGATGATAGAAGTAAGCATCTGCTTTGTTTTCTTGGAATGCAAGCGTAAGTGTGCAGCCTGCCACCCACCCACCCCCAGGCTGCAAAACCATACTGCTAGCTTGCACTTGAAATAGGGCCTTTTAGTTTGGAGGAGGCCGAAGCTGGCCAGTACCTCATGGCTGCTTTGGCAGCAAGGTCTCCATACTCAGTCCCCAGCCACCACTATTTGTCCCCGTAACCTTCCCCACACTTTTCTTAGCATGGCCTGCTTTAGGACAGCATTGGGTGAGCCCACCAGACAACCAGACTCCTCCAGTGGGCCCTGGCTTCTCCATCAGGGGAGTTGAGAGTGCCAAGGTGAGGAGCATGATGATTATCATAGAAGTTAGCATCTGCTTTGTTTTCTTGGAATGCAAGCATAAGTGTGCAGCCTGCCACCCACCCACCCCCAGGCTGCAATACCATACTGCTAGCTTGCTTGCACTTGAAATGAGGCCTTTTAGGCTTGTGGAGGCAGACGCCGGCCACCATGTCATGGCTGCGTCGGTGGCCTGGTATCCATACTCAGTCCCCAGCCGCACTGCGGCCGGGTGTCCACACTTATTCCCCAGCCGCCCCTATTTGTCTCTGTGCACCTTATACACAAGCGCGCATACCAAAACATTACCTGTGCCCTCCCCAGTGCATTTAGTGGGAAGGACAGCCTTGTCCGCTGTAGTGTGTGCACGACAACCCCCTGTTCATGGCACATGCGAAGATGCCTCCCGCCCTGCACCTGTCGTTGCAGACTTGCAACTATCCCCGTTCAAGTCCTTGTCCCAGGGCAGTGTTCAATTGTACCTCCCCCATTCCTTGCAATGCAAGTGCAAGTATGCAGCCTGCCACCCACCCACCCCCAGACTGCAATACCATACTGCTTGCTAGCTTGCACTTGAAATTGGGCCTTTTAGGCATGTGGAGGCGGAATCTGGCCACCAAATCATGGCTGCGTCTGTGGCCTGGTATCCATACTCAGTCCCCAGCCACCCGGCGGCCGGGTGTCCACGCTTGGTCCCCAGTCGCCAGGGGGCGGCCGGGTGTCCATAAACGGTCCCCAGCCGCCCCTATTGGTCCCTGTTCGCCTTATACACAAGCGCGCATACAAAACATCACCTGTGCCCTCCCCAGTGCATTTAGTGGGAATGACAGCCTAACCACAAACACGTGGACATGTGAATGTGGCCAGGGATGGTCCATCTCACTGACGCCTTCACACTGGGTTAATATTGTGGAAGCCGGGACACAGTTGGACACTGGGATGCAACACGTCCTCCAGACATAGAGGATTGCAGGTCCTGGGTCAATCAGGCTTCAACACAAAGTTCAGAAGGTAGACCGCAGCAGTGGTCGGCCTCCTATACAACAAGTAAATTATTCATGATCATGAGGCCATCCATCTCCTTAGCTTTCTATTCCTTGGAATGCAAGCACATGTATGTAATAGCGGCTAGGCCTGAGGTGGTCAGCGTTTGGCGCTTATCCTTCCTCCTCCGAGGATTGCTGGATGTTTTCCTGCTACTATCCCATTTTTATGACTCCCGTTAAAACAAAGCTTCAGGTGATGAATGATGGATGAGGTGGTGGCAAAGGAGAAAGAGCAGGAGGAACAGGGACTATTCACATCAATATCAGGCCAGTCAACCCCACATGTCTTGTAGGATATGTTTCTGTACCAAAAAGAGCGGTTCGGCTACACAGTTATAGGGCATACAGTGAGTGCAATGCCTACCAAAAATTTTGAGGCACTCCAATGATCCTTGGAAGTGACATGGAGGTCAGAGGGCCTTAACTAAACCGTTTTTTCCATTTATAGCAACTGGGTCTCCTGTACACTGTTGGCCTAAGCAGTGAATGGAAGGCTTTCCAAAAATTATGAGGAACTGCAATGCTCCTTGAAACAGATGTGGATTACAGCATACTAAAAACCTTCTACCCATTATTGGGGAGTGGGTCTCCCTTAGTGTTTGCCTATGCATTGAAAAGCAAAAGCTGACTAAAATTAGAAGGAAATGCAATGCCCGTTGGAAGAGTCGTGGAGGTTAGAGGTAATTAAAAACAACATTTCAATGCCCCTTGGAAGAGCTGTGGAGTTCAGAGTGGTTTAACAAGATGTTTTTAATGCCCCTTGGAAGAGACGTGGAGGTCCCAGTGAAATAAAAATACAATATCAATGCCCCTTGGAAGTGTGATGTAAGTCCCAGTGGAATAAAAAGACAATATCAATGCCATTTGGAAGAGTGGTGGAGGATACAGTGGAATAAAAAGACAATATCAATGCCCCTTGGAAGAGTGGTGGAGGTCCCAGTGAAATAAAAAAAATATATCAATGACCCTTGGAAGAGACGTGGAGGTCACAGTAGCTTAACATGACAATTTTAATGCCCCCTGGAAGAGACGTGGAGGTCACAGTGGAATAAAAAGACAATATCAATTCCCCTTGGAAGAGACATGGAGGTCCCAGTGGAATAATAAGACAATATCAATGACACTTGGAAGAGACATGGAGGTCACAATAGCTTAACAAGACGATTTTAATGCCATGCAGTACAGCATATTAAAAACATTATTCCCATTATTGGGGAGTGGGTCTCCCATAGTCTTTGCCTATGCCTTCCAGGCAAAAGCTGCCAAACTTTAGGATGGAGGAACTTGCAATGCCCCTTACAAGAGCCATGCAGTACAGCATATTAAAAACATTATTCCCATTATTGGGGAGTGGGTCTCCCATAGTCTTTGCCTATGCCTTCCAGGCAAAAGCTGCCAAACCTTAGGATGGAGGAACTTGCAATGCCCCATACAAGAGCCATGCAGTTCAGCATATTAAAAACATTATTCCCATTATTGGGGAGTGGGTCTCCCATTGTTTTTGCCTATGCCTTCCAAGCAAAAGCTGCCAAAAATTAGGACGGAGGAACTTGCAATGCCCCTTGCAAGAGCCATGCAGTACAGCATGTTAAAAACATTATTCCCATTATTGGGGAGTGGGTCTCCCGTAGTCTTTGCCTATGCCTTCCAAGCAAAAGCTGCCAAAAATTAGGACGGAGGAACACCCTGGTGGTATAGTGGTTGTGGAGGCTGAGAATAAGGAGAAGAGCAAAAAACAGACGAAATGAGGAAGCGTATACCCATTTGTGGGTGTGAAGCGATGCATGGGAATACACCTCCCGAAATAACACAGTTGATTTGACTTTATGTTACTCTGCTGTCATTTGGTGGCAATGAGAACTCTGTAAAGAGCGTCAAACATGCAGGGCGGAGACCCGAGCTCCCGCCCGAGTAACCCAAAAATGCTCGGTGCTCGCCGAAGATCCCGAGAAGTGAGATGCTCGGGCGAGTACCGAGCAGTGTCGAGCATGCTCGCTCAACACTAACTATTATCTTTGTGTTGACTTGTACATGTATGTGTATTTCTCTTGGCTGGTCAGGAAGGACATAAGATTATTTGTATAACCCTGATTGTGGTCTCCTCTTGGGTCTGGAACAATTAAATTTTTTTAATATGCTAATTACATATTATACTAAGCTAGCTAGATGTTGATTTAAAGAGTCCCCCCTACTATACCAACTATGTAAATAGATTAGCTCAAACAATGATACCGGAGCCCTGTGAGTAATGCCCTTCCAAGCCCCTTACCTGTAAATGTGTACTTGAAGGACAACTGTAACTATTTTAAGGGACAAGTGCTTCTGTAGCAGAGAGACTTGACACAGAGATTGTAAAGAGACTTTACAAGGAGAATCAAAGATCAGACTCTCTTCACACCATCAGCTTGGAATGATGGCTGTACCCAAACAGACACTGATTTGGATTCTACATGATTCCTGCCTGAGGGTATATAGCCCTGACTGGAAAGATATGATCTGCTCCATTGAACATCAGAGAGACCATGGATACATTTTAGGGAGACCAGGTTGGGACGATGAAGTCATCTGGCCCCATGGATATGTTGTTTGGGGTTGCCAGGTGGGACCCACTGGTTGCCTGGAACCCATTGAGAAATTCGGAGAATCCAAGATTGGGACCAGCCGGTCATCTGGCCCCATGGAAACTCACAGAGAGGCCATGGTGGGACCCTCGGGTCTCCTGGCCTTGTAACTCATTGGATTGTTGGCTTCCTAAGCTTTCTGCTGTTATGCACATGCCCGGACTGACTGGCGTGTGCGTGTTTTGTGATCCCACTGGACCATGAACCGGAGAGTGCCTGGAGGGGCGTAACTAAGTATCTGCCCGATCTGACCAAGGTCGCACGACGGCATACGACGCCAGTGCACCAGGGCGGAACCGAGCAGAGGGACCAGGTGCTACTCCAGGTCAGACCCTGGACACGGCTGTTGACCCACACCGGGGAATACAGGAACAGGCAGGTTCGGCTGGCACACTGACTGGTGGGTATAGGCAGGCACGACTGGTATGCAGGCAGGTGGGTATGCAGGCAGGGAGTACAGGCAAGCACAGCTAGAGTGCAGACAGGGAGGCACTAGCAGGTTGGAGCACAGACGGGATAAGGTTCAATACAGACTGGGACTCAGGAACAAAACCGCAGATGCGGTAGACAAACAGAGCAGAGCGAGGCCGCCGGAGCGGTGAGCATGAGCTGAGCGGGGCGAGACCGCCAGAGCGGTGAGCAAAAGCAAAGCAGGGCGAGACCGCCGGAGCGATGAGCAAATGCAGAGCTAGACCACCTGGAACGGTGAGCAAAGTCAGAGCAGAGCGAGGCCGCCTGGAGCGGTGAGCAAAGGCAGAGCAGAGAAAGACCGCCTGAAGCGGTGAGCAAAGGCAGAGCAGAGCGAGACTGCCTGGAGCGGTGAGCAAAGGCAGAGCAGGCAGAAACCGCCGGAGCGGTGAGCAAGGCAGAGCAGGCAAGAACCGCCAGAGCGGTGAGCAAAGGCAGAGCAGGCAAGAACCGCCAGAGCGGCGAGCAAAGGCAGAGCAGGCAGAAACCGCGGGAGCGGTGAGCAAGGCAGAGCAGGCAAGAACCGCCAGAGCGGAGAGCAAGGCAGAGCAGGCAAGAACCGCCGGAGCGGTGAGCAAGGCAGAGCAGGCAAGAACCGCCGGAGCGGTGAGCAAGGCAGAGCAGGCAAGAACCACCGGAGCGGTGAGCAAGGCAGAGCAGGCAAGAACCGCTGGAGCGGTGAGCAAGGCAGAGCAGGCAAGAACCGCCGGAGCAGCGAGCAAGGCAGATCAGGCAGAAACCACTGGAGCGGCGAACAAGGCAGAGCGGGCAGAAACCACCGGAGCGGCGAGCAAGGCAGAGCGGACATAAACCGCCGGAGCGGCGAGCAAGGCAGAGCAGAGGGGACAGGGCTCTGTTCACACGGAACAGACTGGAAGGGAAAGGCAGAACCAGATACACACAAGATACTTGCAATGGAGTAGCGAGTGGACTCTAAACTCACAAACGGAAGTACAGCGACAACGAGTAGGAGTTAGGAGCTGGTTCAGACTCTGCAGAAAAAGGGAAGGTACGGACATAGAGAAAAACAGGAAACAGGTCAGGAGACAGTTCAGACAGGAAATGTTACTGCAAGAAATGCAGGAACAAGCCAAGGTAAAGCCAAGTGCTGGTTCAGACAATGCAGGAGAAAGGGAAGGTACGGACATGGAGAGAAACAGGAAGCAGGTTAGGAGACAGTTCAGACAGGAAATGTTACTGCAACAAAATACAGGAACGAGCCAAGGTAAAGCCAAGTGCTGGTTCAGACAATGCAGGAGAAAGGGAAGGTACGGACAAAGAGAAAAACAGGAAGCAGGTTAGGAGACAGTTCAGACAGGAAATGTTACTGCAGCGAGATACAGGAGTGAGTCTGGGTATGCGGCCCCCAGAGGGCGGGACAAACAGGCTAGGAGCGTGTTCAGACAGGCCTGGAAATACAGCCTCCAGAAAGGCAGACAGACAGGCAAGAAAACACAGAATAGGACCTGGCACATTCAGAGTGAAAGAGCACACTGAATGAACACATTGCTCAGGCACCAGCTTCCAGGTGAAGCTGGTTTAAATATCCAGTGACGGACAGCAATAGGCTGAGGACGCATTAGGGTTGTGCCCACAGCAGCTACAAGAGGCAGGAAGAGATCGGGCGCCGCCCTTAAGCAGCCAGAACAGAGGCAAGCAGACAGCATGGAAAGAAGCCAGGCTAGCAGACTGGACTGGTGATCAAGTTTGCGATCTTGCATAGTGGGGGATGGAGCACTATGTAAGAACGCCACCAGGTATGTTACATCTGCTACCTTCTCTCTGTGGGGGACCGCCAGAAGCGGTGGGCCACTGGTTGTGGTAGTTGGCCCTGGAAGTCCCAAAGTCGCAGCTGTTCTATCCCAGGTGGGAGGAGTGGAAGGGTGAGGCTGTGTAATGTTGTACCATTGTGGGTACTTGCTGCGACTGTTTTATCTGTCTATTGTCCACTTTATGGTTCAATAAAGTATTGCCACACTGTTTTACCCTCACCCTGTGTTGTCTGAGTAGTGTTGCCCCCACGGAAGACCCTAGGCATTCACATTAATCTTCTGCCAATTTTTTTTGTGTTCTTCTCAAGTGAAAAGTACTTTTTAAACCCTTAATGACATATACATTGCTTGTCAGAAGCAGCTGTATGTAGCAGGCTCAGGAGATGACACTGTAACATTCCCAACAGATGGAGGCTGTTTTAATCAGCCATCATCTAACTCTTACAGGAACAGATAGAGTGCTCTGCCTGCTGTTGTTATCATGTTAAATTATATTATCAATCTCTGATAGCAACATTTCCATCAGGCTGCATAGAAGAAATGCTGTTTAAACACCAATCACCCCCACGACCTCCGCAAAGCAATCACAGGCTGCCGATATGTAGGGGTGGAGAGGATGACATGGCTCCGTTCTGAAGACCCCTGCTGTTTTAAATGTATGAAAATGTACTGTATTGTATGTGTTATCCTTCTGGGAGGCTGCAGTTCCTGTTAGTCAGGGGTGACAGGGTTAACTGTAGAGCCTGCCCATCTTTGGGAAGGCGAACTGTGTGTCAGTTCCTGGTCTTGTAGTTAGTTGTTAGTGAGCAAAAGAAAAGAAAGGACACTCTCAGGAAGGTTATCACCACTGGGTGGTGTGTGGCAGCCAAGACAAGGAAAGGGAGCAAGTCTCAGCAACAATTCTACAGTGGCTGCAGCTCCTCATAGCAGACATGTCTGGGGCACTTAAGTACTGGAAAAGCTAAAGGAAGCAGTGTTGTTAGCAGACCTGGAGGCCAGCTGTGAAGAAAGGCTGGGTTAGCCAGGCTGGGGTATGTCGATATCACCTTTGACAAGCAGTGGACACCGCGTTTATTCTGAACTCCACTCTGGACTTCACACCTCAGCTATCTCTACTGACGTAACATTCCTGGTCTATACTCCTAAGCATTTGTTCCAGTTCACAGCTCAGCAACCATAGTGGATTTATTCCACCTTCATGACCCTTACCTTGTACACTGATGAAGGTCCTGAGGGACCGAAACATTTGTCAATTTGATTGTACCTACTTCATTACCCATTTTACTAATTCCTTGAGTGCCGGTTTTTTCTAACATAGGTAAGCTGACAGCTAGTGTGAGGTCCCTTACACTGTTTAATCAGAGTGCAGCTAGGGTACAGTGGTCACAGCAAAACACATTAACCAGTGTGGCCCTTACCAGGAACATTCACCACAAGTATTGTGACACCATCCATGACCGCCAAGAATATGCCTCTATATTGAGGAAAAGAAAGCAGCAAGCTTATTTCCTGCTCCCCTCTGTATATAAGTTTTATTGTCAGTAAAAAGGACTTTATTTTTGCAAATTAGTCTGGTTTTCTCATAGTGGGTTTAAAGGGATCCGACACCGCACAAATCATGGCAGAGCTGAATCAAAACTACAACTCGTGCTGCAAAAAAATAGGACTGCATACAACTATATTGGCAAAAAATTAAAAAAGTTATGACTGTTGAAAGAAGGGGAAGAAAAATGACTGAGAAAAAGAAATAGGAGAAAAAAAATGATATAAGATAAAATTTTAACACTTTTCTCAATATCATTCTTTATATTATTAATAGTGTTGAGCGAGCACTAAAATGCTCGGGTGCTCGAAGCTCGGGCCGAGCTCGCCGTGATACTCGGATGCTCGACCCGAGCAACGAGCCCAATGTTAGTCTATGGGAGACTCGAGCATTTTTGCGGCGGCTCCCCCGGCAGTCTTTTAAAAGCCTAACAAGTGCCCAAAACGATAGTGACAGTGCTCAAATGACATGGGGACAGCATGGGGATCGCCCCAGGAAGCATTTCTGACCCCCAGGTCACTGCTGTCAACAACGTGGTCAGAGGTATTAAACTACTTTTACAGGCTCACAATAAAACGTTCAAAAACGAAAGTGAAAGTGCTTTCCTGTGAAATATGTTAAGGATAGTGTTGAGCGATACCTTCCGATATCAGGAAATATCGTATCGGATTGGATCGGACCGATACCCAAAAAGTATCGTATATCGCCGATTCCGATACCGGAAACCAATGCAAGTCAATGGGACACAAATATCGGAATGAAAATAAACCCTTTCTTTTCTTGTAGGTTAATTCTACATGAAGGAAAACAACTAAGATTAATGTAGAATGTATTACGCGAAAAGCCGGCAATTCATCAGCGGCATACACCGGTACCTAACAATTTACAACAGAAAGAATAGAGCTTCACACATAGATTAGATAGATAGAAACATGTCAGTCACATATATATGAAGTACAGTGACAGTGTTGCTTACTGTACTTGTCATTTAGTGTAAAGGATTTATTTAAAAATATAATAGTGTTTTCATGCACCGTCTCTTTCAAAAAGCTGGCCGGCAATTCAGCAGCGGTACCCGACAATTTAGAATAGAAGGAATAGAGAATCATACATAGATTAGATAGATAGAAACATGTCAGTCACATATATATGAAGTACAGTGACAGTGTTGATTACTGTACTTGTCATTTAGTTTTAAAATAAAGGATTTATTTTTAAAAATTAATTTTAGTCTCTAGCGGAGGTTAAGCAGACGGCTGGGGAAGATGTTTGAAGCCTGGGAAGGGGGTAATACCCACAGAGCTTCCCAGGCTACTAATATCAGACCCCAGCTGAATACCTAGCCTTTACTAGCTATTAAAATGGGGGACCCCCTCAAAAAAATGACGTGGGGTCCCCCCTAATTTAATAGCTAGCAAAGGCTAGGCAGACAGCTGGGGGCTGATATTAATAGCCCAGGAAGGGTGCCATGAATATTGGCCCCCTCCCAGGCTAGAAACACCAGCCGTCAGCCGCCCCAGAAATGGCGCATCCTATGGATGCGCCATTTCTGGCACTTAGCCTCGCTCTTCCCACTGCCCTGTAGCGGTGGCAGTGGGGTAATAGGGTTGGGGTTGATGTCAGCTTATAATGCCAGCTGACATCAAGCCCAGGTTAGTAATGGAGAGGCGTCTATAAGACACCCCCATTACTAACCCCATAGTCAAAGTTAAAAAAAAAAACACAAACACCCAGAATAAAGTCCTTTAATTGAAATAAACACACAATTCTTTATTGTTCTAAATTAAACTCTACTAACCATCACGCCCATTCTAGCTGAAGCCAATGATCTCCTGCAATAAAAGAAAAATATTAAAGCAACCTCATCCTTACCTTTCCATGGTTCCCAGGACAGCTTCAGCTCTGCTACATCGAGATGACAGGCTGGACCGCAGCAGAACGCTGCCATCCAGCCTGTCATCCCTCAGACACTGAGAAGCGCAGGCATGCTTGCGCTCCTCAGTGTCTCTCTGTGACGGCATAAAGATGAGCCGAGGTCATGTCCAATTAACTCGGCTCACCTCATGCACATCACTGACAGCGTGGGAGAATTCTCCTGCACTCAGCGCTTCAGCGTGAGAATTTCCCCACGCTGTCAGTGACGTGCATGAGGTGAGCTGAGTTCATTGGACATGACCTCACCTCATTCCCTCATTTCATGAATTTCCTGAAATAATTAAAAAAAAATTGATGTGGGGCTTCGCACTATATTTGTGTCCAGCCAGGTACAGCAGGCAGGAACGGGCTGCGCCCAACCACCAGCTGCCTATTTGTACCTGGCCGGACACAACAATATAGGGAAGCCCTTTTTTTCTTTATTATTTCATGAATTTCATGAAATAATTTTAAAAAAAATTTGTCGGGCTTCTCCCTATTTGTGTGTCCAGCCAGGTACAACTAGGCAACTGGGGGATGGAATCTGCAGCGCAGGGAGGCCCAAGCTTTCTGCCCCCCCCCCCGGTGCAAATTGCAGTCCGCAGCCACCCCGGAAAATGGCGCGTTCATAGAAGCTGGATGCTGTACCTGGCTGGCATACAAAAATATGGCAAAGCCCACGTCAAAATTTTTGGGAAAAATTAATTAAAAAATAAATAATAATTTAGGGACTGCATCTTTATTAACTCCTCAAATGTCATTTAGTTTTAAAATAAAGGATTTTTTAAAAAAAAATTGGCGGGGGAACCCCCATAATTTTAGGCTCTAGTGGAGGTTAAGCAGACGGCTGGGGCAGATGTTTGAAGCCTGGGAAGTGGGTAATACCCACGGAGCTTCCCAGACTACTAATATCAGCCCCCAGCTGAATACTTAGCCTTTACTAGCTATTAAAATTGGGGACCCCCCAAAAAAATGACGTGGGTACCCCCTGTTTAATAGCTAGCAAAGGCTAGGCAGACAGCTGGGGGCTGATATTAATAGCCCAGGAAGGGTGCCATGAATATTGGCCCCCTCCCAGGCTAGAAACACCAGCCGTCAGCCGCCCCAGAAATCGCGCTTCCATAGGATGCGCCAACTCCGGCACTTATCCTCGCTCTTCCACACTGCCCTGGTGCGGTGGCAGGGGGTAATAGGGTTGGGGTTCATGTCAGCGCCAGCTGCCATGAAGCCCAGGTTAGTAATGATGGACGTCTATAAGACACCCCCATGACTAACCTACAAAGTGTTAAAAAGAAAAAACACACTACACCCAGAAAAAAATAATTTATTTGAAATAAAACACACAATTTTATTTAATTCTTAGTTTACTAAAAAAAAATAGTTACCTTTCCACGTTCCTGCGCTGATCTCCCATGCACAGCTGTCACATCTGGAGATGGTGACAGCTGTGCATGGCTGCTGTAAGCTCACGCTGCCGGGAACACGTCCGCTCCCGGCAGTGGGAGCCACTGACTGAGGTCACTGGAGTGCATTCAGGCAGCGCAGCTCCGGAGACCTCCTTTACGGCACTGCTGTACCGTGGGAATTTCTCACGATACAGCACGGCCGTAAAGGAGCTAACCGGAGCAGCGCTGCCTGAACTCCGGCGAACCCGCTTATGCAATGACGGGGCTGCTTTACGGCCCCATCATTCTAGCGGCGGCGGCGGTTCAGAGCGGTCACATTCTATGTGGCTGCTCTAAACTGGAGATCATCATGGGACACTCGTGGACTACTACGGAGGGGTAAGGATAAGGTTGTGGTTTATTATTTTATATTTTATTACAGGAGATCGATGGCTTCGGGGAATTAGGTGTCTAGGTGAGTATAGGTGTAGTTTTTTATTTTTTACTTTATTTTAGGTGGCGATCAGCGGGGACAGGTAATGTATGAACTAATTTATTTTAGGTAACCACTGGCCACCAATGACATGTATTTAAAATTTATTGGGGACACAGTAGGGCAATTTAAATAGCAGGATCAGGCTGATGCGAACTACTGCTCCCATCGAGCTGATCCTGCTGGCATGAGTGGACCGGGGACAGACATAGGCCGATGGGAGTTGTAGTGTCACATCGGCCTATGTCTGCCTGCACGCACACACTCGCAGACATCGCACAGACCACGCACACATTGCACAGACACCGCACACACTCGCAGACATCGCACAGACACCGCAGACATCGCACAGACACCGCGCACACCCGCACACATCGCACAGACACCGCACACACCCGCAGACATCGCACACACCCGCAGACATCGCACAGACACCCCGCACACACTCGCAGACACACGCACAGACACCCACACACACCAATCATGACGGGCTGATCGTCTGGGAGGTGACGCTGTGCGGCCAGCCAATCACTGTAATGCCCACAAACAACATGGCTGCGGCATTACAGTGACTGGCTGGCAATCCCTGCATGTTCATTGGCTCTGTAAAGAGCGACAAACATGCAGGGCGGAGACCCGAGCTCCCGCCTGAGTAACCCGGAAATGCTCTGCGCTCGCCGAACATCCCGAGTAGCGTGATGCTCGGGCGAGTACCGAGCAGTGTCGAGCATGTTCGCTCAACACTAATTATTAATAACCTTTATTTATATAGCACCAACATATTCCACAGCACTTTACAATACAAAGGGGACACGTAGAGACTATAAGGGCTCGCTCACATGAGCGAATAAATCGGACAAGTGTAATCCGATAAAAAATCAGATTGCACTTGGCCCAGTGTTAGACTATGGGGCAGTGCACATCTGCGATTATTTTCTCATGCCTATTCTGCATGAGAAAACAATTACAACATGCTGTGAATGGCTGCGAGAATAGAATGGTACATATCCATATTAGTCTATGGATGCTTGTCACCCAGATGCTTCGCGATTACCTCAGACGCCTGCAATGGAGGAGATCGAGAAATTACTTTCTCTGTCTCCTCCACACCTGTGCTGTGATTCTCTCATACGAAAGGACCGGAGCACTGACACTCAGCTCAAACTCACAGCAGAGCAGGAGCCGAGTGTCATTAGCATATCGCATCTGATGCTCTCGCATCAGATGCGATATGCTAGTGTGACTCCATCCTATAAATTCACTGTCGGATCCAATTGGAGTAATATAAATAAAATTTAAATTTTACTTTTATTGTCTATGTATACTAAAATCACAAACAAACACCTATGTACATAATTGTTAAAAAGGCCAGATAATTGTATACAGCAGCACTAATTTATTGCTGCCGTACTGTCCCTATATTTAGCTTGTTGCTGATCAAACAAGTGTATTGATGGTTTATATACCTAATACTGATATACACTGCTCAAAAAAATAAAGGGAAAACTGAAATAACACATCCTAGATCTGAATGAATGAAATATTCTCATTGAATACTTTGTTCTGTACAAAGTTGAATGTGCTGACAACAAAATCACACAAAAATCATCAATGGAAATCAAATTTATTAACCAATGGAGGCCTGGATTTGGAGTCACCCCCAAAATGAAAGTGGAAAAACACACTACCGGCTGATCCAACTTTGATGTAATGTCCTTAAAACAAGTCAAAATCAGGCTCAGTATTGTGTGTGGCCTCCAAGTGCCTGTCTGACCTCCCTACAGCGCCTGGGCATTCTCCTGATGAGGTTGCGGATGGTCTCCTGTGGGATTTCCTCCCAGACCTGGACAAAAGCATCCGCCAACTCCTGGACAGTCTGTGGTGCAACGTGATGTTGGTGGACGGAGCAATACATGATCTCCCAGATGTGCTAAATCGGATTCAGGTCTGGGGAACGGGCGGGCCAGTCCATAGCTTCAATGCCTTCATCTTGCAGGAACTGCTGACACACTCCAGCCACATGAGGTCTGGAATTGTCCTGCATTAGGAGGAACCCAGGGCCAGCTGCACCAGCATATGGTCTCACAAGGGATCTGAGGATCTCATCTCGGTACCTAATGGCAGTCAGGCTACCTCTGGCGAGCTCATGGAGGGCTGTGTGGCCCTCCAAAGAAATGCCGCCCCACTCCATTACTGACCCACTGCCAAACCGGTCATGCTGAAGGATGTTGCAGGCGGCAGATCGTTCTCCACGGCGTCTCCAGACTCTGTCACATCTGTCCCATGTGCTCAGTGTGAATCTGCTTTCATCTGTGAAGAGCACAGGGCGCCAGTGGCAACTTTGCCAATCCTGGTGTTCTGTATCAAATGCCAAGCGTCCTGCACGGTGTTGGGCTGTGAGCACAGCCCCCATCTGTGGTCTTCGGGCCCTCATACCACCCTCATGGAGTCGGTTTCTAACCGTTTGTGCAGACACATGCACATTTGTGGCCTGCTGGAGGTCATTTTGCAGGGCTCTGGCAGTGCTCCTCCTGTTCCTCCTTGCAAAAGGCAGAGGTAGCGGTCCTGCTGCTGGGTTGTTGCCCTCCTACGGCCCCCTTCACGTCTCCTGGTGTACTGGCCTGTCTCCTGGTAGGGACTCCAGCCTCTGGACACTACGCTGACATACACAGCAAACCTACTTGGCGCAGCTCGCATTGATGTACCATCCTGGATGAGCTGCACTACCTGAGCAACTTCTGTGGTTGTAGAGTCCGTCTCATGATATCACGAGTGTGAAAGCACAACCAACATTCAAAAGTGACCAAAACATCAGCCAGAAAGCAATGGTACTGAGATGTGGTCTGTGGTCCCCACCTGCAGAACCACTTCTTTATTGAGGGAGTCTTGATAATTGCCAATAATTTCCATCTATTGTCTATTCCATTTACTCAACAGCATGTGAAATTGATTGTCAATCAGTGTTGCTTCCTAAGTGGACAGTTTGATTTCACAGAAGTTTAATTTACATGGAGTTATATTCTGTTGTTTAAGTGTTCCCTTTATTTTTTTGAGCAGTGTATATTATTAAGGTGCAAACAACTAATAGTTCGCCACCCGGTGTTATTCAGTAGAGTCCACCCTTTAAACACCTAACATCAGAAAACCATCATTGTGGTGTTCATCTGCTTGTTTAATAATTGATTAATTACTATACATACTTGTGGACACTACTAGTGAAGAGAGAACGTGCTCCCCACTGCTCTGTACTCGCCCGAGCATCACTGTGCTCAACAAGCTCGGAGAGTATTTCCGGGTTGCTCGAGTGGGAACTCGGGTCCCCTCCCTGCATGTTTGGCGCTCTTTAGAGAGCCAATGAACATGCAGGGATTGCCTGCCATGCACTGTAATGTCGTAGCCATGTTGGTTGTGGCATTACAGTGACTGGCTGGCCGCAGAGCATCATCAGGTCTATATAAGAACTGGCGCCGCTATGCTCGTCACAGTGTACCCTGGAATCAGGCAGAGTAGGGAGAGGTGCTGCTGTGTCAGGGAGAGATTTGCTTCTTTATAGTTAGTATAGGTATTCCACAACATATATATATCTATATTATAGATATATATCCATCTAAAGTAACAGTCCTTCTGATGACTTATCCAGCTGCATAAAATCAGTGCTTGGCAGGCAGTGTATGTGGCAAACGGCAGTGTATGATACAGCACAAGAGGGTCCATTGAACGATCTGTCTGCTGCTGCTGTAATAATTACAGATATTTGTAGACATAGCCCCAGATATCAGGGGTCAGGGCAAATTTTTTTTTTATCTTAATCCTGGTTATTTGCTTAAAAAACAATCCAAAGTACATAATTTTTCTGCTCCATTTGCTTGTTCTCACTGCAGAATAAAGCCAGATCTGTTCCATTTTTCAGCGATAAAAATTCAGAAATTTGAAACGAACGTGGAAAATATTGGCCTCCTTTTCCATTCTGTTGCAGTGTGTCAGTCAAGCTATTCACACTAGGTGTCTGTGAAGAATAGTATTAGCACTGTTCCCATCAATTTGGGCAATTTTTAGGCCCTCTGCAGACCACCGGGGGACCCGCCGGAAAAATGCTTGAGTTTCCCATAGACTTACATTGGGTTTGTTACTCGGACCAAGCACTCGAGCATTCCAATTTGCTCGACTCGAACAACGAGTACCCAAGCATTTTAGTGCTCCCTCATCACTAGATACTACCCAATACTTATACTTGTATTGTATTGTTGTCTCAATGACCATTAATCCTGATGATACTAGTATTCAGCTATTATCCTATGTCTCAGCATCCTTTTAGATTTTAGTTATCATTTTTACTCTATGCTGTTACAGCCCTACGTGTTTCATCTATTAGATATCACTGCCTTTATTCATCAGGGACTAAGCAGCTGATAAAGTGTAGAGAGAGCAGTCAGATGTCTGAGATATATTACAATGTTGATAACGTGTCAGCAGGGTTGCTGGCCGCATTCGGCGGCCAAACCACCATCCTTAAATAAGTAGGGAATCCCCACCTCTCAGTATCCCCAAGTGCATCCCTTGGCCAATCAACCACCTTCATAACGTGTTCACCAATCTCACACCAGCATGTGACTCCGTCCTAACAGACATTACAGAATAACACATAATTTAACAATTACAAGAGGAGTGATGTCCATGCTTGCAAGCTTACAAGTAGTGTTGAGCCACCCCCGTAGTGTTCGAGTTCGGTTCGGTTCGTCGGACACCTGTGTGTTCGCCGAACTGTTCGTCGAACTGTTCGTCGAACACCTTCGAACACCGTTAAAACCAATGGCAGGCAAACAAAAACACATAGAAACACATAGAAAACACCTTCAAAGGTGTCCAAAAGCTGACAAACTGCTCAGAAGACACAACTAACACATGGAAAAGTGACAAGTACATATAGTCATGCGAAAAGAAAAGAGGTGGAGGAGTAAAAGGAGGGGGAGACACAGATATAGGCATGTCATGCCCTTCTAAAATCCAAAAAGTGAGAAGCCGACACGTTCAGTCCGCTCCTGCCCGTGCCACCTCCGTGTCGCTGGGTTTGTGCCAGAGCCGCGGTGAACCCTGACGGCCAGCCCCCCTCTCCCAATACTGGTGCCTGTCCGCTGGTGGGTCGAGCGAGCCCCCCTGTGGTGGAGGCAGCTCTAAGCTTTTTAATTTAAATTGTCTCTCTAATTTGAATGAATACACTTTAAATCCATTTACAAGGATCTATTGGAGGGCAAGTCTCATGCCAGCAGCCGCATAATTCCAGCTCCAGTAGCGTCCACTAAAGCTGCTGCAGTTAAAAAGATTTTATAAGGATCGAGCTCGGCTGTCCACCGCAAGGCATCCTACTGCCAGTCCCAGCCCCTATGCCTTGGGGTGCCTCCTGATGCTCTTCACTGAGTATCCCGTGGTCCCAAAGCATTTCCTTTGAAAAAATGAAGTGTCCAAACTACAGGTGGTGTAGCTTGCTTAACAGCCGGGATAATCCGCTGACTATCAGACACTGCTACTAGGCACAAAGTATTTCCTGGGCTAGATGCAGTTAAAATTTGTAATTAGATACTCTCGTTGGATGCTGAGAAAGCATTCCATAGAGTCTCCTGGCACGCCATATATGATTCTCTTAAAAAGCTTGGGGTATGGGTCTAGGGGACCCTTTTATAGCCAAAATCACGGCCCTGTATCACAATACGTCACCTAGGCTGAAGATAAATGGAACTGTAGCACCCTGAGGGCTCGGTTGCTACAGAGGTATTGCACCTCACCCAGAGGTGTGATATCTCACTCTCAGGTAAGGATGGAGTGTGGATCAGGACCCCGACAACTGCATGCATTACACCACATTGCCGTGGGGCAGGGCGACCAATATGCCCCTGAGATGGGCACGACAGTCACTGACCCTGGCTGGAGTTGGGGGAGGGAACACTGAGGAAGGGGAACCCTGTAGTGCAGGAGCAGGGAGGAAGCAGTTCCTGGGTGCATTGATAAGGGAGTATAAAAGGTGGGCACCATATTAGTTCAGTGCAGAGAAGTCTGAGCAGAAGTGACAGGAAGCAGGGGCTCTGCATGAGCTCTGCTCCGGAGGCGGGCCTAGTAACACAGGCCCAGGCCTGTAAGAGGGAGAAGGAAGGAAGAGGAGCGGAGAAGGCTCCAGGAACGAGGAACTAAGGGATCCCAGGGTTGCGGACAGGCGAGTCGCCACCGCACGCCCGAATCCACCTGCGTAGAGTGGTCAGGCCAAAGGGGGAGACCGGTCCCTGAAACTAGTGGAGGCGGGAAACGACCCTCAGCTAGAAACCGGAGGCTGTGACATTTTATGTGGCGCAGCCCCTCGCTACACCCGCTAGGAAGGCACCACATAGGGTCAGGGAAACTGGTGCCAAGTTTACCAATAGGAGGCCCGAGGCAGCCGGACAGAAGTGTTGGTAAGAAAGGCCAGACAAAGGACACACAAAGGGGGTCCTGTGAAGCGCTCCAAAGTTATCTGGGAGTTGTCTGAGCCCCTCACCTGGTGAGCACAGTACGACGTGGGCAGCCGTTACCTGCAGACGTGGTCTGGATAATAAGAACTGTGAGTAAAGGCCCTGGACTGCATCACTGACTCCGTGTCGTTACTGCTGCTGCCCTGCACCATCAACCCCATCCTCCGCATACACTGCCCTGAGGCTATACTCCTCCCTTGGGGAGTTATGCTACGCTCTGCTGCACCCACAACACCAGCCTCAGCAGTCTGCCCTGCAGTGGCGGTTAACACTGACCGCAATCCTCGGGTGGCGTAGTCGGACATTTAAACATCAAAACCACATAAATAGTTCCGCCACTGGCTTGACCACCCTGAGCCACGGAACCGGGTCGCCGCCACGAAGAATACAACCACCAGCATCCCCCAAAAAGAGTCCGGCTCCGGGTGTCCCAAGGCCCAGGGGGTGCGTCAGAACATTTTCATCACCTTTCACAATCACCAATGGGACAAGGCAGGGATGTCCTCTGTCCCCTCTCTTATACATACTAGTGACGGAGCACCTGCTCTCATCAATTCGCCATAACCCCAATATTAGGTGGATTGAGGTGGGAGGCACCGAGTACAAGTGCTCTCTATTTGCTGATGATGTCCTAGTATATATCACTCAATCACATATATCCATCCATGCTGTTATGGCTCAAATAGATCACTTTGTTACATGGTAAAATTTTAAAATCAATGCAGCGAAGTCTGAGGCCCTCAATGTCTCCCTCCCCAAATCCATATAGGATTCCATCCAGTCCAACTTTCCCTTTGCCTGGCCCTCACAGGGTATCAAATACTTAGGAATTCCTATTCATAGAGACCTCTCCCATCTATGTTATCTTAATTTTGGGCCCTTTATTGAACAAATCCATACAGACCACGGTTGGCAAGTTAGAACTGTAAGATTCACTACGTGAACCACCGGTGTTTTGTGGAAAAGCACATGTACAGTGTGTTCCAAATTATTATGCAAAAAGTGTTTAAGAGTGATAAGGGAAGAATTTGTTTGTTTGTCAGTTAAACTCATTGATGGTGATGTGTGTCAGGGCTCTTTATATCACTGTAAGCAATTGCAGACACCTGTGCTAATTAGTTTGGCAGGTGTGTCCAATGAAAGGCAAGACTACTTAAGAAGGCTGTCTCACATTATTAAGCAGCCTACATTTTCTGCCAAAATGGGAAAGAAAAAGGATGTGTCGGCTGCTGAGAAGCAACAAATTGTGGAGTGTTTAGGTCAAGGCATGACTACAATCCACATTGTGCGATGATCAGGATGAAGTGTCTTGGCTATCAAGAAGTATGTAGCTGATTCACAGTACACACGTGTGCGTGCTGATAAGGGCAAATTGAGGACTCTTTCCTACAGGCAATTACGTCAGGTTAAAAGAGCAGCGGCAAAAAAGCCTTGTCATAGCAGCAGACAAGTTTTTGAAGCTGCTGGTGCCTCCAACGTCCCCCAAACAACAAGATGCAGGGTCCTTCAGAGGTTTGCAGCTGTGCATACGCCATCCTGTCGACCTCCTCTATCCACTTCACACAAGCAGAAACGGCTCCAGTGGGCCAAACATTACATGAAGACTGATTTCAAAATAGTTTTGTTCACGGATGAGTGCCGTGCAGCGCTCGATGGTCCAGATGGATGGAGTGGAGGATGGCTGGTTGATGGACACCCCACGCAAACACGGCTACAGCGCCAACAAGGAGGAGGTGGAGTAATGTTTTAGGCTGGAATCATGGGGAGAGAGATTGTCGGCCCCTTTAGGATCCCTGAAGGCGCTAAAGATGAACTCCATAATGTATGTGGATTTTCTCAAACAGCACTTCCTGCCATGGTTCAAGAAGAAGAACCGTGTATTTCACAGCAAGATCATTTTTTTGCATGATAATGCACCATCTCATGCTGCACATAAAACATCTGCATCTCTGGCTGATATGGGCATAAAAGGGGACAAACTTATGGTGTGACCCCCATGCTCCCCTGACCTCTACCCCATTCAGAACCTCTGGAGCATCATCAAAAGGAGTGTCTATGATGGCGGGAGGCAGTTCACATCTAAGCAACAGCTCTGGGAGGGTATTCTGTCCTCATGCAAAACAATTGAAGCAGAAACCATCCAAAACCTGGCAAATTCAATGGACGAGAGAGTTCAGAAGCTCATTTCGAACAAGGGGTCCTATGTGAAAATGTAACATCACCTAGAATAAAGTTTTGAGTTGAAAACTGTTTGATTTCAGTTTCTAATAACCTGCTAATGCTTATAATTTCAAAAATGACCATTTTTTTGGTCTTTATTAAAATGAAAAGGTTGATCGAAAAGTTTGGGGGATCTAAGAGTGTGGCAACCCAGTAGTCATGATTACTTCGAATTCTGACAATATGAGGGTCATGTTGCAGGTAGTGCAGCAAGAAGGCACTTATGTGTCTTGCGCATCTCGGAGCCCCAAAATTATTTTCCGGGCTAGATGCAGCTAAAAATTATTATTAATTTTAAATCTGGTGGAGTTTAGTATAGATGGCCTAATAGGATCAGTGTTGCACACTGCTACAAAGCCCAAATTATTTTCCAGTCAAGATACAGATAAACATGATTAGTAATTTTAAATCTGGTGGAGCTTATTATAGATGGCCTAATAGAATCAGTGCTGCACACTGCTACAAAGCCCAAATTATTTTCCAGCCAAGATACAGATAAACATGATTAGTAATTTGAAAGCTTAAAACGGTTGGTAGGGTGATTTTAACCAATCATCAAGCTTTTACTCTCCCCAGGATGACACAGGAGTAGAAAAGTCATTTCGGATCCATGATTTGTTCATCTTTATGAACGTGAGTCTGTCTACATTATCAGTGGAGAGCCGCGTGCGCTTATCTGTCAGCACACCACCAGCAGCGCTGAACACACGTTCAGACAGAACGCTGGCTGCGGGGCATGACAAGATCTCCAAGGCGTAAGTGGCTAGCTCCGGCCATTTATCCAGATTGGAAGCCCAAAAAGAGCAAGGGTCCAGTGACACAGTCATGGCTTCAATGTTTACTTGGAGATACTCCTGTACCATCGTCTCTAGGCGTTGACTATGTGTCAGACTTCTTGTCTCCTGTGGCCTTGCAAAGGATGGGCTAAAAAAGTGGTGAAATGATTCCGCAAAATTGATGTTACCAGCAGATACTGTGGTTCTGTTACGGTTTGAGTGCTGAACACTTGACGGTCCCACGGATGGCAAGTAGGAACTGTGAGATTCACTACGTGCACCACTGGTGTTTTGTGGAAAAGCACATGTAAGATTCTGCAACAGTCTCTGCTGATACTCCTGCATGCGTGCATCCCTTTCTATGGCAGGAATAATTTCTGCAAATTTACTTTTGTACCGGGGATATAACAGTGTGGCAACCCAGTAGTCAGGATTATTTCTAATTCTCACAATTCAAGGGTCATTTTGCAGGTAGTGCAGCAAGAAGGCACTCATGTGTGTTGCGCATCCAGGAGCACCAAGTCCCTGTTGTGTTGGTGGCGAGGTAACAATCATGCTTCCTTCCTCTGTCCTCTCCCCCCCAACCTCGCACAACAGAAATGTGATCAAGGTCTCCCTCATCTGATGAGTCTTCCATCAGTTCGTCCTCCACTTCTTCCTGGGCTCCTGCACCTTCCTCACTAGTTTGGCTGCTACCATGCGCCCTGGTAAAACCATCTCCCCCACCCTCACATGCCTGCCGCCTTGGTGCTGCCGACCGTCTGGACCTTGCAGATGTTAGCCCTTCCGCATACAACTCCTCCTCCTCTACTTCCTCCACCTCCTCTTGTGCCACCACCTGACTGCGAATTCTGTTTAACATGTGCTCCAGCATGTAAATCACCGGAATAGTCATGCTGATAATGGCATCGTCAGCACTAAACATCTTCGTCGCCATTTCAAAACTGTGCAGAAGGGTGCATAGGTCCCTGATCTGAGACCACTCCTCCAGCGTGATTTGCCCCACCTCTGGATCTCGTTGGCCCAGGCTATACGTCAGAACGTATTGCACCAGGGCTTGTCGGTGCTGCCACAGTCGCTGCAACATGTGCAGAGTTGAATTCCACCGGGTAGGCACATCGCATTTTAGCCGGTGAAGTGGCAGGCCCAACGACTTCTGTAGAGATGTAAGTCGCTGAGCAGCGGGATGCGAACGGCGGAAGTGAGCACACAGCGACCGTGCCCTCTGCAGAAGGCCATCTAGTCTGGGATAGTGGGCTAAAAATTGCTGGACAACCAGGTTCAACACGTGAGCCATACAAGGCACGTGTGACATTGCCCCGGTGAAGGGCCGCACCCAGGTTTGCAGCATTGTCGCACACGGCCTTCCCTGGTTTCAGGTCCAGTGGAGACAACCATTCATGAAATTGGTTCTCCAGAGCTGACCACAACTTCTCAGCTGTGTGACTCACATTTCCCAGACATTTCAAAGTAAAAACCGCCTGATGACGTTGAGCCCTACTGCCAGCATAGTAAGGAGGTGTGCAGGATCCCTTCTGCGCAGTTAGAAAGCTTGTGGCATGACCAGACAGGCTTTGGGTGCAGGTGGAAGACCGAAAGGAGGTTGAGGAGGCAGAAGCAGTGGAGGAACTTTGACATAAAGAGGATTGACGCACAACTCGTGGGGACGGCAAGACTTGGACAGCAGCCCCTTGTCCTGCTGTCACCATAGTTACCCAGTGCCCAGTCAGCGACATGTAACGCCCCTGTCCATGCCTACTCGTCCAAGTGTCTGTGGTGAAATGCACCCTGTCACACACAGAGTTTCCCAAAGAAGCGGTGATGTTGTGTGCGACATGCTGGTGGAGCGCAGGCACACCTTTCTTTGAGAAGTAGTGCCGACTGGGCATCTGGTACTGGGGCACTGCGACGGACATAAGGTCTCAAAAATCCTCTGTGTCCACCAGGCGGAAAGGCAGCATTTCTGTAGCCAAGAGCTTGCAGATGGTGAAATTCAACCTCTTAGCTTTCTCATGGCTAGGAGGAAATGGTCTTTTACTTGTCCACATCTGAGGGACCGAGGGCTGGCTATTGTGCTTAGACGGGGTTGATAAGGGTGTCCCCGGCAAACTGCCGGTCTGTCAGGAAGATGCAGGCGGACATGTTAGGTTGCCTTGATCCAAAGGTGGTGCTATCGATGTCGGACAGCGCTCAACACCAGCTGGTGTTACCACCTCCAAAGAAAATGATGACCTGCCAATCACGTTGGCTGTTGCGGGTAAAGAGGTGGCAGGTCTACGCCCCAAAACAGGTGCGACTGCTGTCCCCCCAGTCACAGAGGATGAAGAGGCCGCGGATGCACAAGATATGGCAGACGGTGGTTGGCCCGGCCGGCTAGGCCGCATTGTAGCACACTGAGCTTCCCACTGCAACTTATGCTTCATGTCCATGTGCCGGTTCATGCATGAAGTACTCAAACTATGTATTTTTTGGCCTCTACTTAGCTTTTGCTGACAAATGTTACAGATAACACGAGTTGGGTCATCTTTATCGATCTGAAAAAAAACCCAGGCTATGCAAGGCACCCATGCGACCTGAAGAGCCACCACGACTTGTGGTGAGAGGCAGAGTTGTGTTTGAGGATGCAGTTGTTGATGTGCTTCCAGTACTACGTCTCTGTCCAGGAAGGCGCAACCTGACCTCGTCGTCACTAGCATCTTCCTCCACCTCCTCTGCTGACCTCATCTATTGGCTGACTGTGGGTTGACAGTAAGTGGGATCTCCAAACTCATCATCATCACCCTGTGCGTTATCACACCCGTCGTCCTCAGAGCCAACCTGTTCCTGCCCTGACAGAAAACTAAAGTTGTCGCTCCAATCAGGTATTTGAGTCTCATCATCATCTTCCTCATTGTCTCCACCAACAGGAGTTACAGTTTGGGAATGAGGGTCTACATTTTGGTCAGAACCTTCTGCGTCTGGTCCTGGATCCGACTCATAAAGATTCTGGGCATCAGTGCAGATTATTTCCTCGTCTGGATTCACAGAAGCGCTGGAGTCGACCTCTGATTCCCAAGCTATAGTATGAGTAAACAGCTCTGCAGACTCAACCATCTGTTCTACCTCATACTCAGACGGGCAGCTGGAGATTTGGGAGATGTAAGGAAGCAAGTGCGATTGGGGTGACACCTTTGAGGACTGGAGTATTTGTGATGTTGAAGTTGATGTGGAGGAGGGCCCACTTAAAGGAGCACTTGATATCCGTTGAAGCACCTGCTGTTTTTGTGCCTCATCTGGAATTTGTAGCGATTGGCGTGGCCGTAGGAAAGGGATCTTATCACATTGCCAGCTAAAAGAAGTAGACATTTTAGTTTGGCTGGAAGATGGTCTTTCTTCTGCAGATGTTACTGTTGCTTTAACACCTACCCCACGGACACAACCTTTTTTCCCCTTCCCAACACGCCTATTCCCCTTTCCACCAGCAGCAGGCCTTTTTCCACTCATTTTGGTGGTTAACTAATTCACAACTCTGGAGTTGTTTGCACAAAAATACAATGGATGGGAACCGAGCAGAGCTGAGTGGCCAAACTGTGGTATTAGGCCAAAACTATTGGCTGGGTTAGATGCAGAAAAAAATTATATTCAATTTGCAACCTGATGGAGGTCAGTATAGATGGACTAATAGAAAAACTCCCACACACAGCTAGAAGCCCAAATATTTTTTCAGAGGTAGATGCAGATATAAATTATTTTTAATTTGCAACCTGATGGAGGTCAGTATAGATGGACTAAAAGAACAATCCTACACACAGATAGAAGCCCAAATATTTTTTCAGAGGTAGATGCAGAAAAAAAATATATTCAGTTTGCAACCTGATGGAGGTCAGTATAGATGGACTAATAGAGAAAGTCCCACACACTGCTAGAAGGCCAAATATTTTTTCAGAGCTAGATGCAGATATAAATTATTTTTAATTTGCAACCTGATGGAGGTCAGTATAGATGGACTAATAGAGAAAGTCCCACACACTGCTAAAGGCCAAATATTTTTTCAGAGCTAGATGCAGAAAAAAATTATATTCTGTTTGCAACCTGATGGAGGTCAGTATAGATGGACTAATAGAACAAGTCCCACACACAGCTAGAAGGCCAAATATTTTTTCAGAGGTAGATGCAGATAAAAATTATTTTTAATTTGCAGCCTGATGGAGGTCAGTATAGATGGACTAATAGAGAAAGACCCACACACTGCTAGAAGGCCAAATATTTTTTCAGAGCTAGATGCAGACAAAAAATTATTTTGAATTTGCAACCTGATGGAGGTCAGTATAGATGGACTAATAGAGAAAGTCCCACACACTGCTAGAAGGTCAAATATTTTTTCAGAGCTAGATGCAGATATAAATTATTTTTAATTTGCAAACTGATGGAGGTCAGTATAGATGGACTAATAGAGAAAGTCCCACACACTGCTAGAAGGCCAAATATTTTTTCAGAGCTAGATGCAGAAAAAAATTATATTCAGTTTGCAACCTGATGGAGATCAGTATAGATGGACTATTAGAACAAGTCCTACACACAGCTAGAAGCCCAAATATTTTTTCAGAGGTAGATGCAGAAAAAAAATATATTCAGTTTGCAACCTGATGGAGGTCAGTATAGATGGACTAATAGAGAAAGTCCCACACACTGCTAGAAGGCCAAATATTTTTTCAGAGCTAGATGCAGATAAAAATTATTTTTAATTTGCAACCTGATGGAGGTCAGTATAGATGGACTAATAGAGAAAGTCCCACACACTGCTAGAAGGCCAAATATTTTTTCAGAGCTAGATGCAGAAAAAAATTATATTCAGTTTGCAACCTGATGGAGGTCAGTATAGATGGACTAATAGAACAAGTCCCACACACAGCTAGAAGCCCAAATATTTTTTCAGAGGTAGATGCAGAAAAAAATTATATTCAGTTTGCAACCTGATGGAGGTCTGTATAGATGGATTAATAGAACAAGTCCCACACACAGCTAGAAGCTCAAATATTTTTTCAGAGGTAGATGCAGAAAAAAATTATATTCAGTTTGCAACCTGATGGAGGTCTGTATAGATGGATTAATAGAACAAGTCCCACACACAGCTAGAAGCCCAATATTTTTTCAGAGGTAGATGCAGAAAAAAAATATATTCAGTTTGCAACCTGATGGAGGTCAGTATAGATGGAGTAATAGAGAAAGTCCCACACACTGCTAGAAGGCCAAATATTTTTTCAGAGCTAGATGCAGATATAAATTATTTTTAATTTGCAACCTGATGGAGGTCAGTATAGATGGACTAATAGAGAAAGTCCCACAAACTGCTAGAAGGCCAAATATTTTTTCAGAGCTAGATGCAGAAAAAAATTATATTCAGTTTGCAACCTGATGGAGGTCAGTATAGATGGACTAATAGAACAAGTCCCACACACAGCTATAAGGCCAAATATTTTTTCAGAGGTAGATGCAGATAAAAATTATTTTTAATTTGCAGCCTGATGGAGGACAGTATAGATGGACTAATAGAGAAAGTCCCACACACTGCTAGAAGGCCAAATATTTTTTAAGAGCTAGATGCAGACAAAAAATTATTTTGAATTTGCAACCTGATGGAGGTCAGTATAGATGGACTAATAGAGAAAGTCCCACACACTGCTAGAAGGCCAAATATTTTTTCAGAGCTAGATGCAGATAAAAATTATTTTTAATTTGCAACCTGATGGAGGTCAGTATAGATGGACTAATAGAGAAAGTCCCACACACTGCTAGAAGGCCAAATATTTTTTCAGAGCTAGATGCAGAAAAATTTTTTATTCAGTTTGCAACCTGATGGAGGTCAGTATAGATGGACTAATAGAACAAGTCCCACACACAGCTAGAAGCCCAAATATTTTTTCAGAGGTAGATGCAGAAAAAAATTATATTCAGTTTGCAACCTGATGGAGGTCTGTATAGATGGATTAATAGAACAAGTCCCACACACAGCTAGAAGCCCAAATATTTTTTCAGAGGTAAATGCAGAAAAAAATTATATTCAGTTTGCAACCTGATGGAGGTCTGTATAGATGGATTAATAGAACAAGTCCCACACACTGCTAGAAGGCCAAATATTTTTTCAGAGCTAGATGCAGACAAAAAATTATTTTTAATTTGCAACCTGATGGAGGTCAGTATAGATGGACTAATAGAGAAAGTCCCACACACTGCTAGAAGGTCAAATATATTTTCAGAGCTAGATGTAGATATAAATTATTTTTAATTTGCAACCTGATGGAGGTCAGTATAGATGGACTAATAGAGAAAGTCCCACACACTGCTAGAAGGCCAAATATTTTTTCAGAGCTAGATGCAGAAAAAAATTATATTCAGTTTGCAACCTAATGGAGGTCAGTATAGATGGACTAATAGGACAAGTCCTACACACAGCTAGAAGCCCAAATATTTTTTCAGAGGTAGATGCAGAAAAAAAATATATTCACTTTGCAACCTGATGGAGGTCAGTATAGATGGACTAATAGAGAAAGTCCCACACACTGCTAGAAGGCCAAATATTCTTTCAGAGCTAGATGCAGAAAAAAATTATATTCAGTTTGCAACCTGATTGAGGTCAGTATAGATGGACTAATAGAACAAGTCCTACACACAGCTAGAAGCCCAAATATTTTTTCAGATCTAGATGCAGAAAAAAAATATATTCAGTTTGCAACCTGATGGAGGTCAGTATAGATGGACTAATAGAGAAAGTCCCACACACTGCTAGAAGGCCAAATATTTTTTCAGAGCTAGATGCAGAAAAAAATTATATTCAGTTTGAAACCTGATGGAGGTCAGTATAGATGGACTAATAGAACAAGTCCCACACACAGCTAGAAGGCAAAATATTTTTTCAGAGGTAGATGCAGATAAAAATTATTTTTAATTTGCAGCCTGATGGAGGTCAGTATAGATGGACTAAAAGAACAAGTCCTACACACAGATAGAAGCCCAAATATTTTTTCAGAGGTAGATGCAGAAAAAAATATATTCAGTTTGCAACCTGATGGAGGTCAGTATAGATGGACTAATAGAGAAAGTCCCACACACTGCTAAAGGCCAAATATTTTTTCAGAGCTAGATGCAGAAAAAAATTATATTCTGTTTGCAACCTGATGGAGGTCAGTATAGATGGACTAATAGAACAAGTCCCACACACAGCTAGAAGGCCAAATATTTTTTCAGAGGTAGATGCAGATAAAAATTATTTTTAATTTGCAGCCTGATGGAGGTCAGTATAGATGGACTAATAGAGAAAGACCCACACACTGCTAGAAGGCCAAATATTTTTTCAGAGCTAGATGCAGACAAAAAATTATTTTGAATTTGCAACCTGATGGAGGTCAGTATAGATGGACTAATAGAGAAAGTCCCACACACTGCTAGAAGGTCAAATATTTTTTCAGAGCTAGATGCAGATATAAATTATTTTTAATTTGCAAACTGATGGAGGTCAGTATAGATGGACTAATAGAGAAAGTCCCACACACTGCTAGAAGGCCAAATATTTTTTCAGAGCTAGATGCAGAAAAAAATTATATTCAGTTTGCAACCTGATGGAGATCAGTATAGATGGACTAATAGAACAAGTCCTACACACAGCTAGAAGCCCAAATATTTTTTCAGAGGTAGATGCAGAAAAAAAATATATTCCGTTTGCAACCTGATGGAGGTCAGTATAGATGGACTAATAGAGAAAGTCCCACACACTGCTAGAAGGCCAAATATTTTTTCAGAGCTAGATGCAGATAAAAATTATTTTTAATTTGCAACCTGATGGAGGTCAGTATAGATGGACTAATAGAGAAAGTCCCACACACTGCTAGAAGGCCAAATATTTTTTCAGAGCTAGATGCAGAAAAAAATTATATTCAGTTTGCAACCTGATGGAGGTCAGTATAGATGGACTAATAGAACAAGTCCCACACACAACTAGAAGCCCAAATATTTTTTCAGAGGTAGATGCAGAAAAAAATTATATTCAGTTTGCAACCTGATGGAGGTCTGTATAGATGGATTAATAGAACAAGTCCCACACACAGCTAGAAGCTCAAATATTTTTTCAGAGGTAGATGCAGAAAAAAATTATATTCAGTTTGCAACCTGATGGAGGTCTGTATAGATGGATTAATAGAACAAGTCCCACACACAGCTAGAAGCCCAATATTTTTTCAGAGGTAGATGCAGAAAAAAAATATATTCAGTTTGCAACCTGATGGAGGTCAGTATAGATGGAGTAATAGAGAAAGTCCCACACACTGCTAGAAGGCCAAAATTTTTTCAGAGCTAGATGCAGATATAAATTATTTTTAATTTGCAACCTGATGGAGGTCAGTATAGATGGACTAATAGAGAAAGTCCCACACACTGCTAAAGGCCAAATATTTTTTCAGAGCTAGATGCAGAAAAAAATTATATTCAGTTTGCAACCTGATGGAGGTCAGTATAGATGGACTAATAGAACAAGTCCCACACACAGCTAGAAGGCCAAATATTTTTTCAGAGGTAGATGCAGATAAAAATTATTTTTAATTTGCAGCCTGATGGAGGTCAGTATAGATGGACTAATAGAGAAAGTCCCACACACTGCTAGAAGGCCAAATATTTTTTCAGAGCTAGATGCAGACAAAAAATTATTTTGAATTTGCAACCTGATGGAGGTCAGTATAGATGGACTAATAGAGAAAGTCCCACACACTGCTAGAAGGCCAAATATTTTTTCAGAGCTAGATGCAGATAAAAATTATTTTTAATTTGCAACCTGATGGAGGTCAGTATAGATGGACTAATAGAGAAAGTCCCACACACTGCTAGAAGGCCAAATATTTTTTCAGAGCTAGATGCAGAAAAAAATTTTATTCAGTTTGCAACCTGATGGAGGTCAGTATAGATGGACTAATAGAACAAGTCCCACACACAGCTAGAAGCCCAAATATTTTTTCAGAGGTAGATGCAGAAAAAAATTATATTCAGTTTGCAACCTGATGGAGGTCTGTATAGATGGATTAATAGAACAAGTCCCACACACAGCTAGAAGGCCAAATATTTTTTCAGAGCTAGATGCAGAAAAAAATTATATTCAGTTTGCAACCTGATGGAGGTCAGTATAGATGGACTAATAGAACAAGTCCCACACACAGCTAGAAGGCCAAATATTTTTTCAGAGGTAGATGCAGATAAAAAATTATTTTGAATTTGCAACCTGATGGAGGTCAGTATAGATGGACTAATAGAGAAAGTCCCACACACTGCTAGAAGGCCAAATATTTTTTCAGAGCTAGATGCAGATAAAAATTATTTTTAATTTGCAACCTGATGGAGGTCAGTATAGATGGACTAATAGAGAAAGTCCCACACACTGCTAGAAGGCCAAATATTTTTTCACAGCTAGATGCAGATAAAAATTATATTCAGTTTGCAACCTGATGGAGGTCTGTATAGATGGATTAATAGAACAAGTCCCACACACAGCTAGAAGCTCAAATATTTTTTCAGAGGCAGATGCAGAAAAAAATTATATTCAGTTTGCAACCTGATGGAGGTCTGTATAGATAGATTAATAGAACAAGTCCCACACACAGCTAGAAGCCCAATATTTTTTCAGAGGTAGATGCAGAAAAAAAATATATTCAGTTTGCAACCTGATGGAGGTCAGTATAGATGGACTAATAGAGAAAGTCCCACACACTGCTAGAAGGCCAAATATTTTTTCAGAGCTAGATGCAGATAAAAATTATTTTTAATTTGCAACCTGATGGAGGTCAGTATAGATGGACTAATAGAGAAAGTCCCACACACTGCTAGAAGGCCAAATATTTTTTCAGAGCTAGATGCAGAAAAAAATTATATTCAGTTTGCAACCTGATGGAGGTCATTATAGATGGACTAATAGAACAAGTCCCACACACAGCTAGAAGCCCAAATATTTTTTCAGAGGTAGATGCAGAAAAAAATTATATTCAGTTTGCAACCTGATGGAGGTCTGTATAGATGGATTAATAGAACAAGTCCCACACACAGCTAGAAGCTCAAATATTTTTTCAGAGGTAGATGCAGAAAAAAATTATATTCAGTTTGCAACCTGATGGAGGTCAGTATAGATGGACTAATAGAACAAGTCCCACACACAGCTAGAAGGCCAAATATTTTTTCAGAGGTAGATGCAGATAAAAATTATTTTTAATTTGCAGCCTGATGGAGGCCAGTATAGATGGACTAATAGAGAAAGTCCCACACACTGCTCGAAGGCCAAATATTTTTTCAGAGCTAGATGCAGACAAAAAATTATTTTGAATTTGCAACCTGATGGAGGTCAGTATAGATGGACTAATAGAGAAAGTCCCACACACTGCTAGAAGGCCAAATATTTTTTCAGAGCTAGATGCAGATAAAAATTATTTTTAATTTGCAACCTGATGGAGGTCAGTATAGATGGACTAATAGAGAAAGTCCCACACACTGCTAGAAGGCCAAATATTTTTTCAGAGCTAGATGCAGAAAAAAATTATATTCAGTTTGCAACCTGATGGAGGTCTGTATAGATGGATTAATAGAACAAGTCCCACACACAGCTAGAAGCTCAAATATTTTTTCAGAGGTAGATGCAGAAAAAAATTATATTCAGTTTGCAACCTGATGGAGGTCTGTATAGATAGATTAATAGAACAAGTCCCACACACAGCTAGAAGCCCAATATTTTTTCAGAGGTAGATGCAGAAAAAAAATATATTCAGTTTGCAACCTGATGGAGGTCAGTATAGATGGAATAATAGAGAAAGTCCCACACACTGCTAGAAGGCCAAATATTTTTTCAGAGCTAGATGCAGATAAAAATTATTTTTAATTTGCAACCTGATGGAGGTCAGTATAGATGGACTAATAGAGAAAGTCCCACACACTGCTAGAAGGCCAAATATTTTTTCAGAGCTAGATGCAGAAAAAAATTATATTCAGTTTGCAACCTAATGGAGGTCAGTATAGATGGACTAATAGAACAAGTCCTACACACAGCTAGAAGCCCAAATATATTTTCAGAGGTAGATGCAGAAAAAAAATATATTCAGTTTGCAACCTGATGGAGGTCAGTATAGATGGACTAATAGAGAAAGTCCCACACACTGCTAGAAGGCCAAATATTCTTTCAGAGCTAGATGCAGAAAAAAATTGTATTCAGTTTGCAACCTGATGGAGGTCAGTATAGATGGACTAATAGAACAAGTCCTACACACAGCTAGAAGCCCAAATATTTTTTCAGAGCTAGATGCAGAAAAAAAATATATTCAGTTTGCAACCTGATGGAGGTCAGTATAGATGGACTAATAGAGAAAGTCCCACACACTGCTAGAAGGCCAAATATTTTTTCAGAGCTAGATGCAGAAAAAAATTATATTCAGTTTGCAACCTGATGGAGGTCAGTATAGATGGACTAATAGAACAAGTCCCACACACAGCTAGAAGGCCAAATATTTTTTCAGAGGTAGATGCAGATAAAAATTATTTTTAATTTGCAGCCTGATGGAGGTCAGTATAGATGGACTAATAGAGAAAGTCCCACACACTGCTAGAAGGCCAAATATTTTTTCAGAGCTAGATGCAGACAAAAAATTATTTTGAATTTGCAACCTGATGGAGGTCAGTATAGATGGACTAATAGAGAAAGTCCCACACACTGCTAGAAGGCCAAATATTTTTTCAGAGCTAGATGCAGATAAAAATTATTTTTAATTTGCAACCTGATGGAGGTCAGTATAGATGGACTAATAGAGAAAGTCCCACACACTGCTAGAAGGCCAAATATTTTTTCAGAGCTAGATGCAGAAAAAAATTATATTCAGTTTGCAACCTGATGGAGGTCTGTATAGATGGATTAATAGAACAAGTCCCACACACAGCTAGAAGCTCAAATATTTTTTCAGAGGTAGATGCAGAAAAAAATTATATTCAGTTTGCAACCTGATGGAGGTCTGTATAGATAGATTAATAGAACAAGTCCCACACACAGCTAGAAGCCCAATATTTTTTCAGAGGTAGATGCAGAAAAAAAATATATTCAGTTTGCAACCTGATGGAGGTCAATATAGATGGACTAATAGAGAAAGTCCCACACACTGTTAGAAGGCCAAATATTTTTTCAGAGCTAGATGCAGATAAAAATTATTTTTAATTTGCAACCTGATGGAGGTCAGTATAGATGGACTAATAGAGAAAGTCCCACACACTGCTAGAAGGCCAAATATTTTTTCAGAGCTAGATGCAGAAAAAAATTATATTCAGTTTGTAACCTGATGGAGGTCATTATAGATGGACTAATAGAACAAGTCCCACACACAGCTAGAAGCAAAAATATTTTTTCAGAGGTAGATGCAGAAAAAAATTATATTCAGTTTGCAACCTGATGGAGGTCTGTATAGATGGATTAATAGAACAAGTCCCACACACAGCTAGAAGCTCAAATATTTTTTCAGAGGTAGATGCAGAAAAAAATTATATTCAGTTTGCAACCTGATGGAGGTCAGTATAGATGGACTAATAGAACAAGTCCCACACACAGCTAGAAGGCCAAATATTTTTTCAGAGGTAGATGCAGATAAAAATTATTTTTAATTTGCAGCCTGATGGAGGTCCGTATAGATGGACTAATAGAGAAAGTCCCACACACTGCTAGAAGGCCAAATATTTTTTCAGAGCTAGATGCAGACAAAAAATTATTTTGAATTTGCAACCTGATGGAGGTCAGTATACATGGACTAATAGAGAAAGTCCCACACACTGCTAGAAGGCCAAATATTTTTTCAGAGCTAGATGCAGATAAAAATTATTTTTAATTTGCAACCTGATGGAGGTCAGTATAGATGGACTAATAGAGAAAGTCCCACACACTGCTAGAAGGCCAAATATTTTTTCAGAGCTAGATGCAGAAAAAAATTATATTCAGTTTGCAACCTGATGGAGGTCTGTATAGATGGATTAATAGAACAAGTCCCACACACAGCTAGAAGCTCAAATATTTTTTCAGAGGTAGATGCAGAAAAAAATTATATTCAGTTTGCAACCTGATGGAGGTCTGTATAGATAGATTAATAGAACAAGTCCCACACACAGCTAGAAGCCCAATATTTTTTCAGAGGTAGATGCAGAAAAAAAATATATTCAGTTTGCAACCTGATGGAGGTCAGTATAGATGGAATAATAGAGAAAGTCCCACACACTGCTAGAAGGCCAAATATTTTTTCAGAGCTAGATGCAGATAAAAATTATTTTTAATTTGAAACCTGATGGAGGTCAGTATAGATGGACTAATAAAGAAAGTCCCACACACTGCTAGAAGGCCAAATATTTTTTCAGAGCTAGATGCAGAAAAAAATTATATTCAGTTTGCAACCTGATGGAGGTCAGTATAGATGGACTAATAGAACAAGTCCCACACACAGCTAGAAGCCCAAATATTTTTTCAGAGGTAGATGCAGAAAAAAATTATATTCAGTTTGCAACCTGATGGAGGTCTGTATAGATGGATTAATAGAACAAGTCCCACACACAGCTAGAAGCTCAAATATTTTTTCAGAGGTAGATGCAGAAAAAAATTATATTCAGTTTGCAACCTGATGGAGGTCTGTATAGATGGATTAATAGAACAAGTCCCACACACAGCTAGAAGCCCAATATTTTTTCAGAGGTAGATGCAGAAAAAAAATATATTCAGTTTGCAACCTGATGGAGGTGAGTATAGATGGACTAATAGAGAAAGTCCCACACACTGCTAGAAGGCCAAATATTTTTTCAGAGCTAGATGCAGATATAAATTATTTTTAATTTGCAACCTGATGGAGGTCAGTATAGATGGACTAATAGAGAAAGTCCCACACACTGCTAGAAGGCCAAATATTTTTTCAGAGCTAGATGCAGAAAAAAATTATATTCAGTTTGCAACCTGATGGAGGTCAGTATAGATAGACTAATAGAACAAGTCCCACACACAGCTAGAAGGCCAAATATTTTTTCAGAGGTAGATGCAGATAAAAATTATTTTTAATTTGCAGCCTGATGGAGGTCAGTATAGATGGACTAATAGAGAAAGTCCCACACACTGCTAGAAGGCCAAATATTTTTTCAGAGCTAGATGCAGACAAAAAATTATTTTGAATTTGCAACCTGATGGAGGTCAGTATAGATGGACTAATAGAGAAAGTCCCACACACTGCTAGAAGGCCAAATATTTTTTCAGAGCTAGATGCAGATAAAAATTATTTTTAATTTGCAACCTGATGGAGGTCAGTATAGATGGACTAATAGAGAAAGTCCCACACACTGCTAGAAGGCCAAATATTTTTTCAGAGCTAGATGCAGAAAAAAATTTTATTCAGTTGCAACCTGATGGAGGTCAGTATAGATGGACTAATAGAACAAGTCCCACACACAGCTAGAAGCCCAAATATTTTTTCAGAGGTAGATGCAGAAAAAAATTATATTCAGTTTGCAACCTGATGGAGGTCTGTATAGATGGATTAATAGAACAAGTCCCACACACAGCTAGAAGCCCAAATATTTTTTCAGAGGTAGATGCAGAAAAAAATTATATTCAGTTTGCAACCTGATGGAGGTCTGTATAGATGGATTAGTAGAACAAGTCCCACACACTGCTAGAAGCCCAATATTTTTTCAGAGGTAGATGCAGAAAAAAAATATATTCAGTTTGCAACCTGATGGAGGTCAGTATAGATGGACTAATAGAGAAAGTCCCACACACTGCTAGAAGGCCAAATATTTTTTCAGAGCTAGATGCAGACAAAAAATTATTTTTAATTTGCAACCTGATGGAGGTCAGTATAGATGGACTAATAGAGAAAGTCCCACACACTGCTAGAAGGTCAAATATATTTTCAGAGCTAGATGCAGATATAAATTATTTTTAATTTGCAACATGATGGAGGTCAGTATAGATGGACTAATAGAGAAAGTCCCAAACACTGCTAGAAGGCCAAATATTTTTTCAGAGCTAGATGCAGAAAAAAATTATATTCAGTTTGCAACCTGATGGAGGTCAGTATAGATGGACTAATAGAACAAGTCCCACACACAGCTAGAAGCCCAAATATTTTTTCAGAGGTAGATGCAGAAAAAAATTATATTCAGTTTGCAACCTGATGGAGGTCTGTATAGATGGATTAATAGAACAAGTCCCACACACAGCTAGAAGCTCAAATATTTTTTCAGAGGTAGATGCAGAAAAAAAATATATTCAGTTTGCAACCTGATGGAGGTCTGTATAGATAGATTAATAGAACAAGTCCCACACACAGCTAGAAGCCCAATATTTTTTCAGAGGTAGATGCAGAAAAAAAATATATTCAGTTTGCAACCTGATGGAGGTCAGTATAGATGGACTAATAGAGAAAGTCCCACACACTGCTAGAAGGCCAAATATTTTTTCAGAGCTAGATGCAGATATAAATTATTTTTAATTTGCAACCTGATGGAGGTCAGTATAGATGGACTAATAGAGAAAGTCCCACACACTGCTAGAAGGCCAAATATTTTTTCAGAGCTAGATGCAGAAAAAAATTATATTGAGTTTGCAACCTGATGGAGGTCAGTATAGATGGACTAATAGAACAAGTCCCACACACAGCTAGAAGGCCAAATATTTTTTCAGAGGTAGATGCAGATAAAAATTATTTTTAATTTGCAGCCTGATGGAGGTCAGTATAGATGGACTAATAGAGAAAGTCCCACACACTGCTAGAAGGCCAAATATTTTTTCAGAGCTAGATGCAGACAAAAAATTATTTTGAATTTGCAACCTGATGGAGGTCAGTATAGATGGACTAATAGAGAAAGTCCCACACACTGCTAGAAGGCCAAATATTTTTTCAGAGCTAGATGCAGATAAAAATTATTTTTAATTTGCAACCTGATGGAGGTCAGTATAGATGGACTAATAGAGAAAGTCCCACACACTGCTAGAAGGCCAAATATTTTTTCAGAGCTAGATGCAGAAAAAAATTATATTCAGTTTGCAACCTGATGGAGGTCAGTATAGATGGACTAATAGAACAAGTCCCACACACAGCTAGAAGCCCAAATATTTTTTCAGAGGTAGATGCAGAAAAAAAATATATTCAGTTTGCAACCTGATGGAGGTCAGTATAGATGGACTAATAGAGAAAGTCCCACACACTGCTAGAAGGCCAAATATTTTTTCAGAGCTAGATGCAGAAAAAAATTATATTCAGTTTGCAACCTGATGGAGGTCAGTATAGATGGACTAATAGAGAAAGTCCCACACACTGCTAGAAGGCCAAATATTTTTTCAGAGCTAGATGCAGACAAAAAATTATTTTGAATTTGCAACCTGATGGAGGTCAGTATAGATGGACTAATAGAACAAGTCCCACACACAGCTAGAAGCCCAAATATTTTTTCAGAGGTAGATGCAGAAAAAAATTATATTCAGTTTGCAACCTGATGGAGGTCTGTATAGATGGATTAATAGAACAAGTCCCACACACAGCTAGAAGCTCAAATATTTTTTCAGAGGTAGATGCAGAAAAAAATTATATTCAGTTTGCAACCTGATGGAGGTCTGTATTGATAGATTAATAGAACAAGTCCCACACACAGCTAGAAGCCCAATATTTTTTCAGAGGTAGATGCAGAAAAAAAATACATTCAGTTTGCAACCTGATGGAGGTCAGTATAGATGGACTAATAGAGAAAGTCCCACTCACTGCTAGAAGGCCAAATATTTTTTCAGAGCTAGATGCAGACAAAAAATTATTTTTAATTTGCAACCTGATGGAGGTCAGTATAGATGGACTAATAGAGAAAGTCCCACACACTGCTAGAAGGTCAAATATTTTTTCAGAGTTAGATGCAGATATAAATTATTTTTAATTTGCAACCTGATGGAGGTCAGTATAGATGGACTAATAGAGAAAGTCCCACACACTGCTAGAAGGCCAAATATTTTTTCAGAGCTAGATGCAGAAAAAAATTATATTCAGTTTGCAACCTGATGGAGATCAGTATAGATGGACTAATAGAACAAGTCCTACACACAGCTAGAAGCCCAAATATTTTTTCAGAGGTAGATGCAGAAAAAAAATATATTCAGTTTGCAACCTGATGGAGGTCAGTATAGATGGACTAATAGAGAAAGTCCCACACACTGCTAGAAGGCCAAATATTTTTTCAGAGCTAGATGCAGATAAAAATTATTTTTAATTTGCAACCTGATGGAGGTCAGTATAGATGGACTAATAGAGAAAGTCCCACACACTGCTAGAAGGCCAAATATTTTTTCAGAGCTAGATGCAGAAAAAAATTATATTCAGTTTGCAACCTGATGGAGGTCAGTATAGATGGACTAATAGAACAAGTCCCACACACAGCTAGAAGCCCAAATATTTTTTCAGAGGTAGATGCAGAAAAAAATTATATTCAGTTTGCAACCTGATGGAGGTCTGTATAGATGGATTAATAGAACAAGTCCCACACACAGCTAGAAGCTCAAATATTTTTTCAGAGGTAGATGCAGAAAAAAATTATATTCAGTTTGCAACCTGATGGAGGTCTGTATAGATGGATTAATAGAACAAGTCCCACACACAGCTAGAAGCCCAAATATTTTTTCAGAGGTAGATGCAGAAAAAAAATATATTCAGTTTGCAACCTGATGGAGGTCAGTATAGATGGACTAATAGAGAAAGTCCCACACACTGCTAGAAGGCCAAATATTTTTTCAGAGCTAGATGCAGATATAAATTATTTTTAATTTGCAACCTGATGGAGGTCAGTATAGATGGACTAATAGAGAAAGTCCCACACACTGCTAGAAGGCCAAATATTTTTTCAGAGCTAGATGCAGAAAAAAATTATATTCAGTTTGCAACCTGATGGAGGTCAGTATAGATGGACTAATAGAACAAGTCCCACACACAGCTAGAAGGCCAAATATTTTTTCAGAGGTAGATGCAGATAAAAATTATTTTTAATTTGCAGCCTGATGGAGGTCAGTATAGATGGACTAATAGAGAAAGTCCCACACACTGCTAGAAGGCCAAATATTTTTTCAGAGCTAGATGCAGACAAAAAATTATTTTGAATTTGCAACCTGATGGAGGTCAGTATAGATGGACTAATAGAGAAAGTCCCACACACTGCTAGAATGCCAAATATTTTTTCAGAGCTAGATGTAGATAAAAATTATTTTTAATTTGCAACCTGATGGAGGTCAGTATAGATGGACTAATAGAACAAGTCCCACACACAGCTAGAAGCCCAAATATTTTTTCAGAGGTAGATGCAGAAAAAAATTATATTCAGTTTGCAACCTGATGGAGGTCTGTATAGATGGATTAATAGAACAAGTCCCACACACAGCTAGAAGCCCAAATATTTTTTCAGAGGTAGATGCAGAAAAAAATTATATTCAGTTTGCAACCTGATGGAGGTCTGTATAGATGGATTAATAGAACAAGTCCCACACACTGCTAGAAGCCCAATATTTTTTCAGAGGTAGATGCAGAAAAAAAATATATTCAGTTTGCAACCTGATGGAGGTCAGTATAGATGGACTAATAGAGAAAGTCCCACACACTGCTAGAAGGCCAAATATTTTTTCAGAGCTAGATGCAGAAAAAAAATTATTTTTAATTTGCAACCTGATGGAGGTCAGTATAGATGGACTAATAGAGAAAGTCCCACACACTGCTAGAAGGTCAAATATATTTTCAGAGCTAGATGCAGATGTAAATTATTTTTAATTTGCAACCTGATGGAGGTCAGTATAGATGGACTAATAGAGAAAGTCCCACACACTGCTAGAAGGCCAAATATTTTTTCAGAGCTAGATGCAGAAAAAAATTATATTCAGTTTGTAACCTAATGGAGGTCAGTATAGATGGACTAATAGAACAAGTCCTACACACAGCTAGAAGCCCAAATATTTTTTCAGAGGTAGATGCAGAAAAAAAATATATTCAGTTTGCAACCTGATGGAGGTCAGTATAGATGGACTAATAGAGAAAGTCCCACACACTGCTAGAAGGCCAAATATTTTTTCAGAGCTAGATGCAGAAAAAAATTATATTCAGTTTGCAACCTGATGGAGGTCAGTATAGATGGACTAATAGAACAAGTCCTACACACAGCTAGAAGCCCAAATATTTTTTCAGAGGTAGATGCAGAAAAAAAATATATTCAGTTTGCAACCTGATGGAGGTCAGTATAGATGGACTAATAGAGAAAGTCCCACACACTGCTAGAAGGCCAAATATTTTTTCAGAGCTAGATGCAGAAAAAAATTATATTCAGTTTGCAACCTGATGGAGGTCAGTATAGATGGACTAATAGAACAAGTCCCACACACAGCTAGAAGGCCAAATATTTTTTCAGAGGTAGATGCAGATAAAAATTATTTTTAATTTGCAGCCTGATGGAGGTCAGTATAGATGGACTAATAGAGAAAGTCCCACACACTGCTAGAAGGCCAAATATTTTTTCAGAGCTAGATGCAGACAAAAAATTATTTTGAATTTGCAACCTGATGGAGGTCAGTATAGATGGACTAATAGAGAAAGTCCCACACACTGCTAGAAGGCCAAATATTTTTTCAGAGCTAGATGCAGAAAAAAAATTATTTTGAATTTGCAACCTGATGGAGGTCAGTATAGATGGACTAATAGAGAAAGTCCCACACACTGCTAGAAGGCCAAATATTTTTTCAGAGCTAGATGCAGATAAAAATTATTTTTAATTTGCAACCTGATGGAGGTCAGTATAGATGGACTAATAGAGAAAGTCCCACACACTGCTAGAAGGCCAAATATTTTTTCAGAGCTAGATGCAGAAAAAAATTATATTCAGTTTGCAACCTGATGGAGGTCAGTATAGATGGACTAATAGAACAAGTCCCACACACAGCTAGAAGCCCAAATATTTTTTCAGAGGTAGATGCAGAAAAAAATTATATTCAGTTTGCAACCTGATGGAGGTCTGTATAGATGGATTAATAGAACAAGTCCCACACACAGCTAGAAGCTCAAATATTTTTTCAGAGGTAGATGCAGAAAAAAATTATATTCAGTTTGCAACCTGATGGAGGTCTGTATAGATAGATTAATAGAACAAGTCCCACACACAGCTAGAAGCCCAATATTTTTTCAGAGGTAGATGCAGAAAAAAAATATATTCAGTTTGCAACCTGATGGAGGTCAGTATAGATGGACTAATAGAGAAAGTCCCACACACTGCTAGAAGGCCAAATATTTTTTCAGAGCTAGATGCAGATATAAATTATTTTTAATTTGCAACCTGATGGAGGTCAGTATAGATGGACTAATAGAACAAGTCCCACACACAGCTAGAAGGCCAAATATTTTTTCAGAGGTAGATGCAGATAAAAATTATTTTTAATTTGCAGCCTGATGGAGGTCAGTATAGATGGACTAATAGAGAAAGTCCCACACACTGCTAGAAGGCCAAATATTTTTTCAGAGCTAGATGCAGACAAAAAATTATTTTGAATTTGCAACCTGATGGAGGTCAGTATAGATGGACTAATAGAGAAAGTCCCACACACACTGCTAGAAGGACAAATATTTTTTCAGAGCTAGATGCAGATAAAAATTATTTTTAATTTGCAACCTGATGGAGGTCAGTATAGATGGACTAATAGAGAAAGTCCCACACACTGCTAGAAGGCCAAATATTTTTTCAGAGCTAGATGCAGAAAAAAATTATATTCAGTTTGCAACCTGATGGAGGTCAGTATAGATGGACTAATAAAACAAGTCCCACACACAGCTAGAAGCCCAAATATTTTTTCAGAGGTAGATGCAGAAAAAAATTATATTCAGTTTGCAACCTGATGGAGGTCTGTATAGATGGATTAATAGAACAAGTCCCACACACAGCTAGAAGCTCAAATATTTTTTCAGAGGTAGATGCAGAAAAAAATTATATTCAGTTTGCAACCTGATGGAGGTCTGTATAGATAGATTAATAGAACAAGTCCCACACACAGCTAGAAGCCCAATATTTTTTCAGAGGTAGATGCAGAAAAAAAATACATTCAGTTTGCAACCTGATGGAGGTCAGTATAGATGGACTAATAGAGAAAGTCCCACACACTGCTAGAAGGCCAAATATTTTTTCAGAGCTAGATGCAGATATAAATTATTTTTAATTTGCAACCTCATGGAGGTCAGTATAGATAGACTAATAGAGAAAGTCCCACACACTGCTAGAAGGCCAAATATTTTTTCAGAGCTAGATGCAGAAAAAAATTATATTCAGTTTGCAACCTGATGGAGGTCAGTATAGATGGACTAATAGAACAAGTCCCACACACAGCTAGAAGGCCAAATATTTTTTCAGAGGTAGATGCAGATAAAAATTATTTTTAATTTGCAGCCTGATGGAGGTCAGTATAGATGGACTAATAGAGAAAGTCCCACACACTGCTAGAAGGCCAAATATTTTTTCAGAGCTAGATGCAGACAAAAAATTATTTTGAATTTGCAACCTGATGGAGGTCAGTATAGATGGACTAAGAGAGAAAGTCCCACACACTGCTAGAAGGCCAAATATTTTTTCAGAGCTAGATGCAGATAAAAATTATTTTTAATTTGCAACCTGATGGAGGTCAGTATAGATGGACTAATAGAGAAAGTCCCACACACTGCTAGAAGGCCAAATATTTTTTCAGAGCTAGATGCAGAAAAAAATTATATTCAGTTTGCAACCTGATGGAGGTCAGTATAGATGGACTAATAGAACAAGTCCCACACACAGCTAGAAGCCCAAATATTTTTTCAGAGGTAGATGCAGCAAAAAATTATATTCAGTTTGCAACCTGATGGAGGTCTGTATAGATGGATTAATAGAACAAGTCCCACACACAGCTAGAAGCCCAAATATTTTTTCAGAGGTAGATGCAGAAAAAAATTATATTCAGTTTGCAACCTGATGGAGGTCTGTATAGATGGATTAATAGAACAAGTCCCACACACTGCTAGAAGCCCAATATTTTTTCAGAGGTAGATGGAGAAAAAAAATATATTCAGTTTGCAACCTGATGGAGGTCAGTATAGATGGACTAATAGAGAAAGTCCCACACACTGCTAGAAGGCCAAATATTTTTTCAGAGCTAGATGCAAACAAAAAATTATTTTTAATTTGCAACCTGATGGAGGTCAGTATAGATGGACTAATAGAGAAAGCCCCACACACTGCTAGAAGGTCAAATATATTTTCAGAGCTAGATGCAGATATAAATTATTTTTAATTTGCAACCTGATGGAGGTCAGTATAGATGGACTAATAGAGAAAGTCCCACACACTGCTAGAAGGCCAAATATTTTTCCAGAGCTAGATGCAGAAAAAAATTATATTCAGTTTGCAACCTGATGGAGGTCAGTATAGATGGACTAATAGAACAAGTCCTACACACAGCTTGAAGCCCAAATATTTTTTCAGAGGTAGATGCAGAAAAAAAATATATTCAGTTTGCAACCTGATGGAGGTCAGTATAGATGGACTAATAGAGAAAGTCCCACACACTGCTAGAAGGCCAAATATTTTTTCAGAGCTAGATGCAGAAAAAAATTATATTCAGTTTGCAACCTGATGGAGGTCAGTATAGATGGACTAATAGAACAAGTCCTACACACCGCTAGAAGCCCAAATATTTTTTCAGAGGTAGATGCAGAAAAAAAATATATTCAGTTTGCAACCTGATTTAGGTCAGTATAGATGGCCTAATAGAGAAAGTCCCACACACTGCTAGAAGGCCAAATATTTTTTCAGAGCTAGATGCAGAAAAAAATTATATTCAGTTTGCAACCTGATGGAGGTCAGTATAGATGGACTAATAGAACAAGTCCCACACACAGCTAGATGGCCAAATATTTTTTCAGAGGTAGATGCAGATAAAAATTATTTTTAATTTGCAGCCTGATGGAGGTCAGTATAGATGGACTAATAGAGAAAGTCCCACACACTGCTAGAAGGCCAAATATTTTTTCAGAGCTAGATGCAGATAAAAATTATTTTTAATTTGCAACCTGATGGAGGTCAGTATAGATGGACTAATAGAGAAAGTCCCACACACTGCTAGAAGGCCAAATATTTTTTCATAGCTAGATGCAGAAAAAAATTATATTCAGCTTGCAACCTGATGGAGGTCAGTATAGATGGACTAATAGAACAAGTCCCACACACAGCTAGAAGCCCAAATATTTTTTCAGAGGTAGATGCAGAAAAAAATTATATTCAGTTTGCAACCTGATGGAGGTCTGTATAGATGGATTAATAGAACAAGTCCCACACACAGCAAGAAACCCAAATATTTTTTCAGAGGTAGATGCAGAAAAAAATTATATTCAGTTTGCAACCTGATGGAGGTCTGTATAGATGGATTAATAGAACAAGTCCCACACACAGCTAGAAGCCCAATATTTTTTCAGAGGTAGATGCAGAAAAAAAATATTTTCAGTTTGCAACCTGATGGAGGTCAGTATAGATGGACTATTAGAGAAAGTCCCACACACTGCTAGAAGGCCAAATATTTTTTCAGAGCTAGATGCAGACAAAAAATTATTTTTAATTTGCAACCTGATGGAGGTCAGTATAGATGGACTAATAGAGAAAGTCGCACACACTGCTAGAAGTTCAAATATTTTTTCAGAGCTAGATGCAGATATAAATTATTTTTAATTTGCAACCTGATGGAGGTCAGTATAGATGGACTAATAGAGAAAGTCCCACACACTGCTAGAAGGCCAAATATTTTTTCAGAGGTAGATGCAGACAAAAAAATATTTTGAATTTGCAACCTGATGGAGGTCAGTATAGATGGACTAATAGAGAAAGTCCCACACACTGCTAGAAGGCCAAATATTTTTTCAGAGCTAGATGCAGATAAAAATTATTTTTAATTTGCAACCTGATGGAGGTCAGTATAGATGGACTAATAGAGAAAGTCCCACACACTGCTAGAAGGCCAAATATTTTTTCAGAGCTAGATGCAGAAAAAAATTATATTCAGTTTGCAACCTGATGGAGGTCAGTATAGATTGACAAATAGAACAAGTCCCACATACAGCTAGAAGCCCAAATATTTTTTCAGAGGTAGATGCAGAAAAAAATTATATTCAGTTTGCAACCTGATGGAGGTCTGTATAGATAGATTAATAGAACAAGTCCCACACACAGCTAGAAGCCCAATATTTTTTCAGAGGTAGATGCAGAAAAAAAATATATTCAGTTTGCAACCTGATGGAGGTCAGTATAGATGGACTAATAGAGAAAGTCCCACACACTGCTAGAAGGCCAAATATTTTTTCAGAGCTAGATGCGGATATAAATTATTTTTAATTTTCAACCTGATGGAGGTCAGTATAGATGGACTAATAGAACAAGTCCCACACACAGCTAGAAGGCCAAATATTTTTTCAGAGGTAGATGCAGATAAAAATTATTTTTAATTTGCAGCCTGATGGAGGTCAGTATAGATGGACTAATAGAGAAAGTCCCACACACTGCTAGAAGGCCAAATATTTTTTCAGAGCTAGATGCAGACAAAAAATTATTTTGAATTTGCAACCTGATGGAGGTCAGTATAGATGGACTAATAGAGAAAGTCCCACACACACTGCTAGAAGGCCAAATATTTTTTCAGAGCTAGATGCAGATAAAAATTATTTTTAATTTGCAACCTGATGGAGGTCAGTATAGATGGACTAATAGAGAAAGTCCCACACACTGCTAGAAGGCCAAATATTTTTTCAGAGCTAGATGCAGATAAAAATTATTTTTAATTTGCAACCTGATGGAGGTCAATATAGATGGACTAATATAGAAAGTCCCACACACTGCTAGAAGGCCAAATATTTTTTCAGAGCTAGATGCAGAAAAAAATTATATTCAGTTTGAAACATGATGGAGGTCAGTATAGATGGACTAATAAAACAAGTCCCACACACAGCTAGAAGCCCAAATATTTTTTCAGAGGTAGATGCAGAAAAAAATTATATTCAGTTTGCAACCTGATGGAGGTCTGTATAGATGGATTAATAGAACAAGTCCCACACACAGCTAGAAGCTCAAATATTTTTTCAGAGGTAGATGCAGAAAAAAATTATATTCAGTTTGCAACCTGATGGAGGTCTGTATAGATAGATTAATAGAACAAGTCCCACACACAGCTAGAAGCCCAATATTTTTTCAGAGGTAGATGCAGAAAAAAATACATTCAGTTTGCAACCTGATGGAGGTCAGTATAGATGGACTAATAGAGAAAGTCCCACACACTGCTAGAAGGCCAAATATTTTTTCAGAGCTAGATGCAGATATAAATTATTTTTAATTTGCAACCTGATGGAGGTCAGTATAGATGGACTAATAGAGAAAGTCCCACACACTGCTAGAAGGCCAAATATTTTTTCAGAGCTAGATGCAGAAAAAAATTATATTCAGTTTGCAACCTGATGGAGGTCAGTATAGATAGACTAATAGAACAAGTCCCACACACAGCTAGAAGGCCAAATATTTTTTCAGAGGTAGATGCAGATAAAAATTATTTTTAATTTGCAGCCTGATGGAGGTCAGTATAGATGGACTAATAGAGAAAGTCCCACACACTGCTAGAAGGCCAAATATTTTTTCAGAGCTAGATGCAGACAAAAAATTATTTTGAATTTGCAACCTGATGGAAGTCAGTATAGATGGACTAAGAGAGAAAGTCCCACACACTGCTAGAAGTCCAAATATTTTTTCAGAGCTAGATGCAGATAAAAATTATTTTTAATTTGCAACCTGATGGAGGTCAGTATAGATGGACTAATAGAGAAAGTCCCACACACTGCTAGAAGGCCAAATATTTTTTCAGAGCTAGATGCAGAAAAAAATTATATTCAGTTTGCAACCTGATGGAGGTCAGTATAGATGGACTAATAGAACAAGTCCCACACACAGCTAGAAGCCCAAATATTTTTTCAGAGGTAGATGCAGAAAAAAATTATATTCAGTTTGCAACCTGATGGAGGTCTGTATAGATGGATTAATAGAACAAGTCCCACACACAGCTAGAAGCCCAAATATTTTTTCAGAGGTAGATGCAGAAAAAAATTATATTCAGTTTGCAACCTGATGGAGGTCTGTATAGATGGATTAATAGAACAAGTCCCACACACTGCTAGAAGCCCAATATTTTTTCAGAGGTAGATGGAGAAAAAAAATATATTCAGTTTGCAACCTGATGGAGGTCAGTATAGATGGACTAATAGAGAAAGTCCCACACACTGCTAGAAGGCCAAATATTTTTTCAGAGCTAGATGCAAACAAAAAATTATTTTTAATTTGCAACCTGATGGAGGTCAGTATAGATGGACTAATAGAGAAAGTCCCACACACTGCTAGAAGGTCAAATATATTTTCAGAGCTAGATGCAGATATAAATTATTTTTAATTTGCAACCTGATGGAGGTCAGTATAGATGGACTAATAGAGAAAGTCCCACACACTGCTAGAAGGCCAAATATTTTTTCAGAGCTAGATGCAGAAAAAAATTATATTCAGTTTGCAACCTGATGGAGGTCAGTATAGATGGACTAATAGAACAAGTCCTACACACAGCTTGAAGCCCAAATATTTTTTCAGAGGTAGATGCAGAAAAAAAATATATTCAGTTTGCAACCTGATGGAGGTCAGTATAGATGGACTAATAGAGAAAGTCCCACACACTGCTAGAAGGCCAAATATTTTTTCACAGCTAGATGCAGAAAAAAATTATATTCAGTTTGCAACCTGATGGAGGTCAGTATAGATGGACTAATAGAACAAGTCCTACACACCGCTAGAAGCCCAAATATTTTTTCAGAGGTAGATGCAGAAAAAAAATATATTCAGTTTGCAACCTGATTTATATCAGTATAGATGGACTAATAGAGAAAGTCCCACACACTGCTAGAAGGCCAAATATTTTTTCAGAGCTAGATGCAGACAAAAAATTATTTTGAATTTGCAACCTGATGGAGTTCAGTATAGATGGACTAATAGAGAAAGTCCCACACACTGCTAGAAGGCCAAATATTTTTTCAGAGCTAGATGCAGATAAAAATTATTTTTAATTTGCAACCTGATGGAGGTCAGTATAGATGGACTAATAGAGAAAGTCCCACACACTGCTAGAAGGCCAAATATTTTTTCATAGCTAGATGCAGAAAAAAATTATATTCAGTTTGCAACCTGATGGAGGTCAGTATAGATGGACTAATAGAACAAGTCCCACACACAGCTAGAAGCCCAAATATTTTTTCAGATGTAGATGCAGAAAAAAATTATATTCAGTTTGCAACCTGATGGAGGTCTGTATAGATGGATTAATAGAACAAGTCCCACACACAGCAAGAAACCCAAATATTTTTTCAGAGGTAGATGCAGAAAAAAATTATATTCAGTTTGCAACCTGATGGAGGTCTGTATAGATGGATTAATAGAACAAGTCCCACACACAGCTAGAAGCCCAATATTTTTTCAGAGGTAGATGCAGAAAAAAAATATATTCAGTTTGCAACCTGATGGAGGTCAGTATAGATGGACTAATAGAGAAAGTCCCACACACTGCTAGAAGGCCAAATATTTTTTCAGAGCTAGATGCAGACAAAAAATTATTTTTAATTTGCAACCTGATGGAGGTCAGTATAGATGGACTAATAGAGAAAGTCCCACACACTGCTAGAAGTTCAAATATTTTTTCAGAGCTAGATGCAGATATAAATTATTTTTAATTTGCAACCTGATTGAGGTCAGTATAGATGGACTAATAGAGAAAGTCCCAAACACTGCTAGAAGGCCAAATATTTTTTCAGAGGTAGATGCAGACAAAAAAATATTTTGAATTTGCAACCTGATGGAGGTCAGTATAGATGGACTAATAGAGAAAGTCCCACACACTGCTAGAAGGCCAAATATTTTTTCAGAGCTAGATGCAGATAAAAATTATTTTTAATTTGCAACCTGATGGAGGTCAGTATAGATGGACTAATAGAGAAAGTCCCACACACTGCTAGAAGGCCAAATATTTTTTCAGAGCTAGATGCAGAAAAAAATTATATTCAGTTTGCAACCTGATGGAGGTCAGTATAGATGGACAAATAGAACAAGTCCCACATACAGCTAGAAGCCCAAATATTTTTTCAGAGGTAGATGCAGAAAAAAATTATATTCAGTTTGCAACCTGATGGAGGTCTGTATAGATGGATTAATAGAACAAGTCCCACACACAGCTAGAAGCCCAATATTTTTTCAGAGGTAGATGCAGAAAAAATATATATTCAGTTTGCAACCTGATGGAGGTCAGTATAGATGGACTAATAGAGAAAGTCTCACACACTGCTAGAAGGCCAAATATTTTTTCAGAGCTAGATGCAGATATAAATTATTTTTAATTTGCAACCTGATGGAGGTCAGTAGATATGGACTAATAGAGAAAGTCCCACACACTGCTAGAAGGCCAAATATGTTTTCAGAGCTAGATGCAGACAAAAAATTATTTTTAATTTGCAACCTGATGGAGGTCAGTATAGATGGACTAATAGAGAAAGTCCCACACACTGCTAAAAGGCCAAATATTTTTTCAGAGCTAGATGCAGATATAAATTATTTTTAATTTGCAACCTGATGGAGGTCAGTATAGATGGACTAATAGAGAAAGTCCCACACACTGCTAGAAGGCCAAATATTTTTTCAGAGCTAGATGCAGAAAAAAATTATATTCAGTTTGCAACCTGATGGAGGTCAGTATAGATGGACTAATAGAACAAGTCACACACACAGCTAGAAGCCCAAATATTTTTTCAGAGGTAGATGCAGATAAAAATTATTTTTAATTTGCAGCCTGATGGAGGTCAGTATAGATGGACTAATAGAGAAAGTCCCACACACTGCTAGAAGGCCAAATATTTTTTCAGAGCTAGATGCAGACAAAAAATTATTTTGAATTTGCAACCTGATGGAGGTCAGTATAGATGGACTAATAGAGAAAGTCCCACACACAGCTAGAAGGCCAAATATTTTTTCAGAGCTAGATGCAGACAAAAAATTATTTTTAATTTGCAACCTGATGGAGGTCAGTATAGATGGACTAATAAAGTCCCACACACTGCTAGAAGGCCAAATATTTTTTCAGAGCTAGATGCAGAAAAAAATTATATTCAATTTGCAACCTGATGGAGGTCAGTATAGATGGACTAATAGAATGATGCTATGCCCAAAAGATTTTACTTCACTCGGTGCAGTAAAAAAATTGGTATTCTATACACAGGTGGTATATCTTGCAACACAGATAGGCTACTCCACTGACTAACACACTCTGCAATAGGCCAAAAAGGATTAGCTTTGCTAGATTCAGCCAAATGCTGTGAAAAAAACTTGCACAGCACTGGCACAGACCTGCCTGGCAAAAACTGATAGGAACTGATGTAACCTAGTCCTGAAAAGGACTGCAATAACAATTAGTCTTTACTCCCACAATCTATCTATTTAAGAGCACAGACCTGCCTGATAAAAGTCGTAGGAAATGCTGTAACCCAGTCCTTAAAAGGACTGCAATCACAACTATTCCCTACTCCCAAGCTATCTGTAGATTTGTGCGAAAATTGGCTGGAAATTAACAAGGTCTAACACGCAGCTGCAGCAGTGAGAAAATGGTGGCGACGGGGAAAATGGCTTGGTCTTATAGGGCAAGGACATGTGACATACACTGCCAATGACACATGCCCTTGCTTGTGTGAAAAAAAGCACTTCGCTCCGTGTGTGCGCTGCTGATAGGCTGACAGATTGCACCTCCCCACTGTAAATGCGGGAAAGAGAAAAAAAAATGGAGATCTTGATTATTCCTGCAGAGATCCATCCCCTGCCCCTCCCCCCACCCCGCTGTACACTCAAACTGCGTATTAACATTAATTTTCATCATTACTGAGAAAAAATCCAGTTATAATTTTGGTGCACGAACAGTTATCGAACATAACCTCGAACAGCCGAATTTTTTTCAAATCGTTCGTGTTCGCCGAACGGCTCGAACACCGCCCAAAACAGCTTGAATTTGAGATTGGCGAACAGTTCGAGTCGAACAACGCTCATCTCTACTTACAAGTTATGAGGTAATAGTTGGGACACATAAGGTAAAAAGTGCTTGTCATGTATGGTCCAGTCATCAGTATGATAAATAAATCGGGATACTCAAATAAAGTTACATGAAACAGGAATCAGTAAGTATCTGTATAATTACAGATACAAAGTGCTACTGGAAACAAATGAGAGTACTGGAAACAAATGAGAGAAAGGACCAGATTCTGAGGAAAATTTAGGAAGGAAGAGCAAGAAACAGTCACAAAATTAGAACACCATCAAGTTAATTTACTTCAGTTCTTCAATTCAAAAAGTGAAACTCATATATTATATAGAGTCATTTCAAACAGAGTGATTTATTTCAAGTGTTTATTTCTATTAATGTTGATAATTATGGCTTACAGCCAAAGAAAACGCAAAAGTCATTATCTCAGTAAATTAGAATAATTAACAAAAAACACATGCAAAGGCTTCCAAAGTATTTGAAAAGGTCCCTTAGTCTGTTCCAGTAGGCTCCACAATCATGGGGTAGACTGCTGACTTGACAGCTATCCAGAAGGCAGTCATTGACACACTCCACAAGGAGCGTAAGCCACAAAAGGTCATTGCTAAAGAAGCTGGCTGTTCACAGACTGCTGTATCCAAGCATATTAATAGAAGGTGAAAGGAAAAAGTGTGGTAAAGAAAGGTGCACAAGCAACCGGGATAACCGCAGCCTTGAAAGGTTTGTTAAGAAAAAGCCATTCAAAAATTTGGGGGAGAGGCACTTGGAGTGGACTGCTGCGGGAGTCATTGCTAAAAGAGCCACCACACACAGATGTATCCAGGACATGGGCTACAAGTGTTGTATTCCTTGTGTCAAGCCACTCATGACCAATATACAACGCTAGAAGCGTCTTACCTGGGCCAAGGAGAAAAAGACCTGGACTGTTGCTCAGTGGTCCAAAGTGTTGTTTTCAGATGAAATTTAATTTTGCATTTCATTTGGAAATCAAGGTCCTAGAGTCTGGAGGAAGAGTGAAGAGGCACAAAATCCAAGCTGCTTGAGGTCTAGTGTGAAGTTTCCACAATCAGTAATGGTTTGGGGAGCCATGTCATCTGCTGGTGTAGGTCCACTGTATTTTATCAAGACCAAAGTCAGCGCAGCCGTCTACCAAGAAACTTTAGAGCACTTCATGCTTCCTTCTGCTGACCAGCTTTTTGGAAATGGAAATTTCATTCTCCAGCAGGACTTGGCACCTGTCCACACTGCCAAAAGTACCAATATCTGGTTTAAAAACAACAGTATCTCTGTGCTTGATTGGCCAGCAAACTCACCTGACCTTAACCCCATAGAGAATCTATGGGGCATTGTTAAGAGGAAGATGAGAGACACCAGACCCAACAATGCAGACGAGCTGAAGGCTACTATCAAAGCAACCTGGGCTTCCATAACACCTCAGCAGTGCCACAGGCTGATCGCCTCCATGCCACGCTGTATTGATGCAGTAATTGATGCAAAAGGAGCACCGACCAAGTATTGAGTGCATTTACTGAACATACATTTCAGTAGGACAACATTTCGGATTTTAAAAATATTTTTCAAGCTGTTGTTATAAAGTATTCTAATTTTCTGAGATAATGACTTTTTTCTTTTCATTGGCTGTAAGTCATAATCATCAACATTAACAGAAATAAACACTTGAAATAGATTACTCTGTTTGTAATGACTCTATATAATATATGATTTTCACTTTTTGTGTTGAAGAACTGAAATAAATTAACTTTTTGATGATAGTCATATTTTGTGAGAAGCACCTGTATATTAGTGGGGTGAGGAGATAGGCCAGGAGATGTAGGGTGGTGCAGGATGATAAATAACTTTGTGCATGAGAGTGATCAGTTTAAATGGACTCTGTAGTATTTAAGCAATCAGTGCAATGACTGGCACAGGGTGGAGGCATCGATGTAACAGGTGACAGATCAACAGACATATGACCATGGCTGCTGCATTCAGAATAGATTGGAGAGAAAGGGATTTAATGAAAGAGAGACCTATAGAGAATTGCAGTACTCCAGACTTGAATGAATCAAACAACAGTAAGAGTTTTTGTAAAATAAAAGGTAAGAAAAGGTCAGATTTTTTTATGTTTTTGAGGTGCAGTGGAGATGAGCAAGAATTTGATCAGATTTGGGAGTGCAGGAAATATCAAACAAATCTTATCTCCTATGAAAGATACCAACTGTTGGGTAGGTGGGACTCTAAAGCATTTTTATGGTAAATTGAGCCCTTTGTTGCAATCCACAGGATTTACGGTGTACTCATTAATTTGTTTGTTTAATTTAATATTTTTATTTCATTTTGATAAGCCATTGGTCCAATGCAACAAGAACATCACTCAACCTCTCTTTTTCTTCATAAATTCACCTAAACTTTTCACATGCAAGGGGAATTAAAGAGGTGGTCTTCTACAATGTATAATTTGTCCATCATTTTAAACCTTCTAAATAAGTATTTAGGTAAATATCTTATATTGCCATATGTGCCAGTGAGCAGCGCTATCGCTGTTCGCTCAGTTTGCATCACGTGACCCCGGCAGCAGCCGCCGCTTACATCTGCTGATGTTACGTCAACTTTCGGACTTCCTTAAGTCACACAGGCTAGACTCAGTCACACGCACCACCTCTAATTGACCGGGCTGTGGGCGGTGTTTCACCGCACATTACAGCCCAGTATCCAGTGCGCACTTGCGAACAATAAAAGTAGAGGAGATAGGGAAAGCTCACTCTGGATACTGGGCTGTGATGTGCAGTGAAACACAGCCCACAGCCTAGTCAATCGGGGGGGTCCTTGCAACTGGGTATCGCCTAGGTGAATCAAGGAAATATAGAAGTTGACATGACATCAGCAACATAAGGTATTTACAAAAATACTTATTTAAATCGATTTAAATCGATGGGTGAATTATACACAGCAGTGGACCATCTCTTTAATTAAAAGACAATGAGTAGCAAATCTTTAAAACTCAAGTCAGGCTGAAATTTTCCTCCGATCCCACTTGGTGCATGAGATTTATTCCATTCAGAATATTGTAATTTTTCAGCCATTTGTAATATGGAGCCCAGATAAAGTACTATGACACAGCTGCTTCTAAATGGTAAATTTACTAGAGGAGGACATAGTTTTTTTCTACATGGTTAATCTACTAAAAGGAGGTCACAACTAATTCTTGTAGATGGTAAAGTCTCTTACTACTCAGCTCCTTAGAGGAAAAAGGCTGTAAGGTTTACCTTTCATAATATAAAGGAGTCCATCTTACATTGTTTTTTGTATAAAAACATTCATCATGAAATAACAGCACACGTCTCTCCTGTGTTTAAATGCTGCACACTACCAACCTTCCCCATTGACAATGGTATCTTCCAGCTCAAAGCAGGAAATCTAATACAGCAATCAAATTGATGAGACAGTGGGGAGCCCGACTTCAGTTGATTCTGGTCTCTCTCTCTCAGAGCTAGAGCTTTGCCTACAAATTTACAATGAGCCTTATAGATAAGTATCTGAAAATATACATATATAAATATGAATTAAATATTCATCCTAGAGCTTGAAAATAAATAACACATAATAATACAGTGAAAATTTCATTCTTAGCTTAGGACAATTTTGAAATGTGAAACATTCTGTATTCTAAAATTTGTTGATTCATTTTATAAATGATTGACATTTCCTACAGGTTCTAATGTTTAACAGTGATGTTAGTGAAATGTAATCAATATATTTAACTTTTTTACCCTTGAGGAATTCAAAATATACATTAATTTACGTGAATACACAACAGTTTGAAGGGCAGATTAAGTGAGGAAATTGACAGAAACGGTAATGCAATATTGCTCCTGTCCTTGGGTGACAAGGCTTACATGTCTTCATGTTAATTTACATAAAACTTGTTGCACCTGCAAATTAATTCTCTCTTGTTGTCATTTATCATCTTTGACCTTCATAAAAATCTTTACAGAGCAAATATAAAGGACAATTAAAAGTCAGAGTTAGTTATTAATCAAACCAAGGTTATTACAGCATTAATTTATCATGAATTACTAATGAGTAATTTAATTGCACTGTTTAACATTATGTAAATAATTTACAAATAGTATTTTCTACAATTATAAATCCTTATTCAAAATGTTTTGCTTATTGTTATAAGAAGTTTGGTGACTAATAAAGGTCGAATGCTTTTAAGATTTTTAACAAATATCAATTTTGTGGATAAAACATTAATTCTTACCTAATATTAAACAAACACATCTTTTTTTATTCTAACTCAGTCTTTCTCAAAGACAACAGAAACACAAAATTATCTTGTGATGTCTTATTTCTTGTGTGGATTAAAGTGTAATATTATGTGCTAACTGTGCTGTTTTCTGTTGCTATTAGAGATGGGCGGATTTATTTGAGTGCAATTGAATTCTCCAGAACATGGAGTTTTGTAATTCACTCCATGCCAAATATACAAAGAAAATAGTTAGCTCACCCTGGGAGTATTGACTGCATGGCTGGCAGCAGAACCAGCAAACTTCAGAAGAAAAATTTGCTAGCGCCCCAAATAAGGAAAAATCACAGATCTTTATTATTTATTCTGAAAATAGCAATGAACTATATGGCAGAAAGAGGACAAATAGAATCAGAATCATCTAATTATGTGTGCCGAGGCATTATGACTAGTGTTGAGCCACCCCCGTAGTGTTCGAGTTCGGTTCGGTTCGTTGAACACCCGTGTGTTCGCCGAACTGTTCGTCGAACTGTTCGTCGAACACCTTCGAACACCGTTAAAACCAATGGCAGGCAAACAAAAACACATAGAAACACATAGAAAACACCTTCAAAGGTGTCCAAAAGCTGACAAACTGCTCAGAAGACACAACTAACACATGGAAAAGTGACAAGTACATATAGTCATGCGAAAAGAAAAGAGGTGGAGGAGTAAAAGGAGGGGGAGACACAGATATAGGCATGTCATGCCCTTCTAAAATCCAAAAAGTGAGAAGCCGAGACGGCCAGTCCGCTCCTGCCCGTGCCACCTCCGTGTCGCCGGGTTTGTGCCAGAGCCGCGGTGAACCCTGACGGCCAGCCCCCCTCTCCCAATACTGGTGCCTGTCCGCTGGTGGGTCGAGAGAGCACCCCTGTGGTGGAGGCAGCTCTAAGCTTTTTAATTTAAATTGTCCCTCTAATTTGAATGAATACACTTTAAATCCATTTACAAGGATCTATTGGAGGGCAAGTCTCATGCCAGCAGCCGCGTAATTCCAGCTCCAGTAGCGTCCACTAAAGCTGCTGCAGTTAAAAAGCTTTTATAAGGATCGAGCTCGGCTGTCCACCGCAAGGCATCCTAGTGCCAGTCCCAGCCCCTATGCCTTGGGGTGCCTCCTGATGCTCTTCACTGAGTATCCCGTGGTCCCGAAGCATTTCTTTGAAAAAATTAAGTGTCCAAACTATAGGTGGTGTAGCTTGCTTAACAGCCGGGATAATCCGCTGACTAGCAGACACTGCTACTAGGCACAAAGTATTTCCTGGGCTAGATGCAGTTAAAAATTTGTAAGTAGATAGTCTCGTTGGATGCTGAGAAAGCATTCCATAGAGTCTCCTGGCACGCCATATATGATTCTCTTAAAAAGCTTGGGGTAGGGGTCTAGGGGACCCTTTTATAGCCAAAATCACGGCCCTGTATCACAATACGTCACCTAGGCTGAAGATAAATGGAACTGTAGCACCGAGGGCTCGGTTGCTACAGACGTATTGCACCTCACCCAGAGGTGTGATATCTCACTCTCAGATAAGGATGGAGTGTGGATCAGGACCCGACAAATGCATGCATTACACCACATTGCCGTGGGGCAGGGCGACCAATATGCCCCTGAGATGGGCACGACAGTCCCTGTCCCTGGCTGGAGTGGGGGGAGGGAACACTGAGGAAGGGGAACCCTGCAGTGCAGGAGCAGGGAGGAAGCAGTTCCTGGGTGCATTGAGAAGGGAGTATAAAAGGTGGGCACCATCTTAGTTCAGTGCAGAGAAGTCTGAGCAGAAGTGGCAGGGAGCAGGGGCTCTGCATGAGCTCTGCTCCGGAGGCGGGCCTAGTAACAGAGGCCCAGGCCTGCAAGAGGGAGAAGGAAGGAAGAGGAGTGGAGAAGGCTCCAGGAACGAGGAATGAAGGGATCCCAGGGGTGCGGACGGGCGAGTCGCCACCGCACGCCCGAATCCACCTGCGTGGAGGGGTCAGGCCAAAGGGGGAGACCGGTCCCCGAACTAGTGGAGGCAGGAAACGACCCTCAGCTAGAAACCGGAGGCTCTGACATTTTATGTGGCGCAGCCCCTTGCTCCACCCGCTAGGTAGGCACCACATAGGGTCAGGGAAACTGGCGCCAAGTTTACCAAGAGGAGGCCCGAGGCAGCCGGACAGAAGGGTTGGTAAGAAAGGCCAGACAAAGGACACACAAAGGGGGTCCTGTGAAGCGCTCCAAAGTTATCTGGGAGTTGTCTGAGCCCCTCACCTGGTGAGCACAGTACGATGTGGGCAGCCGTTACCTGCAGACGTGGTCTGGATAATAAGAACTGTGAGTAAAGGCCCTGAACTGCATCACTGACTCCGTGTCGTTACTGCTGCTGCCCTGCACCATCACCCCCATCCTCCGCATACACTGCCCTGAGGCTATACTCCTCCCTTGGGGAGTTATGCTACGCTCTGCTGCACCCACAACACCAGCCTTAGCGGTCTGCCCTGTAGCGGCGGTTCACTCTGACCGCAATCCACGGGTGGCGTAGTCGGACATTTAAACATCAAAACCACATAAATAGTTCCGCCACTGGTTTGACCGCCCTGAGCCACGGAACCGGATCGCCGCCACGAAGACTACAACCACCAGCATCCACCAAAAAGGGTCCGGCTCCGGGTGTCCCAAGGCCCAGGGGGTGCGTCAGAACATTTTCATCACCTTTCACAATCACCAATGGGACAAGGCAGGGATGTCCTCTGTCCCCTCTCTTATACATCCTAGTGACGGAGCACCTGCTCTCATCAATTCGCCATAACCCCAATATTAGGTGGATTGAGGTGGGAGGCACCGAGTACAAGTGCTCTCTATTTGCTGATGATGTCCTAGTATATATCACTCAATCACATATATCCATCCCTGCTGTTATGGCTGAAATAGATCACTTTGTTACATGGTAAAATTTTAAAATCAATGCAGCGAAGTCTGAGGCCCTCGATGTCTCCCTCCCTAAATCCATATAGGATTCCATCCAGTCCAACTTTCCCTTTGCCTGGCCCTCACAGGGTATCAAATACTTAGGAATTCCTATTCATAGAGACCTCTCCCATCTATGTTATCTTAATTTTGGGCCCTTTATTGAACAATTTCATACAGACCACGGTTGGCAAGTTAGAACTGTAAGATTCACTACGTGAACCACTGGTGTTTTGTGGAAAAGCACATGTACACCGCGTTCCAAATTATTATGCAAAAAGTGTTTAGGAGTGATAAGGGAAGAATTTGTTTGTTTGTCAGTTAAACTCATTGATGGTGATGTGTGTCAGGGCTCTTTATATCACTGTAAGCAATTGCAGACACCTGTGCTAATTAGTTTGGCAGGTGTGTCCAATGAAAGGCAAGACTACTTAAGAAGGCTCTCTCACATTATTAAGCAGCCTACATTTTCTGCCAAAATGGGAAAGAAAAAGGATGTGTCGGCTGCTGAGAAGCAACAAATTGTGGAGTGTTTAGGTCAAGGCATGACTACAATCAACATTGTGCGATGATCAGGATGAAGTGTCTTGGCAATCAAGAAGTATGTAGCTGATTCACAGTACACACGTGTGCGTGCTGATAAGGGCAAATTGAGGACTCTTTCCTACAGGCAATTACGTCAGGTTGAAAGAGCAGCGGCAAAAAAGCCTTGTCATAGCAGCAGACAAGTTTTTGAAGCTGCTTGTGCCTCCAACGTCCCCCGAACAACAAGATGCAGGGTCCTTCAGAGGTTTGCAGCTGTGCATACGCCATCCTGTCGACCTCCTCTATCCACTTCACACAAGCAGAAAAGGCTCCAGGGCTCCAGTGGGCCAAACATTACATGAAGACTGATTTCAAAACTGTTTTGTTCACGGATGAGTGCCGTGCAGCGCTCGATGGTCCAGATGAATGGAGTGGAGGATGGCTGGTTGATGGACACCCCACGCAAACACGGCTACAGCGCCAACAAGGAGGAGGTGGAGTAATGTTTTGGGCTGGAATCATGGGGAGAGAGATTGTCGGCCCCTTTAGGATCCCTGAAGGCGCTAAAGATGAACTCCATAATGTATGTGGATTTTCTCAAACAGCACTTCCTGCCATGGTTCAAGAAGAAGAACCGTGTATTTCACAGCAAGATCATTTTTCTGCATGATAATGCACCATCTCATGCTGCACATAAAACATCTGCATCTCTGGCTGATATGGGCATAAAAGGGGACAAACTTATGGTGTGACCCCCATGCTCCCCTGACCTCTACCCCATTCAGAACCTTTGGAGCATCATTAAAAGGAGTGTCTATGATGGCGGGAGGCAGTTCACATCTAAGCAACAGCTCTGGGAGGGTATTCTGTCCTCATGCAAAACAATTGAAGCAGAAACCATCCAAAACCTGACAAATTCAATGGACGAGAGAGTTCAGAAGCTCCTTTCGAACAAGGGGTCCTATGTGAAAATGTAACATCACCTAGAATAAAGTTTTGAGTTGAAAACTGTTTGATTTCAGTTTCTAACAACCTGCTAATGCTTATAATTTCAAAAATGACCATTTTTTTGGTCTTTATTAAAATGAAAAGGTTGATCGAAAATTTTGGGGGATCTAAGAGTGTGGCAACCCAGTAGTCATGATTACTTCGAATTCTGACAATATGAGGGTCATGCTGCAGGTAGTGCAGCAAGAAGGCACTTATGTGTCTTGCGCATCTCGGAGCCCCAAAATTATTTTCCGGGCTAGATGCAGCTAAAAATTATTTTTAATTTTAAATCTGGTGAAGCTTATTATAGATGGCCTAATAGGATCAGTGCTGCACACTGCTACAAAGCCCAAATTATTTTCCAGTCAAGATACAGATAAACATGATTAGTAATTTGAAAGCTTAAAACAGTTGGTAGGGTGATTTTAACCAATCATCAAGCTTTTACTCTCCCCAGGATGACACAGGGGTAGAAAAGTCGTTTCGGATCCATGATTTGTTCATCTTTATGAACGTGAGTCCGTCTACATTATCAGTGGAGAGCCGCGTGCGCTTATCTGTCAGCACACCACCAGCAGCGCTGAACACACGTTCAGACAGAACGCTGGCTGCGGGGCATGACAAGATCTCCAAGGCGTAAGTGGCTAGCTCCGGCCATTTATCCAGATTGGAAGCCCAAAAAGAGCAAGGGTCCAGTGACACAGTCGTGGCTTCAATGTTTACTTGGAGATACTCCTGTACCATCGTCTCTAGGCGTTGACTATGTGTCAGACTTCTTGTCTCCTGTGGCCTTGCAAAGGATGGGCTAAAAAAGTGGTGAAATGATTCCGCAAAATTGATGTTACCAGCAGATACTGTGGTTCTGTTACGGTTTGAGTGCTGAACACTTGACGGTCCCACGGTTGGCAAGTTGGAACTGTGAGATTCACTACGTGCACCACTGGTATTTTGTGGAAAAGCACATGTAAGATTCTGCAACAGTCTCTGCTGATACTCCTGCATGCGTGCATCCCTTTCTATGGCAGGAATAATTTCTGCAAATTTACTTTTGTACCGGGGATCTAACAGTGTGGCAACCCAGTAGTCAGGATTATTTCTAATTCTCACAATTCGAGGGTCATGTTGCAGGTAGTGCAGCAAGAAGGCACTCATGTGTGTTGCGCATCCAGGAGCACCAAGTCCCTGTTGTGTTGGTGGCGAGGTAACAATCATGCTTCCTTCCTCTGTCCTCTCCCCCCAACCTCGCACAACAGAAATGTGATCAAGGTCTCCCTCATCTGATGAGTCTTCCATCAGTTCGTCCTCCACTTCTTCCTGGGCTCCTGCACCTTCCTCACTAGTTTGGCTGCTACCATGCGCCCTGGTAAAATCATCTCCCCCACCCTCACATGCCTGCCGCCTTGGTGCTGCCGACCGTCTGGACCTTGCAGATGTTAGCCCTTCCGCATACAACTCCTCCTCCTCTACTTCCTCCACCTCCTCTTGTGCCACCACCTGACTCCGAATTCTGTTTAACATGTGCTCCAGCATGTAAATCACCGGAATAGTCATGCTGATAATGGCATCGTCAGCACTAAACATCTTCGTCGCCATTTCAAAACTGTGCAGAAGGGTGCATAGGTCCCTGATCTGAGACCACTCCTCCAGCGTGATTTGCCCCACCTCTGAATCTCGTTGGCCCAGGCTATACGTCAGAACGTATTGCACCAGGGCTTGTCGGTGCTGCCACAGTCACTGCAACATGTGCAGAGTTGAATTCCACCGGGTAGGCACATCGCATTTTAGCCGGTGAAGTGGCAGGCCCAACGACTTCTGTAGAGATGTAAGTCGCTGAGCTGCGGGATGCGAACGGCGGAAGTGAGCACACAGCGACCGTGCCCTCTGCAGAAGGCCATCTAGTCCTAGATAGTGGGCTAAAAATTGCTGGACAACCAGGTTCAACACGTGAGCCATACAAGGCACGTGTGTGACATTGCCCCGGCGAAGGGCCGCACCCAGGTTTGCAGCATTGTCGCACACGGCCTTCCCTGGTTTCAGGTCCAGTGGAGACAACCATTCATGAAATTGGTTCTCCAGAGCTGACCACAACTCCTCAGCTGTGTGACTCACATTTCCCAGACATTTCAATGTAAAAACCGCCTGATGACGTTGAGCCCTACTGCCAGCATAGTAAGGAGGTGTGCAGGATCCCTTCTGCGCAGTTAGAAAGCTTGTGGCATGACCAGACAGGCTTTGGGTGCAGGTGGAAGACCGAGAGGAGGTTGAGGAGGCAGAAGCAGTGGAGGAACTTTGACATAAAGAGGATTGACGCACAACTCGTGGGGACGGCAAGACTTGGACAGCAGCCCCTTGTCCTGCTGTCACCATAGTTACCCAGTGCCCAGTCAGCGACATGTAACGCCCCTGTCCATGCCTACTCGTCCAAGTGTCTGTGGTGAAATGCACCCTGTCACACACAGAGTTTCTCAAAGAAGCGGTGATGTTGTGTGCAACATGCTGGTGGAGCGCAGGCACACCTTTCTTTGAGAAGTAGTGCCGACTGGGCATCTGGTACTGGGGCACTGCGACGGACATAAGGTCTCGAAAATCCTCTGTGTCCACCAGGCGGAAAGGCAGCATTTCTGTAGCCAAGAGCTTGCAGATGGTGAAATTCAACCTCTTAGCTTTCTCATGGCTAGGAGGAAATGGTCTTTTACTTGTCCACATCTGAGGGACCGAGGGCTGGCTATTGTGCTTAGACGGGGTTGATAAGGGTGTCCCCGGCAAACTGCCGGTCTGTGAGGAAGATGCAGGCGGACATGTTAGGTTGCCTTGATCCAAAGGTGGTGCTATCGATGTCGGACAGCGCTCAAGACCAGCTGGTGTTACCACCTCCAAAGAAAATGATGACCTGCCAATCACGCTGGCTGTTGCGGGTAAAGAGGTGGCAGGTCTGCGCCCCAAAACAGGTGTGACTGCTGTCCCCCCAGTCACAGAGGATGAAGAGGCCGCGGATGCACAAGATATGGCAGACGGTGGTTGGCCCGGCCGGCTAGGCCGCATTGTAGCACACTGAGCTTCCCACTGCAACTTATGCTTCATGTCCATGTGCCGGTTCATGCATGAAGTACTCAAACTATGTATTTTTTGGCCTCTTCTTAGCTTTTGCTGACAAATGTTACAGATAACACGAGTTGGGTCATCTTTATCGATCTGAAAAAATGCCCAGGCTATGCAAGGCTTAGCACCCATGCGACCTGAAGAGCCACCACGACTTGTGGTGAGAGGCAGAGTTGTGTTTGAGGATGCAGTTGTTGACGTGCTTCCAGTACTACGTCTCTGTCCAGGAAGGCGCAACCTGACCTCGTCGTCACTAGCATCTTCCTCCACCTCCTCTGCTGACCTCATCTCTTGGCTGACTGTGGGTTGACAGTAAGTGGGATCTCCGACCTCATCATCATCACCCTGTGCGTTATCACACCCGTCGTCCTCAGAGCCAACCTGTTCCTGCCCTGACAAAAAACTAAAGTTGTCGCTCCAATCAGGTATTTGAGTCTTATCATCGTCTTCCTCATTGTCTCCACCAACAGGAGTTACAGTTTGGGAATGAGGGTCTACATTATGGTCAGAACCTTCTGCGTCTGGTCCTGGATCCGACTCATAAAGATTCTGGGCATCAGTGCAGATCATTTCCTCGTCTGGATTCACAGAAGCGCTGGAGTCGACCTCTGATTCCCAGGCTATAGTATGAGTAAACAGCTCTGCAGACTCAACCATCTGTTCTACCTCATACTCAGACGGGCAGCTGGAGATTTGGGAGCTGTGAGGAAGCAAGTGCGATTTGGGTGACACCTTTGAGGACTGGAGTATTTGTGATGTTGAAGTTGATGTGGAGGAGAGCCCACTTAAAGGAGCACTTGATATCCGTTGAAGCACCTGCTGTTTTTGTGCCTCATCTGGAATTTGTAGCGATTGGCGTGGCCGTAAGAAAGGGATCTTATCACATTGTCCGCTAAAAGAAGTAGACATTTTAGTTTGGCTGGAAGATGGTCTTTCTTCTGCACCTACCCCACGGACACAACCTTTTTTCCCCTTCCCAACACGCCTATTCCCCTTTCCACCAGCAGCAGGCCTTTTTCCACTCATTTTGGTGGTTAACTAATTCACAACTCTGGAGTTGTTTGCACAAAAAAACAATGGATGGTAACCGAGCAGAGCTGAGTGGCCAAACTGTGGTATTAGGCCAAAACTATTGGCTGGGTTAGATGCAGAAAAAAATTATTTTTAATTTGCAACCTGATGGAGGTCAGTATAGATGGACTAATAGACCAAGTCCCACACACCGCTAGAAGCCCAAATATTATTTCAGAGCTAGATGCAGAAATTTTTTTTATTCAATTTGCAACCTGATGGAAGTCAGTATAGATGGACTAATAGACCAAGTCCCACACACTGCTAGAAGCCCAAATATTTTTTCAGAGCTAGATGCAGAAAAAAATTATTTTTAATTTGCAACCTGATGGAGGTCAGTATAGATGGACTAATAGACCAAGTCCCACACACCGCTAGAAGCCCAAATATTTTTTCAGAGCTAGATGCAGAAAAAAATTATATTCAATTTGCAACCTGCTGGAGGTCAGTAAAGAAGGACTAATAGAACAAGTCCCACACACTGCTAGAAGCCCAAATAATTTTTCAGAGCTAAATGAAGAAAAAAATTATTTTTAATTTGCAACCTGATGGAGGTCAGTATAGAAGGACTAATAGAACAAGTCCCACACACTGCTAGAAGCCCAAATATTTTTTCAGAGCTAAATGAAGAAAAAAATTATTTTTAATTTGCAACCTGATGGAGGTCAGTATAGATGGACTAATAGACCAAGTCCCACACACTGCTAGAAGCCCAAATATTTTTTCAGAGCTAGATGCAGAAAAAAATTATTTTTAATTTGCAACCTGATGGAGGTCAGTATAGATGGACTAATAGAACAAGTCCCACACGCTGCTAGAAGCCCAAATATTTTTTCAGAGATAAATGAAGAAAAAAATTATTTTTAATTTGCAACCTGATGGAGGTCAGTATAGATGGACTAATAGACCAAGTCCCACACACTGCTAGAAGCCCAAATATTTTTTCAGAGCTAGATGCAGAAAAAAATTATTTTTAATTTGCAACCTGATGGAGGTCAGTATAGATGGACTAATAGAATGATGCTATGCCCAAAAGATTTTACTTCACTAGGTGCAGTAAAATAATTGGTATTCTATACACAGGTGGTATATCTTGCAACACAGATAGGCTACTCCACTGACTAACACACTCTGCAATAGACCAAAAAGGATTAGCTTTGCTAGATTCAGCCAAATGCTGTGAAAAAAACTTGCACAGCACTGGCACAGACCTGCCTGGCAAAAACTGATAGGAACTGATGTAACCTAGTCCTGAAAAGGACTCCAATTACAATTAGTCTTTACTCCCACAATCTATCTATTTAAGAGCACAGACCTGCTTGATAAAAGTCGTAGGAAATGCTGTAACCTAGTCCTTAAAAGGACTGCAATCACAACTATTCCCTACTCCCAAGCTATCTGTATATTTGTGCGAAAATTGGCTTGAAATTAACAAGGTATAGCGCACACAGCAACAGCGGTGCCGTCTAACACGCAGCTGCAGCAGTGAGAAAATGGTGGCGATGGGGAAAATGGCTTGGTCTTATAGGGCAAGGACATGTGACATACACTGCCAATCACACATGCCCTTGCTTGTGTGAAAAAAAGCACTTCGCTCCGCGTGTGCGCTGCTGATAGGCTGACAGATTGCACCTCCCCACTGCAAATGCGGGAAAGAGAAAAAAAAATGGAGATCTTCATTGTTCCTGCAGAGGTCCATCCCCTGCCCCTCCCCCCGCCCCGCTGTACACTCAAACTGCGTATTAACATTAATTTTCATCATTACTGAGAAAAAATCCAGTTATCATTTTGGTGCACGAACAGTTATCGAACATAACCTCGAACAGCCGAATTTTTCTCAAATTGTTCGTGTTCGCCGACCGGCTCGAACATCGCCCAAAACAGCTCGAATTTGAGATTGGCGAACAGTTCGAGTAGAACAACGCTCATCTCTAATTATGACCCTTATTCATTGCTACTTTAAGAAGATATAATAAAGATCTGTGATTTTACCTTATTTGGGACGCTGGTGAATTTTTCTTCTGAAGTTTGCTCACTCCGCGTCAATTACAGTAAGATGGCAGCCAATTGCTAAACTGTGTTTGGCTGGCAAAATATAAAAAAAAATCTAACTATCCTCATTGCTCACCTACTAGGCTGGTGTGCTGCTTACTGTCCCTTGTCTGGTCTATGGAACCTCTTCTTATCACTGCTGAGCACTGAAACTTCTGGCCTCTCCACAGTAGAGGACATCTCTGTATATGCACTTTATCGTAAAGTAGCCCAGGGTTTTAGCACCCAACGGTGGTAAGAAGAGGCATGGAAGGTCCGGACAATTATATTTACTAGGTCTTAGTTTTAACATTTGCTGTAAGAACATAGGGTCAAGAGTAGTGCTGAGCATTCCGATACTGAAATATCGGGTATCGGCCGATATTCGCGGTATCGGCCGATATTCGCGGTATCGGAATTCCGATACTTATTTCCGATACTTTTTGTATATCGGATACCAGAATCGGAAGTTCCCATAATGCAATGAGCCAGTTTCATTTTATTCAGCCAATGAGGATCCTAAGAAGTGTGGGCACATCCTGTTAGGCATGTAGGCATGTTAACTAATGGCATGGCTGTGATTGGCTGCTGAAATGATGTCATGATGCACTATAAAAGCCGCCGCTGCCATTTTGAGCTCACTCTGCTGTGAATTCAGTTAGGGATAGGATGCTGTTGTTCTGAGGGACAGTTTTAGCTACCTATTTGCTCTATTCTGCTTTACCCAAGCTACTTTATAAAGCGCTGTGCCTTGAAGCGCTAGTGCACAGTTCTCTGTGCTGTTCACCGCTGTTTGCAAGGTCTCTGTATGTGAGTGCAGCTCACGCTGTAGTGTGTGCTTCAGCCAAGTCTGGTTGTAGTGCGCTCAGCGTGCGTCACAGCATCATACATTGTCCTTTTTTGCTAGTTGATCATTTTTCCTGATTTCTCCTATTAGTGTGGTGGTTCCATCCATATTCAGCTACATTGGTTCCAAACACACTATATAGGAGTAGATAGAGATGTTTTTTTTGTCTTGCAGCGCTAGTGTACAGTGCTCTGCATCTGCACTATTTACGGCTGTCTGCAAGGTCTCTGTGTGTGAGTGCAGCTCACGCTGTAGGGTGTGCTTCAGCCACATCTGGTTGTAGTGCGCTCAGTGTGCGTCACTGCCTCATACATTTAGATAGGAACTACCGCACTTCCAGGAGTAGAGGTGGTGCTCAGGTAGGGTTACAAGCCCGTAGTCATATAAAGAAATAACCTGGCACTCAGGAAAAAACAAGATGGGAGAAAGGGGAGATACGGAGGGGAAAAAAAGAGAAAAAATGGAATCAAAAACCAAAAAATCAACATGCCAGGTTGTGAGAGAGGACGTAAAATAAGTATGAGCCTATTAGGTTCCGTAGGTTCTGGGAATATAAGTAGAGTACAAATATGAGGGATTAAAATGGGGGAAGAAAACCTAAATGAGAGCCATCACTATAGGGAGTAAAAAGGTGTACAATTTACCTGTAGCAGTGTGTTAGCTGGACACGGTGTCCACCGTTTGTCAGAAGGTGCTATGGAGGACTGGAGACCATAGAGGTCTTAAATAGGCAATGACAGGGGTCAGAGGTCATTATACTCCGTTTAATCATTAGTAGTAATGGGTATAGGGCATGTGTGTACTCTGGGAATAGGACCTAGAAACAGGAAGTAGCGTCATATGACGCTATGAAGGTCCTGAAATGTAAAAGGCTGGTCACGTGACCGGAAATAACACGATAGTGCGTTCCACACAGTGTAATATGCGTTCCACAGTGATTCTAAAGCGGTGTGGACGATCATGACATGCTGGAGGGACATTAGGAGAACAAACAGGAGTCCAGGAGGGTTAGGGAACGGAGGAAGGAACATCACTTAGGATGGAATCTGAGGAGAACAAGGAGAACAAATGTAAATGACATGATCAAAGTATATAACCAGTGAAATAGCATACAACCTTGTAAATATGAGGAAAGGAAAGCATCATGTCATATAAGACAGTTGGTACAGAGTAATTCATAATAACAGTATTCCAGATGAAAAAGTAGCGTAATTACAATATATATAAACAATGTAAGAAATGTAAAAATAGGAGGTCTCCATAAAAGTTACCTCATGGTATAATAGTCCCTAGTGGGTAGGTCCGTTGTGTCCGTATCCTGTCTAGTCTAAATACAATTCGCTGTCAGGAATGAATCTAGGTGAAGGAACCGAGATCATACTCTTTGTTGAGTCCCTTGGGGGACAATGATTGTAACTCGTAGATCCAAAAGGCTTCCCTTTGTTTCAATTGACGGATGCGGTTACCACCTAGTCTTAAATGGTAGACATTTTCAATGACTTGGAGCCTCAATTGTGACACTAAGTGACCGGCTGTAACAAAGTGTTGAGGAACCGGCAGCAATAAATTTTTGCAGCGTATTGTGGACTTATGTTTGGAGATCCTGTCTTTTATGCATTGAGTGGTTTCTCCAACATAAACCCGACTGCAAGGACATTTCAGGATATAGACAACGTAAGAAGAGTTACAAGTAAAATAATCCTTCACCTTATACGGTTTGCCTGATTGTGGGTGATAGAAAGTGTCACCCCTGATGATATTGTTACACTGGTGACACTGTAAACATGGAAATGTCCCATGTTTGGGTGTGGAAAGAAACCTCTGTTTGGGTTGGGTATAGGTAGTGCCAATGTCACGAATATTGGTAGGTCTTTTATAGCATGGCAGGAACCGGACCCGGAATTCGGGGACTGATGGATAAGCAGTTTTGAGTATGTTCCAATGTTGTCGGATACTTTTATGTAAAATTGAGACAATTGGATGATAGGTATGAACGAACGGCATCCCTTTGTCAGAGGCATGGTAAGTTCTAGTGGAGGGTTCTAGGGCTCGAGCTAACGCGGTTGGTGGGTAACCCCTCTCCAAAAATTTCTGTCTCATCTCCGTGATCCTCCTATTTTGTGTGGAGGGATCGCTCACGATGCGTTGGACCCGGTGAAACAGGGACTTGAGTACTGAGGAAAAAATAGATTGAGGGTGGAGACTATTATAATGTAAAAGACTGTTTCTGTCTGTGGGTTTCACATATAAGTCAGTCGACAGGAAACCAAGTTCATCCTTCATGACCGTAGTATCAAGAAAGTGAATCGATTGTGTGCTACATGATATGGTAAAACCAAGACCCTCCCAGGAAGAATTCAAAATTTCAAAAAATTCCATCAATGTTTCCTTGGGCCCGGTCCAAATGCTAAAAATATCATCGATGTAGCGTCTCCATACTCTGGAGTGGGTTTTGAACAGTGGGTTACTGTATACTATCTCTTTCTCAAAAGCTGACCTGTAGCAATTAGCATACAGTGGAGCTACATTAGAACCTATCGCAGTACCCTGCTTCTGTAAGTAAAAAGTATCCTGGAATAGAAAAAAGTTCCTTGACAAGACTAAGGTAAGAAGATCCAGGCAGATGTGGCTAATGTCGGGTGGTGTTTAACACACTTAATACCTCTCTAATGTGGAATGGAGGTGTATAAGTTGTTAACGTCCATCATAACTAAAAGGGAATCGGGATGAACCTGTTTGATTTCTTTAATGATTGTCAAAAATGCTCCCGTATCAAGGATAAAGGATGAGGTGCGTTTCACCAGAGGGGTCAAAATTTTCTCCTGGAAAATCGCTAAGGGAGATAAAACGAAATTGGTGGCAGCAACTATTTGTTGGCCTGGTGGGTTCTCAAGACTTTTATGGATTTTAGGTAAGGCATAGAATACTGGGATTATTGGAAATGGGTTGGTGAAAAAATCTCGTGTTTTAATATCGATAGTTCCCTTGAGGCAATGTTGTTCCAGAATTCTGGAGATAGCCTCTTTGACTGTCGAGGTAGGGTCATGTGTGAGTTTTTCATAGACAGAGTGATCATTAAGTTGTCTGTAGATCTCGTTTAGATAAACAGATTTGTCCATTACCACTATTGCACCACCTTTATCCGCTGGTTTAATAATAATGGAAGAATCCGATTGAAGTGCGGTCAGAGCTTGTCTGTCCAGAGAGGACATGTTTTGTGGGTAATGTAAGCGGCCCAGATCAATATCTGACCGTAGTCTGTAAAATGATTGTTTTATGAAATCAATGAAAGTCTCTGTAGCATGGTAATTCTGGGGGGGACGATAAGTGCTCTTATTCTTTAATCCTAGACTAGCAGCTGTAATGCTAGGTGGACTGGTAGGGGGTGTAGTGGTATTCGTTGTGGGCTCATGCGAGAAGTGGGCCTTAAGTCTAATGGACCTGAAAAACCTTTGTAAATCCATTTCAAGACCAAATGTGTTACATTTGTGAGATGGACAAAAAGACAAAACCTTTTGTAACACTGAAAGTTCTGCGATGCTGAGGGATAGAGACGAAATGTTTACAACCAATGAGTTCATACCTGGGAGCGAGTTACCCTCATGAAGCTCCTGTCTCCTCCTGTGGGTGCCGCCCCGCCTCGTCCTCCTCTTCTTCGATTGTATCTCTTCTGGAAACCTAAAAAATGAGTAGAGGTTGATGGATGATTTGGTCTGTCCAATTCTGAACCGGAAGAGGACAGGTTGGCAGAGGAGTGGCGTGTTTGTGCCGGACCATGTTTGGCATTGGAGAAGTCGCACCATTTATATACGTGGTCCCTCTGGTAGTCCTCGGCGTCGCGGATGAACTTCAGTCATTTCTTATTTTCAGTATCTCGACGATGTTGTTCGAGGTTCTGGTTTACCTTGGTTTTGAGGGAAGTTAGTTCATCGGTTGAAATGGTTGATGCTAGTTGAGTCTTGATGCCTGTAGTGTTTTCCATAGAAGCAGCTATTTCCTTCTGCAAAAATTCAATTGTTAAGGTCATAAGGTCAAAAGAACATTTGTTCAGAATTTATTCAAATTTCAAACAATAATCTTCCTGGTCACTAAAGAGTGTCAGATGTAGAGGAACTCTAAGTCCTCTTGGGATGCGTTGAACTCTCACGTATTCCGAGAGAGAAGCACAGTGGAGTTCAAGGTTGATTCAATGGCGTAGCTCCTTCTCCCAGTCTCTGCCCCTGGAATCTTTAGGTGGTAATTTTTTGCACTTTATTAAAATATTAAAAAGATTCCATGAGTCTCCTGAGTGCCAGGTTATTTCTTTATACTGCCTCATACATTGTCCTTTTTTGCTAATTCATAACAATAATTTTTCCTAATTTCTCCTATTAGTGTGGTGGTTCCATCCGTATTCAGCTACATTGGTTCCAGACACACTATATAGGAGTAGATAGAGAAGTTTTTTTTGTCTTGCAGTGCTAGTGCACAGTGATCTGCATCTGCACTGTTCACGGCTGTCTGCAAGGTCTCTGTGTGTGAGTTCAGCTCACGCTGTAGTGTGTGCTTCAGCCAAGTCTGATTGTAGTGCGCTCAGCGTGCGTCACTGCCTCATACATTGTCCTTTTTTGCTAATAGATCATTTTTCCTGATTTATCCTATTAGTGTGGTGGTTCCATCCGTATTCAGCTACATTGGTTCCAAACACACTATATAGGAGTAGATAGAGGAGCCTTTCTGCAGCATTGTGCCCTGTTGCCCCAGCCAGATTAGTATTTGCCTATTTTTTGTAGCCTCATTTATTGCATTGTAGGTTACCTTCCTGCACTGTAATAGCTACCAAAAGTTTGTGATACTATCGGCATTACATCTTTGGGCACATCCAGTGTCTTTTTGTGACAAAAAAACCCTAAATAAAGTTCACCAAACACTCCACTTTACTGTTGTGTATGCCACATTAGCTCATATTAAAGTCTAGTCCACACTTTATAAAATTAGTGTTTCTTATACCTGTTAGCAGCTGTTCAGGAATAAGCACACTAAGCCCTTAGTACTTTTCTGCCTATCTTTATCAGTCTACCAAGATGAAGAAGGCAGGGAGTAAGGCATGTGGTCGTGGGCGTGGGCGTGGGCGTGGAGTTTCTGCAGGGAGAGGACGTGAGGATTCTGTGCCTGCAGGGAGAGGACGTGGGGATTCTGTGCCTGCTGCGGGCACCAGTGACTCAGCATCCCCCAGTTTTACCAGGGAACAGTCCTTTATGCGCAGCTTTGTAGGAGCTAGCCGTACCCCACTGCTGCGGGAGGACCAAATTGAAGCCGTTGTCGGATGGATGGCAGCTAACGCATCGACTTCAATTAGTTCCAGATCCTCTCAGGTCCTGAGCACTGAAGAGCACCCATCTGTCTCTTCATCACCTGCCAAATTGCCCAGGCAGTCAGAGAGCCCTGGACAGGAGCCATCTCTGCTTCTGTTCTCTGAATCTCTTGGCTTGGAAAGAGGGGGCCAGCCAAGCAGAATTCGAGAATTTGAAGAAGAGGTAGTATGCAGTGATGCGCAACCGTTTTGTCTCTCTGAATCTGAAGAGGCGGGTGGGCCAGTGCCTATGGTCAGCAGCACACCTCAGTACGCATCTGATGATGAGACTCAGGTGCCACTTTCTGGTGCATACTGTGCTGTCGAGACTACCCAGGAGAAGCAGTTGTTTGAAGAAGGTGGTGTAGATGATGAGGTCCTTGACCCATCATGGCGTGAGGTACAGGAAGGTGGTGGGAGCAGCTCTGAGGAAGAGATTCCCCAAACGGCCCAAAAAGGAGGGAGAGGGAGGGGGCAGACTTGGTTGCCTGTAGCCTCCACTTCGGCACCCATTAGTAGCATGCCTCTTTCAAAAACCCAAAACGGGCGCTCCCAAGACTTGCAATGCCTGGTCCTTTTTTGACACAGTTGCAGATGACATTTGCTTTGTCAAATGCAAGCTGTGTAATCAGAAAGTGAAAAGAGGGAAAACTGTCAGCAACCTCAATACCAGAAATATGTGGAAACATGTGTGGACCAAGCACGTGGTGGAGTTACAAAGACACACTGAAGACCTAGGCCAACCTACAGCGCCATCTACCACCTCTTCAGCTCGTGTTGTAGCCTCTTCCTCCAGCTCACACACAGCTGGTTCGGCTTCCTCACAGGATCGCCATGGAAGAACGTCAGGCACTGTTGTACAGAGACACAGTGTCATTCCACCCACAGCACCACATTCCCTGTCATCCTCACACTCCCAGGCCAGTCTACAGCCATCGTTAGCACAGGCATGGGAGAAAAGGCGCCCATACTCGGCAAACCACCCCGGAGCACAGGCTCTGAATGCTGGCATTGCTAAACTACTGGCACTTGAAATGCTATCATTCAGGCTGGTGGAGACTGACACATTCCGTAACTTTATGGCATTGGCAGTCCCACAATACAACGTGCCCAGCCGATTTTATTTCAGCAGGCAAGCCGTCCCTGCCCTGCAACATAATGTGGAGGTAAAAATTAAACATGCGCTACAAAACGCCGTCAGTAGCAAGGTCCACCTGACCACCGATGCGTGGACCAGTAAGCATGGACAGGGACGATACCTTTCCCTCACTGCCCATTGGGTAAATGTTGTGGAGCCGGGTACAGATCTTGAGAGTGGCGCTGTACGTGTTCTGCCAACTCCAAGGATTGCAGGAATCCAGTCTGTACACATTGACTCCTCCTCATACTCCAGTTCCTCTGAATCAGCGCTGCAGGAGCCGTCACGGTCTACCTCCACATCGACCCGTGAACGGTTACCTGTTATGGTGACCAATATGAGCACAGCCGTGGCCAAACGTCAACAGGCCGTATTAAAATTAATTTCTTTGGGGAATCGAAGCCACACAGCGCAGGAGCTCTGGAATGCCATCAAGCAGCAGAGCGACGTGTGGTTTGTGCCAGCGAATCTCCAGCCAGGCATGGTAGTGTGTGACAATGGCCGAAATCTGGTGGCAGCTCTGGGCCTAGGCAACCTCACTCACATCCCATGTCTGGCACATGTGCTCAACTTGGTCGTGCAGAGTTTTTTGAGGGACTATCCGTATCTTGATGCACTGCTTCACAAGGTCCGCATAGAGTGCGCTCACTTGCGGCGTTCCAGCAATGCAAGATCACGCATTGCAGCTCTGCAGCGCCGATTACGTCTTCCAGAACATCGCATCATATGTGACCTACCCACCAGGTGGAATTCAACGTTACATATGTTGGAGAGGTTGTGTGAGCAGCAGGCAGCAGTAATGGAGTACCAGCTGCAGCAGGGGCAAACAAGTCGCAGTGCGCGCCGTTCACACTTCACCACCACTGAGTGGGCCTCTATGAAGGACATTTGCCACGTTTTGCGTGCCTTCGATTATTCCACGCGGATGGCGAGTGCAGATGATGCACTAGTCAGCATGACTATCCCCCTTATCTGCCTGCTTGAAAAAACACTGCAAGCACTAAGGGACGAGGTTTTGGAAGAGGTGGAGGATGAGGAGTCACAAATGCCATCTGCTTCTCTACAGTCTGCGCAACATGGTTCCTCACAAAGGCCTAGGCAGGGGACACTTTGTGAGGAGGATGAGGAGGAGTCAATGGATGAGGAAGACATCTGTCCAGAGGAGGGAGGTACACCATGCTCTAGTAGTCAGTATCTAGAGCGAGGGTGGGGTGATACAGAGCAGGCAGAGATCACGCCTCAAGCAGGGGACAGCGTTTCTTGGCCAGTTGGCAGTCTGCAGCACATGGTTGATTTCATGCTGCAGTGCCTGAGAAACGACCACCGCATCGCCCACATTCTCAACACGGCTGATTATTGGGTGTCCACCCTCCTAGATCCTCGCTACTGGGACAACGTACAAAGCCTCATAACACCGTTGAACCGGGAGCGTAAAATGCGGGAGTACCAAGATGCACTGGTGCATTCCATCATCTTCTCCATTCCAACCGAGAGCAGTGCTGCTAGTGCTTTACAAAGCAGCTCAGTGTGCGTCGAGGCAGTGGAAGAAGCTCTGCACAAAGAGGAAGCAGAAGCAGCGCCTCAGCACAAGGCAAGACCAGTATGGCCCCAATGTGGCAAAGTTTTGTGTCCCCGCCGCCACAAATGTCTACACCATCACAGACGGCTCCAGTCAGCAGGAGGCAACGTTTCCGTCAGATGGAGACAGACTACATGTCTTGCCCTCTCAGTGTACTCCCAGACGGCTCTTCCCCCTTCAAGTTTTGGGTCTCTAAGCTGGATACATGGCCATAGCTTAGCCAGTATGCATTGGAGGTGCTGGCTTGCCCTGCTGCTAGTGTATTATCGGAATGCGTCTTTAGTGCCGCAGGTGGTGTACTAACAGACCGCCGCATGCGCCTATCCTCCGATAACGTTGACCGGCTTACTTTTCTGAAAATGAACAAGGCCTGGATCTCGCATGAATTTGCAAGTCCTCTTCCAGAATAAATAATTGGTTGGCAACAGTATCCAGGTCTCCTGTTGTGTTCATGTTTCTACCACCTGAACTGTAATCCCTGAGCTCAAACACCGCCAGTTTCTGCTCAGAAGTGCCGTCTGCACAGTCAACACTTGCTGCTGAGTTATTGGGGTTCAGTAACGTCAGCTGTTCCCTAGCTGTGTGTCCGGCAAATTCTCCTGCTCTGTCCACATCCACTCTACTACTAATTTAAAACTTGCTCCAATTAGACCTCTGGCTCCTCTGTTTTTAGTATTTACCCTGGGCTCCAACACTGCTAGTTGCTGCTCAGAAATGCCATCTGCACAGTCAACACTTGCTGCCGTGCTATTGGGGTTCAGTAACGTCAGCTGTTCCCCAGCTGTGTGTCCAGCAAATTCTCCTGCTCTGTCCACATTCACACTACTACAGATTTTAAAGTTGCTCCAATTAGACCTCTGGCTCCTCTGTTTTCAGTATTTACCCTGGGCTCCAACACCGCTAGTTGCCACTCAGAAGTGCAGTCTGCACAGTCAACACTTGCTGCCGTGCTATTGGGGTTCAGTAACGTCAGCTGTTCCCGTGCTGTGTGTACGGCAATTTCTCCTGCTCTGTCCACATCCACTCTACGACTAATTTAAAACTTGCTCCAATTAGACCTCTGGCTCCTCTGTTTTTAGTATTTACCCTGGGCTCCAGCACTGCTAGTTGCTGCTCAGAAGTGCCATCTGCACAGTCAACACTTGCTGCCGTGTTATTGGGGTTCAGTAACGTCAGCTGTTCCCCAGCTGTGTGTCTGGCAATTTCTCCTGCTCTTTCCACATTCACACTACTACAGATTTTAAAGTTGCTCCAATTAGGCCTCTGGCTCCTCTGTTTTCAGTATTATCCCTGAGCTCCAACACCACCAGTTGCCACTCAGAAGTGCCGTCTGCACAGTCAACACTTGCTGCTCTGATATTGGGGTTCAGTAACATCAGCTGTTCCCCTGCTGTGTGTCCTGCAATTTCTCCTGCTCTGTCCACATCCACTCTACTACTAATTTAAAACTTGCTCCAATTAGACCTCTGGCTCCTCTGTTTTCAGTATTATCCCTGAGCTCCAACACAGCCAATTGCCACTTAGAAGTGCCGTCTGCACAGTCAACGCTTGCTGCCGTGTTATTGGGGTTCAGTAACGTCAGCTGTTCCCATGATGTGTGTCCGGCAATTTCTCCTGCTCTGTCCACATTCACACTACTAGTCTACTACTGATTTTAAACTTGCTCCAATTAGGCCTCTGGCTCCACTCTGTTTTTAGTATTTACCCTGGGTTCCAGCACCGCCAGCTGTTTCCCAGCAGTGTCTTTGGCACGGGTACTCCCTCCTACCCAGCCTTGATCAAGCACACCAGCTGTTTCCGGGTAGTGTCAACATCACTTTGCCTCCAATATGTTGTCCTGTCGTGTTGCGGTCGGGGTAGCCAACTCTATGGTGCCTGCAGTTTAGGTGACTCCTATGTGGGCTGTGGGATCTGGCAATGAAGGCTGGTTCCATAGTGCCAATAGGACAAGCACCCCCTGTAGGACTGTGGGTTTCGGTAACTGCGGCCGGCTCACGGCCTTGCAACTTTTTTTTTCATGGGTACCTTCTGCTACCCCTCCGGGTTTCAGTACCGTCAGCTGTTTCCCGGCAGTGTCTTTTGCATGGGTACTCCCTCCTGCCCAGCCTGGTTCCAGCACGCCAGCTGTTTCCGGGTAGTATCAACGTCACTTTGCCTCCAATACGTTGTCCTGTCGTGTTTTGTGTCGGGTTAGCTGACTCTATGGTGCCTGCAGTTTAGGTGACTCCTATGTGGGCTGTGTGATCTGGCAATGAAGGCTGGTTCCATAGTGCCAATAGGACAAGCACCCCCTGTAGGACTGTGGGTTTTTCTGTAACTGCGGCCGGCTCGCGGCCTTGCAACTTTTTTTTCATGGGTACCTTCTGCTACCCATCCGAGTTCCAGTACCATCAGCTGGTTCTCGGCAGTGCCTTTGGCTTAGGTGCCTCCTTCTTGGTATCCAAGTTCCACCAACGTCTGCTGGTCCTTGGTAGTGCTTTCTGGCACAGGTACCTCCTGCTTAGTAACCGGGTTCCCGTACCGTCAGCTGGTCCTCGGTAGTTCCATTGGCTCTTGTACCTTCTGCTACCCATCCGGGTTCCAGTACCGTCAGCTGGTTCTCGGCAGTGTCTTTGGCACGGGTACTCCCTCCTGCCCAGCCTGGTTCTAGCACGCCAGCTGTTTCCGGGTAGTGTCAACATCACTTTGCCTCCAATACATTGTTCTGTCATGTTGCAGTCGGGTTAACCGACTCTATGGTGAATGCAGTTTAGATGACTCCTATGTGGGCTGCGGGATCTGGCAATGAAGGCTGGTTCCATAGTGCCAATAGGACAAGCACCCCCTGTAGGACTGTGGGTTTCGGTAACTGCGGCCGGCTCGCGGCCTTGCAACTTTTTTTTTCATGGGTACCTTCTGCTATCCATCCGAGTTCCAGTACCGTCAGCTGGTTCTTGGCAGTGCCTTTTGCTTAGGTGCCTCCTTCTCGGTATCCAAGTTCCACCAACGTCTGCTGGTCCTTGGTAGTGCATTCTGGCACAGGTACCTCCTGCTTAGTAACCGAGTTCCAGTACCATCAGCTGGTCCTCGGTAGTTCCATTGGCTCTTTTACCTTCTGTTACCCATCCGGGTTCCAGTACCGTCAGCTGGTTCTCGGCAGTTCCTCAGCCTTCTTGTACCTTCTGCTACATTTCCAAGTTCAAGCTTTTTGAAATGGTTCTTGGTAATCACTCTGAATCTCCCTGACGACGACCCTGAAGACAAAGACCCTGAAGACCACCCCGAAGAAGACGAGGACCCCGAAGACAACTACCCTAAAGACGAGGACCCTGAAGACTACCCTGAAGAAGACGAGGACCCCAAAGACGACGACCCCGAAGACGAGGACCCTGAAGACGAGGACCCTGAAGACAACCCCAAAGAAGACGAGGACTCCGAAGACGACGACCCTGAAGACGAGGACCCTGAAGACCACCCCGAAGAAGACAAGGACCCCGAAGACGACGACCCTGAAGATGACAACCCTGAAGACCACCCCGAAGAAGACCAAGAAGATGACCCTGAAGAAGATGACAAAGAGGACAAAGAACAAGAAGACAACCACCAAGATACAGAAGAACAAGAGACAGAAAACCAAGAAGCAGAAGAGCAAGAAGCTGCAGAACAAAAAGCGGAAGAACATTAAGCATAAGACTAAAAATCAGAGCAAAAGATATTATCTAAATTATGAGCAAAAGAAGACTAAGCAGTGTATGTGGGTGAGTCCGTTCCTCCTCGTGGTGCCCCTGGAAAAGACCTGCTGCTGCAGGCCAAACTGAACGCGGACAAATCCTGTTGTAAATCTTTTGTGACGGGCAGAACGAAAGGTGTAATGTCCAACCTTTTATCGATAACAACTACAGGAATGCCTGTCACAAATAAGAATATGATGAAGAAGAATATGAAGAAGATGAAGAAGTAGAATATGAAGAATAATAGTTGAATATGAAGAATATGAAGAATGTAAAAAAAAGAATAATGTGAAGAAGAAGAAGAAGATGAAGAAGGTGAAGAAGAAGTTGATGAAAAAGATGCTGATGCTGAGGATGATGAAGGAAAAAGTGTGGGAGAAGTAAAAAAGAAGGTGAAGAGCATGGAAGTAGTGAAACATAAATATCTGACAAAATATAAAAAAACTTAACATAGTCAATATTTCTGTAACTCAGAACATCTTAAAAAAAATATTAATTCCTGCTATTCCATTTGATTGGGCTAAACCTCTATGCCTTTATTGTCTCCCCCACCTCCCCCAATACATTTTACATTATTCTTAGTTGTTTTCCTTCATGTAGAGTTAACCTACAAGGAAAGAAAGGGTTTATTTTCATTCCGATATTTGTGTCCCATTGACTTGCATTGGTTTCCGGTATCGGAATCGGCGATATCCGATATTTTTTGGGTATTGGTCCGATCCAATCCGATCCGATATTTCTCGATATCGGAAGGTATCGCTCAACACTAGTCAAGAGAAAGAGTCAAAATGAAATGCATATATCACCTCTAGAATTCCATTTTATTTGCGTCTGTGTGTTGGCTATTGATATTTCGTAGTTTTCAAGACTCAAGACTGTCAAGAACTTGAAATAAACTCAAGCTAGCCATTCATCTTGTCACTGAAAGTTATCCCTAGCAGCCTTTTACCTATTCAGGAAACATAGTATTGAGAAATCTGACAAGTTCTATCTCTCAAACATTCATGAATTTCTCATTGAAACATAAAAGCTTACATGCAGATTGTATATTTATATTGACAGTATTACTAAATCCTTTCTATTTCGGTAATGATAATTATGCAAAAAGCTGCAATTCAGATGAAAAAAAATGAATATTCACTAGTTGATCATAATAATAATAATAATTTTTATTTCTATAGCACCGACATATTCCGCAGCACTTTACATTTTAGAGGGGTATTGTACAGACAATAAAAGACATTTTAGAATAACATTTATCACATAAATCAACAGATACCAAGAGGAATGAGGGCCCTGCTTGCAATCATACAATCTATGAGGAAATAGGGGAGAGACGAAAAGTGGATAGTAACAATTGCTTCTATTGTTTGGTCAACCATCAATGTAATAAATAGGGTATTCACATAATTCTGAATGAACCAGTCGCCAACCACTATATGTACTAGTACAGACACAGTTGGCTATTAAGTGCATGGGGGTATGTGAACAGTTGATACGATAATCCTGATTTGGAATGAAATTTTATATGGAAAAACAGGGATAGTTAGATAAGTGTGGTGAGGTGATAGGCCAATCTAAAGAAATGCATTTTAGGGCACACTTAAAACTGTGGGTTTTGAATTGGCGCAGCAAGTGAGAAGTCTTGGAGACGGGAGTGGGAGGTTCAGATTATTGAGAATGTTAATCTTAGATCATTAGCAGAATAGAAGACACGGATAGTGTGGTAGACTGTGACGATGGAGGAGATGTAGGGTAGTACTGAAGCATGGAACACTTTATGGGTGAGAGTGATGAGTTTATATTGAACTCTGTAGTGGATGAGTAACCAATGAAACAACTGGCACATGTTAGAGACATCTGTGAAGTGGTTGGTGAGGAATATGATCCTGGCTACTGAATTCAGGACGGATTGGAGAGGAAAGAGGTTAGTAAGAGGGAAACCGATTAGCAGAGAGTTGCATTAGTCCAGACAAGAATGATTAAAAGCAACAGTGAGAGTTTTTGCAGAGCCAAAGGTAAGAAAAGGACAATTTCTAGAAATATTTCTGAGGTGTAGATGACATGAGCGAGCGAGTGATCAGATATAGGGAGTGAATGAAAGATCTGAATCAAATATGACCCCAAGACAGTGGACATGTTGCTGAGGAGTAATGGTGGAGCCACACAAGGAAACGGCAATATCGGGCGTAGGTAGGTTAGTGGAAGGAGGCAACATAAGGAGTTCAGTTTTTGATAGGTTCAGTTTCAGATAAAGGGAGGACATAATGTTAGAGGCAGCGGAAAGACAGTCACTGGTATTTTGTAATAATGCAGGGCTGATGTCAGGAGATGATGTGCAGTCTGATGAATAGGTAAAGTCTCTATACAATTCAAAAATCAGATAATATAGAATCTTTTCCTTCACATGTATAATTGGGTGTCATCAGCAGAGATGGTACTGAAAATCAAATCTACTGATATTGTTTGTCCCATAGAGGCGGTGTACAAGGAGAAGAGCAGAGGACCAAGGAATGATCCTTGAGGAACCTCAACAGTAAGGTGAAAAGGAAAGGAAGAGGAGCCAGCAAAAGACATAGTCAAGGAGCGGTCAGAGATGTAAGATGAGAACCAGTAGAGAACAATGTACTTGAGGCCAAAAGAGAAGAAGCATAGTGAGAAGAAGCTGGTGATCCACAGTGTCAAGTGCTGCAGAGAGATTCAGGAGAAGCAACAGAGAGAAGTAACCATTAGATTTAGCTGGTAGTAGATCATTAGAGTTTTTAGTAAGGACAGCTTCAGTGGAGTGTAAAGAGCAGAAACTGGATTATAAAGGGTCAAGAAGAGGGTTATCTGAGAGATAGCAGATTAGATAGAAGTAGACCAAGTGTTCCAGGAGTTTAGAGATGAAAGGAAGATTAGACCCAGTATAAGGGGTGTATTAAATACTAACGTTTATTAATTTTCAATTAAAAGTGGTCTTTATTTAAAACTACTACAATGGGCCTGTATTAAAGCACTAAAATACTCGAGTACTCGTTGTTCGAGTAGAGCAAATTGGAATGCTCGAGTGCTCGGTCCGAGTAACAAGCCCAATGTAAGTCTATGGGAAATATCGAGCATTATTCTGGCAGCTCCCCCCGGCGTTGTGCAGAGGGCCTAAAAATTGCCCAAATCAATGGGAACAGTGCTCAAATGGCATGGGAACAGCATGGGGAAGACCCCTGGAAACATTTCTGACTCCCAGGTCACTGCTGTTAACAAACAATGTTGTCAGAGGTATTACGCCACTTTTATGGACTCACAATAAAACATACAAAAATGAAACCAAAATGTATTTTCCTGGGAAATATGTTAAGGAAAATCCTTTCCAGGGTAATGACTTGTATATAAGGCAAAATAAATATACAAAAACAAAAATGCTCCTCCACACCTTGGGCTATGTTCACATGTAGCTTTTTTGATGCATTTTTTCACTTTTACATTGCTTTCAACTTTGACAAATGGATTTACTGGGAAATGTCATTTTAACATTTTACAACCTTATCTGGCCATGTGGTGTGTGACACATCATCAGACACATCCTGTTTCATTTATGATGGAGGGACTCTGAAAATCACAAACATTATTTTTATAGGGCCATCAGGCGGCCCTTACTATTATTAAAGGGCCAGCAGTCGGCCCTTGCTATTGTTAGAGACCCATCAGCTAGCTATGCTTTGTTGTTCCCATTATTAGCGAGTAGGTCTCCTATACTGTTATTGTGTATGCAGTGACTGCAAGGGCAGCCAAATTTTGGGGAAAAACCCACTAACAATTTAAAGATACATAGAGCTGGGACACAGTAATGACATGTTCCCATTAGAAAGGAGAGGGTCTGCTATACAGTTATAGGGTATGCAGTGAGTCCAATGGCTGCCAAAATTTAGGAAAAACCCCAATAACAATTTAAACACACATAGAGATGGGCCAAAGTAACGACATGTTCCCGTTAGAAAGGAGAGGGTCTGCTATACAGCTATAGGGTATGCAGTGAGTCAAACAGCTGCCAAAATTTAGGAAAAACCCCACTAACAATTTAAAATCACATAGAAGTGGGTCACAGTAACAACATGTTCCTATTAGAAAGGAGAAGGTCTGCTATTCAGGTATAGGGTATGCAGTGAGACCAAAGGCTGCCAAAATTTAGGAAAAAACCCAATAACAATTTAAAGACACAGAGAGGTGCACCTCAATAATGATATATTACCATTATAAAGGAGCGGGTCTCCCATACTATTTGCCTATACAGTGAATGCAATGGCTGTCAAAAATTTGAAGGCTCTTCAATGTCCCTTGCAAGAGATGTAGAGTTCAGAGGGCTCCGGAAAACAATGTTCCCATTATTAGCAAGTGGGTCTCCCCTACTGTTTACCTATGCAGTGAAGCAGTGGCTGCCAAAAATTTGGAGGCACTCCAATGCCCCTTGCAAGAGACATAGAGGTCAGACGGCCTCCTAAAAACAATGTTCCCTTTATTAGGAAGTGTGTCCCCCATACTGTTTAACTATGCAGTTAATGCAATGGCTGCCAAAAATTCGGAGTAACTCCAATGGGGCATTTTTTTCAAGAAGCCCTCCGACCTCTATGTGTCTTGCTGGGGGCCAGCAAGACACATAGAGGTCGGAGGGCCTCCTGAAAAAAACATTCCCATTATTAGGAAGGGGGTCTCCCATACTATTTGCCTATGCAGTGAAGCAACGGCTGCCAAAAATTTGGAGAAACTCCAATGTCCCTTACAAAATACGTAGATATGTTGATATGGTAATATTGTGGTGATATGGTGTTGGGGAATGAGGATGCAGAGACAGAGGAGGTCAAGAGCAAACAGACAAAATCAGAAAGAGTATACCCATGTCTGGGTGTGAAGACAGAGGTGCATGGGTATAGAGTTAGACCTCCCAAAAAAAGACAGTGTTTGAGTTTATGTTACACTGCTATCATTTGGTGGTGTTGAGAAGTCTGGCCCAATCAAGCCCTTGTTCATTTTTATAAGAGTCAGCCTGTCAGCATTTTCAGTTGACAGGATGATGCGCCTATAGGTTATAATTCCGCCAGTGGCACTAAAAACACGCTCTGACAAAACGCTAGCGGCAGGGCAGGCCAGGACGTCCAAGATGTAGAGAGCCTGTTCATGCCACGTATCCAGCATGGATACCCAATAATTATAAGGCACAGAGGAATCATGGAGTACGTTGGTACAGTCGGCAAGGAACTCCCTCATCATCTTCTGAAACTTTCCCTCCTTGGGAGAGTACTCCGCGTCTCAGTACTTGTGCGATGGGAGGGTCTGAGAAAACTGTCCCAGAACTTTGACAGTGTTCCTATGCCTCTGCTGGATTGCATTTGTGTCTCTCGCCTGCACTCCTTGGTTGTCCATCGAACTGTGACCTCTGCAGCCAGTGTTTTCAGATGGGAATTTTTTAAATAATTAGGCAACAAAGGCCTTCTCGTACTGCCCCATTTTAATTGGCCTGTCCTGCACAGGAATAAGAGACAGAAAGTTCTCATTGTAGTGGGGGTCTAGAAGTGTCACCAACCAATAATGACTGTCACCCAAAATTTGGACAACGCGAGGGTCATCAGAAAGGCAGCATAACATAACCTCAGCCATGTGTGCCAGACTGCAAAGAGGCAAGACTTCCGTGTCCTCACCAAGAGGATGACTGACCATGCTCTCCTCCTCATCTTCCTCCTCTTCCTTCTCCTACCTGTCCTCAGGCCTTCCACGCTGAACAGGGGATATGACAGTTGTGCAGGTAGTAGCGCCTATAGTGCAGGAAACTAACTCCTGTTCTTCCTCCTATTCCTCCTCATCCTCTTCCTCATTGTCACTCAATCCTTGTTGAGATGAGAAAAGGCTGGGCTGCGTGGAATCACCCTGTATGGTCACTTGTTCCATCTCGTCCATATTGTGCTCCGTCTGCAATGCATCCTCTTTAATTGTGAGCAGAGCGCATTTTAGAAGACAAAGAAGCAGGATGGTGACACTAATCATGGCGTCATCGGCGCTCACCATCTTGGTGGAGTCCTCAAAGTTTTGGAGGATGGTACATATGTCCATGTCCACTCCTGAGGTCTTATGTGTGGAGTCTGAACTGAAAACCGACCACCTTGTTGATGCTGTTAGTCAACAACTGCCCTCTTCTGATCACAAATCCTTTCCAACATCTGCAATGTAGAGTTACAACACGTGGGGGCATCGCAGATCAGTTGATGAGCTGGAAGCTGCAAATGCTGCTGAAGCACGGCAAGGGCGGCAGAAGCTGTAGCTGACTATAAAATGGGCACACAGGCGGTGTACTTTGACAAGCAGATCCGACAGATCCGGGTAGGTTTTGAGAAACCGCTGAACCATGAGGTTAAGCACATGGGCCAGACATGGTACTTGTGTGAACTTGCCTTGTCTCAGAGCTGCCACCAGGTTCCGGCCATTGTCACACACTACCATGCCTGGAAGCAGCGGTGTCAGCCACAGATGTGCTTGCTCTTTCAGAGCTGTCCAAGATTCTTCAGCATTGTGCGTTTTTTCACCTAAACATATTAGCTTCAGCACAGCATGTTGCCGCTTGGCCGAGGCAGTGCATGGAGTTGATGGAGGACAAGCAGGACAGACTGGAACCAAGCAGGTCTTGTGACACTCATGACCCCAACGGAGTACCTCTCCCGAACTCCAATTCAGAACCAGCTCATGTGTTTGAAGCCAGGGTAGACCAAGCAGTAAGGAGTGGGAGAGGCTGGACAGCACGTAGAAGGAGATTTTCTCAGAGTGTAGCATTCCTACCTGAAGAACTACAGGCTCAATGACGAACAAGATGGATTCTGAAAGAAGCTTCCCATCCATGGAGGATACCGCTAACGGATCTGCAAGACGTTGAATAGGGATCTGATACTGCTCCACAGTTGCCTGTTGGATGAGATTACCAGCGGCACCGGAATCCAGATAGGCAGTCTTGAAAAAGTGTGTCTTACTGCAGGTGATTGATACAGACAGAGTCAAAGATGGAGAAGAAGAATTTTTGCCCAGGATGACCTCTCTGAGCGATCCTAGGCACTGGAGTTTCCCGGTCTCTCTGGACAAGAGCGGATAAGATGTTCTAGGTTTCCACAGTAAAAACATCTTCCCTCAGCACGGCGGGCCTCCTAGCAAAACTTGTCCATATTAACCTGATCTACCTGCATAGCTTCAGGGCTGGAAGCCGAGGTGGAGGCCTGTAGAGAGACTGGCCATTGGAAGGTTGGTGCAAGGCGCAGAGATTTTCTCTTACGGATCACTTCCTTAGAACGCTCCTGGAACCTGACATCAATCCGAGTGGCCAAAGACACCAGGTAATCCCGAGAGGTGGGTATGTCACGACCAGCAAGTTCATCCTTGTTCAATCCAGAAAGGCCCTCCCAAAAGGTTGACACCAGGGCTTCGCTGTTCCAGGCCAGTTCAGACGCGAGGGTATGGAAATGCACAGCGTAGTGACCTACAGTGAGACTCCATTGGCATAGACAAAGAAGAGCAGTCGAGGATGTACGGCTGGGTTCATCGAAAACCCTCCGGAAGGTCGCGAGAAAAGCTTGGAGGTCAGACACCAGAAAATCCTCTCTCTCCCAGAAGGGGTTGAGCCATGCCAATGCCTCTCCGTTGAGATGCGACATGATAAATGCCATTTTAGCCCGGTCTGAAGTGAACTGATTAGCCAGGTCCTCAAAATGCAACGTGCACTGGGTGATGAAGCCCCGACATAGAGTGGGTTCTCCGCCAATGAGTGGTGGAGCAGATAATCAGGGTCATAAGCAATGGTGTCACAGTGCCAGTGGGTTGAGATGCCGCCAAAGCGGATGCCGCTTGGTTTGAGGCGGACACAGCCGGGGTGGGCAGCGCGTCCAAGCAGGAGTTAACAGTCCGCAGATAGGACAGGATTGTATCCTGTTGAGATCTCTGGAGGGAGACCTCTTGGAACAGGTCAGAGAGCGAGTGTAGCATCGGCGTCTCTGCCTCCTGCCGGGCAGAGACGCCGTTCCCCTCACGACTGTGGTCTCGGTCCGGCATCTTCCTGCTCCCCTCTGCTGCTGTGGTGCGCACCGCACGCAGCTTCCCAGGCACTGTGCTTAGGGCACGCGCGCTCCCTCTCTCTTAAAGGGGCTGCACGTGCCGTCCTAAAGAGTCCCCTTTATAAGGCACCTCCTCCAAAATGGAGGTGCCTGTGCAAGGTTGTTGTTTTGTGTGCTAACACTTTCTTCAGCCCTCAGGTCCCGCTGCCTGTCAGCCTTGCCCGCCAGTTTATCTAACAGTTCTGCCCGCCAGTCTGCCTCCCTGGATCACCTGACAGTTACCTGCCATGCCCGCCAGCCTGCCTACCCAGAGCACCTGCCAGTTACCTGCCATGCCCGCCAGCCTGCCTACCAGGAGCATCTGCCGGCTACCTGCCATGCCCGCTAGTCTGCCTACCCGGAGCACCTGCCAGTTACCTGCCATGCCCGCCAGCCTGCCTACCCGGAGCATGTGCCAGTTACCTGCCATGCCTGCCAGCTTGCCTTCCCAGAGCAACTGTCTGGCTATCCGCTGTACCCGCCTGCTTGCCTGCCTGGAGCACCTGTCTGGCTATCAGCTGTATGTGCCTGCTTATGTACCCGGATCACCCGCCAGCCTTCCTGCCATTCTCATCTGATGTACCGGTCAGCTCCTGTCATCTGACCGGTGGGAGTCACCTGCTCTCACACAAGGTCGGTCCCAGAGTGGCACCTGGTTCACCTGCCCGGTCCCTCCCTGGTTTACGGAGTCAACTAAGCTGCCGTGTGACCTGGGTTGGTCAGAGTAAGCACTTAGTTATGCCTCTCTGGTCCCTCCTTGCACCGAAGCACAGAGGTTCCACCATCTGGACCCGTAACAGCGAGGGAGCCTGAGAGCCACCAGATTCCATGGCCTGTGCAAACTGTTATGGGTCCAGATGGTGGTACAAGGAGAAACCAGAGGGGCATAACTAAGTGCCCACCCTGACTGACCCTGGCTAAACGGTGACTTAGTCGACTCAGTGAACCAAGGAGGGACCGGGAGGGTGGACCAAGTGCCACTCTGGGACGAACCTCGTGCGAGAGCAGGTGACTACCACGGAACTGACAGCTGAAGCTGACAGGCACGGCAGAGGACTGGCAGCACAGAAAGACAGACAGGCGGTAACAGCTGGTAGTCCAGCAGGCGGGCACGGCCGATAGACAGGCTGCTGTGCATGGCCGATAGACAGGCTGGCGGGCACGGCTGGTAGACAGGCTGGCAGGCAGCATGGGGACCTGAGATCTGGAGAGGCAGTTTAATGCAAGCACACAACACCATTGCACAGGCACCTCCAATTTGGAGGAGGTGCCTTAAATATCAGCTGTCCTCTGGACATTGGCCAGGAGCATATAAGGATGGCGCGCGTGGCCCCTTTAAAAAGCAGGGAGCGTGCGCGCCCTAAGCAATGTGCTCAAGGATCTGCGCTGTGTGTGCATCCCGGGCATGCACAGCCAGTGGAGTGGAGGACGCCAGACTCGGGCCGCGGCGGTAAAGGGATTGGAGTCTTTGCCGGGCAGGAGGCAGAGATGCCGGTGCTACACCTAGTAACTGCGTTGTTGAGGGCACGGCTAATGTTGTAGGACATGTGCTCGTGTAATGCGGGGATGGCACACAGGGAGAAATAGTGGCGGCTGGGGACTGAATACTGAGGGACGGCCACCGCCATCAGGTTGCGGAAAGCTTCCATCTCCACAAGCTTAAAAGGCAACATTTCGTGCGCAAGCATTCGTGAAATGTGTGAATTTTGTAGTGTGGCCTGTGGGATGTTGGCTGCGTATTTGTGCTTGGGTTCCAAGGACTGGGGTAGAGACAACTGAACATTGCGCTGGGCCAAGGACGTGGACGTGCTTTCTGATGCTGCTACTTGAGAGTGTGCAAGGGCAGGTACAGGGCAGGAGGCATATTGGCATGTGCCATAAACAGGGGATTGGCATGCAGAGTCTTTAAAAAATAACCAGACTTGGGAAGACCTTGTACTGGCAACTTCCGTCGTATTTGCATTACGAGGAGCACTTTCCCGCCTTGTGTCTGTGGCCACCACGCTGCTTATTCCTGCATGTTGTGGTGCTATGCCTCCCTCCCCCTGTGTGCTGCTGTCCTCGCTCTGTATGTCCCCCTACCAGGTTGGGTCAGTTACTATATCATCCACCACAACGTCCACTTCACTGTCCCTTTCCACGCACCTTGCCCATTTTAAATGGAGGACAATATTTTCCACGTTCACGAGAAATGGCTGATTTGGAATTTTAAATAGCAGGCCTGTAATTTACTTCACAGACACCCAGAGTGAATAGCTAAACCGACACTCTGCAACAGAATTGAAATAGAAGGAATAGCTGATTTTGGAACAGTCTTATAGGTGATATGTCTGACAGTGAAACACGGTTTTAAATAGCAGGCCTGTAATTTACTAATATTATTCTACACAGAGACCTAGTGTGAATAGCTTGACCGACATATTGCAACAGAATGGAAATGGAAGAAATGGCTGATTTTGGAAGAGTCTTATAGGTGATATGTCTGACAGAGAACCACGGTTTTAAATAGCAGGCCTGTAATCTACTAATATTATTCTACACAGAGACCTAGTGTGAATAGCTTGACCAACACACTGCAGCAGAATGAAAAGGAGGCCAATATTTTCCACGTTCAGTTCTAATTTCTGGATTTTTATCGCTGAAATATGGAACAGATCTAGCTTTATTCTGCAGTGAGAACAAGCAAATGGAACAGAAAAATAGTTTACTCTGGATTGCTTTTTAAGCAAATAACCAGGATTAAGATAAAAAAAAAATTTGCCCTTGCCCCTGATATCTGGGGCAATGTCTACAAATATCTATAATTATTACAGCAGCAGACAGGACGTTCAATGGATCCTCTTGTGCTATATCATACACTGCCTGCCTGCCTAGCACTGATTATATGCAGCTGGATTAGTCCTCAGAAGGACTGTTAGTTCAGATGGATATATATATATATATATATATATATATATATATATATGTTGTGGAATACCTTTACTAATAGGACATTCAATGGACCTTCTTGTGCTGTATCATGAACTGCAGTCTGCCACATACTCTGCCTGCCTGCCTAACTCCTGCTATCACCACTGAATATATGCCGCAGGATTAGTCCTCAGAAGGACTGTTAGTTCAGATGGATTTGTGTATATGTTGTGGAATTCCTATGCTAACTATAATGAAGCAAATCTCTCCCTGACTCAGCAGCACCTCTCCCTACGCTGCCTTTTTCCGGGGTAGACGGTGACAAGCATACCGACACCAAGTCTTATATAGACCTGAAGATGCTGTTCGGCCAGCCAATCACTCTAATGCTCACAACCAACATGGCTACTGTATTACAGTGCGTGGCAGGCAATCCCTGCATGTTCATTGGCTCTCTAAAGAGCGCCAGACATGCAGGGAGGGGACCCGAGTTCCCACCCGAGCAAACCGGAAATACTCGCCGAGCTTGCCGAGCACAGTGATGCTCGGGCAAATACCGTGCAGTGGCGAGCAGGTTCGCTCATCACTATTAATGATATCTCCCTAACATGATCATGGCTGCAGTCCAAAGATCTATGTAGCACTTTATAGATACATCTATTTAATTCTTGCAAACTTCACTAAAGAACTAAAAAACACACATATATAGCTAACCGAACCAGTTTTGCCTGTACAAGCTTCATCAGGAGACCAAAGCTATAATGATTGTGAAAAATGGTGGGATGGGTCTTTTAAGGCTTTTGATCTAACATTATAGGTTCCATGTGGAGACCAATGACTGAGCATTAGTGACAATCAAGCATTAAAATGCTTGAGTACTCATTACTCAGGTTGAGCAAATGTATGCGACCAGAATGAACACTCATTTCCCGCTGATGATACCCAGCACCTTTCCCTATTCTAAATGCATATCACAGCGGTATCAATAGGGAATAGATATTTTTTTTGTTTTGGTTTGCTTGCAGCAGCATTAAATATAAGGCAATAATCCCTGGCCGGATGCATGTAATACACTAACCATAGTGCAATAGCTCACCAGTACACGAATTGCAGATAAGAGAAGTAATATTGTACAATATAGAATAGATTTTAACTGCCCCCGAAGGGTTTTTTGAGCACATGGCAGCACCAATCTGTAGAGGAATGCGAGCAACGTTGCCTGGTTTGATTAAATTTCTGATTGCAGACTATATTAAAAAACATGAATCTGTCAATGATTTTTTGAAAAAAGCAATCAAGTTCTTGACTGTGGAAGAGATGTATGTGATCAGAATGAAAAAACATTTCCTGATTATGATACACAGCACATTTCCCTATTCTAAATGCATATCACAGCGGTATCAATAGGGAATAGATATTTTTTTTGTTTTGGTTTGCTTGCATCAGCAAGAAGTATAAGGCAATAATCCCTGACCGGATGCATGTAATACACTATTCATAGTGCAATAGCTCACCAGTACACGAATTTCAGATAAGAGAAGTAATATTGTAGAATATAGAATAGATTTTAACCACCCCCGAAGGATTTTTTTTAGTACGTGGCAGCACCAGACTGTTTAGGAATGCAAGCAACGCTGCCTGGTTTGATTAAATTTCTGATTGCAGACTATATTAAAAAACATGAACCTGTCAATGATTTTTTGAAAAAAGCAATCAAGTTCTTGACTGTGGAACAGATGTATGTGATCAGAATGAACAACATTTCCTGCTGATGATACCTAGCACTAATGATGAGCGAGTATGTTCTGTTAACCCTTTCGGCGAGTATGCTCGGGCCGAGCACCGAGTAGTTACAGCTGCTCGGTGTTATGTTTGAATCACTCCCATGTGCATGATTTGCAACTGTTTGACAACTTTAATACATGTAAGGAATGTGTAAGAAATAGACATTCCTTACATGTACTAAAGCTGTCAAACAGTCACAAATCATGCACACGGGAGTGATTCAAACATAACACCGAGCAGCTGTAACTACTCGGTGCTCGGCCCAAGCATACTCGCCAAAAGGGTTAACAGAATATACTCGCTCATCACTATCTAGCACCTGTCCCTATTCTAAATGCAGCTAACAGTGGTATTAATAGGGAATAGAATAGACGTTTTTTAATTTTTTTTTTGGTTGCAGCAGCATGGAGTATAAGGCAATAATCCCTGGTTGGATGTGTGTAATACTCTATCCCTTGTATGATACCCGTACATGAATAGCAGATAAGAGAGGTAATATTGGAGAATATAAAATAGATTTTAACTGGCTCCAAAGAGTTTTATTTGGTTCCTGGCAGAATCAAACTGTGGAGGAACACAAGCAACCCTGCCTGCTTTGATGAATTTCTGAGTACAGATTATATTAAAAAACATGAATCTGTCAATGATTTCTGGAAAAAAGCAATCAAGTTATAGACAGTATAAGAGATGTATGCGACAACAATGAACACCCATTTCCAGCAGATGTTACCACTTGCTACCTGTTCCTATTGTAAATGCAGCTAACAGTGGTATTAATAGGGAATAGAATATATATATATATATTTTTTTTTTTTTGGTTGAAGCAGCAAGGAGTATAAGGCAATAATCCCTGGCTGTATGCGTGTAATATGCTATCCATAGTGCGATAGCTCACCCGTACACGAATTTCAGATGAGAGAGGTAATATTGGAGAATATAAAATAGATTTTAAACGGCCTCGAAGAGTTTTTTTATTTTGGACGTGACATCACCAAACTGTGAAGGAACGTAAGCAACCTTGCCTGCTTTGATGAAGTTCTAAGTGTAGATTATATTAAAAAAACATCCAATACTTCTTTGAAGAGACACAGTAAAGGGACTCAAAAAGAAAAATTGTATTAAAAATTATTAAGAAGTGTGTCTCCTATACTATTTTTGCATATGCAATAAGTGGAAAGGCTACCAAAAATTAGGACGCACTCCAATACCACTTTGAAGAGACGTATAGAAGGGCCTCAAAAAGAATGTATTAAAAATTAGTAAGTATTGAGCCTCCTAGACTGGTAGTGCCCATGCACTAAGTGCATGGGCTGAAAATCACGTCTCCAGGAGATGTGGAGGGGTCCGTAGGAGGGCAACAACCAAGCAGCAGGACCGCTACATCCACCTTTGTGCAAGGAGGAACAGGAGGAGCACTGCCAGAGCCCTGCAAAATGACCTCCATCAGGCCACAAATGTGCATGTGTCTGCACAAACGGTTAGAAACCGACTCCATGAGGGTGGTATGAGGGCCCGACATCCACAGATGGGGGTTGTGCTCACAGCCAAACACCATGCAGGACGCTAAGCATTTGCCACAGACCACCAGGATTAGCAAAGTCGCCAATGGCGCCCTGTGCTCTTCACAGATTAAAGCAGGTTCACACTGAGCACATAGGACAGACGTGACAGAGTCTGGAGATGCTGTGGAGAGTGATTGCTGCCTGCAACATCCTTCAGCATGACCGGTTTGGCAGTGGGTCAGTAATGGTGTGGGGTGGCATTTCTTTGAAGGGGCACAGAGCCCTCCATGTGCTCACCAGAGGTAGCCTGACTGCCATTAGGTATCGAGATGAGATCCTCAAACCCCTTGTGAGACCATATGCTGGTGCGGTTGGCCCTGGATTCCTCCTAAATAGAGATGAGCGGTGTTCGACTCGAACTGCTCGCCAATCTCAAATTCGAGCTGTTTTGGGCGGTGTTCGAGCCGTTCGGCGAACACGAACGATTTGAAAAAAATTCGGCTGTTCGAGGTTATGTTCGATAACTGTTCGTGCACCAAAATCATAACTGGATTTTTTCTCAGTAATGCTAAAAATTAATGTTAATACGCAGTTTGAGTGTACAGCAGGGAGGGGGAGGGGCAGGGGATGGATCTCTGCAGAAATAATGAAGATCTCCATTTTTTTTCTCTTTCCCGCATTTACAGTGGGGAGGTGCAATCTGTCAGCCTATCAGCAGCGCACACACGGAGTGAACTGCTTTTTTTCACACAAGCAAGGGCATGTGTCATTGGCAGTGTATGTCACATGTCCTTGCCCTATAAGACCCAGCCATTTTCCCCATCGCCATCATTTTCTCACTGCTGCAGCTGTGTATTAGACGGCACCGCTGTTGCTGTGTGCGCTATACTATTTTTATTTCAAGCCAATTTTCGCACAAATCTACAGATAGCTTGGGAGTAGGGAATAGTTGTGATTGCAGTCCTTTAAAGGACTAGGTTCCATCATTTCCTACGACTTTTACCAGGCAGGTCTGTGCTCTTAAATAGATAGGTTGGGAGTAAAGACTAATTGTAATTGCAGTCCTTTTCAGGGCTAGGTTACATCAGTTCCTATCACTTTTTGCCAGGCAGGTCTGTGCCAGTGCTGCACAAGTTTCTTTCACAGCATTTGGCTACATCTAGCAAAGCAAATCCTTTTTGTCCTCTTGCAGTGTGTGTTAGTCAGTGGAAAAGCCTATCTGTGTTGCAAGCTACACCACCTGTGTATAGAATACAATTTTTTTTACTGCACCTAGTGAAGTAAAACCTTTTGGGCATAGCATCATTCTATTAGTCCATCTATACTAACCTACATGAGGTTGCAAATTCTATATAATTTTTTTCTTCATCTAGCTCTGAAAAAATATTTCGGCTTCTAGCAGTGTGTGGGACTTGTTCTATTAGTCCATCTATACTAACCTCCATCAGGTTGCAAATTCAATATAATTTTTTTCTGCATCTAGCTCTGAAAAACTATTTTGGCTTGTAGCAGTGTGTGGGACTTGTTATATTAGTCCATCTATACTAACCTCCATCAGGTTGCAAATTCAATATAATTTTTTTCTGCATCAAGCTCTAAAAAACTATTTCGGCTTGTAGCAGTGTGTGCGACTTGTTCTATTAGTCCATCTATACTAACCTCCATCAGGTTGCAAATTCAATATAATTTTTTTCTGCATCTAGCTCTGAAAAATATTTCAGATTCCAGCAGTGTGTGGGACTTGTTCTATTAGTACATCTATACTAGCCTCCATCAGGTTGCAAATTCAATATAATTTTTTTCTGCATCTAGCTCTGAAAAACTATTTCGGCTTCTAGCAATGTGTGGGACTTGTTCTATTAGTCCATCTATACTAACCTCCATCAGGTTGCAAATTCAATATAATTTTTTTCTGCATCTAGCTCTGAAAAACTATTTCAGCTTCTAGCAGTGTGTGGGACTTGTTCTATAGTCCATCTATACTAACCTCCATCAAGTTGCAAATTCAATATAATTTTTTTCTGCATCTAGCTCTGAAAAATTATTTCGGCTTCTAGCAGTGTGTGGGACTTGTTCTATTAGTCCATCTATACTAACCTCCAGCAGGTTGCAAATTCAATATAATTTTTTTCTGCATCTAGCTCTGAAAAATATTTCAGATTCTAGCAGTGTGTGGGACTTGTTCTATTAGAACATCTATACTAGCCTCCATCAGGTTGCAAATTCAATATAATTTTTTTCTGCATCTAGCTCTGAAAAACTATTTCGGCTTATAGCAGTGTGTGGGACTTGTTCTATTAGTCCATCTATACTAACCTCCATCAAGTTGCAAATTCAACATCATTTTTTTCTGCATCTAGCTCTGAAAAACTATTTCGGCTTGTAGTGTGTGTGGGACCTGTTCTATTAGTCCATCTATACTAACCTCCATCAGGTTGCAAATTCAATATAATTTTTTTCTGCATCTAGCTCTGAAAAACTTTTTCGGCTTTTAGCAGGGTGTGGGACTTGTTATATAAGTCCATCTATACTAACCTCCATCAGGTTGCAAATTCAATATAATTTTTTTCTGCATATAGCTCTGAAAAACTATTTTGGCTTATAGCAGTGTGTGCGACTTGTTCTATTAGTCCATCCATACTGACCTCCATCAGGTTGCAGATTCAATATAATTTTTTTTTCTGCATCTAGCTCTGAAAAAATATTTTGGCTTGTAGCAGTGTGTGGGACTTGTTCTATTAGTCCACCTATACTAACCTCAATCAAGTTGCAAATTCAATATAATTTTTTTCTGCATCTAGCTCTGTAAAACTATTTCGGCTTCTAGCAGTGTGTGGGACTTGTTCTATTAGTCCATCTATACTAACCTCCATCAAGTTGCAAATTCAATATAATTTTTTTCTGCATCTAGCTCTGAAAAACGATTTTGGCTTGCAGTGTGTGTGGGACCTGTTCTATTAGTCCATCTATACTAACCTCCATCAGGTTGCAAATTCAATATAATTTTTTTCTGCATCTAGCTCTGAAAAACTATTTCAGCTTCTAGCAGTGTGTGGGACTTGTTCTATTAGTCCATCTATACTAACCTCCATCAGGTTGCAAATTCAATATAATTTTTTTCTGCATCTAGCTCTGAAAAACTATTTCAGCTTCTAGCAGTGTGTGTGACTTGTTCTATTAGTCCATCTATACTAACCTCCATCAAGTTGCAAATTCAATATAATTTTTTTCTGCATCTAGCTCTGAAAAATTATTTCGGCTTCTAGCAGTGTGTGGGACTTGTTCTATTAGTCCATCTCTACTAACCTCCATCAAGATGCAAATTCAATATAATTTTTTTCTGCATCTAGCTCTGAAAAAGTATTTCAGCTTGTAGCAGTGTGTGGGACTTGTTCTATTAGTCCATCTATACAAACCTCCATCAGGTTGCACATTCAATATAATTTTTTTCTGCATCTAGCTCTGAAAAACTATTTCGGTTTTTAGCAGTGTGTGGGACTTGTTCTATTAGTACATCTATACTAACTTCCATCAGGTTGCAAATTCAATATAATTTTTTTCTGCATCTAGTTCTGAAAAACTATTTTGGCTTGTAGCAGTGTGTGGTACTTGTTCTATTAGTCCATCTATACTAACCTCCATCAGGTTGCAAATTCAATATAATTTTTTTCTGCATCTAGCTCTGAAAAACTATTTCGGCTTGTGGCAGTGTGTGGGACTTGTTCTATTAGTCCATCTATACTAACGTCCATCAGGTTGCAAATTCAATATAATTTTTTTCTGCATCTAGCTCTGAAAAACTATTTCAGCTTCTAGCAGGGTGTGGGACTTGTTATATAAGTCCATCTATACTAACCTCCATCAGGTTGCAAATTCAATATAATTTTTTTCTGCATATAGCTCTGAAAAACTATTTTGGCTTATAGCAGTGTGTGCGACTTGTTCTATTAGTCCATCTATACTGACCTCCATCAGGTTGCAGATTCAATATAATTTTTTTTTCTGCATCTAGCTCTGAAAAAATATTTTGGCTTGTGGCAGTGTGTGGGACTTGTTCTATTAGTCCATCTATACTAACCTCAATCAAGTTGCAAATTCAATATAATTTTTTTCTGCATCTAGCTCTGTAAAACTATTTCGGCTTCTAGCAGTGTGTGGGACTTGTTCTATTAGTCCATCTATACTAACCTCCATCAAGTTGCAAATTCAATATAATTTTTTTCTGCATCTAGCTCTGAAAAACGATTTTGGCTTGTAGTGTGTGTGGGACCTGTTCTATTAGTCCATCTATACTAACCTCCATCAGGTTGCAAATTCAATATAATTTTTTTCTGCATCTAGCTCTGAAAAACTATTTCGGCTTCTAGCAGTGTGTGGGACTTGTTCTATGAGTCCATCTATACTAACCTAAATCAAGTTCCAAATTCAATATAATTTTTTTCTGCATCTAGCTCTGAAAAACTATTTCGGCTTGTAGCAGTGTGTGGGACTTGTTCTATTAGTCCATCTATACTAACCTCCATCAGGTTGCAAATTCAATATAATGTTTTTCTGCATCTAGCTCTGAAAAACTATTTCGGCTTCTAGCAGTGTGTGGGACTTGTTCTATTAGTCCATCTATACTAACCTCCATCAGGTTGCAAATTCAATATAATTTTTTTCTGCATCTAGCTTTGAAAAACTATTTCGGCTTCTAGCAGTGTGTGGGACTTGTTCTATTAGTCCATCTATACTAACCTCAATCAAGTTGCAAATTCAATATAATTTTTTTGTGCATCTAGCTCTGAAAAACTATTTCGGCTTCTAGCAGTGTGTGGGACTTTTTCTATTAGTCCATCTATACTAACCTCCATCAAGTTGCAAATTCAATATAATTTTTTTCTGCATCTAGCTCTGAAAAACGATTTCGGCTTGTAGTGTGTGTGGGACCTGTTCTATTAGTCCATCTATACTAACCTCCATCAGGTTTCCAATTCAATATAATTTTTTTCTGCATCTAGCTCTGAAAAACTATTTCGGCTTGTAGCAGTGTGTGGGACTTGCTATATTAGTCCATCTATACTAACCTCCCTCAGGTTGCAAATTCAATATAATTTTTTTCTGCATATAGCTCTGAAAAACTATTTCAGCTTGTACCAGTGTGTGCGACTTGTTCTATTAGTCCATCTATACTAATCTCCATAGGGTCCCAGATTCAATATAATTTTTTTCTGCATCTAGCTCTGAAAAAATATTTTTGCTTGTAGCAGTGTGTGGGACTTGTTCTATTAATCCATCTATACTAACCTCCAGCAGGTTGCAAATTCAATATAATTTTTTTCTGCATCTAGCTCTGAGAAATATTTCAGATTCTAGCAGTGTGTGGGACTTGTTCTATTAGTACATCTATACTAGCCTCCATCAGGTTGCAAATTCAATATAATTTTTTTCTGCATCTAGCTCTGAAAAACTATTTCGGCTTGTAGCAGTGTGTGGGACTTGTTCTATTAGTCCATCTATACTAACCTCCATCAAGTTGCAAATTCAATATCATTTTTTTCTGCATCTAGCTCTGAAAAACTATTTCGGCTTGTAGTGTGTGTGGGACCTGTTCTATTAGACGATCTATACTAACCTCCATCAGGTTGCAAATTCAATATAATTTTTTTCTGCATCTAGCTCTGAAAAACTATTTCGGCTTTTAGCAGTGTGTGGGACTTGTTATTTTAGTCCATCTATACTAACCTCCATCAGGTTGCAAATTCAATATAATTTTTTTCTGCATATAGCTCTGAAAAACTATTTCGGCTTATAGCAGTGTGTGCGACTTGTTCTATTAGTCCATCCATACTGTCCTCCATCAGGTTGCAGATTCAATATAATTTTTTTCTGCATCTAGCTCTGAAAAACTATTTTGGCTTCTAGCAGTGTGTGGGACTTGTTCTATTAGTCCATCTATACTAACCTCCATCAGGTTGCAAATTCAATATAATTTTTTTCTGCATATAGCTCTGAAAAACTATTTCGGCTTATAGCAGTGTGTGCGACTTGTTGTATTAGTCCATCTATACTGACCTCCATCAGGTTGCAGATTCAATATAATTTTTTTCTGCATCTAGCTCTGAAAAAATATTTTGGCTTGTAGCAGTGTGTGGGACTTGTTCTATTAGTCCATTTATACTAACCTCCATCAGGTTGCAAATTCAATATAATTTTTTTCTGCATCTAGCTCTGAAAAACTATTCCGGCTTCTAGCGGTGTGTGGGACTTGTTCTATTAGTCCATCTACACTAACCTCCATCAGGTTGCAAATTCAATATAATGTTTTTCTGCATCCAGCTCTGAAAAACTATTTCAGCTTCTAGCAGTGTGTGGGACTTGTTCTATTACTCCATCTATACTAACCTCGATCAAGTTGCAAATTAAATATAATTTTTTTCTGCATCTAGCTCTGAAAAATTATTTCGACTTCTAGCAGTGTGTGGGACTTGTTCTATTAGTCCATCTATACTAACCTCCATCAAGATGCAAATTCAATATAATTTTTTTCTGCATCTAGCTCTGAAAAACTATTTTGGCTTGTAGCAGTGTGTGGGACTTGTTCTATTAGTCCATCTATACAAACCTCCATCAGGTTGCACATTCAATATAATTTTTTTCTGCATCTAGCTCTGAAAAACTATTTCGGCTTTTAGCAGTGTGCGGGACTTGTTCTATTAGTACATCTATACTAACCTCCATCAGGTTGCAAATTCAATATAATTTTTTTCTGCATCTAGCTCTGAAAAACTATTTCGGCTTGTAGCAGTGTGTGGGACTTGTTCTATTAGTCCATCTATACTAACCTCAATCAAGTTGCAAATTCAATATAATTTTTTTCTGCATCTAGCTCTGAAAAACTATTTCGGCTTCTAGCAGTGTGTGGGACTTATTCTATTAGTCCATCTATACTAACCTCCATCAAGTTACAAATTCAATATAATTTTTTTCTGCATCTAGCTCTGAAAAACGATTTCGGCTTGTAGTGTGTGTGGGACCTGTTCTATTAGTCCATCTATACTAACCTCCATCAGGTTTCCAATTCAATATAATTTTTTTCTGCATCTAGCTCTGAAAAACTATCTCGGCTTGTAGCAGTGTGTGGGACTTGCTATATTAGTCCATCTATACTAACCTCCATCAGGTTGCAAATTCAATATAATTTTTTTCTGCATCTAGCTCTGAAAAAATATTTTTGCTTGTAGCAGTGTGTGGGACTTGTTCTATTAGTCCATCTATACTAACCTCCAGCAGGTTGCAAATTCAATATAATTTTTTTCTGCATCTAGCTCCGAGAAATATTTCAGATTCTAGCAGTGTGTGGGACTTGTTCTATTAGTACATCTATACTAGCCTCCATCAGGTTGCAAATTCAATATAATTTTTTTCTGCATCTAGCTCTGAAAAACTATTTCGGCTTGTAGCAGTGTGTGGGACTTGTTCTATTAGTCCACCTATACTAACCTCCATCAAGTTGCAAATTCAATATCATTTTTTTCTGCATCTAGCTCTGAAAAACTCTTTCGCCTTGTAGTGTGTGTGGGACCTGTTCTATTAGTCCATCTATACTAACCTCCATCAGGTTGCAAATTCAATATAATTTTTTTCTGCATCTAGCTCTGAAAAACTATTTCGGCTTTTAGCAGTGTGTGGGACTTTTTATATTAGTCCATCTATACTAACCTCCATCAGGTTGCAAATTCAATATAATATTTTTCTGCATATAGCTCTGAAAAACTATTTCGGCTTATAGCAGTGTGTGCGACTTGTTCTATTAGTCCATCTATGCTGTCCTCCATCAGGTTGCAAATTCAATATAATTTTTTTCTGCATATAGCTCTGAAAAACTATTTCGGCTTATAGCAGTGTGTGCGACTTGTTGTATTAGTCCATCTATACTGACCTCCATCAGGTTGCAGATTCAATATAATTTTTTTCTGCATCTAGCTCTGAAAAAATATTTTGGCTTGTAGCAGTGTGTGGGACTTGTTCTATTAGTCCATTTATACTAACCTCCATCAGGTTGCAAATTCAATATAATTTTTTTCTGCATCTAGCTCTGAAAAACTATTCCGGCTTCTAGCAGTGTGTGGGACTTGTTCTATTAGTCCATCTACACTAACCTCCATCAGGTTGCAAATTCAATATAATTTTTTTCTGCATCCAGCTCTGAAAAACTATTTCAGCTTCTAGCAGTGTGTGGGACTTGTTCTATTACTCCATGTATACTAACCTCGATCAAGTTGCAAATTAAATATAATTTTTTTCTGCATCTAGCTCTGAAAAATTATTTCGGCTTCTAGCAGTGTGTGGGACTTGTTCTATTAGTCCATCTATACTAACCTCCATCAAGATGCAAATTCAATATAATTCTTTTCTGCATCTAGCTCTGAAAAACTATTTCGGCTTGTAGCAGTGTGTGGGACTTGTTCTATTAGTCCATCTATACAAACCTCCATCAGGTTGCACATTCAATATAATTTTTTTCTGCATCTAGCTCTGAAAAACTATTTCGGCTTTTAGCAGTGTGCGGGACTTGTTCTATTAGTACATCTATACTAACCTCCATCAGGTTGCAAATTCAATATAATTTTTTTCTGCATCTAGCTCCGAAAAACTATTTCGGCTTGTAGCAGTGTGTGGCACTTGTTCTATTAGTCCATCTATACTAACCTCAATCAAGTTGCAAATTCAATATAATTTTTTTCTGCATCTAGCTCTGAAAAACTATTTCGGCTTCTAGCAGTGTGTGGGACTTATTCTATTAGTCCATCTATACTAACCTCCATCAAGTTGCAAATTCAATATAATTTTTTTCTGCATCTAGCTCTGAAAAACGATTTCGGCTTGTAGTGTGTGTGGGACCTGTTCTATTAGTCCATCTATACTAACCTCCATCAGGTTTCCAATTCAATATAATTTTTTTCTGCATCTAGCTCTGAAAAACTATCTCGGCTTGTAGCAGTGTGTGGGACTTGCTATATTAGTCCATCTATACTAACCTCCATCAGGTTGCAAATTCAATATAATTTTTTTCTGCATATAGCTCTGAAAAACTATTTCAGCTTGTAGCAGTGTGTGCGACTTGTTCTATTAGTCCATCTATACTAATCTCCATCAGGTCCCAGATTCAATATAATTTTTTTCTGCATCTAGCTCTGAAAAAATATTTTTGCATGTAGCAGTGTGTGGGACTTGTTCTATTAGTCCATCTATACTAACCTCCAGCAGGTTGCAAATTCAATATAATTTTTTTCTGCATCTAGCTCTGAAAAACTATTCCGGCTTCTAGCGGTGTGTGGGACTTGTTCTATTAGTCCATCTACACTAACCTCCATCAGGTTGCAAATTCAATATAATTTTTTTCTGCATCCAGCTCTGAAAAACTATTTCAGCTTCTAGCAGTGTGTGGGACTTGTTCTATTACTCCATCTATACTAACCTCGATCAAGTTGCAAATTAAATATAATTTTTTTCTGCATCTAGCTCTGAAAAATTATTTCAGCTTCTAGCAGTGTGTGGGACTTGTTCTATTAGTCCATCTATACTAACCTCCATCAAGATGCAAATTCAATATAATTTTTTTCTGCATCTAGCTCTGAAAAACTATTTCGGCTTGTAGCAGTGTGTGGGACTTGTTCTATTAGTCCATCTATACAAACCTCCATCAGGTTGCACATTCAATATAATTTTTTTCTGCATCTAGCTCTGAAAAACTATTTCGGCTTTTAGCAGTGTGCGGGACTTGTTCTATTAGTACATTTATACTAACCTCCATCAGGTTGCAAATTCAATATAATTTTTTTCTGCATCTAGCTCTGAAAAACTATTTCGGCTTGTAGCAGTGTGTGGTACTTGTTCTATTAGTCAATCTATACTAACCTCCATCAGGTTGCAAATTCAATATAATTTTTTTCTGCATCTAGCTCTGAAAAACTATTTCGGCTTTGTGGCAGTGTGTGGGACTTGTTATATTAGTACATCTATACTAACCTTCATCAGGTTGCAAATTCAATACAATTTTTTTCTGCATATAGCTCTGAAAAACTATTTCGGCATGTAGCAGTGTGTGGGACTTGTTCTATTAGTCCATCTATACTAACCTCCATCAGGTTGCAAATTCAATATAATTTTTTTCTGCATATATCTCTGAAAAACTATTTCGGCTTGTAGCAGTGTGTGGGACTTGTTCTATTAGTCCATCTATACAAACTTCCATCAGGTTGCAGATTCAATATAATTTTTTTCTGCATCTAGCTCTGAAAAGCTATTTCGGCTTGTAGGAGTGTGTGGGACTTGTTCTATTAGTCCTTCTATACTAACCTCCATCAGGTTGCAAATTCAATATAATTTTTTTCTGCATCTAGCTCCGAAAAACTATTTCGGCTTCTAGCAGTGTGTGCGACTTGTTCTATTAGTCCATCTATACTAACCTCCATCAGGTTGTAGATTCAATATAAATTTTTTCTACATTTAGCTCTGAAAAACTATTTCGGCTTGTAGCAGTGTGTGGGACTTGTTCTATTAGTCCATTTATGCTAACCTCCATCGGGTTGCAAATTCAATATAAGTTTTTTCTGCATCTAGCTCTGAAAAACTATTTCGGCATGTAGCAGTGTGTGGGACTTGTTCTATTAGTCCATCTATACTAACCTCCATCAGGTTGCAAATTCAATATAATTTTTTTCTGCATCTAGCTCTGAAAAACTATTTCGGCTTCTAGCAGTGTGTGGGACTTGTTCTATTAGTCCATCTATACTAACTTCCATCAAGTTCCAGATTCAATATAATTTTTTTCTGCATCTAGATCTGAAAAACTATTTTGGCTTGTAGCAGTGTGTGGGACTTGTTCTCTTAGTCCATCTATACTAACCTCCATCAGGTTGCAAATTCAATATAATTTTTTTCTGCAGCTAGCTCTGAAAAATATTTCGGATTCCAGCAGTGTGTGGGACTTGTTCTATTAGTACATCTATACTAGCCTCCATCAGGTTGCAAATTCAATATAATTTTTTTCTGCATCTAGCTCTGAAAAACTATTTCGGCATGTAGCAGTGTGTGGGACTTATTCTATTGGTCCATTTATGCTAACCTCCATCAGGTTGCAAATTCAATATAATTTTTTTCTGCATCTAGCTCTGAAAAAATATTTCGGCTTCTACCAGTTTGTGGGACTTGTTCTATGAGTCCATCTATACTAACCTCCATCAAGTTCCAAATTCAATATAATTTTTTTCTGCATCTAGGTCTGAAAAACTATTTCGGCTTGTAGCAGTGTGTGGGACTTGGTCTATTGGTATATTTATGCTAACCTCCATCAGGTTGCAAATTCAATATAATTTTTTTCTGCATCTAGCTCTGAAAAACTATTTCGGTTTCTAGCAGTGTGTGGGACTTGTTCTATTAGTCCATCTATCCTAACCTCCATCAGGTTGCAAATTCAATATAATTTTTTTCTGCATCTAGCTCTGAAAAACTATTTCGGTTTCTAGCAGTGTGTGGGACTTGTTCTATTAGTCCATCTATACTAACCTCCATCAGGTTGCAAATTCAATATAATTTTTTTCTGCATCTAGCTCTGAAAAACTATTTCAGCTTCTAGCAGTGTGTGGGACTTGTTCTATTAGTCCATCTATACTAACCTCCATCAAGTTGCAAATTCAATATAATTTTTTTCTGCATCTAGCTCGGAAAACTATTTCGGCTTGTAGCAGTGTGTGGGACTTGTTCTATTAGTCCATCTATACTAACCTCCATCAGGTTGCACATTCAATATACATTTTTTCTGCATCTAGCTCTGAAAAACTATTTTGGCTAGTAGTAGTGTGTGCGACTTGTTCTATTAGTCCATCTATACTAACCTTCATCAGGTTGCAGATTCAATCTAATTTTTTTCTGCATCTAGCTCTGAAAAACTATGTCGGCTTGTAGCAGTGTGTGGGACTTGTTCTATTAGTCCATTTATGCTAACCTCCATCAGGTTGCAAATTCAATATAAGTTTTTTCTGCCTCTAGCTCTGAAAAACTATTTCGGCATGTAGCAGTGTGTGGGACTTGTTCTATAAATCCATCTATACTAACCTTCATCAGGTTGCAAATTCAATATAATTTTTTTCTGCATCTAGCTCTGAAAAACTATTTCGGCTTCTAGCAGTGTGTGGGACTTGTTCTATTAGTCCATCTATACTAACCTTCATCAAGTTCCAAATTCAATATAATTAATTTCTTCATCTAGCTCTGAAAATTTTTTTGGCTTTTTGCAGTGTGTGGGACTTGTTCTATTAGTACATCTATACTAACCTCCATCAGGATGCAAATTCAATATAATTTTTTTCTGCATCTAGCTCTGAAAAACAATTTCGGCTTGTAGCAGTGTGTGGGACTTGTTCTATTGGTCCATCTATACTAACCTCCATCAGGTTGCGAATTCAATATAATTTTTTTCTGCATCTAGCTCTGAAAAACTATTTCGGCTTGTAGCAGTGTGTGGGACTTGTTATATTAGTCCATCTATACTAACCTCCATCAAGATCCAAATTCAATATAATTTTTTTCTGCATCTAGCTCTGAAAAACTATTTCGGCTTGTAGAAGTGTGTGGGACTTGTTCTATTAGTCCATCTATACTAACCTCCATCAGGTTGCAAATTCAATATAATTTTTTTCTGCATCTAGCTCTGAAAAACTATTTCGGCATGTAGCAGTGTGTGGGACTTGTTCTATTAGTCCATCTATACTAACCTCCATCAGGTTGCAAATTCAATATAATTTTTTTCTGCATCTAGCTCTGAAAAACTATTTCGGCTTCTAGCAGTGTGTGGGACTTGTTCTATTAGTCCATCTATACTAACCTCCATCAAGTTCCAGATTCAATATAATTTTTTTCTGCATCTAGCTCTGAAAAACTAGTTCGGCTTGTAGCAGTGTGTGGGACTTGTTCTCTTAGTCCATCTATAATAACCTCCAGCAGGTTGCAAATTCAATATAATTTTTTTCTGCAGCTAGCTCTGAAAAATATTTCGGATTCCAGCAGTGTGTGGGACTTGTTCTATTAGTACATCTATACTAGCCTCCATCAGGTTGCAAATTCAATATAATTTTTTTCTGCATCTAGCTCTAAAAAAACTATTTTGGCATGTAGCACTGTGTGGGACTTGTTCTATTAGTCCATCTATACTAACCTCCATCAGGTTGCAAATTCAATATAATTTTTTTCTGCATCTAGCTCTGAAAAACTATTTAGGCTAGTAGCAGTGTGTGCGACTTGTTCTATTAGTCCATCTATACTAACCTCCATCAGGTTGCAGATTCAATCTAATTTTTTTCTGCATCTAGCTCTGAAAAACTATTTCGGCTTGTAGCAGTGTGTGGGACTTGTTCTATTAGTCAATTTATGCTAACCTCCATCAGGTTGCAAATTCAATATAAGTTTTTTCTGCATCTAGCTCTGAAAAACTATTTCGGCATGTAGCAGAGTGTGGGACTTGTTCTATAAGTCCATCTATACTAACCTACATCAGGTTGCAAATTCAATATAATTTTTTTCTGCATCTAGCTCTGAAAAACTATTTCGGCTTCTAGCAGTGTGTGGGACTTGTTCTATTAGTCCATCTATACTAACCTCCATTAAGTTTCAAATTCAATATAATTTTTTTCTTCATCTAACTCTGAAAAACTATTTCGGCTTCTAGCAGTGTGTGGGACTTGTTCTATTAGTCGATCTATACTAGCCTCCATCAGGTTGCAAATTCAATATAATTTTTTTCTGTATCTAGCTCTGAAAAACTATTTCGGCTTCTAGCAGTGTGTGCGACTTGTTCTATTAGTCCATCTATACTAACCTCCATCAGGTTGCAGATTCAATATAATTTTTTTCTACATCTAGCTCTGAAAAACTATTTCGGCTTGTAGCAGTGTGTGGGACTTGTTCTATTAGTCCATTTATGCTAACCTCCATAAGGTTGCAAATTCAATATAAGTTTTTTCTGCATCTAGCTCTGAAAAACTATTTCGGCATGTAGCAGTGTGTGGGACTTGTTCTATTAGTCCATCTATACTAACCTCCATCAGGTTGCAAATTCAATATAATTTTTTTCTGCATCTAGCTCTGAAAAACTATTTCAGCTTCTAGCAGTGTGTGGGACTTGTTCTATTAGTCCATCTATACTAACCTCCATCAAGTTCCAGATTCAATATAATTTTTTTCTGCATCTAGATCTGAAAAACTATTTTGGCTTGTAGCAGTGTGTGGGACTTGTTCTCTCAGTCCATCTATACTAAACTCCATCAGGTTGCACATTCAATATAATTTTTTTCTGCATCTAGCTCTGAAATACTATTTCGGCTTGTAGCAGTGTGTGGGACTTGTTCTATTAGTCCATTTATTCTAACCTCCATAAGGTTGCAAATTCAATATATTTTTTTTCTGCATCTAGCTCTGAAAAACTATTTCAGCATGTAGCAGTGTGTGGGACTTGTTCTATTAGTCCATCTATACTAACCTCCATCAGGTTGCAAATTCAATATAATTTTTTTCTGCATCTAGCTCTGAAAAACTATTTCGGCTTCTACCAGTGTGTGGGACTTGTTCTATGAGTCCATCTATACTAACCTCCATCAAGTTCCAAATTCAATATAATTTTTTTCTGCATCTAGGTCTGAAAAACTATTTCGGCTTGTAGCAGTGCATGGACTTGTTCTATTAGTCCATCTTTACTAACCTCCATCAGGTTGCACATTCAATATAATTTTTTTCTACATCTAGCTCTGAAAAACTAGTTCGGCTTCTAGCAGTGTGTGCGACTTGTTCTATTAGTTCATCTATACTAACCTCCATCAGGTTGCAGATTCAATATAATTTTTTTCTACATCTAGCTCTGAAAAACTATTTCGGCTTGTAGCAGTGTGTGGGACTTGTTCTATTAGTCCGTTTATGCTAACCTCCATCAGGTTGCAAATTCAATATAAGTTTTTTCTGCATCTAGCTCTGAAAAACTATTTCGGCATGTAGCAGTGTGTGGGACTTGTTCTATTAGTCCATCTATACTAACCTCCATCAGGTTCCAAATTCAATATAATTTTTTTCTGCATCTAGCTCTGAAAAACTATTTTGGCTTCTATCAGTGTGTGGGAATTGTTCTATTAGTCCATCTATACTAACCTCCATCAGGTTGCACATTCAATATAATTTGTTTCTGCATCTAGCTCTGAAAAATATTTCGGATTCTAGCAGTGTGTGGGACTTGTTCTATTAGTACATCTATACTAGATTCCATCAGGTTGCAAATTCAATATAATTTTTTTCTGCATCTAGCTCTGAAAAACTATTTCGGTTTCTAGCAGTGTGTGGGACTTGTTCTATTCGTCCATCTATACTAACCTCCATCAGGTTGCAAATTCAATATAATTTTTTTCTGCATCTAGCTCTGAAAAACTATTTCAGCTTCCAGCAGTATGTGGGACTTGTTCTATTAGTCCATCTATACTAACCTCCATCAAGTTTCAAATTCAATATAATTTTTTTCTGCATCTAGCTCGGAAAACTATTTCGGCTTCTAGGAGTGTGTGGGACTTGTTCTATTAGTCCATCTATACTAACCTCCATCAAGTTGCAAATTCAATATAATTTTTTTCTGCTTCTAGCTCTGAAAAACTATTTCGGCTTGTAGCAGTGTGTGGGACTTGTTCTATTAGTCCATCTATACTAACCTCCATCAGGTTGCACATTCAATATACATTTTTTCTGCATCTAGCTCTGAAAATCTATTTCGGCTAGTAGCAGTGTGTGCGAATTGTTCTATTAGTCCATCTATACTAACCTCCATCAGGTTGCAGATTCAATCTAATTTTTTTCTGCATCTAGCTCTGAAAAACTATGTCGGCTTGTAGCAGTGTGTGGGACTTGTTCTATTAGTCCATCTATACTAACCTCGATCAAGTTGCAAATTCAATATAATTTTTTTCTGCATCTAGCTCTGAAAAACTATTTCGGCTAGTAGCAGTGTGTGCGACTTGTTCTATTAGTCCATCCATACTAACCTCCAGCAGGTTTCAGATTCAATCTAATTTTTTTCTGCATCTAGCTCTGAAAAACTATTTCGGCTCCTAGCAGTGTGTAGGACTTGTTCTATTAGTCCATCTACATTAACCTCCATCAAGTTGCAAATTCAATATAATTTTTTTCTGCATCTAGCTCTGAAAAACTGTTTCGGCTTCTAGCAGTGTGTGGGACTTGTTCTATTAGTCCATCTATACTAACCTTTATCAAGTTGCAAATTCAATGTAATTTTTTTCTGCATCTAGCTCTGAAAAACTATTTCGGCTTCTAGCAGTGTGTGGGACTTGTTCTATTAGTCCATTTATACTAACCTCCATTAGATTGCAAATTCAGTATTATTTCTATCTGCATCTAGCTCTGAAAAACTATTTCGGCTTGCAGCAGTGTGTGGGACTTGTTCTATTAGTCCATCTATACTAACCTCCATCAGGTTGCACATTCATGTCCGCTGGTGGGTCGAGCGAGCCCCTCTGTGGTGGAGGCAGCTCTAAGCTTTTTAATTTAAATTGTCTCTCTAATTTGAATGAATACACTTTAAATCCATTTACAAGGATTTATTGGAGCGCAAGTCTCATGCCAGCAGCCGCGTAATTCCAGCTCCAGTAGCGTCCACTAAAGCTGCTGCAGTTAAAAAGCTTTTATAAGGATCGAGCTCGGCTGTCCACCGCAAGGCATCCTACTGCCAGTCCCAGCCCCTATGCCTTGGGGTGCCTCCTGATGCTCTTCACTGAGTATCCCGTGGTCCCGAAGAATTTCCTTTTAAAAAATTAAGTGTCAAAACTACAGGTGGTGTAGCTTGCTTAACAGCCGGGATAATCCGCTGACTAGCAGACACTGCTACTAGGCACAAAGTATTTCCTGGGCTAGATGCAGTTAAAAATTTGTAATTAGATACTCTCGGATGCTGAGAAAGCATTCCATAGAGTCTCCTTCCACGCCATATATGATTCTCTTAAAAAGCTTGGGGTAGGGGTCTAGGGGACCCTTTTATAGCCAAAATCACGGCCCTGTATCGCAATACGTCACCTAGGCTGAAGATAAATGGAACTGTAGCACCCTGAGGGCTTGGTTGCTACAGAGGTATTGCACCTCACCCAGAGGTGTGATATCTCACTCTCAGGTAAGGATGGAGTGTGGATCAGGACCCGACACCTGCATGCATTACACCACATTGCCGTGGGGCAGGGCGACCAATATGCCCCTGAGATGGGCACGACAGTCCCTGTCCCTGGCTGGAGTGGGGAGAGGGAACACTGAGGAAGGGGAACCCTGTAGTGCAGGAGCAGGGAGGAAGCAGTTCCTGGGTGCATTGAGAAGGGAGTATAAAAGGTGGGCACCATCTTAGTTCAGTGCAGAGAAGTCTGAGCAGAAGTGGCAGGGAGCAGGGGCTCTGCATGAGCTCTGCTCCGGAGGCGGGCCTAGTAACAGAGGCCCAGGCCTGGAAGAGGGAGAAGGAAGGAAGAGGATCGGAGAAGGCTCCAGGAACGAGGAATGAAGGGATCCCAGGGGTGCGGACGGGCGAGTTGCCACCGCACGCCCTAATCCACCTGCGTGGAGGGGTCAGGCCAAAGGGGGAGACCTGTCCCCGAAATTAGTGGAGGCAGGAAACGACCCTCAGCTAGAAACCGGAGGCTGTGACATTTTATGTGGCGCAGCCCCTCGCTACACCCGCTAGGAAGGCACCACATAGTGTCAGGGAAACTGGCGCAAAGTTTACCAAGAGGAGGCCCGAGGCAGCCGGACAGAAGGGTTGGTAAGAAAGGCCAGACAAAGGAAACACAAAGGGGGTCCTGTGAAGCGCTCCAAAGTTATCTGGGAGTTGTCTGAGCCCCTCACCTGGTGAGCACAGTACGACGTGGGCAGTCGTTACCTGCAGACGTGGTCTGGATAATAAGAACTGTGAGTAAAGGCCCTGGACTGCATCACTGACTCCGTGTCGTTACTGCTGCTGCCCTGCACCATCACCCCCATCCTCCGCATACACTGCCCTGAGGCTATACTCCTCCCGTGGGGAGTTATGCTACGCTCTGCTGCATCCACAACACCAGCCTCAGCGGTCTGCCCTGGAGCGGCGGTTCACTCTGACCGCAATCCACGGGTGGCGTAGTCGGACATTTAAACATCAAAACCACATAAATAGTTCCGCCACTGGTTTGACCGCCCTGAGCCACGGAACCGGGTCGCCGCCACGGAGACTACAACCACCAGCATCCACCAAAAAGGGTCCGGCTCCGGGTGTCCCAAGGCCCAGGGGGTGCGTCAGAACATTTTCATCACCTTTCACAATCACCAATGGGACAAGGCAGGGATGTTCTCTGTCCCCTCTCTTATACATCCTAGTGACGGAGCACCTGCTCTCATCAATTCGCCATAACCCCAATATTAGGTGGATTGAGGTGGGAGGCACCGAGTACAAGTGCTCTCTATTTGCTGATGATGTCCTAGTATATATCACTCAATCACATATATCCATCCATGCTGTTATGGCTGAAATAGATCACTTTGTTACATGGTCAAATTTTAAAATCAATGCAGCGAAGTCTGAGGCCCTCGATGTCTCCCTCCCCAAATCCATATAGGATTCCATCCAGTCCAACTTTCCCTTTGCCTGGCCCTCACAGGGTATCAAATACTTAGGAATTCCTATTCATAGAGGCCTCTCCCATCTATGTTATCTTAATTTTGGGCCCTTTATTGAACAACTCCATACAGACCACGGTTGGCAAGTTAGAACTGTAAGATTCACTACGTGAACCACTGGTGTTTTGTGGAAAAGCACATGTACACTGTGTTCCAAATTATTATGCAAAAAGTGTTTAGGAGTGATAAGGGAAGAATTTGTTTGTTTGTCAGCTAAACTCATTGATGGTGATGTCTGTCAGGGCTCTTTATATCACTGTAAGCAATTGCAAACACCTGTGCTAATTAGTTTGGCAGGTGTGTCCAATGAAAGGCAAGACTACTTAAGAAGGCTGTCTCACATTATTAAGCAGCCTACATTTTCTGCCAAAATGGGAAAGAAAAAGGATGTGTCGGCTGCTGAGAAGCAACAAATTGTGGAGTGTTTATGTCAAGGCATGACTACAATCAACATTGTGCGATGATCAGGATGAAGTGTCTTGGCAATCAAGAAGTATGTAGCTGATTCACAGTACACACGTGTGCGTGCTGATAAGGGCAAATTGAGGACTCTTTCCTACAAGCAATTACGTCAGGTTAAAAGAGCAGCGGCAAAAAAGCCTTGTCATAGCAGCAGACAAGTTTTTGAAGCTGCTGGTGCCTCCAACGCCCCCCGAACAACAAGATGCAGGGTCCTTCAGAGGTTTGCAGCTGTGCATACGCCATCCTGTCGACCTCCTCTATCCACTTCACACAAGCAGAAACGGCTCCAGTGGGCCAAACATTACATGAAGACTGATTTCAAAACTGTTTTGTTCACGGATGAGTGCCGTGCAGCGCTCGATGGTCCAGATGGATGGAGTGGAGGATGGCTGGTTGATGGACACCCCACGCAAACACGGCTACAGCGCCAACAAGGAGGAGGTGGAGTAATGTTTTGGGCTGGAATCATGGGGAAAGAGATTGTCGGCCCCTTTAGGATCCCTGAAGGCGCTAAAGATGAACTCCATAATGTATGTGGATTTTCTCAAACAGCACTTCCTGCCATGGTTCAAGAAGAAGAACCGTGTATTTCACAGCAAGATCATTTTTTTGCATGATAATGCACCATCTCATGCTGCACATAAAACATCTGCATCTCTGGCTGATATGGGCATAAAAGGGGACAAACTTATGGTGTGACCCCCATGCTCCCCTGACCTCTACCCCATTCAGAACCTCTGGAGCATCATCAAAAGGAGTGTCTATGATGGCGGGAGGCAGTTCACATCTAAGCAACAGCTCTGGGAGGGTATTCTGTCCTCATGCAAAACAATTGAAGCAGAAACCATTCAAAACCTGACAAATTCAATGGACGAGAGAGTTCAGAAGCTCCTTTCGAACAAGGGGTCCTATGTGAAAATGTAACATCACCTAGAATAAAGTTTTGAGTTGAAAACTGTTTGATTTCAGTTTCTAATAATCTGCTAATGCTTATAATTTCAAAAATGACCATTTTTTTGGTCTTTATTAAAATGAAAAGGTTGATCGAAAAGTTTGGCGGATCTAAGAGTGTGGCAACCCAGTAGTCATGATTACTTCGAATTCTGACAATATGAGGGTCATGTTGCAGGTAGTGCAGTAAGAAGGCACTTATGTGTCTTGCGCATCTCGGAGCCCCAAAATTATTTTCCGGGCTAGATGCAGCTAAAAATTATTTTTAATTTTAAATCTGGTGGAGCTTAGTATAGATGGCCTAATAGGATCAGTGCTGCACACTGCTACAAAGCCCAAATTATTTTCCAGCCAAGATACAGATAAACATGATTAGTAATTTTAAATCTGGTGGAGCTTATTATAGAAGGCCTAATAGAATCAGTGCTGCACACTGCTACAAAGCCCAAATTATTTTCCAGCCAAGATACAGATAAACATGATTAGTAATTTGAAAGCTTAAAACGGTTGGGTGATTTTAACCAATCATCCATCTTTTACTCTCCCCAGGATGACACAGGGGTTGAAAAGTCGTTTCGGATCCATGATTTGTTCATCTTTATGAACGTGAGTCTGTCTACATTATCAGTGGAGAGCCGCGTGCGCTTATCTGTCAGCACACCACCAGCAGCGCTGAACACACGTTCAGACAGAACGCTGGCTGCGGGGCATGACAAGATCTCCAAGGCGTAAGTGGCGAGCTCCGGCCATTTATCCAGATTGGAAGCCCAAAAAGAGCAAGGGTCCAGTGACACAGTCATGGCTTCAATGTTTACTTGGAGATACTCCTGTACCATCGTCTCTAGGCGTTGACTATGTGTCAGACTTCTTGTCTCCTGTGGCCTTGCAAAGGATGGGCTAAAAAAGTGGTGAAATGATTGCGCAAAATTGATGTTACCAGCAGATACTGTGGTTCTGTTATGGTTTGAGTGCTGAACACTTGACGGTCCTACGGATGGCAAGTTGGAACTGTGAGATTCACTACGTGAACCACTGGTGTTTTGTGGAAAAGCACATGTAAGATTCTGCAACAGTCTCTGCTGATACTCCTGCATGCGTGCATCCCTTTCTATGGCAGGAATAATTTCTGCAAATTTACTTTTGTACCGGGGATCTAACAGTGTGGCAACCCAGTAGTCAGGATTATTTCTAATTCTCCCAATTCGAGGGTCATGTTGCAGGTAGTGCAGCAAGAAGGCACTCATGTGTGTTGCACATCCAGGAGCACCAATTCCCTGTTGTGTTGGTGGCGAGGTAACAATCATGCTTCCTTCCTCTGTCCTCTCCCCCCAATCTCGCACAACAGAAATGTGATCAAGGTCTCCCTCATCTGATGAGTCTTCCATCAGTTCGTCCTCCACTTCTTCCTGGGCTCCTGCACCTTCCTCACTAGTTTGGCTGCTACCATGCGCCCTGGTAAAACCATCTCCCCCACCCTCACATGCCTGCCGCCTTGGTGCTGCCGACCGTCTGGACCTTGCAGATGTTAGCCCTTCCGCATACAACTCCTCCTCCTCTACTTCCTCCACCTCCTCTTGTGCCACCACCTGACTCCGAATTCTGTTTAACATGTGCTCCAGCATGTAAATCACCGGAATAGTCATGCTGATAATGGCATCGTCAGCACTAAACATCTTCGTCGCCATTTCAAAACTGTGCAGAAGGGTGCATAGGTCCCTGATCTGAGACCACTCCTCCAGCGTGATTTGCCCCACGTCTGGATCTCGTTGGCCCAGGCTATACGTCAGAACGTATTGCACCAGGGCTTGTCGGTGCTGCCACAGTCGCTGCAACATGTGCAGAGTTGAATTCCACCGAGTAGGCACATCGCATTTTAGCCGGTGAAATGGCAGGCCCAACGACTTCTGTAGAGATGTAAGTCGCTGAACTGCGGGATGCGAACGGCGGAAGTGAGCACACAGCGACCGTGCCCTCTGCAGAAGGCCATCTAGTCTGGGATAGTGGGCTAAAAATTGCTGGACAACCAGGTTCAACACGTGAGCCATACAAGGCACGTGTGTGACATTGCCCCGGCGAAGGGCCGCACCCAGGTTTGCAGCATTGTCGCACACGGCCTTCCCTGGATTCAGGTCCAGTGGAGACAACCATTCATGAAATTGGTTCTCCAGAGCTGACCACAACTCCTCAGCTGTGTGACTCACATTTCCCAGACATTTCAAAGTAAAAACCGCCTGATGACGTTGAGCCCTACTGCCAGCATAGTAAGGAGGTATGCAGGATCCCTTCTGCGCAGTTAGAAAGCTTGAGGCATGACCAGACAGGCTTTGGGTGGAGGTGGAAGACCGAGAGGAGGTTGAGGAGGCAGAAGCAGTGGAGGAACTTTGACATAAAGAGGATTGACGCACAACTCGTGGGGACAGCAAGACTTGGACAGCAGCCCCTTGTCCTGCTGTCACCATAGTTACCCAGTGCCCAGTCAGCGACATGTAACGCCCCTGTCCATGCCTACTCGTCCAAGTGTCTGTGGTGAAATGCACCCTGTCACACACAGAGTTTCTCAAAGAAGCGGTGATGTTGTGTGCGACATGCTGGTGGAGAGCAGGCACACCTTTCTTTGAGAAGTAGTGCCGACTGGGCATCTGGTACTGGGGCACTGCGACGGACATAAGGTCTCGAAAGTCCACCAGGCGGAAAGGCAGCATTTCTGTAGCCAAGAGCTTGCAGATGGTGAAATTCAACCTCTTAGCTTTCTCATGGCTAGGAGGAAATGGTCTTTTACTTGTTCACATCTGAGGGACCGAGGGCTGGCTGTTGTGCTTAGACGGGGTTGATAAGGGTGTCCCCGGCAAACTGCCGGTCTGTGAGGAAGATGCAGGCGGACATGTTAGGTTGACTTGATCCAAAGGTGGTGCTATCGATGTCGGACAGCGCTCAACACTAGCTGGTGATACCTCCTCCAAAGAAAATGATGACCTGCCAATCACGCTGGCTGTTGCGGGTAAAGAGGTGGCAGGTCTGCGCCCCAAAACAGGTGTGACTGCTGTCCCCTCAGTCACAGAGGATGAAGAGGCCGCGAATGCACAAGATATGGCAGACGGTAGTTGGCCCGGCCGGCTAGGCCGCATTGTAGCACACTGAGCTTCCCACTGCAACTTATGCTTCATGTCCATGTGCCAGTTCATGCATGAAGTACTCAAACTATGTATTTTTTGGCCTCTACTTAGCTTTTGCTGACAAATGTTACAGATAACACGAGTTGGGTCATCTTTATCGATCTGAAAAAATGCCCATGCTATGCAAGGCTTAGCACCCATGCGACCTGAAGAGCCACCACGACTTGTGGTGAGAGGCAGAGTTGTGTTTGAGGATGCAGTTGTTGACGTGCTTCCAGTACTACGTCTCTGTCCAGGAAGGCGCAACCTGACCTCGTCGTCACTAGCATCTTCCTCCACCTCCTCTGCTGACCTCATCTCTTGGCTGACTGTGGGTTGACAGTAAGTGGGATCTCCAACCTCATCATCATCACCCTGTGCATTATCACACCCGTCGTCCTCAGAGCCAACCTGTTCCTGCCCTGACAAAAAACTAAAGTTGTCGCTCCAATCAGGTATTTGAGTCTCATCATCGTCTTCCTCATTGTCTCCACCAACAGGAGTTACAGTTTGGGAATGAGGGTCTACATTATGGTCAGAACCTTCTGCGTCTGGTCCTGGATCCGACTCATAAAGATTCTGGGCATCAGTGCAGATCATTTCCTCGTCTGGATTCACAGAAGCGCTGCAGTCGACCTCTGATTCCCAGGCTATAGTATGAGTAAACAGCTCTGCAGACTCAACCATCTGTTCTACCTCATACTCAGACGGGCAGCTGGAGATTTGGGAGCTGTGAGGAAGCAAGTGCGATTGGGGTGACACCTTTGAGGACTGGAGTATTTGTGATGTTGAAATTGATGTGGAGGAGAGCCCACTTAAAGGAGCACTTGATATCCGTTGAAGCACCTGCTGTTTTTGTGTCTCATCTGGAATTTGTAGCGATTGGCGTGGCCGTAAGAAAGGGATCTTATCACAATGTCCGCTAAAAGAAGTAGACATTTTAGTTTGGCTGGAAGATGGTCTTTCTTCTGCAGATGTTACTGTTGCTTTAACACCTACCCCACGGACACAACCTTTTTTCCCCTTCCCAACACACCTATTCCCCTTTCCACCAGCAGCAGGCCTTTTTCCACTCATTTTGGTGGTTAACTAATTCACAACTCTGGAGTTGTTTGCACAAAAAAACAGTGGATGGGAACCGAGCAGAGCTGAGTGGCCAAACTGTGGTATTAGGCCAAAACTATTGGCTGGGTTAGATGCAGAAAAAAATTATATTCAATTTGCAACCTGATGGAGGTCAGTATAGATGGACTAATAGAACAAGTCCCACACACAGCTAGAAGCCCAAATATTTTTTCAGAGGTAGATGCAGAAAAAAAAATATTCAGTTTGCAACCTGATGGAGGTCAGTATAGATGGACTAATAGAGAAAGTCCCACACACTGCTAGAAGGCCAAATATTTTTTCAGAGCTAGATGCAGACAAAAAATTATTTTGAATTTGCAACCTGATGGGGGTCAGTATAGGTGGACTAATAGAACAAGTCCCACACACTGCCAGAAGGCCAAATATTTTTTCAGAGTTAGATGCAGAAAAAAATATATTCAGTTTGCAACCTGATGTAGATCAGTATAGATGGACTAATACAACAAGTCCCACACACAGCTAGAAGCCCAATATTTTTTCAGAGCTAGATGCAGAAAAAAATTATATTCAATTTGCAACCTGATGGAGGTCAGTATAGATGGAGTAATAGAACAAGTCCCACACACAGCTAGAAGCCCAATATTTTTTCAGAGGTAGATGCAGAAAAAAATATATTCAGTTTGCAACCTGATGGAGCTCAGTATAGATGGACTAATACAACAAGTCCCACACACAGCTAGAAGCCCAATATTTTTTCAGAGCTAGATGCAGATAAAAATTATTTTTAATTTGCAACCTGATGGAGGTCAGTATAGATGGACTAATAGAGAAAGTCCCACACACTGCTAGAAGGCCAAATATTTTTTCAGAGCTAGATGCAGAAAAAAATTATATTCAGTTTGCAACCTGATGGAGGTCTGTATAGATGGATTAATAGAACAAGTCCCACACACAGCTAGAAGCCCAATATTTTTTCAGAGGTAGATGCAGAAAAAAATATATTCAGTTTGCAACCTGATGGAGCTCAGTATAGATGGACTAATACAACAAGTCCCACACACAGCTAGAAGCCCAATATTTTTTCAGAGCTAGATGCAGAAAAAAATTATATTCAATTTGCAACCTGATGGAGGTCAGTATAGATGGAGTAATAGAACAAGTCCCACACACAGCTAGAAGCTCAAATATTTTTTCAGAGCTAGATGCAGATAAAAATTATTTTTAATTTGCAACCTGATGGAGGTCAGTATAGATGGACTAATAGAGAAAGTCCCACACACTGCTAGAAGGTCAAATATTTTTTCAGAGCTAGATGCAGAAAAAAATTATATTCAGTTTGCAACCTGATGGAGGTCAGTATAGATGGACTAATAGAGAAAGTCCCACACACTGCTAGAAGGCCAAATATTTTTTCAGAGCTAGATGCAGAAAAAAATTATATTCAGTTTCAAACTGATGGAGGTCAGTATAGATGGACTAATAGAGAAAGTCCCACACACTGCTAGAAGGCCAAATATTTTTTCAGAGCTAGATGCAGAAAAAAATTATATTCAATTTTCAACCTGATGGAGGTCAGTATAGATGGAGTAATAGAACAAGTCACACACACAGCTAGAAGCCCAAATATTTTTTCAGAGGTAGATGAAGAAAAAAATTATATTCAGTTTGCAACCTGATGGAGGTCTGTATAGATGGATTAATACAACAAGTCCCACACACAGCTACAAGCCCAATATTTTTTCAGAGGTCGATACAGAAAAAAATATATTCAGTTTGCAACCTGATGGAGGTCAGTATAGATGGACTAATAGAGAAAGTCCCACACACTGCTAGAAGGCCAAATATTTTTTCAGAGCTAGATGCAGAAAAAAATTATATTCAATTTGCAACCTGATGGAGGTCAGTATAGATGGACTAATAGAATGATGCTATGCCCAAAAGATTTTACTTCACTAGGTGCAGTAAAAAAATTGGTATTCTATACACAGGTGGTATATCTTGCAACACAGATAGGCTACTCCACTGACTAACACACTCTGCAATAGGCCAAAAAGGATTAGCTTTGCTAGATTCAGCCAAATGCTGTGAAAAAAACTTGCACAGCTCTCGCACAGACCTGCCTGGCAAAAACTGATAGGAACTGATGTAACCTAGTCCTGAAAAGGACTCCAATTACAATTAGTCTTTACTCCCACAACCTATCTATTTAAGAGCACAGACCTGCCTGATAAAAGTCGTAGGAAATGCTGTAACCTAGTCCTTAAAAGGACTGCAATCACAACTATTCCCTACTCCCAAGCTATCTGTAGATTTGTGCGAAAATTGGCTTGAAATTAACAAGGTATAGCGCACACAGCAACAGCGGTCCCGTCTAACACGCAGCTGCAGCAGTGAGAAAATGGTGGCGACGGGGAAAATGGCTTGGTCTTATAGGGCAAGGACATGTGACATACACTGCCAATGACACATGCCCTTGCTTGTGTGAAAAAAAGCACTTCACACCGTGTGTGCGCTGCTGATAGGCTGATAGATTGCACCTCCCCACTGTAAATGCGGGAAAGAGAAAAAAAAATGGAGATCTTCATTATTCCTGCAGAGATCCATCCCCTGCCCCTCCCCCCACCCCGCCGTACACTCAAACTGCAGATTAACATTAATTTTCATCATTACTGAGAAAAAATCACGTTATGATTTTGGTGCACGAACAGTTATCGAACATAACCTCGAACAGCCGAATTTTTCTCAAATCGTTCGTGTTCGCCGAATGGCTCGAACACCGCCCAAAACAGCTCGAATTTGAGATTGGCGAACAGTTCGAGTAGAACAACGCTCATCTCTAATACTAACCTCCATCAGGTTTCAAACTCAATATAATTTTTTTCTGCATCTAGCTCTGAAAAACTGCTTCTGCTTGTAGCAGTGTGTGGGACTTGTTCTATTAGTCCATCTATACTATGCTCGACCAGGTTGCAAATTCAATATAATTTTTTTCTGCATCTAGCTCTGAAAAAATATTTCAGCTTGTAGCAGAGTGTGGGACTTGTTCTATTAGTCCATCTATACTAGCCTCCAGCAGGTTGCAAATTCAATATCATTTTTTTCTGCATCTAGCTCTGAAAAAATATTTTGGCTTCTAGCAGTGTGTGGGACTTATTCTATTAGTCCATCTATACTAACCTCCATCAGGTTGCAAATTCAATATAATTTTTTTCTGCATCTAGCTCTGAAAAACTACTTCGGCTTGTAGCAGTGTGTGGGACTTCTTCTATTAGTCCACCTATACTAACCTCAATTAGGTTGCAAATCCAATATAATTTTTTTCTGAATCTAGCTCTGAAAAACAATTTCAGCTTGTAGAAGTGTGTGGGTCTTGTTCTATTAGTCCATCTATACTAACCTCCATCAGGTTGTAAATTCAATATAATTTTTTTCTGCATCTAGCTCTGAAAAACTATTTCGGCTTGTAGCAGTGTGTGGGACTTGTTCTAATAGTCCATCTATACTAACCTCCATCAGGTTGTAAATTCAATATAATTTTTTTCTGCATCTAGCTCTGAAAAACTATTTCGGCTGGTAGCAGTGTGTGGGACTTGTTCTATTAGTCCATCTCTACTAACCTCCATCAGGTTTCAAATTCAATATAATTTTTTTCTGCATCTAGCTCTGAAAAACTATTTCGGCTTGTAGCAGAGTGTGGGACTTGTTCTATTAGTCCATCTATACTAGCCTCCAGCAGGTTGCAAATTCAATATCATTTTTTTCTGCATCTAGCTCTGAAAAAATATTTTGGCTTCTAGCAGTGTGTGGGACTTATTCTATTAGTCCATCTATACTAACCTCCATCAGGTTGCAAATTCAATATAATTTTTTTCTGCATCTAGCTCTGAAAAACTACTTCGGCTTGTAGCAGTGTGTGGGACTTCTTCTATTAGTCCACATATACTAACCTCAATTAGGTTGCAAATCCAATATAATTTTTTTCTGAATCTAGCTCTGAAAAACAATTTCAGCTTGTAGCAGTGTGTGGGTCTTGTTCTATTAGTCCATCTATACTAACCTCCATCAGGTTGTAAATTCAATATAATTTTTTTCTGCATCTAGCTCTGAAAAACTATTTCGGCTTGTAGCAGTGTGTGGGACTTGTTCTAATAGTCCATCTATACTAACCTCCATCAGGTTGTAAATTCAATATAATTTTTTTCTGCATCTAGCTCTGAAAAACTATTTCGGCTGGTAGCAGAGTGTAGGACTTGTTCTATTAGTCCATCTCTACTAACCTCCATCAGGTTTCAAATTCAATATAATTTTTTTCTGCATCTAGCTCTGAAAAACTATTTCGGCTTGTAGCAGTGTGTGGGACTTGTTCTATTAGTCCATATATACTATCCTCGAACCAGGTTACAAATTCAATATAATTTTTTTCTGCATCTAGCTCTGAAAAAATATTTCAGCTTGTAGCAGTGTGTGGGACTTGTTCTATTAGTCTATCTATACTAACTTCCATCAGGTTGCAAATTCAATATAATTTTTTTCTGCATCTAGCTCTGAAAAAATATTTTGGCTTCTAGCAGTGTGTGGGACTTGTTCTATTAGTGCATCTATACTATGCTCCACCAGGTTGCAAATTCAATATAATTTTTTTCTGAATCTAGCTCTGAAAAAATATTTCAGCTTGTAGCAGTGTGTGGGACTTGTTCTATTAGTCCATCTATACTAACCTCCAGCAGGTTGCAAATTCAATATAATTTTTTTCTGCATCTAGCTCTGAAAAAATATTTTGGCTTCTAGCAGTGTGTGGGACTTGTTCTATTAGTCCATCTATGCTAACCTCCATCAGGTTGCAAATTCAATATAATTTTTTTCTGCATCTAGCTCTGAAAAACTACTTCGGCTTGAAGCAGTGTGTGGGACTTCTTCTATAAGTCCACCTATACTAACCTCCATTAGGTTGCAAATTCCATATAATTTTTTTCTGAATCTAGCTCTGAAAAACTATTTCAGCTTGTAGCAGTGTGTGGGACTTGTTCTATTAGTCCATCTATACTAACCTCCATCAGGTTGTAAATTCAATATAATTTTTTTCTACATCTAGCTCTGAAAAACTATTTCGGCTTGTAGCAGTGTGTGGGACTTGTTCTAATAGTCCATCTATACTAACCTCCATCAGGTTGTAAATTCAATATAATTTTTTTCTGCATCTAGCTCTGAAAAACTATTTCGGCTGGTAGCAGTGTGTGGGACTTGTTCTATTAGTCCATCTATACTAACCTCCATCATGTTTCAAATTCAATATAATTTTTTTCTGCATCTAGCTCTGAAAAACTATTTGGGCTTGTAGCAGTGTGTGGGACTTGTTCTATTAGTCCATCTATACTAACCTCCATCAGGTTGCACATTAAATATATTTTTTTTCTGCATCTAGCTCTGAAAAACTATTTCAGCTTGTAGCAGTGTGTGGGACTTGTTCTATTAGTCCATCTATACTATCCTCGAACCAGGTTACAAATTCAATATAATTTTTTTCTGCATCTAGCTCTGAAAAAATATTTCAGCTTGTAGCAGTTTGTGGGACTTGTTCTATTAGTCTATCTATACTAACTTCCATCAGGTTGCAAATTCAATATAATTTTTTTCTGCATCTAGCTCTGAAAAAATATTTTGGCTTCTAGCAGTGTGTGGGACTTGCTCTATTAGTGCATCTATACTATGTTCCACCAGGTTGCAAATTCAATATAATTTTTTTCTGCATCTAGCTCTGAAAAAATATTTCAGCTTGTAGCAGTGTGTGGGACTTGTTCTATTAGTCCATCTATACTAACCTCCAGCAGGTTGCAAATTCAATATCATTTTTTTCTGCATCTAGCTCTGAAAAAATATTTTGGCTTCTAGCAGTGTGTGGGACTTGTTCTATTAGTCCATCTATACTAACCTCCATCAGGTTGCAAATTCAATATAATTTTTTTCTGCATCTAGCTCTGAAAAACTATTTTGGCTTGTAGCAGTGTGTGGGACTTCTTCTATTAGTACATCTATACTAACCTCCATCAGGTTGCAAATTCAATATAATTTTTTTCTGCATCTAGCTCTGAAAAACTATTTCAGCTTGTAGCAGTGTGTGGGACTTGTTCTATTAGTCCATCTATACTAACCTACATCAGGTTGTAAATTCAATATAAATTTTTCTGCATCTAGCTCTGAAAAACTATTTTGGCTTGTAGCAGTTTGTGGGACTTGTTCTAATATTCCATCTATACTAACCTCCATCAGGCTGTAAATTCATTTTTTCTGCATCTAGCTCTGAAAAACTATTTCGGCTGGTAGCAGTGTGTGGGACTTGTTCTATTAGTCCATCTCTACTAACCTCGATCAGGTTTCAAATTCAATATAATTTTTTTCTGCATCTAGCTCTGGAAAACTATTTCGGCTTGTAGCAGTGTGTGGGACTTGTTCTATTAGTCCATCTATACTAACCTCCATCAGGTTGTACATTCAATATATTATTTTTCTGCATCTAGCTCTGAAAAACTATTTTGGCTTGTAGCAGTGTGTGGGACTTGTTCTATTAGTCCATCTATACTATCCTCGAACCAGGTTACAAATTCAATACAATTTTTTTCTGCATCTAGCTCTGAAAAAATATTTCAGCTTGTAGCAGTGTGTGGGACTTGTTCTATTAGTCTATCTATACTAACCTCCAGCAGGTTGCAAATTCAATATAATTTTTTTCTGCATCTAGCTCTGAAAAAATATTTTGGCTTCTAGCAGTGTGTGGGACTTGTTCTATTAGTCCATCTATACTAACCTCCATCAGGTTGCAAATTCAATATAATTTTTTTCTACATCTAGCTCTGAAAAACTATTTCGGCTTGTAGCAGTGTGTGGGACTTCTTCTATAAGTCCATCTATACTAACCTCCATTAGGTTGCAAATTCAATATAATTTTTTTCTGCATCTAGCTCTGAAAAACTATTTCGGCTTGTAGCAGTGTGTGGGACTTGTTCCATTAGTCCATCTATACTAACCTGAATCAGGTTGTAAATTTAATATAATTTTTTTCTGCATCTAGCTCTGAAAAACTATTTCGGCTGGTAGCAGTGTGTGGGACTTGTTTTATTAGTCCATCTATACTAACCTCCATCAGGTTGCAAATTCAATATAATTTTTTTCTGCATCTAGCTCTGAAAAACTATTTCGGCTTGTAGCAGTGTGTGGGACTTGTTCTATTAGTCCATCTCTACTAACCTCCATCAGGTTTCAAATTCAATATAATTTTTTTCTGCATCTAGCTCTGAAAAACTATTTCGGCTTGTAGCAGTGTGTGGGACTTGTTCTATTAGTCCATCTATACTATGCTCGAACCAGGTTACAAATTCAATATAATTTTTTTCTGCATCTAGCTCTGAAAAAATATTTCAGCTTGTAGCAGTGTGTGGGACTTGTTCTATTAGTCTATCTATACTAACTTCCATCAGGTTGCAAATTCAATATAATTTTTTTCTGCATCTAGCTCTGAAAAAATATTTTGGCTTCTAGCATTGTGTGGGACTTGTTCTATTAGTGCATCTATACTATGCTCCACCAGGTTGCAAATTCAATATAATTTTTTTCTGAATCTAGCTCTGAAAAAATATTTCAGCTTGTAGCAGTGTGTGGGACTTGTTCTATTAGTCCATCTATACTAACCTCCAGCAGGTTGCAAATTCAATATCATTTTTTTCTGCATCTAGCTCTGAAAAAATATTTTGGCTTCTAGCAGTGTGTGGGACTTGTTCTATTAGTCCATCTATGCTAACCTCCATCAGGTTGCAAATTCAATATAATTTTTTTCTGCATCTAGCTCTGAAAAACTACTTCGGCTTGAAGCAGTGTGTGGGACTTTTTCAATTAGTCCACCTATACTAACCTCCATTAGGTTGCAAATTCAATATAATTTTTTTCTGAATCTTGCTCTGAAAAACTATTTCAGCTTGTAGCAGTGTGTGGGACTTGTTTTATTAGTCCATCTATACTAACCTCCATCAGGTTGTAAATTCAATATAATTTTTTTCTACATCTAGCTCTGAAAAACTATTTCGGCTTGTAGCAGTGTATGGGACTTGTTCTAATAGTCCATCTATACTAACCTCCATCAGGTTGTAAATTCAATATAATTTTTTTCTGCATCTAGCTCTGAAAAACTATTTCGGCTGGTAGCAGTGTGTGGGACTTGTTCTATTAGTCCATCTCTACTAACCTCCATCATGTTTCAAATTCAATATAATTTTTTTCTGCATCTAGCTCTGAAAAACTATTTGGGCTTGCAGCAGTGTGTGGGATTTGTTCTATTAGTCCATCTATACTAACCTCCATCAGGTTGCACATTCAATATATATTTTTTCTGCATCTAGCCCTGAAAAACTATTTCGGCTGGTAGCAGTGTGTGGGACTTGTTTTATTAGTCCATCTATACTAACCTCCATCAGGTTGCAAATTCAATATAATTTTTTTCTGCATCTAGATCTGAAAAACTATTTCAGCTTCTAGCAGTGTGTGGGACTTGTTTTATGAGTCCATCTATACTAACCTCCATCAAGTTCCAAATTCAATATAATTTTTGTCTGCATCTAGCTCTGAAAAACTATTTCGGCTTGTAGCAGTGTGTGGGACTTGTTCTATTAGTCCATCTATACTAACCTCCATCAGGTTGCACATTCAATATAATTTTTTTCTGCATCTAGCTCTGAAAAACTATTTTGGCTTGTAGCAGTGTGTGGGACTTGTTCTATTAGTCCATCTATGCTAACCTTCCATCAGGTTGCAAATTCAATATAATTTTTTTCTGCATCTAGCTCTGAAAAACTATTTTGGCATCTAGCAGTGTGTGGGACTTGTTCTATTCGTCCATCTATACTAACCTCCATCAGGTTGCAGATTCAATATAATTTTTTTCTACATCTAGCTCTGAAAAACTATTTCGGCATGTAGCAGTGTGTGGGACTTGTTCTATTAGTCCATCTATACTAACCTCCATCAGGCTGCAAATTCAATATAATTTTTTTCTGCATCTAGTTCTGAAAAACTATTTCAGCTTCTAGCAGTGTGTGGGACTTGTTCTCTTAGTCCATCTATACTAACCTCCATCAAGTTTCAAATTGAATATAATTTTTTTCTGCATCTAGCTCTGAAAAACTATTTTGGCTTGTAGCAGTGTGTGGGAATTGTTCTATTAGTCCATCTATACTAACCTCCATCAGGTTGCACATTCAATATAATTTTTTTCTGCATCTAGCTCTGAAAAACTATTTCGGCTTGTAGCAGTGTGTGGGACTTGTTCTATTAGTCCATCTATACTAACCTCCAGCAGGTTGCAAATTCAATATAATTTTTTTCTGCAGCTAGCTCTGAAAAATATTTCGGATTCTAGCAGTGTGTGGGACTTGTTCTATTAGTACATCTATACTAGCCTCCATCAGGTTGCAAATTCAATATAATTTTTTTCTGCATCTAGCTCTGAAAAACTATTTCGGCATGTAGCAGTGCGTGGGATTTGTTCTATTAGTCCATCTATACTAACCTCCATCTGGTTACACATTCAATATAAATTTTTTCTGCATCTAGCTCTGAAAAACTATTTCGGCTTGTAGACGTGTGAGGGACTTGTTCTATTAGTACATCTATACTAACCTCCATCAGGTTGCAAATTCAAAATCATTTTTTTCTGCATCTAGCTCTGAAAAACTATTTCGTTTGTAGCAGTGTGTGGGACTTGTTCTATTGGTCCATCTATACTAACCTCCATCAGGTTGCAAATTCAATATAATTTTTTTCTGCATCTAGCTCTGAAAAACTATTTCGGCTTGTAGCAGTGTGTGGGACTTGTTATATTAGTCCATCTACACTGACCTCCATCAGGTTGCAAATTCAATATAATTTTTTTCTGCATATAGCTCTGAAAAACTATTTTGGCATGTAGCAGTGTGTGGGACTTGTTCTATTAGTCCATCTATACTAACCTCCATCAGGTTGCAAATTCAATATAATTTTTTTCTGCATCTAGCTCTGAAAAACTATTTTGGCATGTAGCAGTGTGTGGGACTTGTTCTATTAGTCCATCTATACTAACGTCCATCAGGTTGCAAATTCAATATAATTTTTTTCTGCATCTAGCTCTGAAAAACTATTTCGGATTCTAGAAGTGTGTGGGACTTGTTCTATTAGTAGATCTATACTAGCCTCCATCAGGTTGCAGATTCAATATAATTTTTTTCTACATCTAGCTCTGAAAAACTATTTCGGCATGTAGCAGTGTGTGGGACTTGTTCTATTAGTCCATCTATACTAACCTCCATCAGGTTGCAAATTCAATATAATTTTTTTCTGCATCTAGTTCTGAAACTCTATTTCGGCTTATAGCAGCGTGTGGGACTTGTTCTATTAGTCCATCTATACTAACCTCCATCAAGTTTCAAATTGAATATAATTTTTTTCTGCATCTAGCTCTGAAAAACTATTTTGGCTTGTAGCAGTGTGTGGGAAATGTTCTATTAGTCCATCTATACTAACCTCCATCAGGTTGCACATTGAATATAATTTTTTTCTGCATCTAGCTCTGAAAAACTATTTCGGCTTGTAGCAGTGTGTGGGACTTGTTCTATTAGTCCATCTATACTAACCTCCAGCAGGTTGCAAATTCAATATAATTTTTTTCTGCAGCTAGCTCTGAAAAATATTTCGGATTCTAGCAGTGTGTGTGACTTGTTCTATTAGTACATCTATACTAGCCTCCATCAGGTTGCAAATTCAATATAATTTTTTTCTGCATCTAGCTCTGAAAAACTATTTCGGCATGTAGCAGTGCGTGGGACTTGTTCTATTAGTCCATCTATACTAACCTCCATCTGGTTGCACATTCAATATAAATTTTTTCTGCATCTAGCTCTGAAAAACTATTTCAGCTTGTAGACGTGTGAGGGACTTGTTCTATTAGTACATCTATACTAACCTCCATCAGGTTGCAAATTCAATATCATTTTTTTCTGCATCTATCTCTGAAAAACTATTTCGGCTTGTAGCAGTGTGTGGGACTTGTTCTATTGGTCCATCTATACTAACCTCCATCAGGTTGCAAATTCAATATAATTTTTTTCTGCATCTAGCTCTGAAAAACTATTTCGGCTTGTAGCAGTGTGTGGGACTTGTTCTATTAGTCCATCTACACTGACCTCCATCAGGTTGCAAATTCAATATAAATTTTTTCTGCATATAGCTCTGAAAAACTATTTTGGCATGTAGCAGTGTGTGGGACTTGTTCTATTAGTCCATCTATACTAACCTCCATCAGGTTGCAAATTCAATATAATTTTTTTCTGCATCTAGCTCTGAAAAACTATTTCGGCTTCTAGCAGTGTGTGGGACTTGTTCTATTAGTCCATCTATACTAACCTCCATCAAGTTCCAAATTCAATATAATTTTTTTCTTCATCTAGCTCTGAAAAACTATTTTGGCTTGTAGGAGTGTGTGGGACTTGTTCTATTAGTCCATCTATACTAACCTCCATCAGGTTGCACATTCAATATAATTTTTTTCTGAATCTAGCTCTGAAAAACTATTTTTGCTTGTACCAGTGTGTGGGACTTGTTCTATTAGTACATCTATACTAACCTCCATCAGGTTGCAAATTCAATATAATGTTTTTCTGCATCTAGCTCTGAAAAACTATTTCGGCTTCTAGCAGTGTGTGGGACTTGTTCTATTAGTCCATCTATACTAACATCCATCAGGTTGCAAATTCAATATAATTTTTTTCTGCATCTAGCTCTGAAAAACTATTTCGGCTTCTAGCAGTGTGTGGGACTTGTTCTATTCGTCCATCTATACTAGCCTCCATCAGGTTGCAAATTCAATATAATTTTTTTCTGCATCTAGCTCTGAAAAACTATTTCGGCTTGTAGCAGTGTGTGGGACTTGTTCTATTAGTCCATTTATACTAACCTCCTTCAGGTTGCAAATTCAATGTCATTTTTTTCTGCATCTAGCTCTGAAAAACTGTTTCGGCTTCTAGCAGTGTGTGGGACTTGTTCTATTAGTCCATCTATACTAACCTCCATCAGGTTGCAAATTCAATATAATTTTTTTCTGCATCTAGCTCTGAAAAACTATTTCGGCATGTAGTAGTGTCTGGGACTTGTTCTATTAGTCCACCTATACTAACCTCCATCAGGTTGCAAATTCAATATAATTTTTTTCTGCATCTAGCTCTGACAAACTATTTTGGCTTCTTGCAGTGTGTGGGACTTGTTCTATTAGTCCATCTATACTAACCTCCATCAGGTTGCAAATTCAATATAATTTTTTTCTTCATCTAGCTCTGAAAAACTATTTCGGCTTCTAGCAGTCTGTGGGACTTGTTCTATTAGTCCATCTATACTAACCTCCATCAGGTTACAAATTCAATATAATTTTTTTCTGCATCTAGCTCTGAAAACTATTTCGGCTTCTAGCAGTGTGTGGGACTTGTTCTATTATTCCATCTATACTAACCTCCATCAGGTTGCAAATTCAATATAATTTTTTTCTACATCTAGATCAGAAAAACTATTTCGGCTTCTAGCAGTGTGTGGGACTTGTTCTATTAGTCCATCTATACTAACCTCCATCAGGTTGCAAATTCAATATCATTTTTTTCTGCATCTAGCTCTGAAAAACTCTTCGTCTTGTAGCCGTGTGTGGGACTTGTTCTATTAATATATCTATACTAACCTCCATCAGGTTGCAAATTCAATATCATTTTTTTCTGCATCTAGCTCTGAAAAACTATTTCGGCTTGTAGCACTGTGTGGGACTTGTTATATTAGTCCATCTATACTAACCTCCATCAGGTTGCAAATTCAATATCATTTTTTTCTACATCTAGCTCAGAAAAACTATTTTGGCTTCTAGCAGTGTGTGGGACTTGTTCTATTAGTCCATCTATGCTAACCTCCATCAGGTTGCAAATTCAATATAATTTTTTTCTGCATCTAGCTCTGAAAAACTATTTCGGCATGTAGCAGTGTGTGGGACTTGTTCTATTAGTCCATCTATACTAACGTCCATCAGGTTGCACATTCAATATAAATTTTTTCTGCATCTAGCTCTGAAAAACTCTTCGGCTTGTAGCCGTGTGTGGGACTTGTTCTATTAGTACATCTATACTAACCTCCATCAGGTTGCAAATTCAATATAATTTTTTTCTGCATCTAGCTCTGAAAAACTATTTCGGCTTGTAGCAGTGTGTGGGACTTGTTCTATTCGTCCATCTATACCAACCTCCATCAGGTTGCAAATTCAATATAATTTTTTTCTGCATCTAGCTCTGAAAAACTATTTCGGCATGTAGCAGTGTGTGGGACTTGTTCTATTAGTCCATCTATACTAACCTCCATCAGGTTGCAAATTCAATATAATTTTTTTCTGCATCTAGCTCTGAAAAACTATTTAGGCTAGAAGCAGTGTGTGCGACTTGTTCTATTAGTCCATCTATACTAACCTCCATCAGGTTGCAGATTCCATCTAATTTTTTCTGCATCTAGCTCTGAAAAACTATTTCGGCTTGTAGCAGTGTGTGGGACTTGTTCTATAAGTCCATATATACTAACCTCCATCAGGTTGCAAATTCAATATAATTTTTTTCTGCATCTAGCTCTGAAAAACTATTTCGGCTTCTAGCAGTGTGTGGGACTTGTTCTATTAGTCCATCTATACTAACCTCCATCAAGTTCCAAATTCAATATAATTTTTTTCTTCATCTAGCTCTGAAAAACTTTTTTGGCTTGTAGCAGTGTGTGGGACTTGTTCTATTAGTCCATCTATACTAACCTCCATCAGGTTGCACATTCAATATAATTTTTTTCTGCATCTAGCTCTGAAAATCTATTTTGGCATGCAGCATTGTGTGGGACTTGTTCTATAAGTCCATATATACTAACCTCCATCAGGTTGCAAATTCAATATAATTTTTTTCTGCATCTAGCTCTGAAAAACTGTTTCGGCTTCTAGCAGTGTGTGGGACTTGTTCTATTAGTCCATCTATACTAACCTCCATCAAGTTCCAAATTCAATATAATTTTTTTCTTCATCTAGCTCTGAAAAACTTTTTTGGCTTGTAGCAGTGTGTGGGACTTGTTCTATTAGTCCATCTATACTAACCTCCATCAGGTTGCACATTCAATATAATTTTTTTCTGCATCTAGCTCTGAAAAACTATTTTGGCTTGTAGCAGTGTGTGGGACTTGTTCTATTAGTACATCTATACTAACCTCCATCAGGTTGCAAATTCAATATAATTTTTTTCTGCATGTAGCTCTGAAAAACTATTTCGGCTTCTAGCAGTGTGTGGGACTTGTTCTCTTCGTACATCTATACTAAGCTCCATCAGGTTGAAAATTCAAAATAATTTTTTTCTGCATCTAGCTCTGAAAAACTATTTTGGCTTCTAGCAGTGTGTTGGACTTGTTCTATTCGTCCATCTATACTAGCCTCCATCAGGTTGCAAATTCAATATAATTTTTTTCTGCATCTAGCTCTGAAAAACTATTTCGGCTTGTAGCAGTGTGTGGGACTTGTTATATTAGTCCATCTATACTAACCTCCATCAGGTTGCAAATTCAATATCATTTTTTTCTGCATCTAGCTCTGAAAAACTCTTCGTCTTGTAGCCGTGTGTGGGACTTGTTCTATTAATATATCTATACTAACCTCCATCAGGTTGCAAATTCAATATCATTTTTTTCTGCATCTAGCTCTGAAAAACTATTTCGGCTTGTAGCAGTGTGTGGGACTTGTTATATTAGTCCATCTATACTAACCTCCATCAGGTTGCAAATTCAATATCATTTTTTTCTACATCTAGCTCAGAAAAACTATTTTGGCTTCTAGCAGTGTGTGGGACTTGTTCTATTAGTCCATCTATGCTAACCTCCATCAGGTTGCAAATTCAATATAATTTTTTTCTGCATCTAGCTCTGAAAAACTATTTCGGCATGTAGCAGTGTGTGGGACTTGTTCTATTAGTCCATCTATACTAACGTCCATCAGGTTGCACATTCAATATAAATTTTTTCTGCATCTAGCTCTGAAAAACTCTTCGGCTTGTAGCCGTGTGTGGGACTTGTTCTATTAGTACATCTATACTAACCTCCATCAGGTTGCAAATTCAATATAATTTTTTTCTGCATCTAGCTCTGAAAAACTATTTCGGCTTGTAGCAGTGTGTGGGACTTGTTCTATTCGTCCATCTATACCAACCTCCATCAGGTTGCAAATTCAATATAATTTTTTTCTGCATCTAGCTCTGAAAAACTATTTCGGCATGTAGCAGTGTGTGGGACTTGTTCTATTAGTCCATCTATACTAACCTCCATCAGGTTGCAAATTCAATATAATTTTTTTCTGCATCTAGCTCTGAAAAACTATTTAGGCTAGAAGCAGTGTGTGCGACTTGTTCTATTAGTCCATCTATACTAACCTCCATCAGGTTGCAGATTCCATCTAATTTTTTCTGCATCTAGCTCTGAAAAACTATTTCGGCTTGTAGCAGTGTGTGGGACTTGTTCTATAAGTCCATATATACTAACCTCCATCAGGTTGCAAATTCAATATAATTTTTTTCTGCATCTAGCTCTGAAAAACTATTTCGGCTTCTAGCAGTGTGTGGGACTTGTTCTATTAGTCCATCTATACTAACCTCCATCAAGTTCCAAATTCAATATAATTTTTTTCTTCATCTAGCTCTGAAAAACTTTTTTGGCTTGTAGCAGTGTGTGGGACTTGTTCTATTAGTCCATCTATACTAACCTCCATCAGGTTGCACATTCAATATAATTTTTTTCTGCATCTAGCTCTGAAAATCTATTTTGGCATGCAGCATTGTGTGGGACTTGTTCTATAAGTCCATATATACTAACCTCCATCAGGTTGCAAATTCAATATAATTTTTTTCTGCATCTAGCTCTGAAAAACTGTTTCGGCTTCTAGCAGTGTGTGGGACTTGTTCTATTAGTCCATCTATACTAACCTCCATCAAGTTCCAAATTCAATATAATTTTTTTCTTCATCTAGCTCTGAAAAACTTTTTTGGCTTGTAGCAGTGTGTGGGACTTGTTCTATTAGTCCATCTATACTAACCTCCATCAGGTTGCACATTCAATATAATTTTTTTCTGCATCTAGCTCTGAAAAACTATTTTGGCTTGTAGCAGTGTGTGGGACTTGTTCTATTAGTACATCTATACTAACCTCCATCAGGTTGCAAATTCAATATAATTTTTTTCTGCATGTAGCTCTGAAAAACTATTTCGGCTTCTAGCAGTGTGTGGGACTTGTTCTCTTCGTACATCTATACTAAGCTCCATCAGGTTGAAAATTCAAAATAATTTTTTTCTGCATCTAGCTCTGAAAAACTATTTTGGCTTCTAGCAGTGTGTTGGACTTGTTCTATTCGTCCATCTATACTAGCCTCCATCAGGTTGCAAATTCAATATAATTTTTTTCTGCATCTAGCTCTGAAAAACTATTTCGGCTTGTAGCAGTGTGTGGGACTTGTTATATTAGTCCATCTATACTAACCTCCATCAGGTTGCAAATTCAATATAATTTTTTTCTGCATATAGCTCTGAAAAACTATTTTGGCATGTAGCAGTGTGTGGGACTTGTTCTATTAGTCCATCTATACTAACCTCCATCAGGTTGCAAATTCAATATAATTTTTTTCTGCATCTAGCTCTGAAAAACTATTTAGGCTAGAAGCAGTGTGTGCGACTTGTTCTATTAGTCCATCTATACTAACCTCCATCAGGTTGCAGATTCCATCTAATTTTTTCTGCATCTAGCTCTGAAAAACTATTTCGGCTTGTAGCAGTGTGTGGGATGTGTTCTATTAGTCCATCTATACTAACCTCCATCAGGTTGCACATTCAATATAATTTTTTTCTGCATCTAGCTCTGAAAAACTTTTTTGGCTTGTAGCAGTGTGTGAGACTTGTTCTATTAGTCCATCTATACTAACCTCCATCAGGTTGCACATTCAATATATTTTTTTTCTGCATCTAGCTCTGAAAAACTATTTTGGCTTGTAGCAGTGTGTGGGACTTGTTCTATTAGTCCATCTATACTAACCTCCATCAGGTTGCAAATTCAATATAATTTTTTTCTGCATGTAGCTCTGAAAAACTATTTCGGCTTCTAGCAGTGTGTGGGACTTTTTCTCTTCGTCCATCTATACTAACCTCCATCAGGTTGCAAATTCAATATAATTTTTTTCTGCATCTAGCTCTGAAAAACTATTTTGGCTTGTAGCAGTGTGTGGGACTTGTTCTATTCGTCCACCCATACTAGACTCCATCAGGTTGCAAATTCAATATAATTTTTTTCTCCATCTAGCTCTGAAAAACTATTTCGGCTTGTAGCAGTGTGTGGGACTTGTTCTATTAGTCCATTTATACTAACCTCCTTCAGGTTGCAAATTCAATGTAATTTTTTTCTGCATCTAGCTCTGAAAAACTGTTTCGGCTTCTAGCAGTGTGTGGGACTTGTTCTATTAGTCCATCTATATTAACCTCCATCAGGTAGCAAATTCAATATAATCTTTTTCTGCATCTAGCTCTGAAAAACTATTTCGGCATGTAGCAGTGTGTGGGACTTGTTCTATTAGTCCATCTATACTAACCTCCATCAGGTTGCAAATTCAATATAATTTTTTTCTGCATCTAGCTCTGACAAACTATTTTGGCTTCTTGCAGTGTGTGGTACTTGTTCTATTAGTCCATCTATACTAACCTCCATCAGGTTGCAAATTCAATATAATTTTTTTCTTCATCTAGCTCTGAAAAACTATTTCGGCTTCTAGCAGTGTGTGGGACTTGTTCTATTAGTCAATCTATACTAACCTCCATCAAGTTCCAAATTGAATAAAAAAAATTTCTTCATCTAGCTCTGAAAAATTATTTTGGCTTGTAGCAGTGTGTGGGACTTGTTCTATTAGTCCATCTATACTATCCTCCATCAGGTTACACATTCAATATAATTTTTTTCTACATCTAGCTCTGAAAAACTATTTCGGCTTGTAGCAGTGTGTGGGACTTGTTCTATTAGTCCATCTATACTAACCTCCATCAGGTTGCAAATTCAATATAATTTTTTTCTGCATCTAGCTCTGAAAAACTATTTCGGTTTGTAGCAGTGCGTGGGACTTGTTCTATTAGTCCATCTATACTAACCTCCATCAGGTTGCACATTCAATATAATTTTTTTCTGCATCTTGCTCTGAAAAACTATTTCGGCTTGTAGCAGTGTGTGAGACTTGTTCTATTAGTCAATCTATACTAACCTCCAGCAGGTTGCAAATTCAATATAATTTTTTTCTGCATCTAGCTCTGAAAAATATTTCGGATTCTAGCAGTGTGTGGGACTTTTTCTATTAGTAGATCTATACAAACCTCCATCAGGTTGCAAATTCAATATAATTTTTTCTGCATCTAGCTCTGAAAAACTATTTCGGCTTGTAGCAGTGTGTGGGAATTGTTCTATTAGTCCATTTATACTAACCTCCATCAGGTTGCAAATTCAATATAATTTTTTTCTGCATCTAGCTCTGAAAAACTATTTCGGCATGTAGCAGTGTGTGGGACCGGTTCTATTAGTCCATCTATACTAACCTCCATGAAGTTCCAAATTCAATATAATGTTTTTCTGCATCTAGCTCTGAAAAACTATTTTGGCTTGTAGCAGTGTGTGGGACTTGTTCTATTAGTCCTTCTATACTAACCTCCATCAGGTTGCACATTCAATATAATTTTTTTCTGCATCTAGCTCTGAAAAACTATTCCGGCTTGTAGCAATGTGTGGGAATTGTTCTATTAGTCCATTTATACTAACCTCCATCAGGTTGCAAATTTAATAAAAAAATTTTCTGCATCTAGCTCTGAAAAACTATTTCGGCTTGTAGCAGTGTGTGGGACTTGTTCTATTAGTCCATCTATACTAACCTCCATCAGGTTGCAAATTCAATATAATTTTTTTCTGCATCTGCTCTGAAAAACTATTTCGGCTTCTAGCAGTGTGTGCGACTTGTTCTAATAGTTCATCTATACTAACCTCCATCAGGTTGCAGATTCAATATAAGTTTTTTCTACATCTAGCACTGAAAAACTATTTTGTCTTGTAACAGTGTGTGGGACTTGTTCTATTAGTCCATTTATGCTAACCTCCATCAGGTTGCAAATTCAATATAAGTTTTTTCTGCATCTAGCTCTGAAAAACTATTTTGGCATGTAGCAGTGTGTGGGACTGGTTCTATTAGTCCATCTATACTACCCTCCATCAAGTTCCAAATTCAATATAATTTTTTTCTGCATCTAGCTCTGAAAAACTATTTTGGCTTGTAGCAGTGTGTGGGACTTGTTCTATTAGTCCATCTATACTAACCTCCATCAGGTTGCACATTCAATATAATTTTTTTCTGCATCTAACTCTGAAAAACTATTTCGGCTTGTAGCAGTGTGTGAGACTTGTTCTATTAGTCAATCTATACTAACCTCCAGAAGGTTGCAAATTCAATATAATTTTTTTCTGCATCTAGCTCTGAAAAATATTTCGGATTCTAGCAGTGTGTGGGACTTTTTCTATTAGTAGATCTATACTAACCTCCATCAGGTTGCAAATTCAATATAATTTTTTCTGCATCTAGCTCTGAAAAACTATTTCGGCTTGTAGCAGTGTGTGGGAATTGTTCTATTAGTCCATTTATACTAACCTCCATCAGGTTGCAAATTCAATATAATTATTTTCTGCATCTAGCTCTGAAAAACTATTTCGGCATGTAGCAGTGTGTGGGACTGGTTCTATTAGTCCATCTATACTAACCTCCATGAAGTTCCAAATTCAATATAATGTTTTTCTGCATCTAGCTCTGAAAAACTATTTTGGCTTGTAGCAGTGTGTGGGACTTGTTCTATTAGTCCATCTATACTAACCTGAATCAGGTTGCACATTCAATATAATTTTTTTCTGCATCTAGCTCTGAAAAACTATTCCGGCTTGTAGCAGTGTGTGGGAATTGTTCTATTAGTCCATTTATACTAACCTCCATCAGGTTGCAAATTTAATATAATTTTTTCTGCATCTAGCTCTGAAAAACTATTTCGGCTTGTAGCAGTGTGTGGGACTTGTTCTATTAGTCCATCTATACTAACCTCCATCAGGTTGCAAATTCAATATAATTTTTTTCTGCATCTGCTCTGAAAAACTATTTCGGCTTCTAGCAGTGTGTGCGACTTTTTCTAATAGTTCATCTATACTAACCTCCATCAGGTTGCAGATTCAATATAAGTTTTTTATACATCTAGCACTGAAAAACTATTTTGGCTTGTAACAGTGTGTGGGACTTGTTCTCTTAGTCCATTTATGCTAACCTCCATCAGGTTGCAAATTCAATATAAGTTTTTTCTGCATCTAGCTCTGAAAAACTATTTCGGCATGTAGCAGTGTGTGGGACTTGTTCTATTAGTCCATCTATACTAACCTCCATCAAGTTCCAATTTCAATATAATTTTTTTCTGCATCTAGCTCTGAAAAACTATTTTGGCTTGTATCAGTGTGTGGGACTTGTTCTATTAGTCCATCTATACTAACCTCCATCAGGTTGCACATTCAATATAATTTTTTTCTGCATCTAGCTCTGAAAAACTATTTCGGCTTGTAGCAGTGTGTGGGACTTGTTCTATTAGTCCATCTATACTAACCTCCATCAGGTTGCAAATTCAATATAATTTTTTTCTGCATCTTGCTCTGAAAAACTATTTCGGCTTGTAGCAGTGCGTGGGACTTGTTCTATTAGTCCATCTATACTAACCTCCATCAGGTTGCAAATTCAATATAATTTTTTTCTGCATCTAGCTCTGAAAAACTATTTTGGCTTCTAGCAGTGTGTGCGACTTGTTCTATTAGTTCATCTATACTAACCTCCTTCAGGTTGCAGATTCAATATAATTTTTTTCTACATCTAGCTCTGAAAAACTATTTTGGCTTGTAACAGTGTGTGGGACTTGTTCTATTAGTCCATTTATGCTAACCTCCATCAGGTTGCAAATTCAATATAAGTTTTTTCTGCATCTAGCTCTGAAAAACTATTTTGGCTTGTAGCAGTGTGTGGGACTTGTTCTATTAGTCCATCTATACTAACCTCCATCAGGTTGCACATTCAATATAATTTTTTTCTGCATCTAGCTCTGAAAAACTATTTCGGCTTGTAGCAGTGTGTGAGACTTGTTCTATTAGTCAATCTATACTAACCTCCAGCAGGTTGCAAATTCAATATAATTTTTTTCTGCATCTAGCTCTGAAAAATGTTTCGGATTTTAGCAGTGTGTGGGACTTTTTCTATTAGTAGATCTATACAAACCTCCATCAGGTTGCAAATTCAATATCATTTTTTCTGCATCTAGCTCTGAAAAACTATTTCGGCTTGTAGCAGTGTGTGGGAATTGTTCTATTAGTCCATTTATACTAACCTCCATCAGGTTGCAAATTCAATATAATTTTTTTCTGCATCTAGCTCTGAAAAACTATTTCGGCATGTAGCAGTGTGTGGGACTGGTTCTATTAGTCCATCTATACTAACCTCCATGAAGTTCCAAATTCAATATAATGTTTTACTGCATCTAGCTCTGAAAAACTATTTTGGCTTGTAGCAGTGTGTGGGACTTGTTCTATTAGTCCATCTATACTAACCTCCATCAGGTTGCACATTCAATATAATTTTTTTCTGCATCTAGCTCTGAAAAATTATTCCGACTTGTAGCAATGTGTGGGAATTGTTCTATTAGTCCATTTATACTAACCTCCATCAGGTTGCAAATTTAATATAATTTTTTTCTGCATCTAGCTCTGAAAAACTATTTCGGCTTGTAGCAGTGTGTGGGACTTGTTCTATTAGTCCATCTATACTAACCTCCATCAGGTTGCAAATTCAATATAATTTTTTTCTGCATCTAGCTCTGAAAAACTATTTCGGCTTCTAGCAGTGTGTGCGACTTGGTCTAATAGTTCATCTATACTAACCTCCATCAGGTTGCAGATTCAGTATAAGTTTTTTCTACATCTAGCACTGAAAAACTATTTTGTCTTGTAACAGTGTGTGGGACTTGTTCTATTAGTCCATTTAAGCTAACCTCCATCAGGTTGCAAATTCAATATAATTTTTTTCTGCATCTAGCTCTGAAAAACTATTTCGGCTTCTAGCAGTGTGTGGGACTTGTTCTATTAGTCCATCTATACTAACCTCCATCAAGTTCCAAATTCAATATAATTTTTTTCTTCATCTAGCTCTGAAAAACTTTTTTGGCTTGTAGCAGTGTGTGGGACTTGTTCTATTAGTCCATCTATACTAACCTCCATCAGGTTGCACATTCAATATAATTTTTTTCTGCATCTAGCTCTGAAAAACTATTTTGGCTTGTAGCAGTGTGTGGGACTTGTTCTATTAGTACATCTATACTAACCTCCATCAGGTTGCAAATTCAATATAATTTTTTTCTGCATGTAGCTCTGAAAAACTATTTCGGCTTCTAGCAGTGTGTGGGACTTGTTCTCTTCGTCCATCTATACTAAGCTCCATCAGGTTGAAAATTCAATATAATTTTTTTCTGCATCTAGCTCTGAAAAACTATTTTGGCTTCTAGCAGTGTGTTGGACTTGTTCTATTCGTCCATCTATACTAGCCTCCATCAGCTTGCAAATTCAATATAATTTTTTTCTGCATCTAGCTCTGAAAAACTATTTTGGCTTGTAGCAGTGTGTGGGACTTGTTCTATTCGTCCACCTATACTAGACTCCATCAGGTTGCAAATTCAATATAATTTTTTTCTCCATCTAGCTCTGAAAAACTATTTCGGCTTGTAGCAGTGTGTGGGACTTGTTCTATTAGTCCATTTATACTAACCTCCTTCAGGTTGCAAATTCAATGTAATTTTTTTCTGCATCTAGCTCTGAAAAACTGTTTCGGCTTCTAGCAGTGTGTGGGACTTGTTCTATTAGTCCATCTATACTAACCTCCATCAGGTTCCAAATTCAATATAATCTTTTTCTGCATCTAGCTCTGAAAAACTATTTCGGCATGTAGCAGTGTGTGGGACTTGTTCTATTAGTCCATCTATACTAACCTCCATCAGGTTGCAAATTCAATATAATTTTTTTCTGCATCTAGCTCTGACAAACTATTTTGGCTTCTTGCAGTGTGTGGTACTTGTCCTATTAGTCCATCTATACTAACCTCCATCAGGTTGAAAATTCAATATAATTTTTTTCTTCATCTAGCTCTGAAAAACTATTTCGGCATGTAGCAGTGTGTGGGACTTGTTCTATTAGTCCATCTATACTAACCTCCATCAAGTTCCAAATTCAATATAATTTTTTTTCTGCATCTAGCTCTGAAAAACTATTTTGGCTTGTAGCAGTGTCTGTTACTTGTTCTATTAGTCCATCTATACTAACCTCCATCAGGTTGCAAATTCAATATAATTTTTTTCTGCATCTAGCTCTGAAAAACTATTTCGGCTTCTAGCAGTGTGTGCGACTTGGTCTAATAGTTCATCTATACTAACCTCCATCAGGTTGCAGATTCAATATAAGTTTTTTCTACATCTAGCACTGAAAAACTATTTTGTCTTGTAACAGTGTGTGGGACTTGTTCTATTAGTCCATTTAAGCTAACCTCCATCAGGTTGCAAATTCAATATAAGTTTTTTCTGCATCTAGCTCTGAAAAACTATTTTGGCATGTAGCAGTGTGTGCGACTGGTTCTATTAGTCCATCTATACTAACCTCCATCAGGTTGCACATTCAATATAATTTTTTTCTGCATCTAGCTCTGAAAAACTATTTTGGCTTGTAGCAGTGTGTGAGACTTTTTCTATTAGTCAATCTATACTAACCTCCAGCAGGTTGCAAATTCAATATAATTTTTTTCTGCATCTAGCTCTGAAAAATATTTCGGATTCTAGCAGTGTGTGGGACTTTTTCTATTAGTAGATCTATACTAACCTCCATCAGGTTGCAAATTCAATATAATTTTTTCTGCATCTAGCTCTGAAAAACTATTTCGGCTTGTAGCAGTGTGTGGGAATTGTTCTATTAGTCCATTTATACTAACCTTCATCAGGTTGCAAATTCAATATAATTTTTTTCTGCATCTAGCTCTGAAAAACTATTTCGGCATGTAGCAGTGTGTGGGACTGGTTCTATTAGTCCATCTATACTAACCTCCATGAAGTTCCAAATTCAATATAATGTTTTTCTGCATCTAGCTCTGAAAAACTATTTTGGCTTGTAGCAGTGTGTGGTACTTGTTCTATTAGTCCATCTATACTAACCTCCATCAGGTTGCACATTCAATATAATTTTTTTCTGCATCTAGCTCTGAAAAACTATTCCGGCTTGTAGCAGTGTGTGGGAATTGTTCTATTAGTCCATTTATAGTAACCTCCATCAGGTTGCAAATTTAATATAATTTTTTTCTGCATCTAGCTCTGAAAAACTATTTCGGCTTGTAGCAGTGTGTGGGACTTGTTCTATTAGTCCATCTATACTAACCTCCATCAGGTTGCAAATTCAATATAATTTTTTTCTGCATCTGCTCTGAAAAACTATTTCGGCTTCTAGCAGTGTGTGCGACTTGTTCTAATAGTTCATCTATACTAACCTCCATCAGGTTGCAGATTCAATATAAGTTTTTTCTACATCTAGCACTGAAAAACTATTTTGGCTTGTAACAGTGTGTGGGACTTGTTCTATTACTCCATTTATGCTAACCTCCATCAAGTTCCAATTTCAATATAATTTTTTTCTGCATCTAGCTCTGAAAAACTATTTTGGCTTGTAGCAGTGTGTGGGACTTGTTCTATTAGTCCATCTATACTAACCTCCATCAGGTTGCACATTTAATATAATTTTTTTCTGCATCTAGCTCTGAAAAACTACTTCGGCTTGTAGCAGTGTGTGGGACTTGTTCTATTAGTCCATCTATACTAACCTCCAGCAGGATGCAAATTCAATATAATTTTTTTCTGCATCTCGCTCTGAAAAATATTTCGGATTCTAGAAGTGTGTGGGACTTTTTCTATTAGTAGATCTATGCTAGCCTCCATCAGGTTGCAAATTCAATATAATTTTTTCTGCATCTAGCTCTGAAAAACTATTTCGGCTTGTAGCAGTGTGTGGGACATGTTCTTTTCGTCAATCTATACTAACCTCCATCAAGTTCCAAATTGAATATAATTTTTTTCTGCATCTAGCTCTGAAAAACTATTTTGGCTTGTAGCAGTGTGTGGGACTTGTTCTAATAGTCCATCTATACTAACCTCCATCAGGTTGCACATTCAATATAATTTTTTTCTGCATCTAGCTCTGAAAAACTAATTCGGCTTGTAGCAGTGTGTTGGACTTGTTCTATTAGTCCTTCTAAACTAACGTCCAGCAGGTTGCAAATTCAATATAATTTTTTTCTGCAGCTAGCTCTGAAAAATATTTCGGATTCTAGCAGTGTGTGGGACTTGTTCTATTAGTACATCTATACTAGCCTCCATCAGGTTGCAAATTCAATATAATTTTTTTCTGCATCTAGCTCTGAAAAACTATTTTGGCTTGTAGCAGTATGTGGTACTTGTTCTATTAGTCCATTGATGCTAACCACCATCAGGTTGCAAATTCAATATAATTTTTTTCTGCATCTAGCTCTGAAAAACTATTTCGGCATGTAGCAGTGTGTGGGACTTGTTCTATTAGTCCATCTATACTAACCTCCATCAGGTTGCAAATTCAATATAATTTTTTTCTGCATCTAGCTCTGAAAAACTATTTCGGCTTCTAGCAGTGTGTTCGACTTATTCTATTAGTTCATCTATACTAACCTCCATCAGGTTGCAGATTCAATATAATTTTTTTGTACATCTAGCTCTGAAAGACTATTTCGGCTTGTAACAGTGTGTGGGACTTGTTCTATTAGTCCATTTATGCTAACCTCCATCAGGTTGCAAATTCAATATAATTTTTTTCTGCATCTAGCTCTGAAAAACTATTTTGGCTTGTAGCAGTGTGTGGGACTTGTTCTATTAGTCCATCTATACTAACCTCCATCAGGTTGCACATTTAATATAATTTTTTTCTGCATCTAGCTCTGAAAAACTACTTCGGCTTGTAGCAGTGTGTGAAACTTGTTCTATTAGTCCATCTATACTAACCTCCAGCAGGTTGCAAATTCAATATAATTTTTTTCTGCATCTAGCTCTGAAAAATATTTCGGATTCTAGAAGTGTGTGGGACTTGTTCTATTAGTTGATCTATACTAGCCTCCATCAGGTTGCAAATTCAATATAATTTTTTCTGCATCAAGCTCTGAAAAACTATTTCGGCTTGTAGCAGTGTGTGGGAATTGTTCTATTAGTCAATTTATACTAACCTCCATCAGGTTGCAAATTCAATATAATTTTTTTCTGCATCTAGCTCGGAAAAACCATTTCGGCTTGTAGCAGTGTGTGGGACTTGTTCTATTAGTCCATCTATACTAACCTCCATCAGGTTGCAAATTCAATATAATTTTTTTCTGCATCTAGCTCTGAAAAACTATTTTGGCTTCTAGCAGTGTGTTTGACATGTTCTTTTAGTCAATCTATACTAACCTCCATCAAGTTCCAAATTGAATATAATTTTTTTCTGCATCTAGCTCTGAAAAACTATTTTGGCTTGTAGCAGCGTGTGGGACTTGTTCTATTAGTCCATCTATACTAACCTCCATCAGGTTGCACATTCAATATAATTGTTTTCTGCATCTAGCTCTGAAAAACTAATTCGGCTTGTAGCAGTGTGTTGGACTTGTTCTATTAGTCCTTCTAAACTAACGTCCAGCAGGTTGTAAATTCAATATAATTTTTTTCTGCAGCTAGCTCTGAAAAATATTTCGGATTCTAGCAGTGTGTGGGACTTGTTCTATTAGTACATCTATACTAGCCTCCATCAGGTTGCAAATTCAATATATTTTTTTTCTGCATCTAGCTCTGAAAAACTATTTCGGCTTGTAGCAGTGTGTGGTACTTGTTCTATTAGTCCATTTATGCTAACCACCATCAGGTTGCAAATTCAATATAATTTTTTTCTGCGTCTAGCTCTGAAAAATTATTTCGGCATGTAGCAGTGTGTGGGACTTGTTCAATTAGTCCATCTATACTAACCTCCATCAGGTTGCAAATTCAATATAATTTTTTTCTGCATCTAGCTCTGAAAAACTATTTCGGCTTCTAGCAGTGTGTTCGACTTGTTCTATTAGTTCATCTATACTAACCTCCATCAGGTTGCAGATTCAATATAATTTTTTTGTACATCTAGCTCTGAAAAACTATTTCGGCTTGTAACAGTGTGTGGGACTTGTTCTATTAGTCCATTTATGCTAACCTCCATCAGGTTGCAAATACAATATAATTTTTTTCTGCATCTAGCTCTGAAAAACTATTTCGGCATGTAGCAGTGTGTGGGACTTGTTCTATTAGTCCATCTATACTAACCTCCATTAAGTTCCAAATTCAATATAATTTTTTTCTGCATCTAGCTCTGAAAAACTATTTTGGCTTGTAGCAGTGTGTGGGACTTGTTCTATTAGTCCATCTATACTAACCTCCATCAGGTTGCACATTCAATATCATTTTTTTCTGCATCTAGCTCTGAAAAACTATTTTGGCTTGTAGCAGTGTGTATGACTTGTTCTATTAGTCCATCTATACTAACCTCCAGCAGGTTGCAAATTCAATATTATTTTTTTCTGCATCTAGCTCTGAAAAATATTTCGGATTCTAGCAGTGTGTGGGACTTGTTCTATTAGTCCATCTATACTAACCTCCATCAGGTTGCAAATTCAATATAATTTTTTTCTACATCTAGCTCTGAAAAACTATTTCGGCTTCTAGCAGTGTGTTCGACTTGTTCTATTAGTTCATCTATACTAACCTCCATCAGGTTGCAGATTCAATATAATTTTTTTGTACATCTAGCTCTGAAAAACTATTTCGGCTTGTAACAGTGTGTGGGACTTGTTCTATTAGTCCATTTATGCTAACCTCCATCAGGTTGCAAATACAATATAATTTTTTTCTGCATCTAGCTCTGAAAAACTATTTCGGCATGTAGCAGTGTGTGGGACTTGTTCTATTAGTCCATCTATACTAACCTCCAGCAGGTTGCAATTTCAATATAATTTTTTTCTTCATCCAGCTCTGAAAAACTATTTCGGCATGTAGCAGTGTGTGGGACTTGTTCTATTAGTCCATCTATACTAACCTCCATCAAGTTCCAAATTCAATATAATTTTTTTCTGCATCTAGCTCTGAAAAACTATTTTGGCTTGTAGCAGTGTGTGGGACTTGTTCTATTAGTCCATCTATACTAACCTCCATCAGGTTGCACATTCAATATAATTTTTTTCTGCACCTAGCTCTGAAAAACTATTTCGGCTTGTAGCAATGTGTGGGACTTGTTCTATTAGTCCATTTATACTAACCTCCATCAGGTTGCAAATTCATTATAATTTTTTTCTGCATCCAGCTCTGAAAAACTATTTCGGCTTCTAGCAGTGTGTGGGACTTGTTCTATTAGTCCATCTATACTAACCTCCATCAGGTTGCAAATTCAATATAATTTTTTTCTACATCTAGCTCTGAAAAACTATTTTGGCTTCTAGCAGTGTGTGGGACTTGTTCTATTAGTCCATCTATACTAACCTCCATCAGGTTGCAAATTCAATATAATTTTTTTCTTCATCTAGCTCTGAAAAACTATTTCGGCATGTAGCAGTGTGTGGGACTTGTTCTATTAGTCCATCTATCCTAACCTCCATCAAGTTCCAAATTCAATATAATTTTTTTCTGCATCTAGCTCTGAAAAACTATTTTGGCTTGTAGCAGTGTGTGGGACTTGTTCTATTAGTCCATCTATACTAACCTCCATCAGGTTGCACATTCAATATAATTTTTTTCTGCATCTAGCTCTGAAAAACTATTTCTGCTTGTAGCAGTGTGTGGAACTTGTTCTATTAGTCCATCTATACTAACCTCCAGCAGGTTGCAAATTCAATATAATTTTTTTCTGCATCTAGCTCTGAAAGATATTTCGGATTCTAGCAGTGTGTGGGACTTCTTCTATTAGTACATCTATATTAGCCTCCATCAGGTTGCAAATTCAATATAATTTTTTTCTGCATCTAGCTCTGAAAAACAATTTCGGCTTGTAGCAGTGTGTGGGACTTGTTCTATTAGTCCATTTATACTAACCTCCATCAGGTTGCAAATTCAATATAATTTTTTTCTGCATCTAGCTCTGAAAAACTATTTCGATTTCTAGTAGTGTGTGGGACATGTTCTATTAGTCCATCTATACTAACCTCCATCAGGTTGCAAATTCAATATAATTTTTTTCTGCATCTAGCTCTGAAAAACTATTTCAGCTTGTAGCAGTGTGTGGGACTTGTTCTATTAGTCCATCTATACTAACCTTCATCAAGTTGCAAATTCAATATAATTTTTTTCTGCATCTAGCCCGGATAACTATTTCGGCTAGAAGCAGTGTGTGCGACTTGTTCTATTAGTCCATCTATACTAACCTCCATCAGGTTGCAGATTCAATCTAATTTTTTTCTGCATCTAGCTCTGAAAAACTATTTCGGCATGTAGCAGTGTGTGGGACTTGTTCTATTAGTCCATCTATACTAACCTCCATTAAGTTCCAAATTCAATATAATTTTTTTCTGCATCTAGCTCTGAAAAACTATTTTGGCTTGTAGCAGTGTGTGGGACTTGTTCTATTAGTCCATCTATACTAACCTCCATCAGGTTGCACATTCAATATAATTTTTTTCTGCATCTAGCTCTGAAAAACTATTTTGGCTTGTAGCAGTGTGTGTGACTTGTTCTATTAGTCCATCTATACTAACCTCCAGCAGGTTGCAAATTCAATATTATTTTTTTCTGCATCTAGCTCTGAAAAATATTTCGGATTCTAGCAGTGTGTGGGACTTGTTCTATTAGTCCATCTATACTAACCTCCATCAGGTTGCAAATTCAATATAATTTTTTTCTACATCTAGCTCTGAAAAACTATTTCGGCTTCTAGCAGTGTGTGGGACTTGTTCTATTAGTCCATCTATACTAACCTCCATCAGGTTGCAATTTCAATATAATTTTTTTCTTCATCCAGCTCTGAAAAACTATTTCGGCATGTAGCAGTGTGTGGGACTTGTTCTATTAGTCCATCTATACTAACCTCCATCAAGTTCCAAATTCAATATAATTTTTTTCTGCATCTAGCTCTGAAAAACTATTTTGGCTTGTAGCAGTGTGTGGGACTTGTTCTATTAGTCCATCTATACTAACCTCCATCAGGTTGCACATTCAATATAATTTTTTTCTGCACCTAGCTCTGAAAAACTATTTCGGCTTGTAGCAATGTGTGGGACTTGTTCTATTAGTCCATTTATACTAACCTCCATCAGGTTGCAAATTCAATATAATTTTTTTCTGCATCCAGCTCTGAAAAACTATTTCGGCTTCTAGCAGTGTGTGGGACTTGTTCTATTAGTCCATCTATACTAACCTCCATCAGGTTGCAAATTCAATATAATTTTTTTCTACATCTAGCTCTGAAAAACTATTTTGGCTTCTAGCAGTGTGTGGGACTTGTTCTATTAGTCCATCTATATTAACCTCCATCAGGTTGCAAATTCAATATAATTTTTTTCTTCATCTAACTCTGAAAAACTATTTCGGCATGTAGCAGTGTGTGGGACTTGTTCTATTAGTCTATGTATACTAACCTCCATCAAGTTCCAAATTCAATATAATTTTTTTCTGCATCTAGCTCTGAAAAACTATTTTGGCTTGTAGCAGTGTGTGGGACTTGTTCTATTAGTCCATCTATACTAACCTCCATCAGGTTGCACATTCAATATAATTTTTTTCTGCATCTAGCTCTGAAAAACTATTTCGGCTTGTAGCAGTGTGTGGAACTTGTTCTATTAGTCCATCTATACTAACCTCCAGCAGGTTGCAAATTCAATATAATTTTTTTCTGCATCTAGCTCTGAAAAATATTTCGGATTCTAGCAGTGTGTGGGACTTGTTCTATTAGTACATCTATATTAGCCTCCATCAGGTTGCAAATTCAATATAATTTTTTTCTGCATCTAGCTCTGAAAAACAATTTCGGCTTGTAGCAGTGTGTGGGACTTGTTCTATTAGTCCATTTATACTAACCTCCATCAGGTTGCAAATTCAATATAATTTTTTTCTGCATCTAGCTCTGAAAAACTATTTCGATTTCTAGCAGTGCGTGGGACATGTTCTATTAGTCCATCTATACTAACCTCCATCAGGTTGCAAATTCAATATAATTTTTTTCTGCATCTAGCTCTGAAAAACTATTTCAGCTTGTAGCAGTGTGTGGGACTTGTTCTATTAGTCCATCTATACTAACCTTCATCAAGTTGCAAATTCAATATAATTTTTTTCTGCATCTAGCTCGGATAACTATTTCGGCTAGAAGCAGTGTGTGCGACTTGTTCTATTAGTCCATCTATACTAACCTCCATCAGGTTGCAGATTCAATCTAATTTTTTTCTGCATCTAGCTCTGAAAATCTATTTTGGCTTGTAGCAGTGTGTGGGACTTGTTCTATTAGTCCATTTATGCTAACCTCCATCAGGTTGCAAATTCAATATAAGTTTTTTCTGCATCTAGCTCTGAAAAACTATTTCGGCATGTAGCAGTGTGTGGGACTTGTTTTATTAGTACATCTATACTAACCTCCATCAAGTTCCAAATTCAATATAATTTTTTTCTACATCTAGCTCTGAAAAACTATTTCGGCTTGTAGCAGTGTGTGGGATTTGTTCTATTAGTCCATTTATACTAACCTCCATCAGGTTGCAAATTCAATATAATTTTTTTCTGCATCTAGCTCTGAAAAACAATTTCGGCTTCTAGCAGTGTGTGGGACTTGTTCTATTAGTCCATCTATACTAACCTCCATCAGGTTGCAAATTCAATATAATTTTTTTCTACATCTAGCTCTGAAAAACTATTTCGGCTTCTAGCAGTGTGTGGGACTTGTTCTATTAGTCCATTTATAATAACCTCCATCAGGTTGCAAATTCAATATAATTTTTTTCTGCATCTAGCTCTGAAAAACTATTTCGGCTTGTAGCAGTGTGTGGGACTTGTTATATTAGCCAATCTATACTAACCTCCATCAGGTTGCAAATTCAATATAATTTTTTTCTGCATATAGCTCTGAAAAACTATTTTGGCATGTAGGAGTGTGTGGGACTTGTTCTATTAGTCCATCTATACTAACCTCCATCAGGTTGCACATTCAATATAAATTTTTTCAGCATCTAGCTCTGAAAAACTATTTCGGCTTGTAGCAGTGCGTGGGACTTGTTCGATTAGTACATCTATACTAACCTCCATCAGGTTGCAAATTCAATATAATTTTTTTCTGCATCTAGCTCTGAAAAACTATTTCGGCTTGTAGCAGTGTGTGGGACTTGTTCTATTGGTCCATCTATACTAACCTCCATCAGGTTGCAAATTCAATATAATTTTTTTCTGCAACTAGCTCTGACAAACTATTTCGGCTTGTAGCAGTGTGTGGGACTTGTTCTATTATTCCATTTATACTAACCTCCTTCAGGTTGCAAATTCAATGTAATTTTTTTCTGCATCTAGCTCTGAAAAACTGTTTCGGCTTCTAGCAGTGTGTGGGACTTGTTCTATTAGTCCATCTATACTAACTTCCATCAAGTTGCAAATTCAATATAATTTTTTTCTGCATCTAGCTCTGAAAAACTATTTCGGCATGTAGCAGTGTGTGGGACTTGTTCTATTAATCCATCTATACTAACCTCCATCAGGTTGCAAATTCAATATAATTTTTTTCTGCATCTAGCTCTGACAAACTATTTTGGCTTCTAGCAGTATGTGGGTCTTGTTCTATTAGTCCATCTATACTAACCTCCATCAGGTTGCAAATTCAATATAATTATTTTCTGCATCTAGCTCTGAAAAACTATTTCGGCTTCTAGCTGTGTGTGGGACTTGTTCTATTAGTCCATCTATACTAACCTCCATAAGGTTGCAAATTCAATATAATTTTTTTCTGCATCTAGCTCTGAAAAACTATTTCGGCTTCTAGCAGTGTGTGGGACTTGTTCTATTAGTCCATCTATATTAACCTCCATCAAGTTGCAAATTCAAAATAATTTCTTTCTGCGTCTAGCTCTGAAAAACTATTTCGGCTTCTAGCAGTATGTGAGACTTGTTCTCTTAGTCCATCTATACTAACCTCCATCAGGTTGCACATTCAATATAATTTTTTTATGCATCTAGCTCTGAAAAACTATTTCGGATTGTAGCAGTGTGTGGGACTTGTTCCATTGGTCCATCTATACTTACCTCCATCTGGTTGCAAATTCAATATAATTTTTTTCTGCAACTAGCTCTGATAAACTATTTCGGCTTGTAGCAGTGTGTGGGATTTGTTATATTAGTCCATCTATACTAACCTCCATCAGGTTGCAAATTCAATATAATTTTTTTCTGCATATAGCTCTGAAAAACTATTTTGGCATGTAGGAGTGTGTGGGACTTGTTCTATTAGTCCATCTATACTAACCTCCATCAGGTTGCAAATTCAATTTAATTTTTTTCTGCATCTAGCTCTGAAAAACTATTTCGGCTTGTAGCAGTGTGTGGGACTTGTTCTATTAGTCCATCTAAACTAACCTCCATCAGGTTGCAGATTCAATCTAATTTTTTTCTGCATCTAGCTCTGAAAAACTATTTCGGCTTGTAGCAGTGTGTGGGACTTGTTCTATTAGTCCATCTATACTAACCTCCATCAAGTTCCAAATTCAATATAATTTTTTTCTTCATCTAGCTCTGAAAAACTATTTTGGCTTGTAGCAGTGTGTGGGACTTGTTCTATTAGTCCATCTATACTAACCTCCATCAGGTTGCACATTCAATATAATTTTTTTCTGCATATAGCTCTGAAAAACTATTTCGGCTTGTAGCAGTGTGTGGGACTTGCTCTATTAGTACATCTATACTAACCTCCATCAGGTTGCAAATTCAGTATAATTTTTTTCTGCATTTAGCTCTGAAAAACTATTTCGGCTTCTAGCAATGTGTGGGACTTGTTCTATTAGTCCATCTATACTAGCCTCCATCAGGTTGCAAATTCAATATAATTTTTTTCTGCATCTAGCTCTGAAAAACTATTTCGGCTTGTAGCAGTGTGTGGGACTTGTTCTATTAGTCCATTTATACTAACCTCCTTCAGGTTGCAAATTCAATGTAATTTTTTTCTGCATCTAGCTCTGAAAAACTATTTCAGCTTCTAGCAGTGTGTGGGACTTGTTCTATTAGTCCATCTATACTAACCTCCATCAATCTCCAAATTCAATATAATTTTTTTCTTCATCTAGCTCTGAAAAACTATTTCAAATTGTAGCAGTGTGTGGGACTTGTTCTATTAGTCCATCTAAACTAACCTCCATCAGGTTGCACATTCAATATAATTTTTTTCTGCATATAGCTCTGAAAAACTATTTCGGCTTGTAGCAGTGTGTGGGACTTGCTCTATTAGTACATCTATACTAACCTCCATCAGGTTGCAAATTCAGTATAATTTTTTTCTGCATTTAGCTCTGAAAAACTATTTCGGCTTCTAGCAATGTGTGGGACTTGTTCTATTAGTCCATCTATACTAGCCTCCATCAGGTTGCAAATTCAATATAATTTTTTTCTGTATCTAGCTCTGAAAAACTATTTCGGCTTGTAGCAGTGTGTGGGACTTGTTCTATTCGTCGATTTATACTAACCTCCTTCAGGTTGAAAATTCAATGTAATTTTTTTCTGCATCTAGCTCTGAAAAACTATTTCAGCTTCTAGCAGTGTGTGTGGGACATGTTCTATTAGTCCATCTATACTAACCTCCATCAAGCTCCAAATTCAATATAATTTATTTCTTCATCTAGCTCTGAAAAACTATTTTGGCTTGTAGCAGTGTGTGGAACTTGTTCTATTAGTCCATCTATACTAACCTCCAGCAGGTTGCAAATTCAATATAATTTTTTTCTGCATCTAGCTCTGAAAAATATTTCGGATTCTAGAAGTGTGTGGGACTTGTTCTATTAGTAGATCTATACTAGCCTCCATCAGGTTGCAAATTCAATATAATTTTTTCTGCATCAAGCTCTGAAAAACTATTTCGGCTTGTAGCAGTGTGTGGGAATTGTTCTATTAGTCCATTTATACTAACCTCCATCAGGTTGCAAATTCAATATAATTTTTTTCTGCATCTAGCTCTGAAAAACCATTTCGGCTTGTAGCAGTGTGTGGGACTTGTTCTATTAGTCCATCTATACTAACCTCCATCAGGTTGCAAATTCAATATAATTTTTTTCTGCATCTAGCTCTGAAAAACTATTTTGGCTTCTAGCAGTGTGTTTGACATGTTCTTTTAGTCAATCTATACTAACCTCCATCAAGTTCCAAATTGAATATAATTTTTTTCTGCATCTAGCTCTGAAAAACTATTTTGGCTTGTAGCAGCGTGTGGGACTTGTTCTATTAGTCGATTTATACTAACCTCCTTCAGGTTGCAAATTCAATGTAATTTTTTTCTGCATCTAGCTCTGAAAAACTATTTCAGCTTCTAGCAGTGTGTCTGGGACATGTTCTATTAGTCCATCTATACTAACCTCCATCAAGCTCCAAATTCACTATAATTTTTTTCTTCATCTAGCTCTGAAAAACTAATTCGGCTTGTAGCAGTGTGTTGGACTTGTTCTATTAGTCCTTCTAAACTAATGTCCAGCAGGTTGCAAATTCAATATAATTTTTTTCTGCAGCTAGCTCTGAAAAATATTTCGGATTCTAGCAGTGTGTGGGACTTGTTCTATTAGTACATCTATACTAGCCTCCATCAGGTTGCAAATTCAATATAATTTTTTTCTGCATCTAGCTCTGAAAAACTATTTCGGCTTGTAGCAGTGTGTGGTACTTGTTCTATTAGTCCATTTATGCTAACCACCATCAGGTTGCAAATTCAATATAATTTTTTTCTGCATCTAGCTCTGAAAAATTATTTCGGCATGTAGCAGTGTGTGGGACTTGTTCAATTAGTCCATCTATACTAACCTCCATCAGGTTGCAAATTCAATATAATTTTTTTCTGCATCTAGCTCTGAAAAACTATTTCGGCTTCTAGCAGTGTGTTCGACTTGTTCTATTAGTTCATCTATACTAACCTCCATCAGGTTGCAGATTCAATATAATTTTTTTGTACATCTAGCTCTGAAAAACTATTTCGGCTTCTAGCAGTGTGTGGGACTTGTTCTATTAGTCCATCTATACTAACCTCCATGAGGTTGCAAATTCAATATAATTTTTTTCTACATCTAGCTCTGAAAAACTATTTCGGCTTCTGACAGTGTGTGGGACTTGTTCTATTAGTCCATCTATACTAACCTCCATCAGGTTGCAATTTCAATATAATTTTTTTCTTCATCCAGCTCTGAAAAACTATTTCGGCATGTAGCAGTTTGTGGGACTTATTCTATTAGTCCATCTATACTAACCTCCATCAAGTTCCAAATTCAATATAATTTTTTTCTGCATCTAGCTCTGAAAAACTATTTTGGCTTGTAGCAGTGTGTGGGACTTGTTCTATTAGTCCATCTATACTAACCTCCATCAGGTTGCACATTCAATATAATTATTTTCTGCACCTAGCTCTGAAAAACTATTTCGGCTTGTAGCAGTGTGTGGGACTTGTTCTATTAGTCCATTTATACTAACCTCCATCAGGTTGCAAATTCAATATAATTTTTTTCTGCATCCAGCTCTGAAAAACTATTTCGGCTTCTAGCAGTGTGTGGGACTTGTTCTATTAGTCCATCTATACTAACCTCCATCATGTTGCAAATTCAATATAATTTTTTTCTTCATCTAGCTCTGAAAAACTATTTCGGCTTGTAGCTGTGTGGGACTTGTTCTAGTAGTCCATCTATACTAATCTCCATCAGGTTGCACATTCAATATAATTTTTTTCTGCATCTAGCTCTGAAAAACTATTTCGGCTTCAAGCAGTGTGTGGGACTTGTTCTATTAGTCCACCTGTACTAACCTCCATCAGGTTGCAAATTCAATATAATTTTTTTCTGCATCTAGCTCTGAAAAACTATTTCTGCATGTAGCAGTGTGTGGGGCTTGTTCTATTAGTCCATCTATACTAACCTCCAGCAGGTTGCAAATTCAATATAATTTTTTTCTGCATCTAGCTCTGACAAACTATTTTGGCTTCTAGCAGTGTGTGGGACTTGTTCTATTTGTCCATCTATGCTAACCTCCATCAGGTTGCAAATTCAATATAAATTTTTACTGCAACTAGCTCTGAAAAACTATTTCGGCTTCTAGCAGTGTGTGGGACTTGTTCTATTAGTCCATCTGTACTAACCTCCATCAGGTTGCAAATTCAATATAATTTTTTTCTTCATCTAGCTCTGAAAAACTATTTCGGCTTGTAGCTGTGTGGGACTTCTTCTAGTAGTCCATCTATACTAATCTCCATCAGGTTGCACATTAAATATAATTTTTTTCTGCATCTAGCTCTGAAAAACTATTTCGGCTTGTAGCAGTGTGTGGGACTTGTTCTATTAGTACATCTATACAAACCTCCATCAGGTTGCAAATTCAATATAATTTTTTTCTGCATCTAGCTCTGAAAAACTATTTGGGCTTCTAGCAGTGTGTGGGACTTGTTCTATTAGTCCATCTATACTAACCTCCATCAGGTTCAAATTCAATATAATTTTTTTCTGCATCTAGCTCTAAAAAACTATTTTGGCTTCTAGCAGTGTGTGCGACTTGTTCTATTAGTCCATCTATACTAGCCTCCATCAGGTTGCAAATTCAATATAATTTTTTTCTGCATCTAGCTCTGAAAAACTATTTCGGCTTGTAGCAGTGTGTGGGACTTGTTCTATTAGTCCATTTATACTAACCTCCATCAGTTTGCAAATTCAATGTAATTTTTTTCTGCATCTAGCTCTGAAAAACTGTTTCGGCTTCTAGCAGTGTGTGGAACTTGTTCTATTAGTCCATCTGTACTAACCTCCATCAGGTTTCAAATTCAATATAATTTTTTTCTGCATCTAGCTCTGACAAACTATTTTGGCTTCTAGCAGTGTGTGGGACTTGTTCTATTAGTCCATCTATACTAGCCTCCATCAGGATGCAAATTCAATATAATTTTTTTCTGCATCTAGCTCTGAAAAACTATTTTGGCTTGTAGCAGTGTGTGGGACTTGTTCTATTAGTCCATTTATACTAACCTCCATCAGGTTGCAAATTCAATGTAATTTTTTTCTGCATCTAGCTCTGAAAAACTGTTTCGGCTTCTAGCAGTGTGTGGGACTTGTTCTATTAGTCCATCTGTACTAACCTCCATCAGGTTGCAAATTCAATATAATTTTTTTCTGCATCTAGCTCTGAAAAACTATTTCTGCATGTAGCAGTGTGTGGGGCTTGTTCTATTAGTCCATCTATACTAACCTCCAGCAGGTTGCAAATTCAATATAATTTTTTTCTGCATCTAGCTCTGACAAACTATTTTGGCTTCTAGCAGTGTGTGGGACTTGTTCTATTTGTCCATCTATGCTAACCTCCATCAGGTTGCAAATTCAATATAAATTTTTACTGCAACTAGCTCTGAAAAACTATTTCTGCATGTAGCAGTGTGTGGGACTTGTTCTATTAGTCCATCTATGCTAACCTCCATCAGGTTGCAAATTCAATATAATTTTTTTCTGCATCTAGCTCTGACAAACTATTTTGGCGTGTAGCAGTGTGTGGGACTTGTTCTGTTAGTCCATCTATACTAACCTCCAGCAGGTTGCAAATTCAATATAATTTTTTTCTGCATCTAGCTATGAAAAAATATTTCGGCTTCTAGCAGTGTGTGCGTCTTGTTCTATTAGTCCATCTATACTAACCTCCATCAGGTTGCAAATTCAATATAATTTTTAACTGCATCTACCTCTGAAAAACTATTTTGGCTTGTAGCAGTGTGTGAGACGTGTTATATTAGTCCATCTATACTAACCTACATCAGGTTGCAAATTCAATATATTTTTTTTCTGCATCTAGTCTGAAAAACTATTTTGGCTTGTAGCAGTGCGGGGGACTTGTACTATTAGTCCATCTATACTAACCTCCATCAGGTTGCACATTCAATATAATTTTTTTCTGCATCTATCTCTGAAAAACTCTTTCGGCTTGTAGGAGTGTGTGGGACTTGTTCTATCAGTCCATCTATACTAACTTCCATCAGGTTGCAAATTCAATATAATTTTTTTCTGCATCTAGCTCTGAAAAACTAATTCGGCTTGCAGCAGTGTGTGGGAATTTTTCTACTAGTCCATCTATGCTAACCTCCATCAGGTTGCAAATTCCATATAATTTTTTTCTGCATCTAGCTCTGAAAAACTATTTCGGCTTCTAGCAGTGTGTGGGACTTGTTCTATTAGTCCATCTGTACTAACCTCCATCAGGTTGCAAATTCAATATAATTTTTTTCTGCATCTAGCTCTGAAAAACGATTTCTGCAAGTAGCAGTGTGTGGGGCTTGTTCTATTAGTCCATCTATACTAACCTCCAGCAGGTTGCAAATTCAATATAATTTTTTTCTGCATCTAGCTCTGACAAACTATTTTGGCTTCTAGCAGTGTGTGGGACTTGTTCTATTTGTCCATCTATGCTAACCTCCATCAGGTTGCAAATTCAATATAAATTTTTACTGCAACTAGCTCTGAAAAACTATTTCGGCTTCTAGCAGTGTGTGGGACTTGTTCTATTAGTCCATCTGTACTAACCTCCATCAGGTTGCAAATTCAATATAATTTTTTTCTTCATCTAGCTCTGAAAAACTATTTCGGCTTGTAGCTGTGTGGGACTTGTTCTAGTAGTCCATCTATACTAATCTCCATCAGGTTGCACATTCAATATAATTTTTTTCTGCATCTAGCTCTGAAAAACTATTTTGGCTTGTAGCAGTGTGTGGGACTTGTTCTATTAGTCCATCTATACAAACCTCCATCAGGTTGCAAATTCAATATAATTTTTTTCTGCATCTAGCTCTGAAAAACTATTTGGGCTTCTAGCAGTGTGTGGGATTTGTTCTATTAGTCCATCTATACTAACCTCCATCAGGTTCAAATTCAATATAATTTTTTTCTGCATCTAGCTCTAAAAAACTATTTTGGCTTCTAGCAGTGTGTGGGACTTCTTCTACTAGTCCATCTATACTAGCCTCCATCAGGTTGCAAGTTCAATATAATTTTTTTCTGCATCTAGCTCTGAAAAACTATTTCGGCTTGTAGCAGTGTGTGGGACTTGTTCTATTAGTCCATTTATACTAACCTCCATCAGTTTGCAAATTCAATGTAATTTTTTTCTGCATCTAGCTCTGAAAAACTGTTTCGGCTTCTAGCAGTGTGTGGGACTTGTTCTATTAGTCCATCTGTACTAACCTCCATCAGGTTGCAAATTCAATATAATTTTTTTCTGCATCTAGCTCTGAAAAACTATTTCTGCATGCAGCAGTTTGTGGGACTTGTTCTATTAGTCCATCTATACTAGCCTCCATCAGGATGCAAATTCAATATAATTTTTTTCTGCATCTAGCTCTGATAAACTATTTCGGCTTGTAGCAGTGTGTGGGACTTGTTCTATTAGTCCATTTATACTAACCTCCATCAGGTTGCAAATTCAATGTAATTTTTTTCTGCATCTAGCTCTGAAAAACTGTTTCGGCTTCTAGCAGTGTGTGGGACTTGTTCTATTAGTCCATCTGTACTAACCTCCATCAGGTTGCAAATTCAATATAATTTTTTTCTGCATCTAGCTCTGAAAAACTATTTCTGCATGTAGCAGTGTGTGGGGCTTGTTCTATTAGTCCATCTATACTAACCTCCAGCAGGTTGCAAATTCAATATAATTTTTTTCTGCATCTAGCTCTGACAAACTATTTTGGCTTCTAGCAGTGTGTGGGACTTGTTCTATTTGTCCATCTATGCTAACCTCCATCAGGTTGCAAATTCAATATAAATTTTTACTGCAACTAGCTCTGAAAAACTATTTCGGCTTCTAGCAGTGTGTGGGACTTGTTCTATTAGTCCATCTGTACTAACCTCCATCAGGTTGCAAATTCAATATAATTTTTTTCTGCATCTAGCTCTGAAAAACTATTTCTGCATGTAGCAGTGTGTGGGACTTGTTCTATTAGTCCATCTATGCTAACCTCCATCAGGTTGCAAATTCAATATAATTTTTTTCTGCATCTAGCTCTGACAAACTATTTTGGCTTGTAGCAGTGTGTGGGACTTGTTCTATTAGTCCATCTATACTAACCTCCATCAGGTTGCAAATTCAATATAATTTCTTTCTGCATCTAGCTCTGAAAAACTATTTCGGCTTGTAGCAGTGTGTGGGACTTGTTCTATTAGTCCATCTATACTAAACTCCATCAGGTTGCAAATTCAATATAATTTTTTTCTGCATCTAGCTCTGAAAAAATATTTCGGCTTGTAGCAGTGTGTGGGACTTGTTCTATTAGTACATCTATACTAACCTCCAGTAGTTTGCAAATTCAATATAATTTTTTTCTGCATCTAGCTCTGAAAAACTATTTCGGCTTGTAGCAATGTGTTGGACTTGTTCTATTAGTCCATCTTTACTGACTTCCATCAGGTTGTAAATTCAATATAATTTTACCTGCATCTAGCTCTGAAAAACTATTTCAGCTTGTAGCAGTGTGTGGGACTTGTTCTATTAGTCCATCTATACAAACCTAAATCAGGTTGCAAATTCAATATAATTTTCTTAATCTATCTCTGAAAAACTATTTCGGCTTGTAGCAGTGTGTGGGACTTGTTCTATTAGTCTATCTATACTATCCTCCATCAGTTTGCAAATTGAATATAATTTTTTTCTGCACCTAGCTCTGAAAAACTATTTTGGCTTGTAGCAGTGTGTGGGACTTGTTCTAATAGTCCATCTATACTAACCTCCATCAGGTTGTAAATTCAATATAATTTTTTTCTGCATCTAGCTCTGAAAAACTATTTCGGCTTGTAGCAGTGTGTGGGACTTGGTCTAATAGTCCATCTATACTAACCTCCATCAGGTTGTAAATTCAATATAATTTTTTTCTGCATCTAGCTCTGAAAAAATTTTTGGGCTTCTAGCAGTGTGTGCGTCTTGTTCTATTAGTCCATCTATACTAACCTCCATCAGGTTGCAAATTCAATATAATTTTTACCTGCATCTAGCTCTGAAAAACTATTTCGGCTTGTAGCAGTGTGTGGGACTTGTTCTATTCGTCCATTTATGCTAACCTCCATCAGGTTGCAAATTCAATATAAGTTTTTTCTGCATCTAGCTCTAAAAAATATTTCGGCATGTAGAAGTGTGTGGGACTTGTTCTATAAGTCCATCTATACTAACCTCCATCAGGTTGCAAATTCAATATAATTTTTTCTGCATTTAGCTCTGAAAAACTATTTCGGCTTCTAGCATTGTGTGGGACTTGTTCTATTAGTCGATCTATACTAGCCTCCATCAAGTTCCAAAGTCAATATAATTTTTTTCTTCATCTAGCTCTGAAAAACTAATTTGGCTTGAAGCAGTGTGTGGGACTTGTTCTAGTAGTCCATCTATACTAACCTCCATCAGGTTGCACATTCAATATAATTTTTTTCTGCATCTAGCTCTGAAAAACTATTTCTGCTTGTAGCAGTGTGTGGGACTTGTTCTATTAGTCCATTTATACTAACCTCCATCAGATTGCAAATTCAGTATTATTTTTTTTCTGCATCTAGCTCTGAAAAACTATTTCGGCTTGCAGCAGTGTGTGGGACTGGTTCTATTACTCCATCTATACTAACCTCCATCAGGTTGCACATTCAATATATTTTTTTTCTGCATCTAGCTCTGAAAAACTATTTCGGCTTGTAGCAGTGTGTGGGAATTGTTCTATTAGTCCATCTATAATATCCTCCATCAGGTTGCAAATTCAATATAATTTTTTTCTGCATCTAGCTCTGAAAAAATATTTCAGCTTGTAGCAGTGTGTGGGACTTTTTCTATTAGTCCATCTATACTTACCTCCAGCAGGTTGCAAATTCAATATAATTTTTTTCTGCATCTAGCTCTGAAAAAATATTTTGGCTTCTAGCAGTGTGTGGACTTGTTCTATTAGTCCATCTATACTAACCTCCATCAGGTTGCACATTCAATATAATTTTTTTCTGCATCTAGCTCTGAAAAACTATTTCGGCTTGTAGCAGTGTGTGGGACTTGTTCTATTAGTCCATCTATACTAACCTCCATCATGTTGCAAATTCAATATAATTTTTTTCTGCATCCAGTGATGAAAAAATATTTCTGCTTGTAGCAGTGTGTGGGACTTGTTATATTAGTCCATCAATACTAACCTCCAGCAGGTTGCAAATTCAATATAATTTTTTTCTGCATCTAGCTCTGAAAAACTATTTCGGCTTGTAGCAGTGTGTTGGACTTGTTCTATTAGTCCATCTATACTAACCTCCAGCAGGTTGCAAATTCAATATAATTTTTTTCTGCATCTAGCTATGAAAAACTATTTCGGCTTCTAGCAGTGTGTGGGACTTGTTCTATTAGTCCATCTATACTAACCTCCATCAGGTTGCAAATTCAATATAATTTTTACCTGCATCTAGCTCTGAAAAACTATTTTGGCTTGTAGCAGTGTGTGGGACGTGTTCTATTAGTCCATCTATACTAACCTCCATCAGGTTGCAAATTCAATATATTTTTTTTCTTCATCTAGTCTGAAAAACTATTTCGGCTTGTAGCAGTGCGGGGGACTTGTTCTATTTGTCCATCTATACTAACCTCCATCAGATTGCACATTCAATATAATTTTTTTCTGCATTTAGCTCTGAAAAACTCTTTTGGCTTGTAGGAGTGTGTGGGACTTGTTCTATTAGTCCATCTATACTAACTTCCATCAGGTTGCAAATTCAATATAATTTTTTTCTGCATCTAGCTCTGAAAAATATTTTGGCTTGTAGCAGTGTGGGGGACTTGTTCTATTAGTACATCTATACTAACCTCCAGTAGTTTGCAAATTTAATATAATTATTTTCTGCATCTAGCTCTGAAAAACAATTTCGGCTTGTAGCAGTGTGTGGGACTTGTTCTATTAGTCCATCTATACTAACCTCCATGAGGTTGCAAATCCAATAAAAAATTTTTCTGCATCTAGCTCTGAAAAATTATTTCGGCTTCTCGCAGTGTGTGGGACTTGTTCTATTAGTCCATCTATACTAACTTCCATCAGGTTGCAAATTCAAAATAATTTTTTTCTGCATCTAGCTCTGAAAAACTAATTCGGCTTGCAGCAGTGTGTGGGACTTGTTCTATTAGTCCATCTATACTAACCTCCATCAGTTTGCAAATTCAATATCATTTTTTTCTGCATCTAGCTATGAAAAAATATTTCGGCTTGTAGCAGTGTGGGGGACTTGTTCTATAAGTCCATCTATACTAACCTCCATCAGGTTGCAAATTCAATATAATTTTTTTCTGCATCTAGCTCTGAAAAACTATTTAGGCTTTTAGCAGTGTGTGGGACTTGTTCTATTAGTCCATCTATACTAACCTCCATCAGGTTGCACATTCAATATAATTTTTTTCTGCATCTAGCTCTGAAAAACTATTTCGGCTTGTAGCAATGTGTTGGACTTGTTCTATTAGTCCGTCTTTACTGACCTCCATCAGGTTGCAAATTCAATATAATTTTACCTGCATCTAGCTCTGAAAAACTATTTCGGCTTGTAGCAGTGTGTGGGACTTGTTCTATTAGTCCATCTATACTAAACTACATCATGTTGCAAATTTAATATAATTATTTTCTTCATCTAGCTCTGAAAAACTATTTCGGCTTGTAGCAGTGTGTGGGACTTGTTCTATTAATCTATCTATACTATCCTCCATCAGGTTGCAAATTCAATATAATTTTTTTCTGCATCTAGCTCTGAAAAACTATTTCGGGGGCATTTATGCATATAGCATTTATGCATACTTTATCGAAGTGCCATAATTTAGCAAAGTGCCCTGGCAGTTAGAAAATGGCAGTTGGACAGGGCAGGAGACAGGTAAGACATGCAAGACAATTAAACAAACTTGCTTCCAGGTCATCTTTTTGGCAAACAGTATTCACAATTTGTATCTGTGCCATTTATACTCTGGTTGCTACAATCATCCACATTCACCGTTCTCCCACAAATGCGGCACACTTCATCCATATTAATCCCTCACTCCTCTCTTCTCCTATGTACAGTTGTCATGCTCTCTTCACAATGTTATACCACGCAGATCCATTCATTCCCACCATACAACGCAGGAAACGCTTTCACAAATCACTCAATCATCTGCTCACTCTCTGTATCTTCCTTCTATTAGTCGCAGGTGATATTTCTCCCAACCCAGGACCCTCCAGTAATAATAACACTAACTCTTTCCCAGTTACATTCAGAAACCCTGCTAATCTCATTAATATTCCCCGCATATCTTCTGTCTCATTCAACTGTGCCCTTTGGAATGCACGCTCAGCTTGTAATAAACTCTCTTACATCCATGACTTTTTCCTCTCTAATTCCCTCAACCTTCTGGCTCTCACTGAAACCTGGATCCAGCAGTCGGACACCACCGCCGCTGCAGCTCTCTCCTATGGTGGCCTACATTTCTCTCATAGCCCGCGACCTGACAACAGATCAGGTGGAGGTGTTGGTCTGCTTCTTTCAACAAAATGTACTTTTCAGGTTATCCCCCCTGTACCCTCCCTTATCTTCCCGTCCTTTGAGGCCCACACAGTCAGACTCTACCGGCCCTTCTCCCTGCGAGTGGCGGTTGTCTATCGCCCCCCAGGTCCCCTCCGTCAATTCCTGGATCACTTTGCTGCCTGGCTTACAAATTTTCTATCCTGCGACATCCCCACGATAATCATGGGAGACTTTAACATCCCAATTGGCGATCCTCTTTCCCCATCTGCCACGCATCTTTTATCATTAACCTCCTCCTTCGGCCTTTCACAGCTTGCTAATTCTCCTACACATGAGGACGGGAACACATTGGACCTGATCTTCTCCCGGCTTTGCTCAGTACATGACTTTACTAACTCTCCCCTTCCACTCTCTGACCATAATCTTCTTTCATTCTCTGTCAAGAACTGTGACTCTACTCAAGACACTCCCACCGTCCACACTTATAGAAATTTACGCGCCATTAACACCCAGAAATTTATAAAAAGGTTGCAATCATCATTGGCCCCAATCTCCTCCCTCTCATGTCCCGAATCTGCATTGAAGCATTATAACAAAATAATGCTATGCGCCCTGGATGAAGCCGCACCTCCTACACAAAGAACAATTCGGCATAGACGGCGACAACCCTGGCACACGCCTCAAACACGTCTTCTCCAGAGGTACTCCAGGTGCGCTGAACGGCTGTGGAGAAAATCAAATCTGCCCGAAGATTTCCTCCACTATAAATTTATGCTGAAAACATATAACTCTGCCCTTCACCTCTCCAAACAAACCTACTTTAACAACCTCATCATCTCACTTTCCAATAATCCTAAACGACTCGTTGACACGTTTCATTCTCTCCTCAATCAAACAGCACAGGCCCCGACCACCGACCTCAGCGCTGACGATCTGGCTAACTATTTCAAAGAAAAAATTGACCATATCCGACAGGAAATTTTCTCCCAATCCCCAAATGTTATGCATGCTCCCCCCCGCCACATTGTATCTTGCTCATTTTCTGACTTCGAACCAGTCACGGAAGATGAAGTGATCAGGCTCCTTGCATCTTCTCGCCCTACCACCTGCACCAGCGACCCTATTCCCTCACATCTCCTTCAGTCCCTTGCTCCAGCTGTCACCTCTCACCTAACTAAAATTTTCAACCTTTCCCTCTCATCTGGTATCTTTCCCTCTTCTTTTAAACACGCTAGCATACAACCATTACTTAAAAAACCATCCCTCGACCAGAACTGCACGGCCAACTACAGACCTGTTTCCAATCTTCCCTTTGTCTCTAAACTCCTGGAACGCCTGGTCCACTCCCGTCTAATCCGCTATCTCTCAGACAACTCTCTTCTTGACCCTTTACAATCTGGTTTCCGCTCTTTACATTCTACTGAAACTGCCCTCACTAAAGTCTCTAATGATCTACTAACAGCTAAATCTAATGGTCACTACTCCCTGCTGATTCTCCTGGATCTCTCTGCAGCATTTGACACTGTGGATCACCAGCTCCTCCTCACTATGCTCCGCACTATTGGCCTCAAGGACACGGTTCTCTCCTGGTTCTCCTCTTATCTCTCTGATCGCTCCTTCTCTGTGTCTTTTGCCGGCTCCTCCTCCTCCCTACTTCCTCTTACTGTCGGGGTTCCTCAAGGATCAGTCCTAGGCCCCCTTCTTTTCTCCTTATACACCGCTCCTATTGGACAAACAATCAGTAGATTCGGTTTTCAGTACCATCTCTATGCTGATGACACCCAATTATACACCTCTGCTCCGGACATCACCCCTGCATTACTACAAAAGACCAGTGATTGTCTTTCTGCTGTGTCTAACATTATGTCCTCCCTCTACCTAAAACTGAATCTGTCAAAAACTGAACTACTCGTCTTTCCTCCCTCCATTAATCTACCTGTGCCCGATATTGCCATCTCCGTTTGTGGCTCAACCATTACTCCCCAGCTACAAGCCCGCTGTCTTGGGGTCATTTTTGATTCAGATCTTTCTTTCACTCCTCACATCAAATCACTCGCTCGTTCATGTCATCTACACCTCAAAAACATCTCAAGAATCAGGACTTTTCTCACCTTTGACTCGGCAAAAACTCTTACTGTCGCTCTTATTCATTCTCGTCTTGACTATTGCAACGCTCTACTAATCGGTCTCCCTCTTACTAAACTCTCCCCTCTCCAATCCGTCCTGAACGCAGCAGCCAGGATCATATTCCTCGCCAACCGCTACTCAGATGCCTCTTCCCTGTGCCAGTCATTGCATTGGTTGCCCATCCAATATAGAGTTCGTTTTAAACTTATCACGCTTACCCACAAAGCGCTCCATGCTTCAGTACCCCCCTACATCTCCTCCCTTGTCTCAGTCTACCACCCTACACGTGCCCTCCGTTCTGCAAATGACTTGAAACTAAAATCCTCCATAATCCGAACTTCCCACTCCCGTCTCCAAGATTTCTCGCGTGCTGCGCCAATTCTCTGGAATGCACTACCCAGGACAGTTCGATTAATTCCCAATACCCACAGTTTCAAGCGAACCCTAAAAACACATTTCTTTAGACTGGCGTATCACCTAAACACACTCTGTCCATCCCAGCTTTCCCCCATATTAAAATCTTCTTCAACTTCGGGTTCAAACCAACCATGCACATAAAAGCCTCTGTCAGGACTGCACACATACTGGCTGGCGACCAGTCCATGTATTATTATTTATCCTATTCAGTATATCAAGGCTGCATTATACAATATATGTACTTTTTACCTTTTGTGTCTCCCCCACTTCCTCATAGACTGTAAGCTCGCGAGCAGGGCCCTCACTCCGTTCGATATGAGATATGCTTATTCTGTATTGTCTGTATAAGTCCCCCCTAAAATTTGTAAAGTGCTGCGGAATATGTTGGCGCTATAAAAATAAACTATTATTATTATTATTATTATTTCGGCTTGTAGCAGTGTGTGGGACTTGTTCTATTAGTCCATCTATACTAACCTCCATCAAGTTCCAAATTCAATGTAATTTTTTTCTGCATCTAGCTATGAAAAAATATTTCGGCTTCTAGCAGTGTGTGCGTCTTGATCTATTAGTCCATCTATACTAACCTCCATCAGGTTGCAAATTCAATATAATTTTTACCTGCATCTAGCTCTGAAAAACTATTTTGGCTTGTAGCAGTGTGTGGGACGTGTTCTATTAGTCCATCTATACTAACCTCCATCAGGTTGCAAATTCAATATATTTTTTTCTGCATCTAGCTCTGAAAAACTCTTTCGGCTTGTAGGAGTGTGTGGGACTTGTTCTATTAGTCCATCTATACTAACTTCCATCAGGTTGCAAATTCAATATAATTTTTTTCTGCATCTAGCTCTGAAAAACTATTTTGGCTTGTAGCAGTGTGTGGGACTTGTTCTATAAGTCCATCTATACTTACCTCCATCAGGTTGCAAATTCAATATAATTTTTTTCTGCATCTAGCTCTGAAAATCTATTTTGGCTTTTAGCAGTGTGTGGGACTTGTTCTATTAGTCCATCTATACTAACCTCCATCAGGTTGCACATTCAATATAATTTTTTTCTTCATCTAGCTCTGAAAAACTATTTCGGCTTGTAGCAGTGTGTGGGACTTGTTCTAGAAGTCCATCTATACTAACCTCCATCAGGTTGCACATTCAATACAAGTTTTTTCTTCATCTAGCTCTGAAAAACTATTTCGGCTTGTATCAGTGTGTGGGACTTGTTCTATTAGTACATCTATACTAACCTCCATCAGGTTGTAAATTCAATATAATTGTATCTGCATCTAGCTCTGAAAAACTATTTCGGCTATTAGCAGTGTGTGGGACATGTTCTATTAGTCCATCTATACTAACCTCCATCAGGTTGCAAATTCAATATAATTTTTTTCTGCATCTAGCTCTGAAAAACTATTTCGGCTTGTAGCAGTGTGTTGGACTTGTTCTATTAGTCCATCTATACTAACCTCCAGCAGGTTGCAAATTCAATATAATTTTTTTCTGCATCTAGCTATGAAAAACTATTTCGGCTTCTAGCAGTGTGTGGGACTTGTTCTATTAGTCCATCTATACTAACCTCCATCAGGTTGCAAATTCAATATAATTTTTACCTGCATCTAGCTCTGAAAAACTCTTTTGGCTTGTAGGAGTGTGTGGGACTTGTTCTATTAGTCCATCTATACTAACTTCCATCAGGTTGCAAATTCAATATAATTTATTTCTGCATCTAGCTCTGAAAAACTAATTCGGCTTGCAGCAGTGTGTGGGACTTTTTCTCTTAGTCCATCTATACTAACCTCCATCAGGTTGCAAATTCAATATAATTTTTTTCTGCATCTAGCTCTGAAAAATATTTTGGCTTGTAGCAGTGTGGGGGACTTGTTCTATTAGTACATCTATACTAACCTCCAGTAGTTTGCAAATTTAATATAATTTTTTCCTGCATCTAGCTCTGAAAAACAATTTCGGCTTGTAGCAGTGTGTGGGACTTGTTCTATTAGTCCATCTATACTAACCTCCATCAGGTTGCAAATCCAATATAATTTTTTTCTGCATCTAGCTCTGAAAAATTATTTCGGCTTCTAGCAGTGTGTGGGACTTGTTCTATTAGTCCATCTATACTAACCTCCATCAGGTTGCAAATTCAATATATAATTTTTCTGCATCTAGCTCTGAAAAACTCTTTCGGCTTGTAGGAGTGTGTGGGACTTGTTCTATTAGTCCATCTATACTAACTTCCATCAGGTTGCAAATTCAAAATCATTTTTTTCTGCATCTAGCTCTGAAAAACTAATTCGGCTTGCAGAAGTGTGGGACTTGTTCTATTAGTCCATCTATACTAACCTCCATCAGTTTGCAAATTCAATATCATTTTTTTCTGCATCTAGCTATGAAAAAATATTTCGGCTTGTAGCAGTGTGGGGGACTTGTTCTATTAGTACATCTATACTAACCTCCAGTAGTTTGCAAATTCAATATCATTTTTTTCTGCATCTAGCTCTGAAAAACTATTTCGGCTTGTAGCAGTGTGTGGGACTTGTTCTATAAGTCCATCTATACTAACCTCCATCAGGTTGCAAATTCAATATAATTTTTTTCAGCATCTAGCTCTGAAAAACTATTTAGGCTTTTAGGAGTGTGTGGGACTTGTTCTATTAGTCCATCTATACTAACCTCCATCAGGTTGCACATTCAATATAATTTTTTTCTGCATCTAGCTCTGAAAAACTATTTCGGCTTGTAGCAATGTGTTGGACTTGTTCTATTAGTCCATCTTTACTGACCTCCATCAGGTTGCAAATTCAATATAATTTTACCTGCATCTAGCTATGAAAACTATTTCGGCTTGTAGCAGTGTGTGGGACTTGTTCTATTAGTCCATCTATACTAAACTACATCATGTTGCAAATTTAATATAATTATTTTCTTAATCTAGCTCTGAAAAACTATTTCGGCTTGTAGCAGTGTGTGGGACTTGTTCTATTAGTCTGTCTATACTATCCTCCATCAGGTTGCAAATTCAATATAATTTTTTTCTGCATCTAGCTCTGAAAAACTATTTCGGCTTGTAGCAGTGTGTGGGACTTGTTCTATTAGTCCATCTATACTAACCTCCAGCAGGTTGCAAATTCAATGTAATTTTTTTCTGCATCTAGCTATGAAAAAATATTTCGGCTTCTAGCAGTGTGTGGGACTTGTTCTATTAGTCCATCTATACTAACCTCCATCAGGTTGCAAATTCAATATAATTTTTACCTGCATCTAGCTCTAAAAAACTATTTTGGCTTGTAGCAGTGTGTGGGACGTGTTCTATTAGTCCATCTATACTAACCTCCATCAGGTTGCAAATTCAATATATTTTTTTCTGCATCTAGCTCTGAAAAACTCTTTCGGCTTGTAGGAGTGTGTGGGACTTGTTCTATTAGTCCATCTATACTAACTTCCATCAGGTTGCAAATTCAATATAATTTTTTTCTGCATCTAGCTCTGAAAAACTATTTTGGCTTGTAGCAGTGTGTTGGACTTGTTCTATAAGTCCATCTATACTTACCTCCATCAGGTTGCAAATTCAATATAATTTTTTTCTGCATCTAGCTCTGAAAAACTATTTTGGCTTTTAGCAGTGTGTGGGACTTGTTCTATTAGTCCATCTATACTAACCTCCATCAGGTTGCACATTCAATATAATTTTTTTCTGCATCTAGCTCTGAAAAACTATTTCGGCTTTTAGCAATGTGTTGGACTTGTTCTATTAGTCCATCTTTACTGACCTCCATCAGGTTGCAAATTCAATATAAATTTACCTGCATCTAGCTCTGAAAAACTATTTTGGCTTGTAGCAGTGTGTGGTAATTTTTCTATTAGTCCATCTATACTAAACTACATCAGGTTGCAAATTTAATATAATTATTTTCTTCATCTAGCTCTGAAAAACTATTTCGGCTTGTAGCAGTGTGTGGGACTTGTTCTATTAGTCTATCTATACTATCCTCCATCAGGTTGCAAATTGAATATAATTTTTTTCTGCATCTAGCTCTGAAAAACTATTTTGGCTTGTAGCAGTGTGTGGGACTTGTTCTACTAGTCCATCTAAACTAACCTCCATCAGGTTGTAAATTCAATATAATTTTTTTCTGCATCTAGCTCTGAAAAACAATTTCGGCTTGTAGCAGTGTGTGGGACTTGTTCTAATAGTCCATCTATAGTAACCTCCATCAGGTTGTAAATTCAATATAATTTTTTTCTGCATCTAGCTCTGAAAAAATATTTTGGCTTCTAGCAGTGTGTGAGTCTTGTTCTATTAGTCCATCTTTACTAACCTCCATCAGGTTGCAAATTCAATGTAATTTTTACCTGCATCTAGCTCTGAAAAACTATTTCGGCTTGTGGCAGTGTGTGGGACATGTTCTATTAGTCCATTTATGCTAACCTCCATCAGGTTGCAAATTCAAAATAAGTTTTTTCTGCATCTAGCTCTGAAAAATATTTCGGCATGTAGAAGTGTGTGGGACTTGTTCTATAAGTCCATCTATACTAACCTCCATCAGGTTGCAAATTCAATATCATTTTTTTCTGCATCTAGCTCTGAAAAACTATTTCGGCTTGTAGCATTGTGTGGGACTTGTTCTATTAGTCCATCTATACTAACCTCCATCAAGTTCCATATTCAATATAATTTTTTTCTTCATCTAGCTCTGAAAAACTATTTCGGCTTGTAGCAGTGTGTGGGACTTGTTCTAGAAGTCCATCTATACTAACCTCCATCAGGTTGCACATTCAATACAAGTTTTTTCTGCATCTAGCTCTGAAAAACTATTTCGGCTTGTATCAGTGTGTGGGACTTGTTCTATTAGTACATCTATACTAACCTCCATCAGGTTGTAAATTCAATATAATTTTATCTGCATCTAGCTCTGAAAAACTATTTCGGCTATTAGCAGTGTGTGGGACATGTTCTATTAGTCCATCTATACTAACCTCCATCAGGTTGCAAATTCAATATAATTTTTTTCTGCATCTAGCTATGAAAAAATATTTCGGCTTCAAGCAGTGTGTGCGTCTTGTTCTATTAGTCCATCTATACTAACCTCCATCAGGTTGCAAATTCAATATAATTTTTACCTGCATCTAGCTCTGAAAAACTATTTTGGCTTGTAGCAGTGTGTGGGACGTGTTCTATTAGTCCATCTATACTAACCTCCATCAGGTTGAAAATTCAATATATTTTTTTTCTGCATCTAGCTCTGAAAAACTCTTTCGGCTTGTAGGAGTGTGTGGGACTTGTTCTATTAGTCCATCTATACTAACTTCCATCAGGTTGCAAATTCAAAATAATTATTTTCTGCATCTAGCTCTGAAAAACTAATTCGGCTTGCAGCAGTGTGTGGGACTTGTTCTATTAGACCATCTATACTAACCTCCATCAGTTTGCAAATTCAATATCATTTTTTTCTGCATCTAGCTCTGAAAAAATATTTCGGTTTCTAGCAGTGTGGGGGACTTGTTCTATTAATACATCTATACTAACCTCCAGTAGTTTGCAAATTCAATATAATTTTTTTCTGCATCTAGCTCTGAAAAACTATTTCGGCTTGAAGCAGTGTGTGGGAGTTGTTCTATAAGTCCATCTATACTAACCTCCATCAGGTTGCAAATTCAATATAATTTTTTTCTGCATCTAGCTCTGAAAAACTATTTCGGCTTTTAACAGTGTGTGGGACTTGTTCTATTAGTCCATCTATACTAACCTCCATCAGGTTGCACATTCAATATAATTTTTTTCTGCATCTAGTTCGGAAAAACTATTTCGGCTTGTAGCAATGTGTTGGACTTGTTCTATTAGTCCATCTTTACTGACCTCCATCAGGTTGCAAATTCAATATAATTTTACCTGCATCTAGCTCTGAAAAACTATTTCGGCTTGTAGCAGTGTGTGGGACTTGTTCTATTAGTCCATCTATACTAAACTACATCATGTTGCAAATTTTATATAATTATTTTCTTCATCTAGCTCTGAAAAACTATTTCGGCTTGTAGCAGTGTGTGGGACTTGTTCTATTAATCTATCTATACTATCCTCCATCAGGTTGCAAATTCAATATAATTTTTTTCTGCATCTAGCTCTGAAAAACTATTTCGGCTTGTAGCAGTGTGTGGGACTTGTTCTATTAGTCCATCTATACTAACCTCCAGCAGGTTGCAAATTCAATATAATTTTTTTCTGCATCTAGCTATGAAAAATTATTTTGGTTTCTAGCAGTGTGTGCGTCTTGTTCTAATAGTCCATCTATACTAACCTCCATCAGGTTGCAAATTCAATATAATTTTTACCTGCATCTAGCTCTGAAAAACTATTTCTGCATGTAGCAGTGTGTGGGACGTGTTCTATTAGTCCATCTATACTAACCTCCATCAGGTTGCAAATTCAATATATTTTTTTTCTGCATCTAGCTCTGAAAAACTCTTTCGGCTTGTAGGAGTGTGTGGGACTTGTTCTATTAGTCCATCTATACTAACTTCCATCAGGTTGCAAATTCAATATAATTTTTTTCTGCCTCTAGCTCTGAAAAACTAATTCGGCTTGCAGCAGTGTGTGGGACTTGTTCTATTAATCCATCTATACTAACCTCCATCAGTTTGCAAATTCAATATAATTTTTTTCTGCATCTAGCTCTGAAAAACTATTTCGGCTTGTAGCAGTGTGTGGGACTTGTTCTATAAGTCCATCTATACTAACCTCCATCAGGTTGCAAATTCAATATAATTTTTTTCTGCATCTAGCTCTGAAAAACTATTTTGGCTTTTAGCAGTGTGTGGGACTTGTTCTATTAGTCCATCTATACTAACCTCCATCAGGTTGCACATTCAATATAATTTTTTTCTGCATCTAGCTCTGAAAAACTATTTCCGCTTGTAGCAATGTGTTGGACTTGTTCTATTAGTCCATCTTTACTGACCTTCATCAGGTTGCAAATTCAATATAATTTTACCTGCATCTAGCTCTGAAAAACTATTTCGGCTTGTAGCAGTGTGTGGTAATTGTTCTATTAGTCCATCTATACTAAACTACATCAGGTTGCAAATTTAATATAATTATTTTCTTCATCTAGCTCTGAAAAACTATTTCGGCTTGTAGCAGTGTGTGGGACTTGTTCTATTAGTCTATCTATACTATCCTCCATCAGGTTGCAAATTGAATATAATTTTTTTCTGCATCTAGCTCTGAAAAATATTTCGGCATGTAGAAGTGTGTGGGACTTGTTCTATAAGTCCATCTATACTAACCTCCATCAGGTTGCAAATTCAATATAATTTTTTTCTGCATCTAGCTCTGAAAAACTATTTCTGCTTCTATCATTGTGTGGGACTTGTTCTATTAGTCCATCTATACTAACCTCCATCAAGTTCCAAATTCAATATAATTTTTTTCTTCATCTAGCTCTGAAAAACTATTTCGGCTTGTAGCAGTGTGTGGGACTTGTTCTAGAAGTCCATCTATACTAACCTCCATCAGGTTGCACATTCAATATAAGTTTTTTCTGCATCTAGCTCTGAAAAACTATTTCGGCTTGTAGCAGTGTGTGGGACTTGTTCTATTAGTACATCTATACTAACCTCCATCAGGTTGCAAATTCAATATAATTTTTTTCTGCATCTAGCTCTGAAAAACTATTTGGGCTTCTAGCAGTGTGTGGGACTTGTTCTATTAGTCCATCTATACTAACCTCCATCAGGTTGCAAATTCAATATAATTTTTTTCTGCATCTAGCTCTGAAAAACTATTTCGGCTTCTAGCATTGTGTGGGACTTGTTCTATAAGTCCATCTATTCTAGCCTCCATCAGGTTGCAAATTCAATATCATTTTTTTCTGCATCTAGCTCTGAAAAACTATTTCGGCTTGTAGCAGTGTGTGGGACTTGTTCTATTAGTCCATTTATACTAACCTCCATCAGGTTGCAAATTCAATGTAATTTTTTTCTGCATCTAGCTCTGAAAAACTGTTTAGGCTTCTAGCAGTGTGTGGGACTTGTTCTATTAGTCCATTTGTACTAACCTCCATCAGATTGGGAATTCAATATGATTTTTTTCTGCATCTAGCTCTGAAAAACTATTTCGGCATGTAGCAGTATGTGGGACTTGTTCTATTAGTTCATCTATGCTAACCTCCATCAGGTTGCAAATTCAATAAATTTTTTTCTGCATCTAGCTATGAAAAACTATTTCGGCTTGTAGCAGTGTGTGGGACTTGTTCTATTGGTGCATCTATACTAACCTGCATCAGGTTGCAAATTCAATATAATTTTTTTCTGCATCTAGCTCTGAAAAACTATTTAGGCTTGAAGCAGTGTGTGGGACTTGTTATATTAGTCCATATATACTAACCTCCATCAGGTTGCAAATTCAATATAATTTTTTTCTGCATATAGCTCTGAAAAACTATTTTGGCATGAAGCAGTGTGTGGGACTTGTTCTATTAGTCCATCTATACTAACCTCCATCAGGTTGCAAATTCAATATAATTTTTTTCTGCATCTAGCTCTGAGAAACTATTTCGGCGAGTAGCAGTGTGGGCGACTTGTTCGATTAGTCCATCTATACTAACCTCCATCAGGTTGCAGATTCAATCTAATTTTTTTCTGCATCTAGCTCTGAAAAACTATTTCGGCTTGTAGCAGTGTGTGGGACTTGTTCTATTAGTCCATTTATGCTAACCTCCGTCAGGTTGCAAATTCAATATAAGTTTTTTCTGCATCTAGCTCTGAAAAACTATTTCGGCATGTAGCAGTGTGTGGGACTTGTTCTTTAAGTCCATCTATGCTAACCTCCATCAGGTTGCAAATTCAATATAAATTTTTTCTGCAACTAGCTCTGAAAAACTATTTCGGCTTCTAGCAGTGTGTGGGACTTGTTCTATTAGTCCATCTATACTAACCTCCATCAAGTTCCAAATTCAATATAATTTTTTTCTTCATCTAGCTCTGAAAAACTATTTTGGCTTGTAGCAGTGTGTGGGACTTGTTCTAGTAGTCCATCTATACTAATCTCCATCAGGTTGCACATTCAATATAATTTTTTTCTGCATCTAGCTCTGAAAAACTATTTCGGCTTTTAGCAGTGTGTCGGACTTGTTCTATTAGTACATCTATACAAACCTCCATCAGGTTGCAAATTCAATATAATTTTTTTCTGCATCTAGCTCTGAAAAACTATTTGGGCTTGTAGCAGTGTGTGGGACTTGTTCTATTAGTCCATCTATACTAACCTCCATCAGGTTGCAAATTCAATATAATTTTTTTCTGCATCTAGCTCTACAAAACTATTTCGGCTTCTAGCAGTGTGTGGGACTTGTTCTATTTGTCCATCTATACTAGCCTCCATCAGGTTGCAAATTCAATGTAATTTTTTTCTGCATCTAGCTCTGAAAAACTATTTCGGCTTGTAGCAGTGTGTGGGACTTGTTCTATTAGTCCATTTATACTAACCTCCATCAGGTTGCAAATTCAATATAATTTTTTTCTGCATCTAGCTCTGAAAAACTATTTCTGCATGTAGCAGTGTGTAGGACTTGTTCTATTAGTCCATCTATACTAACGTCCATCAGGTTGCAAATTCAATATAATTTTTTTCTGCATCAAGCTCTGACAAACTATTTTGGCTTCTAGCAGTGTGTGGGACTTGTTCTATTATACCATCTATACTAGCCTCCATCAGGTTGCAAATTCAATATAATTTTTTTCTGCATCTAGCTCTGAAAAACTATTTCGGCTTGTAGCAGTGTGTGGGACTTGTTCTATTAGTCCATTTATACTAACCTCCATCAGGTTGCAAATTCAATGTAATTTTTTTCTGCATCTAGCTCTGAAAAACTGTTTCGGCTTCTAGCAGTGTGTGGGACTTGTTCTATTAGTCCACCTGTACTAACCTCCATCAGGTTGCAAATTCAATATAATTTTTTTCTGCATCTAGCTCTGAAAAACTATTTCTGCATGTAGCAGTGTGTGGGACTTGTTCAATTAGTCCATCTATACTAACCTCCATCAGTTTGCAAATTCAATATAATTTTTTTCTGCATCTAGCTCTGACAAACTATTTTGGCTTCTAGCAGTGTGTGGGACTTGTTCTATTAGTCCATCTATGCTAACCTCCATCAGGTTGCAAATTCAATATAAATTTTTACTGCAACTAGCTCTGAAAAACTATTTTGGCTTCTAGCAGTGTGTGGGACTTGTTCTATTAGGCCATCTAAACTAACCTCCATCAAGTTCCAAATTCAATATAATTTTTATCTTCATCTAGCTCTGCAAAACTATTTTGGCTTGTAGCAGTGTGTGGGACTTGTTCTAGTAGTCCATCTATACTAACCTCCATCAGGTTGCAGATTCAATCTAATTTTTTTCTGCATCTAGCTCTGAAAAACTATTTCGGCTTGTAGCAGTGTGTGGGACTTGTTCTATTAGTCCATTTATGCTAACCTCCATCAGGTTGCAAATTCAATAAAAGTTTTTTCTGCATCTAGCTCTGAAAAACTATTTCGGCATGTAGCAGTGAGTGGGACTTGTTCTATAAGTCCATCTATGCTAACCTCCATCAGGTTGCAAATTCAATATAAATTTTTTCTGCAACTAGCTCTGAAAAACTATTTCGGCTTCTAGCAGTGTGTGGGACTTGTTCTATTAGTCCATCTATACTAACCTCCATCAAGTTCCAAATTCAATATAATTTTTTTCTTCATCTAGCTCAGAAAAAATATTTCGGCTTGTAGCAGTGTGTGGGACTTGTTCTAGTAGTCCATCTCTACTAATCTCCATCAGGTTGCACATTCAATATAATTTTTTTCTGCATCTAGCTCTGAAAAACTATTTCGGCTTGTAGCAGTGTGTGGGACTTGTTCTATTAGTACATCTATACAAACCTCCATCAGGTTACAAATTCAATATAATTTTTTTCTGCATCTAGCTCTGAAAAACTATTTCGGCTTCTAGCAGTGTGTGGGACTTGTTCTATTAGTCCATCTATACTAACCTCCATCAAGTTGCAAATTCAATATAATTTTTTTCTGCATCTAGCTCTAAAAAACTATTTCGGCTTCTAGCAGTGTGTGGGATTCGTTCTATTAGTTCATCTATACTAGCCTCCATCAGGTTGCAGATTCAATATAATTTTTTTCTGCATCTAGCTCTGAAAAACTATTTCGGCTTGTAGCAGTGTGTGGGATTTGTTCTATTAGTCCATTTATACTAACCTCCATCAGGTTGCAAATTCAATGTAATTTTTTTCTGCATCTAGCTCTGAAAAACTGTTTCGGCTTCTAGCAGTGTGTGGGACTTGTTCTATTAGTCCATCTGTACTAACCTCCATCAGGTTGCAAATTCAATATAATTTTTTTCTGCATCTAGCTCTGAAAAACTATTTCTGCATGTAGCAGTGTGTGGGACTTGTTCTATTAGTCCATCTATACTAACCTCCATCAGTTTGCAAATTCAATATAATTTTTTTCTGCATCTAGCTCTGACAAACTATTTTGGCTTCTAGCAGTGTGTGGGACTTGTTCTATTAGTCCATCTATGCTAACCTCCATCAGGTTGCAAATTCAATATAAATTTTTTCTGCAACTAGCTCTGAAAAACTATTTCGGCTTCTAGCAGTGTGTGGGACTTGTTCTATTAGTCCATCTATACTAACCTCCATCAAGTTCCAAATTCAATATAATTTTTTTCTTCATCTAGCTCTGAAAAACTATTTCGGCTTGTAGCAGTGTGTGGGACTTGTTCTAGTAGTCCATCTATACTAACCTCCATCAGGTTGCAAATTCAATATAATTTTTTTCTGCATCTAGCTCTAAAAAACTATTTCGGCTTCTAGCAGTGTATGGGACTTGTTCTATTAGTCCATCTATACTAGCCTCCATCAGGTTGCAAATTCAATATAATTTTTTTCTGCATCTAGCTCTGAAAAACTATTTGGGCTTGTAGCAGTGTGTGGGACTTGTTCTATTAGTCCATCTATACTAACCTCCATCAGGTTGCAAATTCAATATAATTTTTTTCTGCATCTAGCTCTACAAAACTATTTCGGCTTCTAGCAGTGTGTGGGACTTGTTCTATTTGTCCATCTATACTAGCCTCCATCAGGTTGCAAATTCAATGTAATTTTTTTCTGCATCTAGCTCTGAAAAACTATTTCGGCTTGTAGCAGTGTGTGGGACTTGTTCTATTAGTCCATTTATACTAACCTCCATCAGGTTGCAAATTCAATATAATTTTTTTCTGCATCTAGCTCTGAAAAACTATTTCTGCATGTAGCAGTGTGTAGGACTTGTTCTATTAGTCCATCTATACTAACGTCCATCAGGTTGCAAATTCAATATAATTTTTTTCTGCATCAAGCTCTGACAAACTATTTTGGCTTCTAGCAGTGTGTGGGACTTGTTCTATTATACCATCTATACTAGCCTCCATCAGGTTGCAAATTCAATATAATTTTTTTCTGCATCTAGCTCTGAAAAACTATTTCGGCTTGTAGCAGTGTGTGGGACTTGTTCTATTAGTCCATTTATACTAACCTCCATCAGGTTGCAAATTCAATGTAATTTTTTTCTGCATCTAGCTCTGAAAAACTGTTTCGGCTTCTAGCAGTGTGTGGGACTTGTTCTATTAGTCCACCTGTACTAACCTCCATCAGGTTGCAAATTCAATATAATTTTTTTCTGCATCTAGCTCTGAAAAACTATTTCTGCATGTAGCAGTGTGTGGGACTTGTTCAATTAGTCCATCTATACTAACCTCCATCAGTTTGCAAATTCAATATAATTTTTTTCTGCATCTAGCTCTGACAAACTATTTTGGCTTCTAGCAGTGTGTGGGACTTGTTCTATTAGTCCATCTATGCTAACCTCCATCAGGTTGCAAATTCAATATAAATTTTTACTGCAACTAGCTCTGAAAAACTATTTTGGCTTCTAGCAGTGTGTGGGACTTGTTCTATTAGGCCATCTAAACTAACCTCCATCAAGTTCCAAATTCAATATAATTTTTTTCTTCATCTAGCTCTGCAAAACTATTTTGGCTTGTAGCAGTGTGTGGGACTTGTTCTAGTAGTCCATCTATACTAACCTCTATCAGGTTGCAGATTCAATCTAATTTTTTTCTGCATCTAGCTCTGAAAAACTATTTCGGCTTGTAGCAGTGTGTGGGACTTGTTCTATTAGTCCATTTATGCTAACCTCCATCAGGTTGCAAATTCAATAAAAGTTTTTTCTGCATCTAGCTCTGAAAAACTATTTCGGCATGTAGCAGTGAGTGGGACTTGTTCTATAAGTCCATCTATGCTAACCTCCATCAGGTTGCAAATTCAATATAAATTTTTTCTGCAACTAGCTCTGAAAAACTATTTCGGCTTCTAGCAGTGTGTGGGACTTGTTCTATTAGTCCATCTATACTAACCTCCATCAAGTTCCAAATTCAATATAATTTTTTTCTTCATCTAGCTCAGAAAAAATATTTCGGCTTGTAGCAGTGTGTGGGACTTGTTCTAGTAGTCCATCTCTACTAATCTCCATCAGGTTGCACATTCAATATAATTTTTTTCTGCATCTAGCTCTGAAAAACTATTTCGGCTTGTAGCAGTGTGTGGGACTTGTTCTATTAGTACATCTATACAAACCTCCATCAGGTTGCAAATTCAATATAATTTTTTTCTGCATCTAGCTCTGAAAAACTATTTCGGCTTCTAGCAGTGTGTGGGACTTGTTCTATTAGTCCATCTATACTAACCTCCATCAAGTTGCAAATTCAATATAATTTTTTTCTGCATCTAGCTCTAAAAAACTATTTCGGCTTCTAGCAGTGTGTGGGATTCGTTCTATTAGTTCATCTATACTAGCCTCCATCAGGTTGCAGATTCAATATAATTTTTTTCTGCATCTAGCTCTGAAAAACTATTTCGGCTTGTAGCAGTGTGTGGGATTTGTTCTATTAGTCCATTTATACTAACCTCCATCAGGTTGCAAATTCAATGTAATTTTTTTCTGCATCTAGCTCTGAAAAACTGTTTCGGCTTCTAGCAGTGTGTGGGACTTGTTCTATTAGTCCATCTGTACTAACCTCCATCAGGTTGCAAATTCAATATAATTTTTTTCTGCATCTAGCTCTGAAAAACTATTTCTGCATGTAGCAGTGTGTGGGACTTGTTCTATTAGTCCATCTATACTAACCTCCATCAGTTTGCAAATTCAATATAATTTTTTTCTGCATCTAGCTCTGACAAACTATTTTGGCTTCTAGCAGTGTGTGGGACTTGTTCTATTAGTCCATCTATGCTAACCTCCATCAGGTTGCAAATTCAATATAAATTTTTTCTGCAACTAGCTCTGAAAAACTATTTCGGCTTCTAGCAGTGTGTGGGACTTGTTCTATTAGTCCATCTATACTAACCTCCATCAAGTTCCAAATTCAATATAATTTTTTTCTTCATCTAGCTCTGAAAAACTATTTCGGCTTGTAGCAGTGTGTGGGACTTGTTCTAGTAGTCCATCTATACTAACCTCCATCAGGTTGCAAATTCAATATAATTTTTTTCTGCATCTAGCTCTAAAAAACTATTTCGGCTTCTAGCAGTGTATGGGACTTGTTCTATTAGTCCATCTATACTAGCCTCCATCAGGTTGCAAATTCAATATAATTTTTTTCTGCATCTAGCTCTGAAAAACTATTTCGGCTTGTAGCAGTGTGTGGGATTTGTTCTATTAGTCCATTTATACTAACCTCCATCAGGTTGCAAATTCAATGTAATTTTTTTCTGCATCTAGCTCTGAAAAACTGTTTCGGCTTCTAGCAGTGTGTGGGACTTGTTCTATTAGTCCATCTGTACTAACCTCCATCAGGTTGCAAATTCAATATAATTTTTTTCTGCATCTAGCTCTGAAAAACTATTTCTGCATGTAGCAGTGTGTGGGACTTGTTCTATTAGTCCATCTATACTAACCTCCATCAGTTTGCAAATTCAATATAATTTTTTTCTGCATCTAGCTCTGACAAACTATTTTGGCTTCTAGCAGTGTGTGGGACTTGTTCTATTAGTCCATCTATGCTAACCTCCATCAGGTTGCAAATTCAATATAAATTTTTTCTGCAACTAGCTCTGAAAAACTATTTCGGCTTCTAGCAGTGTGTGGGACTTGTTCTATTAGTCCATCTATACTAACCTCCATCAAGTTCCAAATTCAATATAATTTTTTTCTTCATCTAGCTCTGAAAAACTATTTCGGCTTGTAGCAGTGTGTGGGACTTGTTCTAGTAGTCCATCTATACTAACCTCCATCAGGTTGCAAATTCAATATAATTTTTTTCTGCATCTAGCTCTAAAAAACTATTTCGGCTTCTAGCAGTGTATGGGACTTGTTCTATTAGTCCATCTATACTAGCCTCCATCAGGTTGCAAATTCAATATAATTTTTTTCTGCATCTAGCTCTGAAAAACTATTTCGGCTTGTAGCAGTGTGTGGGATTTGTTCTATTAGTCCATTTATACTAACCTCCATCAGGTTGCAAATTCAATGTAATTTTTTTCTGCATCTAGCTCTGAAAAACTGTTTCGGCTTCTAGCAGTGTGTGGGACTTGTTCTATTAGTCCATCTGTACTAACCTCCATCAGGTTGCAAATTCAATATAATTTTTTTCTGCATCTAGCTCTGAAAAACTATTTCTGCATGTAGCAGTGTGTGGGACTTGTTCTATTAGTCCATCTATACTAACCTCCATCAGTTTGCAAATTCAATATAATTTTTTTCTGCATCTAGCTCTGACAAACTATTTTGGCTTCTAGCAGTGTGTGGGACTTGTTCTATTAGTCCATCTATGCTAACCTCCATCAGGTTGCAAATTCAATATAAATTTTTTCTGCAACTAGCTCTGAAAAACTATTTCGGCTTCTAGCAGTGTGTGGGACTTGTTCTATTAGTCCATCTATACTAACCTCCATCAAGTTCCAAATTCAATATAATTTTTTTCTTCATCTAGCTCTGAAAAACTATTTCGGCTTGTAGCAGTGTGTGGGACTTGTTCTAGTAGTCCATCTATACTAACCTCCATCAGGTTGCAAATTCAATATAATTTTTTTCTGCATCTAGCTCTAAAAAACTATTTCGGCTTCTAGCAGTGTATGGGACTTGTTCTATTAGTCCATCTATACTAGCCTCCATCAGGTTGCAAATTCAATATAATTTTTTTCTGCATCTAGCTCTGAAAAACTATTTTGGCTTGTAGCAGTGTGTGGGACTTTTTCTATTAGTCCATTTATACTAACCTCCATCAGGTTGCAAATTCAATGTAATTTTTTTCTGCATCTAGCTCTGAAAAACTGTTTCGGCTTCTATCAGTGTGTGGGACTTGTTCTATTAGTCCATCTGTACTAACCTCCATCAGGTTGCAAATTCAATATAATTTTTTTCTGCATCTAGCTCTGGAAAACTATTTCTGCATGTAGCAGTGTGTGGGACTTGTTCTATTAGTCCATCTATACTAACCTCCATCAGTTTGCAAATTCAATATAATTTTTTTCTGCATCTAGCTCTGACAAAATATTTTGGCTTCTAGCAGTGTGTGGGACTTGTTCTATTAGTCCATCTATGCTAACCTCCATCAGGTTGCAAATTCAATATAAATTATTTCTGCAACTAGTTCTGAAAAACTATTTCGGCTTCTAGCAGTGTGTGGGACGTGTTCTATTAGTCCATCTATACTAACCTCCATCAAGTTCCAAATTCAATATCATTTTTTTCTTCATCTAGCTCTGAAAAACTATTTCGGCTTGTAGCAGTGTGTGGGACTTGTTCTAGTAGTCCATCTATACTAATCTCCATCAGGTTGCACATTCAATATAATTTTTTCTGCATCTAGCTCTGAAAAACTATTTCGGCTTGTAGCAGTGTGTGGGACTTGTTCTATTAGTACATCTATACAAACCTCCATCAGGTTGCAAATTCAATATAATTTTTTTCTGCATCTAGCTCTGAAAAACTATTTCGGCTTCTAGCAGTGTGTGGGACTTGTTCTATTAGTCCTTCTATACTAACCTCCATCAGGTTGCAAATTCAATATATTTTTTTTCTGCATCTAGCTCTGAAAAACTATTTTGGCATGTAGCAGTGTGTGGGACTTGTTCTATTAGTCCATCTATACTAACCTCCATCAGGTTGCAAATTCAATATAATTTTTTTCTGCATCTAGTTCTGAAAAACTATTTCGGCTTCTAGCAGTGTGTGGGACTTGTTCTATTAGTCCATCTATATTAACCTCCATCAGGTTGCAAATTCAATATAATTTTTTTCTGCATCTAGCTCTGAAAAACTATTTTGGCATGCAGGAATGTGTGGGACTTGTTATATTAGTCCATATATACTAACCTCCATCAGGTTGCAAATTCAATTTAATTTTTTTCTGCATATAGCTCTGAAAAACTATTTTGGCATGTAGCAGTGTGTGGGACTTGTTCTATTAGTCCATCTATACTAACCTCCATCAGGTTGCAAATTCAATATAATTTTTTTCTGCATCTAGCTCTGACAAACTATTTTGGCTTCTAGCAGTGTTTGGGACTTGTTCTATTAGTCCATCTATATTAACCTCCATCAGGTTGCAAATTCAATATAATTTTTTTCTGCATCTAGCTCTGAAAAACTATTTCGGCATGTAGCAGTGTGTGGGACTTGTTCTATTAGTCCATCTATACTAACGTTCATCAGGTTGCAAATTCACTATAATTTTTTTCTGCATCTAGCTCTGAAACACTATTTTGGCTTCTAGCAGTGTGTGGGACTTGTTCTATTAGTCCATCTATACTAACCTCCATCAGGTTGCAAATTCAATATAATTTTCTTCTGCATCTAGCTCTGAAAAACTATTTCGGCTTGTAGCAGTGTGTGGGACTTGTTCTATTAGTCCATCTATATTAACCTCCATCAAGTTGCAAATTCAATATAATTTTTTTCTGCATCTAGCTCTGAAAAACTATTTTGGCTTCTAGCAGTGTGTGGGACTTGTTCTATTACTCCATCTATACTAAGCTCCATCAGGTTGCAAATTCAATATAATTTTTTTCTACATCTAGCTCTGAAAAACTATTTTGGCTTGTAGCAGTGTGTGGGACTTGTTCTAATAGTCCATCTATACTAACGTCCACCAGGTTGTAAATTCAATATAATTTTTTTCTGCATCTAGCTCTGAAAAACTATTTCGGCTTGTAGCAGTGTGTGGGACTTGTTCTATTAGTCCACTTATACTAACCTCCATCAGGTTGCAAATTCAATATAATTTTTTTCTGCATCTAGCTCTGAAAAACTATTTCGTCTTCTAGCAGTGTGTGGGACTTGTTCTATTAGTCCATCTATACTAACCTCCATCAGGTTGCAAATTCAATATAATTTTCTTCTGCATCTAGCTCTGAAAAATTATTTCGGCTTGTAGCAGTGTGTGGGACTTGTTCTATTAGTCCATCTATATTAACCTCCATCAAGTTGCAAATTCAATATAATTTTTTTCTGCATCTAGCTCTGACAAACTATTTTGGCTTCTAGCAGTGTGTGGGACTTGTTCTATTAGTCCATCTATGCTAACCTCCATCAGGTTGCAAATTCAATATAAATTTTTACTGCAACTAGCTCTGAAAAACTATTTTGGCTTCTAGCAGTGTGTGGGACTTGTTCTATTAGGCCATCTAAACTAACCTCCATCAAGTTCCAAATTCAATATAATTTTTTTCTTCATCTAGCTCTGCAAAACTATTTTGGCTTGTAGCAGTGTGTGGGACTTGTTCTAGTAGTCCATCTATACTAACCTCCATCAGGTTGCAGATTCAATCTAATTTTTTTCTGCATCTAGCTCTGAAAAACTATTTCGGCTTGTAGCAGTGTGTGGGACTTGTTCTATTAGTCCATTTATGCTAACCTCCATCAGGTTGCAAATTCAATAAAAGTTTTTTCTGCATCTAGCTCTGAAAAACTATTTCGGCATGTAGCAGTGAGTGGGACTTGTTCTATAAGTCCATCTATGCTAACCTCCATCAGGTTGCAAATTCAATATAAATTTTTTCTGCAACTAGCTCTGAAAAACTATTTCGGCTTCTAGCAGTGTGTGGGACTTGTTCTATTAGTCCATCTATACTAACCTCCATCAAGTTCCAAATTCAATATAATTTTTTTCTTCATCTAGCTCAGAAAAAATATTTCGGCTTGTAGCAGTGTGTGGGACTTGTTCTAGTAGTCCATCTCTACTAATCTCCATCAGGTTGCACATTCAATATAATTTTTTTCTGCATCTAGCTCTGAAAAACTATTTCGGCTTGTAGCAGTGTGTGGGACTTGTTCTATTAGTACATCTATACAAACCTCCATCAGGTTGCAAATTCAATATAATTTTTTTCTGCATCTAGCTCTGAAAAACTATTTCGGCTTCTAGCAGTGTGTGGGACTTGTTCTATTAGTCCATCTATACTAACCTCCATCAAGTTGCAAATTCAATATAATTTTTTTCTGCATCTAGCTCTAAAAAACTATTTCGGCTTCTAGCAGTGTGTGGGATTCGTTCTATTAGTTCATCTATACTAGCCTCCATCAGGTTGCAGATTCAATATAATTTTTTTCTGCATCTAGCTCTGAAAAACTATTTCGGCTTGTAGCAGTGTGTGGGATTTGTTCTATTAGTCCATTTATACTAACCTCCATCAGGTTGCAAATTCAATGTAATTTTTTTCTGCATCTAGCTCTGAAAAACTGTTTCGGCTTCTAGCAGTGTGTGGGACTTGTTCTATTAGTCCATCTGTACTAACCTCCATCAGGTTGCAAATTCAATATAATTTTTTTCTGCATCTAGCTCTGAAAAACTATTTCTGCATGTAGCAGTGTGTGGGACTTGTTCTATTAGTCCATCTATACTAACCTCCATCAGTTTGCAAATTCAATATAATTTTTTTCTGCATCTAGCTCTGACAAACTATTTTGGCTTCTAGCAGTGTGTGGGACTTGTTCTATTAGTCCATCTATGCTAACCTCCATCAGGTTGCAAATTCAATATAAATTTTTTCTGCAACTAGCTCTGAAAAACTATTTCGGCTTCTAGCAGTGTGTGGGACTTGTTCTATTAGTCCATCTATACTAACCTCCATCAAGTTCCAAATTCAATATAATTTTTTTCTTCATCTAGCTCTGAAAAACTATTTCGGCTTGTAGCAGTGTGTGGGACTTGTTCTAGTAGTCCATCTATACTAACCTCCATCAGGTTGCAAATTCAATATAATTTTTTTCTGCATCTAGCTCTAAAAAACTATTTCGGCTTCTAGCAGTGTATGGGACTTGTTCTATTAGTCCATCTATACTAGCCTCCATCAGGTTGCAAATTCAATATAATTTTTTTCTGCATCTAGCTCTGAAAAACTATTTCGGCTTGTAGCAGTGTGTGGGACTTTTTCTATTAGTCCATTTATACTAACCTCCATCAGGTTGCAAATTCAATATAAATTATTTCTGCAACTAGTTCTGAAAAACTATTTCGGCTTCTAGCAGTGTGTGGGACGTGTTCTATTAGTCCATCTATACTAACCTCCATCAAGTTCCAAATTCAATATCATTTTTTTCTTCATCTAGCTCTGAAAAACTATTTCGGCTTGTAGCAGTGTGTGGGACTTGTTCTAGTAGTCCATCTATACTAATCTCCATCAGGTTGCACATTCAATATAATTTTTCCTGCATCTAGCTCTGAAAAACTATTTCGGCTTGTAGCAGTGTGTGGGACTTGTTCTATTAGTACATCTATACAAACCTCCATCAGGTTGCAAATTCAATATAATTTTTTTCTGCATCTAGCTCTGAAAAACTATTTCGGCTTCTAGCAGTGTGTGGGACTTGTTCTATTAGTCCATCTATACTAACCTCCATCAGGTTGCAAATTCAATATATTTTTTTTCTGCATCTAGCTCTGAAAAACTATTTTGGCATGTAGCAGTGTGTGGGACTTGTTCTATTAGTCCATCTATACTAACCTCCATCAGGTTGCAAATTCAATATAATTTTTTTCTGCATCTAGTTCTGAAAAACTATTTCGGCTTCTAGCAGTGTGTGGGACTTGTTCTATTAGTCCATCTATATTAACCTCCATCAGGTTGCAAATTCAATATAATTTTTTTCTGCATCTAGCTCTGAAAAACTATTTTGGCATGCAGGAATGTGTGGGACTTGTTATATTAGTCCATATATACTAACCTCCATCAGGTTGCAAATTCAATTTAATTTTTTTCTGCATATAGCTCTGAAAAACTATTTTGGCATGTAGCAGTGTGTGGGACTTGTTCTATTAGTCCATCTATACTAACCTCCATCAGGTTGCAAATTCAATATAATTTTTTTCTGCATCTAGCTCTGACAAACTATTTTGGCTTCTAGCAGTGTTTGGGACTTGTTCTATTAGTCCATCTATATTAACCTCCATCAGGTTGCAAATTCAATATAATTTTTTTCTGCATCTAGCTCTGAAAAACTATTTCGGCATGTAGCAGTGTGTGGGACTTGTTCTATTAGTCCATCTATACTAACGTTCATCAGGTTGCAAATTCACTATAATTTTTTTCTGCATCTAGCTCTGAAACACTATTTTGGCTTCTAGCAGTGTGTGGGACTTGTTCTATTAGTCCATCTATACTAACCTCCATCAGGTTGCAAATTCAATATAATTTTCTTCTGCATCTAGCTCTGAAAAACTATTTCGGCTTGTAGCAGTGTGTGGGACTTGTTCTATTAGTCCATCTATATTAACCTCCATCAAGTTGCAAATTCAATATAATTTTTTTCTGCATCTAGCTCTGAAAAACTATTTTGGCTTCTAGCAGTGTGTGGGACTTGTTCTATTACTCCATCTATACTAAGCTCCATCAGGTTGCAAATTCAATATAATTTTTTTCTACATCTAGCTCTGAAAAACTATTTTGGCTTGTAGCAGTGTGTGGGACTTGTTCTAATAGTCCATCTATACTAACGTCCACCAGGTTGTAAATTCAATATAATTTTTTTCTGCATCTAGCTCTGAAAAACTATTTCGGCTTGTAGCAGTGTGTGGGACTTGTTCTATTAGTCCACTTATACTAACCTCCATCAGGTTGCAAATTCAATATAATTTTTTTCTGCATCTAGCTCTGAAAAACTATTTCGTCTTCTAGCAGTGTGTGGGACTTGTTCTATTAGTCCATCTATACTAACCTCCATCAGGTTGCAAATTCAATATAATTTTCTTCTGCATCTAGCTCTGAAAAATTATTTCGGCTTGTAGCAGTGTGTGGGACTTGTTCTATTAGTCCATCTATATTAACCTCCATCAAGTTGCAAATTCAATATAATTTTTTTCTGCATCTAGCTCTGAAAAACTATTTCGGCTTCTAGCAGTGTGTGGGACTTGTTCTATTAGTCCATCTATACTAACCTTTATCAAGTTGCAAATTCAATATAATTTTTTTCTGCATCTAGCTCTGAAAAACTATTTTGGCTTGTAGCAGTGTGTGGGACTTGTTGTTAGAACCTTCCTCTTAGGTTTTTTCCTTTGCTGGTCACATGACCTTGTTGGCCTATTTAATCCTGCTCCGCCCTTCTGGCTTTGCTGGACTTCATTGTATAACTAGTTTCTAGCTAGCCTGTGCTCTGTATCTAACTCTGTTAGTTTGCTTGGTCTACGGACCTCTATGTTCTATATATTTTGTTTGTTCGTCTGTCTGCTACTATTTCTGTTAGGAGGTGTCCAATTTTCCTCCCAGTCCTTAGTACTTGTAGGGATTCCTTCCCCACATCTATAGGTCTCCGTACAGACTAGCTTAGGACTTTAGCAGGTCTGATCGCAGGATCAGGTTCCCTGTTACATCGTAGGGATTCAGCTGAGTTCTATCGTAGGGACAGATCTCCTCTCTTTCCTTAGCTCTGGTAGCAGAACATAACAGTAAGTCCAGCCTGCAAATTCTCTAAGGAAAGATTTTTCTGTTCCATCATGGTGTCGGTTCAGGATTTGGCTTATCGCCTGCAGGGACTCTCTCTGGAGGTGGCCGAGCTCCGTCAGCACGTGAATAACTGTCCTGGAGCACATTTCTTGGAGCCTAAGGTATGTTTGCCGGATTTATTTTTTGGTGAACACCGAGAATTTTTTTCATTTAAAAATGCTTGCTTATTGTATTTTCGTGTGAGACCCAAGTCCTCTGGGGATGAATCCCAGCGCATAGGGTTCATAATGTCACTTTTGCGCAAAGAGCCTCAGGAGTGGGCCTTTTCTTTGCAACCTAGTGATACATGCTTCAGATCAGTGGATAGTTTTTTTTCTGCTTTGGGACTATTATATGATGATCCTGACCGTGTCGCATCAGCTGAGACTGAGTTGAGACGTTTGAAACAGGGATCAGGTAATGTGGAAAAATATTGTACTCATTTCCGTCGGTGGTCTACTCAAATAGGGTGGAACGATTCTGCTCTGAAAAGTCTGTTTCTTGCTGGGCTCAATGAAAGGGTTAAAGACCTGCTAATTGCTTATCCTACACCTGAAGATTTGCAACAGGCTATGCAATTAGCTATACGGGTGGATAGGAGACTGCGTGCAAGGGTTAATGAGAGCAAATCCTCTGCTATGTCAGTTTCTGGTTATGAGAATGTGTGTACTAACAGTGGTGAACCGATGGAGATTGGATCGGTGGCACCTCGCTCTCAAGAAAAAGACTATAGATTTTCTGAAGGCTTGTGTTTCTATTGCGGAAAATCTGGTCATTTGATTAAAGGCTGTGAGCTTCGTATGAAGAAAGAAAAAAAAATGGTCAGTCATGCCCGTATTGCCTGTTTAAATTCCAAGGGTGTATTTTTAGCTGCTTCCACGATTGCTCAGGAAAAATTAATGGAATTTCGGGTGTTTGTTGATTGTGGGTCTACTCTGAATGTAATTGATGGGGGATTCTTGGAAAGACTCAATTTAAAACCCGAACCTTTATCATCCCCCATTGCTGTGGTTTCTGTGGATGGTTCCCCTTTGAAGAATATTACTCTCAAGGTCTGTGAATTTCCTCTCACTATTAATGGTGTTCACCATGAGAAATTGGATTTGGTAGTTTTGAATAACTTGCCTTCTCCAGTAATATTGGGATTGCCCTGGTTAAAATTTCGCAATCCTGTACTGGATTGGTCTACCAGTGAAATTAAATCCTGGAGCCATAAATGTTATGACAAGTGTTGTAACGGGCGTATTGCAGCTTTGGATAGGGGAGAATTGCCTGTTCCTATTCAGGATTTTTGGAGAGTTTTTTCTGAGAAGGAATCGCAGGTTTTGCCTCCCCATAGAGACTATGATTGTTCTATTGAATTTGTCCCTGGAGCGACTCTTCCTAAAAGTCGTTTATTTAACCTTACTATTCCTGAGAGGAAGGCTTTGGAGGAATACATACAGACAAGTTTGGCCGCCGGTCACATTAGGCCCTCTAAGTCTCCTGTGGCGGTTGGATTTTTTTTTGTAAAAAAAAAGGACGGCGGTTTACGTCCTTGTCTGGATTTTCGTGAGATTAACAAAATTACTGTACGCAATCCTTACCCACTGCCATTGATTCCTGATCTGTTTAACCAGTTAATGGGGGCCAAGTGGTTCTCTAAAATTGACCTTAAGGGGGCATACAATCTGTTGCGCATGAAGGAGGGTGACGAATGGAAGACTGCTTTTAACACTCCTGTGGGTCATTTTGAGAACCTGGTTATGCCTTTTGGTCTTACTAATGCTCCTGCATTTTTTCAGAATCTTATTAATGACATCCTTAGACCTTTGATCGGCAAAAATGTGGTTGTGTATTTGGATGACATTTTGATTTATTCGCCGGATCTGGAGTCTCATTGGCGGAGCGTACGTGAGGTATTACAGTTATTAATGGACAATTCGCTTTTTGCTAAGCTGGAGAAATGTGAGTTCGCTGTACAGAGAATTAGTTTTTTGGGTTACATTATCTCCAGCGAAGGTTTTGAGATGGACCCGGTTAAAGTTCAAGCTGTACAGGAATGGCCTAGGCCTATTGGTTTGAAATCGATACAGAGGTTTTTGGGTTTCGCCAATTATTACAGAAAATTCATAAAAATTTTTTCTAGTATTGTCAAACCTCTGACCGATCTCACCAGGAAAGGTGCTGATGCGGTTCAGTGGTCTTCTGAGGCCATTGAAGCTTTTGTGTATCTCAAGGAGAGGTTCACCTCTGCTCCCATCCTTATGCAGCCTGATGTGACTAAGCCGTTTTTGGTTGAGGTTGATGCTTCCTCTGTGGGGGTTGGCGCAGTATTGTCTCAGGATAACGGGGATGGATTACATCCCTGTGCCTTTTTTTCAAAAAAATTTTCGGAGACTGAACTGAATTACGATATTGGTAATCGGGAATTATTGGCTATTAAACTCGCATTTGAACACTGGCGCCACTTCTTGGAAGGTGCGGAATTTCCCGTTCAGGTTCTTACGGATCATAAAAATCTGATATATCTTGATGCTGCCAAGCGCCTGAATGCCCGTCAGGCTAGGTGGGCACTGTTTTTCTCGCGGTTTAATTTCTCCGTTACTTACATCCCTGGTACTAAGAATGTTAAGGCGGATGCCTTGTCTCGCAGTTTTTCTCCCATAGTCGGTGCTGAGAAAGAGGAGAACATTTTACAAGAAGGTGTTGTGATAGCTGCTTTGGACTCCGTTTTGGAAGATGAGATTCTTAAAGCACAGGAGAATGCCCCATCTAACACTCCTCATGGGAGGTTGTTTGTGCCTGGGACCTTTAGGAGAGATTTGTTTGTTGAGTGTCACGAATCTCGGTTGGCAGGTGATCCCGGAATCTCTGAGACCAAGAGACTGGTGGGTCGCAGTTTTTGGTGGCCTGGATGGCAGAAGGAAGTCATTAAGTGGGTGCGTCAATGTACTATATGTGCTAGATCTAAGTCCTCACATACTCCTGCTGCGGGGTTGCTTTGTCCTTTGGAGGTTCCCAGTGCTCCTTGGACACATTTGGCTATGGACTTTATAACTGACCTTCCCCCCTCTGAGGGTTTTACTGTCATCTGGGTGGTCGTGGACCGTTTTAGCAAGATGTGTCACTTGGTTCCCTTCGTCAAACTGCCCTGCGCTAAAACTCTCGCTAAGGCCTTTGTCAAGGAAATTGTCAGACTTCATGGCGTTCCTACTGACATTGTTTCTGATAGGGGTCCTCAGTTCGTGGCTCGTTTCTGGCGTGCCTTTTGTGACAGGTTGGGAGTTCATTTGTCGTTCTCGTCCGGATATCATCCTGAATCTAATGGCCAGACAGAAAGGAAAAACCAGGATGTTGAGCAGTTCTTGCGTTGTTTTGTGGCAGACAATCAAGAGGGGTGGTCTGAGTTTCTGCCACTTGCTGAATTTGCTCTGAACAATCATACATCTTCTTCTGCTGGTTGTTCGCCTTTTTTTTGTTGTTCTGGGAGACATCCGTCGTTTGGGTCGTTCTCCAAGTTGGGATCTGCCGTGCCTGAGGAGGAGAATTTTTCCGGTGATTTGGAGAGAGTTTGGACGGATGTGCGTGGTAATCTTCAGGAGGCCAACAGAAAATCTAAAGACTACTTTGATAGGAAACGACAGGAGGTTTTGTTCGCTGTTGGTGACATGGTTTGGTTGTCCTCTAGGAATCTGCGGTTGAGGATTCCTTCTAAGAAATTGGGTCCCAAGTTTGTAGGGCCCTTTAAGGTGCTTCAGGTTGTCAACCAATCTGCTGTTAGGTTGGAGGTTCCTACCTCCTGGAGAATTAATCCGGTATTTCATGTCTCTCTGTTAAAAAAAGCTGTTGTGTCGGATGGTGACGCCTCTGCCTCTGTTCCTCCGGTGGTGGAGGACGGGGAATATGAAATTTCTCGCATCCTTAACTCTAGACGGTATAGAGGTAGTTTGCAGTATCTTGTGGCCTGGAAAGGTTTCGGACCCGAGGATAACTCTTGGGTGAGGTCAGATGATGTTTCCGCGTCCAGACTTATCAGAGCGTTTCACAGGAGATTTCCTGATAAGCCTGGTCCTAGGGGATCCGGAGGATCCTCTTAGAAGGGGGGGTACTGTTAGAACCTTGCTCTTAGGTTTTTTCCTTTGCTGGTCACATGACCTTGTTGGCCTATTTAATCCTGCTCCGCCCTTCTGGCTTTGCTGGACTTCATTGTATAACTACTTTCCAGCTAGCCTGTGCTCTGTATCTGACTCTGTTAGTTTGCTTGGTCTACGGACCTCTATGTTCTATATATTTTGTTTGTTCGTCTGTCTGCTACTATTTCTGTTAGGAGGTGTCCCATTTTCCTCCCAGTCCTTAGTACTTGTAGGGATTCCTTCCCCACATCTATAGGTCTCCGTACAGACTAGCTTAGGACTTTAGCAGGTCTGATCGCAGGATCAGGTTCCCTGTAACATCGTAGGGATTCAGCTGAGTTCTATCGTAGGGACAGATCTCCTCTCTTTCCTTAGCTCTGGTAGCAGAACATAACACTTGTTCTATTAGTACATCTATACTAACCTCCATCAGGTTGCAAAATTCAATATAATTTTTTTCTGCATCTAGCTCTGAAAAACAATTTCGGCTTCCAGCAGTGTGTGGGACTTGTTCTATTAGTCCATCTATACTAACCTCCATCAGGTTGCAAATTCAATATAATTTTTTTCTGCATCTAGCTCTGAAAAACTATTTTGGCTTCTAGCAGTGTGTGGGACTTGTTCTATTAGTCCATCTATACTAGCCTCCATCAGGTTGCAAATTCAATATAATTTTTTTCTGCATCTAGCTCTGAAAAACTATTTCGGCTTGTAGCAGTGTGTGGGACTTGTTCTATTAGTCCATCTATATTAACCTCCATCAAGTTGCAAATTCAATATAATTTTTTTCTGCATCTAGTTCTGAAAAACTATTTCGGCTTCTAGCAGTGTGTGGGACTTGTTCTATTAGTCCATCTATACTAACCTTTATCAAGTTGCAAATTCAACATAATTTTTTTCTGCATCTAGCTCTGAAAAACTATTTCGGCTTCTAGCAGTGTGTGGGACTTGTTCTATTACTCCATCTATACTAAGCTCCATCAGGTTGCAAATTCAATATAATTCTTTTCTGTATCTAGCTCTGAAAAACAATTTCGGCTTGTAGCAGTGTGTGGGACTTGTTCTAACAGTCCATCTATACTAACCTCCACCAGGTTGTAAATTCAATATAATTTTTTTCTGCATCTAGCTCTGAAAAACTATTTCGGCTGGCAGCAGTGTGTGGGACTTTTTCTATTAGTCCATTTATACTAACCTCCATCAGATTGCAAATTCAGTATTATTTTTTTCTGCATCTAGTTCTGAAAAACTATTTCGGTTTGCAGCAGTGTGTGGGAATTGTTCTATTAGTCCATCTATTCTAACCTTCATCAGGTTGCACATTCAATATATTTTTTTTCTGCATCTAGCTCTGAAAAACTATTTCGGCTTGTAGCAGTGTGTGGGACTTGTTCTATTAGTCCATCTATACTATCCTCCATCAGGTTGCAAATTCAATATAATTTTTTTCTGCATCTAGCTCTGAAAAACTATTTCGGCTTGTAGCAGTGTGTGGGACTTGTTATATTAGTTCATATATACTAACCTCCATCAGGTTGCAAATTCAATATAATTTTTTTCTGCATCTAGCTCTGAAAAACTATTTTGGCTTCTAGCAGTGTGTGGGACTTGTTCTATTAGTCCATCTATACTAGCCTCCATCAGGTTGCAAATTCAATATAATTTTTTTCTGCATCTAGCTCTGAAAAACTATTTCGGCTTGTAGCAGTGTGTGGCACTTGTTCTATTAGTCCATTTATACTAACCTCCATCAGGTTGCAAATTCAATGTAATTTTTTTCTGCATCTAGCTCTGAAAAACTATTTCAGCTTCTAGCAGTGTGTGGGACTTGTTCTATTAGTCCATCTGTACTAACCACCATCAGGTTGCAAATTCAATATAATTTTTTTCTGCATCTAGCTCTGAAAAACTATTTCGGCATGTAGAAGTGTGTTGGACTTGTTCTATTAGTCCATCTATACTGACCTCCATCAGGTTGCAAATTCAATATAATTTTTTTCTGCATCTAGCTATGACAAACTATTTTGGCTTCTAGCAGTGTGTGGGACTTGTTCTATTAGTCCATCTATACTAACCTCCATCAGGTTGCAAATTCAATATAATTTTTTTCTTCATCTAGCTCTGAAAAACTATTTCGGCTTCTAGCAGTGTGTGGGACTTGTTCTATTAGTCCATCTATACTAACCTCCATCAGGTTGCAAATTCAATATAATTTTTTTCTGCATCTAGGTCTGAAAAACTATTTCGGCATGTAGCAGTGTGTGGGACTTGTTCTATTAGTCCATCTATACTAACCTCCATCAGGTTGCAAATTCAATATAATTTTTTTCTGCATCTAGCTCTGAAAAACTATTTCGGCTTCAAGCAGTGTGTGGGACTTGTTCTATTAGTCCATCTATACTAACCTCCATCAGGTTGCAAAATCAATATAATTTTTTTCTGCATCTAGCTCTGAAAAAAATTTGGCTTCTAGCAGTGTGTGGGACTTGTTCTATTAGTCCATCTATACTAACCTCCATCAGGTTGCAAATTCAATATAATTTTTTTCTGCATCTAGCTCTGACAAACTATTTTGGCTTCTAGCAGTGTGTGGGACTTGTTCTATTAGTCCATCTATACTAACCTCCATCAGGTTGCAAATTCAATATAATTCTTTTCTTCATCTAGCACTGAAAAACTATTTCGGCTTCTAGCAGTGTGTGGGACTTGTTCTATTAGTCCATCTATACTAACCTCCATCAGGTTGCAAATTCAATATAATTTTTTTCTTCATCTAGCTCTGAAAAACTATTTCGGCTTCTAGCAGTGTGTGGGACTTGTTCTTTTAGTCCATCTATACTAACCTCCATCAGGTTGCAAATTCAATATAATTTTTTTCTGCATCTAGCTATGAAAAACTATTTCGGCATGTAGCAGTGTGTGGGACTTGTTCTATTAGTCCATCTATACTAACCTCCATCAGGTTGCAAATTCAATATAATTTTTTTCTGCATCTAGCTCTGAAAAACTATTTCGGCTTCAAGCAGTGTGTGGGACTTGTTCTATTAGTCCATCTATACTAACCTCCATCAGGTTGCAAAATCAATATAATTTTTTTCTGCATCTAGCTCTGAAAAAAATTTGGCTTCTAGCAGTGTGTGGGACTTGTTCTATTAGTCCATCTATACTAACCTCCATCAGGTTGCAAATTCAATATAATTTTTTTCTGCATCTAGCTCTGACAAACTATTTTGGCTTCTAGCAGTGTGTGGGACTTGTTCTATTAGTCCATCTATACTAACCTCCATCAGGTTGCAAATTCAATATAATTCTTTTCTTCATCTAGCACTGAAAAACTATTTCGGCTTCTAGCAGTGTGTGGGACTTGTTCTATTAGTCCATCTATACTAACCTCCATCAGGTTGCAAATTCAATATAATTTTTTTCTTCATCTAGCTCTGAAAAACTATTTCGGCTTCTAGCAGTGTGTGGGACTTGTTCTTTTAGTCCATCTATACTAACCTCCATCAGGTTGCAAATTCAATATAATTTTTTTCTGCATCTAGCTATGAAAAACTATTTCGGCATGTAGCAGTGTGTGTGACTTGTTCTATTAGTCAATCTATACTAACCTCCATCAGGTTGCAAATTCAATATAAGTTTTTTTCTGCATCTAGCTCTATAAAACTATTTCGGCTTCTAGCATTGTGTGGGACTTGTTCTATTAGTCCATCTATACTAACCTTTATCAATTTGCAAATTCAATATAATTTTTTTCTGCATCTAGCTCTGAAAAACAATTTCGGCATGTAGCAGTGTGTGGGACTTGTTCTATTAGTCCATTTATACTAACCTCCATCAGATTGCAAATTCAGTATTATTTTTTTCTGCATCTAGCTCTGAAAAACTATTTCGGTTTGCAGCAGTGTGTGGGAATTGTTCTATTAGTCCATCTATTCTAACCTTAATCAGATTGCACATTCAATATATTTTTTTTCTGCATCTAGCTCTGAAAAACTATTTCGGCTTGCAGCAGTGTGTGGGACTTGTTCTATTAGTCCATCTATGCTAACCTCCATCAGGTTGCAAATTCAATATAATTTTTTTCTGCATCTAGCTCTGAAAAACTATTTTGGCTTCTAGCAATGTGTGGGACTTGTTCTATTAGTCCATCTATACTAGCCTCCATCAGGTTGCAAATTCAATATAATTTTTTTCTGCATCTAGCTCTGAAAAACTATTTCGGCTTGTAGCAGTGTGTGGGACTTGTTCTATTAGTCCATTTATACTAACCTCCATCAGGTTGCAAATTCAATGTAATTTTTTTCTGCATCTAGCTCTGAAAAACTGTTTCGGCTTCTAGCAGTGTGTGGGACTTGTTCTATTAGTCCATCTGTACTAACCACCATCAGGTTGCAAATTCAATATAATTTTTTTCTGCATCTAGCTCTGAAAAACTATTTCGGCATGTAGAAGTGTGTGGGACTTGTTCTATTAGTCCATCTATACTAACCTCCATCAGGTTGCAAATTCAATATAATTTTTTTCTGCATCTAGCTCTGACAAACTATTTTGGCTTCTAGCAGTGTGTGGGACTTGTTCTATTAGTCCATCTATACCAACCTCCATCAGGTTGCAAATTCAATATAATTTTTTTCTTCATCTAGCTCTGAAAAACTATTTCGGCTTCTAGCAGTGTGTGGGACTTGTTCTATTAGTCCATCTATACTAACCTCCATCAGGTTGCAAATTCAATATAATTTTTTTCTGCATCTAGCTCTGAAAAACTATTTCAGCATGTAGCAGTGTGTGGGACTTGTTCTATTAGTCCATCTATACTAACCTCCATCAGGTTGCAAATTCAATATAATTTTTTTCTGCATCTAGCTCTGAAAAACTATTTCGGCTTCTAGCAGTGTGTGGGACTTGTTCTATTAGTCCATCTATACTAACCTCCATCAGGTTGCAAATTCAATATAATTTTTTTCTGCATCTAGCTCTGAAAAACTATTTTGGCTTGTAGCAGTGTGTGGGACTTGTTCTATTAGTCCATCTATATTAACCTCCATCAAGTTCCACATTCAATATATTTTTTTCTGCATCTAGCTCTGAAAAACTATTTCGGCTTGTAGCAGTGTGTGGGACTTGTTCTATTAGTACATCTATACTAACCTCCATCAGGTTGCAAATTCAATATAATTTTTTTCTGCATCTAGCTCTGAAAAACTATTTCGGCTTCTAGCAGTGTGTGGGACTTGTTCTATTAGTCCATCTATACTATCCTCCATCAGGTTGCAAATTCAATATAATTTTTTTCTTCATCTAGCTCTGAAAAACTATTTCGGCTTCTAGCAGTGTGTGGGACTTGTTCTATTAGTCCATCTATACTAACCTCCATCAGGTTGCAAATTCAATATAATTTTTTTCTGCATCTAGCTCTGAAAAACTATTTCGGCATGTAGCAGTGTGTGGGACTTGTTCTATTAGTCAATCTATACTAACCTCCATCAGGTTGCAAATTCAATATAATTTTTTTCTACATCTAGCTCTGAAAAACTATTTAGGCTTCTAGCAGTGTGTGGGAATTGTTCTATTAGTCCATCTGTACTAACCACCATCAGGTTGCAAATTCAATATAATTTTTTTCTGCATCTAGCTCTGAAAAACTATTTCGGCATGTAGAAGTGTGTGGGACTTGTTCTATTAGTCCATCTATACTAACCTCCATCAGGTTGCAAATTCAATATAATTTTTTTCTGCATCTAGCTCTGACAAACTATTTTGGCTTCTAGCAGTGTGTGGGACTTGTTCTATTAGTCCATCTATACTAACCTCCATCAGGTTGCAAATTCAATATAATTTTTTTCTTCATCTAGCTCTGAAAATCTATTTCGGCTTCTAGCAGTGTGTGGGACTTGTTCTATTAGTCCATCTATACTAACCTCCATCAGGTTGCAAATTGAATATAATTTTTTTCTGCATCTAGCTCTGAAAAACTATTTCGGCATGTAGCAGTGTGTGGGACTTGTTCTATTAGTCAATCTATACTAACCTCCATCAGGTTGCAAATTCAATATAATTTTTTTCTGCATCTAGCTCTGAAAAACTATTTAGGCTTCTAGCAGTGTGTGGGACTTGTTCTATTAGTCCATCTATACAAACCTCCATCAGGTTGCAAATTCAATATAATTTTCTTCTGCATCTAGCTCTGAAAAACTATTTTGGCTTGTAGCAGTGTGTGGGACTTGTTCTATTAGTCCATCTATATTAACCTCCATCATGTTGCAAATTCAATATAAGTTTTTTTCTGCATCTAGCTCTATAAAACTATTTCGGCTTCTAGCAGTGTGTGGGACTTGTTCTATTAGTCCATCTATACTAACCTTTATCAAGTTGCAAATTCAATATAATTTTTTTCTGCATCTAGCTCTGAAAAACTATTTCGGCTTCTAGGAGTGTGTGGGACTTGTTCTATTAGTCCATCTATACTAAGCTCCATCAGGTTGCAAATTCAATATAATTTTTTTCTGCATCTAGCTCTGAAAAAATATTTCATCTTGTAGCAGTGTGTGGGACTTGTTCTATTAGTCCATCTATAATAAGCTCCATCAGGTTGCAAATTCAATATAATTTTTTTCTGCATCTAGCTCTGAAAAAATATTTCATCTTGTAGCAGTGTGTGGGACTTGGTCTATTAGTCCATCTATACTAACCTCCATCAGGTTGCAAATTCAATATAATTTTTTTCTGCATCTAGCTCTGAAAAAATATTTTGGCTTCTAGCAGTGTGTGGGACTTGTTCTATTAGTCCATCTATACTAACCTCCATTAGGTTGCAAATTCAATATAATTTTTTTCTGCATCTAGCTCTGAAAAACTATTTCGGCTTGTAGCAGTGTGTGGGACTTGTTCTATTAGTCCATCTATACTAACCTCCATCAGGTTGCAAATTCAATACAATTTTTTTCTGCATCTAGCTCTGAAAAACTATTTCGGCTGGTAGCAGTGTGTGGGACTTGTTCTATTAGTCCATCTCTACTAACCTCCATCAGGTTGCAAATTCAATATAATTTTTTTCTGCATCTAGCTCTGAAAAACTATTTCGGCTTGTAGCAGTGTGTGGGACTGGTTCTGTTAGTCCATCTATACTAACCTCCATCAGGTTGCACATTCAATATATTTTTTTTCTGAATCTAGCTCTGAAAAACTATTTCAGCTTGTAGCAGTGTGTGGGACTTGTTCTATTAGTCCATCTATACTAACTTCCATCAGGTTGCAAATTCAATATAATTTTTTTCTACATCTAGCTCTGAAAAACTATTTCGGCTTGCAGCAGTGTGTGGGACTTGTTCTATTAATCCATCTATACTAACCTCCAGCAGGTTGCAAATAAAAAATAATTTTTATCTGCATCTAACCCAGCCAATACTTTTGGGCTAATACCACAGTTTGGCCACTCAGCTCTGCTCGGTTCCCATCCATTGTTTTTTGTGCAAACAACTCTAGAGTTGTGAAGTAGTTAACCACCAAAATGAGTAGAAAAAAGCCGGCTGCTGGTGGAAAGGGGAATAGGCGTGTTGTGAAGGGAAAAAAAGGATGTGTCCATGGGGTAGGTGTTCAAGTAACAGTAACATCTGCAGAAGAAAGACCATCTTCCAGCCAAACTAAGAAGTTTACTTCTTTTAACGGACAATGTGACAATCTCTACAAATTCCAGATGACGCACAAAAACAGCAGGTGCTTCAACGGATATCAAGTGCTCCTTTAAGTGGGCTCTCCTCCACCTCAACTTCAACATCACAAATACTCCAGTCCTCAGAGGTGTCACCCCAATCGCACTTGCTTCCTCACAGCTACCAAGTCTCCAGCTGCCCGTCTGAGTATGGGGTAGAACAGATGGTTGAGTCTGCAGAGCTGTTTACTCATACTATAGCCTGGCAATCAGAGGTCGGCTCCTGAGCTTCTGTGAATCCAGACGGGGAAGTGATCTGCACTGATGCTCAGAATCTTTATGAGTCGGATCCAGGACCAGATGCAGAAGGTTCTGACCATAATGTAGACCCTCGTTCCCAAACTGTAACTCCTGTTGGTAGAGACAATGAGTAAGACGATGATGAGACTCAAATACCTGATTGGAGCGACAACTTTAGTTTTTTGTCGGGGCAGGAAGAGGTTGGCTCTGAGGACGACGGGTGTGATAACACACAGGGTGATGATGACGAGGTTGGAGATCCCACTTACTGTCAACCCACAGTCAGCCAAGAGATGAGGTCAGCAGAGGAGGTGGAGGAGGATGCTAGTGACGACGAGGTCAGGTTGCGCCTTCCTGGACAGAGACATGGTACTGGAAGCACATCAACAACTGCATCCTCAAACACAACTCTGCCTCTGACACAAGTCGTCGTGGCTCTTCAGTTCGCATGGGTGCTAAGCTTTGCATAGCCTGGGCATTTTTTCAGATCGATAAAGATGACCCAACTCGTGTTATCTGTAACATTTGTCAGCAAACGCTAAGTAGAGGCCTAAAAATACATAGTTTGAGTACTTCATGCATGAACCGGCACATGGATATGAAGCATAAGTTGCAGTGGGAAGCTCACTGTGTTACAATGTGGCCTAACCGGCCGTGCCAACAACCGTCTGCCACATCTTGTGCATCCGCGGCCTCTTCATCCTCTGTGTCTGGGGCGACAGCAGTCACACCTGTTTTGGGACGCAGACCTGCCACCTCTTTACCCGCAGCAGCCAGCGTGATTGGCAGGTCATCATTTTCTTTGGAGGTGGAAACACCAGCTGGTGTTCAGTGCTGTCCGACATCGATAGCACCACCTTTGGATCAAGGCAACCTAACATGTCCGCCTGCATCTTCCTCACAGACCGGCAGTTTTCCGGGGACACCCTACTCAACCCCGTCTAAGCACAACAGCCAGCCCTCGGTCCCTCAGATGTGGACAAGTAAAAGACCATTTCCTCCTAGCCATGAGAAAGCTAAGAGGTTGAACTTCACCATCTGCAAGCTCTTGGCCACAGAAATGCTGCCTTTCTGCCTGGTGGACACAGAGGATTTTCGAGACCTTATGTCCATCGCAGTGCCCCAGTACCAGATGCCCAGTTGGCACTACTTCTCAAAGAAAGGTGTGCCTGCGCTCCACCAGCATGTCGCACACAACATCACCGCTTCTTTGAGAAACTCTGTGACAGGGTGCATTTCACCACAGACACTTGGACGAGTAGGCATGGACAGGGGCGTTACATGTTGCTGACTGGGCACTGGGTAACTATGGTGACAGCAGGACAAGGGGCTGCTGTCCAAGTCTTGCCGTCCCCACGAGTTGTGCGTCAATCCACTTTATCTCAAAGTTCTTCCACTGCTTCTGCCTCCTCAACCTCCTCTCGGTCCTTCACCTGCACCCAAAGCCTGTCTATTCATGCCACAAGCTTTCTAACTGTGCAGAAGGGATCCTGCACACCTCCTTACTATGCTGGCAGCAGGGCTCAACGTCATCAGGCAGTTTTTATTTTGAAATGTCTGGGAAATGTGAGTCACACAGCTGAGGAGTTGTGGTCAGCTCTGGAGAACCAGTTTCATGAATGGTTGTCTCCACTGGACCTGAAACCAGGGAAGGCCGTGTGCGACAATGCTGCAAACCTGGGTGCGGCCCTTCGCCGGAGCAATGTCACACATGTGCCTTGTATGGCTCACGTGTTGAACCTGGTTGTCCAGCAATTTTTAGCCCACTATCCCGGACTAGATGGCCTTCTGCAGAGGGCACGGTCGCTGTGTGCTCACTTCCGCCGTTTGCATCCCGCAGCTCAGCGACTTACATCTCTACAGAAGTCGTTGGGCCTGCCACTTCACCGGCTAAAATGCGATGTGCCTACCCGGTAGAATTCAACCCTACACATGTTGCAGCGACTGTGGCAGCACCGACAAGCCCTGGTGCAATATGTTCTGACGTATAGCCTGGGCCAACGAGATCCAGAGGTGGGGCAAATCACGCTGGAGGAATGGTCTCAGATCAAGGACCTATGCACCCTTCTGCACAGTTTTGAAATGGCGACGAAGATGTTTAGTGCTGACGATGCCGTTATCAGCATGACTATTCAGGTGATTTACATGCTGGAGCACATGTTAAACAGAATTCGGAGTCAGGTGGTGGCACAAGAGGAGGTGGAGGATATAGAGGAGGAGGAGTTGTATGCGGAAGGGCTAACATCTGCAAGGTCCAGACGGTCGGTTGCACAAAGGAGGCAGGCATGTGAGGGTGGGGGAGATGGTTTTACCAGGGCGCATGGTAGCAGCCAAACTAGTGAGGAAGGTGCAGGAGCCCAGGAAGAAGTGGAGGACTAACTGATGGAAGACTCATCAGATGAGGGAGACCTTGATCACATTTCTGTTGTGCGAGGTTGGGGGGAGAGGGCAGAGGAAGGAAGCATGATTGTTAAATCGCCACCAACACAACAGGGACTTGGTGCTCCTGGATGCGCAAGACACATGAGTGCCTTCTTGCTGCACTAGCTGCAACATGACCCTCGAATTGTGAGAATTAGAAATAATCCTGACTACTGGGTGCCACACTGTTAAATCCCCGGTACAAAAGTAAATTTGCAGAAATTATTCCTGCCATAGAAAGAGATGCACGCATGCAGGAGTATCAGCAGAGACTGTTGCAGAATCTTACATGTGCTTTTCCCCAAAACACTAGTGGTGCACGTAGTGAATCTCACAGTTCCAACTTGCCAACCGTGGGACCGTCGAGTGTTCAGCTCTCAAAACGTAACAGAAACACAATATCTGCTGGTAACATCAATTTTGCGGAATCAATTCACCACTTTTTTAACCCATCCTTTGCAAGGCCACAGGAAAAAAGAAGTCTGACACATAGTCAACGCCTAAAGACGATGGTACAGGAGTATCTCCAAGTAAACAATGAAGCCATGACTGTATCACTGGACCCTTGCTCTTTTTGTGCTTCCAATCTGGATAAATGGCTGGAGCTCTCCACTTACGCCTTGGAGATCTTGTGATGCCCCGCAGCCAGCAATCTGTCTGAACGTGTGCTCAGCGCTGCTGGTGGTGTGCTGACAGATAAGCGCACGCGGCTCTCCACTGAAAATGTAGACAGACTCACGTTCATAAAGATGAACAAATCATGGATCCGAAATGACTTTTCTACCCCTGTGTAATCCTGGGGAGAGTAAAAGCTTGATGATTTGTTAAAATCACCTCACCAGCCGTTTTAAGCTTTAAAATTACTAATCATGATTATCTGTATCTTGGCTGTAAAATAATTTGGGTCTTGTAGCAGTGTGCAGTACTGATTCTATTAGGCCATCTATACTAAATTCCACCAGATTTAAAATTACTAATCATGTTTATCTGTATATTGGCTGGAAAATAATTTGGGCCTTGTAGCAGTTTTCAGTACTGATTCTATTAGGCCATCTATACTAAGCTCCACCAACTTTCAAATTACTAATAATTTTTAGCTGCATCTAGCCCGGAAAATAATTTTGGGGCTCCGAGATGCGCAAGACACATGAGTGCCTTCTTGCTGCACTACCTGCAACATGACCCTCAGATTGTCATAATTCGAAGCAATCCTGACTACTGGTTTGCCACACTCTTAGATCCCCCACACTCTTCGATTAACCTTTTCATTTTAATAAAGAACAAAAAAATGGTCATTTTTGAAATTATAAGCATTAGCAGGTTATTAGAAACTGAAATCAAACAGTTTTCAACTCAAAACTTTATTCTAGGTGATGTTACATTTGCACATAGGACCCCTTGTTCAAAAGGAGCTTCTGAACTCTCTCGTCCATTGAATTTGTCAGGGTTTGGATGGTTTCTGCTTCAATTGTTTTGCATGAGGACAGAATACCCTCCCAGAGCTGTTGCTTAGATGTGAACTGCCTCCCGCCATCATAGACACTCCTTTTGATGATGCTCCAGAGGTTCTCAATGGGGTTGAGGTCAGGGGAGCATGGGGGTCACACCATAAGTTTGTCCCCTTTTATGCCCATATGAGCCAGAGATGCAGATGTGTTATGTGCAGCATGAGATGGTGCATTATCATGCATGAAAAAGATCTTTCTGCGGAATACACGGTTCTTCTTCTTGAACTATGGCAGGAATTGCTGTTTGAGAAACTCCACATACATTATGTAGTTCATCTTTACCCCTTCAGGGATCCTAAAGGGGCCGACAATCTCTCTCCCCATGATTCCAGCCCAAAACATTACTCCACCTCCTCCTTGTTGGCGTTGTAGCCGTGTTTGCGTGGGGTGTCCATCAACCAGGCATCGTCCACTCCATCCATCTGGACCATCGAGCGTTGCATGGCACTCATCGGTGAACAAAACAGTTTTGAAGTCAGTCTTCATGTATTGTTTGGCCCACTGGAGCCATTTCTGCTTGTGTGCAGTGGATAGAGGAGGTCGACAGGATGGCTTACGCACAGCTGCAAACCTCTGAAGGACTCTGCATCTTGTTGTTCGGGGGACGTTGGAGGCACCAGCAGCTTCAAAAACTTGTCTGCTGCTATGACAAGAATTTTTTGCCACTGCTCTTTTAACCTGACGTAATTGCCTGTAGGAAAGGGTCCTCAATTTTCCCTTATCAGCACGCACACGTGTGTACTGTGAATCAGCTACATTCTTCTTGATTGTGCAATGATCAGGATGAATTGTCTTGGCAATGTTGATTGTAGTCATGCCTTGACCTAAACACTCCACAATTTGTTGCTTCTCAGCAGCCGACACATCCTTTTTCTTTCCCATTTTGGCAGAAAATGTAGGCTGCTTAATAATGTGGGACATCCTTCTTAAGTAGTCTGGCTTAAATTGGACACACCTGCCAAAATAATTAGCACAGGTGTCTGCAATTGCTTACAGTAATATAAAGAGCCCTGACACACACCACCATCAATGAGTTTAACTAACAAACAAAAAAATTCTTCCCTTATCACTCCTAAACACTTTTTGCATAATAATTTGGAACACAGTATTCATGTGCTTTTCCACAAAACACCAGTGGTTCACGTAGTGAATCTTACAGTTCTAACTTGCCAACCGTGTTCTGTATGGAGTTGTTCAATAAAGGGCCCAAAATTAAGATAACATAGATGGGAGAGGTTGCTATTGATAGGAATTCCTAAGTATTTGATACCCTGTGAGGGCCAGGCAAAGGGAAAGTTGGACTGGATGGAATCCTGTATGGATTTGGAGAGGGAGACATCGAGGGCCTCAGACTTCGCTGCATTGATTTTAAAATTTGACCATGTAACAAAGTGATCTATTTCAGCCATAACAGCAGGGATGGATATATGTGATTGAGTGATATATACTAGGACATCATCAACAAATGCAGAGCACTTGTACTCGGTGCCTCCCACCTCAATCCACTTAATATTGGGGTTATGGCGAATTGATGAGAGCAGGTGCTCCGTCACTAGGATGTATAAGAGAGGGGACAGAGGACATCCCTGCCTTGTCCTATTGGTGATTATGAAAGGTGATGAAAATGTTCCATTTATCTTCAGCCTAGGTGACGTATTGCGATACAGGGTCGTGATTTTGCCTATAAAAGGGTACCCTAGACCCCTACCCAAAGATTTTTAAGGGAATAATATATGGCATGCCAGGAGACTCTATGGAGTGTTTTCTCAGCATCCAAGGAGAGTATCTAATTACAAATTTTTAACTGCATCTAGCCCAGGAAACACTTTGTGCCTAGTAGCAGTGTCTGCTAGTCAGTGGATTATCTCAGCTGTTAAGCAAGCTACACCACCTGTAGTTTGGACACTTAATTTTTTCAAAGGAAATGGTTCGGGCCCCCGGGACACTCAGTGAAGAGCATCGGGGATGCACCCCAAGGCACAGGGGCTGGGACTGGCGGTAGGATGCCTTGCGGTGGACCGCTGAGCTTGATCCTTATAAAAGCTTTTTAACTGCAGCATCTTTAGTTTACGCTACTGGAGCTGGAATTACGCGGCTGCTGGCATGAGACTTGCCCACCAATAGATTCTTGTTAAAGGATTTAAAGTGTATTCATTCAAATTAGAGAGACAATTTAAATTAAAAAGCTTAGACCTGCCTCCACCACAGGGGGGCTTGCTCGACCCACCAGCGGACAGGCACCAGTATTGGGAGAGGGGGGCTGGCCGTCAGGGTCCACCGCAGCTCTGGCACAAACCCGGCGACACGGAGGTCGCACGGGCAGGAACGGACTGGCCGTGTCGGCTTCGCACTTTTTTGGTTTTAGAAGGGCATTACATGCCTATATCTGTGTCTCCCCCTCCTTTTACTCCTCCACCTCTTTTCTTTTCGCATGACTATATGTACTTGTCACTTTTCCATGTGTTAGTCGTGTCTTCTGAGCAGTTTGTCAGCTTTTGGACACCTTTGAAGGTGTTTTCTATGTGTTTCTATGTGTTTTTGTTTGCCTGCCATTGGTTTTAATGGTGTTCGATGGTGTTCGACGAACAGTTCGACGAACAGTTCCGCGAACATACGGGTGTTCGACGAACCGAACCGAACTCGAACACTACGGGGGTGGCTCAACACTACTCCTAAAGCAGGACAATGCCAGACCTCATGTTGCTGAAGTGTGTCAGCAGTTCCTTCAAGATGAAGGCATTGAAGCTATGGACTGGCCCGCCCGTTCCCCAGACCTGAATCTGATTGAGCAAATCTGGGACATTATGTCTCACTCCATCCACCAACGTCACATTGCACCACAGACTGCCCAGGAGTTGGCGGATGCATTAGTCCAGGTCTGGGAAGAGATCCCACAGGAGACCATCCGTAACCTCATCAGGTGCAGGCCCAGGCATTGTAGGGAGATCATACAGGCACGTGGAGGCCACACACAATACTAAGCCTAATTTTGACTTGTTTTAACGACATTACATCAAAGTTAGATCTGCCTGTAGTGTGTTTTTCCACTTTAATTTTGGGGATGACTCCAAATCCAGGCCTCCATTGGTTGATAAATTTGATATCAGCACATTCAACATTGAACAGAACAAAATATTCAATGAGAATATTTCATTCATTCAGATCTAGAATGTGTTATTTGAGTGTCCTCTTTAATTTTTTGAGCAGTGTATATATATATATATATTTATATATATATATATATGTGTATATATATATACATTACACACCAAAAGTTTGGACACACCTTCTCATTTAAAGATTTTTCTGTATTTTCATGACTTTGAAAATTGTACATTCACAGTCCATTGGAAGACCATTTCCGGTGACTACTTCTTGAAGCTCATCAAGAGAAAGTCAAGAGTGTGCAAAGCAGTCATCAAAGCAAAAGGTGGCTACTTTGAAGAACCTAGAATATAAGACATATTTTCAGTTGTTTCACACTTTTTTGTTAAGTATATAATTCCACATGTGTTAATTCATAGTTTTGATGCCTTCAGTGTGAATGTACAATTCTCATAGTCATGAAAATACAGAAAAATCTTTAAATGAGAAGGTGTGTCCAAACTTTTGGTCTGTACTGTATGTGTGTGTGTGTGTTATCGAATGTTAGAGGTAAGCCTCTAAAAATTGTTACTACGGGCATCATAAACACCCATAATAAAATTAATGGGAGTGTTGCATGATGGCTACCTTGTTGATATGGTGGTGGAGGATGAGGACAAGGAGAAGGAGGAGGATGACATAAAATAGATGAAATCCTGTAGCGCATACCCATATCTGGGTATAGGGGTGCATGGGAATATACCAAAAAATACAACAACACTGGATTTGAGTTTATGTTCTGCTGCTGTCATCCGGTAGTGTTGAGAAATCTAGGCCAATCTAGCCCTTGTTCATTTTGATAAGAGTCAGCCCATCAGCATTTTCAGTTGACAGATGGATGCGCCTATCAATTATAATGCCCCCGAGGAAAAAAAAACCCTGCTCTGACAAAACGCTAGGGGCAACGCAGGCCAGGACCTCCAAGGTGTAGAGTGACAGTTCATGCCACATGTCCAGCTTAGATACCCAATAGTTGTAATGAACAGAGGAATCACGGAGGATGCTGGTACGGTATCTATGGTACTCCTCCAGCATCTTCCAAAACTTTTCCCTCCTTGTCAGAGTACCCCACACATCAGGGCCTGGGCACTGGGATGGTTTGCAAAAACTGTCCCTGACCTTTGACAGTGTTCCTCTGCTGCAATTGGGTGTGGGTCTCCCGAGCCTGTACTCTTTGGTTGTCCAAGGAACTGTGAGCTCTGCCGCCAGCATTTTCAGATGGGAATTTTTTGAATAATTCTTCAACAAGGGCCTTCTGGTACTGCAATATTTTATTAGACCTCTCTGCCATGGGAATAAGAGATAGAAGTTCTCCTTGTAGCTTGGGTCTAGAAGTGTGATCAACCAGTAATCATTTTTGCCCCAAATGCATATAATGCGAGGGTCAGGCAATGGGACATAAACTCAGCCATGTATGCCAGACTGCTAACAGTCAAGACTTTCTTTTCCCCACCAAGAGGACTACTGTCCATGTTCTCCTCCTCATCCTCCTCCTGGTTCTTCTCCTCATCCTCTCTTTCCTCCCACTCTTCAGGCCATCCACGTTGAAAAGACGGTATGAATGTGGTGTGGGTAGTACCGTCTGTAGTGCAGGAAACCAGCTCCTGTTCCTCCTCCTCCTCATTATCACCCAATCCTCATTAGGATGACATGAAGCTGGGCTCTGTAGAATCACCCTGTATAGTTTCTTGCTCCATCTCATCGTGCTTCACTTGCAAAGCCTCCTCTTTAATTGTGGGAAGCAAGCATTTCAGTAGACAGAGTAGCAGAATGGTGATGCTAATTATGGCTTCATCGCCGCTCACCATCTTGGTGGAGTCCTCAGAGTTTTGGAGAAGCACACAGATGTCAGACATCCATGTCCACTCATCAGTTCTTATGTGCGAAGGCTGACAGGAATACAGAGTGTTTGAGCAGGTACTCAACAACTGTCCTCTGCTGCTCATAAATCCTTGCCGACATATGCAACATTGAGTTCCAATGCATGGTGACATCGCACACCAGTCGATGAGTTGAGAGCTGCAAATGCTGGTGAAGCACTACCAGGGGAGTGGAATCTGTAGCTGACTTTTGGAAATGGGCACACAGGTGTGGTGCTTTCACAAGCAGCTAAGGCAGATCAGGGCAGGTTTTGAGAAACCGTTGAACCACTTAGTTGAGCACATGGGCCAGCCATGGTACGTATGCAAGGTTGCCAAACTTCAGAGCTGCCACCAGGTTCTGGCCACTGTCACACACGACCATGCCTGGTTGTATGTTCAACGGTGAGAGTCACAGATCTGCCTGCTCTGTTACAGCTTTCAACAACTTTGCAGCGGTGTGCAGTTTGTAACCCAAGCATATTAGCTTCAGCAGAGCCAGTTGCCTCTGGCCCGAAGCAGTGCTGCAGTGCTTTCAGCTTGCGACTGATGTGATCATTTCAAAGATGGAGGCTGAAGAGGAGGAGGAAGAGGTGCAGGAACTGCTGAAGAAGGTGGGGGCAACCTTGACTGAACCAGGGCCTGCAATCCTCGGCGTCATACCACGTATTCCGTCCCAGGGTACGACTGGGTCCCTGCTTCCACAATATTCACCCAGTGTGCCATCAGTGAAATGTAGCATCCCTGGCTACAAACACTTTTCCATGTGTCCATGGTTAGGTGGACCTTCCCAGTAACTGTGTTGGTGAGGGCACGAGTAATGTTCTGGGACACATGCTTGTGTAAGGCGGGGGCAGCACACAGGGAGAAATAGTGGAGACTGAGTACCAAAGGACAGCCACCGCCATAAGGTTGCAGAAAGCTTCTGTCTCCACAAGCTTAAAAGACAACATTTACAGTGAAAACAGTTTAGTATTGTGGTCTGTGGGTGGCTGCATATTTGCGCTTGTATTCTAAGTACTTGGGTAGGGACAACCAAATGCTGCCATGGAACAAGGAAATTGACATGGTTGCTGACGGTGATTCTCAGACTTATCCAATTGGAGTAGAAAAAACAAAAATTTAAGTTTTATTAAATAGATTAAATTTTTTTGCAATATATTAGTTATGATAAATAGAATAATAATAAAGACCCTGAACTAGAGTCTTCACGGCCAGCAACCCTGCCCATATGTTTATCAGTTAAAACGTGTTACCTGACTATTGAATATATTAGAAAGACTGCTATCCCATGATGATCATAGCAGTCAATAAGGTAGATGATGAAATTGGTAGGGCTGTAAATTACAAGTGTTATACACGTAGCGTGATTTATTCAGGCTGGACACTGTACACCGCAGCAGTGGAGACAAAAAATCATAGCGTCTCAGTGCAGCTGCGGTCTATTAGACTAACTGAAGTGTTCCTCACCCAGCATTCTGATATATCCTCAGACCTCTGAGGGCTGTAAATAGCATACCGCAGCAGCTAAAACAAACATCTGTAGCTGCACAGTATATTTGTAGTTTATCCAACTCAATCTAGGTGCCATACCCTTGGGAAGTATCTACTAGAGTTGAGCCACCCCCGTAGTGTTCGAGTTCGGTTCGGTTCGTCGAACACCCGTATGTTCGTCGAACTGTTCGTCGAACACCTTCGAACACCGTTAAAACCAATGGCAGGCAAACAAAAACACATACAGTGCTGGCCAAAAGTATTGGCACCCCTGCAATTCTGTCAGATAATACTCAGTTTCTTCCTGAAAATTATTGCAATCACAAATTATTTGGTATTATTCTCTTCATTTAATTTGTCTTCAATGAAAAAAACACAAAAAGAATTGTCCTAAAGCCAAATTGGATATAATTCCACACCAAACCTAAAAAAGGGGGTGGACAAAAGTATTGGCACCATTTGAAAAATCATGTGATGCTTCTCTAATTCGTGTAATTAACAGCACCTGTAACTTACCTAGGGCACCTAACAGGTGTTGGCAATAACTAAATCACACTTGCAGCCAGTTAACATGGATTAAAGTTGACTCAACCTCTGTCCTGTGTCCTTGTGTGTACCACATTGAGCATGGAGAAAAGAAAGAACACCAAAGAACTGTCAGAGGACTTGAGAAACCAAATTGTGAGGAAGCATGAGCAATCTCAAGGCTACAAGTCCATCTCCACAGACCTGAATGTTCCTGTGTCTTCCGTGCGCAGTGTCATCAAGAAGTTTAAAGCCCATGGCACTGTGGCTAACCTCCCTAGATGTGGACGGAAAAGAAAAATTGACGAGAGATTTCAACGCAAGATTGTGCGGATGGTGGATAAAGAACCTCGACTAACATCCAAACAAGTTCAAGCTGCCCTGCAGTCCGAGGGTACAACAGTGTCAACCCGTACTATCCGTCGGCGTCTGAATGAAAAGGGACTGTATGGTAGGATACCCAGGAAGACCCCACTTCTTACCCCGAGACATAAAATAGCCAGTCTGGAGTTTGCCAGAAAGCCTAAAACGTTTTGGAAGAATGTTCTCTGGTCAGATGAGACAAAAGTAGAGCTTTTTGGGAAAAAGCATCAACATAGAGTGTACAGGAAAAAAAAAGGCATTCAAAGAAAAGAACACGGTCCCTACAGTCAAACATGGCAGAGGTTCCCTGATGTTTTGGGGTTGCTTTGCTGCCTCTGGCACTGGACTGCTTGACCAAGTGCATGGCATTATGAAGTCTGAAGACTACCAGCAAAGTTTGCAGCATAATGTAGGGCCCAGTGTGAGAAAGCTGGGTCTCCCTCAGAGGTCATGGGTCTTCCAGCAGGACAATAACCCAAAACACACTTCCAAAAGCACTATAAAATGGTTTGAGAGAAAGCACTGGAGACTTCTAAGGTGGCCAGTTATGAGTCCATACCTGAATCCCATAGAACACCTGTAGAGAGATCTCAAAATGGCAGTTTGGAGAAGGCACCCTTCAAATATCAGGGACCTGGAGCAGTTTGCCAAAGAAGAATGGTCTACAATTCCAGCAGAGTATTGTAAGAAACTCATTGATGGTTACCAGAAGCGGTTGTTCGCAGTTATTTTGGCTAAAGGTTGTGCAACCAAGTATTAGGCTGAGGGTGCCAATACTTTTGTCCGGCTCATTTTTGGAGTTTTGTGTGAAATGATCAATGATTTGATTTTTGCTTCATTCTCTTTTGTGTTTTTTCCTTGCAAGCAAATTAAATGAAGAGAGTAATACCAAATAATTTGTGATTGCAATCATTTTCAGGAAGAAACTGAGTATTATCTGACAGAATTGCAGGGGTGCCAAAACTTTTGGCCAGCACTGTAGAAACACATAGAAAACACCTTTAAAGATGTCCAAAACCTGACAAACTGCTCAGAAGAAACAACTAACACATGGAAAAGTGACAAGTACATATAGTCATGCGAAAAGAAAAGAGGTGGAGGAGTAAAAGGAGGGGGAGACACAGATATAGGCATGTCATGCCCTTCTAAAACCAAAAAAGTGCAAAGCTGACACGACCAGTCCGTTCCTGCCCGTGCGACCTCCGTGTCGCCGGGTTTGTGCCAGAGCTGCGGTGGACCCTGACGGCCAGCCCCCCTCTCCCAATACTGGTGCCTGTCCGCTGGTGGGTCGAGCGAGTCCCCCTGCGGTGGAGGCAGGTCTAAGCTTTTTAATTTAAATTGTCTCTGTAATTTGAATGAGTACACTTTAAATCCTTTTACAAGGATCTATTGGAGGGCAAGTCCGATGCCAGCAGCCACAGGAATTCCAGCTCCAGTAGCATCCACTAAAGCTGCTGCAGTTAAAAAGCTTTTATAAGGATCGAGCTTAGCGGTCCACCGCAAGGCGTTCTACCGCTAGTCCCAGCCCCTGTGCCTTGGGGTGCCTCCCCGATGCTCTTCACTGAGTGTCCCGGGGGCCCGAAGCATTTCCTTTGAAAAAATGTAGTGTCCAAACTACAGGTGGTGTAGCTTGCTTAACAGGTGGGATAATCCGCTGACTAGCAGACACTGCTACTAGGTCCAAAGTATTTCCTGGGCTAGATGCAGTTAAAAATTTGTAATTAGATCTACAGGCGGTGGCTACTCCGCTGACTAGCAGACACTGCTACTAGACCCAAAGTATTGCCTTGGCTAGATGCAGTTAAAAATTTGTAATTAGATACTCTCGTTGGATGCTGAGAAAGCATTCCATAGAGTCTCCTGGCACGCCATATATTATTCTCTTAAAAAGCTTGGGGTAGGGGTCTAGGGGACCCTTTTGTAGCCAAAATCATGGCCCTGTATAGCAATCCGTCAGCTAGGCTGAAGATAAATGGAATATTTTCATCACCTTTCATAATCACCAATGGGACAAGGCAGGGATTTCCTTTGAACCCTTTCTTATACATCCTAGTGATGGAGCACCGGCTCTCATCAATTCGCGATAAAGCCAATATTAGGTGGATTGAGGTGGGAGGCACCAAGTACAAGTGCTCTGCATTTGCTGATGATGTCCTAGTATATATCACTCAATCACATATATCCATCCCTGCTGTTATGGCTGAAATAGATCACTTTGTTACATGGTCAAATTTTAAAATCAATGCAGCGAAGTCTGAGGCCTCGATGTCTCCCTCCCCAAATCCATACAGGATTCCATCCAGTCCAACTTTCCCTTTGCCTGGCCCTCACAGGGTATCAAATACTTAGGAATTCGTATTCATAGAGACCTCTCCCGTCTATTTTATCTTAATTTTGGGCCCTTTATTGAACAACTTCATAAAGATCTTACTTCTTGGACGGTGAAGGATTATTCCTGGTTAGGCAGAATAAGTATACTAGAAATGAACATCCTACCTAAACTCTTATACCTCTTCCAAACCATTCCCGTGGTAATTACCTCAAATTTTTGGAAAAGCCTACGCAGTAGCTTTTAGTCTCCCCAGGATGACACAGGTGGGGCAGAGGTGGTTGTCCCGGCCCGCTAGGCCGCATTGTAGCACAGTGAGCTTCGCACTGCAACTTATGCTTCATATCCATGTGACGGGTCATGCATGAAGTACTCAAACTATGTATTTTTTGGCCTCTACTTAGGTTTTGGTGACAAATGTTACAGATAACACGAGTTGGATCATCTTTAGCGATCTGAAAAAATGCACAGGCTATGCAAAGTGTAGAGCCCATGCGACTCTGCTACTAGCAATACTATCAAATGATTGGCTGGGTTAGATGAAGAGTGTCTGGGTTTGGTTGGGGTCCTCACAGTCTGCCTAGGCTAGATGCAGTTAAAAATTCTCATTAGATACACAGGCGGTGCAGCTTGCTTCACAGCTGGGCTAATACTCCCAAAGTATGCGTAGAATCTATACTAAATAAGGAAGGATTCACTGACTGTGGTGGCCCCTCCGTGGGCCGTGGTGATTGGTGGAGATTTGGTGGATGATTATAGGAGAATGCTCCTTAATAGAGAAAGTTGGTGGATTTATACTTTAAATACACGTGTACCAGCAGGTTTAAACATCAGACATGATTTGATGTATCATTATGAATGATCATTTATAGATTATTATTATATATATGTTCCTTTTTTCTTCTTTTCCTTTTCTTTTGGATTATTTACATATATATGCATTGTTTCTATGCTATACGATTTTAACATGGTATGTGTGTTTAAATTTCTGATTAACTCAGCCTTGAACAGGTGCATAGCAGGACATGACATATAAATACCACTTCCTTGCTGTTTTTTTGCTATGCAATGATTAAGAACTCGTATATATATTGTGCAGAAAGAAGGGTGAATGTCCGCCCAGGCGGGAGGAAATTGGAGTTTCATAACACATATTTGAACTGGAGAGGTATTAGAGGCCTGCATTGGCCACAGGTACTAATGGAGGTAATCAAGGTAGGGAGAGAGGCAAGAGGTCCGGTCATCTTAGTTATACAAGCCGGGGGAAACGACAGAGCTTATCACAAGAGAGCATAACTAATGGCAATAATGAAACTAGACACTGAGCGCTTCAGAGAATTTTTCCCAAAACTAACTATAGTATGGTCAGAGATTGTGCCGAGAACGGTATGGCAAGGTGCGTGAGACATCACGGCCATCGAACGGACAAGGCAGGTAATAAATATTCAGATGGCAAAATTTATAAGAGACAGAGGCTGTGTAGTGATACGACACCGACAACTGGAAGGAGATAAAGCAGGCCTCATACGGCCCGACGGTGTTCACTTAATGGATATTGGACCAGACATATTACTGTCAGGACACCAGGACGGAGTGGAACAAGCGTTAAGAGTGATGGATGGGGGTCAGAGTCCTGCATACGAGTAAGCAGGATCCTCCGTGGCCTCGAAATAGAAAGGACATGTTGGAGAGTTACACTTGTTTGCCAACTTGCCGTTGTGGAGACTGGAGACACAGGGCATGCTGCAACAAGCTGAATTATTTTAGAAATAAAATGAATTTCTAATGGAATGAGTATAAACAGTTAATAAAGCTGTGACCGATCCTCACCCTTCCAGTTGTAAGAGTTACATGATTGTATTGTCAATGAAAGGGGGGCGTTAGGGGCTGAGCGTCTTGGTTTGGTTAGGGGTCCCCACAGTCTGCCTAGGCTAGATGCATTTAAAAATCATTATTAGATACACAGGCGGTGCAGCTTGCTTCGCAGCTGGGTTACTACGCTGACTAGCAGACACTGAAGCTTTGGAGCAGACCTCTGAGTAAACAGCTCTTCAGACTCAACCATCTGTGTTACCCCAAGCCATAGTGTATGTATTTTCTTACGGTTAAATGGGGGGGGGGAGACCCAACCCACCTCTAATTGACGATGGCAACGTCACGTAAAACAAAGCAAGGGGACTCCAAACAGAGACTCCATTTTTTCCAAAAATTTGTGGCACAGACACCATTTAAGTGGCATCAATTGCCCCAGAGTTGCTTAAAACATTTGGTTAGCATGAGTACCACACACTGCTACTATGCCCAAAATTATTTTCCAGACAAGATACAGCTAAAAATTATTAGTAATTTGCAAGCTGGTGGAGCTTAGTATAGATGGCATAATAGAATGAGTACCGCACACTGCTACAGACCCAAAATAATTTTCCAGACAAGATGCGGCTAAAAATTATTAGTAATTTGCAAGCTGGTGGAGCTTAGTATAGATGGCATAATAGAATGAGTACCGCACACTGCTACAGGCCCAAAATTATTTACCAGACAAGATGCAGCTAAAAATTATAAGTAATTTGAAAGCTTAAAACGGTTGGTGAGGTGATTTTACGAAATCCTCAAGCTTTTACTCTCCCCAGGATGACACAGGGGTAGAAAAGTCCTTGTGGATCCATGATTTGTTCATCTTTATGAACGTGAGTCTGTCTACATTCTCAGTGGACAGCCGCGTGCGCTTATCTGTCAGCACACCACCAGCAGCGCTGAACACACGTTCAGAGAGAACGCTGGCTGCGGGGCATGACAAGATCTCCAAGGCATAAGTGGCGAGCTCCGGACATTTATCCAGATTGGAAGCCCAAAAAGAGCAAGGGTCCAGTGACACAGTCATGGCTTCGATGTTTACTTGGAGATACTCCTGTACCATCATCTCTAGGCGTTGACTATGTGTCAGACTTCTTGTCTCCTGTGGCCTTGCAAAGGATGGTTTAAAAAAGCTGTGAAATGATTCCGCAAAATTGCTGTTACCAGCATATACAGTGTTTCTGTTACGGTTTGAGTGCTGAACACTCGACAGTCCCACGGTTGGCAAGTTAGAACTGTGAGATTCACTACGTGCACCACTGGTGTTTTGTGGAAAAGCACATGTAAGATTCGGCAACAGTCCCTGCTGATACTCCTGCATGGTAAATCCCTTTCTATGGTATGAATTATTTCGGAAAATTTACTTTTGCACCGGGGATCTAAGAGTGTGGCAACCCAGTAGTCAGGATTATTTTGAATTCTGACAATTCAAGGGGCATGTTGCAGGTAGTGCAGCAAGAAGACACTCATGTGTCTTGCATATCCAGGAGCACCAAGTCCCTGTTGTGTTGGTGGCAAGGTAACAATCATGCTTCCTTCCTCTGCCCTCTCCCCCCAACCTCGCACAACAGAAATGTGATCAAGGTCTCCCTCATCTGATGAGTCTTCCATCAGTTCGTCCTCCACTCCTTCCTGGGCTCCTGCACCTTCCTCACTATTTTGGCTGCTACCATGCGCCCTGGTAAATCCATCTCCCCCTCCCTCACATGCCTGTCGCCTTCGTGCTGCCGACCATCTGGACCTTGCAGATGTTAGCCCTTCCGCATACAACTCCTCCTCCTCTACTTCTTCCACCTCCTCTTGTCTCACCAACTGACTCCAAATTCTGTTTATTCCAGTGATTTACATGCTGAAGCACATGTTAGTCATGCTGATAATGGCATCGTCAGCACTAAACATCTTCGTCGCCATTTCAAAACTGTGCAGAAGGGTGCATAGGTCCCTGATTTGAGACCACTCCTCCAGCGTGATTTGCCCCACCTCTGGATCCCGTTGGCCCAGGCTAAAAGTCAGAACGTATTGCACCAGGGCTTGTCGGTGCTGCCACAGTCACTGCAACATGTGCAGAGTTGAATTCCACCGGGTAGGCACATCGCATTTTAGTCGGTGAAGTGGCAGGCACAATGACTTCTGTAGAGATGTAAGTCGCTGAGCTGTGGGATGCAGAAGGCCATCCAGTCCGGGACAGTGGGCTAAAAATTGCTGGACAACCAGGTTCAACACATGAGCCATACAAGGCACATTTGTGACATTGCCCCGGTGAAGGGCCGCACCGAGGTTTGCATCATTGTCGCACACGGCCTTCCCTAGTTTCAGGTCCAGTGGAGACAACCATTCATGAAACTGGTTCTCCAGAGCTGAACACAACTCCTCAGCTCTGTGACTCACATTTCCCAGACATTTCAAAGTAAAAACCGCCTGATGACGTTGAACCCTGCTGCCAGCATAGTAAGGAGGTGTGCAGGATCCCTTCTGCGCAGTTGGAAAGCGTGGGGCATGACCAGACAGGCTTTGGGTGCAGGTTGAGGACCAAGAGGAGGTTGAGGAGGCAGAAGCAGTGGAGGAACTTCGAGATAAAGAGGATTGACGCACAACTCGTGGGGACGGCAAGACTTGGACAGCAGCCCCTTGTCCTGCTGTCACAATAGTAACCCAGTGCCCTGTTAGCGACATGTAACGCCCCTGTCCATGCCTACTTGTCCAAGTGTCTGTGGTGAAATGCACCGTGTCACACACAGAGTTTCTCAAAGAAGCGGTGATGTTGTGTGCGACATGCTGGTGGAGCACAGGCACATTTTTCTTTGAGAAGTAGTGCCGACTGGGCATCTGGTACTGGGGCACTGCGACGGGCATAAGTTCTCGAAAATCCTCTGTGTCCATCAGGAGGAAAGGCAGCATTTCTGTAGCCAAGAGCTTGCAGATGGTGAAATTCAACCTATTAGCTTTCTCATGGCTAGGAGGAAATGGTCTTTTACTTGTCCACATCTGAGGGACCGAGGGCTGGCTGTTGTGCTTAGACGGGGTTGAGAAGGGTGTCCCCGGCAAACTGCCGGTCTGTGAGGAAGATGCAGGCGGACATGTTAGGTTGCCTTGATCAAAAGGTGGTGCTCTCTATGTCGGAGAGCGCTCAACACCAGCTGGTGTTTCCACCTCCAAAGAAAATGATGACCTGCCAATCACGCTGGCTATTGCGGGTAAAGAGGTGGCAGGTCTGCGTCCCAAAACAGGTGTGACTGCTGTCTCCCCAGTCACAGAGGATGAAGAGGCCGCAGATGCACAAGATGGGGCAGACGGTGGTTGGCCCGGCCGGCTAGGCCGCATTGTAGCACAGTGAGCTTCCCACTGAAACTTATGCTTCATATCCATGTGCCGGTTCATGCATGAAGTACTTAAACTTTGTATTTTTTGGCCTCTACTTAGCTTTTGGTGACAAATGTTACAGATAACACGAGTTGGGTCATCCTTATCGATCTGAAAAAATGCCCAAGCTATGCAAGGCTTAACACCCATGCGACCTGAAGAGCCACCACGACTTGCGGTCAGAGGCTGAGTTGTGTTTGAGGATGCAGTTGTTGACGTGCTTCCAGTACTCCGTCTCTGTCCAGGAAGGCGCAGCCTGACCTTGTCATCACTAGCATCCTCCTCCACCTCCTCTGCTGACCTCATCGACTGGCTGACTGTGGGTTGACAGTAAGTGGGAACTGCAACCTCGTCATCATCACCCTGTGTGTTCTCACACCCGTCGTCCTCAGAGCCAACCTCTTCCTGCCCTGACAAAAAACTCAAGTTGTTGCTCCAATCAGGTATTTGAGTCTCATCATCGTCTTCCTCATTGTCTCCACCAACAGGAGTTACAGTTTGGGAATGAGGGTCTACTTTATGGTCAGAACCTTCTGCGTCTGGTCCTGGATCCGACTCATAAAGATTCTGGGCATCAGTGCAGATCATTTCCTCGTCTGGATTCACAGAAGCTCTGGAGCCGACCTCTGATTCCCCGGTTATAGTATGAGTAAACAGCTCTGCAGACTCAACCATCTGTTCGACCCCATACTCAGACAGGCAGCTGAAGACTTGGGAGCTGTGAGGAAGCAAGTGCGATTGTGGTGACACCTCTGAGGACTGGAGTATTTGTGATGTTGAAGTTGAGGTGGAGGAGAGCCCACTTAAAGGAGCACTTGAGATCCGTTGAAGCACCTGCTCTTTTTGTGCCTCATCTGGAATTTGTAGCGATTGGCGTGGCCGTAAGAAAGGGATCTTATCACATTGTCCGCTAAAAGAAGTAGACATCTTAGTTTGGCTGGAAGATGGTCTTTCTTCTGCAGATGTTACTTGTGCTTTAACACCTACCCCACGGACACAACCTTTTTTTCCCTCCCCAACACGCCTATTCCCCTTTCCACCAGCAGCAGGCCTTTTTCCACTCATTTTGGTGGTTAACTAATTGACAACTCAGCAGAGCTGAGTGGCCAAACTGTGGTATTAGCCCAAAAGTATTGGCTGGGTTAGATGCAGTAAAACAATTTTATTACATACACAGGTGGTGAAGCTTAGTATAGATGGACTAATAGAATGAGTCCCACACACTGCTACAAGCCCAAAATTATTTTCCGAGCTAGATGCAGATAAAAATTATTTGTAATTTGCAAGCTGGAGGTGCTTAGTATAGATGGACTAAGAATAAGTCTCACACACTGCTACAAGCCAAAAATTATTTTCCGAGCTAGATGCAGATAAAAATTATTTGTAATTTGCAAGCTGGAGGAGCTTAGTATAGATGGACTAAGAATAAGTCCCAGACACTGCTACAAGCCCAAAATTATTTTCCGAGCTAGATGCAGCTAAAAATTATTTGTAATTTTCAAGCTGTTGGAGCTTAGTATAGATGGACTAAGAATAAGTCCCACACACTGCTACAAGCCCAAAATTATTTTCCAAGCTAGATGCAGATAAAAATTATTTGTAATTTGCAACCTGGAGGAGCTTAGTATGGTTGGACTAAGAATAAGTCCCACACACTGCTACAAGCCCAAAATTATTTTCTGAGCTAGATGCAGATAAAAATAATTTGTAATTTGCAAGCTGGAGGAGCTTAGTATAGATGGACTAAGAATAAGTCCCACACACTGCTACAAGCCCAAAATTATTTTCCGAGCAAGATGCAGATAAAATTTTTTTGTAATTTGCAAGCTGGAGGAGCTTTGTATAGATGGACAAAGAATAAGTCCCACACACTGCTACAAGCCCAAAATTATTTTCCGAGCTTGATGCAGATAAAAATTATTAGTTATTTTCAAGCTGGTGGAGCTTAGTATAGATGGCCTAATAGAATGATGCTATGCCCAAAAGGTTTTACTTGGCTAGGTGCAGTAAAAAAAATTGTATTCTATACACAGGTGGTGTAGCTTGCAACACAGATACGTTACTCCACTGACTAATACACACTGCAAAAGGCCAAAAAGGATTTGCTTAGCTAGATTTAGCCAAATGCTGTGAAAAACACTTGCACAGCACTGGCACAGACCTGCCTGGCAAAAAGTCCTAGGAAATGCTGTAACCTAGTCCTCAGAAGAACTGCATTTACAATTAGTCCCTACTCCCAACCTATCTGTTTAAGAGCACAGACCTGCCTGCTAAAAGTCGTAGGAAATACTGGAACCTAGTCCTCAAAAGGACTGCAATCACAGCTATTCCCTACTCCCAAGCTATCTGTATATTTCTGAGAAAACTGGCTTGAAATTAACACTGAAAGTATAGCGCACACAGCAACAGCGGTGCCGTCTAACACGCAGCTGCAGCAGTGAGAAAATGGTGGCGACTGGGAAAATGGCTGGGTCTTATAGGGCAAGGACATGTGACATACACAGCCAATGACACATGCCCTTGCTTGTGTGAAAAAAAGCAGTTCGCTCCATGTGTGCGCTGCTGATAGGCTGACAGATTGCACCTCCCCACTGTAAATGCGGGAAAGAGAAAAAAAAATGGAGATCTTCATTATTTATGCAGAGATCCATCCCCTGCCCCTCCCCCCGCCCCGCTGTACACTCAAACTGCGTATTAACATTGATTATCAGCATTACTGTGAAAAAATCCAGTCATGATTTTGGTGCACGAACAGTTATCGAACATAACCTCGAACAGCCGGATTTTTTTCAAATCGTTCGTGTTCGCCGAACGACTTGAACACCGCTCAAAACAGCTCGAATTTGAGATTGGCGAACAGTTCGAGTTGAACACCGCTCATCTCTAGTACCTACTACACAAAATAACTAAATGAAACACCATGTGTAACCAGTGTGGAATTATTAAATCTATGCATGGTGTTTAAGAGTATTGATATCATTTCATACTGTATTTGTGCCTAATTACATAACCCTGCGAAGACTCTAGTCCAGGGATATAAGGAACTTTAGTCTGTTTATTATTATTCTTTTTATCATAACTAATATACTGCAAAAAATTTTAATCTATTTAATAAAAGTAAAATTTTAGTTTTTTCTACTCCAAATGGATACGTCTGTGAATTTCTAGAATTGGTAATATTGGAGCCACAAACAAGTAACTTCTAAAAAGTGAATATTATTGTTGCTGATGGTGGTTGCAAGTGTGCAACAACAGGTGCAGGTTGGGAGGCATCTTCACTAGTGATAAGCGAGCATGCTCGCCACTGCTCGGTGCTCGCCCCAGCATCTCACTGCTCGAGATGATTGGCGCTCGCCGAGTATTTCCGGGTTGCTCAGGAGGGAACTCGGGTCCCCTCCCAGCATGTTTGGCGCTCTTTAGAGAGCCAATGAACATGCAGGGATTGCCTGCCATGCACCGTAATGCCGTAGCCATGTTGGTTGTGGACATTACAGTGATTGGCTGGCTGCACAGCGTCATCAGGTCTATATCAGACCTGGCGCCGCCATGCTCGTCACAGTCACTCCGGAATCAGACAGTGTAGGGAGAGGTGCTGCTGCGTCAGGGAGAGATTTGCTTGTGTATTAGTTAGTGTAGGGAGAAAAAACGTACATTACACATATCCATCTTAACAAACAGTCCTTCTGAGGACTAATCCATCTGCAGAGATATCAGGCAGGCAGGGTGTATAGGCAGGCAGTGTATATTGCAGACTGCAGTGCATATAGCACAAGTGGCTCTATTCCAATTTTGCACAATTCTGATTTTAATCCTCATTATTTGCTTAAAAAGCAATCCAGAGAACACCGTTTTTCTGCGCCATTTGCTTGTTGGCAGTGCAGAATACAGCCAGGTCTTTTCCATATTACAGCGCAAGAAATACATTTATTTAAAACTGTGTTTTCTCCGTCAAACGGATCACATATACGTACGGTGTCAGAAAAGAGTGCAATTTCTGGCCTCCATTAAAAATTTCATTTAGTGTGTCAGTAAAGCAATTCACAGCAGTTTGCTGTTCAAAATACTTACCTACATGCCAGGTATTTAAAGCTGTGTTTTCTCAATCACACAAATCACATATACAGTACAGACCGAAAGTTTGGACACACCTTCTCATTTAAAGATTTTTCTCTATTTTCACGACTATGAAAATTGTACATTCACACTGAAGGCATCAAAACTATGAATTAACACATGTGGAATTATATACTTAACAAAAAAGTGTGAAACAACTGAAAATATGTCTTATATTCTAGGTTCTTCAAAGTAGACACCTTTTGCTTTGATGACTGCTTTGCACACTATTGGCATTCTCTTGATGAGCTTCAAAAGGTAGTCACCGGAAATGGTCTTCCAACAATCTTGAAGGAGTTCCCAGAGATGCTTAGCACTAGAGATGAGCGGTGTTCGACTCGAACTGTTCGCCAATCTCAAATTCGAGCTGTTTTGGTCAGTGTTCGAGCCGTTCGGCGAACACGAACAATTTGAAAAAAATTCGGCTGTTCGAGGTTATGTTCGATAACTGTGCACCAAAATCATAACTGGATTTTTTCTCAGTAATGCTGAAAATTAATGTTAATACGCAGTTTGAGTGTACAGCGGGGCAGGGGGAGGGGCAGGGGATGGATCTCTGCATAAATAATGAAGATCTCCATTTTCTTTTTTCTTTCCCGCATTTACAGTGGGGAGGTGCAATGTGTCAGCCTATCAGCAGCGCACAAACGGAGCGAAGTGCTTTTTTTCACACAAGCAAGGGCATGTGTCATTGGCAGTGTATGTCACATGTCCTTGCCCTATAAGACCCAGCCATTTTCCCAGTCACCACCATTTTCTCACTGCTGCAGCTGCGTGTTAGACGGCACCACTGTTGCTGTGTGCGCTATATGTTCAGTGTTAATTTCAAGCCAATTTTCGCACAAATCTACAGATAGCTTGTGAGTAGGGAATAGTTGTGATTGCAGTCCTTTTAAGGACTAGGTTACATCATTTCCTATGACTTTTATCAGGCAGGTCTGTGCTCTTAAATAGATAGGTTGGGAGTAAAGACTAATTGTAATTGCAGTCCTTTTCAGGGCTAGGTTACATCAGTTCCTATCACTTTTATCAGGCAGGTCTGGGCTCTTAAATAGATAGGTTGGGAGTAAAGACTAAGTGTAATTGCAGTCCTTTTGAGGGCTAGGTTACATCAGTTCCTATCACTTTTTGCCAGGCAGGTCTGCGCCAGTGCTGTGCAAGTTTTTTTTCACAGCACTTGGCTAAATCTAGCAAAGCAAATCCTTTTTGGCCTCTTGCAGTGTGTGTTAGTCAGTGGAGTAGCCTATCTGTGTTGCAAGCTGCACCACCTGTGTATAGAATACAAATTTTTTTACTGCACCTAGGGAAGTAAAACCTTTTGGGCATAGCATCATTCTATTAGTCCATCTATACTAACCTCCACCAGGTTGCCAATTCAAAATATTTTTTATCTGCATCTAGCTCTTAAAAAATATTTGGGCTTGGGCTTGTAGCAGTGGTTGGGACTTGTTCTATTAGTCCATCTATACTAACCTCCACCAGGTTGCAAATTCCAAATAATTTTTATCTGCATCTATCTCTGAAAAAATATTTGGGCTTGGGCTTGTAGCGGTGTGTGGGACTTGTTCTATTAGTCCATCTATACTAACCTCCACTAGGTTGCAAATTCAAAATAAATTTTATCTGCATCTAGCACTGAAAAAATATTTTGGCTTGTAGCAGTGTGTGGGACTTGTTCTATTAGTCCATCTATACTAACCTCCACCAGGTTGTAAATTCAAAATAATTTGTATCAGCATCTAGCTCTGAAATAATATTTCGGCTAGCAGAGGTGTGTGGAACTTGTTCTATTAGTCCATCTATACTAACCTCCACCAGGTTGCAAATTCAAAATAATTTTTATCTGCATCTAGCTCTGAAAAAATATTTCGGCTTGTAGCAGTGTGTGGGACTTTTTCTATTAGTCCATCTATACTAACCTCCACCAGTTTGCAAATTCAATATAATTTTATCTGCATCTAGCTCTGAAAAAAAAATTTCGGCTTGTAGCAGTGTGTGGGACTTGTTCTATTAGTCCAGCTATACTAACCTCCACCAGGTTGCAAATTCAATATAATTTTTTTCTGCATGTAGCTCTGAAAAAATATTTAGGCTAGTAGCAGTGTGTGGGACTTGTTCTATTAGTCAATCTATATTAACCTCCACCAGGTTGCAAATTCAAAATAATTTTTATCTGCATCTAGCTCTGAAAAAATATTTCGGCTTCTAGCGGTGTGTGGGACTTGTTCTATTAGTCCATCTATACTAACCTCCACCAGGTTGCAAATTCAAAATAAATTTTATCTGCATCTAGCTCTGAAAAAATATTTCGGCTTGTAGCAGTGTGTGGGACTTGTTCTATTAGTCCATCTATACTAACCTCCACCAGGTTGCAAATTCAAAATATTTTTTATCTGCTTCTAACCCAGCCAATACTTTTGAGCTAATACCACAGTTTGGCCACTCAGCTCTGCTGGGTTCCCATCCATTATTTTTTGTGCAAACAACTCCAGAGTTGTGAATTAGTTAACCACCAAAATGAGTGGAAAAAGGCCTGCTGCTGGTGGAAAGGGGAATAGTCGTGTTGGGAAGGGAAAAAAAGGTTGTGTCCATGGGGTAGGTGTTAAAGCACAAGTAACATCTGCAGAAGAAAGACCATCTTCCAGCCAAACTAAGATGTCTACTACTTTTTGCGGACCATGTGATAAGATCCCTTTCTTATGGCCACGCCAATCGCTACAAATTCCAGATGAGGCACAAAAACAGCAGGTGCTTCAACGGATCTCAAGTGCTCCTTTAAGTGGGCTCTCCTCCACCTCAACTTCAACATCACAAATACTCCAGTCCTCAGAGGTGTCACCCCAATCGCACTTGCTTCCTCACAGCTCCCAAGTCTCCAGCTGCCCGTCTGAGTATGGGGTAGAACAGATGGTTGAGTCTGCAAAGCTGTTTACTCATACTATAGCCTGGGAATCAGAGGTCGGCTCCAGAGCTTCTGTGAATCCAGACGAGGAAATTATCTGCACAGATGCCCAGAATCTTTATGAGTCAGATCCAGGACCAGACGCAGAAGGTTCTGACCATAATGTAGACCCTCATTCCCAAACTGTAACTCCTGTTGGTGGAGACAATGAGGAAGACGATCATGAGACTCAAATACCTGATTGGAGCGACAACTTTAGCTTTTTGTCAGGGTAGGAAGAGGTTGGCTCTGAGGACGATGGGTGTGATAACACACAGGGTGATGATGACGTTGTTGGAGATCCCACTTACTGTCAACCCACAGTCAGCCAAGAGATGAGGTCAGCAGAGGAGGTGAAGGAGGATGCTAGTGACGACGAGGTCAGGTTGCGCCTTCCTGGACAGAGACGTGGTACTGGAAGCACGTCAACAACTGCATCCTCAAACACAACTCTGCTTCTGACCACAAGTCGTGGTGGCTCTTCAGGTAGCATGGGTGCTAAGCCTTGCATAGCCTGGCCATTTTTTCAGATCGATAAAGATGACCCAACTCGTGTTATCTGTAACATTTGTCAGCAAAAGCTAAGTAGAGGCCAAAAAATACATAGTTTGAGTACTTCATGCATGAACCGGCACATGGATATGAAGCATAAGTTGCAGAGGGAAGCTCACTGTGCTACAATACGGCCTAGCCGGCCGGGCCAACCACCATCTGCCACATCTTGTGCATCCGCGGCCTCTTCATGCTCTGTGACTGCGGGGACAGCAGTCACACTTGTTTAGGGATGCAGACCTGCCACCTCTTTACCCGCAACAGCCAGCGTGATTGGCAGGTCATCATTTTCTTTGGAGGTGGAAACACCAGCTGGTGTTCAGCGCTGTCCGACATCGATAGCACCACCTTTGGATCAAGGCAACCTAACATGTCCGCCTGCATCTTCCTCACAGACCGGAATTTTGCCGGGGACACCCTTCTCAACCTCGTCTAAGCACAACAGCCAGCCCTCGGTCCCTCAGATGTGGACAAGTAAAAGACCATTTCCTCCTAGCCATGAGAAAGCTAAGAGGTTGAATTTCACCATCTGCAAGCTCTTGGCTGCAGAAATGCTGCCTTTCCGCCTGGTGGACACAGAGGATTTTCGAGACCTTATGTCCGTCGCAGTGCCCCAGTACCAGATGCCCAGTCGGCACTACTTCTCAAAGAAAGGTGTGCCTGCACTCCACCAGCATGTCACACACAACATCACAGCTTCTTTGAAAATCTCTGTGTGTGACAGGGTGCATTTCACCACAGACACTTGGACAAGTAAGCATGGACAGGGGTGTTACATGTCGCTGACTGGGCACTGGGTAACTATGGTGACAGCAGGATAAGGGGCTGCTGTCCAAGTCTTGCCGTCCCCACGAGTTGTGCATCAATCCTCTTTATCTTCAAGTTCCTCCACTGCTTCTGCCTCCTCAACCTCCTCTCGGTCCTCCACCTACACCCACAGCCTGTCTGGTCATGCCACAAGCTTTCTAACTGTGCAGAAGGGATCCTGCACACCTCCTTACTATGCTGGCAGCAGAGTTCAACGTCATCAGGCAGTTTTTACTTTGAAATGTCTGGGAAATGTGAGTCACACAGCGGAGGAGTTGTGGTCAGCTCTGGAGAACCAGTTTCATGAATGGTTGTCTCCACTGGACCTGAAACCAGGGAAGGCCGAGTGCGACAATGCTGCAAACCTGGGTGTGGCCCTTCTCCGTGGCAATGTCACACAGGTGCCTTGTATGGCTCACGTGTTGAACCTGGTTGTCCTGCAATTTTTAGCCCACTATCCAGGACTAGATGGCCTTCTGCAGAGGGCACGGTCGCTGTGTGCTCACTTCCGCAATTCGCATCCCGCAGCTCAGCGACTTACATCTCTCCTGAAGTCGTTGGGCCTGAGACTTCACCGGCTAAAATGAGATGCGCCTACCCGGTGGAATTCAACTCTGCACATGTTGCAGCGACTGTGTCAGTAGCGACAAGCCCTGGTGCAATACGTTCTGACGTATAGCCTGGGCCAACGAGATCCAGAGGTGGGGCAAATCACGCTGGAGGAGTGGTCTCAAATCAGGGACCTATGCACCCTTCTGCACAGTTTTAAAATGGCGACTAAGATGTTTAGTGCTGAAGATGCCATTATCAGCATGACTATTCCGGTGATTTACATGCTGGAGCACATGTTAAGGAGAATTCGGAGTCAGGTGGTGGCACAAGAGGAGGTGGAGGAAGTAGAGGAGGAGGAGTTGTATGCGGAAGGGCTAACATCTGCAAGGTCCAGATGGTCGGCAGCAACAAGGTGGCATTCATGTGACGGTGGGGGAGCTGGTTTTACCAGGGCTCATGGTAGCAGCCAAACTAGTGAGGAAGCTGCAGGAGCCCAGGAAGAAGTGGAGGACAAACTGATGGAAGACTCATTAGATGAGGGAGAGCTTGATCACATTTCTGTTGTGCGAGGTTGGGGGGAGAGGGCAGAGGAAGGAAGCGTGATTGTTACCTCGCCACCAACACAACAGGGCCTTGGTGCTCCTGGATGTGCAAGACACATGAGTGCCTTCTTGCTGCACTACCTGCAACATGACCCTCGAATTGTGAGAATTAAAAATAATCCTGACTACTGGGTTGCCACACTGTTAGATCCCCGGTACAAAAGTAAATTTGCAGAAATTATTCCTGCCATAGAAAGAGATGCACGCATGCAGGAGTATCAGCGGAGATTGTTGCAGAATCTTACATGTGCTTTTCCGCGAAACACTAGTGGTGCACGTAGTGAATCTCACAGTTCCAACTTGCCAACGGTGGGACCGTCAAGTGTTCAGCACTCAAAACGTAACAGAAACACAGTATCTGCTGATAACATCAATTTTGCGGAATCATTTCACCACTTTTTTAGCCCATCCTTTGCAAAGCCACAGGAGACAAGAAGTCTGACACATAGTCAACGCCTAGAGACGATGGTACAGGAGTATCTCCAAGTAAACATTGAAGCCATGACTGTGCCACTGGACCCTTGCTCTTTTTGGGCTTCCAATCTGGATAAATGGCCGGAGCTCGCCACTTACGCCTTGGAGATCTTGTCATGCCCCGCAGCCAGTGTTCTGTCTGAACATGTGTTCAGCGCTGCTGGTGGTGTGCTGACAGATAAGCGCACGCGGCTCTCCACTGATAATGTAGACAGACTCACGTTCATAAAGATGAACAAATCATGGATCCGAAACAACTTATCTACCCCTGTGTCATCCTGGGGAGAGTAAAAGCTTGATGATTTGTTAAAATCACCTCATCAACCGTTTTAAGCTTCCAAATTGCGAATCATGTTTATCTGTACCTTGGCTGGAAAATAATTTGGGCCTTGTAGCAGTTTGCAGTACTGATTCTATTTGGCCATCTATACTAAACTTCACCAGCTTTCAAATTAATAAGAATTTTTAGCTCCATCTAGCCCGGGAAATAATTTTGGGGCTCCTAGATGCGCAAGACACATGAGTGCCTTCTTGCTGCACTACCTGCAACATGACCTTCAGAGAGTCAGAATTCGAAATAATCCTGACTACTGGGTTGCCACACTCTTAGATCCCCCACACTCTTCGATCAACCTTTTCATTTTAATAAAGAACCAAAAAATGGTCATTTTTGAAATTATAAGCATTAGCAGGTTATTAGAAACTGAAATCAAACAGTTTTCAACTCAAAACTTTATTCTAGGTGATGTTACATTTGCACATAGGACCCCTTGTTCGAAAGGAGCTTCTGAACTCTCTCGTCCATTGAATTTGTCAGGTTTTGGATGGTTTCTGCTTCAATTGTTTTGCATGAGGACAGAATACCCTCCCAGAGCTGTTGCTTAGATGTGAACTGCCTCCTGCCATCATAGATACTACTTAAGATGATGCTCCAGAGGTTCTCAATGGGGTTGAGGTCAGGGGAGCATGGGGATCACACCATAAGTTTGTCCCCTTTTATGCCCATATGAGCCAGAGATGCAGATGTGTTATGTGCAGCATGAGACGGTGCATTATCATGCAGAAAAATGATCTTGCTGCGGAATACACGGTTCTTCTTCTTGAAACATGGCAGGAAGTGCTGTTTGAGAAACTCCACATACATTATGGAGTTCATCTTTACCCCTTCAGGGATCCTAAAGGGGCCGACAATGTCTCTCCCCATGATTCCAGCCCAAAACATTACTCCACCTCCTCCTTGTTGGCGCTGTAGCCATGTTTGCATGGGTTGTCCATCAACCAGCCATCCTCCACTCCATCCATCTGGACCATCGAGCGCTGCACGGCACTCATCGGTGAGCAAAACAGTTTTGAAGTCAGTCTTCATGTATTGTTTGGCCCACTGGAGCCGTTTCTGCTTGTGTACAGTGGATAGAGGAGGTCGACAGGATGGCTTACGCACAGCTGCAAACCTCTAAAGAACCCTGCATCTTGTTGTTTGGGAGACGTTGGAGGCACCAGCAGCTGCAAAAACTTGTCTGCTGCTATGACAAGGCTTTTTTGCCGCTGCTCTATTAACCTGACGTAATTGCCTGTAGGAAAGATTCCTCAATTTTCCCTTATCAGCACGCACACGTGTGTACTGTGAATCAGCTACATACTTCTTGATTGTGCGATGATCAGGATGAAGTGTATTGGCAATGTTGATTGTAGTCATGCCTTGACCTAAACACTCCACAATTTGTTGCTTCTCAGCAGCCGACACATCCTTTTTATTTCCCATTTTGACAGAAAATGTAGGTTGCTTAATAATGTGGGACAGCCTTCTTAAGTCGTCTTGCCTTTCATTAGACACACCTGCCAAACTAGTTAGCACAGGTGTCTGCAATTGCTTACTGTGATATAAAGAGCTTTGACACACATCACCATCAATGAGTTTAACTGACAAACAAAAAAATTCTTACCTTATCACTCCTAAACACTTTTTGCAAAATAATTTGGAACACAGTGTACATGTGCTTTTCCACAAAACACCAGTGGTTCACGTAGTCAATCTTACAGTTCTAACTTGCCAACCATGGTCTGTATGGAGTTGTTCAATAAAGGGCCCAAAATTAAGATAACATAGATGGGAGAGGTCTCTATAAATAGGAATTCCTAAGTATTTGATACCCTGTGAGGGCCAGGCAAAGGGAAAGTTGGACTGCATGGAATCCTGTATGGATTTGGGGAGGGAGATATCGAGGGCCTCAGACTTCGCTGCATTGATTTTAAAATTTGACCATGTAACAAAGTGATCTATTTCAGCCATAACAGCAGGGATGGATATATGTGATTGAGTGATATAAACTATGACATCATCAGCAAATGCAGAGCACTTGTACACGGTGCCTCCCATCTCAATCCACCTAATATTGGGGTTATGGCGAATTGATGAGAGCAGGTGCTCTGTCACTAGGATGTATAAGAGAGGGGACAGAGGGCATCCCTGCCTTGTCCCATTTGTGATTATGAAAGGTGATGAAAATGTTCCATTTATCTTCAGCCTAGGTGACATATTGCGATACAGGGCCGTGATTTTGCCTATAAAAGGGTCCCCTAGACCCCTACCCCAAGCTTTTTAAGAGAATAATATATGGCGTGCCAGGAGACTCTATGGAATGCTTTCTCAGCATCCAACGAGAGAATCTAATTACAAATTTTTAACTGCATCCAGCCCAGGAAATACTTTGTGCCTAGTAGCAGTGTCTGCTAGTCAGCGGATTATCCCAGCTGTTAAGCTAGCTACACCACCTGTAGTTTGGACACTTAATTTTTTCAAAGGAAATGGTTCGGGCCCCCGGGACACTCAGTGAAGAGCATCAGGGAGGCACCCCAAGGCACAGGGGCTGGGACTGGCGGTAGGACGTCTTGCAGTGGACCGCCAAGCTCGATCCTTATAAAAGCTTTTTAACTGCAGCAGCTTTAGAGGACGCTACTTGAGCTGGAATTACCGCGGCTGCTGGCATGAGACTTGCCCACCAATAGATCATTGTAAAAGGATTTAAAGTGTACGCATTCAAATTAAAGAGACAATTTAAATTAAAAAGATTAGACCTGCCTCCACCGCAGGGGGTCTCGCTCGACCCACCAGCAGACAGGCACCAGTATTGGGAGAGGGGGGCTGGCCGTCAGGGTCCACCGCGGCTCTGGCACAAACCCGGCGACACGGAGGTCGCACGGGCAGGAACAGACTGGCCGTGTCGGCTTCGCATTTTTTTGGTTTTCTTTTCGCATGACTATATGTACTTGTCACTTTTCCATGTGTTAGTTGTGTCTTCTGAGCAGTTTGTCAGCTTTTGGACACCTTTGAAGGTGTTTTCTATGTGTTTCTATGTGTTTTTGTTTGCCTGCCATTGGTTTTAACGGTGTTCGAAGGTGTTCGACGAACAGTTCGGCGAACATACTGGTGTTCGACGAACCGAACTCGAACACTACGGGGGTGGCTCAACACTACTTAGCACTTGTTGGCCCTTTTGCCTTCACTCTGCGGTCCAGCTCACCCTAAACCATCTCAATTGGTTTCAGGTCTTGTGACTGTGGAAGTCAGGTCATCTGGCATAGCACCTCATCAATCTCCTTCTTCGTAAAATAGCCCTAACACAGCCTGGAGGTGTGTTTGGGGTTATTATACTGTTGAAAAATAAATGATAGTCCAAATAAACGCAAACCAGATGGAATAGCATGCCGCTGCAAGATGCTGTGGTAGCCATGCTGGTTCAATATGCCTTCAATTTTGAATAAATCCCCAACAGTGTCACCAGCAAAGCACCCCCATACCATCACACCTCCTCCTCCATGCTTCACGGTGGGAACCAGGCATGTAGAGTCCATCCGTTCACCTTTTCTGCGTTGCACAAAGACACGGTGGTTGGAACCAAAGATCTCAAATTTGGACTCATCAGACCAAAGCACAGATTTCCACTGGTCTAATGTCCATTCCTTGTGTTCTTTTGCCCAAACAAGTATTTTCTTCTTGTTGCCTGTCCTTAGCAGTTGTTTCCTAGCAGCTATTTTACCATGAAGGCCTGCTGCACAAAGTCTCCTCTTAACAGTTGTTGTAGAGATGTGTCTGCTGCTAGAACTCTGTGTGGCATTGACCTGGTCTCTAATCTGAGCTGCTGTTAGCCTGCGATTTCTGAGGCTGGTGACTCGGATAAACTTATCCTCAGAAGCAGAGGTGACTCTTGGTCTTCCTTTACTGGGGCAGTCCTCATGTGAGCCAGTTTCTTTGTAGTGCTTGATGGTTTTTGCATCTGCACTTGGGGACACTTTCAAAGTTTTCCCAATTTTTCGCACTGACTGACCTTCATTTCTTCAAGTAATGGTGGCCACTCGTTTTTCTTTACTTAGCTGCTCTTTTCTTGCCGTAATACAAATTCTAACACTCTATTCAGTAGGACAATCAGCTGTGTATCCACCAGATTTCTGCACAACACAACTGATGGTCCCAACCCCATTTATAAGGCAAGAAATCCCACTTATTAAACCTGACAGGGCACACCTGTGAAGTGAAAACCATTTCCGGTGACTACCTCTTGAAGCTCATCAAGAGAATGCCAAGAGTGTGCAAAGCAGTCATCGAAGCAAAAGGTGGCTACTTTGAAGAACCTAGAATATAAGACATATTTTCAGTTGTTTCACACTTTTTTGCTAAGTATATAAATCCACATGTGTTAAGTCATAGTTTTGATGCCTTCAGGGTGAATGTACAATTTTCATAGTCATGAACAAACAGAAAAACCGTTAAATGAGAAGGTGTGTCCAAACTTTTGGTCTGTACTGTATGTGGCTCCCCTGAGGGTTCAGTCGCCATCTCCTTCTCTCAGGTAAGGATGGAGTACTGCCCGGGACCCCAACACCCGCACTCAACACTAGACTACTCCAGGCCGGCTGGAAGGGCATTATGCAGTTCTTTGCTGCCCCGTCCCTGGCTGGAGTGGGGGGAACCAAAAGTGAGGGGGAACCAGTAGTGGGTGTGGGTTGAGGACGTAGACCAGGGGAGCACTTGAATAGGAGGTGTATATAAAGGGGAGCCATCTTAGAGGGTCAGTCAGAGGATACAGTGAGAGAGAAGAGGAGAGGAGCAGAGTCTCCTAAGGGGCTCTGCTCCAGAGTGGGGCCTAGTAAGCGAGGCCCAAGGAGAGGAGAGGGGAGTCAGGGAGGAAGGCTCCAGTAACAGTAGGGATCCCAGGGGCTACGGTGAGTGCAGGACAGCACCCGTACGCCCGAATCTGCCAAGTGTCAGAGGGATCAGGCCGCAAGAAGGGAACCGGTCCCTGGACCAGCCGTGTTACTTCAAGTCTCGGCTGGAAAACCGGAGGCTTCTGCACTTTCAGGGTGCAGTTGCTAAATTCGCACCTAAGCCGCCGAAAAGGGCACCAAGTCAGGTCCGGGAACTTCAAGCTGCCCAGAGGGATCTCAAGGTACCCGTTCGGGACTTTGTGTGGCGAGGTGCAGGGCAGGAGGGAGAGACCCACCGCGGGAAGTTGGCTAAGGAAGGAACATACAGAAAGGGGGTCCCGTTAAGTGCTTCTGATATACTTGAGAGAATGCTGAACCCCTGCCTGGTAAACGCAGCGCGACGTGGGAGGCTGACACCTGTACAGTGCGATCTGAAGAACCTAAGTTACTGTGAGTAAATTGAGATGACTGCACCCCATTGATTCTGTCAGTTATTTCCACCACATTATCTCTCCAGCACTACAACGCCCAGCATCACCATCTGTACCTACACTGCCCTGGAGCTGTGCTCTGCCTGTGGAGAGCTGCACCAACCAAGCTGCCCCAACATCTGCTCCAGAGGTCTGCAGCAGCGCTGGTACCCATTACCAGAAACCACAGGTGGCGTCACGAGACAAAACTGTTATTCATCCCTTCAAGTAACGAACCCCTTTTAGAGAGTAACCCCAGAGTACGGGCCCGGGAGCCGACTGCCGTGACATTCCACAGAAGGTAAAGGCCTGGGTACCGAGTCCCTCATATTCCCCTGGGCGAGTCATATACAGTACGTTGTCAGAAAATACTGCCATTTCCGGCCTCAATTAAAAATTTCCTTCAGTGTGTCAGTGAAGCAATTCACAGCAGTTTGGTGTTCAAACTACTTACCTACAGGCCAGGTATTTAAAACTCTGTTTTCTCCATCAAACGGATCACATATACATTGTCAGAAAATACTGCCATTTCTGGCCTCCATTAAACATTTCCTTCTGTGTGTCAGTGAAGCAATTCACCGCAGTTTGCTGTTCAAACTACTTACCTACAGGCCAGGTATTTAAAAATGTGTTTTCTCAGTCAAACAGAACACATATACGTTGTCAGAAAATACAGCCATTTCTGGCCTCCATTAAAAATTTCCTTTAGTGTGTCAGTGAAGCAATTCACCGCAGTTTGCTGTTCAAACTACTTACCTACAGGCCAGGTATTTAAAACTCTGTTTTCTCCATCACACGGATCACAGATATGTTGCCAGAAAATACTGCCATTTCTGGCCTCCATTAAAAATTTCTTTCAGTGTGTGAGTGAAGCAATTCACACCAGTTTGCTGTTCAAACTACTTACCTACAGGTCAGGTATTTAAAAGTCTGTTTTCTCCATCACACGGATCACATATACAGTGCCTACAAGTAGCTTTCAACCCCCTGCAGATTTAGCTGGTTGACACATGCGGAATTAACTTGGCATTGTGACATTTGTACTGTAGATCAGCCTGGAAGTGGGAAATGCACTGCAGCAAATTTTTTTTTATTTTATTTTATTTTTTTTTTTTAAAAACGTTAAAAGTTAATTCAGAGTGTCATTTATTATTCAACCCCTCAAACCACAAGAATTCTGTTTGGTCCCCCTAAAGTATTAAGAAGTAGTTCAGGCACCAAGAATAATGAGCTTCACATGTGTGGATTAAAGATCTCTTTTGCCAGCCTTTTCTGACTATTTAAGACCCTCCCCAAACTTGTGAACAGCACTCAGACATGGTCAACATGGGAAAGACAAAGGAGCATTCCAAGGCCATCAGAGACAAGATCGTGGAGGGTCACAAGGCTGGCAAGGGGTACAAAACCCTTTCCAAGGAGTTGGGCCTACCTGTCTCCACTGTTGGGAGCATCATCCATAAGTGGAAGGCTTATGGAACTACTGTTAGCCTTCCACGGCCTGGACAGCCTTTGAAAGTGTCCTCCCGTGCCGAGGCCAGGCTTGTCCGAAGAGTCAAGGCTAACCCAAGGACAACAAGGAAGGAGCTCCGGGAAGATCTCATGGCAGTGGGGACATTGGTTTCAGTCGATACCATAAGTAACGTACTCCACCGCAATGGTCTCCGTTCCAGACGAGCCTGTATGGTACCTTTACTTTCAAAGCGTCATGTCAAGGCTCGTCTACAGTTTGCTCATGATCACTTGGAGGACTCTGAGACAGACTGGTTCAAGGTTCTATGGTCTGATGAGACCAAGATCGATATCTTTGGTGCCAACCACACACCTGACGTTTGGAGACTGGATGGCACTGCATACGACCCCAAGAATACCATCCCTACAGTCAAGCATGGTGGTGGCAGCATCATGCTGTGGGGCTGTTTCTCAGCCAAGGGGCCTGGCCATCTGGTCCGCATCCATGGGAAGATGGATAGCACGGCCTACCTGGAGATTTTGGCCAAGAACCTCCGCTCCTCCATCAAGGATCTTAAGATGGGTCGTAATTTCATCTTCCAACAAGACAACGACCCAAAGCACACAGCCAAGAAAACCAAGGCCTGGTTCAAGAGGGAAAAAGTCAAGGTGTTGGAGTGGCCTAGTCAGTCTCCTGACCTTAACCCAATTGAAAACTTGTGGAAGGAGCTCAAGAATAAAGTCAACATGAGACACCCAAAGAACCTAGATAACTTGGAGAAGATCTGCATGGAGGAGTGGGCCAAGATAACTCCACAGACCTGTGCCGGCCTGATCAGGTCTTATAAAAGACGATTATTAGCTGTAATTGCAAACAAGGGTTATTCCACAAAATATTAAACATAGGGGTTGTATAATAATTGACCCATACTTTTATGTTTAAAATTTAATAAAATTCAACTGAGCAACATAACTTTTTGGTTTGTAAGATTTATGCTTCTGTTCATAAAACCTACTCTCGTTTGCAGTTTGAAGGCTTTAACTTATTTGCATCTTATCAAACCAGCTAAATCTGCAGGGGGTTGAATACTACTTGTAGGCACTGTAAGTTCGCTCCAAACTCAGTCATTTGAAGTGAGCGTGGAAGATACTGTCCTCCATTTAAAATGGGCAAGGCACGTGGCAAGGGACGGGGAATTGGACGTGATGGTAATGGTGCATGCACAGGCCGAGGACAAGGTCGTGGGCAAGCCAAAATTGTGCCACAGCAAACATCGACATCTTCTCGCCTGACCTTCCTGTCCCAATTTCTAGGGGACCGCAGCACACCACTATTGAACCCAGAGCAGTTTCAAAAGGTTCTAGTCTCAGTAGCCGTGAGTCTGGACCGCATATTCCTCACCCTGATCCTCCTTCCTCCCACCATGCCGAGTACCCAGAGACAACTGATCCCACACTTGGACACTCTTAAAAGCTGTTCACTTTTCCATTTATAGATTCAGGCCTCTCGCCCGGTCCACTTGAAGTGAGGCAAGAGGAGATCGCATGTAGCGATGCCCAAATATTTGAGCAGCCACAGTCAAACGAAGGCGACGGTGGGAAAGTGTCACAAGAGGTGGACAATGATGAGACACAATTGCCAAAAAGTCAGGAGTAGGACCAGGGTGCGAAAGTGGAGTACGACGTGGTGGATGATATAGTAACTGACCCAACCTGGCAGGAGGACATGCAGAGTGAGGATAGCAGCACACAGGGGGAGGGAGGCAGAGCACCCCAACAGGCAGGTAGAAGCAGTGTGGTGGCTGAAGACAGAAGATAGGCAACCATTCCCCGTAACACCAACACGAAGAAAGTTGCCAGTACAACTGTTAGGTCTTCCCGAGTCTGGTTGTTTTTTAAAGATGCTGCCGATAACCCCAAAAAGGCCATTTGCAATACCTGCCAGGCCAGCATCAGCAGGGGTGGCAAAATGACTAGCCTGACCACCACCATCATGATCAGGCACATGGCAGCAAAGCACCCGACTTTGTGGGTCGAACCCCAGAGTCCAGGAACAATGTCTGCAGGTGGCACCATTGCTTCTTCCGCTGTTGTGCATGCAAGCCAATCCCTGTCCATGGTGCATGCGAAGATGCTTCCGGCCCTGCACCTGTCGTTGCACACTCTCAAGTAGCAACATCAGGAAGCACGTCCATGTCCTTGTCTCAGCGCAGCATTCAGTTGTCCATACCCCAGTCCTTGGAACGCAAGAGCAAATATGCAGCCAATGTCCCATAGGCCACACTACTAAATTCTCACATTTCACAACTGTTTGCGCACAAAATGTTGCCCTTTAGGCTCGTGGAGATGGAAGCATTCCCCAACCTGATGGCGGCGGCCGTCCCTCGGTACTCGGTCCCCAGCTGCCACTATTTCTCCTGGTGTGCCGTCCCAGCATTACACAAGCATGTGTCCCAAAAACATTAGCCGCGCCCACAACAACGCAATTACCGGGAAAGTCCACCTAACCACGGACACATGGACAAGTGCTTGTGGGCAGGGACAGTACATCTCGCTGACGACACACCGGGTTAACATAGTGGAAGCTGGGACCCAGTCGGACCGTGGGACAGAACACGTCCTCCCGATGCCAAGGATTGCGGGCCCTAGGTCAATCAGGGTTGCCCCCATAGTCTACAGCTCCTGCATCTCATCCTCCTCAGCCCCCTCCTCCTCTTCAGCCTCCATCTCCGAAATGACCACATCAGTTACAAGCTGGAAGCACTGCAACACTGCCTCGGCAAAGCGGCAACAGGCTGTGCTGAAGCTAATATGCTTAGGTGACAAACCGCACAATGCTGAAGAGTTGTGGACAGCTCTGAAAGAGCAGGCAGATCTGTGTCTCACACCACTGAACCTAGAGCCAGGCATGGTCATGTGTGACAATGGCTGGAACCTGGTGGCAGCTCTGAGGCGAGGCGAGCTCACACACAAACCATGCCTGGCCCATGTGCTTAACCTCGTGGTTCAGCGGTTTCTCAAATACTACCCGGAGCTGCCGGATCTACTTGTTAGAGTACGCCACCTGTGTGCCCATTTTAGAAAGTCAGCTACAGCTTCCGCCGCCCTTGCCGTGTTATAGCAGCGTTTGCAGCTTCCGGCTCACAGACTGGTGTCTGATGTCCCCATGCGTTGGAACTCTACGCTGCAGATGTTGGGAAGGATTTGTGAGCAGAAGAGGGCAGTTGTTGAGTACCAGCATCAACAAGGCCGTTGGTACTCAGTTAAGACTCCACCCATAAGACCCCAGGAGTGGACATGGATGTCAGACAAATGTACCACCCTCCAAAACTTTGAGGACTCCATAATTAGCATCACCATCCTGCTTCTTTGTCTTCTGAAACACTCTCTGCTCACAATCAAAGAGGATGCATTGCAGGCGGAGCACAATGAGATGGAGCAAGGAACCATACAGGGTGATTACACACAGCCAAGCCTCATCTCATCCCAACGTGGATTGAGTGACAATGAAGAAAAGGAGGATGAAGAGAAAGGACAGGAGCTAGTTTCATGCACTGTAGATGGTACTACCTGCACAGCTGTCATACTGTCTGTTCAGCGTGGATGGTGAGGACAGAGAGGAGGAGGAGGAGGAGAGCATGGTCAGTCGTCCTCTTGGTGAGGACATCGAAATCTTGCCTGTTAGTAGTCTGGCACGCATGGCTGAATTTATTTTTAACTTTATATCTCTTATTCCTGAGTCGGACTGGTCTACAAAAATGGAGCAGTACCAGAAGGCCCTTGTTGCAGAACTATTAAAAAAATTCCCATCTGACAACTCTGGCAGCAGAGGGCACACTTCGTTGGACAACCAAGGAGTACAGGGAGAGAGACACAACTTCAATCCAGCAGAGGCAGGGGAACATTGTCAAAGTTCTGGGAGAGTTTTCTCAGACCCTCCCATCGCACAGGCCCTGAGGCACGGAGTACTCTCACAAGGAGTGCAAAGTTTGGGAAGATGCTGAGGGAGTACCTTGCCGACCGTACCAATGTCCTCCGTGATTCCTCTGTGCCTTATAATTATTGGGTATCCAAGCTGGATACGTGGAATGAACTGGCTCTCTATGCCTTTGAAGTCCTGGCCTGCCCTGCCGCCAGCGTTTGATCAGAGCGGGTTTTTAGTGCCGCTGGTGGAATTATAACTGATAAGCGCATCCGCCTGTCAACTGAAAATGCTGACAGGCTGACTCTTATAAAAATGAACAAGGGCTGGATTGGGCCAGACTTCTCAACACCACCGAATGATAGCAGCATAACATGCACCTTTTCACACCCACACATGGGTATACCCTTCCTGATTTTGGCTATTTGCTCTTGTCCTCCTCCTTCTCCTCATCCTCCACCACCATATCACCAGGGTGACCGTGGTCCATGATGCAACACCCATATAATTTTTTTAAAGGGTGCTTATGATGCCCGTGAAAAACTTTTTTATACAACATGTATGTTCATGTTTACAACCCAGGGGTAAATATTTGTCAGCCCATTCACTTAGTGCATGGGCATTACAAGTATAGGAGGCCCGCTCCTTTCTAATGGGAACATTTTTTTATGAGGCCCTCCAAATTTTTGGCAGCCCTCGCATTCACTGCATAGGCCAACACTATGGGAGACTCTCTCCTTTCTAATGTGAATTTGTCGTTACTGTGGCCCTGCTCCGTTTGTCTTTAAATTCTTAGTGGGGTTTTTCCTAAAATTGGTCAGCCGTTGGACTCACTGCATATCCTATAACTGTAAAAAAAAGGAGGAAAATAACTCAGCAATATATTGCAAAAATGTTTTATTTGATTATAATGCACAAAAAAGATGTACAGATAGAAATTCAGTCAATGAGGTAGTGTCAGATGATAAAGTGCTTCCAGGTAGGGTAAATATAACAATACATTTGTAATAAATACGTGAAATTGCAAAATTGCACGTTGCCCACACAGTAGCTTAATTGTAAATAGTATTATCAAAAAGTCAATAGACTGGGGCAGGAATCACAGGATTAACATGAGTTTCCCCAGTTATGGGAATCATAATCTCCCTCAGTGTTATGACACTGGCCCAGAAAGAGTCACAATGTATCATGCGTCTGAACACAGTAACACCTAATGGCCTTAATGAGTTTTTAAGTTTCTCCCCATTCTTGTAACCGTAGCTTACCTTGTACCTTGTACTAACACATGTGGGGTCGGTGATTTTAAGAGGAATGTTTTTTTTATTTGTGCATTATAATCAAATAAAACATTTTTGCAATATATTGCTAAGTTATTTTCCTCCTTTTTTTATGCTGTTTTCAGCATGCATGTGGATAATCATCTGTAATTTTACAGATGGTCACCCACTTCTTTTTTCTGTCCGATACTAATGACATTTTCGGTGTATTTGATTAATTTATCTGTGTTTTTCACAGCTCTTGCCACTACCAACATGGATTATAGAGCACGTGAGAGCATGTGGCTCATGTTACTTGATGATGCATTAAAAGACAATTTTGAGGTTGAGTCCGGGGGAGATAGCGATGTACAGGAGGCCGCGGCTAAGTTCAAAGAGCTCTTGAGGAAACGTACTGAGAAGTACTTACAGAGGGAATTAATCCCTAGGGGACTTCAAGTTCAAGTGTTCCCCTCTTTCCCAATTTCTGATGAATTATTTAAAACCCGGTGGGAGGAGCTATCGAACACTTGTTCCAAAGGATTTCTTACATTGTTGAGAGACATGAATGCTACTTCTCTACAGGAAATTGAATCCGAAATTGAGGGTCTCCAAATTATTCTTAAAAAGGGACTGTCTAATGAGTCACTAAAAAAGATGAATGAGGACATTGATGTTGAATTACAAAAGTGGGCCCGTGATTAGAGATGAGCGTTGTTCTACTCGAACTGTTCGCCAATCTCAAATTCGAGCTGTTTTGGGCGGTGTTCGAGCCGGTCGGCGAACACGAACAATTTGAGAAAAATTCGGCTGTTCGAGGTTATGTTCGATAACTGTTCGTGCACCAAAATCATAACTGGATTTTTCTCAGTAATGATGAAAATTAATGTTAATACGCAGTTTGAGTGTACAGCGGGGCGGGGGGAGGGGCAGGGGATGGATCTCTGCAGGAACAATGAAGATCTCCATTTTTTTTTCTCTTTCCCGCATTTGCAGTGGGGAGGTGCAATCTGTCAGCCTATCAGCAGCGCACACACGGAGCGAAGTGCTTTTTTTCACACAAGCAAGGGCATGTGTGATTGGCAGTGTATGTCACATGTCCTTGCCCTATAAGACCAAGCCATTTTCCCCGTCGCCACCATTTTCTCACTGCTGCAGCTGCGTGTTAGACGGCACCGCTGTTGCTGTGTGCGCTATACCTTGTTAATTTCAAGCCAATTTTCGCACAAATATACAGATAGCTTGGGAGTAGGGAATAGTTGTGATTGCAGTCCTTTTAAGGACTAGGTTACAGCATTTCCTACGACTTTTATCAGGCAGGTCTGTGCTCTTAAATAGATAGATTGTGGGAGTAAAGACTAATTGTAATTGGAGTCCTTTTCAGGACTAGGTTACATCAGTTCCTATCAGTTTTTGCCAGGCAGGTCTGTGCCAGTGCTGTGCAAGTTTTTTTCACAGCATTTGGCTGAATCTAGCAAAGCTAATCCTTTTTGGCCTATTGCAGAGTGTGTTAGTCAGTGGAGTAGCCTATCTGTGTTGCAAGATATACCACCTGTGTATAGAATACCAATTGTTTTACTGCACCTAGTGAAGTAAAATCTTTTGGGCATAGCATCATTCTATTAGTCCATCTATACTGACCTCCATCAGGTTGCAAACTGAATATAATTTTTTTCTGCATCTAGCTCTGAAAAAATATTTGGGCTTCTAGCAGTGTGTGGGACTTGGTCTATTAGTCCATCTATACTGACCTCCATCAGGTTGCAAATTAAAAATAATTTTTTTCTTCATTTAGCTCTGAAAAAATATTTGGGCTTCTAGCAGTGTGTGGGACTTGTTCTATTAGTCCTTCTATACTGACCTCCAGCAGGTTGCAAATTGAATATAATTTTTTTCTGCATCTAGCTCTGAAAAAATATTTGGGCTTCTAGCGGTGTGTGGGACTTGGTCTATTAGTCCATCTATACTGACCTCCATCAGGTTGCAAATTAAAAATAATTTTTTTCTGCATCTAGCTCTGAAAAAATATTTGGGCTTCTAGCAGTGTGTGGGATTTGGTCTAGTAGTCCATCTATACTGACCTCCATCAGGTTGCAAATTAAAAATATTTTTTTTCTTCATTTATCTCTGAAAAAATATTTGGGCTTCTAGCAGCGTGTGGGACTTGTTCTATTAGTCCATCTATACTGACCTCCATCAGGTTGCAAATTAAAAATAATTTTTTTCTGCATCTAGCTCTGAAAAAATATTTGGGCTTCTAGCAGTGTGTGGGACTTGGTCTATTAGTCCATCTATACTGACCTCCATCAGGTTGCAAATTAAAAATAATTTTTTTCTGCATCTAGCTCTGAAAAAATATTTGGGCTTCTAGCAGTGTGTGGGACTTGGTCTATTAGTCCATCTATACTGACCTCCATCAGGTTGCAAATTAAAAATAATTTTTTTCTGCATCTAGCTCTGAAAAAATATTTGGGCTTCTAGCAGTGTGTGGGACTTGGTCTATTAGTCCATCTATACTGACCTCCATCAGGTTGCAAATTGAATAAAAAAATTTTCTGCATCTAGCTCTGAAAAAATATTTGGGCTTCTAGCGGTGTGTGGGACTTGGTCTATTAGTCCATCTATACTGACCTCCATCAGGTTGCAAATTAAAAATAATTTTTTTCTGCATCTAACCCAGCCAATAGTTTTGGCCTAATACCACAGTTTGGCCACTCAGCTCTGCTCGGTTACCATCCATTGTTTTTTTGTGCAAACAACTCCAGAGTTGTGAATTAGTTAACCACCAAAATGAGTGGAAAAAGGCCTGCTGCTGGTGGAAAGGGGAATAGGCGTGTTGGGAAGGGGAAAAAAGGTTGTGTCCGTGGGGTAGGTGCAGAAGAAAGACCATCTTCCAGCCAAACTAAAATGTCTACTTCTTTTAGCAGACAATGTGATAAGATCCCTTTCTTACGGCCACGCCAATCGCTACAAATTCCAGATGAGGCACAAAAACAGCAGGTGCTTCAACGGATATCAAGTGCTCCTTTAAGTGGGCTCTCCTCCACATCAACTTCAACATCACAAATACTCCAGTCCTCAAAGGTGTCACCCAAATCGCACTTGCTTCCTCACAGCTCCCAAATCTCCAGCTGCCCGTCTGAGTATGAGGTAGAACAGATGGTTGAGTCTGCAGAGCTGTTTACTCATACTATAGCCTGGGAATCAGAGGTCGACTCCAGCGCTTCTGTGAATCCAGACGAGGAAATGATCTGCACTGATGCCCAGAATCTTTATGAGTCGGATCCAGGACCAGACGCAGAAGGTTCTGACCATAATGTAGACCCTCATTCCCAAACTGTAACTCCTGTTGGTGGAGACAATGAGGAAGACGATGATAAGACTCAAATACCTGATTGGAGCGACAACTTTAGTTTTTTGTCAGGGCAGGAACAGGTTGTCTCTGAGGACGACGGGTGTGATAACGCACAGGGTGATGATGATGAGGTCGGAGATCCCACTTACTGTCAACCCACAGTCAGCCAAGAGATGAGGTCAGCAGAGGAGGTGGAGGAAGATGCTAGTGACGACGAGGTCAGGTTGCGCCTTCCTGGACAGAGACGTAGTACTGGAAGCACGTCAACAACTGCATCCTCAAACACAACTCTGCCTCTCACCACAAGTCGTGGTGGCTCTTCAGGTCGCATGGGTGCTAAGCCTTGCATAGCCTGGGCATTTTTTCAGATCGATAAGGATGACCCAACTCGTGTTATCTGTAACATTTGTCAGCAAAAGCTAAGTAGAGGCCAAAAAATACATAGTTTGAGTACTTCATGCATGAACCGGCACATGGACATGAAGCATAAGTTGCAGTGGGAAGCTCAGTGTGCTACAATGCGGTCTAGCCGGCCGGGCCAACCACCGTCTGCCATATCTTGTGCATCCGCGGCCTCTTCATCCTCTGTGACTGGGGGGACAGCAGTCACACCTGTTTTGGGGCGCAGACCTGCCACCTCTTTACCCGCAACAGCCAGCGTGATTGGCAGGTCATCATTTTCTTTGGAGGTGGTAACACCAGCTGGTCTTGAGCGCTGTCCGACATCGATAGCACCACCTTTGGATCAAGGCAACCTAACATGTCCGCCTGCATCTTCCTCACAGACCGGCAGTTTGCCGGGGACACCCTTATCAACCCCGTCTAAGCACAATAGCCAGCCCTCGGTACCTCAGATGTGGACAAGTAAAAGACCATTTCCTCCTAGCCATGAGAAAGCTAAGAGGTTGAATTTCACCATCTGCAAGCTCTTGGCTACAGAAATGCTGCCTTTCCGCCTGGTGGACACAGAGGATTTTCGAGACCTTATGTCCGTCGCAGTGCCCCAGTACCAGATGCCCAGTCGGCACTACTTCTCAAAGAAAGGTGTGCCTGCGCTCCACCAGCATGTCGCACACAACATCACCGCTTCTTTGAGAAACTCTGTGTGTGACAGGGTGCATTTCACCACAGACACTTGGACGAGTAGGCATGGACAGGGGCGTTACATGTCGCTGACTGGGCACTGGGTAACTATGGTGACAGCAGGACAAGGGGCTGCTGTCCAAGTCTTGCCGTCCCCACGAGTTGTGCGTCAATCCTCTTTATGTCATTTTTCCTCCACTGCTTCTGCCTCCTCAACCTCCTCTCGGTCTTCCACCTGCACCCAAAGCCTGTCTGGTCATGCCACAAGCTTTCTAACTGCGCAGAAGGGATCCTGCACACCTCCTTACTATGCTGGCAGTAGGGCTCAACGTCATCAGGCGGTTTTTACATTGAAATGTCTGGGAAATGTGAGTCACACAGCTGAGGAGTTGTGGTCAGCTCTGGAGAACCAATTTCATGAATGGTTGTCTCCACTGGACCTGAAACCAGGGAAGGCCGTGTGCGACAATGCTGCAAACCTGGGTGCGGCCCTTCGCCGGGGCAATGTCACACACGTGCCTTGTATGGCTCACGTGTTGAACCTGGTTGTCCAGCAATTTTTAGCCCACTATCCCAGACTAGATGGCCTTCTGCAGAGGGCACGGTCGCTGTGTGCTCACTTCCGCCGTTCGCATCCCGCAGCTCAGCGACTTACATCTCTACAGAAGTCGTTGGGCCTGCCACTTCACCGGCTAAAATGCGATGTGCCTACCCGGTGGAATTCAACTCTGCACATGTTGCAGCGACTGTGGCAGCACCGACAAGCCCTGGTGCAATACGTTCTGACGTATAGCCTGGGCCAACGAGATTCAGAGGTGGGGCAAATCACGCTGGAGGAGTGGTCTCAGATCAGGGACCTATGCACCCTTCTGCACAGTTTTGAAATGGCGACGAAGATGTTTAGTGCTGACGATGCCATTATCAGCATGACTATTCCGGTGATTTACATGCTGGAGCACATGTTAAACAGAATTCGGAGTCAGGTGGTGGCACAAGAGAAGGTGGAGGAAGTAGAGGAGGAGGAGTTGTATGCGGAAGGGCTAACATCTGCAAGGTCCAGACGGTCGGCAGCACCAGGGCGGCAGGCATGTGAGGGTGGGGGAGATGATTTTACCAGGGCGCATGGTAGCAGCCAAACTAGTGAGGAAGGTGCAGGAGCCCAGGAAGAAGTGGAGGACGAACTGATGGAAGACTCATCAGATGAGGGAGACCTTGATCACATTTCTGTTGTGCGAGGTTGGGGGGAGAGGACAGAGGAAGGAAGCATGATTGTTACCTCGCCACCAACACAACAGGGACTTGGTGCTCCTGGATGCGCAACACACATGAGTGCCTTCTTGCTGCACTACCTGCAACATGACCCTCGAATTGTGAGAATTAGAAATAATCCTGACTACTGGGTTGCCACACTGTTAGATACCCGGTACAAAAGTAAATTTGCAGAAATTATTCCTGCCATAGAAAGGGATGCACGCATGCAGGAGTATCAGCAGAGACTGTTGCAGAATCTTACATGTGCTTTTCCACAAAATACCAGTGGTGCACGTAGTGAATCTCACAGTTCCAACTTGCCAACCGTGGTCTGTATGGAATTGTTCAATAAAGGGCCCAAAATTAAGATAACATAGATGGGAGAGGTCTCTATGAATAGGAATTCCTAAGTATTTGATACCCTGTGAGGGCCAGGCAAAGGGAAAGTTGGACTGGATGGAATCCTATATGGATTTAGGGAGGGAGACATCGAGGGCCTCAGACTTCGCTGCATTGATTTTAAAATTTTACCATGTAACAAAGTGATCTATTTCAGCCATAACAGCAGGGATGGATATATGTGATTGAGTGATATATACTAGGACATCATCAGCAAATAGAGAGCACTTGTACTCGGTGCCTCCCACCTCAATCCACCTAATATTGGGGTTATGGCGAATTGATGAGAGCAGGTGCTCCGTCACTAGGATGTATAAGAGAGGGGACAGAGGACATCCCTGCCTTGTCCCATTGGTGATTGTGAAAGGTGATGAAAATGTTCTGACGCACCCCCTGGGCCTTGGGACACCCGGAGCCGGACCCTTTTTGGTGGATGCTGGTGGTTGTAGTCTTCGTGGCGGCGATCCGGTTCCGTGGCTCAGGGCGGTCAAACCAGTGGCGGAACTATTTATGTGGTTTTGATGTTTAAATGTCCGACTACGCCACCCGTGGATTGCGGTCAGAGTGAACCGCCGCTACAGGGCAGACCGCTAAGGCTGGTGTTGTGGGTGCAGCAGAGCGTAGCATAACTCCCCACGGGAGGAGTATAGCCTCAGGGCAGTGTATGCGGAGGATGGGGGTGATGGTGCAGGGCAGCAGCAGTAACGACACGGAGTCAGTGATGCAGTTCAGGGCCTTTACTCACAGTTCTTATTATCCAGACCACGTCTGCAGGTAACGGCTGCCCACGTCGTACTGTGCTCACCAGGTGAGGGGCTCAGACAACTCCCAGATAACTTTGGAGCGCTTCACAGGACCCCCTTTGTGTGTCCTTTGTCTGGCCTTTCTTACCAACACTTCTGTCCGGCTGCCTCGGGCCTCCTCTTGGTAAACTTGGCGCCAGTTTCCCTGACCCTATGTGGTGCCTTCCTAGCGGGTGGAGCAAGGGGCTGCGCCACATAAAATGTCAGAGCCTCCGGTTTCTAGCTGAGGGTCGTTTCCTGCCTCCACTAGTTCGGGGACCGGTCTCCCCCTTTGGCCTGACCCCTTCACGCAGGTGGATTCGGGCGTGCGGTGGCGACTCGCCCGTCCGCACCCCTGGGATCCCTTCATTCCTCGTTCCTGGAGCCTTCTCCGCTCCTCTTCCTTCCTTCTCCCTCTTGCAGGCCTGGGCCTCTGTTACTAGGCCCGCCTCCGGAGCAGAGCTCATGCAGAGCCCCTGCTCCCTGCCACTTCTGCTCAGACTTCTCTGCACTGAACTAAGATGGTGCCCACCTTTTATACTCCCTTCTCAATGCACCCAGGAACTGCTTCCTCCCTGCTCCTGCACTGCAGGGTTCCCCTTCCTCAGTGTTCCCTCCCCCCACTCCAGCCAGGGACAGGGACTGTCGTGCCCATCTCAGGGGCATATTGGTCGCCCTGCCCCACGGCAATGTGGTGTAATGCATGCAGGTGTCGGGTCCTGATCCACACTCCATCCTTATCTGAGAGTGAGATATCACACCTCTGGGTGAGGTGCAATACGTCTGTAGCAACCGAGCCCTCGGTGCTACAGTTCCATTTATCTTCAGCCTAGGTGACGTATTGTGATACAGGGCCGTGATTTTGGCTATAAAAGGGTCCCCTAGACCCCTACCCCAAGCTTTTTAAGAGAATCATATATGGCGTGCCAGGAGACTCTATGGAATGCTTTCTCAGCATCCAACGAGAGTATCTACTTACAAATTTTTAACTGCATCTAGCCCAGGAAATACTTTGTGCCTAGCAGCAGTGTCTGCTAGTCAGCGGATTATCCCGGCTGTTAAGCAAGCTACACCACCTGTAGTTTGGACACTTAATTTTTTCAAAGGAAATGCTTCGGGACCACGGGATACTTAGTGAAGAGCATCAGGAGGCACCCCAAGGCATAGGTGCTGGGACTGGCACTAGGATGCCTTGCGGTGGACAGCCGAGCTCGATCCTTATAAAAGCTTTTTAACTGCAGCAGCTTTAGTGGACGCTACTGGAGCTGGAATTACGCGGCTGCTGGCATGAGACTTGCCCTCCAATAGATCCTTGTAAATGGATTTAAAGTGTATTCATTCAAATTAGAGGGACAATTTAAATTAAAAAGCTTAGAGCTGCCTCCACCACAGGGGGGCTCTCTCGACCCACCAGCGGACAGGCACCAGTATTGGGAGAGGGGGGCTGGCCGTCAGGGTTCACCGCGGCTCTGGCACAAACCCGGCGACACGGAGGTGGCACGGGCAGGAGCGGACTGGCCGTCACGGCTTCTCACTTTTTGGATTTTAGAAGGGCATGACATGCCTATATCTGTGTCTCCCCCTCCTTTTACTCCTCCACCTCTTTTCTTTTCGCATGACTATATGTACTTGTCACTTTTCCATGTGTTAGTTGTGTCTTCTGAACAGTTTGTCAGCTTTTGGACACCTTTGAAGGTGTTTTCTATGTGTTTCTATGTGTTTTTGTTTGCCTGCCATTGGTTTTAACGGTGTTCGAAGGTGTTCGACGAACAGTTCGACGAACAGTTCGGCGAACACACGGGTGTTCGACGAACCGAACCGAACTCGAACACTACGGGGGTGGCTCAACACTACCCGTGATATCCAAGTAAACAAAGCTAAGAAATTCCAAATGGATATCTGGGACAAGCAGAACTGGTGTGTGTATAGATGGAGGGGCCAACCAGACCATTCTCGATCTAAGTATCATAATACATCAAATTCAAGATCGAGATTGAGGTCGATACAGTCTAACAAATCCCAAGAGGACACTCATTCCACTGCTCTGTTGGGTTCTCATATGTCAACATCTAATGTCCCAAACAAGATGCAGACCAGACAATCTAATGAAACGAAAGGACCAAGTCATGTTGGCCCTGCGGTCTCCTCTCAGGGCAGGCTCTAGGTAATCAATTTATCCTCTCATATATTATCTAGGGCACAGGTCGAGATCTTGGGGAGGGGGCTGTCCTTCTCTCCTACTAACGATTTTAATTCTTTTTCAGTGGTAAAGGACTTACATCTCTTTTTCCGCAAAACTAATATTGAAGAAATTGCACTACAAGGGTTCAGTAGTCTAAGATGCTGTGGTCGCCGAGGAGGAGGCCTTGAGATGTTTGGAGGAACAGGCGGATGAACATAACAATCCTCCACGAGGTGGGTTCCCTCAAGCAATTATGCCCAATTCTACAAGTTTCCCCCCCCTGTCTCTCTGCCCAGCAGTGGATATTTTCACTAAACTCGTCACTAAAGATTTTTTAAAATTATCTACAAAATGCAAATTTGATAATCTGACGCAACAACATCGCCAGGCGTTACAACAACTTCAAAAACTCAGTGACGTAGTTATAAAGGGGGAAGACAGGGGGGGTAACATTGTAATCTGGCCTATCCAGAAATACGAACGTGAGGCATTTCAACAATTGAGGGACCCACACAATTAACATCTTGCCCTCTGACCCACTTCTCGGCAAAACTACGGGATATCTTGACACAGGCCCTTGAAAGTGCAATTATATCTAAAAAATTATTTGAGGGACTGACGGTTGCCTTCCCTAGGATCCCGACCTTTACCTTTTACCTAAAATCCACAGGGACCCCGTCGACCCTCCGGGCGTCCGATCATGTCCGGTATTGGGGGGCTCTGTGAGCCCATATGTAAATTTATTGATTATTATTGAAACCTTTAGTAGCAACTTTACCTTCTTATGTAAAGGACACGACGGACGTCCTGACGAGGGTCGACGGTGTCACTGTGGATGAAGGAACTCTTCTAGTCACTGCGAACTTTGAGAGCCTATATACCAGTATTGATCACACCGATGGGTTGGATGCGGTCCGCCTCTTCCTGGGGGCCTCCGACCTGGACAGCCCCATGTGTGAACTTATCCTGGAGCTGCTAGAGTTTGCTCTGACCCACAATTTCTTTGTCTTCAAAGACCATTTTTATCTTCAAAAGTGTGGCACTGCCATGGGGGCGGCCTGCGCTCCCTCCTATGCTAATCTCTTCCTGGGGCAGTGGGAGAAAGAGATTTTTGATGGGGAGTGCGCGCCGGCTGCCAGCCATGTGCTGTGCTGGCTGAGATATATTGACATTTTGTTTTTTTGGCGGGGCTCGGTCCAGCAGCTCGGGGAGTTCATGGACTCTCTCAACGTGAATCAGTATAATTTTAGATTGACTTATGTTTTTGACACCAAAAGAGTGGACTTCTTGGACATCTCCTTGAGTGTGGATGCCAATGGGGATATCCAGACGGACGTCTTTAGGAAGCCCACTTCAGTCAACTCTCTGATTTACGCTGGGTCTACTCATAGTCCGGCAACTTTTGGGGCTGTCCCAGTCGGACAGTTCCTGAGAATGAGGTGGATTTTCTCCACGGAACAAAGCTTTGAACGTGAGGCACAAGACTTGAAACAACGTTTCACACAATGTGGATATAGCCAGAGATGCATCAGAAGAGGATATGATAGGGCCAGGAAGACCTCCCGTATCTCCCTCCTCCACCCTATGACACCAGTGTCGGGGGAGGATGACACCATTCGGTTCATCTCTACCTATAACCACGAGTGGTATAACATGAGAGCAATCCTTCAAAAACATTGGGACATCTTGATGACGGAGCCTGCCCTGAGGGGACACCTCAGGGAGGGTCCATCCATGACACCCTGGAGATGCCGCAATCTTGGAGACATTCTAGTTAATAGCCATTATGTAGCACCGACACCGCGCTTATTTGGCTCAAGTGGTAACTTTAAATGTGGACACTGTGTGGCATGCCCTAATGTCCTACGTTGTACCAACTTCTGCTCGGCAGATGGCACGAAGATATTTAATATCAGACATCACATCACCTGTGGCACATCTAATGTCATCAATTTTGCGACCTGCAGCTGCCCATTGATATATGTCGGTTTGACATCAAGGGAGCTGCGAGTATATATACGCGAGCATGTTAGGGACATTACGGCTGCCAGTTCAGTAAATGATCCAACCCAACTTAAGACAATACCACGCCATTTTAAGGCCAAACATGACTGCAATCCTCGCTCCTTTATGGTGCTTGGTATTGATGTAATACATATGGGGATTCGGGGGGGCAATGTCAGGAAGACACTGGCCCAGAAAGAGTCACAATGGATCATGCATCTGAACACAGTAACACCTAATGGCCTTAATGAGTCTTTAAGATTCTCCCCATTCTTGCAGCCGTAGCTTACCTTGTATATCTCCATCCCCACATGTTTGTACTAACTAGTGATGAGCGGGCATGCTCGCTACTACTCGGTGCTCGCCCGAGCATCTCACTGCTCGAGATGCTCGGCGCTCGCCGAGTATTTCCGGGTTGCTCGAGCGGGAACTTTGGTCCCCTCCCTGCATGTTTGGCGCTCTTTAGAGAGCCAATGAACATGCAGAGATTGCCTGCCATGCACTGTAATGTAGTAGTCATGTTGGTTGTGGGCATTACAGTGATTGGTTGGCTGCACAGCGTCATCAGGTCTATATCAGACCAGGCGCCGCCATGCTCGTCACAGTCACTCCAGATCAGACAGTGTAGGGATAGCTGCTTCTGCGTTAGGGAGAGATTTGATTGTGTATTAGGTAGTGTAGGGAGAAAAACCGTATATTACTTATATCCATCTTAACAAACAGTCCTTCTGAGGACTAATACATCTGCAGAGATACCAGGCAGGCAGGGTGTATAGGCAGGCGGTGTATATAGCAGACTGCAGTGCATATAGCACAAGAGGCTCTATTCCAATTCTGCCTTCTGCTGCTGTTAGACATTTCTATACAAAGGCTCAGGTCTCAGGGGCCAGGAATACTTTTCTTTGGATCTTAATCCTCATTATTTGTTTAAAAAGCAATCTAGAGAACACCGTTTTTCTGCGCCATTTGCTTGTTTTGGGAGAGGTGCTGCTGCGTCAGGGACAGATTTACTTGTGTACTAGGTAGCGTAAGGAGAAAAAACGTACAAGACACATATCCATCTTAACAAACAGTCCTTCTGAGGACTAATCTATCTGCAGAGATATCAGGCAGGGTGTATAGGCAGGCAGTGTATATAGCAGACTGCAGTGCATATAGCACAAGAGGCTCCAATCCAATTCTGCCTTCTGCTGCTGTTAGTTATTTCTATACAAAGGCCCAGGTCTCAGGGGCCAGTGATACTTTTCTTTGGATCTTAAATAGTGTTGAGCCACCCCCGTAGTGTTCGAGTTCGGTTCGGTTCGTCGAACACCCGTGTGTTCGCCGAACTGTTCGTCGAACTGTTCGTCGAACACCTTCGAACACCGTTAAAACCAATGGCAGGCAAACAAAAACACATAGAAACACATAGAAAACACCTTCAAAGGTGGCCAAAAGCTGACAAACTGCTCAGAAGACATAACTAACACATGGAAAAGTGACAAGTACATATAGTCATGCGAAAATAAAAGAGGTGGAGGAGTAAAAGGAGGGGGAGACACAGATATAGGCATGTCATGCCCTTCTAAAATCCAAAAAGTGAGAAGCCGACACGGCCAGTCCGTTCCTGCCCGTGCCACCTCCGTGTCGCCGGGTTTGTGCCAGAGCCGCGGTGGACCCTGACGGCCAGCCCCCCTCTCCTAATACTGGTGCCTGTCCGCTGGTGGGTCGAGCCCACCGCGGTGGGGGGGGGGTAACATCTGCAGAAGAAAGACCATCTTCCAGCCAAACTAACATGTCGACTTCTTTTCGTGGACAATGTGATACGATCCCTTTGTTAAGGACACGCCCATCGCTACAAATTCCAGATGAGGCACAAAAACAGCAGGTGCTTCAGCGGATATCAAGTGCTCCTTCAAGTGGGCTCTCCTCCACCTCAACTTCAACATCACAAATACTCCAGTCCTCAGAGGTGTCACCCCAATCGCACTTGCTTCCTCACAGCTCCCAAGTCTCCAGCTGCCCGTCTGAGTATGGGGTAACACAGATGGTTGAGTCTGCACAGCTGTTTACTCATACTATAGCCTGGGAAACGGAGGTCTGCTCCAGAGCTTCTGTTAATCCAGACGAGGAAATGATCTGCACTGATGCCCAGAATCTTTATAAGTCGGATCCAGGACCAGATGAAGAAGGTTCTGAGCATAATGTAGACCCTCGTTCCCAAACTGTAACTCCTGTTGGTGGAGACAATGATGAAGACGATGATGAGACTCAAATACCTGATTGGAGCGACAACTTGACTTTTCGGTCAGGGCAGGAAGAGGTTGGCTTTGAGGACGACGGGTGTGATAACACACAGAGTGATGATGACAAGGTTGGAGATCCCACTTACTGTCAACCCACAGTCAGCCAGTCGATGAGGTCACCCGGGCCTTTGCCTGGCCTTTGGGATGTCGCGGTGGTCGGCTCCCTGGCCCGTACCCTGGGGTCACTCTTTAAAAGGGTGGATAATTGTTAATTTTATAAGAGTTTGTGACACCACCTGTGGTATCTGGTGAGAAGCACCAGCGCTGCAGCAGTCCACTGAGGCCCGTGATAAGGCAGCTCAATGGTATAGCTCCCCACAGGTGGAGCTAGGTCTCAGGGCAGCGTATGCAGGGGGAATGCAGGACAGGCGAGACCCAGCTGGGTCAGAGCAAGAACGGAAACGGACACGGTAGTCACTTCAGTACCTTTTACTGGAGGAAATTCAGGCACATCCTGGAGCACTGTAGGGTGAAGGGTGCATATCAGGATCCTCCCCAATGAGCGGGTGTAGGGCCTCCTGTTTCTTGCCTCTGCGCAGTAAGTTTCTGACCTGCCTGGAGCTAGGCCTAACTTTGTCTCTGTCCTGCGCTGGCTGACCTTGTGGTAGGGCCTTCTCTTGAAGTTCACGCTCCCAGTATGCGGGGCCTAAGCGTCTCCTGGCTCTGTTACGTATCAGCACCTTAGCGATCCTGGGACTTGTAGTTCTCCAGGGATTCCGGTTATGCCTTACTGGGTCATAGAGATCCCGGTAAGCTCGGATCCGGTGTCCGGTAAATGCTTCGGGGTGAGCTGGTTAAGCTCCTCTGCCCCTTATGTACTAACTCGCCCCTCGCCTTTGGCCTACTCGGGCCCTCAATAGGCTATGCACACTAACGGCAGCTTGCTGCGCTTCACCGATCTTATGACGCCGGCACACCTTAAGCTCTATCTGGGCTCCCTGAATCTAGCTAGCAGGAGCCTCGTGATCCACTGCTGAACTATTAACTGAGTTCTCTAGACTAGACTGAGCTCCACTGCAGACTGACCTCTCTTAGGCTTCTCTACTGCAGGAACTCTTCAGAGGAACTGAACTGCCTAGCTCCACCTTCCCTATTTATATCCCTAACGGGCTCCCTCTGCTGGTCTGAGGTGGAAGGTGGAGATGTGTGAATGTTTATGGGGGCCTCTTGTGGAGGATTCCATCAATACACTCTTCTAGGATCTGTGATACCAAGCGCAGCGGGGCGTCACAGATGCTATTGACGACGAGGTTAGGTTGCGCCTTCCTGGATAGAGACGGAGTACTGGAAGCACGTCAACAACTGCATCCTCAACCACAACTCCGCCTCTGACCACAAGTCGCATGGGCTCTAAGCCTTGCATAGCCTGGGCATTTATTCAGATCGATAAGGATGACCCAACTCGTGTTATCTGTAATATTTGTCACCAAAAGCTAAGTAGAGGCCAAAAAATCCATAGTTTGAGTACTTCATGCATGTACCGTAACATGGATATGAAGCATAAGTTGCAGTGGGAAGCTCACTGTCCTACAATGCGGCCTAGCAGGCTGGGCCAACCACCGTCTGCCCCATCTTGTGCATCCGCGGCCTCTTCATCCTCTGTGACTGGGGGGACAGCAGTCACACATGTTTTTGGACGCAGACCTGCCACCTCTTTACCTGCAACAGCCAGTGTGATTGGCAGGTCGTCAGTTCATTGGGAAGTGGAAACACCTGCTGGTGTTGAGAGCTCTCTGACATCTAGAGCACCACCTTTGGATCAAGGCAACCTAACATGTCCGCCTGCATCTTCCTCACAGACCGGCAGTTTGCCAGGGACACCCTACTCAACCCCGTCAAAGCACAACAGCCAGCCCTCGGTCCCTCAGATGTGGACAAGTAAAAGACCATTTCCTCCTAGCCATGAGAAAGCTAAGAGGCTGAATTTCACCATCTGCAAGCTGTTGGCTACAGAAATGCTGCCTTTCCGCCTGGTGGACACAGTGGATTTTTGAGACCTTATGTCCGTCGCAGTGCCCCAGTACCAGATGCCCAGTCGGCACTACTTCTCAAAGAAAGGTGTGCCTGCGCTCCACCAGCATGTCGCACACAACATCACCGCTTCTTTGAGAAACTCTGTGTGTGACAGGGTGCATTTCACCACAGACACTTGGACGAGTAGGCATGGACAGGGGCGTTACATGTCGCTGACAGGGCACTGGGTAACTATGGTGACAGCAGGACAAGGGGCTGCTGTCCAAGTCTTGCCGTCCCCGCGAGTTGTACGTCAATCCTCTTTATCTAGAAGTTCCTCCACTGCTTCTGCCTCCTCAACCTCCTCTCGGTCCTCCACCTGCACCCAAAGCCTGTCTGGTAATGCCACCTGCTTTCTAACTGCGCACCTCCTTACTATGCTGGCAGCAGGGCTCAACGGCATCAGTGTTTACTTTGAAATGTCTGGGAAATGTGAGTCACACAGCTGAGGACTTGTGGTCAGCTCTGGAGACCCAGTTTCATGAATGGTTGTCTCCACTGGACCTGCAACCAGGGAAGGCCGTGTGCGACAATGCTGCAAACCTGGGTGCGGCCCTTCGCCGGGGCAATGTTACACACGTGCCTTGTATGGCTCACGTGTTGAACCTGGTTGTCCATAAATTTTTAGCCCACTATCCCGGACTAGATGGCCTTCTGCAGAGGGCACGGTCGCTGTGTGCTCACTTCCGCCGTTCGCATCCCGCAGCTCAACGACTTACATCTCTACAGAAGTCGTTGGGCCTGCCAGTTCACTGGCTGAAATGCGATGTGCCGACACGGTGGAATTCAACTCTGCACATGTTGCAGCGACTGTGGCAGCACCGACAAACCCTGGTGCAATAGTTTCTGACGTATAGCCTGGGCGAACGAGATCCAGAGGTGGGGCAAATCACACAGCAGGAGTGGTCTCAGATCAGGGACCTATGAAGTTGACGCGCCCCCTGGGCCGTGGGGTACCCGGAGCCGGGCCGGTAGACGCTGGGGGTTGTAGTCACTGTGGCGGTGACCCGGTCCGTGACCCAGGGCGGTCAATCCAACGGTAATTTGTATATATGGATTTTATAATGTCCGACTACGCCACTTGTGGAGTGCGGCCAAAGGGGCCGCCGCTGCGGAACAGTCCTCTGAAGCTGGTGGTTTTGCTGCAATGGTATTATTACTCACCACAGGAAGAGTGTAGCTTCAGGGCAGTGTGGGCGGATGATGGTGGTTGTAGTGCAGGGAGTCAGTAATGAACACAGAGTCCGTGTGATGCAGTCCCAAGATCTTTACTCACAGTTGTTGCAGTCCAGATTACAGGTACCAGTGCTATCTCACCCGTCGTGCTGTGCGTACTCAGTTAGGGGCTCAGTCCACCCCCAGATAGCTCTGGAGTACTTAGCAGGACCCCCTTCTGTGTGTCCTTTCTCTGGCCTTCTCCCTGCACCTCACACCCAGTGACACTTCTATCCGGTATCCTCGGGCCTTGGCGGGCGACTTGTGTTCCGTCCCCTGGGTCCTATGTGGCTACCTTCTTAGTGAGACTGGTGTGGACTTTTGCCTGCAGTACATGAAATGCTGCAGCCTACGGTTTCTAGTTGAGCCTTGCTGTTTCTCCTCTAGTTGAGGGACCGGTTCCCCTTATCTGGCCTGACCCCTCTACCTCCTGGTAGCAGCGGGAGTACAGGTGGCCTTCTGCACGGCCCGTAGCCCTAGGGTCCCTTCGGTTCCTGGAGCCTTCCTGCTCCCACTCCTCTCTTCTCTCCTTCAGTCCTGGGCCTCCCAGGCTAGGCCCGCCTCCGGAGCAGAGCTCATGCCGAGCCTCTGCTCCTGTCACTTTTCCTCCTCTGACTGGCTTGCTTTTTCTAAGATGGCTTCCTATTTATACTCTCCCTGTCATGTGCTCCCCTAAGCTGCTCCCCTAAGCACCCACTACATAGGATCCTCCCACCAGCTAGGGACCTGGGACTGTGCTCTCCCTTAGGAGCAATCTCGCCCTAACCCCACTGCGGGTATGTGTTGGATGCAGGTGTTAGGGTCCCGAGCCATACGCCTTCCTTACCTGAGGTTGAGATACCACACCTCTGGGTGAGATGCAGTAACTCTGTGGTGACTGCACCCTCAGGGGCGCCACACACCTTTCTGCACAGTTTTGAAATGGCGACGAAGATGTTTAGTGCTGACGACGATGCCATTATCAGCATAACTATTCCGGTGATTTACATGCTGGAGCACACATTAAACAGAATTCAGAGTCAGGTGGTCGGACAAGAGGAGGTGGAGGAAGTAGAGGAGGAGTCGTATGCGGAAGGGATAACATCTCCAAGGTCCAGACGGTTGGCAGCACCAAGGAGGCAGGCATGGGAGGGTGGGGGAGAGGGATTAAACAGGGCGCATGGTAGCAGCCAAACTGTTGAGGAAGGTGCAGGAGCCGAGGAAGAAGTGGAGGATGAACTGGCGATGGGCATGGAAGACTCATCAGATGAGGGAGACCTTGATCACATTTCTGTTGTGCGAGGTTGGGGGGAGAGGGCAGAGGAAAGAAGCATGATTTTTACCTCGCTACCAACACAACAAGGACTTGGTCCTCTTGGATGCGCAAGACACATGAGTGCCTTCTTGCTGCACTACCTGCAACATGACCCTCAGATTGCAGAATTCGAAGTAATCTCGACTACTGGGTTGCCACACTCTTATATCCCCGGTACAAAAGTAAATTTGCCGAAATAATTCCTGCCATAAAAAGGGATTGACGCATGCAGGAGTATCTGCAGACGCTGTTGCAGAATCTTACATGTGCTTTTCCACAAAACACCAGTGGTGCACGAAGTGAATCTCACAGTTCTAACTTGCCAACCGCGGGACTGTCGAGTCTTCATCACTCAAACCGTAACAGTAACACAGTATCTGCTGGTAACAGCAATTTTGTGAAATCGTTTCACCACTTTTTTAGACCATCCTTTGCAAGGCCACAGGAGACAAGAAGTCTGACACATAGTCAATGCCTAGAGAGGATGGTGCAGGAGTATCTCCAAGTGAACATCGAAGCCATGACTGTGTCACTGGACCCTTGCTCATTTTGGTATTCCAATCTGGAAAAATGGCCGGAGCTCGCCACTCACGCCTTGGAGATCTTGTCATGCCCTGCAGCCAGTGTTCTCTCTGAACGTGTGTTCAGCGCTGCTGATGGTGTGCTGACAGATCAGCGCACGCGGCTGTCCACTGAGAATGTAGACAGACTCACGTTCATAAAGATGAACAAATCATGGATTCGCAAGGACTTTTCTAATCCTGTGTTATCCTTGGGAGGCTAAAAGCTTGAGGATTTGGTAATATCACCTCACCAACCGTTTTAAGCAACTGTGGGGCAATTGATGCCACTTAACCCTAGAACGCATGACCATAAAAATCTACACTTTCATATACCTGGGGCCTTTTAGGCCCGTGTGCAAATAACATTGAATAACTCAAACTCAAATGACAAACAACTATATACATGAAGAATACCTAGAGTTTCAAAATTCTAACTAAAGTAATCTTGCAGAAAATAGAAAACAATTAACAGGGCGGGACTGCGAGGCCCCAGGTATGCGTTCTAGGGTTAAGTGGTGTCTGTGCCACAATTTTGGGAAAAAATGGAAACTCTTTTTGGAGTCCCCTTGCTGTGTCTTACGTGACGTTGGCATCGTCAATTCCAGGTGGGTTGGGTCGCTCACCCCCCCTTTTAACTGTAAGAAAATACATACACTATGGCTTGGGGTAACACAGATGATTGAGTCTGAAGAGCTGTTTACTCAGAGGTCTGCTCCAAATCTTCAGTGTCTGCTAGTCAGCGTAGAATTTTTAACTGCATCTAGCCTAGGCAATACTTTGGGCGTAGTAGCCCAGCTGCGAAGCAAGCTGCACCGCCTGTGTATCTAATAAGAATTTTTAAATGCATCTAGCCTAGGCAGACTGTGGGGACCCCCAACCAAACCCAGACGCTCAGCCCCCCTACCGCCCCCCTTTCCTTGACAATACAATAATGTAACTCTTACAACAGGATGGGTGAGGATCGGTCACAGCTTTATTAACTCTTTATACTCATTCCATTAGAAAGACATTTTATTTCTAAAATAATTCAGCTTGTTGCAGCATGCCCTGGGTCTCCACTCCGGCAACTTGGCCAACAAGTGTAACTCTCCAACATGTCCTTTCTATTTCCAGGCCACGGAGGATCCTGCGTACTCGTATGCAGGACTCTGACCCCCACCCATCACTCTTAACGCTTGTTCCACTCCGTCCTGGAGTACTGACAGGAATATGTCCAGTCCAATATCCATTAAGTGAACACCGTCGGGCCGTATGAGGCCTGCTTTATCTCCTTCCAGTTGTCGGTGTCGTACCACTACACTGCCTCTGTCTCTTCTAAATTTTGCCATCCGAATATTTATTACCCGCCTTGTCCGTTCGATGGCCGTGATGTCTCGCGCACCTTGCCATACCACTATCGGCACAATCTCTGACCATACTATAGCTAGTTTTGTGAAAAATTCTCTGAAGCGCTCAGTGTCTAGTTTCATTATTGCCATTAGTTATGCGCTCTTGTGATGACCTAGGTTGTTTCCCCCAGCCTGTATAACTAAGATGACCAGACATCTTGCCTCTCTCCCTACCTTGATTACCTCCATTAGTACCTGTGGCCATAGCAGGCCTCTAATACCTCTCCAGTTGAAATATGTGTTATGAAACTCTAATTTCCTCCCACCTGGGCGGACTTTCGCCCTTTAATCTGCCCAATATATATACGAGTGGCCTATCACCCACACTGTTGGCTTAGCGTCACCTGTAAAAGAAACAAACTACGTTAGGATAACAAGTCCGGTCTTATGTATCTTGCCAAACACGTGGATCACCAGCTCTCTATCCTCTGAACTTCCGTTTCTGACAGTCCTGCTCTTGCTGCTTCTGTGGCCGCGCCTATGCGGAATTAGTGTGTCCCGTAATCTTTGGGGTGGTTCCCTGCCGATGTTATGCATTTATTAAATATAGCTTGGAACTGGTATCTTGATAATGGCGTCCCATCAATGTGTGATAGGAACAAATTACTTTGTGATCTGATGGTTAGATATGGTTTTACTATTGTTACCCGACTCAGTGTACCGTTTGTGGGTTGTAGAAGTACCCAAGTGCCCCTGCCCGCTGGAACCATTTTCGATTTGTGCATGCGTAGACGTATTGCATTATTGCCTATGACTACGTCCTGGTGTAATAAGCCTCCACTGGTGCTAATTTTGGATTGAGGGACTAATTCGCTTATGCATAGCGCCCCGAAGAAGGCGATCACAAATGCAGTAGACAGTAGTGTTGCTTCAAATTGTGAGTGTCATGTTAATGGTGTTAGGGATATAATGTGAGAAATCAGTTTTAGTGACACGGGACGGGACGTCTACACTCCTGACTTGGCTGACCCCTTTTCCACCCTTTTATGGATTGTCTGATGATGAATCTTTGTCACATCTCCCCAATTCAGTAGTTGGAAGTGAAATGCTACTCCGGTCAGACACCGCTGCGCTGACGCCCCTGATATGCCCCTCATCATTACCTGGTGGAGAAATTCTATGGTGACTTGTGATCTGGCTTGTTCACATTGGTCAACCCGTCTGCCTGCTACTAGTCGTGTCCACTCTTCCCATGCCTTACCGTATGCTTGCCACGTCGACGGGGCAACTGACGCTCTGATTAATGGCATCAACTATTCGCCACTAGATCCCATAGGGAAGGTGGGCAACTGTTGTCCCGATGGGTGGGCATTGTGTAAGAGCTCTGTGAAAATCTGCCAATTGAATTGTTATAAAGCGTTAGCAGCAGCTTTAGACCCCTCAGCATAGTGGCTAGCGCGGACCCATACATTGTGTTTTAGGCACAGGAATGCTAGCCTGGGTAGTAGGCCTAGCACTGGGAGAGACGATGATGCCATTTTATTAATGCAGTGCGCTAAGCTGGTGTTTTTTGTTATGAAGCGTATATTTTTGTAAGCCAGGAGCGCGCCCCATATTTCTATTGCTACCACTATTGGGAAGAAAAATTATTTTCAGGGCTAGATGCAGCGAAAAATTATTATTAATTGAAAAGCTGGTGGAGCTTGGTATAGATGGCCTAATACAATGAGACCCACACACTGCTAGAAGGCCAAATATTTTTTCAGTTAGATGCAGAAAAATATTATATTCAATTTGCAACCTGATGGAGGTCAGTATAGATGGACTAATAGAACAAGTCCCACACACAGCTAGAAGGTCAAATATTTTTTCAGAGGTAGATGCAGAAAAAAATTATATTCAGTTTGCAACCTTATGGAGGTCAGTATAGATGGACTAATAGAACAAGTCCCACACACAGCTAGAAGCCCAAATATTTTTTCAGAGGTAGATGCAGAAAAAAATTATATTCAGTTTGCAACCTTATGGAGGTCAGTATAGATGGACTAATAGAACAAGTCCCACACACAGCTAGAAGCCCAAATATTTTTTCAGAGGTAGATGCAGAAAAAAATGATATTCAGTTTGCAACTTGATGGAGGTCTGTATAGATGGATTAATAGAACAAGTCCCACACACAGCTAGAAGCCCAATATTTTTTCAGAGGTAGATGCAGAAAAAAATATATTCAGTTTGCAACCTGATGGAGGTCTGTATAGATGGATTAATAGAACAAGTCCCACACACAGCTAGAAGCCCAATATTTTTTCAGAGGTAGATGCAGAAAAAAATATATTCAGTTTGCAACCTGATGGAGGTCTGTATAGATGGATTAATAGAACAAGTCCCACACACAGCTAGAAGCCCAATATTTTTTCAGAGGTAGATGCAGAAAAAAATATATTCAGTTTGCAACCTGATGGAGGTCTGTATAGATGGATTAATAGAGCAAGTCCCACACACAGCTAGAAGCCCAATATTTTTTCAGAGGTAGATGCAGAAAAAAGTATATTCAGTTTGCAACCTGATGGAGGTCTGTATAGATGGATTAATAGAACAAGTCCTACACACAGCTAGAAGCCCAATATTTTTTCAGAGGTAGATGCAGAAAAAAATATATTCAGTTTGCAACCTGATGGAGGTCTGTATAGATGGATTAATAGAACAAGTCCCACACACAGCTAGAAGCCCAATATTTTTTCAGAGCTAGATGCAGAAAAAAATTATATTCAATTTGCAACCTGATGGAGGTCAGTATAGATGGACTAATAGAATGATGCTATGCCCAAAAGATTTTACTTCACTAGGTGCAGTAAAAAAATTGGTATTCTATACACAGGTGGTATATCTTGCAACACAGATAGGCTACTCCACTGACTAACACACTCTGCAATAGGCCAAAAAGGATTAGCTTTGCTAGATTCAGCCAAATGCTGTGAAAAAACTTGCACAGCACTGGCACAGACCTGCCTGGCAAAAACTGATAGGAACTGATGTAACCTAGTCCTGAAAAGGACTCCAATTACAATTAGTCTTTACTCCCACAATCTATCTATTTAAGAGCACAGACCTGCCTGATAAAAGTCGTAGGAAATGCTGTAACCTAGTCCTTAAAAGGACTGCAATCACAACTATTCCCTACTCCCAAGCTATCTGTATATTTGTGCGAAAATTGGCTTGAAATTAACAAGGTATAGCGCACACAGCAACAGCGGTGCCGTCTAACACGCAGCTGCAGCAGTGAGAAAATGGTGGCGACGGGGAAAATGGCTTGGTCTTATAGGGCAAGGACATGTGACATACACTGCCAATGACACATGCCCTTGCTTGTGTGAAAAAAAGCACTTCGCTCCGTGTGTGCGCTGCTGATAGGCTGACAGATTGCACCTCCCCACTGCAAATGCGGGAAAGAGAAAAAAAAATGGAGATCTTCATTGTTCCTGCAGAGATCCATCCCCTGCCCCTCCCCCCACCCCGCTGTACACTCAAACTGCGTATTAACATTAATTTTCATCATTACTGAGAAAAAATCCAGTTATGATTTTGGTGCACGAACAGTTATCGAACATAACCTCGAACAGCCAAATTTTTCTCAAATTGTTCGTGTTCGCCGAACGGCTCGAACACCGCCCAAAACAGCTCGAATTTGAGATTGGCTAACAGTTCGAGTAGAACAACGCTCATCTCTAATCTTAATCCTCATTATTTGCTTAAAAATCAATCCAGAGAACACCATTTTTTCTGCGCCATTTGCTTGTTGGCACTGCAGAATACAGCCAGGTCCTTTCCATATTAGAGCGCTAGAAATCCAGCTATTTAAAACTGTGTTTTTTACGTCAAACGGATCACATATACGTTGTCAGAAAATACTGCCATTTCTGGCTTCCATTAAAAACTTCCTTTAGTGTGTCATTGAAGTGTGGCGCCCCTGCGAGTTCAATCACCACAGAGGTACTGTATCTCACCCAGAGGTGTGGTATCTCACTCTCAGGTAAGGAAGGAGTACTGCCCGGGCCCCTAACATGTGCATCCATCACTACACTACTCCAGACGGGCAGGAGGGGCAATATGCGCTGCTCCTCTGCTGAGCCCTGTCCCTGGCTGGAGAGGGGGGGAACCAAAGTAGGGGGAACCATGTAGTGGGTGTGGGTGGAGGAAGAATTTCAGGGGCGTTCAGTAAGAAGTGATATAAAAAGAGTTGGAACCATCTAGAAGGGTTCCAGTCAGAAGAAGAAGTGAGATAGAGTCCGAGGAGGAGTTGGGAGCAGGAGCTTTGTAGGAGCTCGGCTCAGGGGAAGCACATGCCTGAGTGAGGAGGCCCAGGAGAAAGAGAGAAGAAAGGAACAGGAACATAGAGAAGGCTCCAGGAGTGAAGAAAGGATCCCCGGTGGTACGGGCAGTGCTTGAGGTCACCCGTACGCCCGAATCTACCAGGCGGTGGAGGGATCGGGTCGCAGAGGGGACCGGCCCCTAACTAGTGAGAATTGCAATATTCAACTAGGTAACCGGAGGCTGCAGCATTTCTGGTGCTGCTGCCACTAGCCACATCTATCTCAACGAGGAAGGTGGCCATAGAGGACCCAGGGGACAGAGAAGATGTCGCCCGACAAGGTCCGCAGTCACTGGATTGGGACACTAGGTGTGAAGGTCAGGGAGATGGCCAGAAGGAACACACAGAAGGGGGTCCCGTTATGTACTCCAGAGATACCTGAGGGTTGGCTGAATCCCTCCCTGAGTAAGCACAGGACGACGTGGGAAGTTATGATCTGCAGTTGTAACCAGGAGCAAAGTGAGAACTGTGAGTAAATCCCGAAGACTGCACCCCCCTGTCTCTGTGAATTATTATTGCTGCGCCATCATCCCCTGCACTACACTGCACAGCAACATCTTTAACATCACCATTTACTGCCCGGGAGCTAAGCTCTACCTGTGGAGAGCTTAACCAACTCTGCTGTATTAACAACAGCTCCAGAGTACCTGCTCCGCAACGGCGACTCCCTTTAGCCGCATACCACAGGTGGCATCACGAACTGTATATAAGAACTATAAATCCCCTGTAAATAACCCCTTTTGTTGACCGCCTTGGGTCACGAACCGGGTCACCGTCACTGTGACATCTCCCCTAGCAACGATCGGCTCAGGACCGAGTACCCCATGGCCCAGGGGGCGCGTCATATTTGGCTTCACGAACAGGATATGAACCACCCATTTTCACCGGGTATTGTGCGCCTAAAGACTGTGTTCTATACTGAATGTGGCACCCGCCCCAGAAGAAGGGGCGCCATTATGTGTGAGACCAAAGACAACAAGAAACCACCTCCCATCATTCACCGGGTTCCAGAATGGCGCCAAAAGAGGGGCCCGCCCTAAGCAACAGTGGCCATGTATGTAGATGTGTCCATCAAGATGGGGGGCCGCCCCTAGGTGTGGCCGACAGCAAGCTGCCATGGATCCGCCCGAAAAGGGGAGAGGAGAAAAGAAACCTGGGAGACAGGGTGGAGTCTCCAGCAGTCTAGACAGACCGCACCCGGCGGGCAGCTTGGAGGGGAGTCAGGATCAAGCTCCCGTCCGTGGCCTGCAGCGTGCCGAGATGCCTCTCACCCTGGAGGAGGCGATCTCCAAATTATCCCTGGAGGATACAGAGTTCCTCCATGCCGAAGTACAAGAGTTAGGCCGGAGGATGGAGAAGGCCCAGCAGGATGTCATCACTAGCTGGAAGGAGGAGCTGCTGGAGAAGATCTTGACCCAGCAGCAGCCAGCGCTGCATTCCACCAGCAGCGCTCCAGCCCCGGAGGAGCCTGAACGGAGCCAGGAGGCAGAGAGCAGCACAGGAGCGGCGGGGGAGCAGGTAAAAGGAGTCTCCCTGTCCCGGGCGCTGAGAGTGCTGACCTGCTTCTGGGCCTCCTGGCGGAGCCTCCAATCTCAGGCACCGACTCCGCAGCCTTGCTTATAGGCCCCCTACCAGAGCCACCTGCCCCCGCATCTCAGTGGGTGTACAGAAGCCCCGTCTAGGACTGGTCCGCCAAGTTCGAGGACCAGCAGGGACTCCCTCTGACACCTACACCCGCACCCCCCGTTGCCTGCCAAGGAGGAGAGGAGTTTCAATGGGACAACCGGGAGGGGAACCTCATGGGGTTCCCATGGGAGACCTAGACCCAGGACCTCAGGAGGGAGGAGCACTGTAGGCGGGAGCTCCTGCAGTTAGAAAAGGAGCGGCACATCTGGCAGGTGCGATGGGAGCGAATGGAGGCCCAGAATATGGCGGCCAAAAGCCGGGCCTGCAAGACAAGATCTGCCACATCCAGTCCCCGTCTGGAGGGGATAGTGCTGAAATTTGACCTGGAAGCCAGGTGGGGTTTCGTTAGAGTGCCGCAGATGGATGGAGACGTCTTTGTAAATTGGCGGGACGTCAAACCCCATTTCCAATAGGGGCATCTCGGCCAAGACCTCTACCCCTGTGACCGTGTCACCTTTACCCGACACAAGTGAGAGAACGGGTGGTATGCCCTCCAGGAGTACCGAGTGGTGGAGGAGGGAAAGGACATGCCCCCGCAGTACAAGGCTAATGACTCGGCTGGGTCAGCCTGCAGAAATCAGGTGTTTCCCAGGAGGGGCACCACTACTAAGTGACTTAATTGATACTGAACTGAACTGTAAATAGTTACACGGAAGGGTATTGCAGTGATTGTTGTGTGTGTGTTTCCATAGTTACCCAGTAAGGGTACCAAAAACTGACAGGCTGAGGACTGTGAGCAACCAAAAACTTAACTTGTAAATAGTTTGCACTTATTAAAGTGCCCCTTATTGGTTTTATATAAATAGACCTCAGAACAAAAACCCGTTTGGCGTGGCCGAAGACGTGGTCCAATGATTGGATCATCTATGCCCTGCAGCCATGCCAAGGGCCTGTGCTGGGGGTTTTGGACGGGTCCTTCATGTTCATCAGAGTTGCACCTTGTTTAGTGGAATGGACACCCAGTTACAGATTGCGCTTTAGCAGGCTAAAAATGTTTGATATGAGAAATGTTTTATATGTATGAAGAAAAATGTTCTTTAAAAAGTTTTAAATAGTAATCTGTAACGTTTAAGAAATGTGCCTCCCATAAAGGGAAGAAAAAGTTTGTATGTAATCTTATATACGAATGCATTCTAAAACTTGTATGTCTAAAATCTTGTTTTACTCTGTTCCAGCCCGCGGACCTGCTGTGTTTTACCAGGGTGGTATGTGGCGCCCCTGCGGGTTTAGTCGCCACAGAAGTACTGCAGCTCACCCAGAGGTGTGGTATCTAACTTACGGGTAAGGAAGGAGTACTGCCCTGTACCCTAACACCTGCATCCAACACTACACTACTCCAGACCGGCAGGAGGGGCAAGATGCGCTGTTCCTCTGCTGAGCCCTGTCCCTGGCTGGAGAAGGGGGGAACCAAAGTAGGGGGAACCATGCAGTGGGTGTGGGTGTAGGAATAAATTCAGTGGAACTCAGAAAGAAGTGATATAAAAAGGGATGGAACCATCTAGAAGGGTTCCAGTCAGAAGAGGAAGTGAGAGAGAGTCAGAGGAGGAGTTGGGAGCAGGAGCTCTGCAGGAGCTCGGCTCAGGGGAAGCGCGGGCCTGAGTGAGGAGGCCCAGGAGAAGGAGAGAAGGAAGGAACGGGAGCAGAGAGAAAGCACCAGGAGTGAAGAAAGGATCCCAGGGATACAGGCAGTTCTGGAGATCACCCGTACGCCCGAATCTACCAGGCGGTGGAGGGATCGGGTCGCAGAGGGGACCGGCCCCTAACTAGTGAGAATTGCAATATTCAACTAGGTAACCGGAGGCTGCAGCATTTCAGGTACTGCAGCCACTAGCCACATCTATCTCACCGGGAAGGTGGCCATAGAGGACCCAGGGGACAGAGAAGATGTCGCCCGACAAGGTCCGCTTTCACGGGCTTGGGACACTAGGTGTGAGGGTCAGGGAGACAGCCAGAAGGAACACACAGAAGGGGGTCCCGTTATGTACTCCAGAGATCCCTGAGGGTTGGCTGAAACCCTCCCTGAGTAAGCACAGGACTACGTGGGAAGTTATGATCTGCAGCTGTAACCAGGAGCAAAGTGAGAACTGTGAGTAAATCCCGAAGACTGCACCCCCCAGTCTCTGTGAATTATTACTGCTGCACCATCATCCCCTGCACTACACTGCACAGCAACATCTTTAACATCACCATTTACTGCCCTGGAGCTAAGCTCTACCTGTGGAGAGCTAAACCAATTCTGCTGCATTAACATCAGCTCCAGGGGACCTGCTCCGCAGTGGCGGCTCCCTTGAGCTGCATACCACAGGAGGTGTTACGAACTGTATATAAGAACTATAAATCCCCTGTAAATTTCTGGCCTCCATTAAAAATTCCATCAGTGAGTCAGTGAAGCAATTCACACCAGTTTGCTGTTCAAACTACTTACCTACAGGCCAGGTATTTAAAACTGCGTTTTCTCCGTCAAACGGATCACATATACGTTGTCAGAAAATACTGCCATTTCTGGCCTCCATAAAAAAAATTTTTTACTGTATCATTGAAGCAATTCACCGCACTTTGCTGTTCAAACTACTTACCTGCAGGCCAGGTATTTAAAACTCTGTTTTCTCTATCACACGGATCAAATATAAGTTCGCTTCAAACTCAGTCATTTGTAGTAAGCGTAGAAGATTCTGTCCTCCATTTAAAATGGGCAAGGCATGTGGCAAGGGACGGGGAACTGGACGTGATGGTAATGGTGCATACAGAGGCCGAGGACAAGGCCGTGGGCAAGCCGAAATTATGCCACAACAAACACTCACATCTTCTTGCCTGACCTTCCTGTCCCAATTTCTAGGGGTTCGGAGCACACCACTATTGAACCCAGAGCAGTGTCAAAAGGTTCTTGGTTGGATAGCGGATAATGCTTCCAGTCACTTAGCCACCACCACCACCACCACCACCATCCTGTCTTCCACACCGTCAAGTCTCAGTAGTCGAGAGTCTGGACTGCATATTTCTCACCCTGATCCGCCTTCCTCCCACCATGCTGAGTACCCAGAGACAACTGATCCCACACGTGGACACTCTGAAGAGCGGTTCTCTTTTTCATTTATAGATTCGGGCCTCTCGCCCAGTCCACTTGAAGCAGGGCAAGAGGAGATCGCGTATAGCGATGCCCAAATATTTGAGCAGTCATGGTCACACGAAGGCGACGGTGGGAAAGTGTCACAAGAGGTGGACGATGATGAGACACAGTTGCCAGAAAGTAAGGAGGAGGACCAGGGTGCGGAAGTGGAAGATGAGGTGGTGGATGATATAGTAACTGACCCAACCTGGCAGGAGGACATGCAGAGTGAGGACAGCAGCACACAGGGGGAGGGAGGCAGAGCACCACAACAGGTAGGAAGAATCAGTGTGGTGGCCGCAGACAGAAGGCAGGCAACTGTTCCCCGTAACACCAACACGAAGGAAGTTGCCAGTACAACTGTTAGGTCTTCCCGAGTCTGGTTGTTTTTTCAAGACTCTGCCGATAACCCCAAAATGACCATTTTCACCACCTGCCAGGCCAGCATCAGCAGGGGTGGCAAAACGACCAGCCTGAGCACCACAAGCATGATCAGGCACATGGCAGCAAAGCACTCGACTTTGTGGGCCGAACCCCAGTGTCCAGATACAGTGTCTGCAGGTGGCAACATTACTTCTTCTGCTGTTGTGCATGCAAGCCAATCCCCTCTCCATGGTGCATGCGAAGACGCCTCCTACCCTGCACCTGTCGTTGCATACTCTCAAGTAGCAGCATCAGGAAGCACGTTCACGTCTTTGTCCCAGCGCAGCGTTCAGTTGTCCATACCCCAGTCCTTGAAACACAAGCGCAAATTTGCTCCCAACACTCCACAGGCCACACTACTAAATTCTCACATTTCACGACTGCTTGCACTCAAAATGTTGCCTTTTAGGCTCATGGAGATGGAAGCATTCCGCAACCTGATGGCGGAGGCAGTCCCTCGGTACTCAGTCCCCAGCCGCCACTATTTCTTCCGGTGTGCCGTCCCCACATTGCACAAGCACGTGTCCCAAAACATTAGCCGTGCCCTCAACAACGCAGTTACCGGTAAAGTCCACCTAACCACGGACATGTGGACAAGTGCTTGGGGGCAGGGATGGTACATCTTGCTGACGGCACACTGGGCTAACAAAGTGAAAGCGGGGACACAGTCGGACCTTGGGACGGAACACATCGTCCCGACACCAAGGATTGCGGGCCCTGGGTCAATCAGCGTTGCCCCGACGGTCTATAGCTCCTGCACCTCATCCTCCTCAGCCTCCTCCTCCTCTTCAGCCTCCATCTCCGAAATGACCACATAAGTCACAAGCTGGAAGCACTGCCTCGGCTAAGCAGCAACAGGCTGTGCTGAAGCTAATATGCTTAGGTGAAAAACCGCACAATGCTGAAGAGTTGTGGACAGCTCTGAAAGACCTGGCAGATCTGGTAGGAATGCTACACTCTGAGAAAATCTCCTTCTACGTGCTGTCCAGCCTCTCCCACTGCTTACTGCTTGGTCTACCCTGGCTTCAAACACATGAGCTGGTTCTGAATTGGAGTTCGGGAGAGGTACTCCATTGGGGTCAGGAGTTTCAGAAGACCTGCTTGGTTCCAGTCCATCCTGCTCGTCCTCCATCTACTCCATGCACTGCCTCGGCCAAGCGGCAACATAATGTGGTGAAGCTAATATGCTTAGGTGAAAAAACGTACAATGCTGAAAAGTTGTGGACAGCTTTGAAAGAGCAAGCAGATCTGTGGCTGAAACCACTGACCCTACAGCCAGGCATGGTCGTGTGTGACAATGGCCGGAACCTGGTGGCGTCTCTGAGGCGAGGCGAGCTCACACACGTACCATGCCTGGCCCATGTGCTTAACCTCGTGGTTCAGCGGTTTCTCAAATCCTACCCGTAGCTGCCAGATCTCCTTGTTAAAGTACTCCACCTGTGTGCCCATTTTAGAAAGTCAGCTACAGCTTCCGCCGCCCTGGCAGTATTTCAGCAGCGTTTGCAGCTTCCGGCTCACAGACTGGTCTGTGATGTCCCCACGCATAGGTACTCTACACTGCAGATGTTGGGAAGGATTTTTGAGCAGTAGAGGGCAGTTGTTGTGTACCAGCATCAACAAGGCCGTCGGTATTCAGTTCAGACTCCACACATAAGACCTCAGGAGTGGACATGGATGTCAGACATATGTACCATTCTCCAAAACTTTGAGGACTCCACCAAGATGGTGAGCGGCGATGGCACCATAATTAGCGTCACCATCCCGCTTCCCTGTCTTCTGAAATGCTCTCTGCTCACAATCATAGAGCATGCATTGCAGGCAGAGCACGATGAGATGGAGCAAGGAACCATACAAGGTGATTAAACACAGCCAAGTCTTATCTCATCCCAACGTGGATTGGATGACAATGAGGAAGAGGAGGAGGAGGAGGAGGAAGGACAGGAGCTAGTTTCATGCACTATAGACGGTACTACCTGCACAGCTGTCATATCGTCTGTTCAGCGTGGATGGCCAGAGGACAGAGAGGATGAGAGCATGGTCAGTCATCCTCTTGGTGAGGACACGGAAGTCTTGCCTGTTAGTAGTCTGGCACGCATGGCTGAGTTTAAGTTACGCTGCCTTTCCCATGACCCTCGCGTTCTCAAAATTCATTACTGGTTGGTGACACTTCTAGATCCACGCTACAAGGAGAACTTTATATCGCTTATTCCTGAGGTGGACAGGTGTACAAAAATGGGGCAGTACCAGAAGGCCCTTGTTGCGGAACTTTTAAAAAAATTCCCATCTGAAAACGTTGGCAGCAGAGGGCACACTTCGTTGGACAACCAAGGAGTAAAGGTGAGAAAGACACAACTTCAATCCAGCAGAGGCAGGGGAACACTGTCAAAGTTCTGGGAGAGTTTTCTCAGACCCTCCCATCGCACAGGCCCTGAGGAGCGGGGTACTCTCACAAGGAGTGCAAAGTTTGGGAAGATGCTAAGGGAGCACCTTGTCGACCGTACTAATGTCCTCCGTGATTCCTCTGTGCCTTATAATTATTGGGTATACAAGCTGGATACGTGGAATAAACTGTCTCTTTATGCCTTGGAGGTCCTGGACTGCCCTGACGCCAGCGTTTTATCAGAGCGAGTTTTTAGTGCCGCTGGTGGAATTATAAATGATAAGTGCATCCGCCTGTCAGCTGAAAATACTGACAGGCTGACTCTTATAAAAATGAACAAGGGCTGGATTGGGCCAGACTTCTCAACACCACCGAATGATAGCAGCGTAACATAAACTCAAATCCAGTGTCTTTTCTTGGGAGGTGTATTCCAATGCACCTTTTCACACCCACACATGGGTACACATTTCCTGATTTTGTCTATTTGCTCTTGTCCTCCTCCTTCTCCTCATCCTCCACCACCATATCACCAGGGTGACCGTGGTCCGTGATGCAACACCCACATAATTTTTTTAAAGGGTGTTTATGATGGCCATGAAAAAATTTTTTTTAACAGTATGTTCATGTATACCCCCAAGGGGTAAATGTTTGTCAGCCCATACACTTAGTGTATGGGCATTACAAGTAGAGGAGGCCTGCTCCTTTCTAGTGGGAAAATTTTTTTATGAGGTTCTCCTCAACGTCTCTTCCAAGGGGCATTGAAGTGCCTCCAAATTTTTTGCAGCCCTTGCATTCACTGCATAGGCCGACACTATGGGAGACTCTCTCCTTTCTAACGGGAATTTGTAGTTACTGTGGCCCTGCTCTGTGTGTCTTTAAATTCTTAGTGGGGTTTTTCCTAAAATTGGTCAGCCGTTGAACTCACTGCATACCCTATAACTGTATAGCAAACCCTCTCCTTTCTAATGGGAACATGTCGTACTTGTTACTGTGGCCCTGCTCTGTGTGTCTTTAAATTCTTCGTGGGGTTTTTCCTTAAATTGGTAAACCATATGACTCACTGCATATCCTATAACTGTATAGCAGACCCTCTCCTTTCTAATGGAAACATGTCATACCTTTTTACTGTGGCCCTGCTCTGTGTGTCTTTAAATTCTTAGTGGTGTTTTTCCTAAAATTGGTCAGCCGTTGGACTCACTACATACCCTATAACTGTAGAGCAGATCCTGTCCTTTCTAATGGGAACATGTCGTACCTTTTTACTGTGGCCCTGCTCTATGAGTCTTTAAATTCTTAGTAGGGTTTTTCCTAAAATTGGTCAGCTGTTGGACTCACTGCATACCCTTTAACTGTATAGCAGACCCTCTCCTTTCTAATGGGAACATGTCGTACTTGTTACTGTGGCCCTGCTCTGTGTGTCTTTAAATTCTTAGTGGGGTTTTTCCTTAAATTGGTCAGCCGTTGGACTCACTGCATATCCTATAACTTTATACTAGACCCTCTCCTTTCTAATGGGAACATGTCATACCTTGTTACTGTGGCCCTGCTCTATGTGTCTTTAAATTCTTTTTGGCGTTTTCCCCAAATTTTGGCAGCCCTTGCAGTCATAGCATGGGCATTACCACTATAGGAGACCCGCTCCTTTATAATGGGAACGTTTTTTTTACTGAGACCCTCCTCTATGTCTCTTCAAAGGGGTATTAGGTTGCGTCCAAATTTTTGGCAGCCCTTGCAGTCACTGGATATACAATATCAGTATAGGAGACCCACTTGTTAATAATGGGAACAACAAAGCATAGCTGGCTGATGGCTCTCTAAAAATAGGCTGCCGACTGCTGGCCTTTTAAGAATATTAAGGGCCGTCTGATGTCCCTGTAAAAATAGGCTTTATGACTTTCAGAGTCCCTCCATCATAAATAAAACAGGATGTGTCTGATGATGTGTCAAACACCACATTGCCAGATAAGGTTGTAACATGTTAAAATGACATTTCCCGGTGAATGCATTTGTCTTAAAAAATAATGTAAAAATCCCCGAAACAATAGGAACTTTCTTTAGTATAAAAAACAGCGTCACCAATTTAACCTCAATGTAATCACATTGTTCATGCACCTCCTCCTCCATCTCTGAAATGATCACATCAGTCACAAGCTGACAACACTGCAGCACTGCCTTGGCCAAGCGGCAACAGGCTGTGCTGAAGATAACATGCTTAATGCTTAATTGACAAACCGCCCCTCACTGCAGAGTTGTTGAAGAGTTGTTGAAAGCTGTAACACAGCAGCCTGATCTGTGGCTCTCACCGCTGAACATACTGCCAGGCATGGTCATTTGTGACAATGGGCGGAACCTGGTGATGGAGAAATGACAGCCGGGGTAGACACGGTTTCCCTCTATGCCAGCCCTTTCACCGAGCTAAAGAATATGGCTGTGGTGAAATACAACTCCCACTAAGAAGCTGTTTAAGATTGAAAAACATTGTGCCCACCAGAGGATTTGATTCTGAGGGCTTACCTTTCTCACACACTCAAGAGCCCCATAGCAGCTGCAAAGTTAGCGCTATCATGAACTCTCCTGAGGTAGAAGCCAAGGAACACCAGAGGATTCTCTGGTGGGACCGTCCAACCCTGCTGAGAAGCAGTCCTGGCTAAGAAACGTGTGTGGGAACGTTCCCGGACACTCTATGACTGCTTTTTTACTGAGGATGAAACACACGCAAACACGGGGAGAACATAAAAAGACCTTGCAGATGTTGTCCTTGATGGGATCTGAACCCAGGATCCCAGCGCTGCAAGGCTTCAGTGCTAACCACTGATCCAATGTGCTGCCGTTCACCCTCTAATATCTAACAGGCTGGAGAAACTTGCACCTACTGCCACTCTATCTTCAGCTCCTTTGTGAGAAAATGTATTTGGGCAGCCACTCAGTCTACCAAATAAAATTCCTGAGAAGGAAATTGGGGATGGCTTCGCTACTGGCACTGGGGGCAGTGCTAATACCATGGCGTTGTAACATAGTTTGCTGGAAATATTCCATGCTGGTAGGAGGCAACCAAATTCCCACAGAAAAGTACCAGCAGGCCACATTTCAAGTGCAAGCAGCTTTAGAGGACTTCCTGGGAGAAATGACATGCAGGGTACATACGGTTTCCCACTATGCCAGTCCTTTCACCGAGCTAAATACAACTCTTAGCAAAAAAAGTTGTGGACAGCCTCCATACTGTCCCTGGCCAAATTCACCTTTCTACGTGTTTGTGGTTATGCAGTCCTTCCAGTAAGTGCACTGGGGAGGGCACGGGTAATGTTGTGGGACCCGTGCTTGTGGAAGGCGGAGACAATACCGGGAAATATAGTGGAGGCTGGGGATCGAGTATGGACACCCGGCCGCCGCCGGCATGAGGTTGTGAAAAGCGTCCGCCTTCACAAGCTTAAAAGGTCATATTTCAAGTGCAAAGAGCTGCCGAGAAATCTAGCAGTTTAGTGTTGCAGCCTGTGGGTGGGTGGGTGGCTCGCTGCATACTTGCACTTGCATTCCAAGTAACAGAAAACTAAGCCGATGGTGGCCTCTTTCATCATCATGGCCTCACCTCAACACTATGAACTCTCCTGAAGGAGAAGTCAGGGCCCGCCGGAGGAGTCTCCGGTTCTCTGGTTGGCCCGTCCAACCCTGCCGAAAAGCAGCCCTGGCTAAGAAAAGTGTGGGGGAAGGTTCCCGGACACGCTATGGCTGCTTTTTTAATGTGGATCAGCCATGCTTATGCATGTTATTTCTCAAAACGCATTACCGATCTGGCCATTGTCCAACTCTGTATTCAAGAAATGAAATGCGCAAAGAAAGATGTGTGTGTGTCAAAGCACCACCAACAAGTGCAAGTTGATGTTGGACGGGCTGCAATTGCTTCTGCAACAAGCTCAATTACAGGACTTCCTGGGAGAAATGACACGCAGGGTAAATATGGTTTCCCTCTATGCCAGTTCTTTCACCGAGCTAAATACAACTCTTAGCAAAAAAAGTTGTGGACTGGCTCCATACCGTCCCTGGCCACATTCACCTGTCCACGTGTTTGTGGTTAGGCGGTCCTTCCCAGTAAGTGCACTGGGGAGGGCACGGGTAATGTTGTGGGACTCGTGCTTGTGGAAGTCGGAGGCGATACCGGGAAATCTAGTGGCGGCTGGGGACTGAGTATGGACACTCGGCCACCGCCGGCATAAGGTTGTGAAAAGCTTCCGCCTCCACAAGCCTAAAAGGTCACATTTCAAGTGCAAGCAGCTGTCAAAAATTTGTCAGTATAGTATTGCAGCCTGTGGATGGGTGGGTGACTGCCTGCAATACTTGCGCTTGCCTTCCAAGGAATGGGGTAGGGACAACTGAACGCTGCAGTGGGACAAGGACATGGACGGTGATTGTTGCAAGTCTGCAACGACAGGTGCATGACGGGAGGCATCTTTAAATGCGCCAAGGATCACTTATGATGGGCACACTTTTAGGCAGTGACCTGGGAGTCAGAGATACTTCCAGAGGTCTTCCCCATGCTGTTCCCATGTCTTTTCAGCACTGTATGCATGTGTCTGATGATGTGTCACACACCACATGGCCAGATAAGGTTGTAAAATGTTAAAATGACATTTCCTGGTGAATGCATTTGTCTTGGTTGAAAGCAATTCAAAAGTGCAAAAACGCATCAAAAACGCTACGTGTGAACATAGCCCAAGTTGTGGAGGAGTATTTTTGCTTTTGGTTATTTAGTTTGCCTTATATACAAGTCATTACCCTGGAAAGGATGTTACTTAACATATTTCCCAGGAAAATCCATTTTGGTTTCATTTTTGCATGTTTTATTGTGAGTCCGTAAAAGTGGTGTAATACTCTGACCACGTTGCTGACAGCAGTGATCTGGGAGTCAGAGATGCTTCCAGGGGTCTTCCCCATGCTGTTCCCATGTCATTTGAGCACTGTCCCCATCGATTTGGGCAAGTTTTAGGCCCTCTGCAGACTGCCGGGGGGAGCCGCCTGAAAAATGCTCGAGTTTCCCATAGACTTACAATGGGCTCGTTGCTCGGGTGGAGCACCCGAGTATTCCAATTTGCTCGACCCGAGCAACGAGTACCCTAGCATTTTAGTGCTCGCTCATCACTAGTACTGACACATGTGGGGTCGGTGATTTTAAGAGGAATTGGTTCTTTATTTGGTTTTAATATTTTAAATGTTTTTACTTTTCTCTTCTTTTTTCTTTCCTCTTTCATTAGTCCATACCTATGAAGTTTCTGTGACCCTGTTTATGTTTGGAGACCAGTGAGAATTGTATATATACATTGGACTTCATGTCTAGATGGGAGACATGATCATCAGGATCTACGACATGCTGCATATTTTACATAGTGCGACTTTCATATCTATATTTATATTTATATTTATCTGATATTTGTTCTCTTTATATGTAGTATTTACTTCTATGGCTTTTTCTCCCTACCTATGACCATCATGTTGCTTTTTGTCTCACCGGTGCTCCTTTAATTGATTCCATATTCTCCAAAATGAGCTCAGATGCATGGCATCTTTGACATGGTTGAGCGCGTGCCAGCGGTGGGGATCGCGGCGAGCGTGCGCCTGGCCGTCTGGGGGCCGCACTGCGCCTGCGTGGGATTTTCGTTCCCGCGCAAGCGCAGTTGGCGCTTTGACGGCTGGAGCATGCGCGCGGCGTGCTCCCTTCGCCACGTGCATGTGCTGTGTCTGTCTTCACTGGCCTCATGTCATGTGGTCCGTGTGGCACACCCCCGGTTTAGATGACCACTTCCGGGTGCATGCCTCACCAACCAGCTGTCCATGCTCTCAGGCTCCATTGGGAGATATGTATACATTATATATACATCCCGGGTCACTATGAGGACAGTACTCTTTGCCCTTGAGAAAGCGGCTTGGGACTCCGCGAAATGTACGTTGGGCCATCACCCTCACTATCTTTGCACCTCCCCCCTGCTGTGCATCCTTGTCAGGTAATTATCTCGCTGTTTGCTATATGTTTTTGGCTATGGAGATGGGCATATGGTTGTATACCAAGAACATTTACATTTTCATCTCTTAATTTATTTTCTTTCATATAACACTGAGTGATATTATGATTCCCACGGCTGGGGAAACTCATGTTAATCCTGTGATCCCTGCCCCAGTCCATTGACTTTTTTATAATAATATTTACAATTAAGCTACTGTGTGGGCAACGTGCAATTTTGCAGTTTCACGGATTTATTACAAATGTATTATTATATTTACCCTACCTGGAAGCACTTTATCATCTGACACTACCTCATTGTCTGAATTTCTATCTGTACTTCTTTTTTGTGCATTATAATCAAATAAAACATTTTTGCAATATATTGCTGAGTTATTTTCCTTCTTTTTTGATGTTGTTTTCAGCATGCATGTGGATAATCATCTGTAATTTTACAGACGGTCGCCCACTTCTTTTTTCTGTCCGATATTAATGGCATTTTCGGTGTATTTGATACCCTATAACTGAATAGCAGATCCTCTCCTTTCTAATGGGAACATGTCGTGCCTTGTTACTGTGGCCCTGCTCTGTGTGTCTTTAAATTTTTAGTGGGGTTTTTAATAAAAATTGGTCAGCTATTGGACTCACTGCATACCCAATAACTGTATAGCAAACTCTCTCCTTTCTAATGGGAACATGTCGTACCTTGTTACTGTGGGGCTGCTCTGTGTGTCTTTAAATTCTTAGTGGGGTTTTTCCTAAAATTGGTCAGCCGTTGGACTCACTGCATACCCTATAACTGTATAGCAGACCCTTTCCTTTCTAATGGGAACATGTCGTACCTTGTTACTGTGGCCCTACTTTATGTGTCTTTAAATTCTTAGTGGGATTTTCCTAAATTTGGTCAGCTGTTAGACTCACTGCATACCCTATAACTGTATAGCAGACCCTCTCCTTTCTAATGGGAACATGTCGTACCTTGTTACTGTGGCCCTGCTCTATGTGTCTTTAAATTCTTAGTGGGGGTTTTCCCAAATTTTGGCAGCCCTTGCAGACACAGCATGGGCATTACCACTATAGGAGACCCGCTCCTTTATAATGGGAACATTTTTTTTACTGAGACCTTCCTCTATGTCTCTTCAAAGGGATATTGGGTTGCGTCCAAATTTTTGGCAGCCCTTGCAGTCACTGGATACGCAATAACAGCATAGGAGACCCACTTGTTAATAATGGGAACAACAAAGCATAGCCGTCTGATGGCTCTCTAACAATAGCTACGGCCGACTACTGGCCTTTTAAGAATAGTAAGGGCCCTCTGATGTCCCTTAAAAAATAGGCTTTATGACTTTCAGAGTCCCTCCATCATAAATAAAACAGGATGTGTCTGATGATGTGTCACACACCACATTACTAGATAAGTTTGTAAAATGTTAAAATGACATTTCCCGGTGAATGCATTTGTCTTAAAAAATAACATTAAAAAAACAAAACTTTCTTTAGTATAAAAAACGGCGTCACCAATTTAACCTCAATGTAATCACATTGTTCAGCTCATGCACCTCCTCCATCTCCGAATAGACCACATCAGTCACAAGCTGACAGCACTGCAGCACTGCCTTGGCCAAGCGGCAACAGGCTGTGCTGAAGATAACATGCTTAATGCTTAATTGACAAACAGCCCAGCGCTGCAGAGTTATTGAAAGCTGTAACACAGCAGCCTGATCTGTGGCTCTCACCGCTGAACATACAGCCAGGCATGGTCGTGTGTGACAATGGGCGGAACCTGGTGACGGAGAAATGACAGCCGGGGTAGATACGATTTCCCTCTATTCCAGCCCTTTCACCAAGCTAAAGAATATGGCTGTGGAGAAATACAACTCCCACTGAGAAGCTGTTTCAGATTGAAAAACATTCTGCCCACCAGAGGATTTGATTCTGAGCGCTAACCTTTCTCACCCGCTCAAGAGCCCCATAGCAGCTGTAAAGTTAGCGCTATCATGAACTCTCCTGAGGTAGAAGCCAAGGCACACCAGAGGATTTTCTGGTGGGACCATCCAACCCTGCCGAGAAGCAGTCCTGGCTAAGAAAAGTGTGTGGGAAGGTTCCCGGACACTCTATTGCTCCTTTTTCCTAAGGAGGAAACACACGCAAACAAGGGGAGAACATACAAAGTCCTTGAAGATGTTGTCCTTGCTGGGATTTGAACCCAGGATTAGTGTTGAGCCACCCCCGTAGTGTTCGAGTTCGGTTCGGTTCGTCGAACACCCGTGTGTTCGCCGAACTGTTCGTCGAACTGTTCGTCGAACACCTTCGAACACCGTTAAAAGCAATGGCAGGCAAACAAAAACACATAGAAACACATAGAAAACACCTTCAAAGGTGTCCAAAAGCTGACAAACTGCTCAGAAGACACAACTAACACATGGAAAAGTGACAAGTACATATAGTCATGCGAAAAGAAAAGAGGTGGAGGAGTAAAAGGAGGGGGAGACACAGATATAGGCATGTCATGCCCTTCTAAAATCCAAAAAGTGAGAAGCCGAGATGGCCAGTCCGCTCCTGCCCGTGCCACCTCCGTGTCGCCGGGTTTGTGCCAGAGCCGCGGTGAACCCTGACGGCCAGCCCCCCTCTCCCAATACTGGTGCCTGTCCGCTGGTGGGTCGAGAGAGCCCCCCTGTGGTGGAGGCAGCTCTAAGCTTTTTAATTTAAATTGTCCCTCTAATTTGAATGAATACACTTTAAATCCATTTACAAGGATCTATTGGAGGGCAAGTCTCATGCCAGCAGCCGCGTAATTCCAGCTCCAGTAGCGTCCACTAAAGCTGCTGCAGTTAAAAAGCTTTTATAAGGATCGAGCTCGGCTGTCCACAGCAAGGCATCCTAGTGCCAGTCCCAGCCCCTATGCCTTGGGGTGCCTCCTGATGCTCTTCACTAAGTATCCCGTGGTCCCGAAGCATTTCCTTTGAAAAAATTAAGTGTCCAAACTACAGGTGGTGTAGCTTGCTTAACAGCCGGGATAATCCGCTGACTAGCAGACACTGCTACTAGGCACAAAGTATTTCCTGGGCTAGATGCAGTTAAAAATTTGTAAGTAGATACTCTCGTTGGATGCTGAGAAAGCATTCCATAGAGTCTCCTGGCACGCCATATATGATTCTCTTAAAAAGCTTGGGGTAGGGGTCTAGGGGACCCTTTTATAGCCAAAATCACGGCCCTGTATCACAATACGTCACCTAGGCTGAAGATAAATGGAACTGTAGCACCGAGGGCTCGGTTGCTACAGACGTATTGCACCTCACCCAGAGGTGTGATATCTCACTCTCAGATAAGGATGGAGTGTGGATCAGGACCCGACACCTGCATGCATTACACCACATTGCCGTGGGGCAGGGCGACCAATATGCCCCTGAGATGGGCACGACAGTCCCTGTCCCTGGCTGGAGTGGGGGGAGGGAACACTGAGGAAGGGGAACCCTGCAGTGCAGGAGCAGGGAGGAAGCAGTTCCTGGGTGCATTGAGAAGGGAGTATAAAAGGTGGGCACCATCTTAGTTCAGTGCAGAGAAGTCTGAGCAGAAGTGGCAGGGAGCAGGGGCTCTGCATGAGCTCTGCTCCGGAGGCGGGCCTAGTAACAGAGGCCCAGGCCTGCAAGAGGGAGAAGGAAGGAAGAGGAGCGGAGAAGGCTCCAGGAACGAGGAATGAAGGGATCCCAGGGGTGCGGACGGGCGAGTCGCCACCGCACGCCCGAATCCACCTGCGTGGAGGGGTCAGGCCAAAGGGGGAGACCGGTCCACGAACTAGTGGAGGCAGGAAACGACCCTCAGCTAGAAACCGGAGGCTCTGACATTTTATGTGGCGCAGCCCCTTGCTCAACCCGCTAGGAAGGCACCACATAGGGTCAGGGAAACTGGCGCCAAGTTTACCAAGAGGAGGCCCGAGGCAGCCGGACAGAAGTGTTGGTAAGAAAGGCCAGACAAAGGACACACAAAGGGGGTCCTGTGAAGCGCTCCAAAGTTATCTGGGAGTTGTCTGAGCCCCTCACCTGGTGAGCACAGTACGACGTGGGCAGCCGTTACCTGCAGACGTGGTCTGGATAATAAGAACTGTGAGTAAAGGCCCTGAACTGCATCACTGACTCCGTGTCGTTACTGCTGCTGCCCTGCACCATCACCCCCATCCTCCGCATACACTGCCCTGAGGCTATACTCCTCCCGTGGGGAGTTATGCTACGCTCTGCTGCACCCACAACACCAGCCTTAGCGGTCTGCCCTGTAGCGGCGGTTCACTCTGACCGCAATCCACGGGTGGCGTAGTCGGACATTTAAACATCAAAACCACATAAATAGTTCCGCCACTGGTTTGACCGCCCTGAGCCACGGAACCGGATCGCCGCCACGAAGACTATAACCACCAGCATCCACCAAAAAGGGTCCGGCTCCGGGTGTCCCAAGGCCCAGGGGGTGCGTCAGAACATTTTCATCACCTTTCACAATAACCAATGGGACAAGGCAGGGATGTCCTCTGTCCCCTCTCTTATACATCCTAGTGACGGAGCACCTGCTCTCATCAATTCGCCATAACCCCAATATTACGTGGATTGAGGTGGGAGGCACCGAGTACAAGTGCTCTCTATTTGCTGATGATGTCCTAGTATATATCACTCAATCACATATATCCATCCCTGCTGTTATGGCTGAAATAGATCACTTTGTTACATGGTAAAATTTTAAAATCAATGCAGCGAAGTCTGAGGCCCTCGATGTCTCCCTCCCTAAATCCATATAGGATTCCATCCAGTCCAACTTTCCCTTTGCCTGGCCCTCACAGGGTATCAAATACTTAGGAATTCCTATTCATAGAGACCTCTCCCATCTATGTTATCTTAATTTTGGGCCCTTTATTGAACAATTCCATACAGACCACGGTTGGCAAGTTGGAACTGTGAGATTCACTACGTGCACCACTGGTATTTTGTGGAAAAGCACATGTAAGATTCTGCAACAGTCTCTGCTGATACTCCTGCATGCGTGCATCCCTTTCTATGGCAGGAATAATTTCTGCAAATTTACTTTTGTACCGGGGATCTAACAGTGTGGCAACCCAGTAGTCAGGATTATTTCTAATTCTCACAATTCGAGGGTCATGTTGCAGGTAGTGCAGCAAGAAGGCACTCATGTGTGTTGCGCATCCAGGAGCACCAAGTCCCTGTTGTGTTGGTGGCGAGGTAACAATCATGCTTCCTTCCTCTGTCCTCTCCCCCCAACCTCGCACAACAGAAATGTGATCAAGGTCTCCCTCATCTGATGAGTCTTCCATCAGTTCGTCCTCCACTTCTTCCTGGGCTCCTGCACCTTCCTCACTAGTTTGGCTGCTACCATGCGCCCTGGTAAAATCATCTCCCCAACCCTCACATGCCTGCCGCCCTGGTGCTGCCGACCGTCTGGACCTTGCAGATGTTAGCCCTTCCGCATACAACTCCTCCTCCTCTACTTCCTCCACCTCCTCTTGTGCCACCACCTGACTCCGAATTCTGTTTAACATGTGCTCCAGCATGTAAATCACCGGAATAGTCATGCTGATAATGGCATCGTCAGCACTAAACATCTTCGTCGCCATTTCAAAACTGTGCAGAAGGGTGCATAGGTCCCTGATCTGAGACCACTCCTCCAGCGTGATTTGCCCCACCTCTGAATCTCGTTGGCCCAGGCTATACATCAGAACGTATTGCACCAGGGCTTGTCGGTGCTGCCACAGTCGCTGCAACATGTGCAGAGTTGAATTCCACCGGGTAGGCACATCGCATTTTAGCCGGTGAAGTGGCAGGCCCAACGACTTCTGTAGAGATGTAAGTCGCTGAGCTGCGGGATGCGAACGGCGGAAGTGAGCACACAGCGACCGTGCCCTCTGCAGAAGGCCATCTAGTCTGGGATAGTGGGCTAAAAATTGCTGGACAACCAGGTTCAACACGTGAGCCATACAAGGCACGTGTGTGACATTGCCCAGGCGAAGGGCCGCACCCAGGTTTGCAGCATTGTCGCACACGGCCTTCCCTGGTTTTAGGTCCAGTGGAGACAACCATTCATGAAATTGGTTCTCCAGAGCTGACCACAACTCCTCAGCTGTGTGACTCACATTTCCCAGACATTTCAATGTAAAAACCGCCTGATGACGTTGAGCCCTACTGCCAGCATAGTAAGGAGGTGTGCAGGATCCCTTCTGCGCAGTTAGAAAGCTTGTGGCATGACCAGACAGGCTTTGGGTGCAGGTGGAAGACGGAGAGGAGGTTGAGGAGGCAGAAGCAGTGGAGGAAAAATGACATAAAGAGGATTGACGCACAACTCGTGGGGACGGCAAGACTTGGACAGCAGCCCCTTGTCCTGCTGTCACCATAGTTACCCAGTGCCCAGTCAGCGACATGTAACGCCCCTGTCCATGCCTACTCGTCCAAGTGTCTGTGGTGAAATGCACCCTGTCACACACAGAGTTTCTCAAAGAAGCGGTGATGTTGTGTGCGACATGCTGGTGGAGCGCAGGCACACCTTTCTTTGAGAAGTAGTGCCGACTGGGCATCTGGTACTGGGGCACTGCGACGGACATAAGGTCTCGAAAATCCTCTGTGTCCACCAGGCGGAAAGGCAGCATTTCTGTAGCCAAGAGCTTGCAGATGGTGAAATTCAACCTCTTAGCTTTCTCATGGCTAGGAGGAAATGGTCTTTTACTTGTCCACATCTGAGGGACCGAGGGCTGGCTATTGTGCTTAGACGGGGTTGATAAGGGTGTCCCCGGCAAACTGCCGGTCTGTGAGGAAGATGCAGGCGGACATGTTAGGTTGCCTTGATCCAAAGGTGGTGCTATCGATGTCGGACAGCGCTCAAGACCAGCTGGTGTTACCACCTCCAAAGAAAATGATGACCTGCCAATCACGCTGGCTGTTGCGGGTAAAGAGGTGGCAGGTCTGCGCCCCAAAACAGGTGTGACTGCTGTCCCCCCAGTCACAGAGGATGAAGAGGCCGCGGATGCACAAGATATGGCAGACGGTGGTTGGCCCGGCCGGCTAGACCGCATTGTAGCACACTGAGCTTCCCACTGCAACTTATGCTTCATGTCCATGTGCCGGTTCAAGCATGAAGTACTCAAACTATGTATTTTTTGGCCTCTACTTAGCTTTTGCTGACAAATGTTACAGATAACACGAGTTGGGTCATCTTTATCGATCTGAAAAAATGCCCAGGCTATGCAAGGCTTAGCACGCATGCGACCTGAAGAGCCACCACGACTTGTGGTGAGAGGCAGAGTTGTGTTTGAGGATGCAGTTGTTGACGTGCTTCCAGTACTACGTCTCTGTCCAGGAAGGCGCAACCTGACCTCGTCGTCACTAGCATCTTCCTCCACCTCCTCTGCTGACCTCATCTCTTGGCTGACTGTGGGTTGACAGTAAGTGGGATCTCCGACCTCATCATCATCACCCTGTGCGTTATCACACCCGTCGTCCTCAGAGCCAACCTGTTCCTGCCCTGACAAAAAACTAAAGTTGTCGCTCCAATCAGGTATTTGAGTCTTATCATCGTTTTCCTCATTGTTTCCACCGACAGGAGTTACAGTTTGGGAATGAGGGTCTACATTATGGTCAGAACCTTCTGCGTCTGGTCCTGGATCCGACTCATAAAGATTCTGGGCATCAGTGCAGATCATTTCCTCGTCTGGATTCACAGGAGCGCTGGAGTCGACCTCTGATTCCCAGGCTATAGTATGAGTAAACAGCTCTGCAGACTCAACCATCTGTTCTACCTCATACTCAGACGGGCAGCTGGAGATTTGGGAGCTGTGAGGAAGCAAGTGCGATTTGGGTGACACTTTTGAGGACTGGAGTATTTGTGATGTTGAAGTTGATGTGGAGGAGAGCCCACTTAAAGGAGCACTTGATATCCGTTGAAGCACCTGCTGTTTTTGTGCCTCATCTGGAATTTGTAGCGATTGGCGTGGCCGTAAGAAAGGGATCTTATCACATTGTCCGCTAAAAGAAGTAGACATTTTAGTTTGGCTGGAAGATGGTCTTTCTTCTGCACCTACCCCACGGACACAACCTTTTTTCCCCTTCCCAACACGCCTATTCCCCTTTCCACCAGCAGCAGGCCTTTTTCCACTCATTTTGGTGGTTAACTAATTCACAACTCTGGAGTTGTTTGCACAAAAAAACAATGGATTTTAACCGAGCAGAGCTGAGTGGCCAAACTGTGGTATTAGGCCAAAACTATTGGCTGGGTTAGATGCAGAAAAAAATTATTTTTAATTTGCAACCTGATGGAGGTCAGTATAGATGGACTAATAGACCAAGTCCCACACACCGCTAGAAGCCCAAATATTTTTTCAGAGCTAGATGCAGAAATTTTTTTTATTCAATTTGCAACCTGATGGAGGTCAGTATAGATGGACTATTAGACCAAGTCCCACACACTGCTAGAAGCCCAAATATTTTTTCAGAGCTAGATGCAGAAAAAAATTATTTTTAATTTGCAACCTGATGGAGGTCAGTATAGATGGACTAATAGACCAAGTCCCACACACCGCTAGAAGCCCAAATATTTTTTCAGAGCTAGATGCAGAAAAAAATTATTTTTAATTTGCAACCTGATGGAGGTCAGTATAGATGGACTAATAGACCAAGTCCCACACACCGCTAGAAGCCCAAATATTTTTTCAGAGCTAGATGCAGAAAAAAATTATATTCAATTTGCAACCTGCAGGAGGTCAGTATAGATGGACTAATAGACCAAGTCCCACACACTGCTAGAAGCCCAAATATTTTTTCAGAGCTAGATGCAGAAAAAAAATATTTTTAATTTGCAACCTGATGGAGGTCAGTATAGATGGACTAATAGACCAAGTCCCACACACCGCTAGAAGCCCAAATATTTTTTCAGAGCTAGATGCAGAAAATTTTTTTATTCAATTTGCAACCTGATGGAGGTCAGTATAGATGGACTAATAGACCAAGTCCCACACACTGCTAGAAGCCCAAACATTTTTTCAGAGCTAGATGCAGAAAAAAATTATTTTTAATTTGCAACCTGATGGAGGTCAGTATAGATGGACTAATAGACCAAGTCCCACACACTGCTAGAAGCCCAAATATTTTTTCAGAGCTAGATGCAGAAAAAAATTATTTTTAATTTGCAACCTGATGGAGGTCAGTATAGATGGACTAATAGACCAAGTCCCACACACCGCTAGAAGCCCAAATATTTTTTCAGAGCTAGATGCAGAAAAAAATTATATTCAATTTGCAACCTGCTGGAGGTCAGTATAGAAGGACTAATAGAACAAGTCCCACACACTGCTAGAAGCCCAAATATTTTTTCAGAGCTAAATGAAGAAAAAAAATATTTTTAATTTGCTACCTGATGGAGGTCAGTATAGATGGACTAATAGACCAAGTCCCACACACTGCTAGAAGCCCAAATATTTTTTCAGAGCTAGATGCAGAAAAAAATTATATTCAGTTTGCAACCTGATGGAGGTCAGTATAGATGGACTAATAGAATGATGCTATGCCCAAAAGATTTTACTTCACTAGGTGCAGTAAAAAAATTGGTATTCTATACACAGGTGGTATATCTTGCAACACAGATAGGCTACTCCACTGACTAACACACTCTGCAATAGGCCAAAAAGGATTAGCTTTGCTAGATTCAGCCAAATGCTGTGAAAAAAACTTGCACAGCACTGGCACAGACCTGCCTGGCAAAAACTGATAGGAACTGATGTAACCTAGTCCTGAAAAGGACTCCAATTACAATTAGTCTTTACTCCCACAATCTATCTATTTAAGAGCACAGACCTGCCTGATAAAAGTCGTAGGAAATGCTGTAACCTAGTCCTTAAAAGGACTGCAATCACAACTATTCCCTACTCCCAAGCTATCTGTATATTTGTGCGAAAATTGGCTTGAAATTAACAAGGTATAGCGCACACAGCAACAGCGGTGCCGTCTAACACGCAGCTGCAGCAGTGAGAAAATGGTGGCGACGGGGAAAATGGCTTGGTCTTATAGGGCAAGGACATGTGACATACACTGCCAATCACACATGCCCTTGCTTGTGTGAAAAAAAGCACTTCGCTCCGTGTGTGCGCTGCTGATAGGCTGACAGATTGCACCTCCCCACTGCAAATGCGGGAAAGAGAAAAAAAAATGGAGATCTTCATTGTTCCTGCAGAGATCCATCCCCTGCCCCTCCCCCCGCCCCGCTGTACACTCAAACTGCGTATTAACATTAATTTTCATCATTACTGAGAAAAAATCCAGTTATGATTTTGGTGCACGAACAGTTATCGAACATAACCTCGAACAGCCGAATTTTTCTCAAATTGTTCGTGTTCGCCGACCGGCTCGAACACCGCCCAAAACAGCTCGAATTTGAGATTGGCGAACAGTTCGAGTAGAACAACGCTCATCTCTACCCAGGATCCCAGCGCTGCAAGGCTTCAGCTGATCCAATGTGCTCCCGTTCACCCTTTAATATCTAACAGGCTGGAGAAACTTGCACCTACTGCCACTCTATCTTCAGCTCCTTTGTGAGAAAATGTATTAGGGCAGCCACTCAGTCTACCAAATAAAATTCATGAGAAGGAAATTGGGGATGGCTTTGCTACTGGTACTGGGGGTAGTTCTAATACCATGGCGTCGTAACATAGTTTGCTGGAAATATTCCAGGCTGGTAGGAGGCAACCAAATTCCCACAGAAAAGTACCAGCTGTAATGTTCAGGCCACATTTCAAGTGCAAGCAGCTTTAGAGGACTTTCTGGGAGAAATGACACGCAGGGTAGATACGGTTTCCCTCTATGGCAGTCCTTTCACCAAGCTAAATACAACTCTTAGCAAAAAAAGTTGTGGACTGGCTCCGTACCATCCTTGGCCACATTCACGTGTCCACGTGTTTGTGCACTGGAGAGGGCATGGGTAATGTTGTGGGACCTGTGCTTGTGGAAGGCGGAGGCAATACAGGGTAATATAGTGGCGGCTGGGGATCGAGTATGGACACCCGGCCACCGCCGGCATGAGGTTATGATAAGCTTCCGCCTCCACGAGCCTAAAAGGCCACATTTCAAGTGCAAGGAGCTGTTAAATATTTGGCAGTATATTATTGCAGCCTGCGCTTGCATTCCAAGGAATGGGGTAGGGACAACTGAATGCGGCAGTGGGACAAGGACGTGGACGGTGATTGTTGCAAGTCTGCATCGACAGGTGCTTGGCGGGAGGCATCTTCACATGCGCCAAGGATCACTTATGATGGGCACACTTTTAGGCAGTGACCTGTGAGTCAGAGATGCTTCTAGAGGTCTTCCCCATGCTGTTCCCATGTCTTTTCAAGCACTGCACTGTATGCATGTGTCTGATGATGTGTCACACTCCACATGGCCAGATTAGGTTGTAAAATGTTAAAATGATATTTTCTGGTGAATGCATTTGTCTTGGTTGAAAGCAATGCAAAAGTGCAAAAACGCTACGTGTGAACATAGCCCAATATGTGGAGGAGTATTTTTGTTTTTGGTTATTTATTTTGCCTTGTATACAAGTCATTACCCTGGAAAGGATGTTCCTTAACATATTTCCCAGGAAAATCCATTTTGGTTTCGTTTTTGTATGTTTTATTGTGAGTCCGTAAAAGTGGCGTAATACTCTGACCACATTGCTGACAGCAGTGATCTGGGAGTCAGAGGTGCTTCCAGGGGTCTTCCCCATGCTGTTCCCATGTCATTTGAGCACTGTTTCCATCGATTTTGGCAATTTTTAGGCCCTTTGCAGACCGCCGGGGGGAGCCGCCTGAAAAATGCTCGAGTTTCCCATAGACTTACATTGGGCTCGTTGCTCGTGTCGAGCATCCAAGTATTCCAATTTGCTCGACTGGAGCAACGAGTACCTGAGTAATTTAGTGCTCGCTCATCACTAATCTTCGCCTGTGTCATGGACAGGGGATTAGTGTGCATGCACAACAGCGGAACAGACAGTGGTGTCACCCGTAGACACTGTTTCTGTTATACACCCATTTTAAATGGAGTATAATAATTGGCAACTTCCAAAAAATTTCAGGATTTTTACCGCAGTAATATTTGATCACCTCTGATGTCCAAGTTTCTATGCAGTAGCGGTATAGAGATGCTATTGGTCATCGACCAAGTCTGGATATGTTTTGAATGCACAACAGGCACACTTTAAATGGAGTTTAATATTTGGCTGCTACCAAAAAATTTCAGGATTATTACTGTAGTAATGTTTGATCACCTCTAATGACAACGTTTCTATAAGTAGCGGTATAGTGATGCTATTCGTAAGCGGCCAAGTCTGGATATGTTTTGAACGCACAATTGGCACACTTTAAATGGAGCGTGGACAAGATTCTCTGCTTGCACTATACAGCAATGCTATTCAAATCAACCAAAAATGAATCAAATTTGTCTGTATGCTGTTAACAAACAAATGGACCAGTATAAATCATGTACTATATTGCTTCTCACCAAAATTATCAGGATTCAAAGCAAATTGAATTTTATTAGTCCTTATATCTAGGACTATTGATATGAGTTCCAGCAGCAGAAAGAATGTGCAATGAACCCTATTCTGTACTATACTAGCTCTCCACAAACTCTGCCTAACTACTACTATCAGCAGTATTAATATTAATCAGAATGAGCCGTTACAAGGACTGTTAGTATAGATGAAATAAATAATAGTAGTGTGGAATCCCTGCGAAAATAAGCACCAATTCTCTCCCTTGCTCAGCAGCACCTCTCCCTATTCTGCCTGTTCAATGGGGTAAACTGTGACAAGCATACAGTGTCAGGTCTTATATAGACCCCATGACGCTATGCGGCCATACAATCACTTTAATGCCACAACCAACATGACTAAGGCATTACAGTGACTGTCAGGCAATCCCTGCATATTTATTGGCTGCCTAAAAAGCACTAAACATGTGGGGCAGGGACTCAAGCAACCGCCCAAACATTCAAAAAATACTCTTCGAGTAACAAGCATCTAGAGCTCTGTGATGCTCTGGTGAGTAACGAGTAGTGACGCGCATGCTCGCTGATCACTAATGAGCATATATCCCATATCCAATGAAAAACTTCCTAGTATGGGCCATTCACAGTGATTGTGACTCAGCTAGCCACTCAAAGAGAATCATACAGAGAATTTCTATGTATACATATCTCCTCCTCATCCTATTTTTAGGACTCAAGGCTGTAAAGCCAATACCGCTTATTGGCATCAAATGCTGATCGCATCATGGTACAGCATCATAGATATAAGAAGCCAATCAGATCATGGCAAGAAACAAGCCATCCGCGCATGCACACGCTATCATCTGCGTAACCACTACTTTTGTTGGACAGGTTCACAGGCCAATCATAGTTACCTGACCTCATATGTGTTGATTAGTGTTGAGCGAGCACTAAAATGCTCGGGTGCTCGAAGCTCGGGCCGAGCTCGCCGTGATACTCGGGTGCTCGACCCGAGCAATGAGCCCAATGTTAGTCTATGGGAGACCCGAGCATTTTTGTGGCGGCACCCCCGGCCGTCTTTTAAAAGCCTAACAAGTGCCCAAAGCGATAGTGACAGTGCCCAAATGACATGGGGACAGCATGGGGATCGCGCCAGGAAGCATTTCTGACCCCCAGATCACTGCTGTCAACAATGTGGTCAGAGGTATTAAGCCACTTTTAAGGCCTCACAATAAAACATTCAAAAACGAAACTGAAACTGCTTTACTGTGAAATATGTTAAGGAAGTTCCTTTCCAGGGTAAAGACTTGTGTATAAGGTAAAATAAATAACCAAAAAAAAAAATACTCCTCCACACCTTCGGCTACATTCACAAGTAGCATTTTTTATGCGTTTTTGCACTTTCGTATCGCTTTCAACCGTGACAAATGCATTCACCGGGAAATGTAATTTTAACATTTTACAACCTATTCTGGCCATGTGCTGTGTGACACATGCATACAGTGCTGAAACGACAGCATGGGGAAGACCCCAGGAAGCATCTCTGACACCCAGGTAACTGCCTAAAATTGTGCCCATCAGAAGTCATCCTTGCCGCATCAGAAGATGCAGACTTGGTACTATCCCTGTGCAAGTCCTTGTCCCAGGGAAGTGTTCAATTGTACCTCCCCCATTCCTTGCAATGCAAGCGCAAATATGCAGCCAACCACCCACCCGCAGGCTACAATACTATACTGCTAGCTTGCACTTGAAATGGGGCCTTTTAGTTTGGAGGAAGTCGAAGCAGGCTACTATCTCAAGTCTGCTTCGGCAGCGAGGTATCCATACTCAGTCCCCAGCCATCCGGCGGCAGGATGTCCACGCTTGGTCCCCAGCCGCCCCTATTTCTCCTGTCACCTTCCCACACACTTTTCTTAGCCTGGCCTTCTTTAGGGCAGCATTGGACGAGCCCACCAGAGAACCAGACTCCTCCGGTGGGCCCTGGCTTCTCCATCAGGGGAGTTGAGAGTGCAAAGGTGAGGAGCATGATGATGATGATAAAAGTTAGCATCTGCTTTGTTTTCTTGGAATGCAAGCGCATGTATGTAGTAGCAGCTAGGCCTGAGGTGGTCAGCGTTTTGGCGCATATTCTACCTCCTCAGAGGATTGCTGGATGTTTTCCTGCTACTATCCCAGTTCTATGACTCCCGTTAAAACAAAGCTTCAGGTGATAAACGATGGATGAGGTGGTGGCAAAGGAGAAAGAGCAGGAGGAACAGGGACCATTCACATCAATATCAGGCCAGTCAACCACATATGTCTTGTAGGATATTTTTCTGTAGCAAAAGGAGCGGTTCAGCTACACAGTTATAGGGCATTCAATGAGTGCAATGCCTACCAAAAATTTCGAGGCACTCCAATGCCCCTTGGAAATGACATGGAGGTCAAAGGGCCTTAACTAAACCGTTTTTTTCAATTATAGCAACTGGGTCTCCTGTACACTGTTGGCCTAAGCAGTGAATGGAAGGCTTTCCAAAAATTATGTGGAACTGCAATGCCCCTTGAAACAGACGTGGATTACAGCGTACTAAAAACCTTCTACCCATTATTGGGGAGTGGGTCTCCCTTATTTTTAGCCTTTGCATTGAAAAGCAAAAGCTGACTAAACTTAGGAGGAAATGCAATGCCCGTTGGAAGAGTCGTGGAGGTTAGAGGTAATTAAAAACAACATTTCAATGCCCCTTGGAAGTGCTGTGGAGTTCAGAGTGGTTGAAGAAGACGCTTTTAATGCCCCTTTGAAGAGATGTGGAGGTCACAGTAGCTTAACAAGACGGTTTGAATGCCCATCGGAAGAGGCGTGGAGGTCCCAGTAGCTTAACAAGACGGTTTGAATGCCCCTTGGAAGAGACGTGGAGGTCACAGTAGCTTAACAAGATGGTTTTAATGCCCCTTGGAATAGTGGTGGAGGTCGCAGTAGCTTAACAAGACTGTTTTAATGCCCCTCTGAAGAGACGTGGAGGTCACAGTAGCTTAACAAGATGGTTTAAATGCCCCTCGGAAGAGACGTGGAGGTCACAGTAGCTTAACAAGATGGTTTTAATGCACCTCGGAAGTGATATGGAGGTCCCAGTAGCTTAACAAGACGGTTTTAATGCCCCTTTCAAGAGGCGTGGAGGTCCCAGTAGCTTAACAAGACAATTTAATGCCCCTTGAAAGAGCCATACAGTACAGCATCTTATAAACATTATTCCCATTATTGGGGAGTGGGTCTACCATTGTCTTTGCTTATGCCTTCTGTAACATACCTGGCGGCGTCCTTGCATAGTGGTCCATCTCCAGTCCAGACTGTCACTCTGGTTTCTTTCCATGTTGTCTGCTTTGCTTTGCTCTTGCTGTTTAAGGCGACGCCCACTGAACTTCCTGATTCTTGTAACTGCTGCAGACACACCCCTAATGCGTCCTCAGCCTATTGCTGTCTGTCACCTGGTATTTAAACCAGCTGCTTCTTGTAACCCATGCCTGAGCATCTTGTTCTGTCAGTTGGCTTCTGGTCGCAGACATGCCAGGTCCTGTCTATGTTTCCTGCCTTACGGTATCAGTTCCCGTGTCTGAACTGTGTCCTCTCTGTGCACACTAGCCAGCTGTCTCTCTACCTTCCTGGAGGCTGTATTTCCAGGCCTGTCTGAACACGCTCCTAGCCTGTTTGTCTCGCCCTCTGGGGCCGCATACCCAGACTCGCTCCTGTATTTGTTGCAGTACAGTTCCTGTCTGAACTGTATCCTAGCTTCCTACCTGTTTTGTCTTTATGTCCGTTTGCTCCATTTTTCTGCAGGGTGAACCAGCTCTTGGCTTTACCTAGGCTCGTTCCTGCATTTTGTTGCAGTAACTGTTCTTGTCTGAACTGTCTCCTAGTTTCTTACCTGTTTTGTCTTTATGTCTGTTTGCTCCCTTTTTCTGTAGAGTCTGAACCTGCACCTAACTTCTACTCATTGTCATTGTACTTCCGTTTGTGAGTTGGAGTCCTTTCGCTACCTCTTTGCAAGTACCTTGCGTGTATCTGGTTCTGCCTTTCTTTTCCTGTCTGTTCTGTGTGAACAGAGCTCTGTCCCCTTTGCTTCATCTCTGTTTACCTCTTTGGTGATTTTGCTCAGCCCTGTCCACCGCGTCTGCGGTTTCTCTTTGCTCAGCCCTGTCCACCGCGTCTGGGGTTTCGCTTTGCTCAGCCCTGTCGACCGCGTCTGCGGTTTCGCTTTGCTCTGCTTTGTCCACCGCGTCTGCATTTTCGCTTTGCTCAGCCCTGTCCACCGCGTCTGCGGTTTCGCTTTGCTCAGCCCTGTCCACCGCGTCTGTGGTTTCGCTTTGCTCAGCTTTGTCCACCGCGTCTGCAGTTTCGCTTTCCTCAGCCCTGTCCACCGCATCTGCGGTTTCACTTTGCTCAGCCTTGTTCACCGCATCTGCGGTTTTGTTCTTCTCAGCCTTGTCTACCGCGTCTGCGGTTTTGCTCTGCTCAGCCTTGTCCACCACGTCTGCGGTTTTGCTTTGCTCAACCTTGTTCACCGCGTCTGTGGTTTTGTTCTTCTCAGCCTTGTCTACCACGTCTGTGGTTCTGCTCTGCTCAGCCTTGTCTACCGCGTCTGCGGTTCTGCTCTGCTCAGCCTTGTCTACCGCGTCTGCGGTTCTGCTCTGCTCAGCTTTGTCTACCGCTTCTGCGGTTTTGCTCTACTCAGCTTTGTCCACCGCGTCTGCGGTTTCGCTCTGCTCAGCCTTGTCTACTGCGTCTGCGGTTTTGCTCTGCTCAGCTTTGTCCACCGCGTCTGCGGTTTCGCTCTGCTCGGCCCTGTCGGCCGCGTCTGCGGTTTCGCTCTGCTCAGCCTTGTCTACCGCACCTGCGGTTTCGCTTTACTCTGTTTGATTACCGCATCTGCGGCTCTGAACTCGTCTCCCAGTCTGTACTGGACCCTACCCAGCCTGCCTTCTAGCCTGCCTGTTCCTGTATTCCCCGGTGTGGGTCAACAGCCGTGTCCGGAGTCTGACCTGGAGTAGACCCTGGTCCCTCTGCTCGGTTCCTCCCTGGTGCACTGGCGTTGTATGCCGTCGTGCGACCTTGGTCGGATCGAGCAGATACTTAGTTACGCCCCTCCAGGCACTCTCCGGTTCATGGCACAGTGGAACCACTAAACACGCACACGCCAGTCAGTCCGGGCGTGTGCATTGCAGCATGCTCAGACCATGGTTCCCGTTGAGCCCCACGGCCTTCGCTCTCTGAGATGTTTTTAAGCGAATACATGCATCTAGAAGAAATTTATTTATTTATTTATTTTTTTGCTACCAGCTGAGTTCCAGGCGAATTACGCACCCGTCCAGATGGATCTATCTGCACTCGTTCCTGCGGATCCGCCACGGTACTATGGGGATCCAAGACTGAGTCATGCATTTGTGGAGCAATGCTTGCTACACTTCAAGTTCTACCCTCTTTGTTTTCCCACTGATCGGGTTAAGGTGGGATTCATGTTGTCTAACCTAGCGGGTAATGCCTTGGAATGGATCAACTCCCTATGGGAAACACAGGATTCTATCCTCCTGGACCTTCAGGCCTTTCTGGTGGCCTTTCTAATGGTCTTCGATGACCCTAACCCGGAGGCTACTGCTGAAGCTTCACTTCCCAATATCTCGGAGCAGCCCCGATGGGTAATGTGTGTGGGTAGCGCACTAGTCCTCCTGCCCGAAGAGACTACTGCCCACCCAGAATCCACACAGGATGACTATGCTCTCCGGAATACTTCTCCCAACCTCAAGAGGCAGTCCAGACGTGCTAGGCGTAGAGGCAAGCCGTCACGCCAGGGTCTGTCCTCCCAAAGACCTCCTGACCCCAACCTTGAAGTCCCTGCTGAAGCTTCACTTCCCAGTATCCCGGAGCAGCCCCGACGGGTAATGTGCGTGGGTAGCGCACCAGTTCTCCTGCCCGAAGAGACTGCTGCCCACCCAGAATCCACACAGGAGGACTTCCTGCACCCGGTATCTGATACTTCACCCACTTTAACCGGTGAGCCTGTCCAAGGGTACTTCGAAGCAGTGATTACCTCCGAGTCCGTGCACCTCTACAACCTGGCGGAGGACCCCCTGTTGCCTCCTGAATCCTCCGGGATACCACTTGATGACAAATGGAGAGAGACTTCCCTACACCTGGTACCTGATACCTCGCCCGCTTCGTCCAGTGAGTCCGACCTAGTGTACTCCGAAGCAGAGGTTACCCCCGAGTCTCTACACCCCTCGGACCAGGCGGAAGACCTCCAGTTGTCTCCTGAACCCTTCAGGGTGCTACCTGGTAGCGAATGGACAGAGACTTTCCTATACTCTGCACCTGATACCTCGCCCGCTTCGTTCAGTGAGTGTGACCTAGTGTACTCCGAAGCAGAGGTTACCCCCGAGACTCTACACCCCTCCGACCAGGTGGAGGACCTCCTGTTGTCTCCTGAACCCTTCGGGGTGCTACCTGGTAGCGAATGGACAGAGACTTTCTTATACTCTGCACCTGATACCTCGCCCGCTTCATCCAGTGAGTTCGACCTAGTGTACTCCAAAGAAGAGGTTACCCTCGAGTCTCTACACCCCTCTGACCTGGCGGAGGACCTCCAGTTGTCTCCTGAACCCTTTGGGGTGCTACCTGGTAGCAAATGGACAGAGACTTTCCTATACTCTGTATCTGATACCTCGCCTGCTTCGTCCAGTGAGTCCGAGTTAGTGTACTCCGAAGCAGAGGTTACCTCCGAGTCTCTGCACTCCTCCAACCAGGCGGAGGACCTCCAGTTGTTTCCTGAATCCTTCGGGGTACCACCAGATAACAAAGGGACAGTGACTTTTCTACACCTTGTACCTGATACCTCGCTTATTTCATCCTGTGAGCTTGACAAGATGTACTCCGAAGCAGAGGTTACCCCCGAGTCTCTGCACCTCTCCAACCCGACAGAGGACTTCCAGTTGTCTCCGGAACCCTCTGGGGTGCTACCTGATAATGAGTGGAGAGAGACTTCCTTGTGTGCTGTTCCTGGTATTCCATCCATTTCGTCTGGTGCTGAGGATGGCTGGATAGGAGGTAGCATCCTAGCTACCCAGATGAGACCAGTTTTGTCTCTTCCTGTGGACAGTAGAAGTAATCTCCTTGAAGAGAAGGATTGGCCCTCAAATTCCCTGCGGAAGAGTCTGGCAGGCCTGAAGAAGAGGGGACGTAAGGGGGGGGTACTGTAAAATACCTGGCGGCGTCCTTGCATAGTGGTTCATCTCCCACTGTGCAAGAGCGCGCACTTGATCTCCAGTCCAGACTGCCACTCTGGTTTCTTTCCATGTTGTCTGCTTTGCTTTGCTCTTGCTGTTTAGGGCGACTCCCGCTGAACTTCCTGATTCTTGTAGCTGCTGCAGGCACACCCCTAATGAGTCCTCAGCCTATTGCTGTCTGTCACCTGGTATTTAAACCAGCTGCTTCTTGGAATCCATGCCTGAGCATCTTGTTCTGTCAGTTGGCTTCTGGTCGCTGACATGCCAGGTCCTGTCTATGTTTCCTGCCTTACGGTATCAGTTCCCGTGTCTCAACTGTGTCCTGTCTATGCACACTAGCCAGCTGTCTCTCTGCCTTTCTGGAGGCTGTATTTCCAGGCCTGTCTGAACACGCTCCTAGCCTGTTTGTCTCGCCCACTGGGGCCGCATACCCAGACTCGCTCCTGTATTTGTTGCAGTACAGTTCCTGTCTGAACTGTCTCCTAGCTTCCTACCTGTTTTGTCTTTATGTCCGTTTGCCCCTTTTTCTGCAGTGTCTGAACCAGCTCTTGGCTTTACCTAGGCTCGTTCCTGCATTTTGTTGCAGTAACTGTTCTTGTCTGAACTGTCTCCTAGTTTCTTACCTGTTTTGTCTTTATGTCTGTTTGCTCCCTTTTTCTGCAGTGTCTGAACCAGCTCTTTGCTTTACCTAGGCTCGTTCCTGCCTTTTGTTGCAGTAACTGTTCTTGTCTGAACTGTCTCCTAGTTTCTTACCTGTTTTGTCTTTATGTCCGTTTTCTCCCTTTTTCTGTAGAGTCTGAACCTGCATCTAACTTCTACTCATAGTCATTGTACTTCCGTTTGTGAGTTAGAGTCCTTTCGCTACTTCTTTGCAAGTACCTTGTGTGTATCTGGTTCTGCCTTTCTTTTCCTGTCTGTTCTGTGTGAACAGAGCTCTGTCCCCTTTGCTTTGTCTTTGTTTACCTCTTCGACGATTTTGCTCAGCCGTTTCCACCGCGTCTGCAGTTTCGCTTTGCTCAGCCCTGTCCACCGCGTCTACGGTTTCGCTTTGCTCAGTCCTGTCCACCGCGTCTGCGGTTTCGCTTTGCTCAGCCCTGTCCACCGCGTCTGCGGTTTCGCTTTGCTCAGCCCTGTCCACCGCGTCTGCGGTTTCGCTTTGCTCAGCCTTGTCCACCGAGTCTGTGGTTTTGTTCTTCTCAGCCTTTTCTACCGCGTCTGCGGTTTTGCTCTGCTCAGCCTTGTCCACCGCGTCTGCGGTTTTGCTTTGCTCAGCCTTGTCCACCGCGTCTGCGGTTTTGCTCTGCTCAGCCTTGTCCACCGCGTCTGCGGTTCTGCTCTGCTCAGCCTTGTCTACCGCGTCTGCGGTTCTGCTCTGCTCAGCCTTGTCTACCGCGTCTGCGGTTCTGCTCTGCTCTGCCTTGTCTACCGCGTCTGCGGTTTTGCTCTGCTCAGCTTTGTCCACCGCGTCTGCGGTTTCGTTCTGCTCAGCCTTGTCTACCGTGTCTGCGGTTTTGCTCTACTCAGCTTTGTCCACCGCGTCTGCGGTTTCGCTCTGCTCGGCCCTTTCTGCCGCGTCTGCGGTTTCGCTCTGCTCAGCCTTGTCTACCGCACCTGCAGTTTCGCTTTACTCTGTTTGATTACCGCATCTGCGGCTCTGAACTCGTCTCCCAGTCTGTACTGGACCCTACCCAGCCTGCGCTCTAGCCTGCCTGTTCCTGTATTCCCCGGTGTGGGTCAACAGCAGTGTCCGGAGTCTGACCTGGAGTAGACCCTGGTCCCTCTGCTCGGTTCCTCCCTGGTGCACTGGCGTCGTATGCCATTGTGCGACCTTGGTCGGATCGAGCAGATACTTAGTTACGCCCCTCCAGGCACTCTCCGGTTCATGGCACAGTGAAACCACTAAACACGCACACGCCAGTCGGTCCGGGCGTGTGCATTACACCTTCCAAGCAAAAGCTTACAAAAATTAGGACGGTAGAAATTGCAATGCCCCTCACAAGAGCCATGCAGTACAGCATATTACAAGCATTATTCCCATTATTGGGGAGTGGGTCTCCCATCGTCTTTGCTTATGCCTTCCAAGCAAAAGCTGACAAAAATTAGGACGGAGGAACTTGCAATGCCCCTTACAAGAGCCATGCAGTAATGCAGTACAGCATATTACAAACATTACAACATTATTCCCATTATTGGGGAGTGGGTTTCCCATAGTCTTTGCTTATGCCTTCCAAGTAAAAGCTGACAAAAATTAGGAGGAAATGCAATGCCCGTTCGAAGAGTCATGGAGGTTAGAGTTAATTAAAAACAACATATCAATGCCCCTTGGAAGAGCTGTGAAGTTCAGAGTGGTTTAACAAGACGCTTTTAATGCCCCTTGGAAGAGACGTGGAGGTCCCAGTAGCTTAACAAGACGGTTTGAATGCCCCTTGGAAAAGTGGTGGAGGTCGCAGTAGCTTAACAAGATGGTTTTAATGCCCCTTGTAAAAGTGGTGGAGACCACAGTAGCTTAACAAGACAGTTTTAATGCCCCTCGGAAGAGAAGTGAAGGTCACAGTAGCTTAAGAAGACGGTTTTAATGCCCCTCGGAAGAGACGTGGAGTTTCCAGTCGCTTAATAAGACGGTTTTAATGCCCCTTGGAAAGTGGTGGAGAGCACAGTAGCTTAACAAGAAGGTTTTATTGCCCCTCGGAAGAGACGTGGAGGTCACAGTAGGTAAACAAGACGGTTTTAATGCCCCCTGGAAAAGTGGTGGAGGTCCCAGTAGCTTAACAAGACGGTTTTAATGCCCCTCGGAAGAGACTTGGAGGTCCCAGTAGTTAACAAGACAGTTTTAATGCCCCTTGGAAAAGTGGTGGAGGTCGCAGTAGATTAACAAGACGGTTTTAATGCCCCTTGGAAAAGTGGTGGAGGTCACAGTAGCTTAACAAGACGGTTTTATTGCCCCTTGGAAAAGAGGTGGAGGTCACAGTAGCTTAACAAGACGGTTTTAATGCCCCTCCGAAGAGACGTGGAGGTCACAGTAGCTTAACATGACGGTTTTAATGCCCCTCAGAACAGAAGTGGAGGTCACAGTAGCTTAACAAGACGACTTTAATGCCCCCTGGAAAAGTGATGGAGGTCACAGTACCTTAACAAGAAGATTTTAATGTCCCTCGGAAGAGACGTGGAGGTCGCAGTAGCTTAGCAAGACGGTTTTAATGCCCCTCGGAAGAGACTTGGAGGTCCCAGTAGTTAACAAGACGGTTTTAATGCCCCTTGGAAAAGTGGTGGAGGTTGCAGTAGCTTAACAAGACAGTTTTAATGCCCCTCGGAAGAGACGTGGAGGTCACAGTAGCTTAACATGACAGTTTTAAAGCCCCTCGGAAGAGACGTGGAGGTCAAAGTAGCTTAACAAGACGGTTTTAATTCCCCTTGGAAAAGTGGTGTAGGTCACAGTAGCTTAACAAGACTGTTTTAATGCCCATCGGAAGAGACATGGAGGTCACAGTAGCTTAACAAGACGGTTTTAATGCCCCTTGAAGGAGACGTGGAGGTCACAGTAGCTTAACAAGATGGTTTTAATGCCCCTCGGAAGAGACGTGGAGGTCCCAGTAGCTTAACAAGACGGTTTGAATGCCCTTTACAAGAGCCATACAGTACAGCATCTTAAAAATTATTCCCATTATTGGGGAGTGGGTCTCCCATAGTCTTTGCTTATGCCTTCCAAGCAAAAGCTGACAAAAATTAGGACGGAGGAACTTGCAATGACCCTTACAAGAGCCGTGTAGTACAGCATGTTACAAACTTTATTCCCATTATTGGGGAGTGGGTCTCCCATAGTTTTTGCTTATGCCTGCCAAGCAAAAGCTGCCAAAAATTAGGAGGAAATGCAATGCCTGTTCGAAGAGTCGTGGAGGTTAGAGTTAATGATAAACAACATTTAAATGCCCCTTGGAAGAGCTATGGAGTTCAGGGTAGTTTAACAAGACGCTTTTAATGCCCTTCGGAAGAGACGTGGAGGTCTCAGTAGGGTAACAAGATGGTATGAATGCCCCTTGGAAGAGACGTGGAGGTCCCAGTAGCTTAATAAGATGGAATTAATGCCCCTTACATAAGCTATACAGTACAGCATCTTAAAAACATTTTTCCCATTTTTGGGGAGTGGGTCTCCCACAGTCTTTGCTTATGCCTTCCAAGCAAAAGCTGCCAAAAATTAGGACGGAGGAACTTGCAATGCCCCTTACAAGAGCCATGCAGTACAGCATATTACAAACATTATTCCCATTATTGGGGAGTGGGTCTCCCATAATCTTTGCTTATGCCTTCCAAGCAAAAGCTGCCAAAAATTAGGAGGAAATGCAATGCCCGTTCGAAGAGTCGTGGAGGTTAGAGTTAATTAAAAACAACATTTCAATGCCCCTTGGAAGAGCTGTGGAGTTCAGAGTGGTTTAACAAGATGCTTCTAATGCCCCTCGGAACAGACGTGCAGGTCCCAGTAGCTTAACATGACGGTTTTAATGCCCCTTGGAAATGTGGTGGAGGTCGCAGTAGCTTAACAAGATGGTTTTAATGCCCCTTGGAAAAGTAGTGGAGACCACAGTAGCTTAACAAGACAGTTTTAATGCCCCTCAGAAGAGACGTGAAGGTCACATTAGCTTAAGAAGATGGTTTTAATGCCCCTCGGAATAGACATGGAGTTTCCAGTAGCTTAACAAGACGGTTTTAATGCCCCTTGGAAGAGTGGTGGAGGTCACAGTAGCTTAACAAGAAGGTTTTAATGCCCCTCGGAAAAGACGTGGAGGTCACAGTAGCTTAACAAGATGGTTATAATGCCCCTCGGAAGAGTAGTGGCGGTCCCAATAGCTAAACAAGATGGTTTTAATGACCCCTGGAAAAGTTGTGGGGGTCCCAGTAGATTAGCAAGACGGTTTTAATGCCCCTCGGAGGAGAAGTGGAGGTCACAGTAGCTTAACAAGACGGTATTAATGCCCCTCGGAAGAGACGTGGAGGTCACAGTAGCTTAACAAGACGGTTTTAATGACCCATCGGAACTGACGTTGAGGTCCCAGTAGCTTAACAAGACGGTTTTAATGCCCCTTGGAAAAGTGGTGGAGGTCACAGTAGCTTAACAAGAAGATTTTAATGTCCCTCGGAAGAGACGTGGAGGTCGCAGTAGCTTAGCAAGACGGTTTTAATGCCCCTCGGAAGAGACTTGGAGGTCCCAGTAGTTAACAAGATGGTTTTAATGCCCCTTGGAAAAGTGGTGGAGGTCGCAGTAGCTTAACAAGACAGTTTTAATGCCCCTTGGAAAAGTGGTGGAGGTCACAGTAGCTTAACATGACTGTTTTATTGCCCCTTGGAAAAGAGGTGGAGGTCACAGTAGCTTAACAAGACAGTTTTAATGCCCCTCGGAAGAGACGTGGAGGTCACAGTAGCTTAACAAGACGGTTTTAATGCCCCTTGGAAAAGTGGTGGAGGTCACAATAACTTGACAAGACGATTTTAATGTCCCTCGGCAGAGACTTGGAGGTCCCAGTAGCTTAACAATACGGTTTTAATGCCCCTTGGAAATGTGGAGGAGGTCGCAGTAGTTTAAATAGACGGTTTTAATACCCCTTGGAAAAGTGGTGGAGGTCACAGTAGCTTAACAAGATGGTTTTAATGCCCCTTGGAAAAGAGGTGGAGGTCACAGTAGCTTAACAAGACTGTTTTAATGCCCCTCGGAAGAGACGTGGAGGTCACAGTAGCTTAACAAGAAGGTTTTAATGCTCCTCGGAAGAGACGTGGAGGTCAAATTAGCTTAACAAGATGGTTTTAATGCAGCTAGGAAAAGTGGTGTAGGTCACAGTAGCTTAACAAGACTGTTTTAATGCCCCTCGGAAGAGACGTGGAGGTCACAGTAGCTTAACAAGATGGTTTTAATGCCCCTCGAAAGAGACATGGAGGTCACAGTAGCTTAACTAGATGGTTTTAATGCCCCTCGGAAGAGACGTGGAGGTCCCAGTAGCTTAACAAGATGGTTTGAATGGCTCTTGGAAGAGACGTGGAGGTTCCAGTAGCTTAACAAGACGGTTTTAATGCCCTTTACGAGAGCCATACAGTACAGCATCTTAAAAACATTATTCCCATTATTGGGGAGTGGGTCTCCCATAGTCTTTGCTTATACCTTCCAAGCAAAAGCTGACAAAATTTAGGACGGAGGAGCTAGCAATGCCCCTTACAAGAGCCATGCAGTACTGCATATTACAAACATTATTCCATTTATTGGGGAGTGGGTCTCCCATAGTTTTTGCTTATGCCTGCCAATCAAAAGCTGCCAAAAATTAAGAGGAAACGCAATGCCCGTTCGAAGACTCGTGGAGGTTATATTTAATTAAAAGCAACTTTTCAATGCCTCTTGGAAGAGCTGTGGAGTTCAGAGTGGTTTAACAAGACGCTTTTAATGCCCCTCGGAAGAGTCGTGGAGGTCCCAGCAGCTTAACAAGACGGTTTTAATGCCCTTGGAAAAGTGGTGGAGGTCACAGTAGCTTACCAAGATGGTTTTAATGTCCCTCGGAAGAGAAGTACAGGTCACAGTAGCTTAACAAGATGGTTTTAATGCCCCTTGGAAAAGTGGTGGAGGTCGCAGTAGCTTAAGAAGACGGTTTTCATGCCCCTTGGAAAAGTGGTGGAGGTCACAGTAGCTTAACAAGACGGTTTTAATGCCCCTTGGAAAAGTGGTGGTGGTCACAGTAGCTTAACAAGACGGTTTTAATGCCCCTCGGAAGAGACGTGGAGGTCACAGTAGCTTAACAAGACGGTTTTAATGCCCCATGGAAAAGTGGTGGAGGTCACAGTAGCTTAATAAGACGGTTTTAATGCCCCTTGGAAGAGACGTGGAGGTCACAGTAGCTTAACAAGATTTTTTTAATGCCCCTCGGAAGAGACGTGTAGGTCACAGTAGCTTAACAAGACGGTTTAAATGCCCCTCGGAAGAGACGTGGAGGTCCCAGTAGCTTAACAAGACGGTTTTAATGCCCCTTGGAAAAATGGTGGACGTCGCAGTAACTTAACAAGACGGTTTTAATGCCCCTTGGAAAAGTGGTGGAGGTCGCAGTAGCTTAACAAGACTGTTTTAATGCCCCCTGGAAAAGTGGTGGAGGTTGCAGTAGCTTAACAAGATGGTTTGAATGCCCCTTGGAAAAGTGGTGGAGGTCACAGTAGCATAACAAGGCGGTTTTAATGCCCCTTGGAAAAATGGTGGAGGTCACATTAGCTTAACAAGACGGTTTTAATGCCCCTCGGAAGAGACGTGGAGGTCCCAGTAGCTTAACAAGACGGTTTTAATGCCCCTTGGAAAAGTCGTGGTGGTCACAGTAGATTAAGAAGACAGTTTTAATGCCCCTCGGAAGAGACGTGGAGGTCACAGTAGCTTAACAAGACGGTTTTAATGCACCTTACAAGAGCCATACAGTACAGCATCTTAAAAATATTATTCCTTTATTGGGGAGTGGGTCTCCCACAGTCTTTGCTTATGCCTTCCAAGCAAAAGCTGACAAAAATAAGGACGGATGAACTTTCAATAATGGCAACACGGACCATGGTCACCCTGGTGGTATAGCGATGGTGGAGGCTGAGTATAAAGAGAAGAACATAAAACAGACGAAATGAGGAAATGTATACCCATGTATGGATGTGAAGCAGTGCATGTGAATACACCTCCAGAAATAACACAGTAGATTTGACTTTATGTTATTCTGCTGTCATTTGGTGGTGATGAGAAGTCTGGCCCAATCCAGCCCTTGTTCATTTTGATAAGGGTCAGCTTGTCAGCATTGTCAGTTGACAGGCGAGTGCGCTTATCTGTTATAATCCCCCCAACGGCACTAAAAACACGCTTCGATAACACGCTAGCGGCAGGGCAGGCCAGGACCTCCAATGCGTACAGAGCAAGTTCATTCCAAGTGTCCAGCGTGGATACCCAATAATTAAAAGGCACATAGGAATCACGGAGGATGCTGGTATGGTCGGCAAGGTACTCCTTCACCATCTTTTGGAACTTTCCACTCCTTGTGAGAGTACCCCGCGCCTCAGGGTCTGTCCGAAGGGAGGGTTTGAGAAAACTGTCCCAGAACGTTGACAGTGTTCCCCTGCCTCTGCTGGATTGGAGTTGTGTCTCTCTCGCATGTACGCCTTGGTTGGGCAACGAACTGTGACCTCTGCCGCTAGCGTGTTCAGATGGGAATTTTTTTAACAGTTCTGCAGCAAAGGCCTTCAGGTACTACCCCATTTTTGTAGACCTCTCCACCTCGGGAATAAGAGAGTGAATGTTCTCCTTGTAGCGGGGGTCTAAAAGTGTCACCAACCAGTAATGACTGTCAATCAACATTTTGACAATGCGAGGGTCACGGTTAAGGCAGCGTAACATAAAGTTAGCCATGCGTGCCAGACTGGTAACGGGTAAGACTTCCGTGTCCTCACCAAGATGACGACTGACCATGCTCTCCTCTTCCTCCTCCTCCTCCTCCCCCCTGTCCTTAGGCCACCCACGTTGAACCGACGGTATGACAGTTGTACAGGTACTACCGTCTACAGCGCATGATACAAACTCCTTTTCTTCCTCCTCCTCCTCCTCCTCCTCCTCTCCCTCATTGTCCCCCAATGCACGTTGGGATGAGATGAGGCTGGGCTGTGAGCAATCGACCGCTACGGCTTCTTCATCCATCTCATCATACTCTGGCTGCAATGCCTCCTCTTTAACTATCTGCAGAGAGCATTGCAAAAGACAGACAAGTGGAATGCTGACGCTAATGATGGCGTCATCACCACTCTCCATCTTGGTAGACTTCTCAAAGTTTGTCAAGATGGTACATATGTCAGACATCCAGGTCCACTCCTGAGGTCTTATGTGTGGAGTCTGATCTGAATATCGACGGCCTTGTTGCAGCTGGTACTCCACAACTGCTCTCTTCAGCTCACAAATCCTTTGCAACATGTGGAGGGTAGAGTTCCAACGTGTGGGGACATCACACACCATTCGGTGAGACGGAAGCTGCAAACGCTGCTGCAACACAGCAAGGGCGGCGGAAGCTGTAGCCGACTTGCGAAAATGAGCTGACAGGCGGCGTACTTTGATGAGCAGATATGGCAACTAGGGGTACGATTTAAGAAACCGCTGAACCACGAGGTTAAGCACATGAGCCAGGCATGGTACGTGTGTGATCTCGCCTCGCCTCAGAGCCGCCACCAGGTTACGGCCATTGTCACACACGACCATGCCTGGATGTAGGTTCAGCGGTCTCAGCCACATATCTGCCTGCTCTTTCACAGCTGTCCACAACTCACAATCAGTGTGAGGTTTATCACCTATGCTTATGAGTTTCAGCACAGCCTGTTGCCGCTTGGCTTAGGCAGTACTGCAGTGCTTCCAGCTTGTAACTGATGTGGTGATATAGGAGATGTAGGCTGAAAATGAGAAGGAGGAGGATGATGTGCAGGAGCTGTACACTGTGGGGGCAACTCTGAGTGACATAGGGCCCGCAATCCTCGGTGTGGGGAGGATGTGTTCTGTCCCAAGGTCCGACTGGGTCCCGGCTTCCACTATGTTTACCCAGTGTGCCATCAGGGAGATGTACCGTCCATGGCCACAAGCACTTGTCCACGTGTCCTTTGTCAGGTGGACTCTCCCAGTAAATGTGCGTTGTTGAGGGCACGGCAGATGTTTTGGGACACATGCTTGTGTAGTGCGGGGATGGCACACCGGGCAAAATAGTGTAGTCTGGGGACCGAGTACCGAGGGACGGCCACCGCCATAAGGTTGCGGAAGGATTTCGTCTCCACCAGCCTAAAAGGCAGCATTTCCAACGCAAGCAGTCATGAAATGTGCGAATTTAGGACTGTGGCCTGTGGGGCGTTAGCTGCGAATTTCCGCTTTTGTTCAAAGGTCTGAGATATGGACAATTGAACACTGTGGTGGGACTTGGACGTGGACGTTGATGCTGTTTCTTGAGAAACTGCCATAACAAGTGAAGACTGAGAGGAGGGGGCATCTTTTCATGCAGTATGGACAGGGGATTGCCTTGCACACACAACAAGGGGTTCTATTGCACGCACAACAGCGGAAGAAGCAGTGGTGACACCCGCTGACACTGGTCGTGGACCCTGGGGTTCGGCCCACAATGTCAGGTGCTTTGCTGCCATGTGCCTGATCATGCTTGTGGTGGTCAGGCTGGTAGTTTTGTCACCCCTGCTGATGCTGGCATGGCAGGTGGTACAAATGGCCTTTTTGGGGTTATCAGCAGAGTCTTTAAAAAAATTCCAGACTCTGGAAGACCTGCAGCTTGTACTTGCAACGTCCCTCCTGTTTGTGTTACGTGGAACTGTTGCCTGCCTTCTGTCTGCTGCCACCACACTGCTTCTTCCTGGCTGTTGGGGTACTCTGCCTCCCTCACCCTGTGTGCTGCTGGCCTCGCTCTGCATGTCCTCCTGCCACGTTGGGTCAGTTACTAGATCATCCACCACCTCCTCTTCTTCCACTTGCACACCACGATCCTCCTCCTCACTTCCTGGCAATTGTGTCTCATCATCGTCCACCTCTTGTGACAAATTGTCAGCATCAACTTCTTGTGGCCGTGGCTGTTCAAATATTTGGGCATCGCTACATGGGATCTCCTCTTCCACCACTTCAAGTGAAGCAGGCGAGGGGCACAAATCTGGAAATGGACCATTGAACAGCTCTTCAGAGTGTCCAAGTGTGGGATCAGTTGCTGTCTGACAACACTCGGCAAGGTGGGAGGAAGGAGCATCAGGGTGAGGAGGAGTATGCGGTCGAGACTCACGGCTACTAAGATTTGACTGTGTGGAAGACAGAACAAAGGTGGTGGTGCCCAGGAAACTGGAAATATTATCTGCTATCCAATTAATAACCTGTTCACACTGATCAATGCGCAATACTGGTGTTGTTCTGTGCTTCCCTAGTAATTCGGTCAAGAAGTGGGAGCGAGAAGATGTGGCTGTTGGTTGTGGCACATTTTCACCTTGGCCACGGCCCCGTACTCTGCACGCACCATCACCAGAACGTCCAGTTCCACGTTCCTTGCCACGCGCCTTGCCCATTGTAAAGGAAGTAAAATAGCTTGCACTATCAATGGAAAAAGGGTAATGAAAAGTAGATTAGAACCGTGGAAGAGGAAAACCACAGTTCTATTTCTGTGGCCTACACCCGACTCTTTTAAACAATCTGAACAATCAGGAAGAAACTATTACTGTTTTTCTTTACGGAAAAAATGCAAAAAGCAGGATAATAGAGATTTCTTACCGTGGAACAGCAAAACCACAGTTATAATTTAGGTTTGAACCCTGGAACTGCAAAACCACCCTTCTGTTTCTCTGGCCTACACCACACTATTTTCAACAGCTATATTTGTGTCTGAAAAATCAGGGAGACACTATTAATTTTTTTTATGGCAAAAAATGCCAAAAGCAGGATAATAGAGATTTTTTACCGTGGAACAGCAAAACCACAGTTATAATTTACTGGTGTATACCAGACTTTTTTAAATATATATATTTGCGGCTGAACATTGAGTGACACACTCAAACTGTTTTTTTTTTAGATACAAAAGTGGATAATACAGAGGTTTGAACCGTGGAACTGCAAAACCACACTTCTGCTTCTCTGCCCTACACCAGACTATTTTCAACAGATATATTTGTGTCTGAACTGTCACAGACACACTTTTTTTTTTTTTTTGGGGGGGGTGGGGGAGACCAAAAGGTTAATAAGATGGGTATTTGTACAGTGTGAAGGAGGAAAAAAAAAAGAGGATTTAGATTAAAAAAAAAGATTTTTCCTGGCCCCCGAGACCTGGAGCTAAGTCCAGCAATTTCAGCAACAGGAGCACACAGGACTGTAATGCAGCGTTTGCTGATACAACCACTGCGTCTCCTTTACAGCCTGCCCGCCTGCTAGCCTGTTATCTGGGATGGATATTAGTCCTGAGAAGGACTGTTTGTTTGATCTGGCAGCCTTTACAGACCCTACACTAACTATTTTGCAGTATATATCTCTCCCTAAATCAGCAGCGCTGTCCCTACACTGTCTGATCCCAGCCGTCTGTGTCCAAGATGGCGGCGCCCGGTTTTAAATACTCGAGGTGACGCTGTGCGGCCAGCCAATCAATGTAATGCCCACAACCAACATTGCTGCGGCAATCCCTGCATGTTCATTGGCTCTGTAAAGAGCACCAAACATGCAGGGCGGAGACCCGAGCTCCCACCCGAGTAACCCGGAAATGCTCGGTGCTCGCCGAACATCCCGAGTAGCGTGATGCTCGGGCGAGTACCGAGCAGTGTCGAGCATGTTCGCTCAACACTAGTGTTGATGAATTGTGTTGGTGGAGGAATCATGTGTCATCCATGACAAAAAGTGAGACATTAGTGAACATTTCATAACTCTTTAAAGTGGCAATACCAAAGAGGCCAGTGTGCATATCAAGGAACTTAGTCCCAGGGATATATTAATCACTAGTATATATATTATTATTATCTAAAACGGCGATCATTGTGATGCATTTTGAAATGTAGATATTATTGATAAGAATCATTCCATTTTTGTTTATATCAAAAATATATAGATGCACTCATTCTAGATGTTAGCAAGTGATTTATTCCCAAATTGGGTATATCTATACACATATTATACACAAAGTCATACAACTTTATCAATATCTCTTATACATTTAAAAAAGCAATTAAGCCCATTACGCATATGCTTATTATTTCTCAATATATATATCCATCCTTCAGACAGGTATATATTGTGACAGAGTCACTTGCATGATTTATGAGGGGAGGTATGTGTCACACAGATTGCTAGCCTGTGTGAACTGAAGCCAATAAACTTTCTGCCAGCATGTTATATGCTTGAGGGTTTAACTCTCTTAAAGGGCGTGGTTTTAGGGGAATGACCTAGAGATGGGAGGGACGTCATTCCCCATACCTCCACCTCAGGGTGTGGCTGAGCAATGTTTAAATGTTCAGTCCTGTTTTTTTTCTCTGCTCTGTGTTTGGAGAGGCAAGAGACTGGACAGCCATAGCTCAGGAGGGAGCTGACGGATGGACATAACCTATGTGAGTGAACCGCACACACATATATGGACTGTGCTACAGTTTATCTTTTATTTTGTTGTTTTGCCAAGTAAGGCTGTGTTTATTTTGCTGGAGTGCAGAGCTTTATGCTGTTAATAAAGCCTGCAAAGAAAACCTGGGTTCCTGAGTCTACTTCCGGAAGTGGCCGAGCGAGTCATCCTACCGCAATATATATATATATAGTGGGTACGGAAAGTATTCAGACCCCTTTAAATTTTTCACTCTTTCTTTCATTGCAGCCATTTGGTAAATTCTAAAAAGTTCTTTTTTTTTCTCATTAATGTACACTCTGCACCAAATCTTGACCGAAAAAAAATGTAGACATTTTTGCAAATTTATTAAAAAAGAAAAACTGAAATATCAAATGGTCATAAGTATTCAGACGCTTTACTCAGAAACTCATATTTAAGTCACTTGCTGTCCATTTACTTGTGAATAGAGATGAGCGTTGTTCTACTCAAACTGTTTGCCAATCTCAAATTCGAGCTGTTTTGGGCGGTGTTCAAGCCGTTCGGCGAACACGAACAATTTGAGAAAAATTCGGCTGTTCGAGGTTATGTTCGATAACTGTTCGTGCACCAAAATCATAACTGGATTTTTTCTCAGTAATGATGAAAATTAATGTTAATACGCAGTTTGAGTGTACAGCGGGGTGGGGAGAGGGGCAGGGGATGGATCTCTGCAGGAACAATGAATATCTCCATTTTTTTTTTCTCTTTCTCGCATTTACAGTGGGGAGGTGCAATCTGTCAGCCTATCAGCAGCGCACACACGGAGCGAAGTGCTTTTTTTCACACAAGCAAGGGCATGTGTCATTGGCAGTGTATGTCACATGTCCTTGCCCTATAAGACCAAGCCATTTTCCCCGTCGCCACCATTTTCTCACTGCTGCAGCTGCGTGTTAGACGGCACCGCTGTTGCTGTGTGCGCTATACCTTGTTAATTTCAAGCCAATTTTTGCACAAATCTACAGATAGCTTGGGAGTAGGGAATAGTTGTGATTGCAGTCCTTTTAAGGACTAGGTTACAGCATTTCCTACGACTTTTATCAGGCAGGTCTGTGCTCTTAAATAGATAGATTGTGGGAGTAAAGACTAATTGTAATTGGAGTCCTTTTCAGGACTAGGTTACATCAGTTCCTATCAGTTTTTGCCAGGCAGGTCTGTGCCAGTGCTGTGCAAGTTTTTTTCACAGCATTTGGCTGAATCTAGCAAAGCTAATCCTTTTTGGCCTATTGCAGAGTGTGTTAGTCAGTGGAGTAGCCTATCTGTGTTGCAAGATATACCACCTGTGTATAGAATACCAATTTTTTTACTGCACTTAGTGAAGTAAAATCTTTTGGGCATAGCAGCATTCTATTAGTCCATCTATACTGACCTCCATCAGGTTGCAAATTGAATATAATTTTTTTCTGCATCTAGCTCTGAAAAAATATTGGGCTTCTAGCTGTGTGTGGGACTTGTTGTATTAGTCCATCTATACTGACCTCCATCAGGTTGCAAACTGCATATATTTTTTTCTTCATCTACCTCTGAAAAAATATTGGGCTTCTAGCTGTGTGTGGGACTTGTTATATTAATCCATCTATACAGACCTCCATCAGGTTGCAAACCGAATATATTTTTTTCTGCATCTACCTCTGAAAAAATATTGGGCTTCTAGCTGTGTGTGGGACTTGTTGTATTAGTCCATCTATACTGACCTCCATCAGGTTGCAAACTGAATATATTTTTTTCTGCATCTACCTCTGAAAAAATATTGGGCTTCTAGCTGTGTGTGGGACTTGTTGTATTAGTCCATCTATACAGACCTCCATCAGGTTGCAAACTGAATATATTTTTTTCTGCATCTACCTCTGAAAAAATATTGGGCTTCTAGCTGTGTGTGGGACTTGTTGTATTAGTCCATCTATACTGACCTCCATCAGGTTGCAAACTGAATATATTTTTTTCTGCATCTACCTCTGAAAAAATATTGGGCTTCTAGCTGTGTGTGGGACTTGTTCTATTAATCCATCTATACAGACCTCCATCAAGTTGCAAACTGAATATATTTTTTTCTGCATCTACCTCTGAAAAAATATTGGGCTTCTAGCTGTGTGTGGGACTTGTTGTATTAGTCCATCTATACTGACCTCCATCAGTTTGCAAACTGAATATATTTTTTTCTGCATCTACCTCTGAAAAAATATTGGGCTTCTAGCTGTGTGTGGGACTTGTTCTATTAATCCATCTATACAGACCTCCATCAGGTTGCAAACTGAATATATTTTTTTCTGCATCTACCTCTGAAAAAATATTGGGCTTCTAGCTGTGTGTGGGACTTGTTGTATTAGTCCATCTATACTGACCTCCATCAGGTTGCAAAATGAATATATTTTTTTCTGCATCTACCTCTGAAAAAATATTGGGCTTCTAGCTGTGTGTGGGACTTGTTCTATTAATCCATCTATACAGACCTCCATCAGGTTGCAAACTGAATATATTTTTTTCTGCATCTACCTCTGAAAAAATATTGGGCTTCTAGCTGTGTGTGGGACTTGTTCTATTAATCCATCTATACAGACCTCCATCAGGTTGCAAACTGAATATATTTTTTTCTGCATCTAGCTCTGAAAAAATATTTGGCCTTCTAGCAGTGTGTGGAACTTTCTCTATTAGTCCATCTATACTGACCTCCATCAGGTTGCAAATTGAATATAATTTTTTTCTGCATCTAACCCAGACAATAGTTTTGGTCTAATACCACAGTTTGGCCACGCAGCTCTGCTCGTTCCTATCCATTGTTTTTTTGTGCAAACAACTCCAGAGTTGTTAATTAGTTAAGCACCAAAATGAGTGGAAAAAGGCCTGCTGCTGGTGGAAAGGGGAATAGGCGTGTTGGGAAGGGGAAAAAAGGTTGTGTCCGTGGGGTAGGTGTTAAAGCAACAGTAACATCTGCAGAAGAAAGACCATCTTCCAGCCAAACTAAAATGTCTACTTCTTTTAGCGGACAATGTGATAAGATCCCTTTCTTACGGCCACGCCAATCGCTACAAATTCCAGATGAGGCACAAAAACAGCAGGTGCTTCAACGGATATCAAGTGCTCCTTTAAGTGGGCTCTCCTCCACATCAACTTCAACATCACAAATACTCCAGTCCTCAAAGGTGTCACCCCAATCGCACTTGCTTCCTCACAGCTCCCAAATCTCCAGCTGCCCGTCTGAGTATGAGGTAGAACAGATGGTTGAGTCTGCAGAGCTGTTTACTCATACTATAGCCTGGGAATCAGAGGTCGACTCCAGCGCTTCTGTGAATCCAGACGAGGAAATGATCTGCACTGATGCCCAGAATCTTTATGAGTCGGATCCAGGACCAGACGTAGAAGGTTCTGACCATAATGTAGACCCTCATTCCCAAACTGTAACTCCTGTTGGTGGAGACAATGAGGAAGATGATGATAAGACTCAAATACCTGATTGGAGCGACAACTTTAGTTTTTTGTCAGGGCAGGAACAGGTTGGCTCTGAGGACGACGGGTGTGATAACGCACAGGGTGATGATGATGAGGTTGGAGATCCCACTTACTGTCAACCCACAGTCAGCCAAGAGATGAGGTCAGCAGAGGAGGTGGAGGAAGATGCTAGTGACGACGAGGTCAGGTTGCGCCTTCCTGGACAGAGACGTAGTACTGGAAGCACGTCAACAACTGCATCCTCAAACACAACTCTGCCTCTCACCACAAGTCGTGGTGGCTCTTCAGGTCGCATGGGTGCTAAGCCTTGCATAGCCTGGGCATTTTTTCAGATCGATAAAGATGACCCAACTCGTGTTATCTGTAACATTTGTCAGCAAAAGCTAAGTAGAGGCCAAAAAATACATAGTTTGAGTACTTCATGCATGAACCGGCACATGGACATGAAGCATAAGTTGCAGTGGGAAGCTCAGTGTGCTACAATGCGGCCTAGCCGGCCGGGCCAACCACCGTCTGCCATATCTTGTGCATCCGCGGCCTCTTCATCCTCTGTGACTGGGGGGACAGCAGTCACACCTGTTTTGGGGCGCAGACCTGCCACCTCTTTACCCGCAACAGCCAGCGTGATTGGCAGGTCATCATTTTCTTTGGAGGTGGTAACACCAGCTGGTGTTGAGCGCTGTCCGACATCGATAGCACCACCTTTGGATCAAGGCAACCTAACATGTCCGCCTGCATCTTCCTCACAGACCGGCAGTTTGCCGGGGACACCCTTATCAACCCCGTCTAAGCACAATAGCCAGCCCTCGGTCCCTCAGATGTGGACAAGTAAAAGACCATTTCCTCCTAGCCATGAGAAATCTAAGAGGTTGAATTTCACCATCTGCAAGTTCTTGGCTACAGAAATGCTGCCTTTCCGCCTGGTGGACACAGAGGATTTTCGAGACCTTATGTCCGTCGCAGTGCCCCAGTAGCAGATGCCCAGTCGGCACTACTTCTCAAAGAAATTTGTGCCTGCGCTCCACCAGCATGTCGCACACAACATCACCGCTTCTTTGAGAAACTCTGTGTGTGACAGGGTGCATTTCACCACAGACACTTGGATGATTAGGAATGGACAGGGGCATTACATGTCGCTGACTGGGCACTGGGTAACTATGGTGACAGCAGGACAAGGGGCTGCTGTCCAAGTCTTGCCGTCCCCACGAGTTGTGCGTCAATCCTCTTTATGTCAAAGTTCCTCCACTGCTTCTGCCTCCTCAACCTCCTCTCGGTCTTCCACCTGCACCCAAAGCCTGTCTGGTCATGCCACAAGCTTTCTAACTGCGCAGAAGGGATCCTGCACACCTCCTTACTATGCTGGCAGTAGGGATCAACGTCATCAGGCGGTTTTTACATTGAAATGTCTGGGAAATGTGAGTCACACAGCTGAGGAGTTGTGGTCAGCTCTGGAGAACCAATTTCATGAATGGTTGTCTCCACTGGACCTGAAACCAGGGAAGGCCGTGTGCGACAATGCTGCAAACCTGGGTGCGGCCCTTCGCCGGGGCAATGTCACACACGTGCCTTGTATGGCTCACGTGTTGAACCTGGTTGTCCAGCAATTTTTAGCCCACTATCCCAGACTAGATGGCCTTCTGCAGAGGGCACGGTCGCTGTGTGCTCACTTTCGCCGTTCGCATCCCGCAGCTCAGCGACTTACATCTCTAGAGAAGTCGTTGGGCCTGCCACTTCACCGGCTAAAATGCGATGTGCCTACCCGGTGGAATTCAACTCTGCACATGTTGCAGCGACTGTGGCAGCACCGACAAGCCCTGGTGCAATACGTTCTGACGTATAGCCTGGGCCAACGAGATCCAGAGGTGGGGCAAATCACGCTGGAGGAGTGGTCTCAGATCAGGGACCTATGCACCCTTCTGCACAGTTTTGAAATGGCGACGAAGATGTTTAGTGCTGACGATGCCATTATCAGCATGACTATTCCGGTGATTTACATGCTGGAGCACATGTTAAACAGAATTCGGAGTCAGGTGGTGGCACAAGAGGAGGTGGAGGAAGTAGAGGAGGAGGAGTTGTATGCGGAAGGGCTAACATCTGCAAGGTCCAGACGGTCGGCAGCACCAAGGCGGCAGGCATGTGAGGGTGGGGGAGATGGTTTGACCAGGGCGCATGGTAGCAGCCAAACTAGTGAGGAAGGTGCAGGAGCCCAGGAAGAAGTGGAGGACGAACTGATGGAAGACTCATCAGATGAGGGAGACCTTGATCACATTTCTGTTGTGCGAGGTTGGGGGGAGAGGACAGAGGAAGGAAGCATGATTGTTACCTCGCCACCAACACAACAGGGACTTGGTGCTCCTGGATGCGCAACACACATGAGTGCCTTCTTGCTGCACTACCTGCAACATGACCCTCGAATTGTGAGAATTAGAAATAATCCTGACTACTGGGTTGCCACACTGTTAGATCCCCAGTACAAAAGTAAATTTGCAGAAATTATTCCTGCCATAGAAAGGGATGCACGCATGCAGGAGTATCAGCAGAGACTGTTGCAGAATCTTACATGTGCTTTTCCACAAAATACCAGTGGTGCACGTAGTGAATCTCACAGTTCCAACTTGCCAACCATGGGACCGTCAAGTGTTCAGCACTCAAACCGTAACAGAACCACAGTATCTGCTGGTAACATCAATTTTGCGGAATCATTTCACCACTTTTTTAGCTCATCCTTTGCAAGGCCACAGGAGACAAGAAGTCTGACACATAGTCAACGCCTAGAGACGATGGTACAGGAGTATCTCCAAGTAAACATTGAAGCCACGACTGTGTCACTGGACCCTTGCTCTTTTTGGGCTTCCAATCTGGATAAATGGCCGGAGCTAGCCACTTACGCCTTGGAGATCTTGTCATGCCCCGCAGCCAGCGTTCTGTCTGAACGTGTGTTCAGCGCTGCTGGTGGTGTGCTGACAGATAAGCGCACGCGGCTCTCCACTGATAATGTAGACAGACTCACGTTCATAAAGATGAACAAATCATGGATCCGAAACGACTTTTCTACCCCTGTGTCATCCTGGGGAGAGTAAAAGCTTGATGATTGGTTAAAATCACCCTACCAACCGTTTTAAGCTTTCAAATTACTAATCATGTTTATCTGTATCTTGGCTGGAAAATAATTTGGGCTTTGTAGCAGTGTGCAGCACTGATTCTATTAGGCCATCTATAATAAGCTCCACCAGATTTAAAATTACTAATCATGTTTATCTGTATCTTGACTGGAAAATAATTTGGGCTTTGTAGCAGTGTGCAGCACTGATCCTATTAGGCCATCTATACTAAAGCTTCACCAGATTTAAAATTAATAATAATTTTTAGCTGCATCTAGCCCGGAAAATAATTTTGGGGCTCCGAGATGCGCAAGACACATAAGTGCCTTCTTGCTGCACTACCTGCAGCATGACCCTCATATTGTCAGAATTCAAAGTAATCATGACTACTGGGTTGCCACACTCTTAGATCCCCCAAACTTTTCGATCAACCTTTTCATTTTAATAAAGACCAAAAAAATGGTCATTTTTGAAATTATAAGCATTAGCAGGTTGTTAGAAACTGAAATCAAACAGTTTTCAACTCAAAACTTTATTCTAGGTGATGTTACATTTTCACATAGGACCCCTTGTTCGAAAGGAGCTTCTGAACTCTCTCGTCCATTGAATTTGTCAGGTTTTGGATGGTTTCTGCTTCAATTGTTTTGCATGAGGACAGAATACCCTCCCAGAGCTGTTGCTTAGATGTGAACTGCCTCCCGCCATCATAGACACTCCTTTTAATGATGCTCCAAAGGTTCTGAATGGGGTAGAGGTCAGGGGAGCATGGGGGTCACACCATAAGTTTGTCCCCTTTTATGCCCATATCAGCCAGAGATGCAGATGTTTTATGTGCAGCATGAGATCGTGCATTATCATGCAGAAAAATGATCTTGCTGTGAAATACACGGTTCTTCTTCTTGAACCATGGCAGGAAGGGGCCGACAATCTCTCTCCCCATGATTCCAGCCCAAAACATTACTCCACCTCCTCCTTGTTGGCGCTGTAGCCGTGTTTGCGTGGGGTGTCCATCAACCAGCCATCCTCCACTCCATCCATCTGGACCATCGAGCGCTGCATGGCACTCATCCGTGAACAAAACAGTTTTGAAATCAGTCTTCATGTAATGTTTGGCCCACTGGAGCCGTTTCTGCTTGTGTGAAGTGGATAGAGGAGGTCGACAGGATGGCGTATGCACAGCTGCAAACCTCTGAAGGACCCTGCATCTTGTTGTTCGGGGGACGTTGGAGGCACAAGCAGCTTCAAAAACTTGTCTGCTGCTATGACAAGGCTTTTTTGCCGCTGCTCTTTCAACCTGACGTAATTGCCTGTATGAAAGAGTCCTCAATTTGCCCTTATCAGCACGCACACGTGTGTACTGTGAATCAGCTACATACTTCTTGATTGCCAAGACACTTCATCCTGATCATCGCACAATGTTGATTGTAGTCATGCCTTGACCTAAACACTCCACAATTTGTTGCTTCTCAGCAGCCGACACATCCTTTTTCTTTCCCATTTTGGCAGAAAATGTAGGCTGCTTAATAATGTGAGACAGCCTTCTTAAGTAGTCTTGCCTTTCATTGGACACACCTGCCAAACTAATTAGCACAGGTGTCTGCAATTGCTTACAGTGATATAAAGAGCCCTGACACACATCACCATCAATGAGTTTAACTGACAAACAAACAAATTCTTCCCTTATCACTCCTAAACACTTTTTGCATAATAATTTGGAACACAGTGTACATGTGCTTTTCCACAAAACACCAGTGGTTCACGTAGTGAATCTTACAGTTCTAACTTGCCAACCGTGGTCTGTATGGAGTTGTTCAATAAAGGGCCCAAAATTAAGATAACATAGATGGGAGAGGTCTCTATGAATAGGAATTCCTAAGTATTTGATACCCTGTGAGGGCCAGGCAAAGGGAAAGTTGGACTGGATGGAATCCTATATGGATTTGGGGAGGGAGACATCGAGGGCCTCAGACTTCGCTGCATTGATTTTAAAATTTGACCATGTAACAAAGTGATCTATTTCAGCCATAACAGCATGGATGGATATATGTGATTGAGTGATATATACTAGGACATCATCAGCAAATAGAGAGCACTTGTACTCGGTGCCTCCCACCTCAATCCACCTAATATTGGGGTTATGGCGAATTGATGAGAGCAGGTGCTCCGTCACTAGGATGTATAAGAGAGGGGACAGAGAACATCCCTGCCTTGTCCCATTGGTGATTGTGAAAGGTGATGAAAATGTTCTGACGCGCCCCCTGGGCCTTGGGACACCCGGAGCCGGACCCTTTTTGGTGGATGCTGGTGGTTGTAGTCTCCGTGGCGGCAACCCGGTTCCGTGGCTCAGGGCGGTCAAACCAGTGGCGGAACTATTTATGTGGTTTTGATGTTTAAATGTCCGACTACGCCACCCGTGGATTGCGGTCAGAGTGAACCGCCGCTCCAGGGCAGACCGCTGAGGCTGGTGTTGTGGGTGCAGCAGAGCGTAGCATAACTCCCCAAGGGAGGAGTATAGCCTCAGGCCAGTGTATGCGGAGGAAGGGGGTGATGGTGCAGGGCAGCAGCAGTAATGACACGGAGTCAGTGATGCAGTCCAGGGCCTTTACTCACAGTTCTTATTATCCAGACCACGTCTGCAGGTAACGGCTGCCCACGTCGTACTGTGCTCACCAGGTGAGGGGCTCAGACAACTCCCAGATAACTTTGGAGTGCTTCACAGGACCCCCTTTGTGTGTCCTTTGTCTGGCCTTTCTTACCAACCCTTCTGTCCGGCTGCCTCGGGCCTACTCTTGGTAAACTTGGCGCCAGTTTCCCTGACCCTATGTGGTGCCTTCCTAGCGGGTGTAGCGAGGGGCTGCGCCACATAAAATGTCACAGCCTCCTGTTTCTAGCTGAGGGTCGTTTCCTGCCTCCACTAGTTTCGGGGACCGGTCTCCCCCTTTGGCCTGACCCCTCCACGCAGGTGGATTCGGGCGTGCGGTGGCGACTCGCCCGTTCGCACCCCTGAGATCCCTTCGTTCCTCGTTCCTGGAGCCTTCTCCGCTTCTCTTCCTTCCTTCTCCCTCTTCCAGGCCTGGGCCTCTGTTACTAGGCCCGCCTCCGGAGCAGAGCTCATGCAGAGCCCCTGCTCCCTGCCACTTCTGCTCAGACTTCTCTGCACTGAACTAAGATGGTGCCCACCTTTTATACTCCCTTCTCAATGCACCCAGGAACTGCTTCCTCCCTGCTCCTGCACTACAGGGTTCCCCTTCCTCAGTGTTCCCTCCCCCCACTCCAGCCAGGGACAGGGACTGTCGTGCCCATCTCAGGGGCATATTGGTCGCCCTGCCCCACGGCAATGTGGTGTAATGCATGCAGGTGTCGGGTCCTGATCCACACTACATCCGTACCTGAGAGTGAGATATCACACCTCTTGGTGAGGTGCAATACCTCTGTAGCAACCGAGCCCTCAGGGTGCTACAGTTCCATTTATCTTCAGCCTAGGTGACGTATTGCGAAACAGGGCCGTGATTTTGGCTATAAAAGGGTCCCCTAGACCCCTACCCCAAGCTTTTTAAGAGAATCATATATGGCGTGCCAGGAGACTCTATGGAATGCTTTCTCAGCATCCAACGAGAGTATCTAATTACAAATTTTTAACTGCATCTAGCCCAGGAAATAATTTGTGCCTAGTAGCAGGGTCTGCTAGTCAGCGGATTATCCCGGCTGTTAAGCAAGCTACACCACCTGTTGTTTGGACACTTCATTTTTTCAAAGGAAATGCTTCGGGACCACGGGATACTCAGTGAAGAGCATCAGGAGGCACCCCAAGGCATAGGGGCTCGGACTGGCAGTAGGATGCCTTGCGGTGGACAGCCGAGCTCGATCCTTATAAAAGCTTTTTAACTGCAGCAGCTTTAGTGGACGCTACTGGAGCTGGAATTACGCGGCTGCTGGCATGAGACTTGCCCTCCAATAGATCCTTGTAAATGGATTTAAAGTGTATTTATTCAAATTAGAGAGACAATTTAAATTAAAAAGCTTAGAGCTGCATCCACCACAGGGGGGCTCGCTCGACCCACCAGCGGACAGGCACCAGTATTGGGAGAGGGGGGCTGGCCGTCAGGGTTCACCGCGGCTCTGGCACAAACCCGGCGACACGGAGGTGGCACGGGCAGGAGCGGACTGAACGTGTCGGCTTCTCACTTTTTGGATTTTAGAAGGGCATGACATGCCTATATCTGTGTCTCCCCCTCCTTTTACTCCTCCACCTCTTTTCTTTTCGCATGACTATATGTACTTGTCACTTTTCCATGTGTTAGTTGTGTCTTCTGAGCAGTTTGTCAGCTTTTGGACACCTTTGAAGGTGTTTTCTATGTGTTTCTATGTGTTTTTGTTTGCCTGCCATTGATTTTAACGGTGTTCGAAGGTGTTCGACGAACAGTTCGACGAACAGTTCGGCGAACACACGGGTGTTCGACGAACCGAACCGAACTCGAACACTACGGGGGTGGCTCAACACTACTTGTGAACCTCCTTGTGATGGTTCTACTCCTTCATTGGAGTCCAGCTGTGTTTAATTAAACTGATAGGACTTGATTTGGAAAGGCACACATCTGTCTATATAAGACCTCACAGCTCACAGTGCATGTCGGACCAAATGAGAATCATAAGCTCAAAGGAACTGCCCGAGGAGCAAGGCACTGATCTGGCCGAGGTTACAAAAGAATTTCTACAGTACTGAAGGTTCCTAAGAGCACAGTGGCCTCCATATTCCTTAAATGGAAGAGGTTTTGCACCAGCAGAAGTCTTCCTAGACCTGGCCATCCAGCCAAACTGAGCAATCATGGGAGAAGAGCCTTGGTGAGACAGGTAAAGAAGAATCCCAAGATCACTGTGGCTGAGCTCCAGAGATGCAGTAGGGAGATGGGAGAAAGTTCCACAAAGTCAACTATCACTGCAACCCTCCACCAGTTGGGCCTTTATGACAAAGTGGACCGACGGAAGCCTCTACTCAGTGCAAGGCATATGAAAGCCTGCATAGAGTTTGCTCAGAAACACATGAAGGACTCCCAGACTATGAGAAATAAGATTCTCTGGTCTGCTGAGACGAAGATAGAACTTTTTGGTGATAATTCTAAGCGGTATGTGTGGACAAAACCAGGCACTGCTCTTCACCTGCCCAATACAGTCCCAACAGTGAAACATGGTGGCGACAGCATCATGCTATGAGGGTGTTTTTCAGCTGCAGGGACAGGACGACTGATTGCAATTGAAAGAAACATGAGTGCGGCCAAGTACAAAGATATCCTGGATGAAAACCTCTTCCAGAGTGCTCTGGACCTCAGACTTGGCCGAAGGTTCACCTTCCAACAAGACAATGACCCTAAGCACATAGGTAAAATAACAAAGGAGTGGCTTCAGAACAAATCTGTGACCATTCTTGACTGGACCAGCCAGAGCCCTGACCTAAACTCAATTGAGCATCTCTGGAGAGACCTGAAAATGGCTGTCCACCAACGTTCACCATCCAACCTGACGGAACTGGAGAGAATCTGCAAGGAAGAACGGCAGAGGTTCCCCAAATCCAGGTGTGAAAAATTTGTTGCATCATTCCCAAGAAGACTCATGGCTATATTAGCTCAAAAGGGTGCTTCTACTCAATACTGAGCAAAGGGTCTGAATACTTATGACCATGTGATATTTCAGTTTTTCTTTTTAAATAAATTTGCAAAAATTTCTACATTTCTGTTTTTTTTAAGATGCAGAGTATACTTTAATGAAAAAAAGAAATGAACTTTTTACCAAGTTACCAAATGGCTGCAATGAAATAAAGAGTGAAAAATGTAAAGGGGTCTGAAGACTTTACGTACCCACAGTATATATATATATATATATATATATATATATATATATATATATATATATACAGTATATATATACTGTTCAAAAAAATAAGGGGAACACTCAAATAACACATCCTAGATCTGAATGAATGAAATATTCTCATTGAATACTTTGTTCTGTACAAAGTTGAATGTGCGGACAACAAAATCACACAAAAATCATCAATGGAAATCAAATTTATTAACCAATGGAGGCCTGGATTTGGAGTCACCCCCAAAATTAAAGTGGAAAAACACACTACAGGCTGATCCAACTTTGATGTAATGTCCTTAAAACAAGTCAAAATGAGGCTCAGTATTGTGTGTGGCCTCCACATGCCTGTATGACCTCCCTACAATGCCTGGGCATGCTCATGATGAGGTTGCAGAAGGTCTCCTGTGGGATCTCCTCCCAGACCTGGACTAAAGCATCCGCCAACTCCTGGACAGTCTGTGGTGCAACGTGACGTTGGTGGATGGAGCGAGACATGATGTCCCAGATGTGCTCAATCGGATTCAGGTCTGGGAAATGGGCGAACCAGTCCATAGCTTCAATGCCTTCATCTTGCAGGAACTGCTGACACACTCCAGCCACTTGAGGTCTAGCATTGTCCTGCATTAGGAGGAATCCAGGGCAAACCGCACCAGCATATGGTCTCACAAGGGGTCTGAGGATCTCATCTCGATATCTAATGGCAGTCAGGCTACCTCTGGCGAGCACATGGAGGGCTGTGCGGCCCTCCAAAGAAATGCCACCCCATACCATTACTGAAACACTGCCAAACCGGTCATGCTTAAGGATGTTGCAGGCAGCAGATCGCTCTCCACAGCATCTACAGACTCTGTCACGTCTGTCACATGTGCTCAGTATGAACCTGCTTTCATCTGTGAAGAGCACAGGGCGCCAGTGGCGACTTTGCCAATCCTGGTGTTCTGTGGCAAAAGCCAAGCGTCCTGCACGGTGTTGGGTTGTGAGCACATCCCCCATCTGTGGATGTCGGGCCCTCATACCACCCCCACGGAGTCGATTTCTAACTGTTTGTGCAGACACATGCACATTTGTGGCCTGCTGGAGGTCAGTTTGCAGGGCTCTGGCAGTGCTCCTCCTGTTCTTCCTTGCAAAAAGGCAGAGGCAGCGGTTCTGCTGCTGGGTTGCTGCTCTCCTACGGCCCCCTCCACATCTCCTGGTGTACTGGCCTGTCTCCTGATAGCGCCTCCAGCCTCTGGACCCTACACTGACAGACACAGCAAACCTTCCTGCCACAGCTCGCATTGATGTGCCATCCTGGATGAGCTGCACTACCTGAGCAACTTCTGTGGGTTGTAGAGTCCGTCTCATAGAATCATAGAATCATAGAATCATAGAATGGTAGAGTTGGAAGGGACCTCCTGGGTCATCTGGTCCAACCCCCTGCTCAAAGCAGGATTCACTAGATCATCTCAGACAGATGTCTGTCCAGCCTCTGTTTGAAGACGTCCATTGAAGGGGAACTCACCACCTCTCGTGGCAGCCTGTTCCACTCATTAATCACCCTAACTGTCAAAAAGTTTTTTCTAATATCTAATCTGTGTCTCCTCCCATTTAGTTTCATCCCATTGCTTCTAGTCTTTCCTTGTGCAAATGAGAATAAAGATGATCCTTCTACAATGTGACAGCCCTTGACATATTTGTAGACAGCTATTAAGTCTCCTCTCAGTCTTCTTTTTTGCAAGCTAAACATTCCCAAATCCTGCAACCGTTCCTCATAGGACATGGTTTGCAGACCAGTCACCATTCTGGTCGCTCTTCTCTGAACTTGCTCCAGTTTGTCTATGTCTTTTTTAAAATGTGGTGCCCAAAACTGTACACAGTATTCCAGATGAGGTCTGACCAAAGAGGAGTAAAGACCGATAATGACTTCACGTGATCTAGACTGTATGCTTCTGTTAATACATCCCAGAATTGTATTTGCCTTTTTTGCTGCTGCATCACACTGTTGACTCATGTTCAGTCTATGATCTATTAGTATACCTAAGTCTTTTTCACATGTACTGTTGCTTAGCTCTATTCCTCCCATTCTGTATATGCTTTTTTCATTTTTATTGCCCAGATGTAGTACTTTGCATTTTTCCCTGTTAAAAACCATTCTGTTGGTTGCTGCCCACTGCTCCAGTTTATTTAGGTCTTTTTGAATCCTCTCTCTCTCTTCTCTAGTATTAGCTATCCCTCCTAGCTTTGTGTCATCAGCAAATTTAATCAGTTTACCCTCAATTCCTTCATCTAAATCATTGATAAAGATGTTGAACAATACAGGTCCCAGGACGGAGCCCTGTGGTACCCCACTTGAGACATTCATCCAGCTGGATGTGAAGCCATTTACAACCACCCTGTGCTCTACCACGAGTGTGAAAGCACAACCAACATTCAAAAGTGACCAAAATAACATCCAGAAAGCATTGGTACTGAGATGTGGTCTGTGGTTCCCACCTGCAGAACCACTCCTTTATTGAGTGTGTCTGGATAATTGCCAATAATATCCATCTATTGTCTATTCCATTTGCACAACAGCATGTGAAATTGATTGTCATTCATTGTTGCTTCCTAAGTGGACAGTTTGATTTCACAGAAGTTTGATTTACTTGGAGTTATATTCTGTTGTTTAAGTTTTCCCTTCATTGTTTTGAGCAGTGTATATATAAATATATATACAATACAGACCAAAATTTTGGACACACCTTCTCATTTAAAGATTTTTCTGTATTTTCATGACTATGAAAATTATAAATTCACACAGAAGGCATCAAAACTATGAATTAACACATGTGGAATTATATACTTAACAAAAGAGTGTGAAACAACTGAAAATATGTCTTATATTCTAGGTTCTTCAAAGTAGCCACCTTTAGCTTTGATAACTGCTTTGCACACTCTTGGTATTCTCTTGATGAGCTTCAAGAGGTAGTCATCGGAAATGGTTTTCACTTCACAGGTGTGCCCTGTCAGGTTTAATAAGTGGGATTTCTTGCTTTATAAATAGAGATGAGCGGTGTTTGACTTGAACTGTTCGCCAATATGAAATTCGAGCTGTTTTGGGGGGTGTTCGAGCTGTTTGGCGAACCCGAACGATTTGAAAAAAAATCGGCTGTTCGAGGTTATGTTCGATAACTGTTGGTGCACCAAAATCATAACTGGATTTTTTCTCAGTAATGCTGAAAATTAATGTTAATACGCAGTTTGAGTGTATAGCGGGGCGGGGGGAGGGGAAGGGGATGGATCTCTGCAGAAATATTGAAGATCTCCATTTTTTTTTCTCTTTCCCGCATTTACAGTGGGGAGGTGCAATTTGTCAGCCTATCAGCAGCGCACACACGGAGCGAACTGCTTTTTTTCACACAAGCAAGGGCATGTGTCATTGGCAGTGTATATCACATGTCCTTGCCCTATAAGACCCAGCCATTTTCCCCGTCGCCACCATTTTCTCACTGCTGCAGCTGCGTGTTAGACGGCACTTTGTTAATTTGAAGCCAATTTTCACACAAATCTACAGATAGCTTGGGCGTAGGGAATAGTTGTGATTGCAGTCCTTTTAAGGACTAGGTTACATCATTTCCTACGACTTTTATCAGGCAGGTCTGTGCTCTTAAATAGATAGGTTGGGAGTAAAGAATAATTGTAATTGCAGTCCTTTTCAGGGCTAGGTTACATCAGTTCCTATCACTTTTTGCCAGGCAGGTCTGTGCCAGTGCTGTGCAAGTTTTTTTCACAGCATTTGGCTAAATCTAGCAAAGCAAATCCTTTTTGTCCTCTTGCAGTGTGTGTTAGTCAGTGGAGAAGCCTATCTGTGTTGCAAGCTACACCACCTGTGTATAGAATACCAATTTATTTACTGCACCTAGTGAAGTAAAACCTTTTGGGCATAGCATCATTCTATTAGTCCATCTATACTAACCTCCACCAGGAAGCAAATTCAAAAAAATTTTTATCTGCATAAAGCTCTGAAAAAATATTTGGGCTTCGGCTTGTAGCAGTGTGTGGGACTTGTTCTATTAGTCCATCTATACTAACCTCCAGCAGGTTGCAAATTCAAAATAATTTTTATCTGCATCCAGCTCTGAAAAAATTTTTGGGCTTCGGCTTGTAGCAGTGTGTGGGACTTGTTCTATTAGTCCATCTATACTAACCTCCACCAGGAAGCAAATTCAAAAAAATTTTTATCTGCATAAAGCTCTGAAAAAATATTTTGGCTTGTAGCAGTGTGTGGGACTTGTTCTATTAGTCCATCTATACTAACCTCCAGCAGGTTGCAAATTCAAAATAATTTTTATCTGCATCTAGTTCTGAAAAAATATTTGGGCTTCGGCTTGTAGCAGTGTGTGGGACTTGTCCTATTAGTCCATCTATACTAACCTCCAGCAGGTTACAAATTCAATTTATTTTTTTTCTGCATCTACCTCTGAAAAAATATTTTGGTTTGTAGCAGTGTGTGGGACTTGTTCTATTAGTCCATCTATACTAACCTCCATTAGGTTGCAAATTCAATATAATTTTTTTCTGCATCTAGCTCTGAAAAAATATTTCGGCTTGTAGCAGTGTGTGGGACTTGTTCTATTCGTCCATCTATACTAACCTCCAGCAGGTTGAAAATTCAATCTAATTTTTTTCTGCATCTAGCTCTGAAAAAATATTTTGGCTTGTAGCAGTGTGTGGGACTTGTTCTATTAGTCCATCTCTACTAACCTACAGCAGGTTGCAAATTCAAAATAATTTTTATCTGCATCTAGCTCTGAAAAAATATTTGGGCTTCGGCTTGTAGCAGTGTGTGGGACTTGTTCTATTAGTCCATCTATACTAACCTCCATCAGGTTGCAAATTCAATATAATTTTTTTCTGCATCTAGCTCTGAAAAAATATTTCGGCTTGTAGCAGTGTGTGGGACTTGTTCTATTAGTCCATCTATACTAACCTCCACCAGGTTGCAAATTCAATCTAATTTTTTTCTGCATCTAGCTCTGAAAAAATATTTCGGCTTCGGCTTGTAGCAGTGTGTGGGACTTGTTCTATTAGTCCATCTATACTGACCTCCATCAGGTTGCAAATTCAATATAATTTTTTTCTGCATCAAGCTCTTAAAAAATATTTTGGTTTGTAGCAGTGTGTGGGACTTGTTCTATTAGTCCATCTATACTAACCTCCACCAGGTTGCAAATTCAATATAATTTTTATCTGCATCTAACCCAGCCAATACTTTTGGGCTAATACCACAGTTTGGCCACTCAGCTCTGGTCGGTTCCCATCCATTGTTTTTTGTGCAAACAACTCCAGAGTTGTGAATTAGTTAACCACCAAAATGAGTGGAAAAAGGCCTGATGCGGGTGGAAAGGGGAATAGGCGTGTTGGGAAGGAAAAAAAGGTTGTGTCTGGGGTAGTTGTTAAAGCAACAATTACATCTGTAGAAGAAAGACCATCTTCCAGCCAAACTAAGATGTCTACTTCTTTTAGCGGACAATGTGATAAGATCCCTTTCTTACGGCGACGCCAATCGCTACAAATTCCAGATGAGGCACAAAAACAGCAGGTGCTTCAACGGATATCAAGTGCTCCTTTAAGTGCGCTCTCCTCCACCTCAACTTCAACATCACAAATACTCCAGTCCTCAGAGGTGTCACCCCAAACGCACTTGCTTCCTCACAGCTACCAAGTCTCCAGCTGCCCGTCTGAGTATGAGGTAGAACAGATGGTTGAGTCTGCAGAGCTGTTTACTCATACTATAGCCTGGGAATCAGAGGTCGGCTCCAGAGCTTCTGTGAATCCAGACGAGGAAATCATCTGCACTGATGCCCAGAATCTTTATGAGTCGGATCCAGGACCAGACGCAGAAGGTTCTGACCATAATGTAGACCCTCGTTCCCAAACTGTAACTCCTGTTGGTGGAGACAATGACGAAGATGATGATGATGATGTAAACAATGGTGCAGCGGTCTCAGGGAGCGCCAAAGGAATACTGGACAATTTAATAGATGGCAATCGACATTTATTCTTCCTCCAATACTACTGCCGCAAACACAGACAGGACGGTACTACAAATAGAGGTGACCCGGAGCCTCATTAAATCACACGCTTAATCTTGGTTGTGTAGACGTACACAACCATCACAGGTGAGTGCACTGGCATTTTTTAATTATATAAATAGCCCTGTGAGTCTTCACATGCGCCTTTTCTTTTCTTTTCGAAGATGATGAGACTCAAATACCTGATTGGAGCGACAAATTTAGTTTTTTGTCAGGGCAGGAAGAGGTTGGCTCTGAGGACGACGGGTGTGATAACACACAGGGTGATGATGACGAGGTTGGAGATCCCACTTACTGTCAACCCACAGTCAGCCAAGAGATGAGGTCAGCAGAGGAGGTGGAGGAGCATGCTAGTGACGACGAGGTCAGGTTGCACCTTCCTGGACAGAGACGTAGTACTGGAAGCACGTCAACAACTGCATCCTCAAACACAACTCTGCCGCTCACCACAAGTCGTGGTGGCTCTTCAGGATGCATGGGTGCTAAGCCTTGCATAGCCTGGGCATTTTTTCAGATCGATAAAGATGACCCCACTCATGTTATCTGTAACATTTGTCAGCAAAAGCTAAGTAGAGGCCAAAAAATACATAGTTTGAGTACTTCATGCATGAACCGGCACATGGATATGAAGCATAAGTTGCAGTGGGAAGCTCACTGTGCTACAATGCGGCCTAGCCAGCCGGGCCAACTACCGTCTGCCACATCTTGTGCATCCACGGCCTCTTCATCCTCTGTGACTGGGGGAACAGCAGTCACACCTGTTTTGGGATGCAGACATGCCACCTCTTTACCCGCAACAGCCAGCGTGATTGGCAGGTCATCATTTTCTTTGGAGGTGGAAGCACCAGCTGGTGTTCAGCGCTGTCCGTCATCGATAGCACCACCTTTGGATAAAGGCAACCTAACATGTCCGCCTGCATCTTCCTCACAGACCGGCGGTTTACCGGGGACACCCTTCTCAACCCTGTCTAAGCACAACAGCCAGCCCTGGGTCCCTCAGATGTGGACAAGAAAAAGACCATTTTCACCTAGCCATGAGAAAGCTAAGAGGTTGAATTTCACCATCTGCAAGCTCTTGGCTACAGAAATGCTGCCTTTCCGCCTGGTGGACACAGAAGATTTTCGAGACCTTATGTCCGTCGCTGTGCCTCAGTACCAGATGCCCAGTCGGCACTACTTCTCAAAGAAAGGTGTGCCTGCGCTCCACCAGTATGTCGCACACAGCATCACCGCTTCTTTGAGAAACTCTGTGTGTACAGGGTGCATTTCACCACAGTCATTTGGACGAGTAGGCATGGACAGGGGCGTTACATGTCGCTGACTGGGAACTGGGTAACTATGGTGACAGCAGGACAAGGGGCTGCTGTCCAAGTCTTGCCGTCCCCACGAGTTGGCGTCAATCCCCTTTATCTCAAAGTTCCTCCACTGCTTCTGCCTCCTCAACCTCCTCTCGTTCCTCCACCTGCACCCAAAGCCTGTCTGGTCATGCCACAAGCTTTCTAACTGCGCAGAAGGGATCCTGCACACCTCCTTACTATGCTGGCAGCAGGGCTCAACGTCATCAGCCGGTTTTTCCTTTGAAATGTCTGGGAAATGTGAGTCACACAGCTGAGGAGTTGTGGTCAGCTCTGGAGAACCAGTTTCATGAATGGTTGTCTCCACTTGACCTGAAACCAGGGAAGGCCGTGTGCGAAAATGCTGCAAACCTGGTTGCGGCCCTTTGCCGGGGCAATGTCACACACGTGCCTTGTATGGCTCACGTGGTTGTCCAGCAATTTTTAGCCCACTATCCCGGACTAGATGGCCTTCTGCAAAGTGCACGGTCGCTGTGTGCTCACTTCCGCCGTTGGCATCCCGCAGCTCAGCGACTTACATCTCTACAGAAGTCGTTGGGCCTGCCACTTCACCGGCTAAAATGCAATGTGCCTACCCGGTGGAATTCAACTTTGCACATGTTGCAGCGACTGTGGCAGCACCGACAAGCCCTGGTGCAATGCGTTGTGACGAATAGCCTGGGCCAACGAGATCCAGAGGTGGGGCAAATCACTCTGGAGGAGTGGTCTCAGATCAGGCAACTATGCACCCTTCTGCACAGTTTTGAAATGGCGACGAAGATGTTTAGTGCTGACGATGCCTTTATCAGAATGACTATTCCGGTGATTTACATGCTGGAGCACATGTTAAAGAGAATTCGGAGTCAGGTGGTGGCACAAGAGGAGGTGGAGGAAGTAGAGGAGGAGGAGTTGTATGCGGAAGGGCTAACATCTGCAAGGTCCAGACGGTCGGCAGCACCAAGGCGGCAGGCATGTGAGGGTTGGGGGAAATGGTTTTACCAGGGCGCATGGAAGCAGTCAAACTAGTGAGGAAGGTGCAAGAGCCCAGGAAGAAGTGGAGGACGAACTGATGGAAGACTCATCAGATGAGGGAGACCTTGATCACATTTCTGTTGTGCGAGGTTGGGGTGAGAGGGCAGAGGAAGGAAGCATGATTGTTACCTCGACACCAACACAACAGGGACTTGGTGCTCCTGGATGAGCAAGACAAATGAGAGCCTTCTTGCTGCACTACCTGCAACATGACCCTCGAATTGTGAGAATTAGAAATAATCCTGACTACTGGGTTGCCACACTCTTAGATCCCCGGTACAAAAGTAAATTTGCAGAAATTATTCCTGCCATAGAAAGAGATGCACGCATCCAGGAGTATCAGCAGAGACTGTTGCAGAATCTTACATGTGCTTTTCCCCAAAACACTAGTGGTGCACGTAGTGAATCTCACAGTTGCAACTTGCCAACCGTGGGACCGTCATGTGTTCAGCACTCAAAATGTAACTGAAACACAGTATCTGCTGGTAACATCAATTTTGCGGAATAATTTCACCACTTTTTTAGCCCATCCTTTGCAAGACCACAGGAGACAAGAAGTCTGACACATAGTCAACGCCTAGAGACGATGGTACAGGAGTATCTCCAAGTAAACATTGAAGCCATGACTGTGTCACTGGACCCTTGATCTTTTTGGGCTTCCAATCTGGATAAATGGCCGGAGCTCACCACTTACGCCTTGGAGATCTTGTAATGCCCCGCAGCCAGCGTTCTGTCTGAACATGTGTTCAGCGCTGCTGGTGCTGTGCTGACAGATAAGCGCACGCGGCTCTCCACTGATAATATAGACAGACTCACGTTCATAAAGATGAACAAATCATGGATCCGAAACGACTTTTCTACCCCTGTGTCATCCTGGGGAGAGTAAAAGCTTGATGATTTGTTAAAATCACCTCACCAACCGTTTTAAGCTTTCAAATTACTAATCATGTTTATCTGTATCTTGGCTGGAAAATAATTTGGGCCTTGTAGCAGTGTGCAGCACTGATTCTATTAGGCCATCTATACTAAACTCCACCAGATTTAAAATTACTAATCATGTTTATCTGTATCTTGGCTGGAAAATAATTTGGGCTCTGTAGCAGTTTGCAGTACTGATTCTATTAGGCCATCTATACTAAACTCCACCAGCTTTCAAATTAATAATCATTTTTAGCTGCATCTAGCCCGGAAAATAATTTTGGGGCTCCTAGATGCGCAAGACACATGAGTGCCTTCATGCTGCACTACCTGCAACATGACCCTCAGATTGTCAGAATTCGAAGTAATCCTGACTACTGGGTAGCCACACTCTTAGATCCCCCACACTCTTCAATCAACCTTTTCATTTTAATAAAGAACCAAAAAATGGTCATTTTTGAAATTATAAGCATTAGCAGGTTATTACTAACTGAAATCAAACAGTTTTCAACTCAAAACTTTACTCTAGGTGATGTTACATTTGCACATAGGACCCCTTGTTCGAAAGGAGCTTCTGAACTCTCTCGTCCATTGAATTTGTCAGGTTTTCAATGGTTTCTGCTCCAATTGTTTTGCATAAGGACAGAATACCCACCCAGAGCTGTTTCTTAGATGTGAACTGCCTCCCGCCATCATAGACACTCCTTTTGATGATGCTCCAGAGGTTCTCAATGGGGTTGAGGTCAGGCGAGCATGGGGGTCACACCATAAGTTTGTCCCCTTTAATGCCCGTATCAGCCAGAGATGCAGAAGTGTTATGTGCAGCATGAGACGGTGCGTTTTCATGCAAGAAAATGATCTTGCTGCGGAATACAAGGTTCTTCTTCTTGAACCATGGCAGGAAGTGCTGTTTGAGAAACTTCACATACATTATGGAGTTGATCTTTACCCCTTTAGGGATCCTAAAGGGGCCAACAATCTCTCTCCCCATGATTCCAGCCCAAAACATTACTCACCTCCTCCTTGTTGGCGCCATAGCCGTGTTTGCATGGGATGTCCATCAACCAGCCATCCTCCACTCCATCCATCTGGTCCATCGAGCGTTGCACGGCACTCATCGGTGAACAAAACAGTTTTGAAGTCAGTCTTCATGTATTGTTTAAATTGCAAAAAGAACTTCGGCACTCCATACATGAAAATATAAGAAATATTGTATCTAGACTAATGTCACTTTGAAAAATGAAGGTTTTTTGCGCATAATTTGGCCAATTTATGTGTGCCCATCAACCACGACAAGGTCACCTTCATATGATGGGAAACTACACTACGCTACCAATGGATATGCCACTCTTGGGCTGTAAGCCTGTATGGACAATATGTCTTTGCTTGGGCTTTTAACCTACAATGTATGGGCTGGTAGAGCTAGTTAAAACCACCTGTGACTGAATGGGAGGGACACATGGTCAGAAAAAAGGCTGTCAAACTTCTAATAGTGTGAACACGTACCTGCTGCAATGCTCCAGGAGCGGGATCCCAAAAATGATTAATAGAAAAAAGAGAGGGGTCGCTCACTGGTCTATTCGGGTGCTCTGAAGAAAAGAGTAATCTCAATTGCAAAAAGAACTTCGGCACTCCATACATGAAAATATAAGAAATATTGTATCTAGACTAATGTCACTTTGAAAAATGAAGGTTTTTTGCGCATAATTTGGCCAATTTATGTGTGCCCATCAACCACGACAAGGTCACCTTCGTATGATGGGAAACTACACTACGCTACCAATGGATATGCCACTCTTGGGCTGTAAGCCTGTATGGACAATATGTCTTTGCTTGGGCTTTTAACCTACAATGTATGGGCTGGTAGAGCTAGTTAAAACCACCTGTGACTGAATGGGAGGGACACATGGTCAGAAAAAAGGCTGTCAAACTTCTAATAGTGTGAACACGTAACTGCTGCAATGCTCCAGGAGCGGGATCCCAAAAATGATTAATAGAAAAAAGAGAGGGGTCGCTCACTGGTCTATTCGGGTGCTCTGAAGAAAAGAGTAATCTCATTTGTAAAAAGAACTTCGGCACTCCATACATGAAAATATAAGAAATATTGTATCTAGACTAATGTCACTTTGAAAAATGAAGGTTTTTTGCGCATAATTTGGCCAATTTATGTGTGCCCATCAACCACAACAAGGTCACCTTCGTATGATGGGAAACTACGCTACGCTACCAATGGATATGCCACTCTTGGGCTGTAAGCCTGTATGGACAATATGTCTTTGCTTGGGCTTTTAACCTACAATGTATGGGCTGGTAGAGCTAGTTAAAACCACCTGTGACTGAATGGGAGGGACACATGGTCAGAAAAAAGGCTGTCAAACTTCTAATAGTGTGAACACGTACCTGCTGCAATGCTCCAGGAGCGGGATCCCAAAAATGATTAATAGAAAAAAGAGAGGGGTCGCTCACTGGTCTATTCGGGTGCTCTGAAGAAAAGAGTAATCTCAATTGCAAAAAGAACTTCGGCACTCCATACATGAAAATATAAGAAATATTGTATCTAGACTAATGTCACTTTGAAAAATGAAGGTTTTTTGCGCATAATTTGGCCAATTTATGTGTGCCCATCAACCACGACAAGGTCACCTTCGTATGATGGGAAACTACGCTACGCTACCAATGGATATGCCACTCTTGGGCTGTAAGCCTGTATGGACAATATGTCTTTGCTTGGGCTTTTAACCTACAATGTATGGGCTGGTAGAGCTAGTTAAAACCACCTGTGACTGAATGGGAGGGACACATGGTCAGAAAAAAGGCTGTCAAACTTCTAATAGTGTGAACACGTACCTGCTGCAATGCTCCAGGAGCGGGATCCCAAAAATGATTAATAGAAAAATGAGAGGGGTCGCTCACTGGTCTATTCGGGTGCTCTGAAGAAAAGAGTAATCTCAATTGCAAAAAGAACTTCGGCACTCCATACATGAAAATGGAGGTGACCTTGTCGTGGTTGATGGGCACACATAAATTGGCCAAATTATGCGCATAAAACCTTCATTTTTCAAAGTGACATTAGTCTAGATACAATATTTCTTATATTTTCATGTATGGAGTGCCGAAGTTCTTTTTGCAATTGAGATTACTCTTTTCTTCAGAGCACCCGAATAGACCAGTGAGCGACCCCTTTCTTTTTTCTATTAATCATTTTTGGGATCCCGCTCCTGGAGCATTGCAGCAGGTACGTGTTCACACTATTAGAAGTTTGACAGCCTTTTTTCTGACCATGTGTCCCTCCCATTCAGTCACAGGTGGTTTTAACTAGCTCTACCAGCCCATACATTGTAGGTTAAAAGCCCAAGCAAAGACATATTGTCCATACAGGCTTACAGCCGAAGAGTGGCATATCCATTGGTAGCGTAGCGTAGTTTCCCATCATACGAAGGTGACCTTGTCGTGGTTGATGGGCACACATAAATTGGCCAAATTATGCGCAAAAAACCTTCATTTTTCAAAGTGACATTAGTCTAGATACAATATTTCTTATATTTTCATGTATGGAGTGCCGAAGTTCTTTTTGCAATTGAGATTACTCTTTTCTTCAGAGCACCCGAATAGACCAGTGAGCGACCCCTCTCTTTTTTCTATTCATGTATTGTTTGGCCCACTGGAGCCGTTTCTGCTTGTGTGCAGTGGATAGAGGAGGTTGACAGGATGGCTTACTCACAGCTGCAAAGCTCTGAAGGACTCTGCATCTTGTTGTTCGGGGGACGTTGGAGGCACCAGCAGCTTCAAAAACTTGTCTGCTGCTATGACAAGGCTTTTTTGCCGCTGCTCTTTTAACCTGACGAAATTGCCTGTAGGAAAGAGTCCTCAATTTTCCCTTATCAGCACGCACACGTGTGTACTGTGAATCAGCTACATACTTTTTGATTGTGTGATGATCAGGATGATGTGTCTTGGCAATGTTTATTGCAGTCATGCCTTGACCTAAACACTCCACAATTTGTTGCTTCTCAGCAGCCGACACATCCTTTTTCTTTCCCATTTTGGCAGAAAATGTAGGCTGCTTAATAATGTGGGACAGCCTTCTTAAGTAGTCTTGCCTTTCATTGGACACACCTGCCAAACTAATTAGCGCAGGTGTCTGCAATTGCTTACAGTGATATAAAGAGCCCTGACACACATCACCATCAAGGAGTTTAACTGACAAACAAAAAAATTCTTACCTTATCACTCCTAAACACTTTTTGCATAATAATTTGGAACACATAGTACATGTGCTTTTCCTCAAAACACCAGTGGTTCGCGTAGTGAATCTTACAGTTCAAACTTGCCATCCATGGTCTGTATGGAGTTGTTCAATAAAGGGCCCAAAATTAAGATAACATAGACGGGAGAGGTCTCTATGAATACAAATTCCTAAGTATTTGATACCCTGTGAGGGCCAGGCAAAGGGAAAGTTGGACTGGATGGAATCCTGTATGGATTTGGGGAGGGAGACATCGAGGGCCTCAGACTTCGCTGCATTGATTTTAAAATTTGACCATGTAACAAAGTGATCTATTTCAGCCATAACAGCAGGGATGGATATATGTGATTGAGTGATATATACTAGGACATCATCAGCAAATGCAGAGCACTTGTACTCGGTGCCTCCCACCTCAATCCACCTAATATTGGGGTTATGGCGAATTGATGAGAGCAGGAGCTCCGTCACTAGGATGTATAAGAGAGGGGACAGAGGACATCCCTGCCTTGTCCCATTGGTGATTATGAAAGGTAATGAAAATGTTCCATTTATCTTAAGCCTAGGTGACGTATTCAGATACAGGGCTGTGATTTTGCCTATAAAAGGGTCCCCTAGACCCCTACCCCAAGCTTTTTAAGAGAATAATATATATATATATAGCGTCTCAGCATCCAACGAGAGTATCTAATGACAAATTTTTAACTGCATCTAGCCCAGGAAATACTTTGTGCCTAGTAGCAGTGTCTGCTAGTCAGCGGATTATCCCAGCTGTTAAGCAAGCTTCACCAACTGTAGTTTGGACACTTAATTTTTAAAAGGAAATGGTTCGGGCCCCCGGGACATTCAGTGAAGAGCATTGGGGAGGCATCCCAAGGCATAGGGGCTGGGACTGGCGGTAGGACGCCTTGCGGTGGACCGCCGAGCTCGATCCTTATAAAAGCTTTTTAACTGCAGCAGCTTTAGTGGACGCTACTGGAGCTGGAATTAGGCGGCTGCTGACATGAGACTTGCCATCCAATAGACCCTTGTAAGAGGATTTAAAGTGTACTCATTCAAATTAGAGAGACAATTTAAATTAAAAAGATTACACCTGCCTCCACCGCAGGGGGTCTCGCTCGTCCCACCAGCGGACAGGCACCAGTATTGGGAGAGGGGGGCTGGCCGTCAGGGTCCACCGCGGCTCTGGCACAAACCCGGCCACACGGAGGTCGCACGGGCAGGACCGGACTGGCCGTGTCGGCTTCGCACTTTTTTGGTTTTAGAAGGGCATGACATGCCTATATCTGTGTCTCCCCCTCCTTTTACTCCTCCACCTCTTTTCTTTTCTCATGACTATATGCACTTGTCACTTTTCCATGTGTTAGTTGTGTCTTCTGAGCAGTTTGTCAGCTTTTGGACACCTTTGAAGGTGGTTTCTATGTGTTTCTATGTGTTTTTGTTTGCCTGCCATTGGTTTTAACGGTGTTCGAAGGTGTTTGACGAACAGTTCGACGAACAGTTCGGCGAACATACGGGTGTTCGACGAACCGAACTCGAACACTACGGGGGTGGCTCAACACTACTTATAAATGGGGTTGGGACCATCAGTTGTGTTGTGCAGAAGTCTGCTGGATACACAGCTGATAGTCCTACTGAATAGACTGTTAGAATTTGTATTATGGCAAGAAAAAAGCAGCTAAGTAAAGAAAAACGAGTGGCCATCATTACTTTAAGAAATGAAGGTCAGTCAGTCTGAAAAATTGGCCAAGCTTTGCAAGTGTCCCCAAGTGCAGTTGCAAAAACCATCAAGCACTACAAAGAAACTGGCTGACATGAGGACCGCCCCAGGAAAGGAAGACCAAGAGTCACCTCTGCTTCTGAGGATAAGTTTATCTGAGTCACCAGCCTCAGAACTTGCAGGTTAACCGCAGCTCAGATTAGAGACCAGGTCAATGCCACACAGAGTTCTAGCAGCAGACACATCTCTTCAACAACTTTTAAAAGGAGACTTTGTGCAGCAGGCCTTCATAGTAAAATAGCTGCTAGGAAACCACTGTTAAGGATAGGCAACAAGCAGAAGAGATTTGTTTGGGATAAAGAACACAAGGAATGGACATTAGACCAGTGGAAATCTGTGCTTTGGTCTGATGAGTCCAAATTTGAGATATTTGGTTCCAACCACCGTGTCTTTGTACGACGCAGAAAAGGTGAATGGATGGACTCTACATGCCGGGTTCCCACCGTGAAGCATGGATGAGGAGGTGTGATGGTGTGGGGGTGCTTTGTTGGTGACACTGTTGGGGATTTATTCAAAATTGAAGGCATACTGAACCAGCATGGCTACCACAGCATCTTGCAGCGGCATGCTATTCCATCCGGTTTGCGTTTACTTGGACCATCATTTATTTTTACAACAGGACAATGACCCCAAACACACCTCCAGGCTGTGTAAGGGCTATTTGACCAAGAAGGAGAGTGATGGGGTGCTACGCCAGATGACCTGGCCTCCACAGTCACCAGACTTGAACCGAATCGAGATGGTTTGGGGAGAGCTGGACCGGAGTGTGAAGGCAAACGGGCCAACAAGTGCTAAGCATCTCTGGGAACTCCTTCAAGATTGTTGGAAGACCATTTCCGGTGATTATCTCTTGAAGCTCACAAAGAGAATTCCAAGAGTGTGCAAAGCTGTCATCAAAGGATAAGGTGGCTACTTTGAAGAACCTAGAATATAAGACATATTTTCAGTTGTTTCACACTTTTTTGTTAATTATATAATTCCACATGTGTTAATTCATAGTTTTGATGGCTTCAGTGTGAATGTACAATTTTCATAGTCATGAAAATACAGAAAAATCTTTAAATGAGGTATGTCCAAACTTTTGGTCTGTACTGTATATATATATATATATATATATATATATATCCACAACAAAATGGAGGCAGCACACAAAATAGAAAAAAATTGTATCAAATTTATTAGCCCATGTGGCAGTAATGACGTTTCGGTCCAATATTGTGGACCTTTTCTCAAGCAATGTGAGAGTGCAAGGTGCAGAGGATTTAAGGCTGCTCATTAACAACAACAATTAACAGCAATTTACATATATATTCATTTTTATATATAATTTAGATTACATACATGATTATTTCATATCTAAGATACTGTGTAAATATTAAAGTGACAAAGTGCAATAAAGTGACCACTATCTATGTCACAAATGATAAAATTCATATAGCATCATAAGTAATCATATTCACTAGCTGTATATGTCTAATAAAGAACAAGGTAATTTGTGATGAGACCAAAATTAAACTTTTTTGCCACAACCATAAACATTACATTTGGAGAGAGGTCAACAAGGCCTATGAGGAAAGGAACAACATTCCTACAGTAAAGAACAGAGGTGGATCGCTGATGTTTTGGGGAAATATGAGCTACAAAGGCATAGGAAACTTGGTGAAAGTTGAAGGAAAGATGAATGCAGCACTTTATCAGCAAATACTGGAGGCAAATTTGCACATATCAGCCCGGAAGCTGCACATGGGGCGTACTTGGACGGTCCAACATGACAACGAAACAAAACACAAGGCCAAGTCGACATGTCATTGGCTACAGCAGAACAAAGTGAAGGTTCTGGAGTGGCCATCTCAGTCTCCTGACCTCAATATCATTGAGTCACTTTGGGGAGATCTCAAGCGCGCAGTTCATGCTAGACAGACCAGGAATTTACAGGAACTGGAGGCTTTTTGCCAAGAAGAATGGACAGCTTTACCAGCTGAGAAAGTAAAGAACCTCATCCACAATTACTACAAAAGACTTCAAGCTGTCATTGATGTTAAAGGGAGAAATACACTGTATTAAGAACTAGGGTATGTGAACTTTTGATCAGGGTCATTTGAATGATTCTGGTTATCATTAAGATTTAAAAAAAGAAAACACAGTAGTTTGACAATAAATGGCCTCACCCAACCAATAGCCATGAGTGGAGATAAAGGTTTTTTGCTATCATTCATATTCTCTGAAACAAGGCCAAGAAAGCAAAAATTCTGCCGGGGTATGTAAACCTTTGAGCACAAGTGTATATATATATATATATGTAACATACATAGTAACTTAATTTTTAAGGTTGAAGGAAGACTAAGTCCATCTAGTTCAACCCATAGCCTAACATGTTGATCCAGAGGAAGGCAAAAAAACCCATGTGGCAAAAACTAAGCTCCATATTGGGGAAAGAAAATCCTTCCCGACTCCATACGACAATCAGACTAGTTCCCTGGATCAACGCCCTATCAAGGAATCTAGTATATATAACCTGTAATATTATACTTTTCAAGAAAGGCATCCATGCCCTTCTTAAATTTTAATAGTGAATCACTCATTACAACATCATGCGGCAGAGAGTTCCATAGTCTCACTGCTCTTACAGTAAAGAATCCCCGTCTGTGATTATGATTAAACCTTCTTTCCTCCAGATGTAGAAGATGCCCCCTTGTCCCCGTCTCTGGCCTCAGAGTAGAAAGATCAGTAGAAAGGTCTTTGTACTGTCCCCTCATATACTTGTACATAGTAATAAGATCACCCCTAAGCCTTCTTTTTTCCACAGTAAATAACCCCAAGTGTAATAACCTGTCTTGGTATTGCAGACCCCCCAGTCCTCTAATAACCTTGGTCGCTCTTTTCTGCACCCTCTCTAGTTCAGCTATGTCTTTCTTATACACCGGAGACCAAAACTGTACACAGTATTCTAAGCGTGGTTGCACTAATGACTTGTATAGAGGTAAAATTATGTTCTTCTCATGAGCAACTATGCCTCTTTTAATGCATCCCATTATTTTATTGGCCTTTGCAGCAGCTGCCTGACACTGGCCACTAAACGTGAGCTTGTCGTCCACCAATACACCCAGGTATTTTTCAGTTACAGTTTTGCCAAGTGTTTTACAATTAAGCATATAATTATACATTTTATTTCCTCTGCCCAAGTGCATTACCTTACATTTATCCCCATTAAAGCTCATTTGCCATTTATCAGCCCAAGCTTCTAGTTTACATAAATCCTCCTGTAATATAAAATTGTCCTCCTCTGTATTGATTACCCTGCAGAGTTTAGTATCATCTGCAGCTATTGAAATATTACTCTGTAAGCCCCCTACAAAGTCATTAATAAATATGCTAAAAAGAAGGGGGCCCAATACTGACCCCTGTGGTACCCCACTGTTAACTGAGACCCAGTCTGAGTGTTTTCCATTAATAACCACCCTTTGTTTCCTATCACTGAGCCAATTCTTAACCCACATACATATATTTTCCCCTATCCCCATTGTTCTCATTTTATGTATCAACCTTTTGTGTGGAACCGTATCAAAAGCTTTTGAAAAGTCCATATACACAACATCCACTGCATTTCCTTGGTGCAGTCCAGAACTTGCCTCCTCATAAAAACTGATCAGATTAGTTTGACAGGAACGGTCCCTCGTAAACCCATGTTGATATTGGGTCATGAGGTTATTGTTAGAACTCTCCTGTTAGTTTTTTTCTAGTTTGCTGGTCACATGACCATTTTTGCCTATTTAATCCGGCTCCGCTCTCCTGGCCTTGCTGGACTTCATTGTATTTACTACTCTTGAGCTAGCTTGGTGCTCTGTTACCGTTCTCTGTTAGTTGTGCTAGGTCTTCGGACCTCTATGTTCTTTGTTGTGTGTTTGTCTGTGACTGCTACAATTTCTGCTAGGAGGTGTCCAACTTTATCCCAGTCCCTAGTTCTTGTAGGGATCCCTCCCTTGCATCTATAGGTCTTCGTACAGACTAGCCGAGGACTTTAGCGGGTCTGATCGCAGGATCAGGTTCCCCGTTACATCGTAGGGATCCTGTTTAGTTCTATTGTAGGGACAGATCTCCTGTCTTTCCTTAGTGCTTGTAGCAGATCATAACAGTTATTCTTCTTCAGATACTCTATTATAGCATCTCTTAGGAAACTCTCCAGGATTTTACCCACAGTAGAGGTTAAGCTTACTGGCCTATAATTTCCAAGTTCAGTTTTTGTCCCCTTTTTGAATATTGGCACCACATTTGCTATACACCAATCGTGTGGTACAGACCCTGTTATTATGGAATCTTTAAAGATTAAAAATAATGGTCTATCTATGACGTTACTTAATTCCTGCAGTACTCGCGGCTGTATCCCGTCAGGGCCCCGGGGATTTGTCAACTTTAGTGATTTTTAGACGCCGCCGTACTTCCTGCTGGGTTAAGCAAGTGACATTTAATGGAGAATTTTTGTTAGCACTAATCATGTTTTCTGTCATGCGATTTTCTTGTGTAAATAAGGTTGAAAAAAAATCATTTAGCATATTGGCTTTTTCCTCATCCTCATCCACCATTTCACCCAGACTATTTTTAAGGGGGCCAAAACTATCATTTTTTTAGTTTTTTACTATTTATGTAGTTAAAGAATATTTTGGGGTTATTTTTACTTTCTCTGGCATTGATTCTCTCTGCCTCAATCTTTGCTGCCTTGATTTGCTTTTTACATAATTTATTTAATTTTCTATATTTATTTAATGCCTCATCACTACCTACTTGCTTTAGTTCTCTAAATGCTTTCTTTTTGTCACTTATTGCGCCCCTTACAGCTCTATTTAGCCATAGTGGTTTCCTCCTATTTCTAGCATGTTTATTCCCAAAGGGTATATATTGTGCACAGGTCCTATTCAGGATGTTAATAAATGTCTCCCATTTGCTTTGTGTAGCTTTATGTCTCAGGATATCGTCCCAGTTTATTGCACTAAGATCATCTCTCAACCGTTGGAAATTTGCCTTCCTGAAGTTTAGTGTCTTTGTAACCCCTCTACTACACATCATATTAAAGGTTACATGAAAACGTATTATTTTGTGATCACTATTACCCAAGTGACCCCCAACTCGTATATTTGATATGTGGTCTGGCCTATTGGTTAATATTAGGTCTAGCAGTGCCCCCCTTCTTGTTGGGTCCTGAACCAGTTGTGAATAGTTGTCAAAAACCTATTACCTTTGCTTGAGCTACATGTTTCTGTCCCCAAATGTATTTCAGGGTAGTTGAAGTCTCCCACAATAATGATTTCTCCTTGAGTCGCTGCTTCATCTATTTGCTTTATGATGATATTCTCTGCTACTTCCATTACTTTTGGAGACTTATAACAAACCCCTATCAGTAATTTATTATTTTTTCCCCCTCCCCTTATCTCCACCCACAGGGACTCTACATTTTCATTAGATTCACATGTATCCTCCCACAAGAAAGGTTTTAAGGATGATTTTACATATAAACACACCCCCCCCTCACTTGTTTGTACGGTCATTTCTGAACAGACTATAGCCCTGTAAATTAACTGCCCAGCCATTGCTCTCGTCCGGCCATGTCTCAGATATCCCTACCATGTCATAATTATTTTCCAACAAAATTAATTCTAATTCCTTCATTTTGTTTGTGAGGCTTCTGGCATTAGTGTACATACATTTTATGTATCTCTCTGTACCTCTATTCCTTCTTACTTTATTGACTCTTCTAACCCCACCCCCAATTTCTTTATTTGTGCCCAGGTCACTATCTGCACTATCTTCCCCACCTATAAAATGAATACCCTCCCCCCCAATCCCTAGTTTAAACACTCCTCCAACCTTCTAGCCATTTTCTCCCCCAGCACAGCTGCACCCTCCCCATTGAGGTGCAGCCGGTCCCTAGCGTAGAGTCTGTAGCCAACTGAGAAGTCGGCCCAGTTCTCCAGGATCTCAAATCCCTCCTTCCTACATGAGTTTTTGAGCCACTTATTTATCTCCCTAATCTTCCGTTGCCTCTCTGGCGTGGCACGTGGTACCGGTAGTATTTCAGAGAATACCACCTTGGTGGTCCTTGCTTTCAGCTTGCAGCCTATTTCCCTGAATTCATCTTTAAGGACCTTCCACCTACCTCTAACTTTGTCATTTGTGCCAATGTGCACCATGACTGCTGGGTCCTCACCAGCCCCTCCCAGTAATCTGTCAACCCGATTAGCGATGTGCTGGACTCGCGTGCCAGGTAGGCAGCACACTGTTCGACGATCCCTGTCTTTGTGACAGATTGCACCTGCCTGGCCTGCCCTGCTATCCTATTTCCCTCTTTACTGGAGCTGACACTCCTCCGGCTTTCAGGGAACATGCCTTGCTGCAGCAGTGCTACCCCTGTACAGTCACTCCCCTCATCTGCCAACTTTGCAAACTTATTGGGGTGTGCCAGATCAGGACTAGCCTCTACCCTCTACCCCCCCTTCTAACTGCCACCCAACTATCGGCCTCACTGTCCTGCAGCTCCCGACTACCACCCTCCCCCACATCTACCCCAGTGAGCTGCTGCTCAGTGAGCAGCAGACTCCTTTCCGTATTGTCAATGGATCTCAGTGTTGCCAGCTGCTCATTTAGATCCAGTACCTGGGCTTCCAAATGCACAACGTGCACACATCTCGCGCAGCAGTAAGCAACCCCGACCAGCTGTTCAAGGAATGCATACATGTGGCAAGATGTACACTGGATAGTATTGTCAATAATGGAGCTCATTTCCTAATGGGGATTGCAATAGACAAAATGTTAAGTAAAAAGAAAAGTAAAGAATTAATAAAATACAGACAGCAATTCAGTCCAAAGTCCTCCCTTCCAAACTCCCTGAATCCAAAGTCACTGAAAAACAAGTCACACACATACTTTTGTTCGCACTCCCGGTCACACTCAGCTCATTCACACTCGCAAACTAAGAGATTTAAAGAGTTTTTTTTTGCTTGTTTTTTTTCCCCTTTTCCAGCAATGCACCCTACAGCTCAATGTACTTCCAAAGGACTGGATGCCCAACCAGCTGACCCTTATAAACCCTTAATTATGACCCCTCACCCTTAATTAACCTCTTTTGAGTATAGCTACACCTTAGGATTTTAGTGCAATGTAGTTAACCCTTAAATACACAGGCAGTAAACTAAGAAACTGTAAAACTGTAGTGAGAAAATAGGTTTTAAAAAGCCCAATAAAACTAAACAGGTAGAAAAGCACTCAGGAGGTCACAATGCAGCAACTCACCGCAATAAAAGATACCATTAATTCAGGGTTGCAGAATTGAAAATGAGAATGCAGGCATTAAAGAAATAAATACATCTTAGCAATGAAGTATATATTGTATATTGCAACACTTGTTAGTTTCACTTTTATTCACTTTTATTGATTACTATGCATTTTTGAAAAAAAACACAAATAAAATGATGGTTATTCTTTAACTTTTAAAGGGTCTGTTTTTTTATGTGTATATCAATAGTGTAATACATGTATTCATTAATCGCAGTGTGCTGACACACAGTGTATGTATTTCTTAATAATTCGTCATATGAATATTGGAAGTTGAAAATGTCTGTAAAACCAAAAACTTCCACCAGAAAACAAATACAAGTTATATGTCTAATCTCATCCAAATACAAAATATTTCTAATTATCTTAATTATTTCTAATTATCTTAATTATTTTACCATATTCTACCATTTTACCATATTCTATCAATATTTAACAGGAGGTGATCCCTGCAACAGTTAAGAACTTGCCAAGTAATAAGCAGCTGAGTAATAATGTTTATTTTATGAGTGTAAATTTTGTTTTCGGCAGTTTTCATGCACCTTGTTACCATCTCAATATAGAAGATTTGATTTACTTTAAAAAGAATTTGCTTTAAAGTTAAAGGAGATTCCAGTCTTCCAACCATGATTTGTTGTCTACAATCAATTTTCTTCAAACATATGACAGGTATTGTTGAAAATAATCCAGTAGAATATCATCACAGAACTGTTTGAAACTCTGTTCAGAATCTTTATCAGAAAGTCTGTCACTTTAATGGTTCTTCATATCTACAGATATACAGTAATGGATCAATTGTATTTGAATAAAATTCATTTTAAGTCTTTTGAAAGTAAATGTAGTAGGCTAGTTCAAACTATCTGCCATCTTATTTGCGTAAATTGCCAAAAAATGCCTGTCGTCATTTTGCACAATGTGAGAGATTGTATAAGCCAGAAAAGGTTCACATGTTCTCAGGTGCTGTTGGTGGGCTTTCCCATAATGCCTTCGAGCTATTACATCACATGGTATATCACAGTCAGTCTATCATAACCTATATAAAAGCAGAAGCAGGAAATGCAGCAGTCATTTTGGGGTGAATCTGAATTTACAGCTTAGGGAATCTGGATTTACAGCTTAGTCAGTAAACACTGAATAATCATTACAGATAATATGTGACAACACAGCAGTGAAGAATAGTTACCATCTCTTTATCCATGGACATACAGTTAGGTCCATATATATTTGGACAGAGACAACATTTCTCTCATTTTGGTTCTAGACATTACCACAATGAATTTTAAACAAAACAATTCAGATTCAGTTGAAGTTCAGACTTTCAGCTTTCATTTGAGGGTATCCACATTAAAATTGGATGAAGGGTTTAGGAGTTTCAGCTCCTTAACATGTGCCACCCTGTTTTTAAAGGGACCAAAATAATTGGACAGATTAAATAATTGTAAATAAAATGTTCATTTCTAGTACTTGGTTGAAAATCCTTTGTTGGCAATGACTGCCTGAAGTCTTGAACTCATGGACATCACCAGACGCTGTGTTTCCTCCTTTTTGATGCTCTGCCAGGCCTTCACTGCGGTGGTTTTCAGTTGCTGTTTGTTTGTGGGCCTTTCTGTCTGAAGTTTAGTCTTTAACAAGTGAAATGCATGCTCAATTGGGTTGAGAACAGGTGACTGACTTGGCCATTCAAGAATATGCCACTTCTTTGCGTTAATAAACTCCTGGGATGCTTTGGCTTTATATTTTGGGACATTGTCCATCTATAGTATGAAACAACGACCAATCAGTTTGGCTGCATTTGGCTGGATCTGAGCACACAGTATGGCTCTGAATACATCAGAATTCATTCGGCTGCTTCTGTCCTGTGTCACATCATCAATAAACACTAGTGACCCAGTGCCACTGGCAGCCATGCATGTCCAAGCCATCACACTGCCTCCGCCGTGTTTTACAGATGATGTGGTATGCTTTGGATCATGAGCTATACCACGCCTTCGCCATACTTTTCTCTTTCCATCAATATGGAAGAGGTTGATCTTGGTTTCATCTGTCCAAAGAATGTTCTTCCAGAACTGTGCTGGCTTTTTTAAATGTTTTTTTACCAAAGTCCAGTCTAGCCTTTTTATTCTTGATGCTTATGAGTGGCTTGCACCGTGCCGTGAACCCTCTGTATTTACTAGAGTTGAGCCACCCCCGTAGTGTTCGAGTTCCGTTCGGTTCGTCGAACACCCGTATGTTCGCCGAACTGTTCGTCGAACACCTTCGAACAGCATTAAAACCAATGGCAGGCAAACAAAAACACATAGAAACACATAGAAAACACATAGAAAACACTTCAAAGGTGTCCAAAAGCTGAAAAACTGCTCAGAAGACACAACTAACACATGGAAAAGTGTCAAGTACATATAGTCATGCGAAAAGAAAAGAGGTGGAGGAGTAAAAGGAGGGGGAGACACAGATATAGGCATGTCATGCCCTTCTAAAATCAAGAAAGGCTGGAGCAAAAATCTAAAATCAGCCTACCAACACCCACACGTCGTGACAAGAAAATTAAAAAAAGAAATATCTTTAGGTAGAATGGCAGTTCCATTCAGAACACTTTCCTTACAAGACGTAGTGATATCCCCGTTGTGAGTTGTGCCAAAAACGGAACCCAATACATTCGGACTAATTCACCATTTGTCATATACAAGGGGCAGGTCCGTAAACGACAACATCGATGCGGAACCAAGTACAGTAGTATATACTGTACATCCTTTGACAAGGCAATCAGGTGGATCAAGAAGTTGGGAAGGGTCACCCTAATGGTCAAAACAGACATTGATGCGGCATTCCGGTTACTTACTACCTGTGCCTCCGAATAGTGTCCACCTATTGGGCTGCTTCTGGGATGGAGCATACTATATAGATCGCTGTTTGCCCATGGGGTGGTCCAGATCCTGCTCACTATTTGAGGCGTTTAGTTGCTTCCTCGAATGGGTTGTAATGGACGTTTCTAAGGGGGCACATATTATCCATTACCTCGACAACTTCTTATGCCTGGGCCCAAAAGATTTGCCACAGTGTGAATACACGCGGTAGTCCACCTGTGAGAAGGAGAGAGCTGGAGGGAGAGCGGACACCACAGAGCCGAGGGGTTAGATGGAGAACGGAAGAAGGAAAGAGGGCGGGGGAGGTAAGGGAGTACAGTGGAAGGCAGACCTGAGCTCCCCCACGTTCCTGCTGGGTGGGGAACAGCCCTGGGAAGAAAAGCCGCTTGCGCATCCCTTTGAGGCTACGGGCGCGAGCGGGCAGAGGGACTACGCTTGAGTGCGAAGCCGACACGGCCAGTCCGTTCCTGCCCGTGCGACCTCCGTGTCGCCACATTTGTGCCAGAGCCGTGGTGGACCCTGACGGCCAGCCCCCCTCTCCCAATACTGATGCCTGTCCGCTGGTGGGTCGAGCCCCCCCGCGGTGGGGGGGAGTAGCATCTGCAGAAGAAAGACCATCTTCCAGCCAAACTAAGATGTCTACTTCTTTTCGTGAACAATGTTATAAGATCCCTTTCTTACTGACACGCCCATCGCTACAAATTCCAGATGAGGCACAAAAACAGCAGGTGCTTCAACGGATATCAAGTGCTCCTTCAAGTTGGCTCTCCTCCACCTCAACTTCAACATCCCAAATACTCCAGTCCTCAGAGGTGTCACCCCAATCACACTTGCTTCCTCACAGCTCCCAAGTCTCCAGCTGCCCGTCTGAGTATGGGGTAACACAAATGGTTGAGTCTGCACAGCTGTTTACTCATACTATAGCCTGGGAAACGGAGGTCTGCTCCAGAACTTCTGTTTATCCAGACGAGGAAATGATCTGCACTGATGCCCAGAATCTTTGAGTCGGATCCAGGACCAGATGAAGACGGTTCTGAGCATAATGTAGACCCTCGTTCCCAACCTGTAACTCCTGTTGGTGGAGACAATGTTGAAGACGATCATGAGACTCAAATACCTGATTGGAGCGACAACTTGACTTTTCGGTCAGGGCAGGAAGAGGTTGGCTCTGAGGACGACGGGTGTGAGAACACACAGGGTGATGATGACGAGGTTGGAGATCCCACTTACAGTCAACCCACAGTCAGCCAGTTGATGAGGTCAGCACAGGAGGTGGAGAAGGATGTGACTAGCCCAGGGGATGGGGATGACGAGGTACCCGGGCCTTTGCCTGGCCTTGGGGATGTCGCGGTGGTCGGCTCCCGGGCCCGTACCCTGGGGTCACTCTTTAAAAGGGTGGATAATTGTTAATTTTATAAGAGTTCGTGACGCCACCTGTGGTATCTGGTGAGAAGCACCAGCGCTGCAGCAGTCCACTGAGGCCAGTGATAAGGCAGCTCGATGGTATAGCTCCCCACAGGTGGAACTAGGCCTCAGGGCAGTGTATGCAGGGGGAATGCAGGACAGGGGAGACCCAGCTGGGTCAGAGCAAGAACGGGAACGGACACGGTAGTCACTTCAGTACCTTTTACTGGTGGAAATTCAGGCACATCCCGGAGCACTGTAAGGTGAAGGGTGCATATCAGGATTGTCCCCAATGATGTAGGGCCTCCTGTTTCTTGCCTCTGCGTAGTAAGTTTCTGACCTGCCTGAGGCTAGGCCTAACTTTGTCTCTGTCCTGCGCTGGCTGACCTTGTGGTAGGGCCTTGTCTTGGAGTTCACGCTCCCAGTATGCGGGGCCTAAGAGTCTCCTGGCTCTGTTACATATCAGCACCTTAGCGATCCTGGGACTTGTAGTTCTCCAGGGATTCCGGTTATGCCTTACTGGGTCATAGAGATCCCGGTAAGCTTGGATCCGGTGACCGGTAAATGCTTCAGGGTGAGCTGGTTAAACTCCTCTGCTCCCTATGTACTAACTCTCCACTAGCCTTTGCCCTACTCGGGCCCTCACTAGGCTATACACACTAACGGCAGCTTGCCGCGCTTCACCGATCTTATGGCGCCGGCACACCTTAAGCTCTAACTGGGCTCCCTAAATCTAGCTAACAGGAGCCTCGTGCTCCACTGCTGAACTATTAACTGAGTTCTCTAGACTAGACTGAGCTCCACCGCAGACTGACCTCTCTTAGGCTTCTCTACTGCAGGTACTCTTCAGAGGAACTGAACTGCCTAGCTCCACCTTCCCTATTTATATCCCTAACGGGCTCCCTCTGCTGGTCTGAGGTGGAAGGTGGAGATGTGTGAATGTTTATGGGGGCCTCTTGTGGAGGATTCCATCAATGCACTCTTCTAGGATCTGTGATGCCAAGCGCAGCTGGGCGTCACAGATGCTATTGATGACGAGGTTAGGTTGCGCCTTCCTGGACAGAGACGGAGTACTGGCAGCACGTCAACAACTGCATCCTCAACCACAACTCTGCCTCTGACCACAAGTCGTGTGGCTCTAAAGGTTTCATGGGCTCTAAGCCTTGCATAGCCTGGGCATTTTTTCAGATAGATAAGGATGACCCAACTCGTCTTATCTGTAATATTTGTCACCAAAAGCTAAGTAGAGGCCAAAAAATCCATAGTTTGAGTACTTCATGCATGAACCGTCACATGGATATGAAGCATAAGTTGCAGTGGGAAACTCACTGTGCTACAATGCGGCCTAGCGGGCCGGGCCAACCACCGTCTGCCCCATCTTGTGCATCCACGGCCTCTTCATCCTCTGTGACTGGGGGGACAGCAGTCACACATGTTTTTGGACGCAGACCTGCCACCTCTTTACCCGCAACAGCCAGTGTGATTGGCAGGTCATAATTTTATTTGGAAGTGGAAACACCAGCTGGTGTTGAGCGCTCTCCGACATCGAGAGCACCACCTTTGGATCAAGCTAACCAAACATGTCCGCCTGCATCTGTGGCACCCCAGGGGTCTGGTTGCCACAGTAATAGAAATATTATGTCTGAAAGCAAGTGGGAGGTTTCTCTGGTCAGGAGCCCTAAGCATGCAACACTGCCCGCCCAGACCTAGGAGGGGAGGAATCTGCCCTTATAAACTGGGTCTGGGGCGGGATTAAGTCAGTCAGAGCTTGGAGAGGGAAAGATACAGCAGGAGCTCGGTAGGAGCAGGAGTGAGTGCCAGAGGCTGGAAGCTAGAAAGCTCGCCTTGGTTGAAGACACTAAACCCGGACACGGAGTCCGAGGCTGTGGGGACATCCACGTCCAGCAGCAGAATCCAACTGGCAGGGGATTCCATGTCCTCTGGCCATAGAAGCCCGGAGGCACGGTCACAAGCAAGGGACCAGCACCGCCATCGTGAAGCGGAGGCTAACGGAAGGCCCCAAGTCACCGGCCATACGGGTGAGCACCACACGGTATACTCAGGGACGTGGGCTACTTCTACCCGCATAGAGCAAGGTAGCCAGGAAAGAGTGCTGATAGTCAAGGAGGCCTACAACTCCACCTGGCCAGGGGAGATCCTACTTGCTTACAGACTGATCAGGCCCCTACTGCTAACCAGTACTCCTGGGAGGGTCTGCGTTATTCCATCAGTAAAGACCCTGAACTGCACCACACGTCTCTGTGTTTCATCGCCGCACCAGCACCATCAGTACTGGGACACTCACACCATCATTCCCATCATCCACACTAGCTGCCCTGAGGCAATACTTCTCCCATGGGGAGTTATCCCATACTTGACTGCGCATACAACATCAGCCTCAGCGGTCTGCAGCGCAGCGGCGGTCCCCACTGACCGCAATCCACGGGTGGCGAAGTCGGACATTTGTTATCACACTCAGACTGCCACTGGTTTGACCGCCCTGGGCACGGACCGGGTCACAGCCACGGAGGACTACAACCCCCAGCGATCCGGCTCCGGGTATCCCCTGCACAACACAGGCCCAGGGGGCGCGTCAACTTTGTAGTAGTCGGCAGGATTTTGTGCTCGCAACCACCGGGTACTGCGTGCCTGAAAAAGACTTTTGTACTTACCTGTGGCGAAGTTTCCCGCCATCCGGAGTCGTTTCCCACCATCGGACGCCATCTTGGATCGTTTCCCGCCATCTTCTGCCGTCTTCCCGCCATCTGCAGCCGCTTCCCGCCATCGGACGCCATCTTCGGGAAGCTGCACGGGAAGAAGAGGGGCGTGGACGCCGAAAGCGCGCGAGAGCCGAAGCTCCGCCCCACGCACTGACGCTGCGCAAGGTCCTGGAAGGGAGGAAGAGTGACGCTGACGTCATCGGAGCGCAACGCCAGGTCCTCTACCCCGACGATTGACTGCGGAGCCGCGGCCTACGGAAGAAGAGCATCGCAAGGTAGGCCACGGTCCACTAGGGGGGTAGAAGGATGTCGAATACCAAGGGGAGCTCCACCACCACACCGGCCGCCAGCGCAACCGCTGCAGCGGTCATGCCATTCACCATGCCCTATATCCCGGGGGAAACCTGGCTACCCCAGTACTCAGGGGAGTCACATACCCTAAGTGACTTTAGGGAAAGATTGGATAGCCTCTTCCAGGTATACCCCCTCACGGATGAGCAAAAAGTAAGCATCCTGGTGGCCCAGTTAATTGGGGCAGCCCAAAGGGAGGTAAAGTCCTGGTCACCTGGGAAGAAGAGGACTGTCAGAGAAATACTAGCCCGGCTGAAAGACACATTTGATACCCGAACCTCAGCCGAAATAAAGCTCAGATTTTACGGGTGCAAACAGCGGGCACATGAAAGTATAAGAGACTATGCTCTAAACCTACAAGAGGCCCTGAGAGCCATTAAGCAGGCAGACCCTGACAGCGTGGGAAATGAAGACAAGCTGTTGACCAAACAATTTATTGAGGGTCTACTGTGCAATGCCCACCAAACCCAGTTGCGGGCAATGGCCTTACAGGACCCTGACCTGGACTTTGCACAGTTCAAGGACAGAGCCATCCGGGTGCTCCGAGAACCGGCACCAGGTGGCGCTGTGACCCACAGGTGCCCTGCTATCACTTAACAACAGGACGCGGAGCCCTTGTCTGCAGGGCCTGTGGGAGCTGATGCGCAGGCTTTGAACAATAACCCGGCTACAGACCTGCACCATCAGGTCCAAGAGCTGACTAAGAGTGTTGCCGCGCTAAACAGGACTGTGCAGTCTTTACAGGTCTCTTCTCCAGAAAAGATCCAGCTGGCATCCGGACCGGAGGACGTCCCGTGGCGCTGACTGAGGAGGACCCCACCGGCCAGAGGGAGACCCAGCGACAGGTACAACGAGGACGGACGACCCATCTGCCGCCGCTGCAATCAACCCGGACATATGCCAAGGTACTGTCATTTAAACGGGCACAACCTGGGGTAGAGGGTCAACCCCCATGCATAAGATCATCAGGCCCATCGAACTGGCGTGACAAGTACGTAGAGGGACGTCCGGTCTTGCCTGTGGTACTGGACGGCATTCCTATGAGTGCCCTACTGAACACCGGGTCACAGGTCACCACCATCCCGTACGTGCTCTTTAAGCGGTACTGGAATGACTCGGACATAACCCGCTACCCAGATGACGACCTGAGCATTATCACCAGCAATGGTCAGCCCGTGCCTCAGATAGGATTTAAAGAAGTGACCATCAAGGTCGGTAAAGTTGAACTGCCGGCACAAAGACTGATCATTGTGGACACTGACCGTCGCGAGAGTCACCCAAAAATAACCCTAGGTACTAACGTAATTTAAAACTGTCTTGCAGAGGTGATTCTTATTTTGCAACAGGTTGCCAAGAACACCAGTTCCAGCCTGCAGCGTGTGCTCCAAAAAGAGATCCGGGCACTGATGAAGCGGCAACAAGTGGAACTATCTGGTGGTGAGATAGGTAGCGCGAAAATGTGTGACCCATTCCCTATTGCCATGCCCCCAAAAAGTGAGATGATGATTTGGTGCCGGGCAGCTATTGGTCTAAGAGGTAGAGACTACCAAGCAATGGTAGAACCCGTCTACTCAGACAGTAGGCCCACCATTTTGACAGCACGGGGGGAGGTCGATGTACGTCATGGGAGGGTGCCTGTCGGCATCATGAATATCGGGGAGAGAGAAGTATACCTGCCCCAGTATGCCACGCTATCCATATTGTTCACCATCAACCAGAACTCTGTACAGGCCATGGAAGCCTTGAATCCATCTCAACCAGAGGAAGGTAACGGCTCTAAGAAACCAATTGAGGACTGGTGTCAGCAACTGCATTTGGGTACTGACTCCACTCCCTCACACGAAAAACAGGGAGTCTACCGGGTGGTTCAAGAGTACGAGAGAGTGTTTAGTAAACACCCGCTGGACTTCGGGCGAGTAAAGGGGGTAGAACATCACATCCCCACGGGAGACCATCCTCCCATAAAGGAGAGATACCGACCCGTACCCCCTGCACACTATCAACACGCCAAGGGGATGCTAAAAGACATGAAGGAGGCTGGGGTAATTAGGGACAGCTGTAGCCCCTGGGCAGCTCCACTAGTCTTAGTGATAAAGAAAGACAACACCATGAGAATGTGTGTAGACTACAGGAAGGTCAACCGTATCACACACAAAGATGCGTACCCATTACCAAGGATAGAAGAGTCCTTAGCTGCATTAAAATCTGCTAACTTCTTCTCTACTTTGGATCTCACTAGCGGGTACTGGCAGGTTCCTGTAGCAGAGGCGGACCGGGCGAAGACCGCATTCACCACCCCGATGGGACTCAGCGAATTGAACTGTATGCCGTTCGGGCTCTGCAACGCACCAGGAACCTTCCAACGGTTGATGGAATGCTGTCTGGGACACCGGAACTTCGAGACGGTCCTACTATACCTGGACGACGTCATCGTCTATTCCAAGACCTATGAGGACCATCTGGAACACCTGGCAGAAGTGTTTGAAGCCCTGGCAAACTATGGCCTAAAGGTGAAACCCTCCAAGTGTCACCTCCTGAAACCAAAGGTGCAATACCTGGGACACGTGGTGAGTGCTGACGGAGTGGCTCCCGACCCCGATAAGATCACCGTGATTAAAGACTGGCCAAGACCCTCCAGCATAAAGGAAGTGCGGCAGTTCCTCAGTTGGTAGGCTACTACTGAAGATTCATTCCCGGTTTCACCAAAATGGCAGCCCCTATGCAGGACCTCCTGATGGGTCAATCTCAGAAAGCCAAAAACCAGAAGCCACCCTTCAGGTGGGAAAAGCTGGAAGAGGAGTCCTTCTGCCAGCTGAAGATGGCCCTCACGGGGGATGAAATCCTGGCGTACCCAGATTACAGCCAGTCATTTATACTCCACACGGACGCAAGCAACATCGGGCTAGGAGCCGTACTGTCCCAGATCCAGCAGGGGAAAGAACAGGTAATCGCTTACGCCAGCCGAAAGCTACGGCCCACGGAGAGGAACCCTGAGAATTAAAGCTCATTCAAGCTGGAGTTCCTGGCAGTGGTGTGGGCAGTGACCAAACGTTTCAAGCATTACCTTGCCTCTTCCAAGTTCACCGTGTACATGGAGAACAACCTGTTGACACACGTGGACACTGCAAGGCTCGGTGCCCTGGAGCAGAGATGGATGGTCCACCTGTCCAACTATGAATTCACCATCAAATACCGGGCGGGACGCTCAAATGCCAATGCGGATGCCCTGTCTAGAATGCCAAACTTACCGGACGTAGGGGAAGATCCAGAAGATCTGGAAGAAGTCGAGCTCCCTGCGTTCCACTGTCATGGGATTACCCTGTATTCCCACCGTGTGAAGGACAGGTGCTCTGTGACGTTCAATCCCTTGCCCCACTACAGCTGGGCGGAAACGCAAGACAGTGATCCCGCAGTCCGTCTGGTGAAGGAAATGCTGACACAGGCCGATGGCCGTCTTGAACCAGACGCTCCGGAGGAGACCAAGCAACTGTGGAAGGAGAAAAGTAAACTGTTCCTCTACAGGGAGAAGCTGTGCCGGAGAATGGTTAACTCTCGAACACATGAGTTGACCTGGCAGGTAGTGGTCCCAAGACGAGACGCAGCTATAGTTCTGGTTGCCACAGTAATAGAAATATTATGTCTGAAAGCAAGTGGGAGGTTTCTCTGGTCAGGAGCCCTATGCATGCAACACTGCCCGCCCAGACCTGGAAGGGGAGGAATCTGCCCTTATAAACTGGGTCTGGGGCGGGATTAAGTCAGTCAGAGCTTGGAGAGGGAAAGATACAGCAGGAGCTCTGTAGGAGCAGGAGTGAGTGGCAGAGGCTGGAAGCTAGAAAGCTCGCCTTGGCTGAAGACACTAAACCCGGACACGGAGTCTGAGGCTGTAGGGACATCCACGTCCAGCAGCAGAATCCAACTGGCAGGGGATTCCATGTCCTCTGGCCATAGAAGCCCGGAGGCACGGTCACAAGCAAGGGACCAGCACCGCCATCGTGAAGCGGAGGCTAACGGAAGGCCCCAAGTCACCGGCCATACGGGTGAGCACCACACGGTATACTCAGGGACGTGGGCTACTTCTACCCGCATAGAGCAAGGTAGCCAGGAAAGAGTGCAGATAGTCGGGGAGGCCTACAACTCCACCTGGCCAGGGGAGATCCTACTTGCTTACAGACTGACCAGGCCCCTACTGCTAACCAGTACTCCCGGGAGGGTCTGCGTTAATCCATCAGTAAAGACCCTGAACTGCACCACACGTCTCTGTGTTTCATCGCCGCACCAGCACCATCAGAACTGGGACGCTCACACCATCACTCCCATCATCCACACCAGCTGCCCTGAGGCAATACTTATCCCATACTTGGCTGCGCATACAACATCAGCCTCAGCGGTCTGCAGCGCAGCAGCGGTCCCCACTGACCGCAATCCACGGGTGGCGTAGTCGGACATTTGTTATCACACTCAGACTGCCACTGGTTTGACCGCCCTGGGCACGGACCGGGTCACAGCCACGGAGGACTACAACCCCCAGCGATCCGGCTCCGGGTATCCCCTGCATAGCACAGGCCCAGGGGGCGCGTCACATCTTCCTCACAGACCGGCTGTTTGCCGGGGACACCCTACTCAACCCCGTCTAAGCACAACAGCCAGCGCTCGGTCTCTCAGATGTGGACAAGTAAAAGACCATTTCCTCCTAGCCATGATAAAGTTAAGAGGTTGAATTTCACCATCTGCAAGCTCTTGGCTACAGAAATGCTGCCTTTCCGCCTGGTGGACACAGAGGATTTTCGAGACCTTATGTCCGTCGCAATGCCCCAGTACCAGATGCCCAGTTGGCAGTATTTCTCAAAGAAAGGTGTGCTGCGCTGCACCAGCATGTCACACACAACATCACCGCTTCTTTGAGAAACTCTGTGTGTGACAGGGTGCATTTCACCACAGACACTTGGACGAGTAGGCATGGACAGGGGCGTTACATGTCGCTGACTGGGCACTGGGTAACTATGGTGACAGCAGGACAAGGGGCTGCTGTCCAAGTCTTGTTGTCCGCACGAGTTGTGCGTCAATCCTCTTTATCTCGAAGTTCCTCCACTGCTTCTGCCTCCTCAACCTCCTATCGGTCCTCCACCTGCACCCAAAGACTGTCTGCTAATGCCTAGAGATGAGCGGTATTCGACTCGAACTGTTCGCCAATCTCAAATTCGAGCTGTTTTGGGCAGTGTTCGAGCCGTTCGGCGAGCACGAACGATTTGAAAAAAATTTGGCTGTTCGAGGTTATGTTCGATAACTGTTCGTGCACCAAAATCATAACTGGATTTTTTCTCAGTAATGCTGAAAATTAATGTTAATACACAGTTTGAGTGTACAGCGGGGCGGGGGGAGGGGCATGGGATGGATCTCTGCAGTAATAATGAAGATCTCCATTTTTTTTTCTCTTTCCCGCATTTACAGTGGGAAGGTGCAGTCTGTCAGCCTATCAGCAGCGCACACACGGAGCGAAGTGCTTTTTTTCACACAAGCAAGGGCATGTGTCATTGGCAGTGTATGTCACATGGCCTTGCCCTATAAGACCCAGCCATTTTCCCCGTCGCCACCATTTTCTCACTGCTGCAGCTGCGTGTTAGACGGCACCGCTGTTGATGTGTGCGCTATACTTTGTTAATTTCAAGCCAATTTTCGCACAAATCTACAGATAGCTTGGGCGTAGGGAAGAGTTGTGATTGCAGTCCTTTTAAGGACTAGGTTACATCATTTCCTACGACTTTTATCAGGCAGGTCTGTGCTCTTAAATAGATAGATTGTGGGAGTAAAGACTAATTGTAATTGCAGTCCTTTTCAGGGCTAGGTTACATCAGTTCCTATCACTTTTTGCCAGGCAGGTCTGTACCAGTGCTGTGTAAGTTTTTTTCACAGCATTTGGCTAAATCTAGCAAAGCAAATCCTTTTTGGCCTATTGCAGAGTGTTATAGTCAGTGGAGTAGCCTATCTGTGTTGAAAGCTACATCACGTGTGTATAGAATACAATTTTTTTTACTACACCTAGTGAAGTAAAACCTTTTGGGCATAGCATCATTCTATTAGTCCATCTATACTAACCTCCACCAGGTTGCAAATTCAAAATAATTTTTATCTGCATCTAGCTCTGAAAAAATATTTAGGCTTCAAGCAGTGTGTGGGACTTGGTCTATTAGTCCATCTATACTAACCTCCACCAGGTTGCAAATTAAAAATATTTTTTATCTGCATCTAGCTTTGAAAAAATATTTAGGCTTCTAGAAGTGTGCGGGACTTGTTCTATTAGTCCATCTATACTGACTTCCATCAGGTTGCAAATTCAATATAATTTTTTTCTGCATCTAGCTCTGAAAAAATATTTCAGCTTCTAGCAGTGTGTGGGACTTGTTCTATTAGTCCATCTATACTGACCTCCATCAGGTTGCAAATTCAATATAATTTTTTTCTGCATCTAGCTCTGAAAAAATATTTAGGCTTCTAGCAGTGTGTGGGACTTGGTCTATTAGTCCATCTATACTAACCTCCACCAGGTTGCAAATTAAAAATAATTTTTATCTGCATCTAGCTCTGAAAAAATATTTAGGCTTCTAGCAGTGTGTGGGACTTGTTCTATTAGTCCATCTATACTGACCTCCATCAGGTTGCAAATTCAATATAATTTTTTTCTGCATCTAGCTCTGAAAAAATATTTAGGCTTCTAGCAGTGTGTGGGACTTGTTCTATTAGTCCATCTATATTGACCTCCATCAGGTTGCAAATTCAATATAATTTTTTTCTGCATCTGGCTCTGAAAAAATATTTAGGCTTCTTGCAGTGTGTGGGACTTGGTCTATTAGTCCATCTATACTAACCTCCACCAGGTTGAAAATTAAAAATAATTTTTATCTGCATCTAGATCTGAAAAAATAGTTGGGCTTGTAGCAGTGTGTGGTACTCATTGTATTAGGCCATCTATACCAAGCTCCACCAGCTTTGAAATTAATAATAATTTTTAGCTGCATCTAGCCCGGAAAATAATTTTTCTTCCCAATAGTGGTAGAAATGTAAATATGGGGCACGCGCCTGGCTATAAAAAATATACGCTTCATAACAAAAAACACCAGCCTAGCGCATTGCATTAATAAGATGGCATCATCGTCTCTCCCAGTGCTAGGCCTACTACGCCGGCTAGCATTCCTGTGCCTAAAACACAATGTATGGGTCCGCCACTATGCTGAGGGGTCTAAAGCTGCTGCTAACGCTTTATAACAATTCAATTGGCAGATTTTCACAGAGCTCTTCCCCAGCGCCCACCCATCGGGCAACAGTTGGCCACCCTCCCTATGGGATCTAGTGGCGAATAGTTGATGCCATTAATCAGAGCGTCAGTTGCCCCGTCGACGTGGCAAGCATACGATAAGGAATGGGAAGAGTGGACACGACTAGTAGCAGGCAGATGGGTTGACCAATGTGAACAAGCCAGATCACAAGTCACCATAGAATTTCTCCACCAGCTAATGATGAGGGGCATATCAGGGGCATCAGCGCAGCGGTGTCTGACCGGAGTAGCATTTCACTTCCAACTACTGAATTGGGGAGATGTGACAAAGATTCATCATCAGACAATCCATAAAAGCGTGGAAAAGGGGTCAGCCAAGTCTGGAGTGTAGACGTCCCGTCCCGTGTCACTAAAACTGATTTCTCACATCATATCCCTAACACCATTAACATGACGCTCACAATTTGAAGCAACACTACTGTCTACTGCATTTGTGATCGCCTTCTTCGGGGCGCTATGCATAAGCGAATTAGTCCCTCAATCCAAAATTACCACCAGTGGAGGCTTATTACACCAGGACGTAGTCATAGCCAATAATGCAATACGTCTACGCATACGCCAATCGAAAACGGTTCCAGCGGGCAGGGGCACTTGGGTACTTCTACAACCCACAAACGGTACACTGAGTCGGGTAAGAGTAGTAAAAACATACCTAACCATCAGATCACAAAGTAATTTCTTCCTATCACACATTGATGGAACGCCATTATCAAGATACCAGTTCCAAGCTATATTTAATAAATGCATAACATCGGCAGGGAACCACCCCAAAGATTACAGGACACACTCATTCCGCATAGGCGCGGCCACGGAAGCAGCAAGAGCAGGACTGTCAGAAACGGAAGTTCAGAGGATAGGGAGATGGCGATCCACATGTTTGGCGAGATAGATAAGACCGGACTTCTTATCGTAACGTGGTTTGTTTCTTTTACAGGTGACGCTAAGCCAACAGTGTGGGTGATAGGCCACTCGTATATATATTGGGCCGAAAAAAGGGCGAAAGTCCGCCCAGGCGGGAGGAAATTAGAGTTTCATAACACATATTTCAACTGGAGAAGTATTAGAGGCCTGCTATGACCACAGGTACTAATGAAGGTAATCAAGGTAGGGAGAGAGGCAAGTGGTCTGGTCATCTTTGTTATACAGGCCCGGGGAAACGACCTAGGTCATCACAAGAGCGCATAACTAATGGCAATAATGAAACTAGACACTGAGCGCTTCAGAGAATTTTTCACAAAACTAGCTATAGTATTGTCAGAGATTGTGCCGATAGCGGTATGGCAAGGTGCGCGAGACATCATGGCCATCGAACGGACAAGGCGGGTAATAAATATTCGGATGGCAAAATTTAGAAGAGACAGAGGTGGTGTAGTGATACGACATCAACAACTGGAAGGAGATAAAGCAGGCCTCATACGGCCCGACGGTGTTCACTTAATGGATATTGGACCGGACATATTCCTGTCAGGACTCCAGGACGGAGTGGAACAAGCATTAAGAGTGATGGGTGGGGGTCAGAGTCCTGCATACGAGTATGCAGGATCCTCCGTGGCCTGGAAATAGAAAGGACATGTTGCACTGTTACACTTGTTGGCCAACTTGCCGGAGTGGAGACCCAGGGCATGCTGCAACAAGCTGAATTATTTTAGAAATAAAATGCCTTTCTAATGGAATGAGTATAAAGAGTGTATTAAGCTGTGACCGATCCTCACCCATCCAGTTGTAAGAGTTACATTATTGTATTGTCAAGGAAAGGGGGGCGGTAGGGAGGCTGAGCATCTGGGTTTGGTTGGGGGTCACCACAGTCTGCCTAGGCTAGATGCATTTAAAAATTCTTATTAGATACACAGGCGGTGCTTCGCTGCTGGGTTACTACGCCCAAAGTATTGCCTAGGCTAGATGCAGTTAAAAATTCTACGCTGACTAGCAGACTAGCAGACACTTCAGATTTGGAGCAGACCTCTGAGTAAACAGCTCTTCAGACTCAACCATCTGTGTTACCCAAAGCCATAGTGTATGTAGTTTCTTACAGTTAACAGGTGGGGGGGGGGGGGGGCGACTCAACCCACCTGGAATTGACGATGCCAACTTCAAGTAAAACACAGCAAGGGGACTCCAAAAAGAGTTTCCATTTTTTCCCAAAATTGTAGCACAGACACCCCTTAACACTAGAGCGCATACCTGGGGCCTCGCATGCCCGCCCTGTTAATTGTTTTCTATTTTCTGCAAGATTACTTTAGTTAGAATTTTTAAACTCTACATATTCTTCATGTATATTGTTGTTTGTCATTTGAGCTTGAGTTATTCCATGTTATTTGCACATGGGCCTAAAAGGCCCCAGGTATGTGAAAGTGTAGATTTTTATGGTCATGCGTTCTAGGGTTAAGTGGCATCAATTGCCCCACAGTTGCTTAAAACGGTTGGTGAGGTGAATTTACCAAATCCTCAAGCTTTTAGTCTCCCCAGGATGACACAGGGGTAGAAAAGTCCTTGCGAATCCATGATTTGTTCATCTTTATGAATGTGAGTCTGTCTACATTCTCAGTGGACAGCCGCGTGCGCGTATCTGTCAGCACACCACCAGCAGCGCTGAACACATGTTCAGAGAGAACGCTGGCTGCAGGGCATGACAAGATCTCCAAGGCATGAATGGCGAGCTCCGGCCATTTTTCCAGATTGGAATCCCAAAATGAACAAGGGTCCAGTGACACAGTCATGGCTTCATTGTTCACTTGGAGATACTCCTGTACCATCCTCTCTAGGCGTTGACTATGTGTCAGACTTCTTCTCTCCTTTGGCCTTGCAAAGGATGGTCTAAAAAAGTGGTGAAACGATTCCACAAAATTGCTGTTACCAGCAGATACTGTGTTACTGTTACGGTTTGAGTGATGAAGACTCGACAGTCCCACAGTGGGCAAGTTGGAACTGTGAGATTCACTACGTGCACCACTGGTGTTTTGTGGAAAAGCACATGTAGGATTCTGCAACAGCGTCTGCAGCTACTCCTGCATGCGTAAATCCCTTTTTATGGCAGGAATTATTTTGGCAAATTTACTTTTGTACCGGGGATCTAAGAGTGTGGCAACCCAGTAGTCGGGATTACTTCGAATTCTGACAATCTGATGGTCATGTTGCAGGTAGTGCAGCAAGAAGGCACTCATGTGTCTTGCGCATCCAGGAGGACCAAGTCCTTGTTGTGTTGGTAGCGAGGTAAGAATCATGCTTCCTTCCTCTGCCCTCTCCCCCCAACCTCGCACAACAGAAATGTGATCAAGGTCTCCCTCATCTGATGAGTCTTCCATGCCCATCGCCAGTTCGTCCTCCACTTTTTCCTCGGCTCCTGCACCTTCCTCAACAGTTTGGCTGCTACCATGCGCCCTGGTTAATCCCTCGCCCCCACCCTCCCATGCCTGCTGCCTTGATGCTGCCGACCGTCTGGACCTTGGAGATGTTATCCCTTCCGCATACGACCCCTCCTCTACTTCCTCCACCTCCTCTTGTCCCACCACCTGACTCTGAATTCTGTTTAATGTGTGCTCCAGCATGTAAATCACCGGAATAGTCATGCTGATAATGGCATCGTCGTCAGCACTAAACATCTTCGTCGCCATTTCAAAACTGTGCAGAAGGGTGTGTGGCGCCCTTGAGGGTTCAGTCGCCACGGTTTACTGCATCTCACCCAGAGGTGTGGTATCTCACCCTCAGGTAAAGAAGGCATATGGCTCGGGACCCTAACACCTGCATCCAACACATACCCGCAGTGGGGGTAGGGTGATATTGCTACTAAGGGAGAGCACAGTCCCAGGTCCCTAGCTGGCGGGAGGGTCCTATGTAGTGGGTGCTTAGGGGAGCACATGACAGGGAGAGTATAAATAGGAAGCCATCTTAGAAAGAGCAAGCCAGTCAGAGGAGGAAAAGTGACAGGAGCAGAGTCTCTGCATGAGCTCTGCTCCGGAGGCGGGCCTAGCCTGGGAGGCCCAGGACTGAAGGAGAGAAGAGAGGAGTGGGAGCAGGAAGGCTCCAGGAACCAAAGGGACCCTAGGGCTACGGGCCGTGCAGAAGGCCACCCGTACTCCCGCTGCTACCAGGAGGCAGATGGGTCAGGCCAGATAAGGGGAACCGGTCACTCAACTAGCGGAGAAACAGCAAGGCTCAAATAGAAACCGGAGGCTGCAGCATCTCATGTACTGCCAAAGTCCACACCAGTCTCACTAAGAAGGTAGCCACATAGGACTCAGGGGACGGAACACACGTCGCCCGCCAAGGTCCGAGGATACCGGATAGAAGTGTCACTGGGTGTGAGGTGCAGGGAGAAGGCCAGAGAAAGGACACACAGAAGGGGGTCCTGCTAAGTACTCCGGAGCTATCTGGGGGTGGACTGAGCCCCTCACTGAGTACGCACAGCATGACGGGGGAGATTGCTCTGGTACCTGTAATCTGGACTGCAACAACTGTGAGTAAAGATCTCGGGACTGCATCACACGGACTCTGTGTTCATTACAGACTCCCTGCACTACAACCACCATCATCCACCCACACTGACCTGAAGCTACACTCTTTCTGTGGGGAGTAATAATACCATTGCTGCAAAGCCACCAGCTTCAGAGGACTGTTACGCAGCGGCGGCCCCTTTGGCCGCACTCCACAGGTGGCGTAGTCGGACATTATAAAACCCATATATACAAATTACCCTTGAATTGACCGCCCTGGGTCATGGACCGGGTCACCGCTACAGTGACTACAACCCCCAGCGTCTACCGGCCCGGCTCTGGGTATCCCACGGCCCAGGGGGTGCGTCAACTTCATAGATCCCTGATCTGAGACCACTCCTGCAGAGTTATTTGCCCCACCTCTGGATCTCGTTGGCCCAGGCTATACGTCAGAACGTATTGCACCAGGGCTTGTCGGTGCTGCCACAGTCACTGCAACATGTGCAGAGTTGTATTCCACCGTGTCGGAACATCGCATTTCAGCCGGTGAACTGGCAGGCCCAACAACTTCTGTAGAGATGTAAGTCATTTAGCTGCGGGATGCGAACGGCGGAAGGGAGCACACAGTGACTGTGCCCTCTGCAGAAGGCTATCTAGTCCGGGATAGTGGGCTAAAAATTGACGGACAACCAGGTTCAACAAGTGAGCCATACATGGCACGTGTGAGACATTGCCCCGGTGAAGGGCCGCACCCAGGTTTGCAGCATTGTCGCACACGGCCTTCCCTGGTTGCAGGTCCAGTTGACACAACCATTCATGAAACTGGGTCTCCAGAGCTGACCACAAGTCCTCAGCTGTGTGACTCACATTTCCCAGACATTTCAAAGTAAACACTTATGCCGTTGAGCCCTGCTGCCAGCATAGTAAGGAGGTGTGCAGGTTTCCTTCTGCAAAGTTAGAAAGCTTGTGGCATGACCAGACAGGCTTTGGGTGCAGGTGGAAGACCGAGAGGAGGTTGAGGAGGCAGAAGCAGTGGAGGAACTTTGACATAAAGAGGATTGACGCACAACTCGTGGGGACGGCAAGACTTGGACAGCAGCCGCTTGTCCTGCTGTCACCATAGTTACCCAGTGCCCATTCAGCGACATGTAACGCCCCTGTCCATGCCTACTCGTCCAAGTGTCTGTGGTGAAATGCACCCTGTCACACACAGAGTTTCTCAAAGAAGCGTGATGTTGTGTGCGACATGCTGGTGGAGCGCAGGCACACCTTTCTTTGAGAAGTAGTGCCGACTGGGCATCTGGTACTGGGGCACTGCGACGGACATAAGGTCTCGAAAATCCTCTGTGTCCACCAGGCGGAAAGGCAGCATTTCTGTAGCCAAGAGCTTGCAGATGGTGAAATTCAACCTCTTAGCTTTCTCATGGCTAGGAGGAAATGGTCTTTTACTTGTCCACATCTGAGGGACCGAGGGTTGGCTATTGTGCTTAGACGGGGTTGATAAGGGTGTCCCCGGCAAACTGCCGGTCTGTGAGGAAGATGCAGGCGGACATGTTAGGTTGCCTTGATCCAAAGGTGGTGCTATCGATGTCGGACAGCGCTCAACACCAGCTGGTGTTACCACCTCCAAAGAAAATGATGACCTGCCAATCACGCTGGCTGTTGCGGGTAAAGAGGTGGCAGGTCTGCGCCCCAAAACAGGTGTGACTGCTGTCCCCCCAGTCACAGAGGATGAAGAGGCCGCGGATGCACAAGATATGGCAGACGGTGGTTGGCCCGGCCGGCTAGGCCGCATTGTAGCACACTGAGCTTCCCACTGCAACTTATGCTTCATGTCCATGTGCCGGTTCATGCATGAAGTACTCAAACTATGTATTTTTTGGCCTCTACTTAGCTTTTGCTGACAAATGTTACAGATAACACGAGTTGGGTCATCTTTATCGATCTGAAAAAATGCCCAGGCTATGCAAGGCTTAGCACCCATGCGACCTGAAGAGCCACCACGACTTGTGGTGAGAGGCAGAGTTGTGTTTGAGGATGCAGTTGTTGACGTGCTTCCAGTACTACGTCTCTGTCCAGGAAGGCGCAACCTGACCTCGTCGTCACTAGCATCTTCCTCCACCTCCTCTGCTGACCTCATCTCTTGGCTGACTGTGGGTTGACAGTAAGTGGGATCTCCAACCTCATCATCATCACCCTGTGTGTTATCACACCCGTCGTCCTCAGTGCCAACCTGTTCCTGCCCTGACAAAAAACTAAAGTTGTCGCTCCAATCAGGTATTTGAGTCTTATCATCGTCTTCCTCATTGTCTCCACCAACAGGAGTTACAGTTTGGGAATGAGGGTCTACATTATGGTCAGAACCTTCTGCGTCTGGTCCTGGATCCGACTCATAAAGATTCTGAGCATCAGTGCAGATCATTTCCTCGTCTGGATTCACAGAAGCGCTGGAGTCGACCTCTGATTCCCAGGCTATAGTATGAGTAAACAGCTCTGCAGACTCAACCATCTGTTCTACCTCATACTCAGACGGGCAGCTGGAGATTTGGGAGCTGTGAGGAAGCAAGTGCGATTTGGGTGACACCTTTGAGGACTGGAGTATTTGTGATGTTGAAGTTGATGTGGAGGAGAGCCCACTTAAAGGAGCACTTGATATCCGTTGAAGCACCTGCTGTTTTTGTGCCTCATCTGGAATTTGTAGCGATTGGTGTGGCCGTAAGCAAGGGATCTTATCACATTGTCCGCTAAAAGAAGTAGACATTTTAGTTTGGCTGGAAGATGGTCTTTCTTCTGCAGATGTTACTGTTGCTTTAACACCTACCCCACGGACACAACCTTTTTTCCCCTTCCCAACACGCCTATTCCCCTTTCCACCAGCAGCAGGCCTTTTTCCACTCATTTTGGTGGTTAACTAATTCACAACTCTGGAGTTGTTTGCACAAAAAAACAATGGATGGTAACCGAGCAGAGCTGAGTGGCCAAACTGTGGTATTAGGCCAAAACTATTGGCTGGGTTAGATGCAGAAAAAAATTATATTCAATTTGCAACCTGATGGAGGTCAGTATAGATGGACTAATACAACAAGTCCCACACACAACTAGAAGCCCAATATTTTTTCAGAGGTAGATGCAGAAAAAAATATATTCAGTTTGCAACCTGATGGAGGTCAGTATAGATGGACTAATACAACAAGTCCCACACACAGCTAGAAGCCCAATATTTTTTCAGAGGTAGATGCAGAAAAAAATATATTCAGTTTGCAACCTGATGGAGGTCTGTATAGATGGATTAATAGAACAAGTCCCACACACAGCTAGAAGCCCAATATTTTTTCAGAGGTAGATGCAGAAAAAAATATATTCAGTTTGCAACCTGATGGAGGTCTGTATAGATGGATTAATAGAACAAGTCCCACACACAGCTAGAAGCCCAATATTTTTTCAGAGGTAGATGCAGAAAAAAATATATTCAGTTTGCAACCTGATGGAGGTCAGTATAGATGGACTAATACAACAAGTCCCACACACAGCTAGAAGCCCAATATTTTTTCAGAGGTAGATGCAGAAAAAAATTATATTCAGTTTGCAACCTGATGGAGGTCTGTATAGATGGATTAATAGAACAAGACCCACACACAGCTAGAAGCCCAATATTTTTTCAGAGGTAGATGCAGAAAAAAATATATTCAGTTTGCAACCTGATGGAGGTCAGTATAGATGGACTAATACAACAAGTCCCACACACAGCTAGAAGCCCAAATATTTTTTCAGAGGTACTGTAGATGCAGATAAAAATTATTTTTAATTTGCAACCTGATGGAGGTCAGTATAGATGGACTAATAGAGAAAGTCCGACACACTACTAGAAGGCCAAATATTTTTTCAGAGCTAGATGCAGAAACAAATTATATTCAGTTTGCAACCTGATGGAGGTCAGTATAGATGGATTAATAGAACAAGACCCACACACAGCTAGAAGCCCAATATTTTTTCAGAGGTAGATGCAGAAAAAAATATATTCAGTTTGCAACCTGATGGAGGTCAGTATAGATGGACTAACAGAGAAAGTCCCACACACTACTAGAAGGCCAAATATTTTTTCAGAGCTAGATGCAGAAAAAAATTATATTCAGTTTGCAACCTGATGGAGGTCTGTATAGATGGATTAATAGAACAAGACCCACACACAGCTAGAAGCCCAATATTTTTTCAGAGGTAGATGCAGAAAAAAATATATTCAGTTTGCAACCTGATGGAGGTCAGTATAGATGGACTAATACAACAAGTCCCACACACAGCTAGAAGCCCAATATTTTTTCAGAGGTAGATGCAGAAAAAAATATATTCAGTTTGCAACCTGATGGAGGTCAGTATAGGTGGACTAATAGAACAAGTCCCACACACTGCTAGAAGGCCAAATATTTTTTCAGAGCTAGATGCAGAAAAAAATTAGATTCAGTTTGCAACCTGATGGAGGTCAGTATAGATGAACTAATAGAATGATGCTATGCCCAAAAGATTTTACTTCACTAGGTGCAGTAAAAAAATTGGTATTCTATACACAGGTGGTATATCTTGCAACACAGATAGGCTACTCCACTGACTAACACACTCTGCAATAGGCCAAAAAGGATTAGCTTTGCTAGATTCAGCCAAATGCTGTGAAAAAAACTTGCACAGCACTGGCACAGACCTGCCTGGCAAAAACTGATAGGAACTGATGTAACCTAGTCCTGAAAAGGACTCCAATTACAATTAGTCTTTACTCCCACAACCTATCTATTTAAGAGCACAGACCTGCCTGATAAAAGTCGTAGGAAATGCTGTAACCTAGTCCTTAAAAGGACTGCAATCACAACTATTCCCTACTCCCAAGCTATCTGTATATTTGTGCGAAAATTGGCTTGAAATTAACAAGGTATAGCGCACACAGCAACAGCGGTGCCGTCTAACACGCAGCTGCAGCAGTGAGAAAATGGTGGCGACGGGGAAAATGGCTTGGTCTTATAGGGAAGGACATGTGACATACACTGCCAATGACACATGCCCTTGCTTGTGTGAAAAAAAGCACTTCGCTCCGTGTGTGCGCTGCTGATAGGCTGACAGATTGCACCTCCCCACTGTAAATGCGGGAAAGAGAAAAAAAAATGGAGATCTTCATTGTTCCTGCAGAGATCCATCCCCTGCCCCTCCCCCCACCCCGCTGTACACTCAAACTGCGTATTAACATTAATTTTCATCATTACTGAGAAAAAATCCAGTTATGATTTTGGTGCACGAACAGTTATCGAACATAACCTCGAACAGCCGAATTTTTCTCAAATTGTTCGTGTTCGCCGAACGGCTCGAACACCGCCCAAAACAGCTCGAATTTGAGATTGGCGAACAGTTCGATTAGAACAACGCTCATCTCTATTAGTGTGTATAGCCTAGTGAGGGCCCAAGTAGGCCGAAGGCGAGAGGCGAATTAGTACATAAGGGGCAGAGGAGCTTAACCAGCTCACCCCGAAGCATTTACCGGACACCGGATCCGAGCTTACCGGGATCTCTATGACCCAGTAAGGCATAACCGGAATCCCTGGAGAACTACAAGTCCCAGGATCGCTAAGGTGCTGATACGTAACAGAGCCAGGAGACGCTTAGGCCCCGCATACTGGGAGCGTGAACTCCAAGACAAGGCCCTACCACAAGGTCAGCCAGCGCAGGACAGAGACAAAGTTAGGCCTAGCTCCAGGCAGGTCAGAAACTTACTACGTAGAGGCAAGAAACAGGAGGCCCTACACCCGCTCATTGGGGAGGATCTGGATATGCACCCTTCACCCTACAGTGCTCGGGGATGTGCCTGAATTTCCACCAGTAAAAGGTACTGAAGTGACTACCGTGTCCGTTCCCGTTCTTGCTCTAACCCAGCTGGGTCTCGCCTGTCCTGCATTCCCCCTGCATACGCTGCCCTGAGACCTAGCTCCTCCTGTGGGGAGCTATACCATCGAGCTGCCTTATCACCGGCCTCAGTGGACTGCTGCAGCGCTGGTGCTTCTCACCAGATACCACAGGTGGCGTCACGAACTCTTATAAAATTAAAAATTATCCACCCTTTTAAAGAGTGACCCCAGGGTACGGGCCAGGGAGCCGACATCTGCAACATCCCCAGGGCCAGGCAAAGGCCCGGGTACCGAGTCATCCCCATCCCCTGGGCTAGTCATATCCTCCTCCACCTCCTCTGCTGACCTCATCGACTAGCTGACTGTGGGTTGACAGTAAGTGGGATCTCCAACCTCGTCATCATCACCCTGTGTGTTCTCACACCCGTCGTCCTCAGAGCCAACCTCTTCCTGCCCTGACCGAAAAGTCAAGTTGTCGCTCCAATCAGGTATTTGAGTCTCATGATCGTCTTCATCATTGTCTCCACCAACAGGAGTTACAGTTTGGGAACGAGGGTCTACATTATGCTCAGAACCTTCTTCATCTGGTCCTGGATCCGACTTATAAAGATTCTGGGCATCAGTGCAGATCATTTCCTCATCTGGATTAACAGTAGCTCTGGAGCTGTTAGAACCTTGCTCTTAGGTTTTTTCCTTTGCTGGTCACATGACCTTGTTGGCCTATTTAATCCTGCTCCGCCCTTCTGGCTTCGCTGGACTTCATTGTATAACTACTTTCTAGCTAGCCTGTGCTCTGTATCTAACTCTGTTAGTTTGCTTGGTCTACAGACCTCTATGTTCTATATATTTTGTTTGTTCGTCTGTCTGCTACTATTTCTGTTAGGAGGTGTCCCATTTTCCTCCCAGTCCTTAGTACTTGTAGGGATTCCTTCCCCACATCTATAGGTCTCCGTACAGACTAGCTTAGGACTTTAGCAGGTCTGATCGCAGGATCAGGTTCCCTGTTACATCGTAGGGATTCAGCTGAGTTCTATCGTAGCGACAGATCTCCTCTCTTTCCTTAGCTCTGGTAGTAGAACATAACTGTAAGTCCAGCCTGCAAATTCTCTAAGGAAAGATTTTTCTGTTCCATCATGGTGTCGGTTCAGGATTTGGCTAAACACCTGCAGGGACTCTCTCTGGAGGTGGCCGAGCTCCGTCAGCACGTGAGTAACTGTCCTGGAGCACATTTCTTGGAGCCTAAGGTATGTTTGCCGGATTTATTTTTTGGTGAACACCGAGAATTTTTTTCATTTAAAAATGCTTGCTTATTGTATTTTCATTTGAGACCCAAGTCCTCTGGGGATGAATCCCAGCGCATAGGGTTCATAATGTCACTTTTGCGCAAAGAGCCTCAGGAGTGGGCCTTTTCTTTGCAACCTAGTGATACATGCTTCAGATCAGTGGATAGTTTTTTTTCTGCTTTGGGACTATTATATGATGATCCTGACCGTGTCGCATCAGCTGAGACTGAGTTGAGACGTTTGAAACAGGGATCAGGTAATGTGGAAAAATATTGTACTCATTTCCGTCGATGGTCTACTCAAACAGGGTGGAACGATTCTGCTCTGAAAAGTCTATTTCTTGCTGGGCTCAATGAAAGGTTTAAAGACCTGCTAATTGCTTATCCTACACCTGAAGATTTGCAACAGGCTATGCAATTAGCTATACGGGTGGATAGGAGACTGCGTGCAAGGGTTAATGAGAGCAAATCCTCTGCTATGTCAGTTTCTGGTTATGAGAATGTGTGTACTAACAGTGGTGAACCGATGGAGATTGGATCGGTGGCACCTCGCTCTCAAGAAAAAGACCGTCGATTTTCTGAAGGCTTGTGTTTCTATTGCGGAAAATCTGGTCATTTGATTAAAGGCTGTGAGCTTCGTATGAAGAAAGAAAAAAAAATGGTCAGTCATGCCCGTATTGCCTGTTTAAATTCCAAGGGTGTATTTTTAGCTGCTTCCACGATTGCTCAGGAAAAATTAATGGAATTTCGGGTGTTTGTCGATTGTGGGTCTACTCTGAATGGAATTGATGGGGGATTCTTGGAAAGCCTCAATTTAAAACCCGAACCTTTATCATCCCCCATTGCTGTGGTTTCTGTGGATGGTTCCCCTTTGAAGAATATTACTCTCAAGGTCTGTGAATTTCCTCTCACTATTAATGGTGTTCACCATGAGAAATTGGATTTGGTAGTTTTGAATAACTTGCCTTCTCCAGTAATAATGGGATTGCCCTGGTTAAAATTTCACAATCCTGTACTGGATTGGTCTACCAGTGAAATTAAATCCTGGAGCCATAAATGTTATGACAAGTGTTGTAACGGGCGTATTGCAGCTTTGGATAGGGGAGAATTGCCTGTTCCTATTCAGGATTTTTGGAGAGTTTTTTCTGAGAAGGAATCGCAGGTTTTGCCTCCCCATAGAGACTATGATTGTTCTATTGAATTTGTCCCTGGAGCGACTCTTCCTAAAAGTCGTTTATTTAACCTTACTATTCCTGAGAGGAAGGCTTTGGAGGAATACATACAGACAAGTTTGGCCGCCGGTCACATTAGGCCCTCTAAGTCTCCTGTGGCGGTTGGATTTTTTTTTGTAAAAAAAAAGGACGGCGGTTTACGTCCTTGTCTGGATTTTCGTGAGATTAACAAAATTACTGTACGCAATCCTTACCCACTGCCATTGATTCCTGATCTGTTTAACCAGTTAATGGGGGCCAAGTGGTTCTCTAAAATTGACCTTAAGGGGGCATACAATCTGTTGCGCATGAAGGAGGGTGATGAATGGAAGACTGCTTTTAACACTCCTGTGGGTCATTTTGAGAACCTGGTTATGCCTTTTGGTCTTACTAATGCTCCTGCATTTTTTCAGAATCTTATTAATGACATCCTTAGACCTTTGATCGGCAAAAATGTGGTTGTGTATTTGGATGACATTTTGATTTATTCGCCGGATCTGGAGTCTCATTGGCGGAGCGTACGTGAGGTATTACAGTTATTAATGGACAATTCGCTTTTTGCTAAGCTGGAGAAATGTGAGTTCGCTGTACAGAGAATCAGTTTTTTGGGTTACATTATCTCCAGCGAAGGTTTTGAGATGGACCCGGTTAAAGTTCAAGCTGTACAGGAATGGCCTAGGCCTATTGGTTTGAAATCGATACAGAGGTTTTTGGGTTTCGCCAATTATTACAGAAAATTCATAAAAAATTTTTCTAGTATTGTCAAACCTCTGACCGATCTCACCAGGAAAGGTGCTGATGCGGTTCAGTGGTCTTCTGAGGCCATTGAAGCTTTTGTGTATCTCAAGGAGAGGTTCACCTCTGCTCCCATCCTTATGCAGCCTGATGTGACTAAGCCGTTTTTGGTTGAGGTTGATGCTTCCTCTGTGGGGGTTGGCGCAGTATTGTCTCAGGATAACGGGGATGGATTACATCCCTGTGCCTTTTTTTCAAAAAAATTTTCGGAGACTGAACTGAATTACGATATTGGTAATCGGGAATTATTGGCTATTAAACTCGCATTTGAACACTGGCGCCACTTCTTGGAAGGTGCGGAATTTCCCATTCAGGTTCTTACGGATCATAAAAATCTGATATATCTTGATGCTGCCAAGCGCCTGAATGCCCGTCAGGCTAGTTGGGCACTGTTTTTCTCGCGGTTTAATTTCTCCGTTACTTACATCCCTGATACTAAGAATGTTAAGGCGGATGCCTTGTCTCGCAGTTTTTCTCCCATAGTCGGTGCTGAGAAAGAGGAGAACATTTTACAAGAAGGTGTTGTGATAGCTGCTTTGGACTCCGTTTTGGAAGATGAGATTCTTAAAGCACAGGAGAATGCCCCATCTAACACTCCTCATGGGAGGTTGTTTGTGCCTGGGACCTTTAGGAGAGATTTGTTTGTTGAGTGTCACGAATCTCGGTTGGCAGGTCATCCCGGAATCTCTGAGACCAAGAGACTGGTGGGTCGCAGTTTTTGGTGGCCTGGATGGCAGAAGGAAGTCATTAAGTGGGTGCGTCAATGTACTATATGTGCTAGATCTAAGTCCTCACATACTCCTGCTGCGGGGTTGCTTTGTCCTTTGGAGGTTCCCAGTGCTCCTTGGACACATTTGGCTATGGACTTTATAACTGACCTTCCCCCTCTGAGGGTTTTACTGTCATCTGGGTGGTCGTGGACCGTTTTAGCAAGATGTGTCACTTGGTTCCCTTCGTCAAACTGCCCTGCGCTAAAACTCTTGCTAAGGCCTTTGTCAAGGAAATTGTCAGACTTCATGGCGTTCCTACTGACATTGTTTCTGATAGGGGTCCTCAGTTCGTGGCTCGTTTTTGGCGTGCCTTTTGTGACAGGTTGGGAGTTCATTTGTCGTTCTCGTCCGGATATTATCCTGAATCTAATGGCCAGACAGAAAGGAAAAACCAGGATGTTGAGCAGTTCTTGCGTTGTTTTGTGGCAGACAATCAAGAGGGGTGGTCTGAGTTTCTGCCACTTGCTGAATTTGCTCTGAACAATCATACATCTTCTTCTGCTGGTTGTTCGCCTTTTTTTTGTTGTTCTGGGAGACATCCGTCGTTTGGGTCGTTCTCCAAGTTGGGATCTGCCGTGCCTGAGGAGGAGAATTTTTCCGGTGATTTGGAGAGAGTTTGGACGGATGTGCGTGGTAATCTTCAGGAGGCCAACAGAAAATCTAAAGACTACTTTGATAGGAAACGACAGGAGGTTTTGTTCGCTGTTGATGACATGGTCTGGTTGTCCTCTAGGAATCTGCGGTTGAGGATTCCTTCTAAGAAATTGGGTCCCAAGTTTGTAGGGCCCTTTAAGGTGCTTCAGGTTGTCAACCAATCTGCTGTTAGGTTGGAGGTTCCTACCTCCTGGAGAATTAATCCGGTATTTCATGTCTCTCTGTTAAAAAAAGCTGTTGTGTCGGATGGTGACGCCTCTGCCTCTGTTCCTCCGGTGGTGGAGGACGGGGAATATGAAATTTCTCGCATCCTTAACTCTAGACGGTATAGAGGTAGTTTGCAGTATCTTGTGGCCTGGAAAGGTTTCGGACCCGAGGATAACTCTTGGGTGAGGTCAGATGATGTTTCCGCGTCCAGACTTATCAGAGCGTTTCACAGGAGATTTCCTGATAAGCCTGGTCCTAGGGGATCCGGAGGATCCTCTTAGAAGGGGGGGTACTGTTGGAACCTTGCTCTTAGGTTTTTTCCTTTGCTGGTCACATGACCTTGTTGGCCTATTTAATCCTGCTCCGCCCTTCTGGCTTTGCTGGACTTCATTGTATAACTACTTTCTATCTAGCCTGTGCTCTGTATCTAACTCTGTTAGTTTGCTTGGTCTACGGACCTCTATGTTCTATATATTTTGTTTGTTCGTCTGTCTGCTACTATTTCTGTTAGGAGGTGTCCCATTTTCCTCCCAGTCCTTAGTACTTGTAGGGATTCCTTCCCCACATCTATAGGTCTCCGTACAGACTAGCTTAGGACTTTAGCAGGTCTGATCGCAGGATCAGGTTCCCTGTTACATCGTAGGGATTCAGCTGAGTTCTATCGTAGGGACAGATCTCCTCTCTTTCCTTAGCTCTGGTAGCAGAACATAACAGGAGCAGACCTCCGTTTCCCAGGCTATAGTATGAGTAAACAGCTGTGCAGACTCAACCATCTGTGTTACCCCATACTCAGACGGGCAGCTGGAGACTTGGGAGCTGTGAGGAAGCAAGTGCGATTGGGGTGACACCTCTGAGGACTGGAGTATTTGTGATGTTCAAGTTGAGGTGGAGGAGAGCCCACTTGAAGGAGCACTTGATATCCGTTGAAGCACCTGCTGTTTTTGTGCCTCATCTGGAATTTGTAGCGATGGGCGTGTCCGTAAGAAAGGGATCGTATCACATTGTCCATGAAAAGAAGTAGACATCTTAGTTTGGCTGGAAGATGGTCTTTCTTCTGCAGATGCTACTCCCCCCCCCACCGTGGGGGGGCTCGACCCACCAGCAGACAGGCACCAGTATTGGGAGAGGGGGCCTGGCCGTCAGGGTCCACCGCGGCTCTGGCACAAACCCGGCGACACGGAGGTCGCACGGGCAGGAACGGACTGGCCGTTTCGGCTTCGCACTTTTTTGTTTTTAGAAGGGCATGACATGCCTATATCTGTGTCTCCCCCTCATTTTACTCCTCCACCTCTTTTCTTTTCATATGACTATATGTACTTGTCACTTTTCCATGTGTTAGTTGTGTCTTCTGAGCAGTTTGTCAGGTTTTGGACACCTTTGAAGGTGTTTTATATGTGTTTCTATGTGTTTTTGTTTGCCTGCCATTGGTTTTAACGGTGTTCGAAGGTGTTCGACGAACAGTTCGGCGAACATACGGGTGTTCGACGGACCGAACGGAACTCGAACACTACGGGGGAGGCTCAACACTAGTAATGACATCCGCTTTCTAACTGCGCAGAAGGAATCCTGCACACCTCGTTACTATGCTGGCAGCTGGGTTTAACGGCATCAGGCGGTGTTTACTTTGAAATGTCTGGGAAATGTGAGTCACACAGCTGAGGAGTTGTGGTCAGCTCTGGAGACCTAGTTTCATGAATGGTTATCTCCACTGGACCAGCAACCAGGGAAGGCCGTGTGCGACAATGCTGCAAACCTGGGTGCGGACCTTCGCTGGGGCAATGTCACACACGTGCCTTGTATGGCTCACGTGTTGAACCTTGCTGACCTGCAATTTTTAGCCCACTATCCCGGACTAGGTGACCTTCTGCAGAGGGCACGGTAGCTGTGAGCTCACTTTCGCCGTTTGCATCCCACAGCTCAACGACTTACATCTCTACAGAAGTCGTTGGCCTGGCCAGTTCACCGGCTGAAATGCGATGTGCCGACAAGATGGAATTCAACTCTGCACATGTTGCAGCGACTGTGGCAGCACCGACAAGCCCTGATGCAATACGTTCTGACGTATAGCCTGGGCCAACGAGATCCAGAGGTGGGGAAAATCACGCTGCAGGAGTGGTCTCAGATCAGGGACCTATGAAGTTGACGTGCCCCCTGGGCCGTGGGGTACCCGGAGTCGAGCCGGTAGACGCTGGGGGTTGTAGTCACTGTGGCGGTGACCCGGTCCGTGACCCAGGGCGGTCAATCCAAGGGTAATTTGTATATATGGGTTTTATAATGTCCGACTAGGCCACCTGTGGAGTGCGGCCAAAGGGGCCACCGCTGCGGAACAGTCCTCTGAAGCTGGTGGTTTTGCAGCAATGGTATTATTACTCCCAACTGGAAGAGTGTAGCTTCAGTGCAGTGTTCGTGGATGATGGTGGTTGTAGTGCAGGGAGTCAGTAATGAACACAGAGTCCGTGTGATGCAGTCCCAAGATTTTTACTCACAGTTCTTGCAGTCCAGATTACAGGTACCAGAGCAATCTCCCCCGTCGTACTGTGCGTACTCAGTGAGGGGCTCAGTCCACCCCCAGATAGCTCCGGAGTACTTAGCAGGACCCCCTTCTGTGTGTCCTTTCTCTGACCTTCTCCCTGCACCTCACACCCAGTGACAATTCTATCCGGTATCCTCGGGCCTTGGCTGGCGACGTGTGTTCCGTCCCCTGGGTCCTATGTGGCTACCTTCTTAGTGAGACTGGTGTGGACTTTGGCCTGACGTACATGAAATGCTGCAGCCTCCGGTTTCTAGTTGAGCCTTGCTGTTTCTCCGCTAGTTGAGGGACCGGTTCCCCTCATCTGGCCTGACCCCTCTACCTCCTGGTAGCAGCGGGCATACGGGTGGCTTTCTGCATGGCCCGTACCCCTAGGGTCCCATCGGCTCCTGGAGCCGACCTGCTCCCACTCCTCTCTTCTCTCCTTCAGTCCTGGGCCTCCCAGGCTAGGCCCGCCTCCGGAGCAGAGCTCATGCAGAGCCTCAGGTCCTGTCACTTCTCCTCCTCTGACTAGCTTGCTCTTTCTAAGATGGCTTCCTATTTATACTCTCCCTGTCATGTGCTCCCCTAAGCTGCTTTATCCACCCACACCCACTACATTGGACCCTCCCGCCAGCTAGGGACCTGGGACTGTGCTCTCTCTTAGGAGAAATCTCGCCCTACCCCCACTGTATGTGTTGGATGCAGGTGTTAGGGTCCCGAGCCATACTCCTTCCTTACCTGAGGGTGTGATACCACACCTCTGGGTGAGATGCAGTACCTCTGTGGCGACTGAACCCTCAGGGGCGCCACAAACCCTTCTGCACAGTTTTGAAATGGCTACGAAGATGTTTAGTGCTGACGATGCCATTATCAGCATGACTATTCTGGTGAATTACATGCTGGAGCTCACATTAAACAGAATTCAGAGTCAGGTGGTGGGACAAGAGGAGGTGGAGGAAGTAGAGGAGGAGTTGTATGCGGAAGGGATAACATCTCCAAGGTCCAGACGGTCGGCAGCACCAAGGCGGCAGGCATGGGAGGGTGGGGGAGAGGGATTAACCAGGGCGCATGGTAGCAGCCAAACTGTTGAGGAAGGTGCAGGAGCCGAGGAAGAAGTGGAGGACGAACTGGCGATGGGCATGGAAGGCTCATCAGATGAGGGGCTCCTTGATCACATTTCTGTTGTGCGAGGTTGGGGGGAGAGGGCAGAGGAAGGAAGCATGATTCTTACCTCGCTACCAACACAACAAGGACTTGGTCCTCCTGGATGAGCAAGACACATGAGTGCCTTCTTGCTGCACTACCTGCAACATGACCCTCGGATTGTCAGAATTCGAAGTAATCCCGACTACTGGGTTGCCACACTCTTAGATCCCCGGTACAAAAGTAAATTTGCCGAAATAATTCCTGCCATAGAAAGGGATTCACGCATGCAGGAGTATCAGCAAAGGCTGTTGCAGAATCTTACATGTGCTTTTCCACAAAACACCAGTGGTGCATGTAGTGAATCTCACAGTTCTAACTTGCCAACCGTGGGACTGTCGAGTCTTCATCACTCAAACCGTAACAGTAACACAGTATCTGCTGGTAACAGCAATTTTGTGGAATCGTTTCACCACTTTTTTAGACCATCCTTTGCAAGGCCACAGGAGACAAGAAGTCTGACACATAGTCAACGCCTAGAGAGGATGGTACAGGAGTATATCCAAGTGAACATCGAAGCCATGACTGTGTCACTAGACCCTTGCTCATTTTGGGATTCCAATCTGGAAAAATGTCCGGAGCTCGCCACTCACGCCTTGGAGATCTTGTCATGCCCTGCAGCCAGCGTTCTCTCTGAACGTGTGTTCAGCGCTGCTGGTGGTGTGCTGACAGATAAGTGCACGCAGCTGTCCACTGAGAATGTAGACAGACTCACGTTCATAAAGATGAACAAATCATGGATTCACAAGGACTTTTCTACCCCTGTGTCATCCTTGGGAGACTAAAAGCTTGAGGATTTGGTAAAATCACCTCACCAACCGTTTTAAGCAACTCTGGGGCAATTGATGCCACTTAAGTGATGTCTGTGCCACAATTTTTGGGAAAAATGGACAATCTGTTTGGAGTCCCCTTGCTGTGTTTTACGTGACGTTGGCATCGTCAATTCCAGGTGGGTTGGGTAGCTCCCCCCCCTTTTAACTGAAAGAAACTACAAACACTATGGCTTGGGGTAACACAGATGGTTGAGTCTGAAGAGCTGTTTACTCAGAGGTCTGCTCCAAAGCTTCAGTGTCTGCTAGTCAGCGTAGAATTTTTAACTGCATCTAGCCTAGGCAGACTGTGGGGACCCCCAACCAAACCCAGACGCTCAGCCCCCCTACCTCCCCCCTTTCCTTGACAATACAATAATGTAACTCTTACAACAGGATGGGTGAGGATCGGTCACAGCCTTATACACTCTTTATACTCATTCCATTAGAAAGGCATTATATTTCTAAAATAATTCAGCTTGTTGCAGCATGCCCTGGGTCTCCACTCCGGCAAGTTGGCCAACAAGTGTAACAGTCCAACATGTCCTTTCTATTTCCAGGCCATGGAGGATCCTGCGTACTCGTATGCAGGACTCTGACCCCCATCCATCACTCTTAACGCTTGTTCCACTCTGTCCTGGAGTCCTGACAGGAATATGTCCAGTCCAATATCCATTAAGTGAACACCGTCGGGCCGTATGAGGCCTGCTTTTTTCTCCTTCCAGTTGTCGGTGTTGTATCACTACACCGCCTCTGTCTCTTCTAAATTTTTCCATCCAAATATTTATTACCCGCCTTGTCCGTTCGATGGCCGTGATGTATCGCGCGCTTTGCCATACCGCTATCGGCACAATCTCTGACCATACTATAATTAGTTTTGTGAAAAATTCTCTGAAGCGCTCAGTGTCTAGTTTCATTATTGCCATTAGTTATGTGCTCTTGTGATGACCTAGGTTGTTTCCCCCGGCCTGTATAACTAAGATGACCAGACCTCTTGCCTCTCTCCCTACCTTGATTACCTCCATTAGTACCTGTGGCCATAGCAGGCCTCTAATACCTCTCCAGTTGAAATATGTGTTATTAAACTCTAATTTCCTCCCGCCTGGGAGGACTTTTGCCCTTTTTTCTGCCCAATATATATACGAGTGGCCTATCACCCACACTGTTGGATTAGCGTCACCTGTAAAAGAAGCAAACCACGTTAGGATAACAAGTCCGGTCTTATGTATCTCGCTAAACACGTGAATCGCCATCTCCCTATCCTCTGAACTTCCGTTTCTGACAGTCCTGCTCTTGCTGCTTCCGTGGCCGCGCCTATGCGGAATGAGTGTGTCCCATAATATTTGGGGTGGTTCCCTGCCGATGTTATGCATTTATTAAATATAGCTTGGAACTGGTATCTTGATAATGGCGTTCCATCAATGTGTGATAGGAAGATCTGATGGTCATATATGTTTTTACTATTGTTACCCGACTCAGTGTACCGTTTGTGGGTTGTAGAAGTACCCAAGTGCCCCTGCCCGCTGGAACCGTTTTAGATTGGAATATGCGTAGACGTATTGCATTATTGGCTATGACTACGTCCTGGTGTAATAAGCCTCCACTGGTGGTAATTTTGGATTGAGGGACTAATTCGCTTATGCATAGCGCCCCGAAGAAGGAATCGCAAATGCAGTAGGCAGTAGTGTTGCTTCAAATTGTGAGTGTCATGTTAATGGTGTTAGGGATATGATGTGAGAAATCAGTTTTAGTTACACGGGACGGGACGTCTACACTCCTGACATGGCTGACCCCTTTTCCACCCTTTTATGGATTGTCTGATGATGATTCTCTTTGTCACATCTCCCCAATTCAGTAGTTGGAATTGAAATGCTACTCCGGTCAGCCACCGCTGTGCTGACGCCCCTGATATGCCCCTCATCATAAGCTGGTGGAGAAATTCTATGGTGACTTGTAATCTGGCTTGTTCACATTGGTCAACCCGTCTGCCTGCTACTAGTCGTGTCCACTCTTCCCATGCCTTACCGTTTGCTTGCCACGTCGACGGGGCAACCGACACTCTGATTAATGGCATCAACTATTCGCCACTAGATCCCATAGGGAGGGTGGGCAATTGTTGCCCGATGGGTGGGCGTTGGGGAGGAGCTCTGTGAAAATCTACCAATTGAATTGTGATAAAGCGTTAGCAGCAGCTTTAGACCCCTCAGCATCGTGGCTAGCGCGGACCCATACATTGTGTTTTAGGCACAGGAATGCTAGCCGGCGTAGTAGGCCTAGCACTGGGAGAGACAATGATGCCAACTTATTAATGCAGTGCGCTAGGCTGGTGTTTTTTGTTATGAAGCGTATATTTTTGTTAGCCAGGCGCGCGCCCCATATTTCTATTGCTACCACTATTGTGAAGAAAAATTATTTTCCGGGCTAGATGCAGCTAAAAATGATTATTAATTTCAAAGCTGGTGGAGCTTGGTATAGATGGCCTAATACAATGAGTACCATACACTGCTACTATTCCCAAAATTATTTTCCAGGCAAGATGCAGCTAAAAATTCTTATTAATTTCAAAGCTGGTGGAGCTTGGTATAGATGGCCTAATAGATTGAGTACCACACACTACTACTATGCCCAAAATTATTTTTCAGGAAAGATGCAGCTAAAAATTCTTATTAATTTCAAAGCTGGTGGAGCTTGGTATAGATGGCCTAATACAATGAGTACCACACACTGCTAACATGCCCAAAATTATTTTCCAGGCAAGATGCAGCTAAAAATTCTTATTAATTTCAAAGCTGGTGGAGCTTGGTATAGATGGCCTAATAGATTGAGTACCACACAGTACTACTATGCCCAAAATTATAATCAAGGCAGGATGCAGCTAAATTTCTTATTAATTTCAAAGCTGGTGGAGCTTGGTATAGATGGCCTAATAAATTGAGTACCACACGCTGTTACAGGCCTAAAATGTTTTACTTGGCTAGGTGCAGTAAAAAATTTGTATTACATACACAGGTAGTGTAGCTTGCAGCACAGATAGGCTACTCCACTGACTAACACACACTGCAAGAGGCCCAAAAGGATTTGCTTAGCTAGATTTAGCCAAATGCTGTGAAAAACACTTGCACAGCACTAAAACAGACCTTCCTGGCAAAAAAGTGATAGGAACTGATGTAACCTAGCCCTCAAAAGGGCTGCAATCACAACTAGTCACTACTCCCAACCTATCTGTCGATTTAAGAGCACAGACTTGCCTGCTAAAAGTGCTAGGAACTGCTGTAACCTAGCCCTCAAAAGGGCTGCAATTACAAACTAGTTCCTACTCCCTCAACCTTTCTGTCTATTTAAGAGAAAATTCGCTTGCAATTCAGTTACACAATATAGCGCTAACAGCAGCAGCAGTGCCGTCTAACACTCAGCTGCAGCAGTGAGAAAATGGTGGCGACGGGGAAAATGTCTGGGTCTTATAGGGAAAGGACATGTGACATACACAGCCAATGACACATGCCCTTGCTTGTGTGAAAAAAAGCACTTTGCTCCGTGTGTGCGCTGCTGATAGGCTGACAGACTGCACCTCCCCACTGTAAATGCAGGAAAGAGAAAAAAAAATGGAGATCTTCATTATTTCTGCAGAGATCCATCCCATGTCCCTCCCCCCGCCCCGCTGTACACTCAAACTGTGTATTAACATTGATTATCAGCATTACTGTGAAAAAATCCTGTTATGATTTTGGTGCACGAACAGTTATCGAACATAACCTCGAACAGCCGGATTTTTTTCAAATCATTCGTGTTCGCTGAACGGCTCGAACACCACTCAAAACAGCTCGAATTTGAGATTGGCGAACAGTTCAATTCAAACACTGCTCATCTCTAGTATTTACTTTCATGCAGTCTTCTCTTTATGGTAGATTTGGATATTGATACGCCTACCTCCTGGAGAGTGTTGTTCACTTGGTTGGTTGTTGTGAAGGGGTTTCTCTTCACCATGGAGATTATTCTGCGATCATCCACCACTGTTGTCTTCCGTGGGCGCCCAGGTCTTTTTGCATTGATGAGTTCACCAGTGCTTTCTTTCTTTCTCAGGATGTACCAAACTGTAGATTTTGCCACTCCTAATATTGTAGCAATTTCTCGGATGGGTTTTTTCTGTTTTTGCAGCTTAAGGATGGCTTGCTTCACCTGCATGGAGCGCTCCTTTGACCGCATGTTTACTTCACAGCAAAACCTTCCAAATGCAAGCACCACACCTCAAATCAACTCCAGGCCTATTATCTGCTTAATTGAGAATGACATAAGGGGTTGTCCACACCTGTCCATGAAATAGCCTTGGAGTCAATTGTCCAATTAATTTTAGTCCCTTTAAAAACAGGGTGGCTCATGTTAAGGAGTTGAAACTCATAAACCCTTCATCCAATTTTAATGTGGATACCCTCAAATGAAAGCTGAAAGTCTGAACTTCAACTGCATCTGAATTGTTTTGTTTAAAATTCATTGCGGTAATGTCTAGAACCAAAATTAGAAAAATGTTGTCTCTGTCCAAATATATATGGACCTAACTGTATATGTTAAGGTCAATTAAATGAAAACACATTCTTAATAATATAAAAAAGTTTGAAATGAGTTGGATACAGTTTGAGGAGACCTCAGAATGTCATCCCCATCTTTTCAGGGCAATTGAAGTACTTGGAATTTGCAGAAAAGTGACACTCAACTCTACCATCTACTGTATGTATATAAAGAACACAAATGGGGGAAGGAGGATTAATATTGAGGGTGAAGCATAAAATTGTAAATATTAGATATTTAAACATTTTGATACATGTCTAACTGTGAGAAAATCTTGTTAGTAAAGATCTTATCAAAAGAATAAAATGTAATTGCTGTCTTATTGTTTCTAATAGGGAAGAAAAGATAAAAAATATTAAAACTAAACTTACAAGTAAAGGCTTCAGGCCTATTATCAGCAAGATAAATCCTTCATGCCTTTGAAGTGAAGAGTATATGAGTAACATGGTGGGTGGAATAAAGGAATATGCTGTGGAAGTAGAAAGAGAACTTCAAAGCAACTAAATTATCAGGATCCATAGGTGTTTTATTTTTATCTTCACTAAATCTAAAATAAAGACTAGAGAATAGCTTTAGACAACTCTGTCAATGTTACATTTTCTTTGAAGATAAACAGTAAGAGGCTGGAAATACCATCTTTCATAAATGCAATGATATTGAATCTATTTACATATAAAGAAACTAGAATTCCAATCTTGCCAGAAACATTGGTTAAAGGAATATGGTATTATTTTTTGGGGCATTTCATATATGTAAAATGCATTTCCTCTACAAGAGGGGAAATAAATTTACATAATTTTTTTTTTAAATATGGATACCTTTAAATAAGCATCTTTCCAGAATTAAAAATAATCAAAAATGTAGTACTAAATTTTAGCCACAATGGAATACTTACCAATTAGTTAAGCACTGATAACAGGTATGATTCATTTGGGCTGCAGCTGTGGAAACCAACTGCATGTTGGAACGATTTTCTACACCTTTCCATACACTTTTTAATGAAAATCACACTTACATTTGTTTATATAACACCGATAAGACCTATTGTCCCCTTGATTAGAGTACAAATAAACACTGTCTAGTCCTAACCAGTAGCTGTAAAACTCAGCACTCAATAGGATGCCATGCAAAAATTGTGGATTTATTAACAATTAAAGACAGTCTGTAATAAACAGCTGAAATTGACATTTTGGCCAATCATAAAATTTCATCAGAAATTTACTGTATTGCTGAGATGTGTAGTGAATGTATACCATTCATAAGTGTAAAGTGAACTGTGCTAGCTGTGTGGTTGTAAGCGTGTATCAATGTTGCAGTATGGTGACGTGGTCACTATCAGAAAATGCATTCAGATCATATCATATTACGAATTTGAACCCTGCTCGAGCACCTCACCACCCGCTACCAGAGTGACGTATACAGTGTGTTTATATAGTCCTAACTAGTAGATGCCTCTGTTTAAGGGCAAATTCAGACATCAATATTTCTTGTACGCAAAAATGGTCTGCATTTCATCAGTGCTTTGATCAAAGTTTTAGAAATTTTTCTCAGATGAAAAAAACAGTGATTGAGGTTTCTCAAGCTTTTCCTATCAAAAAATCTGTTAAAACAGAACAGCACAGGTATGGCATCCGAGTGCTGTCATATTTTTTTATGGACCCAAAGAATTTAAGTGGCAAGTTTGATCCAAAACTCAGAAAAAAATGCAACACGCCTCCGTGATTTTGTGCGGACCACTCAGTCTACAAATGTCCAGGCATATGAACAGCTCCATAGACAATTACAGTATATATTAAACACACAGATAGAACTCGTATGAGAAAAACTGATGACTAAATGAACCCTAATTGTTCCTACTAATTTATTGTAGCAATTAGCTCATTGGATGACTTACTTCAGGATTACATGGTTTTCAAACAAAAAAAGTGTTTCCTTCAGTACAGTGAATTAATTTTTTCCTCATTCATGGCTAAGCAATAACCTACATAATACAAAAACTTCTCAGACTGTTAACTATGCTTCACAACTTTCCTAATTGCTTTTATAGCAGTAACAAAAGAAAATATTTCTCAATTGAAAATTTCATGAATTGTGACAATCATGTTGTATATGTAATTTTGTGACCCTGTGTATGTAGGATGTACCAAAGTTGATAAGGTAGATGTCAATGTTGTGCATGATGATGATGTGTTTCATTGTACAGAAGAACTCGGCCATGTCACGCTGCGGGGTGATGTTGCTGAGGATCCCCTACAAGGAGTGATAATCAGTGTTCAGGAGGATGGGGGCAGGCATGAGGACCATGAGGAAAGTGGTCATGTACAGCTGACCGTGTCACGACGGACTGTGACATGGCCAATGATAGCTGCCCCATGATTAGCACTACTCCTGAAGTATTAGGGAAGGATAGGAACAGGTACAAAGACCATGAGGAAGGTGGTCACATGCATCTAACCAGTGTTATGATGGACATTGACCTGGCTGGTGGGAGCTTTTCCCTAATTAACATTGCTTCTGAGGTATTAGGGGGTGATGTGGAAGTGTTCTCCACAGCCAGTCAAGGCTGATAGAAAAGCATTACCCACAGCCTGTCAGGATGATGGAAATGTGTTACCCACAGTCTGTCAGGATGATGGGGAAGTGGTACTCACTGCCTGTCAGGGTGATGGTAAAGTTTTACCCACAAACTGTCAGACAGATGGGAAAGTGTTACCCACAACCTGTCAGGGTGATGGGAAAGTGTTACCCACAACCTGTCAGGATGATGGAAATGTGTTACCCACAGCCTGTCAGGATGATGGGGAAGCGGAACTCACAGCCTGTCAGGGTTATGGGAAAGTCTTACCCACAACCTGTCAGACTGATGGGAAAGTGTTACCCACAATTTGTCAGGGTTATGGGAAAGTGTTGACAACAGCCTGCCAGGAATTTGGGGAAGTGGTACTCACAGCCTGTCAGGGTGATGAGGAAGTGTTACCCACAGCCTGTCAGGGTGATGGGGAAGTGTTACCCATAGCCTGTCAGGGAGGTGGGAAAGTGTTACCCACAGCCTGTCGGGGTGATGTGAAAGAGTTATGTCCAGCCTGTCAGGATGGTGGGTAAGTGTTATCCACAGTCTGTCAGGATAGTAAGAAAGTTTTTTCTCCAGCCTGTCATGATTAGAGATGAGCGAATTTTTAAATATTCGATTCGGATTACGATCTTCGAATTTGCAATATTCGCCGATTTATTAGTTGAATGATCGTTGAACATTACCGAACGCCATAGGATTCAACGGGGGGACAAAAAAACTTAACACCTTAAAACCGGCCCAAAAGCTGCCAAAAGACATCAAATTAGGGGTAGACACCTGGAAAGTGCCATCAATTGACCCAGAATACTATAATTATTATTACTATTACAGCGACATTTATTCCGTTGCGCTTTACATGTCAAAAGGGCTCACCGACTGGTACAAGAGGAGAGAGGACCCTGCCCACGAGGGCGCACAAACAATCTACAAGGGATGGGTGAGGATACAGTAGGTCAGGGTACAGCTAGTCATGCAACGGTATGCTGGAGCGAGGCTTACTGCACATTGTACGCTTGTCACAAGAAGTGGGTCTTCAGCTTTGTTTTAAAGGTTTCCACAGTAGGCGACAGTCTGATGTGTTGAGGTACAGCATTATCACAGTAGGGGAGATGCACAGGACAAATCTGTTGAGAACCTAAATCCCGTTAAGCTTCCAGGAGCTAACAATTGAGCAGATTAACCCCTGCACCAATTAATAGGAAGGCAAAAGGCTTCTTTTTAATGACACCTTGCAAGCTTCAGCACAATGTTCACAAGGTAGACAGCAGCTGCTTTATGATGACAGAGGACAACATCTGCATGTAGTTTGTATGTTCTCCCCGTGTTTGCGGGGGTTTCCTTCAGGTTCTCCAGTTACCTTCTCAGTAAAATAGCAGCCATACAGAAGTGTTCACACTTCAAAAAATTAGGGCCTGACACCACCATTTCCGTGGCCAACAGATTTGAGATGGTGGATTTCCACCTCTTAGCTTTGTCATGTGTGGGAGGAAACAATCTTTTACATGACCACAAATGCGGAACCGAGGGCTGGCTGCACTGCTGAGAGGGCACAGTACCATGAAACGGACAAACTGCTGGACTGTGAGTGAGGTGCAGGTGCAAATGTTACGGTGGATTGAGAAACGTGTGGTGTGCTCGGTGAAACAATCACAGCAGGCATGTTCGCTTCCATTACAACTGACGGGCTCTCAGTCAGCCTGACTGAAGCAGGTAGAGAAGCAGATGTTCTGCAGTGGGAGACCTGTGTGCCAATACTTGGCATGGTAACAGAGGAGGAGGAAGAAGCAGCGGATGCGGTTTATGGGGCAGCTGATAGCTGTTGAGGTCCGCTGGGCTGCATTTAATCACAGTGATATTGCCAGAGTAACGTATGTTGATTGCTCATGTGAAGGTTCATGCATGTAGTAGTCAAATTATTGCACTTTTTCCCTCTACTGAGTTTTTTATTGCAAAGATTGCACATAATGTGAGCTAGCTCACCCTTTGCGGTCTCAAAAAAGGCCCAGACTAGGCAACCCTTGCCACCCCTGCGAGCTGCAGACCCGTGACCGCTGCTGGTCACTGCGATGGTTGTGGCTAAGGATGCAGTGCTCCTTGTGCTTGCATCACTCCGTGTCTGCACCATAAGACACAATGTAACCTCCTCGTCTTCCTCCTCCACCTCCTCAGATGAGCTACTCAGCTGCATGCCTCTGGGTTCACAGCAAGTTGGATGTGCAACTTCATCATCATCCAATGTGTTATCCCATTCCTCGCCCTCAGTGTCACCCTCAGAGTCTTTGTGTAGAATAATATTACTAAATTACAGGCCTGCTATTTAAAACCGTGGTTCTCTGTCAGACATATCACCTATAAGAGTGTTCCAAAATCAGCCATTTCTTCCATTTTCATTTTGTTGCATTGTGTCGGTCAAGCTATTCACACTAGGCTTCTGTGTAAAATATTTGTAGTAAATTACAGGCCTGCTATTTAAAACCGTGGTTCTCACTCAGACATATCACCTTTAAGAGTGTTCAAAAATCAGCCATTTTTTCCATTTTCATTTTGTTGCAGTGTGTTGGTCAAGCTATTCACACTAGGTGTCTGTGAAGAAAAGTATTAGTTAATGACAGGCCTGCTATTTAAAACCGTGGTTCTCTGTCAGACGCATCACATATAACTGCGGTTCAAATCCAGCCATTTGTAGTGAACTTGGAAAATATTGTACTCCATTTATAGATTGTAGCAGTTTGTCAGTGTACACCATTTTACAGCTACATTTGCTTGTTTCAGAATACAGCCAGATTTTTTTAGTTTTATTCATATTACTGTGTTGTGGAAGCAAAGGAACTTTTTTCAGTGATCAGACGCATGTGATCCATATGACTGCCGTAATACTACAGAAATTTTGTGGAGCGTGCCAAATATTCCACTCCTTTTAAAGTCAGCCACCTGTGTTTTGTTGAACCAATTGACACTTCGTCACTGACAAATACCATACTATTAGGCGACTGTCTGAAACCGTGGCCATCAGACGTTATCCCATATGACTGCCCTAATAATCCAGCAATTATTATTACACTCCATTTAAAGTATTGCAGTTGAGGGTTCAAACCTATTCTCAGTTGGCCGCTGACAAATAGCATATCTGTGAACAAGTTGTCAGAGTATTACGCCACTTTTGCAGACTGACAAAAAAAAAATACAAAAACAAGCTAAAATGGAAAAAATGTTAAGAAACATTCTTTCCAGGGTAATGACTTGTATATAAGGCCAAGGAAATAAAAAAAAATGAAGTTATGGACTGTGGAAGACATTATGCGACCAGAATGAACACTCGTGTGTAGCTGGTGATGATAGAACCTAGCAGCAGCACCTGTTCCTATTGTAAATGCAGCTGACAGCATTATCGATAGAGAATAGAATAGATTTAAACATTTTTTGGGCAGCACCAGCAGCACCAGTATAAGGAAATAATACCTGGCTGGATCGGAGTAATATGCTATCCAAACTGCGATACCTCACCCGTAAAAGAATTTCAGATAAGACAGTTAATATTCTAGAATATAGAATCTATTTGAATTGTCCTTCCCATTATTAAGGAGTGTGTTTCCTCTATGGTTATTGCATATGCAACTATTTCAAGGGCTGCCAAAAATTAGGACGCACTCCAAAACACATTTGAAGAGACGTAAAAAAAAAATAAAAACACAGTAGGATCTTTCTTTAGTATAAAAACCAGGCTTGCCAATGTAAGCTCAATGTAATCACATTGTTTAGCTCCTGCACATCCCCCTCCAGTTTGGCCTCAATCTCCAAAAATGACCACATCAGTCACAATCTCGAAGCACTGCAGCACTGCCTTGGCCAAGAGGCAACAGGCTGTGCTGAAGATAATATGCTTAATGCTTAGGTGACAAACTGCCCACCGCTGCAGAGTTGTTGAAAGCGGTAATACAGCAACCTGATCTGTGGCTCTCACTGCTGAACATACAGCCAGGCATGGTCGTGTGTGGCAAAGGGCGGAACCTGATGGCTAGAGATGAGCGGTGTTCGACTAGAACTGTTCGCCAATCTCAAATTCGAGCTGTTTTGGGCGGTGTTCGAGTGGTTCGACGAACCCGAACGATTTGCAAAAAATTCGGCTGTTCGAGGTTATGTTCGATAACTGTTCGTGCACCAAAAGCGTGTCCTGCATGTCTGGCGCTATTTAGAGCACCAATCATGCAGGGATTGTCTGCCACTCACTGTAATGCCACAGCCATGGTGGTTGTGGCATTACAGTGATTGCCCAAATCGATGGGAACAGTGCCAACAGTGAAACATGAAAAGCCGGCAATTCAGCAGCGGCATACACCGGTACCCGACAATTTAGAACCGAAAGAATAGAGCTTCACACATAGATTAGATAGATATAAACATGTCAGCCACATATATACGAAGTACAGTGAAAGTGCTGCTTACTGTACTTGTCATTTAGCGTAAAGGATTTATCAAAAAAAATAATAGTGTTTTCATGCACCGTCTCTTTAAAAAAGCCGGCCGGCAATTCAGCAGCGGTACCCGACAATTTATAACAGACAGAATAGAGCTTCACACATAGATTAGATAGATAGAAACATGTCAGTCACATATATATGAAGTACAGTGATAGTGTTGGTTACTGTACTTGTCATTTAGTATTAAAATAAAGGATTTATTATTAAAAAAATTGGCGTGGGGTTCCCCTTAATTTTAGGCTCTAGCGGAGGTTAAGCAGACGGCTGGGGCAGATGTTTGAAGCCTGGGAAGGGGGTAATACCCACGGAGCTTCCCAGGCTACTAATATCAGCCCCCAGCTGAATACATAGCCTTTACTAGCTATTAAAATGGGGGACCCCCCAAAAAAAATGACGTGGGGTCCCCCCTAATTTAATAGCTAGCAAAGGCTAGGCAGACAGCTGGGGGCTGATATTAATAGCCCAGGAAGGGAGCCATGAATATTGGCCCCCTCCCAGGCTAGAAACACCAGCCGTCAGCCGCCCCAGAAATGGCGCATTCATAGGATGCGCCAATTCTGGCACTTAGCCTCGCTCTTCCACGCTGCCCTGGTGCGGTGGCAGGGGGTAATAGGGTTGGGGTTGATGTCAGCTTATAATGCCAGCTGACATCAAGCCCAGGTTAGTAATGGAGAGGCGTCTATAAGACACCCCCATTACTAACCCCATAGTCAAAGTTAAAAAAAACACAAACACCCAGAATAAAGTCCTTTAATTGAAGTAAAGACACAATCCTTTATTGTTCTAAATTAAACCATACTTACCGTCACGCCCATTCCAGCTGAAGCCAACGATCTCCTGCAATAAAAGAAAAATAATAAAGCAACCTCATCCTTACCTTTCCATGGTTCCCACGACAGCTTCAGCTCTGCTACATCGAGATGACAGGCTGGACCGCAGCAGAACGCTGCCATCCAGCCTCTCATCCCGCAGACACTGAGAAGCGCAGGCTTGCTTGCGCTGCTCAGCGTCTCTCTGTGACGACATCCAGATGAGCCGAGTTCATGTCCAATGAACTCGGCTCACCTCATGCACGTCACTGACAGCGTGGGAAAATTCTCACGCTGAAGCGGTGAGTGCAGGAGAATTCTCCCACGCTGTCAGTGACGTGCATAAGGTGAGCCCATGTCCAATGAACTCAGCTCACCTCCTGCACGTCACTGACAGCGTGGGAGAATTCTCCTGCACTCAGCGCTTCAGCGTGAGAATTCTCCCACGCTGAAGCGCTGAGTGCAGGAGAATTTTCCCACGCTGTCAGTGACGTGCATAAGGTGAGCTCATGTCCAATGAACTCAGCTCACCTCCTGCACGTCACTGACAGCGTGGGAGAATTCTCCTGCACTCAGCGCTTCAGCGTGAGAATTCTCCCACGCTGAAGCGCTGAGTGCAGGAGAATTTTCCCACGCTGTCAGTGACGTGCATGAGGTGAGCCGAGTTCATTGGACATTAACTCGGCTCATCTGGATGCCCTCACAGAGAGACACTGTGGAGCGCAAGCAAGCCTGCGCTTCTCAGTGTCTGCGGGATGACAGGCTGGATGGCAGCGTTCTGCTGCGGTCCAGCCTGTCATCTCGATGTAGCAGAGCTGAAGCTGTCATGGGAACCATGGAAAGGTAAGGATGATGTTGCTTTATTATTTTTCTTTTATTTCAGGACATCGTTGGCTTCAGCTGGAATGGGCGTGATGGTAAGTATGGTTTAATTTAGAACAATAAAGAATTGTGTGTTTATTTCAATTAAAGGACTTTTTTCTGGGTGTTGTGTTTTTTTTAAATACTTTACTAGAAATTCATGGTGGTCATGTCTAATATTGGCGTGACCCCATGAATTTCGGGCTTAGGGCCAGCTGATAATGCCAAGCTGGCCCTAACCCCTTTATTACCCAGTGAGCCACCGCATCAGGGCCCTGGATGAGTTGGGTACAGCGCCAGAAGATGGCGCTTCTATGAACGCGCCATTTTCCGGGGTGGCTGCGGACTGCAATTTGCAGCGGGGGTGGCCCAGAAAGCTTGGGCCTCCCTGCGCTGCGGATTCCAGCCCCCAGCTGCCTAGTTGTACCTGGCTGGACACAAAAACAGGGCGAAGCCCCACGTCAATTTTCTTTAAATTATTTCATGAAATAATTAAGAAAAAAAGGGCTTCCCTATATTGTTGTGTCCGGCCAGGTACAAATAGGCAGCTGGTGGTTGGGGGCAGCCCGTTCCTGCCTGCTGTACCTGGCTGGACACTAATATAGTGCGAAGCCCCACGTCAATTTTTTTTAAATTATTTCATGAATTTCCTGAAATAATTTAAAAAAATTGAAGTGGGGCTTCGCACTATATTTGTGTCCAGCCAGGTACAGCAGGCAGGAACGGGCTGCCCCCATCCACCAGCTGCCTATTTGTACCTGGCCGGACACAACAATATAGGGAAGCCCTTTTTTTCTTAATTATTTCATGAATTTCATGAAATAATTAAAAAAAATTGAAGTGGGGCTTCGCACTATATTTGTGTCCAGCCAGGTACAGCAGGCAGGAACGGGCTGCCCCCATCCACCAGCTGCCTATTTGTACCTGGCCGGACACAACAATATAGGGAAGCCCTTTTTTTCTTAATTATTTCATGAATTTCATGAAATAATTAAAAAAAATTGAAGTGGGGCTTCGCACTATATTTGTGTCCAGCCAGGTACAGCAGGCAGGAACGGGCTGCCCCCAACCACCAGCTGCCTATTTGTACCTGGCCGGACACAACAATATAGGGAAGGCCTTTTTTTCTTAATTATTTCATGAATTTCATGAAATAATTAAAAAAAAAGTACGTGGGGCTTCGCCCTATTTTTGTGTCCAGCCAGGTACAACTAGGCAGCTGGGGGCTGGAATCTGCAGCGCAGGGAGGCCCAAGCTTTCTGGGCCCCCCCCGCTACAAATTGCAGTCCGCAGCCACCCCGGAAAATGGCGCGTTCATAGAAGCGCCATCTTCTGGCGCTGTACCCAACTCATCCAGGGCCCTGGTGCGGTGGCTCACTGGGTAATAAAGGGGTTAGGGCCAGCTTGGTATTATCAGCTGGCCCCAAGCCCAAAATTCATGGGGTCACACCAGTATTAGACATGACCGCCATGAATTTCTAGTAAAGTATTTAAAAAAAACACAACACCCAGAATAAAGTCCTTTAATTGAAATAAAGACACAATTCTTTATTGTTCTAAATTAAACCATACTTACCATCACACCCATTCCAGCTGAAGCCAACGATCTCCTGCAATAAAAGAAAAATAATAAACCAACCTCATCCTTACCTTTCCATGGTTCCCACGACAGCTTCAGCTCTGCTACATCGAGATGACTGGCTGGACCGCAGCAGAACGCTGCCATCCAGTCTGTCATCCCGCAGACACTGAGAAGCGCAGGCATGCTTGCGCTCCTCACTGTCTCGCTGTGACGGCATCCAGATGAGCCGAGGTCATGTCCAATGAACTCGGCTCACCTCATGCACGTCACTGACAGCGTGGGAAAATTCTCACGCTGAAGTGCTGAGTGCAGGAGAATTCTCCCACGCTGTCAGTGATGTGCATGAGGTGAGCTCATGTCCAATGAACTCAGCTCACCTCCTGCACGTCACTGACAGCGTGGGAAAATTCTCCTGCAATCAGCGCTTCAGCGTGAGAATTTTCCCACGCTGTCAGTGACGTGCATGAGGTGAGCCGAGTTCATTGGACATGAACTCGGCTCATCTGGATGTCGTCACAGAGAGACGCTGAGCAGCGCAAGCAAGCCTGTGCTTCTCAGTGTCTGCGGGATGACAGGCTGGATGGCAGCGTTCTGCTGCGGTCCAGCCTGTCATCTCGATGTAGCAGAGCTGAAGCTGTCGTGGGAACCATGGAAAGGTAAGGATGAGGTCGGTTTATTATTTTTCTTTTATTGCAGGAGATCGTTGGCTTCAGCTGGAATGGGCGTGATGGTAAGTATGGTTTAATTTAGAACAATAAAGGATTGTGTCTTTATTTCAATTAAAGGACTTTATTCTGGGTGTTTGTGTTTTTTTTAACTTTGACTATGGTGTTAGTAATGGGGGTGTCTTATAGACGACTCTCCATTACTAACCTGGGCTTGATGTCAGCTGGCATTATAAGCTGACATCAACCCCAACCCAATTGCCCCCTGCCACCGCACCAGGGCAGCGTGGAAGAGCGAGGCTAAGTGCCAGAATTGGCGCATCCTATGAATGCGCCATTTCTGGGGCGGCTGACGGCTGGTGTTTCTAGCCTGGGAGGGGGCCAATATTCATGGCTCCCTTCCTGGGCTATTAATATCAGCCCCCAGCTGTCTGCCTAGCCTTTGCTAGCTATTAAATTAGGGGGGACCCCACGTCATTTTTTTTGGGGGGTCCCCCATTTTAATAGCTAGTAAAGGCTATGTATTCAGCTGGGGGCTCATATTAGTAGCCTGGGAAGCTCCGTGGGTATTACCCCCTTCCCAGGCTTCAAACATCTGCCCCAGCCGTCTGCTTAACCTCCGCTAGAGCCTAAAATTAAGGGGAACCCCACGCCAATTTTTTTAATAATAAATCCTTTATTTTAATACTAAATGACAAGTACAGTAACCAACACTATCACTGTACTTCATATATATGTGACTGACATGTTTCTATCTATCTAATCTATGTGTGATGCTCTATCTTTCTGTTCTAAATTGTCGGGATCCGCTGCTGAATTGCCGGCCGGCTTTTTTAAAGAGACAGTGCATGAAAACACTATTATTTTTTTAAATAAATCCTTTACACTAAATGACAAGTACAGTAAGCAACACTATCACTGTACTTATTATATATGTGACTGACATGTTTCTATCTATCTAATCTATGTGTGAAGCTCTATTCTTTCTGTTCTAAATTGTCGGGTACAGATGCTGAATTGCCGGCCGGCTTTTTTAAAGAGACGGTGCATGAAAACACTAATATTTTTTTTAATAAATCCTTTACACTAAATGACAAGTGCAGTAACCAACACTGTCACTGTGCTTCTTATATGTGTGACTGACATGTTTCTATCTATCCAATCTATGTGTGATGCTCTATTCCTTCTTGTCTAAATTGTCGGGTACCGGTGTATGCCGCTGCTGAATTTGCCGGCCGGCTTTTTTAAAGAGAGTGTCTTCTGAGCAGTTTGTCAGCTTTTGGACACCTTTGCAGGTGTTTTCTATGTGTTTCTATGTGTTTTTGTTTGCCTGCCATTGGTTTTAACGGTGTTCGACGGTGTTCTAAGGTGTTCGACGAACAGTTCGACGAACAGTTCCTCGAACATCCCGGTGTTCGACGAACCGAACCGAACACTACGGGGGTGGCTCAACACTACTGGTGGCAGAGAAATGACAGCCGGAGGAGATACGGTTTCCCTCTATGACAGTCCTTTCACTAAGCTAAAGAATATGGCTGTGGTGAAATACAACTGTCACCGAGAAGAAGAGTCAGACTGAAAAACATTGGGTCCACGAGAGGATTTGATTCTGCGGGCCCACCTTTCTCCCCCGCTCAAGAGCCCCATAGCAGCTGCAAAGTTTGTGCTATCATGAACTCTACTGATGGAGAAGCCATGGCCCACCCGAGGAGTCTCCGGTGGGCTCGTACAACCCTGCCAAGAAGCAGCCCTGGCTAAGAAAAGTGTGTGGGAAGGACTCTGGATACTCTATGGCTGATTTTTTACTAAGGGGGAAACTGACGCAAGCACGGGGAGTACATACAAAATCCTTGCAGATGTTGTCCTTGCTGGGATTTGAACCCAGGACCCCAGTGCTGCAAAGCTTTAGTGCTAACCACTGAGCCACTTTGCTATCTGTGATCCCTCTGATATCTAACATGCTGGAGAAACTTTCACCTACTGACACTCAGTATCTTCAGCTTCTTTGTGAGAAACTAATGTATTTGGGAAGCCACTCAGTCTTTCTGAGAAGGAAATTGTGAATGGCTTTGCTACTGGCACTGGGTGCCAATACCAAACCACTGGAAACATTTCAGGCTGGTTGGAGCCAACTGATTTCCCCAGAAAAGTACCAGCAGCAAGCTAAGGAGATGGTGGCCTCTAACATCATCATGACCTCACCTCGGCACTATGAACTCTCCTGATGGAGAAGCCAGGACCCACCGGAGGAGTCTCCGGTTCTCTGGTGGGCCCATCCAACCCTGCCAAGAATTAGCCCTGGCTAAGGAAAGTGTGTGGGAAGTTTCCCAGACACTCCATGGCTGTTTTTTTTTTTACTGTGGATGGGCTCCATACTGTGCCTGGCACATTCACCTGTCCATGTGTTTGTGGTTAGGTGGTTCCTCCCTGTAAGTGCACTGGGGAGGGTATGAGTAATTTTCTGGGACTGGCGCTTGTGGAAGGCGGAGATGATACCGGGAGAAATAGTGGCGGCTGGGGACCGAGTATGGACACCCGGCCGCCACCGCCATGAGGTTGTGAAAAGCTTCTGCCTCCACGAGCCTTAAAGGCAACATTTCAAGTGCAAGTAAGCAGTCCAGAAATGTGGCAGTTTAGTATTGCGGCCTGTGGGTGGGTGATTGGCTGTATACTTGTGCTTGCATTCCAAGTAACACAAAGCTAAGGAGATGGATGATCCAACCATCATGAATAATTTGGTCGTTGTCTAGGAGACCGAGCACAATATTAACTCAGTGACATGCGTCAGTGAGATGTACCATCTCTGACCACATTCACTTGCCCACGTGTTTGTGGCTAGGTGGTCCTTCCCACTTAAGTGCCCTGGGAAGGGCATGGGTAATGTTCTGGGACTCACACTTGTGGAAGGTGGAGATGACACTGGGAGAAATAGTGGCCGCCATGAGGTTGTGGAAAGCTTCCGCCTCCACGAGCCTTAAAGGTAACATTTCAAGTGCAAGCAGTCCAGAAGTGTGGCAGTTTAGTATTGCTGCCTGTGGGTGGGTGGCTGGCTGCATACTTGCACTTGCATTCCATGGACTGTGGTAGGGACAACGGAACACTGCAAAGGGACAAGGACGTGGACGTTGATGGTTGCAAGTCTGCAGTGACAGGTGCAGGGAGGTAGGCATCTTCGCATGCGCCATGGACAGGGGATTGGCGTGCATGCACAACAGCGGAAGAAGCAGTGGTGTGACCCACAGACACGGTTTCTGGACCTTGGTGTTTGGCCCAGCTAGTCAGGTGCTTCGCTGTCATTTGCCTGAGCATTCTGGTGGTGGTCAAGCTGGTAGTTATGGCGCTCTTGCTGATGCTGGCCTGGCAGATGTTGCAAATGGCCTTTTTGGGGAATCTAAACCGTCTTTCAAAAATAACCAGACTCGGTAAGACCTAACAGTTGTACTGGCAACTTCCGTTGTGTTGGTGTTTTGGGGAGCATTTGCCTGCCTTGTGTCTGTGGCCACCACACTTCTTGTTCCTGCCTGTTGTGGTGCTATGCCTCCCTCCCCCAGTGTGATGCTGTCCTTGCTCTACATGTCAGCTTGCCAGGTTGGGTTAGTGACTTCATTGTCCACCGCTTTGCTTTTCACTTCCACTTCCCTGGTCATCCTCCTGACTTTCTGTACATTGTGTCTCATCATTATCCACCTCTTGCGACAGTACTTGCACTTTCCCACCATCACCTTCGGGTGACCATGGCTCCTCAAATTGCTACATGTGATTTTCTGTTAACGTCTTGAAGCTGGCCGGTCGAGAGGTCCAAATTTATCAATGGAAAAGTGAACAGCTCTTGGGGTAACCCTGGACTATAATCTCTCCTTCAAACCACATATCCAAGCGAGAGGTCAGAATCTATAAATGGAAAGATGAACAAACCAGCTCTTCGAAGTGTCCAAGTGTGGGATCAGTTGTCTCAGGGCACTTGGAATGGTGGGAGGAAGGAGGATCAGGGTGAGGAAGATACCGACTCCAAGTAAAAAAAATGTCCCGTATTCGCACATTCCTCAACCACGAATCAACAAAAACACTAGTGTACGCCCTCATCAGCTCCCTTCTCGACGACTGCAACCTCCTGCTCTGTGGCCTCCCTTCTAACACTCTCGCATTCCTCCAATCTATCCTAAACTCTGTTGCCCGACTAATCCACCTGTCCCCTCACTATTCCCTGGCCTCTCCTCTCTGTCAATACCTTCACTGGCTCCCCAATACCCAGAGACTTCAGTACAAAACCCTAACCTTGGTATGCAAAGCTATCCACAACCTGTCTCCTCCATACATCTGTGACCTAGTCTCCGGGTGCTTACCTGCATGCAACCTCCGATCCTCACTAGATCTCCTTCTCTACTCCCCTCTTATCTCCTCTTCCAACAATTGCATACAAGATTTCTCCCGTGCATCCCCCCTTCTCTGGAACTCTCTACCCCACCATTTCTGACTCTCACCTACTGTTGAAACCTTTAAAAGGAAGCTGAAGACCTACCTCTTGCGACATGCTTACAATCTGCAGTGACCCCCGGTCCACCATACCGCTGCAAGACCAGCTCTATCCTCACCTACTGTATCCTCACTCATGCCTTTTAGACTGAGCCCTCGCGGGCAGGGTCCTCTCCTCTCCTGTAACAGTCGCTGTCACATTTTTATTCAAGATTATTGTAATTGTTTTTGTGATGTATACCCCTTTTTCACATGTAAAGTGCCATGGAATAAATGGCGATAAAGTAATAATAATAATGTGAGGCTCACATCTACTGAGACTGGACCATGTGGAACACAGGGTGATGGTGGTGGCGAATTGACTGGAAACTTTATCTGCTATCCAACCAACAACCTGTTCACACTGCTCTGGCTTCAATAGTGATGTTCTGCAGCTCCCTAGAAATTGGGACAGGAAGATAGTTCGTCATGATGTGGGCATTTGTTGTGCTCCCTCCAGAGGCACAGTTTCATCTTGCCCACGGCCTCTGTGTGCATTATCACCATCACCATAACCTCCACTTCCCTGTCCCTTGACACACAACTTGCTCATTTTAAATGGCGTTTAAGATTTGTCACGTTGCCAAAAATGTCTGTACTATTACTGCAGTAATATAGGATCACGTCTGATGAGATAACCACAGTTTTAGGCTGTGCCCTGGAAGTCAGAGATGCTTCCAGGAGTCTTCCCCATGCTGTTCACATGTCACATAATACATGGCCAGAAAAGGTTTTAAAATGTTAAAATGACATTTCCCAGTGAATTCATTTGTCTTGGTTGAAAGCAATGCAAATGTGCAAAAATACATCAAAACACTACGTGTGAACATAGCCCAAAGTGTGGAGGAGCATTTTTGTTTTGTATATAAATTTTGCCTTATATACAAGTCATTACCCTGGAAAGGATGTTCCGTAACATATTTCCCAGGAAAATCCATTATGGTTTCGTTTTTGTATGTTTTATCGTAAGTCCGTAAAAGTGGCGCAATACCTCTGACAACGTTGCTGACAGCAGTGACCTTGGAGTCAGAAATGCTTCCAGGGGTCTTCCCCATGCTGTTTCCATGTCATTTGAGCACTGTTCCCATCGATTTTGGCAATTTTTAGTCCCTCTACAGACAGCCGGGGGGGGGGGGCAGCCAGAAAAATGCTCAAGTTTCCCATAGACTTACAGTGGGCTCGTTACTCAGACCGAGCACTCAAGCATTCAAATTTGCTCAACCCTAGCAATGAGTACTCGAGCATTTTAGTGCTCGCTCATCACTAATTGTAACATCATTGAATAGAAATGTTCTTGAGGCAGAGATTTTAGGAGGATCAGCTAAAGGTGATAAGGCATACATAGAGATTTCCATGCAATCTGCCTTGGGCAATTCACTTTATGAATTGGCAAATGTCTCTGTAATCTTTAAATTTTATTTTTGTTTCCGTAATGCATTTACTAATTTATTAATTTTGACAACTTGGTTGTTTACTGTGTAAAAAGCCAGATAGTAAATAGACATGGGTAATTTGTGTTAGTTTTTATCATGTAGAGCATACTTTTCTAGCTTCCGAAATTATTTGTTTCGGAACTCGGGCTCCTAGTCTCTAATATTCATCTTCATTATTTCCATAAACTATACATGTTTCTAACTGTAATTCTTACTTTTTTGTGAACCCCAGAAAGGGTGAATTGAGCTGATAATTCACATTAAATTAAGTGTGCCTCCAATCATTGCTTACTCTGCATGGTTTTAGGGAAGGAAATGTATTTAATGCATGTAATGTTCTGTATTTTTCTTTTGTCATTGCTTTATTGAATAGCTCCACATGGAGTATCTTCTTTCGAAAATTAAAATAGTATGCACTGTATTCTGCTTTGAAGCAGATTGTTTCTTAAAGTATACTCTTTTCAAATACTTAGAGTGCATTATTTCAGTTTTGATTTTTATTTAAAAGACATTAATAGCTATTTATGTGTGCTTTTTAGTTCAATCATAATACATAGATAAAACTCAGTATGTTCTGTTAGATACATTTTGTTATATAGATATCATTACACAATACATTTCCTCATTTATACATAAAATTCATTTTGAAAAAAAAAGACAACTAGGTTATATATTTTGTTTCAGGTTGTGCTTGAATGTTAATAAGTTCAAGTGTAACAAAGAAAATTAGTTGCTTGACTTTAGAAGAAGTGTCTGGTTTGAGAAAACTCATTTTGTAAGTAGATTTTCCCCAACAACAAATTATTAACACTATGTTTTTATTATTTTACATACATATAAATACATCAACAAGAGTATAACTTCCATAAAGCACGAACACATTGGAAATTAAGCATTAGAAGTAGAGATGAGTGGCTGCTTTGAAATTGAAATTTGCGGAACTTGACAAATTTTTCCCCAAAAAATTGAGTTGGGACGAATATATTTATTTGTGTGAATCGCATAATTAAAAAGTCTCAAAATGCCTGAAAAATATGTATAGATAACTGTGAGTTCCCATTGTAGTCAATTGAAAGTGTTTCGAGCACTGTAATGCAAACAGCCTTTTTAATGTCCAAATTAATTCCTCCAATTTGGTTAGGTGAAAAAATATGGTGACCAAATTAACCAGCAGCATGTTTAACAACAAGACACAGAAGTATTAGACTTCTCAGGCAACCTAAATTGTATAAACAGTCTAAAAGTATCCCTTTTGAGGCGGGAGAAGCATGAATTGCTGTTGTTTATACACAGGTGGTGCAAATTGATGAAGCCATAGCATTTTTATACAGTTGGGTGAAGCAATTATCCCTGTTTGGGAGGGGGGGTATAAAGGGCTTTGCACTTAGCTAATTGAAGAAGTGATAGATTTTTTATAAGCTGTCAAAAATGATCCATTAAGTAAGGAGACAAAATCTGTGTACTGTATTTTTTGAATGTGAAGAAGTAGTGGCCTCTTAATCAGAAGTGAAAAAAGTTATTCATTTTTGTGGTGTGCCAGTAGTTTGCGAATCACATAATCATTAGGCAATTAAAAAGGCTTTTTATCTAAATGTCCAAAAATTATCATCTTATTCCTGGAGACAAAACAGTGGCACTGTTTTGAACATGAAGAAGTTCTGGCTTGTTGTCATCACAACTTTTGAAAATTTAGCCCTATTTTCAGAGCTGTACAAAAACATTAGAGTTCAGTGCCAGGAAAAAAAAATCTTTACAAGTTCAAAAAACCCACAAAATCCTAACATTAGTGTTGAGCCACCCCCGTAGTGTTCGAGTTCAGTTCGGTTCGTCGAACACCCGTATGTTCGCCGAACTGTTCGTCGAACTGTTCGTCGAACACCGTCAAACACCGTTAAAACCAATGGTAGGCAAACAAAAACACATAGAAACACATAGAAAACACCTTCAAAGGTGTCTAAAAGCTGACAAACTGCTCAGAAGACACAACTAACACATGGAAAAGTGACAAGTACATATAGTCATGCGAAAAGAAAAGAGGTGGAGGAGTAAAAGGAGGGGGAGACACAGATATAGGCATGTCATGCCCTTCTAAAACCAAAAAAGTGAGAAGCCGACACGGCCAGTCCGTTCTTGCCTGTGCGACCTCCGTGTCGCTGGGTTTGTGCTAGAGCCGCGGTGGACCCTGACGGCCAGCCTCTCTGTGGTGGAGGCAGGTCTAATCTTTTTAATTTAAATTGTCTCTCTAATTTGAATGAGTACACTTTAAATCCTTTTACAAGGATTTATTGAAGGGTAAGTCTCATGCCAGCAGCCGCGGTAAATCCAGCTCCAGAAGCGTCCACTAAAGCTGCTGCAGTTAAAAAGCTTTTATAAGGATCGAGCTTGGCGGTCCACTGCAAGGCGTCCAACTGCCAGTCCCAGCCCCTGTGCCTTGGGGTGTCTCCCCGATGTTCTTCACTGAGTGTCCTGAGGGCCTGAACCATTTCCTTTGAAAAAATTAAGTGTCCAAACTACAGGTGGTGTAGCTTGCTTAACAGCTGGGATAATCCACTGACTAGCAGACACTGCTACTAGGCACAAAGTATTTCCTGGGCTAGATGCAGTAAAAAATTTGTAATTAGATACTCTCGTTGGATGCTGAGAAAGCATTCCGTAGAATCTCCTGGCACGCCATATATTATGCTCTTAAAAAGCTTGTGGTAGGGGTCTAGGGGACCCTTTTATAGGCAAAATCACGGCCCTGTATCGCAATACGTCACCTAGGCTGAAGATAAATGGAACATTTTCATCACCTTTCATAATCACCAATGTGACAAGGCAGGGATGTCCTCTTATACATCCTAGTGACGGAGCACCTGCTCTCATCAATTCGCCATAACCCCAATATTAGGTGGATTGAGGTGGGAGGCACCGAGTACAAGTGCTCTGCATTTGCTGATGATGTCCTAGTATATATCACTCAATCACATATATCCATCCCTGATGTTATTGCTGAAATAGATCACTTTGTTACATGGTCAAATTTTATAATCAATGCAGCGAAGTATGAGGCCCTCGATGTCTCCCTCCCCAAATCCATACAGGATTGCATCCAGTCCAACTTTCCCTTTGCCTGGCCCTCAGAGGGTATCAAATACTTAGGAATTCGTATTCATAGAGACCTCTCCCATCTATGTTATCTTAATTTTGGGCCCTTTATTGAAAAACTCCATACAGACCACGGTTGCCAAGTTAGAACTGTAAGATTCACTACGTGAACCACTGGTGTTTTGTGGAAAAGCACATGTACACTGTGTTCCAAATTATTATGCAAAAAGTGTTTAGGAGTGATAAGGTAAAAAATTTTTTGTTTGTCAGTTAAACTCATTGATGGTGATGTGTGTCAAGGCTCTTTATATCACTGTAAGCAATTGCAGACACCTGTGCTAATTAATTTGGCAGGTGTGTCCAATGAAAGGCAAGACTACTTAAGAAGGCTGTCCCACATTATTAAGCAGCCTACATTTTCTGTCAAAATGGGAAAGAAAAAGGATGTGTCGGCTGCTGAGAAGCAACAAATTGTGGAGTGTTTAGGTCAAGGCATGACTACAATCAACATTGCCAAGACACTTTGTAACGGGTCTGGGAGGCGGAACCTCTGAGCTACTATACAAGGGGGCAGTCCTTGTAAGGGAGCGGGTGGCAACCAGGGAAGACAGGCAGGAGGTCACAGCAGGTGACCGGGACAGTCTCTGAGTGAACGGGCTGGAGGTCACGGCAAGTGACCGGGGCAGTCTCTGAATGAACGGGCAGATGGTCACGGCAAGTGACCGGGGCAGTCCCTGGATGAACGGGCAGATGGTCACGGCAAGTGACGGGGGCAGTCTCTGGATGAACGGGCAGATGGTCACGGCAAGTGACCGGGGCAGTCTCTAGGTAAAGGGTTGGTACGACCTGTGGCGGCTGATGATAGACGTGAGCTCCCAGGTGAGCAAGCGAAAGTCTCTGGAAGAACGGGTGGTCACAGCATGTGACGGCGGAGCCTCCAGGAAGACCAACAGACAGGCGGCAGATGAGCGCTCCCAGGTGAGCGGGCAGAAGTCTCTGGACAGGCGGGTGGTCACAGCACGTGACGGTGGAGCCTCCAGGTAGACTAGCAGGCAGGTAGCAGGTGTGTGCTCCCAGGTGAGCGGGCAAGCTGGTCCATAGACAGACTGACAGGAGTTGGAAGGCAGACCGTCGGACCTCAGGCAAGCAGGCAGGTGGCTGATGTGCGCTCCCAGGTGAGCGGGCAGGCTGGTCCTTAGACAGACTGACAGGAGTAGTAAGGCAGACCGTCGGACCTCAGACTAGCAGGCAGGTAGCAGATAATCAGGCAGGAATCTGGCAGGTAACTGGCAGGTAACTGGCAGGTAACTGGCAACGGGACCTGAGGGCTGAAGCAGAGTAGTGAACAGTGCAACAACATTGCTCGGGCACCTCCATTTTGGAGGAGGTGCCTTATATATGGTGAAGTCCTCCGGCCATTGGCCGGGGACTCCTTAGGACGGCGCGCGCGGCCCCTTTAAGAGGGAGGGAGAGCGCGCGCGCGCGCCCTAAGCACAGTGGCCGGGAAGGAGCGCGCGCTGCCAGCAGAGCGGGAGGAGGACGCCGGGCACGGAGCAGGGAGGTGAGGGGAACAGCGTCCCTGCCTAGCAGAGGGCAGGGACGCCGGCGCTACAGTACCCCCCCTTTAGGCCCCCCCTTTTTTAGGCCAGACAGAAATTTAGCTAGGATAAGAGGGGCATGGATGTTCTCCCGGGGCTCCCACGTTCTCTCCTCAGGACCAAACCCCCTCCAATCTACTAGAAAAAAGGTCTTTCCTCTTACCCTTTTGGTGGCAAGAATGTTCTCTACCTCAAACTCGTCCTCAGCAGAAACCGGAGCAGGAGGCGTACCTGTAGACTTGGAAAAAGAGTTAAGTACCACAGGTTTGAGGAGAGATACATGGAAGGAGTTAGGGATCCATAAGTTGGCCGGGAGTTTCAATTTATAGGCCACCGGGTTGATCTGACTGATGACCTGCAGAGGACCGATGAACCGAGGCCCTAACTTGTAAGAAGGTATCTTGAGTCGGACATATTTAGATGAGAGCCAGACTTTATCTCCAGGACGAAATTGTGGAGGATCCAGGCGTTTTTGTCAGCGTGTCTTTTCATCCGTTCGGATGACTGAAGGAGTGCGGATCGGGTACTCTCCCAAATGGAGGAAAATTTGCTAACGAGAGATTCCACAGCCCGGTTGTCCACAGAGGTGGAGACAGGAAAAGGAATCCGAGGATGCTGACCGAAGACTGCAAAAAACGGGGATTTGGAGGAGGATTCGCTCTCGTGATTGTTATAGGAGAACTCGGCCCATGGTAGGAGATCCACCCAGTCAGAATGATGGGCATTAACGAAGTGCCGGAGGTAACTGGTCAGGTTCTGATTGATCCGCTCCACTTGACCATTGGACTGTGGGTGGTAAGCGGAAGAGAAGTCCAGGGTGATGTCTAGCAGTTTAAAAGTGGCTCTCCAGAAACGTGAGGTGAACTGTACCCCACGATCCGACACGATGTGGAGGGGCAGGCCATGAAGACGGAAGATGTGGCGGATAAAGTCTTTAGCCAGCTCGGGTGCAGACGGGAGACCAGGCAGGGGAATAAAGTGAGCCATCTTGGAAAAGCGGTCAGCGACCACCCAAATGACCGTACAACCGGCAGAGACGGGGAGATCAGTTATGAAGTCCACAGCAATATGCTGCCAGGGGGCAGCAGGCACAGGAAGCGGAAGAAGGCGACCGGCTGGCAGGTGTCTCGGGACTTTGTTGCGGGCGCAGGACACACAGGCATAAACAAAGTCTATTACGTCCTTGTGCAGGGTAGGCCACCAGTAGTGCCGGGCAATAAGCTGGAGGGTCTTTTTCTGACCGGCGTGGCCAGCTAGTTTAGACGAGTGACCCCAGTGTAGGATCTTCTTCCGATCAGGTACTGATACGAACGTCTTACCGGGAGGGAGACGATTTAGGCTCACGGGAGCCACCTGCATTACTCTGGCGGGATCGATGATATGTTTAGGTTCTTCCTCGAGATCGGACACCAGAAAGGATCGGGACAAGGCATCTGCTTTGACGTTTTTGTCAGCCGGGCGAAAATGAAGAACAAAATCAAAGCGAGCAAAAAACAAGGACCACCGGGCTTGGCGCGGGTTAAGTCTCTGGGCATGCTGGAGGTAAGCCAAGTTCTTGTGGTCAGTGTAAATTATTACCGGGTGAAGAGCCCCCTCGAGTAGGTAACGCCACTCCTCCAATGCCAGTTTGATGGCCAATAACTCTCGGTCTCCTATGGAATAGTTGCGCTCAGAAGAGGAGAAGAGTTTGGAGAAGAAGCCACAAGTTACCATTCTCCCGGAAGATGATTTTTGAGTAAGTACCGCTCCGGCTCCAGAGGAGGAGGCGTCAACTTCCAGGAAGAACTGCTTATTGCCGTCGGGGCGATGCAGCACCGGGGCGGAAGAGAAGGCCTGTTTTAGGGAAAGAAAGGCCTCCTCTGCTTCGGGCGGCCACTCTTTGGGATTAGTACCCTTACGGGTGAGCGCGGAAATTGGGGCAGTCCAGGAAGAGAAGTGTGGTATGAAGAGGCGGTAGTAGTTGGCGAAGCCCAGGAATCGCTGAATGGCCTTCAACCCCTCCGGTCGAGGCCATTTCTCGATGGCAGACAGTTTCTCTGGATCCATTCGTAGGCTGGTCTGAGAAATAATGTAGCCCAAAAAGGGAAGCGAGGTCTGCTCAAAGAGGCACTTCTCGTATTTAGCGAAGAGGTGATTCTGCCTGAGCCTGAGCAGGACCTGACGAACGTCCCTCCGGTGAGTCTGGAGATCCGGAGAGAAGACCAAGATGTCGTCCAGGTACACCACTACGCAGGAGTAGAGAAGGTCCCGGAAGATGTCATTGACCAACTCTTGAAAGATGGCAGGAGCGTTACAGAGACCAAAGGGCATTACCAGATATTCATAGTGGCCGTCCCGGGTGTTGAATGCCGTCTTCCATTCATCCCCCTGACGGATACGAACCAGGTTGTACGCCCCACGGAGGTCCAGTTTGGTGAAGATTCTAGCCCCCCTCAGACGATCAAATAACTCCGGAATGAGCGGAAGGGGGTACTTATTCTTCACCGTGATCTGGTTAAGGCCTCTATAGTCTATACAGGGACGGAGAGAGCCGTCCTTCTTTTTGACGAAAAAGAAGCCTGCTCCCGCTGGGGAGGTAGATTTCCGGATGAATCCCCTGGCCAGATTCTCCTCAATATATTCGGACATCGACCGGGTCTCAGCAGCGGATAAAGGATAAATACGCCCACGGGGAGGAGTAGTACCAGGTAACAGGTCGATAGGGCAGTCGTATGGTCTATGAGGGGGTAGTGTCTCTGCCTCCTTTTTATTAAAGACATCAGCATAAGACCAATAAGGAATCGGAAGTCCAGGTAGATTAGCTGGGGTAGGAGAAGGGCGGACAGGATGGACGGGAACCAGACAGGTCTTATGGCAGTCCTGTCCCCAGCGAAGGACCTCTCCGGTCTGCCAGTCAAGCACGGGTGCATGTCTCTGGAGCCAAGGTAGGCCTAGCAAGAGGGCGTGAGAGAGTCCAGGCAGAACATGAAAGGAGATACTCTCAGAATGCAGCATTCCCACCTGCAGAGTAATGGATTCGGTGATGAGTTGGATGGGGCGTGGTAAGAGGCCCCCATCCACGGCAGCAACAGACAAGGGTACAGCCAGAGGTTTGGTGGGGATGCGGTATTTCTCTACCAGGGACTGTGAAATAAGATTCCCGGCTGCTCCACAGTCAAGTTGGGCAAGTTCGAAATAACGGTTCTCCCCGCAGACGATTGAGACTGACAGCAGCAGAGATGGAGAGGATTTATTCTTGTCTAGGTCGACCTCTCTGAGCGAACCTAGACACAGGCGTTTCCCGACCTCTCCGGGCAGGCACGGATCCGGTGCTCCTTACTGCCACAGTAGAAGCAGCTCCCCTCGACACGGCGTAAGTCCTGACGGGTTTTGACCATCTTGGTCTGGTCGACCTGCATAGACTCAGGAGAGTGTACCTGGGTAGAGACGGAGGGAGTGACGGGTTTCTGAAAAGTAGGAGCTAGACGTGGTAACCTCCTCTCACGGGTAACCTCTTTGGCACGCTCCTGGAACCGTAGGTCAATCCGGGTGGCAAGAGTTATTAGGTCATCGAGAGTGGTAGGAATGTCCCGACCGGCAAGTTCATCTTTAATACGGCCGGACAGACCCTCCCAGAAGACGGATACCAGAGCGTCGTTATCCCAGGCCAGCTCCGAGGCAAGGGTACGGAACCGTATGGCATATTGGCCCACGGTGAGACTTCCCTGACGGAGGCGTAGCAGTGATGATGCGGATGAGGTCTTCCGTCCGGGTTCGTCGAAGACTTTCCGGAAAGCCGTGAGAAAAGCAGGCAAGTCGGACACCAGGGGGTCTCCTCTCTCCCATAGAGGATTTAGCCAGGCCAGGGCCTCCCCGGTGAGATGGGAAATGATGAATGCAATTTTGGCCCGGTCGGAGTTAAACTGGTGGGACAATAGTTCAAAGTGCAGGGTGCACTGATTTATGAAGCCCCGAGCCTGGGCGGAGTCACCTCCGAAGCGAGGAGGTGCAGAAAGCCGGGGTCCGGGGTAGGATACCATGGTATTAGTGGGCAGCGGGGCTGCCGGATTGCGAGACATGGCACTGGCGGAGGTTGCTGGTGGAGCAGTCAGAGTGTCCAGGCGAGTATTGACATTCCGCAGGTGACCCAGGATGGACTCCTGTTGGGACCTTTGACGGGACAGTTCATGACACAGGTCCGAGAGCGAGGGAGCTTGGGTGCCACCGGGTTCCATGGCCCGAGCAAACTGTAACGGGTCTGGGAGGCGGAACCTCTGAGCTACTATACAAGGGGGCAGTCCTTGTAAGGGAGCGGGTGGCAACCAGGGAAGACGGGCAGGAGGTCACAGCAGGTGACCGGGACAGTCTCTGAGTGAACGGGCTGGAGGTCACGGCAAGTGAGCGGGGCAGTCTCTGGATGAACGGGCTGATGGTCACGGCAAGTGACCGGGGCAGTCTCTGAATGAACGGGCAGATGGTCACGGCAAGTGACCGGGGCAGTCTCTGGATGAACGGGCAGATGGTCACGGCAAGTGACCGGGGCAGTCTCTGGATGAACGGGCAGATGGTCACGGCAAGTGACCGGGGCAGTCTCTAGGTAAAGGGTTGGTACGACCTGTGGCGGCTGATGATAGACGTGAGCTCCCAGGTGAGCAAGCGAGAGTCTCTGGAAGAACGGGTGGTCACAGCATGTGACGGCGGAGCCTCCAGGAAGACCAACAGACAGGCGGCAGATGAGCGCTCCCAGGTGAGCGGGCAGAAGTCTCTGGACAGGCGGGTGGTCACAGCACGTGACGGCGGAGCCTCCAGGTAGACTAGCAGGCAGGTAGCAGGTGTGTTCTCCCAGGTGAGCGGGCAAGCTGGTCCATAGACAGACTGACAGGAGTTGGAAGGCAGACCGTCGGACCTCAGGCAAGCAGGCAGGTGGCTGATGTGCGCTCCCAGGTGAGCGGGCAGGCTGGTCCTTAGACAGACTGACAGGAGTAGTAAGGCAGACCGTCGGACCTCAGACTAGCAGGCAGGTAGCAGATAATCAGGCAGGAATCTGGCAGGTAACTGGCAGGTAACTGGCAGGTAACTGGCAACGGGACCTGAGGGCTGAAGCAGAGTAGTGAACAGTGCAACAACATTGCTCAGGCACCTCCATTTTGGAGGAGGTGCCTTATATATGGTGAAGTCCTCCGGCCATTGGCCGGGGACTCCTTAGGACGGCGCGCGCGGCCCCTTTAAGAGGGAGGGAGAGCGCGCGCGCCCTAAGCACAGTGGCCGGGAAGGAGCGCGCGCTGCCAGCAGAGCGGGAGGAGGACGCCGGGCACGGAGCAGGGAGGTGAGGGGAACAGCGTCCCTGCCTAGCAGAGGGCAGGGACGCCGGCGCTACACACTTCATCCTGATCATCGCACAATCAAGAAGTATGTAGCTGATTCACAGTACACACGTGTGCGTGCTGATAAGGGAAAATTGCGGACTCCTTCCTACAGGCAATTACGTCAGGTTAAAAGAGCAGCGACAAAAAAGCCTTGTCATAGCAGCAGACAAGTTTTTGAAGCTGCTGGTGCCTCCAACGTCCCCCGAACAACAAGATGCAGGGTTCTTTAGAGGTTTGTAGCTGTGCGTAAGCCATCCTGTCGACCTTCTCTATCTACTGTACACAAGCAGAAACGGCTCCAGTGGGCCAAACAATACATGAAGACTGACTTCAAAACTGTTTTGTTCACCGATGAGTGCCGTGCAACGCTCGATGATCCAGATGGATGGAGTGGAGGATGGCTGGTTGATGGACACCCCATGCAAACACGGCTACGGCGCCAACAAGGAGGAGGTGGAGTAATGTTTTGGGCTGGAATCTTGGGGAGAGAGATTTTCGGCCCCTTTAGGATCCCTGAAGGGGTAAAGATGAACTCCATAATGTATGTGGAGTTTCTCAAACAGCACTTCCTGCCATCGTTCAAGAAGAAGAACCGTGTATTCCGCAGCAAGATCATTTTCATGCATGATAATGCACCGTCTCATGCTGCACATAACACATCTGCATCTCTGGCTGATATGGGCATAAAAGGGGACAAATTTATGGTGTGACCCCCATGCTCCCCTGACCTCAACCACATTGAGAACCTCTGGAGCATCATCAAAAGGAGTGTCTATGATGGCAGGAGGCAGTTCACATCTAAGCAACAGCTCTGGGAGGGTATTCTGTCCTCATGCAAAACAATTGAAGCAGAAACCACCCAAAACCTGACAAATTCAATGGACGAGAGAGGTCAGAAGCTCCTTTCGAACAAGGGGTCCTATGTGCATATGTAACATCACCTAGAATAAAGTTTTGAGTTGAAAACTGTTTGATTTCAGTTTCTAATAACCTGCTAATGCTTATAATTTCAAAAATGACCATTTTTTTGTTCTTTATTAAAATGAAAAGGTTAATCGAAGAGTGTGGGGGATCTAAGAGTGTGGCAACCCAGTAGTCAAGATTATTTTGAATTCTGACAATCTGAGGGTCATGTTGCAGGTAGTGCATCAAGAAGGCACTCATGTGTCTTGCGCATCTAGGAGCCCCAAAATTATTTTCCGGGCTAGATGCAGCTAAAAATTATTATTAATTTGAAAGCTGGTGGAGCTTAGTATAGATTGCCTAATAGAATCAGTACTGCAAACTGCTACAAGGCTCAAATTATTTTAAAGCCAAGATACAGATAAACATGATTAGTAATTTTAAATATGGTGGAGTTTAGTATAGATGGCCTAATAAAATCAGTACTGCACACTGCTACAAGGCCCAAATTATTTTCCAGCCAAGATACAGATAAACATTTGAAAGCTTAAAACGGTTGGTGAGGTGATTTTAACAAATCATCAAGCTTTTACTCTCTCCAGGATGACACAGGGGTAGAAAAGTCGTTTTGGATCCATGATTTGTTCATCTTTATGAACGTGAGTCTGTCTACATTATCAGTGGAGAGCCGCGTGCGCTTATCTGTCAGCACACCACCAGCAGCGCTGAACACACGTTCAGACAGAACGCTGGCTGTGGGGCATGACAAGATCTCCAAGGCGTAAGTGGCGAGCTCCGGCCATTTATCAAGATTGGAAGCCCAAAAAGAGCAAGGGTCCAGTGACACAGTCATGGCTTCAATGTTTACTTGGAGATACTCCTGTACCATCGTCTCTAGGCGTTGACTATGTGTCAGACTACTTGTCTCCTGTGGCATTGCAAAGGATGGGCTAAAAAAGTGGTGAAATGATTCCGCAAAATTGATGTTACCAGCAGATACTGTGTTTCTGTTACGTTTTGAGTGCTGAACACTTGACGGTCCCACGGTTGGCAAGATTGAACTGTGAGACTCACTACGTGCACCACTAGTGTTTTGTGGAAAAGCACATGTAAGTTTCTGCAACAGTCTCTGCTGACACTCCTGCATGCATGCATCTCTTTCTATGGCAGGAATAATTTCTGCAAATTTACTTTTGTACCGGGGATCTAACAGTGTGGCAACCCAGTAGTCAGGATTATTTCTAATTATCATGATTCGAGGGTCATGTTGCAGGTAGTGCAGCAAGAAGGCACTTATGTGTCTTGAGCATCCAGGAGCACTAAGTCCCTGATGTGTTGGTGGCGAGGTAACAATCATGCTTCCTTCCTCTGCCCTCTCCCCCCAACTTTGCACAACAGAAATGTGATCAAGGTCTCCCTCATCTGATGAGTCTTCCATCAGTTCGTCCTCCACTTCTTCCTGGGCTCCTGTACCTTCTTCACTAGTTTGGCTGCTACCATGCGCCCTGGAAAAACCATCTCCCCCACCCTCACATGCCTGCCGCCTTGGTGCTGCCGACAGTCTGAACCTTGCAGAAGCCCTTCCGCATACAACAAATCCTACTCTACTTCCTCCACCTCCTCTTGTGCCACCACCTGACTCAGAATTCTGTTTAACATGTGCTCCAGCATGTAAATCACCGGAATAGTCATGCTGATAATGGCATCGTCAGCACTAAACATCTTCGTCGCCATTTCAAAACTGTGCAGAAGGGTGCATAGGTCCCTGATCTGAGACCACTCCTCCAGCGTGATTTGCCCCACCTCTGGATCTCGTTGGCCCAGGCTATACGTCAGAACGTATTGCACCAGGGCTTGTCGGTGCTGCCACAGTCGCTGCAACATGTGCAGAGTTGAATTCCACCGGGTAGGCACATTGCATTTTAGCCGGTGAAGTGGCAGGCCCAACGACTTCTGTAGAGATGTAAGTCGCTGAGCTGAGGGATGCATAAGGCGGAAGTGAGCACACAGCGACCGTGCCCTCTGCAGAAGGCCATCTAGTCCGGGATAGTGGGCTAAAAATTGTTCAAATACAAAATTGCCATACAAGGCACGTGTGTGACATTGCCCCGGCGAAGGGCCACACCCAGGTTTGCAGCATTGTCGCACACGGCCTTCCCTGGTTTCAGGTCCAGTGGAGACAACCATTCATGAAATTGGTTCTCCAGAGCTGACCACAACTCCTCAGCTGTGTGACTCACATGTCCCAGACATTTCAAAGTAAAAACTGCCTGATGACGTTGAGCCCTGCTGCCAGCATAGTAAGGAGGTATGCAGGATTCCTTCTGCGCAGTTAGAAAGCTTGTGGCATGAGCAGACAGGCTTTGGGTGCAGGTGGAGGACCGAGAGGAGGTTGAGGAGGCAGAAGCAGTGGAGGAACTTCGAGATAAAGAGGATTGACGCACAACTCGTGGGGACGGCAAGAATTGGACAGCAGCCCCTTGTCCTGCTGTCACCATAAGTACCCAGTGCCCAGTCAGTGACATGTAACGCCCCTGTCCATGCCTACTTGTCTAAGTGTCTGTGGTGAAATGCACCCTGTCACACACAGAGTTTGTCAAAGAAGCGGTGATGTTGTGTGCGACATGCTGGTGGAGCGCAGGCACACATTTCTTTGAGAAGTAGTGCCGACTGGGCATCTGGTACTGGGGCACTGCGACGGACATAAGGTCTCGAAAATCCTCTGTGTCCACCAGGCGGAAAGGCAGCATTTCTGTAGCCAACAGCTTGCAGATGGTGAAATTCAACCTCTTACCTTTCTCATGGCTAGGAGGAAATGGTCTTTTACTTGTCCACATCTGAGAGAACGAGGGCTGGCTGTTGTGCTTAGACGGTGTTGAGAAGGGTGTCCCCGGCAAACTGCCAGTCTGTGAGGAAGATGCAGGCAGACATGTTAGGTTGCCTTTATCCAAAGGTGGTGCTATCGATGTCGGGCAGCGCTGAACACCAGCTGGTGTTTCCACCTCCAAAGAAAATGATGACCTGCCAATCACGCTGGCTGTTGCGGGTAAAGAGGTGGCAGGTCTGCGTCCCAAAACAGGTGTGACTGCTGTCCCCCCAGTCACAGAGGATGAAGAGGCCTTGGATGCACAAGATGGGGCAGAAAGTTGTTGGCCCGACCAGCTAGGCCGCATTGTAGCACAGTGAGCTTGCCACTGCAACTTATGCTTCATATCCATGTGCCGTTTCATGCATGAAGTACTCAAACTATGTATTTTTTGGCCTTTACTTAGCTTTTGCTGACAAATTTTACAGATAACATGAGTTGGGTCATCTTTATCGATCTGAAAAAATTCCCAGGCTATGCAAGGCTTAGCACCCATGCGACCTGAAGAGCCACCACGACTTGTGGTCAGAGGAAGAGTTGTGTTTGAGGATGCAGTTGTTGACGTGCTTCCAGTACTACGTCTCTGTCCAGGAAGGCGCAACCTGACCTCGTCGTCTCTAATATCCTCCTCCGCCTCCTCTGCTGACCTCATCGACTGACTGACTGTGGGTTGACAGTAAGTGGGATCTCCAACCTCGTCATCATCACCCTGTGTGTTATCACACCCGTCGTCCTCAGAGCCAACCTCTTCCTGCCCTGACAAAAAACTAAAGTTGTCGCTCCAATCAGGTATTTGAGTCTCATCATCGTCTTCCTCATTGTCTCCACCAACAGGAGTTACAGTTTGGGAACTTGAGTCGACATTATGATCAGAACCTTCTGCGTCTGGTCCTGGATTCGACTCATAAAGATTCTGGGCATCAGTGCAGATCATTTCCTCGTCTGGATTCACAGAAGCTCTGGAGCTGACCTCTGATTCCCAGGCTATAGTATGAGTAAACAGCTCTGCAGACTCAACCATCTGTTCTACCCCATACTCAGACGGGCAGCGGGAGACTTGGGAGATGCGAGGAACAAGTGCAATTGGGGTGACACCTCTGAGGACTGGAGTATTTGTGATGTTGAAGTTGAGGTGGAGGAGAGCCCACTTAAAGGAGCACTTGATATCCGTTGAAGCACCTGCTGTTTTTGTGCCTCATCTGGAATTTGTAGCGATTGGCGTAGCCGTAAGAAAGGGATCTTATCACATTGTCCACTAAAAGAAGTAGACATCTTGGTGGGACGATACACATGATTGGAATAAAAGGCTAAAAGGATACAACTTATTTGCAAGAAACAGAATTGATAAACGAGGAGGAGGTGTCGCATTGTATGTTAGAAAAGCGTATATCTGCACAGAGATTGAAGCTTCAGAGACTGGGAGTTCTGTGGAAACTGTTTGGGTAAGAATACAAGGAGAGAACAACGGAAAGGACACCATTGTAGGCATTTACTACAGGCCACCTGGGCAAGCTGAAGATATGGATGAACTCTTTATGTATCAAATGACCAAGTTCTCCAAAAAATATGACGTAGTGGTCATGGGAGATTTCAACTATCCAGACATTTGTTGGGAATCTCTCTCAAGTAAAACTAACAGGTCAAGCAAATTCTTATCCTCTATTGCTGACAACTTTATCTTCCAAAAGGTAGGGGAGAAAACAAGGGGATCAGCTACTTTGGATCTAATCCTTATAAACAGGGAGGAAATGGTTGAGGAGGTAAAGGTGGCTGGGACCCTAGGAGGCAGCGATCATGCTATTATAGAATTTTGGATAACTAGAGGAGGAAGACATGTGAAGACTCAAACTTCAAGGTTAGATTTTAGAAAGGCAGATTTTAAGAGACTCAGAAAGAGAATAGGAGGGATCCAATGGCTGGATGTCCTTAAGGACAAAAATGTCCAGGAAGGATGGGAAATTTTTAAAAATGAGATTCTCAAAGCACAATCGTTAACAATCCCGAAAAGTAGGAAGAATGGGAAGCATTTAAGGAAACCAGGATGGATGAACACAGAAGTTAAACACATGCTAAAAAGAAAGAAAGAAATGTTTATTAAATGGAAAGAGGGAGGCTTATCTAAAGAAGATTATAATGCAGTCTGCAGATCCTGCAGGGCACGTATCAGGTTAGCTAAAGCTGACAATGAATTAAGGCTTGCAAGAGATGTCAAAAGCAATAAAAAAGGATTTTGGGGGTATGTCAAAAGTAAAAGAAAAGTCAAAGATGCTATAGGATTTTTACAGGATAAAAATGGAGAAATGGTAAGAGAGGATGTTGAGAAGGCCGAACTTTTTAATTCCTATTTTGCATCTGTTTTCTCTCAGAAAGAAAATGTAACATCAACTGATCTTCACTGTCCTTTTAAAGGAATAGAAGAATCCAAGTTATCTGTAAACAGAAAGATTGTGAAGGAATATTTAGCTAACATAAATGAGTTCAAGTCTCCAGGTCCAGATGAATTACACCCCAGAGTAGTGAAGGAGATCGTAGAAGAAATTTTAGAACCACTCTCCATAATCTTTGAAAATTCTTGGAGAACAGGAGAAGTCCCAGAAGACTGGAGAAGAGCAAATGTTGTTCCTATCTTCAAAAAGGGGAAGAAGGTGGACCCAGGGAACTATAGGCCGGTGAGTCTGACTTCTATACCAGGAAAGATCTTTGAACAAATTATTAAACAACATGTATGTAAGTACCTGGATAAGAATGAAGTGATTAACCATAGTCAGCATGGGTTTGTAACTAACAAGTCATGTCAGACTAACTTAATTTCCTTCTATGACAGAATCACTGACTGGGTGGATCAGGGAAATGCTGTAGATATAGTATATCTTGACTTCAGCAAAGCATTTGACAAAGTATCTCACACCATCCTTATTGAAAAAATGACCAAGTATGCAATGGACCAGGCAACTGTTAGGTGGATTCATAACTGGCTTAGTGATCGGACTCAAAGGGTGGTTGTAAATGGCTTCACATCCAGCTGGATGAATGTCTCAAGTGGGGTACCACAGGGCTCTGTCCTGGGACCTGTATTGTTCAACATCTTCATCAATGATTTAGATGAAGGAATTGAGGGTAAACTGATTAAATTTGCTGATGACACAAAGCTAGGAGGGATAGCTAATACTAGAGAAGAGAGAGAGAGGATTCAAAAAGACCTAAATAAACTGGAGCAGTGGGCAGCAACCAACAGAATGTTTTTTAACAGGGAAAAATGCAAAGTACTACATCTGGGCAATAAAAATGAAAAAAGCATATACAGAATGGGAGGAATAGAGCTAAGCAACAGTACATGTGAAAAAGACTTAGGTATACTAATAGATCATAGACTGAACATGAGTCAACAGTGTGATGCAGCAGCAAAAAAGGCAAATACAATTCTGGGATGTATTAACAGAAGCATACAGTCTAGATCACGTGAAGTCATTATCGGTCTTTACTCCTCTTTGGTCAGACCTCATCTGGAATACTGTGTACAGTTTTGGGCACCACATTTTAAAAAAGACATCGACAAACTGGAGCAAGTTCAGAGAAGAGCGACCAGAATGGTGACTGGTCTGCAAACCATGTCCTATGAGGAACGGTTGCAGGATTTGGGAATGTTTAGCTTGCAAAAAAGAAGACTGAGAGGAGACTTAATAGCTGTCTACAAATATGTCAAGGGCTGTCACATTGTAGAAGGATCATCTTTATTCTCATTTTCACAAGGAAAGACTAGAATCAATGGGATGAAACTAAATGGGAGGAGACACAGATTAGATATTAGAAAAAACTTTTTGACAGTTAGGGTGATTAATGAGTGGAATAGGCTGCCATGAGAGGTGGTGAGTTCCCCTTCAATGGACGTCTTCAAACAGAGGCTGGACAGACATCTGTCTGAGATGATTTAGTGAATCCTGCTTTGAGCAGGGGGTTGGACCAGATGACCCAGGAGGTCCCTTCCAACTCTACCATTCTATGATTCTATGATTCTATGATCTTAGTTTAGCTGGAAGATGGTATTTCTTCTGCAGATGTTACTGTTGCTTTAACACCTACCCCTCGAACACAGCCTTTTTTTCCCTTCCCAACACGCCTATTCCCCTTTCCGCCAGCAGCAGGCCTTTTTTCCATTCATTTTGGTGGTTAACTAATTCACAACTCTGGAGTTGTTTCCACAAAAAACAATGAATGGGAACCGACCAGAGCTGAGTGGCCAAACTGTGGTATTAGCCCAAAAGTATTGGCTGGGTTAGATGCAGATAAAAATTATTTTGAATTTGCAACCTCGTGGAGGTTAGTATAGATGGACTAATAGAACAAGTCCCACACACTGCTACAAGCCGAAATAATTTTTCGGAGCTAGATGCAGTTAAAAATTATTTTGGATTTGCAACCTGGTGGAGGTTAGTATAGATGAACTAATAGAACAAGTCCCACACACTGCTACAAGCCGAAGCCCAAATATTTTTTCAGAGCTAGATGCAGATAAAAATTATATTGAATTTACAACCTGGTGGAGGTTAGTTTAGATGGACTAATAGAACAAGTCCCACACACTGCTAGAAGCCCAAATATTTTTTCAGAGCCAGATGCAGAAAAAAAATATATTGAATTTGCAACCTGGTGGAGGTTAGTATAGATGGACTAATAGAACAAGTCCCACACACTGCTACAAGTTGAAGCCCAAATATTTTTTCAGAGCTAGATGCAGATAAAAATTATTTTGAATTTGCAACCTGGTGGAGGTTAGTATAGATGGACTAATAGAACAAGTCCCACACACTGCTACAAGCCAAAATATTTTTTCAGAGCTAGATGCAGAAAAAAATTATATTGAATTTGCAACCTGGTGGAGGTTAGTATAGATGGACTAATAGAACAAGTCCCACACACCGCTACAAGCTTAAATATTTTTTCAGAGCTAGATGCAGAAAAAAATTATATTGAATTTGCAACCTGGTGGAGGTTAGTATAGATGGACTAATAGAACAAGTCGCACACACTGCTACAAGCCGAAATAATTTTTCGGAGCTAGATGCAGTTAAAAATTATTTTGGATTTGCAACCTGTTGGAGGTTAGTATAGATGAACTAATAGAACAAGTCCCACACACTGCTACAAGCCGAAGCCCAAATATTTTTTCAGAGCTAGATGCAGATAAAAATTATATTGAATTTGCAACCTGGTGGAGGTTAGTTTAGATGGACTAATAGAACAAGTCCCACACACTGCTACAAGCCGAAATATTTTTTCAGAGCTAGATGCAGAAAAAAATTATATTGAATTTGAAACCTGGTGGAGCTTTGTATAGATGGACTAATAGAACAAGTCCCACACACTGCTACAAGCCGAAGCCCAAATATTTTTTCAGAGCTAGATACAGATAAAAATTATATTGAATTTGCAACCTGGTGGAGGTTAGTATACATGGACTAATAGAACAAGTCCCACACACTGCTACAAGCCAAAATATTTTTTCAGAGCTAGATGCAGAAATAAATTATATTGAATTTGCAACCTGGTGGAGATTAGTATAGATGGACTAATAAAACAAGTCCCACACACTGCTACAAGCTGAAATATTTTTTCAGAGCTAGATGCAGTTAAAAATTATTTTGAATTTGCAACCTGTTGGGGGTTAGTATAGATGAACTAATAGAACATGTCCCACACACTGCTACAAGCCGAAGCCCAAATATTTTTTCAGAGCTAGATGCAGATAAAAATTATATTGAATTTGCAACCTGGTGGAGGATAGTATAGATGGACTAATAGAACAAGTCCCACACATTGCTGCAAGCCGAAATATTTTTTCAGAGCTAGATGCAGATAAAAATTATATTGAAATTGCAACCTGGTGGAAGTTAGCATAGATGGACTAATAGAACAAGTCCCACACACCGCTACAAGCCGAAATAATTTTTCAGAGCTAGATGCAGATAAAAATTATATTGAATTTGCAACCTGGTGGAGGTTAGTATAGATGGACTAATAGAACAAGTCCCACACACTGCTACAAGCCAAAATATTTTTTCAGAGCTAGATGCAGAAATTTTTTTTATTGAATTTGCAACCTGGTGGAGGTTAGTATAGTTGGACTAATAGAACAAGTCCCACACAATGCTACTAGCCGAAATATTTTTTCAGAGCTAGATGAAGAAAAAAATTATATTGAATTTGCAACCTGGTGGAGGTTAGTATAGATGGACTAATAGAACAAGTCCCACACACTGCTACAAGCCGAAATATTTTTTCAGAGCTAGATGCAGATAAAAATTATTTTGAATTTGCAACCTGGTGGAGGTTAGTATAGATGGACTAATAGAACAAGTCCCACACACTGCTACAAGCCGAAATATTTTTTCAGAGCTAGATTCAGATAAAAATTATTTTGAATTTGTAACCTGGTGGAGGTTAGTATAGATGGACTAATAGAATGATGCTGTGCCCAAAAGGTTTTACTTCACTAGGTGCAGTAAAAAAATTGGTATTCTATACACAGGTGTTGTAGCTTGCAACACAGATAGGCTACTCCACTGACTAACACACACTGCAAGTGGCCAAAAAGGATTTGCTTTGCTAGATTTAGCCAAATGCTGTGAAAAAAACTTGCACAGCACTGGCACAGACCTGCCTGGCAAAAAGTGATAGGAACTGATGTAACCTAGCCTTCAAAAGGACTGCAATTACAATTAGTCTTTACTCCCAACCTATCTATTTAAGAGCCCAAACCTGCCTGATAAAAGTGATAGGAACTGATGTAATCTAGCCCTGAAAAGGACTGCAATTACAATTAGTCTTTACTCCCAACCTATCTATTTAAGAGCACAGACCTGCCTGATAAAATTCGTAGGAAATGATGTAACCTAGTCCTTAAAAGGACTGCAATCACAACTATTCCCTACTCCCAAGCTATCTGTAGATTTGTGCGAAAATTGGCTTGAAAAGTATAGCGCACACAGCAACAGCGGTGCCATCTAACACGCAGCTGCAGCAGTGAGAAAATGGTTTCGACGGGGAAAATGGCTGGGTCTTATAGGGCAAGGACATGTGACATGCACTGCCAATGACACATGTCCTTGCTTGTGTGAAAAAAAGCAGTACGCTCCGTGTGTGCGCTGCTGATAGGCTGACAGATTGCACCTCCCCACTGTAAATGCGGGAAAGAGTAAAAAAAATGGAGATCTTCATTATTTATGCAGAGATCCATCCCCTGCCCCTCCCCCCGCCCCGCTGTATACTCAAACTGCGTATTAACATTAATTTTCAGCATTACTGAGAAAAAATCTAGTTATGATTTTGGTGCACGAACAGTTATCGAACATAACCTCGAGCAGCCGAATTTTTTTCAAATTGTTCGTGTTCGCCGAACGGCTCGAACACCGCCCAAAACAGATCGAATTTGAGATTGGCGAACAGTTCGAGTTGAACACTGCTCATCTCTAATCATGATCTGCAGGCCAGACTGGCACATTCCTTCAGTGGGCCGTACTAATACGTATCTGTGCCCTGGACCTTATGGACCAGATACGTATTAATACACCGGGCGATCGGGCCCGCACACAGGCTGTGTGGGCGCGATTGCCGCCGGGTATCAGCTGATTGTCACAGCTGACACCCGGTGCTATGTGCTAGGAGCGGTCCTGCACCACTTACAGCACATTAACCCCGGAAATGCTGTGATCAAAGTCGATCGCAGCTTTCCGGGAGCAAGGGGAGGTAAGCGCCGATACTTACCTCCTCTCCGGCATACCTTTCCGTCTCTGCCGGGTCCCAATGGTTGTCATGGTGACTCGGATGTCGTCATGATGACATCCGGGTCACCAGACAGCAAGAAGTTACTTTAATCATGTGCACTGCGTGATCAAAGTAACTTCTCACTGTGCAGCGCTGACAGGCTGTATAGCGAATCCCTATGCTATACAGGCGATCAGACTGCAAAAAGTGAAAGTCCCATAGTGGGACAATGTGTAAAAGTAAGAAAAGTGTCAGAAAGTGAAAAAAAAATAAAAAAAATTGTAAATATATAAAAAAAAATGAGAAAAATAATCCCATAAGTATAAAATATATTCTACCCATGAATAAATATTATTCTGAAAAAAAAAATACACATATTTGGTATCACCGTGTTTGGAAGACCTGACCTGTAAATCTATCCCTCTAGTTAACCCCTTTAGTGAACATGGTAACAAAAAAAAATAATAAACGAAGCAAAAACTGATGCTTTATCATCATACCACCAAACAAAAAATAGAATAAAACGCGATCAAAAAGATGAATGTAAATAAAAATGGTACCACTGAAAACGTCCTGCAAAAAACAAGCTGCCATACAGCTTTACCAGCCGAAAAATGATAAAGTTATAGCTCTCAAAATAAAGCGATGCAAAAAAATATATTTTTTTCTATAAAACAGTTTTTATTGTGTAAAAGCGCTAATACATAAACAAAGATATAAATGTGATCCTGCTGTAAACATACTGACTTGAAGAATAAAGCTACCTTATCAATTTTGCCACACGCGGAATGGCATAAAAAAAATAAATAAATAATTCCTGAATTGTTGGTTTTTCTTTTTTTCTGCCTCCCAAAAATCGGAATAGAAAGCGATCAAAAAAGTCACGTGCCTGAAAATGGTACTAATAAAAACATCAACTCGTCCCGCAAAAAACAAGCCATTACATGACTCTGTCAGCCGAAATATGCAAAAATTATAGCTCTCAAAATATGGCGATGTAAAAACTAGTCTTTGCAAAAAAAAAGCGTCTATTAGTGTGTGACAGCTGTCAATCATAAAAACCCGATATGAATCTGGCATCGCTGTAATCGCAGCGAATCGAAGAATAAAGTCATCTAATCACTTGTACTGCAAGAGAAACGGCGTAAAAAATAAACTCTAGGATTAGGGTTGTGCTCGGGTTAGGGTTGTGCTAGGGTTAGGGTTGTGCTAGGGCTAGGGTTGTGCTAGGGTTAGGGTTGTGCTAGCATTGTGCTATGGTTAGGGTTGTGCTATGGTTAGGGTTGTGCTAGGGTTAGGGTTGTGCTAGAGTTAGGGTTGTGCTAGGGTTAGGGTTGTTCTAAGGTTAGGGTTAGGGTTGCGTTAGGGTTAGGGTTGTGCTAGGGTTAGGGTGGTACAAGGGTTAGGGTTGTGCTAGGGTTCATAAATCATAAAAATCCGATATGAATCTGTCATCGCTGTAATCGCACAGACCCGAAGAATAAAGAATAATCACTTTTCCGCACGAAGGATAGGGTTGTGCTAGGGTTAGGGTTAATGTTGTACAAGGGTAAGGGTTCTGCTAGGGTTACGTTTGTGCTAAGGTTAGGGTTAGGGTTGTGCTAGGGTTAGGGTTATGGTTGTGTTGGGGTTGGGATTTTTTCAAAAGTAAAGATAAAAAAATGATGACGATATGGCAACTAGTGTTGAGTGCAAGTGCTCGCTATTTGAGTTTGCATCTGGTGCTGGAGTATGCTCCGAGTATCGCGGGTGCTCGAGTGACATGCTCGAATCTCCGCCCCATATGCTTAGCGGCCCAAAGAACCTCGCGGGGATTGCCTGCCATGCATGAGCGATTCCCGCATGGTTTTTTTGAGTGTCTTACAACTGTGAAACATGCGGGACGGGGACTCGAGTATGTCACTCGAGCACCCGCGATACATGGTGCATACCTGAGTACCTGATGCAATCTCAAGTAGCAAGCACGTGCGCTCAAGACTAATGACAACTTATTCAATATGATGACCTAATGTTATCAAATTCTGTGTCGTACCACGGGGTTCAAAATGTTCACTATACCCCTTGATAAAATCCATGAGGGGTCTAGTTTCCAAAATGGGGTCACTTGTGGGGAATTTCTACTTTTAACACACATCAAGGGCTTTGCAAATGTAACATTGTTTCCGCTATCTAATCCAGCCAATTTTGCATTCTAAAAGTCAAATAGTGCTCCTATAGTTTTCCACTACATATAGGGTATCGGCATACTCAAGAGAAATTGCACAACAAATATTGTGGTCAATTTTCTCCTGTTACCTTTGTTAAAATAAAAAATTTGGGGATAAAACAAATTTTTTTTTATTTTCACAGCTCAATTTTATAAAATTCTGTGAATCACCTGTGGGTCTAATCTGCTCACTACACATGAGGATTAATGCCTTGTAGGGTCTAGATTCCCAAATGGGGTCAGTTGTCTGGGATTTCCACTGTTTAGGCACATCAGGGGCTATGCAAATGCGACATGGCGTCCACTATCCATATCGGCCAATTTTGCATTCCATAAGTCAAATGGTGCTCCTTCTCTTATGATCCTTGCAGTAGTACAGTAGTTTTCTATCACATATCACATATGGGGTATCAGCATACTCAGGATCATTTGCACAACAGATTTTATTCTCCATTTTCTACTCTTACCCTTGTGAAAATAAAAAAATTGTACTAAAACTACATTTATTTGTGGTAAAAATGTGATTTTTTTATTTTAACGGCTCAACGTTATCAAGATCTGTGAAGTACATTGGGGTTCAAGGTGCTCACCACACAGCGAAGACTTGCCCTTTTAGGCGCTAACTAACACACCATACCTCTAACTCACGCTACCAGTGATGTATGCTGGGCTTGGCTCCAAGCAACTTAGCATTTAGCAAATTTAACCTCTGTACATATCCTTCTAAGGAACACATCATATCAATCCTGACCCTGTCACACTTTGAAGCCTATCCTTCAGCCATTTCTGTGTCTGTAATGAGATAACCTCTCTCAGCTGAACTGGCTAAGCCTCCAGAAAAACCCGTACTGGAGCAGGAGTGGGAGTGATGAGTCCCACCACTAAATCCTCCTTATCTCCTCAATTATACCCAGCCCGGAACTATCATAAGTAATGCAGCTCAGCACCTAAGCTGCTGCTGCACCAACTAGTACTACCCGATTTTAATATCTCACCCAGCTTAATTTTCTGGGAGATATAGACTCTGCCCAGTATCTTCCCTATTGGCTGCCTACAATGGCCATAGCCATACATCTCCTACCTGTCTATTATGATCTATATCTATGCTGTCTAAAAGGGAATATTTTTGTTAGGCTTGTTAAGGCATGTTAAAAAACCTATTGCCTCTTCATTTTCCAAACATTAAACCTATTACTACTAGCAAAAAGGGGAGTAGCAACATCACATGTATAGTAATACCAGCATGGATCTATCTAAATAGTTATAATTTTTAGAACATTTTTTCTTATTTTAAAAAGAATAGAAAGTTTGTCTGTGCTGAGTGTTATTAATCAGATTTTACCATCCGTTCACTCATACCATATATTTTGAAACTGGTGGCCATTGGAAGAATGTGGCAAATTCCAAATGGGCTAGTCCGGGCATTGGCCCCATTGATTGCTACACAGTCAACAGCTTGATGCAAGCTATTTCTGACTTATGGCCTGCTGGAGGCTGGCGCTTGCAGGGGATGGTTGTATATGTCGGGGGCAAAATGATGTCACTGCATTGCACTGCCTGATCCAACTCACTGTAAGCTAAGATGGAAGAGGAGAATAATATTTCAGTCGATGGGTAAACAGGATGAGGTGACCATAAGGGTTTATTTTATTCTTATATTGTTTAGACTGGTAGTTGAATGGTGGGGTATCATACTGTATAGGAGCTGCGTGGGGCATTATATTGCATGGAGTCCTGTGGGGGACATCATACTGTACGGGGGGCCATAGGAGACATCATGCTGTATGAGGGGCTGTCATAATGTGTAGGGAACCGTGGGAGACAACATAACGTGTGGGGGTTGTGGTGCAGATCATACTTTGTGGGGGCTTTGATGAATATCATACTATATGAGAGACTGAGGTGGAGATTATATAGTGTGGTCTTCTAAAGAGTGTGTTCTGCTGCTGCCAATACAACTGTATGGGGGCCATCTTGCTATGTGGGAGTAGTTGGGGGGCATCATGTTGTATTGGAGAGTAGTGAGGGTGATCATAATATGTGTAGGGGCTGTGGTCACCATTATACTGTGTGGGAGGCATCATACTGTGTGGGGGAGCCTCAGGGGACATCATACTGTGTAGTGGACTATGGGGGCAGTAATACTACAGGTGCAAAAATGTCACAAAATTAGAATATCATCAAAAAGTTAATTTATTTCAGTTCTTCAATCCAAAAAGTAAAACTCATATTATATAGAGTCTCTGCAAACAACAGACTAAGATACCTTTTTAAATGCTTAGGAAGCCTTTGCAGGTGTTTTTTGTTAATTATTTTAATTTACTGAGATAATGACTTTTGTGTTTTCATTGGCTGTAAGCCATAATCATCACCATTAACAGAAACAGAAACAGAAACACTTGAAATAGATCACTCTGTTTGTAATGACTATATAATATACAAGTTTCACTTTTTGTATTGAGGAACTGAAATAAATTACCTTTTTGATGATATTCTAATTTAGTGAGATGCACCTGTATATGGGGGTCTGAGTTGCCATCATCTAGCCATGCAGGAACCACTAGGGACTGTGGGGTCAGGATCTCTAGCATGTACAGAAACCGACAGCGTCAGTTGCAGTTTTTAGTGTGTTACACTATCATATCATTATCATCAGCCCACTCCAGAAGACAAATGAGTAAGCGAAAACACCTGTTATCCTTGCTTCAGTCTTTTTAGGGTAACAGAAACAAAAAGGTGGACAAAATATGTATCTGCTGTGGCTCAGTAGACAGAGAAGCTGACCACAAAGCACAGGCTCAAGGGTTCAGACTCATGACAGATGTTTTTTTTAATCTAGGGATGGGAAAATTTATTTGAGTAGAATTGAATTCTTTTTGAATTTAACAAAAATCTGTATACATATCAGAATACAGATTTTGGGAATTTGCTTTACTCAAATTCAGCAAATAGGAAGATGACTGCAGCCACTATTTTGCTGAACTGTAGAGGGCTGGCAAAAGGTTTAAAAGAAACATAATACTTCACCGCTCACTCTTCACAGGACCCCAGCTAACTTTGGTGCCTGCTTCCCACCATATAATCTTTAGGACTTCTTCTTTCCACAATCAACATGCCATGACTTCTGAGGTTTATTCACAGCCGTAAAACTTTGCTCTAGAGTCAAGTCATCAGTGTGTGTATGCAGAACGATGTAGGCTCCAGGACCGGATGTGTGATGAATGGGCACCGGAGACAGAGGTGGTGCCGCAACATGTATGTGACGCGCCCCCTGGGCCATGTTGTGCTGCGTTGCGCATGCGGGGGATACCCGGAGCCGGATCCGATGGGGGTAGTAGTCTTCTTGTGGCGGTGACCCGGTCCGTGCCCAGGGTGTCAAACTAAGTGGCGGTGCTTGGCATAAGATGTTGTTTTGTTCGACTACGCCAACCGTTGATTGCGGCTATGAAGCCGCCGCTGCAGGGCAGACCGCTGAGGCCGGTGGTACGGTGGTGCAGCGTGGATGGTATAACCCCCAATGGGAGGGGTATAGCCTCAGGGCAGGTGGTGAGGCAGGGAGGAATGATGGTGGTCGTGGTGGTGTGACAAGGAATCACTGAGACGTGCGGTTGCAGGTTTCACAGCTTTACTCACAGTTCTTTATCAGGTCACTTGTGCGCAGTAAGGACCACCCGAGCCATGCTGCGCCCACCAGGTGAGGGACTCGGCTAACTCCCAGGCAATTCCGGAGCGTGGTCCAAGGCTCCCCTCTCTTCCTTCCTACTGGCCGTCCCCACCAGGGACCCACCTTTGTCCGGCTCCCTCGGGCCTTCTAGTGGTGAAACCTTTCCCGGCTCCCCTGACCCTATACGTGGTATGCCTTCCTGGTGGATATGGTGAGGGGTCGCGCCAAGGCTTGACCACGACCTCCGGTTCCTGGCTGAGGATAATTGGCCTCCACCAGTTTGGGATCCGGTACCCTGTTCTGCCAACCCTTCACCCGTTAACTCGTGGGATCTCAGGGTTCCCTCTCTTCTTGCGTCTCTGGGCCTTTCCTGGTGTTCCTGTTTCTCCTTCTTCTTCTTCTTTCTCTCTCTCTCTGCCTCAGGCCTCCTCTCCAGGCCTGGCTCTGGAGCTGGGCCCAGACTGAGCCACAGCTCCCTGTCTTCCCTCTCTGGCTGAGCTCCTCTCTGAACTGACCACTGATCCAAGATGGTGCCCCCCTTATATACTCCCTTCTGACACCCGAGCCCAGGTGACTAGCACCCAATGGGCTCCTACCTATGCCCAGAGTCCCTCCCCTCTCTGCTCCTACACCACTGGGATGTTCCCCCCCCCCCACTCCAGCCAGGGACAGAAGCTGTCGTACCTGCACATCTATCTGGTGGGAGTACCGTTGGTCTGTCCCCCGGAAATGGGGTGAGTGTAGTGCATGCAGCTAACTGAGCTATGTTCCACACTCCATCCTTACCCGGGAGTGGAATACCACACCTCTGGTTCGAGGTGCAATACCCCTGTAGCAGCCGAGTCCTCGGGGTGCTACATTCCCCCCTGGTAAATCACAGCACGTCCTCGGGCTGGAATAGAGCAAAACAATTAGACATACAAAAATTTGAAAGTGCACTCACATATAAGACATTAACTACAACTCGTCCCTTTATGGGAGGTACTCTACTCTTTTTAAACGTTACAGGTATAAAACATTTTCCTAATGCCACCGGAACTCTTTTGTAAAACATTATGCAGAACTTTGGCATTACTTTTTAGCAGCATAATAAACTTTCTATTATAAGACATTCTCAAATAAAACATTTTCAAACATATTCTTGATCTCCGGCCACTGTGCAACTTGCGACCAGGTAAAGTGCAACAGTCACTAATTTCGTGATAGAAAAACAGTTCCTTATAAAACCAGTAGGGGACGCTTTAAGAAGCGCAACTATTTACAGGGTGTTGACCGCTCTCAGTCCTCGGCCAGTGGGAATAGGGAATGGCTGCTCACAGTCCTCAGCCTGATTAGGGAATAGGGCACACAGGTAACAGTCCCTTTAATAACTCGACTCTAGTCCCAACGGGGACCACACTCCAATTAGCAGCAATCCTTGTACCCCGACGGGTAACTATATACAGTTCTTTGTTCATGCTACTTCCCTTCAGTAGCTATGTCCTCTCCGTGCTCCCTCCTGAGGGTAGTCTTCAGACCCGTCCGGGTCCTCTTGGTCTTCCACATACTGCATCTCCTCCTCAGTCAGCCGGTGTACGTGAAGGGCGTACGGTCCTTTAGCACACTGATGCCGGGTGAAGGCGACCACATCACCCGGGTAGAGGTCACGTCCGCGGTGTCCCTCCGGCAGGTGGCTCTCGACATCCCTGCGGGTAACAAAGACGTCGCCGGGAGTTCGGTGATCCCGGATAAAGCCCCAGCCATTCTCCAGTTGAAACTTTATTACGGGCCCGGCGTTTCTGCTCCGCGCTTTGGGCCTGCAGCTGTTCCTCGCGGATTCGCCTCTCTCGCCGTTCTCTCCCAAAGACCTCCAGCTGTTGACGGCAGCACTCCTCACGCCGGCTGCGTCTGCCCGGGTCTCTTTGGTGAACCCCATGAGGTCCTCACCGGTCGGATCCCATGCGAATTGGGCGTCTTCCAACGGGAGCGGGACAATTTTGGCGGGCGCCGGTGCCGGGATCAGAGGCTCACACAGGGGCCGTTCCCTCCGGAGTCGGGGTTGATGTACTCCGGTGGCCACACGAAGGGCAGCCCGTCCGGGCTAGTATGCTGCGCAAAGAGATCTTCGCCCAAGGGCAGCACTGTGGAGGTCGAGGGCGCTGTGGGGGCAGCAGTGCCCGGAGGTACCCGGCCTTGCGTCCAGGCCGGAGGCATCCTCTTTGGGTCCAGGTATGGCACCTTTGGGGAAGAGGGCGCCGTGGGGGCAGCGGCGCCCGGATGCACCAGGCCTTGCGACCAGGCCGGCGGCACAGTGGAGGTAGAGGGCGCTGTGGAAACCGCGGCGCCCGGGGGTACTCGGCCTTGCGACCAGGCCGGTGGCACTTCCTGTTTTGCCGCGCTCAGGGTCGACGGGCGTGGCGTAACAGAGGGCGAGACCGCGGCTCCTGCCGCTTGAGGCCTAGTTGGGAGCAGCGGCGGTGCGGCAACGGGCTCGGTGAGTATGACTTTGGGCTCTGCGACGGGGAGCTGGGGCAGGCTTACGGCTACTGGGCACGGGGTGATGACGTCCCCATTACCTGCTTCCATCCTTGCAGCTCCCTCCGCGGCGTCGTCTCCGGCCTTCGTCCCTCCTGCACCATCCTCAGGGGCAGACATGCCCCACGTTGCGGGTGGCGTCCTCTGCTGGCGGGTTCCAGCTTGCTAGGCCATCTCCCTTCTCCATTCGGCCAGTGCTTCTTGCTGTATTGGGGCCATCTTCCGGGCCAAGGCCTCCAGCGCGGTCTGTGCACGCTCCCGATCTCTGGGGAGTTGTGCCAGGATCTCCACCAGACCTTCTGGGGTGGCGGCCTGCAACAGGCTCCGAACCACAGGGTCGGTGCTGCTCGACTCTTCCTCCATCCCCGGGTGCGATCTGTCCAGACTCCTCCAGGCCGCACCCATCTTCTCAGCTTTATTCCCTATCCGCCCCCATTGGGAGTGTGTTAGAACCTTGCTCTTAGGTTTTTTCCTTTGCTGGTCACATGACCTTGTTGGCCTATTTAATCCTGCTCCGCCCTTCTGGCTTTGCTGGACTTCATTGTATAACTACTTTCTAGCTAGCCTGTGCTCTGTATCTAACTCTGTTAGTTTGCTTGGTCTACGGACCTCTATGTTCTATATATTTTGTTTGTTCATCTGTCTGCTACTATTTCTGTTAGGAGGTGTCCCATTTTCCTCCCAGTCCTTAGTACTTGTAGGGATTCCTTCCCCACATCTATAGGTCTCCGTACAGACTAGCTTAGGACTTTAGCAGGTCTGATCGCAGGATCAGGTTCCCTGTTACATCGTAGGGATTCAGCTGAGTTCTATCGTAGGGACAGATCTCCTCTCTTTCCTTAGCTCTGGTAGCAGAACATAACAGTAAGTCCAGCCTGCAAATTCTCTAAGGAAAGATTTTTCTGTTCCATCATGGTGTCGGTTCAGGATTTGGCTCATCGCCTGCAGGGACTCTCTCTGGAGGTGGCCGAGCTCCGTCAGCACGTGAGTAACTGTCCTGGAGCACATTTCTTGGAGCCTAAGGTATGTTTGCCGGATTTATTTTTTGGTGAACACCGAGAATTTTTTTCATTTAAAAATGCTTGCTTATTGTATTTTCGTTTGAGACCCAAGACCTCTGGGGATGAATCCCAGCGCATAGGGTTCATAATGTCACTTTTGCGCAAAGAGCCTCAGGAGTGGGCCTTTTCTTTGCAACCTAGTGATACATGCTTCAGATCAGTGGATAGTTTTTTTTCTGCTTTGGGACTATTATATCATGATCCTGACCGTGTCGCATCAGCTGAGACTGAGTTGAGATGTTTGAAACAGGGATCAGGTAATGTGGAAAAATATTGTACTCATTTCCGTCGATGGTCTACTCAAATAGGGTGGAACGATTCTGCTCTGAAAAGTCTGTTTCTTGCTGGGCTCAATGAAAGGGTTAAAGACCTGCTAATTACTTATCCTACACCTGAAGATTTGCAACAGGCTATGCAATTAGCTATACGGGTGGATAGGAGACTGCGTGCAAGGGTTAATGAGAGCAAATCCTCTGCTATGTCAGTTTCTGGTTATGAGAATGTGTGTACTAACAGTGGTGAACCGATGGAGATTGGATCGGTGGCACCTCGCTCTCAAGAAAAAGACCGTCGATTTTCTGAAGGCTTGTGTTTCTATTGCGGAAAATCTGGTCATTTGATTAAAGACTGTGAGCTTCGTATGAAGAAAGAAAAAAAAATGGTCAGTCATGCCCGTATTGCCTGTTTAAATTCCAAGGGTGTATTTTTAGCTGCTTCCACGATTGCTCAGGAAAAATTAATGGAATTTCGGGTGTTTGTCGATTGTGGGTCTACTCTGAATGTAATTGATGGGGGATTCTTGGAAAGCCTCAATTTAAAACCCGAACCTTTATCATCCCCCATTGCTGTGGTTTCTGTGGATGGTTCCCCTTTGAAGAATATTACTCTCAAGGTCTGTGAATTTCCTCTCACTATTAATGGTGTTCACCATGAGAAATTGGATTTGGTAGTTTTGAATAACTTGCCTTCTCCAGTAATATTGGGATTGCCCTGGTTAAAATTTCACAATCCTGTACTGGATTGGTCTACCAGTGAAATTAAATCCTGGAGCCATAAATGTTATGACAAGTGTTGTAACGGGCGTATTGCAGCTTTGGATAGGGGAGAATTGCCTGTTCCTATTCAGGATTTTTGGAGAGTTTTTTCTGAGAAGGAATCGCAGGTTTTGCCTCCCCATAGAGACTATGATTGTTCTATTGAATTTGTCCCTGGAGCGACTCTTCCTAAAAGTCGTTTATTTAACCTTACTATTCCTGAGAGGAAGGCTTTGGAGGAATACAGACAGACAAGTTTGGCCGCCGGTCACATTAGGCCCTCTAAGTCTCCTGTGGCGGTTGGATTTTTTTTTGTAAAAAAAAAGGACGGCGGTTTACGTCCTTGTCTGGATTTTCGTGAGATTAACAAAATTACTGTATGCAATCCTTACCCACTGCCATTGATTCCTGATCTGTTTAACCAGTTAATGGGGGCCAAGTGGTTCTCTAAAATTGACCTTAAGGGAGCATACAATCTGTTGCGCATGAAGGAGGGTGACGAATGGAAGACTGCTTTTAACACTCCTGTGGGTCATTTTGAGAACCTGGTTATGCCTTTTGGTCTTACTAATGCTCCTGCATTTTTTCAGAATCTTATTAATGACATCCTTAGACCTTTGATCGGCAAAAATGTGGTTGTGTATTTGGATGACATTTTGATTTATTCGCCGGATCTGGAGTCTCATTGGCGGAGCGTACGTGAGGTATTACAGTTATTAATGGACAATTCGCTTTTTGCTAAGCTGGAGAAATGTGAGTTCGCTGTACAGAGAATTAGTTTTCTGGGTTACATTATCTCCAGCGAAGGTTTTGAGATGGACCCGGTTAAAGTTCAAGCTGTACAGGAATGGCCTAGGCCTATTGGTTTGAAATCGATACAGAGGTTTTTGGGTTTGGCCAATTATTACAGAAAATTCATAAAAAAATTTTCTAGTATTGTCAAACCTCTGACCGATCTCACCAGGAAAGGTGCTGATGCGGTTCAGTGGTCTTCTGAGGCCATTGAAGCTTTTGTGTATCTCAAGGAGAGGTTCACCTCTGCTCCCATCCTTATGCAGCCTGATGTGACTAAGCCGTTTTTGGTTGAGGTTGATGCTTCCTCTGTGGGGGTTGGCGCAGTATTGTCTCAGGATAACGGGGATGGATTACATCCCTGTGCCTTTTTTTCAAAAAAATTTTCGGAGACTGAACTGAATTACGATATTGGTAATCGGGAATTATTGGCTATTAAACTCGCATTTGAACACTGGCGCCACTTCTTGGAAGGTGCGGAATTTCCCGTTCAGGTTCTTACGGATCATAAAAATCTGATATATCTTGATGCTGCCAAGCGCCTGAATGCCCGTCAGGCTAGGTGGGCACTGTTTTTCTCGCGGTTTAATTTCTCCGTTACTTACATCCCTGGTACTAAGAATGTTAAGGCGGATGCCTTGTCTCGCAGTTTTTCTCCCATAGTCGGTGCTGAGAAAGAGGAGAACATTTTACAAGAAGGTATTGTGATAGCTGCTTTGGACTCCGTTTTGGAAGATGAGATTCTTAAAGCACAGGAGAATGCCCCATCTAACACTCCTCATGGGAGGTTGTTTGTGCCTGGGACCTTTAGGAGAGATTTGTTTGTTGAGTGTCACGAATCTCGGTTGGCAGGTCATCCCGGAATCTCTGAGACCAAGAGACTGGTGGGTCGCAGTTTTTGGTGGCCTGGATGGCAGAAGGAAGTCATTAAGTGGGTGCGTCAATGTACTATATGTGCTAGATCTAAGTCCTCACATACTCCTGCTGCGGGGTTGCTTTGTCCTTTGGAGGTTCCCAGTGCTCCTTGGACACATTTGGCTATGGACTTTATAACTGACCTTCCCCCCTCTGAGGGTTTTACTGTCATCTGGGTGGTCGTGGACCGTTTTAGCAAGATGTGTCACTTGGTTCCCTTCGTCAAACTGCCCTGCGCTAAAACTCTCGCTAAGGCCTTTGTCAAGGAAATTGTCAGACTTCATGGCGTTCCTACTGACATTGTTTCTGATAGGGGTCCTCAGTTCGTGGCTCGTTTTTGGCGTGCCTTTTGTGACAGGTTGGGAGTTCATTTGTCGTTCTCGTCTGGATATCATCCTGAATCTAATGGCCAGACAGAAAGGAAAAACCAGGATGTTGAGCAGTTCTTGCGTTGTTTTGTGGCAGACAATCAAGAGGGGTGGTCTGAGTTTCTGCCACTTGCTGAATTTGCTCTGAACAATCATACATCTTCTTCTGCTGGTTGTTCGCCTTTTTTTTGTTGTTCTGGGAGACATCCGTCGTTTGGGTCGTTCTCCAAGTTGGGATCTGCCGTGCCTGAGGAGGAGAATTTTTCCGGTGATTTGGAGAGAGTTTGGACGGATGTGCGTGGTAATCTTCAGGAGGCCAACAGAAAATCTAAAGACTACTTTGATAGGAAACGACAGGAGGTTTTGTTCGCTGTTGGTGACATGGTCTGGTTGTCCTCTAGGAATCTGCAGTTGAGGATTCCTTCTAAGAAATTGGGTCCCAAGTTTGTAGGGCCCTTTAAGGTGCTTCAGGTTGTCAACCAATCTGCTGTTAGGTTGGAGGTTCCTACCTCCTGGAGAATTAATCCGGTATTTCATGTCTCTCTGTTAAAAAAAGCTGTTGTGTCGGATGGTGACGCCTCTGCCTCTGTTCCTCCGGTGGTGGAGGACGGGGAATATGAAATTTCTCGCATCCTTAACTCTAGACGGTATAGAGGTAGTTTGCAGTATCTTGTGGCCTGGAAAGGTTTCGGACCCGAGGATAACTCTTGGGTGAGGTCAGATGATGTTTCCGCGTCCAGACTTATCAGAGCGTTTCACAGGAGATTTCCTGATAAGCCTGGTCCTAGGGGATCCGAAGGATCCTCTTAGAAGGGGGGGTACTGTTAGAACCTTGCTCTTAGGTTTTTTCCTTTGCTGGTCACATGACCTTGTTGGCTTATTTAATCCTGCTCCGCCCTTCTGGCTTTGCTGGACTTCATTGTATAACTACTTTCTAGCTAGCCTGTGCTCTGTATCTAACTCTGTTAGTTTGCTTAGTCTACGGACCTCTATGTTCTATATATTTTGTATGTTCGTCTGTCTGCTACTATTTCTGTTAGGAGGTGTCCCATTTTCCTCCCAGTCCTTAGTACTTGTAGGGATTCCTTCCCCACATCTATAGGTCTCCGTACAGACTAGCTTAGGACTTTAGCAGGTCTGATCGCAGGATCAGGTTCCCTGTTACATCGTAGGGATTCAGCTAAGTTCTATCGTAGGGACAGATCTCCTCTCTTTCCTTAGCTCTGGTAGCAGAACATAACAGAGTGGTCCCGGGGCATCTTAGTGACAGTCAGCTTCAGGGGCAGACCCCCCACTCTGATGGACATCTCCATTATTGTAGCCTCGGCTGGTGGGGGCGGTCTCTTCCTTTGGCGCCACTCTGGGGCCATGCCCACGATGGGGGGTGGTCTCTTGCCACCCTCTGGCACGCCCATAATGGCGTCCGCTCTGCCAGGGCGGGAAACCGTCTCAGATGGCGGGAATCGTCTCCTGATGGCGGGAAACTCTGCGGATGGTGGGTAAAGGCTGCAAATGGCGGGCAAACGGCGGGAAACGACTCCGGACGGCGTCCGATGGCGGGAATCCTCCGAATTGGCGGGAGACTCCTTTTTGAGGTATATATGCACTTTTCTTCAGGCACGCAGTACCCGGTGGTTGCGGGCACGTAATCCTGCCGACTACGCCAAAGTTGACGCGCCCCCTGGGCCATGTTGTGCTGCGTTGCGCATGCGGGGTTACCCGGAGCCGGATCCGATGGGGGTAGTAGTCTTCTTGTGGCGGTGACCCGGTCCGTGCCCAGGGTGTCAAACTAAGTGGCGGTGCTTGGCATAAGATGTTGTTTTGTTCGACTACGCCACCCGTTGATTGCGGCTATGAAGCCGCCGCTGCAGGGCAGACCGCTGAGGCCGGTGGTACGGTGGTGCAGCGTGGATGGTATAATCCCCAACGGGAGGGGTATAGCCTCAGGGCAGTTGGTGAGGCAGGGAGGAATGATGGTGGTCGTGGTGGTGTGACAAGGAATCACTGAGACGTGCGGTTGCAGTTTTCACAGCTTTACTCACAGTTCTTTATCAGGTCACTTGTTCGCAGTAAGGACCACCCGAGCCGTGCTGCGCCCACCAGGTGAGGGACTCGGCTAACTCCCAGGCAATTCCGGAGCGTGGTCCAAGGCTCCCCTCTCTTCCTTCCTACTGGCCGTCCCCACCAGGGACCCACCTTTGTCCGGCTCCCTCGGGCCTTCTAGTGGTGAAACCTTTCCCGGCTCCCCTGACCCTATACGTGGTATGCCTTCCTGGTGGATATGGTGAGGGGTCGCGCCAAGGCTTGACCACGACCTCCGGTTCCTGGCTGAGGATAATTGGCCTCCACCAGTTTGGGATCCGGTACCCTGTTCTGCCAACCCTTCACCCGTTAACTCGTGGGATCTCAGGGTTCCCTCTCTTCTTGCGTCTCTGGGCCTTTCCTGGTGTTACTGTTTCTCCTTCTTCTTCTTTCTCTCTCTCTCTCTGCCTCAGGCCTCCTCTCCAGGCCTGGCTCTGGAGCTGGGCCCAGACTGAGCCACAGCTCCCTGTCAGCCCTCTCTGGCTGAGCTCCTCTCTGAACTGACCACTGATCCAAGATGGTGCCCCCCTTATATACTCCCTTCTGACACCCGAGCCCAGGTGACTAGCACCCAATGGGCTCCTACCTATGCCCAGAGTCCCTCCCCTCTCTGCTCCTACACCACTGGGATGTTCCTCCCCCCCCCCACTCCAGCCAGGGACAGAAGCTGTCGTACCTGCACATCTATCTGGTGGGAGTACCGTTGGTCTGTCCCCCGGAAATGGGGTGAATGTAGTGCATGCAGCTAACTGAGCTATGTTCCACACTCCATCCTTACCCGGGAGTGGAATACCACACCTCTGGTTCGAGGTGCAATACCCCTGTAGCAGCCGAGTCCTCGGGGTGCTACATATGCAGTTAGGTGAGTATTAAGCTTTTTTTTTTTGCATGTTACTTTTGTTATAGTTAATATTTTGTAACTTCCTGAATAAATGGGATTCCTGATAAATTTGAGTTTTTGTAAAGTTAAAAGCGAATGTGATTCATCTAGAAATGATTTGCTCTCTAGTCAGATTTGCACAATTCTGTTTTTTTCTGTCTTGAATTAAGAAATTGAATCTCAGTCGATATTGTAAAAATAGGATAAGCTAACAAATATTGAAATTTGTTCTATATGTGCAATATAATTTACATCTCAAAATGCACCATTAATAATTATACAAAAAGGCAAATCTGCAGCCAAAAATTAAAAGACAAAGGGAACAGTGGAAAGAACATCAATAAACTAACATTAATATACTAGTAGGAGGGAATATATAACCTTTGGTTGTCCTAAATTAAAGATAAAATCGGTCTCCAGAAAAAGGGGGATTTTGAGATAACACAGTGAAATCAGTGTTTAATGAGTCTCCCGGAGTGTATTAAAGTAATAAAAAGTAATGAAACATCTGGAGATCCTTAGAGCATGCAGTCAAATGTCTTGAAATTCCAGATGACTCCAGCACTTAAGTTACTCATTGAAAAAGCACAAAGAGCAATCATCAAATTTCTCAGGTTAAGTAGAAAAAAAAATCAGTTTGCTCAGTTTTTTTTCTTCTTTCATCCCAACATGCCTTAGGATGAGCTAGATCTTTCTAACTCTTTTTTTTACCTTAGTCTTTGTTTTTGACTACTGAGTTATCCACTTCACATGAGAGTAAGAATGTGATGTGACAGTTCATATGAACAACTATTCCCTAACTTAAAAAATATTACAATCACTTTTTGAAAAGACTTTGTCAGTGACCTAATTTTTTACCTGCACTTTAAGAAAAATTAGCTTATGCAGATGTTATTTAATAAAGGTGTAACCTGAAAACACAGATAATTTTAAGTACAAACTACATTTGATAGGCCTCACCATAGTCTGGGAGGATAGATTGACTACCATTCTCTTTAGGGACCCTTGGCATGAAAAAATTATTTTGGACTTTAAGATTTTTTGATGGTGGCTCTCAGTAAAGGTGAACGGAGTCTAATGCACTTTTCTACACAGTTAGATAATTGTAATACAGATGCATACCTGCCAGTTGGAGGCAACATAAACAATAAGTGTGAAAACTATATATTAACAAGCCAAGATACCCAGACAGAGCTAAAATAAAAAAGGGACAAAAGTTAAATATTTGTATAGCAGGAAGGAGAATCAAAGTACTGCCAGGGAAAGGTAAGGTTGGGTAAAAAGATTGATAAAACTGGGATGAAGCAGGGAGGTGGACATGAGTCAACAAAATGTGGGGCTTCTGTCTGTGCATGGCTACATGTGGATAAGAAAGGAGGAGGACCTGGTGAGACAAGCCATTAGCCAACCAGAGGAATGTGATGTGGTAACCCACAGCAGGCAAAGGGCTGGAACTCTTGAAGACTCCCGCCATGGATACAACAAATGAGATGAAATTGTTGTGCTGTGCTTCCACCTGATGCTAACATTGACCCAAAATGGTCATAATAGTCATCCCAATCAACCCTCCAGACCAGATATATGACAGCGCTTCATCTTCAAGCTGCTAGGTGTTCATTGCTTGGAGGGTTCTTTTGGAGCGCCGACCATGGTGGAACTCGATTGTGCTAGGAGAGTGGAGGGGTGGGACAGTGGGGGTGTGGCCACTTGGGCAAGAGCTCCAGAGTGGGGAGGTGTTACTTGTGGTGATCAAGAAACTTCTCCCAAAGCAGATAGTTATACCAAACTGGCCATCCCCACAGGTCCCACCTGATCTTCATTTATTGCCCCCTCCACTTCAAGACCAAGACTACTTGGTGCAGTTCATCCGGCTGGGCAGGGGAGTGGACTCCAATATTAGCTTTCAAATACAAAAAATAGCAAGAAACTCTATGATCATGTTTCTCTGCACCAGGGGATGGCTGGCAAATTACAGTGCTATAACACCATAGTAATATTATAGTATTACTAGTTGTCTCAAACATGGAAAATCAAAGTCACCATTGAGTGGACTCCATACATAGAAATATCTTTACCAAAGGTTCGACATTTACTACATGAATACAGAAACAGAACCAAGCTTACCACATAGATACGTTAACAGACCAAGTTTACTACAAAGATATGGTAACAGAAACAGGCTTACTGCATATATACAGGAACAGCTTACTACATAGATACGGGAACATTACCAAACTTACTACATAGATATGGGAAGAGAATCGAGCTTACTACATAAATACAGGAACAGAACGAAGCTTACTACATATATATATATTTATATATATATATATATATATATATATATATATATATATATATCGGAATGCACATACAGGTACATCTCACTAAATTAGAATATCATCAAAAAGTTAATTTATTTTAGATCTTCAATACAAAAAGTAACTCATATATTATATAGTCATTACAAACAGAGTGATCTATTTCAAGTGTTTATTTCTGTTAATGTTGATGATTATGGCTTACAACCAATGAAAACACAAAGGTCATTATCTCAGTAAATTAGAATACTTTATAACAACAGCTTGAAAAATGTTTTTAAAATCCAAAATGTTGGCCTACTGAAATGTATGTTCAGTAAATGCACTCAATACTTGGTCTAGCCTCCTTTTGCATCAATTACAGCATCAATGTGGCGTGACATGGAGGCGATCAGCCTGTGGCACTGCTGAGGTGTTATGGAAGCCCAGGTTGCTTTGATAGCAGCCTTCAGCTTGTCTGCATTGTTGGGTCTGGTGTCCTTGGGTCTGGTGTCTTCCTTTTGACAATACCCCATAGATTTTCTATGGGCTTAAGGTCAGGCGAGTTTGCTGGCCAATCAAGCACAGTGATTCTGTTCTTTTTAAACCAGGTATTGGTACTTTTGGCAATGTGGACAGGTGCCAAGTCCTGCTGGAGAATGAAATTTCCATCTCCAAAAAGCTTGTCGGCAGAGGGAAGTATGAAGTGCTCTAAAATTTCTTGGTAGACAGCTGCACTGACTTTGGTCTTAATAAAACACAGTGGACCTACACCAGCAGATGACATGGCTCCCCAAACTATCACTGATTGTGGAAACTTCACACTAGACCTCATGCAGCTTGGATTGTGTGCCTCTCCACTCTTCCTCCAGACTCTGGGACCTTAATTTCCAAATGAAAATTGGGACTCTGGGACCTTGTGGAGTGTGTCAATGACTGACTTCTGGACATCTGTCAAGTCAGCAGTTTTCCCCATGATTGTGGAGCCTACTGAAACAGACTAAGGGGCCTTTTTAAACTCTTAGGAAGCCTGTGCATGTGTTTTTTGTTAATTATTTTAATTTACTGAGATAGACTTTTGTGTTTTCATCGACTGTAAGCCATAATCATCAACATTAACAGAAATAAACACTTGAAATAGATCAAACTGTTTGTAATGACTATAGAATATATGAGTTTCACTTTTTGCATTGAAGAACTGAAATAAATTAACTTTTTGATGATAAAATATTCTAATTTAGTGAGATGCACCTGTGTGTATATACTGTATATAAAATTTATAAGCGAGGGTACTATAACAATTGGATGTCAGAAACATAAGTATGTGGCTTGAAACTTGCATGAAATCCTCAATTTCTTTGCTTTATTCAAACTGCATATCTTCACACTCACTGTGCTTGATGCTTGACCACTTCTTACATGATACAGATTTACTATCACAAACCGACCTCTCTTTTCCACGTTTCTCAGTTGTTACCACAATGTTCGGCCCATGATCAGCTGTATGCAAACTGAATAGATATGTGACGAGTTCGATGAGTGTGAAAACAACGGAATCCTAACAGTATATTACAAATAGTTGGGGGAGGAGGAAGGAAGGAATCCAGCACAACCATCCAACATTAAAATCCAGTTTATTCATAAGCCATTAAAAACAAGGATCCAAGGAAACTGTATTATGCAGTTTCCTTGGATCCTTGCTTTTAATGGCTTATGAATAAACTGGATTTTAACATTGGATGGTTGTGTTGAATTCCTCCCTTCCTCCTCCACTTCATTGCTGTGCCTCACCAGCAGAATTGGCACCCTCCATGTGTATCTCCATTCTGGACATCGATCATCTAACATCGTGGTGAGCGCCATCCATTTTCCCTTTTCTTTCTACAAATAGTTAGGATTCTGTAGGTCAAAGTCAGTGTCAAATCCAACAAATGTCTCCAACCAGTTTCAACCAATTTCAGCGACAACATTACACAATCAAAAGTAATAAATATCTACTACCATAGTAAAACACAAAAACAAATGCATCTGAAACAGCCTATAGTTGACATATAGTGCATATCCTTGTACAGTA